>NC_140594.1:461580764-466420764 GCF_964204655.1 Triturus cristatus
CATTTTGTATACAGATTTGTATATGGCCTTAGACCTGAAATTGGTGAAAGAATTCGTGAGCACACAGTGGATTGGCAGAGTAAGAAAGTAGATGAGATCCTGAGACATGCAAAATACTTCAGTGATGAAATTGAAGCAAAACAAAGAAAGCTGAAAGAGAAAGCAATGTGGGCACAAGTGAAAGTTGCAGAGAGACAGGAAGCACAGTTAGTGGAACAAGCAAATAATCCAGGAAATAATGCAGGGAATAGACCAAGATATGCAGGAAAAGGAAAAGGAAGTCTTGAGGAAGCGAAGAAAAAGTTCCCTTGTCACAACTGTGGCCAATTGGGGCATTGGAGATCGGAGTGTCCTAATCCACCATTAGTGAGTAATGAGAGTAAACCTTTAAATCAACAGGTGCAGAACCAGAACGAAGGAAATAATCAACAGCAGCAACAACAGAAAGTTGTGAGACAGCAGAGTCAAGAGCCAAAACCGCCCTTGCCGCAGAATAGAGGGTTACAAAAGTATAATCAGGATTCAGGATTCTACAATGATGAGCAGGTAAACAAACCAAGACGTTCTAACAAAGTACAGCAGTACTTGTTAAAGAGTGAAGGGAGTGAGTCTGAGGGTGATTATTGACGGTGCCGAGGAGAGGAAGAAGAGTGCATACTTGGTGCAACTCTAGAAATAGACCAGGCAGGACCATTTGTGGATGGGAAAATAAATGAGGAGAGTGTTACTTTTTTGGTAGACACAGGTGCGACAAGATCAACTGTCAGGTCAACAGATGTTAGAAATCTTCCTCTCTCGGATGAAGCAATCCAAGTAGTTGGTGTGGCCAATACACAAATCAAAACACGTCTTACTGAACCTGTAAGAGTACAGATAGGGAAATTTTCAGACATGCATAGATTCATTGTCTGTGACACGAGTCCAGTGAACCTATTGGGTAGGGACTTGTTGTGCAAGATTAATTGTACAATTTTTTGTACACCGGATGGGATAGCCTTTGAGACACCAGATGAAGATGCTTTGTACCGAGTGACTCTAGAAAATAGAGAAAGTGAGTTAATTGGTGCATTTGCTGTGTTTAATCCGGAGGATTTGCCTCAAGAGCTGAGAGACACAGTGAAAAGGACAGTTTGGGATTTTACTGGAGAGGATGTGGGGTTGATGAATAATGTAGATCCAGTGAAAATTGCAGTAAAAGAGGGAATCACATATCCTAACATTCCTCAATACAAAATGACACCAGAAATAATTGAAGGGATAACTCCTATAATTGAGAAAATGATTCAGCAAGGAGTCCTGTGAGAACTACTGAGTAGTCCGTGTAATTCACCGATAATGGGACTAAAAAAGCCCAATGGGAAATTTAGGATCGTACAGGATTTGAGAAAAGTTAATCAAATTGTGGTGGCATGTTGTCCTATTGTGCCAAATCCATCAGTGATCCTGTATCAAATTCCACATGATGCTGAGTGGTATACAGTGATTGATTTGTGTCATGCGTTTTTTTCAATTCCATTGCATCATGATAGCCAGCCGATTTTTGCATTTAGGTTTGGCCAGCGTATCTTAGCATGGTGTCGAATCCCACAGGGATATACAGAGAGTCCTTCGATATTCAATCAGTTATTGAAAAAATCGTTGGAAAGTTTGATCATGCCCGAAAATTCAGTACTAGTGCAGTACATTGATGACCTACTGGTGGCATCAAAGACACGTGAAGCTTGTGAAGTAGATACCATAGCTTTACTGAATCATCTGGCAGATGGAGGGTTAAAGATATCTCCAGCCAAATTACAGTTTTGCAAGAAAGAGGTTCATTATCTTGGACACAATATTGAAAAAGGTCTGAGAAAAGTGACTACTGACAGGATCAGAATAATCAAAGAAATGAAAGCTCCAAAAACCCAGAGAGAAGTGAGAATGTTCCTGGGCATGGTGGGTTATTGTCGTCAGTGGATAATTAATTTTTCCTTGATAGCAAAGCCACTGATTAAACTGACAAAAAGTGAGATGACAGATCCATTGGATCTAGATGCAGAACAAATGGCAGCATTTGAAGAGCTCAAAAGTAAAATGTGTGAGGCTCCAGCTTTGGGTATGCCTGACTATGAGAAAGAATTTGAGCTGTACTGCAGTGAGAGAAATGGATGTGCACTTTCAGTGTTAATTCAGAAACATGGATTACTGAGAAGGCCTATTGCGTACTTCTCATCGACACTTGACCCTGTAGCTGTGGGTTTACCAGGTTGTCTGAAATCTGTGGCTGCAACATGCAGGAGCCTGGAACAAAGTGAGGGAATCATAATGGGATATCCTGTAAGGGTATTCGTACCTCACAATGTGGCAATTCTTTTGACAAGAAGCAGAACTCAGTACATGTCACATAGTCGATTGACCAAATATGAAAAAGTGATACTGGGAGCATCAAATGTGACTCTCGAGAGATGTGTGAATGTGAATCCAGCGACGCTTTTGCCAGACATTGAAAATGTGGGTGTGAAGATGGAAGATGATCATGATTGTTTGGATGTGCTTGAGTACTGTACAAAACCAAGACCAGACATAAGAGATCTACCCTTGAATGAGAGTGATCATGTGTTGTTTGTGGATGGATCATGTCTGAGAAATGATGATGGTGTGCTATGTGCAGCATATGCGGTATGCAAAGTTTCAGAGGTCATGGAAGCATCACCATTGAAAGGGGTGAAGTCTGCGCAAGTTGCTGAATTGATAGCATTGACAAAAGCTTGCGAAATTGGGAAAGATTTGAGGACGACTGTGTTGACTGATAGTCAGTATGGATTTGGAGTGGTGCATGATTTTGGCCAACTTTGGCTACAAAGAGGTTTCTTGACATCGAGTGGAACTCCAATAAAGAATGCTGAAATGATTGGTAAATTGCTTGAGGCGATACAGCTGCCTAAGGAGTTAGCAGTTGTAAAATGTGCTGCCCATGGACTAGGGGAGGATTTTATAACGGTCGGAAACAGATATGTCAACGATGTTGCGCAATACTGTGCCAAGACGAATCAGTCCATCAACAGGGACAGAGAAGGGGAAATGTCTTTTCTCTCTGTGATGTTTACTAATGTCCTAGAAACCTGGGATGAAGTGAAACAGTTGCAAGATGAGGCAGGAGAGGAAGAGAAAAAAGATTGGATTAAGGCAGGATGTGCTCCAAGAGAAACAGACCATGTTTGGGTCTACAGAGATGGCAGACCAGTGATGCCCAACTCCATCTTGTCTTCAATGGCAAGGATGTATCATGGCCAGGGACATTTGGGGAGGGACGCGATGGTTAGGTCATTCAAGCAGACCTGGTACAATGCAAAGTTCAGGACAATTGCAGAAAGCATCTGTCAGAGGTGTTTAGTTTGTCAGCAATTTAACACTGGGAAAAAGACAGTGGTGAGTCTGGGAACAATAGGCAGAGAAGGAGGTCCTTTTACAAGAATGCAGATTGATTTCATTGAAATGCCCCAAGTAAACAGACTGAGGTATGTTCTAGTGGTAGTCTGTTTGTTTTCAAGGTGGGTGGAAGCTTACCCGACTAGAAGAAATGATGGATTAACAGTGGCAAAATTACTGTTAAGGGAGTTGATTCCTAGGTACGGGTTTCCGGTAACAGTTGAGTCTGATAGAGGTGGACACTTTCAAAATGAGCTCATAGGTTTGATTTGTGAAGCATTGAAAATACAGCAGAAGCTACATTGTGCATACCGACCAGAGGCTTCTGGTGTGGTTGAGCAGATTAATGGCACAATCAAGAATAGGATTGGAAAAATGTGCTTAGCCACTGGCATGAAATGGCCAGATGTTTTGCCTCTAGTTCTGATGACTATGAGATCTACTCCAGATAGAACTACTGGTTTGAGTCCGCACGAGATAATCATGGGACGTGCTATGCGCCATGCATTCGTGCCTGTCAATAAGTTGGTGACAATAACTGATGACATGATTTTGGATTACTGTAAAGGCCTGGCTGACGCAGTTCATTCTGTGTTTCACCAGGTTGGAGAAGAAGCTACCACACTTGAGAAGAAGCAAGCCCATGATCTGAGTCCAGGAGACTGGGTGAGGATAAAAGTTCACAGAAGAAGAAATTGCTTGATTCCAAGGTGGGGAAGGCCGAGACAAGTTATTCTGACTACGACGACTGCAGTAAAGTGTGCTGGAGTGAAGCACTGGGTACATGCAAGTCATACTCTGAGAGTTCCAAACCCAAAAGAAGGGACTGGTAAAGAGTATTTTGAAGAGTCAGATTCCAGCGATGATGAAGATACAGAATCAGTGGGGAAAGAAGTAGGAAGAGCTTCGAATGAACCACTGCGAGTATCAGAGAGGAGATCAAATTCTGTAAGAGAGCCTGAGGTTTCAAACAGCAGCGAAGGAAAAAGAAAAGAAAAGAGAAATCACACAGAGACTACTCCTGAATCAGAAGAGGAGGATATTGAAGAACCACTTGAGATTATACTTGAAGAAGTAGGGTCAGAAAAAGATAGAGAGGGACAGATTGCGGAAGACCCCCGAGGAGGTGTAGGGAACATTCTTGATGAGCCAGGTGAAGGGACAAGTAGACAGCAAGAAGATTGCGTGTCGGAGACCCGAGGAGGGACAGGAATAGGGAAGTCTCAAACAGTGGTGAAAAAATCTGTGGAAAAGAAGAGAGCTGCTGGAAAACGGAAACAAGAGGCACTTGAAACAGATGATGAAGATGAACAAACAGAGGGTCGAGTTCTGAGAAAGAGAACTTGGATTGGAGAAAGAAGTAATAAAGAAATAAAGCCGAAAAAGGTGTTAAGAGGAGACCGTTGGCCTAACAACAAAGTTAAGAGGCTGAGATACAAAATAATTAGAGCAAATACATCGAAAGCTGAACAAGTGAATGAAGTTTCGAGTCAAAGTTCAAAAGCTGAAGGAGAAGAATCAAAGGAGTCAAACGAACCAGTAGAAATAAAAAGAGTAAGAAAACCCAACCAAAAGTACAGATCACCGGAATGGTCTTATGTGGCACTGTCTGAAGGAGGAAAAGAAGAAGCAGTGACTCGAGATAATCCGGAAGAGATCTTGAGAAAAGTGGTTGAGGAAGATACTGGTGAAATTCTGAAGGTACTCTTGACTGATATTGGAGAAGAGTCGAGTACTGAGGATTTTGATGTTGGAGATCTAATACAATTTGATGTTGAAGAAATAGAAGTGAAGAATGACAAGTATCCAAACTGAGTGAAAGAAGGATTCACTTGGATCAAGTGAACGAAGAGATCATTTGGATAAACTGAAAGCTGAAGAATTGCTGGAGAATTGAAATTGAAAAGTTCAAACAGTAGTGGAGTAGTAGAGGCTAAACTAAAATGGCTAACATAGAGGATAATAGAAATAGATGTGCTTTCCTTAAGAGGTGGTGTAGGATGTGCTGCTGCTGTACTGGATTATTAATGCTTCTATGGGGTGTTTTAGTTTTATTAGTTACTTTTAAAGTAGAGTTTGGAATGCATATAGAGAATGTGACAAATATAGAGAAGAATTCACAAAACGTAGTTCCAATTAGAATTAGTAATGCTTACACACACAAAGATAGGTCAATTAATAACTTTTCTAGTAATGTTTTTTCGAAACTGTTATATGAATATGTGAAAACAATGGAAGTAAGTGATTGCTACGTCTGTATGCAATTACCTGCATCCGTTTCAGAGGGTGTTACTTATCATCATTTACCAGCTACATATGGTATTTCCTGTAGTATTTTAAGTAGTGTTTTTTATTTGTTAGGGAAAGTAGATTATAAGATGTCTAACAGAGATAGTATTTTTGGGCACTTGCCAATGAACAAAGAGCTGAATCCAGCTAAAGAAGCTAACACTTTTGGTGAGATTTTTATTGAAGAAAAAGGATTAACATTAGATTACATTTTTAAGAATAATTTAACTTGCAGTTTGAAAGGAGAGGAGAAAGCTTTCCTGGATATGGTAGAAGAAAGGAGATTGAACATGCATGAAAAAGCAGGAAAATATAAAGTGAGTGAGACAATTTGGGACATTGAGATGGGAAAAGAGTTGAAGAATGGGGCTAGTCCAACTTTAGCTCTAGATGCACCACAGAAGGGTAAACTTTGTATTACAAGAAGGAAATCCCAATATGATACATATTTTGTCGGGACTAGTGAGTGCCATGATACATACTTCATTGCAACAGGTTGGGGTTTCAGAGGTGGAGAAGATACGATTTTTCCAGGAGTATATTATGTTTGTGGGAATAAGGCTTATTACAAGTTGCCTGACCATTGGTATGGCACATGTTATGTGGGCCTAGTTTTTCCAAAGATTTTTCATATAGATAAAATAACAGATGTAGAAGATATTAACTTACTAATGCGTTTTAAGAGAGAAACTTGGTCTGAAATAGTGGGTGATATTTTTGGGGTTTTGATTCCAGCAGTGGGAATTTCTTTGAATGCTTATGGAATTCGGAAACTGTCCACAGTGGTTGATCGCTTATCGACAAATACCGCTGGAGGGTTTATTTTGGTGAATACGGAATTAAGTGCCGTACGTTACATGTCTATGCAAAATCGACTTGCCCTTGATATTCTATTGGCCAAGGAGGGTGGAGTCTGTGGAATGCTGAAAGTTCAACATTGTTGCACTTACATTCCAGATGAAAGCAAAGACCTGAAGGTCTATATCAAAAATATTACTGATTTGCATGTAGAATTAGTACCACTTGAAGCTGAGAGTTTATGGACTAAAATAGCTAATAAAATGATAGCTGTTAAGGATTTTATTGCAAAAATAGGTAGTACTATTATAGGTAGAATATTGTTTCCCTTGTCTTGTATAATTGTGGCTTTATTAATAATAAGATTGGTGTGTGTGTGTTGTAAAAACAGGGGAGGGAGGAAGAAATTGAATAAAGAAAAGGAAAACAAGAGGTTGAAAAGAGAACCTCAAGAAATTGAACTAGAAGAATTGAGGGAGAGTGTTTACTTAGAGACAAAAAGGGATGATGAAAGAGTGACTGGTGTTTAATGTTGTGTAAAGGGGAAAATACATTTCCGATTTCTCCTAAAATGGGACTAAATTTTCACTAATTTTTTTTTGGGTTTATTTGGTGATAAAATCACCAAAGGGGGGATTGCTGGAGCAGAGTTTTCAGTTTGAAAATTCTGGGGCTTTTGAAGCTCTGGCATGTCTATTTGTTGTACTAATTTATTAATAATTAATAATTAATTATTTGTCTTGTGCAAGTGCGTTTATATTAATCAATCCGTTTGTTTTAACAAGAAGGAGTTACACGTGAGTGTGCTTAAATGTGCTGACTGATAATAGCGCGCGTGTTAAATGTGTTAAATGTGTTTTCATGTTTAAACGTTGCTATGTGCTGTTTATTTTTGAGCACAAAACGCTTTTCGAATTAATGCTTTTCCATGTTGCAAGTGCTAGATAAATGCATACACATAAGGGTATTAGTGGGGTTAACACTGTTTAATCACTATGCTGTAGTAATGTTGTTTTTGTCTCTTTTAATTAAGATGGTCTATTAAGGCCTATGTTGGCTAAAGAAAGATGGCTGAATAGCGAGCCTGGCTGTGATTATAATATGAAAACTGTGACGAGGGAGACCCCTGCTGGAAATGGTCCTGAAGCTAACTGACCATGGTCCTTGTCGAAAAACTTTCCATGAGGATAGCAGCAGTTTTTGGGAAGTCTCCAAGAGAAGTGAAAGTGTCCTTGGCAGCCTTGGGAAACAAAGGAGCCTTAGAGAGAAGCTCTGAACTGTGGCTCGATGGCCGAGGAGAAGCAGGATAATTGTGATACATGTTTTATTTTCTTGGTTCCTGTTCCGTAGGTTTCGTTATGTGTACTTTTCCTGAGCGGAGATTCTCAAATGTAGCAATGTTACATCCTTTCCTTCTCGCTCTGCTCAGCAAGTCCGGCGGACATTATGAGTTTTTTCTATGTTCCCAATGTATCTTTCTATTGTTTTGAGACTATAAGATGTTATTTTAGAGAGGGTCTTTTGCCACTTGCCATTTTGCCTTTGCCGCGTACCGAATCTGCGTTGCTGAGGATTGATGTTGACGGGACTTCGTCTTGAGAGACATTTACCGAGAGACTTGTCCTGACCCGTTCTGACATTTAGCTAGAATAGGTAACTATGAGAAATGATTTACACTGATTGATTTTCTTTGACTAATTTTAGATAAAGCAATATAATTTTAAACATGGTGTTGGATATTCTTTCTTGCCAATTATTGGGTTTGCGTTATTGATTATTGTTGTATATATTGTATAGATTATGCTTAGGGACAGTCACAAAAACCAGGTCTTATCGACCTCGGTATAGATGCAGGGTGTTTAGGAGTGTTTCCTTCCACAGGTTTATTGCTGGTAGAGTATTTGAGCGTATGTTAGTGAAATGGGCCCTAGCGTATGATGTATGCATGTGCGTGTAACTGTGAGATTACTTTATCCGTGGTAGTGGGAATATTGTACACACCCTGATCTCTATCAACAGTTTGCAGGAGGCAAATTTAGCAGGAGGCACCTTGTTGAAATTGGTACATTCCATGTCACAATCTGTTAGCTTGTTGCCGACCTTGTTGCATACTGCTCTGGTTTGAGATGTCACATACAGTGGGAATCTGATTTAGTGATTTAGCCAAGCCCATGCAGGATCAGAAGGGATGAGGATATTGACATACCCTTTTAAGATACCATTTGACATGAAGTTTAAATTAATTCAGTTTAATATAATAAATAGAACATTGTTTACCCTAGATAGAATTAATAAGATCTTCCCTAGGGCCTTGGGTGAATGGTATTTAATACTTTGGAGGCTTGCATCGCTGGCCTTCTCCCGCCTCCTAAACCAGACAAAGCAACTGGAAAATAATTTGCTTTGGCTTTATCGTTAGCTCTTCAAAGTCTTACTATGATCTGGAAAAAAGCTCACCATCTATCTAGTGCCAGATGGCATTCAACTACTATCCAGTGGCAACAAAATCAAAGCCACCACTTACACAGGAATGAACGGACTGGTCTCAGGATGTATTTTATTGCTCATAGCTGGGATGTGATGTTGGTTTGAGGCTCTACAATCATACGCCAAAGATGCCATGTGTTACCCCTTGAATTACTTCCGCATTAGACTTTCTGCATATTTTGATCATGGTTTCTGCACAATTGTGTTAGTATATTGCCTGCGCAGACGAGTTGGTTCATGCCGCAGTTGGGCCCACTTGATACGGCCCACTATTATCATCCACTCTACCTGGGGGATATACTTGTGATTCTTAAAGAGGATACTTGGCTGTATGGGGTGAAGCAAAACAATGACAGCTATTTTGAAATAACATCAGTGATGAAGAGGGAGAAGCAGTTTTGCATGTTGCAGTTCTGTTGTTATAGATGTCCCAAGACAAAAAGTTAAAAGGGAAAAAATACCTTTAATAAGGCGCCTATCAGGAATATTGCAATGTGACTTCATTGGTATGCCAATAAAAATGTACTTTAAAAAATAACATGAATACTGCAATGGGCATACATCTTAATCTGGGTGCATCCGATCTCAAGCTTGAGAGTGTATCACTCAAGTTGTCAGTGTATAAATTCAATGAGAATGGTCACACATGGGATGCAGCCTTGCCAGACACTCCCATGGAAAGAAGCTCAGCCTTGCCAAAACTTACCCTAACGAGCAGCTCACCATGCTTCATCAGGGTTAGTAAGAGCTATTTAAATACAATTACAATACAATACAATGAAGACATTTTAAAAGGTCCCCTATGGGATAATCCACACAAACATCTTCAAATATTGTCCTTTACTTAGGTGAAAGGTCGGTCTCTAGCACTCTAGATACAACAATCACCTTTCTCATAGGTAGGAATTATAACAATAGATTTTCATGACCTCGGAATGGAGGGCAAAGACCTTCCATTAAAAATATTAATTGACATAAGGGCCCACAAGTCTGGGCTAGTTTTAAACAAATCGACTCATACCCCATTCGAGTTGGGTGCTTTATTTGAACCGCTTCTTGCTAATGCTATCCTCTAGATAGAACAAAAGCGGAGTACATAGAGTCATGCTGATTATCCATTGATGAAGCATAAAAAGTCACTTTAAAATGTTTTAGCCAGGAATCTGGAAAAATTATGGATTCCAGGTGCTTTACCTCCACAAGCCACTGACTTCAAGGCTGTCTTCAAATGTTTCAAAGCTCTGGCCTGCAACTCGGACTTACGCATATTAAGGCATTTTTTTCTACATGAAGATCCCTAGGACGAGCCCTCAACACAGAGTTCAACATTCGATTTGTTTTTTTACATGCTGTGTTAAACCAGCCGGTTGAGGCTGTGGAATTCCTGCATGTGTGTGGTTTTACAAATGCTCAGTCAATTACAGGAGTCAACCAGTCAAAACTATCGAAAAGGATTTAAAGAGTTTTAAAACATTCCATAACCTCTGGTTAGGCATTCACTATGACCGACTGTAGCAATTC
Source organism: Triturus cristatus (assembly GCF_964204655.1). Lineage (NCBI taxonomy): Eukaryota > Metazoa > Chordata > Amphibia > Caudata > Salamandridae > Triturus > Triturus cristatus. Next base: position 461,591,268 of record NC_140594.1, read on the forward strand.
TTCAACAATAACTGAATCCCATTCTAATATATGCCCCCCCACCCCCCATTAGGACTCTCCTCACATGCTTGTTTTCTGTCCTTATTTTAAGGGGAAATTTCAACAACAACATTAAAGTTAAATAGATTTGGACACTGAATGGGCTGGCCAAGCAGGATCTTTAGCTATAGGAATAAGAATAGAATATAGAATAGGTACAAAAGGCTCCAAAATAAAAATTTACTGAGGTACTCAAACTCTAGCCAAATGACTGAGGACAAAATACACCCGAGGAGATGAACCATATGTATATTAAATCCCAAAGCGTTAATAGCACTATTAGAATATTCAGTTGCTCCTGCTCAAATATGACTGCTCCAGGGCAAGAACACACAATATGATATCGAAGAGCTAGTTTGGTAATCTGCCAAAATAGAATTACTAAAACACTGATTCTCAAAGATGATGTAAATCATATCCCACTATTTGGAAATGTTTGCAGAAGATGTGCCTTATAGTTAATTAATACCAAACAATCATTATCCTCACATTTCAGAGGCAGGACTTGAATATTAGAAGAAAAAGTCTCTACATATGTAAAAAAAAACTTTATATTCAGTGAATACGTATTATTTGACCACTTTTTGCTCTACAGTTGCTTGAATAAGAGGCAGGAATACTAAATGAGGTGAATCCATGAATAAATATATTCTCCAATAACTGTTACAATTCCATTGGGGGTGTTGTGCATGGTCTATCACAACAAAGACCTGGGTTTCAGAAGGTATTTTGTGCCATACAGGTTGGTGCGAACCTTGTAGGTCTTTGGTAACGCCCCGAGTCAAAAGATCTTTTTTTGGGGTAGTTGCCAACTAGTTGGCTACCTTCACTTTCTTAAAAACCAGAAAAACGATAGATGGTTTTACTCTCAGCAGTCTCACAAATGATCGTGTAGGTGTCTAAACTCAAATGTGGTACACCTAGGGTTTCTCAATTCAGTTAACTAATGAGTAAACCGTGAAAAAACACATAAATGTGCAAAAAATGTGAAAGAGACGTGATGGCACCTCACGTGCGCAACCCCAATTGAGCTTGCTGGCTGGTACTCGTCAGCATTGCCCACTCTTCTCATCATCGGCAGCCATTACGCTCAAAAATAATAATAAAGAAGAAGTGTCCAAAAGAAAAACAAATGGTGTGACTAATAGTGAACGTTTAAAAAGTGAATCAGGTACACCCACTACAGGTTCAAACTTTATTCCTCCTTAGGAGTGCACCTAATTCAATGTTTAAAAAGGTTGCTAAAAATGCATACCCTCCTTAGATGTCCAACCTGTATGGCACAAAATACCTTCTGAAACCCAGGTCTTTGTTGTGATAGACTTTTTGAGTGGAGGGCGACCTGGGCTACTTTCCCTCTAGAGCTCCTTATTGTATACACGGTGTTGTGCATGGACCAACTGCAGCCGGAAAAAGACCACTGAGATGCATTCAAAGTCCCTGCATCACTTCTACCTGCTTCCCATTTCAGTCTTGGACACATTGAAAATGCTATGCTTGCTTCCATAGACTACTCTATTCATAGAAACCGGGCATCCATTGTGCATTGCTTTAAATGGGAGTAGTCCTGCTATACATGAGCAATATATTCTCTCCTCCGGGACAAGTGAGAGATCGCAACTGCCCACACCTGTGATTAGTTTTGAAATACTCAATCATGTGACTCCACCCAGGGCATGCTGCAGCTTAGGTTCATTGTTCATGCATTGAAGTATGACCATCTGTGTATTGGAACTCGTGTTGCCTGTTTTCCCATCCAATTCCTGCCTTGCTCCAACTGTGCCTGTATCCTGTTCCTGTGCTGCTAGCTACAGAGTTTCTCCCAGTCTTGCTTGCATTTTGCTTTCTTCCTTTTCTGCCATTTTACTCAGGTGAAACCCCTGGGGTTGCTCCCCTTTTAATTGTTCTTAATGTGCTCCTTCTGCTCCTGCTATATTTCTCTATACGTATTCCTTTCCTTTGTCATATCTCTTGTTTTTCCTCCCATTCTCCAAGCTTCAGATCATAGTTTATGTATCATTTCTCACTGTTTCTCTTGCAGTCTCTAGCTCCCTTGAAGTTTCAATTTCATGTTTGCTACAGTTCCCAGAATACTGGTCTATGCCCCTGACTATTTACTATAGCTTTTATGTTCCTTTCCAGTGCTTGGACCTCTTGAGGTCTTGTGTCTGGTAAGTTTACTATTTTATACTTAATTGTGTATATGTGTATTCCTTTTGTACAGGTGGTGGATCCCGGTTTCAAGAAAGTAATTCCGGCCCCCTCATTTGTCTTGTGTTACTTAAACTCAAAAGTGCCTTTTACTGTGACAATGCAAAATTCAGTTTTCCTAGAAATCAACACTGTGTCTCTTGCTTGATCATAAGTGCTTGTCTTGTGTATATAATTGCAATCCTTGTTTGTGCCCTATGGTCCAGATACAAAATAGCTACTGCTGCCTCATTTCTATGTAGTTTGAAGGGTGACTATTGGAAGATTAATCTGCACAGACAAATTGATGCTCCCTGTTGCTCCACACAGTTCTGAGTTTAACCTGTGTACAGCCCTGGTGATAACCCAACGTGTTTGCCCATTATTGGCTCTTCGGATTAAGGTTGTTTTGTGTTTTCCATCCTGTTTCCTGTGCTTTACCCTGTTTGCATCTCTTTCCTGGTGTATGCCTTTTGCCTTCATCTCTGCATTGCAGGCGCGGTGCGTCCATTGGGGCTTGGGGGCGTTGCCCCCCCCCGCCCACGCGCACCAGCCTGCGCCCGCAGCTCCCTCGGTGTCTCTGAACTTAGTTTACTTAAGTTCAGAGGCGCCGAGGGTGGAGAGAACTGACAATGCATGTCAGTCAGCATGACGTCGGACCGTGGGCGGTCCGGCGTCATGTTGACTGACAAGCATTGTCAGACCAGGCAGCACTGCAGCACAAGTGCGCATGAGTGGGCATGGTGAGCTATTTTTTAGCCCATGCCCAGTCATGCGCACTTGTGTTTTCCCGGATTTGCGCATGCCCATTAGGAGCCCCTCGGTCTCCTAATGGGCAGGCGGCGGGCGAGGAGTAGGCTGTGCCCTCAGCCAATCCTGGCACTGCAGCAGCGCCAGGATTGGCTGAGGGGTTGCCACTGCAGTGCTGACGTGACGACGTGCTGTTCCATCCAGTTTGAAGAGGGCAGCAGAGGCGCCAACGCGGACCAGGAGCAGAGGCGGTCAGGTAAGTTTTCCTTTTATTTTTCATACTATAGTATTCTGCCGTGCGACCCCCCCGCGCGTGACCCCCCCTCGCGACTGCTCACACGTTCGTTTGCTTCTCCCGTGCGACCCACCCCACACGTGACCCCCCCCTCGCGACTTTGTTCATCAACAGGGGCACATTACCTGCTGTACCAGTGGTAACTACACCCCTGGTGGAGGGTGTCGGGGTATTAATGGTTTGTGATGGAAACTGCAAATTAGAAAGTGGAAATTGCAGCCACAACTTTTGCTCCCGTATTGACACTCGAGTTGGGTAGCTAACTGGATTGTAAAGTGGAAGCTATCTTCGAGGCCGGGGCAACTTCCTCTTTGGGAATGGACGTTGGGCGGGCTCCATCTCTGTATTCGCTGCCAATCATAGAGGATGGCCAAATGTAAAGTGCCTAATAAATGAGCATGAGGTAGGACGTTTTTCGACCCTCTACAAATGCAGTGAGTGACTGATTAGTGCATTGCAAAATCAAAGGCAGTTCACAAAACATTAGGTGTAAAATGTGCACTTCTTTGTTGGCAAATAATCCCTTAGTACCACGAATTGCCATTAGTAACCTCATAAATGATTCTGCAGGAGTTGGTCACCAGTTGATAAAACCGGCATTTTAGAAGTATTTGCACTTCCTGTGCGAAAGGTGAGATAGGATGTGAGTGAGAAGAGCAGCACCACGTGCATTTCCAATGGCTGAAATGAGAGTCTGTTAAAATTGGTATTTTGGCAAGTAAATACTGCGGGGCAGATTTACAAGCCCCAGGCGCCACATTTGCGTCACTTTTAACATGGGAAAAGTGACGCATAAGTGGCGGAAGAGGCTTGTAAATCTTTAAAAATGCACCCGCCAATCCATCCAGCCATCTCTCTTTCAACATGCATAACGTGTAAAATGTGACAAAGTTATTGCTTGAGTTTCTATCGTTCTTTAAAAAAATACCAAAAATATAAAGAAATGTGATGCTCGATGCGCGTAACCCCCCCCTCGCGACTTCTCACACGTTCGTTTGCTTCCATTGCAATCATTTTACGCCTCGCCACTTTCAAATGTCACCAGCCGCCCCTGCTGCATTGGTACACTACTTCTGTAGGCAGATAGACTTTGACCTTATGAGATGCTCCACCTGGAGTCCTTAACAATAACCACGTTTCCTGACAAAGAAAAATGTTATACTTGGAGATCATATTTAACCACTCAGAATTAGTTAAACCTGTCAAACCTGCCATTACACCAATTATTAATGTCAGTCTCATAATTATCCTCAAGTGCACATTATCCTCAACTGCAAAAGTATGTAAATTGTAGATTACAAGTTGAGCAACTGGGCACAAAGCTAGAGGAGGGCAGAACTCATGGAGTTTCACTCTGCAGAATTCTGCGAAGTTACATAAAAACTCCTCATGATTCTGTGGAGCTCTGGGAGAGGTGGGAATTTGGTACATCGCACTGATGTGTAGCAGCGGGAGCATGTTCTGCACTGTAAAATCAGCACAAATGGCACGATGCTGGACACCAGAGGATTCATCTTTTTTCTGCTGCTTGAGAAGTTTTCTACTCGAGCAGCAGCTTTCTCAACACGAACGGTCATGACCTGCCGCAAGCGTCTGCATTGGGAAATCTTGTTGAAGGGCATTCTAGTTCCTAAAAGAGGAGTTTTGCCAAAACTCTGCATCCCAAGCAGAATGCTGAATGGGCAAGACTCTGTGAATTTTGCAGGTGGAGTGGAATTTCTCACCCACCTCTTAACAAAACTGGAAAACTGGGCGACCTTAGCAGAATCTGTATCGTTGGCTTCCCGCTACCTGTGGCACTTGTTATCCCCTGGTGTGTGGCGTGGTCCCCGGCAGTTTGTTCCACCATTGCCTGAGACAGACTACAATCCCCAGCAGCACTTGCGGCGGACCCGGAAGCCGCCGGACCCTTTCGCGCGCCTGGAGGCGCTTAAATTTGATCACCGCCGCTGACAGAGCGGGCGACCTTAGCAGAATCTGTATCGTTGGCTTCCCGCTACCTGTGGCACTTGTTATCCCCTGGTGTGTGGCGTGGTCCCCGGCAGTTTGTTCCACCATTGCCTGAGACGGACTACAATCCCCAGCAGCACTTGCGGCGGACCCGGAAGCCGCCGGACCCTTTCGCGCGCCTGGAGGCGCTTAAATTTGATCACCGCCGCTGACAGAGCGGGCGACCTTAGCAGAATCTGTATCGTTGGCTTCCCGCTACCTGTGGCACTTGTTATCCCCTGGTGTGTGGCGTGGTCCCCGGCAGTTTTTTCCACCATTGCCTGAGACGGACTACAATCCCCAGCAGCACTTGCGGCGGACCCGGAAGCCGACGGACCCTTTCGCGCGCCTGGAGGCGCTTAAATTTGATCACCGCCACCGCATCGCGGGTCCGCGCGCGGGTCGGCGCCGGGCTAAGCCCGGGCAAAGGGCGGGCCGTCTGAGGCCGTCCGAGGACGACAGAGGACGGGACGGACCTTTTCTCTCTCTGAAAGTGACTGAGTGAGTGTCTTACTGATCCCTGCCTAGTTGGGCTCCATTGCTAATTGATCTAACTACAGCTGATATCAAGTCGCTGTGAATTATTAGTATATTTGTCATAACTGTGTGGTGAAATGCCAAAGTCGAAAAAGGCAGCAAGTGTGAACATTATGGACAACTACATGGTGCAAATCGTTAGTAAAATTAATAACGACAGGAGGGCTTCATTGGGGTTAAATTGCGCTCAAAATCCTCCTGAAAATTCTCCTTTGCCAGCACCCTTATCTGATTCGCTGTTGGCTTCCCCATTATTGGTTAACACTAGCACCCCAATTGAAATTGATGTGTTAGAGAGTGATATTTTTGAATTAAGTGCCCATCCGACAGTCACCTCACAACCTATTCTTGATGTGGATTTACACACGGCCACCGAATTAGTTGATTCCGATTCTCCCATCCCTCCCCCCAGAACCAGGCAAGTTAGAGCCTGTAGGAAAATTCAGGCTAAAAGTAATGGTTCCCGCCCAGGGAAAAAAAAGGCTACCTCTGCACCTAAAATTGCGAGGAAAGCTGAGGCACCAGAGTTTCATTTTGCTAAATATTCTGAGGATGAATTGTCCAAGACAATAGCAAACATGATTGATATTAAAATTGAGAGTGTTATTACTCCTCTGGTAGCCAGAATTGATAAATTAACGACAGAGGTAGACAGATTAAATTCCTTGCTAAACAGAGCCGTAGAAGAAGCACCTAGAGTTGAGCCTTCGGCATCATGTTGCCGTACTCTGACAGCATTACCTGACAGAGGGGAGGGAAGGGTTACACAAAAAGAGATAGTGAATCCCCCACTCTTGCAATCTACAACTGACGAGAATTCCCATAAGGCATTCAAACCAGGCCCTCCTATTGATCGACTTGCTCAACGCCCAGCGAATGATCAGTTCCAATGTATTGTTGAGGCTCTTCCCACCACATTGGTTCTTGTCAATGTACCCATTTTACCACCTGATAAAATAGAAACTACATCTTCCCTTATCAGCAAATCTTTACACTGGTTAACAAAAAATATGAGAATGTCTCCCTGGGGAGAGAGACAACTAGCTGGCGAAATCATTATGGCAAGAAGGGTCTCTTGGCTAGGCCATGATCGTAAAAAGTATGCGGGGGATTGTGTGGTTATCAATTTTTCTAACCCAGCTGTCCTCCCCAATATCCTACATAACATACTTCCCCCACAACAGAGATATGGCACTATCATTCCCTTAACACTTAACTTTTTCTACTGTAGAAAGAAATGGGAGGTAAATCAAGCTACGGTGAGGAAAGGGCGGACCCCATTGCTTAGTACAGGGGGGGGGGGGGCGACCTCAATAGGATGTGGAATATCAACATAGAAAACAGATTTGGGGTTCTGTCAGATCTGAACGACTGTGATTGACTTGATGGGAATGTTAGATTTGAGGATGTTGCATCAACTTCGCATGATACTTTATCTATCCCTATAGGGTCAGCCAGTTGCAAAGGCAGTATAGAAATAAATAACCCCAGCTTTACCCAGTCCATTGCAAAGGAACCTTATAGATCAACATTACCCATCCATTCAGGATTTGGAGATATTGAATCCCAGGCTCCAATAAATGAATCATTAGGTAATCCAAGCAGTAGGGTTGATTATGTGAATAGGATTGGAGATGAGACCCAAAGCTCACTAACGTTAAATGAGTTTACTAGTCCTATTAAACCCAAGTCACGTCTGTCCGTCTTATCCTGGAATCTTGCAGGAATTGGCAATAAAATGCACTGTCCTGAGTGGTACACCTTTGTCGACCAGTTCGACATAATATTATTCCAAGAGTCATGGTCAACGGACCCGGTTTATCGTTTGGGTTTCCTTAACTTCCACGTACCTGCTACTAAAAAAAACAAAGGTCGTCCCTCAGGAGGCTTGATAATTTGGATCCGCCAATCCCTACGCTGTAAGATTGACCAATATAGTCTTCAATCTAGCGACATCCTGTCATTAAATATCACTTGGCCTAATGACCAGGGATTGGCTATAGCAAACATTTATGCTAGAGGGACGGTTGGAGGCTCCTCATCAGATGTAATATCTGCCTTAGATCATCACCTTTCTGTATTACCATCGGAGAAGCCTATTGTAGTGGGTGGCGATTTTAACACGACGTTCGAACCTCTTGGCTCGGAGGATCAGTTTCTAGCAGAAGAAGAGGATAGTAGGTGGGGGGTTCCCCAGCTGGATCTACCCCCGGTTAAGAGGTGGACAGCCGCGGCCATTCAATTGAAAGCACTCTGTTTAGAGAGAGGGCTTAGGGCTGCTAATGGACGTACTCGGTCAGATCGCCAGGGCGCAAATACGTTTGACAATGGCAGATCCACTAGTCGCATTGATTATTTTCTAGTGGATATAAGGATTTGGGCTAGATTGAACGATATGACCATAATCGCACGAGAAGATAGTGATCATAATGCCCTGTGCTTGGAATTACAAACTTTCAACGAGCCCATAGAATCTGAAATTAATGGTGGGAAAATCAGCCTGGATGTCGTTGTATCAAACAACATGAGGCATGTTAAATGGGACAGATTCATAGAGAAGCCTGAGGAATTAGAAGATCTTAAAAAAGTGGTAACTAATGAAGTGGCTAAATTAAACACACAAGCGACTGGAAATAAATTTTTATCATCAATGGACGAGGTCCACACCACCTTTTTTCTAAATCTCCCAAAAAATTTTAAAAAGCCCCTAGTGGGTGAGAAATCCAATAAGGGAAAACAACTTATGGCGGAATGGTTCAACAAATCTTGTAGAACAGCTCGCCAGAATTTAAGCTTGGCCCTTAGATCGAAAAATATGGAAAATGTGAGATCTGCTAGAAAGCTATATAAACACACACAGCTAGTGGCAAAAAAGGAATGGGACGAGGATCACTGGCAGGATTTGAAAACTGCTTGTCTGTCCAAGGATCAAAAGAAGTTTTGGGCGATAGTGAAGTGGGATAGAGGCAGGGTTGCACCATCTCCCCAAAATAATGTGGCAATAAACCAATGGGTTGATTTTTTCAAACCACAATATGCTTCAGTCTTGCGAGAAGGTGAGCACCCACCCCCTCCGGCCATTTATTTTCATACGCAGGTGTTCACGATCAAAGATGTAAATCTAGCACTAGATTGCATAACCAGGGGCCGTGCCCCCGGGATGGACGGGATACCTGCGGATGTATTTTTAACTGATAGATCATCCTGGTGTCAGTACTTCCAATACCTAGCAAATTCTATAGCTATGGGGGCGCCCGTACCCCCCTCATGGAAAGGGGCTGAAATAATCCCAGTTTTTAAAAAAGGGGACAAATGGTTACCCAGTAACTATAGACCTATCAGTCTCATAGATTCTGCCCAGAAACTGATAGGTCGATTAGTACAAAACAAACTACATACCTGGATTGAAGAAAACAACATTTTGTCCCCTTTTCAGGCTGGGTTTAGACCATGTACTAGTTCGGTTGACCAGGTATTTTATTTTCTAGCACTCTATTGGAGGAATGTAAAGCTAACTAATGGGACCCTTTATGCGGTTTTTATAGACTTAAAATCCGCATTTGATTTAGTGCCTCGCACCAAACTATGGAGGGTTCTCGACGAAGCAGGGATAGCTCCAGAACTGCTAACATTACTCGTCCGCTTGCATGAGAACAATTATGCACGAATTAGGTGGGGAACGCAGGGGGAGGTTACTGACACATTCCCTGTAGAGCGTGGCGTTCGGCAGGGATGTGTCTTGGCACCCACGTTGTTCTCCCTGTTTATTAATGGCATTGTAGAATATCTGAGCCGTTCCCCCACAGACGCTCCAGTATTGGCTGGGACTCGCGTACCTGTCCTCATGTTCGCGGACGACACACTGATAGTCTCACGGACACCTAGTGGCCTGCAGAAGGCGCTAAATGCATTCGGTGATTTTTGTCGAGAACGTGGTCTTGAAATAAACACATCCAAAACAAAGTTTATGTGCTTAAATAAGAGGAAACATTTTAGAGGTGTTATTAAATTCAACGGCACCCCGCTGGAACAAGTAGAGGCATTTACACACTTAGGGATATCCCTCCAGAAGAATATGAAGTGGACAAACCATATTGATATGGCTGCCCTAAAATTTCACCAGTTAGCGGGAGCAATTGTTTCGAAATATAAATTATCCTTGACTAAACCTATCACTCCAGCCTTAGAGATTTATAATATGAAGGCTATTAGTGCTGTATTATATGGATCGGAATTATGGGGCTTTGGCAACCTGAAACAATTAAGTTTAGCTGAAAATAAGTTCCTACGTTGCTTAACGGGAGTTCCCCGAAGTACCCCAATGATTCCAGTAGCATATGATCTTGGTAGGAAAAGAGTTGAGGATTTGGCACGATTGCGCCCACTCCTTTATTGGCGACGCATCCTGGTCACACCGGAACTTGCGCACTATGCTACCGCCCTAAAAGACATTATTAGGGCTGACCATTTTCACTCTATAGCATGGCTTAAAGAAATCAGAGGCTTGTTAATAAAACTAGACCTGGGGCATCTATGGAATGATCCAAATGGGTCAAAATTTCCCTCAAAGCCTGCACTTAAAAAAATGTACTGGGACATGACTCTAACATCTGCTTTTAACACTGGCCAGAATGCCAATCTAACAGGACGATACCTCGACATTAAATGTATTCCATCTTGTGAGGTATTTTGGGATTACATAGAGAGGCCTTTTGATAGAAAACTGTATTTTCAGTTTAGAATTGGGTCTCTCCCTGTTAAAGCATTTACCCAAAATTGGTTACCCAATCACGATAATTGTTGTCCTCACTGTCGAGATTTGATCGAAGATGCTGGCCATCTATTGTTTGTCTGTCCATTGTATGTTATTCCACGTCGTAGATGGATAAAACCAGTTTGCTTAAATTTGGGAATACGTAGATACAAGGATGCCCTAAGGATACTCGAATCTGATTGCACTCCATGCTTGGTTATTGCTATAGCAAAATTCTTGGGGTGGGCCTGGGTAATACGTTCGCGTACCCTAAAAATGCTAGAAGCTGGATAATGAGTATCTGACACTAAGGTCATTGTTCTATTTTTATTACAAAGGTCTGTTTTAAATTGATGGTATTAATTCATCGGAACTATTCGCCAGCATCATGGTTTAATGAAATTTTAAAAAATTGTACATTGTTTTTAAATGTAGTATTTATATTTATTGTTAGGATGTGAACATGCTTTTATGACATGCTGTCGAATAAAGCTTTGAAATTTGAATTTGGGAAGTACCTGCAGAGTTAGTATCTGAGCAGGAGTGGCTGGTGCCTCAGCTCAAAATATTCTTCAGGAAAACCAAGTGTTCTTTTAAAGACCTCACCAGAATAGAGGAGTTACAAAAGACCCTGAGGGCCTGGTTGGCAGCCAGGAAGACTGGTTGGCAAACAGAGGATAAGAGGGACTCTGTGGAGTAGGAGGAAAAAAGTCTGCACCTGGGATGACTGGAGGAGACAGCATCGCCTGTGGGGCAGGGGCCAGCCTGAAAGGTGGAAGAGATCCCTCCAGAGCTGGCAGCAGCATTCCCTCTTCAGGCCTGTCTACAGAGGGGCTGGAGCTTAGGCAGAGAGACAGGAAGCTTGAGTTGGAGCTTGTAAAAATCAGTCCAAACAGAAAAGAGAGATCATTTTGGAGATGGAAATAATGAAATTGAAGATAAATGCTTTTTGCTCGTGAACTGAGCTTGAGAGAGCTGAAGTTCTAAGCCAAGAGAGCTGAGACCAGCTCAGATGATGGCAGCGAAAATGTAATGTCAAGTACTGCAGAGAAGGTTCGCATACTCAGAGTCTTTCTGCCTTCAAGGAGGGGGTGACACACACCAGGGGAGTCAGGTGTATGAAGTAGCCCCAGAGGTGTGTAGGGTCCCTGAGGTTGCCTGGGGAACTGGTATAGTCATATTCCTAGTGGTGGGAGGGACCATATACTAGCTCTAGGAGTGAGTGATATAAAGAGGTGTTCCCATAATGGTAAAAGCCCTGGTAAGGAAGTATGGAGACACCCTAGAAGAGTGTGGGTTGAGTTTCGGGGACAGTCAGATACTGTCCCACCTGTCTCAGGAGGGTTATGTGAGGTACTTTTTCATGGCACTGGATGATGGGGTGAAGGTTAGTGAGGTTAATAACACATGTGAGGGCCAGGATTGCCAGAGAGCATATGTTCAGTCATAGTTTTCCAGAGCTATGCCAACACCCGGGTGTGAGCTCTCTGACCCCAGGGACCTTGCACTGGAATCAGACCATTTGGTGAATGCCAGAGAGTTTGAATAGGATTTTGGAAGTGACCCTGAAGGGAGTGACTCAGATTTCCTCCAACCATGGGGGGTAGAGGAGGTTTGCTTTAAACCAAATAGGTCCCAGTGGAGTGCGATGGGTAGAGGATCCTATGTCCCTTCTCAGGGTAGGAGGAGAGGTGGGGGTGGGCGGAGGTCCAGGCTACCTAAAACCTAGTCCCAGGGCCTGGATGGCTCACAGAGGGAGAACTTGGAAGGGGGCCTATACTTTACCGGGAGTCCACTCACTGAGGGGATCACCTATTGACAGGAGAACTTGGAGGGGTGGCTGTCACAAGCATCCCTCCAGTTCTGGTGTTTGTCAGCCCCACTCCGGAGAGGAGGGTGCAGAAGTCCATATGGAGGGGTGCGAAGGGGAGGCTGTCCCCAGTTGGGAGGACCAGCGGGCCAGGGGTTGCCAGCTCTGAGGCCAGAGCATCCCAGGACTGACCTAGGCGATGCCACTTCTGGCTTGATAGGGCTCCATGCTCTGTCAACTGGACAGGGGGCAGGAGGCATGTGTCAGGCAGACTCTCACACAACACATGAGGAATGTGTTCCCTTGGATGGGTGGTGGTATTCCCATAGAAGTCCTGGCTTGCCAGGCACCTGCCCAGCCTAAGGGTACAGACCTTGGGGTGGGTGACCAGTTGGAAGATAGCACGCTGTACTGGTGGGAGAATTATGCAGTACGATTGCCACAGGTACCCTGACAGTTCATGATTCTGGGGGGTATCACTCCCACAAGGAGAATGCAGGGCCCCGGGAGGGGGGGCAGGGCAGTGGGAGCCCACCCCTGTCTCCTATCAAACCTAAGGGCTCAGACTCTTAGCTAGAGGACCAGTCTTAGGATTCCCTCCCTGAACAGGTGGAAGGGAGAGTGGATAAAGGGTGCCAGTCACCTGGGGCTACCACCCCCCACTCTGAGAAACCACAGAGGTTAGAGAGCCCTGAAAGGCCTGGGGCCTGACTCTTGTCACTGACAGCTGTTAGTGGCCATTGTAGCTTGCGGTCCTTGTGGCCACAGTTGCCTTTGGGTTGGGGAAAGGAGTCACAACCTAGGGGTGGAATGGGCCACACCACTGTGCTGGGCATAGTGGTACTGTCTGCCTACTGGGCGATATCTGTGAGCAAAGTAAGGTTAGGTGCTGCACAGATGGGATCTACAGGTGAGGAGAAGGATTGCCCATTGGTTAACTCAGTGGGCCTTGAGAGTATGGACAGAGGAATCCAAAAGTGTTCAGAAAAGGTGCAGAACTAGAACGTGCTCCTGCTATTGCAGGGTAGAGGGTCCATGCTCTTTCGCCCTAAGCAGGGAAGTCCATCAAGGTGTTAATTAGTCTACCATGGCTTTAGGCTGGAAGGGGGTTGTGTTGGGCCTGGTCATTTTTGAAGAATTATCCCCAAACTTTTTGCCTACTTCCTCCTATTTTTTCTGACCTCAATCAATCAATCAATCAATCAATCAGGGATTTGTGAAGCACAACTACTCACCTGTGAGGGTCTCAAGGACCTGGGGGGGGGGGAATTTTGGCAGCTCCGACTCATCTGAAGAGCCAGGTCTTGAGGCTGTTCCTGAATGCTTGCAGTGTGGGGGGTCACCTGATGCTGAGTTTGTTCCAGGTCTTGGCCACAATGTAGGAGAAGGATCTTCCTCCCGTGCTGGCTCTGCGTATGCAAAGAATTATGGCCAGGGCAAGGTGAGCGGAGTTTCCTCTTGGGTGCGTAGAAGGAGATTTTTTCGTTGAGGTATTGTGGTCCGGTGTTGTGGAGGGCTTTGTAGGCATGTGTGAGGAGCTTGAAAGTGACTCTTTTTTTGACGGGGAGCCAGTGGAGTTCTTGTAGGTGGTGGGTGATGTGGTCTTGTCGTGGGATACTGAGGACGAGGATGAGTCTGGCTGCGGTGTTCTGGACGGGTTGGAGTTTGTGGAGTAGAGATTTGTTGATTCCACCATAGATGGTGTTCCCGTAGTCAAGTCTGCTGGTTATGAGTGCGTGGGTGACGGTCTTTCTGGACTCGGGGGATCCATTTGAAGTTCTTGTGTAGTATACAGAGGGTGTTAAAGCACATGGATGATACAGCGTTGATCTGTCGGTTCATGGTGAGGAAGGTGTTGAGTATGATGTGAAGGTTGCGGGTATGGTCCGTGGGTGTGGGAGGGTTGCAGAGGGTGGTGGGCCATCAGGTATTGTCCCACGCAGAGGGGGTGGATCTGAGGATGAGAACTTCCATTTTCTCCGAGTTGTGCTTCAGGCAGCTGCTGCTCATCCAGAGTGCAACGCCCTTCATTCCTTAAAGGAAATCTTGTCTGGTGATGTTGGGTTCCTTAGTGAGGGAGAGGATGAGCTGAGTGTCATCGGTGTAGGATACTATGCTGAGTCCTTTTTTTATGACGATGGTTGTGATTGGGGCCATGTAGATTTTGAAGGTGGGGCTTCGGGAAGATCCTTCCGGTACTCTGCATCTCATCTCTGTGAGTTCGGAGAGACCTGATTTCATTGGTTATAGGACAGGTGAATTTTACACTGCTAACCAATGCTAAGTGCATTTCTGTCTGTGTACATTGTATTGGTGATTTGCATATTTGATTTACTGGTAAGTCCCTAGTAAAGTGCACTGTGTGTGCCCTGGGCCTATAAATCAAACGCTACTAGTGGTGCAACAAGGATTGTGCCAAACATATGAGCAGCCCTGCAATCACCGCATAGACCTGCCACTGCGGTGTCTGTGCGGGCAGTTTCAAACCTGACAAGTGCACCCACTTGCCAGGCCCGAACTTTCCCTTTTACTATATGTGAAGCACCCATAAGTTATGTCCAAGTTAGCCACATGAGCAGGGTGCAGTGTATTTTAAAAGAAGGACATGTGCTGGTGTGTTTTACATGCCCTGTCTTGACCCTGTGCCTCATGGGAACAGTCCAGCCTGAACTGCCAAGCCAGGTCCTCCCTGGACCGGAAACAAGCATCCTAGGACCGGTTTCGGGTTTTTACCCCTCTTCAGCCAGGATAGCTTGATTCCAGTGGCCCGGTGAGCCCAGGACCCACGTCTGGGCATACCTGGTGCACTTAGGGCGAAAAAGCAAAAGACCCACAATTGATGGACGGAATGCAGAACAAATCAATACATTCACCCCAGTCAAGAGATCTGGGTTAAATCCATCATTCTTTTGCTCACCCAGCCACCCCAGTTGAGACCTGGCCACATGCAAATCAGTCTTGACCCTATGCCTCATGGGAACAGTCCAGCCTGAACTGCCAAGCCAGGTCCTCCTGGTTTTGCTTTCTTCGCCCTAAGTTGCCAGGGTATGCCCAGACATGGGTCCCTTGCTCACTTTGCCACTGGATTCAAGCTAGCCTGGCTGATGACGGCTGATTAGCCAGAAACCAGTCCCAGGATGCTTGTTTCTGGTCTATGGCAGACATGGCTTGGCAGTTCGGGCTGGACTGTTCCCATGAGGCACAGAGTCAGACTGATTTGTATATGGCCATGTCTGAACTGGGGTGGCAGAGTGAGCTAAAGAATGATGATTGATTAAACCAAGATCAGTTGACTGGGGGTGAGTGCTTGCAATGTTCAACACTCAGTCCATCATCCCCTTTGGTTTTGCTTTGTTCGCCCTAAGTTGGGAGGGTATGCCCTGACGTGGATCCCTTGCTCACTTTGCCACTGGATTCAAGCTAGCTTGGCTGATGACGGCTGATTAGCCAACAACCGGTCCCAGGATGCTTGTTTCCGGTCCAGGGAAGACATGGCTTGGCAGTTCGGACTGGACTGTTCCCATGAGGCACAGGGTCAGACTGATTTGCATATGGCCATGTCTGAACTGGGGTGGCGAAGTGAGCTAAAGAATGATGATGGATTAAATCCAGATCAGTTGACTGGGGGTGAGTGCTTGCAATGTTCAACACTCCGTCCATCATCCCCTTTGGTTTTACTTTTAGAAAGTGGGTATGTTCTTGCTTTGCCATTCTTTGCCTCTTTCTGCCTGTGGAATCCACGTCTGAGCGAGGGTGACAGTTGGCCTGTTTATGCATTCTCACTAGACAGTCACACAAAGGGAGCTGAGATGTGCCCTGCATATGCTGAAGGCCCATTTCAAAGGGTTGCACTTACAAACAGCAGGCCTCTTGCTCTCAGTAGCCGGTATGCATTTTGCCATCAATATAATCAAAAAATGCAGTCCTGTTTTTTTAAATGGAAGAAATTTAAAGTGAAGAAAAATATTAGGGGCTGGGTACGATGGGGTTCGAACCACAACCCACGACTCAGTTGCGGTCCAAACCGCATCTACTACTGTGGTCCAATCAATGCATTAGGATGCATGCCGTCGGAGGCAGCAGTGGGAAGGACCGGCCCACACAACCTGACAGGCTTATGGAGCCCATCAGTAAGTCAGAATGTTAATGTTAATAATAATTTATAGAGCGCACGTACACCGGGTGACTTTATGGCGCTGTCAGGCTCAGTATGCTGTCAATGAATTACTTAATTGAAGGCTTGCAAAAATAGCCATGTTTTAAGGGACTTCCTAAATTGCAGAAGGTCAGTACAAGACCGTATTTCCAATGGGAGGGAGTTCCACAGTTTAGGGGCGAGGGTAGAAAATCTGCAGCCTTCTTGACGTACTCGCTTGAAAACCGGGGTGGTGAGGAGTGCGAGGTGGGCAGATCGTAGATTGCGTGATGGAGTGTGCCTGAGTAGCAAGCTGTTGATGAATACGGGACTGTTGCCATGCGGAGCTTTAAAGATGAGACAGCCCATTTTGAAGGCGCAGCGCTGGGAAATGGGGAGCCAATGCAGTTTCCTCAGTAGGGGAGTTGCTGATTGCCATCTCGGTTGTCGGAAGACCAGTCTGGCTGCATGATTTTGGACCATCTGCTGCCGTTTAAACAGGTAGAGTGGCATGCCCATGTACACAGAGTTGGCATAGTCCAGGTGCGACAGGATGGTGGCTAATATGACCTGGATCAGGGCTTCCTGAGTGAGAAGGCGATGTATCTTCCTAATCTTGCGCAGTTGAAAGAAACACTTGGAAATAACCGTGCCAACCTGAGTTTTCAGTGAAAGGTCATTGTTGAGGGAGAATCCTAGTGTTTTGGCCGAGGGGGAAGGAGAGGGTCCTAGCTCTGGTGGCCAGTAGTGTGGACCCCAGAACCTATGGCTGTCGCCAGTGAGAACAAGCTCTGTCTTGTCCGGGTTTAATTTAAGGTGGTTATGTTCCATCCATTGTTGTATGTGCAGCATGGTGGCCTGAAAATCGGTGACAGAGCTATGCGAGTTGTCGATCTTGAAGGCTAGTTGTACATCGTCTGCGTAGTTGAAGACCGTCACCTTTCTGTCTTTCAGGGATTGAATCAGGGGAGCAATATAAAGGTTAAACAGGTGGGGAGAGAGGGCTGAGCCCTGTGGGACACCGCAGGTAGATTTACGCGGGAGAGCCAAGAAGTCAAAAAGGCCTCATAATTAATTAAGTATGGTGTTTCCGCCTTCGGGATTATGATGTCGGTTTCTGACAGCCTTACCATGTCGGGCTTTCTGTCATGGAAAGACTTTTGGAAAGTGACATTGGGGGCCCATAGCAGGGTCCCCTTCCCCACTAGCCCTCCACACCTGTGCTTGGGGGGCACCAACATCCCTGCACCAAGTGGCTGGCACCACGAGATGCCTACCACACCGTGCAGGGATGTGCACAAACTCCCATTTCTCAATGGGAGCTTGTATTGCGGGCGGTTCTCGCCCGCTGCACAGGCTCCCATTAAGAAATTGAAGTTTGCAACTGCACCATGTGCAGTCGCGTCGTGATCAGGTGTTCGGAACCGTCGATCTATGGTCAGGCGTTTCCCTCACCGAAACGGTGTCTGTCGAAGGCAACCCCAACCAACATCTTAATCAGGTACTAATGTTTTTTTCCATTTCTAATCAACCCAATTACATCTTAATCTTTTAGGGATCATGTTTCTTCAATTTGAATTCCTCCAAATCAAACAGATGGTTGTATTGTTTTTTTATATAAATATTGCACCTTGACTACAGGCCACTGAGAGCCAGATGCCTTATGTTTGTGAATGTGACACTTGGGAATGGGATTACATTTAAATGATGAGTTTTATGGAATCCATATAAACATAAAGTTAACTCTTCAGTTTCATTTTCTCCAATTTCAAATTGTTGCCACACACACAGCAGGTATCTTGCTTCCAGTGGCTGGTAGACACAGTGCTATATTTATAACTGAAGAATACATGCATTGTGGAAGAGATTTAAAGTGAAGAAAAATGTTCCATACCATGAACATTTTTGCAGAACATTTTCTAAACTTAAAATTTTGCCTATGCACATTTTTTCCATTCATACACACATTTCCATACATCCCCAAATACCACATTCTCACTGACACTCATGGCAGTCCTGTCATAGTGCGCCTAATCAAAGGACCCGATTTGCAAAGGTAAACATAGACATACAATTTAACACCTAAGTTTATGACTTTGGGAATTCACGAAGGTCTTGTATGTGTACTATCATCATGTCCACACTCGGGCTGGATCTCCACCCCGAGTGCCGACATAAAGATATTACTCATAAATGCCCTATGTGAATTGCTAAACTCGTAAAATTAGATGTTTAGACCAAACACCTAAGTTTGTGAATCAGGCCCAATGTATTTTGCTCAAACTATAGTATCTGGTTCTATGGACATTAGGCTTAATGTCAATGGAGATGGACATGAGGGTTTTTGGTAACAATGTGTGAGTTGCTTAGCATTCAGGAGCTCGCAATGATTGTTACTGATCAAAAATATCTCTCACTACAGGTGTTTCTCTTTGAAGTGCACATTTTTTTTGCCTCCCCTGCCCTGACTTTAGACTAATTACAGGGGGTATACAGCCCTTTGTGTGGAGGCAGGACACAGCCTATTCAAGTGTAAGTAGGCCTGTGTCCAGCTCTGCCCTCCCTTCCTGCCAGTGATGGCTCATCCAGGCACACCTAAGCTCTCCATTGTGTGTAGGTGTCTTGTAGAACTACACAAAGCTCAACTATCAGCTACACTGAGTCATGTGGCCCAGGAGAAGGGCACAATGTATAAATATTGGACCTCAGCCACTACTTCATCTGTACACTTCTGGACCTATGGATACTCTGACAGGAAGAAAGACTGCTGTGCTGCTAAAAGGACTGCCACTCTGCTGGACTACTGCCCTGCTGGGCTACTGCCTTGCTGGTCTGCTGCCTTGCTATGCTGACCTGTGGCCTGCTGCCCTCTTGCCTTGGTGAGAAGGACTGCACCAGCATCAGTTGAACCCAGGCCCCCAGTTTGACGTCAAAGACTAGTTGGCTGGCCTCCTGACTACAGTCTCAGAGACAGAAAGCTCCAACAACCTTGAATCCAGCACCTGGACTCTACCATCAGTGAGTCCCCTACCAATATAAGTGGTGCCACCCCAGTCCTGGACCTATGTTAGTGGGCCTGAACATTGTCTCCCAGCCCATCTGTGAAACAGCAGCACCAACGCATCTTCCCTATTCCGAAGAGCAAACCAGAGCAAACCAGATGATGCAAAAGTTCTCCTGATGCAAAGGACTCCACATTGACCCTGCAGCTGCATTTTAACCGCTGTCTGTGCAAAGCTTTCCTGACTCAGACCCTCGCACCTCTGATCGACAGCAGCCTTGCCAATGCCACAGGTTCCCGTATCGCAGCCTCGCCGCTCCGCGGAACCAGCACATCGTTTAGACTGCATGACACATCCTCAATGCCGAAATTCACATCACAAGCCCTTGTAAACAGGACCCTTGATGTCGAATCAGGTCCTCGCATTCCAGCTTCACCGCTCCTTGAATCTGATGCATCACATAGTCTGTGCAACACATTCTTGGCACGGGAGCTTGCAACACTCTGCAAACAAGGCTTTAAGGAATGCTTTTTCAGCAGGTATAACTGGATCCCTCTAGCTGCCCACGCTGCATCATCGTCGGCCTGAATTTGTGACTTTGTCTTGGTCTGGCATGACCAGATATCCCATATTGGAGCTTTGTGCTTTTTAGTGCTATTTTCGCAGAAATCTTTCTAATTGCATATCCCCAGTTGTACTGATAGTATTTTTGTCATTTTGGTCTCATTTTATTTCTTACAAATTATTCTATTTTACTACATCTGTTATGGGATCCTTTTGTGGTGTATTTTCACTGTGCTACTAATTGAAATGTTGCACATATATTTTACATATTGCCTCTGAGTTAAGCCTGACTGCTTTGCGCCAGGCTTCCCAAGGGCTGAACACAGTTAATTTAGGGTTTGCTTATGCCTTCACACTGAGAAGAATTGTGGTTGTTGCCTGAGAAGGGTTTCACGCCCCTCAGCCAGCAATCCAAATTCTGCCAACCACAATGCAAGGCATTACATCAGCAGTGGAAGGATACATCAATCATTCAAAACAGTGTGAGTCCCAAATGCTTCTGGATGGGACAAAAACAGGAATAGGGAAGGAACGCTTTCAAATCTGTAGCAGGGAAGTGAGAGTGACAACACAGCTATGGGGTTGACCAAAAGCAGTATCCATTTGTGTACCGTATTTAAAATGATAGA
Source organism: Triturus cristatus (assembly GCF_964204655.1). Taxonomy (NCBI): domain Eukaryota; kingdom Metazoa; phylum Chordata; class Amphibia; order Caudata; family Salamandridae; genus Triturus; species Triturus cristatus. Next base: position 461,611,961 of record NC_140594.1, read on the forward strand.
TCGCCAGACTTAAAAACGACATATGGACGAGATATAATCATAAGCCAGTCACCAGATATATTTATAATTCCTTCATATGAAAGAAAATCATAGCGTGTGCACTCAAATCAATTTAACCAGGGGAGAGAATGTAGCCTGAACGGCTAGGGCGGTCAACATCAAATCTGGGGAACTAGGTACGAGTCTCAGCAACAACGCTCATCATCCTGTGTTTTTGGGCAAATCACTAAGGGGGATATTCACAAGGAAGTGGTGGAGAGAGGCGTTAGCCTTCTTGGCTTAACGCCTCTCTCCACCACTTCGGAAAAGCAAGGCTGCACCATATTCACAAGGACATGGTGCAGCCTTGCTTTTCCCCCTGTGATGGCGCTAAGTTTCACAACTTAGCTCCAACACAAGCACCCTTGCATCAGAGTGCAAGGGTGTCTGCAAGCAGTTAGGTTTGCTTATGTACAGGAAGGTGTCCTTTCCTTCACATAAACAAACCTAAAATGCCAGTTTGTAACTTACATGTGTGATGCTTCATGCAGCACACATGTAAGTTACAAAACGGCATTTTAAAAAAAAGGTTTGTTTATGTACAGGAAAGGACACCTTACTGCAGGGCCGGCTTTAGCATTGGTGGCGTCCTGTGCGACAATGTTTGTTGGCGCCCCCAATAGACTCGCTCACTACCACCCTATAACAGTGCCCCCAAAAGTCTCCATTACCACTCTCTCTCTCAGATGTATTTCATTAGTTATATTGCACCACCTATACCAGTGTAGGGTGTCAGAGCACTTTAAATCGCACTCACATTACACAGAGACAATCAATCATATCTGTGTAAATCAGTGTATAGGAGATGTTACATAAGACAGAAGACTACAAGGTGAGTCACATGTCATACATACTGATAGAAAGTATAGTTTAAGAGTGCTTGGTCTGGAGAAGCACAGATTCAGAATGTTTGCGGGTTACATTTAATAAAAAAGGATTTGTTTTTTTACCAAAATGAACCCTTTTTGAAACATTTGAATAATGAATGACGGAGGAAAAAAACATAATTCTCTAATATATACCTTGCAGTTTGCTTGCAGCTCTTTGATGACAGCTAATAGCTCACTATTCCATATTAGGATTTTAACATCTACACTGCTAGTAACAAAAGGATCTCTCTGACAAAAGCACTGACCTATTTAAACTATATGCACTTTGTAATCTGCATGGTACACATTCTTTGCAGCAGGCACATTAACCCTCTGTGCTACCATAAAATGAGCTAAAACTTCCACTTGACAAAACTCCTTCTCTCTCCAGGAAGAACATTAATCACCGGAGTTATCTTGTCATTTTTATTGTATGAAAATTGGGAGGCCAGCAATGCAGCAGCAGTGGCTTTAAAAAAAATAAAATACTTCCAAACACGGAACCCCCTCGAAGAGTAAGCACCCGGTGCGGTGGTATCAGTCGCACAGCCCTAGAGCCAGCCCTGCCTTACTGTACATAAAGAAACCATGGCATTTTGCATTTTCCATGTGTGCTGCACAAGGCAGCACACATGGAAAATGCAAAAAAAGGAGAAATAAAGAATTTCTCCTCGTATTGCCAACTTAAGACCAGGGTTTTCCTGGTCTTAAGTTTGGCGTTAGCTCCTATTTATGCTGCCCTTGTGAATAGAAGGTAGCGTAAATATCAACGGGTGTTGCAGTGGAACGCCCACCCCGACACCCACTGCACACCCCTTTCACGCTAAACACAGCGTGAAAGGGGGCCTATTCACAAGACAGCGTTAGCGTGGTTTAACGCTGCCTTGTGAATAAGGCGAGGCCCCTATCGCCACCACAACGTCACTTTTAGTGACGTTGTGGTGGCGATAGGGGCTTTTGAATATGCCCCGTAATCTCCCCGCGCCTAACAAAAATGAATGTGTCCTTATGTAACGCAACTGCTTGCTCATGTGAAGCGCTCTGATACCCGATACCTTCAGGTCAAGTTTGCGCTATAAAAAAATCTGGGGGAAAAAACAACACAAAAACTACTTGGGTTTGAAATGATCAGTTCAGCTTAGATTAAACTTCTCTCCTATATTGATTATGCCATATTTAGTTCTGCACACATAGTTATGCTTGTCAAAGACAACACCTTCTTCATTTAATTATTTAATTTGATCATGTCTTGAAAAAGCTTCATATAGAATTGTTCCAGTCGCACAAAATACCACTTCTTAGGTGCACGGAAAAATGTGTTGTCGCTTGCAGTATAAATAGATCACTGAGTCACAGGTAGCGACTTTTGTAGAAAGGCGGCCTAGCAAGTGGTGAGGCGTAGCACATCAATGAATGTAATGATACAGCGAGTCTGACAGTTTCCTGAGGGCTTGTTTACCAGGTGGCAAAAGTTTTTGGAGACACCATTTTAAGAACATGGCAGGGCAGGTACAGAGGACAATACTTTTTCTTAAGAGCTTTTTTCATTTGTGCTGTTTGAGAGAGGAGGAGGAGACCAAACTGACACAAATAACATGGTTGACAACCAGCAGCTGGCCATTATAGAAATCTTGATAAGGACACAAAGCGCCGGGTGGATGCTGCCATGCTGCACAACATTGCAGTTTTTCCCATTAAGAGCACTTAGTGACATGCCCAATGGAGTACTTAGTTCACATTAAGGAGTGCACTACCAGTAGGGACCCAGAGAACTCGACAACGAGGAAAACAAGTCAAAAGTAAGGAGTCAAACTTCGTTGAAAACAGGCATTTGCAATGCAATAGGTCTCGCATTTACGCAAGTTTAAACTATTGGCTATGCAAATGTCAATGCCTATTATTTTTGTTTTGTTTTTTGCAAGAACCTAAGCTGCCGTTAAGTGGCCCACAGGTCAGGAAGGAGCATCCGATCCAGAAACCATTACCCCTAAGCAGCTTTACATTGTGTGGGTGGGTTTCCATGGTTCAAGCCAAGGCCACACCCACATCCCCCGAAAGGGGCACCAGCACCGCTCAGCAGCCCATGCCGTTCGTCCCAGCACAGAGGGTGCGACACCCGTGAACCGCGAGTGTCCAAACGTTCTCGCCCAGACACAAGTTGTCATGCAAGAGCTCAGCCTGGAACCTCACGCATAGCAGTCACCGGGACATGGACCCCACTACACAGCTGTACAACCCACAGCACTGACCGTAAGTCGCACCTCTAAAACACAGGTGCAATATGTCCTCTTGCACATTTACCATACAGCACAAATCATAGCTGGCAGTATCCTGGAAGGTTCTGAGGCAAATCCCTTTTTACGTTTGCACACAGCTCTCCCAATCCAACCTGCCACCTGCAAAATGTACTCTAATCACTAGCGTCTATAGTAGAAACCCGCACTCGCCACCACTTGTTCGTGAAGTCATTCCCCTGTGAATCCCTCAAGAGCCATCTTCAAAGTAAATTGTGTATTCTGAAGTCCCTATGCCATTTAACGGGTCGTTTACTAAAATGCTCTGACACCTTCGGGCAAGTTTACATTGAAGCAGGGCCCCTAACCCTACCTGCAGGCTACATCGATATCAGAGTGGGATGTTACCTACTAGGCTATCCCTTTGGCCTAGAAAAGGATTTTATACATTTACTCTGTGCAGTAAAATGCGAAGATGGTATTGCTAGAATACACTACGGGCGCTTGAGAGGGCGCTGTGCCACCCGACCAGCAGGTAATGGAGTGCTTTACGTGAGGACCAGTTATATTACACCAGGACATGGTCAATTATTGTAGACCCGGGGAGGTTAAGGGATTTGCCCAGAATCACAGGTGTGAGTGCCGGTGCCGAAACTCAAACCAAATACGGCAGCCCTGGTGGGTGTGCCCCATTCTGTGGATTTGGTATTCTGGTGGATTTCAAAATTCCTAGTGAAAAGTATTTTTTGGTCTTTTGAGTTTCGGACTCATTTATGTTAAAAATACTCCCGGTGACTACGGCAGTCTGCGCATGTGCAGAGGTGCCCATTTTTTAGCACGTTCGACTGACTTGAGTCCGCCTCAGATGTTTATTGAGTCCTAGTAGCCTTCCCCACCGGCGTTGGTGTTGTTGGCTGAGCCGCCGGATCATTTAGCCTTTAGTGGACCCCACCAGTGATAAATATGGATAAAGACAAGGCCTCTTGGGCGCCTGTCTCAGACCCCCTTACACAGTACACCACGCCGCGGCGTACCCCCCACATATTAACAAGGCAGTCGGTACCCCTGAGATGGGGGATTCCTCTTATCAGATCCCGCACTGCTCTGGAACACCAGATATAAATGTTCCTTCTCAATGTCAATGTATTATTCTGTGCAGACCAGGGCTTTAAGTGTGAAATATAAACTGGGGGAACTCTAAAAGGGGCATGGCCAGTGTACTTAAGGGCGTGACTTAAAACACTTACATTAAGAATCTGTGCTTCGACTAGTGTGCCGCCCGACTTGTATATGGCTATTTCTTTCATTGCATCCAGATATTTGATATAACATGTATACCGCGACCATTGTAAAATGCTCATAAAACATCACACCGAACGCTCTTTGGCCTTAGGGTCTGCCTCACACACGTACCTGCTCCCAGTGAAGATAATACTCATGCCCCTGGAGGGTGCCACAAATCAGCGCACCCCCTAAACGGATTAGTGCCACTGCTCCCAAGATGGAGCATGACCCGCAGGCGGGTCACAGGCGGAGTGGCTAGCAGGCAAAGTGCCACACTAATAACCCAGCTGCTACCACCCTCGCTGGATGCACCCCTGCACATCGCCGCTGTGCATATCCGCCCCCGACCCGTGACCATTGAGGCCTACGACGGCACTAGCTGCTGCGCCCCCCTTGGACTGGTGATGCACGCCCATGGCGAACATGAAGCTCAACCCCCAGCCAGCCGTGAGAGAACGTGCCAAGCAGCACCACCTCGCCCGGCCGCCAAAGCAGGCCCGCACCCCATCACCGTACACTGCCAATGAGGCTGGAGTGCCCCTGGGTAGGAGTGGTCGAAAGCATTTTGGAGCTTCTACCAACAATCGTATCAAAAGTAAACAATTTGCAAATGTACATCAAATAAAAATACAATCAATAAAGATAGTATTTTCCTATCTTATTAAGCAGGTTGAGGCCAAGCACGGCTCTACCAGTCATCAACAACCATGATGCAAGTAGCAGAGAACTGTTTCCGAGAATTCCAGACCAACCACATGAATAAAATGTCTGCGCCATTCGTATCACACCTTCCCCCATTGCATACCAAGTCACCCTTGTGCAGGTCCCGAATACAATTCCTTATGTTAACAATGCTTGCGACGTATAGTCTTTTGGCGCATGCGTATAATGTAAGGCAGCGTGCGCATGTTAATGCGCACTATTTTAAAAAATAACAATTACGCTGTGTAAGCGTAACAAGACTGTAGTTAGGTGGTTCTGCTTCCAGAATAAACGGAAGTTACGTATCGGATTAAGAGCCAAAATAAGCCCGCTAACAAAAAAAATTGCAAGGTTAACTAATGGCAAGCGGCGCGAAATTACCCGGCAATAGGTGGAGTTTCACCACGCATATAGATTACTAGATGTCTCGGAAAGACAGCGTATGCGCTGCCTAGGCGAGACCTAAAAAAGGCGCGAAACATTGTATTGTTAAAAAAGTATTAATATAATATAGTGAACCAATGGGGGCTTATTTGCAAGCCACTTGTGCCGCAGGTATGTCACTTTTTCCCATGTTAAAATTGACGCACCGGTGACGCAAGAGGCTTGTAAATAAGCCCCTTGGTGTGCTCAGCGTTTAATCACGATTTATTGTAATTTAAGTTTTAGGGCGAGTGTTGATAGGAATGTGACACTTGATTGAAACACTTTTTAAAATAGCTGTTAGGACATATTTTATATTTTGTACATATACGAAAAAAAGGCATTCCTGACAAAACATTTTTTCCTAAGAGCTGTTTTAACTTTTTACACGACAAGGTGAGTACTTACATAGCAAAACCTAATCATGAAAATCTAGACATGTACATACACTAAAAATATAGTTTAAATCCTATTTTTATGGCTGTATTGGATGAAAACACGAACATGGCAACTTTCTCATGGACATTAATCAGCAGATTTGAAGAGGAGAAGGCCCAAATGGCACACATATTTATTTTGTTCAATATTTACTTTGTCAACGTCCTCTATCTGCATTACTGAGTGTAGAAGAAGCAATTCACAAACAATCGATTTTATATAGCGGCATGCAAATGAGAGTAGGATCTGCACATACATTAAAAAAAAATTGGTAGACCAAGAGCTTGAAATAACCATTTTGAGAAAGTTCAGCGAATTAAGGGGCATATTATCAAGAAAGGACGTTAAAATTATTGCTGCTTTAGCGGCAGAAAACTGCCGCTAAAGCGGCGATAATGGGCTTGATAATATGCGGCAGAGAATTCCAATAGAAGCCCATGTTCTGGTGTCAACATGGGCTTCAATGGGAATTCTCTGCGGCATATTATCAAGCCCATTATCGCCGCTTTAGCGGCAGTTTTCTGCCGCAAAAGCAGCGATAATGTTAACGCCGTGCTTGATAATATGCCCTAAGCTCTCAGTCTGAACAGAACCTTCTGTTCAATTTGCGAGCTCTGTTCATGTAATGCATTACTGCAATGTGACGTTTTATTGTGCTTTGGTTGTGTTACGTTCTGTTGCGTTCTGGTTTGATGTTTTTGTTGCGTTCTGTTATGTTTTAGTTTAGTTATGTTGCTTTAGTGCATGATAGTATGCCGTGTTCTTGTGTTCTGTTGTGTTTTTTAGGTATGTCAACAAATGCTGCTAAATTTCCGGCGAAAGTAGCACAAGCCTTTACAACTGCTCTGACAAGCGACCATTTACCACTACCAAAAGCAGTAAAATAGCACTATTCTAACCCTTCAACTACTTCAGCATGGGTCAACCAAAAACGGAGGTGAAGAGTGTATTTTAGCTTAGCGCTCCAAGTGGTCCCTTTATTGGATGCAGCCTCCCGTGCCAGAATATTCTGGTCTGTATCATGTGATGCTGTTTTCTGCACTGTGCTGAAGAAGAATGGGTCTGTGTATTTCCTTTTCACATCTTCAGCACATCCATTAACTCGAAAAATATCTGAGGGCATGCTTTTCTTTCAGCTGAGGTCAGAAACACAAAGTGGAAATTACAGCCATGTGCTTCCGAGCTCTGCTTTCTACAGCTCATGCACTAACGAGCCAGAATCACATTTTTAAAACTGAGAGGAAAATACCTTGGAATGATGTCTCCAGAATTTTCCAAAGCGAAGGTGTGAAATAAATATGTTAATAACACCTAGGTGTGTCATATGAAAAATATAGCTGAACCTATAAAGTGATAACGGCTTTTAGGTATTTAGACACTGTGAGGGCTCAGCAGATTTTGGGACATGACCAAGGCAGTTTTCCTTGCCACGTTTTAATTCCCTGCCTTTAAACTGCAGCCCTTTCAGGCCCCAGTGCCATCTATATACATTTGTCATATATGTGGGTGGTGCAAGTACACTCTTTAGCCCATATATGATATTTAACTTCCAGAGCATTTACTGCACCATTTAAAAAGGCCTAACAGGAAAGTTAAATGGGAATGGGTTGAATGGGGGGCCAACTATTGAGCTTTTTAACATCTACATTAGGGGTACCCAAGGAGGATCCAAGTCCCCTACTGTTACTATCTTAGAAGAGGAATTTTCCTCTTGCCCTCCGAATTCATCTATTTTGGCTGCCGGAGACCTGAATTGTACTTTTGAACCCCTTGCTACCGAAGACATCCTGGATGTTGCAGAGGAAGACACTAGGTGGGGCATACCCTCCCTTTCTGTCCCCCCAGTAACGAGATGGTCACCAGTGGTAATTCAATTGAATGCTCTGGTTATGGAATATGGGCTGAGAGCTGCTAATGGTCGACTTCCTTCCGACCTCCATGCAGCTTCTACATTTAATAGAATCACTAGCCCATCAAGAATTGACTACATCCTAATCGACCGAAGACTCTGGCATTATGCAGTGGATATGGTTATTGTCCCTACCATCGACAGTGACCATAACCCCCTTTGCCTGACTCTAAAGAGTCCATGGACCCCTGATCAATCAATCTCTGATCATCGTCCTATATTGCTTACAAGAGATGTTATCCCATCCAATTGCAAAAGATATCTCAAATGGCCCAAAGTTGCAGTTGACACCCAAAAACTGTCCAAAAACTGTCCACTATTATATATTATAAATACTGCTATTAAAAACGGCTGAACTTAGGCAAGCTTGTGAAGATGCTAACGAGAAATCAAGGGCCGTGTCTATCCATGCAGACACCATTGAGTCAATTGGGTCCCTTTTTATATCTCTTCCCTCTAACAACTCCCATAAACACAAAACACCCGGTTCATGGTTCAATTCTGAGTGCAGATCCAGCAGAAAAATGCTTGTATCTGCTATTAAAACTAAGGATTGCATCCTAATCAAGAATGCTAGGTCTACATATAGGAAGGCTGTAGATAACGCAAAGCGTACATGGGAAGAATCTCACTGGCTGGCCTTAAAAGATGCCAGCCTAGCAAGGGATGGGACCACATTTTGGAACCTTTGTAGATTCTCCCAAGGTCAGGAACCTGACACAATTCCTAACCATATCACCAACTACGAGTGGTTTACCCATTTTTCGACACTTTACTCAGATGACAGTGCCCAAAGTACCGGTGCTTTTTCTGCTATTGTTTCCACAGACCTAACCCCGCCTGACAATGATCCCTTTACTGAAACAGAAGTCATGTCTGCTATCAATAGATTGGTCCCAGCTAAAGCTGCAGGCCCAGATGGCCTACCTGGAGACTTGTTCCGCTCTGACCCCAAATCCTGGGCTGTCTATTTTACCATCCTACTTAACGCCCTTCTTAAGGGACTACCTATCCCCGAGTCTTGGAGGGGGGCGGAGGTCATACCCATATTTAAGAAGGGCTCCAGGGAGGACCCTGCTAACTACCGGCCAATAAGCCTTATTGACGTTAGTCAGAAGGTGGTTGGCAGGGTCCTGCTGGAGCGAATTCTATTATGGATCACTGACAATGACATTTTATCACACTACCAGGCTGGGTTCAGGCCATTCACGGGCACGATTGACCAGGTCTTTAGGCTCCTATTGTTATATTGGAAAACTGTTCAGATTGGTAAGGGCAATCTCCACCTAGCCTTTATCGATCTGAAGTCGGCCTTCGACCTGGTCCCCCGTGACCGTCTATGGTCTGTCCTTCATGACTTGGGTCTTCCGCTTTATATCCTCGACCTCCTGGTACGCCTTCATGAGGGGAATTTTGCCAGGGTGAGATGGGGTAGTCAAGCACAGCGTACTGATAAGATCCCAGTCAGCAAAGGAGTCCGCCAGGGCTGTGTACTAGCGCCCACTCTTTTTTCCCTTTTTGTGAACGGAGTGGTGAAATTTTTGCTAGAAGTCCCGGCGGACGCACCTGTTTTGGCGGGGGAAAAAGTCCCCACTCTTTTATTTGCCGATGATACCCTGCTATTGTCTAAAACACCAGCAGGGTTACAGAAGCTTTTAGACAGATTTTACTTGTTTTGCTCAATGAGAGGCTTGGTCATTAATACATCAAAAACTAAGCTCCTCTCTTTTAAATCTCGTAAATCATCTAGTGTATCTATTTTTTCTGATGGAGTCCCCCTAGAATATGTTAAATTATTCGACTACCTAGGTATTAGGATCTCCGACAATATGAGTTGGAAGCCCCACATCCATAAAATGCTGCTTAATCATAAGCGGGCTGCGGGGGTAATTGCTAAAGAACATCGATCCTCGAGGAGCAAGCCAATTACTCCCGCATTAATGATCTATCAGGCCAAAGCATTAGGTTCGGCCATGAATGGAGCCGAACTGTGGGGGTTCGAAAACACAGATGAACTTACTTTGTCCGAGAATAAATTCCTAAGAGAACTAGTATCAATGCCTAGGGGTACTCCTTTGAAACCTTTTTTTAGTGACTTGGGTAGGCGTTCATTTAAAGACATCGCTAGGCTACGCCCCCTGTTATTCTGGGCTCGCTTATGGCGTACCCCGGAGTTGAAAAAATATACCGAGGGCCTGCGAGAAATAATGAATACATCTGGCTCCCAAAAAATAAGCTGGCTACGTAATATTAAAAAATCTCTTACCCAGCTTGGTCTTAATGACCTCTGGGAACACGGAGCCCCTGTGAGCAAGGTCGATCTCAAAAAAGCTTATTGGGCTTGGATTGACAATCGGGATCTTAGTAGCTCAAATCCTGGAAGACTAACTGAAGCTTATTATACCTTCAAGCAGACAGTTAACTTTGAGCCCTTCCTTGAGTTTATATCAAAACCTAGGGACAGAGCACTGTATTTTCAATTCAGACTTGAGACCCTCCCCACTCGCGAATTTACTAGCAAATGGAAGCCTCCCTATCAGACCCCTGCCACCTACCCGATATGCCCCGAAAAAGTAGAAAGTACAGCGCACATTATGTTTGAATGCCCAGTGTATAGTAATCCAAGAAAACGATGGTTAGCCCCTGCCTGTCGTCTCCTGGGCATTTCGAACTATCGAGTTGCCTTACGTATTCTGCGTTCTGACACAATTTTGGTGTTAGTTTGTGCTGTGGCAAAATTCCTGGGCTGGTCCTGGATTATCAGAAGCAAACTTAATAACTGCACTAGTTGATATAATGAATTGCTTTTTTTACATGTCTTTTTAAATCACAGTTTTAAATTTGTATTTTTAATATGTCTTTTTAAACCAGTCATTAAGCTATTATCAGGAATCTGCTGTAAAATTTGTTCCCTAATGAACTCCTATTTTTATCATGCTTTTCTTGTATATGCTTTTATGATAATTCTTATCGAAATAAAGCTTTTTGACTTGACTTGACTTGATAAATCAGATAGGGTAATCCAAGGTAAACTATTTGTTTTCCCTGGGCAAGAGCACATGCTACACTACTTTCCGCAGTGGTATAACATGTGTTTTAATGTCAATAAAACACAACAGGAAAATATGTGGGAACTATGACAAAAATATACACTTTTATAGACACCTCAACCTCCTTTCAAATGATTACCCTAAGACTTGGGCCTCCTTCTCATGCCCTTCTCAATTGTCCCAATTTAACCCTAGTCTAATGGTTTGTATCATGAACAGACACAGTTATCATCTTACATCTTGCATCTAGCAGAGGCACCTGTGTTTATTTACTGAGCTTACACTTCTGTTGACTCACAAGATTCATCGCAGGCTGGCCCTGGCCTACACGGTCACATTAATTTGTGCATGTGCAACTTTTCTTTGCCACAACTCCACGTTCTGGACCGAGCCCGCACTCAGCTCTTAAGAACACCAGGGGGAACTTAGGACCTACTCCCCCAAGATCGTACATCACTCAATGCCCTGAAGAAGTTCATTGTATATGAATGAAACGCGTTGGCTGGTAACTTTAACTGTTGGATGCTTATGAAAATAAAGGATTTACTAAGACAATACAAACAAGACTATGACTTTTTCGAAAACAACTTTTGATTCAGAGTATTTCACAACTCCAATTTTGGGTTCGTTCTTCCTCTGCCTAGCAACTGGCACCCAACGACGGCAGGTGCTGGAGTTGCTTGTGCACACTCGTCTGGACATACTGTTGACACAATCACGAAGGGAACACAGCAGGGGAGTGCGGTCACCGTGTCCGCCGTAGTCCATCACTGTTCTCAGCTATCATCTTACCTTTTAAGCTGCATCTCTCCCTGGGGCACTATCACCTTCAATAAGTTCTCAAGATAACATCTGCAATCGTACTCTCAAATTGTATTGCCTGTTTTGATTTTGATTTTGCTGTATTAAGAAGCAAGTGGTCTATCACAGATTGTTTGATTTTATTACCAGAGGTTTTCATTGACAGAACAGCCAGATCTTTATGAATATTTTTAAGCTCCACAGCAATATTGTCAGCATTAGATAAAACACCTTGTAATTCATCTAAAATTGTGCCAACTGATGGTTCAAATGAGTCAACAATTTTCTATTTAATAGGTGGTGGAGATACTGTTTGTTTATTCTTATTAAAAAAATTAAGCATGAAAAATTAGGTGACAATGTTTCCAGCTGTAATTATTGCCACAATGGCTTATCTACAAAAGAAGTAGACTGCTATGTAAGCCTCATCCTTTCCATTGCATGACTGTATTGTGTTTGTTGTTTTCAAGTAACATGTGGTACCCATAGCCACAAACTGTGCAGAAGCTTAAATTGATTACTCATTGTGAATCAACCCTTGTTGGAAATGGTCCTTTTTGCAGGGTTATCCCCAAACTTTTTGCTTCTTCTTCCTATTTTTTCCTGACCTGTGTTTGTTAGCTAATGGACTCTAGGCACTTTACCACTGCTGATCAGTGCTAAAGTGCATATGCTCTCAGTGTAAATTGTTATTGTGATTGGTTCTCCCTGATTGGCATAGCTGTTTTATCAGTAAGTCCCTAGTAAAGTGCACTGAGTGTGCCAAGGCTGGTGAATCAAATGCTACTAGTGGGCTTGCTGCACTGATTATGCCACCCACATGAGCAGCCCTGAAAAGATGTCTCAGGCCTGCCACCGTGCTGCCTGCGCGCAGTTTGTTAACTGCTCTGTCAACTTGGCAAGTGCACCCACTTGCCAGGCCCTAACCTTCCCTTTTCTTACATATAGGGCACCACTATGGTAGGCCCAAGGTACCCCCCCTGGGCAGGGTGAAAGGTATGTGAATGGTAGAACATGTACAGGTGTGTGTAATATGTACTGATAGTGAAATACTGCCAATTTCATTTTTCACTATTGAAAGGCTATCTTGCCCTAAAGGACAGAATGGAGAATGCTTTGTAACATTTTATAAGTATATCGTCCCATAGGGATAAGATAGAAAAATTGAGTTTGGTATCCCTGAATTCGTGATTTAATAATACATCTTTTAGTAAAGATGGTTTTTTAATTGTGTGTTTGAAAATACCACTTTTAGAAAGTGGCTATTTTCTTGTTCAACCATCCTGTGTGCCTCTGCCTGTTTGTCGATTGACCGTCTGTCTTGGAGTGACAGGGGCTGGGGAGGTGCAGTGGCTCCAGGAGTCTGGATGAGTCAGCACTAAGCTGAATATGCCTGATCTGCATTTGGAGTGGTGGGAGGAATAGCACCTGTACCTGAATAGGACTGTGCCTGCCTTCCACAATGCTGGCTCCGCCCCCCTGTGGTGTGTCTGGAGACAAGGCTCACACTGACAATGGATGTTATTGTGCACTTGCAGAGTGCCCCCCAGGACTGGATTGAAGTGGGCTCAGAGCCCCTTGCAGAAAGAGAACAAAGACATTTTGGGGTATAACTATCAGACCCAAAACCCCAGACTTTTAGATCATTCCTGGAGTTCAAGAGGAACCTTTGCCAAGGAGAAGAGCTGGAGAGACTGAGGAGAAGTACTGCCCTTGCTGTGTGTGTGGGGTTGGTCTGCAGTTGCTGTTTCTGCCAAGGAAAGGAGAAGGACTTTGTTGTGTGCTGTGTCCCCTGCTTGAAGTAGATATCCAAGGGCCTGAAGTGTGCTGGCCTCCTGTTCTGAAGACTCAGGGACACAAAGACTTCACCCCCAGCTCCCCTGAACTCTGCTGCAGTGCGTTTTGACCTGTCAAGAGGTGCTTGTGCCAGTTTTGGGCCTCTGGAGGTTGTTGCTGCTGTTTGGTAGCTGGAAGCAAGAAGAAACACAAAGAACTACAGAAATCGATGCATTAGGGGATTGCGGCTGAAGAGGACTGACGCAACGCTGCTCGACGCCGCCGCATCAAACGCCGCCGCATCCCGGATTTCCACACATCGTGCCTGTGCTGCAAGTTTGTCAGATGAATCACCTGCGGACCGGAACCATCAAAAAGAATCGACGCACCACTCCCAATACAGACCTGATTCGATGCAACCCTTCCTCTGCGTGCAGCGGGACTGTCGCATTGCCTCCCTAAGTTCTCAGGAGTGTCACATCTCTTTGTTTTCTGACTCTGCCGCTGTTTGGCTTTTGGAACTGGCACCCATCTGCAGGTACTTTGGTGAAAAGTCACAAATCCATAGCTTTCTATGGTACAAGTTCTTAAAACCTTTCGAAAGTCATATTTTTAATTGTGTATATTGGATTTTGGTTGCTTTGGTCTTGTTGAGTACAGATAAAGATACTTTATTTTTCTAAACTGATGTGGTGTCCTTTTGTGGTGTTTTCACTGTGTTACTGAGAGTGTTGTCACAAATACTTTACACGTTGCCATTGGTATAAGCCTGTATGCTTGTGCCAAGCTCCCAAGGGGTGAGCAGAAAATATCTAAAGTGTGTATCCCCCTTACCCTGACTAGAAGCAAAGGTCCCTATTTGGACAAAGGTACCTACCTCTGCCAACTAGAGACCCCCATTTCTAACAACCCTGCTTCAATGCATATGAGAAAACCTAATAATGAAAAATGGTAAAAACCAAAGCTATGCATTTTTAAATTTGCCCAAGATTATGAGATATGGAATATTGTTTGTTTGCACAACTCTGAATTTGGGGTTACCGTTGAGATTGTGTGATTCAGAGGGCATTTTACAAAATGTGTTCTTTCTTGCACTCTTGTTTACATTTAGAAGCCAGAGATGGGGAGGGGTGTAAAATGATAATTGCAAAAGTTCTACTATTCAGTGTTCCGATATTCCTCTTGATAAAAACAATGCCCATCCTCAGTGGATGAGCCAATCATCTGTGACAGGAAAGGCCCCAAAATACAATGAAGAGTCATGCCGTGATTATGGTATCGTAAGTTATGGTCAGAAGACATCAAGGGTAACCTACCACACCCAAAATATCTGAAAACTAGACACTGGGGGAAGACCTAAGTGGTGTGGTTTAAGTAGCTCCCAACACTTTTTCTTACAAAGAATGCCCTGCAAACATCAGACTTTAGACAAAATTCAATTTTTTACATCTAAAAGTGATCCACAAAAGTTTTAACACACAGCATTCCTACTTGTTCTCCTAATAAAAACATTTCTCTACTTGTGTGGATGGACCAGTCACGAGTGCCAGGAATTGCCACAAAATGTAACATGGAAATATCAAACTTTTTCCTTCCAAATTCAGTGATTTTGGCAATATCTTGGTTGCTGCTGTATTTGCGTCACAGGTTAGCTGGCACTCATAGAAACCTACCAACACCAAATGTACAAAAACAAGATATTGAGGTGAGTTCAAGGAGGTGTGGCTTACATTATGCTTTCTTTCCAAAATGACCAGCAAACATCAAACATTGTCTTAAAGCAAAGCTTTCCTCAGACGTCTGTGAGGGTAAAGTTCTGGAATCTGTAGGAATTCATAAAAGACCTACCATCCAGCATAACCATAATTACCTTAATAAAAAAAAGGTACCATGCTTCTGTGGATTGGCCTATGTCCCGTAACAGGAACCAGGCAAACTGTCAGGGGTGTAGAGTCAATTGGGCATCAATAAGATTACAGTATTGGTCCCTTTCTATGAAGATTGTTTGGATCACCTACACAAGGTGGGCAGCATGTCAATTCAGTATTGAAAAGCAGAAGGGTGATTGGCCATTGGCTGTAAACCCCAACCTTAATCTTGTTTTATAAAAAGCTATAACTGGTAAATAGTGGAGTTTCTGAACACCAATAGTTGATAAATTCCGAGTAACCCCAACCCCCCAAATAGTCTCTCCAAATATCCCAATGTTAAATAGGCCAACTCCTACGGCATTTTTTCAACAATAGTCTCTCCCTGGGGATTGGTGGGCCTTAAGCACCCGCAGAATGGAGTAACCATGGTAATGACTCAACAATATACTTCCCCACTGGTCAACAACTAGGTACTATAAGTACCCTAAACAAAAAGATGCAACATTGGGGGGCAGAGCTACAACCCTGGAAAGATTGCACCTCTAGCTAGAGCTCCTCCACTGCCTTTACCCCTTTGCTAATTAGCACACATCCTGACCCTCAAATGTAGCCATAACCTGATGGACAAGATGGGTGGACTGACAGGTGAGGGGTGATTGCAGTTCCTGAATCCCTAAAATCGCACCAGAGCCACTCTTCCTGGCAGCGATGCCTCTACCACAGTAGGGACTGCCAAGAGAAATGGACTGTAGGTGCGCAGAATGTGCTTAAGGCCACAAGTGTATAAAAAAACTCCCCTCCCTCGCCCAGATGACAAGGGTATGGAGTTGGAGCCAACACAGCTACTCATTGAACCGACACTGAGGCCGCAACATGGGTCTCCAGAACACTGCTGCTTGCAGAACCTCGGCCATACTATCCATGGAAATATAAAGGGGATTGTAGCAGCTACTATCTTGAATGTTTCTGCAACCGAACACTGAACAAGGTGAGGCCTCACTTGGAGCTGAATCTCCCCTGGTGAACCACTATCCCATGGGGGGTATGTGACCTTCCCACAGCAGCATGTCCCTGGGTGCATTGAGATACTGCCACTGCACCATGAACCCACTGTAGGAGACAAGACATATA
Source organism: Triturus cristatus (assembly GCF_964204655.1). NCBI lineage: Eukaryota > Metazoa > Chordata > Amphibia > Caudata > Salamandridae > Triturus > Triturus cristatus. The sequence continues at coordinate 461,628,488 of NC_140594.1, forward strand.
AGCATCTCATGCCTGCATAGTCAACCACAGCCTAGACGGTGGGGAATGCTCTACTCCTTCCTGAGATGCAGTGCCTCCTTATCTAGATGTGCAACTCTCCCTTCCATATTGCCAGTGGCTTCTCTTTCTTTCCCCATTAGAAGGTTGCACTTCGCCCCTCTTTTCTCATCGGTAGTGGAGAACATAACAGAATGAACAACTCTGATCCTTCCTCACACCCTAGGGCTGACCCCCCTGCCAGGGAACATAGTACGACTCCATAGTACTTTGAAGTCTTGTCCGCCCTGGGATTGTGCATTGACCCCCTCCTTCACCAGGTCTCTTGACGTCTTTTCTCCAGGCTTTGACTTCGATATGCACACTCTAATGTCCAAACCAAGTAGACAGCCCCTATTTATGGAAGATGTGGTGAGAAGGGCCTCTAAAATGGACAATGATTCACCGATATCACTGGTGGACATGGCACGTGACACCATCCTAAAATAACTTACCAAACTCTGGCTCTCTATGAGCACAGTAGGGGAAACAGCGTTTACATCGCATGCGCTACAACGCATGCTATTACAACGCGGTTGTTACGACTGAGTTGTTACAATGCAAGCCGTTTCTATGACTTGCTGTAGGGGGCGCGCTAAACTAAGGAATTGTTTAATTTACTATTCCAACACCACCTTCCCCACTGTTGCACACACTGGAGTTGGAATAGTAAATTATACTATTCCTGAGTCCAGCGTGCCCTGTACAGCAAGTCGTAGAAACAACTTGCGATGTAATGGTTTGCGTTGTAACGTGGTCATTGTGAGACTGCTTTGTAAGCGCATGCATTGTAGCGTTTGCAATGTAACATCGCATATTCGCAAAGTAGAGACCACTCCTGCTAAAACTGCAACAAATATCCCGATGATCCGCTCTGACCTCTCCTACTTCAATTTCCACTTGCAACAGGTGGAGGACAGGCTGCAACAGCAGCAGCTAAAACTTGAGGACTCCATTGGCTAGGAACAGGATCACTGGTTCCTCCAGCACAAGATGACAGACATGGAGTACCAAAATTGTAGACACAGCTTCTGTTTTTCAATTATCCTGGAGCAACTGAAGGGGCACACCTAAAAGCATTACAGGCTTGCTTTATCCCTGAAATCACCCAGCTTCAGTTGACTTCACCCTTGGAATTCCAAGTAGTTCATAGACTCAGGTCACGGAGCCCACTGAACAATGAAAGACCATGTCAGATTATAGCCTGCTTCTTGAGACATCTGCAAGTGTGTCAAATTATCTAGGGGGCCAAGAATGCCTGGCCCATTTGAGAATGGGGAGTTGAGAATTACTATCACAGAGGAATTCTCGCAGAAGATCCTTCAACGTAGGTAGAGATTTCTGTCCCTCTGCTCATGACTCAAAAAATTGGAAGTTTGTTATGGTCTACTAGACCCCACTGTCATGTTAGTTACCCGGTGCAACAAAACCCTGTAATTTGATAAGCCTGGGCAGTTGGAAGGATGTCTGGACTCTTTGAGTAGCCCAGAGATGGACATAACCCCACTTAGAGACTAAACCTGTCTCTCAACCTAGGGTTGATTCTACGGCCCTCCAGCTGGACAAGCAGAGATGCTTGGAAGAGTTCTTCAGCACTGCGCTGGCAGCGTGAAACAGAAACAGGCAGGGAGACACCAACAGTACCAAATAAATTGCACTGACCATTGAAGAGCTCAAAAAGACAAAACCACTACTTAGCTCCTAATCACTGTTGAGGTGGTTAGGACTCTGGCAATTTTGGCTCCAACGTCCATATCTTCTGATAACCTTTGTTGCATAACTGTACATGTAAAGTATTATTGTACTTGCCTGATTGCTGTCCTGTGCAACTTTATCTTCTATATTACACTCTCTGTGGGGGGCTGTTTATTTCTAAGGGTGCCTGTGTCATGGAAGATTTTTCTGAGGCCCCTGCCTCCACCTGCAGTCAGACTACTAATCCCCCTACACTTATACAGAAAAAGTGAGAATATCTTGGTGCTGGGGACCTCCTAGATACATCAAACCAGGGGAAAGCTGCAGGTTTTATACAAGTTTTTTCCTACTCCTGAATACTGCCATAGTCCTGCATAACATACACCTGCCCTTCAGGCTCCTTTCCCCTTCCTTAATCAATGACATTCTGCTCTGCGACAGGCCTGCCATTTGCTTAGCCACTGACCAGGGTCATGGGTTGTCTTCCAAGGTAGTTCTCCACCCTGCAGTCACAGTTAAAATCACCTCTTGAATGTAAATTGAATGACCCATTTCCTACGTTGCACCAAGACGTAGGTTTTATCCAAAAGACACACCTGTCCAATGAAGAAATGCAGAAACAACATAAGGAATGTGTCCGGTTGCCTCTAAACATACTCCTATCAACCCTTCTCCATCAGTCCCCTCTATGCCATATCACAAAGGGGGAGGGCTATGCTTATATGGAAATGTTTTTCAGCCAAATTTCTTAAGCGTTGGATATGCCCAGCTGGCCACTATGTTCTTATCCTTGCAACACCACACCCATTTAGTGGATTTCCATCTATCGCCCAGTGACTCATAATACGAAATGATTAAAGACCTCTCTTGCATACTTCAGCAACACCCACATAAAAACATCCTGCTAGGTTGGAAATGGAATATTCCCCCAGACCTGCATGTAGATAAATCTCAATACCCAGCCTCAGATCGCATACCTGATAGCGGTTTACTCCCTGAAATGGAGGGATTACTCCCTTCCTGATCCCTGGAAACTATGGCATCCCATAGACAGGCAATGAACATTCACATCTCTCCTCCATGGGACAAGCTCCTACATTGACTAATTTCTAACGTGGACATCTTTACTGACCAGGGTAGTAGAGACTGTCATTATAACAGAGTGTCAGATTATAATGCAATTTCGATCTTACTAGGCCATTGGACTCTCTACCCAACCATTGTTTCACTGGTGGTGAAATATGTCCCACTGCTAGCAACCATCAGACAAACACAAACTTGTGACCATGTTGTACACATATTTGGCAGAAAATGAGTGCACGGTAGAGCTGGCACAGGTGAATGTGGGAAGCGGGCTAGGCGTCAGTGTGAGGGGAAATTATGAGGGACTTCGCCATCCATAAAATGAAAGCATTGATGGAGAAGTTCCATGCAACCCATGATCTGCCCGTACTACATGACATGAACCAAGAACTGAACCAATTGTTCACATACCAGTCGGAAAAGGCTTTGCTCCGCCTCAAGCAACAACACTATGAGAGAAAGCAGAAGGCTGAGAAGCTCCTAGCATTCTAACTTAGGAAGCAGGAAGCCCAATGGCCTGCACCCATGATAATGAATCGGCTGGGACAGATAATAGTTTATGCCACAGAGACAGTAGACAGTTTCAGTGATTACTATACAAACCAGTATACGGCGGGAAATATGGACTCTCTGTTAGCTGCAGAGATTTTCCTCTAACCCCTCCCTATTTCACTCTTAGCTGATGACTATTTACACACTGTAGAACAAGATGTACCAGATGGTGAAATATGACAGGTCCTTAAGGACTGCACCTCCCATATAATAAGGTGGTGGGGCTGATGACAACCCAGCAGAATACTATGGACTCAGTCAACACTTACTTGTACCTCAACTGTGTAGATTGCTCAAAGAATTCTGAGGAGGCTCACCACCCCTCCAGAATGAGAAAATGTCCAGAATTGCATTGATATTGAAACTCAGAAAAAGAAAACAGATTGCACCAGTTATAGGTCAATTTTTCTGTTAATTACATACAGACATGAAAATCTTGGCGAAAGAATTGTTAACCACCTCATATGTCCTACCAACCCTGATATACTGGGATTAAGCGTTTTTTATACTCCACTCACAATCACACCTCTGAATGCTGGCTCAGAGTCTCTGATTGGTTATGGACAATAGGGATGGTAAAGTTGCCATTTCCCTGGATGCAGAGAATGAGTTTGAGAGGGTAGAATGGTCCTAGGTCTTTCTTATACTATGCAGCTTTGGACCAGGCAATTATTACTTGCAAATACCCCAGACGCAATATATGTATATCTCAGCAGTGGTGAGTTGCAACGGCCAATTTTCCATGGAGTTTGAGATCATTAGAAGGGCAAGGCAGGGGTGCTAGCTCTCCCCTCTTCTGTAACTAGTGCTAGAACCCCTGGTTACTGCCATACACCAGAACAAGAGTGTAGAAGGCATCATCACAACAACAGAAAATTCTACACCATCTTACATGTAGACAGCATCTTATCACCATTTCCAACCATCAGCACTCTATCTCACACCTTGTGACCATGATCTTTTTGGACAATAAAATCAATTCGAGTAAATACGAGCTCTGCCCCTCACACACTCCACAATGGTAGTGGCTATCCTTGACCATCCTTTCCGGTGGATAAAATGTAATATGAAATACCTGGGCATTTACATTAACACTGGGATACTTAATATGGTGGAAGACAACATGAACCCGCTGATCTCTCATATCGAGGCGGACCTGCTCTACTAGTCCATACTCAACATGTCTCTGTGGGGGAGAGTACAAGTGCACAAAGTTAAGCTAACACGTGTTCATGACTTATTTGTGATGCTGCCTTTACGACTCACAAGAAATATTTTTCAGGAACTTAAGGCCATGATGAAATAGTTCATTCAGGAGGGACGCAAACTTAGACTTAAAATCAAAAAACTTCATGCTGCCACTAAAAGGGGGGGCCTCCCTCATATGGAACACTAATGGATGGCGCACAAAATAACGCCTCTACACTATATTGTCCATATAGCTCTAGACACATCCTGATGGGTATCACTGGAAGACACACTATAAGCAGGTGACTATCCCCTCTAACCACTATATTCAGGTTCTAAAAGCCCACATCTGTCCACCAGTCCTGTAATACAAACCACAGTTAATGCATGGAATCTTGGGCATTCAATTCTAAGGGAAGATCTGGATATACATGAAGGAGTTTTCTTATGGGGTAATGGTGGGATCCACATAGGAGGCAGAGAACCCATCTGGAACCACTACATAAACAGAAGCATTCAAACAATCGATAAAATCCTTCTAAATGACAGTGTGAAAACATTTCCCAGGTGGAATTTCACCTCTCGTGGAGCTATTTTTGGGATTCTCAAAAACTACAACATTGTATCTGCTCTCTGTGCCCGTCCCTACCTGAGAACTTACCTGACTCCTCAATCTTGTCCTACCTCTATAGGTGGGGAAAATTTAAGGGAATGATGGCATACATCTACAAAACATTCATTGATAAGGTTTTCTCTAACCCCGCAATGTGTGTCCTTAAAGACATGTGGATTGACCGCCTGCACCTTAACTGCCAGGATGATGACTGGGCTGACCCATTGACCTCGCTTGACAATGCCTTGAGATAGGCACATCTCTTAAACAGTTACACAACATGGGGCACCTACCAGGGTCAAAGTGCTGGAGATGGAACCTACTAGGGTGTGACATTGTGCTCATCCTTTGGGAAAGCTCAGCTTCAACACCCTTCAAGGGAGCTGGTTCAAGGTACATGAAATACATCCTGGGACCACAAGGTCTGCTTATGAATTGGATGGTACTTTTACATGATACAGCCGATCACCCGGAGATTGAATCTCACATATCCAGATGGTTTGTAACTGCACTAGAAGCAGTTAACCTTTGCATACTCCGACTTTGTGGAACTCTACTTAGCCCAGACATACAAAACTGGGTTCAACAAATGCACAAGGTAATCACCTATGACATGTAATCTATCGGTCCAATGATCAACTAAAGAAATTCGATTGCAGCTGGGGAAACGTTTTGATGGCATTCCAAAGCTAAAGGGGTGGGAACTACAAGTACCCTTGTTTCTCTATTTTTTGCATCGTACATGCCAATACCATGGACTTCCCACTAGGTTTACTGGCACGCATGGGAAACAAAAACATACTGTTGGAATACTGACCAAGGGTTTGCGTGTGTATTTTCACTGAGGAGGAGAAGGAAATGGGTGATATGCTATCGTTCTTCCTTGGTTTGTCCATCCTATGTTATTATTGGTATTCTTCAGAAGGTTAAGATGAAGTTAATATTACTCTATTACTGTTCACTTGGGAGGTATATGATATATTCGATGTAATTACAGTAGATGCTGTTGGATTGACGTGTTTGGTTCTGAAATGCATATGATGGTCACCCAGTTGGATAGGCCTGTTCGGATATTATCAGTTGACTGCACCTTACTGATATGGCATGTATCTAGTTTACCTGTACTATTGAAAATCAATTAATAATGCTGTTAGACCTGGCACCATTGGCGTGGGTCACCCTTCCATTTTTGTCTGTGCCTCAATGTGTTTTTGTGTTGGTGTTAGCTGCTCAGGGCACTGTGCCACTGCCATCCAGTGCCACAGTGCAAGTGCTCCCTATGGTAAAATGTATTATGTGAATTGACTTCCACGTTTGGTTTATTTGGTTTACTATCAGTCCCTAGTAGAGTGCACCAGGGGTGCCAAGGGCTTGTATATCCAAATGCTGCTAGTGGGCTTGCAGCACTGGTTGTGCCACCCACCGAAGCAGCGGGGTAAAATATGTCTAGGGTCTGCCACTGCAGAACCTGCGCGCGGTCTGGTACCGTCGCGCTGACTGAGCAAGTGTCCCCACTTGCCAGTCCCTAAACCTTCCCTTAACTACATGTTAGTCACCCCTCTGGTAGGCCTAAGCGCAGGGTGCATTGTAGGCATAAGGTAGGACATGCCCTGATGTGTGTGGCATGTCTTAATAGTGAATTACAGCCATTTTCGTTTTTCACTATTGAAGGCTACCTGCTCTCCATAGGCCAGAATGGGCTGCTGGGATCGCTACACGCTGTGACCCCAGTGGACTCAGAGAGCATGGTAGAAAGTCATGTTTAGTATGCCTGAACTCGGGATAATAAAATACATCTTTTAGTAAAGGTTATTTTAATATCCTGGGTTTGCAAATGCTACTTTTAGAAAGTTAGCCTTTGCGTGCCTGACCATCTCAGCCCGCCTCTGCTGTGGGTGTGTGTTCTGCCTAGCAACAGTACAGGAGCAGGGCTGGGGGATTCCGGGAGACAGGTTGGCTGCCAGGTGGTGGGTGGAGAGATTACACCAGGATGGGTGGGAGGAGTACACCCTGACTCTTGAATAGACCTGTGCTCTGCCACCACAAAGCCGGCGCCGCCCCCTGTGGAGCGGCTGATGTCTCTGCCCTGCTGCTGAAAGGAACAAGCCAAGTCACCACAACAGAGTGCTCCAAAACCGGACTGAGCCAGGCCCAGGCCCCCTGGCGCTACAGAACAAAAGAATCCCTGTATAAAAGTAGGAGCCTGGCTCCTAAGAAATCAGATCCAGATTGAACCACAAAGGAACTCTGCCCGACTAGAAGGACCTGGAAGAAGCTGAAGGAGGAGTAACTTTCCCTGACCTGAGGGACTGGCCTGCAGTAGGTGCCTTGCTGAGGAAGGAGAGGAAAAGACTGAAAGAGACTTTGCACTTTGTTTTCAACTATCTCCAAGGGCTTGGAAGAAGAGCTTGCCCCCTGAACTGAACCCCAGGACCAGTGGGTTCACCGTGTCTCCGCTCGTCTGAGAACTCGAGCCGTGTGCTTTCTCCCGCCAGAGTGCTCTGCGCACCTTGCCACCCCTCCTAGGGCCGTGACACCCAGAAGCCTGGCCGCCTCCCCTCGCCGAGAGCCCCGCTCTACCTGAGTCGCTCTGGACCCATCGAGGCTGGCCGCCCCGCTTCCCTGTCACCTGCCTGCTACTGGAGCGTGCCTGGTGCCCTCTCGCCCTCCCGCCGGATTTCTAATTGGGAAGTGAAATCAAGCCTCAGACGGCCGCCCGTACGTCGTAACGTATCCGGCCGCCCCGCTTCACCTCCCAGCCTGAGTCTGACCGTGCCGCCCTTCGCAGTGACCTCCCGCACAGTCCGTGTCGGAGGCCCTGGGCCACACCTGTCTACCGAGAGCCGCCCGCTGAATTCTTGATCCGGAGACCCACGAGGTGCAGAACCTGCATCTCCCCCGAAGACTCATCCAAGCACATCGCACGTTCCCAGGTACAGTGAACTATCTATCGGACTCGGGGTCCGCAACGTCCTGATTTCCCCGTATCACTGTACCCCGGGTGCACTGCGCATCATCGTGACTGGACCGACTCAACCGAGCCCTGTGAAGCGCTCGTGATCGAATAAGTTACCAAAGAAAAGAACAGTGCCTAATTATCATCTTGTGGCTTCCATTTCGCAACCGTTATTGATGGTCTTGTACATGCCTGCGTAACCAAGAATCTTTTATATAAAGCATCCATATTTTTGATACAACTTACGCCTGGTGTCCATTTGTGGGGGATCGTTGTGGTTTACTGTGTGTGATCATAAATGCTTAACTGACTAGCGCCCTGAAGTTTAGCCCGGACTGCTCGCGCCACACTACCTATAGGGTGAGCAGGGGTTGTTCTGAAGGGGTAATTCTCTCGCCCTGAATAGAAGAAGGGACCACTGCTTGTCACAAGCACCTACCTGTGCCAACCAGAGGTTCCCCATTCTAACAAATGCCTACTATAATAAAAGATTAAACATTAAAGATAAAGCCATTTCATTGGCTTCTGCTGTCTACTGGAACCAATTTCCTATTGACTTCTGTCGAAATATAAACTTACAAAGTTTTAAGAATGCCTTAAAATCCTGGTTTTTCTCATCACAATAGGTTAGAGCAGTGTTTTCCAGTGGGTCACGAGCCGATTTATGGTCGATTGGTGAAGTACAAGCAATGAATGAAGTTGCCTTTAAATTCAGTAGTTATCTTGTCACATTTGTTGTGCTTCAAAAACAAAGGTTCTGCTGTTTATGTTTTTTAAGATGGGGAAAGGTGTTTATAAACTCCTCGCATGTTGTAGTCAGAGAAAGGAAAGTGAAGTGAATTATGTGACAATCTTGCTGGGGTACATAAAGTGTGAAAAGAAAGGCCATAGGACGTACATTTTTCACAATACATGACAGAATGTAAATACCTGTAAATGATCTGTACACACTCAACAGTAGGGAAAGCAAAAATTAAGCAAATCTTCTTGCAATTCTGAAATGTGATGGAAAAAACGATTTGCACAGCATCAGAACAACTCAAGATGCTTGACTTGGTGATGCACAAATAATAAATGTTCCCTGAAACTCGATTTCCGCATATTATCATTTTTGTGCAATATAGAAACTCGCCTGCATCATGTCCAGTAAAGTTAGGTTGGTCATTAAAGTTTGTCACACTCAAAAGTGAGTCATGGTTTTAAAAGGTTTGGGAAGCACTGATTTACACTGGTTTCGCCCAATCTTCATTGTTTTCAGTTGTCAGCGCCAAGGTGCCTTTGAGTGGCAGAGCACTTTAAAACACATAAATATAATATCGTGATCTTCAAAGGGCTTTAACCATGGGTCTCAGAGTAAGTGAACATGTTATTACCATTGCCCATGTAAGTGTACTGTCCTGCCCATTGAATAAACCTGAAAAAGCAGGATTTGCGCATCTTTTAATAATTTGCTTAAGGCCAGGCAAGGGTGAGGGCCATTCCTTGAGCCAGGCAGCTCTCTATAGATGCCCCTATGCATTAGTTGCTGACTTGTTGAAACTCCCCCTTCTCAATGCTTCAATACCTTTTTGGGGGAGAACAACCACAATTGCCCGTACTGATAAAGAATTCACATCATATTTAAACCTGGTAAAGGAGCACAAAGTCACTCAACACCATTACTACTCAATAGTATTTATTCTTTAAATCTTCTTTGAATACATTTTTAACTTTTTTGTTTGTCAAAAGACCACAATATTTATTGTACAAAACACCGCACACAACTATACAAAATAAAATTGAAGAAGAAGGTTCTTTTAGACCACATTCAGACAATGACCTGCCAAAACAGTGTTTTGGCTTGTCTACCATTCATACTGATGACTCATCTATCATAAACCGTCCTCCATTCACCAGCACCTATCCAACAATCAAACAAAATCGTTCAACACCCTCATTGACAAAAATAATAATAATAATGAAATAAAGTCCAAACAAAGAGAAAGATTGGAAAACCAATTTAACTGTCCATATCAAAAGACTGAATCAAAAAACATAATGCACAACAATACTAGCACTTATTGTAAACAGTCATGTATATAAACAATTGTTTGGCAAAATATAACAGGTCTACGCGTTTCGAACCCTCGTGACTCAGGGGTTCTCATCAGGACCACAACAACTGTGGAAGCGGAATTGCAAAACAAAAAACGTTGTTTATGGAATTTTATGTCCATGCCCTATGTTATACATAGGTAAAACTAATCAAGAGGTTCGCCAACGTATCACTCAACATAAGTCACGGATCAGAAAAAATGGTGCCTGCCACCCTGTGCATGGTTGGAAAGAGGGGTGCCATCCGGAGGCCACCGGGTGTAGGGGGGCCTGCCACGTGCCCCCAAATTTGGCTTCCAACAGCCATTCTTTTGGAAGAAGCGGGTCGGAATGGCTTTCCATATCCGACATCGTAATCGCTCAGTCGGAAGCGCTGTCCTTAGAGCTGTACGAGTTGGGTCCGACCGACTCGGTTTCTTGGAATGTCACTCGGAACTTAGTGATCAAAAATGGACGGTTACCTTTCATCATCATCGGGCGGAAACATGGGTTCCGACACGGATTCGGACAAACCGAATGCCGTTCAGAGCCTTTCCGACTGACATCGTAAAGAGGCCCTAAGTTGCTTGTAGTGGGGCAAACACTTCAAGGTAACCAGTATAATGAGGCTGATGATTTTGGAAGCAGTTTATTCTTTTAGCTATAGGCGAGTAACTGATATGATATCCTCCCAAGGGCACATCTTGGCCTCTGTTCTGGATTTCTGGAAGTAACAAATCGTGTCTAGTTGCGTTTACATTTCAATGCAGAAAGTCTACAAGTATAGGATGTGGATACTTATCATAGTGATTGAACACGAAAGAGGACAAATGAAATATGTACAAAATATTAGAACTCGGAGCTCTTTTCACAAACATCTGCAGAGCACAGAGTTGACTCATAAGGCAACTTCGGGACTTCACAGCAGAAACTACCACTGGTAAGTTCAACAAGGAGGAGCTCATCTTTATCAGTTCCAACCTCCACTAAAAAACAAACACCACCATCATCAGGGGTAATTTAAACATCCTATGTTTTGAGAATTTTGAAAATTCCAGTACTTACTTTAAGCTCACTGTTGCAAGAAACTCAAGAGAATATAGTATTAGTAACCATGGCAATGGAGAATAGGGTACGCCGGTTCTTAGATGACCAGAAAGAGTGCCAGTAGATCATGAGCCATTAAGCTATTGTCATGTGCTAATGGAACAGCCGTCAGAAGTCAGCGTGATGGGAATAAAATATCTATTGTCTTGCAGCCATTGATACTCACAACATACCCTCAGCACGGCTGGGGCAATTCTGTCAGGAGGAAAACTCAATCTCCTCAAACAATGTAGAAAATGACCGTGATCAGAATAAACAAGAATTGTATTCCTAATGTTTTCGAGACTACTACCAAAATACCAAAGAAAAAGGAGGGGGATTCTTCAGGCATCATTTTGTCCGATCCTTGAGAAGCAGTTTCTGATGAAGACAAAACCTACATAGGACAATGAACAATGGCTGATGACAAAGGAAGAAAAGAAAAAAAAAGGTCTACTTCAGTAAAGTGAACGTATGCAGTGCTAAACCTTCCCCACTGTAAAGTGGTTTAATGTACTGGTGTGCTCACTGTGCAAGGCATACATACACACAAGGACACAGTCATTTTTGCTTGGCGTTAAACAATAATACTCCTCATTCAACCTTTGGGTGAACCACAGGATTTACAATGAATGACGGTACCTGGGAATTGCTCCTACCTGCAAGAATGAGCAGCCAAATGTGATTCTAACATTGAAGTCCCATGCTTGGGGGAAATCAATGAAGTCTGAAAGAACTGCATTGTTTGCGGTTTCAAAGCAAACACGTCATTTAAAATTATTATTAGTGGGTCAATTGGATAAGGATTTGTAAAATGATGAACAGGGCGTGGGAGGTTTTCTGAAGCTTTGCCCAAATGTCCTTGTCTTCAACATGTTGAGGATCACAGCACTTACTGCAGGCCATTCAGCAGGACTTGGTCGGCAATACCTGTATGCCCTTGCTCCATTCTGCATGATCAGTCTGCTGAGTCTTTGTCTCTTCTGGGACCTCCCTTTTTATCCTGCTTCTAAAATCTTGTTCTTCTCACACAACAGGTGTTTTGGAAAGAAATCTAGATGTCCACCCTGACAATTTCCAACCCACGTCTGCTCTCTACTGAGTACTAAAAAATAGAGGTGCGCCATTCTGGAATATAAACAGGTTATTTGAAATAATTATTAATGTATTCAGTGGCAATTCAAAATGATTCACGAGCTAAAGCTATGGATTCATGAGCCAAAGCTATGGCTAAACTTCTTCCTTTTAATGTTTCATTGATCAGGGCTCATGATGCATGGGAGTGGTACCTTCTTGTTCAATATCGTATACCAGTGTGCACTCAGTTTTGTTCCTCTGAGACCTCTCTTGTACATTCCTTCTCTGAACTAGAGCCTCTCATTCAACCGGTCTACTGGGGAAAACATTCAGATGTACACACTAACCAGACTCCAGGGCCCATACTGTGTCTGGCTGATGATGGAAAGGGGCATGACTCTGGAGTGGAAACATGTGGGTTCAAACAATGATTAGACAATCGATGAACACAATGATTACCATATCACTATGCAAACTTAATACTAGTTCAGTGATCAGGGTACATCCAGCATGTCTTGAAATTCACGCTTCATATGCCTTGATCACTGAAACAACTATTTGATGTATGGATTTGACATTTATTGAAATAGTACTTGATCATACAGAGCTAACACACGTGTAAACTCTGTTTTCAATGCAAATCTGTAATCCGTTTGATGTTTTTGTGACCTCCCTATTTACTTTGTTTCGCAAAACATTGTTATCATTTTTCTACAGATCTCATGGGGAAAAACATCTAGATGTCAACCAGAACCAAGTCTTAGGCGACGTCAGAGCTCTGCAAATTACTATCGATAGAATGACTAGACCAACTAGTGGCAAAATGATTAATTTGGTGTGACACGAGGGACTTTCAAAAGCTATGGGAAATCTTTAGTTTATTAATATGTTGGTGATCAGTGCACATGCTGCATGATTACGTGTAATGGCTGATAAACCTTGGAGTATAACAATTATATAATATAGATATACATAATCCATTCCCTATAAACATTTTGTCATTTATTTAGTTCTGAGGAGTCTCCATTCACCTTTTTTATGAAATCGAATTCTTTTTAGTCAACAATTCTTTTGCACATAAAACCTAGGTGCCCATTGCAACCAGGGCCAAAATCCCATCTGTTTCCAGTTTTCCATTAGTCCACACACTACAGTTGCGCGATACTGACGCTGTGACATTTTCCAATAATTCTAGATTTACCACTCTTGCCACATAAAACCCCTATTTGCAAATCAATTTGTGGAATGCAAAAACTATTTCTAGCCCAAACTGATCAAAAGCATGTTTTGCCGCATAATGGCAGACTCTCTGCACAGGTTACCTGGTAAACGTCCAGTTGCTGATTACTGGATCCAGACGGTATGTGGGCATTAGCGAGACATACACTTTGCTCAGACACCAATAAATATGTGTTCATAGGAGCCAAATGATAATGCCTGAGGATGTGCTGCATTATGCCATGTTCTTGGTAGATAATTTAGTCAACCCTGCTGCATAATGTTGTCCTCCACTGACGCATGATTCCAATGGCCCTGCTCGTATCTCTCTTACCTGTAGAAAGACACGTTTCACTTCTTACAATATTAGGTTGATCAAATACAACAAAAGTTTTTCATTCTATTATGATTACATAATTAGGTTCAGAGATGAGAGCAAGGCAGCGTCACAGGACATCTGACAGCAGTTTAGGATGCCATGCTGGTCTGGTTAAGGGCATCATTGTTTGTGCAGCGAAAAAAATGATATTATTGTCAAGTCCCAAACATTGGGAGCGATAGCTTGATTCCTCGAGCCCCTTGTGAGTTTCTTTCACATTTCCTGTCATTGTGTTAAGCAACATTTCATCTCACCGCAATTAAATTGCTTCGACGAGTGCTTGAAAGAAGCATCATATTTTAATTAAAGCCAACATACCGGTTTACAATGTGCAAGCCGTGGGGTCAGCTGCGCTGCACGCGGGTGGTTTCCGTGGGGGTTTGCGTCTGAATGAATTTTGAGCCTAGCGGCATCCCCAGGGATTCCGTTGTTAGGGGCAGCATCAATCTGCATTTACTTCATATCACTTGCCAAGCCTCATTTCTATAATTTGAGCTCTACAGCACTTAATGCTAAATTAATTCACGTAGCATTCGGATGCACTCCCGCTGGAGGTTTATTATGAATGAAGGATGCATAACAAAATGTCACAAGGATAGCTTGGATGTTGCTTTGTATATCAAACTCGAGCTACTGTCACCCTACACGTTAGCCAAGGATTGGGTGTGTGATTCAGAAAAGGAGTCGATGACTAGTCGATGAGTTACTTAAAAAGACCAGGAAAACCGTATTCCAATTCTGTAATGAAAATGAAACTATAAACAACGAACAGGTGGGTTTGTGCTAATCTAAATGAAAGTTACTGGGCATTTCGGTTATTGCAGAGCAGCCTGGGGCTTAGGCTACCCTTTCTATTGGGTATTTTTGGAATGGTTAGTGCAAGCACTATGCTGATTGCTGTGCTGTGCATTACAATTATATATTGTTTGAAATGGGGTTCTCTAGTTGGCCATGGTTTACACCTTTGTCCAAATAGAGACCCTTCCTTGTAGTCAGGATAAGAGGGATACACTACTGAAATAACGTGTGCTCACCCAATTGGTAGCTTGTCATGAGCATTCAGGCTTATCTCAGAGGCAGTGGGTGAAGCATTTGCACATAACATACAATAATAGAGTGAAAACAGTGCAAAATGACACCACACCAGTTTTAGAAAAATAACCAATATTTATCTCTGCAAACAAGACCAAACGATAAAAGACCAACGGGTCGGTGACTGTCATTCAGCGGCGTCAGTGAGAACAGGGCTGTAGTGCGGAGTGTGGCGGTGCTCGTTGCGGTGCTGACACGTCATGATGCAAGCGACAGTGCAGGTTGATGAGAGCTAGCGTCGGTTGGCCTAGACTGCGGGGTGGGAAGGTGCAGGGTGTGCCTCAAACCACTGTGCGGTCACGGGTGTCGAGGTCAGCAGGCAGCGTTGTCGTCGATGAGGCCATGGTGGTGGAGTGAAGCGAGGCCAAGTGGTCCCCACAGGTCGCGGTGTAAGCAGCAGCTCGGTGGTGGCCGTAGTCGTTGGTGAGGCCAGGGTTGCAGTGTGAAGTGCGGCAGTGCCCTCTGCGGTGCCTTCAGGACATGGAATCCGCAGCTGTGTCGGTGACAGTGTTGGCTTCTTTCCCCCTCTGTGACAACTGTAACCCACGGTTACAGAGGCGGTCCCCAAAGGTAAGTGAAGTGTTTGCTGTCCCTGAGACTTAGTGAACAGGAGTCAAGCTCTATTTCAAGCCCTTGGAGATACTCAGTGACAAGTGAAGACAATTCAGTCCAGTCCTTTCACTGCCCAAGGCAGAAGCAGAAACTGAAGGCCAATCCAACAGAGCAACAACACAGCAAGTACTCCTCATGGCAGTTCTTTCAGCTCTTCCGCTTAGCAGGTTCCTTGATCCAAGCGAGTTCTAAAATTCTGGGGTCTGGGCCCCAATATTCATACTCAGTTTCTCTTTGTTCTCTTGGGCAGAGAGTGTTCTGTGCTCAGTCCAAACCAGTTTGGTCCTCTCTGGCCAACTTCCCGGCAGGAGGTGGAGACAGCATTGTCTGAGGCAGACCAGGCCCATTCAAGTGCAAGGAAATCTCCTCCCACTACTCTAAATGGAGCCCAGGTCTATTCATCCCAGGCCTGACTCATCCAGAAAAAGCAGGACACACCTTGACCCCCACAGTGGCTGTCTGAAGTGAATGCTCATCCCCAGCCCCTGTCACTCCAAAGCCAGACAGTCAATCAACAACCCAGCAGAGGCACACAGGATGGTTAAGCAAGAAAATACCTACTTTCTAAAAGTGGGATTTTCAATCACAAAACATAAAAATCATCTTTACTTAAAGATGCATTTCTACATTCTGAGTTCAGGCATACTAAACTCCATTTCTCTATCCTGTACCAATGGGAAGAAATGCTAGTAAAATCTTACCACATATTCTCGATTCTATCCTATGGGACAGATAGCCTTTCAATAGTGCAGAACAAAATATACTGTATTTCACTATCAGGACATGTTACACAAACCAGTACATGTCCTACCTTTCAAAAACACCGCACCCTGCCCATAGGGGTACTTTGGGCCTACATTAGGGGTGACTGTCATGTAATAAAACGGGAGGTTAGAGCTTGGCCAGTCGCCAAGGCAGTAAAAACTGCACGCAGACACTGCAGTGCCAGGTCTGAGAACCCTTTAAAAGTTTGCTTGTGTGGGTGGCACAATCAGTGCTGCAGACCCACTAGCAGCATTTGATTTACATTCCCTGGCACACCCTCAGTGCACTTTACAAGGGACTTACCAGTAAATCAAATATGACAATCATGGAAACACCAAAGTTTACAATAGGAGCACTTGAACTCCTTTAACACTGGTCAACGTGAGAAAGTGTCATGACCAGGAGGTCAGAAAGCCAAAAGACAGGAGAAACACGCCAAAAGATGCAAGATGTATGTATATAAATATATATATGTGTGTAGGTATATATATAACCTGTTATTTATTTACCAATTACGTACATTGTGGTTTGAAATGAAATTGTTTGGAAAACAGACTATGCAATTCAGAGTAGTATGTCTTCACTTTTCAAATGTCACATGGTGCAAAAAAATGGTGGAAAAAAAATAAAAATAAAAATTTAGCCAATTGAAAGTCTTAATGTATAAAATGGGCTCATTTTATTTAACTGACTGTCTGTGAGCAAGGGCGGATGCCCGAAACGCGTCAGATTCGTGAAAACTCGGCTTTGAAATAAAACAACAACAATTGTGCCTTATCTGGATTTGCGTGGTCTCTACTTTTCGTTGATACGGATCTTTACAAGACTGCAAGTGTGGGATTTAAATGTCGGAAGGTGATTGCATCCGAGGCATCTCCACTCCCTAAAAGCTGGCTGCTGTGTTCAATCAACTCGTGTTATTTCCTCAAAGGGATTTCTTTAACAGCAGCCCCCGTGCTCATTTGGTTCGTGAAGCCCAGGCAGAGGTGATTTACGAGCAGCGTTTGTTTCTAGCATCAAACAACGTATTGCAACAAAAGTAACCTTTGCGGTGAGTGAACCATAACTATAGACGTGGTGGGGAGGTTGTTTGGCACATAGCGTTTGTAAGCCTGGAGGCGAGCTTTTGCTCAGGTTAAAAAAACGTTTGATAACTTTTTAAGCAATTCGAGTGTTTCACTATGTCAGAGGAAATTCTTCGTTCTAGAGAAGCGGCGGCGGCTGCACTCTATTCCAGTCTGCCCAAAATCATGACAAATTCAGAAAAAAATAACATTGCTGAACTAAGTGGAAGTGACAATTCTGATGAGAATCAAATAAGAGCGGCGTTAAAAAGATTGGAGAAATGCATGTACCAAGAAATGTCGAAGTGGTGGGAACATAAATCTTTAACAATGTATTTGGAAGAAAAGCGTGTGCCTCGTGGGCTTCGAATACTGTTGGCGCCAAGTTATGAAAAGCCGAATCCAAATATGCTTAAAGAGTGGGGCCACACTAATTTGGACTCTTCGGCAAAACTATTACAAATCTTAGTTAAATACGCTGTGATCGATAGAGAAGCGCTAATGGGAGAGATTGAAGAAATCAATGATCTGTTGGCAAAATTCGAGCCTAATGCTTTAATCACTGAAACACGCAAACAAATTAATGAAAGATTGGCTAAACAGGAAGATAAGATCAAAGCGCGAAAGGTATATAAATTCGCCCGTGATAAGGAGGACTATGCCCAGGGTCGTATTTATACCTTTGCCAAAAAATTCGATAACGCGAAAAGAACCAAATTTGCGCAACAGTCAAAACAAATTAAATCAACGAGGTCCACAGATCGGGCAACAACATCGACTTCTGTAATACCGAATGAAGAATCCAACATTAACCAAGAATCAAGTGATATTGAATCACTAACAAGTGGGCCTTCGTCTGATGAGGAGGGTTGTAGCACATGGGACCCCAATACTATTGTTCTGGATTTAGGAGAAGGGGTGGATTTTTTAGTGTCGGACAGGCTCCAGACACTTCGACCACGAACCAAGCCACCACAAAAAATTCAACTGCAAAAAGAGAAAGATGTAACAAAAGGAGGAGTGAACGTCGGAAAAAGCATAAAATCGCCCAAAAAACAAAAAAAGCAATATTGGCGAAAAAAGCAATAATAAATAATGAAATTATAAATCTATCCACGATCACCCTAAGTGAAGCCGAGAAAAAACTGTTAAGTCTTGGATTAACGTACTGTCCGGTTTCAGATTTCAACTATACAAAAACGAGGGTTGATATCTATCTATACATCAGTAAACTGAAACTAAAGAAGTTCTTTTGTGTTAAGGAGGGTCATAATGAAAATGAAAAGGATTCATCCATTAACACTGTTGCTGCAATGAATCCTCTGAACCTACATGCTACAGACACCAAAACCTTTTTGACAATGCATCAACTGGCAACCAATGATACGATTGATCTTGATATGACATCTACTCAGGAGGAGCTTAGAATGGCGTCGGTTGAACAGTTGGAAGCAAACCTGAGTCCATTTAAACCAAAATCAAAATTTATTCCCACAATGCCTAGGGATTCGATTGATGTTTTTCAAGATGTTATCGTAGATGATCTTAAAAAGTTATACCACAGGATAAAGCATAAAAAAAGATACAAGAGCCAACATGAAAAGGACTATTCATTGCTAACTAAAAAATTGAGTGAGGACCATAGGATCATTGTGGCCACCGCGGACAAAGGAGGCAACGTGGTTATTTGGCCACAAGAAGACTATATTAAGGAAGCAATGAATCAACTCAACAATCCATCTTGCTATTCCAAGAGTACCAATAAAGATTTTAATGAAGCTAAAGAGACATTAAAAAAGTTATTGTGGAAATACAAAAGAGAAGGCATGATTTCCAAACAGGAATTTGAGTTTCTGCATGTTGAGCATCCTTTATTACCGAAATTATATCTCTTGCCTAAGGTCCATAAACAAGTTGTTCCAGTACCTGGGAGGCCTATTATTTCTGCCATTGCAGGAGTAGCGGAACATGTAACTGAATATATCGATTACTTCTTGCAGGATTTGGTGAAGGGTCTTCCTACTCATATTAGAGACACTTTTTCTTATTTGGCAAGGACATTTACATTCAGAAGCGTGGTGTTGCAATGGGGGCATGCTTCTCTCCCAGCTATGCATGTTTACATGTAGGCTGGTGGGAGGAGCATGTCCTCAGGCAGACACATTATGACGCATATAACAAACATGTGGTATTTTGGATGCGATTTATAGATGATGTTTTTATCTTGTGGCGAGGGGATTATGCCAGTGCAACTGACTTTGTCACTTCCCTAAATATTAATCAGGAAAATTTGAGATTCACCTCTTCCATCAGCAAAGATGAAGCTGAATTTTTAGATGGTAAAGTATTTGTACATCAGAATCATTTGGCCACTAAACTTTATCGAAAAAGCACTGCTGGTAATAACACTCTCCATGCCAGCAGTGCGCATCCTAGACATGTTATTGATAATATTCCGTTTGGAGAATTATTGAGGCTCAAACGGATCTGTAGTGAAGCCGCTATTTTCATATTGCACACCCACCAATGGGAAGCTCGAATGAGACTGTGCATTGTGAGAAATATGGTCCGGATAGCACACAAATCTTGTCCGGTATGGACCCTGCAAGTGGACTTGTCCTCAAGCCTGTTTGCCGCTGCTGGCCCACATTGCCGTCATGATAGTTACCATGTCAGGTGGCCCCCATAACATTACGGGGTGGAGCACACTCCACGGCAGGACGGCCGCGTATTACATTCTGCTCCAAAGGTTGTCCACCTGGCGAGTAGCACTCGATCAGCAGCTTTATTTATGATAGGCAGGGACGAGGATCTGCTTCTAGAAGCCGCTCCGTAATGGAATTGCCTGACGCGTTTCAAAGCTCCATATGCTTCTCTTCAGAGGCTTGAACGGAGACGGTGTGTGCAAACGCTGAACCCACTTCCCCATTTTCATATTGCACACCCACTAATGGGAAGCTCGAATTAGACTGTGCATTGTGGGAAATGTGGTCCGGATAGCACACAAATCTTGTCTTGTATGGACCCTGCAAGTTAACTTGTCCTCAATCTTGTTTGCCGCTGCTGGCCCACATTGCCGACACGATAGTTACCATGTCGGGTGGCCCCCATAACATTACGGGGTGGACATCTTTTGGAGCAGAATGTAATAGGCGGCCGTCCTGCCGCGGAGGGTGCACCACCCCGTAATGTTATGGGGGCCACCTGACATGGTAACTATCATGTCGGCAATATGATATATATCATGGGAGGCAATCTCATTTTGAAAAGACCCACGTGGGTCGTTTTCAAAATGAGATTGCCTCCCGTGATCAAGGCTCGACAAGAGCAGAAACGTTGGGATTGACTGCCTCTTACCTTCGTGCTGTCTCACCATTAAAGAATTTGAAACGCTGCTCAGCCAAGTGTCGGTGAACCTCTTTTGTAGTTGGAAGGAGGTATTGTTGGGATTTGTATCCAGAAGCCCTGCGCTGGAATGCATTGGCCGCCCTTTAAGGTTCAAGCTTGTGTCGTGGGGCACTGTGGCTGGATATATATATATAGCGGCTGGTGACATTTGAAAGTGGTGGGGTGTAAATACTGCACTGTGGCGAGCGAGCGTAGCGAGCGAAGCAGAACAACCTGCCGGGGTTCACTAAGCCTGCATTCACCCATCCACATAACTCAAACTCACCCTGGACTCACACAGGCACACTGCTCAACCTGCACGCACGCAGACATCACTCACCCTTCGCTGCACTGTACTCAAAGATGCACACTGTTTCATCAGAGAACTATATACCGAAAAACAAATGAGTGTGAAAGCTAATGAACACTTTACAAGTAGCTGCTGGTTGCTTTTTGGACATATGTGAATTCATTCATAGCATCGAAAACAACCTCCTCACAGAAATGAAAATCTAGTTAACATAGAGTCTGAAGGCCTGTACGTGGCCCAATGGCATCCCCAGGCCTTATACCCTGAAAGTGGGTGAAATACGGGCAAAAAATCTACTTACATACAGAAGTAATCATGGCTGAGATGCAAGGATTGAGCTACACGGAGGAGGAAGTAAACCCCATATTATCAGAATCATCTTTATTGCAAGACAGAGACTTGGCACAAACGTTAACACAAACAAGTGAGTGGGATGAACTCACTGAGACCAAGAAAGAACTGGTCAGAACGGCAATTCATGGTATTATCATGAAAGAATATTTACGCGCTAACTCAGCACCCAAAAGCCTATGGGTACAAAATGCTCCACGCATCTTTTTGAAAGATGTACTCTTCCGCAAAGACTGGTCCTCCATTTCATGGAAGTGCACCCGAGACTATTTAGTCCTAATAATCAAAACAGCGACACGTCTAGTTGAAACATTAACAATCAGCATACAAACCAGCGAAGCCAAATTGAAAACTATGGTTCAGATCTCAGTCTTCAAGAAAAAACTCGAAGAAATAAACAAAGAAATGAATGAGACGAAAGAGTACATCACCCAAAACAAAATCCAAAAACTGAACAAAGACCTCAAAAGGTTTTCAATGGAAAAGATGCACCCCTACTCAAGGGAAGATTACGTCACTCCGGACTACAAAGAAGACGACGATTCCTCAGCAGGAAGTTCTAACAACAACTCTGATTGGAGTAGTGATGAAGGCACCACCACAAGAAGAGGAAGGGGTCAAAATAGGAGAAACCGACGCCAAAGAGGAAACAACTGGCAAATGCCCAGATATTATGAAAAACCATCCCCTTTTTTCCAACCCTATATGCCAAACTACCCAGGATGGATGAATCCATACTTCCAAGGTCCTCCACAAATGGGCCAAATGATGAATGCACAACCATCATCCTCTCCTTTTTTAGGGAGAGGTCCGGGACGCCAGAGGGGAAGAAGAAAAGGAGTTACTTGGAACGAGCAAGAAGGACAAATGCATACCCGAAGCATGACCAAGGAACAACCAGGAACCAGCTCGACGAGTCGTTGGTAGTTAACCTTACGGAAACCATACTTACCAACGACCAAGAGATTGTCCTCAATAAAGGCCTTGGCTTCGTTCCAACTCCACCGCTCGACATCTTCAAGTTAAAATGCGAACTAGCAGAATTCTGCAGGAAAATTAAACTCAAGACATTCTTTAAAGAAAAAGAAACACAACCCAGAGAAAGTGACACAAATCTGAGGCCTAAGTCTACATTCAATCCACCTACGCATCTCATACCAGTTGAAATCCAAGCCTTCGAACAAGCAATCATGCAAGAAGTAGACAATCTAAGTACCAACAGCAGAAGACCTTACATAAACCTATCAAAGAAGGAACAAAGAGCGCTGGACGAACTAGGCAAAATGGACAACTTAATAATAAAACCAGCGGATAAAGGAGGAGCTATTGTCCTACTAACTAACCAAGGCTACAATCAACAATGTACTGACCTTCTCTCAGATAGAAGATTTTACAT
The DNA here is from genome assembly GCF_964204655.1 of Triturus cristatus. Taxonomy (NCBI): domain Eukaryota; kingdom Metazoa; phylum Chordata; class Amphibia; order Caudata; family Salamandridae; genus Triturus; species Triturus cristatus. Next base: position 461,651,421 of record NC_140594.1, read on the forward strand.
CAAACTGACGTCTGACCCCACCAAAAGACTGCAAAGAACCATCGAACTAATGGTTGACGAAGCAGAAATCAACCAATGGATTTCTAAACTTGAGGCCGCGTTTCTAAAAACCAAAACACCGAGAGTCCCTTATTTCTACTCTCTGCCAAAGATTCATAAGAACAAAACACCGCCACTGGGACGCCCCATAGTGTCAGGAATTGGGTCTGTCTTAGAACCACTTTCCCAATTTGCCGACTAATTATTGAAACCTTTGGTACAAAAGACTCCTACTTATCTGAAGGACACCTGTGATCTCCTTAACCTACTTGAAGGTCAGACCTACAACGAAAACACCATGCTCCTAGTAGGTCTAGATGTTGAGAGTCTCTATACCAGCTTACCCCAAGAGAAGACTCTTAACACGCTTGAAAACATCTTATTCACTTGTGACTGGACCTACAAAACACCCAGACATTTCGTGTTGGAATGCTGTAGATTAGCCCTCACGGAGAATTACTTTGAATTCGAAGGGACCTTATTTGGACAATGTCACGGAACTTCGATGGGCAGTACATTTGCTCCTAGTGTAGCAGGGCTGTATGTGAGCAACTTTGAACAGGAACACGTACAAACCCCCAACAACCCCTTCTACAGAAAGATCAAGTTCTGGCGACGTTACATAGATGACGTGTTCATGATATGGGAAGACAGCCAAGAAGCTTTAAACAACTTTCTGACTTGGATCAATACAAGGGACGACTGCCTTAAATTTACATCGACAGCAAATAAACAACAACTGGACTTTCTTGATGTAACTATCTTTTCCATGAACGAGTCACTACATACTAGGACTTTCTACAAACCAACGGCGAGAAACAGTATTCTCTCTTACAAAAGTTTTCATCCTCGACCTCTAAGAGACAATCTCCCCTACAGTCAGTTCCTCCGTTTGAAACAAAACTGTAGTAATTTGGAGGATTACAGGCAGCAAGCAAGAGATTTAGAGCATCAACTCACCAAAAGAGACTATCCCATCAAAACGATAAAGAAATGCCAAAAGAGAGCTCGCAACCAACCTAGAGAGAGTCTATTATCCACAGTACAATGAGAAGAACCCAAGGATTTATTGACGTGTGTAACAACATACAATACTGAATCAAACACAGTCAAGAAAATCATCAATAAGAACTGGAGAATTTTAACCTCTAACACACTGAAATGGCCTAAACCAAGATTCGCCAATAAGAGAACAAAAAACATTAAAGACATTCTGGTCCACACAAGACCAAGGATCACGACTACAAGAGAAACTATAACAACAGCATGGAACTTGAGTCCGGTAGTGGGTCACTACCCTTGTGGCTCCTGCTCAGTCTGTAAGTTAACCAAGATGACGAAAACTCTCCAACTTCTTCCCAACCTCAAATGGGAATTACGCAACCACACAAATTGCAACACCACACATGTGGTGTACATGATTGTCTGTCCTTGTAACCTCAGATACATAGGAATGACTTGCCGGAAGGCCAAACAACGGATCATTGAACACCGCAGTAACATCTCATGCAAAAGAGCAACAACAAAAACGAGCAAACATTTAATTGATACTAACTATACCCCGGAAGATCTAAATTGGGTAATCCTAGAGACCCTAGTGTTCAAAAACCACAATGTGGAACATATACTTTTTGAAAAGGAACAACGCTGGGTCCATCGTCTCAAGACAGATAAAGAGGGACTGAATGACACCATACCCTGGTCCACTCTCTGCAAGTGATGACAACTACCTCTCTTGAATATATGAAGACCTGCCACATTCAGACAGATTAACGAGAGGATAACCCTCATGAAAATACAACATCAAGAATACCAATTCCCATATTATTATGAACCCCAACATGATAAATATTATCAACTTAATCTGGGCACCCTATCTCAACAACAACATTACCAACCAGAAGTGCCCACCGGAATAACCCATTGACCTACTTTCATTCCCATAACACGCTGACCTTTATAATGGCATAACAACATCTATACAATCATGGAAATGTCGCCTAAGTGAATCACCTAAGACACCATCCAATAACCCCAAGTGTCTTTTCCATTCTCCACCATTACTGGCTTTTTGTGCGTTGCCTTGACAACCAAGAGCAATAACGCCAACCATTTCACCTAACCTAATGCCAACCAAAACCGAGAAGTCCTTCCTTGATTTTACTAGCGGCGGCCTATGTAACGCGAGTCTACCGGAACGTACGTTATCCCAGGATAACGTCAGAGTCAGAACAAGTGGGTCTGCCAGAGGAACCGGTAAGCGACGCTGAAGCTGTCTCCGAAAAGCGCCAAACAGTGAGTCAAATAACTAACTCTTTCACCCTCTCCAACAGCAAGAGGTTTACTACCATCTGACTGACATCCTGAAGAAAGATGTCCTAATTCAAAAAAAAGGTAACCGCCTTGCTTTCTTGAACTACTCCCAATAGACCAAATAGAGACATGATGTTTGTAAAGGCAGCAGTAGCCGAGTGTTTTTATCTACAGACTTTTATCTTTACGCCATGATTCACACAAGTGATGAACGGAGAGAAGCTATCTACCTACAGTGCGATAGTGTTTTTAGTCTTAATACGAACACATAGACTCATACCGACATATAACAGGTCACCTAGACAGTAAACGACGAGTTTTTTTGATTATATAATGTCAACAGTCTTTCTGAACACATTTTAACAAATAAGAACAAGTAATGAAAAGCGATGTGGTGTTTGCTTTACCTCCGTTTCAACTCAACTCTAAACCTTTTTTCAGTCCGTTCTGTGTATTAAAGGCGCCAGGAAAGCGCAATTAATCCAGTATACTAAGAATGTTTGTTAAAATTAAATATTCGTTCTAGCATTATTAAGAGAGAAAACACTAGTAATTAATGTGTTGTTAGAATGTGATAATACACACTATTTCTTTTCACAGGAACAGGTACTAAGAGATCTGACTCCTTGCACCGAGGGTGGTGAGTACACAATAACCACCCCCAGAATTCACTAGGTGAGCCCAGTAATGCTCCCCTAAACAACTTTGGTCCTGACGAAAGCCTCTAGACTCTGCACGAGGCTGAAACATGTAGACCAGACCTTATTAGATTATTGACAGTGCATTAGACCAATAACTAGGTTTTCATATGCACGTTCACGATTTTAATTTCCCAAAGTCATATATCTCAAGAATAAAGGAAACGAGTTTTGACAACCGGGTATTTTATCTTCAAAACCACTTTTCACTGAGCACGAGCACACCCTCTTTTTTATCTCTCTGACCACTACTGTAGAACCAGTTGATCTTCCTCCATGGGGAGGCAAGCATATGGACAAAAAAGCCCAATGATCATGCTATTACGATACACGAAGGCGGAGAACCAACATATACCGCCCAAGACTTGTGTACGTATATGAGGGTTTTTTAACGACGAGCATCCACGTTAAATGAGACCCTGGTACACAGGACAAGTGGTCTATTCCCCCCCTCATTGTTGATTTTTGTACTAACCATGGGAAGCTGAATAGACCACTGCTTCTTTTTCCCTCCCCCCCATTGATGTTCTGTATCCCCAGGCATCACCACGACTAGAGAGAGTCCGACAACGCAGATGCTCATAGCCAATGTATATTAAAAGGGGCCAATGTTACCAGACTAGCTCCACCACAGTTCCCTTTCTGGCAGTGATTTCCAATGTTGGTCCATGAAGGTTGGGTTCATATCAGATTTTATTAAATACACATATGACAATCATGCATAAAGTTATCTAAATTGTATCATTTACATATTCTTTGGTTATCCTGAAATTATGGCTAAATTCAAGCTCTTGTGAAGAGAAACTCGGGACATCCCTGCTTCATACGATCCAAAATGACATTATATGACATGGCCACAAAACCGCAAATATTTCCAAACATTCCACATTTCAAGCTGTGCGAGAATGCAATAGCGCTGGGACGCTCAAGGGCAGCCATGCGCTTTAGAAATTCTTTTTCATTTCATTTCAATAATAAATTCTTCTCATAAGCAGTATTCTCAAAGATTTTTTACACCATTCCGGAAAGTAATCATCGAGTTTCCTCACATCCAGAATTAAAATAGAAACAGCACAAACCTACCCTCAGAGTCGGGTGCCGGGACTGAGCCGAGGGCAGCGGGGAAAAAAGGCAGGGGGTGAAAAGGAGAGCCAGGGTCACTTATCTCATCAGCCACCCTCCGATGGGGGCAGGAAACAAAAATGAAATGATATAGTGTGAACTTGACTCGAAGGTATTGGAGGCGTTACATGAGCACCAGTCACATTGCACAAGGCCACATTTATTTTTTAGGCACAGGGAGATTAAGTGATTTGCCCAGAATCACAGGATGTTGAGTCGATGCCGAGACTGGAACCTGCTTCTCCGGTCATACAGTAGGGAGCTCTAGCAGTTAAAGGACATGCTGAAATTTGTAATGCAGAGGTGATCGGGGGACAGTCTATATGTACATTTTACATCTATAGAATGTGCACCGATCAACCCTGCAATACAAATTAAATGTATCACTATTAGTGATACATTTAATTTGTATTGCAGGGTTGATCGGTGCACATTCTATAGATGTAAAACGTACATATAGACTGTCCCCCGATCACCTCTGCATTACAAATTTCAGCATGTCCTTCACTATATCGGGACTATTGGCAAGCCACACACAATAACAGAAGCCAGAACTAGAACCAGCACAGCACTGAGGGTTCAATCAAGTACTCACTGTTTTCAGCTTGATCACGGGGTTTCTCTCGGACCGGGTTGAGGCTGGTTCAAGGAAGGAGGGAAACGCGAACTCAGCGCAGGAAGCAATACTTGAAACCCCGCCTCTTGTTATAGGGTGACTCTGTATCAACGTCATCCAGTCAGGGGAGGAGGCGGGATCCTAGAACTAGAAGAATGTTCTGAGCTACGTGACTACGTCAGAGATCCGGGCGAGCCGAAAATCCGACCGAAGTCCTGGAAAACCAGCTGCTTCAGGTAGCGCCTGCTTGCCCTCACCACTGCCTCACAGACACCCTCTGCACATGGGTGACTTGGGCGATATTGAAGTTGAACGACGTCCACCACACGTCATGCGCAGGGTGTGTGCTTGTACACTGCCGTGTTGCACTGCTACCAGAGTGACGCAGCCTCAGACCACCAGTCTCCTTTCAGTTTCAAGGTGTCTCTCTTGTCTTCCTCCGACCCCGATCCACGTCCGTGGTGGGGCAATGCGTCCGGAGGCTGGTGGGGCAACGCCCCATTCGCCCCTACGCACCAGCCGCCCCTGATATATATATATATATATATATATATATATATATATATATACATATATATATATCTATATATATCTATTTATATATATATATATATACATATATATATATATATATATATATTCACTGAAAAAACCATAGGTTTCACACACGTTATAGTTAGGAATTAGCATTTAAAAAACCTTAGAAATTCAGTGAAAAAACCATAGGTTTCACACATGTTATAGTTAGCTGGACATTTTACTCGTAAAAAACCAATGAAATTGCCCCGTTATAGTTAGTTCAGCTAACTATAACTCGCGCGCCCGCAATGCACTGCTGATGACGTCACATATTACATCACTCATGACATGGTCAGTGACATCACTCATGACATCACTGATGACATCTCAAATGACATCACTGATGACATCATCCAGTGAATGTGGGTTTTTCTGAAAATTAAATATGTTTTATATATGTATATCTCAAGGTCGATGGAAGAATAAATGGGTATATAAGTGTCTAAATGGATGATTTGTTTTTGAAAAATTGATTGTTTAACTGACTGATTAAGTGTATCATAGTGAATACATGTTTTAGTGAGTAATGTTTAAATATGTATATATCTGTATCAGTCTCTCACTTTGTGTATAAGTGGCTGCATGGGTTGGTGAGTAGCTACATGTGTGTCTATATAGGTTATTAGTTGGTTTTTTGAGTATCAGTCTGAGTGTCTGCATGGTTCGGTGGGGGGTATTACGTAGTGCACAGGTGCATGAATGAGTGACTCACTGTTTGTATGTGTTGAACAGACCATGTGTGCAGGACTGCATGGGTGGATGAGTGTGTGTATGGGTGTGTTAGTGAGTGAATGACTGTCTCAATAGTGTCTTTATGAGTAACTACATATGTTTAAAACTAGTATATGTGACTATTGGTGTATATATGTGAGTATATGCAAGGGTGAGAGATTGGAAGAGTTCCTGTATGAATAAGTATGTGTTTCTATAAGTGATTGTTTAAAAGACTAAGTATGTGTAAGTTTCCGTAGAAGTAAGTATGGTGGTGTGTGTATAACTGTATATGCAAGTAAATGTATGTTTGATTCTTTATTAGTACGAGTGACTATGTGTGTGAGTAACTCTATGGATGAGTGGCATTGTGTAACAGGATGTATAGGTGTATGAGTACATATGATGAGTGAGTACATGTATGAGTGACTGTATTGACTGTTGGTGAATGAGTGGATGTGTATGTGGATCTTAGAATTACTGAAGAGGTTGTTGTAACTGGTATTGGTATGTCCATTGTTTTGAAAATTTTAGTCTCTATTTTTGAATGTGTGTGTCAAAGGTTATATTAGGGTGAGAGGAGGTCTGCCACTCTATCACAAGGATGATGTCATCAGTGATGTCATCAGTGATGTCATTTGAGATGTCATCAGTGATGTCATGAGTGATGTCACTGACCATGTCATGAGTGATGTAATATGTGACGTCATCAGCAGTGCATTGCGGGCGCGCGAGTTATAGTTAGCTGAACTAACTATAACGGGGCAATTTCATTGGTTTTTTACGAGTAAAATGTCCAGCTAACTATAACATGTGTGAAACCTATGGTTTTTTCACTGAATTTCTAAGGTTTTTTAAATGCTAATTCCTAACTATAACGTGTGTGAAACCTATGGTTTTTTCAGTGAATTTGCAAGGTTTTTTAAATGCTAATTCCTAACTATAACGTGTGTGAAACCCATGGTTTTTTCAGTGAATTTGCAAGGTTTTTTAAATGCTAATTTTTTTTTTTTTTTTTTTTTTTCTAACATATTTTTAATTTAATTATCTTACCTTTTTACCTTTTATAAAGACTATGATTAAATTTTTAAAATTCTTTAATATGTTTTTTTAAATATATTTTTTAAAATAAACATGTAAAATTTATTTGCAGTACTTTTTTTAAAAAAAAAAATATTTTTTTAGTACGCGTACCGTAAGCTCACGGTAAGCGTACGGTTTACGCAACGTCCGTAATCTATCTACGCTGCTTGCGTATAGTTACGCACTTTGCGTAGCCGCGCGTACTGCGCGTGGGACGCGTGCGCGCTTACGCTACACGCGCACGTTATGCGGAAGTGTCGGGGAGTGACTGTTATGCGCATGCGCGCAAGCGCGTGTCTTTTTTACGCGCATGCGTACTTTTGCCGTAAGCGCACCGTAAGCGTACCGTAAGCGTACGGTAGGTCATGTGATCATGAAACACAACTTTTGATTGGTTGAAACTACTTTCAGTTCTAGAACTCTCCTACACCACACCCATTCCCCTCATTTCTGCTTGTGATCCCTTAGGAGAAGGAGCTGGTTTGTCTTTGGGATACGATGGCAGAACAGCAGAGCTCTTCTGAGAGTGAGGCTAGCACTAGCAGCACTGTCTTGAGGCAGAGATCGAGGAAACAAAAGCCCTCTTATGTATGGGATTATTTTACTTTTCCTGAAGGCCAGCAAAAGGTAAATGCACCCTTAGTGACTTGTAAGCTGTGTAAGCGTGTACTTTCTAGAGGTAATCCTAACAGGAAGTATTCCTTTGGGAATCACACCATGAAGAGACACCTCCAGGATGTACACAGAAGGACACATGGTCATCTTTTTGGAGGTAACTCTTCAGAAAGACGAGCCAGTACATCCACAGTAGCTCAGCCTGGACCATCATCTGCAGGGCTGACTCCTTCTTCTGCAGGTCAGGTGAGCCCTTCATCTGTGGGGGGAGAATCTCCTTTTGCTGGCCCTCTGGAAATGAACCCTCGATTTCGGAAGGTTGATATTCATTGCACATTTTGTAAAGATCTAATTTGCCATAGGGAGACCAGTGTTTCCCTAGTGAACAGCAAAATTGATCAGCACATTTGTCGCTTTGAATAACTTTCCCATGCTTCCTTTCCTCTGTCCCTGCATGAACATAACGGTTCTTTTAAGAGCCAACCTTATCTTTCATCTTTTTTTTTTTTACATATGTTTTTAAAAACTTTTTTTTATTTTTTTTTACCGTACGCGTACGGTGCGCGTACTTTTTTTTTTTTTTTTTTAAAAACACTAAAAATCAATAAACACATTACAAGGTCCTTGAGAGACTACAATTATTATTATTGACTTACCATACTCACTGAAAAAATATTTATTCATTTGTTTTTTTAAAAAATAGTTTTAAAAATGTTTGTAGTTTTCGAAAATTTTCTATATCTATCTGGAAAAAAAGAAAAAAGTATTAATATTTTTAAAACATTTTATAATACAGTACACATATTTACATTTTTTTCCAAAAAATATTTTTGCCTTATTTTTGCTGTTTTCAGAATATATTGCATTTCACTATAAATTGTGAAAGCAATTGCATTCATCATTTTACAGCGGGCAAAAAAAAATAACAATCACAAAGATTGTATTAAAAAAGCCCTGATTCTTTTTTTACTTAAACTTAACATTATAGAAATGCATAATATTCTAAAAAAATATCATCTAATACCAATACTTATTTCTTTAAAATACCGTCTGATATGTTTGTTTCAGAAGTATAATCACAATATTATATCTCAAATAACTCCAAAATACATCTGATTTCATTTCCTTTAGACCAAATAGTAATTTAAAAATTTTTTTTGGAATAAATTTCCAACGGTAATCCAATAAAATTCTAAAGTTTAATTTGTCCAGATCTCACCGATTCTCTGTAACATTTTGGTTCACGAAAATTTTTTGAATAATTTATTAAGTCCACAATAGAATTGGTTACTTTTCCGCATGGCCAAATAGTAATTTTTTAAATCATTTTTGAAAAAATTTCCAATCGCAGTCCAATAACATTCCAAAATTTAAAATGTGCAGAAGTTACCGATAATCTCTAAATTATTGGTTTTTCAAAGTTTCATTTAAAATTTAAAAAGTCCACATTACAATTGGTTATCTTTCCATTAGGCCAAATGATAATTTAAAAAATCTTTTTTCTACAAAATTGCAATGGTAATCCAGTAAAATGGTAAAATTATTTTGTCGAGATCTTGCCAAATCTGTCTAAAATTTAGGTTTCAGGAAGATTAGATAGGAATTTGCTAAATCAAAAGGCAAACGTTGTTTGAAAATCAATTGGGAATCATTACACAGTGTCCAGCCTTTTTCACATTTAAGATAAACTGTGTAATGTCCAGAAGTAACAGTAGGTCCATCATGAAAAATTATTGCAACAGTTACAAAAGTTTTTCCAGAAATTGATAATTGCTGTCCTGTAAACTTCTTTATTAAAGTATCCAATTTTGAACCATCAGCTCTACATCGTTGCATCATTAAAATTACATACTGTCCGTATTCCTTTAAAATTAATGTTGAAAACATGTCAGAATTACACTCACTACATTTCATGCTATGATTAGCATCTTTAACTAATTTTGCAAAAGTGACTGTTTTACTCTCTGGCAATGTCAAATAAATAAATCTTTCATTATCAACAATAGAGCCACATATATTATAACAATTATCACAACTATGTTCCCATTTATAAGAGAGACCAAAAAAAATGTCAATGGGAACTCCTTCTTCTTCCACTACCTGAAGAAAATACATCAAAAATTCATGTGCATCTTGCTGTTCATTTTGAGAAAACTGTGTTCGTCCTGAACATACATCTAAAAGTTTTCTAATTTCAGTAGCACTTTCTATTTGAGTTTTATCTTTACTCAGCTTTTGAAAAAGGAGACTCAGCTCTGAACAGAATCTTTTTCCCTGATTTACTATTATCTGCTCTTGCAAACTTTTCAGATAAAATGCAACATTCAGCACTACATTTGCGTAGCAGTTGACACCAGAGCTATTTTCAAAATGACATCCTACAACCTGTTCTTCATTTTCCTTTTTCTTTTTGCTTGCAATTACATCACTCCTCTTTTTTTTCCTCTTCTCTACATCTTCATTACAGATATTCTCATTTTTTCTTTTACGAGAAAGTACACGTTTCTCCAACACAGGATACTGACCTAAATGAGGAGCATAGCTTCTTCTTAATCTATTATACTCCTTTACACAGTTTGTATCAGCACTAACTTTTGAGTCATCAAAGTCTATCATGAATAAACCTGATAATGTTTTCACTCGTGACAAAGCTACATATGCCATACCTTCTTTGAACACAGTTGAACCAATGTTCACAAATGCACAATCTACAGTCAATCCTTGAGACTTGTGAATAGTTACAGCATATGCTAGAGAAAACGGAAACTGCTTCCTACGTACATATAAGTCTTTCACAAGCATAAAACGTACTGTACAACGACAAATATCTTTAACTTCTTCTATCTGATCAAATTTTATTTTTAAACATTCAACTCCTTCTTTTTTCTGGTAATTAATAAAACCCACAACTCTTCCCATCGCTCCATTAACTAAACCTTTTTCAACATCCAAATTTCTCCTTAAAAATACTCTACAGTTCATGCAAACATATAGATTTTTTTCTAATCCAGCTGTTTTGGAGATGTTCTTCTCTAGTGAGTCCAATTTATTTTTCAGTTTGCCTGTTACTGTGACACTAATTCTTCCATCCTCAATTTTGTCCACTGCTTCCAATTTCCTGATCTCTTCCTTTTCCAATTTCAAAAGCTCCTCATTGAATATTGAGCATTCACGTAGAGTTGGCATTAAGCAGATGACACTTTTGTTTTCTGCAATGTTCTTGTATATCTTCTCTGCAACTATTTCTTCCTTTGGAAATAAATTATGTAGCAGCCGACTCTGTAATGTTTTTTTGCCAACTTCTGTGAGTAGTCCAATCCTGATATCTTTCAGAATACTTCCATATTCTTCATCGCTTGCTTGCCTCATATTAGTAGTAAGTTCCTTGTACTCAAAGAAGGACCAAATATTTGTATTTCCGATGCTTCCCAATGACTTCTTCGTGTCTTCATGTGTGACAGTATTAAACACTGGTTGTCCTTTAACTGGAGTAAGCTGCAGAAGATCTCCAAAAACTATGACGTGTTTTCCACCAAATAACATGTCATAGTCTGTCTTCAAAATTTGCTGCATTCTTAAATGCACAAAGGCAAGCATTAAGTTTGATACCATGCTCACCTCATCAATAATGAGAACTTGCATCTTCTTCAATACTCTTGAAACTTCCAAGGATGCTTCTCCAGTTAGCTGGTTGAATTGTATTTTGTTCTCATGCTCCACTGGTAACATTAGCAAACGATGTAAAGTGATTCCTTTTATGTTATATGCTGCTAACCCAGTTGGAGCAGTAACCGCACAAGACAAAGTAGAATCCGTTTTTTGCTTTAGGTAGCTTCTGATGACTTTTATTAGGAAACTTTTTCCAGTTCCAGCTTGTCCGCTTACATACATCCTGATTGGATGAAATGATGTGCATGAGCACTCTTTTTTTTCATGTAGAAATCCGTGATCAATTTTGTTTTTGATCTCTTCATAAATTTGTTGCTGCTCTTGATTCAGTTGTCTTTCCAAATTTTCTAAGTCTATAAATTCTTCTTGAGCTTGATTCATAGCCGTTTCCACTTCATTCATGGCTATTGATGCTTCATTTTCAATGATTGGTTGTCCTAGGGGATCTTGACTGAGTGTTCCTGAACTTTGGCTGTCCTGAGAACTATCTCTAGCGATTTCTGCTGCAATTGTAGTTTCCTGATCAATTTCTTCATTTAACATTTGCAGATAAGTTGAGAATGTACTGCATTGTATGCTGTCTTTGCAAGCATTAAAAGAATCTTCATAGCTCTGGAATTCTCCCAGTAGTTCATCCTCTGTACGCCATGGTTTAAACAACTGTAAAAGAGCCAAGTAGTAAAATTCCTTCTTGTCAGTAGTGTCGCAACTCAGCTTCCGGTGATTTATCAAACTTCCTTTTGTTTGCTTCACCAAACATCCTTCTTCACCAACGACTTTATATTTTCCATTATTGATGTCTTCTGTGGCTTTCCGTGAATAAATGTAGTTCTGCAGCACTTCATAGAGACACATGTTCTCCAGATGTTGACTTCTCTTGGGATAATATGTGTCCAACATGTTTGTTTTCAAAATATCTGTACTTTCTGGGTCATTCTCGGCCAAATATTCAATTTCTCCTACAGATTTCAGTACCCGATTTCTCATTGCTGCAAGGCCTAAACTTGCCCAAATTATTCTTCTTGACTTCGAGTAGAGACTTGCAGAAGATAACCTATCTGAACATTCGTAGGATCCAATTTCTCGATGCGATAACATCTTCAAACTGAAACTGTACAGCTTCTTACTGACAGTCTTCTCGTGAGAAATCACTTCCCACATTTCCTTCAATTCTGTTTTTTCTGATTTCGTAATGTAAGACGTTACATATCGAGCAACAGCAATGGAATTGTCAGCTACATACTGTATATCCATGTTAGCGTTCCACATGGATAAAATGACTGGGTTGTAGTCATTTATATTTTTTGATTCTTCTTTTCTTTTTAGGTTGTAGGTATTCTTAGGTGATTTTCTTGTGACAGTATGTCTCACAGCTGACATAAAACTGTTGACTCTTCCATTTGAAAGAACAGGTCTAGGAAATCCAAATCGACATTTAGTGTAGTATTTTTCTTTGCTCTTGTATTTCCGTCGACAGTATTTTCCACACCGATGACTTTGGAAACGTAAAACTTGCTCCTTTAACTTGTTCTCTTCTGTGCTTTTTGGTATAGCACATGTTGCATATTCTTCAATGTAAGATAACACTGCTTCATCAGCATCTGTTCCAAACTTTGGGGCATCCTTGATCCACAACAGCATATGAATATGAGGAGCACCTCTTGCCTGGTACTCTTTTCTCCAAAAGAAATCCACTACTTCTCCAAGGGGTGGATTTTTTTTATTGCAGATGAAGGACATCATAGCCTCAAATCTATGATTGAAATATCTGCAAACATTAACCGGATCCAATGAGCACAGTTCTCCTGCTGTCTTGTATTCGATGTTTTTAATGTTTGAATTGGCCTCTCGTAGAAAATCCAGTAAATCATCCCAAGCGTACTCGGCACAGCTTAGGGTAAGGAACCATGTTGGTGTTCCTAAATTCCGTAACATGCATTTTAGTTCACCATGGCGTCGGTACCAATATTCATTTGTCCCACGCTGACAAGCCATCAGATTGATCAGTTGTGTTTCCAAATGATCATCTCGGTGCTGCACTTTCTCCATAAAATCCTTAGCAGACATATTTTGTAAATGTACTCCACTTTTTAAAATGTGATTTACTGCATAAGACAGTGCAGACAAGTCGCTTTCAAATAAAAGATGGAACAAATAAGGAATACTTTGTCGAAATCTGGGATCTTCAGCATATAGTCTTGTAGTCCGATACTCAGAAGCTGGAATCTGTTCTGGACGTTCATCGTATCGTCCTCCTTTTCCTTTAGGAAACAGCTGGGGAAAACATCGAGCTTCCAAGCTCTCCTCCCATACACTCACGGGACTTCCTTTTGCTTTCTTCATCTGAAAGAGATCAATATTGTCTCCCATAACTTCTTTCGAATGAAGAGGATGTATGCTAAAATGTTCATAAATTTCTTCTTCCTTTGACTTGTCCACTTTTTCAATTTGTCCAGTTGGTATTTCTGTGTCTTCTTGTAAATCTTCTTCTTCTTCTTCTTCTTCTATATAAATTGATTCATACCATTTGTTATTTTTTTTCAAATACAAATTTGCTCTTTGTACTTTCCGCACATCTACCAGCTCCTGCCAAATCTTCTTATTCTTTGTAGGTACACCATTAACCAGAATAATTAATGGTTCAGTTTCCAAAGTATCCGCATCAATAGTTTCCATATTTTTTTTCAAATCCAAGGGCAAATACACCACTCTACCTTTTAAACCTCTCAGTAAATCTGAAGGAGGTAATTTACCAGTTTTGGTCTCCATACGTACTATGGTCTGGAACGGATGAACACATTGAATGAGTATAGACTCATATGTATTTAATTCAGAAAGTTCAGCAGGAATAGCATCCAATTCTAAATTATTATGTACAGCTCTGGTCGGCATTCTATTTTCCTCTAACTTGTTGTAACAGTATTTACAAATACGCTGATCTTCACCCAATTCAAAACAATTTTCTAGAAATATATATGTGGCAAAATCCTTCCACTTATAATTATCTTCATTTTCACTCTTTCTGTAGAGATCAACATTCCTAGTTTGTTTTCTATAATGAGTTCTGCGGCAACAAATACAAGTAAAATTTGGTCTTTCATTAGAGACTATTGCAAATTTTGTTATGTGATCATTAAATGTGTTACTTACAGAGGATTCTACATTCTCTTCCACTTCTTCCTCATTTACTGTGTCCTTCTCTGCACTGTTTTGTTCAGGACCAAAGTAACAAAACTGAATTTCATCAACAACCTTCTCTACATCTGATACTGTTCCTCGGAACAGAGCCCTATTCAATTCATTTAACTTTATTGCTGGACTTTTGGCAAAATACAACCGTCTCACAAACTTTCTCATTTCAGTATGATGAACAGCCAGCATCCTAAAATGATGGAAAACACTATTGCACACTTTTCTAGATAGACAAGCCAGAGAATGACCCTGCAAACCAGTATTCTCTCTCACTCTGCATGGATCCAGACTTTGAAGCACCTTAATCTTCTGTTTTACACTTTTTTTACTATATTCTCTTAGAAACTCACGAAATTTGTCAATAGATTCCTGACGCACAGTGCAAATACTACTACAATTCCAAGTGTACACTGGGGCTTTAGGACGTCTCCCCATTGCCTCATCTGCCATCACTTGTACCTCATCTCTTGGAACCATTATCTCCTTCTCCATTATGCAACCATTTGTTACTTCGTATGAACGACCTCTGGTGTCAACTGCATGCAGCAAACTATTACTTTGAAAATAGCTCTCTTCATTAAAAAAAGGTTCACTACTTGAACTATGCATCCACTTTCCTAAAAACACTTTACAAAAGTTTGTTCTGTTCACTACTCTTTTCCTTTTGCTATGTGATTTCAGTACATTAACCATTTTGTCTAATGTACGCATCCTATTCAAAATTAATATGAATAGTTTCCTTTTTAATTCTAATGCCTTTGCTGCAATGGCTTCAATTTCTTTTTTTCTCTTGTAATATTTTGCCTTTTGCTTATATTTCTTCACATCCTTTATCAAATTGGACATAACTCTTCTCTGAAACATTTTTCTACGTATCTCTTTAAACGCTGTTTTTCTGTTTATGTAAATCTTTTCAGTTGCAGAAGGTATATTTGCATTAACTAAATTCTCAATTTTTTCCTGTTCTGTTCGTTTCGTAACATTCTTTCCAGGACAGACATTTTGTACATTTTTCCTTGTTTTGAATATATTTTTAAGAAATTGTTTTTTCTGCTTACCAGAAGATTTTTTCTTTTTCCCAACATGAGCATCTTCTACTAACTTTGGTCCTCCAGTTGTCTTCAAATATAGTTTTTTTTTTAGCGTTTTTTGAACTCTGGATTTTGTAGGCATCTTAAATTTTGTTCACTGCTCTTCAGCAATACCTGAAAAAAACTAAAAAAAAATTCCTTTATTGTATTTAAATATATTACTACATTTCTTTTCACAATAGTCACAAAACGAAATTTCTATGCCAATTTGAATGCACACTAACTGCTCTTTTTTTTTGGGCAAGTGAAAATCACTTTTACAAACTGTCACATTATGAAACCACTTTTCAGATTTTTTAAAAAGCCCATGTCCAGACTGCTACACTACAGCAAGGGCAACCAGCCTTAGTGATGCTGAATGTATTTGCATTACAGACTGAAACCTGAAAACCCCACTCGCTTGTAAATACTGTGCATGATTATACATGGCAAGCAAATGGGTGTGTGCTAAGAGTCTGCTTCTTCCCCCAAAAATTCGCTCCCCCTTTCCATCTAATGCAACTGTGAAATCACCAGAGCAATACGCAATAAATCTCTGCCTATAATTCCTCTCTGCACACAGAGTCATGTTTTCACATTAGTCCCAAAACGAAATTTCTTTGCCAATTTGAAAGCACACTTACTGCTCTTTTTTTTTCGGGGCAAGTGAAAATCACTTTTACAGACTGACACATTATGAAACCACTTTTTTTGATTTATTTAAATGCACATGTCCAAACTGTTTTTTCAGACCACCACCATGTGTATTCTCGGTGACTGCCTACACTCCAGCAAGGGCAACCAGCCTTAGTGATGCTGAATGTATTTGCATTACAGACTGAAACCTGAAAACCCCACTCGCTTGTAAATACTGTGCATGACTATACATGGCAAGCACATGGGTGTGTGCTAAGACTCTGCTTCTTCCCCCAAAAATACGCTCCCCCTTTCCATCTAATGTAACTGTGAAATCACCAGAGCAATACGCAATAAATCTCTGCCTATAATTCCTCTCTGCACACAGAGTCATGTTTTCACATTAGTCCCAAAACGAAATTTCTTTGCCAATTTGAAAGCACACTTACTGCTCTTTTTTTTTTCGGGGCAAGTGAAAATCACTTTTTACAAGTGAAAATCACTTTTACAGACTGACACATTATGAAACCACTTTTTTTGATTTATTTAAATGCACATGTCCAAACTGTTTTTTCAGACCACCACCATGTGTATTCTCGGTGACTGCCTACACTCCAGCAAGGGCAACCAGCCTTAGTGATGCTGAATATATTTGCATTACAGACTGAAACCTGAAAACCCCACTCGCTTGTAAATACTGTGCATGACTATACATGGCAAGCACATGGGTGTGTGCTAAGACTCTGCTTCTTCCTCCAAAAATTCGCTCCCTCTTTCCATCTAATGCAACTGTGAAATCACCAGAGCAATACGCAATAAATCTCTGCCTATAATTCCTCTCTGCACACAGAGTCATGTTTTCATATTAGTCACAAAACGAAATTTCTTTGCCAATTTGAATGCACACAAACTGCTCTTTTTTTTGGGCAAGTGAAAATCACTTTTACAAACTGTCACATTATGAAACCACTTTTCAGATTTTTTTAAATGCACATGTCCAAACTGTTTTTTCAGACCACCACCATGTGTATTCTCGGTGACTGCCTACACTCCAGCAAGGGCAACCAGCCTTAGTGATGCTGAATGTATTTGCATTACAGACTGAAACCTGAAAACCCCACTCGCTTGTAAATACTGTGCATGACTATACATGGCAAGCACATGGGTGTGTGCTAAGACTCTGCTTCTTCCCCCAAAAATTCGCTCCCCCTTTCCATCTAATGCAACTGTGAAATCACCAGAGCAAGACGCAATAAATCTCTGCCTATAATTCCTCTCTGCACACAGATTCATGTTTTCACATTAGTCCCAAAACGAAATTTCTTTGCCAATTTGAAAGCACACTTACTGCTCTTTTTTTTTTCGCGCAAGTGAAAATCACTTTTACAGACTGACACATTATGAAACCACTTTTTTTGATTTATTTAAATGCACATGTCCAAACTGATTTTTCAGACCACCACCATGTGTATTCTCGGTGACTGCCTACACTCCAGCAAGGGCAACCAGCCTTAGTGATGCTGAATGTATTTGCATTACAGACTGAAACCTGAAAACCCCACTCGCTTGTAAATACTGTGCATGACTATACATGGCAAGCACATGGGTGTGTGCTAAGACTCTACTTCTTCCCCCAAAAATTCGCTCCCCCTTTCCATCTAATGCAACTGTGAAATCACCAGAGCAATACGCAATAAATCTCTGCCTATAATTCCTCTCTGCACACAGAGTCATGTTTTCACATTAGTCCCAAAACTAAATTTCTTTGCCAATTTGAAAGCACACTTACTGCTCTTTTTTTTTCGGGGCAAGTGAAAATCACTTTTTACAAGTGAAAATCACTTTTACAGACTGACACATTATGAAACCACTTTTTTTGATTTATTTAAATGCACATGTCCAAACTGTTTTTTCAGACCACCACCATGTGTATTCTCGGTGACTGCCTACACTCCAGCAAGGGCAACCAGCCTTAGTGATGCTGAATGTATTTGCATTACAGACTGAAACCTGAAAACCCCACTCGCTTGTAAATACTGTGCATGACTATACATGGCAAGCACATGGGTGTGTGCTAAGACTCTGCTTCTTCCCCCAAAAATTCGCTCCCCCTTTCCATCTAATGTAACTGTGAAATCACCAGAGCAATACGCAATAAATCTCTGCCTATAATTCCTCTCTGCACACAGAGTCATGATTTCACATTAGTCCCAAAACGAAATTTCTTTGCCAATTTGAAAGCACACTTACTGCTCTTTTTTTTTTCGGGGCAAGTGAAAATCACTTTTTACAAGTGAAAATCACTTTTACAGACTGACACATTATGAAACCACTTTTTTTGATTTATTTAAATGCACATGTCCAAACTGTTTTTTCAGACCACCACCATGTGTATTCTCGGTGACTGCCTACACTCCAGCAAGGGCAACCAGCCTTAGTGATGCTGAATGTATTTGCATTACAGACTGAAACCTGAAAACCCCACTCGCTTGTAAATACTGTGCATGATTCTACATGGAAAGCAGCTGGGTGTGTGCTAAGACTCTGCTTCTTCCTCCAAAAATTCGCTCCCCCTTTCCATCTAATGCAACTGTGAAATCACCAGAGCAATACGCAATAAATCTCTGCCTATAATTCCTCTCTGCACACAGAGTCATGTTTTCACATTAGTCCCAAAACTAAATTTCTTTGCCAATTTGAAAGCACACTTACTGCTCTTTTTTTTGGGCAAGTGAAAATCACTTTTACAGACTGACACATTATGAAACCTCCATGTGTAACTACAACAAAAACAATTTCCATTTCTATTATTCATTTCTTAAGTTACCACATACATCCCCTCTCAAACTGTAAACTCACCTTTAAAATTAGTTAGTTGTGAAAGAAATGTGACACTCAAACAGCAGATTATCAGAGCCAGGATCTCTGTTGTGTTCACCTCTCTCCTCTCAGCAGAACCAGATAATGGCAAACTTTCCCTCTATTTTTCCACACATATACTTGTAAGTTTCAAATCTCAGTGCTTCCCCCTTTTTTTCAAATGTAATCACACATTTCTATTGGTTGAAAACCAACCCTTTTCCAAAAGTACCCTTCCCCCAACTTGACTTCTGCCTAGTACCCTTCCCCCAACTTGACTTCTGCCTGCTACCATAGCAACAGCTCATGGAACACTGCTGTGTTGAGTTAGGTCAGAAGTTCGCCAAACAATGTTTCAATTCCACAGAGCAACAGTGCTTGACTTTTCAAACCTAACAGCAAATCCATAGTACTGTTCTTTGGTTACACATTTTTTTTTACCAATACAAAACATGCTTCTATTAATTTACACATACAGCCTAGTTTTTATTCTAGAATGGTATGAAACAGCCAATCAGTTCTTTTTGTTTTGAAAAAAATATGTATGCCTCCATTTCCAAACTGTCTTTCTTTTCATATTGCCATTCTACTGAAAGACACCTCCTGAGTGCATCCAGTTCTCCTTTGAAGATGTTCACAGTGTGGATTGTAGGGCACAGCTATGTCTTCTGGAGTGAAAAGTTTGCAGAGAAAACAGGTATGGTGAGAGACCTTGCTTTGCCAAATGTAGACATTAAATGGATTGGTCAGAGAGGGTTAAAGTGGCACCAATTGATGCCATTGGTGAAATCCTTCATTCAAATCCAACACCCTGACCTCATAATAGTGCACTGTGGTGGCAATGACCTAGGCACTTTGACTGGGGTAGGTCTGGAAATGCTTATGAAGGACACCTTTGCACAACTGTTTACACTTTTCCCTAAAACTGCCTTTGTGTTTTCCAACATATGCCAAAGGCAAAAATGGAACTGGTCCAATCATTTCTGTCCACAGATTGACAAAGCAAGAAAGCACGTCAACAAATCTGTTTCTGCTTTCCTCCGTGACTATGGTATGGGTGCCATTTACCACAACAACTTGCGTTATGACATGCAAGACATTTATAGAGGAGATGGTGTGCACTTCAATGATGAAGGGAACAGAGTCTTCCTCTTGAACCTTAGACTCTGCATCGGTACTTACTTGTAGGTACCACTAAAAAATCACTTCATAAACACAACGGCTCTTTTTAGAGCCCCCTAATATCTAAACTCTTAAATCTGCTTTTCATTTATTTATTTTTATTTTTTTTACCGTACGCTTACCGTAAGCTTACCGTACGCGTACCCCGTGATTTTTTTTAAAATCAATAAATGTTTTTTTTTGTACTTTTCTGTCCTTCTTTGACCCCCTTACAAATGTTAGGGGGTCTGCAACTCTCCTCATTGCCCCCTTTCCTTGTTTTCACTCTTTTTTTTCAGAGTGAAATACACAAAATGGCGGCCGCCGCTTCCTGGTTTCGACCGATTCGAATGTTTACTAAGATCTAAGAGCCAATCAGAATCGCGCTCGCGCACGCCACCGTACGCTTACCGTAAGCGTACGGTAAGCGTACCGTAAGCGGGCTCAGATATATATATTGATTTAAAGGCTATTTTCTCAGAATCTACTGAACAGATTTACACCAAACCTACAAAAGGCACTTCCTTGACCTAGGGACTACCTCTCTGCCAAATTTTGAGTAATTCTGTTCAGCCGTTCGGGCTGTAGCTCGTTCTAAAGGTCCTATGGAAAAATGCATGGGAAAAACGCGTTTTGGGACCCCCCTTTTATCTCAGCCCCCGCTTGACGGATCCCCCCGAGACTTTCAGGGTAGGAGCGGAGCGTAGCGCCCCACCTATTTTGAGAAATTCGCGAGGATTCATCGACCGGCGCCAAAGTTATTCAAAATAGAATGTTGAGGTTTTCCTATGGAAACGTGGTCCTAACTATAACTACCTACTGGCGACTGCCAGTAGGTATATATATATATATATATATATATATATATATATATATATATATATATATATATATATATATATATATATATATATATATATATATTACCTACTGTTAGTTATAGTTAGGACCAAGTTTCTATAGGAAGAGAATTTTTTGTTTTGCTTATAACTTTGGCGTCGTTTGATGAATCTTCATGAACTTTTTTGTTCATATCAGCTCCTATGTTGAAAGATTGAGGGTGATTCATCAAGGGGGGCCGAGAAAAAGGGGGGCCCAAAACGTGTTTTCTCCATGTTAATTTCCATGGGAAACTTTAGACAAGGCTACAGGTCGAACGGGTGAACAGAATTACCCCACATTTGGCAGGGAGAAGGGTCTTGGTCTAGAAAACACGCTTTTGTTTATTTGGTGTAAATCCGTTCAGTAGTTTTGGAGAAATATCGAAATGTACAGATATCGATATTTGGGAATTCTGCCATCTTATTGGCTGAGGCGTTACGAGGACGAGCTTGCTTCTTATTGGCTGCGAGCGGTGAGAGCGGTTACAACTAGGAAGTGTTTGCAGCCATTTTGTGATTCTGTTGAAGCGAGTAAGGGGAAAAAAGGGCAAAAAAAGTAGGAAAGAGCAGGGTAGGAGCACTGTAACCTCTGTGGGGTGTTTAGGGTGTGCTATACAGGGGTGCGAAGCGAACCACTCATCCCTACCGGGCAGAAAGTGCTGGGCTACGGAAATTAAGTAAGGTATTGCTTAGAGTCTTATGCTGCTAAGGTGAGCTGCTGCGGGACTCAGGGATTAAAGCGTGAGCCCAAACTGTGTGTCTTATGTTGTGAAGCCAGGTGCCCTCTCCATTGCACCACACCAGTGGAAGTAGTGTCAGCATGTGTTTATACCTACTAGGATAAACTACTGACCCCTACTGGTCTGAAAGTGCTGGGGTACGGAAAATATGTGAGGTATTGTCTAGAGTCTCATGCTGCTAAGCTGAGCTGCTGCCGGACTCGGGGATGAAAGCTTGAGTCCAAACTGTGTGTCATATGCTGTGAAGTCATATGCTCTGGACGCTGTGCAACATCTGTGCAAGTAGTGTCAGCCTGTAGTTATACCTACTTGGAGGAACTTTTGTTTCGAATATTATAAGTTGTGTATGGTGTTTAGGGGGTGTTATACAGTGAATGCGATGGTAAATTTGCGCGTATCAAATCAATTCGGTATTTGGAAAGTGCAAACCACTCACTTGTACGGGTCTGATGGTGCTGGGTGCATAAGCTGAGCTGCTGTCGGATTCGGGGATAAAGGCACTGAACTACGCACCCCTACCGGTCTGAAAGTGCGGGGTACGGGAATTAAGTGAGGTATTGCCTAGAGTGTTATGCGTCTAAATTGAGCTGCTGCTGCACTCGGGGATGAAACCGTGAGCCCAAACTGTGTGTCCTATGCTGTGAAGTCATGTGCTCTGGGCACTGTGCCACACCTGTCCAAGTAGTGTCAGTAATATTTTATATGTAGTAGGAGGAAGTTTTGTTTGGAACACAGTAATTTGTATATGGTGCTTAGGTGGTGTTATACAGGGAGTGAGAAGGTAAATCAATATGGTATTTGTAAAGCGCAAACTACTCACCGCTATGAGTCTGAAGGCCCTGGAGGCTGACGTGTAAATTATGTGAGTTATTAAGTGAGCTATTGCCCAGAGTAACATGGTGCTGAGCTGAGCTGCTGCCGGAGCAGGGGATTAAACCGTGAACCCTGTGCTCTGAACTCATGTTTTCTGGCCGCTGCGGCACACCTGTCTAAGTAGTGTCAGCATGTGTGCATACGTACTAGAAGGAAGTTTTGTTTTAAACAGTGTGACGTCTGTAGGGTGATTGGGAGGTGCTACAGAGGGAGTGTGAAGTTCAATTCTGCCGTTTCCAATCAATCCGGTATTTGTAAAGTGCAAACTACTCACTGGTACGGGTTTGCAGGCGCTGGGCGCCGGCGTGAAAATTAAGTGAGCTATTGCTCACAGTCACATGGTGCTATCCTGAGCTGTCGCCAGAGTCGGTGATAAAAGCGAGAGCTCTGTGCTCCAAAGTCAGATGGTGTTGCCGCTGCGCCACAGCTCTGTGGAGAATACATTTTGGCGAGGGTGCTGGAGTTGCCGTTACCTGGCCCTAAAACAGCGGGCCTAAGTTGTCAGTAAGGTGGTTCTAAAAAGAGCCCTTGTGTTTATTAGTTGGAGCTACATATAAGTGCGTATGCACAGCTTCAGGTTATTCAGAAAAACTCGATTTCCCTGATCTGTGAAGTGTACTCCATCACTTCTGTAGATATCACCCATATCAAAACGTATGTTATTGTAGATTGACCCCATTCTATGGTCTCTGAGGTATGCAGACACAGCTTTGTTGACATCCTTCCTAGATTTTTCAATCTGAGGACAAAATTGGTTTGACCATTTCCACTTCTGTCTTTGGCAGATATTGGAATATACAAAGACAGTTTGAGGCAAAAGCAACATCAATTTTTGAAAGGTGTCCTTCATTAGCATTTCCAAACCTAACCCAGTCAATGTGCCTAGGTCATTTCTACCACAATGCACAATCATGAGGTCAGGGTGTTGGAGATGCAAACAGGTTTTAACCAAAGGCAACAATTGGTGCCACTTCAATCCTCTCTGTGCAAACCATTTAATGTCCACATTTTATAAACCTATGTCTAAGTCAATGCATCTCTGTTCTGCATACCTCTTGCACCAGAAAACATAGCTATGTGCTACGATCCACACTAGCATTTTGAGGGTATGGCTGGAAGGTATGGAAAGATGTCTGTAGCTCATGCAGTTCCTTCGTAGAGTAAGAGACATGTTTAAAGATGAGGGAAAATCTTTTTTTTCCACAGAAAACGATAATTGATTGGAAGATAAGAAGCATTGGGTACTAAAAACTAGGGTGCATATTAGTTGCGTGAAAAAGGATGTTTGTCATTGGTTAATAAAGAGCAGTCTAAACGTGGAGTCCATAAGATAGGATGAAATGTGCTCAGCTCAACCAGATGTGCGACTTACATTTGGAAGGTACATTTGGAACTTAAAACAATAGTGAACTTTTAACCCGCAGGTGCTGTTAAATGTTCGAGAATATGCTGAAAAAAAACACGTTACGTTTACAAAAATCATGAACTTTTAACCTGCAGGCGTTGTAGAATGTTCCAGAAAGTGTGGTGATAAAATAGGTTGAACTTCTGACCTGTATGTGGCGCGGAATATTAAGTAGCTTTTCAAATGGAAAATTCAAAAATAACCAATGGAGATGCGTTTTGGAATGTCGATGAAGGTATGAAGTGTTCTGATTTGTTCTTTACATGTATTTATATGTGGAGCGACAGAGAAATTGTGCCATTACTGGCTCCATTCTTGATGAAAGCGGTGCATTACATGTACTGTGTGACAAAGAAAGAATTGCATGCGTGTGTGACATTTGAAATCGGCATACCAACTACAAAGGTGAGGTAGAAATGAACAAGGTGTGCTATGTGTTCTGTAGTAGTGATTAAGTATTTGAGGTGATATTTTTAAGTGTGAAAGTATTTTTTATTTCAAAATAATATACTATTAGTAAAGTGTGGTGTTTCATATTGGTTATTAAATATGCATAACATTTGACCTGTTGTTAAATAAGTACTTTATATATGTTTAGGAATTTTTCCACAAAGAAGAAATGTAGTTTGTCATCTTTAAAGGACTGTATGGTCTTGAAAATGAGGTACAGCGTTAATTTGGGTTTGCTAATGCATTCAGGCGAGATAAACAAAATGTCCCACATTTGCAAATTATACTTTTTTGTGGACATAGTGGGAAAGGGGGGGTATGAGAACCCAGAAATGTTATGTGGACAGGTTGTGGTCTCATTTTTGACAGTGAGAGGTAGATTTGAATATAAGTCTAGGTAGGTTTTTGTACTGTGAGGCCGTCTGCAGTGTTTGGCCATTACATGGAGAGGAGATTGAGATAGTAAAAGTGATAAGTTCCTTTTATATGTACGCATAGTTTGAATCATTTGAACATAGGTTGAGATATAACGTGAACATGGTTTCTGGTTTGCATTTGGGTATAGTTAATAGTTTTAGTAGTTTCTGACTAGTGAATAATAAAAAGGTAGATATACTAAAATATATGGTAGTAAACGTATTAATGATTGTCTGTTCTTATGAAATCGAAGTGGTTGGGGAGTGTTTCTTTAGAAGAGATGTTTTATAAATGTGTGAGAGATTAAAAAGAAATGAAAATGTTCGGTATGTTTTCTGTATGACTTTCTTGACATCAGTAAACTACATGTGATTCTAAGTGACACTAATTGTCAGGCTGTGTCCCTGTGCTGAATATACGTAGGTGTTTAAGTGGTCCGGGTTTTACCGGTGCTCAGCTTCACTATCCCTTTTGAGACACTCTTCAATTTTTTCATTCCATTTAATGTCCTTAATATACATACAGTAAAGGGACGGTATATCAAAAGTTTGGGAATTAGAACTTTGTTTACTCTCCCCATCCTCTGCTATACACTCTACAGAGTGTTTAAATGACTTTTTTAACATACAGATGTCTAGCTAGTAAAGGTGGTGTAGTGCCACTGGGTTCATTTATAAACCGTGCTATGGGATGGTTTATGTTTTACCCACCAATTTGCATGTTTGAATACTCTATGCTGATAAGCATTCCGGAAGACACCTGTTAAAATTAAGCCCGTGTATGGGTATAGTGGCGCTACTAGGAATGGTGGGGGGGTTCTGTTTGATTTCATACGGTTAAGCAAGGGCGGGGGTGTAGGTGGGGGACATGGGTATGTTGGTGATTAAAACACAGACTTTAGTAACGTGCAGATGTCTAGCTACTAAAGGTGATGGAGTATCACTGGGACCATTTATAAAGCGCCCTATGAAATGGTATATGTTTTATCCGGATATTTGCATGTTTTAATACCTTTTGTTGCTGAGCGTTTCGGGAGACATCTGTTAAAATTAAGCCTCTGTATGGCTATAGTGGCGCTTCCAGGTTTGCTGGGGCTCTTTGTTTTATTGCGTAAAGTTAAGCAAGGGTGGTTGTGGAGGTGGTGTAGTGGTACTGGGACTATTTATAACCCGCCTTATGGTATGGTGTATGTTTTACTTGCAAAATTGCAGGTTTCAATAACTTTTGCTGATGAGCGTTCCGGCAGACACCTGTTGAAATTAAGTCTATGTATGGCTATAGTGGCTCTACCAGGTTTGCTGGGGCTCTTTCTTTGATTTGATAAGGTTAAGCAAGGATGGGGTTGAGGGTAGTGCAGTGGGACTGGGACCATTTATGAACCACTTTATGGTATGGTATATTTTTTACTCGTAAATTTGCATGTTTTAATACCTTTTGGTGATGAGTGTTCCAGCAGACAGCTATGCAAATCACACAACATTTCTGTGGATAACAAATCTTCGTGCTGATAGACACTCTTGCACTGTGGTAGAAGGCTGCCAGCGTTGATGGCAAATTATGAAACTTGGTGACATTGTACACTTAAATGGAAGCTTGGACCATTTCTTTGTTACTATGGTGCAGTCAGGGCTTTAAGTGGGAAAAAATACTCGGGGAGCTCTAAAAGGGACGGGGCAAACCTCTTAAAGGGGTGTGGGCTATCCAAGTAGAGGTGTGGTCTAAATCAGAATAACTAGCATTGTGTGTTAAAGAAAATCCCCTCCAATTATCCTACGTTCAGAAAACACACTCTTTAAAGGATTTCCCTTCAACCTACAACGTGGCTCACCTAGCATGATGTCTCCACGTCTCAGTAGTGAGCAAAATTAGCATGTGCACATCGATGTGCATGCTCTCACTGCAGTCCAATAAAAAAAAAAAGAAAACTGATTACCTTTGCGAGGACTGAAAATAGAGCCCGATAGAGACCTGTTTTGAGGCCTTCTGAAAATAACTGCTGGAGCTCAAAGCCGGCCCACTTAAAGCCCTGCATCCATCCATCCTAAGCACTGCGCCATCCAACCATCTTTCAATTCATCCATACATTCCTACCTACATACATCTGTCCCTGCACTTATCCTAAGCATCTATCAGCCCACCCGTCTATCCTAAGTACTGGTCCATGCATCCATTCATCCTTCCATCCATTCATCCATCCATACATCCATCCATCTAGCTATCCATTCATCCATCTGGCCATCCATCCACTCGCACTTTATTCAACTATCCGTCCTTATTTCTGTGCACCCACCGCTCCCGATCCTTAATACAGCATATTATACTCATCCACCCAGCCTCTTAAGGGGCCGAAAAGGCTGGCGATAAGCATTGACAGGCAGATGTTTCTCATACAAGAAAGCTTTGAGTTGTTCTTTGTGGACCATAGTTCACCACCCTTCTCTGTTGGTGTTTTAAACAAAGGTTGATCCAGCGAAAGAAATGTAAAGCAGCTTTTCAGTGTAAGACGTTAATTTAGAAACATAACAGGGCATATTATCAAGAACGGCGATAATGGGCTTGATATAATGCCCTTGCAAATTCCCATAGCAGCCCAATTCCTGGTGTGAAGCTGGGCTTCTGTGGGAATTCACAAGGGCATATTATCAAGCACATTATCGCCACTTTAGTGGCAGTTTCCAGCCACTAAAGCGGCGATGATTTTAACGCCATTCTTGATAATATGCCCCTAAGTGAGCCAGGCACAGCGTGTGTTTTCGTAGCACTAAAACAAGACACTGTGAAAGGTGAGAGCAGGGTTGTGCTGGAGTTGGCTGCGTGTGGTTGTCTCCAAAGGCGCAACCAGAGTGAAATTTCAGGGAGGCTAATTCTTTCAGCAATAGAAAGAGTGGGGATGTAGGGGCTCTAAAAAGGGGTGAAAAAGAACAGAGCATCATTTACAAGCAAATGGTCTTTTGAAGGCCTGTGAAGTACTCGGGTGCAGCTCTGTGTGTGCGATTGGGAACGTATTTCAGGAAGTCTGGTGCAACGGGCTTTGCGCGCCTGGTGGTCTCTCTGCTAATCATGCCACGATGATGTTGCTCCTGCGCTGCAAAAAGAGAAGGGAAATCCTGAGAGAAAATGGCTCTCTTTAAAGGATTTATTTTCTCCTACAATGCGACTCACCTGGCATGATGTCTCCACTTCTCAGTAGCGAGCAACGTGCATGCTCTCACTGTCTCACTACAGTCCAATAAAAAAAAAAAACAACGGACTACCTTTGCGGGGCCCGAAAATAGAGCCCCATACAGATTTGTTTCGAGGCCCCCAAAAATAACCTGCAGGTGCTCAGAACCCCACAGACCCCCCCCCCACTTAAAGCTTTGGGTGCAGTATTATGTTTGTGAAGTTGTAGATAAAATTGTTAGGCTAATAATGGTAATTTTTCTGTGTGCCGTTTGGTTGATAATATCATCCTAGGTACATAGATTACAATTTTTTAAAATACTATCCATAAAGTTGTCTGTGGTGGGTTGCAGAGGGAGTGCTGTGGGGTGGTGGGGTGTGGTGGAGGGGTAAAAACTACGAGATAGTGCTGTTACATGTAAATTTTAAAGGTGTATGTAAATGATTAAATAAATACTTGCTGTATATTCTATGGCACTACCCGTCATCCTACTGCTCCCCTGCCCTGCTCCATCAAGTTGCAGCACTGCGTCTGGAAGCCGTCAGTAGAACTTATGTAATTGTACGTTATTATTTTAATATATTGAACTGGTGTAAAAATTAATTGAATCTATTTTGTTTTTCAGAAAATTATTCCATTTGGATTAAAATTTGAAAATGACTAGAAGAACTGAAAAAAAAGACAGGACAAAAAAATATATATATTTGAAGAAAAGGAAAGATTTTCAATTGGAAAAAAATGAGAGTACTACACAAACAGTTTCTTCTGGTAAAAACACTAGACAATTGCTGAAAAAAATATTACAAACATTTAATGAAAATAACATCACACAAAGGAAAAAGAAGAATTTTTCAAGTAAGGAGAAGGAGACTTCAATTTCAAATACCAGGAAATGAAAACATGATAAAGAAACAGTATCTGTTACCCGGAGACAAAAACAATTTCAAGAAATTCGTCAGAGACTTTTTTGAACTAGAGTGATTCAGAATTTAATAAAACATGCTGCAAATATAAAAAGAAAGTGCTGCAATTCAAACAGTAGCAGTGCATTGAGAGTACAGTGGATACTGCTTTCACTTTAAAACAGAAGTTATTCATTGTGATTTTGAAGAGCATCAAAGTGTTGGATAAAGTAATCAAAGTGTTTAAAGAGAAAAGTAGAAGAAAAAGACTTGTGAACAGAACCAACTTTTGCAAAATCTTTAGTGGACATTTGAAACATACTTCTACTAGTGTGCCTTTTTTTAATGAGGAAAGTTACTTCCAGGAAAATAGTTTACCATTTGCAGTTGATACTGGAGGTCATTGCTATGAAGTTGAGGATGGTTGTCCCCTTCCAAAAGAGGTATTGGTTGGAAAAAGTGCAGAAGAGTTAATAGCTGAAGAAGTGCAAGTGAAACGCACACAAGCTCCTGTGTATAAGTGGGGTTGTAGCAGTATTTGTAGTATTCAACAGGAATCTATTGATATAATGCGAAATTTGCTACGAGACTATACACAGAAAAGTATTAAACAGAAGATTAAGTTGTTGCAAGGACTAGATCCATGTAATGTAAGAAAATATACTGAGAAGCATGGGCATTCTCTGTTTTGTCTTTCAAATAAAGTGTGTAAAAGTGTTTTTCATCACTTGAGGATGTTAGCAGTACACCATTCAGAAATGCGGAAGTTTGTAAAGAAACTGTACTATGTAAATAGTCCTGCATTACGTTTAAGTGAACTGAATACAGGTCTTTTACTTGGTTCTTTATCAGATGTTCAAAAAAAGTGTGATGATATTGAAATGCAATATTTTGGTTCAGAAGAGCAGTCCATAGAAAGTGAACGTTTGACAATTACAGATGTTGCAGGAGATGGGAAAGTGATTAGCACTGATCAGTTTGAAGAAGAAATTGGAAAGTTTAATGTAGTGTGCTCTGAAATACCAAACTATGTTTGTGTTTGTTGTCGACGTACTCATTATAAAAGTCAAACTAGGAATGTTGATTTGTATTTGAAAAGTGAAAAGGAGAACAATAGTAAGTGGGAAGAATTTGCAACTTACTTGTTGGTGGAAGGTCGATTTGAGTTAGGTAGTGATCAACGTATTAGAAGAGAACAAAATGCCTGCTAGAGCAGTACATAATAACTTAGAATTAGTAGCTATTCCGGAGGAACTGGCAGAATTGAATACATATGAGTCGGTTCTAATTCAATCTGTTCATCCTTTTCAAATTATAATTTGGACTAGTAAATGGTGTACCAACAAAGAGTCGGAAAATATGGCAAGAATTTGTGGATGTTAATAAAGTTGAAAAGGCTACCTCATATCTTATAGAGAACAATATTTATTACAAAACTGTAAATGTGGATGAACAGGTGATAAGTTTAGAAGATGAATGTGAAATTTCCAGTGGTCAAATAGAGAAAGTGGACAAGTCAAGGACTGAAGAGATTTATGAACATTACACAATATGTCCTTTGCATTCAAAAGAAGTAATAGGAAACAGCATTGAGTTATTTCAAATGAAAAAAGCACAGGGTTCTCCAATGAGTGTATTGGGAGAAGAGCTTGGAAGCTCATTGTTTTCCACAGCTGTTTCCTACTGGAGAAGGTGGACGATATGGTGACCGACCTGCACGGATTCCAGCTTCAGAATATTGGTCAACAAGATAATATTCTGAAGATCCTAGATTTCGAAAGTGCATTCCATACATATTTTACATTTTGTTTGAAAGTGATCTATCTTCTCTGTCGTATGCAGTGAACCACATACTTAAAACTGGAGTTCATCAATCACTTCTTTCTGCGAAAGAATTTGTGGAGAAAGTTCAAGAAACAGATGAAAATTTAGAAGCACAGGTAATCAATTTGATGGCATGTCAACGTGGAACAAATGAGTATTGGTATCGTCGTCATGGAGAACTCAAGTGTATGTTACGGAACATAGGTACACCAACATGGTTTGTCACACTTAGCTGTGCAGAGTATGCATGGTAAGATTTGCTTGAGTTTCTAAGAGAAGTGAATTCTAATATAAAAAATGTTGAAATAAAGACTCCTGGTGAACTGTGTTCATTGGATCTTGTAACAGTGTGTAGATATTTTAATCATAGGTTTCAAGCTATGATATCTTTTATCTGCAATAAAAAGAATCCACGTCTTGGAGAAGTTACCGATCTCTTTTTTTTTTTTTTTTTAAATTTCTTTATTGAAACATATCTCGAAATACATAATACAGATTCATAAGGTTTCAAAAAAAAACATGAGCAAAAGCTCAAAGAGCAATAAAACAACCAAGTTGAAGATAAAAGACAACAAAGAGTTACATTATTATATTAATAGAAACCCAAAGCGATTAATATTACTTTACATTATCACAGTTTCAACGCAGATTTCCCTAAGTTAATATCCTAACCTTATCCCCTCCTCTACTCAATCCTAGCTTCCCTACTCCATTCAGCCATAAATGCCCAGATCTTTCTCCCCCGAGCTCTGGCCTGCCTGCCTCGGCATGCATAAAGAAATGACTCTTGCTTATATATTCCCAACATTCTAGCAAGCCATATATGGAAACTTGGTGGCTCAGCATCTTTCCATCTTGCAGCTAATAATATCCTAAATACCGCAGCCCCTAAAAACAAACCATATTCTTGTTCAATACTAAGAGCCAATGAGTTATCATAACCAAGAACCATCAAAGTTGGTGTTATTTCGAACCTACAACCAAACCGAGATTCCCAAAAGCGTGACAAGCCTTCTTTCAAGGGCGCGAGCTTCTCGCAATCAAAAAACATATGAAGCAGGGTAGCAGGTCCTAGCCCACATCTCGGACACTTGTCATCTGCCCTTTTTCCCCATAAGAATAATTTAGCAGGAGTAAAGTAAAGATTAAACAGTGTTTTATAAACTTGTGCTTTTAAACTTGAAGATACCAAAATATTTGAGGATAGGCAAAGGCATTTATAGATATCCACATCTGGGTTCCCCAGCTTAATTACCCAGGATGCCTCTGTCTTTTCCAAATCATCGGGGCTTTTTTCCAAAAGTAATGTATAGAAGCCTCTAATTCTGCAGGAGTCCTTTGCTGTTATTTCCAAAAGTGGTAGTTTAGCTAAACTAATTTTGGGGCGCTGTAGCTCAAGGATGTTTTTAATCTGTATAAATTTGAAATATTGATTGTCTGAGAATCCAAACATCAATTGTAATCTAGGGAATTGAAAATCTTGTCCTTCCCCGCAAAAATCCGCTATTGTTCTTACCCCATAATTTTCCCACTTTTTCCCCATGTCATCATTAACCAAACGGGGCAGCAATTGCGAGCGCCAGAGAGGGGTATATCTAGAGAATCTCGGAATCTCCATGTATTTAACAATCTGTTTCCAAACTTTCCATGAGCTAAGAATAACTTTAAACCGGATCTTCTTGTAGTAGCTGGGTTCCAATTGCCGTAATAAAAGCCCCCGCACATCCTTCCCCATGGAAAGCTCGTAAATTGTCGGAATTCTCTGTCCCTGAGGTACCTCCTGAATATTATTAACAGATAATAGTGGGGTCATTTGCTGTAGAAAAGCTACCCAAAAATATAAAGTGATATTAGGAACTGCAAGTCCACCCCTATCAAGAGGTAATGCTATATATTTCCCAGCTCTTCTGATCTTCCCATATTGCCATAGGAAGCTGGAGCAGATAGATTCCAATGCCCTTAATAGATTATCCTCTACGAGCAGAGGAATTGCCCGGAACAAGTATAGTATTTTTGGTAAAACAGTCATTTTTAAGTAGTTCCCTCTTCCAATAATAGATAGATGTATCCCATTAACCCTCCTTAATTCCTTTCCTAAATTATTGATCAAAGGTTCAAAATTGATTCTAGTAATTTGTTCCACATTTACGCTAATTCGAACCCCCAAGTAGACTGCGGATATTGCTCGTTTAGGATCATTAACCCCTTCCATGCCCATGACGGAACGGTTCCGTCATGAGCATCGGTTGAGCTGTGCTCATGACGGAACCGTTCCGTCATGGCCCCGCCCGCGCTCGAACCCTTCAGCACCGCGGGGGAATCCGCGCAGCGCTGAAGGGGTTAAAGACAGTTTTATCAGTGCATAAAACTATAGTTTTCCCCGCATTCAGTGCATACCCGGAGAAGAGGCCAAAACCTGTTGTAATCTTATTCATTTCCTCAATTGCCTCAGCAGGGTTCGTAGTTAGGACCGCAATATCGTCCGCATAGGCCAATACTTTAGTCTCAAACCCCCTAGTTATTACCGGTTAAATTTTCGAGCTCTGTAGCAGAGTAGCCACTAGGGGATTAATATACAACGCAAATAGAATAGGGGAGCAGGGACAGCCCTGCCTAGTCCCCCTTGAAATGTGAATACTTTCAGACTCACCCCCCATTAATTGCAGTCGTGCATATGGCTGGCAATACATAGCCTTCACAGCTTTTATGAGCTTAGGGCCAAAGCCATAAAATTCCAGTATCTGCCACAAGTACTCCCAGGCCACCCGGTCGAAAGCTTTTTCGGCATCGAGGAGGATCATAGCCATCCTGTCCCCTTCCCTGGCCGCTATATCATACAAAGAGACAACTCTTCGGGTATGATCTGTTGTTCCCTTGCCAGGGATAAACCCGTGTTGCCAAGGGGAAACAAGACGTTCTATGACCCTCCCCAGCCGATTAGCCAAGATCTTAGAATACATTTTTGTATCTGAATTGATCAGAGAAATTGGCCGATATGAAGATGGATCATCGACCGGCTTCCCTTTTTTAGGAAAAATTATGATGTTAGTCCCTTTCCAGGATTCGGAAGGGATTCCACTGTGTTGTACACCCTTGAATAAATCTCGGAGCAGAGGTGTAATAACTATGCCTAGGGTTTTATATAATTCAAGGGGGATCCGATCAGGACCAGCTGCTTTACCTAGAGCCATTCCTGACAATGCAAGCTCTACCTCATCGAGCGAAATTTCTGCCTCCAGCTCCTGTCTGGTTAGCCCATCCAACCCTTCCCCAGCATTAATATCGGTAACCAGTCCTGCCAGGCCTTGAGAAACCTCTTCCCTACTTTTATTAATATCATCATGATATAGCTTCTGATAGTAATTCTGAAACCCCCTAGTTACCTCTTGTGGGGTAGTGTAGACACGCCCGTTTATTTTAATCGTGGATATAGCGTTAGACGAGGTCTTCTGCCGAGTACGGAGGGCTAGCCTTCTGCCAACTTGTTCCCCGGTTTCATAGGCGCTATTCCGGTGAGCCTGATATTCCTCAGCCGATTTCTTTATAAGCCAATTTGTTAGCTCCGCTCGGAGTGCAATTATTCGCAGCTGTATTCGTTCTCCCACCTGCCCCTGTGCTATCTGTATAATATGATACTCTTCTGCCCTGGCTAAATCCTCCATTAATTGGCGGTTCTCCTGTTCCTGAAGCTTCCGGGTTCTGTTGACAAATGAAATAGTCTCCCCTCGGAGAGCGGCTTTAAAAAAATCCCATACCACCCCCCTACTGGCACTAAACCTGTTTAAATCAAAAAATTCTTGTGCCCAGTTTTTCATATATTCAATAAATTCAGAATTAACGAGAAGTTTCCTATCAAAAGTCCATTTGCTTATCA
The DNA here is from genome assembly GCF_964204655.1 of Triturus cristatus. NCBI lineage: Eukaryota > Metazoa > Chordata > Amphibia > Caudata > Salamandridae > Triturus > Triturus cristatus. The sequence continues at coordinate 461,686,313 of NC_140594.1, forward strand.
CCCTTCTGAAATTAGTTAGGTCTAGTTCTAAAATCAGGGGGTTGTGGTCAGAGATTATTTTAGGGAGTTTCTTAATCCGAGCCATCCCTACTAAGGCTCTAGAACAGAAGAAGTAGTCAATCCTGACATATTTTTTATGGGGGCACGAAAAAAATGTAAAGCCGGGATTAGCCGGATTCTTCGTGGCCCAGATGTCCACTAAACCATGGCTGACTTTTAAAGAGTTAAATGCCCTATAAACTCGCGGCTTTCTACCAGAATATCCCCCTGTCCCCCGATTGCCAGTAGTCTGATCCAGGGAAATGTTGAGGTCCCCGCAAAGAATCAAAGGGGTGGGCCATATGGCCAACTCGACCTCCAGGGCCTCCATTATCTGGGGATCGTCTTGATTAGATCCATAGATTGCACAGACGGTAGCACCCATGGGAAGTTCTACAATCACCCACCTACCCAGGGTGTCTGCTATCTTTCGCTTAATGGTGCCCAACGAGATCTTTGCTAGAATTGCCACACCTCGAGTATTGGATGTCTGAGTTGTGCAGGCAAGTAGGTTATAGCCTGTTACTTGTAATAAATCCCTCCTGCCCCAGGGGATGTGCGTCTCCTGCAAGCATATTACATCTGCACGGCTAAGCCTTACCAATTCTGCATATCTAATTCTCTTTCCCCTGTCATTCAACCCGGCAATGTTCCACGAGCATATTGTCAATCTCCCCATCGTACTTTACACTCAAATTCCCAGAACTCTCCTTGAACCTGTTCGGATTCCTTCCCACATTGAATTCTTATTTTCTCCTGTTGCTCTCTTTTTAGCTTTCTTAACATTTCCAATCCTGTCTTAGCATTTCTAGATATGTTATTTTTCCTCCAGTTATCCCCCCAGTTCACCCCCCCTCCCCCCTCCCCTCCCACTCCCATCCCACCCACGGAGCTGCCCCCCCACCCCTCCCACCCCTTGAAAACCCCCACCTCCCCACATGAGGCTTACAGACTCACTCATGAGACTGGTCCCAATGGAAGTGCACCTCATGACGAGGCTGAGAGCTACTGTATACCAAACCCTGTATACCAAGCCCTGTTACATCCTAAAGCCATATTCCCCTACTCTTATTACACTTAGCTCAGTTACGAGATGGACCCAAACTAGGTGCCGCTAGAACGTATTAGAATCGGGCCCACTCCTAACGGGGTATCCCTTCTAAGTATTCCTTAGCTTTTATTTCTGACGTAAAAAACTTTGTTTGCCCCTCAAAAATCACTTTTAATGTTGCAGGATTGTTAAGAAAGGCTTGCGCCTTTTTATCCTGAAATGCTTTAATGAGTTGCCGCAGCCTCCACCGTCTTTCAACGGTGGAATGACAGAAGTCAGGGCGAACAAAATAAGATATCCCATTAATAGACCTCTTGGCATCTGGCCTTGCCTTTTCAAATACTGCCTGACGTAACAAAAAATTGCCAAAATATACCAAAATAGCTCTAGGGAGTGACCCCACTTTCGCTGGATATTTTTGAACAAATGGGACCCAATGGGCCCGCTGAATCTCCAATGACCAGTTCCAACCGGTAATTTCCGGCAGCGATTTTTGCAATAGTTCAACAATAAATGAACGTATATCAGCCTTCTCGGCCCCCTCCGGGACCCCAAGAACCCGTAGGTTATTCCTCCGTTGGCAGTTCTCAAACTCCTCCAACTTCCATCTTACATCTACCAGTTGTGCCTCGTGTGCCTCGACCAAGACTTGGTTTGCAGCGAGATCAGTTTCTGTGGTAACAGTTCTGGCCTCAAGTTCAGTTAGGCGATCCCCAAATGAGCCACATGTTTTAGTTAGCTTCCGCACAACCCCCTGCATCTTCCGCATGGCTAGCTGTGCCTTGCGGCTATCCTGTCGAGTTTCCTCTCGGTGCATTGAAATAGCTTGAAAGATAGCCCCCAGAGTTGGGGAAGATGATGTAGCTGTATCTGTATCGGGGGGATCACTACCCGATTGGGACAGGGGCAGGGGCAGGGGCAGGGAGTGAGTAAGTTGATTTGTCGGGGTATAATCCCAGGCCAAGTCTTTTTCCCCCTGTTTTTTCTTCTTTTTTCTCAGCACCGTTTTGCTCTTAGCACCCCCTGTCTCCTCACAGCCATTATAACTCAAATCAGTGCTATCAGTTGATGATCCCTCTGACCAGTCTCCATCATCCCCATCTGAAACTGAGAAAAAAAAGTCACTGGGCTCCTTCTCCAGCTCAATTTGGCTGCTGGAGTGGTTACCTTGCAGGTTACTCGGGTTAATAAAGTTAAGATCGCCCTTTAGTACTTGCGGGGCCACAATTAGCTGGTCACCAGCTTGAGCCCCCACTCTATCTTTTGGTGTTATTATTTTTTTTTGTAGAATATTTTCCACAAGCTGCGATGACATCTCTGCCACTGACTCTGGCTCCTCCGGCAAAACAACCGATGAGCCCTGAAGGCCCTCTGTCAAACTTTGAGGTGGAAGGGTCTTACCTCCGTTGTGCCCATTCACCGCCTCTGAGCCCCCACGACAGTCCTGCAGTCCCTGCTCGTTTGTTGCTACGGTATTCTGTATGGGGCACTCTCCATCCTGGCAGGTGTTATTCATGGCGCTTACCGCAGTGTCTAAACGGGGTTTGTTCTTACTCTTCCCCTCGCGACCCGGTACTAATCCGGCTGCTGGGCCTCTCAGCATGTCTATGACTGTGGGGCCAGCCAGGCGTCCTCGTAACGCCGCTCCGCCTCTCCCGGATCCGGGTCAACAATCCCACGACGGCCTCGGCGAGGAGTCTGAGCCGGAGTTTCCATCGCCAGAGGCTCCACACCAGTGCTTCCCGATGCCGCTGAAGCTCCCAGTATCCCGGTGGATTTCACTTTAGCAGCACCTGCTGCTGACTTCGGACCCATCGCGGCAGCTTCAGCTTCAATCTTCTCGCTCCTCTCCGTGGATCCAGCCTCACCTACGAGCCCAGACCTGTATGTACTTTCTTCTTTAAAGCTGTGTAGGGTGAGCTTTAGAAAGCGCCGAATAACGGAGAGTCCAATAATGGTCCCCAGAATCCGCAGACACTCGTTGCCTGTTTTGAGGGGGCTACGTAGGTCTTGCCTGACCAATGCAACATTCATTTTTTTAGTCTAGCGGAACCATATCGAATAGTAGGCTTAGCTCTCAGCTCTCGGCAGTCTGAGTGCACCAACGGTCTCAGACGACCGCCATCTTGCCTCGAAGTTACCGATTTCTTTTGGAGAAAGCAGTACCAAGAAAGAGGTGCACCTCATATACATATGCTACTATGGGTCAAGGATGCACCGAAATTTGGAACTGATTCTGATGAAACAGTATTGTCTTTCATCGAACAGTATGTGACATGTGAGATTCCAGGAAAAGAAGGAGATAAAAGCTTGGGACAGCAAGTTTTACGTTTCCAAAGTCGCCATTGTGAAAAGTACTGCAGAAGAAAATACAAGTCTAAAGGAAAATTATATACCAAATGTCGGTTTGGTTTTCCACGTCCAGTCATTTGTAAAGGAAGAGTAAATTCTTTTTTTTCTTCTGTAAGGCACACAATAACTCTTCAAAGAATACCTACAACTTAAAAAGAACAGAAGTGTCAAAGTATATCAATGACTACAATCCGGTCATTTTAAAAATGTGGAATGAGAACATGGATATCCAGTATGTTGCAGATAACTCAATTGCTGTTGCACGTTATGTTACATCGTACATTAAAAAATCAGAAAAAACAGAGATGAAACAAATGTGGGAAGAAATTGCGCAAGAGAAAAGCCTTAGCAAACAATTGTACAGCTTTACTTTGGAAATGCTTTGCCACTGAGAAATTGTATCCTGTGAATGTTCAGACCGCTTGTGCTCTTCAAGTTTATATTCAAAGTCATGAGGAATAATTTGGGTAAGTTTAGATCTTGCCTGCTCACGGAATAGAGTGTTGAAATCATTAGAAGAAATTGAATACTTAGCAGCAAATGAACCAGACAGTACAGACAATCTTAAAACTAATATGTTGGACACATACTATCCGAAAAGGAGTCGACATCTGGAACAACTATGTCTGTATGAAGTACTTCAACATTACAGCTTCAAAAGAAATGTTAAACAGAATTTAAAAGAAGGAAAATATGCAGTAATTGGATGTCATGGTTGTTTAGTAAAACATGCAAAGGGTAATCTTATAAACCACAAGAAACTCAGTTGTGAAACTCCAGATAAGCGAGAATTTTACTATTTAGCACTTCTCCAACTCTTTAAACCATGGCGTAGTGAAAGTGAATTATTTGGAGACTTTGACTGCTACGAAGATTCTTTTAATGCATGTAAAGATAGCATTGCATGTACAAATTTCCCTACATATTTAAAAATGTTGAATGATGAAGTTGAACAGGGAAAGACTATTGCAGCTGAAATAGCTAATGAAAGTTCTCAAGATAGTCAAAGTAGTGGTCAATTTAGTCAAGATCCTCTTGGACAACCAATACTGGAAAATGAAGCAGCGATTGCTATGCATGAAGTCGAAATTGCAATGCAACAAGCACACGGGGAGAATATTACATTGGAAAAGTTAGAAGAACAACTAAATGTTGAACAGAAAGAAATATATGTACAAGTGAGAGAACAGATAGAACATGGTTTGTTGCCTGAAAAAAATGAATGTGTGTGTTCATCTTTTAAACCTCTTCTGATGCACATCAGTGGTCAAGCTGGTACAGGTAAAAGTTTTTTAATTAAAGTTATCACCAGTTATCTTAAAAAAACTACTGGTTCACATTTATGTTCTGTGGTAACAGCTCCAACTGGATTAGCTGCACACAATGTTAAAGGAGTTACTATGCATAGATTACTTATGTTACCAGTTGAGCATGATAATAAATTACAATATCAGAAGTTGTCTGGAGAAGCTTCTCATGAAGTGTCAAGAGTGCTGAAGAAAATGAAACTATTAATTATTGATGAGGTGAGCATGGTCTCAAACTTAATGCTTGCTTTTGTAAACTTAAGATTGCAACAGTTATTAAAAAAAGATTACGAAGTTATTTTGGAGGAAAACATTTAATTGTATTTGGAGATCTGCTACAACTAACCCCTGTAAAAGGAGAACCAGTGTTTAAAACTCTTCTACATGAAGACACAAAGAAATCTCTGAGAAGTATTGGAAATGTGAATCTGTGGTTACATTTTGAATATAAAGAACTCACTCAGAATATGCGACAAGCAAGAGATGAAGATTATGCAAATATTCTAAAAGATGTAACAATTGGTGTTCTAAGCAAACATGGTAAAGAAGCTTTTCAAAGTCGTCTACTAAAGAACTTGTTTACAAATGAAAACACACCAGCAGAAGTAGTGTACAAGAAAATGAAAGAAAAAAGTCTGTAGTTTGCTTGATGCCTACAGTGGACGAGTGTTATACATTTAATAGAGAGCTTATGAAATTAGAAAATCAAGAAATAGTTCACATTGAAGCTATTGATAAAATCGAGCATCAAGGAATAACAATTCTTCTTTCAGAAAAACTACAGACTAAATTGGATTCTCTGGAAAAGTCTGTATCAAAAACTACTGGGTTAGAAAAAAATGTAGATGTATGTTTAAACTGGCGGGTAATTTTGAGGCATGATCTGAATATAGAAGAAGGTTTAGTCAATGGAGCAATGGGGAAAGTTGTTGATTTTGTGAAATATCAAACTAGAAATGGAATTGAATTCTTGAAAGTTAAATTTGATCAGATTACAGAGGTAAAACAGATTGCGTGTTGTGCTGTACTTTTTTTGCTTGTAAAAGACTTGTATGTTCGTAGAAAATAGATTCCCTTCTGTTAAGCAGATGCAATAACTATTCGTAAATCTCAAGGTTTAAGTGTAGATAATGCTTTGGTAAATGTAGGAAGAACTGTGTTTTAAGAGGGAATGGTATATGTTGCATTATCTCGAGTTATAACGTTGTCTGGTTTGTATTTAATTGATTTTGATGAGAACAAGGTTAGAGCTGATATTAATTTTGTAAGAGAATATTATCGTTTGAGAAGGCTTTATGCTCCAAGTTTAGGTGAATATCCTTTTTATGAGAAATGTGTTGTGTGTTCAAAACGCAAATCAATGATGTCATGAGTGATGTCACTCACCATGTCATGAGTGATGTAATATGTGACATCATCACCAGTGCATTGTGGGCGAGCGAGTTATAGTTAGCTCAACTAACTATAACGGGCGAATTTCTCTGGTTTTATGAGTCAAATGTCCAACTAACTATAACGTCTCTGAAACCTATGGTTTTTTCAGTGAATTTCTAAGGTTTTTTAAATGCTAATTCCTAACTATAATGTCCCTGAAACCTATGTTTTTTTCAGTGAATTTCTAAGGTTTTTTAAATGCTAATTCCTGACAATAACAACTGTAAAAGCCATGGTTTTTCAGTGAAAAAAAATAATATATATATATGTATATATATATATAATTCACTGAAGAAACCATAGGTTTCACACACGTTATAGTTAGGAATTAGCATTTAAAAAACCTTGCAAATTCACTGAAAAAACCATAGGTTTCACACACGTTATAGTTAGGAATTAGCATTTAAAAAACCTTGCAAATTCACTGAAAAAACCATAGGTTTCACACATGTTATAGTTAGCTGGACATTTCACTCGTACAAAACCATTGAAATTCCCCCGTTATAGTTAGTTCAGCTAACTATAACTCGCGCGACCGCAATCCACTGCTGATGACGTCACATATTACATCACTCATGACATGGTCAGTGACATCACTCATGACATCACTGATGACATCTGAAATGACATCACTGATGACATCACTGATGACATCATCCTTGTGTAAGAGTGACAGACCTCCTCTTATCCTAATATAAACTTTGATACACACATTTAAAAATACAAACTAAAGTTTTGAAAACTATAGAGATACCAATACCAGTTAGAACAACCTATTCAGTAATTCCAAAATCTACATACCCATCCACTCATTCATCAACACTTCTATATAGTCACTCATACATGTACTCAGTCATCATATACTCATACACCTATACATCCTGTTACACACCTACACTCATACATAGAGTTACTCACACACATACTCACACATGCAAATAAACATCCATTTACTTGCATATACAGCTATACACACACCACTACACTTACTTCTACAGAAACGTACACATACTTACTCTCTTAAACAATCACTTATAGAAACACATACTTATTTATACAGGAACTCTTCCAATCTCTCACTCTCATATAACCTCACTTATATACATCAATACTCACATATACTAGTTTAAAACATATGGACTTACTCATAAAGACACTATTGAGACAGTCATTCACTCTCTTACTCACCCATACACACACTCATCCACCCATACTGTCCTGCTCACATACTGTCTTCAAAACACATACAAACAGTGAGCCACTCATTCATGCATCTATACGCTAAGTAACATCCCCCACTGAACCATACAGACACTCATACTGATACTCTAAAAATGAACTAATAACCCATATACACACTCATGTAGCTACTCACCAACCCATGCAGCCACTTATACACAAAGTGAGACACTGATACAGATATTTAAATATTTAAACATTACTCACTAATACTTGTATTCACTAAGATACTGTTAATAAGTCAGTTATACAATTAATTTTATAAAAATAACAGAAGGTCTAGGGGGTCAGGGAGTGTCTTCCCTGCCTCCTTTTCATGTTTTAGAAATCGGGTTCAAAGTAATTCATTTCTGATGCGTGCGTGCAACGTGCGCGCATGCGTGCGAGCACCGTGCGCGCACCGTCAATTTTTTTTATTAAACAAAATGGGTTTTTTTGATTTACGAGGTCCTTTAGGGACCCCCTGAGAAGGTCTAGGGGGTCAGGGAGTGTCTTCCCTGCCTCCTTTTCATGTTTTAGAAATCAGGTTAAAAGTAATTCATTTCTGATGCGTGCGTGCACCGTGTGCGCATGCGTGCGAGCACCGTGCGCGCACGGCAAGTCATGTGATTACGAAACAACACTTTTCATTGGTTCATAGTAGTTTCTGTTCCAGAATCTTCAAACACCACACCCACTCCCCTCACTATTTCTTCTTATTTCCTGGGACAAGTAGCTGAACAGCTATTCTAGTACAACTTTACTTGAAAATGGCAGAACAGCAGTCTACTTCAGGGAGTGAGGAGGAGACCTTTGTGGTACCACCTAGGCAGACCAAACAAAAGGACTCTTTTATCTGGAAATTCTTCACCTTTCCAGAGGGCCAAAAGAAGGTCAATGCCCCGAAGGTGACATGCACTATTTGTGGAAGTGTGTTATCCAGAGGAGATCCCACCAAGAAATACTCATTTAGTATTTATTCAATGTTGAGACACTTCAAGACAGTGCATCCTGTACCTTATGCTCAAGAGTCAACTAGAGCCCTAAGAGACAACCCTCCACCTGCTCAGCCGAGCACATCATCTGCGGCCGCAGATTCTCCATGTACCAGGTCACTGGACATCCGCCCACTTTTCCAGAAGGTGCACATACATTGTAATGTGTGCAATGCTGTTCTTTGCTACGCTGAGAGCAGTATTAACTTGATCGAAAACAAAATACAGCAGCACACATGCTCCAGCCCATAATTTTTTTCATTTATTGTTTTTGTTCCTGTTGAACAGTTTTTCATTACCAGTTTTTTTTGGTGCTCTAAAAAAATAAAAAAAAATACAAAATTGTTAAAAAACAAAAAGAAATACAAAACAAAAAAACACAGTTCTTTTCAGAACTCACTTCACTTCTCCAAGAAGAGCTATATTCCTAATATACTGTGTTGTAATTTTATTGAATGAATGTGTAGTGTATACATGAATGATTGAAATGATTGAAATGACTGAGTGAAGAGGAGGAAAGGACAGACAGAATGAGTGAGAAAAGGAAAGTATGATCAGTCATGAAAGGGAAGTGAAAGACTGACTGCAACAAAAGTACTAAGGGTAGAGGATACAGGTAAGAAGAGTGAATGAGTAAGGGAATGACAGTGAGTAATGGAGAGTGATGGAGGGGGAGTGAGAAAAGGGGAGTAAGGGACGGAGATAGGAAAAGGGAGTAACAGATGAAGCAGATGAAGTACAGCAGGGTAAAGGGATTGAAAGTAAGAGAAGTGGAGTAATGGTGAGATAAGGGGTATGAGGATTAGAAAAGGGGGTAAGGGAAAGTGAGAGATGGGGAGAGAGGGGATGGAGGGATTTAGGAAACTGGAGTGAGAGAAAGGGAGTCAGGATTTCAATGAGCAAAGGAGAGTGAGGGAGAGTGAAGGAAAGAATGCGAAAAGGTGAAGGGGTGTGCGATACAGACAGGAGGAAGTGAAGTAGGAGAATAGGAGTGACTATGAGTAAAGGATAGTGACAGTTAGGGAAGGTGAGGGAAGGAGAATGACGGAGAAGGTTAAAAAATTAACATAGATGGAAAATGAGTGATGGAGAGAGGAGGAGTGGTAGAAACAGAGATGTTAAGGAAATTAAGGGTAAGACAGATAAAGGGAGAGAGACAGAAACAGAGACAGAGAGCAAGGAACTGAGAAGGAGTAAGGCAGTTAGAATGACTGAGACATATGGAGACAGGGAGAGAAACATGGTTGAAAAAATAGTGATGGAGGCAGTAAACCTAGGGGAGTAGTAGAGAAGGAGTGAGGGAATTACGAAAGAGCAGTAAAGGAAGAAGAGAGAGGGAAGGGGAATGAGAAAAGCAGAGTGATGAGAAGTGAAGAAAAGGGAGCATGAAAGTGATGGGGTGAGAAATACAGATATTTTAAACTTACCTGACCAACAAAATAACTTAATTAGAAATAAATGTTTTTTTTTAATTACTAGAAAAATGGATTCAATTTCCTAAATTTTCTTTATAGATCTGGAAAAAAAGAAAAAAAGTAGTAATATTTAACAATACATTTTAGAATACAGTACACATATTTTCAAATTTAATCAAAGTAATTTTTTGCCCTTTTTTGCTGTTTTCAGAATGTATTGAATTTCACTGAAAACAGTGATATCAATTGTATTCATCACTTAACAGCGGGCAAAAAAATAAACAGTCTGAAAGATTGTTTAAAAAAGCCCTGAATCTATCCTCAGTAAAACATACCTTGATAGAAATGTAACATATATATAAAAAATATCTTCTAAGAACAATAACGATTTGCAATAAATAACGTCTGTAAATCTTGTTGCTTAAGCACATACACCAAAATAATATCTGTCAAAGAAGTCCACAATAGAAACATTTACCTTTCCATGAGGCCAAATGGTAATTTTTATATCCTTTTTAGGTGAAATATCCAATGGTAATCCTATAAAATCGAAATAACGGTTTCTGCAGGCAAACGTTGCTTGAAAATCAATTGAGAATCATTACACAGTGTCCAGCCTTTTTCACATTTTAAATAAACTGTGTAATGACCAGAAGTTATAGAAGGTCCATCATGGAAAATTATTGCAACTGCAACAAAAGTCTTTCCTTATATTGATAATTGATTTCCTACAAACTCCTTTATTAAAGTGTCCAATTTTGTTCCATCAGCTCTACAACGTTGCATCATTAAAATTATATACTGTCCATATTTCTTTAAAAATAACGTTGATAACATTTCTGATTTACATTGAGAACATTCCATGTTGTGATTTGCATCTTTAACTAATTTACTAAAAGTCACTGATTTACTCTCTGGTAATGTTAAATGTATGAACCTTTCAGAATCAACATTAGTGCTGCATGTGTTCATACAGTTTTCACAACAATGTTCCCATTTATAAGAGAGACCAAACATATTTTCTATTTCTACCCCTTCATCTTCCAGTACCATAAGCATATACATTAAGAATTCCTGTGCATCTTGCTGGACATTTTGCATAAACTGTGTACATCCAGAACATACATCTAAAAGATTTCTAACATCAGAAGCACTTTCTATTTTAGTTTTATCGTTACTCAACTTCTCATAAAGGAAACTCAGCAGAGAACAAAATCTTTTTTCATGATTTAGTATTATCTGCTCTTGCAAACTTTCAAGATAAAATACAACATTCAGCACTACATTAGTGTAGCAGTTGACACCAGAGCTATTTTCAAAATGACAACCAACAACCTCTTCAACATTTTCCTTTTTCTTTTTGCTTGCAATCACATCACTCTCTTTTTGTTTTCTCTTCTGTACATCCTCTTTACAGATATTCTCAATTCTCCTTTTCCGACAAACAACACGTTTTTCAAACACAGGATACTGACCTAAATGAGGAGCATAGCTTCTCCTTAATCTATTATACTCCTTTACACAATTTGCATCAGCACTAACTTTTGAGTCATCAAAGTCTATCATCAATAAACCAGATAATTTTTTCACTCGTGACAAAGCAACATATGCCATACCTTCTTTAACCCCTTGAGTGCCCATGACGAGATGGTCTCGTCATGGGCCGCGGTTGCGCTGTGCCCATGACGAGACTATCTCGTCATGAGCCCCGCCCGCTAATGAAACGCCCGGCACAGGGCGTGGAAAGGGCGGGGCACTCAAGGGGTTAAACACACTAGATCCAATGTTTACAAAAGCACTATCTACAGTTAATCCTTGAGATTTGTGAATAGTTACAGCATATGCTAGAGAAAATGGAAACTGCTTCCTACGTACATATAAGTCTTTCACAAGCAAAAAACGAACTGAACAACGACTAATGTCTTTAACCTCTTCAATCTGATCAAATTTTATTTTTAAAAATTCAATTCCATCTTTTTTCTGGTAATTAACAAAACCCACAACTTTACCCATAGCTCCATTCACTAAACCTTTTTCTATATTCAAATTACGTCTTAAAATTACTCGACAGTTCATACATACATAAAGATTCTTTTCTATATGTTTTTCGATATGTTTTTCTCTAGAGAATCCAATTTAGTTTTCAATTTGCCTGTCAATATAATAGTTATTCCTTCATGCTGTATTTTATCCACGGCTTCCATTTTCATAATCTCTTCATTTTCCAATTTCAAAAGTTCTTCATTGAATATAGAGCATTCATGTAGTGTTGGCATTAAGCAGATTACAGTCTTTTTTTCTGCAATTTTCTTGTATATTTTCTCTGGAACTATTTGTTCTGTTGGAAACAAATTACATAGCAATCGACTCTGTAAAGCTTTTCTGCCATGTTCTGTGAGTAGTCCAATTCTGATATCTTTGAGAATACTTGCACAATCATCATCATTTGCTTGCCGCATATTGGTAATGAGTTCTTTGTACTCAAAGTGTGACCAAATATTCACATTACCTACACTTCCTAATGACTTTTTCGTGTCTTCATGTGCAAGAGTATTAAATACTGGTTGTCCTTTAACTGGAGTGAGCTGCAGTAGATCCCCAAAAACTATAACATGTTTTCCTCCAAATAACACGTCATAGTCTGTCTTTAGTCTTAAATGCACAAAGGCAAGCATTAAGTTTGATACCATGCTTACCTCATCAATAATGAGAACTTTCATTTTCTTCAACACTCTTGAAACTTCAAAACATGCTTCTCCTGTTAACTTGTGGTATTCTATTTTGTTCTCATGCTCTACTGGTAACATTAGCAAACGATGTAAGGTAATTCCTTTTATGTTATATGCTGCTAAGCCAAATGGAGCAGTAACAACACAAGACAAAGTTGAATCAGTTTTTTTCTGTAGGTAGCTTCTAATTACTTTAATTAAGAAACTTTTTCCAGTTCCAGCTTGTCCACTCACATACATTCTGATTGGTTCAAATGATGTGCATGAGCACACTTTATTTTCATGTAGTAATCCATGATCAATTTGTTTTGTGACTTCTTCATAAATTTGTTGTTGTTCATCATTCAGTTGTTGTTCCAAATTTGGTAAGTCTATTAAATCTTCCTGAGCTTGATTCATAGCTGTTTCCACTTCAGTCATGGCTATTGCAGCTTCATTTTCTACGATTGGTTGTCCTAGGGGATCTTGACTGAGCGTACCAGAACTTTGACTGTCTTGAGAACTGTCTCTAGCTACTTCAGCTGCAATTGTAGCTTCTTGTTCAATTTCTTCATTTAACATTTGTACATAATTTGTGAAAGTACTGCATTCTATGCTATCTTTACATGCATTAAAGGAATCTTCATAGCTCTGAAAATCTCCAAGTAATTCATCCTCTGAACGCCATGGTTTAAACAGCTGTAAAAGTGCTGAGTAGTAAAATTCCTTTTTGTCAGTAGTGTCGCAACTCAGCTTCCTGTGATTAATCAAACTTCCTTTTGTTTGTTTCACCAAACATCCTTCCTCACCAATGACTTTATATTTTCCATTGTTGATGTCTTCTGTGGCATTCCGTGTAAAAATGTAGTTCTGCAGCACTTCATAGAGACACATGTTCTCAAGATGATGACTTCTGTTTGGGTAATATGTGTCCAACATATTTGTTTTCAAAATGTCTGTACTTTCTGGTTCGTTCTCTGCTAAATATTCAATTTCTCGAATAGATTTCAGTACCCGATTTTGCATTCCTGCAAGGCCTAAACTTACCCAAATTATTCTTCTGGATTTGGAGTACAGACTTGCAGATGATAACCTATCTGAGCATTTGTATAACCCAATTTCTCGATGCGATAACATCTTTAAACTGAAACTGTATAGCTTTTTACTGACTGTCTTCTCGTGAGAAATCTCTTCCCACATTTCTTTCAATTCCGTTTTCTCAGATTTAGTGGTGTAAGATGTGACATACCGAGCAACAGCAATAGAATTGTCAGCTACATACTGAATATCCATGTTAGCATTCCACATGGATAAAATGACTGGGTTGTAGTCATTTATATATTTTGACTCTTCTTTTCTTCTTAGGTTGTAGGTATTTTTCAGAGATTTTCTTGTAATGGTATGTCGCACAGCTGACATAAAACTGTTTACTCTTCCTTTTGAAAGAACAGGTCGTGGAAATCCAAATCGACATTTTGTGTAGAATTTATCTTTACTCTTGTACTTTCGTCGACAGTATTTTCCACACCGATGACTTTGGAAACGTAAAACTTGCACTTTTAAGGTTTTTTTTTTGTGCTTTTAGGTATAGCACATGTTGCATATTCTTCAATGAAAGATAAAACTGCATCATCAGAATCTGTTCCAAATTTTGGGGCATCCTTGATCCGCAACAGCATATGAATATGAGGAGCACCTCTTGCTTGGTACTTTTTCTCCAAAAGAAATCCACAACTTCTCCAAGAGGTGGATTTTTTTTATTGCAGATGAAGGACATCATAGCCTCAAATCTATGATTGAAATATCTGCAAACATTAACCGGATCCAATGAGCACAATTCTCCTGCTGTCTTGTATTGGATGTTTTCAATATTTGAATTTGCCTCTCGAAGAAAATCCAGTAAATCATCCCAAGCGTACTCAGCACAGCTTAGGGTAAGGAACCATGTAGGAGTTCCTAAATTCCGTAACATACATTTCAATTCTCCATGGCGTCGGTACCAATATTCATTAGTTCCATGCTAACAAGCCATCAGATTAATCAATTGAGATTCCAAATGATCATCTCGCTGTTGCACTTTGTTCATTAAATCCTTTGCAGACACATTATGTAGATGTACTCCAGTTTTTAAAATGTGATTTACTGCATAAGATAGTGCAGACAAGTGACTTTCAAGTCACTTTCAAATAAAAGATGGAACAAATAAGGAATACTTTGACGAAATCTTGGATCTTCTGCATATAATCTTGTAGTCCGATACTCAGAAGCAGGAATCTGTACTGGACGTTCATCATATCGTCCACCAAGCTCTCCTCCCATACACTCACGGGAGTTCCTTTTGCTTTTTTCATCTGAAACAGATCAATAGTGTTTCCCATAACTTCTTTAGAATGAAGAGGATGTATGCTGAAATGTTCATAAATTTCTTCTTCTTTTGACTTATCCACTTTTTCAATTTGCCCAGTTGGTATTCCTGTGTCTGCTAGTAAAACTTCTTCATCTTCATCCATATAAATTGATTCATATTACTTATTATTTCTTTTCAAATATAAATTTGCTCTTTGTACTTTTCGTACATCTACTAGCTCCTGCCAAATTTTCCTATTCTATGTAGGTACACCATTAACCAGAATAACTAATGGTTCAGTTTCCAAACTATCTGCATCAATTGTTTCAATATTTTTTTTCAAATCTAATGGCAAATAGACAACTCTTCCTTTTAAACCTCTTTGTAAATCTGAAGGAGGTAATTTACCTGTTTTGGGCTCCATACGAACTATAGTCTGAAGCGGATGAACACATTGAATGAGTATAGACTCATACGTATTTAAATCACTAAGTTCTGCAGGAATATCAACCAATTCTAAATTATTATGTACAGCTCTAGCTGGCATTTTATTTTCTTCTAACTTGTTATAACAGTATTTGCAAATACGCTGATCTTCACCCAAATCAAAACAATTTTCCAGAAACAAATATGTAGCAAAATCCTTCCACTCATAATTATTTTCTTTTTCACTTTTTTTTATAGAGATCAACATTCCTTGTTCGAGTTTTATAATGGCTTCTCCAGCAACAAATACAAGTAATATTTGGTCTTTCATTAGAGATGATAGTAAGTTTTGTCATTTGATCTTCAAAATTTTTACTAACAGTGGGTTCTACATTCTCTTCCACATTTTCTTCAATAACTGTGTCATTTCCTGCACTTTCTTGTTCTGGACCAAAGTAACAAAACTGAATA
This sequence comes from Triturus cristatus, assembly GCF_964204655.1. Lineage (NCBI taxonomy): Eukaryota > Metazoa > Chordata > Amphibia > Caudata > Salamandridae > Triturus > Triturus cristatus. The sequence goes on from NC_140594.1 coordinate 461,702,076, forward strand.
TCATCAGTAACCTTCTCTACATCTGATACAGATCCACGCAACAGAGCACTATTCAACTCATTTAACTTTAGTGCTGGACTTTTAGCAAAATACAATCTTCTCACAAACCTTCTCATTTCAGTATGATGTACTGCCAGCATTCTAAAATGGTGAAAATCACTTTGACTAGAAAGACAAGCCAGAGAATGTCCTTGCAAACCAGTATTCTTTCTCACTCTGCATGGATCTAGTCTTTGAAGCACCTTAATCTTCTGTTTAACACTTTTTTTACTATATTCTCTTAGAAAGTCACGTAATTTATCAATAGATTCTTGTCGTACAGTACAAATACTACTACAATTCCAAGTGTACACTGGGGCTTTAGGACGTTTCCCCATAACCTCATCAGGTAACACTTCTTCCTCATTTCTTGGAACCATTTTCTCCTTTTCCATTACACAACCATCTTTAACTTCATAAGTTCGACCACTGGTGTCAACTGCATGCAGCAAACTATTACTTTGAAGATAACTCTCTTCATTAAAAAATGGTTCAGTACTCTACTACTCTTTTCCTTTTGCTTTTTGACTTCATTACATTGACTATTTTATCTAATGTACGGATCCTGTTCAAAATTAAAATGAATAGTTTTCTTTTTAATTCCAAAGCCTTTGCAACAATTGATTCAATATGTTTCTTTTTCTTATAAAATATTGCTTTCTTCCTATATTTTTTCACATCCTTTAGAAAATTGAACACCACTCCTCTCTGAAACATTTTTTTTACGAATGTTTTGAAATTCTGTTTATCTTTTTAAGTCATTCTTTCTTGCTTCTGATTGTACATTAGCATTTAGTATTTTCTTTCTATTGTCTTGTTGTTTTCTTCTTGAAACACTATTTGCAGTGGATATACTTTGTACATTTTTTCTATGTTTGAGGATATTTTAAAAAAATCCTTACTCTGCTTACCAGAAGACTTTTTCTTTTTTCCAACATGAGGTTCTTCAACTAATTTTTGTTGTCCAGTTGTCTTCAAATATAGATGTTTTTGCTGTTCTTTTCTCTTTCTTGATTTTATAGGCATGTTTAATTTATTTCAGTGTTGTTCAGCAATACCTAAAGGAAACTAAAAAAAAATACCTTTATGTAATTTAAATATATTACTCTATTTTTTTGAGCTTTTCAAATCCTATCATATGAGCTGCACCTTTCCTATGAGTGCAAGTCTTACAGAACAAGAGCAACACAAATTAAATCTCTGACAACAATTCCTGTGTGCAGACAGACTCATGGTGTGATTCTAGGCAGAAAACGATATTTGATTGGCAATTTCAAAACACATTTACTACTGTGTTAGAGCAAGTGATAATTACTGTAACAGCCTGACATATTTTCCTTATAGTTTAGAGAGGCAGAAAAGAGCACATGTCCTAACAGCTACTTGAGACCATGAGCATGTGGAACCTGGGTGAGTGATTAGACTAGAGCAAAGGAAATGAGCCTTGGTGATGTTGAATGTGTTAGCGTTACACACTGCTATCTGAAATACCACACAGTGCTGAATAGTAAGCATGGGAGTGCAGGAGAAGCAGCTGCCTGTGTGCTAAGAGTGTGTTTCTGGAGACTGTGTATTGTCAGGTGCAAGAGAGATCTGCATGGACGCTTGCACAACTGCATGAAGACTGCAGAGATGTATGTAAGATCACCTGTGGTAAGGGTTAATTGGAGTTTTGAACATTTAGGAACTACCTCACCCATTGCAGGAGTGGAAGGAACATCTACCCTGTTGTTTTCAAATGTGTTAGCATTTGCCTCTCATCTGTGAGATAGTGATTTGTGCTGAATGCTAACCATCACAGTTCAAGAAAACAAGCTGCCCCTTTCCTACGAGTGCAAGTCTTACAGAACACGAGCAACACAAATTAAATCTCTGACAACAATTCCTGTGTGCACACAGACTCAGTTCAGTTCAGTTCATGAAGCTTTATTCGGTTCATAACATGTGATGACCATACAAGCACACGGCAAAATGCAGAAATACAAAAAATACAGACGAAATAGAAACACATTTAAAAAGTCATACTTCTCCTGTAATAAATAGATTTACAGATAAAACTGGCAGTATAAAAACATATATCTGGAGAGTTCATATTAAAAAGCAACCTCATTGCATCTTCCATATTAGAAATACCATATTTTAAAAACATGGGTTTTAAAAATGTAATCCTTACATTCAAGAAGAGAGTGCAGATAAGCATAAAGTGCATGCTGCTTTGTTTTGAATGTCCATCGCACGGGCAAGGGCCGACAGGGTACCTTTTTTGTTGGGGGAAGGCCACCAAGACATGAGCCATTCCTAACCTTAATCTGGTTAAGACAAATCTGTGAGCTGGTCGGGTTACCATGTTCAGATACTGCTGGAAACCCTCACGTACAGTGTATTTGTTATAAAGTTGAACAGTAGTGAGGGGACCAGTCCCAGATAAACGTTTTTGGGTTCTAAACAACATAAAAGATTTTTTCATATCATGTTTGACAAGAACTCGAGGGGGACAGGAATCTAGCAACAAGTTGAACCCGAAAATATCCTGGTAGCTCTCAACAACATACTTGAGCCATGGGATTTTCATACAATTATCTAATTTGAGGCAATCCTTAATAACAAGTTGGTTGAACTCGGTCTCTTCCTTGTGCCAAATTGCTTGGTAAAGCGACAAAGGCCTAAGTGAAGCAAGGTCACTCAAATAGGCGACCCCAACCTCTTTATGAATCAACTCTGTTGGGGCAGAAGCAGGTAGACACATTAGTTTCTTGAGGAAGATGTTTTCTTCCCTCTGTAAGCAACCAACATTAGAGTAACCCCACAACCCTGCCCCATATAGGGCAATGGAGACACTTTTTGCCTTGTATATCTCCATCATGTCTCTGATTCGCCTATCCCCTATCTTTGCGGCGAATTTAAATATACCATAGGAACTTTTGACCATTTTGGTCCTAACACTTATTAAGTCCTGGGCCCAACTACCATCACTCGAAAAAGTGACACCCAAGAAGCAAAAATTATTTACTTGCTGCATTTCACACCTTCTATAAAAAAAAGCATGATTCTTGCTAGTCTTGGCCCCGCAAATCATGGTGTGGGTTTTGCTTTTGTTTATCAGCAGCTTCCTCTCCCCTATAAATTCAGAAAACCGGTCCATCAGGCGCTGCAAACCAATAGGTGTCCGAGATAGGAGCACAGCATCATCTGCGTAAAGCAGAACTGGCACACTAATCCCGGCAACCTGAGGTGCATCAGCCTTAACTGTTTTCAGGACAGTTTCCACCCCATTAATAAATAAAGTAAACAACAAGGGGGTGAGGACACAGCCCTGTCTTATTCTGCGTTTCACACTGAAATTCGGGGTACACTCCCCGTGGACCCCATATCGAACACACGCTTGCATCTTATTGTATAATCTGGCAAGGAAGAAAATGATTTCCTTGGGGGCGCCTAATTCTAACAAAACTGACCAAAGGAGCGAATGGTTACCTAGATCAAAAGCGCTACTTAAATCGGCAAAGCAAAGATACAAATTACCATGCATAGCCTTAGTAAACTTGCCGATTAATAATTCTAGATTCAAGCACTGATCTAGGGTCCCACGGCCCTTTCTAAAGCCATATTGGGAGTTGGCAAGAATCCCATTCTCCTCAGCCCACGTTTCCAATCTAGACAACAGTGCCCTGCTCATAATTTTCACCGATGAGTCCAGCAGACTAATCGGCCGATAATTACAGGCTGATGCCTTGTCCCCCTTTTTATAAATAGGGACAATAATTGAATCTCCCCATGTGGGTGGAATCAAAGTGGTTACCACTGCATTGAGGACCAAAGTAAGTATCGGTCCCCAAATCAGTGGTTGGGCCTTATAAACATCGATAGGGACTCCGTCGGGCCCCTGTGCCTTTCCCCCCTTGCTAGCTTTAATACTGCATTCCACCTCATCTAAGGAGATGTCTAGTGGAACCATGGGCCATTGCCTTTGCTCGTTGTCAGTCGGGGCACTATCTTGGAAAATGGCTGAGAAATGGGACACCCAGGCCTCACTCCCCACATTAGAAGAAAGTTGGGGGATTTTATCATCTTGTAGGAAGGGGGAATTAATGGTAGACCAGAATAAGCGGCTGTCCAAGGTTTCTGCCGCCTGTGTTAAATTATCCCAAGCTTCCTGCTGTAGTTCCTTCTTCCTTCTGATAAGTGCCATTATATAATCATATCGCAGAAGTGTGACTTGATTCTTATCCCTTGGTATAAGGGCTAAAGCTTGTTTAAGTTGGGAAAGAAGGGCTGTGCAAGCATGGTCAAACCAACCCTTACCCTTGCCTCTCATACCCGGCTTGTTTCCCGTAAATATTTTATTAATAGTCATATTGATATTAATAAAATTAGTCACAACAGAGGTAGGCGAACACCCTGGTGTTAAAATAGCGTTAATGTCTACCAAGTTTTTAGATATGATTATGGGCACTACTACTGCAGATTTTTCCCCTTTCCACCTTAGCCTAGTCCCGTTTACTCTATGCGGCTCGATGTTAGCTAGAATTCTTAGCACCGCCTGGTCTCTACACTTCCATGATTCGATTCGCATAGTAATATAGTTATGATCGCTCAAGTTAGAGGCATCCCTTATCTTGATCAGACAATGGGGCACTAAACTAGATGAGACCAAAATGTGGTCGATGCTAGAGCTAGCGTTCCTCCCAGTGAATGTGGGAATAGAATAACCACTGGCCTCTACATCAGGCCTCATTAGCTCTAAATCATAAGTTACCATTACACTATTGATAGCCTCCCCATAGGCATTATGTGGGAAATGGGGCGTGTTCTCACCACTGTTATTTTGTACCCCGCAAGCCCTAGAGGAGGACAAACCACAGGTTGTGGAATTAAAATCACCTAACCAAATGAAAGTAAAAATAAATTTTGCTTCTGCTACAAGCTTCATGAGGGCACTATCAAGCTCATCTATCACTTTGTGCCGAGAATTATTAAAAATATTGTTATAAAAATGTATTAAAAGCACCTCTATGCCTTCTGTTAGTCGAACCCAGAGAATTTGGGAATGGGTTCCGACTAACAGATGTTTTACAACCGTCAGCTTTAGGTCTACTGATATAAGAAAAAGCAGTCCCCCCTTGGCTCTTCCATGTCTGGACTCTGAAGCTTCTAGGCTATAACATACATAACCATCGAAACTTGGTTTAACAGTACACCAAGTTTCTTGGAGACATAGAATGTCGTATGATCTAATCAAAGCCTCCCATCCCAGTTTGTTTCCCTTAGAGACCCAACCGGCTATATTCCAACTGGCGACGGAGATACCCCCAAAGGAACAGCTATTGGGCTCATCTTGGGCAGTGTTGGAGTTATCTCCATCACCACGTAGTTCAATCACAGTCACACCCAAACTCCCGTCTACATCATTAATCAATTCCTGGTTAATCTCAGTGACATTTGCTACTGTTGACCCGCTGTTAATAGTTTCCAGGTTGTCATTAACCTGAAGACCCGTAATGGCTAACCTTGTCACACTAGATTGATTAGACAGGGCACTCAGGGTAGTGGCCAACGGGGGTCCAGAAGCCTTCTGATGTCAATCATTCTGGTCTAGGGAACTCAGGGATTGATATCTGTTCTGGACAGGGATTTCGAAAACTGATCGGGAGAAATGATCTATCTCTAATGGTGGCATGATTGGGAGGGAAGGCTCTATCTCTGTTAATAGCATGAGGCGTCTTGCTAAGATGGTTGTAAAAGTATCCCAAAGGGCGTACAATTACATCAGTCTCATTCTGTGTTATGGAGGCTGCTCTTAACAACAAGATCATCGCAACATGCTGGGGGTGTTGGAAATTAACGATGACACAGTCACCCCTACAGGACTTTCTTGTATTACCGATCCAACTAACCCTTCTGGTTGATATAATTTGGTCAGAGAACTTAACCGGAAACCCACAGTGCCTATTTAGCCAGAAAATCGTTTTGTTTTTTAATGAGTCCTGCGACTCTAGAGTGGTTCTGGTCTGGCTAAGATCTAGAGAGGGGACATTGGATAAAACTACAACATAGGGTACACACTCAGGTGGAAGGTCTACGGATCGATTGTTGTTGGGTGCAGCTTCCCTTACTGGTCTTGCAGTCACTACAGGCACCTGCACGGTTCTACTTGTCTTACAAGTCGACACTCCACTCCAACTAGCTGGTGCTGCTTGGTCCTGCATCGCCCGACTACCTGCTTGTGAACCTAATGTAGCTGCTTTCACAGAGCAGGCGCTTCCATTAACTAGCTTAGGGGCAGATTAAACTCCTGGACCATCCCTCACTGGGGGCCTACGATTAACCATCTTAATTGTATGCCCGTCTAGAACACTCCCTAGTCTAGATACTTCAGCTGTTAATTGATCTATTTTAGTAATTAATGGTTTGACAATCAGCTCAAGTTTACTCTCTATAATGCCAACTAGCAGGTCAAATTGCTCGGTGTTAATAGTAACTGTATTGTCCTTAGTCAGGGTCCCCTTGTCACAAACGGATTTCTTAGGTGCAGGTTCTGTTTTTCTTCAGGTAATATTTCACTTTTCTGCATGCCCTCACTGAACGTGGGACCGGTGGGAATTGCTGTGGAATATCCTCTGGGGCTACTAGTAGATCTTCAATCGGGGCGCAGACATCTAAAACTACTGTGGGTAAAACTTCGGAATTATAACCGGGGACCACAGACTCAACAGTGTCAATAGTATCCTCTTTAGAACGTCCCAGGGGCAGGTCAGATAGATTATCTCGTTCTAAGGATTTTCTCCGGTCGCTGTTAATCTTGCTTACGACTTTAACTAGGTAATTATCCATGATTGTCTTTTGTTTAGTCATTATGGGACTAGCAGTTGCCACAGCTACTTAAGGGTATACGGGCCTCGGCGGTTCTTAAATGCGCCTCCGGGCGCTGTGATGTCGTCAGCAGGGTGCGCCGCCGCAAAGGACCTTGGGAGATGTGGTCCTGTGGCGGCAGCGCGAGTGGCAGTGGTGGAGACAGGGGCTCTTGACACAGCCCAAGTGATTCTCTGACTCCTGGCGGTAAGGCAAATCCTCTAGTGGTGCAATGTAGGACCCATGATGTGATTCTAGGCACAAAACAGTATTCCTTGGTGATACCAGTACACCTTAACTTATGGTGAAGACATACTCCATAATATCTTACAAGTTCAAGGCAGTTAAATATCTTCCAAAACATAAAATGTAAAACACAACTTTTATATCAAAATACACCACATACATCCCCTCTTAAATTCATAACTCACCTTTAAAAGTAGTTAGTTGAGAAAGAAATGTTCCACTCACACAGCAGATTATCAGAGCCAGAATCTTTGAGCTGTACTCCTCTCACCAGAACCACTAAATGGCAAAATTTCCCTCTCTTGTTTCACACATATACATGTTAACTTCAAATCACATTGCTTCCCACATTTTTTTAAATGGAAACACACATTTCTATTGGTTGCAAATTTCAACCCTTTCCAAATGATTCCTACCCCCAACATGACTTCTGCCTGCTACCATAGCAACAGATCATGGAACACTGGTGTGAGCAGAGAGGTCAGAAGTTTAGCACACAATGTTTCTAATCCAAAGAGCAAGAGTGCTTGACTTTTCAAACCTAACAGCATATCCAAAGTAATCTTCTATGGGAACACATTTTTCTGAACCAATACAAAACATGCTTTTAAAAATTTAAACATACAGCCTAGTTTTTAGTGTTGAATGGTCTAAAACAGCCAATGAGTTCTTTTTATTAAAAAAAAGTATGTAAGCCTCCATTTTACAACTATCTTTCTTTTCATATTGCCATTCTACTGAGAACCTTCTGAGAGCATCCAGATCTCCTTGAAAGATGTTCACAGTGTGGATTGTAGGTCATAGCTATGTCTACTGGAGTGAAAAGTATGCGGAAAAAAGAGGTATTGTGAAAGACCTTGCATTAACATTAAATGGATTGGTCAGAGAGGGTTAAAGTGGCACCAATTAATGCCTTTGGTGAAATCCTTTCTACATCTCCCACAGCCTGACCTTATAATTGTGCACTGTGGTGGAAATGACCTAGGCACTTTAACTGGGGTAGGTCTGGAAATGCTTGTTAAGGACACCTTTGTGCAATTGATGTCACTTTTTCCACAAACTACCTTTGTATATTCTAATATATGCCAAAGGCAAAATTGGAACTGGTCCAAACAATATTGTCCGCAGATTGAGAAAGCAAAAAAGCACGTCAATAAGTCTGTTTCTGCTTTCCTCAGAAACTATGGTATGGGTTCTATATACCACAACAACTTGCGTTACAACATGCAAGGCATTTATAGAGGAGACGGTGTACATTTCACAGATGAAGGGAACAGAGTCTTCCTCTTGAACTTTAGACTCTGCATCGGTACTTACTTGTAGGTACAAAAAAACACTCAATGAACACAACGGCTCTTTCTAGAGCCAACCAACATCTAAACACTTAAATTTGATTTTTAATTCTATTTTTTTTTTTAGGAATTTTTTGCCACCGTGCGCGCACCGTGCACGCACCGCGCAATATTTATAATTTTTTTTTTTTGGGACCTAAGGGGTCTTTCATGGTCCCCCTGAGAGAGCCTAGGGGGTCAGGGATTCTCTACCCTGCCCCCTTTTCACATTCTCCACTTGTGTTTTTAGCTCTCTTCTGCCTCTAAAACTCAAAATGGCGGCTGGGGAGTGTCGACCGCCATTTTGTGTGTGACAGTGAAAAAGAAAGGTGGAGAACATGAAAAGGGGGCAGGGTACAGAGTTCCTGACCCCTAGCTTTTGTCAGGGGGTCCCTGAAGGACCAGGAAGGGTGAAGAAAACATTTTTTTTTTTTTTTAAATCGCGAGGTGCGCGCACGGTGCGCGCACGGCGGAATCATAAAAAAAAATAGAATTAAAAATCAAATTTAAGTGTTTAGATGTTAGGTGGCTCTAAAAAGAGCCGTTGTGTTAATTGAGGGACAGAGGAAAAGAAAGACATGGCAAAAATTATAGGGTGCCGCACGTGTGTTGCTGTATCTTGCTCTCTATTAGCGGAATGCTGATGTCCGCATAAGAGAGAAGAGTATTGCACGCATTGCACCGTATATGCACTCTCTTAAACAGAGGGTGTATATCCAGAGGAACCGAAGAAGGTGAAGCTGCCGCCGCAGATGAAATGCTCGGCTGAGCTGCCGATGATGTGCTCGGCTTCGCTGCTGCGGATGTGCTCGGCTGAGCTGCTGGAGGGTTTTCTCTAGCAGCTCGAGCATAAGCCACAGGATGTACATCTCTAACATGCCAGATCACAGTGAAGATACTAAAAGAGTATTTCTTTTTAGGATCTCCTCTTGATAAGACAGGATCACAATGAGTGCAGGTGACTTTTGGAGCATTCACCTTCTTCTGCCCCTGTGGAAATGTAAAAAATTGCCATATAAAAGAGTCTTTCTGTTTCCTCTGTCTCTGTCTCACAAGGGTCTCCTGCTCACTCCCAGAAGATGACTGCTGCTCTGCCATTCTCAAGTACTGGAGTACTGGAAAAGCTGCTCAGCTCCTTCTCCCAGGGAATCAGAAGTAATAATGAGGGGAGTGGGTGTGGTGTTGGAAGTTTCTGGAACTGAAACTACTATAAACCAATGAAAAGTGTTGTTTCTAAATCACATGACTTGCCGTGCGCGCACAGAGCACACACGCATGCGCGTACGGAGCACGCATACATGCGCGTACACACACGGAGCACGCACGCATGCACGTATGGAGCACGAGAAAATTAGAGTTAAAAAGATGGATATATCTGGGCGGAGCCTAACCACACATCTCATCATGAGATCTGATTGGCTGTCAGTACTTCATCCAAGAAGTGTTGGCAGCCATCTTGGGACCAATATACATGATAGCACCTCATTAAAAAGCATGGCAATTAATAGAAGGTTTTAAGACTTTAGTTACATTATAAATCATTTGTTGATGGTACCATACTCATTTTAGAAATTGTGGTGTGTTCTATGGTGATTTTACCATGTGAAAAAGCCTTCTGCTGTGATATCATGAATCATGTTTGATAGAAAACTATTTTCTCATGCTTTTCCCACAGAGGTTTGGAAGGTGATATATAAGCTAAACTGAGAGCATATTTTCTGTAAATTCACATTATCTTTCTCAGTCATGTGAGAATGAAGTCTGACGGGGGCGTGGCTTGGCGCCCGAAGGAGATGGCGGCGTTCGGCTAGGAGCTCCGTTCACACCAGGGTCTACTGGCGGTTCGCGCCTCAGTTTCCACCAACGAAGGGCAGTCTTCCCTGTCGGAGCATGCCAGGATCATTTTCAATCCTTTTTTGGCGCTGAGGCACAGTTATTTTGGGTCTTACAGCCCATTTTATCTTCGGTCGCGGCTCGTCATCGGCCGCGGCCGCCATCTTGTTTATTTTCGCCCGTGAGCGCCTCAGCAGCGCGTTTTATCGCGCATGGATCCCCTGGACGCCTCATGCTTACACTTCTGACCCCAGCACTTCCTGAAGCACAGATGTGGATAATCAGCACTCTAAGGTGACTTTTTTCTCTTCAACTATGATTATTTCCGCTGCCTTTTTTTTATGTAAGCTGACTGGAATTTTCAACTTTCCTCATATACGGCAGCCATCTTTATGATTCCAGTCTCCAACATTTTTGACTCCAATTCTGTGGCCTGGCATTTTCCTTCCTTTATTAATTTGCGCCCTGATCCTTTTTCAGTTGGGCAATAAGATATTTTTTGACCTCGCGCTCCGTTGGCGTGCTGATGGCGCATTGCTCCAGTCAAGTTCAAAAGCGCAGTTATATTAAGAATTCCAAATTATTCACGGCACTGGCCCATTTGGAAGCTTCTCAGTCTCCACCTTCAACTGAGATGACATCGACTGCGGACATCTCCTCACAACCTTCGGCAAAAGTGAACTCTAAGAGGTTAAAGAAAGACCCGCCTTCGCCTCATAAGTCCTCTTCGCCCATCTCTATGGAGCTAATCCTCGAAGAGATACGGGCCCTGCGCCCTTACATGGAGGAGACGAACGCTAAGCTGCAGATTCTCACTGACAATTGGGCTTCGATGGACGAAAGAGTGTCGTCGGTGGAGCGTGACGTCTCCTCTCTTCAGGAATCCGCGTCCAAGGTCTCTCACATGCATACGCAGATTTCCTCTCTTCAGAAGCAGGTGGAGGACCTTGAAAATCGCAACAGATGCAACAACCTCCGTCTTTACGGCTTGGTGGAGGGTTGTGAGGGAAATGATCCCATCAGTTTTTTCACGTCCTTTCTCCCGAAGCTTCTTCACCTACCTGAAGACACCTCACTGAATATCCAACGTGCTCACAGGCTTGGTCGAGCATCCTCCTCTCCTTCCATGTCAACGAAGCCTAGAGGTGTAATAATGTACTTTCTAGAGTACACAGACTTGTTGAAAGTCCTCTTAGCCGCCAAAGCCTCTCCTCGCCTCACATGGTCAGGCTCCACTTTGTTCTTTGCGCAAGATTATGCCAGGACCACTGCAAACCGTCGCAAGGCCTTCCTAGATATGAGACCTGACCTTCGCTCCATTGGTGCCAGATATGGGCTCTTTCATCCTTGTCTATTTAAGGTCACTCACAATAACAAGACTACGACATATGAGGACCCTGCGCGACTTCGAAGTTTCCTGAACTCCTGCGGTCAAGCTGATATGGAGTTATCTGGTCCCTCTTCCCACCCACCATGACTTGTTTCTGTTGTTGCAGTTTGATTCCCTAATTCGTTATGCTTTAATGCTTTCATTTTTGCAGGTTCTTCAGATTGTATGACTTCTCGTTAAGATTATATCTTTCATTTTAGCGTCCGATAGTGTTGTTCTGGTTCCTCAGTTGGTCATATGTTTGTTTTTTATCTTCGTTGTATTCGAGTGTCTAACTATGTTCTTTTTCTCCCTTCACAGATCATTGTTTTGCGTTCCGTTGTGTTGTCTCTGGTTGGACATCTCCTTCACCCTGAATGCCCTGCCTCTCCCAGTTGGCCCTACCTCCCTCCCCTCGTCTCCACGTATGTCTCCGCTTATTCCCAGTTCCTGATTGTATTTTTCCCATGCTACCCCTCGTAAGTACTCTTCATTCCTTATTTATCATGTTTTTCTATGTTCTATATTTTCTTATTTTACCTTTTCCCTCGTTGCTCTCAGGTTTATTGGTGTCATTACCTTTTCCATGGCTCTCCTCCTCTTCTCTTTCTTCATTCTTTCTTCTCCCCATTGTATATTGGTTCTCTCGCTTGTATTCATCTCCCTTTACCTACTTTACTCTCCCTTGGCCCTTACTTACCATTATCTTTGAGAATTGCTGTATCCTCTTATTATTCTTTTTATTTTCTTGGCTCTTTCCTATTTACATGGCTTCTCTGGTTCCTCTCTCACTTTTTCTTCTACTCATGTTCCACCACGTCAGTTCTCACTTCATTCTCTCTTTCTCTTGTGCCCTTGCTCGGTGCGAGGCATTTCCTTGCTGTCCTACTCTCCAATTGGTCCACTTTTTGATTAATCCTTAATGTCAATTCGAATTGTTTCCTGGAATGTTAAAGGTCTGCATTCTCCTATCAAGAGACAAAAAATCCTCTCTCATTTAGCCAAATTAAATGTAGACATTGCCTTTTTACAAGAAACCCATTTGTCTGACGCTGAAGCTGCTAAACTTAAGAGAGGATGGGTGGGTGCTGTATTTTCATCTCCGGGTGATGGTAAGAGAAACGGTGTGGTTGTACTAGTTCGCAAATCTCTTGCTCATTTGCTCTTGACTTCTGAATCAGATCCTGAAGGTAGATGGTTATACGTCAAACTCTCCTCAAAAGGCGTCCCTCTTTCCCTCCTTAATATCTATGCCCCTACCGGTGGTGATCAGGTCTTTTGGCGCGCAATGGCCTCCCGCATCACTGAATATATTGATGATAATTTTATCTTAGCAGGTGATTGTAACCTACCCTTTGATCCTTTTTTAGACAGAAACTCCAAGGCACCTTTTATCCCTAATAAATCTCACAAGCTTTTTGCTCAAGCGATATCCCAACATAAACTTATTGATGCCTGGCGTCTCTGCAATCCTACCTCTAAAGAATTCACCTTCTACTCCCCGACTCACCATTCCCAATCGCGTATTGACTATATTTTCCTCTCCCATCATATGTCCCAATCCCTTACCCACGCTGACATAGGCCCCATCTTATTTTCTGACCATGCCCCCGTTTTGATTAACATTGACATCTTACCCAATTCCACTGGACCAAAGAGATGGCGCTTTAACAACACTTTACTCCTCGATCCCAAATTCTCCGCCTCCTTTGTTGACTTCACCACAGAATTTTTCACCATTAATGACGCACCCACTATGCCTAACCACGTTGTCTGGGACGCCTATAAAGCAGCAGCCAGAGGTTTTATTATCAGCTTTGTGGCTACTAAACGCAAGAACGCTCGTAAACGCACTAATGACCTCCTTTTCACGATTAAAAAGTTAGAGCATTCCTTCTATACATCCCATTCGCAAGAAAGTCTGACTGCTCTCATTGCTGCCAAGATGCAATTTAACAAACAATCCACTGAGGATGCTTCACTGTATTTGTTGAAATCCAGTTCAAAATTCTATGGGGGTAAAAATAAGGCGGGGAAGGTTTTAGCCAACTATCTAAAAGTCAAGCAAAACAAACTGAATATTGAATCTGTCTACGATGTTAATTCTGTTTTAAATCATACAGATGTTGATATTTTAGAGCAATTCTCCCAGTTTTATTCCAAACTCTACTCTTCTGAGACGCACCCCACTGCTCATTCTCTTGCTACTTTCTTTGCCACCATCCAACCACCTTCCAATTTCCCTGTTGATTTATCTGCCCTCGAATCACCAATCTCTAGTGATGAATTACTTACAGCACTCCAGTCACTCAAGAAAGATAAGGCCCCTGGCCCAGACGGATTCACAGTTGAATTTTACTTGCACTTTTCCAAACTGTTGTTGCCCAGACTCCACTCCCTTATTGATTCCTTCATATTAAGTGGCTCTTCCTCAGGTACATTTTCAGACGCCCACATTTGTGTTATACCCAAAGAAGGCAAAGATACCCAGCATTGTAAGAATTACAGACCAATTTCTTTGGTCAACATTGATTATAAATTGTATGCCAAATCTCTCGCCATTAGATTAGATCCTTTTCTTCCCGAATTGCTAGGCCCTGAACAATCTGGCTTCGTTAAAGGTCGCTTCATCACAGATAACACCAGACTTTTATTTAATGTCCTTTCCAAATCTCCACAGTTCCAAAACTCACTAGCAGCCATTGCCCTAGACGCAGAAAAAGCGTTCGATAGGGTGGAGTGGACTTTCCTTTTCTCCGCCCTCAAATGGTTTGGATTTGGCCCGCATTTCATCTCCTTTATCTCCTTCCTTTATTCCAGCCCCAGAGCGGCGGTTTGCGCCAACGGTCTAGTTTCCTCTTTTTTCAATCTAGGTAGGGGTGCTCGTCAGGGATGCCCTCTCTCCCCTTTTCTTTTTAATTTGGCCCTGGAACCTTTTCTTTCAAAGCTTCGTCAAAACCCCAACTTACATGGTTTCCAAATCTCCCAAACTAATATTAAACTTGCTGCCTACGCAGACGATATTCTATTATTCATGTCTAACCCCGCAACTTCTATTCCCGCATTCCTAGCTGAAGTCCATGATTATTCTCAGATTTCAGGTTATAAGCTAAACAATGACAAGTGTGAGATTTTACCCCTTACTAAGTTCACTTTTAAACCGGACTTTATGGCGTCCAAATTTACTTGGAGCCCCTCACACATCAAATATCTAGGTTTACACATTACTTCCTCCCTCTCTGACACTGTTTCGTTATGCCTCAATAAATGCATCCAGAAATTGTCCGACCTCACTTCCAGATGGCACCCATTATACCTTTCCTGGTGGGGCCGTCTTGACACGATTAAAATGATGCTCTCCCCGTTAGTCCTCTACACCATTTCTAACATTCCAATTCCTATCCCTGCTAAGTTTTTTAAGAAAATCAACACTATTCTCTCTTCCTTTCTTTGGTCCGGCAAAAAAGCACGTATGTCCTTGCTCAGATTGCAACTCCCCAAGTCTGAGGGTGGAGTTAACTTTCCGAATTTTCCCGCCTACCACAAGGCATTCCTTTTGCGGCAAGCTTCCCATTGGCTGCAAGACCCTGCTCTGTCGTCCCCCTTATGGGTTGTCATTGAGCGCCTTTCCTTATCCCCTTTCACTTTTGCTGAATACCTCTCATTCTCTCGTAAGCCTCACTTTTCCTCCATTCCTATCCACAAGTTCACAGCCAAGCTGCTTCTTTCCACCTCCCCAGGCCCCCCTTCCTCTGTGACAGAGTTTCTCAATTCCACTATCTGGCACAATAACAGTATAACCATCAATCGTAAGCCCTTTTACTGGAAAACCTGGAGACAGAGGGGTTTAATCTGGGTATCTCAACTCTTCTCTAAATCTGATTTCTTATCCTTCTCTGTTCTTAGCCAACACTTCCATCTCCCTCGTTCTTTTGCCTGCAAATATCTTGCGCTTAAAAATGCAGTTATGTCCACTTATGCTCTTCTCTCTAACCCCCTCATGCATCCTCACCCTCCCAATCCTACCTCAAAGCTTCATTCCTTCTTGCGTACTCACCCTACAGCCTCCTCATTATACCACTCATTTCATACGATTCTCACACCTAGACCAAAATCCAAAGTTGAGGAACAGTGGGAATCTGACTTTGCCATTTCTTGGCCCACCTCCCTTTGGGACAAATTATGGACCAAACTTCGCAAGACATCTAGAGCTGCCTCCCTCACACAAACCCTTTTCTTCATTTACAACAGACTTCTCTTATCTCCCCAGGTGTTAAATAAGAGATTTTCTTCTATCCCGGATCTCTGTTGGTCCTGTTCTGCTCCTAAGGCCACTCTTTTTCACATGCTTTTTTCTTGCACTCTCACGCAAAATTTCTGGACACTAGTTTGGGCCCAAATCAATACCATATTCCACACTACATCCCCCTTCTCTTATGTCAATATTTTTTTAGGGAGCCTCTCTCCTTGTTGGGATGACACTGATTTCAATACGCAAATTGTTGATTTGTTGTTAGCTGTTGCATTCCAGCAAATCACCGTCAATTGGAAAAACTTTACGAATATTTCTTTTAAAGCATGGTGGTACAATGTTTGTTATAATCACAGGCTAGATACTGTTTTTGTGCACCCCCTTACTTTAGCTGCTAAACGACATGATTTATGGCTTCCTGTAACCTTGTACCTAGATACCTGTGCTAAACGCTCCTCTCACGTATCACCTACTCAGCAAGAGGTTTCTAAGCCTCCCTGAGTGACACTGCTTTTCATTTGCATTATTCTTTTTATATAAGCTACTTTATTGCTCATTATTACCAGCGTTGTCTTTTGTTATTTAGCCTCAAATCTTTGTTATCCTCTGATTAATTGTATATTTTCATTACCATGTTTTACTTTTCTCCTCTATTGAAGATATGTTTGTATTCTTTCTCATGTATTGACACCTTTACTTATCCAATAAAAATCTTTTGAACTTGAGAATGAAGTCTGACTATCTCAGTAAAACATGTACATCCAACAAGGGCATAGACTGTCAGTTGATTCCTTTGTGCTCTACTGCAGCTTTCCAGAGTGTTCTAAAGAACAACTAGAGCACTAATAGTCCTACTTATGACAAACGTATTGCACACCTGAAGCCTTCTTGATTGGAATAAAGTGGTAACTCTTAAAACATTTAATTTAAAAAGGAACAAAATTAGGTGGTTCATTTTGCCATAGAAAGTATGTTTAGTGCTGCAGAAAGAAACATTAGGGCACATTTTGAGTGACTTCTCTAATCCTCTTCTATTTCATTAAAAAATTCTGACATGCAAACTGAAACATGCACTTTCAATACCAGCAGCAGACTTCCCTGGTGAGCAGTAGCTTTACTACAGTGATCTAATAAGCAACTAGAGTGCTAACATTCTGAATTTATGGTAAATGTGTGACACATCTGAATGCCTTCTTGATGGAATCAAAGTAAAAAACTGAAAGTATTTCCTTCTGAGGAGACTGTAGTAAATGAGGAAATTAGGAAACTTCATAACAAATAAGTCTCCCAAAATGGCCACCAGAGACAAGAGAGCCCAAATGTAGCACAAATATCACCCAGATGTAGCCCAAGTATAGCCCAATGACAGAATGTCCCAGAGTGTTCTAACGAACAACTAGAGCGCTAACAGTCTTACTTATGACAAAAGTATGGCACACCTGAAGCCATCTTGATTGGAATAAAGTGGTAACACTTAAAACATTTAATTTACAAAGGAACGAAATGAGGGGGTTCATTTTGCCATAGAAATTATCATTAGTGCTGCAGAAAGAAAAATTAGGGCAATTTTGACTTCTCAAATCCTCTTCTATATCATAAAAAAATTCTGACATGCAGACTGAAACATGCACTTTGAATACCAGCAGCAGACTTCCCTGGTGAGCAGTAGCTTTACTAACGTGATCCAATGAGCAACTAGAGTGCTAACATTCAGAATTTATGGCAAATGTGTGACATATCTGAATACCTTCTTGATGGAATCAAAGTAAAAAACTGAAAGCATTTCCTACTGAGGAGACTGCAGTAAATGAGGAAATTAGGAAACTTCATAACAAATAAATCTCCCAAGATGGCCACCAGAGACAAAAGAGCCCAAATGCAGCACAAATATCACCCAGATGTAGCTCACATGTAGCCCAATGACAGAAGTGTGCAAAACACTTATTTTTTGTGTATTTGCAGTTTTATATAGTGCAGACTTGTCAGGTATTGGAGTGCTATACATGAGCATTGGTTACATCACACAAGATCAAATTCATTTTGGTTGTGGACATGGGGAGATTAAGTGATTTGACCAGAATCACAGAATGTTGAGCTGAAGCAGAAATTCCAACCTGGTTCCCCAGATGCAAAGTCTGCAGCTCTGGAAGTAACACCACATCCTCTCCCCTAAGTGCAACATTTAATCAAGTGGTCAACTGGATAAAAAAACATAAAGATTACAAATAATTTAAAAGTTCTTTGTCGCTATTTGAAAACTCAGAAAATATGTCCTCATTTTAGTTTTTTAGAGCACTAACCATAATTTTGATGCAAATAAGACCCTCTCATATATGTAATTTCTAAAGGAAATGCTCTAGGTATTACAGTTTTGATTACATCAAGATGACGTCAGGCGTTCCACACTTTTGTAATAAATATAGAATGTTAGCAATCTAGTTGTTCATTGGGATACTGTTGAGAGGCAGAGGCCAGGGGCATGGACTCTGAAAATTAAAGGCAGGTAGGAGAGTGCAGAGGCAACAATTTGACCACACTGGGCAGGCAGGAAGGGCAGTGGCAGCACAACAGACTATGGAGGGCAGTGGAAAGGGGGGCAGGGGCAACAAATCAACAATACAGGACTGGAAAGAGATTCTGTGGCAATATAATAGACCATTGTGGGCAGAAGGAAGAAGCAGTGGTAGTACAGCCATACATGCCAACAGACCCATTTCAGCCAGGAAACGTCCAATGTTTTTAAGCTCAAATGGGCTTTATTTGATCTGTCTCCTGTCTACAATCTCCTCTTTTTCAATGTAACTCAAAGGGAAAAATAAATACCCCAGTTTTTTTTCAAAATCTCCCTCTTACCAAGTTCAAAATGTTCGCAAGTATGGTACATTGGATCATGGTAGGCAGGAGGAATTGGGGTAGGGACATGGACTCGGATAACAGAGGACCGGAGGGACATGGAGAGGTGCACCAAACTGACCCTACAGGGCAGGTATCAGGGTTTGCAGCAGCACAATACACCACACAGGGCATGCAGGACGGGAGTGCAGCACAACAAACCATAGCAAGCAATAGGGAGGGGACAGGACCATGCACATGGACAACAGAGAACAGAGGGGAAAGAGGCAATGGTAGCTAGCTGACCATAATGGACAGACAGGAGATAAAGCTGCAGCATAACAGACCATAAAGGGTAGGAGGGACGGATCTGGGGCATTACAATGGAACAGACAAGCCAGGAGGGAGGGAATAGGGGTCTTCACATGGAAACAGAGGGCTGGGGGCAAGGGGGCAGGGCAGGAGCAGCAAGATGACCATGGAGGTCAGGTAGGATGGGCACTAGAAACAAGACACACCATGGAGAGCAACAGTGAGACTATGATGGTATACACACAGACCATGGAGGGAAGGTGGGAAGGGGTCAGGGGCAGCTAGCTGACCACACAGGGAAGGTGGGAGGGGCCATGGCAGCACAGAAGAACATGCATGGCAAGCTGGAGGGTTAGTGGCAGCACAATGGCTATGATGGGCAAGAAGGAGGGTGCAGGGGCATGCACAAAGGACCATGGAGGATAGAAGGGAGGGTCAGGACCTGGGCACATACAAGAGAGTTCAGGGGAAGGGGCCTCACAACAGACCGCGTTGTGAAGGCAGGAGGAGCAGTTGCAGCACAACAGACCAGGGAGGGCAGAAGGGTGTGGCAGTAAAATGGACCATGGCATGTGGACAGGCAGGGTGGAGGTGGCAGGGCAGGTTACAGTCATCTGACAATGCTAGGCAGGTGGGAGGGGAGTGGCATCTCAACAGAACACTCAGAGTAGATAGGAGTGACAGGTCCATGGAACATAGTGGGCAAAAAGGATGGAGCAGGGGAATGCACAAAGACATCGGAGGGCAGGGGCAAGGAAAATAGGGGCAGCAAGCTAATCAAGGAGGCTAAGCAGGAGGTCAATGATGGGCCATACAATTGGGCAATGGAGGGCAGGAGGAGTGGACTGGTACATCATGCTAAATGGAGGGCAGTGGCAGCACATCAGACCATGCATGGCAGGAGGGAGGAGGCTAGACCATGGATTCAGACAACAGAGGATAGGGAGGAGGTGGATGGGGCAGCAAGCTAACTGTTCAGATGAAGGTGGGTATTAGGAACTTTATTGTTTTTAAAATGTGTGTCTGTGCGAACTACTTAAAATATGAACAAGTATGCAGCATGGTAGGTGGACACAGTGTTATATAGAACAGAGTCCTGAGAGCACGATTGAAAATGAAAACTAGATATAGTATATGGTATAAACTATGCACCAAAAAGTGTGATATTAGATGAACCGGGGCGTGAAATATAATATGCAATACATTGTGCGCAATGACAGATTCATTGGAGTGCGCGAGATAGCACAGGGACTAGCGCGTGCTATGCGATATGCGCCTTGGAGTGTAATATGCACAGGGCAGTGTTGTGTAACCTAACTGATCTCTAAAGTTGTAATATAAAATATGTGCTGGGGAGTGTAACGTTGCATATGCACTGTGACAAAGATATGGATCCCAGATTGTAATATGTATGGCATAGCGCTGTGCATTATAACATAGGCATTGAGGAAGGCACGTTAGATGGGGCAATATAACCCGTGCGAAGGCAAGTGTGGCATGACATATTCTCGGGGTGGTGTTACAGTGCACATGGGCTAGAGAGTGTCATAGCATACGCACTAGCTGGTGGAATACAACACAGAGGTGTGTGGCACTCAGCATGCACTGGTGGGTGTAACACAGCATTGGGCTCAGCCAGGAGCACGCTGTGACTCTCAAGTGAGGTTTGTCTCCTTTCCAGAGAGTAAAATAAAAAGCATTACACATCCGGCGGTGGATGTGTGTTTTATTAACCGTGAGGGGGATTTCTTGCATAGTTTGGTCGAATTTTTGTCGAATCCCCTTTGAATGGCTTTGTGTGCGTGTGTATTAAATGTGCCCGTCAATAGCTACCCATGTTTGTATAAATAAAAGACAAGGGTGTCTACTTGTAGAGTACCCACCGGCGGCGGCGCCGGGATTAGGCACGGTAGGGCGTCAGACACGTCAGAGCTTCACTAGCGGTGTAAATACATTCCAAGTGGATTCATTGTTTGCATAGTCGCCTTTTAATGAATATCACGCAAATCGTCATGGTGATAGGTACATACGGTGTGTCCAGCATGTCCTAGGTGTTTCTATAAATATATTAAAGAAAATAATATTAAAAAACAAAGGCCGGCCCCGGGGGATGGGGTCCCCGGGGCCATAAGTGGCCTGAGGAGGGGGGCAACACAGCCCCCCTCCTAAAGATTTTGTTTTAAAAAAAGGCCATGACCCGGGGGTTAGGGTCCCCGGGGCCGATTAAGGCCTTGGGAGGGGGGCCACGCGGCCCCCTTCCCAATTATTTTTTTCAACAACAAAAATTAGGGTGCAGGCCCTGGGGGATGGGGTCCCCAGGGCCAATAAATTAGAAAAAGAAGGGGGGCCACACAGCCCTCCTTCTTAAAAAAATAAAATAAATAAAAGACCGGCATCGCGCCAGAGGCCACGCCCCCTCCTTGCAGCACTCTGCAAACGCACCCCCTGGCCAGTTGTAAGTTGGGGAATTAATTCCCCTTCAATACTGAGGTTCCCTGAGGGCCAACTAGCCCAACAGGTATCTCCAGTATGCACCAGGGAGCTGCGTTGCAGACAGGTGTTCTGAGGCCACGCCCCTATTTACACCTCTATGCAACGCAGCTCTGTGGCGCTTGCTGGAGGTACCTAGTGGGCTAGTTTGACCCTAGTGACCCTTAGGATTCAAGGGGACTTAATCTCTCAACTTAGAACGGCCACAGGGCGCGTTTACACAGCGGTGAAGGGAGGGGACGGGGCCTGAGGTGGTGTGTGCAAACGCGCCCTGTGGCGCGTTTTATGTTGGGAAAATAATAATTCCCTTTCAATCCTGAGGGACCCTGGGGGCCAACTAGCCCACCAGGTGCTTCCAGTAAGCACCACTTCTCTGCGTTGCAGAGAGGTGGTGCAGGCCGTGCCCCTTTTTACACCTCTCTGCAATGGCGCTTACTGGACGTACCTAGTGGGCTATTTTGCCCCTAGGGACCCTCAGGATTCAAGGGGACTTAATCTCCCAACTTAAAACGGCCACAGGGCGTGTTTACACAGTGGGGAAGGGAGGGGACGGGGCCTGAGGTGACGTGGGCAAACACGCCCTGTGGCACTTTTTAAGAGTTAGTTTTAATCCCCTGCCCTATTATATACTAGGGGCTTACAGAGGAGGTCATGCTAATCACAGGGGGACCCCAACGCATAGTGTTCCCTAGTGTATGTAGGGGTTTTCACTGTATTCTGAGTGTCTTTTAACATAGCACTGGCTCTAGGACTGGTTAGTCAGACTCAGTTACCACCAGTATCCGTCTGAAAAAGTTGAGGGTACAGGATGACTTTGCAACAAGGCTTCTTTCTGTTCTTCTGTTTGTTCTTTCTGAACGTTATCCTTCTTCCTGCCCTTTTCTTCGTCTTTGAGGACTTCTGTTGCTTCTTTCTGCATTTCTTTTTTTTCTTTCTGTGTGTTTTGTCTTCTTTCTTCACATGTCCTATCTCTGTAGGCATAGTTAGAAATCAGCATTTTAAAAACCTTTGAAATTCACTGAAAAAACCATAAGTTTCAGGCACGTTATTGTTAGGAATTAGCATTTAAAAAACCTTAGAAATTCACTGAAAAAACCATAAGTTTCAGAGGCGTTATAGTTAGCTGGACTTTTCACTCGTACAAAACCATTGAAATTCCCCTGTTATAGTTAGTTCAGCTAACTATAACTCGTGCGCCCGCAATGCTCTGCTGATGAAGTCACATAATACATCAATCATGACATGGTCAGTGACATCACTCATGACATCACTGATGACACCTCACCTCCCGATGTTGCATTGTGGTGGCAATGACCTAGGCACATTGACTGGAGAAGAGATGTAAACCCCAATGAAAGATACCATTGCAGAACAGATGTTGCTTTTCCCTCACACTGTCTTGATGTACTCTAATATATGTCAGACTCCTGAAAGTAAGTACGAAATAGCTCAGAAGAATATGAGGCATCACTAATACTATCACAGCAACAACTACCTTAGGTGTAGAAAGCATGGGTTATGCGCAGACAGTGACGCTATACCATACACTTCAGCAACCACACAATGTATGGGAAGCCCCAATGCACACAGTGCTCAATCTGAATACAACTGTTCGGAGAAAGCCAGGCTCTCAAAAATACTGAACATCTCTTCCAAAACAAATCCCTACTATGGACAGCTTTTATCTGTATCAAACCCCTGACAGTCACTGAACCTACATTTAAAAATGAAGTGGATATGAGTAGAAAAGAGGGTACTGTTAACAGTGTTTACTCTGCACCATACTGTTTGCAGACAGTGAAACTTTCATGAGAAATACACCACAGAGTATTACAAAGTATCTACTAAACACAGTGTACACTCTATGCAAAACTTGTTCAAAGAGTGACTATTCACTTAAAATAAACCAAGTTTGACGGTGCTAAAGATCATATTACCTGGAGCCTTAGTTCTGTGGTGAAAAATTTACAGATAATCCATCTTCTGAAGCAAAACAAGCACATTGTTTAGGTTAGTACCTGGTGCACACAGTCTTGTAAATAAAGGACCCAATTCTGATCTCGGCCGGAAGGGATCCAAATCGGATTTGGTTTACCTACACCGATCCGGAGCCCCTGTTTCCGACCAACTCGTTCCCATTCCGAATGACCAAGTATGATGCCTGGAAACCCTTAGTGCTGACCGAATCGGTTCAGGAAGGCATTTGGAGAAATAGAACCCTCAGGAGCCAAATCGTACAGCTCTATGGAGTAGGTTTTCCAAGCGAGCAAGTACGATAAATGATTCGGACAGCCTTTATGAATCGTTTTGCCCCAATCAAAAAAGCTGCAGGAATCGGTCTTTGGGGCCCGTAGCAGGTCTCCCTTCAACCGGTGCCCTCGGAATCATGCCCGTAGGGGTACCCATGGGTCCCCCTTTCAGACCATGCACAGTGTGGCAGGCACCAAGGGGTGCCCGCCACAGGGTGCACGATGATCCCCAACCACCCCGTTTGGCAATGGGAGCCTATGTACACGTTCAGTACACAGGATCCCAGTGAAGTCAATAGGAGTCCAACTTAATCGTATCCAGATGCATTCACATGCATCCTACTTGTTCAGTCGGACTCCCCTGACATGAGTCGTATGGAAAGCATTCCGGACATGAGTTGTTCAGTTTGCTTTCCGAACAAGATCGGAATCGGGCCCTAAGTAGAAATTGTCATACTGAGTCTAATAACTAAAAGCTGTTTACAAAACTTAGAATATAGTAGTATAATATTTACCCCTTAGGAAACGTCTTTCTGCAGTACCAAATGATTTGCGCAGAACATGCTGTCACCTGCACCCAGAGTTACTCTTCAATATAAAGATTTATAACATGTTCAATACCTCTGCACACCTATGATGCATTAGGATCCCATGTGTTTTGTAAACATTAACACTCATTAGCTGGACACAGACTTTACAAAATTAGGCAGAGAAGTGATTTGGTACTTACATGCCACTATGTAAACTATAAAACAAACTAATACACTCATTGGATGATGTCGTCAATGATGTTATAAATTATGTCACAGAGAACGTCATGAGTAATGTCATTTTTAAGGTCATAGAAACCATTATTTGTGTTGCTAACAACTTTGGCACTGTATAATGAATCTTTAGGAAACTTTCTAAAAAGTGTTACATTTTGTTTTGTACATGGAGTGATCTGTCAAGCAGGGTCTAAGAAAAATGGGAGTCCCAAAATGTATTTTTCCCATTCATTTTTCCATAAGCATTTTAGACACAGCTACAGCCCAGATTTACACCAAATTTGGCAGAAAGCTAGGTCTTGGGGGCTCATTGCGATGGCCACCGTAGCGATGATTGGGTCCAGCCGCCATGTATGCAGCGGTACCGCATACCTGATTATGATGGGACCGCCACTGCTGCGGTCATATTCCGCACCTTTAACATTGCGGCAGTGGCTGCTGACAGCAGCACCGCCATGATGTCAAAAAGAGCATGTTGTGCATTTCACTGCACTACGTGACAGGCACTACACTGTGCCTGCCACATGGTGCCGTGAAATGCAGGTGGGTACCCACTCAATGCACCCACACCCACCCAACACAAGGGGGGCCCGCAATGAACCCCCAAAGACATTCCCCGCCAGCCTTTCAATGGCGGTTCAACCGCCACGGAAAGGCTGGCTTCCGCCAGCATAATAATTCTGCGGGCAAAGCCTGCTAGGCTCCGCCACCATTGTAGGCATGCTGACCACTCCGCCAGGCAATCCGTCTGCGCGAAACCCACCGCCATCATAATGTGGCGGGGGTAAATCTCATGACGACAGCGGTATGATCGCCACCGCCGGCCCGGCGATTGCGATCGTTCCACCATCGTAATGAGCCCCTTGGTCTAGAAAAAGTGTTTTGTTTAGTATTCTTTCAGTAGTTTTTGGGCAATCAATGCTCAAAAACGTTATACATATCACGCCATAGGGGATCTCATTGTGAGATCTGTTTAGCTGCGATCACATCAACAAGAATGTGGCAGTAGCCATCTTAGAACTCGGACTCAGTCCTGAGTCCTAGAAAAAAAGTTTCAAAAAACACATAAGGGGCAGGGTAGGGATATCCTTACCATCTAGGCCTTGTAGCCAGCGGAGCCCCACCTTCGACCAAAATATATTAAAAAAAATATATACTGTCACAAATTTGCAGAGGATTTGCGAATCAGCAGTAACATTTAAGCAAAAGTGCATGTGGTCCTATTAATTACCCCCCCCCCCCGGGAGGGTCTGGGAGATGGTGCATATATTAATGAGGGGGCTTGTGTAGCCTCTCTTGAAGTCTCTAAGAGGCACAAGGAACCTCGTTCTCTGGAGAGATAATTTTGATAAAAGGGAGAATGTGTCACCCCTCCTGAGCCTAAAAAGGCCAGAGAACTACATTCCCTGGGGCCAACATCTTTATAAAGAGGAGGAGGATGAGTGTCCTACTTCCCTGAGTCCTAGGACATGACTTTTTGGGTTTGTAAATGACTTTGGCGCCATTTCACAAATCCTCATGAAATATTCCGAAAAAGGGCTCTTTTTTTGCTTAAGACCTTATTACAACTACGACAGCCCACAGGATCACCATAGTCATAGTGGCAGTCCATGAACCGCCAGACTGGCGGACCACCCACTATATTCTGACTTTGGCGGTCAGAAAGCCACATAATCACTGCTGCCGCCAGGAATCTGCGATCCCTGGCAGTCTTGCAGCAGTGTGAGACTAGAAATATGCTGACGGTACCTCTGCAGTATCGCCAAGCATATTACTAGTTTCCTCACTGCCACACTTTTCAGGTCCACGGAGTGCCTGCAGGGGGCACATGTTGTGCCCCCCTGTATGCATGCACCCTAGTTCTGCCTTTGGCACTCCCCTTGTAGTGCCTTCTTCATAGGCACTTCAGTGGGACCACCAAAGAACCGTCCGGCAGATACTAAAACATCCTAATCTGGCAGGCGTTCTAATTTAACTTTGATGTGTAGGAGCGGGGTAGTAGCATGGTATTTCTGCTCCGACACCACCAAAGTCAAAATAAGGCCCTAAATATCTTCATGGAAAGTTTTGCTGTGAAACATAAAGCTGGACAGAGAAAGAGGGCAGTCCCAAAACGCAAAATCCCCATCATTTTCCATAGACATTTGGGATGCGATACCACAAATACTGCCAAACAGAATTAAACCAAATTTGGCAAGAAGCTAGAAAATGGTGCTTTTTGTGATTTGGTGTAAATCTGCTCAATAGGTTTTGAGAAATTTAGGTTAAAAAATACTCGTATATCTGGATTGTTTTCTTTGGAAGAGTATCCCGAGAGTCCAGCGATCATGAAGCCATCTGATTGGTTGAGTTTTTTTTCTGATTGACCATTGCGCTTCTGCAGGAGAAACAGACTACTGTGAGTCTCGCGGGAGCGTGTGCTCTGATCGGCTGGTGTTGGCAAGGGGGAATGGTTGCAGTTATCATTTCAAGACATGATCCTCATTTCCTGAAATGTAAAACAAATAATTATGTAGAAGTAGGCAGGATAAGAGTACCTTGATCTCCTGGACAATGGGTGGTGGGAGGGGGTCACATATGGACCCCTGGGTCTAAATGTAAAAAGAAAAAGGAGGGGTTTCACAATCCTGCTGGTGTCCCACAGAAGCCTGCGGGGACCCTAGTCTCCTGTGTGGGTCCAGTGAGACCTTATCTCACACAACACTCACGAGAGAGAGACAATACATACATAAAAAAAGGCCAATGCTCGGTGGGGGTTATACCGGGTCCTATGTCCAAACTCATGGCGTGCCGAGACCATGGCCATGCATGGTTGTGGGAGTTCTTGTCCTGCAGTGGTTAGATGTAGAGCCTGGCAGCTGGCCAGGCCCTTTGGCCAACCTCACAGCATGCATGGCCTAAGGCTGCACAGGGTGCAGTGTTGGTTTAACATATCATAAATATTGCTTTACATTCAAAAAAAGCCTAGAAGGTCACCTGAAAAAACGTAAAGGTTAAATTAACATTATAATTAGAAATTGCATTCATATCTTACTTTACAATTAAAAAACATGGAAATTCACCGAAAAAAGCAAACGTTAAAGAGACATTATAGTTAGGTGAAAATCTCAGTTAAATTGTGTTGATAGTCGAAAACTACCCACAAACATATTAGACAGCTGTGCACAGACAACGGGACCCCCACATTCAACATCCAGACGAGGGCTGACTACCTCCAGTTCAGAACACCAACTACAGGCACATTACCCTGTAGCGGCCCTAAGCTCACAGGGAAGAGGAGACGTCCGTAAGCACCATAAAAAATTCCAGCACATTGCCATAGTCAAAAACAAGAATGTGGAAAGTGCCATCTATACTTTCATATATGAGAATAGAGTGACTCCACACTCCACCACCACACTCCACGACTGGAATATCACCCAGTCAGCTCTGCATCAATCAAACTATTACTGACACTGTTTCCCATCACCCTTGGTAGGTTGAACATACAGACACCTGCAATCGCTGGTACAATCGACAAAGGTGCAAATCAACTATGCCAGTCACTGGAGATTAGCCAGACCTCGCTGCATCCAGCCAGGAGAACATGTGCTGTTAAAGGACCTTTACCAAAGGGGTGAGGGTCATCAGCATTAAAGGGACAATAATTACCTTAGTGAGCAGGGTAAAGATAATCACCAGGAATGTCTCACACTTTAAAAAGTTCAACAATGACAAGGGTGATGGTCAGTCATGTCCAAGACTGTCTGACACTAGGGAATCTACTGCGCAAGGCAATCTTACCATTGATGCAACACTCAAAGCGGGGATAAATGATACACCTTCAACCCTGCCAAGCACCAAACCAGAGCTGTCAATTAGAAGTGTCTCTCATCCCGGCCAGCCAGTAGAAGCTGATCAACCTTCGCAAGCCCTACCCCAACGATGTGGATCTAGAAATTATCACTTAAGGTCACAAATGTATAAAATATTGTGCAAAAATAACACAGTTTATTCCTCAGAAGCAAAGAGGAGTCTGATGGTATCCTGCCTATCAGATTTGTGTTCTGTCCTTGTGTGCTGCTTTTTGTACTACTGCTTTGTTGAGATCAGGAGCCCTCGCAGTTTTTCAAATGTCTCAACACAAATGTTTGGGGTTTTTCCTGTTTGCTTTCTCAAATGGAGGGGAGGAATGTAGTGTTGATGGTTGTATGGTACGTTCTAATCTGTGCTGTGCTGCCAGGTTGAGGAGATCCTGAGAGTTTCACCATGAAGCATCATGACCATTGATCGGTCTGAACTATGAAGTATGGTTTACAAATAAATAGCCTCTCCATCCAGGCAGAGGTAGGCATAACTCCCCAGTAGTGTCTCTGTGAGAGTTTGTGTATGGGGCCCCACTCTATCAGACATAACAAGGCCTTCAAGAATTGGTTGCACCCCCTGTACACCCACCCAGGGAAAGGTCTAAATATTTAAATTGGAGTAGGGTCCTTATGATCCAGTACAAGCAATTCAGAGACAATCTTGGAATGTACAATTCATTTTTTTTTTTTAATTGCTCTGTTACTCCCAAGAATGAAAGCTGCCACAGGGGAAGGTGTAGTACCCTGTACCATTCTGTCTGGTATTCAGACAAAATATCGAAAGTAATCTATCGTGTGACATAAATATCATGTACAATATATTGCGGTATGAAAATATCATGGTATGTCATATCACAGTAGAAAATATGGAAATTAGATGCTGTGTTTCATATCAATGCCAAAAATATCGATGTTAAACATGTTGTTGTATGTAATATCAATGTTTTGGATAAAATTAGTTTTATAATATTATGTTTTTTATGTGTTTTTATTCATAGTAAAATATTGTAATTTTTTAAAACTGTTTGGGTGTAATTTTATGTGTGTGAGTTAATTAAATGTTAATTGTTTATGTTAATAAATCATTTTTATAAGTGGGATGTTGGGTTTATAGGGGATAACGGTGGAGAGTAATGAAAAATGTTTTGAAGATGTGTGTAATATTTTTTAAATGTATTTTTAATTAAGAAACATTTGATAGAATGTGATGAAATCTAAGAGCAGAATGTTGGGTTATAAGGGATAAGGGTGGGGATTAATGTAAAAAATTATGAAAATGTGCATAATATTTTCAAATTTATTTTTAATTGCAAAAGTTTCAGCGTGAGATGTTAGGTTATAGGGGATATGGGTGGGCAGTAATTTAAAATTGTATTAAAATTGTGGTTTTTAAATAATATTTTTTAAATAAAGAAAATTAGATAGAAGTTTAAGGAATTTAAAAGTGGGATGTTGGGTTATAGGGGAAGTGAGGGTAGTATTTTTAAAATGTTACTTTAATTTACATTTCTGATAAAAAAAAATGTATTTGTGGGGGAAAATAAATTATATGGGAGAGTATTTTTAAATATTAAAGATTGTTTTATTTTATTTTTAAATTATATTTCAATGTAATAAAATATTTAGTAGTGGGATGTAGAGTTACAGGGGATAATGGTGAGGATGTCTTTCAAATTGTTTATTATTTTATTAAACTAATATTTTAGAAAAACAACAAATAATTTTTACTGAGATGTTTATCTATAGGTGAAAAGGATAATCAACCTTAATTTATTAATGTTTTGGTGCATGAGAAAAAATAAAATATAATATTTTAAAACAATATTGTATTAATAGTTTTTTCTATATTTAGATTTTGAATACAACATACATTTTTAGAAGTTGTCATTGCATTTGTTTTATTATTATTATATTGTTTATTTGTTTAATTAGAAAACTTAACATTTTGTAATATTTTTAGTATATTGATATTGTAAAGTGTTTTTATAAATTATGCCTATATTTGAAGTTATTAAAATATTTAAATTGTAATTGCAATTTGATTAACAAAAATATGTTATACAGTTGTTTTTTTTACAATTTTTATAAGGTGTACAATAAATGTATATTACAAAATAAGAAATATTGAAAACAATTGAAAATTTTAGAAAATGAATTTGGAAAATCTAGTGAAAATTATTAAGGTAAAAATATTAAGTTTTTTATTTTTTGATACACAGATTTGATATTTTTAAACTAGTGTATAGTATTTAGTTTCAGTGATGTTGTTTTGCATTTGCAATAATTAAAGTTCCATGTTTAGTGTGGAGCATTTTCTCTGAGTTCATTCATATTGGAGTGGGATTTTTTTTAGCTGTGTTAAATAAAGTTTACTGTCCACCAATTTCACTAAGCTAATTTACATTGGAGTGGGAATAGTTATTTGTTAATGTTTTGTATCTTTTGTATGTTTGCTGTCCAGCACCTTCCTTGACTCTATTTATATTGGAGTGGTAATAGTTAACTTTGTATGTTTAGGGGCCGATTAGGATGGCGGTGCTGGGACTGCCGCCAGTGGTGCGGCGATCCCGCACCTAGAATTAGGATGCCACCGCCCCTATTCCCAGCATTGTGGCGGGCTGTGCTCACCACGGAACTCCCTCCACGGGCCGCGGCTGAGAGTAGGTAGTGTATTATTTTTGATAATGTTGTGTAATGTTATGTGTTTTTGGTAATCTATAAAGTAGAGTTAGTCTATTGTTTTGTTTAGAATATTTTGGGCCAAATACGATGTCGGTTCGAGTTTCCTCTAACCAACACCGGTTTGGTGAAGGAACTGGCCAACCATAGTTTGACGGTTCTGTACCACCGATTTACGATCCGACCGCCCATAGTGTGGTTGGAAACTCCCATTTCTCAATGGAGATTGTGTTGCGGGCGGAAACCACCCGCAGAACGAGCTCCCATTCAGAAATGGGAATTTGTGAACATCTTTGCTCCGCATGGCAGGCACCATGAGGTGCAGGGTTGTGTTCCCCCCAGGCACAGATGCGGAGGGCCAGGGGTGGAGGGGTCCCTGCTAGAAGTCCCCAATATCAATTTCTGACAGCCTTTCAATGTAAGAATTGCCGACATGGAAAGGCTGTCGGAAACCGACATCATAATGCCGATGGCAGAAATGATGTCCTTAAGGGATTATGGAGAGTTTACGACTGAGTGGCTGGTTCTTGAAGCCTATCAGAAAGCGTTAGTCGGTCCCTCTGACTGCTGCCTCTGACCACACGCATCGTAATGTGTTGGTCAGCTGCAGCACTGGATTTAGTTCAGACCGCAACTGAAAAGCTGTCGATTGTGGTCTGAAGCGCATCGTGATTAGGCCCATATTGTAGAAGTTTATTAGTTTTCTGTAGTATATTGAGTTGTTGATTGTTGGAAGCTAGTGCTTGCTTCTTCAATGTTTTCTAGGACATCTCTAACTTAAATTTCAGTCACGATGGGAGGGTGATTATGTTCTTTGACACTTATAGCTGTTGTTTCTCTAGTTGTTGCCCTCTGATAGCAAGTATTTGAGTAATATTATTTACATTTACAATTTATGTGCTTAGCTGATGTTCTCTCTTGGCTGTCTGTGTAAATCATATAACACAGCAAAAGTTTGACGTTTTGTGAAAGATACATTTTGCACCTTCTGTAATTTTCTTCATTGTACTGAAATTAGACAAATATATATATAGTTAAATATATGGAATGTGTATTTTTAGACCTGGCATCATTGGCGTGGGTTTCCCCTGTATTTTTTGCCTGTGTTTTTGTGTGTTGTACTCTGTTTTGCTGGTCCAGATGCGTTTGGCATTTTGCCACTGCTGTTCTGTGCCAAAGTGCAAGTGCTCCCTTTGTAAATTTTTGTTATGGATTAGGGTTTCCATGACTGGTATATTTGATTTTCTAGTCAGTCCCTAGTACAGTGAACTGTGTGTGGCCTGCACCTGTAAATCAAATGCTGCAAGTGGGCCTGCAGCACCGATTGTGCCACCCACATAAGCAGCCTGTAAATGTAACTCAGATCTGCCACTGCTGTATCTGTGGGCAGTCTAGTACTGCCATGTCGACTTGGCAAGTGCACCCACTTGCCAGACCCTAATGTTCCCTTTTCTTACATGTTAGTCGCCCTAAGGTAAGCACAAGAAGCCCCTGTGGGCAGGGTGCAGTGTATGTGAATGGTAGGACATGCCCTGGTGTGTGCGGCATGTCCTGATAGTGAAATACTGCCAACTTTGTTTTTCACTATTGCAAGGTTACCTGTTCCCATAGGATTGAATGGGGAGTTTTCTTATAACATCTTGTAGGCCTACCTAACCCTAGGAACGAGGTTAGGGAATTAAAGTTTAGTATGCCTGAACTCAGAATGTTAAAATGAATCTTTTAGTGAGGGTGATTTTTACATTCTGGGGCCGATTCCGAAGTTGGACGGGCCGGAGTCCGTCCGACATTGGTCAGGAACTGTAACTGATGGACCTACTGTCATCGGTTATGGACCTGCAAGTACGATGCGACCGAACTCTGTTCAGTCGCACTCATGTACTTCACAATTGGAGCATGCATTGGGAACAGAATGCATGCTCGGATTGTGAAATGCAGGGGTGCAGCTCATCCCTGCACCCATTGGCAGGCACCCCAAGGTGCCTCCCACTGGGTGCAGGGATCAACATGCACCCAGGCCGCCATTTGGCAGCCTCGCACCCACTGTTTCCGACTGCCTTTTCATGCCAGAAAGACCGTTCCAAAAAGGCAGTGGGAAACTGCCATTGTACTCCCTCAGTTGGAAAGAGGGGGATGGGGGAGTACTGAAGGGGTTCCGGATGGCAGACGGGCTTTCCGAGCCCATCGTAAGCCATCCAGAAATCCAAGTCGGATTCCTTTCTGACCGAGTTCATTGGAATGGCTCGGTTGAAAAGGAATCCGAATGGCACATTCCGATGCAGACAGAAGGGCTCCGACCATCGGTCGGAGCCCTTCCGTCTGAAATCAGAATCAGCCCCTCTGTATTTAAAAATTCCACTTTTAGAAAGTAGGTATTTTCTTGCATAGCCATCCAGTGTGCCTTTGCTGGGATGTTGATTGACCGTCTGGGTTTGGAGTTTCAGGGGTAGGGGCGGTGCAGTGGCTCCAGAGAGTCTGATGAGCCAGGGCTGGGCTAAATAGTCCTGGGCTGCATTTAGAGTAGGGGGAGGAGATTTCCTTTCACCTGAATAGGCCTGGTCTGCCTTCGACAATGGTGTCTCCACCTCCTGCCAGGAAGCTTCACCAGACAGGGCATTACTGGTTATGACTGAGCACAGGGCTTCTCTGCCACCATAGAACAAATGATTTTGTAGCATAAATATTGGGGCCCAGACCCCAGATCTTTAGATCACTTCTGAGAATCAAGAGGAACCTTTGCCAAGAAGAAGAGCCGGAGAAGCTGAGGAGGAATACTTCCCCTGTGCCGTTTTGCTGTCTGGGGTTGGCCTGCAGTGGCAACTTGCTGCCAAGGAAAGGAGAAGGACTTTGCTGTTTGCTGTGTCCCCTGCTCGCAGAAGATCTCCAAGGGCTTGAAATAGAGCTTGTCTCCTGTTCTGAAGTATCAGGGACACAAAATCTTAATTTCTTCTGTCATTCTGCATATGGTACTGCTGTTTCAGCTGCCACAGAAGATAATTGCAACACCGACACCAGAAAGCGACGCCATAATGTGCACCAAAGCCGTGGGCACCACTCGTGAAGAGCATGACGCATTGGCCCGACTTGCACCGTAGCCTCGACGCCTGCTGATGCCATGCCACATCGACTCCAAAGCCGTCACCTAGGCCGCTGTCTGCACCAGAGCCGAGGACACCGCTCATGACGTCCACGATGCCCCGTCCTGTCTTGCACCGCAGCCTCGACTTCACTGATGCCAGTGCTTCATCAACGCAGAGTGATACTTGACGTGGGTGACTCCGGAATCCAACGACACCGCACCATCATAAGGAACCGAAGCTTCCCCGCCAAAATGACACAGACACAGTAAGGAACCAACATCTCACCTCCCCTGCATCGCAGTAAGGAACCGAGGCTTCACCTCCTCTAGGATCATAGGGAACCAAAGCTGCCTGGCGCCAACGAAGCATCACCTCCCCGATGCTGTGCACCGTCCTTGCTTTCATCATTTCCAAGGTACTGTTCTTTGGTGGTGTGCTTGACTCAGCACCTGACGTTGCACACATCGCAGTCGGCGCCGTACTTTGGGGGTTTTCATCTGTCACAACGTTGTAATAACTCCAGGTGGAGTTATTTGTTGCTACAAACTTTATTTGAGTGAATAACATATTTTTAAAGATTTCTTGATAACTGTATTGTGTATTTTTGTTGTTTTGGGATTGTTTGGTTTAAATAAGGATTACGTAGTTTTCTGAACTGGTGTGGTGTTCATTTATAGTCTTTTCACTCTATTACTGTATGTGTTCACAAATGCTTTACACACTGCCTCTGAGATAAGCCTGTCTGCTCATGCCAGGCTACCAATGGGGTGAGCAGGGTTTATTTTAGAAGTGTATCCCCCTTACCCTGACTAGGAAGGAGGGCCCCTACTTGTAAAAAGGTACCTACCTCTGCCAACTAGAGGCTCCCATTTCTAACATATATCTTTTTACTTGGTACCATTTTTACATTTGTTATGCAAACTTACACACATGTGTTGCTTTCAACTTCTTGCTTTGTTGATAAAGTTTTAGTTGTATTTTCTGTTTTCAGCAAGCGTCTTTTTCCTGTTGAGATAAAAAAAATTGATTTGTTGTTTTGTTAAAGGTATAGAATTTAAGGAGTGTTATGTTGAGGGTACTGTAGGTTTAATTGTTTAATGTTTTTAAAGTTGCTTTGAATGTAAATGTACAATTTGTAGTTGCTTTTGTTCATTATTTAGTGAATTCTGTTTGTTTGAAGTTGGGAAGGACTGTAGAAAAGGGAAAAACATAGGAACATTTGTTATACATTTGTTATATTGCATTTAAGTTTATTGTTTAAATAAATTAGAGAGCATAATTACTTTTTTTGTGGAATCTTAATATAATTTTGTAAATGTGTCATTTTATGGCAAAATTCCGGCAGAGTTTCGTTCTTCTCCAGTGTTTGCAGTTTGTGAGGTAATTTGAAGTTTAGTATTTGACATCTTTTATATTGTTAATTTAATTGGTTGAATAATTTTATTGGGTATTTGATACAAAGACGAAGACTCAAACGGTAAGAGTAGAATTCTTTATTCCTGACTCCTCTCTCCACCAGCATTCCTTCTCTCCTCACCAACATTCTAAGGTTCCCTTCAGGGACTCAGAACAGACCATTAACAATAGGGGTGATACAGGGAACATACCAAGTATG
This sequence comes from Triturus cristatus, assembly GCF_964204655.1. Lineage (NCBI taxonomy): Eukaryota > Metazoa > Chordata > Amphibia > Caudata > Salamandridae > Triturus > Triturus cristatus. The sequence continues at coordinate 461,737,864 of NC_140594.1, forward strand.
GTTATACTGGTCAGTGACATAACATACCTTAGAAAACGCATCGTAACACATCTTCCCCTTAATATAAATGGAAAAACATTGTAAACAAAACCTCAACTAAGTCACAATTCTCTACTTGTACCTAATAAATTCTCTACTTGTACCTAATAAAGTCTTTGTGCCAACCTGGGGTTCTGCAAGTTCTTCATGTGATAGGCAAGTCATCGATGTCTTGGTTTTGTGATACTGCTGCCTGGTCATGAGATTGGCTGTGTGAGTTTTGAGATTTCACTAACCTATCCATGCTCCACATTTGGTCATTATCTAATATGGCTGTGTTGTTTCTTACAGCTTTGATGCTCATAGGTTTCGAGAACTTGGTTTCAGCATCGCACCTTCTTGGCACCTTAACACATACCCAGTCTCCCACTTTCCACTGTGTAACTTTGGTCCCATGTTTAGTGTCATACTGAGTTTTGTACTTAATTTGATGTGCATCAACTTTGTCCCTGAAAGCTTGCCTGTCCATTGTGATGTGGTATCCCCCTCCTGACCAATTCGGGAAAATGTTTGTACCCAGTCTCCTTCCTCTCAACGCACCAGTAACAGAATTAGGAGTGGTGTGATAAGCCCACAACATTTCCTGTAACGCTTGTTCAGTGGGTATCCTATTTACCACCACCAATTGTATGCAACCTTTAACCATGCGGTTCATTCTCTCCACTAACCCATTTGCCCTAGGACAGTATAGTGGCGTTCTAAAATGTGCTATGTTTAGTTTACTTAAGAACTCTGTCATGGCGTGGGACGTAAACTGAACTCCGTTATCAGTTATCATGGAGGACGGTATGCCCTCCTGAGCAAATGTGTCTTTAAGAAACTGAATTACGGATGCAGTCGTTACCTGGTGGACCATTTTGACTACAGTCCAGTGAGAGTGGAAGTCAACTAGAACCAGTGCGAACCGTTTCCCCACCCCCTTGAGATTGAGGGGACCTATGATGTCTAATGCAATCTTCTCCCATGGTTTATCTGGTACAGCTATAGGGTATATGGGGGATTTCCTGGTTACTCTGGTTTTGTCACTGTTGGATCATGTAACACAATTTTTTACTTTTGTCTCTGCTAACGAGTCCATTTTGGGGAAACAATATCTTTCACGTAACCTTGCCTTCGTTAAGCTCCTACCCAAGTGGCCCTCATGTACAAGGTCAATTATTTTACCTCTAATAGACTCTGGTGGAACTATTTTGTCATTTCTGAACAAAATACCTTGATCCAAATTAAGCTCAAAACGTACCTCCCAGAACATTTTTAAATCTGCACTAATTTGATCTGAAGAATCGGGCCAACCCTGTACAGTGTAAGAAATGACCTGTGTCATAGTCCTGTCTGAGTTCATGCAATCTGGCCATTCCTGTGTAGTGATGGTATCTAGGTTGAGTTGGAAGACCGGGTACTCAGGAGTTTCGAATTGCTCCTCCTTGTCAATAGGACTTCTAGACAAGAAATCCGCTGCTGAGTTTTGAATACCAGGAACATATCTGATTGTGAAACAGAAACCCTCTAGGCCTAGTAACCACTTAGCTATGCGGGGAGTGTTACATCAGTTATTCTTTGGGTTAAACATGAAAATTAGAGGTTTATGATCAGTGCGTAAACAAAACTGAATACCCCTCAGAAAAAATTTGAAATGTTTCACCCCCCAAAAACAAGCCAACGCTTCTCTTTCCACCACCGAATAGTTCTTTTCCGCTTTGGTAAGGGAGCGTGATGCAAACGCAACAATTCTCTCTTTGCCTTCAATAACTTGCGAGAGCGTAGCTCCTAACCCTTTCCCACTAGCATCAGTAGTAAGAAAGGTCCTGCGGTTGTGTTCAAAGTTGCACAAATACGGAGCAGAGAGTATACCTTCCTTTACTCTAGAAAATGACATCTCATGTTCCTCTGCCCATTCGAACTGCATGTTATTCTTTGTAAGTTCTCTGAGGTTGGCGGTTAGATCCGAGAAGTGGTCTACATACTTTGCCATATATTCAGCCAACCCTAAAAATGATTTAAGTTCATCCTTGTTTGTAGGTGCAGGCGCATCCCTTACCGCTTCCACCAGGCAATGTTTAGGTTTGAACCCTTCTTTTGAAATACAATGTCCTAGGTATTCCACCAATTCCACACCAAACTGGCATTTCTCTTTCTTAAGTGTAAGTCCAGCGTCTCTAAATTTAGACAGTACTTGTCTTAAAATAGTGTTATGTTCTTCCACATGGGCACCATAAATTAGGATATCATCCTGAAAGCAAAGCATTTTCGGCACCCCTTTTAAAATATGTTGCATATTTCTCTGAAATACCCCTGCCACAGAGGCCAATCCGAACGGCATACGGCAGAACATGAAGGTGCCCATGGGTGTAGTGAAGGCAGTGAGTTTTCTAGAGTCCGGATGTAACTCCACTTGATGGTACGCCATGGAGAGATCCAGGACGCTGAAACAAATCGCTTCACCCATGGTGCTTAACATCTTGTGGATGCGGGGTAAAGGATGTCTCTCTACCAGTATGTTATTATTTAGGTCCCGTAAATCAATGCACATGCGAATGTCTTGACTATGACCTTTCTTAGCAATCACAATGGGGGCGACCCATTCAGAACAGTCAACAGGTTGAATGATGTTCAGTTTCTCCAACCTGTCTAGCTCTAGTTTTGTGGACTACTGGTTTAGCATTCTGTTTCACCTGAATCTTGTGTTGAAATTCTTTAAGCAAACCTAAGTTTTCTGAAAAGACTTCTGGAAATTTACTTGCAATGTGTTCGCTTATACTTGAAGGATTTATCACCAATACTTGTTCTGGGTTATTCGGGTCTAACTTAATTCCCAGCTCTCTTTGATGTTGCCATCCCAATAAATTTGACCCATTCTCTACAACGTAAACTTTCCCTACTGTGCGACAGCCTTTGAAAGAAATAAGAGATTTAAACATTCCTTTCATAGGTATGGGGTCTTTATTATAGCCACTGGGGGCTATGTCTGCTTTATCCAGTTTGTCATGCCCTTTTCCTAAAACGGATTGAAAATCTGAGAAGTTCACTAGAGTGAAAGGCGAGCACGAATCTGCAAACATTTTGACACTTCTCCCATCAATAGAAACATTACATACTGGGAAGCCCTGCTGCTCAGGAATTGTAACCTCATTAACTTGTAAAATAATTTTCTTAACCTGTGTTTTATCCTCAATGACTTGACTTCCCCCGTCTTCTTTGGGAAGCACCCACAAACCCTTGCCAGATGCCCTTTCTTGTTGCAGTTTCTGCACTAAGCATGTCTGGCTTGACAGTTGAGATCATTTGCCAAATGATTGTTGCTTCCGCAACGATAGCACTTAAGTTTAGAATTCCCCGAGTTTGCTGTTTGAGTACGCCAATTGTCATTCTTTCTGGATGGTTCGTTTTTAATCTTGTACACCTCAGATTCTTCCTCTAGATTGACTACCTCTGATACCCTATCACCACACTCCGATGAATTTATCTCTTTTATACAGATTGCTGTATGTTCAATTGATTTTGCAATTTTGACTGCTTCCAGAAGATCTGGTTGCTTTCTAATAATTTCCTCTGGATTTCTTTGCTGTTAGTACAGCACACCAATTGGTCTCTGATTAACGATCGCCGAAAGCACAAAGTTTGCTGAGACCTCTGAGAACAGCAACATAAGTGGACACATTCTCTTGCTTGCCCTGTCCCCGACTGAAAAATTAGTGCCTCTCCAATACTATATTAATTTTGTCCCAAAAGTGATTTCGTAACTTTGACAAAGTTGTTTCATAGGCATCCTCATCCTCTTCTTCTATCTCAGGTTCCGGTAGTGATTCAAATATTTTCCTTCCACTTGAACCTAAGTTGTGTAATAATATGTGCTGTTTTCGGAAAGCACTGAATTTTTCCCCTCCTATGGGTACCAGATATGATTCAAATAACTTCTCCCAATCTTCCCATGGAATGGTAGGTTCTCCAAATTCATTCAGGAATGGCGCTGGTTGCAACATGCTCGCAGCTGCCATAATGGGAGAGATAACAATGGCTAGGCTGTAACTCGTAAAGTAACCTAGATGCTGGGGTTAGACAATTGCGTTGTTACAACACACAATGCTTAAAAGAATTTAAATGAGCTTAACCTGCCTTATATACAGATACATATAAGAAATATATAATAGATTCAACACAATTGTAAACTGTCTAACAATACGTATGCAAGCTTAAGTAATATCATGAAAAACAAGCACAGACAATAGTTGCAAAGTCCCAATCACAAGGGTGTGATACTGAGCCTTACAGAAATACTGTCAATACATACAACCAGCCAGTTATCACGTGGGAAGGAACACCCTGGAATAGTGAAGAGGCAATACCAACGCCTAGATAGATATCTCCATACAAAAATAAATAGAAATACATTACCACATTTAGCCCCCACTACTGAGGTGGAATTTAGCAGGAGATCGGGTGAAATGTCGGAGGCGAAAATCCACCTAGGACGCTGTGAAAAGGAAAATCTTTCTGTCACAGCAGCTGGGGTATAGGAAGCGCTCGCTGAGGCGCAACTAAACAACAGAGCGCTGACACTGAGAATTTTCCCTGACACTCCTATAATGGTGTGCGTGTCACCGATAAGAATTAACTTGACACGCAAGGAGTGCGTATCTCCGCATGAAAATGTCACAGCAGCTGGGGTATAGGAAGCTCTCTCTGAGGCGAAACTAAGCAACAGAGCGCTGACGCTGAGAATTTTCCCTGACACTCCTATAATAGTGTGCGTGTCACCGATAGGAATTAACTTGACACGCAAGGAGTGCGTATCTCCACATGAAAGCTTGAAGACATACCTTCCCAAACTCCGGACCACAGCAGCTGGTGCGCAGGAAGCATTCCCTTGGGTGACGATCAGAAGCGTCGGAGACGTCCCGTCACAGCAGCTGGGGTGTAGGAAGCACTCGCTGAAGCGAAACTTTGAAACAGAGCGCTGACACTGAGGCAACGTGTCTCACAGCAGCTGGTACGCAGGAAGCAGAAAGATCTAAATGTTGAGACGAATTCCAGGTGAAGAAGATTGGAAGCGTTTCTGACAGGAATCAGACCAACCGATCTGAGCAGAGATGAGGTATTCCAGCGCGATTGCTAAATACCACCACCGGAACGATGCCCAAGACCGGAGTCAGCAAGACAATGCTCTCGACAGACGTCCAGAATCACGGACTCTTTGCCTCACGCCAACCTCAATCCAAGCTTAGATTCTCAAGGATGTAAAGAAAGAGGAGTAGTCGACACAGAATCCTTCCCTACTCCTCACCATAGCACAGAAGATTACACCGGCACCGGATACGACTTAAGAGAATGGAGCGATGAGAAGAGACGCCTCCCAGAACTAGACTTCCTTATGCACAGCTGGTGGAGTGGCACGCAGAAGGGGAGGAGCAGAATACATCTGTCCCCTTACACAGATCGTCGCCAGTGATACAAAGACGAAGACTCAAACGGTAAGAGTAGAATCCTTTATTCCTGATTCCTCTCTCCACCAGCATTCCTTCTCTCCTCACCAACATTCTAAGGTCCCCTTCAGGGACTCGGAACAGACCATTAACAATAGGGGTGATACAGGCAACATACCAAGTATGGTTATACTGGTCAGTGACATAACATACCTTAGAAGACGCATCGTAACAGTATTGTTGTTTGTAGTTTTATTCTAATTGTTGTTACTGCGTCTGTTAAATTGTTTTGTCAGTTTAGTTGTTATTCAGAAAACAGTCAATAATTTTGTTTAAGGGTGTATGTGGTATTAAATGTGTATTTCGTAAATTATATGTGTTTATTTTATTTTGAAAAAAATGCTGAATAGTTAACAATTATTTTTGCTGTTTTTTATTTATGATTATAAAGGCTATCTTTTGGTAAATAATATATAAATATTTGAAATGCTAATTTTTTAATTATTAAAAATGTATTCATTTATACGTGAGATACATTTTTATGTTTGTATATATTTTGTAGTTGTACTTATTGTTTTGTAAAGGTACGTTTTATAAGTTTTGGTGATATTTATGGCGTCAATATTGTTAGTTTTGATATTGTTATTTATTGCTATGTTTATTTAATGATGTTGATATTTTTGTTGATGATATTCTTGTTTTTGATATTGGTAATTGCTATGTTTTTTATGCCGATATTTTTGATTCAATATTTGCTTACTTATTTATTCAAGTATAGCTTGACAATATATTTGTTGACGATAATATTGTGACAATAATTTTGTATGTCGATATTAGTAGTGATTATAATATGTCAGTGAACAATTCTGTTGGTTAAGTGTCATAATGTATAGTAATTACACTCAAATAGTTATTAAACTGTAATAACTGTTATGTTTCTAGGTTCTGTCTTAACAAGAAACAAGTGTTTTATACATTGCCCTCTCTCAGCTGAACTACACTGTAAGCTTCACTCAAATCATAATTTATGTAAATAAAAATTGATACTAGGCCATATGCATCAGTTCTCCAATTAAAAGCAAGGGGCATTGCTAATATTCAGTTATATCTTTAAAGTGTCTTTGATCTATATCTGGATGTAGGTCATTGTTAATTTTCTTTATTAAAAATAAGGAGTTTCTCCATGTAACATTGGACCTGATTTCGAGTTTGGTGGCCCTGGAGTAGACCGCCATGCTGGTGGCCCTCTCCCACTGCCAAACGTGTGGGTGCACTGCCTGCCCTATTAAGAATTTTCTCATGTCAGGTGCCTTTTTTTGGCTGTCCCATGGCAGTACCTCTGAAAATAGGCACTGCAATGGGAAATGCAAAAAACTATTCCTGCACGGCATGGACTGTAAAGTACACGCTGTGCAGGAACTGGGGTGCACACACATGAGGGGCACATGTTGTGCCCCACTGCATGCATCTCAATGCACATGGGCAACAGAGTTTCAGGACCTCAGGTCTTTTTATGGAGAAAAGGCCTCCATGATACAGCTGGCAGTCCTGAAATTCGTAATATGAATGGTGGTGCCACAGCAGCACAACCATCATATTGTTGAGCCCCTGACCTCCATGCCACTGCCAGGGAACAGCGATTCCCTGGTCGTTGTGGTGGTGCAATGACGGTCCGACCGCTAAAGTTGTAATTGGGTATTCGGACTGCCAGTGTGGCGTTGGCTGGACTGCCACCGCCACACCCCCACAAGTCACAGACTCGTAATTAGGCCCATAGCATTTAATGGATCCTTTTTGCAGACTTTCTTCAATTACTGCATTTTTAAAACATTTGCTTTTGTCAATCAGGGCTAATATAAGTTTCTAAATGAAGCCCAACATTTGTGATAATCTTATAAGAAGAATGTTGTGGCTGTTGTTCTTCCTCTTTAGAACTGACAACATCTTCAAAATCTTGGCACTCGGGGCCTGATTACGATGATGGTCGGACTTTCTTTCGACTGGCACTGTGGCGGAAGTAGGACCGCACAACTATATGTTGGCGGTCCCGCTGCTCGCATTAGGATGCAACTGCCTTCCAAGATCAAGGAGCACAATAGCGACTGTTGCCCCCTGATCCCTTCTGCCTTTTCCACCACTGCCAATAGAGCAGTCTCTGTACAGTGCTTAGGACAAAAGCCAGTTTGTATATGATGTAAGATTGCATTGGCTTCCAGAAAATTCAACAGAAATCTATTCATGAACTTTTCTATCACTGTGCTTAGACCTGGGAGCAGGGAGAGTGTATGAAAATTATTCAAACAGGGCAGGTCAAGATTAGCTTTCTTTGAATTGGCTCGGACCATTGCATGCTTCCATGGAAGAGGCACCAAGCCTGTTTCCAAGGAGAGATGAATACATTCTAACAAAATGGGAAAAAGTATTTCCGACTCAAGCAATAGAATTCTCAGCGGTGACTGGTCAAAAGAGGATCCATGACTTCATTTTCACAAAAAGAGCCATAAACTCCTCCAAGGGGAGGGATTAGAAGAGAGTGCGCAAACATCAGGTCTTGCTAACTTTCAGTAAGGTGAAGTTATTACTTTCATTGGCCTTTTGGAATGATTGACAGATGTTCAGAATATTAGAGTTAGAGTGATTAGCCAAGTCATTGCCCCTATTGATGGAGGGTTCAGACACAAGGATATTCCAGGTAGTTCCCAACAGGGAATTTGTGGTTCTGTACATCCCTCTAGGGATGATTGCTGCCTTGTTAGTTATAGTTTTAAAAAAAGGAGGCCTTAGCTTGTGGGATTTCAGTGTGATAGGTCCTTACTTTCTTCAGATACAGTATTTTAATTATGTTCACCATAATCCTTCCTCCATGCCCTTTCTGCTGTTTTGCAGTCTTTTTTTAATGTTCTAAGGTGTCAACGGCTTATTTTTAGGTTTTTAAATTATGGTCTCCTTAGGAATAGTTTGGTCTAAAGTTTCATTCAATCATTCTGAGATCATATTATTAGCAATTTGAGGGTCTGAGTCCAGGCAATATGCTGATGAGCGTAAGGTACATCTCCAGCTATCGCGATTGAAATTAGACCATGGCCAGTCTTTAACTCCCTTACATCTCTGGAGGGGAGTTGGTCTGTTTACCTTGAGGATCCTAGGGCTTAAGTAGTGATCTGTACAAGAAAGTGGTACAGGGTCCAACACCTGTACAGGGGACTGTTGGTAAATATAGGATCCAATAGATGTCCTCTTATGTGAGCAGATCCCTGGGCCATTGGCTCCAATTAGAGCTCTGCTAGATCATGCCTAAAGCTTGATGCTTGGGTATCACAGTCTTGCTCTACAGCAGATTTAAACCCCCTAGTATCATAAAACTACTATGTTTGGTGGCAAGATTCTGAACAGCTTCCGAAAAAGATTGAATAAATTGACCAGAAGGGTCTGAGGGTCACTAAACCAACATTCCTGCAAAAGTAGATGTATGATACATTGAAATGGTGAACTTAAAGTTTTCACACCCAGTAATTGCAAAGGAGTCTGCTCGACACATAAGACTAGACTTCAGAATGATAGCCAAACCGCCACCTTTCTTATTTTCTCTATTCTTACGTATTATGTAGTAGTTTGTGGGAAGAGCCTGAACAATGCAGGGACCTGATAGGGAGAGACTTGAAATTTAACAAATACATATTCCATCTAAGCTGTAGTTAGGTCTTTCTTGCTGGGGCTTCAACAGAAAATTTGTAGTCAAAGTAGTTACAAGTTTTGTCACCCCTCATGCAGTTCCATTATATGACTGCAGCCCTTACTGATTGCTCCCCTGAACTTAATCGGCCTCTGGAATAGGTTCTAATGTAAGCGAGTAACAAGGCAGGGTCAGGTGCAGATGGACTTGCCTTAGGTGTGTCTTAGGTGCACCAGCGGTGCCCCTGCTACTCCATCGTCTTTTTATCTCCACAGATTTTTTTTTTTTATTTTTTTTTAAAACCTTTATTTTCAAAAGTCAGGACACAGCTATTCAGCCGACAACCCGGAGGTTCGGCAGCATCGATATATAGGAACAGAGATGCGTCCCCAGTACCGTGAAAGGAGAAGTGCAAAGGTTCAATTTTAAGTAAACACAAAAACACACAACAAACCCCAGCAAGGCAAGAACACTAAAAGCCCATGGTGAAGCCCCCCAGGGGAGGCCGGACCCCACTCATCTACCAGTTACAGTACAGTGTAAAGAGGAAGAAGGGGGACAGCAGAGGCCAAAAAAGTCCATAAACCATACTGAGCTGGAAAGAAGGTTAGGAGGAAAGCTGTTCCTCGGGAGGATCCAGATCCGGGGCAAGACATATTCCCCCCCTGTATTGATTCCACCGCCCCCAGATGGCGTGCCACTTCCGGGGGCGGCCTCTAGCGCAATAGACCGTCTTCTCCCTTAACATACTCCAGTCCATATTTTCTTTCCACGCGGTCAATGTGGGGGGCCCCGCGGAGCCCCACAATCGCGCGATATCTCTCTTAGCGACCATGTTACCCAGAGTCACCCATTGGGTCTGTGCCTCATCGTGGTCAGTGGGCCCCCAGACATTCAGGAGGCAACACCGCGCTTCCGGCTGTATAGAAATGCCGTCACCTCCCCCATCACTGCCTGGACTCTCCTCCAGAATTCCGTAATGACACCACATTCCCAAATGATATGCAGGAAAGTACCCACCATACCACATCCCCTCCTGCATAGGCCGTCCTCCGAGAATCCCATGTGAACCAGCCTTGGCCCCGTCACATACACTCGATGCAGTATTTTAAGCTGCACCAGCCTCAGACGCGGCGGGATCGCGACCTCCTTAGGAGAGGAGACAGCCGACTGCCAATCCTCATCGTCCAACTCGAGGCCATCCCTAGTCCACTGGTCCCTCAGCCCCAGAAGCATGTCCGCCCGGACGTTGATCAGTTTCTTATAGATGAGCGAGATCGTGCTCTCGGGCATATGGCCATCAAGGACCCGGTCCTCCAAAGGAGAGGACTCAGGCACCTTCTCACCCTCTACGAGGACTGATCGGAGGGCGTGGCGCACCTGAATATATCGGAAACACTCGGAGGGCCCCAGCTCATACTCCGTCTGCAACTCTTCAAAGGACTTCACCTTCCCCTTATTCAGCACATCTCCCACCCTGGAGATGCCGATCAGGTCCCATTTATCAAACCCTTTTGTGTGCCAAAGCCTTCCCAGTCTCTCCGATTCAAACAGCGGGGTAGCGAGGGTGAGCCTATCCTTCCAGCCCAGCGAGTCAGTTGCCATCTTCCACACACGCACTGCCACACCAGTGGGCCCCGTGAGGGACGAGTCTAGGGACCGCGAGTACAACGCCCTGTAGTAGTTACCTCCATGCAGCAACCACCTGTCCATGGCATACCCAGGGCTGAGGGCAGGGCCATAAAACCCATGATTAATCGCGCTCAGCTGGGTGGCCCAATAGTACCGTCGGATGTCTGGGAGCGCAATGCCCCCGTCGTACCATGGAAGCGTCAACTTTGCAATAGCTATTCGCGGCCGCCCATCCCAAAGCAACGTTCGTTGGAGGCCTTCGACCTCCCGAAAGTATTTGGCCGGAACCCAGTCCAAAGTATTCTGCAGTGCGTAGAGGAAGCGGGGAAGAGACATCATTTTAAACAGGGCCGCACGCCCAACGAGGGGCATGCCAGGGGGGGAGCAGGTTCTTCTCATAGCGCACAGCAGAGTCCATGGAGATAAAAATCCCCAAATACACGAAGCCCTGCTGAGCGACCTGTATCGAACATGTTCTAGGGATCGGTGGAGCCTCGCCACTAAGAACATACAAATACGATTTACTCCAGTTGATAACCAGACCCGAGTTCCTACCAAAAGATGAGAGTACGTCGCAGACCACTATAAGTGATTTCTTGGGTGAGGCAAGATACAGCAGGATATCATCGGCGTAGAGCGAAATACGGTCCTCGTGTTCAGGCGACCATCTAAGGCCCCTTATATCCGGGTGCCAACGTATCCACGCAGCCAGCGGCTCAAGGGCGAGGGCAAACAACAAAGGCGACAGGGGACAACCCTGCCGAGTACCCCTCCCAAGCTGAAACGGAGTCGACGCCCGACCATTCACCACCACACTCGCAAGTGGCCCCTCATACAGCAACCTCACCCAGCTCACAAAACCGTGGCCAAAGCCGAACTTGGTCAGCACGGCCCACAAATATGCCCATTCCACCGTGTCAAAGGCCATCGTGGCGTCAAGAGACGCCACAATAGCTGGTTCATGCAGCGTGCCCGCCCTGGCGATTACACCATGAAGGCGCCGAAGATTTAACGCTGTGTTTCGGTGCGGGATGAAGCCGGATTGATCCGGGTGGACCAAGTCACCGAGTACCCTAATCAATCGGGTCGCCAGGATTTTAGCCAGAATTTTCGGCTCTGCGTTAAGAAGTGAGATGGGCCTATATGAGGCGCACTTATCTCGGGGTTTGCCCTCTTTGTGTATAACCACGATCGTCGCCAGTCGCTGGTCCAACGGGAGGGTCCCACTCCCCCGTGCCTCCACAAACATGGCGCGCAGGTGAGGGGCGACCCTATCCGGAAATAGCTTGTACAGGTCGACCGGCAAGCCGTTCGGTCCCGAGGCCTTGCCCGAGTTTAACGCGCGGATAGCCCCCGCCACCTCGTCAACCGTTATGTCACCATCTAGATCGTCCCTATCTATATCGGAGAGACAGGGCAACTCGATATCACGGAGGAGGTCACACGAGTCCTCGGGCGGCCTATCCGACACTGAGGCATAAACCCTACAGAAATAGTCCGAGAAGCACTTTACAATCCTCTCAGGTTCCACAATCGCCTCTCCCCTCTCTCCCGTCAACTCTGGCACAACTCTATTGACCCGTTCTTTTTTGTCCAGCCAAGCCAGGAGTTTCCCTGCCTTGTCCCCAACATCATACAAACGGCCCTGCTGTTCCCTACTGAGGGTCTTAGCGGCGTTCGTCACCAGGTCCTTATACTCAGCTTGCTTCAAGCAAAGCTCATGCAGTGAGGACTCTGTAACCTCCTCCTCCAGCACTCCCTCCAGAGCCGCGATCTCCTCCTCAACCTGCAGAACCTCGCCATCTCTCCGCCGCTTGGCAGCTACTACTAGGGAGAGGGCTTCCCCTCGGAGCACGGTCTTAAATGCTTCCCACAGCGACACTGCCGAGTCCACGGATCCCTGATTGTCCTTGAAAAAATTATCTACTTTCTTTACCAGCGCGCTGCGCATCTTGGGGTCTCGGAAATACCACGGGTTGATAGGGGCCACCCTTCCTCCTCCCTCCCGACCTAGATCCAGCCGGATCCACACTGGCGAATGGTCAGATCTACCACGCGCCATGTGCCTCGCCTCAGAGACCAATGAGGCATGCGCAGCCAGAGTGAGTAGGTAATCAATCCTGGAAAGACTACCATGTGCCCCGGAGTGGAACGTGTATTGGCTCTGTGTGGGGTGCCGGAGCCTCCAGCAGTCTATCAGGCCAAGCGTGTCTAGGAAGTCTGGAAGCCACTTCTGAGCCCCCCCTGTGTCTCTGGGCGGGTATCTATCCAGCAGGCCGGAGCCAACAGCGTTGAAATCACCTCCCACCACAAGCATACCCCCTGGGAGATCTAGCAGGGCCCTACCCAGATCTGTGAACGTGGAGGCCTGCAGGGCCGGCGGGACATAAACCGAAACTAAAACCAAAGTTCTTCCTTCCCACCGCCCCGCCACCGCCACAAACCTCCCCCTCTCATCAACAATGGTGGAGTCCACCTCAAATGGTAGCGAGGCTCTGACTAGGATGCCCACACCCCTGGACCCAGAGGAGAATCCCGAATGTGCTATGAATTTATAACCCTTCCTATTCAGAGCGTAGCACGTATTACCTATAAGATGCGTCTCCTGCAGCAGGGCGACATCCGGCATTGACCGTTTCAAGAATTGCAAAACAATCCCACGCTTAATGCGATCCCCCAAACCATTAACATTCCAGCTTATAACACTTAAACCCCTACCCCCCATCCTCAAACGTAAAGAGGCCCACCCCACACCCGAAGAGCCACCATGGAACAGTCCTGGAAAGAATCACCATGCCTTGCAGAAATAAACCCCCCAACAACAAACCCAAAATCCCAGACACCCCCCCCACCCTGCACCCCTGCTGCAGCTTACAAAGCCCCCCCAACTTGCAGTGTGCCTGTCGCCCTACAAAACCCAAAATCTACAAAAAGTACCCTAAGGGAGGAAAAGAGCACCCCTCGTCCTCCCGCAGCCCTCCGCATTGACTGCACACTATTCAAGTCTTCAAATATAGCCAAATCGAGTCAGACCGGCTCCGAAAAATCAGCCCTGCCCATCCCGGCCACTGTCCCCATCCTCGGCAATGTCCTCCCCCGTCCGTCGCCGGGGCAAAGCGTCCAGCCATTCATCGGCCATAACAGGAGAGTCAAAGAAGAATGTCCGATCTTCGTGCACCACACGTAATCTGGCAGGGAAGAGCATGGCATACTTCAGATCCCTCTCCCGGAGCCGCCTCTTCACCCCCAGAAAGCCCTGTCTCTGCCTCTGCACCTGCTGGGTGAAGTCCGGATAGAAATTCACCGACGCGTTCTGGAAGGGGACCGGGCCCGTCACCCTCGATGCTTGCAGGATAGCGTCCCGATCTCGAAAATGAAAGAGCCGAGCGACGATCGGCCTCGGTGGGGCACCCACCTTGGGCCTCCCACCCGGCACTCTATGGGCCCTTTCAACCGCAAAGAACTTTCCAAGACCCTTAGGCTGCAGATGATTAAGCACCAAGTCCTCGACAAGCAGGTCAACCGAAGCCTCATCCGAGGACTCCGGGACCCCGATGACGCGCACGTTGTTGCGCCTGGCCCGGCTCTCAAAGTCCTCCAGCCGGCGGGCGGCGAGATCACTCTCGGTCCTCAGCTTACGAACCTCGATCTGCAGTTCCGTGACATCATCGGTGAGGCCCGTGGTCTTGAGGTCCAGGGTCCTAACCCGTTCATTCGTTTTGCCCAAGTCCGCACGGATCAGGTTAACATCCACCAAGATGGCATCCACCTTATGCGCCAGGGCATCAAACTGTCTCCCAATCGAAGTCTGCATCCCTTCGAGCGCGCCCATGACATCCTGTAGTGAGAGCTCCGGGGCCGAAGACGAGGCCGCCTTCTGGGTATCCGGTGACTGGCGCGACCCACTCGGTGATCCCTTCTGCAGAGCATAGCGGTCCATACTATTGACTTGGGTATAGGCTCCCCGCCTGGTAGACTTAGCCTTCAGCCGATCCACCTCTGCTTTGCCCGACATGGTTGATACCAAGCAGGTCGGTTCAGATAAGACGGGTCCCTCTCAATGAAAGGAATCAGGAGTGATCAGTTCTGCAGTGGGCCACCAGAGTAGCCTGCAGAGCGTCCATAGGGTAATAAAGCCACCAAGAGCTCTCCAGGGGCAGGGCTGACAAAGGGAGAGAAAGCGAAAGTGAAAGGACGGGGACCTCCGTCCGACAGTTCACACCTCGCCTGGCCGTTGTTGTTCAACTAGAAGTCGGGCATCCTGCCAACTCTAGCCCCTGGCATCCCTCGGAGATAGGCCGCAATCTTCCACCAGGCATAAGTCCGGTTCCCGGTGGGCGATCCGACCGCGGGTAGCATCAATCGCCTCCCTGACAGGTCATCCACACGATGCCATGCATACCGACAGGATTAGAGACAGGATAGTCGACGGAGGGCGCGAGGGTCTCGGGAGCTCAGAGCTCACGCGGCCATCTTGGTCAAGCGCTAGGCTCCTCCCATCTCCACAGATTTAATCACTAAAGCGCCAACCTGTATTAGCGACTCTATGGTTGACTCTATGGTGAGCAAAGAGCAGTACAATCTTCCTTCAATCAGGACACGATTCTCTTTCCCAACTGCCTCAAAAGCAATTCCCCAGACAAAAAGTTAAAACATTACAAAATTAAAACTCTAAAAAAAGCTTTTTCGCACAGTACAATTATATTTTACAATCAGTGTTTAAAAAGATAAAGCGTGCAGTTACACAACTGTCTCGCGGTACGGCCACTTATACGACTACGTGGTTCTACACCAGCAAATCCTATTGGAAACACAAATTATATTTTCTAACCAGCATAGAAATAACATAGCCTTAATGTGCAGCTCATACAAGCAATGCCAAATTATGAAAATCACATTACAGCTAGTGAAGGAGGCTGCCCCAAAGCTTACGCTCTCTTGCTGTTTTTGTTCAAGAATTGATGACATGAGGTCTTCCGAATGTCTAAAGTTATTTGTAGCTAAACATTGGAATAATGTATTGTATAACATAACCCAGACAACATAGCTTTAGACCTAAAATGCCCTCAAAGATTTAGATCCGAGTTTAAAGTGTCCACTGAGTAGAAAAATTAATGTTGTCAGCATCTTAAGTTATTGTACATAAGGCGCTAATAGTCATGCAGTCCCAATTTACATTTAGCATTCTGGTTCTTGAAGTTTGTTTTTCTAAAATTTAGGAGCTATGTGTAAACCATAACGTGTGATGAAATATACACCACTGTTCAATTTACTCACACCTAACAAGGGGCAAGGTGAAACTTTCTAAATTGAGTCTATTACTACAACTGAAGCATAAAGGGCCCGATTATGATGTCAGATGGACCACTACATTATGATGTGCGTCGATCGAAGGCAGCGGGCCGAGGGACTAACTGACACTTTGGAAAGGGCTTAAGGATCCCATTACACCATTGGTCGGAATGTAATTTCCTACAATGGGTCGATGCCTACTCATAGGGATAATGATGGCCCATTCGGACTGCCTTTTCATGGTGATCAGACCGCCTTGAAATGGAGGCTAGAATGGGAATTAGGGGGCCCATAGAAGGGCTGCCGTCCCCCGTGGGACTCTGCTATTGGCCCAGGGGGCAAACATCCGTGTCCTGTGTTCCAGGCACAGATTTTTGCAAACATCAGTTTTTCCATTGTGGCTTGTTCTGTAACCTTTTTTTTGGCTGCAACACAAGCCACAATGATAAAAGTTATGATTCTGACCTCGTACACGGCGGACGCATCATAATTCAGCAGTTGGGACCCACGACTACTTGTAGGTCAGTCCCAATTCCGCTATGATGTTGACTGGACGCTCCTCGGACCAGCATTGTAATGAGCACGATACACAGTTACTGCCCTTTAAGTGCAGTGTGTCTTCACTCCTGTTTTTCATTACAGAGTACAATGATGGAAGGTATTATTTTTTACTTTTGTCCTTCAAAGCTATTAAAAAGTCCACTCTACAGAATTGTAGTCTTTTGTTATATCATCAAACATTTTTAAGTATTTGGCATGTCTCAAAATCAAAAAACAGTGGTACATTCTAACGTTTCAATGTAGGATTTTGACATCTTTGGGTACATTCCTTCATTTGGCGAAACTGTTAGAAGTCATTGTGGCTCCAACCAAAAATCTCTTATCCCTATTTTATCTTTTGCTTAATGCACCAACCGATGGTTTAGAAAGCTGTCACTGTTTTTGCACACTGAACCGACCTTTATTTTGTGGGACCTTAAATCACTCAACATAATATGGGCATTCAGTAGTATTCTAGAATCCTTACCCTTTAATATTAGTGAGGCCAGTTCCTCTTTACCCATCTTACTGAATGAGCTGCAAATGAAAGAGTGAGGCCTGTGCTGGGAACACTGCCTACTCCTAAAAAACGAAACATCAAAGTTTCCTTTTTTCCTTTATAAACACATCCTGTGTTCCGTTAAGGAAAATGGGCTGCATTCAGGGGCGTAACACAGGCCCCCGCATACCCAATGGTGCGGGGGGGGGCCCCAGCTGCAGGGAGCCCCCTCAGACCAGAACTACGGTCTGAGGCCTCCGGATACAATGCAGAGTGGGGGCCCCTCTGTGTACATTGCAGGGGGGCCCCTTAAACTTTCGTTAGGCCACTGGCTGCATTTAAAGCAAAAAAGATTGGTTTATTAAAAAGCAATAACAGACATGGTAGTCTGCTGACCTGTGATGGCTGCAAATCCTAATAAGTCGCAAATTGTGACCTACCATATTAATAATCATAAGGTAGGTAGATTTGCCACCCAATAGGAATTGCAAATTAAGAAATGAGCATTTCATACATTTAGAATACCAATTACCAAGTGGCGATTCAGAAAAAAATGCTATTTGGGAATAATTATTCTAAAAGTACGTACATCAGTTGAATTGATGCTTAATTGGAGATGTATACTGAGGCATGCAGTGCCTCATGTGAACTGTCATTTGTACGGAGCATTAAGGTAGGTAAAAGAGTTTCCTTTCCCTTGTGGGCCTGAAAAGTTCAGTGGACCCATTTGGAGAGATAAACAGAAAATGATTTATGACTATGGACACATGGTATGGGGTGTCCTTTTTAGGTCAGGCATACCCAAGGCTTTTGACATTAATAAATATCTCACCAATGCACAGAAGTGAACTTTGGGTGAGCCATCTTCAATCATTGGATTGTTTGACTCGGTCCCTGTCAGATGTTTCTAGTTTGAAATGCCCTTTACATTTTGGATTACACACTTTTTTGCTTCAGCATAGGGTTTTCATTCTGATGGTGAATTGCATGATAAGTAGTCAAATCTTACTATAATGTAGATGTTTCTACCTTTGTAGTTGCTAATAGTGGGTCACACCTCTCTTACCTTACCATGAATTCTGGAACAATTATATAGACAACGTTCCCCAGCAGTCTCAACACTGTCATTCAGAGTGACTGAAGAACATAATGGAGGTTTTAGGCAATGGTACCTAATGGAAGCTCAGATAAACAGGAGCCAAGATGTAAAGATCATACCTAAGAGAGGAGAAAGCACAAGGCATAAAAAACCTCTTAACAGAAGCAATACAAGAGACAAAATTAGCAATTGAAAGCAAGGAACAAGCAAGCACAAAACAAGCCCAAAGAAAGTCAGAAAGAAGAAACAGTGGACTGGAGTTCAAGGGGTGTTAGACACATTAAAGACATAATCCTCAGTATACCACACAAAACATCACATTAAATAGCAACTAATGCCGATAAGGCCAAACATGGGGCTGAAGGACTGCCATGAACAGGCTGTTGGTGGCGGTGCCTACGCCATTGCCTTGTGGTTTTCCCCCACCATATTATGATGGCAGGGGAAAAGCATGGCGGTCAGAAAGACCAACCGCCGCGGTCCAGATGGGAGGCTCAAATCTGACCACCCGTCATACCAACTGCAAATCCCTGCATTGCAGCGGCACTGCCGTTGGGATTATGATCTCCTTTTCCCCGGCAGTTCTCCGGCGGTCAACCCACCACAAACAGGTGGTGGAAACGGATGTGGGGGCCCATAGGGAGCCCCCCTTAATCCCTGGGTCAGAGACGTGTACCCTGGGGGGTACCTATGGTGCTCCCTACATATCACTTCCCCATTTGCCAGGCACCGAATGGTGCCTGCCACGTAGTGCAGGGATATGTCTGCATCCTATTTTTTTATATTGCGGTGGGGCTTCTGACCGCATCCCAGCCAGATTCCAAAATGTAGGTAATGCGACTGCCCTGGTGGCAGTCGCATCATAATTAGGATTTTGGGTAGGCCGCCTCGTAGGCAGTCGGTCCCAAATCCAATACGATGGTGGACGCACTGAAGTCCGTCTGCCATTTTAATGAGGCCCATTGTCTAAAAACATAGTACAGCCATTGTGTATTAGCATTCCTCACAGAACTTACTTCATTTATTTGCATAATTAATTAAAACCATTACAATACAAAATAACATCAAGTCAAAACCAGTTATACAAATACAAATTTCATTTTTGATTTTTGTACATGTGATTTAAGGGTTGAAGGTAATTAGTTCCAGTCCATACCTTCCCTTCACCGTTTATGCCAGACTTCAGAAAAAGTGCAAAAAAGTGCTTTGGACTTCGATAAAGTGCATCAGTGCCCAGAATAGATTAACTAGAAGGGAACTTCCTATTCGATCCTCCATACTAGCATTGCACTTGTTCCCGATGAATAAAATGGTTACTAACTATTGAACTGGCATTTTCTTTTCGCATTACCTCAGGAACTTTAATAGACAGCAGTTCAGTTGTGGATCATTAGGTGCAAAACATGCCACAACCGTGTCTCCTAGTGCATACTCCTCACTGGTTGAAATGGTATTTTAACAGTTGTTTACTTTCTTGTGAAAGTTCTTTACATGTACATAGGAGGTGCAGCAGATCTTCTGGTGCTGAGCCACATAAGCGGCTGGTAAAGCCCGCTTTTTCCTTTAGCCAGGGGGGAAAATGCTGTATACAGGGTAACAGACCAAGTCTGTACTTCAAGAACTTGATTTTTGTGGCTTTGGCATAGCCCATATCAAAATATTTTTTAGCAGCTGGCACTTGTAGGTGTTCAGAGTCATCAATCCATCTGCCCTTTTCGAGAGAGATGCCTTGTCCTCAATCCATGAAAGATATTTGACCGTCTTCCGGACCAATTTTTTAAACGTAATGGTATTTGTGGGTGTATCCCAGAGCTGGTTCAGCCCCATATTATGCAAGCTGCTTTTGAGATATTTGGCAGTGGTGAGGCGGTTTGTTGTTGTCACTCCTTTCATTGATGTCCATTTACAGTTCCTTGAGCAGATTTTTGCACTTTGTCCCAGGTGATAATATATGCCGCTTGTCTCAAAAAAGACTGTTTCTGTATACCAAACTGTAGCCTGATTTGCGCAGGTGAGGTATATTAGGGCAGACCAAAAATGACCCTATGAGAAGCAGTTACTGTAGTGTCAAGTATTTTAGAATCTCTTCCTCTCTGTGCCTCGGTGTCATAGGCAATTGTTGGCAGAATCTTAGCACGAGCCACCTGTACCAAGAGCAGAATCGATGGGCCATTTAATTTGATGTTTAATGCTTTTAAAGAGATTGCCAGGGCAATACCTTTATGCCTGATGCTGTTTTTCTCTGCAGAGAACCGGCCGCCTTTATCTATCTTCACGGTAAGATATTTGTATTCCAACGTGTCCTCAATTTAGGTCTTTTCCCAGAACCAATCTGCAGATTTTTTCCTTTTTTTGCTGACCGTCATGGTTCTTGTTTTTTCCAGATTTATCGTTAGACCATTTGGTTTAGAATAGTCCTGCATGATGTTTAAAAGATGTTGTAAGCCTACTTGCGTATGGCTGATCAGGACTATGTTGTCCGCATATTGCAGTGTTAAACCTCCTAGTCTTGGGGCGTGTGAGATACAACTGTTTAAAAGCGGGACCAGGTCCACTAGAAGTAAATTAAACAGTGTGGGTGCTAACAGAAGTAAATGTTACTTCCTGTAACAAGGTAGTCTGTGTCATACAGTCCTGGTCCCACTAGATAGCCCTATAGCTAAGCAAGATAAATAAATCCCCTTCAGTTCAGCACCTTCAATTTCCCAAAATCAAAGAGTGACGCATATGGGGCATACTGTTACCTAATGCGCCATAGGTATGTACAGCACATCTTTCCCTGCTAACTATGTCTGCAATCCTTTTTGGAGAGTGTGGTCCATCCATTGACACCCACAGGTCCCATACACATCAGAATCCACAGCGCACAGTATTGGTGGCTGCAGAGCAAAACAGTAGATAGTAGAGCTGCTCGATTTGCATCGTACACCGCCAAAGTGCTGTTCTCATGATGCTTGTAGAACGTCCACCACAAGCATCATGTCTTGGTTTCAGCCACTGCTAATCAAATACAGTGTATCCTTATGCTTGTTAGCTCTTTTGATGCACCGGCTGCTACATTCTCCCCTGCAACCTTCCTTTTAATGTTTTGTTTGTACAGTAATAACAAAAGAGGTGCTCATTTTGTAATGTTTATGTGAGTTTTCAGATCTGGAGTCAGTTTCATTTGGTCTATGGCTAGGCTTCATTGGGCTTACTTTTTGGGAATTGCTGTCACAGTCGAAACAAGCATATTACATGTTTTCTCTGTGCCACAGTTTTCATGGTGGTTCCTCTGAAACAAAGGGCCCCCTGTTGCCTATGAGCCATGAGGTGCATGCAGGGGCGAACATGTTGTGACCCCCTGTGTGCATGCACCCAAGTACCTGCACAGCATGGACTGTGCCAGTCCATGCCTTGCAGGTATGTCCTATGACTTTCCCGTTCCGGTGCCTATTTTCAGAGGCACCGTCATGGGACTTCCAAAGAAACTCCTGCCAGGCTCAAGAAACACTCAATCTGATGGGCGGTGCTCACACAGCTTTGGCAGTGCTGGAGCGTGGCGATGGTGAACCACCCACTCCTGCCTCATCAAAAGTTGCTATCTGCCCCATACAGTTTAGCAGAGTGAGTGGAGTGGTGCAAATTAGCAGTTCTCTCATCCCACCAAACTTAAGGCTTTGAGCTCTGTTTAGAGTACGGATGTGCCAGGTTGACACCATCAGAGACATTGCTGGCTCCCCAAATATAAATATTTGACCTTGTGGCTAATCGACTATGGGGTTGTCGTAATGCAATGAAAGTCATACAGCCCTATTGAGGGTGGGCCTACAATAATCACTTTTCCCTGCCAGTTTGCGCCAGAAACACAGAATGGTCCCATACTCAGGGAGTTTCTTCTCTTCTGATAACTTATTTGCTATTATTTTGTATTTGCGCATTTGTTTACTGTATGTCGCCTCTGCTTTTCCAAAAATACATTGCGGTGTTAGTTGCGCTGCAAAAAATTGTACTTCTGAAAACACAATATTTTATTTCTTACACATTAACTAATTAAATGTGGATCATGTTTCTTTTTGATCCTCAGTTTCTTTTATTTATGAAGCAAGTAACACTAATTCATGCCCCAATATTATTTTCCCTCTTTTTTTGTTAATGCTTCTTTCACTCATTTCAAATAAGAGAGCACTTCTGGGGCATCGGAGAGTTATTGCTCAACTTTGTTCATCACAAACAAACTTGAATTATTAGAGGGGCTTCATGACGATCTTAAGTATGTGGCTACAGTGATCTCTAAAAATTAAAAAATGTAAGCATAGCACATAAAATGAGATTACTCCTTTGGTGTACAAAGTTTATTGCTAAACAGAATAAAAAACCTCAACAATGGCTTTTCCCAATAACTTTCCAGAAATGAGAGATATAACATCAATTCTTTTTAGTGGGATGGTCGCCTATGAGTTTATAACCTGAAAGTTTAGTATTCAAAATCTTTTTTAAAAACAGAAAGCCACTATTAGGCATACAATTATGAACACCATTATTTCTAGTGATGTGTGGACAGAACATCAAAAAAAAACATTGTGCTGCAAAAGTATAATTGAAGGAATAGCATGATGTCCAAAATATTGTGGACGTAACTATTGAAGATAAGCATGTAATTGTTTGTCTTGCTTTTACTATTTTATTATAAAATTGGAATGTTCAGCGCTCCATTATAGATAATTGAGTGCTTCGGGCTTCTACTGGCTGGTAGAAGCCTGGAGAGCAACATTCCAATGTATTTTTTTTTATTGAATACCTGTTGCTGTGAACAAAGGCCGCTCAGCGCCCAAGGGGATTTAAACCCCTCGGGCTCCAAGAGGCCTTTGTTTTTACAAATTAGAACATTCTGCCCTTTAGGAGTGGAATGTTCTAATAGCCTTAGAGCCCTATGTAGCGGGCTCTACAGGCCATTAGCAGCCTGCTCCTGCACTGCCAAACTTGTGGTCACACCGCCTGCCAGATTACGAGTTTCTTCATGTATAGTGTGCTGTTTTTGGAGGTTCCACGACGGTGCCTCTAAAAATGGGTACGGCAATAGGAACTCCAAAAGCAGTTCCTGCACAGCATGGACTATGAAGTCCATGCTTTCTAGGAACTGGGATGCAATCACACAGGGAGCACAACACATGCTTCCCCTTGCACATGGGAAACAAAGGCCTCTGTTTCAGGACCGCAAGTCTTTAAATGGAAGAAAGAACTCCATGACACCATTGGTGGTCCTGAAACTCCTAATATGCATGGCAGTTCCGCAGTGGCACCACCAGCATATTACTGAGGCCCTGACCGCCGCACGATCGACAGGAAACAACGATTACCTGGCTTCTGCAGCAGTGCAATGGCGGTCTTACAGCCAACTCATAATGGGGAGGTTGGAACGCTGGTGTAGTGGTGGCTGTACAGCCATACCCCACCAGTCTGCCGGTCCTTGGACTGCCAGACTTGTAATTCGGCCCTAAGGGCCTAATTACCACTTTGCAGTGAAGGAGCAGACTGCCATGCCAGTGGTCTGCTCCCACGCTGCCAAACCCACGGTTGCACCACCCGCCAAATTATAACTTTTCTTGTGTTTGGCATGCTGTTCGTGGTGGACCCACGGCAGTGCCTCTGAAAATGGGCACTGCAATGGTAATGCCAAAAACAGCTCCTGAATGACATGGACTGTATAGTTTATGCCCTGCAGGAACTAGGGTGCATGCATACAGTGGGGCACATGTTGTGCCCCCCTGCATGCATCCCATTGCACATGGTCAACAGGAGACCCCGTAGGGCCCCTTTTGTTTCAGGACCTCCAGCCTTTTTTTGAGTGAGGACCTCCATGACACTGCTGGTGGTCCTGAAACTCATAGTATGCATTGCGGTGCCACAGAAGCACCACTAGCATATTACTGAGGTCCTGCCTGCTGTGCCAGCACCAGGGAAAGCAGTTCCCTGTTGACTGCGGTGGTGCAATGGAGGTCTGACTGCCCCACTCATGAATGGGCAGTCGGACCGACGGTGTGGTGTTGGCTGGACCACCACCACCAGACCCCTTTTCAGACTCATAATTAGGCTCATACAGCCTCATGCATCAAGCCAAAATCCAGTCGGTAAAATACCGATTCGCTAATAGCTCCCGGTATTGAGTTAAAAATACCCAATCCCAATGCATCAACCCAAAAGCAAAAATCGCTATTTAAGGAATCCTTAAATAGCGATTCCTTAAATAGCGATAGCATTTAAGGAATCCCAAATTGAGATTCCTTATTTTAAGGAATCTCTATTTGGGATTCCTTAAATGCAATGCATGAAAGTAAAAAAATTAGCGAATTCGCTAATAGGGGGAGCAAATTACCATGAAGATGAACTGCATGGTAATTTGCTAAAAGTTTGAAAAATGCACTTTTGTGCATTTTTCAAAGTTTCATGTTGCGCACACACATGCCCTTAGAGCATGTGTGTGTGCAACATATGTGCACATATCAATTTCAGGGGTGCAATAGGGTGTCATTTTGACACCCTTGCACCCTTGAAATTGCATGAGCAATTTGCGAGAACCTACTGGTACTCGCTATTTGCTCATGCAATCTCCAATTCATTCCTATGGGCCTGGAGGCCCATAGGAATGATTGGGATGGCATTCCTTAATTGCTACTCGCAATTTGCTAGTAGCAATTAAGGAAAGTTAAGGAATCGCTATTTGAATAGCGATTCCTACATGCATAGCCTTTTGCTATTCCTTATTAGCGATTCCTTATTTTTCGCTAATAAGGAATCGCAAATGCCAATGTTGATGCATATGCCCCATAGTGTGTTGGCTGACTGGTATCATCCAGCCTACCACCACAGAAGAATTTCTGACCTTTTGCAAGTGAGAGTCAGCACTCTCAGAGGCCAGGAACAATGCCTACCTGGTGGAATGTGATCACACCTTCTCCAGCAGGATGGTTAGTGAATTTAGTTTATCAAGGCTAGAGGCTTCAAAGCAGTTGCCACCTTTGATATGCAACCATGGCTTCTGTCCAGACCTGGACAATGCCACTTCCTGCCCTGAGGCCCATATGGCACCAGAGTAGGTGGGAAATTAGACAGTCAAGAGGTGTGTTTCACTTACAGGCTAGTACCAATACTAAGATGACAGCCAGAGAATGGCTTCACCGTCACTTGTTTTTGGTGAACCTAGAGAATTTTGGGTCAGGATTATGCCTGCTCCACAGAGGAAGTGTTCATATATGGGCTCACCTTAGAGAGTATTTAGGGGGGGCACTGACACCAGAGAGACAGATTCATCTACCTGGGAAAAGGACAAAGAAGAGTTGCCATTGCGAGAACTGACCAACTAAGCCAAACGTGGCATAAAAAAAGCCTGCCTGCCTGCTGATTCCTTGACCCAACTCTTCTAAAAGCTGTTGATCCTCCACAACACTGGGAGGACTGTCCAGCACTTAGCCAACCATCAAGCATGTCCCTTGGGGTGGAGGAGCCATTCCCTGCATTCACAGACACTGACCACATTCGTCCAGTACACCGTGACGTTGCCCATCGGCCCCACCAAGGAAGCAGCACATCAAGAAGAAGTCTACATGTCTCTACGCGGCCAGCCCGACTCTCTGCTAAGTTTTGTGATGCTAAACCCTCCAGGATCCACCCAGCCAAATACCCTGCATGCCATAGCACCTGCACCAGCCAAGGCTTGTTTGTGTCTAGTCCACACAACAACCATAAGAAACCTACCTGCCCAATGACGGACTTCAGGACTGGTGAGATGCGTGACCAGAGTGGCCCTGCTGTGTTGGTTTTTCCTCCTCTGTAGAACCGATTGACAAACATGAGATCCTCGACCTCCAGTGGCCAGTCAGCCATCACCCTCTGCACCCCAGCTCCACAGCCTGGGACTTCTGATTGTGTCACCTTGACCAAGAGGTCCTCAAGACCTGAACCACTCTACTTGAACTCCTCTTTAGGTTCTCCTAGACTTATCCCAAAGTCCCCCCTTGCAGCCTCTTTGTTTTATATACCATTGAATACAATGGTGTATCGCTAGAGATTACAATCCTGACCAGTTTCTCTGCACCTGGATACCTAATGGCAGAGAAATCCAAACTGCTGGTGGTACTTTGAACCTTGGCCCCTAAGCCCTTCTAGTACCAAAGACCATTCCCAAACACCAACTGCAAGTATATATTTGCTGTGTATGTTTTTCCTCCCATAGGATACCATTACCGCGTTCTAGGCTCACACTCAAAAAACGCGATTTGAGCATTTTCATGTTTTCTTGTAAAATTCATAACTCTGAAAGTACTTACCTGACTCTGAATATCTTGGTGTCTAAATTCTTATAAAAATCTGAGTTATTTTTATCAATTGGTCTCAGATTTCGTTTTGAGTGTGCGTCTCATTTATTGACTGTGTACAACAATTGCTTAACACTCCCCTCTGATAAGCCTAAGCTGCTCAAAAACACTACCACAAAAAGAGCACTTATTATTTTTATAGTAAGCACTGTACACAAGTAATGGTCGTCTGGAGTTTTTGCTTAGTGTGCTCTTACATTGGCTTACTACATAAAAAGCCAGCTACCGACCCACCAACAGATAGAGACAAATCTTGCTCTCTGCTGGAGTGTATAGCCTTTGTCCCAGATGGCTGTAAAACCGCTAATGATCAATTTCACTCTCATTTTGACAGGCATACATTTTGTGGCTCTTAAATTGATAAGGATTGCACTCTCAACCGTTGCTTGAATACATTCCAAAGATTTTTGTTGTTTTATGCATCATAAGATACATTTGAGTAATACGATATAATGACACTTTTGGAAGTAGTAACAACAGCTTTGACACTGAATACAATGTGTTTTTCACATAACAGGTGTCTCTGTTTATTCTACTTTAGTTTACTTTTCACTACATAGCTCTCCCTCCCTCCCAGCTCCACATTAAGTGAGGCCTTCCCCCAAGCCCCTGCACTCTCAAGTGTTAGTGTTTGAGGCCCTCCTCCACCTGCAGGTTTCACCTGCGCCTCATCCCTGGTGGTCCAGTGGACCTCTGTCTCCATTCTCTTGCTCTGCTTTTTCTCTCCTTTTTACTCGTTTTTCCCTCACTTCTATCTACCCCCTTCACTCTCCTTCTGGGTCTTTCCTCCACTTTCTGTTGTTTCACTCTCCTGTGTCCTCTGTGACTTTCCTCCACTCTTTCTTGCACTTTTTCTGTCATTTTCCCCTCATTTCAAGCTCCCCCTTCACTCTCCTTCTGTGTCTTTCCTCTGTTGTTCACTCATTTTTTACCCTCATCTCAATCTCCCCCTTTTACTCTCCTGTGTCCTCTGTGACTTTCCTCCACTCTTTCTTGCACTTTTTCTGTCATTTTCCCCTCATTTCAAGCTCCCCCTTCACTCTCCTTCTGTTTCTTTCCTCCATTTTTCACTCATTTTTTACCCTCATCTCAATCTCCCCCTTTCACTCTCCTGTGTCCTCTGTGTCTTTCCTCCACTCGTTCTTGTACTTTTGCTGCCGTATTTGCACTTTTTTCTCTCTTTTTGCCTTTTTCCTTTTGCCTTTTTCAGCCCGTTTTTCCCTGCCGCTGCTGCCCCCGCGGCCCCTCCACCCCAGCACGACCAGTGCGACCGGCCCAATCCAGCTCCCCTCCCCTCCTCCCAGCTGTCCAGCCCTCCCCGACCCCTACTTAATGGTTTTTCTCTCCTGTTCACTCGTTTTTTCCCTCACTTCTATCTATCCCCTTCACTCTCCTTCTGGGTCTTTCCTCCATTTGTCACTTGTTTTTTACCCACATCTCAATCTCCCCCTTTCACTCTCCTGTGTCCTCTGTGTCTTTCCTCCACTCTTTCTTGCATTTTTTCTGTCATTTTCCCCTCATTTCAAGCTCCCCCTTCACTCTCCTTCTGTGTCTTTCCTCCACTTTTTTAAATCATTTTTTACCCTCATCTCAATCTCACCTTTCACTCTCCTCTGTCTTCTGTGTCTTTCCTCAACTCTTTCTTGCACTTTTGCTGCTTTATTTACACTTTTCTATTTCTTGTTGCCTTTTTCCTTTTGCCTTTTTCAGCCCGTTTGTCCCCGCCGCAGCTGCCCCCATGGCCCCTCTTCCCCAGCACGACCAGTGCGACCGGCCCAATCCAGCTCCCCTCCCTGCCTCCCAGCTGTCCAGCCCTCCCCGACCACTACTTAATGGTGGCCACGCCACCGGGGCACCAAAGGCAAGTTCGTCTGCACCCGTCCGCGAACCGACTGCGACCAGCACCAGGAACCCTGAATCTCTGCACCGCCAATGGTACGACCCAGCGGCACTACACGCTCTCAACCCAGGCCGCAAGAACTACAAGCTAGCATCACCAGCCAACACCCACGAACCCATCACCTGTCACCGCAGCCGGTACACCTGCAGCACCGCCAAGACCACTGACCCAGCGCAATCCGCCCACAAGAACACAACTGAACCGAAGACTCTGCAAATCATCCTCCTCAACATCCGATCCCTCCACAAACACGCCACTGAAATCTGGGACCTCCTCGACAGCACTACCCCGGACATAGCAGTCTTTACCGAAACCTGGACCAACACCACCTCGGGACCAGACATTGCCATTGCCATTCCCCAAGGATGCAAGATCTCCAGGAAGGACTGCCCCACCCGCCTGGGAGGAGGAATTGCCATCGTCCACAAATCCACCCTCCGCCTGAGCACACTCCCAGATGAGCCCACAGACCTGATGGAACACCTTCACTTCAAAATACTGGCCAGCCCTACCTCCACCCTCCGAGGAACCCTCATCTACTGACCCCTTGGACCCCGCGGACTTTTTGCCAACTCCATCATGGACATCATCTCGCCGCATGCCATCGTGTCCACCAACAACACCCTACTGGGAGACCTCAACAACCAACTGGACCCCAGCACGACATCCCTCCTGGACAACCTCCACAACATTGGACTCCACTAGATCATGACCAAACCCACGCACTCAGCAGGACACACCCTCGACCCCCTCTTCACAACAGGAAACTCCATCACCTTCAGCCACACCACGAACTCCCATGGACTGACCATCGATGCATCCACTTCACCTTCAGAACACTCACCATCCACAGACACCAGCACCTGCTCCCACGAAGAAACTGGACCAGAATCAGCGACGACCAGCTAACCTCATCACTCAGCAACTCCACCCCAACCATCGCGAGAAACGACGACGCCAACACCACAGCCCGAACCATGCACACATGGATCTCCAACAGCACCAACACCATAGCCCCCCTCAAGAAAAACAACAACACCCACGCCAAGAAAGCTAGATGGTTCACCACCGAACTTCGAGAGTCCAGACGCACTTGCTGCTGCCTCGAAAGGGCCTGGAGGAACACCAAATCCACAGAAGCCCACAACAACTTCAGAGCCGCCACCAACGCCCACCACCAACCCATCAGAAAAACGATGAAAAA
This sequence comes from Triturus cristatus, assembly GCF_964204655.1. Taxonomy (NCBI): domain Eukaryota; kingdom Metazoa; phylum Chordata; class Amphibia; order Caudata; family Salamandridae; genus Triturus; species Triturus cristatus. Next base: position 461,767,516 of record NC_140594.1, read on the forward strand.
AGCAATTGAAGACAGAATCTCCACTCATGCACACAACAGCAAAGAACTCTTCAACATCATCAAGGAGTTTGCCCAACCCACCAGCGAGTCCACCAACATCCCTCCCTCACAAGATCTCTGCGACAAACTCAGCACCTTTTTCCACCACAAAATCAAGAGCATCTACGACAACTTCGACGAAGACAACCAACACACTGAACCCTCACCAACCACCCTCGACACCCTGAAGCCAGCGATCGACAACCGGACAGCCCTCACCACCGAAGATACACTGAAGACGATGAAGTCAATCCACTCTGGGGCCCCCATGGACCCCTGCCCCCACCACATTTTCAACAGAGCCGCTGACACCATCGCACCCATGCTCTGCCACACCATCAACCGCTCCCTGACAACTGCCTCATTCTGTGATTACTGGAAACATGCTGAGATCAACCCCCTCCTGAAGAAACCCTCGGCGGACCCCACTGACCTCGAAAACTACAGACCCATCTCCTTGCTCCCGTTCCCAGCGAAAGTCATCAAGAAAGCCATCAACAGCCAACTCGCCACATTCATTGAAGAGCACAACATCCTCGACTCCTCCCAATCCAGCATCAGAAAAAACCACAGTACGGAAACCACCCTCCTCGCCGCAACTGATGACATCCATACCTTACTGGACAAAGGAGAAACAGCAGCCATCATCCTCCTCGACCTCTTAGCGACATTCGACACAGTCTCTCACCGCGCCCTAATACGCAGACTCCACGACGCAGGGATCTAAGACAAGGCCCTCGACTGGATCCGCTCCTTCCTCTCTGGCAGAATGCAGTGGGTCAGACTCCCCCCTTCCCTCTCTGACCCGACTTCTACCGCCCGCGGAGTCCCCCAGGGGTCCTCCCTCAGCCCTACCCTCTTCAACATCGACATGGCTTCGCTCGCCCAAATCGTCATAACCTACGACTCAACATTGTGTCATATACGCAGACGACACCCAACTCATCCTCTCCCTATCCAATGAACCCAACACCGCCAGACACAACTTTCGAGAAGGCATGGAAGCCGTCGCCAAATGGATGAAAAACTGCTGCCTATAACTAAACACCAACAAAATGGAATTACTCATCATGGGCCCAAACCCAGATGCCTGGAGCAACACCTGGTGGCCCCCTGCCCTCGGAAGCCCGCCCACCCCCACGGACCACACATGCAACCTGGGAATCATCCTGAACTCAGAGCTCAAAATGGACCGCCAGATCAACTCTGTCTCGTCCTCCTGCTTCCACACCCTCCGCCTCCTATGTAAGACCTTCAAATGGATCCCCCTTGAACACAGAAAGACCATCACTCATGCCCTGGTCACCACCAGGCTCGACTACGGCAACGCACTCTATGCCGGAATAAACAAAAACCTCACCCGCAAGCTACAGAACATCCAAAACGCTGCTGCAAGACTGGTCCTCAACCTGCCAAGACACTGCCACATCTCCCAGCACCTGTGCACCTGTGCACACTCCACTGGCTCCCCATCAAAGCTAGAGTCACCTTCAAGATGCTAACCCACGCTCACAAGGCCCACCATGACACTGGACCAGCATACCTGAAAAGCCGACTCAAATTCCACGCACCCCAAAGGACCCTACGATCAGCCCAGCTTTCCTACGCCGTGGTCCCCCGCACCAGAAAGACCAGATCGGGAGACAGCTCCTTCTCCTTCTGCGCAGCCAGAGCCTGGAACGACCTTCCGCTCCACCTCAGACAGATAACATCGCTCCCCTTCTTCGTAAGAAATCTCAAAACCTGGCTCTTCGACAGACCCCCTCCATGATGCACTGGAACCTGCGAACCCCCCACACACCCCACCGCCTTGAGACCCTTACGGGTGAGTAGTCACGCTTAACAAACAAACATCTGATTTGATTTGATTTAGGAATATCCAAGTGGGGTGGTGTGGCCGGGCGCAAATTGAGGAGGAAGTCTAGATCCATGCTCCCGCCGGCAATCCCCCATCTAGTGTCATCTTGATGATCATAGGGGGCCCTGAAAAGACTAAAATACCCCCCCGACTCCCCAAACAAGGGAGAAGAGAATGATCTTAAGCCTGCTATGCAAAGAAAGGCAGTAGCGAGGAAAGACAAAATGGTGCCCGTGATGTGGAGCTGAGTCCGGCTGCAGCCTTTGTTACAGGAGCAGCCTATAAATCCCACTGGTAGGCCCCCCCCGCAGCGGGGAAGAGGACGGGCTGACCCAGGATTGCTCGGCGATTGGCAGCGGCGAAGAAATAGTGCCATCAGAGCAGGGAGCCCTTGACATGGCGGGCGGACTCTGCAACATACTCAGTGGCGCATCGGAGGGGGAGCTGACGGCAGAGTCTGCCGGCGGGACTTCAGCCTCCGGATTGGTGCGAGTGGCGGGGAAGTGGGCTGATCCCTAAAGGGGCGCATGTTCAGTGGGCCTGCACGAGCTGAGCAGAAGCTTAGTAGATAACCCACGGGGCACAGCATGTCTGGGACCCACCAGAGGCCCGAATTAATTGAATAGGGGCTACCAGAAGGGCAAAGAGAGGCCTCAGACCTGGGACCGGCTGAGAAACAGCCCTGAACGGAATCCAGACCAGCGGGCTAATACCAAGCAGGACACTGTTTTCCACGATCGGGGTACACAGTGGCCTGAGAGCGAATTGAGCCAACCGGGCAGCAGAACAGCCAAACCAAGAGATCCTTCCTGGATTAACACGCACGGGCCCACCCAAGACACGGGTGGCACCAGAGACCAGACTGTAGACTGACGGCCACAACCACGCGTAACATAAAAGAACTCTGCGAAGTGGATCCTGCTACGAGGAGGTAAGCACCATGGGGAAAATCGCCAAAAGGTGGGAACAGGACCAACAGGAACTGCCAGGGGAAGAATGGGGGGTACGTCCATAAGGACAATGAGCAGGAATGTGGGGAAAGAGGCACCAGAAAACCTCTCACTCTCAGAAATTCTCGGGGTAAAAAAAACATCAAGGATGGCGGTGGAGACCAAAATCGATACCCTCAGAGAAGACTTGGGCCTACTGAGATCAGACCACAGAAAACTAGCAGACCGAGTCTCAACAACGGAGAGCGAAGTTCGAGAATTGAAACCCCAGGTGACCACTGATAACCAAAGGCTCTCTGACATGGAAAAGAGAGCGCAAGCACTGGAACTTAGGGCGGAAGACACCAAAAATAGAGCACAGCGTAACAAACTACGCATTGTATACCTTCCGGAAAAGGTGGAAGGAAAGAACATGGTGGCCTACATAGAGTACTGGATCCTCACCGAATTGGCAGAAGAGGGGCTGTCCCAATATTTTGCGCTGGTGTGAGCACACAGAGTCCCTGTAAGAGAACACCTGCCAGTATGACAGCCGAGGCTGGTGGTGGTATGCTTACTATTCTACCAAGACAGGGACCATGTGCTGAGTCAGGCCCGGCAGAAAGGGCAGCTCAAGGGGGCAAACAGTATCATCAGGATCTTCCTGGACTTCTCCCGGGATATCCAGAAACAAAGAGCGTCATATGAGCGCCAAGAGGGAAGAGGATAAACCCCCTCTCCCTCAGAATGGATTCCCATTCAGACCCCCCTGAATATATCCTCGAGGCTTTCCCTCCCGTGTCCCATGAATGTTTCATCTCCCTGCTGGCCATGGTAAAGAGTGGCTCTCCCACTGACCCAGCGCCATTAAACATTCTGAAACAGGTTACCCCAATAATAGCCCCCAACTTGATAAACCTGATCAATGCCTCCCTGTCCTCTGGAATAGTTCCCACCAAATGGAAAAGCGCAAGAGTTAAAGCTCTACTTAAGAAGCCCAATCTAAACCCGGTAGAACTGAGCAACTATCGCCGATATCCCTTCTACCTGCCATAAGCAAGGTAACAGAGAAACACGTCAACCTAATTCTTTCTGGGTTTCTTGAAAGCCACAGCCTCCTCCATTCCTCCCAAAATGGCTTCCGCCCGCGACAAAGTACTGAAACCGCGTTACTGGCAGTAGTAGAGGAGAGTATGAAAATCCTGGACTCAGGAGGTTCAGCAGCCATTCTACTCCTAGAACCTGAGCGCCACATTTGAAACGGTGAATCACTAGATACTGATTCGGCGACTCAGGAGTATAGGAGTGGACGGAACGGCGCTTCTCTAGATTTCCTCCTTTCTGGAGGGGAGAACATTCCAGGTCATTGAAGATAACATTGTATCTAAACCTGCCCTTCTGTCGAGTGGTGTGCCACAGGGCTCATCACTCAGCCCGACTCTTTTTAACATTTATATGTCCCCTCTAGCAGCCATTGAAGCCCTCCATGGAATCCGGACAATCACCTACGCCGATGACACACAATTGGTGGTTGGGCTCAACCAAGCAGATTTAAAATCCCATGCCCTCTACTCCTGCCTTAATGACATTTCAAGCTGGATGGACGCCTCCCAGCTTAAGCTCAACGGAGAAAAAACTGAGATTATGATTTTGGGCAATACTCTCAGTTTTAATCCCAGCATGATGTGCCCCCCTAGCATGGGCTCAGCACCAGTCTTGAAAGCAGAAATTAAGAGCCTCGGGGTATGACTGGACCAGGACCTGAGCCTTAGAACCCAGGCCAGGAAAACGGCAGCCCTCTACTATGGCTTACTTAGAATGGCCCGAAAGGTCCTGCCCCTCCTTCCTTTCGAGGCCAGGAAAGTAGTGGTCCAATCATTAATACTTTCGAGAGTTGACTACGGAAATGCTCTGTATCTGGGTGCTCCCATCTCCGCAGTCACAAGACTTCAATCAGTACAAAATAGTGCTGCGAGACTCCTGATGGAAACCACCAAGAGACTCTCAGCAAAACCGGCTCTCCGTTCCCTTCATTGGTTCCCGGTTCAGTAACGGGTTAGGTTCAAGGCCCTGTGCTTAGTGCATAAGTCAATGCAGGGACTTGGTCCTCCTATTATCTCCACCATGATTCGTCCATATAAAGCCAACCGGAACCTTCGATCAGACGATCTGTACCTGGCAGAGATCCCTAGGATCAAGAGGTCTAGGAGTGGCGGTAGACTTTTTTCATATAATGACTCCAAACTCTGGAACTCCCTGCCCCTCCACCTCCGCACAATTCCTAACCATCTGGCTTTCCCGAAGCAATTACAACCCATGTTCTTCCCTTAGTCCTCTGTCTCCCCTGTGTCAGTTACTAGCGCTGGGATGCCTCTGGGTAGCCATGCGCTCTAGAAATGTCTTTCCATTCCATTCCATTCCATGTATCTGCCAAACAAAACCGGTGTCAGCTGAACATACAATACTCAGTGGTCTTCCTGGCCAAGTTACGACAGTCGATTGCAGGTGGGACCAAGTTTGTCACTATGCCACAGGAGGAATGGGAATGGATAGACAAGCACTCCCCTCAGGACAATGGGGACCAGAGACACGAGGGGCAAGACAAATGCAGTGTCCGACTCAGAGGCAACAATGGGAAACTGGCGGGCCTGCCTAAAGCACAGGAAATGCAAAGGGAAAGGGACACAGCAGTGGTAGCGATTGCTTCCCTTAGCCAACATGGTCTACGGGGCACCGCCTCAGCATCCGGGAAGGACCCAAGAGACTCGGACCTGAAAACAGCACTAGCACAGTGGGGGAATCCAGTCAGGAGCTTACAGACATTACCCCCAGATCGGCGAACGATATCATATGAAGCCACCGCAAAACACTCAAGTATGCCCATAAGCTTTTAAGCATGGGGGAACACAGTGAACTGAACATGCCCTCTAATGAGCTGAGAGAACCTATGGACACGATCTGTCGATTAAATCCTACAAGCACTGGGGTTGGGGAGGACCTGAGGGGTGGGAGGACATGGCTCTTTCCCAAGTAGGCATCTGACCCTTCACTACCTGAACTTTGAATAATTCTCACAGTTGCACTCGAGTGCATAGATTGGATGGGGGAGAGAACCTCATTTGTCCTGGGGAGGGGGTGTTGTTTTTTTTTTGTCTTTTAAGTTGGGGGCACTGCAGGCGACTAGAAATAGAATTAGGGATATCTAGTAAGGATCGCAACAGCCAAACCTGTCTACCGGGGATCCCGACCTCGGGGCAAGAGAGGGAAAAAGGAGAATAAATAAAGATGAAGGATAGAGTAACATATAACCTAATATCCTGGAACATAAGAGGAATGCACTCTATGCACAGGTGACATAAAATATTCTCATACCTTAACAGACACAGAGTACACATCGCCATGTTGCAAGAGACACATACCCTGGCTTCAGAGGGGGCTGAACTACACCGGAGGTGGAGGGGCCAGGCCTTTTTCACATAGTTCTTAGCATTCATGAGGGGGCATTAATTTGGATACAGGCAGGGGTCCCTTTTCAACACGCGGGACACAAAGCTGACCTGGAGTGAAGGTACATCATAGTCACAGGGAGGCTCGACGGCCAAGACGTGACGCTGATTAACCTCTATGGGACGAATACAGACCAAGTGGCCTTCTTGGCAAAGATGACTGGGGTATTGGCTCCTTATTTAACGGGATCCATTATCATGGGAGGAGACTTCAACAGTGTGGCAGACCCGGACCTTGACCACTTTTATCCTCTGCGCCGTGACTCTCTTGTACAAAGAGCGACCAGGGGCTTTTGGGACTGGCAGACACGGTGGGGACTGAAAGATACATGGAGATGCATGTACCCACTGGACAAAGAACACTCTCACCTCTCACACGCAAATGAACTCCACATAAGTGTGCCGGCCATACACGCCGCGATGTGAGGAGCAGAGTATCTGACTCGCACAATATCAGATTATAATCTCCTCCTCATAAGGATGCTGTGGGGAACGCAACTCCAGTCCATCCCAACATGGCGCCTCAGATCAGAGGTGCTTGAGGACCAGGTATTCCAGCATGAGATAAGGGGACACATCACCTCCTATTTTGCTGACAATGTCCACTCCTCGGACTCTAGACTGATGGAGTGGGAGGCCTTCAAGGCAGTAATAAGGGGAAGATGTATGGCATTATCAATTGGGGTGCGGCGGACATTAATCAGGGACATAGAGAAAGCAGACTGTGCACTAAGAGAGCTAGAGACGAGATGCCTAAGCACCCAGAGCTCCATCAGGAGCTTCTAGAGGCAAAAGCAGAAGTCGCTGCTCAGGAGGAAATGCTTGAAATGTTTCAACTACAAAAACCACATGGATCGGACTCACTCGGAGAGGGACACGGCGGGCAAGCTGCTGGCATGGCTGGCCAACCCATCCTGCACAGGGAACAACATTATAGAAATAGCTGACCCAGTTGGACGCCCCTTATACAAGCAGATGGACATAAATAACAGGTTCCTAGAGTAATATAAAGAGCTTTATAAGAGCTTGGGGCCCGAGTGGGTGAGGCGATAAGATATTACTTAGAGGGGATCCCCCTTTCCACGATATATGGAGAAGACTCAGACCAACTGGGAGCTGACATCTCAGAACATGAGATTAGGGCAGCCATTAAGGGCCTGGCGAAAGTCAAAACCCCAGGAACAGATAGATTTCCTACGGAATTCTATGCCACATAGTTGAGGAGCTGGCCCCCAAACTGGTGGAACTATACCCAGCGGCCGGGGAGGAGGGAACCCTGCCACAGACTATTGGTGAAGCAGTGGTGATCCTTCTACTAACAACAGATAAGTCCCCACTTGACTGCACAGCTTACAGGCCTTTATATATGCTCAACCTCGATTTTAAAATCCTAAGTAAATTATTGGCATTCAGACTGCTCCCACACATGACCTCTCTGGTCCATCTGGACCAAGTGGGGTTCATATCAGGCAGAAACACAACCCTGAACATAAGGCAACTCCTCTCTATCCCGGAGTCGGGCAGCAGTGCAGAGCAGGAGGGGGTGATATTCACCATAGACATAGAAAAGGCCTTTCACAGTCTGGAGTGGGAGTTCTGTATGCTGTGTTAGCAAAGATGGGACTGGGACAGAGGTTCATACGCTGGGTGAGACTGCTATACACAAGCCCGATGGCGAGGGTGCGCACTGGCCGCACGATTTCAGAGCAACATTGGGTGGAGAGGGGCACCCATTAGGGGTGCCCGCTCTCTCCCCTGCTGTTCGCACTGGCGGTGGAACCATGGCCTGTGTGGTGCGGATGGGAGACAGATACAGGGGACTGCGGCTGGAGGGACAGGTACATCATATAATGCTATATCCTGACGACCGCCTGCTGTTCCTGAAAGACTCGGGGGAGGACCAGCAGGGGGGCAGGAATATGATGGAGGAGTTTTGGGCTCTCTCGGGCCTAAGAGTAAACTGACAAAAATCCCAGTTGTTCCCCATGGTAGCGGACCGACAACCACCTGAGGTGGGAGTCTCGCTGTTTCCGATACTTGGGGGAAAAGATCTTCCACTCGCTCCAGGACATACAGGAAGGAAACCTAGAGGGGGGTGTCACTGAGGGCCTCAAAAGATGGCATGGAATTTTGGTGGAAATGCCCCATCTCGGTAGCGGGAAGGATCTCCTCACTAAAAATGGTGGGCCTTCCCCGACTGCTGTACTTTTTAGTCACGCTGCCTGGGTGGATCCCCAGGGCATGGTTACGGGAGGCAAAGAGTGGCCCCTTGGCAGAGGGAGGGCTGGATACCCTAGACTTCGAAGCATACTACTTGGCAGGGCAGATGCAGAGACTCACTCAATGGATAGTGGGGAAGATCACACCAGATAGGGAGTTGCCCCCCTTCACCCCGGGGTAGGATTAGGGGTGGGCGGAATTTGCGTAATCGCGTTACGCAAATCTCCGCGAAACGGTAAAAAATCTCCGCGAACACGCAGAAATTCCGCGAACACGCGGAATTGCTTGTTCGCGATACTTTTTGCCTGTTCGCGATCGCTGTTTGCGTGCTTGGGGTGAAATATCTCGCGAACACGCATATTGAGAACGCGAACAAGCAAAAAATTTCGCGAAGTCGCGGAACGCAGATTTTTGGGCAATTTCGCTTTCTCCGCGGAACGCGAAATTACCCAAATTCCGCAAATTCCGCGAACGGAACGGAATTTACCGCCCAGGCCTAGGTAGGATGAACTACTCCGTACACTTATGAGGACCGCAAAGCCACAACACATTCACACCAATGCGCATAGAGTGATACAGAGGTGTTGGAACAGATGCCTCCAGAGGACCCAGACCTTACACCCATACTCACCAGAACTTCCACTGATGGTGATTGGGGCGCTGCCACACGGGGGACAATGGGGAGGCTGAGACAACTGGCAAGGGCGACAAAGATAGGGGATTTATACAGAGATGGAGAACTGCTCCCCTTCAAGGAATTCAGTACTGACTGGGACATCCCTCAGGGCCACTTTTTGTTGCACAGAACGATCATGAGGGTGATACGACGGCACTGGCAGATAGGCACAATAGAACTGCCACCACACACCACAAGCGAATACATTGGGATAGCGGGGGAGGGGGTTATAAAGGCAGTCACATGCCTATACAGAGCGATAGGGAGAGACTCTCCTAAGCCTCTAGATGAGATAAGGAACCGTTGTGTGGAAGATATAGGACGCCCTCTGGAGGATAAGGACTTGGAAAACATGTTGCAAAGGGCACCAAAGGTGTCCAGAAACACACGATTAAGGCTGATAAGCTTCTACACAATGCACCCAGCATACATTACCCGGGAACGAATAAACCAATACTTTCACAGGGAAGACGCGGAATGCTCTAGTTGCAAGTAAGTAAGAGCAAATTTCATCTATATGATATGGAGCTGCCGGGCACTGGCGTATTACTGGCAGGAGGTGACTAGGAAAACGGCCCGAATCACTGATAGAACAGTACTGTGTACACCAGCACACTGCTTGCTCAACATGTTCCCACACACAGCCAAGATCAAAGTCACTGCCAAGTTTCAGGACCTGACATTCATCCTAGCCAAGTGGAAAATCACCAGTAGGTGGAAAGCATCAGATGGCCCTAGCATCACTAGGTGGAAAAGAGAGCTAGAGAAGTGGGGGGTCTCCGAGAGTAGAGTTCTGATGAGGAATGCGAGACACGGCTTAGGCAGAATAGAGAGGGCCCAGGCATGGAAGGCGCTGGTGGAAGAGATGAAACGCAATGACCAGGAATCCAGCAATACTTCCCCAAAGGCGAACTCTAGACAGGGGAGCCCTCAGAGACAGGACCCTGGACCTGACCCAGAATTGGAACTCGGGGGGACTAGCCCACAGACTTAGCAAGGCAAACTGAGCAAGATACGTTAAGGCGGGTAAACATGAGGACTGCACAGTCGACCAACTACTAGCAAGGGAAAGCGACACATACTGCAAGAAAAATCCAAATGGCTTGCAGTGCGGGAGAGGGAGGGGGGAGTTGGGAGGTTTTGGGGGGGGAGTTTGAACGAGAATAGCCGAATATGAGGAAACCAGGAATACTGCGGGGCAATTAGGAAGGATGAATGCATTAGAAAAGATAACTATGCAACAAATGCCCTATAATCTAATTTGATGAAAGTATTAGACCATGCATTATACCAAAACTCAATAAAATGTGTTTACAAAACAAATAGGATGGCCAAGTGTACAATACCCTAATATAAACCACAACCACTTTTATCACCTCAGTTCCTGTCACTGTGCCCATGTATGTGCCAAAAGAAATGGTGCAATACCAGAAATGGGAATTCGTCATCTGGTCACTTAATGTGTCTAAGAAACTAGATAGGAGGGATAATGGATCACCCCCAAACTTGGAAGGGGTGTATGGGCAAGGGTTCTCTTAGGGGTAAAATGTTTTCTCTGCAGAGCATATTTTTTTTGTATATTTGTGGGGCGTGGCCAAGATGGAGACTGAGTGAGACATTCTTCCAGGTCTCTCCGGCCCCACCGCCCATATTCACTGCTATTGACTAATGTTTCTGCCCTTCTGCAGATGACTGAGGTTTGGAGTGTGCCGGGCTGCTCTGGAGCCATTCTGGGACCTGATTTGATGCCGGGCCCAATGCCAGCAATTCTGCTGAGCGGCCCATGAGGGACAGTGCTGACTGGGACGGACCTGCCTACAGTGGTTTCCTCGACCCGTGCTTGCAGGCAGACGAACTGGAAGAGCATGTGTAGCAGTCCTGGCTACTGGACCTGCATGGGTCCTGATGGAGAGGTGTGTGAGGGCCACCTGGGCCTAGTATGCAGAGGTCCAAGGACAGGAGATGACCTGGATGGATTGAGCCATGTTTACTAGAGAGGGTGATCCGGGCGCCACGGGACCTAAAGCCAGCTTGGCCCATTTGGCCATGTCTGAGGAGGAGCATGCTGACAGAAATTGCTGCTGTCCTGCAGTAGAGGAGGAGGAGCGAGGGCCTACCGACATGGGCAGAACCTGGGGTTCCAGCACACCAGACAGGTGAGGTGCCCAGGTCAGAAGGGACAGCCCTGTGGTGGAGGCCTGAAGCAGAGGTCAGAGTAGGGCTGCTTGGGCCACATTGACTTGTTGAATCAGGGGCCTAACCACCCAGAGCTAGCTGACACCCTTAGTGGCACCTTGCCTGATGGACAGCACTGAGCTGGTGGAGCCAGAGGATGCAGTTGTGAACCTCTAGCCCTTCTGGTTGCTGCACGCTAATGCGCACTGAGTCTACATACCTGCAGAGTCCTCTGCAGTGAAGTTCGGAATGGCTCCTCATGTAAAGATCCCTGGTGGCACCAGGTCAACTCCATTTCTGGCTCAGCGGAAACTGGTTGCGTTGCGCTGCCTGCTGGGGTGTACCCCTGGGCAAGGGCACAAGATTGGACCTAACTGATCTACAGCCAAAAGGGGTAGGCACTGAAGGCACGGTCAAGGGGGGATGCCGTCTGGAGGGACTGCCTCTGCCTGATCAACCCATAGCGGTAGGGACTACGGAGCACACACGGAACCCCTAGTGAATCTGACTGGCCTGACCGGCGATAACTATGGCTAGAACCAAGAAGGACAGCAGTGTTAAGTGGCCAGTTGGGGGAACTTGTGGTGATCTCTCCTCTACTGCTACCAATCCCCCATGATGCATTGCGGAGAACCCGGAGGAACCTGTGACATGCCCCTTCCTCAAGTCCCTGTTCACATTCCTCCAAGTGGACCAACAGGAAGTCAAGAAGGAATGTTCCAGTTTTATCAGAGCACTCAGGAGGGATATGGACTCCTTGGGAGATCACATAGCTGCTCTATAGGACCACAACAACAGCCATGTTGAAGACATTGAACTGTTGCAACAGGAAATCCTTTTACTCTATGGTCGACAACTGGATCTACAGGCACATGCAGAGGATTTTGAGAATAGACCACGCTGGAACAATGTTCGGATCAGGGGTATTGCCTCTAAGGCAGAAGACAAGGACCTCGCTGGCTATGTCGCAGACCTCTTCTGCACACATCTTGATGCACCCCTGATCACCGAAATAAGGATGGACTGGGTTCACCGAGTTGGCCCTTCAGGCGTGGAGACAGCCTCACTGGTGGACATTCTGGTATGCATACATAATTTCCAACTGAAGGAGCACATTCTACGTAAGGATTGGGAGAAGCATCCCATCACCTTCTAAGGTTATAAACCCACCGTCTTTTAGGAACTTGCAGCATCCACTTCGCAAAAGGGACGCACCTTCAGACCAGCGACCTCCCACCTCAGGAACATCGGAGTGCCCTACTCATTGGGGCACCTCTTCTGCCTCATTTTCTGCATGGAGCGGAATATCTTTCAGCTATGATTGCTAGAAGAGACATACAAGGTGATGGGTATTGCTCTATCAACCAAAGGCACAGCATCCCAGACATCCCTGGCCGCTCTGCTGGGGGTCGCCCTAATGGCGTTCTCATTGGTCGGGGAGAAGATCCACCCACCCTGATCCAGCCACGATTGCCAAGGGCCAACAAGCTGTGTTGGACTCAATTCCTGGGGCAGTAACTAAAATGGATTCTTTGTGACGCAGATCGGCAATTAAGATTACAGACTGCACTGCAGTGGTTATGCAGAGGGGTGAGGCCATGATTTGACCCCTCTTATTGACATTTGCTTAATGTTTCAAAGGGGTTTTTGTCTGTTTTGGGGTTCCACCAAAGTTCTTTGCTACTATGACGTAAGGCACACACTGTAATGATGAACTCATTGAGTCATAACGCTGTCCTCCACACTACACAACGGGTGCTAATTGGGACAATAGCTCGCTCTTCACTGTCAGACTATGAGGGACACACCTCTCAGGGCTCTAGCCCTTAATGTGAAGGGGCTCAACAGCCCAATTAAGTTTAGGGTGGGCTTATTCTACTAGGAGGACTCAGAAGCCAACCATTGCCATCTCCAGGAGATGCATATCCTTCCACAAGACTACCACAGATTTCGTTCATGAGTCTTCCCTCATCAGTTTTTCTAGTCGGGACGCACTAAAACAGCTGGGGTGACTCTGTTGGTGGTTCTTACCTTTAAGGGGGGACCTGTCCGAAGGTGGCAGATGCAAAGGGTCGCCTTCTGGTTTTCCGACTCACTCTTAACGCCTGGTTGTTGTAGTAGCCTCCATCGATGCTCCAAAAGAAGTCCAGGAGGCATTCCTACACAAAGACTTTGCCGGACATCTTTTGCACTCCCAAACGGAGAATCTTGGTGGGGGGAGACCTTAACCAAGTCCTGGATAATGACCTGGACAAGTAAGCCTGGAGATATGGTCAGACTCGGGCATTAACTAAAGAGGGGCACGGTGGCTCAGGGACCTAGGGCTTTTGGATATGTAGAGGACACTTCACCCGGACACTCACAACTACTCTTACTTTTCCCATTCACAATAATACCTATGTTAGGCAATATCATTTCTTGGGCACGAAGGACATTGTTACTCTTACCTCTGGGATAGAGATCCTTCCTGCCACATTGTCAGACCATGCATTGGAGTTGAGGCTTCCCCCCCTGCGCCACCAGACTTGGTCCTGGCAGATGAGTGACACTCTATTGCAGTGCCCTGAGGTTGTTCGGCAGGTTCAGAAAGCCATCTGTTACTACTTGGCCCTAAAAGACTCCCCTGATATCCCAGTCACAACGGTCTGGGAGGCTCTCAAGGCTGATCTACGCGAGGAGCTTATTGCCATTTTAGCCGTGGATAACAAGGCGCGAAGGGAAAAATGAGATCAGCTGTCTGGGCTGGTGAAAGAACTAGAGGGTATGTATCAGCATACTGGGGCCCCGAGAAATTGGCGGCAACTTACTGCCCCTCGAGCACAACTGATCTGCATTGTCCTTGATAGAGCTGAATACACAGCTCTTCCCCTGTGCCATACCTTTTACATCAGGGGTGACAAGGATGGCCTCCTCCTGGCCAACAGGCTTGGCATTTAGCAGCAGAACATGGGCGTCCACTCACTCCTTGATGCAATGGGGGCACAGATCACGGACGACACAGCCATCGCAGATGCATTTAAAGATTTTTATGCGGACCTATACTCTGGTCAATGTCTGGAGACTGCACATCCTAACCCGGGAAAACACGCACATCCCCTCTCTTCTGACCAAATAGCCTTGCTGGATCATGAGATCAGAGTGGAGGAGGTGATCTTGGAGATCTCCCGACAAAAGATTTTGAAGTCGCCGGGCCAGACGACTTCCCAGACATTTTCTATAAAACATTCTGTCAAATCCTCACCCTGCTCTGTACGTGTCTATTTAATTCCTTTTCAGCCCCCGGAGCTATTCTCACCTCCATGCTAACAGCTTTGGTGTCAGTCATCCCTATGCACGGTAAATATCAACAGCGATACGGTTCATATCCGATCTCCCTACTGAATATCGATCTCAAACTACTTACTGGTATCTTAGCCTTCAGACTAGGCCTGTGCATGCCATCCATTGTTCACTAGAACCAGGCGGGTTTTATTCCGCAATGCCAAACCAGCGACAACACTAAGCAAGTTCTGAGTCTCATAGAGAAGGTTTATCATGCCCCGGGAGAAATATATGCTGTTAGCTATTGATGCCGAGAAGGGCTTTGACAGGGTTCACTGGCCTTCCCTAGAACAAGTCCTGCCCCACTTCGGCATCACCAGGAGAATCCAGACTTGGGTACTAAATTGCTATCACCTCCCCACAGCGTCGGCCGGGGTAAATGCCTGTAGTTCTGCGCCCTTTGCCATTGGCAGGTGGACTTAGTATGGGTGACCCTTGTTCCCCCTGCTTTTTGCCCTTTATATGGAGCCCATGGCTCAAAGAGTCCTCAACATTGGGACCACCTTCAGGGGGGACCAACATAAGATTAGCTTATACGCTGGTTACGTGCTTGCAACTCCAGACTGTACAGCGGTGTCCCTTCTGGCTTTCTTGGTTGAACTAGAGACATTTGGTCTTTCCTCCGGATTCCAAGGTAATGTGGCCAAGTCCCAAACCTTGAATCTATTGATTCTCCCTGCAGTCGAAGCTTTGCTTGCGGCTCAAGACCCTATTCAGTGGGTGACATCGACAGTCACTTACTTGGGGATCAAGATGGCCTCCACTCTCCAAGCAACCTCACTCCTTAACTACCAATCCCTACACAGCCACCTTAAATCTGAATTAGCCAGATGGAGACCGCACAAGATCTCATGGCTGGGAAGAGTCGCAGCCATCAAGATGACCATTTTACCCAGAATCCTGTTTCTCTTTTAGATGCTTCCCATAGCTCCCCCAAAATAGATGATTCCTAAACTACAATCAGAGCTGCACCAATTTAGCTGGTTGGGAAATGACCTTGAATGGGGAGAGCAGTTAGCAATCTACCTCCTAATGTCGGTGGCCTTGGGATACCAAACCTCCAACTGTATTTTCAGGCAACCCAATTACGATACCTGGTTGAATGGAATAGGGATTACTCGGGAAGACACTGGCTCTTCCAGGATCGGACGGTGGCCAGCACTTCCCTATGGAAGATCACCTTTTTAAAGAAAGTGCACTGACCCTGAAATATGCATCTTTTCCCAATCATGGTGCTGGAGGCTTGGGACTGGTGTATCACTAGGTATGGCCTTATCTCATTTGCCTCTCCTTTGATGCCCCTACTCGATAACCCGGACTTCCTACCGGGCAGTAGCCCCAGGGCATTTCTAAGATGGTGTTAGTCTTCCTGCCAGCTGGCAGGACACATTATGGACGAAAAAGGGGTAATCCCCTTTAAACAATTGCAAACAGACTACGTTATTCTTGAGACAGAGCGACTGCACTACTGGTAACTGTGTCACTTGCTCCTACACCCTGACAATAAGATAGTGAAAGATAACAAATCTCTTTGGGAGAAGGAGTTGGGGAGCCCCTTGACCAGTAGGGAATGGGAAGATATACACTACCAGGCCCACCATACCACCTGCAACACAGCCCTTACAGAAACACTCACCAAGGTGGTCATGTACTGGTACTTGACCCCTGAATGCTTGCACAACATAGAGCCAAACAAAAGTGCAGCCGGTTGGAGGGGGTGTGACACCGAGGGGACACTGGTACACCGTCTGTGGTATTGGCCACACATTCAGGCTTACTGGTCACAAATGCCTGATGACATCAACCATCACTTGGACACACAACTCCCTGGATTTCCTTCTTACACAATTTTAGGGTTACATAATCCACTCACCTACCCCCTGAAATCCAGACATGAGAAACTAATTGGCTTAGCCTTGAGCACAGCGAATCAAAATATTTTATCACACTGGGGGACAGCACACCTACCCACACATGTGGGCTGGCTTCACCTCTTTTGGCTTATCATAGATATGGAGAGGATCACCCTCTCCCTCACCAATCAAGGGACTTCTTTTGGGAAACTTTGGCACCCTTACATATTCCTCCTCATGCAAGAATTCTGAGAGCTGACTTGCCCCAAATACCTCTGCGTCCCACGACTGTCAGAATCGGTTTCTACCACCAACACTGAGAATGCCCTGTGAAGACACAGATAGCATCTACACAATGTTTAACTACAAAAGAGCTGCTCCTAAAGTGATAACCACTATAAGGTTTGAGTTATATTGTGGGGACATCTCACAAAAAGTAACGGACTGGTCTCACACACCACCTGGTGTCATGCTTCATCATTGACCAGTCCTCGACCTCTAAAACCTTGGTTTGATAGAGGGCGGGCATACACCTGACAACAGGGATGCACTTCTAAACTAAGTGGGGGCCCGTGTATGAGTGAGTGAGATTAAAAATCATTATAGTTATCCTCATTGTGTTTTTTAATGTGAAAGGTAACTATATGATGTTTAAAAGCAGGTGACGGTATGTGGCGGAATTAGTGTCCCCTAACCGTTGTGTTTAGAGGTCTACATGTTTCTGCCGTCTTGGCCCAGGAGGGTCCAGGGCATTCATCAGGACCTAAATATGTAAATGGGGGCTCCGTTCTTACCAAAAGTGGCAAGAGTGTACTACTGTGTGGGCGTGATCACTGTCACATTCCACAATTGGATGGCTCCTAGATTCAAGCCTGTAAAAGAAAATGTAGGGAGAGAAAAAATATATAACAACAGACCGTAGTAGTGGCGAATAACTGAACTCAATACATGCACTGATCCAGTTTCTGTGTGAGTGACTACTCATGTGACATGTGCCACTCAATTTGTGTACATGATGGGGATGCAAAGGTGAGAGCACATGTCTCACTGTTCTTACCTTAAAAACCAAAGCTACTGGCCCCATGGGAGGAGGGGAGGGGAAACCCCTGTTTGTCAGAACCTGTGGAAAAACATATAGATCACAGCTGGCGTGAGAATTATGGTTTTTCAAGCACAAACACACAGAACTTTCATCCTCAATTGTGCTAATTGACCCAAATTACTTTCATTCAACCCGATCTCATTCACACCCTTACTTCCTCAAGTAAAGTTTCCTGCGTGGATCCTAGGCGACTGCTCCCGTTCCTCCCCGGTGTAGGACTGGGTGGAGAGCCGTTGTGCTTTTATAGTCTGCTCACTTAAGCAAATTGGTTTTAAGTGGTGCTAAGTGAAATCAGGTGCGTGGTTTCCTGTGTCCCTGGAGGGGAAGCCTGATTCATCCATGGCCGAACTGTGCACATGCTCAGTGTGAATAAACCCGGAGCACTACTTCCTGTGCCCTGAAGCGTGAGTGCCTGGTTTCAAAATGGTGGAGTTACGCACATGCTCAGATTAGAGAAGTGAAGCGCGTGACGGAAATCAATGAGGAAAAGTGCGTGGTGGTCCGTGCCCTATGCGACAATGCCTAGTTTTAAATTGGAAAAAGTACACGCATGGTCATGTGTGCTATTGGTGCGTGACTGCCAAGGCACCCGATGTGGAAACGGGTGGGCGGCCAATTACTGAGATGCAAAGTGAAATTCTACCTAGATTTTTTAGCTGCCCAGAGGGGCGAGATTTTGCAGAAGGGGCAGAAGTACACATCTGCTCTGTGTGTGACTGGTGCGTGACTGCGAAGCACCCGGTGTGTGAACGGTGAGCGGCTGATTGCCCAGAACAAAGGGGGGGTATTCTACCCAGACTCTAGAGCAGCCCAGATGGGCAATGTTGTGCGTGTACTAGCGGGCAGTTTTCGGTTGGACTTGCTCTGATGCACTTGTGCAAACAGGTATTCCAAAGGAAGATCATAATAAGGGTGATAAGGGTAAGGATGTCAAATGTTGGGTATTAGCGCTGAGTGTCTGCACTATCATTTCTATTCAAGTACATCACAGCAAGTCCAACCGAAAACTGCCTGCTAGTTCTGGGCAATCAGCCGCTCACCCGTTCACACACCGTGTGCTTCGCAGTCACGCACCAGTCACACACAGAGCAGACGTGTACTTCTGCCCCTTCTGCAAACTCTCGCCCCTCTGGCCAGCTAAAAAATCTAGGTAGAATTTCACCTTGCATCACAGTAATTGGCCGCCCACCCGTTTCCACATCGGGTGCCTTGTCAGTCACGCACCAATAGCACACAAGCGCATGCGTGTACTTTTGCCAATTTAAAACTAGGCACTGTTGCGTAGGGCACGGACCACCGCGAACTTTTCCTCAGTGATTTCCGTCACGCGCTTCACTTCTCTAATCTGAGCATGTGCGTAACTCCACCATTTTGAAACCAGGCACTCGCGCTTCAGGACACAGGAAGTAGTGCTCGGGGTTTATTCACACTGAGCATGTGCACAGTGCGGCCATGGATGAATCAGGCTTCCCCTCCAGGGACACAGGAAACCACGCACCTGATTTCACTTAGCACCACTTAAAACCAGTTTGCTTAAGTGAGCAGACTATAAAAGCACAACGGTTCTCCACCCAGTCCGACACCGGGCAGGAACGGGAGCAGTCGCCTAGGAACCACGCAGGAAACTTTCCCTGAGGCATTAAGGGTGTGAATGAGATCGGGTTGAATTAAAGTACTTTGGGGCAATTAGCACAATTGAGGATGAATGTTCTGTGTGTTTGTACTTGAAAAACCATAATTCTCACGCCAGCTGTGATCTATATGTTTTTTCCACAGGTTCTGATAAACAGGGGTTTCCCCTCCCCTCCTCCCATGGGGCCAGTAGCTTTGGTTTTTAGGGTAAGAACAGTGAGACATGTGCTCTCACCTTTGCATACTCATCATGTACACAAATTGAGTGGCACATGTCACATGAGTAGTCACTCACGCAGAAACTGGATCAGTGCATGTAGTAAGTTCAGTTATTCGCCACTACTACGGTCTGTTGTTATATATTTTTTATCTTCCCACATTTTCTTTTACAGGCTTGAATCTAGAAGCCATCCAATTGTGGAGTGTGTCAGTGATCCCGCCCACACAGTGGTACACTCTTGCCACTTTTGGTAAGAACGGAGCCCCCATTTACATATTTAGGTCCTGGTGAATGCCCTGGACCCTCCTGGGCCAAGACGGCAGAAACATGTCGACCTCTAAACACAACGGTTAGGGAACACTAATTCCCCCACATACCGTCACCTGCTTTTAAACATCATATATTCACCTTTCACATTAAAAATCACAATGAGGATAAATATAATTATTTTTAATCTCACTCACTCATACACGGGCCCCCACTTAGTTTAGAAGTGCATCCCTGTCGTCAGGTGTATGCCCGCCCTCTATCAAACCAAGGTTTTAGAGGGCGAGGACTGGTCAATGATGAAGCATGACACCAGGTGGTGTGTGAGACCAGTCCGTTAGTTTTTGTGAGATGTCCCCACTCACAATATAACTCAAACCTTATAGTGGTTATCACTTTAGGAGCAGCTCTTTTGTGGTTAAACATTCATAGTTGGAGGCTGCTAGCTCCTAAAACCCCGTGCCTCTTGCTCCCTCCTCCACACAGTGTGGAGCCCATGTGTTTTTTTTTTAGCATCTACACAATCACACTGTTAATAAAGCACCTTGAGCATTTTGAGGGGGGATGGAGACGGTTGGGAATGGATAGGGGTGTATTATATTCGAATTTGTTTGTTGTTCCTCTGTACGAAGATTGGCAGTATCTCATGTCCCTGTTATCCATACTACCACTTGCACTGTATTTTTTGGTGATAAAGAATAAAAAGATGCAAACCATAAAAGTGTATTTACACAGGTAATTTAATTTGTCCTTTGTGGTGTTCTCTGCCACAGAGAACTCTGTGTAAAGAGACTGATATCCTGATTGGAAAATCACCTGACTTTGCATTGAATCCACACGAAAAGTTGCATCAGATGCAGCTTTTCCTGCAGATTCCAAAAGGTGTTTCTGAATAGCACAAAATACTACAACTACACTTAGACATAGATTTAAATATCCAAGTGCAGTTTTACTACTTAGTGAATAAGGCCCATTAGCCCATACAATTCTTAAAGGCATGCTTCCTTTATATAGTCTGCACAACTCAGTAAAAAAGTGCCTTGCAGGTAAACTTGATCCTGGAATGAGTTGTTAAAAGTGGCCCCTCTGTGGCTAGATCCATGCGTATCAACATTAGAACAGCGCCCACCTTCCTGCAATTCAGAGAGAAAGTGAAGTCTCCCCGAAACAGAAATCTACATAGTGTCTGCCTCACCGTAGAGATCTTGAAATAATATTCCTGTGCTTTGCCCATTGTCAGTGTTGCTTTTCAGCTAAGTATGTGCTTTTTAAATAGACTAACACAAATAGATACATAGCAGGGCCATAATGCGCAAATGTCGCTGTCTGCATCGTGAACTCTCACAGCACCCCTTGGCAGTCTCACCAATTTTTCTATTGGCTGGACAAAAATACACGTTTACCCTTAACTCTTCATATCAGTTTCCTCAACCTGCATCATCCCCTGCTTTTTCTGCAAATGCAAGTACTAGTTAGTAACTACCATCCATCACAGACTCACTTAGGATCACAACATCCTCTTTTAATTGCATTGGGATGGTCATATAGATCTCAGCTGCTTCTGTCCTCATCCAGCAGTACAATCAACGAGTGACAGAGGATCACATTGATCACAGGTGCCCTGACCTCTCAGCTTGCATGAATAAAACAAGTACTGGCAAAGACAATAGCCATGGCCTATAAGTGATAGTCTGCCATTATGCTATGATTGTATGTGTGGTTGTGTGAATTCTAGATGTAAAAATAATAATTAATTGTATAAATGGATAAGTGGGTGTGTGAATGGGTGGCTGTAGGAGTGGATAAGTGAAAATATTGATGAGTAAGTCCATAGCTGGATGGAAGGATGGGACGGACAGACATTGTGAGCATGGCAATATATCAATCAAGTAAGAAGCAATGAGACACTGTTCCTTAGCCTACCATTTTAAACTCCCATGTATTCAAATAAGCTAACATAACCCACCCACCACTAGTTGACTTCTAACTCCCTAGTGGGGTTTTCCTCAGCACTATCTTTCACTCCACCAATCATTTGCACAAACAACTCTCAAACCCATTAATGATGGCATCTAACTCCCTTAGATTTCACCACAATCAAAGTTGAATAATGAATGTCTCTTCTGAGAACACAAGACTGAACTCATTAACCAAAAGCCCCACAATAACTGAAAGTCCACAGTTCCCTGATATTTTTCTGAAACTACAAAATAAACCTAAATGATTTACCTGATGACATTGAAATTCAATCTGTTCAGTGTCACAAAACTGAGGTCAACTGAGTGTTATTTAAAAAAGGCACAATTGCCCTGATCATCAGCAATGCTAATTGGTTTGTAGTTACAGTAACAGAAAATATGAAATGAAACTCCCTGGTGGTGTGTCACCAATAACCCTGGGCGTAGTTCGCGAAGTAGCACTTCGTGAAGCTACGCAAAGTGCAGTTCACACTACGCGAGCTACGCGTAGCACTTCGCGAACTGCGTAGTACCTTGTTCGCACTGTGCCAGATGTCGTTTTCAATGATTGCACAGTGCGGACAAGCAACCGGCACTGTGCAATCATTGAAAATGGCATCTTGCACAGTGCGAGCTGTAGTTTTCTGCTGCTCGAGTAGATTTTTACTCGAGTGGCAGCTTTCTCAACGCGAACTGGTAGTTTCTCATCGCGAGCGGTCGCGATCATACGCGACCACTCGCAATGAGAAACCTGACCTCCTCGCGTTGGGAATCTCGCCGGGAGGTTTATTTTCCATGCTCGCGATCGCCAACTTGATGTTGCTGATCGTGAACAAGGAAAAAGTCTCGCCGGGATGTCATTTTGCTTGCTCGCGGTCGCCAACTTGACGTTGAGGACCGCTAGCAAGCAAAAAATGACCGCCGCACTACGCAACAATACGCTACGCGTGTTCGCACTGTGCTACGTGCAGTTCGCGTAGTGCGAAGTAGCGCGAACTTCGCAAACTACGCGAGCGTAGCGTAGTGCTTTGCCCAGGCTTAGTCACCAAACAATTATGGGGCATATTAACAAGCCAGGCAATAAAATTATCGCCGCTTTAGCGGCAGTAAACTGCCACTAAAACGGCGATAATGGGCTTGATAATATGCTCTATGGAATTCCAATTGAAGCCCATGTTAAATGTGATGGACGTCTAACATGGGCTTCAATTGGAATTCCATAGAGCATATTATCAAGCCCATTATCGCCGTTTTAGCGGCAGTTTTCTGCCGCTAAAGCGGCGATCATTTTATCGCCTGGCTTGTTAATATGCCCCTATGTGAGTACCACTAGAGACAGACTTTTGCTCTGCCCGGACAGGCTTTTGCTCTGCCCACATGTTGGTTGTCATGTCCGGTACCTAGTTTTACTTGAGAGGTTAGGTCTGTTTTCTCCCTTTCCTGTAGTCTCTGTACCTTTTGGTTTCCTATTGTTGCTTTTCTTTTTTCCTTCTCAGGGATGGGGAGTAGTTGGCGGTGGTTTATTGAGAGCGTTTACGGGTCTTTTGTTTCCCCGTTTCTCGCTTTCGGAGTATGGTTGATTCTTTAACCTTTTCACCTTGTTGTGGGTGCTTTGGTGCTTTTCACAAAGCACATTAAATACTACCTTTTTGGTAGGGGATCCCTTTTCTTTATTATAGAAGGTGCAGGTTTTGGGGTTTTTTGGTCCCGAAAGGAGCCTTGGTGGAGTTTGGTAAAAGGTGGATTACAAAGGATTCAAATTTGAAAACACTCTTCTGGGATTGGACCTTGTTTGTTTTATCTGCCCTTTATGGATCGTGTTTTAGCTTTTAGAGGGGTAAGCAACTCGAACAACACTGCTACTGTGCCAGATTGTTTAATGCTGTAAAAAGGGCTTTTCTTTTCTATTCTTGTTGTTAACAGTTTTTTTCGCCTTTTCTAAAGCTGCCAGTGCCAGCGCTTTACCTGGGATCCATCCTCAGCCAGAGAGGGGAGCATAGGATTGGCAGTCCACACCTTTTTCTAGGAGTGAATAGTGCACGGGTAGAGGAACGGGGACATCCGTCGTTCCATCAGTGCCTGTTTTTCAGGTAAGTGGGGGCGGAACATTGGGAGCCTCAAGTAAATGTTTTGATTGGATGGGAGCTGTGTTCTTCCAGAAAAACGCTGTTTGCCTTCCACGAGCTGTGATGATTGTGTTTATTTACCCAGCTGGCTGAGCTTGAATTTTCAGGGGCACACACATGATGTTGTAATGCTGTAAAAGTGTTAAAGATAGCTAGACAATTAATATTATTTTTCGTTCTCCGGCAGCAGCACAGATGGGAGGGGGGCAATCATTAACTTACATGTTTAAAAACTGTAGTGAAATTGATGTCCTTTATAAACGAATTAATCTACAATACAGTTCGAAACAGGGGGTCTAAGGGAACTTTTAATGACCACAACAAGATTCATTCCCCATAACAGTAATCACAAAACGAATGACAACTAAAATTGCACATCTCTTGACATCACTAGTGGGTCTACATATCACATCATCATTGACATCACAAATAACATCAATGAAGACAAACAATGGCTTTTCCCCTCTCAGTTTTTGACAGAGGCAATGCAGCTTCGGTTCTCTAAACTAAATGGTACTTTGGAAATCATCTACATCTTATGTTAAATATAGCCAGGGAAAGTGGATATTTTCAGATGTCCACCTCAATTCCATGGTGATATGAAAATAAAAATTTCAGCCTTGAATATCAGGAGGCCCTTCTTCAAACATCATGATTTTCATGTTTATATTAATTAACTGAAATATGGGATCTGGCCCTGTCCGGTTGTGCATATCGCACTACAGACATAACAGAAGGACTATTCTCTGCATAGTATATGACAGTTCATTTACTATGTCAACAGTATTGTAGGTAAAGTGGAAATATTATATTAGATCAGAAAAATGATTGCATATATGTTATGTCTGTAGCACTGTAGATGAAATTTATAGGATACAGTAGCCCCTGCTGCATATTATACGGATATTGCAAGTAGGCTTGAGTAAAATTCTAATTACGCCTGTGTAATTGTAATCATTTTGGTGATTGATGATGTCATTACGCCACATCGCGTAATTTCAGGGTGAAATTTCAGCACAAGTTGTACGGTTGGGGTAATTATTTAGCACAAAACTACAAATCCAAATATGAGCAGAACTGTTTTGAATGCAAACAACTGGAAACCAACGTAAAAAAATAATTTCAAGTTGAATTTATTTACCTGAACGGACTGTTTAGGTGATATTTTGAGTGTTAGATGCATTTCTCGTTAATTAGGAATAATTTCACTTAAATTGGCTGTAATTCTGCGTAATTACAGTACAGCAAATTATGCAAGTTACACACCCTTCCTTGACCTTATAGAGAAATAAGATCTAAGTCTGACTGACTTGCAATAGCTTTAAAATGTACAACAGATGGCACATTATTGCCCTTTCTGAAAATCACTTAAATGCTTGCTGTTTTACAATGGTATTAGAATCAGTTTAAACAGCCAGATTAAAAATACTGAGGTTCAATATGTGTGGAAAAAAGCAGAGGATTTCTCTTTTTCCTGTAATGACCTTTAGTGGGCAAAAATCAACATGTTAGCACAACTATTTACTTTTTGCGCAGCACAGTTAAAGAAATTGTAATATTAAAAAGCTAATTCTGGCTTTCCTTCTGTTATTTAATCTACAGCTTCAATTATGCTCCTTGGCCTGCTTTTCACTTTGTCTGCTGGCTGTGGCAGCAGCAGTGCTTAATTTTAGCCAGGGTTTTCCGGTGCTTTGACAACGTTGTGGTGCTGTTTGTCTAATTTATAGATGAGCACAACTAGTTGTTTATTCATTCAATCTACATTAAAAATGACTTATTCCAGGCACTCAAGCCATTTTTTATAGTTTTGGGGGCCTGTAATGGAATAGTCTGAATTGTCACAGTTGTAGGAGTGTGATATTTAGTTGTTGTGTTGGTACTGTCATTGGCAGGTTCAATGAGTGGTGCAAGCTGCAGTGGCTCTCATAACAAGAGCCCTGTCACTATGTCACTAATGAATGAAGCCCTGGGCAGTAGACATTATGACCTCATAACTCAGTTGAACAGCGACCTCATTTTGTTATTTCAAGTGACTAGAGACACCTTAGGGTGCCTTTAATAAGGAAGTTAGAGACAAGCTTTTATACAGGGATTGCAAGCTCCTATGTATAATAGAAGAAGGTCGTCTACAATGACAAAGAAAGTTTCGTTTATCACTACAGAGGTAATGGAAACATTACGTTCTGCCACATGGAAGATAGTTATTTCATGTATTTGCCAGATGACACGATGTTAATTGCTGAATAATATCGATTGGATGTCTGGGAACAAGAAGCATAGCAGCATGGTGCATTTTGGCAACCTGTGCACAGTATTACATGGGTTTCCTTCTTGCGCAGAGCTTTTAAAGAATGTGCATAATTTTAAAGCAACAATGCAGCACTCCCTTCCAAAAAAGCTAAGAAACAATTTTAGGATTATTTTAGATTTGAATAATGTATTTTTATTTTTGGTTTAGGTACATCTCCTTGTGTGTTTCCTTATTCAGATTCATTTTAGAAGGAAAGTATTGCATATAAATACAATATCTCTCCGCGTCTGGTTAAGAGGGTCAGTACATTAAATGCATTGAATCATTAATTACACCTAGGTAGTTCCAGCCTATTAACTGACCTCTGACCCAGAGGAAATCTTGCCTTGACATTTAAAGAAATATATTTTTTTAAATTCCCATTAAACTCACGCTGCTGATCTATGAAAAAAACGTTTAGCTGACCATGTTTGCTTATTAAATGCATTTAAAATCCACCTGGGTATGCCACCATTGATGATACCTCTACTGACACTATATCGCATCTCTTAAGATGTCATCGATGACCTTACTTTTTATGATGTCGGGCGGACTTACATCTGTCCTATTACAGTTGGGGTCTCGGACCGACTGTCTTCTGGCACCTTTGTGCAGTAGACAGCCTCCGGCCTTGTTTTTTATGATGCCATCAGAACCCCTTAATGGCAATACTGGTAGATATTACACTGTTACATTTTAAATATCATATGTATGATATGTGTCTATTAAAATGTTTTTCGAGGTTTCTGTATTGTGCACCAATAATGATGACTAATGTTTTCATTATATATATATATATATATATATATATCCTACTCGCACGTGATCAAGCTTTTGAGCAAAGTGAAACGCGCCGTGAATAAACACTGTTGTGGACATTCACAGTTACAGAGTCTTCCTTTCCTGAGAGCGTGCAGACTTTGTGCGAGTAGGATTGGATTTGATTGCCGCGCGGCTCCTGCCTTGTCATAGCAAACTTGCTTTGGATTTTGGAAGCGAGAGCAGGGAAATCGGCTCTCGCTCCCAAAATCCGAAGCTGATTGCTTTTCCACACGGGGAGCTGCATGTCAGCAGCTCCCCGTGTGGAAAAGCAATGCCGGCTCCCGCAGGATGCGGGGAGCTGGCGGGACCGTGGGGGCATTGGGGCTCCCCCCACAGTCCCCAACGGTAAGGCCAGGCCCCGGGGGATGGGGTGCCCGGGCCGGTATTGGCCACAGGGGGGGGGTCCGATGCGGCCCTCTTCTCGTTTGTTTTTTTGTCTTTAAATAATGAACATGTCGGCATGCTTCGGGGGATGTGGTCCCCAAGGCGAATGTAAATCAGTGAAAGTGGACATTTCAAAAAAATAAAAAGGATTCGCGACTTTAGCGTGGCCCCCGTGTGAAAGCAATGGGTGCGCGGCTCTCAACGCGGCCCTCGAGTGCTTCTTAAGTCTTTCAAACACAAAGGGGTTTATTCTGAAGGACACATCGCCGAGTTAACGGCACTTTATCGCAACCAAAATGGTGATAAATTTAACGTACCATTCACAAGCTGCAGCAAACAGCCCCTATCACCAGTTTATTAGTGATAGCAGCCTCAAAAAACATTGTTACGGATTACCCCGGCAAATATTGCTAATGAGATGTAGAGTAGGTGTTCCTGTGCAAAAAGCAGCAAACACATCACTTCGCAAGTTTCTCAACCACCAGCAAGATCGTCAAAGAGAGTACAAAACAGGCGATAAGGTGGGTTAGTAGCAGGAAGTTTACACCTGCTCTGAGCTGGTGTACAGTCGGACTACAACCTGCAACATGAAAGGGAGCCCAGCCAAGAGCCACACCTGAATGACAACAGATGCAATGAAGCCAACGATCATGCAGCTCGGACACCCAACACTGCTCCAACACCCCCTGCCACCAGCCCCTTGTCCGCCATCCCCCCTCACCCCCACAAACAAATGTGACAGCAACCGTAGGAAATTTGGAATGTAACAAATTGGCTGATGTTGCACAATTATAATAAAGAAGATGCATGTGAGGTTGGACAAATAAAAATCTCAGTCATCTATGGATTTACATATAAAACATTTTATTTAAACAAAACAACAAAATTAAAGTAGGTACAGGCATAGCGTGTCATCCCTCGACAATTTGTGAATCACAGCCTTCAAGACAAAAAGAAAGATAAGATTGTGCGTCATGCATCCATCAAAGGAGAGAGAGAGAAAGAGTGAGAGAGAGGAAGAGAGAGAAAGAAAGAAAGAGTGAGAGAGAGGGAGAGGAGGGCAGAGATAGAGAGAAAGAGTGAGAGAGAGGAAGAGAGAGAGAAAGAGAGAAAGAGTGAGATAAAAGGAGGAGAGAGAGAAAGAGAGAAACAGTGTGAGAGAGAGGAAGAGAGAGAGAGAAAGAGTGAGACAGAGAGGAAGAGGGAGAGAAAGAAAGAATGAGAGACAGAGGAAGAGACAGAGGAAGAGAGAAAGAGTGTGAGAGAGAGAAAGGAAGAGATAGAGAGTGAGGGAGAGAGAAAGAGTGTGAGTGACAGAAAGGAAGAGATGATGAGGGACAGTGAGTGTTGACCCCGTTCACCTCTGGTGGCACTAACTCAGTGGAACTGAAGTCATCGCCTCGAGGCAGGAGGTCTGTGTGGGGGGGGGTCATCAATCTGTGAGTCAAAGCCTGCTAGTCAAAAAGCAAGATAAGATCGTGTGTCATGCATCCATCAAAGGAGAGAGAGAGAGAGAGAGAAAGAGTGAGAGAGAGGAAGAGGAAGAGAGAGAGAGAGAGAGAAAGATAGAAAGAGTGAGAGGAAGACAGAGAGAAAGAGTGAGAGAAAGAGGAAGAGAGAGAGAAACAGTGAGAGAGAGGAAGAGTGAGAGAAAGAGAGAAACAGTGTGAGGAAGAGGGAAACAGAGGAAGAGTGAGAGAGAGAAAGAGAGAGAGAAAGAGCGAGAGAGAGGAAGAGAGAGAGAAAGAGAGAAACAGTGTGAGAGAGAGGAAGAGAGAGATAAAGAGTGTGAGGGAGAGAAAGAAAGAGATGGAGAGGGACAGTGAGTGCCCACACTGTGGACAAAACCCTCACAGCTCACCTTTCCACCACCGGTGTGTCTCCAACCACGTGCCGGAACATAGTGGAGCCCTTAAGCTCACTCATCTGAAACATAGTACAGAACCCGTAATGGCAGAGTACATACGACTGCGCATGCCTAAATCGCTGTCCCACCTTTGTGCATCCAGGCTGCTGTACCCCATCCACATCCACTGCCCAGAGGTGTCTGCCCGCCGCTTCACAACCAGGCTGCTGCACCCCATCCATTCCCACTGCCCGGACGTGACTGCCCGCCGCTGCGCACCCAGGCTGCTGCACCACATCCACTCCCACTGCCTGGAGTTGACTGCCCACCGCTGCGCACCCAGGCTGCTGCACCACATCCACTCGCACTGCCCAGAGGTGACTGCTCACCGCTGCGCAAACAAGCCTCTCTGCTCACCTTTTGCAACCTGCGTGCAGAAAAGAGGGCCTACCATGTGCCGCTGCAAGCCCCAAGCCCGGGCCCGTGGACAGGGCACCCTGCATATCATGCAGCCCCGCTCCGCAGGCCACCAGGTCTCACATTTGGTGCTGCGTCTTGATTTTACCATGGCAGAGGACAGACCAGCGCACGTGCCATCATCGCAGGTTGCGCACCCACTCAGCCCTTGCGGTGCCACTAACTCTGTGACCATGTGGCGGTAGGCCCCCGCTGTTCGATGGCTCAGGCCTACACTGCGGTCAAGCAGGGCACACAAAACCTGCCCTGTCCAGACCGCCGGGATGGGGCGTCATCGCAGGCTGCACACCCGCTCAGCACTTACAGTGCCCCTACCTCAGTGCACCGAAAGTCACCATCCCGTGGTGGTGTGCCCGTGCCGGTCGCAGTGCATCCGGTGCCACCAAGTCTGAAATGGAAAGGGCATGGAGCACGTGCGCCCGGTCCTTTTTATTGGCAGGGTCACGTGTCCAGTGATGCCTGTGCTTGATGGGTGTGGTGTGGGTGGAAACCAGCAATCAGGGAGTAGCTGTGGCATACTGACAATTAGACCTGTGAGCAGCAGATCACTACAATGAAAATCTGGGCCATGTAGCATTGTTGTCCCTCCCTGTATGCGTAAGCGGAGTGGGTGGGCCTGGCGTATGCCAGTCCTGCATGAGGCTGTGAGCAATGACTCCGGAGCTCTGGGCTTGGTTCCGTCCTGGGCTGTATGAGGAATCAACTGATGCAGGTGTCCCTGTTATAGTGCTGCTGCCACCCGGGCCGCAAGCATCAATGTGTCACCCTGTGACCCAAGTCCCAAAACATGGCCAACGTGGAAGGTAGGGGGAATCACTGACCCTACATTCATGCATACCTCCACACATGAAAGATTGTGCACATGAGATATCTGTGTGGATATGAATGTGTATTGCACATTCAGTGCAGTGTTGCAGCTGTAGCAATACAGGGCCATGCAAAGCCCAAATTTCCATTTTTGGCACAAGGAGGGCAGTCAATTAGAGCCAAGCTCGTGCTCGAGGGTAAGGCTCCACCAACATATGTACTTATCCAATCACTCAGCCAATTCTGAAGCACTTATAAATTCACTATACACTCTCCATGCATTACTCTAATGTTCAAGTCTCTACCTATGTACTTATACAATGACCGAGTCAAAATTACATAACTGAAGTTTTCACCACTGCCAGAGGTAACATGGTTGCGAGCGCTGTCTACAGCAGAATGTAATGTGGTAGGGTCCAGGCGGCAGCATCATGCATACATAATGAACACACAGACACAGTTAGATAGATAGCGGAACTCGGTACGGGCATGTGCGCTCGGCCCCTTTTTATTACCAGGATCACATGTCCAGTGACGTCTGTGCTGGATGCGTGTGGGGTGAGTGTAAGCCAGCCCTCAGGGAATGGTTGGTGCTGGCAACAAGTACAACAGTAATCATCGGATCACACACAGATATTCAATCATAAAGGGTCCATAAATTGTGCTGCACTAAGGTAGGGTTATTAGATGTGAAATAATACCCAAAATATTCTATCGTAAAGGGTTCATGACTTGTGGTACACTGAGGTAGGGGCAGCAGATCTGAAATCATACACAAAAGATTCTATCATAAAGGGTCCATGAGGAGTTGTGGTGCACTGAGGTAGGGGCATCAGAAGCATTCCACGTGTGCACAGTTAGTGAAGATGCGTGGTCCGGGAGGGCTGCACTGGTAGCAATGTCTGTTGCCTACTGGACTGCGTCATCTGCAATCACAACTCGATCTGAATTGTGAGCCCTGCTGTCCGCAATGTAGATCGAAGGCAGTAGTCAGCACAGACATTGAGGAATGCTTTTTGTCACTTCCTCTTAACAAAATCCAAGGACATAGAGTACAATTCTGTCTGCATATAAATAAATCATGTCTCAATGTAAATTGTGAGCTCTGCTGACCACAGTGTGGGCGTATGGAACAAAAAATTAAATATGTATGGACTACATTGTCGAAATATGTAGGTTTCAGGGACATTATAGTTAGTTGCCTACTGGACTCTGAAATTAATGAATCAAGACGGAATTTGAATTGTGAGCCCTGCTAACCGCAGTGTAGGCTGGAGGCAGCGGCCAGCAAGGACAGACAGCCATGTGGCGTTGACTTGAGCAGCACAGTTAGTGGCATCAGAAGCATTCAGCGTGTGCGGAGCCTACGATGATGCGTGGTCCGGGCGGGCAGCACTGGTAGTAATGTCTTTTGTCTAATGAAGTCTGCCTTAATAAGGGTACGTGGCGATGCCTTATGGTGCAGTGAGTTAGTGGCATCTGAAGCAACCAGCATGTGTGCACCCTGCGATGATGCGTGGTCCGGGTGGGCCGCACTGGTAGCAATGTCTTTTGTCTAATGAATACTGCCTCAGTAAGGCCACGTGGCGGTGACTTTTGGTGCACTGAGTTAGTGGCACCTGGAGCACTCAGTGTGTGCGCAGCCTGCGATGATGTGTGGTCCATGCGGGCTGCACTGGGAGCAATGTCTTTTTTCTAATGAATTCTGCCTTAATAAGGCCACGTGGTGGTGACTTGTGGTGCACAGAGTTTGTGGTACCTCTGGCGCTCAGCGTGTACGCAGCCTGCGATGATGCGTGGTCCGGGCAGGCCGCTCTGTGAGCAATGTGTCTTGCCTTCTGGACTGCGTCATCTACAATCGCAACTCCTTCTGAATTGTAAGCCCTGCTGTCCGCAGTGTAGATCGAAGGCAATAGTCTGTACAGACATAACTCTGCGGTGCTGTGCCGCTGTGTTCGTAGGGGGCCTGTGTCGTGGAGGCCCGCGGTCATGGTGGCAGCCACATAGCAGGGTGAGGGCTGCCGCTCTGGCAGACGTGTTGGCCTTCACACAAGTGAACCACGCCCAGAGCCCCAGCCTATTTATTCACACTTCTACGCTGGAGTGGCGTACGTTGGACCAGCCCACTGCGTTTCCGCTTACAGGGGGCGACGACACAGGTACAAGCCCAAGATATTCCCCAATGCCTGAGGTAACATGGCTGCGTCCACTGTCCACAACACTACAAGCACCAGCAGTATATGTACACATGGAGAGGTTTGTGCTACGCATAGTGAGATTTGTCCAGCACATCATCGCTACACTTGGTATTGTGTGCATTATTATTGGTGGGTGACTTGCATCCTTCACACATGCTTGGTTTTCACATCTCGCAACATTCAGCTATTGTGTGGCTGAGGGGCCATGCCATTTTGGAAGGTCCACGGTCCTGTTGTGTGCTGCCTCAGTGGTAGTAGGGGGGGTGGTCCGGGGGGGAGGTCCTGAGGGTGGTGGCAGTGGGTTTTGTGGCCTTCTTGGGTGTCGGAGGTGCATGATAAGTAGCTCTATGACATATGTTGGTCTTCAGATGTGATTCTGGTCTGGACTCCCTTTC
The DNA here is from genome assembly GCF_964204655.1 of Triturus cristatus. Classification (NCBI taxonomy): domain Eukaryota; kingdom Metazoa; phylum Chordata; class Amphibia; order Caudata; family Salamandridae; genus Triturus; species Triturus cristatus. The sequence continues at coordinate 461,800,617 of NC_140594.1, forward strand.
ACACTGTAGGTAGTCGTCCTACTTTACACCAGTAAAAGGCAGATGTTACATTCCTACTGCTAACGCAGCTTATCGCCTGTTTTTGGATCTCACCGCAGATTTGGCTGCTTGTTGACAATATCGTGGTGTTTTTGTGTTATTTTTGCACAGGAACACCTACTCTGCATATTATTAGCGTTAGTTGTTGCTCTCATTTGTGGCGATTTTTTTGGGCGGAAGCTATTGCTGGAAAACTGTCGATATTGTCTGTTTTCACCAGGTTGAGAATGGAATGAGAATTTAAACTCACTGAAAAAACTACAGGTTTCATGAACATTATAATTAGAAATTAGCATTTAAAAAACCTTTGAAATTCACTGAAAAAGGCACTGTGTATACAATTCTTTTTTGCAACTACTTTTTTATGAAACATTAGCCATGTAACAAACTGTGAGGTTCTAAATTATCTACGGAAATAACTATAGTATGTATTGTAAATGTGTTGCACAGATAGATGTCCAATCCCTTTGAAGTACTATAAACACACAGTATATGAATATACAGGGTGAGTTTATAGTATTCCACAGGAGAAGAAGAATAAGGGTCGCTACAAAAAATACAACGGGGCAGATTTATAAGCCCTGTGCGTCACTTTTGCGCCGCCGTAGCGTCACTTTTGTGACGCAGCGGTGGCGCAAATCCAGCGCCATGCTGCGGCAGATTTACAACGTGACGCATCTAGGGAGATGCGTCACGTTGTAAAGCTTGCGCCACATGTGGGCGTACCTGCACAGGGGGGGGGGGGCGTTCCGGCCCAGGAATGCCTCAGAAAAGTGGCTGAGTGAAATCTACAAGATTTCACTCAGTCACTTTTCCGGACATGCTGCGTCAAATCCCTGCGCCTGCTTGAAGCAGGCGTAAGGATTGACACAGCATGTTAGGGATAGGGGCACCCCGAGCCTTGCTGGAGCTGCGTCGCGGTTGCGACGCAACTCCAGCAATGCGCCAACCTTACGCCGGCAGATGTGTCACGCATCTGCTTGTCCTTGCGCCACAATGCACCGCATTGGAAATGCGGCACATCTGCGGTGGCGCAAGGGCAAACTTGCATGACGCATCTTCCCTGGCGCATCCCTGCTGATTTGCAGGGATGCGGCAGGGAACATAAATCTGCCCCAACATTTTTACCATTTCTATTCTGTAGAAAGTGGGAAAGTTTTGTCGTAGTGCTTAGAGGTCGCTGACTGGTCCGCTGATAGATCACTACTATTCCAATATATTCTATAAGGAGAAGGAGAATAACGAAATATTTTCCAGCCGTGAGTATGTTCAAAGCTTCTTTTCTCCGGGACTTTGAAATCTTTCATCCTCCCACCGACTGGTCATGAAGTCCTCTGAGATCAAAATGACTGTGAATATTAGAATATACATACTCACACTATATTACCCCAGGGGGGGAAACAAAGTTAAAACGAGAAGCTGCTGACGTTACATATACATTTTGAGTTTTGGCGCACACGGGTCACCAACACTTCTGTGGTCAAGTATAGTGTCACTATTATAATATAGAAAATCACACTATATGAGCTCAAAGGAGCCAGTAAAGGGACAGTGTATCCTCTATTCTGTCTTTTTCTGAATACAAGCTGCTGACGTTACATATAAATGGCAAAAACAACCAATAACACTTTTTTGTAAATACAAATCTTTAAATATTCACAAATAGCTACGCTTTATAAGTATGTACTATGCCATAATAAAACAACTTGCAACTCCGTAATATCTTTTTTTGTCGCAAAAGAAGAATCCGACGCTAGAAAACGGAAACTACATCACAGAATGGACACGTGTAAATAACTTGCAAAAACAAAACTAATCGAGCAACGGGTGTGGTTTATATACTTTTTGGTTATTCAGTAGTCTATGGAAGGAACATGAAGCTCTGTCCGTTTAGATGTCACGTTTTACAGTAGACACGTGCTCACGTTTTCACTGTTTAACTTGTGCACGTGCTGGGAAAAGTTACAATATGTGAAGCTGTATAGGTTTCGATTTCGATCCTCACATGTATATGTATAACGTTGGAGGGATTAAAAACTGTTACCCGGCAAACCGTGTCATTTCCTTTCTCCTGACTAAAAACATCTATTAATTGCCGTAATTCTAAATAGAAGACAGAAAAAAATATCGTTCAGAATAGAAGAAAAATAAAATACGTGCTAATATTTGTCATCAGTATGGTTTTAAATTAAAAAAATGCCAGGATTTGTAAAGCGTACAGCTACCTCCAGAGAGGTGTCCCGGCGATCGGGGGCGTCAGGAAGATTAAGCAAGGTATTGCCCACAGTGACATAGTGATGGGCTAACGTGCTGCCGGAGCCAGGAATCGACCTGTGAACGCTGTTGTTCGAAGTCAAGTATCATAGCTGCTGCATCACAGTTTTTCTACAATTACATTTTAATTAGTGCAAATTAAGTTTTAAACATTGTTATATTATAACTTATATCAGACTACTGTTACAGTTAGTTTTTGACTACAAAAAGTATGCACGTCTTTTTAAAATTTACTTAAGAACAATATAGGTTTCAGGGAATATTGTAGTTAGAAATTAGCATTTAAAAAACCTTTGAAATTCACTGAAACAACCATAGGTTTTACAGACGTTATAGTTAGAAATTAGCATTTAAAAAACCATAGAAATTCACTAAAAAACCATAGGTTTCAGGGAAGTTATAGTTAGCTGGACATTTCACTCGTACAAAACCAGAGAAATTCCACCGTTATAATTACTTCAGCTAACTACAACTCGCGCACCCGCAATGCACTGCTCATGACGTCACATATTACATCATTCATGACATGGTCAGTGACATCACTGATGACATCACTGATGACATCTCAAAGGACATCACTGATGACATCACTGATGAGATCGTCCACGTGAAAAACTGATGCATCTCCTCACACTCTAATATAACCGTTAATACACCCACTGTAAAATACAGACAACCATTTTCAAAACCAGTTACTACATACGCACTCACTGATTGCTAGGTCTATGCACACATCTACTCATTCATCCATACAATCACTCATACTTGCAGTCACCTATAAATACAACAATGTCATATAGTTAGTTGGACATTTGACTCATATAAAACCATAAAATTCCCCCGTTATAGTTAGTGGAGCTAACTATAACTTGTGCACCCGCAATGCACTGCTGATGACGTCACATATTACGTCACTCATGACATGGTCAGTGACATCACTGATGACATCTCCAATGACATCACTGATGACATCATCTACGTGATAATCTGATGCTAATTTTAACTTGGATGATTTGTTTTTGCGCACTGTAATTTTGTAAAATTGTATTCTGTGTTTTAAACCACAAGTTCGTACTCACCCCTGCCCCGCCGCATCTATTGGCCGCTCCTCGCACAGACCACTAGACCACTAGAATCTGACACGTTGGAGGCAGGGCTTGCCGCCGCAGGGGGTTGAGTCGTTCACCGCTCCTGTGCTGGGATGAGTCCCGCCCACCCGCCTACTTAATCTCCCGCCTCCCCGCTCACCTTAGATTTATGATTACGATACCTCTGAGGCGGAAGCCAGAGGACTGACAGCCGCTAATTTTAACTTGGATGATTTGTTTTTGCGCACTGTAATTTTGTAAAGTTGTATTCTGTGTTTTAAACCACAAGTTCATACTCACCCCTGCCCCGCCGCATCTATTGGCCGCTCCTCGCGCAGACCACTAGAATCTGACGCGTTGGAGGCAGGGCTTGCCGCCGCTGGGGGTTGAGTCGTTCACCGCACCTGTGCTGGGATGAGTCCCGCCCACCCGCCTACTTAATCTCCCGCCTTCCCGCTCGCCTTAGATTTATGATTACGATACCTCTGAGGCGGAAGCCGGAGGACTGACAGCCGCTAATTTTAACTTGGATGATTTGTTTTTGCACACTGTAATTTTGTAAAGTTGTATTCTGTGTTTTAAACCACAAGTTCGTACTCACCCCTGCCCCGCCACATCTATTGGCCGCTCCTCGTGCAGACCACTAGAATCTGACGCGTTGGAGGCAGGGCTTGCCGCCGCTGGGGGTTGAGTCGTTCACCGCACCTGTGCTGGGATGAGTCCCGCCCTCTCCTCTTCCTATATAACACATGCTATTTCCCGTCCGCGCAGCGGGCGGGCGCAGCGGGCGCGCCGGCGGCGCGCCAAAGGCAAGCCCGTCTGCGCCCGTCTGCGCCCGTCCGCGCCCAGCGGCCCGACACTCTGCCCAATCGGATCCGCCATTACTCAGCTTAATTACTTACACTTCTGAGGAGCTTCACTGCCTAAACAATACCCCTCCCTCTTGCCTACCTCTTGACTGCTCGCTCATAATGTTGTCCAAATGCCCATATTGCAATTTTGCTTATTCCTGTTACATTGCACCTTTAGTGCCTTCAACTCCTCCCTATAAGTTCTGGAGTATTAATTGTCGATCTCTGCCTAAAAACCGAGACCACATCTTTGATTTACTGACTTTCACCCAACCAGATGCCCTGGTACTAATGGAAACCTGGCTCCATGCGAGCTCTGGCCCAGACGTGGCAAGTGCCCTGCCAACTGGATATGTAATAGTTAGGCAAGATAGAGCCACGGGGAAAGGTGGGGGGATTGCGATTATTTTTAAAGATATCTACTCCTGCTCTCTGGATGCTGTTTCTTTCCCGAACTGTGAAGCCGCACTGTTTAAGATAGCAGTTTCCCCTCGACTGACGTTATCGGGCATTCTAATCTACCGTCCCCCTGATAAGCCTACACAGTGGCTAACCTCATTTGCTGATTATGTAGCTCCCCATGCTATGAAGGCAGCGAACTTCACTATCCTGGGAGACCTAAATCTCCATCTAGAGGATTCGCAGAACGGACTAAGCAGAACGTGTTTATCCGATTGCGAGGCCATTAACCTAATACTGCGCAACCGAGGCCCTACCCATCAGGCAGGCCATTTACTTGATCCTGTCATTTCTAACATTCTGTTTGACTGCACCTCTCATGCTCTTCCTCTTGATTGGTCCGATCATTTTGCCATACATTTCACTCTGCCTGCTGACACTACAAAGTGCATGTCTCTTCCTGGCTTTAGGAATAACCATAGATCCTAGTCTAAGCTGAACATCTCGGCGTTTACCGCCTCTCTTATGGACACCTGCCCCGACATTAACCTCGGGTGAACCTCCTTAGCTCAGGAAGTTTCCAACTGGTTAACTTCCAATATAAATGTCCATTTGCCGTCGCGTCCGAGACTACCAACCCCGCACCTCGCCCCTGCCCCATGGTTCACGGATGATCTGAAAGTACTTAAATCCGAATGCAAACATCTGGAGAGATCTTGGCGGAAAACCTATGCCCTGAAAGACAAATTAATTTATCGTTCAGCACTCAGGCAATACCATCAAGCCTGTCGAAAGGCAAAAGCCCTGTTTGTCTCTGAGTCTATTGAAAAGGCTATTAACCGTCCAAAAGCCCTCTTCTCTATGGTTAAGAAGCTAGCTGGCTCAAATACCGTCCCCACTCCACCTGCACTAGGGGAAGTGGAATGCAATGAAATTGCTGACTTTTTTATATCGAAAGTCGAAACCATCCACTATGCCATATCCCGAGCTTCCCCCATACTCCCTTCTGACCTTTCTACTCTGGACTCACTGAGCATGCAAACTCAGGAAATACAGATCTCTCAATGGCCCTGCTAGATTCCAACTCGCTGCTCGCCTGTATAACTAAGGTCAACTCAGGCTCTCCCCTGGACCCTATTCCTATGAACATCCTTCGCCAGCTTTCTCCTGATGCTCTACTAATCATTCAAGAGCTCTTGAATTCCTCATTGCGAGAATCCACAGTCCCGGAGGAATGGAAAAGAGCTTTGGTAGTGCCACTTTTAAAAAAACCTGGTGCAGACCCTAAGATGCTCGCCAATTTCCGGCCTATCTCTTTGCTGCCTATGTTCTCAAAAATCCTGGAGAGGCATATCAACATACATCTTACATCTCACGTGGAGACTACAGGCTTTCTACATCCGTCCCAATCGGGATTCCGTTCTCACTTCTCCACTGAAACAACCCTCCTGGGGGTTACCGAGAACCTACTCACCCGTCTTGATCATGGTGAGACCGCGGCGCTTATTCTTTTAGACTTAAGCGCCGCATTTGACACGGTCTCACACTCTATTCTTCTGAGAGCCCTGAGAACGACTGGAGTGACTGGCCCTGCTCTTGCTTGGCTGGCCTCTTTCTTAAATCATCGCACCTTTCAGGTTGTTCCTTCCGGCTCTTCTTCCTCTGTTCGTTCATCTGCGTATGGGGTCCCGCAGGGGTCTTCACTGAGCCCCATGCTCTTCAATATCTACGTGAGACCCCTAGCTACCATCGTGGAAGACTCCGGTCTCTCCCTCTACTCATACGCCGATGACACTCAGATTCTTTTTTCCCTCTCCTCGGCTGCAGCAAACGCTCCATCTGCTCTTAAATTAGGATTCAGCCGAGTGGCAGAGTGGATGCAGGCGAACCTCCTGAAATTGAATGGAGATAAGATGGAGGTGCTCATTCTGGGTAAGCAAAAGCATCTCTGGAGCCCTGCACACTGGCCGTCAGAAATGGGTCCACCACCCCTTCCAGTGACCCAGGTTCACAATCTTGGCTTTGTCCTGGATGATTTGCTTTCCATGCGACATCAAGTGGCTAAGGTGGCAGCCACTTGCTTCTCCATCCTGGGGTGGCTCCGAAAAATTTTATGGATGCTCCCAGCATAGACTAGACGCTCGGTGGTCCAGGCATTAATCACCTCTCGCTTAGACTACGGCAATGTGCTTTACCTAGGAGTCACACTAGAGCTTCGGAGGAGACTTCAGCTTGTACAGAACTCAGCTGCTCGCCTCCTCTGTAAGGTCCCGTGGAGATCTCCTATTTCCCCTTTTCTTAGAGACCTTAACTGGCTCTGTATCGATAACCGTGTCAAATTTAAGGCCCTTTGCTTTCTGCATAAAATCAAGCAAGGGTCGGCCCCAGGTTACCTTAAGGCCCTTGTCCAACAATACTCTCCATCCCGCCCCCTTAGGTCCTCTGCTCATGGCAAATTTCTGATTCCGCGCTTCAAACTGATGAGAATGGGCGGATGCTCTTTCTCTTGCGTTGCCCCCAGGTTGTGGAACTCTCCCCCGGTTACGCTGAAACTTGAACCATCTCTGCTAAAATTTCATAAAGACCTTAAAACCTGGCTCTTCTCTCACTAACAACTACAATGCGTAATCATTAACTCTATTGGCGCCGGGAGACCCCTTGTGGATAGCTGTGCGCCCTATAAATTCAATTACAAACACAAATACAAATACATACTGTTGCCTTAATATAAACTTTGATACACTCACTCTAAAATACAGACTACTATTTTTGAAACCATACACACAACAATGCCAGATACTATATACCACTGACTATTTCCAAGGTCTACACACACATCCATTCACTTATACATGCAGTTACTCATCAATACAGTACTATAATATGCACTCATAAAACTATACATAGTCACACTCCGCGACTCATCCAGAGTTACTCACACACCTAGTCAGTCATGCAAAGAATCAATAACATACCCATTTACTCATGTATACAGTTATACACACCAACTCCGTTATTTATACACACACCACATCGCTTATTTATGCAGATACTAACACATACTTACTGTCTTATACAGTCACTGATACAAGCAGACACTCATTTATACACCCACTCTTCAAATAACTTACTCTTCACGTAAAGTCATGTTCATACTCCAACACTCACATATACTGCCTTAAAACATATGTAGTTAGTCACACATATTCTACTGAGACATTCATTCACTCACCAACACACCCATACACACACTAACTCACCCATACAGCCCTTCCCAGATGCATTTTTGAATCCATACAACCAGTGAATCACCCACTCAGACATCTATGCATAGTCACACACACCCCCACACACCTACACATACACTCAGGCACCCATACAGATACTCAGACAACAAATCAATAACCCATATAGACACTCATGTAGCTGCTCACCAACCCATGCAGTTGCTTACACACTAACTGAGAGACTAATACAGACTTTCCCACAGTTTAGTCACTAACCCATGCACTCAGTACACACATAATCACTCACTTATACAGTCAGTCACTCACCTACTAAATAATCCCTTCAGGCACTTGTAAATCCACTCATTCTTCAATACACCTTGGCATAGATATATATGAAAAATATTTAAACTTTACAGAAACACACATTCACTGGATGATGTCATCAGTGATGGCATCAGTGATATCATTTGAGATGTCATCAGTGATGTCATCAGTGATGTCACTGACCATGTCATGGGTGATGTAATATGTGACATCATCAGCAGTGCATTGCGGGCGCGCAAGTTATAGTTAGCTCAACTAACTATAACTGGGGAATTTCTATGGTTTTATATGAGTCAAATGTCCAACTAACTATAATGTCCCTGAAACCTTTTTTTTTTAGTGAATTTCAAAGGTTTTTTAAATGCTAATTCCTAACTATAACGTCTGTAATACCTATCGTTTTTTCAGTGAATTTTGAAGGTTTTTTAAATGTTAATTTCATATTTTAATATGTATAAAACCTATATTTTTTCTAATTTTTTTTGTAATATTTTGGAACTCTATTATCCTTTTTCTTTTAACTTTAAAAATTATGTAATGTTTTATATCTTCCCCCAAAAATATGTATATCTTTTTTTTTGAGAAAACTGGAGTCCTGTACTGGTAGTGTACCAAGCTCCATCAGCATGCAAATCCTATCCGCCATATTGCTAAACTCATAAATGATGCGCATTTCGTATCCGATGGGTTCGTGTCACCGCGTCCCGTGTGACATCGTATACGTATGAGGTCGCGCCAGCTGCTACTTTGGTATGCGACGGGTGTGCAGTACCAAGCCGCGCGTTACATCATGTACGTATGGGGTCACGCCTTCTGCGCATTGCGTATGCGACGAGTGCACACTGCCAGGCTCTGTGTTACGTCATAGACGTGTGGTGACGCACCAGGTACGCCATTCCCTCATTTTTTTTTTATGTCTCAAAACTATTTCTAAATAAGTTTAAAGTGTATATGAGAGCAAGAGATGATCTAAAATATTTTAAACATTTACATATTTCTAACTGTAATAAACTTATATTATGGTAAATATATTTTCTCAAAATCGTGTCGCGTGCGGCCATCTTGCGCGCTCGGTGCGTGATTGCCATGTGACCTTAAAAAAAAGCATTTGATTGGTTCATAACAGTTCCCATTGTACCAGTTGGAGGACCCCACCCATTTTAGTCATTCTCTCTACAGCGTTTGATGAGAGACACCTCTTCTGCTTAGAGAGCTTTTTTAAAACATTTTTTGCTGTGTACACCTATCTTATACTACACACAACATGCAACGATCATCTTGATCAATATTCATGGTCTGTACAGTTTACCTTCCACTTGTGATGGCCATGCATCTGAAACATTACATCAAAAAAAAAATGTGTGTTACACGATGCCCCTGGTGTGTGTGTGTTTGCGCATTATTGTGCTTCCTTTCGGCCTGGGTATTGGTGGCTTGAAGGGGTATCATCAGCCACGGGCAGAGTGCACATCCTAGAGCACATGTGACAAACAGTAAAGAGTAATGTGTAGATTTGTGTTGCAGTATGCTCTGTTGTCAGGCTTTACCAATATAGTAGTGTGTCATATGTGAGACTTTCAGATTCACGTTTGACATGCATTGCTTGACTGTAATGAGCGTTATCACTGTGTATGACGTAGCCTCACTGCTGATCCTCCCTCCATTCGAGCACATTCACATGTGTTGGCTTTGCGATAGCAAGACTTTCAATGATACCGCACACCATTGACATGCGGGTCTGCGCAGAACCAAAAGCTTGACAACGACATGCGATGTTGGCCATTTAATGTTTTCGGACAGCATCTCATTAGCGATAGTTGCCGCCCTCCCGGTACATGCTACACTAATGTAAATTGTGGATTGTGCGACGTTAAAACTGCAACAGGGACACACACACAAGTACACTTCCTGGCCAGGCAGGAACTGAACAACGCCCAGGTCCCCGGAATAATTATTCACACCCCTACGCTAGCCTAGTGTACACAAGCCCAGCCCACTTTGTGTATGTATAAATAGGATAACGACGACGCCACATGTCCCAGTTCTTCCACACTGCCTCAGGTGATATGGCCGCATCCACGTCGCATATCACAATGCGCAATAAAAAAAAGGGATCCATGAGGTGTAGACCATCCTCGCAATCAAAACTGGATTTGATTTGTGAACCCTGCTGGCTGTCGTGTTTGGACACACAACAATGACAGCAGTTGAGCAGTGGGGCCCGGGTGCACAGGGGCTGCAATTGAGCGCAGTGCTGCGGGAGGGGTGGGGTGCATCAGCCTGGGTGTGCAGGTGCGAACAAGCGATGTTGCTGTGAGTAATGATGTGATCTCTGACCTCATTTATTCACATCTCTGTCTCATTTTAAGTGCCAGCTGGACCGTACTGTAGGCCTGACCCAGCAGGCAGCGCTGCTGTACAGACACGTGGCGTTGGCTTTTGGGGCACTGTAGTGAGCTGATTACTGAGTGTACATGCACACAGGCTTGCACCACTGCATTACACGTGCACATTATGCTTCTAGCATGTGCTCTCTTCCTTTGTATGTGAACGTTGGCATAAAATATTATTATTTACCCTTGTGCATTCTCGTACACTCCAACTCCTCTTTGAACCACGATTACCACTAACAGTTGGTAGACCGTACTTCAAGAAGGAAGGATGCACTCAACTGGTGTTCTCTATTAAGCTTGAAATAAACCTTCATTCACCTCAAGACGTTTCCAGCATTATATTATTTCTCCCTTTTCAGACACTGAGTTAGTTGCACCAAAATCAACGGAGCAGGTGCGCAGCCCATGATGATGTGCTGGGCATTCTGACGCCTTCCATCGTGGTATCAAGACAACGTCCCCGACCGGAGACCTGCTGTGCCACCCTGAGAGAGGAAGTCGGAGCTCGCACCGGCACGTCGTTGGACACACCGGTGGTGGCAGGTAAGCAGTGAAGCCTCGGTGCGCAGGAGCTGCACTTGAGCACAGTGCGGGGGAAGGGCCTGGGGTGCAGCAGCCTGGGTGCACAGGTGCAGGCAAGTGATGTTGCCGTAGATAATAATGTAATCTCTGGCCTCATTCATATATCTGTTTCATTTTAAGGACTTGCTGGACCGCATTCTTTCTCGCGGACCCCAGCATTCCACACACACGGGTGATGGGAGGAGAACAGTGAGGGCTGGGTGCAGTAGGCCGATGCTCTGCCTCCTCCTCCCTCTGTTCTTTTAACTCTCCCTCCCCTTCTCCCTTCCACCCACTCGCTCTCTGTCCCATTCTCACTTTCTTCCTTTCATTCTGACTACCTTTATTTTTCTCTTGGACATGGCACACATACGAGTTCCACCCACTTATTTCATGTTATACTGTTGTTTCTTCGAATAAAGTTGTGTTTCCATTTATTTGTGTTGTTTTAATAAAGGTTATTTTTTTTTACCAAGAAATAAGTGAGTATATGGGTCTTCTTTTTCTGACAACACTTGTCTGTAGTTTATTGTGAAAATCGGCGGTTGATAGAAGGTTATGAGGGAAAACATTTGTAATTTTGCGGTGCACCTACCAAATATAAACCAACAGACTATTACATAAATGAACTCTGGGTAATTCTACAACTGCAAGGGTTCTATGAGTGTATCACTTTATAACACCATGAGTACTGCCCGTGTGATCACAGAACCAATAAGAGTTAAACAAACAGGGGTAACCCTATAACCCAAGGAACCTGGGCTTCATCAATATATAAGAACAATGGTCCTTTGAATATGTACAAAAAATCAAAAAGGCTGTATATACAATGATATTTACAAAAAAACGACGCAGTGACAAAGTGAATGAAGTGACTTGATGTGATAGTGAAAATGTGAATATTTACAATATATGTATGTGATTATCAATAAAATACATAGAAAGTTTTGCAAAGATTTTTTGCAAAAGAGTCCGCAGCTGAATTCTGGTTAGGTAGTGATCCTTGTAAGGCACTGGTCCTAGTTTTTCGTGTATACAAGGAGTTCCGATTAGTACTGGACTGTGGAACCGTCAACGTTTCGACCCTATACCACCAGTTGTTCTATACAATCATAGCGGGTCTTCATCAGGACATGGGAGGTGTATAACAGCCTAATAGTAGGTGATATGGCAAATGTCCAGCAGTGTGACGTAGTTGCCGCTCACTTTCAGTCAGAAGAGACTACCAGTGTTGTAGAAGATCTAAGTTCGTCTTCTCCTAGTTATTTGGTCATTTTCTTCTTTTTAATTCAGATACATTTTCACTATCACATCAAGTCACTTCATTCACTTTGTCACTGCGTCGTTTTTTTGTAAATATCATTGTATATACAGCCTTTTTGATTTTTTGTACATATTCAAAGGAGTTGATGAATGATTTAAAATTCACTTGAAATACAAAAAATAAATTATTATGTTTTTTGAATAATTATTCATTGCTTAAGGATTAATTATCTGCTAGATCATTTTTTGCTGTGTTGTTTTGTTTAATTGATTTATTTCTATTGTAAATAATTTTTTCTCCCTACGGAACCATTGTTCTTATATATCACAGAACCAATAAGGCACTGCCTAGGGCAACCGAGGCTTCAGGGACTGGTGAGGCCCACCCTGCATATTTAAGTAAAGCCCTGGAGGGTGGCGATCCCCAGACTTGAGTTGGCCTTGACGCCCCCGAACAATTAGTAAACAATACCCGGGGAGGTGGCGATCCCCTAGGCTGCGAAACATCTCTGTGTCCTCCCGCACCTAATTTACATGTGAGATTAAGGTCCCCAGTGCTGCAGAGACCCCAAAATATAATAATAGGATTGGCCCCGGAACATTACCCACCAGGGGGCTCATTTAAATGAACGGGTGAAACCCTGCTCCATTTTTTTTCTCCATTTTTACCATCCGGATCTGCTTTATTGAAGCGATATGAGGTTTTCCTCCTCTCGCTTCAACGAGCCAAACAACGATTTGCTATCACAGGGTGGAAGCCATGCTCCCGCCCTGTAATAGCAAACATAAATGTCCTGCGGATGCACACCCCGAGACATTGTATGAGCTGCCCCTGGGAGGTGGCGCTCCATAGGGCCATGATGCATTGGTTACTGCATAACTACAGAATCAGAATAAACACATACTAACATTACTTTCACACATTCAGTACAGCAACCAGAGTGTAGTGAAGAGGCAGAGGAAGCCCAAAATCAAAAAATATAAATCTTACGAGAGGTCGGATGACATAGTTCGATGAGCTGATGACCCTGGGATGAGTAGAAACAGCTTCACGAAGAAAACGGGTCTTCAGCAGAATGCAAGGAAGCTCGAAATATTGGTGAGTGCTGCCTTCTTTTTACCTTCTCCCGCTCGTCGCCAAATTTATGTAGTGAAGAGGCAGACAGCAGTGGATCCGATAAGTAGATTTATTGCAGGAAAAGAAGACAGCTTAAACAGCCACCAACAGGAGCAGACAGCAAGGCAACCGTCTTCTCCAGTACCGTGTACAAACTCCCCAAGATTCCCCTCATGACAGCCCTACATTCTAACATTACATACTTACATTCGAGAAGCATTACATACTAACATTCTACTATGACTTACATTGGAATACTACAAAGAGCACATGACTTTACAGCAATGAGCTCATGGTTTCATTTGCGAGTCTTGAGACCGGTAGGGGTGAGTAGTTCGCTTCCCACTCCCTGTATTGTATAAACACAAACTAACACTACTTCCACAGGTATGCTACAGCGCCCAGAGCACATCACTTTACAGCAATGAACTCACGGTATAGGCTCACGGTTTAATCTCCAAGTCTTCAGACCAGTAGGGGTGAGTAGTTCGCTTCCCACTCCCAATATAGTATAAACGCATACTATCACTACTTACACAGTTATACTACAGCAGCCAGTATGCTACAACGCCCAGAGCCCATCACTTTACAGCAATCAGCTCAGTTTGATCCCCAAGTCTTCACACCAGTAGGTGTGAGTACTTCGCTTCCCACTTACGATATAGTATAAATGCACGGTAGGGGTCAGTAGTTCTCTTCCCACTCCCTGTATGGTATAAACGCATACTAACACTAATTGCACAGGTATGCTACAAAGACCAGAGCACACCACTTTACAGCAATGAGCTCACTGTTTAGGCTCTCAGTTTCATACCCGAGTGTAGCAGCATCTCATCTCAACACCATGTCAGTCTGAGCAACACCACACTTTCAGACCTTTAGGAGTGAGTACTTCGCTTCGCACTCACCCACCGAGGTTACAGTGCTCCTATCCTCCTGTCTCCTATTCTTTTTGCCCTTTTTTCCCCTTACTCGTTTCAACGGAATCACAAAATGGCTGCCAACACTTCCTAGTGGCAACAGCTCAGAGAGAATAAGCCGCAAGCTCGTGCTCATAACGCCTCAGCCAATCAGATGGCTGAATTCCCAAATATCGATATCTGTACATTTCGATATTTCTCCAAAACTATTGAATGGATTTACACCAAATAAACAAAAGCGTGCTTTCTAGACCAAGACCCTTCTCCCTGCCAAATTTGGGGTAATTCCGTTCACCCGTTCGACCTGTAGCCTTGTCTAAAGTTTCCTATGGAAATTGCATGGAGAAAATACGTTTTGAGACCCCCCTTTTTTCTCGGCCCCCCCTTGATGAATCACCCTCGAACTTTCAACATTGGAGCTGATATGAACAAAGAATTAGTTTAAAAAATTTCATGAACATTCATCAAACGACACCAAAGTTATAAGCAAAACAAAAAATGCTCTTCCTAATGAAACTTGGTCCTAACTATAACTACCTACTGGCGACTACCAGTAGGTTATATATATATATATATATTCACTGAAAAAACCATGGGTTTCACACACGTTATAGTTAGGAATTAGCATATCAAAAACCTTAGAAATTCAATGAAAAAACCAAAGGTTTCACACATGTTATAGTTAGCTGGACATTT
Organism: Triturus cristatus; assembly: GCF_964204655.1. NCBI lineage: Eukaryota > Metazoa > Chordata > Amphibia > Caudata > Salamandridae > Triturus > Triturus cristatus. Next base: position 461,815,772 of record NC_140594.1, read on the forward strand.
CACTCGTAAAAAACCAATGAAATTCCCCCATTATAGTTAGTTCAGCTAACTATAACTCGCGCGCCCGCAATGCACTACTGATGACGTCACATATTACATCACTCATGACATGGTCAGTGACATCACTCATGACATCACTGATGACATCATCCAGTGAATGTGTGTTTTTCTGAAAATTAAATATGTTTTATATATGTATATCTCAAGGTCGATGGAAGAATAAATGAGTATATAAGTGTCTAAATTGATGATTTGTTTCTGAAAAATTGATTGTATAACTGACTGATTAAGTGTATCTTTTTGAATACATGGCTTAGGGAGTAATGTTTAAATGTGTAAATACCTGTATCAGTCTCTCACTTTGTATATAAGTGGCTGCATGGGTTGGTGAGTAGCTACATGAGTGTCTATATAGGTTAATAGTTGGTTTTTTGAGTATCAGTATGAGTGTCTGAGTGTCTTCATGGTGCGGTGGGGGGTATTACGTAGTGCATAGATGCATGATTGAGTGACTCACTGTTTGTATGTGTTGAAGACAGCATGTGTGCAGGACTGTATGGGTGGATGAGTGTGTGCATGGGTGTGTTAGTGAGTGAATGACTGTCTCAATAGTGTCTTCATAAGTAACTACATATGTTTTAAACTAGTATATGTGACTATTGTTGTTTATAAGTGAGTATATGTGAGAGTGAGAGATAGGAAGAGTTCCTGTATGAATAAGTATGTGTTTCTATAAGTGATTGTTAAAAAGACTAAGTATGTGTAAGTTTCTGTAAAAGTAAGTGTGCTGGTGTGTGTATAACTGTATATGCAAGTAAATGGATGCTTGATTCTTTATTAGCATGAGTGACTATGTGTGTGAGTAACTCTATGGATGAGTGGGATTGTGTTACAGGATGTTTAGGTGTGTGAGTACATATGATGTGTGAGTATATGTATGAGTGACTGTATAGGATTGTTGGTGGATGAGTGGATGTGTATGTGGATCTTAGAATTACTGAATAGGTTGTTGTAACTGTTATTGGTATGTCCATTGTTTTGAAAATTTTAGTGTCTATTTTTGAATGTTTGTATCAAAGGTTATATTAGGGTGAGAGGAGGTCTACCACTCTGTCACAAGGATAATGTCATCAGTGATGTCATTTGAGATGTCATCAGTGATGCCATGAGTGATGTCACTGACCATGTCATGAGTGATGTAATATGTGACGTCATCAGTAGTGCATTGCGGGCGCGCGAGTTATAGTTAGCTGAACTAACTATAACGGGGGAATTTCATTGTTTTTTTACGAGTGAAATGTCCAGCTAACTATAACATGTGTGAAACCTTTGGTTTTTTCATTGAATTTCTAAGGTTTTTTATATGCTAATTCCTAACTATAACGTGTGTGAAACCCATGGTTTTTTCAGTGAATTTCAAAGGTTTTTTAAATGCTAATTCCTAACTATAATGTGTGTGAAACCCATGGTTTTTTCAGTGAATTTGCAAGGTTTTTTAAATGCTAATTTTTATTTTTTTCTTCTATTTTTTTTTACATATTTTTATTTTAATTTTCTATCCTTTTTTAAAGACTGTGGTTAAATTTTTAAAATTCTATAATATGTTTTTTTTAATATATTTTATAAAATAAACAGGTAAAATTTATTAGCAATACAGTTTTTCCTTTTTTTTTTATTTTTTTTTTAGTACGCGTACCGTAAGCTTACGGTAAGCGTACGGTTTACGCAATGTCCGTAATTTATCTACGCTGTTTGCGTATAGTTACGCAATTTGCGTAGCCGCGCGTACTACGCGTGGGACGCGTACGCGTGTACGCTACACGCGCACGTTACGCGGAAGTGTCGGGGAGTGACTGTTATGCGCATGCGCGCAAGCGCGTGTCTTTTTTACGCGCATGCGTACTTTTGCCGTAAGCGTACCGTAAGCGTACGGTAGGTCATGTGATCATGAAACACAACTTTTGATTGGTTGAAACTACTTTCAGTTCTAGAACTCTCCTACACCACACCCATTCCCCTCATTTCTGCTTGTGATCCCTTAGGAGAAGGAGCTGGGTTGTCTTTGTGATACGATGTCAGAACAGCAGAGCTCTTCTGAGAGTGAGGCTAGCAGCACTACCTTGAGGCAGAGAGCGAGGAAACAAAAGACCTCTTACGTATGGGACTATTTTACTTTTCCAGAAGGCCAGCAAAAGGTAAATGCACCCTTAGTGACTTGCAAGCTGAGTAAGCGTGTACTTTCAAGAGGTAATCCTGACAGTAAGTATTCCTTTGGGAATCACACCATGATGAGACACCTTAAGGATGTACACAGAAGGACACATGCTCGACTTACTGAAGGTAACCCTTCAGTAAATCAACCAAGCACATCCACAGCAGCTCAGCCTGGACCATCATCTGCAGAGCCGAGTCCTTCTTCTGCAGGTCAGGTGAACCCTTCATCTGTGGGGGGAGCATCTCCTTTTTCTGGTCCTCTGGAAATTAACCCTCGGTTTGCGAGGGTTGAAGTACGGTGCGCCCATTGTCACGATCTAATTACTTATAGGGAGACCAGTGTTTCCCTAGTGAACAGTAAAATAGATCAGCACACTTGTCGTACCGTCTAATATTCCCAATCTTTCTTTCCTCTGTCCCTGCATGAACACAACGGCTCTTTTAAGAGCCAACCTTACCTTTCATCTATTTTTTATATATTTTTTGAAAAACTTTTTTTTTTTTTTTTTTTACCGTACGCGTACGGTACGAGTAATTTTTTTTTTTTTTTTTAAAAACACTAAAAATCAATTATCACATTACAAGGTCCTTGAGAGACTACAATTAAAGACTGCAAATGTGATTGTAGAGAAGTGGAAAAAAGGGACCATGACATTATTGACTTACCATACCCACTCAAAAAAAGATTTATTCATTTAATTTATTTTTAATTGCTTTTAAAATGGTTATAGTTTTCGAAAATTTTCTATCTCAATCTGAAAAAAAAGAAAAAAGTATTAATATTTAATAAAACATTTAATAATACAGTACACATATTTACAAATTTTTCAAAATATATTTTTGCCTTTTTTTTGCTGTTTTCAGAAAATATTGCATTTCACTATAAATTGTGAAAGCAATTGCATTCATCATTTAACAGCAGGCAAAAAAAATTAACAATCTCAAAGATTGTTTTTAAAAAAGCCCAGAATCTCTTTGTTCATAAACATAACTTTAAAGAAATGCATAATATTCTAAAAAAAATCATCTAATATCTATACTTATTTCTTTAAAATACCGTCTGATATTTTTGTTTCAGAAGTATAATCACAATAATATATGTCAAATAACTCCACAATACATCTGGTTCCATTTCCTTTAGGCCAAATAGTAATTTTAAAATTCTTTTTTTGTTTAATTTCCAATGGTAATCCAATAAAAAACAAAAGTTTAAATTGTACAGATGTCACCGTTTCTCTGTAACATTTTGGTTTCCGAAAGATTAAGTAATAATTAAATAAGTCCACAATAGAATTGTTTACTTTTCCGCATGGCCAAATAGTAATTTTAAAAATCTTTTTTGAAAAAATTTCCAATGGCAATCCAATAACATTCCAAAATTTAAATTGTGCAGATGTTACCGATTTTTTCTAAATTTTTGGTTTTCCAAAGTTTCCTTAAAAAATGGAAAAATTCCACATTACAATTGGTTACCTTTCCATTAGGCCAAATGATAATTTGTTAAATCTTTTTATTTGTAAATTCCAAATGGTAATCCAATAAAATGGTAAAATTGTTTTCTCCAGATGTTGTCAAATCTCTCTAAAATTTAGGTTTCAGGAAGATTAGATAGGAATTTGCTAAATCAAAAGGCAAACGTTGCTTAAAAATCAATTGGGAATCATTACACAGTGTCCAGCCTTTTTCACATTTAAGATAAACTGTGTAATGACCAGAAGTTACAGTAGGTCCATCATGGAAAATTATTGCAACTGTTACAAAAGTTTTTCCTGAAATTGATAATTGCTGTCCTGTAAACTTCTTTATTAAAGTATCCAATTTTGAACCATCAGCTCTACATCGTTGCATCATTAAAATTACATACTGTCTGTATTCCTTTAAAATTAATGTTGAAAACATGTCAGATTTACACTCACTGCATTGGATGCTATGATTAGCATCTTTAACTAATTTAGCAAAAGTGACTGTTTTACTCTCTGGCAATGTTAAATAAATAAACCTTTCAGAATCAACATTAGAGCCACATATATTATAACAGTTTTCACAACTATGTTCCCATTTATAAGAGAGACCAAATACATTTTCAATGTTAACCCCTTCTTCTTCCAGTACCTGAAGAAAATAAATCAAGAATTCCTGTGCGTCTTGCTGTACATTTTGAGAAAACTGTGTTCGTCCTGAACATACATCTAAAACTTTTCTAATTTCCGTAGCACTTTCTATTTGAGTTTTATCATTACTCAGCTTTTCAAAAAGGAGACTCAGCACAGTACAGAATCTTTTTCCCTGATTTACTATTATCTGCTCTTGCAAACTTTCCAGATAAAATGCAACATTCAGCACTACATTAGCGTAGCAGTTGACACCAGAGCTATTTTCAAAATAACATCCTACAACCTGTTCTTCATTTTCCTTATTCTTTTTGCTTGCAATTACATCACTCCTCTTTTTTTTCCTCCTCTCTACATCTTCAATACAGATATTCTCATTTCTCCTTTTACGAGAAACTACACGTTTCTCCAACACAGGATACTGACCTAAATGAGGAGCATAGCTTCTTCTTAATCTATTATACTCCTTTACACAGTTTGTATCAGCACTTACCTTTGAATCATCAAAGTCTATCATGAATAAACCTGATAATGTTTTCACTCGTGACAAAGCAACATTTGCCATACCTTCTTTGAACACAGTTGAACCAATGTTCACAAATGCACAATCTACAGTCAATCCTTGAGACTTGTGAATAGTTACAGCATATGCTAGAGAAAACGGAAACTGCTTCCTACGTACATATAAGTCTTTCACAAGCATGAAACGAACTGTACAACGACAAATATCTTTAACTTCTTCTATCTGATCAAATTTTATTTTTAAACATTCAATAACATCTTTTTTCTGATAATTAATAAAACCCACAACTCTTCCCATAGCTCCATTAACTAAACCTTTTTCAACATCCAAATTTCTCCTTAAAAATACTCTACAGTTCATGCAAACATATAGATTTTTTTCTAATCCAGCTGTTTTGGAAATCTTCTTCTCTAGTGAATCCAATTTATTTTTCAGTGTGCCTGTTAATGTGACAGTAATTCTTCCATCCTCAATTTTGTCCACTTCTTCCAATTTCCTGATATCTTCCTTTTCCAATTTCAAAAGCTCCTCATTGAATATTGAGCATTCACGTAGAGTTGGCATTAAGCAGATGACACTTTTGTTTTCTGCAATGTTCTTGTATATCTTCTCTGCAACTATTTCTTCCTTTGGAAATAAATTATGTAGCAGCCGAGTCTGTAATGCTTTTTTGCCAGCTTCTGTGAGTAGTCCAATCCTGATATCTTTCAGAATACTTCCATATTCTTCATCGTTTGCTTGCCTCATATTAGTTGTAAGTTCCTTGTACAAAAAGAAGGACCAAATATTTGTATTACCGATGCTTCCCAATGACTTCTTCGTGTCTTCATGTGTCACAGTATTAAACACTGGTTGTCCTTTAACTGGAGTAAGTTGCAAAAGATCTCCAAAAACTATGACGTGTTTTCCTCCAAATAACACGTCATAGTCTGACTTCAGAATTTGCTGCATTCTTAAATGCACAAAGGCAAGCATTAAGTTCGATACCATGCTCACCTCATCAAGAATGAGAACTTGCATCTTCTTCAATACTCTTGAAACTTCCAAGCATGCTTCTCCAGTTAGCTTGTTGTATTGTATTTTGTTCTCATGCTCCACTGGTAACATTAGCAAACGATGTAAAGTGATTCCTTTTATGTTATATGCTGCTAACCCAGTTGGAGCAGTAACCACACAAGACAAAGTAGAATCCGTTTTTTGCTGTAGGTAGCTTCTGATGACTTTTATTAGGAAACTTTTTCCAGTTCCAGCTTGTCCGCTTACATACATCCTGATTGGATGAAATGATGTGCATGAGCACTCTTTTTTTTCATGTAGAAATCCGTGATCAATTTTGTTTCTGATCTCTTCATAAATTTGTTGCTGTTCTTGATTCAGTTGTCTTTCCAAATGTTGTAAGTCTATAAATTCTTCTTGAGCTTGATTCATAGCTGTTTCCACTTCATTCATGGCTATTGATGCTTCATTTTCAACGATTGGTTGTCCTAGGGGATCTTGACTGAGTGTTCCTGAACTTTGGCTGTCCTGAGAACTGTCTCTAGCTATTTCTGCTGCAATTGTAGTTTCCTGTTCAATTTCTTCATTTAACATTTGCAGATAAGTTGTGAATGTTCTGCATTGTATGCTGTCTTTGCAAGCATTAAATGAATCTTCATAGCTTTGAAATTCTCCCAGTAGTTCATCCTCTGTACGCCATGGTTTAAACAGCTGTAAAAGAGCCAAGTAGTAAAATTCCTTTTTGTCAGTAGTGTCGCAACTCAGCTTCCGGTGATTTATCAAACTTCCTTTTGTTTGCTTCACCAAACATCCTTCCTCACCAATGACTTTATATTTTCCATTGTTGATGTCTTCTGCGGCTTTCCGTGAATAAATGTAGTTCTGCAGCACTTCATAGAGACACATGTTCTCCAGATGATGACTTCTCTTTGGGTAATATGTATCCAACATGTTTGATTTTAAAATATCTGTACTTTCTGGGTCATTCTCGGCCAAATATTCAATTTCTCCAACAGATTTCAGTACCCGATTTCTCATTGCTGCAAGGCCTAAACTTGCCCAAATTATTCTTCTTGATTTCGAGTAGAGACTTGCAGAAGATAACCTATCTGAACATTCGTAGGATCCAATTTCTCGATGCGATAACATCTTCAAACTGAAACTGTACAGCTTCTTACTGACAGTTTTCTCGTGAGAAATCTCTTCCCACATTTCCTTCAATTCTGTTTTTTCTGATTTCGTAATGTAAGACGTTACATATCGAGCAACAGCAATGGAATTGTCAGCTACATACTGTATATCCATGTTAGCGTTCCACATGGATAAAATCACTGGGTTGTAGTCATTTATATTTTTTGATTCTTCTTTTCTTTTAAGGTTGTAGGTATTCTTAGGTGATTTTCTTGTGATAGTTTGTCTCACAGCTGACATAAAACTGTTAACTCTTCCATTTGAAAGAACAGGTCTAGGAAATCCAAATCGACATTTAGTGTAGTATTTATCTTTGCTCTTGTATTTCCGTCGACAGTATTTTCCACACCGATGACTTTGGAAACGTAAAACTTGCTCCTTTAACTTTTTCTCTTCTGTGCTTTTTGGTATAGCACATGTTGCATATTCTTCAATGTAAGATAACACTGCTTCATCAGTATCTGTTCCAAACTTTGGGGCATCCTTGATCCACAACAGCATATGAATATGAGGAGCACCTCTTGCCTGGTACTCTTTTCTCCAAAAGAAATCCACTACTTCTCCTAGAGGTGGATTTTTTTTATTGCAGATGAAGGACATCATAGCCTCAAATCTATGATTGAAATATCTGCAAACATTAACCGGATCCAATGAGCACAGTTCTCCTGCTGTCTTGTATTCAATGTTTTTAATGTTTGAATTTGCCTCCCGTAGAAAATCCAGTAAATCATCCCAAGCGTACTCGGCACAGCTTAGGGTAAGGAACCATGTTGGAGTTCCTAAATTCCGTAACATGCATTTTAATTCACCATGGCGTCGGTACCAATATTCATTTGTCCCACGCTGACAAGCCATCGGATTGATCAGTTGTGTTTCCAAATGATCATCTTGGTGCTGCACTTTCTCCATAAAATCCTTAGCAGACACATTTTGTAAATGTACTCCACTTTTTAAAATGTGATTTACTGCATAAGACAGTGCAGACAAGTCGCTTTCAAATAAAAGATGGAACAAATAAGGAATACTTTGTCGAAATCTGGGATCTTCAGCATATAGTCTTGTAGTCCGATACTCAGAAGCTGGAATCTGTTCCGGACGTTCATCGTATCGTCCTCCTTTTCCTTTAGGAAACAGCTGGGGAAAACATCGAGCTTCCAAGCTCTCCTCCCATACACTCACGGGAGTTCCTTTTGCTTTCTTCATCTGAAATAGATCAATATTGTCTCCCATAACTTCTTTTGAATGAAGAGGATGTATGCTAAAATGTTCATAAATTTCTTCTTCCTTTGACTTGTCCACTTTTTCAATTTGTCCAGTTGGTGTTTCTGTGTCTTCTTGTAAATCTTCTTCTTCTTCTTCTTCTATATAAATTGATTCATACCATTTGTTATTCCTTTTCAAATACAAATTTGCTCTTTGTACTTTCAGTACATCTACCAGTTCCTGCCAAATCTTCTTATTCTTTGTAGGTACACCATTAACCAGAATAATTAATGGTTCAGTTTCCAAAGTATCCGCATCAATAGTTTCCATATTTTTTTTCAAATCCAAGGGCAAATACACCACTCTACCTTTTAAACCTCTCAGTAAATCTGAAGGAGGTAATTTACCAGTTTTGGGCTCCATACGTACTATGGTCTGGAACGGATGAACACATTGAATGAGTATAGACTCATATGTATTTAATTCAGAAAGTTCAGCAGGAATAGCATCCAATTCTAAATTATTATGTACAGCTCTGGTCGGCATTCTATTTTCCTCTAACTTGTTGTAACAGTATTTACAAATACGCTGAACTTCACCCAATTCAAAACAATTTTCAAGAAATATATAGGTGGCAAAATCCTTCCACTTATAATTATCTTCATTTTCACTCTTTCTGTAGAGATCAACATACCTGGTTTGTTTTCTATAATGAGTTCTGCGGCAACAAATACAAGTAATATTTGGTCTTTCATTAGAGATTATTGCAAATTTTGTTATGTGATCATTAAATGTCTTACTTACAGAGGGTTCTACATTTTCTTCCACTTCTTCCTCATTTACTGTGTCCTTCTCTGCACTGTTTTGTTCAGGACCAAAGTAACAAAACTGAATTTCATCAACAACCTTCTCTACATCTGATACCGTTCCACGGAACAGAGCTCTATTCAATTCATCTAACTTTATTGCTGGACTTTTAGCAAAATACAACCGTCTCACAAACTTTCTCATTTCAGTATGATGAACAGCCAGCATCCTAAAATGATGGAAAACACTATTACACACTTTTCTAGATAGACAAGCCAGAGAATGACCCTGCAAACCAGTATTCTCTCTCACTCTGCATGGATCTAGACTTTGAAGCACCTTAATCTTCTGTTTCACACTTTTTTTGCTATATTCTCTTAGAAACTCACGAAATTTATCAATAGATTCCTGATGCACAGTGCAAATACTACTACAATTCCAAGTGTACACTGGGGCTTTAGGACGTCTCCCCATAGCCTCATCCGCCATCACTTGTACCTCATCTCTTGGAACCATTATCTCCTTCTCCATTATGCAACCATTTTTCACTTCATAAGCACGACCTCTGGTGTCAACTGCATGCAGCAAACTATTACTTTGAAAATAACTCTCTTCATTAAAAAAAGGTTCACTACTTGAACTATGCATCCATTTTCCTAAAAACACTTTACAAAAGTTTGTTCTGTTCACTACTCTTTTCCTTTTGCTATGTGATTTCAGTACATTAACCATTTTGTCTAATGTACGCATCCTATTCAAAATTAAAATGAATAGTTTCCTTTTTAATTCTAATGCCTTTGCTGCAATGGCTTCAATTTCTTTTTTTCTCTTATAAAACTTTGCCTTTTGCTTATATTTCTTCACATCCTTTATCAAATTGGACATAACTCTCCTCTGAAACATTTTTCTACGTATCTCTTTCAACGCTGTTTTTCTGTTTAAGTTTATCTTTTTAGTTGCAGAAGGTATATTTGCATTAACTAAATTCTCAATTTTTTCCTGTCCTTTTCGATTCAAATCATTCTTTCCAGTGCAGACATTTTGTACATTTTTCCTTTTTTTGAATATGTTCCTTAGAAAATCTTTTGTTTGCTTACCAGAAGATTTTTTCTTCTTCCCAACATGAGCATCTTCAACTAACTTAGGTCCTCCAGTTGTCTTCAAATATAGGTTTTTTTTCTGCTCTTTTTTTACTCTGGATTTTGTAGGCATCTTAAATTTTGTTCACTGCTCTTCAGCAATACCTGAAAAAAACTAAAAAAAAATTCCTTTATTTTATTTAAATATATTACTACATTTGTTTTCACATTAGTCACAAAACGAAATTTCTTTGCCAATTTGAAAGCACACTTACTGCTCTTTTTTTTGGCAAGTGATAAACACTTTTACAGACTGACACGTTATGAATCCACTTTTCAGATTTTTTACAAAGCACATGTCCAAACTGCTTTTTCAGACCAGCATCATTTGTAACCTGGGTGACTGCCTACACTCCAGCAAGGGCAACCAGCCTTAGTGATGCTGAATGTATTTGCATTACTGACTGAAACCTCAAATCCCACTCGCTTGTGAATACTGTGCATGATTCCACATGGTAAGCAGCTACCTGTGTGCTAAGAGTCAGCTTGTGCACCAAAAAAAGGCCCCCCTTTCCATCTAATGCAACTGTGAAATCACCAGAGCAATACGCAATAAATCTCTGCCTGTAATTCCTATTTGCACACAGAGTCATGTTTTCACATTAGTCACAAAACGAAATTTCTTTGCCAATTTGAAAGCACACTTACTGCTCTTTTTTTTGGCAAGTGATAAACACTTTTACAGACTGACACATTATCAATCCACTTTTCAGATTTTTGACAAAGCACATGTCCAAACTGCTTTTTCAGACCAGCATCATTTGTAACCTGGGTGTCTGCCTACACTCCAGCAAGGGCAACCAGCCTTAGTGATGCTGAATGTATTTGCATTACTGACTGAAACCTCAAACCCCACTCGCTTGTGAATACTGTGCATGATTCCACATGGTAAGCAGCTACCTGTGTGCTAAGAGTCTGCTTCTGCACCAAAAAAAGGCTCCCCCTTTCCATCTAATGCAACTGTGAAATCACCAGAGCAATACGCAATAAATCTCTGCCTGTAATTCCTATTTGCACACAGAGTCATGTTTTCACATTAGTCACAAAACGAAATTTCTTTGCCAATTTGAAAGCACACTTACTGCTCTTTTTTTTGGCAAGTGATAAACACTTTTACAGACTGACACATTATGAATCCACTTTTCAGATTTTTTAAAAAGCACATGTCCAAACTGCTTTTTCAGACCAGCATCATTTGTAACCTGGGTGTCTGCCTACACTCCAGCAAGGGCAACCAGCCTTAGTGATGCTGAATGTATTTGCATTACTGACTGAAACCTCAAACCCCACTCGCTTGTGAATACTGTGCATGATTCCACATGGTAAGTAGCTGGCTGTGTGCTAAGAGTCTGCTTCTGCACCAAAAAATGGCTCCCCCTTTCCATCTAATGCAATTGTGAAATCACCAGAGCAATACGCAATAAATCTCTGCCTGTAATTCCTATTTGGACACAGAGTCATGTTTTCACATTAGTCACAAAACGAAATTTCTTTGCCAATTTGAAAGCACACTTACTGCTCTTTTTTTGGCAAGTAATAAACACTTATACAGACTGACACATTATGAATCCACTTTTCAGATTTTTTACAAAGCACATGTCCAAACTGCTTTTTCAGACCAGCATCATTTGTAACCTGGGTGTCTGCCTACACTCCAGCAAGGGCAACCAGCCTTAGTGATGCTGAATGTATTTGCATTACTGACTGAAACCTCAAACCCCACTCGCTTGTGAATACTGTGCATGATTCCACATGGTAAGCAGCTACCTGTGTGCTAAGAGTCAGCTTCTGCACCAAAAAAAGGCTCCCCCTTTCCTTCTAATGCAACTGTGAAATCACCAGAGCAATACGCAATAAATCTCTGCCTGTAATTCCTATTTGCACACAGAGTCATGTTTTCACATTAGTCACAAAACGAAATTTCTTTGCCCATTTGAAAGCACACTTACTGCTCTTTTTTTGGCAAGTAATAAACACTTTTACAGACTGACACATTATGAATCCACTTTTCAGATTTTTTACAAAGGACATGTCCAAACTGCTTTTTCAGACCAGCATCATTTGTAACCTGGGTGTCTGCCTACACTCCAGCAAGGGCAACCAGCCTTAGTGATGCTGAATGTATTTGCATTACTGACTGAAACCTCAAACCCCACTCGCTTGTGAGTACTGTGCATGATTCCACATGGTAAGTAGCTGGCTGTGTGCTAAGAGTCTGCTTCTGCACCAAAAAATGTCTCCCCCTTTCCATCTAATGCAACTGTGAAATCACCAGAGCAATACGCAATAAATCTCTGCCTGTAATTCCTATTTGGACACAGAGTCATGTTTTCACATTAGTCACAAAACGAAATTTCTTTGCCAATTTGAAAGCACACTTACTGCTCTTTTTTTTGGCAAGTAATAAACACTTTTACAGACTGACATATTATGAATCCACTTTTCAGATTTTTTACAAAGCACATGTCCAAACTGCTTTTTCAGACCAGCATCATTTGTAACCTGGGTGTCTGCCTACACTCCAGCAAGGGCAACCAGCCTTAGTGATGCTGAATGTATTTGCATTACTGACTGAAACCTCAAACCCCACTCGCTTGTGAATACTGTGCATGATTCCACATGGTAAGCAGCTACCTGTGTGCTAAGAGTCAGCTTCTGCACCAAAAAAAGGCTCCCCCTTTCCTTCTAATGCAACTGTGAAATCACCAGAGCAATACACAATAAATCTCTGCCTGTAATTCCTATTTGCACACAGAGTCATGTTTTCACATTAGTCACAAAACGAAATTTCTTTGCCAATTTGAAAGCACACTTACTGCTCTTTTTTTTGGCAAGTAATAAACACTTTTACAGACTGACACATTATGAATCCACTTTTCAGATTTTTTACAAAGGACATGTCCAAACTGCTTTTTCAGACCAGCATCATTTGTAACCTGGGTGTCTGCCTACACTCCAACAAGGGCAACCAGCCTTAGTGATGCTGAATGTATTTGCATTACTGACTGAAACCTCAAATCCCACTCGCTTGTGAATACTGTGCATGATTCCACATGGTAAGCAGCTACCTGTGTGCTAAGAGTCTGCTTCTGCACCAAAAAATGTCTCCCCCTTTCCATCTAATGCAACTGTGAAATTACCAGAGCAATACGCAATAAATCTCTGCCTGTAATTCCTATTTGCACACAGAGTCATGTTTTCACATTAGTCACAAAACGAAATTTCTTTGCCAATTTGAAAGCACACTTACTGCTCTTTTTTTTGGCAAGTAATAAACACTTTTACAGACTGACACATTATGAATCCACTTTTCAGATTTTTTACAAAGCACATGTCCAAACTGCTTTTTCAGACCAGCATCATTTGTAACCTGGGTGTCTGCCTACACTCCAGCAAGGGCAACCAGCCTTAGTGATGCTGAATGTATTTGCATTACTGACTGAAACCTCAAACCCCACTCGCTTGTGAATACTGTGCATGATTCCACATGGTAAGTAGCTACCTGTGTGCTAAGAGTCTGCTTCTGCACCAAAAAATGTCTCCCCCTTTCCATCTAATGCAACTGTGAAATCACCAGAGCAATACGCAATAAATCTCTGCCTGTAATTCCTATTTGCACACAAAGTCATGTTTTCACATTAGTCACAAAACGAAATTTATTTGCCAATTTGAAAGCACACTTACTGCTCTTTTTTTTGGCAAGTAATAAACACTTTTACAGACTGACACATTATGAATCCACTTTTCAGATTTTTTACAAAGCACATGTCCAAACTGCTTTTTCAGACCAGCATCATTTGTAACCTGGGTGTCTGCCTACACTCCAGCAAGGGCAACCAGCCTTAGTGATGCTGAATGTATTTGCATTACTGACTGAAACCTCATACCCCACTCGCTTGTGAATACTGTGCATGATTCCACATGGTAAGCAGCTACCTGTGTGCTAAGAGTCTGCTTCTGCACCAAAAAATGTCTCCCCCTTTCCATCTAATGCAACTGTGAAATCACCAGAGCAATACGCAATAAATCTCTGCCTGTAATTCCTATTTGCACACAGAGTCATGTTTTCACATTAGTCACAAAACGAAATTTCTTTGCCAATTTGAAAGCACACTTACTGCTCTTTTTTTTTGGCAAGTGATAAACACTTTTACAGACTGACACATTATGAATCCACTTTTCAGATTTTTTACAAAGCACATGTCCAAACTGCTTTTTCAGACCAGCATCATTTGTAACCTGGGTGTCTGCCTACACTCCAGCAAGGGCAACCAGCCTTAGTGATGCTGAATGTATTTGCATTACTGAGTCCAACCTCAAACCCTTAAACTATTCTTTTATTATACCAGTACACCTTAATTTATTGTGAAAACATAGTCCATATTATTTTACATGTTCCTCACATTTAAATTTCTCCCAAAACAGAAAATAATAAACACAACTTCAACAAAAAGAATTGCATTTCTATTATTCATTTCTTAATTTACCATATACATCCCCTCTCAGACTCTAAACTCACCTTTAAAATTAGTTAGTTGTGAAAGAAATGTGGCACTCAAACAGCAGATTATCAGAGCCAGGATCTCTGTTCTCTACACCTCTCTCCTCTCAGCAGAACCAGATAATGGCAAACTTTCCCTCTCTTTTTCCACACATATACATGTTAGTTTCAAATCTCAGTGCTTGCCCCTTTTTTTCAAATGTAATCACACATTTCTATTGGTTGAAAACCAACCCTTTTCCAAAAGTACCCTTCCCCCAACTTGACTTCTGCCTAGTACCCTTCCCCCAACTTGACTTCTGCCTGCTACCATAGCAACAGCTCATGGAACACTGCTGTGTGGAGTCAGGTCAGAAGTTCGCCAAACAATGTTTCAATTCCACAGAGCAAGAGTGCTTGACTTTTCAAACCTAACAGCAAATCCATAGTACTGTTCTTTGGTAACACATTTTTCTGTACCAATACAAAACATGCTTCTATTAATTTACACATACAGCCTAGTTTTTATTCTAGAATGGTATGAAACAGCCAATCAGTTCTTTTTTTTTTGAAAAAAATATGTATGCCTCCATTTCCAAACTGTCTTTCTTTTCATATTGCCATTCTACTGAAAGACACCTCCTGAGTGCATCCAGTTCTCCTTTGAAGATGTTCACAGTGTGGATTGTAGGGCACAGCTATGTCTTCTGGAGTGAAAAGTATGCAGAGAAAACAGATATGGTGAGAGACCTTGCTTTGCCAAATGTAGACATTAAATGGATTGGTCAGAGAGGGTTAAAGTGGCACCAATTAATGCCATTGGTGAAATCCTTCATGCACATCCAACACCCTGACCTCATAATAGTGCACTGTGGTGGCAATGACCTAGGCACTTTGACTGGGGTAGGTCTGGAAATGCTTATGAAGGAGACCTTTGCACAACTGTTTTCACTTTTCCCTAAAACTGCCTTTGTGTTTTCTAACATATGCCAAAGGCAAAAATGGAACTGGTCCAATCATTTCTGTCCGCAGATCGACAAAGCAAGAAAGCACGTCAACAAATCTGTTTCTGCTTTCCTCCGTGACTATGGTATGGGTTCCATTTACCACAACAACTTGCGTTATGACATGCAAGACATTTATAGAGGAGATGGTGTACACTTCAATGATGAAGGGAACAGAGTCTTCCTCTTGAACCTTAGACTCTGCATCGGTACTTACTTGTAGGTACCACAAAAAAATCACTTCATAAACACAACGGCTCTTTTTAGAGCCCCCTAATATCTAAACACTTAAATCTGATTTTCATTTCTTTTTTTTTTTTTTTTTTACCGTACGCTTACCGTACGCGTACCCCGTGATTTTTTTTAAAATCAATAAATGTTTTCTTTGTACTTTTCTGTCCTTCTTTGACCCCCTTACAAATGTTAGGAGGTCTGTAACTCTCCTCCTTGCCCCCTTTTCTTGTTATCACTCTTTTTTTTCTCTTTTGTGTGAAACACACGAAATGGCGGCCGCCGCTTCCTGGTTTCGACCGATTCGAATGTTTACTAAGATCTAAGAGCCAATCAGAATCGCGCTCGCGCACGCCACCGTACGCGTACGGTAAGCGTACCGTAAGCGCACCGTAAGCTGGCTCAGATATATATATTGATTTAAAGGCTATTTTCTCAGAATCTACTGAACAGATTTACACCAAACCTACAAAAGGCACTTCCTTGACCTGAGGACTACCTCTCTGCCAAATTTCTAGTAATTGTGTTCAGCCGTTCGGGCTGTAGCCCTGTCTAAAGGTCCTATGGAAAAATGCATGTGAAAAACGCGTTTTGGGACCCCCCTTTTATCTCAGCCCCCGCTTGACGAATCCCCCTGAGACTTTCAGGGAAGGAGCGGAGCGTAGCGCCCCACCTATTTTGAAAAATTTGCGAGGATTCGTCGACCGGCGCCAAAGTTATTCAAAATAGAATGTTGCGGATTTCCTATGGAAACGTGGTCCTAACTATAACTACCTACTGGCGACCGCCAGTAGGTAATATATATATATATATATATATATATATATATATATATATATATATATATACATACATATATATATATATATATATATATATATATATATATATATATATTGGGTGTAATTTAATTGGGTGTAATTTGATGGACGCACTACAGGACCCAGAATGCTTTGCCCTATGATGGGCGTGGGATGTAATTTAAATCTGTGGGTGTGTCCTCTTGCATTTGTCAAGCCTCTGAGGAAGAAGCAATCTAGCTTTGAAACGCGTCAGGCTTTTTGACATGCTGTAACGCCATCAGCGCTGTGAGATGTTTGCCTTATAAAGGATTGCTACATCAACTTTTTCGAGTGCATTTCTATGAGAGGGGCACCTGGAGCAGTCATCGAATACGCGGCAGCCCTTGCCGCGGGGAATGCACCCTCCTGATAACTGGGAGCTACGGGGCTGGGTATTTACGCGGCCTCATGTGTTGAGTGCATTTCTAAGAGAGGGGCACTTGGAGCAGTAATTGAACACGCGGCAGCCCCTGCCATGAGAAACGCACCATCCCGATAACTGGGAGCCACGTGGCGGGTTATTTACCTGACCTCATGTGTGGGAGTCTGTTGATGGCGCATGATGCATCTTCGCGCTGGGGCCCATCTGTGGGCTTTGATTATGGACAGCAATGAAACAGTGATGCGCCCATATTGGGTGTAATTTGATGGACGCACTACAGGACCCAGAATGCTTTTCCCTATGATGGGCGTGGGATGTAATTTAAATCTGTGGGTGTGTCCTCTTGCATTAGTCAAGCCTCTGAGGAAGAAGCAATCTAGCTTTGAAACGCGTCAGGCTTTTTGACATGCTGTAACGCCATCAGCGCTGTGGGATGTTTGCCTTATAAAGGATTGCTACATCAACTTTTTCGAGTGCATTTCTATGAGAGGGGCACCTGGAGCAGTCATCGAATAAGCGGCAGCCCTTGCCGCGGGGAATGCACCCTCCTGATAACTGGGAGCTACGGGGCGGGGTATTTACCTGGCCTCATGTGTTGAGTGCATTTCTAAGATAGGGGCACTTGGAGCAGTAATTGAACACGCGGCAGCCCCTGCCGCGAGAGACGCACCATCCCGATAACTGGGAGCCACGTGGCGGGTTATTTACCTGACCTCATGTGTGGGAGTCTGTTGATGGCGCATGATGCATCTTCGCGCTGGGGCCCATCTGTGGGCTTTGATTATGGACAGCAATGAAACAGTGATGCGCCCATATTGGGTGTAATTTGATGGACGCACTACAGGACCCAGAATGCTTTGCCCTATGATGGGCGTGGGATGTAATTTAAATCTGTGGGTGTGTCCTCTTGCATTTGTCAAGCCTCTGAGGAAGAAGCAATCTAGCTTTGAAACGCGTCAGGCTTTTTGACATGTTGTAACGCCATCAGCGCTGTGAGATGTTTGCCTTATAAAGGATTGCTACATCAACTTTTTCGAGTGTATTTCTATGAGAGGGGCACCTGGAGCAGTCATCGAATACGCGGCAGCCCTTGCCGCGGGGAATGCACCCTCCTGATAACTGGGAGCTACGGGGCGGGGTATTTACCCGGCCTCATGTGTTGAGTGCATTTCTAAGAGAGGGGCACTTGGAGCAGTAATTGAACACGCGGCAGCCCCTGCCGCGAGAAACGCACCATCCCGATAACTGGGAGCCACGTGGCGGGTTATTTACCTGACCTCATGTGTGGGAGTCTGTTGATGGCGCATGATGCATCTTCGCGCTGGGGCCCATCTGTGGGCTTTGATTATGGACAGCAATGAAACAGTGATGCGCCCATATTGGGTGTAATTTGATGGACGCACTACAGGACCCAGAATGCTTTGCCCTATGATGGGCGTGGGATGTAATTTAAATCTGTGGGTGTGTCCTCTTGCATTTGTCAAGCCTCTGAGGAAGAAGCAATCTAGCTTTGAAACGCGTCAGGCTTTTTGACATGCTGTAACGCCATCAGCGCTGTGAGATGTTTGCCTTATAAAGGATTGCTACATCAACTTTTTCGAGTGCATTTCTATGAGAGGGGCACCTGGAGCAGCCATATATATATATATATATATATATATATATATATATATATATATATATATATATATAATATATATATATATATATATATATCATATATCATATATATATATATATACACTGAATTGACATATTTGCAATTGATACAAATTCCATATGATGTGTAGAAATGTGTTTGTTGATGAGTTTTATTATGCCACATTTTCCTGCAAAACACTATTTTAGACAAAATGGATGTTATCTCTATCGCTCATTCCTGCTTCCTCCCAGCACACTTCTCCCCAAAGGTTCCACAGAGTTAAGTTAACCTGAAGAAGTGTAGTAGTTTAGTTTTATTGTTTTTATCACATATACACATGGTTGCATTTAACTTTTCCCTGTTCTCTATAACTTGTAACGTGTGTTGAAGTCTCTTCCACTACCTTCTGCTGTGCTCACTAGTCTATTCATTTACTAAAAAGTTTTTTTTGCTCAATATTTCATAAAACGTCTATGAATCACATGACAATAGAAGGAGTTGAGGGACTTTTTTAAATATGAAAAATTGCATGTATTATTCTTGTGTTCTGATTTGCCAAATAAATTATACTTTTGCTCTAACCATAAAGATTTTTTAGTCTCTGTAAGATTTTCCGATTCTGCTAGGGATGCTGGCCAATTTCCATATGATTTTGCTGCTCATCGACACTTAGAATATGTTTCAGATTTTTACATATTCCATACAACTTTGCATCTGAGAGCCCTGAATATTATTACATTTTTCCAGTGATCTAGAGCTTGAGTATTGAATGCAGCCCATTATTTAATAAACTATCTTACTCTGCTACTTGATGTTTGGGGATGTGTCTTAATGAACAATTAAATCTGTGGGAGAACTGTATGAGGTAAAGTTTCATGGTGTTTAACTTTTGGGGTGTCTACATTTTGGGGTATAGTTTTGCTACCACATATATAATATATAAGATGTCTGATTGGTATTACATCTTATTAAGCATTATATGGCAAGCCTCCTAGGCCATCACACTGGACATTCAAAGTATTGTCTGCCAAAATAGTGTCTTCTAAAATGGTCTGTCCCAAAGCATTGTCTTCCAAAGTAGTGTCCTACATTACAGAAGGTAATCCAAAGTATTGCTCACATTGTAAATGTTATGCAATGTTATGACACATTATAAAGTTGATGCACAATCCCATATCCCTCAGTAGCTCTTGCATGGTTAGCAATTGTGCCCATTGAGCAATGGGCACAGGATGCAATTTGTAGCTATTCCCTGTGAACAGTTATAAAGCCCATTGGAATGAATATTTTGTCCTTAAGATCAATTTGTTACACATCTTAAAACATATCACACTGGAAACATATTTTATATGATCAGGATACAGGCATTCTTTTTCACATGGACTTATCTAGAAACCTTGTAGAATGAATTTGCTTAACATGTTTTTATGGTCTGCACATATGGTACACTTGTACATAGTGCATATTGGAAAACGTAAAATAGGGCTGAGGATGTTCATGCTTTTAAAGGAAATTTATAATAAGATAGCATAGGATATGCCATTTCTACAATAAGCTGTGCATGGAAACTGCCCTGCTATATGTATATTCCAATTGTTAACAAAGTTGATAGGTTGTACCTCGTTTTTACATATTCAAAATACATGCTACTAAACCTAAACGCATATGCATTCTTCTAAGAAACATTTACTCATATCTAACCAATGTATAATTTCCCCTTGTAATTCACACAGGCTTCACACATTGCACTTACTGAACCTTATTATAGAGATATGGAAAATACGAATGTAAATGAATGTACAAATAAAACACGAACGTCGCATGAATAATCATAAGAAAGGCACAGCACAACACATAATCCATGATTAGGATTCAACCACTATCGATGCATTTACTTAATCGTTTATATTTCATCATTCATGTTGAACAACTTTATGATCTGCTCAATTTGAAAACCAAAATTATTAATGCATTTTAGTAATTCTGTATTCTTAAATTGTATTACACACATAAATAGGCAGGCAGATAGATGGATAGAAAGCCAGCTAGATAGGTAGAACGATAGATAGATAGATAGATAGATAGATAGATAGATAGATAGATAGATAGATAGATAGATAGATAGATAGATAGATAGATAGATAGATAGATAGATAGATAGATAGATAGATAGATAGATAGATAGATAGATAGACAGACAGACAGACGGACGGACGGACGGACGGACGGACGGACGGACGGACGGACGGACGGACGGACGGACAGACAGACAGACAGACAGATAGATAGATATGTTCTGGCTCAAATGCAACAAACTACAAACATCTGGCAGTTTTGGGTGGTGTCACAAACTATAACTGAAGCTGTCCCAAAGCATTATTGATTCTGGAATTCTTTGAAAACTGCTAAATAACTTTGTGATTTGTTGATTGCACACATATATATATATATTACCTACTGGCGGTCGCCAGTAGGTAGATATAGTTAGGACCTATCTTCCATAGGAAATCCGCAACATTCTATTTGGAATAACTTTGGTGCCGATTGACAAATCTTCGCAAAATTTTCAAAACATTTGGCCAGCTCCGGTCCGCTCCTATCCTGAAAGTTTCACGGTGATTCGTCAAGCGGGGGCCGAGAAAAAAGGGGGGTCCCAAAACGCATTTTCCCCATGCAATTTCACATAGGACCTTTAGACACAGCTACAGCCCGAACTGCTGAACGGAATGACACCAAATTTGGCAAAGTGGTAGTCCTTAGTTCAGACTCGTGCCTTTTGCTTAAATGGTGTAAATCCGATGAGTAGTTCCTGAGAAAATGACATTTAAAAGTATATATATATCTATGGCCTCGGAGTGTCCGCCTACCCTAAGCGCAGCCTAAGCGCACCCTGCCGTGCACAAGCTGCATTCTAATTGGCTGTCAACACTCCAAATCAGGAAGTGTTGGCAGCTGTCTTGTGCCTCGGTAGAACCGAAGCACAAGAAACCAAAGAAAAAACCTTGCAAAATGCGAAAAGGGGGCAGGGTAGAAACAACCTGATCCCTAGGCCTGCTCAGGGGGTCCCACAAAGACCCCCAAGGCCCCCTATGGCCCCAATTTTTTTTTTTAAATGTGAGGATGCGCGCAGGATGCGCGCAGGATGCGTGCTACCTGCCGATGGAAAAAAAAATTCAGCGCAGGCTCCCGTGCTAAATATGCTAATTTGCCCCCGGGGGGGGCTAAATCCCGGGGGCATAATTAAAAAATAGTGTGGGGGGTCCCAATCCCCCCCACACTGCCCCTGGGACCGCCACCCCACGGGGCTTCTTTAAAATGGGTCGGGCTCTCAGCCCCCCCAGCCCGAGGACCGCCACCCCACGGGGCTTTTAAATATTTGGTGTGGGGGGCTCTCAGGCCCCCCAGCCCTGGGGACCGCCACCCCCCGGGGCTTCTTCAAAATGTGGGAGGGGGCCATGCGGTCCCCCTCCTTGAGCTTTGTATAGGCCCTGGGGACCCTCACCCCCCAGGACCGGCTCCTGCAGTGTCCCGGCGTGTCTGGGGAAACCTGCTTTCGCTTCAATGAAGCAAAGCAGATTGCTTTTCCACATGGGGAGCAGTATGTTAGCTGCTCCCCATGTGGAAAAGCAATGCCGGCTCCCGCAGGACGCGGGGAGCCAGCTGGGACCGTGGGGGGAATGGGGAACCCCCCACGGCCCCCAACGAAGAGGGCCAGCCCCGGGGGATGGGGTCCCTGGTGCTAGTAGTAGCCCAGGAGGGGGGCCACGCGGCCCCCCTCCAAAAAAAAGAAGAAAAAAAAACTACATCTCGTGCACCCCCAATCCACTACCTGATGATGTCACATATTAGATCAAGTTTCTAAACACCCACTCAGTGATTCCTAGATCTATACACACAGCTAATCACTTGCCTATAGATTCACTTATACATGCTGTTAATGATCAATAGAACACTATCAAATATACGTACACACCTATATCGACATTACACACCAGCACACAACCTAATCACTTAGGAAGTCATCCTTCTCACTTATGCAATCAATGGATCATACTTACTTTTACTTAGCTACACACTTATACAAACACCACTTCATCTATTCATATGGATAGTAACTCATACTCAGTGTCCTATAAAATCACTATTACAAGTATACAATTATCCATACAGTCACTCATACAATCACTGAGTCTTATGTATACTTATTTATATACAACAACTGACACATACACTGGCTTTTATTTTTCTAGTTTGTTTGACATGTACCATTGCGACATATATTTGTTCATCACCACACCCATAAAGATCTTCCTCACCCAAACAACTGTTATAACATGTAGTTATAACGTCATATACTTACTGAAACAGCTATTCACAGATCTTTTGGCTGTCACACCCCCCACCAAACCACACACACATTCACCCTCCAACACAAATACTCAGTTAACTAATCACTAACTTAAATAGACTTTCACATAGATAGTAACCAACTGGTGCAGCAGTTTACAAAACAACTGACAAAGTGATACAGATATTCACTAAGCCTGGGCATTGAACTACGCTCCGCTCGCGGAGCTTGCGAAGTTTAGGTAACTTTTCAATTCGAGTAGAGCGCGATGTTGCTGATTGCTACGCAATCTACCGCGTAGCGTAGTAGTTTTGCGTCCTCGCGCACTCAATATTCATTCACGAGCGCGCGGTATCTTCTTACTGTGATTCTGCGTTCGCCAACTCGCTTTTCTGTCCGTTCGCGTGCGCCACAAGATTTGTAATATGGCCGCCCGAGCCTGCAAGAGTGTGCGAACGCAAACACGTCATTCGGGCGCGCGAGCTGACTTCCGGCGGCTGTCTGCGTAAGATCGCGATCCCGAACATGCAAAAACTACAATCTGGCGAAGAATATCTCTTGAGCTTCATAAAACCTTCTCTAAAATGATCGTTTTGCTTAGAAAAACTACTCAGATTGTGATTTTGCTGTAGTCTTTTGTGTAAGGAGTCCTTTAATTTTTTTAACTCTTTTTTTCAAGAGGAAGGAAGTGCCCCTGAGTCTCCAACTTCCTGTTCCTGTCCAGCAGGCTCCTTCCAGTGCTTTGTCCATGTGCTGTTTACTTTCATTTGGATTTGGAGCTGGAAGGATCACTTTTTGTGTCTGTCTTCTGCATCATAAAATTGGATTGGATTTATTTGAGGACTTTTTGATTTGAGATTTAATTTACAAGTAAGTTGGAGAATTGGTGTGTTTGTTTCATTGGGGCTTGTTTGTACCTACATTTTTTTGGTATTTTCATTGTTTTTAAAAATTATTGTTGTGGGTTGCCTGTACTTTCAATAGGGGCCTAGTTGTTTTTCTTTGCAATTTCAGCCAGTAGGGTACCCATGGGTCCATGTTTCTTTGGTGTCTGCTAAATTTAAACATCATGTAGGGCATGGATGGCATAGGATTGAAATGCTAAATGTGGCTGTGGTGTATTTCACTGTTTGTGTGTGTGTGTGAAATACCTTTGTTGAATGTGTGTGCTTGATGTGTAACTTCTTTCCAATCCTTTCGTAGCCCTGTTGATTTTCATTTTTGTATTAAAGCTGTGTTGTTTAGCAGTCCTCCTTTGTCCGGTCATATATAGGCCTTCTTCAGTTCATTGTTTTCCATGGCCTGTTGTGACTGTGCGTGCCCATGTGACTTGTGGCAATTTTGTGGTTGTAGTTTAGTAGTGTGTGCTTCTTTTTCCATAAAGGCCTGCATTTCTTTTCTTTGTTCCCCTTGGCTTATGCTTGTTGTTGTTGTGTCCTGGCCATGTGTGTGGCGGCCATTTTGTGAAGGCAGGCATTGTGCTTTTGCCATAGACTTACAATGTCTGTCTTCCATTTCTTGTTGTTGTGGGTGGGTAGCGGCCATTTTGTGGAGCCATCCAAGCAGTGTGATTGCTTTTGCCATTCTGTTCCAAGCTTGTGGCCTAGTGTAACAGTAGGCCCAGAGGTAGTCATCCTCAAATCATGGGTGCATACAAACAGTTTGTGTTGTCTGTTGAATTTTTACACCATGTATGGCTTTGGATTGAATTGCAAAAGGTGTTTTTTGGGGTGAAATTGCAGTTTTTGGGTATGTGTTAAATAAATAGGGCTTTTCACCCAGTAGGTAACCTTAGGGATTCAGCTCGCGTACTTTTGGTAACTCTGCACAGCGCGACAACGCGGACTTACAGTTTTTGTCATTTTCGTGCTCTCAATATGCGTGTTCGAGCACGCGATAACGACTTTTTGTACAGTTCGCGATGCCGAACACGCAGAATTTGCAATCTGGCAAACAATATCGCGCGAGCAACATAAAACCTTCTCGAAAACGCTGATTTTGTGCATTTTGCTAAAAAAACTCCTCAGGTTGTCATTCTGCTGTAGTTTTTGAGCACGGAGTCACTTTTATTTTGTTAAAAATATTTTTAGGAGAGGAAGTAAGTTCCACAGAGACTACAACTTCCTGTTCCTGTGCTTTGTAATCACTTTTTGTGATTATTGTGGTGGGTGGCCTGAGCATCTGGGTGGTGGCCATTTTGTGAAGGCAGGCATGGTGCTTTTGCAATAGGCCTGCATTGTCTGTCTTGTATTCCTGACCTTTTCTTGTTTTTTTGAGTGGCCTGGCCATGTAGTGGCGGCCATTTTGTGGGACCAGCCACTGTGCTTTTTCCATAGGCCTCCAAGCATGTGGCCTAATGGGACAGCAGGCCCAGGGGTACTACTCATCAATCATCACGGGTGCATGGAAGTTAAACAACTGTTTTTGTGTTGTGCGTTAAATTTCAACATCATGTATGGTTGTGGATTGAATTGTAAAATGTGGGCTTTACTTTTTTTCTGGGGTATATTTCACTTTTTGGGTGTTGTAAATAAATGACTTTAGTTTTTATGTGTATATGTTTGTTGTTGTTGCTCCCTGATGCTGCATCCATCCCATAAGATGCACACATTTTTATTTAGGGCAAACAGGCTACACTACATTTATGTTTTAGTTCTTTGCTATTCTTATTCTTCCTAAGTGTACACAGTACAGTACAAGTACACCAGGAGCCCTGGCCTTGTCAGTCTCATAAATGGCTATACTGTTGTTGTCCACTGACTTAATAAAATTTAATAATTGTGACCACCCACCACACACTAAGAAGTTATATATTATATTATTGATCTTTTGACTGGTGTTCTTCTGGCTTTTCTGCTTTTAGGTGCACAAAAGACGGAGGAGGTGTGTCATCATCATCGACCGTTGTGGTGCCAGACCGACGTCCTGCTGCTGTACACGATGTGACGTGTGAGTGACCTGACCAGCCATCTCTGCAACTTGTGCAACTGAGTGCTGTTTTGACATCTGAAGGAGAAGCCCCCAAAGAAAGCAGGTAGCAGGTCCTCCGGTACCAAGAAAGTTGCCATGGAGAAGAAGGAACAGAATAAGAAGGAAGTGTCACTTAAGTCTGGTGTGCCTCCTAAAACCTTTTTTGGGACACCAAAAATGACGCCTGCAGCAGCGGTGTCTGGGGGCCAAGCTGGGGGCAGCACCTCCGCATCACTCGGCCCAACCCACCAACCCAGGCCCAAGAAGATGAGTGTGGAAGAGGTAGCCAGCCTAGTGGTGGAAAGCAGTGATGCTGAGCCTGAACTAAACTTATCACTATCTCAAAGTAGTACACAATCAACGCAGGAGGGAACACAGCAGATAAGTGGTCAACAACAACAGCCGCAACCACCGCCCGCAATATTAGCTGTAGTTCTTCCAGAAGTAGGGGCAGTTCAGGAAATTGAGCCTCATGCAGAGGAAGAAGAGGAAGCCACTCCTTCAGAAGTTCCATTGTCTTCCAAATCCCCAGCAAGAAAAAGGAGGGTTAGTACATCAAGTTCTTCGCCAAGCCCCCCTTCTGATGATCTAGATGCCACTTGGAAGCCACAAACTGAGTCTGAGAGGGAGATACGTCACAAGAGCAGGCATGGGAAAAGGAAGGTTCCAGAAAGCCTTACACTTATGAAGGTTGATGTAGAAGAGCAGGATGATGATGATGATGATGATGAGCCAGTCATCACAAACATCACTCCTGGGCCTGAGGAGAAGGAGACCAACATTTTTACACTATCCAAAATGGCTGCGAGGGATGTAGCACGCATACCTCCAACACAGGTAACACCAACACGACCTCCAGCTTCCATATTTATATTAGCAAAGGGCAGGCAGCGTCCTACATCCAGCACACGCACACGCACCACCTCAGCAGAAGTAGGTAGTGGTACTGCACAGAGTCAAATTCAACACAAACCCTCCAATTCATCCTGCATTGGAAGTGGCACCTCCAGCAGGAGACAAAAGTTAAGCTCCCCAGTGTGGGACTTCTTTACGGTTAGCGGAAAGGAGGAGAACATTGCTATATGCTCCGTTTGTCATACCTCTGTTAGTCGTGGTAAGCTTGGTACAAACTATGGTGCCGGAGGCCAAATGACCCATCTGAAAAAACACCTCGCAATCCAGTGGGAGGAGCACCTTCGTCGCATAAAAACTGGAACCATTGCTGTTGGGGATAAACGAATAGAAAGTCCGCTCACGGTGGAACAGGAAGAAGAAGAAGAGGGAGACATTCTCTGTGGTAGTGGTACACAAAGTAGCCCTGTCCCCAGCACTGCAGTGGTAACGCCCACATCCTCAGCAACATCTCAGTGGCACAAGAGTAAGAGTTAGCCTGAGACACCAAGGAGTACGGCTTTTAAAAAAAGTGCGATGTTGAGCACAGGAAGGAATACCACGCAGCCTACCATTCTTAGCATGTTTACTAGGCTGGAGGGGCAGTACGGACGCAACCACCCAATAGCACGTTTGTACAATGCGAAGCTGGCTAAAATGTTAGCACTGGACCGTCTTCCTTTTTCTTTTGTTGAAGGGGTGGGTTTTCTTGAATTTGTGACCACCATCTGCCCAAATTGGAAGGTTCCCAGCCGCTACAATTTCGCAAGAGTTGCTTTTCCAGCACTACATCACGACGTGCTGGAATTGCTTGGAAAAGCCTTAAAACAGAGTGCTGTTCAGAGTAACCACCTGACAAAAGACATGTGGACCAGTTGCCAAGCCACTGATTACATGTGCATCACTGCACACTGGGTCTCTTTTTCGGGTGTTAAAGATAAGATATCTGAAGGTGTTGTTGACACCGCTGAGATTTTTAAAGACACTCGCAAACATGCAACTGTAGCCATGTTTGCTATGGAGAAATCTCATACTGCTGCAAACATTTTGGATGAGTTTAACAGCAAGGTGTTTGAGTGGCTGTGACCAAGAGGGCTTAACATTGATTTTGTTGCCACGGACAATGGCAGTAATGTAGTTAGGGCCATTAAAGATGGTGGCTATTTCAGGGTCCCGTGTTTGGCACACTGCATTAACATGGTTGTTCAAGACTTTCTGAAAAATGAAAGCAAAGTCAGCAACTTACTGACCACCTGCAGAAGAATATGCACACATTTCAACCATTCTTTTAAAACCCGGAAGCAGCTGCGGGTCATTCAACGTGAGCATAAAATGCCAGTCAAAGCACTCATCCAGGAGGTGCCAACATGTTGGAACTCAACTTATTACATGCTTGAGCGTCTATTTGAGCAGTACATACCACTCAATGCTTATGTCATGAAAAGGTCAGGAGATCCTACTGTGATAGGCATGACCGTTGAGATGGCCCAATGGGACCTTGTTAAATGCCTGACAGAGATGCTACTTCCTTTTGAGGTCTTCACACGTGAAGTCAGCAGGGAGGACTGTACTATGGGCCAAGCTATCCCATTGTTGTACATGCTAGAGCAAGAGCTGAAGGAGGTGTCAGAAATGTACTCAGGTGTGGATGACAAAGTAAACGCATATTATTTGGCAGACACCTTAGCCGTTCGCTTATCTGACAATACAAGGATTCAAAATAACATTGATTTTGGATCCACTTTACAAATTATTGCTGAGCAGTAATGAAGTAATTCCTTTTTCAGAAGTGGATGTTGCCAAGTACAAAACTTTGATAGCTGAGGAAGCCATTGACTTTGAAAATGAACGGATCTTAATTAGAGGCCTGCCACCCTAGGGCAGAAAAAGTACTACAGGGCACCCAGAGTCAAGTTCTACTTCAGAGGCCGAGAGCAGTGCGTTTGCCTCCCAGCAGTCAACAACACTGCCAGCAATAACATCAACAACAGCACCAACAGGATCATCAGCCTCATTTAAAAAAACGGCAGGTGATTGGTTTCTACGGAAAGGGTTTTGCACGTCCATTACTGATGCAAAGGCAAAAGAGGCCAAGCAAATCGGAGCACCCCTGAACATTGAGCGGATGGTTCAGGCCTATCTAGATGACACAACAGAGGTCTTCATGGAGCAAAGCCCATTGGTGTATTGGTATGGGAAAAGAAGCCAATGGCCAGTGCTCATCAGGCTGGCGATAAAGTATGTGGCTTGCCCTGTTGCAAGTGTCTTTTCACAGTGTGTTTTCAGTGCTGCTGGTGCCATTGTTACTGTGAAAAGGACCAGTCTCTCGCCCAAAAGCGTGGAGAGGTTAACCATGATCAAAATGAATCAGCACTTTATACCACCTGAGTACAAAATACGTGAATCACAGCAGGAAGAGGAGAGCGACTTCGATGACATAAGTAGTGGGTTATTACATGATGTACTTCTGTCCGAACCACCAGAGTTTGAGGATGAGCTTCTCTTCCCTGACTACTAGGCTTTCAAATTGTTCTTCCTTCCTTTATTTGTGTGTGTATCTGTTTTTCTGGTTCAAATCTAATCACAACAAATCCATCAACAGTCTCCTCTTTTTATTTCCCTATTGGAGTTGCACGTCTGTGCATAACTGTCTACTCCACTCCTCAGAGTCCTGCTCCATCTTCCTTACTCTCCCTAAATACATTTCAAGCAAGCCAGACATTGGATGGAGATGGAGAATAGTACAATACATGTTGCCTCTAACAGTCCCTCCATAAGAAGTGAAATGTGACCACGGCTATATTCTGTTTTGTTTCCAAGCCGAAAGAAACTCATCACTGACTGTCAGAAGGCTAAGTAGGCATCTGATCTGACAGCCAAAGAGAACAGCAAGACAGGTAATGAATGATTATTTTGAATGATGGCATGCATTGCATTGGATGCTTGCTGACTACGAGTGAATGTGCATGAAGTCGAACTATACTAGTTTATCTACAAAAGTAAAAGTGACTCAGGTGACAGTCAATGTTTCCTTGTTGTTTAATAACCACATTGTACTCTTACCAATGCAGGTGTCGGCCAATATCCGTTGCAATTTTGTAATATGGAATACATTATAAATGTAATCATTCACTACAGACTGAGTTGGTGTTGGAGAACACGTACCACACGGTCATGATGCTGAGCATACTATCTTTGCACACAGTCAGTCAGTTGCATCTGAGATAATTGATGGAATAACTGCGTTTCATGGACTGCCTTAAAAGGTAAACAGTTTCAACAAGAACCGCAGCAGACCTAGGCTACATGTCCATGTAGTGGTGTGGACTGGAGTAGAGTGTAGTGGTATGAGGGACAGTGGCACATTGATTTAGTCACTTCATTTGGAAAATGCTGGGTTGCTGCAGTGCATATGCCTTTTATCTGGCTCTGTCAACATTTAAGGTAAATGGGGGTAGGGTGCCTGGCCTGTGCCATGGTTGGCCTGTTCTGTGGCTGTGCTGGCTCCTGTCCCGTTGTTGTTATAGCCTAATGCTGTAGAGTAGACACTATGTATCCTATCCAAGCGGCCTCAGTCTGAAAGTGTTCTCTCAAGAGTCTTGTTTTCTCTTCTTGCACTCCACTGTAATTGAGTTTATTTTTTTTAATTTAGTTATTTTTCAATACCCCTTTTGTTTTTCCATCTACACTTACATGACGGCCTTTAACCTGTGCTATAGTGGGAGAAACAACACACACATACCTTACCAATCCGCATCAGGCAGGCAGTGGTAACCAAGATTGAGGTGCGGAGTGTCCATGTAAGGGAGGACCAAGAGGAATGATGAGAATGATGCAACTCCACAGTTGGACCAGGATAATACAGTAAATTTAGTATCATTCATCATTTGTCTTTAAATTTATTTGATTCCTTTTTTCTCTTCAATCATTATGACTATGTGTTGTGGTTTGTTTGGTAATTGATCCCTACAACTATTTTTTCATTTCCTTTGCTAGCTTGAAAAATAAAAGTAAGCCCGGTAGAGCATGTAACTTGGTTCGGTCTGAGGGCAGACAGGCAAGGCAAATTTCATATTAATAATTTCTGCCCTGTACTGTCTAATTTAGACCTGGGCGGCAAATTCCGTTCCGTTCGCGGAATTTGCGGAATTTGGGTAATTTCGCGTTCTGCGGAGAACGCGAAATTGCCCAAAATTCCGCTTTCCGCAACTTCGCGAAATTTTTGCTTGTTCGCGTTCTCAAAATGCGTGTTCGCGAGATATTTCTCCCCGAGCACGCACACAGCGATTGTGAACAGGAAAAAAGCATCGCGAACAAGCAATTCCATGTGTTCGCGGAATTTCTGCGTGTTCGCGGAGATTTTTTAACGTTTCGCAGAGATTTGCGTAACGCGTTTGCGCAAATTCCTCCCACCCCTAGTCTAATTGTGTAGTAGTAGTTAGTAAGTACAACTCATTATCATTAACCATCAAGTTCTCTTCATCAGCATGCATGCATTTCCTTTTTCTCACTTTATAGATTTCTTTGATAATGGATCATGGTTGTCTTCCAAGATTGTATTTTACTTTTGTTGTGTCCATGCATACTGTCTGTTTTTCTTTGTCCAACCTTTCCCAAAACCCCCCTTCCCATCCATTCATCAATCCCTAACCCTCTTCCCCTGGGCTGTGTGATTTATATTGAGGTGTGATGTGACTACATTAAATGTACACCAACAATTGATCACACGCTTGCTGGGGCAGATGTGGTGAAAGCAGCACTAATTGAATTTCAACTAAGGCAGGGCAAGGATCTTCTTCTGCTTGCCCACCCATGCTGTACTTTACTTTGTTCTACTACTCCTCCCACAGTCTGTCTCAGTCAAGTGACTTTCTCTTTCTTTTTTCAAATGCTATTGCCAGTGTTTACTACTACCACTACAATAATGGCATCTTCTCCATTCATTTGGGAAACCAAACATGCAGCCATCAGTGTGCCGAACTTCATCATCATCAATCACAGGTAAGATACGTTTGTTGGGAGGTATAATGGAGTAGGAGGAGAGACTGACAGTACTAATATGACAATTAAAAATAACTCAGTGAGGGGTACCGCATTTGATGACCTCTAGCATTGTTGTGGTCACTTGCTGGGTTTTACTTTATCTAACCAATTATTCTTAATATCTAGTTGTTAGATTTGATGACCTCTAGCGTTGTGGCCACTTGCTGTGACTAGGGTCAGTAAAATCTTGACTTCTGAGTTTAATACTCTTAATACTTTAACAGTCCTTGAAAAATATTTTTGCTACATAATAGATTATATGATCTTATATAAGGTTCGTATCCGCCTAATTACATTAGACCACATGCACCTGTAAAGTGCATACGTGTCAGTGCAAACTGAATTGTGCAAAATGCCAATAAATAGATAAAAGGTATTATAGCCTTAAAAAATATATATATCTATGATTCTATCCTAATAATATAACGTGTGGATAGGTGCGGTTTAAGAACATATTCCAATAAATATAGTAAAAAGAATTAAATTTCATGATCTTATAAAAACTCTATAAAACTACAATAAAAAGACACATATCAAAATATTGTGTTCACATTAGGCATTAAAAGAACTGTAGGTAAAAGTATGGTGATTAAAATTCAGTTAAAAACTAGATATTATGGTTATTATTGATGAATGAGATTAAAAGTTGTTACTAACTGATCATATAGGGCCATAACCCGCTCTGTTAGATTAAACATGTATAAAGATCCTCAGTAGCATTTAGGCCTGCAGGATGCTTGGTATCTAGTTGCAAGATGTACCGAGTTTCCAGTTTTCTTAATTTGTTTTCTCGGTCACCTCCGCTCCTGCTTGGTGGAACAGTATCTATGACAAAATATTTTAATTTACGGTTGTCAGATTCATGTTGTTCCCTGAAGTATCGAGCAACGGGGTAGGTATTGTCCTGATTTGTAATGGCCCTAAGATGCTGGAGGATACGTTTAAACACGGGTAATTTTGCGCTGCCGATATACCGCATATTACAGGGGCATGAGAGTACATATACCGCATATTCTGTTTTGCAAGTTAATAGCTTAGAAATAGTGTGGTTTTGGTCACTGAAAGGGGTTTTGTATGTATTGGTGTTAACTCCCTGAATACATGCCTTGCAAGTTTTGCATCTGAAAAATCCTTTCATGGATTGTATCCAGCTACTGTTATCAATCACCTCAGGACTTGTTTTGACTAGTATGTCCCTCATCGAGGGCGCCCTACTATAAGTGATGGACACCCTCTGCGATAGCAGGGGTCCTATCACAGGGTCGCTGTGTGCTAGTGGCCAGTTACGCTGGAAAATTTTGTTCAGTGCTTTGTGCTGTTGGCTGTATTGAACGATCAAACGGAATTCATCATTTGTATTGATATTATCACCCATAGTTTTTCTGGAACCCATATTCATAGGTGCATTGTCAGATTTTTTATCCTTAATGGCTTCCTCCCTGCTCCAAATCATGGACTTTTTGATAGCATTGTCAATAATATGTGTTTGGTAGCCACGTTGTTTGAAGCTAATTTTACTTGCTTCTTGTGCTGCCATCAAGTCATCATTATTGCTACATATGCGTCTAATCCGTAGCATCTCCCCATAGGGGATGCTATTAATAAGGTGTTTGGGATGTGCACTTGATGCATGGAGAGTGGAGTTACCTGCCGTCTTTTTTCTAAAGAGGCGGGTTTCAATTTTTTTGTTGTTTATATAAACTTGGGTGTCTAAAAATTCAATTTGTGAATGACTGATTGTTGCGGTGAAATGTAAATTGATATTATTGACATTAATCTTTTCCACAAAATCATTTGCTTGTTGAAGTGTACCATTCCAGACTACAAAGAGATCGTCGATATATCTAAACCATACTTTGACATTCTTACAGACATATTCACCATGTTCTTCCTTGAGGACCAGCTCCTCCCATCTGCCCATGTGCAGACATGCGTAACTTGGTGAGAAGCTGGCCCCCATAGCTACGCCTCTAATCTGCTGAAAAAGTTGGCTGTTGAACATAAAAAATTTATTTTTCAAACAGAATTCAATCATTTCCACCAGCATGCGGTTATGTTCTAGATGTTGCAAAGGTCTTTGTGAAAGGTAATGTTGAATTGCTGTTAGACCTTCCGTATGCTCTATGCTAGCATATAAGGAAGTTACATCCAATGCCATAAGTAAATAGTTGTCCTGCCAAACAACGTTCGAAATTTTTCTGAGGAAGTCACTGGTGTCCTTTACATAGGATGGCAAGTTTTGTACGAACTCCTGTAAGTAATAATCAATGTATTTGGTTGTGTGCTCCACCAAACTGTTTCTGGCACTGATTATTGGTCTCCCTGGAGGATCATTGTAATTTTTATGAATTTTTGGGATAAAATAAATAGTTGGTGTTGTGGGGCTGTCATTTTTTAGGTATTTAAATTCATCATTGCTGATTAATTTCACATTTTTCCATTTGTTAAGTTGAGGTAGAACTCTTTGTGAGTGGCTTTCATGTTGCCCATGGTGGTCCGTATGTAACATGCGCGATCATTGAGTTGTTTGTATGCTTCCTTGTTGTATAGACTTATTGGCCAAATTACGATGTTTCCGCCTTTGTCACTGTTGCGGATTATGATTTCCTTGTTTTTTTGTAATTTGGATGTTAATAATCTATATTGGTGGTTAACTTTGTTGAATTGTTTGATTTTGGATTGTGTTTTTTTATTTAACTCTTTCATTTGCGTAGTTACAGCCTCATGGAAAATATCGATAGTGTCTCGGATCATAATCGGGTTGAAGGAGGATTTGGGTTTGAATGGACTGGCTGTAGGAGTTTCATTAGCTTGGTTACTTTCGTTACTAAGATCTTGCATGATTTGTAGAAGAGATGCGTCAGATTGGGTCAATGTCGTTGCTCCATGTTGGGTATCAGATGTAGGGACTTCGCTGTTAGTTGCTTGATTAGGTGTCTTCATTAGGAAATGCTTCTTTAATTTTAGCTTACGTATCCCTTTGTATACATCGAGTCTAGTTGCCGCATAATCAAAATTGTTCCGTGGTGCATACGAGAGACCCAGTCTTAAAATATTTGTTTCTTGTTTCGTCAAATTAATGTTGGATAAGTTGACTATGGTATTTTCTACCTGCTCGTCCATTATTGTTTGTTTCTCCAATATCCCCCTCCCCTCCTTCTGCTTTGTCTTTGCTCGTTTGGTATTTGCTTTGCGCCTCTGCCGCCGTTTGTAGTTGGCGGTGCTGGATGTGCCTGGGGTCTTGGACATAGTGTTTGTCTGCGCTCTTGACATAAAAAATTAAGTTCCTCTCCCGGAGATGGCTTAGATTTTGATCCCATCGTCGTGGCAGTGCGCATTTCCGATTCCGAATCGCTACCTCCCCCTGAGCTTGCTTCTGATTGGGGGGTATTGGTCATGCGGTTCTCATTCAGATTTGATACTGTTGGTACTTGCTCAGTGCGAAATTTTGACTTTCTCTGTGCGTCATAACGTTTAGCAAAGGTGAATATTTGACCCAACTCGTAGTTCATTCTATCTCTTTGAAATTTGTACGCTTTTCTTGTTTTTATTTTTTCTTCCTCTTTTTGTAGGCGGGTCATCATTTCGTTTCTTAATTTATTTTGTTCATCCTTATGCTTATGTTTTTCCAACTCCTCATTGATTTCCTCAATTTCACCCAGTAGTTTGGCTCTATCACTGTCGGCATATTTAATAAGGATGAGGGTTAACTTCCTCGAGGATTCTAAATTGCACTCCGCCCATCCTTTCATTAATTCTGGGTTAGGTTCCTCATAGCTCGGTGCCGTTAATATGCGTAAGCCTCTTGGAATCCTATTAACCTCAATATACCCTTGTAGCGATTTGGATTCCCACCATTTTGTCATTTCTGATTTCATTTTTTTCTCTAGTTTTTTAAATAAGTCCCTTACTGAATTGTTCACGTTGACTTTGTTCAGCACAGGCTCCGTCAAATTACTCGTAGACGGGAGGGTATCGGAGAACATCTCCGTTGCTGCCGCTTCCCGTGCTCTAGCCACGTCGGCCGACATGAGGAAAATGATATTGATATATAGGTACTTCAGTTAAAGCAGTGTTGAATGTAACTGCGTTGTACGAAGTATTGCACGCCTCCTCACCCCAAAATACCCTCTTGTATGCCTACCTGCTGCCTTCCGTATTCACCGGGTCCTCCGACTCGGCGTTTACCGAATTTGTCAGGTTTCCGGGCTTGTTCAGGGTTGTGGGGGGTCCGGCGGTCTGGTATCCTTTTCGGGATGTGTGCGGGCTTCCTGGTTGCCCCGGAAGAGAAGTCTCACTGCTCCGTCGACCTTTTTCGAGAAGGGGGTCCGTGAATGGCCGTACGATACAAGCAAACGACCAGTAATATCACGAGTGTTCCTCCGCTACCTTCAGACAAGCGGCTCTCCCAAAGAGATGGACACGGACCCAAAGTTTTGTGCAAAACGTAAATCTCCTTTATTCCTCTGTCGCCGTTACGCGTTTCGGCTCTCCTGAGCCTTGATCACATGACAGTGACTTGAGAGAGATAGCTCATATTTAAAGTGAAAGTACGAGTGAAATTGTGACCACGTGATAAACATGACGTGATGATATCATCATAGACATGAACAACATGAGCAGCATAATTTATATAATAAAGGGTACCATTGATCTTCCTTATTATATACTATAATTAAGTAATGTTGTGTGCGATGTAAGGTGACACATTTAAAATTCAATGTAAAATACTTGGTATATATGTTACTAATGCTTATGTGTACCAAATCATCCTTTTCATTGTTTTTTAAAATCACGTAAATACACATTGCTTAAATGTCGGTAAAATACCGTGTACTAGCTTTCATTGCCTGCTGTTTCCAATTTCTGTCAATACATTTATTCATGTCATCGTGTCACAATTATTTAAAACAAAAAACAAAAAAGTTTGAACAATTGTTTTTGAAAAAGTGCAAAGTGTTAAGTGCAATGTGTGTGCAAAAGAGCCAATCAATCAATCAATCAAGGAACTTATATCACACACTACTCACCCGTAAGGGTCTCAAGGCGCTTGGGGAAGGGGGTCTGCTACTGCTCGAACAGCCAGGTCTTGAGCTGTTTCCTGAAGGCCAGGTGGTCCTGGGTCATCCGCAGGTGGACGGGTAGGGAGTTCCAAGTCTTAGCTGCCAGGTAGGAGAATGCCCTTCCTCCAGCGGTGGCTCTCTGGATGCGAGGGACGACGGCGAGGGCGAGGTTAGCGGAACGTAGCCGGCGGGTGGGCGTGTAGAAGGTGAGGCGGCTGTTGAGGTACCCTGGGCCTAGGTCGTGGAGGGACTTGTGTGCGTGGGTGAGGAGTCTGAACGTGATCCTCTTGTTGACAGGGAGCCAGTGCAGGTCTCTCAGGTGGCACGAGATGTGGCTGCGTCGGGGGACGTCCAGGATGAGTCGGGCGGAGGCGTTCTGGATACGCTGAAGTCTTTTCTGAAGCTTCGCTGTAGTACCGGCGTAGAGGGTGTTTCCGTAGTCTAGTCTGCTGGTGACGAGAGCGTGGGTGACCGTCTTCCTGGTCTCGGTCGGGATCCATCGGAAGATCTTTCGGAGCATGCGGAGGTTGTGGAAGCAAGCTGAGGAGACGGCGTTGACTTGTCTGGTCATCGATAGGGAGGAGTCTAGTATGACGCCCAAGTTGCGTGCGTGGTCCATCGGTTCAGGTGCGGTGCCTAGTGCCGGGGGCCACCAGGAGTCGTCCCATGCGGAGGGTGATGGTCCCAGGATGAGAACTTCTGTCTTGTCCGTGTTCAGTTTCAGGCGGCTGATGTTCATCCATTCAGCGACGTCTGTCATCCCTTCGTGCAGGCTGGCTTTGGCAGTGTCGGGGTCTCTGGAGAGGGAGAGAATTAGCTGGGTGTCATC
Source organism: Triturus cristatus (assembly GCF_964204655.1). Taxonomy (NCBI): domain Eukaryota; kingdom Metazoa; phylum Chordata; class Amphibia; order Caudata; family Salamandridae; genus Triturus; species Triturus cristatus. The sequence continues at coordinate 461,853,681 of NC_140594.1, forward strand.
GGCGTAGGAAATGATGTTGAGGTTGTGTTGGCGTGCGATGGCAGCGAGGGGTTTCATGTAGATGTTGAAGAGAGTGGGGCTGAGCGACGATCCTTGCGGGACGCCGCAGATGACTTCGGTGGCCTCGGAGCGGAACGGAGGGAGGCGTACTCTCTGTGTTCTGCCGGAGAGGTATGAGATGATCCATTCCAGAGCCTTCCCTTGGATGCCGGTGTCGTTGAGGCGTTGGACTAGTGTGCGGTGGCAGACAGTGTCAAATGCTGCGGAGAGGTCTAGGAGGATGAGTGCCGCTGTTTCGCCGTTGTCGAGCAGGGCTCGGATGTCGTCGGTGGCTGCGATGAGGGCGGTCTCGGTGCTGTGGTTGGCTCTGAATCCGGACTGTGATGGGTCGAGGGATCCGTTCGTCTCGAGGAAGGCTGCCAGTTGCTTGTTGACGACCTTCTCGATGACTTTGGCGGGGAAAGGAAGGAGCGAGATGGGGCGGAAGTTCTTGAGGTCGGTCGGGTCCGCTGTTGGTTTCTTCAGCAGAGCGCTGAGTTAGGCGTGCTTCCAGCTCTCTGGGAAGGTTGCTGTGTTGAAGGAGGTGTTGATGATGTCTCGGAGGTGGGGTGCGATGGTAGAGGCTGCCTTGTTGAAGACATGATGGGGGCACGGGTCGGTTGGAGATCCGGAGTGGATGGTGTTCATCATGCGTGATGTGTCTTCGGGGGTCACCTCGGTCTGTTGTAAATTAAAGCAGAATGTGATTAAGCATTTACTGAAAACATTAATGCTTCCCCTTTAGATCGTGTTTTCTTCGTTATGTTGACTGAAGTCCGGACTCCATTTTGTATTGACATGCTGCCACGTGTTCGTCACGAGGAGAGTCCGACCTCTGTGTTAGTTGCTCCTGTAATCTGCCTAGTAACAGTTTATAAATAGCTCTCTTGTCCATCTGGCGCATGCCCAGACTTGACCACATCTGTTATAATTAGCTTTGCTTGACCATGTGTTTTCGCGGGCTCAAAGAGTATGTTAGCTCCGCCCATGTATTGATTCAGTATCGAGAATGACCATAAATGGTAATGTTCTTCGACCTCATGTTGTATCCACTCACTATGAGCCCCTCTGTTGTGTATAAAAGGGGACTGTGTACGCAAGTTCTGTGTGCTACTCCATGCAATACTGAAGAGTGTTGTGTGGACTGTAGGACCACCCTTAAGGGTTAATAAACGTTGTTTTTTGTACTTTGCAGTTTCCGTGCCAACTCCCTTATAGATTCCATTACAGGAGAGCGAACCCTTGTGCTTTGCGGGCCTAGCTGGGGCCTGTATACATCAATTGGCGCCCGTCACGTGGGGCTCATCGGCGACTCGGATGCTCGAAGGACTGGTCGCGACGAAGGTGAGGAGTTTGGCCGGGGACGTGATCACTGCCAGCGGCGTCTTAGCCCTGGCATCCCGAGGTTTTTCTTCCTTCCCTTCCGAGCTGACCGTCTGGGTGGCGCCGGTCATCGACTGAGACCTCTTCTGTCGGTCCTGCCGTGAGAGCCGTTTGGGCGATTGTGGAGCTTGGCAGTTGGAACCTGGACTCTTGATTGGTAAGAACCGTTGTACGGTACTTGCTCCGAGTTTTTGAAGCCTGGGTTGGCTATTTGAGTTTGATTGATGATGACTAGTCATATTTTGAATTTGTCTTTGTGAAAATATATGCGTTGCAACACATATAGGCAGGTAATGTGGAGAAATTTCTCCGGAGCTGTGTAAACTTTGAACGGCGCAACGATTAAGTGCCATTTTCTTTATAATATTGCATATTTTGCACTATTGCTAGCATGCCTGCTTTTAGCGCACTCCGTAAGTGGTGCTGCTGTTTTGGAAACCGGTTGAACCTCGAGGAATCTGCTCCAGCTCCCCCAGAGGGGACTCCTAATAGGGATATGTACGTGAAGTATGGTCTTTCTTCCATAATGTACAGCACGCTATGGAGGAAATACACGAAGAAGGATCCTGAGTTGCGATGGCCTTTGTATGGATCGTTTGATATACGTAAGATTGAGTATGTGGAACAGTGTATGTGTAAGCGACGTGCTCGGCAGGATATGTTTGAGTGTGTGCGATTATGGGTGAAGGAAGTGCGTGAGCGAGAGAAGCGTGAGAAAGCGCTGTTTGATAAAGACCAACGGAAGAATGATCATGTGCGAGCGCAAGAAGCAAAGCGTCGGGAGGACAAAGAGCAGACGGATAGACAAGAGAAAGAGCGTAGGCTACAAGTTTCGGGTCAATACGTTGTTCGCCAGCCGCTTTATCCTGTCCTTAATAATTCTGATGATGATTTTTATTTGCTAGATCGCTCTCCGCCCCCTTATGTTGGCGCATCTGCTCCACGGCCGTAAGATTCTGACCCGGCTTCGGGTAAGGTAGACACACGGTCCATGCTGTCGGCCGAGCAAATGGCTGAGCTTCGGACAATTTCCTTCCGTGCGCTGAAGGGCAAGGTATCCATGGAGGACTTATTTCAAACTTGGGGGCCGTGGCAGGAGAGAGATAAAGTGTATTTTCTGGGTCATTTCGCGGATGAAGTGATTACTGCTTTCCGAAAATATTCTCATGTCCTTGAGCCTGACGAAGTGTCTTCGGACGCTAGAGCAATACGTAACGGTGCTTTTTCTCCCTCTAAGGCTCCTGAGGCGGCTCGGCGGCTGTTCGCCTTGCGGGACGAGGTGCTGGCCCTTCGAGAGAAAGCACGCCAACAAGCGGAGGAGGAGAAGCAGTCGGATTCGGTTGCGGCAGGGGGCTACCCATCCACCTCCCAGTCAGATAAGGATAATGTAGTGCATGCTAAACCAATGCGAGAGGCGGCGCCTTTGTATGTTCCTCCTAAAGGAGCGGGGACTAGCCCGGACATTAATTCTGTCGATGCTAGGGGATATTTTGTGTATAATTGGGTTTATACTCCATGGCATAGAGCCGATGTTATGGCGTTGAAGAATGCGTTGCCTGACCCCCGCAAGAATCCAGCGGCCTTCTATGAAGAAGTCGAGGGGGCCTTGAATTCTTGCATTATGACTTTAGCGGATATAGACCTGTTCTTTGGCCTTATTCTACCACCGGACACGTGGAGGTCTGTCCGAAGGGTAGATGATGTAGTTGCCTTTAAGGCTCGATGGTCTGACCTTGAGGATGAGGATAGGGAACGGAAGCCCGCACAGAAACCACCCCAGAATATTTTAGATCTCCCTGCTGCTATTGTGGCTAAATTGAAAACAATAATCCCCCCTAAGAAGATTGACTGGAATATGTTAGCAGCATGTAAACAGAAAGTTGACGAGTCAGTAGCAGATTTCTTCACGCGCTTTGAAGAAACGTTTCATGACTTTAGTGGCCAGTCGCTTACTGACGACACAGGCCGCCACCTTTTCACGGACAAATATGTGGCTAATCTGCTACCGGCAGTTGCGGCCCGGTTAAAAGCGAGTGAGAGTTCTTGGTCCTCCGCGACACCGACGGCTCTTCTGACCATCGCTCAGTATTATGAGCGTCAGGAGCACGAGGCGAAGGGCCAGGAGGAGAAGAAATCGAAAGATCTCAAAACCAAGGTGATGTTAGCACAAGTATATGGCCCGCCCCGACGGGGTAATAATAATAGAGGAAGGGGCGGATCTTATGGTCCCCCTTCGGGCCGATCTGATTTGAATAGGAACCAGTGTGCGTACTGCAAGCAGTTGGGCCATTGGGCCAGGGATTGCCCAGCGTTGCGTGCTTCGCGTCAGGGGCACACTCCGGGTGGCCCGAGAGGTAGAGGGGGCTTCTCGAACTTTAGAGGGAATTCTAACGATAATGTCCGTTTCGATACTGCCGGGCAGCACCGAGATAGCTCAAATATTTTTGATCGCCAGCACCAGTATCATGTATCGGACATCGATCAATTGGGATATCATGACTCTCAGAATGCATAGGAATGCGTTGGATGGGGGTTAGAATCAGTTGAGGTGCCGGTCGATCAGACGGGTCCTTATGTATCGGCTGAGGTTTTAGGTTCTACTGATCAGTTCCTAGTGGATACAGGAGCGACACGTAGTGCATTGTCTAGGTACTTGGTTCCGGGGGCTCCCCCATCAGGCTCAATAGTTACATCGGTAGGGTTTGACGGTACACTCTCCCGAAGCCCTCTTTCACAGCCCCTTGCATTTAAAGTTGATTGTTTTTCTGCGCCCTGTCCGTTTCTGCTTGCCCCGTATACACCGGATAACATTATGGGCCTTGACATGTTAAAACACTTTAGGGCTACAATCCGCTGTTCCCCTGAGGGTGTGAGGGTGATCTTAAATGACAACTATCCCAGGTCTGGGCGGATGTGTACGATATCAGAGGATGCATTGTTGGCTACCCTCCCCCGAGCTTTATGGGCGACTTCGGACACAGATGTGGGACAAATGGTGATTCCTCCGGTCCACATTAGTGTCCAGGAGGGGGCGGTGCTACCACGCCTCCCGCAGTATCGTATTTCCCAGGAGGGCGAGGAAGCTCTCATACAGATTGTGCAAGATTTGATCGCAGTAGGGGTAGTGGAAGAAGTTCCCTATAATATCTGTAACAGTCCGATTCTCCCTATTTTGAAAAAGGATACAGATGCAAAGGTTTATCGGTTCATAATTGATTTGAGGGAGGTAAATAAGATCGTGATACCTCAGTACCCGGTGGTCTCCGATATCACGACGTTGCTTACCTTGGTCCCGCCTACAGCGACCATGTTCTCAGTGATTGATTTGAAAAATGCCTTCTTTTCTATTCCCATTCACCCTGATAGCCGATTTCTTTTTGGGTTCACATTAAACAATAGATCTTATCGTTTTTGTAGAATTCCCCAGGGCTACACAGAAAGCCCTAGTATTTATAGTCAGGCTTTGAAACGACAGTTGGACTCCTTTGCCTTACTCGAGGGGGTCGCCCTCATTCAATATGTCGATGACATCCTGTTGGCGGCTGACACCCTGGAGTTGTGCGAGAAAAGCACGCTAGCCTTACTTTCCTTTTTAGCATCGCACAATCACAAGGTCTCTAGGAAGAAATTGCAATTCTGTAGACCAAAGGTGACTTATTTGGGTCACCTTTTGTCTAAGGAGGGGCGTGCACTCACACCAGATCGTATCCAAGTAATTTTGGACACACCGAGACCATCCACGCAGAAGGATGTGCGTGCATTTTTGGGTCTTGTTTCTTTTTGTAGACAGTGGATATTGGGATTTTCACACATAGCTAAGCCATTACTAGCTCTCTTGACAAAAGACACGCCCATCCCGATCCCCTGGTCAGATGAGTGTGACGCTGCTTTTCAGCAATTGAGACAGGCCCTTTGTTCAGCACCAGTGTTAGGGACCCCTGATTATACAAAACCCTTTTCGTTGTATGTGCATGAGAAAGATGGATGTGCATTATCAGTTTTAGTGCAGATGCATGGTGATAAGCAGCGCCCTTGTGCATACTTTTCGGCCGTACTTGATCCTGTCGCCCGAGCATTACCAGGGTGTTTTCGCTCGGTTGCGGCGACAGCTGTGTCAATACGGCAGAGTGAAGGAATTGTGTTGTCCCATAAACTGGTGGTGTTAGTTCCCCATGCTGTTGATGCCCTGCTTAATCAAACGAAGACACAGCATTTGACCAGTGCCCGTTTAACGGGATATGAGTTGACGCTTTTGGCTCCTCATATTACGTTAAAAAGGTGCGTGACATTAAACCCGGCCACATTGTTGCCATACCCCGAGACCCAGCCTGAGGCGCAGAAAGCGCATGATTGTATTCTTGTGACTGAGGAACAAACAAAGGGTCGTATTGATCTCCAGGATACGCCCTTTTCAGAGGTAGATGGAGAGTTGTGGGTAGACGGATCATGCCTGAAGCTACCAGATGGTACGACTTCAGCAGCGTATGCAATTACCACATTACAAACGATAGTGGAGACAGCACGAATACCACAGAAATCAGCTCAAGCAGCGGAACTGATAGCATTAACACGAGCATGTGAGCTCAGTACAGGACTATGTGTGAATGTTTACACAGATAGCCGCTATGCCTTCGGAGTAGCGCATGACTTCGGCCTACTCTGGAAGGAGAGAGGGTTTTTAACGTCACATGGAGTACAGATAATGCATGGAGAGTTAGTTCATAATCTTTTAACTGCATTGACATACCCAAAGAAAATTGCTATCGTTAAGTGTAGCGCCCATAGGAAAGTGGTTGATAAAGTTGGAGAAGGGAATGCGTTAGCGGATCGAGTAGCACGGGAGACTGCGATGCAGCCCGGCGCTACTGCCATGTATGTAGTAAAGTCACAGGTGGAAAGATGGCGTGATGCGAAGGAAGAAGTGCGAGAAATACAAAGGACCGCTTCTGACAAAGAGCGGGAACAATGGGCTAGCGAAGGAGAACTGGATGATGAGGGTTGTTGGAGAAATAAGCAGATGGATAGATGGAAATTACCCACGGCTTTTGTACAACCTATGGTTCAGATGGCACATGGGCTAGCACATGTTGGAGCTTCCGCAATTGTGAAATTGCTTACCCAAGTCTGGGAGCATCCAGAGATTGCTAGCACGGCAAAGAGGGTGGTGCAGACCTGTATGATCTGTCTGAAGTATAACCCAGGGAAAGGCACTCGAACTCCAGCAGGAGGATTTGCGAAACCCACTGCACCCTTTGAGGTTCTGCAGATGGATTACATCCAGCTTGAGTGCTGTAATAATCTGAAGTATGTTCTAGTAGTGGTCTGCGCTTTCAGCAAATGGGTTGAAGCGTACCCTACGAAAGATAATACTGCAATGACCACGGCGAAGCTACTGCTAAAAGAGTTTTTCCCTCGATACGGCGTCTGTAGACTTCTGTGGAGTGATAATGGCCCTCACTTTGTAGCGGATGTTATAAAGTATGTCTTGAAGGGCCTAGGCATCACCCAGAAGTTCCACGCCGTGTTCCACCCTCAGTCTGCAGGCCTAGTTGAGAAGTATAATGGTACACTGAAGCTTAAGATCGCCAAAATCCAAGCTTCAACATCTTTGACTTGGCCAGACGCCCTGCCACTGGCGTTATTGTCAATTAGGTCGGTGCCACACTCTCGAACTGGCCTTACGCCGTACGAGATAGTATTTGGACGCCCAATGAATATTTGGGGTCCGCCAAGGCCTAAGGCTGTGTATGATGTGCCTTGTGTAATGATGAGTGATTATCTGGCACAGTTAACGGATAACTTGGTTTCTATTCATCAACAGGTCCGAGAGGCGCTCCCTGATCGGTCTACCGGCGAAGGACATGGTCTCCGGCCTGGAGATCATGTCATGGTGAAGGTCTTCGACAGAACGAACAGTTTGGAGCCGAGATGGGTCGGACCTGAGCAAGTCCTCCTTGCCACGAGGACGGCAGTGCGAGTCTCGAACAAGAAGAATTGGATCCATTCCTTGCACTGTCGAAAGGTACCGCCCGGATTGGTGGAGTCTGCCGTGCTGACCGATCAACGAGAGATCCTAGCAGCAGAGACAGGCCGTGCTGCGGAGCCAAACGACACTGAGGAGCTCTTTCCGGACCACACGACTTCTGGAGGAAGGCGATATCATCTGCGACCAAGGAAGTGAGGTTTCCAGTACCGGGACATACTGTCAGAACGGCCCTTGGGTTAGTGAAACGGAGAGCCGATGAGGCAAGGGGGGGGGATCAGCCCTGCATTAGTGTAGCGACACCCGTCTTGGCCCGCTGGTGAAGAAATCAACCGCTGCCCAAGGGGAAGAGTTCTGACAGACCTTTTTAGTTTCAGGAAGATATCAGGGTATTGTTTCCTTTGACATGGAGAAGAAGAAAATTCTTTGTGCGTTGGGGTTTATGCTAACAGTAGCTATCGTTGGTATAACCACATGGTTTGTGGAGGAGGTAACTCCTGCTCGGAAAACACTTGTGTTGACGACTCCAGTGCCTGCGGAGCACTACTTTTATACATTACCGTATCAAGAGTTGAAGCATCGACAGTCCTATTTGAATAACACTTTCATTCAGATGCTGCATCATACCCACGTTGCTACGAACGCTACGAACTGTTGGATATGTGGGCTGATGCCAGCCCATCAGAAGAAAGGAGGTACGCCATTCATACCACTTCCTTTCTCTCATAATGGCTCTTGTAGAGCATGGTACACTTTGCTGTTTGCCACTCGGAAACCGACAGTGGGACGATTGCTTTTCAGACTCAATAAAGAATGTCATCAGGACAAAAATGGATATCCACAAGCAAATGGGACAATTTGGGAATGGGAAGAGTACCGACCAGACAATGAATCCATTCCCTATATCTTCACGAACACCAGAGACACTGTGGGGAAGGACAAGTTTGTGATCCAAGTGGCCCAAGCACAAGCGGACCTGTGTGTCCAGAGTGTGGGTTTTATCCCTGTTGGTGTCAGTGATTGCATAACCGTATTGAACATTGACGGGTTGAACAACAGTACCTTCCTAGCATCCCATAATACCTACTTCGTATGTGGAAATAAAGGTTATTACCGTTTGCCGGCTGGGTGGTCTGGGGTATGCTATGTATCATTCCTATTACCTCCTGTATTCCTAGCACCCGCGTCATATCATAAGGATTTGAAACTGTTGAATAATGTGACTGTAAATAGATATAAACGTACTCTATCAATTGATGATGTGGATCAAACCGATACCAGCTTGCAACAGTATATTGATTTTAACCTAGGACTGTTTTTCTTTGTTGGAGCTGCTTTGAATAGTAGGAAGATCCGAAGATTGACAAGAGTGGTAGAAGCTGTGACAAATCAGACTGCTGCCGCTCTTGGGAATCTTACGGAAGAATTACAAATAACTAGGATTGTTGCATTACAGAATCGTATGGTATTAGATGTAATGCTAGCTGATCGAGGGGGAGCCTGTAAAATTATTGGAAGTAGCTGCTGTGTGTTCATTCCTGATCATACGCCATCCGTTTATAACGCCATTAACAAGCTGCATAAAATAGCAGCTGAAATCCACACAGAAAACGGCACTTGGTCCTTTTCTGGGTGGTTTTGGGCGTTGGTTACTGCCTGGGGGTGGATGGTTCTAACTGGTCTCTGTATTATTATAGCAATTCTGTTCCTTTTCTGTATGTGTATTCAATGTGGACCATTGTGCTGTTCTGTATGCATTTCATTCTGCATTCCCGATAAGAAAGCTATTACCGATGTTGCTCGCCAGAAGGGTCTAGCAAAAGAGGTTAAGGGAATGATGATAATTGATATATATGATGATTATTCTTGGAAGCCGGATGTCTTCAGTAAATGCTGAAAGGGTCGTCTGTTGTAAATTAAAGCAGAATGTGATTAAGCATTTACTGAAAACATTAATGCTTCCCCTTTAGATCGTGTTTTCTTCGTTATGTTGACTGAAGTCCGGACTCCATTTTGTATTGACATGCTGCCACGTGTTCGTCACGAGGAGAGTCCGACCTCTGTGTTAGTTGCTCCTGTAATCTGCCTAGTAACAGTTTATAAATAGCTCTCTTGTCCATCTGGCGCATGCCCAGACTTGACCACATCTGTTATAATTAGCTTTGCTTGACCATGTGTTTTCGCGGGCTCAAAGAGTATGTTAGCTCCGCCCATGTATTGATTCAGTATCGAGAATGACCATAAATGGTAATGTTCTTCGACCTCATGTTGTATCCACTCACTATGAGCCCCTCTGTTGTGTATAAAAGGGGACTGTGTACGCAAGTTCTGTGTGCTACTCCATGCAATACTGAAGAGTGTTGTGTGGACTGTAGGACCACCCTTAAGGGTTAATAAACGTTGTTTTTTGTACTTTGCAGTTTCCGTGCCAACTTCCTTATAGATTCCATTACAGGAGAGCGAACCCTTGTGCTTTGCGGGCCTAGCTGGGGCCTGTATACATCAGGTCCATGTCTGGAGGGTGGCGGCGGGGTGCGAAGGTACGACCGATGGGTGCGGGGGTGAAATGTCGAAGCTGTTGTGGATGTCGGCGATCTTGCGGTGGAAGTACGAGGCGAGGGAGTCGCAGAGGTCCTGTGAGGGAGTGATGTCGTTGTTGCCGGTGCTGGGGTTGGAGAACTCCTTGACGATGTTGAAGAGCTCCTTGCTGTCATGGGCGTTCTTGTCCAGTCGTTCCCGCAGAGATTTCTTCTTGGTGGTGCGGATGAGCTGGTGATGTCTGCGAGTGGCGAGTTTGAGTGCTGTTCTGTTGTCGGCGGTCTTGTTGAGGAGCCAGGCCTTCTCGAGGGTGCGGCAGGCCTTCTTGGAGTCCTTAAGTTCGTCGGTGAACCAGGGGGCCTTCTTGCTTCTGGGCCTGGTGAGGGGGTTCTTCAGTGGGGCGAGGTCGTCGGCACAGGAGGTCAGCCACTGCATGAGGTCGAGGGCAGCTGTGTTAGGGTCCGTGGTCCTGACAGGTGGGCTCTGGCTGAGGGAGGTGGCGAGCTGGTCGGCGGTGATCTTGCTCCAGTTTCTGTGGGGAGCCTGCTTCGGGTGATGGTGGACCGTGTTCTTTCTGAAGCTGAAATGGACGCAGCTGTGGTCGGTCCAGTGAAGTCCGGTGGAGTGGCTGAAGGTGACGTGCTTGCTGGACGAGAAGAGTGGGTCGAGCGTGTGGCCGGCGAAGTGGGTGGGGGTGTTGACCAGTTGCTGAAGTCCGAGGTTGGCGAGGTTATCCAGCAGGGCGGTGGTGTTGCGGTCATTGTTGTTCTCCAGGTGGAAGTTGAGGTCCCCGAGGAGGATGTAGTCGGCGGAGGGGAGGGCGTGAGGGCTGATGAAGTCGGCGATGTCTTCGCAGAACTGTGCGCGTGGTCCCGGGGGTCTTTAGATGAGGGTGCCTCTGAGGGTAGTCTTGGGGTCGGTGTGGATCTGGAAGTGCAGGTATTCGGCGGCGTTGAATACGTCGATGGAGTCAGTCGAGATGCGAATGGTGCTCTTGTGTACGATGGCGATGCCTCCTCCGGTCTGGTTGACGCGATCCTTCCTGATGATCTTGTAGCCGTCCGGGATGGCTATGGCGATGTCGGGGGCTGAAGAGTCGTTCATCCAGGTTTCCGTGAGGAAGGCGACGTCTGGAGATGCGGTGTCGAGGAGGTTCCAGAGTTCCACGGCGTGTCTGTGGACGGAGCGGGTGTTGAGCAGGATGCACTTGAGGTGGTTGCTGTTGTTCGTCTTGGTGGGCGTGGTGCTTGTTTGGAGGCAAGAGAAGTTGCAGGATCGGCAGGCGAAGGGTCCATGGGTGCGTCGCGGGGACGCTCGGTGGCATCCGGGGGCTCGGGCGGTTTTGAGTGCGATGAGCGTAGCGAAGTCGTAGATCCTGCGGGGGAGCTGGCGGGCGCGGGGACCAGGGGGTCTGGCGCTGGGCGCGGTCCAGGCACAGACGGGCGCAGACGGGCTTACCCTATTATTAGCCAAAAATGTGTGCCGAACTTTCATAGTTCCAGGGTCAATTCAGTAGGAGTATATTAATTTTAAGTTCTTTGTCATCTTGAAATATTTCTTACTTAGTAATTCATGGTGTGTATACATATATTGCTTTATTTAATCAGCACGAAAGGTGAGAATATACCACACCCCGGGTTTTACTTTATCTAACGAATTATTCTTAATATCTAGTTGTTGGATTTGATGACCTCTAGCGTTGTTGTGGTCACTTGCTGGGTTTTACTTTATCTAACCAATTATTCTTAATATCTAGTTGTTGGATTTGATGACCTCTAGCGTTGTTGTGGTCACTTGCTGTGACTAGGGTCAGTAAAATCTTGACTTCTGAGTTTAATACTCATAATACTTTAACAGTCCTTGAAAAATATTTTTGCTACATAATAGATTATATGATCTGATATAAGGTTCATATCCGCCTAATTACATTAGACCACATGCACCTGTAAAGTGCATACGTGTCAGTGCAAACTGAATTGTGCAAAATGCCAATAAATAGATAAAAGGTATTATAGCCTTAAAAAATATATATATCTATGATTCTATCCTAATAATATAACGTGTGGATAGGTGCGGTTTAAGAACATATTCCAATAAATATTATAGTAAATATATATAATATATATTATCTACTGGCGGTCGCCAGTAGATAGTTATAGTTAGGACCGCGTTCCCATAGGAAATCTTAAAATTCTATTTTGAATAACTTTGGCGCCGGTTGACTTATCTTTGTGAAATTTTCAAAACTAATGGGGCGTTCCGCTCAGCTCCTACCCTGAAAGTCTCGGGGTGATTCGTCAAGCGGGGGCTGAGAAAAAAGGGGTTCCCAAAATGCATTTTCCCATAGGACCTTTAGTCGAAGGTACAGCCCGAACGGCTGAACAGAATTACTTGAAATTTGGCAAAGAGGTAGTCCTCAGGTCAGGCATGTGCCTTTTGCTTAAATGGTGTAAATCCGTTCAGTAGTTCCTGAGAAAATCAAAAGTAAAATCACATATATATCTGGGCGGAGCCTAACCACACATCTCATCGTAAGATCTGATTGGCTGTCAGCACTTCATCCAAGAAGTGTTGGCAGCCATCTTGGGACCAATATACATGATAGCACCTCATTAAAAAGCATTGCAGTTAATAGAAGGTTTTAAGACTTTAGTTACATTATAAATCATTTGTTGATGATACCATACTCATTTTAGGAATTGTGGTGTGTTCTAAGGTGATTTTACCATGTGAAAAAGCCTTCTGCTGTGATATCACGAATCATGTTTGAGAGAAAACTATTTTCTCATGCTTTTCCCACAGAGGTTTGGAAGGTGATCTATAAGCTAACTGAGAGCATATTTTCTGTAAATTCCCATTATCTTTCTCAGTCATGTGAGAATGAAGTCTGACATTCTCAGTAAAACATGTACATCCAACAAGGACAGAGACTGTCAGTTGATTCCTTTGTGTTCTACTGCAGCTTCCCAGAGTGTTCTAAAGAACAACTAGAGCGCTAACAGTCCTACTTATGACAAACGTATGGCACACCTGAAGCCATCTTGGTTGGAATAAAGTGGTAATTCTTAAAACATTTAATTTAAAAAGGAACAAAATGAGGAGGTTCATTTTGTCATAGAAAGTATGATTAGTGCTGCAGAAAGAAAAATTAGGGCACATTTTGAGTGACTTCTCAAATCCTCTTCTATTTCATTAAAAAAATTCTGACATGCAGACTGAAACATGCACTTTCAATACCAGCAGCAGACTTCCCTGGTGAGCAGTAGCTTTACTACAGTGATCTAATAAGCAACTAGAGTGCTAACAATCTTAATTTATGGCAAATTTGTGACACATCTGAATGCCTTCTTGATGGAATCAAAGTAAAAAACTGAAAGTATTTCCTACTGAGGAGACTGTAGTAAATGAGGAAATTAGGAAACATCATAACAAATAAGTCTCCCAAAATGGCCACCAGAGACAAAAGAGCCCAAATGTAGCCCAAATATCACCCAGATGTAGCCCAAGTATAGCCCAATGACAGAATGTCCCAGAGTGTTCTAACGAACAACTAGAGCACTAACAGTCTTACTTATGACAAAAGTATGGCACACCTGAAGCCATCTTGAATGGAATAAAGTGGTAACACTTAAAACATTTAATTTACAAAGGAACACAATGAGGGGATTCATTTTGCCATAGAAATTATGATTACTGCTGCAGAAAGAAAAATTAGGGCACATTTTGACTTCTCAAATCCTCTTCTATTTCATAAACAAATTCTGACATGCAGACTGAAACATGCACTTTGAATACCAGCAGCAGACTTCCCTGGTGAGCAGTGGTTTTACTACAGTGATCTAATGAGCAACTAGAGTGCTAACATTCAGAATTTATGGCAAATGTGTGACACATCTGAATGCCTTCTTGATGGAACCAAAATAAAAAACTGAAAGTATTCCCACTGAGGAGACTGCAGTAAATGAGGAAATTAGGAAACTTCATAACAAATAAATCTCCCAAGATGGCCACCAGAGACAAATTAGCCCAAATGTAGCCCAAATATCACCCAGATGTAGCCCAAGTATAGCCTAATGACAGAATGTCCCAGAGTGTTCTTAAGAACAACTAGAGTGCTTACTGTCTTACTTATGACAAAAGTATGGCACACCTGAAGCCATCTTGATTGGAATAAACTGGTAACACTTAAAACATTTAATTTAAAAAGGAACACAATGAGGGGGTTCATTTTGCCATAGAAATTATGATTAGTGCTGAAGAAAGAAAAATTAGGGCACATTTTGAGTGACTTCTCAAATCCTCTTCTATTTCATTAAAACATTCTGATATGCAGACTGAAACATGCACTTTTAATACCAGCAGCAGACTTCCGTGGTGAGCAGTAGCTTTACTACAGTGATCTAATGAGCAACTAGAGTGCTAACATTCAGAATTTATGGCAAATGTGTGACATATCTGAATACCTTCTTGATGGAATCAAAGTAAAACACTGAAAGCATTTCCTACTGAGGAGAATGCAGTAAATGAGGAAATTAGGAAACTTCATAAGAAATAAATCTCCCAAGATGGCCACCAGACACAAAAGAGCCTAAATGCAGCACAAATATCACCCAGATGTAGCCCACATGTAGCCCAATGACAGAAGTGTGCAAAACACTTATTTTTTGTGTATTTGCAGTTTTATATAGTGCAGACTTGTCAGATATTGGAATGCTTTACATGAGCATTGGTTACATCACACAAGATCAAATTCATTTTGGTTGTAGACATGGGGAGATTAAGTAATTTGACCACAATCACAGAATGTTGAGCTGAAGCAGAAACTCCAACCTGGTTCCCCACTTGCAAAGTCTGCAGCTCTGGAAGTAACACCACATCCTCTCGCCAAGGTGCAACATTTAATCAAGTGGTCAACTGGATAAAAAAACATAAAGATTACAAATAATTTAATAGTTCTTTGTCGCTATTTGAAAACTCAGAAAATATGTCCTCATTTTAGTTTTTTAGAGCACTAACCATAATTTTGATGCAAATAAGACCCTCTCATATATGTAATTTCTAAAGGAAATACTCTAGGTATTACAGTTTTGATTACATCAAGATGACGTCAGGCGTTCCACACTTTTGTAATAAATATAGAATGTTAGCAATCTAGTTGTTCATTGGGATACTGTTGAGAGGCAGAGGCCAGGGGCACGGACTCTAAAAATTGAAGGCAGGTAGGAGAGTGCAGAGGCAACAATTTGACCACACTGGGCAGGCAGGAAGGGCAGTGGCAGCACAACAGACTATGGAGGGCAGTGGAAAAGGGGGGCAGGGGCAACAAACCAACAATACAGGACTGGCAAGAGAGGCTGTGGCAATATAATAGACCATTGTGGGCAGAAGGAAGAGTCAGTGGTAGTACAACCATACATGCCAATAGACCCGTTTCAGCCAGGAAACGTCCAATGTTTTTAAGCTCAAATGGGCTTTATTTGATCTGTCTCCTGTCTACAATCTCCTCTTTTTCAATGTAACTCAAAGGGGAAAATCAATACCCCAGTTTTTTTTCAAAATCTCCCTCTTACCAAGTTCAAAATGTTTGCAAGTATGGTACATTGAATCATGGCAGGCAGGAGGAATTGGGGCAGGGACATGGACTCGGATAACAGAGGACAGGAGGGACATGGAGAGGTGCACCAAACTGACCCTACAGGGCAGGCATCAGGGTTTGCAGCATCACAATACACCACACAGCGCTTGCGGGACGGGAGTGCAGCACAACAATCCATAGAAAGCAATAGGAAAGGGACAGGACCATGCACATGGACAACAGAGAACAGATGGGAAAGAGGCAATGGTAGCTAGCTGACCATAATGGACAGACAGGAGAGAAAGCTGCAGCATAACAGACCATAAAGGGCAGGAGGGACGGATCAGGGGCATTACAATGGAACAGACAAGCCAGGTGGGAGGGATTAGGGGGTCTGCACATGGAAACAGAGGGCTTGGGGCAAGGTGGCAGGGCAGGAGCAGCAAGATGACCATGGAGGTCAGGCAGGATGGGCACTAGAAACAAGACACACCATGGAGAGCAACAATGAGACTATGGTGGCATACACACAGACCATGGAGGGAAGGTGGGAGGGGGTCAGGGGCAGCTAGCTGACCACACAGGGAAGGTGGGAGGGGCCATGGCAGCACAGAAGACCATGCATGGCAAGCAGGAGGGTTAGTGGCATCACAATGGCCATGATGGGCAAGAAGGAGGGTTCAGGGGCATGCACAAAGGACCATGGAGGATATAAGGGAGGTTCAGGACCTGGGCACAGACAAGAGAGTTCAGGGGAAGGGGCCTCACAACAGACCGCGCGGGGCAGGCAGGAGGAGCAGTTGCAGCACAACAGATCAGGGAGGGCAGAAGGGTGTGGCAGTAAAATGGACCATGGAGGACAGGAGGAAGGGGATAGGGGCATGGCATGTGGACAGGCAGGGTGGAGGTGGCAGGGGCAGGTTACAGTCATCTGACAATGCTAGGCAGGTGGGAGGGGAGTGGCAGCTCAACAGAACACTCAGAGTAGATAGGAGTGGCAGGTCCATGGAACATAGTGGGCAAAAAGGATGGAGCAGGGGCATGCACAAAGACATCGGAGGGCAAGGGGAAGGAGAATAGGGGCAGCAAGCTAAGCACAGAGGCTAAGCAGGAGGACAATGATGGGCCATAGAATTGGGCAATGGAGGGCAGGAGGAGTGGACTGGTACATCATATTAAATGGAGGGCAGTGGCAGCACATCAGACCATGCATGGCAGGAGGGAGGAGGCTAGTCCATGGATTCAGACAACAGAGGATAGGGAGGAGGTGGATGGGGCAGCCAGCTAACTGTTCAGAGAAGGTGGGTATTAGGAACTTTATTGTTTTTAAAATGTGTGTCTGTGCGAACTACTTAAAATATGAACAAGTATGCAGCATAATCTCACTTTTATTCAGGAAGAAGAGGACGTTTGTGACTGTGACTCCGGGCTCACTTGGCAGAAACACCCCCTGACCCTCCACCCCCATCGCAAAATGTAATGCCCGTGAAAAGGGTAGGTGGATGCAGTGTTATATAGAACATAGTCCTGAGAGCACGATTGAAAATGAAAACTAGATGTAGTATATGGCATAAACTATGCACCAAAAAGAGTGATATAAGATGAACCGGGCGTGAAATATATTATGCAATACATTGTGCGCAATAACAGATTCATTGGAGAGCGCGAGATAGCACAGGTACTAGCGCGTGCTATGCGATATGCGCTTTGGAGTGTAATATGCACACGGCAGTGTTGTGTAACATAACTAGTCTCTAAAGTTGTAATATAAAATATGTGCTGGGGAGTGTAACGTTGCATATGCACTGTGACAAAGATATGGATCCCAGATTGTAATATGTATGGCATAGCGCTGTGCGTTATAACATACACATAGAGGAAGGCACGTTAGATGGGGCAAATAACCCGTGCGAAGGCAAGTGTGGCATGACATATTCACGGGGTGGTGTTACAGTGCACATGGGCTAGAGAGTGTCATAGCATACGCACTAGCTGGTGGAATACAACACAGAGGTGTGAGGCAATCGGCGGGCACTGGTGGGTGTAACACAGCATTGGGCTCAGCCAGGAGCACGCTGTGACTCTCAAGTGAGGTTTGCCTCCTTTCCAGAGAGTAAAATAAAAAGTATTACACATCCGGCGATGGATGTGTTTTTTATTAACCATGAGGGGGGTTTCTTGCATAGTTTGGTCGAATTTTTGTCGAATCCCCTTTGAATGGCTTGGTGTGTGTGTATATTAAATGTGCCCGTCAATAGCTACCCATGTTTGTATAAATAAACGACAAGGGTGTCTACTTGGAGAGTACCGACCGGCGGGGGCGCCGGGATGAGGCACGGTAGGGCGTCAGACACGTCAGAGCTTCACTAGCGGTGTAAATACATTCCATGTGGATTCATTCTATGCATAGTCGCCTTTTAATGAATATCACGCAAATCTTCATGGTGATAGGTACATACGGCTTGTCCAGCATGTCCTAGGTGTTTCTAAAAATATATATATTTTTAAAATAATAAAAAACAAAGGCCGGCCCCGGGGGATGGGGTCCCCGGAGCCATAAGTGGCCCGAGGAGGGGGGCAACGTAGCCCCCTCCTAAAGAATTTAAATAAAAAATGGCCATGACCCGGGGGTTGGGTGCCCCGGGGCCGATTAAGGCCTTGGGAGGGCCAAATTAATTTTTTTCAACAAAAAAAATTAGGGTGCAGGCCCTGGGGGATGGGGTCCCCAGGGCCAGTAAATTAAAAAAAGAAGGGGGGCCACACAGCCCTCCTTCTTAAAAAAATTAAATAAATAAAAGACCGGCATCGCGCTGGAGGCCACGCCCCCTCCTTGCAGCACTCTGCAAACGCGCCCCCTTGCCAGTTGTAAGTTGGGGAATTAATTCCCCTTCAATACTGAGGGTCCCTGAGGGCCAACTAGCCCAACAAGTATCTCCAGTGTGCGTCAGGAAGCTGCGTTGCAGACAGGTGTTCTGAGGCCACGCCCCTTTCTACACCTCTATGCAACGCAGCTCTGTGGTGCTTACTGGAGGTACCTAGTGGGCTAGTTTGACCCTAGGGACCCTTAGGATTCAAGGGGACTTAATCTCTCAATTTAGAACGGCCACAGGGCGTGTTTACACAGTGGTGAAGGGAGGGGACGGGGCCTGAGGTGACATGTGCAAACACGCCCTGTGGTGTGTTTTAAGTTGGGGAAATAATTCCCTTTCAATCCTGAGGGACCCTGGGGGCCAACTAGCCCACCAGGTGTTTCCAGTAAGTGCCACTGCTCTGCGTTGCAGAGAGGTGGTGCAGGCCGTGCCCCTTTTTACACCTCTCTGCAATGGCGCTTACTGGATGTACCTAGTGGGCTATTTTGCCCCTAGGGATCCTCAGGATTCAAGGGGACTTAATCTCCCAACTTAAAAAACGGCCACAGGGCATGTGTACATAGTGGGGAAGGAAGGGGACGGGGCCTGAGGTGACGTGTGCAAACACGCCCTATGGCGCGTTTTAAGTTGGGGAAATAATTCCCCTTCAATCCTGAGGGCCCCTGGGGGCTAACTAGCCCACCAGGTGCTTCCAGTAAGCGCCACTGAGCTGCGTTGCAGAGAGGTGGTCCAGGCCGTGCCACTTTTTACACCTCTCTGCAACACAGCTCTGTGGCGCATACTGGAGGTACCTAGTGGGCTAGTTGGACCCTAGGGAGCCTCAGGATTCAAATTAACTTAATCTCCCAACTAAAAACGGCCACAGGGTGTGTTTACACAGTGGTGAAGGGAGGGGACGGGGCCTGAGTTAACGTGTGCAAACAAGCCCTGTGGCGCGTTTTTTGAGTTGGGGAAATAATTCCCCTTCAATCCTGAGGGCCCCTGGGGGTTAACTAGCCCACAAGGTGCTTCCAGTAAGCGCCACTGAGCTGCGTTGCAGAGAGGTGGTCCAGGCCGTGCCACTTTTTACACCTCTCTGCAACGCAGCTCTGTGGCGCATACTGGGGGTACCTAGTGGGCTAGTTGGACCCTAGGGACCCTCAGGATTCAAATGAACTTAATCTCCCAACTAAAAACGGCCACAGGGCGTGTTTACACAGTGGTGAAGGGAAGGGACGGGGCCTGAGTTAACGTGTGCAAACAAGCCCTGTGGCGCGTTTTAAGTTGGGGAAATAATTCCCCTTCAATCCTGAGGGACCCTGGGGGCCAACTAGCCCACCAGGTGCTTCCAGTAAGCACCACTCCGCTGCGTTGCAGAGAGGTGGTCTAGGCCGTGCCCCTTTTTACATCTCTCTGCAACGCAGCTCTGTGGTGCTTACTGGAGGTACCTAGTGGTCTAGTTGGACCCTAGGGACCCTCAGGATTCAGGGGGACTTAATCTCCCAACTTAAAATGGCCACAGGGCGTGTTTACACAGTGGGGAAGTGAGGGGACGGGGCCTGAGGTGACGTGTGCAAACACGCCCTGTGGCGCGTTTTAAGAGGTAGTTTTAATCCCCTGCCCTATTATATACTAGGGGCTTACAGAGGAGGTCATGCTGATCACAGTGGGGAACCCAACCCATAGTGTTCCCTAGTGTATGTAGGTGTTTTCACTGTATTCTGAGTGTCTTTTAACATAGCACTAGCTCTAGGACTGGTTAATCAGACTCAGTTACCACCAATATCCGTCTGAAAAAGTTGCGGGTACAGGATGATTTTGCAACAAGGCTTCTTTCTGCTCTTCTGTTTGTTCTTTCTGCACGTTATCCTTCTTCCTGCACTTTTCTTTGTCTTTGAGGACTTCTGTTGCTTCTTTCTGCATTTCTTTTTTTTCTTTCTGTGCGTTTTTTCTTCTTTCTTCACATGTCCTATCTCTGTAGGCATAGTTAGGAATTAGCATTTTAAAAACCTTAGAAATTCACTGAAAAAGCATAGGTTTCAGGGGCGTTATAGTTAGCTGGACTTTTCACTCGTACAAAACCATTGAAATTCCCCCGTTATAGTTAGTTCAGCTAACTATAACTCGCGCGCCCGCAATGCACTGCTTATGACGTCACATATTACATCACTCATGACATGGTCAGTGACATCACTCATGACATCACTGATGACATCTCAAACTACATCACTAATGACATCACTGATGACATCATCCTTGTGATAGAGTGGCAGACCTCCTCTTCCCCTCATATAACCTTTGATACACACATTCAAAAATAGAAACTACAATGTTCAAAACAATGGACATACCAATACCAGTTACAACAACCTATTCAGTAATTCTAAGATCCACATATATATCCACTCATTCACCAACAGTCCTATACAGTCACTCATACATGTACTCACTCATCATATGTACTCACACACCTATACATCATGTTACACAATGCCACTCATCCATAGAGTTACTCACACACATAGTCACTCATGCTAATAAAGAATCAAACATCCATTTACTTGCATATACAGTTATACACACACCACCACACTTACTTCTACACATACTTAGTCTTTTAAACAATCACTTATAGAAACACATACTTATTCATACAGGAACTCTTTCAATCTCTCACTCTCACATATACTCACTTATATACACCAATAGTCACATATACTAGTTTAAAACATATGTAGTTACTCATAAAGACACTATTGAGACAGTCTATCACTCACTAACACACCCATGCACACACTCATCCACCCATACAGTCCTGCACACATGCTGTCTTCAATACATACAAACAGTGAGTCACTTATTCATGCACCTATGCACTACGTAATACCCCCCACCGTACCATACAGACACTCAGACACTCATACTGATACTCAAAAAACCAACTAATAACCGATATAGACACTCATGTAGCTACTCACCAACCCATGAAGCCACGTATACACAAAGTGAGAGACTGATACAGATATTTACACATTTAAACATTACTCACTAAGCCATGTATTCACTAAGATACACTTAATCAGTCAGTTATACAATCAATTTTTCAAAAACAAATCATCCATTTAGACACTTATATACCCATTTATTCTTCCATCGACCTTGAGATATACATATATATAACATATGTAATTTTGCAGAAAAACACACATTCACTGGATGATGTCATCAGTGATGTCATTTGAGATGTCATCAGTGATGTCATGAGTGATGTCACTGACCATGTCATGAGTGATGTAATATGAGACGTCATCAGCAGTGCATTGCGGGCGCGCGAGTTATAGTTCGCTGAACTAACTATAACGGGGGAATTTCAATGGTTTTGTACGAGTGAAAAGTCCAGCTAACTATAACGCCCCTGAAACCTATCGTTTTTTCAGTGAATTTCTAAGGTTTTTTAAATGCTAATTCCTAACTATAACGTGCCTGAAACCTATGTTTTTTTCAGTGAATATATATTACCTACTGGCGGTCGCCAGTAGGTAGTTATAGTTAGGACCCTGTTTCCATAGGAAATCCGCAACATTCTATTTTGAATAACTTTGGCGCCGGTCGACGAATCCTCGCGAATTTCTCAAAATAGGTGGGGCGCTACGCTCCGCTCCTACCCTGAAAGTGTCGGGGGGATTCGTCAAGCGGGGGCTGAGATAAAAGGGGGGTCCCAAAACGCGTTTTTCCCATGCATTTTTCCATAGGACCTTTAGACAGGGCTACAGCCCGAACGGCTGAACAGAATTACTAGAAATTTGGCAGAGAGGTAGTCCTCAGGTCAAGGAAGTGCCTTTTGTAGGTTTGGTGTAAATCTGTTCAGTAGATTCTGAGAAAATAGCCTTTAAATCAATATATATATCTGAGCCAGCTTACGGTACGCTTACCGTAAGCTTACCGTACGCGTACGGTGGCGTGCGCGAGCGCGATTCTGATTGGCTGTTAGATCTTAGTAAACATTCGAATCGGCCGAAACCAGGAAGCGGCGGCCGCCATTTCGTGTGTTTCACTCAGAAAAAAAAGAGTGATAACAAGAAAAGGGGGCAAGGAGGAGAGTTACAGACCCCCTTACATTTGTGAGGGGGTCAAAGAAGGACAGAAAAGTACAAAGAAAACATTTATTGATTTAAAAAAAAAATCACGGGGTACGCGTACGGTAAGCGTACGGTAACAAAAAAAAAATAAAAGAAATGAAATTCAGATTTAAGTGTTTAGATATTAGGGGGCTCTAAAAAGAGCCGTTGTGTTTATGAAGTTATTTTTTATTGGTACCTACAAGTAAGTACCGATGCAGAGTCTAAGGTTCAAGAGGAAGACTCTGTTCCCTTCATCATTGAAGTGCACACCATCTCCTCTATAAATGTCTTGCATGTCGTAACGCAAGTTGTTGTGGTAAATGGAACCCATACCATAGTCACGGAGGAAAGCAGAAACAGATTTGTTGACGTGCTTTCTTGCTTTGTCAATCTGCGGACAGAAATGATTGGACCAGTTCCATTTTTGCCTTTGGCATATGTTGGAAAACACAAAGGCCATTTTAGGGAAAAGTGAAAACAGTTGTGCAAAGGTGTCCTTCATAAGCATTTCCAGACCTACCCCAGTCAAAGTGCCTAGGTCATTGCCACCACAGTGCACTATTATGAGGTCAGGGTGTTGGATTTGCATGAAGGATTTTACCAATGGCATCAATTGGTGCCACTTTAACCCTCTCTGACCAATCCATTTAATGTCTACATTTGGCAAAGCAAGGTCTCTCACCATATCTGTTTTCTCTGCATACTTTTCACTCCAGAAGACATAGCTGTGCCCTACAATCCACACTGTGAACATCTTCAAAGGAGAACTGGATGCACTCAGGAGGTGTCTTTCAGTAGAATGGCAATATGAAAAGAAAGACAGTTTGGAAATGGAGGCATACATATTTTTTTCACAAAAAAAAGAACTGATTGGCTGTTTCATACCATTCTAGAATAAAAACTAGGCTGTATGTGTAAATTAATAGAAGCATGTTTTGTATTGGTACAGAAAAATGTGTTACCAAAGAACAGTACTATGGATTTCCTGTAAGGTTTGAAAAGTCAAGCACTCTTGCTCTGTGGAATTGAAACATTGTTTGGCGAACTTCTGACCTAACTCCACACAGCAGTGTTCCATGAGCTGTTGCTATGGTAGCAGGCAGAAGTCAAGTTGGGGGAAGGGTACTAGGCAGAAGTCAAGTTGGGGGAAGGGTACTTTTGGAAAAGGGTTGGTTTTCAACCAATAGAAATGTGTGATTACATTTGAAAAAAAGGGGGAAGCACTGAGATTTGAAACTTACATGTATATGTGTGGAAAAATAGAGGGAAACTTTGCCATTATCTGGTTCTGCTGAGAGGAGAGAGGTGTAGAGAACAGAGATCCTGGCTCTGATAATCTGCTGTTTGAGTGCCACATTTCTTTCACAACTAACTAATTTTAAAGGTGAGTTTAGAGTTTGAGAGGAGATGTATATGGTAAATTAAGAAATGAATAATAGAAATGTAATTCTTTTTGTTGAAGTTGTGTTTATTATTTTCTGTTTTGGGAGAAATTTAAATGTGAGGAACATGTAAAATAATATGGACTATGTTTTCACGATAAATTAAGGTGTATTGGTATAAAAAAAGAATAGTTTAAGGGTTTGAGGTTGGACTCAGTAATGCAAATACATTCAGCATCACTAAGGCTGGTTGCCCTTGGTGGAATGTAGGCAGTCACCCAGGTTACACATGTTGGGAAATATAGGCAGAGATTTATTGTGTACAACTCTGGTAATTTTATATTTGCATTAGTAGGAAAAAGGGGGAGCGATTTTTTGGTGCAGAAGCAGACTCTTAGCACACACCCAGCTCCTTTCCATGTATAATCATGCACAGTATTTACAAGCGAGTGGGGTTTGAGGTTTCAGTCTGTAATGCAAATACATTCAGCATCACTAAGGCTGGTTGCCCTTGCTGGAGTGTAGGCAGTCACCCAGGATACACATGGTGGTGGTCTGAAAAAGCAGTCTGGACATGGGCTTTTTAAAAAATCTGAAAAGTGGATTCATAATGTGTCAGTCTGTAAAAGTGATTATCACTTGCCAAAAAAAAAGAGCAGTAAGTGTGCTTTCAAATTGGCAAAGAAATTTCGTTTTGTGACTAATGTGAAAACATGACTCTGTGTGCAAATAGGAATTACAGGCAGAGATTTATTGCGTTTTGCTCTGGTGATTTCACAGTTGCATTAGTAGGAAAAAGGGGGAGCGATTTTTTGGTGCAGAAGCAGACTCTTAGCACACACCCAGCTCCTTTCCATGTATAATCATGCACAGTATTTACAAGCGAGTGGGGTTTGAGGTTTCAGTCTGTAATGCAAATACATTCAGCATCACTAAGGCTGGTTGCCCTTGCTGGAGTGTAGGCAGTCACCCAGGATACACATGGTGGTGGTCTGAAAAAGCAGTCTGGACATGGGCTTTTTAAAAAATCTGAAAAGTGGATTTATAATGTGTCAGTCTGTAAAAGTGATTATCACTTGCCAAAAAAAAAGAGCAGTAAGTGTGCTTTCAAATTGGCAAAGAAATTTCGTTTTGTGACTAATGTGAAAACATGACTCTGTGTGCAAATAAGAATTACAGGCAGAGATTTATTGCATTTTGCTCTGGTGATTTCACAGTTGCATTAGTAGGAAAAAGGGGGAGCGATGTTTTGGTGCAGAAGCAGACTCTTAGCACACACCCAGCTCCTTTCCATGTATAATCATGCACAGTATTTACAAGCGAGTGGGGTTTGAGGTTTCAGTCTGTAATGCAAATACATTCAGCATCACTAAGGCTGGTTGCCCTTGCTGGAGTGTAGGCAGTCACCCAGGATACACATGGTGGTGGTCTGAAAAAGCAGTCTGGACATGGGCTTTTTAAAAAATCTGAAAAGTGGATTCATAATGTGTCAGTCTGTAAAAGTGATTATCACTTGCCAAAAAAAAAGAGCAGTAAGTGTGCTTTCAAATTGGCAAAGAAATTTCGTTTTGTGACTAATGTGAAAACATGACTCTGTGTGCAAATAGGAATTACAGGCAGAGATTTATTGCGTTTTGCTCTGGTGATTTCACAGTTGCATTAGTAGGAAAAAGGGGGAGCGATTTTTTGGTGCAGAAGCAGACTCTTAGCACACACCCAGCTCCTTTCCATGTGGAATCATGCACAGTATTCACAAGCGAGTGGGGTTTGAGGTTTCAGTCTGTAATGCAAATACATTCAGCATCACTAAGGCTGGTTGCCCTTGCTGGAGTGTAGCCAGTCACCCAGGATACACATGGTGGTGGTCTGAAAAAGCAGTCTGGACATGGGCTTTTTAAAAAATCTGAAAAGTGGATTCATAATGTGTCAGTCTGTAAAAGTGATTATCACTTGCCAAAAAAAAAGAGCAGTAAGTGTGCTTTCAAATTGGCAAAGAAATTTCGTTTTGTGACTAATGTGAAAACATGACTCTGTGTGCAAATAGGAATTACAGGCAGAGATGTATTGCGTTTTGCTCTGGTGATTTCACAGTTGCATTAGTAGGAAAAAGGGGGAGCGATGTTTTTGGTGCAGAAGCAGACTCTTAGCACACACCCAGCTGCTTTCCATGTAGAATCATGCACAGTATTTACAAGCGAGTGGGGTTTGAGGTTTCAGTCTGTAATGCAAATACATTCAGCATCACTAAGGCTGGTTGCCCTTGCTGGAGTGTAGGCAGTCACCCAGGTTACACATGGTGGTGGTCTGAAAAAGCAGTTTGGACATGTGCTTTTAAAAAAATATGAAAAGTGGATTCATAATGTGTCAGTCTGTAAAAGTGATTATCACTTGCCAAAAAAAAAGAGCAGTAAGTGTGCTTTCAAATTGGCAAAGAAATTTCGTTTTGTGACTAATGTGAAAACATGACTCTGTGTGCAAATAGGAATTACAGGCAGAGATTTATTGCGTTTTGCTCTGGTGATTTCACAGTTGCATTAGTAGGAAAAAGGGGGAGCGATTTTTTGGTGCAGAAGCAGACTCTTAGCACACACCCAGCTGCTTTCCATGTAGAATCATGCACAGTATTTACAAGCGAGTGGGGTTTGAGGTTTCAGTCAGTAATGTAAATACATTCAACATCACTAAGGCTGATTGCCCTTGCTGGAGTGTAGGCAGTCACCCAGGATACACATGGTGGTGGTCTGAAAAAGCAGTCTGGACATGGGCTTTTTAAAAAATCTGAAAAGTGGATTCATAATGTGTCAGTCTGTAAAAGTGATTATCACTTGCCAAAAAAAAAGAGCAGTAAGTGTGCTTTCAAATTGGCAAAGAAATTTTGTTTTGTGACTAATGTGAAAACATGACTCTGTGTGCAAATAGGAATTACAGGCAGAGATTTATTGCGTTTTGCTCTGGTGATTTCACAGTTGCATTAGTAGGAAAAAGGGGGAGCGATTTTTTGGTGCAGAAGCAGACTCTTAGCACACACCCAGCTGCTTTCCATGTATAATCATGCACAGTATTTACAAGCGAGTGGGGTTTGAGGTTTCAGTCAGTAATGTAAATACATTCAGCATCACTAAGGCTGATTGCCCTTGCTGGAGTGTAGGCAGTCACCCAGGATACACATGGTGGTGGTCTGAAAAAGCAGTCTGGACATGGGCTTTTTAAAAAATCTGAAAAGTGGATTTATAATGTGTCAGTCTGTAAAAGTGATTATCACTTGCCAAAAAAAAGAGTAATAAGTGTGTTTTCAAATTGGCAAAGAAATTACGTTTTGTGACTATTGTGAAAAGAAATGTAGTAATATATTTAAATAAAATAAAGGAGTTTTTTTTTTAGTTTTTTTCAGGTATTGCTGAAGAGCAGTGAACAAAATTTAAGATGCCTACAAAATCCAGAGTTAAAAAAACCCACACAAAAAACCTATATTTGAAGACAACTGGAGGACCAAAGTTAGTAGAAGATGCTCATGTTGGGAAAAAGAAAAAATCTTCTGGTAAGCAGACAAAACAATTTCTAAAAAATATATTCAAAAGAAGGAAAAATGTACAAAATGTCTGTACTGGAAAGAATGTTTTGAAAAGAAAAGGACAGGAAAAATTTGAGAATTTAGTTAATGCAAATATACCTTCTGCAACTGAAAAGATTTACATAAATAGAAAAACAGCGTTTAAAGAGATACGTAGAAAAATGTTTCAGAGAAGAGTTATGTCCAATTTGATAAAGGATGTGAAGAAATATAAGCAAAAGACTAAGTTTTATAAAAGAAAAAAAGAAATTGAAGCCATTGCAGCAAAGGCATTAGAATTAAAAAGGAAACTATTCATTTTAATTTTGAATAGGATGCGTACATTAGACAAAATGGTTAATGTACTGAAATCACATAGCAAAAGGAAAAGAGTAGTGAACAGAACAAACTTTTGTAAAGTGTTTTTAGGAAAGTGGATGCATAGTTCAAGTAGTGAACCTTTTTTTAATGAAGAGAGCTATTTTCAAAGTAATAGTTTGCTGCATGCAGTTGACACCAGAGGTCGTGCTTACGAAGTGAAAAATGGTTGCATAATGGAGAAGGAGATAATGGTTCCAAGAGATGAGGTACAAGTGATGGCGGATGAGGCTATGGGGAGACGTCCTAAAGCCCCAGTGTACACTTGGAATTGTAGTAGTATTTGCACTGTGCGTCAGGAATCTATTGACAAATTTCGTGAGTTTCTAAGAGAATATAGTAAAAAAAGTATAAAACAGAAGATTAAGGTGCTTCAAAGTCTGGATCCATGCAGAGTGAGAGAGAATACTGGTTTGCATGGTCATTCTCTGGCTTGTCTATCTAGAAAAGTGTGTAATAGTGTTTTCCATCATTTTAGGATGCTGGCTGTTCATCATACTGAAATGAGAAAGTTTGTATTTTGCCAAAAGTCCAGCAATAAAGTTAAATGAATTGAATAGGGCTCTGTTCCGAGGAACGGTATCAGATGTAGAGAAGGTTGTTGATGAAATTGTTGTTACTTTGGTCCTGAACAAAACAGTGCAGAGAAGGACACAGTAAATGAGGAAGATGTGGAAGAGAATGTAGAACCCTCTGTAAGTAACACATTTAATGATCACATAACAAAATTTGCAATAATCTCTAATGAAAGACCAAATTTTACTTGTATTTGTTGCCGCAGAACTCATTATAGAAAACAAACTAGTAATGTTGATCTCTACAGAAAGAGTGAAAATGAAGATAATTATAAGTGGAAGGATTTTGCCACATATATATTTCTTGAAAATTGTTTTGATTTGGGTGAAGATCAGCGTATTTGTAAATACTGTTACAACAAGTTAGAGGAAAATAGTATGCCGACCAGAGCTGTACATAATAATTTAGAATTGGATGCTATTCCTGCTGAACTTTCTGAATTAAATACATATGAGTCTATACTCATTCAATGTGTTCATCCGTTCCAGACCATAGTACGTATGGAGCCCAAAACTGGTAAATTACCTCCTTCAGATTTACTGAGAGGTTTAAAAGGTAGAGTGGTGTATTTGCCCTTGGATTTGAAAAAAAATATGGAAACTATTGATT
This sequence comes from Triturus cristatus, assembly GCF_964204655.1. Taxonomy (NCBI): domain Eukaryota; kingdom Metazoa; phylum Chordata; class Amphibia; order Caudata; family Salamandridae; genus Triturus; species Triturus cristatus. Next base: position 461,882,664 of record NC_140594.1, read on the forward strand.
TCGGATACGTTGGAAACTGAACCATTAATTATTCTGGTTAATGGTGTACCTACAAAGAATAAGAAGATTTGGCAGGAGCTGGTAGATGTGCGGAAAGTACAAAGAGCAAATTTGTATTTGAAAAGGAATAACAAATGGTATGAATCAATTTATATAGAAGAAGAAGAAGAAGAAGATTTACAAGAAGACACAGAAACACCAACTGGACAAATTGAAAAAGTGGACAAGTCAAAGGAAGAAGAAATTTATGAACATTTTAGCATACATCCTCTTCATTCAAAAGAAGTTATGGGAGACAATATTGATCTCTTTCAGATGAAGAAAGCAAAAGGAACTCCCGTGAGTGTATGGGAGGAGAGCTTGGAAGCTCGATGTTTTCCCCAGCTGTTTCCTAAAGGAAAAGGAGGACGATACGATGAACGTCCGGAACAGATTCCAGCTTCTGAGTATCGGACTACAAGACTATATGCTGAAGATCCCAGATTTCGACAAAGTATTCCTTATTTGTTCCATCTTTTATTTGAAAGTGATTTGTCTGCACTGTCTTATGCAGTAAATCACATTTTAAAAAGTGGAGTACATTTACAAAATGTATCTGCTAAGGATTTTATGGAGAAAGTGCAGCACAGAGATGATCATTTGGAAACACAACTGATCAATCTGATGGCTTGTCATCGTGGGACAAATGAATATTGGTACCGACGCCATGGTGAATTAAAATGCATGTTACGGAATTTAGGAACACCAACATGGTTCGTTACCCTAAGCTGTGCTGAGTATGCTTGGGATGATTTACTGGATTTTCTACGAGAGGCAAATTCAAACATTAAAAACATCGAATACAAGACAGCAGGAGAACTGTGCTCATTGGATCCGGTTAATGTTTGCAGATATTTCAATCATAGATTTGAGGCTATGATGTCCTTCATCTGCAATAAAAAAAAATCCACCTCTTGGAGAAGTAGTAGATTTCTTTTGGAGAAAAGAGTACCAAGCAAGAGGTGCTCCTCATATTCATATGCTGTTGTGGATCAAGGATGCCCCAAAGTTTGGAACAGATACTGATGAAGCAGTGTTATCTTACATTGAAGAATATGCAACATGTGCTATACCAAAAAGCACAGAAGATAAAAAGTTAAAGGAGCAAGTTTTACGTTTCCAAAGTCATCGGTGTGGAAAATACTGTCGACGGAAATACAAGAGCAAAGATAAATACTACACTAAATGTCGATTTGGATTTCCTAGACCTGTTCTTTCAAATGGAAGAGTAAACAGTTTTATGTCAGCTGTGAGACATACTATCACAAGAAAATCACCTAAGAATACCTACAACCTAAAAAGAAAAGAAGAATCAAAAAATATAAATGACTACAACCCATTCATTTTATCCATGTGGAACGCTAACATGGATATACAGTATGTAGCTGACAATTCCATTGCTGTTGCTCGATATGTAACGTCTTACATTACGAAATCAGAAAAAACAGAATTGAAGGAAATGTGGGAAGAGATTTCTCACGAGAAGACTGTCAGTAAGAAGCTGTACAGTTTCAGTTTGAAGATGTTATCGCATCGAGAAATTGGATCCTACGAATGTTCAGATAGGTTATCTTCTGCAAGTCTCTACTCGAAATCAAGAAGAATAATTTGGGCAAGTTTAGGCCTTGCAGCAATGAGAAATCGGGTACTAAAATCTGTTGGAGAAATTGAATATTTGGCCGAGAATGACCCAGAAAGTACAGATATTTTGAAATCAAACATGTTGGACACATATTATCCCAAGAGAAGTCAACATCTGGAGAACATGTGTCTCTATGAAGTGCTGCAGAACTACATTTATTCACGGAAAGCCGCAGAAGACATCAACAATGGAAAATATAAAGTCATTGGTGAGGAAGGATGTTTGGTGAAGCAAACAAAAGGAAGTTTGATAAATCACAGGAAGCTGAGTTGCGACACTACTGACAAGAAGGAATTTTACTACTTGGCTCTTTTACAGTTGTTTAAACCATGGCGTACAGAGGATGAACTACTGGGAGAATTTCAAAGCTATGAAGATTCTTTTAATGCTTGCAAAGACAGCATACAATGCAGTACATTCTCAAGTTATCTGCAAATGTTAAATGAAGAAATTGAACAGGAAACTACAATTGCAGCAGAAATAGCTAGAGACAGTTCTCAGGACAGCCAAAGTTCAGAAACACTCAGTCAAGATCCCCTAGGACAACCAATCGTTGAAAATGAAGCATCAATAGCCATGAATGAAGTGGAAACGGCTATGAATCAAGCTCAAGAAGAATTTATAGACTTACAAAATTTGGAAAGACAACTGAATGAAGAGCAGCAACAAATTTATGAAGAGATCAGAAAATAAATTGATCACGGATTTCTACATGAAAAAAAAGAGTGCTCATGCACATCATTTTATCCAATCAGGATGTCTGTAAGCGGACAAGCTGGAACTGGAAAAAGTTTCCTAATTAAAGTCATCAGAAGCTACCTACAGCAAAAAACGGATTCTACTTTGTCTTGTGTGGTTACTGCTCCAACTGGGTTAGCAGCATATAACATAAAAGGAATCACTTTACATCGTTTGCTAATGTTACCAGTGGAGCATGAGAACAAAATACAATACAACAAGCTAATTGGAGAAGCATCCTTGGAAGTTTCAAGAGTATTGAAGAAGATGCAAGTTCTCATTATTGATGAGGTGAGCATGGTTTCAAACTTAATGCTTGCCTTTGTGCATTTAAGAATGCAGCAAATTTTGAAGACAGACTATGACATGTTATTTGGTGGAAAACACGTCATAGTTTTTGGAGATCTTTTGCAACTTACTCCAGTTAAAGGACAGCCAGTGTTTAATACTGTCACACATGAAGACACGAAGAAGTCATTGGGAAGCATCGGAAATACAAATATTTGGTCCTTCTTTGAGTACAAGGAACTTACTACTAATATGAGGCAAGCAAGCGATGAAGAATATGGAAGTATTCTGAAAGATATCAGAATTGGACTACTCACAGAAGTTGGCAAAAAAGCATTACAGAGTCGGCTGCTACATAATTTATTTCCAAAGGAAGAAATAGTTGCAGAGAAGATATACAAGAACATTGCAGAAAACAAAAGTGTCATCTGCTTAATGCCAACTCTACGTGAATGCTCAATATTCAATGAGGAGCTTTTGAAATTGGAAAAGGAAGAGATCAGGAAATTGGAAGCAGTGGACAAAATTGAGGATGGAAGAATTACTGTCACAGTAACAGGCACACTGAAAAATAAATTGGATTCACTAGAGAAGAACATTTCCAAAACAGCTGGATTAGAAAAAAATCTATATGTTTGCATGAACTGTAGAGTATTTTTAAGGAGAAATTTGGATGTTGAAAAATGTTTAGTTAATGGAGCTATGGGAAGAGTTGTGGGTTTTATTAATTATCAGAAAAAAGATGGAATTGAATGTTTAAAAATAAAATTTGATCAGATAGAAGAAGTTAAAGACATTTGTCGTTGTTCAGTTCGTTTCATGCTTGTGAAAGACTTATATGTACGTAGGAAGCAGTTTCCGTTTTCGCTAGCATATGCTGTAACTATTCACAAGTCTCAAGGATTAACTGTAGATTGTGCTTTTGTGAACATTGGTTCAACTGTGTTCAAAGAAGGTATGGCATATGTTGCTTTGTCACGAGTGAAAACATTATCAGGTTTATTCATGATAGACTTTGATGACTCAAAAGTTAGTGCTGATACAAATTGTGTAAAGAAGTATAATAGATTAAGAAGAAGCTATGCTCCTCATTTAGGTCAGTATCCTGTGTTGGAGAAACGTGTAGTTTCTCGTAAAAGGAGAAATGAGAATATCTGTAATGAAGATGTAGAGAGGAGGAAAAAAAGAGGAGTGATGTAATTGCAAGCAAAAAGAGTAAGGAAAAAGAAGAACAGGTTGTAGGATGTCATTTTGAAAATAGCTCTGGTGTCAACTGCTACGCTAATGTAGTGCTGAATGTTGCATTTTATCTGGAAAGTTTGCAAGAGCAGATAATAGTAAATCAGGGAAAAAGATTCTGTTCTGAGCTGAGTCTCCTTTTTCAAAAGCTGAGTAATGATAAAACTCAAATAGAAAGTGCTACTGAAATTAGAAAACTTTTAGTTCAGGACGAACACAGTTTTCTCAAAATGAACAGCAAGATGCACACAAATTTTTGATGTTTTTTCTCCAGGTACTGGAAGAAGAAGAAGTTGCAATTGATAATTTATTTGGTCTCTCTTATAAATGGAAACATAGTTGTGAAAACTGTTATAATATATGTGGCTCTAATGTTGATAATGAAAGGTTTATTTTTTTGACATTGCCAGAGAGTAAAACAGTCACTTTTGCTAAATTAGTTAAAGATGCTAATCATAGCATGCAATGCGGTGAGTGTCAATCTGACATGTTTTCAACATTAATTTTAAAGGAATACGGACAGTATGTAATTTTAATGATGCAACGATGTAGAGCTGATGGTTCAAAATTGGATACTTTAATAAAGAAGTTTACAGGACAGCAATTATCAATTTCAGGAAAAACTTTTGTAACTGTTGCAATAATTTTCCATGAAGGACCTACTGTTACTTCTGGACATTACACAGTTTATCTTAAATGTGAAAAAGGCTGGACACTGTGTAATGATTCCCAATTGGTTTTTAAGCAACGTTTGCCTTTTGATTTAGCAAATTCCTATCTAATCTTCCTGAAACCTAAATTTTAGAGAGACTTGGCAAGATCTGGACAAAACAATTTTACCATTTTATTGGATTACCATTGGAATTTTCAAAAATAAAGATTTTTGAAATTATCATTTGGCCTAATGGAAAGATAACCAATTGTAATGTGGACTTTTTTAATTTTTAATCAAACTTTCAAAAACCAAAAATTTAGAGAAAATTGGTAACATCTGCACAATTTAAATTTTGGAATGTTATTGGAGTGCCATTGGAAATTTTTTCAAAAAAGATTTTTTAAATTACTATTTGGCCATGTGGAAAGGTAACCAATTCTATTGTGGACTTAATAAATTATTAATAAATCTTTTGGGAACCAATATGTTACAGAGAATCGGTGAGATCTGTACAAATAAAACTTTAGAATTTTATTGGATTACCATTGGAAATGTAATCAAAAAAGAATTTTAAAATTACTATTTGGCCTAAAGAAAATGGAACCAGATGTATTGTGGAGTTATTTGAGATATAATATTGTGATTATACTTCTGAAACAAAAATATCAGACGGTATTTTAAAGAAATAAGTATTGATATTAGATGATATTTTTTTAGAATATTATGCATTTCTATAATGTTAAGTTAAAGTAAAAAGAGATTCTGGGCTTTTTTAATACAAACTTTGAGATTGTTATTTTTTTTTTGCCCGCTGTTAAATGATGAATGCAATTGCTTTCACAATTTATAGTGAAATGCAATATATTCTGAAAACAGCAAAAATAAGGCAAAAATATTTTTTGATAAATATGTAAATATGTGTACTGTATTATAAAATGTTTTAAAAATATTAATACTTTTTTCTTTTTTTTCAGATTGATATAGAAAATTTTCGAAAAGTAGAACCATTTTTAAAGCAATTTTTAAAAAAAACAAATGAATAAATATTTTTTTGAGTGGGTATGGTAAGTCAATAATAATAATTGTAGTCTCTCAAGGACCTTGTTATGTGATAATTGATTTTTAGTGTTTTTTAAAAAAAAAAAAAAAAATTACGCGCACCGTACGCGTACGGTAAAAAATAAAATAAAAAAAGTTTTTAAAAACATATATAAAAAAAAGATGAAAGATAAGGTTGGCTCTTAAAAGAGCCGTTGTGTTCATGCAGGGACAGAGGAAAGAAAGATTGGGAATATTAGACGGTACGACAAGTGTGCTGATCTATTTTACTGTTCACCAGGGAAACACTGGTCTCCCTATAAGTAATTAGATCATGACAATGGGCGCACCGTACTTCAACCCTCGCAAACCGAGGGTTAATTTCCAGAGGGCCAGAAAAAGGAGATGCTCCCCCCACAGATGAAGGGCTCACCTGACCTGCAGAAGAAGGACTCGGCCCTGCAGATGATGGTCCAGGCTGAGCTGCTGTGGATGTGCTTGGTTGACTTTCTGAAGGGTTACCTCCAGTAAGTCGAGCATGTGTCCTTCTGTGTACATCCTTGAGGTGTCTCATCATGGTATGATTCCCAAAGGAATACTTCCTGTCAGGATTACCTCTTGAAAGTACACGCTTACACAGCTTACAAGTTACTAAGGGTGCATTTACCTTTTGCTGGCCTTCAGGAAAAGTAAAATAATCCCATACATAAGAGGTCTTTAGTTTCCTCGCTCTCTGCCTCAAGGTAGTGCTGCTAGTGCTAGCCTCACTCTCAGAAGGGCTCTGCTGTTCTGCCATCGTATCACAAAGACAACCCAGCTCCTTCTCCTAAGGGATCACAAGCAGAAATGAGGGGAATGGGTGTGGTGTAGGAGAGTTCTAGAACTGAAAGTAGTTTCAACCAATCAAAAGTTGTGTTTCATGATCACATGACCTACCGTACGCTTACGGTACGCTTACGGCAAAAGTACGCATGCACGTAAAAAAGACACGCGCTTGCGCGCATGCGCATAACAGTCACTCCCCAACACTTCCGCGTAACGTGCGCGTGTAGCGTACACGCGTACGCGTCCCACGCGGAGTACGCGCGGCTACGCAAATTGCGTAACTATACGCAAACAGCGTAGATAAATTACGGACATTGCGTAAACCGTACGCTTACCGTAAGCTTACGGTACGCGTACTAAAAAAAAAAAAAAAAAAAAGGAAAAAATGTACTGCAAATAAATTTTACATGTTTATTTTATAAAATATATTAAAAAAAACATATTAAAGAATTTTAAAAATTTAACCATAGTCTTTATAAAAGGATAGAAAATTAAAATAAAAATATGTTTAAAAAAATAGAAGAAAAAATAAAAAATTAGCATTTAAAAAACCTTGCAAATTCACTGAAAAAACCATGGGTTTCACACACGTTATAGTTAGGAATTAGCATTTAAAAAACCTTGCAAATTCACTGAAAAAACCATGGGTTTCACACACGTTATAGTTAGGAATTAGCATTTAAAAAACCTTAGAAATTCAATGAAAAAACCAAAGGTTTCACACATGTTATAGTTAGCTGGACATTTCACTCGTAAAAAACCAATGAAATTCCCCCGTTATAGTTAGTTCAGCTAACTATAACTCGCGCGCCCGCAATGCACTGCTGATGACGTCACATATTACATCACTCATGACATGGTGAGTGACATCACTCATGACATCACTGATGACATCCCAAATGACATCACTGATGACATCACTGATGACATCATCCTTGTGATAGAGTGGCAGACCTCCTCTTCCCCTAATATAACCTTTGATACACACATTCAAAAATAGAAATTAAAATTTTAAAAACAATGGACATACCAATACCAGTTACAACAACCTATACAGTAATTCTAAGATCCAAATACACATCCACTCATTCACCAACAGTCCTATACAGTCACTCATACATGTACTCACTCATCATATGTACTCATACACGTATACATCCTGTTACACAATGCCACTCATCCATAGAGGTACTCACACACATAGTCACTCATGCTAATAAAGAATCAAACATACATTTACTTGCATATACAGTTATACACACACCGCCACACTTACTTCTACAGAAACTTACACATACTTAGTCTTTTAAACAATCACTTATAGAAACACATACTTATTCATACAGGAACTCTTCCAATCTCTCACTCTCACATATACTCGCTTATATACACCAATAGTGACATATACTAGTTTAAAACATATGTAGTTACTCATAGAGACACTATTGAGACAGTCATTCACTCACTAACACACCCATGCACACACTCATCCACCCATAGAGTCCTGCACACATGCTGTCTTCAAAACATACAAAGAGTGAGTCATTCATTCATGCACCTATGCACTACGTAATACCCCCCACCGAACCATACAGACATCAGACACTGATACTCAAAAAACCAACTAATAACCTATATAGACACTCATGTAGCTACTCACCAACCCATGCAGCCACTTATACACAAAGTGAGAGACTGATACAGATATTTACATATTTAAACATTACTCACTAAGCCATGTATTCACTAAGATACACTTAATCAGTCAGTTATACAATCAATTTTTCAAAAACAATTCATCCATTTAGACACTTATATATCCATTTATTCTTCCATCGACCTTGAGATATACATATATAAAACATATGTAATTTTCAGAAAAACACACATTCTCTGGATGATGTCATCAGTGATGTCATCAGTGATGTCATTTGAGATGTCATCAGTGATGTCATGAGTGATGTCACTGACCATGTCATGAGTGATGTAATATGTGACGTCATCAGCAGTGCATTGCGGGCGCGCGAGTTATAGTTAGCTGAACTAACTATAACGGGGGAATTTCATTGGTTTTTTACGAGTGAAATGTCCAGCTAACTATAACATGTGTGAAACCTTTGGTTTTTTCATTGAATTTCTAAGGTTTTTTAAATGCTAATTCCTAACTATAACGTGTGTGAAACCCATGGTTTTTTCAGTGAATATATATATATATATATATATATATATATATATATATATATATATATATATATCACGCTCCGAACTCCGTCTTAACCTCTTCACTCTCGATCGGGTGCTCTCATGGCGGTGACGGACACCGCGTATGTAAACAGGCTCGTGGTACTCTGAATAAAATACCAGCACTCACGGGAACAGTGTCTTTAGTTTATTAAAAGACAAGCCTCACGACGTATTCAGAGTACCACGAGTATATATATATATATATATATATATATATATATATATATATTCACTTAAAAAACCATAGGTTTCACACATGTTATAGTTAGCTGGACATTTCACTCGTAAAAAAACAATGAAATTCCCCCGTTATAGTTAGTGCAGGCAACTATAACTCACACGACCGCAATCCTCTGCTGATGACGTCAGATATTACATCACTGATGACATATGTGTCTTTATGAAAAATAAATATTTGTAACATATGTATAGCTAAAGATTGATGGAAGAAGACATGGGTAAATAAGTGTCTAAATACAGTGATGTAATATCTGACGTCATCAGCAGAGGATTGCGGTCGCGTGAGTTATAGTTTCCTGCACTAACTATAACGGGGGAATTTCATTGGTTTTTTACGAGTGAAATGTCCAGCTAACTATAACATGTGTGAAACCTATGGTTTTTTAAGTGAATATATATATATAGATAGATAGATAGATAGATAGATAGATAGATAGATAGATAGATAGATAGATAGATAGATAGATAGATAGATAGATAGATAGATAGATAGATAGATAGATAGATAGATAGATAGATAGATAGATAGATAGATAGATAGATAGATAGATAGAGTATAACTTTGTGTTTGCCCTTGAGCCAGTTAATGTTAACATTTTTAGGGCAATAAAAGACATAGTAAGGCCATACAGGAGGGCAGCAGGTGACTGGTGATAGATGCTTGATGTGACGGGGATCTCATTAAAACCTTTCGTTTTGGCAGCTACAAAGTCAAATCAAATTGAATGTCTTTTACTTGGGTAATAAGACGTGACAGCAGGTGCTAGGGATAAAATTCAGTTTCACTTCACGCATTAAAAAAAGACCCACCTCTGTGAACATTTATGAACTTAAAACCGTTTTTTCTATTATTCACCCTGACATGTAATTGTCGGAGAGGCCACGAACACAGTTTTAAGCTCTTCAGAATTCTAAGTTACAGGAAATAAATCGCCAACAAGTTACTAAGAATAATTCAAATCTCTTCTCGAACTGCGCTGACTAATCGAATAAATAGCAGATGCATCAAGCAAATTACAAACTTCCAAACTGCATCGACAGCATTTTGTTTGAAAGATAGATTTTCCAGAAACGACGTGTGTGTTAACAAAACAGACAATTCTGTGAATACGAGTGTGTGCCGTTTGACTCTCCCAAAGACCTTGTACTCACAATAGCGTGCTAGCACTGTTGGTGTGCTCTACAACTGTACGGAAGAATCACAAATTGGAGCAGCTTTATGAACTTGAGAAGTGGCCAATCAGAAAAGTCAGAAATGTGCTCCTGTGTGGGTAGTTTAAATTCTGAATAACCATTTGACTTTTAATGGATTCACAATGAACTCCTGATTACTTGAGGGAATTGACACAAGACTTGTATCTTTATGTAGCACCCCATTGTATGACATTTTTGCATGCAGAATTCCTCAAGTTTCAAAATTGCATAAATCTGGCACAAAACATATTTATGTTACTTCAGTTCCCAGAGAGGAAAATGTTTCTTTCTCCTGTGCAGACCCATTTTTCCATGTACTTCTTTAAATATCGATTCATTAATGGCAATTCACCAAAATGCCAGTGGTAGCAGAAGTGATATCAGGTGCCATTTAACCTTTATTTTTACTCATACACATTACACATACACGTACATTCAAAGAATCTTTCTCACTCGCCAGCACACAAACAACATACATTTAAGATTTTTTTTTACTTACTTCAGCTGCCATAGAGGGCCATATTCCAGTTAATTGTACTTGATTTCTTATTAAACTAATAGCGAATAATACAATATTATTAGCTATTGTTGTAATGCAAAATTGACAGAAAACAAGGACAGTGGATCAGCAACCGAAGTGCTTAGGATGAACTGTCCCTGTTTTCCTGGCACTGATTTTGCCACCTCTGAGGCCAGGAGTCGCAAAGACAAGGGGGTCGCAAGGGTCCAGCCAGAAGTCGCATCTGTAACCCCTGGTGGCCCCTAAATGACGTCCATAATGTGTTCCTTCCCTAGTGTTACCGGGGAAATGTACTTACCCCTGCTTTTGTTTGCTCCACACTTTCAGGTCTGTCCAGGTTGGAAATTGCCCACAAGGTGTGGGTGGAGAACAACATAAAAACAAAATAATTTTTATGAGCATTTTTCTCATTTCAGGAGGCTGCCCATGCATCATTAATTGTAGAGACTACTAACTAAGCCTGGGTGTAGTTCTCGGAGTCCCGCCCAACTCCCAAAGTGCAAAAAAAACGTGCTGTGCTACACGGAGCCCTGCGTGCGGCGGAGTGTGTTAGATAAATGCCAGTTGCGGTCATTTTCAGTGCCAGGTACTTGTCTACACTGTGCAATCATCGCGAACGGCACCATGCACAGCGCAAGCGGGCGCTGGTTCCTTTCTGCCGCTCGAGTAGATTTTTACTCGAGAGGCAGCTTTCACAACTTACTATTTCTCAGCATAAGGGGTCGCGAGCATATAGCAATGAGAAATCTGGCTGCCTGCATTGAGAAATCTTGCCGGGAGGTTAATTTTCGACACTCGCACTTGCCAAGTTGATGTTGGCGATCGCAAACAAGAAAAAATCTTGCCTAGAGGTGGATTATCCTCGCTCAGCAACTTGACATTGATGAGCGTGAGCGAGGAAAAAAAACTCCACTCCGCAACGCAAAGCGGAGTTTTTCTGAACTCCGAGAGCTCCGCATAACGCGGAGTGCGGAAAACACTGCAAACTCTGCGAGCGGAGTGAAGATTACCGCCCATAATTACTACTAACCCATACAGCAAAAAAATACTTCACTTATGGATACCTCAACAATCCCCCTGCTGTTGTAATTATCTAATTCATGAGAGCATCTTGTAATAGTAAAGTTTGGATATTATGTCTCCTTAGTATCTTTTTTATGTCCGGAGTTCAAATTAGGTCCGAAAAGCCCTTATGTTTTTTCTCCATTGTTTACATTCTGGTATGCTGCCTCAGTTTTCCGGAGGAATCGGGTCAACGTATTACTAAACGAAAATGTCTGGATATTATAATAAGATACACGCACCTGAGTTAGAATCACCGATAAGGAAAAGTCTGTTTCAGGTTTTTAGAATTTTTTTAGATACAAATACCATACCAAATAAACACTAATGTAAATGTCTATTCATGTAAAGTGCTCTTACAACCACATCACGCTATATAAAACTGCTAAAATGCTTATCCATCTTATTTGCAACCAGTGAAAACCAAGTTATTAACCACTATGGTCAAAAAAAGTTTTATGGTTGAAAACAATACAAAGTAATTTGAATTGTAATGTAGCCAGCCAATACTAGTACACACTTTACATACTGACTGAAACATTTATAAAGCGCACTTATGCCGTGGCGTCTTGGCGCTGGAGTAATTTGAAACAGACAACAACGGATCTAAGATCGTGGAAAAAGCCAGGTCTTTATCTTTTTCCTGAAAAGAGCCTGTCGGGTTCCAGCCTGACTGTCTCCGGGAGAGAGTTCCACAAAGAAGCTTGATAAGAGAAACTAGCTCCTCCCCATCTAGCTCTTTTAATTCTGGGGACACAGACCAACCCTGTGTTAGCAGACCTAAGCACACGTAGGGGTTGGTACACGGGAAACAGAGATTGAATATCCAAGGCTCCACCTCCATAAATTGCCTTATGCACCAGGCAGAGGGCTTTAAAATTTACTCTCTGACACTCTGGAAGCCAGTGTAGTTCTTTAATTACTGCCGAGGTCGGATGATGTTTAGGTAGGTCATAGAGTATACGGGCGGCCGCATTCTGGAGAGATTGGAGTTTTTTAATCTGTCCCTTACCTATACCAAGATAGAGAGCATTACAATAATCAATTTTAGATAGGACTAGAGCTCCAACTACAGTTTTCTGGAGTGACAGCAGGATAAAAGGTAAAATCTTCCGCAAGGTTTTCAGTGTAAAGAAACAGGCTGAGGTAACTTGATTGACTTGGGAGGCGTATTTAAGATCTTTATCGAACACCACTCCCAGATTCCTCGCCCTAGTTACAGGGACTGGACAGTAGCCTGCCTCTGGGGGCCACCAAATTTGGCTCCAGATAGAAGGGAGTTGGCCAAACTCTAGAACCTCGGTCTTTTCCGTTTTTATCTTCAGGAAATTCCTGGTCATCCACGTCATTACATCCGTAAGACAATTACGGAACCTCTCGGCTGTTAGCCCGACACTTTGGGACAGGGAGACCACTAATTGAGTGTTGCCGGCATAAGACACCAACATTAAGCCATGTTCTTTGATTACCTGTGCCAGAGGTCTGACATACAGATTAAAAAGTGTAGGAGACAATGCTGAACCCTGCGGGACTACACTTGGCAGATGGAATAATCCAGATTGTAGGCCATTCCAGTGAATCAGTTGCTCACAAGATGTTAGAAAGGAAGTGAGTGGGGTCAGGGCCACATCTGCAATACCCGCATCCTTCAGCCGCTGCACCAACACCGCATGATTTACGGTATCGAAGGCCGCGGTCAGATCTAATAGGATAAGTGTGGCTCTGCCTCCCCCATCCATGACGTTCCGAATCTGTTCAGTGGCCATAAGTAACGCTGATTCAGTGGAGTGAGATGAACGAAAACCATGCTGTGTGGGGTCCAACAAATTGTTCCTGTCCAGGTAATCCGTTAGTTGTAAATTCATGGCTTTTTCCAAGATCTTAGATGGTAATGGAAGACAAGAAATTGGACGGTAATGTTTTACGTCCAAAGGATCTAGAGAGGGCTTCTTCAAGATGGGCCTGATACAAGCTTTTTTCCACGGTGTGGGAAAAACCCCAGAAGCAATAACCGCGTTCATAAGGGGTGTCAGTGAAGAGCTAATCTTGTGGGGTAATAGATGTAATATATAAGGCGGACATGGATCCAGTGGGGAGTACGACTTCGTTTGGAGCAACAGATTAGCCAGTTGGTCCTCCTCCAGAGTCGAAAAGCAGGACAGCCTATGTGGGGTTTCCCGGTGATTCGGGGATACCGCAGTGGTGCGTTGTTGAACACCTGCGGTAGTCATAAGTGTGTTATATTCCATCAGTACTTTCTTCTGGAAAAACAAAGACAGTTGTTCCACAAAACTTTGATCCGGCCGAAACCCATCATCACCCGGACATTTAGCTAACACTACTACTGTTTTGAATACGATGACCCTTCTTGTCATGCCAGCTCATTGTTAAAACAATTTCCTCATCCCAGGAACCATTGGTGTACATTCAGAGCTGTGGATTTCCATTGGGAAATCTGGAATAACTTAAAGGCCAACCCGGTGCCGAGTGAAGGTGGTTGACATTGTCTGGGTCATTCACACGAACATGCTTTTATTCACTGTTCTCCATCTCCTATTTTCTCTCTGTGTCTTTACATGATGCACACTACCCATAGAAGACCCAGTCCCCTTGTCCTCGTGCACAAATAGACACTTGGATGCTTCCTTGCCAGTCATCATATTTGTCTATCATAGACACTCCTATGTCATGAGAATGAGGTCTAGTGTCAACATGAATGGGTTGCACTGGTTGTTCAAGTTGTGTCAGGAGGTTATTGGTAAGCCCTTGCCATCCACCCACTGGCAACAAGCAGCACCAGGAATTCAGCAAAATTTGGTGGGTACTAATGGCTTGAAATTCTTACTGTGACTGACTGTCGCTATGTATTGAACAAAATTTGACAAATGACAGTACTATATTACGAAGATGAAACCACTCAGAGTCTGAGAGTTTGAAGAAAAAGGTCCTGGTAGGATTTTGATGGGATGTTTCGACAAAATATTGAATAAAATATTACTGTGAAACAAACATATTATGTCAAGAATATTGGGATGCCAGCAAACAGGAATAACGAAAGTAACAATATATTGTGAAGTGTTTTTTTTAATGTTGTAAAAATATAGATTTAGAACATATATAACGTATGTAATATCGTTTTTAAATGTTATTTTATATGTACTTTATTGTAGTATGTTTGATTCTATATGCGTATTAATTTAGAAAATGTGTGATTTTAGTGAGATAATGTATTAATTATGAAATTGTTGACATTTTTAGTTTTATCTGTTTTAACATATTTAAAAAAATGGATGAAAAATGTAATATATTTTTACCTTTGAGATATTGGAATTTTAGGGGTGGGGAGATTTTTAATAAGTGGATATTTTTCTAAAGATAAGCGGATTAATTTTGTAAATACTGTAAATGTATTTTTTTGCATCAATCATTTCTATAAACAATAATGTATAATTAATTTAAATATATAGTAATAATCTTAAATTTAAAACATAATTATTTTATTTTAAATATTATGGTATTTACAATCCAAACCAAATAAAAAATATATAAAAAATAAATATTATAAAGTAAAATAATTGTACGTTTTGTTTAAATAGTATATCTTAATGATATGATTTTTTTTAAAACAATTCTTAATTGAGTTAAAAAGTATAATGGCATTATAAAAATATTTTTAACTAGTAAATGTCACCCCTTTACTGTCCAACAGCTTCAACAAAATGGTTTAGGTTGGAGTGGGAATAATTATTGTCACCCTTTTAGTTTCCAACACCTTCCCCAGTTGGGTTAGATTGGAGTGTGATTAGAAAAAATGCCACAACTTTAGCATCCCACACCTAACCCAAATTGGTAAAGTTAGGGGTGGGAATAGTAAATGTCACCCCTTTATGGTCCAGCACCTTCCCCAAAGTGGTTTAGATTGTAGTGTGAATAGTAAATGGCAACCTTTTAGCATCCAACCCCTTCCCCAAATTGGTAATCGATTGGAATGGGAATAGTAAATGTCAATGCGTTAGTGTCAAACACCTTCTCCTAATTTGTATAGATTGAAGAAGTAATAGTGCATGTCACCCCTTTATTGTCCAACACCATCCACAAATTGGTTTAGATTGCTGTGGGAATAGTAAATGCCACTATTTTAGTGCTCAACACCTTCCCCAAATTAGTTTAGATTGGAGTGGCAATAGTAAATGTCACCCTTTTAGTGTCCAACACCTAACCCCAGTCAGGTTAAAATAGATTGGGAATAGTAAGTGACACCCCTTTAGTGTCCAACAATTTCTCCAAATTGGTATAGATTGGAGAAGTAATAGTACATGTCACCCTTTTACTGTCCAACTCCTTCCACAAATTGGTGTAGATTGGAGTAGGAATAGTAAATGCATCTATTTTAGTGTCCAACATTTTCCCAAAATTGGTTTAGATTGGAGTGGGAACAGGAAATGTAACTCCTTTAGCGTCCAATACCTTTGCTAAATTGGTATAGATTGGTGTGGCAATAGTAAATACCACCCCTTCACTTTCCAACACCTTAAAAAATTTGGATTGGATTGGAGTGGAAAGAATACATGTCACCCTTTTAGAGTCAAGACCATACCCAGTTTGGTTTAGATTGGAATGAGGATAGTAAATGGAACCCCTTTAGTGTCAGGCACCATCCGCCAATTGAGTTAGACTGGAGTGGGAATAGTGAATGTAATCCCTTTTATGTTCAACACTTTCTTTGAAATGGTTTAGTTGGAGTGTGATTATTTATTTTTATTTTAGTGTGACATTGTTTAAATTGTATTTGTATCTAGTAGAAATAGCTTGTGTTATTTAATTAGTATAGTTTATGTTTATAAATATAATAAAAAATAGTTAGCAGTTTGTTAGTAATAAATAATATTATTAATGAATATTTTTCTGGATTAAAGATGTACACATTTTTCTATTTTTTGTTATGTTTCCAAAGTTTATTTAAGGTATATTTTTACATTTTTAAATTTATATTGCCCCTTGAAAATAAAACATTTATATATAGACAAATAAATGATTTTTTGTAATACATTGCTATTATTACATACAAAATTAAATTATAATACAATAGTATTGTATTGTTTTCACTTTTCACTTTTTTCAACATTTTAACATTTCTTATATAGTTTTATATACACATTTATATACATATTTTTCACATCATTTTAACATACCTTTTATATGTGGTGCTAATATTTAATTTATACTTTACAATTGTTAACATTTTGAATACATTTATTGAACATTTTTAAATAATTTCTCATTCATTGATATCTATGAGGAGAATTTCTGTTTTTTATTTTAATTTCTTTTAGTGACCATTATTTTCTACAGCTACCTTCTATTTTCTAGTCTTTTTGTGTACTTTTGAGTCTATATTCCGGCATC
Source organism: Triturus cristatus (assembly GCF_964204655.1). NCBI lineage: Eukaryota > Metazoa > Chordata > Amphibia > Caudata > Salamandridae > Triturus > Triturus cristatus. The sequence continues at coordinate 461,899,794 of NC_140594.1, forward strand.
CAGGTTAATAATAATACTAATATTAATAATAATAATAATAAGGCATTTATTAAGCGTATGGTTGTAGTAAGGTGCTGCTATTTATCGGAACAGGTAAGACCATTTTTATGGTTTTTTAAGGTTTTGAGGGTAGGAGGTGTAGGGAGAAGGTCTAGTGGTTAGTTAAGGTGTGGTTTGTGGATGTTTTGTACATTTAGGGGCTCATTACAATGTCAGTCGGAAAGCCTGAGAACGACCGATTCTGTCGGAAGCTTCGCGTCACAATCGGTCAGTTTAAGGTCCGACTGCCCGATTAAGATGTTCACGGTCGGAAGGTACACTGGCCGGTCATTCCGACTCAGTTCCAACCGGTGCTCGAAGTGTTCCTGTCGGTCAGAACTAAACCATGACCCCCTATGGACAGCGTTTTCGCCATAGGGATTATGATGTTGGATTCCAACAGCCTTTCCGTGCCAGTCTTTCCAAAACAGAAAGGCTGTCCGAAAGTGACTTTGGGGGCCCCTAGCAGAGCCTGCAGCCTACTGTTGGTGGCCAAAGAGGTACCTAAAGTACCCCCATAACACCCTGCACTGTATGGCAGGCACCAGGCGGTGCCTGTGACAGGGTGCAGGATCTCCCATAGGAGTTTGTGTTGCAGCTGATTTACAGCCTTAACACAAACTCCCATAGGGAACAATGGGAATCCAACCGAACAGTGTTCGATTGCATCGTAATCCGGCGGTTGGAACCGACGATCACCTGTCAGTCAGTCACGAGTCCGAGATGATCTCGGTTGAGGCTTTCCACCCGACATCGTAATGAGCCCCTTTGTTGTATTAATTGTAGTGCCTTTCACAAGTCTGTAGTTTTAAGTTTGTGTACACTGTTTTAGTAATGTATCAAATATCATGATAAATTGTGTGTTATGTTATATATTTTATGATGATTAAGTGTAATGCATTTGTATTTTGGGTAACATAATGTCTTTTGTGGTTGGGTTTTCATCTTTACTTTACAGGTTTTTGTCTACAAACATGTCCTATGTGCATTGGGAGTTACTGTGTTTTGTTTTTTTCAAACAATTCACTTCTGGTTTATAATAAAACAATGTTTTTAATTTTGGTTTGCTTTTTTTCAAGTTCCCAGGACATTTCTTTTTTTAAAAAGATTTCAGGTTTATTTGGTTCCTAGATACTTCGAATTGCAATAGTCCAGACCGACCTGCCAGACGAGGTCCTCCCTGGATCAGAAACAAGCATCCTGGGATCAGTTTTGTGGTATCATACCTCATCAGCCAGGCTAGCTTGAATCCAGTGACAAATTGAGCAAGAAACCCATGTCTTAGCATACCCTGGCCACTAGGGCAAGCTAGCGTGGCTGATGAGGGGTGATACCCTATAACTGGTCCCAGGATACTTGTCTATGGTCCAGGGAGGACCTGGCAGTTCAGGCTGGACTGTTCCCATGGGGAGCAAGATCAAGACTGATTTGCGTATGACTGGGTCCAAATTGGGGTGGCATAGTGAGCAAAAGAGTGATGGACAGAGAGTGAGTGGTTGAAAAATGTCAGCACTCCATCCATCATCTTGTTGTGTTTGCTATCTTTCCACTGTGTTGCATGTTTTGGCTCCCTGTACCAAGGTGCTGCCATAGACATTCCACCATGTTATTTGGAATCTGGGTTGGTTTAGGCGTCTGGAGCAATATAGTCTGTTAAACCAAGTGTCTGTAAAATAATCTATTACTGTGCTTAGTTTGTCTTCATTCTGTTGGTAGAAAGGGCTATATTTCTTTTATCTCAAAGGCAAATTGACTGCTTGTGGCATATTTTATCTTCACTTAGTACAGATTCTTGTAGGTGTCTTTATATGCTTTGATTGAAATTATAGTTACAACTTTGTATGGCTGTGTGGAAGTAAATGTAATAGAATAGTTTGAATCATGACTTTGTTAGAAGTCTATGATTATTTTTTGTGGCTATTAGTTATTTGCTTTTGTTTAATGTGGTTTAGGGGGTCATAGTAAGTGCTGCTTTATTTATTTGGTAGGTAGGCACATATGAATGGGATATTTCTATTTTGATATTCACCATGCATGGTGTATATCTAATGGTTTGGGACATACACATTGTGAAGGTCCCATTCATCATCCAGGTTTGACAAAGGCTTAGTTTTAGTATGTTATTTGCTGTAAAGAATATTAGAATTTGTTTATCATTGTTTAGGTTGTCATATAAAAGGAAATGTTCATCGATATATGTCATTGTTAAATATGCAGGTATTTCTATGTCGTGGTATATTTTATTGTTTAAGGTTGTTTATAGTTGATTACATTGGTTAGTTTAGTTTTAGTTTACATTGTTAAAATCAGTTATGTCCTTGTACGGTTAAGGTTATTTTAGGTTTTATTATCTTTTGTTATTATATAATGTTTGAAAAATGGTTTTGAATATACCTCACTCTCTCAATCTCTCTCTAGCTATCTATATATATATATACATATTAATATTTAGATTGTTGTATAAATGTTTGTAATTAGTGCAAATTATTTTGGTTATATTGTTATGAATTTAGGTATACATTTTATTGGGGCGAATTGTGGAACTGTAAATATTTTAGTGTTGAAATATATTCATTTGTAATTTAAACAGGTGTGTAAAATGTTTCATGTTTAATTTAAATTATTGTTTACATAAAAAATGATTTTTTATATTTATTTATGATAATGTCATTATTTTGGCAATATTCTTGTAGTCAATAAAGTGTAAATCAAAGTTTTTGACATATTATATGTTTATTTGAAGGTGACAACATTTTAATTTCCAATATTTGTTTTTTTGATATTAGCAAAATCAATATTTTTAGCAATGATGTTTGTGTTCTCAATATTTGTGTTTTTATCATTTAAGTTTAGGAAGGTGATATTTTTTTTACAAATATTTATTTTCTGATATTTTTGTATTTCAATATTGTATGCATCTATATTATGTCAGTGTTCCATTTGAAGGGCATCTTTGGAAATCCAGAAACATTGTAGCGACAATCCAATTGGTACATCAGAATATATGTGAGCTAAAGAAGCACACTGATTGGCTAAAGGTTTTTAAAAGTTACCTTTGTATTCTTTACCTTCCATCTACCTCAATGTAGCTCCCTGGCTTTGGAGTTCCTGCTATCGTCTTATCCTGACGATGGGCCTCATTACAATGCCGTTCGGACGAGTGTCCAACTGGCATCGCAGCAGAAACGGGACCACCCGACAAGGAGTCAGCGGTCCCGCTACCATGATTTGGATGCTACCGCCTTCACGGCAGTCACAAAGTGTATTTCTCCTAATGCGGCTTGTGCTGTGGGCCACAGCCTGTTGGAGGTGGAACGGATTCCCCCCGCAGGCATTGGTCGGACTACCTGTATCCTGATACGGCAGTCAGACAGATACCTCAGATGTCATGCCAACCGCCACCGATGAGCTTTCCGGTGACCTTCCACCTGACATTGAAATGAGGCCCTATGTGTATACTTGAAATTTTACAAAATACAAATCTAAGATTCTATTAAAAAATTATGACCAGTGGTTTTTCTTTGCAATATCACTCATCTAGACATGTCCCTGTTGAACTGTGAACTTTTCTTCAGATGCTTTTGTCTTTTTATTTTTTTAACCCCATGCACCTTGGGCATGACTAACCTTGCTTTGGCTTTTACACAACATTGACAGTGCTCACTCCCTGGATCTCTAAAATCATAAATTTTCAAGCATTTTAGGCACTCAAACTCATAAATCCAAAGCTCAACACCTGTTTAGAATTTAGACTATGTTGACACAACCAAATTCAATCCTTAGAAAATGGCCTAACTGGTTCTATTTTTTCTGGCGTTTTATTTATTGTTTATGCTCTATTACAATATGCACTATTGCACCTGGTAAACACAGATGCTCATGATATGTGGATCTGTCAAGCATTTAGACTATGTTAACACAAGAAAATTCAAGCCTTAGAAAATGGCCTAACTCGTTCTATTTTTTCTAGAGTTTGATTTATTGTTTATGCTCTATTACAATATGCACTATTGCACCTGGTATACACAGATGCTCATGATATGTGGATCTGTCAAGCAGTAGGCAGCCAGGTCTTCAAGACTTTGTGAAATAACAGTAGGTTGGGACTGTCTTACAGTGCTCTATCTAGATGTATGCTTCCATGAACATGACCAAGGGGCCAACCATAAGACGTTTGCCAGAATCAAATGTAGAACAGAAAACATGACTGATTTGAGCAGAGTCTAATTAAGAAATAATAATGTTTAGGCTGAGCCTGGAGACATCTTGTGATGTCTCACCAGCTTCATGTTTTCAAACCATTAATAATTAAAATACATATGCATATATACATAGAGGGGTTTTCAATCAGCCCTCTTCATCCACTGGTCGGTTCAAGTGCCATTTCCATTTCCATTTTACCCACCAAAGCATACAGTAGTGGGGAATGGTTGAGCATGCTTCAGTGATTGGCTCCCTTCACTTTGAGGGATAGCATTTTGCCTTTGCATATCTGCCTAAACATAGTTCTCTACAGTCCTAAAGCTGGCAGGCAAATCTTTTATTTCTAGTTTACTTTTCGACTTTTAATGCCTATTCCATTGTGCAATAAATACATACTAATTGCAGATTCGCAAAGGTCATACCCATTGCCATTGTTTTCTTTACCAATGCTTGTTTTCAATGAAGCTGATTCTGATGGTAACTAGGTAACTAGGACTAGGCCTGGGTAAAAATTCCGTTCCGCTCGTGGAAATTGCGATAATTTGACATTTCCGCGTTCCGTGGAGAGCGCGAAAATGTCAAAATTTCCGCATTTTACCGGAATTTTTGTGCTTGCTCGCGCTGTAAAATAATACATTCTTGCGTGTGCGCGATCGCCTTACCTGAATCCCCGCGTTCGCCGACAAGTTTTCCCAATCCGGTCGCGTTCTCCACGAGATGTTGGATTGTTGATAGCCATTTGCGCTGTCTCGCGACAGTTCGCGCCCGCTGTAACGTCATTCGTCGCGCGATCACGTCTTTCTTCTCGCACTGCGAGACAAGTGAAAACAAGATGGCCGCGTCCGTGAGCAACCGCATGGGTAAGTTGGCGAGCCGCGACCACGCAGAAAATACAGCGAACGGGCGGGAAAAAAACGTCCACATCTTCGTGATATTTCAGCGTGTTTGCGGAGATTTTTAACATTTTTGCGATAATTTGCGAAAGTGAATATCTCAAATTTCGGCCACCCCTAAAAAGGACCCAGATTAGCCATAAGAAATCTATGTGCCGTGATTCACAAATCCATTTGGGTAGCTGAGGAATAGTACGTTGAATGGACATCCACAACATACATGTACTGGCAGTTCACAAAGACCAATTTGGAAATGTATAATCCATAGAAGCCTAACTCTAGATATTGACTAATTTGTTGTCTGCGTACACAAAAAATACTACTGAGGTGTAATTGTAGATGTGAACCAGGGGAGAGAGCTAAAATCTAGCATATTTCCTTCAAATCCGAAAGGCAAGGAGAAAATCAAGATGGACCACAGGAATGGACAGGCAAATCCACCAGCATGCCAAAAATTGTACGTCAGTTCCAATGCACAAATGTTACACCCTCAAACTAAACAAGACTATAAGCCTCTAATAAATCAACCCAACACACCCCTGAAAAAGGTCCATGCCACAGTTATGGCCTTATTATAAGTACAGTGGTCCTAGGACCACCGTACTCATGGTGTCGGTCAGGCCACCACTGCGAGCACACCCATGGTTTTACGAGTGTGGGTGTTGGACTGCTACAGGACTACCATGGCACTGCGGAGCATATTCTGAGTTGCTTTTCCACTGCCCTTTTCTATGGCGGTGAGCCTACCATGAGAAGGGTGGCAAAGATGCAATTATGGACCCCAACAGGGCCCCTTGCCACTTCTGGGCCATGACGTGCATGAGGGAGGCACATGATATGGCCCCCTGGAATTGCACCTTATTCCTGCATGGTTTGGCATGCACAACATGTTGCATGCTACATCGTGCAGGAATGTGCTGCAGCTGTTGTCATGGTGGGGTCTGGTGTTAAGGCTTTCCTATGAGCCTAGCACAGCAGTCACCGTGAGACCGCCGCAGCACTGCCTGCCCGACCTAAAATGAACTCATAACCAAGGATCAGGGCGCATCATGGGCTTGGTGGTCCTCCTGCAAGTACAACAGTGGCAGTGCTGCAGGAGGACAGCCAAACTCGTAATAAGGCCATAAGTCACTTTCCAGACATTACAGTGAAAGTTCAGAAAAATCAATGGTGGGCGGGATTAGCACTACCAAGTTCTAGGAAAAATAAAAGCAAACAAATGGTTAATTGAAGAAAAAGGCACACAGACATACAGCGGACACCTTTATAACACCCTCACATGTGGTTTAAAAAATAAATAAGCATTGACAAAGCAAACAGCTCTGATGTTTGTAAACTGGTGTCATGGCCATTGCTTTCCATTGCCACACAAAAACGTTTGCCTGAATGAATGTTCACAATATAAATGTGAAATATAAAAAGATATAACCATTGTCTGTAAATTTCAAAGAACATCGTGGTTCTACAGAGCAGGAAGATATAGAAACCTTCATACTTTAGTGCACATCACAGGAATTATGTAAGCGTATGTCATAGTTTAAACACACAATGATGATGACTATATAAATAAAAATATAGATTAAGATAAACATGAGAGCATTGGAGAGTTAAATTACTACTACATCTGCTCTGGCACTGATATATACATCTTCTCAGATGGATGTGCATGTTTATTTATGTAATTATTTATGCTTTCATTCATTCATTAATGCAGATATTTAAAGCATGAACATGGCCCTAGGGCAATGAGTTTTTCACAGAAAAAAGACAGGTTTACAGCAGAATATTATACTAGAATCGGCAAACATAATGTGAACTATACACATGTAATTGAAATGCAATACAAAGAAGGGAACAGGATGGGGTGTTTGCAAAAAGACATGGAGAACATTACAAAACATCAATTAATGGAAATCCTTCAGGGATCTACGATTAAGCATAGTCAGTGGGAGTATCTGTGATTACGTATATCTAGTGGAGTAAACATCAGAGATGGAAACAATAGAAGGGGAACATAGTTACTGAATTGAAATGCATTGCAATATTAGAATTTAACAAATAGGAATAATAGCAGAATGGAAAGGGGGATAAAAACCATAACAGCTGGAAAACAGAGGAGGCATGAGAGGGAAAGCATGGACTGGAAGACGGGCTGAAATAAAAAAAGACAATGAGCGAGTAATGAATTTAGCTACAAGCCCACAAGCAGTGCCTCCTGAAAGGAAGAGATTTTGGATAGCCAGAGATTTGTAGACCTAGGTACAGAGAATTCGAAATTCTCGTTGCACTCTCGGTGAAGAGTCGCGCCATTTTGCATTCCTTTTTGAGGGCTCTGCTTATTACAAGTAGAGTTTTCACACTACATAATTATCTAAAGTCATTAGGCATTTGTCTTTGCTGCTAGGTATTGAGGGGTAGTTGTGTATTACCATGTGGGTAATGCATTCCTGCGTGTATGAAGCTCTAGCTTCCAAGGTTAGCTGATGCAGTTAGTAACACTGGTGTGATATGGTCAAAATTTTGTTTCAGAGAGAAAATGTGTCACAGTAAGAACACAGTCTTCAAGGCAGCAAAATAGATTTTCACAAATACAGCTAAAAGAGAGGCGTTCTGACAGAACATCATCGAAAGAATATTATGTCTTAAATATAGCGATGTAAAACATAATGTTTGCCAAAATGAACTTTTACTACTTTCTAATGTCATCTCTAAAAGTATCATTGTGCGTTATATTCTTGTTATGTATATATTTTTTATGGGCCTTATTGGTGTGCGGCGATCCAAACGCCTGAATGCCACGTCTGCGTCCTCTACAACGCCGCCACACTGGTGGTCGAACTCCCGCCGTATTACTAATTGTGCTGTCTGGACCGCCGGACACGATGCAACTCCAGCAATGCTCAGGGGCTGCCCATACCTAACATGCTGCGTCATGCCTTACGCCTGCTTCAAGCAGGCGCAGGGTTTTGATGCAGCAGCGTTGGAAAAGTGACTCCGTGAAATCTTGTAGATTTCACTGCGTCACTTTTCCGAGGCTTTTTACGACGGAACGCCCACCCTGCATACATTAAACCTGACGCAGGTTTAATATAGCGCAGAGCTTTACAACGTGACGCATCTCCCTAGATGCGTCACGTTGTAAATAAGGCGCAACATGGCGCATGGTTTACGCCGCCGCTGCGTCACAGAAGTGCTGCAACGGCGGCGTAAATGTCTCGCAAGGGGCTTGTAAATCTGCCCCTTTGTGTGCTATCTACTTTCCTAACATGCAATACTCAAAGTATCTGAAATGTTGGTTTATCTGTGTCAATGTGTATTGTTTGTTAGCACATGTATCTAACTTCATGACATGCCACATGTTGTCTGTAAAATAGATTACCATAAAATTATCAGTCCAGGACCCTTATTTTATCTGAGTATTTAAAAGTATGGTCCATCCCAAATGTTTGTTGCCAAGAGGTATGGTACACTAACCGTTTGTCAAGTGTTGGTAAAGTGAGATTGAAGTAAATACAACTATCATGAGCCCCTGTGACTGCAACTCTAACCACGATGCTAGATTCCTTATGCCCCTTCTCATTTGTCTTCCATGTTGCACCTGATCTTCACTCATCATCCCTTGACTCTGTACTCCTCACATGATGAACAATGCTAAATATACAACCAGGCTGTGTGTTTGCCTGTATTATACACAATGAGGCCTTGGGATGAACAGATACCCATGGTATGACTACACTCTGTTTGTAGCAGAGTTTTGGAGATGTCATGTCTATCCCTTAATCCAAACTGGCACATATCTGCACATCTAATGAGCTTCCGAAATCTACTACATCTATTGAACGTCTTCAAATGTCTAGTAATCAAATTTAAGTCAATGTAAATAGATGGCAATACTAATCTCAATCTATTTTGTTCCATTCTAGGTACCCATTTACTTTCATATAAACAACGTGGACGTAGATACCTCACTTCCACCAATAACAATGTTATCTATTTTTCAACAGGTTGATCTGCCACAGCATCTGTACAGAGGCTGTAAACTAAACAGGGTTCTTCTCTACCCCAGGATGAAGACCTCGGTAATGACAATGCTCCTGAAGAAGTGGATATGGATGATGGTTCTGGCCCATCTTGTCAACCTGGGCATATGGCAACAATTTGGCTCACTGTGCCCACAACAACACTTCCCACCAAAGTTGCAACAACATAGCCAACCACTGCACCCCCATATTGTACAGTTAGCACAGTCAGTACCATCTTGTGCCCACCAGTCCTTGATTCTGAGCAGGCTATCGCCACCCTAGTCACTGAGGAACTAGAACCCAGTGGGAGGGTACAATCTGTGCCAAGGGCACATGCCTGTGGGGGTAGGCATAGTGGAAGGGTAGCTGTAGACTCACAGAGTGAGCCCACTGGGGCCATGGCCACCCAGGCTGCCATCAACCAAGTCCTGGAACTCCCAAAGTGTCATGGGCCAGGTACAAACCAAAATCCAGGAAATGAAGGAACTGCAGAGGGACACATATCAGGAGGTTGCTGGCATACACACCGAAGTGGCCAGCACTAAGGTGACCGATGTCAACATCAACATGGCCTCCCTGGTTGGGTCACTGCGTGACATCAACAACACCTTTTGCAGGGCTTTTCCTCCTTTATCTACCCATTCATGTGGTCAAACAACATCCAGGCTGTCAACATCTGCCGCAAACATCTTTCCCCAGATATTTGCAGACCTATGTATTTCTAGTATGTAGCATTAACATCCACCTCAGAAAATCACTCCAAGAGTTGTAATACTAGTCAAAGTCATCACTTCTCACACCATACTTACACTCAGGAGAAGTAGTTCGGAATAGATCTTGACACAAGTCAGCTTCTTCCTCTTCACCCCTATCATCATCATCATCATTTAGCATTTTGAGGTTCCTCGCCTGGTGGCTCTTCATGGCCTGCATCCTCTGTAATGTAAGGTATGTTCCACCGCAGGGCAATATTGTGAAGTATGCAGCAGACCATGCTGGTGAATAAAGGAGGGCTCCCCCAGTCTTGTCCAGACACCTGAATCTGGCTTTAAGGAGCCCATAAGCCCACACCACTGGCTGATGTGTTCTTCCATGAGCCTCATTGAAGCAGATTTTGCCTGGCGTAGTAGGATTTCTATGCTGTGCCAAAAACCGGTTTGGATACGCTAAGTCTCCTAGGTGGAGGGCAGACAGAGGTGCACAATCAGATACACACCTTCATATCATAATACCTGACATCACCCATACAAAGTTAGGAGAGATGCGACTTACCTACAAGCCAGGCCCTCTCTGGTAGTAGTTGTGACATCAGCTGGGGTATGGTGCTGTTCAACAGTTTGGGGGAATCATGGGCAGATCCTGGGAACCAGGCACAGACCTTTGAGATGTACACATTTACCAAGCAGACAACTTACATATGTTAGAATGACAGTAATTCCTGTTATGGTACACTTGTTCCTTGGTATGCGGTGGCACTACGGCAATATGTGTGCCATCAATGGATCTGATCACATGTGGGATATGACCAAAAGCATTGAAATCCACCTTCACAGTTGCTAAATCCTGGTGTTTGGGGAACTGGATGTAGCTGTCCACCTGCCTCAAAAGTGTTGTTAGCACCTCTTGGAGTACCCAAGTGAACATAGGTTGTGATACTCCACCTGAAATAGCAACAGTGAATTGAAATGAGCCTGTGGCTAAAAAATACACTTCAGACATGATTTTCACAAGTGGAAGAATTGATGTAGGATAGTGATGTGAGGTATGAGGTCAGGCTCCAACTGATGACATAAGTCCAGTACTGTTTAATGATTCAAACTAAACCTCTGGATAACATTTTGCTCTTCCATAGTCCGAAGGTCTAGAAATGAGCAGTACACTGGAGTCTGGCATCTCTTCCCTCTCCTACCTATGAGAGCAGTAACACAAAAATGTATTTTGGTTGCAGTGTACAATTGCGAGGAGTAAGACAAAAGTCTTTTGTGTGAATATTAATGCTTCATGAAGCATTACACATTTCACATCATCATTGACAAAGTGTGAAGTCTTGAATCTTGACCCCAAGGTGGTCTTCACAGGTGTGTAATAGAACTGCGCACATCACCAATTCAGAAATTGTAAATTGCCACTATAGTGAGGGTAGCATAACATTTCATGGGAAATATCGCCAACTGCGGTGTACAGTGCACCGCACACATTTTGCTTATGTGCACAGTAATGCGCTACACCAATGAAGTTTTGTTCTAAACATGACATGGAAACAGAGTATTATAAATGTACATGTTTGACCTCATTTGTAGTGGTGTTGGCACACTTAACTGTCAACAATACAGTTACCCCAGCCACTAACATGGCAGATGCCTGACCTCTCTGATAGGACATGTCAAACGTATGCCACCAGTGGTCGACTGCGTGGTGGGCGGTCGCATGTATGCCGGACACAGCCATAGGTTAATGTTAGGGATAGTGAAGGTTGCGATCCAATGGCTGTGTGCGCCGATGCTGATCACTGCGTACTTGTATGTGGCTGTTGGAAAAATAACTCACTTATCTCCTGACACTGCTGCTATCAACACCTCCTCCATTTTAGCTGCTGTTTGACACCTCTGGGAGCAATCATGGCATGCACTGCAGGGGAGAGGGCCTGTACCTTCACTCCAGAGAAGCTGGCTACCCTGGTAAATGAGGTTCTTCCCCTGTATGCTCATCTCTATGGCTCACCAGAGCCATATGTCAAATACATATTTAACTGCTTCCTTTCGATTCCCATAGGCTACAATATGCCTCTGAGTTTCAGTGTAAGCACTATGTTGATTGCATACATTGTGTGGCATGTACATAGGACACACGTGTAATGGATTGTGGTGCCCTATACTTTGAGGAGAGAAGGCCTTCATTGGAATGTGTGATAAGGGTGACTTCTACTTGTGTAACATGCATATATCTATGCAGGGATCAAGTTCAAAGTAGCGACAATTACTTCTCAAATCACATTGTGATATATGTGTGTCAAGAGAGTCTTACTTGAAGTTTCCCAGGTACTTAACAGGAGCAGAATGATGCAAGTTCCCAATGCCTCTCCGACCTTCCCCTCACGCTTCCACAGGTTCTTCCAAGGAAGAGTGCAGCAAATCCCAGGTGGGAAAGGGGGAAGGGACAGAGAAGAGACAGCCTCATCTTCTATACTGGTGTCGTTTATCTGCTGCTACTCTAGTTGCTTCTTGAGCAGTAAGAGATTAGACAATGAAAAAACAAATGACAAACATTACTAAGATTTTTGCTAGGGTTTAACAATTACAGTTTATTTTCCTATACCAATTTACTATACTCCCTAGAGACTGGGCTATTGCCTCTCTTCTTATTACTGAAGTTTGTTAGGATGATCTCCTTAACAGTATTGTGCTTGTGTGACTATTCTGTTGAGCAGTAAACACTAGTGTTACTAAGTACAGTTTAAATATACATTGTCATTTTCTTATCTTATTATGTTGTTGAACTAATCACCTTTCTTTTCTCTTGGATTCAGGTGGACTCTCTGAAGCTGCTTAACTCGACTGGAACATGGACTGAGGTAAGCTTTCTTTTCTTTTATTTCTAGTTAACTACTCTAGAATAACACACTGGTAATATCCTAGTTAAACAACTTTCAGCGCATGAAAGAAATCAGGCTTTAGTTTTCAACATTTGAAACTAAGTATCTAATATTTAACACCGGTGCTGATTTTATATTTCTTTTGAAAAAGCTCTCTGAGCTGTACTTGCGTGACAGGAAACAGGCCTGAAAAGTCTTTTCTTCTTCAAGGACGAAGTCAAGGAATGAACAGCTGGACTCTGCAGACTCGTAACTCTTCCTGACAGATCTTTACTAGGGTTTAAAAATTACAGTATATTTTCCTATACCAATTTACCATACCCCCTAGAGACTGAGCTATTGCCTCTCTTCTTATTACTGGAGTTTGTTAGGATGATCTCCTTAATGGTGTTGTGCTTGTGTGACTATTCTGTTGAGAAGCAAACACTAGTGTTACTATGTACAGTTTAAATATACATTGTGCTTTTCTTATCTTATTTCATTTCATTATGTCTTTATTTCGATTAAAATAATCATAATAGACAAAACAGACAGTGTTGAGTTTAAATACTTGGAGTAAGAAATAAGGGTGGGCGTAATGTGCGTGAGGGACCTACGCGGAGAGGAACGGAGATGGAACCAATCTCCACACTCTCCGCATAGTTCCCTTACGCACATCCCGCCTCCCGGCCGCAGTATTAAATACATAAAAAAATAAATGTTTAAATAACCTTACCTTATCGGCGGCGTCCCCGGGCTTCAAACCTCTTCCAGCGCTTCTTCTTCTGAGAACTGCGCATGCACGGGAGCACACGCATGCGCATTCCTCGGCAGGAATGCGCGGGCTCCCGCCTATTATCGCGGAAGGGCAAATCTCCGCACATTTCGTGGGCGGAACGGAGTTGTCCGCCTACCCTTAGTAAAAAACAGAAAACCATATATAACCATCATAACAATATGGCTAAAAACAGTGACTAATACAACATTTTTATTATATAATATGGCTCAAAAGACCAAAACCACAATAAAAACCGTAAGAATACAATATAAAACAAAGTAAATTAACACCACTGTATTTCATTAACAGTGCCGCACTAAAATAGCATAACATCTAGATAGCTATAACTAAACTTGGGTTTCTCTTGATTTTTTGCTGCGAATAAGCCAGGCCCATCTCAGAAATTTCACCATAGCTACAACTATTTGTTCTTCGGTGGATGTCCGCAAAATCCTTAGCGTCTCCATAGCAGATCTGGTACCCAGGTTCGTACAAGTGGGTTTCAGCCATTTGATCCTGGGTAACTTATAGGCCGGGCACACAAAGAGAATGTGGGATATGGATTCCATCTGGGCTAGACAAAAAGACAATGATCTGGCCCATGCAAATGCCATTTACATGTAAAGGCGTTAATCGGAAGAGAGCCAACCCTAAACTGGTGGTATAGTTTCCTATCCAACGGTCTTAGGATAACATCCCAATATGCTTCAAGCACGAAGTCCTGTTTTTGCATCAAAAAGTCCCTGGACAGGGTAGGCCTAGTAGTGGTAGAAAAATAATTGCTCTTAACCATATCCCAATAGGCAGCCTTGAGCCTATTGGGATGGAATGGATGGAAATAGATTTTCTTCTGGATGCTCCCAAAACCCACTCATCCCCATCCCACACAGGGTGTTTTTTACATTCTGTAACCATTTGATCTTTCCTGTACAACCAACCCCCCTAAAATCCATAAGGGATTTGGCGTATTGGAAGAGCTCGGGGGTAACCCAGAGTCATCTCCAAAACGCTATTGGTCTGTATCAGGCTAAATCCTCAATACGTAGACAGCCCAAATCCATAAAAAGAGGCAACAATGGTGAGGATTGCGAAAGGCTCGTGATGGCTCTGACAAATTTAGTCTGGGCTCGTACCAAGGAGGAGATATTCGTGGAACCAAGTCAAATGCAGACTTAAGATCGATAGAAGCTGCGTAAAGGAAGCCTCCCCTATAATAACTACGTTCCAATGAATCATAACAAACCTAAAAACCTGGTCAAAGGTGCTGGTAAAGGGGTGAAAGTCGGCCTGCAACGGTGATAAACTCTCATGCTCCTCGAGTCACACTTGGATTCTACTGAGAACCAACCTGGCAATTATTTTCTGCATTGAATCAATGAGGCTGATCGGCCTGTAATTGCCAGGTGATGAGCGATCTCCCTTTTTAAATATCGGTATTATTACTGCTCCAGACCAGGTATAAGGGATAGGTGCGCCACTAGCTATGGCATTGGCTAAAAAAGTAATGTAATTGACCCAGTTCTCTTTATCATACCGGAACAGGTCCACCGGTATACAATCCGGGCCAGGAGCCCTCCCTTTCGGAATCAATGAGAGGACCGTCTCGACCTCAGAGCTGTCAAACGATAAGATATTGGACGAGAGACCAAGTTGGGGGTGGGTTAAGGTGTTATTTGGGATGGAAAATTGTGCTTCAAAATGCGCAACCCACGATTCTGGTGCTACATGATTGACCAGTATGTGAGGTGTTCCATTGCTACCCCATTTAACTAGCTGCCAGAATTTGACCATATCTCTCTCATTACTAGCTTCAAGAAGGTCAAGCCAACGTTTATCATCCCATTGCTTCTTAACTATTTTTTGAGTTGCTTTATACCTGGTCCTAGCCAATCTGACCGCACCCATATTTTTGGATCTGATGGCATTCGTTAACACCCGGTATGCCTCTCTGCATGGCTTATTATACCAGGAAGCCTTTTTTACACCTGGATTATTCTTCCTGGAATTAGGCATAGTAAAAAATGGTTTTAAACTAGAAAATAAGTCACTATGTACACTTGGGACGGTGCGATTAATATCCTCCTGCATGTGTGGCAGTTGTTGAGAATGGTAACCGAATGGGCAACCATAGACTTCATCTGCTCCAGGTCACCTTCTCTTTCAACAAGCCTGGCCCAGCTAACTCTTCTATCGTCATTTGAAACTACTGCTTCCAATTGGGTGTGATCTTCAACCTTATTGGCATTGTCTAGTGGGCTCAGAGCCTTAAGTGATAATACCAGTGGGTCATGATCACTTTCGGTCCGCTCAACAACTGACATGTCGTGTAAGTGGGCCCAGAATTCCACATTAAGAAGGATATAATCTATTCTGCTTCTTCTCAAACCGGTATTAAAGGTATGTGCACCCTTCCGGTCCGACTGTGTCCTCCCGTTTGCTGCCCTCACTCCCTTCTCCAGACACAACCCCTTGAGTTGCAAAGCTGCTTCCGTCCATTTTCTAATTGGGCTGAGGTCTAAGGGGGGGATATTCCATTGTAAGTCCTCATCAGAGGTTAAATTACCATCCTCAGAGTCAAGGGGTTCGAAGGAACAGTTAAAATCACCCGTTATAATCAAATTACGTCCTTCTCTCCAGCTGTCCAAAAAACTATCAAGGAGGGCAACTGTCTCAGAGCGCCTCCCACCCGGCAGCCCTCTTTCATAGATGTTAATTAGCAAGATATCCCGTACCTGACCCATTCATAAACGTAGGGCCATAATATCTGGGCTGTCGATTGGAACTACCTCAACAGTGTAGCTCGATTGCTGTCTCACCCAGCATGTTAGCTCCCCAGATGGTCTTCCCT
Source organism: Triturus cristatus (assembly GCF_964204655.1). Classification (NCBI taxonomy): domain Eukaryota; kingdom Metazoa; phylum Chordata; class Amphibia; order Caudata; family Salamandridae; genus Triturus; species Triturus cristatus. The sequence continues at coordinate 461,916,148 of NC_140594.1, forward strand.
TTCGTCCCCCTTGTGCTGGCTTAGAAAAATTGAAAAACCCCGACATGATAAACTTGTTCCGTGGACCATGTCTCTTGAAATACCCAGATATCATGCTGTTTAATAAAAGTAGACCAGTCACTGGATTCAGTTTTGGATAAAAGCCCCGCGATGTTCCAGGAACCCACTGTAATACTCGGTTTATTAAACCCTAAGTTAACACTCAAGAGGGGTATTGGGGCTGTGGGTGAACTTGTAATTCTTGATGCAACAAAACCGAGGGTATCATTCAGTAAAGAGCATCCATCCATAGGTACACTTGCTGGGCCTGCCCTCTTGCTCTCCCTAGACATCGTATCTTCCCCTGAATAGCCAGCGTTATCACCAGTTACGGCCATCATCAATTTTGTGATCCTAGCTTTGGTCCAGTCACCATGGTCACTAGTAGAAGAACCTTGGTCAAATCCCCTGTGCCTCTTGGTTGGGCTTATTATAGTTGCAGGGCTACTAATACTGCCAAGTCAGTCAATGCTTTCCAATGTAGAAAGGGCGCCAAATTGATTGCTCACGGGGGTTCCATGATGGAATATCGTTAACATAAATATCGTCAGAAATAAATATCGTCACTAAAATATCGCTTACATTAATATCGTCATCCTATACTTAAACAAGGATTCACACAAATATCGATTTTTTTTTATCGACAACCCTAATATCGTTCACACTAATATCGACAACATAAATATCGACTACTACATGATCGACTTTATTTTAAATAACACGACCTTAGACATATATATCGACTACACTAACATCGACGACCTATCTGCTTATAGAAATATACAAAAAATATCGTCTTTTTATTACCAACTCGATATGCACTATTCTTTTATTTTACACACTTTTTTTTAACTATTTAACTATTCACACATATAATTATTTAACGGTTTTCTAATTCAAAATAACGTTGTCGACCAATGATTTTGAAATTTCACTAATTGAACCAATCAAAAGCTACCATTAATTAACTCACTAATATAAAAACAATTATACACTTAACGTAATTTACCATTTTTGGGCCAAACTTGGAGAAAAACAGTTACCTTGCTGAGATAAGAAAATACAAACCTACGACTACAACTACAAAACGTCATACTACACTTGAAGTAAGTAAAATCCCATTGCTTTTTTCATTCGAACTTAGCATAAAGTAGATAAACTCCCTAAATTAAAAAGTGTTCTTCTTTAGAGTGAAAAAAGAACATGTTGAACTTATCAACAACAACCAGAAACTTACATGTAAAAACATTTATTAACTACCTTATCCATGTCTACTTAGATAGCTGACAAAAATTATTTAAACTTGCTAAGTAAATGTACAATTTACTTCATATATTAACAACTACTATCATCCAAATACTATAAGTAACACAATGATTAGAAAAACAAAATGAATGCTGCACTAGGTTGCTGTCCAGTAGCACAGGCGCAAAGGAGGATAGTTCAGTTAATCCATGAATGTATAGGCAGCATACGTGGCAACTGCTTCCAACAAAAAATCGTTTGCAGGGCCACTAAAAGTCTCAGCCATCCAATTAATTAAAGAAAAGGAACATACGTGTTCTTCAACCATCGGAGCCTCTAGCACAATCAGAGGGCAACCGGAATGTTCCTCTAAATAGCTCATAGCCAAGAAGTCGTAGGCAGCCGTTGATATGTCCCAATTACCCAGGATACCATGCGCCGCACCACAAGCCATAATCCGGACACCAGAACAGGCCAACTCGTGAGACACTAAGGGCCTCATCAGTCGATCGAAATCCGGCACCGGAGACACCGTGTTGGTCAAGCACAAATCCAGAGGCCATTCAAAGGGACAATCCAGGCAGTGAAATACAGGTTGCACGCAGGTGAAGTAGGAATACCTGAAGGATAATCCATATGCCAGGCTTAAAGTCGCCAATGGCAGAGTACCATAAAAGTCAAGCATCCTATCACGAAGAAGATGCAGACGTGACAGGTGCTCGTGTGGCACAGAAACAGCAGCCATTCCGTAGTATGAAAAGTAAAAGCAGCACACCTGCCACCAGCGCCAGAAGCAGCGGAACACCTCCAAAGATGCTCGAGAAAATCGAATGAAAAAATGCCGGAATCACACCAAAAATAGTTTGGAAAGAGGTCACGAGGCCTGAGCCTACAAGTTTAAAAAAATAAGCCAGGCCGGTCGTGGACGAGGCATTGAAAATAGTTAGGATCAAAGCTCCGAAATGTAGGGGGAGGTCAGTATTCAAAACCGCCTGTACCTCAGTGCGCGTATTAGCAACGTGAAGGACAAATGTTTCACGAGAGGAAGTCAATGACACCTCTTTTTGGAACAATACAGCTCTTATTCTGCTCAACTTGTTGAACTCTGCTTTCAAGGTTGGAATCGAAGGCCAGATGGAAACATCCAGCCGCCCGTGCGGGGGTGAAAAGAGAACATTATTGCAGGAGACAACCCTCTCCGATACAGTTACTATATATGGGATTCCCACTAACATCCCGCAGCAAGCTTCATTATTCAAAATTAAATAACTACTGTTTGCAAGCAGCGTCAAAGAAGGCGTAATCACAGGCACTGGGACACCTCGTAGGACGCAGGCCAAAATCGGGGCTTGTACATTGCATGCACCGTGTAATTGAATGTGCCTACATACCAAGGAATGATTTGGTGTCGTGGTACATTCCTCACCCTTTAGATAAACCTCAGTTCCGTCCCTAGTACATCTATACGTAAAGGGGAGGGACCAAACCTCATGTATGAAAGCGGTGCCCAGCTGTTCATATCTACCCAGAGCATAATGTTTCATACAAGACGTAAACTTAAGAAGTGCGAACGGTAGAGTTATCAACCCGTATATAAGCCACGTGACTGAATTGATTTCCGCCACAGAGAAAGGTAACGGTTCTAATTTTTCAATATGTAATAATGAATATTTAGCATCTTTCATGGACATAAATAGCTGCTTATCAGTGATGTTACAAGGAATGAATAACGATGTAGTGCTCAAATAGTCCCAAGGGACCCTCCCTGCCTTTAACGTCTGCAAAGTCCATGCAAACTGCATAACAGAACACAACTGGTTTTGACCATTATATAACACAGACATATCATCATGCACAATATCAACAACTGACGAAACAATATTATCTAATGTATAAATTCTGGAAGAGAGAGTGCTAATGCTGTTATCTATAACGGCTAAAACCTTTTCCATGTTTGCTTGGTCAATAGCTCTCAATCTTGAAGCCGCCTCAATTGGCGAAAATTTCCACACTTCGTTGTAAATAGCATACGCCCAACTTTTGGTTCTGCCACCCACAGGACCTTTAACAAAAGAATTCAAATCTATTTTGTCATGTAACTTCGATAAATGAACTTTGACAGATGCTAAGGTGGAATGTCGCAGCCAGGATTGACATAACTTTCCCACAGAATATGTAGTTACAGTATGTGACGACTCAAACCGAGGGTCTACGCGTTCCAGAGGACTAAATACCCTTTTGATCAAAAATAAATTGTAAACTCAGGGAAAGTTCTGGATAGTAAACCATAATAAATTACTATTCTAACTCCAATCCAACATAAGTCAGGGAAAGTTCTGGATAGTAAACCATAATAAATTACTATTCTAACTCCAATCCAACATAAGTCAGGGAAAGTGCTGGATAGTAAACCATAATAAATTACTATTCTAACTCCAAACATAACATAACTCAGGGAAAGTGCTGGATAGTAAACCATAATAAATTACTAATCTAACTCCAATCCAACATAAGTCAGGGAAAGTTCTGGATAGTAAACCATAATAAATTACTATTCTAACTCCAATCCAACATAAGTCAGGGAAAGTGCTGGATAGTAAACCATAATAAATTACGATTCTAACTCCAAACATAACATAAGTCAGGGAAAGTGCTGGATAGTAAACCATAATAAATTACTATTCTAACTCCAATCCAACATAAGTCAGGGAAAGTGCTGGATAGTAAACCATAATAAATTACTATTCTAACTCCAATCCAACATAAGTCAGGGAAAGTGCTGGATAGTAAACCATAATAAATTACTATTCTAACTCCAATCCAACATAAGTCAGGGAAAGTGCTGGATAGTAAACCATAATAAATTACTATTCTAACTCCAATCCAACATAAGTCAGGGAAAGTGCTGGATAGTAAACCATAATAAATTACTATTCTAACTCCAAACATAACATAAGTCAGGGAAAGTGCTGGATAGTAAACCATAACATAAGTCAGGGAGAGTGCTGGATAGTAAACCATAATAAATGACTATTCTAACTCCAATCCAACATAAGTCATGGAAACTGCTGGATAGTAAACCATAATAAATTACTATTCTAACTCCAAACATAACATAACTCAGGGAAAGTGCTGGATAGTAAACCATAACAAATTACTATTCTAACTCCAATCCAACATAAGTCAGGGAAAGGGCTGGATAGTAAACCATAATAAATTACTATTCTAACTCCAAACATAACATAACTCAGGGAAAGTGCTGGATAGTAAACCATAATAAATTACTATTCTAACTCCAATCCAACATAAGTCAGGGAAAGTTCTGGATAGTAAACCATAATAAATTACTATTCTAACTCCAATCCAACATAAGTCAGGGAAAGTGCTGGATAGTAAACCATAATAAATTACTATTCTAACTCTAAACATAACATAACTCAGGGAAAGTGCTGGATAGTAAACCATAATAAATTACTAATCTAACTCCAATCCAACATAAGTCAGGGAAAGTTCTGGATAGTAAACCATAATAAATTACTATTCTAACTCCAATCCAACATAAGTCAGGGAAAGTGCTGGATAGTAAAACATAATAAATTACTATTCTAACTCCAAACATAACATAACTCAGGGAAAGTGCTGGATAGTAAACCATAATAAATTACTAATCTAACTCCAATCCAACATAAGTCAGGGAAAGTTCTGGATAGTAAACCATAATAAATTACTATTCTAACTCCAATCCAACATAAGTCAGGGAAAGTGCTGGATAGTAAACCATAATAAATTACGATTCTAACTCCAAACATAACATAAGTCAGGGAAAGTGCTGGATAGTAAACCATAATAAATTACTATTCTAACTCCAATCCAACATAAGTCAGGGAAAGTGCTGGATAGTAAACCATAATAAATTACTATTCTAACTCCAATCCAACATAAGTCAGGGAAAGTGCTGGATAGTAAACCATAATAAATTACTATTCTAACTCCAATCCAACATAAGTCAGGGAAAGTGCTGGATAGTAAACCATAATAAATTACTATTCTAACTCCAATCCAACATAAGTCAGGGAAAGTGCTGGATAGTAAACCATAATAAATTACTATTCTAACTCCAAACATAACATAAGTCAGGGAAAGTGCTGGATAGTAAACCATAACATAAGTCAGGGAGAGTGCTGGATAGTAAACCATAATAAATGACTATTCTAACTCCAATCCAACATAAGTCATGGAAACTGCTGGATAGTAAACCATAATAAATTACTATTCTAACTCCAAACATAACATAACTCAGGGAAAGTGCTGGATAGTAAACCATAACAAATTACTATTCTAACTCCAATCCAACATAAGTCAGGGAAAGGGCTGGATAGTAAACCATAATAAATTACTATTCTAACTCCAAACATAACATAACTCAGGGAAAGTGCTGGATAGTAAACCATAATAAATTACTATTCTAACTCCAATCCAACATAAGTCAGGGAAAGTGCTGGATAGTAAACCATAATAAATTACTATTCTAACTCCAAACATAACATAAGTCAGGGAAAGTGCTGGATAGTAAACCATAACATAAGTCAGGGAGAGTGCTGGATAGTAAACCATAATAAATGACTATTCTAACTCCAATCCAACATAAGTCATGGAAACTGCTGGATAGTAAACCATAATAAATTACTATTCTAACTCCAAACATAACATAACTCAGGGAAAGTGCTGGATAGTAAACCATAACAAATTACTATTCTAACTCCAATCCAACATAAGTCAGGGAAAGTGCTGGATAGTAAACCATAATAAATTACTATTCTAACTCCAAACATAACATAACTCAGGGAAAGTGCTGGATAGTAAACCATAATAAATGACTATTCTAACTCCAATCCAACATAAGTCAGGGAAAGTGCTGGATAGTAAACCATAATAAATTACTATTCTACCTCCAATCCAACATAAGTCAGGGAAAGTGCTGGATAGTAAACCATAATAAATTACTATTCTAACTACAAACATAACATAACTCAGGGAAAGTGCTGGATAGTAAACTATAATAAATTACTATTCTAACTCCAATCCAACATAAGTCAGGAAATGTGCAGGTTAGTAAACAAAATACATTTTTCTATCTAAATTATTTTTTAGACCCTATTCCCCTATAATACCAAAATAACGCTTCTTCAATATTAATTTAATCTTTTATTAATATTAAAAAATAAATTTCGTGTAAAAATTTTAATTTCGATGTTAAATTTTGATTTCATGATACATTTCTAATTTATTAATATTTTATGCAATTTTTAAAGACTACATTTTTAAATTACTACCCACCCTAATCCCCTATAATACCAAAAACCCGCTCCTAAAATTTGTATTTGAAATTTTTAAATTTAATTACAAATTTAAATTCGTAAACTTTTAGAAATTTAAAATTAAATTTTTAATTTCTTAATTATTTTCAAATTTGTTTATATTTTATAATAATTTACTATTCAAACTCCAATCCAACATAAGTCAGGAAATGTGCAGGTTAGTAAACAATATAAATTTTTCTATCTAAATTATTTTTTAGACCCTATTCCCCTATAATACCAAAATAACGCTTCTTCAATATTAATGTAATATTTTTTATTAATATTAAAATATAAATTTCGTGTAAAATTTTAAATTTCGAGGTTAAAATTTGATTTCATTATAAATTTCTAATTTATTAATATTTTATACAATTTTTAAACTCTACATTTTTAAATTACTACCCACCCTAATCCCCTATAATACCAAAAACCCACTCCTAAAATTTTTATTTGAAATTATAAAATTTAATTACAAATTTAATTTCGTGAAGAATTCGAAATTTCAATTTAAAATTTGGATTTCTTAAATATTTTCTAATTTGTTTATATTTTATAAATTTTTTAAAAACCAAATTTTAAATTACTACCCACCCTTATCCCCTATAATACCAATAACCCGCTACTAAAATTTTAACAATTCTTTTGTAGAATTTTTTTTTTTAACACATATTATTACTAGTAGGAGTTTTGTAAGTTTTTTAAAAACATAATACATATTTTTTTATAAATTTTATAACAACTTATATTTTTCTGTCGATATTATATGAAACGACATTTTATTCAACGATATTCTGTTCATCGATATTTTTTTATGACGATATTTTTGTCATTCTCACGAAACGATATTTTTTAAAAAGATATTTTCTATAACGATATTTTTCACAGTCGATATTCTTACCACGATATTAATGCTAGTCGATATTTTCCCGTCGATATTCTATCTTTATACCCTCACGGGGACAGAGTGGTTAAAATGTCCCATGGGATGGAATGTCACTCTCACATTGGCACTACTGGAATCTATTTTGGGTCGGTAAAAGAATTCCAGTGGAAGTACCGCAATAGTGTCCCCTGCATCAAGATTCCCTGCCCTCGACACTATATACTTAACCAAGGTGGGTGACCTAAAACTCAAAACCACCCAGTCCCCCCAGAGAGTTTTTTGGGACTTCCCCACCCACGGAACCCTTCACACCATTTTGAATTCAGTGAACAGTTCAGCTGTTAACCCTGTTCTAGAACTTAACAGGTGAAGGGCCTTAATGAGCGGAGTTGACCAGTGCTCCAGCGTCTGTGTTTCAAGCTCAGGGACATTACCCAAAACAACAGTGTAGGGTGTGGCTTCCGGCGGTAAATAGAGGGATGTTGGAGGGCTTCAAATGTGCCGGGCACACCGCTAGTTGGGGGGTTAGACTGAATGTTACCCACAACTGCGCTAGAAAGATTAGGTGCGATGTTTTCTGACCTCATTTTTTGTTGGACCCCTCCCGGCCGGTTTTGAGGCATGCCCCCACCACCCAATTGTGCATTGTGGTTAAACGGTAAGTTCCTGCTCTATTTTGGTGAGCCTATCTTCAATTGAAGCAAGTTTCTGCATTAGGGGATCGATTAAAGTGGAAATTTTCAGCATTAACTGGGTGGTGAAATCATCCTTACTGCAGTTAGCTGATTCAGGAGTAACATCCACAAGAGAGCAATCACTAGAAGATTGTGGGTGCCCCCCGCACCCCTTTGCGGGGGCCTTCCGACTTGTACCCCCGTTGAATAGGGATGTGATTTCACTAGGCCGCAGGCTTTCCTTTTCTTCATTGGGGGTTCACCCTCCTCCTCCCCAGCACCCTGATTGGCCTGCTTAGCTTTCTTGCCCCTCGTAGTAACCGGAGAGGCTCTAGGGAGACCTTCCGGGCTAGTTGGGGTGGAATCGGGAAAGGCTAATAAGATGGATTTAGGCTGCCTACTTGGCCCTGAGGGAGCAGCTACGGGGGATTTTGATTGCGTTAATAGGGAAGAGGGGACTGGGTTACCTGAACATATTGATGTTGAAGGTTCTAACGATAACCTGCGCTCCGTTAGTTGTATCTCATGAATGAGCGCAGATTCAGCCCTAGTTAAAAATGCATCGAGGGTTCCCACAACTCCCCCCACTCCAGATTTACGTTTACCCAATAGGCTAGCCCCAACAGGTGGCATGGTAACACAATACTGCAGCTAAACTATCCCCCCTACTGATGGACCAAAGGTTAGAGAGGTGGCCCATCCCAGACTCAGACAGGCCTAGACAGGCCCGCCCTTGGTCCAGGCTTCGTCCTGAGGCAGCGCTTTAAGCGTGGTGACCACGCCTTCCCCTCCCTTGCGGCATCTGGTCCTGGCAAGATGCACTCTGGGAGGTATAGTCCTCTCCCAGGGTGTGGGCGCCTGTGGTTGGTGAGGAAACAACAGCTTTGTGGACCCTGGGACCTCGTCCCTCCTGAGCAGCGTCAGCAACGCACTGGGAGTCCAAACCAGGCGGAGATGAGGCAAAAAGGGCAAACAGCAAACAAGGAAACCCTTATGTTGTTGAACTAATCACCTTTCTTTTCTCTGGGATTCAGGTGAACCCTCTGACACTGCTTAACTCTACTGGAACATGGACTGAGGTAAGGTTTCGTTTCTTTTATTTCTAGTTACCTACTCTGGAATACCACACTGGTAATATCCTAGTTAAACAACTGTCAGCGCACGAAAGAAATCAGGCTTTAGTTTTCAACATTTGAAACTGAGGGGTTTATTTACAAGGCCCTTGCGCCACTTTTGCTTCATTTTGTAAATGGGAAAAGTGACGCAAAAGTGGCGCAAGGGGCTTGTAAATCTGCCCCTAAGTATCTAATATTTGACACCGCTGCTAAATTTATATTTCTTTTGAAAAAGCTCACTGAGCTGTACTTGCGTGACAGGAAACAGGCTCGAAAAGTATTTTCTTCTTCAAGTACGAAGTCAAGGAATGAACAGCTGGACTCTGAAGACACGTAACTGTTCCTGACAGGAATTCTATGTAAACCCGGCGTGTAGCGGAATTAAGCTACCGGCGGTCTTGAAACGAAAAGGAAAACTACACGCGGAAGAAAAGCCAAGAGCTGTTTCTTCAGTAACGGCCTCGGTGAAGTGCGCATTTTCCCTAGTAGTATGCAAAGGTCTTCCCACTTTTTCCCATATTGATGGGCAGGTTAACAAAAGGCCCCCAAGTTCATTTTCCACAGATTTTGGTGCCCATTCTTCATGCAGAGGAATGTAGGGACATCTCCACCAAACCACAATCACCTACTTCATATAGTTAAGAGGAAGTACCTCTGTTTGCTGGACATTCACCTCATTGAAGTCTTGTCCTCTTCTCTTGACAAGGATTCATGTTATCACAGATTTGTAGATGAAGACGCAGCAGGAACAATACCATTGCCAAAATCACATACACACAAGGTCACAGTAGACCTCACCTCATGGTCCTTAATGCAGCTATAGTGTAGAATATGCACTAGACATTTACCCAACGAGGTAGCACAAACTAACTAACCAGTAGTACTCCAGTTAGGTAGACATTTTTGGCAAAACTGTGGACTCTTCTTGGAAAAAATGAGGTTCCATGATGGCCCTGATGCTCATTTGACAGAAATGAAACCTCAACAAGAAGAACTTACAAATATAAACATAGCAGGTGCCCCTGTTAAAACTCTACTTCTGAAAAGCACAAATGATCCTAACTTCTTGTGCTTCACAAAGGTAAAGCAAGTGATTTTTCTCATGTTCCAAGTTTGAAACTGTAGGAAATACTTAGCGGAGGTGAATTCATTGTCGATGTATTGGAGCACAATGTGAGATGTAGTGACTGAGATGAATGATTTCCTTTTTGTTATCTCCTGATGAGAGAAAATTCCATGGTTCTCCATATTAATTACCCTAAGTATGAAAATCCCCAAATTCCATAGCAGCACTAACATACCCACCCACAGACACACACAGGCACTCACACACCCACTCACAGACCCACACAGGCACTCACACACCCACTCACAGATCCATACAGGCACTCACAGATCCATTCACAGACCCACACAGCCTCCACTGACCCACTCACAGACCCACACAGGCACTCACCCACTGACACAGGCACTCACAGATGCACTCACATGCCCACTCACACAGCCACTCACAGACCCACACAAGCACTCACAGACCCATCACACAGACCCACACTGGCACTCATACAACCATTCACACACCCACTAAGACACTCATCATACCCACTCACAGACCAATACATCCTCTCAACCACTGAGTTAGTAATTGATACAACCACTGAGTCGCTAACTCATACAGCTTATACAGCTACTCACATACCCACTCACAGACTTATAAAGACACTCACTCCTCCACTCACAGACCCATACAGTCACTGACAGACCCATACAGCCACTCACACAGCCACTCCAACAGCCACTAAAACACTCACTGTAGGAATCTGGCTCTCTATATAGTGTACCAAAATGAAGTCCACTGAATCACCAAATGCTATACAAAGGTAAAAGCAGCTAATTCGAATGATCTTTTTGTGGTAGTGTAGGCGAGCAGTTAGGCTTATCAGAGGATAGTGTTAAGCATTTGTTGTACTCACAGAGGCAATAAATGAGACACACACTCAAGAATAAATTCAAGACCAGTTTATAAAATAATATCAATTTTTATGTAATTTTTGAGACCAAACACACAATTCTAAGGTAAGTACTTTCAGAGTTATGATTTTTTTAAGTTCTGGAAATATATCACTTTTGTGCGCAATTACGTACCATTGGAAAAAATAGGGGGAAAAGGAGAGAAATGCATATAAAACCAGGCAATGCTTTCACAAAGTTCAACTTCTCGTTTTAGGTCGATGTCAGGACCGGGTCCAAAGTTCCAGCGGGAGAAGTTTAGGAGCATCCTGGATCACCCAAGAGCAGAGTGCTGAGGGTCCTGGAAGCTGATGAGCAAAGATGAAGAGGGCCACTTGAAAGTACGCTGAACGGGAGGACTTACAGGTAAGTCCGAAGGGGCTCTTTTGAGGGAGGTGGTTCCAAGGGTTTGGAGACCATGGGGAAACTGTTGGTTGGTTGATGTTGATGGGGCTGATGGGGCCGGATGCAGAATGAACAGGTCAGCCAGGCATTGTGCATCTTGAGGTCATCACAGTCAGGAGCAGGCAACTTGGAGAGTTGATCTTGGGATAACTGGGCAAATCAGGAACTGGGTCTCAGGTGTCTTGACATCCCTTGATGCGTACTTGCTTCTGGTGTCTTGCAAGTCTGTTGCGGACTCTTCTTCTTGGTGATTGCCATTAGGGGTCTGGTACCCCGGGTATTGGTACGCTGCAGCTTTGGTAGGTCCTGGTGTCTCCAAACTTGGGGTGGAACCAGATCTGAGCCTATGCAGTTGTTGAACCTTTTCTTGCTTTGGTGCTTCATCTAGGTCATTAAGGAGCAGCAAGGAGACAAACCAGACTTCACGGAATCGGTGACTGCAGGGTGCAGGGGAGTGATACCTTCCCTCCAAGGGAGCTTCAGAGCAATTTCTTTTTGAAGGCTGGTGGTGCTCTGAGGTTCTTAGAATTTGTTCAGGTTCAGGACAAAACAGCAGGCAGCGATTGGCGAGACCTTGAAGCACCGTTTTCTTCTGCAGCAGGGCTTCATTTCTTCTGCAGCCGATCTTCTCTTGTCCATTGAATATGATGTTCATGTCTTCGGGTGCCACCTAAATACTTATTTTAGGAGCGTTACAAGGGAAGACAGTCAGTAGCCAATTGGCTACCTACCTTTATGGTGTCTACATCATCTAGTGGCCACTTTTTGTTGGAAGTGGCTCTACCCTAGCCCTGATAGGTTGTTTTTCTATCATCCCAAGATGGCTGAATCTCAGGAGAGGGGTTTACCTCACCTGCCCGCCTTATGGGTGGGGCAGGCAAAATGGGATCCTCCTCCTAATCTAACACATTTTCCTAATTTTCCTCCAACCAAAAAAGGAGCAGGATAGGGGGCTCAGCTCCCCCCATTATCTGGAGATTCCTGGCCTGAATTTCAAGGCATTGCCTTTGAAGCCTGCGAATCACCTCGACCAAAGCAAGCTTTGTCTCTTTCCTCTGGGAGTGCTGGCTCTTACCCCCATGAGGTCAAAACCATGTCTGGTAGTGGCAGACTGGGGAAAAAAGGTCAGGGACCACACCAGTGCTTGGTAGGTTTTCAGGAGAGCCCCTAAAAGGGTCTCCTGTGTGAATTTATGATTAAATCCAACACTGGCATCAGTGAGGTTTTATTAAGACAAGATGTTTGGTACCAAACAGCTTAGAAATCAGTGAAGCCATCATGGTGCTAGAAAACTGGTCTTGACAAGTATCCAGCCCATGTACTCCGTATGGCTTCCATGTGCACTTACAATATCTCAGAATGGACTGGACATTCTAGGTACATGTCTGCTCATGCTGATGTTGTCTCACATAGGATATAATGCATCCTACCTTAGAGCTAAAGACCTGCTATAGGGGTGACACCCATATCGTATGCAATGTATGGGTGGCATGGCACACATGGCTTATGATTTCTCTGCACCAAGACACACAGACTGCAATGGCAGCTGATACAGACTTAGCAGGGGCTCCAACCACTGCTCCAGCCCCAGAGAACCCTCAATACCCATGCCCTAGGTACCGGGAGTACCATTCACTGGATACTTACAGGGGTAGCAGAAGTGTTGCAAATCATGGTATAGTGTTTGGGAAAGGGATCTGCCACTGGGAACCTGGTTAGCAAGCACCCAGCCCACTTACAGTTCAAAATCACATCAGGCATTAGGCCTAAAGTAGGGGGTAACCATGCAAAAAGAGGCACTTTCCTACATGATCCACCCAAATGAAAGAGGATGGGACTAACCTTGTCCTATAGAGTCTTAATATTCTAAGTGGAACAACCAGGAATGGCCATCTGCATTGGCATGGTCAGTCCCATGTCTGTGTTCCGCTGTAAAGTCTAATTTCCCATTGGGATATGGGCATCTGAACGATTTGGGGTTTTCTACTTTCATCTGCATGAGCCATCTGAGAAGTCTGTGGTCAGTTTAGACAAGGAAGTGAGAACCAAACAGGTATTGTCTCAGCTTCTTCAGGGACCAAACCACAGCAAAGGCTTCCTTCTCTATGGCATTCCAATGCTGCCCTCTGGGAGGAAGCCTCCTGCTTATCAAAGCAGCAGGTTGCTCATGACAATCATCATTGATCTGGGATAGGACCTATCCCATATTAGAGGCATCTGTCTGCACTATGAAATGGTTGGTGCAATCTGGAGCTTTAAGAATTGATGCTCAGCACATTGCTTCTTTCAAAGTGTCAAAAGCCTTTTGACAGCTCACTGTCCAATTAACCTTTTTGGGCATTTTCTTAGAAGTCAGTCTTACCATGCATGACTCTGGTGAAGTATGTTGGGAGAAGGGAAGATGGCGGATTGATGCCGCCGCTGGGAAGTAGGTGCAGAGCTGTCCCCTGGAAACATAATGGGTAGAGGCACGCAGACGGTACAGAAGGCATCAAGGAAGGTATTGAAAGATGCAGAAGAAGGGAAACTAATTTGCTAACTCGCTAAAGGAGAGTGCGGGCGAAAAAATATGAGGAGCTGAATGACTTATTTTTTCTACCTGCTACGGCTGCTACGGGTGGCTCCGCCGCGGTGCTGACCACCTCACACTGAGCAGGTTGACCGCACTGACTCCCTCCCGTGGTGCGGGGGGGGAGCTGATCGGCACATGGAAAAGCGGACTGTCTAAGTGTTGGGCATCTCTACAGTTGTTGCTTTACAAACCGAATACATTCAACTAAAACTGGTTAAAAGAGACATGGAGTTTATATTTCTTCGAGGATATCGTGGATAGTATGGATAGCCTGTATGATTTTCTTGGCTGATAGAATTCCACTCCGGGTTTTGTTACTAGCCGCTGACTGCTCTGGACGATCCTGCCGGCTCTCTTCTCAGCTGCTGGGTAACCCGTTTGTTGGTCTTTTTTACAGTGAACTGAAGAAAATGGGCCAGCCAAAAGTGAACCCCTCAAAGGGAGGCCGCGCTGGTGCTTGCACGGCAGTAATAATGGCATGTACTGGGGCCGCTATGAACACTAATGAGGGGGGAGAAGAGAAAGGAGAAAAGACTGAGGGGGTGCACACTGCTTCAAGGGTAGGTCATCCAATCTTGAGAGTATTACAATCCGGAAAGGCCTCTTTAGTTATCAATCCAAAGGGTACAGCTACCTACCCTTTAGAATCAGATACGGTGAGCGCACTGAATGAGGCAGTGTCGCCAAAGGGGGGAGATATAATACAGACGGATACAATGGGGCCTAAAAACACTGAAGAAGCAGCCTTAATAGCTTCAAAGGCTATAAGGGAGAATCTGACCACCCCCACATTACATCTTCCCACCTCTACGGTAAACGTACTACAATCTCCTTATCCTTCGCAGCTTCTGTGTAATCAGTCAGCAGTGTTATCTTCTCCCAGTGGCCACTGTACAGATCCAGAAAAATTGGAGGAAGGGTCTGAGGGTGGAGAGCCTGGCACTGATAAAACTGGCAAGGACAATGAGATCACCCCCCCCCCAAAGCTTGGGTCAAAGTGCAGGCTTTTTGAATGATGAGGGTGCGGAGGTTCCGGAAACCAGCTCTGGAAGCCAGAAAAATTCACAAGATATAAATCCTACTAGTAATGAATGGGTTACAGTAAGTTGTGATGAATCTATTGTGGAGTATGGTGAAGAGGGGACTTTGACTAATAAACAGAACAAGGAGATTGGCAAACCAAGAGCTCAGAGATACAACAAAAAGAAGACTCTTGATAAGCAAAGTGACACTGTTCTCAAGTCTGCTAAGTCTGCTAAGTCTGTAATAACTATTAGTCCACTTCGAAAATGGGTTATGAAGAAGGGCGAGGTGAAGAGAATGATTTCACGCCTCTCTGGCTCTAGCCCCGAGTTGCTTTCTCAGACTACCCAGGTTCTTCCAGCTCCCCTAGTGGTAGAGAAGGGGCAAGGTAAAGATGGCACTGGGGCTAATAGCAAGGACTTTAGAGATACTAACAATCAGAGACTATCGTCAATGCTTCCCCTTATAACGCATTCAGTGGCCACCCTAGCAAATCAAGTAAATCAAGAGGGACAGATGGGCCAGATAGGTGAACTTAGTGAGACAGTTGAACAGACTTCATTGCAAGAAATTTTTAAAGCACTACAGACACAAAGAGCTGAAGCCCAAACATACTATGCCAAGGCTAGAGCCGATAGCTGTGCAATTAAATCTACCTTGTCAGACTTGAAAAATCAAATTGCTGCTATTACCGCTGATGTTACTGAGTTACAACAGAGGGTAGCTGAAACCGAAGATCATGTGAGTCAAACATTGAAGCTTACAGACACACTTGGCACTCAAATAAGATCTATACAAATGAAGGTTGAAGATTTAGAAAATCGATAGCGACACAATAATCTGCAAGTTTTTGGGGTGCCAGAGGGGACGGAAGGAACAGACTGTCGAACTTATATGGCCAACCTATTTCAGAGATCTTTTCCAGAATTGGCCTACTGGGACTGGGATAGTCAAATTCAACGGGCTCACAGACTACCACTGGTTACTAATAGACCTCCTGGTTGTTTTCCTAAACCCATCTTAATCTACCTAGGATATTTTCTATTGAGACAAGTAGTTTCCATCAATGCTTGGCCTACTACTCCAGTTCAAACGGAATCTTTCTCAATATTTCTTAGATCCGATTTTTATAAGGATACCATGGAACGCCATTGGAGACTTCGGCAAATGATTGATCCTTTGAAGGCGTCCGGGGCACAGGTCTATCTTCAGGAGCCTGGGCGTTTAAAAATAATGAGAGAAGGTTACACTAGGATGGTCTTTTCAGAGCAAGAGGCTCAAGAAGTGCTTAAGTCTTGGCGACAGAAGTCTGGGAAATAACCTGTACACTTGTTTACATCTTTTTGCATTTTATATAGATTTTTCTTTTCCCTTATGCCTGGGACAAATAATTGGAGATGGTAATTGTTCGTGCACATAGTTGTCTGCATTCCTTAGAAAAGGATTATTTTTCTTTTTGTTTCTGCTGAAGGAACACTCTGCACCTGAACTTCCTAAAAAGCTGTCTATTAGACAGCTGTAAAGGGGTGATTCCTTTCTCAAGGCACGGGGTGGGAGAGAAGGGGGGTGGTGGGGAGGGTTGTTGGTCGTAGGGTTAAAGCAAAGGTTTTAAACAAGATTTTTTTTCTTAGAGGGGGGATGGTTTCTATACGAACAGGCAGGAATTTTGCACTAACTGAGGTCTTGGTTATTATAAATGGCAGTGATTAACGTTTTATGCTGGAATGTATCCGAGCTGAATGCTGCTCGTAAAAGACAACTTGTCAGAGAAGAATTAAAGATGTATCGCCCTCATTTTGTTTTGGCTACGGAAACACATATAGCGTTTAAGGATAGGGCATTATTCAACCAATTAGGGTATAATACTGTGGTTTGCTCTTCTCAAAGTGTTTCAATAATGGGGGTTGCCATATTGACCAGTACATTTTTGGGGTATAGATTTGGACCATGGCAGATGGGAGAGGAAGATGGGCTATAGCCCAACTAGTTATCTATGATACTAAATATGTTCTAGTAGTGATCTATGGGCCTAACATAGATAACCCCTCGGTTTTCAATACGCCAATGCTTAATTTACTTGAATTCCAGCGAACTCTACTAGTTATGGGAGACTTCAATTGTATTATGAATCAGACTTTAGATACAACTTCTCGATGTTCGGTTCTAAGGATGGGTAAATTAAGGAACTCGATATTGGAACTAGCAAGGTTACTAGATATATATGACGCTTGCCGAATCCTACATCCAGATTCTCTGGGTTTTACATTTTATTCTTGTCCACATAAGCAATATTCGAGACAGGATATGGCTCGGGTTAGCAATGCATTTCTGAATGCAACAAAGATGGAGATCTGCCCGAAGGTCACCTCAGATCGCAACCCAATGTTATTATTAATTCGACCAACAAGGGCTGTTAAGACAGGTCGGCCCTTTTCTTTTCCACGCTATTTATTATGCGACGAGGAGTACACGCTGCATATGGGTAAACTCTTGGCTGAATTTCTGAGTTTTAATATCGATACTACCTCTTCTCACATGGTTTGGGACTCTACGAAAGCGTTCATTAGAGGCAGTACTCAGCAATTCCTACTGTCTAAAAATAAAGCCAAAGAGGCTGCTGCTAAAGAGACTCTTAGGACCCTAATCGGGATGAAGTACTCCCATGCACAATCTATTAGAAGACAGGATGACCATCAATTATTAATCTATTTTAAACTTGTAGAAGTAAAGGAGAGGGCATTAGAGATTATTAAGGAAAGAGCAGCAGTGGTCTTCAATAAATTTAGCTAGGAACAGTATGAGTATAGTGAAAAAATTGGAAGAGTGCTAGCCTATAAAATCGCCAATAAAAAATCTAAAAACAATATAGGTGAGATTAAAGGAGTGGATAATGTGATTTACACGGAAGCTAAGGCGATTTTGGAGAAATGTGCTCTTTTTTATGAAGATTTATATGCCCCTTCAAATCTGGTTGAACTAAGGGAGGTATCTCAATATCTAGATAAAGCGCCAATATCATTCTTAACAGCTCAAGAGGCTGTTCAACTGGAACAGGAGATATTGGTAGAGGATGCATGGTTAGCTTTGACGTCCCTCGCCATGGGTAAGGCCACAGGTGAAGATCAGATCCCGATTGAATTTTTAAAAATTGTTAAGAACATCTTAACCCCATTGTTCATAAGATTGATTAAAGAAATAGAAGAAACAGGGGCGGCTCCTTCCTCATGGGATAACACGAATATGCTATTCTTTAAAAACAAGAATAAACCGACGGCAGCTTGTGTATCGTATCATCCGATCTCACTCATTAACGCAGACGCTAAATGGTTCGCTAAGATACTGGCAAATCGCTTGTGTGCATTTATGGTAAAATTGATTTTGGGACAACAGCATGGCTTCATTAAGGGAAGAGATTCAACCACTCATATTAATACTGCCATCATGGCATTTGATTTGGCCGAGCAAGTTAAGAGTAAACTAGGGATGATACTTTTAGACGCAGAAAAAACGTTCGACCGGGTGGCTTGGGCCTACTTATGGCCTACCCTTGTGGCAATGTGAATCTCCGATCGATATTTGACATGGGTAAAGGCACTTTATTGCTCACCCCAGGCCAAACGAAGCTTTTAGGGGCTACAGTCTAGGGCCTTTCGGATAAATAGGGGTACACGGCAAAGGTGTCCTTTATCTCCCCTGCTGTTTGCCCTATACCTTGAACCTTTTATCCGGACTCTAATGATGAACGAGGGCATTCAGCCACTATCTTGTAGACCTAACAAGCTAAATCTTAATGCCTCTGCGGATGATATCACAATCTTTGCAATAGATCCAATCCAGTCAGTAGAATTACTTAATCAGGAGGCTATGAGATTTGGTAATTTCTCCGGTTACAAATTGAATACTGACAAAACTCAGATTTTGTTGAACTATACACCAGAACCCCCATAATGGGACATTGTCCGGAAACTATATATATTGGCGTTCACATTACTCCAAAGATTCAAAACATCATTAAATGAAACTATGAAGCACTCATGATTGATACTACTAGGAAACTTAAGAATTAGCATAAGCTTCCCATTAGTATTATTGGATGATGCAATATTGTCAAAATGACAATCCTTCCTAGGTTTCTTTACTTATTTATATCTATTCCTTTGAAATTGCCGAATTTATTTTTTAAGAAATTAGACGGGATAGTAGGTAGTTTTATTTGGGGGTATAGGCTGGGACGTCGGGCTATTACGTTTTTAAAATACCCCTATAGTCAAGGTGGTCTTGTACTGCCTGACTTTAAATTATATTATTGGGCTTCATTCACAAGCAGACTTCGTAGCCTTCTCTCTAGCAAGGACCAAGATTTTAGCTATAAGCAGTTGCTAAATCAGGACAGTAATAGATTACTTTACAGTACACGTGACCCTAACTATTATAAAAGGGTACATTTTAAGACTCTAAGGGACATAGCTACAATCTGTCGGGAAATATCTAATATATACTCATTGCCAATTTTTTTTAGTAAGTTCCCGTTGTGGGATAACCCATTCCTCCCAGACATTTTTCAGGATAGTATAGCCAAACAATGGGTTAGTCTGGGGGTGGATAAACTCGGAGACTTATATGATTTGGAGGGCTTTCGTACTTTTCAAAAGTTGAAAGACGCCTTTTCTCTACCACGACACCACTACTATAAATATCTCCAATTTAGGGATTATTTCATGAGATCACAAGGACTCAAAACAGTGGAACCCCATCAATTATTGACTTTTTTTCATGAGCCTTTTCAAGGAAAATCAATTTGTATTGCATATCAAATATTTAGTCAGGAAAGACCGGATTCTATTGGTCTTTTAGCTGAGAAGTGGAGTGTAATGCTTGGAGAGGAAATATTTGCTACAACCATAGAAGCTGCACTTATTGCTTAAAAGATGCTGTATGGTCTATGTATTTAAGGCTTCAGCAATTTAAAACCATATGTATGTTGTATTACACATCTGATAGAATTGTTAGATGGGGGCAAGTAACCATGCAGCTCTCAAGTAACAAGACGTGTTGTCCTAAATTTGGGGGATATGGAGTAAATATTGTTCACATGTTTGCTATGTGCCCTATGCTAATGACCTTTAGGCAAGGAGTTCGGAATGCATTAAGAAATCAGCTTGGCTTAGATGAGGCTTTTTCAGAAACTGAGATAATGCTGAGCTACAGAGAAGATGTTAATAGAGCGAAGAAGGCTTTACTGACTATAGCTATACTCTCTGCTAGGTTGGCTAAAGCCCGGGCATGGATCTCTCCAAAGTCGTGTAATGTAATGAAGCCGTGGAGAATTTTTATTGAAATATTTGCACGAGAGAAAGATTTGGCTAAAATCAGAGGTTCTAAGGCACTACGAAAATGTAATGCTATCTGGCATGATATGATTCAGCATCAAGCTGTCAATTAATTAATTTATTTATTTATTTCCTCCTGCTCTGTGTGTTTTTCTATTAATTAGCTAGGGTTTTTTTTACTGCTATTTGTTAATTGTACAATATTACCCCCCCTAGGAAAAATTAAATGAATACGAAAAGTTATGTGATAGTTGATTTTCTGTTTGTATGTTTGGTGTTTGAATCCTTTGCAAAAATAATAAAAATTATTAAAACAAAAAAAAACAAAAAAGAAGTCAGTCTTATAAGGGGGTCACAATCGAGCCATATCCCTGCACAACCCTCCTGTAGTACCCAGTCAAGTGAAGGAATGCCCTGACTTGGGCCTGGGTGGTTGGAGCTTCTCCATCCAGAATGGTCTGGATTTTGGGCTGTAGGGGCTGAATTTGGTCTCCACCCACAAGCGGGCCCAAGTATACAACCTCGCCCTACCCTAACTGGTACTTGCATGCCTTGACAGTGAGGCCTGCACTCTGCAGAGCCTTCAGGATATTTTGAAGGTGGATAAGGTACTCCAGCCAGGTGGTGCTAAATTCAGCAATAACAACAAGATAAGCTGCACTATAGGATTTAAATCCTGCAGGGACCTTATTCACCAACCTCTGAAAGGTGTCAGGGGCATTGTCAAAACCAAAGGGCATTACAGTGAACTGGAAAGGTCCACTTAGAGTGGAAAATGCTGATTTTTCTTTTGCTCCAGGGGTAAGACCTCTCTGCCAGTGCCCAGATGTGAGATAAAAGGCATTCAGATATGTGGCTGACCCAACCAGTCAATCCGTTCATCAGCTCTATGAGTCCACACAAAACCTCATTTCTTTCTTTCCACCATAGGAATGATGCTTGAGGGCTAATAAAACTGGGCTAGCCCAAGGGCTCTCTGAGGGTTCCATGCAACCAACTTCAGCATCTTGCTTACCTCAGCTCTGATGCTTGCTTTGACGTGATCAGACTGCATGAATATTTTGCTTTTGACCAGTAGGTGTCACCAGTGTCCACATCAGGGGGTACACTAGTCAATCTGACCAGGAGTCAAAGAAAAGAGCTCAGCAAACCGATTTAGCTTGCTTGCAATCAGTACCACTCCTTCAACTGACCCATCTTTAGGGTTGTGGGAAAGAAGAACAGGGAGTTGCTTGCACTCTGCCTCTTGTTTCTCAACTGAAACCATAAGCATGGTCACATCAGCCCTATCATTATAGGGTTTAAGGCTATTAACATGGATCACACTCTTGGAGTTCCAACAGGTGCCAAGGTCAACTAAATAGGTGCACTCCCCTTTTCTCTCAAGGATAGGGTAGGGCCAGTACATTTGCCATGGAGGGCCTTATATGCCACAGGATCTCAAACCCACACCTTCTGCCCTGGTTGGAACTCTACCATGGCAGCCTTTTGATCATACCAGAGCTTCTGGATCTCCTGGCTGGCCTAAAACAAATTATTTGCTTTTTTATGTATTCAGCCTTACTTGAATGAAGGCCAAGCACATAATCCACAATGCCATGCTTCGGTTCCTGGAGGGGTCTCTCCCATCCTTTCTTGACAAGACAGCGGGGACCTTTTACAGGGTGTCCAAACAAAAGTTTAAAGAGGGAAAACCCTACTCCCTTTTGTGGCAACTCTCTTCAAGCAAAAAGCAGGCAGGGTAGTAAAACATCTCCCCTCCTTCTGAGTTTTTTAGGGAGTTCACCAATCATGCATTTTAGGGTCTTGTTAAGTCTTTCAACAAGCCTATTTCTCTATGGATTGTATGGTGTAGTGAACGTATAAGTCATCCTATACTCGGTCTACATGTTTTTTAAGTATGCAGACACAAGGTTTGCATCTCTGTTTGATACTACCTCCTTAGGAAAGCCAACCCTAGTACAAATCCCAAGGAGAGCCTTGGCCAACAAAGGTGCAGTAATGGTCCTTAGGGGAATTGCCCAAGTGTACCTAGTGGTATGATTCACTACCACCAAAATAAATGTATTCCCTGATGCTGTTGGAGGGTCAAGAGGACCAAAAATGTCAATCTCTACCCTTTCAGAGGGCACCCCAACCACTGGAAGTAGAATTAAGGGGGCCTTTGCGTGGCTTCCTGTCTTGCCACTGGCCTGACAGGTGGAATAGGAGTTGCAAAACTCCTTCACCTTCTGGGACATTCCTGGCAAGTAGAGGTGTCTGACTAATTTACACCAGGTTTTTGTCTGGTCAAGATGCACAGCTAGGG
Source organism: Triturus cristatus (assembly GCF_964204655.1). Classification (NCBI taxonomy): domain Eukaryota; kingdom Metazoa; phylum Chordata; class Amphibia; order Caudata; family Salamandridae; genus Triturus; species Triturus cristatus. The sequence goes on from NC_140594.1 coordinate 461,939,112, forward strand.
GAATGTCGTGGGCCAATGTGAGGAGGAACTCTCTAAACTGTTGAGGTACTACCACTCTACTAGTGGCACCAGGTATGGGGTCTCTGGCCTCTGTATATAGAAGTCCCGCCTCCCAGTAGGTCCTGTGGGAACCACTGATACTTCCCGTTTTCTGATCAGCAGCTTGCTGCCTCAGGCTTTCAAGAGTGCAGCAGGTTATCTGTGCCTGGAGCAGATCTTCCCTACAGGGTTCCCCCAACAGGCACCCAAGAGCTGTGCCATGTAAGGCCCAAGCTCCTGAGGCTCAGTTCCCTCTGGCGCTGGCAAGTTCTTCCCCCTGAAGATAGAGGACTTGGTTTGGTGTCTGTTTTGAAGCTGGTTTCCCAGTCTTCCTGCCCTTTCTCTTTGAAGGTTGGTCCATAATGTCAGGCTCCAACACTTCATTTTCACCCTGGGTCTTACCAGATCTGCTCTGGTTTTTTCACACACCTATACATGTATTCCCAGCATTATTGCATGGGGGTTCCTCTCTAACTCAGCCCTTGCTGGGTACTCCAAATAATTTCTAAGCAGGTGCTGTACAGGGAGAGCAGGCAACACCACAACACTATTGAGGCCACTAACCCCTTCCCAATATAAGGTCACCAAGGCCATTGGATGTTCCTGAGCTTGATTATCAGCACTGAGGACTGTATAGGTCTGTCAAAGGAGATATTGGTCTGGGGGCACCACTGGCTCAGCCACCAAGGTTATGCTGGCACCACTGTCCCTCAGGGCTTCCACCCTAATCCAATTTATATTTGGCTCTTGTCTGTATCTCACTAGGTTACTGGGCCAGACAGCCAGGGTAGCTACATCCATCCCTCTCTGAGACTAGAGTTGCCTTAGCATGATCAGGACTCACATGTGATCCCACCTGGAGAAGCGCAATTGCATTTACTGCAGGTGTGCTAGGGGCAATTATTTTGTTTTTACAGCTAGGGTCTTCTGTTCGGTGTCCAAGTGCCTTACATTCATGACACCAAGCCTTTTTGGGATTCCAGTTCTTACCCATTACCCACCCTTGGGCTATGAAAAGTTTCCGGGTCTACCTTTCGCAACAGGTTTTTGGGGGCCTGAAGAAGCCTCATTTTTCTTTTTTTCTTTTTGGTCACCATCTTTCCCTTGGGGGCTCTTTTGGGCCTCTTTCTATTGGTCACCCCATCAGTGATAGTTTTGGTCACCCTTGTTTTGACCCAGTGTTCTGCGTACTTCCCCCACTGTAGAGGAGAACGTAGACCAAGGTCAACCAGATGCTGTTATAACTTATCATTGTAACAATTACTTCAAAGATGCTCCGTCATAATTAAATTGTAAAGCTCTTCATAGTCATTCACATTGTTACCGGTTAACCAACCACCTAGTCTTTTCACTGAAAAGACAACAAATTCCACCTAGTTCTGACTCTGTTTTTTTAGTCTCCCTGAATGTAATTCTATACTCCTCAGTGGTGAGTCCAAAGCCCTCAATCAGGGTACCCTTCATGAGGTCATAAGACTCTGCCTCTTTCTCATTTAATGTCAGGAGTCTATCCCTGAATTTTCCTGCGAATAGTTCCCCCAAGAGAGAAGTTCGGTTTAGTTCTTCAGCTACTTTTCTTGCTACACAGGCTCTCTCAAAAGCAGGGAACCATTTGGTGATGTCATCACCTGCTGAATATTTAGGAATAATCCCTTTGAGGAGTTTGGAGTCATAAGAACCTTAACTCTCCCTAGTTATTTGTAAGCTGCCACCAGAGATAGGTCCTACATCCATCTCTTTTCTTTGCATTTCTATTTCCAGGTGCTGAGCCTCTAAGTTCACTCTCTTGGTCAATTTTTCTAGCATGAGGTCCTCAACTGAGGCGATCTTCAAAACACATTGAACAAAAATTAATTTTAAAAAGCATATCCCAGTGAAAATGTGTCTAAAGGACAAGGACATATCGGACAGGATTAGATCTGTGGCTTGGTCAGGAGCATAAATATATCATCTTCATATAGAATTGATTTATTTGGAAAGTTGCATCTGAAAGACAGTTATGTGCCTTGATTGAAATAAAAGAACAGATAGCGGTTATAGAGAGGGGAATTAGGACAGCCTTGCAGAGTAGCCCAATTAATTCCAACTAGTCCGATTAAAGAGACGATAGAATTGACCTTTGCTATGGCAAGGTGTAAATCTAGCTGACTTCACCAGCAAAGTCCTGGCCTATGCCAGCTCTGGCTAAGGTCTGGAAGAGGTAGCTCCGCTCCATCTGATATCTGATCTTAGACCTTTACTGTATAAGAGATATTACCAGTGTCTCTTCTGGTAATTCTTTGTACTACATAAAATGTACGCCAAGGTCCTTATGTGATTCCTGGATGATCAACAAGGAATAAACCGAGCCTGAGATTCATGTCTTAGAGATGGAATAACTTTGCACAGCAGCGGTGCTAATACTTTGGCCACAAATTTTTAATGAACATTTAAAAAATCATATGGATCTGTAACTGGGGCATTCTAGAGGGTCCTGGCACTCCCTCGGGATGTAGGATATCAGGTCCATGTTGAATTTCGAACCTTACCAGCCTATAGTATCAGATTCCTTTTAGGATGCATGTATCAATGCAACCAATATTGTGTTTCCTGTGTTATAACTACTCTAGAAAACCTATTTTGACCCCAGCTGGTGACAAGGTCATCCATCACCTGAGAAATGTTCTCTTCTATTTTTTCGCATTTTGAAAGGACTGTACCCTTAGAGCGCCACACTTGGAAGGTCGAAGACTGAACAAAGTGGTTTTAAGCAGTCTGCAAGTCACAGTAGTCATTACACAAAGTCTCATAATCAGGGCAAAGGATTCATCTATCTCTAGGTAATTTACAGTTACGGCTTAGAGAAAAGCAAGTGACTCACGTTGGTGAAATTGTGCTGCCAAGTGACTCCAAGTCTGCTTGTAATGTCTGTGTTTTAATTTGATTAGTAGAGATTCTTCAGCCTGTAAGAAGAGGGAATTTAGGTAATGTTTAGCAGTTTGTAACTAGTATCTAAAAGTGGTTGAAGGTTATGCATTGTGCCATATTGTTAGTGTTTTGGTCAAGTGCTCCAGACCAGCATTGCTCTTTCGTCACTTTGAATTTGTTATTGACCAAGTCGTGCACCAAGAGGCTCATTCAGGATGCTACCCCTACCTCCCACAATGTTTGTGCCAAGGACATGGAATCTACGTTTTCTGCATATATGTCCAAAGGTGAGATCTGAGACTTTCTTTATCCCTGTGTGTCCCATAACTTGTGGCATGCAAGAATAGTCAAAGGAAATATGGGACCTAATAAGTCAAGCGAGTAGATGCAGATTGCTACTTCCAAGATATTACACTGCACCACATTTCACAACAGAGGACTCTAAAGTCGAAAATTACTGATGCGGGAGGAGGTACAAGGTGGACACACATATATGTGTAGTCTTTATCAACTGGGTGTAGAAGGCACTGAATGTCAATGAGGTCATGTCATTCATGATGTAAGAAATGCATACCTCTGTTTAAGCCATTGCTTTGCAGTCACCGTTTTGATAGTGTTCCCTCTCTGTGAACATATAAATTAGACCATAAATGAGCAATCTAGAGACCCCTGAAATGAACCTTTGGTTGTTTGTGTACACAGCATAAACCATGTGCACGACTAAGACTCAGCCCATTGTTTTAAGCTTCACAAATGTGGAGCATACCTGCGGTGGGTCCATTCCTTTAGGTTCTTATGTGTGGGAGTATTTTCAGTGCAATAGGTATGGCCATACCAGACATTTAGGAACTTCAATTGAATGACATTTCATGACATTGTTAATCTTCCATGTGACTTCTACACACTACTGTGCCCATACAATCGCTCCTCAATTTTTCTGGACTAAATTTTTGACAAATATGTCTCCTGAATGAACACTGTGTCTGAGTATTTGGTATTGAGGTGGTGTAGGATTGTCTTCTGCTTCACGTAGTGTGAAAAGCTATTGAAATTCAAGGACACAATCATCATTGGCTTGGACCTCAGTCTAGGTTGGTGCTTGGTCACTGGAGCATTCACAAAATGGTGAAGTCTATACAATTAGTGCCCCCTTGTATTGGTTTATGATAGCTATCACAGTACTGGTAACTCCCAATGAAGTGCACAGCACAAGGCAAAGATAATCTATAGACTCATCATGCAGGGCGTGTGATAAATATTGCAAATCGCACTTAGCGCATATTTTTTTATCGCCGTCGATCGCTGGATCCTATCGCGGAGATAGCGCATTATTACCAACGTATATCTCCAATGTGATAAAAGATCCAGCGATAGCGGCAAAATCCACCCAAAACACACGTAAAACAGCAATAAAACGTTTACCGCTAACGTAAAGCTTGCTAATAGGCTGGAGAAGATTCAGCCTTAGAATCCATCCCCATTGAGGATAATGACTAAGTCAGGATTTTAGCAGGTGTAAAAATTCCTGCGATAACCCCAGTTAGCGCGACTTTTGTCATCGCTAACCGGGGCCGGGGCCTCATTGCTAATAGGCGTTGGGTCTGTTAGCAGCTGTTTCCAAGGTCTTTTGGTCGGGAACGCCTACTTTGCATGTCATTAGCGATGTAAATCGCTGACATGCAAATCGGCCCCCAAAACGGTCGCTTTCGCCAGAAAGCTGTCGCTAACAGCTGTTAGCGACAGCTTGCTGATAGGGCGATTAAAATATCGCCACTTTAGCGGCAAAAAGTGCCGCTAAAGTGGCAAAGACGCCCTTGCTAATATGCCCCTAAGTTTGTTGAGCCAGGGTATGCCAAAGTAAGGAAAATGTGAGGGGATGGCACAGCAGTAAGAATGTTAATATGACATGGGCAGTTGGAAAAAACACCTCTGGTCTTAGAGACCATGACAGTCACAGAGGGAAAGCAGGGAGGGTAATACCGGTGACCCAGGGAAGTGTTTCAAAGTGTCAACTAGCAGATTCCTTCAGGAAGCCAAGCAAGAAGCCAATTCTGTTCATGGAAGCGGGCCCCCCCCGGCAAGAAGGAATTCGCAATGCACTAAATGCTCTAAAAGGGATGCATTGCTACCCTCGTCTGACTCTATGATATTATGAGGATGTACGATAGATATATGGGGTAATCAACACAGGCTCATGTCCCTCAACATTTTTTAGTTGTCATAGCATCTCCAAGATCCATTACAGATAGCCAAATAAGCAAGGGGGTAGTCTCACCCACTGAGAGGACCATGACACATGTCATCCTAGTACTTGGATAGAGAAAAACTATGCTAAGATCTCAAGTCTGGGGAGATCATTTCAACTGACTAAACGATTCTGGTGTTACAGGATCAGAAGTTAAACTTATATAATGAATGAACAAAATAACTGTAACAAGACCATCAGTTGTAACATGCATAACATACTAATTGTGACTCAACAACACAACCACTGTCCTTCTCAGTCGAACATTCAGATGTCAATGAAAGAAAAGGTAAATATGAGATCAAGGAGGTTAGCATACAATGGTTCAGTTGCAAGGACATCATTTCAACTATAATTTACGTGTCTCTGTCTCTGTGCAGCAATTCCTCAGTTTTGTACACACCTGCACTAGTGGATTGGCATCTGTGATGCATAAGGGTGGTAGACATCTCTCTGCGCATCCTGGAGGGATGAGGGCCATCATTAAATGTCTGGCTTTGGAGAAGTGAATGAGTTGCCTCCATCACATGCTTGGATAATGATCCCAAAGAGTTCACAAAGTTCTCTGGTTCTTCTGGTGAGCAGTATTCCATTTTCTTGAGTTCAAGGATGATGACCATCAATGCTGGGCCCAAAAGTCTGTATTCAATGTGTAGCTTTTTCAGCCCATGGATCCTAGGTGGATTGGTGGAGGGCTGACTTCAGTGCAGTGACGGATTTATGGTGGTGCAACCAGTGCTGCCACATAGGACACCAAGCTCAGGGGGGTTATTTGTTTTAAATATCTAATGGAGTTAAATGCACCTGCTGCAGAGTTCCTTATGTCCTCAGCAATTTTCAGTCAATAAAGAAGTCAACAGAACTCTAGTGATCTGCTGTGGAGATCATAGTTTTGTCTAGTCACAGTTTTGACTCATCATAAAGTAGCCTAGAGGGCTAATGTCCATGCTGCACATATAGCATGCAGATCATAGAATTGCATTTTATGTGGATGAGTCAGTGAGTTTCTGCTTTTGTTACTATGATGCTTTTGTTACTTGCAGTTCATAATTTACAATCCTAACATAGCACAATGAGCTAGGAACTGGCATTAACAAGCTACATGTAAACTGCAAGGCATAGATTTATCATAATATTGTTATTCTTCTTAGTCTTGTATTATTTTAAGTTTGCTAAAAGAGTTTTTTTGGTACAAATAAATTCATATTAGTGAAACGAACACTGAAACACTGTTTTATGTTTGAAGTCCTGAGTCGGTCCTTCTCCAGACCATACACTCTTAAATATATTGCATAACATGATGGATGACATGTGACTGCTGCACCTTGTAGTGCTCATTGTCTTATGGAACACTTCCCATACTTTGCTTTATGCACTTGTATGACTCATTGACTCAGTATAATGTTTGTGGGATATAAAGTACTATGACACCCCACATCCGTATGAGTAGTTGCAGTAAAAAATATATATATATGAGGGAGGGTAAAGGAGGAATGAATAGCACTGCTAGAAGGTATTAGTGAGGGAATCCTTGAGGAAGGAGGTCATTTGGGGCAGCAACAAAGACTGTGCTAAAGGTGGCCCTGCTTCAGAGGAGGTGCAAAATGACACCAGTGATGTGGGAGAGACACATTCCTGACATGGGGCTCCCTGCCCATGCATTTTGGGAGACAATTCTAGAGTTTCACTTAGGTTGGAGGGCTGAGGCAGGGTTACATTAGGGTTTTCTTGGGTACACGTAAGGTATCTTCAGGACAGGTGATAGGTGAATCCAGTAGCTGGGACAATGACCTGCAGTTTGAATCCTTTCGACTAGCAACTGGTTATACTGAAGACTGCGTGATTGGGGAAAATGGGAATAAGCATTGATGTGGTTTTGATCAAAAGCACCAAATGCCACATGTGAGTGTTGAACAGGAGAAGAGACAATAACTAACCTAGTTGACCATAAAGCACGACCACATGGTTAAATGAACAGTCACCGTCCTAAACATCTGATTATGTTGCTCAAAGAATGGTTTGAGCCAAAACAACTTGGTTTCTGCTATTTCAGCAGATTTAGTAACACAAAAGTGTTGTGGTTGGTACCAGAGGCTACCAAGATGTCAAGGAGGATTATTCGGGGAGGATTAGTACTCCTAGTCCACCTCTTACAAAGCTTTAGTATCCTCACAAACATTTACAATTGATGTTTAGAAAGCTGTAAGTCTGAGTAACAATCACAGGGAAGATTAATTTCTTCATCAGGATCTTGAATTTGTCTTGATTGTTCTTCTCTCTAATTTTGCTTAGGGAAAGGATGTTTGAAACTGTTCCTTTGCTTATTACTTTCTCTGGTCTGCAGTGGATTTTGTGATTTGTGTTTGTTTAAAACTGGAAGGGACAGACCCTTTTTCAATTGAGGTTGATTGTGCTATCTGAAAAAAGTATTTTAGAGTATTTTTGAGGCCCCTTACTGGGTGGTGCTCTGGAAGATGTTAGATTGTTTGGATTTGCTGTCTCATCTTCCCCAGTTTTTCTTTTATAAGAAACACATTAACGGACTGAAGAACAAAGTATAGGACGGACCGTTTTGATATTTTCCAGGACAACCCTCTCTTTACCTTTTAACTCTTACTACATCTGCATGTCCTGCTTGTGAGTTATTTGTTGCTCTATGTTATGCGGTACAAAAGGGGGTGGTGATGGACGGAGCATCAGAACCAATCAAACACTCACACCCAGTCAACAGATCTGGGTTTGATCCATCACCATTCTTTAGCCCACTCTGCCACCCCAGTTCAGACATGGCCATATGCAAATCAGTCTTACCCTGTGCCTCATGGGAACAGTCCAGCCCGAACTGCCAAGCCATGCCTTCCCTGGACCGGAAACAAGCTTCCTAGGACCGGTTTCTGGCATTTCATTTTAAGAACGGTGATGGATCAAACCCAGATCTGTTGACTGGGTGTGAGTGTTTGATTGGTTCTGATGCTCCGTCCATCACCACCCCCTTTTGTACCACTTTGCTCGCCATAAGTTGGCAGGGTATGCTCAGACGTGAGTCCCTTGCTCACTTTACCACTGGATTCAAGCAAGCCTGGCTGAAGACGGCTGAAATGCCAGAAACCGGTCCTAGGAAGCTTGTGCCACATATGGTAGTATATCCGTATGCTGATCAAAGTATCAGAATCACAAATGGAAAAATAACATCTAAATTCCATGTATGTCAAGCACTGAACGTTTGGTATCAAATCTTGTATAAATATGTACTCTAGTAAAATATGTGATACCTAAAAATCAAAGTTCAGCTAATTCCTAGACGTTCCAACATTCAAGGTCCACATATACACACAGATAATAAGCCACATTGATGAACTTCAGCAATGTAATAGATGAGCAAGTTAATACCTTAAGTTGGCTACCTTTCCTGCATCTCATTTGATCAATGTAATACTGATACAGTAAATAAATAGGCTCTGAAACATGTCCTATATAGGAAATAACATAGGAGAAATATAACAAACGTAAGGTATCACAGTGTACTACCAATTAAATGTTTTAACAGTCTCATGCTAAATAAATGGTGTATGAATCAAGGTATATGAGTAGAGATATATGTTGAACATACACGTGTAAATAAATGGTTAACAGTACCTAGGACATATTAGTTATAAGTTAAATAAATGTGTATTGCTTTCCTGCATACATAACACACATAGCTAGTTATGCCTAAGTAACAATGTACCAAATCATTGAATTTTGGCTTTTGCCACTTTTCAGGTGACCAAGGATATGGTTTGCTGCCATGGGTTATCACCCCCATATCAAAATTCTCAGATAGATGGGCAGAAAATATATAAATTTGCTCTGAACACAGCCAGAAATGTTGTTGAGCACATGCTTGGGATCCTAAAGCTCCGTTTCCGTTGCTTAGACAAATCATACAGAAGACTTCTGTACTCATCACCTATGGCTTGTAAGATAATTTTAGTGACTACAATATTGCAAACCATCTGTCTGAAGACATTTAGTCTTTCAATATTACACATCTGTCCAAAGATAAATGTGCCATGGGCTCTGGGAGCCAACCTCTGGTAGCCCCTGTCCCCCGCTCAGGCAGCACTCATCCATGCTGCTGTGGGAGCCAGCAAGGTCTCTCTTCGGGCAGGTGCTGCAGTCTGTGGCAGCCGCCTGCTGTCCCCAGACATGGGCAAGGGGGGTGGGGCAGCTGACCACAGCTGGAGTAGTACTATGGCACTCCCCCATCATCTTTGTGCTTGTGGGGGTTGGCGGATAGGGCCCCAGCCCCCTAGTAGGAGTAGGCCTGATGGATGGGGTTCCTGAGCGTTTCCCCACTGGCAAACAGATTAAATATCCTTGTGACAACCCCCGGGCCCCGGCCCACCCTGAGGATAGTTACGGGATGGGTCAGGAAAGGACAAAGATTGCCAAACTTAAAAATTTGCTATCTTGGCCACAGTTGGGCCAATTTGAAGTGCATGAGTTCAATTTACTCCTGGTTGTGAGTTCTAGTTACTACGGACAGTGGCAACAACCTACTTACCTCCAAAGCAGTGCGGTCCTAAAAGAGCTGGTTCTCCTAGCTCCCTGCATGCAAAAGTCCAGGGCTTTCCCCCAACTGGTTCTCAGGGGTATAAGGGGGCCAGCCTCACTGGGTCTTGGGAAGACCTACTAGTCCTGGGGTCAACTGGGCAGAGTCCCTAGTCCCTTAATGGCATCAGGGGTCTTCCTTCTAGTTGTCCATGGTGGTCCTAGGGTGCAGCAGTGAAGCACAGACAAATCACCAGGCAGGTGAAGTTCTCCCCCTTATACAAGAGTTTTTTAAAGGAGAGAGGAAGGTGCCAGTAGTCAGGTACTCCTGGCTAATCCTAGGTTGCCACGTCACATCTCCATCTCTGTCCCAAACATCCTGCATGGCATTCTGGGACAGTCACTGGTCACATCTGCTCCTGAGATCTCAGCTCCACCGATCACTGCCATCACTGCCAGGGTCTTGCACACTAAGGGCCTTATGTTTGAGACGTGATGCATGCCTGCATGAAAACAGCGATGCGTCACTTCTCAGGGCACCCTCCTTGCGACCGGATGAATGCTTCATATTTACTGTATGCAGCATCATGTCGAAAGGAGTTACAGATAAGTTAGTATTTCTGACTTATCTGCAGGTGCAAAAGTGACACATTCCTGGGGTGTGTCTGAATACAGATGCAACTCAAGCAATGTTCCTTTCACATGGTGCAAGCCCCATGTGAAAGGGCCAGTGTCAGTCTTACGCCTGCTGTGAGGCAGGTGTAAGATATGGACGCAATGGCGTCCTAGAAGTGGCGCACTGAAATCTCATACATTTCAATGCACCACTTCTACTAGGCTTTTTGCGGGGGAGCACCCACCCTGCATACATTATACCGGGTTCAGGTATAATATGGCACAGGGGTTTACAAAGTGATGCATCTCACTAGATGCATCACTTTGTAAATAGGGAGCCACATGACGCATTTTTTATGCTCCTGGTGCGTCATAAAAAGAGAGCCACCGGTGGTGTATAAGTGACACAAGACCTCATAAACAAGGCCCTAAAAGTTCAAAGGGAGCCCCCTCCTAGGTTAGCTTCAATTGTCTGGGCTTCATCCTTTGTTAAGTGGGCTTGGGCAGGCCCTCCCCTGGTTCTGACTGACAGCTGAGTGATTGATGCAGATCATTCCACTCCACACCTTTCCTACTCAGGAGCTCGGTGAAGTATTGTTAATTGCTATCTTTGCATGGGAAGGCATTTGTTCCTGCCACTATAGAAAAATTTAACTAACTGGGCACAGCAGGGTGATAAAAGTTCTAGGTTCTAAGCCTGAGCTGAGCCAGAGAAATATGACCATTCTGGATGACCCATAAAGTGTACAGATATCATTTTGGTAATTTCTGTATTGATTTTCCTGCATGGGTTACACCCCAATTCAAGATGTCAATGGTGTATGTAGGCCATCTTTGTTCCCTCTGTTTTTGAATCTATATTTCATTTGGGTGATATTGGATTTGAATGTTTAAATTTGCTGCAATTACATCTGATTTGTATAATTTCTCCAAAGGGTATATTTTTAATCACAGAAGTTGGATGTGCACTTGTTGCATGCAGTGTACTGTTTCATGCAGTGGGCTTCCTAAACATAGTGCTTTGTATGGCATTCCTCTCTACATAAAAAAGAGATGAAGAAATGCCATTTCTGTGTTCCTGTACTTAAGTGTCAGTCTAACGTTGTGAGGATTTTCATTAAGAAGGAAGTAAAATTCCAACAGTTGATCTACTGAACCCTTCCATAGGATCATGATGTTGTCTATATACCTCCCCCAGAAGTCAATAGAGTCCATCCAGAGGGAGGCATATTGGCTCCAGGCATGCTCAAGCTCCCACCATCCAATGAATAGGCCCACATAAGAGGGAGCAAACTTGGAGCCCATGGCCATGCCCTGCACTTGATGATACCAATTGCCACCATCTAAAAGATATTTTTTGACAATATGATGTCAATCATTACAATTAGCATTTCATTGTGTTCTAGATGGTCAGCAGTGTGTGTACGAAGAAAGGACTGCACCGCCGTGAGCCCAAAATGCTTCTGTATACAGGTGTATAGACCTGTGACCTCCATTGTCACAAACATGAGGTCCTGGGGCCAAGGGACTCCTTCAGATTTGTGTAGTATATCAGTACTGTCCTGTATGTAAGCCGGTAGATTCACTACAAATGGTTGTAGGAACGGGCCCGCATATTGTGACATCTGTTTTGTAGGGGAATCAATTCAGGAAATGATGGGTCACCCAGGGGGAAATCCCTCCCCCTTGGGAATTTGAGGCAAGATTAGATGCATGGATAACATGCCTGTTTTACCGATAGATAAGCATATTCCTCATCAGTGATGAGACCATTTCCTCTCCAGTCAATTAGTCTACTGTTTATATGGGTGATAGGATTTTTCATGGGATTATTTGTGATAAGTTCATAGCAACTGGTGTCAGCAAGCTGCCCATTGAAACCCTCCAATATAATCACTCATGTTTATGATAACAACGTTTCCACCCTTATCCGCAATTGTATCATCCCTACTGAGATCATTTAAAGTGTCCCCCTTCATACGAGATTTTGGTTATTGTTGAATCTAGTGCTTCATTTTGTGTTTTACATCAGGGCATATATAGCTTTAGTGAACCTTTCCCTAATTTGATCCATATTTTTTTCCTGCCACTAGGTGTAAACTTTAAACAGGATTTGAGTCCACTATATATTTGCTAATCCTCTGTGATATTAAGCTCATCCATGATTGTACTAATATCAATGCAATCGTCACCCGGAAGGGACAATATATCATGTAGATCAGATATTGTATGCATCGATGGTTGTGCATGCTGAACATTAGACAACCATGTCACAGGGTTTGTATTGAAGAAATCCTTTTATTTGAGTAAACATGTAAACTTATACAAATCAATAATAAGTTAACCGGATCCCCAGTTTGGGTGGGACAAAAGCCCAGGCCTTTCTCCAATACATGACACTCTGGTGCTGATAAGGGACGACTAGACAGATTGACAATGGCGAGTTCATTCAGTTGTGGGTCTCGATGTTGGGTGCCTTTAATTCTTTTTCAGGTGTGTTGTTACCCCCAGTGGTGTGTCTTTCTTTTCCTTTTTTTCATCCCCCCCTTCTGGTCTTTGCTCTCTTTTTGTTATTTTGTTTCCTAGATGCAATCATTCCATCCCCACCAAAAAAGTAGATCGAACTTGTGGGATGGCTGTATCTGGAATCCCCTCCTGTAAAGTGCTACTCTCAATTGAGGTTAAGGAGCTACTGCTGATTGATATGGAATCATTTGTATCCTCCCTGCTTCTTTTTTCTTCGCCTGATGGTTTTAAATTATTTTTTACAGGCGAAGGTATACATTCTTCCTTCTCTGTATTCAGTATTGTCACGTTTGATCTTCCTCAGCTTCTTATCTCATAAATATATTCAATGATCTTCATTTACTTTATCAAAAATTTCTTAATTCTTTGTGACTACTTCTTTTAAGTTAGAGGTTTCAATGTGTCCGCATTCAGACACATTGCCAGCTCAAGTTGCTTACCCACACCTACAAGGCACTACACTTTCAGGAGCACACCTAGCTCACACACCAGCTAAACTTCCACCAACCAATCATGAACCTCCACTCTAGATCACTTGTACTAACCCCCACGCTGTATATCGATTTGCGCAAGACAGGAGGTAGGCTGTTCCCCTACATGGCAGGCTACACCTGAAACAACAACCCCAGCAAATCATAACAGCTTTGTCAAATATGGATTTGTGATAGAAACTGTGAAATTGTCTCTTCAAGTAAGCCTACTTGCAGAGCATGCACCTACTCAACACCTGCATACCTTCTTGGGTGACAAGCTGACCCTCAACAAAGCCACAATAACTACATTTACATTATATCACATATTTGACTGCCAAGCCCTAACACAATCACACTTGCATCATGGTGCAATGGGACCTGCATTTGAACTGGCATATCAGCCAAGTTTCCAAGGGCCATGCATGATTTGCTGTTCCAGTCCAGGTTTTTTACTTTGTATTTTGTGACATTTAGTCATGTTCTGTAATGGAATAAATAACACTACAAGTCCCACTCTTCAAACAAAATACATTGACTGGGGCAGCACATCACGCATGGGCCTGGGAAATTTGGCAGGGCTGGACTGGGCAGGAAAAAGTTTGTATTACACAAGGAAAGAACAGTTATCTGAAAAGATAAGTTAACATGTGGGGCATTTCTGTCTTTTCTCTTTCCCTTTCATGCTGCTCAGAACAGCAAAGTGTGTTGCTTTTATTGCGCTGCATGACAGTTTGATAATATGTGGTCCCTTTTTTTCACTCACCCTGTAGTTCTTGCTGGTCTCTACTTCAGCACTGTTATGACCTTCCACTCCAGCTACCAACTCTGTTGGAATGAGGAATGCTACCTGCTCGCCCAATGGATCCAACTCCTCCTGGACATCAGGTCCTCCTCTGGTCCTCATGGCTGCATTGAGGTTCCTGGACAGTTTTTCTTTGACCCTGCGTTTGTAGTTGTGCCACCTCTTCTTACATTCCAGTACTGTCCTTTTTATTTGTACAACACAGTTTATCTTGTCCATTGTAGATTGCCAAATGGCATCCTTCCTTGCTATTGGCAATTTTGAAGTGAAAAATAAGAGGTGTGCTTTCTTTGTCACCTCACTGATCAGTATCTGGTTCATGATTGAAGTTGCTCTTCCTCTTCCTTTTCACCTGGGATTCATCTTGATCATCTATGTTAGGGTTGTCACACTCCTGGTTCCCTTAGGCTCCTTCCATGCTTCTCTGTATTGAAGATTATTGGTTGTGTAGATTGCATTGCTTTTTCTAACATTCCTGCGCTGCAAAGCACTCCTACAAGATGCAATGCTGATCTGCGGCACATAAAGGCGCTTTACGACATGCACATCGACTTACTGTCACGTAGGTAGTACTTGCGTTGCGGCACTTTGCTCCTTTCTCTGAACCATTGCATCAAAAATTGTGATGCATGTCAGGACCTTTCACCATGGTGCGCCGTCACATAAATATGGCGCATCCATGGTGCAGGGAAATGCTGTAAAACAGTGCAGAAATGTTTGACACAAACCTGCACAGCGCAGTGTTGGGTCAGTAATGATACAAAATGCCCCCTGTTACTTATTTTTGACACGAGCCAAAACAAAACAAGCGAAAGACAAGTCTACCATTGGGTTACCAATTCTGGGGCAGATTTACAAGCCCCATGCACCACTTTTGCGTCACTTTTCCCATGTTAAAAGTGATGCAAGTGGCTTGTAAATCTGCCCCTCTGTCTCCACCGAATGTGTGGTCTGTTTGGAGATTATCCCACAGGCGAAGGAAGAGGACTGACTTTAGGTTCTTCAAGGCACCCACGTGCTAATGAATTGCCCCAAAGGATAGGACACTGAGCTGGTGTTCCCCCAGGAATGTAGGACTCCAAAGCTCGTGTTCCTCTTGTATATTTGATGATACCGCGTTGTTCTCGGAAACACTCCTTTTTATGCCCTTTATGTCCTGAGGTTTACTGTGTTTTACAGTTTGTAAAATCTCCCCTTGGCAGAAAGAGGGGAAGTTGCGTCCATTCTCCTGCGCCAGCCGTGTTCTCGCCCTGCCATTTGCGCTTGGCCTATAGGCCTGAATTGCTCTCAGCTCATTCATTTTATGATTTCGTACAAGGATCCTTTTCTCCAACATAATGAAGGCATGTGCCATGAATCATCCATTCCTACCAATTAATTATCTCTTTTATGAACAGACCTTCCAAGCCAAGAATCTTCCTATGCAACCTAGCTTCTCCTTCATTCTGAAAGGTCATCTGTAATTATAAACGTGCTTCCAGCCCACTATGTCAGGAAATTAATTAGAATTGTAAGATGTTGTTACAGTGAAATGTACTTTTTCTTAGATTCCCTTGGGTGCTTTTGTCTGCTCTCTGCCTCACCTTCTCCCGTTGCGTCCCCCTCCTGTAAAGCCTCTTGGGTTTCATTTTTATTTATTCTCTCACTTTTAGCAAGTTATCAAGTTGATAGGCTGTAAATGGAGCAGTAGGATGACAAGACATGTCATTGCTTATGAGTGGCACATTTAATTTATGAAATAAAATCACAACCTAATACTGAGTGCTGGAAAAATCCCTGAGCCCTTTTCGCAAGTAAACAACGTCTGTTATGTCACAGTATAGTGACAGGTTCCACCTGACTACATTGGTTGAACCTGCAGTAAAAGTTTGTTTGTCAACAGGAGTGAGGTCGAATTGCCAGCGTGAGCATTTGCGAATTAATTAGTGACTGAATGGATCAATGAAACATTGCATCAATGAATGGGATACACAGATGCTTGTTGCTCTAGGTGAAGTGAAATATAGTGAATCTTCCACAGCGTAGTGGCAACCTTGGCTGCTTGCATGGTCAAGTTTGGCTTCTTCCTGATGCTGCTATCCTGCCTCTTCGGCATTTCCTATGTAGCTGCAAACTCAGGTGCTGTTTTGAGTGCCGAATGGTCTGCTATGAACAGGTCCACTGTAATTATTCGATTTTGCGGCTGTGGCATTTTCTGGATTTGCCGCATTTGCCACATGATCCATCATCTGCTGCATAAGCTGCAGATTTTAGCATGAAAAATGATTTGTTTCTAGCTCAAATGGATTAGAAGCTACTAACACGTTGTAACAAGCCGTGACGTAGTGGAAGTCCCTTAGCAAAGGTTGATTAGCTACCTTTCAGATGCTTATTGTCATATTTAGGTGTCAAACTGGTATTAATAAGATGAATCCTATGACCAAACAGTGCTACGAAGAGTGACAAAGACAAACTAATGAAGCAATATCATCACAAAATGCGCTGTATTACACTGCATATTTTGCCTTGTATTGCAGCATAATTCAATCAACGCTGCCACATAATTTGATCTTCCCTTGCTGAATAAGTTCAGTAGACCTGGCCATGACCCAACCATATCCTGTTGATCCAATTAATGTTGCAGACTACTGCAGTATGTGGTCTATTTAAAAATGTTTTCCAAAACTGTTTTGTTTTCCAGTCCGGCCGTATGTTCAGCTAAACAAACATAAGACTCAATGGTCGATGCATAAAGCTTTATTTCTAGGTGTGTTTCAAACGTATGCTTTAAAAAATTGTACTATGTGTATGCATGCATTATGTTTAACACTCAATTGTGTAATCCACATACGTAAGCATCGAAAACATCTGGCTAAGAATACAAGTTAGATGTACATTACATAAATATTTATTTCTACTTAAGTCATAAAAGGAAAAGGGAAGACAACAAAAAATAGGTCACCATGTGTTTTCCAGGCTCATCATAGGATGTATTTATTGATATTTGTAATAAAGTTGATCATTGTTTGGGGTGAGTAGTTGCCCACTTCAAGGAATAACTGCATTATGTTGTTAGGTGAATCCCACAGCCAGTGAAATACCCTCAGCTCAGTTTCCTGGTAGCTATGGCACAGAGCAGAAAGGCTTAATTTGAGGAAATGTGTAAATCATTTATGCAGAACCAAAACAGTAATAAAGTCAAAACAGCAAACAATATAAATGTGAAGTAAAATTTAATAGACAAACTTACTGTCCCTAAAAATGTAATACAATTCAAACTTTACAAAATTTTTGGAATTTTAATACATAGGAAGAACTATTTTTGAATGACTATTCTAGCCATTTCCTATCAAACGTTTTAGTTTAGAATTTATATTCTGCACTTTGCCATTGCACTTTGCCATTTTCTGAAATTCAGCTTCAGCCCTGCCAGTGGGTTCCAGTCAATGGAAGAATATGCATACTTTAATTACACATATGGTCCACTTTTTAAAAAAGAAAGACAACCTCACGTTGGCGACAAGGTGTACTTAGAGATGACTAATTAATATTTAAAAGAAGAGCTGCCCACCTGTCAAAAGGGGTTATTTTGAAAGATTTGACAGCAAGTTTTAGGCTGCTGTAGTCAGGCTACATATTGTAGACCCGAAGTCATGTTACACAGACCAACCCAGTGAATGGCACCATGGGTAAAGCAGACCAAAAGTGGTATTTAGTTTTCAGACCCTGGGTTTATTTTGTTTCATAGGCAAGTTCCTATGTCAGTCAAGGGTAGGTCCTTTTAACCATGTTTAACAAGGGAGCACAGGTACTTTACTCCTGTTTAGCAGGGTTAAAGTTCACAGAGTTCAAAAACTTGCTAAAAGAAAATCCAGGAAAAGGTAAGATTTGCTACAGTATTTTTTGAAGTTTTACAATATCCAAAATGAAATATGCAAAAACCTTTAAGACATTAAATATAATTATAATTACACTAATGTTTGAAGAAAATAAGTGAGTGAGGAAGTTGAAGAAAGTATTACTGCACATATTGCAATAATGAGATTTATGATAAAAATTGGCAAATTAAACCAGCTGATATGTATTGGTAAAAAATGGCCCACCTTTAAAGGAACATGTGGTTTTTGGCACTGTAGGCTCCAAAATGTAAGTGTTATTCAGCAGAAAATGGTAATTGGGTAGTATTTCTTGCACCTGATAAATTCCAACTCGGTGGAGTTAGATTTTTTTAGGTACAATAAATATTACACCAGTTACAGGGTTTCTCATTATGAGGGCCTTTGGCTTTGTTTTTCAGGATGTGAGTTCAAAAGTGTACTGAGAACATTATTTGTGTAATAGAAAAACATGATTGTAAACTTTCAACTTTAAATTCTACAGTTTTCAAAGCCTTCATTATTACAAAAATAGATGTACTGCTCTAGTGTACATGAATATCATAAACATATTTTGCAGAAGCATATTAATAACAGCATCTCCTACAAAATGCTTGTGTACACCAGGGACGTCATTTAGGGGTTGACAGGGATATAATATTTTTCACTATTAGTGTTGTAAAAATGGAGTTCAAATAGCTGAAATATGACCCTATCCGGCAGCTGAGATGTGTAAAAATGCTTTTAAAGTATGCTGTGTGCGTGCTTGTGGGTGACAGTATGTTTAGGTGAGCGTGTGTGTAAGTGTGAATGTGTGTTCATATGTAAGTATGTGTATGTGAGTGGAGTGGAGTGAAAGTGAAGGTCAAAGGGGGAGAAATGCCACATCTGCTACCCCTACCAATTTGGGGGAAGTGATGTACATGTTCTACACACTGGAAAAAAAGCAAAATATCCACCTGTATAGCAGCTCTTCTGTATAGTAGATTTGCACATCTGAATCTCCTCCTTGGCAAATCCTCTCCCCAGTTATTAGGTCTGCCTTTATAGTGCAGCTCAATGCAGACCTTATGTAATCAACTAAAAAAAATATTTTTTAAAGCAATTCTGAGGGGCGCAGGCACTCCCCACATGTAGATCTTCTCTTTTTTCTGAGAACAAGGTGTATGGTACTGCTGAAGTAAAGTACTTGATTTGCACTTTTTGCATTTGGGAAAGTATACGCTCGAATCAGTATGACTATGTTGGCTTTGGATGAAAGGCCAATGATAAAGGCTGTAGATAGGCCTGATTCATTTAATGGGAAAGGTAATTCCAAATGACATAGGGCTGATATTTTTATTATGAAAAATTAGGAACAAGATAGTAGTCCAGGGGCCGTAGTATATATATGTTACATTTTCTTGTTTGTACCGGGAACACCTTTTTAAAGATGCACCTGGCTCAAACAAGGAAAATACGCCATAGTAGGATGAATGCACTGCCTCAGGGCAGCCACAAACTCATGCTGCTCCCAGGGTAGCCTATTCATGTGAAAAACAGAGCGGCTGCTTTGAAGCTGCTCCGTGTTTTAGTGTGCAGGCCTGTACTTTTAAGGGGGATTAGAGAACTCTTGCAGGTGGGTGTAGTGAGTGACTGCATCCGCCTGCAAGGGGATGACTGGGGGGTTCATGGACTCCCTTTCCCCGCTCCAGATGGCTGCCTTCAGGGGGCTCACTGATAGTGTGGCACCTTGTAGGTAACGTACTATCAGTGCGCCTCCAGTCAACTTATTTGCCGCTTAACCCACATCTGTAATACGGTGTGGGTGCAGAGGCAAAGGCATTCCCTAATTTGCATGAGGCCACACCCTTATGCAAATGAGGGAATGTCCACTGTTGATATCGGTAGCACTTTATGTGCACCAGAACTTTCGGTATTACAGAAGGAGATGCAGAAGCATCTGTGGCCCCTTTTGTTAAACCAAAGGGCCCGAGGGCGAGCAAAGTGAGTGCAAATGCCCGTTTCACACCCAGGGCATGGAATGCTAATTTTGAAATGTATATGTTAATAGCAACATACTTTTTTATTACTACATCTTGTAAAGGCATGTAGACAGATATTTTGTCAAATGTAATCTCACTGTTTACCATAAGGGTTTAGTGTGCGTTATACACACCGGGACGTTGGTTCAGTCTACCTCAGCCATTGGTTTGTTTTGGTGTCATTCATATTCTGCTTCTGCAGACAACAACATACTGCATGCAAGATTGCGTTATCCCTATTAAGTCACTGGCTCTGTTGGCATATGGGTCTTTGTATTTTGCCTGATTAAATGCACACATTTGAAAATGAGTCTGCTTTAGTTTCAGGGTTGTTGATGCCCCCTTTCATTTATTCTCTTTTTTATTTATTTCGGAATTTGCGGCAGTTCCACAGTGCTAGTGTTACAATGCTCCTTGCTTGACGCTTATTTCATTTGCTGCACACAGCATCCAGTGCAGCCACGGCTTCTTAGCCTGGTGGGTATCTTGGTGTGGTATTGTCCTTTGTTTATAATTATTCTAGGATTCCAAGGTAGCCAGCACATTTAAAGCAATATGTCTATTTTTGATTGGTGCAACTATGATACAATAAGCACAATACTATTCCAAGATGGCCACTCACTGTGAACTGGGTGTTCATCTAGTAATGGTACTGAGTATAGGGTAGAAGTGTTCTATTACTCAAGGATGGATGACATTTTTCTTCTTCATATATTGGCGGTGTTGGAACTTTAAAAGATTAATACAATATGCACAATACCATTCTGTGAAAGCTGCAGCTGCTATATTTATATTTATTTACTTATTGTTTTATTGCAAGCATCCGACTGCCACATTTAGACGGCACATTTTTTCTTTCGCCCACTATATTCTTTTCATTTAGCTGCATAACCATGTTTTGTTTGCATGTGTATTTTTCTTACATATGGGTGAGTGGATGAATGCAAGAATAGGTTAGCTGGTGGATAAATGGATGCATGAGGGATAAGAATGAAAGAAAATATGTACATTTGGTGAGTTACTGAGGGGAATATGCTCAAGGATCTATCGCCGAGTTAATGGCACTTTATCGCAGCCAAAGTAGCAATAAACTTATCGCCCCAATCACAAGCTGGTGTAAACAGCCCACAGTTTACCTACGATAGCAGCTGCAAATAACATCGCCACCGATGACCCCCACAACTATCGCTAATGAGAAGCGTTACCGTGCCAAAAGCCGTGACAACACCACTCCACAACATTCACAATGACCAGCCAGAACTGCGATAAGAACACAAAACAGGCGATAAGGCGTGTTAGCAGCAGGAAAATAACACCTGCTCTGACCTAGTGCAAAGTCGGACCACAGCCTGCACCACAAAAGGGAGCATAGCCCACACCCACATCAGAAGGGCAACAGATGCACCCGGGCAACTGAACATGCAGCCCGAAAAGCCGAATAGGCAACAACACCCACCACCACCACCCCCAGGACCCCCCCTCCCTGGCACCACCCCCAACAAAAGACATGTAACATCAGCTACACCTAAACACGTCCAAAATAATCCACTTGATGTCGCACAATCACAACTGGTGACATGCATGTGTCGTCACAAAAATGAGCATCACACATTCACTTTCGAAGCCACATAGCGGCTCCCCTCGGGACAATCTGTAGGTCACAGCCTGCAAGACAAAAATCATGATGAGAAGGTGTGTCCTGCGCACATCAAAGGTCAGAGAGAGAGCGAAGGAGAGAGTGAGGAATAGAGGGGGAGAGAGAGAGATAAGAAGAGAGGGGTACAGAGAGAGAGAGATAAGAAGAGAGGGGGAGAGCGTGATAGAGAAGAGAGAGAGCGAGGGAGAGAGAAAAGAAGAGAAGGGGAGAGAGAGAGAGAAGAAGAAAGGGGGAGAGAGCAAGAGAGAGAAGAAGAGAGGGGGAGAGAGGGAAAGAGTGTTGCGCCTGCGCACCCAGGCCACACTGCTCACCTGCTGCCAGCCGTGTGTCTCCAATGACTTGCCGGTATGTATAGCAGTACACCAGGTCACACATCTGAGACAGAGCCATCATCTGAAACAGAGTCCAGATACATGATTGGCACAGTGCACACAATTGCACAAGACAACATCACCTGCCTGTCCATGCACACACAGGCAGAGGCACGCCAGCCCCTCCCGCTGCTCATCGTAGCATGCCCGCCCATGCTCACCCAGGCCTCACTGCTCACATTCTGCCACCGGCGTGTAGACAGGAGTTCCCACCACGTGCCGCTTCAAGCAACAAGCCCGGGGCCTGTGGACACGACACCCTCGGCCCGAGCTGCCCGCTGGCTCTGGCCTACACTTTGGTCCAGCAGGGCACACAAAACCTGAGCTGTCCGGACCGCCGGGACGGGGAATCATCGCAGGCTCCACACCCACTCAGCAGCATAAGGCGCCACTGACTCAGTGCACCCAAAGTCACCGTCCCGTGGCGGGTGGCCTGTGCTGGCCGCAATGCTCTGTGTGCCACTAACCCTGTGCAATGCCAGTCAGCGCCACGTGGTGGTAGGCCCATGACGGCCGCAAGGATTCGGGTGCCACTAACCCTGTGCAAGGCCAGTCAGCGCCAAATGGTGGTAGGCCCATGACAGCCACAAGGCCTCGGGTGCCACTAGCCCTGTGCAACGCCAGTAAGCGACATGTGGTGTGCAACGCCAGTCAGCGCCATGTGGTGGTAGGCCCATGACGGTCGCAAGGCCTCGGATGCCACTAACCGTGTGTGCAACAACTCATGTGCCCTTTATGATTGAGAGTCGTGGAGCGTCCGTCATCCAG
The DNA here is from genome assembly GCF_964204655.1 of Triturus cristatus. Taxonomy (NCBI): domain Eukaryota; kingdom Metazoa; phylum Chordata; class Amphibia; order Caudata; family Salamandridae; genus Triturus; species Triturus cristatus. Next base: position 461,961,926 of record NC_140594.1, read on the forward strand.
TCACCACCGGCAGAGGAGAATGTTGGCAGAGCCACATGGCCTGTGATGCCTTTGCCGGATGGGTGTGGTGTGTGTGCAAACCTGCCCTCAGGGAGTGGCCGTGACATGCTGACAACTAGACCAGTGACCTGCACACCACCAGGGTGTACGCCTGGGATGGGTAGCAATGAGGGCCCCCCTCGGAGCGTAAGCAGAGTGGTCTGACCTGCCGTAAGCCAGACCAGCGCAGGGCCTGTAAAAATGACTCATGGACTCTGGGTGTGGTTCAGTCCGTGTCCAGACATGTGTCCCTGTTGTAGTGTACACTGGACCTGGGACACAATATGCAATGTAGCACCCTCTGACTGGCATCCCACAGGATGAGCATCATTGACGCAAGGGAAATCACTGTCCCTACATTCATCCACACTTTCATACATGAATGATGAAAGACATGACACAGCAGTGCATCACTGGATGTTTATTGCACATCCAGTGCAGTTCTGCAGCTGGAGTGGTACAGGGCAATGCCGAGCACACTACACAATATGGGTATGACAAGTACTGCGGAAGAGGAAGGGTACAGTCCGCAGTCTGGTCGCTGTGTCATTAGTCATCAAACAGGCTATGGCAGTCCATGTCGCTGTCCAGGGTGAGTGCATCAGAGTGTATTGGGGGTCAGTGGACGGTCATGAGGCCATGTGCGGCACCAAGCAGAAACAGGCCAGGTGGCAGAAATGAATGCTAGTGCCTCCTGATCACAAACCCGTCCACTTCCACGTCCCCGTACGTGTGCTCTGCCCCACCTGTGGGTGTTGCAGTACCGGCTGAGGCACTGTGTGCCACTGACACATCAGGTGCTGGAGTGGATACATCTTCCGCACTGTGAGGCAATGGGTTACGTTACCTAGAAGGGTATACCCAATTACTGTCCCTGGGACCTGGGTGTATAGTGGTACATTGAGAAGGGGTCCCAGTACTCGTTCATTAAAAACAAGAATTAAATAGGAAGAAAATATAAACATGAACGAAGTCAGTCAGTCAAATGGGTACACTGTTATTTAATCACAATGAACCTGTAGATTTTATCTTACATAAACATTGCATCATTCTATTCCAAGAGACGTTGATGCCCCAAACGGTGAGGGGGAAGGGCTGGGGAAGAGGATTGGTGTATTTGCGTGCGGGGATAAATAGGGATGGAGTACAATGCAGGTCAGGTGATCCTTATCAAAGACAAGTATAAATAACTGGCTTCCACATAGAGCCACAGTTGAAAGAACAAATGTTAACAATTATTCCATCGCCATGCTTAAAGAGCCTTCATGAGCGTATTCTAACTGATGCATGTGCTGGAATATATGGCGGCTGTCGACGTTTCGACCCCAAAGCGTTCTAGGCATCGGTGAAAACCTTATATGGGGTCTTCCTCAGGACAAAGGGGATGAGTAGGGGGGGCAAGTACCTAGGGTATGGACAAATGCGTGAGATCAATTAGCGAGAACATAAAAAAATTAAATAAATAAAAAGGACTGCGTAAAAAACAAGGGTTTACCATGAAGGAAGTATCATGGCGAGTATTTCATGGTAAAGTGGGCGCGTGGACTCCACCTTGAGGAGAGGGGGCGCGGCAAAGGGAATCCCTGAAACAAACAAGGGAAAAGAAAACCGGGCTCAGAGACCTCGGAAATGACAATACATCACGGGCAGTGTAACATGGGTGAGGTATTCCAATACCTCAACCAGAAGCATCCGAGACTACCAACGATATACGCACATTCTTAAGATACATAAAGACATGAACAATCCACCGGGACGCCCCATTGTGTCCGATTACGGTTCGATTTTGGAGCCTTTATGTAAATAAATTGACTTCTTCCTGAAGCCCATTGCCGAGAATACACAGGCTTATCTTCGGGACACCATGCAGACTATCAGCATGGTGGACGGACGACCTTTCGACTGCACCAAACAACTGCTGGTCACTTGCGAGAGACAGCATCAAAACTCTCCAGCGTGACCATACCTGATCCCAGTAAATTACACAGATCGCGACCCTGAACCTCACTGCCCTCCGCCCGCACTGTCTCCTACTTACTTGGCCTCACATGTTCGACGAGTACCATTTTAGGATTCTTCATAGGATGAAGTGGCCTAGGCTCATGCCACTGCCCCATTTGGGCCTATGAGAAGAAGACCACCAATCACCAGCAAACTGTGGCTGCCCAAAAGGTGTGGCGGAATGACAGCTAAAAGGGCCACAACTGTACCCCTTCCATCACCAGGCCTGCTATCCACAGGCCCATCACATGTGGCCAACAGAAGTCACTCAAGTGCCTCGGTCCTCTGGCCTACACCTTGCCAGGCTTAACTGCACATGGCACACATCTCCACCACCGGAGAGGCAACAGGAAGCATCACCTCCATCTCCAACCCTAGGAAAGCTGCTAAGGTAGCTTCCACTCTGTCTGTATCACCACGCAGCACAACCAAGACAGACTGCAGGAAACTGGTAAGGAATTATACCACCAACACTTCTCATCTCTCTCTTTCTACCTCTGAAACTAACGTCACCATAACAAGCACTGAACAGTTCAGCACACGGCATCCTTACCCACCATCGAGCTTTTCATTCTCTCTGGTTCACTAGCCTCCCAAGCCGCTATGTAGGAAATGTGGTTGAACTGTCTCGTATCTTTTTGCAGCAGTCAGACTCGATGTGAACAGGCAGCAACCCATGCTGCTATATCTTGGTGGTGCTACTATCCACAAACTATCCAATAAGGTACTCGAAGCCAGCCCACCATACACATACACCAAGCTCAAGATTGCCGTCACCACTCATTTCACTCCTCCACTGAATCCTGACTACAAGCAGTTCTCGCTCAGACATGCTCGACAGAAGCCCAAAGAGTCAGTGGATGACTTTTATGCCAGGCTCCATGAGCTGGTGACCACATGCACCCACCCCAACAAGCGGGATGAAATCCATGCTCAATTCATCACAGGCTGTGTGTCAGCAAAACTACACAATTACATATTGCAGGCACCCCGCAAGATGATGGACACCATCCTCACCATGAGCAGGACAAAGGAGAAGTTGAAATTGTGAGTCACCCATTAGAAAGCCACGATCCAGTGTGCCATCAATGCTGAACTGGTCGACCAAGTAGGGACCACCTCCTCACCTCAAAGCAAGAAAGACTGCCCCAAGACATCACAATTGCCAGACCATGAAGGTGATGTGGATGCCCGACTCCACACATGGAAGACTGCCCAGTGAAAGGGCAAAAATGCTCAGCACGCAGCAAAATGCACCATTACACCAAGGTCTGTCAGTCAACACCTGTAACATAAGGGCACAAGAAGAAGATAGCCAGCTGGATAAACATGGAGTCCGTACTAGCGGATGACGACGACATGGATGACAACAAGTCAGAAGGTACAGTCCACGTCATTCACATCATGAAGCCAAACCCAGGTCACATCCGCCGTGCCCCCCGATGCCATGTCATTGTTGATGGACAACCATTAGTGGCACTTATCGACACAGGGCCTCAATCAACATTCTTTTCCTGTTGCTGCACAGAGGCATAGTCTCACCACCTACAGAAAACACACAAGGTCCCAAAAACTAAAAGAATTATTTCTAAGGTTCTATACAATACTGGTGCTTAAAGTGTGATGGCAAAGTTATACAATGTTATATTATTCAATAGTAGTCAGAAACACAGAAAACTAATCACAAAAATAACTAAAGCATATAAAATGTAACCAGAGGCATACACAATCATAGTTAAAAATATTTCATATTAAAATACATTTAATATACAAAACAATTAAAAATATCACGAGAAAACAAGAAGTCGACGCTGCGTTTCGGTGAGTAGTGGATCGTTCACCTTCCTCAGGACAGTTTTCTAAAACATTTTTGGACGTTACTGGTATTCAATTTCTTTAAATGTGTTGGAGCAACACAGTGCTTGAATAATAAGGGATTGAAGATGGTCTGCTTATTTAAACCTTCAATTAAAAACCAATGATATTAGTTGTGTTTGTTGGTGCCACTGATTTATGGTTGATCTCGAGTAATGCACCGGATCTCGATAAAAACATATACTGGTGCATCTGTATAACCAGCTAGCGAGCCGTGGTTGGATACATAAATTTTCAAAGGAGAATCTTCACCCTATTTATAAAGATCTAGGGTAAATGGGCTGATTTAGTTGCTGTGATACTTGTGCGTCCAAGGGATTAAAACCTGAAACTGACGATACGGCCTTCCTGCAACCAACGAACAAGTTCTGGGTCAGGATACACAGGATGGATACCTATTTATAAAAAGGGAAGCTTTAGGCCTGGCAAGAGGTTTATCTTGCCAGGGCGAAATGGCAGTGTAAACTGGACATAAGGGCGCTGCAGTGGCAGGGCTGAGCCATGGATAGAGAGCTATTTAAGTGAGTGGCACAATAAGTGCTGCAGGCCCACTAGTTTCTTTTAATTCACAGGCCCTATACACATGTATTGCACTTTAGTAGGGACTTATAAGCAAATTCAATATGCCTATTGGGGATGAGCCAATATTACAACGTTTAGGAGAGAGAGCTCAAGCACTTTCACTGGTTAGCAGTGGCAAAGTACACAAAGTCCTAAAGCCAGGAAAAATGAGGACAGAAAAAGTTTAAGAGGTAGGTAAAACATCGGGGGGAGACTCTAGGACTGTCAGGTCTACCACCATGCTAAAACACTTTGCGTGGCTATGCGTGTTTTGTTTTGTCAAAGAAAAGGTGGGCCAATTCATGCTACTTCTGTGGATTTCCTTATGTTGTGACGGAATTCAATTATGGTTCTACCTATGCACACACCCATCTATGTATCCAATATTAGAAATTGACATACCATCAACTGTAAATGATTTCACTATTAAAAAGCAGGCTTGCTGTGGGTGAGGAGTTGGTTATATGTTTAGCAAGAGTTCGAACAAAGGCACTTTCACAACTCTGTATACTATAATTGTAGGTCATGACTTCTGGACTTAAGAAACTTGGACCTATTCGTACTCAACCTGTACAAAATCTGCAGCCAATTAAACATGTCCCACAACAATATGCGACTGATGTATGTGTCACATACTATTATGCTCTGCCCACACTAGGGAGATCGCAATTGATGTACACTCTGCTAATGTACCTAGAGACAGATTTTCAAAAAAGTGATGCAATACAATACAGCAAGACAACTTGCTGTGCTGTGTTGCATCACAGACAGAGTGCACAAATACACCATATCTACTACAATATGTTGCATTCCTGCTATGTCCCTGCACTGCGGCACAGAGCGCAGCCCAGTGGCAGCCAATCAAACTTATATTGTGATGCAAGGGTGCCTGCATTACAGTTAGGATTGATTTTGTGCAGGAAGGGATACCTTTGTGCACAAAGGCAATCGTCTGAGACATAGTCCTCTTTCTATGTGTGCTACAGAATGCTACATGCAAAGAAAGTGGAAGTAACAAGGAGAAATTAACATATTTGTCCTTGTTACTCCTCACCTGGGTAGGATTAGAATGTTGACATATTCTCAGGTTTTCTAGTCTTAGTGAGTCTGGGAATGTGCCAAAATCCATAGGTGGATGTGTGGGAACACCCACACTCCATTCATGCAACACTTTACCAACACAGTGCTGCATTGCATTTCTCTGGATTTGCTATGCCATGCAGAGCCGTATTTCCTGTGTATTTTTGGTATGTCTAAAAGTATTTTATATAGTTGAGCATTTGTTTGTCTATCTGTTTGGTTGTTTAGAAGTGTTAATGGGCGTGTGTTTTTAAAAATATTTTTAGTTAGTTTTAGTTTTTGTGAGTAGTATGTCTGGCAAGGGTATAGTGTGTAATTTTGATGAGAGGGAGGTAGGAGCCTGAATATGGCTATCTGTCCACTACATCCCTTGTATGCTTGGTGCTGGAACTGAGTGAGACAGGGATAGGGTCTCATCGAGAGATGTGTCTGGTGGGAGCGGATACAAAAACACTTGCTCCGCGTCCATCAGCTGTGATGGGCTAATGTGATTTCCAGGAGGCACACCTGTCGGACCTTCTTGGACTTGAAATTGCCTGGGGCTGTTGGTATGAATGCACGTTTCTCACAATGTAACATTTATTGTTGAGTAAAAATGTTTAGTTGTATAGAAATGTGATGCACATATACATTTCCCATTAATGAAAAAAAAATACAGCAGCTATTTCCATAAGCAGTCCAGTACGTTGAATATCCATAATTACAAAAATCACTTGCTAGGTGCATGTGTTAACTTTATAGCATAAATAGGTATACAATTTATTATTATTTACACGATCTATTATGTAGAAAAATGCAATGACATATCCCTTTGACTATAATGTGCATAGGTATGTGCACCATCATACATAGTGCAGGGATCCAACCACTACAATCATTGCAAACGTGCTCCTAATCGGCACAGATACATATTATAGTCATCATTATGTGCAAAGTTCTCCATATATATATATATAATTGTAATTGTAATTGTAATGGTATTTGTAGAGCGCGATTGCTGCCCATGGGCGTCCAAGCGCTAAGCTGACCAGAAGTGACGGAGGAGGTGCTATGGTACAGTGGGTTTGTCAAACAGCCATGTTTTTAAGTTTTTGCGGAATGATAGAAGATTTGAGTTGGACCGGAGTGGGAGGGGAAGGTCGTTCCAGAGCCTGGCGGTATTCAGCGAGAACATTCTTCCCCCTGCTCTGGCTCGCTTTACTCTGGGAATGACGGCAAGGAAGGCCTCCTTTGATCGTAGGTTCCGGTTGGGATGGTAGGGGTTAACAAGATTTCTGTTGATCGCTGGGCTTGTGTTCCAGAAAGTGCGGTGCGCCAGGCACAGTGCTTTGAAGGCTATCCTCTGCCTCACTGGCAGCCAGTGGAGAATTTTTAGGGCAGGTTTAGCAGACTGAGTGCGCGGGATTTCTAGCAAGGAACGAGCTGCACAGTTCTGGACAACCTGCAGTTTTCGAAGTGTAAACTCAGGTGCCCCCATGTATAGGGCATTGTTCGAGTCAAGGCGAGACTGGATTAGCCCTTGGACCGCAACCTTTTTGGCTTCTAGTGGCAGCAGTGGAAGAACCTTCCTCAAGGTTCTTAGAAGGCCAAAGCATGTGGCAGATAGTTTAGTGGCCTGGGTGGAGAAGGAGAGTTTGCTGTCCAACCATACTCCCAGGCTCTTCACGCTTTCCTTTGGGGTGGGGGGGGGACCCAGTGCATTAGGCCACAGGGAGGTGAATGGAACTGGAGAAGGTGGGCCTAGGAGCATGAGTTCCGTCTTATCTCCATTTAATTTAAGGGAGGAGTTGGTCATCCAACCCTTTATGTCCTCTAGGCAGTGTAGCAGATCGGCAGGGGAGCACTTACTGTTCTCGGTGGCCAGCGAGACCACCAGCTGGGTGTCGTCGGCGTATGACACGATTTTGATGCCATGTGGTTCGACGACACTTGCCAGCGGCCTCATGTAGACGTTGAACAGCACAGGGCTCAGGGAAGAGCCCTGTGGTACTCCGCAGCTCAGGGGTTTGCTTGAGGATACTGTTACACCGTCGAAGATCTGAAACGACCTCCCAGACAGAAAGGATTCCAGCCACCTTAAAGCGTCACCTGAAACTCCGATGTTATGGAGACGGTCCAGCAAGGTGGAGTAGCTGACCGTATCGAATGCGGCGCTTAGATCAAGGAGGATCACTGCCACTGATCCTCCTTGGTCCAGAATCCTTCTAGTATCTTCGGTGACTGCTAACAAGGCGGTTTCTGTCCCGTGTTGAGGTCTAAAACCTGTCTGAGATGTGTGTAACAGCGAGTGATCCTCCAGGTACTGCACCAGCTGGGCATTTATGTGCTTCTCTAGCACCTTGCTCGTCCAAGGAAGGAGTGAGATGGGACGGTAACTTGACAGATCGTTTGGGTCTAGGCTCGGTTTCTTTAGCAGTGCCCGTACCATGGCCTGCTTCCAGGCAGTGGGGACAGAGCATGCAGAGATGGACGAGTTCAAGAGATCCAAGATTACAGGCAGGATGGTTTTACTTGCCTGCATCAGGATATCTGGAGGGGCAGGGTCACGGGGAGATCCCGACTTGACCGCACGGGCCACTTTGCCTAAAGTGTCGAGGTCAAGGGGGAGAAAGTGCTCGAGCGACGGCTGGCCTGGACGGGGGGGTGGTCTGAGGCGAGATGGTTTGAATGCTTCCGGGGGGGTAGCTGCAGGTGGAAAGGTGGAATAAATTTTTGAAACTTTGTTATGGAAAAAATCTGCAAGCTCGTTACATTGCTTCTGGGATTTGATAGGGGGGGGAGCCGTGGTGGCGCTAGAGCATTGTTTTATAATTTGGAAGATTTCCTTAGGTTTGGACTTCGCTTCCATTATTTTCTCTGAAAAGTAGGTAGCCTGGGCTGCTCTAATCCCTTCTTTATATACCTTGATGGCCTCTTTATAAGAGGTCTTCTTTTCTGGGAGGAAATCTAGGCGCCAAGCTCTCTCTTTTTGTCTGCAAGTGCGTTTTAGCTGTTTTAGAGAGTCAGAAAACCATGGGGCAGATTTCTGAAGTCTCTTAGAGGAGGATTTACGCATCGGGAGAGTGGAGTCTAATGAACGGGTGATCCAGTCTCTATAGATGTCATTTCCCACATTAGGATCCGAGCAGGGGGAGGGGCAAGTGGAATCCAGTTGGTGCAGCCAGGATTCCAACGGGAGTTTTGACCAGTTCCTCCTGATGGTCACTTGAGGGGGTACTTGGGGATTTTTATAAGTGGCCCACGAGAAGGGGACCAGAAAATGGTCTGACCACGGAAGGGGGATGGGTGGATCAACCGTTAGGTCCAGGCAGTTGCTGAAAATGGGGTCTAGCAAATTGCCTTTTCCATGGGTCGGAGCCGCCACCAGCTGGGTGAGTTGGAGGGCCTCCAGATCTTCTAGTAAGTTCCGTGCGATGTGATCAGTAGGGGAATTAAAATGAAGATTGAGGTCCCCCAGAATCGTGTGGTTGGCTGATGTGAGGGTTCTTTCCGCAATGATTTCTGGCAGGGACCTGTGGAACATGTTTGCAGGTTCCGGGGGGCGATAAATCAGGGTGCCTGAGAAGGAGTTGTTTGCATCGAACTCTAAGCAGAAAGTTGCGCTTTCACAGTCAGGGATAGTGTCTGCCGAGAAACGGCATTGGTACTGGCTTTTCAAGATGATCGCCAGACCTCCGCCTCTGCCGACCGGTCTATCCACTCTGAGAATGTGATAACCTACGGGTAGTGCTCGCACCACGTCTGGATCGGAGTGGGCAGTGAGCCATGTTTCTGTCAGGAAGATTGCGTCAGGCTTTTTCTCCTCGAGCAACATGGCAATCTCCGTATGTATATATATATATTGTTGCCAGTAGGTAGTTATGGTTTCAACCTAGTTTCCATAGGAAAATAATTTTTTGATTTGCTAATACGATAAATACAATGTTTATTTAGACCTTGGTCTTTAAACAGTAATAACCAGTTAAAATTGACAGTTAAAAGTGACAGTTCAACAATACAGATGTATACCTTCTCAGCGTTAAGACTTAATACATTTTCGGAGTGGAGTGCAATAGTAACTTTTCTATACAAATCAGCTGGAGCATTTATAAAAATTATACATAATTTAAAACTCAATTTAAAATATTGTGCAATTCATCCATTTTTGAAAAGGTTAATATTAACCTTATTTAGATTTTAAAACAGTTTAAAATTTCTGGAATTTACAGCTAAATCTCTTTTAGATAACTTTTAATTACATTCATATAGTTCCCTAATGCAATCGCGATCTCGAGCTTAGGCATTTCTGTGATTAGCTCCACCGCCTGTGTCCGTAACTTTATGCCATATTTTAGAAACAATGGGCGGAGACATAATTTACGCTGCTCTAGTAATGTTGCACAATCTAACAAAATATGTAATATATCACCTTTTGTTCCCAAAGTACATTTACAATAACCTTCATGGCCTAACATTTTTATTTTTAATTCTTCATTTATCAACCAGGGATTTATACCAATTCTCAGTCTTAGGATTTCCTGTCTGTACCAATGGTTTGGTAGAATATCCAGGTAAGGGAACCAATTTTTATTTAACCATGAATCTCTCATAAATTGCACAGATTTTTTCTTTGCCAGATATTCCATATCTGCACATCGAGAGACTTCCTGTCCATACTTACTAAGATCACTTTTAATGAATTCTACATACAGGGATTCTTGACAGATTTTCACCTTTAAGTTCTTACAGGCCAATCGTATTTTCTTCCTGTTCTCTTTAGCCCATTTTAGATTACTATTTTAAATTTCTTTTCTACACCATTGGGATACTTTCTGGCCTATCTCTATATCCAGGCGTTTCCAGAATCTAATTAAAGCCATTTGTGCCTGTACCCTCCAAGCAGTTGTACCTAACTCGGTTCTTATTGCTTGGATCATTGCCGAATGTGGTAATGACATTAATGTTTTTAGGCATTTCCCTTCCTCTAAATCCCAATCACATTTACCACTCAGATGGAGAACTTCAGCTCCATAGAGTACTTGTGGGGGTATCATTGCGCTGAAGGCCTTTAGCAGCGGTCTGTGCGATATGTTTCCATAATCTCGGTTAAATTTTTTCAAGCCACCGATCGATGTAAAGGCCTTCGCCTTCTGGGCCTCTATATGAGTGTGCCACTTTAGAGACCTGTCAAACCACATCCCGAGGTAGCGGTATTCGTTCACCGTTTCTAGTTTCAGGTCTCCTAAAAACCAATTAAATCGAATATCCTTTTTCCCAAAACTTAAAATTTTTGTCTTTTCCATATTTACCGTTAAAAATTTCCTTTCACAATATTCACTAAAGGCATTTAGCTTTCTTTGGAGACCTATTTCAGTCTGGTCCAAAATTACCATATCATCTGCGTATAGTAAACAAGACACTTTATTTCCATCCATTCTCGGGCTAGCACTTCTTTCAACCTCTAGGGTTGCTGGTAGATCTGCTAGGAATATGGCAAATAGCATGGGGCCAACACACAGCCCTGTCTAAGGCCATTCTCAATTGCTATTTTTGGCGTCAATGCCCCTTCTGTGTCTCTAATTACTTGTGCCCAATTTCCACTATGTAGCTCTTTTATTATCGCAAGTAAGCTTTTCGGGATAGATTTGCTAATAACTTTGGCATCGTTTGACAAATCTTAGCGATATTCATCCCCAAAAAAGTCTATCCAGGTCAGCTCCTATCCTGAAAGTATGGTTGTGATTCATCAAGCGGGGACTGAGAAAAAAGGGGGGGTCCCAAAACACGTTTTCCCCATGTTAATTTCCATAGGAAATTTTGCGACGAGAAACAGCCCGAACTGCTGAACGGAATTACCCCAAATTTGGCAGAAAGGTAGAGCTTAGTTCAGAACGCAACCTTTCTTTTAAATGGTGTAAACCCGTTAGTAGTTTTTGAGAAATTAAAAAAATAAGAGTCAAAAAATCTATTTCCCATAGGAATCTTTGTGCAAAGCTAGAGCCGAAACTACTGAACGGAATTACCCCAAATTTGGCAAAAAGGTAGTGCTCGGATCAGAAAGCGACCTTTTTTTTAAATGGTGTAAATCCGTACAGTAGTTGCTAACAGAAAGTGTGGAGGCCAATCTGCCTCTGCCAACAAAATGTCATAGGAGGAGGTTAGATTTTTCCAGAAAACTGCTCTGATTGGAAGCTGTATATCATCTTTAATTTGGAATATAATCTCATAGAGTCTATCCTGGGGGTAAAGCGGGTATCTGCTGCCTCTACTGTAATGAATGTTTCATTTTCTGCCACCTCCAGACAGGGACGCAGTGCCTCCTGCACTATGGTAACCTCCGCTGCGATGTCGAGCAGAGTCACTGCCCATGTCCAGTCCAGGAGTCGCTTTCTCACCGTCTGAGGCATACCTCGCTGTAAAAGCGGCAACCTTTTTCTTCTGATACGGGGTTCTAAAATGAGGCAGGTTCTCTTGTTTGGCTTTATCGTCAAACTGTCGATCTTGTCCCTGTTGAGTGGTCGTACCTTTGTCACGATCCTGGCGCTCCCCTCCACCGACTTGAGAGTCTAATGTGTGTTGTAAAGAACGAGGAGAGCGCTGATGGGGGACCTGAAATCTATCAAGAGTCTTAATTTTGGTGCGGTCGCGCAAGTCATAAGTATGTTCAGAAGACTCAGGTGTCAGTGAACCAGCATGCTAACCTTGCTTCCGCTGTTGCTGCCCCTGGTTCTTATTTTTCCAGTTCTTTTTAGGAAAGAATGGGCGCCGGTCTTTATCAGTCTGGGCATTTTGTTGAGATTGAGATTGCGTCTGCATGTGAGAAAAAGGCGGAACTCCCAGACTATTGCGGCCTCAGGTTTTATAAACCTTAGCAATGATCTTTGGTAATTCGCTTGGCTTGTCTGCATCTGCTACAGCCTCCAAGTGGTTAATCACTTGTAAGCTGACAGCATCACCCTTAACATTAGCAAGGATCATATCAGTCACCACATTGAACACCCCCACCAGTCTCATCCCTAATTCCAGAGCCGCCTCGGCTCCGTGTTTATCCTGCACACTTTTTATCATGAAAGGGAGCACTGTCATGGAGGGAGTGCTGAAACACTATGGATATACTGCTGAAAACACCTTACCCCAGGTGTTACAATCAGCTAACTCGGGAATTAAGTCTTTAGGCAAACTTATAGTTAAGATCCTCTGTTTCTCCTCAGGAGTGGTATTCCGAAAAACACCCTCGATTTGTCCAAATTTCCCAGCAAGCTAATAAGGGAACTCATCCTTATTCTGTGGATGCTTGCGCCTCACTGAATTAACCATAAAAGGATTGATGGTAACGCCACCAGGTCCAGCGGGTTGTGCAGCAATGCCAGGTGGTCGTCCCACCTGAAAGTTGCACAACATGAACTGTATAACAGCCCTATGCACACGTATCAAGGAAGTATGTAATACATGGAGTTCTGCAAGCATTGCAGTTGTCAAATAACGTGGGTGTGGTGTATACCCAGCCAAAATGGGCCACGTGGCCCTCTCTATCGATAAAGGGCCTAAACGGACCGGCGTTATTGGGTGACGAATGGGGCCATTAAACCAAATTTGGTGTTACCAAGCTGTGAGCAGAACCTCAAGAGTTCTATATGGTCAATATTACCACAGAATCGCCGGGGCAGCATATTTGTGAAACAAATTGTCTGCTCCATTGACTGCCGGAAAGGTAACCCAAGAATAAAATTCCTCAAAGAGGAAGGCTGGATCCGCCTCTACAATATAGATAAGCTCACCATCTGCATTAGGTACTCCATATTGAGTTAAATAAACCCTGAGCGGTAGGCGATTAGGACCTGTTATGGCAACCGTCATAATGAATAAGAAAGAATAACAAACTATGCGTGGCAGTGCAACAAAGGGATAAAGGAAAAAGAAATACCTTTTAAATTTCAAGCTTGAAAAACCTATATTATATCACAATATAGGAGGCTACACCATCACAGCGGTCTCCGGAAACAGAATTGAGGAGATTGTGGACAAGCGCAAGCAATACTCAAGAGTCTTGCAGATAAGAACCAGACCAAACATTGGCGGCACCCTGTTTCAGGTATTCTGCACCTACACAGAACTATACACAGGAACACTGGACCTCAGTGTAGAGGTGTGTACCAACCTACCATCTTAGTACCCAAAATCCCAAAACCGACTATATATACTGTCTCATTCGTTTTCCTCTAAAAATCACGAAGCTACAAATGATTAGACAACCCAGAACACACCACTCCCGACTCTCTCAGGAATCGCGGTAGCAAGACATACCCTTTCACTCGCTCAACTTGTACTTGTCCACAATAAGAATTGGCAGAGTCACTGTAATAGTTCAAAATGTTTATTTTACCTATCATGCTATATAATACAGTATAAAAAGCCACTACCAGCAACAAAATGCATAAACTTACAATTCAATAAAGTGCAAAAGGGGAAGTCCTTATATAAATACAGTGGAACAAAGACTATAAGGCCTAAACACCCTCCCCTTGACTGTAAGAAGTATATTATATAAAGGAAGATCTCTGGGCTTTGTCTGCAGATCCCATACCTTAAAGCCTGGATGTAAGGTTTACATCATAGGAACAGCATACCTCTTCTCCATGAAAGGGCTCTATCCAAGTGTGTGGTAAAACAACATGCAGACCCACAATATCAAAGCACGAGTCTCCAGCAGTGCAGCTGTGTTTAGCATGTTATGTCTAGGTACTAGAGACTGACCAGAACAGAATACCAAGGGGCATTGTTTATCAACCTTGCACATCGTGTTCAGATACAATCCAGAAACTCTGCAGAGAACATGAAAAGCAGACAGTTCTCATGTGAAAGGCATAAACAGAGTCTTGCAAAATTAAAGTCATTTAGTTACGTGCACACAAGCAGAATCATGGCAGCAAAGCTCATGCTAACTTAGCAATGTCGGCAATGACCCTAACGGCCATATAACAACCGTTACAATATATAAGGAAGTTAATCTTGCTACTTGTACCACCTTGACCACCATGGCATCAGAGTTTTTTGCAAAGCAAGAAGAGCTTTGTTTAAGGCTAACATCTACACATATTAATGAAATGTATAATGTGTTTAATATTTGTACGGATACTGCTAGATGGCTGTCTGTATGCTATTCTTTTGGAGAATACTTTAAGGATACTTAGGCCATCCTGTCGTAAAAAGGGACTGCCCACCATAAGTGCAGCGCTCCCGTGGGGGTGATTAGGATGCGCCCGCCACACTGGCGGGTGCACCCTGCATTTTTAACATTGCGGCGGGCGGTGCTTTCAGCATCACCCACTGCAATGCCAAAAATGCATGTTGTGCATATGCATGCACAACTTGGCAGTCACCGCGCGGTGCCTGCCATGTTGTGCATGCACATGCAATGGGGGTACCATAAGTACCCCCCATGGGCCCCCCACCCCCCAACATCCTGGGGGCCCGCAGCAGGCCCCCAACTTCAAGATCCGCATGCCTTTCTGCCACGGAGAGGCTGCCCCCACCTGCATCCTGATATGGATATCACCATATTAAACCCTTTTCCGAAAAGCGAAATGCAAAAAAGCGGTGGATGGTCTTCCCGTCTGCTGTGGTACCCCTCGCCATACTAATATGGCAGGGGGGAAATGTGTGGTGGGTGGGGAAGTATGTAGGGCGGATCGCCACCGCCATGAGGGCGGTGGCGATCTGCCCCCCATCCTAATGGACCCCTTACAGTCTACAAAGTCATGCAGGAAGCAAGGGTGTAACCCAGGCCACTACAGCCCAGGAGCCCCCCACACATTTCATCCTAAAGACTAAAAATATCTGTGAGTAATAGAGTTTCAGGTCCCTCCACCCCTCCAGGAGATTCTGCAAGGGGCTCCTATCATCTAGTGTTAAGCCTCGGAACACAGGTAGATATTCTACCATTGATATGAGACTGGTTATGGATGTTTTGTAGTTTTCTAAGTACTGTAAGGAGGGTTACAATAATCAAAGAAAAAGAGGGCGAGAAAAGAAGCTGGCCTTGTGACAGGTGGCAGCATTCAAACCTGTGATGTAGATTTTAATTCTTTCGAGGATTGGGAAGTGTGCTGAAATTAAAACATTGTGCAGAGTTTTCTACAATTATATATTTGTGATGTGCACCAGACTCCAATTGCACATTGTGAAAAGGTGAAAGTCCCAGAGAGTATAGTGTGGATATGGACACACCTGCGGACATTGCTAAGTTAGCATAAGTGAGTATATGCTTGGCAGCAATTTTGTTGCTTTTGCTCACGTTACTACATGCCACATTTCTCGTAAACACTGTGCTACCTCGCTTTTACGTGAGAACTGTCTGCATTTCACATATTTAGTTGAACACTCTGCTCCTCGTCTGTGCAGCCTGTTCAAGGTTGAAAAGCAATGAGCTCTGTTGATTTGCCTTGGTCAGTCTCACGTCCCTAGCCATAACATTACACAGCTGCAAAGCTGGAAATCTGGTGCTTTTAATATTGCTTTGCATGCATGTTAAGACACTTGGAGAAACGCTTTCCAGGATAGAAGAGCTGTGCTCGTCCGGTGATGTAGATTCCTGCATCTGAATTTGGAGATATGGGGTCAGCCTGACAAAGCCTGGATGTCTTCTATAATTATAATAAACTAGCTTCTAGCACGGAGAGGGTGGCAAGGTGCTATAGTCCTGTTTCCACCATCATTATATTATGATTTCCCCCTTTGTTCTATATCGGTTTGTCACACTGCTGATTTGTTTGATATTATGCATATTGCTGCTAGTATTGGCTAGTGTACTGCATTATAGAGCACATTAGTTAAAATAAACATTTTAAACTATTCCTTGACTCTATTTACTCATGTTGTGGACAAGTACGAGAGTTTGAACGAAAGAGTGTTCTTGTTCCCACGTATCCTGAGAGGGACGCTGTAGCACGGAGAATGAATGAGACACAATAGCTAGTCGGATTGGGATTCTGGGCCCCGAGGTGGGTATTTTGGTACACCACTACACACTAAGGTCCTGGTTTCCTGCGCATAGTTATGTGTATGTGCAGAATCCCTGCAACAAGAGATAGACATTCAACTGCGTTTTTCCCATTCTTTATGTTCCAAAACAATCTCTGGAGCAAAGTCACATAATGATCAACAATAAGGAGACCACGAGAACATGCCTCAGTGCAATAAGAATCGACAGAGACCTACTAGATTTCACAATGACCACTTAAGGCATGACCCTTTTTGCAGACAATTGTTTATATATATAATGAACATGCCAAAGAATGGACAGGTTACATAACCAAGGCATATATGGTGAGGAGCTCTTACATAAGTCAATATTGTAGACATACAAAAAAAGATTAGAGAAGGGTGGGACATGGGGCAACAGGCATAAAGACTCAAAGGAACAAAAATATAAAATGTAGGAGTCATTGGTTTGATGAGGACATACAGCACTTCACGTCTGTAAATAACAGCATAAATGCTCCTTATAACCTCTTCACATGTGGTCTTACATGAACATCAGCCAAACTAGGCGAAATATAGTGCAAAACCTTCAGAACACATTTTAAGAGGATATTAAATCATGGATAAATAGCAAATCTCAGACTTACCACTCTGTTATGTACCTTTGTAATGTAGCACCCCTGTAGATCTCTGTCATGCAGTTCTTCATTCACTATTCTCTTCTGTACATGTACCAGCCATCATACCTCAGCAGGACCCTCTTGACTAAGCCACTTAATGACTATTCTCCTTTGATCACACATGGACGCTAGTATTAACGCCTATTTTTGTTTTATTGTTTTGAAATGGGCTTGATTCCGGTGCAGGGAAGACATGGCTTGGCAGTTCGGGCTGAACTGTTCCCATGAGGCTCAGGGTCAAGACTGATTTGCATATGGCCATGTCTAAACTGGGGTGGCGTAGTGGGCAAAAGAACGATGGATTTAACCCAGATCTCTTGACTGGGGGAGAATGTCTGCATTGTCAGCATTCCGTCCATCATTTGTTTGCTGTAACGCGTTTCGCCCTAAGTGGGATGAGTATTCCCAGACGTGGGACCCGTGCTCACTACGCCACTGGAGGCAAGCTATCCTAGCTGATGACGGCTGATAGCCAGAAACCAGTCCTAGGATGTTTGATTCCGGTCCAGGGAAGACATGGCTTGGCAGTTCGGGCTGAACTGTTCCCATGAGGCACAGGGTCAAGACTGATTTGCATATGGCCATGTCTAAACTGGGGTGGCGTAGTGGGCAAAAGAACAATGGATTTAACCCAGATCTCTTGACTGGGGGAGAATGGCTGCATTGTCAGCATTCCGTCCATCATTTGTTTGTTGTAACGCTTTTCGCCCTAAGTGGGATGGGTATTCCCAGACGTGGGACCCGTGCTCACTACGCCACTGGAGTCAAGCTATCCTAGCTGATGACGGCTGATAGCCAGAAACCGGTCCTAGGATGCTTGATTCCGGTCCAGGGAAGACATGGCTTGGCAGTTCGGGCTGAACTGTTCCCATGAGGCACAGGGTCAAGACTGATTTGCATATGGCCATGTCTAAACTGGGGTGGCGTAGTGGGCAAAAGAACGATGGATTTAACCCAGATCTCTTGACTGGGGGAGAATGTCTGCATTGTCAGCATTCCGTCCATCATTTGTTTGTTGTAACGCTGTACTGAGAAGGCAGGCATACGCTGTGAGGAGGAGTGGTAGGTCCATACTTGCTGGGCTTGGGTTGAGACTCATTGTCAATGCACAGCGACCAGTGATCATTCCCACATTAGACATAGGAATATTGCTTTCTAGTGTTCTGCTTTTTGGGCAGGTGCTGCTTCTACATGGGTGAGTTTATACTCTATCTTGTGTGTCAAAAATGTGCAATGTAGTATGTTCAATTGGGTGATCTTGAAGCTAGTTTTCGACATGAAGGCTCTTGTATATGCAAAGTCTTTCTCCCACACTTTGGAAGCAGTTTCATCTCAGTAGTTTGATAACTACTTATATTGTACTGCGAGGGGTATTATTGAGTGATTGCTTTAGAGTTCTTCATATAAATTGGCGATATCCTTATAATCTACAGTTTGGTTCATAATAGTAGACAGTGATGGCTCCTCTGCTAAGGTGAAGGAGCATCACCCCACTGCTTCACAGCAGTGAAAGTAAAGGAAACATAAAATGATAATACCTTGTGTTATTATCATTTTATGTTTGCTTCTGCTGCAGCAGCTTTCGGTGTGGGTGGGGCTGCTCCGACTACAGAGGATCAGGGGAGGAGTGCTTTAGCCACTCCTAAGTGCACATGACTATTTGGATGGCCCTCTCGGCCGGCCAAACAGTCATGCACACTTCGCATATTCTCCATGCAGGCTGCATTACAGACTACATGGAGAACATGCCCAGCCTCCCATTCCCTGGCTGAGCGCCAATCTACGGCGCTCAGACCAATCACAGTTCTGCACTGCATCAATTTGATTGGCTATCAGGACGCTGAGAGGGTGCTTCCTGCTGCTTCCTGCATCCTGTTGCAGACTGGTGACAGGATGAAGAGGAGGGAGGAGAGGCAGCAGCCGGCCAGCTGTCACAAGTAAGTGGTTTTTTGTAAAGTTTTCTCGCCCACCCCGCCTCTCCAACCCGGTCTGGTAGCAGCCGCTACTGATAGTAGACAGTACCTTAGAGGGGACAGGTGTCAATTGGAAGGATCATCCTATGTCTGTTATGATTCAATTATTCTGAAAGAACTGTGTTTTGGAGGTCAATGGTTCAGAGCATATAGTGAATATGTTATTAAGGAACAAGTCTCCCATCTAGTTTCAAGACCATGCCCTCAAATCGAAATGGCTATGTTGTTCATAGCTGTGGAGAAGCGTCATAATTTCCATAGCTGTACTAGGTGGTTGATATGGCTCAAGCTTGAACATTTACATTCTTTGTTGTACAGCATGTCCAATAATATTTGGTGCCCCTCCACTGTATGGTAGTGTGGAAATGTGGATTTTCCTGATCAGTTATGTCCCCTATCTTGGACCCCAACGGTTCTATATGCATGTTACAAATACATGTATGTTCCCTCCAGTTCCAGTTTCTAAGAACGCAAATATATGTGTGTCTACCGTCGACATGTTCTCTGTCAGATCCGCCATCAATGGGCTGGATATTCGATTCCTAAGTATGAAAGGCCACCGACTTTATATGGCTAAGTTACTCCATTTTTACAGTTCAGGCAAGTAGGCCCGATTCTGTCCTCAAAGCCTTTCCCTGCTCTCTGTCTCTGACAGCTTCAGCTTGAGCTCGCATCTGTATCCATGAACTTTGTCCTACTCCCTGTGCAGCTAACGGTGCCTGCCTCGGCCAGTTTTCGCCTGCCTGCCAAGAAGCTGTATTTCACCTTCGAATTATCTATCTTGCTCTTCAGCCGATGCATTCCTGTCTAGTGATTTAGGTAAACATTTCCTTTAGCTCACAAGCAAAGGACTCAGCCTTTCCGTCCTCCTGCAAGTGATTCATAGCCCTGCTGCCATGGAAAGTTTTCTGCCTCTCGCATCTCATATAGACACTTAGGCGTTTGTGCACGCACACAGTCAGTATAGACTAGATTCTGTCCGAGAGTCCTTCCTTGTGGATAACATAGTTCTTTAAACATAGGATGTTAGATATGATTTGGGATTAGGTTGACTTGACCCCCCAGACTTTTCGTCTCCACATGTAGAGCTAAATGTCAAGTCCCTTCACCCCCTAGTTGCACGTCACTCACACGTCATGCTGCTGCGCGCGCATCTATGCCAAGTATTATCTTATAGATCCACCTATGTCTGATAATCCTAACCAATCATGTTTCTTTTATTCCTTATTACGCCTAGTTTCGATTACGTACCTGTTATGTCACTTTTCTTATCAAATGTTACGCCTTCTACATTCGTTTCATTGTAATGTACTTATTATAAAAATGCATGTCTGTCAATAAAGTATTGTACTTCACTTCCTGAACCCTCGTGGTGACGGAACCTGAAGGCCGCGACTCGAGTCGGCCATTTTGAGTGGAATAAAGCCCATTTAGAAAACCTCTTATACCACGGATTCTGCCTCTTGTTATTTTGAGCTATTTTACTTTATTTTAAGATTCCGTATGAAATTCAGTCCGGTAAAGAAGATTTTATTTACCACATAATGGCGCCCGAACAGGGACACTTTCTCATCTCACGCGCCGGCGGTGCGTTGCAGGCCCGGTCTCCTGCCACAGCTGGACGGACCATAAACGCGTACCAGCAGGATTTCCTGTAAGCTCCCTCCGGTCAAGCGGGGGCGACTGAGGCTGCGATCAACCCAGACGAGGCGGTGAGAAGTGCGAAGTATCCCGACCAGAGCCTAGCTGAGAGAGCAAGATCCGAGGTATACAGAGGCCCACCAGATATTTCGAAATCCCGATGTCCAGAGGGTCCGCTGTCCGCAGTCATCGAGTCCTGTCCATTCTCTGAGGCCTTCCGTTTCAAGGAGCTACTCGGTGAGTACCATCGCCGGGGAGGCGTGTTGACGCGCACATAGGTTGTGCCGGTCAAGACGGATTTGGGTACACAAATCCGGTCTGCACTGTTTAGCAGTGTATATGTACTGTTTAGCAGTATATCAAGTATTCCGAAGTATGCAGTTATTGTCAAGAATTCAGCGTGGTGATTAGTTAGGCAGACTGTCATCATTGTCGGTCATTGTTAAATGTTTAATGTTTAATGTTTTCAGAAATGTCTTGCATATTGTGGTATGAATGATTGTTCATTGTACACTGTTCATTATTGGGGTTTTTTCGTATTAAGTAAGTTCAAGAGTAAGTATCAGATCAGTTGTCAATATGCCGCTCTTCTCGAAGTTAAGACAGATTACTACCAGAAAAGGGGTGCTTGAAGAAGCAGTTCCTATTCCTCCTAGGGACACTCCAGGGCATTTTATGTACCATAAGCATGGCTTAGATGCCATATTGTTTCTTGATCTATGGGTAGATTATACCAAGGGATTGCCGGAAAGTCAAAGGTGGCCCGTAGCGGGAACCTGGGATGCAGAATGCATCATGAAAGTGGAGGAAGAGTTATGGAAAAGAAAGGTCAGACAATCACAGAAAGACGCTGTTGAGTTATGGCGTAAAGAATCTCATAGACGAACAGAAAAAGCACGTAGACAAGAAGAGAGGAGTAAAGAAAGTTCAAATAAAGTTCAAGAAAATCTATTAATTAAGGAAGGTATCCGAGTGAAATCAGAACAAGTAAATAGACAAAGAAATGCTCTTATGAATGGTATGTATCCCCTTCTAGCCGAAGGACTACCTAAGGCTGCTCCAGAGATGCCAAAAGACTTGCCACCCCCATTATTTCCAATTAAGGTACATCCAAAAGGGCATCCCAGAACCGCAGAAGATGTTTTTCTTTCCTCATATCTAGACGACGCAGCTCCCGAGTATGCTAACGCCGCACCACATAGACCGTCTGGTGTAGGGGTTCAACGTCAGGATCAGGTATCTGTCCCCGTGCAACAGCAAGTCCCGACACAAGCTTCGGCAAGCACATCTGTTTCCGCATCTGTCTCCGCAGTCGACTCTACAGAGGTATCGACACCCATAGTTGCTGTGTCACGTTCAACGAACCCATTCACACCCGACGCCCCAGATGGGGCCACGGGAGGTGCTAGCATTACCTTTACACCACCTAGAATAAATAAACTTGTCTTTCAAGAGTCAGCACATTCACGTACACCTAAATTCGTAAGTGAACGTACGCTTAAGGAACTCCTTGTAAATTGTAGATATGACCCGGTGGTTGGTAAAGAGGACGAAATGGTCCTGGCATCATTACGTATCAGGCGAGCCGCAGAGTATTTAGCAAGGTTACCAGGAATGACTACGCACCTAGATAACATATATCATTTTGTTCAAACAGGACGAGATCCAGGATGTATTAACAGAGCTATGGAATTCCAGAAAGTAGAAATACAGGGGGAACTGTTACGTTTCCTCATAAATTGTGTGATCAGAAATCAAGACCGCCCGGGGGTAGACCCGAATGCAATGCTTATTCTTACAAGATGGAGTCAGAATATATCAGAAGGGAGACACGATAAGCAAAATTGTATAATAGCCATGTGCCGAAAAATCCGTAAAGAAATAGAGCGTATTCATGAAGAAAGATTGGGAACAGACGAGTTTGAGCAAGATGAAGTGTCCGAATCAGGGAATTCCGCAAGACAGCCAGAGACCATAGCCTATGTAGGCAGAGGAGGATCCTGTGATAATGCTAGATGTTTTTCTGATCCCATACACTCAGTATGCCCAAATAATAGCAGAACGTATCCGACGCCTATAATAAATCTGAAGTCTCCTGAACATTCGTTTCAAGCCGCAGATAAAATACTACGAGAACGAAGGGGTTACCACCTCCTCGATTCCATGGATGAGCAAGAATTAGCCAGATCAGCCGTTCACTGGATTGACAGTCCTGAAAAATACGGTGATGAGACCGTAGCACACACGTTTTTTAATCTCAGTACAGATGAACAACGTTTAGCTGGAATCTATATGATTCAGCAACTCCTCATATTATATAAGAGCCAACATGCTGACCCTGGTCCTTTACCTGATATATTAACGGAACTACTCACGAACAGATGGAGAGGTTCTAGTAACAAGCTAATTAAAGAGATATTAGTGTCACGTAAGCAGTATGTCCTTTTTGTAAGTCCGGATTCTCTCTCGCTGCCCCGCAGAGAAAGAGCGCCGTACTATATGGATAGACAAAATCCCCTACGAGAAGTGCACCCAATAAAAGGCGAAGACAATGAGTTTCACCGTGTATTTGTTTACACACCCATATCAAAAATGGAATTATTAGAAATGAAAAAAGTAGTACCTAGTCATGACAAAGACCCAGCGGGTTTCCACCGAGAAATTAAAGACATGTTACTGATGGGAGAGTACACCTTTCCTGATATTATGACGATATTAAAGGTGCTTTTGCCTGCTGGCATTTATGAAAAACTGAAAGAAAAAGAGTGGGAAGTGGGTGACCAAAAGATAGACTGGACAGCATTAGCAGAGGAAGAAAGGGGCCGAACTGCAGGTTCAGGGCTCGGGGATAAAGTTAAACTGTTACCAGGTTTACTAGTACAGGTACTGCCACGTTTATTAACTACAAAAAAGGAAGATTGGGGTGCAATCACAGCCTGCAAACAAAAGCAAGATGAAGACACAAGCGATTATTATGCTCGATTTGAAAAATGTTTTGGTATAAATAGTGGTATAAAAGCAAGTAGTGACTCATATCCACATTTATTTGTGACAAAATTAGTGGAAAATGCATTGCCTCCAGTAAAGAATAGAATATTGAAATTCGAGAGTACCTGGCAAAGTAACACTCCGTCGCAAATGCTACAAATGTTACAGTATCATCACAATAGAATTAGGGATGAACAAGAACACGAGCATAGACGCATGAAGGATACAAAAATGAAAATGCTAGTTTCTCAGACAGTACCAGCAGATGGTCACAAAAAGGGTGTGACACATTCTGGTGATTCTGCAGTTCCTGTAAAGGGAACCTGCAATTACTGTAAACAACTGGGCCATTATGTACACGATTGTCCAGTCCTGAAACGTAATATAGCTACAGGTATTGCAAAGGAGAGACCACGATTAGTTAGACAAGATCAGAATGAACAAGGAGCTATGCAGCATGGACAGTCCATGCCAGTTCAACAACAGTCCATGCCAGCCTCACAGCAACCCATACAGTTTGTGCCAGCTGCACCACCGTTGCCTGCTACTGCCACACAAACCACAACACGACAAATGTATCAGACTGCACAGTATGAATACCCTGAGTATCAGCGTTACGCATGAACCAGCCTAGAGAGGGAAGTTGACTTACCGCTTATCGAGATTCCTGTAGATCAAGAAGGACCTTATGTACATAGTGAATTATTAGGTCAAGATAGAAAATTCTTACTCGATACAGGGGCAAGTCGAACAACCATAAAACGTAGTGAAGTTCCAGGGGCACCCCTCTCAGGCTCTCAAAATGTTTCCCTTGGTTTTTCAGGAAAACCTATTGTTAATGAAGTATCACAGCCTCTACCACTTACGATAGGACCTTTGACACGAACTACAGATTTATTGCTTACTAAATCATGCCCAGAAAATCTGTTAGGAATTAAAACTCTGAAAGCACTAGGAGCCATAATATGTTGTTCTCCGGAAGGAGTAAGGTTGTTTTTACGTGACTTTAAAGGTCACTATGTGTCTAGAGACATGGATCCCCGACTACAGACTTTACCAGTACATCTATGGGCACAAGGCCCTACGGATGTTGGCTGCATGAACATTACACCCTATCGAGTCACACTGAAAGCAGGAGTGGTACTACCACGAATGCGACAATACAAGTTACCGCATGATGCTGTAGTGGCTTTGCTGAAAATCATTGATGAGCTGATTGCCCAGGGAGTAGTTGTAGAAACAGACTCCAATGTATGTAATTCACCGATAATTCCGATTCTTAAACGAACTGATCCTACTGCCCCACCAGTGTACCGATTGGTTATTGATTTGCGTGAACTAAACAAGTGCATTGTACCACAATTCCCTGTGGTCCCTGATATATCATCATTGTTGACAGCAATTGATTCCGAAGCAACATTCTTTACTGTAATCGATCTCAAGAATGCCTTTTTCAGCGTCCCAATAGATCCGGAAAGCCAATACTTGTTCGGATTCAGTTTAAATGGGCGCAGCTTTAAATTCTCACGCGCTCCCCAAGGATTCACAGAAAGCCCCAGCATCTACAGCCAAGCACTGAAACGAGAACTTGACAGTATCCACATGCCAGTCAATACTGCACTGCTTCAATATGTCGATGATCTACTGATCACAGCGAGAAGCGAGCCAGAATGTGAAAAAGCTTCTCTGACAGTTTTACATTTCCTAGCCGACAAGGGGCACAAGGTGTCTCCTTCTAAGCTGCAATTCTGTGTCCAGCGAGTTATTTATCTTGGTCACTCGCTGTCCAAGGAGGGAAGGCAGCTTACACCAGATCGCATCCAGTTAATTGCTAACATGTCAATACCCCAGACACAAAAGGAGGTGCGGGCTTTCATAGGCCTCACTTCATATTGTAGGCAGTGGATCCCTCAGTACGCATTTCTAGCAAAACCACTCATTCAGTTAACCACACAGGAGGCAGCCACATCGACTGTTCTCCCTTGGACTCAGGAACATACACAAGCTTTTGAAAGCCTAAAGGAAGCTTTATGTCAAGCACCTGTTTTAGCAACACCATGTTATAGCAAACATTTTACACTCTTTGTTACAGAACGCGAAGGTACTGCCTTGTCAGTACTCACTCAGGATCAAGCAGGATCACGCAAGCCATGTGCTTATTTTTCCAGTACATTAGATCCCGTAGCTCAGGCTTTGCCTGCATGCCTGAAATCAGTGGCAGCGACAGCTTTAGCAATCAGACAAAGCGATGCCATAGTATTAGGACACCCATTGACAGTACAAGTACCACATGCAGTAGAGGTTCTTGTGAACCGAACACAAACACAACACTTGACCATAGCAAGACTTACCGGTTATGAACTGACATTGTTTCAACCACACATAGAGATCCGACGGTGTAATACATTGAATCCTGCTACACTATTACCTGTAATTGGAACAGACCCACTAGCTCATGATTGTGTTGAAATCATTGAAATAAAGACGAAACCTAGACAAGACTTGACAGACGTTCCATTGTTAGATCCAGACCTGACGTTGTATGTAGACGGATCGTGCATGAGAACAAATACAGGAGATTTAGTGACCGCGTATGCAGTCACAACAGACACTGAAGTTATTGAGACAAATTGTATAGATACTTTGTCAGCCCAAGCAGCAGAACTTATTGCTCTAACACAAGCCTGTATTCAAGCCACAAATAAGAAAGTTAATGTATACACTGACTCACGTTATGCATTCGGAGTTGTACACGACTTCGGCGTGCTATGGCGAGAGAGAGGTTATTTAACCTCCCATGGTGCCCACATTCAGCACGGACCCCTCATTCATGCTTTGTTAGACGCAATACATCTACCCACTGCTATATCGATTATGAAATGTAAAGCACACACGAAGGTTACTGATACCATTTCTCAAGGCAATGATTTAGCTGACAGAACAGCTAAACAGACTGCTCAGAATCGCACATTAGATATGACAAAGCCAATAGTTCAGACACCAACACAGTGTATGACAATTAAGGATCCCGCATTTGACGTAATTGACATACAGACACATGCCACAGCAGAAGAAATAAAGAAGTGGACTGAACTAGGAGGGATCCAGACAGATCAAGGATGGATGACGAAGGAGAAATCTGTATGGTTTCTCCCTGATTCCATGGTTCAAGCCATTATAGCTACAGTTCACAGTCCAGCACATTTAGGAGAGAAGGCTATGCTAGACAGCATTCAGCACATTTGGTTCAACAAACATTTACGAGCAGCAGCTAAACAAAAAGTTCGTACCTGTATGATATGTTGTCAGTTTAATCCAGGAAAGAGTGTTCCCGTAGAGCAGGGTGGATTTCAGCCTCCTGACCATCCTTTTGAAGTCCTCCAGATGGATTATATTCAGATGGAACGTTGTCGAGGATTCAAATATGTTCTCGTAGTTGTCTGCGCTCTCTCCCGTTGGACAGAGGCGTATCCCGTATCAGATTACACTGCCCCGACTACTGCCAAGCAGCTAGTTCGAGAATTCTTCCCACGGTACGGTTTACCACGTGTTGTAAATTCAGATAACGGCCAGCCTTTCTCATCCGAATTAATGAAACATGTCTCGCTTTTGTTGGGATATCAGTGGAAATTCCACTGTGTCCGACACCCCGAGGCAGCAGGTCTCGTGGAACGACATAATCAACTTTTAAAAATCAGACTGTCTAAAATATGTCAGGAAAAAGGTGTGGACTGGATAGTAGCTTTACCAGTTGCGCTATTTTACATGAGGATGGTAGCACACTCTCGAACAGGGCTATCACCTTATGAGGTGATCTTTGGTAGACCACCGAATATGTGGGGGACGCCTATACCCCGTAAAATAACTGATGTTGACTGTAATATGCTGACAGATTACCTGGCTTCCTTGATGTCTGCACTACAATCTTGTCGTTCACAGGTAGTCGCAGCTTTTCCCGACAACACCGAGGTGAAACCTCATGATGTAATTCCCGGCGATTATGTTCTCGTCAGGAATTTTGATCGGAAAACCCAACTGGAGCCAAGGTGGAGGCTTCCTGAGTTGGTCCTGCTGACAACCAGAACAGCTGTGAAGATCGAAGGGAGAAAAGGCTGGGTGCATTCCAGCCATATAAAGAAATTTCATGGACTTCCTCCTGACACAAACAGTACTCCTCGTGTGTCTTCCCCCATTGACTCAAAGCTACCTTTGGCTGAAGCCAGTAGCACCGAACTCTATAAGCAGAAACTCAGGTCCAGATCCAAACTGTCGGACGATTTGATTGTTTAAGTCCTCTCCAAGGTGAAGCGGTTGAATCTGTCCCGACATGTATCCCTTAGGTCTGAATGATGTAGAGTCCAGAATCATAATAAAACGACATGCTTATTGTAAATTACTGCGTAGCCACTGTATTGTGACTTTATTAATTTTGTTTTCCTTGAGTTTTTTAATAGTTACTGCAAGCATATTGTTGCATATGTATTATCCTGTTTCTAAACGTGCTTTCAATATAACTGATGAACATTCTTTTAGTGAATTACCCCCACATGAGTTGTCCTATAGACTTGCGCTGCGCAACAACACCTTCATTAGTATGTTACATCATTCCCATCAGACTAGTAATGCCACCAATTGTTGGGTGTGTGGCCGACTCCCTCCCTATCAGAATAACAAAGGAGTTCTGCCTTTCTTTCCACATCCGTTCACACACAATGGCTCCTGTGGAGCATGGTTTAGTTTATTAAATTCCATAGACCCAGACACAGCAGTTTATCAACAACATTGGATATGGGGAAATCTGAATCTAGTTTTATTCAAAGTCTGTCACCCTAATAAGGAGGGTCACCCCAGTAGAACAGGAACTGATTTAGAAAATGAAGTGTATAAATTAGGTAATTTTACGCCTAATCTTATGATTTTGAATGTCAAAACCGAAGTTGAACCAATTCTGCCCACTATGTCAGTATTTCCAGTTAAGGGTGAATTATGTGTAAGAAAAGTTGGTTCCATACACATGGGCCATAGCCAATGCGTTACTACAGTAGAATATAGTGATCAAGGTAAATCTTCATTTAGAGCTTCTCGCCATTCTTACTTTATATGTGGTCAGACTGCATATATGCGTCTGCCTCTAGATTGGGATGGTACCTGTTACATAGCATTCCTTTTGCCACCTGTTTTTCTAGCTCCCCCTGATTATTATCGAAATGTTCATTTAGTACACAATAGAGAGCGAAGAGATCTCCCAGTTGTCGATTATACTGAGACGGCATGGGACAAGTATGTAGATTTCAATAAAGGTATCTTTCCCTATATAGGTACAATATCAAATAGTAAGCTGATACGCAGACTAACCAAGACTCTTGAAGCTGTAGTAAACGAGACTATAGCCGCCCTAGGCAATCTGACAGAAGAACAATCAGTGATGAGAATTGTTGTTCTCCAGAATCGTCTTGTCCTTGACGTCATCCTGGCCGATAGGGGCGGAGCTTGCAGGGTCATCGGATCCAGCTGCTGCATATTTATACCAGAAAATTCGCCATCTGTATATAAAGCTATAACACGCCTTCATAAGATTGTGAGCCAGATACACGAGAATCCAGGCACTTGGACGTGGTCCGGGTGGTTTTGGAGTGTGATATCAGCCTGGGGATGGAGAGTTCTATCCTTCCTAGGTATTGGCCTTCTTATGCTTTTCAGTTGTTGTTTATGCCTGCAATGTGGACCAGCGATTTGTGGTCTGTGTGCCACATCATGCATTCCATATCACAGTTCTCGTTCAAAACACCGGAAGAAGAAGGAAGAAGAAATGATGCTCCATGAGCAAATCGATGGAATGATGAAGATTGATATCTCTTAAAGGGCAAGTAGGGGACAAGGAGGGAATGTGGAAATGTGGATTTTCCTGATCAGTTATGTCCCCTATCTTGGACCCCAACGGTTCTATATGCATGTTACAAATACATGTATGTTCCCTCCAGTTCCAGTTTCTAAGAACGCAAATATATGTGTGTCTACCGTCGACATGTTCTCTGTCAGATCCGCCATCAATGGGCTGGATATTCGATTCCTAAGTATGAAAGGCCACCGACTTTATATGGCTAAGTTACTCCATTTTTACAGTTCAGGCAAGTAGGCCCGATTCTGTCCTCAAAGCCTTTCCCTGCTCTCTGTCTCTGACAGCTTCAGCTTGAGCTCGCATCTGTATCCATGAACTTTGTCCTACTCCCTGTGCAGCTAACGGTGCCTGCCTCGGCCAGTTTTCGCCTGCCTGCCAAGAAGCTGTATTTCACCTTCGAATTATCTATCTTGCTCTTCAGCCGATGCATTCCTGTCTAGTGATTTAGGTAAACATTTCCTTTAGCTCACAAGCAAAGGACTCAGCCTTTCCGTCCTCCTGCAAGTGATTCATAGCCCTGCTGCCATGGAAAGTTTTCTGCCTCTCGCATCTCATATAGACACTTAGGCGTTTGTGCACGCACACAGTCAGTATAGACTAGATTCTGTCCGAGAGTCCTTCCTTGTGGATAACATAGTTCTTTAAACATAGGATGTTAGATATGATTTGGGATTAGGTTGACTTGACCCCCCAGACTTTTCGTCTCCACATGTAGAGCTAAATGTCAAGTCCCTTCACCCCCTAGTTGCACGTCACTCACACGTCATGCTGCTGCGCGCGCATCTATGCCAAGTATTATCTTATAGATCCACCTATGTCTGATAATCCTAACCAATCATGTTTCTTTTATTCCTTATTACGCCTAGTTTCGATTACGTACCTGTTATGTCACTTTTCTTATCAAATGTTACGCCTTCTACATTCGTTTCATTGTAATGTACTTATTATAAAAATGCATGTCTGTCAATAAAGTATTGTACTTCACTTCCTGAACCCTCGTGGTGACGGAACCTGAAGGCCGCGACTCGAGTCGGCCATTTTGAGTGGAATAAAGCCCATTTAGAAAACCTCTTATACCACGGATTCTGCCTCTTGTTATTTTGAGCTATTTTACTTTATTTTAAGATTCCGTATGAAATTCAGTCCGGTAAAGAAGATTTTATTTACCACAGTAGGAGGGTGAACAATAAACCCAATACCTTGGACTCTGAGCATGGCCAAATTAGCTCTCAGCCTATAACTGGGCCATCTAGTCACTGACTACATACTACAATTTGTTTCTCAGGCATCACCGAAAGATGTATAGCAACATCACCACCACTTTTGCTAATGATATTCGGCCAGACAGCATGAGTGGTAGTACTATCAAGAACACAATAGATTTGTGTAAGCCTGCCAACTGTCTGCTCATTTTAAGTTATGTTTTCACTTCTCAAACAGAATCTCACAATATCCTAACAATATCATAGTGTTGGCTTTGAGTCCCAGGTGATGAGGTGTCAGTGACCAGCTATTCATCCAAAACGATTCAGGGTTGATAGTAGTATTCCTGTTCTGATCTCTCGGTCTTGGATATATACCAGCATGTTATCTGCATACAGTGACACCAAATTTGTAACCCTCCTGATTTAAACAAAGTGCGGAGATATTGGTATAAAGCACACGCCAAGGTCAGGGTAAATAGGAAAGGGGACAGTGAGGATCCCTGACTGATGCCTCTCTCCAGTGTCTACTTTTGAATATATGGAAGTGATTGTCTGAACTTGGACTGTGGGGTTCTTGAACAAACACCATATGCAGTTGGCAAATTTAGGGCCAAATACCAGTCAGTGAAGAACCCTGGAGAGGAAGCCACATGACACAGTGTAGATTGCTGTCTCCTCATCCAGCAAGGTAATGGCAATTTTAAATGGCAATCTCACATTTCCTTCATTAGAAGGATAATGTGTGTCAGGTTGCATGCCATCCTTATGTGCAGCATAATCTGCAAAGGTCCTTATAGATCAGTTCCATGATTTCTGCCTGTATTCTATTTGCCAGCAACATGCTGAACACATGTATGCCTGAATCTAATCCGATGAGTGGAAGGTAAGTCTTGAAGTTTATGAGATTCTTACCTGGATTTGGGGCCAGTGTAATCCTTGACTCAAACAATGATTTGGAAAGACATTCAAATCCACCCCATCAGCAATATTGCCCACTACTACCAATCATCTAATATCAGCATTAGATGAGTAAAACTCTGCTAGGAAACTGACCCTGTCAAATGAATTTCCAGTTTTAAGCCCAATATGACATATATGAATTCCTCCCTAGTTACGATGGCCTCTCCAGTTTTATATAGCGCAAACTAGACCCGAAGATATCAGAACGCTTTACATGAGCACCAGTTACTTAACAGACAGAAACATTCATTTTTGTTAGGCACGGGAAGATTAAGTGATTTGTCCAGAATCACAGAATGTTGAGCGTCCCTTGTGCAGAGACTCAAACCTGGTTTTGCAGCTCTGTTGTCGACCGCCATAACCGTTAGATTACATTCTCTCCCCAACTTGGCATCTATAGCATTATCAGTGTCCTATGGATAGGTATCTAGCATCCTTAGGTAGTTAAAGAATATCCTCTCTATCCCCTCTTGCATTTATATTAAACTCCCTGCATGTCTTCACTGATGGAACTCACATGTATGGAGAGGTGGAGATAGTGTCACTTTAGTAATCACTCCATGATTCTTCCTGTTTTACCCCATTTTCTATGAAAAAGCTATATATATAAATTCGCAACTACTTCAAAAAGCCAAGAGTTTATTTCACTTTAGTGAGAAAGAGCTGGGTGAACAATAAACCCAATACCTTGGACTCTGAGCATGGCCAAATTAGCTCTCAGCCGATAACTGGGCCATCTAGTCACTGACTACATACTACAATTTGTTCTCAGGCATCACCGAAAGATGTATAGCAACATCACCACCACTTTTGCTAATGATATTCGGCCAGACAGCATGAGTGGTAGTACTATCAAGAACACAATAGATTTGTGTAAGCCTGCCAACTGTCTGCTCATTTTAAGTTATGTTTTCACTTCTCTAACAGAATCTCTCAATATCCTAACAATATCATAGTGTTGGCTTTGAGTCCCAGGTGATGAGGTGTCAGTGACCAGCTATTCATCCAAAACGATTCAGGGTTGATAGTAATATTCCTGTTCTGATCTCTCGGTCTAGGATATATACCAGCATGTTATCTGCATACAGTGACACCAAATTTGCTGAGGTAACCCTCCTGATTTAAACAAAGTGCGGAGATATTGGTATAAAGCACAAGCCAAGGTCAGGGTAAATAGGAAAGGGGACAGTGAGGATCCCTGACTGATGCCTCTCTCCAGTGTCTACTTTTGAATATATGGAAGTGATTGTCTGAACTTGGACTGTGGGGTTCTTGAACAAACACCATATGCAGTTGGCAAATTTAGGGCCAAATAAGAGTCAGTGAAGAACCCTGGAGAGGAAGCCACATGCCACAGTGTAGATTGCTGTCTCCTCCTCCAGCAAGGTAATGGCAATTTTAAATGACAATCTCACATTTCCTTCATTAGAAGGATGATGTGTGTCAGGTTGCATGCCATCCTTATGTGCAGCATAATCTGCAAAGGTCCTTATAGATCAGTTCCATGATTTCTGCCTGTATTCTATTTGCCAGCAACATGCTGAACACATGTATGCCTGAATCTAATCCGATGAGTGGAAGGTAAGTCTTGAAGTTTATGAGATTCTTACCTGGATTTGGGGCCAGTGTAATCCTTGACTCAAACAATGATTTGGAAAGACATTCAAATCCACCCCATCAGCAATATTGCCCACTACTACCAATCATCTAATATCAGCATTAGATGAGTAAAACTCTGCTAGGAAACTGACCCTGTCAAATGAATTTCCAGTTTTAAGCCCAATATGACATATATGAATTCCTCCCTAGTTACGATGGTCTCTCCAGTTTTATATAGCGCAAACTAGACCCGAAGATATCAGAACGCTTTACATGAGCACCAGTTACTTAACAGACAGAAACATTCATTTTTGTTAGGAACGGGAAGATTAAGTGATTTGTCCAGAATCACAGAATGTTGAGCGTCCCTTGTGCAGAGACTCAATCCTGGTTTTGCAGCTCTGTTGTCGACCGCCATAACCGTTAGATTACATTCTCTCCCCAACTTGGCATCTATAGCATTATCAGTGTCCTATGGATAGGTATCTAGCATCCTTAGGTAGTTAAAGAATATCCTCTCTATCCCCTCTTGCATTTATATTAAACTCCCTGCATGCCTTCACTGATGGAACTCACATGTATGGAGAGGTGGAGATAGTGTCACTTTAGTAATCACTCCATGATTCTTCCTGTTTTACCCCATTTTCTATGAAAAAGCTATATATATAAATTCGCAACTACTTCAAAAAGCCAAGAGTTTATTTCACTTCAGTGAGAAAGAGCTGGGTGAACAATAAACCCAATACCTTGGACTCTGAGCATGGCCAAATTAGCTCTCAGCCTATAACTGGGCCATCTAGTCACTGACTACATACTACAATTTGTTCTCAGGCATCACAGAAAGATGTATAGCAACATCACCACCACTTTTGCTAATGATATTCGGCCAGACAGCATGAGTGGTAGTACTATCAAGAACACAATAGATTTGTGTAAGCCTGCCAACTGTCTGCTCATTTTAAGTTATGTTTTCACTTCTCTAACAGAATCTCTCAATATCCTAACAATATCATAGTGTTGGCTTTGAGTCCCAGGTGATGAGGTGTCAGTGACCAGCTATTCATCCAAAACGATTCAGGGTTGATAGTAGTATTCCTGTTCTGATCTCTCGGTCTTGGATATATACCAGCATGTTATCTGCATACAGTGACACCAAATTTGCTGAGGTAACCCTCCTGATTTAAACAAAGTGCGGAGATATTGGTATAAAGCACACGCCAAGGTCAGGGTAAATAGGAAAGGGGACAGTGAGGATCCCTGACTGATGCCTCTCTCCAGTGTCTACTTTTGAATATATGGAAGTGATTGTCTGAACTTGGACTGTGGGGTTCTTGAACAAACACCATATGCAGTTGGCAAATTTAGGGCCAAATACCAGTCAGTGAAGAACCCTGGAGAGGAAGCCACATGCCACAGTGTAGATTGCTGTCTCCTCATCCAGCAAGGTAATGGCAATTTTAAATGACAATCTCACATTTCCTTCATTAGAAGGATGATGTGTGTCAGGTTGCATGCCATCCTTATGTGCAGCATAATCTGTAATGGTCCTTATAGATCAGTTCCATGATTTCTGTCTGTATTCTATTTGTCAGCAACATGCTGAACACATTTATGCCTGAATCTAATCCGATGAGTGGAAGGTAAGTCTTGAAGTTTATGAGATTCTTACCTGGATTTGGGGCCAGTGTAATCCTTGACTCAAACAATGATTTGGAAAGACATTCAAATCCACCCCATCAGCAATATTGCCCACTACTACCAATCCTCTAATATCAGCATTAGATGAGTAAAACTCTGCTAGGAAACTGACCCTGTCAAATGAATTTCCAGTTTTAAGCCCAATATGACATATATGAATTCCTCCCTAGTTACGATGGCCTCTCCAGTTTTATATAGCGCAAACTAGACCTGAAGATATCAGAACGCTTTACATGAGCACCAGTTACTTTACAGACAGAAACATTCATTTTTGTTAGGCACGGGAAGATTAAGTGATTTATCCAGAATCACAGAATGTTGAGCGTCCCTTGTGCAGAGACTCAAACCTGGTTTTGCAGCTCTGTTGTCGACCGCCATAACCGTTAGATTACATTCTCTCCCCAACTTGGCATCTATAGCATTATCAGTGTCCTATGGATAGGTATCTAGCATCCTTAGGTAGTTAAAGAATATCCTCTCTATCCACTCTTGCATTTATATTAAACTCCCTGCATGTCTTCACTGATGGAACTCACATGTATGGAGAGGTGGAGATAGTGTCACTTTAGTAATCACTCCAGGATTCTTCCTGTTTTACCCCATTTTCTATGAAAAAGCTATATATATAAATTCGCAACTACTTCAAAAAGCCAAGAGTTTATTTCACTTTAGTGAGAAAGAGCTGTGTGTTCTCCAGGTGGAAGTTCTTCCCTCAAGTTTTGTTATGTCTTTCTGTAGAGATTCTGTTAGTCCCATCACCTTCTCAGAACAAAGACCGTGATGACCACCTTCATGGTGATCCATTCAGTGCTTCTTGGTGTGCTTGTCCTAATGGATCCTTCAAATATCATAATTTGGTGATCATTAGGTAATCATACCAGCTAAAGACTCAATGAAGGATGCCTAATTCTACCTGGTGGAAAGACATCAGCAAAGCTGCACATATTTGCTCTCTTCCACAGCTATTAATTATGAGAACCAACAAACAATTGTTTCTAAAATAATCTTTCACAATAGGGCGATAAGACCATTACAAATGTCAGGCACTGCGGATGAACATTTTTTCCTATGTTTAAGTCCTGTAAGAGCTGCAGTTGGTGGTGCAGAAAGCAGGGTCTCACTAAAGGCCAGGCCCGGCACCCCAATTCTAAGCCTCGAGTGTACAAAGTTCGAGCCTAATTGGTGTCTAGTGAAAGGGGTGCTAAACGCAAACTTCTAAAAAGGAAATCTGTGGAAATTCCGCATTTTTTGTTAGACTTAATACCAAGCAAAAACTGACACGTGTGTCTCAGTATACAAGCAGTAAAACGGAAATATAACGAGTATGTTCAAAATCAACAGAAAAGTCTGTCACGTTTGCATGTCCCTTAGTGGTGTAGACGACGTGCAAAGGGATGAAGCCTTGGGGGCGGTTTCAGCCAGACATGTTCAACATTATGTGTAGTAAAATAAGACTGAAAACAAAATAATTCAATGTAATATGTATAGAAAATAAAATAAAAAAGAAATATTCTCAAAACCGTTGATATGTCAGGCTCCTCCACCTACTGCATTTAGTCACTTTTCCCATGTTATAAATGACGCAGAAGGGACGCAAGGGGCTTGTAAATCTGCCCCTTAGTCTGTGTTGCAAATAATGTGCCATGGCAGGAGATATCAACCACCTGGTACCACTCATAGAATAGGTAGTGTACACTGCTTAAAATAGATTTGCACAGCTGTTGTTCAGGCAATAGTTGCTTTCAGTATCAACAGCAATAGTACATAGCCTTTCCACAGCTGCTGTCAGGAAAGAACGGGGACCCATGCCGCCCCGTCAAGTTAATTAGAATGATTGGAAAGAATGACCTTTTTAGCAGGATACATAATTGCATTGTCATGGCACATTATTTGACCTTCTATAGACTGTCTTCACACACCACTAATGAGTACTTTTTGTCTACTGACAGCTGAGATATTGTCAAGCATAAGAAGAACTGGATTAAAACAAGATATAAATGAACTATTCAGAAAAGAAAATAATAGATAATTAATAGACAAATACTTCCACCTTCTAACTACAGGTTCCATCTTTTCTTGATTTTCAAAATTTCATATGAAGGGAGCAGGATTGTGCCTCTCAAGATGCAGGAGGATTGACCGGGGTTCACCACCATGAAATGGATTCCGTCATTTATTTTTATTGGCTTTGGTAACTGCTTATTTTGCTTTTATTTGGCTAGCATAAGAAATAGGGCCTGAAATTAGAGGATCGGTTACTCCATCACAAAAGAGATGGATATACATTATTAAAAGCAGATTATATCCTCAGTAGGCCTGGGTGGAGTTTGCGAAGTCGCGCTATACAGAACTCTGGGAAGTGTTAAAAAAACTCTGCTGTGTTAGGCAGAGTTCAACGAGCAGGCAGACCTGCTCACCGTGCCTGTTCCTGTTACATTTCTAAGTGTGCACCAGAAATTGCTCACGAATGGCACTGCGCGGCTTGCATGGGTGCTGCAATTTTGTTTGCTCTTCTGTTCATGGTGCTGGGCCTGTTTTCCAATCCTTATTTAATCTTTTCAATGCCCCCTCCATCTAACTTAGATACACTTAATTTGTATTTATTGTATTAGTGGGTGTTTTTGTGTCTGTGTATTTGACATTTTCATGACTTTTTAAAAAATTTCCCTTTACTTCCTTATTTCTTCCTTGCTTTGCTTTCATCCTTCCTTTTCCTGTTTCTTTTCTCCCCCCACCCAGTGCCATGGCAGAGCGGGGAGACCTGGAGAGCAGCAGCACCAGGCCCCACTGAACAGCCAGAAGCAGCTGCCTACTTTGTGCACAGCGCCACTGCCAAGCTGTGCAGCCCTGCGCAGTCATTTGCGAGGTGGTGGTGGCAGCACTCTTTCTTCACCCTCAGCACCACCTCCCTGCCATGCTGGCAGCAGGCCTGGGCACTGGTGCACTCTCTGGGACCGTCATCTACATTGGGAGAGGGTGCGCAAGTGTATGCACTGCTCCACCCAGGTTCAACACACCCAGCAGCAGCTGATGCACTGCTGGGTAGATATCTTGGACCAGTAGTAGGCCTTGCTTGACCTGCTAGGCATCAAGATTGCGGGGCTTGGTGTGTAAATATTTGTTGTGTTTGTGTTCTACAATGCTAAAAAAAAATCATTGAACTTCAGTGACTCAGAGTCATCATCATAGGCTATAGCTCTGCCCCTTCATTATGAAACATTTTGGTTGGCTTGACTACCTGGCTTTTCTAACATTTTCAACCAACAAAACGGTCATTGTTATATTTTAGAAAGAAGATGCTGCTAACTGAACTGTAGTGATGTATTGCAGTTGTATTTTTTGGATTAAAACAATTAAGGGGAGGCATTAGTAGCATCTAGAAAATGTGCAATTTTTAGATGGACAGACCATCACCAATCCTGGCTCAAATTCCGCTGTAGGTTGGAGGGGGAGAAGCAACATAAGGGATGGGCGGTGGTAAGTCACATTGCTTGCCCATTGACGATTACTATTATACTTACTTGCTACAAGGGTGTCATCTTGACTCGTGATCTTGAGCTCCCTGCTATAGCAGCTACAGCAGTGGTTGTATTCTTATGGCCTCTTCTATCTGCAAGTCTGCAAAAGCTCACATGATGGATGCTAATAGTGATGGCATGATGGAAATGGGAAAGAACGGAAGGTTAAAAGAAAGAATGGGTGAAATGGTATATGAGTGAAAGGATGTGTAGGTAGGTGAAAAGATGCATGGGTGGGTATTACTTAAATGGATGGATAAATGATAGGATGGTTGAAAGAAAGGGTGGATACGGAATGTATAGATATGGATTGGAAATGTTAATGAAAGACTGAATGGAGAATATAAAGCTTAAATCATGGTAGGTATGGGTGAATGTTGATGATTGAAAGGTTGAATTAATATTTGCTTGGATGTATAAACAAGGGAGCTCTTCTGAAGAGGGGCATGCTGCTAACCTACTTTGCTTACTTGGTTTTATGATGGTCAAAGCTATGGTTCAAAGTGGGGGCTATTTAGATTTTTGGTCTACCCGCATGACTCACTGTATTTGTTAAGTGAGGCAGAAATTTATCCCACCAATCATTGTTCTTCACCCACTCTCTTCCCATGGCATTTCACCACCCATGACTGAAGTGCAGTATGGTTCAAGTCATGACTGCAGTGTTGGCTATGCAATGTGTATCTGCTTCAGTCAATGCAGCATTTACAAAGTTTTCAATGCATTGCAAACCAAACACACAAGGTGTGTTTCTCCTCACCCACTCAGTCTGCTCTTAGTAATTGTCTTGCTTATTCTTTCCTAAGTTCTTCAGTCCCAGCCTATTAAAACATTAAAAAATGTATACTTGTCATGTGCCACATTTTTATGGCCATTTGAAGTGATTCATAAATATATTTAATGCTTTCCCATAACAGATTTCCGCCAGTTCAAAATTTTTCCTTTCAACTTTCGGCAGCTGCAGTGACTGAAAAAGCTAAAGCTTAGTCACATGATGATGATCGGGGACAGTGCACTATTCTATAGCAACAGTTCTACCTACCTAATCCCTGTGCATTACCCTACAGTAAAGTAAGTCAAGTTTCCTTTCCTTACTGGTCAGGGAATTAATTTTTTGGGAAATAGTTTTGGTAGAGGGCGAGGCCAGTGAGTAAAGTGGGACTACGGGCCTGATTTAGAAGTCGGGTGAGGCAATACTCTCTCACAAATGTGCCAGATATCCCATCTACCTTAGTAAAAATCCTATGGGCTTGATTGTGGTCATAATATGGCAAACGGGATATCCATCATATTTGTGATGGAGAGTTCCCCTCCGCTGACTTCTAAGGGCCTGATTTTAAATTTGGCATGAGGGATACTCTTTGACAAACGTTCCAAATACAATGTATACATCCTGTTCCTTTCCCTGTAGCGCAGTGCATTGTTTTCTGCACTGTCTAATTACAGCATACAGGATATCCGCATTTTATACGTGAAGTGTGTGGCATATTAGCCTATTTAATATTAGTCTGCCTCTATGGAGTCAGGGTTGAAAGTAAAAGGCATTTGGGGAGGAGCCGGGCCATTGGAATGTAAGTAAGATGATTGTCAAATACAGCTGGCCAGCTGCAGACTGCAGATAGTAGCAAATGGCCCAACATGCTTGCTAACATGCATACATTAGTCTGGCATACCAACTGCATAGTGCATAATGCCTTACTCATTAAATAGAGGTAATTTATTTTTCCACAAATAGTAAGCACTGCTACTGTGTCCCCTACTATAGAATTTTGAACAAGTACTGGTCCATCCTCACCAGCGACTAGGCAGGAGATAGCAGCCTGGCTGTGGTGACAGAGGCTGGAAACCACATAGTCAGAATACCAGCCTATGGTGGCCCCAGAGGAGGAAAAGGCAGAAGTATTTGCCTCTGACCCAGGCCCCAGTTCAGCAAGCCAGCCACAGACTCTAGCCTCCCGGCCATTTTATTGCCGCTGTCAGCTAGGGTCTCTAACTGCCACTTCTCTCAGTGCACACCCGCCCCCTCATTCCAGCACCTCATCCTGTAGCAGATTCATCATTTGGTGAGCTGCTTCAAGAGCCATTTGAGTAGGGTTGAGCAGAGTCTCGACCAGCTACAGACCAGAATTGAAGATGCCCTCTTCTGAGCCCTTTTTAAAAATGTTCCTTTGGTGAGAGGGACTGTTGGTGTGGGAAGGGATTTGAGACCGGGTGTTTAGGACTTTTCTTTCTTGGGACATTGGTTGGGGATGAGTTGATTTGTTTGGGGCGAGAGGTGGGCCGGTTGTGGGTGGAGTGGGTGAGTTTCTTTTTGATTGTTAAAATAAAGGGAAGATTTATTTTTATATCATACTTTATACCTGAAGTTGTTCTTTTGTGCTTTACTTTTACGTTGCACTGCTGCCTTTTTGTGCAGCCTGTTTATTTAAATCTATTTCCAAAGTGTATGCCAGTTATGAGGGTATGCTGTCATTCCCTATATTGCCTACAAAAATATGGATAAACAATTGCTTACCTCATCTGCAGTAGAAGTTAATTACGTACAAAATAAAGTTGTTCACTTCACCCCATATTTTTCTTACTTAAATAGTTTAAGTGATGGCTGGCGGCTGCTCCCTCTGTCAAACTTCCAACACCTTACTGGAGGGTTTCCCAAGGTGCCTTCTTTAGGCTAGTTTTAGTGCACTAACATGTCAGACATCACAGCACGGTCCCACTCTGAAGGGGTGATCTCAACTGAAGGATTAATCAAAAGGATTACAGGAAACTAAATTGAAAGAAAAACTGAGAGTTAGTAGGTTATGCATATACATTTATATTATAGCTAAGAAAGACTGAGGACAGACTTCTACCACCCCGGCACTTCAAAAAATGCCACATAACATGACAAAAACAAGCAATAGTAAATTATTTTGCGCAATGGTGAGCATAGAATTTGAAAACCAACGTTATGAAATCCTCAAAATGTACTTCAAGACAAGGTTAAACATTTTATATTATGCTTGACAAAGGCCTGAATAATGTTGACATTGAGGAGTGGCATTTTCACTTATGTGTGGTTGGGTAAGTGGGGCTGGTATGGGCTACTGAGCAGGTAATAGAAGATCCTGCAATGAGTTGGTGTCAAATTTAGCCACATCTGCCCCACCATGTGTGTGATCTATTTGGTCTAAATTAAGACACACACCAAAACAAAATCAGACAGACATGAGGAAGAGGTTTAGGGGTTTGATGAATGGATGGGAAAAGGGATTTGGAGAAAGGTGTGACAAAGACAAACAACGCAAGAACAATTTTGCACAGGGCGATGAGCAGCACATCATCATCAACAATCTGTTGTGGATGTTAACAAAGGAATGAGCACGACACAATACAGTTAGATGCATTGCAAACAGTCTTTCTGCCCCAGAGACCCAAGTTAATAGATATCTAAATTTTCTGTCTTCTAGGTCTGAAAGAAATCAAATTATGGAGGAGCGAATTTAACCCATCCTGTTCTGAAAATAAGATTGTTAAAAGAAAAATGATACTGTATTGCCAAAGTGGTTGTTCCATCTGTATTTCCTCTGGCATGTCCGTCACTCTTGGGTGCCTGTCTGAATGTGTCTGGTAGGTAAGCAGGAGTGTTGTGCTCAGCTTTTGCCTTTCTTTCATATATTCAGGAGAAGAGAAGGCCTGTGGATTGTAAAACAGAAACTGTATTGTTGGGTAAAGGAAAAGCACAAAAGAAAGTAAAGCTTCATGAGGAGTGTACCAAGAAGACTCAGAGGCAGAGCAAAAAACAAGATGAGTTGGTTTTTCATTCCAGCGCAATACACACACTTAGCAGCATATCCCAAATGAATGCACCACTCTTTATTGCACATAGCTGAGTACTAGGCCTCATAGTCATGATTTCCCTTTGAAGTTGATAACTTCTTTCTTTCAACTGTTGATGAGGTACTCCTGCCATGAGTCTATTCATCCTCTTTCTGATTTTGAGCAATTCTGTCCCAGTTTGGACCCAAGCAAGATAGACGTGTAGTGCACTGTTGAAGAACAAGTAGAGAAACAGAATTTCAGTATTTTGTATAGATTTGCATTTGTTATCTAAATTGACTGGTCTGTTCTCTGAAGAACCCAAAAACGGAAGTGGACCATGCAGGTACCTTTTTGCGAATTGAATTTGTAAAGGTCAGTCACATTTAGAAAAAAAGATCACCCATCAGGCAACAAATGTTGCAGTTCATCAAAATCAAGTTTACTATTAATTGAACACCCTGCCTCACAGTCTTTCACCATATAAATCTTAAATCCTCACTCACAATCACTCACTCATTGTTGCAATAGTTGTAGTTACCTCTTCTCATCCAAGTACAGGTAGGTTAGGTAGTAGGTACACAATTATATCTTTCATGCAGGCAGCACATTGAAATTTGGTATTGACGACTTTGTAAATCAATGATCTTCTGGGGCAGCCCTGCTAAGTGATGCAAAAAAAAAGAAAGGCATGCGAAGGCAGAAAGTCATGAAGGATTTGTGGATGCTTCTTCACTGCACACTGGCCCAACTCCAATCCTGCCATATATGTAACTAAAAAGTGGTGGGGCAGCAGAAATTGACACAAACATAATGTCCAATAGCTACTTTTGTTTTCCAAAGAAAGAAGTTCAAAGAGAAATAATTTGAAAAGTTCCATGGTGGCACTGGCATACTTAGTCTGGGAAGTAAATTTCGACATCAAACTTAGGTGGTTTTCCCACAAGTTGATCAACTAACACACTTGATTCTGACCAGTCATCCTCTTCCTCCACTTCCTGTACTGTTTCAGGAACAATGTATTTGCGTGGTAAGAAATGTTGGTAGACTTTGATCATGGTTAATCTTTCAATGTTTTGAGGTGAGAGACTGGTCCTTCTCATTGTAACAACCGCACCACCTGCAATGAATACATGCTCAGCAGACACCCTGGCTACAGTACAAGCCAGATACTTTAATACAAGCCTGCTGAGCTCTGGTTTTTAGTGGATCTTCCCACACCAATAATCAATGGGTTTTGATCCA
Organism: Triturus cristatus; assembly: GCF_964204655.1. Lineage (NCBI taxonomy): Eukaryota > Metazoa > Chordata > Amphibia > Caudata > Salamandridae > Triturus > Triturus cristatus. The sequence continues at coordinate 462,005,645 of NC_140594.1, forward strand.
TATAGACCTCTTTTGAATCATCCAGATTCTCCTGGAAAATCCTCTGAATGGTCATTGGTCACTGGTGCTGCCACTAGCCCTGGGTGGAATTTGCGAAGTTCTGCTGCGCAAACTCCACGAAGTGACGAAAAACTCAGTGAAGTTCCGCAAGTGGCGGAGTGCAGTGTGAACTGCTGTTCACGCTGATTTTCCTGCTGCTTGGGAATTTTACCCGAGTGGCAGCTTGTGCTCGCCAACTTACCGTTGCTGAGAGTGAGCAAGGAAAAAATGAGGCCTAAACAGAGAAACTCCCCTCCATTTGTGGAGTTTTCAAAACTCATCAATACGCGGAGCTCTCGAAGTGCAGAAAGAGTTCTGCTAAACAGAGTGGAGTTTTTTCCCCGTTTGCACTTCCCAGCAGTAAGTTGGCCAGTACGAGCTGCAGTTCAGGTAGAATATTTACCGAGCTGTTGGAATTTCAGTGTGAACAGCAGTTTGCACCGCACTCCACCGCTTGCGGAACTCTCCATGGATTTTTTGTTTTTTCGGGGAGTTCCAAATGCAGATCTCCACAAACCCCACCCAGGTCTAGAAAAAACTCTGCTGCACTATGCAGAGTGGAGTTGTCTGCACTTCGCGAGCTCCGCGGAGTAGTGCAGAATACTTCTGAAACTTTGCGAACAGATTGGAGTTCACTGCCAAGGCCTAGCTGCCACTTGCTCGGCCTCTATTACTTTCATCTCTGCACTGGACTTAAGACCTTCCACTTGAAACCAAGCCAATGTAGAGGTTGGGTCTGAATCTTCTGTTGTCATTGTTCCCAGTGTTCTTGGTGCTGTTATCTGCTGCTGTGAGACAAGACTGCCCTCTCAGGAAGTTGAAGGGGACACCCCAGAGTGGGACTGTAAGTTTCGGCTGTTCTTCTTCCAGGTCTCCGGCTTGCTCAACAATCTACCTCTTGCATTTTGAATCATCCCCTTCAGGAAAATGAATGAAATTGGGCAGAATTGTTTTGTACCGTGGATTAACGAGTGTGGCATAGATGTACTCTTTGGATGAGATTATGTCATTGTGCAGCCTTGCATCACAAACCAAGCAACATATTAAGCTCTTAACCAAGGCATGCACTTCTGGGTTTTTGCTCACACCTTCGAGTGCAAACCTTTTGGACACCAGGTTGGCTCATCGTACTGTTCTCCTTGCTAACTTCCCATGTGAAAACCTCAAAAGGAGTAGCATCTGTGTCAGGCATTTGACTAGGCCCCGCTTCTCCTCATCCATGGTCATAGCTTTTCCAAATTGCATCCCCTCCTCTTTGAATGACAGTCATTGATCTGTCTGTACTGCTCAAACAGATGTTGCAACATGTAATAGGTCGAGTTCCAACGTGTTGGAACCTTCTCCATCAGGGCTTTAATTGGTGCTCTATTAGCACGCTGAACAATCCACAACTGCTTCCAGCTTTAAAAGGATGGCTGAAATGAGTGCAGATTCTTCTGCAGGTGGTCAGTATGTCTACTTCTTTGAGAAAGTCTTGCACAACGACACTGACTTAAGGCACTAAATGAAGGACCCTGACATAGCCACCTTCTGCCATGGCCTTGACTATGCTACTGCCATTGTCCATGGCAAAAAATCCTGTTCTGAGACCTCTGGGTCTCAGTCATTCAGACACCTTGTTGTTAAATTCATCCAAGATGTTTGCAGCAGTTTGTGAATTCTCCATAGCGGATATGGCTTCTATTGCATGCACTAAATCAAAGTGGAGTGGAGCCAAGAGCACTCTAGAGATCTGGCACAAATATGTAGAAGACCTTCATCATAAGAGCGTAGCCGTGGCATAGCCAGCTACTATCGGTTTGCTAACAGAAGAAAGGAGCACGTGAGGAGACTTTTAAGTTACCCACGATCGGAGGGCGTAGTGGATATTTTGGTAGACCGGACTTTTTGGGCTGATGCTAAGTGTTTTTAGATCCCTGTAAGCCCATATGTTAAAGAGAATTCTGAGGGGTAACGGTTATAATACATTTGTGATATTACATCAAAAATGGGGGCAACCTGGGGGAGCTGATAAAATAATTTCAATGAGAAAGACCCCGGGTTTGTTAAAATACACAGTATTTGGATGGCTGAATCACAGCAATTGATGTGGTGCACATTTTAAACAGATAGAAGATCAGTCGCAATAAAATAACCCCCTATAAAGAGTGTAAGGCAGTACCTCTGATTTAAAAGATCGTGTTAAGCAGGGATATATATGTATACCATAAAGCTATTGCTTGAGAGAGTGTTAGTAGGACTAAAGTGGCATTTTCGTTTTATAGGCTGATTAACCTGGAATTTAGAATGCAGGAATTGTTGGTGTGCAGTTTCAAGATAAGCCAATAGCCAATTGGAATTTTAGCGCTCTGAGGGCCATTAGTTCCAGTGGTCAAGACAACACGGAGTTAGGAGCAAGGTAGATTGCTTTTGCTGTTTTTCATGTTTTATAACTGGTGCTGCCACTAGCCCTGGGTGGAATTTGCAAAGTTCTGCTGCGCAAACTCCACGAAGTGACAAAAAACTCAGTGAAGTTCCACAAGTGGCGGAGTGCAGATTGAACTGCTGTTCACGCTGATTTTCCTGCTGCTTGGGAATTCTACCCGAGTGGCAGCTTGCGCTCGCCAACTTACCGTTGCTGAGAGTGAGCAAGGAAAAAAAGAGGCCTAAACAGAGAAATGGAGCTATACCTAAAAAAAACGTATGCGCCTATGGTGTATGGATAGATGGATCGAGTCAAAATGCAAACAGGAATAAATTGAATAAACAAATTTAAAAAAAGAAATAAACTTTTTTTTAAATAAAATGAAAAATAAATAGATTACAATAAAAAAAGCTTAAATTGAAAAAATGAGAAAGCAAATTAAAAATAAAGATCTATAATTGCTGATGTTTGTTTGCGAGGATGAGAAGCAACCTATTGTCAGGCTAGGAGGTTCAAAATAAAAAATGCTAAAAATGTATGCAGTATGTAAACTCTGTTCATCACAATAACATTTTATATATACATATACTACAATGATCCTCAAGCATATTATTAAACTAAATCACATCCATCAATGCAAGCGTATGGCAAAGGCAAAATGGCTGCCAGCCACATGGGGAACAAAAAACACATTAAAGGCTCTTACAAAAAACACACTGGCTGGATGCAGAAAATGGCTGCCAGCCACATGGTCAAACAACAACAGCAAGCAAGGAGGCATGGGAACAAGGAGCACATTCATGCCTATGGCAAAACACAGTGGCTGGATGCAGAAAATGGCTGCCAGCCACATGGTCAAACAGCATCAGCGAGCAAGAAGGCATGGGAAACAAAGAACACATGCAAGCCTATGGCGAAACACACTGGTTGGATGCAGAAAAGGACAGCGAGCCAAATGATCAAACAACAAAAGCGAGCAAGGAGGAATGGGGAGCAAAGAGAACACACTCAGGCCTATGGACCCAGACTTTCACAAAAGGGCCCCTGGCCACATGGCATATAGAACAAAGACAAATGGTGGCCTATGCCCAGCACACTCACTGTCTAGACAATATAAGCATGATAACACTGAAGAAAACACTACTATTAATTCAGCAATGCCAAAAACGAAAATAAACTGAGCCATAAATATCTTACAGCACACATCCTCCCAAGGCATCTAATATTACCCCACATATACGCTTTTTGTGCCCAAAAAAATGAAATACCAAAACATTACCACATATAACTAAATGCAATGCTATTAAAGCCCTAAATCATGTTTTAAAACAACATATACTACAGAAACAGTTGCTTCATGCACCAATCACTAGTACTGGCCAGGGCCTACTGACTAAGCCTGGGCAAAGCACTACGCTACGCTCGCGTAGTTTGCGAAGTTTGCGCTACTTCGCACTACGCGAATTGCACGTAGCACAGTGCGAACACGCGTAGCGTAGTGTTGCGTAGTGCAGCGGTCATTTTTTGCTTGCTCGCGGTCCTCAATGACAAGTTGGCGACAGCGAGCAAGCAAAATGACATCCCGGCGAGACTTTTTCCTCATTCGCAATCAGCAACATCAAGTTGGCGATCGCGAGCGTGGAAAATAAACCTCCCGGCGAGATTCTCAACGCGAGGAGGTCAGGTTTCTCATTGCGAGTGGTTGCGTATGCTCGCGACCACTCGCGATGAGAAACTACCAGTCCGCGTTGAGAAAGCTGCCGCTCGAGTAAAAATCTACTTGAGCGGCAGAAAACTACAGCTTGCACTGTGCAAGATGCCGTTTTCAATGATTGCACAGTGCCGGTTGCTTGTCCGCACTGTGCAATCATTGAAAACGACATCTTGCACAGTGCGAACACGGTACTACGCAGTTCGCGAAGTGCTACGCGTAGCTCGTGTAGTGCAAAGTGCACTTTGTGTAGCTTCGCGTAGTGCTACTTCACGAACTACGCCCAGGGTTACTACTGACTGGATGGCCCATTGGCAGACTAGGCCACTTAGTAAAATAAATAAACATTACAAATGTAACTGACATGGAGAACATTCACTGATCTGTGCAACATAGTTCCTTTACAAAAGAAGATTAAATGCAAAAATATAACTTGGCCCCTACTGAAACTGTAGACCACCCACCACAATATATTTTAAAAATCAAATAAAAGTGCAAATAAGTACTGGGGACTGCCCTCTATCAAATAAACAACACTCTTATAGAAGAGCTTTTGAAGTTACTTGCAAAATCTCACATACAAAATCCTTAAATCCAATGGTATATATGTAGCAGACAAAGTGTGATTCTTCCAGCTCCAAATTCAAATGAAAAGTGACTAGGAGATGGACAAAGCACTGGGAGGAGCCTGCTGGACAGTAACAGAAAGCTGATGTCTCTGGGGCACTTTCTTCCTGTTGGAAAAATAAATTAAAAACAAGGCTTCTTGCACTAAAATCAACTTAAATGGTCTTTTGGAGAAGAAAATTCAGTTAAAAAACCTCTTTTTGAGTAGATTTAGCTGCTTCTCAAGCAAAAAAGCTAGTTGAGGTGCGTTCGTGATCGCGAGTGGCACTATATTGGCACCATCATGGCCTGAAGCTGTGCGAGTGCGGATGAAATCACTTAAGCATTTGATAGTGGTCCGAGAATATTGTGGCGCTCACAAGTGAGCAACAAAACCAAATCTCAAGGCCACGAACGGAAACAGAAACTCTGCGTTGTGCCAGGCGGTGGAATCCAGGAACTCCGAGCTACTCCGCATAGCGCGGAGTTCCCAAATTCTAAAACCTCCATGAGCGGAGTTTTACACCCAAGCCTAATTCTAAGGCACTTGTAATAAGTCTGACGGGATGTACGTTATGTTTGTAATGTACTATCTTGTCCACCTAACTCAAAATAATATGCCATGCTTCTTTTAGAACCTACTTATGAAGTTGTCTTTGCAGGACCCCCATGTCCTCTCCTTCTTCTGTTCCCCCTATTCTCACTGCTAGTGCAAACTGTGAGAGTTCACTATTTCATGGTTTATTTGTTCTGCCTTTGATCTTTGAAGTTACATATAGGGTTTGTTTCAGCATAGGATGCCGATTCCAGGTATGCTATTACCAATGGTAGACCCTACATTCCCAGTCTCAAAACCTGATTAATCTTTTTCTAAACTATTAGTGAGCTTGTGTAATTAGGGACCTGCGGATATTCTTGGCTCAGTGGAAGATTGCACCACACAAAATGTATCTGCCTGCTCTGGGAGAGTAATTGTTACTACGATTCTCTCCTGATTTGGAGGGAATTCCATAGGGAAAGTTAGTCAACATCTTATTAATATATAGGTATTAAATACTTAAATTATAGGTTGAAAATAAAAGAAATATTTCTTCTTTTATTGTGTAAGGTTTTTATGATATGTCAGCAGCCACATTGTTGACAGCATATGCAAAATACTTGCATGATATCATATTTCACTACCTTATTTTTGTCATATTTAACCAAAATGAAAACAAAAAAATGTTCAGGAGCATCACTGCTAGTCCAGGAGGAATTTATGGGCAGACCAAGTGAGGCAAAAAAAACACACCACCGGAAGGCTAAGGGATAATAGGCTGCTTAAAGGGATAAACAGGTGGAAGGATCCACAACTCATCCAGCACTGAACTCATGCAGGATTTGCTCTAGGTTCATTTAGCAAGGAGCTTGTTTTAAAGCATTTACCAAAACGTGTAAGTTACAGTGTCCAGTGCAGTCCTGATAAGGGAAGGGATTGCCATGAAAGATATTTTCATAAAATATTCATGCAAAAATAAAAATGTTATTTAATGCCTTCAGACCACATTGTGACAATATTGGATATAGCCTCTAGAGTACCAGCTGATAGTAATGAAGTAAAGTACATGGAAGCCTATAATCCCCCTCTAGAAGCAGGTCTCTTCTGTCTCTTCTGTCCTTATTAAAGGTGGTGTGCGACATCTCTAGTCACCTGTAGTAAAGTAATGACTTGCTGCTCAACTGTAATAGCGTATTAAAGTTGAGCTCTGACATCATAAAGCCTGCCGCCAGAGTCAGCAGCCATGAGGACAGGCAGGACACAGAGCATAATTATAGCTGCAGTTTAGACAGTGAAAAAAAACGGGCATTTCCTTTTTTATTATTATTATTATTTTTTTTTTTAAACTTCTGACAATTTTACACGATAATGATCACAGGCACATCTCTTCTTGGATTACATTACAGCTCGAAATCTATTATGACATGATATCCGACATCACACAGTGTTGCAGTTTATCCAGCATATCAATAATGTAATTAACAATTAAGCATTTTGGTTTAATGATTTGTGTTCAATAAATCCGGATGGTCACATAGTTAAATAGTCAGAGGTTCCCAAATGTTTGCAGGCTTAGAAGCAGTTGGTAGTTCTTCTGCATATATCAGAAAATTATCTCTACAATAGACAGCATCTAATATCCAACTTGTAAGAGTGGGAGACACCTTACTATCCCAGTGCATCGCTACTCTGCGTTTTGCAAGCAATAACATTATGGCAACCAATTTCTTCTTTGTTGACCTCAGGGGTATGTCAAGGCCCAATAAGCACAACTGGGATGTGCACAATAGTGTAGCTGATACTAGCGTTCCTAAGTGGCAAGTTAAACGCAAGGTATACGAAGTCTGCCTGGTCTGTTCCGCATCTCTTACATTGTGCATCATCTCGAAGCCCGTATTTACACAACTTGGCTGGGGTGTGATATGTTTGATGTATGTATTTATAATGGATGACGCGCAGATTACCGTTTGGTGTAAGCAATGTGATGAGTGTGGTGCAGATCAGGGCATACAAATTCTCCCTACTTCCATGGATAGAGTAATTTCACAGATACACGCACATGCACTCATCACACACTTGGGCCCATTTTACTAACATACGCTCGATTACTCTATCAATACCGAACCTGGGGAGAGAAAACTCCTAAACACCCTGTATCTACAGTGAGGTCAATAGGATCAGTTTGATACTGTCCTGAGTCATGATATAAACAACAATAATCAAAATAGAGTACTCAATAATTGACAAGAAATAATCACCAACACTGTATTCAAAATAATGGTACTTTATCTAAAATTAGTTCAAAGAAATTCAATCAAAGCAAATCATTATTCTCATAATTACCTATTCTAGCTAAATGTCATGAATGGGTCAGGACAGGTCTCTCAGTAGAAGTCTCCCGAGTCGCCGTCCTCACAGCATCGATCCTCACCAACGCAGGTTTGGGAAGAAGTGGCCTTAGACCCTCTCTATGCTAACAATACTTATAGAAAATCTTTAAAAAATAACGCAACATAAAATGTTCTGAATATCCGTTGAACCGCTGAGCAGAGCGAGCAGGAAAGGATGTAGCATCGCTACATTTGGAAAATCTCCGCTCAGAAAAATCACAAAAATAAAAAGACGGAAGAAGGAAACTCGAGTTTTGCAAATGTTACTTTCACGCACACATTTCCTCGGAACCACCACTGTAATCACAAAGTTCATTGTGGCTCTCTTGTCCTCCAAGGTTATTTGGACGCTTGCCTGGAGTCACTGTCATCACGGAAACTTTCAAAACTCCAGCAGAAGCCATAGTCAGGTGACTTTCAACAAGGCCTCTCGTCATCTCATTTTCACTCGAGCACAGGCTGTAAACGGCAGCCATTTTATCACAGGCCAAAACGGACCATCTTAATTAAAAGAGACAAAAACAACGATACCACAGCATAGTGATTGAACAGTGTTAACCCCACTAATACCCTTATGTGTATGTAATTATCTAGCCTTTTGCAACACAGTAAAGCATTAGTACACGTTATTTCAAAAGCGTTTTGTGCTTTAAAACAAACAGCACTCAGCAACATTCATTTAATTAAACCTGCACATTATTATTAAGCAACAGATATGCATTCCCACGTGTAATTTTTCTTGTTAATTCGTGTTGGTTAATCAGAATTTTCACACAAAACAAATAATTAATGATTTACAAATTAGTATTTTAATTATCGACATATAGACAAAACTGGAGCTTAAAAACCCAATAAATTTTCAACAGAAAACTCTGCTCCAGCAATCCCCCCTTTGGTGATATTATCACCAAATAAACAACCCCAAAAAAAAATTTTAGCCCATTTTAGGAGAAATTGGAAATGTCTTTTTTCTCTTTTCACAACACTACACACCAGACTCCCTTTCATCATCCCTCTTCGTTTCCAAATAAACACTCTCCCTCAATTCTTCTAATTCTATTTCTTGTGGTTCTCTTTTTGACCTTTTATTTCTCTTTTCAATATTTCTTTTGATTAATTTCTTTTTCCCTCCCCTGTTTTTACAACACAAACACACCAATCTTAGTATCAATAAAGCAACAATTATACAGGTCAAAGGAAACAATATCTTACCTATAATAGTACTACCTATTTTTGCAATAAAACTCTTAACAGCAACTATTTTATTAGCTATTTTGGTCCAGATACTCTCAGCTTCCAGTGGTACTAATTCTTCATGCAAATCAGTAATATTTTTGATATAGACCTTCAGGTCTTTGCTTTTGTCAGGAATGTAAGTGCAACAATGTTGAACTTTCAGCATTCCACACATCCCACCCTCCTTGGCCAATAAAATATCAAGGGCAAGTCGATTTTGCATAGACATGGCACGTACGGCAATCATCTCCGTATTCACCAAAAGAAACCCTCCAGCGGTATTTGTCGACAAGCGATCCACCACTGTTGACAGTTTCTGAATTCCATATGCATTCAAAGAATTTCCCACTGCTGGAATTAAAGCTCCAAATATATCACCCACTATTTCTGACCAAGTTTCTCTCTTAAAACGTGTTAGTAAATTAATATGTTCTACATCTTCTATTCTATCTATATGAAAGATCTTTGGAAAGACCAGGCCCACATAACACGTGCCATACCAATGGTCAGGCAACCTGTAATAAGCCTTGTTCCCACAAACAAAATACACTCCTGGGAAAACTGGATCTTCTCCTCCCCTGAAACCCCATCCTGTTGCAATGAAGTATGTATCATGACACTCACTAGTCCCAACAAAATATGTATCATATTGGGATTTCCTTCTTGTAATGCATAGCTTACCCTTCTGTGGTGCATCTAGAGCTAAAGTTGGACTAGCCCCATTTCTCAATTCTTTCCCCATCTCAATGTCCCAAATTGTCTCACTCATTTTATATTTCCCTGCCTTTTCATGCATGCTCACGCTCCTTTCCTCCAAAATGTTTAGGAAAGCTTTCTCCTCTTCCTTCAAACTACAAGTTAAATTGTTCTTAAAAATGTAATCTAATGTTAATTCTTCTTTTTCAATAAAAATCTCACCAAAAATATTAGCTTCTTTAGCTGGATTCAGCTTTTTGTTCATAGGCAATTGCCCAAAAATGTTATCTTTGTTAGACATCTCATAATCTATTTTCCCTAGCAAATAAAAAACACTACTTAGCACGCTACAAGAAATTCCATACGTAGCTGGTAAATGGTGATAAGTAACACTCTCTGAAATGGATGCAGGTAACTGCATACATACGTAGCAATCCCTAACTTCCATTGTCTTCACGTATTCATATAACAATTTTGAAAAAACATTACTCGAAAAATCATTAATTGACCTATCTTTATGTATGTAAGTATTACTAATTCTAGTTGGAACTACCTTTTGTGAACTCTTCTCTACATTAGTCACATTCTCTTTGTGCATCTCAAATGTACCTATTGTAACTCTAAAAGTAACTAATAAAGCTAATACACCCCATAGTAGCATTAATAATCCAGTACAGCAGCAGCACATTCTACACCATCTTTTTAAGAAGGCACATCTACTTTGGTTATTCTCTATGTTAGCCATTTTACTACTTTGACTGTGTCTTTTGACTTAGCCTCTACTACTCCACTACTGGAATTTCTAGAACTCTAAATTACTTCAACTAATTTTCAGTCTTTCTCCTTTTTCTCTTTCCTCCGAGTGATTTCTTCTGTTCACTCAAATTGGATACTCATCACTCTTTACTTCATCTTCTTCAACATCAAATTGTATTAAATCTCCAACATCATCCTCAGTATCCGACTTTTCTCCAATGTCAGTCAAGATTACTTTCAGGATTTCACCTGTATCTTCCTCAACCACTTCTCGTACGGTCTCCTCTGGATTTCCTTGACTTTCTGCCTCTTCACCTTCAGACAGTGCCACGTACGTCCATTCCGGCGACCTATACTTCTGGTTAGGTTTTCTTATTCTTTTGATCTCCTCTGGTTCTTTCGACTCTTTTCGCTTTTCACCTTTTGCTGGATTCTGACTCGACACCTCATTCACTTGTTCAGCTTTCGAGGTATTTGCTCGTGTCAATCTGTATCTCAGCCTCTTTACTCTGTTGTTAGGCCAAAGATCTCCTCTTATAACCTTTTTTGGTCTTGTCTCTTTATTATTTCTCTCTCCAATCCAAGTTCTCTTTCTCAGAACTCGACCCTCTGATTTCTCATTCTCACTTTCATCCGATTCTGTTTCAAATGCCTCTTGTCCTTCAGCAGTCTTCTTTCGCTCCACAGTCTTTTCCACCACTGTTTGAGACTTCCCTATTTCTGTCCCTCCTCGGGTCTCCAACACGCAATCTTCTTGCTGTCTACTTGTCCCTTCACCTAGCTTATCAAGAATGTTCCCTACACCTCCTCGGGGGTCTTCCGCAATCTGTCCCTCTCTATCTTCTTCTAACCCTGCTTCTCTTACAGAATCTGATCTCCCTTCTGAGACTCTCAATGGTTCTCTTGAAGCTTCCTCTGATTCTCTTTCAGAATTTCGATTTCTTCTCACTGGTTCTGTTTCTTCATCATCACTGGAATCTGACTCTTCAAAATACTCCTTACCAGTCCCATCTTTTGGGTTTGGAACTCTCAGAGTATGACTTGCATGTACCCAGTTTTTCACACCAGCACACTTCACTGCAGTTGTCGTAGTCAGAATGACTTGTCTTGGCCTTCCCCACCTTGGAACCAAGCAATTTCTTCTTCTGTGCACTTTAATTCTCACCCAGTCCCCTGGACTCAGATCATGAGCTTGCTTCTTCTCAAGTGTGGTAGCGTCTTCTCCAACCTGGTGAAACACAGAATGAACTGCGTCAGCCAGGCCTTTACAGTAATCCAAAATCATGTCATCAGTTATTGTCATCAACTTATTGACAGGTACAAATGCATGACGCATTGCACGTCCCATCAAAATCTCATGTGGACTTAAACCAGTAGTTCTATCTGGAGTAGATCTAATAGTCAATAGCACTAGAGGCAAGACATCAGGCCATTTCATTCCAGTGGCTAAACACATCTTACCAATCCTGTTCTTGATCGTGCCGTTCATCTGCTCAACTACGCCAGAAGCCTCTGGTCTGTATGCACAATGTAGCTTCTGCTGTATGCTCAATGCTTCACAAATCAAACTCATGAGCTCATTATAGAAGTGTCCACCTCTATCAGACTCAATCGTTACTGGAAAGCCGTACCTAGGAATCAACTCTCTTAACAGTAACTTTGCCACTGTTATTCCATCATTTCTCCTAGTCGGATAGGCCTCCACCCATCTCGAGAACAAACAGACTACCACTAGAACATACCTCAATCTGTTCACTTGGGGCATTTCAATGAAATCAATTTGCATTCTCGTAAAAGGACCACCTTCTCTGCCTATCGTTCCCAGACTCACCACTGTCTTTTTCCCAGTGTTAAATTGCTGGCAAATCAAACATCTTTGACAGATGCTCTCTGCAATCGTCCTGAACTTTGCATTGTACCAAGTCTGTTTAAAAGACCTGATCATCGCATCCCTTCCCAAATGTCCCTGGCCATGATACATCCTTGCCATTGTTGACAACATAGAGTTAGGCATGACTGGTCTACCATCTCTATAGACCCAAACATGATCTGTTTCTCTTGGGGCACAACCTGCCTTGATCCAGTCTTTCTTTTCTTCCTTTCCTGCCTCATCCTGCAACTGTTTCACCTCATCCCACGTCTCTAGGACATTAGTAAACATCACAGAACAAAAAGACATTTCCCCTTCTCGTTCCCAATTAATCGAGTGATTATTTTTCGCACAATATTGTGCAATGTCGTTTGCGAAACGGTTTCCAAGAGTTACAAAATCATCTCCTTGTCCATGAGCAGCACATTTTACAACTGCTAATTCTTTAGGCAGCTGTATCGCCTCAAGTAATTTTCCAATCACTTCAGCATTCTTTATTGGAGTCCCACTCGACGTCAAGAAACCTCTTTGTAGCCAAAGCTGGCCAAAATCATGCACAACTCCGAATCCGTACTGACTATCAGTCATTACAGTCACTCTCAGATCTTTCCCAATTTTGCAAGCTTTCGTCAATGCCACCAATTCAGCAACTTGTGCAGATTTCACTCCTTTCAATGGTGAAGCTTCCATAACTTCTGAAACCTTGCACACTGCATATGCTGCACTCAGCACACCCTCATCATTCCTCAGACATGATCCATCCATAAACAGCACATGATCACTCTCAGGCAATGGAAGATCTCTTATGTCTGGTCTCGGTTTTGTACAGTAATCAAGCACATCCAAACAATTATGATCATCTTCTGTCTTCACACCCACATTTTCAATATCTGGCAACAATGTTGCTGGATTCACATTCACACATCTCTCAAGAGTCACATTTGATGCTCCCAGAATGACTTTCTCATATTTAGTCAGCCGACTATGTGACATGTACTGAGTTCTGCTTCTCGTCAAAAGAATTGCCACATTAGGAGGTACGAATACCCTTACAGGATATCCCATTATGATTCCCTCACTCTGTTCCAGACTTCTGCATGTTGCAGCTACAGATTTCAAACAACCTGGTAAACCTACAGCTACAGGGTCAAGTGTCGATGAGAAGTACGCAATAGGCCTCCTCAGTTGTCCATGCTTCTGGATTAACACTGAAAGTGCACATCCATTTCTCTCACTGCAGTACAACTCAAACTCTTTTTCATAGTCTGGCATACCCAAAGCAGGGGCTTCACACATTCTGCTCTTCAACTCCTCAAATGCTGCCATCTGTTCTCCATCTAGTTCCAATGGGTCTTTTACCTCACTCTTTGTCAGCTTAATCAGTGGTCTTGCTATCAGAGAGAAGTTACTAATCCACTGACGACAATAACCTACCATCCCCAGAAACATCCTCACTTCCCTCTGGGTCCTTGGGGCCTTCATTCCCCTGATAATTTTGATCCTGTCATCAGTCACCTTTCTCAGACCTTTTTCAATATTATGTCCAAGATAATGCACCTCTTTCTTACAAAATTGCAATTTAGCTGGAGATACTTTTAACCCTCCATCTGCCAGATGATTCAGTAAAGCTATAGTATCTACTTCACAAGCTTTACGTGTCTTTGATGCCACAAGTAGATCATCAATATACTGCACTAGTACTGAGTTTTCAGGCATGATCAAACTCTCCAATGATTTTTTCAATAACTGATTGAATATCGAAGGACTCTCTGTGTACCCCTGTGGGATTCGACACCATGCTAAAATACGCTGGCCAAACCTAAATGCAAAAATCGACTGGCTGTCATGATGCAATGGAATTGAAAAGAAAGCATGACACAAATCAATCACTGTATACCACTCAGCATCATGTGGAATCTGATACAAAATCACTGACGGATTTGGCACAATGGGACAACATGCCACCACAATTTTGTTAATTTTTCTCAAGTCTTGTACAATCCTGAACTTCCCATTAGGCTTCTTTAGCCCCATTATCGGTGAGTTACACGGGCTACTCAGTAGTTCTCTCAAAACTCCTTGCTGAATCATTTTCTCAATTATAGGAGTTATTCCTTCAATTATTTCTGGTGTCATTTTGTACTGAGGAATGTTAGGATAAGTAATTCCCTCTTTCACTGAAATTTTCACAGGATCTACATTATTCATCAATCCCACATCCTCTCCAGTAAAATCCCAAACTGTCCTTTTCACTGTGTCTCTCAGCTCTTGAGGCAAATCCTCCGGATTAAACACAGCATATGCACCAACCATCTCACTCTCTCTATTATCTAGAGTCATCCGGTACAAAACATCCTCATCAGGTGTTTCAAAAGCTATTCCATCCGGTGTACAAAAAATTGTACAATTCATCTTGCATAGCAGGTCCCTGCCTAACAAGTTCACTGGACTAGTGTCACAGACCACAAATCTGTGCATGTCTGGAAATTTCCCTATTCTTACCCTTACTGGTTCAGTAAGACGTGTCTTGATTTGTGTATTGGCTACACCCACTACTTGGATTACTTCATCCGAGAGAGGAAGATTTCTAATATCTGCTGACCTGACAGTTGATCTTGTCGCACCTGTGTCTACTAAAAAAGTAACACTTTCTTCATTTATTTTCCCATCTACAAATGGTCCTGCCTGGTCTATTTCTAGAGTTGCACCAAGTATGCACTCTTCCTCCTCTCCTCGGCACCGTCAATAATCACCTTCAGACTCACTCCCTTCATTCTTTAACAAATACTGTTGTACCTGGTTAGAACGCCTTGGTTTGTTTACTTGCTCATCATTGTAGAATCCTGAATCCTGATTGTACTTTTGTGACCCTCTATTCTGCGGCAAGGGCGGTTTTGGCTCTTGGCTCTGCTGTCTCACAACCTTCTGTTGTTGCTGCTGTTGATTATTCCCCTCGTTCTGCACCTGTTGAATTAAGGTTTTACTCTCATTATTCGCTAATGGTGGATTGGTACATTCAGATCTCCAATGTCCCAGTTGGCCACAGTTGTGACAAGGAAACTTTTTCTTAGCTTCCTCAAGATTCCCCTTTCCTTTCCCTGCATATCTGGGTCTATTCCCTCGATTATTTGCCTGTTCCACCAACTGTGCTTCTTGTCTTTCCGCAACTTTCACTTGTGCCCACATTGCTTTTTCTTTCAGCTTTCTCTGTTTTGCTTCAATTTCATCACTGAAGTACTTTGCATGTCTCAGAATCTCATCTATTTTCTTACTCTGCCAATCCACTGTATGCTCACGAATTCTCTCACTAATCTCAGGTCTCAGGCCATATACAAATCTGTATACAAAATGACTCAAATCCTTGTCACCCAGGTGCTCATCCCCACTGAATTGTTTAAAAGCCAGTATCAGCCTCTCATAAAAAGCATGAACTGATTCTTTTGCTTCCTGATGTGTTCGATCTATCTTAACCCAGTCTGTCTCTTTCGGAGGTACTTTACTTTTCAGGTATGCAATCACCTGATCATACTTCCTCATTACCTCTGGATCTGGTGCTCCTGTTCTCTGATCCCTTGGATATTCCTCAGTAGGCCAACTTACAACTATTTTACACTCAGCCCACAAGTCTGCTGGAACAATTATATCAAACAGACTATTCAGGTCAATCCACAGCACTTTTGACAATTTCACAAACCTGTCTACCTGCCTATACCACTCGACAGGATTTTCTCTCAGTCGAGGGAAATCATTCGTAAATTATAAAATATCCTGTCTGGTCCATGGAACATGTACATATCCTCCTCCAGGTATTTCTCTCATAGGATAAGCATCCACTGTTTTCTCTTTTTCTCTCACAGGAAATGCTGAATAGTTCCTGTCCACTGATTCTTCCCTTTTCTTATACCACCTATCCTTCCACTTTTCTACATCACCCCATTTCCGCAACAATGCAATCATTTCCTTAATCTGTCCTGTTCTACCAACACCATTCAGATTTTCAATATCTTTGTCCGTGAAATCCATCCTGTAAGACTTCTGCAAGGCTTTCACCTTATCAATGTCAACTCCTTGCTCATTCGCTATTGCTCTTAACCTGTCATGTGTATTTCTAGCTCTCCAGGTAATGTTTTTGCACATAAATAACAATTCTCCATCATGATGGTTTTTTAGAATATCTGTAGGAATTGTCCCTACAACAAGCTCCTCTAATTCTATGCGTAACCTGGCCACATCAATTGCCTGTGAATCTTTATCCCTCTTTTGAAGAACTCTCATCCAATCATTCAGATCTTCAGCTGTTATTTCAGTAGTTTTTCTCACTGGTACCACTTTTTCTGGCATTCTCTGTGGTTCTAAAATTGGCATCCCTGGACAACTAGTATCACTAGTATCCAATCTCGAATTAGACTGTACCTCTAATCCTCCACTACATGTGTCATGTCTGGATTGTCTCAAATCACTACTTTCTGTCCTTTTTCCTGAATCTCCTGAGGGACCCGCCAAACTTGTTATCTTATTCCCAACATATGGAACCACCAAACCATTTTCACTCGTCCTCTGCTTATCAAAAATAGGCATAACCGGACCTATGGTTACAGGCACCGTAACAGCTTCTAGATTCTTCGTCAGCACTCTAATCTTTTCAGTCAGCTCCGATGTAGTTCTGGCTAATTCTCTCGTATTCTCGTCACCACATCGATTCTCTCTCTCTTTTTCCCTGAAAGGACTACCACTTCTTAAATCAGGTGTCACAACTTCTGTCTCAATGATACGCAATGTATCTCTTATCGGAGAAACAACTGGTGTGCTCTCTTCTGGTTCTGGTCTATATGGAGGTGGTCTCTTGTAAATCATGTCATCCAAGACCTCATCCTCATAATCATTAACTCTATATCTTTTCACTTCTGCTTCAGGAACCCTTTCCATACCCTTCCTTTCTTCCTTCTCGTCAACTGTTCTCATAGGATATAATCCTTCTGACATGCTAGCATCTCGCCATCTCCTCATTCGATCATGATGAGTTTCACGATCATATTTCCTCCCGAACATGTACCTATAGTTGCCTCCAGACCTTTGTTTTTCTCGCTCATGTACTTCCTCTTCCCATTCCACTAAAGCCTCAAACTGTGTCGGCCTTGGTCTAGGCTCTAGACTCATCATTTTCTCCCGTAAATTTCTCAACACGGCCAGATTAAATGAACCATGTTCTGGGATTGCTAGGACACCATCTTCCTTAGTATACCTAACCCAATTCTCCAACCATATACAGGTATGATACCCATATCTCGCAGCCATGAAGGATGCAGGCGTTTTCGTTGGAGGTAACAATTCACCTTCTCTTGTTTTAACATCTTTATCCTTGTCAAACCATCTTTTTATTTTTCCAAACAAGGATTTCTTCTTTTTCTCTTCTTGGTAATACATTTTAGCGTTTACCAAAACTTTCTAATCCCTTCCGCAATACAACTGTACAGTACGATTTTTCATCCAATAACAGCGCGACTCACACCAACGCACCAATCCTGGAGCGTCTACGTCACCTTGTACCCCTTCCAATCCTTGCGCGGCTCACACCAACGTACCAATCCCAGCGCGAACACTGTTCTGATCCAATATCCAATCAGAGCGCGGTCTGTTTGACGTCAGCAGTCGCTGCAGTCGCTCTTACTCCTGTCTCCTGTCACTCGTCTACCCCTCCTTTACAAAACTTCTCAGTAGACTTTGTGTCAAATTCTATAAATCTATTAGTTACAACATATAAACATCTCCATTGTCTGTTTCGCTAACCACAGAATAGTAAAGAAAATCTATTTCACAAGAATCCCGTCTTTTCTCGTTGACACAGTAGCACATCCCTCTACTCTGCCCTTCTATCATGCATTCATTAACTGTTTCCTCTAGGACTGCTCCAAAGAGTTTTACAATCAATTAAATGCTCATACATTCACGCACTTTCATACAAGAAAAATGTAGTACATACACGCAGAATTCTGCTTTTTCCGAGAACAGCATACGATCTGCCCTACTACAGAATCATAACACACGTTAACCAAGCAGCTTACCTCTGCCCAGTCCTTCAAACAAGCTCAGAGAATACCTATTACTTCTCCCGCGATAAGCTTTAACGGCGAACCTTACGGATCCCTGGGACTTAAGACCAGAGTTTCACAGATAACCTTCGCTACCATACGCACTCCTTTTATTCCGGAAAATATATCTTTAATAGTAACACACGACGATGTCACTGATTCCGAACCCAGACAATGTGACGCGCAACTTCAATTTGTCACACGTTTCTCCTGCTTACATACAGGACCAACAATCCCGTCTTTTCCGAGAGCAGCATATACTTCCCTCTGCCCTACTACGGAACTGCCATCAGCTCCCAAGTTCCAGAAGCACTACATAAAACTCAATACGACGACTCCAACATATAGTATTAGTACATATACCAACATCAATCAATAATCAATAATCAATGAATCAAAAAGCCAATGTACAAGCAATCTAATCAGATCAAGACAATAATCAAAACCATCAAATTCTGCTACCAGGAAATTGGTGCAGATCAGGGCATACAAATTCTCCCTACTTCCACGGATAGAGTAATTTCACAGATACACGCACATGCACTCATCACACACTTGGGCCCATTTTACTAACATACGCTCGATTACTCTATCAATACTGAACCTGGGGAGAGAAAACTCCTAAACACCCTGTATCTACAGTGAGGTCAATAGGATCAGTTTGATACTGTCCTGAGTCATGATATAAACAACAATAATCAAAATAGAGTACTCAATAATTGACAAGAAATAATCACCAACACTGTATTCAAAATAATGGTACTTTATCTAAAATTAGTTCAAAGAAATTCAATCAAAGCAAATCATTATTCTCATAATTACCTATTCTAGCTAAATGTCATGAATGGGTCAGGACAGGTCTCTCAGTAGAAGTCTCCCGAGTCGCCGTCCTCACAGCATCGATCCTCACCAACGCAGGTTTGGGAAGAAGTGGCCTTAGACCCTCTCTAGGCTAACAATACTTATAGAAAATCTTTAAAAAATAACGCAACATAAAATGTTCTGAATATCCGTTGAACCGCTGAGCAGAGCAAGCAGGAAAGGATGTAGCATCGCTACATTTGGAAAATCTCCGCTCAGAAAAATCACAAAAATAAAAAGATGGAAGAAGGAAACTCGAGTTTTGCAAATGTTACTTTCACACACACATTTCCTCGGAACCACCACTGTAATCACAAAGTTCATTGTGGCTCTCTTGTCCTCCAAGGTTATTTGGACGCTTGCCTGGAGTCACTGTCATCACGGAAACTTTCAAAACTCCAGCAGAAGCCATAGTCAGGTGACTTTCAACAAGGCCTCTCGTCATCTCATTTTCACTCGAGCACAGGCTGTAAACGGCAGCCATTTTATCACAGGCCAAAACGGACCATCTTAATTAAAAGAGACAAAAACAACGTTACCACAGCATAGTGATTGAACAGTGTTAACCCCACTAATACCCTTATGTGTATGTAATTATCTAGCCTTTTGCAACACAGTAAAGCATTAGTACACGTTATTTCAAAAGCGCTTTGTGCTTTAAAACAAACAGCACTTAGCAACATTCATTTAATTAAACCTGCACATTATTATTAAGCAACATATATGCATTCCCACGTGTAATTTTTCTTGTTAATTCGTGTTGGTTAATCAGAATTTTCACACAAAACAAATAATTAATGATTTACAAATTAGTATTTTAATTATCGACATATAGACAAAACTGGAGCTTAAAAACCCAATAAATTTTCAACAGAAAACTCTGCTCCAGCAAGTGTACAACAGGAGACCCAGTCTTCGTCCGTCAGAGGGTTGTCTAATACTTTATTCCAGTTGTCACATGCTTTGTCGGTGTTAGCTCCTATTTCCGTTTGCACCATTTTATACAGTCGCGAGACCATATTAGAGTGCATGGTTGCATCTATCAGGGTCTGCAGTGGTTGAAGGCTTGGGGGTTCAGCAGGAAAGGTGGGGTATAATTCCTTGGCAGCAGCCTTCAGCCTGTGATAAATAAATCGGAATAGGAGTGATTGTTTTTTTATATACGATAGGTCGTCAGGGGTAATGAAGGTTCCATTGAGATAAAGGTCGCCCATTTGCGCTATACCTGCTTGTTCCAGCAACATCATACTATTTTGTTCTTGTGTTACAGATAGCGCTGAGTGGTTCGCTAGTGGTAGATTCGGGGTGTATATGGGAGTTTTTTTTCGCTAAGTGACTAATGTGTTGCCATGCTTGTGAGGTTGTCCGTATTGTATTTATTTCCAGCTTTGATAAGTGAGGATGTGTATGCGTGAGTATATTTGGTAGTGGTATTGGGTCCGCATCACCATCTTCTACTGCAAGGTGTGGTAGATATTTTACTGGGTGAAACCAGTAGTAGGCATATTGTGCCTGGGCACATATATAGTATAAATAAATATCAGGGACTGTAAAGCCACCTGCGGTGTATGGGAGCATCATGGTTTGTAGACTGATTCAGGCCTGTTTACCAGCCCATATCAGTTTGATGAAGTTCGTGCGTATCCTTTTAAAAATTGAGGCAGGGGGTGGTATTGGTATATTAATAAATAAGTATAATAGTTTGGGCAGCAGCACCATTTTTATTAATGATATTCGGTCGGCTAAGGAGAGAGGGAGAGTGATCCACCTATTTATTTGCATTTCTATGCGGTCTATTGTGACCCCATAATTAGATCTGAGGACTAATTCAGAATCTCAATGTATCCAGATTCCAAGATATTTAATTGGATCCTTCTGCCATATAAGGGGAAAATACAGAGTCGGTACTGTTGTATTCTCCGTTAATGGTATCACTGCCGACTTGCTCCAATTAATTTGCGGTCCTAAGTGACGCCCACATTTTATATATTCTCGCAGGAGTGGTGAGAGATTGTCTTCAGGATCTCGTAGGTATAATACCATATTATCTGCATATAACGATATGCTAATTGGACGTAGATGAAACTGTAGAGCCGTGTGGGCATATTTCTGTCTTATTTTGCAAGCTAATGGCTCTAAGGCTATAGAAAAGAGCAGGGGGGATAACGGACAACCTTGTCTGGTGCCTCGTTGTATTGATATTACATCAGATATATGTCTGTTTACTTTTATACGGGCTGTGGGTTTAGTATAGAGGAGGGCAATCCAGTTAAGAAGCCTTGGCGGTAAACCAATCCTTCGTAAAATCTCAAACATATAGGGCCATTATACTGAATCGAAGGCTTTAGCTGCGTCCAATAGGACAGCTACTGCGTGTAGATCCTGATTCAGTTGGTGCAATTGTGCTAATATGGTGTGTAGATTATGTGTGGTTGAGCTCTCGGGGATAAATCCTGATTGATCAGGTAGGACTACAGTAGACATGAGTGGTTGCAGCCTTGTTGCAATAATCTTAGCCAGTATCTTAACGTCTTTGTTTATTAGCGAGAGGGGTGTAGTAATGTAGTAAGTATACCTTTAATTGTAGCGTGTTAGTTACGTTAATGTTAGAACTTGCACTGTATATTCTATGTTCTGAATTCTATGTAACCGTGTGGAATCTGAACGGCAGATTGAACCTGGGGCTTGAAGTGATAAGACCTATCTTGTAAGAAGGAATAAACATCGCATTTACCAACGAAGCTGTCTGCGGCCTTATTAAGATACTACAGAAATTGGCGACGATCTGAGGGATTATTCGTATCTCACGTTGGCGTTTCCTTCGAGACAAGAAAAATTTTTCTGGAAATTCGTTTTTTTTTTTTTTTTTTTTCTCTTTCTCTGTTTTCTTCGGCGGAAAGAAATTTAACGAACTGTTCAACTTTGCTGGCAAATATCGTGAGTGCTTTCTTCTACATTTTAACTAGATTCTGTATTTCAAAGAAATATTTGATTGCAGTTAAATCTAGTTACCGTTGCTGGTCTCGAGCGCTCTCTCGCTGGCATTCTTCAAACGCGGCGTTCTGTGGCAGTCGTCGCATGCAACTAAGTGACGCAAGGCATTGTGGGGCGTTTTCCGGGTCACGCTGCGTGACCTCTACGTGCCGCCATATTGTTTTCTGTCAAACAAAGCTTTGTTGTCTTCGGTTCCCTAGCAACATCGGGAATCTGCGAGGTTAAAGCGTTTTTCTCCTCGTTCAGTTGGATTTCTTCACAGTTGAACAGTAAGCGTTTCCATCAAGCTCCAGGATTTCTGGTTAGTTTTGTTTTTTCTTCTTTTTGTGTCATTTTGGTAATAGAGAGAAATGGAAAGGAATGCAGAAACCTCGTCTGCTGTCTCCAATGTAGTAAACAATGTAGTTGTTGGAGTTAACTTAAATACTCCCAAAGAGTTCCTCACAAGTCCTGGGGAACCACCTGTCAAATGGATTGATTGGAAAGAGTATTTACTTAATTACATTGCAACATTGGAAGATAATAGTGGTATTCTCTCGCCAGAAAGAAAAAAAAGAATCCTTATGCATTGTCTTGGACCTGAAGGTTTAAGAATTTATAATCAGATGCAAAAAGCGGAAAGGGCTGGAGATGTTGATACTTTTAAATGTGCAATTCTGGATTTAGATAATTACTTCGCACCTATTGTTTGTGTTGCAATCTCCAGACGTACATTCTATAAAAAGAAACAACAACAAAACGAAACCATTGAGGATTACATTTCTTCACTTAAAATTTTGGCAATTCCATGCAAATTCGGCATTCTTCATGATGACATGATTAGAGATCAATTGGTTGTCTGTCAAAAGAATAAAAGTATTCAAGATAAACTATGGATTGAAGGAGACTCCAGTTTGAAGGATATTACTACTTTAATAAAAAAAGCAGAGTTGTCAGAGAGAAGTGCAAAGGCAATTACTGAAAGTACGGAAAAACCCGCTGTTAACTTGATTTCTTCAAAGCAAAAGGAGAAGAGCAATTCTTATGAAAAACATTCTGTAAACCACAAGCCTTCTAACAAGAGTACTTCTAAATACCAAGGGAATTTTGCTTGTTATAGATGTGGTAGCTCTAAACATAATGCTAGTTCTGAAAAGTGCTATGCTAGGTCTTCAAAATGCTTAAATTGTGGAATCATGGGTCATTTAGCCAAAGTTTGTAATAGAAAGAAAGTTATTAAGAAATCTAGTCAAATTGCTTGCCTTACAGAAAATTCAGATTCTTCAGATAGTGATGCTGATGAGGATCAATGTTCTCATAATTCTTCTACTAGTCAAAAGAAAACTATTGTTATTAACATTACAAGCTCCGATAAGAGTAAACCTTTGTGTGTTATTAACTTTGGGGGTATACCTTTGCAGGTGGCTGCTGACTCAGGTTCCCCGTTCACAATTATAGCTAAACCTATTTGGGAGGAGAAGTTTATTAATGTTCTAGGTCCACATTTAGAACCTCCTGACATTTCTCCTGAAAGTTTTACAGGGGAGAAAATAAATATAATAGGTTTCAGAAAACTTAAATTTCAATTCAAAGGAAGACACGCAGTTTGCAAACTGTACATTGCATTTGATGGTCCTTCAGTCTTAGGTTGGAAGGACCAAAAAGCACTTAGTATTATCCTTAATCCCAATAGTCCAGAACAAGTGTTGGTG
Organism: Triturus cristatus; assembly: GCF_964204655.1. Lineage (NCBI taxonomy): Eukaryota > Metazoa > Chordata > Amphibia > Caudata > Salamandridae > Triturus > Triturus cristatus. The sequence goes on from NC_140594.1 coordinate 462,029,526, forward strand.
GCTGGCGATAGTTCAGATACTAAATCTTGGGTGATTAATGAATTCGATGAGGTCTTTAATGGGAAAATTGGCAAGCTTGAGGGGTTTACACACCTTATCAGATTAAAACCCTCTGCTGTTCCTAAAATTTTTAAGGCACGCAACATACCCTTAATTGTTAGGGAAGAAGTTAAGCTTGAATTGAACAAGTTACTTAGCGCTGGAATTATTGAACCTATAGAAGCTTCTGAATGGGTTTCTCCATTGGTAGTTGCCAGGCGTGCCAATGGAAAAATTCGTTTGTGTGTTGACCTAAGGAACTTAAATGAGAATATTATTGTAGATCAGTTTCCATTACCAAGAATTGATGAAATGCTTTCATTAACAAGGGGTTCCAAGTGGTTTTCCACGATCGATCTTTCTGCAGCGTATCACCAAATTGAGCTTCATTCTTCGTGCAGAAGTCTTACTTCGTTTGCTACTCCCTTTGGGTGTTTCCAATTTTGCAGAATGCCATTTGGTTTGGCTTCTGCAGCCGCTGTCTTTCAGAGATTAATGAATCAATTATTTGGTGATATGTCTGGTATTACCTTTTTTCAAGATGATATTCTTATTATGGGCAGAAACAAAACTGAACATGATGAGAGATTAAGATCTGTTTTGAAAGTTTTAATGTCAAAAGGTTTGACGGGTGAAATTTCTAAATGTAAATTCGCTGAAAGAAGTGTAACGTACTTAGGTCATGAAGTAAGTGATCAGGGAATCAAACCTAAAGCCAAACTTATCAGTGCTATTATTGATGCCCCTGCTCCTAACTCTAAGGATGACTTAAGGTCATTTTTAGGGTTAGCAGAATTTTACTCTAAGTTTGTCCAAAATTTTTCAGAAAAAACACATCCTATGAGACTCTTGTTGAAAAACAAAGTTAGTTTTGAGTGGTCACCTGAGTGTCAGAGGGCATTTTTGTCCATTAAGGAGGCAATTGGCAAAGCTCCGTGTTTGCAGGGTTTTGATCCTTCAGCGGATACAATAGTCACCACCGATGCAAGCGCCAAGGGGTTGGGTGCTGTACTTACCCAGATTTCTGAAAACAACAAAGAGGTAGTCATTGCTTTCGCCTCTAGGTCTTTGTCCCCATCGGAAGAAAAGTATTCCGTTATTGAGAGGGAAACACTTGCATGTGTTTGGGCTTTAGAACACTTTAGAAAATTCTTGTGGGGTAGGAGTTTTACATTAAGATCTGACCATAAGCCCTTGACCAAACTTCTTACTACGGAAGGGTTATCTAGAGCTACTGCTAGGATTGCCAGACTATCTATGAGGTTACAAGATTTCTCGTATACTATTAAGTATCTTCCTGGTGTTCAAAATAGAACTGCTGATTTTCTAAGTAGAATGTCTCTACCTTTAACTGAACTGGATAGCAATCCTTGGAATGAATTTTCAGTAGCCAGTGTTTCGTTTGTAGATATTTTTCAGGGATGTATTGAACAGTCGGATTGGTCAGCGGCTGAGAATGATGATACCGTTATTCAAGAAATCAAAGCCAAAGTTGTTGCGGGTTGGCACACTGTTGACAAAAAGAATATTACTAATGAAATCAGAGGATTCTGGGAAGTCAGGAATGAGTTGAGTATTAATGATGCATTTTTGTTGAGAGGAGATAAAGTTGTGCCTCCTTCATCGTTAAGAGAAAAGATTATCAAATTGTGCCATGAAGGTCACTCTGGTATCACTAGAACTAAACAGAGAGTTAAAGCTTTGTATTGGTGGCCTGGTGTGGACGTTGCTGTTGAACGTTTGGTTAGAGACTGTGTACATTGTGAAGTTGCAGACAAAACTCATAAAACACTTAATCCTCCTTCTTTTCCTGTACATTGTCCAAAGGCTCCTTGGCAAGAACTTAGTTTGGATTTTATGGGGCCTATTTCTTGGCATGATGGTTCCACTAAATATGTAATTGTACTTGTGGATATATTTTCTAAGTGGTTTGAGTTAACTTTGGTAGATCGCATAAACTCAAAGTCTGTAATTACATTTTTGGATTCTGTGTTCATTAGAGAAGGTTTTCCTGCCTGTATTTTAACGGATAATGGTGTACAATTTAAATCTGATGAAATGAAGCAGTATTTGCGTGCTTCTGGAATTGAACAAAAATTTGCTGCACTATATAATCCTACCGGAAATAGTGTGGTGGAGAGGATTAACAGAGTAATTAAAGGTATTATTCAGTTGTCTAACAAATCTAACTTATCTTGGGAAAGTGAGTTAAAGAAAATGTTATGGTCTTATAGAGTTACTAGTCATCCTTCAATTGGGTGTAGTCCCTTTTCCATTATGAGGAGTAGAATTCCATTTTCTAAGGAAAATCCAAGTTGGATGAATAGAAATTCATGTATTCATTTAGATTGGGATGATATCAAACAACATATTGAAGTGTCTCAACGTAAAAATAAGTCTTATTTTGATTCTAAGCATGGGTGTAAACCGTGTAATCTTTGTGTTGGCCAGTGGGTACGTGTTAGACTTGCTAAAAAAACTCCTAAGGGAAGTAGTAAGTTTAGCCGACCACATCAAATTGTTAAAATTAACAATAATACAGTTGTTCTTGACAACAATGAAATTTGGCATATGAATCGTTTAGCTGTGAGTAAAAATTCAACTAATGAGATTGAGGTCATACCAGATCAGAGGTTATTTTGGTGGATGTTGGATTGTGATTCTTGTTCAACTTCTTGTCCTCAAACTGTCGTGGTGGATGATTCTTTGCAAAATTTTAATGATTCAGTTGTTGATAATTTCACTCCGAATGTATCTCAACCTTCTTCGTTTGGGGAGGTTTCTTCTAATGGTCATGTTGATTCTAATAATTTGACTCAACATGAGTGCATTGGAACCTCTTTAGCAACAGAGGGGTGTGTTACATCTGATACTGTAAGAACTGCGCATGGTAGAGTTGTTAAGAAACCTGCGCATTTGAGTGATTTTGTTTGTGATTAATTTCTTTGTTTTCTGTTTTTTTTATTTTTGAAGGGGAAGGATGTGTAGTAATGTAGTAAGTATACCTTTAATTGTAGCGTGTTAGTTACGTTAATGTTAGAACTTGCACTGTATATTCTATGTTCTGAATTCTATGTAACCGTGTGGAATCTGAACGGCAGATTGAACCTGGGGCTTGAAGTGATAAGACCTATCTTGTAAGAAGGAATAAACATCGCATTTACCAACGAAGCTGTCTGCGGCCTTATTAAGATACTACAAGGGGCCTGTAGGAGTCTGCGTTGTCTGGGTTTTTATCTTGTTTTTGTAATGCCACTATGAGCACCTCCCGTAGTGTTGGAGGAAGAATTTTATTGTTATAAGCTTCATCATACATCTCAAGCTTATGTGGGATCAATAGTTCTGAATATGTTTTATAAAATTCTCCAGTGTAGCCATCCGGGCCAGGTGACTTGCCATTAGGTAACAATTTTATAGCTAGTTCCTCTGTTATAGGTTGGGCTAGGTATTCACGGCGAGAATCAGATAACCACACCAGCGCTATGTCCTCAACATATTTTAATATTTCAGACTCCTGTACTGTATGTTGCGTTCTATAGAAGTCGCCGTATGTGTCTACGAACACTGTCAATATACCCTGGGTGGCACAGTGCATCTGTTCACTACTGTCCACTAGCTGTAGTACAGTATGTTGCTTATGTTCAATACATATTTTTTGTGCCAATATTCGGCCTGGTCTGCCGCCTTCTCGCAGTTTATGTGCCGCATAGCGGCGAGAGGAGTATTTTATTTTATCATCTGCAAGTGCATTGTACTTCCTGACCTCATCCTGTATATTTCCAAGAGTGAGTGTGCTATGGGTGGCCTCATATTCTACCTCCAATACTTTTATATGATCCTCGAAGTTGTGTAGTTGAGTTTGTATATCTTTTAGTATACCGGCATTTGTACTAATGCAGATGCCACATAAAGTTGCCTTGAAGGGCTCCCACAGTACCCCTACACTGTCTACAGATCGTATATTGTCTGCAAAGTAGCCTTCTATCGCCTGATGTATCGTTTCTTTGTAAATGGGGTCTAGTAGTGCGGCCGCGTTGAAGCGCAATATAAATGGCGGAGGTATGTATGTTGGAATTTGTAGGGCTAACAGAACGGGTTTGTGGTCAGAAAGTATCTTGGGTAGATGATGTACGTCCGTGGTCCATGTGGAAGCGTATTCAGTGAGGAGCCAATAGTCCAGTCTTGACCAACTGTTATGTACTGTTGATGAGTATGTGCTTCCCAATGTGGCAGGGTGTCGCATATGCCATATCTCACATAATCTAAACTCCGCCATGCCACTTATCAAAACAGAGACTGCGCGTTTGTGGTATTCTGTGGTGTTTTGAGATCTGTCTAGCAGAGCATCCAATGTAACATTCAAGTCACCTCCCCATATCAGCTCCATAGGTGGGAGGTTCCGTATGTTCGTCCATAGCTTCATAAAGAAGTCAGGGTTGTCTGTATTAGGACCATAAACGTTAATAATACCAACTTTAGTGCCTCTTAGCATGCCAGTGATAATTACGAACCGTCCTTGGGAATCAGTGAGTGTCTGCTCTAATAGAAAGTCAGTGCCTTTGCATATTAGGGTTGTCATCCCCCGTGCATTTGAGGAATTGGTTGCCGATGTCACATGTTCTACCCATCTGTAGGCCAATTTTTCTGCCTTGTGAGATATCAGATGTGTTTCCTGAATTAGGGCTATGTCCACATGGTGTCTATCGAGATAGGCTAAGACCTGTCTGATCTTTTTGGGGCTCTTTAGGCCGCTAACATTCCAGGTTATAAGTCGCAGAGGTGTAGCTGCGGTCGTTCTATGTGATACCGGCCTCTACAATCATGCTGAATTGGTCTGGTGCTATATAGTTTTGGTACTGTTTCGTGCCATTCGTGTATCTTCCGCTTGACAGTAGTGTATACACATATGTATGAATATCAGAACTCAACAAACATATGCCCATCAACATTATAAAACCCCTTCCTAGCCCACCCCCCACCCACTTCGCCAACCCTATTATGGCAAAGACAATTCCCCTAAACCGTTAACAGATACACACTGTCCCCTCCACACCTCCCCGTTTATTAATAACCAATAAAGAAGAAAAAAGGTTGTGGTGCACACAGGGAGCGGCGGCTGCTAGCTAACAGCCCCAGCGATTATATAGCTGGGGGGACCAAGTCACTATTACAGAATGCTATTAAAGAATAATAGATATGTGTTACATCCCACATATGAGGTTTCATTTACCTGCAGCATAGGGGTTCTAAATATGAATATCATCTGCATTACAGCAGTTCGCGTCACTCATACATTTATCTCTACTTACATAACTGGTGTGTGTCTGTGCATTCTTAAATAAGACGGTGTGTGGGCAAAGATATCATAAGAAGTTCTGTGAAGAAGCGCCATAACACTGCCCCTGCATCTTCGTGCTTCTGGGCGAACAATCTTGCCTTTATTCGACATCTGAGGTGTGGTCCTGCTCAGCATTTAGGCATTGCAGAGATTTACGACGGAACACATGCGGGTGGTTCAATTGCAAGAATTTAAGTACTCCTTAGGATCATTGCATATGGTGCTCTTTCCGTCAATAGTGATTTTCAAATGAGCGGGGTAAATCATGGCATAAGAGATATTGTTCTCTCTCAATTTCTTTTTCACATCCATGAATCTCTTTCTTGCCTCTTGCACTTGCAATGTGAAGTCCTGATAGATAGAGATGTTCATTCCTTCGTGATTCAAGTTTCCCAGCTCTCAGGCTTTGCGGAGTGTAGCGTCTCTGTAGTTCAAGATTTTGGCGGGTATGGGGCCGGGTCGCGCTCCAGGTGCCGGCAGTTGTGCGGGGGACCTGTGAGCTCGTTCCACTATGAATACTTTGGAGAAAGTGTCTCTTCCTAGCTACTCCCATAATACGCAGATTGCAGCGTCACGACCTGGCTTCCAAATCTTCTGTTTTAGCTAGCAGGGTCTGTCGGGCCTTGTCCGCTTTGGTTTGTTTCAGATCTAGTTGCTGGTGGGTGTCCTCCATGTCTGATATACGGCGTTCTGCCTTATCTATACGTTCTGTGGGGCAGATTTGCAAGCCCCCTGCGCCACCACTACGTCACTTTTCATGACGTACTGGTGGAGCAGGCGGCTCCTCCATATTTACAAGGAGAGGAAAAGTCACCCTGCGTGACTTTTCCTCTCCTCGTAAATACGGCCCCTTCACACGCAGCACTTTGGGTTGAAGGGGAGTTCCATGGGTGTTGCTGTGGGTGTTCCCAGGCAACACCCATGGAACAAGACACATCTCCAGATTTACGAGAAATAGTAAATCTGGAGATGCGTGTGAATGCTACGCCACCCTAGAGGTGGAGTAGCGAGGCGCAACGAGGAGAAATGTTTTCATTTCTCCTCGTTTTTTCCTCTTTCAATGCGTGCTGCATTCTACAGCACGCATTGAAAGAGGAAAAAGCCTCTTGTGATTGTTTTTGTGAAGGAAGGTATCCCTTCCTGCACAAAAACAATCTCCACACGACGCAGGCATCCTTGCACCATGGTGCAAGGGTGCCTGCGCCGGCTCATGGCTGCAGTTTGTGCGCCAGCGCAGGGGAAGGACAGAGATGCAACATATTCTTGTACATATGTCGCATCTCTGTGCTACCAAACTAACGCAGCACGGCGCAGCAAAATGACTTGCTGCACCGTGCTGCGTTATTATGTTGTAAATCTGCCCCAGAGTGTTTATCCAGACGTTCGGACATGCGATCAACACGTTATGTTAGCGAGTCTATTTTGCCGTCTATATTAGATAGAGTTGATTGTATCGTCGCAAACATTGACTGGAAGTCCACTGTCATTTCTGATCCTGTTGTGGTCACAGTGTTCACTGGACCCCTTTCAGGAGCTTCGGCTTTTAAGTCTGGTACCTTCCGTTGTTGCTCAAATTGCAATTTGGGTTGGGTTTTATCCGGCTTCCCCATTGCTCTGAGATTTTTGGGGGGTATCTTTAATAGTGTCAGTAATGATTTCAGTGAAGCAGGCGTTGCTTTCTTGTGCTTCTCAACTCTGCTGACATAGTGAGTATACTCGTTAAAAGAGCACGCTATAGTGGCACTTTATTTTAGTTACTGCGCTATTGTTCCAGTGTAGGTAACCTTATCTGGCGCGATTCTGATGATGTATTGACCCTGAGGTCGAGTTGTAGTATACGGAAGCAGGCTGCACCTCAAGTAGCCGTCGCAGATCTACGGTGCTGACCCCAGAGCACAGTGAAGGAATAAGTCTGTGCCTAGTGTTGCAGTGGTTAGGTGGAGCTATGTTGAATATGACCCTTTGGTTGTGTGGAATCCTCCTGCTGCAATCAGACAGTTTGAGCGTCCGGGTGTGGCTGATGTATATCGCAGCAAATATGGTGGCGTCGCATGTAGGTGATGCTGCCCCACCTCCAGGTCTCAGGCGCAAGATAGAAGTTAAGAGCAGAATGGGCGCAGGGTTCCTCCTAGATTCCATATAGTTTACCCTTCTTTATCAATATCAGTTGTGGTGTGTGCTCTGTCTATGCGTAGTGTAGTTCCCAAGCGCCGCAATGTACAGTGTTTAGGCCTCCTTGAGCTTCAGCACGGCCCTGTCCCTGACACTGTACAGGAGCCTATATTTCTGGCCCTGGTCGCAATCTGCCCCCGCCTTTCCACTTCCAGTCCCTATCACCGAAGCAGCTCAGGGTGGGCAGTGGGGTATTGCTCATCATCGCTGCCACAATTGCTCTCACCTTTCAAGTGCAGTGCCGGTTTGGGTCCTGCAATGGACCGCTCCACTGGGGGTTTGTTCAAAGGGGTCCGCTCACCGCTGCACACCGTTTCTGCTGCACTGGGCTCCGCAGCCGTCCCCAGTCGCCTGCAGGTTCGAACGGAGCGGTATTTGTGCAGGATGCCTCCGATTCACGCTCCGACTTTCCGAGTTCATCTGCCACTCCTCGGTCACCTCATCGAAGGGTTCCTTCTCAGGCCTACCACCGGAAATCACTCACCGGGCTTGCGTACGAGTTACGTCTCATCGCCCTCTATCGTACGCCCCCAGCAACTGCTCGGTGAAAGTTGCCTCACGATGTTGTTGCGCACTGGGTGTATGTTCGGCACAGAGAAATACCTTATTGAGTAGCTTATTGTCTCCTTTATTCAGTCGCTCAGTTTGTTTGATTATTCGTGGGCTATGTACACAGGATATCTGTAGGATGGTGACCTGGTCGGGAGAGCTTGCCAACAGAGCGGCCATTTCCTAGCGTGGCTAGCTCCGCCCCCCGGGCATTTCCTTCTTCAACTCTTTTTCTAGATGAGGAGTGTTCAACTGTACACCGTACATTCGCACTGGGGGTACGCACCGTACATTTGCACTGGGGTACGCACCGTACATTCGCACTGGGGGTACACACCGTACATACGCGATGTTGTTGTAAGGTGTGCACATATGCATGAGGGGGGCCTGTATGACTCGTACCCTTGTACGACTCGCACCTCGGGAACAACTGTTCCCGGGATACGAGTCGTACAAAGTTTGCTTCGTAGCGGGTACAGTCTTTCCCCGTGTATGGGACGTTTTCTGTACAAATCGTGAATCGGAAAGCCGGTCCGGATCGTACTTGTACGGACGGACTGTAGTTTTAGGCTTCGTACGGAAAAGTCTCAGGGTCCGTCTCGTACAACTTTTCCCGATACGATTCGTACGGATCGGGCCAATCCGAATGTATTTTTCCCGTACGAATCGTACTTCACGGGTGGGACTGGACTTGTACGATTCGCACGGAAAAAATTACGGATATGAGTCGTACGGCAAAAAAAATTACAGGATCGGAATCGGCCCCAAAATGTATGTTAAAATCATTCTATTATTAATTAAAACATTAAACTATTCAAAAATATTTAAGCTTACATTTCCCACTCTAATCAATGCAACAGTGGGGAAAGTGTTGGATAGCAGAGGGGTAAAAATTACTATTCCCACTCCATGAGTGCAAAAGTAGTGAACGCGTTGGATAGGAGAGGGATAACAATTACTATTCCCACTCCAGTCAGTGGAACAGTAGTTAAGGTGTTGTATAGCGGAGTGGTAAAAATGACTGTTCCCACTCCAGTTGGTGCAACAATAGGGAAAGTATTGGATAGCAGAGGGGTAAAAGTTACTATTCCCACTCCGGTAAGTGCAACAATAGGGAAAGTGTTGTATAGCGGAGTGTTAAAAATTACTATTTCCACTCCAGTGAGTGTAACAGTAGGGAAAGTGTTGGATAGTGGAGGGGCAAAAAATACTATTCCCACACCGATAAGTGCAGCAGTAAAGAAAGTGTTTGATATGCGGAGGGGTAAAAACTACTATTCCCAATCCCGTGAGTGTAACAGTAGGAAAACTGTTGGATTGCAGCGTGATAAAATTTACTATTCCCACTACAGTCAGTCCAAAATGAAAAAACAAAAATAATTTCAACAACAAAAAATATTTGAAAAACAAAATAAATGAAAAAAATACAAATATATTTAATGTTATATATTTTAAAACATACAAACATACTATAATGTTTAATACATATCACTATTGCCTACAAATAGTATAATAAATAAAATATAAAAATATTTTTCAAACAACAATTTTTTTTAGGTACAAATTATTTATAAACAAAAACATTATTACATACATTCTTTTTATTTACACCCTACCCTAGAACACCACACAATTCACAACACACATTTATATTAAAAAATAAAATGTACTTCCATAATTAATATAATTAATTGTCAATTTAATAAATATTATTAATTTTAAAAAAAGTCCTATCCTTTACTGCTATAAATCCCACAACCCACACCTGAAATTAATTACACAATTCCCATATTTAATTTTCAATTAATTAATTAATATTGATTAACAACGAATTATTGATTAATTAAAAATAAATTATTTCCCACCCTTTTACCCTATAAACCTCGTACTCCACACCTAAAATTAATTACACGATTTCCATATTTAATTTTCAATTAATTAATTTTAATTAACAACAAATTAATAATTCATTACAACTAAATGACTTCCCACAACTAACACTATAAAATATCATTTGAATAAATATTGATAAATTTAAAAAATCATTATTTTTTCTAATTAAATTATTTCCCACCCTATTCCCCTATAAACACACAACCCACTATGAAACTAAAAAATGCAAATCTAATAAAATAAATTTGATAACTACTGAAAATGTAACACATATATTAAAAAAAAATAAACAATACTTGTGCAAAAAAGTACATCACATACGTAAAATATATACTAAAATTCATAACACTAATTACAAAAGCAATATTTTACACAATATATTTTTGCAAACAATATTATAGACTTCTATATTTAAAAAAATGATATTTCGTACCTTAAATTCGAAATTCTTGACCACAATAGTCTTGGTGTCAATATTTCTCACTGACTATATTTAGGACTCGATATTTCTGTAGTTCGACATTTCCAACTCAATATTTTGTCTGCACACCCATGGAAGGCATGTCTCCTCACAGTACATTATACCTAGAACAATACTATTCTCATTCATTCTAATAACTCTGTACAGTGTATTAGGTTCAGTCCCACAGTGTCTCCCCCGGTGTACAATTAATCTTGGCTATTACTTAACAACCTATATTGAATACTGTACTGTCTGCGCTTTTGATCCAACAACGGCCCCCACAACGCTAAGGATGCCTGGCCTCCACCTTGGGGGTGCCCAGGAGTGGACGCCTCACAGGGAAAGCCAGGATGGGTTCCACAGCGGTATTCGTACAAGCGCCTTGAGACCCTTGCGGGTGAGTAGTGCGCTATACAAGTATCAATTTACATTTTACAATTTACATTTACAATCAATTGAGGATGAACAGGTAGTAATTGTTATTGTTGGAGATTTTAATGCTAAATTATCAAATCACGTTCTTAAAGCTCACAAACATGCCAAACAAGAGGATGCCTGGAAACTACTGCCAGCTCTTTTCCAACAAAACATAGGTAAATACGCATGGAAATATGTTGAGCAAGAAGATAGTGAAGTTGAATATTGTGGTTTTAAAAGGTTTTGTGAAGGCTGACATATCTATCCATAAAAAGTTCTCATTTGTTCATTCAATACACCCAATACTATATTTTAATCATAGAAACTCAAAAGAAAAGATTTCAGATTGGAGCAGAGACATTGATGATTTAGACATTGAAAAATACTGACCACGAATTGACTGATCCCCAAAAATGTCACTTCTTTGTACAAATGTTAAAACCATGTATCAATCTACTTGGTACCAGTGAATGTGACATAATAACAAACTTTGAAAAGTGCACAAACAATTTTGCCTGTCGAATCAATCACGAAAGTAGATCATTCAACAGATGGCGATATCATTACATATTTATATGAAATGGGACACAACACCCTACTCTCACTGCTATGGCCTAAACCCAATGACAGGGTAGATTGCTGAGGGAAGCTGGCTTATTCTGAACAGCAAAATCATTGTTCACTCCAACCTAGATAGGAGTATGAAAGCAATATGTATTCATGCATTTATCGACTTTTCAACAGCTTTTGTCGGTAGATAGGTGTATTATCAGAAGTAGACTAGTTGTATTAAAAATTTCTCTTGACCATCTATTCTTAATCATAGCACCTCACTCTGTGACTTGGTTTAAAGTGCTTATGGAGGGAGCCTGAGGATTATTCCAAAAGACTAATACACTGAACAGTCTAAAAGAGAGCAGCTTACTGATCCACTTCTCCTCTTTCTGTACTTAATGACTTGCCCAAACACTCAATGACTCTCCAGACTTTCCGCCAATATGGACATTCCACACAATTCAAACTCTTATGTATGCAGATGATGTGATTTTATTTTATCTTATTGCAAGGGTGCGTCAAAGTTACTTGAACAAATAACAAGTGTGTGCAAGTGTTTTCAACAATCCATGTTTTGAAAATCACCTCCAGGGGCAGCCAGCACAGGTAAGAGTGGAGTGGCAGGGTAGGGGTGGGGTGGGGGTAAGTGAACTGATGCGGATTTGGTCAAATTAAATAAAAAAATGATAAAAAACAATTACCTTGCGCTCACTGCATCACTAAGTCGGCAATGCAGCAAGCGCAAGGTAAGTGTTTTTTTCTTTATTTAATTTTACCTATCCCATTGTCTGTCAACTTCGCTTCCGCCCCACCCACTGCTCCTACCTGTGCCGGCTGCACCTGATCAATTCACAGAAAAGTAAGATAAGTAAGATAGTAGTTTACAGATTGAAAAATAAAGAGAGAATTCAAGCATCCTGGAAATTAGGTCAGGAAATGAAGGAAGAATGATTTCTTGTGGCCTAAGTACTTTATTATATGTAACTCATCTGTCAAGAAAAGCATTAGCTCATGCAGTGTTTAATTTGCAAAATATTAAGTCCAGGTTCTCAGATTTTTGTAGGAGGCCACACACACTTCCCCCAGCACCACTCACTTCTTCCACTGGCCCCACCCACTATCTTTGGTTGACCCATAGCCACAGGCTAGTCAGGCAGTTAACACTATCATTTCTACTTAGAAGTGGGCAATACTTGCATCTTCTGCACTAACTGGCCATATGTTACTATTTGGTGAGCAAGTCCTGCTGCATACATAAGGTCTATAGGAGAAGAGTGATATCTCTAAGCTGTCTTAATTTGAATAGGACATAGCTAACCTCCCATCCCAAAACTGCCTCAAAATTATTGTCATATATTGATTGGTATGATATTGGCCTACATCTAGCCCACACCTGTTGATGCAAATTTATTTAACACAACAGCAAAATGGTATTCGGTGAATGCTTACTGATTGGTTACAAAACAAATCTTTTTGTGACAAAACAAATCTGTGTGGAAGAACAAATCTAAACACTGCCATGAAAGTAAAATTGTGAAAAACTCCCAAAAAATTTGCAATAAACAACAATAATGACATGACAAAAATAAATCAATGATGAGCAAAACACAGATTTGTTGCAAGAACGCATGATTTAGTGGCAAAAACAACATTTTGCTCCCTGACTCACTCAGTTTTGTGACAAATATATTTTGGTTTGTATCCAAAACCAAAACCCTTTTGACCTAAAATGAACATGCAACCTGAACATCAGAATATGGAAAATATTTCAGCCAAGTTTTTACAGCGAATTGACAAGTTGTGTTGGCTTGAGCCCTATTGACAAATCATTTCCCCTCTACCAATGATCAGACATGGTAGATTTATACTCTTGTGAGGCACCAAAACGTTCGACCATAAACCCACTACTAGATCAAGGCTGAATAAGGCCTCCTTACCCAAAGTACTGACATACATCTTACTCTCTGCGCTGTGATTCTGCTCATCACAATCAGCCAGAGACCAGCTCTAAAACAATGCTGCAAATGTTTGAGGAGGCCACAGATGGACCAAAACTGCAAACCGATGGCCTGATCATGATGGCAGAAGGACAGCCACCGACAGCCTTTCCCCTGCCGGATTGCCAAGGTGGGTGGAAACGTGGTGGTCAAAAAGACCGACTGCCACGGTTCCGACAGACGTTCATTTTCTGACCGCCTGTCGGAGCAGCCTCTTGCCCAGAATGGCGGCAGTGCGTCAAATTAGCATGTCCGTCCCTGCCAGCCTTTCCATGGCAGTTCAACCGCCATGAAAAGGCTGGCGGGGATAGACTTTGGGGCCCATTGCAGGCAACTTCCGTTGTGCACTTTGGGGGCATGGTGCCCCCCTACATTTCCCTACATCATGTGGCAGGCATCAAGTGGTGCCTGCAACGTAGTGCAGGGAAATGCAAAACAGGTATTTTTTTTCATTGTGCCGCATCTAAGTAGATATCACGCTGTCATTCCAGTGATCACACTGCCAACGACTAACGCGGAATCGACCGACACCACCTACCGACATGCAGGGGTACTGCTGAAGAAGAACTCTCCGAATCCAGTCTGGGAAACATATACAATGCGACCGCCACAGTGGCGTTCGCATTGCAATTTTGACCATGTCCGGCAGTCTCCATCTCCATTAGGGTCTGCCCGCCATCCTAACTAGTCCCCAAAATGTGAGAACTAAGGGGCTCATTATGATGGTGGGCAGACATCAATCCGCCCACCATCATAACGGTGATGGGACTGACCATCAGACGTGCGGCGGTCCCATCAGTGCAATTAGGATGTGCCCGCCATTCTGGCGGGTGCATCCTGGCCTTTTAAAAACATTGTGGACGGTGCTGCTGGCTGCAACATCGTCCGTAATGTTAAAAGAGCATGCACAGCATTTCGCTGCACTACGTGGCAGGCACCATGCGGTGCCTGCCACGTGGTGCATGGAACTGCAGGCCCCCCCCACCACATTGGGGGCACGCAACAGGCCCCCAAAGTAACTCTCCACCTGTCTTTTTGCGGCGGGATATCCGCAGCAAAAAGACATTCGGAAGGGCATATCATAATCACTACGACGGTGCCTGCACAGCACTGCCCCAATGTTGCCCTGGTTCCGGGTTCCGCAAGGTGGGCAGAAAAGGACCGCCTTGCGGAACCATGGCGGACGGACTTTCTGTCCGCCACGGAACCATTGTAATTTCCACCGCCATCCTAATTTGGCGTGGATGAATTTCATTTTGATGCTTGGAGGATCGCCACCACCGGCCCAGCGATGGCTGTACTCCCGCCATCATAATGAGCACCTAAATTCATGACCTTTTTGGGGAAACTTAAAGCATATAAAATAAAAAAACACCTTAGCATAGTAAGGATGCGGATATAATACTGAAAGCTCACATTAGTACTCTGGTGAAAGAATTCTTTTACATACACCCAATGATGCGTACGCTCTCTGTGTTTGCTGCTGTACCGTGCAGAGGTTATAGGCCCATAATAAACTCTTGCCTGTGCTACCGGCATATTATTACTTGGTAAGCCCGGCAATCGGGATTGTACGGCAGGTCATTTACATAAAGACAACACACAGCAAATGAGAGGTGCACTTTTCCGGGCAAGTACCGCAACCATTAAAGCAACATACTTGCTTCACACTACAGTACTACTAGCGCGTGTTAAAATGAAAAGATTACTTACTTTGACTTTTGGTTTTAATGAGAGGCCTGCTGCTGCTCAAGTCATGCGACACATGCTGCTTGCTTTTTGAGATGACTTGACTGACTAGCGCTGCTGCAGCTGCGCAGTACGGTATGGTGGATAAAAAGTGAGGACACTGATCTGATCTACATTGGTCCAGCTCCTCGAGAGGAAAGACGATTCAGCGCCAAAAACGTACGGACCGGGCTAATCCATTTTTCAATTGTCATTGATAGAGCACTAACGCTACTACTATTGCTGTTTGTTATGCTTGAGGCAGAGACCTCACCCGGGCAGTTGAGGGCAGGCGGCTCCAAATTGAACTCTTTTACACCCATATCCATAGCTGTGTAGACTCGGCCCTAAGAAATAGGTGCTGGTGCTAAGCACCGGAAACCACTGGCACAAATTAAGCACTGAACTCATGTTGGGGGTTTCTACAACTCATCACTGACTAGCAACATCTTATCATGATTTTTAAAGCCGAGATACCGGCCACGCTATTATATGTGATTGAATATGTACACTTTGCTGCGTGCAAGTACTTAAATAAAGTGATGACAAAAAATCCTATGCAGGCTATGTGGAGTGAATTACTCTTTTTCTTTTCAATCTTGTCATTTTGGAATTAGGTTTAACAAGTTCCTATGCTTGCCCTAGCCACAGCAATTCAGTGGGGCTTTCCAATACTCCGTGGGACAAAGTTCTCTCTTCAATATAGTTTTTAAAGCAAGATTGGTTAGAAAGGAAGAGAATGTAAAGGGCCTTATTTAGATATCGGCAGATGGAATACTCCATCACAAATTTGGCGGATATCCCATCTGCTGTATTACGATCTCCATAGGATATAAAGGGATTGTAAAATGGTGAATGGAAAATCTGTCACGTTTGTGACAGAGTATTCTCTTCTCTTGCTATTCTGCTGCTGTGCTGCCCTGTTGCCCTGCTGTCTGAGTGAAAGGACTGGACCTTGAACCCAGGACCACCAGAGTGTCACCAAGGGCAATTTGTCTGACCTCCTGATCAGAGCCTCTGGGACCGAATAGGACCCATACACTTTGAACCCAGCACCTGGACCGTCTACTGTGAGTCTTGCTCCTCAAGTGGTACCACCTGAGTCCTGGACTGTTATAAGTTGGCAGGAATGTTCCCTGTCAGCTCAACTGTGGTCCTGTGAGAGGAACCGATGCACAGATGCAGTGTGATGCATCTCTTCACAGTTCCACTTCGAAACAGTCACTGCAAGACACATCCCTGTTGTAGGGCTTTGCCTCACATACCAAGACTCCTCGGAACCAGTGGTTGGTGACGCATCCTCTTCTGACAATTTAGTGATGCAATCTTCTGGTGATGTATCTCGTACTTGGCACAATCCCTGAAATTGGCTTGCCTTCAGGGTGCCTAGATTGTTAGAACTGACTCTCTGGAAGGAACCAGTGGCTATAAAATAAGGAGCAACTAGTATTCTAAAAGGGGCATGTAAGGCTTTGAAGTGGCTTCAGTCTGCAACACTTTCAAGCATCACTTCAGATGGGGAGCAGTATTTGGTAATGACTGCTTCAGTGGACATGCCAAATACTCTATTCCCTTGCCTGCAAACTTCCTCTCTCATCCTCAAATAATTGTTCCTCAAAATACGGGGCAGCGCTATAAAGACATTTTCCAGCCTAGTGAACCCAAAAATGTGTTTGGTGTTGAGTTAATTTCTTAAGTGGTCAGCCTGCATGTGATTGGTTGGTGTGGTAATGAGATTCACCTGGAAATGGGTGGTGGATTCCTCAGTCGTCCTGACGTGCACTTTGCATTAATAGTTATGTTCCATGTTGTGAGCCTTGGTGTAGTTAAAACGTTTCTATATAATACATTTAAACAAAGAATTGTAAAGAAATTAAAACGTTAGTAAAGCAAGTGTTATTTGCTGCCGCCATTATTTTCAAAAGGAATGTTTTGCAGTGTCAGTGAATGGCCAGGCCTGATGCTTAGTTTACTGCAGGGCTTGGCAGGAGTACATTTGTGTGTGATTTATCCCTATTGGAACATAAGTAGAATTAGAAATGCATTTTAATATATCAATTTCCTTACTCTTTAGTGGGTGTGCTTTTGCGTTATCATGTCTCTCTCCAAACCACTTAGAAGAATTTGCTAATCCCCTAACATTCACAAATCCTGATTCTCCATTTTTCCACCACACCTCCGTGTCCCTCTCACATTTGCTAGAAAAAAGTGCATCTAGGTGTAGATCTCTGCACAAGTTTTTATTTATTTATTTATTTTATACAGCGTGAACTTCACCCGAAGGTGTCAGAGCACTTTACAAATGGACCAGTTACATTCCATAGGGACTTCAGAGTTCCTGAGTTACATAAAATGACACAAACAGAAAAACTCTAAATTCACATAAGCAATGGTAGTAAGTACATAGAAGACTACTACAGATACTTAGGTGCCGATTACGATCCTGGAGAAACCGGGTACGAACCGTCGGACGGAGGCTTTTCTCCGTCCGACTCGTACCCGGTTGTAAAACTTCACAAACATGCAAGTACGATTCGCACGGAAACACCATTTCCGTACAAGTCGTACAAAACACCGACCGACGAAAATATACATACGAATGTGATCCGAGAATGCTCCGACGTGACGTCGGGACGCTTACAGGCAGCGTTTCACGACCCAGGAAGTACGAATCGAACCGACAGCAGTCCGGACGGCAATATTTTTACGGCACCCAAAAAGTGCCGGAAAAGCGAAGTACGCCGCAAAACGAGTCGTACCCCCCGTGTATGTACACCCGTGTACGTACGAGTCGCACCCCCACCTGTGTATGTACGGTGCGTACCCCCAGCGCTACGCGGGTGTACATACACGGGTGGGGGTACGACTCGTACGTACACGGGTGTACATACACGGGTGGGGGTACGACTCGTACGTACACGGGTGTACATACACGGGGGGTTCGGCGCGTACTCACAGGGTCTGGGGGGGGTACAGCGCGTACTCACAGGGTCTGGGGGGGTACGGTGCGTACTCACGGGGTCTGGGGGGGTATGGCGCGTACTCACGGGGTCTGGGGGGGTACGGCACGTACTCACGGGGGCTGGGTGGGTACGGCGCGTACTCACGGGGTCTGGGGAGGGTACGGCGCGTACTCACGGGGGCTGGGGGGTGTTCGGCGCGTATGTGGGCACATGTCTCCATGGTTGCTATGGGAGTTCGCTGTTTTTTCCATCCGGGTTGTAACATCGGACGCACGGGATGGATCGTACTTGCGCGGTCGGACTTCACTTTTCACATTTGTACGGTAAATCGTCCGGGGACGTGTCGGACACATTTTCCGACCCGAAGAGGTGTGGGGAATTATTCCCAATGCGATTCGTATGGACTTTTTCCCGTGCGAATCGTACTTGGCAATTTGTACGGCACTTGTACGATTCGTACGGTAAAAAGACCGGATACGAGTCGTACGGGGAAATTTTTTACAGGATCGTAATCGGCACCACAGTTGTTAAAGTTACATATATACAAGTTGCAAATTCACTCAAGGAAAAGATACACAGATAAACTCTAAATTCACATAAGAATGGTAGTGAGTGCATTAGTCTACTACAGTTACTAGTGGTTAGAGTTACATTTATACAAGTTGCAAATTCACTCCAGATTACATTTTAATGAAAGTTAAGTTTTGGAAGAGGTGTGGCGCAGCGGCCAGGGTGCCTGACTCTGGACTACGGGGTCACAGTTCGATCCCTGGTGCTGGTGGCAGGTTAACCCAGCACCATGTGACTCTGGGCAATAGCTTACTTAATCTTGCCCAGAGTCCCCAGTGCCAGGACACCACTTCAGGGACACCAATTCGGAGGTATCTGTGCGCTTTACAAATACTGGTATCTGGTATCTCTAAAGCTGTTAGGGTTGGACAAATATAAAATACATATTTACACAACGTGAACTTCTCGCCATTGTTTGGGTTCTTGCTTTCAGTCAGGCCTTCAGGGTGTTGTTACACTCACCGGCGGTGAGCTTGGGCCTGGAGGATCCCCGAGCTGGTGATGTCCAGAGCACTCCACATGCAGCAGGCAAGGTCCACAGCAGGGCTCCTCTTTGCCATGTTGTTTACAGGGACAGACAGTCCCCCGCCAGCATCGAGCACGGCTCTCCCACGCTGTGGGGCACCAAGCCACCCGTACAGCACCAACCAGCAGTTGAAGACTGCAGTAGGGCTCCTCCCCACCTCCACGTCCTCCGGTACAGGCAGGCCTTGGCTACAGGACATCACAGGGCATCTACCAGAAGACCAAGGTATTAAATGGCGGCTGGCCTCTCCTCAAGTAGGGAGTATGTGTCTTCTTGTCCCCAGGTAGATCTTCCCCAGTGACAAGGAAGGGAAAGTTCCCGCGGGTGGCGCGACCAGCGTGGTCCACTCAGTCAGAGTCTCACCCCTGGGGCCTACCTGATGACCGCCGGACCGCTTCAGATCACCTAGGCTTCCACCGCATCTTGATGCCTAAAGTGAGGACCAGGGAGGGTAGGTGAGGACACCCTCAATGTCCGGCGGGTGACTCCAGAGGTCGGGTACGAAAGGCCCTCATTCTCTCTTTGGAAAGGTCTGCCCCGCCGTTGATGTAGAGATTGCCCCGCAGAAATGGAGAAGGGGAGACCTCAGCTGCGGTGTGTTCAGTGCGGCACACGTGGGCCAAGGCCTGTTCGCCGCAATCCACTCAACATCTGCAGGGCCGCTCTGGATCCCCTGGTCGTCTGCTGTGGCACAATGCCACCGCTGTGAGTCGAGGATAGTTGGCAGAGATATTTATAAAGAAAATATAGGAGGTTTGAAAATTGCTTTTTGAGTCAGTGAATAAAACTACTGAAGTATTACTTTACATATTACAAAATGCAGTTTTTAAACGAGCCTTGTTTAGTGACTTGTATGCCTGTAAGTTTATAGTGCCCACGAACATGCACCATTGCACAACAATACAAAAGACATTAGTCTTCATCTGGACTTGGTACAACATTTGTGTATTTTCCGTAGACATTCAAATGATACCTAATATATTTGAAATAATACGCTTTGAAAACATGTTTAATCAGCATATCATTGAAATGGGTATCTGTAACTTTGTACTATAAAATATTAAAAATATCTCCAGGCATTTTCCAAAACGTTTTTAAATTCACTGGCATGCTCTATAGCAGAGTACGTTATGTTCTTTGAAACAAAAAAATGTAAGTCTTTTTTTCTTTTTCATTACACGTCCCCAGCTCCAGATAGAACGTTTGATTTCCAGGGCCGTGAATGGGCAAGACACAAAAAAGAGGTCACCGCATAACACGACAATGTTTTTTTCTGACTAGCTGATGGGTTCTTCAAAGATTGTTAATGAAGGAGCAGCCGTGCAGAATTCTACTTTCTTTTAAAAACACACACGGTAAATGAAAAGCCTCCGAGGTATTCTAATATACTTGGAGGTGATGGCTGCTATGCAAATCGACGGCTGTATAGCGTGTCCTTCATTGATATTCCGGCAGGATGCACGGCTCGACAGAAATTCAGCATCACGTACGTTCCTAACTTATGTTCACCCCGGATCCAGCATCTGATGGATTCCTTTGATAATCTTTATTCATTCAGGCAATAAAATCTTGCTGTTGCTGGCTAATGAAGATCTGCTTTGGAAATATGTACTGAAAAAAAGCCCCAGCCGTTTACCTTGTGTAATCATAGCATCCAATTATCAAGCCTATTTGGGGATATAGTAGCATCTAATGCCAATTTGTCCAGGAAGCAAATGCATTTGATTTCATTTTCTGTTTACCACTCGTGCTGCCTGTAGGCAGGACTTTTGGATTAAAATGTTCCCCTGTAATCAGTCTCCTGAGAACAAGGGGAGATTATTGGAGCGATTCTTAATGGCCTGCCATGAAAATAAGACTCCTTTTCTGAGTAGCACATGCTATTGTGAATCTGCACTCTGGGCGAATTGCCTTCAAGGAGATATTGTCACACGTATTGTGTACGGTGTGATACATTTCAAAGGACCAACAAAAGAAATAGAAAGATGATGGAGGGTGTAACAAAACAGGCTTTTTTTATGTGTCGCCCCAATTTTTGTCCCCATCTGGACTATTAGATGCTGGTTTTTGACTCTGGAAGTGCACTAAAGCCTACAAAATAAGTCCCAGTGCCAGTGCTCTTTCCCTAAAAACGATATATGTGAATCAGCAACACCATTTGGCAGGGACATTAACCCCCTTATAAGTCCCTGATAAGTGCAATCAGGGATACCCAGGGCATGGGAGTTAAAGGGGTCACCAGGGCCCGAAGCAGTCATGCAATTGCAGACTGCATGAGCAGTCCAAACTACTCAAACTTAACTTTGCCCTTACCATGATTGGCAAGGACACAGCACTATTTTTAATATATGTCAGTCACCCCTAAGGTAGGGCTCCTGAGCCTACGGGCAGGGTGGATCATATGAAAGATGTGGACATATAAGTGCAAGCTTATATGTCCCCATAGCAGCTTGTTTTCATTAAGAGCTACTTGAAGTGCTGGGGGAGGGGGGGGTAGAGAATGCACATCTGGTCGCCCAAGCCTTTCCTGTGCCCTGGTGGACAGCCTTCAGCTGCTGCCACCAAGACAGTGGTCTGACTGCATGCCAGGAGATATGAACACTCCCAGTAGTCAGAAACATAGGCCTATCTAGGAAGGAAGTGATACCTCCCAGCCTGAAAGGATGACTTGTAAAGTGGTGTATCAAGGCAATGAACTTCAATGCTTACGCTGCCTATAATATGCATCCAGGCTGCCTCCCAAAGGAGTAAGCAGTCCCCCTGCCCTTGGGCGCATTTGGACCCAGGCAGGGGGGAATATTAGGTAGTCAGGGGGTGTACACCCTCCGAAGGCTAGCCATAACCCTAGGGTGGGTACCTGGTCTGTAGAGCTAAGAAAGTTTTCTGCTTTTTGTTAAAAGTAGCAAAATAGGGGGTTATGGGTAGCAAAGGTGGCACACACCCTCAATGTGGTCATCCAAGTGGTGGATTAGCAGCT
This sequence comes from Triturus cristatus, assembly GCF_964204655.1. Lineage (NCBI taxonomy): Eukaryota > Metazoa > Chordata > Amphibia > Caudata > Salamandridae > Triturus > Triturus cristatus. The sequence continues at coordinate 462,051,713 of NC_140594.1, forward strand.
GGGGCTAGTAGCCCATTGGCTACTTACAACCCCACCCCATAACCACCCTAAAACTAAGATTAAGGGGCATCCTTAGCACCAGAACCTCAGTTCCGATTTGACTTGCAACAAATGACACAGAAGAGACCTGAGTCTCTGACTTCAGGACCTGCACAAAACAAAGGCGTGATACACTGCACCTGTGGCAACCACCCTGCAACTAGATGAATGTGACTTAACCTGGACCAAAATCTGTTCCCCCATACAATGGGAGCCCTTTGAAAGCTAAAACCAACCCTAGAACTCCCTTTGACTAGTGGCATTAGTCTCCTGCAGTCCACAGTTATAGAACGCTTCCTGAACCAAAAAATCACTGACCATCAGGCCCACCCAAAAGTAAATGGTCCAGTGTATTGTCGAATATGCAGTCTTGACCTACTGCAAGTTTTAGGTGACTACTGTTTTCCCCCGGGCCACCACATGTTGAAATATCTTCACACTGGCCTCACCACTGCCAAGGCTTGTTGGTGGCCAGTCCGGCTACCCCTATCTTTGTTTGACGCTGCTACTCAAGAAAATTCTGCAGCTTATTCAACCAACCACCTCAGTGGCCCTTTTGTCAACTTTTTGCATCTGTTTCCTCACCAGCACTGTCTAAGCAGTAAATCTAGCTTCCCCATGGCTCCAGCTTCAGGACCCGGGACAGCCAAAGCAATTCTGCACCTGGGCTCAAATGAACTAGGTAAAATTCAACTGACTGTCGTGGCTTGGTCCTGGAACCCTCCTCACCTTACTACCCCGTGGGTTTCATGCAACTCGACCTGCAAGTGACTGATTGTCACTAGTGCTTTTTCCCCTTGACAGAAATGTTAAAGTCTTGCAGTATTGAATTGCACTTATTTATTTTTCCTTAAAAAACCCATAAATGTCCTTATTCTCATATGATTGTGTTTGTTTTGGTGTCTAAAAGTTATGTAAAAATCTGCTTTAATTTTTATAAAGTACACATGTTCCTCTAGTAAAGCCTGACTGCTAGGGATTTATTCATGGGAATCCAAAGGGACTAGTTTGGGGCATTGTGAGGGTATTGCATAGTGAAGCCTAACTAGACCCAATGCATAATATTTCACTTTCCTACAGATGTCTTTTTTCAACATTGTGACTTTCCAGTTGTTTTGGTTTTTGCTTTTTAATTGATGGATACCATTTTGCTATAGGGAATGTTTTTGTGTCTAAAATGAACGTATCTGATGGCCTGTAAAGGCTGCAATAGCATTTCCCTTCGAACCCTTAACTGCTGATGTTTTTCCATCTGCAGTGCTGAGTCCTTTTTTAATGTTAGGAGCACTTCGCTCTTACATATTCATATTTGTTTTCCACAAAAAAGTATTCTTGCCTAATTTGTGTAGTACTTAAACCACATGTTGGTGATTTTATATTTACAGAGGGTTTCTGTATTCCCCTGGGGGAAGTGAAAAAATAGCTATTTTTGTTTTTAATGGGAAAACATTGCTGTACTGCATAATATTTTTTTCTACAGTTGGCATTAACAAAATGTTTGCTGTGTTAAGGACACCATCTTACCAGCTTTTAGGATGAGGCAGAGGCTTTAAGGCAATTTTTAAACCACAGTTTTAGCATTTTTCTAAGTAGTAGTCAGTTTTTCCTATTTACTTTGTTGTATTGGAAACAGATGTGAAACCCATGACTGATCACAGAAAGCTATTTATTTTTTTGAAATAGACACAATTTTGAATTTAGTAAGGGGTTGTTTGTGAAGCTCACTCGTGGATTTTTTTTAAAAAAAAATCAAGCAATCAATATGTGTAAAGCGCTGCTTATCAACCATGAGGGTATCCAGGGACTGGGTTTGGTGAGCTCACTCAAAAAGCCAAATCTTGAGTCTCTTCCTGAATCGGCCAGCAAGAGGGATGGCTGCAGATGCAGGGGAAGGCCCTTCCAGGACTTAGTGGTGAGGTAGGAGAAGGAATGGCCTCTGCTGTGGTTTCAGCAGATGTGCGGTGTCTGTTCAAGGCTGAGAGAGACGGAGCGAAGGTCTCTGGATGATTGGTGCAAGTTCAGGCAGTGGAAGATGTATGTTAGTCCTAGGTTTTGGAGGACTTTGTAGGCATGTGTAAAAATATTGAATTGGTATCTTTTCTGTACAGGGTGACAGTGGGGGTTCCTAAGGTGTGGTGCGAGGTGGGTCCATTTGGGCAAGTTTAGGATGAGTCGGGCTGCTAAGTTCTGTATTGTGTGGAGTATCCTTAGGAGTTCTGTGGTAGTTCTTGCGTAAAGTGTGTTGCTGTAGTCCAGCCAGCTGGTGATTAAGGTTTGTGTGACAGGTTTTCTTGTGCTGATAGGGAGCCATTTGAATATTCTTCAGAACATGCAGAGTGTTTGGATGCAGGTGGAGGAGTCTGTGTTGATCTGCCATTTCATGGTGAATTTGATGCCCATGATGATCATGAAGTTGTGGGCATGATCTGTTGGTTTGAGAGTGGGTTAGAGTTAGGTGGATCACCATGTGCCTCCTAGGGGAGGTGTTGTTGCCAAAGAGCATCACATCAGTCTTGTCAGTGTTGAGCTCTAGACAGTTGGCCTACAACCAGTCAGAGGCATTGTTTATGCAGTTGTGGTCTTCTTGGTGGTGGGTCTGCTGAGAATGAGAGGATGAGTTGGGTGTTGTCGGCCTAGTATATGATGTTGAGATTGTGGGTTCTGAGGATGTCGGTTAAACGTGTCATGTAGGTGCTGAAAAGTGTGTGGCTGAGTGATGAACCTTGAGGGATGCTACTGATGGTGCTCATGGGTCCCGAGGGAAAGGGAGGTAGGTGGACTCTCTGAGTTTGTCCCGTAAGGAACAATATGATGCATCTGAGGCCATCTTCCTGGATCCTGATGTGGTGCAGTCTCTTGATGAGTGTTTGGTGGGATACTGTGTTGAACGTTGAAATTGAAAATGATGTTAAAAAAAAAAAGAAAAGAAATAGGTGAAAATCTTTTTATCTGTAATGTTTGCCCTGAAGGCTGATATTCAAAAGTAACATACCCTTGTGTCCTTGAGCTCCTCTGGGTTACATAATGTTTGCTGGTTGTCAAAAACACACATATCGAGATCTAACAACTGGTCTGTAGTGTATGGTGATATTTCATTGTGTATGGACCATGCAGCAATTCATATGGTAGCATTAGAAATCAATCTGATGGAAACCTATGCAAGGAATAGTGGTTATTTGTACAGCAATCTATTTCAGTTTAGTTGCAGCTTAACACGAACAACAGCAACATTTGAAGCATGCCTATTATCACTTGAATTAAAGTGAGCAGGGTGAAATTCATTGCAAGTGTGTAGTAGGGTTATATGTCAAGATATTGTTAAAAACATTGTGTTACCATAATATCATGGGCAAAATATCAAGTACAAAAATATCAAGACGTTATTGCCTTTGAAATCACACAGATAAAACTACTGATGGCTCTCCACTGGATATTTTTTTTTTAAATGGAAGATCTGCCAATCAGCAAGAGTGTTATGGTCCAAAGATAATATGCTAATTACCTAACTCAGGATGCCAAATTCCAAAGGGGGGGAGTTCCCCCACACAGCATCTATAGACTCAACATTCAACTCTGTGAAGGTATGCTGTCCTTGACAAACCATTTAAAAATGCATCTCTATTGATGGGATGTGATGTGCCATGCTTATGCTTGGTGACCTTTAGGCAGTACAGCAGGTTATAAATATAATGATGATGATGATGTTCCTAAAAAACGATTTATTGACACTTAATTTACTGATCTGAAAATGATGGGACGCTATGTCAACCACACTAGAAATTCAATTCATAACTAACATAGCAGTTAGGGTTCAACTCACTGAGACATCTTGCTGACAGTTGGGACAACATGTATACCCCTATTACGAGTTGCCTGGAGGCACTGTATGGGGGAGGGGGCTACAACTCCTGACAAGTCTATTTATTTATTTATTTAATGCATTTTTATCTAGCACGCACTTTACCCATAGGTGTCAGAGTGCTTAACAATAGAACCAAGTACGTTACAAGACACAATTTATAAACTTACACGTTACAAATACAAACGGGATAGTTTAAAAAGTAAAACAAAATAGGAGGTGGCAATCACACAAAAAAAAAAAGATAACATTAGGATTCGCTTAGTACAGGCATTGAAAACATATTTAAACATTGTAAGAACTTACATCATCAGGAGAATGCAAAGCAGCCTTGAAGGACATGAAAAGGGATGTATTAATTCTCGAAATGTCTTTGTAAGAGAAGAGATTTGAGGTCAGTTTTGAAAGTCCGGGTAGAGGTGATGTTACGGAGTAATGGAGGAAGCAAGATCCAAATACTAACCACATTGCCTGAGAAAGATTGAGCCATCGATCTTTCCCTTTAGATGGTAGGGGGTTCCAGCAGTAAATTTGCAGTATTACGTGAAGGTCTAGAGCCTCAAGAGATTTTAAGTTTATTCGACAGGTTTCGAGGGGAGGAAGTGTGCAAGGCTTTGTGGGTGATGCAGCCAGTCTTGTAGATTAACCTTGCTTCGATGGGAAGCCATTGAAGAGAAAAATGTATGGGTGTGATGTGATTACTTCTTTTGGCCCCATAAACAAAATGAGCCGATGAATGTAGTACGGAAAGACGGGATTTGGGGAGGCCAGCAAGGAGAGAATTGCAATAGTAAAATCTAGAGAGAACCAGAGATTGGACCGAGGTTTTTAGGTCTTGCTCCGAAAAGAAACATCGAATCCCCCAGAGAAGGCGCAATTGGTATTGTGCATTCTTTGCAATGAAACTGGTGTGGTAGTGTAGATTGAGCCTTTTGTCAAGTATGACAAAGTGGTCTAAGTGGCCCTATGTTTCTGGACCTGAAATTACTGGGTCAAGAAACACTGGAACCAGTTGTACTGGGTTGATACCCACACCTGGAAAAACAATGGCTGGAAAGGGGGCATGCGTTGCAAGCAGAGGCGCAACACAGCCCCCAGAGCATCATGGGGGGAGGAAAAATACTCCTCTCAAAAGTGGCAAAATCTCAACTTCCAAGATACTCTTTATGTCCCGTGACAAACAATCTTGACCTGCACCCCACCCCTGCAGATACATACAAACTGCTTAGAGCGGGTGCCAATTCCCAATGTTAACCTCTCAGCGATAGGGGGAAAATTGCCTTAAAGAGTCCACAGCCTATTTCCCATTCTGATGAATCTAACTCATCAGATTTCCTTTATCTAATGATCCTGGTATTTCAAAACAGAGTAAAGAGGGGTCTTGTTATAGTGAATAGTGATAATGTGTGTTTTGTGCTGTCAAATGTAAAATCTGCTGTCTGAACTAGAAATCTTTAAAAACCTCATGCTCTCCTTAACTGAAGTAATGATAAATTTCCCAGGATGGGAAAGCAGTGATCCAGCCTCTGAGGGGAATCCAAACTTCTACATTTGTAGCTTCTTCCTCCAACCACGTAATAGTAGGATGTTTGATGGGTTGTGAATCTTTACAGAACAGGTTTGCCACATATCATGGACAGGCACTCACTCCAATATCTTGCAGAAAAATTATAAGTGGTGTTTGAAATGGTCCTGCTCGGGTTTACATCTTTTAAAGACGCGTGGGCATTGAACGCCCATCAGGGTGGCAAAGGTTATTAAGTCTAAGGGGCATAAGTGTTGAGGTCGCTGGTTCTCACATGGAAAACAGATATCTGCATGGATGACTGTTCATTCTGGGACCTCCGGGTACCAATAGATCAATATTGTTTGAATATTGCCACCAGAAGCTACTTGTTTTTAAGATCCCTATTTGAATCCTTCCCTAATTATGAACCAGGGCTTGCACAAAAAATGTGAAAGTGAATATCTCACTTCTACTCAAAATGCATCATATTCCAGAGCAGCATAGTACCCTTTCGAGGCCAGGTTTATATTGCCATTTAGATCTATGTCTTTTCCTTTCTTTCCTTGAATTGGATCTTTGGAACTGCCTTTCAGACTTATAACTGACACCTGGATACACATCTCTTCAGTTTGCATCACTCGCTGTAAGGGCATATTTACAAGGAGATTGCGCAAATGGAACATCACTTTTTTCGACATTCCGGTGGAGCAATGCCCTGCACAATATTTACCAACATTAAGCCACTTTGCATGGCTTAATGTTGCTTTGTAAATATGGTACCCTTTCACTCGGGTATCTGTGTGAAAGGGGCATGCAGTGGGTGTTTCTGAGGGGGTTCCACCGCAACACCCATTGCATTTTGATGCTGCCTCAGATTTACAAGTATCTGTAAAACTGAGGCAGTCCTAAAAAACGAATGACATGCAAAAGCACACGTTAGATTGGCGCAACAAGGAGAAATATTTTTATTTCTCCTAGATTTTGCTTTTTCTATGTTTGACACCAATAATGATTGTTTTTGTGCAGGTAGGTGTACGTTCATGCACCCACACAGTCATTAAATAATTGCGATTTGCTACATCTATATGTGCTGCATTTGTAGCACACATAGAAGTAGTGAATCACCATTGTTGCAACACAGGCACCCTGGCACTATGGCACAAGGGTGTCTGTGTTGGTGCTAGGCAGCTGTTTTTAGCACTAGAGAAAACATAGGCATGCACCTGCAAATTCGGTACATCCCTGCATTTTGGAAATGAAGCAGCGCAGTGCTGCAAAATTTGCCCCAGCGCCATGCTGCGCCATTTCCTTGTACATTTGTTAGGTGCTTTTCTAATGCCGTATGTGGTCTGATATTCAGCTGTGCAGAAGGAGGCTTCTTTCAATAGGAGGAAAAGGCAGGCTTATTGGTTGTATGGTAAAATCAACTTTCCTACAGGAGCATCTCATTCTACCATAATTAATGTATCTTGCATTCTGGCACAGCAGCAGTTGGTATTTCCATAAGACCTGGTGTTGGCTGTCAGAAAGACAAGAAACAAATCTGATCTTGAGTAGTCAGCAGTGGCTTGATGCCATCCATTTTCAGCATGTGTGACCTTGATTTTTAGGTGACACAGTTCTGCCATTGTAGCCATTGCTAGTCTTAGGCTGGCTTAACTGTATGGAATTTCAGGCCTTTAAGTTACTCTACATTATCTGTCTCTGTGATTTTTTATGGGGTTACAGGTGGACCTTCTTGTTTAAATCTGTTACAGGCTCTGACATGAGTGTGCTCACTTCCAGACGAGTGTCCACTGTAGTAGAAGGCAGGCATGTTCTTGCAACTTTAACACATATTCGTTTGTCAGTGGCATGAATATGAAGACATTGGCTCCAACATTTCTTCATAGAGTAAGGACTCTGGGGAGGAAGGTGTGAGGATGCAATGCTCAGATTATTCCCCAGTAAACTTCGTTAATTTGGTGCTCCCTTCGTCCACTCAGCCCATCCACAGAAGGACTGGAAACCAGGGGAGCTAGTCTTGTTAATTAGGAGAACTGAATGTCAAAGCTCCCTTACTAGTCTCTCCTAGAGACAAGGAGAATCCTGTTTTCAGGTTCTGTGTGAATTTAAAAAAATGGAGTGTCCCACAGTGATGTATGTGGGAGAAAATAAAACGAACAGGGGAGGGGTGGGTGCAGGCCACCTGAGCACACCTTTCCGCACTGCAAAAACAGGAGGGCTTCCGATCTGTTTATCGGTTGTTGTGCAAGTGCTCTTAATGTAGCTCAATTACAAGGGGCCTCAGCTGACAAGTACTGACAGGAGCTTGTTGTATTTGAAGAGCATTTTTCCTAATGCATCTGGACTATTAGAAGACACTTTCCCGTCCCAGCTATGCTGCCATATTGGTACTTTAATAGCCCATAAAAGCATTTAACCTTTAGAGTGTTTATTGTTCTGTCTGCCTTAGCTGTTATTTTCCTGCCTTTTACCCAGTGCTCAGACCCTTAACACACCATGGGGTGCAGCGGCTGCTCAACGAGTACCTGCATAGCCACGAGAGGCGGCAAAAACACTAGAATATAGTGGAATTTGTATTTGATAAAAAGGAAATGTAGACGGTGTATAAACGGAAGGGTGACATACAGTAATCTAAAGAGTATCAGAAGAGTTCTTTATGCACCTGTAATTATATTAACATTGATTATAGATGTTGTGCAGAGCACAGACTACATTGTTGCATGGCATCTAAATAATAGGTGCTATACATCAGAGCATTTACATTCAGCAGGCAGGTCTTTAACCTAATGCTCCTATATCAGAACTTGGCTCTGTATCATTTCAGGATTCATTCTTAGCGGGATGCAGCCTTGGGAGGAATATTTATTAATCCACAGCTGCAAACCAGAATTTGTCTCTAATTTATCATGAACAATTGTATTTGGATTATTTTGCAGATTCCTGCCCTTGCTCCTAATTTGGGTTCTCTACAATACTATTGGAACCACAAGTGCACATGATAGATTTCCCCAGGGATTGTAATGAAACATTTCCATTGGACAGAGATGGTTTGTGGAGTAATGGACTCCAGTCAAAACTTTAGTACGCTTAAATATGTACCCAAGTTCCATCTATAGTTCAATTGCCTTTCCAGATATTAAAGTTCTGAAATAACGGCATGTCTACACGGAGCTGTTTCACCTCACACACATTTTTCACTGGTGTTATTTCATATCCTTGGTGGTAAATTATGGCAGTGCTTGCATCAAACAGATTTTACCACCTATTCTTAAATCAGGATTCTGGAGCTGATATTGTGTGACAAGAACATTTGAGCATATTTGTTTCGTGGCCCTTTCCTCTGATGATTACGTGTTCTGCTGCTCTTTGTGGAGCTTTTTATGTGTGTTGGATTATTGCAATGTGATTTTGTTGTGTTGTATGGCAGTTGTGTGTTGGATGATGTATTGTCGGCTTTGCTTTGACATTTTTAAGTGAGTTGGTATGTTGATTTCTGCATGCTATGATGGTATTGTATGTTGTTTACACTAGATATGTCAAACATTATGCTACATTTTCACCCAAAAGTATCATATACATTGGAGGTTACAGTGACAAGCAACCATTAACCACTTTCTAAGGTGGTATAATAATGCAGCTCCGTCACTTCTGCTACTGAAGATACCAGTCAGTACAGAACTTTGGCAGAGCTTTGTCTTATCTCAGAGATCCTCAAGTGCACTTTCTGTGATTTGGCCACATTTTGCTCACTAGGTACCTTCCCATAGTGCCTATTTGTTTTATGCCATTAGTACCTTCTTATTCCTACTGACTGTTCCTACACAATCCAATGGTAATTGGTTTGTCCTCCTCATAAAAGGATCATCCACACTGAAATTAGAACCTCTGACCTGCATGTTATCCACAAACATCTTTAAGAATGAACTTAAGAATGAACTTAACATGCCAAGCTAACTGGTCTGAAGGCCTGCATTAATACTATTATTGTAACCGAAACGTCATGTGTGGCAAGGTTTACGAAGTCATTTTTGTTGCCATTTTTGAAGTATAAAAGGTTTAGCAAGTTTGCTGGTTTCCTTTTGCCTTCACCTAGGCAAAGTCATTTTTCTACACTTGCCAGTTTAGCAAATGCAGTCTTCTATTGTTAGCAATCAGCCAAGACAACCATTTGCCATATTGTTTGAGAGAGCTTTTCTCTGCACAATGGAATTCTGAAGGGGAAAAGTGGAAGAACACTTCTCTTTTCTCTGAAGTATGACTTCTACACAAACAATTTTAAAGGTGGAATAATGGTGCATTGAGAAGAAATGGTGTGAAATGTCATGATTCTAAAGAGTCCTGAAGTGAAATGTTATCCAAACTATGCACACTATAAATTTGTCAACTTTCTCATAGAATGGAACCTGCATCAGAAAATGTGCAAGAGCAATATAGACACTAATCCAATAACTAATAGAGCACAAAGAAGTATTACTTCCTTGGGACCAACAATTCACTAAAGACAATGGAACCCCCCAAACAATTTAGACCTCTTTTTGATAAACAAAAGATGCAATACCCAATGTTTCCACGAGTCATGCATTTGGAAAAAGAGCAAACACATTTATTGACGGAGTTGTCAGTTGTGATTACAAACCGTGTCCTACAAAAATCCTCAGAGAATCCAGGATTGCTGAAAAATCCTTGCACAATAGCATCATCAACTCTTGCAAAGTGATGCCAGTGGAAAACGAATTCCCAAAAACTTCAAATCAATGCAATCTAATGGTTGAAAGGGATGGCACTGAATAGCTTTTAGTCAAAAAGAAACAAAACAAAGCAATGATCTCCTACTGCGATCCCTCCTGACATCCTTTTTTCAGCGTATTATGAATTATTAATGATCGCGCACTACATACGCACAGTCGACATTGATACTCAGATACAAACTGTGAAAAACTCCATCTTTTCAGGTTTAAAGAAGGTTTCCTCTTTGTTTGATCCCTAGATCTGGACGTTCATTGTACTTTTTGTCTCATCCACTGAATGCTGTGATTAAAAAGACATGCCTTTCACTTTCAAAACAACCCCAGCTGTGGCACTACTGTGATGATAACCGTATGGAAAATGACTACTAAATTTGCTGTCAGAATGTATGAAGTCAATCCAGTTAGAAACATTTTCTGCTATTGGGCTAGGAAGCAGAATAGATGATGATGATGATCAATAATTTATAAAGTGATTAACTACTCTGAAGGGCATCCCCCCAATAAAACTGTGACCTACCACTAACATACAGTATATACATTATTTGTCGACAGATAATTGTGCAGAAGTTTTTCAAACTGTCTCACACAAGGCTGGCTTTTGAGGCTAAGCCTTCGGTTTCCGGTACTAAAAGGCTTTACCAGAGAGACTGGCTTTCCGAATATTGAGTTAAGAATAAAGGAATTGAGGACAGTGAAAGATATGCGAAGTAGAATACCACAGGATCTGGAAAAACTGCAGGATGACAAATACACAGACAGTTCACATCAAACTCTTGGTGATTGAAACCGGTACAATTCAGCTAGGTGTCTCGTAATGTGATTGCCAAATGGGGAAAGCAAATGTTAACTGGGCAGCAGCATTCAGGGGCGTAGCTTCTATTTGTGCAGCAGGTGCAGTGGTAGCTGTGGTCCGTGCAGGTAACAGAGGTGGGGTGGTGGGTCCGGGTAAGGGGGTTATCGAGGGACGATGCCGAGGGAAATGTAAATCCTTTTCCTAAGCAGCGTCCCCAGAAATCCCCCCTTACCCTGCCGCACCGCCCCACCGCTGTTACCTGCACGGACCGCGGCTGTGCAGTGGCACCGGGCCTTGAGGTCTGAGGGAACCACTAACCCTGATTTATGCTGTATTTTGCAATTTCAAACATTGGCTGGGGGCATTTCCTTCCTTGCACCAAGGCCCATGACACACTGGCTACGGCACTGGCAGCAGTCTGAAAATGCTGCCATTTAACTAAAAGAAACTCAATCAATCGAAGAAATTACGAATTTGAGTTGGATAGTCAGGGTGATATTATCCCCTGGATAATGGTTTTCTAACATTAAAGAGGTAAAACGTGCAGAGTTTTCCTCAAATATTTTAAATGGAAAAAAAACATACAAACATCAATGTGATTTTATGGCAAGCAACTGAAAAGACCAGATCAACCATGATGCCGAAGTTAAAAAACTGATGCCACAGATATAGGAGCATTCACAATTTTGGAGGACCTCAATAAATTGATCAATCAATCTGTATTTGTTAAGCGTGTCTACTCACCCGCTAGGGTCTCAAGGGACCTCCAGACTAAACATGGACAAGTGACTTCACCAATTATGAATACCTCAGATACTTTTTCATTCACTCTTGTGCAATTAGCCAGTTTGTGACAGCAGACAAAACTTTTCTTAAAGTATGCCTGGATCACATTCACTTCACCGGATCAAAGCAGTGTGCAATAGGCAGAGCAGAAAAAAGCACAAAAAAGTTGAGTAAGTGCAGCAAAGGGTGACACATAAACATTAGAAATGATAGGAGTCAAATAGTCAATAATAATCCCCAAGGGTAACCCACCAGTAACGGAATGAAAGCTGGAGTAGTCAGTAGGTGGGCAATTGCCTGCTCTCAGTCCTCAAAAATTGCAAGTGCACTGGACCTCACTGACACATTGGAACTCAAGAAAGCAAATTAAGTTAAACATGCAACAAGAAATCTTTTTCTATTTGATTATGGAAAACATCGACAGTATCTGAACAAAAGAGTAGAAATCTAAGTATTTAAACTTTGAGGTGTTGTAAAATCTTTAACAATCTCAAAGACATCAGTCTTTGAATTCAGAGCATTGGCAATCATAAATACCAAAATTTTGGAACCTTTAAAATGTAATCGTTTTCTTTATCTTTTCAGTGTAAGTAAACGTGGGAAGATGTGTACTCATCCTGCTTTTTATTCTGTTTTCAAGACCTTTAATAAGACAAGGGAAGTATTTTAGCCTTGTCGATTACTATCAGCTACATTTGGAGATCACACTAAGCCTGGGCGGAGTTCGCGGAACTTCGCAAAGTGCAAAAAAACCTCTGACACGCTACCCAAAGCTCCACAGGCAGTGGAGTGCATTAGATAATTGCTGTTTGCTGTGATTTGCAGCGCTGGGTGTCTTTCCACACTCTGCAACCATCGCGAACGGCACCATGCACAGCGCTGCTTCCTTTCTGCCACTCGAATAGATTTTTTACTCGAGCAGCAGTTTTCTCAACGCGAGCGAACAGTTTCTCAAGCATATACGACCACTAGCAATGAGAAATTTTCCAAGCTTGCACTCACAAACTTGATGTTGACAATCGTGAACGAGGAAAAATCTCGCTGGGAGGTGGCTTTTCCTCGCTTGCGCTCACCAACTTGATATTGATGAGCGCAAGCGGGGAAAAAACTCTGCTCCACTATGCAGTGTGGAGTTTTGCAGAACTCGACGGGCTCCGCATAATGCGGAGTGCGGAAAACTCGTAAATTCCATGAGTGGAGCGGAGTTCACCACCCAGGGTTAGATCACACTACCTTCAGAAAAACCACCATGCTGCAGCTCCTCTGAAAACAGAGAAGTTTCATGAGTGGGCACCACATTGTTTTGTCTTGATCATCAAAAGTAAATCCCCAAAGTGCCAGAGCAATTTCTCCCTGAACATCGAGGTCATAGTTTGATTCCACTGCCTACTACATCCATGCCCCGTGTGATGGGCCCAGGCAGGGAAATCCAGGTCCCTTATTTATAGGGTCAGTGGAGAACCAACCTCCTGCCATTTGAGCTGGAGTCATGGCCTTTAAATCCTTGGCAGAGGACCGCTTGCCACATTTATTGATACCTGCCTGCCTTACAGTGATCTCTAAGCATTCAGAGCAAGAACTGCTCCAATGCTTGCTCTGAAGGCTGAAGAGTTCATTGTACAGGGTCCATGTTTGTTGTGCCAGGTAATCAGAGCCTGGTTAACTTATAAGAATAAACTCTCAAAGTTGTTCATCCACCCTGCTAAACTCTAAATGAGGGTCTAGACTGTAAATAGATCGGGGCTAAGATCACTATGACGTGTCAGTGTGGCCAGTGGAGCAAATTGAGGGTTCGGCAACTGAAAGCCTTTAGTTACCCCAACTTTGAACTAGGCATGGCATCCAAGAGTTTGGCAGGTGATTTGCCCGCTCAGTCAAATTTGAAATGAGCACCTAAGAGTTCCTCACTGAACCAATCTGCTTGTAGACTTTCTTAAGCAATCAATTTGATCCAAAACTTTACATATTCAAGAGTGAAAGCAGTTGGAGCCAGTTATATCATCACCATTTAAGGACAAAGTCTCATAGTTAAGCATGGCTGAAGTAGTATTATTTTTAACTTTTGCTTAGGCATGACTAATTTTTGATACAGATGACTGCATTAATCTTGTAACAATGGGGCATATCAACAACAACCGGCGATAATTATCGCTAAGCGCACTTAGCGCTAGGATAATTATCGCCGGCTAGCGTGGATTTTTATTGCTGAGATAGCGTGGTATTAGCAACGCTTATCTCAATCGCGATAAAAATCCTCACGCTAAGTGGCTAACGTGAGATTATCGCTGGAAACCCAGCGATAATCTCACGTTAGCTTGTTGATAGGGACAGACAAACTTAGCCATGATATCCTCCTTCCATAGGATATCATGGCTAAGTCAGAAAAATACTAGACGTAAAAAAGCAGCGTTAACCGCGGTTAGCGCTGCTTTTTTTGTCTCTAACAGGGTTAGTGATATTCTTGATAATAGGAGAAATGTCGCTTAGCGACACTTCTCCTATTGTTTTACTCTGGAACGCCTCCTTTGAATCTCATTAGAGATGCAAGGGGAAGCGTAGAGTAAAAGGGTGCTAACATGCCAATTTGCATGTTAGCACCCTGTTGTTGATAGGGTGCTAGTTTTATCTCTGCTTTTTTGGCTTTTAAAGCCAAAAAAGCAGAGATAAAGCCCTTGTTGATATGCCCCTTAGTGTAGTGAGAAAAGTGAACACCCCATGTGCTCAGTCCAGGATATATTAAGACCATCATCAAATGTAATCTTATCTGAGGATAGCAAGGCAAGATCTTAAAGCCTTTGTGTGGGGCTGGTAACTGGTTGAGGTTAGGCCAAGAGCAGAAAAACAGTACAAAAAATTAGACACCTTAAGTCCAATAAGCAGCTGCCCACAAATCGAAATGGGAATTTAAAGAATATTTGACGTCCGTATTGTATTTCATAAAGTGGTTTAAGGTGTGAGAAATTCTGCACACCACATTCCAAAATCCTCTGCTGACCTGGGAGGACAATATGTGGTGGATAAGGTAGCAGTTATTGGATGAAGGGACTTTGTGGAACTAAAAACAGCTGAAGAAAGTAATGACAATTTAAAGGTTTTCCTCTTTTCTCTGTTACAGATACAGCTTCTTCTCTATGTAATCTCCAATCAACACACAGGCTTTAGGAATCATCAGGAATGGTGAATTGTCATATTCAATGTATATAGTTTGTTCTCTATAGTGTACTTTATTATCGTACAGTTAATACAATCCTCGTCTCCTGCCTCTGCGTGTATTTTTCTTTTGTAGTAATTTCTGTGCTTGCTGCCAGGCTTGCTGCGTTTCAATTGTTATTCAACCAACATTCTTACTTTTGTCATCTAGTACTGTGCTGAGCTTCTTATTAGTAGCATAATACATTCCTTAACTCTTACCCACATTCGGCCTCCTTCAGTTGGGTAAATAACGCTTCACCATATGACGAGCACATGACTTTCTGTCACCACGTTGTTGAGCTGACGGCAATTCTGACCACAAACTGGAAAAATTCATCATTATGCCTGCGGTCGTCAACCGTGCAAGGTGATTGCTGCACTTTATCCAAGGCTGTAACCTGCCTAGGAGGCCATTTACTGTGCAGGAAGATTCACCTAATGAAGACTGAAACTTTTGTTTCAAGATTTATGGCCTTAACTTCTGGTGCACCCACACACAGGCGCATTAGGTGTATTCAGTCTTGAGACAATTTGGCAAACACATTCTGGTATACTTTTACAAGTGCAGTGCACATGCATTTATTATGCTACGGGGCATATTTACAAGCCCCTTGCGCCGCTGGTGAGTCACATGTTTTGATGCACTGGTGGCGCAGTTTGGTGCTCCAAATTTACAAGGCCACATAAAGCCACCCTGCGTGGCTTTTCTTGGCCTTGTAAATTCGGCCCATTTTCATGCATAACTTTACGTGAGAGGGATTCCATGAGTGTTGCTTGGGGTGTTCACACGCAACACCAATGGATTCTGCCAGATGTTCAACATTTTGTAAACCTGGGAATGCATAAGGAGGCGCAACGAGGAGAAATACTTTTATTTTGCGTGCACGGGCAAGACGTACAAGGTAGTATTTTTTAATTACAGAAGGAGGCGAGGAACAGGAAGGAGAGCGGCCAGGCAGGGGCGGCGGCAGACACACAGGTAAGTGGCTTCTTTTTTAATTTTTAAAGAATTTGGGAGGGCGGAGGGAGCATAGCGTATTTCCACAGAGTTTTTTTCAAACTCCGTGGAAATACGCATAGAGGCACTACGCCTGCTACGCCCAGGGTTAAAAAATACACAAATTATGACACATTTTATTTAATTAGCAAACACACACAAATAAAAAAAAAAAAAAATATATGAACGTTGGAGCTTTTCCAAATTGATTTGCTTCTGCAAATCTGAGGATAGTTATTACATTTTTAGTCTCCAATTCCAAATTCCTTCACATTTAGAATACATTTTAACATTTTCAAATGTTCATTAAGCTTCTTTGTTTATATACAATTTATCAATCTAATAATATTATTTAATTTTCTAAGTGTTCACGGACCCCCTGAGAAGGCCTTGCGGTCTCCCAGGGGTCCCTAGTCCACAGGTTGGGAACCACTGGCTTAGGGCATACTATTTCTGACCTTGGCATTGAACTGAAAAGTTCAGAAAAGCTATTATTATTCACTTGTTTGTGTGATTGTTAGACTTGGCTTTTCCAGCGGGTTTATCCACAGACCTTTTGCTTTTTGGCCTCCTGTTGTTGACCCTATTTTCGTTGGTTTTAGGACTCTGGGCACTTTACCACTGCTTATCAGTGCTAAAGTGCATATGTGTAAATTGTTATTATGGATTTGTATTTACAGATTGGTTAATTTGATTTACTGCTAAGGGGCTGATTCCGGACGCAAAACGTACCGACCGACATGGACCCGGAACGGAGACCGACCGACACGGACCGGCGCCGTACGACCAGTGCAGTACGATGCAACGCCGTGTGAATTACAACTGACACATACGGAATACAAGCCGTACAACTGAGCCGTAGGGAAAACCTTGATTTGCCCGGAAAACGGACGCGATTTGCACCGATCGACACATACCAGGAATGAACCCGACCGACACGTACCCGCGAGATCCGATCCGCGCAGTACGATGCAATGTGTGTAAACCCAGACCGACTCGCACGGAGCCCAAGCCGCACGACCGACACGCACAGAATACAGGGACCTGAAGCAATAGAGATCTCCGCGACCGACTCCTATGAAACACAGAAGAAAGTCAATGTGAAAGACCCGGAGAAGCCCGCATGAGCCAACATCAGCGTCCGTCTCGGTCAGAAGAACGTCTCTTTCATGCCTGGAAAACCCAAAGGAAAAAATACAAAAAAAGGACCAAACAAGTCAATAAATATTTTTTTTAAAAACTTGGAACAAAGACACACCCACAACTGCACCCATATAAAGGACATCAATCACTACCATAATCCTTTGCAAATAGAAGACAACAGCCAGCAGAAAACACCATCACACAGCAACCACAGACACACTCACAACTCACCCATCACACAACTTTCACACCATTAGCACCTCACCAAAAGCACCCACACATACAGCTAGCAAAACCGACACTCACCCACCCTCACTTGCACCCTCACACACATCACTCACTACCACCACCCATCACCATGCACCCAAAGAAGAATCAAAGGTTCACAGATAGTGAGTTAGAAGTGCTGGTAAACGAGATCATCAGAGTAGAGCCACATTTGTTTGGCACATTGGTCCAAAGGACCCCCATGTCACAGAAAACAAAGATGTGGGCGAGGATTGTGGACAAGGTGAACGCACAAGCACCAATGTTGCGCACAAAGGACGATATCCAGAACAGGTGGTATGACGTGCGCAGGAGAGTCAAGAAACTCATCGAGAAAGATCACGCCTTGAGTCAGCGCACTGGCGGCGGCCCTCCTGCCAAACCAGTATACTTCAGGTCCTGGGAGGAGAAGGTGCAGGACATCCTACAACCAGAGAGCGTCCATGGTCTGGCAGACATACCAGAGCCTGGTGAGTACACAACCAACATACTCAATATTGTGTGGCAAGGGGACAGTGACACCATGCACCGTTAGCAAAGCCACAGTAACCAATAGATAATTATCCCAAGATGTGTATGCTAGTCAGACAAACACAATACCTGCCATCTCATAGTGACTTGTAACTGTGTCATAACATGTAAAAACCTGCCAACAAATAGAGCAAGGCAGTGGCACATAGCCAAATAAACACTGTCAGACAGTTTGCCACCACAAACACACTACCTCACAGTGAAGCTGACTGACAGGTAGGAATAGTGGGTATGCAGGTGAAGTGAGTGTATCCAAAAGCATGATGGGGTTTGTAGTCACTGATAATGCTCCCCCTCAAAATTGGCCCATCAAGACCTCTCTGAACCATGTCCATATCACAGGGAGTGGAAAATGACTGACAAGATGGCTGACACTGGGTCCTGCTGTGGGGAGCACAAGGCCCTGGTAGGGCTTGTTGCGCAAATCAGAAGCAGGACACCACTGCCTGACATCTTGAAAGACAACGTGCACGCCCTCCAATGGAAGCACCTTTCATGGTGGGATGTCTGGTCGGGTGGGAAGGAGGACTGACAGCTCTGACCATACTTACCAGCATGTGGAGACACACACACCCCTCAACACAAACTCCACACAAATCACCGGGTAGAATGCATTGAATCACACTGTAGTGAAAAATCACCCAAAGATACACCGCACTGGGTGCTGCTGTGTGAAGCACAGGGGCTTTCTTTGGACTTGTAGCCAAACAAACACCAGGACTTCACAGTCAGCCATCTTGCCATTGCTGTCACACTCCCTCACAGGGAAGCAGAGCCAATAGGAAGGAAGTATGGGCATGCTGGAAAGGGGGGTGTAGCCATAAGCATGATGGGAGTTACAGTCACAGACATTCCCACCCATCCACATGGCCCAGCAAGCTCACACTGAACCATGCTCACCTCACAGGGAGTGGGAATGGACTGACAAGATGTCTGACACTGGGCTCTGTTGTGGGAGCACAAGGCCATGCGGGGAACTGGGCACCAACAAACACCAGGACTGCACAGTCAGCCATCTTGACATTGCTATCACACCCCCTCACAGGGAAGCAGAGTCAAAAGGAAGAAAGTATGGACATGCTGGGAAGGGGGGTGTAGCCAAAAGCATGATGGGAGTTGCAGTCACAGACATTCCCCACCCACCTACATGGCCCAGTAAGCTCACACTGAACCATGCTCACCTCACAGGGAGTGGGAATGGACTGACAAGATAACTGACACTGGGCTCTGTTGTGGGGAGCACAAGGACATGCAGAGAACTGGGCACCAACAGACACCAGGACTGCACTGACGGACATCCTGAAAGTTAACCTGTACCGCCTGCAATGGTGGCACGCTTCATGATGGGATAACTGGCCTGGGGGAGAAGGAGGTCCTGACTTGAAAACAAATAACACCGATGCTGGACATACACACACCTTCTATGCTAAAACACATTCCACACGTGCTACCAGTCACTCACAAAGATGATGCCCGGACAAGATGTCTGCTACATGGGCCTGATAAATGATGTGGCTGAAAATCACACATATGCACTGATTGATGCTGCTCTCGATTGTCAGGTGGTTCAGCACCCCACCAACTCTCCCGATCTCCTCAATATTACTATAAAGGGTGCACGGGGTGGCCTCCTCCTGGATATCTTTAACATCTACGCCAGAGGCACGAAGGGTGGTATACTATCGGCCACAATATCCCTATTAGAAGGTCTGCTCAGGCAGCGCCCCAATAAATCTCGCATCTTGGTGGCAGGAGACCTGAATTGTACGTTCGAGCCCTTGGGCCTGGACGATACATTGGGAAGTGGTGAGGAGGACTCCAGGAGGGGGATTCCTGCCCTAGCGCTGCCTCCCATCAAGAGGTGGACCCAAGTGGCGGTACAGATTAATTCCCTCAACATGGAATTTGACCTTAGGGCTGTTAATGGGAGGTCCAAGTCTGACCTAGTGGGTGCTCATACTTATAATAGGCCAAATCATACGTCTAGAATAGATTATATTCTTCTTGACGTAAGTCTATGGAGCATCCTGAAGGATATGGAGATCATACCGACAACTGAGAGTGATCATAATCTCCTCTCACTCGCCCTCTTTTTCCAGTGGTTAACTGATAAAGGGGGATTATCATTTTATATAGCTCCAAACCCCCACGAAGTTCTCCCATCCAATTGTGGTAGACGGCTGAAGTGGGCTAAGCTTATCATGTCCGAAGAGAAAGTGGCAGATATAGGGGCACTCCTGGCTGCAGCACAGTGCAAATTGGAGTCGCTGACCCGATCGCCTGAGGAGATCACGCTGACCTTCTGCGACTTAACTAGGGCACTGAGCAACCTATTTATTCTCCCTAGCATGGCTTCTCGTGTTAACAACAGGAAGTTGCTGCCCAAAACGCAGGGTTGGTTTACAAAAAAATGCAGAGTCAAGAAAAAAGCGCTGGTAGGGGCTGTTAAATCTAAATCCCAGGTTGCAATTAGGCTCGCAAGGAAAGATTACTCCCAGACTTTAAAGGTATCAAAAAGAGAGGGGGAGGAGAAGTTCTGGGCGGACCTCTTGGCTGCAAGCTTGGACAGGAATGCTAGGGGATTTTGGAGTTTGGTAAGATCCAGGGATAGGCCTGTTGACACATTGCTGACATGTAAAATCCCAGCTCAGAATTGGTTTAGCCACTTCTTGTCCCTTTATACCCCTGCCAAGGGGGTCCTTAATGACTCCTTTGCTCTGGTGGTCGAGGTAGTGGACACTGAGGCTGATCCCTTTACTGACAGAGAAGTGGAGCTCGTAATGAAGTCCCTGGTCCCCCTAAAAGCTGCCGGGCCTGACGGGATACCCGGCGACTTGTTACGTGCTAATCCTAAGCAATGGGGGAAGTTGGTTTCCACTCTATTAAATGCTATTATGGGGGAGCATCTGTACCTGAATCCTGGAAAGGGGCGGAGGTTGTCCCGATATTCAAGAAGGGATGTCGGGACAACCCCGCTAACTATAGGCCCATAAGCCTTATTGAATCATCCCAAAAGGTGGCAGGGAAGGTGATTCTGGAGAGGATCCTTCAATGGGTGGATGATAATAAGATTCTGTCAGATTTCCAGGCTGGCTTTCGCTCTGGAACCGGGACCATTGAGCAAGTCTTCAGACTGGCGCTCCTGTATTGGAAGGTGGTGGTGCTGGGCAAGGGCAGTCTTTATCTGGCCTTCATTGACCTCAAGACTGCCTTTGACCTGGTACCTAGGGATGAACTGTGGAGGGTCTTGCAGGGTTTGGGGGTGCCTTCTTATATCCTATCACTCCTGATAAAACTACACACAGGCAATTATGCGCAGGTGCGGTGGGGTAAGAATGGGGAGAAAACTCACAGAATTCCAGTGAGTAGGGGCGTCCGCCAGGGATGTGTGTTAGCTCCCACCCTATTCTCTCTCTTTGTGAATGGTGTGGTTGAGCATCTGCTACAAGAACCTGCTGATGCACCCTCCCTGGCGGGCACTCGGATCCCCACATTGCTCTTTGCAGATGATACCCTCCTTATTGCAAAGACCCCCCAGGGCCTCCAAAAACGTCTTAACCGCTTCCAGGAGTTTTGTTCCCATAGGGGATTGGTGATCAATGTTGACAAGACCAAATATTTGATCATGAATCCTCCTGGGAAACTGGGGCGCCTCCCGGTCTGGAACTCTGCTCACCTGGAGAGGGTATCAGAGTTTGACTACCTGGGAATCCGCCTTAGCGACTCTATGAGTTGGACTCCGCACATCAACAAGATGCTCCTTAACCACAAAAGGGTCGGTGGTGTCTTGCTCAGGGAACATCGTTCTTCCACAAAACAATTTATTGCCCCAGTTGTGGAGATTTATAAAGCTAGAGGGGTTAGTGCTGCCTTGTATGGGGCGGAGTTGTGGGGTACAGGCAACCTCGATGTACTTGCAAAATCGGAGAGCAAATTTTTGAAAGATCTGATGGCTCTCCCTTCGAGCACACCCACAGTTCCAGTTTTGCTCGATCTAGGCTGCAGATCAATTGCGGACCAAGCTCGACTTCGTCCCCTGTTCCTGTGGGCCCTCTTATGGAGGGTCCCCGAATTAGCCTCCTATGCGGAGGGACTGTCCGAGGTGATGTCAATGGGGGGCTGGTATAGGATTAAATGGTTGAGGGACGTTAAACATCTTTTGGGGGAGCTGGGCTTAGGTGAAGCTTGGGTTACTCGATCTGCCCCTCCTAAAGCCACTTTAAAGAAATTGTATTGGGATTGGGTTTCGTTTAAACTTACTATCGATCCACGCCTATGTAAGTCAACTGTAGCCTTTTTGAGGATTAAAGACGTGGTAGCTTACGAACCCTATCTCGATATGATTTCCATTCCTTTTGGTAGGGCTTTATATTTTAAATTTAGAGTAGGCATTCTACCTGTAGGTGACCTGATATCCCGGTGGAAATTGTCCCCCCAGCCCTCCCCCTTTTGTGCCCTCTGCTCCACGCGGGTCGAGACGGTGGCACATATTCTTTTTGAATGCCCTGACTATTGCTCTCCCAGGAGGCGCTGGCTCACACCACTTTGTAGACAGTTGGGAACTCACTATCACACTGTGGCCCTACGCATTTTATTGTCTGACACATCCACTTTGGTGGTTTGTGGTGTGTCTAAATTCTTAAAGTGGACCTGGTTGATTCGTGCAAAAAGGCTTTCCGTATCAATTTAATCCTGATTTTAACTGTATTAATTGTATTTATTAAGTTATTGTTTTTATTTTATTTTTTGGGAAAGTGTTTTATTTGCTGTTTTCCTTAACTGTTGAACTGCTTTTAAGATGTGTTATGTATCGAAATAAAGCCTAATAATTTTTTTTTTTTTTTAAAACACATATGCACTGGCCAAACCAAACACAGTTGCACACACAGCCATTGCAACCATATATTCAAACTCACTGTCAGGGGATGCAGTGTCCAGGGGTGCCCCCTGGCCTGGCTGTGGAGGTGTGTCTTGCAGGTGACAAGTGTATAGAGCCCTATATAGTACATTGCACAAAACACATAGAAACTCACATATACATCTTTGACAGGGGATATCTGGCTGTGAATGGAATGGACACACCAATATAGCCGACACCATAGCATGGTCTCATTCACACTCAGTGCTGTTGTGAGCTACATTCCACTCCTACATCGTGCTGAAACATATGCATCCTTCACACAACACACCACACACTGACATAGACACTGTAGACACAAGGTCTAACCTGGACTGCATTGGAGGATACATGCTACTCACAGGAGCCAAACTGCAACACACACACCACCAGATCTCACTGTCATGAGCATTGAAAAGCCAGATTGCTACCTTGCCCAATCCATGTCACCATGGAGAACATTGACAAGTCAAATCACATATGCACGTACAAAACTCAGCACCAGACTCATTAACGATGGTGACAGCATCACTTGTATGAAATGAGATGGGAACTAGGAACACTGTAAAAAAACACTTTCTCCCAAGGGATCACAGGCATACCGGACTGTGACCATGTCAGAACAATACACCAATGTGACACACAAAGACTAGCAATATATGCTACCAGACATGCCCCAATCTTACAACATCTCCTCAGTGGAATTGCACATATGTCCTTGTTAAAGCTCAAATGTGTACAGGGATGACACACCTGTATCAGCAAGGTGATGGCCCTTGAGTAGTAATGGCCATGTACAGCCAAATCTACACATTAGCTGGGCATGCGCACACTTCGACATGCACATTGAAATGTTTCCTTTTGGCTGGGCAATGTGCCACAACAATATCAATCTCTGTCTGTGACAACCTTGGACAAAGCAGTGTACAGGCACGCATCCTGACGTACAGTAGAAAATGTCATGTATGTGAACCATTGATGCCTGTAGAAACTTAACTAACATTGTGTGTCTCTTTCAAACACAGGTGGTGCTGGGGACACAGCACTAAATGAAGAGGAGTCCCTGCCCCAGGCTCTGGTGGACCCTCAGCTCTCTGGTGTGATTCCGTCTTTGTCCTCTTCGGATGACGACGAACAACCTAGCACATCTGGTGTGAGTCATCATGCAGCACCAGCAGTACCAACATCTGCACCACCCCCTGTACCCACACCTACAGCATCTGGCAACAGACAGGGCACCCCAGCCAACACGGACAGACCGAGGCCACAGAACACCGACAGCACAGGGACACAGGACCCCCAGGAAGCTACAGACAACACCACCAGCAACAACACCCAAGGGGGCCCAGTGTCACCGGTGCGTGCTGCCGCAGGTCCTGCCCAAGTGGATAGGTGTGCTGGAAGGGGTGGTAAGCAGGGGACGCGCCTTGCAGAGGGGCCTGGATTGCATGATGACCCCCAACTGGCACGCATCATAGATGCATACCAGTATAGCACCGGAGGATTCGGCCAGGTAGTGGGGATCCTCAAGGACATGCAACAGGAGCAGGCTGCCCATCATGCCCGCATGGAGGCAATGTGGGATGCACCTACTGCGGTGCATCGGGACATACTCCAATGCCTCCGCCAGATAAGCACCAACATGTCCACACTAAGGGTGGGCGTAGTGCCCCGCTCCGCCTGCGGAGTGTGCATAGTGCTGCCTACTTCACGCTTTGCAAAGTAGGCGTAGCAGGCAGACTATGCACACGCCACGGCAGAGCAGAGTTGCCCACCATCCACCTCCCTCCCGCCCTCATTTTAAAATTACTTAGAACCTTACAAATAAAGAAGATTACTTACCTGAGCTGCCGCGTCCCGGGGCTCTATCTTCCTGCTTCCTGGCTAGCTTCTTCCTCACGAATGCACATGCGCGGGTGCCTGTGCATGCGCATGCGCATTCGTGAGGAAGAAGCTAGCCAGGAAGCAGGAAGATGGAGCGCCGGGACGTGGCAGCTCAGGTAAGTAATTTTCTTTATTTGCAAGGTTCTAAATAATTTTAAAATGAGGGCGGGAGGGAGGCGGGCGGCACGTGGAGTGTGTGGGTGGGCGTAGATTTGTCCCCACTCCGTAATGCTCCACGTAGCCTCACTACGCCCACTACGCCCAGGGTTAGTCCACACCTCCCTGTGCGGCAACAACATCTGTTTCCGCACGATCTGCCAGTGCCACAGGGAGGGAGGATGACTCTGGCGGAGAGTCCTCTGCACCGCAGACGCCTGCACCTGAGGATCCCCCCCAAGAAGATGAGGGGTCGTCTGAAGAAGGACAAGTGAGATGCAGATGTCAATGCACATCCCCCAGGGCCTCTAAACCTGTTCTGGACCATGTTCTTTGTGCGCAAACCATTCACCTTGTCGTATCTAACACAACTCGCCTACATGACATGGAGGATTCATGTTGGTCCAATGTAGCAGATGACTGTGGACTTTACTCTGGACGTTTTAGCTGCCAACACTTCCAACTCTAATGTGAACTTTGGATTCAAAACCCAATGTACAGCACCCAGCTTCCTGTGCACTATCCTCACACATGTTTGTAAATAAACTCACCAGTACACTATACTTGCCTCGGTTGTGATTCCAACTTGTCATGTGTCATGGAGATGTTGATCTGCTAAACAACACAGTGCATGCCAAATACTACAACAATGTGATCACCGTTATGTGAGTCATGGTGATGTGACACATGTGAGGGAGACCCACCACTATGGCACCACAACACATACTCGCCATGGCCATGTAACTCATCCCACACAATGATGTTGACCTGAAATACATTGGAATGCACAGACACCACACCTATCCACAGTCAGTGGTAACAATCCCACAGGTGAGCAAATGTCAGTCAGATGTGGGAAGACAGACAACACATCTAACAAAGCATAGCACAGGTTTATTACACATCAGCAACATGTTTATTCCACAATAGTTGCAAGGTAATTATACGTTACAGTGGACACACGGTCACAAAGTGTCAGAGAATTGAAGTCCAGGGGTGTGTGGCACATCACTTGATGGGAATTGACAGCTTCCACACTGGTGTTGGATTCTGGGTGTTGGGGGTCATTGTTGACCAAACAACAGGCAAAGTACCCTGGGAAGGACAGACACAAGACACAATCAAAAGCACAGCAGAACAGGAGAGAAATGCAATACACATGCACAAAACATGTCAAAATAAACCTACACAGAAACAAGTTAGCAGTTCAACACTATTGTGGAGTACAGACCATCTGAAAGGACACATCACTGCACGCATCCAGTCAAGTGGCACACAGACACACTCAAACAGCAACAGAGCAGCCCCAACACATTTCAGGCTATCTCAATACATTGACATAACAACCCTGTAAACTCACATTCAGGTGAAGAAGTTGTTGATGAGCTGTGTGCGGACGTCACCCTCATCATCATCATCATCATCATCACTGGCATCATGGCCCAGGCCTGGATCCTCCACAGGTGGCGGAGGTAGGTCATCGCCATCCTGGATGAGAGGCAACTTCTTCCGCACTGCCATGTTGTGTAGCCTGCAGCATACAAGGATACTTTTGCACAACTTTGCAGGGTCATATGGGAGGGCCCCTCCGATCTTGTCCAGGCAGCAGAAGGGTCTTTTAAGGAGACCAAATGTCCGCTCAATCACCCTCCTGCTCCGACCATGTGCCTCAGTGTAGCGCATCTCGGCTGGTGTCACAGGGTTCCTGAGGGGTGTCAGCAACCACAGCATGTTGGGGTATCTGGAGTCACCTACATACAAACAATTAAACAATTAGCTGAGTTTTGAAAGAGGGTGTTATACAACATAGCCAAACACACACAATGGTAAACAGTCAGTACACACCAACAAGCCAGGCACGCTGCTCTGGCATCTGTGACATCAGCATTGCAATGCGACTACTCCTCATGATGTAGGCATTGTGTGCAGAACCGGGGAAACGTGCACACACATGTGTGTTACACATGTCTGCAAGACATACCACCAGAGCATTGATGGAGTGGAAATGTTTCCTGTTCCGGTATGCCTGCTCATGTGCCAGTGGTGGTACCAGGTATGAGTTATGGGGCAGGGGGTGCACTTCTCAATTTTCCAAGTTAATTCAAAGAGGCAATTGGTGCTGCAGCAAGCAAGAGCTGTCAACAATTACTAATAAAAGTTCTGAATGAATCACAAGTATGAGGGTTTGTGTTTACTGCGCACTGTTCACAGGTGTGTAACCAACAATATTTAACCATGTGTGCTCATTTTTTCATTTGTTTACTTATAAGAAAGCATTTCAAACCTTAGTGGCAAAATTTTTGGATACATTTATATTTGATATCATAACATAAATCTCAATATTTGGTTGAAAATTCCACTATCATGTACTTCAACAGAATACATAAATTCAATTATACATTTCCAAAAATATACATTCATGGGTGCTCATGCCCAATGCATTTCGGAACATACAAGTTCCTTCCTCAGGGGAAATTCTGGAATGAAAAGATATAAAACATAATTTTATTTTATGTCTGTCCATATGGAGGCTCAAAAGTGAGTGTGTTTTTAGCTCAACATTTTTTCATTGCGTGTTAATTAATCATACCTTGAATAGCCAATGTGTGTCCGCATAACCGGTAGTCCTAAAATGCCAGATCACAATGATAATAGTTTAATGCCGTGAAAGGCTGGAAACCGTAAAGCCATCATATTTATAAAGGCTTACCTCATAGAGATTTACCGGTGGTATTGTCTGAAATACAGAGCCGAGAGAAAATCTAATGTGAAAACCATGACGTTGAAACAATCCAAAAAACAGGGTTGCATGAAACATTTGAACAGCATTTGTACAACGTCAACTGCCTTACCTAAATGGCACCCATTTCGTCAGATATCTAAACGGAAAAACAAAATAAACGAAAAAACGAGAAAACAACATAAGTAGAGGTTAGGCCTTAACCATTCCTCAAGGAGTGATATTAAAAGACGTGTGCGGTTAAGTCTAAGGAGCCGATAGAAAAGTGCCTCATACCTGGAACTGATACGATCGCGTTCAACAAGGTTACTTCTGTGATGCTAGTGGGGTTCTGCTATACGTTCACGTTTAAATCGCGCTGTGAAAGCGCGAGTTGTAAACATAGAAGACGGGCTAACAAAGTGGAACTGGTCTTACGAAAATGTTCGCACTGGCGCCATAGTTGAATGTAAACTTAGATGTGGCAATTACCATGAAACTATATTAGTAGTAACTAAGAATGATAACGAAAATAATGAAGAATGAAAAGCTCGTACTGGAGAAATTGGTATTCAAAAGGTAACTAGCTTTACTTGATATACCAACTAAATGACAAAATAACTCATCAAATTGAACACGATGTGTGTATAAAAGTTTAGCGTTCCGACTCAAAAGAATGCTATTAGTAAAGCTGCTATCTGATCAAAATTGTTCACAGATCGTGCCAAACCTGAACGTGATGTTCCATATCAAAATGTAATCAAATGATATCCCAAAAATATATACGTAAAACAACACTATCCACTAAACGAAAGGATAATGTTGTATGATAACTGTAATGATGCAGATTGTCAACGCATGAAAATCTAGTAATATGATATAATGCCTAAAGATGGTATAATGTAGAAATGTAGAGTCAGGCTGAAATGAACTGACTGTGTGGCATGTGGTGCTGAATGAAGGAAAATTCATATAAAGAACATAAATTATTGGCTGTGTTGTAAGTGTATCTAGAAACAACAAGAGAGAGAGGGTTGAGATACACTCTTAATCCCCCAAAGTCAATGAAAAACAACGAAAGAGTGTAGTAATAACCAGAGAATCAACAAAGATGATTCTCCAAAATCAAACTTCATCCCAGAAGGACTGAGTCAACCTAACTTTGAAATAAAACCCTCACTCACCAACATGGTTGGTGACATGCTTCATCATGGGGTTTTGCCAGAGGTGCCTTATGCACCTCTGGTGTGCTTCGACGCTGATTTTAGAGCGGAGCAACCAAATTCCAACTAAAGGCGTGAGGTGATTTAGTGAGTGAAAATCAGGATAAAGGAATTAAAAATCCTGTGTCGTCTACCAAAACAGTTTAATAGTGGCGAGGCAAGGATGGGTTAAAAAAGTGAAGAAGGATAATGACTCCTGGCGTTAAATTGGTCAGGTTTATCCTCAAAATGATCGGGTGGTCAACATGTTTCAGCTTGTCAATGTATTTTACTAAGCTTTCATCAGGACCTCATTTTGAAAAAACACCTTGGCGGTATAAGCACACTAAGGCTTACCCTAACCTCAGGTGTATGGAACCGATACACTCACGGTTAACAGTGGAGGTCTTCAACCGATTCGAAGAGAACCTCGTGATCTGTGAAAAGAATTATATTTTTACAGATAATACATTAGACATACAGAAAATTATCAAGGTGTATGTAGCAAATGGTTGAGTCAAATGTCAGAACTGGCACAAGTAAAAATCTAACTTGTAGTCCCTATAATTTACCGCACTATTAGTAACATATGACAGTTCCCATATAGTTTAAGAAGCTCTGTGCGGTTCAAATCCCAAACAAACCCATGTTTAAATAAAACTGGTACTTGGAAAGCATTCAATCCGGAGTCTATGTTTGGGGTGAGATTATTGAGACAGTGTGGAGCGAGTTAAAACAGGCACTTCTGAACGGTTAAAACGAGACGCCAAATCGTCCCAAAAGGCAAATAAACAGTTGGAAAACTTAAAAGGAGAGAGCTTACGTATTTGATGCTGGAAAAATGCTCCTTAGGCAAGAAGGCGGGTGGCGGGACTACAGAACAACTGTGGTAGAAAAAGGAGATAGAACGGGAAGTATTACAACCTTGAACTACCCGTCAAACCATTCTACCTAAGCGTACCGCACTATAAAAACCACTCGATACCAGTGTAGGGCGGTACTCACGTCGTCCAAGTCCTCAGCCTGGCTGTTACACCTACATGGGACCGCCGAGCCCGGAGTCAACAAGAATAGAAATCCAGGAGTTTAAGTACACAGGGTTGGCGCGGAGAAGCCGGAAGTATTCTCGTCTGCCATGGGCGTGAGCGCCGCAGCGGTAAAGGCAGAGAGAAAGGACTTACTCGCTGACCCTCAGGAGAGAAAAACAACTAGAACGTCAAAGCCTCCTGTCGTGAAAACTTTATTGGGGAGTGTATGAAGACAACAGTTTAGCAGAATCGATATAAAATTCAGGAAATCATACTACCAGGGCTCGCAAATGTTTATTAGATCTCCCAATGTGTAGAGATCTATAAAAACAAACTCGGGGCTTCAGTTTGAAAATGTACTTGAAGTCGTCATGATTAAGTCCCTGGGAAGTCAGAAATGGTCTTGTATGTTTAATGTGTGTACGCATCGACAACAGGGAGGCAGAGGCAGTATTAACTACCTATGTAACATAAACTCAGATCACTGGTCTAGCCCTAAAAAATTATTAGTACACAACCCTCAGTGTAAAAATCCCTCAATATAGGAAACACGGGAACTAGAGTCAGAGCCTCCAATTATAGGACCTTACGAATTGGGAGCACAGGAGACCTGAGAGTTTTGTGACAGATAGTTGGAGTCTGGGAAACTAACAGCAAAAGAGAAGGCCTTTAACTATTATGTCTCAGAACTGTTCCCCAAGGGATATTATCGTTAAGTCCCACTTGATGTGTTGATAGTCGGTAGACCCAGCGTTGTTCCTTTTCAAACAACAAGGAAGGTTTTGCTTTTTCAATGATGGTCCATTGTAAATCATCCGCAGTATGATTGAAGCGTAAGAAGTGTTCAGTTAATTTTGTCGTGCTTCGTTTACATCGAACGTTACTTCGGTGTTCACCAATACGTAGCTTGACTTTCCTAGTGGTCATGCCCACATACTTCAAACCACATGGACATGTAATAAGATAGACCACATCAGTCGTGTTACAATTAGTGTGGCTACGTTGAGTCCAGACTTTGCCATTTTCTAAAGCCAAGGTTTTGGTGGGAGAAGTGAGGTGGCATACACTACATGACCCACAGGGGAAATGGCCCAGAATGGGTGGTAAGCCCCAGGTGTCAAGGACAGATGGTTCAGAGAACTTGTTTGTGATCCTCGGTCTCGTATGAACAAGAGAGTCTTTAATGCTCATAGCTTTTTTGTATGCAAACAAAGGTTTTTCCCATTTGATGTTATTACTCTGCAGAATCCTCCAATGTTTCTTGATGGATTTTGCAATGGCATTGGAGGCTACGTTGTAAGTTGTTACACACGTTAGTGGTATATCTGTGGGCTCTTTAGGGTAATCCTGCAAGAGAACCTCTCTAGGTTGATTTCTTGCTCTTTTGCAACTTTTGTATAAGATAGTCTCAGGATAACCCCTCTGTTTCAGTTTGTATGTCAGTTCTTTGGACTGTATACGAAAATCCTCCACCTTGCTACAATTACGCCTGATCCGCAAGTATTGACCATAGGGGAGGTTTTCCCGTAATGGTCGAGGGTGAAAGCTAGAAAAGGTCAGAAGATTGTTTCTAGCTGTAGGTTTATAATATGTTTTTGTCAGAAGAGCTCCATCGATCTTCGTGACAATCACATCCAAGAAAATCATCTCATATCTGTGAAAGGAATGGGTGAAAAGCAAATGAGGGTCACAGGTGTTAATCCATGTCAAAAAATCACAAAGGATACTTTCGGGACCCTGCCAGATGATAAAAATATCAATATATCTTTTCCAAAAGGAAAGATATGAAGAAAAAGGGTTGAGTTGGCTTAGGATAAATTTACGTTCAAAATCAAAAACATAAAGTCCTGCCACACTCGGCGCAAAAGTGCTGCCCATCGAAGTTCCTGTTGACTGGAGGTATAGTGTGCCCTCATATTCAAAAAAGTTCTTCTTGAGTGCCAAAGTAGCACATTCAACAATAAAGCCTTTCGGAGTTTGGAAGGACCAATTGATAGAATCGAGAGCTTCCCCAATGACCTTGATTGTGTCGTCCTGGGGAATACTTGTATAAAGACTCTCAATGTCTAGAGATACAAGGATCGTGTTGTCATGATCTACTGTAAGTTCTTGGAGAGATGCCAAAAAGCTTTTTGTATCTTTCAGATATGTTGGGGTATCCTGAATGATTGGTTTCAGAAAAAAATCACAAAATATAGAAAGAGGCTCTAGTAAAGAGCCAATGCCCGATACTATGGGGCGACCCGGAGGGGGTGACTTATTTTTGTGAATTTTTGGCAATGTATAAAAATAAGGAGTTATGCCTTTTCCTTTCGTCAAAAAATCAGCCTCGTGTTTGCTTATGTACCCACTAGTCTCGGCATGCTCAACAAGATTGCCTATCGTAGTTCTCAAAAGTGGGGAAGGATCCGAAGTCAGAGGGGTGTAATTCTTCAAGTTGTTTAGAAGGCGTCTACATTGAAGATCATAATCTGTGGCATTTTGGATTACGATTCCACCCCCCTTATCAGCAGGCTTTATAACGATGTCAGAGTTACTTTTTAGTGATTGAAGAGCCTGGAACTCAATGGCACTCATATTTTTATAAGTTCCATGGTCCTGAAAGGCTTCGACGTCGTTAAAGACTGCTTGTTCGAATGCGGTGAGTCCCGCTGGAACCAAATGGGGAGGGGGGGTGAATGTAGACTTCAGACGTAAGGCGGTGTCACTGGGATGATCTACAAGGACATCAGATTTGTTTTTCTCAAAGAAAGATTTGAGTTTTAACTTTCTGAAAAATTCTGAAAGCTCACAGTGCAAGCGGAAGCGATCCAACCGTGCAGTGGGCACAAAGCCTAAACCTTTCTCAAGTACTTGGCTCTCTGTCTGTGTCAATGTGACCGAGGAAAGATTCACCACTAGGCTCTCTGATTGCTGGTTCCCGCCTTGCTCCGTGTATGGTTCCCTATCCCTTCCTCCTGCTCCCAATGGACCTGATTGTTTCCTCTCCTTCTCCCTCGTCCTCGCCTGCCTCTGTCTAAAAAAGGAGGGCGGAAAGTATTGGATTGAAAGGGAGGTAACTGGACATAACCCGGGTTCCAGCCCATCATTGGAAACTGGGGAGGTTGAAACTGGTTATGAAAACCTAAACCCCCTTGGTTTGGGTAGGGTTGCCAATTCGGTTGGTACTGGTAAGGTCGATTTCTGCCTCTGCCCCGCTGTCTGGATTTTATACTCTCATTACTTGACCCGCTTGAAAAGGAGTCATTGTCATCTGTCAGCTCTTCCTGGGCATTGCTATCAGTTGGAGGAACGTAGTCTGGGTTGGCATACGGGTATGTTTTGTTAAAAGAGAAACGCTTAAGATCTTTTTGGAATTTTTGAGCTTTTGACTGTGTCAGTGTTTCCTTATATTCATTCATTTCTTTATTAAGCTCATCCAATTTCTTTTTATACCCAGTCAACGTTGTACGGAAGTGCGTCTCAGTTAGTTGAATTTCCACCATCAATGCCTCTGAAAGTCTGAGAGCAGTTTTAATAATTAAAACAAGCCAATCGCGGGTGCAGTGCCACGCAATTTGGGCCCAATCTCTACGAAACACTGGGTCATCGAGAAAAATACGAGGGGCGTTGGTCACCAGGAGGCCCTTGGGGGCAATGTTATTACGTAGGTACTCTGTTAGTATAGTGCCATGCAAAATGGTACGTATACGATTTCTTTTTTGTTCAGTCAATTTCTCCCATTCACTCGTTTGTGAAATAGTTTGTGCTATAGAAGAGTCAGCAAAAAGTGAGGAATCAGCTAAAAGAGCGTCAACCTCTGCATCAGTGTACGTAAGCCCTGTGTTTTCCATTTTAAGTGCCGATAAAAATGAAATCTCCAACACTAGAATCAATACTAATCTCTTGCAGCTGTGCGCTGCCCAAATATATCTAGAAACAACAAGAGAGAGAGGGTTGAGATACACTCTTAATCCCCCAAAGTCAATGAAAAACAACGAAAGAGTGTAGTAATAACCAGAGAATCAACAAAGATGATTCTCCAAAATCAAACTTCATGCCAGAAGGACTGAGTCAACCTAACTTTGAAATAAAACCCTCACTCACCAACATGGTTGGTGACATGCTTCATCATGGGGTTTTGCCAGAGGTGCCTTATGCACCTCTGGTGTGCTTCGACGCTGATTTTAGAGCGGAGCAACCAAATTCCAACTAAAGGCGTGAGGTGATTTAGTGAGTGAAAATCAGGATAAAGGAATTAAAAATCCTGTGTCGTCTACCAAAACAGTTTAATAGTGGCGAGGCAAGGATGGGTTAAAAAAGTGAAGAAGGATAATGACTCCTGGCGTTAAATTGGTCAGGTTTATCCTCAAAATGATCGGGTGGTCAACATGTTTCAGCTTGTCAATGTATTTTACTAAGCTTTCATCAGGACCTCATTTTGAAAAAACACCTTGGCGGTATAAGCACACTAAGGCTTACCCTAACCTCAGGTGTATGGAACCGATACACTCACGGTTAACAGTGGAGGTCTTCAACCGATTCGAAGAGAACCTCGTGATCTGTGAAAAGAATTATATTTTTACAGATAATACATTAGACATACAGAAAATTATCAAGGTGTATGTAGCAAATGGTTGAGTCAAATGTCAGATCTGGCACAAGTAAAAAGTGTGTTGTAAGTGCTCCGTGGTAGTGACGCTATACAAAACATGACATATCCAATCTATCAATCATGCCTATTGGAATCATGGTGTCCAGGGTCTTGATCCAGTAAACCTCACGATGGAGTAGTTTGCTGTTGTTATGTACCCCTGGTGTAATTTTGACTCTCTCTATGATTTGAAAACGTAATTGAGAGATAGAATGTTTTGCCTCAATCCAATGGGCTGCCAGTTACGAATTCACATTTCTAGTTCTTATTCGGCTTTTGTGTTCTGTCAATCTGGTCTTGATTTTGCGTTCTGTTTTGCCAATGCAAATTCTTCCACAAGGGCATTTTATTCCATATATCACATTGCTAGTGTTACAGTCACTCGTATGTTTTAATGGGATTGCTTTGCCTGTAGTAGGGTGAGTAATGTAATTACCAAGAATTACGTTATTGCAGTGAGAACAGTTAAAACATCTGAGTGTGCCTTTGAATATAGAGGTGGTGGCGTCAACACGAGTTTGAGATAGTAGTTCTCTCAAATTTTTTCCCCTTGTGTAGGCATTTAAGGGAGGTTCTTTGAATATATCCTTGAAATCCGCCTCATTGGCCAGTAGTTCCCATCTGTTATTGATGATTCTTTTAATTGCTGAAGAACTGGTTGTATATTTGGATACAAATACTGTGCTATTGATATTTGCAGGTTTGTGTTTAACAAACAGATCACTACGTTGTTGATTGGCAACTCTCTGTATGCACTCTTGAAGAATAGTGTCGGGATATCCTCTTTGAATGTATCTTTGTCTATACTCTTCTGTTTTTTCCAAACAAGCTTGGGGGTCAGAACATATACGCTTAATCCGTATAAACTGAGAATACAGTAAGTTTTTTAAGAGATTTCTGGGATGAAAGCTTGTAAAGTCTAGAGCGTTGTTGCGATCCGTAGGTTTGGAGTAGGTGCAAGTTTCAAGACGAGCATCAACAGGATTTTTTGCAATGGTAACATCCAAATATTCAATCTTGTTGTAATCAATCTTATGGGTGAACTGTATCATTGGATCAAAAGAATTCATCATTAAAATCATGTGGTTCAGTGTTTCACTAGAGTCCATCCAGATAAGAAAAATGTCGTCTATGAAGCGACAGTATAATCCAATTTTAGACCACCAGTGTGGGTTACTCATGATGTGTTGATGTTCAAAGGAAGCCATGAAAATATTTGCATAAGCTGGTGCCCCAGAAAAACCCATTGATGTGCTGAGACCTGTGTATAATATGTTTCATTCCAATTAAAATAACTGTGGTGTAAGCAGTAATGTAGAAGTTGTAACAAGAAGACCTTATCTGTTTCAATATCTTCTAGTTGGAGTAGAGCCCACTCTACTGCGTCTATACCTGCTGCATGGGGTATGGAGGTATACAGGGCTACCACATCAATTGTGCACAGTAACCAAGATGTTTGTATATCAGAGCGAATGTCTTCTAGTTTGGAAAGGAAATCAGTAGTATCTTTGATGTACGATGTCCAATTCTGTACAAATTTCTGCAAAAAGTGGTCAAGGTATCTTCCTATGGGATCAAAAATGGCTCCACAACCAGAAACAATTGGTCTGAATGGTGGGTCTTCGAGATTTTTGTGTATCTTTGGTATCATATATAGTCGAGGTCTTCGGGGGTTGACTGTTGTCAAGTATTGTCTGGTGGAACCATCAATCCATTTCATATCTACTGCATGTTGTAAAATCTTGTCCAGTAGTTCTTGAAGTTCCAACATTGGATCTTTAGGTAAAGGTAAATATATTTCAGAATTCATGACATGTGCGTTGACTTTCTGTTGATAGAATGTAGTGTCCATTAACACTATTGCTCCACCCTTATCAGCTGGCTGAATGGTTATTGCTGGATCATTTGCGATTGTTCTGATGATAGCATGATCATGTTTAGTGACATTCTGGTAATTAATTTTCTTCAGGTTCAAGGATTTGATGTCTTTTTTGACGATTATTTCAAATGTGTCTAACATTTTGTGAGAGGTTGGTGCTTGAAATGTGCTTTTAGGCTTAAATCGCGCTTGTTCACTAGTCGTTTGATGTTCGGATATTACCACATTGGTGAAGAAATGTCGTAAACGTAAAGAACGCATAAATCTGAATAGTGATACTTCTACTTCCAAGAGGTTAGTAGTGCTGGTCGGTACATATGACAAGCCTTTATTAAGAATCTTGCTTTGTTGCGTGGTCAAAGTCATTGAAGAAATATTTACTATTAGAGTATGTTCTTCCCGCTTCGGAGCGATTTGCCTACCCTTCCCTCTCCTTGTTGGGCCTGTGCACCTAAAGTCCCTCTGTTTATTTCTGGTGGTAATCCTTGGTTTTGGACCTGTGACAAAAAAGACGCTGTACTGGCTGTTTGATTGTCATCTATTGGATCTGTGGTGGAACCCATCTGGTTATTTGCTGATGTTCCTGGTTGCATTGGAGCTCTGGACGTTGAAATCTCCTTATCCGTGACTATGCTTTCCTCAGATGAATGTGTAGTTGGTTTCCGTTGATCAAATCTTTTGCGGGCATAAATTTTTGCCCACGTGTAGACTTCATTTAGCTTGTAGTCTATTGTGTCTCTCTTGTATTTTCTTAATTTTCCTTCCTGGAGTTCTTTGCTGTATTTTTCTAATTTTTGATTTAAACCCTCTAGGTTGATTTGCCAGGTGTTTTGTTCTAATCTTAATTCCAACTCTCCTTTTAGGGTTGCTATCTCATCTTCAAGCTCCCGTATTGTTTTTGACAGTTCCTCAATGATCAAAAATATGAGGTCTAGTGAACATTTGTTTAAGATTGAGTACCGCTTGTCCATAAAAGCCGGATTTAGGTGAAATCGGAAAAGCATGGATTTAATTGACAAACGTAAACCTCTAGGTATACGTTTAGCCTTGTGATACTGGACTAACGTTGAGGCATGTAGTTTTTGATTTAGTTGTTTTCTGGTTAAATATTCCAATTGCTTTAATTGTTGAGATATCGAGCCTAGTGGTGGTACCAGGGACACATGTGTGCCATCAATAGATCCAATAACGTTCGGCATCCTCCCCAGTGTATAAAAAGTATCCTTTATTTCAGTGAGTTGACCTGGGCTAGGAAACCTGATGTACAGGTCAAGGAAATGCAACATCCCCTCCAAGACATCGCGTAGCATACAACCGAACATAGTTTGCGACATACCACCAGCAGTAGCCACAGTGTACTGGAAGGTACCAGTAGCAAAGAACTGCAGGGCTGCCATCACCTTCACCTCTGGGGTCAGTGCTGTAGGGTATGTCTGGCCAGGTAGCAGATGTGGCACCAACTGCTCCACCAACTCTTCAATCAGTGGCCTGGTGAAGTGGTACCGTCGGATGCAGTCGCGTTCCTGCATGGTTTCAAGGTCTGGGAACGGCCTATGGACAGCTGGTGCCCTGCAGTACAGAGATGAACAAAGGAAGATTGTCGATTCATCCACCCACCTATGACCAAGCAAAATATCACATGATACATCATGACAATACACAATGTACTGAGGTGTGTGCTGCTGGGTATGGACACATATGTCCCCTACATGCACATCACCTCACATCTCAAGTCCATATGTCTACATAAGTTCCATGTAGTGCAATAGCCAATCATTGGGCTGTGTCACTGTACCTATGTACTGCTGCCACATTACAAACACACACCACAGTGACAAGTGAGGCCTGATGTCTCCCAGGCATTACACCTCTTTGACATGCAGATACCCAGGGTCCCTGTATTGCCACATGGAGACTGGCATGACATGGCGTATCATGTACATGCCACAAAACAACCGTAAGTCCACAGGTAGTGGCCACTGTTGTCTCTGCAGGCTCTACATGGATGTCTTGTAGACACACACACACCATCAATGTTGATGCACAAACCACATTGATGTTGAGACTGTCCCCCATTGGGCACATTTGATCATCCACATCTGAGACACAACATGCACACAGACTGTGGGTGTACATCAGCATTTGGGCTATAGGTCTCACTGTGACGTACATACCACCACACCCAGAACTCAGGGTGTATGTGCTGGAGCAGAGCTTTCTGTTGAAAATTTATCAAATTTTAAGCTCCGGTTTCGTCTATATGTTATGATTTAAAATTACTAATTTGTAACGAATAATTAATAGTTTGTTTTGTCTGGATTAATCAACATTACTAATGAGAGAAACTACACGTGGGATGCATATATGTTGCTTAGTAATAATGTGCGGGTTTATTAAATGAGTGTCGCAAGTGCTATTTGTTTTGTGTTTATGCGTTTAAAATAATGTGTACTAATGCTTTATTGCGTTGCAGAAGGCTAGATAAGTACATACACATAAGGGTAATAGTGGGGTTTAACACTGTTCAAATCATTATGATGTGGTAACATTGTTTGTGTTTCTTTTAATTAAGATGGTCCGTTTTGGCCTAAAACAAGATGGCTGCCATTTACAGCCTGCGCTCGAGTGATCGAATTTTGATGAGAGGCTTTGCTGAACATGGTCAAGAGTCACCTGATCGCAGATTCTGCCTGGGTAGAAAGTTTTCCGTGAGGACAGCAGCTCCGGGAACGATTCCAACAGTCCTTGGAGAAGGATAAAGCCACAATGAACAATGACTAGCCTGCGGTGGCTCTGCTAAGATATCAAGGAAGAGCATTTACGAAAGAAACATTTGCAAACTTGAGTTTCCTTCTTCCGTGTTTTTATTTTTGTGATTTTTCCTGAGCGGAGGTTTTCTAAATGTAACCAAGAGACTTCCTTTCCTGCTCGCCCTGCTCAGTGGCGCAACGGATATCTAACATTTGTTTGTAACTTTTATTTGCAACTTTCCCTATAAATATGTTAGACTAGAGAGGGTCCGTGTTCGTTCGGTTCGTTCGTTCTTTCCTTGTGGTCATCGCATCTGGACGTTTCCTATGCTGAGGACGGCGGCTCAAGAGACTTTACTGAGAGACCTGTCCTGACCCCATTTAGCTAGAATAGGTAATTATGAGAATAACGATTTGCTAATGATTGACTTTCTATTTGAATTAATTTAGATAAACAAGCATTTGTTTGAATTCCAGTGTCGGGTGTTTATTCTTTGTCAAATGAATTTCTTATGTTTAAAATCATGACTCGGGACAATGTCATTAAGGTCGCATCGACCTCATTGTAGATGCAGATTGGTTTAGGTTTTCTCTCCTATATTCAGTGTGGATAGAGTAATAGTGTGAATTTAATGTGATGCACCCTAGCGTATGATGTATGATTGCGCGTGTGACTGTAGATTTACTCTGTCCGTGGAAGTAGGGAGAATTTATATGCGTTGATCTGCAGCATATGTGACATGTCCTAGACATATCCAACCTGCAACTATGTCCATGACTCATGACCATAACTGTACAGTTGCACATCACAGTGGTAATGTGCACAACACACAAAGGATTCTGTTCCCATGAACACGTGCACAGCCTGGGAGTGGCTGCACAAAAGTGCCACACAACCAACCAAATTTTTGCCCACCAAAACACACAGGTAATTCAGCTTAACATGCCATGGGACACAGTGTGGCACATGCTGTAGTGTGGTAGGTGTGCACCTGAGTCCCTGGCAAGTAATTGTGTGTGGAAGCCATCAAAAAGTAACACCAATGTCAACCGACGCGGGTGACTATGCGTACGCATTGCTCTGTTCAGGACCAAGCTGTGCGTACGCTTAGCCATTGACTGCAATGAGAACCAACGCGGGTGACTATGCGTACGCATTGCACAGTTCAGGACCGAGCCGTGCGTACACTTAGCCTTTGACTGCAATGTGAACCGCCACGGGTGACTATGTGTACGCATAGCACAGTTCAGGACCGAGCCGTGCGTCCACTTAGCCATTGACTACAATGCAAACCGACGCGGGTGACTATGCATACGCATTGCACAGTTCAGGACAGAGCCGTGCGTACGCTTAGCCATTGACTGCAATGCGAACCGACGAGGGTGACTATGCGTATGCATTGCACAGTTCAGGACCGAGCCGTGAATACGCAATGTGAACTGATGCGGGTGACTATCATGCTTATGCGTCGGGCAGGCATGGACCGAGACCTGCGTACTCCTTGGCCATTGAATCGTATGGAGACGGTTGCGTGTGTATTTTCAAACTACGCATTGTACAGTCAGTTGACCGAGCCGTGCGCACCCATTGGCTCTGGACTGTCATGGAGACGGATGCAGATTCAAAACTTGTACAAGTCGTGCGCTGGAAATTCAGTTGGATGCCTACAACAATATTGCAATTGCTAGGGTTTTATGAAGGTGAAGATTTGAACGATGCGGAAGACGTGTACGAGTCGTACATTTCCATGGATTGGTCAGATTCATAGAATGCAACCATGTTGGACCTATCACTTGGGACACATGGCACAGATTCTGCCTCTGCAGCACAGATATAAGGCTGGGTGGCCCCCAGTGAGCTCACTTGCCTGCACTACATGCAACTGGACCACATCTCTGCTACCACTGCTGCTGTCTCCGCATCCTCTGGCTACTGCTATGGCACGTACTCTGGAGAGGGCCCCAGCCTTCACTGAGGAGGAGAACCAGGCCCTGCTGGACGGGCTCCTTCCACAGTACAGCAAGCTGTATGGGAAACCAGGGGAGCAGGTGAGTGTGCAGTCCACTGCCTTCATAATTGTGCATGTTGTTTGACTAGCAGTACTAGCAGTGTGTATACCAGTGGCAAGCATACTCACTGAGTACTTTCATCCCCCAAAGTGTGTAGGTACATGTAATGAACAGATGTTCTGCAGCTAAAGTGTATTTGTGCAAGCTTAAACTTCCCAGGCATTGTTAACATGTCAGACATGCAGGGCATTTGTCCATTTTCATGGGTGCACTACCTGTGTAACTCATTTTCATTTGTGATGACGACATGTATATCAAACTGTTTGCAGCACAAATATGGGCCATGTGTGTTAATGGACTTTTAACTTTGTCATCCTCACAGGTTGATGCCCACCAGAAGCAGGAGATATGGCTGACCATCGCCCGGGCAGTTCGATCCGTGGGGGTCTGCAAGCGCCGGATCCGCAACTGCCAGAAGAGGTGGCAGGACCTTCGGGGCTGGACCCGGAGGATCGCAAGGGTCCAGCTGAAGCTGTCACCTCCTCACAGGAGGGGCGGACAGCGGAACCTGACCCCCCACATGCTCAGGATCCTGGTGGTGGTCTTCCCGGACCTGGATGGGCAGCTGAAGGCCAGACAGCAACAAGGAGGGGGTAAGTCCATGCCTAATCTGTGTACTATGGCTGACCTGGTATTTGCAGTCATTTGGCCTGGTCACACTTCCACATTATGTAGGTCTTGTAGTCCAGTACTCATGTCTCTCAATTGTGTGATGCACCCTCCTCATCTGATCCACAGGTGTGGACCCTACAGTCTGTGGCTTGTGTCACTAGGGCATTGTATCCCTGCAGTCAGCTATGCTTCAGGTTCCAGACAGCATCTGTTACCGTGACTCTGTTGTGGGTTTCATGGGTGGGTCAAATGTTTACACAATGCCTGAGATCTGACATGTGATCTGTGTGTGCCCTTGATATGTGTTACATTTGCTGGTCTGACTCACCACATGTGCCTGGGGTATTTCAAACACACCCATGCAGCAGGGGACTCCAATTTGTGTGCCTCAGGAGTATGTATATCAAGTGTGTCACACTTGCTTAGCCATATGACTACTGTCCAGGGCTAAACACTGTTCCACGTAGACATGGGCAGTCATGCCTACTCAAGGGCATTCAGAAACACTCTGTAATCCCACTCCTGTGTATCAACTTACAGGTTGTGCTTAGTGACATGTGCCTTCAGATGTCTGCCTCTGTGTCATTGTGGTGTGGCTTTCTTTTCCGGACAACTGGGGTGTTAATGAGTTTGAGGGTCAGCAGGACATCTGAGATGTGACTACGAGAGACAAGACCTGTGTAACATATAGGTGGGTGATCACTTGACTGTGCACAATGGTGTATGCAACTATGAACTTCAGGCAGCTGTGTTTCATGCACAGCAGACTGTGATGTGCTCATGTACAGGGAGTTGTGTTCGGAGAGACTCATATGTCTGTTTTGTATGATGTGGGGTCTTCTGGGTCTGGGATATGTTGTTTGCAGGGGATGGACAAGTGCACTTGTCAGCTGCAGAGTTTGCTTTTCCAGGCATGCCAGTGCCATGGCATTTAACTTGCTATGAGTGATCCTGCATTGTGCTCCATGCACCCCATTGTGGCATAGACTATCAGGACATGAGAACATCATAGTGTGTGTTGCTGGCATGCAGCGCAAGCATGTGAAATGAGACTCTGGCCATCCCTTCATCCTGACACCTATACTGAGTCAGTGGCAAGAGATGTGATGTGTGTATAGTGACATACTCCTACATGTTCACTTGCATGTCCAACAAATGTGTAGGTGGTGCATGTCAGCACAATGGGGTATTAGCATCCAACATGCAACAGACATATGGGTGCAAGTCCAGGAGGGATATGAGTGCCATGGTTGATGGTGAGACTGACGATTGGCTTATTCTAAACAGTGTGAGCACT
The DNA here is from genome assembly GCF_964204655.1 of Triturus cristatus. Taxonomy (NCBI): domain Eukaryota; kingdom Metazoa; phylum Chordata; class Amphibia; order Caudata; family Salamandridae; genus Triturus; species Triturus cristatus. The sequence continues at coordinate 462,094,708 of NC_140594.1, forward strand.
TTGAGCAGTGTTCAGCTGAAGATGCCAGGGCTTGCCCTGTGATATGCTGTACTCACTGTGGTGTGTGCAGCCAGTGCAGGTGACTGACGTTGGTCTTTTTTTCCTAATTCTATCCAGATACATCCACGGCCACAGGAGGGGACAGCTCCACAGACCAGGAGGAGCCACAGAGCCTGACTGGAACAGAAGGCGAGGAGTTGGAGGGATCCAGTGGTACGGAGGGCGAGTGGAGCCACACCGAGGAGTCGTCAGCACCATCCATCTCAGCTGAGGGCCACGGCAGCTCGGAGGATGACTCCCTTGTGGAGGCGGGTGTCAGCAGCCACCAAACCCCAGCTAGTGAGGCTGTCCCCGCCACCGCCCCCACCACCACCATCACTAACCTCCCATTGGCTCCCATCCCAGAGGTCCGTGGAGGCTCCCGTGTTTGGGAGCATATCTCCTTTGTGCCAGGCACCGCACCCCCTGCCCCTGTGTCCCCTGCTGCCCTGAGTGAGGAGTCTGTGGACTTGCTTCAACAGATCCATGTAGGGCAGACATCAATGCTGAGTGTCCTCCATGCACACACCAGTCTGTTGACACAACTGGTGTTGATCATGGAGGGCATTTCATCGGGCATGTCTGCCCTACAGAGGACCAATCAGTCTGTAGCCTCCTCCCTGACAGCAGCAGTGTCCCTCCTCCAACAGTCCCGCACCTCTCCTACTCCTGCACCACCCACGAATCCTAGCACTCTATCTGTCCCAAGCACACACACACCAGCACATTCACACAAACCCACAGACACGGGCAGCACACAGACACCCAAACCAAGGGCTAGACATGCACACAAGCAACCTCAGGGGACTGATACCACACTCACAGGGGATGGTTTGCAGACACACACACAGTCATCCACAACCACTCCACAGTCCTCCGATACCTCTCCCTCCCAACCCCCTTCCCTTGCCTCACCTGCAACCCCATCTCCCCAGAAGCTCTTCCTCTGTGACCTTGGCCTCTTCCCCACCGACCCAGCAGATCCAGCTTACAAGGGGAAGAGGAAGTCCCCACACACAGGGGGGAGTGCCCCTCACACCCGGACACCCTCCCCCAGGTGCAGTCAGACTGAGGCCCCCACCCGCAATTCACCCCGGAGCCAGAAGCGCAAGACCCCACCCCCACCCCCACCCCGCAGCTCCACGACAAAGTCTCTGTCCTCCAGCCCCCAGGCCACCACTCCACAGGTTCCCCTGCCACACCCTGCCCCAGTTCCCCCACCCACAGATACAGATACACCATCCCCAAAATGCTGAGGCCTTCCCCCCTACCACTTTCTCTTCCACCCCCACCACCCCCGGTCAGACAGTTTGTGCCACTGATGTGGGGACCGTGTCCCCCCCTCTGTCCTGCCGACCTCACCTGAACCCCATTCCGCTCCCATTGAGTTAGACACTGCAGTGGAGTCCATGACCACCCCGTCTGACTTGGGCACTGCAGTGGGGACCCAGTCCACTCCATCTGACCTGCCCACTGCAGTTGTGCCGGCACCCACCCCATCTGACTTTTGTCCCACAGTTGTGACTGCACCCACTACTTCAGTCAGCTCTACTGCAGTTGCCAGTGACTCTCCTGTATCGACCACCCCTTCACTGCCTCCTTCTGCTGAGCCCTGATCCTGTCCCTGCGGTGCCTGGCCTGCCCCCATGTATGCCCCTCCTAGGGAATGTCCCCTGTCCTTAACAGTGCAGGCAAGCAATGTATGACAGTTGTCACTCAAATCACATTGTTGACATTTGGATATGGACTGGCCATTGGCCTTTGTTTGGAAAGGACTTTTTTCTTTTTCCTTGTGAATTTGATTTAGCTGTACATTATGTTGAAGATGTTTAGCATGACCTTGCAGTTGTAATGCTTGATTTCCAATGTTGAATACTGAGGTGTTGATGTGAGGTACTCCATGTGGTCCATGAGATATGTATCCTATTCTGGTCGGTATCCATGTCATCCGTTGCAGCTAACTGGGTGTGTCATGATTAACAATTTGTGAACATCTCTGTAAACATTTCATTTGCATGGTCCCATCTGTGGCTTGCACACATGCACATATGATGTGCTTCCCATTGTCAAATTTGTCTATTTCCCTGACTGTGGGTGCATCTCCACTGGACATGTAGGTGTGGGCATCATTGGTGTAGGAGCAACTGGGTCCTCTGTGCAACTTGCTGGACATATGTATTGGGTATGTGCAGATGACTTAAGGGACACTCCCGTGCCCAGGCTGTTGTGACCAGAGCCTTCATTGTGTGGTAACTGATGGCTGACTGACCAAGTGTTCTGCTGACATGACTGAGACCTGCTGGGACTATGGTTGGCACAGCTGAGCTTCCACAGGAGTTGAGTCCCCTCAAGTAAGTGTGTTGTTCTGTGACACTGCCTGGGCCCATGGTGTGTGTTGTGTGAGCATGTGTGTGTGTCAACATCCCTTTTCATACACAGGCAGTGTTCCCTTGATGTGTTCCTGTTGTTGATGCTTGCTGAGTTGTACTGTGTTCATCCCACATCTTTGTCTTGGGCTTCCAGATATGTGGGTGCATGACAGACTACTGTTAATTGGTGTTTCATCATTGGGATTTGTCAGTTCTGAGTGGTGATGATGTGGTCAGACGCAGATGGAACACATTCAGGGGTCCCCAAGGCACTTCTTTATTCGCAATATCATGTAGTTGTCCCTAGCTGGTACCTTTCAGTGATTGAGACATGTGTATGTGTGTGTGACTGCTCCCATTCGTCCGGTTCAGGGCTGCAATGCTGGCATGTGTGCCTTGTGGTTCTCCTTGGCTTCTGCATTGTCCTGGGACTGTGGCAGGGATTCCAAAGGTTACGGGAGCTATGACGTCATGGCCATGTACCGCATACTGTGCAGTATGTCTGTCATTCACCAGGGTTGGATATTGTCCTTGTGTGATGAGTCTGTGTACCTTAGTTCCTCCCAACATTACTGTGTTTGTCATGGGTGCATGTGCAATGTCACCTATCCATGTGGGCTTCACAGATGCACATTGGTGCAGTTCAGGGTGTGTGGTGTTGAGGGTGGACTAATGTAAATGTTTACATGGATGGGCCCCTAACTCACGTTTGTCCATGGATGACGGGCCATGCTGAGTGATTTGTGTTTGTGTAGGTGTGATGTACATTTGTGGCACAGGAAACATGTCTGGGTTTCACAGTTTGTACGACATCTACCTTTGTCATCACAGTGGACGTGTCATGCATGTTTGTGTCATCCCAATGTATGGTCCATGGTGGGTAGTGCTGTTGTGTGTCAGTCTCTTGCTGTGTTAGTTGCTGTTCATTACAGCTTGTGTCACATGTGTTTGTTGGGCTCCCTCTCATCTCACAATGCCTGATTGGCCACTAAGGGGGGCCCAATGATGGGTTACTTTTGCATGGCACTGTGTCCACATCTGTCTCACTGTGGTTCAGCCCCCCTCATGTGTTGTGTAGTTGCCTGGGGATACTGAGACACACACACACTCATGTTTTGTCAGATGTGCAGTGTGAGGTTGCCTGTTTGTGTTTGTGCATCTGCACCAGTGCATTGGTATTGCTGTTGTGGGACATTGTCTGGATGTTGTTTTTGTGATTTTCCCTGCTGTCCCTGTAAGTCATATCACATCATTCTGCACATTCATCCTGGTTGTTAGGTACCATTGTTGCCATGGAATGGGATTTTGTGACCTGACACCTACAAACTACACAGGATGTTTTGATTTGTGTGTCTATTTTCGAGATGTGTGTATGCTTTGTGATGGTCACTTCTGCTTTTGTGTCATTGTACACTGTATGCAATATCAGCCCCCATGGGTGGTGCTTGTCTGCACATGGCTGAGAGTACGTTAGGCTTTCACAGCACTGTTAGCCACACCACATCTCTTTGGGTATGGGACACAACCACTACTTTGCCACAAAGGTGTTTCATGTGTTGGGAGCAGGAATCATACATGCTGTTTGGCATTTGCAACTTTGACTATGATGACACTTACCTTTTGGTCACTGTGATGAGGGGGCTTTTAGACCCCATTACCACAATGCTCAACATTTGCTGCAGTTTGGAACCCCACACTTAACTTTTGTTCTACACAGTGAGGGAGTGTTAGTGCACATTGACACAGTGCTGAAGTTGTCAGGATCCGGGCTCAGAGCGCCTGCCACGACTACAAGTCCCAGAATGCCATGGGTGTGAGGGGGAGGAGCCACGGGCATAAAACGCCCGGAACGCACGCACAACGTTGTGCGTAATTGAAGAATTTTGAATCGGACGAGCAGCATCACGGAGATCTTCGTTCCCGAAATTACTTTGCTTGAGACGGGGAACGCGTAGCTGCAGCCGAGGTTCTTCGGCATCATTGTCTCACGGACCGAGACCCAGCCGCGGTGCGCCATTTCCCTGGTCTTGGTCTCCAAGCGGAGACAACTGAATTGGTGACTGAGTGGCGGTCTCTGCAGGCGGTTCGGAATTCCGCTAGACCGGAGGGGGTCAGACGTATACGGTCCGACGATCCTGGATTCTCACGGTGCGGAGCTCCTGTTGTATCGGCCAACTGCAAGTAGCCGGTAGGAGGGTGTGCGCGTACGTCCCAGAGGGGACGAGTACTTTCGTTAAACTGTTCTGATAACTTCCGAGTGGCCTCTTGGGTAATACTTCGTTTTCCCCAAACTCCCGTAGAGGTCAAGGTCATGACCTGAGCTTGTTACGTAGCTAGAGGCGCGGTGAAGAAACCGCCGTCTTAGCGATTGTGATTTCGTTCTCTTGCAAGGCAGGTGGGGTGCCGTCCTTTGTTATTTCGTGCAAAACACCGGAGAGGCAATCCGGTAGACTATTTCTCTCCTAAGGATTACTGAAGGGGTGGTGCAAGGCGCTATTATTGTTTTGACACTAGTTTGGCGTATTGATTTAGAGTCAGTGAACTCTACACAGATAACTACCTTAGTCTCTCACAAAAAATTTTGTATGTATAGGAGGCTGCATTTCCTCTACACTACCTCACCTTACTTATATGGTCAGAGCCCAGAAAGCCGTGGGTCAACCAGTGTGTGTTCAGGGTGTGCAAGTTGTGTATGGTTACGAGACAAAGTGCTGTATGCTTGTTTATGAGGAAATAAGGAAGCAGATGATCTGCAAAAGTGCCAGGTAGCGAGAAGTACAGAGAGTAGGTATTTTTGTCTTGCATTGTATTATGTCTTTGTTTGTATGTTAACTTTCTTTACAGGTTCTACTCCCCGCTGTTCCCATCCTTCCCTTCCCTCGCTCGATGGCTCCAGCCTTCCGTGCCTTTAGTGCAGGAAGTTGGTGACGTCGGGAGGTGGACCCCATATAGCGTCGCCCGAATCCTGAGGAGTATCGGACCTGGGACGGATTCTTGACAAAAGTGATGCTTGCCTTGTGTAGGCCACACTCAGTTTTTGGTCACACATGTGATGGTAGTTACATTGTATGTTGGAAGTCATAATCACTGTTGTGGGCATTTGTCACAGACTACACACTGTTGTCATGATGTTAGGGCGGATGTATTCTGCTGACATACCTAATGTCTGTGTATGATGGATGTGTGGCACATCACCCATCCTATGGGTGGGTGTGGCAGTAGTGCTGGGCAAAAGGTCCCCTATGAGTGGGGGTGGCAGTAGTGATGGGCAAAAGGTCCCCTATGGGTGGGGGTGGCAGGAGTGCTGGGCAACATAATCCCTATGGGTGGGGGTGGCAGGAGTGTGGGGCAACAGGTCCCCTATGGCTGGGGGTGGCAGGAGTGATGGACAACAGGTCCCCTATGGGTGGGGGTGGCAGGAGTGCTGGGCAACAGATCCCCTATGGGTGGGGGTGGCAGGAGTGCTGGGCAACATAAGCCCTATGAGTGGGGGTGGCAGTAGTGATGGGCAACATAAGCCCTATGGGTGGGGGTGGCAGGAGTGATGGGTAATATAAGCCCTATGAGTGGGGGTGGCAGTAGTGCTGGGTAACAGGTCCCCTATTGGTGGAGGTGGCAGGAGTGAAAGGCAACATAAGCCCTATGGGTGGGGGTGGCAGGAGTGCTGGGCAACAGGTCCCCTATGGGTGGGGGTGGCAGGAGTGATGGGCAACATAAGCCCTATGGGTGGGGTGGCAGGAGTGATGGGCAACATAAGCCCTGTGGGTGGGGGTGGCAGGAGTGATGGGCAACATAAGCCCTATGAGTGGGGGCGGAAGTAGTGATGGGCAACATAAGCCCTATGGGTGGGGGTGGCAGGAGTGTTGGGAAACATAAGCCCTATGAGTGGGGGTGGCAGTCGTGCTGGGCAAAAGGTCCCCTATGGGTGGGGTGGCAGGAGTGATGGGCAACATAAGCCCTATGAGTGGGGGTGGCAGGAGTGATGGGCAACATAAGCCCTATGAGTGGAGGTGCCAGTAGTGCTGGGCCACAGGTCCCCTATGGGTGGGGGTGGCAGGAGTGATGGGCAACGTAAGCCCTATGAGTGAGGGTAGCAAGAGTGATTGCCAACAGGTCCCCTATGGGTGGGGATGGCAGGAGTGCTGGTCAACATAGTCCCTATGGGTGGGGGTGGCAGTAGTGCTGGGCAACAGGTCCCCTATGGGTGGGGGTGGCAGGAGTGCTGGGCAACAGGTCCTGTATGGGTGGGGGTGGCATTGGTGATGGACAACATATGCCCTATAGGTGGAGGAGGCAGGAGTGATGGGCAACATAAGCCCTATGAGTGGGGGTGGCAGTAGTGATGGGCAACATAAGCCCTATAAGTGGGGGTGCCAGTAGTGATGGGCAACATAAGCCCTATGGGTGGGGGTGGCAGGAGTGATGGGCAACATAAGCCCTATGAGTGTGGGTGGCAGTAGTGATGGGCAACAAAAGCCCTATGAGTGGGGGTGGCAGTGGTGATGGGCAACATAAGCCCTATGGGTGGGGGTGGTCGTGGTGCTGGCCATGCAACACCTATGGTGGCCTGTTGCTAGTGGCCAGGATATGGATCCCCTGGGTGTGTGTGCTATTTTGCGGGTACGTGTCCTTTGTTTGTGTGGTGGGTGTCTGACTTACCGTCTGCACCGTCTGCATCTGTTCCTGATCCGGTCATAGATGTACTGTTCTGGTATGACCTGCATGATGGGATTCATGATGTGTTTGTCTCGTACACGCTGCTTGTTGCTCCGCCTCGTACCCGTTGCTAGCTTTTCTGTCTCGTAGCCATGGATTGTGTTGTGGTGCGAATCGTACCTGATATGCTTCTTTTCCGGATGCTGTGACGTGCTGTACGTGGCGACCCGTCCGGCGCGTATGATTTGTGCATCGTACTTGTCCGGCAGGAAACTGCTGTGGATACTGCTTCCGGGCGACTCGGTTCGGCGTTCGGAGGTATGTCTCAGGCGGAGAATGAAGCTTGAATCACAGCCTAAGTGTCGGTCAGATTTTTGTCAGTTATGCGCATCGTACTTCCTCGCCCGAACGGACCGGCTCCAGGTACGAGTCGGTCACAAGGTAAGGCTGCGAACAGCTCTCGGAGAGCTGTCCGACCCGGATCGAAATCGACCCCGTAGTCCCTAGAACAGTGCAGTGTGTGCGGCCAGGGCCTGTAAGTCAAATGCTGCTAGTGGACCTGCAGCACTGTTTGTGCAACCCACACAAGCAGCCTTTCAAAGGGTTCTCAGACCTGCCACTGCAGTGTCTGCACGCAGTCTTTACTGCCATGTTGACCTGGAAAGTGCACCCAGTTGTCAGACCCCAATCTTCGCTTTTATTACATCTGTCACCCCTCGGTAGGCACATGGTACCACTGTGGGCAGGGTGTAGTGTATGTGAAAGGTAGGACATGTAGTGATGTGTGTGACATGTCCTGATAGTGAAATACAGTGAATGTCGTTTTCACTATTGAAAGGCTATCTGTCCCATAGGATAGAATGGGAGCTTATTTATAACATCTTTTAAATATAACTTCCTATTGGGACAAGATAGATGATTGAGTTTGGTATATCTGAACTCAGAATATAAAAATGTATCTTTTAGTAAAGATTTTTTTATATTGTGTGGTTGAAAATATCACTTTTAGAAACTGGATATTTTTGTGCTTAGCCATCCTGTGTGCCTCACCTGGTTTGTGGATTGACTGTCTGGCTTTGGAGTGACGAGGGCTGGGGATGTGCATTCACTGTAGACATCCACTGGGGGGAGTTGAGGTGTGTCCTGTCTTTCTTGAATGAGTCAGGGCTAGGCTGAATAGACCTGGGTTGCATTTAGAGTAGGGGGAGGAGATTTCTTTCACCTGAGTGGGTCTGGTCTGCCTTCCACAATGCTGTCTCCACCTCCTGGCGGGAAGCTAGACCAGAGAGGACTGAACTGATTTTGACTGAGCACAGAGCCTCTCTTCCATGAGAACAAAGGAAAATGCTGTATAAATAATGGGGCCTAGACCCCAGTTACTTCTCGACTCAAGAGGATCCTCTGCCAAGGAGAACAGCACAGAAAAGTGCCCCTTTGCTTTGTGCTGTCTGGGGTTGGCATGCACTGGCTGTTTCTGCCAAGGAGAGGACCAAGGGTTTGCTGTGTGATGTGTTACCTGCTTGAAGAAGATCTGCAAGGGCTTGGCATAGACCTGCACTGAACAGCATGATGCACTGCCCCAAGTTGCACTGCAGCCCAACTCCTTCTGATGCTGCACCGTATCAACTCAGAAGCCGTCACCGAGGCCACTGCCTCCACCAGAGCCTAAGGCACCGCTCGTGATGCTCACGACGCACGCCCCAACTCGCACCACAGCACCGACCTCATCTTCGAGGGTCCTTCATCATCGCAGAGCCAATAGTGGACATGGGTGACTTCCTGAATCCATTGACACTGCACCATTGTATGGAACCGACGCCTCGCCACCACCATGACATCACCACCCCGGCACCAGTGAGGAACAGATGCCTCACTTCCCCGCAACAGTAAGGAACCAACACCTCTCCTCCTCTGCATCGCAGTAAGGAGCCAAGGTCTTAACTCCCATGTGATCATAAGGAACCAAGGCATCACCTCCCCTGTGGTCGCAAGGAACCGCTGCCTCATTGCGCCAATGAAGCATCACCTCCCCGATGCCATGCACCGTCCTTGCTTTCATTGTTTGCCAAGGTACTGTTATTTGGGGGTCTGTGTGACACCACGCCCAATGCCGCACACCTCGCCGTCAGTGCCGTACTTTTTTCAAGCAGCAAATAACTTGCATACAACATAAAGGGAAACAGTCCAAATCTAGAATTTTCAAACTGATTTTCAACTCTCCGTGGTGTTTCAAATCACCTTCACAATCTTCATTTCACCTATCCATACGAATCAAATAACTATTTATGTTTTCGAAATATTGTATTTTAGTCTGTATTTTTCTTATTTTCACACAATGATTGAATCAGCCCAGCCAATGTATTTAATCTGCCACTACAAGGACTTTATTACAGGAAAATCACAAGAACATTTTCAGAAGATTGTTTTAAGCATTTCTCATCTTTGTAAATCTTCTAGTATCCAAAATCCTGCAACATTTTTCATATGTGCCTTTATGGAACATGGGGCCATATTATCAAGATTAGCGTTAAAATTATCGCCGCTTTAGCGGCAGGAAACTAATGCTAAAGCGGCGATAATGGGCTTGATAATATGCCCCTGTGAATTCTCATAGAAGCCAATGTTCACACCAGAACATGGGCTTCTATGGGAATTCAAAAGGGTATATTATCAAGCTCATTATCGTTGCTTTAGCGGCAGTTTCCTGCCGCTAAAGTGGTGATGATTTTAACGCTGATCTTGATCAATCAAATCAATCAATCAAATCAAGCTTTATTCGACTATTAGAAAAATAATCATAAAAGCACATACAGATAAAAATAATTTAAAACAATACCATATAAAAATACATTCTCACAAAAGCTAGATGTGCATCAGCATGAGTTGAATAATCATTCAATTCTCGAGATAAAACCACGATGTACTTGATCATAAACTTTCTACAAGTAAAAGCAATTTAAAACATGACATATAAAATACAAACGCTGTAAAAATCAGGTGGGCTACAGCATAAGTTGGCTAATCACAAGTTTTAAACCGCATATCCCTAGGGCATAGACTTTATACAAGTGAAAAACGACTTTAAGAATGTAGATATAGATGCAATTAAAAGTTCATCCTCAAGCGATTGCATAACCAAAAAGGCAGGGCAGCATAGTTGGTGACCTAAGGATTTAAGAACAGGGAGAATCCATCTCTTTCTCTGAACTTGATAAAATTTGTAAAAAAATAAAACGTGCATGGTAGTCTGAGCTGATTACTCATCACATGGACATTTAATTAGCACTCTGGACCAGTCATTTCTGGCTGGGAAGCTGAGGGATCTGTGAATAATGCCCAGTTTAAATCAGGTAAGCAAGAATCTTTCATAATCAGAGGTAACCAGTTTCAAATAGGGCTGCATCTTAGGAGAGATCAGGATATGCTGGTGGGCTATAACAGTAATTTTGGAGAACTCATAGTTGAATCTAAGATTTTCTACAAAGTGAAAGCAACTTTGTTTAAATTCTTTCTTGTCTAAGTTTACTAAAATAGAAGGGTCATCAAAATATTCCTGATGGCCCATTCTACGCAAAAAATCTCTGACATATTTCAGCCAACCAATACGAGAAACTCCGTCCAGCCCACAGCAATCAGAAATAATTAGGCGATTTAAAACAGTCTGCTCGGTAGTCCAAACACGATACCACAGAAGAATTGGTTGGATACGGATTACATCTGTAAAAAATGCGGTAAACCAAGTTCCAGATGACAATTAAAAGTAGACACGCATTCGGGAATGGCCAGTAAAAATCTAAGAAATCTATTTTCTACCATCTGAAGAACGGTCATATCAACATGACCCCAGATGCCTGCTAAATAGGTTGCAATAGCAACACATTTGACTTTGTAAATTTGGAGTAATTCTGGGGGCGGGCGTTTACCCAATTTCCTACTAAAATTAGTCAAGGTGGCCAAAGCCTTTAAAAATAACAATAAAAAGGTATTAGAACATTCAAGGCGGTTTTGCTCAAGAAAGAACGAATGGGAGCTCTTACTTCCTCGTCCACAATTTAAAATAAAGGTTTTGGAGGTATTGACTGAGAGACCCAGATTTGACATAAAATTAGCGAAACTAAAAATAACTTTCTGTAGGCTAATCGGGGTGCGGGCCATGAGGACGGCATCGTCCACATACATAAACGCAGGGAGTGGACACTTCCAAGCAATGGAAGGTCCTGGCCCTCATCCATCAGAACTTTTCCTAAGTTGTTAATGTACAGTGTAAATAGGAAGGGTGCCAGTACACAACCTTGTCTCACTCCTCTTCCAATGGTAAAGGAATCAGTAAGCTCGCCCCCTGCCCCGTAACGAACTCTGGCCCTGGCTCCGATATAAAATTGTCTAATTAAAGAAATGAGACTGGGGTCCGCTCCCATGCTTTCCAAAATCACAAATGGTTTGTCATGGATAACGCAGTCAAAGGCCGCGGTTACATCCACGAACGCCAAATACAAATTACCCCCCTTGGCCTTAGTGTATTTTCCGATTGTGAGATCCAAGTTTAAGCATTGATCAATGGTCCCCAGCCTTTTACAGAAGCCATAGTGGATGTTACTAATTATTTGATGATCATCTGCACAATCCTGTAATCGTTCTAAGAGAACTCTCCCGATGATTTTAACTGTTGAATCTAATAATGAAATCGGCCTGTAACATGCCGGGCTGTGCCTATCCCCTTTTTTGAAGATGGGCACCAGAATCGATTTGCTCCAAGTTGGCGGGAAACCAAGGGAACTACATGCCTTGCTTACCTGCATTAAAATGGGTCCCCAAAACTCAGAGTTGTACTCAAAAAGGTCTACGGATATACCGTCTAGGCTGGGTGCCTTCTCCCCCTTACTCAATGATATGGCCTCCATGATTTCATACAGTTCAAATTGGGGATGCAAAACAGTACTTATATTCTGTGATTCTTTCCTTTCGCCAACCAGATCGTAAGTTATTAAATCAGAATGAGAGCTATTATTACTATATAAATTAGAAAAATGCTCAACCCATTCTCCCCTCGTTATTGCATTTTCTATAGTTGCACTCTCTGAGTCAACTAAGAAAGGAGCATTGACCGCATTCCAGAAAGCAAGGTTGTCCATGCTTCCTCCTTTAAAACATTTTTCCTTAATGCCTGTGCAAGATGGTATTCCCTTCTAGCCTCTTTAATCTCTTGCCTGATTTTAACAGTTCTGTGAAGGGCTAGTTTAAGTGCGGAATGGACTTTCATACAGTGGGAGTCAAACCAGCCCCTCTTTAATGGGGTCTTGCGTTTTGAGTTTATGTGAAGAACATTATTCACAAACTTAGCAATTTTAGAGTATCCCTCCACAATATCCTCCAAGGGGTTACCACTACCTAGGCACGTGTCAATAGCATCCCTAAAATTGGTGATAAGCTTGGTCATAAACACATCAGGAACAAGCTTCTTCCAGCTCAGTGAATAACCAATTTGTCTATCCAGGGTAATATCTGACAGAAGAGGGGTAGTAATTGCAGGTCTGCTGACAACCCTAAAATTAACCTTAACATTTATACTCTGTGGAAAATTGTCACTGAGGGAGATATCATGGGTATAAAACTCTAATAGTCTGGGTACGTGTCTGACAGATATTAAAATAAAGTCTATTAGAGAGAAAAGCCCTCGGCCACTAAAGGTCGGGTTAAAAGGGATCGGTGGGCTACAAAGATTATTAGCGAAACCCAAATCTTCCATAGACAGTGTTTCGTTAAGCATATCTCCCTGGATGGAGTGGGTAAAATGGGGAGTGCATAAATTGGGTTGCTGCTCCAGGCCGCAAACCCTATTATCCTCCTGATGACAAAGCGTAATGTTAAAGTCCCCCCCAGACAATGATCAGATCCCTTGTACTGGCTGATTGTAACCCGTTGACATGTTGATTTACAACACGCAGCAAACTGGGTAAATCCTCACGTGGTGCATTATTATAAAGACTAACTATTACAATGCCTGTAGATTTATCCACATTGGCCACCAGAATTTGAACATAACGATTAATCACCAGGGTTGTAGTTATACTAAAATTACAAAGATTTGAAACATAAATACACAGCCCTCCCATGGCTCTACCATGGGTTGATGCAACTGCAGGTGTATGAAATGTTTTAAAACCGTTAATATGAATGGGGTTAATCATCCAAGTCTCTTGTAGGCAAAAAATATCAAATCCCAGAACAAACTCTGACCACAGAGGCTTCACAATCTTAGCCTTAAGACAAGCAATGTTCCAAAACATAATGTGATGTCCAGTAGCGACCTGGGAGCTTGCTCCAATAGAAGGAGTGGTTAGGGCCTCAGGGGAGATTATTGGACAAAGCTGCGAAAGGGGCCACAGATATGGTTATTGGACTTGTGGCTGTAGGGTGAACAGGGGGGGTAGATGGAAGCAGACTATTAGTCTCAGTCTTGGTGCCTGCTCTCGCAGATGATCTATACATGTTGTGCCCCTGGGACCTCAGCAGGCCAGTATTTAGGCCTTGTGCAATACTCGCAGAATTCATAACCTTGCCCTTCTCCCCAAATCCGATAACAAGAGTATCCGGGTTCAAGGTAGGTCCCCAATTTACTGTGTCTCCTCCTCAGGGAGTTATAAAAGGTCAATCCACTTAATCCAAGTGGGAAAAGAGGGAAAAGCGGTTATAGATTGGAACATTATACAAAGATAGAGGATTTGGGTAGTGGAATCCCCCATTTAAATTCATACCATTAGCTGGATCCTCGACTTCAAAGTCAGAGGACTGTCTAATGCTGGGGTATTTTGTTAAAATTACTTCAATAGCGCTTACTCTGCTAGATAGTTTAGTCAATGTTTCTCTCAAGTAAAGTTCTAATGAATCAAGCTTATTAGTTAATAGCACCAGGTTATTCGAGTGGTTAAGTCTAGAGCCTGTAGTTATATTACCTTTGCGTCCTTGTTTGGTAGCCGGCAGTGGCTTCCCCTTAGATGCCGTTATTCTACTCGTTAAACACGGAGATGAGCTATTCTTATTATTTACTGAGTCTGAGGGTAGGGGCACGCCATTGGTAGTATTTTTCAAACGTTTAGTTGGAGGCTGTGAATCGCTTTCTAGATCACTAACAGATATATGATCCGAGACGTTTGCTGCATAACCGTTGGTAATAACATCAGCCCTTAAAGTACTGATGGTGTCCGTGGTGTGAGTGGGGGTACCTAATTCCTCGTTACCTGGAGGGGATACTAGGGCCAGACTAGATCTTTCTGTATTTTAGCCTCCTCTACTGAGGTGATCTGTTGGTCTATGGCCCCCATGGCGCCGGTAAGATAAGATAAAAGAGAGGGATTCCCCCCCTCTTTTACCGATTTTTTTGGGCCACACATAGTTTTCCATTTGCCCATTATGAATTGATGCTATAAGTAACAATAATACAAACGGGATCAAAGGAGACAGACAAAGTTATACAAAAAGAGGAACACAACAGTATTACCGGCTCACCGGGATGGTATAAAGATAGAATATCGACGGGAAAATATCGACTAGCATTAATATCGTGGTAAGAATATCGACTGTGAAAAATATCGTAATAGAAAATATCTTTGTAAAAAATATCGTTTCGTGAGAATGACAAAAATATCGTCATAAAAAAATATCGATGAACAGAATATCTTTGATCAAAATATCGTTTAATATAATATCGACAGAAAAATATAAGTTCTTATAAAATTTATAAAAAAATATGTATTATGTTGTTAAAAGACTTACAAAACTCCTACTAGTAATAATATGTGTTTAAAAATAATTTCTACAAAAGAATTCTTAAAATTTTAGTAGCGGGTTATTGGTATTATAGGGGATAAGGGTGGGTAGTAATTTAAAATTTGGTCTTTAAAAAATTTATAAAATATAAACAAATTAGAAAATATTTAAGAAATCCAAATTTTAATTTGAAATTTCGAATTGTTGACGTAATTAAATTTGTAATTAAATTTTATAATTTCAAATAAAAATTTTAGGAGCGGGTTTTTGGTATTATAGGGGATTAGGGTGGGTAGTAATTTAAAAATGTAGTGTTTAAAAATTGTCTAAAATATTAATAAATTAGAAATTTATAATGAAATCAAATTTTAACATCGAAATTTAAAATTTGACACGAAATTTATTTTTTAATATTAATAAAAAATATTACATTAATATTGAAGAAGCGTTATTTTGGTATTATAGGGGAATAGGGTCTAAAAAATTATTTAGATAGAAAAATTTATATTGTTTACTAACCTGCACATTTCCTGACTTATGTTGGATTGGAGTTAGAATAGTAAATTATTATAAAATATAGACAAATTAGAAAATAATAAAGAAATCTAAATTTTAATTTGAAATATCGAATTGTTTACGAATTTAAATTTGTAATTAAATTTTAAAATTTCAGAAAATAATTTTAGGAGCTGGTTTTTGGTATTATAGGGGATTAGGGTGGGTAGTAATTTAAAAATGTAGTCTTTAAACATTGTATAAAATATTAATAAATTAGAAATTTATCATGAAATCTAAATTTAAAATCGACATTAAAATTTTTACATGAAATTTATTTTTTAATATTAATAAAAAATATTAAATTAATATTGAAGGAGCGTTATTTTGGTATTATATATATATAGGGTCTAAAAATTAATTTAGATAGAAAAATTTATATTGTTTACTAACCTGCACATTTCCTGACTTATGTTGGATTGGAGTTAGAATAGTAATTTATTATAGTTTACTATCCAGCACTTTCCCTGAGTTATGTTATGTTTGGAGTTAGAATAGTAATTTATTATGGTTTACTATCCAGCACTTTCCCTGACTTATGTTGGATTGGAGTTAGAATAGTAATTTATTATGGTTTACTATTCAGCACTTTCCCTGACTTATGTTGGATTGGAGTTAGAATAGTAATTTATTATGGTTTACTATCCAGCACTTTCCCTGAGTTATGTTATGTTTGGAGTTAGAATAGTAATTTATTATGGTTACTATCCAGCACTTTCCCAGACTTATGTTGGATTGGAGTTAGAATAGTAATTTGTTATGGTTTACTATCCAGCACTTTCCCTGAGTTATGTTATGTTTGGAGTTAGAATAGTAATTTATTATGGTTTACTATCCAGCAGTTTCCATGACTTATGTAGGATTGGAGTTAGAATAGTTATTTATTATGGTTTACTATCCAGCACTCTCCCTGACTTGTGTTATGGTTTACTATCCAGCACTTTCCCTGACTTATGTTATGTTTGGAGTTAGAATAGTAATTTATTATGGTTTACTATCCAGCACTTTCCCTGACTTATGTTGGATTGGAGTTAGAATAGTAATTTATTATGGTTTACTATCCAGCACTTTCCCTGACTTATGTTGGATTGGAGTTAGAATAGTAATTTATTATGGTTTACTATCCAGCACTTTCCCTGAGTTATGTTATGTTTGGAGTTAGAATAGTAATTAATTATGGTTTACTATCCAGCACTTTCCTTGACTTATGTTGGATTGGAGTTAGAATAGTAATTTGTTATGGTTTACTATCCAGCACTTTCCCTGAGTTATGTTATGTTTGGAGTTAGAATAGTAATTTATTATGGTTTACTATCCTGCAGTTTCCATGACTTATGTTGGATTGGAGTTAGAATAGTTATTTATTATGGTTTACTATCCAGCACTCTTCCTGACTTATGTTATGGTTTACTATCCAGCACTTTCCCTGACTTATGTTGGATTGGAGTTAGAATAGTAATTTATTATGGTTTACTATCCAGCACTTTCCCTGAGTTTACAATTTATTTTTGATCAAAAGGGTATTTAGTCCTCTGGAACGCGTACACCCTCGGTTTGAGTCGTCACATACTGTAAGTACATACTCTGTGGGAAAGTTATGTCAATCCTGGCTGCGACATTCCACCTTAGCATCTGTGAAAGTTCATTTATCGAAGTTACATGACAAAATAGATTTGAATTATTTTGTTAAAGGTCCTGTGGGTGGCAGAACCAAAAGGTGGGCGTATGCTATTTACAACGAAGTGTGGAAATTTTCGCAAATTGAGGCGGCTTCCAGATTGAGAGCTATTGACCAAGCAAACATGGGAAAGGTTTTAGCCGTTATAGATAACAGCATTAGCACTCTCTCTTCCAGAATTTATACATTAGATAATATTGTTTCGTCAGTTGTTGATATTGTGCATGATGATATGTCTGTGTTATATAATGGTGAAAACCAGTTGCGTTCTGTTATGCAGTTTGCATGGACATTGCAGACGTTAAAGGCAGGGAGGGTCCCTTGGGACTATTTGAACACTACATCGTTATTCATTCCTTTTAATCTTACTGATAAGCAGCGAATTATGTCCATGAAAGATGCTACATATTCATTATTACATATTGAAAAATTAGAACCGTTACCTTTCTCTGTGGCGGAAATCAATTCAGTCACGTGGCGATAACTCTACCGTTCGGACTTTTTAAGTTTACGTCTTGTATGAAACATTATGCTCTGGGTAGATATGAACAGCTGGGCACCGCTTTCATACATGAGGTTTGGTCCCTCCCCTTTACGTATAGATGTACTAGGGACGGAACTGAGGTTTATATGAAGGGTGAGGAATGTACCACGACACCAGATCATTCCTTGGTATGTAGGCACATTCAATTACACGGTGCATGCAATGTACAAGCCCCGATTTTGGCCTGCGTCCTACGAGGTGTCCCAGTGCCTGTGATTACGCCTTCTTTCACGCTGCTTGCAAACGGTAGTTATTTAATTTTGAATAATGAAGCTTGCTGCAGGATGTTAGTGGGAATCCCATATATAGTAACTGTATCTCAGAGGGTTGTCTGCTGCAATAATGTTCTCTTTTCACCCCCGCACGGGCGGCTGGATGTTTCCATCTGGCCTTCGATTCCAACCTTAAAAGCAGAGTTCAACAAGTTGAGCAGAATAAGAGCTGTATTGTCCCAAAAAGAGGTGTCATTGACTTCCTCTCGTGAAACATTTGTCCTTCACGTTGCTAATACGCGCACTGAGGTACAGGCGGTTTTGAATACTGACCTCCCCCTACATTTCGGAGCTTTGATCCAAACTATTTTCAATGCCTCGTCCACGACCGGCCTGGCTCATTATTTTAAACTTGTAGGCTCAGGCCTCGTGACCTCTTTCCAAACTATTTTTGGTGTGATTCCGGCATTTTTTCATTCGATTTTCTCGAGCATCTTTGGAGGTGTTCTGCTGCTTCTGGCGCTGGTGGCAGGTGTGCTGTTTTTACTTTTCATACTACGGAATGGCTGCTGTTTTTGTGCCACACGAGCACCTGTCCCGTCTGCATCTTCTTCGTGATAGGATGCTTGACTTTTATGGTACTCTGCCATTGGCGACTTTAAGCCTGGCATATGGATTATCCTTCAGGTATTCCTACTTCACCTGCGTGCAACCTGTATTTCACTGCCTGGATTGTCCCTTTGAATGGCCTCTGGATTTGTGCTTGACCAACACGGTGTCTCCGGTGCCGGATTTCGATCGACTGATGAGGCCCTTAGTGTCTCACGAGTTGGCCTGTTCTGGTGTCCGGATTATGGCTTGTGGTGCGGCGCATGGTATCCTGGGTAATTGGGACATATCAACGGCTGCCTACGACTTCTTGGCTATGAGCTATTTAGAGGAACATTCCGGTTGCCCTCTGATTGTGCTAGAGGCTCCGATGGTTGAAGAACACGTATGTTCCTTTTCTTTAATTAATTGGATGGCTGAGACTTTTAGTGGCCCTGCAAACGATTTTTTGTTGGAAGCAGTTGCCACGTATGCTGCCTATACATTCATGGATTAACTGAACTATCGTCCTTTGCGCCTGTGCTACTGGACAGCAACCTAGCGCAGCATTTATTTTTTTTTTCTAATCATTGTGTTACTTATAGTATTTGGATGATAGTAGTTGTTAACATATGAAGTAAATTGTACATTTACTTAGCAAGTTTAAATAATTTTTATCAGCTATCTAAGTAGACATGGATAAGGTAGTTTATAAATGTTTTTACATCTAAGTTTCTGGTCGTTGTTGATAAGTTCAACATGTTTTGTTTTCACTCTAAAGAAGAACACTTTTTAATTTAGGGAGTTTATCTACTTTATGCTAAGTTCGAATGAAAAAAGCAATGGGATTTTACTTACTTCAAGTGTAGTATGACGTTTTGTAGTTGTAGTCGTAGGTTTGTATTCTCTTCTCTCAGCAAGGTAACCGTTTTTCTCCAAGTTTGGTCCAAAAATGGTAAATTACGTTAAGTGTATAATTGTTTTTATATTAGTGAGTTAATTAATGGTAGGTTTTGATTTGTTCAATTAGTGAAATTTCAAAAACATTGGTCGCGAACGTTATTTTGAATTAGAAAACCGTTAAATAATTATATGTGTGAATAGTTTTGTAAAGTAAAATAGTTAAAAAAAGTGAGTAAAATAAAAGAATAGTGCATATCCAGTTGGTAATAAAAAGACGATATTTTTTGTATATTTCTATAAGCAGATAGGTCGTCGATGTTAGTGTAGTCGATATATATGTCTAAGGTCAGGTTATTTAAAATAAAGTCGATCATGTAGTAGTCGATATTTATGCTGTCTATATTAGTGTGAACGATATTAGGGTTGTCTATAAAAAAAAATCGATATTTGTGTGAATCCGTGTTTAAGTATAGGATGACGATATTAATGTAAGCGATATTTTAGTGACGATATTTATTTCTGACGATATTTATGTTAACGATATTCCATCATGGAACCCACCGGGATCATATAAATAATGAAAACGAGGAAGTCCAAAGAGGATAAATCAACACACCATCCGTGGAGCAGCAAAGTGACGAAGCCCAGTCCGGCCTCTGTCCGCCTATGACGGGCAAAGACAGGCCCGTCTTGGCCCGGTCTTGGCCCGGGCCAAACCCGGGCACGTCCCACGCTGCGGGACCTGCTCTGGAGATTTTTAGCAGTCCAGCCCACCTCCAGGGACTCCCACTAAAGCGCCGTGTGCATCAAACACCGGCCAGGGGTCAAGTCAATTTCAGTAAATTCCTCGCATTGCAGAGAGGTCTTCCGCATGCGGGACCTGCTCTGGAGATTTATAGCAGTCCAGCCCACCTGCAGGGACTCCCACTAAAGTGCTGTGTGCATCAAACACCCGCCAGGGCTCAGGTCAATTTCAGTAAATTCCTCGCGTTGCAGAGAGGTCTCCCGTGCTGAAGGACCTGCTCTGGAGATTTATAGCAGTCCTGCCCACCTCCAGGGACTCCCACTAAAGTGCCGTGTGCATCAAACACCCGCCAGGGCTCAGGTCAATTTCAGTAAATTCCTCGCTTTGCAGAGAGATCTCCCGCGCTGCGGGACCTGCTCTGGAGATTTATAGCAGTCCAGCCCACCTCCAGGGACTCCCGCTAAAGTGCCGTGTACATCAAACACCTGCCAGGGCTCAGGTCAATTTTAGTAAATTCCTTGCGTGAATTCCCATAGAAGCCCATGTTCTGGTGTGAACATGGGCTTCTATGGGAATTTACAAGGGTATATTATCAAGCCCATTATCGCCGCTTTAGCGGCAGTTTCCTGCCGCTAAATCGGCGATAATTTTAACGCTGATCTTGATAATATGGCCCAAAGTGTTCAAGCCATCTGCCTGTTTAAACAGCAGGCTCCGTGCTGCCATGCTCCTTGACTCACGAAATGCAGATATGAAAAATGATACAGGACTTTGGATAGTAAAAGATTTATAAAGATGAGATAATTTTATATTTGCAAGAAATTAGGTTGTTATGTACCCCCAATGAACCCCAATCTAGGCCTAGGTAGCTTCACAACAATTCACCTACATTTGTCCTTCCTTGCTCTGTATAATGTTTCTAGCACTGACCTTTTACCTAGTTATGTGCTGAATGAATATTGATCAGTTTCCTTGAAACTAGCCTAATTTATTATGCATGAGGATTCTTAGAAATAGTCCCTGCACATGACATACAAAACAGGATTAATACTCTCTGTATAAAAGTCATGGTCATCTTCACCCTAGGGTGAAAAAAATAGTTTGCATAATTGCAGGTATTGATTTAGGTTAATGTTCATAATGTACTCACAACATACATATCGATTGTGTAAGGAACCATGAGGCTATCTTTATGGTATAAAAGAACGATACCACCACTAGATAGGCAGAGGAGAAGCTTCCACACTGACACTAGATACTGAGGTCCCTGCACGCAAAAGCTCCAGCATTCAGTCGTCTGACATCCCTTGTGGGATGTCCACCTCGAGACTAAGACAGTGTCCTCTGTTCTCTCCCATTAGGTAATGGGGTAGGATGTTTCCTAGGGGATTCTTGGCTTTACACACACAAACATACTAGGTACACTTAGGTAGGGTGTGCATCGTAGAAGCACTCTTGATTACCGTCACGTATATATATGCCTACATATATTCACTGTTTTAGCACCATGGTAGACTACCTTTTATTTATTCTGTTGGTGCTTGTAAACTTATACATTTGTTTATGTCTAATGGTTGTCGCAGCAAACATGTTTTATACTAGACTTAAGCTGGTTAAATAAATGCTTATTGAAAACATCCCCAACGTTTATTTCTGTGTATCTCTCTGAGGCTAAGTGAGCATGACTGACTGAGCGAACAGTACTGCACTGTTTCCACGATCCCTGAAGGATCAAGGGTTGTCGTGTTCAATAGTTGCCAGAAACTATTCGCACCTTAGTAATGTTAGGCGGCTTATGGTGGCACCGTGAGCTAGCTGGTCTAAGTCTGGGTGTCAAGAATCAGTCTGGGCACCAATCCCTTCTTTTATGTTGTCTAAACGCGCAGAAGCTATGTATTTTTAGGAACCACACAACAGGTTTATTGGTAGAGGGGAGGAGATAAAAGCCCTACTCAGTCAATAACCCCGATCCTTGTAAAGGTGAACCACATGTTAGTAAATTAATCTGTACTGAACCCTCTGGTAAATTGGCATAAAGTCGTCAGGCTTAACTTAAAAGCAAAGTCTGAAGTATGTATGCCACACAGAAACAGTGATAAAGTGAAAACACAACACAAGACAAATTCCAAACCAATTTAGAAAAACAGAGTACATTTTAATAAATAAAATGATACCAGAATGACAAAAAGCCAATCAATAAAATCAGAGAAATTCAAGTTTAAAGTTTTAAGTAGATACAGCCCCGTAAAGCACAAACTGCCCCTCGTTGTCACCTGGTGACACCCGGGGACAGTCACAAGATCAAGCCAACTGCGATAGAGCATGAATCAGAACAAGGGACCAGGTTGGTCCAGTTGTCACTGGTGATCATTGTAACATGTAGAGCAGCTCTTCACTAGAGCTTTGTAATGCCCTTGATCGTGGACGGCAGAGTCTCGGGCGAAGGGGCCATTTGCAGTTTCGAAGACCCAAAACCTCTCAATTTTACCTTTTCTTCTTGAAATGAGCCCAGACTGATCACAGCGACTGGTCTACCAAGAACTGGCGGACACCTCTTGGGGATCAGGAAAGCACTCAAGTAGTTATGCTGAGACGTTGCAGGGAAACAGCTGAAGCTTGTTGCGTCCATGTAGCAATCCATGATTGATTCAACATGGAACATCTATCAACCACTTGGGGAAGATAGAAATCCATATATATTTACAAAGCATCCCATCCGTTGGTACCAAAACAATTAATCTAAGAGGTGAGTGCCAAGTATATGGACACCATCTTAGCATAATGTCAACTTCTCATTTAACGTAGAGATAAGGTACTGGTGCGCGCTACCACAAGTTTGAAATGCGATTTGCTTGGATTTTGTTTAAAGTGTGGAAGTTCTTGTAGGTGCTCCTGGGGTGACGTTTCGGTCAGGAACGTCGTGATTATAGAAGAGGCGGCAGAGTCATGTTAGAATGTGTCCCCCTGGGCACACATTCTAACATGACTGTGCCGCCTCTTCTTTCCAACTTCTCATTTAACCCCTTTGCTGCTAGGGCTCCCCCGTGCTAAGCCTTTTATTGACTATTTGCGGTAGTTCACACTGAGGCCCCTGTAACTTTTTTACCACATAAGGCATCCACGCCAAATTTGCGTCCTTTTCTTCCAATGCCATGGGGATAATAAAGGTACCCAGGGTTTGTCGATTCCTTTGGGGTGGACCCAAAAATTAGCCAAAATACAGCTGCATTTAGTTTTTTTTCGGAAAAAATGAAAAAAAGGGCTGCAGATGAAGGCATCTGTTTTTCCCCTGCAAATGGTATCAACAAAGGGTTTGTGGTGCTGAAATTACCATCTTCCCAGATTTTAGGGATAGACTGACTTTTGTCAGAAAACCAAAATTATTTACATAGTTTTGGCATTTTACTGGGACATAGCCTATTTTTGCTATTTTTTATGCTTCCTACCTCCTTCTAGTTAATGGTAGAAATGAGTATGAAAGCAATATTAGATCCTGGAAAAATATACATTTAAAAAAAGTAGATAAAATTCTGAATTTAGCAAAGGGTAAACACCCAAAATATCGATTCCAAAATATCGACTGCCCAGAATATCGAAGTTAAAATATAGAGTGGACAGAATATCGACTCTACAAAATATAGATAGGTCAGAATATCGAAATTGGGGTACAAAATATTGATTACCAAAATATAGACCTTAAAAATATCTAATACCATAATATCGAATATTAAAATATAGATTACCATAATATCGAATTTTTTTTTTGTGTTATGTATGGTAGTATATGTGTTAAAATGATGTATTATTGTTGTAATGTATGTTTAATTTATTTAAACAAATGAATGTTATGTAATTTAATTATTGCGTAATTTAATTCCGTAGCGGGTTGTGGGTTTAATTATGGTTAACTAAATGTTAATTATATTTATATGTTTTGATAATTAATTAATTGATAATTAATTAATAATTGGTAATTTATTTTTATTAATTGGTAATTAATTTATATTAATTGATTAATTGATAAATATGTTAATTGTATTTGTTATTAATAGGAGCGGGTTGTGGGTTTGTAGGGGAATTGGGTGGGAAGTAAATTAATTGTAATAAAGTAAATAATTAATTTTTTATTTATGTGTATTGATAATTAATTGATAATTAATTAATAATTGGTAATAAATTTGTATTAATGGGTAAATAATTTGTATGAATTGCTAAATAATTTTTATTATTTGCAAAAATATTTTTATTAATTGATTAATTGATAATAATGTGAATTGTATTTTTTATAAATGGGAGTGGGTTGTGGGTTTGAAGGGGAATTGGGTGGGAAGTAAATTAATTGTAATAAAGTAAATATTAATTTTTTTATTTATGAGTATTGATAATTGATAATTAATTTGTAATTGGTAATTAATTATTATTAATTGGTAATACATTTTTATCAATTGATAAATAATAATTTTAAATGGTAATTAATTGTTATTAATTGGTAATTATTTTTAATTAACTTTTTATCAGTATTGATAATTAATGTCATCTTATATTTAATTTAAATCATTACTTTCCCTACTTTTGCACTCTCTGGAGTGGGAATAGTAATTTTTACCTCTACGCTATCCAACGCTTTCCCTACTGTTGCACTGTTTGGAGTTGGAATAGTAATTTTTACCCCTACGCTATCCAACGTTTTCCCTGCTGTTGCACTCACTGGAGTGGGAATAGTAATTTTTACCCCTACGCTATCCAACGCTTTCTCTACTGTTGCACTCTCTGGAGTGGGAATAGTAATTTTTACCCCTACGCTATCCAACCCTTTCCCTGCTGTTGCACTCTCTGCAGTGGGAATAGTAATTGTTACCCTCCCGCTATCTAACACTTTCCCTACTGTTGCACTCTCTGGAGGGGGAATAGTAATTGTTACCCTCCCACTATCCAACGCTTTCCCTACTGTTGCACTCACTGGAGTGGGAATAGTAATTTTTACCCCTGCGCTATCCAACGCTTTCTCTAGTGTTGCACTCTCTGGAGTGGGAATAGTAATTGTTACCCTCCCGCTATCCAACGCTTTCCCTACTGTTGCACTGTTTGGAGTTGGAAGAGTAATTTTTACCCCTACGCTATCCAACGTTTTCCCTACTGTTGCACTCACTGGAGTGGGAATAGTAATTTTTACCCCTACGCTATCCAACACTTTCCCTACTGTTGCACTCACTGGAGTGGGAATAGTAATTTTTACGATCTCAGTATCCAACGCTTTCCCTACTGTTGCACTCACTGGAGTGGGAATAGTAATTTTTACCCCTGCGCTATCCAACGCTTTCCCTAGTGTTGCACTCTCTGGAGTGGGAATAGTAATTGTTACCCTCTCGCTATCCAACGCTTTCACTACTGTTGCACTCTCTGGAGTGGGAATAGTAATTTTTACCTCTACGCTATCCAACGCTTTCCCTACTGTTGCACTGTTTGGAGTTGGAATAGTAATTTTTACCCCTACGCTATCCAACGTTTTCTCTACTGTTGCACTCACTGGAGTGGGAATAGTAATTTTTACCTCTACGCTATCCAACGCTTTCCCTACTGTTGCACTCACTGGAGTGGGAATAGTAATTTTTACGCTCTCAGTATCCAACAAAATCTCATTTTTTAAATTACTTATATTATGTTTACATTTTAAGCTATTTTATATTATATTATGTATGTTTTATTTAATTGTTTTTAATATTTAATTAATTTTACATTATTTTTAATACATTTAAAATTATTCGATATTTTGGCTAACTATATTTTGACAGTCTATATTTTGGAATCGATATTTTAGTACTTACCTGTTTGTAGATAGGGAGTCGATATTCTGTCCCTCGATATTTTAGTGTCGATTTTTTGTATAGTCGATATTTTGTCCCTCGATATTTAGTCACTGAACCTTAGCAAAGGGGTCATTTGTGTGGATACTTCAAGGTTTTTTAATAGAAACTAAGAGTTGAAAATATGAAAAATTGAAAATGAGTTGAAAAAAACAGCCATTTGTGTTAACGTTTTCACCTGTAACTTCTTCTAAGTATGACAGATTTTTCAAAGCAATATACCATTACATCCGCTGGACCCTTCTCATTGTGGGGATATATAGGACTTGTAGGTTCACCAAGAACCCACCAAACCCTAGTCAATAACTGAGCAGCGTCTTGCAATGGTTTTTTATTGTATATTGGCTATATACAATTCATTTTGGGAAATATAAACAGTGAAAATCGGTAGGAAAGACACCTATATATTTCTGAAATGGGAACTAATATATAGTTTAGAAACAGTAGCTATTTGCAAATATCAGAAATTGTGTGGTACCTATACTGGCATGTGAATTATATGACATTTTTCAAAGTGATTTTCTTTATACATATTGTCTACATTTGGAAGGCCGAAATGCAATGAAAGTCAATAGGTAACAGCAGTTGCTCTACAATTCGGTGTTCCCCTAAGTCTCCCGATAAAAATGGTACCTCAATTGTGTGGTAAGACTTAGTGCCCGTGACAGGAGATGGCCTAAAACGCAACGTGGATACTCCACATTTTTACAGTGAAAATTGACTCTTTTTTTTGCAAAGTGCCTAGCTGTAGATTTTGAACCCTAGCTCTGACAACACCTAGGGAAACCTAGCAAACCTATACAGTTTTTAAAACTAGAAACAGAAATGTGGGGAAAATGTGTTTTTTTTTACAAAGTTTGAGGTTTACAAGGGATTCTGGGTAACAGAACCTGGTGAGTGCCGCACCAGTCACCCCATCCTGGATTCCCCTGGGTGTCCAGTCTTCAAAAATGCATAGGTTTGCTAGGTTTCCCCTAGGTGCGGGCAGAGCTAGGGTTCAAAATCTACAGATAGGCACTTAGCTAAAAAAGGGTTGGTTTTCACTGTAAAAATGTGGTGTGTCCACATGTGAGGAAATGTTATGTTTTTACAAAGTTTGAGGTTTGCAAGGGATTCTGGGTAACAGAAGCTAGTGAGAGCCACACAAGTCACCACATCCTGGATTTCCCTGGTTGTCTATTTTTCACAAATGTATAGGTTTGCTTGGGTGACAGCTGCACTAGGACCCAAAATCCACAGGTAGGCCCATTTTGAAAAATGTCTGCCACCCTGGGGAGGGGGGTAATCAGGGGCTATTGCCCTGATATTTCCCCAAGGGGGCAGAAAGACTGTGGCAATTTTTTAAGGTGGGTGGGGACATTGGGATGCCCGTTCTGGGCAGGCCCCAGCCCTATGTATAATAAAGCCAGCATAATTGCTGATGCCTAATGGGCTCTCTGACCCACTGGGAGGCAGATCAGGAGCTATGTGGCTCTTTGGGGGGCCGAAAGATTGTGGCATCTTTTATTTGGTATGAGTGGAAGCATTGGCATACTCATTCTGGTCAGCCACCACCCCTAAATTTTGAAAAAAATATACCCCTGGTGCCTAGTGGGCTTTCTGCCCCACCCCTAGGGGATTAATAAAGGGCAATTGCCCCAATCTTCCTCCCGGGTGGGGCAGAAAGACTGTGGTTATTTTTGGGGGGTGGGGGCATTGGCATGCCCATTCTGGGCAGCTCCCACCCCGACACATAACAGAAAACAAATCTAGACTTTCAAACAGGACGTCTTTCACCTCAGAGACAGAGTCTCATCTCTTGAAAACACAGGAGACACCCAGGAAGAAGAATATGAGGTGTTGCAACTTGAGGTATTAATACTTTAATACATAGCAGAAAGCTTCCAATTTCTTCTGGAGGAGAATTGCTCATAATGACAGATTATTCAGGTAAAGGGGTCCCAAAGAATGTGGATGAAGGAAGCATCAGAGCGAAATTTAAAAGAGTTGTCCAGCACATATTCCCAAACTTCAACCAAGAAGTGATCCTATTCAACCACAATCATCATGTAGGACCAAACAGAGGCAGAGAAGACCAATCATCAGACATTTTGACATGTCTAGACTATTATCAAGAGAAAGATTTTATCTTGACAGTGACTAAAGAATTGAAACGGATCTCATTTAAAGTTTGCAAAGTAGTCCTATTTCGAGAGCTATCATTGATCACATTACAAAAGAGACAGGACTTGAAAGTGGGTATGGACTTTCTCAGAGGTAAAAAATAAAATACAAATGGGGTTACACTTTCCACATCATCCTTGCATGGTTAGGAACTGAACATCAAGTGAGATCAGTAGCAGAGATCTGTCGGCGGCTAAACCTTGCAGACCTACAATTAGATCTACAGAATTGTGAGGGATCATCCTGTTCATACAGCCTAAAGAAGAAGACTCAGAAAAGTGGCAAAGCTTGAAGAAAATACCAAAGCCATCAATAGAAGCATCAGAAGTAGAGCAGCAAGCCTTACTGACACAACTACAAACCAGCAATGAGACTCAATAGATCTATTGGCGATGACAACTATAACATGGACTTATCTCGAGCCAGGATTAGGTAACAAAGGGATTGGTGTGTACCACGATAAGAACTTGAATGAGAGATCAAGTTGAAGGAGCAGTCAAAGAAAGGTGCTCGGGATGGAAAAAAAGATGATCCTATCCAACAAAAAGCTAGTTACTAGTCCATTGGCAACAGATGGTCATATCAGGGAGGCCAGTTTTTAAGTTGTTTATGTTGGAAGGTTTCTTGTTTTTAAGTTCATGGATAATGGGGGAATATAAGGTCACAATTATCGAGGCATTGACACAAACAGGCATCAAGCAATGGACAACTGGCACGGAATACATTACGGATCCTGAAACAATGAGCTGGGTGAACCAAGAGTCCTCACCAATGAGACATATGGCTGAACTCAACATTCTGAGCCTCAGTGTTAGAGATCTCAATGCACCTGTCAAGAGAGGAGTGACCTTCTCATCCTTAAAAGATTCTGGATGCTAGATATGATTTCTGCAGAAGAGCCATTTGGTCCATAACGATGAGCATAGACTGTGATCTGGATGGTTCCTGTAACAGTTCCTATCCTCAGGCATGAGTAAGAAAACAAGGTTAGCTATCCTGCTGTTGAATACTGTTAGGGAAAGAATCAGGGACAGGGTCATGCAGATCCCTGGCAGAATGCTGACCATTAGGGTTACAGAGGGAGACTATAGTTTCATGTTGGCCTCAATTTGTGCACACAATACTGGCCAACAGAAATTCATCAGAACTGCAATTCTTTCATACTACAAACCCCAGACAAAGATGTACTCATGGAAAAGGTTTGAGTTTGGTAATGTGTGCTGACAAAGGGCCATATGTATCATTCCAAATTGTGATCGCAAACGCCGAAATTCGCAGAATTTCAGCATTTGCGATCGCAATTGGGCTTAGTGGTATGTATTAATGAAAAACTGCTTCGCAAAATAAGGAATCGCAAAATTTGCGGTTCCTTATTTTGCGATTGCATTTAAGGAATCGCAAATTGCGATTCCGTAAATGCAATTTAAGAAGCACAGAAAAAGTGCAATTTGGCCTTAAGGAATCTCAAATTACCATCAACTTCAAGTTGGTGGTAATTTGCGATTTCTTTGAAAAATGCACTTTTTTGCATTTTTCAAGGTGCAATGTGGCGCACATACATGCCCTTAGGGCATGTATGTGCACCACATGTGCACATATGCTTATTTCAGGGGTTCAACAGGGTGTCCTTTTGACACCCTTGCAACCTTGAAGTTGCATTCTCAATTTGTGATTCTCTAATTGCTAATCGCAAATTGAGAATGTCTTCCCATTTATTCCTATGGGCCTCTAGGCCAATAGGAATGAATGGGGAGGGTTTCCTTATTTGCAAATCGCATTTTGTGATTCGCAATTAAGGAATATGTAGGATTCACAAATTATTTTACAAATCCTACATACATCTCGTTTTGCGTTTCTCAAATAGCGATTCTCATAAATTCGATATTTTAGAATCGCAAAACCAAACTTTCATACATATGCACCAAAGACATATCAATGCAACAAAGGCCCTTTCCTCAATTGGCAAGGAGTGGATGAAGAGAATAGACCTCGATGACCCATGGCAATAGTTACACCACTCATTAGAAGTTACACACAATTTTCAGCAGTACACTAAACATATCCACAATTGTACCACTTCCTCTGCTCGGAGCACTTTGGCGTTGGTGGTGTCATCTGACATAGACACAGAACCTATTAGATAATGCACAGATCTAGATGGATGTAAGGGCGCGCTGAAGGAAGACATCACAAAATTGCTTGCATCTCCAGGAAAAATCCTCTTCAGAGAAGCTAATAGACCCCAGGTTAGAAAAGCAATTGAAAGATACTTACTGGAATGCAATGAAGAAGGGACGCAGATATACAGTCTGTGGATTCGCTAAATGCTATTACACATGGTATACTTATAGATATAGTAATAGTGGATTGTTCCCTTTGATGTTTATACAATGGCCCTATGCCTACACACTCATTCAATCATGTATGCCCCAATATATAGCCAAGTAGAGTAGGAAAATGATAGGTTCACTGAATTGCCTTGGCAGTAGTATAAAAATACCACTTTCTTTATTAAGAGTTATTTCTTACAAATCTATTATTCTGTTCGCCACAATGTTAAAATCAATTCGCTGACATAAGGATTTGATGACGAACTACACAAAACGGAGTGTAGAATGAGTATAGCTGATTTATGCGATATGGCCACTATAATCTCATAAACCTATACAAGATGGCCGCCATGTTAGGCTTCACAACATCACTGGAGGCTATGACCCCGGAAATTATGTCATAGGAGATCGATAACAATGTGGCCTTTTAGAGCCATCTCAGTGCAATAAATAGCGGGCTCTGTTCGGTAACAAATCAGCCACTGGGAGACGTCCCGAATGCTCGATATACGTGACCTCAAATGAATAAGGTGAGCGCCCCAGATGACAAACAGGGATAGCCATCATAAGAAACGGGCATAGGGGCGGCATGTAGTGAGGGACCTTCAAATGTAAATATCATTTTGTACAAAATAATATTGTCCAAAAATCCTTAGAGTCGTTTTTAATTATTAAAATGGGTCCCTCTACGATCAGTATATTATCACAATAAAAATTGACTTGTTAAGACCATTGTAGCACAATTTATCATCAAAGGTGCCAAAATTACAAATTTTATAAAATGCTGTAACACGCTGATTTTCAAACTTAGGTTGTCCATTACTTTCTAGTTATACACTGACATATGAGGCATTCTTAAGATTACCGAAAAAAATGCACATTTGTGATCAAAGGATCCGGTCTAATCACAGATGACTGGGGAGCAAACAATAATAAGGTGAGCACAGTGATATCTGTTCAAATATAACTTAATGACAAAAGAACACCAATAAAGGAATTAAAATAGTCCTCTTTGTTTCAGATAGGATAATTATATCTATGGGACATAAAAAAACGACCAATAGAACCTGAAATTGATGTGGGAGGAATTAATAAACCCCCAAGAAAACATATTGTCTGCTTTTGAAAGGTGGGTTGATTTAACCAAAATACCTTAAATAAACATCTTTTAATAAGGATCTCTAGGGGTGAATAGAAACAATCTTGACCCTAATATCACCATATATTTTCAGATTATTGAAAGTGTGATCAAAGTATTCTGAAACATCTTTTTCATCGCATCAAGAGAAAGGTAGCATTTGACTGTGCATGAACCTGTATTTTAGGTATGGGACTGTCGTGTTCATGTCTGTGAGGATAAATGACTGTAATGCAGAATATATACCGGGGGCTTACATTTCTCAGTGGGGGGGGACTGCGATATTTTGACTTTCTCTTTTATATTTTTAGTTAACATCCCCCACTCATTAGAAAATTGAAATCAATTCCACTGTTCCCTTCTTAGGGGTCTATTAAACTGTGATAGCCTTGTTAGTGTGTTAAAATACCTCATGGGAGAAAAATATTCATATATGCATGGTTCTTTTTAATCTTGTGTATAATTCCAGACTCGACAATACTGTTCTTAGTCTGTCCTGAAGAAGGTGGTGTAAACCAGCATTCCCCACCGAAACACCGCGTCAACACTGTTTATTTTTGAGTATTGTTTATTTAACAAAATCCTGTTTTTGAGTCTGGATGTGTATAAATATATGATATTATTCATGTTTATGATTTAGGATGTGATGATTTTAATTAAATAGACACAGGAAGAAATGTGATGCGCCATTGGTGATTTAGGATTGTAGTCACACAAGGGCATGTGAAATCCAACTGTGTCTTTCTGATCTATGAAAAATGTATGTTTTTTAATGAAATTTTAACATTGTGGAGAACAGAATAATAGATTTGTAAGCAATAACTCTCAATAAAGAAAGAAGTATTTCTATACTCCTGGCAAGGCAATACATTGAAACTATAATTTTCCTACTCTAGTTGGCTATATTGGGGCAAAGATGATTGAATGAGTGTGTAGGCATAGGGCCGTTTTATAAACATCAAAGGGAACAATCCACTATTACTATTGGTTTAACCCAGCTCCCTTTGTGTTGAAGAGTTACTCTCTATTTTATAAATATTCTTATAGATAGAAGCGCTAAGAACAATAGAAAGCCTATTCAAAAGAGACAATAGTGTTGCAGCGGAAGCAATGCACTTTTAAACTTAACCTTAACATTTCTTCTGGGTCCATACTGATAGGATTTCTACTCAGGTTCAATACTTTGCCTCAGAGGCGATGGTCCTCTGATGGACTTTTCTCAGTCATAGTGAGGGGTGAGAAATCAGGATATCCAGCTGTCAGCTACTCAATGAAGACCATTCATTGGTAGGCAACTCACAACTTGGTGATAAGGTTCAAGTATATTTCTCTCAAAGCCATGCTGTAAAAATAAAGTATTGCAATTGGTAGATCAAACCTCCTAAAGAAGTTTAGTCTGAGTCTGACAAGAATCATACAAACCAAGAGCTCTGCTGTGGCTACACATAACAAGAGCAAAAGAACCGGATGTTCTGAAAATAATTACAAGGAGCACAGTTTCTGCAAAAGAACATTAGGCACAATAAGACTCAGACAACTTTAGATAATTTGGTTGTCGTATTAAAGATCAAAAATGAATGTTTATCAGAAATATTTTAAGAAGCTCGGTCATAAATCTAACAGTGTGAAACATAAAACCACATATGTAGTTGAAAAAATCTATCCCTAAATAAAATAATTCATAAAGAGTGTGGTTTAGAAACAAATATTTCAACCACTACCACCACCAACAAAACAAGAGTTTGGTTCTCAAAGGTTCTCTTAGCATAGGCAATGGGATCAAGTTAATGTCCACTGGAAGAATATTCCATGATAAAGGGAGAATGGAGCATGAATCAGCAAAGGTCAAGTCTGGTCTCTCACCAAACTGCTCCAAATCGTCCAACATGCAAGTTTAACACCATGGGAAAAAGGGAAGAGGGATAAAAGGGAGTCTGGCAGGCAGGTTGGAGGCAAGGAAAGTGAAACAGGGGTCAACTGAGCTTAGGCATAAGCTGGCTCCTCCTTCCCCTCCTCCCACTGAGTAAAGCAGTTTTACAGTTCATATTTGTCAATATGATATCAATGGTCGGTCCACATTGGTCTGATGGTCACAATGGTTACAATGGTCTGATGGACACAATGGAAATGTGATCATCCTTCCATCTTTCAGGTGCAAAATGATACTTAAGCATATTTACCAATGCACATCATGAGAAACAACTGTCCATTATGTCCTCACACCTTAGTCAACAATGAGCTTATTTACTTTGTTGCTCTCCATGCATATAGTTGAAAGGTTGAGTTCCCACAATTCATACACAAAGGGGTTCAACAAACTTTGGTCGTGCAAAGGAATGTCGCATGTCAAAGAAAAAATAAAGCAACATTTAAGAAACATGTCAAAGAACATTGCACAAGGCCATGAAACAATGCGGCCTGTAGGAGAAAAGGCATCTTTAATGTTTTTTAGTTAGCATTTCCTAGTCAGTAAAATCGAACTCTTAATTAAATTCAACCATAGGAGAATAGATCTCACACCTCATATATGAGTATTTTATAAAGCTGTAAGTAATTGTTACACAGAAATGTTCAACTTTAATAATGACCTACTACCGGAGGAGGTCGCACGCACCGTGACCCAAGATGGCCGCCTGACGACGAAGCTCAGCATCGCGCCGGACTTCGCAGTTTCTTGTTAAGCGGTTCCAGCGTCTCTCATCATTATGTGGGCATATTCCTGAATCGGAACGCTTGCCCTACAGGAAGCTACTTTCTACATCCCTCATTTTCATGGAGACATGACAGAAATTGCAGGTGACACTTTAGCTGCCTAGAGGCTGCCATTTTGATTTTCTTCCTTTAGGTTTTTTCTCTTCAAATATCCCCACATGGCGCTTTGGAAGTCAATTTTTCAACATTTTCTTTATTTTATGCACATTTTCTTTGAATGAGAATTTCTTAACAATGGAGGATCTAACTATATGTTGGAATTGCTGTATTTTGTGAGGTAAATTTGCCTGCTTTCATATATGATGCCTATCTTCATACCCTCTTCCTGAACTTTCATACCACGTTTCATGGGTAGGAGCAAATACCTACTCCATCGTACTAAGAGACAGAATTCCAACGCTCCTGCAGCCTGTTGTACCAACGATACTGCTCCAAACAATTCCTCACACCCACTTGAGGTTTTGATGCAAGAGGCTTGTTCTACTAACACAGTGGGTCTTACGATTACGATCATGGCATCTAAAACACAATTACCTTCCGCTAGCGTTAAGACACATAAACAAGATACCTCCTCTCCTCCTAAGTCTGTTTCTCCGGTTTCTTTGGATATTGTTTTGGAGGAAATCCGCGCCCTCCGACCCTTCATTGAGGAAACTAACTCCTGCCTACAGACCTTGGACAATAAATGGTCATCTATGGAGTCCCACCTCACTGTGGTGGAGCAACAGCTTAACGAGGTACAGGATTCATCTTCTAGAATTTCCTCTTTGGAGAAAGAGGTCCTACAACTGAGAAGATTGACTAAGGACTTGGAAAATAGAAATCGTCGCAACAATTTACGCATTGAAGGCCTTTAAGGGGACGACCCTGTTGCGTACTTTACTTCCTTTCTGCCACAGTTCTTGGGTCTCCCTTCTTCGACCAAATTGAATATACAACGAGCACATTGACTGGGTCCACGTTTATCCTCCTCAGTCGCTCCATCTAAACCTCGTGGAATAATTCTTTTGTTTCTACCATTCACTGACCTTCTGCAGGTGCTGGGTGCCGTTAAATCCAAAAAGCAACTGTCTTGGCATGGTACAAAAGCATTTATTTCTCAGGATGTTTCTTCGGCCACCGCCAAACGGCGAAAAGAATTCCTGGATCTTCGTCCGGCTCTTCGCTCCTTGGGTGCTAGATATGTTTTGTTCCAACCATGCCTGTTTAAGGTCACCTTCTTAAACAAGCCTTCCTCTTTTGAAGATCCGGCTGATCTCAGAAGGTTTATTCAGTCTCATTCTACTACCTCAATGGAGATTGTTCCTCCTCCTTCTGGAACTTGACTGTAGTGCTTCTTTTGCTATGCTACTGCATTGATTTTGTTGTTATAGTTTTATGTTATTTGACTCCATTGTCCTTCTTACTTTTATCTGTATAACTCTTTGTTTCCTTCTACAGGTTGATTGAAAGTTTACTATGTTCCTCTCCGTGTTTCCGCTCCTGTTCATGTTTAATTGATGTCCTGGTGTGGTGTGTTGCCCTTTGTTGGGTGTGCTGTTTCCATTGTCCGTTGCTGTCTCTCATCCTTCCCTTTGCTCCCCGTAAGTTACGTACCACAATCGTCATTTTAACATGTACTGTCTTTTCTTCTTATTATTCTTTCTCCCCTTCCATTTGTTCCTCTTTTTTGTATATTTCCCCTCTCTTTCCTTGGCTGTTTTGCTTCCTCTTTCCTATATGTTTCCTTCTTTAAATGACTTCTTAACTTCCCTCTTCTTTACATTTTTTCCTTTCTCCCTGACTCATTTCCCCTTTCTCTCCCCCTGTCTCTTACTTCATTATTTCATTGTTGCATATATTGTCCCTTATTTATCATTGATGGTTTTGTATTCAGAGTTATTTCCTGGAATGTAAAAGGCTTCATTAACCCAATTAAAAGACAGAGAACTTTATCACATCTTGCATCTTACAATCCTGATTTGGTTCTCTTACAAGAGACTCACCTTAATGAACCTGAGGCATTAAAATAAAAAAAAAGGTTTGGGCTGGTTCAGTTTTAGTCTCTCCTACCTCCACTAAGAAAAATGGTGTTATAATGTTATGCCACAAGAAATTGAATTGTAAAGTTATATCGCAAGAAATTGATACTGATGGAAGATGGTTGCTAGCTAAATTGTTAATTAATAAAGTTTCTTTGACTGTTTTCAATGTTTATGGCCCTACTCAACCTGTCTGTTCCTTTTGGCCTCAGATCACACAGAAATGTATTCAGTTAATAGATGATCTCTTTATCCTAGGAGGTGACTGCAATGAAATTGTTGATCCCTCTCTTGACCATCGATCTCAGGTACGCTTCATTCCTCATAAAGCCCATAAACAATTTCTTGACACTATTTCCCAAACACATCTTGTAGATGCTTGGAGACTCTCTCACCCATATTCTCTTGACTTTTCTTTCTTCTCTCCTTCTCACAACTCCCTTTCCCGTTTAGACTATATTTTTCTCTCTCAGTCTTTATCTCAAAATCGTTTATCTTCATCTATCTAACCCTTTGTCATTTCCAACCATGCCCCAATTGTGGTTCACTTTGATCTGCTCCCACCACATCCCAGGTCCTCCAGATGGCGTTTTAACAATTCTCTCCTTCTTGAACTTCTATTTTCTTCTTCTTTCAACACTGTTGCTAACACATTTTTTGAACTATATAATCATCCCAACTCTCCCCCCCATATACTATGGGACTCCTTTGAGGCTACAGCGAGGGGTTTCATTATGGACTTCATCTCACAAAAGAAGAAACGTTTCCTTCAACAACATAAAGCTACTCTAGCAAATATTAAGGCCTAAGAACACAAATTCTATACTTCGCTGACAGACTCGGTTTTACAAGCTCTTGTCCATTCCAAATAAGCCTTTAATAAGACTACAACGTATAATGGGTCTTCCATACTTCTCCGTTGCAGTGATTGATATTACGGAGGACGTAATAAAATTGGTAAACTCTTGGCGAATTACCTCAAATCTCATAAAGACTGTACTCTAATCGACTCTATTCTTCAGACGGCAAGCCCATGACTTAGTCCTTATCTCGGATTGACAAACTATTCTCATCCTGGAATCCTCTTTTTCTTTCGTGGTGGGGTCGGTTAGACTTAATTAAAATGATGGTTGCTCCTATCTTAATTAATGCTCTTTCCATGCTCCCTGTCCATATTTCTGCGTGTTACTTAAACAATATTAATTCTCGCCTCTCCAGTTTCCTTTGGAAAAATAAAAAAGCTAGAATATCCCTATCCTCTCTTCGTGAGGCAAAATCTAATGGGGGTGTGAATTTTCCTGATTTTCGTATCTATCATAAATCCTTTTGCCTCCTTTAGGCCTCGAGATAGCTCCTTTCCGAACCTCCCCTTTTACCCCCTCTATGGTTCTCTATTGAACGTGCTTTGCTTTTACCCTTCTCTTTAAAGGAAGTTCTGGCATTTAAACACACTAGCCTCCTGTTGAAACCCTTAACCCAACCAAAATTTGTTTCTAGGGAATCCTTTTTAGAATCTCCAATGTGGCACAATTCCCTTTTTATCATTAACAATAGAACTATCTTCTGGAAATCGTTGCGATTAAGGGGAAGAATTTGGGTCAAGAACCTATTTGATGGTTTATCTCCCTGTTCCTTTCCCCAATTTCAGGCTACCTTTCATTGTCCCTGTTCTTTTCCACAGTAATTATTTACTTTAATGGCAGTTATTCTGGATACCTTTTACTCTCCTCCCTCTGCTCTCCTTCTCTCTGAATAAAACTCTCTTCTCAAGATTCTTCTTTCTATACCTAAGGCCTCTCTCATTTATAAACACTCCTTAGCTCCTGATCCAGATTGTCCTAAAAATAAAATTGAACATGCATGGGAGTTAGACCTGGGATGTGAATGGACCGTCAACTTTTGAGACAAACTCCAGTCCCGTTCTCCTAAAATTTCTACATCTGCTTCTCTCACTCAATCTATGTTTTTCCTTTACCATAAACTTTATTTCACCTCTACTTCTATAGCTAAATTGTCTCATTCTACTGACACAAACTGCTGGACCTGTGGATCTCCTAATGCTGACCTTATGAACCTTCTTTCTCTTTGCCCTTCCGTTTCTCATTTTTGGGGATAAATTTGGTCCTATATTTCTCGTTTATTCAACATTCTCATTCCTTTTTCTATTCCTATTCTTTTCTCTGGGAGTCTGTTTGAATCTTTAGAGCTCCCCTCTCACAAACATGGTCTTTTTGACCTTATGTTAGCTTTAGCTTTTCAACACATAACTCTTAATTGGAAAACTCATACAAAACTTTCTGTCCAACACTGGTGGAATAGTCTCTGCTATCTTCATCGACTTGATATTGCTTTTGCCTCCTCTTGCAATCCAATGGTTGATAGAGATCTGTTTTGGCTGCCACTCACTACCTATTTAGACAAAATTGTACTAACAAATAATTCTCGTTTAAATTCTAAAAATTTCCAACCCCCGTAATTATGTATTTTTCTCTGCTCTTTTTACACTAAAACTTGTTGGCTTATTGTATTTCTTAACTATAATATGATTATTGTTCACATTTATTTGTTAATATGCAATACCTTATATATTATTCAATTGTAAGAGTTCCCCTTATCCCCCTTTATCTTCCCTTCCCCTTTCCCTCCCCTTACTTCCTCATAAAATTTAAACAGCTTTCTCTTTTGTTCTTGTGCTAGCCCTTTTATTATTTATATATATAGTTCATTGTGCTCTTTTTTGTATTGCTGGCCTTCTGTATTTTCTGTTATTATCCAAATAAAGCTTTTAAACACAACAAAAATGGCCTACTACCACAATTTCAAAATGTAGCAACATGTCAATTAATTCTTCAAATTAATTAAAATAAAATCTTTTGATTAATAAACGATTTTTATAATGTTAGACACTTATACTAAAAGTTTCAGACTTGTAATTCTTTGCATATATGATTTGCTGGCAATATCAAATTTTTTATGACGTGATATAAGGTAATCAGTTACTAAAACATCTTAAATTCACTATTTGATAAATCCTACATTTCTGCATAGTCAAGCATGGTTTTACGGTGCTGGTCCAACAACTTTTCTCAGTTTCAGGGATATCTTTTTACATGTGTGCAAAGTGCACATTTATGTTTTCTATGCCGAGATAGGTTTTAGGTGTTGTGCAAGGCAAGATCAGTTTTTCTGCTGTGTCAACAGTTAGAATTACAATTGCAGGCCCTAGAAGAACAGAACAAACAGACAGGATCCAACACAATATGGCATAACCTTACAGCATGTAGGATCCAGCTCAAAGCACTAGATACAGACATGGGAGTGTATGCTCAACTGCAGACCAAACAAAAATACTGCTGGGGGCAACTAGACTGGGGAACTAGTCACATGCAAACTTAGAGCCCAAGTGACACAGAACCACATAGCAAAAGAAACAATTGATGGATGGAATGCTGAGCAATGTAAACATTCATCCCCAGTGGGTTTAATTCATCATTCTTTTGCTCACCACGACACCCCAATTTGGACCAAGCCATATGCAAATCAGTCTTGACCCTTTTCTTCCAGCCCGAACTGCCAAGCCAGGTCCTCCCTGGACCGGAAACAATCATCCTGGGCAGCCCTCATCAGAAAAAATTCACCCCTCATCAGAAAGGCTAGCTTGAATCCAGTGGTGCAGTGAGCACGAGACCCATGTCTGGGCACCCTTCCCACTTAGGGTGACAAATGCAAAAGAAACAATTGATGGACGGAATGCTGAACAATCCAACCATTCACCCCCAGTCACAAGGACCTGGGTTTAATCCACAATTCTTTTGCTCACCACACCAACTCAACTTGGACCCAGCCATATGCAAATGTGCCTTGACCCTGTTCCTTATGGAAATAGTCCAGCCTAAGCTGCCAAGCCAGGTCCTCCCAGGATCGGAAACAAATCGGCCCGGCTAGCTTGAATCCAGTGGCACAGTGAGCACAGGACACACATCTGGGCATACCTTCCCACTTGGGGTGACAAATGCAAAACTAAATTGATGGACAGAATGCTGAACAATGCTAACATTCACCCCAAGTCACAAGGATCAGGGTTTAATCCATCATTAGTTTGCTCACCATGCCACCCCAGTTTGGACCCAGCCATAAGCAAATTAGTCTTGACCCTGGTTCTTACGGGAACAGTCCAGCCCAAACTGCCAAGCCAGGTCCTTCCTGGACTGGAAACAAGCATCCTGGGACCGGTGTCGGGGCATCACCCCTCATCAGCCAGGCTAGCTTAAATCCTGTGACTCAGTGAGCACGGGACCCATGTCTGGGCATACCCTTCCCACTTAGGGTGGTAAATGCAAAAGAAACAATTGATGGACGGAATGCTGAACAATGCAAACATTCACCTCCAGTCACCACATAGCAGCAATTCAATCAAATACAAGTGACTTGACCATGGAAGATATTTAAACACTGTAGACAGGAGATGAACATGGCTGCCTTCCCAAGTTTGGTAGATTTCAAAGCTCTGGCACTAAAGAATAAGATCACACTAGAAGAGGTGATATCTGCCATAGCCTACTTAAAACTACAAGAATCACTAGGGCCGGATGAGTACTTTCCCCTGTTTTATAAAACATGTTGCCAATTACTGGTGCCTGTACTCACCTGTAGCTGATGCAATAGGTGATAAAAATTTGATTACTCTGCCAATGCAAGAAGCAAACATCATTGTAGTACACACATACGGAAATAACGACTTGCCCTGCACTTTATACAGGCCCATTACATTTCTCAACATTGATGTGAAGCTGTTCACTATTCTTGACACCAGATTGTGGATTTACTTGCAAACATGGATAATCACTTTTCAAGTAGGACTCATACCAGGACGTAATTGTGCAGATAACACTAAATGACTACTCCACATTATCGATAGGGTGGGCCCAAAAAAGGCACTCCTTTTCATAAATGACACGAAAAAGGGTTTGACGCATCCACTAGCCCTTTTTGCTCTCAATAATGCAATACATGGTTATAGGGGCTACATTTTTGGCTTGAATGTTTCACCAGATCAACACGCATAAATCTGAAAAAATTGACCCTTCTGCTTATACTTGGTGATTCAGCAAGGAATATGACTGGGATGCAGATCAATATAGTCATGGGCATAATATGTGTTAATACAGGACAAAAAAATCAGTATATACACTGAAACTTTACTGATTGTATCAGACCAGGTGACCTCACGCACAGTAGTGATAATGATCAGACACTAATATGGAAAGGCACCGGTGTTTGAAAGGAACCTACAAAAAACTTTCGGTAAATTCCCACAATGTGACCCAGTTCCAATAGCAATACAGCAGGGGCCAATCTGGCTTTGCCTTCTCTAGGACTGGATGAGTAAACTATAGTCTCCTGAAGAAAAAACTGCAAAAAAGCCCAGTCATGGCATGGGGGAGGGCTCTCATGGCTGAAACGACTAGCGGCCAATAAAATTACTGCACCGCCTAGGTTTTTATATGTCCCAATCCAGCCTATCGGAGGGATCCTGTCAGAAGTACAAAAAATGCTCATTAACTTTTTGTAAGCAGGTAAGCGGCCACAGATATCAGGTAAGCAAATGTGTATGCCAGTTGTAGAAGTGGGACTGGGTATCCCTTCTTACCCTGAAATACAGTGAAATATATGGCAGAACAGATCTGTTATAAAGTTGTGTGGCACTGCAAAGAAGTATAAAAACACTGGTGCTTCATGGTTCATGGTGGGTGCTGGGTGCCTCTGTGAAGAGCACCCTTGTTGGCACGCAATAGAGACCTTGGGTTGACACTTATCCCTGGTAACAGAGGCAACATTAGGATCATGGGACACAGTGAAAATAAAGACAGGTCTACCCACATGCCCCTTATCATTTACTCTTTTTTGGGGTAACCCAGACTTCAGCCTGGGAGCAGGATGGCTGGAGTTCTCAACTTTGTAAAAGTAGAACTTTCAGCTGATGGGAGACCTATTTGGCATAGAGGGTCCAAAATCGTTTGCACAGATTTGCACAGACTACCTGAAGATGCCTCCTTATCCACCATTGGGTATTCCCTGGTTCCCTTAAAAAGCAGCGAGTCATGCACTGATAGCCTTTATGAAATGGTTGATAGCTAAAAGAGGGGAGAAGCATGAAAGAGAAAACATGATGTCAGACACAATGGGAGACAGAGTTAGGCCACATCCTTACATCAAAAGATTGGACTTACATTTATTATAGAATGAAGGTTTCCTTCCCTAGCCCCTCCATCAAAGAAATGTTCAATGAGATATCTCTACATTGGCTCTATGTAGGGGATAACAGTAGATATCAGAAATGCTGGTGGGCTGCAGTAGCACAGGCACACTTCTTCATCTATTATGGCACTGCCCGAAACTCACAAAATACTGGACAGAGGTACTGGACGAAATTGACAACATGTCAAACACTAAACTAATAAGTTTCCCTGCGCACACAGTACTAGGAGTAGTGGAAAGTCTCTCCTTTCATGTTAGGTCATCCAGAGGAAAATGATAAAAGTGTTTATAACTGCAGCTAAATAACGAATATTGACTGTATGGGGGATGCCTGATACATAAAGTATGTGAATAGAAAAGATAACCATGGCACTAGGGCAACAAGAAAAATATTTTGAAACTAGTTGGGGATCTTGATTGCTGCCCCCTTCATCTGAATTTAAAGAAATTATGTGCCCCAAACACATCAGGGTACTTAGACTGATGGCACGGACAACTGTAACTATAGCGGGCCATTGACCAGAGGAACAGACTATAACGGCTCCATCCATTCCTCCACTATTAGACATGCTTCTCAGGGATCTTTATAGATGGGAGAAGATTAAAATCCCGTTGTTCATCAGAATTGCCTGCATAAAAATGTCTTTCATCCACAGATTATAATTCATGACTCAGCCCTTCCTACTCACTTTCCCAAATAGAACATTTCAACACATCCAGGAGAGGTTGTTGGTGTGCACTTGAGAGAGGGGTAAATCCCTGTAAGTATCCAAAAGAGTCCTTCTTCAGGGAAAGTACAAAGAGAATTTGGGATTTCCTTAGATTGAAGAATATGTGCAGTGGCGGAACAAAATTTGAGGTGGCCCCCCTGTAAACCACATGGAAGGGGCCCCCATGTTCCGGATCCAGTCAGGAATTATCAGACCCGCTCGTGCCTCGTGCTGGAGTGGGCCCCTTGAGGTCACCCATGCACTGTGGGGGCTGAATGGGCTATTGGTATGCCACTGGAAATCTGTGCTTCCCAACTCTGACCACTGGTGGACCTCAATATGCCCAATAGTCCAAACATTGGGTAAACTTA
Source organism: Triturus cristatus (assembly GCF_964204655.1). NCBI lineage: Eukaryota > Metazoa > Chordata > Amphibia > Caudata > Salamandridae > Triturus > Triturus cristatus. The sequence goes on from NC_140594.1 coordinate 462,138,331, forward strand.
GAACCTGCATATTCACCTAAACTGATACACACTTTACCCAAGCTCCCTCTGACTTTAAGAGACCACAAGATACTATTAGAGTTCTTACAGATCACATTAATGTATTGGGACACTGTTGTTTGAAGGGGTGACGATAACACATACCCTTCTCCAATGACCCTTATACTGAATGACTCTGAATTTCATTTTGGAAAAGGTTCTTTGGCAACTGGTTTAAGTATGACAGAATAACAATAGGCAACTCATTTTCATTATTCCAATGAGGGATGAAGATGGAATGCAACATCTTTCATTATACACAGCTGTCACAATGGATCAATTTGAGAAACTGCAAGGTGGTACACTTCATACCCATAGAAGCCATGCTAGCAGAACACGCTGCAAAAAAGTGTATAACCCTGTTGTACCAATATTTAGTGAGCCCCCAATTCACAGCCAAACTGACATATCCCACTAAATGGCAAGAGGAATTGGGCCAAGAACTACATGGGACTTCATGATTTCACATTTTGGAGAGAGATGCCTCCTGTTCATTCTATTCATTTGCATCAATACAACATAAATTGCTACAAGATTATCATTCAATGGTACTTGACCTCTGCCCACCTTGGTGCTGTGTATGGTTCCCCTCCAGAATACTGGCAATAAAAAACGGAGAGAGGTACAATGTACCAAATCAGAGGGGGTGAGATCATCCAGTCTTATTGGTCTCTCACAATTTTGAAAATCTGAGAAATCACTGTGATGCAACTACAACTAGACCCGCCCAATCTTGTGTTGAGAGACAGAGGAGACAAATCTGAATACCCCATGACAACTCTGACTGGGAAACTGATAACCCATTCACTCCTTGCAGCCTAGTTTTGGAAATCTCTCCTGGATGAGGATTTGGATGACCAAGGTTTGGCAATATATGCAATGGGAAAATTAATGGCTCTCTTGTGAGATAGAATACATATGTAAGAAACTGGGTTATTGGTTGAGAGGGATGAAATCCCAACTTGGGCAACAACAACCACAACCCTTGTCAGGGTGAACCACTAAATTAATCTGTGCTTAAACCTCTGGTAGCTTGGTGCAAAGCAGTCAGGGTTTAATTATAGGCAATGTGTAAAGTAATTATGCAACACAACCTGCAATTTAGTATAAAACATAACATAAGAAAAATCCCAAATCAACTTAGAAAACTAGAGTAAATTTTAATCAAGAAAAAGATTCTCGAACAACAAAAATCCAATCAGTAGAACTGGAGATATGCAATTTTTATGTTTTAGGTAAAAATAGCGCCCAAAAGCACAAAGCGTCACTTGCGGTCATCTGGCTGAGCTATATCGGGAGGGGAAAGTGACAAGTTCATGCCAACCACAATGAATCGCGGGTCAGATACAGGGAGCAGGTTAGTTCCACTGAAGAGTTACCTTCCGAGTCAAGTACAAAGAGTTCTATTCACAGCTGAAGAGGCTGCAAGGTGCAGGTAGATCATCACAGATGGTCACTGCTGTAGCCAGGCATCATGTGTTGTTATTGCTATAGTACATACAGCCGTACAGTCTTTGCAGACTGGCATTGCTGTAACTTCATGTTGGTGGACACCACTGGATGTCGTTGATGTAGCATGAAGTCCTTTCTTGACATTGCCAGTCATCACTGACAGTCACTGTAGTGCATAGAGCAGGTTTCACTGGAGCTTCGCATTGGCGATCATCACAGTCATCAGAGTCCTGGCACGAATGGGTCTGTTTGTAGTTACAAAAAGCATGAACATCAGGATCTTCATCTTTTCTTTAGAATAAGTACACGCTGATGCCAGCCAAGGGTCCAGGACCTGTGGAGGCACCTCTTGGGGATAAGGGATCCATTCCAGCAGAGCCCATCAGTATTCAGGCAGATCCAGTTGCAGCAGGTGATCTGGTTAGTTGCAGGGACGCCTCTAATGCTTGTTGTGTCACTGTAGCTCACACAGTAGGTAAGCCAAGTGACCCTTGGAGTCATTCTTGTTTGCCTGTGATGAAGGCAAGCAGGTCCAGTCTTCCTTTTCAGACAGTGAAGTAGTCCTTCAAGCAGAAGGGTAGTCCTCTGTCAGCAGGGCAGTCCTTCTGTAACTTTAACAGGTAGAGTAGTGTTCTGATGAGCAACTCTAGATCTTCAAAATTCATACCTGATGCTAGCTTTTGTGTGCAGGGACTCCATATACTACTACATGATACCACTTTTGGTTTTTCAGTTCCCTGGCAAGGCTCCAAGAAGTCTGCAATGACAAAAGGTTGGTGTCAGATTTCTTGTGGATACTAGAGGCATGCCCTTTGAAGTGCAAATGCCAAACCTAGACCCCTTTGTGTCACTGGGAGGAAAACACAAACCAAACACAAGGAGATGATGGAGAGAGCGCTGAAACTTTTCAAACACTCACCCCCAGTCACAGATCTGGGTTGAATCTATCATCATTCTTTAGCTCACTTTGCCACCTCAGGTCAGACCCAGCTATATGCAAATCAGTCTTGACCCTGTGTCCCATGGGAACAGTCCAGTCCGAACTGCCAAGCCAGGTCTTCCCTGGGCCGGAAACAAGCACCCTGGGACGGGTTTCTGGGTAACACCCTTCATCAGCCAGTCTAGCTTGAATCCAGTGGCAAAGTGAGCAAGGGACCCACGTCTGGGCATACCGTGCCAACTTAGGGCAAACAAAGCAAACACAAGGAGATGACGGACGGAGCGCTGAAACTTTTCAGACACTCACCCCAGTCACAGATCTTGGTTGAATCCATCATCATTCTATAGCTCACTTTGCCACCTCAGGTCTGACCCAACTATATGCAAATCGGTCTTGACCCAGTGCCTCATGGGAACAGTCCAGTCCGAACTCCCAAGCAAGGTCTTCCCTTAACCGGAAACAAGCATCCTGGGACCGGTTTCGTGGTAAGACCCTTCATCAGACTGTCTAGCTTAAATCCAGTGGCAAAGTGAGCAAGGGACCCACATCTGGGCATACCCTGCCAACTTAGGGCGAACAAAGCAAACACAAGGAGATGATGGACAGAGTGCTGAAACCTTTTAGACACTCACCCCCAGTCACAGAATTGGGTTGAATCCATCATCATTCTTTAGCTCACTTTGCCACCTCAGGTCAGACCCAGCTATATGCAAATCAGTCTTGACCCTGTGCCCCATGGGAACAGTCCAGCCCGAACTGCCAAGCCAGTTCTTCCCTGAACCAGAAACAAGCATCCTGGGACCGGTTTCTGGGTAACATCCTTCATCAGCCAGGTTAGCTTGAACAATAGGAATAGACAAACCTCAACAGCAGAGCTATTCACAGTCATGTGACTCAGGACTTTGGTGGAAGGTACAAATGATAGGAAAAGAAAATGTCAGTTTCCTGAATGTGGCATTTTCAAAATTTTGACTTTAAATCTGACTTCACCTTTAAAGAGTATTTTAAATTAATGTGTTTGAGTTTAAAGAGCATATTTATATCTGCTTCCAATCCAAAGTTATCACGTATTTAATGGAATAAGGTAACCTAGTGTTAGTCAATGGGAGAGATGGGCCTTATAACTGTGAAAAAACAACTTTAGGAGTTTTTTACTGCCAAGAGTTGTAAAACTAAAGAACACACCTTACTTTTTTAATACAATGTGCCTTGTCCTATGAGCCTTTAGTGTCTTCCTTCGGGGCGTCTTAAATATATTAAAAAGGACAGTTTAGGCCTTGTAAATTGTTTTTTTTGCTAGTTCAAAATGGCAGACTAAAACTCCTCTTCAGGCTGCAGTGGCAGGCCCTGGGTACATATAGTACCCTTAACTAGGGAATTAAAAGTACATTACAAGCACTTTAAAACTAGTTAAGCTTGGTGAAGTGAATGCAGTCCTAAAGCAAACACAATAAATTCAGCAAAAAAGGAAGAGTGAAACCTAGCTTCTCTTCCGCACTTGTACTGACCAATAGGATAGTGCCACCTAGGACCTGAGTCCCTTTCCTAAACTCCTGACAGAATATAGGCTATGTGACCCCAGTCCCTCTGATAGGTCTATCACACATTACGTAGAGGATTCCGCTGATTCACACTAGTCATGAAATTCATGCATTCAACATTGGGTACTATGTGATGTTATGTATAGTAAGGAAGTAGATATTTATTGTTTCAATCAACCAAAATTGGTATAATACATGGCACAGTTAAATAGTGAACCCTAAAAAGTTATAAAGCAACAGTGTTAAAAGGGACATAAACAATTTAGACATAACCAAATGCATTCTATTTATAAGTCTTAGTTTAATTTGACTATTGGAAATCATTGTGGTACCCTATAGTCAAGATGTTTTCTTGCGTTGTGCAGAATATCTAGAAACCTGCCAAATCTCGCAAGGTCTGTTGGTTAGATGGTGTGAAAGAAGTAGCTCAAGGTATCCTGGCAGGCTGTGATTCCATGATTTAAAAACATTGGTCTCAGTAAAGTGTGGCATGCAGTAAGGAATACAGGGCAGCCGCAAGAAAGGTGGAGCATGGTTCCCTTCCATAGTCACTGAACCTGCAAGGTGCTGACCCAGGACTATTTTACCAGTTTGATCCGTATTAAAAATTTGGTAAGACCATTAGTCTGGCTTTTAGTATCTGATGTCTGAAATTCATGTTTAATGCCTGTTTTAGATAGAGCTGCATCTTTGGAGATGCGTAGGCAGTAGTGCAGTAATCATGCTTGTGACGTTTCAAATTTTCTCCAAGTCCAAATTCCTAGATACAGCTGCCACCTGTGTTTTTAAAAATAAGTTTAACAGAATGGTAGGAGATGATTAAAGTTAGTGTCTCTGTGTCGATCTGAAGTACATTGGCCTAAGTAGTGTAAGTATTTTGCCCTGGGATTACTAGAGGCCCTAAATAGCACAGAAGGTGCATTCTTTAGGGTTCCTAGGTTGGCTGCGGCTAATGAGTGGTAGTATTTGATGAATAATGGCATGCATTCCAAGTCTTGCATATTTAACCCACATGCCAGTTAGAGTAATGATTCTTGTGTGTAGTTAGGTAGCTTGAAGATTCCTCCCTAGACTTTAAATTGTACTTCGTCTAGAGCAATGGAAAGTGCCCCATGGAAAGATTGGTGACCATAGGTGGTGGATGGCAGTTACTTGCCTTCATTACTTTTAAAAGTGCTTCAGCGGAGGTGCTCTGGAGATGGTTCTATAATTTGCATGTTGTTAATGTGACCGCTAATTCTTTCTTTACCAAGTACAGCAAATGTGTTTTGGGTTCACCATTTCGTGCTAACCACACATCTAGATAGTTATATTTGAGAGTGTGTTTTCAATTGTTAGGTATTGAAGTTTCCATATCTGCTTGAGTTTGTGTTTATATTCACCAACGATCATGACCTTGGTGTTTGAAGCATTTGCCGTCAGTTTGTTCCTTTGATTTTATAATCTAGGTTCAGTACACATTGCATGGCAATTTAAGTGTGGTCTAGAATGATTAGATCATCTGCATGTTGTAAGACTGGGAGATGTTGAGAGCAGATCATGGGTGATACAGATATAGTGTTTGTTATTGGTTTGCCAACATCTGCAATGTAGAGATTAAATTAGATGGGGGCCAAAACACAACCTTGTGTATGACCTCTTGTTGTTGGTATTTGTAATATTTCCAAGTTTTCATACCTTAGTTCTATCCGCACTACGTGTTGGATTAAAGAGAGATGATCGCTTTTAAAAGGTGGCCAGGGATACCCCCTTGTACGCGCTCAGATCACAGTATATTACGGCTCCACTTTATCAAATTCAGCAGAATAATCTATGAAGCAAGCGAAAGGAGGAGGGCTGGAATCCGAGAAATAGTGATGAGCAAGGTAGAATAGGGTGACCATGTGGTCAATGGTAAATTATTTTTGCCAGAAACTTGTTTGATAGCAAAGGATTATTTTTACATTTGATGCCCATTCTTCTAGTTTATGCAAGATGATTTTTTCATAAGCTTTGGCTTCCATGTCTAACAGTGCAATTAGTCAATCGTTTATTGGTTTCTTGTTTGAACCTATTTTAAGTATGGGATGCAAATGGATTCTCTCCAAGAGTGTGGGATTTTGGCACTCAAAAAGCACTAGACTAGACGGAGTAAGGACATTCAACCAAAAGTCAAAATTAGTCCTGAATATGGATCCTGGTAATTAATTGGGGTCAGGGGCCCATTCTCTCTGATAGATCTCAGGACCTTGGCAACATTGTTGTTACAAACGGAGTCAGTCTTTGTTTGAGCCAGCTTTTGGCATGTTTTCCCAGTTATTAATACCATCTGGCTCCTGCGGATATAAGCAGTGGTTGGCCCCAGCCACGACATCAGCGGAGAAGTTGGTTAAAAAGTTTTCTAGATTTTTGCTGCCATCTTTTTTGGGACTGTTCTGATTGAGATGCCATATTGCCTCTATCTGGCTAGTCACAACTAGACCTATTGCAGGTAAATACGCTGGTGGGGGTGACTTTAACTGTTTAGCTCTTGCACCCTGATCATTGTACAGGATTGAGACATGCATGATCCAGTTGTCCATTGATACCCCATTCCACTTTTGTTGGCCGTTGTTGATTAGGTTGTTCACCTACTCCCAGAAATGGGCCAGGTTGTGAGGGTGCAGCAAGGTGTGTACTTGAGTCTTGCCTTTAAAATGGCTATTACTGAAGTTACCAACCACATTAATATTGATTTTGTCTGTACTAATCCAAATTGTAACAAGCTTGTTTACTTTTAGGTGCACAAGAGAACAGAATCACCCACAGTACTGCCAAACAGAAGGCCTATGCAGTGATGTCACCCGTAAGTCTTCTAATCTATCTCCACTTGTGCAGCTTTGTGCAACTTCCAACTGAGACCTTTAATATGGCCCCAAAGGAGATGCTTCCAAGAAAGTGGTCAGTGTGAAGAAACAGCATCCCACCAGTGGCATGTCAGCCCAATCCTTTTTTGGACCACATTGTGTGCCTGCCACACCAGACTCCAGGGAGCAATCTGAGAGCACCACTCACACATCAACACTCAAACCTAAGCCCAAGACCATGTCTTTCAGTGAGGCGGCCACTGTAATAATGGCAGCACTGACGAGCAGTGACGCTCAATGGATTAGTGTTTCTTGCAAAATAGTACGCGTTTCAGGAAAGTGCAAAGTATACAGCTGCAATAGCCAGCAATAGTACATTTTACTGATGTTTGAGCAGAGCATTAGGGCGAGCTTCTTGCCGAGCAAGAACCTCTTCTTTTAGAATCATTGGCTCCCAGAATTCCAGCAAGGAATAGGAAGGGCACTACTCCACCATCTTCTCTAAGCACCACTTTTGAAGATAATGATAGGGACATGGAGTGGACCCTAACAGAGTCTAGGAGATACCAGGAGAGGCAAGGGAAAATAAAAATTCCTGAAAGCCTCAGAATTATGGAAAGGGATGATGAAGAGGATGACGAAGATGAGCTAGTCACTGTGGAAGGTGACAAGGAGGAGTCCGGCATTGCTATTAAACCTGCTCCTCGGGATGTGGCATAGGTGGCACCACCAGCTCCCATATTTGCAAAGCCAATGCTGAGACCTGCACTAACCACTTCCTCAGCTGACATATGCTCTGTAAATAGGCATTCAACACACTCACCTACCTCCAGTTCTCCTTCAGGATTTGGCAAAGTGTTGTTCATACTATCCACCTGACAATAGACATAAAGACCAGTTGTCAGGCAACTGAATAAATGTGTATTACTGCACATTGGATCTCTTTTGCAGAGGTAAAACAAAATATATCTACAGATCTTGGACCTGAAGAAAGGTATAAGAACATTCAGTGGCATGCAACAATGGCCATATTTGCAATGGAGAAATCCCATACAGCTGTAAACATCCTGGACAAATTGAAAAGCAAGGTGTCTGAATGGCTTTGACCCAGAGGTCACCTACGAGGGCTGCCCCAGAAGATCATTTGATTTACAAGACTGTCAAATTCCAATCTGTTACTTGCATCAAAGAGGAGTTACAATAGTGTACCTACCAATGTGCATGGATTGGAAAACAATTACACCAACGACTGATATATTATTGAATGATTGTGGGTGATGATTGATGATTCATGTGGTGGCAGGCAGTGAGGGGGGGGTGTTCAACTGTAATGTGGGAACTTGATTGCGATGATTTACAATGTGTGGGGCCTGAATGATGGGTGAGTATTTTTCCTGGAGGTGATTGATTCTTTCACTCGTAGCCAGATTTACTTGCAAGGTCCGCTCCCTTTTCTAGTTCACCCGAGAGCAGACCAGTCATGTTAGTTAACAAACTAAAGCTTATACAAAATACTGCAACTCTGTTTCTCTACTTGTTCTTCATCTGCAGTGCACTACATGTTTATCTTGCTCAGGTTGGGACTGAGATGGAGTTACTCAGAGTCAGGAGGAGAATGAAAGCACTCAGGGCGGGACTACCTCATTAACAGCTAACGGAGTGAGATCATGACTCTGATGCCTAGTACTCAGCTATGTGGAATGGAGAGATGTGCGTTGATTCGTGAAATACTGCTGAGTGTGTGTGCGTGTGTTATTCGTGATGGCAGAAGTGAAACTCTGAGTCACTGGTCTGCGTCTGAGTCTTCTTGGTGCACTCCTCATGATCCTTACCTTCCTTCTGTGCTTCTCTTTGACTCCAATTTACAGTTTCTTTTTACAATCCGTAGAGCTACTTGTCTCCTTCATGATTGAAAGACAAAAGCTGAGCTCCAAACTCCGCCATAATTTTTTTTTTCAAAACTAAAAGACAGAACATCTAGATATCTCATAACTTAGGTCTCTGGGGCAGAAGGACTGTTTGCAATGCATTTAACTGTACTGTGTCATACTCATTATTTCATTTCCTTCAACAACAGATTGATGACGATGATGTGCTGCTCTCTGCTCAGATGAATACTGTTCTTGTGTAGTGATTTGTCACTGTGTGATTTATCAAAATTAAACTTTATTTACACCATAAATGGATCACACACTTGGTGGGGCGGATGTAGTGAGAGCGACATCAACTCACTGCAGGATCTTTGATTACCTGAGCTATAGCCCACACTGGCCCCATTTATCCATCCATGGATATAAGTGATCCATATTTCATAACTTTAGTTTTAATTAAACACTAGCTCCCTGTTGCTCAGAAGAAGATACATTTGCTATTTTTTTGTTATATTTTCAAGTATTCTTTTTTGTGTCATGGTGGTAGTAGTCTGGTCTCAATCTTTGTGAAGCTATGATATAGATATAAACAGTTTCCTGTGATGGATAATCCTTTTGATTAATCCTACATTTGGAACTCACCTAGGTAGCAGTGGGACCTCATTTGTGATGCCTCTTTTGTTAGCACATTAGCCTGCTACTACTGCTACCACCATCATTAAGCAGGGCACCTTGAGAAAAACGGCAATAACTATGTCTTTGGAAGAAGTAGCAACCATTGCTTCATCTATTTAGGTGAGAAAACTATGGACTGAATTGAACTAGTTTAGTTAGTAAGTAACCAACTTTTAATACAGATAAGTCATTGTTTATCTCGATTTTTAAAGGCAAGCTTACCCCCTAATGGTCAAGATACTTAGAGAAGGTATTAAGACAAGAGTATATAACTAACTATAACTAATCGGTATTCACTTTGATAAGTGGATTTCAAAAACAGGCTGCGCAAAAAGCCAGTAGTGCAAAGTAAAAGTAAAACACAAAAAACTACTTCACCCATAAAGTATGATAAAATACATTTCCCTTTACCTTTTAACAACAAACAAACCGACCCTCTCCACCTACAACAAGCCCACCCCTCTCCCCAGACAAATCTTTCCATCCCAAACCATTTTCCAAAGAAAACTGTCAAAGTCCAGACTCCCGGTCCCAACTCCTTTCTCAATTCTCATCCTCTACACCTAGAACCAAAGTCCCTCCCACCAAACAAAAAATAAAAAGGGTTAAAATAGGACATCATCGATGGCGTTCCAGAGACGATCCAGGCTCTGCTTTATCTGGGCCATCCTGCATTCAAATTGGTCCATCCGCTGTAGAACAGAGTGCTGGAATTGGTGGTCTGAGGGGGGTCAGCAGTGGCAGTTTGAGCCCCTGACAGCTGGTAGCAACAAATGTATTGGCTGGGAGACTGCGGCTGGCTGTATGAACTGGTGCCAGGGGCAGATGCTTCTGCCTCCTCCTCTTTATCCTGGGCCACTAGACTGCAGTATTCTACCTGGATAGTCTCCAGCCTTTGCCGTCTCAGCCAAGCTGCTATCTCCTGCCTGGTGGGTTGGTCTACCGGACAGGAGTAGCTATATCAAGAAAAAAACTAAAAGAAAAATGACAAATTATAAACAATGCTCTGTGCAAACACTTGTTTAAAATTAAATAATGGCACAGTAGCAGTACATTGCTGGTCCCCTAGGGCCACTGGATTTTTTTTCTCGCTTCTGAGAAGTCTTTACTAGTATACAAATACAATTTTTCAAGAAATGTGTAATAGCATTCCAAGAAATGTTATGTTGTAGCAGAAAAAAATCTAGCCAATTACTAATGCCAAGTATACATTAAACACATCCACACAATTAACACAGTCTGGAATAATACTGTATAAACTACCTGTTGGAAAGTTTATGTGAGATGCCAACACAGTGAATCAAACAAGAACATTTCTACTATTACATACATTTCCAAAACATGTATAAATGTCCTAAAAGTGACTGAGATTTCACCAAAAGTGATTGAGATTTCACAGTATGCACAGAACCCTCTTACGGAGAATAAGATGCAAAGAAAAACGCAGACTATCCAAGTAGTGAGTGTCTAGCAAGTTCTTATTATCATCTTTAAAGTAATGCAGAACTCGTCACAGAAGAGGGTGAATTTTTGAGCCACGGATGAAAAATGTTAATCTGTTCAAGGGAAATGAAGGTGAACAATCAGACATTTCATCAATCAACAGTTTTTTGTGTGTTACGTTAACCTTCTTTTAAGTGAGTTTGCATGGAGCTATGGGGAATTCTATAAAGAACATGGGCACAGTTTCATCCATGAAGTAATGACTAAGCTCTCATAACTTTTTGAGATACATTATATTTGATTATTCTAGTCAGGTGATCCTTGTTGGTGTTTTGTGGAAAATAAAGAATGGCGACAGATATACCTGCTGTCAGACAATATGTGATGGGTGAAGGGATTAGTCAAAGAAGTATATTTTCAGTGTGTATTTTTGCTGCAGGATAATGACCCACGCAAAATAAATTTTGCATTGTAATGGAGTCGCTTCATCTATTCTTTTTTTGTTGTGATTTTTTATTGAAGTAAAAGTGTACAACAGGGTTGCAATGACATAAAGGCATTGGTGGACAACATTAAATGGCACAGTAACAAATGGGGGAAGGTGGGAAAGGGAGTAGGATGGGTGGAGAGGGAGCAGCTGGAGTGCAAGGAGGTAGACGTAGGTCATGAGCAGAGACAGTGCATTCAATCTTTTGCCCTATCATTGTGTGCTGTACCCCGGCCGATGGCCTCAGTGTAGTGGGTCATTGTCATTCATCCCATTGCAATCAGCTTTGAGGCCCGTGGGCCATGATACCTCTGGAAGGGGGGAGGAAGGAGTGGGTGTCCGGGGGTCTCTGCACTGGGCTGGTGGGGAGAAGGGCAGGCCAAGGAGGGAAATGCTGTCATCTATGCCACGGGTGGGTTGGACCACAGGTCCCGAACCATGAGGAGAGTGCTGCAGTGGAGGAGGAGGGGTAGCAATGGCGGTGCTCAGGGGGTCCGGAGAGCAGACCTTGGGGGTTCTAGGCCACCTGTCTATTGGTGCATACAATGTCTAGATAGGGGGAGGACATAAAGGCATGGATGTACGATGTCGGGGATCCCTTCTAAGAGGGGAGGGTCCATATGCCAGCATGCCCAGGACGGAGATGAAGGGAGGAAAAAGGAGAGGCAGAGAGATAAGGATGGAAGAGGGAACACAGAGAGGGAGAGGGAGAGCAAAGCAGCCCAGGTTGGTAAAGGGGGAGGGTAAGAGAGGTAGGCTGGAGTGGGTGTGGGGGATGGGAGCACAACCAGGGAAGGGGCCCTTACCACTGTGTCAGGTTGCCTCTGTGCCTCTTAGTTATGGGTGGGAGAGGGAGGCGGTGTTGGTGTGATCGACCTCACGGGGCAACCTGGAGGGAGGGTACCTATGTCTGAGTGAACACCTTGGCTTGGTTCTGCATTCTATTGATGACGCGTTCATGGGACAACATCTGCTTCATTGCCACCATCCAGGCTTCCAGGGAGGGGGGTACGGGCAAACGGCACTGACAAAGGATGCACATCTTGATGGTGGCCATGCTTGTGGGCTGGAGACGGAGCTGTGGCTGGGATAGATATGGGGAGCCTCTGACATCATGCAGGAGGATGACAGACAGAGTGAGGGGGAGTCAGAGAGGCATGGATGCCACCAGGGTGCCCCCGATATGAGCCCAAAAGGACTAGATTGAAGGGCAATCATATAGGATGTGAATGAGTTTGCATTGGGTAGCCAAACGTCTCCAGCAGTTCGAGTGGGGCAGAAGGCTAGTCCTTTGAAGGCTTTGCAGAGTCCAATACCACTTGTGGTCATCTTAAACAAGAAACATTTCAATTGGACTTCCCAGGCCTCCAGCACTTCTGGTCAGTCTTCTTCCTCAAGAGTTATCTGAAAGCGGTCCTGCCACTTAGTTAGGAGCCTGTGAGAGAGGGATTGTGAGAAGAACTGTTTGGCAAGTGTGCTGTAGAGCCCCAAGATCAAACCCTGGTGCCGACCCCACTTGGGCAAGTACTCCACCACAGGCAAGGCTTTTAGACACCATGGACAGGGACCAAGGCAATGTCGCAGTGTTGTAGTTGTAGGTACTGCCAGGCCTGTTGTGGGTGGAGGCCAAATTCCTCTTTCAAGTGGTTGAAAGGATTCAAGTCACCGTCCAGCAGTACCTGGTCCAAGGTGTGTATGCCCAATTCCACCCAGCGTGGCCAGCGAAGGGTTCAGCAGTCAATGCGGAGGCTGTCATCGCCCCACAGGGGCGCCCTGGTATGTAGTCGCTGATCCACTCTGAAGAGGTGGTGGGCACGGCGCTAGGGTGTGGTTAGGATCCCCAGGTACTTGAGCCAAGAGGCTTTCCGGTAGAAGGGTTATCTGTTGAATGCCACCTTTGTGGTGCAATTCGACAACAGAAGGGCTCCCCCCACATAAAAAGCACTGACTGTCTGGCTGAAAAGAATTAAGGCAGAAATAAAACACCAGAGTGATTTTCTTGTTTTTCTTTTAAAGGCTTTCCTAGTAAAAAAATTAACATACACATTGTGTGGAAGAATAAAAATTAAATACCTCTAATTAATGAGTAAGGCATTATGCACTATGGAGTAAAAGTTGTTGTGCTAAATTAATAGAGGCATGCTAGCTAGCGCATCAGGCTTGGCTACTTTCTGCAGTGTGCATCTGCGACAGCTGTAATGGACAATTATCTTACTTTAAATCCAATGGCCTTGTTCTTCTCCAAATGCCTTTCAAATTCTACCCTGACTGTACACAGCCAACACTGCAGTCATAATGCCGCACTTAGGTCATGGTGGCAAAATGTAATTTTCAGGGAGGGAGGTGATGAATGATTATGAGTGGGACACATCTGCATTGCTCAACAAATACAGAGAGTCAAGGAAAGTAGAACAAAAATGTAAATACCCCCTCAATTTGAGCCATAGGTATGATAGCTTTTATAAAACCAAGTAATGGAAGTAAGTGAGCATGCCCCTCTCCAGAAGAGCTGCCTTGTTTCTTCTTCCAAGCTATTACTCATTCATCCTTTCATTCTTCTATACTCACCCATTGATAGCCGCCATGATTTAAGCTTCACTTTCTCTCATCCAGTCTTTCACCAGAATTTCTAATCCATATATCCATCCATTCAGTATCCACCCTTTTATCCATCCTTTCACCCATCTATCCTATAATCAATCAATATGACTTGCCTGTCACTCCGGCCACTGAGCCTTCTCCTCCAACCGCCTCCGTAGCACTGATGGTGTATGCGGCTGGTAAAAAAGATTAAAATTTTTTTTAGATGTCAGATAGGCCTCTCTTTATTTGTTTTTATTACAAAATACAACCGCAATACATCACTACAGTTCGGTTAGCAGTATCTTCTATCGAAAATATCACTTTGGGCATTTAGTTGGTAGACAATGTTAGAAAAGCCAGGTAGTCAAGGCACCCAAAATGCAATGGAGGGGCAGAGCTTTATTCTATGATGATGACTCTGAGTCATTGAAACACAAAGAATGGGTGGTATAATGGTCAATAAAGGACATATGGTTTAGTTGGGAAATGCAATGGGACCTCATATTTCCAGCCATGCTGCACTGTGATGGAAACTGATGGTGTACTGTATAAACGAATTTCAGCACAACATTAGGGGGTCCATGACCATGGCAACTCTCTTGTTAACTGTTAGAAAATGATAAAGAAAAAGAAAACCTTCTAAACAAACATGCATAGTGAATATTATTTATGATACTAACTTACTCAAGCCTGAAATCTTCACACACAACAGTAGATTACCAAATATCTGTTCTAATTCTTACTGTACAACAAGATATATAGGGAGGAGGGAAAGAGTACTAACAAAGCAGAAGAAAACGATAGATTAGTACAGACAGGAGAAAGTTAGCTACAAAAAAGATGACATTTGGAAAAAAGTATAATGCAGGGATAACAAAAATTAAGAATTAAGCAAAAATGTAATAGGGGAGCTGGAAAAATACGGAGACCGTATAAAAAAAATTCAACAATGCAAAAAGTAAGAGTAGCATAATGGGCAGAGGAAAAATAGCTAATCCATTGTGCTTTGTATGTGTAGGTTCATATCCCGTCCTCTTTGCCAAGTGAAAGGAAGACAACAGGTAAGGGTGACACAGCAAGTTATTTCTTGCCAGCAACACCAGTCTCCAGGCAGCAACTCCCGTTCTTGAACCCAGAACTAAAATTCCAATACCCCACAATTCTACCCTAAACCCACAACAATAATAAAACCCAATATTAGGGAAATTACAAATAGAAATAATAGGACTTACTGGAATTAGCATAGCCCTCGGCAGCAGCACCTCCTGACAAGCTTATCCTGGACCCACCTCCACGCAGCCTTTTTTCTTGTACTTGGGTGCTGTTGTGAGAAAAAATGTGATAGACTTAATCTCCACAAAATTATTATGACAGGCAAATGTAGTCACATTGTACTTATCTAAAACAGATCTGCTATGGTACTAGATTCAAGTCTAACAACTGTCATTGAGTTGGCCATACAAATCCTAAAATCCCTGTACCAAAGTTCTTTAACAAAACCTACATTTGGAACTAATACATTGTGATGAATTATATTTGATTCTATTCTCATTCCTCAACCCCTTGATGGACCAACTTAGTCTCCTTTTTTTCAGTTCATAAATGCATACCACACAGCACTGTAAAATAGCTTGGGGCTGTATGAGCTACATAAAGAGTGTCAGAGAGAACGCTAACTCACTGATATCATTGATTCACTATGGTGACAGGAGAACAGTCTGCAATGGCTCCCTAATTAATCAGCCAAAGTGAACACTGATGAGTATGATTAGGTGGTACTGACCACCTGCTTATCTGAAACGGAATCACATAATAATAAAATTCTAGCGTACACTAAGCATAACTTACCTCTGAGTACGAGCAGCATTCTATTTAGAAAAAAAGTTAGCATTGTAGAACACAAACAAAACAACTAATTAATACTCACCGAGCTCCGAAATCTCGATGTCTATAATGTTAAGAAGGTCCTGTTCCCTGTCTAAGATATCCATCCAGCAGTTCGTCAGCTTCTGGGTGGTGTGCTGGACGTGACTGGTGTGCCATACACACCTGAGCTACCTGCCCCAACACAGCCGATGCTTTGCAGGAGGTACCCACTGCCTGGCCTGCCACCTGTTGCAAGCACAGAGGGGAGCAGGATCTGCATGAAAAAAACAGTGCTGCCACCTCCACCTCACAAATTATTGCCTGGGGCAGTGCCCTTTAGCGGCAACGCCGTCCACAAGCTAGGCGGCTGCTGTTGCTGACTGTTCGAGATGCCCTCGCCACTGTTACCCTTATTGCCCTGCTCTGCCATGGTGCTGGGTGGGGTAAAGAAAAGGCACAGGAAAAATAAGGAAGGAAGTAAGAAAGAAATAAAGAAGTAAATTAACATAAACAAAAACTCACACATTTTTGTATAAAAATGTGAAATACACAGACACAAATACCACAAACTGATGCAATAAATAAAAATGATGGGTAAAATATTTAGGGGGGCAGAAGATTAAAAAGACTAAAAAGGAATTGAAAAAGAGGCACAGCACCATAAATCGAGTAAGAAAACAAGATGACCTCACCCATGCAAAATGTGTGGTGCTGTTCATGTGTGATTTTGAAAGTTAGGACATACTCCACGTCGCTTGACTTAAAATGCAATGCAAGATTTCCACTTCCTCTGAGACTCTATCTAAGTTAGTCTTGGGGATTTTGGCGAGGTCTTGAGTGATTATGACTCCTAAGTATCTGAGTTCTTTAGCAAAAATCCCCGTCGGGTCATTGATGTTCCAGGCCATGACCTCGGTTTTCTCATTATTTACCTCGTAGCCTGATAGATTACCAAAGGTTTGGGCTTCTACCTCAAGTTCTGGGAGTGTAGTGCTAACATTAGATGATAGGAGGATCAAGTCATCCGCATACAATGCTACCTTTCGAGTATATCCATTGATCTCTAAGGGAAAAATCTTCTTGTTTAGCCTTATGCTCTGGGCTAATGGTTCGATATATAGATCGAATAAAATGGGGGAGAGGGTACAGCCCTGCCTAGTTCCCCGCCCGATCTTAACTACGGGGGAAAGGGTTCCATTAATCAGAATCTGAGCCCGTGGGGATTTATATATTTCTTTCAGCACTAGCATGAAACTATCCGGGAAGCCAAAAACCTTCAGAGCCCTATCTAAAAATAACCAGTTCACCCAATCAAAGGCCTTGGCAGCATCAACTGTGATGATTGAAAGGGGAAGGCCTAATGTTGAAGCGAGGTCAATGGACCCAATTAGGGTCTGTGTTAGATCTGATATCTGGCGGCCAGGTAGGAAGCCCTTTTGGTCTTGATGAATAATCGACCCTACGACTTTGCTGAGCCGAGCATTTAAAACCCCAGCAAAGACTTAATAGTCCACAGTGAGCAACGAGATTGGTCGATATGACTGGCACTGAGCTGGATTCTTCCCTTGCTTTAAAGTCAATGCAATAACTGTGTTGCTCGAGGAGTCAGGCAAAGGGGAAGTACCATCTAGGATACTATTAAACAATTCCAGCCATTCCGGCACAATCTCCTCTCTCAAGATTATATAAACCTCAATCGGAATTGCATCCGGACCTGCTGCTTTCCCCTTCCTCCCAGCATCTAAGATAGTTGATATCTCTAGGCTTGTTATTGCTGATGTGAGAATTCCATGGCTACCGGCGGGTAATGTAGGGAGGTGTTTGTCTCTAAGCCATCTGTCCATATGATCTTCTGACACCTGGAGGTGGTCTTCATAAAGTTCTTGAAAAAATTAAGTGAAAGCAGATGCTATACTACCCTTATCCTCCAGGATTTGAGAGCCACTTTTAATTTTAGTGATGTAGTTATTGGCTCTGTCAACCCTGCTTTTCATTGCCAGGAGTTTGCCACAATTCTCACCCTGTTCAAAGTCTCTCATTTTACTTATCTCCCACTTTTGATGTAGGATTTCCTCCGACCTCAGTTTAAACCTCAGCTGCAATTCTTCAACTTTCTTGATTAAGATTATATTATCCGCGCCAGGGGAAACACTAGCTTTTAGCTCGGTCTCTGCCCCCGCTAAGTCCGTTTCTAGATCGGCTAGATCTTTTTTCTCGGCCCTATCCCAGCCCACTACCGCGCCTTTTAATATCCCCCTCAGACAGGCTTTAAAAGTGTCCCACACCACATGGAATTTAGTTGAGCCTAGATTCTCCTGGAAGAAACGGGCAGACTCTAACTTTAAAAGGCCCGGCGTTTAGGGCTGTAAGAGGAATCTTCTATTTAAAGTCCACCTTGTCGGGAGTACTTCTTTAGGGAGTGCCAATTTGAGAAGTATAGCACCATGGTCGGATAGATGTATAGGGAGATATTCCATTGTACTTATTTTTTCCAGGTCGGCATGCTCCATAAACATGTAGTCTATCCTTGAGAAGTGGGAGTTCTTCTTACTATGGAAGGAGTATTCTCTCTTCTCGCCCATTTTATTCCGCCATATATCTATGAGGTTAAACTTTTTCATCATCGTCAAAAGAAGGGATTTGACCCGTGGCAATGCTACTTGGTTTCTGGGGGTAGACCTATCAAGTTTATTATTCAGAAGTATATTAAAGTCACCTCCTAAAATCAAGGCTGAGTCGAAATCCGCTAATGCAAGACATAGATTGTTCCGGGGGTAACGCTGTCATCATTAGGCCCATAATAGCTGACTATTGTATATTTAGCCCCCCAACATTTGACTGCTACTATGACCCAACGCCCTTCCATATCAACTTGAGCCTTGACTACTTCTACTCCTGAGTTTTTTTTAAGTATTACTGCAACCCCTTTTGAAAAGCACGATTGATCAGTCGCTATGATCTTGTCGACCCATCTTAATTTCCCAAATAATGTGAGACATTCTGACTGCAATAAATGCGTCTCTTGTAGCATCAATATATTGGCTGTGCTGTTTTTAAGGTATTGCAGGATCAAGCGCTGCCTGCCTTTTACCCTCAACCCGTTCACATTCCAGGTTAATAGGTTAAGGTGGAATTTCCCACCCATTATGGGTCAATCCTCCATCACCAATTTGCCTTTCCACACCACAGCAGGTACAGACGCTGCAGCCTGAGGCTGTTATGTCGCTAGAGATTGAGTATTCATTTTTTTTTTTTCCCAATGCTCCCCACCAAAAAAAACCTAAATATTAATGAAATCCACTGCCATCCCCCCCACCCCGCCTCCCCCCTGGGGGAAGCCTCCCTAACTGCCCGTCGTCAATAAATATTGCCTGTTTCGGGCCGAGGCCCTCCGACCTTAAAAAGGAAAAAAAAAAAAAAAGAGAGGATGCAATGCATAGTGTCGATACACTATAAAAGAGTATGACAGTGTGGGACCCCCATAGAAACCAGATAAGCTAGTTTTGGCCTGTCTCAGGAAGGTATCCACTTCCTCTGGGAATCTAAAATGATAGGTTTTGTTAGCCCAAACAACTTTTAGGAAGGCCGGAAATCGCAGTTGCGTCTGTGCTCCCAACTCCTTCAGAGCATCTATTCTCTTACCCAGTTCCCACCTTCTATCCTCGGTGACCCGGGAAATGTCTGACCTGACCCTGAAAGTGACATCTTGAACCTGAATGGACTTAAGTTTTAAGGCAGCCCCTAACAATTGCTCCTTTAACAGATAGGACTGGAAATGAATTAAAACTTTTCTGGGCTGGAATGGATCCCTATGGATTCTCTGGATCTCGGACTCCCATATAGCAGGTGTAGCAATTTGCGGGAAGGCTTCACTCAAAAGATTAATAACAAAAGCTTTTAAATTATCTCCTTCTAAACCTTCCCTTAGATCTAAAATTCTTATATTGTTCCGTCTCGAGATATTTTCCAACCTCTCCAACCTTTCTATCAAGTCCCGTTCTTTGCCCCTCCATCTCTGCACCTCTTTGGAGTTTTCTCTAACTTCTGAACCCAATTCCTCCACTCTGGACTCTAGGATCTCAGTTCTATGAGTCAGTTCTACAAGATTTTCCTCTAAACTGTTACAGGTATCTTGTATCTTCTTTTGGTTTGATTCTGAGGTAGAAAATCGTACTCCAATCTCAATGGACAATTGCCTTAACATCCCATGTAATGAATCTGGACTTTGAGATTGAGGTTGAAGTACAGAAGTTTGGGGGGTTGATGGTAGGCCCTCTGGTACATCTGGTTCAATCTGGCTCTCCCCGTCATCAAAAGAGGCCACCGAGGGCTCACTGAGCAGGGAGTACCGATTAGAGACAGGAATTACAGCCAGTGGATTTTGGCTTTCTTCTACCGGTGGAGCCATTACTTGGATTATCTCATCCTGGGACTTAGACATCCCCATAACCTGAGTATTAGGCATGAAGTACGATCAAAGGGAAGGAGTGACTTTAACTGGGCAAAGGTTTTTTTTCCTGGAGTTCTCAGAAGAGGACTTCCCAGACTCGCCTATTCTGTTAGTCAGTCTCTTTTGTTTGGATTTCGCTGTTGTCGCCGAGACCGCTATTGCTTGAGAGGATTGGCGGGGATGTTCAGTGGTAGGCCCACTATTTAGAAAAGTTCCTGATCTCAGTTTATTTCTTTTCCCAAGAGGCAGCTCTGGTCTCTTTACTTTAGGCAAACCATTCTTAGCGGCTCCAGTCTCTTTATTTTCTAGGTGACCAGGTGGCTCCATAGGATGGTAGATAATCTCATCCCCAGTCTCGATTATGTTAACTACTCCCTCTCCCTTCACAGGTTGTATAGAATAGAACAACCTTAGGGCATCCAGGCTCCTTAAATAGCCAATCCTGCTGGAGGGACCTAAATCGCCCTCCGGATCGACCTGCAAGTGATAGAGACCCTTTTGTCTGAGTATGGGGGGAAAGGAGGGAGTGAAACTATATTGCCAATAACATTGGCACCATGCACGCCGATGTTCCGCCAATGCCCCTGCTGCCCTGAAAAAAGAGCGATCCCCCATGCATCCAGAAGAACCACGAGCTGACGTCTGACCGATGGAAATAGTGCAGCCTCCCCAAAAGAGAAAAACAGAAAAAACAAAAGCTTTTCAGCTTGGGTACAATATATATTAAATTGCGAATGAAGAATGAGAGGGGGGAGAAATAACAGAGCAGGCCACCAGCACAAGTAACAGCACAACAGGAGAACTGAATCCGCCGGGAAAAAAAAACAAAAAACAATCCGGCACTAACTCTGAGATACCAGCTCCCCCGTCACCAGACGCTGGCCCCGGGCCTGAGCTCCCCCCTGCTCACCAGACCTCCACTCAGCCACCAGCTCCTCCAGAGACCCAGCCGGGGGTGAACGCGAGGACAACAGATGGAGCCGAGGAAGAGGAGAGTCAAACGAAGCAAAGCCAAATAGCCCACCTCGCCCGCCTCGCCCGCAGGGCCGAGCAGCTGATGCTCCGCCTCCTTGCTCCAGGCTCCGGTGCCGAACACCAAACAGTCAGGCTCAGCAGCGGGACAGATCCCCCGGTCCTAGGGGAGGTAAGCAGTCAATATCCAGATGTCCCAATAAGGAAAACGAACGGAACATAAAAAACTTAAATTTACACTAAACCGCACAAGCACTATACATTCTGCAACCTCCACTACTAACAGCTACGGCCGGAGAGGACGCGACCCGTGACCTGCTATCTAGCTGGCCGCCATTTTCCCCCTTAAAAGATGGCAAAGTATTCCACTATCGTTGTATGGACGAGTTAACCTAATCAAGATGTGTGTACTCCCCAAGTATACGTATCTCTTTAACAACATCCCACTGGAGTTTCTTAAATCAGATATTCTCAAAATTCAGAGCAAGATTTCCTCCTTCATTTGGGCCAATAAAGCGATCCGGTTATCTTGGAAAAAACTCAGGCGCAAGCTTCAGCGAGGGGGGTGGCCCTCCCAGATTTCCAGTTGTATTGCTGGGCTTATCAATTAAAAAACTGCAGAATGCTATTGCTCTCCCCCGACAGCTCACTGATTGGATGCATGTTTAAAGCTATGCTAGCAGGGGAGGAGGAGTCAGGTTTTATGTATAAATTTGGCTCTCCAAAATTCTTCAAAATTGTGCGTTTAAAGATTCTGCGTTTGGCTGCTAGGCTGTGGGCAGACTGTCAAAGTGCCTGGGACTATCGTATCATAGCGAATGGGCGCCGGTCTGGGACTCTCCTGGCACACCTGAGTGTCTTATGGATGTCCTCGCCCGCCCATTAAAAGAGGCAGGGGTTGTACTTTGGAGAGATCTGGTTCTGGGATACCGGCTCTGGTATTTAGAACAATTGTATACAATTGTATACAGGCATGTCACCTTAAATGTCCTGGAGATGATCCCACTGATTTAAATAGGGATCAAAACGTCGTCGACAAATTGTACACCATATACATTGACTATATTGCAATGGTGAAATTGTAATGGCGTGCTCACAGTATTCTGTTGTATTTATATCTAATATAAATGCAGACACGTTTTCCTTGCCTGAACCCCTCCCTCAATGTTGTTTGTACGTCCACGTCAGTAGGACGCAGGTTGTGTCCCACTTGAATTTGTTTGCTTATTTTGTTTTACAAATTGATTGTATATTAAAAAGCTGTCCGGCTGGACATATAATATAGCACTGATCGCGTCTATATTAATTTACACTCTACCTAATTGACTAGGGATCATTGTCTTTAGAAATAGCTGCATTCTCTGAGGCACTGCTTTTGCTCCTTGGAGTAAATGAATGTCAGATGGAGAAGAGCTGATGGGACTAGCACAGCATGTCGGAGGGCATGAGCACAGCACTACATGTCTCAGGCTTTTCGCTTCATAATTTTTTAAGGCGTCCACTGGGGGTCCATTGGCTTGGACTTTGCCCTACGTAGGTGGCTTGTTGTAACTTATTGAGGAGTGTTGCATTGTTGCTGTATGAAAACAGTTCCTGCTGGGCCTGCCAAGCCAGAGCAAATAGATACTGCTAGAATGTAGCATGGTCTAGGAGGAATTTCCTAGAGTCCTTGGGTCCTGGGGCACACTTTTTGTACAATCTTGCTTGACCCACAGAAGTCCTCCTTGGTCTTCCTTGGTGACTGGCTCCTGTACTGCAAAGAAGCCTTGGGCACACAGTTGTTACAGGAAGGGCAAGATGCTAAAACAATGATCCAAACTTGGTAAATCAAGGTGAGGGGAATAGCACAAGGGTTGGCATAGCGGGACGTAGCTTAGCAGGGGTGAGGGGGTGGGGGTGCTCGTCATCGTACAATCCGCACGGGACCCTAGGCTGGCCACTTCCGCACCAGGCGGTGCCTAGCTCACTGATACTTGCTGAACCCTGGTGTTCACTGGCTGAACATCCCCATGTCACCTGAGTCACCTAAACCTCCCCCCCCTTTATTGCACCATGTCCCCTTACCCCCTTTGTTTTCTGCTTCACTTGTATTCGTCAGCCTTCCACCTTCCTGGGCACGGTGCAACGTAGTCCTGCGCCACATGTTACTGCCCTGGCTCCCTGCCCCTAGGAGGCGAGCGCATCGAGATCGTTGAGGCCATGGATGTCATGCTGATCTATTGTGGATGTCGGCAAGCTGATGTGACAAGGTGGCGACTGTCGGCAAGTGGCCCGTGGATGCTAGTGGGCCATGGATGCTAATGAACCTATGTGGCAAGTTGGAGGGCTATCTTAATCAGGCATGCTCTGGCTCAGTCGATCAGCCTGCACCTGTCAATATGAGGAGCACTAGGGCACTTTTCAAAGAGTGAGTAAGAACTTTTTTACACCAACACACTTTCAACATTCACACTGTTATGTATATCTTGGTCACAAAGACCCTGGAATAAGAGGGCTGCTCGGGACATGGCTACATTGGAAATGATGCTTCTGTTTATCCGCTGTGATTCCTTTATTTCTGCTTATTTATTGGTTATTCATATTTTCATTTCCCCAGGGAGTTTGATTGCCTTTTGAATTGTTTCAATAGGACTGATGGTGCTGGATCCCACAGCTGAGTATGAATAAGTAGTTGATTCAAAATATCCCAGCTATATTTTGATGAACAATTTTTATGTAGGCAGGTTTTCTAAATGCCCCTTTGTTTTAAAAGAACAACACAGCTATCCTTGATTGTAGGCACTTGAATTGTCAATATTTTAGTGCCTCGATATTTTACCATCAATAGTGTGGTAACCCGCTATCCATTACTCGCTCAACCAGACTAAAACCGATTAAAAAGGCATCTTTTCAGTTGCTCAATAAAGAACAAAGCTTCTTTCTTCCGTTTATGTATTTTTTGTTATTTTATATAATATACTTGCTGTAAATGCGAGATTATATCATTGAGGACTTGAGTAAACTGTTAACATATTCGATAAATATCTATCACCGACGAATAGTTATATTTACATTTATGCCGCTTTATGTGTGCATCTACGCTGCCTCTCTGAAAAACAGCGCTCCGAAAATACAGAAATGTGCAGGCTTCCATTAAATAATGTAACGAGCTGTTGGAGTATGGTATATAGTCCAAAAACAAATGGCTTTTGTCCAAATGTTCAGTGTAAAAAGCCCATCCGGTGCATAAGAAAAGAAGCAGTTCTCTTATCCTAATCCTGATTTTCTAACAAAAGCGTTCTAGAATGTTTCTTTGTTTGATGATGTCAGCTGGGGTTTTGACATGTATTGTGATGTTATGTACTGCATGTCCCCCTTAAAATGAAGCGGTAGAAAGGAAAGAAAACATCTAAGGCATTGAAAAACAACTGGAAATACAACCCATGCTCCCAATCATCACATCTGGGTAATACAGCGAGTTCACAATTTCCCTTGAAAAAAAAGCCCTCAGCTGTCCTCATTTTTCCTATGTGCATGTCTCTGACAAAGAGTTAATATATAGCTTTGAATCTAAGTGCTTTTCTCTTGCAAGCCGATATGTTGTTCGTTGTTACTTTGTAGAAAAATAGGGAAAAAAAACTGGGCGGAGAGATCAATGCGTGAATCTTCTGAGAATATGACTTTCATTTTTTCTCAAAAGATAGATCAAGCACTGCATCTGTCCATGTTGTTTTCTGTAAAAGATTATGTTGTACTGATTTTTTTATCTGCAGAGAATTTCGTGCTTCCTATTAGTGAGAGCAATTGATTTTTTTGTGTTTGTGGGATTTTCCCACCACCTGAAGAATGCAGGCAGAAGGAAACTAAAGGGGTGACAATGCTATGAGTGATGGTAATAGACTCCTACGGACGTAATTTACCTATTCATCACTGATTTGAATTTGAAAATAGTTTTGCCATAACATCTGATTGTATGCCATAATATTCAGTGATAAAATATTGACATGCAACAATTGTAAGTGCAGAATGTCGGCTACCACTATAATGGCACGGTTAGTATATATAATGAAGTGTAGATTTTCTATTCTTAACTCCACGTCATTGTACCTTGTCTATAGAGGTATTGCAAAATGATCAGATGAAGAGTTAAACATAGTGAATCCATATTTACCTATGTATCTCAGTTAGGAGATACAGACTTAATTGATGTTGTAAACTCAATACTATTGTAAATGGATTTCCTATACTTGATATTATTGTAGAACAACCTCACTAGTCTGATCTGCATAATTTGCATTAGAACTAGTGTGAACGTCTTATCACTGGCAAATGAACAACACTTTCCTTAAGGGTGTGAAAAAGATGCACTCTTTGCACTCAGTATTAGATATGTTACGTAAACACCCTCTCTAGTGAATCCCAGGCCTCAGATCCTAGCTCAAAATATTTCTCCTGAAGTCCATACATTAGAGTATTTCTATAGCTGCTTTCCCTAAATAGTCAATTCGAGCCTCCACAGTCCAAGATTAAGAAAATAGACATTTTGAATTTCATTCTGAAATGTAGATTTATTGGTGTTGATATAGGTGGTCACAGGGAATGCAATCTATATTGGAGATTGACAGAATGTTAGTGGTGGATGCAGTTGAAGAAATCAGATTAGGATAGTGTCATGTGTTTTTGGCGTGGCCAATTGTAGTTTTCCATATGTTAGCGTAACTACGCCTCATTTTCCATTGCACACATTACTATATAAACACTCTTGCTTTGTGCCACATAGTACTTTTACAGGGACCCTGCATATGTTTTTGTGTTCTGTTCTTTTCCTGAGATTTAGTATGAGCACCTTAGACAAGGTCAAACAAAAGTGCCCCTTGTTATTCTTTCTGGCCGGGCACTAGCACCTAGACATAACACAAGAATGTAGATTTTTTTTTTATGTGCACACATGTCCTAGCATATAGATGAGTAGAGTAGCCACAAACAGACACGTAGAACGAGAGTTCGGGGTCTGGAGCACTGCGCCTGCTGAGATGTAGAGCGTTCATCTGTGCGTGCTGAGATACAGGGTCTGCTGATAATCCCAGAGATCTTTCATATAATCATTTAGTTTTAGTCAAAGAGGTGGGGGGTAGGGTACTCTGTCTTATAAAATGACAGCACTTTTCATAGTATAGGGATTATGAACCATGCTAACAGTATTTTTACTATGCATTTGTTTTCTAATTGTGGCACATATGCTGCATTTCGGAACACAATAGTTTGAATAAATATTCTAAACTTTGTTTGTGTCACTTTGTTAGGCTGTGTCATGTTACTGGGACCCCTGAGAGGGTCGAGAGTGTTTTGTTCTGGGGGTGCCAATTCATTTGTTTCTTTGGCTAGATTAGGGGGCCTAGTGAGGCACTATTGCTAGTTGGACTCAGGCTCATGAATACTGAGGTGGTGTGGTGAATCAGTCCCTACATACAGATGTTCTAAGGTTCCAAGCATAGTTCTGTTCCAGAGCAGAATTCCTGCAGCAACATGAGGAAAAGGTCGTGGTGGAAGTTATATTGCAACATACTGAAGTTGAGTGAACACTTGTGGTTCAGTCTTCAGGTATATTTCACGTTATTTGCTAATTTGCAGTAAAGGATAAATATCTTGATGATTTGTGCAGATGTTGTGATCACAAAACTCAATAGCGTTCTCACTGAATTTAAAATTTGTTGTCACATTGGTGATGGTGCATTATGGCATATAATGAACTGAAGTCTCAGCAAAAAAGGGTATGTCCCACAACATGTAAGGTTATGCAGGAGAATCATAGTTTGATAAATGTCTTCAAGCAGTACCATTAGTCACATTCCAAGGGCCATCTGATCTTTTCTGGTAACACAAAGCCTCAAAAGGGAAGGATAGTGGGGACATTCATTTGAGCAGAGGCGGTACAATCACATCCCAATTCAAGAAGGAAAAAAGACCCACAAAGTGTATAATTATTTTTTGGGAGGAAAGATGACAAAATCAAGCTTTAGTTGACAAGGGATCCTCTGAATCTCATTGAGATGACTCTGGGAGAAACCTTGATCTGAGGGACTACCTTATATAAGCTCCAGCAGACCTCTCATAAAACTGAGAAATATAATGAGTTTTAGAGATAGCATAAAACTATTTCTTTTAGAAATTTTGAGCCTGATTTAGACTTTGATGGAAGTGTACTCTATTGCAAAATCAACAGAGTACCCTCTCTACTGAAGTAAGGTTCCACCTGCCCCCTTTAGAGTCAGGTAGAACTTCTGTATGTAGAACGCAGAAATGTCTTCATCCCCACTGCTTACTTACACCTCTGACAGCACAATGGAGTACGGGCCTTTAGAGATTTTGGTCAGGTTAGAGTGTACACACGTATGACCCATTTTTGCTTTCAGATACCGCTTTACAGAACATAGTGGTATGTGAAAGAAAAAAGCTTTAAATGACCCCCACACCATGGGAGAAAACTCCCATGATGAGGGTTTTTTTTATTTTGAAAACAAAATTCAGCTTTGGGATTTTGTTTTTGAAAATAAAAAAAATGTTGAAAGTTGAACGTATGGCTTCGTTATGTTGATGGAGCCGTCCGTGAAACTTTCAAAGCATTTACAAAAAGCACTGGTGTTACCTGGAAATTCAGGAAAAGCCCACTCGGCTGGAGACTACTATGCATTTGGCAGGCAAAGTACCTTTGCAATGGCGGAAGAAAAGTACTCCACCATTGCAACACTATATACTCCGGCTGCCAAAGTTTAAATCAGGCCATGTGTCATTTTTTGTTAAATAATCAGGAGAAAAACCAGCAGAACTAGCCAAGTTAAGCAAAGAAGTGTGAAACTTCACCTTTGAGATAGGACTTTCACACACAGATAAAGTCAAAGCAGGAGTTGTGGTGGGTTATTTTGTGTGTCAGTGCTTATTGCCTTCTGGAGACTAAACAAATGTAGATTGGGTTTTTTGCGTTAAAGAATTTTGTCTTCATCCAATACAGATCGAGATGCATAAGTATAAATATTCTCATAGTGGAATCATATGTTGCTGCACAGGGTAGATCATGCTTTATTTTGTTTGTTGTGAAAAAAGCCAAATGAGGCTAATGTCAAAGATAGCTATAACAATGTATATCTCACCATATTCCCTAGAGGTCCAATTTTTAGTGACAGCACACGATCAACCAATAAACTTCCAATGGATCAAAGATGAAGAAAGGGATTTGGGAGTACGAAATCTCACACAGATAGGGGAATTGACAGTCCATAAGGGCAGCTACATGCATTTCAGGAAATGCCTGTCACCAGTATTGTTACAACTCACCTACAATGTACATACAGTTATGAGTAGTGATGAAAGACTATATAGTGTTGTGCCCACCCAATATCAATCTTTTCCCTGCATCACAATGTGTATAAATTTTGGTACCATAATGATGTTGTCAGACTATTGTATGGCGTTATAATAGTGCCCTGAATATTGTCTACAAAAATATCACCACTTTGGAGTTAATAGTGCAAAATCAACAACTAATGAGATGCTATTTCAGTAAACAATGCCTAGGGCGCAATATTTCTGTCAGGCAGTATTTCTTTAAACAACATTATGGGGGAGCAACCTAAATATGGAACCCAGAATATCAACGCGTGTAAATATTGAGGTCAAAATAAACGTTCTAAAATATCAAGAGGTAAGTAAGTATAGATTTTCTATACCTGCTTCCACAACTATGTACCTTGGTGATATATATATTTGAAGCTACATAGATGTGGAGTAAGGAATAGTAAATCTATACAAACCTATAGGCACTTGCCTTTCTATAATGTTCTTGTATGTTGATATTCTTGGGCTCGATATTCTGTAGTATAACCATTATTCTATAAAACAATCTTACATAACTCAGACACTTCTGCAGTGTTCTTGCGTAGGAGGAATGCACAGATCTGCTGCAGTATATCATCTCCAGTGTATTGTAAAGCCTAATGACCACCCACAAGAGTAAGAGCTGACAGCAAGGTGCACTTCAGAGTAATACTATGGATTTCTGTCTACCTTCAAAATGTCAGTTTTCTGTGCATATGAATAGTAGATTACCATGCTCTAAAATAAAGTTTGTGAAAGTTGCCTGTATGTTTACATTGGGAAAACCAAACAAATGTTTAGTGAATTTCTTTTTTCATATGGAAGGAGATAAAACCGGCTTGTGCATGGGTTTCTGCAAGGGACATGCAATCACACAGCGGCCCAAGTGATGGATGAAGTTAGTTCAGAAAGTGATGGAACATCTGTACATTTATGCATTTAACTTGTCCCACCATGACCCTTGTTTCTCCTTTACATTTATTTTTTATTTAGATTTTTCATATAGTACATTTAACGGGAATAGGATTTTGTTTTTCACAAAATAATGTGTGATCATCAATGTCGTAATTCTTGCTTGACTGATTTTCATGCTGGTATACACGTCTGTCCTTGCTATGGAAAGTAGTGGAAGGTCCGACTATCCAGCCAGGGAACTCATGTGTGACTCCAGATCCTCTTGGAGGAACCCATTTCCCCACACCCTGGCCAAGTTGGGGATGTCCCAAGCCCAACACTCTATTGAAATTGATTGCTCCTGTTCTTTGCGGGGGTAAATCCCTGATTATTTCTAATGTGGGAATGGGCTGAAAAGGTTTGTGAATGTCCACAAACTTGTGAATTCATAGTTGTTCACAAACTCTAAAGGGTAATAATCCCATGCAACATCCACTCCCTACCTGTGCCAGAAGATTTACCCATGTGAACTGTAAGAGCATACGATGTAATATTTAGGGGTGGGAAGGACTCCTTGGAATTTCGTGGAGTAACATGAAAACTCTGTGAGATACAGAAGAATTCTTTAAACAGACAGAGTTAGGCATGTTGCACTGCTTGCGCTGATTTTTAACAACGGGAGCTTGTTCCATACTGAAAAATCAGTGAAAATGGTATGACGCGGTGCACCAGAATGCGCAGCTTCTCAAGTTGATTTTGATGCCGCTTAAGTAGATATTCTGCTCGGTCAGCAGCTTTCGGACCGTGAACTGTTGCGACTGCCCATGGTGGGGAAATCTCACCAGGTGCTCTCCTAGTGACAGAAATTATGCTGGGGATGTCAAGACTCACTTGCCAATTTACTGTGGGTGAGTTGTGCATGAGACAAACCCTGCCATGCAGCAGTTGGTGGAAATGGTCCGGAACTCCGTCAGCTCCACCAGTGGAGTGAAATATTTCACCCACCCCTAGTAATATTACACAAATCCATCTATGAGTGCAAATTCACACTTTGTGAATTTAAAAGCAAATATGCACCCCTAACCCAAGCCATACAATTTCAAGTTGCATGTTGTTAGAAATGGGGTTTCTGGTTGGCTAGGGTATGCACCTAAGCCAGGCAGAATCCGCCACTCTAGTCAGGGTAAGGGTGTTTCACACACAAGATAACCGCTGTTCACCTCCTTGGTAGACTGGCAAAGCATTCAGGCTTGTCCCAGAGGCAATGTATAAAGTGTTTGCACAACACACACACAGCAGTGACACACTAGGCATACCACAAATAGAGACTCCTCACAAGGTTATATGAAAATCTCCTTTCTATTGTATATAAAACAAATTAGACCATATTCACAGAAATCACTTTGCCAACTAGGCAATTGTGTTAACGTTACATATACCATAAAATCACCTTGCCACTAGGTAATGATCATAAAAGCATAGATAGTGCAATATGGTAAAATATTCATAGATTACACATGTTATAAAACCACTGTCACTGCACATATAAGAAGAATCTTAGAATAATGTTTGTTATCCTGACAAATGCAAGGTAAAAACAATAAACATTAGAACACAGCAGGGCCTAAAATGCAGGAGTTAAGTTATGCATCAATCATGGCTGTTGGTTATACTATGTCCATCCTGGGAATGTGGGCAAAAACAGCCTACAGCTCAACATCAGGGCATGGGCACCAAGCGGTTAGGGAGTGCACAACACTGCAGAATTACTTGCATCATCTCCACAATACCATATATTACAAGAAACAACACCAAAAGTGGCACATTCGCCCCTATTATATGGTGCCTGTTATTTCTGCACCATTTCCGTAGGCTTCTTGGCTACCTGCCTGCGTACAATAGAAAATACGGTAATTACCGCTCCCGGTCCGGACCTCCAATACTCCTCCTATTTCCAAATGAGGAGTGGTGCATCCGTCGAGGTTTACCCCATCCTGCCAAATCCGCTATGTCCCTAGGTCCCTCTACTGTGAGGTTTCAGACTGCCACAGCTCCCACACACGCATCTTAGCTGTAGCCGCTCTACCACCCCAATCGGGAGGACGGTGAGCACCCAGGGGGCCTCTGCCTGCAAGTGCGGGGACAGGTTTCAGGCTGCAGTACCCTTCTGAGTGGCGTGCATTATTCCAGCATTTAGGAGCTCTGTGACTTGCGCCTTAGGGCAGTGGGGTGGGGCCCTGGGGCGCTCATCAGAGTTCCTGCTGATACAGCACCTCAATACTGGATGCAGGCCCTTCCATGCCCTGGTCACAGACGCTTCTCTCCGCTGCCACTCCTCACAAGGGGACAATGCTCATGGACCAGTCCACTTGTGTCCAAGGGAAGAGTGGATGGTGAAATGCAGGTTTCTCTCATCACAAATTTGTTGTTTGGGCAGGGTGCAGAAGGGGGAACTGACTCGCCGCCCTACTTTCTTACTCACAAAGTGGCTGATAATCCAATATGCTCCCACTGATCATAGCGTTCTTCCTTGCAGAACAATCTCTGTTAGATGGAGGAAAGCTCAAGACAATAAATGAAGAGCTTGCCTCGCACTGATCATATGGCAGCAGCAGAGCGCTACACACATGCTGATTGCTTACACAAGGTAAAACAAGGTGCTCACTATGCTCTGTGATAATGAGACAGGGTAAGCCACAGACCCTAGGAGATCACCAGGGCACACACTCAGCAGCAATCAGGCAGCAGACCAGCACAAAGAAGTGAGTGAGCAAAGTTACAATCCTTCTAGTAACTCAGCAGGCCAGGGGGCAGCACAACAATCAAGTCAGTCCAATAGCGGTTCTTTTGGCAGCACAGCAATCCTCTGATGCAGCATGCAGAGCCAGCAGCGTCTGGTTACAAGTCCCACTGTGTGTCTAGAAATATGGGGTCACAACCCTTGTACTTATTCTCCACAAGTCTTTGTTCTGGGGCAAACAACTTTCAGAAGTGCACAACATCCCCTTTCAATCCCAAGCCCTGGCTCCAGACACACTCCAGGGGGCGGAGACAGAATTGTGAAAGTCAGGCACAACCCTTTTCAGGTGCAGGTGCAACTTCTTCCACTACTCTATGCAGACAAGGTCTATTCAGCCCAGCACTAAATCACCCAGGAAAGACAGGACACACCTCAATCCCTCTTGTATCTGTCTCTAGTGAATGCACATCCCCGTCTCCTGTTGGTCTAAACCAGACGGTGAATACACAACCAGGCAGGACACAAAGAGTCATAAGCACACCAAAATGCTCACTTCTAAAAGTGGCATTTCTAACATAGTAGTAACAATTCCGCTTTCACATTAAGCAGGATTTATAACTACTATTCCAAACATACCAAACATGGTCTTGCTACCTCTTTCATATAAAAAATTAACACTGAAACACATATCAGGGAATTCACAATGCAAACCTATGAGAGGCGCATCCTCTCAGCAGTGAGAAACCAAATAGGCTGTTTGTCCCTACCACGACATGCCACAAAGTGAAGGCACATGTCCTACCTTTTACCTACACAGCACCCTGTCCATAGGGCTAGCTAGGACTTACCTTAGGGGTGACCTATATGTAGTAAAAGGGGAGTTTCAGAGGTTGCTGTCACTTTAAGAGCCATGACACTGTGGCGGTAAACTGGACGTGCAGGCCCTGCACTGGCAGAGTCCTGAGACAGGTTTGAAAGGCTACTTTGTTGGGTGGTGCAAGCAGCGCTGCAGGCCCACAGTAGCATTTATTTTACAAGCCCTGGGTCTATGGGATACAACTGTACAAGGGATTTACAGGTAAAGTAAATATACCAGACAGGTGTAGATCAATCTTACCAAGTTTACAAGAGAGAGCAGATGCACTTTAGCACTGATCAGAAGTGCCCAGAGTCAAAAAACCAACAAAAACAGGTCAGAAAAGAAACAGGAGGAAGTCAAAAAGTTTGGTGAACCCTGCAGAAAGGTCCAGATCATACTCATGTGCAAATGTCTTTTTGAATTGTGCCCCACCACGGAGCATCAGAATCAATCAAACACTCACGCCCAGTCAACAGATCTGTTGACTGGGTGTGAGTGTTTGAATGGTTCTGATGCTCCGTCCATCACCACCCCCTTTTGTACTGCTTTGTTCGCCATAAGTTGGCAGGGTATGCTCAGACGTTAGTCCCTTGCTCACTTTGCCACTGGATTCAAGCAAGCCTGGCTGAAGACGGCTGAAATGCCAGAAACTGGTCCTAGGAAGCTTGTTTCCGCTCCAGAGAAGGCATGGCTTGGCAGTTCGGGCTGGACTGTTCCCATGAGGCACAGGGTGAGAACGGTGATGGATCAAACCCAGATCTGTTGAATGGGTGTGAGTGTTTGATTGGTGATGCTCCGTCCATCACCACCCCCTTTTATAAACTATTTCAACAGCAACACCTGAATAGAGAGGCGGCTCTGCGCTACGCCGCGTTGCCGTAGGTGAACCAAGCCCCCCCCCCAGTAATGGTGGATTCTGTTTGCGTCCGGGTGGAAGGCTGAGGCAGAGGCTCCCGCGGACCTGACGGACGGCTTTTTCTCCAGACCCGAGTGGTATGCGATCTAAATTGCCCCTACCCAAAGCGTTTTCTCAGGGTGAAGATTTGGCAGCACCTGATTTTTTAATTACAAAGACGCTGGAGCAGGAGCTGGAGACCGAGGTGAGGTGGAAGGGTGGGAGGCCAGCGGCTATGGTGGTAATGTGCTGACGCTGCCTCTATTACCTCGTTATGGATAAGCCGGTATCGGCCAGGGGAAAAACTGGTAACTTTCCAATTCAGGCGGCGGCCCTGCCAAGGATAACTGGGGACTTTGTTGCTGCTACTGTCGATGGCCTAGCATATGGCAGCTGAGGTGCCCATTTGATACATAACACCCCTCCCAGGCGGAAGATTTTGAAAAAAAACCAGGGGGAAAGGCGGTGAGAGAGGTGCTGGATCTCATGAAAAAAGGAAAAAGGAAAAGGAGTCCAAGGTTCGGAACTGTGAGAGGCTTGTGTCAAAAGTAAATAATTGATTCAGTGCGATTGCACGCGAGGTGGTATATAGAGGACTTTCGAATAGACTATTTGTCTTCGCTTCTGCCCTGGCTGTACCACCTTGCACTGCCTGCACTGCCTGCGGGTAAATGTCCGATACGGGGGTGCTTGCTCACTTGAAGTACCTAAGCACCTAAGAAAATAGGGAGAATAGGGAGAACATTCTTTGAAAGTTATTACTCCATTTAGTATTGAGATTCGCTCTACCGCTGGGATAAGGACAGGAGCTGTTATCTGGTATCGGAGAAATAGCGGGGTAAAATGGGCAAATTGTTGAATGCTCGTATTAAAGCTAAGGCTCGCCGCCTCCAGATTAAGCAAGCAAAAGAAGTGGCTCGGACGGCAGACAATGAATCTTCTGAAAAATTCTCGGAACTCAACTCTACATTTGAGAGTACAGATGAACAGGAATCACCCTCTGCCGTGCCATTAAGTCAAACTAGTATTCCAGTAAACACGACGACGGCTGATATGAACTTAATCACTGCCAGCCCGGTTTTGTCTCAACCAGATAACATTGGATCCGATAGCCCCAAGAAAGCAAAAGCAGCTACTAAAGAAGCAAGGCAATTCTCCCTTTTAAAAAAAACAAAAAAAAACCAACCTCACAACCCACTGCGAGTCCTGCCTTAAATCTGCAGCCCGATGTGGAGATCTCGGGAACTTGTCAGTCCTTATCAGCTCCACTATGTGCAAAGTCTGCCATAGTCAATCATGGAGTTCCTGAAGCTGTTTCACAAGCGAATACGCATTCAAATACTGTACCTTTGCTGGGGCCGATATCTCACCAAGATGATGATTCATCGCTGCTTACTGTTCAAAATGAGTTTTCTTCAGGAAACATCATACCAGCACAAGTCTTAGTCCAGATGGAAGGCATTTCTATTCCCCCTGGTTCCTCTGTATATCCGCTGGCAAAATTAAAGACACAGTCTCAATTGGATGCACAGGAGACAGCCTCATCAGAAGATATACTGTCGATGGCTGAGCATATGGCCACCCTGCTACCTTATACCATGGACCCTTTTAGTCCCGTCTTTAGTCTGAATAATGAGTCAGCAAGTAAGGTCCAGATGACGGTTAAAGACATGCTAAATCTAATTTTAGAGGAGGTTCGGGAGTTGAAAAAGACTCAGAGAGCTGAACTCTCCTCTATACGTCAGCGACTGGAGAAAATTGAGGATGTATTTTCAGGTTTCCCTCTAAGACTTCAAGAAGCTGAGGCTCGGATTTCTATCCTTGAGGATCAGATGACAGTGGTAAAAGAAGAGGTTAAGGTGGCAGCTAAAAGCAAGCAGGCACTCGAAAATAAATTGGATGAGCTGGAAAATTACACACGGAGATCCAATCTTCGAATAGTTGGAGTCCCGGAGGGGCTAGAGGGGGCCAATACAGTACAATGGGTCACCTCATTCATTAGACAAAAAGTAATTCCAGAATTTGAAGGGGACCTAACTATTACTAGGGCGCATCGGGTACCTGCTCACCCCTTTCCTAACTCTACGCTGCCAAGCACAATACTATTAAACTTCTCCGACTTTCGTATTAAAGAAACAATACTCTCTAAAGCTATACAGCAAAGACAGTTTTCAGTAAATTAAACATCAAAGTGCCGTATTTTTTCAGACATGTCTGCAGCGGCGGCACGTAGAAGGAAGGAATTCATGAAAATTCTTCATCTGTTTAAAGCTAATGGAGCTCAGGCCTCTATTGCCCAACAGTCCAAATTGAAAGTTCTGGTGAAAGGCAAATTTTTCATATTCTCTGACTTAGACGAAGCTCAGGAGTTATTGAAGGAAATTTCAGAAGGTTATAAGGGGTGAATGAAAGGAAGTAGAACTAAGCGAGAATCCTCTGCCTTAATCAAATGGCTGTGTTCAGTATAAAAAACATGCTTTACTTTACTTTACCCTGGCTATGATTGCCGGCCTTAATGTTATATTTTAAATAAGATTAGATTATGGATTATCGTACCTTCCACTAGATTTCACTAGAGTTCAAGCATTTCAAATCACCTTCATTGCTGTGGAGGGGTGGAGGGTTCTTGGGGGTGTGACAACAAGACACCCAGGTTGTTAGGGGGAAGGGAAGTGTAGTTGGCGTGGGAGAGAGAAGAAGGACCACATTCGGGGTGGAGGGGCACAGGGGTAGGGTTAGGAGCATTATGGAGAGGGGGGAGGGTCACAGGGGGTGGATAGGGTGTAAAAGTAAGGAAAAAATGAAGTCCTTTGTTTTTTTTAATAGTTTTTTTCTTGATCAAGGTTTTTTATATCTTCCTATGAGAATTGAATCGTTTGCAAATTTTGTTAAATTGCTTTAATGACTAGCAAGGAGCAACTGAAAGTGGTATCATTTAATTTAAATGGTTTAAACAACCAGAAGAAAATGCGGGCCATAGAGATGTGGTTAAAAACAGAAAATCCTTCGGAAATTCTGTTACAAGAAACCCATATTTCTTCTATAAAGTTGTTAGATTTCTCTATGTTTAGGGCCTGGGCCTCGTATCGGGGTTTCTCCAGTACCTCTGCGTCCCATAGAGGGACAGCTATCTTTTTAAATAAAAATATTCAAGCAGAGATTATAAACTCAGAAAGGGATCAGCTGGGGTGTTGGTGCTGGGCTCCATGTACAGTTAAACATAGACCTATAACTTTTGTTAGTTTTTACGCATCGATTGAGGACAACTTTAAGATCTATGAAGAGCTGTTTCAATCTTTGCTGACTGTTATTGGGGATGTGGTAATTGGGGGAGATTTTAATATAATTATTTTTCCGATAATAGACTCCTCTACTAAGACAAGGAAACTACTAAAACCTAAATCACTGAAAAGTTTGCAGAATTATGGGGTTCACTTGATGTGCACGATCCATGGCGTTTGAATTTTCCATCCAAAGCAGAATTTACGTGCTGGTCAGGCAGATTCAAGTCTTCATCATGTATCAAAAAAATGTGGGTCTCTAGAAAGCTTTGTTTCAGTCAGCAGAGATTTCTTCATGATGGATTTTCAGATCATGCTATGGTAGTTTTAGAGATTTATTTAGAAAACTCTGTACAAATTCCCAAGCGATGGGTCTTTAATAGACAATATTTAAATGATGAGCCCTGGGTTAAGTCTACAAAGGTAGAGATTAAAGAATTTCTTACTCGAAACTATGAATCTTCCCCACTAAATATCGTCTATGACTCGCTTAAGGCTTTTATCCGCGGAATAATCATCAGAAAGGATGCGGCCAACTTAAAGGAATTTAGAGTTAAGAAGAAAAACCTAGAGCAGAAAGTACAAGTACTCAGCACTATAAGGCTTCTCAATCCATCTAGAGCTAACCAATATCAGCTTGATCACGCAAAACGCGATCTTAGTGCTAATTACTATACTCAGAGC
Organism: Triturus cristatus; assembly: GCF_964204655.1. Classification (NCBI taxonomy): domain Eukaryota; kingdom Metazoa; phylum Chordata; class Amphibia; order Caudata; family Salamandridae; genus Triturus; species Triturus cristatus. The sequence goes on from NC_140594.1 coordinate 462,176,178, forward strand.
GAAGCTGTCTTTCGGCAACAGTATCAAAAGATATACGAAGAAAGCAACTTCACGGGTACATTTTTGGCTTGGCAGGCTAAGGAACATGCTGCCGCCAACCTAATTAAAACTCTAAAATGTCCTCTTACTGATTTAGAGACAGATGATCCAGTTAAAATAGGGGATATAGTGCTTAAACACTATGAATATATATATGGTCAACATCAGACGGTAGACCCCTTTTTGCTAGAAGCCTTTTTACACAGTAATGAATTACCTAGGCTTTCAGAAGTAGATCAACAGTCTATGGCTAGATTATTTTCCAAGGCGGACCTTGAGAGAGTTATAAAAGATCTCCCTAATGGTAAAGCTGGTGGCCCAGATGGGTTTCCATCGGAATTTTTTAAGGTCTTTTTTTCTGCATTTGGCGATTTTTTTCTCATATTAATAAATTTCATGTTAGAGGGAGGTACAATACCAGATTCCTTCAGGCAAGGCAACGTAGTGAGTTTCTTGAAAAAGGGGAAGGACAGTAAAGATCGAAATTCTTATCGCCCGAAAACATTACTAAATTCTGATTACAAAATAGTAACGAAATTTCTTTCAGTGCGCTTTAATAATATCACGGCAGAATTGATTCATCCGGATCAGAATGGTTTTATTGTGGACAGACAGTTAGCAACTAACACACATTATTTAATTGAGGCTTTAGATTATTTTGAGACACCAGGGATTTCTGCTTTGGTTTTGTTATTAGATGCTCAAAAGGCATTTGACCTGGTGGTTTGGGAGACACTGTATATTATTTTAGGACACTTTGAGGTTTCGCCTAAAATTATATCTTTGATTCACTATTTATATTCCAATGCTAAAGCTAATGTAATTATTAACACCACAGCGGCGGGGTCAGTCTTAGTAAAACGAGGTTCAAGACAGGGATGTCCCTTATCGCCAGCCCTTTTTGCCTTTTTCATCGAGCCCCTGGCAATAGCATTGAGGAACTGTGCAGAAATTCCCCCCCCCCCCATTCCATCAATGGCAAAATTAAAATTATATGCAGATGACATCATTTTTTTTTTTTATTTATATTTTTTATTGAGAGTTCATAGACACAGAAAGAGATTACAAGGGTCATCAGGCATGCAGATTAACATCAAGAATTAGGAATTTGGAAAATATAAATATGTATAATTATAATCACTTCATTATAGCATAACAGCAAAATAAATACAACATAAGCAGTATATTAAACATCAGCAAGCATATTAGTAAATAAAGTGCATAGTGAGAATAGGAAAGAAAAGGGAATTCTGCTGTAGGATTGGATCTTTTAACACCTATCTAAACATATGAAATGCAAAGTGTCATTCTCATAGCAGAGAATGTTGATCCATTTAGCTTTCAAACGTGCTCCAGTGCTTATGATAACTCCTGAGTGCTCCTGCTCTTAATGCATATTTTCTTTCCCTACCCTGGATCCGAAGTAGTTTAGCTTTCCATGCTTGAAAGGTTGGAGCTTTCTCTGATTTCCACAGTTGTAGGATTAGGGATCTGGCTATTAATGATGCTATAAACAGAGCCTCATCGTGTGGAGTGGGGCTCGGAGAGCAGCCTAGTACTGCTATTGATATATCGATCTGGATATTGGCTTTGATCGAAATAGAGAGGTATTTTCCTATTTCTTCCCAGAATTCCGTTATTTTTGGGCATTCCCAAATTATATGACTCCAGGTGCCCTTCTCTACGCATCGAAAGCACTTATCTTCGACCAGGGGATAGATTTTGTGGAGAAATGAGGGAGTTTTATAAATAAGCCATTTACTATAAAATTGCATACGTTGGAAGTTCGCACCGCGGAAGATTTTTTTATTAAATTTATTAATTTTATCCCATGTCGGTTTGCTAATTTCAACGTCTTCCCTCTTTTTCCACCTGTCACTGACTTTAGTAAATACCTCGATTGCATTATCCTCTTTTAATACTTTGATCCACATGCTGATTTTCTTTAATGAGGGGTCGTTTAATGCTGTTGATATACCTCTTTTGTGAAATAAATTAGCAATATCGCAATATCTAAGTTCCGCGTGTAACATACAAAAAGACCATTGTAGGATTGTACTCGGTTGATGGATTTGCCTAAGAACTTCTTCCCATTTTTTCCATCTATTTCCCACAAGAAAGTCCTCTATTGTCTCGAAGCCATTCTCACCCCAGAGTCTCGCTGTGTTAATATCCAAGCAGCCCCCTTCGCCAAAACTAAAATTAGTTAACATTGTTGAGCTGCTTAAATTGGAAATACCATAGAATGACAGGAGCTGGGTTTTGATTTTAAATAGCCATTGGAGAAACTTATAACGGACCTTCTTTGGATATTTCGTGATTCTGACAGGGTCCGTTATTTTAGATTCCAGCAGCATCCTTTTCATAAAAAAATTGTCTGCCATGTAGTCATTTAGGGAAAAAAATCTAAAACTGTGGTGTGCAAAAGTAGCAAAATAATAATCTCTAATATTTGGGAGGGACAGTCCTCCTTGTATTGTTGGAAGATATAAAGTGCTAAGTGCTAATCTTGGAATTTTTTTAGTCCAAAGGAAAGAGGAAAACAAAGCATCCACTTTTCTACAAAAAGAAACCTGGATAGGACAAGGGGCAGCGCTGAAAAAAAAATTAAAAAGAGGTAAAATTGACATGCGAATTAAAGCAACCAGGCCCATTATGGAAAGTGGCAGTAAGTTCCAACGATCAAGGTGGGACCCGGCCTTTTTTAACAGAGGTATATAGTTTAATGAATATAGATCTTCCAAGTTATCCGAGATATATATTCCCAGATATCTCTTTGGGCATAAGTTATAATTCTGCCTTAATTCCGGCAATAAAGTGTCAACAGTGCAATTAAGTAAAATTATTTCAGTCTTATTAACATTTATTTTGTAACCTCCCAGTTTTTGAAAATCAGAAAAGATTTTAAAAATTTTCACTTGACTTGCAGGCTTTGAATCTAAAAAAAGGGCAATGTCATCTGCATAGAGTATAATATTTGTCATTCCGACTACTGGTGCTGTATCGGACATTATGCCCCTGATTGCAATGGCTAGAGGTTAAATAAAAGGAGCAAATAAAATTGGCGACAGGGGACACCCTTGCCGTGTACCTCTGCTAACCTGGCATGTCCCGACAATCCTATTACGTACTTGATTTTCTTTAGCTTGCCAGGCTAAAAGTTTACCTGCATATTCGCTCTCCTCATATAACCTTTGGGCATAAAAATTACTGTTAACATTACCCAGATCGTAATAAAAATCTTTCATTTTATTCTTTGCCTCAAGGAGATTTTGCCTAGAGTAAGGGGATCTTGTCCTATAGTGTTCTTGAGTTGCCTGCGTAAGATTTACTTGTAGGTTTAGCTTTGCCTCCCTTCTCTCCTTCTGCTTTGGGATTTCTTTAGATGTAATTATTCCACGCAAGGTGGCCTTAAAGGCATCCCAGGTCACATTGAGTGGAGCTGTACCTCTATTTCTTGCAAAGAACTCACAGATCTCAATATCTGCGCACCATTGTGTATCCAATAAGTTATACTTATTAAAATACCATCTCATAGGTGGTTTAAATTCGTGCCTTCCAACATTTAACTCCATAGAAATTGCTGCATGGTCGGAAAATGCGTTTATTAAATGAACATATTTGTGTACTTCTAACCCGTATGATGTTAAAAAAAAGTCTAACCTGGACGCTGAATTGTATTTTGCTGAGTAGCACGAATAGAAACGTCTAAACGTATTGCGTGATCGCCAATAGTCAACAACGTCAAGATCTAACTAGCAGCTCTGTAATGCGATGGCCACTTGAGGTTTATTCTGGCGCCTATCTTGCAGATGACATCATGCTTATTATAAAACCTGAACTTAGAGTTCAAGCCAAAGTATTTCAGCTTTTTGAGGATTTTGATATTCTAGGGGGATACCGTATAAACAAAAAGAAAACTGAAATTCTACAATGTGGGGGTGAAGCTCTGGAGCTACATCCTGACATTCTCTCTTGTACCAACACTAGACCAAAGAGATATCTGGGTGTCTTTTTTTCAGCATCAGTTAGGGATTTATATGATCTGAATTTTAATCCCCTTCTTCGAAGAGTCCAAACGTTGCTCTCACGTTGGAACTCTCTACCATTATCCATTTTAGGTCAGGTAGCTTTGATCAAAATGTCGGTTCTTCCTCTTTTTAATTTCTTGTTCTCAACTATTTCATGTTTTTTGTCAGGTTCTTTCTTTACTCGAGTAGAATCAATGTTTACAGCTTTTATTTGGGCAAAGAAAACACCTTGCATTGCACTCAGCACTCTATATGAAGATCTGGATCAGGTAGGGCTTGCTCTGCCAAATCTTAGAGATTACTATAAGGCCTATTTTGCCCAGTACCTATCCAGATTCCAAACTCAACTTCATACAAAAAAAGTTTTCATAAATACATTGTTTTAGATGTATCCATCATTCTCCAGCTAATTGGTCACATGTCATGGTTTATTGTGATAAGATTGCAAAATTTTCAGCCATTTCCAGATCAAATGTGGTATCGAAATTTTAGTGAACGAGAACTTAATTTTGTATGGTTTTGATCCTGATCTCTCTTTTCCGACCAGGTGGCTAAATTACTATATATTGCTATGGCAGTGGCTAGATCTCTTTTATTACAACAATGGTGTACCGAGCAGATTCCATTCTTTTATGAATGGCTACATAAGATGAAACGGGTTAAAAATAGTGAGAGGACTTTCGCGCAACGAGTGGGGGGTATTAGAAGATTTTATAGAATCTAGGCGACTTTTTTTGATTAAAATTCGAGAGCAGTTATTGATATTACGGGAAATAGTAGTTTTTATATGCTCTATAGCATAGTATATGCAGACACTGTGATTTTAATAACTTTTGCTATAATGCGTGGTGTATGATATTTGTTTTCTCTTTCAGACTTATGTAATTTTTTATGCTAAATGAGATGAAGTATTGTCGATGAACTGGATATTATTTACAATTTTATATTGTTTTTAAGGACTTCAATAAAAAATAAAAAAAATAAAAATAAAAAAAACAACAACACCTGAATACCCATGACTGATTCACAAAACAGTTCCTGTGGCTTTCTCATAAATGTCCAGGCCTAGAAAATTCCTCTTCACAAAAAAATGCGATTCGAGGAGCTTTACTCCCAGTGGTTAATTTGTAAAGGAATACGTGCCAGTGGCCAAAGTCTGAGAAGGCGGCTGCCAGCAATATTGAAAGCTGGAGTGTGGAACACCAAGCCCGCAGTCTTGAATCTAGCTAATGCTTATTTAACCCATCACCAGACACTCTCTGCCTTTAATCTCACTCTTGCAAGTTTAATGTTTCTTCCTTCCTCACTGTTTTCCGTCTTTCCCTTGCGTATTTTTCCGCCTGTCGTGTCTACACACTTTCAATGACGACAGACACGGAGGGTTCTCTATTCACGAGCTTTATTTCCTTCCTCACACCAGCATGTCATTCCCTCGACTGCCGCCCTGACCTCCTACTCCGCCTCTTTCTGTCACTCCCATCCTCCCCTATCTCCGCCCATCCTGCTCCACCCATACAACCACTAGACCCCTCATCTCTACATCTCCCCCTTTGTTAGCAGCGAACGGGGTCACCAGGAGTTACATCTCCTCAATCAGCCGCTTGGGCTGGCGGATAGTTTGTCGTGGACGGAGTGTGCGGCCTTCAGGCACTGTGTCAGATTCCGCTCCGGGTGTCTGTCTCACTGGACTGTCACCCTTGCTCTGTGTCGCAGGTTGCAGAGTTTGTGGAGGTGCAGGTCGTGACTCTAGAGTCTCTTGTAGAGCCGGGCTGCACTTCTGAAAGTGAGACACATTCCGTGTTACACGCCTGGTGTCTGACTCTGCTGTCAGCATGGTGCCTCTCTGACGAGTGACCGTCAGAGGTTCCGCTCTGAACTTGCTGTCTGTCTTCTTGGATTGTTCTTGCTTGACAATCACGCAGTCTCCTTCGTGGAATGAGAGAGAGCGAGCCCGCCGTCTCCCATCTGCGTACGCTTTCATGCTTTCTTTGCGAGCTTTGTCGGTGGCTTCGACCTCCCGGTGAGTACGGTTGGGAGAAATGGGTCGCAGCGCTCCCTCCCAAGTGGGTATCCGGGTCCTGACCGGGCGCCCCAACATGAGTGTAGTAGGGCATTTACCTGTGGTGGCATGCGGCGTCGTCCGGTAGGCTCGGAGTACATCATTGAGGGCTGCCTGCGGGTCTCTTTTGTCCAGAGCGGCCTGTTGGAATGTCCTTTTTAAGGTGGCCATGAACCTTTCCGCTGTGCCGTTGGCCTGCGGCCACAGTGGCGTGATCCGTCGGTGTCGCACATTCATGAGCGTCAAGAAATCACTGAATTCCCGGCCATTGAACGGAGGCCCATTGTCTGTTTTCACCTCCGCGGGTAGACCCCAGGCTGCAAAGACTTCATCCAGGACGGTGAGCGTGGCAGCTGCGTTGGTGGATGGGACGAACCGGGCGATGGGAAACCTTGAGTACTCATCTATTATAACTAGCACATACTTGCCCGATGACATGGGGCCGTAGAAGTCCATGGCCAGTTCTTGCCATACTCCTGGTGGCAGGGGCGTCATCTGGAGTGGAGCGGGTGGGTCTCCTTGCCTTACCACTTGGCACTGCAGACAGTCTTTTAGGGTGAGTTCTACCATTTTGTCTAGGAAGGGGAACCAGACACGTTCACGAAGCGCCCTTTTCGTCGTGACTACTCCTCGATGACTTTCGTGTGCCAGGTTGACGACTCCCTGTCTCAGTTGTTGGGGTATCACAATTCGAATGTCTCGCAGCAGTAGGCCATCAGGTGTGACAGATAGTTCTTCGCACACATTCCGGAATGCTTGCCACTCCTGACGCCTTGTGGTGTCACCTTTTTCGTCCTCCACCTCTTCGTGCCGCCATTTGTTCGTTCGGACCCTTTGGATCACCTGCTGCAGCATGGTGTCTTGCTGGGTGGCGTCCAGGATGGCCTCTAGGGGGACCGCCGGTGGCCGCGCTTGGTCCACCACAAAATGGACATACTCGTCTGCCATGGACGGTGTGTGTCGCTGAGAGTCTTCTGGGTGGCGCGACATATAGTCAGCTGGGTTGGCAGCCTTCCCTGGCTTGTGCACGATTGTGAATGTGTATTCTTGCAGACGGAGTCCCCACCTCTCGATGCGGGGTGGCATCTTGGACCGGGGGTTGCCATAGATGGTGACGAGGGCTTGGTGGTCTGTTACCATGGTGAAGTGCTTCCCGTAGATGAACACATGGAAGTGCTCACACGCCCACACCACCGCAAGGCTCTCCTTTTCCGGTTGGGAATAGGCTTTCTCCGTGTCGGAAAGGCTCCGGCTGGCGTGCGCCACAATGTGGCGGTGGTCTGTGTCCTTGTCATATTGAGCCAGGATGGCTCCTAGCCCGACGGGGCTTGCGTCCACTGTTATTTCAGTCTTGCGATCTGGGCTGAAATAGGCCAGGCTTTCCACCGAGCCCACTGCCCTCTTTATGGCCTGGAAGGCTTGCTCGCATTCGGGAGTCCACTCAAAGGCCTGTCCTTGCTTGGTGAGCGTGCGAAGTGGGTGACTTATTGTGGCATAGTCCTTGATATACCTCGAACAGTAACTCGCCATGCCAAGGAAGGATCGCACATCACTGACGTCAAGTGGACTCTTGGTGCTGTTCAGAGTACTCACTTTGGCAGGGTCTGGTTGCATTCCGGCTCCTGAGAATATGTGGCCAAAGAATTTCAGTTGCGACTGATGGAACTCGCATTTCTCCTTGTTGAGCGTGAGGTTAGCCTCCAAGAGAGCATGGCAAACCCTGTCTAGGGCCGTGTCGTGGGCCTGGAGCGTCGCCCCATAGACTAGAATGTCATCGCTGTAGTTCAGCGTATTTGGGATGTGATGTATCGTTTGCCGGATAGCTTCTTGGAATATTTCAGCGGCTGATGAAATGCCGAAATTCAGTCTCTTGTATCTGAACAACCCTAGGTGCGTTGCAAATGTTGTGATATAGCGGGAGCTCTCGTGCAGTTCCAGCTGATGATAGCCTTTGTTTAGGTCCAATTTGGAAAACACCCTCGCCCCATTGAGGGCGGCAATCATGTCACTTAGATGAGGTCCGGGATGACGCTCTCTCTCAATGGCGGTGTTGGGCATTCTCATGTCCACACAGAGTCGCACTTTCCCGGGTGTGCCTTTCTTTGGTACGATCACGACGGGAGATACCCACGGTGTGGCGCCCTCCGTCCGTTCGATGATGCCGGCGTCCAGCAGGTCTTGTAGCTCATCCTCCACCGCTTGCTGGAGGTGGAACGGAACTTTTCGCGGGTGTTGGGCAACCGGGCGGACCTGGTCATTTATGTGAAGGCGGATCTGGCCTCTGTTCATTTTCCCGAGTCCAGAAAACAGCTTTGGGAACTTGTGCACGGTGTCATTTTCACCAGTGACGCGGTATAGGATTTCCACCAGTTTCAACCGTTCCGCCGTTGGCAGACTGAGGAGACAGTCCGCTTCCGGTCCCTCGATGACGTGAATCACGGCCGGAATAGATGTTGTTCGGTGCCTTAGTGTCGTTGAAAACTTCCCCAAGCATGGGAGCGGCTTCCTGGACATCCAGGTGTAGACACGCACATGTGCGGGGTCGAGCCGAGGTCGAGGGTTCATTTTCTGATATTCGGTCACTGGGATGTAGTTGAGGGATGCCCCGCTGTCCATCACGAACTTCGTGGGATGCGTGCCAACGCAAATGTCCAACCGAGGGTATTTTTTGAGCTGATCGGGATCGGCGATCATGTTTGCATATTCTACAGAGTATTCGTGTTCACTCGAAGGTGATTCGGAGTCTCTTGATGGTGATCTTCTAGACCATCTTGACGACCGTGACTCCCTGCTCGACTGGGAGGATTTGGAGGAGGACTTCCGGCGGTCACGTACCGCTCGCGCGTGGTGGCGGCGTGTCTCACCTCTTGGTGACCTCGTGGAGGCTTTTTCTTTCTCCCGGCGGTAGTCGCCGCACATGGTCTCAAAATGGTTGTTGCGACCACACTTGTGGCACTTCTGTCCCAGGGCCGGGCACGCTCCGATGTGTGGGAAGTCGTACCCGCATCGGTAGCATCTTCTCAATGGCGCCTTCTTCCCATGATCCTGGCGCCTGCTTCTCTTCCCCGAATCAGGCCGTCGATGACCGGGGCGACGGTGGTGTCTCGATGGCGGCCGAGCTTGTCGTTCCCGCTCTCTCGACCACCGGCGAGGGCGGTCGGTGCGTACTTGACAGACTACCTCCTTGCGGTCCACGCGTCCTGCCTCCATTGTCTTGGCTTGCTCTTCAGTCTGATCATGGAGTCTCGTGATCTCTTCAATTTCATCCAGCGTGTGACTCTTTTTTAGTAACTTTCTGCGTAGCGTCTCCGACTGGCAGCCGTCGATCACCCGTAGGCGAATGGCGTCATCCGTCGAGAACTCGTCGAACTCACAGTGGCGCGCCAGGCGCCGCAACCTTGTGATGTATGAGCCCATGACTTCATCCTTTTCTTGTCGCGCTCTTTGGAATACGTAGCGTTCATAATCTACATTCTTCTTGTGCACAAACTTCCGATCCAGGGCTGCGCGCACATTCGCATATGTTCCCGCGTCCGCGGCGGGGAGTTCCTTTATCATCTTGCTGACATCCTTGCCCACGAGGTTCCGAAGTGCGATCAGTTGATCCTCGTCCCCTGTCACCTTCGAGCCCTTAATGTAGTCCTCAAAGTCTTCAATCCACTCTTCCCAGCGAGGGCCCATGCTGCTCCCAACCACGAGCGCTAGGGGTTCTGGGGGGCGTAGGTGCGACAGCCCCATGATGATTGGCTTCGCATCTTGGCGCGCTGGAGAATGGGTTGGGGACCCATTATTCGACATCGCGGCGTGCGTGTGATGCGCGCAGCGGCAGCGCAGAGCAGGCCCAGGGGATCCCTCGTGGAGTCTTGCGCTGTATTTAGGTAAGTTCTTTTTTTTTTTTTTTCTTGTATTTGCTTGTGCTTGATGAAATTTCACTGTTGCCTGACTTCAAAATGGCCGCCCGGGCCTAGTTGCATGGGGCGTCCGAGAGTCCGCCTGACTTTAAGATGGCCGCCGGTTGAGGAGCGTGTGTAGACGTCCCACGTGGTGCCGGGCTCTCAAGTCATTCATTCCGGGGGCAGCGCGCTGCTTGGACGGCTCCTCTCATGGTCTGTTTCATCTATGATTATTTCTTTTTCACTCACGGCTTCGCAGGCGGGTGGGCAGTCCTCACGTTCACTGCTCCGATCTGGCCGGGGGAACACGCGCGTCGGCGCTTTCACTTTTCCTCTTGCCTGTCACGGCGGCGGTCCTCCTCACCGCAGAGCGCTCGCTCCTTCAGCTGCTTGCTACGGCGGCGGTCCTCTCCACCGCAGGGCACTCGCTCAGTCTCTTCACACGCTGTCGCGGGTGGCGGCGCTTTCGCTGGTTCCTTGCTACCAGCCTCTCATCAGCTTACTCGGCGTGCTGGTGTTTCGGGAGAGCATCCAGCTCCATCCCACCTTCGTCGCCAGCTGTCGTGTCTACACACTTTCAATGACGACAGACACGGAGGGTTCTCTATTCACGAGCTTTATTTCCTTCCTCACACCAGCATGTCATTCCCTCGACTGCCGCCCTGACCTCCTACTCCGCCTCTTTCTGTCACTCCCATCCTCCCCTATCTCCGCCCATCCTGCTCCACCCATACAACCACTAGACCCCTCATCTCTACACCGCCTTGCGTATTTTTCGCTATCTTGTTCATTCAAAGTCTGATGGGAGAAAAATACGTGCCGTCCCCAAAAATGAGTACCAGTGGGCCCAACTGCAAACATCGGCTCAAATTAAGTCTGTTTACAACAAATAAATTCAGTTTGTGTCGGTGGTAGTAGTTAAGTAAATGAATGCATTCAGGTGGTTTAACTTTAAAGTTGATAAACTAAAACTCACAACGAACACATCCAGTACAGGTTTAAACCAAAGAACAATTATGTCAAACAATTTGCCCAAGGCCACACGGTGACAACAAAGATCAGTGAAATGCACAAGAATCTCGACACGAAAGACAAAAAACAATATCTTTCCCTGTCTGTCGAGTTTCATCTTCTCTGCGAGAACCTTAGCAATTAGGCTGCCGAGATCTAATCACTGTATTTGTCTGGCTCGGAATCTGTGTAATAATACAAGATATGTGACCCTGGCTCAATTTCAAGCCAGAAATCAAGCAGTGCAGGTTAATTTCTGTCAAGAAAATGGTGCCAAAACATCTGTCACGGCGGGAACTCATTTCCAATTGTCCTGCTTGGAATCATAGGCATGTGCCTGGAAGGAATAATATCCGCTTCCCCTGCCAGGAATTCATCAAAAAATGTTTATCCTGGCAACAGCCACACACAATGTGTACTGCCAGAGATGCAGCCCAATATGTTTGTGCAGGCAGGAGGCATCTGATTTATTTTTTATTTTTCAGGAACTTAAGTTTTTCTTTGTGTCCCAGCAGAAATCCCTAGATGCATCTGGGCTCTGTAGGGAACTTTAGAAGCTAATTTGCATTGTTTTGCTCATTTTGAAGCCCTCATCTTCATAATTAAGACATTTATGTACAGATACAGGGAACCATCCTTTTGCAGCCACGTGCCTGAGTGGGCGATGCAGGTTCTCGATTTACAGTTATAAATGTAATGTTGAAGGATAACAAAATACATCTTACCTCAGACGTGAAATTGTTATGACTCAGGGGGAATGGAGGTGTTGTAGCCACAGGTTTGCAGGCTTGAGCATACTGGCAAGTATCAGCCTTAAATGCACCCTCATGTCTTCGATTATCTCAAACTACTAGGGAACAAATAAACAGATGTAGTGAGAATGGAGGTAGAAAACAACCTGCTGTAAAGGGATTGTGTATTCCCTGTGTATAAGGGAAGACGAAATTACAATTACTCGTAATGTTGTATCCCTGAGCGGATTTCTTAAGCCGGTCAGCACTAATTGAAAACATATCCTGCACGAGGAGAGGCACGAGCGAACACTTCTGAAATCAGTAGCGCCACAGTATCGTGCATTTTCTAGCCACTATACCCTGACGCCCAAGATATGCAAGGCACAATACAAATGCTATTAGTAGGGGCAGGCTGGAAAATGTATGCAGTGAAGCCTAAAGAAAAGGCTCAGGGATACAAAGTCTAGAAGGGACAGGCTGGATGGTGCTGTTAGGGGAGCATTAGGGAAAGACGCAGAAACACCAAAACTAGAAGGGCAGGCTGAAGGATGTACTGAGCAAAGTTTGTGGAAAAGGGTCTAGGATACAAAGCCAAGAACGGACAGGCTGGAGGGTGTGCTGAGTGAAGTATAAGGGAAAGACTCAGGAGCATCAAATCTAGAAGGGGTGGGCCGAAGGGTCTGCTGAGCGAGTTTGTAGCAAAGTGTGAAGGATACACAGCCTAGAAGGGACAGGCTGGAGGATATGCAGAGCGAAGCAGAAGGGAAATGCTCAGGAACACCAAACCTAGAAGGAAAGGCTGAAGGGTGTGTTGAGCGAAGTTTGCCCAATAGAGTCAGGGAAACAAAGTCTAGAATGGAAAGGCTGGAGTGTGTGTTTAGGGGAATGTTAGGGAAAGACTCAGGAGCACTGAATCTAAAAAGGGCAAGGTGAAGGGTGTACTGAGGGAAGCATCAGGAACAGATTAAGGGATACCAGGCCTAGAATCAATCAATCATTATTTCTTAAGTGCGACTACTCACCCGTGTGGGTTTCAAGGTGCTGGGGGGGGAGTGCAGGTCTGACTGGGTGTTGAGGTTCAGTCGAAGAGGTAGGTCTTGAGATTCTTCCTGAACTGGGTAAGCGACTTGGATAGCCTGAGGTAGAGAGGCAGGGTGATTACAGGTTTTGGCAGCAAGGTAGGAAAAGGATCTTCTTACAGTCCTTGTCTTGCGGATCCGAGGGACGGTGTGAAGGGCCAGGTGGGCGGAGCAGAAGTGTCTGGTAGGTACGTGGATTGAGGGGCGGTGGTTAAGGTATGATGGTCTTGTGGCGTGGAGGGCTTTGAAAGGCGTGTGTGAGGAGCTTGAAGGGGACTCTTTTGATGACAGGGAGCCAGTGGAGTTCTTATAGGTGTTCGTAGATGTAACTGTGGTGGGGGATGTTGATGACCTGTCTGGCTAATGCATTTTGAATGTTCTGTAGTTTCCTGAGGAGTTTCTCGATGACGTCTGCATAAAGCATGTTGCCATAGTTGAGTCTGCTGCTGATGAGTGCATGGGTGACCGACTGTCTTTCTGGCCTCAGTGGGGATCCATCCGAAGGTCTTTTGAAGCTGGCGAAGAGTGTGGAAGCATGATGAGGAGACAGAGTTGATCTGGCGGTTCATAGTGAGTGGGGAGTCCAGTATGATGCAGAGGTTTCGTGCATGGTCCATGGGTGTGTTGAGGGGTTCCTAATGTGGTGGGCCACCAGGAGACATACCAAGTGGAGGTGGTGGGCCGGCTGAAGGGGCGACTGGGGAGAGGGTTGTGGCTGAAAGAGGCTCAATAAAAATCTCAGGGATGCAAAGCATAGAGGAAGCTAGCTAGAGGATATGTTGTAAGAGGGCTTGGGAAATCTCAAACTACAAAGACTAGAAGCAGCACGTGAGAGAAGACCAATCAGAAGATTCGGGGATATAATGCTAGAAGGGCCAAGCTAAATCATGAGCTGAAAAAGGCCAAGGAAATTGTTTCAACTAACTATGGCGTTAAGAGATAGGCTGAAGAGTATATAAGGAAAGGCCTCAGTTATACACAAGCTAGAATAGGCAGGCTGGAGGATATGCTGTCACAGAGCTATGGAAAAGATTCAGGGACACAAAGGTTTGACAGGCCAAGGAAGGGAAAGAAACCTCATGAAAAGACTAAGGAATTCAAAGGCCAGAATGGAGAGACTGGTGGGTATACTGAGGGAAGACAAAGGAAAAGACTCAGGGATGAAACGTGAGAATTAGCAGGTGTTAGGGAGTGCAGAAATAAGCTGAAGGAACGACTCAGTGATACAAAGACTAGAAGAATAAAATTGAAAGTGCTGTATGGAAAACCTTTAGACATAAAGGTTAGAAGGGACTGGCTGGAGGTTGTAGTGTGGGAATCTTATAGAAAAGGCTTGAGAATACAAAGGCTAATAGGGATATGCGTCTGAAGAATGTTCTGAGGGAAGTACAGGGAAAAGGCTCAGAGTATGATGTCTAGGAGTATAACATCTTGAGGGGGTGGGGTTTAGGGTGTGCTAACAGATGTTCAAATAAAGTTTCAATGATGGAAATGAAGTGAGTAAAGTTTAGGAATAAAGTATCAAGGCATTTAGGTAAACAGAGGCAGCATGGAGACTGTGGTCATAGAAACACATAGAGTATCCCTGCAGATGCAACATGAAAGAGAAGACATTTTCACATGATTTCTATCTTATTTGTTTTGCAAGCACCAACTAATTGGAAGTGCAGAACATCAATGTGACTACAGGAGGTAAAAGGAGAATAAAGCTGATAGCAGAAAGGACGTAGGAGTGGCCGCTCTGCTGAATTTGGAATCAACTGTGATGATGAAAATATTTTATTAGATAGAAGAAAACCATATGCCTTTAAAAAATGAACGAAACTTAACATTGTTGGAAAAATAGTTACATATGATCCTGTGTGAGAGGAATAGGGTGTCCCAATATGCCAAAATCAATCAGGATAAACTAATTAACTTACAGAACAATGGTGCAATTTGTTCTTATTTAGTGGAATATTACGTGGGCATAAAGTTACTACAGGGTATTGGAATTTGAATCCCCTACATGCTCAGACACATATGGTTTTATGTTAGTAGCCTTCAAAAGGAGGTTTTATTAATAGATCCACCGTGTCCTAGGCTTTGAATAGAGCAAGGGTTTTACATAGCCCTAAAGCGTGCACAATGAAAAGCCCACAAATTAGCTGGACTAGAGGATAAATGCAAAAACCTGCACGGGACAACCTGATGCCTCCACTCCGGCTGCAGAGGAGCGACGTTCTCCGCCTTTCTCCTCACTAGCTGCCTGTCTTCTTGGTGTGGAGGAGGGATGCCTCCACCAGTAGATCGGCCCGGGACGGGGTAAGTTTGATGGCATTAACCTTTTCTACAGCAATGGCAGTGTCGTACTTTAAAATTTGGGACCGCATAGGAGGCAGGGCCCTACCCCTGTCTATCCCGGTATTAGCGAACCGCGAATGGTCAATGCGGTATGTACAAGTGCTTTGTGTAACGTTTTAGCTATGAATGCACTATGTATACGTTATTATACATTGACTCCGTGGGTTCCTTTTTGTAGCGGTGGCCATCTTATGGTTGCCCTCACATAGGCTATATAGCATGAAGCGAAAACGGGCCTTTTAGAGCACATGTGCCTTTCTTTGACTTTTCTGTGACCTGGGCAGCTTGGCTCCGCCACCCCAGGTCAAACTGGTCTCAGGAGTTCCCCGTCCTCTGGCCACCTGTGATTAGCATAAGGGCTTGACACACCATAAAGTCTTTTCATCCTACACAAGCCTCCCGGCTAATCTCTTTCACACCTGACTGTTCCTGCTTTATGGCTTGTTTCCCGAAACAGGAGATGCTCATGTTTATTGGGGCCTATCAATATCTGATGTGGGATCTGAGCCTTGCTGGGTAAATAATTACTGGCTGGCTTAACTGGAATGTGGGATGGTCATCATGACTCTGCCTTTTCGTTTGCAATGTAGACATGTGAATGACCAACTGCAAGAGAAGGGCGGTGTTGCCCAGAGCGTAACATCCTCCATAAAAGAGGAGATTGGTTTCTGTTCTGCAGACTGCCTCATTCAGTTGCTAAGGCTTCTGTGCGACGTAGTCTCACTCATTTGAGTTTAATAAAGATGTCTTTTCATATTTCAGCTTCTGTTGCCAAGTTCTTTGTTATATTATCAAGATATGCAGAATTCTATAATACCACATCAGGAAGTACTCGAAGTCATAGGGTGCTACCCCTAGCACCTCTGGGGTCTCAAAAATTGGAGTACTTCAGTTGGCGCCCACCAGCGCGGCCTCATCAGAGAAGTGACTTTCTGTGGGAGTGATCTTGTCAGGAGACTGAAATCTACTGAGGAGGACAGAACGGGATTCTACCAAGAAGGTACTCTGTGCACAGGGATTCTGGAGATTCTTTGATTATGTAGCCCGGTATATTTCTGCTCTTCCTGATTTTGATCCTCCACATGATGTCACTCAAAAGGTGAGAAAAAGAACCCTTTTGGCGTGAGTATTATAGAAGACGTTTGGTCATGTAGAACTTGACAATTAGAATTTGGATAACCTTTTGATTATTAGGAATAAGAATTAAGTATAAGTGGGTCGCTCCCAGTCCTTTGGTTCTTTGGGTCTTTAGTTTGGTTATCGCAATTACCAAAGCCGAGGGGTTGGTTTCTTGGTTTCTGATTTGGTCATTGCAATTACATCATCATCATCATAGTCTTTATTCGAATTTTTAAAAGAATCCATAAAAGACACAAACATATACAAAAAACACAATTATCAATGATCTGAACCTTATAAAATAGATAAAATCATCCTTTAAATATCTTAAAATTTCAATTAAGACAATTAAAACAAAAAGAAGACAGAAAAAAAAAACCAAACATGTAAACAGACTAAAAATTACAGTTTAAGACAAAGATTAAACGTGACAAAAGACTGAAGATGGAAACATTATTTAAAAATACATTTTAAAATAGTGCTACTTTTCTTAGAGGGGATTTTACTGCTAACTACCCATGAGTCCCTATGGTAGATGCTCCCGCGGATTTCCTGAGAGCCCTATGTCTTAAAGACCAAGCCCATCCCAAGTATTTAGCTAAAACGATTGATAATACTGGAAGAGTGCTTGTACACAGGAGTCTTAAAGCAACAGCAGAACTCCTAGTGGCAAGGATTTTACACAAAGGGGACAGCCATGTCCTTCTAGGGTTCGCATAAACGGGGCAGATAAACAGAAAATGTGCGATTGTTTCCTCGTATAGGCCACAAATGGGACAAGTCCCTACACTTGCTCCAGCCCACCCTTTAGTTAGAGCCCTGAGTGGGAGCGAACCTGCTCTTAATTGGAAATAGAGTTTCCGATCTCTGGGTTGGGTGATCAAATCCCAGTAGGGTTCAAGAGCTGGGGAAACCTTCGCCTCCCAAAAAACAACTAGTCATTGTAGGTGAGGCAGAATCATTCCAGATCCGATGGTATGTCCGTTCCCAGTATAGCATTTTTAGGGCTCTCTTTGAGGAGAACCCGGTAGCCACCGGATCGCTCCATAGTCCCTCCATACCCAGATCTATCATGGTTTCCAGGAGGTTCCTTAGCCACCCAATCTTATGGAATGTGTTGGCCTTTATTACATCCATAAGACCCATAGCATATGGGTGAAGCTCTGGAGTAGTCCAGAGTCTCCTCCAGTAAAGGACTGGGCGGAGTTTGGCTATGTCCTTAATTGCCTTCCTACCCAAATCATACCGTAACGGGACCAAGGGGGTGCTCTGCCGAAGGCCGACTATATTGCGAAAAAATTTATTTTCGACAACTGTTAGAGATGATAATTTGTCGAAACCCCATAGCTCGGCCCCGTACAACACTGAGCTTAAGGCCTTTGCCTCGTACACTTGGAGCAAAGGTTTAATAGGCCTAGTGAAAGATTTTTTATGTTCACCAATCAGGGTTCCTGTTATCTGCCTGAATTTCAATGTGGCCATTTCCAAGTGTCTGTTCCACTTATTATCATGTGTCACATGCATGCCCAAATAGACGAAGTTTTTTACTTCCTCAAGTTTCTGCCCACTCATAACAAACTTTCCTGCTCTGTAACTCGGATGAGGATTAAAGGCCATGAGTTTGGTTTTGGTCACATTGACCTCTAGGCCATGATTTCTGCAGAAATCTTCAAATACTAACAATGCCCTTCGCATACCACTCGGTGTTTTAGATACGATGAGGGTGTCGTCAGCAAACATCAATATTGGAGTGCTCATTCCAGCCAACTTGGGGGCATCGGTGTTAACTTGAGCCATATAGTCGACTATTCCATTGATGTACAGGGAGAAGAGCGTGGGTGCCATGGTGCATCCTTGGCGCACACCGCGCTCCACCGCAAACTCCGGGGTAATGTCCCCCGGGCCTCCCCACTGGATTCTTGCAAAATTCGACTCGTGCAGTCGCCTAATTAAGTTCAAAAGTTCCAAAGAAAGGCCTAGCTTTTCAAGAGTCCTCCACAACTGCTCTCGGGGGACGAGGTCAAAGGCAGCTCTTAGGTCAACAAAAGCGACGTAGAGACTGCCTCTGCCTAATGTTACTACTTTCCAGTGCAGTTGAACAAAGCGGAACACCTGGTCCACCGTGCTGGTGGATTTGCGGAAACCCGCTTGGAAAGGGGAGAGTATCCTATTGTCTTTGATCCAATCCAGTAGCACATTCAAGACCATCCTCCCAATGACCTTCTGGATTGTGTCAATTAGACTAATAGGTCTATAATTCCCTGGGAGAGATTTATCTCCCTTTTTGAAAATGGGAATTATAATTGCGCCCCCCCCCCATGATTTGGGCACGGGAGCCCCTTCGGCCACAGCGTTGGCCACTAGTGAGATGTATTTGCTCCATCTGGGCTTGTTGTTAAGGAATAGATCAGATGGGACCCCGTCCAGACCCGGTGCCCTCCCGGTGGCTACACAGGCCAGGGCTACTAAAACATCATTTGGGCTAAATGGACCATGCGAATAGAATTCGTACGATGTCAACCCCGAAGATTTGTATAGGGGGTTGCATGCGTATTGAGGTTTAAAATAACCTATCCAGTCCTCTTGGGTGACATGGTTAGATGGACTATCAGGCGTGCCACCTCTGTTCCATTTAATCACACTCCAGAACAATCTGGAGTCCCTGGCGTAGCAAGCCTCCTTCAGGTCAGACCAATACGATTCATCCCATCTTTTTTTAGCTTGGGCGAGACACTTCTTATAATGGAGCCTTGCTATTTGAATAATAGTCTTGCTCTTGCTAGAAAGAGCTTGCGCCAGGATACCTCTGGCTCGTCTGCACTCCTCGTCATACCATCTTAAACGTTTGAAGAGTGGTTTTGTACCTTTCTTTATTGGCTTATAGAAAAAGCTACGTAGTCCCTCAAAGAAGGACTCATGTAGACTAGTGACTTGGTCCCTAGCTTAATTGGTCACCAGAATATCTTCCAATTTTGCAGTGGTCTTTGCAAGCTCGTCGTCGATATTACCAATGACCTCGACATTGATCTTGACCTGGGGCCACTTAAGTCTTCTCATATCATTAGTAGGAACGCGGTCAGGGTGTCCCGATTGATGTTCCCCTCTCGCCGTGTTACAATCCCCCCACCATCTATGGGTAACACAAATAGGGTTGTGGTCGCTCTCGGCTCTTAATACAACCACCATGTCAACAATATGCTTCCACAGCCTCATGCAACAAAGAACGTAGTCAATCCTACTAGCCGAACGTCCGTTGTCAAAGGTAAATGCACCATTCCTGTCACCAGGGGTCCTTCCGTTCAAGGCCCTTAGGCCTTTCTCATAGCATAGTGCGTTTACCTGCACTGCTATCGTGGACCACCTTTTAATTGGACGGAGCGGCAGGGCAGGTATTCCCCATAGTCGATCTTCTTCGGGATCAAGGCCCCATTCGGAGTCCGGATCTAGCAGGGGTTCAAATGTAACATTAAGATCACCCGCGACAATCATATCCCTATTGCTCGAGTTTATTTCAATGAGACTAATCAGAGTGTCCAATACCCGTGACCTTTTCCCTTTCGTCCCGCGGAGGTATAAGTTATAAATATCTAATGTATGCATTGAGCCAAAGGTTAATCTCACTAGTTGGATATCTGGGGAACCCGTATCAATCGTAGCGGCCCTTGAGAATAGATCTTGGCGAGCCCAGATGGTTAGCCCGCCCATAGGTCGGCCTTTTGGGCCCTTGATCGCTGGAACATAAAAGTTCAGATAGCCCAGCAAAAACTGGGGCTCGCAGGACCATGTTTCTTGCAGAATGCAAACATCATAATTGTTAACAAATCCCACCCAGTCAGGGGAATCTAGTTTGGCCTTCATACCTGCTAAATTCCACGATAACAAAGTGCCTTGTCTATTCCCCAGCAATGAACCTTGGTGTGCAACAGTCTCCATAGAGTCACTCGAATTCCCACTCACACTACAAGGGCCTATTGGGAAAACTGTAGATGGAATGGGCACCTCTGGCGGACCAGGGTTGACAACATCATGGCCACCAGTAGCGTCACATTCATTTGCCCTTTGAACTTTAGAGAGTGTATAGTTCGTCTTGCGGTGTGAGTGTCAATATCTAGGGGCTGTATCGTGAAAATGGTGTAGGGTGTGTGTCTCTATCCCTGAACTGGATCCGTAGGATGTGTGGTTCATGATGAACCTCGGGATTCGAGTGTCTTCGAAGTTAACGATAATACAATCACCCGCCACATTTTTAATACTTGGGCCCACCCAATTTACTCTTCTTGCAAATAAAATTCTCCCATTCAGGTTGTTTGGGATTGGCCTATTTATATTTAGCCAATGACTTACTTTGTTTCTTAGCTCCTGAAAAGATTCAGTTTTGCCTACGGATAATTCTGGAACACCAGTTAAAACAACTACGTATGGGAGAGATTCTGGTGGTAAATGAATTTGAGCTAAGGGTGGACTTGAGGGCTTTGCGGGGGTAACAAGATTAACAACTTCCCTCCCTTCCGCAATATGCTTTGGGTTATTACTCATAGATTCCTTACGTGTCCCTCCCTCCCGCCCTGGCAACTGATGAGTATTAGCCGCAGAGTTGGTAGAGCTAGTTCCTAAGTCTGTAGTAGTTGATGAGGTGGATTTTCCAGAAGGGAGCGATGCATTATTCGAAGAATTTGCAATATAGGGGCAACTGGCTTTAACATTATCTCTAGTAGACATTTTGACAACATTTTTTAAGGAACAAAAATTGTCCAAAATAGTTTGTTCCAGCCTGTCAACTTTTTCGGTGACTGATTTAACTCTTTCTAGAATTGGCAAAATTAAAGATCGGACGGCCTGTTCTAGCTGGGAAATCATGTCTCTACTATCGAGCAAAAAGGGGGTGTTTGTACTAGCGTCCTCCCCATGTAAGCATTCCTGGATACGTGAAGTGTCGGGGATTGCTGAATTTTGACATATTTTAGGCATTTTTGTCTGCCTGGTACGTACCATAGATCCACCCCTTTTCCTTTTAGAGTTGACTGGTCTAGAAAGTTTGGTCACAGCTCTTGTCTGAGGGGGAGTTGGGTTGGCATTGGGTGAGACTATTGCTGACGCTGTAGAAATTCCATCAGACAAAGCAATAGCAACAAGCGACCTGTCCGAAGATGTTGATACGTTAGAGTGTGTTTCAAAGCCAGCCGACGATGATACCTCCCTCCGAGACTGCGCCCTTAATTTAGTCGGTGACTTTGTCTGGGCCAGTATTCCTAATGAGGAGCGTCTTGCGAGGATGGGATCCGTAGAAAGGCGCCTCTCAGTGATGGCGATTTCATGCTCAATTACCGAGACTGCTCTGGTTATAAATTGGTCCATAGTACCAGACACTGTTACAGGGGCTGTGGCACGCTTCCCCTTCCCAGCCATGTTTAGCAGACCTAATAGAAACCTTACGTGTGTTGTTGGCGATTAGATCACGCGGGCGACGTAATTCGGTTAACAGTCCACCGTCACCTTACTTCAAAACTCTCACTGAAAGAGGGATAGCCCAGCCCAGCCTTGGCCAGCCCCGGACGGCCACAGACGCCCTTTGTCCGGGCTTCGTCCGGCGCGCCCCGCTCTCGTACCGCGCAGCGGTTAACGCCTCCACTGATATAGGGCGTGGCAGGACTAAGGCGGGTAGGCGGGGAAAGAGCACAGGTGCAACTGACCGCGGGCTCCTGGGATACGGAGTCCCGAGTCGTGCCTTTACCCCTCTGCAGCGCCTCCGGACACAGCAACGATGGCAGGCAGCCCCTCCTAGGGCGACGATGAAAGGAAACAACACCTCTGCACCAGGTAAGACTCTCAGCGATGCGGGACCCACGCCAGCGGGTTCCGCGAGGTCTTTTCTACAATCCAAGGCGGGTAGGCGGGGAAAGAGCACAGGTGCAACTGACCGCGGGATCCTGGGATACGGAGTCCCGAGTCGTGCCTTTACCCCTCTGCAGCGCCTCCGGACACAGCAACGATGGCAGGCAGCCCCTCCTAGGGCGACGATAAAAGGAAACAACACCTCTGCACCAGGTAAGACTCTCAGCGATGCGGGACCCGCGCCAGCGGGTTCCGCGAGGTCTTTTCTACAATCCACGGCGGGTAGGCGGGGAAAGAGCACAGGTGCAACTGACCACGGGCTCCTGGGATACGGAGTCCCGAGTCGTGCCTTTACCCCTCTGCAGCGCCTCCGGACACAGCAACGATGGCAGGCAGCCCCTCCTAGGGCGACGATGAAAGGAAACAACACCTCTGCACCAGGTAAGACTCTCAGCGATGCGGGATTACCAAAACCGAGGGTCTCGCATATTTGCGAGTGTATTGGTAGAGATAACCCCTTGAAGTTTGAAGCTAGATTAGTGAGCTATAAGATGCGTGATCTTAGCAAATTTGGAAATGTAGCTTTTGGTTTGTATAGGTTTGGATATGCGAATTGCAATTTGTGTAGGCAGGTAATGAGGAGATATTTCTCCATTTGGTTTGGATTATAATACTTGCGTTTTCCGCAGTATTTTTGGCATGCCTGTTTGTAAGCTCACATGGAAAAATGTGTTGCTTTTTGTTTTGAAAGGTACCATAGTGTGGGAAATATCTAAATAGGTTAGATTTAAAAACATATTTCTTCCTTGGTGATTTTGTATCCCCAGGGAATTAAAATATGACATAATACAAAACAAGGATCCTTTGTTCTGCGCAGTTTCATGAAAGAAGATATGCAGAACGATTTTGTGTGGTGTTCTGCTAGGCAAAGCTAGTGAATTGAGCGCATTCACTACTTCTTGGACATGCATCTGTCTGTGGGGCTGTTTATGCAGCCTTTTGGAACACTATTGAAAAGCGTTGCTTGTAAATATGACCTACAACTAGTATTTGCAAATGGTTTGTTTCAAGTATAGTCTTGAGCTGTTCTTTCTTTCTGTCATGCGTATTGATTTGTAAGTCAACTGTGTGTTTAAATGTCTGTGTTTTTTTTTCATTAGTGCAACTTCTGTAAGTAAATTGTGACGGCGCTATTTATGAAAAATGGCTGAAATGAGCTCAATATGTGTTTGTGGGTCTTCTGATGTTTCCAGTCTGTTAAGTAAATTGTTGGTTAATTAATATCAAGTAGAAACTTAAAAAAGAAATCCAGAAACGAACCATGTGATGTGCTAAAATAGCTATATGGTTCTCTTTAATTTATAGAATGAGCGTTTGTTAACATATACAAAACTGCCGTTTAATGCTTAAAGGATAAAATTAGAAACACATTCAGTAGATATAAATAAGGCCCCAAAAACGAAATTATCTATTTTTGCAAAAGTAAATAAATTTACAGCATTTTCCTTAGATGCATTGTATTAGATGTTCACAGGCAAACTTTTCAGCTGCAGTATATTTGATAGAAATGTTCATTCAGCCAGCACCTTCCCAGTTGAATACGGGTGGAATTTTCCAGAACCGTCCTTTTAAATGAAAGTGGCGCAAAAATGTGACGCGTTTCAAGTTGGGCTTATGCGCTTAGGCGTGTGAGTTAATGTGTCCAAAATGATAGGCAAGGGATGCAGCTTGTTTTCTATACATGGATTTATCACAAAAACGAATAATTGGGATTTTTAAAAAAAGAAAATTATTAATCATGGAAAAATTATTTTAAAAAAATAAGTGCTTTTCAAAATCGTTTTTTGATATTTATAAAGCTTAATACTCATACTATGACCTCCTAGCATTAAAATTTGATTTAAGTTGTGTTGCATCACTAAAATGACAAGCATTCGCGTGTACAATTTTCCCTTGGCGCAGGCGCAAACAAGCTCATTTTTATAAAGTATAAGTTATTATTTCCAATGCCTGACTCATGGGTTATGTAATAAACATTCTGGTAATGCATATTATGGAAACAAATTGTAGGATATTCATTTTTTAATGCCAAAAAATGAAAGTCGAATTTGGGTAGAAAACACTGTTTGAACTGCATTTTCTTCCATTCAGAGTACTTTTAAAGTGTCTCAGACTTCAGTAAATGCATACGTTTAGGTTTGATATATATTTACAGGTTGTGCCTTCTTATGATTCAATGAGTCAATGTGCCAGTAAAAAGGCTTGTTTTAATATCAGGGTTGAAGGTTCTAACTTTGGCTGTGTCTGTCACGATACTACTGAACACGCTATGAAAAACAGGACCTTTTTTAAAACTTGGAGAAATTAAATAAAATATGGTGTCGCAACCCGCAACTATTTGACGTTAATAAAAAACGGCCTTAATGGAGTTAGCACCCACATAGAGAAAGAGAAATGGAGAATTCTTTTTTGATGAAGGAAAAAGAGGATGTTTGTGAGCAGGTACTTGATGAAGTCAGTAATGATAGAGGGGTGGAGAAATGTAGAATTACGGTTATAGGAACTAGGTAATACATAGGAAGGAGAAGAACAATTGGGAAAATAGAATGCCGTGGAGGGAAGAGAGATGATGAAGGGGAGTAATAAAGACATGAAGAGTAGCGTGAGGAAGGTTATATTGACGAAGGGAATAAAAAGGAATGTGGTATCGGTTTGAGTAAGTGGGAGGGGAAAGATGAGATTGCAAGTTCTAGCAGTAGGGGTGAAAATATTGTAATTACCTAACGGGAGGCACTGAGTTTCATATGCTAATATGAAAGCGACGAACAGAGCTTGAATAAAGGCAAGTGACTAAATGATGAAGAAAATATCAAAACTCATTGCGAATACAATTCGCAGTGCCAGTGGACTGGGGCAGAAAGCGGTCCCAATTGCTGGAGTTCAGTCTAACTTTAGCTGGGCCTACTGAGACGTTCATTCATTTAAGGTTGTTGAAATGTGTACCATTACATAGGATTGTAACAAGGATTTATTCTAAAAAGTGGTATGTGTGTTATTAAGTTTCGTGAATTATTCACAGTAAATGTAGTTTAATAATCTGGGAATAGAGATAATTTTTTTTTAGCGCCTAAAAAGGAGAAATTATTTTTCAAAATAGAGTGAATTATTGCAAGTTAGGAGGAATTAGGAAGGCCTTCTGGCTTTGACAAATTCAGAGTGGCAGGAGCTGGGGGTTGGAGATCTGCAGAGGCTGGCTCAAGTTACGCTGTTGAGATGCTATCTTTAGTTCAATGGAGTAGGCTGTCACGTTGACATTTATGACCTTTTAAATTAGGGCCTTGCCTCTGTGGAATGCAGAATGACCTTGCTACACGGGCCTCTGAAGGTGGGGTTTCTGGTTTCTCCATAAGAACATCAATAAAACTAAAGAACTTAATTCCAAAGGGAAAATATAGCAAAGGGGTTTCTTTGGAAGCCCAAACATCATGTTAAATGCTTTGCAGAACTGATACATTTGCGTCTCGCTCTAAAAAAAGAAAAACAAAGAATGATGCCTGCTATTAGCTCCTATTTAACAGAAAACGGAGTGTTGCATTAATTCTTAGACAGACAAAAAGATTCTAAAATTTTTTTAAGGCTCCATGCCTAAATGTGAATGAATTGACAAATTAAGACTTATTTTTCACAGTGGAAATTGTGGGTGCCAAATTAATGTGTAGTGTCAGTGTAACGATTTTTTTAGAAAGATGAAACTAAGGTGGCTGGATGTTGCAAGGACTGACAAGGGGGTACTGTTAAGTAATGGCAATTTATTTTTGTGTATTTGGTCCTATCATGAATTGTTCTTGCTGGTCCTGTATGTTCGAAGAGAGACAGTAACGTTATATTTGACAGCAGATTTCCATTGCCTGGTGATCTACTGTCAAAAAGGAGGGTAAGGATTTTAAACCTGACAAATTAAACAGGCCCAAATATTGGGTTTTGGGCTGCAGGTTTACAGTGCATAAAAGTACATGACATGGTGTTGTGTGTCACCGCTTATTTACATATGCTATTGTTTTGTCTATGCTTTTTGTGCTGGATATACAGCAAGTATATCTGATGGCTTGACGTTTTGTGCGTTTTTATTATTTTTTGCATGTTTTCGTTGTTTTTTTTGCTACTTTTGATACTATTACAAGTTTACCTGTGTTGTGAGGGGATGGTCATGACGATGCCCATCGCTACGCAACAGTTGGTTGAACTTGTTCTGGTTACTAAATTCCACAGCTAATGATATTTCATGCTGTGAACATGAGAGGCAGCACTTTACCAGTGCATGTCCAAATTGGCTATAATGGTATTACAGAAAACTAAAAGAGATCTACAGGATCAAAGTGGGTCACCTGCAGTTAGTGACTTACTGCCCCTTCCTTTAAAGGAACAGGCAGCCCTACGTTTATGTATCCTTGATTGGACCTAAGGATGAAATTATAGATCTGTGACTCAAGGTGGCCTAATTTCTATATTACATTAGTTAATGGTGTCCTGTCTCCTAAGTAGCATATGGCCTTTGCTTCTTAAAAGGAAACTAGGTTTTCATTTTTCCCTGCAGAAGGAACTGGAACATTAGCTAAGATTACCGTATATGGTGTAGTCGCCAGCGGTAGAGTTAAAATGTATGTAACTTTGGCCTTTTGTGTACCACCCGTACTCTTGGTGTAGTGTCACATGCCTGACTATCACCCAAGTAAGTTCTTGTCCTTCCTATAGATTTTTATTTTTAATTGCTTTTGTTGTTTCTCCCCTGACCGATGTCGCATCATGCTTAGTTATTGGGGATTTTAGTTGTGTCCCAGTTCCAATTCCCTTTTCTGTATTCCTTTCACCAGTCAGCCCATTTATTATTGTAGGTGTATTGTTCAGGTACACACTTCCAGACTGCAGTGATGTATCAGGGACCCTCCATATTATGTATAATCCCCTCTTGTATGACCAGACTGGTTTTCAAGAATTGTCCCTAGGCCTGCTTCAATGTTTTCCAGCCTGACTGTCAAGTATATTATACTATAGTAAGACAAGTTTTCCATCCCGATAGGAGATAACTTACGTTTACCTCTTTTGAACATGACGAATTTTCAATGTCTATTTTTTAATGTGGTTTTTACCCTTTTTGTTCCTGCTGCTTTAATTTTCGGTGGGATCAGAAGTTTCTAATCATGCAAATATCAGGACCCTCTAGTTCTTTTGTTTTCATATCTGACTATTAGCCTGTGTATTGCCTAGTGCACCTGATGTGAAAGGTTTCTACATGCCTATGATAATCTGTACCATGTGATTTCTCTATTGAGATGTTCTAGATAAGGAATTTAGGAACACTTATATGTAATCATTGAAAAAAAAAATGTGTTTGCCCCGTTAGACAATGCCACCATATGTGAAGACATCCATTTAGATAGAATTCTCGTGTAGTTATCTACCCTTAGATGATGGAGGCTCTCACACGGAAACCCAATTGAAAAGCTTAGAGGCACTGTTTTGCCTACTCCCTTTTTATTTGTATTGCTTCCTGAGAAAGACAGTGTATTGTAGACGAAAATGGCGTGTGGCCACTCCTTTGAAAATCACAGGCCACCTGTTTACAGTCACCTTGTTATACAACGAACTGTTTAAAGCATCACACTTGCTTCATCAGAAGGCGTTCAACATCAGAAAAGAAGGTGGAGCTGGTTTTGCCACAGAACCAGAATTCCAGTGCAAAAGAGCGCCTGTCATGTGCTGGTAACCTCTGACAGTGCGCAGTCCCTTGAGCCCCTTGGCCTGAGTTTTTGGCCACACACTCCCCCTCTTTTCCTTTGCTTCAATGGAAGTGCAGTGCACCGGCGGATCCAAGATTGACAGAAAGCACTACATTCCAGTGCCCATGGAAGAGCAGCCTGAGCGTCCTCTGACACTGAATGACGAGTGTTGGAGTCTGAGAATGGTCCCGAATCTGCACGAGATGACCTGTGCCCTTGATCAATGGAGAGCACACTACCTGTAGTGCCTGCCGCAAAGGAAAAATACTGGCGCACTGCCTTGAGACATTGAGACTTTTTTCGAGTGAGCTGTGGGTGTTTGCCAGGAGGGCACTCCAACTAAGCAGTACTTTTCCCATGTAAGGCTTGAATGAAGAGGCCCATGCAAAAGAAAACAACAGAAGAAGATTTGATGGACAATAGAAGCCTGCCAGAGAGGCTTTTTGAACGGACTCTGGGCATAGGTGGTTTCACAAGAGGTTTCCGTGTGATTGTATAGAGTAGGTGTTAAGGAGACTGATTGTTTTGCTGGCATTGTTTTAAAGTACTATTCTGTTTAGTAAAAACAGAATGAAGTCCATTTTCTGTGGAAAGAGTACCCCCCTTTTCACCTCAGAGCATTGATGAGGGTCACCACTGTTTCACCTGAACATAAAAATTATTATTTCATTTGTAATAGTGGTCACTACTTTCTCCCGTTGTCTATATGTTTTTAATAACGAGTTTTCTTGTGTTTTTTTAAACATGACATTGTCATTTATGGGTGGGATTGATTTTCTCTACTCAATTGCCTTCTACACCCTCTTCCCAACCTATGTCTTTCCCTACCACTGTTTCTTTGCACTCTTTTCACCCTTTTCCTGAACATGAGCAGGTTAAAAGATCAGAATTCGAAAGCAATTCTTTTGTACAGCTTCTGCATCGACACTAGTTAGTAGTAAACATCACTAATTGTTGGGGGTGTGATCTTATGCCACCTAGATAGAGGTATTCCTTATTTTGTCCTGCCATATGTGGCCTTTGTGCTACTACATGTGTAAGGAGACGTGTCCCGTGAGAGTCGCTAAGTAATAGGATGATGCTACAGCAACATCTCCATGACTTCATGTCTGTAGACCTGGACTCGGATTGATGAGAGTATAGTTATTGCCTATGTAAGGGCAAAAGGAGGGTCTGTCGTACTTTAAAATTTGGGACCGCATAGGAGGCAGGGCCCTACCCCTGTGTATCCCGGTATTAGCGAACCGCGAATGGTCAATGCGGTATGTACAAGTGCTTTGTGTAACGTTTTAGCTATGAATGCACTATGTATACGTTATTATACATTGACTCCGTGGGTTCCATTTTGTAGCGGTGGCCATCTTATGGTTGCCCTCACATAGGCTATATAGCATGAAGCGAAAACGGGCCTTTTAGAGCACATGTGCCTTTCTTTGACTTTTCTGTGACCTGGGCAGCTTGGCTCCGCCACCCCAGGTCAAACTGGTCTCACGAGTTCCCCGTCCTCTGGCCACCTGTGATTAGCATCAGGGCTTGACACACCATAAAGTCTTTTCATCCTACACAAGCCTCCCGGCTAATCTCTTTCACACCTGACTGTTCCTGCTTTATGGCTTGTTTCCGAAACAGGAGATGCTCATGTTTATTGGGGCCTATCGATATCTGATGTGGGATCTGAGCCTTGCTGGGTAAATAATTACGGGCTGGCTTAACTGGAATGTGGGATGGTCATCATGACTCTGCCTTTTCGTTTGCAATGTATACATGTGAATGACCAACTGCAAGAGAAGGGCGGTGTTGCCCAGAGCGTAACATCCTCCATAAAAGAGGAGACTGGTTTCTGTTCTGCAGACTGCCTCATTCAGTTGCTAAGGCTTCTGTGCGACGTAGTCTCACTCATTTGAGTTTAATAAAGATGTCTTTTCATATTTCAGCATCTGTTGCCAAGTTCTTTGTTATATTATCAAGATATGCAGAATTCTATAATACCACATCAGGAAGTACTCAAAGTCATAGGGTGCTACCCCTAGCACCTCTGGGGTCTCAAAAATTGGAGTACTTCAGCAGCTCATTCCGAGTTGTGTCTGTTTCTCGAAGGCTGCTGTGACTGTTGCGTTGAGCCTCTGAAGGGAGCGTCACTTGTTTCTTCAACGGCAGCTTCCAATATGCCCACCATTTCGTGATTGATTTTTCCTGATTTTGCCTCTTCTCTGCCCACTAGCTAAAACGGCCTCCATGACTCTGACCCTGAACTGTGTACTTCTGGGACCAAATCAAAATGGCCTCGCTCGATGAATCCTTAATCCTGTTTTACTGGTCTATGTCTCTGAGTCCTACCAAAAAATGGCTACATTTGTTACCCATGAACAATATTAATTTTCGCCCTACTCAAAATGACCATGTGAATCCCATGAACCTTGTTTTACCTAAACGACCGAGATGGGTTACCCCGATCCTTGATTTATTTACATTTGGGCCTACTTAAAATGGCCATGATGAACCCCTGAGCCTTGTTTTACTTCTATTTAATAAAATTCCATAAAAGGTAGTAGTGATCCCAAATTGGGTGAAAAACTACACATCCGAGATAAATAAATGTCATATAGATCCAGTCAATGGCGTATTAAGTTTACAATTGCTATTAATATAGCGGGGTGCTGATGAAGCTGTGAGCACTTACTACCCAGGAGTGCCGTTGGCAAGTTGATAAATCAACTTGTCCGTACAATTATCAAAAGAAAAGCCAGCTAGTTACGCACACCCATATTCAGAGTACAAAAGGTCCTAGACACAACTCTTTATATAAGGACCAGTATTACTAATAAGTAGATGAACAATTCACAAAAGTCCTTAAAGAATGCTAAGTGTTCCAAAGTTCCACAGGACAGGATGAATAATCGCCAAAGCTTCAATAAAAAATGTTCTTTTTATTGGTTTTCAGACCCATATCCAATATCCAAAACAGCCAACACATGTTTCGTCCATACTTGATAAGTACTATGACTTTCTCAAGGCTAATGGTTGGTTTGTTAATTGCAGACTCCAGTGAGTGATATCGAAGATAAGATATCGAATCAATTAGAAATCTCCACGGCATACAAAAAAAATCACGTCAGTTCAAAATCATAAATATATCAGTGTTATCTGTAGTTGTCAATATTATCCAATCTTGGGTATGAATTCACACTGAAATGAGGTGTGAAGAGTTTGTGAGGAACCGTTTGAGTAATTCGCCGTATTTCATAACGCGCCTGATGACGCTGTTCAGGAGTCCCGCAGCTTCCAATATGCCCACCATTTCGTGATTGATTTTTCCTGATTTTGCCTCTTCTCTGTCCACTACCTAAAACGGCCTCCAGGTCTCTGACCCTGAACTGTGTACTTCTGGGCCCAAATCAAAAGGACCTCGCTCGATGAATCCTTAATCCTGTTTTACTGGTCATTGTCTCTGAGTCCTACCAAAAAATGGCTGCATTTGTTACCCATGAACAATATTAATTTTGGCCCTACTCAAAATGACCATGTGAATCCCATGAACCTTGTTTTACCTAAGCGACCGAGATGGGTTACCCCGACCCTTGATTTATGTACATTTGGGCCTACTTAAAATGGCCACGATGAGCCCCTGAGCCTTGTTTTACTTCTATTTAACCTGTAACCAGGGATTCGTCCTCCTCAGCTCTCGCCTTCGCTGGCACAGTTGGGTTTTGTGTCTTGGCTCGCCTCTCCTGGCTGATCAATGCACCGATACTCACCTTTTGACTGCTAAATAAGAGCAACAAGCCTGCAGATCCTCACCAATTTGTGCTCAGCTCCTTGCCCAGGTAATTAAGGAACTCTTTGAATGCCTTCCTGAAGCACTAGGTACATGTCCACTACTCCCTTGAAAGGATCGTCGCAAATCGGACTACTTGTACTCTGCTACTCCCTAATGTGCCTATATGGGAACTACCTCTCTTAGCTTTTCTTCCCTTATTTCTAATTGTTCTCCTCTAACCCATTATCCCTCTCCTCCGCCTACTGTCACACCCCTTCTGTTGCGCTTTAAGTGCGCACCTGTGAGGGGACACCTCTCCTCTTCTACTTACAAGGCCCCCCCCTTAATGGACTACCTGTCCCCCCTCTCTCTTATAGCGCTACTCTGAACCTGTCTATTTCCTTAACCTCTCCTTCTGCTCGCTACACTCATCATGGCCCACTTATCACTCCCCTGACTTACTAGCTCAAACAGGATTGAACTCTTGTAAGATTATCTACCCCCCCAACTTGTCGAAAAATGCGAAGAAAACCTTCAAACACAATCTCCTCAAGCGATGTCCTGAAACACCTATTTTGGACACGTATATTTCCAGTAACGGTAGTGTAGTGACAGACCTCATCTTTTACACTAAAAGAAGAGCGCAGTGGAGAAAGTCCCTAACTTCTGAACTTCGCTCCAAACAGTTGACCAAAACTCCTCACAGGTTCCGTTTAACACCGCTACCTTCCCCAGCCCCTAAGGCTGAGCTGACCGTCTCCTTATACAATAATGGGAATGTCCTTTTTCAAGCCTCAGACCTGAACCTCAATCGCTTTGATTGTATCCTTTTGAGGATCAAGGTCACTCTAACTAACTCTAACCCGACCACCCTCCATCAGAGCTGCCATCAACTATATCTACTCCCGCGGTGACAGACGCCTCTTCCACCCCTATACTCTGTCCCAATCTGTAACCACTCACCACACGACCTATCCACCAACACGGAGGATGTTTTTATTAACCACTCCCGTATCCCTGACAACCCTACTTTGCCTCTCATGAGATATGGTTTATCTGACCTGTGGAACGACCCCCCAGCTGCTGACCCCAGCACGGCCCCTCCTTTATCACACCCGCCCTCTTATCTTGCGTCCCCTTCTTCACCCATTGCACACTCCTACAACCTGGTTGTTGGGCACCACTCCAACATTAACAACCTGGATAGCACTGCTACTCTACCCTTAGACTCAGGATCTTCCATTTCTAGGGCTCGGGATCCAGTTGTTGTCTCCAGTCTGCTGACCTGTAACCTGCACTCACCCTCTCACGCCTTACATGCTACACGTACTGCCCCACCTAAATCCATTCTGCCTGCCTCCATTCCCACTCTGGGCTCCAATTCCAGTCTCAAGCATGACTTTATCTCCCCCTGTAACTGTGGTAATGGTCCTACTCAACCCTCTTTTACCCATCTCGCTGCTGGGTCAGTCCAAGCATCTCATTCTGGTTCTGCGGAAAAGGGCATTAACAGGCCCTGCCTGGAGGAGAAGATTGCTGATCTCAAGCAGGATCTCTTGGCTGTTAGAGACATTGTGCAGAGCTTCCTATGAAATAGCTCTGGGTACTCCTGCCGCCCAGAGGAGAGATAATTACACCACTCAGTATATGATCTACGCTCCTACTGACTTTTCCTCTGTCCACTCCCCTCTTAGGCGGAGCTCTAGGCCTTTACCTAACCATCACTCTAGGCCCCATAGACTCCTACCTCAGCTATCTCAGGAGGACATTCCCTCCCTCCTTTTCTCTTACACTGACACGAGGACCGTCTCCTCCAACTACCCTACTCTCAACATCCCCTTCATCATCTCGGAACCTGTCAGGGAACCTAGTCTTAAGCACAGATCGGTGAACAAAGAAAATCTACTTCACATAACCACCTCTCATCAGAAGTGATCACCTCCAACCTGCACGTCAAATCGATGCTACTCAACCGTAGATCAGCTGTAAAACATGCAGCGGATATTTTAGAACTCCTCATTGCACAAAACCTGGACCTACTGATTCTCACTGAAACTTGGCTCAATGATATTTCTCCCCAGTTCTCTACATCTTAATCCACCCTGACTGCGCCATTATCAGAAGCGATCAACCTTTTAAAACCGGGGGAGGGGAGGGGCATTGCATGCCTCCATTGCTCCAACCTCACCGTAAAACAATCTCTATGTTCTGTGTTATCCTCCTGTGAACAGCTGGTCACTGAAATCTGGAATAAAGGGAAGAAGGTGTGTGTACTGCACTCCATCTATCATCCACCGGGTGACAATCTGGTCTTCATAGAGAAAATCATGGAGGTAATTAGCTCGAGCTCGGATCAACTATGCCATATCTTCCTCTGAGACTTTAACCTTCACTGGAATGACACAAATGATCCTATAGTCTACTCCTTTAAGTCTTTCCTTTCTGAACTTAACCTCTTATAGCTCTGCAAAGGCCCTACACACAATAAGGGCACTACTCTCGACCTGATCATTGCTAAAGACAATAGCATACAAATAGGTGACATCTTACCCTGTGGCTGGTCGGATGATCAACAAATTATCTTCCTTATGTTGGGAAAGGGCTTGGGTAAACCGGGTCAACCCCTCAAAGCTAAACAACTGATGCGCAATATGAGAGATCTCAACATCAATACGCTATCCTCAATCACCAAAAATAGATTACAGCCCCCCCAACATGACCAACCTTGACGATCTCTCCAATCACTACATTAACACGGTGTCTAACATTCTTGATTCTATTGCACCAAAGCAACTCAAAATGATTCCCGTCAAACAATCCAAACCCTGGTTTAATGGTGCCCTAAATGACAAGCAGCACAATCTTAGACTCTCAGAGAGGCTCTGGAGAAACACGCCCTCCATCACTAGTCTCACTCAATTTAGGAAAGTGGGAAGTACTTACAACAAACACATCCACTTGGCTAAAATAGACCACTTCAGGACTCAGCTGGATGGAGCTAAAAACAGACCCAAGAAACTCTTTTAAATCATCAAGGAACAAGCTAACTATTCTTCCAACCCTATCACTACTCCAGTTTCCTTACTTCCTAGCGGTGATGATTTCACAGTTCACTTCTCAGAAAAAACAAGGAATATCGAGCTGGAGCTACTTTCTGTCACTCCAACTCTGAGGCCCCCGAAACTATCCGCATTTCCATCTGAGCTGGCAGAATCCTCGACAATATCCTCACCCTTAGGATGTTCTCTCAAGAATAATGCTTCTTGGAATTCCTTTCTCCTCCCAGGTGTCAAGGAGCTTCTACACAACATGGCACAACACTTAAAATATCCAACCATTTCAGCGATCCTTTACCTGGTAAGCTTTTTAAAGAGCTCAATTCAGCCATTCTCCTTCTTTGGTCAAGGATCATTCTTGAATCCCTCTTACAAGGAAAGATACCTGACTGCCTCAAGGTTGGACAAGTTACTCCCATTCCTAAGAAGCCCAATGTGGACCTGTTGGATCCCAACAACTTCAGACCTATCACCTGCATTATGACACTAGCTAAGCTGCTCGAAAAAATGCGTCCACTAGCAGCTATACAACCACATTAGGAAATATCAACTTCTTGACCCCCATCAGTCAGGTTTCAGAACAGGCCACAGTACTGAAACGGTACTAACCCACATTGTAGATGACGCCTGGAGAACCCTTGACCAAATTATCCATTGTCTCCTGATCCTCCTGGACCTGTCCTCATCCTTTGATACTGTCAAACATGAGAACCTGCTTGATCTTCTTCAACATAAGTTGGGTCTCTCGGGCCCGGTACTAAATTGGTTCACCTCTTTCCTGCATAATCGCACACAAAGGATTAAAATTAACCAGTCCCTTGCTTCCAGTACCCCTGTCATGATCGGAGTGCCTCAAGGATCCACGCTCTTGCCCACTCTCGTCAACCTTTTTATGGAACCACTTTCTGTCATTCTGAACCTTGCTAGCAGCCGGTATCACATGTATGCAGATGACACGCAACTGTACCTGAAGATCTCCTCTCAAGAGGAAATAAAAACGCTAAATGCTGCACTTGCACAAACCCAACAATGGTTAGCTCAGAACCATCTGCTGTTAAATACTCTCAAAACTGAATTTCTTTTGATTCCCCCCCAATCACCCGGCTCCTACCCTGGAATGGCTTAAACAACTCACTGCTCTGATTTGCACCCCTCATGTCGTAAACTCTGCCAAATCTCTAGGCATCACTTTGGATAAACACTTAAACACGTCAGCGCAGCTTTTAGGGGAGCCAACTTTCAACTTAACACCCTTAAGAAAATCAAACCTTTCCTCCCCCTCCCGAAGACATCAGGCCGGAGGTTCAATCCTTGGTTAGCTCTAGGTTGGAAAATGGTCTGGTGACCCTTGCTGGACTTCCCAAAGCTAGCTTGGCCTCACTCATAGCTACCCTGAACGCATCGGCTAGACTCTTCACGGGCTCCAGAAAGCATGACTACATCTCCCCTGACCTTTTGCAACTAAATTGGCGATCTATCGAAGCCAGAATCCGATTCAAGATAGCTTGCCTGACCCAAAAAGCCATACATTACAACACTCCGATCTACCTGGCAAATAAGCTTGAACTTTCGGGCTCTGGCCGGAACCTTAGAAGTATGTCCACCCTACTCTTGAAACCACCAAGATTAAAAAAGAAAAGATCTTACAATCGTACTTGCACCGGTCTTGCTCCTAGACTCTGGAACTCCCTGTCTCCCGAGATCAGATCCAATACTTCCACAGTATCTTTCAAGAAACTTGTCAAACGGCTACTCTTGAACGAACATTAACAGCATCAACTTGCTCTCATGCTCTTGTTTTGTTAATATTCTGATTCTTATTATAGTGCACGGGTGTGCTTTATTGTATGCTGGTATGTTAAGTTGTTCTTGTGCTCTAGGGCACCTCTGATACCCTCAACTCTTAACTGATTCTGTTTTCCCCTTTGTTGTAACCTCACTTACTGCCCCATTGAGTTGTTACCCTTGTTTTTGCCATTTCTGTACCGTGCTCTGATTCCCATTTGGGTCTTGTTCGCTCTTTATAAAACTTTTCAAAGAAAGATAGAAAACAGTTAAGGATTTCAGTGACTTTAACTTGGCTAAATATTGATAAATACTTCAGCACATACCTAATTATAACAGATAAAAACACTGCTATACCTGACAGATTATCAAATATTATGTCTGGCCAACATCATCAAAAGACCACAGGGCAATACAAGAGATGAGGATATTTTGAGAAACACAGAGTAGTTACTTTTTCAGATTCCTCTTCCTGCTATTCTACAGATCCATCTCCACGACTGAGCGGTAGTACTGGTTTACCAAACCCCCAACTAAACATCCTACAGTCCACACAAGAGGCATAAGAGGCAGATGAAGAGACATGAGGAGATTCAGGGCCTAACACACACCTGGGGAATGTTAGAAGGCAGTCTTGGCATGGGTAGATCGCTCAATCATCACTACCCCAAACAATATGCCAGAACCAGTCTTGAACTTGTTAGCAAATTAAGGTGCATATTTACTAGATAGTGGCGGAGCACAGCATTAGCCACCTTGGCCTAACCCCTAGCTTTGCCACTTCCAAAACGCAGGGCTGCAGTCTGTTTCCCCCTGCGCTAGCGCTACTTTTAGCTACCTAACATCAACACAGACACCCATGCACCATACTGCAAGTGTGCCTGCTTTGAAGGGGAAGATTGTTTATGTGCAGGAAGGTATCCCTTCCAGCGTTTATGTGCAGGAAGGTATCCCTTACTGTGTCTATGTGCAGGAAGGTATCCCTTCCTGCACATTAACAATCTGAAATTGCATTTTATCACTTCTATGTGCGCTGCTTAATGCAGCACACATAGAAGTTGCAAAACATAATTTTATTTTAATTATTGTTTATGTGCAGAAAGTGTCACTTTCCTGCACATAAGCATTCAATGGCCTTTTGCTGTTTCTGTGTGCTGCACAAGGCAGCACACCAAGAAACAGCAAAAAAGAGGCAAAAAGAAACATTTCTCCTCGTTGCGCCTGTTTAAGACCAGGTTTTCCTGGTCTTAATGTTGGTGTTGCCCCATATTTAAGCTGCCCTTGCAAATATGGGGCAGAGTCAAAATCAAGGGTGTTGCGGTGGAACACCCATCACAACACCCATTGCCCACCCCTTTCACGTTATGTATAGCGTGAAAGAGGGCCTTATTTACAAGGCAGCGTTAAGTGGCTTAACGCTGCCTTGTAAATAAGCGAAGCACATATTGCCACAGGAACGTAATTTTTAGTGACGTTCCTGTGGGAATAGGGGCTTGTAAATATGCCCTCATTGTCTGCATCTGAAATTTCCTGGCTTACTACCCATCTGTTGTGTGTGATCACTTAACAAACTGAGGGGCATATTATCAAGGACGGCGTTCAAATTATCGCCGGTTTAGCGGCAGGTAACTGCCACTAAAACGGCGATAATGGGCTTGATAATATGCCCTGGAGAATTCCCATAGAAGCCCATGTTCACACCATAACATGGGCTTCTATGAGAATTCACAAGGGCATATTATCAATTATGTAAAAATCACATTGAATCATCACTTCAATGGTACCTCTTAAACCCGTAACAGTGATGCCACAGTCTTATCCCTCTCAATGATCACTCCCGCACCGAGACTACACCAGCAGAAGCGATTGGTTTTAAAATCCTAGTTCTAGGATAAGTTGACAAAGTTATATGTGGCATATTCTTTAGACATGATGACATCACTTAAATAAAAGCATACATGTCAAAATCTTTAAATGAAGCCTCTTTTACTAATAATCCGGCAGACAAATGTGATGTAGTCCTATTGCAATACCCTCATGATTGCAATGCTAAGTTCCTTTGCCTATCATCCAAACCATGTCAATACAAAAAACTGACCAGAGATCCCTTGCCTCAACCGCAAACCAAAATTGTGGAAATCATTGAAAGGGCAAACCAGGAAGGAATGCATAATAAGTAAGAGTTTTCATTTCTCACCAAAGGTCATCAGCGATGTATACAATCATTAAGGCATGTAAAAATCACACTCACTAACCCAGGGTACCCAAAAATGATATACAGTCTATTCCAACACAAATCAAAAACGCTTGAGGGCCTATTCGCAAACTGCATTTTGTAATAGTTTTTTTAGTAATACAATATTACTTCAAACATAGTACAAACATACTATAAATGCACTACAAAATGCTATACTCAAATTTACGTGCAGATGTTAAGCCTCTGCCACTCCCATCAGTTTCTGTGCAGAGATATCAGCCCTGACTGTGGATTCTCTGGACACTTAAGTATTACATTTCAATTGAAAATGTGCAAGAGACAGATGGGAGTGACTAAAATATGAGGATTATCTACAACTAATGTGAAGAAAGAGGGATTCCGTGAGGATTACAGAGGGGTTTAGCGAGGAATATGCAACCTCCCACAAAAGAGTAATCCCATTGCTATGCAGAAACTACCCTTTTAATATAATTAAAGCGAACAAGCTATTCAAATACATTTCTATGGCTCGGAGAAAACTTCACAGGTAGGGGGAGATCTTCTCATGGTAAAGTATAGGAAAAAACCTTCCTGTAATTTGACATGGGAAAATCTAAACTATGGTGAATTTCGTATGGTAAATAATAGAGAAACTATAATAAGTTTAATACACTTGGAAAAATTAGTCAAAGTATTTTCTTGTTAAATATTAATCTAAAGTAAGTTTGTATCTTTATTTAAATATAGAATACAAGACAAAATGCTACACAATAAGAAACACTTTTTATTTGAAAACTACATTAATTAAATATATTGAATTAAATTAAAATTAGTTTTCCTAAATTTAAATTAAAACATAAATTCCCACCTAAAAAAATTACAGTTTTTATCATATACCACTAAATATTATAAGGGATGTATCAAATTAATTAAGGGTAATTTAGCTGTATTATATTAAATGTAATCGCATGTTAATTTGTTATTCCAAAAAAGCTGAGATATTTTATAATTAAATGATAAATTTGTTTTATTTTATATAGTTGTGTCCATAAATTACATTTATTTATATTTTACATATTGTAAATAATTGAAATTGATTTAACATTGTTTCCTATGAAGTTTTATATTAAGTCCTTAACTCCATTGATTTCTATGAGAGGGTTTTGCAGTATTAGTGGTTGGTCATGTGTGGTGTTGGACTTAGTACTGTTTCATTTTTGGCAGTAGTAACTTATTCTCATAAATGTAGCTCCACTCACTTTTCTAGGGAGTGGAGACATGTAAGTCTACAATTATAAATAACTTTACACAAAATAGTAAAGCTACTCAAAATTGTAAAAGTACATTAGATGTGCAAATTACTCACAGGTGTAAGTTACCTTTGTGAATCTACCCACCTGTGTCCGGGGGGTAATGAAAAGTTTTCAGACCTATTAAGATAGTACAGTGGATCAAAATCTATTGCTGGGTTCTCCTCTGGATTTTGTACTCCTTTTACAAATCAGAGGATGTTTCATTATCATGCAAATGTGAATCAGGTTCTTAGTGACCACAATACAATAACATTATAACAACTCATCTAAGCGGTCTTTACAATTTTACCACAAATTGCAAAAATGACAATGTTTCATGCAGTCTAAATCAATCATATACTCACACACAATTTCTTACATCTCAGTCTAATGGCAATAGAAGTATATAAAGTGTGTTTTTAACACACAGCATGCAAGAAAGATAAATGTCATAATACATACCCTGGATTCTAAATTTCTCCATCCAAAGTCTTTTTCTCAGTTATTCTCTGAAATAGTTTTTTTTTCTCTTTAGTTTCCTTCTCTTGTATCACAAGCATGATGCAGAATTAGTACTAAAGGATAGAATCTGGAAATAATTCTTCTTAGCTGATAGACCTGAAGCTGGACTGCTAGGAGCTTCTACATCTGTTCCCAGGTGTGTGCGGGTGGGGAGAGATGAGGGATCCAAGAACTTAGGTCTCTTCTATGTAATGTTTATCTATTTTCACTTGCTCATCTGCTTCTTGACTGTGCATTTCCGTCAACGTGTAAGCAGGTGACACACAACTATTTCTTTATTTCTCATTGGAAGAAGAGTTGAAAAGTTTAATTACATGTTTGGGTGTGTTTGTGGTCCAGTTTTGAATGAACACAATCTCATCCTCATCACTGTTCACCCTCTCTCAATTTGATGAATACCTGGATCCATATTACAAATCGGTCTCACTGTCCCTGTTTGCACCACAGAACACCTTCAAATTGGTGCATCAGATGCAAATGTGGACAGTGTGCACTATTACTGATAAAGTACAACTGCAAAGGCAGTTGCAAACGCATACCTGCCTTTTTGGCGGCACATTAGCTAAAGATAGATCGGCTATATCAAGCACTTTGAAGACCAATCAATGTGCCTCCTAGCAGACTCTGTATCCGTGCCTGTGTTGATAATATGAGGCAGATGCAGAGGCAAAGTATTTATCTCATTTGCACAGGGTCATGTCCCGATGCAAATGAGGTACTATCTGTAGCACAGAAGAGACTGAACAAGCATCTACATCCCCTTCTATTATACTGCAGCGCCCCATAGGTGCAACAAATATGTGTACACTCCTGTTGCAGCCATGGAGCACTGCATGTAATATGGCCTCTGATGTTCTTTTGCCCCGTGTAAAACACTGCCGTGATTAATATAATTATCTCTGTGAAATTAGCACAAGGTATACATGTCTACTGGTTTTTGCAACTTTAGGTATATGGATTACATAACAGAGTTTTTGTAAAGTAATGGCCAAGGAGAAACGCAAACAGTTGAACTGGGTTAATAGCATAGTAAGCTAGGAGAAGCAGGTAAATGGAGAGCCTAGAGAGCTGTCATTTGAACTGAAGAGGTGAAAAGCAGTAAGAGCAATACAGTGTGATAAAAGAGCACAACTCAGGGCAAATACCTTCCATTCCCCAGGACACATTCACTCTGCAGCAATGTATTACAGACCTCCAGAAGTTACAGACTATGGGTGTCAGGTGCCACTTTCCAATGAGAGGGCAGGAAGGATCCAGTGGACACCCTGATTTGAGGGCAGCTGTGATTGAAGTGAAGTTGTCAGGCATCAATGGCTGCCATTTTTCAAGACAGATATTATTTTCATTTCTTGAAACCCTCTGCTTACCACCCTGCTCCCTCAACAGGGTATAGGCTCCCCCTCAACAACTCTTGGGTCACAATCTGTCCCACATGGAGATAAGAATTTCAGACACCTTCTCATCGAAAAAATTGGACAGTCCATCAGGTAGCTCCTGGGAGTTCGCAATTTGATTTCCTGCACAGCATGGGGAGAAAAAGTTACAAACAATTTTGAACATTTCTTTGCTGTGTTCTTAGCCTCCATAACTTTATTAGTAAGGAAGGCTGATTTAGTGGTGAATACCTCTCTCATGTAATCTTTCAGGGCCATTTGTAGTGTCTCATGCACTGCAAGAGTAGTCCACATGCCAAATCCTCAATAGCGTTTGCAACCCAGCTTAGCCTCCCTCGAATTGGGAGAAAACCAGAGAGCAATAGGTCTATGATTTTTCATGACCATATGAGGCAACATTTTATTTATTTTGGCACAACCAAGTGTGCATGGTTGCATAGTCTTCCATCCCTGAAACATAAGCTATCTTTTTACAATCATCTTCATTGGATAACACTTGAATGAGAAAAGTCTTAGCAGATGGTCAGACCAAATCAGAGCAATAGTTTTCTTGCAGTCTAGGAAATT
Source organism: Triturus cristatus (assembly GCF_964204655.1). NCBI lineage: Eukaryota > Metazoa > Chordata > Amphibia > Caudata > Salamandridae > Triturus > Triturus cristatus. The sequence goes on from NC_140594.1 coordinate 462,218,665, forward strand.
ACCTAATCCATATTAGGGGTGGGCGGAGCTCAGAGAGTTTCACTCCACTATATTCCGCAAAGTTACATAAAATCTCAGCAAGATTCCGCGGACTTCCACGAGCGGGCAGAACTTACCACTGATTTTCAGCGTCAGGAGTTTGTTTCTGATGGGCAACTTTCACAATGCAAAACATTTGCGACCTTCCCCCACCATCCGTGTTGAGAAATCTTTGCTGGGAGGCATTTTAGCACCCAAAAATCATGCTAAGGGATGCAAATTCTTATTCATGCACGCCAACTTAACATCGGTGAACCACGCACAAGAAAAACTCTGCCACGCAGAGATTGGAGTTTTTCTGGTACTCCATGTTTTCCAAGTAGAACACGGAGTGGGCAAAACTCTTCGAACTCCGCGTGCAGAGTAGAATTTATTGCCGACCCCTAATCCAAATATGATGTCAAGCATGTGGCCTTTATTGTGAGTGGGGACATTTACTTTCAGGGTTAGTCCTAGTGCCGCCATACCCAAAATGTATTTGTACACCAGTGTATTGATGAGTGGCTCAGAAGTACAGACGAGGGTCCACGACTCTGTGGGGCATGCTAAGGAAACCCACAGAGGCCAGCTGCAGGGCTAAGGCAGTACCAGTTGGGTCTGGTCAGTAGTGCACATGCAGGACAGTTCTCTGGAGCTTGTTTTGTCCCTGTAGCTCACAAAGGAGGCCATTCAGCAAGCCCTTAGGGGATCTCTGGGGCTTCTGTTTTCAAGGGAACAAGTCCAGTCATCCTTCCTTCAGGGCAACAGGGCGGTCCTTCCAGGAGCAGGGCAGTAGGGCAGTCTTTCCAGAATCAGGGCACTAGAGCAGTTCCTCTTCTGAGTTTTCCACAGGTGCAGGAGTGATTTTAAGAGTGATTTTGGGGTCCAATATGTATACCTGGTGCCAGCCTTTGTGTGTGGGGTAACACCCTGAACTACCGCCACCTCTTTTTCTGGAAAGTTCTATCATTCCCTGTCAAGGCTCTAAACTGTCTGGGGTAGCAAAAGACTGGAGTCAGGTTCCTGTGTGTGCTAGAGGCAAAAGAGTTTAAAGTGTAAATGGAGCAGGGTACAGCTTCGTCCCCAGCCATCCTTGATGAATGGCCCATGCTGCTCACACATAGTCACCTTTGTGTCACTTCATGGGAGGAATACAAAACCTCATAAGCAAAGATATTCAGAGTCGTGCAACCCAGGCTACAGGCAGAAGGAACAAATGGTTGGGGCAAGAAATTGCCAACTTTCTAAAGGTAGTATTTTCATAAATGTGACTTGAAATTTGACTCTAACAATAAAGATAATTTTGAATTACTCTTCATTTGAGTTTAAACAGCATATCTCTATCTGTTCCCAATCCAAAGTTGGTACCTATTAAATGTAATAAGGTAATCCAGTGTTAGTGGGAGAGCTAGGCCTTGCAACAGTGAAAATTTTATTTAGGAGCTTTTCACTGCCATGGCATGTTAAACTTAAGTGCACGTGTCCTACTTTTTAAATATCATGCCCCATAACCTAGGAACTGTTAGATCCTACAATGGGGGTGAATTTTAAATATTCAAAAGAAAGTTTGGGCTTGGCCAGGTCAAAATGGCAGTATAAAACTTCACTACTGGCTGTAGTGGCAGGCCTCAGTCACTTTTCAAAGTGATTGTTTACTGGGTGGTATAATGAGTGCTGCAGGCCAGATAGTAACTTTCCATTCACAGGCCCTGGGTACATGTATTACCATATACTAAGGTCTTACAAGTAAATTAAATATGTCAATTGGTTGTAAGAGGATTTTACCATGTTTTAAGGGGAAAACGTAAGCACTCTAGTACTGGTAAGCACTGGTAAAGTGCACAAAGTCCTAAAGCCAACAAGTGTCTTCATCCCTCCTCTTTTGCTGAATTTGTTTTTGTTGGATTTACCACTTCTAACCAGATAGAAGTCAACTTCTTGGTCTCTTTTTAATTGTAATGTAAAATCCTCCTTAAAGACAGAGTCAGATTTTAAGTTACAATTATGAAAATGTCACTTTCAGAAAGTTGGCATTTTTGTTGCCAAATCATCTGTGTCTTTCTGCAATCAGCCTGAGTCACATGAATGTGCTGTTGTGGGTGGTATATTGCTACCAGGCAGTGAGATAAAAAAAGACTCAGCTGCCCTGTTGCTGGAAGGACTGCAATGCAGGCCTGCTGCGTGAGAAGTATGACTGGATCAGCTTCTAGAGCACAGCACCACCAGAGTGACTCCAAAGGCTAGTTGGATGGCCTCTTGTGTGAGCTACAGGAACATAACAAGCTCCAAAAACCCTAACATGGAATGTGGTTGTTATCTGTATGGGGTTTCCACTGCCTCTCAACCAATAGCCCATTTTTTTCCTATCAGTGTTCAGTGGTGGGATGGTGGGATCCAGTATGGGTGCACTAAGTGACTGATAAAAAACTGAAAATGACTAATAGTAATCTGAGATCAAATTCATTAAAAAAAAAAATCTCTGTAGTTTATATTTTTCTATTTTTTCCCTTTTTCTAATTTGAAGTCTTCCATTGCATTTTTCTTGCCACAATGGAGTTGGATCAGAGCAGCATTGGCAACCTCAAGATGACAGAGCTTAGGACGCTCTGAAAGGAGAGAAGGCTGAATGTGGGAGAAGGCCACCAAGGTGGACTTTCAGATAGCCCTCAGAGCCTTTGAGGAAGTCAGCTGGATGCATGCTATAACAGGGGAGCAGGAGGAGATTTTCCATGAAGGTTTGAACTTGAAGGAAGAGGGCAAGGAAGGAGATGGACTGGCCACATGTCCTGAGTATTTTAAAGCTAACTCTGCTTCATCCGCCATTTTGTCACCCTGCTTTGTTCCTCTCAGGGATTTGTCTAAAATTCTGTCTGCGCAGTTTTTCGATGTTGTACTACGCTTCTTTCTGCTGGATTATTGCGATACATCTCTGAAGCACATTTTTCTTGATGTCAGTTTGACTCACTTTTTACCTTTTTTCACGGAAAGTAGTTATCGCTTCTTTATTACATCGCTGACACCATTTTCTAAGTGGTTCCGCATTTGAGAGAATGCTGATACATTTCTAACCTCAACTGAGTCTCAATATTCCATCTTCTATATCTTCTTATGGGAAGACTGAGAAAATTGGGACCTCTTTCCCCACACTCTATGCACACCTTTGATAAAAAATTCAAGAAACTTCACTGAATTCTCTAAAATGGAGTAGTCGTTAGCCTCTATTTCTAAAGCACTGGTGCTCCTGCTGCTGGAAAGGTCACTATTAAAAGATTGAAAAAGGATCCACCTTCTCCACCAAAGCCCTCTTCTCCTGTCTCTTTAGACATGTTATTGGATGAGATACGTGTTCTTCATCCCTTCATGGAGGACACAACAACCAAACTTCCATTCTTAACAGAGAATTGGTCCCAGATGAATAAACGACTTACTTCGGTGGAGCATAGTGTCTCCTCCTATGCTCACACAAACGAGAAGGTCAACAATCTTCATTCTCCAGGGGCAGGTCGAGGACTTAGAAAACAGGAATAGAAGAAACAATCTTTGTATTTATGGTCTGCTTGAAGGTACAGAAGGCCCAGATCCTCTTTTTTTTTCAATACCTTCTTTTCTAAACTGTTGCATTTACCTGAAGGAACATCGCTCAACATTCAACGTGCTCTTAGGCTTGGTCCTCAACGTGCAGATATATAATCTTCTCCCAGACCAAGAGGTGTCATCATGTACTTCCACGAGTATACAGACCTACTCAAAGTACTTTCAGCAGTTAAATCAATTCAGTGTGTTTCCTGGTCAGGCTCCACTTTATTTTTTTCTCAAGATCATGCCAAAACCACAGCAAACAGGCGCAAAGAATTTCTTAACATGAGACCTGATTTAAATGCTTTGCGGGCCTGATATGGCCTTTTTCATCCTTGCCTCTTCAAGGTTACCTATAAAAATAAAACTGCAACATACGAGGATCCTATGAAATTGCAGAGCTTCATCAATTCCTGCAAAGCTGACTCTAAGGACTTTTCGGGAGCTTCGTCTTCTAAAAATATTTAATCTGATATTTTTTCATCCATTGTAGTAATTTCTCTTTTTGACTCTATTGTTCCAAAGTTCAAGCAACAGGTTTATTAATTTTAGCATATGTATTACCTTGTTACTTTGTCTTTTATCGGTTCAATATGTCTTGTTATTGTATTTTACATCTCCTATTACTTGTTATGATGACTATTTTCTCTCCTTCTCCCCAGGTTTGTTGATGTCTGACCCTGCCATATATCCTTACCCTATGTGAAGTGCCATGGTTCGTCCCCGTTCTTCTTTCCGATGAGTTTGGGCGCGCCATCTGTTCCATGTGGTCTCACCCCGCATCTTCTTTTGATGTCTTTAGGTTTAGGTATGTTATATCTTTTTTATTGTTGTTCCTTTCTCTTCCTCCCCCTTTCCTTCTCTGCCTCACTTCCTTTTTTATTTTTACCTTTCTCTCTCTTTCTTTCCTGGTACTGTCATACTTGTATTCAATCTTCTTAAATCCTTTTTAGTGTCTTAATTCATGCTCTCATAGTTCGGTTGTCACATAATTCATCTTTTGCTCTTTGATGGTCTGTTCAGACCTTCATCTTTTTGTTATCTCATTATTGTCTTTATGTCTTTAAAAATCGTATTGTGGAAAGTCGAAGGTCTGAATTCACCCATTAAGCAACAACGTATTTTAACACATCTATCTAAATTGGGGGCTGACATAGCTCTTTTACAAGAATCCCATCTAACGGTAACTGAATCTTTGAAATTGAAAAGCTGTTGGGTTGGGGATGTTTTTTTCTCACCAGCTGATGGTAAACTCAATAGTGTAATAACTCTTTGTCATAAATTGATTGCTGTTAAGTTGCTTTCTCTATTCTCCCATGCTGAAGGAAGATGGCTATACACTACATTGCAGAATAAGGGTGCTCCAGTTTCTTTTTTTAATATCTATGCTCCCACTGCTGGGGACCCCTCATTTTGGATATCTCTTTCCCAACAAATCTCATCTTGTATCAATGGTAATTTCATCCTTGCTGGAGACTGCAATCAGGTTGTAGATCCATTTATAGACCGTAACTAGTCGGTTTCTTTTAAACTGCACCAAACACATACATTATTAATTCAGACTATCCATCAATATAATCTCATAGATGCTTGGAGAATTTGCAATCCTACCACGAGGGAATATACTTTTTATTCCCCGGCTCATCAGACCCAATCTCAAATTGATTACTTTTTTGTTTCACATTTCATTTCCCAATCGTTAAGAAATGTGGACATTGGATCCATCCATTCTCATATCTGATCATGCTCCCAAAATTCAATGTACCTAGGGGATGGTGTTTAAACAACTCACTCCTTTTAGACCCTAAATTCAACTCCTCTTTTGTTTCCTTCTTCAATGAATATTTCTCCCTAAACCAAACGGACACTCTACCCTTCTCTGTAGTTTAGGATGCTTTCAAAGCAGCCGCCAGAGATTTTATTATTGGTTTGTTTCCAGAAAACTTAGAAATTCTCGCAAAGCCACTAATGATATTTCGGCCAGGATTCAGAGATTGGAGCACTCCTATTATACTTTGAAATCCAAACGTTTTTTTTTTCAACTTGTTAACCCCTTCCCTGCTCATGACGGAACCGTTCCGTCATGAGCCACGGTTGGCGTGTGCTCATGACGGAACGGTTCCGTCATGACGATCCTGTTGGCGGCCGCTCCGCCTGCGCGGCGCTGTTTCCCCGCCTGTGCGAGGGGACAACGCAAATGGGCGGAGTCATGACGGAACCGTTCCGTCATGAGCACAGCTCAACTGTGGCTCATGACGGAGCGGCTCCGTCATGAGCACAGGCCTGCCGCGCTGCCCCCCTGCCCCCCCAGCGCTGCAGCGGAATGTCCGCAGCAGCGAAGGGGTTAAGACAAAGCTCCAATTCAATAAGGAATCGACTGAAAATGCCTCACTTTATTTGTTATAATCCAGTGAAAGGTTTTATGGTGGTAAAAATAAGGCCGGTAAGTTATTAGAAAATTATTTAATAATTAAGCATAATACGTTTGATATTGATTGTATTATGGATGAGCATAGCACACTGCGTTTAAAGATTCAGAAGTATTAAATTAATTTCTTGTTTTCTATAACACACTTTACATGCCTGAAATTGTACCCTTGGATTCTAATATCTCACAGTCCCTTACTGACACTCATCGTTCCTCTGATACTCAGTTAGATTTTACTCCTTTGGAAGCTGAAATTTCACAACAGGAACTTCTCACTGCTTTACAATCACTCAAGAAGGACAAGGCCCCAGGACCTGATGGTTTCACAGTTGAATTTTGTACACACTTTGCCACATTACTCCTTCCCCAATTATTCACTGTCTTAAATTCACTTTCACATTTGGGTGAATCTTCTGGTTCCTTCATGGAAGCTCTAATCTGTCTAATTCCTAAAGAAGGAAAAGCTTTAAAATATAGTAAAAAAATTACAGACCTATTTCACTTATTAATATTGATAAAAAAATGTTCTCTAAGGCACTGGCTAACGTTCCTCCCTCAATTATAAGGTGCAGAAGAATACGGATTTGTGAAAGGCCGCCTTATTTCAGATTACACTCGTTTAGTTTTTAATTTCCTATCTAAGTCCTCTAATTTACCTCATTCATTAGCAGCTTTGGCTTTGGATGCAGAGAAAGCATTTGACAGGGCCAACTGGTCGTATCTCTTCCAAACACTCTAATGGTTCGGTTTTGGCCCAAAGATCATCTTTCTGATTTTGATTCTATATTCTAATCTACAAGCAGCCGTTTTTGTGAACGGCAATACATTTTCCTACTTTGATCTGAGAAGAGGTGTTCGCCAGGGTTGCCTCTTATCTCCGTTTCTTTTCAATTTAGCTTTGGAGCCTTTTTTGCCCAGAATTCGTCAAAACAAAGATATAAGGGGTTTTGAAACTAATAACAAACAAATCAAATTGGCAGCATACGCGGATGACATCTTATTATTTATCTCAAACCCACAATCCTCTATCCCTGCTTTTTTACAAGGAGTGGAGCTCTTTGCCTCCGTATCTGCCTACAAATAAAACAAAGATAACTGTGAAATATTACCGTAAACTAAGTATACTTTCAAAGATGATTTTAGTGCTTCAAGTTTCTCTTGGAATTCTCAGCATATTAAAATATTTGGGACTTTATTTTACCCCTTCAATTTCAATTACACTCTCTTTGTGTTTTTAGAAGTGCACATATATATATAAAATAAAAGGTTTTGTAAACCCATCTTGCACGGAGTGGCGTCTTTGAGTTCAGAGGCACTTTGGGAGAATTATTGATGCGGCAGCCTCAGCTGCAGGAGATGCACCGCCCTAACTGAAAGGAAAAGGGACTGCTTGACGGCGAATCCGTCGTTCTAACAGCAGCGTGCGAGACCCTCTTAATTTGGCAGCTGCCCTTTGATGTCTGGGGCCCACCGGAGGGCTGTAGAAACTTTGGCAAAGAATAAAGCAGGAACTATCGACTGCATCGAGACGGACCCCACTGATGGGGAATATTGAGCTGCAACTACCAGTATGCCTCACTGGAGCGAGCATACAAAAATGGAAAGTGACGGTTGCGGTTTTTTCGACAGTAGCAGCCTGCCCCATGAAGAAGAAGCATGTTGCTTTGAAACGCATTGGGGAACATATTAATTCCAGCGTTGATGTGCAGCTGCGAGAATAAAAGGTTTTGTAAACCCATCTTGCACGGAGTGGCGTCTTTGAGTTCAGAGGCACTTTGGGAGAATATATATAATATATAATCAAGGCAAGATAACAGATGTTTTGTGATTTCTGTCCCGAATCACGATAAACACCCGTCAAAATACGGCATCAGGGTACGCTCCACGCTGCACTTGCAGCAAGGGCGCGTCTTGCAGATCGAAGTTTGTTCCACGGAGCAAGCTAAGAAACTTACACCTAAATGGCTTCTGAGTATCTAAAGGGCCGGGAAGCCTCGGCAAACAGCATATTCAAGAAAAAATCTAACGACGATTCAGCCTTGATAACCGGAGGAATCGGACAACAAACTACGACTACAAGTATCAGACAGAAAGGTAACCTGCTTGAGAAGTTACGAAAACGTGAAATCAGAAGATGGTGGGAGGCGACCTCTTTACGAAACTACATAGAGGTGGACAGGATTCCGAGAGGGCTCCGCATTTTCACCATACCCACTCTTAATAACCCGAAACCACAAATGTTAAAAGACTGGATGGAAAATTCACACGAATGTTCCAAAAATATGTTGAATATGCTTATAAAAAATGCTTGGGAGGATCACGAAGAACTGATGACCCAAATACAGACCATACTTGATGATCTTAACAAGGAAACAGATCAGGAAGAGGTCTGTAAGATCTTGACAGCTATCGAGGTTTTGATGAAGAAATTTGAGTCCGACATTGTGAAGCGGAAGAAGAACAAATTTGAGCGGGATGAACGCGACTACATGATGGGCAGGATTCTCACTTTCGCAAGGAAGTTTGACAAAGCAAGAGCGGAACTGTCCAAAGAAAAAACATTGGGGAGAGCAGAAAGAGTCGTATATGCCTCTAATACAGACCTGAGTTCGGATTTAGAATCTGTGGACAGCAACACATCAAACACACAGGAAGTGACGTCTTTTTCCGAAAAGATGCGCCTCATTCAGATGAATATGGAACACTCAGACAGAGGACGACCCAGAGGAAGAGGTCGAGGAGGCGCAATCAGAGCACAAAGAGGAGACAACGCAGAAGGAAAGAGCAAATTAGTCAGCATGGGAACACGTGGACAACTGGCAAAGAAGCAGACATGAATAACACGTCTTCAGCATTAACGGTAATGAACCTTTCTAAAAGAGTTTTAACCGAAACTGATAAAAATGTACTTAGCCTGGGTTTATCTTTTTGTCCAGACTGTTCTCTTGACTATACACAGGTGCGGATTGACTTGTATAAATTTGCGAGAAAACTCAAATTATGTAAAATCCACACTAGTCGCAAAAGAAATCAATTACCTAATCCAACCCCCGTGACACCAAGTATGACCACTACTGTAGATACATCCCTTAACAGTAATGATCTCGAAATCTTAAATACCATGTATGATTTAGCAAACGAAGATCTCAGCATATCACGCTCTCTCCTTACTACCACCAGTATGTCCCAACCTGAAAATATGGGAACACAAAGTGAGTCAGACACTAGACAATACCATGGTCACTCCGCTAAAACAAACTTTAGACCTAGTTCCAAGTATATCCCACAAATACCAAGGGATAACATCGATGTCTTCCAGGACGCTGTAATTTGTGACCTGAATAAACTGACACATCTACACATGCGCAGGAGAAACATCACTAAGGAACAGTGGGAGTCTGTTGTGTCCTTACAAGGAGACGACAGTATTGTGATCAAACCGTCAGACAAAGGGGTGAATGTGATTATTATGGACAGAGAATCTTATGTGAAAGAAGCCAACAGACAACTTTCTAACAGTATCTGTTATGAAAGGATAGATAAGGGTTACCTAGATAAATTACAGAATAGATACCATCAGATGATTGATAAGTGGGCACAGGAAGAGCTCTTAAGTTGGGATGAAAAAAAGTTTCTCACCAATACCTCACCAACCACACCTACTTTCTATCTTTTGCCCAAAGTGCATAAAGACCCTGTAAATCCTCCAGGACGTCCTATTGTCTCTTCCAAAAATAGTGTGTTTGAAAACACTTCTATCTACATTGACCACTTCCTCTTCCCTTTTGTCAGAGATCTTAACTCCTACGTCAGGTATACCAAGGATTTCCTCCAAAAAATTGAGAACTTACAATGGGGGCCCAATTGTTGGATGGTATGCCTTGACGTTGAAAGTCTGTACAAGAGTATCCGTCATTGTGATGGCCTAAGAGCCTGCCAAGATTTTCTGAAAACAAGAAGTACACATCTCACTGACCATACACACATGATCCTTCAAATGATCGAAATGTGCCTAACTGAGAATGTTTTTATGTTCAATGGGAACTGGTACAAGCAGACACAGGGCACTTCGATGGGCACTTGCTTCGCTCCCAGCTACGCGAATCTCACCGTGGGCTGGTGGGAGAAGCAAGTGCTCTGGAGTGAAGATCTGGAAAAATGGACAAAAAGCATTAATCTATGGCTGAGGTACATAGATGACATCTTTTTTATCTGGGAGGGAATGGAGAGTGAACTGTTGATGTTTTATAATGCTTTGAACAACAACTGTATCAACCTGAGATTCACCATGGTACACAGCCAGCAGACTGTTAACTTTTTAGATATTAAACTTGTGATCACTAATAACACCTTAACCACAACTCTCTTCAGAAAAGAATCCTCTGGGAACAGCATCTTACATGCTACCAGTTGTCATATGCCCAGCTTTAGGTGGAGTCTTCCTTACGGTGAACTCCTCAGAGCAAAACGCAATTGCAGTACTGAGGAGGCATATCAAGAGACTAAGCGAAGTATGCTGACCAGACTCAAGGAGAGGGGTTACACTGATTAAATGCTAGTAAAAAGATTGAAGAAAGTAGACAGCATGAATAGAACTGAGGCCCTTTTCAAAACATCAGCAGCACCATCATCGACTCCAGTTGATGTGCTACCTATCAGATTTGTAACTACCTTTTCTACCCAGACAGATCAACTAAAAAACATTCTAAAAAGAAGGTGGAATATCCTCACACAGGACAATACTCTATCTGCAAGGATTGGATCTAGCCCATCCTTTTCTTTTAGGAAAAATCCTTCTCTGAAAGATCTACTAGTAAATAGCCATCTGAAACCTAAGAAAGGGACTTGGCTAGAACAAGGGAAGGGGTTCAGGCAATGCAGGAAATGCAAAGCCTGCAGCCATTCTGAGGATATCAAAGAGGTCAAACTACAGAGAACAGGTAAATTATGGAGGATCCCTAAATTAATCCACTGTAATACTGACCATGTCATCTATGCCATTACATGCCCATGCTCCAAGTGGTATGTAGGATCAACTACGTTCCCTGTGAAGAAACGCATTTTGGAGCATTGGCGAGCTATAACCAATGAGGATCTAAGTTACAGTACTGCTAGACATTTCAAAGAACACCACTCAAGTGATTGGACGAGTGCGAAGTTCTTTGCGCTAGACAGTGTGCCAAAGCATCCTAGAGGTGGCAATAGAGTACAGTCTCTGAGGAGACTGGAATCTCGTTTTATTCTGCAAGCAGGTAGCCTCTTTCCGGTAGGGCTCAATAACGACGAAGAAATGTATTCACATTTGTAATAATTGATTTGCTGTTCCTTTGCTGTTTTAAACAAAACTGCCCCCCCCTTTCTTTGTCTTTCCCTCCCCGTTCTTTGTAACCAGCTTTGAATTAACAGATTTGATCTCTGATTTTAACTCTATAACTCAGTTGGTCCTTGATGCGGGCTTTTAATGCATTGAATGTATTGTCACTTCATAAGATTGGAACATATTTTCTTTTCTTTTTATCTTGATCTTTTGGAATAACATGTTTAGCTCTCATTGTTGATACATGACACCGCATTAATGTCTTATTGTTCTTTTATTTCTGCAGCTTGGGGCTCATGAATACACAAATTCACAACGAATAGTCACCGATAGAAAGTATTGGCTAAAGTTCCTGGTATGCGCACATCCATGACTGGATAGTTTTGCACTATATTTAGATTGGGGTACTATACCTTCACCGGCACATACTATCCTTTATTAGTTATTTCTATGTATATAGACACAGAGCAATAAATCCTGGACCTCTAAAGGGTACTATACCTAGATGCTTTTACAATTGGGCCACAAAGTGAATGGCCACTTATCCGTGACAGACTAATATAATTATGACTCTCTCTCTGCAGAATGAATGCAAATTGTTGATCTTAACAGAATGAAGTATTTTGAGAAATCTAAATGCTGGAAGTTAATGTGTTATAAAATGTCATGAACAAATTTATTTATGATTTAGGGTATTTTGATGAATTATGTTGTTCAATCTACCGCTATAAAAACCTTGAATATAAGGATCATGAGACTGTGTTCCAATCATGTTTACTACTATTCTTTTGACTACTACAGTCTCTATCCTAGGAACGACATCGAGGACGCTTGTAAACAACTATTGTGTTTGTGATTAAGTCTGTCTTCTTTGTTTACTAGTGCACGCTGAGACGTGCCGAAATGAAATGTTTATATATTCTTCCTGGTTCAAAGACGAGGTCATGTGACCAAGGCTGCTTGTCAGCCGAAACGCGTCTTTTGTCGTTGGTGTAATAAATGTTACACTATTTCCTGCAAGACTGGTGTGGCTCGTCTTCTTTCCTGTTGGATGTTCAGGGAGGACTTCTCTGCAATATATATATATATATATTACCTACTGGCGGTCGCCAGTAGGTAGTTATAGTTAGGACCACGTTTCCATAGGAAAACCTCAACATTCTATTTTGAATAACTTTGGCGCCGGTCGACGAATCCTCGTGAATTTTTCAAAATAGGTGGGGCGCTCCGCTCCGCTCCTACCCTGAAAGTCTCGGGGGGATTCGTCAAGCGGGGGCTGAGAAAAAAGGGGGGTCCCAAAACGCGTTTTCCCCATGCATTTTTCCATAGGACCTTTAGACAGGGCTACAGCCCGAACGGCTGAACAGAATTACTAGAAATTTGGCAGAGAGGTAGTCCCCAGGTCAAGGAAGTGCCTTTTGTAGGTTTGGTGTAAATCTGTTCAGTAGATTATGAGAAAATAGCCTTCAAATCAATATATATATATCTAAGCGCGCTCCGTGCGCGCTGGGTGCGCGCACCTCGCCGTGCGCGAGCGCAATTCTGATTGGTTGTTAGATCTTAGTAAACATTCGAATCGGTGGAAATCAGGAAGCGGCGGCCGCCATTTTGTCTATCGCATAAAGAGGGGGTGATAAACAAAGGGGGAGAACTTGAAAAGGGGGCAGAGTGGGTAGAAATAGACCCAGTAGGCATTGTAAGGGGGTCAAAGTAGGACCTTGTAGGGCAAAAAAAAAGATTAATATTTTGTTAAAAAATATCGCCGAGTGCGCGCACCCAGCGCGCACCCGAAAAAAAACGTAATAAAACAAATTAAAAAAAAATCGCATTTAAGTGTTTAGATATAAGGTGGCTCTAAAAAGAGCCCTTGTGTTTATTGTGCGAGGCGCGCACGGCACTAACTGCGTAAAGTGGGCGCGCGGTGCGCGAAGCGCACCGTGTGCTCACTGTGCGCGCACGGTGCGCGAAGCGCACCGTGCGCGCACGGAACGAACTGCGTTAAGTGGGCGCGCACGCCACGAATGGCGTAAAGTAACTTAGCATTTAAAAAACCGTACAAATTCACTGAAAAAACCATAGGTTTCACACACGTTATAGTTAGGAATTAGCATTTAAAAAACCTTGCAAATTCACTGAAAAAACCATAGGTTTCACACATGTTATAGTTAGCGGAAATTTTACTGATAAAAAACCAATGAAATTCCCCCGTTATAGTTAGTGCAGGAAACTATAACTCACGCAACCGCAATCTTCTGCTGATGCTAATACTGTATTTAGACACTTATTTGCCCATGTCTTCTTCCATAAATTTTTAGCTATACATATATTACAAATATTTTTTTTTCATAAAGACACATATGTCATCAGCAGGAGATTGCGGTCGCGTGAGTTATAGTTTCCTGCACTAACTATAACGGGGGAATTTCATTGGTTTTTTATCAGTAAAATTTCCGCTAACTATAACATGTGTGAAACCTATGGTTTTTTCAGTGAATATATATATATATATACATATATATATATATAATCTTCATTCTTGTGGAACAATAAAAAATCTTGCATGCCATCGCTGAGACTAACAAAGCCAAAGTCAGAAGGTGGTGTGAATTACCCTGACTTCCTTACTTATAAAAAATCTTTCTTACTCCACCAAGCTTCGAGATGGTTCTCTGATTCTTTGTTAGATTGCTCCCTTTGGGTTGATCTCAAACGCTGATTCCTTTCTCCTTCCTCATTTAAAGAGTATCTTTCTTTCACCCCTAAACCACAATCTGTAGCTACTCCTATTCTTAAACACACTTGTAAACTTCTTGATTCTTATCCAAAGTTATCTGGTACTCTTCCATTTTCCTTTCTTAACTTCTCTTTATGGCACAATAAATCTGTATTTATTCGAGGAAAACCTATATACTGGAAATATAAAATAGAAAATGGCTTAATTAGGATACACCAACTTTTTCTCAAAATGAGGTAATATCTTTCACTAGGGCCTGTCAGCTTTTTTAACTACCCCTCTCCTTTCTCTCTAAATACAACCTTATTAAACAAGCTCCCTCCATTGCATTTACTCAAGTTTCATCTCACTCTCATCCTAACCCTTTCTCAGTTAATAGATTACATACTCCTCTATATTCTTGCCCTAAAGCTTCCACTATTTACGATCATCTACTTTCTTCCTATTTTGATAGGGAAAAAACTAAAGTTGAACTTTCTTGGGAAGAAGATCTTGGAAAAGATTGGTCAAATATGTACCAAGATCAGAAAAATGTCTAGGGCTGCTAACACTACACAAACACTGTTTTTTTAATCTTTAATAAACTTTTACTTCATCCAGTCTTGTTACATAAAAGGCATAATGATGTACCTGATACTTGTTGGTCTTGCTATTTCACACCTGCTGATTTGAAGCACCTACTCTTTACATGGACACATGTACACACTTTTTGGAAAAATGTTTGGTCCCAAAATTTATTCAATCTTGGCTCCAATTTCCATTTCTCTGTTGTTCATTATTTCTGGGAAGTCTATCCCCGATCTGGGACCATTATACTCATAACATAAAGATTTTGTATCTATTCTTAGCAATTGCATTTCCGCAGATCACAAAATATTGGAAAGATTTGGCTAAATTATCTTTTCAGGCATGGTGGCATGCTGTTTGCTATAGTCATAGACTTGACACAGCTTTTGTTCATCCTATCCATCTAGCTATCAAACGTTTACATTTATGGTGACCAGTCACATCGTTCATTGACGCTAGTGCTAAGCGCTCTTTTTCCCTAACTTTGTCCAGCAAGAAGTTACCTGACCTCTGTGACACTCCTCATCTTAATATCATAGGGTTATGTCTCTGTTAATTTCATTTTTGTATGATATGTAAAAATACATTCTCTTATGCTTATATTGGTATCTTGTTATTTTGCCATTCCGTCACAGCCATGTTTGCATGATATTTTTCTTCACTGTACTTATTTTTTGTTTTCCCTTTTGTATACATATTGTTCTTCATATTTTATATTTTTATTCTTTGTTCGTCAATAAAATTACTGTTGAACTATACAAAAGAAGCACAGTAGAAAGCAGTAAAGTTGGATAGGTAAGTTAAATGATATATATTATAAGAACAAAAGTTGCTGCTAGCAGAGAAAGGGTCGAAGAGTCTTTGACTCTGAAACCCCTGCTCTGAAATGTATTAGTGGGGGAACTACCTCTTAACTCCACCCAGCATCTCCTTCATTGCCTCTCTTTCTAGCCTCCACTTTGGGTGCTTCAGGACTGTAATGTTGAATACGAGCAGTGTCATGGTGGCATGCGTTGCGCATAGCAAGCAGATAAAGATAATAAATGTGGGTCATTTCACTGGAGGGTAGAGAATGAGTACTCCATCATGCTGCAAGTTTCTAAAAACAGTAGCTTGGGACATTCTAAAAAGAGCAGTGTCTTCATCTTTTTCTTTAATTCTTGAAGTACTTATCCTCCAAAAAAAGAATGTTTATGCAGGGATATTTTATTACCTTAGCGCATGGTACACTGTCACCTCAGGAATTAGCTTTGTCTGCAACCACACTAAACTAGCACTTTTCATGTGCTCACAAATACATGTCATGGTGCTCTGAGGCAAACAGGAGAGTGTCTCCAACTTTCAGATCTGTATGAGTTCATATGGCTTGATTAGCTGCTGCATGGTACGCAGATTATAACCCTTTTCACTTCTTTAACCATAACTGACAATGTTAAATTCCATAAAGTTGCTTTAAAAATATATCCCACGTAATGTAAAGTATATTACTCCCCCTAGCTTTGCTTTCTGCCACAGCTTCTTTTTTGTTGACCTGGCAACATTTGCAGCATTCTTTCTACAACATAGCTTGTGCCTGCATAGATGCAGCAATGGCATGATGGCTAGTGTCATTGTGCAACAAAATCCTGGATTGCCACATGCATCTGGGACATTTACTGGGTGCAATCTTTAATATCTTCTGATTTGCCCTGTCATTTGCTACCAGAAAAAAAGTTGTGTTTTTGGGCTCTCATTTCATATCTCAGATGGATGTGGGGCATGACTGACCCCTGCCTTTGCATTTGCAGGGTGCTTTACAATGTATCGCTAATACTTGAAAGTCCTACAATGCATTTCCAGAGGCTTGTGACTGAGCTCTCTACAAGTAGTTGTTAACCTGGATTAAGGGATGTGTACGACCAACTATATTATTTAAATGATTTTCAACACCACCTGCAGCGCAATATGACTCACTTTGTTGTAGAGGCATCTCATTATTACCATACTCTGAAGGAGTAGACCATTTTCTTGCTTCTGAAGTAGACCCCAAGTGTGACATTGCAATGGCTACCTCGTTTTCAAATGCTAGTTGTTTGCCTCCTCAATGTTTACTTCTGATGAGTCTTTGTCCAGAAGACAAATGTCAGTAATATTGATGGTAAAGTTCAAACTAACGCCTTTATGTTCCAATGTATGTTATAAATGGGGGTCTCTAGTTGGCAGAGGTAGGTACCTTTGTCCAAGTAGGGACCCTTGCTTTTAGTCAGGGTAAGGGAGATACATACTCTAGATGACCCATGTTTACCCCCTTGGTACCTTGGCACGAGCAGACAGGCTTATCCCAGAGGCAATGTGTAAAGTATTTGTACTTAAAACATGCAGTAATACAGTGATAACACCCCAAATGGACACCACACCGGTTTAGAAAAATGAGATATCTTTATCTAAACCAACACAAGACCAAAATGACAAAAATCCAACATTCATGTAATAAGAGCATGACTTTTAAATGGTTTCAAGCAACTTGATCCATAGGAAACTATGGATACATGATTTTACACAAAGAACCTGTAGATGCGTCAAAATTCACCAGTCCAAACAGTTGCAGAGAAGGTAAGCGTTAAAAAAGAAAGGTATGCATCAGTTCATGAGCCATTGGGGAGGCGAAGCAACAGTTCTGCTGCACGCAGGAGAAGTGATGCATTGAATCTGGACTGTAGGAGGATGTGATGCATTGATTCCAAGATGGTTCTGGTCTGCAGGTGATGCGTCAGGAAAACTTGTCGCACTGGTGCGATGCATGTAAATCCAGAATGCATTGGCGATCGATGCGGCAAGCTACACTGGGTTAGTTTCTTCAGCTGCAATCTCACGATGCATTGGTTCTTGCAGTTGTGGGCAGGCGCTGTGTTGTCTCTGCAGTGGCACAACGGTGAAACATGGAGAATCTTCCCGCACGGCGGTGCTGCATTGGAAAAACAGCCACAAGAAGGGTGATGCATCGATTTTCTTAGTTTCTTCAGTTTCTTCCTGCTCCCAACAGCAGTAATAACCTTCAGAGGCCCAAAACTGGAACAGGCACCTCCTGGCTGGTCAGACCTCTGAGCAGTAGAGTTCAGGGGAGCTGGGGGTGAAGTATTTATGTCCCTGAGACTGCAGAACAGGAGGCCAGACCCACAAGCCCTTGGAGATTCTTCTTCAAGCAGGTTTCTCAGAAAAGTTCCAATCTTTGTCCATTCCTTGACAGAAACAACAACAGCAGGCCACGCCCCAAACAGCACACAGCAAAGGGGCAGTACTCCTCCTCACAGCTCTCCAGCTCTCTGTTTTTGTACTTCTTTGTACAAGGGTCTCTGACCCCAGTCCAAACCTGATCTCACTGATGCAGTATGGCCACAGGGGGTGGAAACAGCATTGTGCAAGGGAGACAGGCCCCATTCAGCTGCCAGGAAACCTCCTCCCACTAATCTAAATGCAGCCAAGGCCGAATCAGCTCACCTCTGATTCATCCAGGAAGGGCCAGGCACACCTTAGCCCCCCCCAGTGGCTGTTTACAGTGAAGGCACATCCCTAGCCCCTTTCACTCCAAAACCAGACTGTCAATCTACAAACAGGCAGAAGCACACAGAATGATTAAACAAGAAAATGCTTATTTTCCAAAAGTTAAAAAGATAATAGAATGCCCTCCTTTCCTTGTACTCGTTTTGTTTCTACCTAGGTTCTAATGTGCGGACTGATGCAGTGATCTGTCCCAAAAGTCACAGATACTTTGTTAGCGGTACAAAAGAAACGTGCCTTATACGCCAATCGGTCTGACAGCGTTATGCCAGAATTGATACTCACAATAAGCAGATATGCATCTTGTACTCCAGATTTAATTCAAATTTTAATCCTCTTTTTTTATTATGATACTTGTTCCAAGCTTCATCCATTAGTTTACATTCACCACAAAGACAGCGTAGTTCCACAATTTTTTCATTTTTTCGAATGCCTTCTGCATGCCCATCGGGCCTTGTCAGTGACATGTAGGAATTAACAATTCATGCTGAGTAGCCTCATATTGTACCACCCAATGCATTTCGGGCTGTATAGCCCTTCATCAGGGGAAACTGAAATAATGAAAAAGACATCTAAATCATCTGCTCAATGCACACTATCCTTAGCATCTACGTGTAAATAATATCCCCTATGGTTTGCCCTTAACCAATCCCATCCTAAATGTGCGTGCACCATCATGCGAACCTAATAATGCAAACATAGTAATGCTAGCCCTTGCCTACTACACACACAAATGCTCAACCTAAATTGAAAAAATTCACGTTCTTGTTTCCCTTCTGACACCTACACTTCATCTTTCCCTGCTCATCCTGGAGAATCCACTCACTTTTCCGCATTCTCAAAACATTCTACAGGGAGACAGAGCCATTTCATGTGTGCCTTACACTATAAAAAGACCAACCCTACTGTGGTATAACTAAACTGGTGTTAGTGACTGTGGGGTTGTTATCTGCTTTAGCTACCGACTGGGAACATGCAGCCTACAAGACAAAGAAAAAACAGAGATGGGTAATGTGAGCACCTAGTGACAATTTTCATTTATTGCCACACCCATCCATCACCACCATTTGTTGGTAAAGTGGGGGATATTATTTGAATTGAAGCATGCCTAATTTATATGAGTCCAGCATTTTCCTCCCCTAGGCCTGTGACCAATTTCAGAAATATGTAGCTGTTTGCCACAGAGAGATAAATATCCCGAATTATCCCAAGCATTTTCAAACAATTTCTGGGTTGAGTTTCAAAAGGGCACCATTTGGATTATTTCAGAAAAATGAATCAGAAGAATCGAAAGTTTTTGGAGAATTATTTTCACAAATTAATTGAATGACGTTTGATACATACCTTAACAATCAATGTTGTGTCACAAAGCTTATATGGCTAACTGACAAGTAGATCATTTCCTGAAAATGCTGTGGGTAAGAGATAGTATGTAAATGAGATACCAAATGGGAAATCCTCTGTAAGGAAGCCAGCAATATAGCTTATTAAGTTAGCAGTCCTTTGGCACCACCACATACCAGAAAGTTTATCAGATGCATTACCTGAATTCCTACGTGCCTCCAGCAGACCGTCTGCAGATTCAGTAGACCTACATTCAACTTTTCACTTTGATCTGTAGGAAGACCGGAACTGGTCTCTGTAATTTAGAAAACCTCTTCGGTGTTGCCTCCTTGATGCGGCAGCTGCTTTCGATACCAAACATGAATAGCAGGCGCATTTGACAGGACAAATCCTCTTCAAATAGATGTGCAGTCTCAGAAGTAGATGCCCTAAAGTATGTTCCAGAACTTGCACCTGTTGCCAAATAGAAGCAGTAATGAAGTCATGAGAGTCAGCACAAACAGGTGAGTCATCAGGGTCAACAGGTCATTTGAAGCATGTTCTAGATGCACACCTGCTACAAGGAAAAAACAGTAACATCTAACCCCAGGCATAGTGTGCGTAGCGGGGCTACGCGGAGGTCCACGGAGTTGCAAACAAACTCCGCGGAGCTCCGCTACATCACCCACCGCCACCCCCCATTATAACAAGTAATTAAACATTACTAAAAATAAATTTAAAACCACTTACCTGTACTGCGGCGTCCCCAGAATGCCCTCCTCCTCTTCTTTGCCATCTTGCTAATCCTTGTGAAAACTGCACATGCTCCGGCGCGTGCATATGTGCAGTTTTCACAAGGATTAGTGAGACAGTGAAGAAGAGGATGAGGGCAACGTGTGGACACCGCAGTACAGGTAAGTTGTTTTAAATTAATTTTTTAGTAATGTTTAAGTACTTGGTATAATGGGGGGTGGAGGCGGGGGCTGGCCAACTCCGCTCTGCTGCGGAGTGTGCGGAGATTTGCCTTCTCCGCATTCTCAGCGGAACAAGAAAAAGGCAAATCTCTGCACACTCCGCTGGCAGAGCGGAGGCCTCCGCCCGGGGTTAATAACGTCACCAGAAGTGAGCACAAACAAATGAGTCATTAACCATCAAACCTGGCCTAGCCAAACCTGTTTTTATTGACAAACAGCTTGTGCTGGATCAAGCCCAAACCACGAATGACATCAATTCTTTGTCCACTACTGAGATAGCTAACAAGTTTGAAAAGGTAAAATCACTGATTTCCAACATTTCATCAAGGTTAAAGAAAATGCCAGCTCTGTCAAGCATAAATTACTCAAGGTTCCTCTCAGCATTAGGGCTGATTCTCCAAATCTTTAAAAGCTCTGTGCGATCAAGGCATAGTTGAGAAAGTCGAGGCTACCCGCTGGCTTTCACCCATCGTTCTGGCCAAGAAGAGGTCTGGGGACTTGAGGATGTGTGTCGTCTTGAGAAGCCTCAATGAGGCGTTCTGAGTCAACAGGTTTCCCCTCTCACATATTGAGGATCTAATCGCTAAAGTTGGTTCCTCTTCGTGGTACACTAAACTGGATTTCAAGGCTGCTTATCACCAGGTTGAACTGCATCCTCAGTCCCGACACCTCACAGCCTTTGTCACTCCTAATGGTGTTTTCCAGTTTTGCCGTCTACCTTTCAGGTTAGCTTTGGCGGCCGCAGTCTTCCAGAGGCTTATGACCGAAATGTTTCACGATAATCCCCATGTTGTTGTTTTCCAGGGCAATATCCTTATTTTCTCTAGAGCTGAGGCTGAACACGATTTAGCCATCGATCAAGTCTTCAACATTCTAGAGAATTGGGGAGTTACTCCGCAGAAGAGCAAATGCACATTCAAAGTGAAAGAAATAGAATATTTAGGTCACATTATCTCAGAGCATGGCATAAAACCCAGACCAGGTTTTGTGATAAGCATCGTGTAAGTGCCTGCGCCACAAAACAAAGAGCAGCTCATGTCCTTCCTTGGGCTGTGTGAGTTTTATGCCAAGTTCATGAAAGATTACGCAAAAATCACTGAATGTTTCAGGGCTCTGCTAAAAAAAGGGGCAATCTATTCATGGTCAAAAGAGTGTGAAAAAGGTTTTCAGTCCATCAAGAACCATATTGTCAAGGCACCTGCTTTGCAAGCTTTTATGGAGGGAAGACAAACTGTTGTCACAGTTGATGCCTGTGAGTACGATCTGGTCTGGTGGCTGTTCTATCTCAGTATGCAAAAAGTAGAGAGCACACGGTGGGCTTCACCTCCAGAACACTTCGTTCCGTGGAACGGAAGTACTCCGTTGTAGAAAAAGAGCTTCTGGCCTGTGTCTTGAGTATTGAGAAGTTTAAGCTGTATTTGTGGGGTAGATCTCTTGTACTTAAGACTGATCATCATCCTTTAGTTGACATCTTGTCTGGAAATAAAATAAAATGCACCACCACCCGTTTAGCCAGGTTATCTGCCAAGCTTATGGAGTAGACCTTTACTGTAGAGTACATTCCGGGGGGAAACATTTGTAGAGCAGATTGCTTGCCTAGGCTTCCTGTCACTGATACAGAGGAACAGGACTGGAAGCCTGAAGTTGAGGAGTGTTTTGTGGCTTGTATTAGTCAAGACAGCCTGTCTTTCGCTGAGGAGGATTGGGTGGTAGAAGTGAACAAAGATGTTGTGCTCAGAGAGGTTGTGTCCCTGAGCAAGAAAGGCTGGCCCGAGGAGAAGTGTCTCTCATCTGATCTACAAATGTTCTGGAAGGTCCATGATGAGTTATCGGTTGAGGGTGTCAAAGTGGTTAGAGGTGATAAACGTGTGCCTCCGAAGTGTTACCGAGAAAAGATAGTCATGACCGCTCATTCAGGTCACCTTGGTGCAATCATTAGTAAGAGGAAGGTCTGACTGGATTTATGGTGGCCTAGGATGGATTCCCAGATTGATGACTTGGTCAAGCAATGTGTACAATGTAATGCCAGTGAAAAGGTGTTGGTTCTGGAAGGTGTGATTGACTCTCCTGTGTCTCCGTTAGGGATGGATTTTCTTGGGCCTTTCTATGTTCTACCTGCCAACACAAGATACTTTTTAGTCCTTATTGATCATCTGTCCAGGTGGTTTGAGGTTGATCCAAACAGCATTCCTAACACCAAAAGTGTTATCAATTGTTTGAACAAGATTTTCCTTAGGGAAGGTTATCCTGAGGAGATTCTAACAGAAAACAGCTTACAGTTCGTTTCACAGGAGATGAATTTGTTTCTGCGCTCCTGCGGTATCAAGGATACCAGGACTCCACTTTACCACCCACAAATCAATGGTAAAGCAGAAAGGTTCAATAGAGTCATTGTGGAGTGTCTCCAAATGGCTTTCAGGTCCAAGTCATGTGCTCTTCAAGCTGTAAAAGATCTGGTTTGGTCATACCGTACTTCGCCTCATGTTGCCACCAATTTTAGTCCCTTTGGACTTATGAGGGGAAGAAAAGCATCTTCACAGGTTTACCCATTTTGGATGGTAAAGTCCTTCCACCAGGGTTATGATATGAGCTGTGTGTGGGAGTCTGCGAATACAAAATCTGCTGAAGCCAATGTTAAGAGTTGTGAGCCTAGTGTTAATAAAGAAACTCACAGACTTCATGTTGGGGATTGAGTTAGAATAACAAATCCTGTCTCTGTCAGAAAAGGTCTGTCTAAGCTTTTGGATTCTCAACAGATTGTGGAAATCCGCAAGAATGCTGTAAAATTGTCCAATGGGAACTTGTGGAGCACCTCTCATGTTGCTAAAGACCTATGTTCTCCCTCTGAAACAGTCAAAGCAGACAAATGTGTTTTGCTGGGGGATGATGTCAGGAAAAGCACCAGGGTCCATGTTAGACCAAGCAGATTACATGATTATGTTGATCCCTAGAGTGGACCCATGCTAGACCAAGTAGATTTCATAATTATACTCTATCTTTAGAGCTTCTAAAAGGTTCCATGGACATGTTTATTTTCTTCATAATGTATTTTGTTTTGTTCACCCTTCTTTCTTTCTGTACCCCTCACCTAACTCATCATTTAGTATTGTTTTATTAAAAGGGGGCGGTGTGGTGATGTGATGCTGGCAGAATCTATTGATGTCACCTGGAGAGTTGACGAGCGTCTTGCCCTGAGTATTCTCTCAGTGGCAGCTACTACTTGTGCCTTGGCTGTGCCATCTGGGACGGCTCTCTGTACTCCTTCTACAGTAAACCCAACTTCTGCAAACTCATTACTGTGTCCGTCTGTCTTAGGTTATTTGAGCATGCTCCATAACTGACATCTGCTGCTAAAGGGAAACAACGAGCCATCAGAGTCAGCATGAACTTTAGAGTCATATAGCGGAAAACCTTACTGGCAAGAGTGTTAAAACATGCAAAAACATAGCGATAAAAATATAACATCAATACAACATATCTTGTTGTTTAAGCATTGTAACAATATTGGTACAAACATGCTAATGTGATGGACTTTTAATATTTGTTTTAAAACTTGTGCCAAGGCGTTTGTGACACAACCTGACAAATGAGCCTGAGACAAAGGTAACGTTGCATAATTGAGAGAATTGTAATGAACAGCTATATGTGCTTGGTGGTATTTGGGCAGTGACATGATTATTACCTGTCACTCTACTCTCACCTAACACAGACATAGAGTAATTGCTCATGTCTCTTGTATGTTCCAATGTCACACATTCACAGAACAAAAAATACAGGCTGTAAGCAATTGGGCTACAGGTTGATTGGGGGTAAAAACCCTACTCAAGCAACAACCACAGTCCTTGTCATGGTGAGCCTCAAAAGTCACTAATGTAACCTGTGCTTAACTCTCTGGAAGGCTGGCACAAAAGCAGTCAGGCTTAACTTACAAGCAATGTGTAAGATATTTATGCAGCACACAAACAGTAATAAAGTGAAAATACCACACAAGAAAAATCAATTTAGAAACACAGCATTTTAATAAAGAAAATTACACCAAAATGAATTAAATCCAATCAGTAGAATCGTAATTTTGACATTTGTGCAATATAGTGCATAAAAGATCAAAGCAACAACCGCGGACATCTGGTCTTGCGATACTGGGGCAAAGTCAAAAGCTAAGGCCAACCATGATTGAGTGCAGGTAGATTAACAAAGTAGATTAAGCCCTGTCTTAGTTTACTTTCATACTTAGACTTTTTTCTGAACGAAATACGAGAAGGTAGAGTTCAGCAGAACAAGGCAACAAGCTGTGTCCAAGGTAGAGTCTTTGCCATCAGAGAGCACTGCATGAAGTCTTGGTGAAGCCATCAACGATGGTGAGGGCAGGCCCCATGTGGAAGAACCCAGATTTCTAGGCTGAGGAAGTTGTTGTCGTCGGTAGGGAGCCTGTCGCCAAAGGGACCAGTGAAGATTTTACCTTCAGACGTAGACAACTTTTTGGAAGTCCAAAACCTCCAGAGAGACGAAGCTGTCAGCTATAGCTAAAGAGGGATCCACAAGGATAGTTACCAATGCCTGGCGGTCATGCTGAACAAGATTTGGTGCTGCTGAGAAGAACTCAGTGGGAGTAACCATGAAGTCAGGTTGACACCTGTGAGGGTTAGGACTCACTTCAACAGAAGCCAAGTGTAGGCTTCAAGGTCTGGAGCTTGTGGTGTTCATGGAGCTCACACAGGAGGCCAGCCAACTAGACCTTGGAGTCACTCTGGCAGTCTTGGGTTCAAGCAGCAAGGCAAGCCTTAAGCAGCAGTGCAGCCCTGTGAGTAACAAGCCCAGCCTCAAGTAGCAGAGAAGTTCTCTGGTGGGTCCAAGACTGTCCTTCTGAAGTCTTCCACAGGTCCAGGAGGGTACTGAAGAACTGTTCTGGGGGTCTAAAATGCATACCTGGTGCCAGATTTTGAAATAGGGCATGCTGCTAGGCTATCCATTCATGTAGTTCTGGAAAGTTCTTCCTTCCACTGCCAAGGCTCCCAGAAGTCTAGGGTGAAAGAAGTCTAGGGTGACAAAAGAAGAGTGTCAGCTTCTTTTGTATGAGTGCTAGAGACAACCCTTTGAAATGTAAGTTGGGCAGGGAAAAGCTCTGTCCCCAGCAATCAAGGCAGGATGGCCCATCCTGATGAAACCTAGTCCTCTTTGTCTCACTGTCTGGTAGGAGTACACAATGTCATGAAATTAAACCATTCACAGTCAGGTGATCCAGGACACTGGCAGCAGGCACCGAAAAGTTAGGGCAGGAAAATGCCACCTTTCTAAAGGTGGCATTTTCAGAAATTGTGATTTACCATCAAGGAGGATTTTAAATGACTTATCATTTGATTCCAAACATGACATTTCTCCCTTTCCCCAGTCACAAGATAGCACTTATCAAATGTAATAAGAAAACTCAAACTTATCCCATGGGAGAGGTAGGCCTTGCTGTAGAGCAAAACAAATGTGGGAGCTTTTCATTACAAGGACATGTAATACCTAAAAACACATGTTGTACATTTTAAACCCGATGAAACCTGTCCTATAGGCTGTTTAGCGCATACCCTAGGGGTGACATAAATGCATTTAAAAGAAGGGTTTAGGCCTGGGAAAATATATTTTTTGAACTGGTGGCCACAGAGGAAAAAATAAGAATTAAAGTGAGGGAGCAAGAACTGGAACGTAAATATCCAACAGTGAGTTAACTAAGCCTGAATCTATCAACAGAGGTGAATGTATAGAAAACAGGATTTCCATCAACTGCCAAGAGAGGCCAGTGTCATCACTTGGTCATCCTTAGGTCTTGTTACTACTCCTCTAAGCCTAGAGGCAAGCGTAGTAGCCAAGATTGGAAGAAAGGCAAACAAGAGCAAGCCAGAAAGAGAGATTGACCAAGGTCGGTCATATGTTTCTCAAGTGATGGAAAACTAATAAAAGGGAATTGCAGTGCAAGTGAAAGTTAAAAAGGGAGTTGGGAGGGAGAACATTTTTTTAATGTATGTCTCTCTGCCGATCCAGTTAAAAAGCGTGTAGCGGCAACTTTGAACAAATAAGTTGCATTTACAGAAGGGTCAACTAGTTTCAGCCTAAAGGGATTAGGTTCCCGGCTTTCTTCAGTACCAGATTATAATAGCTACTGCAAAAACAGTGAAAAAAAGGGGAAAGTGTGACATGTTGTCTCACAATACAACCTGATAAAGTTGGTTCTCTGGACAAGTAGGGTGTATTTCACTCCTTACTTGTGTGAGTATCTGACCTCACCTCACCCGGTAACGAACTCAGGTAAAGGAGACCCCGCCCTCTCCGTCAGTGCCTCGGTCCCTCCTGGGTTGGTGGGAGGTCTCCCTCCCCAACTCTCTTTTTAACTTTCACTTGCACTGCAATTCCCTTTTATACGTTTTCCATCACTTGAGATACATATGACCGACCTTTGGCAATTTCTCTTTCTGGCTTGCTCTTGTTTGCCTTTCTTCCAATCTTGGCTACTACGCTTGCCTCTAGGCTTAGAGGAGTAGTAACAAGACCTAAAGATGACCAAGTGATGACACTGGCCTCTCTTGGCAGTTGATGGAAATCCAATTGACTGGTCTGTTTTCCTGTTTTCTATACATTCACCTCTGTTGATAGATTCAGGCTTAGTTAACTCACTGTTGGATAATTACGTTCCAGTTCTTGCTCCCTCACTTTAATTCATATTTTTTCCTCTGTGACCACCAGTTCATTATTTGTTTTTCCAATTGAATGATATAGGGGATTTGAACTGTTGTTGGTCGGTAAACTATTCCCTTAGACCCATTTTTGCTTCTGGAAGTTATTGCCAAAATATATTTTTTGCCAGGTCAAATTGGCAGTTTAAAACTGCACTACAGGCTGCAGTGGCAGGCCTGACACATGTTTTAAAGTGCTCATTTGTGGATGAGTGCTGCAGGCCCACTAGTAGGATTTAATTTGCAGGCCCTGGGTACATGTAGTACTATATACCAAGGACTTATAAGTACATTAAAAGTGCCAATCAGGTTTAAGTCTATTTTAGCATGTTTTAAGGAGGGCGCATAAGCACTTTAGCACTGGTTGGCAGTGGTAAAGTGCAGAGTCCTAATACCAACAAAACGCATTTCAGAAAATAGGCAGACTGGGGCAAAATGTTTGCGGGAGGACCACACCAAGAATGTCAGGGCTAACAAAGGCAAACAACTGTGGTTAGTTTCAACATTCTAAGCATTAGGATTACAATTTATTATCATTCTATAAAGGGTGCCACTTCTTACTACTTGTGATGCAGCGTAAAAGCTAATCTTGCATTGCATAACGCCCAAACCTATCTTTACAATGAAACCATAAATGTGCACTTTGCACACATCTTGAAAAACGACACTGAAACAGAGAAAAGTTGATGTACCAGCACTGTAAAAGAGTACTTGCATAGGTAGAAACAGTAGGGTTAATCAAATGGTGGATTTGAGATGTTTTAGTCACTGATTACCTCATATTATTAACAGAGATGTCATGAAAACTAATGCTAAAACTGAGCATTTCTAATGACCACATTGCAGAGTGCCATAATGCACTCAACATTGGTGCAAATCTGCGTAGCGCGATGGCCGCAAGTTAGGGTCGCTCCATCCGATCCTTCTCCCACCCACATATCCGTTACATAAATCTGACCCCCAAGTGGAGAAAGAGATAGCGGAAGATCCACTGACCCCTGCAAGCCTAAACTCGAGCCTGAGCGCTCTCTATGAGCGGAGTTGGAGCCATTACCGATTGCGGCCTCCTCCGGGGCTGAAGCCTGGACCCACAGCAGCTGCTGAACCTGAAGAGGTGCCGATGACTAGCGGCCTGAGTTTGACTTGAGCACTGGAAAACTTGTCGCACTGGTGCGATGCATGTAAATCCAGAATGCATTGGCGATCGATGCGGCAAGCTACACTGGGTTAGTTTCTTCAGCTGCAATCTCACGATGCATTGGTTCTTGCAGTTGTGGGCAGGCGCTGTGTTGTCTCTGCAGTGGCACAACGGTGAAACATGGAGAATCTTCCCGCATGGCGGTGCTGCATTGGAAAAACAGCCACAAGAAGGGTGATGCATCGATGTTCTTAGTTTCTTCAGTTTCTTCCTGCTCCCAACAGCAGTAATAACCTTCAGAGGCCCAAAACTGGAACAGGCACCTCCTGGCTGGTCAGACCTCTGAGCAGTAGAGTTCAGGGGAGCTGGGGGTGAAGTATTTATGTCCCTGAGACTGCAGAACAGGAGGCCAGACCCACAAGCCCTTGGAGATTCTTCTTCAAGCAGGTTTCTCAGAAAAGTTCCAGTCTTTGTCCATTCCTTGACAGAAACAACAACAGCAGGCCACGCCCCAAACAGCACACAGCAAAGGGGCAGTACTCCTCCTCACAGCTCTCCAGCTCTCTGTTTTTGTACTTCTTTGTACAAGGGTCTCTGACCCCAGTCCAAACCTGATCTCACTGATGCAGTATGGCCACAGGGGGTGGAAACAGCATTGTGCAAGGGAGACAGGCCCAATTCAGCTGCCAGGAAACCTCCTCCCACTAATCTAAATGCAGCCAAGGCCGAATAAGCTCACCTCTGATTCATCCAGGAAGGGCCAGGCACACCTTAGCCCCCCCCAGTGGCTGTTTACAGTGAAGGCACATCCCTAGCCCCTTTCACTCCAAAACCAGACTGTCAATCTACAAACAGGCAGAAGCACACAGAATGATTAAACAAGAAAATGCTTATTTTCCAAAAGTTAAAAAGATAATAGAATGCCCTCCTTTCCTTGTACTCGTTTTGTTTCTACCTAGGTTATAATGTGCGGACTGATGCAGTGATCTGTCCCAAAAGTCACAGATACTTTGTTAGCGGTACAAAAGAAACGTGCCTTATACGCCAATCGGTCTGACAGCGTTATGCCAGAATTGATACTCACAATAAGCAGATATGCATCTTGTACTCCACATTTAATTCAAATTTTAATCCTCTTTTTTTATTATGATACTTGTTCCAAGCTTCATCCATTAGTTTACATTCACCACAAAGACAGCGTAGTTCCACAATTTTTTCATTTTTTCGAATGCCATCTGCATGCCCATCGGGCCTTGTCAGTGACATGTAGGAATTAACAATTCATGCTGAGTAGCCTCATATTGTACCACCCAATGCATTTCGGGCTGTATAGCCCTTCGTCAGGGAAAACTGAAATAATGAAAAAGACATCTAAATCATCTGCTCAATGCACACTATCCTTAGCATCTACGTGTAAATAATATCCCCTATGGTTTGCCCTTAACCAATCCCATCCTAAATGTGCGTGCACCATCATGCGAACCTAATAATGCAAACATAGTAATGCTAGCCCTTGCCTACTACACAAACAAATGCTCA
Source organism: Triturus cristatus (assembly GCF_964204655.1). Lineage (NCBI taxonomy): Eukaryota > Metazoa > Chordata > Amphibia > Caudata > Salamandridae > Triturus > Triturus cristatus. Next base: position 462,248,532 of record NC_140594.1, read on the forward strand.
ACCTAAATTGAAAAAATTCACGTTCTTGTTTCCCTTCTGACACCTACGCTTCATCTTTCCCTGCTCATCCTGGAGAATCCACTCACTTTTCCGCATTCTCAAAACATTCTACAGGGAGATAGAGCCATTTCATGTGTGCCTTACACTATAAAAAGACCAACCCTACTGTGGTATAACTAAACTGGTGTTAGTGACTGTGGGGTTGTTATCTGCTTTAGCTACCGACTGGGAACATGCAGCCTACAAGACAAAGAAAAAACAGAGATGGGTAATGTGAGCACCTAGTGACAATTTTCATTTATTGCCACACCCATCCATCACCACCATTTGTTGGTAAAGTGGGGGATATTATTTGAATTGAAGCATGCCTAATTTATATGAGTCCAGCATTTTCCTCCCCTAGGCCTGTGACCAATTTCAGAAATATGTAGCTGTTTGCCACAGAGAGATAAATATCCTGAATTTTTCCAAGCTTTTTCAAACAATTTCTGGGTTGAGTTTCAAAAGGGCACCATTTGGATTATTTCAGAAAAATGAATCAGAAGAATCTAAAGTTTTTTGAGAATTATTTTCACAAATTAATTGAATGACTTTTGATACATACCTTAACAATCAATGTTGTGTCACAAAGCTTATATGGCTAACTGACAAGTAGATCATTTCCTGAAAATGCTGTGGGAAAGAGATAGTATGTAAATGAGATACCAAATGGGAAATCCTCTGTAAGGAAGCCAGCAATATAGCTTATTAAGTTAGCAGTCCTTTGGCACCACCACATACCAGAAAGTTTATCAGATGCATTACCTGAATTCCTACGTGCCTCCAGCAGACCGTCTGCAGATTCAGTAGACCTACATTCAACTTTTCACTTTGATCTGTAGGAAGACCGGAACTGGTCTCTGTAATTTAGAAAACCTCTTCGGTGTTGCCTCCTTGATGCGGCAGCTGCTTTCGATACCAAACATGAATAGCAGGCGCATTTGACAGGACAAATCCTCTTCAAATAGATGTGCAGTCTCAGAAGTAGATGCCCTAAAGTATGTTCCAGAACTTGCACCTGTTGCCAAATAGAAGCAGTAATGAAGTCATGAGAGTCAGCACAAACAGGTGAGTCATCAGGGTCAACAGGTCATTTGAAGCATGTTCTAGATGCACACCTGCTACAAGGAAAAAACAGTAACATCTAACCCCAGGCATAGTGTGCGTAGCGGGGCTACGCAGAGGTCCACGGAGTTGCAAACAAACTCCGCGGAGCTCCGCTACATCACCCACCGCCACCCCCCATTATAACAAGTAATTAAACATTACTAAAAAATAAATTTAAAACCACTTACCTGTACTGCGGCATCCCCAGAATGCCCTCCTCCTCTTCTTTGCCATCTTGCTAATCCTTGTGAAAACTGCACATGCTCCGGCGCGTGCACATGTGCAGTTTTCACAAGGATTAGTGAGACAGTGAAGAAGAGGATGAGGGCAACGTGTGGACACCGCAGTACAGGTAAGTTGTTTTAAATGTATTTTTTAGTAATGTTTAAGTACTTGGTATAATGGAGGGTGGAGGCGGGGGCTGGCCAACTCCGCTCAGCTGCGGAGTGTGCGGAGATTTGCCTTCTCCGCATTCTCAGCGGAACAAGAAAAAGGCAAATCTCTGCACACTCCGCGGGCAGAGCGGAGGCCTCCGCCCGGGGTTAATAACGTCACCAGAAGTGAGCACAAACAAATGAGTCATTAACCATCAAACCTGGCCTAGCCAAATCTGTTTTTATTGACAAACAGCTTGTGCTGGATCAAGCCCAAAGCACGAATGACATCAATTCTTTGTCCACTACTGAGATAGCTAACAAGTTTGAAAAGGTAAAATCACTGATTTCCAACATTTCATCAAGGTTAAAGAAAATGCCAGCTCTGTCAAGCATAAATTACTCAATGTTCCTCTCACCATTAGGGCTGATTATCCAAATCTTTAAAAGCTCTGTGCGATCAAGGCATAGTTGAGAAAGTCGAGGCTACCCGCTGGATTCCCTTAGGGAAGGTTATCCTGAGGAGATTCTAACAGAAAACAGCTTACAGTTCGTTTCACAGGAGATGAATTTGTTTCTGCGCTCCTGCGGTACCAAGGATACCAGGACTCCACTTTACCACCCACAAATCAATGGTAAAGCAGAAAGGTTCAATAGAGTCATTGTGGAGTGTCTCCAAATGGCTTTCAGGTCCAAGTCATGTGCTTTTCAAGCTGTAAAAGATCTGGTTTGGTCATACCGTACTTCGCCTCATGTTGCCACCAATTTTAGTCCCTTTGAACTTATGAGGGGAAGAAAAGCATCTTCACAGGTTTACCCATTTTGGATGGTAAAGTCCTTCCACCAGGGTTGTGATATGAGCTGTGTGTGGGAGTCTGCGAATACAAAATCTGCTGAAGCCAATGTTAAGAGTTGTGAGCCTAGTGTTAATAAAGAAACTCACAGACTTCATGTTGGGGATTGAGTTAGAATAACAAATCCTGTCTCTGTCAGAAAAGGTCTGTCTAAGTTTTTGGATTCTCAACAGATTGTGGAAATCCGCAAGAATGCTGTAAAATTGTCCAATGGGAACTTGTGGAGCACCTCTCATGTTGCTAAAGACCTATGTTCTCCCTCTGAAACAGTCAAAGCAGACAAATGTGTTTTGCTGGGGGTTGATGTCAGGAAAAGCACCAGGGTCCATGTTAGACCAAGCAGATTACATGATTATGTTGATCCCTAGAGTGGACCCATGCTAGACCAAGTAGATTTCATAATTATACTCTATCTTTAGAGCTTCTAAAAGGTTCCATGGACATGTTTATTTTCTTCATAATGTATTTTGTTTTGTTCACCCTTCTTTCTTTCTGTACCCCTCACCTAACTCATCATTTAGTATTGTTTTATTAAAAGGGGGCGGTGTGGTGATGTGATGCTGGCAGAATCTATTGATGTCACCTGGAGAGTTGACGAGCGTCTTGCCCTGAGTATTCTCTTACGGCAGCTACTACTTGTGCCTTGGCTGTGCCATCTGGGACGGCTCTCTGTACTCCTTCTACAGTAAACCCAACTTCTGCGAACTCATTACTGTGTCCGTCTGTCTTAGGTTATTTGAGCATGCTCCATAACTGACATCTGCTGCTAAAGGGAAACAACGAGCCATCAGAGTCAGCATGAACTTTAGAGTCACATAGCGGAAAACCTTACTGGCAAGAGTGTTAAAACATGCAAAAACATAGCAATAAAAATATAACATCAATACAACATATCTTGTTGTTTAAGCATTGTAACAATATTGGTACAAACATGCTAATGTGATGGACTTTTAATATTTGTTTTAAAACTTGTGCCAAGGCGTTTGTGACACAACCTGACAAATGAGCCTGAGACAAAGGTAACGTTGCATAATTGAGAGAATTGTAATGAACAGCTATATGTGCTTGGTGGTATTTGGGCAGTGACATGATTATTACCTGTCACTCTACTCTCACCTAACACAGACATAGACTAATTGCTCATGTCTCTTGTATGTTCCAATGTCACACATTCACAGAACAAAAAATACAGGCTGTAAGCAATTGGGCTACAGGTTGATCGGGGGTAAAAACCCTACTCAAGCAACAACCACAGTCCTTGTCATGGTGAGCCTCAAAAGTCACTAATGTAACCTGTGCTTAACTCTCTGGAAGGCTGGCACAAAAGCAGTCAGGCTTAACTTACAAGCAATGTGTAAGATATTTATGCAGCACACAAACAGTAATAAAGTGAAAATACCACACAAGAAAAATCAATTTAGAAACACAGCATTTTAATAAAGAAAATTACACCAAAATGAATTAAATCCAATCAGTAGAATCGTAATTTTGACATTTGTGCAATATAGTGCATAAAAGATCAAAGCAACAACCGCGGACATCTGGTCTTGCGATACTGGGGCAAAGTCAAAAGCTAAGGCTAACCATGATTGAGTGCAGGTAGATTAACAAAGTAGATTAAGCCCTGTCTCAGTTTACTTTCATACTTAGACTTTTTTCTGAACGAAATACGAGAAGGTAGAGTTCAGCAGAACAAGGCAACAAGCTGTGTCCAAGGTAGAGTCTTTGCCATCAGAGAGCACTGCATGAAGTCTTGGTGAAGCCATCAACGATGGTGAGGGCAGGCCCCATGTGGAAGAACCCAGATTTCTAGGCTGAGGAAGTTGTTGTCGTCGATAGGGAGCCTGTCGCCAAAGGGACCAGTGAAGATTTTACCTTCAGACGTAGACAACTTTTTGGAAGTCCAAAACCTCCAGAGAGACGAAGCTGTCAGCTATAGCTAAAGAGGGATCCACAAGGATAGATACCAATGCCTGGCGGTCATGCTGAACAAGATTTGGTGCTGCTGAGAAGAACTCAGTGGGAGCAACCATGAAGTCAGGTTGACACCTGTGAGGGTTAGGACTCACTTCAACAGAAGCCAAGTGTAGGCTTCAAGGTCTGGAGCTTGTGGTGTTCATGGAGCTCACACAGGAGGCCAGCCAACTAGACCTTGGAGTCACTCTGGCAGTCTTGGGTTCAAGCAGCAAGGCAAGCCTTAAGCAGCAGTGCAGCCCTGTGAGTAACAAGCCCAGCCTCAAGGAGCAGAGAAGTTCTCTGGTGGGTCCAAGACTGTCCTTCTGAAGTCTTCCACAGGTCCAGGAGGGTACTGAAGAACTGTTCTGGGGGTCTAAAATGCATACCTGGTGCCAGACTTTGAAATAGGGCATGCTGCTAGGCTATCCATTCATGTAGTTCTGGAAAGTTCTTCCTTCCACTGCCAAGGCTCCCAGAAGTCTAGGGTGAAAGAAGTCTAGGGTGACAAAAGAAGAGTGTCAGCTTCTTTTGTATGAGTGCTAGAGACAACCCTTTGAAATGTAAGTTGGGCAGGGAAAAGCTCCGTCCCCAGCAATCAAGGCAGGATGGCCCATCCTGATGAAACCTAGTCCTCTTTGTCTCACTGTCTGGGAGGAGTACACAATGTCATGAAATTAAACCATTCACAGTCAGGTGATCCAGGACACTGGCAGCAGGCACCGAAAAGTTAGGGCAGGAAAATGCCACCTTTCTAAAGGTTGTATTTTTCAGAAATTGTGATTTACCATCAAGGAGGATTTTAAATGACTTATCATTTGATTCCAAACATGACATTTCTCCCTTTCCCCAGTCACAAGATAGCACTTATCAAATGTAATAAGAAAACTCAAACTTATCCCATGGGAGAGGTAGGCCTTGCTGTAGAGCAAAACAAATGTGGGAGCTTTTCATTACAAGGACATGTAAAACCTAAAAACACATGTTGTACATTTTAAACCCGATGAAACCTGTCCTATAGGCCGTTTAGCGCATACCCTAGGGGTGACATAAATGCATTTAAAAGAAGGGTTTAGGCCTGGGAAAATATATTTTTTGAACTGGTGGCCACAGAGGAAAAATTAAGAATTAAAGTGAGGGAGCAAGAACTGGAACGTAAATATCCAACAGTGAGTTAACTAAGCCTGAATCTATCAACAGAGGTGAATGTATAGAAAACAGGATTTCCATCAACTGCCAAGAGAGGCCAGTGTCATCACTTGGTCATCCTTAGGTCTTGTTACTACTCCTCTAAGCCTAGAGGCAAGCGTAGTAGCCAAGATTGGAAGAAAGGCAAACAAGAGCAAGCCAGAAAGAGAAATTGACCAAGGTCGGTCATATGTATCTCAAGTGATGGAAAACGTATAAAAGGGAATTGCAGTGCAAGTGAAAGTTAAAAAGGGAGTTGGGAGGGAGAACATTTTTTTAATGTATGTCTCTCTGCCAATCCAGTTAAAAAGCGTGTAGCGGCAACTTTGAACAAATAAGTTGCATTTACAGAAGGGTCAACTAGTTTCAGCCTAAAGGGATTAGGTTCCAGGCTTTCTTCAGTACCAGGTTATAATAGCTACTGCAAAAACAGTGAAAAAAAGGGGAAAGTGTGACATGTTGTCTCACAATACAACCTGATGAAGTTGGTTCTCTGGACAAGTAGGGTGTATTTCACTCCTTACTTGTGTGAGTATCTGACCTCACCTCACCCGGTAACGAACTGAGGTAAAGGAGACCCCGCCCTCTCCGTCGGTGCCTCGGTCCCTCCTGGGTTGGTGGGAGGTCTCCCTCCCCAACTCTCTTTTTAACTTTCACTTGCACTGCAATTCCCTTTTATACGTTTTCCATCACTTGAGATACATATGACCGACCTTGGGCAATTTCTCTTTCTGGCTTGCTCTTGTTTGCCTTTCTTCCAATCTTGGCTACTACGCTTGCCTCTAGGCTTAGAGGAGTAGTAACAAGACCTAAGGATGACCAAGTGATTTCCTCTGTGACCACCAGTTCATTATTTGTTTTTCCAATTGAATGATATAGGGGATTTGAACTGTTGTTGGTCGGTAAACTATTCCCTTAGACCCATTTTTCCTTCTGGAAGTTATTGCCAAAATATATTTTTTGCCTGGTCGAATTGGCAGTTTAAAACTGCACTACAGGCTGCAGTGGCAGGCCTGACACATGTTTTAAAGTGCTCATTTGTGGATGAGTGCTGCAGGCCCACCAGTAGGATTTAATTTGCAGGCCCTGGGTACATGTAGTACTATATACCAAGGACTTATAAGTACATTAAAAGTGCCAATCAGGTTTAAGTCTATTTTAGCATGTTTTAAGGAGGGCGCATAAGCACTTTAGCACTGGTTGGCAGTGGTAAAGTGCAGAGTCCTAATACCAACAAAATGCATTTCAGAAAATAGGCAGACTGGGGCAAAATGTTTGCGGGAGGACCACACCAAGAATGTCAGGGCTAACAAAGGCAAACAACTGTGGTTAGTTTCAACATTCTAAGCATTAGGATTACAATTTATTATCATTCTTTAAAGGGTGCCACTTCTTACTACTTGTGATGCAGCGTAAAAGCTAATCTTGCATTGCATAACGCCCAAACCTATCTTTACAATGAAACCATAAATGTGCACTTTGCACACATCTTGAAAAACGACACTGAAACAGAGAAAAGTTGATGTACCAGCACTGTAAAAGAGTACTTGCATAGGTAGAAACAGTAGGGTTAATCAAATGGTGGATTTGAGATGTTTTAGTCACTGATTACCTCATATTATTAACAGAGATGTCATGAAAACTAATGCTAAAACTGAGCATTTCTAATGACCACATTGCAGAGTGCCATAATGCACTCAACATTGGTGCAAATCTGCGTAGCGCGATGGCCGCAAGTTAGGGTCGCTCCATCCGATCCTTCTCCCACCCACATATCCGTTACATAAATCTGACCCCCAAGTGGAGAAAGAGATAGCGGAAGATCCACTGACCCCTGCAAGCCTAAACTCGAGCCTGAGCGCTCTCTATGAGCGGAGTTGGAGCCATTACCGATTGCGGCCTCCTCCGGGGCTGAAGCCTGGACCCACAGCAGCTGCTGAACCTGAAGAGGTGCCGATGACTAGCGGCCTGAGTTTGACTTGAGCCCGGGGATTGGGCCTGCCACTCTACGATCATGGTTACCGGGAGGTGAGGGCAAATTCTGGTGGCAGCACAACAACCCGGTCATACCCAGTGATGATTGGAGCCCGCGTTTGCCAGACTGCTGAAAGTAGAGGTTGGGCAGACCTGATGGCGGTGCGCCCGCGGCACTGAGATGCTACCCTGCGGACTCGTGATGGCGGGGGCGGGGCGCCCGTAGTAGTGAGAACCCGGAGCACCTGCTGCCCCCAAAAGCTGCTTTGGCCCTGGGGCCGCACTCCAGACAAGGGCAGCATCCTACGCCATATGGCAGAGGTTGGATTGTGTCGTGCCAGCAAGGACAGGAGAAAACCACTTGGACTGAGAGGGCCAGAGCGTTGGCAGACCCGGAGCCCGGAGATCAATCAGGACATTGGAGGTGGGGGTAAGTGGTCGCTTCCCCCTGATTGAAGACTGCAGCGTACAGGGCCCTGGAAACACTCCATGAAAGGGACACATTGAACGCTGAGACCTCGGGTGGCAGCCGCAACAAACTTGAGTTCACCCTCTCCGCCTTCCAGACTCTATCAGTGGCGTGTTGGGGGAGCCCTTCGTCCTCTTCTTTCCCTCCCTCATGAGGGCCCGCAACCATCGAAGGGCGGAGGATGGCGTGGGGGCATACTCCCGCGTTGTGACGAGCTGGGATCGAAGACACCATTCCCCTGGGGGTGAACCAGCGGAAATGACAATGTTGAGCAAAAGAAGCCCCAAACTCTCCCAACAAAGCAAGCTGGACAGATACACCCTTCCAAAAGCGGCGCTCCCTCATCAACAGCAATAAGGGATACATCGATTGGGGGTGCTGAGGGGCACCTCCCTGAACTCACTCTTAAAGACGTTATGGAGGCAATCACCAGGGTCAGAACGTCTCTGGAACTGAGAATGGACACAATATCCTCTGAAATGATACTCATCAGGGCAGACCTCACCAAAAATAGAGAAAATGTCAAGCAACTAGAGCTTACTATGGCGAGCCTGGTGGGTGATACCACACAGTTGAAAAATGAAATCCAAGAACTGCAGACATTCTGGAAATTTGCAGAAAGCAAACTGGACGACCATGAAGGGCTCACAAGGCGCAACAACATACGCATTCTTGGGGTGCCGGAAAAAGCAGAGGGGCAGGCTACAGACCTCTTTGTGGAGAACCTCATAACCAACCACCTACAGCCTAAGGGAGTATCGAAACTCTTTGTAATTGAGAGGGCCCACAGAGTTCCTAGAGGACGACCCAAGCCGGGCCCCCCATCCAATATTGGCCAGGCTACTCAACTTCCGTGACAGAGACGTAATACTACAGGCCGCCAGAGTGGCTCCGCCGCTTTGATATGACAATGCTGAAATTGCCTTCTTTCCGGATTCACGCAAGCTGTGCAGAAACAGAGGCGATCCTTCCTTGCTATCAAGAAGAGACACAGGGACAAAGGTCTAAAATACGCAATGCTGTTCCTGGCCAGACTCCAAGTGGAGGCCAACGGCAGGACATGGTTCTTTGACTTCCCAGAGACTGCTGCCTGCTGGCTGGATGGATGGAGAGGAGTTGAGGAACACAATTCCCGTTGAGGCAGAGGTAAACCCGACTCATGCAACGGCTACTTGGACCGGCTCTGGGGAACAATGGACACTCTCTCCTTACTGTACTCTGACTGCACTAGCGTGTGACACAGGTATATAGTAGCTATGGCAGACATGGACTTGTTGAGTTACCTTGTTAATCATATTGTGAAGGTTGTGCGGCTTGGCTTTTTTCGGGGCACTAAATAGAACTACATACAGGGGGGTAAGGAGAGACGAGACACCGCGTCCCCCCCACCGCTCTACATTTAGTAAGTTTGTTGGGCGACAGGCACTCTGTATTGTTTGATTCATTGGCAGTTCCGAGCCCAGAGTGAAGGGGAGCAGGGAGGGGGGTAGTTGGGTTTGGATATGTTATTGCTGAATCGACACAGTCTATTTGCCTCCTATCAGACGAATATATGAAAAACACAAGCATTAATGACTACTCAATGGAAAAAGAATATTAAAATGATGAGTTGGAACGTCAATGGCCTAGGGGAAAAAGTTAAAAGTTTTGTAGTGCTGCAGCATATTAGACGACATGCTCCAGATTTCATCCTCCTCCAAGAAGTGCACTTGGTAGATAACTCCTGCAAAGCCTTGAACAGGTGGGGCTACAAGTTAGTGGCTCACTCAGGTTTTACCAAGGGGTCCAGTGGAGTTGGCATAATGCTGAGAAATTCCTTTCCACTGACCATACAGTCCACCTGGTCTGATGACAGGGGTAGATACATAGCAATCATGGGACAATGGGAAGGGAATGCATTGATGCTCATATCTGTTTATGTACCACCTGGCCTTCAGAGCTGCACTATTAAAGACCTGGGAACTACATTGTTATCACTCCCAGACGGTCTCTTAGTAGTGGAAGGAGACTTCAACTCAGTGGTTAAGGGCACACTGGACCGGCACCCGTCCCGAGAGCTTGGCCCATTGTACCGATGGCTACCTGACTTTCTAGAGGCCTTAGGCCTAACGGACGCCTGGAGAGCGTACCACCCAGATATTATCCAACACACTTTTCACTCGGGGGCTCATAACAGCTTGTCCCGTATAGACTACTTGCTCGACCCTGCACCCCACATCACACATGTCCTAGAAATAAGGCACATGGTGCGGGGCATCTCCGATCACTCCTCGATATGGGCCCAGTTAGTTATTGGTCAGCAGAGGTTGGGTAGAGTAGCCCCACCAACCCCTGGCATCTCCGAAACCCGGAAGTCCAAAAATTATTGGTCACAGCGATGGACCAATATTTCCAGGAAAATGAAGGGTCGGTTGAATCCCCCTAGACCTTGTGGGAAGCATTTAAATCAGTAATAAGGGGACATGCACTCTCCCTGATAGCCGGCGTGCGAAAAGAGAAGCTAAAGGAAATGGTTGACACAGAAAATGAAGTCCTTCGACTGGAAGAGGAGCTAGGTGAAAAGGTGACACGGGAGAAATTACATTTCCTTCAACTGAAAAGAGACGGCTACAAGACGATAGTGACCGATAGAGCTAAAACAATAGGGAGGGAAAAACAGGGCAGAGTGTACGATCTTGGGGACAAGGCCTTGAAGTTGATCGCATGGCTGGATAAGAAGGAGCTAGCGAGCAGACTGGTGCCAGAGCTGATAGGGTAGGTCGATCACTCACTGGCCCCCAGGGTATTGTGAACACCATTGCTGCCCACTATAGTATGGTATACCACGCGAGTACACTGCACACTGAAGAAGACTCCCAGTAACGACTTAAAGACATAGCCCTTCCAACCCTTTCGGCGGATGACTTAGGTCTGCTGGAGTGCGAATTTTCCAATGACGAAATAGCCCAAGCAATCAGGGGTCTCCAATCAGGTAAGGGCCTTGGCCCTAATAGTCTGCCTATTGAGCTTTATAACCCAGACCGGACAAATTAGCTCCATACATGCATGCCATGTTTGAAGAGAGCAAGAAGCTGGGAATACTACCGCTAGACCAAAGGATAGTCACCATCCATAAGGAGGGCAAGCCTAAGACTGACTGTGCTTCTTACAGGCCTATCTCCCTATTAAACATGAAACCTAAAATATTAGCCAAACTCCTAGCAAACTGACTTGTCAAAGTAGTCAACAGACTGGTGCACCCGGACCAATCGGGCTTCATGCCCCAGCGCAACACTGTGCTAAATTTGTGTAGAGTGCATGCAGTTATGGGGAGAATAGCCACAATCCAGGAAGCGGCAATAATAGTCTCACTTGATGCCACAATGGCACTCGACACCGTCGAATAGCCATAACTTTTCGCAGTCCTCACAAAAATGGGGTTCGGGCTTAGCTTCATCCAATGGGTTAAACTGCTCTACTCGGAGCCCCTAGCCCAAGTTGTAGTCAATAACAAAAAATCAGAAGCATTTAAGCTGAGTCATGGGACTAGCCAGGGCTGTCCGTTGTCCCCCTCCTCTTCACCCTGGCATTGGAACCGTTGGCGGCATGGATCTGCACGGATCCAGTGATACGAGGACTGCGATGGTCGGAAACCTGGGAAGACCGCATTTCATTGTACGCGGGCGACATCCTCCTGTTTTTGGCCTCCCCCAAAGCTTCACTTGTGAGTGTGCTGGATATTTTCACAACCTTTGGCAGATATTCCGGATACTCCACCAACTGGAGCAAGTCGAAACTATATGTCCTCAGCGGACCCCCGCCTGCCCTGCCAATGGGCTGCCAAGTGCAGATCACCACAGTGGGCTTTAAGTACTTAGGCATTTTTATCATCTAAGACCCTAAACGCCGATTCGATCACAACCTGCTCCCACCCTTGAAAAGATTGAAGCAGGACATAGTAAGCTGGAAGGCGCTCCCACTCTCCATGCTGGGCAGGGCGACTCTATTCAAAATGATGTCCCTGCCTCACTTCTTATACGTGTTGCAAAACTCCCCCGACTTGGTTCCACGCAATACTTTAGAGAGATCGAAAGCCTGCAGAGAGAACTGCTATGGGAGGGGTAACCCCGCATCGCACTGGTCAAACTAAACCTAAGCTGGTATGATAGAGGGATTGGTCTCACAGACCTTAAAAAATATTAATGGGCGGCCCACCTGGCTGCCATCAATCACGGAACTTATCGTCTCGCAGACGATCCTTGCTATGCCATGGATAGATGGCTGTTACCTGGAGGGAACTACAATAGGGCACTCTATTCTAAGCCTTGAAGGCTTCCCCTAACAGGGCCGACTAAGCACTCAGTTCAAATCTGGCATGCCGCAACTAAAGCCCTGGGGTGGGAACAGAAACTTACACTGGCTACTCCCCTATGGGATACAGAGGCACTGGGTAGTCTGTGGATGTCGAAGGGGTTCGATAAATGGGACCTGATTGGAATCTCCAAGATAGGGGATCTATGGGTGAAGGGCAAAATTAAATTGTTTCGCTCCTTGAAATAAGAATACGACTTAGCCAACTCCGAATACTTCCGATACCTGTAGGTGCGTCATGCACTACAGACACAACTTCAGAAGGGATTCACACCCACAGAAGCCTCACCCCATGAAGATAGACAGCTTGACGGCTACCTACCAATGAAGGCTATAACGCTAACATACAAAAAACTGATCAATAATACTGCAGACTCTCTCCAACTGACAAGAGAAAAGTGGGAAAGAGACGGTTTAGAGCTTGATGACGAGGAGTGGCGGGACGCTGTTGCCTTCCCAAAAGAAGTGGCCATCTCAGCCAGGCTAAGACTCGTCCATCTCAAAATCCTGCATAGGGTGTACATCACAGGGCACTGTCTAGTGCGTATGGGTAGGGCAGAGGAGGGGAACTGCAGGAGGCAGTGTGGACAGGAGGGAACCTTCATGCACATATTGTGGGAATGTGAAGACATTCAGCAATACTGGCGCAAAATACATAACATCCTAAGTGAAATACTCACACTCACCATACATCCGGAAGCAAAGAGATGTCTTTTGAACGTGTGGAAGCCCACAGACCTGAACAGCAAACACATACTCTGGGTAACATTGGGTCTGATGATAGCAAAGAGGAATATCGCACAGCTATGGGGGCAGCACACTCACCCACAATAGAGGGCTGGAAGGCAGACATGGACTGATGCATGTTCCGGGAAAAGACAGTGTACGTGGCTCAGGGATGCCCCCGAAAATGGTCCTCCATATGGAATGCATGGAATGCCTATCGAGGAAATGTCTGTACCCAGCCCCCCCCCCGAGTGCTCAACATGATGACCCTCCTTCCCGTGAATGATGTAACAACTTAATAACAGTGACTCAGGAACTGGTTAATCTGTGATTACCATGTAATTTTGATTTAACTCCTCATTGATGTAATCTGTATTGTCGATTCTAAATGTTCAATAAAAAAAACATTGGTGCAAATCGTATAATCAAAGAGTTACATGTTTGAAACTTTCAGTATAAGTGCCTAATATTATAAAGCTCATTTATGCAGTGAAATTATTTTATATTAATGATCTTTAGAAATAGTTTAGATGTTGCTATTCTTTTAGATTGTAGCAGTAGGCCACAGTTAAAAGTGAATATTTATGTGTAACAATCAGTGACAACTTTATAAAATGCTTTATTCTGCTATGCTTGAATACAATTGGTTTTATTTTACTAAATATGAAACACTAACTGAAATATGTTTGAGATGTCTTTTTTACTTAGGCTACATTATTTCATAGCCTTGTGCAATGGACTTTATACGTTTCCTCAAATGTCGCTTTATTTTTTCTTGTTCATGCAACATTCTTTTGGGCAACAAAGATTTCATACGGGTGTATGTTTGTGCATGGATAGTGGGATATCAAACTTTAGACTATATTCATGGAGAGCAACAAAGTAAATAAGCTTTTTGTCGACTAACTTGTGAGGATGGAATGGACATTTGTTTTTCATGATTTGCACGGGAAAATATGTTGAAGTATCAATTTGTACCAGAAATACAGAAGGATAATCTCATGATGATCAGATCATTGATGTCATAATGACAAATATGAACTATAAAAACTACATTAGGAGGAGGACACAAAGCTTATGCCCAAGTTCAGGCTACCCTATTTCACTTTTCTTGCCTCCAGCCTGCCTGCCGGACTTACTTTTATGCTCCTTGGCTTTTGCCCTTGCTGATGAACTTTCCTTTTGGACGATTTGGAGCAGATTGGTGAGAGACTAGACTTGAGCTTTTCCGATTTATGCTCTATTCCTCCATGCCCAATCCCACTGATTTTCTTTCCCTAGTAGACTATAACTTGATCTCCTTGCTTATGCTGGGAGAACCTTATGAACCAACCACCTGCCTATGTTTGTGGTAGAAATTATTGAGTCAAACCACCCTCTTTATGGATTCTTTTATTTACGGATAAATTTACCCAACTAGAAGTATGGTTTTATATGTCAAACTGTTAGATTTATGACCGAGCTTCTGAAAATGTTACTTATACGCATTGATTTTGTATCTTAATACAATAACTAAATTATCAAAATGTGTCTGATTCTTTTTGTGTCTAATGTTCTTTCAACCCAAACTGTGCTCATTTTAAATGTATAACAGAGAGAGTCATAGATTATTTTCAGAAAATGATGCTCTTGTTCTGTGTAGCTAGAGCAGGGCTTTTGGCTTGTACGATTCTTGTCAGACTAAACTTCTTTAGAAGGTATGGTCTACCAATTGTAATACTCTATTTTTACAGCATGGTTTTGAGAGGAATATATGTGGACCTGATCACCAATTAATGAGTTGGCTACCAATTAATCATCCTCATTGGACATCTTGATTCCTCATCCCTCACTATGACAAAGAAAGGTCCTTCGCAGGACCATCCCCTCGGAGGTGAAGTATTGAATCTGAGTAAAAATCCTACCCGTATGGGCTCAGTAGAAGTGTATGGTTATGTTTGAAGTTTATTGCTTCCGCTGCAACAAAACTTGGTAGCAGAGGATGGTTCTTGTCTAGTGACATGAAGGACTTAGGGTGTCCAAAAAATATTTCCTGTGCATTCCAAAAGCCCCAAATTCCACGGTTTGGAAGAAGGAATGAAGGAGTAACTGATGGATTTGGATGACTTGTAGCACCAACGGAATGTGAGTATTAATAGGAGTGCATGTTGAGATTGCTTCTGCTTAGATTGAGGTGTTTAACCTGTGATGTTATGTGAAGTTGGAAAACAGTTGTACGCTCTACATCGCTTAGTTCAAAGAAGTTAATGTTGTAATAGGGTCCGATTGTGGCCTAAGATACTGTGGCCTAAGATACCGGGAGATATATCTACGAGGATGTCTTAGTGTAGAAGACACACAGGGGTATATTCACAAGAACGTGTGCTAAACATCACCAAAATATGTTAACGCAACTTTATACATCGCAGCCTATCGCGGGAAAACAACCCAGTGTCAACGTGGAATTCACAACAAGGCGGTACCATGTGATAGTCTGCCGAAACCGCGAACAATGTCCTCGATACAACCACCTCGATGGAGATAAAAACCCAAACCACCACACCCAAAAAGCTGCGATGGGCCAAACCGCGATGAGGAAATCAGCGATAAGTAGCGCCAGGCCTGCAAAACACAGTTGGCTGGCCGGAAAAATCACCATAAAAGTAGAAAAGACACCCAAACACAAACTGACCAACACCCAAGCACCATGGAGGCAGCCGGAGCAGGCGCAGAGGGCGAGCGCAAACCCACAAGCACCCCGAACGACCAGCCTGGAACCTCGGGGACAGGGAAGGGCAAGGACAAGAAGAAGAGGAAGACGAAGTTCAATCCACAGGCGAACAGGATCATTGTCATGTAGGTGATGGAACACCATCAACAACTGTTTGTCACCTCCAACGTGTCATTGGGCTCCAAAACTGTAATATGGCTAGACATCGTGGACAAGGTGAATGCCTTCGGAGAGCACAAGAGGACAATGGACGAGGTTAAAATGCGATGGAATGACATGAAGCAGAAGACCAAGGAAAAACAAGCAGTCAACCAGAAGGCAGCAATGCAGACTGGAAGTGGGGGCCCAGCGAAACAGCTTGAGCTGGATGACATGGAGGAGCTGGTGCCAACAGTCATCAGTGTGGATTTTGTGGCCGGAGTCGGGGGCCTGGACACTGCTCGACAGGACACAAAACAACTGCAACAGAGTGAGTGACCACTAGGTACTGTGGGGATGGGTGGAGATGGCCACGATGGCACACATGCACAATCAAGCACAGCACAGTACACACCCTCAAAGACTCTGGGTCATCGCCCTGATCCATAGACTGTCACAATGTACAATGCCATGAAGTCTGAATGTCAACATGTCCCATGCAGCTACATACATGTAGACAAATTGCAATACACCATCTCCCCTTCACATTGCAGGGCCAGCCTCAACACCCCCTGCAGAGCAGTCCCAGCCACTCTTCACTGATGACGAGGAGGACAACCCCAGCATCGACACCCAAGCCATCCTAGACGTCATTGACATCATCCGCGACTCACCTCCAGGATCAGGGCTGACCAGCTGCATCGAGGAGACCCCACCCACCACACAAGCCACCCAGCAGGAGGCACCCACGGCCTTGCCAGTCTCCCAAGACCCCCAGGAACAACACATGGCCTTCCAACGCCGTGTGCTGGAGGCCCAGAGGGAGTCGGCTGAGCAGGTGCGGGTGGGGTTTGACCTCATGGCTGCCAAACTGGACACCATCCATGGGTGTCTAGACCCGCTCCATGACCTCCAATGAGCCCTGACTGACATCGCTGGAGTCCTGACACAGAGAGAAGAACAACTGTCTACTCAGAATGGCTCCAGCGATAGCAGCCGTGAGCTGGCACACATGCGAAGGCTCATGGAGGAGATGGTGCGTATAGAGGTGGAAAGGATAGCAGCCACCGTTGTACATCAGAAAAATGTAGCTGGGATCTACCATGCCCTGCAGATCATCATCATGTGATTGCTGCCACAAGGCGTGGCACAGATGAATGCTGTTGACCCCACACCATCCACATCTCCGCCCCTGGTGCGTCAGTGCCCCACAGTGTGGCAGGCGTATCCACTCCATCACATGATGTGTCACTGCCACACAGTGCAGCTGACAACCCTCCTCTGGCCCCTGATGTGTCAGTGGCACACAGTGCCCCAGCCGATACTGCAACACCCACAGGTGGGGCAGAGCACATATCCAGGGATGAGGACGTGGATGGGTTTGTAATCAGGAGGCACTAGCTTTCATTTCCGCCACCTGGCCTGTTCCTGCTTGGTGCTGCACATCGCCCCATGACCTTCAACTAACCCCCAATACACTCCGATGCACTCACCTTGGACAGCGACATGGACTGCCATGTCCTGTTTGATGACCAATGACACGGCGACCAGACTGCGGACTGTACCCTTCCTCTTCCGCAGTACTTGTCATCCCCGGATGGACTCTGGCTGGCCCTCTACGGGCCCATATTGTGTAGTGTGCTCGGCATTACCCTGTACCGCTCCAGCTGCAGGACTGCACTGGATGTGCAATAAACATCCAGTGATGCACTGCTGTGTTATGTCTTTCATCATTCATGTGTGAATGTGTGGGTGAATATATGGACAGTGATGTCCATTGCGTCAATGATGCTCATCCAGTGGGATACCAGTCAGAGAGTGCTTCATTGCATATTGTGTACCGGGTCCCGTGAACACTACAACAGGGATGCACGCATCAGTCACTTCCATGTCCCGACATGGACTGAACCACGCCCAGATCCCACGAGTCATTGTGGCAAGCCCTGCGCTTGTCCAGCGTACGGCAGGCCAGACCACTTCTCTTATGCTCCGATGGGGGCCCTCATTGCTACCCCGCGCAGGCATAATTGCTGGTGGTGTGCTGGTCACTGGTCTAGTTGTCAGCATGTCACAGCCACTCCCTGAGGGCAGGTTTGCATGCACACCACACCCATCCGGCACAGGCGTCACAGGCCATGTGACTCCGCCTACATAAGGGGACGACGACGTCACATTCCCCTCTGCCGGTGGTGACTGGATGATGGATGCTCCACGGTTTTCAATCATAAAGGGCCCATGAGTTGTTGCGCACAGGGTTAGTGGCACCCGAGGCCTTGCGGCCGTCATGGGCCTACCACCATGTAGTGCTGACTGGTGTTGCACAGGGTTAGTAGCACCTGGAGCATTGCTGCCGGCACAGGCACCCTGCCACGGTACGGTGACTTTGGGTGCACTGAGCTAGGGGCACCTTGAGCTGCTGAGTAAGTGTGCAGCCTACGATGATGCCCCAATCCGGCGGTCTGGACAGCTCAGGTTTTGTGTGCCCTGCTGGACCGCAGTTTAGGCCAGAGCCAGCGGGCATCTTGGGCCTACCGCCACGTGGCGTCGCTTCCGGGATCACAGAGTTGGTGGCACCTATTGGGCTGAGCGGGAGTGCAGCATGCGATGAGGCCGGGTGCACTGGTATGTCCTCTGCCATGGAGTAATCAAGACCCAGCACCAAACGCGAGACCTGGTGGCCTGCGGAGCAGGCAGCATGGTGTGGAGTGTGCCATGTTCACGGGCCCCGGTCTTGTGGCTTGCAGCGGCACGTAGTGGGACCTCCTGTCTGCACGCCGGTGGCAGAAGGTGAGCAGTGCGGCCTGGATGTGCATGGGCGGGCATGCTCCGATGGGCAGCGGGAGGGGCTGGGGAGCCTCTGTCTGGGTGTGCATGGGCAGGCAGGCGATGTTGTCTTTTTTGTGCAATTGTGTACTGTGCCAATCATGTATCTGGACTCTGTTTCGGATGACGGGTCCGTCTCAGATGTGTGACCTAATGAACTGCACTACATGCCGACAAGTGGTTGGAGACACACCAGTGGCAGCAGGAGAGCAGTGTGGCCTGGGTGCGCATGGGCGGTGCTCTCTCTCTCTCCCCTCTCTTCTTCTCTTCTTCTCTCTCTCTCTCTCCATCTCTTCTTCTCTTTCTCTGTCTCCCCCTCTTCTTCTCTCTCTCTCCCCCTCTCTTCTTCTCTCTCTCTCTCTATCTCTCTCTCACTCTCTCTCTCTCTCTCTCCCCATCTCTTCTTCTCTCTCTGTCTCTCTCTCCTCCTCTCTTCTTCTCTCTCTCTATCTCACTCTCTCTCTCCCCCCCTCTCTTCTTCTCTCTCTCTCTCCCCCCTCTCTTCTTCTCTCTCTCTCTATTGTCATCTATTCTTCTCTCTCTCTGTCTCCCCCTCTCTTCTTCTATCTCTCTGTCTCCCCCTCTCTTCTCTCTCTCTCTCTCTCTCTCTCTCTCTCTCCCCCCCTCTCTTCTTCTCTCTCTCTGTCTCCCCCTCTCCTCTTCTCTCCCTCTCTCTCCCCTTCTTCTCTCTCTCTCTCTCTCTCTCTCTCTCCCCCATCTCTTCTTCTCTCTCTCCCTCTCCCTCTTTTCTTCCCTCTCTCTGTCTCCCCCCACTTTTCTTCTTTCTCTCTGTCCCCCTCTCTTCTCTCTCTCTCTCCCTCTCTTCCTCTCTCTCTCCTTCACTCTCTCTCTGTCCTTCGATGAGCGCAGGACACACCTTCTCATCATGAGTTTTTGTCTTGAAGGCTGTGGCCTACGGATTGGCCTGAGGGGAGCCACAATGTGTCTTCACTTCATTTCAGTGTTCATTTTAATAAAGTTTGATTTGTTGCTTCAGAAATGAATGTGTGAGACTCATTTTTGTAACGACACATGCATGTCACCAGTTGTGATTCTGCAACATCATGCGGATCATTTTTAACGTGTTTGGGTGTAGCTGATGTGGCACATCTTTGGTCGGGGGGTGCTGGGGGTTCCTGGGGGTGGTTGCGGCGGGTGTTGTTTCCCTTTTGGCCCTCCGGGCTGCATGTTCAGTTGCCCGGGTGCATCTGTTGTTCTTCAGGTGTGGCTCGTCTCCCTTTTGTGGTCCAGGCTGTGGTCCGAATTTGCACCAGGTCAGAGCAGGTGTTATTTTCCTGGTGCTAACGTGCCTTATCGCCTGTTTTGTGTTCTTATCGCAGTTCTAGCTGTTCGTTGTGAATGTTGTGGAATGGTGTTGGCATGGCTTTTGGCATGGGAACGCCTGCTCTGCATCTCATAAGCGATAGTTGCAGGGATCATCTGCGGCAATGTTTCTTGCAGCTGATATCGCGGGTTATCTGGTGCTGTGGGCTGTTAACAACAGCTTGTTTTTGGGATGATAAGTTTATCGCAACTTTGGCTGCGATAAAATGCCGTTAACTCTTCGATAGATCCTTGTGAATATGGCCCTAAGAGCCTTATTACGAATTTGGTGGTCCCAAGACAGTCATACCGATAGGTAGCGGTCTGACCGCCATATTACAAGTTGGGCGGATTTGCTTTTCATAGACCGTTGTCAAAGCACAGACACCACCAGCCAACTTTGAATGTGGCAGCCGAGGAGCATGCTTATGAGATTGTGGGAGGCTCTGACCACCAGTGAAACTGACCTCCCAATTACGAGTTACTTTACAGCTGGCATGACCGTGGCGGTCCAATCACCACACCTGAGATGGCAGAAAGGGAGGGATATTCCTCAACTCATTTTCTATCATCAAAGAGGCCACCTCACACATTCTGCCACTGCTCTACCAGCTTAACCACATTCGGAACCTAGTCTATCATGGACAAAATCAGCTGTAAGTCATACAATTACCTGTTTCCATAGACTCATCTGCAAAACGATGCTCAGCAATGAACCAGGCAAGGGAGATGGAGTCTCTAAGTAATTTGCAAGCATAAAGGGACCCTGTCTGGGATTGTTTCATAACAATCTTAAAAAATACATCTGCAGGAAGCCCTCCTAGGCCAAAACATTGGTACAGCACAGACACACTGTAAGCAAATGGATATGTGTTTGCATATTATATAAAGTGATAGTGATGCGTGCATTGTTTTAACAGCACCTCCTCAACAATATCACACCTATAAATGTCTGACACACATCTTTTGTCATTTCCAACTTGTCTCCGATGTTACTACTGATCTTCAGTGGTCATGCAGCTTGCCATTTCTCAAGTGCTGGGATAGTGAAATTGAAGTGACTACAACTACCATGAGGTCTTGTCACTCCACCTCTAACCAAGCTGCTAGACTCCTTTTGCCCCTATTCACTTGTCTGCCATGGCACAACTGATCTTTACTCATCACGCAGGTTATTTTTTTCAAATGTTGCTAAAGTGACATTGAAGTGATGGCATCTATCATGAGGTCTTGTCACTGCAACTCTAATCGAAATGCTACACCCTGTTGCCGCTTCTCACTTGTCTGCCATGTCACAACTGATGTTTACTGATCATCCAGGGTACCATTTGTCAAGTGTTGGTAAGTCTACATAGATTTCACTAAAACTACCATGAGGCCCTATGACTTGAACTCTAACCAAGATGCTAGACTGCTTATGCCCCTTTATCACTGGTCTGCCATGTTACTACTAATCTTCACTCGTCATGCAGCTTACCATTTGTCAATTGTTGCTAAAGTAACATTGAAGTGACTGCAACTACCGTCTGGCACTGTCTCTCCAACACTAACCAGGATGCTACAGTGAATGTGACACACTCACATTGCACACATCCCACACCCTGTGTTGATGTCAAAGAAACATCTGTATGAATGTGTCATTAAACTGAAACACACCTTCTCTGCTACACCTCTGTATTGGACTCTCACATGAAAAGGCAATGCCAGTCAATGGAAATAAATAAAACCAATGTGAGAACCATTCTAAGGGCACAATGGCAACACTCTCTGCAGGACAGCTTTAAATCTATCATGGGAAACCCTGAAAGGCGTGGGCACTAGGAACACAGTACATTTTGTACATGTCTGACAAACTCCTTGTGCACTGGGCCTGGGAACTGAAGCATATTAGGGTAACCAATCGGTCGCGAGCTGCGAGATGGCCGCGAGCTAGTGCAGCTCCGCTGGTCCGGAACGAAAATACGGTAATTAAGACCGCAGCCAGCAGCTCCAATTATGCCATTTCTATGGAAAAGGCATCGGAACACCGGCGCTATCGACTGACACCAAAATTAACTAAGTGATGAGCCTGTAAATGTTTAAAACCAACTTTGCAGCCAAGGAGATCTGAGCTCACCCCGCAAACAAAGATGGGGTCTATCTCAGCGCTCTGAACGAGCAACAATCTCTATCAACACTGATCGGCCATCGGCTCCCCTACTGTGCGTGCTCGATGAACGGGTGAGTGCAGCACTCTTCAGTGCCTACGGACATCCCGCAATCTGGTCCTGCCTCATTTTATGACCCGCATTGGTTTCACACTGCGGCGAGTATACCGCGAAAGAAAATGGCGCCGCCGCGACACATATATCTTTATTGAGACACCGTGCTGAGCCACAATATCGGCGATCGCTACAGCGTTGAGGGGTGGGCTGCAGGAAACACAAACGGAGACACAATACTCTGCATCTCTGATGTTGCCGAGGTTAGAGGTGAGAGGTCCCCCTGCTCCCCTGCGCAAGGCAAAATGGCAGCTTCCACCGTGCTGCCCACCGTAATGGGAGATGTGTCCAGAGTCCGACCCTTCCCTCTCTGTCGCACTCTGCACACTCTCGGTATGGAAAACGGGTCCAAGGATGCCTGACCCCAACATGGCCGACAATGATGACTTTTCCCCCTTGCTGAACTTTTACTTACTCAACCCTTCCAGGACTGTGCTTGACCGTAAGAGCACATCTGGAATTCTTTCGGACCATAGCTCCCCCCTGACCCCAAGATGGCTGCCTCAGTTTTCCCTACCACCGGACTCCGAACAGACCTTGATCACATCCCCTATCGGCCTATATGGTAGCCCCAGCTCCTTCTCTGGCTTATTTTTTTACTCCCTCCCCCACCTCCTTCTTTTACCTCTATCCTCATAGCCTATGTATCTATTCAAAACTGTTTTCACCGAACGTTGAGACCTGAGCAACATGGCTGGTACCCGGTGGAGTTACTAGACAATTAATGAGGAGATTGGCCCTGATTTACCCCTCGACCGTCACCTACCCAGCCGGACATTGGACACTGTTCTTCCTCGTCTCCCTGCTATGGCTCCTTCCTCCCCTCCTTTCCTACAAATTCTCTGAACCTTGTTGTTTGTTTACTGTACCTTATTACGCTATTGTAACTGATGTAATTTGTAACGCAATGTTCTGCTGTTAGAGCGCTCTGATACCTCCGGGTCTAGCCAGCGCTACATAATCCTTTTTGATGTACCTTGTAATGCAACGATCCCCTGGTTAAGCGCTTTGATACCTCCGGGTCTAGACAGTGCTATATAACCTTCTCAAATCAAATAAACTAAAACACTGGTTTTCCTGAACGTTGAGACCTGAGCAACATGGCTGATGCCTGGTGGAGCTGCTAGACAGCTAATGAGGAGATTGGCCCTGGTTTCCCCCTTGACCGTCACTTTCCCAGCCGGACAATGGGCACAGTTCCTCCTCGTCTCCCTGCTATTACTCCTTCTTCCCCTCCCTTCTACGAATTCTTGAAACATTGCTTATGTGTACTGTACCTTACTATGCTCCTGTATCTGATGTAACTTTTAACGCAACAATCTTAAATGTAAAGCGCTCTGATACCCTCTTGGGTCAAGTTTGCGCTATATAAAACTTTATAAATAAATAAATAAATAACCAATAGCAGAACCTAGTGCCATGCATGTGTAGACAATGGTGAGTGCAACCTATGAAAGCAAACACAGAACTGACAGCATGTTGCACACATCTAGATGAGGAAACTGTAAGATAAACACTGCAACATGGACGCATGTCTATGAAGTACTCCATGTGGGTATGACAAGTTGACACCCTTCATGTGTAAATACACAAATATATAACTTCAGCATATCAAAAACATATTCAAAAAACATCATAGGGAGAAGTGAAACCCAACTGATGCTGAAAGTGGCCAGGCCGAGCTGAAATACGTATCACATAACTTGTCCCCCAATGCAATGTCTGCCCTATTTGGCAGTCATCCCACGTAGAAGTCCATCCAACATTTCCCCTTGTCCTGTCTAGCTCCAACACTGGCTCCAAGGGCACATCATATTGACCACTTCAACATGTACAATAACATCAAATAGTTAGAAAAGTAATGGCTGGACCAATGTGCTCAAAACTAGGAAATATTTTATTCCACGGATGGACAACAAAGGCCAATGGCCAGTCCATTTTCTCTTCATGCCACAGTCAGCACAGGGCTGTGACACTAAATGTACCCTCACTGACTCTGCCAGGGAACCTCCTCCCGAAGGGTAATCCATCGAGCATAGCAGGCACCTTGAGATGGTACTTGGGATAGGGAAAACAGAGAATTAGTGAGGGGTGGGTTTGTCCTTGTGAAGGGAATTCTTGGGTTTGGGGGTCTTTGGGGCTGGGTTTAGGAGTTTTGTTTCTTTTTTGGCCTGGGATCAGGAGGCTGGGGAGGCTGATTTTCAGGAGTGGAATGGGAAGTGGAAGGAATGGGGTTGAGAGATGTTTTTGGGACTTTGGGAGGGGGGCCAGGTGTCACAGGTTTAAGGACAAGGGTAAATAACAGATCTTCACTAGGGAAATGGGTAGAGTGTTCGGGATGGACATCACCAAGACAGCTTGGTACAGGTGATGATGCCAGTCATACATTGTACATCCACAAACCAGTACACCTTTGAAGGATTTGGGTGTCCATGAAAATCTATGAGGTGAAGATGTGGGATTACAAGAGTCCCAATGGGCAGGCACATCACACCAATCTTTGGTACTGAATACTTAAACTGCAGTGTTAGGATCAGTATAGACTATCACGATTCACTCCCTGTGCTCTTGTTCCCACCACCAGGGGGCCGAATTGTGGGGCTTTCCAGTATTCTAATATGCTTTCCAAACAATGCCCTGTATGCATACCCTGACTTTCAGGCATTTGGACATCATTTAGGAATTGACATCCATTCCCAATCCATGCCGGGTTTTGTGGAAGCCAGTCTGCTCATGCTGGAAACTCCATTACTTATAATCCCCTGCTCACTGCTTTGTCTCCACCCCTGCAGGCCAAGGATGGGTGGAGGAATTCAGCTCACCTGTGACTGGCTGCTGCCAGCCTGCTCACGCCTGATGCACATGAGTAATGTGAATTCTTTTAAGCCCCAGCTCCCTCCAGCCCAGTGTTGGTCATTGTAGCTGTGTGCCGGTGAGACCGATCCTTGTTTCCAGTGCTCCCTGAGCTTTTGATATTCCTTGATTCCTGAGATATAGTTAACCCTTGTTCCTTGATTCCTGAGCTATAGCTATTCCTTGTGCCTGAATTAGCACTGCCAGCAGTGCTACCTTGTTTCCTGAGTTCCTGAGCTATAGCTATTCCTTGTACCTGAATTAGCACTGCCTGCAGTGCTACCTTGTTTCCTGAGTTCCTGAGCTATAGTTATTCTTTGTTCCTGGGCTTCAGCTATTTCTTGTTTCTGATTTGCACTGTTTGTAGTACTCTCCTGACTCCTTGTTTCCTGAGCTGTAGCTATTTCCTGTTTTCTTGAACCAGCACTCCCTGCAGTGCTACCTTGACTCTTGAGCCTTAGCTCAATTCTTGTTCCTACACCAGCACTGCCTTCTATGCTACTTTGTTTTCTTGATTCCTGAACCTGCACTATTCTGGTATACCCTTGTAGCCTCCCCTTCTGTATATCCTGTTCCAGTCCCTGCCTTTCTTCCCATTTCCTTGGTTCCAGTTCCTAGTTTGCTGTCTTTCTATTCTGCTTTCTTGCTTCTATTACCTTGTATGTTTGTTACTTGCTTTCTGTCAAGTGTCCCCTGTAATTTCCTTCCAATCCTGTTAAGCACTCCTCCTTGCTAGCACCTTGTCTATTGTGCTTGTGTTTAGTTCCACCCCCTTGCTGTTACTGCGTTGTGTGTTCCTGTTGATCGCCAGGATCTGTGGGCACAGCTGTGTGTGGGTGAGAAACTTACTGAGCTTCAGTCTTACCATGTGAAGCTCCTGAGTGCTTCTACCCCACACTCCCCTTTATTGTTAATGTTGCATTATATACATGTCTTCCACATCCGTCCTGGGTGTGGTTAGTCTGAGTGCTAAATTGCCTTGTGAGTGCCCTTCCTTTCTGAGTCTTAGCCATCTTGTTCACTTGTACAGGCTTCCCCTTTGAATCCCTTTCCTCCTCTGTCTTCCTGTGTTTTTGTGGGAAGCACTGTACTCCTCTCTGTGCACATTTTCTACCCCGTTCCCAATCCTTGCCCAAGTCCCTGACTGTGTTTCTGACATAGTCCCGGACAGCCCCTGACAGAGAAACTCACATATGTTCCCCACAGTTCTACATCTCACTCCCTCTGGCATGTCACCAGTCAGTGAATCAGTGTATTGAAACACTATTGCAGATTAACTATCAACTGACAAATGCACACTGGCCTACATGTAGGCTGTGAGAAGGTGGCCTGATATATGCTGTCCACTAGTTCTAGTGGGCACCTTGTATCAGTCCAAACAACCCCTTATGGTGATAGGTTAAAGACAACCTTTATTGAAAGCTATCCTAGTGGTAGCTATGGAGAGCAGCCTTCAGGCTAAGTCTTGAAGGAATGTAAAGCAGCTTGTTTTACCAGTCTATAATCTCCTGAATGATCAAATGAAAAGACAACCACACCAGGTATATATTCAAAATATATGTATTTAAGATAAAACACACCCCTCTAGTCTCTTTATGAGACTGGTGTTCGAAGTACTTAATTTACAAGTCAGCAATTATCAGTAAAAGCACAAATACACGTTTGGGCCCTAGGGGCGTACCAAACCATATACCAAAAAAGTGGTATAAGAACCACGACTGGAATAGACACTAGGCCTATAGCCTGTAGAATCGCTGGGACCCCAAGGAACCACCCAAGGTAGTGATACAGGGGACCCACAGGGACTGTATGCAGTGTGTAAACACAACCGTGGTTTCCTGTTATCTTCTATGGGCAATGTCGTGGTTGGAAATTTAAAGATTAGGGACACTTCTACTTGAGTTAGGACCAAACCCTTTTGGACTTAAGAAGTTCTAGGACTAGCACCCACGAGAGCACCGGAGTACTCGAGTTACCACACCCAGGGAAGCTGGGTGCATAGGTGTCTTTTGGTGTCGGGTCGTGTCGTTGATTTCAATTTGAGCCTGCAAAGAACTGCTGCTGCCGTGAAGAGAAATGTCCGTAGAGATCCAAGCCTGGATCTAGGATGGAAGGAACCTGAAAGCAGAGGGGACAGAGTCTGGGTCACTAGCCAGTGACCAAGGGCAGGATGGACCAATGCCCACCGATGTTGGGTGCTTCAGGTGAGTTGATGGGTGTCTTGACTCTTCAGCCATGAGGTCCAGGAGGTGTCGATGAAGTCCACGAGCCGGATTCAAGCTGTCCCACAAAGTCTGTCAAGTGCTGGGGTGTCGGCGACCAGAATAGACCCAACAAGCCTTGGCAACGGCAAGTCACTGAAATTCAGAGAAAGGACTGCGGGGCAGACCAACAAGGTCTGAGGGACTCACCCAGTGACGGTAAGTCAGGGCACGTTTCGAGCAACCAGGGAAGCCCAAGCAGAAAAGGAGTTGCCTTCGTGGGGACCTGCTAGCCAACGGGCTAGTGATCGCGAAGGAGCCTCAAGCGGTCGCACTTGAAGCTGGCCCATGGGTCACTCGTGGAGTGAAGGCCAACAATCTTCGGTGCAGGTGGTGCTCAAGGCTGGGGCTATTAGGAGCCCAAAGCACAACTTCAAGGAGGACCAGGAAAATAGTGTTGCTGCAAAAGTTCACAGTGTCCAGGGGTCACGGTTCCACATCACCTATGATAGCCACGGGCCTCAGCTTTGTTGTGAACTCAGTGTAGCCTCGGGGAAGTCAGTTGCTTCTTTGGTGCCTGCCAAGCAGGGGAGTCACTTCTTGACCCCAAGTGAGATTTCTTCAGTCTTCTAGTTAAAGTAGAACATCAAAGGTCCAGGATATATGTTGCAGAGTTTCATCCAGGGTAATCTAAAGTCCTAGGGACTGGATTCCTATAATTATAGTAAGTTTAGGGGATGGACTAACTCTAAGGCCCCACCTATGGGTGGGCCTGGAAAGAGGAGTGGTTACACCCTTTTCCTTTGTCCAGTTTCGCGCCAGAGCAGGGGCAGGTAGCCCCTGCAACCGGTTTGAACTGGCCTATGCACAGGGGCAGCAAACGTGCCCCCAGTGCAGGACTTCAAAGCACCAGAGAGTGCTCCCGCCCATCCCCAATACACATCTGCCTGTCTGGGGAGGTGGTCACACCTCCCTTCGACAGGAAACCTATTGTCCAGGCCTCCCCTGCTGGAGTTTCGCTCAGCAGCAGGAGGCCAGAGGTATCCATTTTGTGATGCCAGGGCTCAGGAAAGTCCTACTGGGTTTAGCCAGAGTGAACATGTCTCTCCCTCAAGAAGGGTGGAATGCTCCCCCGCCACCAGAACTGGTGGCGGGGTAGTATTCCAAAGCATTTGACACCAAACACGACATGTTTGGATGCAGCCATTCCAAAGTTAGCATTTACCGCAAGATTATAATGCACTTAAGAGTAAATGGTATGGCTGTATCGCAGAACAGCCATAAGGAAGGATTTCCGAAAGCTGCAGAGGGGCTCAGCTCATGCTTGGGCACCCTCTCACACAACACCAAGCACTCTGCCTTCAGGATTGTCAAGGCCTGCCATAGGAGTGGCTTATAGGTTTATATGTGTCTGTATATATGTGTGGATATAGGTAGCCTATACCACTGTAAGGGGTGCAAGCACACCCTTTCCAAGGCTGCAGTAGCAGACCTGTGGTGCTATTTTGGAGTGCTTCACAGTGGTGGCATAATACATGCTTCAACCCCTGGTAGGCCTCTGAGGTACCTATGCCCTAGGTACATAGTACACCATATTCTAGGGGCTTATAAGGCACTCCAGAATCCAATTAGATATGTACCTAATGTACATGCAAACCATTTTAGAGAGGAAGCAGCTAGGCTGTGGTCCTGATTAGCATGGCCACAGCCAGACTAAGGTCGAAAAACAGTGAAACACCAGCAAAAAGTGGGGGTACCCATGTGAAGCAGATCCTACTCTCCTACATAGGCACCACTGGTGATGGCACCAATGATATCTGCATCTGCACTCCTTTTTCTCTGTATGACAAGTACTTACCAATAAGAACTGTTGTACAATCACTGCATGTAATGTGAGCTAAATGTCATGTCACATGCAATAGGGCTACCATCGCATGAGAGACAGTAGTGAGGGAACATCACTCCTCACACAAGCAAGACCAATGGCCTGTGTGGTACAATTGTCACCCAGATTTACTGAGAACATGAGGTGATTACTCACTTTACTCAGCCAGATGTCTGTTTAAAAGGAGAGAATTGGATGTGGACAGGACTCTGCTGTCTTCCAGGTCATAAAGACAATAGGCACAGCACAGCAGCATGCACCTACTACCACACTTACAATGACAATGACTCATCTTCTGTGTGACAAATGTGCCACCACAAATATGATTTGGTGAAATGTCTGTCTGTAATACTCAATGTTGGCAATATGTCATGCATTACTCTGACCAGGACTCACTCCCTTGTTGCTCCTTTTGGGCCCTCAACTGTCCATCAATGTGCGTGTCAGCTACCACCAGAATGTAGGCCATTAGGGGGGTCAGGGTCTGACGCATGCCCCTTTCATGTTGGTAGGACTTCCTCAGCTGGACCTCGATGATTTTCCGGGTCCAGCGCTCCAGGTCCTCACACCTCCCACTTTCGGCAGTGGGTACAACACCGGTTGTAGATCCCCACAGTCCGCACCTTCTGCGCGATGGCTCTCCAACTGGCCTTCTTCTAATGAACTTTGACCTGTATGGATGCAATAGATCTAGAAACAAATTGTAACTGGAACTGAAAGGATATATGCATGATTAATTCACATTTTTTAACACCTAGAAAAAAACATCCATCAAGAGTCAACACTATACATGTATTATGTCACATGCTAAGCACAAATAAAGCATGGATACACACTTTTGTCGTCATGTGATAACTAAACTCAACCCTGGTCATGATCTACACTGACTGAGACAGTCCAATTTCAATTTCAATTTCAATTTGCTTTATTCGATAATTACTATCATAAAAGCTTTCACAACCATAAAATCAATATTGTACATTTCAAAATTTATGATAATTAAAAGGCATATATAAAAATTTAAAATTTAAAACGCAGGCTGTGACACCAATAGATAGAATAACAATTCATAAAATGCGGATTCCCATTAAAAATGAAATACAGGTATCAACAGGGAATCTCAAAGACGCAATTCATTCCTTTAATCCTCTTACACAGAAAAGTCGGTTCAAATTTGTTGGATAGCTGCGTTGTCTGATTTTATAGCTTTGGAAATGGCTTTCATGCGAATGATCCAAGCACGCCCCAGAAATTTGGCAACTCCGCACACAAAGACCGGCCTGGACGCATCAGAACTCAAGATGCGGAGTGCAACTTGATGGTTCCTTGTTCCTAACTGAACACAGATGGGTTTGAGCCATTTATTCCTGGCCTGCCAGTAAGCCGGGCATGCAAATAGGCAGTGAGCTATAGCTTCGTACAGGACATTGCAACACGGACAACTGGAGGAAAGATTTTTTGCTGGGTCCCTTTGGGCAACTGAAGCATTAAGGTACAATGACCCAAACCGGAAAAGTATATACAGCTTCCTATCCATAGGGACTCGAATGAAGTCTAGATAGGGTTCCAAATGGCCAACTTGTTTGTGCTGTAAGAAGTCCTCTGATAATTTCCCATGCCTCGGGTAGGATAGGAGCCGTTGGTGTATCCAGTTCCACTAGATCTTTTTTAGCTCAGCCTTAGATGGCTGTGCTTGGTTCTCCCATGCATCAACTAGGCCCAGAGACAATAAGAGTTCCTTGAGTTTGTTGAGCCATTTTACCCTTTTGCCCATAGTAATCAGTTCGCTGAGTCCTGCCGCATAGTGTGATAACTCAGGGGTGGATCTTAGTCTTGCCCAATACAAGAGGGGGCGTAATCTGACTGTATCGCTCACCCGGTGCCTCCCCATATCGAGGAACAGAGGTGTTAGGGGGGTACATTGGGGGACAGAGAACATGTCTCTTAAGAACTTATTCTCAGACTTTTGGATCTCTGCTATTTGTTCGAACCCCCAAAGGTCCGCTCCATAGGTTGCCGAGCTTACTGCCTTCCCCTCATATACAACCAGCACAGGGGAAACCAATCTAGAGGTGGACAGGCGCTGCTCTCTTAGAATTGCCCCCGCTGCCCTTTTATGATTTAGGAGCATCTTGCTCAGGTGCGGTCCCCATGACAATTTGTCCAATAGCCTCATCCCCAAAAAGTCAAAGCAATGAACTTGCTCAAAGTGTGAGCCATTAAGGATAACTTTGGGTCTAAACTGTTTTCCAGGATTAAAAGCCATAAATTTTGTTTTAGAAATGTTAATAAAAAGGCCCCTTTGTGTACAAAATGCCTGGAAGCGAGTAAGTAGTGTTTGGAGACCCATAGGGGATTTGGAGATCAAGAGAGTATCGTCAGCAAAGAGAAGTGTGGCTATTTTTTCTCCCGCCAGGGTTGGTGCATCAGCTGGAATGTGGCTCAGGAAATCCACCACACCATTCACATAAAGCAAAAATAGTGTGGGGGCCAGAACACAGCCCTGGCTGACTCCTCTCCTTACTGGGATGCTCTCTGTAGTCTGCCCTTGGTCTCCCCATCTAATTCTAGCGGAAGTATCGTCATGAAGACGAACTAAAAGGGATAGAATGTAAGGGGGTATTCCCATTTCCTGCAAGACGGCTCACAACTTTGCGCGTGGGACTAGATCGAATGCCGTCTTGAGGTCAATGAAGGTGAGATATAGGCTCCCCTTTGCAATAACTACCACTTTCTAATAAAGTAATAATAGACGGAAGACTTGGTCTATAGTACTAGTAGCTTTCCTGAAGCCCGCTTGGCGTTTAGATAGAATTCCCCCTTCCTCCATCCAAAAGTGGATTCTATTGAGGAGGGTACGCCCTGCCACTTTTTGCATACAATCTACAAGGCTGATGGGCCTATAGTTGGCAGGGTCTTGGCGATCGCCTTTTTTAAAAATGGGGATAACTTCAGCTTGTTTCCAGGATGGGGGGACTTCGCCACCCTCTAACAGGCTATTGATCAGATACTGGATATATTTAGCCCATCTACCTGGTTCCAAGCGGAACAGATCGCCCGGAATGCCATCTGGTCCTGCGGCTTTAGCTGGTACAATACTATCAATGGCACTTACAACCTCATCCAGACTAAAAGGAATTATTTGGTCCGGAATAGGTAAGTACTGGATGACCCTGCTGGGCACTCGTTCTCCCTCTACGACATCAGCATATAGATTTGAAAAATGATCCCACCAATTCTGGCTATCTATATGATTCGGAATTGGAACAGTGCCTGCCCTATTTTTACTGCTAATTAGTGACCAGAAGGAAGCAGGGTTTCTCTCAGTTGCCGCTATTTTCAACTCGTCCCAATGTGCCTCCTCCTAAGCACGTTTAGCTAATGTCAAAGATAAGTTGTAATCTTTCCTCGCTAATTTGACCCTAGTGCAATTTTTCACTTTGACAACAGCTATTAAAGCTTTTCTTTTCTCTTTACAGAGTCCTGTAAACAAAGGTTTAAGATTATTTTTTTGGGGGTTTCCTTTTTCCTGAGCTGGTGCTTCATAGAAACTGTTCCGCATTCAAGGAGATAGTTTCCTGATGGATTGTAGAAATCTTACCCCTCGTTTGGGTCGAAGCCATAGCTTCCTCGAGATCTCTAGTTTTTTCGACTAGTATTGTGGAGATAAGAGAGATCTTCTTTTCATCCGCTAATACTCTAGGCCACCTTAGCCGCCTACCACAGTTAGAGAGTGCTACCTCTTTAGAAAGAAGGGAGTCTGCAGTACATACAGGTACTTTTAACAGCGGAACAGCCCAACGATTCTGCAAGGATAAAATTAGAGGGTTATGGTCACTATCTACAGTGGGACTAACCTCCATATCGGCTAGACTTTCCCAGAGGCGTAAATCCAGCAAGATGTAGTCGATACGGGATGGACATGTCAGCTTGTTGAAGGTGTTCGCCCCCTGAGTCTAACAAAGTTCTTCCATTTGCGGCTCTTAGGCCGTATTCCAAAATGAGGGCGTTCACCTGCATAACAATCTCAGTCCATTTTTTAATTGGGGCCAGGGATAGAGGAGGTACTCCCCATCTATTGTCCTCTTCAGCTAGGTTTAAGGGGTTCTCGTTGCCCAGGGGCTCAAAAGTACAATTGAAGTCCCCGGCTATGATGGTTTTTGAGGTGGGTGGGCATTTTACTAAGAGGAGTTCTAGCTCACTCAAGATGGTCGATGGCCTGCCATTCGCTGTTCCCCTAATGTAGACATTGAAGAGGTTACGGGATTCTCCTTTTTTTGGGGCCTTAATGGATAGACACAAAATATCATGACTATTGCTTTCTTTAGGAGTAATAGACCACCCCAAATCGAGGTTAATCCATATTAGGAGACCTCCAGAGGGTCTTCCCTTGCCACTAGAGGTTGCGGGAATGAAGTAGGTGGCATATCCTGAAATAAAGAGCGCTTCCATGCTCCATGTCTCCTGAAAGACACAGACATCATGCGTACCCACAAACTCGACCCATGACGGTATGTTCATATTTTTCTTAAGGCCTGCTATATTCCAGGACAATATTTTCAGTTTATTCGTCGGGGATAAGCTAGCAAGGTTGGTTAAATTGGGCTGAGCATGTAAGATCTGGCAAGGTGGAGATTTTAAATTGCGTAAGGGGAAGGTGCCCTGGGTGGTAAGACTTATACTATTTGTATTCTCAGCTAAATAGGGCGCAGAGAGTCAATCATTTTTATCAAGGGAAGATAAGGATGGAGCTCCTCTTTTTAATACAGTATTGTAGGATGTCGCTATCCATCGCCTGAACTGAATTCTAGAGGGGTCTGGGGAGGAGGTTCTATATTCTAGTGTAACCAGATTCTCAACCAATAGGGCGTCCACCAAAGTTAATTCAATCCTATCAAAATTGGGATCAGGGGTAGGACATCTCTTAGCTTTCACGATGTCCTCCCTAATAACAGGTCAGCACCCTCGAACATGGTGGATCCAGTGGATCGATTTATTGATTAACGACTCACTGGACTCGTGAGAACCCGAAATGGGTAATTTTGGGACATTAGTCATAAGAATAATGTTTGGAGATTTCTGGCCGGGGCCAATTTGGTCTCGATCCACAGGGGATCTGGGCATTCCCTGCGACCCTAGATTCAATGATCTAGGCTTAGGACCCAAATAGTGACTGCCACTCCTACTAGGAATGGTGATACGATCTTCGTGGATGGTCTTAGGGACTTCCCCATCCCCCCTAGAATGCTGCATCCGGTTCTCTACCCCAACTTGAATTTTATTCTTATTCTTATTACCCCCACCAGTGGGGGATGGGTCTACTTCATTGGTGGGTTTGGTACCGCCCAAGGTATAATGCGGGTTCTCAGAATGTGTGTATTGGGTACGGTCCAAGAGATCCGTTAATAGTCCCCTTATACCCATGACCTCCTCTCCAAGTTCCTTGATCACCCTTTCTAATTCTCCAATGGTATGGGTGCAGGGGCAACAATGTCCCAAGCTAGAATGTTTCAGAGCGGACTCAGAAGGGGTGGAATCGTAGTTAGCGCTCATTGAGACTAGAGGGGCAAATCTATTAGAGCAAAAACATTAGGGGTAGATTCACTACTAGTCTCATCCTCTACCTGAACAACTCCCTTGTTACTTTCATTTAAATCCACAGGCACATAGGGATCCCCAACAATCCGCTTTAACCCACCTTTGTTATGTTTAAAAAATAACTGGGGTATCACTGGATTTTTAGAAGAGGGTACAGAAACTTTTTGGATGGGTTCTTCTACATTGGGACTTGGGGCATTTCCTAATATACTTTCGCACTCTTCAATGACAGTATCTATTCTGTCCATCACACAGTTGGCAGCAGCACCTTTGGTCGATTTCTTTTGTCTCTTTTTCTTACTTTGGTTAAAGGTGGAAGCATTTTGGCCAACCATCCCCTCCATTACTTTCCTCTTCCCCCGTCAGTCCTGAATAAGACCCCCAAGACAACCTCACCAAGTGAATAAACTAAGAACACTTCCAGCTAAGTGGACACTATAGTAGGGTAAACTCAATGACTCCTTTAGGAAACAACACCCATCTAGATGGTCGACTGGGAAAGACCCGGATACTGTGGGGAAAGTAAATAAATAAAATGCGGGAACTGTACCAGATAAAGCGGAAGAGTCCGGGCCCAGCCCTGCCTCGGTCTGCCTCCGACGGCCTCAGACGGCCTGCCCTTTGCCCGGGCTTAGCCTGGCACCCGCCCGCGCATGTCCCGCGAAGCAGGAGGCGCGAGGAGTTTAAATGCGGTCCCCGGTCACAGGGGGCGGGACCTCTGCTGCTGGTGCTGGCCCTCAGCCTTTCCGGGCATGTAGTGTGCAAGTTTGCTTCCGCTGCCTTCCCCGGTGCAGGCGCTGCGTCTCCCGTGAAGCAGGAGGCGCGAGGAGTTTAAATGCGGTCCCCGGTCACAGGGGGCGGGACCTCTGCTGCTGGTGCTGGCCCTCAGCCTTCTGGGGCATGTAGTGTGCAAGTTTGCTTCCGCTGCGTTCCCCGGTGCAGGCGCTGCGTCTCCCGCGAAGCGGGAGGCGTGAGGAGTTTAAATGCGGTCCCCGGTCACAGGGGGCGGGACCTCTGCTGCTGGTGCTGGCCTTTCAGCCTTCTGGGGCATGTAGTATGCGAGTTTGCTTCCGCTGCGTTCCCCGGTGCAGGCGCTGCGTCTCCCCAAACATCCACTGTGACAGTCCACAAACATCATGAAGGCCAGGCCTACTGTACATGGAATGTGACGTCACCTTCTGAAGGGTAAACTACCTGTGCATCACTGTCAAGATACCTTTACTGCCAGGCCCATTGCAATGATGCACATGGTCCATAGAGGTGAGTACCACAGTATACACAACATCCTAAGAATAAGGTGACTGGGTAAGGGTTCATATGTGTGACACTCAGAGCTAGCTCTCTGGGCTGTGTGTGGACATGTTGACTACTTATATGAATATCCTAGTAAGTTATGAAGAGTTTGTGTTGTTTGTCCTGCCATCACAGGACACACTTTTATGCCATATGTGGCACTGTAACTGCGATGACACTCAACATACCATTGTATGTGTAGTGTGTTATGGAATACTGTAGCCAAGTAGATTTACATTTCTATTTCTATTCAAGAGTAACCCACATGCTACACTGTTAATTTCTCAGGCAGTCATCAGTGACCAACACACATTGACACTGTGGGGCAAAGGAAAGAAGAATCAGGTCAGGGGATTTCTTCAGTCACCATGACTCCTGTTATCCAGGTAACAGGTATCAAGTGTACTAGTGGTACAGGTAACTCTAGCTGGGAACATCCATGGCTCAGCAGGTCTACAGGGGCCACAGTCAGGCCTTGCTCTCTGCAGGCTGATGCTACTTATGTCAAATGACTCTCACATATCAAGAAATCAATACAGAAAAGTGAAATTTCCGCCTATTTCGTATGTGAACATACGTTTGTGTGGCACTCTGAAGGGGTCTGTGAGGTATAGCTACCACCCAGAGAACTGTTTTACAAAGTGATCAGTGGGATGGTAGACTTGGCTAACATCATCCTCAAATGCAACAGTATACGGACATGCCTCATGGTGTAAAGCCTACACATAAGAATGCACATATAAAATGAAGTGATTTGAGAACTAATTCTAGCTACTATGAACTTGATTCCTACATAGAGATATGCCTGTAATACAAGTACAAATCACCCTTATCACACACTGTAGAGGTTGCCCCATAATCAATCACATGTGTGCCCTATGTTGGGGCCACACAATGTATGCAATCAACATAATGCTTACACTCAGAGGCACATTGTAGCCTATGGAAATAGGAAGGAGGCAGTGAAATGAAGTTCAATATGTAGTTGAGAAACTTACCAGTTCCTCTGGTGAACCATAGTGCTTGGCAAGACCTGATCCACCAGGACAACCAGCTCCACTGGAGTGATGGAAGGGGCCCACAACACTGTAGAGCATGCCATGATTGCTCTCAGCAAACAGCAGCTAAAATGGAGAAGGTGTTGATAGCAGCAATGTCAGGAGGCAAATGAGAGTTTTTTTCAACCACGGTCATTGGCATTGGTGCACACAGCCATTGGTCAGCAACCACCATTATCCACATTGTTAGCCTATGGCTGTGACTGCCATGCATGCAACCACCTACGGCACATTGGGCATGTCCTATTAACAAGATCAGGTATTGGACATGTTAGCGGTTGGGAACGCTGTATTGGTGACAGTTAAATACATCACCACCACTACAAATGAGGGCAAACATTATTTACATTTGAAATGTTCCATTCCCATGTCATGTCCAATACAAACCTTCATCAGTGTAGTGCATTACTTAGCACATAGGTGAAATGTGCATGCTGCACTATACACTGCGGTTGGTGGTATGTCACATTGAAAGTTATGCTACCCTCACTATAATGACAATTTGCCTTTTCTAAATTGATGATGTGCACAGTTCTGTACAAGACCTGTGAAGGCCATCTTGGGGATAACTGGTGGATGTTTTAGATTTGAGATTGATGATGTAAAATGTTTAGTGCCTCATGAAGCATTCAATTTTCAGAAACATGACTTTTGCCAGACTCTTCACGTATGTTACTCTGCACACTGTGACCAATAAACATTTTTGTGTTTCTCCTTACATAAGTACCCTGGAAGAGAGAGGAGACATCAGGCTCCAGTGTACTGGCCATTTCCAGACCTACACACCATTAAAGAGTGACATGTAATCCAGAAATTCCATTTGAATCGTCAAACTATCCTGGATGTATGTTATCACTTGGAGCCTGACCTCCTACCTTACATCACTAATCCTCCATCAATCCCACCACTTGTTAAATTTATGTCAGTTTTGCATTTCTTGGCCATAGGCTCATTTTAATTCACTGTGCTATTTCAGGTGGAATGACACAACCTACATTCAGATGGGTACTCACAGAAGTGCTAGCACCACCTTTGAGACACGTAACCAGCTACATCCAGTTCCCCAGATGTAAGGATTTAGCCACTGTAAATCAAGATTACCTTGGATTTGGTCACATTCCACATGTAATTGAATCTATTGATGGCATACATATTGCCTTAGTACCACCACATGACAGGGAGCAAGTCTACTGGAGCAGGAAGCACTTCCATTCTATCAACTTGCAAGTAGTCTGCTTACTGATTTGTACATCACAAACATTCATGCCTGGTTCCCAGGATCTGCACAAGATGCCTTTGTACTGCAGAACTGCACCATACCCCAGCTGATGTCACAACTACTACTGGAGAGGTCCTGGCTTGTAGTTAAGTGTGATCTTTCCTACATTTGTGATGGACATGTCAGGTAGTATGATCTGGTAGTGTTTAACTAAATGTTGCCTTTCTGTTCATCTTTCATCTAGGAAACTCAGTGTATCCCAATCGGCCAGGGTTGTTGGCCCAGCTGAGGATTCCTACAAATCCAGGAGAAAACCTCTTCAAAGACACCCATGGAAGAACACAGCGGCCAGTGGGGCAGGCTTTTGGGCTACAGAAAGCAAGATTAAAGTGTCTGGACTGGTTTGCGGAGCCCTCCTCTACTTACACATGAAAAGTGTGCAAGATCACTGTGGCCTGCTGCATACTCCACAACATTGCCCTGAGACGGAACATACATCAAATCGCAGAGAATGCTGGCCATGAAAACCCAATGGGTGGGGACCCTGAAATGCCAAATGAAGATGATGATAGTGGTGGAAAAGAAGGAGCTGCATTGCTTCAGGATCTTATCCAGAACGACTTCTCCTGAGTGTAAGTATGGTGTGAGATGTGTTGATGTTGACTAATATTGCAACTCTTGTAGTGATTTGGTGAGGAGAATGTTAATTCTATATACTAGGAGTACATAACTCTCGAAATATCTGGGCAAACATGTTTCTATTGTAAGTGTAGCGTTGCTCAGGTAGAAATGTTGTTTTGGACTCTGTTCTCTAGAAGTTGACAATGTGATGTGTGTCATATGTGTGTTTTCTTAGCTAATCACTCTGAGTTGGTCTGTTTTAGGTACTATGTCATCTTTGATTGGAAATTTCAGAGTTGTGACATTAGGAGGTGTGTGATACTGTTCAGACATACAAAGTGGTCATGGATTGGTCCTGAGAATGTCTGTCACAGGGTTTGGGTGTACAAAGCCGGTACAAAGACAGCTCGCACAGTGGTAAAATGGAAGTCAACTGGATTCCATTGGACTTGATCCTTGTTATGCGATGGTCCTACTGAAATATGTGTGCAATCATGTGCTTCAGCATAATGTTGTGTTGCACACAATTAATGAGATCCTGACTTCACATTGGCTAATGCCTCGTTGTCTACGAACTGTATGTAGCTGTTGATGTGTCTCCTCATTGTAGGCCAAAGTGCTTGTGTACGTCACTGACATTTGTTTGTGACATTCTACCAGATGCAAGTAACTCTGGATAGAAATGACCCTGTGGTCAGAAACCGTTGTACTGACATTTGTTTGTGACATTCTACCAGATGCAAGCAGCACTGGATTGAAATGAACCTGTGGTCAGAAACTGTTGTACTGACATGTGCCTGTTTATTTGTATATTTGATGTAGGAATCCCTTTTGGGCGGTAGGCAGTAGGGCTCTAACTGACTATGTAGACCTAATATACTGTTGTCCATTGTGTGGCATATTGTGAGATATATCCCCTCCTTCCATTGTGTAAAAGTCTGCAAGTGAATATGTGAGCTAGGTCTTATTTGCTGTGTATCAAACCATGCATTGAACAATGGAATAAAGATATTATCAGCCCAGATAATTGTATGTATGTGGTAATGTGACATGGAATTGATCCTGAGTTGAACATTGTTTACATACAACATATTAATGCTTCCAGAAGTCCCTAGTTTTGACTAGGTCTGGGCGAAAATTTCGTTCCGTTCGCGGAAATTGCGATAATTTG
The DNA here is from genome assembly GCF_964204655.1 of Triturus cristatus. Classification (NCBI taxonomy): domain Eukaryota; kingdom Metazoa; phylum Chordata; class Amphibia; order Caudata; family Salamandridae; genus Triturus; species Triturus cristatus. The sequence goes on from NC_140594.1 coordinate 462,288,720, forward strand.
ACATTTTCGCGTTCCGCGGAGAGCGCGAAAATGTCAAAATTTCCGCATTCCGCAGCTTGGCGATAATTTGTTTCTTGCTCGCGCTGTAAAATAATACATTCTCGCACGTGCGCGATCGCCTTGCCTGAATCCCTGCATTCGCCGACAAGTTTTCTTGATCCGGTCGCGTTCTCCATGAGATGTTGTATTGTTTTTAGCCATTTGCGCTGTCTCGCGACAGTTCGCGCCCGCAGTGACGTCATGCGTCGCACGATCACGTCTTTCTTCTCGCAATCATGCACCGCGAGACAACTGAAAACAAGATGGCCGCGCCAACGAGCAACCACATGGGTAAGTTGGCGAGCCGCAACCATGCAGAAAATCTCGCGAACATGCGGGAAAAAAACTTCCGCATCTTCGCAATATTTCCGCGTGTTTGCGATAATTTTTAACATTTTCGCGATAATTTGCGAAAGTGGATTTCGCAAATTCCGCCCACCCCTAGTTTTGACATTGCAAATTCATCTGTTAGTAAATTCACATTGTTATATGTGAGAATTTCAACTGGAGACAATGTTTTGGTGAGTTGTGTTTTTTTAATGAAGTGAACAAGGATGAGATCGAGAAATTAATTTTAAATTCAACAGTGCAAATAAAAAGTGAAGTCTTCAGTCATGGTGGATAACCATTGTAGTAGAGTCCAAATGGTCAACATAATCCTCGTATCAAATATGGAAAAGTGGGCTGAAATAGTCCAACAAAGTTGCTGGTCGAGTTTTCATTTGAAGTAGAGAAGACAGTGTAATGTTGAAACTCTTGCATATTTTCTTTTGTATTTGCTTAGAAAACGCGCTGAAGAAAATTGTGAAGGAGGGTGAGCTGCTTCAGGGAGAGAGATTGGTGTCACAGTGTATCAAGTTGTGATTTGTCGCTTAGTATAAAGACGCCCTGAGATTGGTTGACTACATCATAGAAAGTCTCGCTGTTAATGGTTGTGATTGCTGAATAAGAGAATTGTGGGAGAATTTAATTTCCTGATTTTGTGGGAAACATTTGTGAAATACAAAATTGAGTAAAAGGAACCTTTTCAAAACTTTACAAAAACTGATGCAAGGAAATGTGACCATACCTCTTAGAATAGGAAAAAATACACCACCCAAGGGTACGCCAGGATACACCTATTGAGGGATAAAGGATTACATCATTGCCTTTGGCTTAAATTTTGGCATGAGAAAACAGAAAAAGACTTTCCTCATATGGGGCATTTAATTTGAGAATCATTGAGAATTTGAAGAGGACACTTTACGAAATTAGACCACCTCCTAGACCAGTTCAGTTTGAGGCGGTAAATACTTGGGAACAAATAGCTCATCAAAAAAGAAAGAAAAGTATCAGGGAAGAACCATAGGTCAGTATGAAGAAGGTAGATGGGATGCACAACAGAAAGCTTGGAGACCAGATGTTATTTAGGGAACAAGCATGTACCCCCTTGATACCGGTTGAAGGAGAGATCAAGGGAAAACTAAAAGAAAAGGAAACATACTGAGATAGAAAAGAGTGATGCTGAAACAGAAGGAGAAGATAGTGACATAAACGATGATCTTTCAAATGACTTATTGCTGAATTGCTCACCATAATACAATGAATCTCAGTGAGGATATGAGCTGAGATTAAAAATGCCCCGGTTATGCCTAAAGTACCAAAATAAACTACACTGGTTTCTCCTGTAAGAGGGAGAACAGAAATACCAGCACCATTGAACCCTTATGAATTGAATGCACCAGATGCTTTAACTTGTCCTGTTATTATTGGTCCTGTTGTACCTCTTTATAAATCTCAGTCACAGGTAAATACAGCACAAGCTCCGTCTGTACCTCTAGGAATAAATACTGCACATGGTAATCCATTAGATTTGACATCAAGGTCTTTGCTTCAGACACCAAAGGTTCTGACTCGAAGATTTACATCAGACACAAATTGATCCGAGAAGCACAATGGGTCAGACGTTGCCACCTTTTTATGTCCCCAGAACAGGTGCGCCTCCTGAAATAAGTTATCATGCTACTGAAATGACTGCTCCAGTTGGAATTTTAGTTCCTGATACATCTGCATTAGACATGCAACCTTGAACGAGTGGAGACTTGACTAATTGAGAGTTGTATTTAAATATTTCAAAATAAACATATGGATTTATTTCACAAGAAATAAATGATAGGCTTGGAGCAGTGATACTCAAAATACAGCCCGGGGGCCACTTGCAGCCCTGTTGACCTTTACATGCGGCCCCCGGGTGAACAGCAGCATGAACTGAGGTTCAGTTGCTGAGCTCTAATATTTAGTTTTTTTTTTTAAATAAACGGGCAAGCATTTATTAACCTACAAATAAATGCTTGCCAGTTTATTTAACATGTTTTTTTTCCTCTTTGGACAATTTCTGTCCCACCCAGACTCTCTACCGCCACTCTGCTGGCATCAGTGTGGCCCTCGGTTACACTACAGACTATACTTTGTGGCCCCTGGGCCAATGTTTGTGAGTACCTAAAGCTTAGAGGCATTAGTACCCTAATTAATAATAATCGAAGTTCCTACACTGCTCCAGTCCCAGTGAAGGTAAAAATATCAGACTGTATCAGATTGCAATAAGATTCTTCTTCTTGACAACACCATATTCTTAATGACAATATGCATTCAGGCCTGAACAGCGAATAAAGAATAAACACAGACTACAAACATAAAGAAAACATACATGCCCAAGCACACACAACCTAAATTTGATGGGCGACAAACCAGAAGAGACAGAATCATCAAGGGAGTCATACAGTGAGGAAAAAGAAAGAAATCAATTTATCCTGTGTTTAAAAGAGGTAAGTGTGCTGTTAAAAGAAAATTAGTGTGTATCTAGAGGAAATCAGTTGGACCAGGTAAGAGCTCTGATGGTACACATGCTAAGGTGGGTAGAGTTGGCAGAGTGCCACTTAATGAAATTTCACGGGGTTGCCTAAACACTCTGTGGAATTCCGCTCTGCCCTAACGCATGCAGGCAGCAGACCTGGAGGGTTCCTGACCCCAAGACTGCCACCTGTTTGGCTTACCCGGTGTGTTCTCAACTGTGCCCGGGCTGTCCTCCTCCTCCTTCTGGCTGTCTCCTTTCCTCACCGGTGCAAAACCCCTACGTTGTACGTCTGGGGAGGATGGCAAATGCTCACACGTGTGGGCATGAGCAGTCCTCCCAAGACATACAGCATAGGGGTTTTGCACTGATGAGGAGAGAAGACAGCCAGGACTCAGTAGGAGGACAGCCCGGGCATGGTGGAGAATGCACCAGGTAAGCCACCGTGGCCTCCTAGTGGTGGGTGGAAGGGGCAAACTCAACCATGCCACGGAATCTGAGTTTTTGCTGAACTCCTTGTTCCCAGCGGGGCGTGGAGTTGGCAAAACTCCACAAACATCACTGGAGGAGTGGAGTTTGCCACCCACCCTTATCAAGGGGCTGACTATGATGCGGCTCGTAAAGATGGTCAGAGCCTTCTGGGCAGCATCGTAATTGGCCGCTCGGTTTACTTTCTGACCACCGCATTATAATGCTGGCAGTCAGAAAGTACATGGGCTGGTTATTCTGGCAGGCTTCTGATGGCCTTAAGGAGCCCGTCGGGCAGTCAGAACCGGCTCATAATCACCCTTGGGATTACGATGCATGGTTTCTGGCATGGTTGCCATGCTAGCCTGTCCAACATAAAACCATGTCACAAAGTGTGTTTGGGGGCCCGGAAAAGAGTCCGTCTTTGACATAAGAAGTCTAATAGTCTGGAGTTGAAAAACAGATCAAGACAAACATTGCTTAAGGAAAGAGAGAGAGGGAACGAAGGTTCTGAACATAAAATCAGGTGTATCACCACCTATAAAAGACAGGCTCAACAAGTAGGAAAGGGACTTGAAAAATTCTGGCAAGTGTTAAAAACAGACAGAGACATAGCCAAACACGTTGAGACTTCTCCACAAATGACTTTTAGAGAAGCTAAATCCCTTAAGGACACCCTTTGTAGAGCCCTAGAATCGCCGATCCCGAAGTCTTTAGGTATACAAGGCTTTTACACCTGCCACAATTGTAAGGCGTGTAAGAATAGTAAGAACTGCAAAGAGTGTAAACTGTCCCCCAACTGCAAACCTTTTAAAATTGATAAACATCTGTCATGCAACACTGACCAAGTTGTGTATGCCCTCAGCTGCCCCTGTAAGAAAACATACATCGATAGCACAATACACAAAGCGAAAAAACCTGTATTGGAGCAGGCAGTATCCGGTGGCGAGGCATTTTTAGACACACCACAACCAGAATGGTATTTTATTGACCTTTTGTTTTCTAGACACGATTGGGGTTAATGAAAGAGGAGGCAATTGTGAACAAGATCTTAGACGTCTAGAATCAAGGTTAATTATTCAATATCAGATATTGGCACCAGTTGGGCACAATTGTGATGAAGAACTGTCTGTTCACCTAGAATAACTATCTACCACTTGGAGTGAATCAAATATATGCCGCCTCATGCAGATAATGACCTTGTTCTGGATACAATCTAACGGCATCTAATACAACTTAAATTTTAATCTGCTCTGTAACATGTATAGTACCAAGCTGGATAAATGACGAATGTTTATCCGCCATGTGTCAACTTGGAAATATTGGTTAAAAGTTGAATGCTGCCTCAACAGCCTTATTTAGATATATTTCACTGTTTATGTATCTCAATTAAGTTTTTTAATATATATTTTTTCTCATGGTGATGAGTATGGTACATGTATAATACTGTCTATTCTTTTACAGATTCCGTGTAAATTGCAGTGCTTGAGAAGAAGGCATTGGAGCTATAATATCAGTCCTGGTGTGCAGGAATCAAGCCTGTTGTTTAAACACTGAATGCACACTAGGGCGTAAGTCATTACTGCACTAGGGCATCACAATACCTGGACTTTTACCTTTACCCTTACAAGTAGTCATTCTGTGAATATATATATATATATATATATATATATATATATATATATTCTCAAAAGGATTGCCACATGCTCGGAGATGCACTCAAGAGACAGAAGCGGGCCCCCTTAGCTTTCAAGAAGGTCCTTTATTGCATCGCAATATATATCAAGCTCAGAGTTGCCCACTCGTCAGAAGCACTCGGACTGCTGTTAGAGATAACACTATTTTTATTGAAATGGGCAGTGTCCATGCAGATCGACCCTCTGCCTGACGCGTTTCGTATATTATTCCTTCTTCTGAGGCGAAGGGTTCGGTGCAAGTGCCGCAGGTCCTCCATTTAACATGCGTAATGGCACGCCCTGAATGGGCAGTCCGAATGTCACAGTGCTGAGCATGCTGGGAACCGTAGTTGCTTCATTAACATTTCGATGATTGCACTCTTTGAATGAATAGAAAAAAACTCCAATGAGTCTCAGCACGGAAAACTGTCCTCAATTCAAAACATGTGGTCCCACATATTGTCGGCACCATCAATATCGCACCGGCTGTGGCCCCCTGGAATTCGCGGGGTGGTGCTCTCCTTGCGGCTGGGCTGCCGCGTTTTACATCAAGCTCAGAGTTGCCCACTCGTAGGAAGCACTCGGAACGCTGTTAGAGATAACATTCTTTTTTTTTATATGGGCAGTGTCCATGCAGATCGACCCTCTGCCTGACGCCTTTCGGATATTATTCCTTCTTCTGAGGCGATGGGTTCAGTGCAAGTGCCGCAGGTCCTCCATTTAACATGCATAATGGCACGCCCTGAATGGGCAGTCCGAATGTCACAGTGCCGAGCATGCTGGGAACCGTAGTTGCTTCATTAACATTTCGATGATTGCACTCTGTGAATGAATAGAAAAAAACTCCAATGAGTCTCAGCACAGAAAACTGTCCTTAATTCAAAACATGTGGTCCCACATATTGTCGACACAATCAATATCGCAACGGCCGTGGCCCCCTGGAATTCGTGGGGGGGTGCTCTCCTCGCGGCTGGGCTGCCGCGTTTTACATCGAGCTCAGAGTTGCCCACTCGTAGGAAGCACTCGGACCGCTGTTAGAGATAACACTCTTTTTATTGATATGGGCAGTGTCCATACAGATCGACCCTCTGCCTGACGCATGCTCTTGCCTGCCTTGGTTGCTACATCCCTGGGCAACACTAAGCACCTTTTCCTGGTCATCCAGAGGTGAAAAAAAGTACTAAGTCACACTTTTCTCCAACTGCTGGGAAGAGTCTTTCCAGTTACTTTTGCACCCTAAGTCCTCAGGGCAGCTTTCAAGGTACCAGATTTCCTCCACCCACTGCCCCTGCAGGCTGTCACTAAATCGATCAAGCAGGAGCCAAATGAATGTTGGATACTGGTTTCAGTCCCTGAATACCAGCAGAAGTCGAGTCCATGAATCTTTTCGCACAAAAGGTTGTTCTTTCCTCACTTGTAGGTCTCCTAGGTCCAGGAATGTTCTGAGGAGGTGTTGGCAAGGTGCCAGTCTTATACTGTACCCTAGCCAGTGACTTGAGAGGCTTTCCTACACACTCCTGTTTACGTTCTCTTACTATGACCAACTCATTTTGCAGCACTTCATCGTACCGTTACTGTACAAATTCCCAGTGCTAAGTACAAAGTGGCCTTTTTTCTACAGGAAGGTTATCTGGCTGTCTCTAATGCACTCCTCAGTTTACACGAAGCACTCTTCCGTGTTTCAGGCTGAAAAACAGAATTCTTTGCTGCGGGCGTTGGAGCAAAACAGTCTAAGAGAAGTCTGGGTAATGAAATGGAGCAGATCCTCTCAGATTGGGATCTCGAAGTTAAAAGAAGAATGCTAAGGCTGTCTATTGTTCTGCCAACTGTTCTTACCCCCTCCCAGATGGAAAATTCCTACTAATGGGCCAGTTGTTGACAACTCATCTGCCTTACAGGATGATGAAGCCTGGGTATTGCCCTCTAAAGAGCAGGGTTGTTCATCTTCCCAGGAAGGGCATAGGTCTCTGGAGGTTAGATGAGTGGCAAGATTGGTTATAAGTTAGTTTTGACAAATGCAGTTCAAAGTACAATTTATAAAGTTACTTTTCCACTAACGTTATCCAAACTCTGATTACATCATTGAATTAGATTTTGAAAAATAAGTTTGGTTCATTTTGTCAGCATTTTCTCAGGTGGAGATATGAGGTATGGCTATATAGCTCATGCTCCTGGAGAAAGTTGTCTGAACCTAAACTCTGAAAACAACCTTTGGACATTCAGATATTGTTAGGGCACACTTTTCAAATATGCAGTGTGACACTTTTTTAAAAATGTGAAGCAATAGGCCCCGGAGGCTTACAAAGCTGACATTAGGTGTTGCATACAAATATACAAATACAGAGGCATTTTTCCTTTATATGTGGCAATGCAGTTTATATAAATAGCGCCCAGCTAGAGCACAATGAGGCACCAAGCAACCATATATGTGCAACTGATGCAATATCTCTGCCATCAATCATGGCCTTATTGGAATTATAAATAGACCAACTGGATAAATTACATTTTAACAGTAGCATTTTAGGACCAGAGCACATGCACAGAGGCACTGAATAGGAGATCCAGAGCACAAAGTTCTAATATCAGCCAAAATAGAGTCAATAAAGGTGAATAATGCGGGGTGACAATGCAGAGGAAGCAGATTCCGTACACATTTAATTTAACACATTGCTACAAAATGGGCTTCTGGTGCACCTATGAGCATGGCAATATCAGGAAAAAAAGTTATTTCTGAAATATTTTGCCAAAAGCTCCAGGCCAGCAGGGAGGTGATAGTTGAAAGGATAAGATTTTTTTTTAAAATATAAATATTATTTCAGCTTCTCTCTGCGATTTCGGATTTCTGTTTGTGGTGCAGATAACATTATACAGCCCTTCAAGCAGTCTTTGTTCATAATTTTAATTCCATGTCTTTTGCAATCAGAAGCAATTATGAAATGTCAGCTATTGGTTCAGCACTAGGAAAAATTGAACACAGTGTTCTAGAAGACAACATAATAAACAAAAGACGACTCATTTAAAAGATTTAGGAAAGTAGGGTAATCCTTTTCGATATCCTCATTATGCATAAAATTATGGCAAAAGGGGATGCTCTCACATTGATTCACGCCAGCAAAAAAATAAATAATAATAAACAATATAGGCATTACGCTTAAAATGTATTTGAAGAGTATGTTGCTAGGTAAAATATATGCATAACATGGTAGGAAGCCATTTGATTTTTTTAAATACAGAAACTTTAAACTCTTGTTTCGTGGCAGGACAGAAGCAGCTAACATGGAGGTGGCATTAATCTGAAATTACATATTGGTAATTATATAGTTGAAAGGAGGATTCACCTTTAAATTCTACAAGATGTTAAGGACTTCATTTGGGGTGGACTATAACCCAGAATCCAATGCTCAGGGCTATTCTTAAATTCTACGAAGGGAAGTTTTGCAGTTAACTGATCTCGAAAAATTCTCTGGACCTTTTGGTTGTTTCAGAAGGACCTGCAAAAGGCGGGAAACTAAATGCACACCTCCGAGTGACACATTTAATAGAGATATCATAAAATTCATAGATCCCGGTAGTGAGAGACATGGGGAAAACATCATCCCTGATGTTCTATAGTAAAGCACTTTTTGTTTCGCAGTTTTATGTAGCGCAAACTCTAGACAATGCTATTTGAGCTCATTACATGAGCACCTGTTACATTACCAAGATCACATTCATGTTTTATAGGCTTAGGGAGATTAAGGGCCTGATTAAGACTATGGCGGTCCACTGGACCGCCAGACTGCCAGTTCACCCTCTTTATTACGAGTTTGGCGGTTGGATCATCAGTGGACCACAGCTACTGCCTGGGGGTCCATAATCCTGTGGTGGTGGCACAGCGTTCCGAGAAAGTAATATGCTGGTGGTACCACTGCGGCACCGCCGAGCATATCACAAGTTTCTTCACCACCCTCCTTTTCATGGTGGTGAGCCCACTATGAAAGGTGTGGTGGTGAGGAAACTAACGGGGCCTTAGCAGGGCCCCCTGTTGCCTCTTTGCATAGGGGTGCATGCAGGGGGGCACATGGTGTGCCCCCTGTATTTATGCACCCTCTATTCCTGCACAGGAAGAAATGCACAGAATGGTAAATTCCTTTCTGTGCAGGAACGTGCTGCAGTGCTCCCAAGGCCTGGCCTATCTAAGGTTGCCCCTTGAGCCACTGTGGCACCGCCACAGCATGCATCACCCGTCATGATTGAACTCGTAATTCTCAGGTGGTCTGACTATGAGTTTGGCTGTCTGGCCCGCAGGAAATCTGCCAAACTGGTAATCAGGACCTAAGTGATTTGCCTTGAATCACAGGATGTTGAGCCAATGCTAAGACTAGAACCTGGTTCCTCTGTTCTGAAGACAGCAGCTCTGGCCGCAACCCTAATTCCACACCCCTGAATCAGGATCAATATCATATATATATATATACACACACACAAAAGGGTTATAATGTTCTCCTCCTGATAGGCATATCTACTGTGATAGATAGACCTTGGACAACCATTTCAGTTGCCCCATCTCTCATGTCATTACACTAGAACATATATTTTGCAGGATCTCCTTGGTAAACATGACTTCTCCTCCCATCCTCCCATTGTTTTCCCAGCTCTACTAGTTACTATGTCATCCAAGCCTTTATTTTGTTTTTCTCAAGTATTAATGAAGTGTAGTGCAAAATCTCCTTCAAGTCATTTGGTTGTATGCCAGATAACTCCTTGCAAAGTGGTACAGTTCCTATCAGTAAGGCATGGATTACCAAGCATTTTAAAAAAAACTTAGCGTTCATGCATCTAGGGTCAGACTGGCTTATGTAGCATAACAGTAGTGCCCAAGGGGCTGGTCTCACAGGTCAGTTTAGGGGTTGGCATTTTTATTGTTGTGGGCCTGTTTTATCACTTGCTGTGCAGGGTTTTATTGTTGATTTCCCCTACATTAAAACAAACAATAACTCCAGCAAGCTCAAATCCATACAGTCTTTCATACCTTGCAAAACACTTATACAGTGTATCTTTACAAATTGAAAATGGCCCTGATTAGCAAACATGGGCCACTTTTTTAAGTATCATATTGATTAATGGGGGCACTTTTATTTTGGTGCACAGGCCAAATTTCTTTCCCAGTGCAACTCTACCTGCGTTACACCAATGACCCTCTATCACGTTTCTCAAATGCATTATTATAATCAGTTGTTCTTCACTAGAATGCAATGTACTTTAAATCGAAGTAATTTTATTTGCCATCAAGAGTTACCTTTTTTTTAGTGCACATGATTTCAACCATTCAATCATCTGGTAATTCCTGGCCAGATTCTTCTGCTATTTATAATTATTACCATAGTTGAATTAACAAGAAGTCCAGGAGCAACAGAGCCATAACTGGGTTCAACTGCACAGATCTGAGCGTGTCATTAGTATCCAAATTATTTTCACAAAGAAGCCAGGGTGGAGGTGGATCTCAGCAACATTGAAAGCTTCACTGTGGCAGAGCTGAATCGTTGAGCAGGGCGAGGAGAATGAAGCTAACAAAGGAGCTCAGATTTCACTTGCAGATGCTGGAATTACCAGAGTGGATGCAATTGACCGTATGGAACACAGAAGCCCAAAAGGGGAGTCAAAAGGACCTTGAGCCTGAAGCAATGGTCCAGGTGCCTGCCAGCAAAAGGAAGGGCAGGTGGCAAAGGAAACCTGCCCCTAAATTTCCCACAGTCTGAGAGGAACCTGAACCTGAAGGTGACCACACAGACCCTACCAGGGAGGACACTGCTGCCCTGGGAGACCTACCTGGATTAGTAGGTTGGAATACTGAAGTATTACAATGCCAGGCAGAATTATGAAACTGCGGGAGTACCTTCTCTTGGGAGCCTATTGTAGCAAGCAGAAGACAATGCACATGGTGACACCTCTGGTGATCAACATATCTAGTTGGTAAATGGTATCCTGTACAGTGAACCTAAGGTACCATAACCTGGGTCAACCGATGTTTTGGTGGTCCCTTAACTGCTACATGTCCTTCCTACAGAAACTGGCTCTTTACACCTCTCTGGTAGGACATCCGGGGCAGGCCAAAACTTTTGATATTCTGGTCACCCGCTTTTTTTTGCCCTGAATTAGGATGGCAAACAGATCCTTTGTGACCTGCCAGGCCAGTGGAAAATCGAGAACCAAAGCCAGAATCACACTATGCCTTCACAGCACCAGCAACAGATCGCATTGTGTCTTTAGCACACAATCCTTCTGCATGCAAGTAATTACAACGACTTGCTTTAGGGGGGTGAATTGTGGAGTGGTGTTGGAACGAAAGTCCATCACCTTCCCTACTGTTGCGCAGACTGGAGTTGGAATAGTAAATTAAGCTATTCCAAAATCCATCACCCCCCCAAAGGCAAGTTGTTAAAACAACTTGCGTGCAGAAAAAATAGTATGCTTAATTTGCATTCATTCAAATGACAGAGTTCCTAAGGCATGCATGAAAAATGCATGCAGAATTCCATCATGCATTCTGCAAAATCATCAGTGGTAAAGCATATTGCCCCCCTAGTTCCATTTGCTCTAAAAGGGTGGGAATTGATACTGTTGGGCCTCTGGACCCCAAGACTCCCTTAGACAACAGGTAAATCCTGGTCTTGGTGGACCATGCCACAGAGTAACCTGAGGCCATTCATCTGAGATCGATGACTGTGCCCATGGTGGCCTGGGTACTGATGGGGATTTTTACCTGTGAGGGTTTCCCCATGGAGGTTGTGTCTGAGAGAGACACTGACTTCATGTCTGCACACATGAAGTCAATGTAGGATGAGTGTGAGGTGACCTACAGGTTCTCCACACCATACCTCCCCTGACAAATGGACTTGTTGGGAGATTCAAAAAGAACAAGGAAGGCATGATTATGGACCTATCAGAGCACTTGAGTGTGAGTGGGACACCCTCTTGCCATGCTTACTATTTGCACACAGGAAGTACGTCAGAAGTGAGGTTTTGTTTTATCCACCCTTTGAACTTCTGTGTGGGTACCCTGTGCATGAACCTCTCAATCTAGTGACGGAGGGGTTGGAACAAGCTGCCACAAACCCCCCACCCCAAGATGGAGCGAGCTAAATGTTGGGTCTCCGGTCTCATATAACGCACTTCTGAAAAGAGGCCACAGAGAACCTGGTCCTCAAACAGGAATTCATGAAGCACTTATACGACCAGAAGAACACTCTGCTAGAGTCATTCTGGCCAAAAGTTGTGGGAGATGGAACCTGCGTAGCATCAGACCTTGAAGGGCCAGTGGACCGGGGTATTAAAGTAAAGGAATGAATAGGGAGATCACCTACCTAGTGGAGCTCAAGACATTCACGAACACTTAAGGATCTTGAATATGAACTGCCTCAAGCACCATTTCAAGACGTCTGATGTGACTATGTTGTTGGTGACAGATGAAAGTGATGAGAAGAAAAACAAACCTCTTCCAGACTGCCTGTCTTCCAAAGAACCGGACCAAAGGTTAGCGGTGCTATGTTGCTGGGATTCTGCACCTACACAGAACTATGTGCAGGAAAACAGGACCTCGGTGAATAGGGGTGTACCAACTTATCACCTTAGTACCCAAAATCCCAAAACCGACTAGCTATAGTGTATCATTCGTTCTCCTCCAAAATCACAAAGCTACAAATGATTAGACAACCCAGAACACAACACTCCCGACTCTCAGGAATCCCGGTAGCAAGACATACCCTTTCGCTCGCTCGCTCACTCGTACTTGTCCACAATAAGAATTGGCAGAGTCACTGTAATAGTTTAAAATATTTATTTTAACTATCATGCTCTATAATGCAGTATACAAGCCACTACTAGCAGTAAAATGCATAAACTCAAAACAATTAGCATTGTTACAATTCCATAGAGTATTAAGGGGGAAGTCATTATATAAAGAAAGTGGAAAAGGGGATATAAGGCCTAACCACCCTCCCTTGACCGGAGGAAGTTTATTATATAAAAGAAGATCTCTGGGCTTTATTTTCAGACCCCTAGATGGAAGGTTTACATCATAGGAACAGCATAGCTCTGCTCCATGGAAAGGGCTCTCTCCAAGTGTTAAAGCAAAATGCATCCCCATTATATCAAAGCACGAGTCTCCAGCAGTGCAGCTGTGTTTACATTGTTTTGTCTAGGTGCTAGGGACTGACTAGAACAGAATAACAAGGGGCATTGTTTATCGACCTTGCCCATCGTGTTCAGACTAAACTCCAGGAACTAAGGAGAGAATGTGAAAGGCTGACAGTTCTCATGTGAAAGGCATAAACAGAGTCTTGCAAAATAAAGAGCATGTAGTAACGTGTGCAAATTCAGCAGCATGGCAGCAAAGCTTATGCTAACTTAGCAATGCCGACAATGAGCCTAAGGGCCATATAAGATGACAAATTAGAGGATGCTGCAATCCACATTCCCACACTGACTCCGGAACAGGAGATAGAAGGTTGCCACTTGATGGGGCGACTCTCTCAACTTTTCTCATTAACGCCAGTGCACACTGCCTGGTGTACCCATGATATCGAGTCGACACAGGGAACAGCAGGCCTGTCAAGAACAAAACCTACATGCTATCTGGGAAAGTGAAAGCCAGCATCAAGAATGAGGTTTCCCAAATGTTGGATTTGGGGGTGTCTGCGCCCTCCTGTAGTGCCTGGATCAGTCCATTAGTACTGACTGAGTTGTGCCAGAAAGCACTGGATACCCAGAAGGAAACCATGTGCACAGCACCAGTGCTCAGAGCCACTGACGTCTCTAAAGAATTCCTAGTCCAGATGTATGCTTCAGAGCATTACATTGGGGTGTTAGTTTACAGCTGAACAATGAGGGCTTGGACTAACCTGTATCCTTCATCAGGAGAAGGCTACTCCCCAGGGAGCAGTGGTGCAATGTAATCGAGAGGGAAGCATTTGCAGTGGTCTAGGCCCTGAAAAAGTTGAGTCCATACATATTTGCCACTCATTCCAAGTTCAAGTAGACAAAGAGACCTGGCTGGTGGCTGATGCAAATGCAGGTTGAGAATACAAAGCAATTGTGGTGGTCTATGTTTTTATAGGGAATCGAATTAATGGTGGAACATTGCCTAGGGACTGACCACGCCAATGATGATGGTCTTTCCAGTTTTTCCCGCCCTAGTGATGCAAACTCCCATCAGAGTTGCTTGTTCTCCTGGCTTCTGCTGGGGGGAGACAAGGGAGGTAGGGGACACATGTTGGAAATTGCCATCTTTTTTGTAGCACATTTAATTAGCTTGTAAGTCCCTAGTATATGGTACCACGTGTACCCTTGGGTCTTCAAATTGAAGGATTCTAATTGGCTGCACCACTCATTATACCGCACACAACAGTAGCACTGTAGAACATATCTTCAGGCCTGCCAATGCACCCTTTGGGATAGCTCTATCAAACAACCATTTTGTAATTCTTAAATTGCGGATGAAAATGCGACTTGCAATTAGAGAAATCACAAAAAAATGCAAATCGGTAATGAATCGCTAATTGCTCCCCCATACGCAATTTGTGATTTCACATTTGGTCACAAAATGTGAATGGGGGTTGCAAATAGCAATTGGAGGTCACAAATATTGACAGCTGTCACCAATTGCGACTGAACAGTGCAAAAATAAAGAAACAAAATGTAAAATAAAAATGCTTTCTGGGTCACAGCAAGGACCCCAACCACAGGAAGTGCTGGCCAGAAGAAGTCTGGATAGAAGCCACAGTATGGATGACAGAAGTGCTGCACAACACCAGAGAGCAGCGGAGAGCATTGGAATATTGCACAGGAATTTCCAGCCAGAGAAGGAGAAACCCCCAAGGAAGCGCAAACTAAAGTTCTCAGAAAAAGAACTAGAGATACACACAGAGGAGTCCTGCAACTACCATGAACAGCTGTTTGGACATGCATCCTTAACCATGCCTGCAACCCAGAAATGCAAGATGTGGAGGGATATGCAGCTGAAAATTAATGCTGTTGGTGCTGCCCAGTGCTCGGTTAAAGAAATATGCAACCTCAAAGTGGTGCAACCTCTGGTCTCGCACCCAAAAAAAATGGCCAACAGCCTGAGTGAGTCCTGGGCAACAGGAGAAGGTCCATCAACCCTACCCCCCTCCAAGATATTGGAGACATAAGTGGAGACAACCCTCAAGTGAGAGGCAGTTGTGGGTTTTGGCAGTCTTGACACATCAGCAGCTGCATCATAGCAAGGTAAGTGTACACCTGTGTTAATGTATGGTAGATGCATGTGAACCTATTACCAAGACAGGCAGAAAAGCATGGCACCAATACACAGCAACAGTAGCCCTCTACGTGCATCATAGGACTTGTAGTGTAAAAATCCCAAGGTACACTCAGTGTTAGACATTTATTCAAAATAGTGAGTACCACTCAATGGCATCCCCAAACAACAAAATTAATAGTGTGTCCTTTATCTAATAGATGCATGTGATGAAGAACTAGATTCTCCAACTGGTGAGTTAGACATACAGGTTCCAAAGGATGGGGAAGGAGCAGTATTTGAGGATCGTGTACTCACGACACCTCATGCTCACTCTAGTGGTGCGGCAATCTCGCCACAGCCACCTTCATGTGATGAAGAGGAGCCCGTCCAGCCGACCAACACCATCCAGCCATGAGTTGTCAGCCTCCCACAACAGCATACTACAGTGCGTGCATGTAAGTGACAGACCTCATGTGCATGCACCTTTTGTCTCCCAGCCCTGTGAAGGACACAAATCAATGTTTGGTGAACTTGAGGCATCCATGCTGCATATTCAGTGCTTGAAGCACAAAGAAATAAAAGGGGTGATCTGTAAATTACATAACATTCAGTATGAAATGTCCCAGGGATTCAACACAGTGGCCAATAAAATGGACAGGCTGACTGATGTAATTGAGAAACAGTAGCAACAGGAGACACAGAGAGAGGAGTAGTGATGTGCACATGTCTGCCTTAACAAGCTCCATTGGACAACTTGCACATGTGACCTAAGCCTTATACAAAAGAACTGAGAAACTACAGGCCAAAATGGGGCAGGGTAGTGAGGATGTCACACGGGCCCTTGGCTACATCAACACTGCTCTGGAGGTCATACAGAGTGTGCAAAATGTTGGTGGGGGTTTTGAAATGCCTGCCTGATAGTGAGGTTAGGCCAAGTGTCAGCAGCCTCTCTGCCACTGAAGTCCAAGTGCTGCAATAAAGTTCTACCTGTACTCCTGCACCTCCACATGATTTAACAACACATAGTGGATATACCCCGAATTGATCCTGGAGGGTCATGCTTTTGTTTCATGTCAAGTTGGTGATGCACGCTCTATCACTGTTCTGGTGTGCCTATCAGCTGTGTTGTACCTCTCTCATTCTGGTTGGCTGCTGAAAGGTAGGGTGTGAGGATCCATGGGCATATGGCGTATGGCGTATGCACTGTCACCTGAAAGATGTGAAATTGTGTAAGCCAACAAATTTATTATGTGTCTTGCGCAACTACATTTATGTTTGTACATATATTTTCAATAACTAATCAATATCCATCATAAAACTCCTCAGTTTCAAGTTGTCTGTAAATGCCACTGTGTCTAAACATGGATGAATCAGGAGTGCTTCCAAAATATTTTGGGACAATATCTCTGATTAATTTTGTGGCTTTGCACACAACTTGTATGTTGAGGGAATGTGTATTTTTCTGGTTTCTAAATAGATAGTCATTATGGGATGGGAGACATATGGCTACATATGTCCCATCTATAAACCCTTTAACATGTGGGAAATTGACTATTCAGAAAAAATCTAATTTGGTGCTTTGTATTGCCTGTGCATTCCTAGGCAGGTAAATATAGCCGTGGATGTAGATGAGCATGCCATCTATGAAACTCCTAAAGAAACATCAGGCACACTTTAGGAAACCCATCACATCCTGGTAACTTCCACTGGTAGTAAGTGCAATGAGCACCTGAAAATTGGTGGGGATTGAATAGCTGTCCAGGATAGCTGTGCTACTTAGTCTGTACTGGTCGTATATTTCCTCCTCTGTATTATTGAGCAGGGTCAGCCTGGTGAAAAAAATCCTTTCCAGTCTCCTCCTCCTCTGTTGCATTGCCAGAATCCGCTTCCTCCTCGCTATCAGGTACAGGGCAGCCATTATGGAATGGCACAATGCATACTTCCCTAGTTTTTATAGTTTGCACCAATTTACTACCTGGCCTGGATTGGTTGTAAATTGCATGTGCAAATGCCTGATTTAGTAAATAGTCGCTAACTGCGACTTCCTTATGCATGCATTTAACGAATCGGTATTAGTGAATCACAAATCACAAATACCAGCTCACGAATTGGGTCACAAAAATACCAAATTGCTTTTTACTTGGATATTTTATTTGTAGTTAGAGAATGGGCTTCGAACATACTGTACCACCCATTTTTCACTCGAAGAGCCATTTGCGTCCGATCTGCGATCTGAAAATCAGTTGTACATCTGGCCCTAGATGCACAGGTTTAAACTGCCATTTTGACCTCCCAAAATAAACATTTTGCGAGGCATACACATTTATTTATTAAACTTATAAGTCAAAACTAAGGTAGACCTTCCAAGCCTACAGGGTAAGGTGTGTGGTATTTTAAAAAGTAACATATTTACATTTAAGTTTTTACATGTCCTGGCTGTGGCAAGGCTGGCTCTCCCATAGGTTAACACTGGTTAACCTATGCTGTCACCTGGTCCCTATTGCTACCCTGTGATGAGATGTGCATTGCTTCCAGACAGTGAAGAATGTGCCCTGGGTGTAGGTAAAGGGACTCTGGCAAACCCATGCCACCCCTCAACATTGGATAGCACAGGATCTTGTAAGACATAAGCAAATGCCCCTTCCAAATAAACCCTAAAACTGCAGACTTCAAATCAACAAAAAATAACAACTTGACAAACCCTTAGTAAGGAGAGCTTGGAAAAGATAAAGGATTGTTGGAAGGATATTCATTTTCATATTATTTCTTTCCCTGTCTTTGAAATGGACATGGGTGAGGGCAATGTCTTCAAATCCAGAAAAAAAACATTTTAAGCAATTTTGAATTATATAAACAATAGAGATCAGACACTAAAGAAATAATACTAATACCCAAATGACAGATCAAATGTTCATTCCACTCAAATGAAATATGCTTTACTAATGCTCAGTTTAAAGTCAAGTTTAGGATTGTGAACTTGGAGACCTAAGTCTTACATGCTGCCACTCACCTAAATGTCTGCAGATGTATCATTAGTCGGGGATAATTATATAGCATACGTTAAGGTGAGTAGAATGTTGCCACTAAATAATTACATTTTATGGGTGTCCAAACTAAACTGTATTCTCAATCTCCCTTGATATGAATAGCAAATGGTTCAATACCAAGTCCAAAAAGGAAGTACAAAGTGGACTGCCATCATATGTACCCTTGAATGAGCAAAAAAGACATGCCATACTTCAATAGAGGCCTATCTTTGAGGAAAGTGAAAGGGCACCCAGCCATTGTCCATAATATGAATCTGAGGCCAAGTCAGGTCTTATGCAAGTCCTTCTAAAGGAAGCACTGTTCAATCCACTTCAATACTTTCACATCTAAGGAAGCAAGTATCTCAGGGACCATTCTTTTTAACCTTCTCTAGGAAGTGAACCACGCTTATATTAAGGGCCTGATAAACTTTAATAATCCCAGAATATTCAGGATGTTTGCATTCCACATGAGTATCTGGGTTTTAGTAAACAAGATAGTATTCACATTGATCATGTCTATAGCCCTGTGTGAGTAGCACAGTACGGAGTTGTTAGAAATTGGGTCTCTAGTTGCCAGAGGTTTGCACACTGACCAAGCAGAGACCACAATTCTAGTTAGACACTTTAAATTAACCTGTGCTCACCCTCTGGAATCTTGCCACAGAGCTGGCAGGCTTAACTTGAGAGCAGTAGCGGCTCGTGGAGGGAGTTCAGTGGGGCAGTGAGGCGAGGCGGGGGAGGGGCAGGGTGGGGAAATGTAAACATCTGGATATGGATGAACGGAGTTTTTAGAAATTGAGTTTTTAGTTGGCAGAGGTTTGCACCCTGTCCAAGCAGAGACCACACTCCTAGATAGACACTTTAAATCAACCTATGCTCACCCTCTGGAATCTTGCCACAGAGCTGGCAGGCTTAACTTAAAAGGCAATGTGTAAAGTACTTGTGCAACACACACACACAGTAACACAATGAAAATTCTACAAAACAACTCCACACAGGTTTAGGTAAATAGAAAATATATTCTGAGTAAAAACAAGACCAAAACAACGCAAGTCCAATCAGTAGAAGTAAAGATATGATTTTTTAAAGAATAAATTTAAAAACAGTGCTTTGAAGTAAATAGCGATAAAAAGTTACTTGAAGTCAGGAGGGACGAGAAAAAATCCGATGTTCGGTCCGACCACGATGGTGGGCAGGCAGGCTATGAGACTCACACAAGTTCCACTGAAACAATACCTTGAATAGAGCAAAGTCTCAATGCTGTAGGCACGATGTATGAATCTTTTCATGCAGTTGGTTCACTGTGTCGTCGTCGAGCTCCGTTGAGGTGAAGGCAATGCATCATCGTTGCGCAGAGCGTCATCTTTAGGCCATTCAGGCTGTAGAACCATTGTCATTGAACATCCTCTGTGTTGGCATGAAAGAGAGATGGATCAGTTCCTGCCGGTACAGTGGCGACAATGTGTAGGTTTTGTAGAAAAACAGCTGCAGAACCAGCACCTACGGCACACAGAGCTCAGTGAAGAGCAGAGAAACTTCCACTTTCTAAAAAATCTCTTGACGGGGAGTGAGTGGTTGAAAAGTTTCAGCACTCCATCCATCATCTTGTATGTTTGCTATGTTTCTCCTAAATAGCCAAGGGTATGCCCGGACGTGGGTTCCTTGCTCACTGTGCCACTGAATTTACGCTAGCCTGGCTGATGAGGAGTGATGCCCCGAAACCGGTCCTAGGATGCTTTTTTTCTGGTCATGGGAGAATCTAGCCTGTCAGTTCGGGCTGGACTTGTGGAAATATGGATTTTTCTGATCAGTTATGTCCCCTATCTTGGACCCCAACGGTTTCATGTATGAATCACAAGTACATGTATGTTCCCTCCAGTTCCAGTTATGAAGACGCAAACACATGTGCGTCCACCGTCAACATGTCCTTTTTCAGATCCGCCATGAATGGGCCGGATATTCCATCCCTAAGTATGAAAGGCCACCGGCTTTATATGGTTCACTTATGCCATTTTACAGTCCAGGCAAGTAGGCCCTGATTCTGTCATCAAGCTTTTCTTGCCTTCTGCCTCTGAAAGCTCCAGTCTGAGCCTGCATCTGTGACCATGAACTTTGTCTCATTCCCTGCGCGGCTCACGGTGCCTGACATCAGCCTGTTGCCTGCCAAAAACTGTATTTCACCTTCGAAAATTATCTGCTCCGCTCCCTGCCCAATGCATTCCTGTCTAGTAGTTTAAGTCAACATTCTTCCAGCTACCGAGCAAAGGCCCAGCTTCTCTGTCTTTATGCAAGTAATTCATAGCCCTATTATTATGGAAGACTTCTGCCCTCGCATCTAGTGTAGACACTTAGACGCTTGTACACGCACTAACAGTCAGTATAGTCAGTATAGAATAAGATTCTACTCTAAGAGACCTCTCTTTTGGATAACATAGTTCTTTAAACATAGGATGTTAGATATGATTTGGGATTAGGTTGACTTGACCCTCCAGACTTCTGTCGCCACATGTAGAGCTAAATGTCAAGTCCCCTTCACCCCCTAGTTGCACGTCAATCATACGTCATGCTGCTGTGCGCGCATTTATGCCAAGTATTTCTGCTGACATTGCGAAATTCTTTCATGGAACCACCCTATTATGACATCATACCTGATGACGTTCTTAGTTACACCCAGTTACGCCCACTTTTGCTACGCATGTATGTTTTATCTTTACTATCAATTGTTACGCCTCCTGCATTTACTTCACTGTAATGCCTATTGTATAAAAGTGATTACTTATCAATAAAGTATGTACTTCACTTCCTGAACCTCCGTGGTGATGGAACTTGGAGTCCACGATTCGAATCGTCCATTGGAATAAAGCCCATTCCGAACCTCTAATACCACGGATTTTGCCTCTTATTTTACTGAGCTATTTTTATTATTTTTCTGTATCAAATTAAGTCCCGGTAATTAAATTATTTACCACATGAATGGCGCCCGAACAGGGACACTTTCTCATCTCACGCGCCGGCGGTGCGTTGCAGGCCCGGTCTCCTGCCACAGCTGGACGGACAACAACGCGTACCAGCAGGATTTCCTGTATCTCCCTCCGGTCAAGCAGGGGCGACTGAGGCTGCGATCAACACCCAGACGAGGCGGTGAGAAGTGCGAAGTATCCCGACCAGAGCCTAGCTGAGAGAGCAAGATCCGAGGTATACAGAGGCCCACCAAGTTCCGAAGTTCCGAAGTTCCGAGGTTTCCGATGTTCCGAAGTTTTCGAGTCGAGTCCAGTCCGGTCCAGTCCAGTTCAGTTCCGTTCCGAGGCCTTCCGTTCCGAGCTACCCGGTGAGTACCATTGCTGGGGAGGCGTTCTGACGTGCACATAGCCTGTGCCGGTCAAGACGGGTTTGGGTACACAAATCCGGTCTGCACTGTTTTAGCAGTGTATCTGTACTGTTTAGCAGTATATCTAGTATATCAAGTATATAAATTCAGAATAATTCAGTTAGTGCCGTGTATTATGTTCTAGTGATTAAGTTTTCTTAGATCGTCATCATCATTGTTGCTCATTTAAATATTAAATGTTAAATGTGTTAATACGTCCCGCATATTGTGTTGTGAATGACTGTTCATTATTGTGTTTATTGTATTAATATTGTATTAAGTTTGTTCAAAGATCAAGTATCAGATCAGTTCTCAATATGCCGCTCTTTTCGAAACTAAGACAGATCACAACTAGAAAAGGGGTACTCGAAGAAGCTGTTCCTATTCCTCCTAGGGACACTCCAGGGTACTTCATGTATCAAAAACACGGTTTAGACGCTATATTATTTCTTGATTTATGGGTAGACTACACCAAGGAATTACCAGAAAGTCAGAGGTGGCCCGCAGCTGGGACCTGGGATGCAGAGTGCATCATGAAAGTAGAGGAAGAGTTATGGAAAAGGAAAGCTAGACAGTCACAGAAAGACGCCGTTGAGTTATGGCGTAAAGAATCTCATAGACGTACAGAAAAAGCACTCAGACAGGAGGAGAAAAATAAGGAGAAATCAAATAAAGTCCGAGAAAATCTATTAATTGAAGAAGGTACACGAGTGAAATCAGAACAAATAGACAGACAAAGAAATGCCCTTATGAATGGTATGTATCCCCTTCTGGCCGAAGGATTACCTAAGGCTACTCCGGAGATACCAAAAGACTTGCCACCCCCATTATTTCCAATAAAAGTGCATCCTAAGGGGCATCCTAGAACCGCAGAAGATGTTTTTCTTTCCTCATATTTAGATGACGCAGCTCCCGAGTATGCTAACCCCGCCCCACATAGACCGTCTGCCGGGGAAGTTCAACGCCAAGATCCTGTATCTGTACCTCTACAACAACAAATCCTGACACAAGTTCCGGCAAGCACATCTGTTTCTACATCTGTTCCTACAGCTGTTTCTACAGCTGTGTCCACACCTATAGTTGCTGTATCGCGTTCAACGAATCCTTTCATGTCCGGTACCCCAGACGGGGCTACCGGAGGTGCTACCAACATTTTTTCTACGCCGCCCAGAATAAATAAACTTACTCTTCAAGAATCAGCGCATCCACGTACGCCCAAACTCATAAATTCCCGCACGCTTAAGGAACTTCTTGTAGATTGTAGATATGACCCTGTGCCCGGCAAAGAGGACGAAATGATCATGGCATCATTACGTATCAGACGAGCTGCGGTGTATTTAGGGAAGCTACCAGGAATGACTATGCATCTAGATAATATATATCATTTTGTCCAAACAGGGCGAGATTCTGAATGTATTAACAGAGCTATGGAATACCAGAAAGTGGAGATACAGGGGGAACTGTTACGTTTCCTCATAAATTGTGTGATCAGAAATCAAGACCGACCGGGGGTAGATCCGGAAACAATGCAAACTCTTACCAGATGGAGCCAGAATATATCAGAAGGGAAACATGATAAGCAAACATGTATAGTAGCCATGTGCCGAAAGATCCGTAAAGAAATAGAACGCTTACACGAAGAGAGATTAGCGGTAGACCAGTTCGAACAAAACGAGGAGGAGGAAGGATCAGGACTGCCCACAGGACAGTCAGAAACCATAGCCTATGTAGGTAGAGGAAGATCTTGTAATAGTACTAGATGTTTTACTGACCCGATACGTCCGATATGTCCAGATAATAGCAGGAATTTCCAAACACCTATAATAAATATAAGGTCCCCCGAGCATTCGTTCCAAGCCGCTGACAAATTACTCCGAGAACGAAGGGGTTATCATTTACTCGATTCTATGGATGAACAAGAATTAGCCAGGTCAGCCGTTCATTGGGTTGACAGTCCCGGAAAATATGGTGATGATACAGTAGCACACACATTTTTGAACCTCACCCCAGATGAACAGCGTTTAGCTGGGATTTATATGATTCAACAACTTCTTTTACTATATAAAAGTCAACATTCAGATCCTGGTCCCTTACCTGATATATTGACTGAATTACTCACGAATAGATGGAGAGGTTCAGGTACTAAGTTAATTAGAGAAATACTAGAATCAAGAAAGCAGTACATTCTTTTTGTATGCCCAGAACATGTCTCACTGCCCATCAAGGAAAGAACGACGTATTACATGGACAGACAGAATCCCTTACGAGAAGTACACCCAATAAAGGGCGAGGACAATCAGTTTAAACGTGTATTTGTATATACGCCCATATCGAAAATAGAATTGTTAGAAATGAAGAAAGTGGTACCCAGTCATGACAAAGATCCAGCGGGTTTTCACCGAGAAATTAAAGACATGCTACTCATGGGAGAGTATACCTATCCCGACATTATGACAATATTGAAGGTATTAATGCCTGCGGGCATTTATGAAAAACTCAAGGAAAAAGAGTGGGAGGTGGGAGACCAAAAGATAGAATGGACAGCATTAGAAAACGAAGAAAAGGCCCGAGGTCCAGGTTCAGGGCTTGGGGATAAAACTAAAGCACTACCAGGTTTACTAGTACAGGTACTGCCACGTTTATTAACTACGAAAAAGGAAGACTGGGGTGCAATCTCAGCCTGTAAACAAAAGCAAGATGAAGACACTAGTGATTTCTATGCCCGATTCGAAAAATGTTTTGGTATAAATAGTGGCATAAAAGCAAGTAGCGAATCTTACCCACATCTGTTTGTGACAAAATTAGTTGAAAATTCCTTGCCCCAAGTGAAGAATAGAGTATTAAAATTCGAGAGTACCTGGCAAGGTAACACCCCATCACAAATGTTACAAATGTTACAGTATCATCACAATAGAATTAGAGAGGAACAAGAACATGAACAAAGACGCATGAAAGACACAAAAATGAAAATGCTAGTCTCCCAGACGGTTCCAGCTGAAGGTCATAAAAAGGGTACGACACAGTCCGGTGATTCAGCAGGACCTGTAAAAGGGACATGCAACTATTGTAAACAACCAGGTCATTACATACACGATTGCCCAGTCCTGAAGCGTAATATCGCCACAGGTATTACAAAAGAAAGACCACGGCCACCTAGACAGGATCAGAATGAACAAGGAGCCCCGCAGCATGCACAGTCCATGCCAGCTCCACAACAGTCTATACAGTTTGTGCCAGCTGCACCAGCGCTGCCTGTTGCTGCCACACAAACCACGACACGACAGCTGTACCAGACCGCACAGTACGACTATCCTGATTATCAACGATACGCATGAACCAGCCTAGAGAGGGAAGTTGGCTTACCCCTTATCGAGGTCCCTGTAGACCAAGAAGGACCTTATGTACATAGTGAACTATTAGGCCAAGATAGAAAATTTTTACTTGATACAGGGGCAAGTCGAACAACCATAAAACGTAGTGAAGTTCCAGGGGCACCCCTCTCAGGCTCACAGAATATTTCCCTTGGTTTTTCAGGAAAACCTATTGTTAATGAAGTATCACAGCCTCTTCCACTTACGATTGGACCCTTGACCCGAACTACAGATTTATTGCTTACTAAATCATGTCCAGAAAACTTGTTAGATATAAAAACACTGAAAGCTCTAGGAGCTATAATATGTTGTTCTCCGGAAGGAGTAAGATTGTTTTTACGTGATTTCAAAGGTCACTATGTGTCTCGAGACATGGATCCCCGACTGCAGACTTTACCTACACAGTTATGGGCACAAGGCCCTACTGATGTTGGTTGCATGAATATTACGCCATATCGAGTTACACTAAAGGCAGGAGTGGTACTACCACGAATGCGACAATACAAGTTACCACCAGATGCTGTAGTGGCTTTACTGCAAATCATTGACGAGCTCATTGCCCAAGGAGTGGTTGTGGAAACAGACTCCAATGTATGTAATTCCCCGATAATTCCGATTCTTAAACGAACAGATCCAAAGGCCCCGCCAGTATATCGATTGGTTATTGATCTGCGCGAATTGAACAAATGCATTGTGCCACAATTCCCTGTGGTCCCAGATATCTCGTCATTACTGACAGCTATTGATTCCAAAGCCACGTTCTTTACTGTAATTGATCTCAAGAATGCCTTTTTCAGCGTCCCAATAGATCCGGAAAGCCAATACCTGTTCGGATTTAGTTTAAATGGACGTAGCTTTAAATTCACGCGCGCACCTCAAGGATTTACAGAAAGCCCCAGCATCTATAGCCAAGCACTGAAACGAGAACTCGACAGTATCCACATGCCAGTCAACACTGCCCTGCTTCAATATGTCGATGATCTGCTGATCACCGCTAGAAGCGAACCTGAATGTGAGAAAGCATCACTGACAGTTTTACAATTTCTAGCCGAAAAGGGGCACAAGGTGTCCCCTTCCAAGCTGCAATTCTGTGTCCAGCGAGTTGTTTACCTTGGTCACTCGCTGTCCAAGGAGGGAAGGCAGCTTACACCAGATCGCATCCAGCTAATTGCTAATATGCCAATACCCAAGACACAAAAGGAGGTGCGGGCTTTCATAGGCCTTACTTCATATTGTAGGCAGTGGATCCCTCAGTATGCATTTCGAGCAAAACCACTCATTCAATTGACAACACAGGAGGCAGCCACATCGACTGTTCTCCCTTGGACTCAGGAACATGCACAAGCTTTTGAAAGCCTAAAGAAAGCCTTATGCCAAGCACCTGTTCTAGCAACACCATGTTACAATAAACAGTTTACACTCTTTGTTACAGAACGCGAAGGTACTGCCTTGTCAGTACTCACACAGGAACAAGCAGGATCACACAAACCATGTGCTTATTTTTCTAGTACATTAGATCCCGTAGCTCAGGCTTTGCCCGCGTGCCTAAAATCAGTGGCAGCAACAGCTTTAGCAATCAGACAAAGCGATGCCATAGTGTTAGGACATCCATTGACAGTACAAGTACCACATGCAGTAGAGGTTCTTGTGAATCGAACGCAAACACAACACTTGACTATTGCGCGACTCACTGGTTACGAATTAACATTGTTTCAGCCACATATAGAAATTAGACGTTGTAACACATTGAATCCTGCCACACTTTTACCTATAATCGGAACAGACCCACTAGCTCACGATTGTATTGAAGTTATCACTATCACGACGAAACCCAGACAAGACTTGACAGATGTCCCATTGTCAGACCCAGACCTGACGTTGTATGTAGATGGTTCATGTATGAGAACAGGTACAGGAGAGTTAGTGGCCGCTTATGCAGTCACAACAGACACTGAAATCATTGAAACAAATTGCATAAATACCTTGTCCGCTCAAGCAGCATAGCTCATCGCTCTGACACAAGCCTGTATTCAAGCCACAAATAAAAAAGTCAACATATACACTGATTCACGTTATGCATTCGGAGTTGTACATTACTTCGGCGTGCTGTGGCGAGAGAGAGGTTATTTAACTTCTCACGGTGCCCACATTCAGCACGGACCCCTCATTCATGCCTTATTAGATGCAATACATCTACCCACTGCAATATCAATTATGAAATGTAAAGCTCATACGAAAGTTACTGATATCATTTCTCAAGGCAATGATCTAGCTGACAAAACAGCTAAACAGACTGCTCAAACTCAAACATCCGACATGACAAAGACAATAGTCCCGACGCCAACACATTGTATGACGGTTAAGGATCCCGCTCTTGACGTAATTGACATACAGACACATGCTACACCAGACGAAATAAAGAAATGGACTGAATTAGGAGGGATCCAAACGGATCAAGGATGGATGACGAAGGAAAAATCTGTGTGGTTCCTTCCTGATTCAATGGTCCAAGTTATAATTAATACTGTACATAGTCCAGCACATCTAGGAGAAAAAGCTATGCTAGACAGCATTCAACACATTTGGTTCAACAAACATTTACGAGCAGCAGCTAAACAAAAAGTTCGTACCTGTATGATCTGTTGTCAGTTTAACCCAGGAAAAAGCATTCCCGTAGAACAGGGTGGATTTCAGCCTCCTGATCACCCTTTTGAAGTCCTCCAGATGGATTATATCCAGATGGAACGATGTCGAGGATTCAAATATGTTCTCGTAGTTGTCTGTGCTCTTTCCCGTTGGACAGAGGCATACCCGGTTTCAGATTACACTGCCCCGACTACTGCCAAACAGTTAGTTCGAGAATTCTTCCCACGGTACGGTTTACCACGTGTTGTCTACTCAGATAACGGCCAGCCGTTTTCATCCGAACTAATGAAACACGTTTCACTTTTGTTAGGCTATCAGTGGAAATTTCACTGTGTCCGACACCCCGAGGCAGCAGGTCTCGTGGAAAGACATAATCAGACCCTGAAAATTAGATTGTCCAAAATATGCAGAGAGAAAGGTGTCGACTGGGTAGTAGCCTTACCCGTTGCACTCTTTTACATGAGAATGGTAGCACACTCTCGAACAGGGCTATCCCCTTATGAGGTGATCTTCGGTAGACCACCAAATATGTGGGGGACGCCTATACCACGCAAAATAACTGATATTGACTGTAATATGCTGACAGATTACTTGGCTTCCTTGATGTCTGCACTACAATCTTGTCGTTCACAGGTAGCTGCAGCCTTTCCCGACAACACCGAGGTGAAACCACATGACGTAATTCCAGGGGATTTAGTTCTAGTGAGGAACTTTGATCGGAAGTCCCAACTGGATCCTAGGTGGAAGTCGCCTCAGCTCGTATTGCTAACGACGAGGACAGCCGTGAAGATCGAAGGTCGAAAAGGCTGGATACATTCAAGTCATATCAAGAAATTTCATGGACTACCGTCAGATGTAAATGACACACCTTGCGTGTCTTCCCCGATTGACTCAAAACTTCCTTTGGTTGAACTGAATAGCCACGAACTATACAAACTAAAACTCAGGTCTAACCAGTCAGGCAATTTGATTGTTTAAGTCCTCTCCAAGGTGAATCGGTCGAATTTGTCTCTGACATGTATCCCTTGGACCTGTATAGAGAAAAAAACAGAAGGATAAAACTGAAACGACATGCGTACTGTAAATCACTGCGTAGTCATTGCACAGTGACGTTATTAATTTTGTTTTTCCTAAGTCTTTTAATAATTACTGCAAGTATATTGTTGCACATATATTATCCTATTTCTAGACATGTTTATAATGTTACTGCTGAACATTCTTTTAGTGAATTACCTCCGCATGAGTTGTCTTATAGATTTGCGCTGCGCAATAACACGTTTATTAGTATGTTACATCATTCCCATCAGGTTAGCAATGCTACAAATTGTTGGATATGTGGCCGACTCCCTCCCTATCAGAATTATAAAGGAATTCTACCTCTCTTTCCATACCCGTTCACACACAACGGCTCCTGTGGAGCATGGTTTAGTTTAATTAATTCCCTAGATTCGAATCCTGCAGTTTATCAAGACAACTGGGTATGGGGAAATTTGAACTTAGTTTTACTTAAAATCTGCTACCCTAACAAGGAGGGACTTCCCAAAAGAACAGGAACTGATCTAGAAAATGAAGTGTATGGATTAGGTAATTTTACGCTTAATCTTATGATCCTAAATGTCGAATCCGAAGCTACTCCAATTTTGCCCGCTATGTCAATATTTCCAGTAAAAGGTGAATTATGTGTAAGAAAAAATGGTTCCATACATATGGGCCATAGTAGATGCACCACTGTAATAGAATTTAGTGATCAAGGCAAGTCTACATTTAGAGCTTCCCGCCATTCCTATTTCATATGTGGTCAGACTGCATATATACGTCTGCCTCTAGATTGGGATGGTACCTGCTACATCGGATTCCTTTTGCCACCTGTTTTCCTAGCTCCTCCTGATTATCACAGAAAT
Source organism: Triturus cristatus (assembly GCF_964204655.1). Lineage (NCBI taxonomy): Eukaryota > Metazoa > Chordata > Amphibia > Caudata > Salamandridae > Triturus > Triturus cristatus. The sequence goes on from NC_140594.1 coordinate 462,318,305, forward strand.
ACTCATTTAGTACACAATAGAGAAAGGAGAGATCTCCCAATAGTCGATTACACTGAAACAGCATGGGAAAAATACACAGATTTCAATAAAGGTCTCTTTCCCTATATAGGTACCGTTACTAATAGTAAGCTGATACGTAGATTAACTAGAACCCTTGAAGCAGTAGTGAACGAAACCATTTCCGCCTTAGGCAATTTAACAGAAGAGCAGTCTGCTATGCGGATTGTTGTGCTTCAAAATCGTCTTGTCCTTGACGTCATCCTGGCCGATAGGGGCGGAGCTTGTAGAGTCATCGGATCAAGTTGTTGCATTTTCATACCAGAAAATTCGCCATCTGTATATAAAGCCATAACTCGCCTTCATAAGATTGTAAGCCAGATACACCAGAATCCAGGCACCTGGACTTGGTCCGGTTGGTTTTGGAGTGTATTATCTACCTTTGGATGGGGGGTCCTATCCTTCCTAGGTATTGGCTTTCTCATACTATTCAGTTGCTGTCTATGTCTACAATGTGGACTAGCGATCTGTGGTCTGTGTGCCACATCGTGTATTCCACCACCAAGATTTCATTCATCCCAGAAGAAAAAAGAAGAACAAATGATGCTATATGAACAGATCAACGGATTGATGAAGATTGATATCTCTTAACGGGCAAGTAGGGGACAAGGAGGGAATGTGGAAATATGGATTTTTCTGATCAGTTATGTCCCCTATCTTGGACCCCAACGGTTTCATGTATGAATCACAAGTACATGTATGTTCCCTCCAGTTCCAGTTATGAAGACGCAAACACATGTGCGTCCACCGTCAACATGTCCTTTTTCAGATCCGCCATGAATGGGCCGGATATTCCATCCCTAAGTATGAAAGGCCACCGGCTTTATATGGTTCACTTATGCCATTTTACAGTCCAGGCAAGTAGGCCCTGATTCTGTCATCAAGCTTTTCTTGCCTTCTGCCTCTGAAAGCTCCAGTCTGAGCCTGCATCTGTGACCATGAACTTTGTCTCATTCCCTGCGCGGCTCACGGTGCCTGACATCAGCCTGTTGCCTGCCAAAAACTGTATTTCACCTTCGAAAATTATCTGCTCCGCTCCCTGCCCAATGCATTCCTGTCTAGTAGTTTAAGTCAACATTCTTCCAGCTACCGAGCAAAGGCCCGGCTTCTCTGTCTTTATGCAAGTAATTCATAGCCCTATTATTATGGAAGACTTCTGCCCTCGCATCTAGTGTAGACACTTAGATGCTTGTACACGCACTAACAGTCAGTATAGTCAGTATAGAATAAGATTCTACTCTAAGAGACCTCTCTTTTGGATAACATAGTTCTTTAAACATAGGATGTTAGATATGATTTGGGATTAGGTTGACTTGACCCTCCAGACTTCTGTCGCCACATGTAGAGCTAAATGTCAAGTCCCCTTCACCCCCTAGTTGCACGTCAATCATACGTCATGCTGCTGTGCGCGCATTTATGCCAAGTATTTCTGCTGACATTGCGAAATTCTTTCATGGAACCACCCTATTATGACATCATACCTGATGACGTTCTTAGTTACACCCAGTTACGCCCACTTTTGCTACGCATGTATGTTTTATCTTTACTATCAATTGTTACGCCTCCTGCATTTACTTCACTGTAATGCCTATTGTATAAAAGTGATTACTTATCAATAAAGTATGTACTTCACTTCCTGAACCTCCGTGGTGATGGAACTTGGAGTCCACGATTCGAATCGTCCATTGGAATAAAGCCCATTCCGAACCTCTAATACCACGGATTTTGCCTCTTATTTTACTGAGCTATTTTTATTATTTTTCTGTATCAAATTAAGTCCCGGTAATTAAATTATTAGTTCCTGTGAAGAGCAGGGTCAAGACTGATTTAAATATGGCTTGGTCCAAACTGGATTGACATAGTGAGTAAAGAATGATGGATTAAACCCAGATCTCATGACTAGGGGTGAGTGGTTGAAAATGTTCAGAACTCCGTCCATCATCTTGTTGTGTTTGATACTTTCTAAAAGTGGTATTTCTAAAATAGTAATATCAAATGCAAATTTACCGCTAAAGAGGATTTAATAGTACCATTCCAAAGATATGAAACATCATTTTGCTACCCTATTCTACTCAGGAATTACAGCTTGAAAATAATTTAAGGAAATTCCAATGCTAGCTTATGAGAGGAGTAGGCCGCACAGTAGTGAACAACGAATTTAGTTATTTGTCATGACCAGGACATGCAAAACTTAAAAGTGCATGTCCTACCTTTTACTTAAACAGCACCCTGGCTTGCGAGCTACCTAGGACCTACCTTAGGGGTGACCTATGTGTAATAAAAGGGGAGTTTAAGGCTTGACAAGTGGTTTTAAATACCAAGTCAAAGTGGCAGTAAACTGCACACAGGTTGGAAAGGCTACTTGTGTGTGTGGCACAATCAGTGTTGAAGGCCCACTAGTAGCATTTAGATTACAGGCCCTGGGTACATGTCATACCACTTTACAAGGGACTTACAGGTAACCTAAATATGGCAATAAGGTATACACTAATGTGACCATGTTTAGAGGAGAGAACATGTGCCCTTTAGCACTGGAACAGCAGTGGTAAATTGCCCAGAGCCCTAAAGCCAACAAAAAGATTGTCAGAAAAAGGAGGAGGAGGAAGACAAAAAGTGTGGGGTAACCCTGCAAAAAGGGCCATTTTCAACAAGGGTATTTACCAGGCTTGGGAATAAGGATTACATATGCAAAGCTCATGACACAGGCTACCCTTTGTTCGGCTGCCATATAGCTTGTACAATTTAAGAGCTAGGATGTGTGCAAAAGTTTTACAGAAGCTTCCTAAAATAATCCACCTGGACAATATTCCAATGGTAATACCAGGGCCGAACTGGCCGTAGCAGGCACCAGGCATTTCCCTGGTGGGCCCTCCAGGGTGGGGGCCGGTTTTGGGCCCCTGGGGGCCATTTCTGTTACCAGGGGACAGTGATATCGGCCCGTGTAACAAAACCCGACGAATCCGGCCCTTGCAAGCAGCTCGAACGCACCCCCCACCCCACCTCACAAACCCCGGGGGCCTGCCGAGCAGTTCGCCAGTGCCAGTTTCGGTTCTCAGTCCGGTCCTGGGTAATATGATTATTTACCTAAGATGTAATAGTATCATCTATTCTTCGTGAATAGCAATGGTATTTCGCTTTCTCCTCAAGGAGGTTACTATAAAAAAAAAACCCTGTGGGGGATTTCTTTTTTAACTCCCTTAAGCCTGCATCAAATCTTATAGAGCCTGATCCCTTTCCTGGTTCCTAAGCTTTTTAAAATCTGGACAGCATCCCAATGTGTATGTCCCTCATACGAGAAGGTTGTTTAGAAAACAGCAGAGCTAACTCACTCCACAATCAACATGAGGGACCCTGCTTCATTTTGAGGAGGACATCGGGGGAACAATAGTAATGTAAGTCAGGGGGCATAGGCACAGAACACACCAGCCATTCCACAGTCCCAAACGGTAGGCCCCTGCTACCCTATTCCACTATTGAATGCTTGCAGGCAACTCTAGAACAGCTCCCTCCTGCAATGTAGCCAACTGATGGGAAATATTACACAGGAAAATAGACACTTTCTCCATTGGATGATACAGGGATTAGGTCAAAGAATATTGTGAGACAGCAGAGGGTGCTCCCAACTGATATTCCCTTTGTTTCCTGCCAGAGAAGTCTATCACTCTGCCTGGATTTCAGGGGAACTTTGTCTACTTTCCTGAGATTCCCTTTTGGAATCCAGAGACAGTATTTGGCAGGAGGCCTACCAGACTCAATATCTCAGAGCCTGCTGTACTGCAAGCCTGCATATAGAGCACACAGGGTCCAGGGAGCCTATGGGTTCAGGTGCTTTACTTATTTTAGGCAGGTGAGCCCCCTCATCATTGCAGTTAAGGCCCAGGTGGCAGAACGGACAGGAGCTCCATGAATCCCCACATTGCCTTAGCCATGCCATTGCAGCACAGTGCAAATCACAGGCATGACCTTCCTGGCTTGTCAGAAAGTACCTTTTTCAACTGCACAGTGTAAAGCCAGAGATATTTTATTTAATACTCTATCTGAAGATAAGGGCACCATATTTATGGGACACCTTCTGAAGATTAAAATCTATTTGATGCACGTTGAATAAATAATGTATTTTTAGTTGGGACCTCATTCCTTTCAAAACATGTTCTATGGATTTGGCGCATTGAAAAAGAACCATGCAGTAGATTACATCCCTATTTCACCCAATGCTGATCACAGACTGCTTGAAGTCCATTCCTGGGCTCCTACTTCAGTTGTAGTAGGAAGGGTGCAAAACAAATATAGTAGATGTGAGCTAATATTCAAATATGTAACAGTTCAACATTTTCTTAGAAAGTGCTGGGCACCTGTGCTTAATTTTTGCTGTTGATTAGAGGTGATTGGAACAGTACTCAAATTTGGTGTTTGGGACTCATTTTGCATAGCCTAAAGCAAGTGGGTGAAAGGCACAAAAGGGGAAGAAGGAGGAAGAGAAAGGTAGTGAAACAACAACTGAGGGAGAAGACAGGAAGCTATGGGGGTGAGATGACGGGACAGGAGGTGTAGAATTGTGGAAATAAGAGGCATGCGGTATAGTCAAACATTGAGTCTGGCAACAGCGGATTTCCACAGCATTGGCAGCAGGCAACTAGGAAATAGTTTGCATCCCTGAACTTTGATTTTTAAGAAATTCCACTGAACTAACATCAATCTAGTGCATGGGGTACCAATGTCACACTCAAAGGTTGAAATCTCTGAGAACTAGCAAGATGATGAAGAGACTTCAGGTCAGTCACACTGATAAGGTTTTTTAAGAAATCCCCCTAAAAACTTCACAGGTATAACAAGCCAAAATGTAATTGTAAAGCTCTTTTTGACTTTGGTAGGTCTGCAGCAGAACTTGTCAATTGAAAAGAACCGCAAAATAAAAACTTGCAATACTTTCCCCAGGGATGCTCAATTTTTAAAATAGCTTCCATATTGTTTCCTGCCTGAAGACAGACTTTTACCGTTTTTTTTCTCCATTCACTGCCTAAATCATATTAGGCCGTTTCACACTATGTACATTGTTAAGCCGTAAAATATCAAATGGATTATCCCGAGGAGCCCCCAAGGAGTTGTGCGTTTTATAATGGATTAGACATGACAGGGTCTACTCCTACAGTCTTAAACCATACAGTGAGTATATTACATACTTTTAAGGCTATAAATAAGATTTAGACATAACCCCATGGGGATTTTCCATTAAAACTTCATAAATCCCGCAGTACTTTTATTCTTTCTTAATTCGTATCATCCTAGAGGCGCAGAAAATAAATTGAGCCCTGCAAAGGAGCGCGTGGATGGAAAATATCAGCTGGTGCAGTATGCCGATGTGGTTGCTGTTTTATATTTCAAGAAGTATTTGTGGTCGAGAGGTTATCCGTAAAGGTTCTTATAAAATGCCCCCTGCAGTTATAATTAAGACACACCCTAATACATAGCAAAACAAGCCCTTTCTTAGTTGCAACATTTCAAAATGAAATTTGTCCTCAAAGCACGATTCTAAAAATCGATATGCTTGGCCAGAACACAAAATATTTTTGTTCAGCAGTATTATATGCACTGGTTGGTCAGTATTATGGTAAAATAAACAATGGTTCAAACGGATCGATTCATATATAAATCTGCCGATCTTTTTCTTTCACTAAGGGCCGTATCCGCCATCTATCATGCGGTCAGGAGGCCGCCGGACAAACAGACGGCACTCCGATCACCCAGTTACGATGCAACCACCAAGCTAGCGGGTGCAAAATGCTCATTTTCACGGTGGCTGGTGCTCCAGCCCAGAAACAGGGCTACAGCTCAAGCCGCCATGAACAGGAGCACTTCCTGCACATCCATGGACCGTGTGACATGCACCGTGTGGATGTGAGTGGGGGCACTACATGTGCCCCCAGGGTCATTTCGGAGTGGCCCATGAAGGACGGGGCCCTGTTGGGGCCCCCCAGAGTCAATTTCCTACAGCCTGTACATGGTTGTGTTTCCACCATGAGCAGACTGTCTGAAAGGGATACCGTAATCCCGATGGTGTCTGCTTGGCTTGGATACGATTCCGACCACCGTTCCATTCAGATCTGAGATCCTGTCGGAGGCGGCGGTCTGTCCCCGACAGAATAGGGTTTGACTGCCAGCACTGCAATGTGGTGGTCGGACCAAAGGGCTGCTGTTGGTGGGACCACCACCAAAGTTCTGTCGGTGACTGTCCTACCCCCATCGTAAGGAGGACCTAAGCCAACATTCAATGGAAACAGCACACTCCAAAAAATGTAATAATCAATGACTTTATAATACATACCATACTTGTGTATGTGGTGGCCCATAAAAGGAAAGTGAAGCAGCACAGTGTGCATCAGTTTTGACAAAGTGATAACAACTCAAAATTCATTGAATTCTTGACTTCAATCAACGCATATGTGGGGACACTGATCAAAAAATCCATCTATATCCTCAATAAGTAATCCAGCTTTAACTGCTAAAATTCCAATGACATACGTTTAGTTCACTTTTCTACACCAAAGGAAATGATTGAGCATTGGACCAAGTAATCCATTTGATGTCCATGATCCTGTGTTTCTGTATATAAAACACACATGAAAAAAATCAATTTTTGAGTATTGTTTGTGAAGTATTGAATAAAAGTTTTACTTATTGGCTAAAGTTGTTTTTGGCTGACAAATATCTATAACCCCCAATGTATTAATCTCCTTTTTGATGCCCAGAGGGGATCTTCACTCACGTTATTAAATGCTTCCTGTGAAGATTTACTTATACAGATAAATTCCTCACATATAATAAAAGTACTAGCTGCATTGACTATTCCGGAAAAACATAATTAAAAAACTTAATATTGAAATTTGAAGCGTAGCGTCTGGGAAGGACTAATCTATCCCTTCTTGAGGTAAGGTATCTCAGAGGCCATTGCCCAGTCTTATCAGAATTTGTCAGAACCACCTTATAAAATGTATTCATAATTAGAATTGAAACTGTCACCAATCATTAGCTGAGGAATAAACTTTGTGTTGTGACTTATCTTAGTTACGAGATCCAAGTCCCTGCTGCTCAGCCAGTGAGTGAGGTCATTGGATGGTTGGAAGGTCTAAGCAACAGGATGGTGCTCCTGGTAGAGCTTTACATGATTTACCTGTAACCTGATCTAAACCTAATAAGCCTTATTCTTTTATAACCTACCAGGCCACATCTATGATTAAAACACTGGCGATGAGTGGAAAACCAACAATGTGTGGGGAACACTAAATTAAGAAGAAATTCAATGAACTAATGAAAAACTAGAAGATTACAAAGTAAAAGAGTTTGAAGCCTCCTTTAAGGGACAATTGTGCCTGGCAGCCCCACCAGTGTTTATATACTAAGGAGAGCCTGCAATCTAGGGCATATGAACAGGTGTGCCTCTGAATGGTATAAAGACTGCATCAAATTGAGTACTGGCAGCGTGTTTCAGCAACTTGTATTTCAGAGGAACCAGAAACATTCAAGTGGACATTCTGCAATGGATTTAGTGAAACTGGCAGCATTCACTTCAAAGGAACCAGTGTTATTTGCTTGTACTGTGCTGTTGAGTTGCTACAGGCATTGTCCATAGTAAAGATTTAGACGTTGTTTAATGAACCAGCATGTGCTATAAACTGTGTGCTCTTCGACTGGATTGGCAGCATTTACGTTGTTGTGATCCAGAAGGATTGTGAACCTGCAGTGTTGATGTTTGGGGAACTGGCTGCGCGTCCGGCAACAAGTACATTTTGCAGACCTGACTTACATCAGCAGCAGAATGGGCAAGACATTGTATCTGGTTGTGATGAATTATATAGATGCTGTAGTATTATTTCTGTTGTATGTTCCCTGCTTCAGTGGAAATGTGATGGATTGAAAGATACTTGTTGATATGTTTCTGAGATTTCCTGTGGGAGTTGGAATGTGATGGGGATTGAAAGTTACCTTTTGTCAAATTTTCTGAGATTTCCTGTATGAGTGGGAATGTAATGGGTTTCAATATACCCTGTGATTGTGATAGGTTTAAAGAAACCCTGTGATGGGATTGGTTGAAAGATACCTTTTGCTACATTTTTCTGAGATTCCTTGTGTGAGTGTGAATGTGATGGTCTAAAGATACCCTGTGATAGTGGCGGGTCGAACAATACTTCATGCTACATTTTTTTGAGATTCTCACTGTGAGTGCAGTAAAGGGTGTGTAGTCCCTTGTTCTGTCGAGAGGTGTGTAAGTGCAGTAGAAGGTATGTGGTCCCTAGTCCTGTTATGTGTTGTATAAGTGCAGTAGAGGGTTTGGACTCCCTGATCCTACTGTGACAGTGGATTCAGTAGAGGTTGTGAAGTCCCTGGTCATGCTCTAAGTGTTTAGAGACACTAATTGATATTGTTTCTGTTGCACTTTCTGAGTGGTTAAGGACATAGTGTAGGGGTATGTATATTGTACCCTCATGTTAGTGTTGTACCTGCTGAGTGATTAAGAGCATGTTACAGGAGCATGTGTGTCGCACCTTGATGTTGTGAGATGATGACTTAGGGGTGTCACTAGTTTCCTACATTCTGCTGAAGATTGCATGATGTGATCATCCACGTATCCTAAAGTTCATAGGACTGTTTTATCATATTGTGTCATCTCCTGTCCTTTTGATTTGATGTTAATCTAGAAGGAATATTTACAGGACTTGAATGTTTTATTTGCATTTTATATTGTTTCTTTAACAGAGGGAAATGTGTTGTGACTTTTCTTAGTTACTATGCATCCTCCCCAGAGATCCAAGTCCCTGCTACTCAGGCAGTGAGGAAAGTCATTGGATGGTTGGAATGTTAAGCGTGTTTGTACTTGGATGAGTGGACAGTTGGAGTGAGAAAGTTTGAGTAGCAGAATACTGCTCTTGGAGGGGCTTTACATGCTTTTCCTGTAACCTGATCTAAACCCAATAAACCTACATCTTTTATAACCTACAAGGCCACATCTATAATTACAACACTTTAGCTCCCAGCCCTCATAAGACAAGTCTCTTGCATAGATAGAATATCAGATTTTAATAATATGATCTCACAATAAATTCTAGATCTCTTGATTCTCCTCCATAAACCTGTAACATTCTGTATACGTATTATAGTATTGACTCTGCCAAAAAAAGGAAGGATTGCTCTATACAACGACGTCTTTGTTTTTTTTGGTATTTGTTTACTGCACAGTGCAGTTGCTCATCTGCCACTTTTCCCCATCATTCCCCACACACCCCCATAGACAGCCCACCCCCTCCTCATGTGAACCCTCTGTCAAATGAGCTATTTTACTAGACAAATCTCTTACAAGGGGACTCCAACTGACCTTGGTTTGATCAGTTCCTGTCAGGTGCACTAGGCCCAACTACAGAAGTGGCACAGCGTTTGTATCGGCACAAGTGGAGCACTGCTAGGTGGTAGGAATTTTGTAGATTCTTGTGGATTCAGAAAGTCCCCATCACAAAAATGTAATTAAATGCATGATTTCAGGCAAAAGTTTAGGTGCAGGGCATTGTGGGTACAAAAACTTCCGGGATTCATGCAAGACATACCACCCTGGATTCCCTTGTCTAGTTTACAAAAATATCTGTGGGAATGCTGTGTGTTAGGAAATTATTGACTCCCTGCAGCTTCTAGAAGTTTTCCTCACAGGAATGTAAGGCAACTGTGTGTTTTTAGTCAAAGTTTGAGGTTTGCAGGACATTGTGGGTAAGAAAATGGAGTGGAATGCATGCAAAGTACACCACACGGGACTATTTCTATTTCCGTCATTTAAAGAGCGCATGGTGACCAGAAAGCATCCCAGCGCTGAGTAAGAGGCAGCATCCCAATCGAGCGGACCAAGCCCCTCAAGGATGAAGCTATTTAAAGAGCCAGGTTTTGACTACTTTGAAGCGTAGCTCATTTTCTATCATACAAATAACTGGTGGTAGGGTATTTCAAAGCTTTGCTACAATAGAGCTGAGGGAGAAACCACTTCTTTTCATTTTTTTGACAATTGGAACAGAAGCCAGATGTAAATTCGCAGAGTGGTCTATTTGGAGGCCAGGGAGTGATCTGCAAATCCCGGTGTGCAAATCAAAATGATTTAAATTCCACTTTTTGAGCAATGGGAAGCCAATATAGATCTCTCATGCCCTACCTAACTGACTGTGATCTATGGATTCCAAGTAGTGTGTATGTAGCGCATTCTGCACCACATGTAATTTCCTGGTAACTCCTTTTGGGGCCCCCAAGTATAAGGAGTTATCATAGTCCAAACAAGACAGTACCAGACTTGGATCACCACTTGTCTTGAAGTCTGGGGGAGGAAGGGTAAGGTCTTGCATAGCAGTTGCATCATTCCAAAACAGATAGCTGTCGTTTTTGTGGCCTGGGCTTCCATGGTCAAAGTATTTTCAAGCCACAGCCCTAAACTCTTTCATGACAGATTTAGGGGTTTGGAGGGAAACCAAGGCCAATAGGCCAGCCAGACCCTGTTGGATGTCGGAATTTTTCACACGGGTCACTAATTCTGTTTTTGATCCATTGAGTTTCAGGCAGGACTTATTCATCCAGCTGGCTACCTGCTCCAGACAGGGTCCAAGATTTGATAATAAAGTAGCCAAGTCTGAGGCAAGAGAAAGCACCAGCTGGTTGTCATCTGCATACGAGACTATGAAGATTCCAAATGTTGCTACAATATCTTCCAAAGGCTGAAGGTATGTATTAAAGCAGCATGGGGCTAAGTGAGGAGCCCTACAGGACCCCACAAGCCACCGGCAAGATATTCATTTAATTTCATTGAGTCTTCATTTCGATTAAAATAATCATAAAAAACAGAACATACAGGTGCCGATTCCGATCCTGGAAAAACCGGGTACGAACCGTCGGTCGGAGCGTTTTCTCCGTCCGACTCGTACCCGGGAAAAAAACATTACAAACATGCAAGTACGAATCGCACGGAAACACCATTTCCGTACGAATCGTAAAAAACACCGACCGACGAAAATATACATACAAATGTGATCAGGGAAAGCGCCGACGTGACGCCGGGACGCTTTCAGGCAGCGTTTCACGAACCAGGAAGTACGATTCGAACCAACAGCAGTCCGGACGGCAATATTTTTACGGCACCCAAAAAGTGCCGGAAAAGCGAAGTACGCCGCGAAACGACCAGATTAGGGGGCCCGGTACGCGCCGTACCCCCCCCCAGCCCCCGTGAGTATGCGCCGAACCCCCCCCAGCCCCCGTGAGTACGTGCCGAACCCCCCGTGTATGTACACCCGTGTACGTACGAGTCGTACCCCCACCCGTGTATGTACACCCGTGTACGCACTAGTCGTACCCCCACCCATGTATGGACACCCGTGTACGTACGAGTCGTACCCCCACCCATGTATGTACACCCGTGTACGTACTAGTCGTACCCCCACCCATGTATGGACACCCGTGTATGTACGAGTCGTACCCCCACCCGTGTATGTACACCCGTGTACGTACGAGTCGTACCCCCACCCGTGTATGTACACCCGTGTACGTACTAGTCGTACCCCCACCCGTATATGTACACCCATGTACGTACGAGTCGTACCCCCACCCGTGTATGTACACCCGTGTACGTACTAGTCGTACCCCCACCCGTGTATGTACACCCGTGTACATTCTCCTCAATCCACACTTGGATTCTACTCTAGGACCAATCTGGCAATTATTTTCTGCATTGAGTCAATGAGGCTAATTGGCCTGTAGTTGCCAGGTGCCGAGCAGTCGCCCTTTTTATATATTGGAAGTATGATAGCTCTAGACCATGTATCCGGGATAGGAGCACCGCTAGCTATGGCATTGGCTAAAAGAGTAATGTATTTGACCCAGTTCTCTTTATCATACTGATACAGGTCAGCAGGTATGCAGTCCGGACCAGGTGCCCTCCCTTTCGGCATCAATAAGAGGACCATCTCGATCTCCGAGCTATCGAACCATAAGAGTGTGGACGTAAGACCAGGTAGGGGGTGGGAGACAATATTGTTTGAGATTGAGAATTGAGCTTCAAGATACGCGACCCACGAGTCTGGCGCTACATGGTTGGCCGGTATGTGTGGTGTACCATTACTACCCCACTTAACTATCTGCCAATATTTGACCATATCTCTCTTGTTACTAGCTTCAAGTAGGTCGAGCCAACGTTTATCATCCCAGTCTTTCTTAGCTGATTTTTATCTGCTTTGTACCTAGACCTAGCCAGTCTGACCGCGCCCATATTTTTGGATCTAATGGCTCTTGTAAGTTCCCGATATGCCTCTCTACATAACTTATTATACCAGTAAGCCATTTTAGCACATTAAGTTTTCTTCTTAGAGTGACGCTTAATAAAAAAAGATTTTAAACTAGAAAATAACTCACTATGAACACTTAAAACAATACGATTAATATCCTCCTGTGAGTGACAATTATTAAGAATGGCAACCGAACGGGCGACCATAGTCTTTATCTGCTCCAGATCCCCCTCTCTTTCAACCAGCCTGACCCATCTAACTCTTCTATCATCATTCAAGACAGCTGCTTCCACTAAGGGGTGTACTTCGTCCTTATTGGCATTGACTAATGTACTCAGTGCCTTGAGTGATAGTACCAGGGGATCATGATCACATTCGGTCTGCTCAACAACCGACATATAGAAGTGAGCCCAGATTTCCACATTAAGAAAGATATAATCTATCCGGCTTGATCTTAGACCATTATTGAAGGTATGCACACCCTTCCGATCTGACTGTGACCTCCCATTTACTGCCCTTACACCCTTCTCCAGACACAGCCCCTTAAGCTGCAAAGCAGCTTCTGTCCATTTTTTAATTGGACTAAGGTCTGGGGGGGGGGATGTTCCATTGAGAGTCCTCTTCAGCGGTTAAATTACCATCCTCATAGCCAACGGGTTCAAAAGACCAGTTGAAATCCCCTGCTATAATCAGGTTATACCCTTCTCTCCAACTATCCAAAAGACTGTCAAAGATGGCAACAGTCTCGGAGCGCCTCCCACCCTGCTGGCCTCTTGCATAGATGTGTTACGGGACGACTCGTGGGTACGTTGTCAGGCCCGATCGGCGACGTTCCGATGAGAAGAACTACATTGCCCAGAGGTCTGTGCGGCGCATTCGGGACGTGCTGACGCAATATCCGGCACGCAACGCTGTTTCCGGCGTCGCGCGCTGGTGAAGAAGGGAGCAAACGCGCAAGGCTGGTGCCGGATATTCCTAATGGTTCCTGTTATGCTGCAGGGCGGAGAGAGAGGCGGTAGGCTGTCGTGGTCGGGTAAGGGTGCACAAACACCGTGGGGTTTGCTCTGGGGAAACGAGTTTGTGGAGTAGTGATATGGAGATCACTAACATTTCTTGTTCGTGCATATACTAAATGCACGCGTTCTGACACGTTACGGATGTAACCAATTGGTCACACACGAGGTTGAGTGCGAGTAGGGGTTATGGACTCTACTTGTTTGGAGCGAGTGTGTGAGAGAGAGAGAGAGCCACACCGTGAAGTAAACGGCTTTATGTCATAAGAGACGATCGTATTAAAAACCCTTTATGCTCAGATAATGAAAGAACTTGAATTTGGAAAGAACCTCATTTCATGGTGGAGCACTGAGGGCCGAAGCCGGGGTTCGAACCAGCAACTATAGTGCATATTCATCCTTGGGCGAAGCCGTGTTGAGAAATGGTGGAGGTCAGGGGATGAGAGTTGGTGCATCAAGAAAAGCATGCAATTAATTCTTTTGGTGAATTCACTACTGGTTCGCTGTGGGGTATGAAAACTATAGGTACAAACTAGCCCGATACCAACCCCTGAACCGCAGTACTATTCATGACATTCTATTGAGATACATGATTATTTTCTTTTACAGGTACTAAGAGCATCCACCAGGTAGTTCCCATGAAAAATGTGTAATGTATAGTAAACGCCTAGATACAGTGTATAATAGTGTGCTTCTATTTTTGCAGGTCTCCCTCCCCGCTGTCCCCATCCTTTCCTTCCCTCACTTGATCCGGTCTATCTCTTGTGCTATTATAGCAATCAGAGAGGAAACGATCAAGAGGTGGAACCCTTTGTGCAACGAACCAATTCTGAAGTGGTCAACGGATTCAACTTGAAGCTATCGGAGCTGACAGAATATCCGGCCTCATTTTAAACACTGGTCCACTTCCCGATTGGTTCGGGGCACAATGGCCACCCTAGAAGACGTTATAGCCGCCTTACAAATAGTGCAAACCAAGGTAGAGGCCTCCAGAGCAGAGACAGCTGCGTTACAGGAGCGCGTAGAACGATTGCAGCGTAACCCTTTTGATGCAGTGGGGAGCAGGACCTTTAGTGGAGGTGCTTGGGGAGGGGGCCCATCGTTAACGCAGCCCACTCCTGTTACGGTGGAAATCCCCACACCCATTCCCTTAGCCGCACCAGAAAGATTCCATGGGGACGAAAAAAAGGTACAGGTATTTTTGACGCAAGTTATGCTTCATTTCACGTGCCGTCCCAAGGTGTTTAGTACCAACCGGGCTAGAGTAGCCTTTCTGATCTCATATTTGGCGGGGGATGCCGCACAGTGGGCGGTTCCCTTAGTACGGAAGGATGATCCCTTATTATATGATTGGGACGGGTTTCGGAAGGAGTTTGAAGGCGTCTTTGACCACAGAACCCATCCTATTCAGTGGATAGGGAGTTGTTAGAGTTAAAACAAGGGAATCGTGAATTATTGGTATATGTGAACGCGTTTCAGCGATTAGTGGCAGAAACGCAGTGGCACGAGGAAAAACAAGCAGCCGTCTTTCACCATGGTCTCAGGGATGAGTTGAAGGATGCAATAGCCCAAATAGACCCACAACCCCGGTCCTGCACAGATCTAATCAACCTAGCTAGACGCTTGGATCATCGTCTCTCAGAACGAAGGGGGGACAGAAAGAAATATGACCGTCCTTTTTTGAGGAGCGATAAACCACGCTCACCGGGTGTATTATCTGGTCCAGCAGCGGAACCTATGGAAATAGGGTCAGTGAGAGCGGCCCTTACACAGGAAGAAAGGGAACTGAGGAGAAAGCAAGGCTTATGTATGTATTGTGGGAAGAAAGGGCACTATGTAAAGGACTGTTTGGCCAAACCCAAGGCTAGGGAAGGCGGATATGCGTGGGCTACTTCGCAAATAGTACAGAAGGCGGAAAACTAACAGGCCCGGGGATTGGAGGAGGAAATGCCAAGGGCCAGTATGAAATTCCTTCTGTGATAGGCGAGAAAAACCATTTTTTTGTGTGTCTTCATTTACGTCTCAAAGGGAAAAAGGTAGAAGTAACTGCCCTTTTGGATTCTGGTGCAACAGGCATCTTTATGGATGAAGACGTTGTGCAGGACTTAGAGATACCAAAGGTAGCTAAAGAACATTTGGAAAACGTTCTAACTGTAGACGGGAGGAATCTGGTTTCAGGACCCATAGGATTTAGTACCCCCTCCCTTGAGGTCAGTTGTGGGGAAACCCATATAGAATGGTTGGCCTTCAATATAATCAAGACACCCTTGTATGGGGTGATCCTGGGATTACCGTGGTTAATGAAACATAACCCTACCATAAATTGGGCTGATCACAGCATAGTCTTTGATTCCCCATTCTGTAACCAAAGCTGTCTTACGGAACGGAAACCTATAAAAAAAACCCTGGGCAACGGGGTATATGATAGCCACAGCGGCAAAAGGACATTGTATTAGCCGAAATATACAGAGATTACTTAGATGTCTTTAACGAAAAACAGGCCGACCTACTTCCTCCCCATCGCCCGTATGATTGTCAGATAGATCTGGTTCCGGGGGCGGTGGTGCCATGTGGGAGGATCTATGCTCTGTCAGAAAAAGAAAATGAGCATTTGCGAGACTATCTGGAGAAATACCAAAAAAATGGGTTTATTAGGCCATCAAAATCCCCAGCAGCGTCACCCCTTTTTTTCATTCCGAAGGCTAATGGAGAGTTAAGAACGTGTATTGACTTTCGCGCCTTAAATAAGGTAACCATCAAGAATAGCTACCCGCTTCCATTGATATTGGTTCTGTTGGACCAGGTGAAAAAGGCCGTAGTATACACCAAACTCGATCTCCGGGGTGCTTACCACCTCGTTCGGATGAGAAGGGGAGACGAATTGAAGACGGCTTTTTGCACCAGATACGGCTTATTTGAGTATCAAGTAATGCCGTTCGGACTTTGCAATGCGCCTGCCGCATTTCAGTTCTTTCAGAATGAAGTGTTGCGAGAGTATTTAGACAGGTTTGTAATAGTTTACATAGATGACATTCTAATATACTCAGAAGATGTCAACCAGCACAAGCAACATGTAGGAAGGGTGTTAGAGGCATTAAGAGCACATGATTTGTACTGTAAACTCAGTAAATGTGAGTTTCACGTAGACCAGGTTGAATTTCTGGGGGTAATGTTGTCTGCACAAGGACAAACCATGGCAGAAAGAAAGATCAAGGCGGTGCAGAATTTGCCTACCCCTGCAAATGTCAAGGATGTACAATCCTTTCTAGGATTTGCCAACTTTTATAGACGGTTCATTTCCCAATCTTCTGATATTGTGGCCCCGATCACTCAACTACTCCGTAAGAAGGTCAAATTCACCTGGATTCCAGAGGCCCAACAGGTGTTTGTACAGCTTAGAGAATCATTTACAACGGCCCCCGTCCTGGCACACCCAGATCCTGAAAGGCCATACTTGGTAGAAGCCGATGCCTCCGAAGTTGCAATTGATGCCTTGTTATCTTAGAGAGATCCCCAGAACGGCCTTTTGCATCCCATTGCTTTCATGTCCAGAAAACTAAGTGGATCAGAGATCAATTACACCATAGCTGAAAAAGAGCTGCTCGCCATACGAGACGCCTTCAAACAATGGCGACACTATTTAATGGGGGCCAAACATACTACCACAGTATATTCCGATCATCGGAATTTGCAATATATGACCTCAGCTCGCCTCCTCTCCCCCCGACAACTCAGGTGGATGCTGTTCTTTGAGGAATTTCGGTTTGTGCTCACCTACAGACCTGGAAGTGCGAACAAAAAGGCAGATGCCCTCTCGAGACAAGAAAGTACACCCGAACCCACTGAACCGAAAGCACGATCCATCATCCATCCAGATCAAGCGATGTGCGTGGTGAAATCCGAGCAATTCCTCACTAAGGTAATAAAAGAGATGAAAAAACCGAGGTGGCAGAAATGGTTGTTGGACCACCTGGATTGGAAAGTCCAAGAAGGCCTCCCCATGAAAGGGAAACAGTTATTCGTACCTACTCCGAGCTTACGACAAGAAGCACTACAATGGTGTCATGCTTCTCCCACCGCGGGACACAACGGAAGAGAAAAGACACAAGAAAGACTCCTACGACAATTCTGGTGGCCAACGATGGCCAGTGATGTGAAATCGCTGATACAGACATGCCAAGTCTGTATGCAAACCAAACC
This sequence comes from Triturus cristatus, assembly GCF_964204655.1. Taxonomy (NCBI): domain Eukaryota; kingdom Metazoa; phylum Chordata; class Amphibia; order Caudata; family Salamandridae; genus Triturus; species Triturus cristatus. Next base: position 462,335,871 of record NC_140594.1, read on the forward strand.
TGATCGCGGTAAACCCTATGGGTTGCTTCAACCGCTACCAACCCCTGACACGCCGTGGGAACACATATCGTTGGATTTCATCGTGGGATTGCCTAAAGATCAAGGATGTACCACGATCCTGGTGGTGATCGATAGTTTAACAAAGATGGGCCACTTTTATTGCATGCTCTCGTCTACCCACGGCAGGACAGGTGGCCCAACTATTGCTCACGCACATGGTACGACTGCATGGTCTTCCTAAGACGATAGTCACAGACAGAGGCACCCAATTCACGTCACAGTTCTGGAGAGTGTGGTGTTCCACATTACGGATTGATTCAAACATGTCTACTAGCTTTCATCCACAGACTGATGGACAGACGGAGAGGCTAAACCAAACCCTGAAACAATATTTAAGATCCTACGCACAAGGCTCTACTGAGGCTTGGGTAGAATGGTTATGGCTCGCCGAAATAGCCAACAATAGTCCTCAACGTAGCACCACTAAATTCCCCCCGTTTTTTGTCACATACGGATTTCACCCCAGGTTCCTACCCTTTATCCTGCCCAGAGAAGCAAACAAGGTACCAGAAGTACAAGCAAGGATCAAAAGGATCCAAAGAATCCTGAAAGACACCCAAAGCAATGTACAGAACGCGAAGACCGCGTACAAAAGACAAGCTGATAAACATCGGAGGCCCGAACCATTGTATAAAGAAGGTGAGGTGGTATGGTTATCAACCAGGAATATACGCTTTCGGCGCTATAGCATCTTCAACCCTCGCTACATTGGTCCTTTCAAGATCCTCAAAATCATCAACCCGGTAGCGGTAAAACTAGTGTTACCAAATCACATGCGTATTCATCCCGTTTTCCACGTCTCTTTATTGAAGCCAGCCCACACCCCCGCACCCCGACACCCAAAGCCCATCTTGATAAACAACGAACCGGAATATGAAGTACGAGCAGTGGTGGACTCCAAGAAAAGAGGGAGGAAGGTGTGGTACTTGATATCCTGGAAAGGATGTGGCCCGGAGGAAGACTCCTGGGAACCCGCGGAAGCAGTCCACGCTCCGCGACTCGTACGAAAATTTCATTCGCTGAATCCAGATAAACCAAAACCCTGACAACGTCCCTCGGGGGAGGGATGTACTGTTACGGGACGACTCGTGGGTACGTTGTCAGGCCCGATCGGCGACGTTCCGATGAGAAGAACTACATTGCCCAGAGGTCTGTGCGGCGCATTCGGGACGTGCTGACGCAATATCCGGCACGCAACGCTGTTTCCGGCGTCGCGCGCTGGTGAAGAAGGGAGCAAACGCGCAAGGCTGGTGCCGGATATTCCTAATGGTTCCTGTTATGCTGCAGGGCAGAGAGAGAGGCGGTAGGCTGTCATGGTCGGGTAAGGGTGCACAAGCACCGTGGGGTTTGCTCTGGGGAAAAGAGTTTGTGGAGTAGTGATATGGAGATCACTAACATTTCTTGTTCGTGCATATACTAAATGCACGCATTCTGACACGTTACGGAGGTAACCAATTGGTCACACACGAGGTTGAGTGCGAGTAGGGGTTATGGAATCTACTTGTTTGGAGAGAGTGTGTGAGAGAGAGAGAGAGCCACGCCGTGAAGTAAACGGCTTTATGTCATAAGAGACGATCGTATCAAAAACCCTTTATGCTCAGATAATGAAAGAACCTCGTTTCATGGTGGAGCACTGAGGGCCGAAGCCGGGGTTCGAACCGGCATCTATAGTGCATATTCATCCTTGGGCGAAGCCGTGTTGAGAAACGGTGGAGGTCAGGGGATGAGAGTTGCTGCATCAAGAAAAGCATGCAATTAATTCTTTTGGTGAATTCACTACTGGTTCGCTGTAGGGTATGAAAACTATAGGTACAAACTAGCCTGATGCCAACCCCTGAACCGCAGTACTATTCATGACATTCTATTGAGATCCATGGTTATTTTCTTTTACAGGTACTAAGAGCATCCACCAGGTAGTTCCCATGAAAAATGTGTAATGTATAGTAAACGCCTAGATACAGTGTATAATAGTGTGCTTCTATTTTTGCAGGTCTCCCTCCCCGCTGTCCCCATCCTTTCCTTCCCTCACTTGATCCGATCTATCTCTTGTGCTATTATAGCAATCAGAGAGGAAACGATCAAGAGGTGGAACCCTTTGTGCAACGAACCAATTCTGAAGTGGTCAACGGATTCAACTCGAAGCTATCGGAGCTGACTAGATGTTAATTAGCAGGATATCCCGATCTTGGCCCATACGTAGACAAAGAGCCGTGATATCCGGGCTCTTGATCGAAACTTCCTTAACAGTATAGCTTGATTGTTGCCTCACCCAGCATGTTAGCCCACCCGATGGTCTACCCTTACGTCCCCCTTGTGCTGGCTTAGAAAAATTAAGAATCCTGGGGTGATGGACTTGTTCCATAGACCATGTCTCCTGAAATACCCAGATGTCGTGCTGTTCCACGAAGATGGACCAGTCACTGGATTCAGTTTTAGATAAAAGCTCGCAATGTTCGAGGAGCCCACTGTAATACTAGCAGCCCCGCTTTTGGTAAATTCCTATGTGTAGGCCCATCGACTGATTCACTGATAGAGGAGCCTTGATCTAATCCCCCGTACTCCTTGATTGGACTGGTTATGGATGTTACAGGCACACCACCACAGCTGAGTCAGTCATTACTTTCTAGGTGACAGGACCTCAAATCGAGTACTTACGGGGACATAGTGAGCAAAAATCCCCAATGAAAGAAAAGACCCTCTCAGTTTGGAGCCACTAAGTTCATAGGGCGAGAAAAGAAGCCCAAGGGTAATACAGGAATGTTGACCCTTGCGTCTCGGGTCCCTGCCCTTGACAGAATATACTGAACCATGCTGGGTGACCTAAAGCTCAAAACCACGCAATCCCCCCTAAGAGTTTTCAGAGACTTCCCCACTCACTGAACCCTATGCACCATTTTGAATTCTGTGAACAGTTCTGTTGATAGCCCTGTTCTGGAGCTTAGGATGTGAAGGGCCTTATTGCGCAGGGTGGACCAGTGTTCCCGCTCCTGTGGTTCCAGCTTGGGGACATTCCCCAGGACAACGGTATAAGGAGTGGCCTCCGGCGATAAGTGAAGGGATGTTGGGGGGTGCAATTTCTCCGCTAAGGTTTGTTGGAATAATTGCGAGCTACCTGCTTTCGGGGTCAGAGGGGCACTGTGTGGGCCAGGCCCACCTCCAGTTAGGGGATGTGATTAACTAATACCTGAAACTACACTAGGAGGAATAGGTGTAGTATTTGTAAGTCCCTTACTTAGCTGACCCCCCCAGCCTGTTGGGATGCTTCCCCCCTCCACCCGAATGAACAGTAAGGTCAGTCGATGGGATCCTAGGGAGGCCCTGCTCTATTTTAGTGAGCCTAGGTTCGATTGAGGCAAGTTTCTGCATCAAGGGGGTCAATTAAAGAGGATATTTTCTGTAATAGCTGAGTATTGTAATCTTCCTTACTGCAGTTTACTGGGTCAAGATAAGCATCCACAAAAGAACAATCGCTAGAAGATAGTGGACGTCCCCCGACCCCCTTGGTAGGGGCCTTCCTGCATATACCCCTTGCGGAGAGTGGCTGTGTTTTCGCTAAGGCGCGGGCTTTTCTTTTCTTTGTTGGGGGTTCACCCTCTACTCCCCCCGCACCCTGCTTGATCTGCTTGGCTTTCTTGCCCCTGGTAGTAACCGGAGAGGCTCAGTGGGAACTTTCTGGACTTGCTAGGGAGGAATCTTGCAGGGCAGGTGGAACGGATCTAACCTGTCTTGATAGCCCTAAAGGGCATCTACTGGGGCAACTGGTTGCCTTAACAAAATAGTTGGAGCTGGGATTCTATTGCTGGTAGGGGTTCTCCGTTAGTTGGATCTCATGTATGAACGCAGATTCAGCCCTAGATAAAAAGCATCAAGGGTTCCCACTACTTCACCCCCAACCCCAGATTTATTTTTGCCCAAAAGGCTAACCCCAACAGGTGGCATGATGCAACGATGTTACAGCTAATCTGGCCCCCAGTTGATAAGCCAGAGGTTGGTGGGATGGCCCAGCCCAGCCTCCTCCGGTACCGGACGGGCTCAGACGGACCCGCCCTTGGTGCGGACGTCGTCTGGGCTGCGTTCCGCGTGCGTCCTGCGTTGTGTTGGAGAGGCAGTGCTTTAGGCGTGGTGACCATGCGGTGACCACGCCTCCCCCTCACTCACAGCAGCTGGTCCCTGGTAAGGTGCACTCTGGGAGGCAGAATCCTCTCCCAGAGTGTGATCGCCAACAGAAGATGGAGACCCAACGGTCCCGCAAACCCAGATTACAGTCAGCAACACACAATGGAGAGCAGCCCAGCAGAAATGCGGCAGAATGAGCAGGTAGGCGAGCAGGAGAGGCCAAAGGAGGTAAAGATGCTGCACCCCTCAATGAACATGCAGTATACATGTTACAGCTGTATGTAATTAGAAACAAAGTCTTGGCTTGTACAGGCTCTCTGGAAAATCCGGACTGGACTCTTTCACACAAAATACTGCGAAACCGTGGCAGCGATAAATAGAGAGTACAGCAGAGAAAATGCCAAGAAGAAAATCCCACAAAGTTCTTCACCCTCTCAATGCCTCCTCTCAATGCTGGCTTCACTCTGTGCAATGGGGACTCTGGAGAACGGGCATTGCCTCAGGACTCCGGCTGCAGCACTGTGCCTGCTTCCATCATCTTTCCTTGCCGCAGAAGAACCTGGCCCCCCTGCTGCACCACTGTGGCTCGTACAGGGGTCAGACACCCCGGGGCAGGCTGGGGCAGGCTCACTGCGACTGCCGTCAGACGGCAGCCATGCTCACCACACTCGCTGGTGATTCAAACAGGCTCGTAGGGCTAACTCAGTGCCCCCCCTCTGTCCCAGTTAAACCCGCGGGGAAAATCAGGAAAAGACGTGTCCCGGCCAAAACACAAGCCTTCTGCGGCTTCTGCAAGATATTCTATAGACAGTCTCGGCCAAAAACATGGAATGTTTGTTCCCTTAGAAAAGAACCCACCCACTCCAGGCCCTTCCCTGTGATACTGGCCCAAACCACTCTATCTAAAAGTATGGCGTGGTCAACAGTATCAAAGGCTGCACTGAGATCCAGGAAAACAATAGCCGCTGTTGCCTCCGATCCAATCTCTTTTTTGCCGTTTCCACTAGTCCCAGAAGAGCGTTCTCTCTACAATGCTTAGGATGAAAGCCTGTTTGTGTCCGGTGTAAGATTGAGTTATCGTCAAGAAACTTCAACAGACATCAAGTCACAGACTTTTCCACCAATTTTCTCAATTTTTAGAGCAGGGATACAGGATGAAAATCCTCCAGACAAGACAGGTCAACATTTCCTTTCTTTAGGTCAGCTCTGACCATTGCATGTTTCCATGGTAGGGGCACTATGCCTGTTTCCAGGGAGGTATTGACGAATTCTAGCAAAATCTGTAAAATAATTTCCACCTTTAACATGGGAGTTATTATTGGCACCGGGTCAAGAGGGGATCCTGAGTTGATTTTCCCAAAAAGGTCCATAAACTGCTCTAAAGAAAGAGGGGGAGATTAAGAAAGGGTGGGCAAGCATACATTCTAACTAATTTTCAATAGCGTGTAATCTTACGTTTACATTCCTTTTGGAATGATTGGTAGCTGTTTAAGATTTTAAAATTGAAATGCTCAGCCAGAGCATTACACCTATCAGTGGATGGTTCAGTTACATAGGCAATCCTAGTCGGCCCCAAGAAGGACTTAGCAATTCTGAACATTTCTCTGGGAGAAATTCGCTGCATTATGGATTTTAGTTTCAAAGATTGAAGTCTAGGTTTGCCGAATTTCAATGTGGTAGATCTTTACTTTCTTCAAGTACACTTACTTTTATTTTCATAAAAATTCTTCCTTCATGCCCTTTCTGCAATTTTGCACTCATTTTTTGTTTTAGAGTTCTGGGGTGCAGAGAGTACCATAGAGCTGATTTATTTTTAGATTTTTGGATTATAATGTTCTTGTGAATAGTTTGATCTAAAGTTTCAATCAACCATTCTTTAGTCACATTATTCACATTTTGAAGACCTGAATTTATATAAAGGGAGAATAAACTTAAAATGTTTCCCCAGCTATCCTTATTTAACTTAGAGCATAGCAAGTCTATAACTCCTTTCCATCTCTGAGGAGGGATAGGTCCAGAAAACTCAAGAATTATAGGGATATGATAATGATTTGTCCAAAAGAGTGACATTGGGTCCAAAACCTGTAATATGGGATTGCTGGTAAATGCAGAGTCCAAAAGATGGCATCTATATGCTTCAGGCCCTTGACACATTGTTCCAGTTAGATCGCTGCTTGGACATCACTCGCTGCATCTAAATGCAGCTTTAAATTCCCCAATATCGTAAAATGGCATATTAAATGGCCAAATATGAGAGATTTTCCAGGAAATATTGACTGAATTGACCAGAAAGACCTGGGGGCCTATAAACTAATATTCCTGCACACGTAGATGTGCAAGACATTGAAATAGCAAACTCAAAACGTTCACACTTAGGTATCGCAGAAGAGTCAGTTCAACAGATAAAATTAGCCTACAAATGATGACCAGCCCTCCACCTTCTTTATTTTCTCTATCCTTACGTATTGTATAATAATATGGGGGCAGGGCTTGAACAATATTGGTGCCCGATTCCCCATGAAGCTCAGTCTCTGTAAGATAACGTACATCTGGTTTAGCATCCTCCCAAAAATAAAATATATCCAGCTCCCTCCGATGTCTAGTTTTGAGCACTGTCTGGACCTGGAAGGTTTTTCCAAGTGGGAGCATATCTAAGCCCAAAAAGTGAAAACCTTTGCCATTGCAAGTGGGATGATATTGGGAGTTAGTCAGGTTCTCCTGGCCCAAAAGAATCAAATGTCCTCCTGCTTGCCATTGGGAAGAGATGTTTTAAACCGCAGGGGAGCAGAAAGGCAGTTGCGGTTTTAGAGGTGAGGGTGGGGCCTGATGTTAGGATGGGCAAGACACACCCCATTATTTAAAAAATATCTATATATGTTCCTATCATATAGTGGGATCTCTGCACTGAGGGTCAAATTCGGGGCACACCTCCTGTCTGCCCCGGGGGGAAGAAAAAAGACCGGTTTGTCCCATTTGGGGTGGGGTGTGGGCAATGACAGACTGAAACACCGGCAACACCTTCTTTTGCTCCAAAGGCATAATCCCTGGTGTCAGGTGGATTTTCAACCTCCGGAAGCAAGAGCGGGGCAATCTCCCTAATTGGGACAGGCCTCATATCTGGGTATTTGCAGATTGGGGGTGAAAACCCTATCTGCCCACCAGGATAGGCAGCAAGTATAATTCACTCATGGTGGGGAGAGCATGAGCCCATGCCTACGGTGGCCATTCCCCTCCAAAACGTATTACATGAATTAAGTCCCTAGTGGCTTTTCTCCCCCCTGAGGGGGGCTGATCAGGGGTAATTACCACCATCTGCCCCCAGGTGGGAGCAGAAAGACTCTTGCCCCATTAACTTGAAGTGAGGGCATCGTCATGCCCATGCTGGGAAGCCTCCACCCCTATATTTAAAAGAATAAACACATTCCCTAGCATTCAGTGAGATTTCTGCCCACCCCAGGAAAATATCTGGAGTAGTTATTCCCATCTGCCCCCTAAAGAGAGCGGAAAGACTGTTTACCCATTAGTTTGGGTGGGGGAACGCCATTCCCATGTTGATCAGCCCCCACCTCTATATATTTAAAAAACAAATACATCTATGGTGTCTAGAGGGCTTTACGCCCCCAGGGGGTCAGATCAGGGGTATTTACACCATCTGCCCCCCAGGAGAGAGAGAAAGACTAGATTGTGCCGGGTTTTGCAGAGCACAAATGCTAGCCAAAGGGGCTAGTCCCCAGGTGTCTGGTGGGTCTCTGCTTGGGGATCACTCTCCTGCAGCGCTCCCTGGGCAGGAATCCACTGGGCAGAGGTACCATTGGAAAAGAGAGATTTTTGCCATTCCAACAATACCTCTCCTAAGAGAATCAGTGCTCTGAGGGGCTCTGAGGAGCAGTAAAACTTCATTACTTTCACTTTCAGGAGAAATGACATCAGTACGCCATGTGCGCTGATCGTCATTTCATATTTAAAAAGAAAAAAAAAGGAGAACCTTTCTAACCATCCGCATTGACGGCCAATGGCCTAGATACACACTGGGGAGGGAGTGCAGCCATTGCTCAAATTTATGAGTTAAGCAAGCACACCAAAGTAGGAGAATACACAAGTTTAAATGGTTTTATTGAAAGATAAAGTATAATAGTTGAATGGAGGAGAACATTTCTAAAGGGACAGTCATGTATTCATACATTTTTATGCAGAACCCAAACACTATATTGGCTGGGAAATAATGGTAAAAAACTAATCTTAAGCCAGGCTTGGTTTATCTTGTGATCTTGAAAGGGACACCTGAAGGGGCGGAAATATCTAATGCTCAACCAAAACTAAGCAAAACAGCATAGCTTAAGAGATAAACTTCTCAAAGGTAATACATTATTTTCAGCCTTGTCAAGAAACTACTTGAACATGATGTTGAGATTCCACAAAGAAGTATATTTGGGACCAGGAGAATTAGAATAAATACACTCCCTTAAGCATTCAATTGATTAGGGGGTGGATTTTAATCCACTCAAACCTGTTTGGCAGAGATTGCTGATTGATGAGTATTGGCAGTTCTAAAAGATGTGCCTTGACTTGTGAAGGAAGCTAGAATTTCAAGATCTTCCTATATATCAACATACCCATATACACGAAACAGATTGGAAACATTTCTAATACTAGGAGCCCAGGATATCTTGATGTATGCAGCAGTCTCTGATGAACTGACTGGGTTTCCCTAGGCTGCCCCGAAATTCTATAAGCGGGTATGGTGAGGAAGTGATTGAGGATAAGATTGCGTAGACAAATTTGGGGATTATATTAAAAAATTGGCATTTGACTTGCAAAATCAGTTGCCAGTTCCAAAAGAGTTGGAAACAAAACTGAAGTGCCAAAGAGTTATTACTACCGAGATGACTTGTTGACTCTGTGCTTTTAGTTATTAGATCCAGGCCCAGATTTACTAACATTTTGTGTTGGAGTTGTGTCACTTTTTTTTAACCCAGCCGATCGCAAAATGTATTTCTAGATTTACTACACTGCACAAAGCCTGATTTGCATTGGCTTTGCATGGTGTTCCTATGTATCCACCAATGGATTCTGATGCAGTCCCAGATTTATGGAGGCAATAAACCTGGCTCTGCACCAAAAAAATGTGCCTACTCTAGGCTGCCACAACAAGGAGAAATATCTTCATTTCTCCTAGTAACTTCCTCTTTCGATGCGTGCTGCATTCTGCAGCACAGATACAAATAGGAATATGCATCTAACATTTGCTTTGTGCAAGAAGGTTTCCCTTCCTGCACAAAAAACAATCCTGCCTGTAATGCAGGCATTCTTGCACCATGGTACAAGTGTGCCTGTGTTCTGGCTAGGATGCCTGAAGTGTGTCAGAGCTATGAGAGAGTAGGAGTGTGCCACATCTTAATAGATAAAACACATTTCTGCTCACTGCCTTTCATGTAATGTAGTGTACCATGTTGCCTTGCTGTGTTGCATGAAAGTTTAATAAATCTTCACCCAGGCTCCAACTATAAAACTGAAGGACATGGGAATTTAGACAAGAAGTGGAAATATACAGAGAAAAGGCCTATTGAGAAGCATGTTTTTGAATATCATATGATGAAGATGTCAAAAGAGTTTATAATATGACTGCAATATCAATCTGTTATGGATTTAAACTTTTCCTACCAGATGTTTTACTTAGACTGAGATCTTTGTTGAAGACAGAACTTCAAAAGTCCCAGTGAACTGCTGAAAGTTTGGATCTTGTTCCTGTAAATGTATATTATATTTTATACCAGCAGGAAATTGGGGTACTGGTTAAGGGGAGTGACACCCTATTCAAGCAGTAACCACAATCCTTGTCAGGGTGAAGTCACAAGCAGACCCCAAAGTAACCTATGCTTAAGTCTATAGCAGCTTGTCACAAAGCAGTCAGGCTTAACTTAGAGGCAATGTGTAAGGTATTTATGCAGCAGTTCAAACAGTAAAAACAAAACACATCTCAAGGAAAATCTAACACCAATTAAGAAGAATAGAGTATATTTCATTAAATTATCTGTGAACAAAAAAATAAAAGTAGAACTGAAGATACGCAATTTTAAAGATTTAGGTAAAAATGGTGCTGAGAAGCACAGAGTGCCAACTGTAGTTATCTGGTCGGGCCAGCTCACAGCAATGGAGAGTGGGTGAATACAGTGACCAGGTTAGGCATGCTGAACAATAAATCTGGGTTGAAGAACCTTGCGCAATCCACTATCAAGGATGCATCGTGCAGCGGCTGTGCCAAGAAAGCTGTGGGGGTGCGATATGAAGCCCTGTGACATCTTCTTTGGAAAGTCATCAACTGAGGACTTCTGATGTGGAGGCTTGCACCGAGGAGGCATAATACAGCACTGGTTCCAAGGAAGCTATAACTGTGATGTCAGGTCTTGTGTCTGGGATGTGATGCACATGTGCAGTTCCAATGCGGCTGAGAGGACATGTGTTGCACAGCATTGCATCTGCTTACAGGACCACAGCTCGTCAGGCAGAGTGCCTTCAGGCCCACTTTCAAGGGGCTAGTACAAGGGTGGCACCACTTGGGAGTCAAGGCTCACAGCATACTGGTACAGGGTTCTAGGTGGTAGGAGCCTTTTCTCTCTCTAAGGCTCTGATCAGGAGGTAAGCCCTTGGAGTCACTCTGGTGGTCCTGTGTTCAAGATGTGTTGCAGGGATTCTGCTCAGGAACAGAACTATGCTTCTTTAATACTTTGGATTACTTCACGGGATTTCTGTTGAATTTGTTTAATTTTTGCATTTTGTTTTGGGCTGTTTGGCCAATATAATTTTCCCATTTTTGGTGGATTTCCATTTGTTTTACGTGGATACAGAGAAAGATATGCAGCTATAAAACAGTAAGTTTAATGTATTCATTTTATTTTGAGTAAGAGTTGTGATATTATATTGTTTGTGTAAACATGATGTCATTGTTATGTGGAATTTTTTTGGTTATGTGTTGTAATTATTCTATGTGATGGATTGAGTTTGTTTTTATTTTTCTTGGTAAGTAACGGTTACATGTTTTCTAAAATAATTTATATAACATTTTAGTATATCAGTATTAATTAACTTTGCAATTTATATTATTTTTGACTGATGCAATAAAATAATATATTTATTATTTAAAATAAAAAATATTTGATGTGCTGGTTAAAATTTGTCATCGCTTTTGAGGACTTTGATAGGTTACAATTTATTTTATAATATGCTTTTGACTACGATTTATAAGTGATCTACTCCTTTGTTATTTATGAAGTGCTTGACTTTAAATTATAACATCTCATACATTCTTTTGGTTTGTTTAGGGCCAAATTGACTGTTCCATCGGTAATTCTTGATTGCTTATACTTTTGTAATGATTCTATAAATTTGTGTAGTGTAGTTTGGTTTCTGCCTAGTGTTGATTGGAAGGCGTTGTGCCATCCTTCCACTGAGTTGTTTGTTTTGGCTTCCAGGCCCTGTCACAGACATTCCACCATGGTATTTTGACTTTGGGTTGGCATCTGTGTATGGAGCAATGCAGTCTGCCAACCCAAGTGTCTTTAAAATAGTCCATTAGGGGAGTAGGTTTTTCTTTATTTTGTTGCTTGAAAAAACATTTTATTAGTTGATTGTAGTAGGTGGCTATGTTTGTGACAGGGACCTGGGCTTGTGCTATTATTTGTTTATGTCACAGGATAATTGGCTGCTTGTAAAATATTCTACACTTCCTGCAGACTTTTGGAAGTATCTTCATATAATTTTATTGAAATGATAGTAACACCTTTTATGGGTGTAAAGTTTTAGAATGGCTTGAATCAATCCCAATAAATATGATTATTTATTGGGAGTAGTAGTCAAATCAAAATACACTTTATTTCGGTCATAGGCCATAAAAGTTGGCACATAAGACTCAATAATTTAGAACATTCATGAAATATTTCACAATACAAAGTGCCACTCTTACTCACATGAGAGTTTTACACATGATCGCGCTCTGGTGACATGACAAAGCAAATGTTTTTGAAACAAAGATACGCAATCATAGGCAAGTCTTAAGATAGTCTGCCATAGCTCATACTAGTAATTATGCATATTATTTTGGCCCCGGTTTATCTAATCAGTAAAGTGGGGCTGAGGAAGTAAATAAGTAAAAACTCATGATTTCAATTTCCACATGATCAGTAATAGACTGAACATAAAGGTGCTGATTCCGATCCGGTAAAACCCGGGTACGAATGGTCGTACGGAGCGTATTCTCCGTCCGACTCATACCCGGGAAAACCACCTTACAAACCCGCAAGTACGATTCGTACAGAAATGCCATTTCTGTACGAGTCGTACAAAACACCGTTCGGCTAAAAAATACCCACAATTCCGATCCGGGATATCGCGTACGTGACGTCTGGATGGAGTCAGGCAGCGTTTTACGAACCAGCAAGTACGATTCGTTCCTAAGTCACTCCGCACGTAGCATTTTTTACGGGAGCCAAAAACTGCCGGGAAATTGAGGACGAAGCGAACAAGGAGCACCTGTCCGTGACTGACAGCCATGGACCCCATCCTACGTGTCATCCCGGCCCTCATAGCCTACGACCTGGTGCACAGGAACCGACACAGACGCCGCAGAAGGTCAGAACAACACCCAGGGGCAAAGGTGGGGGGCAGGGGCAGGAAACATAACCCCCACCCAAGTTAACAAGTAAACATGCCCTGTACATATCTTACCTCCAGGGTCTGGTCACTTCGGGGGTGGGGGCGTGTCCACCAAGGCCTGCGTCCCGCCACAACGGAAGTGGACGTTGGCGCGTTCCATCACCACAACAATTGTGGCACGCACCGTACCCACGCCTTAAGAGCGTGGGTACGGGTCGCACCACGCGTACCCCTATGTCACCCCAAGAATGGTGGTACGGCCCATACCCAGGCATTTAGAACGTGGGTACGGGCCGTACCACGCGTACCCCTACGTCACCCCAACAATGGCGGTACGGCCCGTACCCACGTTCTAAAGGCCTGGGTACGGGCCGTACCACCATTCTTGGGGTGACGTAGGGGTACGCGTGGTGCGACCCATACCCACGCTCTGAAGGCCTGGGTACGGGCCGTACCCCCAATGTTGGGGTGCCGTAGGGGTACGCGTGGTACGACCCGTACACACGTTCTCAGAGCGTGGGTTCGGAGGACATCACGCGTACCCCTAGGGCACCAGCACATCATTGATACAAGGCGTAAACACGCCACGAATGATGGGATAGGACCTGGTGCAGCATCTGACCAGTATATTGGGGGGGTGTATGCCCAGGTGAGCAGTGTACTGCACCAAGGCTGCAGGCGGGTGGGTGGGTGTCATGCTACGATCCACATCAGTGGACAGAGACATAGGGGCGGGTGCCTATCACTCCCAGCAGTGCCCAGACATATGAGGGGTGGGTGCCTATCACTCCCAGCACTGCCCAGACATATGAGGGATGGGTGCCTATCACTCCCAGCAGTGCCCAGACATATGAGGGGTGGGTGCAGAGGACTCCCAGCAGTAGACAGACATATGAGGGGTGGGAGCAGAGGACTCCCAGCAGTTCCCAGACATATGAGGGGTGGGTGCCTATCACTCCCAGCAGTGCCCAGACATAAGAGGGGTGGGTGCCTATCACTCCCAGCAGTGCCCAGACAAATGAGGGGTGGGTGCAGAGGACTCCCAGCAGTAGACAGAGACATGGGGGTGTGTACATCATCCTCCGATGACCAAAACTCCATAGGTGCATGAAGGCATCCACAATGTGCGACTATGTTGAGAGTGCCATGACAACACATCACTGACAGCAGTGTCCCACTCCCATGAGGATGGATGTCCTTCCCCCACTGCATGACACACCACATGTGGGTGTGATGAAAAATTACACGTGCATACCCACCCCTGGTGGTGGCAGCACAATACACACACTGAGATCATGCAACAAGACTGTATACTCATGTTAAACCCTACTAAACTAAGAGAGCCTAAGGGAACACACACTGTCAGGCACATTCCAGGACTGATAGGAATGTACAGGTGCTGGGGCAGCCAACAAGTTGTTGCCTCCCATGGAAGGAAAAGGGTGGAGTACCCACAGATACAATGCCCACAATTGTCAGTCAGGTGCCCAAATACCCTGCAGAACAAGTAACACATGTGTGCTAGGCTGGGAGTACACACATGCATAGTGCGGAAAAGGGACCATGTCCACATGAAGCCATGGCAACATACTCCATACACAAGTACAGTGACTACCAAGGATGGCACAGACGATGCAGGCGGAGACATTGCTGAGCAGGCATGGCCAAAGTTGAAGGGATCTGTCACACACCAAGGAAATGTAGACACAGGTCAGCACAACAATTGGGAAACACCCTGCAGGGAAGATGTCAGGTGCCACAGAGGAAGGAACACTCCTTGGGACAATGCCACCATACAGTAAGAGCTTACATGACCAAAGATTATTTGCAGAGACCTTGTGATGGCACGCAGATACCAGGGTCCACCCCATGAGCGGCACACTACAACATTTCCCAGACACCTAACACATTATCACCACCCCAACTCATGGAGCAGCAGCACCAACAGCAAGACCAGAAAAGCATTAGTGTGCAAATGAAAAACAAAATGTTTTATTCAGCATAAAAATAATATTTGAATTGAAATGTACACTATATACGAGGCCCAGAGGCCAGTCCATATGCGAACTCCTGGGGGGGGACACATTGGGACGCGAGTTCCTTTTCATCCACAGGGGGGGGGGCATCATGTGGGGGGGAAGGACCAGGCACCGCAGGGACAGGAGGGGCAAGGGTAGGTGTTGTGGGTGCAGGGACGGACAACTCCACCACAGGGGGTGGGGCAGTGCCAAAGGTGGTGGTTAGGATGGCGCTGCACACGGTTGCAAGGTCTTCCAGCATCTCCCCTGCACCCGAAGGAACCGCAGGCCCCAAGGAGGGGGGGGTCAGAGGGATGGGTTGCAGCGCTACTGGGGGAGGGTGTGGACGGGGGGGGGACTCAACTCCCCTGCCCAGGGACTTCCTCGACCGCTTGCGGGGTGGTGTCACACTGGGGCTGAGGGACAGACTAGCCATGAAGGACTCTTTGTCTGACTGTTGGGTAGGGGAGCTAAGGGGAGTGGTTTTGGAGGAAGTGGGTCGTGAGGACTGCGGACTCCCACTGTGGCTGCGTGGCTGCCGTTTCCCCCCGACCCAGTGGGTGTGCCTACTTCCCCCTGTGTGTGCGTGACAGGAGGTGTGCGCTTGGCCTTCCCTGTTGGTGTGCTGCCTGTGTCTGGTGGGGTGCGTGCATGGGGATGTCTGGGTGTGCTTGGGACAGGCATGGGAGTGGGAAGTGTGGATGGTGCAGGGGTGGGGGGGGGACGGAGCACTGCAGGAGGCCCACTGATGCCGTCAGTGATGAGTCCATGGACCTCAGCAAAATCCGTTGGTCAGACATCGCTGCTGACATGCCCTCCATGTACGACACCATCTGTGTCAGCAGTCTGGTGTGGCCATGGAGGACATTAAGCAGCGATGTCTGACCAACCTGCAACTGCCGCAGGATGTCCACAGACTCGGCATTGACGGCAGCAGGGGAGACAGGGGCAGGGGGTGCGGTGCCTGGCACGAAGGAGACATGTTGTCGCCTAGCACGGAAAGAAGGGACCCGAGCAAGTGGGAGGGCGGTGATGGGAATGGAGGGGGCGGCGAGAGATGGAGTGCTGCTTTCAGCTGTGGGAGCAGCCTCCGCCCCCTCTGGGAGCTCAGTCTCGGACCCGTCAGCGTCGTAGTCGGTGTTGGGACTGGACAGGTCCTCCGCCTGACTCCCCTCGCCCTCCGTGCCACTTGCTGCGCCAGACTCCCCAGCACTGGTGGCACCGGTGCTGGATCCCTCCTCCACGTACGTGCCGGTGTCTCCCTCGGTGTCCCCCAACGATGCTGTGGGCAAGGTGAAGAGACAGGAAATAATCAGACACCTGTATACATATGACACATGAGTCCAAACTACATAGGTCACAGTGCATAGCATGAAAAGCACCATGAGTTACATCTACAATACTTCGCACATATGTAGGCCCTGCACGACACACTTGGTTGACCCACCATGCCACTTGGAAACAATGGAGAGCATGACACAACAGCAAATAACTTGATATCGAATTATACAGAGAAGCAAGTGTCTGTGGACAGTCGAGCACAGCATCTGGACCACACACCGTTGCCAAAAAAGGATGAGCAGGAACCATGTCTTTAAACTTTAGACACATGCTGCAAAGCACAAACATTAAACCCTGCACAACATGACTGGGTCAATACTTGTTGAGTTTCTGTTCAGACTGTCATCACACACAGGCCAGACCTGGAAAGGAGACATAAGGTTTGGACATGTAGGCCTTGGCCGCACAACCCCCCCCCCCTACCTGAGACTATGTGATTGAGACAGAGAAAGGACTTACACCTCTTCATCTGGGATAAAAAAAATGGGCTTCATGAAATCCAAAGTGCACTCTACCTACCCCTCGTGGGGCTGACCACACATATTATTGACAAACAACCATCATCAGATAGTTGTACCGAGACACACAGACACTGGCCACAGTGAGTATGCACTAGCCACATTGGGTCACCCTGTACAGTGGACACAAGTAGCTCACTTTACGTAAATACAAATGAGGCCAGGGTAAAATGCCACAGAGCCCAACCTATGCTGAAGACACAGAGAATGTCCACAGTGTTGGATGACACACATGATTCCTAGGAAAAGGTGTCTCAGGGGACTGTAGTGGCCACACTGCTCCATGGTCCTGGATAGATCTGACTGCAACAGGAGCAACCGTCCTTGCACTATGCATATCTCCCCCTCATGCACATCATGTCTGAGGCCACAACATCGGTCATGCATGCTGCAAGTCTGTTAATTCCAAGCCTCACACTCCTATGTTGAGAATCAGCATCAGTGCCAACAATCATGGCCCCCAAAATGACTGAACTGGACAGGGCAGAGGCAAGGTCCCAACACATGTCACAGACCACCCCCACACATGATGCTACAAGCTTTGGGCACTTGGATTTACTGGCAGCCTAGATTACCTTGTGCAAGAGTGACTACACACAGACCAGGGAACACATGTCAAGGAGGGGAAGGGAGGAAGAACAGCACCGGGTGACTTGGGGGAAGAGGATATGCACTGCACATATAAACCCTGGCAGTGTATCCAGTCGACTGAGCACTTCCAAAAGCTGGTGACACACAACAAACACACATGTACCTACCCCCTTGCTGCTTCTGCTTCTCCTGTAGCTGCCTACCCATGAAAGCGAAGACCACCGCCACGACACGCTTCATTTGGTGGATCAGGCGCCGGCGCCCGCCGTGTTTGCATGCAGGTGAGTCCCTCAGCAGGACCCAGGCGATCCTCCTGGTCCTGCACCGGATGTCCTGCCAGCATTTTCTCACCTGGGCCAGGTGCCGACTGCGACCCTCCACCGACCTCACGGCCCTGACGGCCCGCTTCCATATCTCCCCCTTGGCGTAGGCGGCTACCTTTGAGGATGACAAAGTGAGACAACATCAATACACCTGCTCCATGTCACAGAGACACACATTAGAACAATTTGGCTTTTTTGAACAGGGCATAGTATGCAGCCAACTCATTGCACCTTTTTCATAGGGACATTATCCTCTGGGGAAGGCCAAAAGCACTACGTGGCATTGAAAGTACACAGGTGGCATGAGGGGTGCGACACAATCACTGATCATGGCTCACACTGTGCATCACAAGCAACACCAGGATTATGGCCAGCACCTCAAAGCAGTCACATGCCCCAGGCCACTCACGCAACCTCAGCAGAGTACACACACACACACAGGCACAGGCCAATCATCTGCCATTGGTTTTTATTAATTGTTAAGTTTTACACCACATTAGTGGGACAATTTGCCTGAAAAAGTTTAAGACACTATTTCACCCAAGTTGCAGTGATATGGATCATGGAGTGCAAGACCCGCAAAATTTAACATATAATCACAAAAGACATGGGTTTTCGCTTTAAGATCTGCACATCCACAACAATAGTTCGTAACACATCGACATGTATGTCTTGAATTTCACATATAGAGGTGCTCAACGGTGTCGACAATACCCACCCATCAGGGTATCAACACATTTAGGACGAATCCAAATGCTACATATACATTCACAATACACCTTAGCACACCCAAAAAGAGTAACTATAATCCAAAGTTTAAGTAAAAACAAAAGCACTGCAAACAATAGTCAGTTTTTCAAATGTCCTTAATCACAGTCGTATGACAAGAAACTCTCCAATCAGGTCCGGTTGCAGATTTTTTAATGATCAAGCAACAACGCAGAACAGCAGCAGCCGACGCGCGTTTCGCCCTCTGGGCTTTTTCAAGGCTGCAGAAAGATACATATATGACAGTCACAGTACAGTGATCAGATATGACCAGTGGTGACCAATAAAAGTCACCACGATGTTTACACACATTGAGATGCCCTAGACAACACATTTCTATTACACATGAATGTACATATGTCGAAAATGTCCTCCGTTGCATATCCCACCTCCCTATACTGATTAAGCCTGGAACTAGAGGTCTAGGGATACGACACTCAAACCTTCTAATATTGTGTTTGTAACAAGAGAACACTTAGTACTAAATCAACAAATGTGAATAAAGCATGAATCATGTTAAAACATAAAGCACATCAACCTGATTGCAATGTAAAATACAGGACAATATTCGCAAATAGCCAATCGCCATGAAGAAGGCACACCGTGACAAGCTTGAAAAGTAGAGCAGATTGCCTCACTACGAAAAAAAGGGCCACCACCACAACACCGATAGTGAAAACTAGAACCAAATTATAAGGCTCTCAAAGATGATTTAAGCAGAGAAACCCGTAGTCGACACTATGGTGGCAATTACGATCCGGTAAAAAAATTCCCCGTGCGACTCGTATCCGGTCTTTTTACCGTACGAATCGTACAAGTGCCGTACGAACTGGCAATCACGATTCGCATGGTAAAAAGTCCATACGAACCGCATCGGGAATGATTTCCCACACGTCCTCGGGTCGGAAAATGTGTCCGACACGTCCTTGGACGATGTATCGTACAAATGTGAAAGGTGAAGTCCGAGCGAGGAATCACGATCCATCCCGTGCGTCCGATGTTACAACCGTATGGAAAAAACACCGTCCGCACCGAACTCCCATAGCAACCATGGAGACATGTGCCCGCATACGCGCCCAACACTCCCCCCCGCCCCCGTACGTCCGAGACGTACCCCCGTGTATGTACACCCCCACCTGTGTATGTACACCCCTGTACGTCCGAGTCGTACCCCCACCCCTGTACGTGTCGTACCACCGTCTATGTACACCCCAGTACGATCGAGTCCTACCCCCACCCCTGTACGTGTCGTACCACCGTCTATGTACACCGCAGTACGTTCGAGTCGTACCCCCACCCCTGTACGTGTCGTACCACCGTCTATGTACACCCCAGTACGTTCGAGTCGTACCCCCACCCCTGTACGTGTCGTACCACCGTCTATGTACACCCCAGTACGTTCCAGTTGTACCCCCACCCCTGTACGTGTCGTACCACCGTCTATGTACACCCCAGTACGTTCCAGTCGTACCCCCACCCCTGTATGTGTCGTACCACCGTCTATGTACACCCCAGTACGTTCCAGTCGTACCCCCACCCCTGGACGTGTCGTACCACCGTCAATGTACACCCCAGTACGTTCCAGTCGTACCCCCACCCCTGTACGTGTCCGACCCCCATGTATGTACACCCCAGTACATTCCAGTCGTACCCCCACCCCTGTACGTGTCATACCACCGTCAATGTACACCCCAGTACGTTCCAGTCATACCCCCACCCCTGTACGTGTCCGACCCCCATGTATGTACACCCCAGTACGTACGAGTCGTACCCCCACCCCTGTACGTGTCGTACCACCGTCAATGTACACCCCAGTACGTTCCAGTCGTACCCCCACCCCTGTACGTGTCCGACCCCCATGTATGTACACCCCAGTACGTACGAGTCGTACCCCCACCCCTGTAAGTGTCGTACCACCATCTATGTACACCCCAGTACGTTCGAGTCGTACCCCCACCCCTGTACGTGTCGTACCACCGTCTATGTACACCCCAGTACGTTCGAGTCATACCCCCACCCCTGTACGTGTCGTACCACCGTCTATGTACACCCCAGTACGTTCGAGTCGTACCCCCACCCCTGTACGTGTCGTACCACCGTCTATGTACACCCCAGTACGTTCGAGTCGTACCCCCACCCCTGTACGTGTCGTACCACCGTCTATGTACACCCCAGTACGTTCGAGTCGTACCCCCACCCCTGTACGTGTCGTACCACCGTCTATGTACACCCCAGTACGTTCCAGTCGTACCCCCACCCCTGTACGTGTCGTTCCACCGTCTATGTACACCCCATTACGTTCGAGTCATACCCCCACCCCTGTACGTGTCGTACCACCGTCTATGTACACCCCAGTACGTTCCAGTCGTACCCCCACCCCTGTACGTGTCCGACCCCCATGTATGTACACCCCAGTACGTACGAGTCGTACCCCCACCCCTGTACGTGTCGTACCACCGTCAATGTACACCCCAGTACGTTCGAGTCGTACCCCCACCCCTGTACGTGTCCGACCCCCATGTATGTACACCCCAGTACGTACGAGTCATACCCCCACCCCTGTACGTGTCGTACCACCGTCAATGTACACCCCAGTACGTTTGAGTCGTACCCCCACCCCTGTACGTGTCGTACCACCGTCAATGTACACCCCAGTACGTTCCAGTCGCACCCCCAACACAACCTCCTAAGTACGGAGCGCACCCCAGGCCCCAACATCACAACCGCATGTACGAGTCGTACCAAGCCACACACAAGGACAGCACCGTACAACCAAATGGCCCATGTACACACCGTACACACGCTCAAAACGCACGTACACAACCAGGACAAAACAAAACAACACAAGAATACACTATTCGAATGGCACAAAGCCACTAAACATGGCCAACAAACACTAAAAAAACACATTCACTGACCTGCAACTGCCAAAAACAAACAGAGGCCCAAAACACCACCACTCCTTATAACACACCCACCCAAACTTCAAACACAGCCACACCCACCCATGGACCAATAAAAAGGGCCCACACACACAAACCATGAGCCTTTGCAACAGACTCACTGCTGCCAGAGACCACAGACCCATACTACAAGCTTCACCACACCTTACACTTGCACACCTTCACACAACCACCTTCACAAACACCCCCTCATCACATTCACACACACACACCTGCACAACCACACCCACACACCCACAACCATCCACACACCCCCCCACCATCCACACCCACACCCCTCACCATGCCCACTAACAAGAATCCAAAGTTCAGTAACCGAGAGTTGGAGGTCCTTGTTGATGAAATCCTCAGAGTCGAGCCACAGCTCTTTGGAACATTGGTCAGACAGACCAGCATGGCAGCAAAAACAGCCATGTGGCAGACCATCGTCGATGCTGTGAATGCTGTTGCGGACACCAGAAGGACCAGGCAGGAATGCCAAGCCAGGTGGTACGATCTGCGGAGGAGGGTCCGAGCCAAGATGCTGGAGGAACACAACCAGGCCAACGCCACTGGAGGTGGGCCCTCCCGCAGACCCGTACACTACCAGCCCTGGGAGGAGAGGGTGATGGCCATACAGCCGGTGGAGGCAGTCGAAGGATTAGGAGGACTCCGAGACCCGGGTGAGTACACGAACAACGCACCTCACATGGGGGGGACCTCATCCACAACCAAAATCACTAACAGGCACGCAACCACCCCAACCTATCGCATGACTCAACCACACTCCATGAACACGCACATGCCACTGCCGCCACCATGCCCCATGCACCCAGCTGGACAATGTCAAGTCACAGGCCACAGAAGACACCAACACATGACACGGTAACCCGGATGGCGGGAGGGTGGTCCCCAAAAATCACATAGTGCAACTCAGAAGCAGACAACAATGCCCTCTGCCCATATGGCCCAGGTCACAGCCAGACAAACAGTGTGTCCCCACACAGGAAAGACTCGCCAGCAAATGGCGGACGCCTTGCATCAACACATGGGGGTGAAGGCACTGTTTTGCACATGACAGCAGCTAATGAACAGCCAACACTGTGAAAGAGTGGCAGCACACACAACCACAGCAGCAGCGCACACACAGACACTACACCCAATGGGTGCCTGGAGATCAGAAACAAACTCACATCAACAAGCCAAGGGCCATTCAAAGGACTGGAAAAAGTGTGTGTCTAGGAAGCTGGGCTGAGGTGACAGAGGGTGACACACAGAGGGAGGGAGAGGGGGACAGAGAGGGAGGGAGAGGGGGACAGAGAGGGAGGGAGACACAGGGACACGGACAGAGGGAGGAGGCTGACACACAGAGGGAGGGAGAGGGGGACAGAGAGGGAGGGAGACACAGGAAGACGGACAGAGGGAGGAGGCTGACACACAGAGGGAGGGAGAGGGGGACAGAGAGGGAGGGAGACACAGGGACACGGACAGAGGGAGGAGGCTGACACACGGAGGGAGGGAGAGGGGGACAGAGAGGGAGGGAGACACAGGGACACGGACAGAGGGAGGAGGCTGACACACAGAGGGAGGGAGAGGGGGACAGAGAGGGAGGGAGACACAGGAAGACGGACAGAGGGAGGAGGCTGACACACAGAGGGAGGGAGAGGGGGACAGAGAGGGAGGGAGAGGGGGACAGAGAGGGAGGGAGACACAGGGACACGGATAGAGGGAGGAGGCTGACACACGGAGGGAGGGAGAGGGGGACAGAGAGGGAGGGAGACACAGGGAGACGGACAGAGGGAGGAGGCTGACACACAGAGGGAGGGAGAGGGGGACAGAGAGGGAGGGAGACACAGGGAGAGCAAATCAGCCGTGTGGTGTGTGGGAATGTCTGCTCGTCAGCAGGTAGACTGCGTGCATGTAGCCAAGGGTGGCCAGTGCCAGAACCCCCCCTCTTCACCATGGCAAAACACAGGGCCATGTCACAACCTGTTCACGAGCACAACGACAGCTACCTGCATTATATAAGTGTGTGGATCCACTCCATGTGCACATGTACAGTGCTACACGGAAGGCGCCAATGCATGGCTCGAAACACCTGCCCACTCCACTGCTGACTGCAGTCACACTTGACGCAGCAAGTAAGACTGTGCCACACACAGTTAAAGGGGCCAAAGTGGTGCCCAAGGGACACACCCATGCACAAGTGCACTGTGAGTGGAATGCAAGACAGATCCTAATTCCAAGAGGAAAAGTGCCAACTTTGAAACTGATGAAACATGGATGTTGCATGGACCAAAATTAACATTGTCTCTCTCACACACAGGTCAACGTCGTGGTTCACCCCCCAACACAGGGGGGGAAGACTCACAGGACCCGGATCTGCGGGAGCCCGATCCCACCGGCAGCGACGACTCTCACCACTCTGTGGACGACCCCGACCGACCTGGCCCCTCTGGTGTCCAACCACCTGCAGCACCTGCGTCAGGTACAACTGTGCCAACCACCACCCCCACTCCTGCCACATCCCAGGAGACACCCAGGATCCCTGCCCCACCACCACAATGCAGCCAGGCTGGCCAGGAGGGACACGGTGTCCCGGGCACCCAGGAGGAGGCAGGCGACAACGCCAATGCCACCCCTCAGGGGTCCTGGAGACCCGATGTACCCACAAGGGCAGGCCAGGTGCAAGTGGGCAGGGGTGGTGGGAGTAGAGGACGGCGGAGGCGCGAGCCTGACCAGTTGGCTGGGGAACCGGTATTTGCCCATGTCCGTAACATCATGGACACATACCGGCAGGACACCACGGGCATGGCCCAGGTTGTGTCCACCCTCAATGAGATCAAGGGGACCCTCGATGAGATAAAGACCCAGCAGGCCCAGCAACATGCGGAGCAACATGCCTGTCTACTGCAACACCAACGGAGGATGGAGGACAGACAGGCTGAGCAAGTGACGGTGTTCCAGGGGATTCACGATACACTCCGTCGGATGGCCGACAACATGGGCAACCCTCCCTGTGCCAGACGGCGTAGAACATCACCACCCACAGGGAGGGATCAGGAGGAGGAGGAGACATCCGACGGAGCATCCCAAACATCGTCACGGCCTGCTGCTGAGGGTCCCCGCAGGAGGCCGGGTCGTCCACGGAAAGGACCGTGAGGGTCGGCGCTACATCACCATCTCCCAGGACACCTGGCCTGGCACCTGGCCCACTGGAGCAACAGCATCACAGCATCAAGAGACATTCTCTGCCACATGGCCCTGCTGGTCACTGTCTGACCAATGTTGACAAAGACTGTGGCATGGACTATGAGGATTTCCAATGGCAAGGACACCAACTCCCCTACTGAACTTTGGATTCCAAACTCCCGGAAAGCCCCTCACTTTATCACCCCCCCCCCCAAAAATAAAAAATCACACCATGAATCGAAGATGCCTGCTGGTTGCATTATTACCTTACATGTGTGTTGTAAAGTCTAAACATGCCTGACTTCTCTTTTGACTTCAACCATCCTCACCCTGGGGCCTAAGTCTGGCACAGGACACACTGGTCACAGTGTATTAGGCAAGACAGACATGGAGCACCATACACACCCGTGATGGGCCCAACCAGCTGAGGGGGTGGCCGCACAACCGTGCTGACAGACACATTGAGTACAGCAACAGTCATGCGCAGAGGTCAGGGATCATGTGGAGTGTCCTGGGGGGCACCCAGGTATGTGTAGACAGGTGGCAGAACCATGTCCTGCAAGCCTGAGTCCGGTGGATGCAGAGAATGGGGGCCTGGCCAACGTTGGATGCATGGGGATGGCACATGTCACAATACCCACACAGTCATGGACATCATGCCCAATACACAGTCTCAGCCCACACACACAGCTTGCATCTTGCTACTCGACACATCGACACATAGCCACTATCCGCGAAAACCATGCCAGACATGCTGGATGCACCGTGGCAACACACCAGCATTGACTGAGAATAGGCACCTTGGAGGCATAGGGACACCTTTATTAGTCATGTTTTCGGGATTGCAGAGGCAACTTGAAGTACACATGAACACATCTTGTGGAGTAACATGTGGGTCCAACACTGGCACCCCCCTTCTGCAGCACAAATGCGTGTTAGCCATGGAACTGGCACACAATTGTCGGCTAACAGCTAAACACCCACAGCTGCTCACGGAGAGACTGCCATACACCATTGATCCGCTGATGTGGAAGTCCCACACCATGTCAAGCCAATGCTAACCGTATGTGTCCGAGGGCAGTGTCACACACATTGATGCCATCATCACAATCCACTATCCCATCACTGATGACTGTCAACCAGTCAGACCATCTATTCAGGTGTGCACAGCTGCATGTCGTGTCCCATGGTGATGCTACATGGCTGCAGAGGAACCAAACATCGACAGGGGCAGTGTGCATACATCGTGAAGAACTGCCACACCCAATACACCCCTGATGCATCCCTTACCCTATGGAGACTTCCAAACGTGTCCGTGCCTGTAACGCTGAGTCAGCCCACGATGACGTGTCCATGAGGAATAGCAGTGCCACAACAATGCAACCAGCAGACGGCATGCGCAAGTACCTGGGGAAGAGAGACACACAAGAAGTCAGCCACAAAAAGCACAGCCACTTGCATGTGCATTTACTCGACACATGTATGGATGACAACATGCTAGGTCACAATTATGACTGGGGAAATACAACCATCACTGCCACCATCACTCCAGTGACACACCCACACACACCTCTGACTCACGTGCCATACATGCAAGTGGAGACACACATCACAACACATGCCACACGGGGACCAATGCGTGCACACTCAGACACTGGTACTCACCACTAAGCAAAGAAGTCGCGTATGAGCCGAGTCCGGATGTCCTCTTGCGGCTCCACATCCTCCACATCACTAGCCCCATTGCCAAGCCCTTCGTCCTCCACGGGTGGATGGTCCTCGTCATGTTGATCCAGGATGAGTGGCACAGCTTTCTCAACTGCCATGTTGTGCAGCATGCAGCAGACCATGAAGATTTTGCAGACCTTCGCAGGGGCATATGGGAGCGCGCCGCCGGTCTTGTGGAGGCACCGAAATCGGCTCTTCAGCAGGCCAAACGTCCTCTCTATCACTCGCCTTGTCCGGCCATGGGCGGTGTTGTAGCGGAGCTGGGCCGGCGTGATGGGGTTGCGGAGAGGTGTGAGCAGCCATGGCATGTTGGGATAGCCAGCGTCCCCTACATGGGAAGCACATGGACATCGTTAGAAGTGGTGAAGCGGTCATGCTGGTAGGCTATGCAAAATACAGGACAGACAGACTGTACCCACCAACAACACATGCTCTTTCGTTGCGCAGCTGCATCATCATTTCAGGCATCCTGCTACGCCTCATGATGTAGGCATCGTGTGCTGATCCTGGAAAACGAGCACAGACATGTGAAATCACCATGTTGGACTGACACACCACAAGGGCATTGATGGAGTGGTAGTGCTTCCGATTGCGGTACGCTACCTCCCGTGCGTGTGGTGGTACCAAAGCTACATGTGTCCCATCTATGGACCCAATGACATGGGGCATCCCTCCCAGGGCATAGAATCCACGCTTGACCGCAGTCAACTGTTCAGGGGTTGGGAACTTGATGAAGTCATCCAGGTGAATCAACATGGCCTCTAAGAAATCATGCAGCACACGGCAGAACATGCTCTGGGACATGCCACCAACATGAGCTATGGTATATTGAAAGGTACCCGTGGCAAGAAAATGTAGGGCAGCCATTACCTTCAGCTGGGGTGTCAGTGCCGTAGGATACCTGTGCTGCGGTTGCAGGTGTGGTGCCAGTCTCGCCGTCAACTCCAGAATCAACGGTTGGGGGAAGCGGTAGCACCGGATACTGTCATTCTCCCGCATGGCAGCCAAGTCCGGAATTGGTCGGGCAAGAGGCGGCGCTCTGCAGTAATTTGGAAGTGACAAGGAAGAGTGAGTGCACTACGACAACAATTCATATGTACTGAGCACATGTTAATCTGTCAATACACATATGCTACATAGGGAGTCAGGTATGTGCTACATGCCCTGGACACATATGGCTGCCAGGTGACACTCCTACCAAGACCCAGCTACACATGGAGATTGAGAACCTCCCCATGCCATGCCATAGGAATAGCTGTGTCCCAGTGCAAGTGAACAGCCAGACGCAAGACAGGAGTGACATACGCCCACACATCAGCAGAAGTAGGATGCCGATTGCAGAGACTGGTAGCGGCACACTAGAGCCACAGGTCACATGACATTACACTAGGACAGCCCACACACCTTGCCATGAAGGTGCACATGTCATGACTCACCACACATTCATTGTGAGGATGCAGACATGTCCTTGTCACGCTACTCCGTGTCCCATGCATACATGTGCACCTCACATCCGATACCACATGTGGCATGGTGTGCGGAACAGTGTGCAATGTCAATCTACACACAGACACATGTTGGTTGCTGCAACAGCTGCAGCTTTTGAGGGTGCTCCAACATCAACCTGATGGGAAGCCCCCACACATACATGACATAGTCACATTGTGCACCGTGGGTAGTGACAAGTCAGGTGTGGTAACCCCTGTACCGGGCATCAGGGGACACTTCCGTGTGTTGGTGTCCGTGCCATGCCAGTGACGCTCACCCCAAGTGTGCAGTACGACATGCACACATGTCAAAGGAGTCAAGGGCATGCCTGGCACACATTGCACCGTCACACAGTACATCTGTACACATCTCATCATACATCTGGTGCCTACTCGACTCAGGAGTAATGTTCCACATCACAGCCTGTCACACCTGTGCCCCACACATGTAGTAATGCACAGACGATGCCTTGATGTCCATTCATGGACAAGTATGTCCATTCATGGACAAGTATGTCCATCCATGGACAAGTATGTCCGCCCTATTCCTACCTGTGTGCCGCCTGTCACCACTGTGATGTGTGAAAACCGCCGTACTGCTGCTAAGAGGGCCTGTGTATGTTCCCATATCACTATGGGAGTGCTGCCGTATGTGTACCCATCGTGATGGCGAGCGTACAGGCATGTGTACGGCCCGTACCACTACGAGTATGCATACGCAAGAACACCCATAGTGGTAGGGCCGTACACACGCCTGTACGCTCCCTATCACTATGGGTGTCCTCGCGTATGCGTACTCGTAGTGGTACGGGCCGTACACACGCCTGTACGCTCCCTATCACTATGGGTTTCCTCGCGTATGCGTACTCGTAGTGGTACGGGCCGTACGCACGCCTGTACGCTCCCTATCACTATGGGTGTCCTCGTGTATGCGTACTCGTAGTGGTACGGGCCGTACACACGCCTGTACGCTCCCTATCACTATGGGTGTCCTCGCGTATGCGTACTCGTAGTGGTACGGGCCGTACACACGCCTGTACGCTCACTATCACTACGTGTACGCATACGCGAGGACACCCATAGTGATAGGGAGCGTACAGGCGTGTGTACGGCCCGTATCACTACGAGTACGCAGACGCGAGGACACCCATAGTGATAGGGAGCATACAGGCGTGTGTACGGCCCGTACCACTACGAGTACGCATACGCGAGGACACCCATAGTGATAGTGAACGTAGGCACGCGTGTACGGGCCGTTGCAATGCATTTGCGGTGCCCTAGGGCCCCGGAACGCACCGTACCTGTGTGTGAAGCTCCAAATTACATAGGGGACACATGAGGGACAAGTATTAAGGCCTACATGCATGCTGGTTGTCATGGAGACCAAGTTCAAATTTTGAATTTGTTCTGGAAGGTGCACAGCAGAAGTCAGTTGGAATTAATCTACTTTGTTGCAATGTGTTTGTGGGGCTGACATCATGCAGGAGAAAAAAACCGATAGAGAACCCACAGACTGCTAGGTTTGAAGGGATTGGAGGAAACATAGGATGCAAATGTGAGTGACCAATCACTCTGTACTCCTGTGCATGAGATGGGCCAGCAAGGCAGATATAAGGCAGCCAGGTCCCATGAGGGAGCACTTGCCTGCACAACTCTGTATTCCACGACCCAGCTGCTGCTACTGATTCCCTAGAACCATGTCAAGGGCTGTGGAGAGGTCAAAGCCATTCACCCTGGAGGAGAACATGGCTTTGGTGGAAGTGATCCTCCCACGGTACCCCATGCTGTATGGGCGACGAGGTTATCAGGTGAGTGCAGTGTCCACTGCCACAGACTGTGTCCCTTTTTTGTGACTGTGACTTCTGCCATTGTGTCCAGGTGTGACACACATGCTATGTACTGTAGGGGGGGTCCCAGGGGGGGGAATGCCTGATATCTCCCAGCAGTGGCCTGAGACAGGAGGGGTGGGTGCAGAGTCCTCCCAGCAGTGCCCTGAGACAGGAGGGGTGGGTGCAGAGTCCTCCCAACAGTGCCCTGAGACAGGAGGGGTGGGTGCCTATCACTCCCAGCAGTGCCCTGAGACAGGAGGGGTGGGTGCCTATCACTCCCAGCAGTGCCCTGAGACAGGAGGGGAGGGTGCCTATCACTCCCAGCAGTGCCCTGAGACAGGAGGGGTGGGTGCAGAGTCCTCCCAGCAGTGCCCTGAGACAGGAGGGGTGGGTGCCTATCACTCCCAGCAGTGCCCTGAGACAGGAGGGGTGGGTGCCTATCACTCCCAGCAGTGCCCTGAGACAGGAGGGGTGGGTGCCTATCACGCCCAGCAGTGCCCTGAGACAGGAGGGTGGGTGCAGAGTCCTCCCAGCAGTGCCCTGAGACAGGAGGGGTGGGTGCCTATCACTCCCAGCAGTGCCCTGAGACAGGAGGGGTGGGTGCAGAGTCCTCCCAGCAGTGCCCTGAGACAGGAGGGGTGGGTGCCTATCACTCCCAGCAGTGCCCTGAGACAGGATGGGTGGGTGCAGAGTCCTCCCAGCAGTGCCCTGAGACAGGAGGGGTGGGTGCCTATCACTCCCAGCAGTGCCCTGAGACAGGAGGGGTGGGTGCAGAGTCCTCCCAGCAGTGCCCTGAGACAGGAGGGGTGGGGGCCTATCACTCCCAGCAGTGCCCTGAGACAGGAGGGGTGGGTGCAGAGTCCTCCCAGCAGTGCCCTGAGACAGGAGGGGTGGGTGTGATGCACAGTGTGAGCCTGGCTCATTGATTGTGTAGTTGCCCTCATTCCACCTGTGTCCTTTCAATGGCACGTACTGCTTTTGGCCTTCCCCCAGAGGATCATGTCCATATGACAAAGTTGCAATGCGTTGGATGCACACTATGCCTTGTTGTAAACAGCAAATGTGTTCTAATCTATGTCCCTGTGACATGTGCAAGGTGTATTGATGTAGTGTCACTTGTTCATCCTCACAGGTAGACGCCTCTGCCAAGGAGCAGATATGGCTGGACGCCATCAGCGCCGTGAGGAGTGCGGATGGTCGGAGGCGGCACCTGTCCCAGGTGAGGAAACGCTGGCAGGATATCCGGTGCTGGACGGGGAGGATCGCACGGGTCCTGCTGGGGGACTCACCTGAGAGCCACAAGAACCGCGGGCGCCGCCGTCTCTCTCACATCCAGAAACGGGTGCTGGCGGTGGTCTTTCCTGACTTGGACAGGCGTCTACAGGACATGCAGCAGCCGGAAGGGGGTAGGTACATGTGTGTGTTTGTTGTGTTTCACCAGCATTTGTAAGTGCACTGTTCCATGGATACACTTCCAGGGTTTATGGTGCTGTGCAGATCCTGTTCCCCACAGTATTGCAGTGCTCTCCTGCCTCCCTTCCCCTCCTTGCAATGTGTTCCCTGGTCTGTGTGTAGTCACTCCATCACAAGGTTATGTAGCCTGACACCTTCTCCAAGTGTACAATGCCTGCAGCATCATGTGTGGGGGTGGTGTGTAACAGGTTTTGTGACCTTGCCTGTGCCCTGTCCAGTTCTGGACTTGTGGGTTCCATGTCAGTTGGCACTAATGCTGAGTCCAGACATGGGAGTTAATCTCTCGAGTGCCAGGCCTTCCAGCAGGCATGTCCCATGTGGTGGCCTGTGACATGATGTGCATGAGTGTGCGTTAGGCATAGTGCAGGGATGTTAGCGTGTGTTGCAGTCATTCCCATTCAGGAGCATGGAGTTGTGTGGCCACTACTGTCCCCAGGGGCATATTTTCCTAGGTATCATGTGTGTAATCCGAGAATGTCGACAATCTCTGTGTCTACAGCATAGGTTGTGCTCTGTGCCATTGTCCCCTGGCACCATGTTTCTTGACGTGAGATGTATTACAAGTGTCCACTGTCCAGCCAGACCTGATTTTCAAAGTACATACTCACGGTGGCCATTGCCTGTGTGTCTTGTTGCAATCATCTGATGATGCCCATTTGTACATGATTATTTGGACAGGCACACCTTGGGTATTTGGTGTGCAATCTTGAATTGTTGCATCCTATGTGTATTTCACCCAGACTAAGAGATGTAAGTGCTTCCTGTGTCTCCACAGATTTGTCTCATGTAGGGGGTGGGTGGGGCGGCCATGGCCTACATGTCAAGACCTGTCATCTCCTTGCTCGGACTGGCCAGTGTGTGATGTTTGTCTGGACATACACTCAAGGTGCAGCGTGCCAGTCAGGGTGGGCATGTTCTCAGTATTACCTATGCTGCATGTGCCTCTAGTTCCTGGATTTGGTCCCTGCTCATCCCAATTTCCTGCCACGCTGTGTGGTGCAGATGCAGTGCTGTATTGTCCCCAGGGCCTTGCTCCTCAGTCAGAATACCATGTCATCTCATTTGCTATTGTATCATGCTCTCCATAGTTTTTCCATGGCATGGTGGGTCACACAACTGTGTCTTGCAGGGCCTACATATGTACCTTGTTTTGTAGTTGTAACTCATCCTTTGTTTCAGGCTATGCACTGTAACCTACATAGATTTGACTCATGTGACATATGTATACAGGTGTATGATTAATTTCTGTCTCTTCACCCTGCCCACAGCATCGTCGGGGGACACGGAGGGAGACATGGACACAGACGACACGGAGGGACCGAGCACCAGTGCAAGCGGTGACATCGGGGCTGGCACTTTGAGTGGGACTGAGGCGGAGGAGAGTGAACCCGGGGACCTGTCAACTGGCACAACAGAGTATGAAGCTGACGTGTCCGAGGATGATCTCTCCGAGTGGGCGGTGGCTGCACCACCATCTGACAGCAGCCCTACATCTGGCACCGCCCCCTCCATTGGCATCAGCCGCCTCCCACGTGCTTGTGTCCCTTCCCAACGTGCCCGGTCACCACATGTCTCCTTTCTGCCAGGCACCGCACCCCCTGCCCCTGTCTCCACTGCTGCCGCCAATGCTGAGTCTGTGGACATCTAGCGGCAGTTGCAGATTGGTCAGACTGCGACCCTTAATGTCCTCCATGGCCACAGCCAGGTCCTCAACAACATGGAGGCATACTTGGAGGGCATTCATTCATCGCAGGCTGACCAACGCAACTTGCTGAGGTCCATAGACTCCACACTGACTGCAGCAGTGGGTCTCCTGCAGCGCTACGTCCCACCCCCTACCCCTGCTCCTTCCACAATTCCCACTCCCATGCCTGTCCCACATACACCCAGACGTAAGCATGCACCCACCACAACAGACACAGGCACCACACCAGCAGGGAAGGTCCGCCGCACACCTCCTGACACGCACACACAGGGTGCAGTAGGCACACCCACTGGGTCGGGGGGCAAACGTGTGACACGCAGCCCGAGTGGGAGTCCGCATTCCACCCAATCCACTCCCTCCAAATCCCCTCCCCTCAGCTCTCCTGGCCACATCTCCCCCAAAGACTCCTTCATGGCCGCTCTGTCCCTGAGCCCCACAGTGACACCACCCCGCAAGCGGTCAAGGAGGTCCCCGGTCAGGGTGCTTGAGTCCCCCCCCTGTCCACACCCTCCCCCAGTGGCGCTGCGACCCATCCCTCTGACCCCCCCCTCCTTGGGGCCTGTGGTTCCTTCAGGTGCAGGGGAGTCCCTGGAGGACCTTGCTAAGGTGTGCAGCGAGATCCTGGCCTCTGCCTTTGGCCCTGCCCCACCCCCTGTGGTGGAGTACTCCATCCCTGCACCCACGACGCCTACCCTTCACCCTCCTGTCCCTGCGGTGCCTGTTTCTTCCCCCCCACATGATGCCCTCACCCCTGTGGAAGACAGCAGATTGTAACTGTGCAGGCAAGCTAGGGGACACGCATCCCACTGTGTCCCCCATCCAGCTGGGACTCCTGGACTGCCCTATGGCCTTTGTTAATATTGGACTTACGTCATACTAGTTTTTTGCTCATGCTGAATAAAGCTATTTATTTTTTGCCCTTGGAACACTCCTGCATTGCTGGCATTGCTGTTGGTGGGGCTGCTACATGGTTGTGGGTGTTGGTCATGTGTTGGGTGTGTGGGAAATGTAGTAGTGTGCTGCTCATAGGGGGGACCCTGGGATCTGTGTGCCATCACACGGTGTTAGCTACCTTTCTCCATTCATGTAAGCAGTTGCTGCATGTTGCAATTGTCCCAAGGTGAATTCCTTCCTCTGTGTACCCTGACTTCTTCCCTGCAGGGTGTCCCCTGACTTTAGCACAGAGCTGTGTGTCCATTAGCTGGGTGTGTGACGTAGTCCTTCACCTTTGCACATGCATGCTGAGCGATGTCTCCACCTGCATAATTCGTGGCATCCTTGGTAGTCATTGTACTTGTGTATGTGGCCTATTGACATGACTTCATGTGTACATGTTTTCTTTTCTGCGCTATGCATGCGTATACTCCCAGCCTCGCACACATGTGGTACATGTACTACAGGGTCTTTGTGCACCTGACTGACATTTGTGGGCATGGTATCTGTGACTACTCCACCCTTTGCGTTCCATGGGCACTGCTGGGAGTGATGGGCACCCACCCCTCCTGTCTCAGGGCACTGCTGGGAGTGATAGGCCCCCACCCCTCCTGTCTCTGGGCACTGCTGGGAGGACTCTGCACACACCCCTCCTGTCTCAGGGCACTGCTGGGAGTGATAGGCACCCACCCCTCCTGTCTCAGGGCACTGCTGGGAGTGATAGGCCCCCACCCCTCCTGTCTCTGGGCACTGCTGGGAGGACTCTGCACCCACCCCTCCTGTCTCAGGGCACTGCTGGGAGTGATAGGCACCCACCCCTCCTGTCTCAGGGCACTGCTGGGAGTGATAGGCACCCACCCCTCCTGTCTCTGGGCACTGCTGGGAGTGTTAGGCACCCACCCCTCCTGTCTCTGGGCACTGCTGGGAGGACTCTGCACCCACCCCTCCTGTGTCTGGGCACTGCTGGGAGTGATAGGCACCCACCCCTCCTGTCTCAGGGCACTGCTGGGAGTGATAGGCACCCACCCCTCCTGTCTCTGGGCACTGCTGGGAGGACTCTGCACCCACCCCTCCTGTCTCAGGGCACTGCTGGGAGGACTCTGAACACACCCCTCCTGTCTCAGGGCACTGCTGGGAGGACTCTGCACACACCCCTCCTGTCTCAGGGCACTGCTGGGAGTGATAGGCACCCACCCCTCCTGTCTCAGGGCACTGCTGGGAGTGATAGGCCCCCACCCCTCCTGTCTCTGGGCACTGCTGGGAGGACTCTGCACCCACCCCTCCTGTCTCAGGGCACTGCTGGGAGTGATAGGCACCCACCCCTCCTGTCTCAGGGCACTGCTGGGAGTGATAGGCACCCACCCCTCCTGTCTCTGGGCACTGCTGGGAGTGTTAGACACCCACCCCTCCTGTCTCTGGGCACTGCTGGGAGTGTTAGGCACCCACCCCTCCTGTCTCTGGGCACTGCTGGGAGGACTCTGCACACACCCCTCCTGCCTCTGGGCACTGCTGGGAGGACTCTGCACTAACCCTGGGCGCGACACTACGCTTCGCCCACGTAGTGTACGTAGCGCTGCCTGCTTCGCAGTTTTCGAAGTAGGCGAAGCAGGCAGCGCCTACGTACACTACGTGGGCGAAGCGTAGCTGCCTGCCGCCCACCACCCGCCTCCCACCCGCCGTACTTTTAAAAGGTAAAATAAATTTGTAATAAAGCAAATTAGGCACTTACCTGACGCGCGGCGTCTCCCGGGGCTCCCTCTTCCCGTTTTTCAATTTTCCTGACAAATGCGCATGCGCGGACGCCCGCGCATGCGCATTTCTTGTGAGAAATGCGCATGCGCGGGCGTCCGCGCATGCGCATTTGTCAGGAAAATTGAAAAACACCGCGCGTCAGGTAAGTGCCTTTAATTTGCTTTATTACAAATTCATTTTATCTTTTAAAAGTAGGGTGGGTGGGTGGCGGGTGGCGCGTAGTGGGGCTACGCGAAGCGCGTAGTGTGCGTAGATTTGGGCACACTACGTGCTGCTTCACGTAGCCCCACTACGCCAACTACGCCCACCCTTACTCTGCACACACCCCTCCTGCCTCTGGGCACTGCTGGGAGGACTCTGCACACACCCCTCCTGTCTCTGGGCACTGCTGGGAGGACTCTGCACACACCCCTCCTATTTCACAATATGTACGCTCATGGCATACATGGATGTGGGTACGCTCCATGCATTCGAGGTTGGGGTACGTGTCGTACTTACACTGTTGGGGTGGGGGTACGCTCCATGCATTCGAGGTGGGGGTACGTGTCGGACTTACACTGTTGGGGTGGGGGTACGCTCCATGCATTTGAGGTGAGGGTACGTGTCGTACTTACACTGTTGGGGTGGGGGTACGCTCCATGCATTCGAGGTGAGGGTACGGGTCGTACTTACACTGTTGGGGTGGGGGTACGCTCCATGCATTCGAGGTGAGGGTACGGTCGTACTTACACTGTTGGGGTGGGGGTACGCTCCATACGTACGCGGGTGGGGGTACGTGTCTTACTTACACTGTTGGGGTGGGGGTACGCTCCATACGTACGCGGGTGGGGGTACGTGTCGTACTTACACTGTTGGGGTGGGAGTACGCTCCATACGTACGCGGGTGGGGGTACGGGTCGTACTTACACTGTTAGGGTGGGGGTACGCTCCATACGTACGCGGGTGGGGGTACGGGTCGTACTTACACTGTTGGGGTGGGGGTATGCTCCATACGTACGCGGGTGGGGGTACGGGTCGTACTTACACTGTTGGGGTGGGGGTACGCTCCATACATACGCGGGTGGGGGTACATGTCGTACTTACACTGTTGGGGTGGGGGTACGCTCCATACGTACGCGGGTGGGGGTACGGGTCGTACTTACACTGTTGGGGTGGGGGTACGCTCCATACGTACGCGGGTGTGGGTACGGGTCGTACTTACACTGTTGGGGTGGGGGTACGCTCCATACGTACGCGGGTGGGGGTACGGGTCGTACTTACACTGTTGGGGTGGGGGTACGCTCCATGCATACGGGGTGGGGTTAGGGTCCGTACATATCCGTCCCCATGCTATGTGATGCTTGTGCGGCCCGTCCCCAGGCCTTTGCCACGTGGGTATGAGCCGTCCCGCCATTGTTGGGGTGACGTGGGTGTGGGCGTGGTACGACTCGTACTCACGCTCTTCAGGCGTGGGTACGGGACGTACCTGTCTGGTTGTGTTGCTGGTTCGCGTCGTGACGGACTTCCGTTGTGGCGGTCGCTGGCTTAGCTGGACACGCCCCCACCCCCTCGTAGTGACCAGGGCATGGGAGTCAGGTATGTCCAGGGCATGTGTGCTGTGTGACTTTGGTGGGGGGTTTGTGGCCTGCCCTGGTCACGTTGGGTGAATCAAGTCATTACGATGCCTTTTCCTTACCCCGAATCACTACCGCCCACGTTAGTCTTCTTGTAACACGTGGGTATGTGTGGCCGAGACACGTTCTCAAAAAGCGGTTTGTCGTCGTAGTAAACGCACCGGACCTTGATAAGTCCTGTGTTGAAAAATAGAGTAACGTAATCTAAGTAAAGATTCCAGCAGCCAAAGTACTAAGAAAAAACAACGAGCGGAATTTATATCGTTGTTAATAATACACCTTCGTACATGTGTCTAGCTACACAGTGCAAGTTATAATGTCGAATACATCTAATCGGTATTAGAACTGTATGGAAACATACAGAGCATCAAAAGTTTGTAGCTTTATCTTTACCTGATTCAAAGTGAAGTCTAGTGAGAGACGCGTGGCAACTCGGCGTTCTTTACACGCTGTTGCCATTTTAATGGTTTAAATACTTGTGGCAGATGGCTATAGAAAGCGGGCTGTAGCTGTGATCGTATCTTGTTTCTAGTAGTTTGAAAAATGTAAAAAACAATCGCTAGTACTAGCACATTAAAATATTTAGGCTTGCAACCGCACTCTGCACATGTGCCACTTGACTGGAGGGTGTCACAGGTGTGGGGCTAGCTCGCACGTCAGACACACAGCACGGCTCCCTGCTCACATCAGATGGGTAGGGCACATGCATCCTCCATGCAGCTGGGGTGCAACACTCCACATAGACACTCACCAACATGACAGGGGACTTACAAACACACCAATGTCCAGGGCCCGTACACATCATTTGGACACAATGGGCCCGATTCACAGAACTAACTTAAGACAAAATCCTAAACTTACTACCATTTTGGTATTCACAGAAGGCACTTACTCATTTCGGTATTCACAGAAGTTAGGAGTCCTAACTTTAGGACTCCTAAATGCCTTCTGTGAATACCCAAAGTCTTAAAATTAGGATTTTTCGCAGTTTAGTAGTAGTATAGTTAGGACTCCTAACTTTAGGACTCCTAAATGCCTTCTGTGAATACCGAAATTCTTAAAATTAGGATTTTTCTTAATTTAGTAGTCCTAAGTTTAGGACTCCTAACTTTAGGACTCCTAAATGCCTTCTGTGACTACCGAAAGCCTTAAAATTAGGATTTTTCTCAGTTTAGTAGTAGTATAGTTAGGACTCCTAACTTTAGGACTCCTAAATGCCTTCTGTGAATACCGAAAGTCTTAAAATTAGGATTTTTCTCAATTTAGTAGTCCTAAGTTTAGACTTAGGACTACTAAATTGAGAAAAATCCTAATTTTAAGACTTTCGGTATTCACAGAAGGCATTTAGGAGTCCTAAAGTTAGGAGTCCTAACTATACTACTAAACTGAGAAAAATCCTAATTTTAAGGCTTTCGGTATTCACAGAAGGCATTTAGGAGTCCTAAAGTTAGGACTCCTAACTTCTGTGAATACCGAAATGAGTAAGTGCCTTCTGTGAATACCAAAATGGTAGTAAGTTTAGGATTTTGTCTTAAGTTAGTTCTGTGAATCGGGCCCTCTCACCACAGGTACACTCAACTCACACACATCTGTGGGTACAGTCACCTGTCACACTGGGGGGACCACAGAATCACAGCAGGACTATAGAAACAACATTCCCAAGAGGATTAGCCAGGCTGAATGTGGCATGCACCATGCAGTGATAGTCACAGTGAGCACAATGCAAGTGAGGAGTGCAGATATGAACAACATCATGCTCTGCATGGGAGACATGAGGCATTCCCCCCCTGGGACCCACCATGAACAACATTGCATGTCTGTCACACCTGGACACAATGCCAGAAGTGACAGGCACAAAAAAGGGGCACAGTCAAAGCTAGTGGAGTCAGCACTAACCTGCTCCCCTGGTCTCCCATACAGGCAGGGGTACTGTGGGAGGATGACGTCCAGCAACGCCTCATTCTCCTCTTGGGTGAAAGGCTGGGCCCTCTCCACAGACCTGAACATGGTGCCAGAGGAATCACAAGCAGCAGCAGTGGTGTGGAATGAAAGGTTGTGCAGGCAAGTGCTCTCTCATGGGTCCTGGCTGCCTTATATCTGCCTTGCTGGGCTGTTTCATTTACAGGAGTACAGAGTGATTGGTCAATCTCATTTGCATCCTATGTTTCCTCCAATCCCTTTAAACCTACCCCAGTGAGGGCCTTTGCGTGGTTCAAAATTTGAGCATGATGTCAAGTCAACAACCACTTTGCAACATAGCATATTGTCTCCAACCAACTTTTGCTGGCCACCTGATGAAAAATGTTGAACTGGAAACTCGGTCTCCATGACAACCAGCATGCATTTAGGCACTTATACTTGTCCCTCATGTGTCCCCTATGTAATTTCACTATCCACACACAGGTACGGTGCGTTCCACACGCACCCCTAGGGCACCACTACTCCAGTGATACGGTCCGTACACGCGTGTGTAGGGTCCGTATCACTATGGTAGTGTTGCCGTAGGCGTACGCCATAGTGATACGGTCTGTACACGCGTGTGTAGGGTCCGTATCCCTATGGTAGTGTTGCCGTAGGCGTACGCCATAGTGATACGGTCCGTACACGCGTGTGGAAGGTCCGTATCACTATGGTAGTGTTGCCTTAGGCATACACCATAGTGATACGGTCCGTACACGCGTGTGTAGGGTCCGTATCCCTATGGTAGTGTTGCCGTAGGCATACGCCATCATGCTACGGGCCGTACACAAGCGGGTACGGCCCGTAGCACTGTGGCGTATGCCTACGGCAACACTGCTATAGTGCTACGGGCCCTATATACGCGGGTACGGCCCGTAGCACTGTGGCATACGCCTACGGCAACACTGCCATA
This sequence comes from Triturus cristatus, assembly GCF_964204655.1. Lineage (NCBI taxonomy): Eukaryota > Metazoa > Chordata > Amphibia > Caudata > Salamandridae > Triturus > Triturus cristatus. Next base: position 462,375,781 of record NC_140594.1, read on the forward strand.
GTGCTACAGGCCCTACACACGCGGGTACGAGACGTATCTCTATGGCGTACGCCAACGGCGACACTCCCATAGGGATAGGACCAGTGTGTACACGTACGTGTGTACGGTCCATACACACACGCGTACTCCTACCCAAAACCTATATAGTGATACGACCGTACACACGCCCTCAGAGCGTGTGTATGGTGCGTTTCACAGCTCACACTGGTGATAGGAGGCGCACAGGAAAGGAATGGAGGTGTCAGACTCGCACAAGGATGGACATCAAGTCATTGTCAGTGCAGTGCTTCATGTGTAGGGCCTAGGTATGTCAGGCAGTGAGCTGGCACATGTCTCCTCATGTTTTAACCCAATAGTTGTGTGAAGACCTGTGTACACATGTCATGTGTGATGGGGCACTATGTGGCGCACTTCCCCTTCACACCTTTTACATGTGTGCATGTAGTTCAAACTTGTAAAGCACTGCATCACTGGCATGGCACAGTCACCAACACCCGCAACTGTCCCCTGATGCCAGGGACACGGATGATGACACCTGACATCTCACTACCAGCATGCCCCGATGTGACTATGTCATGTGTGTGTCATGTGTTTCCATGATCTTGCTGTTGGTGTTCCGTCAACGGCATCTGCTGTAGCTGCATCCAACATGTGTCTGTGTGTAGATGCCCATGTCACACTATTATGCACACCAGGACACATGTGGAATAACACGTAACGTGTGTCTGTATGCATCGAACAGGGACTTGCGAGCTTAGGACATATCAGCGTAGTCTCAATGTCTGTGTGATCATTTTTGACATGTACCCCTTCATGGCAAGGTGTGTGGTCTGTCCTTTTTCCATGACATGTGACCTGTGCGTCTAGCTTGCCGGCAGCTGTCTGTATGAGATAACATCCTTCAAATGCACATATGTGGATGTATGTCACTCCTGTAATGTGTCTGGCTGTTCACTCACACTGGCCCACAGCTACTTTCATGGCATGTCATGTAGACCTTGACAATCCATGTTTGTAGCTGGCTCTTGGTAGGAGTATCACCTGGCTGGCATACCTGTGCAGGATGTATTGCACAGACCAGACTCTGTATGTAGCATATGTGTATTAGCTGTTGAACATGTGCTCAGTTCATTGACATTGGTGTAGTAATGTACTCAATCTTCATTATTCCTTCCAAATTTCCGCAGGGCACCGCCTCTCCCCCGACCAATGCCAGACTTGGCTGCCATGAGGGAACGTGACTGCATACGCCACTACAGATTCAACCAACAGTTAATTGTGGACCTGACTAACAGGCTGGCCCCACACCTCCAACCGCGACACAGTTATCCGACTGCGCTGACCCACAAGATGAAGGTGATGTCAGCCCTACATTTCTTTGCCACCGGTACGTTTCAATTGACCATAGCTGATGTGGGTGGCATGTCCCAGACCATGTTCAGACGCGTCCTGCATGATGTTTTAGAAGCCATGTTGGAGCACCTGGATGAATTCATCCATTTTCCAACTCCTGAGCAGTTGACAGGTATCAAGGGTGAGTTCTATGCCCTGGGAGGGATGCCCCATGTAATTGGGTCCATTGATGGGACACATGTGGCTTTGGTACCACCACAGGCACAGGAGGTAGCCTTTCGTAACCATAAACATTACCACTCCATTAATGCCCTTGTGGTGTGTCTTGCTAACATGGTGATTTCCCATGTCTGTGCACGTTTTCCAGGGTCAGCACACGATGACTACATCATGAGGCGTAGCAGGGTGCCAGAAATGATGCTGCAGCTGCACAACGAACGAGCATGTCTTGTTGGTGGGTAGACTCTGTTTGTCCAGTATTCAGCGGTATCTTAGTATGTGACGGCATCTCCTGATCCACTTCTTTACATGATGTTTCCATGTAGGGGACTCTGGCTATCCCAACATGCCATGGCTGGTGACGCCTCCCTGCAACCCGAGAACAGCTGCAGATCACCGTTACAACAACGCCCATGGGCAGACCAGGTGAGTGATTGAGAGGACGTTTGGCCTCCTGAAGAGCCGATTCCGTTGCCTCCACAAGACTGGTGGGTCCCTCCCATATGCACCGGTGAAGGTCTGCAAAATCTTCCTCGTGTGCTGCATGCTGCACAACATGGCAGTGGAGAAAGCTGTGCCACCCATCCTGGATCTCGATGAGCAGGAACATCCACCCGTGGAGGATGAGGGCCTTGGTCACGAGGCAAGTGAGGAGGAGGAGGAGGACATCCGGAGTCATCTCATACGCAACTTCTTCTCATAATGGTGAGTCCCTGGGTCTGAGTGTGCATGCTTGGAGCCTTGTGTGGCATGTGTTGCAATGTGTGTGTCCAGCTGACTGTATGCGAAGTGACTTTGAGGTGTGTGCTGATGTGTCACTCGAGTGCTGATGTCATTCCACACATTTTAGCTGACACACTCAATTGACAACTAGCATGGTGTCAACCTTATTCAAGTAGAGTACATGACCATGCATGCGGATGACTATGTGTTTCCTGACTTCTTGTGTGTCTCTTATCCCCAGGTATTTGCGCATGCTGTCTGCTCGTGGCATCGTTGTGCTCCTGCTATTCCTCATGAGTAATGCAACGTGTGCTGAATCAGCGTTACATGCACGGACATGGTGAGAAGTCTCCTTTGGGTAAGGATTGCAGCAAGGCTTTTTGGGTGTGGTAGTTGTTGGTAATGTGTGGGCACTGCTCCTGTGCAGGTATTGTTACTATGCATACATGTCGACTCACCATGGGGCACATAACATGTAGCATGACTCACCTGAATTAATAGTCACACTTCGTGACAGTCATCTGTTATGGGATTGTGGATTTTGATGAAGGCATCTATGTGTGTACAACTTCCCTCGGAAACATATGGGAGGCTACGGGTGGACATATTGCGGGACATCCCCATGAGAGGCTCAATGGGGAAGTGCAGCCTCTCCGTGTGCAGCAGGGGATGTTTGGCTCACCCCCTTCACTTGTGTGCCACTCCCATGGATTGACAGCATCTGTGGTGCGAAGGGGGTGTCCAGTGTAGGTCCCACATGTTAATCCAAAAGACCATGTGAGTCTGTTAATATTGATGTATTTCCATAGGTGTGAGCCTGAGTAATAAAGGTGTTCCTCAGCCTCCAAGGTGCCTCATCTATGTCAATGCAGGTCTCTTACCACTGTGCATGTGCCATCTCTGGCATGGTTGTCAAGGATTGTGCATATGAGTATATGTGTAGATTAGCAACCTGCATGCTGTTCTACATGTATTTGATTCTCTATTGTGCATGACGTCGATGGCTGTGTATGTGTTTTGGTATGTTGGTCCCCACAACGGGCCATCAACACCTTCTGGGGTGTCTTTCCTGTGCGCAGCTTGGCCTTCAGTTTCATGATCCGGTGTCAGTCATCTTTGGGGATTGTGCATCCTTTGTCTCTGGGTGTGCCATTGAAAACCGGTCACTCCTTCCTTGACATACACCTGTTGCAGTAGTCCTTTCTGACATGCTAGTCTTTGTGTGGAAATTGTGGCATAGTTCCCAGGACATGCCGCCTGCTGTTGCAGCCACTGCAGCAAGGGCACACGAAGTTTCCTGATTTGGCAACACACACACATCGAAGATGCTACTCCCTTCCTCCATCAACCCATTCATTTGGCTGTCATCAGCTTGTCTGTGCCACAGTTGCAGCCACGCCGTCCCAAAGGCTGGACCGTCTGCACATGCAACGTGCACATTGCACGAGCCTCAAGTCCTTGCATGACCCGCATCACACTACAGTCTGATGTTGCAGCCACCCTCCAAGCAATGTCCATCCACACATCTGCCGCCAGCTCTCAGGCATACACTAAGCGCACACACAACACCTTTGCATGATGAGTGTGCAACTCCGACTGCCTACACAGCGCTGCCACGCCTTCCAGGCCCTGTCACACCCACCAGGTCATGTCCCTCCTACTCCCCACCGGCTCTGTACCCCGGCAAGGCCATGGGAGTGAGACTCAAGGCTTCTGCATGTATTATGCTGTCATTGTGAGGCACATGGCACAGGTATCATCTGTCAGCGTGTCAAACTACAATGTGTCCAGGACCCCCCTCTTCACCATCACATGCGCACACAACCTCATCATCAACTCGTATGCCATTGACAGCCAGGTGCTCCTCACCCTCACCAAGGGCGCAGACATTGCCAATTCCAATATTCTAGATTGCATGAGATCCATTGATGAATGGCAGAACCGCAGCCACCTGAGGCTGGACTTGTACAGGACTGAGGTCAACATCTGAGGATTGTCCCCTTACACCTGGGTCAACTGCTTGTGTCCCACCCGCAGTAGCCCCGCACAAGCACCCAGTGTCCATGCACACAAGATGGTGTGCATCATGGATTGCTTGTTCACATTTGCCATGGTAATCACCAGCATCTGTGCCTCAGACTGCAACACCCTCTGCATTATGCACATGATCTCCAGATAGATCCACTCCAAGGAAAGACGGACCATCCCCCAGGTCCACGACAACATCCGTGTCAAATACTGCCCTGCCGTCTACGAGGCAGCCACATCCCAACTCCCAGGACACTTGTCCACATCCAGGCTGCATCTGCACACCTCAGCTGCAACATCCCGTGCCCCAGCCACATCACCGTCCAGCAGAGATAGCTGCAATGGATCACTGTGTGCTGCAGGATGACCTTCAGACTCCCCACCCACACTCAGGAGCCAGGCCACAACCCCGACCCAACACCAACCTTGTACCACTGTCATCCGAGACCCCGTAGTGCCATCTCCGTGTATCCAACCTTGACCTGGCCACCATTCTTCCGATCCACCGTACTCCAGCATGCAGGACATAGTTCTCCAACCTGGGAACACATACCTGGGACTCCCTCCCCGGGAACCTCCGAATGAGGCATGACCTCTACGCCTTAATGGTACTCTTCCAAATAGGTCTGTCGGCACAGTATTGCATGCACCCCCTCAGCAGCTTGAGGCCATCACAGGTGAGTATTGTGCTCCATGTCTGCATTGAATGATACATTGTGACCCATGTGTGTCTTGTACCAGACTCCGATCCCAGGGTATGGATGTGTGGAGTTACTTCAACACTCAGGCATAGTTTGACATTTACACACACATATGTTGGTGAATAATGCCAAATGACAGCAACATCTCATGACAAAATAAAGTATTTATTTTTGGTGGGGTAAGTCTTTTGGTGGATGAAGTAAGGTGCTCTACCGGGTGCATTGAATCCAAAGTTCACAGGGGGAGATGGCATCCTTGTCAGTTTGAGTCATCAGAGTCCAGACCACAGTGTTGGTCATCATTGGTCAGACTGTGACCAGCAAGTCCATGTGGCAGAGAACGTCATTGGGTGAGGTGGTGCTGTTGCGCCAGAGGGCCAGGTGCCAGGCCAGGTGACCTGGGAGAGGTGGATGGTCCGCTGACTCTCACGGTCTTTTCCGTGGATGACCCACCTTCCTCTGGGGACCCTCAGATGCAGGCCTTGACGATGTCTGTGATGCTCCGTCGGACGAATCCTCCTCCTCCTCCTCTCTCCCTGTGGCTGTTGCTGGTCTTCGCCTGGTGTCACAGGGAGGGCTGCCCATGTTGTCGGCAATCCGATGGAGTGAACGGCTCATGTCCGTTTGCACCGCCAGGAGCTCAGCCAGTCTTGCCTCCATCCGTCCTTGGTGTTGTTGTTGACTGGCATGTTGCTCGGCCTGCAGGTTCTTCATCTCATCGAGGGTCCCCTTCATCTCTGTGAGGCTCGACACTACCTGGCTGATGCCCCTGGTGTCACGCCGGTATGTGTCCAGGATGTGGCGTATGTGTGACATACCAGTTCCCTCAGCTGGCTGGTCAGGTTCGCACCTCTGCCTGCCTCCACTCCCACCACCCCTGCCCACACGAGCCTGGCCTGCCGTTGTGGGCACATCGGGTCTACGGGACCCCTGAGGGATTGCATTTTCGGGGTTTTCTGCCTCCTCCTGGGTGCCCGGAGAACCTAGTCCTTCCTGGTCAGACTGGCTGTGTTGTTCAGTGCGAGCAGGGCTCCTGGGTGTCTCCTGGGATGTGGCAGGAATGGGGGTGGTGGTTGGCACAGATGTACTTGACGCAGGTGCTGCAGGGGCTTGGGCACCAGAGGGGCCAGGTTGGTCGGGGTCATCCACAGAGTGGTGAGAGTCGTCGCTGCCGGTGGGATCATCTTCGCGCTGAGCCTGGGACTGTGATTGTTCCCCCCATTGTTGTGGGGAGGTCGATGATGTTGCCCTGTGTGTGAGAGAGAGACAATGTTAATTAGGCCTGGGCTAAATTTCCGTTCCGCTCGCGGAAATTGCGATAATTTGACATTTTCGCGTTCCGCGGAGAGCGCGAAAATGTCAAAATTTCCGCATTCCGCAGCTTGCTCGCGCTGTAAAATAATACATTCTCGCGCGCGCGCGATCGCCTTACCTGAATCCCCGCCTTCGCCGACAAGTTTTCCCGATCCGGTCGCGTTCTCCACAAGATGTTGGATTGTTGGTAGCCATTTGCGCTGTCTCGCGACAGTTCGCACCCGCAGTAATGCCATTGGTCGCGCGATCACGTCTTTCTTCTCGCGAACATGCACCGCGAGAAGAGTGAAAACAAGATGGCCGCGCCCGCAAGCAACCGCATGGGTAAGTTGGTGAGCCGCGACCATGCAGAAAATACCGCGAACTGGCGGGAAAAAACCTTCCGCATCTTCGCGATATTTCCACGTGTTTGAGGAGATTTGTAATATTTTCGCGATAATTTGCGAAAGTCAATTTCGCAAATTCCGCCCACCCCTAATGTTAATGCTGTTTCATGCCACATCCATGTTTCATACATATTCAAGTTGTCACATATCCTCCAGGTAGTTGGATGTGCCTAGCATTCCTCTCAATGTCCACTTGGGGATGGGTATGTTGCGGGGGACAGTTTGGTATGTTCTCCTGAGTGATTGACCAGTAGAATTTTGGCTCGGATGCTTATTTGGCGATGGATTGGTCTTGTTGTGTCACATGTCCATTGTGAGAGTGGGTAAATCCATTGCCTGCCCCGGGGGTGTGTGCTTGTGAGAGGGGGGGGTGTGACCGGGCCTGCTGTTGGGTGTAGTGTGATTTGTCATTGGGTCTCCCAGGTGATGTGTCTGTCCCCTCATGGTGCATGCTGGCATGACAGTGAGTTTGAGTGCCTGTGCTAGATATCTGAGCTTGTGTAGTTGGTGTTTGAGTGTACAGTGGTCACAGAAGGGCCTTGTGCTGCATACAGCAGGGCCAAGTGTCAGCTACCTTGTAAGTACTTTGCCAGTCCCTGTGCATTGGGCATGGTGCATGGGTATGTACCTAGGCCATATGGGCTGAGGGCATTGGTGTCTGCTTCGGAGTTACGCAATGTGTTGTGTGAGCCCCACCCTCCCAGCATCTGGGACATCCAGTCTTGGGTTTGTGGTTGGTGTGGCCTGGGACATGGCATTGCCTTTATTTGTGAATGGGGCATGGAGACGTTAGTGGCATGAGCGTGGTTTTAGAGTGTGGTTGTGTGCGGTGAGGGCTTGGGGGAAGTTGCGTGCATTTGGTGTATTTGTGGTGTGGATGGCATTCCCCCCATGTTACGTGAGTTGTTTGTGTACTCACCAGGCTCTGCGACTCCTTCGACTCCGTGTACTCCCAACGGCGGTAGCATGGCCATCACCTTCTCCTCCCAGGGATGGTAATGTACGGGTCTGCGGGGCAGCCCGCCTCCAGTGATGTTACTCTGGGCGTATTCCTCGTTCATCTTCCTCTTGACTGCCCTGCGCAGATCGTACCACCTGGCTTGGCATTCATGACTGGTCCTTCGGATGGGCGCAACAGCATTCACCTTGTCGACGATCCTCTGCCACAGGCTTGTTTTTTGGGCTATGCTGGTCTGTCTGAGCAATGTTCCAAACAGCTGTGGCTCGACTCTGATGACTTCATTGACGAGGAGGTCCAGCTCCGCCCTTGTGAACTTTGGATTCTTGTCTGTGGGCATGGTGTGGGGTGTGGGTGTGGATGGTTGTGGGTGTGTGGGTGTGAATGTGACGGTGTGTGTGTGAATGTGAAGAGGGGGTGTTTGTGAATGAGGTTGTGTGAAGGTGTGTAAGTGAAGGTGTAGTTAAGCTGTAAGTAAGGTGCAGTTATTTGTCTGTGGGGTCTGGCAGCAGTGAGTCTGTTGCAAAGGCTCATGGGTTGTGTGTGTGGGCCCTTTTTATTGGTCCATTTGTGGGTGTGGCTGGGTTTGAATTTGTGGTGGGTGTGTTATAAGAGGTGGTTGAGATTTAGGGCCTCTGTTTGCCTGTTTGGATGTGCCAGGTCAGTCATAGAGATGTATTTTGTCATGTTGACGTGTTTTGTGGTGTTGTGCGAGTTGAATTGACTCTCCTTGTGCTGTTTTACAGTGTCCTGGTTCTGTACGAGTCTTTTTCGCGTAGGTAAGGTCCGTACATATGCGATGCTGGGTGAGGGTGCTGGGGTACGGTGTTGGGGTACGGTGCGTACAGGTACGGGGCTGGGGTACAAGCCTGGGGTGCGTCACGTAATGGTGGGGGGCTGTGCTAAGGTGATGGGGTACGGTGCATACAGGTGCGGGGCTGTGCTACTGAGTTGGGGTACAGTGCGTACAGGTACGGGGCTGGGCTACGGTGTTGAGGTACAGTGCCTACATGTGCCGGGTTGGGCTACGGTTTTGGGGTACGGTGCGTACATGTATGGGGCTGGGCTACGGTGTTGGGGTACGGTGCGTACAGGTGCGGGGCTGTGCTACGATGTTGGGGTACGGTGCGTACAGGTGCAGGGATGTGCTACGGTGTTGGGGTACGGTGCGTACTGGTGCGGGGCTGTGCTACGGTGTTGGGGTACGGTGCATACAGGTGCGGGGATGTGCTAGGGTGTTGGGGTACGATGTGTACAGGTGCAGGGCTGGGCTACGGTGTTGGGGTACGGTACATACAGGTATGGGGCTGGGAGACGGGTCTGGGGTGCGGCGCGTACAGGTGGGGGGCTGGGGTACGGTCCTGGGGTAAGGGGCGTACAGGTGCGGGGCTGGGAGACGGGCCTGGGGTGCGGCGCGTACATGTGCGGGGCTGTGCTACGGTGTTGGGGTATGGTGCGGAGGGGGGGTACGGTGCTGACATACGGGGGTACGGTGCTGACATGTGCGGAGTGAGGGGGTCTGTATGACTCGTATCCGGGCACAAGTTTACCCATGTACATGTAAGCTGCAGCTTTCGCTCCGTACGGGGCATTTTACATGCGGTTGTGTATTCGGACGGGTGGTACGGATCGTACTTGCGCGCTCGGACTTCTGTTTTACGATTTGCACGTAAAAATGTCCGGCTCCCTGTCGGACAATTTTCCCGACGCTATTCGGACGTAAAAATTTACGGCTCCCTCTCGGACCATTTTCCCGACGCAATTCGTATGTACTTTTTCACGTACGAATCGTACTTCGCAGTTTGTACGGTACTTGTACGATTCGTACGTAAAAAAATACAGATACGAGTCGGACGGTAAATTTTTTTAACGGATCGGAATCGGCACCAGAATGATTAAAAGTAAAAGTACCTCAAAATCATTGATAATTTCCCTATAGCAGGTTTTATAAAAACCAGAACTAATGTGAGATACAATCATGAACTAAAGTGAAGTACAGACAGAGTGCTTTAGTGTAATTTAAAATGACTTCCTATTTCAACAGCATTATATTACTTAAACATACAGAAGTTAAAGTGGTTAACCAAAGCAGTTATCAATAGCTTAGTGGACTAACACGATTCTACCTAAGATGGTTCTATAAGCAAACTTCAGAAAGCAGGAATATAATTTGTTAAGATTCAATAGAATTCCTAGTATGCATTATGAAATGTAGAACCAAATACAATCTGTTCTTACATTGAGAAGTCTTCTTCTGCACCTTCAGGTCTCAGTTGCAACCTTTTTTGATCTATTTCTACATGCCCAAAATAGAAATCTCGAGATTGCATACACAATTTGCTCCTTAGAGTCACATACAAGGAGCCGATAGGCCTCCCTGTGCTGTACAAATCCCAGTAGTTTACAGACTGGCACAATCCACAATCCATCAAAAATCAACAAGAGAGGAAGGGATCAACACGGCTAGTCCCCTCAGTAATTTATCCAGAATCAACAAAGCCAGTGTACAGTAATTCAAAACAAGGGGCACTGTAGTTAAAGCAATACATTAATCAAAAGAGCACAGAGCCACTGATTCCCTATGAACCGTTATGTCAATGGAAAGAAAGTTGGCCACTATGGAACAATACCCAGTGGGTATAAAAAGCCCTCACTCGCCAACCTGGTTGGTGACATGCTTCATCATTGGGCTTCCACTGGGACGACCGAATGTCATCCCAGTGTGCTGCGACGCCAGGTTACTGCGGAGCGGGGTTTGTTGTGTGGGGAAAGTGAATTTAAAATATCCAATTGAGTCAAAAAGAAACTTTAATGATTTTGCTTAATTGGAAAGGAGTAAAAAGGAGTGAGGGTCAAAAAAATAAAAGACCTGGTTCACTCAGTGGCGGTCAACATGTTTCTGCCTCTAGGAGTGTTAATCGGGCATTCTTCAGGACCAGAGTGGGATCTGCGGAGCCCCGGTGGTGTGAACTCACTAAGGTCCACCCTGCCGTGGGCTGCTTATGTGAAAATCAAAAAAACACTAAATAGTGTAAACTCCGCCAGATAAAGTAATAATTATGGGGAGAGGAACGAGTTTACTCTGACGATACAAAGAGACAAACAAACAGAAAGACAAAACATAAAGAGAGATATCAATGTTTGACGCAAAATCGTGCTCTACAAATCAGGAGTTAAGAACTGTTGTGCTCGAAGGACAAATGAGTGCCTCTAGATCTACCTCAGGTGCCAAAAATGTGAGAAGTTGTGCACCTAGGTATAATCAAATATCGGTGTAAGATAACAGAACGTTATCCTATCAAAAGTGACTAGTAGTCAAATCTCGGAACGCACGTGAAATGTAACGGTGACACTCAAATGCGGAGAAATCGGGCTAGGGACTGATAAAAATGGCCCGCGATGCTCAGTATGCACAAATAAGGGAACGGATCTTACAGAGAGGCCAGTCCGTTAGATGCCTCATGGATCCCGGGAGGGGGGTGGGAGCAAGTTGGCACACCCTGCATCATGAAGAAATGAAAAGAAAACGGAGTTCGTGTGAATATCACGAACGGAGGAGAAAGCGAAGGCTCGCTTACCTTGTTGGGCGAGGAGCGGATAATGTTACTTACGCCCTTGCTGCTCTGCACCCGTGGATAGCCTACACAGCCTCTTGCTGCCGGGTCCGGATGGTAGTGATCCGGGGCCGGGGGTGTGTATATAAAGGCCACTCGGCGCGTCCCTAGTCAGGCTCGCTAAGAGAGCTTCTACCTGATTGGGTAGAAAGCTCTTACTCCAATGCTGATTGGCCTAGAGAGATCCAATCGGAGCAAAGGTGTGAAAGAAGAGGTTGTTCGTTGCGCTAGGCAACGCTTAACAACGAGGGAGGAAAAAAAGGAGGTTTGTACAAAACTTTAATGGCAGGAACCACTGGGAGCACCAAACAAACTAACACAGAGCACACGTGGAGTGCGCATCGGGGCCTGGAGAAAATGCCCGGTTCCACATGGGTGGATAGAGAGTATCAAGTGTACGGTACTGCTCGAAGGGACTGTAAGGCAGACTCGTGCACTGGATCGAAGAGACCTGGCCTGTCTGAGATTAGGGCATAAATAGACGTGTACGGTACTGCTCGAAGGGACTGCAAGGCAGACTCGTGCACTGGATCGAGGAGACCTGGCCTGTCTGAGATTAGGGCCTGAATAGACCAAAGTCAACATAGCTGGGAAATGACACAATGCGGACATCACTGCCGGGGTGGCAGGAGTTCCTAATGTACAGAATAATTATCGTTAAAGCAGGAAAGATGAGATAAACCAAACGACTAATTAGAGTCAAAAAGCCGTGGTATCAGGGGTTTCTAATGAAAATAGTGATCATCATATAGGCTGAGAGTGTTCAAAGGATATTGGCCCAAGGGACATTATCATTCAACCCTTGAAGGTTAGTCCCCAAACGGTAGACCCACCTCTGCTCCCTTTCAAAAAGTACCTTAGGGATGTTTCTACCACTTGAGATCTCTTCTATCACTGTCCACCTTAAGTCGTTGGTTGTGTGGTTGACAGATAGAAAGTGTTCACTCATTTTGGTAGTTGTGCGTTTGCACCTGACGTTACTCCGGTGTTCGCATATCCGGAGTCTGACCTTCCTCGTCGTCATCCCCACGTATCGTAAACCGCAAGGGCATGTAATGAGGTAAACCACATTCGCAGTGTTACAATTCGTGTGGCCTCTTTGGGTCCAGATCTTGTTAGGTTCAAGGTTGAGGGTTTTGGTATGTGAGGTCAGATGGCATACACTGCAGTCAGAACAAGGAAAATGCCCAGTGATCTTGGGGAGGCCCCAAGCTTCCGTTATAGATCTTTGTGGGGTCTCTCGTGGCATCAGTGGTCGTGTATGTACCAGATTGTTGCGGAGGCTTTGTGCGCGTTTGAATGAAAAGAGCGGTTTTTCCCAGTTGCGATTAGCGCTGTTGATTATACCCCAATGTTTATTGATAGTCTTTTTCAGTTGGTTTGAAAGGGTACAATAGGTGGTGACACAGGTAAGTGGGATAGACGCAGTATCCTTTGGGTAGTCAGTTAAGAGTACATCCCTTGGTTGATTCCTCGCACGTTTGTAACTTCTGGAAAGGAGGGGGGATGGGTACCCTCTCGTTCTCAGTTTAGTTGTTAAATCCTGAGATTGGCTCTTGAAATCGCTCAGGGTGGTGCAATTTCGTCGTAGGCGGAGGTATTGTCCGTAGGGTAAATTTTCCCTCAGGGTGCGTGGGTGGAAACTGGTAAACTCGAGGAGATTGTTCCTCGAGGTTGGCTTGTAATAGGTCCTAGTTTGAAAGGACCCTCGTACCTTAGTTATCACCACATCAAGAAATACAACCTCAGATTCGTCATATGTATGTGTGAAATTCAGGTGCGGGTTCAGAGTGTTGATCCATGTGAGGAAAGACTGGAGGGTGTTGTTACTACCTTGCCAGATCAGAAGCACATCGTCTATATATCGCTTCCATAAGGCTATGGAAGAACGATAAGGGTTTGAAGTCGGGAGGATGAACTTCTGTTCAAAAGCATAGACGTACAGTCCAGCTACACTGGGAGCAAAGGTACTCCCCATGGAAGTACCTGTGGTTTGGAGATACAATTGTCCCTGGAACTCAAAGAAGTTTCTCTTCAAGGCCAAGGAAGCACATTGTATCACGAACTCTTTAGTGGTTCTGTATTCCCAGGGAGTGGAGTCAAGTGATTCTTCCAGGACCCTGATGGTTTCGTCCTGGGGAATGCTCGTATACAAGCTTTCTATGTCCAATGTTGCCAGTATAGTGTGTTCAGAGCACGTGGTGTTACTGAGTAATTTCAGAAGGTCCTTAGTATCTTTAAGGTAGGTGGTGGATTTTTGGACCAAGGGTTTCAGGAAGTGGTCACAGAACCGAGATAAGGGTTCCAAGAGAGAGTCAATCCCCGAGACAATGGGGCGTCCAGGTGGGGGGACTCTCTCTTTATGGATCTTGGGAAGGGTGTAGAAATAAGGGATCTTACCCGGGCCTTCAGTGAGGAAACGCGCTTCAACTCTGGTGATGACACCCTGTGTCTGTGCCTCTTCGACCACACTTAGGATCTCACCCTTGAGCTCCTAAGAGGCTGTGTAGGCTATCCACGGGTGCAGAGCAGCAAGGGCGTAAGTAACATTATCCGCTCCTCGCCCAACAAGGTAAGCGAGCCTTCGCTTTCTCCTCCGTTCGTGATATTCACACAAACTCCGTTTTCTTTTCATTTCTTCATGATGCAGGGTGTGCCAACTTGCTCCCACCCCCCTCCCGGGATCCATGAGGCATCTAACGGACTGGCCTCTCTGTAAGATCCGTTCCCTTATTTGTGCATACTGAGCATCGCGGGCCATTTTTATCAGTCCCTAGCCCGATTTCTCCGCATTTGAGTGTCACCGTTACATTTCACGTGCGTTCCGAGATTTGACTACTAGTCACTTTTGATAGGATAACGTTCTGTTATCTTACACCGATATTTGATTATACCTAGGTGCACAACTTCTCACATTTTTGGCACCTGAGGTAGATCTAGAGGCACTCATTTGTCCTTCGAGCACAACAGTTCTTAACTCCTGATTTGTAGAGCACGATTTTGCGACAAACATTGATATCTCTCTTTATGTTTTGTCTTTCTGTTTGTTTGTCTCTTTGTATCGTCAGAGTAAACTCGTTCCTCTCCCCATAATTATTACTTTATCTGGCGGAGTTTACACTATTTAGTGTTTTTTTGATTTTCACATAAGCAGCCCACGGCAGGGTGGACCTTAGTGAGTTCACACCACCGGGGCTCCGCACATCCCACTCTGGTCCTGAAGAATGCCCGATTAACACTCCTAGAGGCAGAAACATGTTGACCGCCACGGAGTGAACCAGGTCTTTTATTTTTTTGACCCTCACTCCTTTTTACTCCTTTCCAATTAAGCAAAATCATTAAAGTTTCTTTTTGACTCAATTGGATATTTTAAATTCACTTTCCCCACACAACAAACCCCGCTCCGCAGTAACCTGGCGTCGCAGCACACTGGGATGACATTCGGTCGTCCCAGTGGAAGCCCAATGATGAAGCATGTCACCAACCAGGTTGGCGAGTGAGGGCTTTTTATACCCACTGGGTATTGTTCCATAGTGGCCAACTTTCTTTCCATTGACATAACGGTTCATAGGGAATCAGTGGCTCTGTGCTCTTTTGATTAATGTATTGCTTTAACTACAGTGCCCCTTGTTTTGAATTACTGTACACTGGCTTTGTTGATTCTGGATAAATTACTGAGGGGACTAGCCGTGTTGATCCCTTCCTCTCTTGTTGATTTTTGATAGTTCAGCAGCGCACAGCTGTGAGAGACCGTGTTGTTTCTTTCTTCCCCCCCCTTACCTTAGGCGGGGGCTCTCCTTATCCTCTCGGGATTGCATCATCCCTCCTGTACCCAGACAGTATGGCCTCTCTTGGTCTTACTTTCTCAGACTCTGAGGTGGATGCTATTCTAGCACGCCCCTCACTTTTTGCGGACCCCTCCATATCACAAACAGTGACATATGCTAGCGAATGGGAACATTTCTCTGAGTTGAAGAAAAATCGAATCCGCACAATTCTGCATGGCACGATCCTAACGGAGTACCTACGGACTAATACAGCCCCAAGGGGCTTACTAGTAACCAACGCTCCACGTATCTTTCTGGAGGATGCCACCTTCAGAAAAGACTGGGCAATGATAGCATGGCACTGCACTCGAGACTGGTTAGTCTTAATCATAAAAACAGCCGTCCGACTGTCTGAGGCGATTATGATCGAGATTACCCAAACAGAAACACAATTCAAAACCACACTCACTGGTTTTAAAAAACGACTTGATGAACTGAACAAAGACATCAATGAGTATAAAGAGAATCTCACACAGAGCAAGGTGAATCAATTTCAGAAAGATCTTAAGAAATTTGAATTTAATAAAGTATACCCTTATGCTGACCCGGCCTTTGTGGCCGTACGTAGAACTGAAACCAACTCCTACGGGACAGATGATGACTCCTCTAACAGCAGCGGTTCAAGCAGTGGCAGCTCCAGACAAACCAGAAGGGGCAGACAAAGAGGAAGGTCACGTCCCTTCCCTAATCAAGCACCTTGGGCAAACTTCCCCCCACAACAAGGTGCTATGGGCTCACACCCCATACAATTCCATTACCCATTCGGCCCACAGATGGGATGGAACCCTGGATATGCCTCCCCAATGTACCCTCCTAACCCGTTTTCACAGCCCCATTTTTTAGAGAGGGGCCAAAGGGGAAAAGGCCGGCGGAGAGGGAACAACCAAAGAGTACACTGGGTACAAGACGACCCAGTGGGCAACCACACCCGGAGCAAACAAGCTCAGGAACAGTTGGCCTCGGGACCGAGCACTTCAACAGCCTGATCGTCAATCTGTCGAATAAGACACTAACAGACCATGAGAGATCGGCTTTGGAAAAGGGATTGGGCTTTGTTCCTTCAGCCCGCCCCGACAAATTCCGCCTTCACTGCGAACTGGCAGCATTTTTCAGGAAGTTGAAATTAAAAGCTTTCTTTGAAGGTCGAGTTAACGAGGGAGCTGACTTGGACGTAGGGGACACCCCCCTCCGACCACCATCGACCTTTAACCCTCCTCCACATACCATTCCTGTGGAAATTACGACCTTTGAACGAGCAGTTTTTGCCGAAATTGAGCACACAGTCATCCCCACTACTTTTAAGAATCTGAGGGCAGATGAGTACAGAGCCATCACCTCTCTCCGTGCGGACCCCAGCCTAACCATAAAACCCGCAGATAAGGGGGGTGCTGTCGTACTACTGAACACTACCGACTACGACCAGGAGTGTCTCCGTTTATTGAACGACCGCCACAACTACACACCACTCCTCAATGATCCATCTGAGGAGCTCAAGGGTGAGATCCTAAGTGTGGTCGAAGAGGCACAGACACAGGGTATCATCACCAGAGTTGAAGCGCGTTTCCTCACTGAAGGCCCGGGTAAGATCCCTTATTTCTACACCCTTCCCAAGATCCATAAAGAGAGAGTCCCCCCACCTGGACGCCCCATTGTCTCGGGGATTGACTCTCTCTTGGAACCCTTATCTCGGTTCTGTGACCACTTCCTGAAACCCTTGGTCCAAAAATCCACCACCTACCTTAAGGATACTAAGGACCTTCTGAAATTACTCAGTAACACCACGTGCTCTGAACACACTATACTGGCAACATTGGACATAGAAAGCTTGTATACGAGCATTCCCCAGGACGAAACCATCAGGGTCCTGGAAGAATCACTTGACTCCACTCCCTGGGAATACAGAACCACTAAAGAGTTCGTGATACAATGTGCTTCCTTGGCCTTGAAGAGAAACTTCTTTGAATTCCAGGGACAATTGCATCTCCAAACCACAGGTACTTCCATGGGGAGTACCTTTGCTCCCAGTGTAGCTGGACTGTACGTCTATGCTTTTGAACAGAAGTTCATCCTCCCGACTTCAAACCCTTATCGTTCTTCCATAGCCTTATGGAAGCGATATATAGACGATGTGCTTCTGATCTGGCAAGGTAGTAACAACACCCTCCAGTCTTTCCTCACATGGATCAACACTCTGAACCCGCACCTGAATTTCACACATACATACGACGAATCTGAGGTTGTATTTCTTGATGTGGTGATAACTAAGGTACGAGGGTCCTTTCAAACTAGGACCTATTACAAGCCAACCTCGAGGAACAATCTCCTCGAGTTTACCAGTTTCCACCCACGCACCCTGAGGGAAAATTTACCCTACGGACAATACCTCCGCCTACGACGAAATTGCACCACCCTGAGCGATTTCAAGAGCCAATCTCAGGATTTAACAACTAAACTGAGAACGAGAGGGTACCCATCCCCCCTCCTTTCCAGAAGTTACAAACGTGCGAGGAATCAACCAAGGGATGTACTCTTAACTGACTACCCAAAGGATACTGCGTCTATCCCACTTACCTGTGTCACCACCTATTGTACCCTTTCAAACCAACTGAAAAAGACTATCAATAAACATTGGGGTATAATCAACAGCGCTAATCGCAACTGGGAAAAACCGCTCTTTTCATTCAAACGCGCACAAAGCCTCCGCAACAATCTGGTACATACACGACCACTGATGCCACGAGAGACCCCACAAAGATCTATAACGGAAGCTTGGGGCCTCCCCAAGATCACTGGGCATTTTCCTTGTTCTGACTGCAGTGTATGCCATCTGACCTCACATACCAAAACCCTCAACCTTGAACCTAACAAGATCTGGACCCAAAGAGGCCACACGAATTGTAACACTGCGAATGTGGTTTACCTCATTACATGCCCTTGCAGTTTACGATACGTGGGGATGACGACGAGGAAGGTCAGACTCCGGATATGCGAACACCGGAGTAACGTCAGGTGCAAACGCACAACTACCAAAATGAGTGAACACTTTCTATCTGTCAACCACACAACCAACGACTTAAGGTGGACAGTGATAGAAGAGATCTCAAGTGGTAGAAACATCCCTAAGGTACTTTTTGAAAGGGAGCAGAGGTGGGTCTACCGTTTGGGGACTAACCTTCAAGGGTTGAATGATAATGTCCCTTGGGCCAATATCCTTTGAACACTCTCAGCCTATATGATGATCACTATTTTCATTAGAAACCCCTGATACCACGGCTTTTTGACTCTAATTAGTCGTTTGGTTTATCTCATCTTTCCTGCTTTAACGATAATTATTCTGTACATTAGGAACTCCTGCCACCCCGGCAGTGATGTCCGCATTGTGTCATTTCCCAGCTATGTTGACTTTGGTCTATTCAGGCCCTAATCTCAGACAGGCCAGGTCTCCTCGATCCAGTGCACGAGTCTGCCTTGCAGTCCCTTCGAGCAGTACCGTACACGTCTATTTATGCCCTAATCTCAGACAGGCCAGGTCTCTTCGATCCAGTGCACGAGTCTGCCTTACAGTCCCTTCGAGCAGTACCGTACACTTGATAATCTCTATCCACCCATGTGGAACCGGGCATTTTCTCCAGGCCCCGATGCGCACTCCACGTGTGCTCTGTGTTAGTTTGTTTGGTGCTCCCAGTGGTTCCTGCCATTAAAGTTTTGTACAAACCTCCTTTTTTTCCTCCCTCGTTGTTAAGCGTTGCCTAGCGCAACGAACAACCTCTTCTTTCACACCTTTGCTCCGATTGGATCTCTCTAGGCCAATCAGCATTGGAGTAAGAGCTTTCTACCCAATCAGGTAGAAGCTCTCTTAGCGAGCCTGACTAGGGACGCGCCGAGTGGCCTTTATATACACACCCCCGGCCCCGGATCACTACCATCCGGACCCGGCAGCAAGAGGCTGTGTAGGCTATCCACGGGTGCAGAGCAGCAAGGGCGTAAGTAACATTATCCGCTCCTCGCCCAACAAAGTAAGCGAGCCTTCGCTTTCTCCTTCGTTCGTGATATTCACACGAACTCCGTTTTCTTTTCATTTCTTCATGATGCAGGGTGTGCCAACTTGCTCCCACCCCCCTCCCGGGATCCATGAGGCATCTAACGGACTGGCCTCTCTGTAAGATCCGTTCCCTTATTTGTGCATACTGAGCATCGCGGGCCATTTTTATCAGTCCCTAGCCCGATTTCTCCGCATTTGAGTGTCACCGTTACATTTCACGTGCGTTCCGAGATTTGACTACTAGTCACTTTTGATAGGATAACGTTCTGTTATCTTACACCGATATTTGATTATACCTAGGTGCACAACTTCTCACATTTTTGGCACCTGAGGTAGATCTAGAGGCACTCATTTGTCCTTCGAGCACAACAGTTCTTAACTCCTGATTTGTAGAGCACGATTTTGCGACAAACATTGATATCTCTCTTTATGTTTTGTCTTTCTGTTTGTTTGTCTCTTTGTATCGTCAGAGTAAACTCGTTCCTCTCCCCATAATTATTACTTTATCTGGCGGAGTTTACACTATTTAGTGTTTTTTTGATTTTCACATAAGCAGCCCACGGCAGGGTGGACCTTAGTGAGTTCACACCACCGGGGCTCCGCACATCCCACTCTGGTCCTGAAGAATGCCCGATTAACACTCCTAGAGGCAGAAACATGTTGACCGCCACGGAGTGAACCAGGTCTTTTATTTTTTTGACCCTCACTCCTTTTTACTCCTTTCCAATTAAGCAAAATCATTAAAGTTTCTTTTTGACTCAATTGGATATTTTAAATTCACTTTCCCCACACAACAAACCCCGCTCCGCAGTAACCTGGCGTCGCAGCACACTGGGATGACATTCGGTCGTCCCAGTGGAAGCCCAATGATGAAGCATGTCACCAACCAGGTTGGCGAGTGAGGGCTTTTTATACCCACTGGGTATTGTTCCATAGTGGCCAACTTTCTTTCCATTGACATAACGGTTCATAGGGAATCAGTGGCTCTGTGCTCTTTTGATTAATGTATTGCTTTAACTACAGTGCCCCTTGTTTTGAATTACTGTACACTGGCTTTGTTGATTCTGGACAATCCACAATCCACCTTCTTCTGGGCAGGGCATAACTGGGCAGAAGAAAAGAAACTGTTCTACCAACCCTGAGGTCCACCGGCTGAAAGGGCAGTGGAAAATTGTGATAATAGTCTTGTCTCACTGACCAATAAATTACCTCAGAGGTAGATTACCAATTCTGAATTTAATGTATAAAGTTCTAGCTGCCATGATTGTATCCTATCCAAATAGGGCTAAAAAGATGGGATGCATATGATTTGGCAAACATTCTCAGAGATATGCCCTCCATTTTGATCATTCCATATTCTCATTAAGACTAGTTCCCATAAAGCCCCCTTCATCTTGACGATAATGTCTTTACTTAAAGCTGTTCGTAAATACCAAACTTCCTCTATCTTGATACTTTCATATAAGCATTTTATGCTTTCGAACTACATGGTACGCACACTTTTATCCAATATAAGGTATTCCACTAATGCATCGCTATATACTGCCAATTCGAAATGGTCCAGAGGTGTACCCAGTACAAAAAGGATTTTAAAAGAGCCACAGAGTCTACCTTGCTTATCACTAGGTCAATAAGTAGCAGTATCAGAGGTACACAATTGTGGAGAGGCAAAGGAGTGATCTGAGGAATTTATTTTCAGCTTGAACTAAGGGGGATAGGTCAGCACATCCCTAGATTTCGTCACCATAGATAGCCCCTGATATGACAGTAGCTCTGTAAACTTCAAGCACTGGGGAGACCATTCCACTAGATGTAGCTTTATGTTTCCTTACAATGGCAGCTGCCTTTGCTGTAGTATGGCTCTACTTTTTCTTATCTGGGCAGCCCATAACAGGTTATCGGCAAATCTGAGGCCCAGGCAATCAAATCACTTTGCTTGTTCAAAGGGCTCCCCCTGCACCACCATCCTACCTGTAAAGTAGCATTTAAGATTCATTTCCATCAATTTGGACTTTGAGGAATTTATTGCAAGTCATCTTGCTTCACAAAACATGGATAATTGATCAAAAAGAAACTGCAAGCCCATCTGAGTTCTAGATAGGACAAGGTTGTCATTTGTAAACATGTGGATCTGGATACTGATGCTTCCTCATTTGGGTGCTTCATGTTTGCTGTCTCCCAACCAGTGCACTACATCATTGATATAGAGACAAAACAGTGTGGGTGCAAGCATGCACCCTTGTCTCATGCCCCTGGCAATTTGAATTCTCGGTGTGAGATTTCCATCTGTTTTCCAACTGACCTGTGCAAAATTCTCAGAATGTAGAAGCCTGAAAATTCGTAAGCCATCTCCAGGAAAGCCATAGTTCTCCAGGACTCCCCATCGGCTGTTCCCGGGGACCAGGTCAAAAGGGGCCATCAAATCCATGAAGGCCATATATAGATGGTCTCGGCTCAAGGGGATGTATTTACAACACATCTCCGTGAAGCAGAACCCATGGTTCACAGCACTCACCCCATGCCTGAATCCTGCCTGACTATCATTTAGAATATTATGATCAGATACCCATTGGAGGAGTCTAGACAACTCCTGCCTTCAAATGATCTTCTGGCTGTTTTTGTTTTAACTGGTCAGTTTGTATATGGGACATCCTGCCTTCCCATCTTGAAGATAGAAACAATGATGGCAAAATGCCAGGAGGAAGGAATGCCGTCTTATATCATAATTGAATTGCCCACAGTATTTAAGTAAAGGACCCACATTTTGGGTTGGGATATAAAGAGACCACCTAGGATCATCTCTGCCTGGTGCTTTCCCCCTCTTCATCTGGTATAAGGATGCCGCATTTCTGCTACTCAAAATTCCATGTTGCTGCCTACCTTATCCTCAGTTTTAGGATTATCACAAGGAGGTGTAGATATGCCATAGCAGGGAAGGGGTCCTTGGGCCATTTGCTATCAGATCAGAGAAATGAGCTACCCATGCCTCAGGCTGAAACGCTGCTTCCAAATGATTATTTATTAGATGATTACCATTAGCAATTAATTCCCTTCATGTCCCTATTAGATAGTAATCCTGTGGGGCTGTCCCACTGGGCTGACTCCCACTGGCATTTGCTTTTGACAAAACTATCCAGTAGCTTCTTCTTGTCTCGATGATATCACTATGCTCTCCTTTTTTCAGTGCTTCAAGGAGAGCTACTTTTGCGAATCTGCACTCTCCTGTGTACCACAGAGTGTCTCCTCTGAGGATGGTCCTACTCCCTTCCTTAGGGAAGTGTTGTTGCTTCAACTGATTCATTAGTTCACACTGAACACCTACAAAGCCAATCGATCTTTCGTCAAGTGGCTCATATTTGCCCAGTATGTCCAGAAATAAATTGTAAATGTTGTAGGATCACCTGCAATTAATGCTCATTTTATGTTCCTTCTGTTATTGGTGGTGACTATTGTACCTAGTTTGCTATTACAAGACAAACATGCTTCCATGTAAGCACCAGCTTTAATTTGGGCGCTAAGCGAATCGTGATTGCTATGCATACTTGGGACTGTAGTGTAGTTCCTATAGTACCCATGCAGGACCTGCGCTTTTGAACAACATACACTGTGGGTCGGGTGGTCGACTGACTCTGTGCACCCTCACCGCGTATGTTAGCCTAGTTTGCATTAGCTAGCTCACAGTGCCACTAGAATCTCCTTTTATCAGAGAGATTAGTTTTTGGCAACTTCAGAATACAACAAACCCTGATTCCTCAGACTCGTGGAAACAATATACTACTTTTCACCCAGTCACTCGTGCTTGTTTTTTTTTATCTCAGAGAGATACACAGAAGAAAACAGTCAAGCTTGTTTACAATAAGAATTTATTGTACAGCAGTTCTTCTTGTGTGAAATATATGAGCTGCTACAACAGTAATACAGTAGTAGAGATATAGGATCAGCAGTACAGTGAATAAAGAGCAATAGTACAGTTCTACCATTTTGCAATAGTCATGAACATATACATGAATATAAAATACATTTATAAATTAAAGCGCATGCTCCTAAGATGCCTGTCTATATTTACCTAAGTGTACCTAGCATGTGAGTAGGTGTGAAAGAGCTAATAAGCCTAAGTGTCAAGAATCCCGCTAGGATTTAGTCGAACCCCATTACCTGAATAATGAGAGTGTGGGACCTCATCCTGGTCTCGAGTTGGACACCCCGCAAGGGATGTTCAGACCACTGTCAGCTGGAGCTACTGCATGCAGAAGTCTCAGCGTCTCTTGTCAGTGTGTCAGCCTTGAAGTCTCGGTTCCCTCCTGCCTACTGATAGCAAGAGGTGCTGTATTTATACAGTCCTTGTGCATGTGTTAGCCATTGTTCAGTATGAGAATGACAATGGAGAGTAAACCTTGTGCGTAGATAGGAGAGGTGAAGTATAACCCCTGGGTAGTGTTCTCATAAATTATTTATAATTGCTAAGGATGACGTCCTAGCAATATTGATTGGGAAAAAACCTCCCTCTGCATGGAACTAGGTGAAAGGTTTAGTCCATATAAGGCGTCAGTCCTTATAAGGCATTATGTCCCTATAAGGCATTCTGTCCTTATTAGGAGTTATATCCTTATAAGGCTCGTTCATATTAAATGAAGGGGAGATGCTGTTGGGAAAGAGAACGATGTTCTCTGGACCTATGTTAGGGTACCGATATGAAATATAACACCCAGTCCTCCTAATATTCAACAATATTAATACACAATTAAGATACACGTTTATAATGGTGTCAGTACATAAGATCATCAATGAGTCATTTAAAATGTTTCTAAAAACGTTAAAAATCATTTAAAAACAGTTTCAAAACAAGGAGAGAAAGAAATGTTGTCTTGGAATATGAATTTTTGTTGTAAATTTCTGCAAATCACAGTTCTAAATGAGATCGATCACACAAGTTGAACTACTGCAAGCGTACTTAGAAGGCCATGCTTTGTTATGGAAAGTGTAAATTTGAAAAGGTTGTTTGAAGAAAAGGGAAAGAAAAAAATCAGAATTTGTTACCAGCACACGGTGAGCCAGATTTAGATTAAATGTCCTGGCTGGGAGACACAACATTATCGCTGCCTGCTGCCGTAGGGTACAAATATTGTAGTACCTTGCATAGCATGTCGAGAGTGCACAGATGACATTCAGCGCTGCCAACAGTTGTTGGAGAGGCTGCCGGTGCTGTAGTCGATACCTCGATGCCAATGGTGGAGCTGAAATTCAACTCAGTTGAAAAGAGCACCTGCGGATCCTCAAGGAATTCATTTGTCAAGATGAGAATACGCTGAGGACAGAGTCGAGCCTGGGACCGCAGTGGTTCCAGCCTGGAGTCTAAGTCCGCCGACGTCTCCATTAGAAGTGTCAGACAGATGTCCAACTCGCATTCTCCTCCGCAAAACAGGCATCGGAAACAGGTGCAGTGCAGTCTTCAAAGACTGATCTGAACGATAAGAACCAAGAAGCACTTAGTTCTCGAAGGCGAGGTGCACCCAGATGTTGTACCATGCTCTCACGGTAATATCTCTCCAGGAAAGCTTTTGCCAAGTTTGGTCGGGCCAAATATGTTAAAATCAACCTTGTCCCATACTATACAATCGAGTATAGGAACTGCTGGAATGTTCAATGATGACAAGTCTCTTTGTTCACGATGCGATGATGGATGTGGCTTTAGTAGGATGCTGACCTTTTGGGCTGTGGAACTTTGCTGAAGATAGTGTCCATTAATAAGCATACTAAAAGTTAGTACTGAGCCTAGCCAGAAAAGAAAAAACAATATCCCAGAAATTACCCAGAGTTCACTCCAAGGTGATACCAGGTATGTCTTTTGAAGAAAGAGAAGAAAGTTCTTTAATTGGTGCTTGAATGGTGTTTTGGCTGGCGTTGTTTCTGGCTTGCTTTCATCCATAGTGAACGTATCAAAGTTAATGAAATAGCCCGAAGCAGTTCGATCAATTGTAGGAATTGCATCAGGGTTATTTTCCTCTCAATGAGGCATGTTGATGTAGACTTCTGTATTTGGTCTAATTGCAACTTGTGAATTATTCTGATGTTCATTTTGATTTTGAATGTCTGGTTCAAGTGGAACACGTTCCTTAGCATTGTTGCTTAGTCCTTCATTCCTCACAGGTGGCTCTTCAAACGTGATGAGTCTTTCTGTTTGAACTTATTGGATTGTAGCTAGAGAAGGGTGTCTGCTGCAGTGGAGCCCACCAGGCCTACAGTTTAGTATCGGCCACATAGTGTGGTTTGATTGAGGCTATTTAGACAAATGTTTTCTCCTTTTTTACGGCAAGAGGCGGGAGCAGCACCGTTCTTGTTCTGTGTACTGCAAAGACTGGTACAGGTTATCTGTATGAAGGTCCAAATTTCTTTTTGTCTGCAATTTTCTCCCTGGCCAGACCCATGACTTTTGAAATCCAGACAGGTCTTGCCGTGACTACCTTGACTTCCTCAGTGGCGGTCTGCTTTAGATGGACATTACTTTGTTTTGTCCTGGATTCGTTTAGATCCTGTAAAACAGCCAATCATGGATATCAAATGGTTTTTCATCTGCCACTGCGCCTTCACAATCAAGATCAGGTACCCACAATCGTGTCCCAAAGAGGACCTCATATAGAGTGACACCCCCTAGAGAGTTTCTTGGCTGGTTGTTTAACACCCGCTGTAACCCATAAAGGTGTTTGGCCCAACTACCACCCTTGTCTAGTACCCTAGCTGTTAAAGATTGCTTTGATTCACAGTTTTTTCTCTCCACAACCACATTACCCTCAGGATGGTACAGAGATGAGAACTGCAATGCTATGCCCATTCCTTCCATGGCCTCTTTGTAGGTCCCGAGAGCTAAACGCAGGACCGCAGTCAGAATGTAACGTGCTAACTGCGTATGGCCGATAAAGACTCGCAAATCTTTTATAACAGTTCGAGCTTCAGCCGAGCGCTGAGCCATACCCATAGGAGTCTCGAGCAGGAATCCACTGCAACCATAATATATTTGTAAGCGCCGTCTGTTTGTAAGGGGCCGCAGTGGTCCAAGTACACACATGCAAGAGGTTTGTCTGATTTTAATAATGGCGTCTGTGCCGGGTGTGCAACGGTGGAGCCTTTCATCTGCTAGCAGATGTCGCATTTCAAGACAGTCTTTAGTTTGCTTAGTTAAACCTGGCCACCAGTGTTGTTTCAGTAATGAAATAGTCCCTGTAACGCCTGTGTGCACAGAGTCCAAAACCTCATGTGTAGCTAGTATTAAACCTTGCCTTCGATCCATATTTGGTATTAATCTATCCCCCACTCCAGGAATCTGAGCATATGGAATGTTTTGTGCATCTAACTTGTAGGAGTATTTGAGGGGACACGTTTTAGGTACTGCTGAGCTGCTTTTGCGTGATGCGATGACAGCTACCATAATATCTCCGTCTATTCTCGTTTTTTAACAAGTGAGTGCAGCTCGGAAGCCGTGCAAACATCCCCCTTTGCAGCTTCATCAGCCAATGAATTCCCTGCAACATGAACGCCATCACGTTGATGACTCAGTGTGTGAATCATGTGAGTTCTCGGTAGCTTGGCTTTCAACTTTGCTACCTGTTCCCATAGCATTTTATGCTTAATTGTGCCACCTTTCGCATCTTTGAACCCGTTTTGTTCCCAACGTTGTAAGTACTCATTGTACAACTGTACACAGTAAAAAGAATCACACACAATTAGTGTGGGGAATTCGTGATCCGTATTTACAAGTATCAGTGCTTTTAATTCTGCCAAATGTGCCGTGCAGTCTCCTAGACATTGCGTTTTTTGTGCAACTTGGATGGAACTTGCCATCATGCATGCGACCTTTAACGATAGCACACGCCTACAAATATTGCTTCTTACTTCCTATGGCCGGTTGCGCAGATCTGTCAGTATAAATAATATATTCATACTGATCGAGAGGCAAGATTTCATTTGGTAAAGGATATTCTTGTTCGTATTGCAGGAATGCTTGTGTTTTTAAACTTGGATCAAACTTGTATTCAACGTCTGTTGCAGTAAGAGAATTAGCCTATTGTACTCATCTTGGATGTACTGCTTTCGTATTGGGAATGCTGGCCTTTGTAACAGCTTCTAAAGCCGGTACCGGGGTTAGGACAATAATGCGTTTCCTCTGAGCCAGTGTACTTTCTCTTGCTACAGCAGTCTGAACAGCTATCAGGATTTTTTCTTTTGAAGTGAAACGCAGGTGTGATTTGTATGCGATTGGTACTTCATTGAAGGTCAAATAAGTGTACCCGCATTGACCCGCAATTATACGGATCACCAAGTGACGTACGTTTACGCTTGTTTATGCGTGTTTGGAAGCTATAATGTCTTCCTGGAGTGAAGAGAGAATATTAGTATATTTTTGTATCCAATTTCAGGCTGAAAAGTCAGGTTTTATTAAGTTGTAGAAAGGCTTTACCCTTTGTGCGTAATCTAAAATGTATGTTCTGCTGAAAATTAGGAATCCTAGTATTGATTGTAATTTGTTTTATGATTTTGGAGGCTGGAGCAGTGCACACTTTTCTAAAAAGTTTGCTGCCAGACATTTCCCTTCACTTGACAGCTCATATCCCAAAAATAGGACATTGAGGTGGGCTATTTTTGATTTTTTATAGTTAATTTTGTAGCCCTCGGTGACAAATCCCATAATAATGGTGCTTACTCTGGTCTAGTGCCTCTCTAAGTCGTCACCTTTAAGATAAATATCATCCACATAGGACAACGTGTCTTCATCACATTTTTGAAGTAACTCTGTTACCCTTGCTGAAAATACCCCGGGCTATTCTTATACCCTTGGGCTAAACGACAAAATTGTCACTGGAACCCTAGCGCACTGAATGCGGTTAGATACCTGCTTTCAGGTGCTATATTTTGGCAGAAAAATCCATTTGAGATATCAAGTGCTGTCTTGTATTTTTTGCACACAATGTTATTCATTAATGCGGCAGTATGTGCATTTTGGAGAGCAAATATCTTTGTGCATGAGTTTAGATGTCTGTAACCTAAAACTAGATGCTATGTATTGTCGGCTTTAGAGATTGGAAACAAAGGATTGTTCATTGGAGAGGTACATTTTTCAATGACCCCCTGGTATTCAAGATGATCTAAGATCTCTCTGACCTGTTTTTTAGCTTCTTGCTTTATTGGATATTGCCTCTGAGCAGTAGGTGAAACTTTTAACTGGATCACGTGGTAGGTTGAGTCCTCATCCCACCCAGCGTGATTTATGTACAATGCTGGAGCTTTGGCTACTGCACACTCCTGTGCATATGTAAGTTTAAGGTGAACGGGAACATGATCGAAAAATGCATGAAAAATTATACTTTCTCCTCTTGGGCACTCAATTACGAATGCTGGCGGACAATCTTGTTCTACTAACAGTATGTAATAACCAGATGATAAGTTCTTCCAAAACAGACCTTTTACTTTCCAGGGCTTGTCCCCCTCCATCCTGAGTGTTATTTCACATAACCTATGTGGGACTATCACCCTGGTGTCTGGTGTTTCCACTGTAATGTAATCATTTAACACTGCTGTCACCAGTAATTCCTTCAGGTTCTGGCGAGCTATTGTTACTTTTGATGCACTACTCTAGCATTGTCAGAGCCCATTCCCCGTTCAGAATTTGTGTCCTCAGAATTCTGGGCATGTCTGATTTTCAGACCAGCAACTTTCTTTTTCTTAAATTGAGGTTTTGAATTTTGCTTATCTTCATTTTTGAAGTAACTCTGTTACCCTTGCTGAAAATACCCCGGGCTATTCTTATACCCTTGGGCTAAACAACAAAATTGTCACTGGAACCCTAACGCACTGAATGCGGTCAGATACCTGCTTTCAGGTGCTATATTTTGGCAGAAAAATCCATTTGAGATATCAAGTGCTGTCTTGTATTTTTTGCACACAATGTTATTCATTAATGCGGCACTATGTGCATTTTGGAGAGCAAATATCTTTGTGCATGAGTTTAGATGTCTGTAATCTAAAACCAGATGCTATGTATTGTCGGGTTTAGAGATGGGAAACAAAGTATTGTTCATTGGAGAGGTACATTTTTCAATGACCCCCTGGTATTCAAGATGATCTAAGATCTCTCTGACCTGTTTTTTAGCTTCTTGCTTTATTGGATATTGCCTCTGAGCAGTAGGTGAAACTTTTAACTGGATCACGTGGTAGGTTGAGTCCTCATCCCACCCAGCGTGATTTATGTACAATGCTGGAGCTTTGGCTACTGCACACTCCTGTGCATATGTAAGTTTAAGGTGAACGGGAACATGATCGAAAAATGCATGAAAAATTATACTTTCTCCTCTTGGGCACTCAATTACGAATGCTGGCGGACAATCTTGTTCTACTAACAGTATGTAATAACCAGATGATAAGTTCTTCCAAAACAGACCTTTTACTTTCCAGGGCTTGTCCCCCTCCATCCTGAGTGTTATTTCACATAACCTATGTGGGACTATCACCCTGGTGTCTGGTGTTTCCACTGTAATGTAATCATTTAACACTGCTGTCACCAGTAATTCCTTCAGGTTCTGGCGAGCTATTGTTACTTTTGATGCACTACTCTAGCATTGTCAGAGCCCATTCCCCGTTCAGAATTTGTGTCCTCAGAATTCTGGGCATGTCTGATTTTCAGACCAGCAACTTTCTTTTTCTTAAATTGAGGTTTTGAATTTTGCTTATCTTCATTTTTGAAGTAACTCTGTTACCCTTGCTGAAAATACCCCGGGCTATTCTTATACCCTTGGGCTAAACAACAAAATTGTCACTGGAACCCTAACGCACTGAATGCGGTCAGATACCTGCTTTCAGGTGCTATATTTTGGCAGAAAAATCCATTTGAGATATCAAGTGCTGTCTTGTATTTTTTGCACACAATGTTATTCATTAATGCGGCACTATGTGCATTTTGGAGAGCAAATATCTTTGTGCATGAGTTTCGATGTCTGTAATCTAAAACCAGATGCTATGTATTGTCGGGTTTAGAGATGGGAAACAAAGTATTGTTCATTGGAGAGGTACATTTTTCAATGACCCCCTGGTATTCAAGATGATCTAAGATCTCTCTGACCTGTTTTTTAGCTTCTTGCTTTATTGGATATTGCCTCTGAGCAGTAGGTGAAACTTTTAACTGGATAACGTGGTAGGTTGAGTCCTCATCCCACCCAGCGTGATTTATGTACAATGCTGGAGCTTGGGCTACTGCCCACTCCCGTGCATATGTAAGTTTAAGGTGAACGGGAACATGATCGGAAAATGCAGGAAAAATTATACTTTCTCCCCTTGCACACTCAATTACGAATGCTGACGGACAATCTTGTTCTACTAATAGGATGTCATAACCAGATTATAAGTTCTTCCAAAACAGACCTTTTACTTTCCAGGGCTTGTCCCCCTCCATCCCGAGTGTTATTTCATATAACTTATGTGGGACTCTCACCCTGGTGTCTGGTGTTTCCACTGTAATGTAATCATTTAACACTGCTGTCACCAGTAATTCCTTCAGGTTCTGGCGAGCTATTGTTACTTTTGCTGCACTACTCTAGCATTGTCAGAGCCCATTCCCCGTTCAGAAGTTGTGTCCTCAGAATTCTGGGCATGTCTGATTTTCAGACCAGCAACTTTCTTTTTCTTAAATTGAGGTTTTGAATTTTGCTTATCTTCTTTTTTAGAAGTGAAGTCTTGGGCGGGCTACTTGACTCTGGACTGTGTGCGCTCCTCTCTATGTTCTGACCGTCCTTCTCTTTCGCAGCTTTACTTCGAGCCCTGAAGGACTGGGTTATTCTTAAGACCCAGCGGTGCCAGGGAACAACACCTGAAACCTTCGTGGGTTACCTGTTCTGGCGTACTAAACACAGAGACACGGAACACTTCCAGCGACGTCAGAGATCAGCGTTTATTTACTGCAGGGATACAGAGGTCACAAGAAGTACACAACGTGTAGGTTCTCGGAGAATGCTTCAAATTCGTAGAAGTGGGTCGGTCCTTTTATACAGGTTTTTGCCATAGCGCAGTATGGCGAACAAAGGTTACAACTCAGTTCCCACAATAAACTTCAAAAGGGTCGCGTTCATGTCTCAGGAGGCCGGAACATAATTACGACAGTCTTGCCGGTTCCCAACTGTAAAAACATATTTCCTCCGCAATAAACACATTCCATCCTAACCATAAACACATTAAGAGGAAGGACGAAAAACAGATGCAAGGAAAGAACAAGGATGCACAACAGGTTAGAAAAGAGTGTTGGGGGCAATAAAGGAAACTTGATAGAGGGGTCAAAGACCTCATGTCTAATGTATGCATGGCTGAAACAATAGACCGGCGCGGCAAGATGAGCCTCGAGCGGGGCCATCTGCCTTAGTCGTGTCGTTTCCCTCATCGTAAAAGTCACTTCAAAGAAACACGTGTCCTTCGTGTAAGCTTGAGAGTCCCAGGGTCACGGAGCGGACAAGAAGCCCGTTCGCTGGCTACCTGAGGGCAAGAAACAAAATGGATGCTGTATCTAAAATGGAACCCGAGGGTCCAGATGAACGAACCCAAAAATGAGACGAACCATACATGGCTGCATAGCGAAACTGCGTACACCCATTATACTCGTCATTTGCGGTTCGTAGATACCAAACTCATCCATATTCGTTACCACTCAAAACTGCGGTCCCGTGTCATACGGAACCTCAGACCCTCCTTTTGCCCTCATGTAGGCAAGCACTAGTCAAGATCTGAATCTATGTCAATATTCATCAGATCGTTCAGCTGCTGCTGGAACATCATCCTATTCATCAATGTCTCCTTGGTAACAGATGGCCGCCTTATACACGTCGCAGCACATAGGCCACATAAGGCAGGACCACACTGTACACAAAGACAACACGTGAACAGAAACGTTACAACAGCCCCTACGATCATTAGAATCTTCCAACCCCAGGTTGACATTAGGCCCCACAACCATCCTAGGAGCGTCCAATTACCTTCGTCCACGTGTATGGACTCGGAAATCTTGTGCAACTTCGAGATGGCTTGGTATACAGTTGGAGCATTGTCAGGAATAAAAATGCAACAACTCGAATGGATAATTTTACACACACCCCCTCTATCTGCAAGAACAACGTCTAGAACCATACGGTTCTGCAACGTCATGAGTCTATCCGCCTGTAGTTCAGCTGTTAGATTACCAAGGGCATTTGCAGTAATATTAGCAGTCGACTCAACTACACGGGTCAACTGTCTTAGGTTCCTACTATTAACCATAGGTCCCCAAAACGGCACGAAACCTTTAAAGAAGTCTCCTGCTTCTTGACCAGCAGTGTCCTCTTTGCTAATAACGCCTCTCACGACTCTAGCTCTGTGGTAGTCTGAAGCAACTGTGAAAGTCGGAGGTAAAAGATTCGCAATATAACAGGTACCCGAAAAGTCGCGGGGTAACCATGTATATGCGCGTTCATAACATATAAAATAGGTGCCCTTAGCAGTCAGAAAAACAGGGGAGGAGAGCATGGGTAGAACATACGTATCAGTGCAAGCACTGTTCCCAAGTTGTGCTCTCGGATTTCGACCCAAACCTTTCAGGCAGAAATTACCAAGGTGCGGTACAATCCATATCGGGGACGAGCTCTTAAGCTGTCTATCACCCACTGACGTACTATACTCAGTCTCACTCAGATCCTTATAGGCCTGCACTTCTTCATCTGGAATGAGTGATGCATCAAAAACATCTCTATCCAGATCTGCTATGGCTATCGCCAAAGGCTTGTGGTACGGCCCAGGACCAAAATTGACAGACCGTGGCTCTCGACTAGGGTAGGAATCTAGTGCACTACGGAACATAGTTTGGAATGCTCGAGCTGAACCCTGGGAGCTGTAAGGAAGGACCAAATACGGAATACCCCTATCCATAGTGTGTGGCATTAAACCACATACCCAACAATTGATAGTATTCACCACCAACTGATGCTGATGTAGAAGTTGAACAAAGGAATTATTCATGAATTCCGCACGTCTAACCTGCTCATGCTGAGGCAAAGGATGAAAGGAATGTGGGGAGACAGTGGTGAGGGAACTTAGGTTAGGAGAAAAGGTAGGTGAAACAGAAGGCAAGAACAACGATACTCCAAAATACACTCCACCCACCAATAGCATAGATAAAGTCAGAAACAGTAGAAACACCTGAAACAAAAAACATTTTTTTCGTACAACCCTCCATAACTCTAATCTCTGTGCCGACACCCTTTCTTCTTCCAACAGCTTAGAGAATGCCATCCTCTACAAACCGTCCGTGACGTACTTGACGCACTTCGTTCTGAATAGCGATTATCAATCCCCAGGAGTTCCCAGAGATCGACAAAAGTAACCGACCTAGCGTCAGAAACCTGCTAAACAGAAAGAAGTACCCGCACGGCCCTACGGTAACCCGGATGGAGAGGTTTCCTCGAAACTTTCAAATTTATTACAAATCTCTTAGCAGTGGAAAGGCACATAAAAACTCAAAAAGAAAGGATGTAATTGTCCATAATATTCGTAACGTCAAAAACCATCATACTATTAATTTTTATTAGTCCTTGAACGAAGAAAGTATCGATTTCTTCCAGGTCGAGTTTGCTCTACAAACAATTGTTCAGCTGGCGCAACAGGATTCGATGAAGTGGACAACGAGTCAGACCTTGGGTTTTCTGCTACTGATGACTCCACATATGGGTTTGGCAGTGATGAATCCTCATCCACAAGTTGAGCGTCACTAAACGGCACAAAGTGCAAAGGAGTCTCAGTTTCTGTGGCCGAAATCCCAGTCCTCACCCAACCGTCAGTTGGTAAAGGGATCGGTACCTTCTTTGTGTGGCTGGCATGGACCCAGTTTTTCCGGCCCTCCAGTCGAACCGCTGTCCTCGTCGTCAACAAAACTTGAAAGGGTCCAACGAATCTTGGCTCCAAGTTACGTTTCCGACCAAAATTTCGGGTAACCACCCAGTCCCCTGGCCGGAGCTGGTGTCCAGAACCCTCTGTCTGCGCCGGTAGAGCTTCAAAGACCTGTTGATGGATTAACCGTAGTTTAGTGGTCAAATCATGCAGATAATCAATCAACATTGGATTCTCAAGACTATCAAAAGCCCTAGGCCTCGGGACTCCCCAAATATTCGCAGGGCTACCGAACACAATCTCATATGGGCTAAGCCCTACTCGAGAGTGTACGGTTGCTCTGGTCGATAGGAGAGCCAGAGGCAAGGCATCAGGCCATGACAGACCAGTCGTAGCTTGAATCTTAGCGAGTTTCAGCTTCAGGGTACCATTGTACCCTTCAACCAAACCCGCTGCCTGAGGATGATTAGCACTGTGGAATTTCTGCCGAATTCCAAGGCCCTTACACACACTCTGCATCACACTTCCCACAAACTCGCTTCCATTATCCGACCACACAATCCGTGGCATTCCGTACCTAGGAAAGTACTCCTTCAGCAGGATTTTTGCTGTGGACAGGGCAGTATTATCCTTAAGAGGATAGGCCTCAATCCATCTGGAGAACGCGCAAACCACAACCAAAACATACTTCAGGTTATTGCATCTCTCCATATGGATAAAATCCAACTGGATAACCTCAAAGGGACAAGCAGGAGGAGCGAAATGACCAGGCGGAGTGGGGGTACCTTTTCCGGGATTGTGCATCAAACACACCATACAATTCTTAACCACTCTTTCGGCACACTTAGCAATACCCTCATTCCTCCATACAGGGGACAAGAACTTACATATTCCTTTCGCACTAATATGTGACAACCCATGAGCCATCGTCACAACAGCTAATACATACGCATCTGGTAACATCCACCTTTGACATTCCGTCAGGTCAACCCAACATCCATGCATATCCAATTTTCCTGTACTTTCTTCCCACTTGGTCTTTTCAGCTTCAGTAGCTTCATTCTGAATTGCTTTCACACTCTCAACAGTATTCTCACACATACCAGTCTCCGTCGGCCACCTCACTGAACTCGTGGCATACATTCGAGTCGCAAGATTCTTAGCCGTTTCCTTAGCAATCTCATCCGCAAACGCATTACCACGACCAACGTCATCCGTCACTTTCCGATGTGCACTACATTTAACGATCGCCACTTGTTTAGGCAATGTAAGTGCATCCAAAAGATCATTCACAAGCTGCCCGTGTTGGATCTTTGTACCATGCGATGTCATAAATCCTCTTTCTCTCCACAACCTTCCAAAATTATGCGCAACACCAAACGCGTACTGACTGTCAGTAAACACATTCACTCGCTTTCCCTTCGACAAAACACACGCTCTTGTCAATGCAATTAACTCTGCCGCTTGTGCGGAATTCTGATTCAATCTCGCAGTTTCCACAACCGTGCTCAACGTCACTACAGCATACGCAGTCGTCACATCGCCATTCGGCAATTTGAAGCAAGAACCATCCACATACAAAGTACCATCGGGATCTGCCAAGGGAGTGTTTTTCAGGTCCACACGACCTTTTGTTTCTTCCTCAGTCCGTAAATAACAATCATGTGGCAGCACATCATCTGATTCCATATTAATCGGCAACAATGTCGCCGGATTCAGTACATTACAACGTTTAATCTGTATATGACTTGCCAAAAGGGTCAGCTCGTACCCAGACAACCTTGCACTCGTCAGATGTTGAGTCTTTGTCCGATTCAAGAGCGTATCAACTGCATGCGGAACCATTACTATGAGCATATTATCCATGACCAGGCCTGCGGACTGTCGAATAGACGCCGCCGCTGCCGCTGTCGCCCTCAAGCAACTCGGCAACGCTCTAGCTACCGGGTCTAAGGTCGAGGAAAAATATGCACACGGACGCTGTTTATCACCAAATTGTTGCGTTAAAACACTCAACGCACAACCGTCCCTCTCATGGACGTATAATG
This sequence comes from Triturus cristatus, assembly GCF_964204655.1. Lineage (NCBI taxonomy): Eukaryota > Metazoa > Chordata > Amphibia > Caudata > Salamandridae > Triturus > Triturus cristatus. The sequence continues at coordinate 462,411,880 of NC_140594.1, forward strand.
TGAAAGGCTTACTGTAATCAGGAGTACCTAACACAGGAGCCGAACACAATGAATCACGTAATTCAGAAAAACTTTTCTGACATTCCTCCGTCCAAGGCAAAGGAGTCGAAACGTCCTTGCACGTGAGAGCTACCAATGGCTTCGCTAACAGTGAAAAGTTCGGGATCCACTGTCTGCAGTATGACGTGATACCTAGAAAGGCACGCACATCTCTCTGAGTTGTTGGCACAGACATTCGAGCAATTGCTGCAATTCTTTCAGGGGTCAACCTTCTTCCCGCCTTTGACAATAAGTGACCTAGATAGGTTACTTCTTGACAACAATATTGCAGTTTGGAAGGTGACACTTTATGATGTAAGTCACAAAGATGCTGTAACAGTGACATTGTAGCAGTCCTACTAAGCTGTTCGGTGTCAGCAGCGATCAACAGATCGTCAACGTACTGAATCAAGGCTGCACCAGCCGGTAACACAAACGCATCAAGTTGGCTCTTAAGAGCTTGGCTGTAGATTGATGGACTCTCACAGTAGCCCTGTGGTGCGCGTTTGAATCTGAAACTGCGACCACCTAATGAGAAACCGAACAAGTCTCTGCTTTCCTCAGCAATCGGAATGCTAAAGAACGCATTCTTCAGATCGATGACCGAGAACCATGACGCAGTGGCTGGAATCAGAGTCAGTAAAGCTGTAATGTCTGGCACCACAGGAAACTGCGGAACAACGACTTTATTCACCTCCCGTAAGTCGATAACTAGACGGTACAGAGGAGGCTTGGAGGGATCCGTTCGTTTCAGAATAGGCAACACGGGACTATTGCACACATTACCCCGTGTCTCCTCGATAACATCTTTACCGATCAAGTCGTAAATGATCGCTAATAGTGCCCTTTCACCATCAAGGGAAATACGATACTGGGGTATGCGTGGCAAACGCGCACCAACTTTCAGTTGGACAACATAAGGTGGTATATCCAACAGGCCCACGTCATTGGGACCTGTCGCCCACAAGGAGTCCGGAAGAGATCTCAATTCTGGTGGGAGCTTGTCGATCGATAAATACATAGGGGAAATCACACTCTTACCCAACGTAAGCTCCACACCCGTAGGAGAACAGTACAAAGTCGCATGTAACCTTTTCAACAAATCCAGACCCAAAAGATTCTCACCACAACCAGTAGTCAAAATCAAAGGAGCTTCTAGCTCATGAGACCCAATTGTAAGGGGCAAAGGGCTAGAAACTGGATTGCTAACGGGGGCGCCAGAAAATCCAACGGAAACATTCGTTAAGCCAGACAAAGGCGCGCCAGGGAGTTTCGAATGCATGATGGAACTTTTTGCTGCACCAGTGTCCAACAGAAAAGGCTCAACGACGCCCAAAGTGGCTACTGCAACATAAGGCCCTCTCTGATCAACCGGAACTGATACTTCTCCCTTCCTTTGTCTATGGCTGTCCTAGCAGATACCATCCGTATCAACATCACACTCAACATAACAGTCATCCACATGATACTGTGCAGACCGACCGGACGATGGTTCGCGCCTATCGAAACAATTTTGCGAGTCCGAAGACGTTGCAAAGCGTTCGGCCTGATTCTGGGTAACTCCACGACCTCTACCACGGGAAGCCTGTTGAGGGCCACTACGTCCTCCTCGAGCCGACACACCATTGTTCCTATCACGGAGAACCGGACAATCAAACTTCAGATGGCCCTCCCCACGACAATATGCGCATTGATTATATCCCAGCACAAAACGAGGTGCGGGGGAAGCATTTCGCGTCTGCGATCTGGAGAACTGTGATTGTGATCTATTTTGCTGTTGTGTATCACTGAAATGCGAACGCGGAGGATAGGCTTGCTGCAATAAGACCTTAGTTTTAAGGTCCTTCGTTTTCTTATCTGCACGCTCACTTTCCTCTTTTTCTCTGTTTTCGTAATATTGGGCCGTAGCCAATATTTGGGCAGTGGTAGAAACAGCCCACGAACTCTCAGAATTCTTCAACTTGTTGCTAAGGTCGGGCAGCAAGTTCGATACAAACTTATCAACAAACAGCCGCTGACCACCCTCAGATCCCATGTCCTGACCACTATGATCAACAAACGCTTCCTCGAATCTCGTAAAGAAATCAGAAACGCTTTCATCCCTCTTTTGCTTGCATGCTGATAATTTGTCCCAATTGACGCGCATCGCTGGCATAAGCGTTTTCATGAGGGTAATTATCCTCTGAGGCAAAGCCACAATAAGCTGTTCAGGTTTAGCCCCACCGACCTGCTGGGCATCTGCCGCCGTAAGGGCAGCCCTGTCACCGCCTAACTCGGCTGCGTGATTCTCGTGACGAATTTTTGCCCAAATCGGCTGAGGCACCACATTGCCAAACAACATATCAATATCGGCTAGGTTCATAACAGTAGCATCCACCAATTGGGACAGCTCCTTATAATAACCTGCAGGATTCTTACGGGGATCGGGCAAAGATTGCTTCACTTGTAAAACTTCCGATCGTTTCCAAGGGAGGTGTATCCACACTCTCTGGAAACGGCCTGGAACAGGAGGGTTAGCAGCAGGATCACCTGGCATCCATACCGGAGGAACTTCTCGCATAGGATATTGACCAGGTTGTGCCATCCATTCTGCAGTCTCGTCCTTAAACAACGCACAAGGTTGCACTGTACATCGAAAGGATAACAAGCGCTCTAAAGCCTCTCGAACTTTGTCGCCTACGATTACACCCGAGGCAAACCGATGCTGCAGCTCAGAAACCTCTGACGGTACATTATCTGTCACATCATCGTCCCACTCCTCCTTCAACGAGTTACACAGTTCTTCAAACACAAATCGTTACGTAGGCACATTAAACTGGGGGAACGTTTCAAACACTACACGTGAGGTGTATTTAACAGGGTTACGAATCCATCTACGTGCCGTTTTCACCAACGATTCACGTTCCCTACCATCAGGAAGCTGACTGCGCCTTTGAGCGACATCTGAAAGAGTCGAGCCAAGTATCGGCCCAAAAAGCGGAGAATAAAGAGAAGCAACAGCAGTCAAAAGACGACTACGAACAGAAGGAGAAGAGGAAGAAGATGCGGGCACAGCAACAATAGGGGTGGAAACAGTAGAAGTAGACGCAGCAGCAGGAGCAGCGGGAACAACAGGCTGAGGAGGGACTTGGAAAGGTGCAGTAGGGAGAGAAGCCGGAACAAGAGGATGTACGATCTGGGGCCCAAGGGGATTCGGGAGTACGAGAGGAACGGCGGGCTGACCAACAGCCGCAAAAACAGCGGGTTGAGGAAGAGGTGGACGCACGGGACCCATAACATCGGGAGCATAGGGAGGTGGCGATTTCATCAGATAAGACAAGAGCGGATCTTCCATCGCTTCTTCTCCTGTCTTATCGATATTAGAAGGTAGCACCGGATAACACTTATCCACTGCCATACGGTGTAGCCGAGCACTAACTTCCTGCTCTTTCTCATCTTTGTCTAATTGATAGTGTTCTGCATTTCGCATCACTGCAATAACACCTTCTCTTTTATTTTTCTTATTCTGTTTGATTTCTTTCTGCTTGGCCTCTTTCCGCCACAACCGAAAGGAATCAAACATGGCCGGCCTAGCTTTCTTTTTAAACAATTTAGCTTCCAAATTATCTAAAACGGCAGTCTCGAAACTACCATGAGATGGCCAACTGAGGACGCCATCCTTTTTAGTGTAGCGGACCCAATATTCATTATATACGATAGGACCCACGCCATGACGACTATAGAGCTCGTAAATCGGAGTTCCAACCGGAGGTATCGGACATGAATCCTCCAGCCAGGAATCCATGCTGCAACATTTGAGAAACCCAAACAAAGTACTACGGCCAGGCATCGTGCACATAACCGAGTTTACAAACTTCAAGGGTTATCGAATTACGATGTCCTCACAAAAATGCAAGACCCTCGGTTTTGGCAATTGCAATCGTCAAATAAAACCCAACTACTAAGAACCACGAATGCTATGGAACCATGCAACAACAAAGCAACACTGGGAGCGACCCACAAATACTTAACTGAGAGAACAATGGCGTCACCAGGAAGGCCCGTCAATCGTCTCGCCGTACAAAGGACTACGCCAGGCGCCAAAACAGGTCGACAGTCAGGGCATCGGTCCGTCGCAGCCGTCAGGAGGCGGGGATCTTCGCGGGAAAAGACGTCGGGCCACTTATTTCGACAACTGGATCGATGAAGCGGGGTGCACCTTCCCTCGGAGATTTCACACGAAGTTCCTCACGATCGTCGGGCTTTGGACCGGTACCGTTGATGTCGCCCCACGTTGGGCGCCAACTGAAGGACTGGGTTATTCTTAAGACCCAGCGGTGCCAGGGAACAACACCTGAAACCTTCGTGGGTTACCTGTTCTGGTGTACTAAACACAGAGACACGGAACACTTCCAGCGACGTCAGAGATCAGCGTTTATTTACTGCAGGGATACAGAGGTCACAAGAAGTACACAACGTGTAGGTTCTCGGAGACTGCTTCAAATTCGTAGAAGTGGGTCGGTCCTTTTATACAGGTTTTTGCCATAGCGCAGTATGGCGAACAAAGGTTACAACTCAGTTCCCACAATAAACTTCAAAAGGGTCGCGTTCATGTCTCAGGAGGCCGGAACATAATTACGACAGTCTTGCCGGTTCCCAACTGTAAAAACATATTTCCTCCGCAATAAACACATTCCATCCTAACCATAAACACATTAAGAGGAAGGACGAAAAACAGATGCAAGGAAAGAACAAGGATGCACAACAGGTTAGAAAAGAGTGTTGGGGGCAATAAAGGAAACTTGATAGAGGGGTCAAAGACCTCATGTCTAATGTATGCATGGCTGAAACAATAGACCGGCGCGGCAAGATGAGCCTCGAGCGGGGCCATCTGCCTTAGTCGTGTCGTTTCCCTCATCGTAAAAGTCACTTCAAAGAAACACGTGTCCTTCGTGTAAGCTTGAGAGTCCCAGGGTCACGGAGCGGACAAGAAGCCCGTTCGCTGGCTACCTGAGGGCAAGAAACAAAATGGATGCTGTATCTAAAATGGAACCCGAGGGTCCAGATGAACGAACCCAAAAATGAGACGAACCATACATGGCTGCATAGCGAAACTGCGTACACCCATTATACTCGTCATTTGCGGTTCGTAGATACCAAACTCATCCATATTCGTTACCACTCAAAACTGCGGTCCCGTGTCATACGGAACCTCAGCCCTGAAAGGAACGAGAGGAACGTGTATCAGTATCCTGATGCCTGTCAGGTTTCCTAATTGTATCCCTATTCTTAAGGTAGTACCTCTTTTTAGAGGGCTCCTGTGGAGAAGACCTACCTTGGGCCTGAGATCTCTTGTCTTTAGAGTTTTGTTTTTATTATCCCACTTCTTATTAGAAGAAGTAGGTGTCCGTTTCAGGACTGCCCATTAATTGAGGTTTTAAAGCTTTTCCCCCCAAACTATCCCTGCCTAATTCTGCATGCACAGTTTCAATTATTTTGGGTAGTTCATTCACCTGTTCTAGTGGAGAGAACTCCCGTAGGCATTGGCGGATTGACACTGATGCTGCTTCCCCTTTAATGTTAGCTAGTATTATGGCTGATACCTGGCTGTAGTTATTTAATAACTTCAGCCCTAAGCTTAGGGCAGGCTCTGCTCCGTACTCATTTTGTATTTGTCTTAATACATCTGGTATTACTGCTAATTAAGGAATACCATGAGTTCTGGCATATATGGCAGCAAAGACTGTACCCCAAGAGGTACAATCCTCTAACTGTGGTGTAATCCCCAGGGGCAAGCAGATTGTTTACATTCTGTGTTTTTCAAATGGTGTTGTATTTGGGAATGCTGCTTCTAGATGGGTTATTTTCTGAGCTACCCAGAAAGGAATTTGTTCATGTTTTGTGGGCAATTTACCAATTACCGCGTGTAATGTTTGTGGAGTAATTCTAGAAGCTGTGTTCTGTGTAGGAGCTGCCTTTGGTGTAATTACTGTTGGTTGGACCGCTAGTGTCCTCAAGAGAAGTGTGTCATGTTTCTGTAAAGTTTTATCAACTCTTTGTGTTAAACAAGCAGTTCATCACGTGGCATTGTGCCAATGTCAGTATGTGGTGCATAGGTCGTTAATATCGGCCATGTTGCGTCTGGTCTTTCTAAAGGACCAAGCCTTGTTCTTTTTCTTGAGTGGGGTAGACTGCCATTAAACCAGAAAATATGTTGCTGGTAGGTAAGCGGAATTTCAATCTCCTCAAACGGAGTGTAGACCGCTGGAGTCTCTTAATGTAAGTACTAATGAGAAATGTTTGTTACAGCATTTGCTGCTGGGAATATAACCCAGGAATAGAATACCTCAGTTTGGAAATCTTCGTGTGCCTCTATCACGAATATTACTACACCTCCTCTGGGTGGTAACCCATGTGTGACGAGATTAACTGTCAGAGTGTGTCTTACATTGGCTGCAATCTGTATTGCATTTGCATCTTCCTTCTCATCTGACAGAGGGAAAGGCCTATCTAATGGGTTAAAGGCTGGTGTAGTCATTGTGTATAGAACACAGACTACCTCTCTAAGGATATTAGGTTTTATGCACATATTTGGGGAAAATGTCCTTCAAGCTTGATTAACAAACAGCCAATAAATAGGATATCTTGCCTACTCAGCAGCAGGCCTGGGCGTAGTGGGCGTAGTGGGGCTACGTGGAGAAGTGCGTAGTGTGGCAAAATCTACGCCCACTCGCGCGCTCCGCGTAGCCCTACTACACGCCGCCCGCCCTAATTTTAAAATAATTTAAAGAAGGTTAAAAAAAGTAAATAAACCTCCTTACCTTCAGCGTGGCATCCCGGGGCTCCCTCTTCTTGCTGACGGTAACTTCTTCACGCAAATGCGCATGCACGGACGCCCGCGCATGCGCATTTGCGTGAAGAAGTTACCGTCAGCAAGAAGAGGGAGCCCCAAGACGCCACACTGAAGGTAAGGTGGTTTATTTACCTTTAACCTTCATTAAATTATTTTAAAATTAGGGCGGGCAGGAGGCGGGTGGCGGGCAGCTCTGCTTCGCTACGGTGTGTACGTAGCGCTGCCTGCTACGCCTACTTCGTAAACAGCGAAGAAGGCAGCGCTACGTGCACTCCGTGGGCGAAGCGGAGCACGACGCCCAGGGTTACTCAGCAGTGGCGGAGTTTTTGCCCACTCACTCCGGAGGTCTCTGGTTTTTGTGAGTAGGGGTCTCTGAGAATAAGCACGACTGAGCTACTCAGATTCTACTGTTAAATAAGTACCAAACCAAACGTTGGGGGCGCCATGGAGTGTAGTTCCTATAGTACCCCTGCAAGACCTGTGCTTTTGGACAACATACACTGTGGGTCGGGTGGTAGACTGACTCTGTGCACCCACCCATGTATGTTAGCCTAGTTTGCATTAGCTAGCTCACAGTGACACTAGAATCTCCTTTTATAAGAGAGATTCGTTTTTGGCAACCTCAGAACACAACAAACCCTGGTTCCTCAGACTTGTGGAAACAATATACTACTTTTCACCCAGTCACTCGTGCTTGCTCATTTTGTCTCAGAGAAATACACGGAAGAAAACAGTCGAGCGTGTTTACAATAAGAATTTATTGTACCGTTGATCTTCTAGTGTACAAAACATGCGCTGCTACACCTGTAATGCAGTAGCAGAGATATAGGATCAGCAGTACAGTGAAAAAAAAGGAATAGTACAGTTTTACCATTTTGCAATAGTCATGAACATATACATGAATATAAAATGCATTTATAAAATAAAGCGCATACTCCTAAGATGCCTGTCTAGATGTACCTAAGTGTACCTAGCATTAGAGTAGGTGTGAAAGAGCTAATAAGCCTAAGAGCCAAGAATCCCGCTAGGATTTAGTCGAACCCCATTAACTGAATAATGAGAGTGTGGGACCTCGTCCTGGCCTCGATGTTGGACACCCTGCAAGGGATGTTCAGACCACTGTCAGCTGGAGCGACTGCATGCAGGAGTCTCAGCGTCTCTGGTCAGTGTGTCGGACTTGAAGTCTTGGTTCCCTCCTGCCAGCTGATAGCAAGAGGTGGTGTATTTATACAGTCCTTGTGCATGTGTTAGCCATTGCTCAGTATGAGGATGATGTTGGGGATTAAACCTTGTGCATAGATAGGAGAGGTGAAGTATACCCCCTGGGTAGTATTCTCATAAATTATTCATATGTACTAAGGATGACGTCCTAGCAATCTCGATTGGGAAAAGCCCTCCCCCTGCATGGAACTAGGTGAAAGGTTTAGTCCATAAAAGGCGTTATGTCCCCTTAAGGCATTCTGTCCTTATTAGGAGTTATGTCCTTATAAGGCTCGTTCATATGAAATGAAGGGGAGATGATGTAGGGAAAGAGTACAATGTTCCCTGGACCTATATGAGGGTACCCATATGAAATATAACAGGACCACTTCCATATCAATCATATCAAACAGGATCCTAATGTCTACAAAAATGTAGCCAAAATGAATTCTATGCAGTCCTCTCTTAAAAGTTGGTCGAGGGGTTGCATCAGCAGCAGTCTAACTATTCAGTGTCCTTAGTCTGCGCGTTATATCCATGACGGCAGAGTTCATCGCCCATGACTCATATGTTTCTTTGGCTTTAGCTGAGAATGAAATCCCTAACTGAGCTTGTGCGTTACTATCATTCACAACTATTTTAGACCAATTGGACAACTCATTCATTAGGTCAGAAAGGCAGTCGACAGTAGCTGATTGTGAATGAACAGGGAGTGATCGTCTATAAATATTTAGTATGGCTATATGTTTAGTTTTGAATGGAGGATTAGTTGCAATGACTATGCCCAGTATATATCAACTGTCTAGGGAGTAGTAGCCATTTGTTTTATGTTTTCTATGGTTAAAGGGATTGTAGTATGGGATGCTTTGCTTATTTGGTAATAGGGCATATAAAAAAGGGATGGTTTTATTTTGATGTTCAACATGTATGCTGTTTTTCTGAGTGGATAATATGGGACGCATTTCGAAGGTCCCATTCCATTCATGTTTGACATTGGCTAAGTTTTACTAGGCTATCTGCTGTAGAAAATATTCAGATTTGTTTCTCATTATTTTGGTTGTCATGTAAAAGGAAAGGTTCCTCATTATGTATAATTGTTATATGTTCAAGTATGTGTATGACTTGGTATCTTCTAGGGGCAAGTGGGGTATCACGGGTGACATTTTTAGTTTGTGCTATAAAACATTTTAAAGTGGGGATAGGTGGTAGTTTCTCTCTTATGTGTTTGTTGACTTTAGGTTGTATATCTTTAAGAATTTTGGTTGTGGGTTCCTGGGAGCTAGTGCTTGCCTCGCATATATCCTGCAATGTCTCCCATAATTCTATTTCTGTCGCATTTGGGGTATAGTTGTGCTCTTACATGAATTACAACATCATCTTTTGTAGATGACCTACTATGGTATTAATTAGAATAATAGTACATTTCCAGTTTGTATTTTCTGATGATGCACTTTCTGGCTGTAGCTATAGCCCACATGATTTAGTAACTGCTTTCCTTTCTGTGAAATTACATATTTTGCAGCTTCTGTCATTTTATCTGAAAGCAGTGTAATAGTCTAAATATATACAATAATTTCAAGGTTGTATGTTTTTTATTTACATGTAAAAATGTGCAACCGTTTCTATTTTGTATATTTACTTTATTGTATTGAGGTAGGTCGTTCCATGTCTTGTGTGTGATGCAGGAGATTGAGCGACCTCTTGCTTTGGTTTTTCGAATGCCGTGCATGCATGTGTGTGAGTGATGCAGAGCAAAGGTGTCTAGTGGGTTGATGAAAGTATATGCAGCTGTTCAGGTATTCAGGTCCTGTGTTGTGTAGGGCTTTGTATGCGTGTTAGAAGTTTGATTTGACTGAGCTTGTGAAGGGTGGCCAGTAAAGCTTCCTGAGGTGTGATGTGATGTGGGTGCAGTGTGGGAGATTATTGAGTCTTGTGGCTGCATTCTGGATGGTCTGTAGTCTGTGTAGGAGTTGTTTGGAGATTCTGGGGTAAAGAGTGTTGCCAGTCCAGCCTGCTGGTGATGAGTGCTTGTGTGATGATCCGTCTGGTATTTCGAGGCAACCATTTAAAAACCTTTTGCAGCATTTGTAGGATGTGGAAGCAGGAGGTGTACATGCATTGACTTGAGCCATCATCCTGAGCTTGTCATCTAAGATGACCCGAGATTTCTTGCATGGTACGTGGTGTGGGTGCAGGGGCAGCTCCTCCACGTGGGTGAAGGAGCACCGCCCCACTTGCTTTCCTGCAGTGAGAGAAATCAGAAAAAGGGTTTGGTTGAGAGCGGGCCGGTGGGTGGGTCAGGGAGGAGTGGCTAGCCCAATGTTGTGGTCACTGACTGTTTGGTCGGCCCCAGGGCTGACCAAACCTGTCATGCACACTCTCCAGTTTTCTTTAAAAAGTTTAATGAGGGAAAAACAGAAGTGTGGCATTTGACACCATTGAAGACATGTTGGAAGATGGCACGCGCGGAGCATCACAGTGGAGATGGGTACTTCATGCAAGCCCTTATAGGATAAAGGTATGTTATGTAACTGAATTAGGGTACTAACTATAGCACATGTGACCCAGAAGCATTTAATCTACATCCTTAAGGATGTTACAGTGGAGGCAGGCAGTGCGTCAGGGATCAGTTTTGAACCCAAAATGCATATTTTCTTAGTGTCTGCAGCAGATCAGGCCCTTATCTGCAGCAAACACACCAAAACAGCATACTGCGCCAGAGCGGAGTAGCTCTGAGTCAAAGAGCAGGGAAGACTTTACAAAAGGCTGCCATGGTAGGTAAACAATTCCTATACCATGCATAGGCTGTGGCTATGCAGAAGCAGAATACGCTTTTCTGCCCTTTACTTTCTATTTAATGTTTTAGTTTTTTGTGTATAAGTATTTGTTCATGTTAATGTGCTCTCTATTCAATCTAGTGCTTTTAAAAAAAAGCTGAATAAATACTTTTGTAAAATGAGTAAACTTTTACAGCTTTGTGGCTCCTAATGCAGACAAACAGTTGAATTGCTTTATTAACCTTCTTGCTTTCTCAAATTTGCTTGAAAATACACTATTTGCCCGCTCTTTATTAAAAAAATTCTTGGGGAGAACCCCCCACCGGGATCCCCTTAGGTTGTTTACGTTTCCTCGCTGCGCTCGCTCGCCGCTGTGCACGCCACTGCAAATTTTACGCCTTACCACTTTCAGATGTCACCAGCCGCCACTGTGTGTGTGTTGGTCCGAACCCTGATGGCCATCCCTATGGAATCCCCTGGTGATGTCTTCTTGCGGAAGACCAGTATTTATGTTTTATTTCAGTTGAGGCTCAGGCAGTTTGGTTTGCATCCCTTTTCCTACTATGGTCATGCAGTTTGTGAATTTAGTTCTGGCGGTGCTTTTCTTGTCCGTCAGGGTGAGAATGAGCTGCGTCTCATCGGCGTAGGATTGGATAATGTGTATGAAATGTTTTAGGTTTATTTGATGTAATTTTTTATGTAATATCTGCTTTAAAAAAATCTTTATTTATGAATAATTATGTTGGTGATCATATTTTGATATTGTGTTAATCGATATTTTTGACATATCATCCGTAACCCTGGGTGTAGTGGGTGTAGCGGGGCTACGCGGAGCGCCACAGAGCTGAGAACAAACTCCGCGTAGCTCCGCTATGCCACTCGCCCCCACCCGTCCCAATAACAATTGTTAAAACTTTTTTTAAATAAGTATAAAGTAAAACAAAAAGCACCTTACCTTGTCTGTGGTGTCTCCGGCTGGCCTCTTCCTCTTCATCGTGTTCGCGGTGAAAACTGTGCATCCGCGGGTACCTGTGCATGCGCATTTCTCGCGATGAAGAGGAGGAGGCCAGCTGGGGACACCGCAGATAAGGTAAGGTGCTTTTTATTTTACTTTGTACTCATTTTTTAACAGTTTTAACAATTGTTAATAGGGTGGGTGGGAGGTGAGGGCAGGCCAACTCCGCTCCACCACGGAATGTGTGGATTTTTGCCTACTCTGCGTTCTCTGCGGAACGCAGAATAGGCAAAACTCCGCACACTCCGCAGGCGGAGTGAAGTTCTCCGCCCACGCCTAATTATATGTTTATTTAAAGGTAACATTTTTGTTTCTGATTTTTTTGAATTCGATATAGGTAAAAACCGATGTTTATTACAACGATACTTGTGTTCTCGCTCTTTGTGGTTTTACTAGTTAAGTATAGGAATTTTATATTTTTGTTATTGACATTTAATTTCTGATGTTTTTACATTTTGGTATTTCATATATTGATAATATATCAGTGAACCCTGTTTTTGCTTATTATCACATGAAGTGTAGGCTTTTAAAAAAAATCTTGGTAGAGGTTTAAAGTAAAGCAAGGAAATAATTATACTAGCAGCCTCTATTTGTTTACACAATAATTAAGTTTTGAATTATTTAATAAATGTGAATTTTTAGGTTATAGGGTTCTAGCAGGATTGGGTGAGTTGTGTTAGGTTGAATTATATATTAATTAATGTGACTAGATTCATATTTCTTAATTGTTATATATTAGCTTACATGTTCAATTGTTTTTCACATTTTGTAATTTTAATTCCAGGCTTTTGGGTATTGGAGGATTGGGTGGGTGGTGTTTAGTTTAAATGTATACCAATTTATATTACTTGATTACGGTTTTGCTGTTTTAGTTGTCCATTATTTATTTGGAAAATATTTTCTGAATGTTTAATTGCAATTTACAGAAAGTTAACTCATATGTCTTTTGAACAATAATTTGGTATATTTTTATGGATTGTGAGATGTACTGTTTGGGTATGGGCCTTTTTAATCTGTACCGTGATTCATTTTAATAGTGGAGTATTTTGTGTAACTTTTTTCAATAATTTTCTATTTTGTGATTTAGTATATACTGGGGGAATTGGCAGGCAGATTTCATAGCAGTTGCATTATAATTGAATAACCTGTAAAAAAATATAGCCTGTTTTTTTTTTTACATTTCTTACATGTTTTTGTGTTTTGATGTATGGGGTTGAGGTGTTTGTTTATTGTGAGTGGGATTTATTTAATACATTGAAAAAAAAGTTTGTGTTTTTCTAGTGTATTTGTTTGCTTTCAAAAATATTTTATTTTTAACTTTTGTATATGTTTAGGTTTTTTAATGTTAATTCCAATGTAATACTGTGAGGTTATATTATTTGGGTGTAGGAAGTCAAACTCACCATCTGAATATATGCATAAATGACTGTAGTTAGAATGATTCTATTTAGCCCTCCCCTTGACAAAATGGATGCACTTTCACCAATGTTTGTTAAACTGGAGTGAGCATAGTAAGTGCATTGTACAATGTATGCACTTCCACAATTTAGTTTAGACTGAAGATAGAATAGGAAATCTAACCTATAATATATGCACTTTCTCAAGTGATTATTAGACTGGAATTAGAATAGCAAATGTACCACCCCAATGCAGTTTCACCAATGTTTGTTAGACTGGTGGGAACGTCTTCCACCCAAAGTGAATGAACACATTTACACCAAATTTGGCAGAAATCTAAATCTTTTCCCAGTTATTTGGTGTAAATCTGTTTGTGCCCTTGCCATGCTCTGTATCACCTTATATACTACATCATTCATGACCTTTTCAATGGCATCATTGATAACATCACTGATGACATCTGAAAGTACATCATTGATGGTAACACTGTGCAGGGCAGGGGTGTGAGTTATAGTTACTTCAGTTAAACATGTCTGGTGAATTTCAATGATTGTTTAGTTTAAAGGTTGTGTTTAAACTGATATTTTCACTTAACTATAACATCAATTTAGCCTTTGTTTTTTCCAGTGAATTTCCATGTTTAATGTAAAGTAAGGTACTATTGCCATGCCTAACTATAAAATCATTGTAATGTTTTTATATCACATAACATATGAAGCAGATTTTGTGATCTATGTCCTAGAATGTAGTTCTGTTATGATCTATTTGGGGAGCACTGACATTAACATGAAATGCAGGATCCTACAGCATATCGGATGTATCAAAAATGAAGTACCCCATAGCTAAACATTTTGGGAGCACTGCAATACTCAGAATTCAAATCTTATGGAGCCCAATGTATAAGTACAAATCAGAGGAGTTATCAAACACACCAGTTAGAAAGGGCAGAATCAAGGCATATGTTGGAACTGGGAAGAGAGAATCCATGTCATATGTATAGGATAAACAAAACGTTAGGAAACATTATGAAATTAGCACTTATGTACTTTATTAGGATGTTGTAGTATGAGTTATTACCATAGACAAGAGGTACTGTATGTAAATGTCCATCAAAACAAGGTGGTGTCCATGATGAACTAATTTACAGGATAGGATGTGTTGTACACACTGAATGTTTGGAGATTTGAGAAAATGCTTACATATGTACTTCAAGTGAATAATGGGACATTGACTGATTTTGTGGAAATTAAATATGTTATATGAGGGCTCAATCGATAAAATGGCAATTCATTTTTCAAAAAGGTAATTCAAAGCGTTCAGTATAGGCATAGAAAAAGATATGCCATAATATGTTGACCGCAATAGAATTCACAATATAATTTTCTCTCTTCTTCACTTTTTCCGACCCATGAATAATGATGAGACATTGCAGACATGCATGGTATTTTAAATACATTACTTCTGCTGACAAGGTAATCTGCCATTTAAAGTAGCTTATATTCAAATCGATGCATACAAATAGCACAGTGCACAAGGAAATGAGGGAAAACAAAATTGAAGCAAACGTGGTAATTTAAATCTTTCAAGCTGACATCATGGATGAGTTAATTTTTACCACTGTAACTAGGATGCAATATCATTTGAATCAATGTATTATAGGAGAAAAGTAAAACAGATAAAGAAAATGGCAGTAATATCTGACCACAAATGCATTATGATGAAGTGAGAGCTGCACCAGTTTTAGAAACAGGTAAGGGACTAAGCACGAGTACTTTAAATTGCTGTTTTGCACAAAGAAAACTCTATGGTCCAGTCGAAGGTTATTGCTGAAATGTGCTAACCAGAGTCATTAACAGGGATTGCCACATAATTTAATAAATGAATCAATCAAAAATACAATTGGTGCCACCTCTCTATTTGCATTTCATAAATGGATCACAGTAGAAGTTCATAGAAAAGTGCAGATATATATATGTCACAAACAAACATCTCCACAAGAGCCTACGATGCCATGAGAGGTGGAGCGTCATGCCGGAATAGCACATCAGCCTGAAAATTAGCATTGTGACAGTAAACAGATGGACGCTCACTCCAGCATCATCACGCATTTTGACTGGCAAGTGGCCTCGTTCACATAGCATTCTGTCCACAAACTATGAATCATAGAGACCACAAACATAGAAATTGAGTGATTTACAAAAAATGAGATTCAGACTCAACAACTTGCACCATCACTTTTGGTGATATTTTTTAGTCCAACTATAGGTAGTCCAAAGATCTGGAAAATCAATCCGTCACACAGGAGTCTAGCTCCGTAATAATGTTATATGAGAGTGATCAGAACACACCATCAATTATGAATAAAAAGCGTCAAATACACATTATTTTATTTAACTTAGTGCACAGACTCCATCCTTTTTATTCTTAAAGGGGTTCTTTCTTAAAGGGCCCCCCCTTGCTTTGTTAAAAAAAAAAAAAACTTCTTGGGCTTGGGGAAGGCAAAGCAAGTGTGTTTCCTCTCGAATTCCACATTGAAAAACAATCTGAAATCCTTAATGGAGATGAATGCATCATTGAGCTACTGGAGCATAATCTGATCTGGGGTGACTGTGATTTCATTCTCAATGCCTCCTGGTGACAGTAGAGTCCATGATATTCCCTTTTAATTACCCTGAGTATGCAAATGTCCAAAATCATCTTCAAGCTCCGCCCATTTGGTTACGTCCAGTTTTCCTTAGTATTATGCAAAGGTCTTCCCGGTTTTTACCATGTTTAAGGGCAGCTTAACCAAAGGCCCCCAAGAGCGTGTTGAGACGATTTTGGTGATGCTTTATTGATGCAGAGGAATACGAGGACAACTCTACCAATACAAAGAAGCACTTACTTTATTTAATAAAGGAGGAGTACCTCTTTTTGGTGTAGATTCGCCTATTGGTAGTCTCATAGACTTCTCTTGAAGAAGATTCACGTTATCACAGATTTGTGGATGAAGATGCTAGAGGAACAATCACATTGCCGAAATTACATGCACTCAAGGTCACTTGAAACATTAACCCAAAGTCTTCATGCAGCTGTAGTGCAGAATATGCATGAGTCATTTACACAACAAGGTAGCACTTTCTAATCAATTAGATAAAAGTACTCCAGTTGGGTAGGTGTCTTTGGCAAAACTAGGGAAACTTCTTGGAAAAAATGCGGTTTGATTTTGGCCCTGGTTCAGATTTTAGAGAAATTAATCCTCAACGTGAAGCATTTTGAAATACAAACATAGCAGGCGCCCCAGTTGAAGCTCCACGTCTGTAAAGCACAAATGATCCTAACTTCTTGGGCTTGGTGAATGCAAAACAAGTGTTTTTCCTCTTATATTCCATGTTGAAAAAGAATACGAAATGCTTAATGGGGGTGAATTCATCGTTGATCTATTGGCACACAATCTCCTTATAATCTCCTGGTGAGAGCAGGGTCCATGGTTCTACCTTTTAAATCTCATAAGTATGTAAATGCCTAAAAATGTGTAGTATCACTCACACACCTACTCACAGACATACACTGGCACTCACAGACCCACACAGAAACTCACACACCCACTCACAGAATCACACATGCACTCATACACCCTCTCAGACACTCACACAATGACTATAAAACAAAGTCCTGGGCACACATCAGAAAAATTATACAGTGAAAATGTATCAACACATTTCGAGTAAATTATTGAGCAGAGGTCAATTGTCCTGGTGGGTAGAGAATATCTTTGTCTTTATTCCATTTATCATTTGAGCAAAAAAAGAGAAATAACACAATGACTCATAAACCCACACAGGCTCTCACAGACCCACTGACTGAGCCACACAGGTACTCAAACTCAGACACTGACACAACCACTGCCAGACCCACACCAGCACACACCCACTCACACACCCGCTCAGGCACTCACACAGCCCCCTCACAGAGCCATTCAGGTACTCACTTACCCACTCAGATACTCACACAACTATCTACAAACCCACACAGGGACTCACAGACCCACTGACAGAGCCACACAGGCACTCACACACCCACTCAGACACTCACACAGGTACTCACAGACCTACATAGGCATTCATACACCCACATAGGCACTCAAAGACCCACTCGCAGACACAGGCACTCATACACCCACTCGCATACTTACTGACTCACCCCATCACAGACCCACACAGACACTTACAGACCCCCCCACACACAGGCATTATAGCCCCACTCACAGACCCACACAGTGACTCACCCACCCGCTCTCAAAGGTGACAGGTTACAGTTAGGATTACATTTTTTTAACATTGAAATTCCCTGAAAAGACAAAGGTTACAGGGAAGCTGTAGTTAGCAAAAATAAATATTTCACCCATAAGTATGAAGTACATAAACAGTTTGCAAAGGCAAAAGGTGAAGGTTTACAGCTGTAACAAATAGTTCAGATATGGCACCTTCCAGTAGAGCTTACAGTTCTACCACAACCCTGCAATGTCCTGCTTTTTATGAAAGTATATGTGAGTTCACAATTTATATCATCATGCCCTAGCTGTGGAGGGACCATCAAACTCCTTTCATGTTCATGCCAATGAAACTATGCAATTAAAGTGCTTTATTGATAATTTTACACATTAATATTTCACTCCACTGCTTGCATGGCCGGGCTGAACATCCATTCTAAGGTGGCACACATAATCTACAGTAGTCTCAAAACATATAATTTGTCATTTTCTGCAAGTGTTCATCATCCTCTTACAAAGCCTCTTACTATGATTACAATGCAAGCTAGATTTTAAGGGAAAGCCCCACTTTGCTGCATGCTAGAGAACTACTTACTGCAGTAGTAATACATATCAACATTTCCCGAGAAAGAAGTCAAATGTTAGGCAGAATAAAAAAAACAAATATTTAGCATTTATCAGGATTTTGCTTCACTCATAAGGAAAAAATAATGTTTAATGTTATAAAGTATCTCCTAGTAGCAAACTCATATTTTTGCAATCGGCATACCATCTTTAATAGGGATGGGCAAGTAAATGCTTGTGACAATTTCCAATTTGATCTATAAGTATGACCTTGGCTGAATACAATGTATTTGATAATGAGATGTTGAAACTTATATAAATGTATATCTATCTATTCATGTATATCTATATATCTATATATCTACATATTTACAATGTCCAATCCGCCTTGTATCTCAGTGGGCAGCCCCTTTCTGGGGCTATTGTCAAAGAATGTGACCTGTGGGCCCGTATCAGTCCATGCCTATCCTGTCTCTTGCTTCCATCATTCCCTCATCCTATTCAGAAAAATGGTTATAGTCTCCCTGACTTCATGGTCTCTGTCATTAACCCTTCTTCATCAGGGCGGTCAGGGAACATTTCCCTCAGGGCTGTCTATATTTGGTGCCTGTAGGAATTGAATGTAGCCCATCACCCTCCGATAATTGTCAGTGTAATTGCTGGGATGCGAGCTCAGGAAAACACTGTGTTAGTCTGCTGTCCAAAAAGACTACTCAGCAGACTTTTGCTAGGTTTACTCCGATGTTTTTCTTCTCAAAACATAAAATCTATTTCCATGCTCCATCCAGAAAGGGCAGTAAATGTATCCGTAGCCCTTCTTTATCCATTTGAGCCCATGGCACATAGATGGTCCTTGTCATGCCCTTCTGTAGTAGGGGGTACAATTTTACTGTCTTTCTTTTGACCTTTCTATTTTGATTGTATGTATGTTCACATGTGAGTTATTCTGTAGTAGGGGGTACATTTTTACTTTGGGTAGCTTTACTGTTTCTCCCTAACATGCATTTCTCAACTTTTTATGCATTCCTGCATGTTGGTGAAGTTTAACTTGGAATCTCTTCCTCCCTGCCTGATGCATTATTGGCTATGCCCTCTGG
Source organism: Triturus cristatus (assembly GCF_964204655.1). Lineage (NCBI taxonomy): Eukaryota > Metazoa > Chordata > Amphibia > Caudata > Salamandridae > Triturus > Triturus cristatus. Next base: position 462,431,054 of record NC_140594.1, read on the forward strand.
TTTGAAGGATCCCTTCTCCAGTCAAGGTTTATCATACTGGCCTTTTCCCTCAGTCCAGTGGGCTAGAAGGTGGCAGAATGGCTGCAGGAAGATCTTGCTTCCTCTCTTGCCACTATTGCCTTTGTGGTTAGTCTATCTATCGTGTGCATTCGGGTGGAGAAGTGTACGTCTTTACTGCTGCTCCCCTGTTGTGCGCACAAAGGTGCTATCCTGTTTTACCTATGTCTTGGTTGGGTCAGCAGCAGGCTAGTTTGGTCACCTATTTCTTGGTCAGCCCCTAGCCTACATTGAAAATGTGGTGAGCCTAAGATCCCTGCCAGAAGCCCCTCATCGTATTCTACCTTTGATTTTCCCTGATCAATGCCCTCTACTTGCCCCTGCTCTCATCAGGTGGGGTCTGCTCTGTTTTCTCACTGTGCTTCCTGGGTGTGAGATCTTTCTCTCTCCCTCCTTAACTTGCACCATTCTTTCACATCTTGCCTAGGTTGCCTCCTTCACTCTGAGCTGTGCTCTGTTCTTTTCTGTTGGGCTTTGCCCTCAAATTTCCTCTTTGTTGTTTCCTCAGCTAAGTAGGTGAGTCATGTAGCTACACCCTCGTCATCGGATCCCAGGAGACTGGGTACTCATTCCTCACTCCTCACTCTCGCTAGCTGTATCATTGTCTAGAATTTCCACAAATCTCCTTGGCACTCATGTGTGTTCGCCTATGTCAGTGAGAGTGTGGTTTCTCCTCGCTCCTGGGGTTCTATGTGTCGGAGCAACAGACAGGGGTTGAAGTTCTGAGAGCCCTTGCATTGGACTGGGGTTGTTCTCTGACTGCCTGGGCCTGCTGGCCTGTTTGTTGCTCATGCCTGGGCCTAACCAATTGTTGTTCGGTCGTCCCCACTGACTTCGCCAACTGGCGGATTGAAGTATCCTAATGTGGTGAGAGCGGGTGCGAGCACCTCCATACCTGCATATAGGGGGGTAGGTGCTGATGCCTAGCTTGCTACATCTGATGCAGGGCTGTGAATCAGGGCTACTTCAAAGATGGCCCATAGTTCTAATAATGCCTCGCTCCTGTCTTTCTTTTGACCTTTCTATTTTGATTGTATGTATGTTCACATGTGAGTTATTCTGTAGTAGGGGGTACATTTTTACTTTGGGTAGCTTTACTGGTTTCTCCCTAACATGCATTTCCCAACTTTTTATGCATTCCTGCATGTTGGTGAAGTTTAACTTGGAATCTCTTCCTCCCTGCCTGATGCATTATTGGCTATGCCCTCTGGTTTGAAGGATCCCTTCTCCAGTCAAGGTTTATCATACTGGCCTTTTCCCTCAGTCCAGTGGGCTAGAAGGTGGCAGAATAGCTGCAGGAAGATCTTGCTTCCTCTCTTGCCACTATTGCCTTTGTGGTTAGTCTATCTATCGTGTGCATTCGGGTGGAGAAGTGTACGTCTTTACTGCTGCTCCCCTGTTGTGCGCACAAAGGTGCTATCCTGTTTTACCTATGTCTTGGTTGGGTCAGCAGCAGGCTAGTTTGGTCACCTATTTCTTGGTCAGCCCCTAGCCTACATTGAAAATGTGGTGAGCCTAAGATCCCTGCCAGAAGCCCCTCATCGAATTCTACCTTTGATTTTCCCTGATCAATGCCATCTACTTGCCCCTGCTCTCATCAGGTGGGGTCTGCTCTGTTTTCTCACTGTGCTTCCTGGGTGTGAGATTTTTCTCTCTCCCTCCTTAACTTGCACCATTCTTTCACATCTTGCCTAGGTTGCCTCCTTCACTCTGAGCTGTGCTCTGTTCTTTTCTGTTGGGCTTTGCCCTCAAATTCCCTCTTTGTTGTTTCCTCAGCTAAGTAGGTGAGTCATGTAGCTACACCCTCGTCATCGGATCCCAGGAGACTGGGTACTCCTTCCTCACTCCTCACTCTCGCTAGCTGTATCGTTGTATAGAATTGCCACAAATCTCCTTGGCACTCATGTGTGTTCGCCTATGTCAGTGAGAGTGTGGTTTCTCCTCGCTCCTGGGGTTCTATGTGTCGGAGCAACAGACAGGGGTTGAAGTTCTGAGAGCCCTTGCATTGGACTGGGGTTGTTCTCTGACTGCCTGGGCCTGCTGGCCTGTTTGTTGCTCATGCCTGGGCCTAACCAATTGTTGTTCGGTCGTCCCCACTGACTTCGCCAACTGGCGGATTGAAGTATCCTAATGTGGTGAGAGCGGGTGCGAGCACCTCCATACCTGCATATAGGGGGGTAGGTGCTGATGCCTAGCTTGCTACATCTGATGCAGGGCTGTGAATCAGGGCTACTTCAAAGATGGCCCATAGTTCTAATAATGCCTCGCTCCTGTCTTTCTTTTGACCTTTCTATTTTGATTGTATGTATGTTCACATGTGAGTTATTCTGTAGTAGGGGGTACATTTTTACTTTGGGTAGCTTTACTGGTTTCTCCCTAACATGCATTTCCCAACTTTTTATGCATTCCTGCATGTTGGTGAAGTTTAACTTGGAATCTCTTCCTCCCTGCCTGATGCATTATTGGCTATGCCCTCTGGTTTGAAGGATCCCTTCTCCAGTCAAGGTTTATCATACTGGCCTTTTCCCTCAGTCCAGTGGGCTAGAAGGTGGCAGAATAGCTGCAGGAAGATCTTGCTTCCTCTCTTGCCACTATTGCCTTTGTGGTTAGTCTATCTATCGTGTGCATTCGGGTGGAGAAGTGTACGTCTTTACTGCTGCTCCCCTGTTGTGCGCACAAAGGTGCTATCCTGTTTTACCTATGTCTTGGTTGGGTCAGCAGCAGGCTAGTTTGGTCACCTATTTCTTGGTCAGCCCCTAGCCTACATTGAAAATGTGGTGAGCCTAAGATCCCTGCCAGAAGCCCCTCATCGAATTCTACCTTTGATTTTCCCTGATCAATGCCATCTACTTGCCCCTGCTCTCATCAGGTGGGGTCTGCTCTGTTTTCTCACTGTGCTTCCTGGGTGTGAGATTTTTCTCTCTCCCTCCTTAACTTGCACCATTCTTTCACATCTTGCCTAGGTTGCCTCCTTCACTCTGAGCTGTGCTCTGTTCTTTTCTGTTGGGCTTTGCCCTCAAATTCCCTCTTTGTTGTTTCCTCAGCTAAGTAGGTGAGTCATGTAGCTACACCCTCGTCATCGGATCCCAGGAGACTGGGTACTCCTTCCTCACTCCTCACTCTCGCTAGCTGTATCGTTGTATAGAATTGCCACAAATCTCCTTGGCACTCATGTGTGTTCGCCTATGTCAGTGAGAGTGTGGTTTCTCCTCGCTCCTGGGGTTCTATGTGTCGGAGCAACAGACAGGGGTTGAAGTTCTGAGAGCCCTTGCATTGGACTGGGGTTGTTCCCTGACTGCCTGGGCCTGCTGGCCTGTTTGTTGCTCATGCGTGGGCCTAACCAATTGTTGTTCGGTCGTCCCCACTGACTTCGTCAACTGGCGGATTGGAGTATCCTAATGTGGTGAGAGCGGGTGCGAGCACCTCCATACCTGCATATAGGGGGGTAGGTGCTGATGCCTAGCTTGCTACATCTGATGCAGGGCTGTGAATCAGGGCTACTTCAAAGATGGCCCATAGTTCTAATAATGCCTCTCTCCTGTCTTTCTTTTGACCTTTCTATTTTGATTGTATGTATGTTCACATGTGAGTTAGTGTAAAACGTTGCCTCCTTTGGCCAGGGAAATGTGTGTGACTTTGTGTCTGCATGCCATTCTTGGCAAACGTTATTACATTTTTTAGCGTGTGTGAGGAACCTGGTTAGCATGTGCTTTAATCGTGACTCCATGATAAGGTTGGTAGTTTTAGTGGACAAGATACACTTTAGCTTCTCTAGTTTAGGTGATTTTTGGCTTATCTAATCATGAGGAAGATATACATGGGGGTTACTACTTATAACTATGTTACTACAAGCTTGGCGCTAACTGTCCAAATCACACTCTGTGTCACACCTAGGGGCCAAGTGTACCATCTAAATGGCACCCAGCAGCCCAGGCGACCAACACCTCTCACTTCTTTCAGATACCACAGGTGTTAAGAAACCAGCAGCACTAAGAAAAATCTTTTTTACTAAAAACAAAGATTTAGCTGTCAACTCAGCCCAATTAGGATAGCTTTTCCACAAAAATAATGTCCTGGGAGCCAAAAAGGGCTATATAAATAAATAGTCATCTTTCCTAGCTTGTTGACTATTGAAAAAAAGGTTACTTCTGCAGGATTGCTTCCGCGGCCTTCCTTCGACTCCTCAGCTAGGACATATAAAATAGGTAATATTCCAGATTTCTGTCAGTGGCAGGGTGCTCAGGTTATCGTTTCACTCTTCTCCCTAGCTTACCATATGCTAAATGCTTTACAAAGGTGCTGATGTAGTCTCTTATCCTCTCTCACAGCTGCTTCCGAATGGACCTCTGCATGTAGGTTCAGCAGAACTTCCAATCAATTGTGGTGTCTACTCACCTTCCTTGTTGCACAAATGTGAATCCATCATGGTGGGATCCCTTCCTTTGGTTACAGTTGGGTATGAGGTACCAATCAGCTCTGATGGTGGATCCCCAAAATGTTGCTTGAACATGAAATACCTTCAAAAAGCAAGAGATAAGAGGTGCTTGGCAAAACAGGTACAGTTTGTTTAATTAAACGGTGCGGCCGTGGAGAACAGTTAGAGACATAGGGTCTGAGGATCATTTCAATTTACAATCCACCCGCCATGGATTTTGTACAATTTGTAGAATTCAATAAAAAAAGTTCTGGTGATCCTTTTTTGGTAAGGAATGTGAGCCGGTGTCTGTGGAGCCATAAATTAAGATGTTGGATGAGGAATCCGGATGGGCCTTGACCTTGCGTGGACACAATGTGCTGTGTCCTGTTTGGCTAAGTGTTCATAACTTCATGTGGCACCTGACTTTATGGTCTTTTGGGAACCCGCAAACCCCTCCGGCTATGTGTGATTTATTGGGGACAATCTCCCTGGACCACTGTGGTGTCGCTGTGCCTATTTGTGGGATAGATCTGGGATTTCCTTTTCACGCATTTGTCTGCCGGCTACGTGCCACCCCACCTATGATCTGTCAATCAGTGACCTCTGTTTTGGGTCTCAGAGCCTGCCTGACCACATATTTCTTGGTCGGGGTTGATGTGGAGTTCATACGGGCTAATTTGTCAAAGGGGATGCAACTACCTTTTTACACATGAATGTATCACTATTCATACTGACATCGACTTTCTCAATATTAACAATACAATACCAATTCAGTATTTTTAAAGGATGCACTAAACACACCCCTTCCAAATACTGAATCGCAAATGCAAAATGAGATTCGGTAACAAGTTACCAAATCACATTTTGTGTTTCTTACATTCATAAAAGCATTTTTCTCGTCACAAACAACCAACTTCTGCTAATCAGGCCATTTGAGACCAGAAACATTCTTTGTATATCCGGCCTTTTGAGACCATGCTCTTTGGTTAGCCACACTTTACAAACACAAGTTATATTCCATGGTCTAAATTTGAAATCAGCAGCACACAAGTTATAAAGATAATATTCCTCATCCTAAATACTTAACATTACAAAAGAAAGAGAGACAAGGCTCACATCATCTAAATCTGTCCAGGTCCTATGCTACGCCCCAAGAAGGGCCAAGAAGGTAACTGCTTAGAGCTCTTTTTGAGTTAAGTTCATCACAATTTGTGCGACAAGAGAGCATTCATATAGCATCCCCAATATCACTTATCTTTAGCTCTTGGGAATAACCAGGCCATTATTATGTTACTAACAAGAAATTATGGACATCTATTAAACTCTAATGGTACTTTTGGAAATAGACTACCTGGTACCTGCTGCCAAGATGAGCTCAACATGTGTGCTCACTGCATATTTTCCTGAAAGTGAACAATTATAGGTAAGACGCGCAGTATCCTTGACGATTATTCAGTCATAGCTCATTCAATATTGGCATTCTCTTCAGGTTAGTACACTTAAGCCCTAAGATTGAATGAAAAAGCCCTCAAACTTCTAACTACCAGCAGTGCATTAACAGCGTATGCACCTTTACACCTCTTCCGTTTTTGGCTAAATATCAATGTGACCCCTGTTTATGGGTGGAAAACATTACATATTTTTTTCTTTGAGTAATGCTTGTGAATCCTGCATGCAGACCGGTTTTATGCGTATTACATGAGAAAGCATCCATGTGAAAATCATGATTTTATCATAATTTCTTTCTGGAGTCTCACTTTTCATCTTGTCCTCACAAATACAAGTTATGTTGCTCAGCTTTTCTTGATCAGTGGTCAGTCAGGCATCATGCCAATGCACGCATGTTATGCACTCTTACTAAACAGCGTGCATAATAACTAAGTCCATCCAGTTTCTGTAAGTCATAAGATGTCATAAGGTGAACATTGCTGGTGCAGTACATGTTGGTATGGCAGGCCCAACAAGAAATTTCTTCTAACACTATGGGGCATATTTACCAAAAAATTTCAGAGTGCGGTACTACCGCAAATTTGGCAACGATGTGCGGCAAAAAAATTTAAATGCAGGGTATGTGCAGTATTAACAAGAATGGGGCTCACCCCTGGGTTTCCCATAGCGCTGGCACAAAAAAGCTGCTTAGCGCCTGCCCAGGCACCATGCCGCCATGTTGCAAGGATGCCTGCCCTGGAGGGGTGATTGTTTATGGCAAGGAAGGTTCACCTTTCTGCACATAAACAATCAATAATGGTGATTTGTTTTTTTCTATGTGTATTGCGTCCTCCCTCACTTAAGCCATTGTCCAAGAAGCTCCCAAGAAAACAATATCCTCACACTCTTAACGGAACCTACACTAGACCATAATGACTTTGCCAACTACTGGCCTATCTTTCATTAGCAAGATCATTAAAAAGCAGTACATTATCCACTGCAGGATAACATCTGTTAGACCTGGCATTCTTGGCATGGTTTCCCCTAACTTTTCGCCTCCTGACCTCCTATTTGCTGACATTGTTTTTTGTGGCTTTAAGATTCTGGGCACTTTACCACTGCTAACCGGTGCTAAAAGTGCATATGCTCAGTACTCTAAACATGTTAACATTGGCTAATCCACAATTGGCATATTTAACTTGCTTGTTAGTCCCTAGTAGAGTACACTTTATGTGCCATGGGCCTGAAAATTAAATGTTACTAGTGGGTCTGCATCACTAATTGTGCCACACACTCAGTTGCTCTTTGGACATGGCTCAGGCCTGCCATTGAAATGCCTGTGTGTGCAGTTTTAAACTGCCTTTTTGAGCTTGCAAGTTAAACTGATTGTCAGGCTCAAACCTTTCTTTTTATTACATGTACGTTGTCTCGAACGTAGGCCCTAGGTAGCCCCAAGGACAGGGTGCTGTGTGTTTAAAAAGTAGGACATGTACCTTTGAGTTTAACATATCTCTGAACTTACGATTTAAAAACACATCTTTTAGTAAAGTTGATTTTTAAATTGCAGGACTGAAAATGTCACTTTTAGAAAGTTGACATTTTCTTACTGTAACCATTCTTTGCCTCTGCCTGTGCCTGAATACACGCCTGGGTTAGGGTGACAGCCGTGCCCTGTGTATTCCCTCTAGACAGTCACCAAAAGGGAGATGGGTTGTGACATTTGCATCCTTATGGCCCATCACCAGGCTGATGGGCCTTCCTGAGGTAGATTGGGAGGGAGGAACAGACAATTCCACCTGAATAGGGCTATCTCTGTCCCCACACAAAGAGCTGCTTGCAATGTAACATGTGTGGAGCCAGGGCAGGAAAGCCCTCATCAGCCAGGCTAGCTTGACTCCAGTGCATTTGTCACCCCGAGTGGGACCGGTATGCTCAGACGTGAGTCCCGTGCTCTCCATGCCACTGGAATCAAGCTATTCTGGCTGAAGAGGGGTGAAACCCCGAAACCGGTCCTAGGATGCTTGTTTCCATTCCAGGGAGGACCTGGCCTGGCAGTTTGGACTGGACTGTTCCCATAGGGCTCAAGGTCAAGACTGATTTGCAAATGGCTGAGTCCAAACTGGAATGGCATGGTGAGCAAAAAAACGATGGATTTAGGCCCAGATCTCTGTACTGGGATGAATGTATGACATTGTTCCGCATTCTGTCCATCAATAGTTCTTTTTGCATTTGTCACCTCCATAGAAGAACACAACTGCCATCTGGGAGAATTCTGGACCAGGGCCAAGTAGAGTGGTTTAACCCTGAACAAGAGAACATGTAAGACTTTGAAGCAAAGTATTGATTTACTTAGGTATCGATTCACAGACAACATGCTAGCCCTCAACCCGAAAAAAGTGCAAGACATTAAGACAGCAACTGCCCCTAATAATGTCTCAGGTGATAGTCAAGAAGGGGATGGTCATGTATTACAGATGTTTCGTGTCTCCCGTCCCATCCTCACTAAGCCATTGCAAGACCACCTAAAAGCAGAAACCCCATGGACCTGGGTGCTTGAGCAACTAAAGACTTTCCAGCACACCCAAGAAGAACTTCGAGCACCATGATGAGGTTGTATGACCCCAGCCTTGAGCAGGTAAGTCCTCACCAATGCCAGTCCCATTGATTTGAGCACTGTCCTTTTACAGCTGGAGAACATAGGAAAGTGGATGCCTGTAGCCTATGAGAGCAGAGCTCTGACTGAGATGGAGCAGCAATACTTCCATATCAAATACAAGGCAATCTTCATTTAATGGGGATGTTGACATTTCTACCTCTATCTGTACTGCAACCAATTCTGTAGGATCTGCGCATTGTTTGGACAACACAAACTAGTGGTTTGGTGTCAAGACTGATTCCGTACGCCCCCGCAGGATATGTTGGCCTATAGACCAGCTAGCTCACAGTGCCACCATAAGCCCCACAATCTAAGAGGGTTGAATGGTTTCTAGCAACCACTGAACATGAAAACTCTGACCTCTCAGTTATCATGGAAAGAAACAGGGCAGAACGTTTCGCTCAGTCACTTGTGCTCAATTGTTCTCAGAGAAGTATACAGAGAATAAACAGTGGGGACATTTTCAATATATTTATTGAACCAACGTTATCCTTCTATGGAATACATGTGCTGCAATGACTGCTAGACAGAAGCAGATAAAAGTGATTACAAGCACCAAAAGCGGGAATAGTAGATATAGTTCTACCATGGTGCTAAAACAATGTATATAAGCAGGCATATAAAACAAGGCAGTATTCGGCCGTACTCCTACTATGCAGACCCTACTCTCAGTAAACCTAGTGTGTGTGTAGGTCTAGAGCCAAGAATCCCCCCAAGGGATGACCCAACCCCAATACCTGAAGGTAGAGAATGAAGGACCCCGTCTTAGTCACAAACTGGACACCACTCATGAGATGTTGGACCACTGCGTGGTGATTTCTCAGCATGCAAGGACCCTCGGTGTCTGCGGAAGATCATCCTCTACTAATATATCGAGCTGCTCATATTTTGTAATAGCAGAGCAGCCTTGTATTGTGCACATAGATTAGTGATGTTATGGATATGTGGATAGCCCTGTCGCCCCGAGATTAAGATAGAGAAGACCTTTTTACATAGTGCGAAAAGGGACCACGTACATGATGTTCAGGGCATTGTGATAATGTTGCGTGAAGCTAGATGTGTAAACAAGTTTATTTTCAGGGAAACTAATCCAACATTGTCTCGCATGCAAATATGTGAAAAAGGTCTCTTCTGAAAATGTTATTTGTGATGACAATGTAAGAAATAAGCTGTTTAGTAACATGGGCCTAACTCGAGAATATAATACCCACTTATCATGCTTAGGGTCAATAAAAGCTAGCAAATAAAGTTCGCATAACACTTAAAAACTTTAAAAACTACTCTATTAAGCATCTAAAAGCTAACTAGAATCAGTCTAAAAAATCTGCAAGCCTTGATGATTTGTAAGCTATAAACCCTTAAATATGATAAAAAACATCTAAAAGTAAGCTTCCCTTAAAAATATGTCATAAAAAGCTTTATGAGTTAATACATTGTTTGAAATCCCAAGCACTCTGAAAGCCATGGTGCCTTGAAGAAAGAGAGCAGAACCTAAGCTGTTTGATTTGTTTGGTTAAAAACAGGCCAAATTGTTCCTACGCAGCAAAGCCAATTTATTTTATGTGTTCTAGGTAGTAGACCCAACACTGCTGTTGCCCACAACCACAGACGACAATCCCAGAGGCACAACCCATAACATATTTATGGAGCAAAGGTGATTCCATTCAGTTCACACAGCAGCCGCTGAGGGAGGTGTTGTAGCCCAAATGTCTTCCACATAGCTGTTGTTCACATCACTAGGAGCTGAAGCATCACAGGGTGGCTCTAAGAGTGCATTCATCATCAATGGAATATGCTGGGAACAACAAGGCACATGAGCATTTCAGGGGCCTGTCAGTACTTCAATGTCCTGTCGCGCAACCAATTTTGATCCAGGACATATATCCAGGACGGATTTGTGGCTGCAAAGCAGACAGTGGAAGACAGGTTGTATGCAATCAAGCCAGACAGGCCTGAAGGATAAGAATCAATGCCCGTTCAGTTGTCGAAGCCAAGGTGTGCTGAAGAAGTATTCCATGCGCTCATGGCAATGCAGCACCAGCAGTGCTGTCTCCATTCCAGGTTGAACTGGGACATCCCTTGGGAAGTAGAGACATTTAAATCAGAATTCCCACCACAAGTAGCAGGGCAAGTGGGAGCCCTCCAAATACGCTTCTCAAAACGGAGTGTATGAAAGATGGTTTAACTCCAAAAATCATCTGAAAGGTTTTACCAAACCAGAGCTGATACATTTAAAAAAGTGCACTATTCTCTTCATATCAGACATGTTAAAGATACGATGGACCAGCTCCCCAAAATGCAGCGGGAAGTTAGTGTACAGTAGTGTCTGTATCTCAGATGAGGATCTTGCAACCTGGAGATCAAACGACTCTTTGGCCGAAGTTAAGTCCACATACTTTTGAAAAAGCGTGGCTTTCAGATTGCTCAAAGAATTAAACTGTATGTCAGAAACATTTATTAAAGGCTACAGCACTGCCTCACTAACTGTTTGGCAGGTGGAAACAATACTTGCAATCACTATGGAATTAACCATCACTAGATGAGCAATTCCCAGTTCCATTCTCCAGCAACCTTGATCATTCAGCATCAAAAAGCTCCCATTAGAGAGCAGCCTGAACACAGGATGAATCACGGCAGCTGGAGAACCCTTCAGATAACAGGAAAGGTTGGCCACTGAAGCATTACATGCCCAGTGGAGAGAAATGTCTTTGGAGACTAAGGAACAGCTTAAAGCATAATAACAATCTGAACCACTAAGGAAAACCTCAGCCTAGCCATTCATGCATCTAAACCTGAAAAGTAGTACCCAATTCTCATGCACATAACCTTCACATAGTGCTTTGTATCAGCCTACCTCTTGGTATTGGAGACAGTATTGGAATTGGAACATCGTGACCGGTAGGGTGATATAACCATGGCTTATCCAGTCAGTCGACAGCGCGTCAGCCATGGTGAAAGGTAATTGGTTTAAGTTTTTCAATGTGCAACATGGTATAGTTCGCATCTCTGAGTGCCATTGTAATCTGTCTTTCTGTTAGATCGTATACCAAAAACGGATTGGTACTCTTGATGTAACGCCATGGCATATGGCCAGAACGTAAAGTTTGTACGTCCAGCTCAGTATAATGATTGACTGTAACTGTGACTGTCCATGTTTTAAAATGGACCTGTCTTACTGTATTATGTCGATTGCGGAGTACACCTTGTTGCCCAGTGAATAAATCCTGGGTGATAATGTGGTCATACCATTGTCAACCACAGCAAAAGCCTTTTCTACGTTAACTCTGTTGATCTCATGCAATTTCTCAGCAGCTTCCTGTTAAGAAATCGTCCACAGCACATTGTATATACTGTACAAAAAGCGCTTTTGATGTGGGTTCTGGGGCCCTCATGAAAAATTCCCCAGATCCATGTCATCGGGAAGAAGGGAAAGGTGTTGCTTCAACTGGAAAGTGTTGAGGTCTTTAGCTAATCTAGACATACCTTTCCAACAGTATATATATGACATCACCACCCCTGAATGTTCTGTTTGTACATATCACTGATCAGACCTATTGATCCTAAACCCTTCGTGTTGCCAAGGAATCTGGAGTGACACTTATTTTTGCCTATTTGTCAAACCAGCCATCCCTACCAATTGGGATATGATGAATTGAAAGAACCATTTCATATCTGTTAGAAATGGGATTTCTGGTTGTCTAGGGCATGCGCCTAAGCCAGGCAGAAACCACCACTCTAGTCAGGGCAAGGGAGTTACACACTGAAGATAACCCCTGCTAACCCCCTTTTTAGCTTGGCAGAGAAGTCAGGCTTATCCCTGGGGCAATGTGTAAAGTGTTTACACAACACACTAACAGAGCAGCGACACACTAGGCACACCACAAAAGAAACTACACACAAGGTTCTCTAAGAATAGCCTTTTTATTATCCATAAAACACATTAGAACATATCACATATATACACTGTGCCATTAGGCACTTGTCATGTATTTACAGGTATTTGCATAAATACCTAGGCCAATCGGGCTACCGTAATACATATCACCTTTAGTTAGGACAGCCAGTAACTACTGGTAAGAGTGCACTTAGCGCAAATACATTAGGCATAAACCATCAGTAGCAGGGCAAATGTTATGGTCCCCAACGCTACAATTGTCTCCACCCAGTAACTACTGGTAGGAGTACACTTCATATACATTTACATCACAGCTAATGCTGTAAGGTAAGACACATGAGGCACCAGTAAGTAATTTGGGCCCTGTGAGGCAATAAATCTCCACTTTCAGTAGCCTCTGCTCCCTCCCTTTAGGAAGTGCAGAAACATTGTGGCACGTCCAAGTCCATGGTCCATGGCCCCTACTGGGCTCCCCCATGATGCCACTGAACTGAATCATCCCAAATCATAAAGCAAATGTGAGGCTACCCGCGGCCATGCGGCACAGCTACACAACGTCGGAAATGCGGGGATAGTATTGGTGCTACCTCAACACCCAAGTGAGATTTGTTAATGGCCTCTCGGGCCAGAAAGCAACAGTACGGCCCAGGACAGAAGGCACTCCGGCCCCCAAGGCACTCACCTTATTCCCCCGCCATGGTCGTATACTTGGCCGGGGTCAGCTCTGGGCTCCTTCTGAATCTCGCCCCCGGGGATTCCTCCTTGCGTTGGGGCACTCAAGGTCCAGAGCTTTCAATGTCTACAGTCGTCACCCCAGAGGCTGTAGGCAGACTTATGTAAACCCCACCCACAGTCAGGCATCCTCTGCCTGGCTTCCTGGTGACTGAGAATACGGAGCGAAGTCTCCGTTGGGCTTGGAAATTTTGTTCTTCCTCCTGGCTAGGCCTGGGCTAAAATTTTGTTCCGTTCGCGGAAATTGCGATAATCTGACATTTTCGCGTTCCGCGGAGAGCGCGAAAATGTCAAAATTTCCGCTTTCCGCAGCTTGGCGATAATTTGTTTCTTGCTCGCGCTGTAAAATAATACATTCTCGCGCGCGCGCGATCGCCTTACCTGAATCCCTGCATTCGCCGACAAGTTTTCTTGATCCGGTCGCGTTCTCCATGAGATGTTGTATTGTTTTTAGCCATTTGCGCTGTCTCGCGACAGTTCGCGCCCGCAGTGACGTCATGCATCGCGCGATCACGTCTTTCTTCTCGCGATCATGCACCGCGAGACAACTCAAAACAAGATGGCCGCGCCCGCGAGCAACCAGATGGGTAAGTTGGCGACCCGCAACCATGCAGAAAATCTCGCGAACATGCGGGAAAAAAACTTCCGCATCTTCGCGATATGTCCGCTTGTTTGCGATAATTTTAAACATTTTCGCAATAATTTGCGAAAGTGGATTTCGCAAATTCCGCCCACCCCTACTCCTGGCATGCTCTCCCCAGCGAAGCCAGGAGCCCAAGGATATCCTGTAGACAGGACAGTGTAGCATGCGCTGTCAACACCCCATAGCGCTCTTTTACATGCTGGCCAGAGCACTCGCTGGGGCCTCATCACCACACGGGGACATGCAGTTACCACACAGCACTCACCCAGCTCTGTCATAAAGCTGGTAGGGAAAGCTTACAAAGTCCTGGTGGACCACAGGTACACACCAGCAAGGTGTTCCCAGGGAGGCCAACACATGGTTTTCTTTTATGTAGAGTGACATTTTCCCCCCTAGCCCCATAATGGCAGCAGGTCAGCTCCTTCTGCAGCCCAGTACCATGGCGGTTCCTCCAGGTCCCACGCAGTCTACTGTTTCACAGTAAGTGAGCACAGTCCAGTTAAAATACATGGGGCCACAGCCCCAATATTTATACTGTACAACGTTTTAGTTCTGCCCCCTGGCACAGGGATCAGAGCCCAGTCTAAATCAGTTATGTTGGGCACTTAAAAATACATTGTCAAGTGTCCAACATTCTCCATTGTAAGTGTAGGCCCTGGTTCCAGATACACCACATGGGGGAGGAGCCATCATTGTGGAAGGCAGACACAGCCCTATTCAAATGCAGGTGCTACTCCTCCCACCACTCAAAATGCAGACCAGGCCTCTTCAGCCTAGTGCTGACTCACCCAGACTTTCTGGAGCAGCTGCACCTCACCAGCCCCTGTCACTCCATGGCCAGATAGTCAATACACCACAGGCAGGCACAAAAACACACAGCACACAGAAATTCCCACTTCTAAAAGTGGCATTTCTAAAATAGTGATAATAAACCCGTGAACACTACTATGCAGCATTTATCACCACTATTCCAAACATACCAAACTTCATCACGCTACCCCTCCCATGTCGAGAATTACCACTGAAGCACATATCAAAGAATTCCCAATGTATTCCTATGAGAGGGCAGCCTCTCAGCAGTAAGAAACCAAATAGGCTGTTTGTCACTACCAGGACATGACACACAGTTAAAGCACATGTCCTATCTTTTACCTACACCGCACCATGCCAATAGGGCTAGCTAGGGCCTACCTTGGGGGTGACTGATATGTAGTAAACAGGCAGTCACAGACGTGGCAACCACTTTATGTCCCACGTCACAGTGGCAGTAAACTGCACGCGCAGACCCTGCAGTGGCAGAGGCCTGAGACACGTTTGAAAGGCTACTTTGGTGGGTGACGCAAGCAGAGCTGCAAGCCCACCAGTAGCATTTCATTTACTGGCCCTAGGTATATGAGATACCACTGTACAAGGATCTGACAGGTAAAATAAATATACCAAACAGGTGTAGACCAATCCATAAGGTTTACCATGGAGAGCACATGTACCTTAGCACTGATCAGCAGTGATAAAGTGCCCAGAGTCATTAAACCCCCAACAAAAGGTCAGAAAAAATACAGGAAGAAAGCAAAAATTTCTGGGATGACCCTGCAAAAAGAGCTAAGTCCAACAATATCATGGTATCTAGTGTATCCTCACTGAAGTGTGTTAAGAACTGCCAATTCTCAAAGCGTGAGAATGCAAAAATATGCGGTGTGTTCAAATCCTTAATTTTTGCCAAACCAAGACATGAAGTTTGTTGCTCTTTTCTGGAAAATTATTTGATCTGGTATGAGGTATGCTCTAAATAAAGCCTTTGTTCCCTGAACCTGCTATCTATTTTCCCCCAGACAGATTTTGTGTCTATGGTGTCTTTCCAAAAGTAGAAAACCTGCATAGACAGTTGGGAAATAAAGGAAGCAGAGTATATCAGCTTGTTGTTTGTAAGCATATTTTTTTTTCTGGTGTATATGCACACCTATAATAATATGAGGTTGTGTCTGATGCATCAAAACCTAAAAAATAAGCAACATTTTGTGCGTAAGTCTTCGAACTACCTTTCGGCGGTGTTGGACAGTGATCCCACTCTGTGTAATTATAAACAGCTTGCGGGATACTAGCTTTGTGCAAAAAATAGTGACCATAATGTTGGTAACGGAACATCTCCATAATTACATCTACCACAACACAATTCATCATTAGAGATTGCAGCTGATTGCTCTAGATCTGCAAGCAAATTATACAGTTTCAATGTACCAATCATCAGAGAAGGTACCAGAGGTGATGATGTAATTTAAAGAAATTCTGAACAAAAATGCATTTACAAATGTTCAATAGGAGCATACACATCATAGAATACACTGTCCCATAAAATTCCTTCAGGAACTAGAAGTGCTGTAATGGTCACCAGGGACAGGGCCCTCATTTCATGGTGCGATGATGCATGAGATTTAAGAACCAAGTTCACAAGTTGTACTGTGGAGTGTTCTAGGAGAAAGTATTGATTCAGAAGCAGGAAAAAGACAGTAACTACACCAAACCAAAGTACCAGGAAAAGTGATCCAATTGTAATCCAGAGATGTAGTCAGGGAACAACAAAGTAAGTCTTTTTCAGCAAATGGTAGAGTGCATACATTTGTAGCTTGAAAGGGAGAGGCGGTGTTGGCCATTGAGATTCACTTGAATCTTATGAAAAATCATCCTTATGCATGAAGTAGCCATATGCCATCCAGTCTATTCTTTGCAGCTCACCATGTTTTGTAGAACTGGTTGATGACCCGATCTGTGGCATGTTTACATACACGTCATCAATTTTTCAAATTAAGATTTCTGTACTTGTTGATTGTACAATTGTAGTTGTTTCGATAGGGAGGAGTATCACTTAATTTTTGTTTACAGCTTCTCTTTGAATAGTGGACTCTTCAGTTGTCCATCTGAAATTGCTGTACAGTAGCAATAGGAGTGTGTTGACTACCCAGGAGCCCACGTGGCCTACTGTTGAGAATCGGCCCCTTAGTGTGGTTTGATCGGATCAATTGAGATAAATGTTTTGTCTTGGCAAGCGGCGGAAGAAGTACTGTTATGGTACCTTCGACAGCAAGGACAGATACAGGTGCTCTATAACATGACCCAAAATTGTTTTTGTCCACAATTTTCTCTCTGACCAGGTCCCCAATCTTGCTGGTAGTGCTTTCACTTCCCCCAGTGGTGGTGCGTTTTACTTGGATGTTGCTTTGTAAGTCTCTGTATTATATCTATAACCAGATGATACAAATTATCTGGTTTTATTAACGGATACAAGGGTTTATTCATAGGTGAGGTGCAATACTCAATCACACCCTGGTACTCAAGTTGATCTAGGATCACTCTGACTTGTTTATTTGCTTCATGCTTTATTGGGTATTGTCTCTGCGGTTGAGGAATCGTTTTTAATGGCAACTCATGATGAGGTGACGCATCATCCCACCCAACATGATTGCGTAAATTGCAGGAGCTAGTTCTAACGCCCACTCCGGGGCGTATTCATTTTTAATTGACTCTGGTACAAGGTCGGAGAAAGCAGGTAAAATAACTTCTTCCCTTATTGCGCAATCCACTACAAAATCAGGTGGGCAATCTTTTCAGCCAAAAGAATGTCACAAACTTAGGTCAAGTTCTCCCAAAAGATACACTTTACTTGCCTGGGTATGCCCCCTTCCATTTGAATCATATAAACAATGGGACACTTACCGTTTATTTTTTTATTTTACAGAGTTTTATATAGCGCAAACTTGACCCGGATCGGGTATCAGAGCGCTTTACATAGCACCAGTTGCATTACATGAGGACACATTCATTTTTTTTTTGTTAGGCGGGGGAGATTAAGTGATTTGCCCAGTATCACAGGATGTTCAGCGTCATTGCCGAGACTCGAACCCAGTTCCCCAGATTCGAGGTTGACCGCCCTAGCCATTAGGCCAACTCCTCTCCCATAAATTGTATGGTGTTTTCACCAAGATATGCTCATTCAGCGCTACTACCCCCAGATAATCCATCAGGTTCTGGCGAGCTATTGTGACTTCTGCCACGCTGTCCAGCATAGTCACTGCCCATTCCCCATTCAGAAGTAGAGTCCTCAGTAGCCTGGGCATTTCTTATTTTGATCCCCACTACCTTCTTTTTTTACATTTAAATGTAGAAGTCTTTTGCTTATATTCCCGTTTAATGATGTAGTCCGAAGTGTGATGTGGCTCCCTTTTTGGCTTGACTCGCTTTTCGGATTGGAAAGGCACGAGAAGAACATGTATCAATATCCTGATACCTGTCACGCTTCCTAATATTGTCATGGTTTCTCAAATTGTATTTTCTTTTGGTATGTCCCTGTTGAGGAGACCCACCCTGTGACCGTGTTTTGTTTTGTTTATTTTTGAGCTTATTGTTCCATTTCTTCTTTGAAGAATCGGGTGCTTGCTTAGAGTTATCCTTTTCAGCATTGCTTTTAACTATTGGTTTGCCAGGTCTTGCTCCCATATTAACTCTACCTAGTGAAGCATATGTTTCTTTGATAATCTTAGGCAATTCTCGCTCCTGCTGTGTAGGAGTGAATTCCCTCAGGTGTTGGCGTATAGCACGGCTACTGCCTCCCCTTTTATGTTACTTAACATATTGGCAAAAACCTAGGCAAAATTGTTCATCAATTTCATCCACAGATCTACGACAGGGTCTGCCCCGAACTCATTTTGTATTTGTTTCAGTACTCCTGGTATAACTGCAATTGAAGGGGTACCCTGTGATCTGGTATACTATAAATGTCAGCAAAGATTGTACCCCAAGTGACAAAATCTTCCATCGGGGGAGCAATCCCCTTTGACAATTGAATCATTAGTATTCTGTTTTTTCCGGTGGGCCTGTATGGGGAAATCTGCTTCAAGCTGTGCTGTTTTCTATGCTATCCAGAAGAGGATCTGCTCCTGGCTTGTGGGAATCTTTCCCATGATGGCGTTCAGTGTATGGGGGCTAATACCTGCATTTGAGGTTCTGCAGCCTGAGCAGCCTTTGCAGGTTGGGTTGTCAATGTTCTCTTTGTGTGTTGTGTAAGAGTTCTGTAAATCTTTACTAAATCTATATAAAGTGTATGCATTCCTGCTGCTGATAAAGCAGCAATGTCTGGATGCGGTGTATAAGAAGCTAAGACTGGCCAGATTGCTCCTTCTCTGCTGAGCGGACTGAGTCTCATGCATTCTGTGGTATGGGGAGGGGTGCCTTTAAACTAGTTAAAATGCTCTTGGTATGTTAATGGGACTTCTAAGTCCACATATGGGAAATATTCATCAGGTGGTTCAATTTCAATGTATTCGTGAAACAACTGTATGTGTGCATCTGCAGGCAGGAATTTGACTGAAGAGTAGAATACCTGTGCTATGAATACTTCGTGTGCCTCGAACAGGAAGGTAACATCTCCATCCATTGCCGGGAGACCATGTTGTAATAGTTTCATAGTAAATGCCTGTCTGCAATTTTCTGTAATATTTAGAATCACTACCTGTCTTTAATATCCTCACTTCCTTCTCTGTTTATGGACATTGTGTGAAGAAAAAGGGCATTTTATTGCAATACAGTTTATGGAGATTTTGTATGAACAATGTGGGAACTTCTAATCCTCCAAGCTTGAATAACCTATATGCTGTACATAGGAAATATCTACTGAACTGAGGCAGATTTGTTTCCCTTCCCACTTCGGATGTCTCCAGTTAAAATGTGAGTAGGGGTCTCTGAGAAAGCACAACTGAACTACTCAGATTGACCGTTAAATAAGAACCCAACCAGCGTTGGTGGAGCCGTGTCATGTAGTTCCTACTAATCGGTAGGATCTGCACATTGTTTGGAAAGCTTAAACTAGGAGCAGCAGCACAGGTACCTTGCACTCCTTTATTGGGCCCATTTCTCATTATACTAATACTGAATAATGTATAACATGAGCTATAACTGCCAGTGGTGGCCGGTAAGTTTAGGAGGGAGGGGGTTGGCAGGACACACATGCACACATACACATACTCACTCACAGCCCTACATTTACACGCATGCATGCACACACATTCACAACACTCATTACCAAACATTGCTACATGCACGCACGCACCAAACATTAATCTAAAAAAAAAAAATACACGCTTAACTGCAGCTCTGCCCCGTAGGTCCCAGGAGGCTTGGGACTGCTGCCTTCCCTCATTGGCTGATGAGGGAAGGCAGCAGTTATAATGTCATCACAGAGTGGGATGGGGTCAGTGAGAATGCTGACCCAACCTCACTCTGTGATGAAGTGTCACTGATTGACACTCAACCCTGGGTGTTTCAGGGCTTAAAACTGAAGTGCCCAGGTGTGAGGCAATCAGTGACACTACCCCTTGTCCCTGAGGTGAGGTCCTCAGAGACCTTTGCTGAGCTGAGGAGAACATGCCCACAGGAGCTGCAACTTCCTTAGCCCAGCAATGTTCAACTCAGGCACCAGGAGCCTGCGCATTTAGTGCAAGTATGGCTCCGGCCTGCCTGACCTGAAAATGAACAGTGTCTTTCAGGCTGACCTTTGTTCAGTGTGACAGACACTGTTCATGAGGAGCAAATGTTGTGGGGGGAGGGGCAGCCACAATGGACCGGCTGCAGCTGATAACTGCTCAGTTTTAAATGTACGTTGTGTGTGAGGTTGTGGGTGAGAGTATGCTAACCTGAAAGCGTGTACATGTGTGAGCAAGTGTGAATGTATGTGCAAGCATGCATGTTAGTGGCATGTAGTGAGTGAGAGTGTGTGAAACTGAGTGTTAGTAAGTATGAGTAAATCATAATGAGTAAGAATGAGTGCCTCCAGTGAGTGAGTGAGAATAAAGAAGAATGGTTTAAGGGAGATTTAAAGAGTGTGAGTGAGAATTAGTGTAAGTGAGAATAATGATTGAAGGGAGTGAATGAATGTAAGCGTGAGTTGGTTTGTGCAAGTCTGTCACTGTCCCTGGCATGATGAAGTGATTCTTGTCTTATAGAAACACTCATACTAAACTAATAGTGCTGGCATACTTGCTGCAATTCTGAGCATGACAGACACCAGAGATACAATAGTGGCACTGGCACACTGGAGGTAGGTGTTGGCATAATAGAAGATAATATTGTCATATGGGGCACCTGTGGAAAAATGCTGAAAGCAATTCTTGTCAAAAAGGACAACAACCTCAGTTATGGGAGGATTGCAACTATGACACATTTTTGGCCCTTCCATTCTGAGGTAATTATTGACATAAGGGTCACCTATGATATAAGGATGGCATAATTAGAAACATTCTGTCTCTGCCATACAAAGGGCACCCATGGTATATGGGGGCACCCATGACAAACATTTAGCCCTTGCACACTCAAACTAATTTTGGAAAATGAGGCCAACTATTGAGGAGTGTCAGTTGGCTTGGCACCATGAAAGAATTTGAAAATGACATGAGCGCCTTTTCGGAGGCTATGCCCTTTAACCCCTTCCATGCTCATGACGGAACGGTTCCGTCATGAGCATCGGTTGAGCTGTGCTCATGACGGAACCGTTCCGTCATGGCCCCGCCCGCGCTCGAACCCTTCAGCACCGCGGGGGAATCCGCGCCGCGCTGAAGGGGTTAAGCAACTTTATGTGAAATTTGTGCTTTTAAAAGGCAATATTTGATTACATTCTTTTTGAGGGGACAAAGACAAGACAAGAGGGTCCTAGTATCACATCTCAGAGCTGTGATACGACTTCTGGAAAAATCAAGTTCAAATGTCACATGACATCACTTCCTATGATGCCATTAAGTTCACAGGGTATGTGATGTCACTAGGCCTGGGCAAAAATTTCGTTCCGTTCGCGGAAATTGCGATAATTTGACATTTTTGCGTTCCGCGGAGAGCGCGAAAATGTCAAAAATTCCGGTTTCCGCAGCTTGGCGATAATTTGTTTCTTGCTCGCGCTGTAAAATGATACATTCTCGCGCGCGCGCGATCGCCTTACCTGAATCCCTGCGTTCGCCGACAAGTTTTCTTGATCCGGTCGCGTTCTCCATGAGATGTTGTATTGTTTTTAGCCATTTGCGCTGTCTCGCGACAGTTCGCGCCCGCAGTGACGTCATGCGTCGCGCGATCACGTCTTTCTTCTCGCGATCATGCACCGCGAGAACAACTCAAAACAAGATGGCCGCGCCCGCAAGCAACCACATGGGTAAGTTGGCGACCCGCAACCATGCAGAAAATCTCGCGAACATGCCGGAAAAAAACTTCCGCATCTTCGCGATATTTCTGCTTGTTTGCGATAATTTTAAACATTCTCGCGATAATTTGCGAAGGTTAATTCCGCAAATTCCGCCCACCCCTAGATGTCACTTGAGCTTCCCCGGGCATTTTGGTGAATCAACGCCCATTGAGATAAGAAAGATCAGGGGTTGTCCCACAAATCCAAATTGACGTCCCCCTGCTGTTTAACACAAAAGAGGTAGAGACAGTTCTTAAGTCTATCCCAAGTGGTAAGGCACCGGGGCCTGACTGCATTCCAGCCGATTTATTTAAACAGGATCTTGATTTATGGATACCCTACATTACAAATGTAATTAATTCGATAGCTGGTGGAGCCCCAATTCCTGCATCATGGTCTGGAGCAGAAATCATCCCTATCTATAAGAAGGGTGATCGTTCCGCTCCGGCCAATTATAGGCCCATCAGCTTAATTGACGCTATTCAAATGATAACAGCATGTGTAATATTGGGTAGGATCCAGGGCTGGATGTCTGAAAATTATATTTTATCTCCTTTACAGGTGGGGTTCCAGTGTCATATGGGGACTTTGGATCAGGCTTTTAGATTTGTCCTTATATATTGGAAGGAGGTCTTTTTGGGTAGGGGAATACTCTTTGCTGCCTTTGTGGATTTAAAATCCACCTTCGAACTCGTGCCAAGAGCAAAATTATGGGAGGTCTTATTGAGACTGAGGGTGTGTGCTGGCACCAACCCTGTTTTCCCTATTTATCAACGGGGTAGTGCAGTATTTTGTTGACCAACCAACAGACGCGCCGTTGCTAGCCGGCCAAAAGGTGCCCCTGCTCATGTTCGCGGATGACACACTGATATTATCCAAGACGAGACAGGGGTTGCAGTTAGCTCTGTCTCGTTTTGAGGAATGTTGCTGCGAACATGAGCTTGTGGTTAACATAGGAAAGACTAAGTTTATGGTGCTCCATGGGTCCAAGCCGGTCAAAGCACGAGTCTTTATGGGTGGGAAATCTCTGGAGCAGACAAAAGTCTTCACCTATTTGGGTGTCACTTTTGTCGATAAGTTGAGCTGGGATCCCCAAGTTAAGATCCTCGCACTGAAACACACTCAATTAGCGGGAGCATTGACCAAGGAACACAGGCCAATAGCTCCAGTGGTCAAAATTTACACGACTAAAATCATTCCCGCTATTTTATATGGTGCTGAAATCTGGGGGTTTTGTAACCTGACCCAATTGTCCACAGCCCAGAATAAATTTATGAGATCGGTTGTAGGCTTGCCCCAATCGTCCCTCCGTACTCCACTGATGTTTGACTTAGGCTGTCATAGTATTGAGGATACTGCCCGCTATAGGCCGTGGGCCTTCTGGAGGCGTCTCTGGATTACTCCAGAGCTCCATCTCTTTGCTAGGGCTTTGTCCGAAGTAAGGGGATTGGATCGCCTGCATAGTATCCCATGGCTGATTGGCATAAAATCTCTCCTTATTGACATGGGGATGAGGGAACTTTGGGAGAGCCCTGAATTGGTGGAATTTCCTTCAAAAGAATCCTATCGAGCAGCATATTTAAAATAAGGAAGTTCTCCTCTGTCACTAGCCCTTCTCTGTCTAGAGATTTTTTAGATCTTAAAGATGAACCCTGCCTGGAAAGCTATTGGGACCTTGTATCAAAGCCATCAGACCGCAAGCTTTATCACCAATTAAGAGTTGGGTCATTGCCACTCCGGAAGTTTACATGTAAGTGGCAACCAGGAACTGGTGATATTTGCCGATTTTGCTCGGATCATACTGAAGATATTGACCATCTCTTATTCGTATGTCCGGTCTAACACAAACCTCGTAGCTTGTGGCTAAAACCAGCATGTCGGTCCTTAGGAACTAGCTCTGCGATGGCCGCTAAGAGGCTGCTGAAATCTGGCCACAACAAGATCGCAGTAATAGGAGTAGCTAAGTTCCTGAGTTGGGCATGGGTGTTGCGGATGAAAAATGGGGGGCCCTAATAGCTAAGATATTTTTCCTTGAGGTATGGAATGAACCACGTGGAATTATGTATTTTTATGGTTTTTTATGATGTGTTCAAAGTCTTGTGCGTGGGATATATTTAATCTTGTATTAGGAACAGTTTTAATATGTAAATATATGTATTTATTTTTTTAAACCTTACTGAGAAACTTGTAAACCAGTTTTAGGTCTTGGTATTGTATATATGTGGTTGTATCTAATTTTAATATACTGACTGTTTTGTCTTTTAAGATGAATAATCGCAATAAAGACTTTTTGAATTGAATTGAATTGAATTGATAAGAAAGGCACACAGCACACGGTACTGCAGGAGAAATGGCCCACAGCGTCGTTGTAGTGGCACGTTGTGCTGATTAGCAGCAGCTGAAGCCATTAAAAGAAAATATGAGAACCGTAATCCTGAGAGCAAGGAGGGCAGAGTTGATAAAAATGGAGGCAGGCTCAGTGAGATGGCAAAAAAGATATCCTGAACCTATTTTTTTGGCTTTTAATTTCAACATCAGTCAAATCCTTATCGCACACAGCAAAAATGGAAAATACATGCAAGTAAAAGTGATCAATGGAGCACATAACCAGACAGTCACAAGATTGAATCATGGTTGGCACTGTGGGACATAGTGACATATGTTTTTTAATGTTCTACAGGTCCCAGGCTGCGACTGAAAGCACTGTGACTATGCAAGTCACCATGAAGTCCCGAATCCAGTCTCTCATACTCTCCACGGTTCCACTCACTGTTATTTACACATTCACATTTCTTTATAGCAAGCGCCCTGGAGAGAAAGCGTGTGCCTGCTTTCACTGTCTGCCTCTCCCTTAGCTTCACAGTACACAAGTCAGTACGAGATTACAAGAATGCAGCTTAGCGGCTATTTCTCTATGTGACAGTTTATGAGACCATGGCATGTGTTTTATAGTGCAAAAGGGGAGATCACAAACTGTCTTGGCTGATACCCACTCTCCTCAAGTAGCCAGTCTTGCTTGGCAAACCAAAAATTCTACAAACATTTTTATGAGTTTCCCTTTAAAATGCCTTCAAACACGGTTTAGTTCTAATTATTACAGCAATTGTGCTGGAAAACGTGACGTTTTACACAACTTTTGAAATATTTCTGGGGGGAAGAAACCCACAGGGCCACCCCTGGATATGGCCAGCTTGCACGCTTTGCATGCCAAACATTGTTAACGGTCTCACACCACTTTTAAATTTCACCATTTGCCACTGCACTCATGCCAAGCCTCTTCAAAAAAATTCTTTTGGAGAAAGTGCAAGTCTTTCTCCTTGCCTCTTTCTGTCCTTAATGCCATGGCTTAGGCTATTGTGCACGCTACATCTTCTATTTTGGTGTATCTTTCCCTGGATCCATGTCCTTTCCTTTGGCTCTACCTTTCCAGATGGTCCCGCTCTCCATTTGCCTGATGGTTTCGATGCTATTTGGTTCACAGTTCAGTAAATCAGTTGTGGCAGGGTATGCCTACGTCAGGGGAGTCAATTAATTATTTTTAATTCAGTATAACTCAGTTTATGAAAATGTTGTGTGATGACCTGTCAAACTCGATACCTAAGCTGAAGTTTTTCCCTGTAAGAGATCCTTGCCACTTATTAAATTGTATGCTGCAAGCATCTTTGCAATCTTCAGAGTTAATGAAGAATGTTATTGACCTTTTAGTCCATTCTGGTGCACTGTTTTGATATCCACAGGAATTACAATTCAAATATTTCTCATTTCTTGCTTTGTGTGGCATCAAAGAAAGAGTCATCCCAACTGTGTCTGTTAGATGTTGGCTCTCAGTCCAAGGGGCAATGAATGCTATATTATCCATGTGGCGACCGTTTACAGAGTTTTTGCTGAGTGATGATGGCAACGGCAAGAAATGTGAGGATCTATGGTCTCATATTGACAGTGATGTGAAAAAAGTACACTCTACAGCATTCTTAGATTTTTACAGGAAAACATAACTGCTGTAGTGGACATAATAAAAAAACTAGAGTCTGAAAACGCCTGTGTCTGCCTAGTGTTTAGTATAATTGGTGTAGATGTGAAGCATCTCCTTGAGAGTTGGCTGGGCAATACCTTTAGTGACTCTGCCACTGCAACATGTTCCATGTTAGAGTGCTTGCCACTTGGTAAGCAAAGCAATGTTGAAGAGCAATTCAGTAACTTTTATTTTACAATGTATGAGAAATGACTTGCAATGATGCATAAAAAATGTCCCTTCACCAACCATGGCATTTGAAGTCAATGAAACCTCACTGTGGTACTCTGTACAAGTTCTTGATCCCGTCCGTAAAGGGAAATTTCCTCTGTAGTTTCAAAAGTGCTGCTTCATTTTTGACCGCTTCAATAACTCTGAGGGCATAAGCACCCTGCTCAATGCAAATGTTCTAGAACCTGCTCTGAGAATCGCAATCTTCAAGTACACCAGTATTGGCATGGAAAGCTATGTCAATGGCAGAGTTAACAAATTGTGTGCTTGCTGTTTTGGCGTAGCCCATCTTAAGTGCCAGTGTTGAGAGGACCTTTTCACAGAAAAAAGTTTACATGGTAAGGAAAGAGTGAGTGCACATGACCAAAGACTCACTGAAGACGTATTGTATGGTGTACTATAATAAGTTAAATTTGCAAAAATGTATTTGGACCTCATATACAATATGTGCACACTGTCTATATACTATGCTCTATCAGTGCATAAAACAAGCAATAATAAAAGCAAAACATTCCATAAACACTGGAAAACCACTGTTTCTATCGTTTTTAATGGAGAAAAAATGTGTAACCACTATTAAACACTATTTTTTACAGGTATTAAAATCACTTGAAAAGACTAAAAAAACAATACCAGAATTTACCAAAAATAGAAACTGAAAACAGGAAATGATGTGGCACAGGGCTTCACAAGGTCACGCATATGCCGTACATGCGTCACTTTGCAAATACTGCACAACGTGGTGCTAGTTTTGCTTGGTCCATTCTTGAGGGGTGCCAGGGTGTCGGCACAGTTGGAGATCCATCAGTGGTGGTTGCGCACTGTGGTGTCATCGTCTGTAAGTGTTGGTGCTGAGGGAGTTGATGAGACGTTCTTTGGTGGCCTTGATCCAGCTGCAGAGGGGGGCGATGATGGGGATGGTGTACGGTGGGCATAGTGGAGACGTGATGTATACAATGATAGTCGGTCCAGGAGCGTCCGGTGGTGTGGCTGTAGTCGATGTTGCGGCTGGAGGAGGTGACGTGCTCGACCATGTGTCCTGCTATGTGGCTTGCTGCAGTGACTAGCTGCTAGAGTCTGATGTTGGGGAGCTTCCCCAGGAGGGGTTGGTGTTCTGGTCACTGGGGTTGTCCTGGTGGAACTTGAGTTTGCAGAGAAGGATGTCGTCAGTGCATGGGAGAGCCTGGTGTGCAATGAGGTCTACAATGGTATCGGAGAATAGGTGACAATGGCCCGGGGAGCCTGAAGATGAGGGTGCCGCAGAGGATGAGGTTGGGGTTGGTCCGGATCTGGATGTCGAGGTGTTCCATGGTCACTGTTGAGTCATTAGAGTGCGTGGTCAGTTGGAGTGTGCTTCTGTAGGTGATGGCAATGCCTCCTCCTGGATGGTTGGGGTGGTCCTTGCGGGTGATTTAGTAGCCATCAGTGATGGCGATGGCTATGTCTGGTCCAGAGCAGATCCTGGTCCTTGCGGGTGGTGTGGCGTCCACGGTTAATGGCGAGGAGGG
Organism: Triturus cristatus; assembly: GCF_964204655.1. Lineage (NCBI taxonomy): Eukaryota > Metazoa > Chordata > Amphibia > Caudata > Salamandridae > Triturus > Triturus cristatus. The sequence goes on from NC_140594.1 coordinate 462,458,845, forward strand.
TGCGGGCGCCATAGTGGTGAAGTGTCCGAGAGGAAGGGTCCTTGGTACAGAGCGCAGTCCAGGGGCAGTCGGACACAGACGGGCTTGCCCATGGCTTGGCTTTGGCACAGGAGACGTCCATTACAACGCACCTCCAACAACGCAGGTGCCTTTACATCACATTCCATTACAGCACAGGTGGTCAGTAATGGGGTATTTTCAAGTTTTAGGGTAGGTATGGGTTTTGTGTGTCAGAGATGAAATTTGGGGTATCTCATGGGGTAAAATCTGAAATTTGGGGTGTGTTTTGGGGTCAATCATGAAAATGTGGGTAATCATTTGGGTCCAGAATGAAAATTGGGGTTTGCATTTGGGTCAAATATGATTTTTAGGGTATGTTTTGGGGGCTCAAAGATGAATTTTAGGGTTCAAGGTTTGCTATGTGGTGCAAGGGTTAGTTTTAGGGTTGCACTCAATGCAGTGGAATTGTAATATTTACATCTCCGCTATCCAACACCTTCCCTACTGTTGCAATATGCCTAGTATTAGTATGCCTTGTAATGGAATGCGATGTAATGGTATGCTTCGTAACTTCATATATACCTTTGGCACACCAGAGGTACACCTGCTGTGCATGCCCGCACAGCGGGAGCAATTGAGAAGTGCTGCAGGGGTACTGGACAGATGGGAGGTGGGAAACACCAGAAAGGACACTGGATGGGGTGTGGACGGGAGTGTGTGTGTGAGAGCGTTTTGTAAATATTTAAATGACAAAAATCATACCTCGAGGCCGGGTCCCGTGTCTTCGTTGCTCCTGCTCTCCTGAGTCTGCTTCCGGGAACAGGAAGTAGGCAGCCAGGCTCCCTCCCCTAAGCCAATCACAACACTGCAATGCGGTGTTGGGGTTGATCATTGGCGCTGGGACAAGACGTTCAGCCAGGGGCTGGAGGGGTGGGCATGTTCTTCATGCAGGCTGTAATGTAACCTGCATTGCGAACTGGACAGTGTGCATGACTGCTTTGGGCAGCCTGAGTGGGCCGACCAAACTGTCATCACGCACTTGAGTGGGCATGCCACTCTGCCCCTGCCCTGCTCCGTGAGTGGAGCAGCCCTACCCACCCTCCCGCTCGCAAAGGAAACATCGCACGATTACATCCTGAAGTTATCATCATGTGATAACTTTTCATCTTTTTTGTGCTGCTTGAAAGCAGTGTGGCGACGCTCTTCCACCATAGCGAATGAGCCGCCACAAGGGTGTGTCATCTACAGGTGCTAGACCTATGAAACTCGACCCCCGGCCCTCCACCGCTATGCATCCCACCTTCTCCTTACCTAGACATTGACACCGTGGCACAATCCGCTGCACTCTCTCCAAATCTGTGAATCAGCCAGCAGGAGCCTCAGCCAGGTGGGATTTCACAAGCCTGGGTACAGCAGTCACCAAGAAGTCAGCTGGTGAACCTCCTCATGCAGTTGATGCAACAGGGCCCCCTTAGGTGTGAAGTTGCAGTGCTCCCGCCACACAAGTTTGGCGCAGCTCAGGGGCTCCCCCTCCACAGCATCCGGCCAGCGCAATATCATCTGGCCTGTGATGCAGAGAGGCGCCGCCTACCATTGCTAATCCACTCTGTGCACCCCTGTGTAGTGGTGGATCGTAGTATGCGATGCAGACCTCCCTACATCGGTGCGCAGGAGCACCTATATCATTCACAGCTCCAATGGGCTCAAGGAGGTCTCCTTACACAGGTCAGCAACGTGTCTCCATGTGACCTGCCAGACTTCACCACCAGATATGGGCGATCACCGAGCCTCAATGTCTACCGCCACGGCTCATAAACTCCGCAGCTCCTCTGCATCCTACTCCAGGCTCCAGATGCAGGTCCAGCGAGGCATCCAGGCTCCAGATGCACTTCCAGCGAGGCATCCAGGCTCCAGACGCAGGTCATGCGAGGCATCCAGTCTCTCATCCTGGTCATCCTGGATGTTGGGTGGCTTGAGGGGGTTGTTGATGTGTGCTGCACTTGGCCCTGGCTGCTCCATTCTACATTTCATTGTTTTTTTTGCCCATTTTCTATTGGAGGTCGACTGATAGGCTATTTTTTCCAATAGAGGCAAAAAAATTCACATTGGGCTAACTAACATGCGTTTTTTTGCTGCTAATGGGCCTTTTGTTGGTTTTCGCCCGCTGACGCCAGAATTCCTATCACCATCACGCTAATGTTAGCGGCAGTTTTCAAAGCTGATCCTTGAAGCTATCACCATGTAGTAACAGTTTTCAGCGGTACATAGCGGTAAGAAAACTGGCTTAATGATTTCAGTCAGTGTGTCATCTGGCTGGGAGGTAAACCTATATATTAGTATTATTTGAATGTACAATATTTGAATATATATTTTTCAATTTATATATACATTTTATTAAATATAATTAAATTACGTTTAATTAATTCTATACACAAATTTTAACACTTCTTAATGTATAATTACTTTTTTGTTACTTTAGGTAGGAAATTATTGTTGCAAATAAAGTTCAGCAAAGTAACTTCAATTTAGTTAAATATATGTACATTAATTACATTTTTAGTTCAAATTTAAGTTAGTGGTGCTGAAGCACTTTTTAGTTAGTTCTAAATTTAAAAAATATTTTTTAAATGATTCATGTTAATATTTAACAATGGAATATTTTACAAACTTTTTCCAAGCATAATAAACTTTTTAAGTTTTCCTGTTAATTAATTGAATGGGAGCAGAGCAGCAGAAGGCGAGTGGAGCCACAGCAGTAGGAGCAGACAGGACACCGATTTGGGAGGAAGAAGGTACGTCTCCCGGCCAGCAGGCCTTACTACGTGGGAGGGGTGGTGGGGGGTTTAGCAGGAGAGGGAGCAAGAGTGGAGGCCGGGGATTTAGTGGGTGGAGGGCTGGGGTTTTTCGCAGGGGGTGCAGGGGGAAAAGGGGGGCAATGAGTGACTACACCAGCCAGGGAACTCTGTGGAATTTCACAGAGTTTTCTAGTAACTCTTTAAAAGTCCGTGGAGTACTACTATGTAACCTCCGCCCAGGGTTACCTATGAACAGGTGCCTGTGAACCTGGGGCTGTAAAGCCCTTCACCCATCCAGTGGCTCTTCCTGTGTATATTGTAAGTCCTGTAACAAGTTGTACTATAAGTCAGCTATCACAATCCTGTGGAGGCCCATGACTTCTTCCCTGCACAGCGTGGTTGATTCAGCCTGACCCCACTTGGAAGTTGCTGCACAAGTGTTATTGTGTTGGGAGTGCAGTGGTCTTCCAATGCATAGAAATTGACTGGCGTGCTATGAGCACTGCCCAATCTATCATTCAATTGTACACCTTTTGAGCCCTCTTCCGCCTGAATATCCTTAGCAGCGTCCCCTCCAATGGAAGGAGGTTGGCAGAGGCACAACCTACCACTGTGGCAAGTACATTTGTGACTCTGGACAACAGGTGTGCTGCTTACAGTCATGCCAAGAACATATGTATTAAATCCAAAATAGGTGCATGACATCGTGAGGAGAGAGGGGAGGAAACAAACAACTTTCTTTGTAGGACAGCTGGGGTGAGTTATGCCCTGTGCAGGATGTTGAACTGAATGTACTTTATCAAAAAATACTTTACATCGGTAGTGTATAGTGCATTCCCACACCTTGGGCATGAGGGTTCATCCTATATCAGTGTCCCATAGCCTGCGAACAGGCAACAGAGGGTCACTCACTGTGTGTGCCAAGGTATTAATAAACACGGCCACCAGCTTCCGACCTGCACCCATGACATGCAGGGCATGGGTTAGGGGGTGATGCTCCAGTTCAGTATCTGTGACCCTCCACAGATGTCCTATCCCAGCTATTAGTGTTCCATGCACCAAGACATGACCCACCGGAATGTCATGAACTTCCTGCAACTGGCCAAAGTGTATGAGCTCCCGGTTCCTGAGTAGGTCCCCCACTGAGGCCAATCCCATATCTCCCCATGCCATCTGTCATTCCCTACCAATGCCTGTATGGAACAGTGGGATGAAGTGCAGACTAATAGCAGGAGAGTATGGGATCATGCCCGGCAGTAGCCTCAAGGCCCTTCTCTTAGCTCTAATAAGCCACTTTCTCCAGGCTGCCAGCTCCATGGGGGAGCAACATCGATCCCACCATTTCCTGTGCCTGGCATGATGGTAACCTGGCCACTTCATCCAACTGTCTCCCAGCCAACCATCACGCTGACATTGCAGTTGTGCTGCCACCTAACATTTTTCAAAAAGTGGCACACCCAGGACACCCTTTCCCACTGCAAACTGCAGCCTCTGCAGTGCCACACTTCTCCTCCCTCTATTACAGATGAACCCTCCTAAAATTGTGTCCAACTCTGTGAAGGTGGCACAAGGCACAGCTACCACTAGGTGATGGAAAAAATACAAGATGCGGGGAGCATTACTATCTTGGAAAGTTATATACATCCTTGGACTGTAATTGGGAGAGTGCTCCATAAAGCCATCTGTGGACGTAAGGAGGATATGACCCTGGTCAGATTTCCACAATGAGATCGTTTGCATCATGATAGTTACAGATCCCCTAAGTACCGAAACACCCAAAGCTCCTACCTCACCCTCTGGTCTCCAGCCATAACCTCTTGTGGAGTCCGCACTGAGGAAAAAAACACAAGACTTGGCCCAGTTAACACCCAAACTCAAGACACTCAAAAAAATCTGCTAGTATCTCAGAAATATCTGGAATACCCCTGTGGATATACCGAATATAGAGAAGCATGTTGTCTGGATACTATATGAACCTCCTCCCCTAGTGGAACTCCCCATGCTTCACCCCACCAAAGCTGCTGGGCCAGAGGCTCCATTGCCAGGGCCCCTGCTAACTGTAAAAGTGGGTAATTTGTATTTTCCAAACCTGACTTGGGCAGAAGGCTCATTATAAAAAAGTAATATGTCTTGTTGCAACTGCCCTTCAATGCCCAGTTTTGGCAGAGTGGTAAACAAGTATTCCCAATCAATGGTATGGAGTGCATTCTCTAAGTCGAGCACTAGACAGGCTAAGTAGGGCCACCTCCCTCGGGGCAGCTCCATCAGCCTATTTAGCCTCGGATGTATCAGGGATAAAACCATTTTGGACCCTATGACTAGATGCAGCATGTGTTCCAGCAGGTGGAGCACCGCTACCTTTCTAAGGTTTTTATAATCCATACCTAGCATGGGCAATGGATGGTAGGATGTCCGTTCCATTGGGTCACTTTGGGTTTTTCCAGTGAGCCCAACAAGGAGTCTCACATGGAGTCTCCTAGCGACCATTTCTACAATATGAACTGAAAAATCAGTGGTGGACAGCAGTGATCTCTAACTACATCTTTTACTTTCATCTGGCAAGAGATTTTGCATACTCACATCTACCTCTCTTCTCCATGCATACCTTTCCACATTACCTCTTGATCTGTCTATTTTCTACTTTTGCTGGTTTGACCCCTCTTGCATCCACCTTAGACCACATTCTTATCTCTCAACCTCTCCTTCATTGACACGCTTCTTCGTATCACCCGCTGGTACTGTCACTCCTAAACCCATCTCTTGCCTCTGTGCTGCACCATTGAACTCTTACCATTCCACCCAGACTCACACCTTGCCATTCTAGTCCTTTCTGTCTTGCATCCACACCCACATTCCCTCCACTACGCTACACCTCTATGTACACAACACCTCTCCCCTTCATGCTGTAGTCTTAATGTACTGTACTTATCACCTCCTCAGCAGCCGCTACCATCTCATGTGTAATGTGCTCCTCTCATGCCCATCCCTCCCCTTTCCACCGGCTTTATTGCACAAATTTTTCCTAAGGTGCACTCTTATATCCACTTCTTACATCCACTCTTAATTCTTCACCACATCACTCACCCTAACCCTTACATTGCTCATGGAATCTGGCCTTATTCATTAGCCTCTCACCATTCACTCACTCTACTCTGCTTAAGGCCTACTAATAGTCATTTGAGAAACTAGAGTATCCATATATTTAAACGCACCATCCATCTACTGGCCAACACCTCTCATCTCTCCATCCAGCATCCTATATTCCACAGCTGGTATATCCCCTTGACATCCACCTACCCACTTTTTCCCCCAAAACTTGTTACCTTGTCTCAGTGTGGTGCTCATACATCCACATCTCAATTCCATGATCCATATTTCTAATAAATAATCATTTTAACAACTACCTTTCTCACTGTATCTACCTCTATCATATCCATCTTTCGCTGTAGTGCTAGATACTTCGGAAAGGAAAACAAGGAAAGGAGTAGAGAGGTACCACTCAGCGAGTGGTGGAGGTGGATACTTCCTCCCAGTCAATTATACATAAACAAAGGGATCCACCCATAAGTATAAGAGATCTCCCATTACTCAATATGTATCCCACGGTCGTGGAGAATACACATTAGTTGTTTAAATACCCCTCACACACCAAAAGGGCCCTTGGTGTCATGCTTCATCATAGGGGTCTTCCTGCCCCTCTACGGGACAGGGCGTGCTACGACCTACGTTTGCGCGGGAGCACTGTTGTTAGTGAGACAGCTATGTGTGATGCGGGGGTGTGAGAGGAAGGGTCAGGAGTGAATAAGGAGTGAATTAAAAAATACCTGGCTCTCAGGTCTCGGAAAATTTATTCTGCCGTTCGAGCTGGTATTACTAAAAGGTGGGGTGAGGAGGGTGTATGCCTCAATGAGCTATGCCTCCTAGTGGTGTCGACATGTTTCGAAGCTTTCCCATGCTTCTTCGTCAGGACCTTAAGGATCCCTTCCTGCCACTAACTGTGTTGTGTTTATAACAAAAATTGTGAGAAAATGAAATGAAAAAAGGAAGTAAATAGCCTCCAAGAAGTCGTAATGCCTTAATAGGTCTTACATAATCCTATTAACCTAAAGGGAATAAACATAAGATAAAAGGCGTATTAATTACGTAGGAAGTAATTCAATCCATCGTGTGAGTACGGTGATCTGTAAAAAAGGTGAAGAGTACTGGTCTCTTAACGCTATCCGTAACGTTATCACGTGATCTGTGATGAAGGCACTGTGTGACAAATGAACATACAACATTAGACATAACAGACATACAACAAAAAGCACACACTCTATTCAAAATGGGACTGAAATCCCGCACTAGTTCAGTGTATATCCATGCCAGTAAAAAGATCCCCAAAGTATGGACATACTTGCTAAAAGGAGATAAGTAACCTCATGAGCTCGTGGACCGAGTGGTGGGCGTGCCAGGTAGGCTACCTACATGAAGGGAGGAACGGGAGAGGAAAAAAGTGGTCCAACGATCAAAATATTAGCGTTGTCAAGATATTACCTAGTTCACCCAGAAGCGCCGTACTTACGACTCCAAGGATCAATGTCCCGCCAAATAAACCACCCCGGTCGGCTCCGTCGATGGAACTGAGTCGGAGGGAGCCCGTTTAAATAACTGCATCAATTAGTGTAATTGCGCCAAAGAGGTAAACGCCCAATGCGCGCTGACTCTGCAAACGGAGACCCGGAACCGGAAGTGGACCGTCCGGGATCGATTGCCTGAGCCGAGACTGAAGGGAGAAGGACCCCAGGGTGAAGACAGAGGTGTCTTAACCCACTGCCTGCATGGAAACAAAACCTGATGGAATAAAAACGGAGCAAATGCTGTAGTCACCTGGGACTTGAGACCGGATTGGTCACTTTTTTCCTCTCCCGTTCCTCCCTTCATGTAGGTAGCCTATCTGGCACGCCCACCACTCGGTCCACGAGCTCATGAGGTTACTTATCTCCTTTTAGCAAGTATGTCCATACTTTGGGGATCTTTTTACTGGCATGGATATACACTGAACTAGTGCGGGATTTCAGTCCCATTTTGAATAGAGTGTGTGCTTTTTGTTGTATGTCTGTTATGTCTAATGTTGTATGTTCATTTGTCACACAGTGCCTTCATCACAGATCACGTGATAACGTTAGGGATAGCGTTAAGAGACCAGTACTCTTCACCTTTTTTACAGATCACCGTACTCACACGATGGATTGAATTACTTCCTACGTAATTAATACGCCTTTTATCTTATGTTTATTCCCTTTAGGTTAATAGGATTATGTAAGACCTATCAAGGCATTACGACTTCTTGGAGGCTATTTACTTCCTTTTTTCATTTCATTTTCTCACAATTTTTGTTATAAACACAACACAGTTAGTGGCAGGAAGGGATCCTTAAGGTCCTGACGAAGAAGCATGGGGAAGCTTCGAAACATGTCGACACCACTAGGAGGCATAGCTCATTGAGGCATACACCCTCCTCACCCCACCTTTTAGTAATACCAGCTCGAACAGCAGAATAAATTTTCCGAGACCTGAGAGCCAGGTATTTTTTAATTCACTCCTTATTCACTCCTGACCCTTCCTCTCACACCCCCGCATCACACATAGCTGTCTCACTAACAACAGTGCTCCCGCGCAAACGTAGGTCGTAGCACGCCCTGTCCCGTAGAGGGGCAGGAAGACCCCTATGATGAAGCATGACACCAAGGGCCCTTTTGGTGTGTGAGGGGTATTTAAACAACTAATGTGTATTCTCCACGACCGTGGGATACATATTGAGTAATCGGGAGATCTCTTATACTTGTGGGTGGATCCCTTTGTTTATGTATAATGTGCTAGATACTTCATCTCTCATCTTTTGCTAGCCTCTGACCTTGTCTAATTGGTTCTAACTCTTTAACATTAACCTCTTTCTAGCATACCTCGCCAAGGCTTTTAACAGTTTTTCCAGGTCCGACCCTCTGATATCCACACCCCAACATTTTTTCCAATCCACATTTCAATAATAAACATACTTTACATATCATATCCAAGCCCCGTCTTTGACCTTTAATTCTTCCTTTCAGTCGTAGCCTATTTTTACTGGTTCATCCCCCTTTACATCTGACTCTCCCCTCCTTGCTCAACATTTTATCACAGGTATCTCTCACCTCGAACCTCATTTAGCTAGCTCTGCCCCTCAAACATTTACCTCTCCGTCAACATGTGCTGGTATGTTTCACAGTTCTACCCCCACCTCTTCCTTTGTCTTCCAATTTAGTGCATGGGTGTAACACAGGCCCCTGTAGCCCCTGCACAGCAGATGACCCCCAACACTTCTGTGGACCCACAGTCCACTAGACTGACCACATGTAGCACAGGGTAGTACACTTGCATTAACAACCCTTCAAATCCATCTCTGTTTTATCAGTGCCAGCATCAAGCATTTCTCAACCCTCTTTTTTTATGTCCAATACACAAAATGCTAAATACACAGCTATCATATGCTCAGCTCCAAATGTTGGGTGTGTAAATTAGTATATTCCTAGCTTGTACAAACAAAAGATTCTTGTTGAAATAGTGTTCACGAAACGCCACTCCCATCCATTCTCCACTCTTCTCTCTTTGCCGTCATACCTGGCGTGCTGTGCCCATTGTGATATGATGGCAGGATGGTTGTTAGACTTTAGTTTCTTTGGTGTCCCATAGGATCCCCTGCTTTACATTCAGGCAGGGGCAGGTCTCATCCATAGCACCCTCAAGTGCTGTGGCTATTTGCTGTCATTCTGCAGATGCATTAGCAGAGGGAGGGGTGACAGCAAGGCAAGTCTATCAGAAAAAGAAACTCAAATTAAACAAACTCATTACAGTTTGTATCCACTATAGAGAAGGGTAAGCAGTTAGTGCCAAATATTTTGCCATTTCAGTCCATTCCTAAGGGGCCCAGCTGAATTATGCGTTAATTGTGCCTCACATTGCTGCACCATGGATGCAAACCCAAGGGAGGGGGCTGACCGCCTGTAGCTTGTAACACTGACGGCCTCCTAAAGGCAGTACTCTGTTGCTGAGCCCTGTAGTCATTGGCATTTGTGAGGGCCTGAAGAGCCGTCCACAGCCGGTGCCAGCCCAGACTGGCACCTAGCATCCACCCTAAACTCAATATCCTCTACACTTCTGCTGTTACCAAAGACTGAGGTTCCATCTGCTTGCCTAAACTGAGCCAAGAAGGAGGGTGTTTCTGTACCTTGTCACGCGCAAAAGGTGTATCTTCAGCTGTATCACATGAGGGGGCTAGAAGGGGCATTTGATGACCAAGCAAAGACAAATATAGATCACTCCTAAAATACTAATTGGATTTGACATTGCCCAGCATTACGAACATGTCAATTTCATGCTCATATGAATACCTTTTGAAATAAATAGACTTCAGCTAAATGTTGAAAGAAAATTAAAACACTTAGCCCATGCAGCACCCACCAGTGGCCCAGAACAAGTAGATGGAATACCTTGGACACAACAAGCACAATCTACTCCTGTCAGTATTGTGACAACTACAAATCCCTATGGAACAAAGTCACATGTGTGTTACATAACCGATATGACTATCACAGTCTTTGCCAAAAACAAACATGCATCTTAGTTACAATGTTTGGTGTGTAATATCCAATCCCAGAATCATCATATGCCTGAACTTACAAAATGTACAACTTGTGCCTATATGTGAAATGCACTCTCAAGTTGCTCAGTTGGTGGAAAAAGGCAATCACATATTCATGATACACATCCCTATGACTCTCCACAACAAAACCCTTGTCAAACTAAAATACCCAATATGATGTTGTGAGAAACAACATAAACCATGTCATAATGAATGAAAACAATAGACTAATCCACTAAACCACAACCAGGTCCTATGCCATGTGTCTTGGTCACAGATTGCATGTCACACATCCTCTCTGGGCAGATGGACACACTCAACTTCACTTATCTCACAAACACTCATTGAAAAGCTTGAACAGCACATCACAACTAACATGACCCTCTGATAGGCCATACATTCCCTATCATGCTGCTTACCCTTCTCTAGTATAGTGGCTCATATTTCATGTTTTAGGAGGAAACGCAGGGCCATGGGTGCACCAAAAAAGATTCTAAAGGAACATCACATAAGCATGATATGGCCTATGTCCAGTTCACAGATTATGTAATTGCCTAAACTCTTATACTCTAAATGTGGCATAAGCCCAGAATGTTAGGTATATTACAACAGAATGTACTGTACAACTCTACAATACCACCATGTCATAACTAGCATTCAAATTGTGTGCCAACCATTGATGTATCACACTGGGTCCACATGCAAACTAACACATACAACAATAGTGTCTTTGTAAGGACAGAAACACAGTGTAACTAATTGAGCCATGCCATGGACCGACACAAACGATCCACATGATGTCAATGCAATGACTAACATCAAAATTTGACTGGAGGATACAGACCATAGACACCTTGCTAACAAAAATATCTGATTAATGGGGAGTCCTGGAAGCCAGCAGGGCCAGGATACTGTCAGAAGCATACCTACCTCACACCATAAGCACAGGACATGCATAATAAGACTCAAATGCCTTGGAAGTCTATTGGCATAAAGTAGCAGCCACCTGTGGTAATGTTGTCATTGAAACTACGTTACGAGGTCTATTGAATGCACAGACGTTGTTCCACCACTATTAAGTCACATACATCAATTGTCCCATTACTCTGCAAACATATATGTGGCTAAAGTCACTACCATGTAGGCAGAGTCTATAAACATCCAGGTTTATTGATAAGGCAGTTGTCTTTCAGCCCAATACATACATATGCAGGATGCTTCTCCAACACTATTGTACTTTACCACACTTGCACTATGTTGACATATTTAAGCAGAAACTGTGAGGAAATCTAATTTATAGTGCAAAGGATTGTGACTTCAGGCCATACTCCTAGACAAACCCAATGTGGACATTGACACCGAGTCAATGTAGGCACAACAATCCAAACTACATCATAACAGAGTGCTCATACTCCATGGACCATATGCAAGTCATATCATACATTACTAACATCATTGTATAGTTGCATCGTAAATTACACATAAATGACAGTTAACAACAATACAATTTTTGGGACACAGGAATACCAAAAATAAAACCTGCTTCATTCAGAATACATGATGCTCTCAATAAATCAAAGGCCAAGGGCCAGTCCAAATATCTTTGCAATGTGAGCCACCAAAGTTTTGACCAAAAACACTTGTCTACACTTGTCCTGCAAAGGGACACCTCCCCCGGGAGGGACATCTAGAGGGCAGGCTAGGCACCAAAATGACAAGGCTATGGTGGACTGGGTTGGTCTTTGGGAGGGATCGTATCAGGAGGGATGTATGATGTTACAACGCATGCTTTTACAACGCATGCTGTACAACAAATTTTTTACAACGCAAATGCTGTGACAACGCAAGTCTTTACAACGCAAGTCTTTACATCGACTTGCAGTAGATGGCGTGCTAACATTAAAAAAGGTTAATTTACTATTCTAACTCCAGTCCACGTTGCAGTAGGGAATGTGTTTGGATAGTAAACTACACTATTTTTAATGTTAGCACGCCATCTAGTGCAAGTCGATGTAAAGACTTGCGTTGTAATGGCATGCGTTGTCACAGCATTTGCGTTGTAACAGTTTCGTTGTAATGGCAGTGCGTTGTAAAAGTTGCGTTGTAATGGTTGTTCACCATCAGGAGGGGGATGGGACAACGTCAGTGGGAGGGTTAGATGGAGAGGGTGGGACAGCGTCAGTGGGAGTGCTAGATGGAGGGGTCGCGGGCTGGGCTTCATGATCTTGGGTATTTTTTAACTGTTAACGGTTTGGAAGGGAATAGGGAGGGGGGTGGAAAAGCTGAATTTGGGCTAGTGTTGCCATCAGTGTGGAGTCTGGAGCCTGATTAGATCTCTGTAGGGAAGACATGTCAGAGTGAATGCCCTCAAGGAAAGATACCACGTGGGTAAGGTGATTGGTATGCACCTGGAGGACATTCAGCACTGTTGTCTATCCCACAGAGATCTTCCTCAGGAGGTCAATGGCCAACCCACTCAGGACAGCAGGGGGGAGGTGCCTGGTGCAAAAGAGACACCTACCCTTTATGGGGAGCAGCCACAGACCTGTGGCTGAGGAGCAGCTGAGAGGGTGGAGATGGTAGGGGTGGTGGTGGACTCAGATGGAGTAGACACAGGTCCAGGGCATCCACCACCACTTGGGAGTCATCACTGGAGCTCGAGCTTGAAATTGATGCCACAGAAGTTACGTCAGTCAGCCCCTCAGTGATGCTCCCATCACCCTCTGTGCCACTGGTTCCCTCTTGCTCACTGGCAGCACAGGAACCACTGTAGCTAGCTGTTTCCCCAACACCCATGGTGCTGTCTCCTTCGCTGCTCTTGTCTGATGCTGTAAACAAGAGGTAAAAGGATTCACATGAGTTGTTCATATGGACTTGCCACATAGATTTAATCACAACTCTTGCAAGATTCCCAACATTATCAGAACTTGTAGGTAAAATACTTACTACTTTTCTGTAAATCCCACATGTTTGAAAGCAAGAATACTTGTGCAATTATCACACATGATAATGTCAGCAACATTGTTTGCTTCAACTTCTACTTCCTCATTCACAATTTCTTCACCATAACTATGTACCAGCTAATGTATTGTCTCTCACTACTGATGGCCTTGTGTTATACCATACTTGTCTCATGTAATCCAAGGGGCTTTAGACCTCATAATAAGAAAAGTAGTCACACACTAGATTATAGATGTGGGAAACAATGTACCATCCCTTTCAACAATTTGTGGAACAGCAGGTCTAGTGTTACAGGTTACACTTCTTGATTATTATACATCAAGCCGGTGTAGTCATGAAATGGGCCATATCCCACAGATCATATGGAAGTTGCTCATATGTCCAGTAGCAGATGTAGTTGTTTACACTAGTGTCATATGGGTGTCTCTTATCGAGGGCACACATAGGAAATAGGCATAGCTAGGGTGGAAGGTATTTGACTCCAAGTCTTGTGTCATCTATGCACAGTGTTACAAAGATTTTTTTTTTTTTTAATGTTTAAGAAGTTTTTATTGAATTTTCAAAGTAAAAGAAAAAGAAAAAGCAAGTGATACAATAAAACAATTATTACAATATAGCGCCATAAAGAGATATTATATAAACGAAGTTGGTTTACAATGACTAGGTCAACAAAAAGAAAAAAAAGAATCAATAATAGGATAAATTAAGGAATAAGGCACTGGTGGATGGGATAGGAGGGGGAGGAGGGAAGAAAAGAGGAAAGACCAAAGAGGTAAAAGGGAAAGATAAGAGAGAAAGCCAAAGAGAGAAGAGAATAAAAAGAAAATGAGTTATCACATGGGAGGGTGCGAGGAGAGATAAGTAGTAAAAGGGAGCCAGAGAAGATCAGCTTTGATTTTTTGGGAGACAGAAGAGGAGGAAACGGAAGCAATCCTATGTTCGTCACAAATAAAATTCCACCAAGTAATTGACGACAGTTTAGAATTATCTTTCCATGCAGACAGGATCACTTTAAAAGCTAATGCAATAAAAAGATCAAATAACCTAGAACTAGGTAAAACAGTTTCCATATCAGGAGCTAAAGAACCTAAAAAGATATTTACAAAAGATAAGGTTACATTAAAGTTGAAAACTGACATGCAAACATTCCAAATTGAATTCCAAAAAGATAGAACAGATGCACATTCATATAACTGATGGATTAATGTACCAGTTTCGATAGAGCAGGACCAGCAAAGGGGAGAGGATGTGGGGGAAAACTTACAAATAGTAACAGGAGTAATAATGGCTCTATGATACAGAAAAAACAGAGATTGGGTTATCCTGGCTGCAGCCGAAACTTTAAATAATTTCGACCATAATTTGTCCCAACATTCAATAGGCAGAGAGGTGGATAGGTCCATTTCCCATGCACTTTCAATGGTGGTTTTAGAACGAACATTGGCATTAGATAACAATAACTTGTAAACAGTGGCAGCTTTAAGTTTATGCGCCGGAAATAGAGGATACAATGGTGAAGAGGGTGTTAAAGAAGGTGAAGTTGATGGGAGAGAGTAGGTAGCTAATTGGGTTTGTATAGCATTAGAGATAATAATATATTCCTTGTGAAAGGAGTCAGGTAGCTGATATCGTGTTTGTAATTCTTGGAAGGGGATGATAGAAAACCCATTCAAAAACTGATGGA
Source organism: Triturus cristatus (assembly GCF_964204655.1). Classification (NCBI taxonomy): domain Eukaryota; kingdom Metazoa; phylum Chordata; class Amphibia; order Caudata; family Salamandridae; genus Triturus; species Triturus cristatus. The sequence goes on from NC_140594.1 coordinate 462,473,945, forward strand.
CAAAAAAGATCTCCTTTTCCTTCCAGTATTTGTAATAGAAAGATCTACCTTTGTATTTGAGAAATTTGTTATACCATAGGGTAGAAATTAAAAAACATTGGATGGGAGATAGGTCCTTAAGAAATGTATTGCACAGCAATTCACGGGAATATTTTAATACAGGGCTTTTGGACAAAAAGGTGCAGTTAGACATAAATGTGACATGCTGAAACTGAAACTCTTTTAGGAGCGACCGCTCAAAGATAATCCAACGAGGTATAGGCGTATCCCCAAAGTCGAAGGCCAATGAGAAAGATTGTTTAATCAAAAAAGCCGAGTGGTATATTTTAAAATTAGGGAAGCGCACTCCCCCCTCTTCCTTGGGGCGAATAAGTTTGTTTAAGGCAATGCGGGAGCGTTTATTGTTCCACAAAAATTTAAGACATAAAGAGTTTAATTGGGAAAAAAACCTGTTAGGGATTTTGACAGGGAGCATAGAAACCGTGTAAAGGATATGGGGAGAGACCATCATCTTAATAGTGTCAAGTCTACCCCACCATGATAAAAATAAGAGGGACCACACGAGGAGAAGGGATTTCAATTTATTCATTAGTGCGTTAAAAGTGAATTTAATAGTGTCCGCAATATTGGAGGCAAACCAAATGCCAAGGTATTTAATTTTGGAAGGACACCATGCAAAGGCAGTATCAGCAAACATAAATTGATAACATATCGAATTTAAAGGGAGAACCTCCGTTTTGGATAGGTTGAGTTTGTACCCAGAAATGGAAGAGTACAGGCGGACTTCTTCTAAAAAGGGGGGAAGGGATTCACTGGGATTGGACATGTATACCAATATATCGTCCGCGTAGGCAGATATTTTAGTTTCAACAGAAGCAGAGGCAAAACCTTTAATTTTGGGATTGGTTCGAATACGCTCAAGGAAGGGTTCCAAACACAGGATAAAAAGTAATGGGGAGAGAGGACAACCTTGCCTGGTGCCTCTAGATAGGGGAAAAAATTGAGAGAATTGGTTATTAACAAAAATACTAGCCCTCGGACATGAGTATAACAATTTGATAAAAGAAATAAAATTAGGGCCAAAACCAAACCATTGTAATGTATGAAACATAAACTGCCAATTTATACGATCAAATGCTTTTTCCGCATCCAGAGACAAAGCAGCCAGGGGATCTTTATAATTTTTACCATGGGACAGGATATTCATGAACATTCTAGCATTATCGGAAGCCAATCTACCTTTGACAAAGCCCACCTGGTCCGTCTTGATCAGAAGGGGAATGACAGAGTCAAGTCGAGAAGCAATAATCTTAGCGAAGATCTTGCAGTCGTAATTGATTAGGGAGATTGGGCGAAAATTTTTACAAAAAGAGTGGTCCTTATCAGGCTTAGGGATGATGACGATCAAGGCATCCATAAAGGAGCCAGATGCTTTCGCATCAGTAATGAAGGAATTAAACAGCTGCAATAATTTAGGGGCAAACAAAGATTTGAAAGTGCAATAAAACTCCACCGGTAATCCGTCCGGGCCGGAGGCTTTTGATTTCTTTAAAGCTTGTAGGGCAGTAAGAATCTCTTGAAGGGTAATATCCGCCTCTAAAGCGGAAAACTCAGCACTCAGAGATGGGGGAGCAGGGAGTCCAGAAAAAAACTTATCAAGATTATGAGAGGAGGGGAATGTATCGTCTGAATAAAGAGATCGATAATAGTCATGAAAGACCGCTGCAATTTCTTCATCAGAGGACACCAGATTATTGGTGGATTCATCCATGATAGGACCAATGGTCTTACGTTCAGAGCGAATTTTTAAATAGTTCGCTAGCATTTTACCTGCTTTATTTTGCCCTCCGTGAAATTTAGACTTAATTCTAAGTAAAACATTGCAGGCATCAACAGTAGCAATTTTGTTAAGGTTGGTTTTGGCTGTAATTAAATTCCTAAGTGAGTCAGTATTTTTGGAGGAAAAGTAGTCGTGCTCTAATTTTTTCAACTGTTGTAATTGGTCCTTATACTTTTCCACATTGGCCTTTTTCTTCCGGGACACAAAGGAAATAGTAAAAGCACGGAGCGCCGCCTTAAAAGCATCCCAGTTATTAGAAGTGGAAGTGTCTAATGGGTTGTTAAAGGTGAAAAATTCATTAATGAAGGAAGTGGCTTCTTTAAGATAAGCTGTATCAGAAAGTAGGTGAGTGTTAAACTTCCAGCGATTATATTTGGTGGAGGTGAGTGAAAGGTCAAAAACAGCATAGACAGGGGCATGATCTGAAATAAAGATAGAACCAATTTCAGATTTTTGGATACATGGAAGAAGGGATTTGCTAGCCAAGATATAATCTATTCTGGATCGGGTTTGGTGAACATTAGAAAAGAACGTATATTCCAACAAATCAGGGTTACAGGTTTTCCAAACATCATACAGTGGGCGAGAGGCAATGGCCGATTGAAAGGATTTATGGGTCTTATCCGGCTGAAATTTATACTTTGATAAGCGATCCGAGAAAGGATCCAACCATTGATTGAAGTCGCCTGCTACAATAATATTGGGACAATCAGCGGTGGAAAGGAGAATTTTAATATCATTCCAGAATTTTGGATCCGGTTTCACAGGGCCATAAATGTTTAACAAGATTAGCGTTTTATTATAAACAACAATCTTGGCCATTACCCATCGACCTGCGTCATCATTTTGAGAGGAAATAATTTGCACAGATAAAGATTTGTGAAACAATATGGCAACCCCCCCCTTCTTGTCAACAGCAGGGGAAAAAACAACTTGGCCTACCCATTGCCTTTTTAATTTCAGCGACTCAACATCATTACAATGAGTTTCTTGAAGAAAGGAAATTTGGGAATTGAGTTTAGATAAATGAGAAATTACCTTTTGTCTTTTAACAGGATTTCCAAGACCACGTACGTTCCACGTAACAAAATTACACATACGCGAGGTTCAAGGGAATGTGATACACATGGTGTGGGAATACTTCAGAGACAAAACGACACTGGAAGACAAAATGCGCATAAGGGTTACAAACGGGAACAACAAAACAAAAAATCACATTACTAAGAAGAATCAACAAACCTTTGACAATGTAATAAATGAAGGGAGGTCCGCAAGCACCATAATCATGAGAAAATGAAGGGAAAAGAGCGAAGAGAAAACATGGAAAATCTCGAAAAAGGAAGAGAGTGACGCACCGACCGGAAGAAGACTGATAAAAGAAAGTGCGGGAAAGAGCAGGAGAAGAAAAGGAGGTGAGCAGACGTAAAAAGCATAGGAAAGTAGAGAAGGAAAACAGGTCAAGGAAAAGAGTCCAGACCTGAAAGACAGCAATAGAAAAGTAAAGTTGGAGCGTGATGAGACCGGAGAGAAGACAGCGGTGTAAATCACAAGGATAAAATTGGAAGCAGGACATAACCTAGGTAGTTATAAGAAAGGAGCAAAGAGATGAGGGAGAAAAGAGAGTTTGAACAGGAATAACCAATAACAAAGAAGAAGAAACGTGATTAACAAACATACAATAAGCAATAAGCAATAAAGCATATAGAAAACTATGTATAAGAGGTATCTAAGGTAACCAAAAAAAAGCTGTTAAAAGCTGTTAAGAGCACCAAACTAAAGCGGTAAAAAAGAAGGGACGCTCAATGATTTGTGTCCATATTGCGAGAGGAGATGTTATTGAGAAACAGTTTCAGTTTTCCCGGGTCATCAAAGGATCTTGTCTGGCCGTCGTGGGTGATCTTGCAAATGGAGGGGTGAAGTATGCCATACTGAACGTTCAAATGCCTCATTTGTGGACGCAGTGCAAGGAATTCTTTGCGACGGGCATTGGTCGCATTGGAGACATCTTGTGAGATAAAGATATTGTGACCAGACCACGATAGGTGACGCTTAAGTTTAGCTGCTTTGAGTACAGTCATAAGTTCAGTGAACTCCAGAAAAAGCATGATAATGCCACGAGGTTTAGTGGAATTCGGTTGAAGGCGACCTAGGCGGTGAGCTCTCTGTATATTCAAAGGTGTAGATGACTGAAGGCCCAGGAGGTCATGAAGGAATTTTCGAAGGAAGAGCAACATATCAGGACCCTCAATATTCTCTGGCAAGCCAAAAAGACGGAGGTTATTCCTTCGATTACGATTCTCCAAGTCCTCAGTATGGAGCTGTAGTTTGTGAATCTCTTGTTCCAATAACGGTATTTTTGTGGCGACATCTTGAACGTCACTGACACGCTGTTCTAACTCAGTCACCCTACCTTCCATGACAATCCATCGGTCCTCTATTTGTTGCAATTTTTCGTTTGTGGCGGCCATAAATGGTTGAAGGCCACGCACTTCCTCTAGTATATTATCTAGAACTGGGCTTTGCGAAGAAAGAATCGGCGAGGGCGGGTCATTCTTCAGCCTTTTAGGCTTTGCGCCAGAAGAAGATGGTTTACTCGGAGGATGGGAGTCATTAGACATCTTGGCAATTCGACTAGACGCTTTCTTGGCGGGAAAAAGTATACGGAGTTCTCTCATACGCTGAAAAGTTTGGCAAAAATACTCATAAAGCCGTTACAGCATCACCTTAGGACAAAAAAAACAAAAAGAAAAAGATACACGAAGCTGTATTGCATCCAACCTGTTGCTCAGGAAATAGGGGTTAATCACGGCTCTTCTGAAGAAAAGACAAAATTATGAGATCTTCTCCTGAGAGAAAAACGGTATAGAACAAGCATGGCCGGGGGCTAATGGAAACTGTTGAACTTGGAACAGACTCCCTCTCGGAGAAAAATGAAGCAGTAAAGCATCAAAGCATGATCCAGGAAATGCGTGCGCGGTGCCTCAGGAGTGGGATACAGGCGCCTTGATATAAAATGGCCGCCGTCGGGCATTACCTCAGGAAATCAAACCGCCACGTCTCCGAGGAATAGGAGTGATATAAACAACCGGCGAAGGACAATTCTGAATCACGCCATGTTCCGCTGGTGAATTCTTCTGGAGACAGCACCCGCAGCTCGCTGGGAAGCCTTCCACACAGCTAGAAAGCACCGCGTCCGAGCGGAGCTAACGGAGATCCGCCATCTTCCCTCGGCGTCCAAGCCACGCCCCCAGTGTTACAAAGATTAATATGCTTGTTTTTTAGAATGGAAACTGTATGCCAGTTTGCCATGTAAACACATGTAAAAGGGATGTAACCGTGCATCTACACATTTTTTGCATATGTATGTTTTAACACTAATCAGGGTGTGTGTGCATCTCCTAACCTAAAAAGTGAAACCCAAGCTCAAACAGTTGCACATGCATGGGTTAAAATGATGTGCAACAAGGCACTACCTTACGCCCTCCTTGCTACTGTCTGGCTCTCAACTTCCCATCTAGGTCTGGATAGGCCACTGCCAGGACACGTAGCAAAAGTGGGGTCAGGGTGCGGCATGCAGCCCTCTTGCCAGGAGCTGACAGGCTCAGCTGGACTCTTGAGATCTTCTGGTCAGGCCTTTCAAGTCCTGCCCCTGTTTTCTGCAGTGGGCACTACGCCGACGTGTGAACCCCCCATGGAGCGTCTTTTCCAGACGATGGTTTACACAGGTAGACCTTCTGACGGGGGTTAACCTGCAAGGATGACATGGTGACAGGCCCTTGCTTCACATGCAACATGTACATATACAAATACTTGTACATATAGGTCATGAACAGCTCGCCTAAACAACAGAAACGTTAGCATAGTGGTATTCGCAGCACTTCACCTATGGTCCATGAGGACTCTTCTAAAGTTCCAAAATGGGCTGAGGCAGTATTTACCCCAGTCACAAACTGTACAGCGTAAATGACTTTAATGACAACTGTAATTTGGTTTTTCTTCATGAAATTCATATTTATTCCATTTTTTCAAACTTTCAAAATTCAGAACGGATGCAACATGATTCCAAGCTTCAAATGCTGCATTCAGGCTTTAAAATGCAGCACGATGGAATCAACAATGTATCCTGGTTGCTTGTGCAACTATAACCCCAATGCATTTTGGGCTAAATGCCCTTCTTCAGGGGAAACTGCAATTTTAAAAAGGACTCTTCCACATGAGAACAGTGATATAATGTTACAACCAGCACGTACACATCTACAGCAATGTACTTGTCCAGAACAGTTACACACAGGCTTTCAATGTTTAGAAACAGATTTAGATGGCTGTCTCAGTGATTAGTAATGCCAGATGTGCATGTTTATTGTACAATGAAACTAACAATGCTGTCTGATCATTATTCACCTTTTCCTCTGGTGTGCCATATAGCTGCCTGTACAGGGGAGGAACCGTGTCGACAAGCATCTTCAGTTCTTCAGCTGTGAAGGCCAGGGCCCTGAACCCTGTACAGTGAGATATTGTAGCTCCCAATAGATGTGGACAGCAGCAGAGAGATGGGGAGATCCTAAACATTGCCGTTAGTGAACACAAGTGAACTCTCTAGGAAACTGCATGACTTATATTTAGAATGCATAGGAGGTCTTCAGACTAGGTGGCCAAAGCGATAGGTCCACTTTGGTCGCATTTTCCGAACTCGTCTAATGCATTCCAATACTTACTGACACCACACCTACTTAGCGGTTCACAATATATCTGCAGTCTTCAAAGTAACTTTGATACATGACTAATAGGAGTTTACCGCATCAGTTTACACGCAAGACGGCCTCAATCATTGATACGCAACCGTCACCATAACAACTAACAGCCTATGGCTATGTCTAATTCGGTTCAGAACCGCTTACCTCGACCTTTGAAAAATGGTTTGCCGGTGCAAACCCTTTTGACAATGTTGTGAGTTTCCAAAATTCCATGTCTGGATGCAGCAGATTTCTTGTGAAAGGGGCATCTAACTGAAACGTACACACTAGCATGATGACCTAACCTTGAGAGGCCCATGACACACTGATTGGGAGGTTTATGCCAACATGAAGAAGCCTACACCATTTCTGTTTTAAGGGTTTATATCAGTCAATATGCATCTCAGGTGCATTTCAAGTACAGATTACACCTAGATACTGCATTACAAGACAGTGTGAACCAGTGTGCAATCTGAGTGATGAGCAGTTGGAAAGGGTGTGGGAGTTTGAAGTCATGGATACTACATTTCCAGAGGAATTACAACACTCTAACATAAAACAGCCTACAGAAGCTTTGCTCTTATATGTGAGTTTATAGGACATCTTTGAATTGCTGCGAGGCAGGCAAGCTTTTGGAACCCTCGCAGTGCATAAAGCAGGTGCCCCTTGAGACAACTGGAGCTGGGGAGACTAACGACATGCAGATCGGCATACAGGTCAGAACTATGATGAAAGGGGGCTATGCTGTGGGAGGATATTTGAAGGGTAAAGTATGCAAAAAAGGTTGTATTGATGTTAATTTTAGAGAGCAGATATCCCTATCATTAAAAAAGAAAGGAGGCTTTTCTGGTACAAAAGACAAAACACAGTGGCCTCTCAAGTATCAGAGAGTGGGGAGGAGGCATTGGAAAAAAGTGCTTCCCAGGGCAGATACCAATTGAGAAGTTTGGTGAATAAAAGCTCCATGGGGCACCCAGGTTAAAGCCCGAAAAACCATAACGGTGTCAGAGGCTGCTCCTGCAAAGCTAGACAGTGCAGCCACAGGAGAGTGTGTTAGTCCTAGAAGGAGGAAGCTGGGGGGGGGGGGAAAGGGAGCCGCAGATATCAAACTTGAGGATTAGACCCTTATTAAGAACTTTTTTTAAGGTGGCAATGAAGACTCTGATACAAAAATATTCAACTCTAGATTCTCCAGTGAAAAGGTTGCCGGAAGGCCAAGATATTATAAGTCCAAATAGGTTTCAGGTACTGGAAAGCATTCCTGAGTCATCTCAAAAAAACTCAAGTCAGGTCAGGAGGAGAAAAGGATCGCTCCCCCCTCTAAAGTTATGGAGTCCTAACCTCCACAGCCTGGAAGCTCACAGTCAGAGTCAATAGTATATGGAGATCTACCCTCGTCTCTTGAGTGTGGGGGCGTAAAGCTCAGCAAGAATGGCACAATCACAATTTCAACCACAACCTCAATCATGGTCTCAACCAGTCACAGACTTAATCCAGCTGTTAACCACTGAGGTTAGGAATAGATTTTAAATATCAGAGTCAAATCAAAGGGAGGTAAGATCAGCCTACGACAGCTTGGAAAGGAAGTTGGACTATCTTGCCACTAGGACATTGCAGCTGGATACTTGAGTGAGAGATCTAATGCTCCAATTGGAAGCTAATAAAAAGGAGAACATGCTCTTAAAAGGGAATGAAATACTATTTAAAGAAAAGATGGAGTCTCTAGAAAAAACAATCAGAGAAGAAGCAACCTCCATGTACTGAAAATTCCAGAAGGGGCTCAGGGAGATGACGTGAAGGCCTGTGTAGCGAGATTGATTAAGTTGGGAATTCACACAGATTGTACGGAACAAGTTTTGCTCAATGATATACAGAGGGCCCATACAGATCCATTTAGGACAAACCCGAACAAAACAAAACCAAGGAAAATATTTGGTCAATTTACATTCTTCTAAAATTAAGGAGGAAGTCCTTACAAAGGCATTAAAAAACAAGATTCTAGCAGTGGATGGCATCAATTTTGAGATAAGGTCCGATGTCTCCAAGTTTACGGCCAACAAGCAGAGGAGTTAGGTAAACTGATTGAACCTTTTAAAAGGCTGGGTGCGACAGCACAGCTGAGATTTCCTGCTAGTTTGCGGGTAATGCATAACAACAAGATGCAGAATTTCCACTGGATAGAGGAGGCTGAAGAATTCCTTAAATCCCTATCAGATACACGGACAAGTTAGCGAAGGTAGAATATGCTGATATGAATATTCCTATTTTTGCTCCTTTTTCAACTTTGTTTGAGTATTCCCTATTATATTTTCCTCTCTCTTCTTCTTTTTCTTCTACTTTCTTTTTCGGTTTATATCGTCTGCACGTTTTTTCGGATTTTCCTGTTCTGATTCTAGTAGAGAATCGTCTAAAGCTATAGATCGATTCAGCAGAACAAACCTTTAATTTTGTTTTATTGTCTAACAACTTTGAGGGGGTCTCCTTAGGCTTAAGCCATGAAGAAGGAAGAGGAGGGTTTTCCAAGGGAAGATGTGTGGGGGTCACAAGTAGGCTTAGGTGCATGGGTGGGGAGCAGTCGGTAAAACAATTGTCCTCATTGATTAAACCGGGACTCCGGCTCCCATATGCTGATAAATCTACGGAATAAAAGATGAGTACCAGCCAGAATGTACAGATAGAATTCCTATCATGGAATGTCAATGGGCTTACAGTGAAACATAGAAGGGAGAAGATTCTGCAATATTTAAAAGATGTTCCTGCCCAAATTATAATTCTTCAAGAGATCCATCTGACTAGCGAAGAGATGAAAGAGGCATTTAAATCTAGAAAGTGGCTTCAGACAGTTGCATTTTCTGATCATCAATTAACCATAAGAGGGGTAGAGATTCTTGTTAAACCCAATCCCCAGATTACAATAGAGGATAGTAGAGTGGACACGGCTGGTAGATGGGTGATTGTTAAGCTGAGATGTTATAATCAAGCCTATACTGTGGTTGGTTATTATGGTCCTCTATCCAGGCTCTTAGAATGGACCTTGCAGGGGGAGTGAAATAAAGTCTACAACAAAGATGGTGAGCTAGTAAACTGGCCCATTTTAACTATGGAGAAGGCTGCGGTAAGCTACTTGCATGGAAAGAGAAACAAGACCAGGCAAATACTTTATAAAAGAAGTAAGGTCTGCGGCTACTGGAAACCTTATTCTGACAAGGGACGACATAGAGGAAGCCTTCCTAAGCCACTTTGGGAAAGTATACTCGGAGGATTTAACAACAATGGGAGGAGAGGTGGAAGAATGGCTGTGTCAAGAAGTTCCCCGTAAAGTTTCAGAAGGCCAAAGGGAGGCAATCAATAGCCCTTTAACAGAAGGTGAAATTAGGAAGTCCATCAGAGCAGGTAAATCAGGTGAAGCGGAAAGGCCCAGATGGCCTCCCCGTCGAGGTATTTAAAAAGTTAGGGGAATACCTTGCCCCGGTTATCGTGAGGCTGTTTTCTGCTATTTTTAAAAGTGGCAGAAAGATTCCCCCCTCCTGGAATGAAGTCGTTGTTACTCTGATACTTAAACCAGATAAACCACCAAACTGTTGCGACTCCTATAGGCCTATCTCGCTACTTAACTTTGATTATAAAATCTTTAGAAAAATGCTGGCAGATAGGCTTCATGGAGTGGTGGGGGAGCTCCTTCACGAGGATCAGAAGGGCTTTGTGTGAGGTAAGGGAATTAAAGGCCTTACCTATAACTGAATTGGAGCTATAGACATAGCATCCGCACATAAAGTACCATTGGCAGTCATCACATTGGATGCGACTAAGGCCTTGGACAGGGTAAACTGGCCCTATCTGCAAAAAATCTTAAGGCTATCTAACTTGGGGGAAAACTTTTGTAGGGCAATAGAGTTAATTTATAAAACTCCTACAGCCAAAGTTCTGGTAGATGGAAACCACTCAAAGTCCTTCAATATCTCTAGGGGAACTATGCAGGGCTGCCCGCTATCTCCCCTCCTATTCAATTTATATATCAAACCCTTAGTGGTTAAGATAAGATATCATGCTAGCATACCTCCTTTTAAGTTCCTGGGTTGGGAGAGAAAGGTGGGGCTGTATGCTGATGATCTAGTTGTATATACTTCCGAGCTTAGTACTTCACTACCTGTAGTGTAAGAACTGTCATCACGGTTTGGGTGTATCTCAGGCTATGAGATAAATGAGAGTAAAACGGTCGTAATTATCTGGAACATAAATTCGCAATTGGATTGCATCAAAGAGGAAATTAGATACCTAGGTATTAAAATTGTTCAGAAAATAGAGCAAATGCCGGAAAATAACTTTCAGAAGATCAGTAAGGAAGTGGGTAGACTTTTACTGAGCTGGTCCCATCTCCCCTTGACAATTTATTGCCGGGTAAATCTTGTGAAGATGACAATTCTCCCTAAGCTTACTTTCCTCTTTCAGAATATCCCCATGGCCTTTAAGGAAGAGTGGCCTAAAAGAGTCCAGTCAAAAATCACTAGTTTTATTTGGGCCTCAAAAAGGGTTCTTATTGCATGGAAGAAGCTTAAATGGCAACAGGATAAAGGGGGCCTACGATTGCCGGATTTATCCTATTATGCCTGGGTTTTTCTTTCAAAAGCAGGGAAGATGCTATTCAGTACACCCGATGGCTCCGATACCGGAATAATTTTCAGGGCAATGCTCTATGATGTGAAGGGGGTGAGCTAGGTTTTATACATAAATTCAGGGACCCCGGATTCTTTAAAGAAGTGCGACTTAATACCTTGCAGTGTTTTGCAGTCACATGTCATAAAATCAGGACAGAATTAAAAAGTAGCTATTACAGTAGATTGGCACCTCTCTGGGACTTCCCTGTGACTCCGGAGTGGTCTAAGAACAGCCTGGCTCTTCCATTAAGAGAAGCAGGAATAATAACATGGGGTCAATTGGTAAAGGACGGAATCCTGATCTCTTGGAATAAGGGGCAAGAGACAGTTAACAACCGGCTGTCAAGATCTAAATACCTTTAAATTAAATGTTGGAGTCTCTCTGCTGGTTTTGGCATGGGATTGTCAAATGAACTAGAATCACGGATGATTAGCAGTGTTACCCAGAAAAAAGAAGTGGCGAACTGGTACTGGCTTTTGGTGGATTTATCGGATGGAGACTTCAACTTATCAAGACACTGTGGGAGAAGAGGTTGCCGGGGATGCAGATGGTGACCTATAACTGGAATCTTCCTACATTTTACACTCCATGTGCATGCTGCAAATTTATGGCAGAACCACCTTTTCTGTCTGCACAGGGTCTACTGGACTCCACACAAACTATCTAAACTGGGAAGAGGTGCTACTCCCAGATGTCCGAAGTGCGACAAGGAAAAGGGAGATGACATACATATGTTTTTGGAATGTCCTGAGGTCCAAGGGTTCTGATTGGATGTGAGTAATACTATATCCATAATACTTGGGGAGAAGCTCCAGGTAAGCAAAACTCTTGTTTTCTTTGGGATTCCAGAATATCATGAATCTTTGTTAACTTACACTAAAAAATGGATATTCTATCTGATACTGCTCGCCCATAGAGAGATATATAAGAACTGGATAAAATCCAGCCCTCCAAATAAGACAGAATGGTTGATTTCAATAAAATACATTATCTGGTTAGATAGGGCATCCGAAAGTAAGTGGAATTAGTTTTGGCTCCCCTATGAGAACTGGGAGAAATCCTTCACCCACATATAGTCCAATGATTAGGCCTTTATACCACATTGCTTGAGTATTCTGGCAGTTGCTCCACAGGTGGCTGTGTGAAACTAAGTTATCTACAGTTGGAGAAGTGGAAGCAAGGTGTAAAGTGATCCATCCTTTGTCTAGAAGGAAGATCTCTGGCCGGTGCTACACCAAGGGAGACCCCGGAGTACGGTTTGTTATCTTTTGTCAATCAAGACGAATGAGGACTTAATAAAAATGAAAAAGATAATGATTGTTGATTTGGCTGGAAATGAGTGATGATTGTGTATACAATTGACTTTCTGTGAATATGTACCATGGACTACAGTTTTTATGAGACTCTGATTGTGTATATCTATCTTGTTGTGCAAAGGTTCATTAACTTAGTGGCACAAAAGTTACAACTTACAAGTACTTGATTACCTAGGTTGGTGACACTTTCATCATTGTGATATGAAGAAGATGACCACATTTTGATGTCAAAGTCACAACATGAGCTAGTACTGATATGTAAAGTAGTGTATTTAACATATGTGGTGCATAGGTGATGACACACAAAAGTGATATGCTCATAAAACAAAAATGTGATGATTGGAGTTGATAGTTTTTACTGATGACATCCAAAAGAGCCTAGCCACAGTTATCCAATTCCAAAGTCCAACTTTGTTACTTCATCAGATGTGGAACAGTTTGTATGGACTGTCAACAATGTGAAAGCTCAGCACACAATAACTGATATCATGTGTACCTTTTTTCTGGCTGGGGATGGCGCATTGCCATCTGACTCTCCCTTCTCTTTCTGTGAACAACCCTTCCTACGTTTGGGTGGGGAAACCACAACTGAAGTCCAAATACCACATCCATATGTTGGTTGAACCATTCTAGTCTTTGGTCTTGGGAGGTCAGCTACTGTTCAATGTTCCCTAGGTGTTGCTCAACCTGGCCCATTGCTTTCTGGTATTCCTCATAGGCATTGAGTACCTGTGAGAGGTTTGGGTGGGTATCTGTGGCACCAGCTGATTGATGCCATGGAACCACAGAACCTCTTCCACCACCCCTATCCACATGGACATGCATGGTTTGTGGTGGCACAGTCAAACCTGAACTTCCTTCCTCATTGACTTTGTTTGTGTCTGTCAACTCCATAGTGTTCAGTGTCGCTGTGCTGGTGGAATCTATGACGTTACAATGAATACCATTGCAACGCATACTTTTACAATGCAGATTTTACAATATGACTACCAGTACAATGCATGTTTTTACAACACAAGCCATTACAGCGCATGCTCATATGGATACATTGAAGCTATGATTACAACGCATACCATTCCTACATACACTAATGCAATGCATACCATTATAACGCATATTAATTCTCCTATCTTAAAGTATAAGTAATGTTACTGAAAAAAAGTAAACAAAATATTTAATAATTGGAAAAAAATATATTAAAAAATATTTTTGGATATACAGAAATTTTCTTGGATGAACATCATCTTTTAACCAAAACACTCAACACTCGCTGGCAAAAGCAGTATCTACATACAAAGCAGGTAGAAACAGCTGTCCTTCCACTATTTCCACTACAGCAGCTGACCCATCATACTCAAAATGGTTGCCATTCTGAAATGGAATGTATAAACCAAGATTTCACACACAACATGATAAATATACATTCTGTCAGGTTCTGAATCACGCAGAAAAATTGTTTCCAAAACCTATTTTCTTTAAACTTGCCTGGTAACCACACGCATGTGCAGTAAGAGGAGAAAACTGTCAGCTTGGAATTCAAACACTGTCACCTATTGACAGAAGTAAATGTAAGTTGAAAACAAAACACATTTAGATAGAAAACAATTAATTGACAAACTTAAAAATATTTGTACATTTTAAATATATATTTACAGAACTTGAAAAAAACCTCCAGCAATACAATACCCATATTCTTTCAAAAGTAAGCGTATAATTTAACTTAAGGCAAAGAAAAAAACAAAGTCAAAAATTTAAATTAATTTTTCAAACATTAACAGACTTTGACGATAGTCATACAACTATCAAGATTGAAACAAATTTCTGAGGAAATTCTTCTGTAAGTACACTGTAAAGTGTTTGTATTACAAAGAAAATTATATTTCCTGTGTAAAATAAATACATTATCTTGGGGAACGTGCTGGCCAGTACCATGAGCCAAAATTCCTATTCTAACTCCCTGGACGCTTGCCTTTGTGAAGGTGCTGAACAGTGGGTGAGGAGGGGAGGGAGCAAAATTACTATTTTAACTCCGCCAAGAGCTTGCATCAGGGAAGGTGCTGATCAGTGGTGGGGGGCAAAATTACTATTCTAACTTCCCCGGGTGCTTGCCTCACAGAAAGTGCTGGTCACTGGTGTGGGGCAAAATTAGTAATCTAACTCCACAGGGTGCTTTCCTCAGGGAAGGTGCAGGTAACTGGTGGGGGCAAAACTATTATTCTAACTCCTCCAGGTGCTTACCAAAGGGAAGGTGCCGGTCGATAGTTAGGGCCAAAATTACTATTCCAACTCCGCAGGGTGCTTTTCTCAGGGTACGTGCTGGTCAGTAGTGTGGGGCAAAATTACTATTTTTAACTCTACAGGGTACTTACCTCAGAGAACGTGCTGGTCACTGGTGTAAGGCATCATTGCTTTTCTAACTCTGCTAGGTGCTTAAATCAAGGAAGGTGCTGTCAGTGATGGGTGACAGAATTACTATTCTAGCTCTGCTGGGTACTTACCTCAGGGAAGGTGCTGGTCACTGGTGGGGGCAAAATTACTATTCAAACTCCTCCGTGTGTTTTCCTCAGTAATGGTGCTGGTTAGTGGTGGGGCGCAAAATTACTATTCTCACTATGACAGGTGCTAGCCTCAGGTAAGGTGCTGCTCAGTGGTAGGGGGCAAAATTACTATTCTAACTCTACCAGTTGCTTATCTCAGCGAAGGTGTTGACCAGTTCTTACTTTAATAAATGTACACAATAAAAAATGAAACATACAGTCATTCTCCTTGCTTTTTGCTCACCTTAAATAAACAGAAAACCATCATATGGACTGCAAAACATCATCTCCAGTAGTACTTTGAGAACTGGAAGGCCTTTCAAAGGTAAAATAGTTGAAAAACACAATGGTGCAACAAAAACGAGAAAAAAACATTTTAGAAAAATAAAAGCTAAGCAAACATCAATCATTAAAAATTCACTATTCCTTTTAGACCTTCCCAACATCACCCCGAAGGGAGAAAACTGAAATCCACAAAAACAGCCAGAGAAACACTTCTATACCAAACAAGCAACCAAAGGAACCTTACTAAGTTGCGGCAAACAACTTTAACTATATAAAATGCCGCTTTTTCTTATAACAGTAATCAACTAGAAACCATCTATGAAAATTACAGCTCGCAAATTCCAAATCAAACAATATAACAAAGAACATGTTCTTCAAAAACTCAGTAGAGAACTAAATACCCATTAAGTAGTTTTTTTGCCGGTTCAAAACAATAAACAATATCAAATTCCAAAAGCACATATTAACAGCGATAAATTGTAAAAAAACAATTCTGAAATGTCACTAGTCAAGGATGTATAACTAACCCATTTTTCTTAGCAGAATAAATGTTCATTAAAAACATATAACTCAAAAACTCTTTGTCTCCCTTCTTTTACAGACATTTCCAAAATGCCATCAGCAAGACAAGCTTTTTATGTAGAATCCCAAAGAGGAAACTGACTCCTAAAACATGGTGGCTATGTTTATTATAAGGAGAGATTAACTGAGCTCAGGAGTCATTGGAGGTGTGTGCAGTATTACTCATGCCATTGCACAGAGTGGTTACTCTTGGGGACACTGTTGAAAGGACCACAGAGCAGAACCACTCTGCCTCTGTAATGGAGACTGAGGTTAGAGAAAACATATATCAAATGAAAGAACTTGCATCCACCTCCAATGAACTCAGCGGCGCAGTTTTGAGGGAGGTATCCCTCCACATTCCTATACATGTAGCAAGCTGTATGTCCACAATCCAGAATTATACAGAGAAAAAAACAGGCAAGTAACCCCCAACATGTAAACCCCAAACATACTTTGATATTAATATTCCTCCTGAACTAACTGTTAATGTTACTAATGAAACTGTTCTTTTGTATGACAGCCCACCTGAAACTATGTTTTCCTGACAGTGGTTGGAAATGTACTAGAAAGATGGCCGAAACTGTGACCTGTTGATGACTTGACCACAAATCCCATCAAGGCCTTGTGCTCCAAAAACCTGGCCCCAGTGTCAGCCATCTTGTAGTATACGTCCCCTCACTGTCAGGAACCCATAGGCCCAGAAGAGCTGATTGGGATTGGTGGCAGAAGGAGTGTTTAGTATTACTCCAACTCCCATCAGGCTCTGCCCTACACATACTCTCTCCACCCATCCCTACCAGCCCACCCGAAACTATGCTTTCCTGATAGTGTTTGGAAATGTGCTAGCAAGAGGGCTGACACAGATGCCTGGTGTCTGTCTGGACCACAACTCTAATGAAGTAGTTGTGCTCCAAGAACCAGGCCCCAGTGTCAGCCATCTTAGTACTACATTTCCACTCACTATCAGGAAAGCATCGTCTCTGGTGGGCTGGTTTGGCTGGGTGGAAGGAGAAGTATTTTCATTGACTACATCTCCCATCAGGCCCTGTCCTACACACACCTTCCCACCCAGCCTAACCAGGTCACCAGGCTGAATGGTTTCCTGACAGTGAGTGGAAGTTTAGTAGCAAGATGGCTGAAACTGGTGCATTGTGTTTAGAGCGCAAGGCCTTTATGGGAGTTGTGGACAAGTCAGACACCAGGCGCTGGTGTCAGCCATCTTGCTTGTGCATTTCCAACCACTGTGAGGAAAGTATAGTTTCAGGTGGGCTGGTTGGGCTGGGTGGGAAGGTGTGTATAGGACAGGGTGTGATGGGAGATATAGTCATTTCAAACACATCTCCTCCCACCCAGCCTAACCAGCTCACCTGGATCTATGTTTTCTTGACAGTGAGTGGAAATGTACTAGCAAGATAACTGACACTGGTGCATGGTGTTTGGAGCACAAGGAATTAATGGGAGTTTGGGACAAGTGTGTGCATGGCAAAAAAGTTCAGCATTTTGATCTTCATTGGAGGTATGGAGGTCATCTCTATTACATACACATCACATAATCTTTGACTATTCGTTTGTTTGAATCCAAAAAATTTCATGGAGCTAGCTTGAACCATTACAGAGATGTCTGCAGAAGTGTCATTGATAACTTGTGTGAAATGCAGAGTTCATACTTACCAGTCTCCTGTCCGTCAGGCATTCCAAATAAGCTCTCCAGCTGAATGATGGCATGCACCTTCTCCTCCTAGGCAGTAAAGTTCACAAGTGGTAGAGGAGGGACATCACCAGTTTGTAGTACGGCCAATTTGATTTTGCTGGCCAAACCTTTGACCATCCACCTGACATCATGCAACCTCTTTTTGATATCATCAATTGTGCTCAGGATGGTGGCTACTGTGTTCACCTTGCTGACTATCCTGTCCCACATCTGTGTTTCCTGGCTCATGGAGGTCTGTTGGACTAGGCTTCCAAATAACTGTGGCTATACCTTGTGGATTTCATTGACAAGCACTGTCAACCCCTCATCGGTAAACCATGGCTGCTTCTTCTTTGACATAGTGAGTGTGAGTGTGAAGGTGAATGTGAATCAGAAGGGGTGTCTAAGAAAGGAATCAAAACCGAAAAGGTGATATGTGCAGGTAGTGATGTGATTGCAGTGCATGAGTATTTGCAGGGCTAACAGCATTATCTGAGGAAAGAGCTCCCTACTTCTCTCAGCATTGTTGTGCTGGTAAAGAGTCATGGTCTGGGAATGGTTTTTTTTCTAGGTGAATTGGTGGGTGTGTCTACTCTTTATATTTATATGAGGAGTGTTTTTTTTGGTGCTGACTATGCTTGCTATTGCGTTATTTGGCTTCAGTTTTTCTGTTTGACAATTGCCATGGGTCCAGAACCGCGTGGGATGCATCATAATCTGCTCATTGGGACAATTGATGCATGTTTGTTATCGGAATGTCTATGGGACAGACTTTCTGACCGTCGCAGTCGGATCAGACGACTTTCCAACCAACGTGGTCGGGTCGTAATCGTCTCCAACTGACGCGGTTGGTATACATCATAATACTGTGGTCGGAGACCTCGCAGAATAGTCAGCAGAATGTCTCCGTGTCGGTCGGACAGTCTTTCCGAATGACATTGCAATAAGGCCCATAGAATCCTGGCCTATAGATTAAATATTCATGCTCGACTTCCTCCTACTGTTCTAGTCCGTTTTGCTGATTATCGCAGAGAAGGAGCAAATTTTATCTAAGGCAATACAGCAAAAGTCCTTTGATATGTCTGAAGTATATTCAGATATGATAATTACTACGGCTTGACGAAGAAGAGAGTTCTTGAATATGTTGGACTCATTTAAAGCAGATTTCAGATCTTTTCTTTGGTTCCTTCAGCTCATTACTTTTAAAACAATTTGCAAATGGGGCGTAAAAAGAGATAGTGGATAATGGCAGAAGGCCAGTTGTTCTATAACAATTTTTGCAACAAACAAAGTTAAATAAATGTGTACTGTTATGCTTTTAATCAATCTAGTTAGATAATAACAATACAGTTTTCACACATTAACAGCTGTAGGGCTTATGTAGCTGATAACTTAGGCTATGGAAAAAGGGAGGGTGCAAGGGCGAGTGTCCCATAATCCTTCAAGTACAGGGGTGTAATGTTGCGGATCAGGTTAAAAGCTGCAATGCCTAGGTATTAATTTAACACATACAGCATTTGATAGAGCTTACACTCTGTGTTGATGTTCTTATAATTTGTTTTGATATGTTGTGCTTTATATTTTTCTGTGGCCTTGTCACAATTTAAACATTTTTGTTTTATTTTATCATTTGAAGGGCATGGGAGGCTCCATACTCACAAGATGCAGAGTTGGGTGCAATTCTGTGGAACCTATCACATCGTTATATTTGCAGTATAACGGAAATTGCAGGTATGGCCCTTTCCAAGGCCGTTCACTGGAGGGGGTGGAGGTTGTGGAGGGGTTAGGACACTAAGGACGTTATTGAAAAATAGTAGTTGTCAATTCTTGTCCGAACTTCTTCAATTTCAATTTCATGTTCTAAGTTTTGTTTGTTAATGAGGAGATTAAAATCATGTCATGCAATTTAAAAAGTATGAATAATAGATTTAAATATTAGCTTGGTATTGGATGAATACTTTTGAGACTGATGTAATTTTCTGGCAAGAAACACATTGGTAAGGCAATAATCCATGGATATTCATTCCATGGTGGAGCTCCCATAACTTGGTTGCTTGTTATGACACTGGCCATAAGAGGGTATCTATTTCAAAAGAACTCTAAAATGGAATATAGTATAATTCAATAGTGCTTCTCTATGTAGACAGTTTCAGATACAACTCCTATAGATACACAATATTAACATTTTGTAAGCTATTATGGCCAAATTGAGGCTACCCTCCAATCCATTCATAAGGTTTATTACTTAGCAATGAGTTCAGAAAGTCCTATAATTCTGTGCGGGGATGGTTCATTCAGACCCCAGAATGCGATTCTTTACTTATGGTAAAGAAACACCTACAACCCAAAACAGTATCTTTAGTCGCTAGTCAGAAATTAGAGTGTAGTTTACTTAGTCCATGGTGTTTCTTTCCTAGGTTTAGTTCATCCTTTAGATTATGTTTCTTCTTAATATCTTAAAATTGAATAATAAATTACTAAAACATAATGGAGTCCAAGTGCTGAGTGCTAGCACACTCTCCTCGAGTCTTATGTATTTTTGAGTTGTGAAGAAGTCAATGCATGTTCTCACCAATAAAAATTAAGTCCCCTTCCTACAAGTGTGTTTTATCGGTCACTTCTGTGTGTGTGGCAGTCACATCTCTATGTATGTCCACATACTTCAACACTGTATAAGAATAAACAATACTTAAGGTTTATACTGTCACACAGATCCGATGACAATTTACAAATGTTTTGGAAGGTTAGCAGATATCTGAATTCATTGCCTAGATTAAGTCATTGGCTACACCTTTATGATGAAACACATGTTAGCTAGACACAGACTGAAACATTTGAAAACAGAACTGAATAATCAACCTTTCTGATTTAATAGTTGGATGATTTCTTCAGTGTTTACATTTCATGCTAAAGGTTTGGAGATGTGTTGTACTAATTTCTAGGAGCATTTGAATGGCTGCCCGCCTCCTTTGCTGACAACCAAACTATTGAACACATACATTACTTCTACACTAAAGACCTATTGTAAAGTGAGTTTGCTGGTATTCCAATGACCACCAGATTCCATGCATCTTTTTGGGCTGCCACCTTTAGAAGGATGGGGTTATTTTGAAACAGGCAGTTCGACTAAACGCCTAAAGTAATTAATATGTGTTTACAATCTTATTCTACTAGACATTTAAATGATTAAAGAAAGATATGGAATAGTGGCAACATGTAATAACAACATGCCCAAGTCTTTTGGAAAGAGTTGTTTTCTTTTCTAGGATTCAGGTCAGGAAAGAATTTCATTTCTAACCCATTCACCATTCTGTTTGGGCATACAAGATATTTTAACAATTTATCAGGTGTGGAATGAACGTTTTATTTTGCCTGGATGTCTATTGCTTGCACCTTAATTCTGCAATGCTGGCGTCTAACGATATTCCTTTCTTTGGGCCATATGTGGTAATATTTGGCTGCAAAATACTTGTTGCTTTTTTTGACCCGTAAAGAATCTGGTCTTTCTATATGAAGCAGAAACTTTAAGGTCATCAGTGACCACCACTTCAAAAAGTCCAGATATTCATCAACAATTGCCTGAGGAAAGTCCTTCAAATCCACTGGCCAAACTCTATAAGCTACAACGACCTATGGCATCAGACTTTCCATCTCCCTGCTCATAAAGAAAATCATAAAAAGACGCAGTTGCTTGATAGGTCACACCCTCCTCAAGCCCTTATCAAACACCACAAAGCAAGCCCTGGCCGGGAATCCTCATTGGAAAAGGAAAGAGGAAGGCCAAGAAACACCTGGCACTTGGGCCTTGACTCAAAGGAGATGGGTTACACCTGGAGGCACATTGAAAGAAGGGCGAAAGACAGCGATGACTGCAGAGTCCTGGTTAATGGTTGAGACTCCAGGAGAGTCAGTAGGTATAAGTATGTAAAGAATGTTAAGAATCACCATGTGTGCTAAGAGTTCGGTTAATAAAAATCTGAATCATAGTGGGTACGATTCTTACCAACCTCATGCATATTAATGCAGTAGGTTACAAATTCCAACTCACTATGATTGAGTCCATCACAGGGGTGATGACCTGCAGGGATCAGGAGACCACCATGTCAGTGATTACTTTTTAATAAAGCAATTTGTTTTTTGATCCAGCCGTTTCCTTAAACAAGTCAGGACTGCGTTTAACAATATTTCTTTTTTATCGCTTGAGAGGAGGCTGTGCAAACATTGTTTACATCCAGCAAAGCGAAGGGTTGCCTGGGGGATCCTGTCCATGTGTAGTGGGTTACCAACTCCTTTGGAGTGTCAGTAAAATATCAATGTTGTCAAGAACTGGATTTCAGTTGCAAAACAATGGTACTTTAGATACCATTTTGGTATTTGGAAGGAAAGCCTATAACACACCCCTACAGGATCCTGATATGGTATGCATTCAGAATCTTATATTAGGAGTTGGAAAAACGTTTCAGACAACTAGAACGGATTAATAAAGAAGAAAATGCATTTTAATGGTTACAAACACTGAATCTGAGAGGTTGCAAACGTTATAATGCTTAGTACATCTGGCCCTTTGTTCAGCTGGCTAAAATAAAGCGAGTCAGATTACTAGAATCAAAATCGCCAAAAGACACAAATAAATTACCTAATTTCCGAAGATCTGGCAGTTTTTTAAATTCTTTACTTTATTATATATATAAGGCAGATTAACTTTGAGTACCTCTATAAACCTAAGGCAGATTAACTTTGAATACCTTTATAAGCCTATGTATTGTTTGCTGACTGTAACTCATGAAGTGATTAATTGAGTTTTCAGGGTTTGATTGAATTTAATGAATTTTCAGATTTTTTAAATATTTATTGGAGAATTCGAATTGCAATATATTTATTTTTCGTTGTATAATTGTCAGTGTAATTTTATTTTTGATACTACCTAACATAAAAATATTGTTAGGAAAAATATTAACTTTCTATTGCGCTCGTTAACGTCATGTGTTCTTGATAAACATCAATTCAGCTAAAAAAGTGTGTATTGATGCCCGACGAATGCAGACACAGAGCTCTATAGTTAACTCACCACCTACGTTAATTTTTAAAACAACATCTTATTTCGCTGGGATTGTGATGGAGTTATCCACATGTATTAATCAACTCCCTATCTGCATGTTCTAGCCCAATCATGCCGTTTCAATATAACCTTGCCTGACCTTTGCACAGCACTTTGCTTAAAGTGCATCATAAATTAAACAAACAGATCAAGTAAATTAGTTAGCACACTCTGCTTCTTTACTCTCCTTCGCGCCAAAAAGTGTCCCTGAAGAGACATAATTGGCAGGGACAGTGTTGCGAAAGTTGAATTGTGGCTTTCTGCCAGGGGTTCCAAAGACTCGAAGAGGCCTTTTGGCATCTTTCATAAGCACTTAATTCCCTACGAAAAAAACAAACAAAGTGGCACATGAAATAGATTGCTAAAGCTCCTACAGTCAACTTGGTTCAGCTGTAATGCATCTGGCTAAATGGAATTTTAACAAGTGTTTATGTATTAATAAATCTTCAATGCCTCATATAACAAGTAGGCATCTCAATTTTTTCTCACTCTTGAAAAAAAAATACATCATTACCCATAGCGAAGAGAAAGTATCTTGTAGACAGAGAAGCTGGCGCTTGATGCAGTGAGGTTTTCTAGGTCACACTGCTGTGGCTTTATCATAACATCTAAGAAAAAAATGTCCAATAGACCCTAGAAATAATGATCCCCGGGGACCGGGACAGATCAGGGGCTTCTGCAGTTGCTGAAATGGCTAATGAAGAACTTACAGGGCTAATGAGCCTTGCAATGGGCTTCACAGCCTGTTTATTATGGTGCATAATTAGAGGAGATTGGCCATCGTTTTTTAATCTCGTTGATTAATAAGGTGTAGGTTGTGTAAATCCACACAAAACACTCTTTGCATTATAGTACATGAGTTACTCTCCGCTTCGTGAGCCAGAAGCACAAAAAAAGAATATTTTGCAGGAGAAATTGTACTCGACGGCATAGCGAGGAAAGAGGAACACTCCAAGACAGGTGTCTTCCCACAAACGCCATGCTCTATTAATTAGGACATGATGTCAGTGGCATGGAATGCATGACACAAGCCCCACCCGGTTTGCATTATTATTTGTAAAATATATATACCCTTACATTGGAATTCCGCATTTGATTAATGTGCGATATAATATTGTCACATTATTAAAAAAAAAAAAACACTGCCAAAATGACAGGATCAATTTGAAGGCAAACTTATTTTCTGAAAAATTGTGGTTTTAAATAATTTAACTTGGTGAGGAATTAAAGGATGTCTCCCAACCTCTCGAATTATTCTGTAAAGGACAACATTTAGGACCAGATTTGTGAAAAGAATTTCAATTGAAGCCCATGTTCTGGTGTGAACATGGGCTTCTATTGGAATTCTCTGCGGCATATTATCAAGCCCATTATCGCAGCTTTAGCGGCAGTTTTCTGCCGATAAAGGGGCGATAACATTAACGCCGGACCTTGATAATATGCCCCTTATTCCTTTAGGTTTCCACCTATATTTGGGGTAAATTTCGGACACTTTTGGAATTCACAACAGATTACTGCATTAGCCTTAAGAAGTTGCAACAGCCGAAGTGTCCCTGTGGTGCTCAGGACATCTTTTGTGAACTTCCATTTTCACCTCATTGCACTAAAGGTAGGTTTCCGCATGCAAACATGTAATGCATTTGTGCAATTGCACTTCAACGACTTTGTACGTTTTTTCGCTATAGGGCAACTATTGTTCCCATTGAGAAACCCCTTCAACCTCGTCCTCAATCCTATCAGGGATGTTTACGCTCCTTTCCCACCGTGGACACAGATCAGCTTCCGATTTATTTAACCATGCCCAGGAATGTTCCATGAAAGTGCTTCAGAATAGCCATAGGTGTGTGCAAAAACATCCTATGGCAATGCTGTCATAAAACAGCCACTTCCCGTCCTTAGGAAAATATTTACCCACAGGTACCTGTCAACAAATCTATTCATACGTGCAAATACACATTTTGAGAATCCCAAGCATCGATTTAGACCTATAAATCAAACAATTTGCACACCTAAATTTAACTTAAATAGCCCAATCTGCTTTGAGAACTGAAACTTTAATGCTCAGTTCTCGGACAGAAATCTGCTCTCATACACTGACACTACCCTATAGAACTACTTTTATATTTTAAACAGATTTCTGTCTTTTATACGATTCACGAAAATCTCAGGTGTAACCTTTACTTCACCACAGAGAAGCTATTTTTCGTTTGGGAAAAAAAACCTTCTGTACCACTCCCTTTACATATAAAATCATACCCTAGCTTTCAACACCCTAGGAAGACAGGTGGGTGTTCATTTACAGTGTGACTGGGACATCCCCGATAAAGAGGCAGATGTCCTGGTCCTCAACAATCTCTGTTCCCCGGTCTTATTTGGAGGGGAGGTCATTGTTTTATTTCAAACATCATAAGAAAATGCCTATCAGCGGCCTATCCACTACAGAATGGCAAAAGCCCCACTATATTTAGGATGGGCATTCCAACCCTGTCTTTTTCCTGCCTCGATCAACCATTGCCGAGAAGGCTGTTCAAGGCAGGAAAAATCAGCAAAGCTCCCTCAGGCACTATGAGAAAATATCCAGCATGTCAGGGCCATTGCTATTTTGTCTCAGGGAAACAAATGTCCATTTTGGAGGTTCGATTATATGAATCAAGCAGCCATATTGTGTGATGTCCACTATTTGCGATACTTTGTTTTCAACAAAAGTTCTCCTCCTTTTCAGCAAGAGCACTTTCAGCTAAGTGTTGATGCAGATATCTAAAATTCAGTGGGAGCACTACTGTGTCAGCAGACCCCAGTGAAATCTCACAGAAGTGAGTTTTAAGGTGGGCACATGCTGGGTCACAGTTAAAAGTGCTGGGACTACGGGACCATCTATATAACCCAGAGGCGGTTGCCACTCCATAGTTATGGTTAAGTCAGCTGTTTTATAGGAAAAGCGTTTTATTGTGCTGCTAATAACTCTGACCCTATTTGACGAAGCTCCAAGAAACCTTTCAAAATGGTGGCACTTTTTGACTAGTTTGTGCTTTTCAGTGTGATCCGTCAAGCGGGGGCAGAGAAAAAAGGGGGGGGGGTCACAAAACTATCAATTTTCAATAGGTTTCTTTAAGAAGCACTGCAGCGAAAACTGCTGAACGGAATTAAACATGATTTGGCAGGAGGCTAGATCTTAGTCTCTATATTGTACGTTTTGTGATTTGCTGTAAATCCATTCAGCAGTTGTTTTAGAAATTAAGGGTCGAATACATATTTCTATATATTGGGATGGTTGAGTCTTCAAAAGGCTTGAGAGAATCTCGCGGAAGTGCCAATTTAAAAAAAGAGCATTCTGATTGGCCCAGGGAGTGGGACGATTTGCTCCCATGGGAGTCAGACTCCCACTGGAGCAAGAGCTCTGAGTGGCCTTACATGGCCCCGGTGACCCCTTTCCTAGGGACCTGCTCAAATGCTGTCTTCCTGGGGAGCCCACTCCCGTGACACAGCAGTTTCACCTACCAGGTGTGGGTAGGGAATCTTGTGCTTGCTTTGGCCTGGCGGGAGCATTTGTTGATCTCTTGTCACGTGGGAGCAAATGCAAAGTTTGCTACCAGTGGGCAGGAGCTTTGAAAATGCTCCTGCCAGCTGGGAGCAGCATTTTGATCTGTTTCCCTCCCTCCCATGATGCACAAGGCCCTTCTTCAACTATAAAAAATAAATAGCCTGGGGGTCCCAAGGGCCTAATGAGGCTTGGGGAGGGGCCCTCCTTTATTATTATATTTGGTCCAGGGGAATAGTGTCCCTGGGGCCCGAAGACCAACCGTATGCTGCTCACAGCTAAGGCTGTGCACAGTGTGGGGTCTTCAGCCTGCTGGTGGTTTGGCCAAGGGGCCAGGCCGCAGGCTAAACCCTGTGATCAACCCCCACTGAGCACAGCTAGGGCTGTTGCAGCGTGGGGGTGGCTACCTGCGGGGATTTGGAAGCAGGGCCTGGCTGCAACACAGTCCATGATGCTGTTATCAGGATGCAAAACACAAAGGTAGAGTGTCACAGTAACTATACTTAATACTTATATTTATCAAAAACCTTTATCTTATAAGGCAAAATACATATTCGGGAAGACAAAGTAGAAATTTCTATTAAACAGAAGACAGCACAACAACTTTCTTCTTTTGAAAAGATAGTATCCTGATTCTTCTCTTTTATTCATGATTCTTCATAACAAATGCATATAAATAACAAGGTACAGCCTACACGTTTCGTCCCAAGCTCACAGGACTTCTTCGGGCAAGGTCTAAATATAAATTACTCCAATTTCTTCCAAAGGTCACTCCACGTCTGTTTAAATCTATGCACTATAAATATTTAATTCATAAAAAAAAGACCACATCTACAAGAACTGTGTACTCCACAGCATTTCTTTTCCAATCAAACTTTATTTTCAGGTTTTAAATAAACCCACAGCCACCACAACCCTTCTGGTAGGTTCTGTCAAAGCATAATTGTTACATGCATCCTTGAGATTCCTTATGTGTTATCATTATAGTGCTCGCAAAGGCGGAGTAGACACCTATTCAGGCGTTAGGCATTGTGTGGTTGATGCAAGAAGGGACGTCCAGTTTGAAGAGCTTGGTAAAAAAGATGTTGCTGTTATCCATGCAAACCCCACACCACACAACGGCAAACACCTTGTGCGTCGTGGGGTTGGCTGCTTCCAGGTGGCTGCCCGCGGGGATTTGATATGTGAGGAGTAGGACTCAGGGTCTAACTGCAAGCAAAGCCTTGTGGCCAACCCCATGCTATGTGTGAAGAAATGCCATGCACAGTGTCAGGGTGGCTGCCTACAGAGGGGTTGGCTGCCTCTGGCGGGTTGCCCAAAGGCTGTGCACAGCTTAGGGTTGGCTGCCTTTGGGGAGAATGCCGCAGGGCATGGCTCCCACCCTGTGGCCAACACCCTGCCAAGCATGGCTGAAAGGGGGGCATTGGCTCTCCTTATTGGTAATAAAATATTTCTTTATGTTTAAAAAACCAAGAGTTTCACTGAAAAAACAAAGGTTAAAATAACATTTTAGTTTGGTGAATATGCCAGTGACAACATTTAATGTTTTTACTTTGAAACAACACAGAAAATCACAATTTATAGTCAGCAGAGCTAACTATAACGTGTGACCACACCATGCACTGCTCATGACCCCACATATTACATCACTCATTAAATTCTCTATGACATTATTTATGTCATCACTGAGTACATAGCAAATTACATAATTGATGATAGCACTGATGATATATCCAACGAGATGCAGAGAAAAAATTGGGAGTTGGGTCTTTGGGTGGCAAATGATGCCTAGTTACGGCACATATTACAATTAGTGCTTCTGCAGTTAGCGAACTCTACATCAGTATTACCCCTGATACAGCTTGGCAGGTCGAACCTATCTGAGAAAAATGCAGATAATTTTTGAAACTACTGATTTTGGGGCGTAACCTTAATCACCGTTAATGGTATAATGTGGGAAATGGGGGCTATACATCGGGACCAATACATTTCGTTTCAGCGGAGTCTGGACACCACTTATGAGGGCCTTAATGTGTTAATAAACAGGCTGCATTAACATGTATGTTGCTAGAAATCCAAGATTTCAAATCCAGGAAAAGTCGTGATGGACCAGGCTACCTCTATATATGTAATTATAGCAGTTGGTAATATTTCTTCAAATAAATAGATGTGATGTTGCCCACATTTCCTTTGTTGAAAAAAAAATTGCTTTTAAAGAGAGCACTCAAAACTTTGTCTGCCATTACCAGTCTCAGTAGTTCAGAACTAAAATTATGCACTATGTGTAAAACCAGATTCTTGCTTGAATAATTGTATACAACATACAATCTAATGCTGATCCAGTAGGTACTCCATCGGATTTTGCAAAGTTTTTTCGAGTAAAACGTGCATTGAGGAACGTAACTATGAAATGTGGTATCGCTCAATAATATTTTTGCAAAATGCAAACATTATGTGAGCGAAGTTACCATGGGAAAACTGTGTGCTTGCATATCGCTCGTGAGGAAATTGCTCACCTGGGCCACATTATAGAAACTTTATAGTGATGCGAAGAAAACGGGGCAAATCAAGGAGCACAATTTTTGCTGATTTTGTAACACTTTAATGTAGCTAACAATTTGTGCTCGTGTTATAGCTCTGAAAGACTATTGCGCCATGGTAAATTTGCAGGAAATGGATTAGGAAACCAAGTGGAACCAGTGAGTTGTTTATCAATTATTTAGAATGAGAATTACAGTTATCATTCATGAAGAGCCCCCTTTTTATTAAAGGAGTAGAATGAAATTAAATAATGTTTTCTTTTTATAAAACGAATTCTTCAAAAGCTTGGTTAGCACTATATTCCCAATTATAATAATTATAAAACAGAATTGCTCTTTATTTTAGTATATATAATCTGGCCCTTAAGGTCAGCGCCCCAAATCAAGACACGTCTTTTGACTGCTGAGGCACAAATACTATGGAGCAGGAAGACTCCTCTGTGCCGAAATAATTTAGAAGAAAGTGTGAAAAATGTATTAGCAACTTTTCTGTGTACAGTATTACCGTAGTATTCGCTTTTGCCGCCTTGTGCAATTTGATTGGAATTGTTGTAGTAAAAAAGGAGTTAGTACAATTTCTGCTCAACTTCTAACACGCGATAGTTAAACAACAAAAACAAATGGTGTTTGTGCCCAGTTGGATGTTTCCATTACAGACCTATTCACCAACTCCATAAACCCCTCATTTAGGTAGATTGAGAGGGGCGGGGGTCACTGTCAAGTTTTCTGTAATAAAATGCAGTTCTGAGGGGTTGTGATCCCTCACATATTCTTTTTCCCTCTCCTCCCACAACATCATTCTCGAGAACGTCTCTCGCCGGTCTATACTCTATTGATGTCTGGGTTTGGGATGGAATGGTATCTAGTTCCAGACGACATCTAAGGGGAGTGGTGCTTCTCTTGGAGATTGTGGGGCAGGCAAATGAGGACAAAAAAATAATAATAAAAAAAAAAATAATAAAAAAATAAAATGCATTTTGATTGATATTTGCATTTCCTTTCACCTTAATTAGGGACAGAGGTCTTCAAACAGCAGCTCATAAATGCCATTACAAGAATAGGTAGATGAAGCTGCTAGGTGGTGGTTGGGGAACAAATAGTACAAAGAACAAAAAAGATTGAATGGGAGATGGCGGTGGGCAGAAGGATGGGTGGAGAAAAGTTTGGATGCAGAGAAGGATGGGAGATGACTGGATGAAAGAAGGATGGGTGGATGGCTGGGGAAATAGATAGATAGATGGAATGAAGACTGGAGCAATGGATGGAGAGAAGGAGGTATAAGTGGGTGGATGGATTTAGGAATGAGTGTATAGATGGACTGAAAGGTGACTGAAAGGAGGAGGATAGATGGGAATAGGAGAAAATGATAGAGAGAATGATAGATTGATAATGCAGAGAAGGATGGGGAATTGAGAATGATGGAGGGTAGGTTGGATGACTGGAAGAAAGGAGAGAAAGATGGAGTGATGTATTGATGGAGAAAAGGAAGGAAATATGAATGACGTTTTAATGTATGGATGGAGGGATTGAAAGAAGGATACAATGGCAGAGAAACAGGATGTATGAATGGATGTATGAATAAAGGCACGAATGAGTGGATGGATAAACGGATAGGAGGGTGATGGAGAGATGATAAACAGACAGAAAGAAGACCTGAGAGATGGAAAAAGAGATGAATGAATAGACAGCAATCCCCCACCAGTCACTTCCCCAAATGCTGGGCTTGCTCACATAACTATTTTACCTGTGGTTGAGAGTGAAGGGTATTTTCTGTTTCTGTTCTGCTCTTCCCTTGGACCTATTGTTTCCAATGCATAACATAGGTAGGGCTATGGGTGAGCCTTTTGCTCATGATTTGATGGCTTTTTGTTTCTACGCTTGTTTCAATGGCTTTCCTTCCTATTCTTGTTTTTGATCCTGACTGGGAGCATTTTGGTTTCAGCTTCCACTGGCGACTTGATAGGAGTGCATGCGCTTGTGTTACCCTACTCTATCCCCTAATTCGCCTTATTCCTCTCACATTTCACTCCCTTATGCTCCCTGTCTGCTAGAATTTTGCATGTTTTAAATATGTATTTCTTTTTATCATGGTCTGGCATCTGCAGAGGGACACCAGAATGCTTGCTTAATTTTTTGCACTGGCATGCACTTTGTTTTGAATTTTTTTAAACATTTTGTTGGCTCTTCCTGCATGGCTACCCATATTGCTAGAATAGCAATTAAAAAATGGCCACAATGCATCACAGCACAAGTGCATGCAGCATGGTGACATGCACTTGCATGCATCATGATGTATGAGTGTTTATTAGTGGTCACTGGGAATAGGATTATTTTATTAAAAATATCCATTGCGCGATTGTGAGCGTGCATGTGCATGCTTGTGCATGCGCCATGATGCATACATTCTCATGCAAATGCCACTGAAAAAAAGAAATTGCAAAGCAAACAATTCAGCCTTTTGCTGATTAGATCTATGGGCATTGCCAGTGTTTGCAAACAGTAGTGCATGTGTCCAAATGAGCGTGTCATTATTTTATAAAATCGTTTGTGCTTGAAAAGTGTTCTAAACAATGAGAGTCAGTGGGCTCATGGTACCATAGTTATAAATAATTTTTGTTCTAAACTAGTTTGAGCATGAAATGATGAAGCCACCTGTTGGAAATTGGGTTACTGGTTGAGGGAGCGAAACCCTACTTCAAACAGCAGCCAAAATTTCTGTCAGGGTAAAGTCACAAGCCAACCCCAAATTAAACTGTTCTTAACCCTCTGGTAGCTTGGCACAAAGCAATCAGGCTTAACTAAGAGGCAATGTGTAAAGAATTTATGCATCACTTCAACCAGTAATAAAGTTAATGCTGCCGCTGTGACGTGGCACTTAAAGTATGTGCCATGTCTGTGACCACCCCTTTTACTGCATGTCAGTCACCCATAAAGTAGGCCCTTGCTAGCCCTATGGGCAGGGTGCATTGTAGGTAAAAGGTAGGACATGTAGCTTAAGTGTGTGACATGTCCTGGTAGTGACAAACAGCCATTTTGGTTTCTCACTACTGTGAGGCTGCCCTCCCATAGAAATGCATTGCGGATTCCCTGATAAGTGTTTCAGTGGTAATTCCTGATATGAGAGGAGCAGCGTGGTCATGTTTCGTATATTTGGAATAGTGATAATAAATGCTACGCAATGGTGTGCACAGATTTATTATGATTATTTTAGAAAGGCCAGTTTTAGAAGTTGGCATTTCTGTGTGCTATGTGTCTGCCTGCCTGATGTGGATTGCATGTCTAGCTTTGGAGTGGCAGGGGCTGGTGAGGTGTGTGTGGCTCCAGGAGGAGCAGGGTGTTTCAGCGCTAGGCTGAATAGGGCATCTGCATTTACAATAGTGGGAGGAGTAGTCCCCTGACCCTGAATAGGTCTGTGCCTGCCTATGTGAATGCTGGCTCCGCCCTCCTAGGGTGTGTCTGATGACAAGCCCCCACCTGACAAAGAGGGTGTGAGCACTGTACACAAAGTGCTTCAACACCCCCTAGAATCAGTTGGAACTGGTTCCCGAAGCCCTGTGCCAGCGCAGACAAAGGGAAATGGAGTATAAGTACTGGGGCTGTGACCCCATGAAAATGTTGTGCTTTTGTGCTTCCTGGGGATCTGCTGATGCTGGGCCCCAGGAGGAACTGCCACAAGTGACTGGTTCCCTGCTGGAGGGCCCTGTGTGCTGGCCTGCCTGGACCCAGCCTTTGCCCTGGAACTGTTGCGGGCACAGCACCTCGTGGGCGCTGCATCTTTATTTCCTTGCCCCATGATGAGAGGACCATTTTTGTTTTGATTTACAGTGCTGGCCTGCGATGAACGTAGACCTAATCCTGACGTGGGGATTCCCCCACAATTGTTGAGCGAAGCGGGTGCCCACCCTGCTTTTATGCATATTTAGAAGAGCAGCAGGCCACCCCGCTTTGTGCTCTGCTTGTCGACAGGAGCCCACCCTGAATTCATGCTTATTTTATAACGGGAGCCCCCCGCGTTTGTGCTCCTTCAGCAGGAGCCCATCCTGCTTTTATGAATTTTCAAAGAGCGGGTGCCCATCCCTGCTTTGCTGCTTTTGCGGGAGCCTACCCCACCTTTGACATCTATGTTTTGATGGGAGCCCAACCCGCACTTTGCCCCGCAGAGAAGAAGCCAGGCAGCTGTGGCTGGTTGTGGGTGGTGCCTGCGGCCACTCGGACATCCAGAGCCTTGCGGGCTCCACGTCGAAGTCCCGGTCCCAGGAAGGGGGAAGGGGAAAAGTGAGGAGAGGCAAAGTGTGGCGGGATAGTTGCGCGGGGCTTCCGTGAGCTGGAAAGAGCCCCACAGAATCCGGAAGTTGGCGCATGCCTGAGCGGGGCTCCTGTGAGTCGGAGAGACCCTGCTTGTTCCAGAGAAGTCGGAGCAGTGCAAGCTCCATTTCAGCCTTCCCCCGCCTCTGAGAGAGAGGTGAAACCCCAGCAGGAAGACTGGAGGAAACCCAAAGGAGCCCGGTGAGTGGGGCTGGCTGGGGAGCGAGAACCTGTCGAGGCACATTGTTGGTGCCTTCCCTGAGCGGTCGGCAGGACAGCAGGTCGCTCCAACGTGGGGGACATTTTATTTTAGAGTCCCAGTGGGGACCCAGGAGGCACAGTGAGTGCCAATGTGGATCCCAGCTGCGTCGCAAGAGCGTAGGCAGCTGCAGCGTTTGTTGGCATTTCTTAGCCTGGGAATTTTGGGGAAGAGGCCCCATTGTGATTTGGGAAGCTCGGGGTGCACCTCAACGGAGGCCCCCGAGTCCAGGTGGAGGAGGAGAACTTCAGGCTGGGGAGAGAGCGTAGTGGTGCTAGGAATGCCATTTGGGGGCCAGTGGGAATTAGAGGAAAGGTATTTGTGCCGGAGAGCAGCGGGAGGTGTAATAATGATGCAATGCGCAACTGCTAATACTTTTTCTTCTGCCCCATGAGATGGATGCATAAGGTTTTTAGGCCTAATGTGTTGATGCCTAATGTGCTGATGCTAGTTGTACCCTTACCAGTGAGTATTGGTTGTTACCTCAAAATATGAGATGTGTGGGATTATGCCCGATTTAATGTGATTTATTGCATAATGTGTTTATTCTGGTGAGGCCTATTGTGTAATGTGTTTATGCTAATGAGGTTTGGGCCTAATGGGTTTTATGCCTAATTTGATAGTGCTGAGGTCATTATTGTACCAGTAGTTACTGATTGTGTTTTATGTTTACTACCTGCATTCTGATGGTTCTGACCCTGGCCGGATTGGCCTGGTCCTGTATAGAATCCCCTGTGAATACTGCCCATTGCCAGTTGGCACAGTGTATATGTGTGATTATGATTCTAATGTGTTTTGGATAATGCAAAGGCTTATTTTTTATATAACCTTCTGTGGAGTTTCTTTTGTGGTGTGCCTAGTGTGTTTCTGCTGATGTGTGTTTTTGCGCAAATGCTTTACACATTGCCTCTGGCATAAGCCTGACTGCTCGTGCCAAGCTATCAAGGGGATGAGCAGGGATTATCTTCAGCGTGTAACTCTCTTGCCCTGACTAGAATGGTGGTTTCTGCTTGGCTTAGGCGCAAGCCCTAGACAACCAGAAATCCCATTTCTAACAGGAACCACTTAGGGGCAAGTCTCACAGCAGACTGAATCCAGGTGCTGAGTTCAAGGTGGTTGGAGCCTTTTCTGTCCCTGGGGTTCAGATCAGGAGGCCAGCCAACTAACTCTTGGAGACACCATGGTGGTCCTGGGATTAAGATACCGGTCCAGTCTTTTCACTCTAGCAGCAGGACAACAGAGTAGTAGTCCTTCTTGCAGAGTAGCAGACCAGCCCGTCTTAGTCTTCCAAAGGTACACTGAAGAGTTTGGTCTGAGGGTCCAATATTCATACTTGTTGCCTTTTTTGAAGTAGATGGATATGAAGGTTTCCATCCCAAGGGGTGTTTGAAATTTCCTTCTGCTTGCAATTGAAAGTTATCCTTTATTAAATGCAATAAAATAACACATCATCATCCTATGGGAGACATAGGCCTTGCAATAGTGTAAACAAATGTAAGAATTTTCACTGCAAGGACAAGTAAAAGTTAAAAGTGCATGTCCAACTTTTTTAATACAAAGCATCCTGCCCAATGAGCCTTTAAGGCCTACCTTAGGGATGAGATATGTATTAAACAGGATGTTTTAGCCCTGCCAAAAGGTTGATGTTGCCAGGTCGAAATGGCAGATTAAAACAGCTGCAGTGGCAGACCTGAGACATGTTTTAAAAGGCTTTTTTGGTTAGTGGCAAAATGAGTGCTGCAGGCCCACTAGTAGCAATTAATTTCCCCTGGAATATGTAGTACCATTTACTAGGATTTTACAAGTAAATTAAATGTGCCAAAAAGGTGTAAGCCAATTTTGCCATGTTGAAGAGAGCAAGCACATTAGCCCTGGTTAGCTGAAGTAAAGTGTGCAGAGTCCTAATGCAATCAAAAAACTGTTTAAGCATCAGAATGCAGACATCTGGGGGAGACCCTGTGGGAAGGACCAGGTCCAGCAGGAATCTACAGTCAGGCAAACATATACTACTCCAGAAAACAAATACCATTACATCAATATATATGAACTTTCAGACCTTTATTATGATTTGGCATGTTATCCCATTTTGGGCCCACTCATGCTTGCAGTGAAAATGGGCTTACAGTTTGGGTGCAAATAGAAGGCATTTGCTCCTGCATTTTGCAGCAGGTGAAATCTGTTGAATTTTGCTGAAACATGAAGCACGCATGCCACGTCAAAATTGCATTTGCATTAAGTAGCATATACCACACTGCTACAAATTAGTGGTTGCACAATTTGTACCCGCTATATGTAGCCCCATCCTGATTGGACCATGGGTATGACTACACTTAATGCTTAAATTAGAATACTCGTAATAGTCTATTTACAAAATGAACAAAACAGCTACAGAAACAAGCAGACTGGCAGACTGTCCTGAAGTTCTAACAAATGGAGCTGTAGCTCATGGAATTGCAATTTTAACTAAACGTAATTCAAATCATAAATATAATTTTACATAAACACCAAGCAATACAATTACGTTATAAATTTACTTCAGTTTAATGATCTGATGGTGAAATCGCGGGCAACAGTTCTCTTAGTTTAAAATAGGAAAAATCGATAATTTGCGAGCTTAATAAAGTAGCTAGCATAACAAGCTGAATTACAAAAGTAGTTGCAGTTTATTAAATTGTTAACATTGAAAGAAAATCCTAAATATAAATAATACATTATTCCAATTATGTTTCATATCAAGTATCCCGCAGTCAAACAGTTCGAAAGAGACCAAATGCGCATGAAAATCCATAGGCTGTGGAAGATCATTATTGGTAATGAAACAACCATGGGTAGATTCAGAAAGTTGTTTCCAGGTATAAGTCTGACTAAATGTAAGAAATAGTCATAATAGGATTGTGTGTAAATTAGCCTTTATTGACAAAACACTGCGGCTTGGAGAGAGATATATATGTGTGCACAATGTTTATCGTAGGGAGGGGTACTGCGAATGAGGCCAACTCCAACCTAGCAGACCTAGAACATTAAGGCGCGTTTATACGTCAACACTAACCTAAAACTAGGAAAAGTTACGGCTGTAAAAAAATCCTCTGATTAATAGGTTTATCTATGATCGAGATAATCTATCAAATTGCAAGTATTAGGATGTATTTCTTACATGTATTTCCAAAAATATTCTATAATTAAATGGTTTAGGTGCAAATGGTAAAAAGTATACAAATGCCTCCATATTTATAATAAGATGTGTGTATTGATGGCCTACTCAAGTTCAATACCATTACCCTTAGATGAAAGCCCACACAGGTTTATCCTAGAAAATAAAATGATTAGCTCAAATAACTAATAGTACACAATAGGTTTGGAGAAAGTTGATACATTTTTAATAGATTTAAAATCCACTAAAGTTATTAGAGAAGTGGTTAGCTACCTGGTGACACATTGTACTGTTAGTCGTACTTTAACAACACATGCATCATTAAGGGAATGGCCCCTCATACCAGAGGGAACAGAATAATATTAAAAAGGAATGCTTGAACGTCAAGAGGGACATACTTAATACAGCAAATATGGAATGAAGATAGCAGAAGTAATTTTGTTGGACTCACAGTTAGATTTCACACAGGGCAGTTGATTTTTATTCGATAACTCTACGTTCGAAACTATGTGTACTTGATCAAATGATGTTATAGAAGGGAACTTTCATGATGCGGATGGGTCTAACTACTGAAACCTTTGTGGACGAAAATGACCCTATTTTTTATAAACCCTTAATAAAGGAATTTTAGTTGTAGAACACAGGTTTCGTATTTCAAAATATAAAGAGAAACCTAATACAGCTGGTGTAATTAAAGTTAGAGTTCGCTTAAATCTTAGGTAATGCAAAAGAATACAGCTTTAAAATGTCCTGTCCCAATTGAAGCTAAATAAACAGAACCTTGCAGTTAAAGTGCTGCAAATCTGGGATGTTAGGGAAAATGAGCTCCATTTGATATTTAAATGTCCATCAGTATGATATTTTTGGGGCAGAGGTATTTTGCCCAAATCAATCTTACTCATTCTGTAATCTTCAGAAGGAAGAACATTAGTTTTTAAAGATGCATTTCTCTCCAATGCTATTGGTTCACAATTAAACTTA
Source organism: Triturus cristatus (assembly GCF_964204655.1). Lineage (NCBI taxonomy): Eukaryota > Metazoa > Chordata > Amphibia > Caudata > Salamandridae > Triturus > Triturus cristatus. The sequence continues at coordinate 462,511,438 of NC_140594.1, forward strand.
TGTGTTGTAAAGTCTGTAATGATTTGGAAGAATGTTCATTTGGAGAATTGGTCTAATTAGTCCAAATTGGAGGAGATGATGCTACACATTCTTCATCTTGATTAGAAAGAATAACTGTTCTACAAAATTCAAGGTAATATTGACAACTTCAACACATTTTTGGGAGGCTATTTAGGCATGCATTACATAAATTAGGAGACAAATTCAATTTCAGAGATAATCAGTATATAATTAGCCCTCTCTAGAAGTGTTCTTCCTCACATTTCACACACATGGGCCTGCTTAGTTTGCCCCTTCTCCGCATAGTTGGTGATGGATATTTCTTCTTTGGCCATGTATGAAACAGCCTGCCTGAACTGCCTACCTCTGAAGGTGCAAAGTACAGGATTGCTTCCTTAGAGTATGTTCTTCCGCATATATCCCACACATGGGACTGCTTAGTTTGCCCTATCACCGCATAGTTGGAGATGGTTATCTCCTCTATGGCCATGTATGAAACGGTCTGCCTGAACTGCCTACCTTCTGAAGAGGTAAAGTCCAGTATTGCCTCCTTGTTATTATGGTCCAGTCTAGTACCTTTTGCTTGGATAATCTGACCTCTCATAGTCATTGTACCCAATGGTACCTGAGGGTGCGTAGGTAGCAAGTGTGTTTCTATTTCGTAGTGAGTATGTGGGATTCAATGGCACACTAGCCTTCTAACTTCTAGCCCTGGTTAATCTGGCTCTCATTGGTGTTATTGCACCGGAATGAATCCGTGGGTGCGCGGCTAGTAATTTGCATGCTACTGTCCAGCCCAACCTAACCCTAGAACATTCTCCCTCTGAGTACACATCTAACCCCTGGATACGTCCCGGATCTTCACCAGACTCTTGGCCTCCCTGGGCCTCCTATGGTGGGCGCACTCTCTGCTCAGTTTATTTGCATATCTAGTCTTCCTGGGTGAGGATACATGATGGGGGCGGGTTTGGAACCGAATCCTCCGAAGCACATCTCTCCCAACATAGAGCCGGCTGGCCAGAACGCTTTCCGAATGATATATCCCCCGAACCTTTCAAAAAATGCTGCACAAAACTTCAAACATAGATTACTTAAAACCCATCCGGGAACTATTATTTTAGACCCCTTCTTCTCCATTAACAAGGGTGTCACCATAAATGATCTCATCTTCTACACTAAATGACACGCTCAAACATCTCCTCTTCCCTCAAAACTCCTCATGGTCTCAGAGTGAACGTTGCGCCCTACTCTGCCTTTAGAGCTGAAGCCACCACCTCACTTTACAAAAACGGAACCATCCTTATCCAAGCCTCTGACCTCAATCTAATGTTGTTTGACAACTTTTTCCCCATCATCATGAAGAGAGTCGATAACTTCAGTGTCGCTTCGGTAGAGGGGCTAGTCCCGCAAGGGTTCCTCAGACCCTGCAAATTCTATCTCCCGCCTCTTCACCACCAGCGGCCAACCAGACATCTGTTCCGAAAGGGGCTACCTCTATTCAGAATAACAATTCCACCGCACTGCATGTTGTGAACGCTACGGTACCCCACACTGTGCAAATTCTATCTCCTGCCTCTCCACCACCAGCTGCCAACCAGACATCTGGTCCGAAGAGCCCCCCTCTAGCTACCTATATTCAAAATAACAATTCCACCGCACTGCCCGTTGTGAACGAGCCGCGGATGCACAGCCATCACGAGAGTCTACATGCTCCCCCCACATGGCTAGCTGGCTCTAACTCACCTAACTCCCCTAGCACCACTGCTCACAACGCTGCCCGGATTCTCCACATGATCCCTTCCCCCAGCTCTACCTGCAATCCCGACCTGGCCCCATATGCTGGCAAGGGTCGCCTGCTGTCCGTCCCCTCCTCCCCTATCCCATACATCCCTCCAAGCACCCAGTTCCATTTCCCAGAATCCCTTGCCCCGGGGCCCTTTCACTCGCCACTGGCCCTTCTTGTCCCTTCCCCCACTAGCTCTCCTCAGCCACAGGGTCCCCGGGACCCAGCCTCACATCCCCATTCACACACCTAATTGGAAGACCGACTTAACGAGATTGCAATCTGCCTACAACAATTTAAGGCTGATATTCGTAGCCTATCACACATCACTGAGGATCTATCAGTTGATTCTAGATTAAGCAGCTCCCTTATGACCAATCTCCATCTACGCTCACTCCCTGACTGCGATTGTACCTGGCGCCCTTCCCCCCCATCCTAGGCGAACCACATCCCACTCCACCCACACACCCCATAGTTGGGCCTCTGCTCCGCACCCTAATGACCCCTCTCGCCCCCCAGATGTATAGCCTCCCTGTCTGGGAGTGATATTCATTCTCTCCTACTGTCTTATGATCTGGCACTTTCCTCCACCCCATCAAACTCACATCTAATTGAATCATTTCCCACTGATCCCTTCAGGGAACCTAAGCCAAAAACAAGAACTATAAATGTGAACAACCTCACGATAGTCACCCCCACTCTACCCCCATCAACAGACACCCCTATTAATCTCAAATGCGTGCTCCTAAACTGCAGATCAGTTGTTAAACACGCTGTGGATATTGCCGATCTCATCCTTGTCCAAGATCTTGACCTTGTAATGCTGACAAAAACCTGGCTAAACGAACTTTTAATGCCTCCCAACTTTGATATCATTAGGTTGGATAGAACTAGTGGTCAAGGGGAGACATTGCATGCCTACATCGTAGTAAGCAAATAGTGAAAGTCATTCATGCCGACCTCCTGCCGTCTTGTGAATATCTATGCATTGAAGTGACTGGGGGCAATAATCACATATGCAAACTGCGTACGTTCTACCACCCCCTCACGACAACCTTCCCTTCACAGAACAGATCATGGACATTATTTCATCTAATGTGGATTTCCAAGGCACTCAGATCTTCCTGGGAGACTTCAACCTCCACTGGAATAATATAAAAAATGTGATTGTCAACAGCCTCAAATCCTTCCTACTTGACCTTAACCTTACCCAATTTTGTGACAGCTATACGCATAACAAAGGAGCCACGCTAGATCTTGTCATTGGTAAGCTCAATTCTTTCCTCCTTGAGTCTATCCTTCCATGTGACGGGACGGACCACTACTGCATCACCTTCCTCATCCTTGAATCGTTAAGAGCAAGCAGATCCCAACCTAAGAGCCCAAAACAGTTGAAAAGATGTTTACGGAACATCAGTTCGCAAGATCTGATGGTGCTCTGTGATAGCATCTTGTCAACCCCTTTGAACATGTTGGATGTCCATGACCTGACGGCCCACTATAACCACGCAATGCTTAATGTACTTGACTCAGTAGCACCACTTCAGCTTAAACGAGTGTCCTCTAAATGCTCCAAACTGTGTTTCAATGATAGTCTTAATGGCGAAAAAAGAAGTTTAAGACTTGCAGAAAGGAAATGACGATCGCATCCCTCCCTTGAACATCTTTGTCACTTGAGATCCTTGTGAAGCATATTCAAATAAATGCATCAGATGCTTGAAGGCCACCTTCTTCAGAATTCAAATAGATTAAGCAATAAACCGTCCAAAATAATTGTTCGAACTCATCAAGTCCCAAGCTAACGATCATCCTACCCTCTCCTCTCCGGGTCAAAGGACACTCCCGAACTGCGAAGAATTCGCTGTTTTCTTCACTGATAAGTCTACTAAGATTGAGATGGAATTACACTCGGCCCCTGATCACCTCCCGAGTGGTCCGCTGAACACCCTAAGCCCTTCAGAGTCGACTAGCACTGACCCTTCACAGCCCTTCCTCCCCAAAAACAATGCATTTTGGAGTCTGTTCCAAACCTTGGATGAACCCACTATACGCAAAATGCTGTTGACGTTGAAACCTTCCAATCACTACAACGACCCTTTGCCATCGAACCTGTTCCCGGAAGTGAGTTCCTCCTTACTAACACTCTGGATGTTATTCGTCAATGCTTATCTTATGCAAGGTGCTATTCCGGATTGCCTTAAATCAGGTCAAGTTACCCCGAACATAAAGAAACCAAATGCTGATCCCACGGACCTTCTTAACTTTCGCCCAATCACCAACATCCCCACCTTAGCTTCCATCTCCTGGACCAATGCCAATCTGGTTTCTGCCCCGGTCATAGTATGGAGTCGGCGCTAACGCACATCGTGGATGATGCACTTTGAGTGCTGGATCACAAGGAATCGTACCTATTGATCCTTCTTGACCTCTCATTTGATACTGTCAAACACGATCACCTAATTAACCTCCTGGAACATAGGATGGGGCTGTCTGGGCCGGTTTTAAACTGGTTCTCTTTGTTCCTTCACAACAGATCCCAAAGCTTCAAGGTGAACCACTCCTTGTCACATCCTGCACCGGTCACCTTGGGAGTTCCCCAAGGTTCAGCACTGTCCCCCATGCTCTTTAACTTGTTCATTGAGCCTCTGACAGAAATTCTAAAATCATTCAACATTCATTATCATATGTACGTGGATGATACCCAACTATACCTAAAGATCACCTCCTGCGAAGACATTCAGTTCCTCAACTCAGTCCTGCTGGAAATACAAAGCTGGTTGACAAGTAATCACCTGAAGCTAAATGCTCTTAAAACGTAATTCTTACGCATCCCACCCCACAACCAATCCCCTGTCATGGAGCAATAGCTGAATCAGCTTACTGCCCCTAACTGTAGACCGCACCTCATGGACTCGGCATCTTCTCTGGGTATCATTCTGGACAAAAGCCTGAACATGCACAAGCACATCAGTTCCCTCACCAAAGGAGCCAACTTCCAACTCAGCCTACTCTGGAAACTCAAACCCTTTATTCCTGCTCATGACCTAAAGGTTGCAGTACAAGCATTAGTGATCTCAACGCTGGACTATGGTAGCGCAACACTTTGCGGCCTGCCTAGAGTGAGGACGGCTCCTCTTAGGGCTTCCCTCAATTCCGCATCTCGGCTCTTAACTGGCACAAAAAAATACTCCCCCCTCCCCGTGTGCCCCCATCCCTTGCACGTCCCTCTCACCCCGCGAGATCACAACCCCCCCTACCTGTTAACCATGCCGGCCGCGACTGTGGAGAAGTAGGGGAATTTTTGATGGTGTGGGACATTGTGATTCTAATTCCTATCCATATGGGTTTTCAGGTAACATTGGACAAGAAAGTTACAAAAATAATAGTCTCCCAAAACTAATGCATTAACACAGCATTACGGATGATCAAAGGTTTTGGGAGGAGGTCGGAACCTATCTAACATTCCAACTTTGCCTCAGTAACAAAGCATACTTTCCGATTTTTCTGTTCAATGAAGAATGGGAACTGCTCAGTTATAAATTAATGTGAGTCTGCTGAGTTCGATACCACAGATATGAACAATTCAAACATTGGCCAAGCCAGTTGGTTTGATATTGGTAAGCATGCAATGTTTATTTTCATGTTATAAACATTTGGAATAGGAAAAATAATTGCATAAGTATATAAGTGAAAGAATATCCCAGTATACGTATCAAACCAGTCATGGAACTGAGGTGCACTCTTTTTAAGGCAGCTGTGCACATGTGATCAAGCAAAATACCATCACACTTGGTGCAAAAGAAGCAATAGATTAAGTGGGCTCAACCACAGGGCTTGGTCGCCCCACTCACTGCTGCCGCTCCTCCCTGCCTTTGCCTCCTCCTGCCTGCAGATTCCTTCGCTCGCTGCCCGCTGTTCCTGGGAATTTCCCGCTGCTCCTGGGAATTTCCCGCTGCCCGCTGCTTCTTGGAATTTCCCGCCGCTGCCTCCCTGCGGCCCCGCCCCCCTGTGATTCCATTCGCCGCCCCGCTCCCGCCACCCAGCTGCTCCTCCCTCCCGGCTCCTTACTTATGACGCCCCCAGAGCGACCGCGCAGCGGACGCGTGCAGCGGGAGCGCCGATTGAGCGCCGAAGGTGCGCCAAAGGTAAGCCCGTCTGCGCCCGTCCGTGCCTGGACCGCGCCCAGTGCCAGACCCCCTGGTCCTCGCCCTCGCCAGCACACCCTGCACATCTACGACGCCAAAACCCTCCACGCACTCAACACCGGCCGAAACACCGCCTGCTACCGAGCCACCCCGAGACGCACCCACGGACCCTTCACCTGCCTGACCTGCCGCTTTACCGGCCTCCGACCCAACACCGCACCTGCTAAACCGAGCCCCAGCAACAAACACCTGATGTGCATCCTGCTCAACACCCGCTCCGTTCACAGGCATGCCGTCGAACTCTGGAACCTCCTCGACTCGACAGCACCAGACATCGCCTTCCTAACGGAAACCTGGATGAACGCCTCCTCAGCGCCCGACGTCGCCATCACCGTCCCAGAAGGCTACAAAATCACCAGGAAGGACCGCGTCAACCAGACAGGAGGAGGCATCGCCATCATCCACAAGAACAACATCCGCATCACGACCAACTCCGATGACACCTTCACCTCCGCCGAACACCTCCACTTCCAGATACACACCGACCCCAAGACCACGCTCAGAGGCACCCTTGTCTACAGACCACCGGGACCACGCACACAGTTCAGCGAAGACATCACAGACTTCGTCAGCCCGCACGCCATCAATTCCACCGACTACATCCTCCTGGGGGACCTCAACTTCCACCTGGAGGACAACAAGGACCGCAACACCACTGCTCTGCTGGACAACCTGGCCAAATTCGGACTCAAGTAACTGGTAACCACCCCCACCCACTACGCCGGCCACACACTTGACCCAGTCTTCTCATCCAGCAAATACGTCACCTTCAGCCACTACACCAATCTTCAGTGGACTGACCACAGCTGCGTCCACTTCAGCTTCAGTAAAACGACGACCCACCACCACCCTCAACAAGCCCCCCACAGGAGCTGGAACAATATCACCGGCGACCAGCTCACCACCTTCCTCAGCCAGAACCCCCCCACCAGCTCAACAGACCCCAACGAAGCCGCCAACAACCTCACACAGTGGATCACCAACTGCGCAGACGCCCTCGCACCACTGAAGAAGAACCCCCCCCCAGCAGACGCGGCAGCAAGAAAGCCTCCTGGTTCACCGACGAGCTCATCACCTCCAAGAAGAACTGCCGCTCCCTGGAGAACACCTGGCGCACCAACCAGACGACAGACAACATGACGGCCCTCAAACACGCCACCCGCAAACACCACCAACTGATCCGCGCCACAAAGTAGACAGCCTTCAAGGAACGACTGGACAACAACACCCACAACAGCAAGGAACTCTTCAGCATCGTCAAAGAGATCTTCAACCCCGACACCGGAAACAATGACATCACTCCCTCGCAAGACCTCTGCGACTCCCTCGCAGCCTTCTTCCACGACAAGATCGCCAACATTCACAACAGCTTCGGCCCACCAACCACGAACCCCACCACCGAACCGATGCCCCCCACCGCCACCCTCCGTCACCTGGACCCCAGTCAGCACCGAAGACACAACACGCACAATGAACACCATCCACTACGGACCCCCTACAGACCCCTGCCCACACCACATCTTCAGCACGGCCGACCACATCATCGCACCCCACCTCCGCAACATCATCAACGCCTCCTTCAACACCGCCACCTTCCCGGAGTGCTGGAAACACGCCGAGATCAGTGCCCTGCTGAAGAAACCAACTGCAGACCCCTCCGACCTCAAGAACTACCGCCCCATCTCGCTCCTCCCGTTTCCTGCCAAAGTCATCGAGAAGACCGTCAACAGACAGCTAGCCACCTTCCTCGAGACCAACGGATCCCTCGACCACTCGCAATCCGGCTTCCGAGCCAACCACAGCACGGAGACCGCCCTCATCACAGCCACAGACGACATCAGATCCCTAATGGACAACGGGGAAACTGCGGCCCTCATCCTCCTGGACCTCTCCGCAGCGTTCGACACTGTCTGCCACCGCACCCTGGTACAGCGCCTGAACAACACCGGCATCCAGGAGAAGGCCCTGGAGTGGATCACCTCATTCCTCGCCGGAAGAACCCAGAGAGTCCGCCTCCCCCCGTTCCGGTCAGCGGCCACCGAAGTCATCAGCGGCGTTCCACAAGGGTCATCGCTCAGCCCCACCCTCTTCAACGTCTACATGAGCCCCCTCGCAACCATCGCACTTCAACACAACCTAAAGATCATCATCTACGCCGACGACACCCAGCTGATCCTCTCCCTCACCAGCGACCCGGACGCCGCCAGAGCCAGCCTACACGAAGGGATGAAAGACGTCGCCGAATGGATGAAGAACAGCCGCCTGAAACTGAACTCAGACAAGACGGAGGTCCTCATCCTGGGATCATCACCCTCCGCCTGGGACGACTCCTGGTGGCCCCCCGCCCTGGGAGCCACCCCCAAGCCAACGGACCATGCACGCAACCTAGGCTTCATCCTGGACTCCTCCCTCTCGATGACCAGACAAGTCAACGCCGTCTCGTCTTCATGCTTCAACACCCTGCGCATGCTTCGAAAGATCTTCCGGTGGATCCCCACCGAGACCAGGAAGACCGTCACCCAGGCCCTCGTCACCAGTCGGCTGGACTACGGGAATGCCCTCTACACCGGCACCGCCGCCAAACTCCAGAAGAAACTCCAACGGATCCAGAACGCCTCAGCACGACTCATCCTGGACATCCCCCGACACAGCCACATCTCCGGACACCTGAGAGACCTGCACTGGCTCCCCGTCAACAAAAGAATCACGTTCCGACTCCTCACCCACGCACACAAGGCCCTCCACGACCTGGGCCCCAAGTTCCTCAACAGCCGCCTGACCTTCCACAAGCCCACCCGCCAGCTCCGCTCTGCCAGCCTCGCTCTCGCCACCGTCCCCCGCATCCGCAGAGCCACCGCCGGAGGAAGATCCTTCTCCTACCTGGCAGCCAAGACATGGAACTCCCTCCCCATCCACCTCCGGACAACGCAAGACCATCTCGCCTTCAGGAAGCAACTCAAGACCTGGCTGTTCGAGCAGTAGCGTCCCCCCCCCTCAGTGCCTTGAGACCCTCCGGGTGAGCAGTGCGCTATACAAATGCTTATGATTGATTGATTGATTGAACCATTGTCCCAAGCTGTATGATGTTTTGGAAAGAATGGAAAATGTCAAGTACACATGAACAGACCAATGGGTAAAGAGGACTGAGTCCTAAAGCCTTTCCATATGTATGTGTTTTTATTATGAGTTTTTTTGTAAAAGGAGGCTGGCAAGACAAATAAAGCTGTCTCTAGGACATACCTAGGACAAACTTTAGACCATTGAGGAAGTATGAATTTTATGATCAGATTATGTCCCCTATCTTAGACCCCAACAGCTCCATGTGCATGTTACAAGTACATGTATGTTCCCTCCAGTTCCAGTTATGAAGACGCAAATACATGTGTGTCCACCGTCAACATGTCCTCTTTCAGATCCGCCATGAATGGGTCGGATATTCCATTCCTAAGTATGAAAGGCCACCGACTTTATGTGGTTCACTTTCCATGTTTTACAGTTCAGGCGAGTAGGCCCTGAATTCTGCCATCAAGCCTTTTCCTGCCTTCTGCCTCTGAAAGCTCCAGTCCGAGCCCGCCTCTGCATCCATGAACTTTGTCCTACTCCCTGCGCGGCTAACGGTGCCTGATTCGGCCTGTTGCCTGCCAAAAACTGTATTTCACCTTCAAGATTATCTGCTCCGCTCCTCATCCAATGCATTCCTGTCTAGTAGTTTAGGTAAACATTCTTCCAGCTACCGAGCAAAGGGCCAGGCCTCACTGTCCTCATGCAAGTAATTCCTAGCCCCTGTTACTATGGAGGATTCCTGCCCCCTCGCATCTCATGTAGACACTTAGACGCTTGTACACGCACTAACAGTCAGTATAGAATAGATTCCGTCCGAGAGACCTTTCCTTTTGGATAATACAGTTCTTTAAACATAAGATATTAGATATGATTTGGGATTAGGTTGACATGACCCCCCAGACTTTTGTCTCCACATGTAGAGCTAAATGTCAAGTCCCCTTCACCCTCTAGTTGCACGTCAATCACACGTCATGCGGCTGCGCACGCATCTCTGCCAAGTATTTCTGCTGACACTGCAGGATTCTCTTATGGATCCACCCACTTGTGACATCATTTTAAATGACGTTTCTAGTATACGCCTGTATTTACGCCTATTTTCATTACGTATGTGTATTATTATCTGTATTATCAGCTGTTACGCCTCCTGCATCTGTCTTAATGTAATGCTTTTCATATAAATATCTTTACTTGTCAATAAGGTATTGCCTTCCCTTCCTGAACCCTCGTGGTGATGGAATTTGATGCCTATGGTTCGAACCATAATTCCTTGTAAGGAATAAAGCCTTTCAGAACCTCTAATACCACGGATTCTGCCTCTTATTTTTACTGAGTTATTCTTACTAGACTTTACCGCCTAAAAAATAGTACAGGTAATTAAATATTTACCACATAAATTGGCGCCCGAACAGGGACACTTTCTCATCTCACGCGCCGGAGGTGCGTTGCAGGCCCGGTCTCCTGCCACAGCTGGACGGACAAAAACGCGTACCCGCAGGATTTCCTGTATCTCCCTCCGGCCAAGCGGGGGTGACTGAGGCTGCGATCAACACCCAGACGAGGCGGTGAGAAGTGCGAAGTATCCCGACCAGAGCCTAGCTGAGAGAGCAAGATCCGAGGTATACAGAGGCCCACCAGGTTCCGAAGTTCCGAGTCAAGTCGAGTCCAGTCCGGTCCAGTTCAGTCCAGTTCCGAGGCCTTCTGTTCCGTGCTACCCGGTGAGTACCGTTGCCGGGGAGGCATTTAGACGTGCACATTAATTTGTGCCGGTCCTGACGGGTTTGGGTACACAGATCCGGTCTGCACTGTTTTAGCAGTGTATCTGTACTGTTTAGCAGTATATCCAGTATGTTCATGTATATATAATTCAATATCATCTAGTATTAGTATTATGTCAGTAACTAGTTTCCTATTAGTTATCATTGTTCGTTAACTGTTAAATGTTAAATGTTTTAATACGTTCTACATATTGTGGTGTGAATGATTGTTTATTATTGTGTTTATTGTATTAAGTGTGTTCAAGAATAAGTAATAAGGTCTAAAAATGCCGCTCTTTTCAAAATTAAGACAGATCAAAACCAGAAAAGGGGTACTCGAAGAAGCTGTTCCCCTTCCACCTAGGGACACTCCAGGGTACTTTATGTATCATAAGCATGGCTTAGATGCCGTATTATTTCTTGATTTATGGGTGGACTACACCAAAGATTTACCAGAAAGTCAGAGGTGGCCCGCAGCTGGGACCTGGGATGCAGATTGCATCATGAGAGTAGAAGAAGAATTATGGAAAAAGAAAGCCAGACAGTCACAGAAAGATGCCATTGAATTATGGCGTAAAGAATCATATAGACGTACAGAAAAGGCGCTCAGACAGCAAGAGAAAAGTAGGGAGAATTCGAATAAAGCCCGAGAAAATATATTAATTGAGGAAGGTACCCGAGTCAAAGCAGAACAAGTAGACAGACAAAGAAACACCCTTATGAATGGTATGTATCCTCTTCTGGCCGAAGGGTTACCTCAGGCCACCCCGGAAATACCGAAAGACTTGACACCTCCATTACTCCAGATAAAAGCACATCCCAAAACAGCAAAAGATGTTTTCCTTTCTTCCTATTTAGATGATGTAGCTCCTGAATATGCTAATGTTCCGCCACGCACACCGCCTACCGATGATGCTCAACGCCAAGATCATCCGTCTGTATCCCCGCAACAACAAACTCCTACGCACATTCCCACAGGTCCATCTGTTTCTACCGCTTTTCCCACATCTACAGTTTCTATCTTACATCCAACAAATCCTTTCGTGCCTAGCACCTCAGACGGTGCGACAGGAGGGACGACAGAAATGTTTGCCACGCCACCCCGAGGAAATAAATTATCCCTTAGAGATTTAGCATACGAACGTACACCCCAACTAGCAACTTCCGACATGTTTAAAGAGCATCTAGTGGATTGTAGATATGATCCTGTGCCCGGTAGACGGGATGGTATGCTGCTGTCATCACTACGTATACGACGAGCTTCAAGGTATTTAGCGACGCTACCAGGAATGGTGGCACATTTAGAGAATATATATCACTTTGTCCAATCAGGGCGAGGCCCTGAAAGTATTGACGAAGCCATGGAATACCAGAAAGTGGATGTACAGAGACAACTGTTACGCTTCCTCATAAACTGTGTGATCAGAAACCAAGACAGGCCTGAGGTAGAGCAGAAGGAAATACAAGTACTTACCAGATGGGGTCAGAATATATCAGAAGGGAAACATGATAAACAGACATGTATAGTAGTTATGTGCCGAAAGATCCGCAAAGAAATAGAACGAATACATAAAGAAAGATTAGAGGCAGAAAAACCTGAATCAGAAGGAGAGGAGGAGGAAGAATCAGAAATGCCTACAGGACAATTAGAAACGATGGCTTATGTAGGTAAAGGAAGATCTTTTAATAATACCAGATGCTTTAATGATCCAATACGTCCGATACGTCCAGAATGTAACAGAAATTTTCAAGCCCCTATGTTAAATATAAGGTCTCCTGAACACCTATTCCAAGCTGCTGATAAATTACTCCGAGACCGAAGGGGGTACCATATGCTCGATTCCATGGATGAACAAGAATTAGCCAGGTCAGCAGTACAATGGGCTGACAGTCCCGGCAAATACAGTGATGATGCACTAGCACACACGTTTCTGAACCTTACCCCAGACGAACAGCGTTTAGCTGGTATATACATGATTCAACACCTCCTTATATTATATAAAAGCCAACACTCCGATCCTGGACCCCTACCTGACATATTGACAGAATTACTCACGAATAAATGGAGAGGTTCAGGTACTGATTTGATTAAAGAAATTCTAGAATTTCGAAACCAGTATATAGTTTTCGTATGCCCAGAACATGTTCCAGTTCCCACTATGGGAAGAAAAATGTATCACATATATATATATTTAATCTTTATTTCGGCCAATTTGGCCATAAAAGATATACACAAGAAACACATATGAACATGTAAAACCGTCAAAGAAAAAAAATCAGGAAACACATCAGATAAAAGACCATACAATTAAAATTAGAACTTAAAATTAGGTGGGAGCCTGCGACTTTAAAATACGGGTACGAATATACCAGACATTAGTAAGAAATTTGGCTAGTGCAAACACAATTGGACCTGAAACGTCAGTTTTTAAAATTCTATACACCGGGAGGTACTCCCTAAAACCAAGGTTTCTAATAAGTGGTAGGAGCCAATATTTCCTGGCGGCCTTGTATGTTGGACAAAACAAGACCACATGCAGATCGCTTTCCTCTGCTCCCACACATGTCGGACATAGCTTGGTAGATGGCAGTGTTGACCAGGAGCAGGTGTAAGATCGCAGAGGCAATGTGCCATATCTCCATTGGAGAAATAGCTTCCTGGCCAACACAGGAGACATAGCGTCCAGAACCCTCTCCAGCCGGTATGAGTCCTTGCTTTGCGCGAATACAAATGTTAATGACCCCTCATTCTTGCAGTCTAGGGCCATAGCTAATTTCTGCTCGTGGTAAGCACTGACCAAAGCTCTTCGTGGGATCCTTAGTGAGGCGTTCGCTGGATCCGACCACAGGTCAGGGAGCCCCAATCCCATACAGGACTTTTTTATATATTTTATCCACGGGATCTGTAGAGCTTTGGGGTGGGTTAGAAACTCCCTCAGTTCCACCCTATAACAAGAAAGTTCTTCGCTGCTCCATAGCCTTCGCCAGAAGACTATGGGTCTGAGACCTAGTTCGTCTGCTATTGGTCTCAGACCCAGGTCCATCCTCAGGGGGAGGAGCGGGGTACTGGACGGGAGTGCTACTATCTGTCTAATGAAGTTGTTCTCAGTTATAGACAAGCTGCAGGAAGCTGTGTGACCCCACAGTTCCGCCCCGTACATCAGAGCTCCTCTAGCCTGTGCCTTGTATATCTGGATAAGCGGCCCCAGCGGTCGATATGAGGAGCTTTTCATCAACCGAGCAATGCCGCCAGTGGTCTGCACTAATTTGAGATTAACCCTAGTCTGGTGAGTTCCCCAAGACATGGTTTCATTCAACGTTACACCTAGATATTCAAAGGTGGAGACTCTCTCTAAACGTGATGCTCCCAGTAAGGGGTTCGGGCGTGATCTTGGGGTTGGGTTCAGGACCATAAACTTGGTTTTGTTAGCATTGATTTCTAACCCCCTATCTGTGCAGAAAGCCACAAAAGAATCAAGGATCCTCTGTATCCCCATGGGGGTTTTGGACAGCAGCAGGGTGTCATCTGCAAACATGATTGCAGGCACCCTGCTGCCATTCAATTTTGGGGCATCAGTGTATTCAGTTCCATTGAGATGGGCGATTACCCCGTTGACGAAGAGGCAGAACAGGGTCGGTGCCAGTACACAGCCCTGTCTAACCCCCCTGTCAACGGGGAATCTGTCCGTTAATTCCCCAAGTTTCCCGCACCTGACCCGGGCATAGTTATTATGGTGCAATCTCTTTAAAATTATCAGGATGTCTGGGGGGACCCCCATCTCAGCCAGAACACTCCAGAGTTTCCCTCTGGGCACGAGGTCAAACGCAGCCCTCAGGTCCACAAATATAGTGTATAAACTACCCCCTTCCAATATTGCTGCCCTCCAATAGATAACGTTCAGACGAAAAACCTGGTCCACTGTAGAAACTCCCTTTCTAAATCCCGCCTGGTACGGACTGAGGGCGCCCGTTTCCTCCACCCAGTCCTGAAGCCGATTCAGCAGTATCCTGCCAAACAGCTTCTGTGACACGTCAATTAAACTGATTGGTCTGTAGTTGGCTGGGAGCAGGGGCGAGCCCTTTTTAAATATAGGAACCACCTCTGCCCCCAGCCAAGTACTCGGAATTTCCATGCCACACAAAACTCCATTAAACACAGCAGCCAGATAGGGGGCCCAAACACCGGGCTCCTGCTTGAACAGGTCCCCGGGCAGGCCATCCAGTCCTGGCGCCTTTCCACCTTTAAGTCCCATTAATGCTACCTTCACCTCCCCCACTGTTATCAAATCCCCGCCATACTCTGCCAGTCCAGTACCGAAGTCAATCTTAGTTTCTCCCAGCTCAGAACTGTAGAGAGACTGGAAGTGTGCCTGCCACACCCCTGCTGCAATATTTGGCTCTATTGCCGAATGGAGGTTCCCCGACCCCCCGTTTACTACTCTCCAAAACATTCGGTGGTCTCTTGTTGCGAGGGAAGTGGTGAGCTCCTCCCACTGGTTCTCCTCCCATTCGGTTTTAGCATGGATGACCAGTTTTTTATAAGCCCGTCTACTTTCTCGCAGCTTCTCTCTGCCTGTTCCCTCCTTGATGCTTCTGAGGAGTTTTCCCTTTGCCTTCCTGCAGGCTGCATTATACCATAAGGACTTATGTTGCTGGATCCTCTTCTGATTCTGGACCCTGGTAAAAAGCTCAGAGGCCGCTCCCTTTATAAGGTCCTCATGAGCCTGATATAATTTCTCATGGTGGACTATATTGCCCACATCGTTGGCTAGCTCTCCCACTTTTTCCAAAATAGGGATTAAACCTGCGTAGAGCTTCGAAAGTTTCACTTGGCTCGTAGCTAGTTTATCCCACCTGATTCTTCTCCTGTTATTATCTAATAGTAGTTCAGGTTTGAACTCCTCCATGGTTGTTATGGAGGCCTTTGGCCCTGGATGGCTAAGATCGAGTTCAAGGGCGTTATGGTCACTATCCAGTCTCTCCACAACCCTAAAGTCCAGGATAGAAGACCAGTTCACTATCTGTACAAGGGCATAGTCCAAGCGGGACTCTCTTCCCACTCTGTTGTACGTGGTTTTGCTTGGTACATCAGACTTAATACGTCCATTGCAGGCTCTAATTCCATGCTTTAGGGTGAGGGCAGTAATCTGCAATGCCACAGGCGTCCATGCCTTTGGGGAAGGTGCTACAACAGAGGGTACTGACCACCTGAACTCTTCTTCCATGGGAAATCCCTCTACGAGGCCGACCAGCGGCTCGAAATGGGAATTTAAATCCCCTCCCACTATGTAAGGGATATCTCTTGGCATTTCCGCTAAATATACTGAAAGCTCCTCTATAGTGGGAGATTCACGCGAAGCTCCCACTGGCCTGGAGTAAATATTTATCAGGGCAAGTTTCGCTAGGTTCGGCCAGGCTAATAAAACCACTAGGATATCATCTGATGGCACCAGTAGGCGTGAAGCCTGGCATCCTAAGTGGGATGCCACCCAAGTTGTGAGTCCACCAGAGGGGCGGCCCTTACCCTCCCACCTAGCCGGGATGGAAAATGACTCGTAACCTTGATGGTTGTAATCTTCCCTTGCCCAAGTCTCTTGGAACATGCAAACATCCCCGGACTCAATGTAAGTTATCCAATCTTGGGTGCCCAGTTTGCTGGCTAAGCCAGCCACATTCCACCAAATTAGTCTCATGTGCGCTGGAGAAGCCACAGAACAGATTGCAGAGGTGGAGTGGGGGGAAAAGCCAGTACCAGAGCCAGAAACTACACCAATTGCTCTAACAGGGTCATTTTCAGAGGTGGGTTCAGCTGGATCAGGAAGTTTACTGGGACAGTTATCCAAGGTCACAGGATTTGAGTCCGGGTTTGGGGGCAGTCAGTCCACACCATCCAGACCGTTCAAACAGTTAAAACGATTGTGGTCCAAAAAGGGAGTCTCCGAAGGTCGATAAACTGGACGTGGAGCATATCCCCTGTATCTAGATCTTCGTTCCACCCTTGTCCAGTTACCGTGTGAAAAATCATGGTGCATACGAATGGGAGGGAAAAAGAAAGAAACTGGCAAAGTCTGTATGGTAGAATCCAGTGATCTATTTGACCCAGCACAAATGTATAGTACTGTTCCAGGGTCTCGAAAAGACACAATGATACAGTCCCCTGCTATTGATTTCCCCGACTTCCCCAACCATGGTACCCTTCTAACCATAATGATCTCATTGTTGAGGTGGGCTGGAAGAGGTCTGTTCCAATTCAACCATTTAATGGTTTTCCTCTTGAGTGAGTGATAGTTCTCATTTTCACCCAATTCTAGAGAGGGAACACCAGCCAAAACCACCATGAGGCTGTTCGCCTCTGGTGGTAAGTCGGGTCCCCGTGGTCTAGGGGCAGGCTTACCAGGGAGTAGGGGAGCAATACCAGCATTAGGTAGGACCCAAGGATTTGTGCCAGTGACTATACGTTGGAGAGCTGGGCCATCTGTCTGTGGTGGTAGGATGTTAGGATTGCTAGGTGGAATTGGAACTGGGATAGCCATAAGTGGCTGTAAAAGGGGAGCGGCAGTGGTGCCCAAGGGAGGCCCCGTGTGGATCGGTGGGTTTTGTATATTGGGGAAGGTTCCTATTGGTAGATTGGACTCAGTGGTTCTACTCTGTTTGTTGTCCGAAATTTTCAGGGTGGTTAAGGTTGCCTCCAGAGTGGTCAGCCTGAGTTCTATTTTCTGCAAGCTCTCGCTAATGGGCAACAAGAGTGATCTAATTAGAGATTCAATGCTCCCCAAAGAGCTGCCGGGAAGTAATGTGTTAAGTGGGCTCTTCCCTTTGTCGCTAATGGAAGCAGTGGTAATAATGTTAGTACCCTTGGGGGGAGTAGCCTTATGCACATTAACTAAAGGCCTATCCAACATAGGTACGGACTTGAGTGACTTTCCAAAATCAGAGTGGGGGATCTTTGTCTTCCCCTGACCACCCCTCATCTTCCTTCTGCGCTTATTTGGTGGTAGGTCATGCACCTCTGCCACCACAGTTTGCTTTGGCTTATTAATCTTGATTTTAGTTCTGGTGTGTGTTTGGGTGAGTAAGTCAACTACCGAACTACTGGCAACTAGTAGTGGAGTGGTGTCCGTAGTTTGTTTAGGAGGTGGGCCAGGAATGGGAGAACTATCCCGAAGTAATAGGGGAACGTCTTCTTGGGATGAAAGATCCTGGCTGCCATTAAGGGAACCTTCCTCTTGGGAGATAGGATAGGGAGTTATGTCACTGAGGGGCCTATTTTTCATGTGTTCAATCGAGCGACGACGCTCTGCCCTACGCATCTCCAGAGAGGTTTCGTTTCCCCCATCACCCTTTACCGATTTAAAGTAATTGTCCAGAGTCCCGGTGTTGCCTCCCCCCTCCTTCGCTGGTGTTCCACCTAGGGCCGATGATGGCATAACCAGAACCTATTTCACAAACCACATAGGATCAAGGAAATGCAGGTGAAAAAGAGTGGGCCCAGCCCAGCCTCCTGCGGCCCCTGACGGCCACAGACGGTCCCGCCCTTGTCCCGGGCTTATCCCCGGGCGCTCCCGCGCGCTCCCGCGACGCGGGAGTAGCTGTTTGAATTTATAGGAGGAGAGTTAAGCTGTAAGTGGGGCGGGGCTTGCAGGGAGAGCGGCCAGGTGACAGGAGGCGCGGGTTAACAGGACTGCTGGGAGACGTAGTCCTGTCCCGCCGCTCGCAGCCCTACACTCGCCCAGTCCCTCACTGAAACTGTCCGCAGGTTTTGCACAAGCGGCTCTCAAACCGCAGCGGGACCCGCGAAGCGGGTTCCGCAAGGAGTGTTGGAGGGTCCAAAGAAAAGCCAGCAGCAAACAGCAAGTCCGACAGGTATCCCAGGGCAGTGGAGCTCAGAGGTGCTTTTTCAGGCTGTGAGTGGGGCGGGGCTTGCAGGGAGAGCGGCCAGGTGACAGGAGGCGCGGGTTAACAGGACTGCTGGGAGACGTAGTCCTGTCCCGCCGCTCGCAGCCCTACACTCGCCCAGTCCCTCACTGAAACTGTCCGCAGGTTTTGCACAAGCGGCTCTCACGCCGCAGCGGGATCCGCGAAGCGGGTTCCGCGAGGAGTGGTGGAGGGTCCAAAGAAAAGCCAGCAGCAAACAGCAAGTCCGACAGGTATCCCAGGGCAGTGGAGCTCAGAGGTGCTTTTTCAGGCTGTGAGTGGGGCGGGGCTTGCAGGGAGAGCGGCCAGGTGACAGGAGGCGCGGGTTAACAGGACTGCTGGGAGACGTAGTCCTGTCCCGCCGCTCGCAGCCCTACACTCGCCCAGTCCCTCACTGAAACTGTCCGCAGGTTTTGCACAAGCGGCTCTCACGCCGCAGCGGGACCCGCGAAGCGGGTTCCGCAAGGAGTGGTGGAGGGTCCAAAGAAAAGCCAGCAGCAAACAGCAAGTCCGACAGGTATCCCATAGATAGACAGAATCCCTTACGCGAAGTACACCCAATCAGAGGTGAAGATAATACCTTTAAACGCGTGTTTGTGTACGCGCCCATAACTAAAATTGAATTATTAGAAATGAAGAAAGTAGTACCCAGCCATGACAAGGATCCAGCAGGTTTCCACCGTGAGATAAAAGACATGTTACTAATGGGAGAGTATACTTATCCCGACATTATGAAAATATTGAAAGTTTTATTGCCTGCCGGTATTTACGAGAAACTCAAGGAAAAGGAATGGGAGGTGGGAGACCAAAAGATAGATTGGACAAAATTAGAAAACGAAGAAAAGGCCCGAGCTGCAGGATCAGGGCTTGGGGAAAAGACTACAGCGCTACCAGGATTACTAGTGCAGGTACTGCCACGTTTATTAACTACGAAAAAGGAGGACTGGGGTGCAATCTCAGCTTGTAAACAAAAGCAAGATGAAGACACTAGTGATTTCTATTCCCGATTTGAAAAATGTTTTGGTATTAATAGTGGCATAAAAGCAAGTAGCGAGTCATATCCACATCTGTTTGTGACAAAATTAGTTGAAAATTCCCTACCGCAAGTTAAGAATAGAGTATTGAAATTCGAGAGTACCTGGCAAGGTAACACCCCGTCACAGATGTTACAGATGTTACAATATCACCACAATAGAATTAGAGAAGAACAAGAACATGAACAAAGACGTATGAAAGACACGAAAATGAAAATGCTTGTGGCTCAGTCAGTTCCAGCTGATGGTCACAAAAAGGGTGATTCCGCAGGTCCGGCGAAAGGGGCATGCAACTATTGTAAACAACAAGGTCATTATATACACGATTGTGCAGTTCTGAAACATAATATCTCCACGGGTAAAACCCAGGAGAGACCACGTCCACCTAGACAGGATCAGAACCAACAACAAATCCCTCAGCATACACAATCGAGGCCAGCTCCGCAACAGGCAGCTCCACAACAGACCGTAGCGACACCACAAGCGCAGCCTATTGCTGCAACACAAGCAACGACACAACAGATGTATCAGTATGCACAGGCAGATTATCCCGATTATCAGCGCTACACATGAAATAGCCTAGAGAGGGAAGTTGGCTTACCCCTTATCGAGGTTCCTGTAGATCAAGAGGGACCTTATGTACATAGTGAACTATTAGGGGAAGACAGAAAGTTTTTACTTGATACAGGGGCAAGCAGAACAACTGTACGACGCAGTGAAGTTCCAGGGGCACCCCTCTCAGGCTCACAGAATATTTCCCTTGGATTCTCAGGAAAGCCTATCATTAATGAAGTATCGCAACCCCTTCCACTTACGGTTGGTCCATTGACACGAACTACAGATTTATTGCTTACTAAATCATGTCCAGAAAACTTGTTAGGTATAAAAACATTGAAGGCTCTAGGAGCTGTAATATGTTGTTCTCCGGAAGGAGTACGACTATTTTTGCGTGACTTTAAAGGTCACTACGTGTCTAGAGACATGGATCACCGGTTACAGAATCTACCTGCACATTTATGGGCACAAGGCCCCACTGATGTAGGTTGTATGCATATTACACCATATCGAGTTACACTAAAAACAGGAGTGGTACTACCACGAATGCGACAATACAAGTTACCACCCGATGCTGTTGTGGCTTTGCTGCAAATCATTGACGAGCTCATTGCACAAGGAGTGGTTGTGGAAACCGACTCCAATGTATGTAATTCACCGATAATTCCGATTCTTAAAAGAACGGATCCAAAGGCACCACCAGTATATCGATTAGTTATTGATCTGCGCGAATTAAATAAATGTATTGTACCACAATACCCTGTGGTCCCAGATATCTCTTCATTACTAACGGCCATAGATTCAGAAGCAACGTTCTTTACTGTAATTGATCTCAAGAACGCTTTCTTTAGCGTCCCAATCGATCCGGAAAGCCAATATTTGTTCGGATTCAGTTTAAATGGACGAAGTTTTAAATTCACACGCGCACCTCAAGGATTCACAGAAAGCCCCAGCATCTATAGCCAAGCACTGAAAAGAGAACTTGACAGTATTCACATGCCAGCTCACACTGCCCTGCTTCAATACGTCGATGATCTGCTGATCACCGCACGAAGCGAACCTGAATGTGAAAAAGCATCACTGACGGTTTTACATTTCTTAGCCGACAAGGGGCACAAAGTGTCCCCTTCGAAACTACAATTCTGTGTCCAGCAAGTTGTGTACCTAGGGCACTTGCTGTCCAAATGGGGGAGACAGCTCACACCTGATCGCATCCATTGTAAACATGCCACGACCCAAGACACAAAAGGAGGTACGGGCCTTCATAGGCCTCACTTCGTACTGTAGGCAGTGGATCCCCCAATATGCATTTTTAGCTAAACCACTCATTCAGTTGACAACACAGGAGGCAGCGACATCGACTGTCCTCCCTTGGACTCAGGAACATACACAAGCTTTTGAAAACTTAAAGAAAGCTTTATGCCAAGCACCTGTTTTAGCAACGCCATGTTACAGCAAACGTTTTACACTTTTTGTTACAGAACGTGAAGGTACTGCTTTGTCAGTGCTCACGCAGGAACAAGCAGGATCACACAAGCCATGTGCTTATTTTTCTAGTACGTTAGATCCCGTAGCTCAGGCTCTTCCTGCGTGCCTGAAATCAGTCGCAGCAACAGCTTTAGCAATCAGACAAAGCGATGCCATAGTGTTAGGACATCAATTGACAGTACAAGTACCACACGCAGTAGAGGTTCTCTTGAACCGAACGCAAACACAACACTTGACTATAGCAAGACTCACCGGTTATGAATTAACATTGTTTCAGCCACACATAGAAATCAGACGTTGTAATACATTAAATCCTGCCACACTTTTGCCAGTAAACGGAACAAATCCATTAGCACATGATTGTATTGAAGTCATTACTATCACGACGAAACCCAGGCAAGACTTGACAGATATCCCTTTATTAGATCCGGACCTGACATTGTATGTAGATGGTTCATGTATGAGAACAAGTACAGGAGAGTTAGTGGCCGCTTACGCAGTCACAACAGACACTGAAGTCATTGAAACCAATTGTATTAACACTCTGTCAGCTCAAGCAGCAGAGCTCATCGCTCTGACACAAGCCTGTATTCAAGCCACAAATAAGAAAGTCAACATATACACAGATTCACGTTATGCATTCGGAGTCGTCCATGACTTCGGCGTACTGTGGCGAGAGAGAGGTTATTTAACTTCTCACGGTACCCACATCCAACACGGACCCCTCATTCAAGCTCTATTAGACGCGATTCATCTACCTACTGCAATATCGATTATGAAATGCAAGGCCCATACGAAAGTTACCGATATCATTTCCCAGGGTAACGACCTAGCTGACAGAACAGCTAAACAGACTGCTCAGAACCAGACTCATACAACTGACACGACAGAGACAATAGTTCCAACACCAACACATTGCATGACAGTTAAGGATCCCGCCCTTGATGTAATTGACATACAGACACATGCTACACCAGAAGAAATAAAGAGATGGACTGAATTAGGAGGGATCCAAACGGATCAAGGATGGATGACGAAGGGAAAATCTATATGGTTTCTTCCCGACTCCATGGTTCAAGTCATCATTAACACAATACATAGTCCAGCGCACCTAGGAGAGAAAGCTATGCTAGACAGTATTCAACACATTTGGTTCAAAAAACACTTGCGAGCAGCAGCTAAACAGAAAGTACGTACCTGTATGATTTGTTGTCAGTTCAATCCAGGAAAAGGCGTACCTGTAGAACAGGGTGGATTTCAACCCCCCGATCACCCTTTTGAAGTCCTCCAGATGGATTATATCCAGATGGAACGATGTCGAGGATTCAAATATGTCCTCGTAGTTGTATGCGCTCTTTCCCGGTGGACAGAGGCGTATCCCGTCTCAGATTACACTGCCCCGACTACTGCCAAACAGTTAGTTCGAGAATTCTTCCCACGGTATGGTTTGCCCCGTATCGTGTACTCAGATAATGGCCAGCCATTCTCATCCGAACTAATGAAACACGTTTCACTTCTGTTAGGTTATCAATGGAAATTCCACTGTGTCCGACATCCCGAGGCAGCAGGTCTCGTGGAACGTCATAATCAAACTCTGAAAATTAGATTGTCCAAAGTATGTAGAGAAAAAGGTGTCGATTGGATAGTAGCCTTACCAGTTGCGCTCTTTTACATGAGAATGGTAGCACATTCTCGAACAGGGCTATCCCCGTATGAGGTGATCTTCGGTAGACCACCAAATATGTGGGGGACGCCTATACCTCGTAAAATCACTGATGTTGACTGTAATATGCTGACAGATTACCTGGCTTCCTTGATGTCTGCACTACAATCTTGTTGTTCACAGGTAGCTGCAGCTTTTCCCGATAACACTGAGGTGAAGCCCCATGACGTGGTTCCAGGTGACCTGGTTCTTGTGAGGAATTTCGACCGGAAGACCCAGCTGGAGCCCAGGTGGCAGTCGCCCAAGCTCGTCTTGCTGACCACAAGGACAGCCGTGAAGATTGAGGGACGTAAAGGGTGGTTGCACTCGAGCCATATAAAGAAATATTATGGACTACCGTCCGATGTGAACACTCAGCCCTGCATTCCCTCACAAAGAGACTCAAAGCTCCCCTTGGTTGAAAGGACGGAGAACGAACTCTATAAACTGAAACTAAGGTCTAGCAAGTCAGACAATTTGATTGTTTAAGTCCTCTCCAAGGTGAATCGGTTGAATTTGTCTCTGACATGTATCCTCTAGACCGAAATAGAGAGAGAAATAGACAGATACAGCTTAAAAAACATGCGTACTGTAAATCACTTCGTAGTCACTGCATAGTGACATTATTAATTATGTTTTTCCTAAGTCTTCTGATCATCATTTCTAGTGTATTGCTACATATGTATTACCCTATTTCTAAGCGTGCTTACAATGCTACTGCTGAACATTCTTTTAGCGAATTACCTCCACATGAGTTGTCCTATAGATTTGCGCTGCGCAACAACACTTTTATTAGTATGTTACATCATTCCCATCAGACCAACAATGCTACCAATTGTTGGATATGTGGCCGACTCCCTCCCTATCAGAACTATAAGGGAGTTTTGCCTCTCTTTCCGTATCCGTTCACACACAATGGCTCCTGTGGAGCATGGTTTAGTTTGATTAATTCCCTAGATTCAAATTCCGTAGTTTATCAAGACAACTGGGTTTGGGGAAACCTGAACCTAGTTTTACTTAAGGTCTGCTACCCTAACACGGAGGGACTTCCCAAAAGAACAGGAACTGATCTAGAAAATGAAGTATATGGATTAGGTAACTTTACACTTAATCTCATGATCCTGAATGTTGAATCCGAAGCTACACCAATCTTGCCCGCTATGTCAGTATTTCCAGTTAAAGGTGAATTATGTGTAAGAAAGAATGGTTCCATACACATGGGCCATAGTAAATGCACCACTGTGATAAAATTCAGTGATCAAGGCAAGTCTACATTCAGAGCTTCTCGTCATTCCTACTTCATATGTGGCCAGACTGCATATATACGTTTACCTCTAGATTGGGATGGTACCTGTTACATAGCATTCCTTCTGCCACCTGTTTTCCTAGCCCCTCCTGACTATCACAGAAATACTCACTTAGTACACAATAGACAGCAGAGAGATCTCCCGATTGTCGATTACACTGAAACAGCATGGGAGCAATACACAGATTTCAATAAAGGTTTCTTTCCCTATATAGGTACAGTCACTAATAGTAAACTGATACGTAGATTAACTAGAACTCTTGAAGCAGTAGTGAATGAGACTACTTCCGCCCTAGGCAACTTAACAGAGGAGCAGTCTGCGATGCGGATTGTTGTGCTTCAAAATCGTCTTGTCCTTGACGTCATCCTGGCCGATAGGGGCGGAGCTTGTAGGGTCATCGGATCAAGTTGCTGTGTTTTCATACCAGAAAACTCGCCATCAGTATATAAAGCCATAACTCGCCTTCATAAGATTATAAGCCAGATACACCAGAGTCCAGGCACCTGGACTTGGTCCGGTTGGTTCTGGAGCGTGTTGTCAGCCTGGGGATGGAGGATTCTATCCTTCCTAGGTATTGGCTTTCTCATATTATTCAGTTGCTGCTTATGTCTACAATGTGGGCCAGCGATTTGTGGTTTGTGTGCCACATCGTGTAGTCCGCATCCAAGTTCTCATTCAAGATCCCGGAAGAAGAAAGAAGAACAAATGATGCTATATGAACAGATTGATGGATTGATGAAGATCGATATCTCCTGAGGGTCCGTAGGGGACAAGGAGGGAATGAGGAAATATGAATTTTATGATCAGATTATGTCCCCTATCTTAGACCCCAACGGCTCCATGTGCATGTTACAAGTACATGTATGTTCCCTCCAGTTCCAGTTATGAAGACGCAAATACATGTGTGTCCACCGTCAACATGTCCTCTTTCAGATCCGCCATGAATGGGTCGGATATTCCATTCCTAAGTATGAAAGGCCACCGACTTTATGTGGTTCACTTTCCATGTTTTACAGTTCAGGCGAGTAGGCCCTGAATTCTGCCATCAAGCCTTTTCCTGCCTTCTGCCTCTGAAAGCTCCAGTCCGAGCCCGCCTCTGCATCCATGAACTTTGTCCTACTCCCTGCGCGGCTAACGGTGCCTGATTCGGCCTGTTGCCTGCCAAAAACTGTATTTCACCTTCAAGATTATCTGCTCCGCTCCTCATCCAATGCATTCCTGTCTAGTAGTTTAGGTAAACATTCTTCCAGCTACCGAGCAAAGGGCCAGGCCTCACTGTCCTCATGCAAGTAATTCCTAGCCCCTGTTACTATGGAGGATTCCTGCCCCCTCGCATCTCATGTAGACACTTAGACGCTTGTACACGCACTAACAGTCAGTATAGAATAGATTCCGTCCGAGAGACCTTTCCTTTTGGATAATACAGTTCTTTAAACATAAGATATTAGATATGATTTGGGATTAGGTTGACATGACCCCCCAGACTTCTGTCTCCACATGTAGAGCTAAATGTCAAGTCCCCTTCACCCTCTAGTTGCACGTCAATCACACGTCATGCGGCTGCGCACGCATCTCTGCCAAGTATTTCTGCTGACACTGCAGGATTCTCTTATGGATCCACCCACTTGTGACATCATTTTAAATGACGTTTCTAGTATACGCCTGTATTTACGCCTATTTTCATTACGTATGTGTATTATTATCTGTATTATCAGCTGTTACGCCTCCTGCATCTGTCTTAATGTAATGCTTTTCATATAAATATCTTTACTTGTCAATAAGGTATTGCCTTCCCTTCCTGAACCCTCGTGGTGATGGAATTTGATGCCTATGGTTCGAACCATAATTCCTTGTAAGGAATAAAGCCTTTCAGAACCTCTAATACCACGGATTCTGCCTCTTATTTTTACTGAGTTATTCTTACTAGACTTTACCGCATAAAAAATAGTACAGGTAATTAAATATTTACCACAATTGAGTGACATCACAACTGGAAGAGACAGAGAAACAAGCAGTGTTTTATGTTTTTTACATCTCAGTAAGACATGCTGCACTCGCGGAGTTCAAATTCAAAACTTTATTGCGAGGACGCGTTTTGGCATGTCTGCCTTCTTCTAGCTCGCTTCAACAACAAGCAGTGAAAGCGTGTTGGTGCGTTTTGAAATCAAAGATCTGTTCTCATTGGGCACAACTCGTAAAGGAAGAAACGGGATTGACTGATCATCTATCAATGTTTTCTATCTCCGTGGTTGTTTGGAGAATTAATGGTATACTTTGGGAGTTTATTTTAAACATTCAACAATCAAAATGTCTCCATACAGATATTTTATCGCTCCACATGATGGACATTCCCAAAGTAAGCATTATGATGCAGTTCTCCCTTTGCCTCCACCAATATTGTGAAAAGCACATCCGCTTCGCTGTAGATATTACCGCTTTGAGGACCCCTCGTCAGCCAGGTATATTCATGGTCATCAGCGCAGGAGTCGGCAAATTTCCGTTATCTCCACCAGACTGTATGCCTAGCGAAATATTCAACGCTGATTGCCCAAATGTCCGTATGGTGGTGCCCATCGCCTGTATCTCATACAACGCTCCATTCCACCTTCTGGCGATATCGGCACTCTTGTGACGGGTGCAGCATTTCAAATGGAGGTGTGTCCATTTCAATATTAAAGCTCCTGTCTCTCAGTAGGATATGCTGCACTCGCGGGGTTCAAATTGAAAACTTTATTGCGAGGACGCATTTCGGCGTGTCTGCCTTCTTCTAGCTCGCTTCAACAACAAGCAGGGAAAGCGTGTTGGTGCGTTTTGAAATCAAAGATCTGTTCTCATTGGGCACAACTAGTAAAGGAAGAAACAGGATTGGCTGAACTTATATCAATGTTTTCTATCACCGTGGGTGGTAGGAGAATTAATGGTATACTTTGGGAGTTTATTTTAAACATTCAACAATCAAAATGTCTCCATACAGATATTTTATCGCTCCACATGATGGGCATTCCCAAAGTAAGCATTATGATGTAGTTCTCCCTTTGTCGGCATGCTCCAACTTTCCATCACAAGCCTGGTGTTCGAACTCACGGCGGGTGCACCAAAAACACGGGGATGGTGTGTATTACCTACTGGCGGTTGCCAGTAGGTAGTTATAGTTACAACCTAGTTTCCATAGGAAAAGCATTTTTTGATTTGCTAATAACTTTGGCGTAGTTTGATGAATCTTTGTGAAATTATCCCCCAAAAATGTCTATCTAGGTCAGCTCCTATCCTGAAAGTTTGGGGGTGATTCATCAAGGGAGGGGGCAGAGAAAAAAGGGGGGTCCTAAAACGTGTTTTCCCCATGTTAATTTCTATAGGAAATTTTGCGATGAGCTACAGACCGAACTGCTGAACGGAATTACCCCAAATTTGGCAGAAAGGTAGAGCTTAGTTCAGAAAGCGAACTTTTTTTAAATGGTGTAAATCCGTTCAGTAGTTTTTGAGTAATTCAAAAAGTAAGAGTCAAAAAATCAATTTACCATAGGAAACTTTGTGCAAGGCTACAGCTGAAACTACTGAATGGAATTACCCCAAATTTGGCACAAAGGTAGTGCGTGGGTCAGAAAGCAACCTTTTTTTAAATGGTGTAAATCCGTTCAGTAGTTGCTGAGAAATTAGAAGCATAAAAGTTTTGATATCTGGGTGGAGCCTAAGTACCGTGCACGAGCTTCACTGGGATTGGCTGCCAACACTCCAAACCAGGAAGTGTTGGCAGCCATCTTGTGGCTCGGTAGAAGCGAGTCGCTACAAATCAGAGAAACAAAGGTAGAAAACAAGAGAAGGGGGCATGGTGGAAACACCCTGATCCCCTAGGCCTGCTCAGGGAGTCCCAGAAGGACCCCCAGGGCCCAAAAAAACATTTACAAAAAAAAAGAAATCGGCGCAATTCGCGCTGGGGTAGCGGGTTGCCGTTTTTTATTTTGATGAAACCCCGGGGTGGGCTAGGTCCCGGGGGCATTTCTTAAAAATAATAGCAAGGGCTCGCTGGGGCTGCGGGGGCCCGCTGGGGTCCCCGCAGTCTCGGGGCTTCCCTATGCTTATAACTTTGGCGTCGTTTGACGATTCTCTACGAAATTTTCCCAAAAGTTTCTCTTTTTTGATCAGCTCCTATCTTGAAAGTTTAGGGGTGATTGGTCAAGGGGGGCTGAGAAAAAAGGGGGATGTCAAAACGTGTTTTCTCAATGCATTTTCCATAGGAAACTTTAGACAAGGCTACAGGTCAAACTGCTGAACGGAATTACGCCACATTTGGCAGGGAGAAAGGTCTTGGTCCAGAAAGCGCGGTAGAAATGGTGGAAATCCGTTCAGTAGTTTTTGAGATATTAAAGGATAAAAATATATATATATATATATATATCTGGTTGGTGCCTAACTCCCGAACACGAGCTTGCCTCTGATTGACTGCTAACACTTCAAAGCAGGAAGTGTTCCTCTGATTGGCTGCTAACACTTCAAACCAGGAACTGTTAGCAGCCATCTTGTGCCTCGCATCGAGTGAAAATATAAAAGAAAGTTTCCGGAGTCAATTTAATACAGCGGAGCTCTGTGTAATGATGATTTGGATGCAGTGAAGGTTTAAGATTTATTAACAATAAAGGAGAAACAGGTGAATGCCAGGCAGCATGACTTCCACTCCAGGACACCAGTAGGAAGATAACCCTTTCACGCTCCCTGTTCCCAACATCACCACTTCGCAGCTATGGCTTTAGAAGCCAGTCCGTCGGCTCGCAGCTGTCTACCTTTGCAAGCTAGTACGCTGCTGTGCCTCTACCTCTGCGAGCTCCTACGCTGCTGTTACTTTGGGAGTGGACGGTTCATAGTTCTGCCTCTGTGAGTCAAGCGGACGAGCCGCCGTTGTCCCTCTGTGAACCTGGGTACGAACTGTTCATAAGTCACACTATATGAGCATTGAACAGCCATTTAGTGATTCAGTCCGTCAGCTGGCATCTGTCCGAGGCATTTCTGAAAACATACCGGAGCTCTTTCTGTGACAGATACCCCTTTCACCCTGCGTCTCCCCACATTAGCAGGTAACGCACCCTCTTCCCACATCACCAGCATACCCCCAACAACCTTCTTGGGCCCAGAAGTGTCCCTCTATGAACTATTAATAAAAATATGCTTGTGAGGTTGAAGAAATAAGAATCTTAGTCATATATAGATTTACATATAAAACATTTTATTAAAACAAAACAACAACAAATAAAACTATGTACAGCCATGGCGTGTCATCGCTGGTCCATTAGTGATTCACAGCCTGCAAGACAAAAAAAAGGTAAGATGGTGGGTCATGCGTCCAGCAAAGGAGATATAGAGAGAGAGAGAAAGACTGAGAGAGAGGAAAAGAGATAGAGGAAGAGAGAAAGAGTGAGAGAGGAAGAGAGAGAAAGAGTGAGAGAGAGAGGAAGACAGAGAAAGAGAGCTAGAGTAAGAGAGAGAAAGAGTAAGATACAAGGAAGAGCGAAAGAGAAACAGTGTGAGAGAGAGGAAGACAGAGAGAGAAAGAGTGAGAAAGAGGAAGAGAGAAACAGTGTGAGAGAGAAGAAGACAGAGAAAGAGAGAGAAAGAGAGAAATACTGAGATATGAGGAAGAGAGAAAGAGAGAATCAGTGTGAGAGGGAGGAAGAGAGAGAGAAAGAGTGAGAGAGAGGAAGCGAGAGAGAGAAAGAGTGAGAGAGGAAGAGAGAAAGAGTGAGAGAGAGGAAGCCAGACAAAGAGAGAAAAAGTGAGACAGAGAGGAAGACAACGAGAGAAACAGTGTGAGAGAGAGGAAGGGAGAGAGATAAAGAGAGAAACAGTGTGAGAGAGAGGAAGAGAGAGAGATAAAGAGAGAGAGAGGATGAGAGAGGGAGAAAGTGTGGGAGGGAGAGAGAGAAAGAGTGAGAGAGAGGAAGAAAGAAAGAAAGAATGAGAGAGAGAGGAAAAGAGAGAAAACATGTAAGAGAGAGAAAGGAAGAGATGGTGAGGAAATGTTGACACTGGAGAAAATCTCCCCAACTCACCTTTGTGTCACCGGTGTTTCTCCAACCACGTGCCGGGACATAGTGCACCATCAAGTTTAGTGATCTGAAAGATAGTAGATATTTAGTTATTGCAGAGTAAATACAACTGCACATGCGTAATTCTCTGTTTCAAGGAAGAGAGAAAGAGAGAAACAGTGTGAGAGAGAGGAAGAGAGAGAGAAAGAGTGTGAGTGAGGAAGAGAGAGAGAGAAAGTGAGAGAGGAAGAGAGAAAGAGTGAGAGAGGGGAAGACAGACAAAGAAGAAAGAGTGAGATAGAGAGGAGGAGAAAGAGTGAGAGAAAAAGAGAGAAAGAGTAAGATACAAGGAAGATAGAAAGAGAGAGAAACAGTGTGAGAGAGAGGGAGAGAGAGATAAAGAATGAGAGAGAGGAAGAGAGAGAGAGAGAAAGAATGAGAGCGAGGGAGAGAGAGAGAAAGAGTGGAAGAGAGGAAGAGAGAAAGAAAGAATGAGAGAGAGAGTAGGAGCCAGAGAAAGAGAGAAAGTGTGAGAGAGAGAAAGGAAGAGATGGAGAGGGAGTGTGGACACTGGAGAAAATCTTCGCAGCTCACCTTTGTGCCATCGGTGTGTCTCCAACCACGTGCCGGGAGATAGTGCAGCCCTCAAGTTTAGTGATCTGAAAGATAGCATAGAATTACTAATTGCAGAATACATTCACCTGCACACGCGTAATTCTCTGTTTCGCTAATGCGCAATGTGGCTGGGGCACCTCATCCACTCCTACTGATCGGAGGTGACTGCCCGCTGCTGCAGAAAGAAGTCTCTCTGCTCACCTTCTACCACCGGCGTGTGTGTAAGAGGGTCCACCACGTGCTGAAGCAACTTTGTTATGCGTTCAGGATGGCCCCACATCATTGCAGATTTTTCACATGTTCAGCTTTGGTGGTGTTGGGTGGGGTGAACGTTGATTCATGATTCACAGCCTGTTAGATAAAAAGCAATACAAGATTGTGTGTCATGCATCCATCAAAGGAGAGAGGAAGAGAGAGAAAAAGAAAGAAAGAGTGAGCAGAAGGCAGAGAGAAAGAGAGAAACCGTGAGAGAAAGAGAGAGAGAAAAAGAAAGAAAGTGAGAAGAAGACAGAGAGAAAGAGTGAGAAAGACAAAGAGAGAGAGAGAAACAGTGAGAGAGAGGAAGAAAGAGAGAAACAGTGTGAGAAAGAGGAACAGAGAAACAGAGGAAGAGTGAGAGAGAGAAACAGAAAGAGAGGAAGAGAGAGAGAGAGAAAGAGACAAACAGTGTAAGTGGAGGAGGGAGATAGAAAGAGTGTGAGGGAGAGAAAGGAAGAGATGAGGAGGGACACTGAGTGCCCGCACTGTGTACAAAACCGTCACAGCTTACCTTTACGCCACTGCTCTGTCTCCAACCACGTGCTGCGACCTAGTGGAACTCTCAAGCTCCCACATCTGAAAGATAGTACAGAATTAGTAATGGCAGAGCAGGGTTGGATCAGGATTCAAAATCGACCCTGGCACGCTAAAAAAAAGTGGCCCACATTTGCATATTGCCTTTCCTCAAAACACTGCTTCGGCGAAATTTTATTTAAAAAAAGGGAGGGTGGGGGAGATACAAAAAATGCACGGATTCGTTTACACTGGGGACTTAAAAACAAGTGAGGCCACTTCTGCTCAGGCCCCCTGCCCTGCTAGGTATGCATACATTAATGGGCAGCCCTGCAAGAGAAAGAAAGTGACACCTCTGCCTGTTGCTAAACATGAGGTAATGATGCCCATCTGCCTCCAGAAAGGCCATTCAGACCCCACTGGGTGTATCCAAACAACAGCGACACTGCCCAAATCTGCCCCCCAGACTGCTCCAAAAAGCAGCCCACAATTGGAACTCGGCACCGGCTCCTCTGGCATTGCACCAGTGCCCGCGTTACCAATCTGAAACAGTGGCAGAGTATATACGAGTGCGTACACCTAAATCGCTCTGCTGTCTTTCTGCATTCAGGCTGCTGTACCCCATCCACTCCCGCCGCCCAGAGGTATCTCCCCGACGCTGCGCACCAAGGCCTCACTGCTCATCTTTTCGTGGTCACGGCACCCTCCACATCATGCAGCTCCGTTCTGCAAGCTAATAGGTCTCACATTTGGTATTGAGTCTTGATATCGCCATTGCAGAGGACATACTAGTGCACCTATCATCACAGGTTGTACACCCGCTCAGTGCTTGCGGTGCTACTATATCAGTGAGAAGTGAGGCCATGCATGTGGCGGTAGGCAATCGCTGTTGGACTCAGGCCTACACTGCAGTGCAGCCGAGCACACAAAACATCAAGTGTCGGGCCACCGGGACGGGCCATCACCATGGCAGTGTGACTCTGTCAGCCGGAGTGCATGAATTGCAAGCAACTCTAAAATGGCATAGAGCACGTGCGCCCGGTCTTTTTTATTAGTAGGGTCACGTGTACTGTGACGCCTGTACTGAATGGCTGTGGTGTGGGTTTATACCAACCGTGAGGGAGTGGCTGTGGCATCAGTGTAGCCAGATTGAGCTAGATCACACAATTGGGCTATATTTTGCCGGTTGTGTGGTTAAACTTTGGTTTGTGCTAGTTGCCAGATTATAAATATATATTCAGCGCTCAAGCAAAGTAGTATTTTAAAGAGCTTTATTAGACAAATATTTACTTGGCATCCTGCTGCAACATTAATTGCAATGGATTCACCGCCTGCTTGACATTGTCCATGGCCCTCCTTCCCTAAAGTAGCAATATTGGGCTGCTTTGGGCTACCTTTTGATTGGCTTTGGGCTATAGAAAGCTTGAAAAATCTTACAACACTGGATGCTGGTGTCCGTGTTGGAGTGCTACCGTCACCCAGGTTGCAAAAGCCAAAGTGTCACTCTGTGAGCAAAGTCCAACAATATGGCCAAAATGGAAGGTACAGGGAATTACTGACCCTATATTCATCCATAGTTCCACACAAGAAAGATGGTGGACATGATACATCTGTGTGTATGTGAATGTTTATTGCACATTCAGTGGAGTATTGCAGCTGTAGCAATACAGGGCCATGCCAAGTCCAAATTTCGGTTTTTGGGACATGGAGGGCAGCCAATTAGAGACAAGCTTGTTGTCAGAGTTAGGCTGCGCTAAAATATGTAATTATACAATCACTCCGTCAATCCCCACACACTTATAAATTCCCTATACACTCTCCTTGCAGTACTCTAATCATCCAGTCTCTACGTACGTACTTGTACAATGAGCGAGACAAAGTTACATAACCAAAGTTTTCTTCAACTGTCAAAGGTAGGTTGGTTGCATACGCTTTCCAGAGCATAATGTAATGTGGTAGGGCCCAGGGGCAACATGTTGCATGCATAATGAACACACGGACACAGATAGATTGTGGAACTGGGTACGGGCACGTGCACTTTACTCCTTTTTATTACCAGGGTCACATGCCCAGTGACGTCTGTGCTGGATTCGTGTGGGGTGAGTGTAAGCCAGCCCTCCGGGAATGGTTGGTGCTGGCAACAAGTACAACAGTAATCATTGGATCAGACACAGAGATTCAATCATAAAGGGTCCATGACTTGTGCTGCACTAAGGTAGGAGCACCAGATGTGAAATAATACACAAAAGATTCTATTGTAAAGGATCCATGACTTGTGGTACACTGAGGTAGGGGCACCAGATGTGACATTTTACATAAAATATTGTATCATAAAGGGTCCATGAGTTGTGCTGCACTGAGATAGGGGCATTAGAAGCATTCAGTGTGTGCGCAGTCAGCGATGATGCATGGTCCGGGTGGGTCGCACTGGGAGCAATGTCTCTTGCCTACTGGACTGCGTCATCTGCAATTGCGACTCGATATGAATTGTGTGTCCTGCAGTCCGCAATGTAGATGGAAGGAAGTAGTCAGCACAGACATCAAGGAATGCTTTTTGTCACTTCTTCTTAACAAAACCCGAGGACATAGAGTACAATTCTGTCTGCAATTAATAAATCAAGTCTCAATGTAAATTTTGAGCTCTGCTGACCGCAGTGTAGGTAACATAAGATGAAATATATATGGAATACATTGTCGAAATGTGTAGGTTTCAGGGACGTTATAGTTAGTTGCCTACTGGACTCTGAAATTAATTAATCATGACTGAATTCGAACTGTGAGCTCTGCTGGCTGCAGTGTAGACTGCCATTCAGTGTTCCTTTGGACTTGCAAGATGAATTTGGTCATTGTACTAAAGCTATAATTGATATCAAAAAAGTTCTTGAAGGAAGGATACTAAAAAGATATTGTGTAGGTTTCAGTGACATTGTAGTTAGTTGCCTACTGGACTCTGTAATTAATGAATGAAGACGCAATTTTAATTCTGAGCCATGCTGACCGCGGTGTAGGCCAGAGGCAGCTGTCAACAAGGGCCCACAGCCACGTGGCATTGAGTTGAGCTGCACAGTTAGTGGCATCCGAAGAATTCAGCGTGAGCGGAGCCTGCGATGATGTGTGGTCCGGGCGGGCTGCACTGGTAGCAATGTCTTTTGTCTAATTAATTCTGCCTTAATAAGGCTATGTGGTGATGACTTGTGGTGCAGTGAGTTAGTGGCACCTGAAGCTACCAGCGTGTGCTCACCCTGCAACGATGCATGGTCTGGGTGGGCAGCACTGGTAGCAATGTCTTTTGACTAATGGATTCTGTCTCAGTAAGGCCACTTGGCGGTGACTTGTGGTGCACTGAGTTAGTGGCACCTGAAGCACCCAGCGTGTGCGCACCCTGCAATGATGCGTGGTTTGGGCGGGCCGCACTGGTAGCAATGTCTTTTGTCTAATGAATTCTGCCTCACTAAGGCCACGTGGCAGTGAATTGTGGGGCACTGAGTTAGTGGCACCTGACGCACTCAGCGTGTGTGCACCCTGCAATGATGCGTGGTGCGGGCGGGCCACACTGGTAGCAATGTCTTGTGTTTAATGATTTCTGCCTTAATAAGGCCACATGGCATTGACTTGTGGTGCACTGAGTTAGTGGTACCTTTGACGCTCAGCCTGTACTCAGTGTGCGATGATGCATGGTCCGTACGGGCCACACTGGAAGCAGTTTGTCTTGCCTACTGGACTGCATCATCTGCAATCGCGACTCCATCTGAATTGTGAGCCTTGCTGTCTGCAGTGTAGATCGAAGGCATTAGTGTGTACAGACGTAACTCTGCGGTGCTGTGCTGATGTGTTCGCAGAGGGCCTGGGTTGAGGAGGCCCGCGGTCATGGCGGCAGCTACGTGGCAGGGTGAGGACCGCCGCTCTGGCAGACACGTTGGCCTTCACACAAGTGAACCATGCCCAGAGCCCCGGCCTATTTATTCACACTTCTATGCTGGAGTGCCGTATGTTAGACCAGCCCACTGCGCTTCCGCTTACAGGGGACGACGAAACAGGTACATGACCGAGAACTTCCCCACTGCCTGAGGTAACATGGTTGCGTCCACTGTCCACAACACTACAAGCACGAGCAGTATATGCACACATGGAGAGGTTTGTGCGCTGCATAGTGAGGTCTGTCCAGCACATTGCCGCTACACTTGGTATTGTGTGCATTGTTATTGGTGGGTGACTTGCGTCCTTCACACATGTTTGGTTGCCACATCTTGCAACATTCAGCTATTTTGTGGCTGAGGGGCCATTCCGTTTTTGGAAGGTTCGCTGTCCTGTTGTGCGCTGCCTCGGTGGTAGAAGGGGGGTGGTCCGTGGGGAGGTCCTGAGGGTGGTGGCAGTGGGTTTGGTGGACTTCTTGGGTGTGGGAGGTGCATGATCAGTAGCTCTATGACATGAGTTGGTCTTCAGATGTGATTCTGGGCTGGGCTCCCTTTCACACTGTATGTAGTCATCCTACTTTACACCAGTAAAAGGCAGATGTTACATTCCTACTGCTAACACAGCTTATCACCTGTTATTATTATTAGCGTTAGTTGTTTCTCTCATTTGTGGCGATTTGTTTTGCGGAACCTATTGCTGGAAAACTGGCAATATCGGCTGTTTTTACCAGGATAAGCAGGGAATGATAATTTAAAATCACTTAAAAAACAACAAGTTTAATGAACATTATAGAAATTAGCATTTAAAAAACCTTTGAAATTCACTAAAAAACCACAGGTTTCAGGGACGTTATAGTTACAAATTATCATTTTAAAAACCTTTGAAATTCACTGAAAAAACCATAGGTTTCAGGGACATTATAGTTACAAATTAGCATTTAAAAAACCTTTGAAATTTACTGAAAAAACCTTAGGTTTCAGGGACATTATAGTTAGTTGCACATTTCACTCGTACAAAAACCATAGAAATTCGGCTGTTATAGTTAGATGAGCTTACTATAACTCACGCCCCCGCAATGCACTGCTGATGACGTCACATATTACATCATTCATGACATGGTCAGTGACATCACTGATGACATCACTGATGACATCTCAAATGACATCACTGATGAGATCACTGATGACCTTATCC
The DNA here is from genome assembly GCF_964204655.1 of Triturus cristatus. Taxonomy (NCBI): domain Eukaryota; kingdom Metazoa; phylum Chordata; class Amphibia; order Caudata; family Salamandridae; genus Triturus; species Triturus cristatus. The sequence goes on from NC_140594.1 coordinate 462,548,755, forward strand.
ACATGAAAATCTGATGCACCTCCTCATACCTTAATAAAACCTTTGATATACCCACTCTAAAATACTACCTACATTTTCGAAACAATAGAAACACCAATACCAGTTACTACTTACACACACACTGATTCCTAGGTTTACACACACATCCACTCATTCACTCATACATGCAGTGACTCATCAATACAACACAATTACACCTATAAAAACACTCACACACTGCCGCTCATCCAGAGTTACTCACACATCTAGTCATGCAAAGAATCAATCACAGTTCTATTTACTCAGCTATACAGTTATACACACACAACCTCACTTATTCATACTGATACTAACATATACGTAATCTCTTATACAATCACTGATACAAGTACACAATCATCCATACCGCACTCTCACAATCACTGACTCTGATGTATAGTCATTTATATACTCAAACTCTCTCATGAACTGTGTTTTACATATGTAGTTACTTGGACATGTAGCACTGAGATATCCATCCACTCACCAACACACCCATACACACACTCACCCACCCATACAGTTGTTTCTACATGCAGTCTTGAACCCATACACCCAGTGAATAAAGAACTCACACATCTATGCACAAATTCACACTCCTCCCACCCACCCACACACACACTCAGACACCCATACAAATACTCAGGCAACCAATCAATAACCCATATAGACATTCATGTAGCTACTCATCAACCAATGCAGCAGCTTACATAGCAATAGACAGACTGATACAGACATTCACACAGTTTAGTCACTAACCCATGAATTCAGTAAGAAACATTTAATCACTTACTTATACAGTCAGTGACACACCTACTAAATCCTTCATCCACACACTTATACACCCACTCATTCCTCAATATACCTTGGCCAATATATTTATAAAACATATTTAAACTTTACAGAAACACACAGTCACTGGATGATGTCATCAGTGATGTCATCAGTTATGTCATTTGAGATGTCATCAGTGATGTCACTGACCCTGTCATGAATGATGTAATATGTGACGTCGTCAGTAGTGCATTGCGGGGGCGTGAGTTATAGTTAGCTCAACTAACTAAAAAGGCCGAATTTCTATGGTTTTGTACGAGTGAAATGTGCAACTAAATATAACGTTCCTAAAACCTATGTTTTTTTCAGTAAATATATATATATATATATATATATATATATATATATATATATCACGACCAATGACTCCCCATCGTAAGAAGAGTCAGGCGCACACACGGGCTTGCAAGAACCAGCAATTTAATGAACTGGGCATGACGTGTTTCGGAGTAGTTCCTTCATCTGACACCCATTACAAACAAACAGTTTTGTCCGTGTTCAGTCTTTAAAAGGTGCTTGCTTCACTTCGATTGGCAAAGACCAAAAGGAGGGCGTGGCAAAGATACCGGCACCAGGTAAGTACCTTTACTCCCATGTGGGTGGCGCTCTCGAACCTGTCAGCATCACCAGTTGGCCCAAGCACCTCACTACCGGCCCCACAAGCCCTTCATCCTGCCGCTTTCCATCTCCCTCAGGAAGTCCTGGAGTGGAATCTCGGACCGGAGTCAGTCCCAATGCATGTTACTTCGATGTTGGATCAGCGGCGGCACGGCAGTTTTCCAAGTTCATTGAAAATCACCAAGTTTGCCACTCTGCCTGCCGCACACTTAAGGATGGGGCGCCTTTAGGTGCTTAGTGGCCACTATATATATATATATATGTATATATGCCGCTCCTTCGCACCGGCAAAGCGCGGCACCCTTAAGGCGGGTACTTCAAATGTGGCGGTGCCCCGCAACATAAATTCTCGCTCCCAAATTCCTCTTACTTATTTGCAAGGAATCCTCAGTACTCACGGAGGTTAGTCTTAGCAGAGAGAGGAAAACAAGGAAAGGAGTAGAGAGGTACCACTCTGCGAGTGGTGGAGGTGGATACTTCCTCCCAGTCAATTGTACATAAACAAAGGGATCCACCCACGGGTATAAGGGATCTCCCGATTACTTAATATGTATCCCACGGTCGTGGAGAATACACATTAGTTGTTTAAATACCCCTCACACACCAAAAGGGCCCTTGGTGTCATGCTTCATCACTGTTGTTAGTGAGACAGCTATGTGTGATGCGGGGGTGTGAGAGGAAGGGTCAGGAGTGATTAAGGAGTGAATTAAAAAAATACCTGGCTCTCTGGTCTCGAAAAATTTATTCTGCCGTTCGAGCTGGTATTAGTAAAAGGTGGGGGGAGGAGGGTGTATGCCTCAATGAGCTATGCCTCCTAGTGGTGTCGACATGTTTCGAAGCTTCCCCGTGCTTCTTCGTCAGGACCTTAAGGATCCCTTCCTGCCACTAACTGTGATGTGTTAAAACAAAAAGTTGTAAGAAAATGAATGAAAAAAAGGAAGTAAATAGCCTCCAAGAAGTCGTAATGCCTTAATAGGTCTTACATAATCCTATTAACCTAAAGGGAACAAACATAAGAGGGAGATAAAGGAACATTAATCACGTAGGAAGTAACTCAATCCATCGTGTGAGTACGGCGATCTGTAAAAAAGTGAAGAGTACTGGTCTCTTAACGCTATCCGTAACGTTATCACGTGATCTGTGATGAAGGCACTGTGTGACAAATGAACATACAACATTGGACATAACAAACACAAAACAAAAAGCACACACTCTATTCAGAATGGGACTGAAATCCCGCACTTATTCAATGTATATCCATGCCAGTAAAGAAATCCCCAAATTATGGACATACTTGCTAAAAGGAGATAAGTAACCTCATGAGCTCGTGGACCGAGTGGTGGGCGTGCCAGGTAGGCTACCTATATGAAGGGAGGAACGGGAGAGGAAAAAGTAATCCAAAGATCCTAGAGGTAGCGTTGTCAAAATATTACCTAGCTCACCCAGATGCGCCGTACTTACGACTCCAAGGATCAATGTCCCGCCAAATGAACCACCCTGGTCGGCTCCGTCGATGGAACTGAGTCGAAGGGAGCTCGTTTAAATGACTGCAGCAATTGGTGTTATCGCGCCAGAAAAGGTTAACGCCCTATGCGCGCTGACTCTGCAAACGAAGACCCGGAACCGGAAGGGAACCGGACGGGTCACTAAGATCGACTGACTGAGCCGAGACTGAAAGGAGAAGGACCCCAGGGGGAAGGCAGAGGTGTCTTAGCCAAATGCCTGCATAGATACAAAACTGATGGAATAAAATAAAGAACAAGTGCTGGTGTAAGAAAGGAATGGTAAGGTTTGAGAAATACACAAACGCCACAGGGAAGAAGGGTGAACCCCGATAGAAAGGTAAAGGGGGCTGTGGTCACCGGGGTTTGGGAATGTGTAGTAATAGTGGGCAAGGAGTATATTTACTCATAACAAACGAATGTAGATAGAGGGATGGGCATAACTTCACAAGGAAAGGGGAGGGGCCACCAAAAATGACGGGCTGAATAGCCGAACAGGGGAGGGGCCACCAAAAATGACGGGCTGAATAGCCGAACGTCATCAGGGAGAATCCGCCAGAGTGCCAAGAATGTACAGACATGTAGCAGTGAATCTAAGAATAAAGAAAAATTAAATTAGAATCTTAAAAATAGGAGGGAGTGACAGAAACCTCACAGTGGTGAGGGAGAGGTACCGGATAGGCATAATAGAGGAATAATCACCCCCCAAAAAAGGATGCAAAGGGGGGGGAAAGGGAAAAAGAGGGAAAGGGTTGGGGTCCATCTCAAAAAATGGGAGTGAAGGAAACTCCAGGTAGGTTGTAGAACTCATAGTAGAGAGCCATCCAGTCTGTAATCAGAACTCTTAAAGATGGAACTGGTTCCATGGTATATCATCATTTAATCCATGAATGTGGGTACCCAAACGGAAAACCCAACGCTGTTCTTTTTCAAGAAGGCCATGTTCGCTGCCCATTTGTTCAACCACAGTCCATTGTAGATCATCAACGCCATGTCCACTAGAGATATAGTGGTTGGACATTTTGGTAGTACTCCGCCCACACCTAACATTGCTACGGTGTTCGCTAATGCGTATCTTGATTGGTCTCATGGTCATGCCCACATATTCAAGACCACACAGGCAGGTGATTAAATAGACAACGTTTTTGCTGTTGCAATTGGTAAAACTCCTCTGGTCCCATTTCTCGCCATTGCGGAATTGAATATGTTTGCTTCTTTTTGTTAGAGGACAGGTGCTGCAGTTGCCACAGGGGTGATGACCCTGTACTGGCGGTAGCAGACCTTCAATTCTGGGCCGGGACGTGTTTTTTGGTCTGGTGTGGACAAGCATGTCTTTAAGGTTGCGACCCCTCTTATGTGCAAACATAGGTTTTGTAATGTTCAAGTCACAGCTGTTGAGGAGACGCCAATGTTTATTCACTATCTTAGTGATCTTGTTGGAATGCGTGTTGAAGGTGGTCACACAGATAGGTCTTTCATCGGTCTGAGTGACCACTTTGTCTTCCAAGAGGGCCTCCCTGTTATTATTCCTTGCTCTCTTAAGGGCTTTGTCAATGATCTGCTCGGGGTAGTTACGCTCGATCAGTTTCAGACGTAGTTCAGATGCTTGTTTTTTGAACTCTCTTACCTCCGTGCAGTTTCTCCAAAGACGGAGGAACTGACCATAGGGTAGATTTATCCTAAGGTGACGGGGATGAAAACTATCGAACAGGAGTAAATAGTTCTTAGCTGTTGCCTTGAAATGTGTAGTGGTTTTCAGTCTGCCCTGTTCCGGGTAGATATTGAGGTCCAGGAATACCAGGTTGTGAGCCGATACAGTATGTGTGAATTTCAAGAACATATTCTGTTGGTTGAGCCACAGCATAAACGCATCAGTTGAGTTTGTATGACCTTCCCATACGACCAGAACATCGTCTATGTATCTTTTCCAGACTTTGATGTGTGGGAGGAAGGGGTTCATTGCGTGCAAGATCCTACTAGTTTCGAGATGGTGTACATAAAGACCTGCTAGACTGGGAGCGAAGGTACTCCCCATACTGGTACCGTGTCGTTGCTCATAGATGTCATCAGCATACATGAAGAAGTTTCGAGTGAGCGCCAGTGATACACATTCCATCACTAGATTACGTGGTGTGTGATAATCCCACGGAGCAGAAAAAAGTACCTCCTCAATAATGAGTAATGTTTCGTCATGGGGGAGGCTGGTGTACAGGCTTTCCACATCAAGTCTTAGCAGCCTGATTTATTTCTACAGGTACAACAGACGCGTTTCGGAGCTAGTCCTTCCTCGGTGTTGTTTACGCAATGGATTGCGAGGTGTCGTTTTATATACAAATGATTGCTTCAAAACAATAGAAACAGAGGAGGGATGACAGCCAGCATATCACGAGCGCCATCTTAGAATGGTAAAATCCTTACATTTCATCAATGTTATACAATACATAGCACCATGGGTTTCGAAAACGGAAAATTACAATCAATTTGTTCCCTCACATTAAATGCAGTGACCCATGTTGCTTAAATAGAATCTTGCCGTGGATCGGCAATTGGCAACCTCTTATATAGAGGTTGCTAGCCCCTCCTCATATGTTCCAAAACAATTTGCGCCCGTGTATCGGCCCTCTTATTAAGAAGCAAGTCATGGCTAAAAAAGAGATATACATCACATAGTCACTTTCCCTAGGCAAACAAAATTCGCATTACATTTACGAAAATATCAATTTCATTTCTATACAGAAATATTTACTGGAATACATACTTCTAGATCCCTAGATGTACTGTTAATTCTTCCTCATAGTTTAACACGTTTGGAGTTTTTGTCTGGAGGTCAATTATGTATCTCGATTCCACTCGTCTAAGTTTTGACACTCTGTCCCCCCCCTCTGACATGTACTGGAACACAATCAATAGCAAAAAACTGTAGAAGATCTCTATCACTTTTGTGCTTAATAGCGAAATGCCGTAAAACTGGATAATTAAAATCTTTTTTCGCTATAGCACGCATGTGTTCTAAAATTCTAATCTTGACATTATGAATCGTACCCCCCACATACATGAGTCCACATGGACATTTCAAACAGTAGACAACATGTGAAGTGTGGCAGGTCAAGAATTTATTAATGGTCTGCCCTCTTTTTAAACTTTCACATTATAGGTTAATACTCTTTTGCTGAAAGCACAAGCCTTGCATTTACCACAAGGATAGAATCCTTTCATCAAGGTCTCCAGAGGCCCGCAACGCGTCGTGCATGGGTTGTGATGGAAGAATAAAACATCTTGCCAGAAGCTCTGCAGGGTCTGTGTCTCCTTCTTCGCCGCCGCCGTGAGGAGGTTGGAAGTAGCGGGAGTTGGAATTTTCCGATATATATATATATATATACATATATATATAATTTCCATTAGAAGAGGGTTTTTGTGATAACTTTGATGCCTTTTAACGAATCAACAAGAGGTTGGAAGTAGCGGGAGTTGGAATTTTCCGATATATATATATATATATATATATATAAATATATATATATATATATATTCAGCATAGGGTTACAAACAGCTCTACAGTAACCACACTGCACTCCAAGGGGTTTTCTTTTACGGCTTCCTTTATTGATGAGTTCACATCAACGCATTTCGATGGCCTCTCGCCACCTTGTTCACGATAGTGAGCAACCATTCGTTTCTGATTTTTAAAAAAACACTTATCACAAACGACATAAATGAGGGACTACCAAAATTTCATCAACACAGTAAAAGGTAGGGAAATGCTGGGACCATTTTGTAATGGTTTCCATTTCATTACATTCTGCCTGTTTTCTCCATTGCCATTCTGAAAAACTGCTTTAACGCAGAGTTTTCAATATCATAAACACATATTATTTCATCATAAGTGTCTTTACATGGAATTACATAATAATCACATATAACTTTGTGGAAAAATCAAACATTGGTAAATTTAAACCTTTCATCATATTTACAAGGTAGTTCATGTTTAAGTATTAATCGGCTAGTGCCTCTTATTACTTTTCTTGTTTTTCCTCTCCCATCCTTCTACTATTGGTTAGGAACCATACTATTTCATTAAGGTGCATATATATACCTTTTTCTTTTTTGATTATTCATTTGTTCACAAAGTGCTAGTGCTTATTAATGTAAACATATACTCCAGGTTCAGATCTCTCTCAATAAAGTGCTAGTGCTTCTAGCCAATCAATGTAAACAATTACCACATTAATATTAATTTTTTCATACAGTACTACATAACTTTAAAAATCCTTATGTAAAATATATACTTATTTTTAGAAAAAGAAAGTTCTATTTTTTAAATGAAAAATCACTTTGAAACATTATTTTATGAGAAAGCTATATTCTCTAAACCTGTGAATTAAAAATTATATATACATGCTCCTAACCCTAAAACCAAAAAGCATCTGAGTCCCGCTTTACATTTTAAAACAATTTAATTTCCTCTTTAAACAAATAGTCCATTGATGTACGACATCTTTCTATTTCAAAACTGTAGGGAAGTATTAGAAGATTTCTATTCATTATTATCTTCTATTTCCCTCTTCCCTACTTCTTTCAGTTACTTTGACTTTTTACACTTCTAAATTCTATTTCTTTAGAAATCTAAACATTCCTTAGTACAAACAAGTATGTAGGTCTTCATCTACATTCAAGCCTTGTGGTTCCATACAGTCAAACTCCAAAATATAATAGGTTTCTAATTTACGGAGTTCTCTCTCTCTATCCCCTCCCCGTCTTTTCTTAGTGATCTCTGCAATACAACTGTATTGTAAACCTGTCGGATCACTTTGATGGAATGTTTCAAAGTGTCTTGCGACTGGATATGTTCTATCCTTATTCACAATCGCTCTTCTATGTTGCAAAACTCGTTTGAACACTGGTAAGGTGGTACTCCCTATGTACAGTTTTTGGCAGGGGCATTGTAGAGCGTAGTCCACAAAACTCTATCTAAACGTTAAACAGCCTCAAATATTGATGGTTTTATTAATTAATGTCTTAAAATGCGTCCGATTTACTCCATGCTGGCATGCCTTGCATTTAAAACACTTTTTAAAACCCATCTTCCGTATCAGCCATGTGGGTGGTCCTGATTTCTTACTTTCAATGAATTCACTGTTCACAATACGATCCTTTAATGATTTAGATTTGCGAAAACTGATCTCAGGATATTTCTACATTTTTGGGCCAAGTACTGCATCATTTTTTACCAAATGCCAGTGTTTACTTAAAATGGTTCTAACTTCTCTATGGTTTTTATTGTACGTTGTAATAAACCTGCAATCACCTGGTCCTTGTTTGAAGTTTTTCTTTTTCCTTTGTTCTGACTTTGAGGGTTCGAATAAAACTTTTTTTCTGTCAAGTTTTCTTGCTTTTAAGGATGCCCCCTTTATCACGTCCTGTGAGTAACCTCTTTGTAAGAATCTTTGGCTCATTTCCTCTTCTACTTTTAAATATTCTTCAAAGCTACTACATGTCCTCCTAGCTCTGTGAAATTCACCAAAGGGAATACTCCTAATTAGAGGGGAAGGATGAGCACTCCCAGCATGTAAGATCGTATTCCCTGAGGTAGGTTTCCTAAAAACAGTTGTTTCTAGTTTTCTATTGACTGCTTTTACTCTTATATCTAAAAAGTCTATACAGGATTTGCTATATTGTCCAGTGAATCTCAGATTAAGTATATTACAATTTATCTCGTTAATGAAAGATTCAATTGATGCTTCCGTGCCCTGCCACAGCACGAAAACATCATCAATAAATCGTACCCATAAAAGTATGTTGTCATTCCAATGTTCCAATGGCGGGCCCCTGAGCACCTGCTCCCCCCACCAGCCAAGATGTAAACTGGCATAACTGGGGCGAAGCAGGTGCCATCGCTGTACCCTGTTCTTGTTGGAACATTTCTTCTCCAAACAAAAACATATTTTTGGTTAAACACCATCGCATCATCTCTAAAATCATTTCATTGTGTTTAAAGAATCTCAAGGATCTTCTATTCAGATAAAATTCATTCGCCTTTAAACCATCAGTGTGTCGTATGCTTTTATAGAGAGTAGTAATATCAAGCGTTAATAAAAACATACTATTCTCATCCCATCTAATATCAAATATACATTTAAAAAAATTTGTAGAATCCTTGATATAAGAGGTTAAGGTCTTCACTATAGGGTTAAAAAAAGAATCTATATACTTTGAAGTGTTCTCAAAGAGACTTCCGCATGAAGAAATAATGGGTCTCCCTGGGGGTGACATGGCATTTTTGTGGACTTTTGGGAGCATGGAAAAAACTGGGAGAGTTGGATTATTTTGTTTAATAAATTTATACTCATCCCAGTTTAATAAATTCTCTTCCTTCCATGCATCTAATCTGGCGTGAAATTGTTCTTTTACCAAAATAAACTCTCACATATCAATCCTCTTGTAACATTCAGTGTTATTTAATTGAGTAAGGGCCTCTTTTTTGTACAATTCTCGTCCCCATAACACAACGTTACCTCCCTTGTCCGAAGGTTTCACCAATAATCCATCTTCTTTAATTAATTTCTCCACTGTTTGCTGTATTCTTACTTTCTTAGGATCTATTTTCTTCTTTTTTCTTTCTGCTAAATTACTATATATATATATCTCTTTCTCTCTCTCTCTCTCTCTCTCTCTCTCTCTCTCTCTATATATATATATATATATATATATATATATATATATATATATATATATATATATATTCACTTAAAAAACCATAGGTTTCACACATGTTGTAGTTAGGTGGATATTTCACTCGTAAAAAACCAATGAAATTCCCCCGTTACAGTTAGTTGAGATACCTATAGCTCACGCGCCCGCAATCCTCTGCTCATGACGTCACATATTACATCACTCATGACATGGTCAGTGGCATCACTCATGACATCACTCATGACATCACTGATGACATCATCCTTGTGATAGAGTGGCGGTCACGCGAGTTAAAGTTATCTCAACTAACTATAACGGGGGAATTTCATTGTTTTTTTACGAGTGAAATATCCACCTAACTATAACATGTGTGAAACCTATGGTTTTTTAAGTGAATATGCAAGGTTTTTTAAATGCTAATTCCTAACTATAACGTGTGTGAAACCTATGGTTTTTTCAGTGAATTTGTACGGTTTTTTAAATGCTAAGTTATGTATGTATTATAATTTTTTTTATATATTTATTTTTCAATAAACTACGTATTAACATTTTTTTTTAATGGTTTTTCACTGTGTTTTTTTTCTATTTTTTTATGGGTTTTCACAGTGCGCACACCTCCGCGATTTAAAAAAAATAAATAATTAAATATTTTTTTCTGCCTTCAGGGTCCTTCAGGGACCCCCTGACAAAGGTTAGGGGGTCAGGAACTCTATACCCTGCCCCCTTTTCACGTTCGCCACCTTCCTTTTCCACTCTCGCACTGAAAACAAACAAAATGGCGGCCGACACTTCCTGATTTCGACCGATTCGAACGTTGACTGACATGTAACAATCAATCAGAATTGCGCTCGCGCATGTTAGGGTGCGCGCACGGTGAGCGCCCGGTGCGCGGCTATAGATATGTATGTGCTTTTAACTGCAATTTTCTCAGGAACTACTGAACAGATTGACTCCATATATGCAAAATGCACATCCTTGATCTGAGGACTACCTCTCTGCCAAATTTCAAGTAATTCTGTTCAGCCGTTCGGGCTGTACCTTCGACTAAAGGTCCTATGGAAAATGCATGGGGAAAACGCGTTTTGGGACCCTTCTTTTTTCTCGACCCCCGCTTGACGAATCCCCCCGAGACTTTCAGGGTAGGAGCTGAGCGCCCATTAGTTTTGAAAAATTTGCGAAGATTCGTCAACCGGCGCCAAAGTTATTTAAAATAGAATTTTGAGATTTCCTATGGAAACACGGTCCTAACTATAACTAGATAATTATCTACTGGCGGTCGCCAGTAGATAGTTATAGTTAGGACCCTGTTTCCATAGAAAAACAGCAACATTCTATTTTGAATAACTTTTGCGCCGGTCGACGAATCCTCGCAAAATTTTCAAAACTAATGGGGCGCTACGGTCCGCTCCTACCCTGAAAGTCTCGGAGGGATTCGTCAAGCGGGGGCTGAGAAAAAAGGGGGGTCCCAAAACACGTTTTCCCCATGCATTTTTCCATAGGACCTTTAGACACAGCTACAGCCCGAACGGCTGAACAGAGTTACTTGAAATTTGGCAGAGAGGTAGTCTACAGGTCAAGGAAGTGCCTTTTGTAGGTCTGGTGTAAATCTGTTCAGTAGTTCCAGAGAAAATAGCATTTAAATCAATATATATATCTGTGGCAGCTTACGGTGCGCTTACCGTGCGCTTACGGTAAGCTTACTGTACGCGTACGGTGACGTGCGCGAGCGCGATTCTGATTAGCTGTTAGATCTTAGTAAACATTCGAATCGGTCGAAACCAGGAAGTGTCGGCCGCCATTTTCTCTCTTGCACTCTGAGGGGGGGAGGAAAAACAAAGCTGGATAAAACGAAAAGGGGCAGCCTAGACAGCTCCTAACCACATAGCCATGATTAGGGTGTCCCAAAAGAACCCCCAAGGCCAAAAAATATATATATTTTTTTTTAAAATACGCCGATTACGCTTACCGTACGCGTACGGTAAAAAATAAATAAAAATAAAAAACAATATCCACAATTGCGCCACCCTGTGAGCAAAAGGTGCCCGAAGAGCACCTTTTGTGCATGGCATATTCAATAATAAATCAAATAATATAAAACCTTTCACAACGAAGCGCATAATATGTCCGTGTGCGGACGGTGCGCGAAGCGCACCGTGCGTACATGGCGCATCCAGCGTAACGTGGGCACGCGGTGTGTGTAGCGCACCGCGTGCCCACCGTGCGTGCACGGAACGAACTGCGTGAAGTGGGCGCGCACGCCACGAACGGCGTAAAGTAACTTAGCATTTAAAAAAACGTACAAATTCACTGAAAAAACCATAGGTTTCACACATGTTATAGTTAGGAATTAGCATTTAAAAAACCTTGCAAATTCAATGAAAAAACCATAGGTTTCACACATGTTACAGTTAGCTGGACATTTCACTCGTAAAAAACCTTTGAAATTCCCCCGTTATAGTTAGTGCAGGCAACTATAACTCACGCGACCGCAATCCTCTGCTGATGCTAATACTGTATTTAGACACTTATTTGCCCATGTCTTCTTCCATTAAATTTTAGCTATACATATATTACAAATATTTTTTTTTCATAAAGACACATATGTCATCAGCAGAGGATTGCGGTCGCGTGAGTTATAGTTGCCTGCACTAACTATAACGGGGGAATTTCAAAGGTTTTTTACAAGTGAAATGTCCAGCTAACTGTAACATGTGTGAAACCTATGGTTTTTTCATTGAATATATATATATATATTCACTGAAAAAACCATAGGTTTCACACATGTTATAGTTAGCTGTACATTTCACTCGTAAAAAACCAATGAAATTCCACGTTATAGTTAGATGAGGTAACTATAACTTGCGCGACCGCAATACACTGCTGATGACGTCACATATTACATCACTCATGACATGGTCAGTGACATCACTCATCACATCAATGATGACATCTGAAATGACACATTGTGGATTGCGGTCGCGCAAGTTATAGTTACCTGATCTAACTATAACGTGGAATTTCATTGGTTTTTTACGAGTGAAATGTACAGCTAACTATAACATGTGTGAAACCTACGGTTTTTTCAGTGAATTTGCAAGGTTTTTTAAATGCTAATTCCTAACTATAACGTGTGTGAAACCTATGGTTTTTTCAGTGAATTTGTACGGTTTTTTAATTGCTAAGTTATGTATTTATTTTTAATTTTTGCGCTTTGCACCAAGCTCCCACGTTGCGCATTTCGTACCGTGCACGCCTCGCCATTTTTTACAAAATATCAATTGTTTTTTCTCTCATGGGGGTCCTTAGATTTATATATTAAATGTGATTGTTAATTCTTTTTTTTTTTTAAAAAATTTTTACCGTACGCGTACGTTAAGCTTACCGTACGCGCACCCCGCGATTTTTTAAAAAAAATTATTAAATTTATTTTTCATACTTTTTGGTCCTTCGTGAACCCCCTGACGAACGCTAGGGGGTCTGCAACTCTCTTCGTTGCCCCCTTTTCATGTTATCAACCTTTTTTTTTCAGTGCGAGAGACAGAAAATGGCGGCCGATACTTCCTGGTTTCGACCGATTCGAATGTTAACTTTGATCTAACAACCAATCAGAATCGCGCTCGCGCACGGCACCGTACGTGTACGGTAAGCTTACCGTAAGCGCACGGTAAAATACATTGATCATTTTCTGTTACCTCTTGTTCCTAATTTAAGTTCATACATTAAAGACACTAGCGACGTTTTGAGACACCTGGATAGTACCCCATGGCAAACATCCTACAAGATGATAACGATGGACGTTGTGTCCTTATACACAAATATTGACCATGAAATTGGGATCTCAGCCTGCAAATTTTTCTTAGGAGAAAGAAATATCCATTACAATAAACATAACATCATGTTGGAAGAAATGATCAGAATGTGCCTAACACAAAACGTATTCTACTTTGGGGAAGACATCTTTAACCAAAGAAAAGGCACCGCGATGGGTTTTTCTTTTAATGGGCTTGGCATCCTAGCAATGACACATTTTTTAACAAAATAATCCTTTGGTTACGCTTCATCGATGATCTCCTTATCATTTGGGATGGAACGGATCAGGAGTTCAAAGAATATTTTGCAATTCTCAATACAACACCAGCAAATTTCAAATTCACATATGATTTAAGCCCAACAAGAGTAACTTTTCTGGACACTGAAATCTATATTTCAGAAAATCAGTTTCAAACAACTCTACACAGGAAAACCACTGGAACAAATGCAACGTTACACGCAAGCAGTTTCCATCAACAATGCTTGTTTCAAAATATTCCATACGGTGAGTTCCTAAGACTGCGAAGAATTTGCTCTGAAAACAAAGAATGGATAAAGCAGAGCAGCTCAACATCCAAAAGATTTGAAAAAAGAGGTTACCCCAAAAAACAAATCCAAAGTGGTTGGGAAAGGGCAAATGCATTGGAAAGAAAAAATCTATTACAACCAAAAAAAAGGGAAATAAAAGCAATTTCTGAAGAAGAACCAATAAGATTTATTACAACCTTTTCAAAAGAATCTAAACAGATAAGAGACATCATCAAGAGAAATTGGAAGATTTTACAGCTAGACACCACGGTTGGAAAAATTATGGGGAAAACACCAAGTATAACCTATCGAAGTGCTACAAATCTGAAAGATCGTCTAACACACAGCCACTACAGGAAAGAAAAAAGTAAAACATGGCTTCAAAGCAAAGGCTTCAAGAAATGTCACAATTGCAAAGTATGTTCAATTGCAAAAAATACTCAAGACATAAGAATGGCCGATGGAAAAAACTGGAACATCCAGGAACTTATTACGTGCAAAAGCCAGTATGTGGTTTACGTAATAGAATGCCCGTGTCAACTAAGATATGTTGGAAGCACAATATGTGAACTGAAAAAATGAATTATTGGAACATGTTCGAGCAACCATACATAAAGACAGAAGTAATGCTGTGGCAAAACATATGGAAGCAAACCATAACAGTAATTGGAAACTGTTAAACTTTTTTGACATTGAAACTGTGAAAAAGCAGGAAAGAGGAGGAGACAGAGAGAAAAAATTAAGACAAAAAGAATCATGTCACATTCTGAACTTACGATCTCTCACCCCACATGGACTCAATCAAAGTGAGGAACTTTATACACATCTGTAAAAGAACTGATAGAAATTTAAGATGGAGTGGTATAATGTATAAACTTGATTGCCCCTTGATACGCATATATAAAAATCTTTTTAATGATAATGTTCCTTACATATCAAATGTGTGAACTATAATTCAGAAATCTCAATCATGATTTAAATATGAGCAGCATTCAGATTTGGGTTATTAAGACATGAACTATAAGGAGTCACTCTCCACTGGAGGAGCTAAAACATATCCTTTTGAATTTGTTTTGGAAAATAATGAATTTACATTGATGTATGTTAAATGGATTCACAAGTGTTACAAAACCCATTGAGAAAAGGTGCTGGTGCTAAAACTTTTTATTTCATTTAAATTAATTTTGTCACATCGTGATTACATTATCATTTATTGCCATGTAGGGTTCATTAGAATTAATTTGAGTAAGAAAAATATTTTTCACTACAATTCCCATAATGCTCTTTCACAAGCAACAGGAAATGATGTAATGAGAAACATAGGTTTATAACATTTGACCTATAGGGGGGGCGTTATGGTGAGCAAGGTCTCGGTGGAGACCGAAACGCGTTGGTTTGTGTTTGTTATGGAGTGAGATTACAAACATTAAAATCATCAAAGTGGAAAAACCAGACCGGAGTGCGACCCATTTCTTTCTATGCCAGAAAGAGTGTGAGATTTATTGGCGGCCAGGCTCGGTCGCGGGACAACGCACAACTCCAAGAACGCTATATCAGCGAAAGGAGCCAAAGGAGGATTAATATATATATATATATATATATTATATATATATATATAGATATATAGATATATATATATATATATTCACTGAAAAAACCATAGGTTTCACACACGTTATAGTTAGGGATTAGCATTTAAAAAACCTTGCAAATTCACTGAAAAAACCATAGGTTTCACACATGTTATAGTTAGCAGGACATTTCACTCGTGAAAAACCAATGAAATTCCCCCGATATAGTTAGTGCAGGCAACTATAACTCAAGCGACCGCAATCCTCTGCTGATGACGTCAGATATTACATCACTGTATTTAGACACTTATTTACCCATGTCTTCTTCAATTAATTTTTAGCTATACATATATTACAAATATTTATTTTTCAGAAAAACACATATGTCATCAGTGATGTAATATCTACACTGAACAACACTGTCTACCAGTTTCTTTGGTTACTGCACCTTTGATGTAAATTGAACATTTCTTGGCTTCTTTAGGATAATAGAGGAGTGTATCAAAAAATTGAAATGAATGTTACAATAGTTGCACAACCAAAATACTCTGTATATTCTCCAAATTAACCTTTTTGTGTATTTTAACAGTTTTTCAGCGTGCTACACTGGTACATCCTCTGCATAAGGGAATCAAAAAAACAATCAATAATGGGCTATTCATTTTGCAACTAATAGTCCATAAGATGCTTCCCGGTGATTGTTCTCTAAATGCTACCAATAATCCATAATTCCAAATGTTCATACAAAAATATGTTATTGGCTTGTTTGAAAACTTCTCCATATTGTGAAGTTATGTTCAAATCCATTATTTTCACACATGTACAAAATTCAGATTTTCAAAGATCATACATGATATTTAGTGCTTAATTTTCAATTACAGCCCAATGCATTTCGGACTATAGACGTTTTTTTCAGGGGGGTATACCTTATAAATGAATTCCTATTTAGCTTTTATTTTGCTCAAACTCACATGATAATGGTGTCTCAATGAAGATGGGCAATATATAGGAAATGTGTTGTTAAAATCACTCTATTCCTCATTCTCACAATGGCGCCATAGCCTGGGAGCATGTGGACTCGTACTAGTCATTACTTTTCATGAAAAATGCACAATACAGGTTCAAGTTATGGTTAGTTTTCACTAAACTATAATTGGTATATTTCAATTGTGTTGGGGATTTTTAAAAATGTATTTCTTTGAAATTAGCTCAGCTCTTATTCAACACCTAACTATAATTAACCCTGGGCGTATTACTACGCTACGCTCGCGGAGCGTGCGTAGTTTGCGCTACTACGCAATACGCAAATTGCACGTAGCACAGTGCAAAAATGCGTAGCGGGCATTTTTTGCTTGCTCGCGGTCCGCAACGTCAAGTTGCCGACCACGAGCGAGCAAAATCAACATTCCGGCGAGACTATTTCCTTGTTCGCGATCAGCAACATCAAGTTGCCGATCGTGAGCGTGGAAAATAAACCTCCCAGCGAGATTCTCAAAGCGGGGAGGTCAGGTTTCTCATTGCTAGTGGTTGCGATGAGAAACTACCAGTCCGCGTTGAGGAAGCTGCCGCTCGAGTACAAATCTACTCAAGTGGCAGAAAGCGACCGCTTGCACTGTGCAAGATGCCATTTGCAATGATTGCACAGTGCGGACAAGCATCCGGCACTGTGCAATCAGTGTGTACAGCATTTCCCTACCGCACTACGCAGTTCTTGTAGCTACGCGTAGCGTGCGTAGTGCGAAGTGCACTTCACGTAGCTACACGTATCGCTACTACGCAAACTACACCCAGGGTTAACTATAATCTCACTTTAACTGTTGTTTTTTCAGTGTATTTCTGGCTGGTTTTTTAACATATTTTTGTTACATAAGTTAAAGTCTACCAATCCAATCTAACTGTAATGTCACTTTAATCTTTTGAATTTCAGTGGAAAATACATATATATTCAGTAAAAAAACAAAGATTACAGAAACGGGATAGTAAGGTTCAGAATGTACACGCCCAATACCTTAGAAATTCTGCAGTTATAGTTATCTCAAGTTATTATACCTAGTACCCTAAGCTAACTATATCTTGTGCCCTCACCATACACAGTTTTCTCATCAATAATTTCACTGCTAATTTAGCAGCGAAATGATTAATGTTGTCACAGAAGATGTCGTGAATAATGTAATATGTGGGGTAATTAACAGTGCATGCCAAGGGGGTGAGTTATGGCTACCTTAGGGCATGAGTTATAGTTACTTGATAATATACCTATGAATATAACTGTTGAATTTCTATGGTTTTGTCAGTGTAAAATCAGAACCTAACTATAATGTTCTTTGTTTTTGTTAGCAAATTTCAAAGGTTTTTTTAAATTCTATTCCTTAGCAATTATGTCCCTGTATCCTTTGTTTTTTCAGTGAATTTTGATGGGTTTCAATGCTATCTCCCAACTATATTGCCCCTGTAACCTGGGTGTGTAAGAGAATGGTTGTGTGGGTGTGTGAGTCGGTATGTGAGTGAGTGGTTCTCTGGGTCTGCAAGTGAGTAAGTGTGTGAGTGGCTGCATGGGTGTGTGAGTGGTGTTCTGGGTCTCTGAGTGGGTTGTGTGGGTGTGTGAGAGTACATTTGTGAGTGGGTGTATTTAAAAAACATTTGGGAGATGGATCTGCAGATCATCCATGGGTTCACATGGGGCCATGCTGAGCACCACAGTGGATCCACAGGTCCTCATACTCTGTAAAACTGTTTTATACATTTCCTTGCCCATGATAGGCCCCTCAAAAACCCGCATCTGTCTCATGTGGTCAGTATACCTCTATCCTGGCCCCTTGTATCCTGTTTACACAGGGCCGACCAAACCAGTCATAGCACTAGCCATTTTCTTCATGTAGGCTGCTGCGTACCTGCATGAAGAAAACAGTCTCTCCGTAGACGCCTGTAAGGATGGCGTCCTAGCCAATCACAATGCTGCCATTGCAGCATTGTGATTGGCTCAGGGGACGAGAGGGAGGCTGCCTGCTTCTGCTTCCTGTGAGCGGGAGCAGGAGACGTCGTGCAGGAGTCTAGAAGTCCGGGACCAGAGGCGAAGGTAAGTTTTTTTTATTTCTTACATTTTATTAAATTACCCCCCCACCTCCCACCCCCTCCCTGGGCAACCCCTGGCACCCCCACCTGCCATTCATGCCAGCCGCAACTGCCTCCATTAACAACTTAATGCTCACATTCTACAGTATGTTGCTCAGGAAAGAGAGAGCTTCACTTTTGGCTTCAAATGAAATATGTTAAAACTGTAGTTGCTCATTAGAAACTGTGGTGACACTGCAGTTGTTTACTAGGGAGTAATTTGAATACTAGGGAGTTCTTTGACAGCTTGCTGCTGGTGTTGGAAGTGTGTTTCTCTCTTCATTTCAGTATTATCCACTAATATGCAAGTGAAAGATTCGAAAGAAATATAAATGCCAGCACAAACGTGGTGAAAAGATAAATTATGATTTAGTCCCAATGAGTTAAGTCTCTTAACAGTTTTTAAGCAATGCAAATGCCAGTCCCAATAGTGTCAAGAAAGTCCTGTGCACAGGTATGCCATGGCAATCAGCTTGCCTCCAATTGCACTGCCAGGGGAACCTCCACAGGAAGGGACATCTAGTGAGCAGATCAAGCACATCAAAGATGTTACTGGGGGGAGGGTTGGGTTTGGGTGGGGTAGTCTTGGGTTTGGAAGGAAGTGTGGGTTTGGGAGGGTTGGTCTTGGTTTTGGAATGGGGCCTTTGTGTTTTTAGAGGTACTTTGGGGGATAGAAGGGTGGTTCTTGTCTTTTGAGGGGAGAGTTGAAACCTGGAAGGGATGGGTTGGGGTGAAAAGGGTAGGTTTGTGTTGGGTATGAGTGGGTTTGGGTGTGCATGTGTCTGTTGAGGGTGCAAGTGTCTGTGTGTCTGGTGTAGGTTGTGCACATTTGGGTGTGTGTTGCTTTATTGGTGTGTGTTGTTTGAGTGAGTATGAGCATTTCTGTTTTATGGGTGTGTGCACTGTGGAGGTACTGGGTGTGGTCATGGTGCATGTGGCGGTAGTGGTTGGTGCAGTGTCTGGGGTATGCTTGTGGTGGTGTATCTGGGGGTGTGCTTGCGCTACCATTTGTTGCAATTGGCAGCCAAACCCCTGAATGGCAGTCAGTAGTGCAATCTGGCTTATAGAGATGTTTCTGAAGAGGTCAATAGCCTCCTCACTCAGTGCAGCTGGGGAGACAGACGCAGAGGTTGAGGCACCTGGAGCAAAGGAGACGCCACCCATTTTAGGGGGTAGGTTTGATCAACTTGGGGACAGAAAAAGGGAGGGTGGAGGTGTTACTCTGAGTGTCAGACAAGGATGCAGGTGTAGCTAATACAGTAGGGTCTGCCACCACTAGGGAGTGCTCACTAAAGTAATGCCTCCAATGAAGATTGTAACGTGGGATCGGGGAATAAGGGCAGATAAAGACGTGCACATTGGTTTGAGGAATTTCTTTATTGTAGTACACTTCAGTCTAGTCTCTTGTCACAACAATAAGGAAACACTGGGTCTTCTATTTTCACCTTCCTTCTTGGCAGGACGTCTCGGGGGAGTCTTTGCCTTCAGGTTTCTCAGGCGCATCAAAAGGAAATGAAGAAAATCAAAAGAAGAAGAGAAGAAAAGGAATGGATTAAGACCAGTGTTTGGGAGTCCTTTTATTTCGGGAGGGAGTGAGTGGGAGCCTCATCACCTTAACCCCATAAACAAATCCACCACTCGCGAGGGAAGGGGAGTGAAAGTGGGTAGTGAGTAGCTCCTATGGCACATCGGTACCCAACCTCCCCCTTAGGGCGGTAACAGGTGTCTTATTCACAGTAAGACTGAATATAGGACTGTCTTTGGGAGGAAGCTGATGTCCATAGGTACCTCGGTTGATTTTTTTTGGATGCAGAACTGAGCGATATGTCCTCAACTACCACACTCAAAACACTGCGGGCGGCGTGAGGTTACTGCTTCTTCTTTTGGGATGATACACCTTGTGAGGAATATTGGCGTTGGCCTTTGTTATCGTTTTCTTTTCGGTCTTTGTTAGGGGTCCTGATTTATGCTGCTTCTCAGTGTCCCACGGGAAAGAACTGGGATGGGCCTGGGAAAAAGTAGTAGCCATTTCCACGGCTTGTTCGATCGTTAGGTTTGTATGTTGATGTAGCCATTTTTGTGTTGGGTAGGGTAGTGCCTCCAAATACTGTTCTAAGTATATGAGGGCCATTATTTCTTTTTTGTATTTTCTTGGGATCTTAACCACTTGTCCGCTGCCGCCTTTAATTTAAAGAACAGTTTTTTGGGGTTATCCCCGGGTGACCCTCTTACCTTGCAGAATTTAACTCGGTAGGCTTCAGTGTCCATACCTAAGTGGTCTAGTATGATAGTCTTGATTACGCCATAGGGAGAGTTACCGTCTTCATTCGCAACTTGATATGCTGCCTGCGCTTCGCCCGTTAATAGGGGAGCCATTTTGCTATGGACCAGCCAAACGCTCGTGCAGCCCTCTCAAAATTCAACAGAAATGCGTCGGGATCTTTGCCAGGTACATATTTCTGTAGGGACACGTTTGGGGATCCAGTAGGGACATGTGAGTCTTGTATTTTTGCATTCATCTGTCCCTGGTTCTCAGCGACCTTGTGAATACACTCCACTTGTTTGGCCCTGGTATCCCTAAAGAGGTCCCTGTCTGCTTGCACCTACGTCATTTGGCGCTCTATGGCCCATTCCAGCTTTTCCTGCCCTTTAATAAGCTGGATTTGATTTTCCATTATTGTCTTCTAATGGGCGGCTACGCCCGCATTCTCCACCACTTTGTAACGTGGAATCGGGTAATAAGGAGGAATTTCTTTATTGTAGTACATTTCAGTCTAGTCTCTTGTCACAACAATAAGGTAACACTGGGTCTTCTATTTTGAACTTCCTTCTTGGCAGGAGGTCTTGGGGGAGTCTTCGCTTTCAGGTTTCTCAGGCGCATCAAAAGGAAATGAAGAAAAACAAAAAAAGAACAGAAGAAAAGGAACGGTTTAAGACCAGTGTTTTGGAGTCCTTTTATTTAGGGAGGGAGTGAGTGGGAGCCTCATCAGCTTAAACACATCAACAAATCAACCACTCGTGAGGGAAGTGGAGTGAAAGTGGGTAGTGAGTAGCTCCTACAGCACATCGGTATCCAACCTCCCCCTTTGTGCCCGTATGCGAGCAAGTACCTCTCATAGCTAAACTCCTCCAGGAGAGTGGCTCGCTCCTGCGTAGTGTCCTTGGAGGTTCTTCCCGTCTTCGGGGACTTCGGGTTGCTCCTCGATGGTTCCAGCTTCGACGCTGAATATGGAGCAGGTGGTCTGAATTCCTCTCTCCCACACAGGCTGGAATCGGGGTTTCTCCACGAAGCAGCGCATCCTGTTGGCGTCTTCTTCTGGCGTTTCTTCCTCTGGTCCGTGCTCTGATTGGCTCCCTCCGGAACAGATGGTTTCAGTTGTGTGTTCCCCTATTGGTCCCGGCAGTACGCTATACGTGATGCATTCTTTGGGGGCGGGGTTTACAGTTTGTCTCTATTGTGTTTTAAAGGGACCTAATCCTTCTTCAACCTGGAACGGAAGAGATGGAAAGGAGTCGTTCTGAAAGAAGAAGAAGGGCATGGCATAATCAGGTAAGGCGGTCTCTTGTTCTATGGAGTCCCGATGGGCTGTAACATCGCGAAACAGATGTTGAGTCACTGGTTGCCGAAAATGAACTTCTCTCACTCTTCGTGCTGCTGGGTCCCTCAGTGTTGGTGGTGTCAAAACCAAAACTTCAGGGCACAGCTGCTTTCCAGCCACCATGGCCAATGTCTCCTCCGCCTGCTCCTGGTGATGCGGAAATCACATATACAATAGTTTCATTGAATGTGAGTAAACAGAACTGATCATGAACTTTGATCACAAAACAGTTCCCAAATTTTCAGATTTCACCTGCTTCAAGGCTCTCAAACATCGGTACTACATTAGCATACGCTCATGCATGAAGGCAACATTTCCAGAAACCAATTGATCACAGTTATGTCATTCCCCATTAGTACTCCTGTATCATGTATAATCTTGTCTCTTATCCATTATTATGTCTCTACAGGAACCGTTTCACACTCCTGACTGGTTGGCCTTTGTTGTTTAGAACTGTTTAGAACCAAAAAGGATATCAATCAAAAATACCTTTATACAGTCTGTTCACTAGACCCTAAAATCTGCATACCTTCCATTCTCAATAAGTTAAATATGAATACATGTGTGTCAACAAATACTGCAATGATATACAATTATTAGCATGAACTGAAAGCAGGTTACATTTGTTTGGGGATTTCACGATGGTAACACTTACTTCAAGTCACTAAAGTACATGTAAATTGTCCACAATTATAAATGAATTCTGCACTGATACAGCTTAGCAATGTATTACATACTATGTAGATACCTATGCTGTTGAAGACAGTCACGAACAACTATTTGGGTGGCTTGACTTCCACAGCATAAGTTAATACATAGCCCTTAAAACATTTCTAATACACTTTAGCACAAAGCAAACACATTTTCACATCTCACTCCAAAATACCAGTTATTTGAAGTTTGTTGTGTCTTACTGAAATTGTTTCACGAAATGTGCTGGCTTTCACTGTGGTCAACAATTTGTAGAACATCACACTTATTATTAAATACACTAATTCATTTATAGTACATCATTCTTTTTAAACCATTTTATTTGATTTTTGTTATCAAATTCAGTTGCATTGTCATCACATAGCGTCATTTAAAACAATTTACTTTTTTGTTTCCAATAGTTGCATTTGGGCTTTTGTCAGGATGCAGGCTGTTTGTTGGGCATTGGTAGATGATATAATGTTAATCTTTGTCATGCCTCATGTGGGATCCTTCTTCCCGTCTCATGTCTGGTGTGTAGAACTACCAGGAGATTCAGTGTATTACTAACTTTGGGTTGAAACTGGGTAGGAGTGGTTGGGAAGGGGAGGATGTGTTTGTGTAGGCGGTTATTGTCTCTGGTGGCTTCGATTTGGGGCTTAAGGAGAACTCATTTCTGCTTATGGCGGTCTTCCCTTTGTTGGAGCTGTGGGGGGCTCTGTTTGTTCATTGTGTGCGAGGTTCATATATAGTACTTCATATAGGAATCACTATATGCAAGATATTACTCCATGATACATTTTAACAGTTGCCTAATGGATAATGAGTTAGGCCTGATTTTGAACTTTGGTGATGGGATACTTCTACATATATGCGAGAGAACATTCCATCTTGCAAAATCCCTCTAAGTTTGCTATTTATCTCCATCATAGCTGTATAATCTGGACATGACAATGGACATTGAGAAGTAGTCTAGAGTATGTATAGGCTCTCCTGTTTTCAGCCTCTAGGATTGAGAACCACAGGCTAAATGACACAGTTGGGATGACTCTTTCTTTTATGCCACGCAAAGTACAAAATGACAAATATTTGTGTTTTAGTTCCTGAACATAACAAAACAGTACACCAGAATCGACTACAGAGTCAAACGCTTTCATTATTCAATGAAGATTGCAGAGATGCCTTCGGAATACCATCTAGCAAGTGGCAAGGATCTCTTACAGGGAAACAATTCAGCTCAGATATTGATTTTGACAGATCATCACACAACCTTTTCATATACGTAGCTGAATCACTGCAAATACAAGCAATATTACTCAAATCTTGGTTGAACTTGGTAAGAACTTTTTCCAGCAGCATTACAAGTGACATTGCATTCCATGTTTTCCAAACGTCTGGTGTGATGTTTTCACCACTATCCGAGATGCTTGGCGACAGCACACTTTTCACATATTCCTGTCACTAAACATTGCATTGAATGTTTAAAGCCTGGGGTGTTTGGCAATTCACCTACTAAAACACTGACTTGCTAGAAAAGGAGCTGATGTATCAAAGGTTTTCACTGATTCTCTGTCTGTGGGTAAGTGTGATAGTACATATTGGGAAAGATTCTTATGTACCCAGCCATTCTACTCAATAGTGAAAGAATCAAACATAGTCAAAATGTCTAATATGAATTTGATATATGCCTGTTTCTCTACAGGTTATAAAATAGATAAATGAGACCTAAATCATGCTTCTAAACTCTGCCTTTTTAGAGCAAAGACCACAGAATTGAAAAAAGCAAAAGGAAGAAGAAACAATATTGTAGTGGCATCCCTTAACAACAAAACTCAAGCAGAATAATATTAGCTGATACTTTCTTGCTGCAACCTTGTATAATTAAGCAGCATTGTATTGGCCCCTTCAGGAAGAAATAACAAAGACTCATTCACTCTCTTTTCCTTTCTTTAATTGGCATTTAGTTTGTAGTTGTGCAGGTGTTTTTTCAGTGTTTATATTTTTACACTATGAGGGCTATTTCCCTTTTTTGGAGTTTTATCAGTTATTATAGGTTTAAACCTAAAACAGGCTAGCCTAAGTTAGTATCACTCTGTCACCAATGCCTGCATATTCCTGTCTATAATTAAAATTAATTGTATGCCTATCACTATTATTTATATAATTACTATATAGTTTTAGGCCTCTAGGCACTTTATCACTGTGTCCCTGTGTAAAGTGTGTGCGCTCTGTGTTACATTTAGTGAGACTGGCCTGCCCTCCCATAGGAATGCATGGGGGATATGTGTGTCCATGGTAGTTCCTGATGTGAGAAGAGTGCAGGGGCGAGTTTGGTATGTGCGAACGCGTTCGAATAAATGCTACGCAATGGTGTGCGCAGATTTATTGTGACTGGTGGAGAAGTGCCACTTCTAGAAGTTAGCATTTCTGTGTGCTGTGTGATGTGAATTGCCTGTCTGGCTTGTGATTGACAGGAGATGAGAGGGCTGGGGAATTCCAGGAGCCAGGGTGAGTCTGCCCGGTGGTGAATGGAGAGATCTGCATGTAAATGGGAGGGAGGAGTTGCACCTGGGACCTGAATGGGGCTGGGCCTTCCCTTCACAATGCTGGCTCCATCTCCTGTGGAGCGTCTGATGTCCCTGGCCTGTCCTGTGAATATAGAGGGGAGCTGAGCAAAACAAAGTGCTCCTGAGCCAGTTGTATCAGGTTCTCTCCTTGCCCAACAGTCAGAACAAAGGAAAATGCTGTATAAAAGAAGGGGCTGTGACCCCATGAAAATGTTCTTGTTGTGGACTTGAATCTACCAGGGGCAGGCTTGCCAGGACCTCTTGTGTTCCCAGCGCCCTGTGAGCGCTTTGCTTTAATTCTTGAAAGGACCTGTACTTTCCCTGAATGAGAGGGAGAGCTTGGGGGCTACACAGCACCACGCTGCAGCCCTTGCTGGAGGAATCCCCAGCCCAGGGATTCCCCCGTTGTGCTTTTACTGCGGGTGCCCACCCCGCATTTTTCTAATATCACGGGGGCCCACCCCGCTGTTCGTGTGCTTTAGTGGGTGCCTACCCCACAGTATTGCCGCATTCTGGGTTTGTGTTAATGGCGGGAGTCCACCCCGTGTTCTACTGCGAGAATCACCGCTGCGGCCCGGGCGAAAACAGGAAGCCAGGCAAAAGATGCCCGGATGTGGGCAGAGCCTCGGGGGAAGCCAGAAGCGCCGGAGATTCATACGGAGCCTAGCAGGTTCCATCGTAAAGTCCAGGGTCCCATGAGGGGGTCCGGGTGAAGTGAGGAGAAGTCTGTGGCCAGGAGGTGTCCGGAGCCCCATGGCCTCCACCTTGAAGTCCCAGTCCCAGAAGAGGGACTGGACGAAGCCAGAGATCGCCGCATGCTCAGAGGGAGAGGGAGAAGAGACCGGAGGAGTCCGATCCCACAGCCCCAGTGAGTAGGGGCTATCTCCCGTGTTGAGGGTGCCGAGGGAGGCACAGGGACACACCTGCATTTCGAGCGGCCCCGCCTTGCAGAGGCCGCTCCCACATTTTCAGCACATTTGCTTGGGGGGCTCAGAGGGGCCCAGGATATTCGCCGTGTGGCTCCAACGTTCACCATATCCTCCAGCTGCCCCGCTTGCTAGAGGGCAGCTGCAACAAGGGGCATAATTAGTGTTAAAAGGCCCAGAGGGGCCCATGGTTATCCCCAGGTGGCATTGTTTTCAGTTGCCCCGCGTGGCAGTGGGCAAACTGCAACGCTGAGGTGATTCCAGAGCCCAGTGGGGGCTCCCAGATCGGAGCATGTTGTCGGTGCTCGTGCTCCCTGCAGTTTTGCCACATATGTTTTAAGGGCCCATGAGAGCCCAGGCCTTTCATTGATTCCCAGCTGCCCAGCAAGTATTGGGCAGCTGCACCGTTTAGGTGTTTCTTTTACTTTGGGGGACATGCCTGAGTTAGGAGTGAGATGCACTCCTTTACCCCGACATTCACAGCTGCGCAGCATTTAGTGCCAGCTGCAATGTTTAAGCCTGTGCAGATTGCACACCCTTGATCTTCGCTGCCTAGGCAGCAGCCCTGACTTTTGGACAGAGGGCATGTGAGCCCTTTGGGATGGCCAGTTGGCCAGGGTGATTTTTAGGTTTATAGGGCACCATGCTCTACTGTGATTTTGGGTGCTAGGAAATGTGATTCCTGTAGAATGATTTACGCACCTGTGTTGATACCTCTAAATGTGTTTTATGATTATGAGGTTGGTTCGCATATTATGGTTTATGCTAGTGAGAGTTATTCCCTAATGTAGTTATACTTAGGAGGTTAGGATCCAATGCGTTTAGACTGGTGAGAGGATTCCCCCATGTGTTTATGATGGTGAGGTTGGCGCCGAAGGTAATTCGCGCCTAGTGTGATGCTGTGCATAAAGTAGTTTATGTTACAGGTCGATGCTAAGTACAGTGATTACCAGTAGTCACTGGTGGCGTTCTATGTTTATTATAAGTTCTACATTTAATAAGTTCACTTTGTGATGGTACTGACAGTGGTCCAGTGGGCCCTGTCAGGTGTAAATAATCCCTTGTAAATATGACCTAGTGCCAGGTGGCACCCTGTATAATATGTGCTTACTATTCTAATGTGTTATGACAATACAATGGCTATTTTTATATATAACCTTCTGTGGAGTTTCTTTTGTGGTGGGCCTGGGATGTTGTTGCTGTGTGCGTGCTCAAATGCTTTACACATTGCCTCCGGGATAAGCCTGACTGCTCGTGCCAAGCTACCAAGGGGGTGAGCAGGGGTAATCTTTGGCGTGTAACTTCCTTGCCCTGACTAGAGTGGTGTTTTCTGCCTGGCTTTGGCGCACGCCTTAGCCAGCCAGAAATCCCATTTCTAACATTTCTCAAAAAACAGACTGGTGTACACACACATCTTTGTCAAGGAGTAAGACATCATACAAGTCTGTCACATTTAACATGTATGAAACAGTATTTCTAGTACTAAAAACAATTTGGATATGTTTTGATTCTATAACGTAGCTGTTAATACTGATGCCATTCGTCATTTTGGATCACATGCTCACTCTTGTTTGTGTAGCATCTCATCTTACCAATGTGACGTTTGGTACATCCACTGTATCCTAAGTGTCTGTTATGCTATGTCACATGTAATAGGGCTACCATTACATCAGCCACACTAGTGAAGGAGCATCACACCTGACACAGTAAACACTATTGGCCTGTTTGGTACAACTGTCCCTAATAACATCTAACAACATGATGTATATGTGGAGTTTAGGCAGCCATGTGTCTGCTCAAAACAGTCAATTGGTTCTGCACAGGAATCAGGTGGGATCCTTTCCAACAAATTAACAGACAAAGCACATCTTCATACACATTTTCAAAACTTACACCTTGAAGGACTCTTCTTTTGTATTGAGCACGGATCACTCTTAATGTTGATGGTAAAAGTCCTACCTGATACAAAATATTAGTCCTGCAACATGAAACTCTGATAAGAACTTACTCCCTTGTTGCTGCTGTTGAGCCCTTAACTGCCCATCATGCTCCCAAGAACAAAAATGAGGGCCATTAGGGGGTCAGGGTGCAGTGCGCGCACCTCCCAGATTGGGAGGATTGCCCGAGCTGGATGTCAGCTGACTTTCGGGTCCAAAGTCATAAGTCCACCCGCCTCTTAAGGCACTGGATGTTGTGCCACTTGTAGAGACCCAGGATACACACCTTCCTGGCAATAGCCCACCATATGTCTCGCTTCTGATGGGCATTGACCGGTATGGAACAAGAAATGAATGAAAAAAAAATGTTTTGTGACTTTTTGTTTCTCTGTATTGATGTAACAAGTTTGTTTACATCTATCACTAGCATAACTCATACGTTAGCATACAACATGTGTGTTGTCACATGCTGACAAAAAGCAATATCCTAATACACACCAATCCAGTCCTGTGACATCATATAGTCCAGGGGGTCCTACATATTCTGTGATGCTTCTCATCAGTGCAAAAGCTCAAGAACTACTGAATGCTAAATATAAATACTTATGGCACAGTAAATAGTGGCCACTGTGAGTAAGGGGCATGCAGTTTGAATGTGACACACTTTCACATGGGAATAAAATGAAACAAATTGTTAGCTCAAGAAGTTAGGTAACTCTCCCTTTCAACTGTCCTCCATTTAAAAGCACTCAGGGGCAAATTTGGAAAGCCCACCTCAAACTTTGACCTGGCAAGGATATATATTTATGACAGATGTACCTCAGTGCTTCAGTTATTTGTCAACTCAGCCACAACCTGACCCATTATCCTTACTGAGTACTGCTCATTGTCAGGCCTTGTTATCTGCAGCCTGAAGATCATGATGTCACATGAACACAACCTTCCCTTAACATTTACATTCTAAAACCACCTTGTGCCTATCTAATAATTTTCCTCAAGGCTGTGTGCTACTATGGAGGGGTATGGGAGCTACTGGCAGCTCCCATACAACTGTTTGGAGAGCACTGATATAGGCTGATTGATTTATGGGACCATACACATAGGTAACATCATTTTTATTTTGTTTGAAGAGAAAACATTTTATATAAAGTTGTAAAGAGTATGTAATGTGTTTCATAATTTCCAGTATGTGAGTTTTCAACGTAGCACATGTAACAGGGAGATGACCCCCTCTGCCTGCAACTCCAGACCCTCTGGCAAGAAGGCATTGTTGCTCCCAGAGGTAAAAAATAGCAGCAAAAGTGGATGAGGTCTTGATGGTAGTAGGCCCGGGTGGAGCTTATGGAGTTGCACTACACAGAACTCTGAGAAGTCGCAAAGAGTATATAATGTGTTTCCTAAATTCCGTGATGTGAGTTTTCAACCTAGCATATGTAATCAAATATTTACATAGATACATCTCTCCATACAGACCAATTGAAATCTAGGGCATTAACTACACAACACATACTAATATTGCAGTTTTTTAATATTGTAAAGTGCTTAGAAATCCCCAACATTATTGTCCTCTGTAAGGAACAAAGTATATGACAGTTTACATCACTAACTACTCTTCTCTCAGGAACTCAAACAGACATTGCAGCCTGTGTTAATGGAAAAAACAACAGTTAGATTCCCATATACATTTCAGACATACGCCTGCTCCTCTGGTGAACCATAAAGCTGGCCTTCCTTTCTTCCTTCCTTTTCCTTTTTCTTCTCTTACCCCCCCATCCAGCGCCATGGCAAAACAGGGGAAAGGGAGGCAGCACCAGGCCCCCCTGAACCACCGTCAGTATCAGCCGCCTACCTTGTGGTCAGAGTTGTCACAATGGTGGACAACCCATGCCACTTTTTTGTCAATGAAGGTGGCTAGAATAGTTTTTTATGTGCAATGCCACCTCTCCA
Source organism: Triturus cristatus (assembly GCF_964204655.1). Classification (NCBI taxonomy): domain Eukaryota; kingdom Metazoa; phylum Chordata; class Amphibia; order Caudata; family Salamandridae; genus Triturus; species Triturus cristatus. Next base: position 462,579,103 of record NC_140594.1, read on the forward strand.
CCAGGCTGACGGCAGACCTGGCAGTGAGTATGACCTCCGGGAGCATTGGCAGCTGCGGGACAGGGGGACAAGTGTGTTCACCACAGCACTTGGGTCCAGTGTACCTAACAACAGCTGAAACACCGGTGGACCGATATACTGGACAGGGAGCAGGACCTGCTCGACCTGTTGGGCATTGAGGTTGTGGGGCTCGGTAAGTAATAGTTATTTATTTGTTGTGTTCTATGCTAATATTTGTTTCCAAATAGCGAGCAACCTGCTCACACTTGGAGGTAAGTTAAGTTTACATTACAAATATTATGTGATCATCATCTAGCCAGGCGATTGACGCTACCTAGTTGTACTTTTTGAGCTCGCTTAGGCTGACTATTTAAGAAGTCATGCAGAGACTCCTCTGTCTTGTCACTAAGAAAGTGGTAGTCAATAGTATTAGTGAGGTAGCATTCTCTCACTCCCCTGTGAATTTTTTTTGTAGCTTGTACAGTCCTAAGCAATCTCTCAGTAATGTGTAGTATGCATTTATGCATTGAGAGAAATGCAGACTGAGTTGGCCAGTCAAAGGAGGTTGAGATGAGAAGTAAATGTCATTGGTTACAATGCATTAGTATTTTCAAAATGTAGTTTAGGAACTTTGGAATAGGGTTAGGCTTAGAAAATTAGGAATGAGTCCAAAAGACTAGTACTATAGGTGATCTGATATGGAAAAGTTAAATGTTTCAGTGTTTGCCTTTACCTGTCAAAATATTTTGGGGGAGAATATTAACAGTACCACTATTTTAATTTATTTATTTCTTACATCAGCATCCAGGTGCAAGAAGAGGGCTGGAAGTACCATGGAGGGTGCGGAAGTCGGGGGTGCCTCTACAAGTGCCAAAGCAGGTGGATCTGCTGGCCCCATTAAGTCCTCCTGTTAATATGATTATTATTTCCCTAAATGTTACTGTTCCCTATTTAGAATAATTTTTTGTTTTTTATTTTTTTACTGTGCTTTTCTCCCAATTTTCCCCACTACTTTTTGTTCTGCCTAATGTTTGCAAAAAGGTTCTCATCCCTGCATTATCCTATACAATATTTTCTATATCTCAAATTTCTGTTCTTGACTTCAAACTGTGTGTACTAGTCTTTTTGTAGCTTCCTTTCTTCTGCTTTGTCAGTATGCTTTTCCTCTACCCTATATATCTTGTGGACTGGTACTTTAAAACTCAGCGAACCAATTTTAGGCCAGGTTCTCTCCTGTAAAGATTGCTTGCCCAAGTAAGGTATTCTACACATGTTTGTTGAAAAGGCTTTCTTTTTCTTGCTCATACTCAAACAGTAAAACGAGAGATAGTCCATGGTCATGGTGGACCTCCCTGTGTTCTGTATGTATTATCATAGTATACCTGCAGTTTTGATAACAGTGCAGCATGGCTGAAAACTAGTATGAGGATGGCCCTATTGCATTTACCAACCAAGAACATTGAGCAATTATTCCACCTCTTCTCTGCGCTTCAATGACTCATCATTGCTCTCACCCTCCATTTCGGAAAGGTGTTGGTTAACTTGACAACCTGGCTTTTCAAATATTTTCAACCAACAGAATGTTCAATATGATATTTTGATAGAAGAGATACTGCAACCAAACTGTAGTGATGTATTGTGGTTGTCTTTTGTTAAAAAAATAATAATAGGGGAGGCGCATTTAGCATCTAAATATTTTTTCTAGGTGCTCAGACCACCAGTGCCGGGGCCGCCAGGGAGAGCACCATTTAGGGGCAAGAGGGGAGCTCCAGCAGTGGAAGGGACAGGTGGTGGTATGTCACATTGCTTGCTTACTGACAGATAGTAGTATGTTCACTGCAAGGGCGTCGACTCATGAACCCCCTGCTTTAGCAGGTACAGAGTGGGTTGAGTTAATGGCCTACACTATCTGCAACTCAGCAGACAAAAGTTCATAATGATGAAAAAGGGAAAAATGATGGAAGGAGAAAGGATGTGTGAAATGTTATGTGAGTGAAAGGATGGATGGGTGAAAGAATGAATGCATAGGTGAATTATTGGATGCATGGATGGGTGAAGGTTAGATGAAAGGTTATATCGGTTTAAGGATATGTGAGTGGTTGGGTGAAAGGGTTGATGGGTGAAAGGAATGCTCGGTGGGTTTAAGGAAGATGGGTGAAAGGGTGACTGGGTGAAAGAATGCATGGGTGGGTAAATGGATGTTGGTGGAAGGTTCATTTTGGATGGATTGATATATATGGATGGATGGTTTGGTTTTCAATAGTGGAAGACTGGATGAAAAAATATGAAGCTTAAATGGTGTGTATCAAAGCCAAAGGGTTAAGAACACTCGAACAATAAAATGTAGAATGGATAATTATTTGGTTAAAGAAACATGAGAGCTCTTTTAAAGAGGGGTGTACTCACCTACTTTACTTTCCTGGGATTTTTTTTATCAGAGCTTTCATTGAAAGAGGGGTGGTATTTCTGTCTACTTTCTTTACTCACTGTATTTATTAAGCAAGGCAGATATTTTGCCAGTGCTAACATGACCTAACTGCTTCATGGTTCAATTTGGCACTGCATTATTGGCTGAGCAAAGTGATTTTTCTTAAGTTAATGTGGCATTTAAAAAGTTTCAATGTATGGGAAAGCAAAAGCAAGGCGTTTTTCCCTTCCCTCCCAGTGACCACTGAGTCACTTCTTACAACTTCACTCCTTTCCTAAGTACTGTCCCAGCCATCCAAAAAAATAAAAAAATCCGTTCTTTACATGTCCCACATTGTTATGGTCAAATGATATATTTCATGGCTTCCATAATGGATGTAAATTTGTTCAAATGTTTCCCTTTCAACATTTGTCAAGCACAATGACTCACTAGTCAAAGCTTAGGCACTGGATGATGATCAGTGATGCTCCACTATTCTGTAGTAAAACAATGTCTACTTACCGGACCTAATCCCGCTGTAGAGTAAGTTAGGTTTCCTTTCCTTACAGCCAATCAAATGTATTTGTTGGAAATAATTATAGGGTGTCGTGGAGGGTGAGGCCAGGGAGTAAAGTGTGACTAAGTGCCTTGATATTTGCGGATGGGATAGTCTGTGACGAAAAAATCTATATCCCAATTTCTTAATTCCTTCCCTGTACTGCAGTGCATAGTTTCCCCACTGTCTGCTTGCAGCAGACAGGATATCTGAATGATTTTATGTGTGATGTGTGTCATTGTTCATCTACATTGGAGTCAGAGCAAAATTGAAATGCATTTTGGAGAAAAGCAGGGCTATTAGAAGAAGATAATTGTTAATAACTGCTGCCCCGCTGCAGACTGCAGACAACAGCAAAGTATGACTACCGACTAGGGTGCTAGCTAGCATGCCTCCACAAATTTAGCACAACAAGAATACTTGTACTCCATAGTGAATAATGCCTTGTTCCTTAAAGAGAGGTAATTTATTTAAATGTTTCTACACAGTGTCTGTTTTAAAAAAAAATCTTGTGTGTAGTTAGTACATTTGCCTTTTATGTGAGGCATATGTGGCTAATGGCTGTGATACTAATCACCTCAAATTCGAATGTTCCTAGTGGTCGACAATGAATGTACTACTACTGTGTTACTACTACAAGAGCTTTGCACAGAGCATTGTTTGCACTTTGTTTTTTTTCTTTATTGATATAGCTACTCCTGCTAGTTGAGCACCTACCAGGCAGGAGATAGTGGCCCAGCTGCGGCAACAAAGGATCAAGGCCAGTTGTGTGGAATTCCAGGGTCTGGTAGCTCTGTAGGAGGAGGAGGAGGAGGAAGAGGAGGAGCAAGAAGTTGCTGCTGCCTGTGGCCCCAGCCAGGCACCAGCACATCCAGCTTCCCACCAAGATCAGCGCTGCCGGCAGCTGGGAGCCGCCTGCCATCATACCACCACTGCTGGCCCCTCATGCTCAGCACCAGACCCCAATATGCGCCACTTCTTGCTGAGGCTGGTGAGTCTCAATGCCAGAATAGAACAGATAGTGGGACACCTTCAACAGCTTCTTGCCCACCCTGTGTAGTAGCGCCCACTTCTTCAGCCCCTTTTTTATTATTTGTTTTGGTGGATGGAACGTGTCCTGGGTAGAGAAGGTGGGAATTATGGGATTTGGGACTAGGACTGTTTGGACTTTGCTTTTCGTAAGACATTTTGATTTTGGATTGGTTGGGGATGGGGATATTTTTGGGGGAAGAGATATGGGCCTGCTGTATGTGAAAGGGGAGGGGACTTTTGTTAAAAATGGGTAACAAATAAATAAATATTTTAATTTACTTAGTCCCCAAATCGTGTTTTGGGTGTTTTTAACTATGCACTGCTGTCTTTTAGCTCAGCCTATTTTTAAAATCTGCTTAAAAAATGTATAGTTAGTTACCCAGTACCCTTACTACCCTCTGAAACTATATTGAGCACAAGAGAGGATTGCAAATGGCAGTATTGCCTGCAACAACACACTATAGCTCTCTTCTCTTACCTAATTAGATGAAGCAAGGGCTGCTACCCCTCTCAGTGTTCTTACTGCAGGGTTTCCCAGGTTGCCATGGTAGTGTTAGTAGTAGTAGCAGGCTAGGGCGCAAACAGGGACGGAATCACAATTGAGTTCCCTCTTCTATCTAGGTGAACTCCAACTGTAGGATTATTCAATGCAGTATCCATCACAGACAACTATATTGAAAGGTACCACAGAGTTAGTGGTTTATTATTATATTATTATAACTTTAGAAATACTGAGATCAGACTTCTACAATGACAAAAAAAATAAAACCTTATATGATAACAACCATTAGCAATAGTAACTCCTGAGCAATGGGGAGCTAGTATTCGAAACTAAACTTACAAAATCTTCGAGTCAGGAGGAGTGGAGTCAGAGTCAGGAGTCGACAAGGTTAAGCGTTTACACAACACAACACAAGGCCTGAATGATGATGTTGACTAATGATGTTCTTCTTCTATATCCAAAATATTGATTGCTTTTATGGGTGGGTGGGGAAAATGGGGCTGGTGTAGGCTATTGCCAAGATAATAGAAGATCCAGCAGTGAGTTGGTATCGCTTTCACCATGTCCGCCCCACCAATTGTGTGATCAATTTATGTTGTAAATTAAGTCAGACCACAGTAAATCACACAGCCCGTGGGAAGAGGGTTAGGGGTTTAATGAATGAATGGGAAAAGGGATTTGGGGAAAGGTGTGACATAGAGAAACACTACACAAGGACAATATTCATTTGGGCGAAGAGCAGCACATCATTGCCATAAATCTGTTGTGGAAAGAAACAAAGGAATGAGTATGACACAGCACAGTTAAATGCATTACAAACAGTTCTTCTGACTCAGAGGCCCAAATTATCAGATATCTAAATGTTCTTTCTTTTAGGTTTGAAAAAATCATAATGTGGAGGAGTTAACCCACTCAGTTCTACAAATATGATTGTTGAAAGAAAAATTGTACTGTATTGAAAAATTAGGTGGTGTATCTGCATTCTCCTTGGGAACGTACATAACTCTTGGGTGCATGTCTGGACAGGTCGGGTAGGTAAGCAGGAGTGTTGAGCTTAGCTGTCGACTTTTGTTCGTTCAGGAGATGGGAAGGCCTGTGAATTGTGAAACAGAAACTGCATTTTTGAGTCAAGGAGAAGGACATAAGTAAGCTAAGCTTCATGAGGGGTATACCAAGAAGACTCAGAGGCAGAGAAAGGACTCAGAGTTATGCTTTTATGACCAGTGCAACACACACACTCTGCAGCATTTCACACACCAATGTACCTCTCTCTATTCCACATAGCTGAGTACTAGGCCTCAGAGTTATGGTTTCCCTTTGAATTTGATAACTTTGTTTTTCTAGCTGTTCATAAGGTAGTCTCAACCAGAGTTCTTTCATCCTCCCCGTGACTCTAAGTCACTTCTTTCCAGTCACAACCCGAGCAAGATAGACATGCAAGCAACTGGTGACCACCCCCACCCACTACGCCGGCCACACGCTCGACCCCGTCTTCTCCTGCAGCAAGGACATCACCTTCAGCCACGCCACCGGACTCCACTGGACAGACCACAGCTGCGTCCACTTCAGCTTCAGAAGGACCGCGACTCACCACCACCCGCAACTGGTCCCCCGCAGAAGCTGGACCAAGATCACTGCCGACCAGCTCACCACATCCCTGAGCCAGAACCCCCCCACCAGATCAGCGAACCCCAACCAAGCCGCCAACAACCTCACGAAATGGATCAGCAACTGCGCAGACGACCTCGCTCCACTGAAGACCCCCCCGCCAGACCCGGCACCAAGAAAGCATCTTGGTTTACCGACGAACTCAAGAGCTCCAAGAAGAACTGCCAGGCCCTCGAGAAAGCCTGGCGCAGAGACCCAACTACAGACAACATGACCACCCTCAAGCTCGCCACTCGAAGACATCACCAGCTGATCCACGCCACCAAGAAATCCGCATTCAAGGAACGACTGGACAACAACGCCAACAACAGCAAGGAACTCTTCAACATCGTCAAAGAGCTCTCGAACCCCAGCGCCGGAAAAAACGACATCACGCCCTCGCAAGACCTCTGCAACTCGCTCGCCTCGTTCTTCCACAGCAAGATCGCAGACATACACAACAGTTTCAGCACACAGCCAAAGCACCCTACGACCGGAACAACGCCCCCCACCACCACCTTCTGCGCCTGGACCCCAGTCAACACCGAAGACACCATCCACACGATGAACTCCATCCACTCAGGATCTCCAACCGACCCCTGCCCTCACCACATCTTCAACAAGGCCGACTCCGTCATCGCACCCCACCTGCGGGACATCATCAACGCCTCCTTCGACACCGCCACCTTCCCAGAGAGCTGGAAGCACGCCGGACTCAGTGCCCTACTGAAGAAACCATCAGCGGACCCCACCGTCCTAAAAAACTACCGCCCCATCTCGCTCCTTCCTTTTCCGGGAAAGGCATCGAGAAAACCGTCAACAGACAACTGGCCGCCTTCCTCGAGACGAACGGATCCCTCGACCACTCGCAGTCTGGCTTACGGGCCAACCACAGCACCGAGACCGCCCTCATCGCAACCACCGACGACATCCGAGCTTTGCTCGACAACGGGGAAACAACGGCCCTCATCCTCCTGGACCTCTCTGCGGCGTTCGACACGGTCTGCCACCGCACCCTAGTGCAGCGCCTCAACAACATCGGTATCCAGGAGAAGGCACTGGAATGGATCATCTCCTTCCTCGCCGGAAGAACACAGAGAGTCCGCCTACCCCCATTCAGATCCGAGGCCACCGAAGTCATCTGCGGCGTACCACAAGGATCATCACTCAGCCCCACCCTCTTCAACGTCTACATGAGCCCCTCACAGCCATCGCACGCCAACACAACCTCAACATCATCTCCTATGCCGACGACACCCAGCTGATCCTCTCCCTCACCAACGACCCCGCCACCGCCAGAACCAACCTACACAAAGGGATGAAAGACGTAGCTGAGTGGATGATGAACAGCCGCCTGAAACTGAACTCAGATAAGACGGAAGTCCTCATCCTGGGATCATCACCCTCCACCTGGGACTACTCCTGGTGGCCCCCTGCCCTTGGCAGCGCACCCAAACCAACAGACCACGCACGCAACCTGGGCTTCGTCCTGGACTCCTCCCTCTCCGTGACCAGACAAGTCAACGCCGTCTCCGCATCATGCTTCAACATCCTACACATGCTACGTAAGATCTTCCGGTGGATCCCCACCGAAACCAGGAAGACGGTCACCCAGGCCCTCGTCACCAGCCGACTGGACTACGGCAACTCCCTCTACACCGGAACCACAGCCAAACTCCAGAAACGACTCCAGCGCATCCAGAATGCCTCAGCACGCCTCATCCTGGACATTCCCCGACACAGCCACATCTCCGTACACCTGAGAAACCTGCACTGGCTCCCCGTCAGCAAGAGAATCACGTTCCGACTCCTCACCCACGCACACAGAGCTCTCCACAACCAAGGCCCAAGATACCTCAACGACCGCGTGACCTTCTACACTCCCACCCGCCAGCTTTGATCAACCAGCCACGCCCTCGCCGCCGTCCCCCGCATCTGAAGAGCCACAACAGAAGGAAGATCCTTCTCCTACCTGGCTGCCAAGACGTGGAACTCCCTCCCCATCCACCTCCGCCTGACCCAAGACCACCTCTCCTTCAGGAAGCAACTCAAGACCTGGCTGTTCGAGCAGTAGCGGACCCCCCTCCCCCTAGCGCCTTGAGACCCTCCAGGTGAGTAGCGCGCTATACAAATGCTTGATTAAAATAAAAAATAAAAAAATGTAGTGCACTGCTGTTTAAGCACAAGTAGAGAAACTGAATTGCAGTATTTTGTGTAGTTTTTGTTTGTTAACTAAAGTGACTGTTCTGGTCTTTGAAGAATCAGAAGAAAGGTGTGGGCACTGCAAGTAAATGTGGCTAAGTGTGAAAGGGCCAATCACCTCCACGAAAAAATTATCGCCCTTCATTCAGGCCCCAAACATTGCAAATCATTTCAATAAAGTTCCGGAATTATGGTTGATCACCCTCATTCACTGTCTGCCACCACATGAATCATCACTCAAAATCGCTCAATAATGTATCACTCATTGGTGCAATGGTTACCTGTTCCAATCCAAGCACTGCGGTATGTTCAATATTGTATCTCCTCTTCAATGCAAGCAACAGATTGGAATTTGCCACTCTTGTAAATTAAATGATTTGGGGCAGTACTCCTAGGTGATGAACAAACAAATGGATCATCGGAGTGGACCGTAGAGGTTATTTTTTGCTGAGTACGTTTGTAAAAGCCATTCACCTTCAGCAACAAGTTATCAGCAACATTGCAAATCATCTCAATCAAGTTCCCTAATTATAGTTGAACACCCTCCTTCACTGTCTGCCGCCACATGAATCATCAATCATCACTCATAATCACTCACTCACTATTGCAAGAGTTGTAGATACCTCTTCCAATCCAAGCACAGGTAGGTTAGGTAATAGGTAGACACTTATATCTTTGATGCATGAAACGCATTTGAATTTGGGACTGGGACTCATGTAAATCATCGATCTTCTGGGAGAGCCCTATTAAGTGATGCAAAAAAGGATAGACAAACAAGGGAGGCAGGCATTGTCTCCAATGTCATGAAGGAATTGTGGAGGCTTCACACAGCACACTGGCCCAACTGCAATTCAGCAATATATGTGACTGAAGAATGGTGGCGCAGCATAAATCTGACACAAACATAATGTTCCACTAGCTATTTCTTCTTTTTCAAAGAAAGAAGTTCAACAAGATAGCATTTAAAAATTCTATGGTGGCACTGGCATACTCAGTCCAGGAAGTAGAGTTCATCCTCAAGCTCAGGTGATTCACCCAGGTCAGCTAACACACTTGACTTTGACCAATACTTCTCCTCCTGTGCTGTTTCAAGAATGGTAAAAAATGGGATGAAATGTTGATCCTTCTCACTGCAACAACTGCACCAGCTGCACTAAAAACATGCTCGGCAGACACACTTGATACAGGACAAGCCAAATACTTCACTGCCAGCCTGCTGAGTTCTGGCCATTAGCACATCTTCCCATACAAATACATTGTTTTGATCCACATAGACCTCATTTGAATCATCCAGATACTTCTGGATGATCATTGGTGCTGCCACTTACTCATACTTTATTGCCATTGCCTCTAGACCCTGACAATTGAAACCAATACAATGCAGAGGTTGGGTCTGGTCCTTCTGTTGTTATTGTTGCTGCTGTTCTGGTTGATGGTGTTGTTGGCTGCTGTGAAACAAGACTGCCCTCTCTGAAAGTTGAAGGTGGTACCCATGAACTGAGGGGTCCAACTCTAGCTTCCAGCTGTTCTTCTTCCAGGTCTCCAGCTTGCTCAACAATCCACCTCTTGTATTTTGAGATATCCCCTTCAGAAAAAGTAATGAAAGTAGGCAGAATCTTTTTGTATTGTGGATCAAGTAGTGTGTCACAGATGCACTCTTTGGACAAGATGATGTTCTCTTGCAGCCTTGCATTGGAAGCCAATCAAAAGAGTAAGCTCTCAACCAAGGCATGACCTTCTGTATTTTCAATCACACATGCTGGGGAAAACGTTTCAGACACCTTCTTTAGCTGGTCCCGTAGCAGATGCAGCAACGGGATAACTTGGCTCATCATACTGTCCTCGTGAACTTCACATGTGAAAAACTCAAAAGGGAGTAGCATCTGTGTCAGGCATTTGACTAGGCCCCTTTTCTCTGCCTCCATGGCCATAGCTTTCTCAACTGCATCCTCCATGAATGACATATTGATTGACATGTTTGTACTGCTCAAACAGATGTTGCAACAAGTAATACGTAGAGTTACAACCTGTCGGGACCTCTTGTATGAGGGCTTTTGATTGGTATTCTATTAGCACTCTGAATAATCTGCAGCTGCTTCCAGGCTTTACAAGAATGGCTGGAATGAGTGCAGATTCGTATGCAGGTGGTCAGCATGTTGCTGACTATGTCTTCTTCTTTGAGAAAGTCTTGCACCACCAGGTTGATGTAATGGGCCAAACACTGGACCCTGAAATGGACAACGTCTGCCATGGCCTTGCCTCTATTACTGTCATTGTCAATGGCAGCAAATCCAATTCTTAGACGTCTGGGTCACAGCATTCAGATACTTTGCTGTTAAATTTGTCCTAGAAGTTTACAGCTGCTTGTGATTCCTTCATGCCTAACATGGCCACTGTTGCATGCCGCCGAACACTCTTAAACCTTTCTTCAGGAACAAGACCTGTATCTTTTGCTTTATCCCCCCAAAAAGAGATCATGTTTGCAGTGATGCACATGTAGTCAGTCACCTGACGACTGGCCCACATGTCTGTCATCAGGTGCATAGTGTTTACAACACTTTTCTGCAAAGCTTGTCCAATCAATTACAGCACTTCAGGATGCAGTGATGGAGTAGCAACTCTGGCAAAATAGGTCTGACTTGGAACCTTCAATTTCAGGCAGATGCCTACCTCAAATTCTAAGCATCCCACTCCTTCCACAAAACAAAAAGAAAGGAGCTCCGGCACTAACATTTTTGCCAGCTTCCTATTGTTAAGGCTGGGCGGAGTATACGTAGTGCAGCTCCGCGAAGCTCCACGTAGTAAAAAAACATCTCCCTAGAACTACGCAGGGCTCCGCTCTGCCCCAGGGCCATCAGCAATATAATAAAAATAAAAAAAAACACTTACCTTTTCTTCTGCCTTCCCTGCTCCTTGGCGCGGTGTCTCCCTTCTTCCAGTGTCCTCCACATGCGCAGTTCACGCATGAGGTAATACCTACAGGGCGGTGGGGAGGAGGACCCCGGAAGAAGGGAGACACCACGGCGAGGAGCAGGAAAGGCAGAAGACAAGGTAAGTGATGATTTTATTAATTTTCGTTTATGAGGGACTAGCCTCGTATGCCGCTTCACCACGGAGGCTGAGATTTGCCCATCTTTGTGTTCCCAGTGGAGCTGGTAAATCTCCACAAACTCTGCTGGCGGAGCGGAGTACGACACCCAGGGTTACCCATTGTACAAACGTTCCATTGAGTGGTTGCTGTCATAGGGCCCCTCCTGCCTAAACATTCTCTTTATAGTAGCCTGTATTTTTTTCGTCTTTTCTGGGGCCACTGATGCAGGCAACGTTTTTGAAGTAGGTGGTGGTAGAGTAAATGTGCGTCGAGGTGGGGCAGCCACTGTTTGCTGTGGTGTCACCATCTGGCTCTGAGTCATGTGTGATTGTGAAGTCGCTGAGGCTGGAGATTCTGCTGGCGCACTGATGGGGTAAGGGCTGATTTGCATGAGGATGTCACCCTCTTCTTCCTTATCATGACCTCCCACTGTGATTTGACTTTTAGCTGATGCACAAGTTGCACAAATGGAAGAGATGAGAGGACTGATGTGTGGATAACACACACAATATACAAATATAGCTCTTTCGTTTATGTCCATATATTCTAAAGGAGACAGCTGTGGAACTCAGGGAACTGCAGATGTAATTGGATTAATAATGTTTAAAAAAATTGAAGGTACGTATGTACGCGTATGGCAGGCAATGTCGTCCAGGGGGAAATGGAATAATCATTAAAAAAAATGTATGATGCTGAATCTGATGTGTCTGCTGCACTGCACCACAGCCAGGGTGTCCAGGAGGATATGTTATGTTATTTTTAATTCTGTATCGCGCACAGATACTCAGGAGTGTCCCGGCATGGAGCCAAACGAGGGATAGAAGGAAAGGAAGAAAAGGATACTAGACAAAGAGATGTGTTTTCAGAAGCTTTTTAAAAGCCAGTGGATCCTTAGTGTTCCGAAGAGCAAAGGTAAGAATGGAGCTATACCTAACAAAATGAGTGCTGTTGTGCAGCTGTGTGCCTATGGTGGATGGATGAATATTGTCAGCCAAAAAAACAGCACAGCAAGTGCAACATAAAGGCATGCAATGGTGTTTAAATTGTACACATTGAAATAATGTCATCAAAGGCAACTCTTTAGTACACCCTTTGAAAGGTAAAGCTATACAACTGCAACATTTGAGTAGCTGTGACACTTGGAATGTTATATATGTTTTGAAATACCCATGCGCTAAATTATACACAGGGAAGACATGAAGAAAAATTAAAATCTGCATCACAGAACACAGAAGCACAGCAATAAAAACAAAAACGCAAGTGCTGCCGTGCCTTGGCTTGAAGCAGGTGACAATGTGGCTCAATTATGTTTCACTATTCTGGAGGTTTTAACAATTCAACCAAACATAGAAACACAAAAAAAACTGTCACACAGACTTTTACTGGATTAAAAAACTGTGGACACTATGCAGCCTTTCGGGATGAATGATAGATTGGAATATACTTTCTTTTTATGATTGTTTTGCAGAATTGTTATTTTATTATTTTAATGTATATCATCAGTTTGTATCTTTTTAAGTCATCACACAGCCTATGAGCATAGCATGAGCACTAGATTAGGGTAACATGTTTATATTGATTTTTGGTTTGTAATAAATGTGTATAACTGTTTCAGTCATCTATAGTAGCACCAAAGAATAGCTCCTATGAGTCAAAGGTTTTGTTGGGTCATAACAATGTTTGAGTACTGATTTAGTATAATTTTATGGGTGTGTAGCTTTAATGGTGAGACACACAGTAGAGACGTTCCCGCCCTCGGGGCATTCAAATACACTGTAATATCCGGGTGACAGTAAGCATCACAGTTGCTTTTGGGCAAGGTGTTATAGGAACCAAAGCATTTTTTTCAGTGCGTTAGTAGACCGGTAGGCGAAATGAAATTTTTGTATAACTTTTCAGCATGCTTATGGGGAGTTAAGCATGCAGTCCAATGATACCATAATTTGTAATCTTTGCCACGGGGGATAGGGTAATGTGGACATCATGTTTCAGGTAAAAGGGAAACGTCAACTGAGGTGAGTTTACATAAGTCATCTGAAGTGAAGTCTGAGTTAATGAAACTCGCATTGGCATTTAAAAGTGTTTTACGTGGCAATCGGAAATTGCAACACATGAGTCTTTAGCTGCATAATCTGGGTATTCAGATTTATGTACGCTGGCATTATGGTGGTTGGATCAAAATGCAAAGTTATTGAGAGCAAAGGCTTTTTAACAAATGTTGTTTTACCACAACAGGAGCATTGTAAAAACCATTGGCTCCGGGGTATCACTGCACTCGGCTAAAACAAATCAGGTACTGACATTTACAGACATTCATATCACTTTATCTTTTTGGTGTAGAGACCCATGAGAAGGGTCAGCCAACCTGAAATGCAGTGGGCACAGTTTATAGCACTATAAATCATAAGAGGAACGGTTGGAATATTCAGTAAACAAACACTGAAAGTCATCAAAGATAGGTTTTCATAAAAAAGCATAAAGTTAAAGGAGAAGTTTGAATAAACAACACTAAACCCTCTAGAGTACAAATAGTTTTATTTAAAAAGCAGCATTTTGGAGATTTGAACAAAACCCTTTGGGTTTTGATCTAAAGTGTGACCTGGGCAGGCAAGTGTTGATCCACTACCAGTACATAGATTACTAAATAAATAAAATAACCACAAGGTAATAAATGAAAGGAGATAAAGGGACAAGAATCAGGGAAAGGGACAAGTAAACCTCACTTAATGGCAAAACTGTGGTATAAAATGTTGTGGTGCATTGGAATGGCAAAGGATCATGGTCTGAAATGAGGTGTGTTTTATACTGTGGTATGCTAGTGTTTCCATTTGGCCAATGGACATCAGGTGTGTTCTACTAGCATCTATCCAATGGCCACAGTGATGGTGCATTGTTGCACGCATACCACAATGGACTCCCTGCATCAGGGAACCACTGCTAGTAGACCGCCAGCACACCTGAGTGATCTAAATTTGCTCATTGGAAACCCGCTGACCTGATGGCGACAAAGTACTATTTGCCAGCATTGGAATCTGCCGTGTCTGCTGCGGTGTGCACAACCGCAGTGGTAAAGAATCTGTCGATGTGGACTGAGAGTCAGTCTGCAAACATCTACATTCAGCGGGCTAAAGACTGTCGACTTGGCGAAGTACTTGGGATCATCGCAGTGGCAGGAGGACTGTAAGATCTAATCAGGATTACAGTCTGTGTTGATAACAATTACTATCAGGTTTTAAAAAGGGACCGAAGGCAATGATTTCTGTGATGGCTTACTTTACTATTAGTCATTAGCATTCCAGAGAGTTGATTGCTCCGTTCTTGAAAGATAGTCTACAGATATTGGAGTGAATGGATTCACACTTAATTGATGTTTTCCTTCTCATCCAGCCATACTGTGCAATTGGGTAAATCTCCTCTCACCTTGACTTAAGGCGTTTCTGCCATTGGAGTCTTACATGGCTCAACTACAAATGCAACACAAACTAATGTGTTATCTCACTCTATTAGCCAAAGGTATTACAAGCTTTGAGTTACAGGTCAGTGATCTCCTCCAGACTGATTGTTAGAATGCTTTTATTGGACCTCTCATTATATAGGCTAAAACAGCTACAGCAGCGGCATGTTACGACCGCCTGCTGAGTCAATTGGACAAGTGTATGAGAGAATATTCACCTGTCTTTGATTGCTTACCTTGGTTTTCTGTTGTCAAATCCTAAAGTTGAATGCAGTTACATTTGTCAAATTATGATTCAGTCTTAGGCACTGGCCCTTGCTTTTTGAAAATCATTTTCATAGGTGTGGTCCTGTTCGTTCTCACTGATCAGTCAGTTTAATCCCAATCTTACCCTGGAAATAAACCAAACATTTGATATTTCATAGGAAACTAAAGTAGCAGCTCTTCACGCTATAGAACTATCTCTATTTCTCTTCAGGGCTATATGTTTAAGTTTTATTTTTTTCCAGTTAATTCGGTGTAACCTTAGATGATATTTGGTGTATTTTATTAAATAAATGGCTAAAGCATAGATAAAGAAATGCAAAGACGACAATGTAACAGAATACATGTCTGCGTGTAGCAGTTATTCTGCCTGTTGGATAATGCAAGAGTGACCTCTGTTTTCATTGCTGTTTGCCATTTACATGGAAACAGGGCCATTAGCAGTAGTAATTGTGAACAGTGGCGCGAGAAACATGCATGCATTTATATATAAATAACAAGATTTCACTTATAGAAGAATTAGAAAGCTCCAACCCTTCCACAATAACGTTCTATTTTTCTTGAAGACCTACCTCTATGGATTTCAGATAAAACGTTGGCTATAAGGAGTCACTTGAAAAGTACATATTGCTGAACAAACTTGGAACATGCACACTTTCACCAACACAATTCTTACACATTTCCATCTGCCACATTCAAGAAATATTTCAAAAAGACGCTAAATATATTAGGCTGCATATGCAAATAGAATGCAACACCAAAATGCATTACCAATTAATGGAGAAAATGATTCCTAGCTGTAGAAGGACAGGAAATACACTCTGGATTTCAGTTTCTGATGCCCAAAACTGTAGCAAGAGCAAAGGCAACAGGGGACATAATCAGAAAGTTGGGAAGAAATGGAGCAAATAAAATATTGATGGGGTCTTATTTATGAAGGCCTGCGTCACATTTACACCGCTGTTGCATCACTTTTTGCGACGCTGTGGCGGCGTAAATATTGCGCCATGTTGCACCATATTTATGAAGTGACACGTCTAGGCAGATGCGTCACTTCGTAAACCCCTGCGCTAAATTATACCTGCGTCAGGTATATTGTATGCAGGGTGGGCATTCCCCCGTAAGAAAGGGTCATAGGAGTGGCGCAGTCAAATCTATAAGATTTCACTGTGCCACTTCTAGGGCACCAATGAGTCAAAACCTTACGCCTGCTCATGGCAGACGTAAGGGTGATGCAGGCCCTTTCACATGGGTCTTGCCCCATGTGAAAGGACACATTGCTGAAGTTGCGTCTGTTTACAGACACACCCGAGCAATGCGACACTTTTTCGCTGACAGATACGTCAGTAATACTGACGTATCTGTCATTCCTTGCAACATGATGCTTCATACAGTAAATATTATGCACCCATCATGTCACAAGAAGGGTGCAGAGAGAAGTGTTGCATCGCTGCATTCACGCAGAGATGAGACACTTCTCATAAATGAGACCCTCGGAGTTTAATACAAAAGAATCATTTCTCTCAGAGAAAACAGCACGTCTGCTATCAGTGAAAACGTAACAGCGACGCCAGCAGCAAACACTCCTTAGAAGTTTGTGACCACTGCACGTTCTTGGGTTTATAGCTTCAAAAATGGAAGACCACTGTAGATCTTATCTGTCAGAATGAATCCCCGCTGTTACAAGTAGAAAAGCGCTGCCCGTGCAAACTGTTGGTTGAAGCTGTAATAATTAAGTAATGGTGTCACAAATCTAAGTTCTACTTAATGGCAGGCGGTCTGTGTTTCCTTTGACTTGATTGGGGAACCAAATGCTTGAATGGCTTTTCTTCAAATGAAAATCGTAAAAAAACGTAACTAATTCGAGGTGACACCCCAACCAATGATCTATGTAGACCTACCAAGTGGAGGTCATATTACACCTAATTAGAGTTAAGTTGCTTATGATGTTGAGAATTCAGAAATGTATTACTCTTTGTAACCTCCTTCACTACATCCCTAAAGAACCTAAAGCATTAGCAATTTAATTTCCTCTATTTAAAATCGGCTTGTCTACGACTTGCTGCACACCCAGTCATCTCAAGTAGGCCCTTGTAAGAAATTGGGTTACTCATTTAGGGGGATGAACCCCTTTTTAAGCAGCAACCACAATTCGTGTCAGGGTGAAGTCACAAGCAAACACTAAATTAACTTGTGCTCACACCTCAGGTACCTTGTCACAGGTCAGACAGACTTAACTCAAAGGCAATGTGTAAAGTATTTGTGCAACATTTCATATAGTAGCATAGTGAAAACACACCACCAAAGCATCTCACTCAAGTTTAGAAAAATAGAGTAATTTTTAATGAATAAATCAAGACTAAAATTACAAACATCCAATCTTTAGAACAGGAGATGTTAAATTTTAAAGATTTTTGTAAACATAGCAGCAAAATGCATAAAGCTTCAACTATGGATAGGGGGTCAAGTTGGACTGGGACACAGTCACAAGTTCAGGCCAACTGCAATGGAGCATGGGCCAGCTACAGGGACCTAGTTAGGCCCACTGATGAGAGTACATTAAATCCTGGTTTGGGGAGCGTTGTGAGTCCCCACGTTGAAGATATGCTTCATAGCCAAAGCAATGAGTCAGGTATGAGATGCTGCAAGGATGCAGTGCAAGCACCTGAATTGTCATTGAGGATCCTGCTGATGAACACTTGTGATGTGATGTCTGATGTTGAGGATGTGTCGTGCAGTCAGGGTGATGCATCAGTACCGAGGAACTGCGGTGCTGCAATGTGGAGTCCAACTTCATTGTCGACGCTACTGTTGACAAGGGATGCAAGGGTCTGCACCAAGGATGAGTCGTGCAGTGGTGCTTATGATGCAGCAATGGGCTGAAATGCGATGTGGGTCTTTGCCACGATTCTGATCCATTCAACAGAGGTGATGCATCAGCTCTGCTGGATCCACAGAGGCCGGCCGAGCACCTTAAGCTTGCTTGCAAGGGTCCAGGACTGGGGAGCACCACTTGCCAGAGTAGACTCACAAATAGGAGAGTCTAGGTGCAAATGCATGGTTTTTGGATCCTGTTGTGTGCCTGAGGCTTCAGATGACAAAGCCGGCCAATTTGCCCATGTAGTCACTGTGGGGTTCTGGAAGCAAGAGTTGCAGGCCAGGTTATTTTCACCCAGGCAAGAGGGCAGCAGGTCAACACAGTAAGACAGCAGTCCAGCAACACACTACTCCAGCAGGGCAGCAATCCGGCTGAGTGGCAGTCCAGCAACAGCACATCAGTCCTTCTTTGTGGCAGAGTATCCAAAGGTCCAGATGTGTACTGAAGATTTGGTGTATGAGATCCAGTATCTTTGCACAATTGTGCCTTTAGATTGTGGGGAGCTTCTAGAGACATGCCTATAAAGTGCACAGGTTCTCTGCCTTCCTTGCCCTGGCTCCAGACACACTACAGGGAGTATGCAGCCCCTTGTGTGGAGGGAGGACACAGTCTACGCCAGTGTAAGTGTAGCTGTGCCCAGCTCTGCCCTCTGAAGGACGGGGCCCTCTAGGGCTACGTGGGTTCTTACGACCACCTGCTATGCCTTCCCCAATGAAGAGTAGGTCAGACAGTAGATAATGAAAACTTACATTTATTCAGTTATGTACTCTGCAGAGGAGCCCAGTCAGACCTTTACCCTAAGATTTCTGTCGAGGGGACTGACTCCCCAGGGTACGCTAATACATAACAAACCTCTCTGGAGACTTCGGCCACGGTACTGGTGGTAAACTACCGGCATGCGCCGGGCATGAACAAAGGAGATACACAGAGATGAGCTAGCACCTGCCAGAGGGGTGCACTATCAGTATCTCAAGTCCACTGTGCTGATTCTCAGCATCTCTTAGCGTGAGAGCAGAACTACATGGAGAGATTGGAATTTGCAAACAGAATAACAGTTCATTAGCAAGTCGAGTTACAGCCTTGAACAAAAGAGAATAGTAACGAAGTACAGTTTTCTGCTGAGGCAAGCATGTTAGAAAGTGAGGCCTAATGTGAACACAGCTTAAACATTCTTCTAGTGGTTACAAAATACAAAATGGAGTCACATGGGCTAACTAAGGCCTAAATACGGTAATGATAATTTGGTGGGTTACATAATGTGAATACAAATGGCATCTATTTAAGCCACACATTGCTAACCTAACATAGCATAACGGGTGCACTGTGGGGAAGGGAATTTCAAATCTAACACCTCCCATCCTGTCAGCGGTGGCCCATCCGGGCACACTCAAACTCACAATTGTTACTGGCTGTCTACAAGGAATACGCAAAGCACAACTGTCCGCTACACTGAATCATGTCACCCAGACACAAGTAACAGGCACTAAATGGCAAAGGCAGAAAAATAACAACTTTCTAAAAGTGGCATTTTCCAACTTGTAACTACATATTTTACTCCATTGTAAGTTAGTATTTTTCATTACAATTCCAAAGACACCATAAATGATCTGATTACCTGCTCCCATTTGGAAATTACAGCTTATTAAATGTAATAGGGTAACTCCAATGTTATCCTATGGGAGAGGTAGGCCTTGCAATAGTGAGAACGAATTTAGAGTTTTTCTACATGTAAAACTAAAATGTAAATGTCCTATTTTTCAAGTATAGTGCACCCTGCAATTGGGCTGTCCAGGGCCTACCCTAGGGGTGAATTATATGCAGGCGTGGCTGGTACAGGTAAGAGCAGTGAGGCAGAGGGGCGGGCGGAAGTCGACATACGAAGGGATAGGGAAAATAAAAACAATAATAAATAAATAAAACTACTTACCTATCACCAAGTTGGCAATGCGGTGAGCGCAAGGTAAGTGGTTTTATTTATTTATTTTATTTTCCCTATCCCGTTGTGGGTCGACTTTGCCCCCACTCCAATGTTCTTGCCTGCACTATCCACACCTGCTTATATGTATTAAAAAGTAAGGTTTGAGTCTGGCCAAAGGTTAATTTTGCCAGGTCTAAATGGCAGTTTAAAAACTGCACACACACGCTGCAATACCAGTTCTGAGATATGTTTACTGGAGCTAATATGTGGATGGCACAATCTATGCTGCAGGCCCACTATTAGCATTTAATTTACAGGCCCTGGGTACATGTCTTAGCACTTTACTAGAGACCTATAAGTAAATGAAATATGCCAATTTACTAGAAGCCAATCATACCATGTTTTGAGCAGAGAGGACAATTAATTTAGCACTGGTTAGCAGTGATTAAGTGCAGGTACTAAGGCCAGAAAAAACGAATTCAGTAAATACTGTAGGGTAAAGGCAAAAGGGTTGTTGGGGATGACCCTTCAGAGAGTGCCAGCTTCAACAGCTGTGGTGAATTTTTGATTACGCTGGCGTAATTTGCATATTTAAGGACATTTCACATTGCGCTTATAATGCAAAAATACCTAAATTTATGCCACATTGCACAATTATGCTGTGTCCACAGCAAAAAAGGCAGCTGCTGTATGTGGAAATTGTGTTTTTTGTTCGATTTATTTTAGCACAAAATGCGTCATTGCATCCAAAATAGACACAAGGAAACAATACACAAAATATTTCTCACATGCCTAATCTCAAAGAAGTTCAGCTAACTTCCCAAATTTGAGAATCTAAAAGAAAGATGTTTAAAATAGATCACAGAAGCTAAAGAGGTGTGTTCTTTAGGGATTCATAAACAGAGAGATTATAGTTTGTCTGCATGCAATATAACATATCACTAACGATACGTTGTAAAGAAGGGTAAGCAAATGAGGAGTGAGGGGAAAAGATGACTTCATGGTCTCAGTCAGAGTTGAGGGTAAAATAATGGTGACACAATATTTTTAAATGCCAAGATCTTGGTCATGCATGTAATAATTATGCAGAAAAGACAACCAAAAACTCTACTAAGGGCAGGTTTTGTTTCCCCACAAACATAAAACAATCACAAGATTGCAAGCTCATAGAATTGCAAATGTGAGTTATAAGGCTAAAAATGTGATGCAACGCTGTAGAACACACTTTTAAAGCACTGTTCTCTGCCACAATTAGAACATATTTAAATGCAAGGGAAATGAGAAGATATAGTGCACAACTCTAAAGTGTGACAGAAAAAATGGATTTGCCCATGTATATGTACAAAATTAATAGGGTCAGATGGATCAAGGATACCACAGAAAATTGATTAGATCTCTTTGTAATGAGAAGCATAATTTCACTGGCAGAGCTCTGACATCCTCTCGACAACATAATTAACCTGAGAGATGTTGAGGCCTTGGAGAAAGCATATAATTAGGAGCACTAAAATATGAAAATATCGGTGAACGTGAAGGCAGATCTCTTTCTATTGTAGCCCGCCTTTACAATGATACGACTTATAACATTTTTAAAAACTCCCTGCTCTCTTCCTCAGTCCACATTTTCTGTTGTTCTTCGGATGTCAAATTGCAGGCAATGTCAACAGTAAATAACTGCTTAACCACCGTGTTAGGCATGACACGTGTTGGCTAATAATGAACACATTTTCCTGGCATTAGGCCTCATAACATTCGAGTGCATCTATTCTTTTACACGGCCAGTGGTACTGTGCCCTGTCAGTTGTTCGAGGCGTAGGCCCGTGTCTAATTTTTGTTTACATGGGAGTCGTTTCACGTATATTACAACCAGATTATTGCTCTACCCAGAGCTCTTGTAGGGGCATATCATCAAGGGCAATATCGCCGCTTTAGCGGCACTTTTTGCCGCTAAAGTGGCAATATTTTAATCGCCCTATCTGCAAGCTGTTGCTAGCAGCTGTTACCGACAGTTTACTGGCAATAGCGCCCCTTGTCCGCACGCCTCCCATTGCATCGCTAATGAGATGCAAAGGAGGCGTGCCAGAGAAAACACCATGAGAAAATATTGCTAATCCAGCTTCGTCGTATTGACAACGAGGGTTAGCGATATTCAAAATCACGTTAAGCATGCCTCAACGCAGGAATTTAACATCTGTTAAATTCCTGACTAAGGCATACCTAACATGGGGAGTGGATTGTGTGGCTAAGACCACAGGCCCTATCATCTAGGATATCGCCGTTTTCCACCATGGAAAACGGCGATATCCCCACTATCTCTGGAATTTTGATCGCCTCGGCAATGCGCGTTGTTGATAGCGCGCTAACCGGGTGATAAATTCCAGAGATAGCCGGCAATATATATGCAAGCGCTAAGGCCCTTGATAATATGCCCCACAGTTTGTTTCCTTATGCTTCCTCCTGCTGCATTGGTTTCTCTCACAGAGAATTGTCTCGGAAGTCATATTTCACGGGATATATGAAAGGACACCTGTGTTGCTTGTGCTGTGCTAGTAATGCTCACCTCATGCCATGCACAATCTGGGAAGAGATGAGGGAAAGATGATCTAGATCATTTATACTGGAAATATTGTGATAAAAAGAATGCATGTGGCCATCCTCATTATCCTGTGCAAAGCCCGTGGTTTTCTCTAGAATTACTGGTGTGAGTGCGAAAAACACTATTAAAACTTGCACATCACTACAGGAAAAACACAACGGCCATATTAATGCCCCTTTAGTAGCTACTTTACACTTGTCCATTTGGTGTTCATATTTGTCCCCAATAAACACTCTTACCGAGGCTGCTCAAATACTCAGTGTTGTCCACCATGGAGCCCATCAGCTATTGTTTCATTATAATGCCTCACTGATACACCATTATAGGTCTGGCCTACCCCCAATCCTACTAGAATGGAGCTAGTATTCCCAAATCTTTCAGGTGACACCAGGAATTGACAAACGCTTTCCTTTGCCCATTTAGCAGGAGAAAGTGGGGTAAGGTTTCCTCGCTTCGCCAAAGTTGCTGAGGTGACTTATAGTTACAGCTCAACCCTAATGATGATTTTCTGCACGATGATGTTTTGTGGGAGGAGCAATGAACAGCAGAAAGTCATGGCAAGCCTACAACTCACTCCATGTTTTATCCCACGAGAGGTGCTGGGAGGGTCAGTGGGGATGGTGCAAGTGGTCGGAAGGCTGGGGTTGGTGCATAGGACTGCCAGGTTCTGTACCACCAGAGAATGGCACAACTCATGGGTGACTGAGCAGGATGAAGAGGATGGCTGTGGATTGGAGCTGCCATACCTGTTGCCACAAAAGACCTCTCTTGTCGCCATGATCAAATCTTGCATCTGTGGAAGATCGCTAAAGTTGGCGCTTTCACCTTTCTAAACTTTGTGAGCAGCACAGTTTCAAAAGTTAAAAGAAAATATGAGATTGCAATGCGAGTGATATTGCAACTTTGCACATCACTAGTTAACTTTAGCTTCACAGATAGAAAAAAATGATACACTGAGAAGTCCCTTTTCATTGCATTTCTTCAAATAAAACCACAGAGTGTGCATCTAGATTTGGGGCAATGTGTTGTGTTTTTAGGGAAACCAAAGCCCAAAACTATTACTATTTACTGGGAACCAAGTACCCTATTGTATCACTTAACTTTCACAGGGTAGCAAGGAAGAGCAGTATAATGCCTTCTCAGGGTAGGTGGTGTTGGCTAATATCCCCAGCTCACTGGTAGGCAGCAATAACGCTCAATAAATCATTTTCCAGTCAGTGCCTTTTCCTATAAAAAGGAAACATGCTCATTACACACTCAGACTACTAAATAATATACATTCATTTACAAATATCTACAAACAGGCATTTGGCACTACCTTTCATGACAATCGCAGAACAGTAGGCACCACAGCAAGCAATAACTATGCATCACAGTACTCCTACACGTATGCCTAAGCACAACAGTATAAGGTGCAGTTTTAAGAAAACAGCTGTGTTAGCCTTATCAGGGTGTCACAACATTACTAAAAGTAAAGATATGGCATAATAAACCAATATAACACTCTTGTTCGATTTGACTATCAATTCAGGAAACTCCTCCACTCATGGAAGGTACTCTCCACTCTTACATAACATCCTTGCCTACCATTAACCTCATCCCTGTCCCCTCCCCTTCCTATTCCTCAACCATCTCTACCCACAACAATTTCTGTCCCTCAGTGTGAATGTACTACATCTCTGAACCTCACACCTGCTACAATCTACTTAGTTTTCATAATCCTGTAACACCAAATGAGCAACTGGCTATTACTTCGCTCCAAGCAAGTACTCCTTTCAGCACCACCCTCTGTCTCATCCAACCCTAGAGCCCATCAATTGTCCCTGACATCCCAGGCATCTATGCTTTCTGTGACATACCAGAATGCCCATACTCGCCTTGCTTTCCCTCCCGAGCCTTCTTACCAGCAGAGAAAGTCTTCAGTCACTCCTACTTTGTCTAAGCGCACACACACTCACCAACCATGATTGCAACTCTCATATATTACAAATAAAAAAATTTCCAGCCCCACAACCCCCCTCCATTAGTCTTCTGAAGCTGATAACCGTCAGACCTGTTATTCAGAGTCCCCACCCATCCCAAAAGCTCTCCCTGCTTACGTGCTACGCTCCCTGAGCAACAGGCTAGATTCCCACCTTTCATATGTCGAACCTCTCTCATCCTCCTTTCTATTCTTGAAAGATAACCTCGTCAGATAACAAGTTCAAATACAAACCTACTTTCTCCATTATCCACTCATGCTCCTGATAGCAATCTCAGGGTAATTGCCTGAAATATTAAACTTCTCACACCAGTAAAGCTCAATATGCTGATGACCCACAGAACTCCTATCTCTCAGCAACCAACTAAACTCCCTCCTGCTTCCTGGTCATCAACTGAGATAGACGCCATACTGTTCGACACAGGAGTTGGGTCGTGTAATGTGGTGCTGATCTGGAAGGGCACTAGGACCGCCTCGGACTAGGAGGCAAGGAGGGGCGGAACTAGGGAGGGGCAAGGGGATGCCCGGGGAAAAGGAACGGCAGTTTGAAGCAGGCTAGCGACGAAGTATGTCGCGTGTAATAAAGGAAGAGTTGAACCCTCACACATGTCTGCGTGGTACCTCCGCCGACACTACAGATGGCGACGAAGGTGGGATTGCGTGGTCAAGCTCCGCGAGCGTGGAGTGCTCCGGACGGCGATTCGGCGTGAGTTGGGAGCCCACCCCGATCGCGTTCGTGTGTGAGGGCTGCGACACGGGTGTCTACCCCGGTCGCTTATGAAGTGAGGCCTGCTGTGACTGCGCGTGGCGAGATGCGTCGACGATCTGGGAGCCTACCCTGATCGTGTGCTGCCCGCTCCGAAGTGGATGGTGAGTGGCGGATCGTTTGCGGTGCCCCCCCCCTTCGGTGGAGTTGCTGTGAGGCGGACTGCTCCGGTCGCTGAGATCGTGATCTGGGTACCCCCCCTGTCATGTGCTGCCTGCACTGGAGGACTCGTGGTGAGTGCCTCCCCTCGAGGGATACGTGTGGAGCAGTTTGTGGACTGGCTGGAGAGCGGTGGTCTGCGTGTGGAGATCGAGCCAGAAGGGGCGTGTGCAACTGAGGCGGCCATCTTTGAGTCAGGCGCCTGCACCTATCCCCTGCGAGGTCATCCCGGCGGCCATCTTTAAGTCAGGCAGAAGCTGATTTGGGCAACAAGCATTGACACAAGCAACTGCAAGCCCTGAAAATCATCAAGCATTGGTAACATTAAAGTGAAAGTAGCAACAAGCATCGACACAAGCAATTGCAAGTTCCGAAAACCATCAAGCATTGGTAACATCACGTTGACAGTGGCATCAAGCATTGACACATGCAATGGCGAGCCTGAAAATCATCAAGCATTGGTAACATTAAACGGAAAGTAGCAACAAGCATTGACACAAGCAATTGCAAGCCCAAGAAAACCATCAAGCATTGGTAACAGTAAATTGAAAGCAGCAACAAGCATTGACATGTGCAAGTGCAAGTTCAGAAAACCATCAAGCATTGGTAACTCTCCCATTGACAGTGGCATCAAGCATTGACGCCTGCAATTGCGAGCCTGGACCATAATCAAGCATTGGTAGCATTAAAGGAAATGGTATCAAAAGCACCATCAACTGTGGCAAACGGCCCCTGCCATGTCGACTGCACTGGTCCGCCAGTCTGGGTCTACGTCGCCCATCGCTGGGCAGTTGGGTATGCTTGGTGTGTCTTTCCTGCGCCCACCTGAGAAGTTGGTCCTTGAAACTGGTGGAGGCATGGGCCTCCGATGGAAAGAATGGCTCGAGGACTTCGAGGATTTCATGAAAGCGTCGCAGGTGGTGGATCCTGGCCAACAGCTCATAGCGTTACGTAACCTGATAGGCAAGGACGTTGGGCAAATAATAAAAGAACTAACGGCAGCGGATGCGGCATCCTACGCCTCTATGTGTGCGGCGCTCAACACAAAGTTCCATACACAAACATAATATAGACTATGAGAGGTACACCTTCAATCCTACTGCTCAAGAGAAAGATGAGCCCATGAGCTCATTCATCACCCGCCCCAGACGCTTGGCTCGTTACTGCGAATTTGATTCCTTCTCGACAGAGGATGCTCTGCGCCTGCGGGTCATTGAGGAGTGCCAATCAGAATCCTTGAGAAGGAAGTTGCTGAAAAAGAGCTATTCCCTCGATGAGATAGAAGAAATGACACGGGTGCATGACCAAGCAGAAGAACATGCAAAGAAAATGGAGGCTGGGAGAGGTGAGAAGCGCGAGCAAGCCTTCCAAATTCAATCACGCACCGGATTCAGACGCTCACTGGTGAAACACAGGCCATCTAGTGACAAGAGGGCACAACAGTCGGTGCGTAGGAGACATCGCAGCTCCAGTCGCAACAACAGAAGGAGGGATCGGCGGCTCAAGTGCTATCGCTGTGGGTATGATTTTCCTCACACAGATGGGTGTCCCGCCATGGGTCAGGAGTGCCGTAAGTGCGGAGGGGAAAATCACTTTGAAAATGTTTGCGGTAATCACAGAAGGCGCACATCAAGAGGCCATGGCAGGGCTTCTCGATCGGCTGGCACCAGACATCAGGCCAAGGCAGTACGGGATTGGCGGGACTCGTCAACGGGTTCCTCTCAGTCCAGTTGTCAGTCATACAAAAGTCACAGACAAAGGCACACGTCGTCTCAAGACTCCAGGTCACTATCGCCCATCTCGCAAGACAGTGACGAGTATGTATGCATGGTCGCGGATCCTGACCGACTCAAAAAGGATCCCCGAATCAGTATACAAGTGGGAAAACATCACACGAAGTTTGTCATGGACAGTGGAGCTTCCTTGAACTACATGCCAGTAGCAGAATACCAGCGAATCAAACCTCGTCCATCACTGCGCCCTGCCCATGTAAAAGTATATACATGGATGTCAAGAAAGCCACTCCCATGCTTGGGGAAATTTTCTACGCAACTCACGTACAGGGATCGGACCATCCCCGCACACATTCACGTCATCGAATGGCCGGAAGCTGACTGCCTCCTAAGCCTTCCAACTGCGGAACGACTACGCCTGGTGGACATCCTGTATCTCGTGGATGATGAGCTTGATGTGACACTGAAATTTCCAAAACTGTTCTCTGGCCTGGGGAAGATGACTCGCTGCCAGATTCGATTGCATATCAATGACCAGGTAGCGCCCATAGCACAGCATCACCGGCGGATCCCTTTCCACCTGCAACAAGCCGTTGAACGAGAGCTACAAGATCTGCTGGATGCGGATATCATCGAACGGACAGAGGGACCTACACCATGGGTCTCTCCGGTGGTTGTCGTGCCAAAGAAGGGCGAACTTGACAAGGTTAGGTTGTGTGTGGACATGAGGGCGCCCAACACTGCCATTGAGCGAGAGAGACACCCATGGCCGCATATCAGTGATATGATAGTGGCACTAAATGAAGCCACGATATTCTCCAAATTAGATCTAAACAAAGGGTATCACCAACTTGAGTTACACGAAAAATCAAGATACATAACGACGTTTTCCACTCATGTCGGCCTGTTCCGGTATAAGCGACTCAGCTTTGGTGTGTCATCCGCGGCTGAAATATTTCAGGAAGCCATCAGGAAGGTCACCCACCACATTCCTAACACTCTTAACTACAGTGATGACATCCTCGTGCACGGGTCCACTACACAGGATCATGACACTGCATTGGAGCGAGTGTGCCACGCCTTGTTGGAAGCCAATCTCACTCTAAACAAAGCTAAGTGTGAGTTCCACAAATCCACGCTAAAGTTCTTTGGCCACATCTTCTCGCAAGCAGGAATGAGACCGGACCCAGAGAAGGTGGCAGCGCTAAATGATACCCCCAGCCCCCGCGATGTAGGGGGCGTTTGATCTTTTCTTGGAATGGCTAGCTACTGTTCGCGCTACATCCAAAACTACGCGACAATCAGTTACCCGCTGCGTCAGCTCACGAAACAAGGGCACTCGTTTCAGTGGTCAGCGAAGTGTGAACGGGCCTTTAAGGACATCAAGGCAGCTGTGGAGTCCGCCGACAACATGGCATATTTTGATCAAAAGAAGAAAACAGAAATTACGGTGGACGCCAGTCCAGTTGGTTTGGGAGCAATACTGGCTCAATATGAATCAGAGGGAGACCAACGACATATAATCGCGTACGCGAGCAGGAGTCTGACGGAGGCCGAGAAAGCGTACTCACAACCAGAGAAGGAGAGCTTGGCCGTTGTCTGGGCCTGCGAACACTTTCACATTTTTGTGTACAGCAAACACTTTACGCTAATCACTGATCATCAAGCTCTTATTACCATCTTTGGCAATCCACGGGCAAAAATGCCCCCCAGAATAGAACGATGAGGTCTTCGCCTTCAAGAGTACACATATACCATTGTGCACAAGCCAGGCAAAGCGGAGAATCCCGCTGACTACATGTCTCGGCATCCCAAGGTATCAACTCGGTGCAAATCGTCGGTGGCAGAAGAATACATTTGCTTTGTGGCAGACCAAGTCCGTCCACCAGCTGTCCCGGTCAACGCCATCATTGATGCTACTCTGGAGGACGCCACGCTGATAGAGGTGAAGAGGCGACTGCTAAACAATGAGTGGAGACATCTGGAAGGTAACGATCACAACAGAGAGGCTGACCAAAATTAGCTGGCTGCCTTCAGGCACGTGAGAGAGGAACTGTCAGTGGCCCCCAATGGGTTAGTGTTAAGGGACACTCGACTCGTCATCCCCAGAAGTCTCTGTCAGGGAGTAGTCAACTTAGCCCATGAAGGTCATCGCGGAATTGTGGCTACCAAGAGGGCTCTGAGGGAACGAGTGTGGTTCCCAGGTCTTGATGAAATGGTAGAAAACACGTTGAGAGACTGTCCTCAATACCAACTAGTCAGCAGGCCTGATCCTCCTGCACCCCTGCAAATGTCCAGACTATCGGAGGGGGTGTGGCAGCAAGTGGCAGTAGACTTTTTTGGGTCTATTTAAGTCGGGACAATAAATCTTAGCCATAATGGATGAATACTCTCGCTTCCCCATTGCTCACATCATATCATCCACCAGAGCTTCAAGTATGATACCTGTGCTAGATGAAGTATTCGGGGCTTGGGGCATCCCTGTAACGGTGAAAACAGACAAAGGGCCCCCGTTCAATAGTCAGGATTTTGCGGACTTGCCAAGCATCTAAATTTCAGACATCGCAAAATCACGCCTCTGTGGCCTCAAGCCAATGGGATGATCGAGAGATTCATGTCCACGCTAAAGAAAGCCATTCAGCAAGCAGAGGTGGCACGGCAAGACATCCAGACTGTGCTCAATGAAGTTCTACGGGCATACCGGAACACTCCTCATTCCACGACGGGGAAATGTCCCGCCACGCTAATGCTGGGTCGGCCCGTGCGCACCAGGATACCGATGGCGGAGTGGTCTGACAAGGCCGTGTGGCCAGAATCGGACACCGATGACATTGCTCGAACGGAACTCAAAAAGGAGAAACTTAAAGTGTACGCGGACCATCGTAGGAGGGCTGCTCCATCTGGGATCCAGGAAGGTGACTGGGTCCTGGTGAAACAGGAACAGCAGAAGAAAACGGACTGTCGTTTTAATGAGACTCCTCTGGTGGTCGTCAGACAAAAGGGGACTATGATCACTGCCGAGACGGATGACAAGAGGATAACCAGGAACGTGACTCACTTTCAGAAATGTAGTCCCAAGGTGCGAGAGTCTCTTGGCAGTGCCAGCCAAAGGGAAACCGGTCCCCGTGAAACTGAGACCAGTATTCTGCCACCAAGAACGGACTCGAATGAAGGAGGCAGTGATCGTCCTGGAGTCGATAGTCGTCCTCGCCGACACATCAAGAGGCCGAGTCGGCTGATCGAGGAACTGTAACTATGTTGATGTTATTTGAGTATGTACATCAAGTATTAGGATGCGCGTTTTGAATTTTGTTAAGAAAGGGGGAGATGTAATGTGGTGCTGATCTGGAAGGGCGCTAGGACCGCCTCGGACTAGGAGGCAAGGAGGGGCGGAACTAGGGAGGGGCAAGGGGATGCCCGGGGAAAAGGAACGGCAGTTTGAAGCAGGCTAGCGATGAAGTAGGTCGCGTGTAATAAAGGAAGAGTTGAACCCTCTCACGTGTCAGCGTGGTACCTCCGCCGAAACTACAGGTCGCAGAGTGGCTGTAGGTGCGGCAGCGTGGATACAAAGGGCAGCTGCGGCACAGTGATTCACATACAGCCAGACTCATTCCAGCATGTCCCCTCTCCTGGCGAAGCTGATCGCTGTGCTGCCAGCACTGGGACCTTGTTTGGATCCATCGCCTGATCTGCTCTCCAGATCAGGCAGTGAATTCTTTCGGTGAAGGAATTACTGGTCCAGGTAGATTGTGCAAACATCTGTTTTATTTGTTGTGCGTGAACAGTTCTATAAAAGTGAGGAATATAATGGCTTTCTGGGCGACCTTTGCACTTCCGAGTGGCACGATTGTTGCAAATACGTACCAACTCATTCCATTTTAAAATGTTATTCCCCGTTTTTTCTTATTTGTTATCTTTATTAGTCTAATTTCTGGCTGATTCTACAAATATGTTCTTTTTGTGATTGGTATGTACCTTCTCCTTGCAAACTTTGCTATTAAGCTTAAGTTTACAAGCTTGTAGGGGTTGTTGTTCATATTACATTTTCATGTAAAATGTCGCATTTTCTAATTGTAGCATTCTCTTGTGATCCCTACTAAAGTTTATTATATGGATGGCCTTAGCTAACTTCCCCTTAATAGGAATTGTGACGCTGGGTGGTCGTTTGATTGCTTCCATGCCATGTGCCCCTGCACTTCCTTTCCAGTGCTGTGTTATGTTTTGCTATTTGTTATTACCTTTGTCCACACCCGCTGAAAGCTTGCCTGGTTTATTTAAAGTTTTACTTTACATTTTCTCTAGTGTTGCTTGTAAATATTATTTGGTGGATACAGCCTTGCCGGTGAAGGGGCAACGAGACTGTCTACCTCTGTGTTAATCAACAAACAGTCAAGGAAGTGGTGGTAAACAATGAGTGGAAGCAATCTGGAACAGCTCCTCTCTTGTGTTTTTCAGCAGTTTTGTTTTGCAGTGAAAGGAACAACTCCTACTTTGCTCGTGCACATCTCAAAATAACTCTATGGTTTCAAACACAGTATCAACAGCGTTTGTTTATTTTGTGTATTTAAAAAAGGTTTTGGAGGCATTTTATTTGTTGACTTTTTTAAGAGCGTAATCAATGTGATTGTTTAGTTTTAAAGCTTTAGGGTTTTCAATCAATCAATCGCGTGTTTGTAGAGCAAGACTACTCACCCGTAAGGGTCTCAAGGCACTGGGGAGGAGGAGAGGTGCAGCTTCCAGTCCATCAGGTAGGGGGTGTGTCGAAGAGCCAAGTTCTGAGGTTTCTCGTGACGATGGGGAGTTTTGGGGGTATTTAACCTGCCTCTGTTATATCTTATTTCACTAAAACTCTTTTTCTTGTACATTATCGCATATAAATGCACTTCCAGATATATAATATAAGAAAACCAGTTTTACAAAAAACACTTTAAATAAGTACCTCTCAATGCAGTGCTATAATGTGTCTATTAGTGTCAAAGCGTCTTTGTTAAAGAAATACATGTTTTTGAATTTTGAAGAGACTTTATCATATTTTATATTAAATAGTACAGTAGTTTCTGATATACAACCTAGCAGCAGCACACTTGCAAGTCCCATACATGAAAATAGACCCAATTACAGCCTCAATAGAAGTCAATGGGAGAAATGCATTTTTAAATCTCCCGCTTTCCTCTTTAAAATGTTGGCATGTATGTAGGGTAGACCCCGTCGCCCCTAGTTGGAATTTTTGCCCCAGTGAAGTAAGCTGAAATGTTCCAGACAGCGGACAATTTTCAGCAGTGCCTGCACTGTTGACTGCTTTCTGCTGAGCAACAACGTGTAGGTGATGGAGGTGGTTTTCATTTTCCCCTTATAGTGGGCCCAAGGCAAAGGGCTGATTTAAAGGACATCAACTCTCCTTTTTCTGCAAGTACAATCCTGCCTGAGAGCTATTGGCAGCCTCTTACCTATGTGCCAGAGAAGTGGAGAAGAAACAAAGGAACAATCACCTATAATGCATTTAAGAGAAACTATGAGTTGGAAGCAAGTTTTTGACTTTGTTTAACCCCTATATAGAAGTGCATGCACTGTAAGAATGTCAGATAAATCTAAATGTGTATTTACACAAATAGCCATTTAAATACCTACTTTTTTAAATGTAATTCTTTTACCGGTGTCACTTCCTATGATGCCAAATGCAATTTTGCAAGCAGTGATGCAACACGCTATGATTTCACTTTGCATTCTGTCTAACTTAGTTAGTCCCCCCACTTCTTTCATCAGGACTTGTGCTCTTATCACAGATATAGCAATTCTAGAGGCTTAAGCTGGTTGTGGAAAAATAATGTATAGAACAAAAACAAAATAATGCAACACTATGTAACAATAAAAATTAACAACTTGACCTCAGACACGTTTACCATAACCAGAAGTGTCCCTCAAGGCTCAGTCCTCTCTCATATACATTTCAATATATACATGGAGCCCCTCACAGCCATTCTCAAACAATCAAACATCCTCTACCACCTCTACATGGATGACATACAGATCTACCTAGGAAAAAACCTCACTAGAAGACCTACGCAGACTTAGCCTTATTTTCAAACAAATCCACAACTGGCTCTCACTCAACCACTTGAAACTCAACCAGGATAAGACAGAAATCCTATTCTTATCCAACAATGGACAAACCACCAAGGTTCAAGAATGGTTAAACACCACTGATACTGTGAACTGCACTGTCACTATCAAAATCCATCAAATACTTGAGGATCTCTCTTGACCCAAGCCTGTGCATGAACCAACAGATAAATAAATCAGCCAAGAGCACATTCTACAATCTGAAATTCCTGCATAAAACATACCCTTCACCCCCCAAAATGATTGGGGACGCGCCAAATTCAAATCTGTACTTGCTGCCACCGTGAGTGGAACGATTGGAGGGCTCTGGCTCCTGATCACATCAGTGTTGCTGCCTGTTTCTCCGGATATCGCCGTGAGGGAAACGGCTTGTGCATTGCCTACATTATCCAGGGGGCTGTGCGAGCTGACGTCGAGCGTCACTAGAGGGCGAAGAGGACAATAAATATTGGGAGCGCCTCCCGCAGCGCGGGACGCACCACATTCAAATCTGTACTTGCTGCCACCGTGAGGGGAACGATTGGAGGGCTCTGGCTCCTGATCACATCAGTGTTGCTGCCTGTTTCTCCGGATATCGCCGTGAGGGAAACAGCTTGTGCATTGCCTATATTATCCAGGGGGCCGTGCGAGCTGACGTCGTGCGTCACTAGAGGGCGAAGAGGACAATAAATATTGGGAGCGCCTCCCGCAGCGCAGGACGCGCGCGGGCTCGCCCGGGCAAAGCCCGGGCCAAGGGCGGGCCCGTCCTTGCCCGTTAGTGGCAGATAGAGGCTGGGCTGGGCATACTCTCTAAGTTGCTGGTTACGTGTTTGGACTGATATTCGTGACAAGATCCGGTTACAGTGGTATTTGCACCCTTGATGGGCCTATTCATACGTATCATAAGAGATTGTACTGGGATTTGTTCTATTTAGTGTTTTCCCATTCTCCGTTTGTAGGTTGTTAAGTTTGTATTAAACGTAAGTGGGTTGTATATGTGTATGGTGGGTTCTTGCTACTCATCTTAACATGACTAAGAGGAAGGCTGGTGACAGGGTGGAGGGACTTTAGACGATTATTTAATCAGGGCTGAGACGGCATTGAATCAAGAGATTCAAGCTGTCGAACGTAGACTTTCTTTAGAACCTGCCTTTTCATTGCCCTGTGCCCAGCCCCCGGTAGTTTTACCTACCTCTACCAATCCTTGTATTGATGACAGTACCCCTCCTGTTTCCCTGCTTATCTCACCTACAACGGGGTTTCATGACACGTCCCAGCGTAGTGTTAGTACACCGAGCTCACCTAGGGTTACCACGAGAGGGAGAATGGCACTTAAAGGGAAAACGAGAGAACCGCCTAGTAAAAAAAGAAAAGGGCAAGGTGCTAGCAAGCAAACTGTATTGATGGCCCAACCAGAGCTTAGAGGGACTCTAGCAAAAGGGAAGGGTTCTGACTCTAAGGGTAGACCACAGACGCAGTCCATGATTCAGCCCCTCCTGAATTCCCTAAGTGCCTGTTTTAACGACCAGCTAGTTGCCCTGATTCAACCCGTTTTACATAGATTAGATCTAGTGGTAGAGAGGTTAGACCTGATTGAAGCTAAATTTAATAGTAGTAAGTTTCCTGCTGCTAGGTTACCATCACAGTCGAATGGGGAAATGGCTGATAGCATTACCATAGAGGACTGTAATGTTGGATCCATTATGACAACTAGGGCCCCAGCAGCTAATTTTTCCAGACGGGATGTGAAGGACCATGTTTTAGCAACGGAGGTGGCCTCTAAAAGGGGTACCAATCTCCTTGCTGAGCAAAGCCGGCCTCTGTTAGTTAACAGGGTAAGAAATGAGGAGGAGGGAGCTGGGGTTCACAACACACTTCCCAATTTGCACCTTCCCCCTGAAGCTACCCCTTACACAATAATTTTAGCAAATGTTCCACCTCTCACTGTTGGGACCTATGAACATTGGTCTAACCTTAAGAATAAATCCTTGCACTACCTTGGGAAAAGATTAGGGAACAGTAAAGCCTTGTTTGATGAATTTAAAATGGTGAGGCGTATTAATTGGATTGGCCAGTCTCATAAGTCCCTACCAGGTGATTGTGTGGTGCTGAGTTTCAGGTCTCCAATACTGGTTGAATATATTCTTGACGTTGTCTCTCAACAGCCGAATGTGCCCAATGTGATTAAAATTCTCCCACTAGGTTTTTTTTACCAGCCAGGAAGAACCCAGCCCAAGAGGGATTGCCGGGTTTTGCCGAGTATTCCCACATGGTCTATCCAGCCCATTCCAACATCTAATCGTTTTGATATTTTATCGTCTCTGGAGGAAAACGATTGACGTAGGGTCAGCTCTGACCATTCCCTGCTGAAAATACCTGGGGTTCCGGTTCCTTCTTGTCGAGCGGGTCCGGATAGTGCCATGTCATCAATCCCCAGAGAAATTCATTGTCTGACTATCTGCTCCACTACTTCACAGCCTCCTAGGGTCTGTTTAGCTTGAGTCATGCCAGGTGGTGGTATCTAGTCCTGCTAGTTCTTTCGTGAAAAATGCTTCATGGAATATTGCAGGCTTGGTATCTAGGTTAGATATACCAGACTGGGCAAGTTTTATTGCCGACATAGACATATGGTCATTTCAAGAGACCTGGGCAACGGTCCCCCTATTTCGTACAATTTTTTTAAAAAAATTTAAACCAGCGGTCAAGGGCCTTAGGGGTAGACCGATGGGTGGTCTGACCACGTGGGTTCGCCAATGTGAGGGTGTCACAGTGGTAGAGGTTTCGATTGATAGCCCAGACATATTGGTAACTAGGGTTCAATCAACGAAAGGCCTTAATCTCCTCATCATTAACATCTATGTGAGGGGTCTCCCCGGTGGGAGATGTTCTCCAACTTGTTTACTTTTGGAGAGCCTCTTGGGGACAGAAATGAAGTCCAACAATAAGTTAGTGGCTGGGGACTTCAATACCTGTTTTGAGCCTCTGGGTGCGGACAGAGGGGATCTAACCGAGGTTGAGGATTTTCTTTGGGATGTTCCCCAGTTGGAGCTGACTCCAATAAGGAAATGGACACAAGCTGCCCTGTATATGAAGGGTTTATGTTTAAATATGGGCTTGAGAGCCGTTAATGGGAGAACTAAGTCAGATAGGCTAGGGAGGTTGACTTTTGACAATGGCAGAACCGGGAGTCGTATCGACTATATTTTAGTTAACTTGGAGATGTGGCCTCTTGTTGTTGATATGGTGGTAACAAGTAGAGTAGAAAGTGACCATAATCCCCTCGTCGTATCCATTAACGATAATAGTTTTACTAGCTCCCTTACGACCGATGATGCTTCTGCATCTGCAGATGTAATTCTAACCAATGATCAAAGAAGGGTGCGATGGCCTAAGATCGCCACAAATGAGGATACACGGGTTTCAATTAGGAACCTGGTTAGTAATACAATGGTAACACTCAACTGCTTGAAGTCCCAGGAAAAGATTAAGGGTAAAATTCGGAACATCCATAATGCTCTATTTTCAGAACTTAAATCTTTTTTTGTAAAAGTTTTACCACCTATAGATGAAGGTAAAGAGTTGAGATCCTGTACCTGGTTTGATAATGATTGTAGAAAGGCCCAAAGTGCTATGATTCAGGCCATTAAATCCAGGTTACCTGTACCCATCCAAAAATGCAGGGCTGACTACAAACTCGCCCAATTAAAGGCAAAGCAAAATTGGGATGAGGCCCGTTGGAGGGATTTATACCAGGCTTGTGACGGTCGTAATATGGTTCAATTTTGGCACCTTCTTAAATGGGGCAATCGCCCCTTTGATATGCGGCCCTCTACTCATGTCGAGCCCCAGCAGTGGGTTGCGTATTTCGAGGAGCAGTTCAAGGTCAGCGATAAGCCCGCTTCTATTACATTTTCCCCTGTATTTGAAACCCCCTTGGAATTTACTCCTTGCGAGGTGAAGTCTGTATTAAAAAGTATTCGGAGTGGCAAAGCCCCGGGACCAGACTGTATCCCCGCTGATTTATTTAAACAAGAGCAATATGTATGGGTCCCGTACTTGACGATGCTAGCTAATGGCCTTGCGGGTGGAGCTTCAGTTCCTGACTCGTGGCTTGGTGCGGAGATATTGCCGATCTACAAGAAAGGCGATCGCTCTGCCCCGGCTAACTATCGGGCGATTAGTCTCATAGACGCAGTACAAAAAATCATAGCTCGCCTAGTACTGGGTCGCATACAGAATTGGATGATCGGAACTAATGTGTTAACTCCCCTTCAGGCTGGGTTTCGGTCCCATATAGGGACCCAGGATCAAGCATTTAGGGTTGTCCTTTTATATTGGAAGGAGGTTTTTCTCGGGGGTGGTAAGCTCTTTGCGGCCTTTGTGGACTTACGGTCCGCGTTTGATCTTGTGCCAAGGGCTAAGTTATGGGAAGTACTCTTGGAGATGGGTATGCCTAAAGAGTTGGTGTCGATCCTGGTAAATATCCACGAAAACACGTATGCCCGTGTTCGCTAGGGTAAACCAGGGGAGGTGACAGAAAGATTTAAGGTTTCGAAAGGTGTTCGCCAAGGGTGTGTGCTTGCTCCTATCCTGTTTTCACTGTTCATTAACAGGGTTATAAGTTATTTTTCTGACCATCCGACGGACGCTATCACTCTGGCTGGCATGAAGATCCCCCTCCTCATGTTCGCGGACGATACTCTTTTGATTTCTAAGACAAGACAGGGCCTGCAGTCGGCCCTGTCTCGTTTTGAGTTATTTTGCCGCGAACATGAGTTGGAAATAAATGTAGGCAAGACTAAGTTTATGGTTTTACGTGGCCCAAGGCATGTTAGTGCGCAGGTTCGTATGGGAGGTGCTACTCTGGAGCAAACGGCTGTGTTTACCTACTTGGGGGTTACCTTCAGTGAGAATTGTAGCTGGAAGCATCAACTGGATCTCCTTGATTCAAACATGCCCAATTAGGTGGAGCTTTGTTGAAAGAGCATAGTCATTCCCTAACTAAACCTATTGCTCCCCTGATGAAGATTTACGGTTCTAAGATTCACCCTGCCATTATGTACGGTGCTGAATTGTGGGGATTTAGTAATTTGTCTAAACTAATGATTGCACAGATTACATTTCTTA
This sequence comes from Triturus cristatus, assembly GCF_964204655.1. NCBI lineage: Eukaryota > Metazoa > Chordata > Amphibia > Caudata > Salamandridae > Triturus > Triturus cristatus. The sequence continues at coordinate 462,617,515 of NC_140594.1, forward strand.
GGTCCGCAATAGGGCTTCAACACCTTGTATCCCATTACTATATGATTTAGGCCTCCAGCCCCTTGAGGACATGGTAAGGTACAGACCTCTCGCATTTTGGCGACGTCTGTGGACCACACTGGAACTGTCTATTTATGCCAAAGCACTAATGGAAGTCAAAGGGCTTGAGGGCATGTGCGAAGGAGGCAAGTGACCCATGAATGAGAATGTACACAATGCCAAGTGTGGAGTGGATGTGCTGGCCAGACTGCAGTATGCAGACCACAGACATATCCATGTCAACATACACTGGACGCAACCATGTTACCCCAGCCAGTGGGGAAGATCGCGGAAATGTAGCTTGTTATGTCCTCCCTGTAAGCGTGTGTAGAGTGGGCTGGCATGGCTTACGCCAGGCTAGCGTAGGGGTGTAAATAAAAAGCACATAGCTCTGGGTGTGGTTCTCTTCCGGAATGTCTGCCAGGGTGGCGCCTCTCACCCCGCCATGAGGTTGATGCCATGAGCGGTGGGGCCTGTGATCCTGTGCGCCTGCCACAGCCCGGTCCGCTGGTCCCCAAGCCAGTCTTGCCCGACCCTGGGAACCCAGACCTCACTGCCCACCTGCCGACACCGGCGTGTGTCACGGAGGGCCCAGCAAGTGCCGGTGCAAGCTCCAAGCCCGAGGCCCGCTACCTTGTCAGCCTCCTCAGACCATCACGGCCTCCGCGAGCAAGGCCCGCAGTACTCCTTTCTCATTGCCATACTCCGCCGGCATACACAGCGGTCAAGTAAGTCACACATTTGGAACTGAGTCTTGATTACACAATGACAGAGTACATGTTTTATGGCAGAGTTTATATCACTATACTCCCTTCGATGTGGTGACACCAACTCTGTGCATAGCATTCCAACCACACCGGCCTTTTGGCCCTTGCTGACTTCTGCCTTTGGCCTACACTGCGGTCCAGCAGGCCTAACACCAATCCAATCCAGTCCGTACCAGGCAGGACACGGCATCTTCGCAGGTTGCACACCCGCTCATCTCTGGTACCTCTACCTCCGTCAACCACAAATCATCTCCACATGCCATCTCAATGTCGTGTGTGAGAGTTCCAGGAGGAGCTGGCTGAACAGCGGTTGGCCCACACTGACCGCTGCCTTTGGCCTACTCTGCGGTCAAGTAGGTCAGACCTTTTGAACTGAGTCTTGATTTCTTCATGGCAGAGTTCATGTCACTGTACGCAAGGAGAGGAGTAAGTGGAAGATGCGGTTCAGTCCGGAGGAAAAAAGGATCTTTGTTACGGAGGTGATCGAACACTACCAACAACTGCCCTGGTGCCACCAACTCTGTGCATCACAAGCCGATGACACGTGGCTGTGGGCCCCTGCTGACCTCTGCCTCCGGAACACACTGTGGTCTAGTAGGTACACAATTTGAACTGAGTCTTGATTTCTTCATGGCAGAGTTTATATAATTGTACAGGCATCATCGCAGACTGCATCCCCTTCCAGCTCTGTTGCCACTGACTCTGTGCATCGAAAGTTCATGGACACTCTCGGGTTGAACTTGGTGGCGTCTGAGTGTATGGCCTGGGGGTTGTCTTCATCATCATCATGTAGCTGATACTGACTTGGTGGTAAACTCTGTAGCATTCTACTCCTCCATTTGCCTGTTTTTGCTTGCTTATGCCCTCTGCATCATGCCCTGGAAGGACACCTTTCACTGTCCCCCGTAACACTCTGCAACATTCACCTTGGACAGCAACGAGGACCCGCTCAGCTCGCATGCCTCTACCTCAGTGCACCACAAGTCACCGTCCCGTGGCTGTGTGCCTGTGCCGGCTGCAGCCACTAACTCTGTGCAGCTCAAGTCATTGACCCTTGCTGTTTGAACTTTGAACTTCTGATTGTCTAATCACTGTTGTAGTTGTTGCTAGCACCAACTAACCCCTGAGGAGTGGCTTACACCCATCCAGTACAGGCGTCACTAGACATATGACCCTGCCAATAAAAGGTGCCGGGCGCACATGCCCATAGCCAGTTCCACAAACTATCTCAGTGTGTCCGTGTGGTCATTATTTATGCATGAGGGCCCCGGGCTCTACCACATTACATTGTGCTGTGTACAGCAGATACAACCGTGTCACCTCAGTCAGTGGGGTAGACCTGGGATATGTAGCTGTGTCATACCCCCCTCTGAGCGTAAGCTGAGTGTACCGGCGTACGACAGTACAGCGTAGGGGTGTGGTTAATCAACACGTGGCTCTGGGCATGACTAAATTTAGGCCTTGCCAAGGAAGTAACTAATGCGTATGTCTCTGTTGTAGTGTCTGCACCACCCATCCCGCAATGGACAATGTTGCTATGTAGCATGCCCCCGGAGTGTGGGCTCGGCCGAAGGGGTAAATGAGGGAGCGCAAGCCTGCTCTGGGTCAGGGATCAGACATGCCAACTGTTGTGTGTGGTGCTATTACCACAGCATAAGCCAAAGGTCTACCCTCAAACGCATGGCGAGTTCAGCCAGCCATGAACTCTACATCTGTGTCGGACCTGTCCTTACCATAGGCCTACACACACGTGGCCGCCCACCTTCAGCGCACTACATCACTGTGTCATTGTCAGGCTTTTGGACATGCGCAGACAGGCAAGACAATGGTGTGCCGTAGGAGTGCAAGTGATGCAACCGCATGGCGCACACTGGTGAATAGGCTCGGGGGGCGGGAGGAGCAGCAGTGAGGCTACATAATTCACATTGATGCTGCTCATTTGCAACAAGCAGTACATGTCAAACAGGAATCACTAAGGCACACATATCACACACCAATGAACCAGTGAGCCTGCCAACACATCATGCAGAATGAAGTATTGACTCATGTCTCTCTGCACTGTCACAGGTGATCAAGGATATGTACTCTGCGCTTGGATGATGACACCCCTCTGAGCCCCAAACACACAGGCCCAAAGGCAGTACAATGCGGCCCACAAATGCACCAGGGGCATCGTGGATCGCACATTTGGCGTGTTGAAGTCACGTTTCAGGTTCCTGGACATCACAGGTGGAAGGCTCCTGTACAGCCCAGACATCATGTGCAAGATGATAGTTGCATGTTGTGTGTTGCACAAAATATGTGTATGCACCAATGCCCCATGGATACAAGACCTAGATGCACCGGATGATGATGAGGAAGATGAGGCAGGTGGACCACACCCCACTGCAGCTGCAGCAGAAATAGCCTGTAGGAACACCATCATTGACAATTTCTTCACATGAGCACGTCACATTGTGACTGTCCTTATCAATCATGGGACAGTACAAAATGACCACAGGCACAGCATGTGCAAATAAATGCACTCCAAGACACATTCCCTGAGTGCATGTCACTCATCTGCACAAGCACATCACTCAGACAAGTGTGAGTGCGACATGTAGTGCTAACAAGCTTATAATTTGTTAATAGATGATGGGTGCGTCACCTCTGTACAGAGAGGCTGTTTAGGGTGTCACGTATTCGAACTGTCAGTTCTGTGTGTTACAGATAGTACGGAATCCCACTCTTCGGCGTTTTACATGTGTCCCAAATGATTACATATTCGCTGTCATTTGTGACCTAGAAGTGACAACAGGGTTCTTTTGAGGTCAAATATGTACCACAACGATGCAGAGATGCCCCCCGTGATGCTAGTCCCACAGCATGAGCAACATGTACATATGGGGGAGTCACTGCCCCTACATTCGTTCATGCTTTGATAATTGATTGATCATGGACAAGACACGTCTGTGTGCAGGTGTTGATTGTCCCTCTGTAATGTTATGGGGAGATGTGGATTCACAGTGTATTTCATGTATGTTTCCGCATTGGCGCAGTTTACATGCAGACTGCATGTCAATGTACATTGTTACTGTTTGTGAGGAGATGCCTATTTGATGCGGGACAATGGCCATTTGTTCTACATCACTCATGTGGGGATGTACTCGTACATTGTCATCTCACCGTTTTTCAACACTGTTTTTGTGGTGCATTTTCCCGCATGACATGTGAGAATTGCAGACCTGTCGCTGCTTATCGCTGATTTTTGTATCACGATTGGCCACATCGCCGCTTTTTTCGCGTATGTGTTTTGCGTTTTTTGGGGCTCGCGTTGATTTTAACGTGGTCATTTGACGCGTTATCATGAGACTATTGCATGGTGCCGCCAAGTTGAGAATATTACGTTGACACGGTGTTGTTTTCCCACGATAGACTGCGATATGCAAAGTTGCGTTAAGCTAATTTAGCGATATTTATCACACATTCTTGAGAATTTCCCCCATAGGATCTTCTCCTTGACATTTCAACCTTCTGCACTCCAACACCTAACCTTGATCTTGACCCTTCTCTGCATACAATTGCATACAATGGACCATTTGTTTACTACTGTGACCTGACACCCATCGAACTATGTACCTGATTGAGCGTAAATGTTAAATGAAGTTTACCTCTATTAATTCTCGCCATCAAAAGAGATCTATGGCAATTTTTTCTTGATGAATACATGTAAAATGGCTAAGTCGAAAAACATGAGATTTCATACTGCATCGTACAAGTATGCAGAAGTGTTTTGAAACATGAAAATTTAAAACGTAAGCAAGGAGAGAGATTTTTTCTTATGAATGTGAACACATGTTTTGAGAAACAAAACGTAGTTAATGTGGAAATTGTTGTAACTATAACTCCTAATGTATTGCAATGAAATAATGTTTACATAATAAAGCTCCTGAAAGGATTAAAATTCTTAATTCAGTAATAATCGATAGTATGCAAAACTGCAGCTTCTCTAACGTTATGGAATAAAAACGTGTATTTCAGAGTGACATGGAAATATTTGTTCTGGAAAATGATGAACATGCAAATTTTTTTTTTTTTTTTAGTAGTGCCTAATATTGACATGAAACTGCTTAAGAAGAATAGTGATTTAAATTAATCAAGAGAAGTCGAAATGCAATTATTAATGTGTGATTTATAATAATTATAACGTGGTAATGATTGTGTGAAATAGCATGTAGGCCTGTGATGTATTTTTCTTTCTAGTTCAAAACATAAAATCAAGCTGAAGTAGTCACTTTAGATGCTGTGAGAACTTTTCGTTAAGTTTCTTTTCTCTACTTGACATCAATAGACTTACTTTCGGTTTAGGAACATTTTTGACAGAAATGTATCATCCCCAGAGAAAGTGCCTGGGAATGGACGGACTGTGAGTAAAGGGAAGTTTCTTACTTCCATAGAAAGGATGGATCTAAATTGCAATTGGAACTTAATGAATTTGCAAAAGGATTATTTAATGATTCTGGATTCATTTGTGATTTATCAATCACACCATGAGCAGCCCACCAAGAGCAACCAATGGAATCTGTTCAAAGTATAATTGCACCTTTGGAGGATGAGTCGGGTTAGTTGTCATTTTCCCATTTTCTTGCCTGGCATGCTGTGGGACTGACCTTTGATTTCCCTCAATGCCAAACCTTTGAACTGAACTTTCCTGACTGACTTGAACCTGCACTTTGCCAGCCAGTAAAGTTGTTCAGAAATTAACTTTTCGGCCGAAGAGTGAACTGACTCTTTCTGTGGCACGCTGTGCTGCAGTTTTGACTTTGGGCAGATCCTTACCGAAGATGGACTATAACCCAACCATATTTTGGTTTGTTTGAAATGACAACTGAAATTCAAATTACTATTGTTCTCTCTCTCTCTCTCTCTCTCTCTCACTCTCTTTCTCTCTCTAGGCAACCAGCAAATGCTAGTTACTGAATCTGCTTTGCAATGTGTGGCTATTTGCACTGATTGTCTATTATTAAAACTGTTATGATATATGATTTCTTGTTCTATCCATTCATATTGAGGCTTCAGATAAATGTTTTCCATGAGTAATCATTCTCGTATGTGTGCTATTTTTTTGGGTCATAACATTCTTGTCTCAAGCTATGAGGTATGATGACATTTAGAAAGGTGAAGAAATAGACATGTATTTGGAAATGTCTTTACTCTAGGTCCTCGTAAGGAAATTGCCTTATGTTCTCTAAATATACAAGTCACTGTCAGCTCAATAAAAAGATCCTTTGGAAGACCAAGGTCTAATAATTAGGATGGTGAATAAATTGTAAGTTTATTGGGCCCAGTTGGTGATGAAATATATGTGTCATTTTGATAAAATAAGAAGATTGTTTTTGGTATGTCTTCCACTGCATCATACCTTAATATATGTCTTCATATATGTAACATCCTACTTGACCCAGTTCATTACTCATGCTCTGTAAAGCTCTGATCCCCTCAGGTCTTGCCAGGGCTATATAAAACTTTTAAAATAAAATAAAATATGTTTGTTACAATGAGAATATCAACCCTTGAGGGTGGGAGTAATAATGTTGGGGTTTGCTTGAAGAGCTATATGACCAGTAGGCAGGAGATATTAAGTTTGGGTCATGGAGTGAGAAATCTATAGATGTTTGGTGCAAATTTAATTGAATATAAAACGTGACTCTGCTATTAATTAAGATATGACATGGTTCATAGCTGTTGAGGAAAATGAGAATATAATTAAGAATCATGTCTTCCAATAAAACTCTTCTATGTTATCATTCTAATCACCTTCAAAAGCCTCAAATCTGTGTACATTTATGTTTTCATTTAGTAAAGCTATGAAGAGGCTTTACATTCTGGAGGCTTAGTTGTAAGTCCATATCTTGAGCAAATTCTGAAAAGACAAGTAAACCTACATTAACACGCAAATATCAATAATCTGATACCTACAATTATGAAAACTGATTACTCCATACTTAATCAATAAACTGCCTGCTTCACAACTGCTGTTCAGCAAGCAGAGACTTGAAATTTCAGATTTGATCCAGCCTTATCACCCTTCTATTCTGATGAAGTCATGGCTTTCAGACTCCACCCAAATAGTACTTGATCTCCTAATTACCAGTAGACTATGCAATCATTCACCAGGACAAGAAGGGCAAACCATGATGATTGGCAATTATCCACATACTTCAAAAAAAAAAAAAAAAAAAAAAATACTCTGATTCTTCCTCGTTTGAATCTCTCTCTGTAGAATTTAAGATCTTTAACTTAAAACCCACATCATTTCTTAACATGTTCTACCCTTCAGTGGATATTCTTCTCTTCACCAAACAGTTAACAGATTGAATACCAGAATTGTCCCACTCCAGTGATAATTACATCTCCCTGGGTGACTTCAACCTTCATTTGGGAGATGAGACAGATACAACTGCATCTCACCTATCCATCAATCTGTTCAATAATGATCTTAAACAATTATGTCCTACACCTATGCATGAGAAAGCATGTTCCATATTGAAGTTGTAGCTAAGAGTGAACAATGCTATATCAGACTCCCCAGGAGAATCACATCTCTTATATTAGTAGACAGCTCAAAGCTGTGGTGCAATCTCAAGTCTGATCTAATATTGACTATGGCAGCTAATTACTGGCTGGCATTCCCACATCTCAGCTGAAGGAAACCCTCAGCTCTAAAGCATATCCAGGGTGTAGGAGAGTAGGGTCTGCAATCCTATGATCACCCAGATTTTTTGCTTTTGCTTCATTGGTTTACGACTTTCCCTGGCTGTGGGCCTGCCAATCAGACCCACAGCCTAGCTGTTCTCTCTCGAAATTAACACGCATGTACATTAGGTGCATCCACTAATTGGAACTGGGCCGCCGTGTCAGTCCCTGTCTCAGCATACCACAGGTATCCAGGGCATCGGTGTACCCAGGGCCTACCAGGGGCTGCAGCATGTATTATGCCATCCCTGGATGGCCACCCAAATCTGACATAACTGGCTGCACGACAGCTGGGGCAAGGTGGTGTAATCACCCATTGCTGTAGGTGTAGTATTCCTACACCTAACCCTAAAATGGACACATGGATTCCTATCAGTCACTCCTATGGCAGGCCTTATCAATCCTGAAGGCAGAGTGCAGGGAATCATGTGGGACGGTGCTCTGGCGCGAGCTGAGCCCGTCGACGGCTTGCGGAACCAAGTCCTAATAGCCGTTCCATGGTGACGCGGGCCAACTACTTTAAAATGCATTATAATCCTTGCGGTTATTTGCTAACTTTGGCATCGCATCACCTACACATGTCGAGTAAGGTGTCATACGAATTGGAATACGAACCCCTCGCCAGTCCTGGCGACGGGGTTAGCATCCCCCCCTTTTAGAGGGGCACGACATGGAAGTAACCTTGAACCCCGGTTAAAGTTGACTCAAGCCTCAGCATCACAAAATGGATGCTGCCACCAGACACAAGTCTGACCTCCTGCTGCTGGGAGACCTTCCAGCGAGGGGAGCTTGGACAAAGGGTTTCCTGTCGAGGGCGGTGTTAGCACCATCCCAGACAGGGTTTGTGTATCCCAGGTAGGCAGGGCTAAAAGGAAGGTGATTGCAAGTGGCACCCCGGTGCTCACTGTGCATAGCCCGGCTCAAACCAGTTTCGGGGGCAACCCTGCCCCTGAGCCGGGGCGAAGCCGGACAAAGGATAGGGGTGTCACCACCCCCCTCTTGGCCCCACCCATAGGTAGGACCTAGACACGGGCCAGCCCCTTTTCTTAGAATAAAGGTAGGAGCGAGTCCCCTTCCCAAATTGGATAATTCTGAATCTTGAACTACTTTCCACGAAAGGAACTCTTGACTATTTCTGAAGACTCTCCCTTGTGGCTAAGGAGTAGCCACCCTGCACCAGCAGGCACCACCTAAGCGCTTGCGGTTTGCTGTACGTCTCTCCCACGGATCAAGACTGCCCAGCTCGACGAGACCCGGGTTCCCTGCCATCTCTGACCTCTACCTACATCATCAGCCCAGCTGAGATTCGTAGGTGTGACGAGACCTGCGGGACCGGCCATCTTCAGAACCTGCACGACGCTTATCTAGCACACCCACCGGGGGACCCTCGAGTGAGTGCACCTAGGGTTCGAGAAGCCCTAACCCTGAGCGGCTCCAGCACCGAAGTCTGCCTCCCCAGCATCAACGAGATCTGCGTGGGGGCCCTTCTGCTCCTTACTGCTCACCGTGTTGTCCGACCACTCGCCGACCGGCTTGTGGCCCTCTTCACGACGCACCACAACAGACTTTCATCACTGGTCTGGTTGCTCCAGACTGGCTCTTGCTCCCCTTCAACAGAGGAGTACCTCGGACCCTCCTGGTCCACTCCCGACGCCATCTTGACTCCACCGCGTGGGTTTGCCACTGCCAAGACCTGCTGCCCCATTCCTGGGCCCAGCATCATCGACAGCAGACACCTTCGTGGGACAGCTCGCCCTCCCTCCGGGTCGCCGCCGCGCCTCCTTGTCCAAGGAACAGCCGAGTCCGATGTCATCCACTCACCTGGTCGAGGTGACTTCAGCCGGTACCTTCCTGGTACCCACACGATCGCTGGCTAGCGGTTGAGAACTGAGTCCCCTCTGCTTTCAGGTTTCCTTCATCACCAATCCAGGCTTGGATCTCTCTGAACATCAACACTGGTTGCCTGCCAGCAACTTCTTCTTTCAGGCTCCTGAGACTACAACGAGGACTCCCGACATCTTGCTGAACCCCACGCAGCCGCAGCCCCTGGGCTAGGTAACTCGAGCATCTCGGTGCTCCACCGTAGGTTCGCTCTACAAGTGTCCAGTTCCTTTTTCGTTTAGTCCCACTGATCGGATTCCTCCGGAATCAGTAACTTTAAACTATCTAACCTTTCCCATTCCACTTGCAGTGTAAATGGTTTCGTGCCCTTCGGGCACTTGTGTAAATTGTGCAACCAGAAGTATTTTCATAAGAGTTTTGTAGTGTGCTTAGCTCCCTGACTCATAAAGAGCCAGGGTAGTCTTGTTATAAATAAATATCCTTTATTTTCATAACAGCTTGTGTGGTGTCCTTTCACTTGGTGTTCAAGGGGTATATGTGATGGTAAACAGCTGGCTTAACACGCCCTCTAGAGTTTAGCCTAAAGACTGCTCGTATCCACGCTACTAGGATAGCTGGTCTATAAGGTTGACTTACAACCAATCATCAATAAGGGTCGTTTGGAATGATACACAGTGATCACTAGAATAGTGAGCACTACATATCAGGCCAACTTCTCACATTGGTGAGCAGCGGTTGGGATTTGAGCTTGCTGTTTGTTACCACACACGTATCCTAAGAATATCAAAGTGAAAGATCACATAAGTACCCAGGTACATATAACTTAACTTAGAATACTCTGAGTTCTACTGAACCAGCTGTTGTAGTGTAACAGGACTTAGCACACCCTGACTACAACTCTTAGCAAGGGATCAGTAGGTAAACAAATAGTGTAGGTAGGTGCATCACTTACACCTCACTAGAAAGCATGTCGGTCCACGGAGAGTCTGCAGAGACTCCCTTAGTGGTCAGTGACCCTCCACAGGTCGTGTCACGATATGCAGCTCTTAGCTTCAAGGAGATGAGACAACTGTGTGCCTCCAGGAAGCTAAACCAGGGTTCTAACCCTACCATCGCATTTCTGATAGGTCTCTTAGAGACGTACGATGCTAGGAGGTCCTCTAACACAGGTCCACCCAATGCTGATGGGAACATGCCTCCCTTAGAGGGAACCCTTGGTGACCCGGACCTCGACCTCCATACAGAGGAGGAAGACGAGGAGGAGTTATCAGGAGACGAGGCAAACAACGGTCCAGTGGTAGTCGGCAGGCTTACGAGGACCAACTTAAGCAGGCATGAGAATGGAACCGGGGGAGCCCCGGCCCCACGCTCAAGCAGGCCTAACATTGGGAACGGACGAGCTAGGTCTCTCTCCAGGGGCTCTAACAGATCTGTTCGTACACATGTCTCTCAGGCATCTTCTCAGAGAGGAATGACGTCCCCTCAGAGAAGGGAGCATGAAGCGAAGATGAGGGAAGTCAATCTGAGGATCGAGCGGGAAGAACTTGCCCTCGCCAAAGAAAGGCTTGCCTTAGCCCGAGAGCCGAAATTAAGTGGGTTAGATCCCACTGGTGGCAGCATTCTCATTAGAGAAAAAGACAGGGGTATAGATACTAGACACCTGAGTAAAATAGTGCCCCCCTTTAAACAAGGGGACGACATCCACAAGTGGATAACTGCTTTGGAGAGGGCCTGCACTGTCCAGTGCGTCCTCCAAAGTCAGTGGGAAGCTATACTGTGGCTCTCCTTTGAGGGTAAAGGACGAGACAAGCTCCTCACTACTAGAGCTGAGGATGCGAACAACTACCAAGTCCTGAAGAATACACTGATTGATGGGTTCGGCTTAACCACCGAGCAGTACCGGGTGCTGTTCAGGGACACCCAGAAAATTCAGTCTCAGGATTGGACTGACTTTGTCGATTGTGCCACTAAGGCTTTGGAGGGCTGGTTGCTGGGTAGCAAGGTTACTGATTACACAGGATTGTACAATCTTATCATGAGAGAACAGATTTTAAACAACTGTCAGAACCAATTGTTGCATCAGCACCTTGTCGACTCGGATCTGACCTCTCCCCAAGAATTGGGAAAGAAGGCAGACAGATGGGTCAGAACAAGGTTCAAGCAGAACCAGACTCAGAACCAGGGTGGTCAGAAAAAAGCAGACCAAAAGGGTAGTAACAAGAACGAACAAAATGACCAGAAGTCTTCGACAGGTCCCCAACAAACTAAAGAGGGTGGGGGTCAGGCTTCACAGAAGAAGAAGACTCCAGAAGGCCAGTCAAAAAGGTGGTGCCAATACTGTAAAAGTAAGACTCACTGGTTTAGTGAGTGCACCAAGAAAGGAGGGCAAACTCCTGCCACTGCAGCCCCTAAGGCACCTGCACCCCCTAGTACAGTCAGCAGTGGTAGTGCGCCTCCCAAGGCATTAGTTGGGTTAACCTTGGGAACCGAGGGGAGTGACGACTTAGTCAGCACGCTCACTCAGGCCGTCCTTGTCTGTACAGGGGATATGGATATGTCCCCTGGCGCCAGTCCCAATACTTTGGGCAAATACAGACAGACACCTTTGATCAATGGAAAAGTGGCTCAGGCCTACAGGGACACTTGTGCCAGTGTCACCATGGTGACGCCTAACTTTGTGGACCCTGGACAGATCATGCTAGGTACCGATTACCTAGTGACCAATGCCAGCAATGTCACTACCAATCACAGTATGGCAGTTGTTGATTTCTCCTGGGGAGGGGTAAGTGGCCCAAAAAAGGTTGTGGTTAGTTCAGACCTCCCCGTAGAATGTCTGTTGGGCAATGATTTGGAAACGTCACAATGGTCAGAAGTGGAGCAGAGGACTCACATGGAAATGTTAGGCTTGCCAGCACATGTCCTTGCTGTGACCAGGTCACAGGCCAAAAGATGCCCCACTGAACAGGTGCTGGATCCTGGAAGAACGGACCAGACACCTTCCAAGAAAAGGAGCAGTAAGGGTAAGGCTTCGCCTTCCCCCTTGCCCCAGGTCGTGGATCAAGTCTCTGAGGAGGCTGACCTTAATGAACTGAGGGAAACTGAGCCGAAAGAGCTTGAACCTGGTCAGGTTGAGTTTCTGGGCTCAGGGGGACCCTCCAGGGAAGACCTGGGGAAGGCACAGTTAGACTGCCCCTCACTTGAACCCCTCAGACAGCAGGCTGCTGCTGAGGCTGCAGGGAACGCCACAGGTACCCACAAAGTGTACTGGGACGATGGACTCCTGTACTCCGAGGCAAGAGACCCCAAACCTGGCGCGACCAGGAAGCTGGTCGTCCCCTTGTCTCTGAGAGGTTTCCTCCTTACCTTGGCCCACGAGATTCCCCTTGCAGGTCACTTAGGCCAGAATAAGACTTGGGACAGAATTGCTCCACACTTTCACTGGCCCCACATGTCCGAAGATACGAAGGAGTTTTGCCGCTCCTGTGTCACTTGCCAAGCCAGTGGTAAGTCAGGTGGCACGACAAAGGCCCCCCTCATACCACTACCGGTGGTGGGGGTACCCTTTGAACGAGTGGGGATCGACATTGTCGGACCAATGGAACCCCAGACAGCATCAGGGCACAAGTTTATACTGGTGGTGGTGGACCACGCCACCAGGTATCCTGAAGCTATTCCCCTTAGGACCACTACAGCACCTGTGGTGGCACGGGCCCTACTTGGAGTGTTCTCCAGAGTGGGCTTCCCTAAGGAGGTCGTCTCAGACAGAGGTGCAAACTTCATGTCGGGATATCTGACTGCAATGTGGAAGGAGTGTGGTGTCAACTACAAATTCACCACACCCTATCACCCACAATGCAATGGGCTTGTTGAGAGATTCAACAGGACCCTAAAAGGGATGATTCACGGACTACCTGAAAAGCTTCGGCGGAGATGGGATGTCCTGATACCCTGCCTCTTGTTCGCCTACAGAGAGGTCCCGCAGAAGGGGGTTGGCTACAGCCCTTTTGAGCTTCTGTTCGGACATCCTGTAAGGGGACCCCTGTGTTTGGTAAAGGAAGGATGGGAGAGACCTCTCAGAAAACCGGCATCAAACATTGTGGACTATGTGCTCGGTCTCCGCTCGCGGATGGCGGAGTACATGGAAAAGGCATCTAAAAACCTTGAGGCGAGCCAAGAATTACAGAAAGCTTCGCACGACCAAAAGGCTGTCCTGACTGTGTACCAGCCTGGACAGAAGGTGTGGGTGCTGGAGCCAGTGGCCCCAGCAGCACTCAAAGACAAATGGTCTGGGCCCCACACGATCATTGAGAAAAAGGGAGAGGTCACCTACCTGGTAGACCTGGGAACTCCCCGGAGCCCCCACAGGGTGCTCCATGTAAACAGGCTCAAGGCATATGTCGACAGGGAGGGCATGGGCTTGCTCATGGCCACAGATGAGGGACAGGAGGAGGAGAGTGACCCTCTCCCGGACCTGCTCTCTCAGAACCCTGACGATGGGTCAGTAGATGGTGTTGTCTTTTGTGGCAGCCTCTCTGGGCATCAACAAAAGGATTGTAAACAGGTTCTTCAATCCTTTCGACATATGTTCTCTCTGACGCCCAGTCAGACCAATTGGTGTACCCATGAGGTCGACACTGGGGACAGTCTGCCCGTAAAGAGTAAAATCTATCGGCAACCTGATCATGTCAGAGCCTGCATCAAGACGGAGGTGCAGAAAATGTTGGAGCTGGGAGTCATTGAACCCTCGGACAGCCCCTGGGCTAGTCCCGTAGTTCTCGTGCCGAAACCTCACACCCAGGGCGGTAAGAAAGAGATGAGGTTTTGCGTGGACTACAGAGGTCTCAATGCAGTCACTAAGACTGACGCCCACCCGATACCAAGAGCAGACAAACTTATCGACCGGTTGGCTTCGGCCAGCTACTTAAGTACGTTTGACCTGACAGCTGGGTATTGGCAAATCAGGTTAGCTGAGGAGGCCAAGCCCAAAACAGCATTTTCTACCCCGGGTGGGCATTATCAGTTCGTGGTAATGCCCTTTGGTTTGAAAAATGCACCTGCCACCTTCCAAAGGCTGGTGAATCGAGTTCTCACTGGGTTGGACGACTTCTGTGCGGCGTATCTGGACGATATCGCTGTCTTTAGCTCCACCTGGGAGGATCACCTGGTCCACCTGAGGAAAGTGTTAGAGGCCCTGCAAAAGGCAGGCCTCACTATCAAGGCCACTAAGTGCCAGATAGGGCAGACACAGGTTGTATACCTGGGCCACCTTGTAGGTGGAGGCCAGGTTCAGCCATTGGAGAGCAAAATACAGGCCATCCAGGACTGGGCTCCTCCAACCACCCAGACTCAGGTTCGAGCTTTCTTGGGCCTGACTGGTTATTACCGGAAATTTGTCAGAAATTATGGATCCATTGTGACCCCGCTAAACGACCTGACAAGTAAAAAGATGCCAAAAAAAGTTCAGTGGACAACAAGCTGTCAGAAGGCATTCGATGACCTAAAGCAGGCCATGTGCACAGCACCTATCCTAAAGAGTCCAGACTACTCCAAACCATTCATTGTCCAAACAGACGCTTCGGAGCTGGGTGTGGGAGCTGTTCTATCTCAACTGAATTTTGATGGTCATGACCAGCCCATAGCTTTTATTAGCAGGAGGCTGACCCCCAGAGAGAAGAATTGGTCAGCTATTGAGAGGGAGGCCTTTGCTGTGGTTTGGGCCCTGAAGAAGTTGAGGCCATACTTGTTTGGCACTCACTTCAAGATTCAGACCGACCATAAGCCCCTCTTATGGCTAAATCAAATGAAGGGTGAAAACCCCAAACTACTTAGGTGGTCCATTTCCCTACAGGGGATGGACTTCACAGTGGAGCATAGACCTGGCACTGATCATGGCAATGCAGATGGGCTCTCCAGGTATTTCCACTTAGAGCAAGAAGACTCACCTGGTCAAGGTTAGCTTATTGTCCCAAAGTTTGGGGGGGGTCATGTAGGAGAGTAGGGTCTGCAATCCTATGATCACCCAGATTTTTTGCTTTTGCTTCATTGGTTTACGACTTTCCCTGGCTGTGGGCCTGCCAATCAGACCCACAGCCTAGCTGTTCTCTCTCGAAATTAACACGCATGTACATTAGGTGCATCCACTAATTGGAACTGGGCCGCCGTGTCAGTCCCTGTCTCAGCATACCACAGGTATCCAGGGCATCGGTGTACCCAGGGCCTACCAGGGGCTGCAGCTTGTATTATGCCACCCCTGGATGGCCGCCCAAATCTGACACAACTGGCTGCACGACAGCTGGGGCAAGGTGGTGTAATCACCCGTTGCTGTAGGTGTAGTATTCCTACACCTAACCCTAAAATGGACACATGGATTCCTATCAGTCACTCCTATGGCAGGCCTTATCAATCCTGAAGGCAGAGTGCAGGGAATCATGTGGGACGGTGCTCTGGCGCGAGCTGAGCCCGTCGACGGCTTGCGGAACCAAGTCCTAATAGCCGTTCCATGGTGACACGGGCCAACTACTTTAAAATGCATTATAATCCTTGCGGTTATTTGCTAACTTTGGCATCGCATCACCTACACATGTCGAGTAAGGTGTCATACGAATTGGAATACGAACCCCTCGCCAGTCCTGGCGACGGGGTTAGCATCCCCCCCTTTTAGAGGGGCACGACATGGAAGTAACCTTGAACCCCGGTTAAAGTTGACTCAAGCCTCAGCATCACAAAATGGATGCTGCCACCAGACACAAGTCTGACCTCCTGCTGCTGGGAGACCTTCCAGCGAGGGGAGCTTGGACAAAGGGTTTCCTGTCGAGGGCGGTGTTAGCACCATCCCAGACAGGGTTTGTGTATCCCAGGTAGGCAGGGCTGAAAGGAAGGTGATTGCAAGTGGCACCCCGGTGCTCACTGTGCATAGCCCGGCTCAAACCAGTTTTGGGGGCAACCCTGCCCCTGAGCCGGGGCGAAGCCGGACAAAGGATAGGGGTGTCACCACCCCCCTCCTGGCCCCACCCATAGGTAGGACCTAGACACGGGCCAGCCCCTTTTCTTAGAATAAAGGTAGGAGCGAGTCCCCTTCCCAAATTGGATAATTCTGACTCTTGAACTACTTTCCACGAAAGGAACTCTTGACTATTTCTGAAGACTCTCCCTTGTGGCTAAGGAGTAGCCACCCTGCACCAGCAGGCACCACCTAAGCGCTTGCGGTTTGCTGTACGTCTCTCCCACGGATCAAGACTGCCCAGCTCGACGAGACCCGGGTTCCCTGCCATCTCTGACCTCTACCTACATCATCAGCCCAGCTGAGATTCGTAGGTGTGACGAGACCTGCGGGACCGGCCATCTTCAGAACCTGCACGACGCTTATCTAGCACACCCACCGGGGGACCCTCGAGTGAGTGCACCTAGGGTTCGAGAAGCCCTAACCCTGAGCGGCTCCAGCACCGAAGTCTGCCTCCCCAGCATCCACGAGATCTGTGTGGGGGCCCTTCTGCTCCTTACTGCTCACCGCGTTGTCCGACCACTCGCCGACCGGCTTGTGGCCCTCTTCACGACGCACCACGACAGACTTTCATCACTGGTCTGGTTGCTCCAGACTGGCTCTTGCTCCCCTTCAACAGAGGAGTACCTCGGACCCTCCTGGTCCACTCCCGACGCCATCTTGACTCCACCGCGTGGGTTTGCCACTGCCAAGACCTGCTGCCCCATTCCTGGGCCCAGCATCATCGACAGCAGACACCTTCGTGGGACAGCTCGCCCTCCCTCCGGGTCGCCGCCGCGCCTCCTGGTCCAAGGAACAGCCGAGTCCGACGTCATCCACTCACCTGGTCGAGGTGACTTCAGCCGGTACCTTCCTGGTACCCACACGATCGCTGGCTAGCGGTTGAGAACTGAGTCCCCTCTGCTTTCAGGTTTCCTTCATCACCGATCCAGGCTTGGATCTCTCTGAACATCAACACTGGTCGCCTGCCAGCAACTTCTTATTTCAGGCTCCTGAGACTACAACGAGGACTCCCGACATCTTGCTGAACCCCACGCAGCCGCAGCCCCTGGGCTAGGTAACTCGAGCATCTCGGTGCTCCACCGTAGGTTCGCTCTACAAG
This sequence comes from Triturus cristatus, assembly GCF_964204655.1. Lineage (NCBI taxonomy): Eukaryota > Metazoa > Chordata > Amphibia > Caudata > Salamandridae > Triturus > Triturus cristatus. Next base: position 462,635,000 of record NC_140594.1, read on the forward strand.
TGTCCAGTTCCTTTTTCGTTTAGTCCCACTGATCGGATTCCTCCGGAATCAGTAACTTTAAACTATCTAACCTTTCCCATTCCACTTGCAGTGTAAATGGTTTCGTGCCCTTCGGGCACTTGTGTAAATTGTGCAACCAGAAGTATTTTCATAAGAGTTTTGTAGTGTGCTTGGCTCCCTGACTCATAAAAAGCCAGGGTAGTCTTGTTATAAATAAATATCCTTTATTTTCATAACAGCTTGTGTGGTGTCCTTTCACTTGGTGTTCAAGGGGTATATGTGATGGTAAACAGCTGGCTTAACACGCCCTCTAGAGTTTAGCCTAAAGACTGCTCGTATCCACGCTACTAGGATAGCTGGTCTATAAGGTTGACTTACAACCAATCATCAATAAGGGTCGTTTGGAATGATACACAGTGATCACTAGAATAGTGAGCACTACATATCAGGCCAACTTCTCACACAGGGGAACATTTACTATTATATCATGCAAAGCGCTTCAGCAGGAAAACTTGCTGTGCTGGGTTGCACAACAGGGAGAGAGCAGACATGATCTACATTGACAAAGATAGAGAGCATTTCTGCTCTCTACTTATACTGGTGCTCTGTGCAAGGAGGTGGAACCTTCCTGCAAAAAAACAATCCTTACAAGCTTATTCCTTTTTCCATGTGTGCTGCAGAATGCATAGAATACATGGAATGAGGAAGTAACGATGACAGCCCACTAACGCAAAGTTCCATCAGCCCGACCCTTCAAGCTACAGCATCGAGCGCTCACGGAGAGTGCCATGACGAAGCACTGGTCTGACTATTTGCGATGACAACAGGATCATCATGCTATAGCAATGCCTGTCCACAATGCCAGGCCTGCTCTTCACGCTACATCGATGACCATCCATGACACCTCCCTGCTCCTTGTGGCCCCCTTCACCATGAACGGAACTCTTTGCACTGGATTGAGAAGGTAACTTTTCAGCTGGACTTACCTGGTCCTTGTATCTGATCTGTGCTCCACTGCAGTCGGCCTGAACTTGTGACCTTTTGGGCTTTTTGGGCTGATTTTCACCTAATTATTTAAAATTGCATATCACTGGTTCTACTATTTGGATTATTGTTGTTTTGGTCTTGTTTTCTTTATTAAAATCTACTCTAATTTTCTAATCTGGTACCAGATACCTTTTGTAGTGTGAGCTGAGTCTGACTGTTCTGTGCCAAGCTACCAGAGAGTTGAGCACAGGTTAATTTAGGGTGTGCTTGTGACAACTTCACCCTGAGAAGAATTGTGGTTGCTGTCTGAGAAGGGTTTCAGCCAACTCAAACAGTATTGTGATTTCTTACACTGGTGATCAGCTGTGAGGATTTCGACTTGTGTTTGTGCAGTGCCATGTAGTGATTATGTGTTACACTACCACCCCATATAAATAATTTGGGACCATTTATTTTCATTCACCTTAATTGGCTTATTTTATTTTTCCAAATCTGCTCTCATTTCCATTGGACTGTCTAAACCATACCTGCAGTGATAGACTTTGAGCTGGCCAACTTGGAAAGTTACACTGTGGCTGAGCTTAAACAGTTCTGCTACAGAAGGGGACTACAAATAAAGAGACACACCAAAAAGTTGGAGATGCAGAAAGCTCTGAGGTCTGGACAGAGTGCCATAGGTTGATGACAGCCACAGAGGAGCAGGATGATGAGGATGGTATGGATGAGCAGGAAAAACAGCCTTTACCATGCATTTGTTACCACACAGTGCTTTTACCGTACTTTGTCTTAACCATGCAGGCTTTTACCGTTCCGTTTCAAAAAGCTTTATTCAACAGTTTGTCTTAAAAGCACATTAGTACATAAAATACAGCACAATAAATATCATAAAACTATTTACAGTATTTAAGAAATCCATTAAATCATATTATTTCTGTCGAAAATGTGATAAAACAGTAAAATTAGCTAATATTTCATTGAACTTGGAAGGAATCTGGTCTCATAAAAAATGCTAATTAACAACATATTGGGTAAGCATTCGGCTGCGTATTATCCAGGACCAGCCTAAAAATGTTGCTACAGCCACCGCAATATAAGGTGAACAATCACAGCTCAATATATTTAGTGCCTCTTTACAATTTTGGGTTGCCAACCTAAGACATATGGGTCTAAGCCAACTATGACGAGGGGAAGCATAAAGAGGGCATACAAAGAGGATATGGGCTACAGATTCACACAGACCTAAGCAGTTATGGCATCTGTCGTCTTTATTTAGAGACCAGTTACTTGTAAATGCCTTAACCGGAAGAGTGCCAGCTCTAAATTGAAAGTATAACTTCCAATCTAACAGCCTTTCAATAATGTCCCAATATAGTTATCATTTTGGGCGTGATTTATGATCCAAAAAATGACTAGTTAGATTCGTTGGGAAGTTAATCCTGTGAGACTCTGTCTGGATCATTTCCCAATATTTTTCTTTGAAATGTTTTTTTGATGGGAAATTTGATACGTCCGGCTTGTACCATAGGATACTCAGGTCTAGTTTTAGCAATAGAGACCTAATTTCTTTTAACCACAGAATTTTGTGAAATTGGTCGGCCAGGATCACATCCTTAAGGCCCCGAGCATAGTGTGTTAATTCTGGGGTCGTCCAAATGCGTCTCCAATACAGTAATGGACGCAGTCTGGCTAGGTCAGCTATATTCTTTCTACCCAAGTCCAACAAAAGCGGGACAGTTGGAGTACTTTGGGGTACACCTACCAATTTACGCAGAAAAGAATTCTCTGCTCTTACCAGGCTGTTCAAGTTGGTGTAACCCCAAAGTTCCTATCCATAAAGAGCTGTATTAACAACTTTTATATTATACACCTCAAGGGCGGGAGTGATTGGCCTAGTTAAGGAAGACCTATGTTTGAGGGATAGGGCTCCTGCAAGTTGATGAAATTTTAGTAGGGCCATATCCATATGTCGATTCCATCCCATGTTTGTTTGTAATAACAGGCCCAGATAAACAAAAGAATCAACCCGCTCAAGAGGTAGACCATTGAGCAATATTTTACCCTTAAAAGAATTAGTCTGGTTCAGTGACATAAACTTTGTCTTTGAGATGTTGATCTCCAGACCGCGCTGGTTACAGAACTCCCCAAATGCGTTAACTGCCTTCTGTAGGCCACTCGGGGTCTGTGATACAATTAAGGTATCGTCCGCGAACATGAGAACAGGTACGCGGGCTCCAGCCAGTATAGGTGCGTCAGTGGGGGAGCTTCCAAGATGCTCCACTATTCCATTTATGTATAAGGAAAACAGGGTTGGGGCCAGAACACACCCCTGGCGAACACCACGCTCAACTGGGAATGGTTCTGTGACCTCACCCTGGGCCCCCTATCTGACTCTCGCGTAATTGCTCTCATGCAGGCGGACAAGCAAAGTCAGGAGATCAGATGGCATCCCCTGGTTGGAAAGAGCGGTCCAAAGTTTACAGCGTGGGACTAAATCAAAGGCCGTTTTTAAATCGACAACCACTGCGTAAAGTGTCCCCTTGGAAATCAGCACATTCCTCCAATATATCAGAATGAAGAAAAGGACTTGGTCGATTGAGCTGGTACATGGGCGAAATCCAGCCTGGAAAGGAGATAGAATAGCTTGTTCGTCAATCCACATTTGTATTTTGCTCTGCATCAAACGACCAACCAGTTTTTGGGCTGAGTCTATGAGGCTAATAGGCCTATAGTTATTAGGTAGTGATTTGTCCCCCTTTTTCAAAACAGGGATGATCTCGGCTCCCTTCCATGAGGGTGGAATGGGGGCACCCCTGGCTACTGATTTTGCTAGCAGTGCAAAATACTGGCACCATGAGGACCTATCAATCAGGAAGATGTCGGCTGGAATACCATCCATTCCTGGGGCTCTACCTCTGGTGACACAGTCTAATGCCCTGTCTACATCATCAGCTGTAAACAAATTATGTTGGAAAAAGATAGTAGGTGGGGAATTACTAACTGGCAACTGCTGATTTCGGGCATATTGTGATCTGAAGAATTCCAACCATGAGTGCTGGGGGACATTATTTTGTGGGGGGGTCTCCTTGACCATCTCTATCCCATTTTATGATGTTCCAAAATTGTTTGGAATCCCTAGAAGCACATGCCGATTTCAGATCCTGCCATCTGTCCTCGTCCCACTGCTTTTTTGCCGCCTTTTGGGCTAATCTATATAGACCCCTTGCCTCACAGACTCTAGTGGGGTTCTTTGCCTTAACTTCTTTACCCAGTAGTTACCTTGCATCCTTACAGGCTTTATTATACCATTTTGCTGTTTTTGGTTTAAAATTTCTGTTTTCCCTAGGAAATGACTTCTGGAAGAATGTCTTTAATTTAGAGAAAAGATTTTCAAGGGCCTTTAACATAAAACTAGGGAAATCCTGTCTGTCCTTTTGGGCATTTATTTCCGTTAGTGCCTTGATGACTTCATTCTTAACAGAGGCCAGCTCGACAGGGTTCACTGCTATTTTATCCCATTTAACGTGGCGCAGATTATTAGTAACTACAATATTCAAGGTGGTAGTCACACCAACTTTAAGCTCTACTTTATCCCCAGTTGGGGCATTAAAAAGTGAGCAAAGAGGGTTGTGGTCACTTTCTAGCCGTAGTTTAATGACCATATCAACCAGTCTATGCCAGAATCTAATGTCCACAAGTAAGTAGTCAATCCAACTGCTGCACCGTCCGTTATCAAAGGTACATGCACCCTGCTGGTCAGAGGGGGTTCTCCCGTTAGCTGCGCGAAGTCCTCTTTCAAGGCACGTAGATTTTAACTGAATAGCTGCAGCTGACCATCTTTTGATGGGCGGAAGATCTAACTTAGGGATCGCCCATCTATTGTCCTGTTCGGCAGAGATGTCCTGATCTTCTTGGCCGAGTGGTTCATAGGTGGTGTTAAAATCTCCACCCACTATCGGGACAAACTGTACTGGGAGCTCCTCTAGTTGAGTGTCAAGAGCTGTAACCACCTCTGAGGCACGCCCTCCTTGTTGGCCTCTGGCATAGACATTAAAAATGGCCAATTTAGTGCCATCGGGCCACTCAAGTCTGACGGCCAAAATGTCATTTGTCAGAGCTCTGGCCTTTTGTACTTTACAGTTCAGGGTCTGACGAATCCAGATCACCAGACCTCCCGAAGGTCGTCCTTTTAACCTTTTTTCTGCGGGGATATAAAAGTTGAGGAAACGATCTCGATAAACCGCCTCTATCGACCAAGATTCTTGGAAAAGAATAATGTCATATTGGTCAATGAATGCACACCATTCTGGAGATAGGATCTTGTTGCCAATTCCAGCAAGATTCCATGAATTGAGAGATAATCCATCCTTACCAGGTTGGGGGGTGTTCAATTTAATAAAATTGTTTATTTGGCCTTGCAGAGCCACATCTTGTCCCTCCATACAATACTCTATCTCTGGTTCAGATAAGGGATTACAAATTTGATTTTCGCTATGGGTTATAGGGGAGCTATCTGCTCTCCGTATGTCCACGCCCCTGATGGTCATTACATGATTATTATCGGAATACCCTATGTTCTTTTTTGGATCCTCCGGGTTGTGTGTGGGTAGGATTTGGCCGGAGTGGTCACTCCTATTAGGTGGGGGGTGATTATTCAGATAAGTCTCCCATTGTGGGCTGATAGGTAAATTATGAGCTGGGATCAGTAGTCAGTCACAGTCCTCCATATCTGTCAATGCCCCAAAGCGATTCCTCAGGTTAAATCCATCCAGGGGAGATGGTAAACCCCCTTTCATTGATGGTCGAGGGTGGGTAGGCAATAGACAGGGCCTTAAACTACGCCCTTTGCACCATAATTGGTCACAGAAAAATTCTAGGGTCAGTGGAATTATAGCCGAACTCCTATATTGAGGGGAGAATAAATTTACTAAAACTGACGGCAATATTTGGGGGTTAGAAAAATTTACAACTATGCAATCCCCCCCAAAACGCTTATTACTCGTACCCAACCATTGTACCCTTCGGGCCATTATAATATCCTTGGCTAGTTGGTGTTTCCCCCTGACCGAGATCCACATATTATTGGATAACCAATGAAGCACTTTATCAATTAGGTTACTTGCAGATTCTTCTTTACCTGGGCTTAGGCATGGAACATTAGCTAAAACGAGTACTAGGGGTGTGGCCTTGTTAATAAGTTGGAATGCTTCCCTATCTGTAGGGGCCAGAGAATGAACACACCTGGCATCCGAACTACTATTAGGATTGGGAAGTGTGACCCCCTCACTCGATTTTGCTAAAGCCCTGGTATTCAGGGGACCTTTATAGCCTAGTGTATTTCCAATCAATGTGGGATCAACATCCTCAGTTAAGATGGTAGTCTGACTCAAAGGTTGTGCTTGGTGTATGACAGCGGTACTTGAGGTGGGTGACTGAGACAATGGGACCAGGAGCTGTAGTTCACTATGAACTAAGTGGGGGTTGGGTGGTCCCTTCAATCCCCTGCTCTTTTCTATACCGGACGTTTTTTCTTCAAGGGAGGATAACCTATCTAATATCGGGGCTAAGATATGGTCTATTTTCTCTTTAAATACCACCCAGAGGAGATCCATTTGAACTTCCAAAGGGGTATTCGGTTTGGTTTTTTTATTCTTGGGTTTTTGTAACCCTGGCCTCTTAAGGGGGGCAGTCTTCCTTGTTAGCCCTGCCCCTCCTGCCCTAGTACAGCGTCTATCTTTTGGGCGGGAGAGGGAGTAATACTGGGAGTAGAATCATCTATCACATCTATTGTGGGGGTCTGGGTGACTGATCATATGTAGACATAGCATTTCCTAGTAAATCCCTTAGAATATCCGGCACTGTGGAGTTCAGCTGGGACTCTAGACCCTCAGGTTCTACATGAACCGACACAAATGTAGTAGACCCTATGTCCAAAAACAGTCTTTTCTCAGTTCTTTCTATTTCCTCATTCAGCATACTGGAGACTTTCACCAAGTAGGAGTCCAATGTTGCAACATCCCCTCCTTTACCATTGGCAGCTCTTGTTTTCCTTTTCACCATCCTCCCGACAACAATTCCACAACCAAATATTACAGTACCTTCAGTTGGTGGATCTTAGGGGGGTGGGCCAGCCCAGCCGCCTTCAGCCCCTGACGGCCACAGACGGCCCGCCTTTTGCCCGGGCTTAGTCCGCGCGCGGTCCCACGACGCAGGGGGAGTGCTAGGTTTAAATGCGCCTCAGTGCGCGGAAACGGCGTTGGAAGGAGCTGCGGCGGCGGGAGGCGGGACCAGCCAGGCGACCAGCGTAGGAGGAAGGAGGTTGCACCACGGGTATTGCTGCCCCTGTAATAATTTCAAAGTCATGCTTTTACCACACTTGCGTTTTTACAACAAAATGGTAAATATATATTGTTGGGAATTGGGCTATTAGTTGTATGGCCAGCACAAGTAACAGAGTTCTACAATTGTCCTCTGTTGGAACCAAACACCCCATTGCAGCACTTGGCTCACACAGGGTAGTGAAGAGGAGCAGTCCAAGGTCTACTCAAGGAATATGGTGTTGACTTGTTTTCACCAATCACTGGCATGCAATAATAACACTCAATAATTGATTGTCCAGTCAGTACTTTTGCTTTAGAAAATGGAGAAATATGCATATTATTTACTACTAAATACTATGCAGTCATTTACAAATACACATTGGCAGATGGAACATACCATAGATGACATTGTGTAATCACTGGTGACCCCTAGAGGGGCCACCCCAACATATCAAGTGAATTTCAGCAGTGATTTTTGTAAAAACCACATTACTTTGGCCTGAGTCATTGTCATTATGGCAATAAGGCTGAACCAATAAAACATTTGCAATCATTATGATAACTTAATGAAACATTTATAAGAAATAATCCTTGTATTTATGTATTTGTTTCATATTTTAGACATCAAACTGTGATGGTAAAAACAGCCTCTAAAAAGCATCACAGTGAAAACACATTGCATTGGAACCAAACAGACAGCCCCTAAAGGGTTGTCTGTTTGGCCATGACCATGACAATTATACCTTTACAGGACTTCTTGGAGGTTACTATACACTAGGCTCCCTAGGGAGTGTAACACTACCAACTGCAAAGATAAAGCTCCAGCCTTGGGAATGCTTGAAAAGGAGTTGAAATCCAGGGGTAATGAATGTTTTGGGCTCCCCCAACTTAGGGTGGGGACTCAAAATATTTGTAATAAGAAAGGCAGTGTTCAAACCGACCACAGGTCTCTCAGATGGTTAATGCAGATAAAAGTTGAGAATCCCAAACTACTAAGTTGATCCATATCCCTACAGGGAATGGACTTTGAAGTGGAACACAGACCTGGGACTGCCCATGCTAATGCAGATGGACTTTCCAGGTTCTTCCATCTAAACAATGAATACTCTCTAGGGGAAGGTTAGTCTCATCCTCTTTCATTTGAGCAGGGGGGTGATGTAGGAAAGTGAGTCTTTTGACATGGTTAGCCCCCACTTTCTGCTGATGTCTGATGTGATTTCAAACTGTAAATGTGCCCTGGGGCCCTACTGACCAGGACCCCAGTGCCAGATCTCTTTCCCAAAAACTGTACCGCCAATTGGCACAACTTCAGTTAAGTCTCACACAACAGAGAAGAGCTAAAAAACAGATTGTTCAGTTCCCCAGACTGAGGGACAGGGAGATACACAAAATTCGCCACCTACCCACAATGGGATGGTGTGTCTCACATACAACCCTACCAAACACAGGACAAGAGAAGACAAAAAATGTCTTAATACTGCCCTCACACACTTAACAGTGTCATGCTTCATCATAGGGCCGCATTATACATCCAGGTGCAGACCAACACACTGGATGGAGCGTGAGTTTTTTTTTGTAAGATATGAAGAGTAGTGGTGAGGGTAGAGTAGATGTGAAGAGACACAAAACAAAACGCAAAGGCGTAACACAACTAAAAGGAAAAACATATATTCCCCTCAGAAACGGGACCAAAAAGAGTGCAGATACATATAATTAAAACTACCTAGCGGTCAACACTGAATTTTTTATTTTTTGTTAACCCCTGGTAGGACTAAAACCAAAGAATTGGGGTATTAAGGGAAGGTAACGACCCTTCTATCCCCACTGCAAACACCAACATGTTTCTGCCAGCTTTTTTTGCGCCTAACCAGGTCGCTCTGGCATTCGTCAGGGTGTTGGTCCCTAGTTTTTGGTCTTCACCCCTATTCGGGTGTTTTTACCTTTTTACTTAGTGTGTTAGACAATGTCCAATTGTCACTATCTCTGGAAATTTCTGAGAGGAATCATATTTCTAGAAGAAAAAATAAAAAAGAAAGAAGCAAAACCTGTAATTCTCGTGCTCATCAACTTTTTTATATTTTCTTTATACATTTAAGTTTTTATCTTCCCCCATATGCCTCTAAAACACATAATTTTCTCTTGGCAGCCCAGTTTTTTATACATGCACCTAACTCCGTCTTGTTGGAAGTCACCACACCACGTGAGAACACAGACACCACTAAAGTAAAGTGAATTTAAAAAAGAGCTTCTAATCCGGATGTATGATGTAACAACGCGAGTCATTACAACGCGTGCAGTTACATCGCGGTCGTTACAACGACTGCGATGTTACCACGCTATGCCATTACAACGCAAGTCTTTACATCGACTTGCGCTAGATGGCGTGCTAACATTAGAAAAGTGTAATTTACTATTCCAACTCCAGTCCACTTAACAGTAGGGAAGGTGTTGGGATAGTAAACTACACTATTTGTAATGTTAGCACGCCATCTAGCGGTGTCGATGTAAAGACTTGCGTTGTAATGGCATAGCGTGGTTACATCGCGTTCGTTGTAACCACCACGATGTAACAGCATCGCGGTGTACTGACTGCGATGTTAAGGATGTATCCCTCTAATCCGCTCATATATTCAAAGTATTGTGATCTTAATCTTGCTCCAACAGAAGTCTGCCACACTGTATTGTTCTTATATTATCAAGTGAGTAGTACCAGTAACCATATCCCCAGATAAAGCGCATCTCAAATCTGAGCCAATATTCTTGTAGCTCAGCTTTACAACTTCAGTTAACCCTGTAAGTGCTGGAGCAGAGTTTTCAGTTTGAAAATTCTGGGGCTTTTGAAGCTCTGGCATGTCTATTTGTTGTATTAATTTATTAATAATTAATAATTAATTATTTGTCTTGTGCAAGTGCGTTTATATTAATCAATCCGTTTGTCCTAACAAGAGAGAGTTACACGTGGGTGTGCATAAATGTGCTGTTTTAAAAAATAACGTGCATGTTTTCATGTTTAAACGTTGCCTTGTGCTGTTTATTTTTGAGCACAAAACGCTTTCTGAATTAATGCTTTTCTATGTTGCAAGTGCTAGATAAATGCATACACATAAGGGTATTAGTGGGGTTAACATTGTTTAATCACTATGCTGTGGTAACGTTGTTTTGTCTCTTTTAATTAAGATGGTCTATTGAGGCCTATGTTGGCCTAAGAAAAGATGGCCGAATTGTGAGCCTGGCTGTGATTTAAATATGAAAACTGTGACGAGGGAGACCCCTGCTGGAAATGGTCCTGAAGCTAACTGACCATGGTCCTTGCTTGAAAAACTTTCCATGAGGACAGCAGCAGTTTTTGGGAAGTCTCCAAGTGAAATGAAGGTGTCCTTGGCAGCCTTGGGAAACAAAGGAGCCTTAGAGAGAAGCTCTGAACTGTGGCTTGATAGCCGAGATGAAGCAGGATTAATGTGATACATGTTTTATTTTCTTGGTTCCTGTTCCGTAGTTTTCATTATGTGTACTTTTCCTGAGCGGAGATTCTCAAATGTAGCGATGTTACATCCTTTCCTTCTCGCTCTGCTCAGCAAGTCCGGCGGACATTATAGTTTTTTCTATGTTCCCAATGTATCTTTCTATTGTTTAGAAACTATAAGAGATGTTAGCCTAGAGAGGGTTTTTGCCACTTGCCACTTGCCATTTTGCCTTTGCCGCGTACCGAATCTGCGTTGCTGAGGATTGATGCTGAAGGGACTTTGTCTTGAGAGACATTTACCGAGAGACTTGTCCTGACCCGTTCTGACATTTAGCTAGAATAGGTAACTATGAGAAATGATTTACTCTAATTGATTTTCTTTGACTAATTTTAGATAAAGCAATATAATTTTAAACATGGTGTTGGATATTCTTTCTTGTTAATTATTGGGTTTGCATTATTGATTATTGTTGTATATATTGTATAGATTATGCTTAGGGACAGTCACAAAAACCAGGTCTTATCGACCTCGGTATAGATGCAGGGTGTTTAGGAGTGTTTCCTTCCACAGGTTTATTGCTGGTAGAGTATTTGAGCGTATGTTAGTGAAATGGGCCCTAGCGTATGATGTATGCATGTGCGTGTAACTGTGAGATTACTTTATCCGTGGTAGTGGGAATATTGTACACACCCTGATCTCTATCAATTTCCTGGTAGCAGAGATTGATGGTTTTTGATGATTGTCTTGATTAGATAAGATTGTTTTTATTGATTATTGATTATTGATTCATGTTGGTATATGTACTAATACTATATGTTGGAGTCGTAATGTTGAGTTATATGTAGTGCTTCTGGAACTTGGAAGCTGTAGCAGTTCCGTAGTAGGGCAGAGGGAAGTATATGCTGCTCTCGGGAAAGACGGAATTGTAGGGAATAACGTGTGACAATTGAAGTTGCGAGTCACATTGTCTGGGTTCGGAATCAGTGACATCGTCGTATGTTACTATTAGATATTTCTGGTATATAAGGAGTGTGTATGATAGTGAAGGTTATCTGTGAAACTCTGGTCTTGAGTCCCAGGGATCCGTAAGGATTTCCGTTAAAGCTTATCGCGGGAGGAGTAATAGGTATTCTCTGAGCTCATTTGAAGAACTGGGCAAAGAAAGCTTGCTTAGTTAATGTGTGTTATAATTCTGTAGTGGAGCAGATTGTCTGTTCTCGGGAAGCAGGATTCTGTGTGTATGTACTATATTTCCTTTGTATGAATGTGCGTGAATGTTTGTACATTTAGTTGATTGTAAGACTCTTTGGACAAGTCCTAGAGGAGACAGTTAATGAATGTATGTTAGTAGGGCAGAGTAGTAAAAGTGCTACTGTGTCAATGAAAGGTTTCTTATGAAATAGACTCTCTTTTACTATTCTGTGGTTAGCGAAGCAGACAATGGAGATGTTTTTATGTTGTAACTAATAGATTTGTAGAAATTTTGATACGAAGTCTACTGAAAAGATTTTGTAAAGGAGGGGTAGACGAGTGACAGAAGACAGAGCAGAAGCTGCAGTCAGCGACTGTTGACGTCAGAAAGACCGCGCTCTGATTGGATGGTAGATCAGAATAGTGCTTGCGCTAGGATTGGTGCGTTAGTGTGAGCCGCGCAAGGATTGGAAGGGCTATTTAGTGACGTAAACGTTCCAGGATTGGTGCGTTAGTGTGAGTCGCGCTGCAATTGGTTGAAAATTCGTATTGTATATTTATAATACGGAAGGAGTAGAGAGTTCTTTGTAAACGCTAAAATGTATTACCAAGAAGAGAAAAAGAAGAAAACATTTTTTGGTAAAATTAAAAAGTGGTTTAGCAAGGATAAAGATGTTAAAACAAGAGAGGGTGAGTTGTTACCTCCACCGAAAACACCTGCATCCTTTATGGCTGCAAGACATGGGTTTCATACCTGTATATGGTTGGAGAATTGGGTTAGGTATACTAAAGAAGATGGTGTTCTAGCATTTCCAGAACATGGTTCATTTAATCTGGCCGTGTTGAGAAATTTACGGGAAAAGATGCTATGTCTTGACCCGAAACCAAGACCTACACAGTTCGAGGCTTTAGTGGAATGGGAAGAAGAAGTACATGAGAGAGAAAAACAAAGATCTGGAGGGTATTATAGGTATATGTTTGGGAGGAGACATGATCGTGAGACTCATCATGATCGAATGAAAAGGTGGCGAGATGTTAGTATGTCAGAGGGATTATATCCGATGAGAACAGTTGAAGGAGGAGCAGAAAGGGTTCCTGAGTCAGAAATAAGAAAATATGGAGTTAATGAGTATGAGGATGAGGTCTTGAATGACATGATTTACAAAAGACCACCTCCATATAGACCAGAACCGGACAAAAGTACACCAGTTGTTTCTCCGATAAGAGATACAGTTTGTGTTAGTGAGACAGAAAATGAGACACCTGAGGTAAGGAGTGATCATTACCTTGATGAGAATGCCAGACAATTAGCCAGAACTACAACAGAGTTGACAGAGAAGATTAGGGAGTCAACGAAGAATCTAGAAGCTGTTACAGTGCCTGTAACAATAGGTCCAGTTATGCCTGTGTTTGACAAACAGAGAGCAGGTGAGAATGGACTAGTGATTCCATATGTTTGGAATAATCTGACAAATTCAGTTGGTCCTTCAGGAGATTCAGGCAAAAGAGCAGAAAGAAGAGACCTGAGACAATCAAGACATGACACATGTAGTGAAATATTGGATGCTAGTGAAGCTAGTTGTTCAGGGATGCCAATTTTAGAACCGCAAAAGAGAGTGGTTCCAGTGAGAAAAACTGCTGAAATAACAGTTGATGATTTGAATGATTGGATGAAGGTTCTACAAAAAAAGGATAAAGATTCACAAGTAATTGATGTAGCTAAGTTACGTGTAGAACTAGAAGAGCTTGTCACAGGAACAGTTCCAACAGAGATTCTGAAGAGTCATCATGATGGTGAACTAATGTTTATGTGCAAGTGCTAGATAAATGCATACACATAAGGGTATTAGTGGGGTTAACATTGTTTAATCACTATGCTGTGGTAACGTTGTTTTGTCTCTTTTAATTAAGATGGTCTATTGAGGCCTATGTTGGCCTAAGAAAAGATGGCCGAATTGTGAGCCTGGCTGTGATTTAAATATGAAAACTGTGACGAGGGAGACCCCTGCTGGAAATGGTCCTGAAGCTAACTGACCATGGTCCTTGCTTGAAAAACTTTCCATGAGGACAGCAGCAGTTTTTGGGAAGTCTCCAAGTGAAATGAAGGTGTCCTTGGCAGCCTTGGGAAACAAAGGAGCCTTAGAGAGAAGCTCTGAACTGTGGCTCGATAGCCGAGATGAAGCAGGATTAATGTGATACATGTTTTATTTTCTTGGTTCCTGTTCCGTAGTTTTCATTATGTGTACTTTTCCTGAGCGGAGATTCTCAAATGTAGCGATGTTACATCCTTTCCTTCTCGCTCTGCTCAGCAAGTCCGGCGGACATTATAGTTTTTTCTATGTTCCCAATGTATCTTTCTATTGTTTAGAAACTATAAGAGATGTTAGCCTAGAGAGGGTTTTTGCCACTTGCCACTTGCCATTTTGCCTTTGCCGCGTACCGAATCTGCGTTGCTGAGGATTGATGCTGAAGGGACTTTGTCTTGAGAGACATTTACCGAGAGACTTGTCCTGACCCGTTCTGACATTTAGCTAGAATAGGTAACTATGAGAAATGATTTACTCTAATTGATTTTCTTTGACTAATTTTAGATAAAGCAATATAATTTTAAACATGGTGTTGGATATTCTTTCTTGTTAATTATTGGGTTTGCATTATTGATTATTGTTGTATATATTGTATAGATTATGCTTAGGGACAGTCACAAAAACCAGGTCTTATCGACCTCGGTATAGATGCAGGGTGTTTAGGAGTGTTTCCTTCCACAGGTTTATTGCTGGTAGAGTATTTGAGCGTATGTTAGTGAAATGGGCCCTAGCGTATGATGTATGCATGTGCGTGTAACTGTGAGATTACTTTATCCGTGGTAGTGGGAATATTGTACACACCCTGATCTCTATCATAAGTCCCTAGTAAATGGTACCCCTGGTACCTAGGGAATGGGTACCGAAGTGGGTCCTCTGGGTCTGCAGCACTGGTTGTGCTGACCCAGGGACCCCTCCACAAGGCTGTGCTCTATGCCATTGCAGGCTGCATGTCTTAGTGCAGAGAAATCCAAAGAGTCAACATGGCACACAGCCCAGTGTGCCGTGCTACCCATACACTGCATAAGATAAAGGTAAGACATTCCTGTTGCAGGCCTTTAGCTCTAAGGCAGGGCACACTATACCATATGTGTGGGCATATCAGCATGAGCAGATATGCCTCTGCAGTGTCCAGTTTATTTCGAGATAATGTAAGTGAATTAGGAAACCATGAAGAGTACATGGGCTGGGAACTTGTCAACAAGCGCTCCTAGCTCCATGATTTATTAATAAATTCACACAGAAGACCCTTTTAGAGGGTCAAAAATACCCAACAGAGAAAGGAGGGTCTAAGGGAACATTTTAAGACCAGACATGGATATATTCCCCAGAATATCGTTACAAAACAACGGCAAAATCCACGGTGCTGATGAGTCAATGAAGGCCCTTCAGCTACTGGACCTAGATAACTGTAATCTTATTAACAGAGGAACAAGGAAAAAGGAAAATTCTTAACAAGGAAAATCCTTAGTAAAGAATGGATTCCCATCACTCACCGATGTGACATGCTTCCTCATCTGGGATCTCCTCCTAGTTACACACTAGTGTAACCAAGGGCTGCAACCTTCTCACTATGAGAGGGGAGCTCACGGATGTTTTCAAAGAGATATAATCTGAGCAGGGAGCTCTAATGGATCTAACAGATATGAGAAAATTATCAGTATATGAGTGATGGGCGCTTTGCATGAAAGTGAAAGTGCAATTAAAAATGGGTAGCAAGAGAGAAATATTTATTGGGTATCTCCTGTTATCCAAATTAAAAACAGTGCAACAGCAGTTTTGACAGAATAACTGCAGAGGTGTAATAACTGGGTCTACATGTTTCAGCCAACCGGATTGTGAATGATCCTAGGCCTTCCTCGGGACCGCTGGAAAGTATATTGCTACTGCGTAGTGAAAAACATACATAAAATACAAGGTTGGAACAGATACAGCCATGTAACCTGGTATTCAAAAATCTGAATCATTCGTAGATCACAAGATGCTGGTAGCACCTAGAAAAAGAAATGCTTTTGAGAAAACAGAAACATAGGTCTAGTGCTCATTTTGTATACCAATATAAACGTGATGCAAAAAGTCATCATCGTTACGCATGTATGTAACTCATATGTGCTTCAATGTGTAAAAAACTTTTGCTCACCCGTATCTAACAAGGAATGGACCTCACTGCATCTGGCAACAGCTCAGGAATTGAGGCCCCACTCTATGAATAAGAAGAAAAAAGAAAGCTAACAATGATAAGTAGACACTGAGAATATTCCCAAGTCTAACATATCATACACTTCTGTAATCACAACCTGCTATGTGTTGACTCTGTCTAGAACAGAAAGATGGCAACATATCTAGATAGTAATTTTTTAAGTGATGTATCTAACTAAGTGATGTCTCTAGTTGCAATCACAATGTCTTGATCTGATTATTAAAATATCCAGAAACAAGACACATAATCAAATCTAAAAATCTCCGATATGTTTGGTTGAGAAAAAGCAAACTGGCAAAGGAGAGGGCTGTAAGGCTGCTTGCCATTGTGGTTTACAACACATTGCAGTCTTAAACAAAATATACGTGCTCATGTCAGGGAATTTGTCTGGTTGTAATCTCAAACTCGCTAAGGGCCGCTCTGAAAGAAATAACAGGCATCTGGAAAACGCTAGCACTCAATAGAGTATAACCAGTGACTGCTATAACGTGCTGTACTCAATGTGGCGTTAACTCTTGTACCCGGAATTAATTTAACAAGCCGGTACTTCAACCACCCAACTATACATGTGGTACATAGCCGCCCCCTAGGGCCATCAAGTAATCTTTACAACAAATGTGGGCTCACTCACCTGTCCGTCGGTACCAAGGGCTCCCTCTCAGCCGTATGTGAAGGTACCGCCGTCAGGAAAAAAAAACGCATTTATGGTGTGTAGCCGACACATGTGTTGCCCGTTCTTCACCAGCATGCGCATCTAGATTACGTCTGTGGGCTCAGAACTACAAATCCACAGAGGAATCATGGGAATTGTAGTATCTGTCGCCCGTGCATATGTCATTTCCCTTAATATGTGAGTGAACGTCAGTCAATACAGAACTACAAATACAACCAAGTCTCATGGAAGTTGTAGTATCTGTTTTGCGCTTTACCTATATGGTATGAATAAAGCTACAATATTCAATCGATCTCCTTTTTGTTCATGAAATTAATCAAAATGGAAAAATAAAGTCCACTGCAGAGATCATAATTAATGTAGTCCTTAATTAAATATATATCAATCGCTTTAGTCAAGATAAATTAAAGATTATCCAGTTATAAGCTCTTGTGTGAGTCTATTGAGAAGAGCCAAGATGAAGGATGTGTCCAGCTATCTTCAATATGGACATGGCTCTATGCCATATGACTATGGACATAGCTCTCTGTCATATAAGTCTGTCTCGAAGCCGTGATCAGAACTATGTCAAGTAAATACAGTGCCTGCTAAAATCTAGCACAACTGCAAAATAGCTGTATTGCTGAAGACATGTAGCATGAATGCAAAATAGAGATATTGCTAAGGGTGACATAAGTTGCATGTGGATATTATTAAAGCAATAACTATAAGAGTGAACATTAGCACCATTATATAGTCCATAGTTATGTCAGTGAGTACTATATGAACATATACTCTGCTACAATTATAAAGAGGTATCTCGTCATTGAGCCCTTGTTTATCACTCTGGAGTTTAAAAACCCATCTCTGTTCTTTGATGAACAGAAATCTAGACACATCAGTAATGTGATTCGGAATGAATGGTTGTTCGAGGACAGTCCCGGTGAAATCATCAGCTTTATGCTTCAGGTCTATAAAATGTTTGTTAATCTAGTCGCCTGCTTTTTGCATCTGATTGTGTTCTTGTGCTCCAAAATCCGTTATTTGACTTTACGGGTGGTCATGCCCACATATTGGTATTTGCAAGGGCAAGTAATCAAATTGATTAATTTCTCGCTGTTACAATTCGTAAATTTATTTTGGACCCAAGGCCTAGGCATACCGATATCCACTGTTTTGGTATGTTGAGTCTCTGGACATGCTGCACAGGACCCACAAGGGAAGTGCCCTTCTATCGCTGGAAGATCCCACAGGGTAACCACTGACTGACTTGCTTGTGTTTTCGGTCTGGTATGAACAGACTTGTCCCGTAAATTGGTACTCCTTTTGAAAGAGAATAAAGGCAAAGGGATTTGTTCTTTGCCAATGTTCAATATGCGCCAATGTTTACGAACGCTGCGTTGAATGCTGTTCGACCGTGTCTGAAGGTCTTGACAAAAGTGAGTCTAGTCATCGGAGGTTTAGGTGTGGGTAGATCTAAAAGTGCCTCACGGTTGTTGTTCGTGGCTCGTTTGAAGGAACATCGCACTAGCCTCTTTGGATATTTCCTAGCTTGAAGTTGTTTACATAATGTTTTAGAATGGTTCTCATATTTTTCTTTTGAGGAACAATCCCTCCGTAAACTGAGGAATTGACCTTAAGGTAAATTGTCCCGAAGTGACTTGGGATGGTGAGTGTGATAGCATAGGAGCGAATTCCTGGCAATGGGCTTCCTGTAAAGCTTACTCTCCAGGCCTGTTGTTGTAGAGAATATCAACAGATCAAGAAACGGTAACCTGTGCTTGTCAATCTTCGCCATAAATCTGAGAAAATTGTTCCTCGTGTTCAACCAAGTGAGGAACTGAAGGATGGAATCAAGGTTGCTCCGCCAAACAAACAGCACGTCATCGATATATCGCTTCCATAAATGAATAGAGTCATGGAAGGGATTGTCCACTGACAAAATAAGTTCTTGCTCAAATGCGTGAACATACAGATTCGCCAAGCAGGGCACGAAAACGCTGCACCTACTGGTCCAGGAGATCTGGAGGTAGATTGTATCCTCAAATCTAAATAAGTTTTCTTTCATGGCTAGCTGTGCACAAGCCATGATGACTTGTACAGGGGTGATTGAGTCCAAATCTCTGTTGGACAGTAATGACACAATGGTGTCCAATGTTTTGTCTTGGGGGATGGAGGTGTAGAGGGACTCGACATCAAGCGAGACCAAGAAGTCGGTATCCATGTCAAACTCAACTTCCGGGAGTAGACTTAAAATATCCTTCGTATCCTGAAGATATGTCGGCATCTCTTTGACCATAGGCCTAAGAAAATAATCCACGAAGGTGGATAATGGTTCAGGCAGTGGTCTCTGTGGTTTATGCACTTTAGGTAGTGCATAGAAGTATGGCAGCACTGGATGTGCGGTTTGCAAAAAAGCAGCCTACTCAGATTGACCACTAGATTGCCTCCGCACTGGTCCCTGGTTGTGGAAAGGTCTTCTTCTTGTTGCTGCGTGTGCTTCTTGGAGACGGTGGAGGGCTACAGTGTACCTGGGCCTGCTGGTTTCTTTGTCTGCCTCTGGAGCACCCCCGGCCAATCCCTAAAAAAGGCTGGTTGTTGAAGTCCTGATGATTAGGTTGAAATGGACCATTTGTGGCTGAAATGGAGGTGTATGGAATCCCCATGGAGTGGGGGGCCACCATTGTTGGAAATGTAGCATTTGCGGACCATTCCTCCAATTCGATCTGCTGTATCTGCCACAGCCACTATTTTGTTGTCTACTCCATTTTAGAGGGTCCCCATAAAAACTAACAAGCACTGGTGTAGTTCCTGACTTGCTTTCGTTAGGCTGCCACTACCAGCCATGTTTCTGACCTTATGGGGTGAGGGCCAGCGCTCTCAGAGGACAGAGACAAAGCTTGCTCTGGGTGAAGGTGCTTCACACCTCCTCCAGGACAGGATGGCCTTCCTGCACAGGAATCTTCAAAGGCGATGACATGAAATCTATGAACCTCCAGATATTAGGGGAAGCCAAGCCCCCTTCCCTGCTCCTCTTTTGGTGGGAGGAAAGGTGGGAACATTAGTTACATTGGGAAGAGGGTCCCCATTTAGCCTACACCACCCCAAGGGTGGGGCAGGCAATGTGAACCCCTCTCCTGAAATTAGACCTTCTTGAGATGGTGGGAAAACAACCTATCCTATCAGGGCAGTGCATATTCCCACAGGAAGTGGTCACTAGAGGGTGTAGACATCCTAAGGGTAGGTATCCCATTGGCTACTACCTGTCTCCCCTTGTAGTGCCCCTAGATTCAGTATTTAGGTTGCACCCAAGACCTGAACATCTCAGATTCAACGGACAAGAGAAGACCAGGACAAAGAACTGAAGCCCTGATGCAGAATAAAAAGGTGTCAAACCCTGCCTGCTGCTCCCAGGACTTGACAATTGCTGCTGCTGGGTCGTCCAGAATCCTGAGAGGACACCAAGAACCCCACAGCACCTCCAGTCTTCCAGAAATAACTGAAAAGCTCCCTTGGAGTGAAGGTATGATTCCATTTAAACTGCAGGCACGGATCCAGTTTGTTGACTTGCTGCTCTGTGACACTTTTGACACAGCACTAAAGCAACAGAGGGTACAACATCTCTGGTGGGTCAGATCTGTCTCTCCATCATGTTTGGAGACACCGGAACCTACCAGAGCTGCGGGATACCAATACCTGGGTTACCAGATCCCCAACGGCAAACACCGAGTAGAATAGCTCCCTCTGGATTACCAAAGCATCAGAAGCAAGCACCCATCAAGGGATGTGGAGACTCCCGAGACCCACTTCCTGAGTGGCCCAGCTGTCCTGAGATTGCCTCTTCAAATTGCCAGCTCCTGACCACGCAGACCTCAAGGTGCACGGCACCTAGCTGACCTGTTCACTCTCTGCTCAGCCCCACTGGCCCCAGCACCAACCAGCAAACTCTGCTCCTGTGATCCACAGGGCCTTGTGACCTCCTCCCTCTAAGGAGACCCACCGGACTTACCTGCAAGTCACACTAGGCAGTGCATTTTCAAGTGGCCCCCTTTGTCTTTGCACACCCGCTTCGAAGAACTCAGCACTCTGCTTCCAGCCAATCCGGAATGCTCCCAAACTTCTCCTGCTGGAACTTTGGACCTGGTCCCGACATCGATATAAAATGAGCTGAACTTTGTGAAAGCATTGTCTAAATTTTTATGCATTTTTCTGCTTTTTCTCCATTGTTTCTTATGGTCCCTAATTGTGCATAGAAGTGATCGATCTTTGCAAAATTGTATCTTCGAAAGTACTTACCTTAGAACTGTGTTCTTGGTCTAAAAAACGGTATAAAAATCGACATTATTTGTAAAAATAGGTCTCGAATTTATTCTTGAGTGTGTGTCTCATTTATTGCCTCTGTAAGAACAACAAATGCTTAGCACTGCCCTCTAATAAGCCTAATTGCTCACTCACACTACCACAAAAAGAGAGTTAGTATTATCTACTTGTACCTCTGTATAGCCATTGGAGATTTCCCAGACTCTCTACATAGTGTACTTCATTTTAGTACACTGTACAGATAGACAGTTTCCTACAGCGGGAGATTTCAAAATGTTCCAGCTATGTGGAAGAAAAAGTTATCCTTACACCGTCACCTTATATCTTTTTTTTACAATTTCAGAACAGGGGACTAAGGACCCAAATCCAGTAATGGCTGGCAGCAACATTTTTCTGAAGTTTGTGGCACAGGAGTCTGACTCTCGCAGGAGCTAATTTGCCCAAGTGAAAGAAATCTCACTGGCCCAATCAGAATACTTCTTTTTTAAACTGGTGCTCCCGCAATAGTCTATCAAGCCTCTTGTGGACCAAACCATCCAGATATTAATATTTTTTTAAACCTTAAATTCTCAAAACCTATTAAATGGATTTACACCAAATCACAAAAAAGCACAGTCTGTGCAACAAGGTAATTGCATGGGAATTTTGCATTTTGGGACCCCATTTGTTCATGACCCCTGCTTGACAGATGACCCGAAATTTTCTGTGCACAAACTAGTCAGAATGTAGCATATTTCTGGAAAGTTTTGTGGCGATTCATCAAACAGGCCAAAGTTATTAGCAGCACAAAAACGCTTTTCCTATGGAACTGCTGACCTGACTATACCCAAAGATGAATGCCAATGGGTTATATATATATATATATATATATATATGTATATATGTATATATATATAATACACACGCACACATATATATTAATTCTCTGGGGTTGAAACGGTGAGGGGACCGGAGGAGGTGTTCATTTGATTCACAAGTAGAAAATGGATTTTAACTGCATGCACTAATCCCTGCACCCTCGCACAACCATAAGGTCACAACTTCACCCCTACGCATCACCTACCTGGGTCCTTTACAATGGATTCTGGGTGTTGGAGTTCAAGTCTACTTCGTGAGCCCTCACAGGTGAGGGGGCAAAATTGGGGGTAGTGCATTTGCTAATCAGCATAAAAGGAGGCGGGACTTACATTCATGTTGCTGCAGACCTCCGCTGACGAAGGCTGGATGAAAAGCCGAAATGCATTCGCCAACATGAATCAAATAAAGTGCTTCCAAAGGTTCTTCCCCTGTATGGCCTCTGCTCTTTCCCAGGAAGGAGGTTGTTGGATATATATATATATATATATATATATATATATATATATATATATATATATATTACCTACTGGCGGTCGCCAGTAGGTAGTTATAGTTAGGACCCTGTTTCCATAGGAAATCCGCAACATTCTATTTGGAATAACTTTGGCGCCGGTCGACGAATCCTCGCGAAATTTTCAAAATAGGTGGGGCGCTACGCTCCGCTCCTACCCTGAAAGTCTCGGGGGGATTCGTCAAGCAGGGGCCGAGAAAAAAGGGGGGTCCCAAAACGCGTTTTCCCCATGCATTTTTCCATAGGACCTTTAGACACAGCTACAGCCCGAACGGCTGAACAGAATTACTTGAAAGTTGGCAGAGAGGTAGCCATAAGGTCAAGGAAGTGCCTTTTGCAGGTCTGGTGTAAATCTGTTCAGTATTTCCTGAGAAAATAGCATTTAAAAGCATATATATATGTGGGCGGAGCCTAACCACACATCTCATCCTGAGATCTGATTGGCTGTCAGCACTTCATCCAAGAAGTGTTGGCAGCCATCTTGGGACCAATATACATGATAGCACCTCATTAAAAAGCATTGCAGTTAATAGAAGGTTTTAAGACTTTAGTTACATTATAAATCATTTGTTGATGGTACCATACTCATTTTAGGAATTGTGGTATGTTCTAAGGTGATTTCACCATGTGAAAAAGTCTTCTGCTGGGATATCATGATTGAGAGAAAAATATTTTCTCATGCTTTTACCACAGAGGTTTGGAAGGTGATCTATAGGCTAAACTGAGAGCTTATTTTCTGTAAATTCACATTATCTTTCTCAGTCATGTGAGAATGAAGACTGACATTCTCAGTAAAACATGTACATCCAACAAGGGCAGAGACTGTCAGTTGATTCCTTTGTGTTCTACTGCAGCTTCCCAGAGTGTTCCAAAGAACTACTAGAGCGCTAACAGTCCTACTTATGATAAACGTATGGCACACCTGAAGCCATCTTGCTTGGATTAAAGTGGTAACTCTTAAAACATTTAATTTAAAAAGGAACAAAATGAGGGGGTTCATTTTTCCATAAAAAGTATGATTAGTGCTGCAGAAAGAAAAATTAGGGCACATTTTGAGTGACTTCTCAAATCCTCTTCTATTTCATTAAAAAATTCTGACATGCAGACTGAAACATGCACTTTCAATACCAGCAGCAGTTTTCCCTGGTGAGCAGTAGCTTTACTACAGTGATCTAATGAGCAAAAAGAGTGCTAACATTCTGAATTTATGGCAAATGTGTGACACATCTGAATGCCTTCTTGATGGAATCAAAGTAAAAAACTGAAAGTATTTCCTACTGAGGAGACTGCAGTAAATGAGGAAATTAGGAAACTTCATAACAAATAAGTCTCCCAAGATGGCCACCAGAGACAAAAGAGCCCAAATGTAGCCCAAATATCACCCAGATGTAGCCCAAGTATAGCCCAATGACAGAATGTCCCAGAATGTTCTTAAAAACAACTAGAGCGCTTACTGTCTTCATTATGACAAAAGTAAGGCACACCTGAAGCCATCTTGATTGGAATAAACTGGTAACACTTAAAACATTTAATTTAAAAAGGAACACAATGAGGAGGTTCATTTTGCCATAGAAATTATGATTAATGCTGAAGAAAGAAAATGAGGGCACATTTTGAGTGACTTCTCAAATCCTCTTCTATTTCATTAAAAAATTCTGACATGCAGACTGAAACATGCACTTTTAATACCAGGAGCAGACTTCCATGGTGCAGTAGTTTTACTACAGTGATCTAATGAGCAACTAGAGTGCTAACATTCAGAATTTATGGCAAATGTGTGACATATCTGAATACCTTCATGATGGAATCAAAGTAAAAAACTGAAAGCATTTCCTACTGAGGAGACTGCAGTACATGAGGAAATTAGGAAACTTCATAACAAATAAATCTCCCAAGATGGCCACCGGAGACAAAAGAGCCCAAATGTAGCCCAAAATCACCCAGATGTAGCCCAAATATAGCCCAATGACAGAAGTGTGCAAAACACTTATTATTTTGTGTTTTTGCAGTGTTATATAGTGCAGACTTGTCAGGTATTGGAGTGCTTTACATGAGCATTGGTTACATCACACAAGAACAAATTCATTTTGGTTGTAGACATTGGGAGACTAAGTGATTTGACCAGAATCACAGAATGTCGAGCTGAAGCAGAAACTTCAACCTGGTTCCCCAGTTGCAAAGTCTGCAGTTCTGGAAGTAACACCACATCCTCTCCCCTAAGTGCAACATTTAATCAAGTGTCAACTGGATAAAAAAACATAAAGATAACAAATAATTTAAAAGTGCTTTGTCGCTATTTGAAAACTCAGAAAATATGTCCTTATTTCAGTCTTTTAGAGCACTAACCATAATTTTGATGCCAATAAGACCCTCTCATATATGTAATTTCTAAAGGAAATGCTCTAGGTATTACAGTTTTGATTACATCAAGATGATGTCAGGCGTTCCACACTTTTGTAATAAATATAGAATGTTAGCAATCTAGTTGTTCATTAGGATACTGTTGAGAGGCAGAGGCCAGGGGCACGGACTTTGAAAATTGAAGGCAGGTAGGAGGGTGCAAAGGCAACAATTTAACCACACTGAGCAGGCAGGAAGGGCCGTGGAAGCACAACAGACTATGGAGGGCAGTGGAAAGGGGGGCAGGGGCAACAAACCAACAATACAGGACTTGCAAGAGAGGCTGTTGAAGGGAAGATCTATTACGGGTCAAGGAAGCTAGGGGCGGTCCCCAGATCCCCGGGAGCCACCACAGAACTGAGCAGGAGAGTGAGTCAGGGACAAAAGGGGCACCTTAATTTGAGCCGGGGTGCCTAGGAACGCTTGCTCCAAAAATGAAGAAAACAGACATATGAGACATGGAATTGGAGGCAGAATACAATGGCAGTTTAATGAGAAGATGCAACTTCAAAGAAACCGCAGAATAGAGACATAAAGTACAAAATACAGAATCCAGATAATCATACAGCTGTCATAATATTCTCTGTATCTCAATTAATGTACTGACAGAGAGAGAGAGAAAACACATCTATAAATGCATCATGAGAAACAAGTTACACCAAGGAAAATGTTACCTAGGAACACTCACGTTTACTCTTAGAGCAAGCATTCCTGCAATTACAATACAAAATCTTTTAAATGCAAAAGTAAAGAGAACAATGGTTAAACATAACATGACATTTCATATAGGTAAAATAGAATAAGATACTTCAAGCAAAGCAGAGCAAGACATTTTAAGCAAAGGAAGACAAGAGCTCCCAGCTCTTGGGGAAAACCTGCACTGCCTGTTAACCTACATACAGACGGCGAGGTAGTCCGTCGATATCTGTGGGTGCTCCCTTTTTATATCATTTTGTGGGCTCCTTTGCACGCTACATCTACCTACGTATGCTACCCAAAAGCTTCGTCTGCAGATTTTACCAGACATTTCGTCATTTACCCACTTAATGCTGACAATGGACTGGGTGAAAAGGTCAGTCTCTCAGGCCAATCGCTTATCGTAAGTTCCATAGAGCAAGCAGAAAATAATGGGTATTGTACGGGAATTCAATATATTCATGTATAAAATCTCCTCAGTTCTCCTAACTTGACGCTCTGCGGTTGCCACTTCCTTAAAAGCGGGAAACCTGCCCAGGAAGCAAGTACCAGTCCAGGATGCAGCCTACTGTATGTCGACAGCTTCAGGGGGATGTTGAACTTTGATACCAAGCACGGAGCACTCGGGTAGGGTGGGGGCTACTAGTTTGGATCAGAAGGCCTCGCAGACCTGCCTTCAGACTGCTATACACTAAAATTGCAGAGCTATGGTCAATTTAACAAAGAGGCCTACATATTGAACAGAAGGGCCTACACAGGGGTTTTATGCTGGCTGAGTGGTAAGGATGTCTCAGGATAATTATATAGCAACACAGGACCCGCTGGTCAATTTAATACGGCCTACAAATGCAGCTGGCAGGGCAAGGACAAGGGTCTCATACTTCAGGTGTGGACAGAACGGGCCAGGGGCCCCCTGTGATACAAAATCTACCCTCCTTCAAGGCTGTGGCAATGTAATAGACCATTGTGGGCAGAAGGAAGAGGCAATGGTAGTACAACCATACATGCCAACAGACCCGATTCAGCCAGGAAACGTCCAATGTTTTTAAGCTCAAATGGGCTTTATTTGATCTGTCTCCTGTCTACAATATCCTCTTTTTCAATGTAACTCAAAGGGGAAAATCAATACCCCAGTTTTTTTTCAAAATCTCCCTCTTACCAAGTTCAAAATGTTCGCAAGTATGGTACATTGGATCATGGAAGGAAATGGGATAGGGACATGGACTTGGATAACAGAGGACAGGAGGGACATGGAGAGGTGCACCAAACTGACCCTGCAGGGCAGGCATCAGGGTTTGCCGCAGCACAATACACCACACAGGGCATGCAGGACGGGAGTGCAGCACAACAATCCATAGAAAGCAAGAGGGAGGGGACAGGACCAATGAACATGGACAACAGAGAACAGAGGGGCAAGAGGCAATGGTAGCTAGCTGACCATAATGGACAGACAGGAGAGAAAGCTGCAGTATAACAGACCATAAAGGGCAGGAGGGATGGATCAGGGGCATTACAATGGAACAGACAAGCCAGGAGGGAGGGAGTAGGGCTGGGGGCAAGGGGGCAGGGCAGGAGCAGCAAGATAGCCATGGAGGTCAGGCAGGATGGGCACTAGAAGCAAGACACACCATGAAGAGCAACAGTGAGACTGTGATGGCATACACACAGACCATGGAGGGAAGGTGGGAGGGGGTCAGGGGCAGCTAACTGACCACACAGGGAAGGTGGGAGGGGCCATGGCAGCACAGAAGACCATGCATGGCAAGTGGGAGGGTTAGTGGCAGCACAATGGCTATGATGGGCAAGAAGGAGGGTGGAGAGGCATGCACAAAGGACGATGGAGGATAGAAGGAAGGGTCAGGACCTGTGCACAGACAAGAAAGTTCAGGGGAAGGGACCTCACAACAGACCACACGGGGCAGGCAGGAGGAGCAGTTGCAGCACAACAGACCAGGGAGGGCAGAAGGGTGTGGCAGTACAATGGACCATGTAGGACAGGAGGAAGAGGATAGGGGCATGGCATGTGGACAGGCAGGGTGGAGGTGGCAGGGACAGGTTACAGTCATCTGACAATGCTAGGCAGGTGGGAGGGGAGTGGCAGCTCAACAGAACACTCAGAGTAGATAGGAGTGGCAGGTCAATGGGACATGGTGGGCAAAAAGGATGGAGCAGGGGCATGCACAAAGACATCGGAGGGCAGGGGGAAGGAGAATAGGGGCAGCAAGCTAAGCACAGAGTTTAAGCAGGAGGTCAATGATGGGGCATAGAATTGGGCAATGGAGGGCAGGAGGAGTGGACTGGTACATCATACTAAATTGAGGGCAGTGGCAGCACAGCAGACCATGCATGGCAGGAGGGAGGAGGCTAGTCCATGGATTCACACAACAGAGGATAGGGAGGAAGGGGATGGGGCAGCAAGCTAACTGTTCAGAGAAGGCGGGTATTAGGAACTTTATTGTTTTTAAAACATTGTGTCTGTGCGAACTACTTAAAATATGAACAAGTATGCAGCATAATCTCACTTTTATTCAGGAAGAAGAGGACGTTTGTGACTGTGACTCCGGGCTCACTTGGCAGAAACACCCCCTGACCCTCCACCCCCTATCGCAAAATGTAATGCCCGTGAAAAGGGTAGGTGAACACAGTGTTATATAGAACATAGTCCTGAGAGCACGATTGAAAATGAAAACTAGATATAGTGTATGGTATAAACTATGCACCAAAAAGTGTGATATAAGATGAACCGGGCGTGAAATATAATATGCAATACATTGTGCGCAATGACAGATTCATTGGAGAGCGCGAGATAGCACAGGCACTAGCGCGTGCTATGCGATATGCGCCTTGGAGTGTAATATGCACAGGGCAGTGTTGTGTAACCTAACTAGTCTCTAAAGTTGTAATATAAAATATGTGCTGGGGAGTGTAACGTTGCATATGCACTGTGACAAAGATATGGATCCCAGATTGTAATATGTATGGCATAGCACTGTGCGTTATAACATAGGCATCGAGAATGGCACGTTAGATGGGGCAATATAACCCGTGCGAAGACAAGTGTGGCATGACATATTCACGGGGTGGTGTTACAGTGCACATGGGCTAGAGAGTGTCATAGCATATGCACTAGCTAGTGGAATACAACACAGAGGTGTGTGGCACTCGGCAGGCAATGGTGGGTGTAACACAGCATTGGGCTCTGTCAGGAGCACGCTGTGACTCTCAAGTGATGTTCGTCCCCTTTCCAGAGAGTAAAATAAAAAGTATTACACATCCGGCAGTGGATGTGTGTTTTATTAACCGTGAGGGGGGTTTCTTGCATAGTTTTGGTCGAATTTTTGTCGAATCCCCTTTGAATGGCTTGGTGTGCATGTGTATTAAATGTGCCCGTCAATAGCTACCCATGTTTGTATAAATAAACGACAAGGGTGTCTACCAGGATTAGGCACGGTAGGGCATCAGACATGTCAGAGCTTCACTAGTGGTGTAAATACATTCCACATGGATTCATTGCACGCATAGTCGCCTTTTAATGAATATCACGCAAATCGTCATGGTGATAGGTACGTACGGTTTGTCCAGCATGTCCTAGGTGTGTCTATAAATATATATTTTTTAAAAATAATAAAAAACAGTGGCCGGCCCTGGGGATTGGGGTCAAAAAAATATAATTAGGAGACTGGCCCTGGGGGATGGGGTCATCAGGGCCAATAAATTAGAATAAGAAGGGGAACCAAACAGCCCCCCTTCTTAAAAAACTAAAATAAATAAAAGACTGGCATCGTGCCGGAGGCCATGCCCCCTCCGTGCAGCACTCTGCAAACGCGCCCCCAACAGGCATCTCCAGTATGCGCCAGGGAGCTGCGCTGCAGCCAGGTGTTCTGAGGCCAAGCCCCTTTTTACACCTCTCTGCAATGCAGCTCTGTGGCGCTTACTGGAGGTACCTAGTGGTCTAGTTTGACCCTAGGTACCCTTAGGATTCAGAGGGACTTAATCTCTCAACTTAGAACAGCCACAGGGCGCGTTTACACAGTGGTGAAGGGAGGGGACGGGGCCTGAGGTGACGTGTGCAAACACGCACTATGGCACGTTTTAAATTGGGGATATAATTTCCCTTCAATACTGAGGGCCCCTGGGGGCTAACTAGCCCACCAAGTGCTTCCAGTAAGCGCCACTGAGCTGCATTGCAGAGAGGTGGTCCAGGCCGTGCCACTTTTTACACCTCTCTGCAACACAGCTCTGTGGCACTTACTGGAGGTACCTAGTGGGCTAGTTGGACCCTAGGGACCCTCAGGATTCAAATGAACTTAATCTCCCAACTAAAAATGGACACAGGGCGTGTTTACACAGTGGTGAAGGGAGGGGACGGGGCCTGAGTTAACGTGTGCAAAAACGCCCTGTGGCCTGTTTTAAGAGGTAGTTTTAATCCCCATGCCCTATTATACACTAGGGGCTTACAGAGGAGGTCATGCTAATCACAGGGGGACCCCAACGCAAAATGTTCCCTAGTGTATGTAGGTGTTTTCACTGTATTCTAAGTATCTTTTAACATAGCACTGGCTCTAGGACTGGTTAGTCAGACTCAGTTACCACCAGTTTCAATCTGAAAAAGTTGAGGGTACAGGATGATTTTGCAACAAGGCTTCTTTCTGCTCTTCTTTTTGTTCTTTCTGCACGTTATCCTTCTTCCTGCACTTATCTTCGTATTTGAGGACTTCTGTTGCTTCTTTCTGCACTTCTTTTGTTTCTTTCTGTGCATTTTTTCTTCTTTCTTCACATGTCCTATCTCTGTAGGCATAGTTAGAAATTAGCATTTAAAAAACCTTTGAAATTCACAGAAAAAAACATAGGTTTCAGGCACGTTATAGTTAGGAATTAGCATTTAAAAAACCTCAGAAATTCACTGAAAAAACCATAGGTTTCAGGGGTGTTATAGTTAGCTGGACTTTTCACTTGTACAAAACCATTGAAATTCCCCCATTATAGTTAGTTCAGCTAACTATAACTCGCGCGCCCGCAATGCACTGCTGATGACGTCACATATTACATCACTCATGACATGGTCAGTGACATCACTCATGACATCACTGATGATATAAGTGTCTAAATGGATGATTTGTTTTTGAAAAATTGATTGTGTAACTGACTGATTAAGTGTATCATAGTGAATACATGGCTTAGTGAGTAATGTTTAAATATGTAAATATCTGTATCAGTCTCTCACTTTGTGTATAAGTGGCTGCATGGGTTGGTGAGTAGCTACATGGGTGTCTATATAGGTTATTAGTTGGTTTTTTGAGTATCAGTCTGAGTGTCTGCATGGTTCGGTGGGGGGTATTACGTAGTGCATAGGTGCATGAATGAGTGACTCACTGTTTGTATGTGTTGAACACAGCATGTGTGCAGGACTGTATGGGTGGATGAGTGTGTGTATGGGTGTGTTAGTGAGTGAATGACTGTCTCAATAGTGTCTTTATGAGTAACTACATATGTTTTAAACTAGTATATGTGACTATTGGTGTATATATGTGAGTATATGTGAGAGTGAGAGATTGAAAGAGTTCCTGTATGAATAAGTATGTGTTTCTATAAGTGATTGTTTAAAAGACTAAGTATGTGTAAGTTTCCGTAGAAGTAAGTATGGTGGTGTGTGTATAACTGTATATGCAAGTAAATGTATGTTTGATTCTTTATTAGCATGAGTGACTATGTGTGTGAGTAACTCTATGGATGAGTGGCATTGTGTAACAGGATGTATAGGTGTATGAGTACATATGATGAGTGAGTACATGTATGAGTGACTGTATAGGACTGTTGGTGAATGAGTGGATGTGTATGTGGATCTTAGAATTACTGAAGAGGTTGTTGTAACTGGTATTGGTATGTCCATTGTTTTGAAAATTTTAGTCTCTATTTTTGAATGTGTGTATCAAAGGTTATATTAGGGTGAGAGGAGGTCTGCCACTCTATCACAAGGATGATGTCATCAGTGATGTCATCAGTGATGTCATCAGTGATGTCATTTGAGATGTCATCAGTGATGTCATGAGTGATGTCACTGACCATGTCATGAGTGATGTAATATGTGACATCATCAGCAGTGCATTGCGGGCGCGCGAGTTATAGTTAGCTGAACTAACTATAACGGGGGAATTTCAATGGTTTTGTACAAGTGAAAAGTCCAGCTAACTATAACACCCCTGAAACCTATGGTTTTTTCAGTGAATTTCTGAGGTTTTTTAAATGCTAATTCCTAACTATAACGTGCCTGAAACCTATGTTTTTTTCTGTGAATATATATATATATATATGTCTATATGTATATATATATTATACACACGCACACATATATATTAATTCTCTACTTCAATTTCCTTCTCATATCTCCGAAAGCAAATATATTAAGAAAAAACGCTATTAAATCATCCACAAATAATCTCCCAGTGTACTCATAACACATGTCAGAGTGTTTCTGTCTGCTGCTGAGAGCCCCGCTGAGCGGGAACCCAGCCAGCCTGTGTCAGGAGGAAATGCTAAACAACCTGCTTCCTGAACTCTGCTCATTGCCCCCCTTTTTTTGCCAAAGCAAGCAATTTATGCTTAGCAGCTATTCTTCGAGATGTGGAGTAATTTATTTGAAATGCCAACCAGCTTGCTAGCTAGACAGCAGCAAAGGAGACATTTTGGCCAATTTGCTCGTGCCTACCTTTCTTTTTCATCATTATTTTTGTATCTTTTTTTTTAACAGAGTGTGGACATGTTAACACTGGGGCCACATCTCATCAATCCATGTGTTGTGAATGTAATGATGTACTGTATTTCAACATAGCACAGCCGGTGTGTCACAACCACAGCACTGCGACTATGCATCGATGGCTTCAAAGAAAAAGAGTGCTGCAGGAGTATGATCATGGGAACTTCTTTATATAAAGGGAAAGTAGCGCAATGCCTAATTTGTGCCGGTGTTTGGCAGTGTTCGGCACCCTCACTTATTTCTGAACACTGACACTCATTTATGAGAGTACACTAGAAGGCATTCTATTTTTGAGCAAAGTACGCTATTTGAGTGACGTTAAATTCAATAAACTAAACAACATATGTAGAACTAGCACTTATAGGTTTTCACTAATCCTGGGGGTGAGCGCCAAGTGTCCAACAATTGCACCTATTAAAGTGTGATGATGAGTAAGTAATGCTGGCACTGGCATTCAACAGCAGTGACAGGCAGAAGCTATGGATGCTGCCAGCTGCAGTGAAGACTTTAGGTCCTGCACTTATATTTTAACAAAATAAGCACTGCTCGACGAATCCACAGCCCCATTTACAAATACAAGCAGCCACAGTCCAATCGGAGGTAGGATGGGGTAGAGTTTTGTGTGGGAAGGTCCCTGTGCAAACGGGGACCTGCTCTCTTTCCCCATTAGCGACTGATAACAATTCAGCATTACATTGCTCGTGTTGAGAGGGGGTACATTGCCAAGAGCAGACCAGCTTTGTGCTGCTCTGACCTTGTGAAATGTGTGCAGGAGCAACAGCGGATCTTCCTGAGACTCACCAGTATGTGCAGGGATTTTAAGGGGCTCACCCACCTCACAGCATGGCATCTCTAGCAGTGATCTTAAAGGGGTGTGGGGATCGCGCAACGTTCCATTGATAAAACTTATGGGCTACCTCTAATAGGCAAATAGGATGAGTGTTTCCACATACATGTGTGTGTGTATATGTTATGTACATATAGGTAATCTAGGTACCCATACGGGTCATATGCGCGCTGTACAAATAGACAGTTCATAACAGCCATAGATATATACACATTTATATAGACTTTTTTATTTAAACATTTTAAGCAAATGTGCACTCATATTGCCTCCAGCAATCATTGCTTTTCAGAGAAAGATACATAGACATTAATGAGTGTCGATGTCTGTTTTTTTCTCATGGTACCGACCAGCAAGGGTAACATTCTACAGCTGCAGAGAAGGGGCCTGTTGGACTTGGCCCTTCTGGCGGGTTCACCCCCAAAACTTTTTGCAATTATCCTAGCTTTTTCCCTATGTTGTGTAAGTGGTTTAAGGCCTCTAGGCGCTTTTACACTGTGTCCCAGTGGAAAGTGTGTGCGCTCTGTGTTACAGTTAGTGAGACTGACCTGCCTTCCCATAGGAATGCATGGGGAATGTATGTGTCCATGGTAGTTCCTGGTGCGTGGGGAGTGCAGGGTTGAGTTTGGTATGTACGAACACGTGAGATTGAATGCTGCGCAATGATGTGTGCGGCGTTAGTGTGTCTAGTGTAGAAGTGCCACTTCTAGAAGCTCTCACGTCTGTGGAATAAATGTGAAGTGACTGTCTGGCGTGTGATTGGCTGGTGTGCCTGGCTCCAGGAGTCAGGATGGGTCTGCCCCAGTGGTGAGTGGAGAGATCTGCATGTTGATGAGTGGGAGGAGTACACCTGGGACCTGAATAGGGCTGGGCTTTCCCCACACAATGCTGGCTCCGCCCCCTGTGGTGCGACTGATGACCCGGGCCTGTTCTGTGAATAGGGGGAGGGGCTGAGCAAAACAAAGTGCTCAGGAACCAGTTGCATCTGGTTCGCCCCTTCCCTGCACCTTGAGACAAAGGAAACCTGTGTATAAAAAGGGGCTGTGACCCCATGTAAAAGGTTCTGCTCTGCTGATCCTAACGGGAGGGGCCTGCTGCGGCCGCTGGGTGCCAGGAGGACCGTCACTGGGGACTGCCTCCCTGCCTGGAGGGTCCTGTGAGCTGGCCCCTGGGCCCAGCCCTTGCCCCCTGCCTTCTGAGGGACTTTTTCCTGGGCTTGGAGCTTTGCCCTGAAGCGCGCTTTCCCTGAATCTAAAGAGGGCTGGGGATTCTGCCCTGGCACGTGGAGAAGCGCTCCTGTTCTTCATTTGCAGCGCGGGGCTGCTGTCTGGCCGATATACGGCAGCGGGTGCCCACCCCGCATTCTTGTCGCCTTTTGCGGGAGCAGACCCCGCATAATTGCCATTTTTTTACTACCCCTAGCGGGTGCCCACCCCACCGGGGACTTTATGCTGAAGCCGATCAGGAGCCCACCCCGCATCGGTACCTTCGCGGCGGGTGCCCACCCTGCATTACAGTGCTCGGTCACGGGTGCCCATCCCGCCTGAGGGCCATTTGTTAACTACCCCTAGCGGGTGCCCACCCCGCCAGGGACTTTGTGCTGAAACCATGGCAGCCTACCCCGTATTGCCTCCAAGCTCGCCACAGCACCGTGCCGGCTCCCCAGATCAGGACTCCAATGCTTGGGCACTATTACTTTAGAGCCCGTGTGGCTCCCACAGGGGCAATATTGTTTTAAAAGCCCCAGAAAGGCCCAGAGGGCACAGTCATGCCAGGGCCCACTTTTTCCAGACCCCAGCTGCCCTGCGAGATCGCAGGCAGCTGCAACGGTTTGTGCAAGTTGGCACAAAAGGGCACACGGAGTGCTGGTGCCCCGCTTTGTGATTACACAGCTGCCCAGCAAGTAGTGGGCAGCAGCAACATTTAGGCCTGATCTTTTGCGCCTTCCGCCTACGCTGCCTGCGCAGCCCAGCCCTGACATTTCGGACAAAGGGCGTTTGAGCCCCTGAGGCCAAGTTGGCCTGGCGACAGTCTTTCTGTGTTGTGCCCTCACCTAGGGTACAAGGTTATTTTTACATGGGTACTTTTGCGTAATGTGCATTGTCTTTATGCTTATTTTTATTCCTAACTGTGTCTATGCGTAGGAGATTATTTTCCTAGTATAGGTTATTCTAGTGAGTTCATGGTTCCCTGCGTGATATATGCCTAAGGTGTTTAGGACTGCGTAGGGTGTACTTACCTTTTACTAGTGGTTACTGGTTGTGCGCTACATTTATTATTTGTTCTACATTTCTACATTTACAATTGGTGATTTGTGCTAATTCTGACAGTGGTCCATGTGGCCCTGTCGTGTGTAGATAGTCCCCTGTAAAATTCTGCCCAGTGCCCGTTGACACAGTGTAAATTATGTGATTATCATCTAATGTGTTTATTATAATTAAGGCTCCCTGTTTTCCGTTTTTACTGATTTTTACACTTAAATACAGACAGAAAACATTCATTTTCTTGTCTGTATTTATTTTTAAATGTGGATAAAAGCGGAAATTGGGTGCTTTTTGAATAATTCTCAATACTGTCTGCCATGACTGCCAGGCCAATAGATGTGTGAATTGATAGATACGCGGGTTAAATTAGAAAGAAATTTTAGTAATGAGTCTTTAACAGCAGTAGATATGCACAAGGTTGATAGTGAAATTTGCATTTTTTTTTCATATAAGTACACTGATTTATCTTCTGCGGGTGCTCACAGCACTGAAACCTGGCAGACCTTCAAGCATGAGTGCATATTTATTGGTTAAATAAATGTGGAAATATGCTAATTTTAGGTTATATTTTCCACAAAACCCAAAATAAATATGGATAAATACAGATAAAATTAGCAAAAAATAAATATGGATAAATTCAGACGGAAATGGCAGAAAAATAAATACCATAAAACCGGGAGCCCTAATTATAATACAAAGGCTATTTTTATATATAACCTTGTGTGGAGTTTATTTTGTGGTGGGCCTAGGGCGTTGTTGCTGTGTGCGCGCGCGAACTCTTTACACATTGCCTCCGGGATAAGCCTGACTGCTCGTGCCAAGCTACCAAGGGGGTGAGCAGGGTTATCTTTGGCGTGTAACTTCCTTGCCCTGACTAGAGTGGTGGTTTCTGCCTGGCTTTGGCACAAGCCCTTGCCAACCAGAAATCCCATTTCTAACAGGGCCCAAGGGGAGAATGGGCCCCATCTCCCACCTCCCTTCCCAGTGACTCCAGGGTCACACAAAGGAACAACGAGGCAACCTTCCCAGGTGAGAATCACGTCAGTGCCAGCAGCTTTGTTGGTGATACTGCGCCCTGCAGGTGGATTGGAAATGCGGGTGAGTGGGAAAACCGTCTGCTCAGCCCTTTCCAAGTAAAAAAAATCGCTATCCTTTACATTTAGGGTCATCACAAGGGGAAGCAGACATTTTTTTTCTCCCAGGTCCTGCGCTGCAAACGCATTTACAATTTAACTGCAAAGTAATGTATTCCGAGAAGCCGTCTAATAGCAGTCATCCCCAAGAGGACTCCAAACCCATGAGCATCTGCCAACGTGAGGCTGCTTTCTTTTTTGCTCCTTTTCACATAAAGCAAGGGGCCTAGCATCTAGAAGGAGACTCGTCAGTAGGGCATTCGCACCAACCAGACGGATGTCCCACTCACTGGACTTGGCCTGCCTTGCGCTTTACAAATACCACTTTACATTACATTACATTGCTACGGCCCCTTTTTTTTTCCTCTGGGTCCCTTGCACTGAACCAGAGCCCACTCCAGCGCAGCAGCACAACGGCGAGTGTGCTTGGAAGGCACCAGCTTGCTTCGTCTTGGCCCATTGGCCCTGATGCCAAGCATTGTTCGACGACCACTTCAACACTTTTGCCTGTACCATTGACACATCTACGATACGAGAGAAACATGAACCAGACAGGTGGGAAAGGGTGCTATTAGCTGTTGCCCTGCATGAAAGCACTGACTCTGGCCAAGCAAATGCTTATATGGACATGAACAGATTTACATAGCACAAACTTTGACAGATGGCAATGTTTGTGCTGTAGAATGAATTTCTACAGTGGGAATCATACCCAAATCGTCAATGACCCCAGTCTTGTTCTCAATGTCGTGGGCCTCATTTATGAAAAGTGACGCATCGCTGCGTGAAAACAGCGATGCGCCACTTTTCACTGCGCCCTCCATGCGACACTAATGATGCGTCATATTTACAGTATGACACATCATGTCGAAAGGAGTTACAGATACCTCAGTATTTCTGATGTATCTGGTATCTATAGGTGCAAAAATGACGCATTGCTGGAGTGTGTCACAAAAGTGACGCAACTCCAGCAATGGGTCATTTCACATGGGCAAGTCCATTTCAATGTGCCTGCGTCAGTCTTACGCCTGCTGTGAAGGAGGCGTAAGATATTGACATATTTACGCGCCTAGAAGTGGTGCAGTAAAATCTAATTGATTTCACTGCGTCACTTCTACAAGGTTTATTTGCGATGGAACGCCCACCCTGCATACATTATACCTGGCACAGGTATAATGTGACGCAGGGGTGTACAAAGTGACGCATCCCACCTAGATGCGTCACATTGCAAATATGAAACAACATGGCGCATTTTTTTATGCGGCTGGTGCGTCAGAAAAAGTGACGCACCGGTGGCGCAAAAGTGACGGAAGGGCTCATAAATAAGCCCCGTCTTTTCTGTATTGGCGGAAAATTGTTATTTCTACATGCTGTGTAAGTATTGTTATTAGCATGGTGAGAGTTCCTCTATTAGCTTTCCTAGTTCTATATAGATCTTCTTGAGGCATATAGTTAATAGAGACTTTCAAACAAAGAAAGCAAAAACGCTCAGGGAATTACTACCGCTGGAGTCATCTGCAGTGATCTAAGGGCAAAAAGCTCTTCATCCTTCAGAGGATCAAAAATTGCCTACCATAAATTGGGTTTGGGATGGTAAATGGGAAAAATAGAATTCGGTTAAAGCCATAGTAATAAAAAATTCAACTGCAAAAGCAACCAGAACACCATAATCTTAATCTAAATATAGCACTGCCCTCAGAAGCTTGTCTCAGATATATTCGGACATTGATGTTACAATCACAATCTAGGACCGCAGTAATGTGAGGGTACTTTTATTAGGGATCTTGAAAACGTCTATATCTACATTTTATTCCCTGAGCCAGCATGGAAGAGGTCCCTGAACGTTCTATACTCAAAGGCCGTTCAGGTCAGTTGACTTAAGCATGCATAGCCCATACCGACTCCTGAACACTCCTGTGCCATCTTACACGAAGCACGGACAGGAATCTGAGCGCTTACCAGGGCAGTTGTAGTGTAGATGAATATATGGAACCAGAACTGCTATGTCAAAGATCTTTTATGAGCGTCAACATCAGGCTCCATCCAGCTTGTGGGAACCGATTTATAGAGCGACCTTGGACGCAGTGACTTGCTAAAACTATTGCAAGCTTCAAATAAAATCAGTTTCAATGCATAATGTG
This sequence comes from Triturus cristatus, assembly GCF_964204655.1. Classification (NCBI taxonomy): domain Eukaryota; kingdom Metazoa; phylum Chordata; class Amphibia; order Caudata; family Salamandridae; genus Triturus; species Triturus cristatus. The sequence goes on from NC_140594.1 coordinate 462,673,813, forward strand.
GTTAATTTAAAAGGCACATTAAGGAAACACACCATTTCTTTCTGATGTGTTTTGGATTAGGACACTAGGAGACCTTGCCAGTCCTTGTCATGTGACCATGCCACCGGAGACCACAAATCTGTGATAGCTCAAATAAGCATGGGTACATATTTAGGGCATTTGGGTAAATATTTATCGGCGTTAATGCCCTTGATGACATAGGTGAAATAACTTACATCAGTAAAGCGCTCTAGAAAAAAATCGCTTTTTATGAGACAACATTTCTGTAGAAGGTGTTTTAGGTCGAGGAGAACAAACACTGGTAAAGTCGAGAGATTTAATGCATTTATAATTGCAAGCACTTTTTCCTTCATTGGATGCATAGATGAATGAGTATTGATTGAATGAATAGATGAATGAGTGTAGGCATAAATTAATCTTTTAGTGACTGTGTGCATAGACTTATTTATTAGAGAGTGTTTGGTAGAATAAATGAATATGTGAATGCGTACATTTTTGGATGGAATAATACATCAGTCCATTCTTTGTCGGATGTTGGGTGAATGGTTGGATGCCCGGATTAGTAAATGGATGAGTGAGTCGATTAATGAACGAGCGAGTGCATGGATGTATTACTGGGTGAGTAATTTAATGAGCAAGTGCATGGATGGTTCGATGAATTGGCCATCTATCCAGTAAAACCTATGTATTTAATTCAAAATCTCTCTCTCCACGCATCCACAAACCAACAAACTTAACCACCTTGTCATTAATACATTCACTCATGTCCATGTATCCACAATCATGCATGCATCTAGTCACCCATCTATACACCTACGAGGATGCATCTGTTAAGATTCCACCAACATTTGCAGGCATGACTCAGCCATCAGTGTGCCTGCTTGCCTGTGCCTGCAGTTTGTTTTTCTGTGTCCCTGCATAAGTGTTTTTCCTGTGTATGTTTATCTATGGATTTTCTGGTATATAAACAGGGGTATATTTTCCTGTAGGTCTTTCAGCCCGGGTTAAATGGTCCCTTTTTGCATGTTGGTCTGTGTGCACTTGGATTCCTGTTGGTTATTTATTCTGCCTCTGCATGCGAACAAGTGAATATACTGTGGGGAATATTTATGTAGGAGTAGAGTCACCCAGATCGCAAGAGCAATGCAGCTCTTAAGTGTGATTTATCAAACCATGCAAGGCCACCTTGCATGACCTTGTGTCGCTTGGCAAATCAAGAGTAACGTAACACAGCACCAATCGATGCGTTGTGTTACTCTGCCACAAGGAGGCATTGTATGGGTGGAGCGTGGGTGTTCCCATGCTTACACAGATATGTTTTGGAGCATTTCCAGATTTGCCATTACCGGTAAACAGGGAAATGCATCAAAAAGGTATGCCTCCACAGGTGAGACATAACAGGAAGAAATATCTTTATTTCGCCTCGTTAATTACTTCCTCTTCTATGTGAGCAGCGTTCACACATAGAAAGAGGAAAATGCCTCAAGAGATATTGTTGTGTGCAGGAAGGTGTCCCTTCCTGCATAAAAACAACCCTGCTTACAACCCAGGCACCCTTTTGCAAGGGTGCCTGTGTTGGTGCAAGGCAGCACATTGTGCGGCAGCGACAGGAGATGACAGAAATGTGCCGTATATTGCTAAGTACGGGGCATTCCTGCCCTTTCCCTATCACGCAGTGCAGCAGGGTGACTTGCTACGCTGCGTTTCCTGATTGTATGGTAAATATGCACCTGACTGCATGTCTGTATGTATGCAGGGCTGGACTGGGAACCGAAGGCAGTCCTGCAATTTTCCCAGACCAGTCCTGGGAGGAGGTGGAGGGGGTGTCGGGCATCGCTGCCTGCCCCCTGGGGAAGCACTGGCTGCCCCGGGAGGCTGGAATCGTTAGTTTTCTGCTTTTGTTACTGTGGGCTGATATTGCAACATTGCTGCAAAACCGACTCCACCGTTTCCAAACGGGCCCCCACCCTTCTAGCCTCCCCAATGCCACTATGGCCAGTCCAGTCCTGTGTGTACGGCGGCTGCATTTAAGCTTGTCAAGTGTGTGTATGTGTATTTGAAGGTATGCTTTTTGCAGCCGTGGTCGGTAGTATGAGTAACTGCAGGGCGGTGACGTGGGGAGGGGGAGGGGCAGGTTGGGGGTAGTAAACTATGGATTACGGAGGTTTACAGGTAAGTTAACATATAAATCAATAAAACGAATTTCGTTGCGTGCACTGCATCCTGAAATGCGATGCTGTGCACGCAACGAAATTCGTTTTATTAATCTATATGTTAATTTACCTGTAAACCTCCGTAATCCATAGTTTACTACCCCCCACCCTGCCCCTCCCCCTCCCCACGTCACCGCCCTGCAGTTGCTCCTACTACCGACTGCGGCTGGCTTTTTGTGAGTACATGTTTGCCTGTATGTCTTTGTATTTATGTCTGCACATATGTCGGCGTGTTTACGTTTATAGATTTTTATAGCTTTGGAGTGATTAAAAGTACCTTGGGACTGGCAAGTGGGTGGATTATTTGCCACCCTTTCATCACCGTTTCGAATTATTTCGCCCCGAAGTGCTTATTGAGTCTTTCTTTACTCCTCTCAGCAACCTATAGTCGGGAGCAGTTCATCGTTTCTGTTCGCACCCACTGTTACTGCCTTGAGTGCTGGCTGTCAATCCTCGTCAACACCCTGTTTCCGTTTTCACAGAGGCATTGAATCTTTCATGCATGTCTGGTACCGGATTCTTTAAATTATTTACTGATTTTGTACAAAAACTGTAGGCGCTATTGAAACAATATTTGGTTACCTGAAGGATTCTATATTGGCTCGGTAAGAGATGCGGCCTAACCCAGAGGGGACAGCTTTGGAACCATAGAACCGGATTCGAGCCTCAAGGCCCACTCAGCATCCTGCAACTCTCCTCGAATCCCTCATTCTCCCACTGGCTAAAAAAATTGGCATCTGACCACGTAATGTAATCTGATGTTTATGTGGCAAACAAAGCTAATTCATTACTATGAGAAAAACGCCGCATGCCCAGAACCGCCTGATCCCAGTGGTTCTACAAATAGAGAGCCCTTGAGGAATGTATGGTACCCTGGAGTGCCCGTGGTTGGCCAAAGGTTCTCAATGACACATCACTACCCCTGACATATGGATGAATCAACGTTCATCCACGCAGCTCACACATTTTCATGCTTTTTGCCAGTAAGGATGGTTAGAAAATGTATACATTCCACATTGATTGATAATGTGGTCTTTGAAAGCAACCTTATATGGCTGATAACTAACATGCCACCTTTTGTTTTTGTACTAGAAACCATCAGTTACTGATGTAAATACACATTCACAGAATTATTTTAATGGTGATACATATTTGAAAGTCAATCCATGTGTAACATTCATTGCTGCATTATTGCTTATTGATTCCTGCCTTTGACCCACCGGGATGCTCTAGTTGACCTCGAGGCTGTCTAACATTGTCGAGCTCTGGGGGTTCAGTGTACGCAGATGAGTGAGACTTGCTATTTTAATTCCAAAATAAGAAACATTGGGGAAAGTGCATAAATCCAGTGATTCCAGATCTAGTATTATAAATTAATCCCAACAAAAAACAAGTCAAAATGCAGACATTGAGGGCGTAAGGGATCAGATTTGGTATTCTAACTCCGGTCACCCATACACCTAAAAGAGCACATACATTTGAGATTTACTATTCTCCAGTCCAACAAACATTGGGCGAAAGTAAATACAATGAATGGGGTAAAAATTAATATTCAAACTATACTTCAAAAAACATTAGGCAAAGTGGATACTTTGTAGGGGATTCCATTTATTGTTCTAACACTATCCAACAAACGTAGGGGAAACACAAACATTTAGAGGGGGGGTCAAATTAACTATTCTCACTGCAGTCTAACAAACTTTGAAGAAAGTGCCCAGATTTGGGGAGATTCCATTCAGTACACCCATGCAAAGTACTTACCCATTTAAAAAAAGAAAACATATTCTAAACCATAACTTGTATTTTTTTTATAAAATGGAAAATATGTTTAAATATTTTAAAATGTATCTAAAATGTTAAAAACAGATGTTTACTAAATAGTGTTCCTCATAATCACCCTTAAAGCAAACACACCTAAAAAAATCTCTTAAATATAATATGTGGATATTTTTACTTAATTATACAATATTATAATGAAAAAAACAAAAATTCCACAATATACCTCAAAACCTAAAATAAAGTAAAAACATATATTTATATATTTTTCGAAAATAACAGATAAAATACTAATAATCAATAGCCAATTTTAAAAAAAGAACATAATTGATATTCTATTCAGTTATAGTAAATGTTATTATATTGAAAATGTAAATAGGAATGTTAGTCAAATTGATGATTTTAATCCAAAATTGTATTAGTTTTAATTACCTATACACAATAAAAATTCCTTCCATTCGCACATATATCATTTCAATACATTTTAACTGTTGTTCTCAATAAATTGTGGTAGCGTTGCACCTTTCTTGAACATATGTTAATTCCGAACTATCAACCTAAACCCCCAAAAACCCAACATCACAAATTTACATTTAAAAATGTTTAGAAAACTATTTTGAATTCAAACATATAAATGACGATTTTTGAAAAACCTATAAATCAATTAACACAGATTAATATATTTAAAAAAACATTACCCTCTCAATAACATAAGAAACATAGCAACCCAACATTAAAATATATTTCATAATTTAAAATTTACTGAACAATTTAAAAAGAGTTAGCAATTAAAACGTATAACATTATTAACACATTGACCATTAATTATAATTAAATCTACTAAAACAACATTACTCACCCAATCTCTAAAAGCAAATAACCTAAAATCAACATTTAATAAATGATTTAAAATGTATTAAACATGGAAACGAATCAGTAACGAGTTAAAGATATCACCAAAATAATAAATTAATTCACATTAATTTATATATGATTTCAAAAAACACTAGCCACACAATCTCCCAACAAACCGAACAAACAAAAACCATACCTTTCAATTATATGTATGAAAATATAACAGCTTTTATAATTATAAGACAAGAAATGCTAATATCATAACATAAAACGACATCGACATAAACAATGTTTTAAAAATTATAGTAAAACACTTCAAAAACATTATATTTATTATTTACCTTTCAATATTTAGGTCCAGAATATTTTTTTAGTCCTGATGTTTTGACCACGATATTAAGATCAGACGATAAATTTGAATGAATGTTTTCGTGAAATACCCATAATTAGTCTGTCCTCCCTTCAGTATCTGGTACTTGTAATCCTGATTCCAGGCAGTGAAAAAAACTACATATACCAGTATCACAAGTAAACATAGGAGACTTCGAGACATCCTGTAAAATATAGCAACTCGAAAACTCTAAGCTAGTTAAAATGTGCTGAGATGAAGCAAAGATTAAAAACACTTAAAAGGTTGCAGAGGTTGTGCCTATCAAGTTATCTATGTCTGAACAGTGCACTGCTGCTGTCCCTTTTCCATGTGCTGTCACAGTAGTTCTTTATTGTGCAGTGTCACTGACAGTTTGTAGCACCACCTCTATATTTGTGATTACCAGTTCATGTTTTTTGTTTTGAAAACCTTGTTACCGTGCACCTCCCTCTTCATGGAAAGAACTGTGACTTGTTGAGTGGTCCATGTCCATGTCCAGTGGTGGAGCAGCACAGTAGCTTCCCATGGTTCTCCTTCACAGAAGAGGCACGCACCAGAACTGCATAGGTGCTGATATCACACTACACTATAAATTTAGAGCCAAGTCTGCATGATCACAAAAGAGTAAGGACACCCCTCCCTAAGTGGATTCAGGCAACAAGGGCCTCATTGATGGAATTTTGGCGTGCGGCAACACAGCAAGGCACCTTGCTTCACTGCACTACGCCAAAGTGAAAGGGTAGGAATGCACCGTTGTTATGCAATATGGTGCATTTCTGTCCTTTCTCCCAGTGCTAGATCCATTCTGGCAGCCTAGTGCCAACATAGCTCATCATGGTGCAAGGATGCCTCCGTTGCATGCAGGAAAGGGCACTTCCCTGCACAAAAACAATCCTGAGAGACATTTTCTTCTTTCTATGTGTGCTACAAAATGCAGCACAGATAGAAAGAGATAAAAACGAGGAAAAATAAAGATATTTCTCCTCATTACGCCTCACCTTGGGAGGCATAAGGATTTGGTGCTTCGCCAGGTGTACGTGATTTTGTAAATCTGGGGCAGCATCAAATTCCATAGGTGTTGTTTGGGAAAATCCACCGGAACGCCCATGGAATTTGCTCTACATTGCCTTACTCATGATCTTTGAGGCCACTCAAGGTGACTTTGCGTGGCTTCATAAATCTGGTACAGAGCCCTGCTTCACTCTTGTACCACTTTACATGATGTAAAAAAAGTGACGCAGGGCTCTCATAAATAAGCCCCCAATTGTTGTAATGAAATGGCTATATGGTGTTAAGATCTGAAACTCCATGCATAATGGCTCACAGTTATAAGAAACCAATGGGTGATGACAGTGGACTGGCAAATATTTGATTTAGAATAACCACCAATGGCTAAATAGATTTTTCCCTCTGTCTGCATAGATAGCATAAACACTTGCAAAATGCAGCTAAAGCTCACTCTAGCCAGGCCTAACAACTGAGGGGCTTATATATCAGCCTCCATGCGCTGCCAGAACATCACTTTTATTGACATTCCGGAGGCGCATAGTGCAGTGCCATATCTACAAGGCCATGTCAAGCCACCATGCATGGCTTTTTATGGCCCTTGTAGATATGGGGTGAGGCAATGCAGCTCAAGACGCTGCGTTGCCTCAAACTTTGATGGGGAGGCATGCCATGGGCCTTACAGTGGGTGTTCCCAAGTAAAATCCAAGGTCTTTGACACAGTCCCAGATTTGCAACGTTCTGTAATGCCTACGCTCTACAGTGGAGGCATTTTTTCCTCTTTCTATGTGTGAGACATTCTGCAGCACACATAGAATGATGAAATTGCTTTCATTAATTGTTTTTGAGCAGGAAGGTGTCTCTTCCGACAAAAAAAAAAATCATTTTCACAGAACAGACACCTTTGCACCATGGTGCAAGGGTGCCTGCATTGGGCATGGCTGCCAATTGTGAACCAGAGTGGGGTAGAGGACAGAACAGCTCCATATCTCATAGATATGGCGCATTCTTTCCCTTTTCCTTTGATGTAGGACAGCACAGCAAAAAGGCTTATGGCGCTGCCCTATGCCAAATGTTAGTAAATGCGGCCCAGAGTATCCAGGTGTGATCACTGTAGAGTCTGAGAGCTATTCTGAAGTTTAGATTAAGAGTGGTTTTGCCATTCTGACAGGAATGATGTTTAATCAAGTTTTGTGGGAGAATGATATTTTGGTTGATGTGAAAATGAGAGGAGTAAGTGAGACAGGAAGTGAAGGGCTGATTAGGATGTCGGTTGGATATTCGTCCAACCACCATCCTTTCGTAAATGGGACCGCCCGTCAGGCTGTTGGAGGTCCCGCTAATGGCATTAGGATGCGATCGCCACCACTGCATTCATTATGCCTATATTTTGTATTGCGACGGATGCTGCTAGCTGCAGCACACTCTGCAGTACACAAAGGGGACACTACACATATCCCTGCACTACGTGGCAGGCACCATGCGTTGCCTGCCACATGGTGCAGAGATATGTAGGGGGGCACCATAGGTGCCCCCCAAAACCCACATCTGAGGGCCAAGGGGTAAGGGGGGCCTGCTACAGGCCCCCAAAGTCCTTTTCTGCCCACCTTTTCATGGCAGGTTAACCATCATGATAGAGCGACGGAAAGCGACATTGTAATCCCCACAGCTGTGTCATTGTAGGGAATACACCTCCCTCTGATTCACAGGCGGGCTGAAGGAACCCATCGGATGTGTGGCAGTTGCTCTTTCCGACCGCCAATAATCCGCCCGCCAAATTTCAAATTTCAAATTTATTTATTATGTTTTGGCTCTCAAAGAGGGCCACATAAGCATGTACAAACAAAACAACACATTCATCAACAATACAAAAATCATAAAACATAGTATTCAAATCGTAATAGGTACACTGCAAACCAGCAATCCCACATGGCCAGGCCGGCACATCTTCCAGAGAATTTAATAAATATCTAAAAATCCTTTAAAAAAGTTAAAAACATAGGCACAAAACATTTCATTTGGTGGGCAATAAAGTGCATGAAGAAAATCTTGTAAAGTGACAATGCTAAGGCGAAGACAAATTACTTTAAGCCATCTCTTGCGCAAGCTTCGTAGCATAGGACAAATCAAAAGTACATGTATACAGTCCTGATTATTTAATTTACATAGGTTGCACAACGGTGAAGTGCCGTACCATTTAGACAACAACACATTAAGAGGGATTAAGTCATAACGTAATAAAAACCAAAACCTACGAATCCCATGTGGGAGATTCCACTGGGCATACGGTTGGGGCTGTTTCAACCTATAGGAGGAGACCAGCAGCTCCACATTCCTTTTATCTCCAACTGTTTTTATGTCGGATTGAAAACAATACTCCCACGAGGCCTCCCTAAGGACCTGCTTTAACTGCGTGGGAGAGTAGGAGAAAAGAGCGCTTTCATCCAATCTAAGGATATTCACAGCCCTTCTAAAATTGTTAACAAGTTTAGAGAACTCCTTAAAATTGCCCAAAAGTTCATTTTTGAGTAGGACTCGCAGGGTTCCTTCTCTCGCTCTGGCTAAGTTGGCGACCCACCTTATTAAGGCGCACAGCCCCTGAACCCAGGCACTTCTGAGTCCGAAATCCAGCCTACACGCAGCCAGTGAACAAGCATTATTAAAATTCGAGAGGGATCTTAGGAGTTTTCCCTCGGTCTTATTGCAAAAGTCCCAATATTTTATCTCAATTATTTCTATACCGTACAAGATGGTTGCGGGGATTTTAGCTCTAAATACTTCTAGAAGACTAGAGAAATGTCTTTTCCCCGTTGCCAGGTATAGGGACTTTAACCCATTACCTTGGGCAAGAGCTTTGCAGGAGCAATGCTCTATATGAGAATTCTCGCTCATGTTGGATGAGAATATTTTCCCTAAAAACGTATAACAAGTTACGACCTCCAATCTAAGCCCTCCGATGGCCCAACCGAAATTTGTAGAGCGACATTTCTTCCTACCCGCAATACACATCACTTTACTTTTATTAATATTGATCTTCATATAATGCTCGCCAGCAAAGTCCTGAAGAGCCTGAAGCCTGTTGGCCAGACCCGCAGGAGTTAAATCGAGCAATAAAACATCATCGGCATACATCAGACAGGCTATTGGCACCCCTCCTATCAACGGTGCGATCCCCTCACTACGGGACACAGCTGCAGGGAGGTCAGTTGTATATAGGGAGAACAACAGGGGCGCCAATAAGCAGCCCTGTTTAAGGCCATTCTGAGATGGTATTTTAGCCGACAACCCCCTTTCACCCCCCATTAAGACCCTACACCAGGTCTCAGTGTGTAGAGCCCGTACCAAGTCCAGTAGGGGAGGAGGGACACCCATCCCCATCAATTTTCTCCACAGCGTACCCCGATCCACTTTATCAAACGCTGTGGAGAAGTCTATGAAAGCGGCATATACAACACCCCCTCTAACCTGGACATATTTATCAGTAATAACCTGAAGGGCTGTAAGGTTATCCAGAGTGCCATGTTCCCTACGGAAGCCAGTCTGTTCCAGCGGCAAAATGTTGCGCTCCTCGACCCAATCGGAGAGAGATCTCAGGAGACATTTCGCAAAGACCTTTCCGATGGAGTCGAGGAGCGCAATCATGCGATAGTTACTGGGGTTGTCCCTTGCTCCCTTTTTGAAGATAGGGACCAGAATGCTTCCCCTCCACGATGCAGGGACACATTTAGAAAAATGGCATGCCCTAAACAGGGGATACAAGATTTTACTCCAGGTTGAAGGGTCTTGTTTTAGGACCGTCATCGGGAGCTCATCCGGTCCCATAGCCCCAGAGGATCTCATGTTTTTTATAGCCAACTCGATGTCCTTCTCAGAGGGAGAAAAGACTGAGGCCTCAGGTGCGACATGCATGAAATTATCCACACCCATGGTCCCAATTCCTGCATACAATTCTCGAATGTGAGAGGACCATAGATCTTCTGATATAGCTACGGGAGTAGGAGAGTGACGCGTACCACATCCTTTCCCGATTATTGCCCAAAAATCTTTACTGTTGCCTTGAGCAGCAGATTCCCTTAATTTGATCCATACTTCATCCTCCCTGTCCCTTTTAATTTTTCGCTTAAGTCTGCTTCTCTTTCTTTTTAACCTAGCAATATCTTTCCCACGTTCCAATATCCTTTCAAGGTACTGTGCCCGGATAAGTTTGTTTAATTCCCTATTCAGCTTATGGAGAGTTAGAGGAACTACCTCTCCTTTTTTCTTAGGGGGAACAGTTTTATTAGCATTCAATAAAATTTTTGCCATGAGTTCCTCAAAACAAATTATTTCATTTCCGTTCCACTCTTCTAATTCCCTAAGGGTATCGGTCAGTAACTCCTGGACCCCATTAATGGCAGCGTTATTCCAGAAGCATCTTCCAGATGACGATTGGAAGGTAGCCTCCCTGCCTTTTAGCGACCAGGACGCCGTATTCATAGAGTTTAATGCAATTAATAATGACAGTATACTATGGTCGCTCAGGGTCGTGGGTATAATCTCTAAGTCAAGAATCTGGGGGAAAAGACTATAGCTGGCGATAGCATAATCCAAAATTGATGACCCAAAGGGGGATTTATGGGTATGGCTTGCGGGGGCGTCGGATGGAAATCTACCATTTAAGATAATGCTATCCCCGATCACTAATTCTTTTAACAAAATCTTCCCCCTTTTATTTGTCTTTAAATTTTCAGGGAAGAGCGTCTGGGGGATGCCATATGCTTCCTCCTTAGCTTTATCCCTGAAAAGGTTTAGACTTGCGTTTGAAACTTTACAATTCAAGTCACCGATAAGCAAAGTTACAGGAAAAGGAGGCGAATTTTTTATCTTATCCATGTACAGGAGAACCCGCTGCAAATTCTCATTAAAACATTCCTCAGGCGGAATATACACGTTAAAAATTACCATGGAATATTTTATATTGTCATAGAACAAATTTTCTAAAGTTATTGTGTGGAAGAGTCCACTGGGATCAATATAATGTGAAAATCTCCATTGAAACTTATTTGATAGTAAACAGGCAAGCCCCCCCCTAGCATGCCCTTTCTTTGAGGACGCAGCCGGAACTTCCAGAACGTAAAAATCTTTTAAAGGCGTTAACCTATCTGTGCACCATGTTTCCTGAATGCATAGTATATCCGCCTCCAGAGTAGATAAAAAAGTCATTTTCTCCGGGCTGCTATGGAATCCGGCCGCATTCCAGGAAATTATATTTAAGGCTGGGTTAAAGATGGTGGAACAATTTGGGGTTATCCTTATTTTTTGTTGAGAGTGCACTATGTAGCCAATTCCACCGATTATTATCATCATTGTGTATAGAATTCTCAATTAGTGGAAGAGGCTTCACGTGCGATACTATACGTTTTCCCCTGGATACCCAAATTTTCAGGTCTCTCAGAGGAGGAGAGGTTACCCCGTTTTGTTCACCACCCCTCAACCCCTGCTTATCGAAAAGATTTGGCTTGCCTGGGGTAGATATAGGTAGTATATCAATACCTAAGCGTTGAAAGTTTTCGGCCTGTTCTAGTATCAGATTTGTTATAATGGGAGAGTAAAATTTCACCCGAGTACTCAGAACCCGACTACTACCCAACAAGGTTACCAATTCAATGTCTCTAGACTGGATGTGATGGAGACATTCAATTTCACTAAAACATTTAAGGAGCCAGGCTCTATTCAATAAGAGGTCAGTATCAAATAATAGGACGAAATCTAATACACGCACATCCACAGGAGCCTTAGCCATACTTGCAGGCCGGGCCGGAGGGCAAGTCATTACAGAGTCAATAGTTACCACAAAGGGGGGGGCCAAAGGGTTTAAAAACCCAGATAAGTTAGAAGTTGGACCTTCACAAGCACTCCGAGAAGGAGAGCCAGGGAGAGAGCCCCCAATAAGTGGTAAATCCTCCAGGGGAGGCAGGCTGCTTTGTTCAAATTCCTCCTCCACCAAAGCTGAAGAGGATAAATTCACACCAATGTCCATTTTTAAAGCAGTAGAGAAGGATTCCCCCTTCCTTATTTCAATCACCCTTGTCTCTGGGCTTTTTTGGAAAATGATCCTCCGTTGCTTCTTCTTTCTATACTTTCGTGTGGGTTTCCTCTTGCTGGCTTTGATACTTTTTTGTTTACCATATGTTCTCTTTTCTTTGTTGACCTCCAACTTATCGACCAGGAGGTCTTTTCCACCATCCGAGACAAAGATTGGGAATAGTTCCTGAACCGGTTTGGATCCTGGCAAAACTTCATCCTCCTCCTCTATCTCCAGGACTAAATTCTTGATACAGTTAGAGGCTGCAGTATAGGTCAACTCCTTATGAGGGACCATAGAAAACTCTTCATTTTTCTTATTTGGTTCGCTTCTAATGTCTTTAAGTTTCCTCTCAGATGCAGCTTGTTCAGACTTAAGGGGAACGACCTTACTCGCATCCGGCACTTTCTGCAGCAATACCTTTAAAATCTGGGTAACTGAATCAAGGATGCAGTCCGAGCTGCCAACAAACTTCCCCAGAAGCAGCAAGATTGAGGCAAGGAGTTGTTCCAGCGCGATCATAGACTCGGAGATCGGCTTTTCTCGTGCTTCTGCAGTACGGATGTTATCCAGGAGGTTGAGGTCAGGGCTCTTGGAAGAGTTTAACAAGTCAGAAATCTCATGGCTATTTAGCAACGGGGTGCTACTATACAGCATTAACCCTGATGGGGTGGCTCCCCCCTGACCTTTAAATTGCTCCAGGGATTCCACTTTGGCAGGGCTTACGTAACGTCCCCAAAGTTCCAAATCAATGGATAGTGCAGACAGGTCATCCCCCTGCCTGTCATTCATTGAGAACTGAGGGGTCGATGGTATGTGCACTGGGTCACTTATCTTTATCAACTTCCCATCTGTAAGGTCCCGCACGGGAGACCCTTCTGCCATAATTTGGGGGGCCCCCTGCTGGACCTGGAAAGATCGAGGCACAGAGGTAGTTGGAGCATAGACTTCCAAGGCTTTAGTATCAAGATTGTGTGGAGTTGCGCATTTTGGCTTTTTTATACCAGATGGCATCCAAAGTTCAGATAACAAACATTGTCTTTTTAAAGGTGGGATGGTTGCATCCTTGTCTTTTATATGGAAGGTAGTTGGAGTCTGGGCAGGATTTTCTCCCACTACTCTTCCTGAGCGTAAAGTTTTAGACATTTTCCACAGTAATTGGTAAGAGATGTAACAATGTAAAATAAATAAAATCTGGAGTTGATTCAGTCACTGGCGCAGCAGGAAGGGTGCAGTATAACTATCACAGTGTTTGCATCACATAACCCTACTACTCTATTGGGCACGATTGCAAACAAACACTCACAGAGTAACAAAGTACAGTAAATATAAGAAGTAAGGGACCGGGCCCGGCCTACCTCGGTCACTGAGGGCCACAGAGGGCCCGCCCTTTGCCCGGGCTTAGCCCGGCGCCGCCCGCGCGCGTCCCGCGACGCGGAGGGAGCTTCAGCGTTTTAAGCGCCTCCGGGCGCGAATGCGGCAGGAAGTTGGCCGCTATGCAGCCTGGGAGCTGTAGTCTCCCCCCGTCTCAACCGCGATGCCAAGAAGCGGCGTCGGGGGAGACCCGCAGCGTCAGGGACCCAGGAGCGGCAAGAGCACCAACAGAGAAGTCAGCGGGAAGTCAGCGGGACCGCAGGTGAGTACAGGCTCCTCTCGCAAAGTTCACCCGCTCCTCCGAGGGAGCTTCAGCGTTTTAAGCGCCTCCGGGCGCGAATGCGGCAGGAAGTTGGCCGCTATGCAGCCTGGGAGCTGTAGTCTCCCCCCGTCTCAACCGCGATGCCAAGAAGCGGCGTCGGGGGAGACCCGCAGCGTCAGGGACCCAGGAGCGGCAAGAGCACCAACAGAGAAGTCAGCGGGAAGTCAGCGGGACCGCAGGTGAGTACAGGCTCCTCTCGCAAAGTTCACCCGCTCCTCCGAGGGAGCTTCAGCGTTTTAAGCGCCTCCGGGCGCGAATGCGGCAGGAAGTTGGCCGCTATGCAGCCTGGGAGCTGTAGTCTCCCCCCGTCTCAACCGCGATGCCAAGAAGCGGCGTCGGGGGAGACCCGCAGCGTCAGGGACCCAGGAGCGGCAAGAGCACCAACAGAGAAGTCAGCGGGAAGTCAGCGGGACCGCAGGTGAGTACAGGCTCCTCTCGCAAAGTTCATCCGCCCGCCATCGTAATATAGTGAGTGGAAAACATGGTTATGATGGCGGTGGGATTGCCACCAACGGGCTGTCGGTAGCAGCCCCACCATCATCGTAATCAGGCCCTAAGTTACTAGGGGCCTTATGTAGGTGGCCTGGCATTTACCACTTCATAAATACCGAATCATACCGATTCGGTATTTATGAAGTGGTAAATGCTATGTAGGTATTCAATCGGTAAAAATTACCGATTCGTAGAAATTCGGTAATTACCGAATCGGTATTTACCGATTCGGTAATGAGACATACCTTCCCATTGATTGAATCAATGGGAAGGTATGCCTTATTACCGATTCGGTAAATACCGATTCGGTAAATACCGATTCGGTAATGGGGGGAGCACAATCAAGGGTGGCAGGGTGTCACAGTGACACCCTGTTGCACCCCTGATTCCTACATGTGTGCACATGTGGCACACATACATGCCCTAAGGGCATGTATGTCTGCCACATTGCACACTTCAAAGTGCATAAAAATGCTTTTTTGCAGCTATTCGTTATTTACCACCAACTATTAGTTGGTGGTAAATAACGAATCCACCCAACACCCACACACTCCCCCTACATCTCATTTCATGATTCGGTATTTACCGAATCGGTAATATTACCGATTCGGTAAATTTACCGATTCGGTAAATACCGAATCATGAAATTCTCCCCCTACATCTCAAAAGCCTAAATACCGGTCTGTAACGGTATATTTACCGAAAATCGGCCGTTACCGACCGGTATTAGGCTTCCTACATGAGGCCCTAGATGATTTATAAATCTTTATGTTACTGAATGGAAGTATAGGGTTCACTCATTCATCTGTCAAACTGCGCTCCTTACAATTACATTTTGTGCATTTCTCAAAAACACTAGGTCTAAAATAAATTCCCTTTGGGAAACAACAGTAGCATACTCAACTATTCACTCATCACCTGCAAAATCAATCACCTAGAGAATATAACTGTAGCCAAAAAATCCAATATATGAATGTTTATTCCTTAAGTAAATGCAATTGTTAAAACTAATTTAAAAAGAGTTAAAATAGATTTAACAATTGCATTTACTTAATGAATAAACATTCATATATTGGATTTTTTGGCTACTGTCATATTCTCTAGGTGATTGATTTTGCAGGTGATGAGTGAATAGTTGAGTATGCTACTGTTGTTTCCCAAAGGGAGTTCATTTTAGACCTAGTGCCATTTTGGTGTCCTGTCCCTTTGATGAGTAGGACCCCTCTCTCTTTTTTTGGACATTTCTCAAGAACTGCATGTAATAGGGAACCATTGGCTGAAAAATATAATTTCCCAAAATAATATTTAGATCCTAATGTGGATATACTTCATTTACAAGGGGCAATTTAAATGCTTCACCACAGATTGCTTGGACCTAAACATGTTTTTCTGTGGATTTATCAGTTAGAAACAGGGAATAGTGGACTCAAAAGATATGCGTTACAACAGAAAGACAAATAATTTACATCTACAATTGAGAGACACAATGACTTAGCAACAGTGCATTCAGGTAGACTGCCAGACTGAAAGCTCCTTAGACAATTCTCAAACTAAGAGACAGCACAGTTGTAATAATTCCCTCCTCTACCATAAATAATTCAACCCTGGCCAATTAGTTCATGCAGGTGTGGCCGGTATCGGTAAGAGTGGTGGGACGGGAGGGAAGTCGACATACGACGGGATAGGGAATAAATAAATAAATAAAACCACGTACCTTCTGGTCGCCGCATCGCTGACTCAGCAATGCGGCGAACGCAAGGTAAGTGGTTTTATTTATTTATTCATGTATTTTATTTTCTCTATCCCGTTGTATGTTGTCGCCAGCCCCGCCCCGCCCCCCCCACCCTGCCCCACCCCACAGCTTTTACCTGAACCGGCTGCCCCTGAGTTCATGATATGGTGCTGTGGTTTTTAGATTTCCTTACTATGCTTCGACCTTCAACGTTGTAACCCACTATGAGATGGAAATATTAAAGTAGCTTCTATTTGTGCTGTTGCAGTTGAGGGGGAGAGGAACTCAAATATATTTCCAATGTTCTTAAAATATTCAAGGTAGACACCATCAGGGCACCGCTCAGGTATTTTCTATCTATGGAATTTATGGACCTTTCTTGTCCTAATTATGTCAGGGATCATGCTGAGATTGTGACTACGCTAATAGGGAAACCTTGTTACCATCAGAGACAAGGCAAATCTGGAGGAGCGGTTTAGTATACACCATGTAGTGTATGAACTCCTGAAAGGAGAAGGACAAGATTGAAGCTGAGACTTGGTAAAGGTTGTAACAAACTGAGTAATGTGTGCAAAGTCAAGTCATATACTGTACAATAAATAAGAGAGAGACAATACGAAAGTACAATGAAGAAGAGAATAACGTAAACGGTGGATGGTATGCTCCTTGGAAAGGAATTTCTCTGAGGATCAAAGTTCTTACAAAAAGGCAATATGCAGTTGATCTGAGGGAGCTTTGGTAGAGACTCAGTAGTTTTTATAGAAGAAGGGAGCTGGGCAGCCTCGGCCTGTGCAGGTAAGAGCGGTGAGCTGGGTGGGTGGAGGGTTGGGGGGGGGGGGGGATTTTGACAGACGACGATAAGGGAAAATTAATTATTTATTTGATTTTTCCTCGTCATCGTCCATATAAATTTCCCCCCCCACCCTGCCCCACCGCTCTTGCCTGCACGGGCGCGGCTGGTGGTGAGTCTCCGTGGAAGAGGAACTGTAACAGTAATCAAGAATTTAGCACAAACATATGAGATGGCAAAAGGGAATTAAGAAGAAAACACAGAATTCCAGAACTCGGCTTAGCGGAAAAGCAGGACCAGATTCAAAGAACGGGAACAGGACTGAACCAATGCACACAACTAAGAATACAAGAATTCAAGAAAACGAATGCTGTACACAAACAAGGGCAGGACTGAAAGCGTGCTGACAGAACTAGAAACACAGGTAAACAGAAAAAGTAATGAAGTAATAAGGAAAATCAAGGCACACAGAATCATGGAGCCAGCCAGGAATCAGAGCAGCAACAGAGTCAGGCCAAGCAGAGCCCAAGCAGTAAAGACTATTGTGAATACCTAAAAGTGTTGTGAATAAAACATCCTCAAAAATCACATTCATTTCTGCCGAGAAAGGGGAGAAGCCAAATAGAAAAATGTAGGCATATGAGATGTAAGCTATGATCATTACAAATATAGCTGTATCTTAATGCTGACTTGGTATTGTAGGCATTTTTGGTTCGTTTACAATAGTAAATGAGCATATTTGATACATAAATAACGTTACTGGACCACATTTATTTTCACTGCCATGTGTGAACTAAATGTTTGCAGGGCTGTTGTACGAGTTAAGGATTCTGGTCATACAAAAGTTTTGGAGTTTTTTAATCAAATGCCACATTCAACAGTTCCTTGTGGCCACCCCCTGCAGTGTACAACCGCAGCAGAGATTGGACGCAGGAGCCTGGCGATGTTTGTGACTGTCTACCATGGTAGCCAAAAGCCACTGCATGTGATTGAAAGCTGTGCACACAGGAGGCAGTCCAAGTGCAGATATCTACATTCTTTCTATTTTTTCCCTCAGAATAATTGATTCCTGTGTCGAGTTCATGAAGACTGAGACCACGGGGCCAAGGGAGGCTTTGATTTACACCTCACTCCAATATTCATGAATCATGTGATGAAACAATTATTTCACATTCATTTTAAATTATGGGATGACATTGACCTGAGTTTCAGGTTAGGCTCACCAGGCCATCTTATGGCTTTTTTAATTTTATTTTTCTCACCCTGGTGAGCAACGGCACAGGGAACTGATTTTTTTGTTATGGCCAGCATATCAGAGAGTGATAGGTAAGTGAATGCAGAGGAGAAAATTCGAACTCGAAAATCACAATAGGAGGAGAAGTTCCCTCACGTAATTGTGTGCCTTTATCTTTTTTAATTGGACTCAGAAATCCTCCATGGATTTCAACATCTGTGAAAGCCAAACTTAATAAAAATAAATGACTTCGTGGTGATCCAGAAACAAAGTGTACACAGATTCTCCTGTCAGCATTTATAGGGAGATTGGTTTTGAATGTTACAGGCACTGTCCACCCATGAACGCCATCAATGGAGTCGGCAAGAATAGGGAAAAAGTATCTTTCCCCATTCAATCATATAGATAGATAGATAGATAGATAGATAGATAGATAGATAGATAGATAGATAGATAGATAGATAGATAGATAGATAGATAGATAGATAGATAGATAGATAGATAGATAGATAGATAGATAGATAGATAGATAGATAGATAGATAGATAGATAGATAGATAGATAGATAGATAGATAGATAGATAGATAGGTAGGTAGGTAGGTAGATAGGTAGGTAGGTAGATAGTTAAGTAACAGCGTAACATTTTGAACAAAAACAAAACACTGAAATTCACCAATCACTGTCATAGTAATCTCAAGTATCTATAACTTGTACCCTAAGGAAACTATAACTTGTGCTCCTGCCATGCATTTTTTTCTCATCAAAAATTTCACTGCAAATGTTGCAGTGATATTGTTAATAGTGTCATAGATGATTGCATGAGAGATGTAATATGTGGGGTAATTAGAAGTGCATGGCAAGGGTGACCAACCCCTGCATGTAGCTAACCCTTTCCTGCAGTGTGTGCAGTGGGGTGTTAGCCACTAAAGCTACCATGTGGCCTACACCCTGAAAGGCAGTCAGCCCAACATTGCAGAGGGCCTTCAGTCATGCACAGCGGGGTGTTAGACAGCCCTGCAGCCAACACCCGCATGAAGCCAGCACCCACAATGGCTGCCAACCCCACACTGCCTGCAGCCTTTAGAGGCTCTATAGTCTTTTAGAGGCTTGGGGAGAGGGGTCCTGTCGCCCCACCCCTCAAAAAATACAGTGGGCCCCAAGGGATGTGGTCCCCAGTTTGAATACAGCCTGGGGAGGGGGGGGCACCTGCCCCTTTCCTAAAAAACACGGAGGGTTCCTGGGGCCAGAAGCATCTTAGGCCCCAAGGGATGTGGTCCACAGGGCAAAAACAGCCTGGGGTGTGGGTGCCGTGTGCCCCCTCCCACTAAAAAATACATCAGACCTCTTGAAATAGGGTCCCCAGCACTGAAAATGGCCTTGATAAGAGGGGCTACATATGCCCCAAACCCCCCCCCAAAATTGCATTGTCCCCCCCCCCGGGTCTTGCCTCTCCCCAGGTGGTTTAAAAAAGAAGCACAGAAGGCCACGCTTCTTCTTTTTCCAACATTTTTGCTGCTGTTTCTTTGCAAATTTGTGTAAAAGTTTAAAAAATGAAATGTTTTTGACTCCAGGCTGGTTCCCTCTGAGTCCCCAACATCTGTACCCTACCTCCTTATGTCTTCTTTTTAGCATTTTTCTTAGGACTCAGGACCGAATCCCGAGTTCTGAGGTGGCTGCCAACACTTCCTGGTTTAGGTGGTGGCAGCCAATTAGATCTCATTTTGAGCGCCACGGATCCTCAGTGGTGTGAAATATATAAAAAAATTAAACCTTAGTTTCTCCAAAACTACTGAATGGATTTACACTATTTGTGGACCAAGCTATAGATTATTGTAATATGTGCCCCCCTACCCATAAAAACAAAATTGAGTCCTGAGGGATGGGATCCTGAGCCATGTGCCCCTTCCCTAAAAACCACTTTAGACCCCCTGGAGTAAGGTCCCTGGGACTGAAAACGGCCTGGGGAGGGAGCAGTGTTCCCTCTCCCACCGAAAAATACATCAGATCTTGTGGGATGTGGTCCCCGGAGCCAAAAATGCCCTGAGGAAGGGGGCCAAATAAATAGCTTTTCCCCCTGAGTCCTGGCTCACCCCAGGGGTTTAAAAAAGAAGCGTGAAAGACTGTGCTTCTTTTTTAAAACAGTTTTTGCCACAGATCCTCTGCAAATTTTCGAGAAGCTTTCAAAAAAGAAAATGTTTTGCTTCCCAAGCGAGGGCCCTCTGGGTCCTTACCACCAGACCAAAGGGGTCAGGATATCTGAACCCTACCTCTTTATGATTTTTTTGTGTGTTTTTCAAAAGATGGCTGCCACCACTTCCGGATTGAGGTGGTGGCTGACAATCAGATCTCACTTTGAGATCTGTCGGCTCCATGGCATTAAATATACAATTATTTGTTCATTACTTTCACCAAAACATCAGAATGGATTTATGCCAGAACACAAAAGGTACTTTTTCTGGACTAAGCTCTATCTTTCTGTCAAATTAGGTAAAAATCCGTTCAGCAGTTTGGGCTGTAGGGGTGTTTAAAATTCATATAGAAAAATTAAAGTGGACATCAAGTTTTAGGACCCTCCTTCTTCTGAGCCCCACTTGACAAATCACCCTGAAACTTTCCATGATCAAGCAAGTCAAAAAGTAGCTTTTTTTTGGGTGGGGGGGGATTTTGTGGAGTTTTGTCGAAAGGGGTCAAAGTTATTAGCTATGAAAAGAAGATCCTAACTCTAACTACCCAGTGGAAAAACCCAGGTTAAAGTGATGTTATATCTGGGTGAAAATGGCTGTAAAAACATAACATTTGAAAATCAAACATCCACTGAAATTCAGCATGTTTAGTTAACTGATGTAACTATAACTCATGCCCTGGCCATGTACAGTGTTATCATTAGGATGTCATTTTGGATGTGAGACCATAAGCAGCGCAATACATTTAGGGGCCTTGTGGGCTATGGTGACAGGCCCAGGGCCACTGTTGGCACTGTTGCCTTGCCTGCTCCCCTGCCAACACCCATCTTGGGTGCCATGGGAGCACACTGCATTGGCTTGTTCCAGACTGACCGGTGCAGCTTTTGTTTCTTCTCCAGTCAGGTGAGAGCAATCCTATGTTTCCTGCCATTAAGAATGCAGACAAGAAGCTACCTTTCTGTTCCCTGCCTGCGCTCTCCTGGGGAGGGAAAAACAGTGTCCTGGGGAATAGGGTCTCCAGGACACTGCCTGTAATTCGGCCACTGGAGATGGGGTACCCGGGGCCATCATATGGCTCGGGGAGGAGGCCCTCACACCCCCTTTCCCAAATAAATATTACATTAGGTCCCAGGGATGCAGTTCCTATGGACATTAAATGGTACGGGAGGGAGCTACTCCCCGAAAACAAATTATGTGGTGACACGCTGGTCCCTGGCCCACCCTGAGGGGGGGAGTTAAAATTGGAAAAGGCATGGACCTGACCTTTTTCTGTTAACTGCTACTGCTGTACTGGGGTATCACTAACAAACATTCCGTTTTTGGCCACAGACCGGTCCCTCTGGGACAACCCCAAAGGCCTACGGGGGGGCAGGGTATCCCTACCCTGCACCTAATATGTTCTATAAAATGTTTTGTTCAGGACAGAGAGACTGAGTCCCTGAGTCTTAAAATATCAGACCAACATCCTTGTTGTTGTGAGACAACCAATCAGATCTTATGTTTTGATCTGCCAGCTCCTGTGGTATTCCCATGTCTCTAGTGATCCATTTAATTTTAGTTCTCAAAAACTACTGAACGGATTTGCACCAAATTACACAAAGCAGGCTTTCAGGATAAAGATCTAGCTTCCTGCCAAATCTGGTGTAATTCTGTTCAGTTGTTTTGGCTGTGGCTGTGTATAAATTTCCTATGTGAAATTACATGGGGAAAATATGCTTTGGCACCCTTTTGTGTAAACCCCCGTGTGATGAATTATCACAAAACTTCCAGGAAACTGCTGAGGTCAATAAAACTTTTTTATTAGCAAACCAAAAAAAAACGATTTCCTATGGAACTGTAGAAATTCACTAACAAAACAAAGGTTACTGGGATGTGAGAATTAGGAAATATATATTTTTTTTAGCTATAAAATTCACAGAAAAAAAATAAAGATTACAGCGATGTTATAGTTAGGATCAGATTTTACACACAGAACCCCATAGAAATTCAGCATTTATAGCTACCAGACCTAACTATAACTTACGCCACTGCATGCACTGATTATGACCTCACACATTACATCACTTATGACATAGTCAGTGACATCACTCATGACATCTCCGAAGTGGAACACCACTGATGAAATCTCAATAACTTAAATTATTCATCTTTCACTACTACTGAGTGATATTGTTTCTGATATATTTCATCTAATCTGTTATCAAGACTGACTCTTGAAAATCATGTGAACAAAAGAGCTGGGAGCTGTTTCTCTTTGATCAGAGCATTTCGGAAGATCCTCCCGATGTTCTCAAAAGAGGCCAGAATATTGATAGTCAGTACCATCCTTAGTAGGTTGGATTATTGTAATGCTCTGTTGCTGGAATCTCCAAGATACCTGATCGAGAGACTACAGAGAATACAGACCATGGCGGCTAATGAGACCACGTCGCTCCTGCGCCTCACAGGCACTCTTAGATCTGCACTGGCTGCCAATATCGCAAAGGATCCAAGTCAAGGCACTAGCTATAGTGTTTAATGCTCTGCATGGCATTGGACTAAAATCGCTGCAGGATAAATTCTCATGGTATGCCCCTACGGGAATTCTTTGTTCTTATTCGGCTCTGGAACAAACTTCCACTTGAGATCAGACAAGGATAAAAGACATGGATAAAGACATGGATTTATCTTCGAGTTTGTCCTCTGCCATCTTGCTAATCTTTCTGGTAACTGCGCTTCTTTCGTATCTATGCTCAGCTAGACGTTCATATCACAGCACCAGGGTACTCGTAGGGTGTTAGTTGCACTTTACAAGGGTTGATAATAATAATAATAATCCTGTTTTTAAAGCAGGTGTACAATTTATTAGTAAACTAGCTTCTACATTGACACATGTTCTCTGATTTTGTTTACGCATGCTAGTGATTTGTGATAGTCTACAGTGATGGCTGAGTATAGTTTTGTTGTATGCTATACTGACCAGTTTCCTAAGCTCTCTCTCCTTGTGTTCAATGTGTGTAGTAGTAGATTTCAGTACATTTATCTGTTTGCTAAAAACTTTCTCTAGGGTGATGGCTCAGTGTAGTAGACATCTACGCAGTCTCACCTCCATGTTCACAACTTTCTCCAGGATGAAGAATACTTTTAGTAGTGGTTTATGACACAGTGAACCTATGGTTCTATGTTGTATTGGTTTTGTAAACCTGAACTTTGAACAAAAACCTCTTGCCAGGTTTAAGAATATTGTTGTGGTTTGCAATAGGCTAGCCTGTACGGTTAGATGTTTTACTTTGGTCATTAGTGTTTATAGTGGTAGAGACAGTAGTATCCAGTGAGAACAGTCTCTTAGATGATAAATGAGTGTAGTAGTTAATAAGGTTACAGTTATCTCTGTGCTGTATGTCACTCACCTCTGCCTTCTTGTTATTTTTGAAACGTTTAAATGGTATTTTATGACGTATATTGAAGTTTACTTTGCTGGATGATGTCATCAGTGATGTCATTCGAGATTTCATCAGTGATGTCACTGACCATGTAATGAGTGATGTAAAATGTGAGGTCATAAGCAGTGTATTGTGGGTGCAAAAGTTATAGTTAGCTCAGGCAACTATAACTACTGAATTTCTATGAGTTTGTGTGTTTAAAATCTCAGCCTTACTATACCGTCCCTGTAACCTTTGTCTTTTTAGTGGACAAATATATATATTTTATATTTATACATATATATTTATATATATATATATACCTATATGTGTGTGTGTGTGTATATGTTTTATGTGTCTGTTTGTTGTGTGTGTGTGTTTTGTATTTCCATGCATGTGTGTACCTGCTTAGGCATTCTTCTCTGTGTGTCGGTATTTGTGTCAATTTTGCTCTCCACTATAAATTATGTTCCTCTTTCATTAAGAATTTCCTCTCAAACGTGCTTCACCTGATAACTGAGCTCTGCATGCACTGTACTCTCAGGTGATAGATTCAAAACAAAAATGTGGGTCATGAAACCACTGATGGCGTAGAACACTGGGGGGTTGCCTATTATATCTCACCAACCATGCTTTACTGTATGGATTACTTGTGTGGTCACAGGAGTATTAGCCCCACAGAGAACTGCCAAGGATCTGAGGTGATTCTCAGGAGGGTGGTCATTAACTCAAAATGCACAACCGTCTCACGATCCACGCAGCATGATGGAAGGGCTGACAACATAGAGGTGGGATTACCCCAGCATGCTTGGATACTTTGTGTGACAGCTCAATTTTGCATGTTATTTTATGAGCGCAGTAGATGTAAAGTAGGTCTTCTCATAGTTGCTGTCAGGAAGAGAATTCTGAAAGAGAGGACTGCAAGTGGGTGTGGTTGGCTCATCATAAGGCACGTTGATTTGACAGTCCATGAATAGCAATTGCTCTATGAAAGTAATTACTATTTAGTGCAATCTCACTACACGTGTCTAGTCACCAACTGGTGAGCACTGGGCAGCAATGTTCTAAATGTTATATTTTTTTACATGAAATGTCATGCAATTCAAATAAAATCTTGTAAAAGTATGCTTTTAGTGTGTAATGCATTTTTTCTGCATCTTGAATGGCTTTTTTATGGAAGCACACACCTCATGTAGAAAACTCTTCCACAATATCTGCAGGAGACTAACTTGATCAGAAAATGATTTGCAGTGGGATGTTTTCTAAGTGATCCAGTGTTGGCAAAAATGAAGTGAAATCTGAAATGCAAAATGCTGATAACGTTTGAAAAATTCACTGTCTATATTAGATTTCTTCTATCCCAGTACTGGGTTGATGTTGATGCCATTAACTTTGTTGTTAAAAGATGTACATTATTGTGACACCACTACTGCTGAGACATCTAAGCATTGTATATTTACATTAGGCTAAAAAGGGATTTTCAAAGAGATGCACAATTCTCATGTCTTATCCCAGCAAAAGGCAACTCCTCTCATGTAGCAAAAAGCCGTAAGTGTGCATAGAGAGACATAGGCCTTAAGCTGTTTTGTTGGCTGCGAAGAGAGTGGGGTGTCTATTCTAGGCTTATGCAGTAAGGTATTAAAAGCATGACCATTCCTCGTGCCATGTAAATGGTGAGGATTTTAAGACATAAAAGGACACCTCTCCAAGACAGAGGGAAAGTGTGTACTGATGAAAGCGGACTGTTGGGAATAGCAAATCCAATTTATGAATGTCTTTGTGACAAATACACAAGTAATTAGCTAATACTTTTAGCAACACATTCGAGTTCTGTCAAATACTGGAAGACAATCTTTGTGGGAAAGGCACAAATTGAGGGTCTGATTTACAAAGGTGAACTTACACTTTTGTGTAAATTAACAACTTTTTTTGTATTAAAAAACTATGAGTTAATACTGCGGAGACTCTGCTGTTGGAGCGGAGAACTCTGCACATGAAAAGATATGACAGGCCCATCTTTTTATGTGTGGATTTTACCTTTGTGAATAAGGCCCTAAGCATTGATACTGCCTATAGGATGATGTAAATCTGAGACCTAAGACATTTGAGAAGGCCTTGATATGCCACATTTCCTTAATCTAGGCATGAATGTAATGCCGTCGTACAGTCATCTTCAAATGGCAGATAGGTAAGAGTGATAGAATATTTAGCAAGGTATTTAAAATGAGAAATCAGGCACAGGTAAGTGTGTTGACCTCAGGCTTCAGGGAGAATTCCCATATAAAGACTGAAGCCAGCTTATGCAACATGAAGTGGATGGCAGTCAGCAGAGTTTAAATCATTGATATAATGACCCTTTACATCAGCAGCGGCCTGTGCAGGTAAGAGCGGTGGGGCCGGGTGGAGGGGATTTCGACAGACGACAAGGAGGGAAAATTAATTATTTATTTAATTTCCCCTCATGGTGGTCTGTCGAATCCCCCTCCCCAATCAAACCCCACCACTCTTATTCCTACCTGCATGGGACACTTGCTCTACATATGTAACTCCTTCTACTGAAAAAGAAGATTTGCATACTGTTCCCCATCTTTCGTGGGGTCCATAAACTTGGAAGGTGCATGTAGAGAGGCATTACCTACCCAAAGGCAGGTAGGCAGCAAGACATTACCCTCTGACAATGGCCTGCTGTTAGATCTGGGGGTCTCTAGTTGGCAGGGTATGTACCACTGTCCAAGTAGGGACCCTTGCTTCTAGTCAGGGAAAGGGGGATACACTGTTAAGATAACCCCTGCTCACCCTCTAGGTAGCTTGGCCTGAGCAGTCTAGGCTATCAAAGGCAATGTGTAAAGTATTTGTACCAACACTCACAGTAACACAGTGAAAACACCACAGATTTACTCCACACCAGTTTTAGAAAAATAAGGTATCTTTACTAAAAACTTCACAAGACCAAATACTATAGAAAAACCAACATACAATTGAAAAGGTTACTTTAAAGATAGTTCAAGAGTTTGTAGAAAGTACTCCAGGATGTAAAAATCAGTGTCCTACACAATGCGACTCTCAATGCACAAAATGCGACACTCTCGTGCCCAACAGTACCTGTAGTTGCGTTAAGGTTCCCAAAAGCTATAACAATGAAGATGGCAAAGGCGATGCGATACTCCTGAGACCTTGGGGAGGCTTTGCAGCAGCCCTGCTTCACGCAGCAGAGGTGGATGCGCTGGCTCCGATCTGTAGGGGGAGGATGCGATGACTTTGGCTTTCGTTGCGTAGGTTTCTTAGGGGGAAGCTTCACGCACAGGTACGATGCGACGATCTCCGATGCGACGCGATGCGCAGCGCTGACTTCTGGCGCCGCAACCCTCGATGCGTCACGGGACGGGACTCTGCGTCGACACACGCAGCGACTGGATACTTTCACGCACCGGCAGTGGTGCGGCCCGCAAACTGGTTCTGCGACGACCCTCGCAGCGTCAGGAATCTTCACGCACCGGGACGATGCTCGACACACTCGGCGATGCGGGGACTCCGGGTGCTGCGATGACGCCGCGATGAAATTCTCCTCGCACTCTCGCTCTTGCGACTCGCAACCGGATGATGCGTCCCTCAAATGGATGATGCGATGGATACCAGTTACTCTTGTTCACACTTCTGCTTTCCAGCTCCCAAACACAGCAAAACGACCTCCTGAGGCCCCCAGACTAGGCAAGCACTCGAAGGCAGGTCAGAACTCCCTCAGCAGAGTTCCAGGGGAGCTGGTGGTGAAGTCCTTTTGTTCCTGGGACTTCTTAATAGGGAGCCAGCTCTCCTCAGGCCCTTGGAGATCAGAATCAAAAGAAGGGGACACAGCAAAGTCCTTCCCCTCTCCTTGGCAGCAAAGCAAAACAGCAAGCAGGCAGTCTTCTCCTCTTCAGTTCCTTCCAGCTTTCTCCTTGGCAGAGGTTCCTTCTTAGTTCCACCGTGATCTAAAGTTTAGGTGTCTGGGGTCCTCTTCTTATACCCCTCCAAGTCTTTGTCTCTCTTTGTTTCAGTGGGGGGATTCCCCTGCTCAAACCGGTTCCTGGGTGTGCTCTGCCCTGGATCACCTGGTTCCTTTCAGAGTGAGGGACAGGGTCGTTAGACGCTCAGCAGGAGGTGGAGCCTTCTTTGTGCTGGCAGAGGCAGAGTCCTCAGCCTGGCCAGCAGGGGGTGGAGCCGGCATTGTGCTGGCAGAGGCAGCCCTACTCAAACCCAGGGGCTACTCCTCCCACCCATTTAGAGCAGATCTCCCTATTCACCCTGCTGCTGACTCATCCAGACTCCTGGAGCCACCTAGCCCATCACATGACACCAGTCAGCCAATCTGCACACAGGAAGGTTAAACAGGAGAATAGCTACTTTCTAAAAATTGCTATTCTCACACAGTGAATTTAAAAACCATCTTGCTAAAAAGATGTATAATTAAATTCTGAACACAAAGATACCAAACTTGGATTTTCTATCTTGCCTTTAGGGGAAGATAGGCATGTAAACAGCCTCCCCCATTCTGTCCTATGGGCAAGATAGCCTCTCAGCAGTGAAAAACGAAAATGGCTGTAATTCACTACCAGGGCATGTTACACACCTCAGTACATGCCCTACCTTTCAAATACACTGCACCCAGCCCAGGGGGGTGCCTAGGGCCACCATAGGGATGCCTGACATGTACAGAAAGGGAAGGATAAGGCCTGGTCAGTGGGTGCACTGGCCAGGTCGACATGGCAGTCCTGGACTGCACATAGGCACTGCAAGCAGGCCTAAGACATCATTTTAGCGCTACTCCTGTGGGTGGAACAATCAGTGCTGCAGCCCACTAGTAGCATTTGTACTACCAGCCCTGGCACTCTCAGTGCACTTTACTAGGGCCTTGCAGGTAGAACAAATATGCCAAACATGTATAGCCAATTACATCACAATTTGCCCATGGAGCACTTGCACCTTGACACTGATCAGCAGTGGCAAAGTGCCCAAAGCATCTATACCAGTAAAAACAACATCCAGCATAGCATCAAAAATACAGGAGGTAGAGGCAAAAAGTCTGGGGTAACCACGCCAAAAGATGCCAGGTCTAACACCTGCCACCTGATCTGGATTTCCACACACCCATAGCAGGTAGTAAAATTTGTTTTTGGGCTTCACTTCCCACCTGCTCTTTTGCCTGCCTTTGGTCTAAGCGGATTTATGACAAGCGAGAGAGTATTGAGACTCTGTCTTCGGGGCATGGCTTTTTGATAACTGAGATTGTTGCACTCCACTGCCAGATAGAGTGAGGAGCAACTCCCAAAATGGGAAGGTGTAAGTAGTAAACCAAAACAGGATGGGGTTGGGACACTAAAGGGATGTTATTTAAAAACATTTGGTAATATTGAGTGCTACATACCCAATACCACAATGTAAATTAAATGAACACCTAGGGCATACCCCTGTGTTTCCCCTAGTGCTGGCACAAAAAAGCTACCTAGCGCCAGCACACGGACCCCCAACCATGTTGCAAGGGTGCCTGCGCTGCACGACCGATTGTTTATTTGCAGAGAGGAACACCTTCACGCACATTAAGAATAACTCATGACAATTTGCTCTTTCTAATGATTTCCCCTCGTATCGCTATTTTAATGCTTGGTAATCCATGGCGTTAGAATGGAGCTGTTTTTGGTGCTGCCTCAGCCTTGTAAATCTGGGGTAGCATCAAAAAGCAAAGAGTTTTATGGTGGAACACCCACAGCAACACCCATTGCACACCACTATGCCGCAGAAGACTGAGACAGAAAGAGGCATATTCACAAGGTGGCATTAAGCGCTACCTTGTAAATATGGGAAGTGGCACTAGGCCACCGGAGCGTCAAAAAAAGTCACACTCTGGTGGCATTTGGGGCTTGTAAATATGCCCCATTCTACCTGTACATGGTGCATTAACGAGCTTGAAGCTGTACTCTTCAACGACTGGATGTCTCCTCTCTCTCCCAATCCTTCAAGATATCTCTAAGCAAACAACTGGAGGCAAATCTATTGTATTTACAACTGGTTGTGCTGAACAGCGGCTGATGGACAGCTAAGCTCAGTTGCACTAGAACCTTGAAGATTTATTTAATGGACACCGCTGTCTGTAGTCAGAAATCTCAGAATTTTAGAAATAACTCTGTCAGGGAACACCAGTCTGTGCTGAGGGGTCAGGGCCACAGACAGAGACATTTAAAAAGGGGATAAGAAACAAGAGAGGTAAATAGATCGAACAGGAGAGACAAAGAAACAACTGAAAGAAAATAGCATGGGTACAGAAAAAGGGAAACAGAAAAAGCAGCGAGGCGAGGTAAGAAGTAAATGTGAAAGAAGTGGGCCGTGTAAGGAAGGAAACATAAATGGAAAAAAGATGAAAGGATTGTTAGATGGGAGGGTGAGAAAGGGTGGATGTATGGAGTGATGGGGTAAATAATGGATACATAGAAGGATTGCTAGGTGCATGGAAGTTTTCACAGAAGGGGGAAGTGTGAATGGGTGAAATTTGGATGGATAGAAAAGTGAGAGCAGCTGGACTGGTGGAAGAAAGGACGAATGAGGGCAAAAATTCAAATATGAATAGATTGATGGGTGATGGAATGGTCAATGTATGAACAGAAACGGCAGAAGGGCATGTTGTGATTATTATATTTTTTTATTTTCTAGGCATTTTCATTTTATCTTACACATGTTCCTTCTTTAAAAGCAAAAGCTTGTGATTAATGCGCAAGGCATATTAATTTATTGTCACTTTTCTTTGCAAAATGTTAAACAAGTCTGCATGAATATATTCTAAGGGCCTTATTTACAAAGGTAAATTCATACTTTTGGGGAAGTTCACTATTTTTTTTGGCATTTTTTAACTATGAGTTTAATTTCGCCCAAAGTGACTTTATGACAGCAGAGACTCCTCACTCATGCATTGACACCGCACATAGGCATGTCCTATCTTTTTATGTGCAGAGTTCTCCGCCCCAACTGTGCATTCTTCGCAGTTGTAAAATTGCTATTAGTAAAATAAAACTCACAATTGTGAACACCCCCAAAAAAGAAATTATTACACAAAAGTGCAAATTTTGCTTTTTTAATCATTGTATTTAATCGGAGCTGAATGTTTTGTTCTAAAAAATGTTATTTGGTTTGGAACAAAGGTTTTCATGGAAGGTGGATAACTATGCATCTTGTTTATCGTAATTTGTGCAAAAGAACACAGACTTGCAGAAGACAAATAAGTGAAAGGGCATCAGGCAACTTTCTGCTAATTGTTTCTTCTGAAAGAATGAACAACAACTAAAACATTATGGGCCTCATGTAGGTAGCCCAATACCGGTCGGTAACGGCCGATTTTCGGTAATTATACCGTTACCGACCGGTATTTAGGCTTTTGCAATGTGGGGGGCACATTACAGGATTCGGTAATTTACCGAATCGGTAAAATTACCGATTCGGTATTATTACCGATTCGGTAAATACCGAATCCCGTAATGATATGTAGGGGGAGTGTGTGGGTGTCGTGTGGAGTCGGTATTTACCATCAACTAATAGTTGGTGGTAAATGAAGAATGGCTCTGTAAAAGCATTTTCAAGCGCTTAGAAGTGTGCAATGTGGCAGACATACATGCCCTTAGGGCATGTATGTGTGCCACATGTGAACACATGCAGGAATCAGGGGTGCAACAGGGTGTCAATGTGACACCCTGCCACCCTTGATTGTGCTCCCCCCATTACCGAATCGGTATTTACCGATTCGGTAATGAGGCATACCTTCCCATTGATTCAATTAATGGGAAGGTATGCCTCATTACCGAATCGGTAAATACCGATTCGGTAATTACCGAATTTCTACGATTCGGTAATTTTTACCAAATGAATACCTACATAGCATTTACCACTTCATAAATACCGAATCGGTATGATTCGGTATTTATGAAGTGGTAAATGCCAGGCCACCTACATAAGGCCCTATATGAGCTAAGCATACAACCTGAAGGGTTTGAGAGAAACCTCATGTCAGGGGACACAGACGAGACAGGCAATGGACACAGACGAGACAGGCAATGCAGAATCACGTGATCTACTTTGGCTGAAGTGTAATGAGAAGGCATTCAGAATTAAATTGTTGTGTTTATCAGGCCAGCTACCATCCCAAGGTGAGAATAGAAGGATCTACTATTATATTGAACATAAAGACTAAGGGGCTTATTACGATGTTCGTAGGAGTTGCCTCCGACTGACACAGTTGTGGAAGTGCCCCCTGCTAGGGGCCCCCAAGCAAGCTTTCCAACAGGCTTTCCATGTCGGAAAGCCCGGCAAGGAAAGCCTGTCGGAAACCTTGCATCATAATCTGGATGGCATAAAACATCATCCATATGGATTTCGGGCTGGTTTCAAACTGGCCTGCGGGTTCTTGAACCAGTCGGATTCCACCATGAATGACCGTCCGGTTTTAGTTACGACTGGCTGTATTGTAATCAGCCAGTCAGAATTGAAACCAACGATTTCGGTCAGAATGTCTCCAACCTAAGGTCGGAGGCTTTCTAACCGAGATTGTAGTCAGCCCCTTATTGTTCCCACAGGTATGCAGGTGTGAACCACATCTGAAACTCAAATGAGGCTTTCCTTTTAGTGCTAAAATTATCATCATGAATAAAAGAAAGAGGTTGGGGGGGGTTATAAAGTTATACAGCAAATAGGATGAAGTGTTTTTTGTTGTTCACAAGTTAAATTAATGTTGCAGCTCCCATTCATTTACATGTATTGTAGTTACAATTTATATTGTGTGCGGTAGGATAGGATTTTTATTTCAAAATAAATCCTAACATATATTCATTGTTTCCTAGTGCTCTTCAGTCTGCTATTCCTTAATTAAAGATGGTTTGGATTTCACTACCCCTGTGATGTGTCATAGTATTGCATGTAACTTGGAGCACATTATTGCTTAGTGGATTGTGGGGTTGTTACAGTGCAACTGGTTTTCTTCCTTGGGTTGGTATATTGACTAAGTCTTTAGTGACAAGGGGTCTAGAAAACAGAATTCTGGGCTGTTTTCTAGAGGACAACCTAGAAAATATAGCAGATGGATAGGTGGATGGATAGATAGATGGAAGGATGGATGGATGAGTGAATGGATGGACTGATGATCGGAAAGACAGATGAATGGGTGGATGGGTGGATAGATGGATGGATGGATGGAAGGATGGATGGAGATGAAGGAAACTCGCCTAAGAAGGTCAAGTCTTTTTACTTCACTGTCTAATTATACATATGGTTCAACTCAGGATATTTTACATTTCTCACTACTCACTTGCTGGCCCGCCTAACAGAGCAGAGATCAAAGCCAAAACAGCTGAACTGAAGTAATTATTAACTGAGTTTGATAGTGGAGAATTGTGTTTGGCTTATTAGGAAACAGACAAATTGGCTGATTCAAAAACTAAAAAGTTGATTTTCTCTTTTTATTGCATGTTTATTAAACAATACTTCCTCTTGTGGTGAAACATGTAATTCATTGTTTACTTGATAGAAGTTCATTAGACTAATAACATGGATAAACTAAGAAATCTAATTGTTATACCTGACAACCTTAGAGTGATCTTTGCCCAAATGTTTTTACTTATTCCTTCATTTTTGCTGATCTCATTTTTGTTGGCCTTAGGACTCTGTGCACCTTGCCTTTGCTAAACAGTGCTAAAGTGTATGTACTCTCTCTTTTAAACCAATTGGCTCTTTTACTTGTAAGCCTGCAGTTAAGTGGTACTACATGTACCCAGGGCCTGTAAATTAAATGCTACTAATGGGCCTGCAACACCATAGTGCCACCCACTTATGTAGCTTGTTAAACATGTCTTCGGCTTGCCATTGCTGTCTGTGCAGTTTTAAACTGCCCTTATGACCTAGGAAAGTAAATATTTTTCCAGGCCTGATCCTTTAGTTTATATATATATATATATGTCACTCCTTGGGTAGATCCTAATTAGCCCATAGGGCTGGGTGCAGTATTTAAAAAGTAGTAGTAAAGTGGTAGTGAAAAATGCTTAGATCCGTTCCACACTATTATAAGGCCCTACCTCTGCCAAAGGAAAACATTGGATTAACTTTTTACATTGGTAAATGATAATTTTCAATTTGGGGCAGGTAGGAATGTCGAGTTTCATGTGTACAAACTTGTAATTTAAATCTCTCTTTAATGGTGAAGATGGATATTAAGTGATGATTCTGAAAATGCTGCTTTTAAAAATTTTAATTTTTTTATGTTGAACCAGTTTCTTGTGTGCTGTGTGTATCCTGGGTCACATGACTAGGTGTAGGTGTCATTTGGTCTTTGTGTATTGCTCCCAGGCAGTGTGACAAAGGTAAGAGGAGTGTTGGCAGGATGGGCTATTTCTGACTTGATGAGCAGGTGGAGCTGTAACCTGTCAAAGGTGCATATCAACACAGTTTTGCCTGAGCACACTAACAAATGGTTTGATACTAGTCTATTGTGACCTCAGACAAGCCAGGGCCAGGTCCAGGTCCAGGGCAGGGAGGGAGGATAGTCCAAGCACCCCTGGAGCGAAAACATCCAGAACCATCTCCTATTTCAAAGAGGGCACCAGGTACAAACAAGGGACCCTAAAACCCAACTTTTCAGTACACCTCTAGACTTGTGTTAGACACAGAAGAACCAATGTGCTGCTATGCCAGAGGAACTGTTACTCTGTTTCCCCGCAGTCCTGCTGCCTGATTAGGAAGGATTGGACCTGCATCTTGAACCCAGGGCCCCCATTGTGACTCCAGGAGCTAGATGGCTGTCCTCCTGATCAGAGCCTCAGGGTTAGGAGATGCCTCAATAATCTTAAACCCAGCACCTGGTCTCAACTTGCTGTGAGTCTTACCCTCCAAGTGGTGTCACCCCAGTCCTGGACCCATGGAAGAGGACCTGAAGGTGCTCTGCCAGCCCAGCTGTGGTCCGGAGGCAGGACAGATGCAGTGCAATGCATTTTTTTTGCAGCTCCACTTTAGAAACGGTGCTGCTCGAGGCATCCCCAGTGCAGGCCTTTGACTCACAAGCCCCTCATTGACGGCATCCTTGACGACAACGGAGGATCCCCACATCGCATTCCCTTGCCTTCTTCAGAATCACCTGTACACATCGCATCTTCGGCGCAGGACTTCACATCTCAAGCCCCTCATCTATGGCATCCTCAACGAAGATACAGGATCTTGCATTGCAGCTGCACAGCTCCTTGTAACCACCACAGTGTGATGCATCCTTGACATGGGATCTCTCCCCGCAACCAGGATTTAAGGTACTTGGTTCAGGGGGCCTGACCTGGTCCCTGTATCCAGTCCATGCATCATCGCAGTGGGCCTGAACTTGTAACTTTGTCCTGGTCCAGTGCGAACAGATGACCACTGTTGCCATTTTATGCTTTTAGGTACTATTTTAGCTTAAATCTTTAAAACTGCTTTATCTCTGGTCCTCCTGATTGGATTCTTTTCATTTTGATGTCAAATAATTAATTACATTTTAATACAATTTCTAAATTGGTGTGGGATTTTTCTTGTCTTGTGTTTTCGCTTTATTACTGTTTGAATTGATGCATAGATACTTTACACATTGCCTGTAAGTTAAACCTGACTACTCTTGAACCAAACTACCATTAGAGTTAAGCACAGGTTAATGTGGGGTTTGCTTGTGACTTCTCCCTGGCAGAAATTGAAGCTGCTGCGTGATTAGGCCCCCCCCAACCAGTAACCCAATTTCCAAAATTGAACTACCAATAGTATCAAACCATAAATTCACTTTGGGTTTAAGAGATAAAGTATTTGTCACCCTTCACATGTATGAAGGAGTTGGGCTTCTTTTTAAAACTTTTTTCAGCGGAGTACATCCGTCCTCTAAGAATACAGATATAGAAAATTGCACAGCCATGTTCCAATAAATTAATCTATTGCAAATGTCATTTGCTATTCTAATTATGACACATAATAGACCATTTTGCCAAGATTACACAAGTATAAGGTGAAATGTGAAGGAACTGAATGAACGAATTAAAGATGCAATGAAAAAAAGAATTCCTCTATTTTGCTTCTATTTCCCATGAGCTGCCTTATCTTTGGTGAAAACTTGGTGGGTGGGCGTACGTGGCGACTATGATGGGTCCGGCTGATGCCTAGCCACAGGTGTTGCCCCTCCCCTTCCTGATGGAGTTCGCAATTGCGTGGTGAGCACGGAGATGGAAGGGAATCGAAAGCAGAACTCTGCTTCAAACTCTGCCTGAAACTCTTGCCGTTTTCTCACCTACTTATCGGCACAGCACGGCTGCGTTCCAGTTTCTGCTGCGGGTAATCAATCAGATCATAAAATTCAGGCTGGTCGGTCTTTAAGAGATACGTGGACGCTGTGGGATATTGGATTTAGCCGGCTTGCTGGAGCTCATTTTTATACCTGCTTTAAAGACACACCGTTTACTGCTCGTGGTCTGCTTGAGGCGAGGCTGAGGTGTATCGAGGAGCAGAGGTAATCATCAGCAGCCTTGGGAAAACTTCTATGCCTCCATTGTTGAGTGGGGGCTGTTTTTTTCCCATTTGGCATCACGTCCGGTCTCCTGGTTTTTCGACTAGCCGTGCTGGAGCGGGGAATTCTGTGGGGATGAATAGTTTGGTGATCCTTTTTCAAAAGTTGAAGTTCGAAGGAAGCGCTGTGGACTGTTTTTCGGCAAGAAAAGGGAGTTGAGGAGGTGAGGAGGTGAGGTGAGACCTTTTTGGGTGTAGTGCAGTGGGTGCAGTTGTAAAAGGCACATTAGTGGACTTGCTGGAAGAATACAATATAAACAATACAAATAATACAAGAAATATTGCAAGAGTCCTGGGCTTGCTTTTATAATACTACGGTATCTTGGCTCAGCCGTGTAAAAAAAAGAAATAGGGGGCATTTCAAGATAAAATGAGGAAACAGCTAAGCTAGCAGTGGCTGCTGCAAAACCTGACACCGCAAGTACAGCAAAAGCCAAAAAACGATTTCAGCAAGAGCCGTCAGCAAACTGAATCAAGATGAATCTTCTTCAAGCTCTCAAAGTTCAGAGATTGATGATTTGGTATTGAATGGATTAAATGAGATAAATCAGGTGGAGGCCGCGGAACTCACCTGGAAGGATAACATTCTGGTTACACTTCCAGGAGCTCTTGTAGCCCAGCAAAAGCAAGAGCTGAGGAGTTCTATAGACTTTCCAATTTTCGTTAAGAAGAATTCACTTCCTTCCACCATCCCGGGGCTTTATAAGCCTAGACAAGACTCTGTAGCGCAATCTACTTCCACGTCAATAGGAGATTCAACTGAGCTCTCTGCCATGTTACTGTTATCTTCTTCGGTGGTCTCATCTCCGGAGCCCGCACCCCCTTCCCTCCCAGGAATCTCAGCTCCTCCGGTGCAAGTAGAGGAGCTGCTGTCACAACAGTCTTTTCCCAATCATCTCCAAATAGATGTTATGGCTACTGTGGTGGCAACTTCACTTCCACATTCCCATACTAGCCAGAAGGAACTATATCAGTTAGACACTTCTGTGCAAGTGGAGCAAATTAAATTAGTATCATCGAAGGCTCAATCTCAAGAACAGGATTTTTCTAAGATATCAGAGCCCTTGTTGTCAAAGAAAAGCTGTGAGCTGCTCTTGAGATCTGCTGAAGTTGAACACGCAACTCAAAATGAAACGGCTACCACGCATCAGTTAGATATCAAAACAATGCTGAATTTAATACCCGAAGAAATTCGGGATATGAAGAAAGCACAGAAAATCGAAAAAGCGACTCTACATCTTTGATTGGGAAAAATAGAAGAGGCAGTTGAAACCCTTCCTACTTGTATTCAAGAGGCTGAATCGAGGATTTCTCAAGTCGAGGACCAAATGAATAACATTCTCCACCAAGTAAATTCAGTATATCATGACAAAATATCTATGGAAGATAAAATTGAAGAACTCAAAAACATTTCACGTTGCTCAAATCTGCGAATAGTAGGGGTCCCGGCGAGGTCTGAAGGAGCAAATACACTTCAATGGGTGGATTCTATGCTCAAGAAAGTGGTGATTCCTGAATTCTCTGGCGATTTAACTTTGACTACGGCTCATTGGGTCCCAGCTCATCTTCCACCCAATACTAAATTCCCCCGTACTATATTAGTCAATTTTGCAGACTACCAAATAAAGGAAAAAATCTTGTCAAAAGCAATTCGACATTAATGATGGAGCTAAATGTAGAATCTTCTCTGACATGTCTGTAGTGGCTGCAAGAAGGCGTAATGAGTTCGTTAAACGTTTGTATCTGTTTAAAGATCAAGGGGCTCAAGCCTCTTTTGCGCAGCAATCTAAACTTAAAGATCTTGAACAGGGGAAGTTTCACTTGTTCACACGTATTGAAGAGGCCCAGGAGTTGCTTAAGGCAATTTCAGTTGGGAAATAATCTGATTTAGCTGTTTTTTTGTATTTACAGGACTAGTGTTCTTTTCTCTTTATTTTTGGCTTATTTCACTTTAAGGGGGGTGACGGGGTATGACACCTATTGTGCAGCACCAGGGCACCAATAGTTCAGTAGGGGGTAGGGAATGTGGTTAGCGGGCAAGGTCACATTCTTTGGGGGTGGGTCTGCCTTTCTGGTGGGCACCTTCGGGGTGAGGGAAGGAGGAAGGGGTTTTTAAATAAAAAAATGAGCAGCAGTAATCAGGAGAGGAAAAATATAGTATTGGAAATGGTTTTCCAGGATTGTTTATTATTGGGAATATCATTATTGGGACTATGAATTCAAACAGTAGATGTCGCATAATATCGCTCAATGCTAATGGTATTTTAAACAGGCAAAAATATGGTGGACTGGTTAGGTGGTTGGTTACATTAAAACCCCAAGTTCTTTATTTACAGGAAACCCATCTGAAAACGAATCTACCAAAATTGTTTATTCCGGGGTGGTTTTCAAGTGCATTCTTTGCGTCAGCTGTTCTCGCTATGAGAGGGGCCGCAATTTATTTCTCTAGAGCTATTGATTGGGAATTTTTACAGGTAAATCGTGATCCTCAAGGTCAATGGATTCGGATTAAGGCTAAGGCTGATGGTAATATTACAAATGTCATTAACTATTATGGGCCTATTTTAGATGATGCATCAATTCTATCAACAATACACAAAGATCTTATTGGTGTGCCAGGGAAAATTATTTTAGGTGGCAACTTTAACTATATACAAATCCTGAAAATTGATACCTCAAATGGGAACAAAAAACAGTTAAAACTCCAGACAAAGAAAGCTTTTGATGCCCTGATGCAGGATCTGTATTTGATTGATGCTTTGCGTTCGGCTAATCAAATAGCTCGGGAATACACTTGCTATTCTCGCTAATTTCATACTGCCTCACGTATCAATTTTGTTTTGATTTCACTATCCACAATACTTTCTGCCCCCGAAATCGGTTTTAATGCTTTTTCCGACCACTCCTTGGTACAAATCGATCTCCAGCTTGGATGTGGGGGGAGGAGGAGGTCCAGGTGGCAGATGGACTGCCTCCTTCTTCAGGATCCTTGCTGGTCCGAGAGTTTCAAGGTGTGGATTGTGGACTATTTCAATCGGAATAAAGGTACAGACGAAATTTTCTCGGTTTGGGGTGGCTTCAAAGTAGCAGCCAGGGCTCAAATGACTACAGTGTCTGTAGGCAATAGTAAATAACATTTGGCAAAAATCACAGAACTCCAGCTATCTCTCCTTAACGCTTCTAGATTTCGTAATTCACCTGCACAGGGACAGTGGGAGGAAGCTAGGAAGAATTTGAATTTTTTTTGTATTCTCGAGGAAATCAATAGCTCTGAGTTTTAAATGTAAAAATGTATGAAGAAAGCCAAATGATAGGGAAAATGTTTGCCTGGACATCAAAAGAGCGCCAGGAGTCTGCTTGTGTTTCAGAGATAATAGATCCAATGATGAACTTAAAAGTTTCAGATAGACTAGAGATTGCCCGGGTATTTTTACAACATTACCAACAATTATATACTACAAAATATACTATAAGGCCTGAAGCGATTCAGGAATATTTTGCAGGAGTAGAATGTCCCAGATTATCATTAAATTTGTTAAAACAACTTCAAAGCGAACTAGCTATAACTGAGATTCTGGAAGTTATAAACTCAATGGCAGGGGCAAAAGCTTCAGGAGATGATGGATTACCCATCGAATTCTATAAAACTTTTGCTAAAGAGTTGACTCTATTTCTGAAGAAACTATTTAATTTTTTTAAGACTGGTGGTGCCGTTCCGGCTGAGTTTAAGAGTGCTATCATTGTAAGCTTCGTTAAAAAGGCAAAGGAACCCAATAATGCCAACTCATATAGACCCATTAGTCTTTTAAATGCTGATTATAAAATCATGATGAAAATCTGGGCACAGCGTTTTACCCCATTGGCTCCACAGGTAATCCATGAAGATCAAACAGGCTTCGTTGCAGGGCGGACCATGACATCTAATACCGGGTTTTTAATTCAAGCATTAGATTATTTTAATGTTAACAAGACACCAGCTTGTATTATGATGGTCGATGCAGAAAAGGCTTTTGATTTAGTTAACTGGGACGCTTTATTTTTTGGGCTTAAAAGTTTTAATTTTCCGTTTCAAATTATCCTTATGTTAAAAAACATTTACCAGGGAGCTCAGGCACAGATAGTAATAAATGGTAATCAAATAGGTTTAGTGGATAATAACAGGGGTACCAGGCAGGGATGCCCCTTATCACCTTTATTGTTTACTTTTTTTCATAGAATCTTTAGCAGTTAGAATAAGGGGTAATAGGAATATTCAAGCTCCAATACCAGGTATGGCTAAGCTGAAGTTATTTGCTGATGATGCCATTTTGTATTTATGTCCTGCTAGGTTAAACATTGATCAGACTATGAAAGAGTTTACTCAATTTGAATTATTAGGGGGATATAGGATTAATCCAATAAAGACTGAAATTATAATTTTAAATATTGGGCCTGAATTCCTCCCTGATAACCTTGAGCAACAGGCATGTAAATCAGACCATATACGTTATCTTGGTATTTTCGTAACCGTCCAATTTATGGCAAGATGTGCAAGTCTCCCGCTAACCCTGATAGGCCGAGTCGCGCTTATTAAAATGTTGATATTACCCCTATTAATTTTTATTTTCTCTAATATTGGCATCAAGGTAAATGCTAGTTACTTTAAAGGACTCTATTCAATGATTAGATCTTTTATATGCAACAAGAAGGCGTCCAGAGTTAAACTCTCGGTTTTTCAACTAGATGTAGAATCAGGTGGTTTAGCCTTACCACATATACGTTCATATTATGATTCCGCTTTTCTCGATTTTACAGCCTGCCTATTATCCACTACAAAATCCAGAGATAATTTTTTCATTAATAAAATGATTGCAGAAGCGGGAATTCAAACTCCTACTTTCCTAAAAACTTCAAAACTCCCCGATATAAAACGCTTATGGATCTGATGTTTAGACTGAAGATATTCTTTAAACAGAGCGGGTTTTCTGGATTCTACTCATTAAAGCTAAATGAATGTAGGGATTTGGGTCTCTTTCTACATTCTTCCCATCTTAGAATCTTGCAGGTTTCTGGGCTGGGCATGGTCAATCAGTTTTTCATCCAGGACAGGATTATTACATGGGATGAAGTTCAGTCTAGATGTCATGAACAGAATAATCCCTAATTTTTTGAATACCTACAAATAGCTTATTTCTTAAATAAACATAAAATAATACTGAGTAGTTCTCCTTCTAAAGTTGCTACTTCTCTTTTTTCCGCTAATATGAGAGGGGTAGGAAACTGGTACAGATTATTGAGTTCTCAAATTCAATCCTCTTTGGTTGAAAAATTCTTGGAGAAAGTTGCTTTGGAAACCTCATGCTCTTTCTCTAGAAAAGAATGGCAAACTATTTATGTTTCTGGTTATAAAATCCTTGGAGCTGCCAACTTTATGAGAATGGCGTTTCTTTCGCACTGGATGGTTTATTACACTCCGAAGGCCCTAAATAAATTCTATCCCCAGGTCGAAAATAGGTGCTTTCGTTGCCTCGCCCCAGCTGAAGGAGGATGGAGACATACATTTTTTACTTGCCCTAAACTTTAGACGTTTTGGTATAGAATTTTTGGATATTTTAGCAGGGCTATAAAGAAGCCGTATGTTCCAATAGCCGAGGCAGCTGTTTTTGGTATTTCTAGCAGAGAGGTTAAGCTAGATAAATCAGAGGGTAATTTTCTGGGAATTTCTATGTTAGTGGCTTGCTCTTTAATATTGCAAAATTGGAGGTTGCTTGAAGCACCTCTTTATGAGAAATGGTGTAACAAGATTAAGCATACTAAAATATTTGAAAACGCTTATGCTAATCGAACGGGAGCAATTAAAAGATTTTCATCTTCTTGGAAATACTTTACCGATTGTATATTCTAAACAAGTTTACTTTTTCTTATTTCTGTAAAATACAATTGATTATACTTATGTTATGATTTAGGGTTTCTATAATTCTGCAATCACGACTCTTTGAATTGGATTTTGAGAAGTATTGGATTTTTTTCTTTGTTTAATCAACCAACCTCTGTGTTTTACGATTTGTAAAAATATAATGTTTCCTTTCTGATCTCTTGCTCAACTAATAAAAAAGTAAATAAAAAAAAAAAGGAAAACTTGGGGGGGAGGGGGGTGGGTGTAATATTTTCATGATATTCCACGAGGATTGACCAAATGAATACCAATTTATTTGAATAGCTTTAGTATGTACAATTTTCCAGCAAGGGTATACCTCATAGAAAGGAAAGTCACAATAGATGCCAGAAAGAGCTCGACAAGACAAGACATTTTCTGTACAAAACACTCTCTGTGAGCAAAAGGATCCACAGGTTGATTAAAGTGAAATTTTGTCAGTTTTGTTTAATTCAAACGTCATTTGTTCTCAGCAACGGCCCATATAGGGCGTGTTACCGGGGCGGTGAAGTGGGGCAGAGGAGTGGCAGGGTGGGGGGTTGAAAAATGCGGCATACGGCCGATTGCAGGTAAGTTAAGAAAAAAAAAAGACGAATTTTGTTGTGCGCGCTGCATCGCATTTGGCGATGCTTCGCGCGCAACGAAATTAGTTTTTTTTTTTTCGTAACTTACCCGCAATCGGCCGTATGGCGCATTTTGCAACCCCCCACCCTGCCCCTCCTCTGCCCCACGTCACCGCCCCGTTAACACGCCCTATACGGGCCGTCGCTGTTTGTTCTGCAATTTCCATGAGCGTACTTTTGCGCAGACCTACTGAAAACGGTAATTGTACATATTTACTTCTATAAATATCTTACATAGCCTCTTATTTAAGCCACTCAGGTGCATTGCAAACGAAGGCAGGATCACAGTTTTCTTTTCTAAAATGTTCCTATTCTCATTTTCTTCCTAAAAACAGAAGGGACACATTTATGAGATTGTAACGCAGTCCAGAGCAGCAAGTCACCTAGCAGTGCTACACTGCATGACAGGGAAAAGAAAGTGTCATATTGAAGGCAATATTGTGCATTCCTGTCCTTCCACTTGCGCCTTTTTGGCAGTCCGGCACCAATGCAGGCACCCTTGCACCATGGTGTAAAGGTACCTGCGTACTATGCTGGATTCTTTTTATGCAGGAAGGGGCAACCTCCAGAACAAAAAAATCCTGAGAGGCACATTCCTCTTTCTTTGGACCTTATTACAAGTCTGGCTGTCCATGGACTGCCAGATTCATGGGGGTGCAGCTGTGGCGGTCTTCCGATTACCCTATTAAGACCAGGGCGAATGGGCTGACCTGGGACCACCATAAGTGCCAGGGATCAGGGATCCCTGGCGGTGGCACAACAGTCTTGTGGCTGCAATATGCTTGGCAGGGTTGTTGCAGCCTTGCGAAGCATATTACGAGTTTCCTCACAGCTACACTTTTCATGGTGGTGCGACCGCCAAGAAAAGTGTGGCATGAGTGAACAAAAGGG
Source organism: Triturus cristatus (assembly GCF_964204655.1). Taxonomy (NCBI): domain Eukaryota; kingdom Metazoa; phylum Chordata; class Amphibia; order Caudata; family Salamandridae; genus Triturus; species Triturus cristatus. Next base: position 462,717,626 of record NC_140594.1, read on the forward strand.
ACCCTACTGGACCCCCTTGAGTCTCTGCACCATGGGGTGTATTGAGTGGGGCACATGTTGTGCCCCAGTGTGCATGCACCCCAATACCTGCCTGGCATAAACTGCAGCTGTCTATGCCATGCAGGTACTGATTTTGACGTTCCCATTGCAGTGCCTATTTCATAGGCACCACTGTGAGAACGCCATAGAACCGCCAGACAGACGGTAAGCTCCTAATCTGGGGGGCAATTCAACAATGAATTTGGCTGTGCGGGAGCGGGCAATCCTGCTGCTGCACTGCCAAGCTCGGAATGAGGCCCCTAGTGTACTGCAGAATGCAGCACACATTGAAAAAGTAGCAAGGAGAAATAAAGATATTTCTCCTCTTTGCACCTCTACTGGGGAGAAGTATCTTTTTGGTGCATTCCCGGGTCTATCGGTTCTGGTAAATCTGGATATATGTCAAAAACCTTAAGAGTTACCTGGGAGCAACCATACAGTGCTCATGGAATGCCGTCGTTGCACAGAGTAAGGCAATGCAGTGATTTGTGCTGTTTTCCTTTACTTCAGATTTATGAAGCTGAGGGCCATGTAAAGTGGCCTTCGGTGGCTTCCTAAATCTAACTTGAGTTATGAGTCATGTATGTACCATGCCATGTGGTACAAACTCGACACAAACCACTCATAAATAGGAGCCTACTTGATAGGAAGTTGATAGTAAGAAAAAGAGAGGTGGAAATGTATGTGAAAACAGTTGTGGCAAAGCAAAATAGTGTCCTGCCAGTGGTGCGCGCCCCATACCATAAAGTTGCTGCGTTCGCTATTGTCAGATTGCTGAAAGTGTTGTATTTTGAGAGACTGGCACATCCAACTGGAGAAAGATTCAAGATATTACGTGATAAAAAAGAAAATTGAACTTTAGAGCTTTTCTGATGTTCACGACCTTTACCTTCAAAGACACCTATAGAATGTTGACACCAAAAACTAAGTCCAAGAGTTGCTAGGTATTTTCTTCCATTTACCATGTAGCGGTTGACCCTCCTTATTGATCACTGTAACTTGTATCTTCCGTTTCTGAAACACAGAGAGTCCTTTTCATCCAAGTTCATCTTCTTTCCTTCTGCTTTTAAAACCACTCGCTGTGCATTTCTTCTACTTTTGAAGTGTGTCCTCTTTGCAGAGTTCTGCACGCCCACCAGAGGCCAGCCCTCCTCATCCTGTTACAAGGATCGGGAGCATTTTACAACACTTACAGGGAATAACTTCTAAAGCCAACTTCCCACTGTGATCTGAATTGAGAAAATTGTGAAAGAAGCTCTTAGTCACCTTGAATTTATAGCAGGGTCTCTCATTTCTGTGATTTTTAGTTTTAGTTATTTTCTTCGATTTTAGCATAAATCAAGTAAGGAGGCTTTGATTTTTTTCTAAAAAGTAGAATGAAGGCACAAGACAATTATAGGGCTTATAGGGCATATCGATAAACCTAAGAATAAATACCCCTCAGCAAGATTTTGAGAGCTAGTAAAAGGTTTGTAAATGTTAAATGATTTTAGCACGAGGAGAATTGTAAAACACGAGGAGGTACTGAGAAAACAATTTTGAGTAGAAATATACCATCTCCTCAGTATGTCGGATAGAGAAGCAGTCTCTAAATTTGAAGTGCGTTTTTAAGAGGTTGTAATATTCAATCATTTGAAATAGAGCAAATAAATCGGGTTTTTTTAAAGTTCATACAGAATTGTCAATATCTTCCTTAAATTATTACTTGCACTGGTAATGGCTCTTCCCAATAGGCTCCGTTTTTATTATACCACTGTTGCTATTATTTTTTTTTAAAAATGGTTCTGCATTCCGTCCATCATCTGAGTGTCTTTTGCTTTCTCACCCTAAGTGCGCCGGGTATGCCCAGACGTGGGTCCCAGACTCACTGTGCCACTAGATTAATGCTAGCCTGGCTGATGAGGAGAGATGCCCCGAAACTGGTCCCAGGATGCTTGTTTCTGGTCCAGAGAGGACCTGGCTTGGCAGTTCGGGCTGGGCTGTTCCCATGAGGCACATGGTCAAGACTGATTTCCATATGGCGAGCTCTAAACTGGGGAGGTATGTTGAGCAAAAGAATGATGGATTTAACCCAGATCTATTGACTGGGGTGAATGTTTGATTTGCTCTGCATTCTGTCCATCATCTGTGTGTCTTTTTATTGTCAGAGGACTGGCATAGCCACATGAAGACATCTTCACCAGCCATCAGAGAGAAAGTCCTGGGCTGGTGAAATCCCAGCCTGGCCTCAGGGTCCTGGCACATGTCAGTGCCTCCCCTATCTGTGATTGGCTAAAGCATGACTGCTAAAGGTAGACCATTGGCGCCTAGGACCACATGCCAATCCGCCGGTCACCTCACCCTTATCCACCTGTCACAGAGCTGGTTGGGGTGAAAGAGCAGAGACTGAAATGTGGTACCAGCAACTGCGTAGATTTGAGGTTTCCGTTTCATTCTCCAGTGCTGGAGGCAGAAAGCAGATTTGTGGTTGCCCTAATGGTAAATGGAGCAGTAGTAGCCCAAATGGTACTTTTGCAGACAGCATGGTAAGTACAAATAAAGCTTTTAAAAGTTTGTGTCCATGTGAAAGAGATCATATGACTATGTGACCATGTCTATATGTGTCTTTAGGTATATGAGTGAAGATGAAAGTCAGTGAATGGGTGAGTTACAGTAAGGGAGAATGAGTGATAGGAAGACTGAGTATAAGCTAGAATTATTGAGAATGAGTGAGGGAGGGAGAGTGCCTGTAAGTGTAGCTTAGTGTTACTGCATGTGGCTTTGTGAGTTAGAGTGATAATAACAGAGACTATGTGAGCCAGGGTGAGATTGTGTGAGAATGAGTGGTACCGAGTGAGGCACAGAGAGACTGGGGATCATGTCAGCAAGGGCCAGCGATATTTAACGCTCGCTCTTAGCGTGAAGATAATTATCGCCGGCCAACTCGGAATTTTATCGCGGGGATAGCGTGCTATTAACAACGCTTATCTCCAAAGCCATAAAATTCAGAGCGCAAGCTGCCAAATGTGCGATTATCGCTGGAAATCCAGCGATAATCACACAACTTTTGGCGATAGCTTGCTGATAGGGTCTCACATACTTAGCCATGATATCCACCTCCCAGAGGATATCATGGCTGAGTCAGTTTCAAAGCAGGCATAAGGAAAGTAGCGATAACAGAGGTTATCGCTACTTTTCTTGTCGCTATGCTGCTTTGCGTGAGGCTTGATAATAGGAGAAATGTCGCTTAGTGACATTTCTCCCGTTATCCTGGGGAGGAACGCCACTTTGCATCTCATTAGAGATGCAATGATGGGCGTTAAGGAAAATGGCGATAAGGCAAGGTTTCACGCGATAGTGTGACCTTGCTAATAAGGTGATAAAATTATTGCCGCTTTTTGTCCGAAAACGGACGCAAAAGCGGCGATCATTTTTTATTGCCTGCTTACTGATATGCCCCAGAGTGAGTCACAATGAATTACTGGGACTGAGTGAGAATGAGTGAGACTGACTGAGCATAGCTGAATCAGAATGAGACAGACTGAATAAGAATGAGGGTGATTGAGTGAGAATGAATGAGATTTACTAAGACTGAGTGAGAATGAGTGGTAATGAGTGAGACTGCATGAGAACCAATGAGACTGAGAGAGTGAGAATGAATGTGAGTGAATCACAGTGAGATTTAATGAGTCAGAATGAATGAGAATAAGTGGAACTAAGCGGGACAAAGTGAGACTGGCTGAGTCTGAGTGAGTCAGAGTGAGAACTAATTAATACAGATAATTCAGAATGAGTGGGATTGCGTGAGACATAAAAACAATGAGTGAGACTGAGTATGTAAGAGTGAGAATGAATGAGACTACATGAGTAGGAGACTGAGTGAGAAATACAGTGAGTAAAGCCAGTGCAAGTTTGAATGAGAGTATGTAAATGTTAGTGAATGAAACTGAGTGTGGGAGAAGGAGTGCAGGTGCAAGAGAACCTCCCCAAACACTTTGAGAAGAAGTCACTTACTGCAAATAGAGCCAAGGACTTTGCCCAAGCAACTTTAAAGGTCACCAGCCACCGCTGACTCATGCTGTAGTGTTGTTTTGTTGGCTATTTGAAAACAAATATGTACACTGTCACATTTTACACCGAAAGAAATGGAGCAACATTCATTTGCTCCATTTTACTTTTAAACTGGCAACACCATGTTGAAAAAATATTGGGACAATTCTTTGGGGCCGATTCCGATTCCGGACACAAAACATACCGACTGACACGGACCCGGAACGGTGACCGACGGACACGGACCGGCACGTACGACCCGTGTAGTACGATGCAACGCGTGTGAATTACAAACAACACATACGGAATACAAGCCGTACGACCGAGCCGTACGGAAAACAGTGATTCGCCCAGAATACAGACGCGATTTGCATCGACCGACACGCACCAGGAATGAACCCGACCGACACGTACCTGTCATGTCCGAACCGCGCAGTACGATACAATGTGTGTAAAACCAGACCGACTCGCACGGAGCCCAAGCCGCATGACCGACATGCACAGAAAACAGGGACCTGAAGCAGTAGAGATCTCGGCGACCGACGCGTATGAAACACAGAAGAAAGTCAACGTGAAAGAGCCGGAGAAGCCCGCACGAGCCAACTTCAGCGTCCGTCTCGGTCAGAATAACGTCTCCTTCATGCCTAGAAAACCCAAAGGAAAAAATACAAAAAAAGGACCAAACAAGCAATGAAAAAGTCAATAAATATTTAAAAAAAACTTGGAACAAAGACACACCCACAACTGCACCTATATAGAGGACACCAATCACTAACATAATCCTTTGCAAATTGAATACAACAGCCAGCAGAAAACACTATCACACAGGAACCACACACACAACTCACCCATTACACAACTTTCACACCATTAGCACCTCACCAAAAGCACCCACACATACAGCTAGCAAAACCGACACTTGCACCCTCACAGACACATCACTCACCACCACCACCCATCACCATGCCCCCAAAGAAGAATCCAAAGTTCACAGATAGTGAGTTAGAAGTGCTGGTAGACGAGATCATCAGAGTAGAGCATCATTTGTTTGGTACATTGGTCCAAAGGACCCCCATGTCACAGAAATCAAAGATGTGGGCGAGGATTGTGGAAAAGGTGAACACACAAGCGCCAACGTTACGCACAAAGGACGATATCCAGAACAGGCGGTATGACATGCACAGGAGGGTAAAGAAACTCATCAAGAAAGATAACGCCTTGAGTCAGCGCACTGGTGGTGACCCTCCTGCCAAACCAGTATACTTCAGGTCCTGGGAGGAGAAGGTGCGGGACATCCTACCACCAGAGAGCATCCATGGTCTAGCAGACATACCAGAGCCTGGTGAGTACACAACCAACATACTCAATATTGTGTGGCAAGGAGACAGTGAAACCATTCACCGTTAGCAAAGCCACAGTAACCAATAGATAATCATCCCAAGATGCGTATGCTAGTCAGACAAACACAATACCTGCTATCTCATAGTGATTTGTAACTGTGTCTTGACATGTAAAAACCTACCAATAAATAGAGCAAGGCAGTAGCAGGAAGCCAAATAAACACTGTCAGACAGTTTGCCACCACAAACACACTACCTCACAGTGCAGCTGACTGACAGGAAGGAATAGTGGGTATGCAGGTGAAGTGAGTGTATCCAAAAGCATGATGGGGTTTGTAGTCACAGATAATGCTCCCCCTCCAAATTGGCCCATCAAGACCTCTCTGAACCATACCCACATCACAGGGAGTGGAAAATGACTGACAAGATGGCTGACATTGGGTCCTGCTGTGGGGAGTACAAGGCCCTGGTAGGGTTGTGCGCAAATCAGAAGCAGGACACCACTGCCTGACATCCTGAAAGACAACTTGCACGCCCTCCAATGGAAGCACGTTTCATGGTGGGATGTCTGGCCGGGTGGGAAGGAGGACTGACAGCTCTGACCATACTTACCAGCATGTGGAGACACACACACCCCTCAACACAAACTCCACACAACTCACCGGGTAGAATGCATTGATTCACACTGTAGTGAAATATCACCCAAAGATACACCACACTGGGTGCTGCTCTGTGAAGCACAGGGGCTCTCTTTGGACTTGTAGCCAAACAAACACCAGGACTTCACTGTCAGCCATCTTGCCATTGCTGTCACACTCCCTCACAGGGAAGCAGAGTCAAAAGGAAGGAAGTATGGGCATGCTGGGAAGGGGGTGTAGCCAAGAGCATGATGGGAGTTGCAGTCACAGACATTCCCCACCCACCCACATGGCCCAGCAAGCTTACACTGAACCATGCTCACCTCACAGGGAGTGGGAATGGACTGACAAGATGGCTGACACTGGGTTCTGTTGTGGGGAGCACAAGGCCATGCTGGGAACTAGGCACCAACAAACACCAGGACTGCACAGTCAGCCATCTTGCCATTGCTGTCACACTCCCTCATAGGGAAGCATAGTCAAAAGGAAGGAAGTATGGGCATGCTGAGAAGGGAGGTGTAGCCAAGAGCATGATGGAAGTTGCAGTCACAGACAATTCCCACCCACCCACATGGCCAAGCAAGCTCACAGTGAAACATGCTCACCTCACAGGAAGTGGGAATGGGCTGACAAGATGGCTGACACTGGGCTCTGTTGTGGGGAGCACAAGGCCCTGCTAGGAACTGGGCACCAACAAACACCAGGACTGCACAGTCAGCCATCTTGCCATTGCTGTCACACTCCCTCACAGGGAAGCAGAGTCAAAAGGAAGGAAGTATGGGCATGCTGGGAAGGTGAGTGTAGTCAATAGAATGATGGGAGTTGCAGTCACAGACAATCCCCACCCACCCACATGTCCCAGCAAGCTCACACTGAACCATGCCACTTCACAGGGAGTGGGAATGGATTGACAAGATGTCTGACACTGGACTCTGTTGTGGGGAGCACAAGGCCATGCTGGGAACTGAGCACCGACAAACACCAGGACTGCACTGACTGACATCCTGAAAGTTAACCTGCACCCACTGCAATGGTGGCGCGCTTCATGATGGGATAACTGGCCTGGGGGAGAAGGAGGTCCTGACTTGAAAACAAATAACACCGATGCTGGCCATACACTCACCTTCTATGCTAAAACACATTGCACACTTAGTACCAGTCACTCACAAAGATGATGCCCGGGCAAGATGTCTGACACATGGGACTGATAAATGATGTGGTTGAAAATCACACATATGCACTGGCTTACCCAAACACAGTCGCACACACAGCCATTGCAACCATATGTTCAAACTCATTGTCTGGGGATGCAGTGTCCAGGGGTGCCCCCTGGCCTGGCTGTGGAGGTGTGTCTTGCAGATGACAAGTGTGGAGAGCCATATAAAGTACATTGCACAAAACACACAGGAACTCACATATGCATCGTTGACAAGGGACATCTGACAGTGAATGGAATGGACACACCAATATAGCCGACACCATAGCCTGGTCTCATTCTCACTCGGTGCTGTTGTGAGCTACATTCCACTCCTACATCGTGCTGCAACATATGCATCCTTCACACAACACACCACTCACTGACATAGACACTGTAGACACAAGGTCTAACCTGGACTGCATTGGAGGAGACATGCTACTCACAGCAGCCAAACTGCAACACACACACCACCGGCTCTCACTGTCATGAGCATTGAAAAGCCAAAGTGCTACCTTGCCCAATCCATGTCACCATGGAGAACATTGACAAGTCAAATCACATATGCACGTACAAAACTCAGCACCAGACTCCTTAACAATGGTGACATGTATGAAATGAGATGGGAACTAGGAACACTGTAAAAAAACACTTCCTCCAAAGAGATCACAGGCATACTGGACTGTGACCATGTTGTACCAATACACCAATGTGACACACAAAGACCAGCAAAATCTGCTATCACACATGCCCCAATCTTACAGAATCTCCTCAGTGGAATTGCACGTATGTCCTTGTTAAATTTCTCAAATGTTTACAGGGATGACACACCTGTGTCAGTAACGTGATGGCCCTTGAGTAGTAATGGCCATGTACAGACAAATCTATACATGAGCTGGGCATGCACACACTTCGACATGCACATTGAAATGCTTGATTTTGGCTGGGCAATGTGCCACAACAATATCAATCTCTTTCCGTGACAACCTTGGACAAAGCAGTGTACAGGCACACATCCTGACGTACGGTAGAAAATGCCATATATGTGAACCATTGATACCTGTAGAAACATAACTTACATTGAGTGTCTCTTCCAAAAACAGGTGGTGCTGGGGACACAGTAGCAAATGAAGAGGAGTCCCTATCCCAGACTCTAGTGGACCCTCAGCTCTCTTGTGTGGATCCGTCTCTGTCCTCTTCAGATGACGACGAACAACCTGGCACCACCGGTGTGAGTCATCATGCAGCACCAGCAGTACCAACATCTGCACCCCCTGCACCAATGCCTCCAGCATCTGGCAACAGACAGGGCACCACCGCCAACATGGACAGAACAAGGCCACAGAACACTGACAGCACAGGGACACAGGACTCCCAGGAAGCTACAGACAACACCACCAGCAACAACACCAAAGGGGGCCCAGTGTCACCTGTGCGTGCTGCCGCAGGTCCTGCTCGTGTGGATAGGGGTGCTGGGAGGGGTGGTAGGCAGAGAGCGCCTTGTAGAGGGGTCTGGACTGCATGATGACCCCCAACTGGCATATATCATAGATGCGTACAAGGATAGCACCGCAGGGTTTGGCCAGGTAGTGGGGATCCACAAGGACATTCAACAGGAGCAGGCTGCCCATCATGCCCGCATGGAGACAAAGTGGGATGCACTTACTGCAGTGCATCGGGACACACTCCAATGCCTCCGCCAGATAAGCACCCACATGTCCACACCTCCCTGTGTGGACACAACATCTGTTGCCACACCATCTGCCAGTGCACCAGGGAGGGAGGATGACTCTGGCGGAGAGTACTCTGCACCGCAGACGCCTTCACCTGAGGATCCCCCCCGAAGAAGAAGAGGGGTCATCCGAAGAAGTACAAGTGAGACACAGATGTCCCTGCACATCCCCCAGGGCCACTAAACCTGTTCTGGACAATGTTCTTTGTGGGCAACCTGTTGACCTTGTTGTATCTATCACAACTCACCTATATGACTGTGAGAAGGATGCCTGAAATGTGCTGTCCACTAGTTCTAGTGGGCACCCTGTCTCAGTCCAAACAACCCCTTATGGTGAATGTTTAAAGACAACCTTTATTGAAAGCTATCCTAGTGGTAGCTATGGAGCGCAGCCTTCAGGCTAAGTCTTGAAGGAATGTAAAGCAGCTTGTTTTACCAGCCTATAATCTCTTGAATGATCAAATGAAAAGACAACCACACCAGGTATATATTCAAAATACATGTATTTAAGATAGAACACACCCCTATAGTCTCTTTACGAGACTGGAGTTCGAAGTACTTAGTTCACAAGTTAGCAATCACCAGTAATAGCACAAACACACATTTGGGCCCTAGGGGCGTACCAAATCATATACCAAAAAAGAGGTATAAGAACCACGACTGGGATAGACACAAGGCCTAGAGCCTGTAGAATCACTGGGACCCCAAGGAACCACCCAAGGTAGTGACACAGGGGACCCACGGGGACTGTATGCAGTGTGTAAACACAATCGCGGGTTCCCATTAGCTTCTATGGGCAATGTCGTGGTTGGAAATTTAAAGATTAGGGACACTTATAATCAAGTCAGGACCAAACCCAGGGAAGCCGGGTGCAGACGTGTCTTTTGGTGTCGGGTCGCGTCGTCGATTTCAATGGAAGCTTGCAAAGGACTGCTGCTGCCGTAAAGAGGAGAAGTGTCCGAAGAGATCCAAGCCTGGATCTAGGATGGAATGAACCTGAAAGCAGAGAGGACAGAGTCTGGGTCACTAGCCAGTGACCACGGGCAGGATGGACTAATGCCCACAGATGTCGGGTGCTTCAGGTGAGTTGATGGGTGTCTTGATTCTTCAGCCACGAGGTCCGGGAGGTGTCAACGAAGTCCATGAGCCAGATTCAAGCTGTCCCACAAAGTCTGTTGAGTGCTGCGGTGTCTCCGACCAGAATGGAACAAACAAGCCGTGGCAACGGCAAGTCACAGGAATTCAGATAAAGGACTGCGGTGCAGACCAGCAAGGTCTGAGGGACTCATGCAGCAAAGGTAAGCCAGGGCACGTCTGGAGCAACCAGGAAAGCCCAAGTAAAAGAGGAGTTGCCTTCGTGGGGACCTACTTGCCAACAGGCTAGCGATCACGAAGGAGCCTCGAGTGGTCGCACTTGAAACTGGCCCACGGGTCACTCGTAGAGTGGAAGCCGGCAATCTTTGGTGCAGGAGGTGTTCAAGGCTGGGGCTACTAAGAACCCAAAGCACAAATTCAAGGACGCCCAGGAAGATAGTGTTGCTGCAAAAGTTCATGATGTCCAGGGGTCACGGTTCCACATCACCCACGATAGCCATGGGCCTCAGCTTTGCTGTGGACTCAGGGTAGCCTGGGGAAGTCTGGAAATCTACCTCTGGTGATGCAAAGACTTCAGCGTCCGGCGGCAGCTTCAGCGATGCAGACCAGTCAGTTGCTTCTTTGGTGCCTGCCAAGCAGGGGAGTCACTCCTTGACCCCAAGGGGGATTTCTTCAGTCTTCTAGTCAGGATAGAACGTTGAAGGTCCAGGATATATGTTGCAGAGTTTTGTCCAGGGTAATCTAACATCACATGGACTGGGTTCCCATACTTATACTAAGTTTGGCGGTTGGACATACTCTAGGGACCCACCTATGGGAGGGTTTGGAAAGAGGGGTGGTTACACCCATTTCCTTTGTCCAGTTTCACACCAGAGCAGGGGCCGGTAGCCCCTGCAACCGGTTTGAACTGGACTATGCACAGGGACAGCAACCGTGCCCCCAGTGCAGGACTTCAAAGCACCAGAGAGTGCTCCCGCCCAGCCCCAATACACCTCTGCCTGTCTGGGGAGGTGGTCACACCTCCCTTCGACAGGAAACCTATTGTCCAGGCCTCCTCTGCTGGAGTTTCAGTCAGCAGCAGGAGGCCAGACCCATGTCTGTGGCACAGGCATCCATTTTGTGATGCCAGGGCTCAGGAAAGTCCTACCGGGTTTAGCCAGTGTGAACATGTCTCTCCCTCTAGAAGGGTGGAATACTACCCCCGCTGCCAGAACTGGTGGAGGGGGTAGTATTCCAAGATGTTTGACACCAAACACAACATGTTTTGATGCAGTCATACCAAAGTTAGCAGTTACCGCGAGGTTATAATGCACTTAAGAGTATATGGTATGGCTGTATCTCAGAACAGCCATAAGGAAGTATTTCTGAAAGCTGCAGAGGGTCTCAGCTCATGCTTGGGCACCCTTTCACACAAAACCAAGCACTCTGCCTTCAGGATTGTCAATGCCTGCCATAGGAGTGGCTTATAGGTTTATATGTGCCTGTATATATATGTGGATATAGGTAGCCTATACCACTGTAAGGGGTACAAGCACACCCTTTCCCAGGCTGCACTAGCAAACCTATTGTGCCATTTTGGAGTGCTTCCCAGGGGTGGCATAATACATGCTTCAGCCCCTGGTAGGCCTCTGAGGTACCTATGCCCTACATAGTATACCATATACTAGGGGCTTATAAGGCACTCCAGAATCCAATTAGATATGTACCTAATGTACATGCAAACCATTTTAGAGAGGTAGCAGCTAGGCTGTGGTCCTGATTAGCAGGCGGTACAAAAGGGGGTGGTGATGGACGGAGCATCAGAACCAATCAAACACTCACACCCAGTCAACAGATCTGGGTTTGATCCATCACCGTTCTTTAGCCCACTATGCCACCCCAGTTCAGACATGGCCATATGCAAATCAGTCTGACCCTGTGCCTCATGGGAACAGTCCAGCCCGAACTGCCAAGCCATGCCTTCCCTGGACCGGAAACAAGCTTCCTAGGACCGGTTTCTGGCATTTCAGCCGTCTTCAGCCAGGCTTGCTTAAATCCAGTGGCAAAGTTAGCAGGGCCACAGCCAGACTAAGGTCGAAAAACAGTGAAACACCAGCAAAAAGTGGGGGTACCCATGTGAAGCAGATCCTACTCTCCTACAATGACATGGAGGGTTCATGTTGGTCCAATGTAGCAGATGACTGTGGACTTTACTCTGGACATTTCAGCTACCAACACTTCTAATTCTACTGTGAACTTTGGATTCAAAACCCAATGTACAGCACCCACCATCCTGTGCACTATCCTCACACATGTTTGTAAATAAACTCACCAGCACACTATACTTGCCTCGTTTGTGATTCCAACTTGTCATGTGTCATGGAGATGTTGATCTGCTAAACAACACAGTGCATGCCAAATTCTACAACAATGTGATTACCGTTATGTGAGTCATGGCGATGTGACACATGTGAGGGAGACACACCACTATGGCACCACAATACATACTCAACATGTCCATGTAACTCATTCCACACAATGATGTTGACCTGAAATATATTGGTATGCCCAGACACCACACCTATCCACAGTCAGTGGTAACAATCCCACAGGTGAGGTAAGCAAATGTCATTCAGATGCAGGAAGACAGACAACGCACCTAACAAAGCATAGCACAGGTTCATTACACATCATCAACATGTTTATTCCACAATAGTTGCAAGGAAATTGTATGTTACAGTGGACACACGGTCCCAAAGTGTCGGAGAATTGAAGTCCAGGGGCGTGTGGCACATCACTTGATGTGAATTGACAACTTCCACACTGGTGTTGGATTCTGGGTGTTGGGGGTCAGTGTTGACCAAACAACAGGCAAAGTACCCTGGGAAGGACAGACACAAGACACAGACAAAAGCACAGCAAAACAGGAGAGAAATGCAATACACATGCACAAAACATGCCAAATTAAACCTACACAGAAGCAAGTTAGAAGTTCGACACTATTGCGGAGTACTGACCACCTGAAAGGACACATCACTGCACACATCCAGTCAAGTGGCACACAGACACACTCCATCAGCAACAGAGCAGCCCCAACACATTTCAGGCTAACTCAATACATTGACATAACAACCCTGTAAACTCACATTCAGGTGAAGAAGTTGTTGATGAGCTGTGTGCGGACGTCACCCTCATCATCATCATCACTGGCATCGTGGCCCAGGCTTGGATCCTCCACAGGTGGCGGAGGTAGGTCATAGTCATCCTGCATGAGAGGCAACTTCTTCCGCACTGCCATGTTGTGTAGCATGCAGCATGAAAGGATAATTTTCCACACCTTTGCAGGGTCATATGGGAGGGCCCCTCCGGTCTTGTCCAGCAAGCGGAAGCAGCTTTTCAGGAGACCAAATGTCCGCTTGATCACATTCCTGCTCCGACCATGTGCCTCATTGTAGCGCATCTCAGCTGGTGTCACAGGGTTCCTGAGGGGTGTCAGCAACCATCGCATGTTGGGGTATCTGGAGTCACCTACATACAAACCATAGAACAATTAGCTGAGTTTTGAAAGAGGGTGGAATACAACATTGCCAAACACACACAATGGTAAACAGTCAGTACACACCGACCCGCCAGGCACGCTGTTCTGGCATCTGTGACATTAGCGTTGCAATGCGGTGACTCCTCATGATGTAGGCATTGTGTGCAGAACCGGGGCAAACGTGCATACACGTGTGTTACACATGTCTGCAAGACATACCACCAGAGCATTGAAGGAGTGGAAATGTTTCCTGTATGCCTGCTCATGTGCCCGTGGTGGTACCAGGGCCACATGTGTACCATCAATAGATCCAATAACGTTCGGCATCCTCCTTAGTGTATAAAAAGTATCCTTTATTTTAGTGAGTTGACCTGGGCTAGGAAACTTGATGTACAGGTCAAAGAAATGCAACATCCCCTCCAAGACATCGCGTAGCACACGACTGAACATAGTTTGCGACATACCACCAGCAGTAGCCACAGTGTACTGGAAGGTACCAGTAGCAAAGAAGTGCAGGGCTGCCATCACCTTCACCTCTGGGGTCAGTGCTGTAGGGTATGTCTGGCCAGGTAGCAGATGTGGCGCCAACTGCTCCACCAACTCCTCAATCAGTGGCCTGGTGAAGCGGTACCATCGGATGCAGTCGCGTTCCTGCATGGTTTCAAGGTCTGGGAACGGTCTATGGGCAGCTGGTGCCCTGCAGTACACAGATGAACAAAGGAAGATTGTCGATTCATCTACCCATGTGGCTATGACCAAGCAAAATATCACATGATACATCATGACAATATACAATGTACTGAGGTGTGTGCTGTTGGGTATGGGCACATATGTCACCTACATGCACATGACCTCACATCTCAAGTCCACATGTCTACATAAGTTACATGTAGTGCAATGGCCAATCATTGGGCTGTGTCACAGTACCTATGTACTGCTGTCACGTTACAAGCACACACCACAGTGACAAGTGAGGCCTGATGTCTCCCGGGCATTACAGATATTTGACATGCAGATACCCAGGGTCCCTGTACTGCCACATGGACACTGGCATGACATAGCGTATCATGTACATGCCACAAGACAACCGTGAGTCACACAGGTAGTGGCCACTGTTGTCTCTGCAGGCCCTACATGTATGTATCGTAGACACACACACAACATCAATGTTGATGCACAAACCACATGGATGTGGAGTCTGTCTCCCATTGGGCACATTTGATCAGCCACATCTGAGACACAACATGCACACACACTGTGGGTGTACATCAGAATTGGGGCTATAGGTCTCACCGTGACACACATACCATCACCCCCACGACTCAGGGTGCATGTGACATATCCTAAACATATCCAACCTGAAACTGTGTCCATGACTCATGCCCATAACTGTACAGTTGCACATCACAGTGGTAATGTGCACAACACACAAAGGGTTCTGTCCCCATAGACACATTCACAACCTGGGAGTGGCTGCACAAAAGTGCCACACAACAAACTAAATGTTGCCCCCCCCAAACACACAGGGAATGCAGCCTTACATGCCGTGGGACACAGTGTGGCACATGCTGTAGTGTGGTAGGTGTGCACCTGAGTCCCTGGCAAATAATTGTTTGTGGAAGCCGTCAGAAAGTCACACCAATGTCAACCGACGCGAGTGACTTCTACAGAGACACATTGCACAGTTCAGGACCGAGCTGTGCGTACGCTTAGCCATTGACTGCAATGAGGACCGATGCAGATGACTATCATGCATACGCGTCGTGCAGGCATGGACTGAGCCGTGCGTATGCTTAGCCATCGACTGCAATGAGGACCGATGCGGGTGACTATCATGCGTACGCATTGCACAGTTCAGGACCGAGCCGTGCGTATGCTTAGCCATTGACTGCAATGAGGACCGATGCGGGTGACTATCATGCATACGCGTCGTGCAGGCATGGACCGAGCCGTGCGTATGCTTAGCCATTGACTGCAATGAGGACCGATGCGGGTGACTATCATGCGTACGCATTGCACAGTTCAGGACTGAGCCGTGCATATGCTTAGCCATTGACTGCAATGAGGACCGATGCGGGTGACTATCATGCATACGCGTCGTGCAGGCATGGACCGAGCCGTTTGTACGCCTTGGCCATTGAATCGTATGGAGACGGGTGCATGTGTATTTTCAAACTACGCGTTGTACAGTCAGTTGACCAAGCCGTGTGCACCCATTGGCTCTGGAACGTCATGGAGACGGATGCGGATTCAAAACTTGTACGAGTAGTGCACTGGAAATTCAGTTGGATGCCTACAACAATGTTGCAATTACTAGGGTTTTATGAAGGTGAAGATTTGAACGATGCGGAAGACGTGTACGAGTCATACAATTCAATGGATTGGCCAGATTCATAGAATGCAACCGTGTTGGACCTATCACTTGGGACACATGGCACAGATTCTGCCTCTGTAGCACAGATATAAGGCTGGCTGGCCCCCAGGGAGCTCACTTGCCTGCACTACATGCTACTGGTCCACATCTCTGATACCACTGCTGCTGTCTCTGAATCCACTGGCTACTGCTATGGCACGTACTCTGGAGAGGGCCCCGGCCTTCACTGAGGAGGAGAACCATGCCCTGCTGGACGGGCTCCTTCCACAGTACAGCAAGCTGTATGGGAAACCAGGGGAGCAGGTGAGTGTGCAGTCCACTGCCTTCCTAATTGTGCATGTTGTCTGACTAGCAGTACTAGCAGTGTGTACACCAGTGACAAGCGTACTCACTGAGTACTTTCATCCCCCAAAGTGTGCAGGTACATGTAATGAACAGGTGTTCTGCAGCTAAAGTGCATTTGTGCAAGCTTAAACTTCCCAGCATTGTTAATATGTGAGACATGCAGGGCATTTGTCCATTTCCATGGGTGTACTACCTGTGTAACTCATTTTCTTTTGTGATGACGACATGTATATCCAACTGTGTGCACCACAAATATGGGGCATTTGTGTTAATGGACTTTTAACTTGGTCATCCTCACAGGTTGATGCCCACCAGAAGCAGGAGATATGACTGACCATCGCCCAGGCAGTTCGATCGGTGGGGGTCTACAAGCACCGGATCAGCAACTGCCAGAAGAGGTGGCAGGACCGTCGGGGTAGGACCCGGAGGATCACAAGGGTCCAGCTGAAGCTGTTGCATCCTCGCAGGAGGGGCGGACACCGGACCCTGACCCCCCACATGCTCAGGATTCTAGCGGAGGACTTCCCGGACATGGATCGGCAGCTGAATGCCAGACAACAGCAAGGAGAGGGTAAGTCCATGCCTAATCTGTGTACTATGTCTGATATGATATTTGTAGTCTTTTGGCCTGGTCTCACTTCCACATTACGTCGGTCTTGTAGCCCAGGACTCATGTCCCTCAATTGTGTGATTCACCCTCCTCATCTGATCCACAGGTGTGGACCCTACAGTCAGTGGCTTGTGTCATTAGGGTACTGTGTCCCTTCAGTCAGCTATGCTTCAGGTTCCGGACACCATCTGTTACCGTGACTCTGTTGTGGGTTTCATGGGTGGGTCAATTGTTTATACAATGCCTGAGATCTGACATGTGATCTGTGTGTTATGTTATGTTATGTTAGTAAGACTTTTATAGCGTACAGCTACCCTAGGGTGTCCCGGCGCTTGCTGCAGTCCTCCCGACAACCAAAAACAAAAGGAGAATCAGAAAAGCCATGTTTTGAGCGCTTTCCTGAATGACAATAAATCCTTAGAGTTTCTCAAACTGACAGGAAGCTCATTCCAGGCCCTGGCTGCCCCTGCGACAAAACTTCTACCACCCCATCTAGCTTTCTTTATGATGGGAAGTACAATAAGTTTTGCTCCTAGAGAGCGCAGAGATCTTGCCGGTACATACCACCGAAACTGTTGTTTCAAATGAAGTGGACCTGTGTCCTGAAGGGCTCGGAAAACTAAACAAAGAGATTTTAAAAGAATTTACTTCTTTACAGGCAGCCAGTGAAGTTTTTTTATTGAGAATACCCAAGCACACGCAAAGATTTGGTTTACAAGATTATTATGTAGATTCAGCATGTAACACAATAAAGCAGTTCTTTGTTTCTTTCTTGTGCATTTCTTCAATTTAATATTCCCGTTTTCACAGTAGTTCCACAGTCTTCACAGTGGTTCCCAAGCCAACACGTGTTTCGTCACCTTTAGTAATATCGTACATGCGACTTGTTCACGGCTAGGTACAAATTAACATGATATTCCACATTAGTCCAATGTTATTGTAGATGTTGCAAACATTTGTTAACATAAGCAAACAAATGTGCGTGAGTAACCATCTTATATGATAAGGCTACAACTCACCTTATTTCACGGTGCAAATATGTACACCATAGCCTAGCCGTGTGATACCACCACATGTTGAAAGCCCAATACGTTGTCACCTACCCTGGGAGCACATTTGTTTGCCTATGTTAACAAATGTTTGCAACATCTACAATAAACAAACGCTGCCGTTCCAATGTCCCAATTCCCTGTGACTCCATGTGCCGCTCCACAGGCCATAATCCTGACACCAGAACAGTCCAACTCATGAGCCACTAATGGACTCATCGGTCGATCATAATCTGGGGCAGGAGACACCGAGTTTGACAAGCACAAGTCCAGAGCCCATTCGAAAGGACAATCTAGGCAATGAAAAACAGGTTGTACGCATGTAAAGTAGGAAAACCCGAAGGGTAATCCATAGGCTATGCTCAGGGTTGCCAGTGGTAAAGTTCCACAATATTCAAGCATGCGGTTACGAAGATGGAGCAGCCAGAACAGGCTGTCGCGTGACACCAATTGTGCAGCGATTGCGCAGTAAGCAGACCAACAGCAGCACACCAGCCACGAGGGCGAGAATCAACGGGAGCCCGCCAAAGACGCTGGAAAAAATAGAATGAAAAAATACCGGTATCACACCAAAAATAGTTTGGAAGGAGGTCACGAGGCCGGAGCCCCCAATTATGGAAAAATGTGTCCAGCCAGTTGTTGATGAGGCATTAAATATAGTTTGAATCAGGGCACCAAAATGAAGTGGGAGATCAGTATTTAAAAGCGCCTGCACCTCGGTTCCGGGTGTTGGCTACGTGAAGGACAAATGTTTCATGGGACAAAGTCAGAGCGACTTCTTTTTGAGACAATAGAGCCCTTATTCTGCTCATCTTGTTGAACTCTGCTTTCAAGGTTGGAATGGAAGGCCAGATGGATACATCCAGCCGCCCATGCGGGGGTGGGAAAAGGACATTTTTACAGCAGACTACTCTGTGTGATACAGTCACAATGTAAGGAATTCCCACTAGCATCCCACAGCAAGCCTCATTATTTAAAAGCAAATAACTACCATTAGCTAACAACGTGAAAGAGGGTGTAATAGCTGGCACTGGAATCCCTTTCAGGACGCATGCTAAATTAGACACTTGCACATTGCACGCACCATGCAATTGGATGTGCCTACATACTACAGAGTGATCAGGTGTGGAAGAGCATTCCTCACCCTTCAAATAAACTTCTTTACCTTCTCTCATGCACCTGTATGTAAATGGAAGTGACCATACTTCATGCAGGAAAGCAGTGCCCAACGGTTCATATCTGCCTAGGGCATAATGTTTCATGCACAAACTGAATTTAAACAAAGGAAATGGCAATGGGATTAACCCGTGGATAAGCCACACAGCTGAGTTCAATTCGGTCACTGAAAAAGGCAAAGGTTCTAACTTTTCAATATGCAGTAATGAGTATGTTGCATCTTTCATGGACATGAATTGTTGTTTCGCAGTTAGATTAAAGGGAAGGAATAAAGATGAAGTATTCATCTAGTCCCAGGGGACTTTCCCAGCCATTAACATTTGCAAAGTCCATGCAAACTGCATTATAGAACACAATTGATTCTGACCATGATACAAAACAGACATATCATCCTGTACAATATCAACAACAGATGAAAAAATATTAGCTAATGTGTAAATTCTGGAAGAAAGGGTGTTAATGCTATTATCTGTAACAGCTAGCACTTTTTCCATATTGGCTTGATCAATAGCTCTCAATCTGGAAGCAGCTTCAATTTGTGATAACTTCCAAACCTCCTTATAAATAGCATACACCCATCTTTTGGACCTGCCACCCACAGTACCCTCAACAAAATCATTCAAATCTATTTTGTCATGTAATTTAGATAAATGAACTTTTAACAGATGCCAAGGTGGAATGTTGCAACCAAGACTGGCATAACTTCCCAACAGAGTAGGTAGTAACAGAATGAGAAGATTCAAAGCGGAGGTCTACGCGAACCTGCGCATACCCAGGCTGCAGACCCAAAAAATGATGTTGACAGGAATCTGAGCTCGTCTGCCAAGTCAACCGTCCTTTCGAATTTAATTTGGAAATATTGAAAGATGTGTTAGTAAGGTATGACTGCAACGCATCAAGGGACAGATCTGTATGATTATCCCAATTTGGATAAGCACCCAGATCTGGAATAGAGGGGGAATTCAGCTTTTTAGAAGTAGCCAATCCAAAACAGGTGGTCTGAAAAATAGTTGAATTAAAAAATAACATGTGGTTCGGGATGAGGCAGGCACGATGCAAAGCTTCTGTTCCTTGTACCTGCCATGCTTTAGAACCCCAGACAGACTTAAGATCAATAATATCTTTCCACAGATCATAACCCCTGACCGCTAAATCATCCATAAAGGATTTGGAATATAATAATTTAGTGTGTGTCAGCCTAACCTTCGAGGCAGACTACGCTGCCACTTTAAAATAAAAGGCGGCAGGTTTGGAAACACTGAAATCAGTAAACTAGGTAAATGTGTTCACCAATGTGCTTGAGCTGCCTAACTCAGGCATTGGACAATGTTCCCATTGTGTATAATTTACAAAATTATGAAAGGTATTGGCTTTATGTAGGAAATGATTGCCATAATGCTGATAGCAAAACAAGTCTCCGTAATTAGCAGTGTCTAAATATAAATCTTCAGCATCAAAAGCAGCATAATATTTCAAATCAGAAAACAGTGCTTCTATGGCCTGAACGTCCCAATCATCAGAGCGGATGTTTTATTTGACCACATCTCCCATAGAAACACGAAATACATTTGGTACATTGATAACCTCAGTGGGTCCATGAATTTGAAATTTAACAGCATCCCACGCAATCCCATCTAACACAGGCCAGGCAGTAATATTCACAAAAGTCTGATCTCTCTTCATGATGTGTGATGAGGAGTGGGGGGCCAAAGTTCCATCAATTAGTCTAATTGTCGATCTTTCTTTTAGGTAGTGTCCATTCACAAGACAAAAAAATACCACCACAAATCCGATGGACATAAATAAAAAAATACATATGAGCATCAGCCAAATGTAAGTCCAAGGGGGGATCAAAAAATGTCTTTTAAACCAAACAGCAAAAATAGAAACTTTTGATGGGGTCCTGGAAGTCACAGAGTTAGTATCAAAGGAGAAACGTGACTGGGTAAGTCCGGCACAAACATTTTTATGCCAAAGAACATCATGTATGGGGTCCGCCCACCCAGAGACCTTCTAGGGAGATTATTAAGTGCACGTTGAACGTTATACAAATGGGCAAACCAGTTCTGGCCAGTGCCTAGATCCCTAGCTGTCAAGGATTGCTTTAAGTCACGGTTCATTCGCTCCACTACACTATTACCCTCAGGTCGGTATGGAGACGAAAATTTGACTTGGACCCCCAATGATTTCATGGCTTCTTTGTACGCCTTAGAGGCGAATGCAGGGCCCTGATCAGAATGAAAGGTACCACACACAAAACTTCCCACAAAGACACGCAAATCCCTGATGACAGTACGGGCATCAGCACTCCTTTGTGGCCATACCCAAAGAAAACGTGTGCACGAATCCACTGCAACTAAGATATATTTGTACGCAGTATCAGAGGAGAAAGGACCGCAGTGATCTAGATAAACACACCCAAGTGGCTTATTAGATATGTACAACTGAGTTTGTGGTGGTCACGCAGCAGTTGAAGGTTTAATCTGCTGGCAAATGTCACAATCAAGAACATAAGTGTGAGCCTGTTTATATAACCCTCGCCACCAGTAACATTGTTGTAACAGGGTAACAGTTGCTGCAACGCCGGCATGGGCAGAGGCCATACCCTCGTGAGCCGCTGTTATCAAGGATGGTCTGCAGTCCGCGTTGGGAATCAATCTGTCACCAACGTCGTTAATTCTCACTAATGGGACGTTATCAGGACTTAAGTGATAATGGTAACGAGAAGGGAAACCTATCGGGTAATTACTTCCCTTCTCTGTAGCAGCAATAGCTGCCAAAATGTCATCATCGATCTTACTTTTGAATCTTGTAACTGCTGCTACTAGATATGTCGCCACTGCTGTTTTCGCTGCCTCGTCAGCCAAGCTGTTGCCGACAGCGTGGACACCAATTCGCTGGTGACCAAAAGTGTGAATTACATTCACGATAGGCAGATGTTCTTTAAGTTCTGCCACTCGAACCGAAAGCATTTCATGCTTAATTGTGCTACCTTTGGAATCACGATATTCATTTGAGACTAAAAGAATAGTTTGTCGTTAAAAGACTGAACACAGTAAAACGAGTCACTCACTATAAGAGTAGTAACCCGAGGATCAGCAAACTCCAGTGCAAGTACCAGAGCACGGAGCTCTGCCAACTGTGCGGTACAATCACCCAATGACTGCGTATGCATGACATCAGACTTGAATTCTCCATTCTCGAAAGTACCCGCCACAATTGTGCAGGCTGCTGAATAGGCGTGCTTCAAAACCGTCGCCGGTTGCGCCGAACCGTCAGTATAAATGACACAATGGTAATCTTCGAGCGGGCGCAAAGACAGAGGATGAACGAATTCATATTGCAAGTACTCCTGCATCTGCAAAGAGGCATCAAAGATATAGGTGACATCTGGCGATGTCAGAGAAGTGGCCCATTGTATCCAATGTGGATGCAAAGCTTTTGAATTGGGTACACTGGCTTTCGTCACTGCCTCTAGGGCAGGATACGGTGTAACCACCAACATGCGTTTTCCTTGCGACAGCGCCCATTCTTTACGAATCGCCATCTGCACTGCAGTCAAAACTTTTTCGACTGAGGAAAAGCGCAATTCAGCCGAAGTGTACAAGTGTGATTTGTAGGCAATGGGGACTGTGTCGCCCTCATTGAACGTTAAGTACGTGAAACCCACTGCGCCTTGCACAATTCTTATTACCAGGTTTATGTGGTTATCGCGTGTCAGTAAGTATTTCGAAGCACGAAGATCAGCCTGCAAAGATTGCAAAATAGCTGAATGCTCTGGAAGCCAGCTCGATTTGGAAAAAGTAGGTTGTACCAAGCCATATAGTGGCTTGCTACGCTGGGCATAATCGGGAATGTACGTACAACCGAAATTCAAAAAGCCCAGCAAAGACTGTAATTTTTTCAATGTTGTAGGAGCACGCAGACATGCACACTTCTCCAGAAAGTGAGGAGCTAATCCTCGACCCTCATTGTTGAGCTCGTAGCCCAAAAACAACACTGTATACTCTGCAATTTGAGACTTCGCAAAGTTGAATTTGTAACCGAAGTCTGCAAACATAACAATAATGCGATCAACGCGACACAGATGCGGCCACAACTCGTCGTCTGTGAGATAGATATCATCAACATACGAGTACGCATCAGGGTCAATGCTCTCTAACAGAGAGACAACACGTGCGGCAAAGACGCCAGGGCAGTTTTTATAGCCCATGGCTAATCTCTTAAATTGCTTTTGCTTGCCGCCAGAATTAAACGCTGTCCACTGACTACTAATAGAGGACAGGTTATGGCTGTAAAAGCCATTGGATATGTCAAGTGTGGTCTTAAACCTTTTTTGCACGAGACTATCAACGAGGGCAGAACTGTGGGTATTCTGTACCGCGCACGTCTGGCAATGAGAGTTCAAATGCCGGTAATCCAAAACTAGGCGGTACGACCCATGAGGGTTCGTTACAGTGAATAAAGGATTATTCATTAGTGACACACATGTTTTAATAACTCCCTGATATTCCAATTGCTCAAGGATTTCCGCGACGTGAGATCTAGCTTCGCGGCGCATGGGATATTGGGGTTGTGGTTGAGGCATAGACCGTAAGGGAATCTCATGGCTGGGAGACAACTTATCCCAGCCCACCTGAGTACGATACAAAGCCAGTGCAAGCACCTGAGCCCACTCTTCGGCAAACCTTTCAGCGTGCTCCTTTGGCACTGTGTGCGCAAAGGACGGGAGGATTACCTCCTCCCCTCTAGGAGCATCTAAAATGAAAGCCGGGGGCCAGTCCGCCTCTGCCAAGAGAATGTCATCGGAAGAGGTCAGATTATTCCAAAAACTCTTGTATTGTACGTTGTATGTCACCTTCAATTAAGAGGATTATGTCATATAGTCTGTCAGGGGGAGCCACTCTAGTGTCAGCAGTTTCTACAGTAATGAACGTGTCAGTTGCTGTCGCCTCCAGATATGGACGCAGTGCTTGCCGCACTACTGTAACCTCCGCTGCGCTGTCGAGCAGCGTTAGTGCCCATGTCAGGTTCCGAAACTGCTTCCGCACTATCTGTGGCATACCTCGCTGTTAATGCAGCAACTTTCTTCTTCTTAAATGGGGGATGTTGACGTGCAAACTCGTCCTGCTTGCCTTTACCGTCAGTCTGACGGGGTTGCTCACGTCCTTGTTGGGCACCCTGACCTTTTCCACGTTCTTCTCCACCAGACTGTGAGGCCGATGTTTCCTGTGAAGAACGAGGAGAACGTTGTTCAGTAACCTGAAATCTATCAGGTGACCTAATACTAGTGCGATCGCGCAAATTATATGTGCTTTCACCACTCGCTTGTATGGGAGAGGCAGGACGAGACCCCTGTTTCTGTTGCTGCTTTCCCTGTTTCTTTGTTCGCCAATTTTGTTTTGGAAAAGTTGGACGATCGTCTTAGACAGACGAACTCACCTTAGTCTGCAGTATTAAGTCAGGAATGACTATAGTCAGTTTAATCCCTAAGCTACTGCGGCCAATAGTTCTATATGCTTCCGCAATAATTTTAGGCAACTCTTTGGGTTTGTCGAGCTCATCGACGCGGGCTAAGCCATTAGCCATTTGGAATTGCACCGCATCTCCCTTGAGATTACCAAGGACGAGAGAGGCAACTACGTCGAACACACCGACAAGGCGCATTCCCAACTCTACAGCCGCCTCCGGACCGTGGTTATCTTGAACATGTTTAATGATGGAAGGAAGCACAGCCATAGACGGGGTGCCAAAGCACTTCGAGTAGACTGCGGCAAAGACCTTGCCCCAGTTGTCACAATCGGACACCTCTGGGACTAAGTCCTTCTGCAAACTAATGGTGAGGATGCTGTGTTTCTCCACAGGGGTAGAATGCCGAAATACCACTTCGAGTTGGTCAAATTTCTCAGCAAGCCAATAAGGTAAATCATCCTTATTCTGGGGGCGCTTGCCCATTACCGAATTAACCATGACAGGACTAATAACAACCGCGGCTTGGCCAGCTGGTTGTCCCGCAACAGCAGGTGCCCCCACCTGCACGTTGCGTGAAACATATTGCAATAAAGCCCTATATACTGTAATAAGGGCTGTATGGAGTACACGCAACTCATCCACCGCAACAGTCAGATAGCGGGGATGAGGCGTAAATCCGACCAGCACCGACCATGTGGCCCCTGGAATTGACAAAGGGCCCATTCTAGTCGGTGTAACCGCTTGGGGAAGGGTGCCATTAAACCAAATGCGATGCTGCCAGGCCGAAAGAGGAATCTCCTGCGTCCTATATGGCGTATAATTTGCTGGGACCCGTGTGTGAGTATATGAGTGAAACGTATTATCATCCGCATTCACTGCCGGCAGTGTCACCCAAGAGTAAAACAACTCGTAGGGGTAAGACGCATCGGCACTCACTACAAAAATAACGGCCATCCCATCGTCCAGCACCCCATACTGCGTCAAATGATGCCGCAGAGGCGTACGGCTATGCGCTGCAATATCGACCGCCATAAGGACACTAAGAAGAACAACAATGGATATTACAGTAGCACAAGGGTTCAAAAAGAAAAAAACCTTTTTAATTAACAAGCTTGAGGGAGCCTATCGTACAAACAGGTAGGTTAAAACCGTCACTCCCGCTATCCGGAAACAAGAGTGAGGGTGTCGTGGACTAATATAAGCACTACTAAGGCGTTTCAAATCAAAAGATCAAACGTTAGGTGCGCCATGTTGCAGGGATTCTGCTCATGCACAGAACTATGCGCAGGAAACCAGGACCTCAGTGAATTGCGGTGTACCAAAAACTCACCTCAGTACCCAGAACCCCTAGGGCCACAGCAGGTCGGAGGATGACTCCCTTGTGGACGCGGGTGTCAGCAGCCACCAAACCCCAGCCAGTGAGGCTGTCCCCGCCACTGCCACCACCACCACCATCACCACCCTCCCATCGGCTTTCCTCCCAGAGGTTCGTGGAGGCTCCCAAATTCGGGAGCATGTCTCCTTTGTGCCAGGCACCGCACCCCCTGCCCCTGTGTCCCCTGCTGCCCTGAGTGAGGAGTTTGTGGACTTGCTTCGACAGATCTAAGTAGGGCAGACAGCAATGCTGAGTGTCCTCCATGCCCAAACCAGTCTGTTGACACAACTGGTGTGGTTCATAGAGGGCATTTCATCGGGCATGTCTGCCCTACAGAGGACCAATCAGTCTGTGGCCTCCTCCCTGACGGCAGCAGTGTCCCTCCTCCAACAGTCTCGCACCCCTCCTACCCCTGCCCCACCCACGATTCCTAGCACCCTACCTGTCCCAAGCACCCACGCACCAGCACATTCACCCAAACCCACAGACACGGGCAGCACACAAACACCCAAACCAAGGGCTAGACTTGCACACAAGCAACCTCGGGGGACTGATACCACACTCATAGGGGATGGTTTGCAAACACACACACAGTCATCCACAACCACTCCGCAGTCCTCTGATACCTCTCCCTCCCAGCCCCCTTCCCTTGCCTCACCTGCAACCCCATCTCCCCAGACGCTCTTCCTCTGTGACCTTGGCCTCTTCCCCACCGACCCAGCAGATCCAGCTTACAAGGGGAAGAGGAAGTCTCCACACACAGAGGGGAGTGCCCCTCACACCCGGAAACCCTCCCCCAGGTGCAGTCAGACTGAGGTCCCCACCCGCAAGTCCTCCCGGAGCCGGAAGAGCAAGACCCCACCCTGCCCTGCAGCTCCACGACAAAGTCTTCGTCCTCCATCCCCCAGAACACCACTCCACAGGTTCCACCGTCACACCCTGCCCCAGGTTACCCCACCCACAGATACACCATCCCCAAAATGCTCAGGCCCTCCCCCCTACCACTTGCTCTTCCACCCCCACCACCCCCGGTCAGACAGTTTGTGCCACTGATGTGGGGACTGTGTCTCCCCCGTCCTGCCGACCTCACCTGAGCCTCATTCTGCTCCCATTGGGTTAGGCACTGCAGTGGAGTCCACGACCACCCCGTCTGACTTGGGCACTGCAGTGGGGACCCAGTCCACTCCATCTGACCTGCCCACTGCAGTTGTGCCGGCACAACCCCATCTGACTTGTGCCCCACAGTTGTGACTGCACCCATTACTTCAGTCAGCTCCACTGCAGTTGCCAGTGACTCTCCTGCATCTACCACCCCTTCACTGCCTCCTTCTGCTGAGCCCTGATGCTGTCCCTGTGGTGCCTGGCCTGCCCCCATGTATGCCCCTCCGAGGGGATGTCCCCTGTCCTTAACAGTGCAGGCAAGCAACGTGTGACAGTTGTCACTCAAATCACATTGTTGACATTTGGAAATGGACTGGCCACTGGCCTTTGTTTTGAAAGGACTTTGCATTTAAAAATTGCTGAATAAAGCATTTTTCTTTATCCTTGTGAATTTGATTTAGCTGTAAATTATGTTGATGATGTTTAGCATGACCTTGCAGTTGTAATGCTGGATTTCCAATGTTGAATACTGAGGTGTTGGTGTGAGGTAATCCATGTGGTCCATGAGATATGTATCCTATTCTGGATGGTATCCATGTCATCCTTTGCAGCTAACTGGGTGTGTCATGAATAACAATTTGTGAACATCTATGTAAACATTCCATTTGCATAGTCACATCTGTGGCTTGCACACATGCACATGTGATGTGCTTCCCATTTTCCAATTTGTCTATTTCCCTGACTGTGGGTGCATCTCCACTGGACATGTAGGTGTGGGCATCATTGGTGTAGGAGTAACTGGGTCCTCTGTGCAACTTGCTGGACATATGTATTGAGTATGTGAAGATGACTTAAGGGACACTCCCGTACCCAGGCTGTTGTGACCAGAGCCTTCATTGTGTGGCAACTGATGGCTGACTGACCAAGTGTTCTGCTGACATGACTGAGACCTGCTGGGACTATGTTTTGCACAGCTGAGCTTCCACAAGAGTTGAGTTCCCTCAAGTAAGTGTGTTGTTCCGTGACATTGCCTGGGCCCATGGTGTGTGTTGTGTGAGTATATGTGTGTGTGTCCACATCCCTTTTCATACACAGGCAGTGTTCCCTTGATATGTTCCTGTTGTTGATGCTTGCTGAGTTGTACTGTGTTCATCCCACATCTTTGCCATGGGCTACAAGATGTGTGGGTGCATGACACACTACTGTTAATTGGTGTTTCATCATTGGGATTTGTCAGTTCTGAGTGGTGATGATGTGGTTAGACGCAGATGGGACACAGTCAGGGGTCCCAAAGGCACTTCTTTGTTCGCAATATCATGTAGTTGTCCCTAGGTGGTACCTTTCAGTGATTGAGACATGTGTATGTGTGTGTGACTGCTCCCACTCGTCATGTTCAGGGCTGCAATGTTGGCAGATGTCAGCATGTGTGCCTTGTGGTTCTCCTTGGCTTCTGCATTATCCTGGGACTGTGGCAGGTATTCCGAAGATTACTGGAGCTTTGACGTCATGGCCATGTACCGCATACTTTGCAGTATGTCTGTCATTCACCTGGTTTGTAGACTGTCCTTGTGTGATGAGTCTGTGCACCTACGTTCCTCCTAACATTACTTTGTTTGTCATGGGTGCATGTGCAATGTCACCTGTCCATGTGGGCTTCACAGATGCACATTGGTGCAGTTCAGGGTGTGTGGTGTTGAGGGTGGACTGATGTAATTGTTTGCATGCATGGGCCCCTAACTCCCATTTGTCCCTGGATGACGGACCATGCTGAGTGATTTGTGTTTGTGTAGGTGTGATGTACGTTTGTGGCACAGGACACATGTCTGGGTTTCACAGTGTGTACGGCATCTACCTTTGTCATCAGAGTGGCCGTATCATGCATGCTTGTGTCACCCCAATGTCTGGTCCCTGGGGGTAGTGCTGTTGTGTATCAGTCTCTTGTTGTGTTCATTCCAGCTTGTGTCACATGTGTCTGTTGTGCTTCCTCTCATTTCACAATGCCTGATTGCCCACTAAGGGGACCCCAATGATGGGTTACTTTTGTATGGCACTGTGTCCACATCTGTCTCACTGTGGTTCAGCCCCCCTCATGTGTTGTGTATGTGCCTGGGGATACTGAGACACACACACACACATGTTGTGGCAGATGTGCAGTGTGAGGTTTGCTGTTTGTGTTTGTGCATCTGCACCAGTGCATTGGTATTGCTGTTGTGGGTCATTGTCTGGATGTTGTTTTTGTGATTTTCTCTGCTGTCCCTGTGAGTCATATCACATCATTCTGCACATTCATCCTGGTTTTAGGTCCCATTGCTGCCATGGAATGGGAGTTTGTGACCTGACACCTACAGTCTACACAGGATGTTTTGATTTGTGTGTCTATTTTCGAGATGTGTGTATGCATTGTGATGTTCACTTCTGCTTTTGTGTCATTGTACACTGTATGCAATGTCAGCCCCCATGGGTGGTGCTTGTCTGCAGATGGCCGAGAGTATGTTAGTGTGTCACAGCACTGTTAGCCTCACCACATCTCTGTGGGTATGGTACACAACAACTACTTTGCTACAAAAGTGTTTCATGTGTTGGGACCAGGAATCATACATGCGGTTTGGCATTTGCAGCTTTGACCATGATGACACATATCTTTTGGTCACTGTGATGAGGGGGGTTTTAGACCCCATCACATTTTTTGGTCACACATGTGATGGTAGTTACATTGTATGTTCAAAGTCATAATCACTGTTGTGGGCATTTGTCACAGACTACACACTGTTGTCATGATGTTAGGGCGGATGTATTTTGCTAACATACCTAATGTTGGTGTATGATGGATGCGTGGCGCATCACCCATCCTATGGGTGGGGGTGGCAGGGGGGATAGGCAACAGGTCCCATATGGGTGGGGGTGGCAGAAGTGATGGGCAACATATTCCCTGTGGGTGGGGGTGGCAGGAGTGATGGGCAACATAAGCCCTATGGGTGGGGATGACAGTTGTGATGGTCAACAGGTCCCCTATGGGTGGGGGTGGCAGGAGTGATGAGCAACATAAGCCCTATGAGTGGGCGTGGCAGTGATGATGGGCTACAGGTCCCCTATGGGTGGGGGTGGCAGGAGTGATGGGCAACATAAGCCCTATGTATGGGGGTGGCAGTGGTGATGGGCAACAGGTCCCCTATGGGTGGGGGTGGCAGGAGTGATGGGCAACATAGTCCCTATGGGTGGGGGTGGCAGTAGTGATGGGCATAATAAGCCCTATGGGTGGGGGTGGCAGTAGTGATGGGCTACATAAGCCCTATGGGTGGGGGTGGCAGTAGTGATGGGCAACAGGTCCCCTATTGGTGGGGGTGGCAGGAGTGATGGGCAACATAAGCCCTATGAGTGGGGGTGGCAGTGGTGATGGGCAACAGGTCCCCTATGGGAGGGGGGGGCAGGAGTGATGGGCAACATAGTCCCTATGGGTGGGGGTGGCAGGAGTGATAGGGAACATAAGCCCTATGGGTGGGGGTGGCAGTGGTGATCCGTCTTGTACCCATTGCAAGCTGGTCTGTCTCGTAGCAGTGGATTGTGTTCTGGCGCGAATCGTACCAGATATGCTTCTTTTCCGGATGCTGTGACGTGCTGTACGTACCGACCCGTCCGGCACGTATGATTTGCGCATCGTACTTGTTCGGCTGGAAACTGCTGTGGATACTGCTTCTGGGCCACTCGGTTCAGCGTTCGGAGGTGCGGCTCAGACGGAGAATGAAGCTTGAATCACAGCCTACGTGTTGGTCGGATTTGTGTCAGTTATGCGCATCGTACTTCATCGCCCGGACAGACCGGCTCCGGGTACGAGTCGGTCTCAAGGTAAGGCTACGGACAGCTCTTGGAGAGCTGTCCGACCCGGATCGGAATCGACCCCTTAGTGTTGCTATTTTGATGTGTTGTAATGAAACTTTGAGAGGCAGGTCCTGTGGGTAAAGAGGACATGAGAAGTGGCTTTATGGAAGGTCAACCACCAAGGGCCAACTAATATTCATCCTTACTATTTCTTTCTTTCTTTTGTGTTTTTGTTGGTTTGCTAGTTTGCTTGTTTAGTAGTTTTACATAGCAGGAACCCAACCACAGGAGCTGACATTGTGATGTAATTACATTCACAACCAGTTGTTCCACAGCTCATAATAGCATTTAAAATATAAGCATAGATATTTAAATGGAACTCTGCCAAAATATTAAAGAAACAAACGTGTGATACAAGACTATCATCTCAAAAATATAATCGACTGGAAAATATCATGGATAAGATCATAGAAATTAAGAAAAATATTTTTTTTGTTATATAATATATTTTTTTCTCTATTGTTGTATAATATCATTTTTAAAGCAATTCTATAAATATTGTTTTTTAATTAATTGAATATTGTTATTGTTATTATTATCCAGACTTGTACAGCGCACTGTAACCCTACATGCATCCTGGCGCTGAGATACATGTGCATTGCCATCATGGTGCTGAAGAAAGCCATGCTACGCACAGAAAAGCTTATGCTCTGGGAAATAGCCAAGTTTTTATTTTCCTTCGGATCATCAGCTGATACTGTATTTGCCTCAGATCAGTAGGAAGACCATTCCAGAGCCGCACTGCTGCAAAGCTGAAAGCTCTTCCCCCCGATTTTACTCTTTTCATCCTGGGTACCTTTACCAGTTGGCTGAGGAGGAGCGAAGACTACGGGTGGGAACATACCAACCAAATTTGATCTGCAACAGTTTATGCCCAATCCCGTGCAGTGCCTTAAAGACAATACAGAGTGATTTGAACTGTATCTCTGTGATACAGGGAGCCAGTGCTTCTCAGCCAGCTCCAGGGATGTAGACGACCGCAGTGGTCTCATTAAAGCAAGCTTTGCCGCCACCATCTGGATTCTCTGGAGTCCCCCGATCAAACACCTTGGAGACTCCAGCAGCAACGCATTGCTGTAGTCCAGACAGCTCAAAATAACACTCCTTACTACTTGTGCTCAACCCTGGATTGGTAACATCGGCAGAATCTTCTAAGTACTCTAATGAGAGAGAAACTGCTCCACACAATCTTGTTGACTTGGGTTTCTACGTTTAGATTGTCGTTGAAGCTAATTCCTAGATTATGTACCATTTCAACAGGTGTCGGAGGTATATCCGTGGGGATGGGCCAAAAGCCCGTTGGAAGTGAGAATGGTACTTTGCCTGCAGCACAGCATAAGACCTCCGTTTTATCGCCATTGAATTGGCATACAGGCATGAAAACTTTCTAGCAAGACAGCATGATCTCCCTCCAGCGATAAAATAAGCTGTCATAAGCATAATTTACAAGGCTAACATTATGTGATTCATTGACAGCGATCAGAGGGCTCATATAGGCATTAAATAATATTGGGCTGATCGCAGAACTCTGGGGTACCCAATGCCTAATATCAGCAAAGACCGATTGATAGGAGGGGAGAGCCACTGCCTGTCGTCTATTTGCCAGGTAAGATTGGAACCATTTCAGAGCTACGCCTACTACCCCTTCTCCCTCCTGTCTTGCAAGAAGGACTGCATGGTTGACCGTGTCGAAAAGTGGCAGACAGGTCCAATAAAATCAGTATAGCTGATAGTCCCCTGTCTGCCGGCATTCGAAGATCATCCATAACGGTCCCCAGAGCAGTCTCCGTTCCGTGTCCAGGGCGAAAACCAAATTGCACATCCTCCAACTTGTTAGTGACCTCCAGAAACTGGGAGAGTGCCCTACTTACCAGGTGCTCTGTGATCTTCACTGGATAAAGTAGGAGAGAGATGGCCTATAGCTCTTAGGGCATGCTCGATCAAGCGTGGGTTTTTTCAAAAGTGGTGTTATTAGTGCTTGTTTCCAGCATAGCGGTACCAACCCGCTACTCAAGGATTGACTACACAGCTGTCGGAGTATCGGGAAGAGTTCAGATCCTAACTCTTTCCAAATTTATGGAGGGAGGGGGTCCATAGGGGAGCCAGAGGAGACACCTAAAGCTGCTTTATTAAACTCCTACTCTGAGGGTAGCTCAAAATGGTCTGAGAAGGCCACCTAATCTACTGACCTAGCCCCACGGATCCCACCCTCTTGCTTGCTTGGTGATAACCTACCATCCATCCCACCGGAGATGACCGAGTCTTCCACTTTCAGCCCTTCAATGATTTTACTTATCTTATCCTCGAAAAAGATAGCTAAGCTGTCACATAAATCCTGTGTGGGAAGAATCTTATTTTTTGTACAATCTGGGCTAGCGACATCTTTCACAATTTTGAAAATAATCTTGGTGCTATTAGGTGCCTTCAGGATAACTTCTGCATAGTATTCTGTTTTTGCAGTCACAATTTCTTTTTTATACCTAACTATTTTCTCCTTCCAGATAGATTTATCTATTTCCGCATACGCCTTCCTCCACTACCCCTCCGCCTGATTGCAACCCTTTTTTAGTTTCCTCAGTTTTTCGTTGTACCAAGGGGTAGAAGGTCTCCCCAATTTTCTTATATTTTTATGCATTTTTTTCATTTGTTATAATATTCTTGGACGGTGTTAGACTAATGAAAATATATAGTTTTTAGTATCGTGTAAAAAAAGTTTTTTATTGAGCGTAGAAAACATACATAGTGCAGACAAATTTGCAGACTCTCCAATCACATATAATAAATAGACAATAAGTATAACAAATTTCATAATCCATTAGTACATGATAAATATACACAAAATATACTGAGAGGCAAAGAAGATAAAACCTATTGCATATTGAGTCTCACATTTAAAATGTACAGTAAAAGAAAACGCAAATTCATGTCCCATTTTACATGATATACTATACCAGCATTCTAAATATCAAATCTGTGATAGCATATGACCCCTAGCTTGATGACCTGTATGATTACAGTCTTCGCCTGGAAATTCCCCATAGATAAGTCACATAGTATCATTTATGTGCGTGATTGCAACATAGCCCTTCCATGTCATCCCAATTCTCTGCACTGCCCCTATCCTCTTCACATAGGCCTACTCGAATTTGTAAGTCTTCTCCATCTTGTGTAGCCACTTGGCCATTGTAGGTATTTTCTGAGATCTACAATTCTGTAAAATTAAGGATCTGGCTACTGCTGTGGCTAGGGAAACGAAAAATTGCTCGTATAATGAGAGCTGATCAACTACATAAGAGAAACCAAATAGTGCCAGCGATGCACATGGAAGGATATCTAATGAAACACATTTACTAATAAACCTAAAAACCTCATCCCAAAAGTATTGTAATCTCGGACAAGTGAAAAATATATGTGTCCAGTCCCCTGCCTCTGGCAGATTGCATCTAAAACAATCATTCGGTAGCATAGGGAACCATTTGTGGAGCCTGGAGGGAGTGTAATAGGCCACCCATCTAGAAAGGAAGGACGTTCTTTGAAAATTGGACGCCCTCAATGCCCTGTGGCCAAGCTCGCAGACTCGTAGCCATTCCTGTCTACTGAACCTACAGTTAGTTTCCCAAGCAATTTTTGATAGCATTATTTCAATGAGGCTCTTGATCTTCTCCTGACATAGTACCTTATACCAGTTGCCAATGCCCGATAAGTTTGACTCAAAGGCAGCTTTTAAAATTACTCTAGCTCTCTCACTGATTCCTCTGAAGTTAGTCCAGAGAAAGCATGAAATCTGCCTAAAGCTTAGTCAGAGGTCACAGCTCTGCGTTTCAAACTGTGTTACAAAAGCCTCCCACGTCATCTGATTAGTACCATTATAAAAGTGGCCCAATTCACAAAAACCCACCAGAATATAAGGCTGCACCCCCTATTGCGGGAGTTTGAGGCCCCATACCTCACAGTTGTAAAGAGAGGAATATGCATGGCATGATGGAATATTATAATTTTTGTTGAATTGCTGAATACGGCTTAATATTATATTCACAACCTTATATCTTCTTCTTTATGGTAGCTTTGCAGTGCGCAAGAATGCTGGTAACTTATTAGCACTCTCCCTTAACATACGATTAAATAAAAAATTATCAAACTTCGAAAGAGGGGCCAGAAGCTGAGTTGTTAAGCTAAGTAATTCAGCTTGGTAATAAGTAGCCAAATGAGGTACTGCAAGGCCTCCCAGTTACATCCAATTTTAAAATATATAGCTTAATTCAAGATTTTTTTCTTAGCCCAGAGAAACTCCCGAAACACCTTATGGACTTCAAGTACGAGATTAGACTCTTTTTTTTTTTGGATAATCAACTTTATTGCATTTTTGATACAACAATACATCGCTAGAAAATCAAACATATGGTCAGAGTGAATGACAATCAAAGCACACTGTCTGCGACTCAAAGAGCACCGGTGAAGTAAATATAACATTTGCCCCTCAGTAAATAGTTCTCCAACAGACTCGGACCTCTCAAGCGGGCAGCAAGTTAAACCATTTACCCCAAATTTTGCCAAAAAGGTTGGAACACCCTTGGGCCTCGAAGAGGGGTTCCTCCTGGGCTCCACACCAGTCTACCCCACGCCTCCACTGCCTCACAGTCGGAGGTTTAGCCTGGGACCATAGTGTTGCTATATCGGGCTTCGCCACTGCCACCGCTGTTCCCAGGAGGTGCCTATCTGCCCGGGACCCATCCAGGCCATCAAACGCCCCAAGGAGCAGACGCAGTGTGTCATGGGGAACCTCCCAACCCAGACCCTGCGTAAGCTCAAGTTCCACCCTCCGCCAAAACGGTTTGAGGATGGGGCATTGCCACACCACATGATAAAAGTCCGCTGGAGCATGACTGCAATGGACGCAGGCCGGGGAGGGGCGCATGCGGGCGCTGTACAGGCGTGCGGGGTGAGATATGCCACGTGGAGGTAGTATAGTTGGACAAGACGTAATTTGGAGGAGGTTGTCAGGGTCTTAGGGGCCATCAGTGCGTCTCTCCAGTCTGCCTCCTCCAGGGGGCCCAGCCATCCCTCCCATCGGGCACTGAGTCAGTCAAGGGAAGCGGGACCATTGTTCACCAGGGATCAGTATATCCGTGACACCCCCCCTTTGCCAAGGTCCCCCATCATCACCAGGGCCTCCAAGGGGCTGAACTCCGGGCATGTCTGAGCTGCAGGTACTTGTAAAATTGGGATGGAAAGAGGGAGTGACGCTGTTGTAAGTCCGCAAAGGATCTGATATGGTCCCCCACCCAGACGTCCCCTAATAACGAGACCCTGACTAGGTCCCACTGGCGAAAACCTTGGAGCGAGGAGACACCCCCCAACCACACTCCACTCCACAAACGCATCTGCTTGGTGAGTCTCCGGTACCACCTTACATTGCGTAGTGCTGTGCGCCAGGCCATCAGCACCACCCTGGTGACAGGGGGAAGATCCCGCAGCACTGGGCTCCCATATAGAGAAGATTGGATGTGAGTAAAGTCCATCGACCTGAGTTCCACCCGGTACGCCAGGTCGGACCAGCTGCCCGTGAACCAGTCATGGATCACAATTAACCGTGTGGCCAGATAGTAGAGGTGGAGACTGGTGACCCCCATGCCCCCATCGTAGGGAGGACATTTGCGGCCTCCCGCTTCCCCATAAAAAGCAAGTGATGACGCCGTCTATTCGCCGAAACCAACTACCGGGGAGATGGGCGGTGGTGTTTTGTAAGATGTACAGAAAATGAGGGAGGACCATCATTTTGAAGAGGGCACTCCGGCCCAGGGGGTTGAGGGGGAGGGATTGCCATTTCCTAAGGTCCGCCTTGGCTCTGGTGACCAAGGGTGTGACGTTAAGGACCCACTCAAGCTCCGGGAGGAGGGCAATCCACACACCCAAGTACTTGAACGATTGCCTGAGCAGAGGAATAGTCACTTGCCAGTCAAAGCACGCCTGAGAGGGGTGCAGGGGACCCAGCGTGGACTTTGCCGGGTCGAGCCTGAGGCCGGAGACCCGTTCAAAGGCTGAAAGAGCGGCCAAACAGTGCGGGCCAGAGTTCTCCAGGTCTTCCAGGTACAACAGGAAATCATCGGCGTACAGGGCTATCTTGTCGGTGTGACTGGAATCCCAGGCCCAGCCCCGGATTAGGGCGTCCTGACGAATGAGGGAGGCCAGGGGCTCCATCGCCAGGGCGAATAGTAGCGGCGAGAGTGGGCAACCCTGGCGCGTGCCCCTCTGGATGGGGAACACCTCAGACAGCACACCATTAATGAGGACCTGTGCCCGAGGAGTAGAGTAGAGGACCCGGATAAAACGTCGGAATGGGAAGTCAAAGCCTATCCTCTCCAACACCTCCTCGAAATAGTGCCAATCCACTGTGTCGAATGCTTTTTCGAAGTCTATAAAAAGCACGCCAGGTACAGGGTAAGGTGATGGCGGTGTGTGAGGGCGAGGTGGAGGCTGCGTATGCAATGTCAGGTACCCCGGGCTGGCATAGAACTGCACTGATCTTGGTGAACCAGGTCATGCAGGTGAGGACAGAGCCGCTGGGCCAGCACCGTGGCAAAGAGTTTGACTTCGGTGTTGATAAGGGAAATAGGGCGGTAATCCACGCAGTCAAGGGAAGGTGGCTGTGTCTTTGGGATGACCACAATTGTGGCCACATCCGTCTCTGGTGGGAAGGAGCCCTACTCCACCACGTGCTTAAATAGGGCCACTAAGTGGGGAACCAGTGTATCGCGAAAGGACGCGTAATACTCTTGGGGGTAGCCGCCGGGCCCGGGCATCTTGCCGGGGCACAACAACGAGATGGCCCTGTATATTTCTTGCAGAGTGAAGGGGAGGTCAAGAGCCTTTGAAGCCTCCCGGGAGATGCGGGGCAGGTGGGTTCCAGTCTGTGCCAGCAACTCAGCCAAGGAGGTCCGTGGAGGTCGGGCTGTGTACAGGGTTGCATAGAACATGGAGAAGGTTTGAGCGATGGCCGGAGCAGTGACAAGGGGCGCCCCGGTCTCAGCCCGGATCTCCGGAACAATACGATTGGCTCTGGGGTAAGACACCAAATTGTGCAGCAATTTACCATTCATATCTCCCCAGCCATACACGCGCGCCACCGAGGAGCGCCACAACATTTTAGTCGACTCTAGCGAGATCTGACGTATCTCTTCGCGGAGCAGCCTGAGCTGGCGAACTGAATCTTCACTATCGCTGACGGCCTGGGCTTCCTCCGGCTGCGCCGCCTGGCGCTCCAGCAGCGCCAGCCAGGCTGACTGATCCACACGGTTCGCGTGGACCAAGCCTCTAGCCACACCCCTTAGTACAGCCTTACCAGTCTCCCACAGTGTTCCTGGCGAGGAGACAGAACCTGTGTTGGTAGAGAAATACAGCTCCATTTCTTGCCCAAGGGACACGGCTAGGTTGGCGTCTTGCAGGAACCAAGTGTTCATCCGCCATACCGTACGGGTGCCTTGAGAGAAGGTCCCCAGACGGAGGAAGACAGGGGAGTGATCTGAGATACCCCTAGGGAGTATATGGACCCCGGACAATAGTTGACAGTCTGTGGCAAGCAGTAGGAACAGGTCAATATGGGTGTGGGTGTGGTGGGCTGCTGAAGTATGGGTGTATTGTTCCTTACGAGGGTTCCACACCCTCCAAGCATCGCGGAGACCCAGGGCGGAGGACCAATCAGATAACCGTTTTGCAGAAGCTAGGCGGGAGGCCGACGGAGCACCCATTGCGTCATGCGCGGGCTGTAGGACAGCGTTAATGTCGCCCCCAACTACCGTCAGACCCGGTGGGAAGGAAGTGATTATCGATGTGATGTGGCGAAGGGCAGAGGCCGTAGTGACAGGGGGAATGTATGTACACAAGAGTTTAAGTGGTTGCCCCTCAATTGCACCCGTCAGGGCCACATATCGACCCTGGGTGTCCATCTCGACTCGGGCCAGGGTGAAGGGAAGTCCCCGCCGCAGCAGTATGGCAACCCCCCAGGAGCCCCATGCAAAACCAGAATGCCAGACCCTGTCAAACCCGTAACGAGCAAGGAAGGTGCAGTGTGAGCTCAGGAGGTGAGTTTCCTGAAGAAACAGGATGTCAGTCGCATGACGGTGGGTGCTACGTAAAACTGCCGTATGCTTAATATGGTCAAGTAGGCCGTTGACGTTCCAGGAAAGGATGTGGAGGGCCCTATTGAAGGTAGATGCCATCAAGGTGAGTGGTGTATGTATATATGGGTGCAAGCGCGGATAAGCCCGGGTCCCATGTGAGACGCCGTGGCAGGGTCTGAGTTGTGGAGTAAAAGGTGTGTGATCGATGAGTCTCGTGTCAGTGCGAAAGGTGAATAGATGTGTGGAGCTACCGAAAAACACTGGGGACAGCGGACCGTAGGCGGCCAAAAATAACAAACTGGTGGGAGACAACAGTCTTCCCCCCCTCCCCAACCCCCCAACTCCCCCACCCTATACTTCTGAAGAGAAAGCATCTGTCACCCTGAAAAAGAGAAACAAATCAAACCAACAAACCCACAGTGAGGGTAAATACTAAGCTAAAACAATTAAGGAAACAGGAGCATGGCAGAGATGGACCCCCCTCCATTAGACCGGATAAAGATATGCCAACAGCTGCTAATACAGTCATGTCAACTAGGCATTCGGTACATTGAGCAAGTCTTGAACTGAGGGGAAACATAAGGCATCAGGGCAGGGCGACAGCGGGACAGCCCCCTCGCTGCCGGAACTTCGAGACCTGATACCCCGCAGATGCTGCTGGGGCAAAAAAAACAGAGTTCCTCCTCATGTGTTCCATCGTCACTGGGTCTCCGAATCTCAGGGCTCCAGGACAGGTCTGAGTCTGACACGGTGTGGCGTAAGGTTCCAGGGGGCTCAGGAAGACCACTCAGGTCGATCAATGAAGAAGTCGGGCTGGGGGAGGGGGACTTCAGAGTAGGAGTGTAGGAAGGAGGGTGCGACGAAGACGTGCCCGTCGAGCGAGAAACTGCCCTCCGATGGTCATTTTTCTTGCGGGACCTGGTTAGGCATCGCTGGGGCCTAGGCAAAGTTGGGCGTGGCTGCGGGGGGCCCTGCTGGACTAAAGAGGGGACCGACCCCATCAGAAGGGGTCGCACCTTCGTGAGCCAGGTCCAGGCCGCCCGGGGGCTGTCAAAGAAGAATGTCTTGTCCTGGAAGATGACCTGGAGCCGGGCCGGGCCGGGAAGAGAAGGCTGTAGCGGAGCTTCTGCTTGACTTCATCGTAGGAGCGGCTTTGGGTCTGCACCCCCTGGGAGTAATCCGGGAATACCATGATTTTATTGTTTTGGAATTGCAGGGGGCCCTGCATCCTGGCCGACAGAAGGATAGCGTCCCTGTCCTGGAAATTAAAGACCCCGAGGATTAGGGGACGGGCGGGAGCTCCAGGTGGGGGTTTGGGAGCAAATGAGCGGTGGGCCTGTTCAATTGCAAACCAGGGTCAGAGGCTCTCCTTAGGGATCCACGAGCGCACCCAGGTCTCTACAAACGTGGCGGCGTGCCCCTGCTCCACTCCCTCGGGAAAGCCAATAAGGCAGAGGTTGTTCCTTCGCAATCAATTTTCGGCATCCTCTGCCCTGCGGTGGAGCTCCGAGGCCTGGGTCTGAATGCGGGCCACCTGGATCTTGAGCTGGCCAATGTTATCCTCCGTGGTGGAAATACGGGATTCCGCCTCCGTGAGGCATGCCGTTGCATTGCACAGATCTTGGCGGATGAGAGACACATCTACCCTCACCTCACCTATCTTGCCCTCCACGGAGGCCTGCGACGTGCTGGTCAACTGAAGGATGGTGGAGAGATCTCCCCCAGCAACCCCCGGCGCAGCAGGCGGTCCCCCACCTGGATCTCGGTCCGCCATGGTGAATTGGTCCATTTTCGTTTGAGTGGCAGGGACCGGGGTCCGTGGCGCACTGGTCCTGCCCATCGTCACCAGGTACCGACAGTCCAATGGAGGCAAGTATGGGTCACCTGGCCCACCGGGGGAGAAGGGAAGGGGGTCCGCCGGCTCCGGTCATCACCGTTCAGTCCCAGATACCCACCGCCGCCAAGGGGGGCTACCAGGTTGGTCCAGGCGTTCACCGTACTGGCCGCCTCCCAGCACGGGCACCAGACCGGGATGAAGAGGCAGGGGGTGAGGGGCACCAGCGCTGCACCACTATACAGCCCCCCGACGCGGTGGCCAAACCCCACCCCTGGCCCCACCTGCCGGGCAGATGGGAGGTCCCAGGCCCAAACCTCACGCCGGAGGAAGGGCTGCAGCGACCCGCAGAGGCAGGCCCAGGACAGTCCAGGCAACTGAGGCTAAGGAAGGCGCCTCGCGGAATCTTAGGCAACTCGGGAGGTAGGCCCCGGCCCTCAAGAGGAGGATTAGGAGGTGAGCAGAGAGGGGTGGCAGGGGCAGCTGGTCACCCTCCCGTCTCTCCACCCAATATGGTGGCCGGACCCCCCCGACAGGAGAACAAGGATCCCATCACCAGTGGGACCGCACCAGGTGAACGACCTCACCCGCACCCCGGGCCCCCCCGGCAGTGGGCCCAGCACAGGACAAGTCAGGCAGTGATAGTCGGGGAGGCGCCCTGTCAGATCCCAGGAAGCAGGCCCATGCCCACCAGGGGAGGATGAGGAGGTTGATGAAGAGGGGGGGCGGGGAGCCCCTGGATGCCCCTCCACCCTACCACCTGATGTGATGGCCGCACCCCCACTGCCAGAGGAAGAAAGGCACCACCACCAGCGCAGCGACGACCGCGGGTAAGACGTATGGCACCAATTAGGGAATTAAAGACCTTGCTTCACCGGCAGGGTGCAGATGCAGGGCCCGGCCCATAGGACGACAGCGGCAGGCCCAGCCCAGAACAGAAGGCCGCGCCCCCGGTAGATCCATGCACCCGCGTAGGGACCCACCACAACCAGGTCAGACAGTCAGCAGCAGCAGCCCCTGGCCTCCAGGCTCCTCTGCCCCAGCCCGTCTTCTTTCATTCACGGCAGCCCACCCCGCCAGCCAGGCCCACCACTCCAGCTCCCAGGGCCCACAGGGCAGCGCAGGCCGCGAGCACAGAGGTATGCCTGGCCTCAGAGCGTTACTTCCCACCGCTGCCCGACCTCGGCAGCTGAGGCGCGACTCACCGCTGAGTAGTGTCGATGGGCCGGATCTCTTCAGGGCCGGCCGCCGGGCGCAGGCTCCACTCACTGGCTTGTACCCCAGATGGCCGGGTCCGCCTCACCGCCCGGGGCCGCATCAATCCTCCCCTGCCCAGAATGTAAGTGCACTGCTGGGCTGCAGATGGAGGCATCTGTCCCCGCCGCCACACAGGGGTCCAAGATGAGATGGCAGCGGCACTCAGAGCCCGCCGCTCAGGCCTAAACCTCTGATCAGGCTGCCATTTTCGGCACGCAGGGAAGAAGCTATGGTGGCAGGAGCACCAAATCGACCGGAGAGGGCTCGGAAACGGCCCAGTATGCAGCCAGGGATTGTAGCGGAGCTCCAGCAGCAAGCAGGTACAGTGGATGGCAGCAATTGGGGCGGATGCAAGGCGGATGACGGAGGGGGTCCGGAGCACTCTTAGAGTGCGACCGCCATCTTGACGCCTCAGGCAAAGGCCCCGAGATTGGAATCTTTAAAGGAAGATTTAAAAATAAAAATAACAACAAAGGGAGAATCGACATTTTTATCAAAGAGACTCGATCTATTATTGACAGGGGCAATAATGGCCATCTTTCTAACAGACGTTTTATTTTGTCAAGTGTAATACCATAATTCAGGTAAAAGAGTTGAAGGAAGTCCACTGTCACATACAGGCCCAGATATCTAATGGGTTTGAGAGGTAAAAATGTCAGCCCTTCCGGCAGCTCTATTCCTGGTGCATTAAAAAGAAGAAGCTCCATTTTAGATTGATTGACCCCCAATTCTGTAAACGCCTGGATTTCTCTCAATGCTCTCTGAATGTTTGATTTCTCTGGGTTCAGGTACAAGATCAAATCATCAGCAAACAACTTTATTTGACCATTTCTGCTAGGGGGGCTTGGATTAGTATATTAGAATGGATTTTTATTGCTAATCGCTTAATAAATAGCAAAAACAGAAGGGGGAGAGGGGGAATCACTGCCTAGTACCCCGCCTTATTAATACCTCTCCCGCCTCCTCAGAATTTATAATAATTTTTACGATGGCTCCCCTATAAATTCTCTCTAGCATCTCGATCTGATGGCGTGGAAAGCCAAACTCTCCCAAAATAAAGAAGAGGGCCTGCCAATCCACCAGATCGAACACTTTTTCTGTGTCCATCATTAAAATGGCCGCAGACTCCTTACTAGCAGAAAAATAGTTGATGGCTTGAATCAGATAGAAAGTATTCGCAGCCATTGATCTCCCAGGCAAAACCCCTGTTTGATCTGCATGTACCAAGTAATGTGTGCAGCCCGCAATTCTGTTTACCCAGCTTTTCATGAGAAGCTTATAGTCTACATTTAGTAGACTTATTGGGCAAAAGAATCATGGATCTTTAGGGTCCTTATCCTTCTTTAGAATTGAGATCACCACTGATCCCTTAAATCTGTCTGAAACCACCATTCCGACCATAACTTGGTTATACAGTAATAATACCAAGAACGGGGCGAGTTCATTTAAAAATAGTTTATGTACTTCAATAGAGATCCCATCATTGCCACTCGCCTTCCCATTTGCCACTTTTTTTACGATTTCACTTAGCTCTGGGATTGTAATCGGTTCACTCAAAAGCATACAGTCCTCCTCGCCGACTTTAGGCAGGTGGACTGTCCTAAAATAATCCGCAAGAGCTCGAAGGTCAACTGTCTGGACTTCCGCATATATCTTACTGAAATGTGATATAAAAATTTCGGCAATTTCGTCTTTATCATTTACCAGGCACCTAGTACTAGGATTTCTAATTTTTGGAATAGACTGTTTGCTCTGTTGTGTGACGAGCAGCTTTACTTCCAGCAATTTCCTCAAGCAGAAAAAAACTTTTCAGCTCCTCCTTTGCCCTTAATAGTTCCTGCTGAAGTACCTCTTCCTCCATTTCCCCAGTTAACCTCCCAGAAAGTTCTCTGCTAGCCCGCTCCACCGCCTCCTGGAGACCTGCAATCTTAAGT
Organism: Triturus cristatus; assembly: GCF_964204655.1. NCBI lineage: Eukaryota > Metazoa > Chordata > Amphibia > Caudata > Salamandridae > Triturus > Triturus cristatus. The sequence goes on from NC_140594.1 coordinate 462,761,731, forward strand.
TTCCTTAATTTATGAAGATTAGCCCGGTTGCCATCACCCGTCCCATAAATGTTGCCTTAAGAGCTTCCCATAAAACCTGGCGCCGTATTCATGTTTTCCTTGAAAAACCACCCTACAAAATCACGGGTTTCATCAATCCATTTTTGATCTGATAACAGTGCTTTATCAAAATGCCACCTATTACTATGACAAAGAGTGATCCGAAAATGGGTTAGAGAGAATCAAGGATTCCCCCCTTGTGAACAGATTACTTATCAAGAAGAAATCCAAATGGGATGCTGTTTTAAATCTCGCTGAGTAACACGCAAACTCAGTGGCACCTGGATGGTCTATCCTCCATGGGTCCATTAAGGCGAAATCCTCTTTAATCATTTTTAAGACCCTGTCAGTTTTAATCGCTTTTTTCCCTTGTTGGAGGTATCAAAGCGTAGACCTTGTATTAAGTTCAAATCTCCCCCCATAATTATAAACCTATACGCATTCACCAGCAGGTCATATACCTGTTCCAGGGCCGCACAGTCGTCGCCAATTGGACCATAATATTTAAGCAGGACGACAGCTATTCCACTAAGACTTCTATCCATAACCACCTAGCTCCCTCATCCCGAATCACCTTACCCACCTCCCAATCCAACTCCGTAGATAAAAGAATACCCACTCCTCGCACTGCCGCCTGGGCTGAAGCAAAGTATGCTTGGGCATATTTCTTGGGGAGAGTAAAGTTGGGGGAGTTAGATTTAAGATGCGTCTCCAGCAAGAAAATCACCTGAGGGGAGAAAGTTTTAGCCATTTTAACATTGCTCCTCTTTTATGTGCGTACAAGAAGTCATTCACATTACATGAAATGACCTTTAACAATTGTGTCATCCATTACACCAAACATAGCACTTTACAAAAAAGTCTATTATATTCTCTCTTCCAACTATCTTCCATGTGTGCCAGTTCTCTTAATAAAGTCAAGTAAAACCCCTTGGTGACAGAGACACTGCCAATTTCAACTAGGCCTCCATGTTTAACCATGTTGCCAAATGGCCCAAAATTCCATTTCTGTCTGCTATCTATTAGGCCTGGGCAAAAATTTCGTTCCGTTCGCGGAAATTGCGATAATTTGACATTTTTGCGTTCCGCGGAGAGCGCGAAAATGTCAAAAATTCCGGTTTCCGCAGCTTGGCGATAATTTGTTTCTTGCTCGCGCTGTAAAATGATACATTCTCGCGCGCGCGATCGCCTTACCTGAATCCCTGCGTTCGCCGACAAGTTTTCTTGATCCGGTCGCGTTCTCCATGAGATGTTGTATTGTTTTTAGCCATTTGCGCTGTCTCGCGACAGTTCGCGCCCGCAGTGACGTCATGCGTCGCGCGATCACGTCTTTCTTCTCGCGATCATGCACCGCGAGAACAACTCAAAACAAGATGGCCGCGCCCGCAAGCAACCACATGGGTAAGTTGGCGACCCGCAACCATGCAGAAAATCTCGCGAACATGCCGGAAAAAAACTTCCGCATCTTCGCGATATTTCTGCTTGTTTGCGATAATTTTAAACATTCTCGCGATAATTTGCGAAGGTTAATTCCGCAAATTCCGCCCACCCCTACTATCTATACGCTGCTTTATTAATGCTACACCCCTCTTCCCCCTCCCCCCTGCCCACCCCAAACTGTCTGTGGAGTGAGGTTGCCCTTCCCTCACCACCGCAGCTTCCCTCCAACAACAAGGTGCCTTGACTTGGCACCCGGGAGCTTGTCCTCCCCCCTTCACCTCTATATAAAAAGAAACATCAATTATATTAACCCATAGATATTTAAAGTATATAAATTGCCTCAGGAAACCTGTAGCTAACTTTCGTAGTAACTGATATTAGCTTAGAAGGAACGCAATACAAAAGTACAGAAGTACAGGAGCACTTCTATATTTCAATAAGTGGAAATTCTTAAGGCAAATATTCCAAATCAAAATATAATTTGTGCAAAGGTGCACAATTTTAGCCTAATAAAAAAAGAACAACAGGAAGTATGACATGTACAGTGCAATATGAAAGATTCTTTAGTGCAAAAATGCAGTACCAGAAAAGGTAAAGTGCAAAGTGCCATACAAAATCATCAGCTATGAGCTTACTGCAGCAAATGCCATGATCATTAGTGCAATAAATGCAATTTTCTACCTCAACACACATTGTGAAAAAGGGGTACACCATATAAAGTGCCATGTAAAGTGCATTTCAACTCATCTCCCCCCCCTTAAAGGAGAGTACAGTACAAAATGGCAATAAGGTCCTACAAACAAAGTGACCTTCATATTAAAATATTAAAAAATACCTAAAGTGCCAAAATGCAAAGCAGGAAGGGATAGAAATATCGTACAATTCTCTCAGTAAGCCAATTGTTATATATAGGAAAACTCTAATTGAGTCTAATTGAGTCTACTTGAGTCTTATTTTTCATTAACTTGAACAATCTTCTGTAATAGATCTTGGGCTTCTTCGAGAGCAGAACATAGATGGAACCTTCCTTTCCATAGAACTCTCAATTTGGACTGCTGCGCAATAAAGACCTGGGTTCCCACACTCTTGAATTGGCTCAGCATTCCAACAAAGTCCTTCCATCTCCGTGCTGCTGCTGCCGACATATCGGAAAATACTCATATGTGGCCCCCGCTGGGTAGAACAGTCTCTCTCTTCTGGATTGCCTTAGTTAGCACTGCCCTCTATTACGATAATCTGAAAAGTTCACAATCATTGTGCTGGGATACTTAGCCCCTGGAATTTCTGGAAGGGAACTCTATGGGCCCGCACTACTGTAAGGTCATCGAGTACCTTCTCGAGCAAATGGTCTCTGATTATTGATTCAATATAAGCCACTGGATTAGATTGTCCGTCCATGCGTTCACTGTCCCTGTGAAACGCAAATTCAAGCGTCTCGCATAGTTCTCCATCTCATCCATCTTATTCTGGGAGGCCTGAAACCTCTTCTGGAGAGAGACAATATCAGAGTCACATATTGCAGATTGATCCTCAATATCAGATACCCGTCGCTCCAGCTCTTTAAATCTATCAGGTATTTGCTGTATCATGGTTTCAATTTTATCTAGACGTTGGTGCAATAAAGAGAGCTCCTGAGCTTGCAAGGTCTTGCAGTTGCGGATTTCCCCCAGAATGGTCTCAAAGAGCTGTTGCATCTGGTCCATTGGGACAACTGAAGACATGGCCATAGCAGAAGCAGTACCAATGGTAGCCCCTCCAACAGTAGCAAAGCTATTGTCCGATCCTTGCAGCGAGCTCATGGGCCTCACTTCTGGCCCCGGTTCCATCGACAAACCGTGGCGTAGTAAAGAGGATAGAGACCCCAGGTCCTCACGTGTCCTGGAATTGTGCCTCACCATCTCCAGCGTTACACCTTGTACAGACCCTACCAGCTGCTTCGACTGAGCTTGATCCTCTGAACTTTTTTCGTGGAAGGTCTCTCCTTAATTTCCTAAAGGAGCGATAGTATCCATGGTGGCGGCAGCACCTTTTTCTGAATAACAGTGGCAGCTTCTTCAGGAAGTGTTTTGTCCGCTGCAGGCACCGTGTTAGCCATATTAGCCATCTGATTAAATTTACAGTTTATAGAGAATACAGGGTATTCCTTAGGAGGATTAGGAGGATTAACCACGTCTAGGCTCCTATTACCTGTTGCAACAGATCCTGGCACACTCGACTCCACTTCCTCTGACTTTGCCCTCAGATATCAATTCTGACGAGAGCTCCAATGAGGGCGAAGATGTTCCAGGGGAGTTGGATAGCGTAGAAGAGAACTTCTGAGACACTTGTGAGCTTGTGGTGTTAATGTCTCCCCTAGCTTTCTGAACAATTCTTCTACTCCTAGCTGCCAAGTTACGGGACTGCACTGCTTGACGTCTAGCTTTCTGGGCTGATGATGTAGAAGCGGGGGCTGCAGCTGGAGCTCCTGCTCGTGCTGTTGCCCCTCTGAAAACCATCTGACGCATAGCTCACTGTCCAAGCCCTTAATTATCTTCGCTTTGCGTAAACTATATCTTCACTAGCCCACGAAGGGCACGTAGGATACATTGTTGTCACCTAGTGGGCCTCCGGCCACCTCAATAACCCCCACCGAGGCACAAAGTCACTTATTTATGATCAGGCTGCCCAAGAGCCACACAAGAGACAGCTTAAGGAGAGCTATGCAGCAACCAGCAACCTGCCAGAAAGTTCCAACCTGCACGTACTGTAATTAGACAGCTGTACACAGGCTTTGGTACACTTGAGAGTTTATAAAGAATTTATAAAAGAAAGCAGCTCACAGAATTACTAGAGGTAACTCCTATCGTGCCACTACAGACTCAGCTCAGTGACAGTAATGCAGTGCCTGGTGATCCGCTGCACCCCTACTTCATGCTCACGGTCCCGGCTCACAGTCCACTTAAATCCTCAAGAACTTCAACGGCTCCCCGCCAGTGCCATCCATTGGTCCCTGCCTTGAAAGACCTCTAACGGCTTCAGCCGGCTCCGCGACCCCTCGTTGGACCAACGACTCCCTGCCTGAAGCTCCGAGACCTCGTGTCTGCAGACAAAGCACTGCGGGGGGGGGCAGCAGACGTCCTAACCTGTCCCCGCTGCCTCGAAGCCGCTCCACACGGCAATGACAAAGTGCATGCCTCACTCCATCCTTGCTGCTAGCCGTTGCGGTCAAAACATCCTGGAAGCCAAGGAAAGAGGAAGGAGGATGGGCAACATGCTCAGCACCAGCAGGACATTAAAATATATATTTTTTAGTCTTGTGTATACATTTTAATATGAAACATAACATTTTAAAATGCAATTAATTATTTTTAATTTAGTAGTGGTGGCTGAGTTTATCATGGATTAGAATGAGCAGATGCGAAAATATTATTTATTAGTTTTAATTTATTTAAATATTTTTATTTTATTAAAATTATTACTTGATATTTATATATCTAAATTATGTAATCCATGCATTCCTATTTAGTTATATTTTTTAAACTATTGTTAATCTGTTGATTAGATTATTTAAGTATAATGATTTAATGATAAAACTTTGAAAATGGGATGTAAATGTATTATTTGTTTTCAATCAATTGTTTCTTTCAATGATTAATTTAATATTAAGAATGCTTCACCTTTAATATTTTTACCAATTTTAATTGTTTCTTGATGTTTTGATTTTGGGAAGTTTATTTATTGAAAGTATTCTTAATTTTGTAATCCCTTTTGTAATATCACATTTTATTTTTAACTGGATTTTATTAATCACTCAATCAATCAAGTTGTATTTAAATGTTGCAGCATATTACCTGAGAGAGTTTCTAGGTGCTGTGCTCTGGGTATCAGTCAAAGATCCAGGTCTTGAGTCCCTTCCTGAAGTGAGTCAGCGAGGATGCAGTATGAAGTGTTAGGAGAAGTGTGTTTCAGGACTTGGAGACAAGGTGGGAGAAGGAGCGTCCTCCGATATGGGAGCGGCAAATTCTTAGTATCTGTGCAAGGGCGAGGTGAGTAGAGCAGAGTTTCCTGGGAGGTCGGTGGAAATTAAGTCAGCGGTTCATGTAGGTGGGTCCTTGGTCATTTGTAGGCGTGGACCAGAAGCTTGAACTGGCATCTCTTCTGGATGTAGAGCCAGTGGAGGTCTTTCAGGTGGTGGGTGATATGGGTCCCCTTGGGCAGGTTGAGGCTCAGTAAGGCTGCTGCATTCTTGATTGTCTGAAGTCTTCCATGAGTTTGGTGGTGGTGCCTGCATGGAGTGCATTATCGTAGTCCAGACGGCTGGTGATCAGGGCCTACATCACCATTATTCTGGTGCTGATGGGGAGCCACTTGAAGACTTGCAGAGCATGTGGAGAGTGTGGAAGCAGGCGTAGGAGCTGACATTGACCTGACATTTCATGAAGAGTTCACTTTCCAGGATGATGCTTAGGTTGTGTGTGTGGCCTTTCAGAGGGGAGTGGGTCCAGGTTCTGATGGCTACCAGGAGTCATTCCAAAGGGAAGTGTGACTGCCCAAGATCAGAACTTCTGTCTTGTCTGTGTGGTACTTCAGGCAGTTGTTCTTCATCCAGGCTGAGATGCTCCTCATACAGTTGTGGAAGGTAGTCTTTGTCGAGGCGGGGTCTGCTGAGTGCAAGAGAATGAGCTGGTTGTCATTTGCATAGGAGAGGATGGTAATGTTGTGGATTAGGACTTATGTTTACACATTTTTTAAGTATGTTTTAATATTTTTATTTTGTTTTGTAGGTAAATGTTTTTTATAAAATGTTTAGGAGGTGAAATAGTAAATCTAACCCTCTAAAAGTAAAAAACTGTTAAACCTGGCATCATTGGCGTACGTTTCCCCAGTATCTTTTGCCTTTACCTGTGTTTTTCCTGTGTTTGAGACTTCGCTTTTCTGGTCTAGATGCTTTGGGCACTTTCCCACTGCTGTTCAGTGCCAAAGGGCAGGTGCTCCCTTTGTAAATTGTTGTTATGGATTGATATTTCCATATTTGGTTATTTGGTTTATTGTTAAGTCCCTAGTACATTGCACTGTGTGTGCCCAGGGCCTGTAAACCAAATGCTGCTAGTAGGCTTGCAGCACTGATTTTGCCACCTACACAAGCAGCCTTGCAACAAGGTCTCAGGTCTGCCAGTGCAGTACCTGTGTGCAGTCTAGTACTGCTGTGTTGACCTGTCAAGTGCACCCACTTGCCAGGCCCTAACCTTGCCTTTTCCTACATGGTAGTCACCCCTAATGTAGGCCCCAGGAACCCCTGTGGACACGGTGCTGTAGATGTGAAAGGTAGGACATGCCCTGATGTGCGTGGCATGTCCTGAAAGTGAAATAGTGCCAATTTCATTTTTCACTGTTGTAAGGCTATCTTTGCCCATAGAATAGAATGGGGGGGGTGTTGCTCATAACATCTTATGCGTATTACTGCCCATGGGAACAGGATAGGAAAATAAAGTTTAGTGTGCCTGAACTCAGAATGTTAAACTGCATCTTTTAGTGAGGGTGATTTTTACATTCTGTGTTTGAAAATAGCACTTTTACAAACTAGGGTGCTTATTATAATGGCGGGCCAAGGCACCACCGCTGTACTGGCAGTGGTGGAAAACGTCATTTTACGCACGCCAGCAGTGTTCCTCACGTTTGCTATATTACAATGGGCACACATAGCCCATTTCCCATCTGCCGCGGTGCGACATAAACCGCCATAAAAATGCACCCGCCACTGTGTCGGTGGGAGCCTATAGTGACCCACGGGCATGCGGAATGATGTCCAGACTGCTGTACAAATCACGATGCCCCAAACAGCCTGTCACTCCGCAGCAGAGAAACCACCCAACCAGGGACGGCAGAAGCACAACAGAGGAGCGTGAAATCAGACTCCCGGTCCCCTCCACCCGGTCCCGACCACAATGGATCCAGGCTTACACGTCTTTCCAGTGCTGTACCTGATCCACTACCAGCAAGTAATGCACCGTCGTGGACAATGCCGCAGGTACGCAATCACGCAACTCCGCACACAACCACAACACACAACACATGGGCTGAAATACGGTTCCTGTCCACACCAGACACACTGGTGGGGACAGGAACACATCCACAAGTGTACCCACACATTCCCTGCCTGTCATGAAATAATCCCTCCGCATCCAGGTCACCCATCAACTGCAAATTCACAGCAATCTCCCGGTCACGTCACCGCAGCAGTGCAGACGTGGGAAAACATGCGGAAGTGACTGAAGTCAAAAAGTGATCAGCCACACATCTGTCACAACTTACTTGACGTGTATGTCATCAGCACAACACACATGGCTCATTGTCACAACTCATGACTGTCAAACACAAGTTGGATCCTTCACACATACCACTCCTCCACCCACCTCACACCTGCACCACTCAACACCATTGTTAAACACACAGAATGGTCCAAATAATGTACTGGGAGTACACTGACAAACAATCACACTCCCTGGGATGCATCCACAAACATCACACACACACTCAAGAATGCCTGAACCAGTGTTGGCAGAAAAATTATAGCCAAACACAAACATCACAAACAACATACACAGAAGTACAACAAACCCACATATGGGCAGTCAAACAGTGGAAAGCCAATGGTACCCAAGACAGTACAGGAGTACACAACATTGTCACTCAGGACTAATGCACAGACACCATACCCCAACACAAACAAGAAGTGCATCATCTCAAAACAATCATGGCCACAAACTGGGATCAATGGGACAATAAGCTAACACAGACAGACATACTACACCACCCGTCAAGTCAACATGGTATCATAGTGTACCAAATGCATGCACATGCACAATCCTGACAAGTGACAGGACAAAAATAGGAGGACAAACCACCAAGGTGCACTCAAAACAAGCTCAGGAACAAGAGTCCTCCCAACTGCATGTGACAGACACACAAGTAACACACACTACACTAGTAACACACATCTGAATGTATCACAATGCACAAACAACTCACACCCAATGACATGCAAATAGAACATCACACACAGAGCATCTGTCAGCTGAAAGAGCCAACACCGGCCAAACACTGCACACATCCACATCAAACACACAACAGATGCACATGCCAATCCCTCACATTGCAAACACAGCTGGACATCAGGAGATGCGCATCAAGCAAGTACAAGGCAACGTACACTCACAGCATTGCATGCACAACAAGCAGTGTGTGGACACCAACCAAACCTGTAGCACACAAATCTCAGTGCCACACCATGAACCCCCACAACACAAATCAGACAACATCACACTCAGGAAGGGAAGCAGTGCCTCAGCAAACACACATCCAGCTAACCCATCACCCACAGATGCACAACTCATTGACACCCAGGTGCAAACAACATGATCAGAGGACTGTGCAGCACAAACAGTTGCACTGCACATGAGCAACACTGACTGCAAACAAGTTCAAGAAAATCACACATAACTATTTGGGAAACTGTCCTTAGTGGCACATTGGTCCTGTGCCCACATCAGCACCAAAAAGCATAGTGTAACTCGTTAAGTGGTGGGGAGGCACACACACTGGCAAACCAAGGGGATAGCTGACATGAGAGTGAAGTGGTGTGTACGTCAGTAGTGGACAGGTCAGGAGTGTACTATACACAAATATATGGAGGAGTTACTCACAGTGGGTAGGCATCAGAAGCACAGATAGGGGATGGTATACCTCCACATCCCACATACCATAATTAAGCCAAAAATAACTCAAGTGACAGCAATGCATGAGAAAACACACCCACAATGTCAGTGTGGCTGAGCAGGTCTGCACAGTGAGCACAAACAGTAACAAGACACATGGCTGATCAACAAAACACAACACAGACTTGCCAGTAACACACTCTGCAAACTCACAACTGGCAGCAACAACAAGTAGGTGTCTCTCAAGAGTGCAAGGACACACCAACACACTGCACTGTGCACAACCTACAACTACCACATGTGCACACAATCACAGGGTTGACAAATCAAACTAATAGGCACTCAGCTCCTGGGTGACACATGTGTGCAGTAGCCATTGCAGGGGCACACACAAATCAACACTACCAACAAAGTCACCCCTTCACACTGCACACTTCATGACCACCCAAGTGCACACATTGAAATGTACTCATGTGACTAGGATGACAGGCCATCACAAGATGACCATAAACCAACACAGCTGTCCACACATCAAGAAAGATCACACAGACATTATGGACCATGGCCAGCTTGCCTGCAATCCTGTGGATAGAATACCCCTCTGTGCTGACAGTGCATCTAGACATGACATGTGTACAACTTAGCAAACCTGACCATAGAATGATTATGATAACAGTAGGTCATCACAAACAACCATCATGCACCCCCAAGCCTCAGAGTCAAGAAGACCTGAAGTGCCTGCCACCTCTGCAGAACCCAGAAAAAGTGAAACAAGCCATTCACAATGTTAAAGTGGCATACAGAGTCTGTGTCACCTAAAACCATACCCACACAGATAACCCTTTATTTAGCAGGGACACTGGCAAAGCAGACAATAGGAGTACCTCTCTTTATTACATATTACACAGATAGGCATCAACAGTAGACGAGAGCAAGAGCAGTGGCCAGTCCACAGTTCAAAGTAGGCACATGTGTGCATGAGAATCTACATGGGGAATGAGCAAACACAGTAATAAACAGCAAGGCCAGTGACCTGCACAAAGTGAAAAGTAGGCACATTAATATCTGCACAGGGAATGTGCAAATACAGTAATAAACAGAAAGGCCATTGGCCAGTACAACGTGCAAAGTAGGTACCTGAGAACCTGCACAGGGAATGGTCATCCCAAGTGATAAACAAGGCCATATGCCTGTACAAAGCAGAACAAAGTACATGTGTGCATGAGAACCTGCACAGGGAATGGGCATCAACAGTGATGAACAGCAAGGCCAGTGGCCAGTCCACAGTTCCAAGTAGGCACATGTGTGCACAAGAGGCTACACAGGGAGTGGGTATCAACAGTGATGAACAGGAAGGCCAGTGGCCAGTCCGCAGTTCCAAGTAGGCACATGTGTGCATGAGAGGCTGCACAAGGAATGGGCATCAACAGTGATGAACAGCAAGGCCAGTGGCCAGTCCACAGTTCCAAGTAGGCACATGTGTGCATGAGAGGGTGCACCCAGAAGTGGTGAGACTGTACACTGCCATGGTCAGCAACACAGCTAGGGGGTTAACAATGGGCAGCCCAGGCACGGCTATGGGAGAGATAGGTGTGTGAGGGGGACTTTGACTAAGACTTGGCTGTTAGTCAGACTGGGAGGTGGCTGAGTGTCGGGGCCAGTTGGAGGACTGGACCTTGGAGAGAGAGGACCAGCTGAGGTAGAGGCATCAGTGGCTTTGGGAGCCGGAGGCCTGCTTGGACCGGGTGGTGTGGTGGGATGTGGAGGTGGATTCATTCTGCCGTGAGACACAGTGTGGGAGGGAGAAGGTGGAAATGTGCCTTTCCACTTCTTGGGGACTGAATATGGAATTATTGTCTTGGGCGGAGTGGTAAGTGGGGCGGCCACAACAGGCACACTCTCCACCAAAGCTGTATCAGGTGCAGCCGGTGGGCCTCCCTCTGGGGACCTGCTGGATCTGACAGTACGCTTGGCCTGGCCTTGCTTTTTCCCCTCCATCACCTGTTGACCAGGTGAACCCCCTACAGTGCCCTCCTTTACCTGCTTCACAGGGGTCTGGATGGGATTAAGGCTGTGGGTGAATCTGCTGTAGAGGCTTTTTTCTGTGGACTCTTAGCAGGCACCAGCTTCATAGCAGGCACGGGCACTGACTGTGTTTCTTTGTGTGATGCTTTTGGGACAGGAGTGTCCTTGCCTGAGGATGCCTTTGAGGCATGTGAGCCTGTGGCCCGCTTCTTGGTTTGATGCCCCTGAGTGTCACATGAAGGGCTTTTGCCTTTGCGCTCTGGGGTGGCTTTGGTTTGTTTGGAAGATGGTGTCTGTGCTCTGGCCCGCTTGGGGTGCTGCTGCTGTGTGCTGCGTGTGGTGTATCTTGAGCCTGAGGTCTGTGGTGTCTGGTCACTCTCGTCAGATGTAGCCACTGGCAGAGGGGTGGCTAAAGGGACTGGAGCTGGACTCTGAGCCTGTGACAGCTGAATGGCTGTCGTCACTGTGGAGGACAAAGACTGGACAGTCCTGTGTAGCCCACCCACGTCTGAATGAATGCCCTCCATGAAGGCAACTACCTGTACCAACTTCTTGTCATGGTCTAGGATGGCATTAAGGAGAGTTGTCTGACCCACATACATCTGGCGCAAAAGGTCCACAGCCTCAAAGCTGAGGGGAGCAGGGGAGACAGGAGCAGGGGCAGCGGGGCCTAGGGGGAAGGACACTCTTCCCTTCTTACTGTTGAGAGCACGTGCAGCACTAGTGGAAGTAGGTGGGAGGGTGGGCACTGGACGCTGTGTGGTAGAAGAGGAGGCAGAGTTCTCGCTCCCCGTGCCCACCAACATAGAGGAGTCACCGTTGGCGTCAGATGACGTTGAGGTTGCTGTCTCTGGCTGTGATGCCTCAAGCAGACTCCTGTCCCCCTCAGAGACGCTGGTCACATCAGTGTCAGTGTGCTCGTGTGATGTTAGTGCCATTCACACAAACATCATATGCAAGCAAAGCACAAAACAAGATGATGATACCCCCATGTTGCACACCACCCTGTGCAGTAACATTGTGCAACTTTAATTCCTAAGTCAAAAATTGCATGGTATCATGCAAACATGGCATAAGTGACACATGTGATGCCCACACAGCCAAATAGCTTGACCATACCTCTATGTAACCAGACATACAGATCCCTCTGAGCATACCTAGGGCCCTGGGGGGGGGGGGAAGATGTATCTCCCAACATGTTGTCACAGTCACATATGGAGTTACCATAAGGAGACAACACAGATACAGACTCCAAAAAATTAGTTCGCAATGGCCATGAGCTCATGCCATCCACCATGTCATACTTTGGTGCACAATTACAGTTGCACATTGGTGTCATATGTGTAGTCCTCACAATATTGAGGTGTGGCACTGCACACATTGATGAAAGCACACTCAGATGAGGCAACCTACCGTTAACTGCCATGCGATGTCCCTGACTCCCCCAATGCAGCCAATGTCATAAGGCCACAACTCAGAATGGAACGTCAAGGGCCATTACATCAATGACAATTGAAAGTACATGTAGCGATAATGCATGACAGCTGCACCCAACACAGAGGCCACTTATATGCCATTGCATCACACTATCAACATCACAGAGCTCAGCACTGGCTCAGGCTTGGAATACATGCAGTCACTCACAACCAAAGTCACCCTTCCCAGAATACTCACTCCCAGCTTGTTGCTGATGGTCCTTCAAACGTGCATCCAGCTCTGGCGTGTCACTGCCAAGATGTGTGCCATTAGTGGTGTCATGCTCCGGCGCGCTATCCTGCCAGTCCTAGGGATCAGCCCCAGCATCATCTCTGTCATGTTTTTGCTTACCCGGCAGATGTCATCCCACCTCTTGTGACAGTGTGTGTGCCGTCGGTTGGAGACACTCAGAGCCCGCACCTTGCATGCAATGGCCCTCCATACGGCCTTACGCTGATGGACTTTGAGCTGCAGGCATGGGAGACAAGAGGAAGAAATTTCAGTGACACTGGGTCATATACCACTCTCTCTCAGTACAGGAGCATGCACCAACTCAGTACAACTTCACAGACATGTGTAGCAGAAACAATAAAACATGACACGTAGTACATAGGGCTGTGATAATCATACTAAAAGGCATGCAGGTACGAGGATGGACACAGTTCCTGGGCATCTCATACACATGCAGAATGCCAGCACAGAAAGCAATGTGAAGGAGGCCCACATCTGCTATCCAGTTTGTGAGTGAGCAAGACATACATTACATTGGAAATGATGTGGCAGGGCAGACTCACTGTGTCCAACACTGCACACCCCTCAAGTTCCTTGCCCTGTGAATCGCTCACTGTGTCATGGAGGCTACATTTAGGGACATGATCTCACAGTCTCACACCCTTCTAACAAGGTCTATCTTGTGCAATACACTGGCCTGAGATAGCCCTTTGATGGATAGGGTAGCAGACAACCCATGTGTCTTACTCTGTCCATTCAGTGATGGCTCCTTGTCAAATTGGGCAGTGACTATGCAGGTAAGGGTGGCTCACACTGAGGTTTAACGTGGGGCATCAGAAATGTCACATGCAAGGACAATATGAGAGGGCAAACAGTGCCTACACATGCGAGTCAGTACACATTATGATGAAAATGGAAGGGCGACGTTTCAACAGTACAACAATCTGCTGTGTCATAGGTGAATTACCACCAAGAGTGTCACCCTCTGGCATTTCACTCTTGTGCGTAATGCTGAGATATCCATGCTGGCAACATTAAGTCAGACACACTTCCATCAGTACCCTCTGGGCGGAAACTCTTGGTAATGTCACAGATGAGCCTGTGAATAACCTCATGGACCCACACAATCATTAGCACAGGCTATTTTTGTCCTGTTTCCAGCTTACCAAACTTGCTGTGTCACTGTATGGCAGCAAAAACAATGCATGTTCGTCCCATCCTGATATGCAGCCAGGGAAGTGTGTAAAATAGGCTATAAACCCCTTTCCTCTGGAGTCAGCATGGTAGGCAGTGCATCACACAAAGCCACACTCTCAGGCACATACTGCGCTTAGAGACCTGTAGGTATTAAGCGCTTTACAAACTACAATTAACAATAACAATAACAACAATAACTGCAGCAGATCAACTTCATGTGTGCACTCCCTGCACTCTCACTTCGACTCTGAAACACTTAGCATGACATCTGGAGCAACATATAGCCTTCCATACTGTGTGAGCACCTCGTCCACCAGGACCTCCATTTCCTCTGTGGTGAAGGGACAGGCACTGATGTTCTCAGTCCTCACCATCACTGGGTCCAGGATACAGGAGCAGCAGCAGTTGGTGGTGGGGAGTGTCAGGCAGCAGTGTCTGGAGACAGGAGCAGCAGCAGTTGGTGGTGAGGAGTGTCAGGCAGCAGTGTCTGGACACAGGAGCAGCAGCAGTTGGTGGTGAGGAGTGTCAGGCAACAGTATCTGGAAGCAGTGGAAATGTGAGGCTCTCTCCCACACATATATAGTCCCCTGGGGTAGATTCAGTGGTTCTAAGCTGCTGCAATTCCAGGTCCGCTTTTTTCAATTGCATCCAATGACCGGCCCCGCGGTGGTGGAGCACGCCTACCGCGTTTTTCAAAAATATATTAGGTTTCCGCGATTGCGGTTCCCATTGGCTGTAAGGGCATGGGCATTGGCGGTGACACACCGCAGGGGCCAGGTGGCCGCTACCGCGATATGGGTGCTATACATTGCTGACAATGTACGTGATTTGGGTGGCGGAGCATGCCAACTAACCCTGGGCGGACAACTACGCTACGCTCGTGTTGTTTGCGTAGTGTGTGCTACTTCGCGCTATGCGAATTGCACGTAGCACAGAGCAAAACGCGTATCGTAGCATAGTTACCATTTTTTGCTCGCTCGCGGTCCTCAACGTCAAGTTGGCGACCGCGAGTGAGCAAAATGACATCCCGGCGAGACTTTATCCTTGTTCGTGATCAGCAACATCATGTTGCCGATCATGTGCTTGGAAAATAAACCTCCCGGCGTGATTCTCAACGCGGGGAGGTCAGGTTTCTCATTGCGAGTGGTCGTGTATGCACGCGACCGCTCGCGATGAGAAACTACCAGTCCGTGTTGAGAAAGCTGCTGCTTGAGTAAAAATCTACTCGAGCGGCAGGAAACGACAGCTCGCACTGTGCAAGATGCCATTTTCAATGATTGCACAGTGCGGACAAGCATCTGGCACTGGGCAATCATCGCGAACAGCACACTATGCAGTTTGCGTAGTGCTACGCGTATCTTGCGCAGTGCGAAGTGCACTTTGCGTAGCTATGCGTAGTGCTACTACGCAAACTACACCCAGGGTTAATGCCAACAGCTATTTCAAAATGTGTATATCACTACCGTGGGTGCAGTTGGCATTGGAAGTGACACACCGCAGGGGCAGGTGGTCACTACCGCAATATGGCTGCTATACATAGCTGACAATGACCGTGATTTGGGTGGCAGACCACGTTGACAGCACCTATGGACACATCATGCTGTGTCAATGGCAATGGCCAGTTCTCCACAGTGGGAAGTGCACTTTACGTAGCTATGCGTAGCGCTACTACGCGAACTACGCCCAGGGTTAATGCCAACTGCTATTTCACAATGTGTATATCACTACCGTGAGTGCGGTGGGCATTGGCAGTGACACACCGCAGGGGCAGGTGGTCACTACCGCGATATGGATGCTATACATTGCTGACAATGACCGTGATTTGGGTAGCAGACCACGTTGACAGCACCTATGGACACATCATTCTGTGTCAATGGCAATGGCCAGTTCTCCACAGTGCACAGTCGACACCTGATTCATGGCACAAGATTGTGCACACAATGCCAATGTGACATTTAGCCCACTTCTGCCTACACATGCCATGTTAGTGTATATGATTGGAAACATTGGCATGTACTCCCTCACATGTCACTTGTGATATTGTTGGGCATGTACACAGATCAGTGTTGTGATGGACTCTCCAATGGATACACATGTCAATGTGTGATGTGGCTAAGCAGATCACAGTGATGAATGTCTGACTGCATATTGTGCATATTTCACTGCCTAGTTTCCTTAGCTCATGCACATACTTGATCTTAATGCACAAACTGTGGTGTTCATTTTCTTATTGATGTGTGCCCTGTTCGACTTACGCAAGAAGGTGTGGCAGGTACAGCAGCTAGGTAGGAGCCAGTAGTGTTGCTGTTTCACACATATGCTGTAAGAACTACTGTCAGTGCTTGCTCTGCAAGATGTGGACATATACTTTTGGGCATTCACATAGTCAGATTTTGTTCTGGAGGTACTCACTGTGTGAACAGTGGACAAGTGTACGATTAGTGTAGATGAAGGTGTCCCTACATGTAAGTTGTGATGTATGCTGAACAGCGATGCCAGTCATTGTTGGCGATGTATCAGTGACAACGTAAGACACATCTCATAGGGGGATTAAATTGACATGTGTCCCCTTTCATCTCACCTAGGAGGCGACCAAATGTGCATCATCCCTTCACAGTGCTGGCGGACATGGAGGATGAGGACATCATATGGAAATTCCGTCTGGATCGACCCACCCTACAAGACCTATATGCTCGGTTGGAGCCCCACCTGCGGCCTCGCAGAACGTGTCCGACTGCTTTTGACACCAACGTGCAAGGTGATGGTGATGGATGATGAGACAATCGAGTAGTCACTACATTGATGTGGTGACCCAATTCATCAGATCGATGCCATTAACATGGCAGTGTGGGAAAGAACAGTCAACAAAGTCAGTGCAATGGTGAAGAGGGGTGCCATAATTGCTGGCTCCTTGACTGGCGTTTGGCAGGTGCTTTACCATGGGATCCTCCCTTGGATTTCTTTGGACGGCCCCTTGGTCGTTTGGAAGGGGGGGCCTCTGCTGCAGGGCCAGTGGGTTCTGAGGACTCCCCCCTCTCTGTGGCCGCAGGAGAGGATGTGGAACTGTCATCCTGAAGGCCACCGGAGGGAGGTATAGGTGTTGTTTGGGCCGCAGGCCTGTCTCTCAGAACCGCCACTTGCTGGCCCAAGAGGTCCATGATTTGGCCCATGCAGGTGTCTATGGACCTCAGCAGCAGGCGGAGATCACAGGAATCTTCCTGAGCCTGGCCTGTTTGTCCCTGGGCCCGTTCATAGGCCCCAAGGACTCTGATGATGTTGGCCACAGCTTCGGTCTCAGTGTCCGGTTGTCTTTGATACCCACTTGCCCTTCCACCTGCCCTGCTGCTACGGACCTGCTGCCTCACCACTGTACGCACCCACCTACTCTCCCTGGCCTCCTCAGTTGGTGGGGTGGGGTGGTCATCCTCTGGGGCAGGGAGAGTGTTGCAGGCAGCACTGGTGGTGATGGTGGAGGCCGCACAAGTCGTTTAAGCAGGGGTGAGCGTCATTGTTGTTGCTGATGTGGCGGTGGGGGGACAGTGGGTTCCTGGGACCTGTTGCACCCTGGCATGCCAGATGGGCTGGCTTCTTGCTCCGCATCCTCCAAATCCAGGGAGTCATCATCAGAGAATCCATGTCAGGGGGGTGGGAACTGGCTCTGCAGGTTGGTGTTGTCATCCTCTGCATTCAGTTCTTGGTCACCTGTGGGATAGAGTGGAAATGGTCATTGACGTGCACCCCTAAAGCTTGGTGTTCGATGTATATTATTTACAGGTTATGCACCACACAGTTCACTAGTTCTCACATTGTTTGTCTGCACAGTAGTGTGCATTATGAGATGATTTGGAGGTACATACATTACTTGTCCATGGTGTGACATGTCAATGGATACCATGCGCCACGCGCATATTTTTTTATTAAAAGGACATGTTGTCATCTAAGGCCTAGCGGCACAACGACTTGATGTGAAGCTTCTTTGCTGATTACTCTGCTTGGCAGGCGTTACATCTGAGCATGAACTAGCCATTGTTATCTCATGCATACCTTTGTCATGTCATGTGCTTAGCTTTATTTGTTCTACAGACCATGCTTGCTTTGTTTTCATATGGTCTTTCAAGCTCTGCCCCATGGAACTTAAAGATAGCATGGCCATTGTTATCTCATGCATACCTTTGTCATGTCATGTGCTTAGCTTTATTTGTTCTACAGACCATGCTTGCTTTGTTTTCATATGGTCTTTCAAGCTCTGCCCCCATGGAACTTACAGATAGCATTTGGTGCTCTTGCATAATTGTGCCCGGAATTTCTTCAACATGTGATTTTTTGTTGCTGTGACAGTTACATACGCTTAGCTGTCAGCACACTGTAAGTGGCTATTGGATCTGTGTCAATATTGGTGGGATGCGAGGGCTGGTGTTGTCATATGGCTACATTATTTTTGAGAGGAATGTTGGTGTGCATACACTGTCTACTTACGTGTTATGTTGTCGCATTGAGGTGGAATTTGTGATACATCTCTCTGGGTGTGTTTGAGTGCTCCATCCTGCTCAGGGGTGTGACTGGGGGGCTTGTGGGAGTTGTATTGCAGGCCTCCCACCCCCAAACACCCCTTCCTGGGAAGATGGCTACCTACCTGTAAGATTGGTTGTTGTAATACAATGGCTGCCACATGCTTCTAACTGGGGGTAGTGCTCCATCCTGCTCAGGTGTGGGACAGGGGGCGTAGTGGGAGTTGTAGTGCAGGCCTCCCACCCCAAACACCCCTCCCTGTGAAGATGGCTACCTACCTGTAAGTTTAGTTGTTGTAATACAATGCTGGCACATGCTTCTAGCTGGGTGTAGTGCTCAATCCTGCTCATGGATGGGACAGGAGGCCTGGTGGGAGTTGTAGTGCAGGCCTCCCACCCCCAAACAGCCCTCCCTGTCAAGATGGCTACCTGCCTGTAAGTTTGGTTGTTGTAATACAATGGCTGCCACATGCTTCTGGGGGGTGTGGTACTCCATCCTCATGGGTGGGACAGGGGGCCTGGTGGGAGTTGCAGTGCAGGCCTCCCACCCCTAAACAGCCCTCCCTGTGGAGATGGCTACCTACCTGAAAGTTTGGTTGTTGTAATACAATGGCTGCCACATGCTTCTGGGGGGGTGTAGTGCTACAACCTGCTCATGGGTGGGACAGGGGGCCTGGTGGGAGTTGTAGTGCAGGCCTCCCACCCCCAAACAGCCCTCCCTGTGAAGATGGCTACCTTCCTGTAAGTTTGGTTGTTGTAATACAATGGCGGCCACATGCTTCGGGGGGTGTAGTGCTCCATCCTGCTCATGGGTGGGACAGGGGGCCTGGTGGGAGTTGTAGTTCAGGCCTCCCACCCCCAAATAGTCCTCCCTGTGAAGATGGCTACTACCTGTAAGTTTGGTTGTTGTAATACAATGGCTGCCACATGCATCTGAGGGGGTGGTGTAGTGCTACATCCTGCTCATGGATGGGACAGGGGGCCTGGTTGGAGTTGGAGTCCAGGCCTCCCCCACTCAAACAGCCCTCCCTGTGAAGATGGCTACCTACTTGTAAGTTTTGTTGTTGTAATACAGTGGCTGTCACATGCTTCTGGGGGGGTTTAGTGCTACATCCTGCTCAGGGGTGCGACAGGGGTACCTGGTATGAGTTGTAGTACAGGCCTCCCATCCCCAAACAGCCCTCCCTCTGAAGATGGCCACCTACCTGTGAGTTTGATTGTTGTAATACAATGGCTTAAATATGCTTCTAGCTGGGGGGGAGTGTTCCATCTTGCTGAGCTTTGGAACAAGGGGGCCTGGTGGGAGTTGTGGTGCTGGCTGCCTGTACACATTGAACCCTGTGAATGTTGCTTGCTCTCTTTAGGGTGATTCAGATGGAGTGTATGTAACATCTGTGAGACCTGTGTTGGATATTGTGGTGCTGATGAATGTAATTGGGCCTAGGAGGTGTAGCTTAGTAGTTGTGCAAGTCAGTACATAGCAGTGTAATGGTATACATTTGTTTAGACTTACCAGCCTGCACTCCCCGGCTATTTCTGTGAGACTCTCTGGATGCAGTATGGCAAGCACCTTCTCCTCCCATGCAGTGAATGTTCTTGGTAGAATAGGGGGGCCACCGCCAGTCATCTGAGCCAGCCGACTGTTCTTGTTGTTCTTCTCTTTCACCGTCCTCTTCAGGTCTTGCCACCGCTTCTGGATTTCTTGCTTGCTGTGTGGGGTGTTCCCTACTTCATTGACCTTGTCGACTATCCTTGCCCACGTATGTGCTCTGGTGGCTAATGGTGTCTTTTGGACCAGGGTACCAAACAATTGTGATTCTACTCTGATTATCTCATCTGCCATGACTGACAACTCACTCTCAGTGAATTTGGGCATTTTCTTTTGTGCCATGGTGTGTGATGTGCAAATGGTTTGAGGTGCAGTTGTGAGGGTGGTGGGGTGGTGTAGGTGGTGTGTGTGTTGTTTTGCTGGTGAGATGTGTGGTGTATTGCCTATTTAATGTGCTGCAGGGTTTAGTTCCTTCAGAGCTGGAGTAGTGCAAAGGATTCTGGTCAGGGAAGGGGCTGGTTTTATACTCAGCTATGTGGGTGTGTCAAAATGGAGTTTTGCTGTCAGGTGTGTTATGTGGGTTGTCCTGGGATTTGTATTTTTTAAGTTGCTATGGGGGTATGTCATTGGGGTGTGTTAGGTGTTTTTGGGGTCTGAGCTAGTTTGATGTGTGCACTTGGTGGCCTTGCTGTGTGTTTTTTTTGTCGACCACCATTTTTGTCAGAGCTTCTGCGGCGGTGGCTATGTAACAGCCCTTCCGCCGGCTCTCCCACTTATCACTGTTTGCGATCGCGGTGGTCAGAAACGCTGTCACCTCGATGGAATCCTAATTTGACATGTGGTCACACCTCTGGCCTTGCGGCGGTTTTGTGTTTTTCCGCTGCGTATCCGACCGCCGCAGACAGATTTTCACCAGCTCCGCCCGCTACCGCCAGTCTTTCGTTGCATCGTTCCTCCGCAGTCAGGAATTTTTGGCGGTTTATCCTACTGAGACCGCCACTTTTGCCCCGGTACCAGCGGACGGTTGATTTCCGCTACCGTGGCGGTCAGGATGGTTTTCCAATCGCCATCCTAATAGGCCCCAAGGTATTTTCTTGCTTAGCCACCCAGTGTGCCTCTGCTAGGATGTGTATTGATTATCTGGCTTTGGAGTGACAGGGCTGGGGATGTGCAGTGGCTCTAGAGAGTCTGGATGAGTCAGGGCTGGGCTGAATAGACCTGTGTAGGGGGGTGAGATTTCCTTTCACATGAATGGGCCTGATATGCCTTCCACAATGCTGTCTCTACCTCCTGACAGGAAGCTGCACCAGAAAGGACATAATTGGTTTTGACTTAGCACAGGGCTTCTCTGCCACCAGTGAACAAAGGATTTTGCTGTATAAATATTGGGGCCCAGACCCCAGAACTTTAGATCACTTCTGGGAATCAAGAGGCGCCTTTGCCAAGGAGAAGAGCTGGAGAAACTGAGGAGGAATACTGCCCCTGTGCTGTTTGCTGTCTGGGGTTGGCCTGCAGTGGCTACTTTCTGCCAAGCAAAGGGGAAAGGACTTTCCTGTTTGCTGTGTCCCCTGCTTGAGGAAGATCTCCAAGGTCTTGAAGAAGAGCTTGCCTCCTGTTCTGAAGTCTCAGGGACACAAAGAATTCACCGCCAGCTCCCCTGAACTTCCTTGCTGGAGGTTCTGACCTGCTAAGAGGTGCCTGCTGTTGTTTTGGACCTCTGGAGGCTGTTTGCAGCTAGGAGCTAGAAAAGTAACACAACTTCAAAAAGCGTGACGCATCGGCACCTGTTTCCAATGCATCGCCGAAGAAATCGTCGCAGCACTTGGCTACGGCTCGACAAATCACCACACACCGCATCAAATGCACCGATCTCCAAAGTCCGAGATCACCACACCAATTAAGACGCAAGCCCTGCTGTGCGGATGCAAGAACCCATGCATCGTCCCAGATCATCGCATCACATCGAGGCATCAAGGCTTAGTTGGGGGCCGCCTTAAGAAACTGACGCATCACCTCTCCAAGCAGTAAGAAATTGATGCATCACCTCCTCTCCGGTAAGTATCTGATGCATCACATCCCCTGCGCAGCAGTAAGGAACCAACTCATCACCTTCCCCGGAGCAAGGAACCAACGCATCACCTTCCCTGAGTGTAAGGAACCGACGCATCACCTACCCTGCGACCCTTTTTGTTTGTGTGCGCAATGCATCCGAAGGTACTTTGTGTGAAAAGTGTTGCATCTGCAATTTGCTTTGAACTGAACTATGTCTACCATTTGAAAGTCGTATTTTTATTAGGGTATTGTGGATTTATGTCATTTTGGTCTTGTTTCGTTTAGATAAATATTACTTACTTTTCTAAACTGGTGTGGCGTCCATTTGTAGTGTTTTCACTGTATTACTGTATGTGTTCACAAATGCTTTATATAATGCCTCTGAGATATGCCTGTCTGCTCGTGCCCAGCTGCCAAAAGGGGTGAGCAGGGGTTGTTTTAGAACTGTATCCCCCTTACCCTGACTAGGAAGCAGGGTCCCTACTTGGACAAAGGTACCTATCTCTGCCAACTAGAGACACCCATTTCTAATAAAATCCTTCACTAGTTTAAGCTGCTTTGGAGTGGGAATAGTAAATTTGAAAAATTGTAAGTCCTACCTGTTCCATACCGTTGCACAGATATGAGTGGAAATAGTAGTACTAACCCCTCCAAAGTCCAACACTTTCCTAATGTTGCTAAAAATGGAGTGGGAATAATACATCTAAACCATCAGATATCCAATACTTTCCTTTGTTTTGCTTACATTAGAGTGGGAATAATACATTTGACCACTACAAAACCTAGCATTTTCTACTGTTGAGTGGGATGAATATATGTAACACTTCTGAAGTCCAAAGTGTTCCCTACTTTTGGTCAAATTGATCGAATTGGAGAGGGAAATGTAAATATAACCCCTCCAAAATCCAACATATTTCGTCCAGTTGCTCATATTAAAAATGCGAATAGCAAATCTGACCCCTTCAAAGTCTAACACTTTCCCTACTGATGCTTATATTGAGGTGGGAATAGTAAATCTGATCTCTCCAAAATCCAGCACCTTTCCTGCTTTTACTTACGTTGGATTCAGAATAGTAAACTTGACCACTCCAAATTCCAATCCCTGCTGTTTCTCAAATTAGAGTATGAATCCTGAATTGAACCCCTTGAAATTGAAAAATTCAATACTCTCCCTTCGTACATTTGAGTGGGGATAGTAAATTTGAGTTTAATACTTTTCCTACTTTTTAAGATAAGTTGAAAAACTAAACAAAATTCATCCTCAGTCCAAAACTGTCCCAATTGTGGCTTAGGTTGGAGTTAGAATAGCAAATGTATCATTTATCTCCTTCAAAGTCCAACACTTTCTCTACCACTGTTTAGTTTGGGTTGTTAATGTTATATCCACATCTATATCTTTGATATATATATATATATATATATATATATATATATATATATATATATAGCTATAGATATTACCTACTGGCGGTCGCCAGTAGGTAGATATAGTTAGGACCCTGTTTCCATAGGAAATCCGCAACATTCTATTTGGAATAACTTTGGCGCCGGTCGACGAATCCTCGCGAAATTTTCGAAATAGGTGGGGCGCTACGCTCCGCTCCTACCCTGAAAGTCTCGGGGGGATTCGTCAAGCAGGGGCCGAGAAAAAAGGGGGGTCCCAAAACGCGTTTTCCCCATGCATTTTTCCATAGGACCTTTAGACACAGCTACAGCCCGAACGGCTGAACAGAATTACTTGAAATTTGGCAGAGAGGTAGCCATAAGGTCAAGGAAGTGCCTTTTGCAGGTCTGGTGTAAATCTGTTCAGTATTTCCTGAGAAAATAGCATTTAAAAGCATATATATATGTGGGCGGAGCCTAACCACACATCTCATCCTGAGATCTGATTGGCTGTCAGCACTTCATCCAAGAAGTGTTGGCAGCCATCTTGGGACCAATATACATGATAGCACCTCATTAAAAAGCATTGCAGTTAATAGAAGGTTTTAAGACTTTAGTTACATTATAAATCATTTGTTGATGGTACCATACTCATTTTAGGAATTGTGGTATGTTCTAAGGTGATTTCACCATGTGAAAAAGCCTTCTGCTGGGATATCATGATTGAGAGAAAAATATGTTCTCATGCTTTTACCACAGAGGTTTGGAAGGTGATCTATAGGCTAAACTGAGAGCTTATTTTCTGTAAATTCACATTATCTTTCTCAGTCATGTGAGAATGAAGTCTGACATTCTCAGTAAAACATGTACATCCAACAAGGGCAGAGACTGTCAGTTGATTCCTTTGTGTTCTACTGCAGCTTCCCAGAGTGTTCCAAAGAACTACTAGAGCGCTAACAGTCCTACTTATGATAAACGTATGGCACACCTGAAGCCATCTTGCTTGGATTAAAGTGGTAACTCTTAAAACATTTAATTTAAAAAGGAACAAAATGAGGGGGTTCATTTTTCCATAAAAAGTATGATTAGTGCTGCAGAAAGAAAAATTAGGGCACATTTTGAGTGACTTCTCAAATCCTCTTCTATTTCATTAAAAAATTCTGACATGCAGACTGAAACATGCACTTTCAATACCAGCAGCAGTTTTCCCTGGTGAGCAGTAGCTTTACTACAGTGATCTAATGAGCAAAAAGAGTGCTAACATTCTGAATTTATGGCAAATGTGTGACACATCTGAATGCCTTCTTGATGGAATCAAAGTAAAAAACTGAAAGTATTTCCTACTGAGGAGACTGCAGTAAATGAGGAAATTAGGAAACTTCATAACAAATAAGTCTCCCAAGATGGCCACCAGAGACAAAAGAGCCCAAATGTAGCCCAAATATCACCCAGATGTAGCCCAAGTATAGCCCAATGACAGAATGTCCCAGAATGTTCTTAAAAACAACTAGAGCGCTTACTGTCTTCATTATGACAAAAGTAAGGCACACCTGAAGCCATCTTGATTGGAATAAACTGGTAACACTTAAAACATTTAATTTAAAAAGGAACACAATGAGGAGGTTCATTTTGCCATAGAAATTATGATTAATGCTGAAGAAAGAAAATGAGGGCACATTTTGAGTGACTTCTCAAATCCTCTTCTATTTCATTAAAAAATTCTGACATGCAGACTGAAACATGCACTTTTAATACCAGGAGCAGACTTCCATGGTGCAGTAGTTTTACTACAGTGATCTAATGAGCAACTAGAGTGCTAACATTCAGAATTTATGGCAAATGTGTGACATATCTGAATACCTTCATGATGGAATCAAAGTAAAAAACTGAAAGCATTTCCTACTGAGGAGACTGCAGTACATGAGGAAATTAGGAAACTTCATAACAAATAAATCTCCCAAGATGGCCACCGGAGACAAAAGAGCCCAAATGTAGCCCAAAATCACCCAGATGTAGCCCAAATATAGCCCAATGACAGAAGTGTGCAAAACACTTATTATTTTGTGTTTTTGCAGTGTTATGTAGTGCAGACTTGTCAGGTATTGGAGTGCTTTACATGAGCATTGGTTACATCACACAAGAACAAATTCATTTTGGTTGTAGACATGGGGAGACTAAGTGATTTGACCAGAATCACAGAATGTCGAGCTGAAGCAGAAACTTCAACCTGGTTCCCCAGTTGCAAAGTCTGCAGTTCTGGAAGTAACACCACATCCTCTCCCCTAAGTGCAACATTTAATCAAGTGGTCAACTGGATAAAAAAACATAAAGATAACAAATAATTTAAAAGTGCTTTGTCGCTATTTGAAAACTCAGAAAATATGTCCTTATTTTAGTCTTTTAGAGCACTAACCATAATTTTGATGCCAATAAGACCCTCTCATATATGTAATTTCTAAAGGAAATGCTCTAGGTATTACAGTTTTGATTACATCAAGATGATGTCAGGCGTTCCACACTTTTGTAATAAATATAGAATGTTAGCAATCTAGTTGTTCATTAGGATACTGTTGAGAGGCAGAGGCCAGGGGCACGGACTCTGAAAATTGAAGGCAGGTAGGAGGGTGCAAAGGCAACAATTTAACCACACTGAGCAGGCAGGAAGGGCCGTGGAAGCACAACAGACTATGGAGGGCAGTGGAAAGGGGGGCAGGGGCAACAAACCAACAATACAGGACTTGCAAGAGAGGCTGTTGGAGGGAAGATCTATTACAGGTCAAGGAAGCTAGGGGCGGTCCCCAGATCCCCGGGAGCCACCACAGAACTGAGCAGGAGAGTGAGTCAGGGACAAAAGGGGCACCTTAATTTGAGCCGGGGTGCCTAGGAACGCTTGCTCCAAAAATGAAGAAAACAGACATATGAGACATGGAATTGGAGGCAGAATACAATGGCAGTTTAATGAGAAGATGCAACTTCAAAGAAACCGCAGAATAGAGACATAAAGTACAAAATACAGAATCCAGATAATCATACAGCTGTCATAATATTCTCTGTATCTCAATTAATGTACTGACAGAGAGAGAGAGAAAACACATCTATAAATGCATCATGAGAAACAAGTTACACCAAGGAAAATGTTACCTAGGAACACTCACGTTTACTCTTAGAGCAAGCATTCCTGCAATTACAATACAAAATCTTTTAAATGCAAAAGTAAAGAGAACAATGGTTAAACATAACATGACATTTCATATAGGTAAAATAGAATAAGATACTTCAAGCAAAGCAGAGCAAGACATTTTAAGCAAAGGAAGACAAGAGCTCCCAGCTCTTGGGGAAAACCTGCACTGCCTGTTAACCTACATACAGACGGCGAGGTAGTCCGTCGATATCTGTGGGTGCTCCCTTTTTATATCATTTTGTGGGCTCCTTTGCACGCTACATCTACCTACGTATGCTACCCAAAAGCTTCGTCTGCAGATTTTACCAGACATTTCGTCATTTACCCACTTAATGCTGACAATGGACTGGGTGAAAAGGTCAGTCTCTCAGGCCAATCGCTTATCGTAAGTTCCATAGAGCAAGCAGAAAATAATGGGTATTGTACGGGAATTCAATATATTCATGTATAAAATCTCCTCAGTTCTCCTAACTTGACGCTCTGCGGTTGCCACTTCCTTAAAAGCGGGAAACCTGCCCAGGAAGCAAGTACCAGTCCAGGATGCAGCCTACTGTATGTCGACAGCTTCAGGGGGATGTTGAACTTTGATACCGAGCACGGAGCACTCGGGTAGGGTGGGGGCTACTAGTTTGGATCAGAAGGCCTCGCAGACCTGCCTTCAGACTGCTATACACTAAAATTGCAGAGCTATGGTCAATTTAACAAAGAGGCCTACATATTGAACAGAAGGGCCTACACAGGGGTTTTATGCTGGCTGAGTGGTAAGGATGTCTCAGGATAATTATATAGCAACACAGGACCCGCTGGTCAATTTAATACGGCCTACAAATGCAGCTGGCAGGGCAAGGACAAGGGTCTCATACTTCAGGTGTGGACAGAACGGGCCAGGGGCCCCCTGTGATACAAAATCTACCCTCCTTCAAGGCTGTGGCAATGTAATAGACCATTGTGGGCAGAAGGAAGAGGCAATGGTAGTACAACCATACATGCCAACAGACCCGATTCAGCCAGGAAACGTCCAATGTTTTTAAGCTCAAATGGGCTTTATTTGATCTGTCTCCTGTCTACAATATCCTCTTTTTCAATGTAACTCAAAGGGGAAAATCAATACCCCAGTTTTTTTTCAAAATCTCCCTCTTACCAAGTTCAAAATGTTCGCAAGTATGGTACATTGGATCATGGAAGGAAATGGGATAGGGACATGGACTTGGATAACAGAGGACAGGAGGGACATGGAGAGGTGCACCAAACTGACCCTGCAGGGCAGGCATCAGGGTTTGCAGCAGCACAATACACCACACAGGGCATGCAGGACGGGAGCGCAGCACAACAATCCATAGAAAGCAAGAGGGAGGGGACAGGACCATGCACATGGACAACAGAGAACAGAGGGGCAAGAGGCAATGGTAGCTAGCTGACCATAATGGACAGACAGGAGAGAAAGCTGCAGTATAACAGACCATAAAGGGCAGGAGGGACGGATCAGGGGCATTACAATGGAACAGACAAGCCAGGAGGGAGGGAGTAGGGCTGGGGGCAAGGGGGCAGGGCAGGAGCAGCAAGATAGCCATGGAGGTCAGGCAGGATGGGCACTAGAAGCAAGACACACCATGAAGAGCAACAGTGAGACTGTGATGGCATACACACAGACCATGGAGGGAAGGTGGGAGGGGGTCAGGGGCAGCTAACTGACCACACAGGGAAGGTGGGAGGGGCCATGGCAGCACAGAAGACCATGCATGGCAAGTGGGAGGGTTAGTGGCAGCACAATGGCTATGATGGGCAAGAAGGAGGGTGGAGGGGCATGCACAAAGGACGATGGAGGATAGAAGGAAGGGTCAGGACCTGTGCACAGACAAGAAAGTTCAGGGGAAGGGACCTCACAACAGACCACACGGGGCAGGCAGGAGGAGCAGTTGCAGCACAACAGACCAGGGAGGGCAGAAGGGTGTGGCAGTACAATGGACCATGTAGGACAGGAGGAAGAGGATAGGGGCATGGCATGTGGACAGGCAGGGTGGAGGTGGCAGGGACAGGTTACAGTCATCTGACAATGCTAGGCAGGTGGGAGGGGAGTGGCAGCTCAACAGAACACTCAGAGTAGATAGGAGTGGCAGGTCCATGGGACATGGTGGGCAAAAAGGATGGAGCAGGGGCATGCACAAAGACATCGGAGGGCAGGGGGAAGGAGAATAGGGGCAGCAAGCTAAGCACAGAGTTTAAGCAGGAGGTCAATGATGGGGCATAGAATTGGGCAATGGAGGGCAGGAGGAGTGGACTGGTACATCATACTAAATTGAGGGCAGTGGCAGCACATCAGACCATGCATGGCAGGAGGAAGGAGGCTAGTCCATGGATTCACACAACAGAGGATAGGGAGGAAGGGGATGGGGCAGCAAGCTAACTGTTCAGAGAAGGCGGGTATTAGGAACTTTATTGTTTTTAAAACATTGTGTCTGTGCGAACTACTTAAAATATGAACAAGTATGCAGCATAATCTCACTTTTATTCAGGAAGAAGAGGACGTTTGTGACTGTGACTCCGGGCTCACTTGGCAGAAACACCCCCTGACCCTCCACCCCCTATCGCAAAATGTAATGCGCGTGAAAAGGGTAGGTGAACACAGTGTTATATAGAACATAGTCCTGAGAGCACGATTGAAAATGAAAACTAGATATAGTGTATGGTATAAACTATGCACCAAAAAGTGTGATATAAGATGAACCGGGCGTGAAATATAATATGCAATACATTGTGCGCAATGACAGATTCATGGGAGAGCGCGAGATAGCACAGGCACTAGCGCGTGCTATGCGATATGCGCCTTGGAGTGTAATATGCACAGGGCAGTGTTGTGTAACCTAACTAGTCTCTAAAGTTGTAATATAAAATATGTGCTGGGGAGTGTAACGTTGCATATGCACTGTGACAAAGATATGGATCCCAGATTGTAATATGTATGGCATAGCACTGTGCGTTATAACATAGGCATCGAGAAAGGCACGTTAGATGGGGCAATATAACCCGTGCGAAGACAAGTGTGGCATGACATATTCACGGGGTGGTGTTACAGTGCACATGGGCTAGAGAGTGTCATAGCATATGCACTAGCTAGTGGAATACAACACAGAGGTGTGTGGCACTCGGCAGGCAATGGTGGGTGTAACACAGCATTGGGCTCTGTCAGGAGCACGCTGTGACTCTCAAGTGATGTTCGTCCCCTTTCCAGAGAGTAAAATAAAAAGTATTACACATCCGGCAGTGGATGTGTGTTTTATTAACCGTGAGGGGGGTTTCTTGCATAGTTTTGGTCGAATTTTTGTCGAATCCCCTTTGAATGGCTTGGTGTGCATGTGTATTAAATGTGCCCGTCAATAGCTACCCATGTTTGTATAAATAAACGACAAGGGTGTCTACCAGGATTAGGCACGGTAGGGCATCAGACATGTCAGAGCTTCACTAGTGGTGTAAATACATTCCACGTGGATTCATTGCATGCATAGTCGCCTTTTAATGAATATCACGCAAATCGTCATGGTGATAGGTACGTACGGTTTGTCCAGCATGTCCTAGGTGTGTCTATAAATATATATTTTTTAAAAATAATAAAAAACAGTGGCCGGCCCTGGGGATTGGGGTCAAAAAAATATAATTAGGAGACTGGCCCTGGGGGATGGGGTCATCAGGGCCAATAAATTAGAATAAGAAGGGGAACCAAACAGCCCCCCTTCTTAAAAAACTAAAATAAATAAAAGACTGGCATCGTGCCGGAGGCCATGCCCCCTCCGTGCAGCACTCTGCAAACGCGCCCCCAACAGGCATCTCCAGTATGCGCCAGGGAGCTGCGCTGCAGCCAGGTGTTCTGAGGCCAAGCCCCTTTTTACACCTCTCTGCAACGCAGCTCTGTGGCGCTTACTGGAGGTACCTAGTGGTCTAGTTTGACCCTAGGGACCCTTAGGATTCAGGGGGACTTAATCTCTCAACTTAGAACAGCCACAGGGCGCGTTTACACAGTGGTGAAGGGAGGGGACGGGGCCTGAGGTGACGTGTGCAAACACGCACTATGGCACGTTTTAAATTGGGGATATAATTTCCCTTCAATACTGAGGGCCCCTGGGGGCTAACTAGCCCACCAAGTGCTTCCAGTAAGCGCCACTGAGCTGCATTGCAGAGAGGTGGTCCAGGCCGTGCCACTTTTTACACCTCTCTGCAACGCAGCTCTGTGGCACTTACTGGAGGTACCTAGTGGGCTAGTTGGACCCTAGGGACCCTCAGGATTCAAATGAACTTAATCTCCCAACTAAAAATGGACACAGGGCGTGTTTACACAGTGGTGAAGGGAGGGGACGAGGCCTGAGTTAACGTGTGCAAAAACGCCCTGTGGCCTGTTTTAAGAGGTAGTTTTAATCCCCATGCCCTATTATACACTAGGGGCTTACAGAGGAGGTCATGCTAATCACAGGGGGACCCCAACGCATAATGTTCCCTAGTGTATGTAGGTGTTTTCACTGTATTCTAAGTGTCTTTTAACATAGCACTGGCTCTAGGACTGGTTAGTCAGACTCAGTTACCACCAGTATCCGTCTGAAAAAGTTGAGGGTACAGGATGATTTTGCAACAAGGCTTCTTTCTGCTCTTTTTTTTGTTCTTTCTGCACGTTATCCTTCTTCCTGCACTTATCTTCGTATTTGAGGACTTCTGTTGCTTCTTTCTGCACTTCTTTTGTTTCTTTCTGTGCATTTTTTCTTCTTTCTTCACATGTCCTATCTCTGTAGGCATAGTTAGAAATTAGCATTTAAAAAAACTTTGAAATTCACAGAAAAAACCATAGGTTTCAGGCACGTCATAGTTAGGAATTAGCATTTAAAAAACCTCAGAAATTCACTGAAAAAACCATAGGTTTCAGGGGTGTTATAGTTAGCTGGACTTTTCACTTGTACAAAACCATTGAAATTCCCCCGTTATAGTTAGTTCAGCTAACTATAACTCGCGCGCCCGCAATGCACTGCTGATGACGTCACATATTACATCACTCATGACATGGTCAGTGACATCACTCATGACATCACTGATGACATCTCAAATGACATCACTGATGACATCACTGATGACATCATCCTTGTGATAGAGTGGCAGACCTCCTCTTCCCCTAATATAACCTTTGATACACACATTCAAAAATAGAAATTAAAATTTTAAAAACAATGGACATACCAATACCAGTTACAACAACCTATACAGTAATTCTAAGATCCACATACACATCCACTCATTCACCAACAGTCCTATACAGTCACTCATACATGTACTCACTCATCATATGTACTCATACACCTATACATCCTGTTACACAATGCCACTCATCCATAGAGGTACTCACACACATAGTCACTCATGCTAATAAAGAATCAAACATACATTTACTTGCATATACAGTTATACACACACCACCACACTTACTTCTACGGAAACTTACACATACTTAGTCTTTTAAACAATCACTTATAGAAACACATACTTATTCATATAGGAACTCTTTCAATCTCTCACTGTCACATATACTCGCTTATATACACCAATAGTCACATATACTAGTTTAAAACATATGTAGTTACTCATAAAGACACTATTGAGACAGTCATTCACTCACTAACACACCCATACACTCACTCATCCACCCATAGAGTCCTGCACACATGCTGTCTTCAACACATACAAAGAGTGAGTCATTAATTCATGCACCTATGCACTACGTAATACCCCCACCGAACCATGCAGACACTCAGACTGATACTCATAAAACCAACTAATAACCTATATAAACACCCATGTAGCTACTCACCAACCCATGCAGCCACTTATACACAAAGTGAGAGACTGATACAGATATTTACATATTTAAACATTACTCACTAAGCCATGTATTCACTATGAAACACTTAATCAGTCAGTTACACAATCAATTTTTCAAAAACAAATCATCCATTTAGACACTTATATACCCATTTATTCTTCCATCGACCTTGAGATATACATATATAAAACATATTTAATTTTCAGAAACACACACATTCACTGGATGATGTCATCAGTGATGTCATCAGTGATGTCATTTGAGATGTCATCAGTGATGTCATGAGTGATGTCACTGACCATGTCATGAGTGATGTAATATGTGACGTCATCAGCAGTGCATTGCGGGCGCGCGAGTTATAGTTAGCTGAACTAACTATAACGGGGGAATTTCAATGGTTTTGTACAAGTGAAAAGTCCAGCTAACTATAACACCCCTGAAACCTATGGTTTTTTCAGTGAATATAGATATAGATATCATTTTATTATTTTTCATTATCAACAATGTGAATGGAATATCTTAAAATGACTGACAAAATGTTTCTATTTAAGGTTGATTTATTTTAGATTATTTTTATATTAATATTTTTATATTTATTTGGAATATATATATTTTTTAACTTAACAATTTTAAATAGATTACAAATAATGCTCTCTCAGACATTTCAGGTGAGCAGATTCAAAATGTTTCTGGTGTTGCAGGGTGCTCTCGAATGTATCAAAGAATTAATAGTCATGGCACCATCATTAGGAAATTACAACACCTCACCTAGAACTTTACTATTCACTGATGCTAGTGCAAAGGGGTTAGAAGCATCATTGGAACAAATAGTGGATGATAAGGAGAAAATTGAGGCATTTGCAACAAGAATGCTAAATGATGCTGTAGCAACTTTTCCACGATTGAAATGGAAGAGGTATTCTGCTATTGAGCTATTAACCATTTTAAATTCTTTCTGTAAGGTCTTCCTTTTAAATTAAAAACCGAACATAAACCCCTTACATACATTTTCACAACCGAAGGGAGAGAACACTCTGCCCTTGCATAGTCAAGTGATTTTTGTGGTTAGAGGGCTATCATTTTAGGATTGACTTTGTTCAAGGGGACAAGAACTCAGTAGCAGACTGCCTCTTTCAGCTACCGAGAAAAGGTGATGTGGTGGTGGATGAGATAAGTGCTGATGATCGCATTTTAACTGTAACGTGCCCTGATATTTCATAGGAGGAGTGGGTTGAGTGTTCAAATAAGGATGACATTCTCACATAACCCTTTAGAAACCTTTGTGGGGCTGGTATTTGTCTTTTCCTTATATTCCAGTGACTTCTGCTATATTCAAATGTCAAACAGTATGAAGTGGAGCTAGGCTACTGGGATAACCTTCATAAATTGCAATACTCTGTTAAAGTGTACTAGTGTAACCCTACCATGGCTGTAGCTAATATGTCACAGCCATCTCTTTTTTTTGATGATGAAGCGGAACTGGCATTGCCTTGGAAAGAGTGGGAAAAAAGTATTTCAATCTTACTTGATAGATATTGGTTAAGAAAACAGCATATCCTGCTCCACTATTTGGGGTACAAGGTAGAAGAGTATATGAACATCTTGTAACTCCTCCATCAAAGGAGTGATGGATGAAGATGAGGGTCAGGAGGAGGTATACATATTGATATTTTGCAAACTAAAAGAACATTTTGAGAAAACACTGAATATTGCACTGGAATGGAACAAATACTTTAAAAGACAAGATTGTTCATGGGCAGCCCCCTAATCCCAATGGTCTACATGAGGATATGTGTTGCTATTGGGAAGTAAGACATGAAATGTACATCAACAATGCCATGGTTATGAAGATGAGGGTCAGGAGGAGGTATACATATTGATATTTTGCAAACTAAAAGAACATTTTGAGAAAACACTGAATATTGCACTGGAATGGAACAAATACTTTAAAAGACAAGATTGTTCATGGGCAGCCCCCTAATCCCAATGGTCTACATGAGGATATGTGTTGCTATTGGGAAGTAAGACATGAAATGTACATCAACAATGCCATGGTTATGAGATGTGGGAAAATTGTGCCTCCTAAAGACCTGTGGGACAGAATTGTTCAAGTGGCACATAAAGGTAATTTGGGGCACAGCATCACCAAATCCAAAGTCAGAGTTACATACGGGTTACCTGGTAGAGAGAGTAAGGTGGAAGATAAAGTCACGTAGTGTCTCACATGTTCCATGAGTGATAAAAGTAAACGTCCCTGGTAAGTGTGCCATCTAAGCTGTGGGACAAACTGAGGCTATACATAATGAGTGCTGTCAACATTTGCATGTGGTCAGGCAGATTTCCTATTATTTAAGTGGATTACTACTCACATTGGATAGTGGTCCATCACATTACTGCTCAAGACATGATTGATTTTGTGTCTGATACTTTCATAAGCGAAGGGATACCTAGTTCTATCATACCAGATAACGGTATTCAGTTGACTTCAGAGAAAATGAATAATGTTTTAAAGAATGTATCCACTGTACATCTTAAAACCACCTTGTATTGTTGTACAGCGAATCAGCTATAGGAAAGGGTTAATCGCATGTTAAAAGAATGCATTCCATCAGCACAAGTCTCTGGGGTACCTGCAGATTTTGCTGTTAAGAATCTGCTGTAGTCGTATGATACTGCCCTCAATTCTGTTAAGGAAATTTTGCCTTTTTTATTGTTTAACGGGAGCCTTCTGGGTACTAAATTGTTCAAATCAAATAAATACTGTATTAAAGTAGCATAATACAATTTTAAAAAAAATATACAGTGCATTATTTTGCTGGCAATACAGTGGACATACATCGATTTGCATAAATACACCTCTGAGTCTGATTGCACAGAATTAGCACACATATTCTACCAGAGACAAAAACATGGAATGGTCAGCAATGCCTGAGAGTGAATTTCTTACATAAACATTTGACTAGAATCTGACTTAAAAGTTAACTCAGCACCTACATTATAAGTACTTCTGCATTGATTGTCCAGTTATAACTGTATTAATGAAGCTTGCTAGTGGGGAGTAGCAATAGCTCATCTCACAGCGACATATACATACCCTATAATGTCCCCAAAAATCCAGACTAAGAAAGTGCAAGTGCTAAAGTGCAGTAGGTAGAATCAGTTATTCCTAGGCAATCATATTTACAGATTGATTCAGCCTAGGACTTTTGTGATTGTGATCAACAATGTATTGGGCACATCAATGTAACATTGCAGCAATATAGGCAATAAAGGCATGCCTGTAAAACTTGAGTATGCCTCCCCAATTTGTAAATAAGCTAGAGTTGGCCCACAATATATCTAAAACCACTCTTTAGGAGAAAAAGACTAACATTTCAGCCCTGCTTTCTTGTGTATAAAACTGACTGCAAGTAATTATCTTCTAAAGGCAAAGAATGTGTTGGGTGATTTGTCACTTTTAGGTACCCTCAGCTCTTCTTCAAATTTCCTATAGCCCAAATTCTTACATAACTAACAGATCCATGTACTCCTTTGCATATTGTAGGATGTACAGAAAAATAAATAATGTGCAATGTTTTCTGCCTGATCTAAAGTGCATAGAGTGCAAGTCTCAGTCTCGTGGGTTGCATTCATCTTCCATTTTGAGGTATTGGATCTGATTTGGAGTATTCCATAACAAAATTTCAATAACAGTATCTTTGTCAAAGAAGGTTGGATTTCGTCTAGGAAGTCTACGAATACAGAGACTGGTTTTATAATGAGTAATTAAGATGTAAGTTGCTAGAATTCGGTGGCGATGTTGGAAGTTTGCAACATAGTCCATGCACACTGATTTAACGTTTTTCTTTGAGTTAGTTTGTAGTGTTTAAGGCTTGTTCCAGTATGAAGGTAGAGCAAATTTTACAAAAAATGCTTTTACATATCGCAACCATGGGAGAGTTTAATTCCCATCTAACTCCAATATTTCCTTTAGTCTCAAAAATGGCCCAGCTCTTCCATGGTCCATATTCTTACCCAAAAGAGGTTGGATCTTAGATGTGCAATATGTTCTATCTGTTTAATATTCAGGTCTAGGTACATCGGGATCAGTGGTGCTCCAGCAGGCAAACCTAGGATGCTTTTCAGAAGCATTTTTTCTGTTATTGCAAAGGATTTCACGTTGTCTATACCCCATAATTCAGCTCCATATAATGCAGGAGCATGAGCCTTGGGCCTGTAGATTCCCAAAGTTGATGTTACTGCCTTGGTAACAGATCTGTTATACTTATTCAATATTGGTCAAGAATCTTGTACCAAGGCCATCTTAGCCTGGTTTACCTGGGGTTCCCATGATAATCTGGAATTTAAATTTATGCCCAGATATTTGAAGTTATTGACATTCTTCAGTTTCTGTTCCCCCTAAAGACCTATGTAGTTTCACAGTCATGTATGTTGTCTTACTTGTGTTGATTTCGAAAACTCTTTTTCCTGCAATAAATGTGGAAACTATCAAGTAGATTTTGAAGTCCTTTAGGAGTCTGGGAATTCAGAATGGTATCACTGCAAAAAGTGAAGCAGAAATTAGATTTGTACAGATCTTAGGTTAGTCATGGACACCATTTTTCATATGTTCCATGGCATCTTTACTATAGGGTGAGAACAGGGTGGGTGCCATTACACTACCCTGTCTGACTCCTCTTCTTAGGGATCTGTTCTGTAAGATTGCTTTGTTGGCCCTAGCGCATCCTAATTGTATATATTTATACCTCCATAACAAGCACATTAAACTAAACACCTGGTCGATGGTAGTAGTACAAGACCTAAATCCTGCCTGGAAAGGTAAAAGTATGTCATGTTCATGGA
Source organism: Triturus cristatus (assembly GCF_964204655.1). NCBI lineage: Eukaryota > Metazoa > Chordata > Amphibia > Caudata > Salamandridae > Triturus > Triturus cristatus. Next base: position 462,799,202 of record NC_140594.1, read on the forward strand.
TCCAATCCTTCAATCTGTCCAGTATTTGACGAGAAGAGATTTTTGCATTACATCTATAAGGCTTATTGGCCTATAAATACCACTTATTAACTTTTTGGTGGATTGGTACTATCCCGGCCCAATTTCACGATCAAGGTACGAGTGCCCCAGATGCAGCTATGTTGCATAGAATATTTACATAGTTCCCATACTTCCTTTCATACTTCAACAGATCCCCCGGAGTCTTGTCCAGCCTAGGACTTTTCCTGGTTTTATGGACTCTATTGCTCATTCTATATCTTCTAAACTAAAATGAAGCACCTGCCCATTATTTCTATCAACTATGGATTCCTGTAGTGACTGTTTGTCTTGCTCCAGGAGAGTGGGTGGGTGCAGAAAATTTAGTAAAGTCTGTGATCCAGGTGGCTGGGTCCACATAGGCCCACATGCATCAAAGCAAAAACCGGTCGCAAAGGGGCAGATTCTCAGAATCTGCCCCTTTGCGACCGGTATTTTTGCATTTGGGATGCAGCATCCCAAATGCAAAAATCGCAATTTAAGTAATCTCTAAATTGCGATTACTTAAATTGCGATGGCATTTAAGGAATCTCAAATTGAGATTCCTTAAATGCAATGCATTAAAGTAAAAATATTAGCGATTTCGCTAATAGGGGGAGCAAATTACCATGAAGTTGAACTTCATGGTAATTTGCAAAAACTTTGAAAAATGCACTAAAGTGCATTTTTCAAAGTTCCATTTCACACACACATACCCTTGGGGCATGTGTGTGTGCAAGATGTACTCATATGCAGATTTCAGGGGTGCAACAGGGTGTCCTTTTGACACCCTGGCACCCTTGAAATTGCATGAGCAATTTGCGATTCTCTAATTGAGAATCGCAAATTGAGAAAGTCTTCCTATTCATTCCTATGGGCCCATAGGAATAAATGGGGAGTTATTCCTTAATTGCGACTCGCAATTTGCGAGTCGCAATTAAGGAATGTTTAGAAATCGCTATTTTGTAAGCGATTTCTACATGCATAGCCTTTTGCTATTCCTTATTAGCGAATCCTTATTTTTCGCTAATAAGGAATCGCAAATGGCATTGTTGATGCATGTGCCAGATAGTGCTCTGTGTGGGAGACAAGGTCTTTATTTTCATGAGCTACTATTTTCCAGAATAAAGCGGAATTCCTGATTTAGCAGCTTGTAATATGTCAGACCCTTTTAGGTCCTCCCAGGTTTTTTGTGCATTCAGTAATACTTTTTTATAATTAGCCCCTGCTTCACAAGAAAGCCTTCCTAATCTTTAGACTATAAAGGAGACGTTTCTTGGCATTTTTACATTTATGCGAGTACTATGGGTTAGATGGATCAATTTTCCTCGGTTCTGGATATATTTTTATAGCAAGGGCTTTTGTAAGAAATGGTCTTAGCGCTGTGATAAGAGTTTGGTGGGTAGTGATTACAGAGGATCGTTAAGGGTAGTTTCTGATGTGTTCCCCAAGTACCTCAGAAAGGATATTGTAAATATTACTCATAGTATCTGTATCATTCATGACACTAGGCCATTTTAGTGATCTACAGTTATTCTCTACTTTTGGTTGGTTGATCAGGAGTCAATACCGGCAATTTGTACACCATTCTTATTTCCTTTCCATTCCAGGCACAGGGGGTAGTTGTCACCCTCTACTCTTTCACTATATATTTAAAAGCTGTAAAAAAAAATCCATGTTGTTATACTGTGCAGGATATAATCAATTCTTGAGCAGGCTGTTCCCCTTTTAAATGTATATAAAGGAGTGCTATCTGTATTACCATCCTTGATCCTGCCGTTACATGCTCGTAGCCCATGTTCTATTGTAAAGTGGGCCAATTGCATGGTTGCAGTTGTTCATAGTACATGGTTATCTGCCTCTAATAGAGGGATTCCCCTCACTAAATCCTCTTCCTCTGTGATTGCATCCATTCCGATAAGGGGTTCGTAGGTACAATTGAAATCTCCACCTACGACTATTGTGGCACTGGGGTCTAGGGTATTATCCAGGGATCTAACAATCTCTGATTCAATATTGACTTTCTTTGGTCTACTAAATTGTTTCCCAATTGGATGAGACAAAGGGATACTAGATGGGTTCATCAATACAGTGTGAGTGATTGTATCAAAAGTCATCAGCATGACTACAAAAGGAGATATGACACAAATGTGGAGTCGGTAAGTCTTCCTAACCACTGAGGGTAAATTGGGTCAGTACAAATGTGGTGACACTAGAGTATGGAACAGTGTGGATTATGGCTGGAATCTCCAAGTGTTATAGCTCCACTACAGAGAGAAATTCTGGTACTGAGGTTCCCTTGTCAACTTCTCAGGAGCAGTCTGAGTTGGCCCATAGGTCTCATCAACATTACGCTCCTGAGTGGCATGAAGATTATCCTTTTCAGGAATCATTTATGGGAAGGAAATGTGTTTTGCCTTATTTTCAATGGAAGAGCAATGAGTTATGCCTGCACACTTAAGTAAAAACAATGTACAGTCCAATTTAAGCAATTTTATTAATATTGTATTGTGGTTTTAAACAGTGGAAATAAATTTTCAACATTATACCTACTAACAAGGTCCAAGTGGACAGAAACCCTTCAGACAATCATTGTTAAAAGCCATCACCGGATGTTTATCAAGTTAATTAAACAAACATAAAGCCAGAATGGTGAGAGTGACTCCTTCTGTTTTTTGGGGATATAGAGCTGTTAAAGTGTAGTATGGTGTGGTCCATAATCAATTCTGTTTTTTTATTGTAAAAAGCCTTACAAACAAGTTGTACGGTTCACACTTTCTCAGTAAAACTATGCATTCATTGGACAACATAAACATCAAAACTGTGCGAAACTGAGTCTCCACACACCATCAGGATATATTTGCCTAAGTCCGGCCTAGTTCACGGTGCTCCATTTGTATCCCTAACCTAGCAAGGTAACAGGTGGTAGTGTAACCTCAGAACATGACAAGTCTGACTTCCCAAGGAAATAGTAGAAACAGATAGAGAACCCTTTCATTTAGTAACTCATGCATACCCAAAGATATCCACAAGAAATAAACACATGGTGTTTTCAATATTAATTGAAGCAATGTGATTCGTGTGTACAATTTGTGGGCTGCAATTAATAATAGAAGTAAACAGAACAGTGTGATCAGCATTATAAGAATAGTAGAGAAAATAAACAAATCAGCCATTGCGCTGTTACATAGGATTTATTCTTGCATATGAGTACTGTGTGTCTAAGTTGGGTGAATCTGCCAGAATCCTTGTAGGGAGATCTAACTAGCATGTTAACTGTGGGTAACTGAATCAGGGAGCCTGTCTTAGTGGAGAACTGGGCATCATCCCTTGCAGGTGGTAAACAGGAATCAGCTGGGCTGGAATTTCGGAATGGGGCAACCTCAACAGTGTCAGCAAAATACTCCTCTGTCTAACAAAGGAGTTATGTTATTCCTATAGTAAACTTCATTCATGATATCATGTGGAGCCCCAGTCAGGCTACTGTTGTTGATTCTTTTGTAATAGCTGTGTCGCCAAGTGGACAATAACAAACAAGAGCATTCTGCACAGTGAACTTAGCCCTTGTACAAAATGTTCAAGGCACTCAATATTATCCCTATGAACAAGTGTAAATGTAAGCAAAGCCATTTCAAATAATATTATCCTGAAAAAGTATGCAAGCAAATTGTTTTCAAATGTCAGCGTTTAAGAAAACATGTCAATTTTAAAACATGAGCATGTAAAAGGGTGGTGTACCTATTAAGGCCTAATATGACCACATGACTAATATTTTATATATCACATAAAAGAAGGCTAATCCTTCACAACAAAACCTATATAAAATCCTTTCCGACTTAATTTGAGAAAGGTAGTGTTCATAGAGTGCACCATTTAACAATATAGATAAAATCACCTAATCCTTAGGTAAAATACATAATATAAAATACCACGCTTAGACGGTAAAACAAAGAAGCGCAATAAATGAATGAGTTAATATAGCCTTATATCCTGCCGCAGTGGGCTGTACCGGCTATTAAAGGCCCTCTCTAGCTTTAAAGGCCTGAGCCGAAGGCAAGGGCATTTAACAAGGGAGCGGGACTTTAATAGCCTGTATAGCCCAGCTATGAAGGGCTATAAGGATTTTAGGACATTCTGCCAGTAGAGAGCAGAATGTCCCAACAAATAAAACAAAGGCTTCAGGGAGCGCGACGGGATTGAATTCCCCTCAGGCTCCCTGAAGCCTTTGTTCACAGCAACAGCTGTGAACAAAGAAACAGTGGAATGTCGGAGCTCCGGGCTTATACCAGCCATTATAAGCCCGGAACTACTCCATTGTTTTCCATGGAGCTCCCAACATTCCAATCTTCTAATACCAGGTATATAATACTAGATAGTAAGCTAGTTAGGGCAGAGGCATAAGGAAAGATGGATGTTTCATGACCTAACACAAATCATCACTACTATAGGCTCTATAAAACAATGCTAGTACATCTCAACATTGTGAACTTTGTGGCCACCCAGGTACCGAATACCCAAGCCAATAACTTACTACTTTTTCAACTTAACTCTGAGTACCGTCCCCATCTGAAATGACACCTAATTTAAGGTGCAAACAGTAATAGTGTAATAAATATAAACCTGGCGTAATAAATAACAGACGTAGATCTACGTGCTGTCCACCAAGTGGTACACCACTTGATATAGAGTGCTAACCCTTATAAGGAGCTGAGGACAGGAGGTATCAGACTAGGTTTAGATGCTATTATTTCTACTGCAAGCAAAACCTAGTTATACAAACTTGAGCTTGTACCTTGTTTTACCACAGTTAAATTGTTTCTGTTGATATATAGCGGATGTGTGCAGTTCCATGCAGTGTACCTACATGTATCATGGCTGGCTGCGCTGCGTACGACTTCATATCAATCTGAGATCATTATCTGATATAAGGGGTTTTACATACTTCTGTCAGTTGTTTGATGACCAGCCAAGTCCCACAAAGAAAGACTGATATGTTACTAAAGATATCCTTCCTGTATATCCTATTATAGAGCTCAATCATTTCTGTAATGCTTTCGATCCCATATACCTCAAAAAGTGACCGCAGACACCTGGATCGAATGGGTGAGATATTTGTACAAATACATAACAGGTGTATTATAGTATATCCCTCCTCTCACAGAGCAGTTATATTGAGAGTCCTCCTCTTTTAACCATTTTGTTTTCACGAGATATGACCTTGTTGGGAATATCGCTAGTCTGAACAGAATGTATACTCACCTTTTTGGTTAGACTGTATTTTATCTAGGTAATCCTTAAACCCTACCTCAGTCGTAGATCAAGGATAAGAGTCTAATAGACTGACGAGTGGTGTCCTTAAAAAAATGTAATGGCCCTCCTTGACTAGATCCACTATATCAGGACCTGCCTGCCCGGGATCTTCCCATAGTTTTATCAGGCCTATAGTCATTAGCAATTTCCTTATGTGTGCAGAGCAGAGACATGTTCATTTACCAACACCCTTACTCACCTCCTCTATGGTTTTAAATAACTTCAAGGGGCCGATTAGGATGACGGTCGGTAAGGCTCCAAACGGAATTCAGATTCTCCTAAACCGCTTCGGAACCTATGTTTCCGACATCCACAGAAACCTTTCCGACTGACCAACTACTATAGAAGTTAACTGTTCGGGCTGTCCGAATCGGTTCCAATCGGGACTCAGAGCCACCGAGTTGGTCAGAGCTGATTCGTACAGCTCTATGGACACCGTTTCTGACCAAGCGATTACAAGGTCAGTCTGACAGTTATTTTGACTCGGCCTGCCCGACACAAAACAGCTGTCAGACTTTGACTTTGGGGGCCCATCGCAGGCCCCCCTTTATCCTGAGGGCCACAGTTGGTGTCCCTGGAGGCACCCAAGAGACCCCCCTTTAAAACTATGCACACTGTGGCAGGCACCATGGGGTGCCTGCGACAGGGTACAAGGTTTACCACGACCACCGCTTTTTTCGATGGGAGCCTGTGTTCTCATTCGGAACACAGGCTCCCATTGAAGTCAATGGGAGATCGACCGAATGGTGTTTGGGAACATTATAATCGTTTGGCCGGACTCACCTATCCCGAGACGGTCGGAACCGATGCCGAAACCCAGTCGGTCGGAAGAGTTTCCAACCGACATCGTAATCGGGCCCTTAGTCTTTATGTTTCTGATTAATCTAATCCAATATAAAACTGGCTGAATTATAGCCTAAGCCATAATAGAAACTACATCCAGTTGCGCAAAAATGGGAATCATGGGAGAACCATATCCCATGCTCAACAAAAATCTAAAAAAGCTGCTTTTAGCTGCCTGTAGCTTCTCCATTTTTTCATATCCCCATATCCCAGCTCCATACAAGGTATCTGCTAGCACCTTCAGTTTGTAGATTGGCAGGATACCACTTAAATGCTGAGAGCCTGCCTCATGTCTAAACTTAAATACCGCTCGAATGGTTTGTTTGCATAGTAATGGTTGCCTTAGTTACATGATCATTCCAGTTTAATTTACTGTTCAGATGAAAGACAAGGGACTCGTAATGATTGACCGCCTCAATTCGCTCTTAATTTACCATGATCTTTCTTTTGAATGCTGGTGATGGCTGCATTACCATGGCCTTTGCTTTAGAGATATTAATGGCCACGCCCTTGCTAATGCAATATTCCTTGAACCTGGTTGGCATTTTGTGCATGACATTCTCTGTCATGGTAATTAATACTGCATCATCTGCCAATGGGATGAGAGGAACCTTGCTACCTGCAATTTTAGGGACGTCGAGTGGTAGTTCCATAAGATATTCTAGTACATCATTTATAAATAAGGTGAAGAGTAGTGAGACTAAAATACACCATTATCTTGCCCCCTTTTCAATCAAGTCTGGGGTAGTGCACTCCTCCATTTTCCCATAGTGTACAAATGCAGTATTATTCTGATGCAAACCTTTTATGGTTTGTAATAGTGGACTTGCAACCCTCAATCTCTCCAGAGCTTCCCATACTTTAGAACGATTGACGAGGTCAAAGGCTGACTTAAGGTCAATAAAAGTTAGGTATTGCAAAGTTTTATGAATAAAAGTATATTTACAAAACTAGTTATAAGCAATATAGCTGCTCAACTGACACAACTTTTGATCTGAAGCCAGGCTACAGCTCTGTCAGTAGGTTCCCAGAATCTACTATACCTTGTAGTCTATAAATTAATACTTTCCCCAATATTTTCCCCACTCTATCCAGTAGGAAGACTGGGGAATAATTTGATGTATTTCCTAGGCTACCCTTTTTATGGATTTGCATTAAAATTTGCAGAACACCAGGAAGCGGGTATACAGCCACTATTTATGGGAGCGTTAAAGACCTTTGTCAGGGTCCATGACGAGTAATGGGTCCATCTGTAATATAGCTAGTGGTACAGAATCTAGACCAGACACCTTATTTTTTCCGTAGACTGGAGTACTCGCTCAACATCTGGCCTTAAAATTTGCTATCGAGCAATATCGCTTTGACCGTCATTCCTGCACTCATATACATGGCCTGGTGGACGCCCTGTTCCCTCCTCCTTTTCTACTCTATACAAGTTGCTAAAATGTTGTTCTCCCAGGCCTTTAGTCCAATATGATGCCTTATCTGGTTGTTAGTTCCCTTTTCAACATTGCTAACTAATCTCCAAAAGTAACAGAATTTCTTTTCGGCTGTTGCCTGCTTCAACTCCGCATAGAACAGATGCTGTTGACTACGTTTCTTGGTTTTTAGCAATGTCTTGTAAGCCCGTCTGAGGGTCTGAAATTACCTTTTACTTTGCCTGTCACACAGTGTCTATGAATAAAGGCCTTTGAGACTAGCCTTTTTTACTGGTAGTTTTTTCATCGCCCCACACAGGTCTGGGTCTATTAACTTGAATGTGGTTGGTATAGTTAACCATGCATGTCCACATTAGTTTAATTTCTCTTATCAATTCCTGAAAGGTGTCCAAAATAAGGTAATTTGCTATGTCCTGGTCAGTAAAGACAACTTTTCCCATCCTATCTGATAGAAGTTCTAGTTGGGGCAACTCAGCTTGATATTTATCATACTTCCAGTGTATTGGTCTCCTGTTGTTAGCTGGCTCAATTGGGACAGGGCAGAGGTTCTCAGTATATATCAGGGTCCATTATCTACTAACCCCAATTGAAAGTCCCAGTGTGAGAGGGTCATGATCACTTTATACCCGCCTCTCCACAAGTACGTGGCTTACATTAACTGAGTTCTCATGGTTGATTAAGACACAATCTATCAGCGAACCCCTAGGACCTGTTCCATAAGTTGTTTTAGATGGGGCGTCAGAAATAGTGCAGCTAGGTAATGGCTGGAGACCCATCTCCAATAGTAGATTTACAAATACCTCACCCTTTCTGCATGATTTCCCCATGCCATATCAGGTTCTGGTATATGCAGTCATAAAGGGCTAACCGCCTCTGAACTCTGAACTGTTCTGATCAGAGGAGTTGGCCTAATGGCTATGGCGGTCAACCTCGAATCTGGGGAACTGGGTTCAAGTCTCGGCAATGATGCTGAACATTCTGGGAAAATCACTTAATCTACCCTGCCTAACAAAAAAAATGATGTGTCCTCATGTAGCACAACTGGTGCTATGTAAAGCTCTCTGATACCTGTGGGTCAAGTTCACTCTATATAAAATTCCGTAAAAAAAAATACAGAATGAGAACACCAAAGAAGACATTATCATATTTGCTACACTGATAGCACAGATACACGCTTATTAGAGGGTAAAATAGGAATGGAATTGAGAATTACATGTTGCAATAATGAGGCTAAGAATGAGAATTGTTTTCAGAGTTATTTTCTGGTTTTGAAAGGCAGAATTAAAATAGACTTCCCTGCATAGAATACCTTTCAACATAACAAGCATATCTACTTAATTGATTATGCATGTGGAAATTACTGAGCAGTGGCCAGAGTAGATTTGCAAAGTGTTTTATCTCGGACTGAAAGGGATCATTACCCTCTGAGTATACTACTGTAGAACTGTGACAGGGACAAATTAAGGAGCACTGATACATGTGGCTTATGTGATACAAGAGAGAAAAGGAAATTCAAGTGGGGGCAAATTTCAAACAGTTTCTTCAGAAGAAAAAGATTAATGTAAGTATGGAAGCATACTGCTACATAGTTAAAAAAAAACAAATGTAGGGTACAGTAATCGTTTTTCCGTGAATTGTGTTAAAATAATGCTTTTGTTGACTCAAGGACCAAAAAAAGGAACATCACAATATCATGGCAGAAAGAAAGAAATGGATGCTTTGATGTTTTGCTTGAACAGACCCAGGCCTGTTCATGAACAGCTGAGGTGATTCAGAGCAAATCTGAGCGCCTGTTTCTTTTGCCTTTTGATATATCCAAAATCAATACATATAACAGATTTTCTCCAAATTAATGTATTTAATGCGGACAGCACAAGTTGGAAACAATTATCATGGATAGCTTCTCTGTTTTCAAGTTGTGTTGTCTAAAGTTTGTGAATTAGCTGAGTTATACCTATGACCTAGGCCCAGGCAAAACTTAATTTACACTGGCATAATCTCATATGATTTTAGTAATTTCATTTTTAGCAGAGATGCGTCAGTTCAATTGCATCACGGTAAAAAACCCTTGCCCATCATGGATGTGTTGCATTTACTATGTGGCGCAAGGATTGACAGATGTGTCACGCATCTTGTGGCTTAAAGGTAACTTATTGCTGGAGTCGTGTCGCAATCATGACGCAACTCCGGCGATGCTCAGGAATGCCTATTCCTATTGTACTGCCTCACTCCTTACGCCTGCTTCAAGCAGCTATAAGGTTTTCACGCAGTGGCGTCGTAGAAGTGATGCAGTAAAATCTTGAAGATTTCACTACATCACTTTTACGATGCTTTCCTGCGTGGGAATGCCCACCCTGCATACATTATACCTGACGCAGGTATAATGTGATGCAGTGCTTTACAATGTGACGTATCTCCTTAGATGTGTCACGTTGTAAAAGTGTTGCAAAATGGCGCATTGTTTACGACGACGATGCGTCACAAAAGTGACGCTACGGCGGTGTAAAAGTGTCGCAAGGGGCTTGTAAATCTGCCCCGAAGTTTCTAGTTCTCAGTGGTGTGCACCCTGTCCAAGCAGGAACCACAACCCTAGTCAGAAACACACCTTAAATTAACCTGTGCTCTTCCTCTGGTAGCTTGGCATAGAGCAGTCAGGATTCATTTAAGAGGCAATGTGTAAAGTATTGGTGTACACAACACACAGTAAGGCAGTGAAAACACCACAAAAGAACTCCATACCAGGTTAGAAAAATTAAAAATATTTTGTAAATAAAACAAGACCAAAACAACAAAAAATCTGTAAAAGTCAAGATATGAATTTAGAAAGATTAAATGCAAAATTTGGGCTCAGAAGCAAATAGTGCTTAAAGAGTTGAATGGTCGCACAGGACAGGGATAAAGTCAAGAGTTCAGGCCACCAGCGATGGAGCGCAGGCTAGCTACTGAACCCCCTGGGCCTGCTCAGTCCCCTGAGGAAAAGTACCTTAAACTTTGTAGCAGTATAAAATGCATAGATTATCCCAATGCAATTGGGGGTTTGCAACAGATTTCTCCATGCAACTGCAGCAATGCGTCCATTCCGTTGAGCAAAGCATAGGATTTGTGTGCAGCAGTTCCAAATGTGATGCCTCATGTTAATCCATGCTGGCGGGGCGATTCGTTGGTTTTCTTCACATAGTGGTGGTGATGCATTGGTTCGGAAGCAGTGGTTCCCGAGGCGATGTGGTGTTTCCGAGTGCGATGCGCCAGTCCGGTCCCTGCAACAGGATGCATCAATCCCAATCTAGCAGCAGGGGATGGGCCTGTTCAGATCGGCGCTACAGGGCTGATGCACAGATTCTGGCAGGTGCAGCACTTTAACTCACTTCCAAGGGCCCTGGACTGGATTGGCACCACTGGGCAGAGCAAAACTTGCCGTGAGCTAAGTCCAGGTGCTGTTTTGAAGAATGAATTGAAGTCTTTGATATCCTTGAGACTTCAGAAACTGGAGGCAAGCCAACAAGCCATTGCAAAGTAATTAGGTTCTGGGATGTAGAGATGCAGGTCCATTCCTTCTCACACCCAGTCAAGAAGCAGCAGGCAGCACACCAACACAAGCAAAGCAGTTCAGCAAAGTAGCAGTCCCTCCTGGCAACACAGCAGTCCTTCTTCCTAGTAGAATGTCCTAATTTCCAGAAGTGTTGTGATTTGGAGGTGTCGGAGGTGCAGTACTTATACCCAGTTGGACCTCTGAAGTCAGCGGACTTCAAAGAGACGCTTTGAAGTGCAAAAGACACTGCCTTTCCTGCCCTGGCTCCATGTTCACTCCAGGAGGGTTTCCAAACCTTTGTGTGGGGAAAGGACACAGCCCTTTCGGTGCTATGTGTCAGCTCCTCCCTCCCATCCTAGTTAGGATGACCCATCAATATGCAAATTGCTACCCAGTCACACCTACACTTCATTTGTGTTTGGCTGTCTAGAGGGAATTTCCGAATCCAGGTGTCACCCAGCACAGAAGTGTATTTTTGAGACAGGTGGCAGGCACAAAATGTTTAAGTTAAAAAATGCCAACATTCGGGGAGCGTGGTTTGATGCCCGGGAAAGATCGCGGCGCCCAAGTGAGGCTCCTCGGGACCGCGCGAACGGAGCGCTGCAGACTGCCGTTTTAATGGGGCAGGTGAGACTTCCTGAATGGAGGATGATCTCCTGGATCTAAAGATGTCCTTTGCGGTTGTTTTCTCGGCCTCAGCTCTCAGCTTCAAGTAAACAAAGTTTCGGCCTCAACACGACGCAAAGTGCGGCCGTCATTTTGTCCATCAGGAAGCTTCCTGAATGTTTTAATTCCTCACACCGCTCTTCAAAACAGCAATTTGTGCTTCTAACTATCCTATTTTAGAGCCCTTTTCAGTATTACTGCATCTTTGAGAAGGGCTATGACTATGTTTACCTGAGATTATTTCAGGTTTTCTCCTCAATAACATTTTTCTCTTTAAAATGCTGGAAATAACGAACGCCATTTTGGGACAGAATTACCATTGACTCCTATATCCACGTTGATGTTCTGCTATAGTTAATGCCTTCCACTATCGCAACACTTTTATAAACTATACTGTGATTTTATTCATCAGAGGGAAATGCTTTAATCCCTTACTATATAGCAGTTTTTCAGCTTCCTTCGTGTCAATATTACTGTGAACACTCGAGCAGTATTCCTATCTCCTCCATTAACCTATATGGGAAGACTGAAAAAGCAGGACTCACTTGCCCCACGTTCCACACAGTCTTTTGTAAAAATTCTGATTTTTTTTTACAGAGTTTTCCAAAATGGAGAAATCCATACTATCTTTGTCTAAGGGACTTCTAATCCTATTTCTTTAGCAGCAGGGAAAGGCACTACGAAATGTTTGAAAAAAGATCCTCCTTATCCGCCAAAGTCTTCTTCTCCTGTCTCCCGGGATTTGCTGCAGGAGCAGATTCGTGCTCTTAGACCTTTTATGGAGGAAACAAATACCAAGGTGCAGTTCCTCACCGATAATTGGTCTCAAGTGAATGATAGACTCACGACAGTAGAGCAAAATGTATCGTCGCTTGGATTTACTGACTCTAAAGTTTCTATACTTCTGACAAAGGAATCCTCTCTCCAATGACAAGTCGAGGACCTTGAAAACCGGAACAGAAGAAATACCCTGCACATATATGGACTGACAGAAGGAACAGAAGGTTCAGATTCCCTCCTTTTCTTCAAGACATTTCTTCCTAAGGTATTACACCTACCAGAGGATACTGTGCTTAATATTCAATGTGCTTACAGCCTAGGTCTTCAAATTACTGTTGTATCAAATTCACGAACGCCAAGAGGAGTCATCTTGTATTTCCTAGAATACGCAGATTTTATGAAGGTCATTGCTTTTCACTAAATTGTTGATTGGGAATGCTCCAGTTTCTCTACTCAACATATATGCTCCCACTACTGAGGATCCCGCTTTTTGGATATCCTTGGCTCAACAAATTACAAACTGCATTGACGATAACTTTATCCTTGCAGGTGACTGTAACCAAGTCATGGATCCCTTTTTAGACCGTAACTCAATAGTCGCTTTTACCCTTATAAGGCTCATAAACGTTTTTTCCAAACTATCAAACAGTACAAATTTATGGATGCTTGGAGATTATGTAATCCCACTACAAGAGAATATACTTACAATTCTCCAACCCATCACACCCAATCCTGATTAGATTACTTTTTTTTATATCTCACAATATTTCGCAATCATTAATTGCTGCAGATATTGGCTCTATTCTAATATCTGATCATACTCCTACTACTATCCAACTTGATATCTTACAAAAACCTAACACCCCAAAAAGATGGTGTTTTAATAATGCACTCCTCTTAGTCCCAGTATTTACCTCCTCTTTTATCTCCTTTTCCAATGAATCTTTTTTGTTTAACCAATCCAATAGTTTACCTTGTCCTGTTATATGGGATGCTTTTAAAGCAGCAGCTAGAGATTTTATTATTTGTTATGTCTCCAAAAACCGGAAAATTTCATGTGAGTTAACTAAAACCATCTTATCCAAGATAAAGAAACTGGAGCAATCCTATTATTCTTCAAAATCATTGGACTGTTTATCTGAACTTATAAATGCCAAGTTTCAATTCAATAAGGAATCAACAGATAATGCCTCAACATTAAAGTCAAGTGCAAAATTTTGTGGTGGCCAAAACAAAGCTAGTAAAATATTAGCTAATTACCTGAAAGTTAAGCATAACAAACTTAATATAGAATCTATTTTGAATGAACAACTCACATTGAAATTAAAGGGCACTGTAATTTTGAATGAATTACTCCACTTTTATGAGATACTGTATACATCAGAAATCCCCCTTTCAGAGCATCAAATCTCTCAGTTTCTCTCTGGTATTCAATGCCCCTTTGATGTTGGACCAGATCTTTGTACCTTAGAATCTGACATATAACAAAAGGAACTACTAATTGCCTTACAGACACCCAAAAAAGACAAAGCCTCAGGACCAGATGGCTTCACCGTTGAGTTTCTTTTACATTTTGCACAATTGCTACTCACCAAATTATATAATCTCTTGGATTTCTTTCTACACTCAGGTGCTTCCTCTGGCTCTTTTTCTGATGCTCTAATTTGCCTCATCTCAAAGGATGGTAAAGATTTATGATATTGCAAAAATAGCCAACCTATTTCATTAGTTAACATTGATTACAAACGTTTTTCAAAGGCTTTGGCCATGTGTTTAGAATCCTATTTACCCAAATCATTAGGAAAGAAACAATCTGGCTTTGTTAAAAACCATCTTGATATAGATAATATTCTCCTATTTTTTTACATTATGTCCAAGTCATCCCACTTATCCCTATCGCTGGTAGCAGTGGCCTTAGATGCAGGAAAGGCGTTTGATAGAGTGGAATGGCTTTACTTTTTCACACACTTAAGTGGTTTGGATTCAGTCCTAAAATGAAATCTATAATATCAAATCTCTACTTTAACCCGCGAGCAGCGGTGTGTGCAAATGTTAATACATCTTCATTTTTTTAGTTGGCCAGAGGTGTTCATCAGGGCAGTCCTTAATATCTGCCTCTTTTTAATTTAGCCCTAGAACCTTTTTTGTCCAGAATACCCACATCAAACTGCCAGCATATGCTGATGATGTTTTACTTTTTTTTCACAACCTCAGTCCTCTATTCCCGCTTTCCTATAAGAAGTTGAGTCTTTTGCCTCTGTTTCAGGATATAAATTGAATATAGATAAATGTGAAATACTACCTTTAACAAAGTACACCTTTAAGGATGGTTTTAGTGTCTCAAACTTCACTTGGAACCCACATCATATCAAATATCTAGGTATACACTTCGGTCCTTCCATTGCAGATTCAATATCTCGCTGTATAGATAATTGCATTCAAAGAATCTCCACATTGACTGCCAAATGGCACCCCTTATACTTATCCTGGTGGGTCATTTAAACACCCTAAAAATGATGTTGGCCCCCATAATACTCTACACAATTTCTGACATTCCAGTATACATCTCTTAAAATGTTTTAAAGAAAATTAATTCTGTGTTATCCTCCTTTTTATGGAATAACAGAGAATCATACATGTCTTTATCAAAATTGATACACCCAAAAGCAGAAGGGGGTGTTAATTTCCCAGACTTTCGTACATACCATAAGTCTTTTTTACTTCACCAACCATCAAGATGGTTCGCTGAGTCTTTAGTGGACTGTCCGTTATGGGTTGAGCTGGAGCGTTCTTTTCATTCCCCTTTTTCATTCAAGAATATATATCTTTCACCCACAAGCCACAATCTCTTTCTATCCCAATACTCAAACATACATGTAAAATTTTAGAATCCAGTCTGCCATCATCTTCTTTAGACTTTGACTCTTTTCCCATATCTACAATATCGCATAACAAGTTGGTACTGATACGCAGCAAACCTCCGTACTGAAAAACTTGGCGAAAGAAGGGTTTAATTTGAATACATCAACTGTTTGTACATGACGAGATAATGTCTTTTACACAAGTTAGTAGACTTTTTAACTTGCCCACATCCTTACAACTCAAGTATGACCTCCTGAACCAAGCTATTCTATCTGCTTATATCCAGTTTACATCCACTGCCGCTTTCACCTCTACTCCTACTGTTAACAACTTATATACTCTTCTTCGCACTAACCCCAAAGCGTCTAATATTTATAATTATTTACGCACCACAAGCACTGTAAGAGAAAATACAAAGGTTGAACTTTCATGGGAACAGGATTTAAAGGTATATTGGTTAACAACTCTTTGGAACAAAATATGGGCTAAAATTAGGAAATCTTCCAGAGCAGCAAATGCCACGCACATGCTTTTCTTTATATATAACAGACTTTTGTTATGTCCGGTCATTTTGAACAAAAGACATACTGATCTCCCAGACACTTGTTGGACATGCTCCTCTTCACATGCAGATTTATATCACCTGCTTTTTACCTGTCCGATTGATCATAACTTTAGAAGAGTGAAACCCTTTCTCTATTTCTCATGTATTTTTGGTAAGTTTATCCCCTGTCTGGACCAATTACACTTCTAACAGAAAGATTATAGACCTGTTGATAGCAGTTGCCGTTCAACAAATAACTAAAAATTGGAAAGATTACACCAAATTATCCTATCAAGCATGGTGGTATGCTGTTTGCCATAATCATAGATTAGATACAGCCTTTGTATACCCTATTCACATGGCTACAAAATGCTTGGATTTATGGTTACCTATCACGCTGTTTATTGATTCTAGCGCTTAATGCTCCTTCTCCCTAAAACCTATACAACAAGAAGTATCTCAACCTCCATGACTTTCCATATGTTGTTACTATATTATTATGATCATTTAAAACCATTTATCATATTCTCTGTCTGAAATTGTAACTTCCTTTTGTTTACACCAATCCAATTTGCATTTCCTCTTCACTCTCTCCTTTAAACTATGCTAATCTGATTTGTATACCCAATTAGTTTGTTCCTAAATTCTAACTGGTTTCATATGACTACTCATTGCTTTATTGTATTATGTATTGTTACTTTATTTTCCCCTTAATAAACTTACTTTTAAACTGAAAAACAAATGCCAACTTTCTAAAAGTGGCATTTTCAGAACTGTAATTCAAAACCCAACTTTACCATCAGATATGTTTCTAAATTGTGAGTTCAGAGACACCGATCAGGGAGTCCCATCTCTTTCAAATTGGAAATTAAACTTAATAAATGTACTAGTGCAATCCCAATGTTATCATATGGGAGAGATAGGCCTTGAGTGGTGAAAAATTAAATTAAGAGCATTTTACTACCACAATACATAAACACTCAAAAGTGCATGGTCTACTTTTTAAATACACTTCAACCTGTCCATGGGCTGTCCAGGGCCTATCTTAGGGGTGACCTATATATAAAGAAAAAGGAAGGTTTGGGCCTGGCATGTAGGTTAACTTGCCAAGTCGAAATGGTAGTTTAAAACTGCACACACAGGCCACGCAGTGGTAGGCCTGGGACATGTTTAAAATGCTACTTAAGTGGGTGGCACAATCAGTGCTGCAGGCCAAATAGTAGCATTTAATTGACAGGCCCTGGGCACACGTAGTGCACTTTCCTAGGTACTTATAAGTTACCAAATATGTCAATTTTGGTTAGACCAATGTGATGATGTTTTAAGTAAAGAGCACATGCACTTGAGCACTGGTTAGCAGTTTTAAAGTGCCTAGATTACTGCAGCCAACAAAAGAAAAGGGGTCAGCAAATACTGTTTAAAACAGGAGATCAGAAGACAAAAATATCAAGGAAAATCACGCCAAGGAAGCAAGGTCTAACACACTTATTACACACAATTCCAGACTAGATTAGATATTTGAGTGCCATGCACGTTAGAGTGTTAAAGGAAGAGGAAACATTGGGATTGCTCTTAGAGAACAAGTTCCATGTTTCACCAGCTGTGTATGCTGTTGCTACTGCAATTGACTTATGGATCTCGTTTTTATTGGTTTCTGCCAGTTGTGCATCAAATGGGCATTAAATAGGCAATAGACACCCCATCTGGGTTACCAGAAGCCCAAAAAGACTGGTCTCAGCCATCGGCTTTCATCTGACTTTTTTTTTTATTCTGGGAGACTTTTCACCCATGCGCATTAAACCATCTGGTGAGCTGTGACTCAAACATTTTGAGATGATACCTGTGACAATTGATTTGCTTACATTGCATACTTGTGTGTTTGACTGCATTGTTTATATCACATCTGATGTGGTTCAGGGTCTGCATGCTCCTTGGAGCCCCCTGTTGGGATGTGGTTGTCCTTTAAGAATAGTGCAAAGCTTAACTACACTCACAAATTCCTACACATGTCACACATGTCAAAGATGAAAGCAACTGTTTCTTGCACCAAACCTTTTTGCACACATTTGTCTCTGAATGAATTACTAAGATATTTATCGTTCCTATCTCAGCATAGCCAACTGTTTTATCTGACAGGATATGGAACTATACACAGATTAGGGGGAGGTGGAAAGGAAAGAGAAGGGAAAGCATCCAGTTGGGACATTACTTGATGAAGAGATAGACTTGTGTCCTAGCAAGCCAAATTATATGAAACATGGTCATTAAACCAGCACCCATGGGAACAGGACCAGATTAACAGCTAACATGCTGTTCCACAATAATAGTGGATTGCTTACATTAATATCAGTCACTGATAGTACTTGAGGCTGTAATCCAGACCATCATGTTTTTGCCCACCATGCAACTTCAGATAAGAACCAGCCATGTGCAAATCTCTTAATGGGAACACAAATAACCCTAGACAAGTTTCAACAAATTTTGGACTCGTCAATAGGGAGCAGCTTCAGTCCTGTGGCACAGTGAACAAAGGACAAACATCTGGGCATATCCATCACACTTAAAGTATCACACTGAGGAAAACTAAAAATTGATGGGTGGATTGCACTAATTAACCCTAGTCATTAGTAATTACTTAAGCCAGAATCCAGTCCATTGTTTTGCCCACCATCCTACATCAGAAAAGAACCAGCCATCTGCACATCAGCTTTGGTCCTGCTCCAGCAGGAGCAGGCCATCCCGAACTGCCAGGCAGGCCCCTTCTGAATGGAATGTAAGCCACCCCAGACTGGTTTTGCCCATTTGGGCCTCATCAGTAGGGTGCATCTTGAGACCTATGACACAGTGAGTCGAGATTGCTAGTGTTCCCTGCTAGAGGAGGCCTCACCTGCACTTTGAGATGGACTTTTACCCATGAGGAACAGTACTAATTTGCCTAAGACTGGCCTAGAGTTGCACAATGGGCGAAAAATGATGGTCCAGAATAGCATCTAGAGCAATTAGCAGTGGTTGATGTGGAAATTTAGCTTGTAACTGAACATTATCTGCGCCATCTTGCCTCTCCCCAGCGCCACGCACAGCGAATGCACGGCCGCCATTTTAGGCACCCCACTCTCTCCCCGCTCATTCTCGATCGCCAGCGCTTTCCCCTGGCGCTGCGAGCATCCCCCGCGCGCCGGCCACCCCCGCTCTCTCATACACGGGCCATAAACCCCCTCATTCTGTGCGACCCTGTCATGGAACCACATCCCACGCCTGACCGACATCCCATACATGGTCATGCCTCTCTTTGATAACCCCCTTCCTCTGCGCCCCATTGTCCGAACCGATCCCAGGCCATCACCTTGCCCTGCGGATGCAGTTTATTGCCCCTACTGTAAGGGAAACACCCCACATCAAAGGGATTACAGTGGATCAAAGCCCCTACCCCCTGAGACCCGGCCGGTTGCACACACCCACGGGAATTGGCGGAATGTCCAGCTGCGTGATAGCCATCTCCTACTGTAGATGGGGTGGGGACTTCCACTGTAGATATGTGTGGGAACGAGTTCGAAGTGGGGATTCCGAAGACGTTCTTTTATACATCAAAGTAATCTCAAGAATGTGCCATGTACAATAAACCTGCAATAAAGACATAAACCTGTGTATAAGAGGTCAGGCCTCAGAGATGCAGTTAGAGCACCTCGTGACGATACCTTGCTGTCTGATCTGATGTGTTCTGCTCCGACGGAATAAAACTTTGTTTCCTGCCTTCCAGTCTCCGGCGCCTGCCTCTTTCATTGGTAAATTATCGAATGGTATGAGAGGCGATTACCGCAGGGCAATACTTGAAGGGTTATCGACTGAAACTGCCGCTACCATTTAACAATTGGCGTCCCAAGCGTGGGGCCCATCAGAGACACGTGGATCCAGTGGGAGAGGTCCTGACGACAGAGTGAACGACTGCAACGATCGGGAGAGCTCCTGCCCAATAGACCCTCGTCTGGCAGCCGATCATCCGAACTTCACTGGTTCCGAGCAGACCTCTCTCGAGTGATCTACGGTCCTGACTGGGAACCATCAGGAGTGCCGCAGCAATAACGGAGAGTAGAGGACGATCGGGCGCTGGAGGCGGAAGACGAGAAACTGTCCACGCGGTCCGGGTAAGGTCGTGATACACGACAAATTGCGAAATAATTGATTGATTGTTTGAAGTTTTGAAAATACTAGTATTGCTCATTGATTGTTCTCTTTGAGATATTCGCTGTCTACAAACGTGGAGGAGTAGAAATGCACTCTCTCTCTCTCCCTTTGCAGATAGTGAAGGGTAGGTAACGCAGACTTTTGTCCCCGTTGAAACCCGTCGTGCCTATCTTTATCTCCCCACTGATTGATTGTCCGAACATTGATTGTTTTGAAGAATAGTGCTCTTTGAGATATTCTCTGTTTGCAAATAACGTAGAATAGAAATATTCTGTCTAGTCTTTGCAAATAGTGAAAGGTAGGTAACGCAGACTTTTGTCCTCGTTGTAACCCGTCGTGCCTATCTTTATCTCCCCATTGATTGATTGATTGATTGTCCGAACACTAGTTGTTCGATATTGGTTCTTTGGAGGTATTCTCTGCTTACAAATAACGAGGAATAGAGATATTCTGTCTAGTCTTTGCAAGCAGTGAAAAGATAGGTAGTGCTGACTTTTGTCCCCATTGAAACCCGTCATGCCTATCTTCTCCCCACTGATTGGTAGTTGGTTCTGCCCGGACCGCTTATTAGAGGTGGACCATCCGGCTCCACTGGAAGGCACCCCTGATAAGGACATGTTCACTAAATATGGACTAGTCGCCGTAGCTTATAGCAAGCTATGGCATAAATATACCAGGAAGGACCCCGAGAGTCAGTGGCCACTGATGGGATCCTTCGACGACCATAAGATAGAAGTGCTAGAAATGGCTCTGCGTAGCAATAAGACGACGCCTACTATGCTTGACAGTATCGGCATGTGGCGCAAAGAAGCAACGCAGCGGAAAAAGAGGGAAGAAGTAAAGGCAGAAAAGGAATTACGAAAGGCAGCTCACCTTGCCGCTAGAAAGTTAGAAGAAGAAATAAAGGAGAGAAGGGAAACTAAACTAAGACAGGAGCCCGAAACCTCAGGCCAGTACGCTGTTAGGACCCCCTCTATGCTCTACCCTGAGTTGTCCTCTAAGCAACGAACGAATGACGAATTACTATTAGGTCCCCCAATCATTTACATGCCCCCTCCATACGCACCCTCCCAATCGGTAGTGCAACACCCACAACCCCCAAACACGAGCGAAAGCAGTACAGGGGCCTCGGTCCTCACGGCCTCCGCGCCGGCCGAGCCTCTTGTACTGAACACAACGTCGGCAACGACGTTGGATGACCCTGAGATAAGAAAGAAAGATTCCACCAGAATGAATTGACTAACAAAGGATGAACGAGCAGGAATCGACAAGATAGTAGGGTCACTGGTGGAGCGAAAGGAAAGTGAGGAGTATATAACAGATGCGTATAACTCGTATGCCGACAGCCGTAGACGACACTTTGTCATACGACTTTGTTACCACGCCCTGAATGCATATGAGGATAGGTACTGCGATAAAGGTCCCGAAGGCTTAGCGGCCCTATATAGGAAGGTAGACATTGGGGAAGAAGGAGAGGGCGATGTGACAAACCTCTTCACTCGTACACTCGAGGTCTATCGACACCTTAAAGAACACAGGCAGACAACCAAAACAGAAAGCCCCATAGCGGCTAAGCCCCAGGAAGGAAGGACTGATACCATGATGCCCATCAAAGAGGCCGCCCCCTACTGGGTCCCCCCACGAGGTCAGGGAACACATGACAACATCAACCACCAAGATGCGAAGGGGAGGGTTGTATATAATTGGGTCTACCAGCCATGGGACCGACAAGATATTTTGACCTTTAGAAAAACTCTACCCGACTTAAGAAAGAACCCGACTGCCTTCTACACCGAACTAGGTACAGCCTTAGGCTCAACAATAATGACTTTAGCAGATATCGACTTGTTCTTCGGATTATGTCTGCCGGCTGATGTGTGGAAACAAATCCGGAAAGTTGACCACGCTGAGCCGTTCGGATATACGTGGGTACAACTCGATACCATAGATAAACAGCGAGAACCGGGACAGAAACCCCCGAAAGCCATATTAGAGCTCCCAGACAAGATTGTACTTAAGTTGAAGACTCTAATCCCAGAAAGAAAGGTAGATTGGTCAATAGTGACGGCTTGTCGCCAGAAACCCCAGGAGGATGTGTCTGAATACTTCTCTCGGTTCGAGACTGTGTTTTCCGATTATAGTGGCCAGGACATGACCACTGCAACCGGACATCACCTCTTTGTCCAGAATTATGTGAAGGGTCTATCACAAGAAGTTTCTCAGAAGCTGCAGACCAGCGAGAGTAGTTGGGCAGCCTCCAAACCCGCAGCTATCCTCCAGATGGCCCAATACTACGAAAACCAAAAGAATGAGAACGATAGGGCGTCAGAAAGGAAGAAAAAGGAACTGAAGGAGAGGGTAATGATAGCACAGTTGCAAGGGGTGACCATTGGAAGAGAACCCCCGAAAGGGAATTACCAACCAACCGCCCCTAGAAAGCTACCCCCTAGAGACCATACCCCTGCACCCTACAACGGACGGAGAGACTTAGATGGGAATCAATGTGCGTTCTGTAGAGGGTTCGGACACTGGAAATCCCAGTGCCCGGTCCTTCTGGAAATGAACAAAAATAGGGACCCCAGAGACACAGCATATGACCCCAGAAATAGAGGACAGGGACGAGGGTACACGAACGACGCCATCAACGACAGGCCAGGCAGACCAAACACCTTTGATCGCCCCCGACAAAACCAGTGTCAACAGTCCGACTATGAAAGCACCCATGACTTCGCATAGGACCGCCAGGGGCAAGGGAGGGATCCAGTCGAACTCCGTGTTGACCAGCAAGGTCCTTACGTCACTGCTAAGGTCTTGGGCACAAAATCTCCATTCCTGGTAGACACTGGGGCGACACGTAGTGCGTTATCCAAACGACTGATTCCTAGGGCACCCTTGTCTGGCTCACATGTAACCTCAATAGGCTTCGATGGAACGCCCTCCACTAACCCCTTATCAGCACCAATCTCCTTTGACTTGGAAGATAACACCACTGACACGACCTTTCTGCTCTCCTCCAACATCCCCGATGCTATTATGGGACTTGATTTGCTAAAACATTTTCGAGCTACCATCAGATGCTCCCCAGACGGAGTTCGAGTCATCCTACACGATAACCCAGATCTGTCCAGACCCTGTCACACACGGCGTATGCTCTCTATAACCGATGCTGACATGTCCCTACTCGACACATTACCTTCACATCTATGGGCTAAAACCGACTCAGATGTAGGGCGCATGGTGATCGACCCGGTACACATAACCGTCCGACCGGACGCAGTGCTCCCAAAGCTTCCACAGTATCGGATATCACCCGAAGGCGAGAAGGCATTGGTGGAAATCATCGAGTCCCTAGTCGAGGCAGGAGTGGTAGAAGAAGTAGTCAGTAATGTTTGCAACAGCCCTATCCTACCCATTGTAAAGAAGCAAGGCGAGGGAGATGAGAAAGCCTACCGTTTCATTGTTGATTTGCGAGAGGTTAACAAAGTAGTCATACCCCAGTACCCCGTGGTCTCAGACATCACCACCATCATCACCCTGATTCCATCCACTGCCACCACCTTTACTGTTATTGATCTCAAGAACGCATTCTTTTCCATCCCCATCCACCCAGACAGCCGCTACCTGTTCGGCTTCACTTTAAAAGCCCATTCGTACAGATTCTGCAGGGCACCCCAAGGCTACACTGAGAGTCCCAGTATTTATAGCCAAGACCTCAAGAGGCAACTAGATGCAGTCCAACTACCCGATGGAGTGGTGTTGATACAGTACGTCGATGACATTCTTTTGGCGGCCGACACCACTCCACTTGCCGTCACAGCCACCATTCACCTCCTCCGCTTCCTCGCGGAGAACGGTCACAAGGTCTCCAGGAAGAAATTGCAATTCTGCCAACCACAAGTAACATATCTAGGCCACCTACTATCCAAAGACGGGAGAAAACTTACCCCTGACCGAATTCAGACCATCCTAGAAACCCCTGTTCCCAAGACTCAGAAGCAAGTACGGTCCCTAGTAGGCCTCACCTCCTTTTGTCGACAATGGTTGCCAAATTTCAGTCTTATCATTAAACCTCTGCTTTCCCTGCTGGCTAAAGATGTCCCCTTCCCCCTCCCCTGGACACCCGAATGTCAATCCTCCTTCAAAGAATTACGAGACGCCCTCTGCTCGGCCCCAGTCCTAGGAACCCCAGACTACACTAAACCTTTCTCCCTCTACACCCACGAAAGGGAGGGATGTGCGTTGTCTGTCCTAACCCAGTCCATAGGCCCTAAGCAACGCCCTTGTGCCTACTTCTCTGCCACTCTTGACCCTGTAGCCAGAGCTTTGCCCGCCTGCCTTCGAGCAGTAGCCGCCGCGGCTATCTCTATCCGGCAAAGCGAGGGGATCGTGCTCTCAAACCCCCTCACAGTATTGGTACCCCATGCGGTTGACACCCTCCTGAACCAAACCAAGACTCAACACCTGACTAGCGCACGACTGACTGGTTATGAACTGACTCTGCTTGCACCCCACATCACATTGAAACGATGCACCACTCTGAATCCAGCTACTCTACTGCCTCTCCCTGACGCTGACCCCAATGCGTCCCCTATACATGATTGCGTGACCCTCACCGACGAACAAACCAAGAGTAGGGTTGACCTCCGGGATACTGCCTTCCTGGACCCTGACGGAGAACTGTGGGTGGATGGCTCATGCATCAAGCTCCCCGATGGCACCACCTCGGCTGCCTATGCAGTCACCACAGCCCGAACAGTTGTTGAGACAGCCCGCATCACACAGCGATCCGCACAGGCGGCGGAGCTAATTGCTCTCACACGAGCCTGCATCCTGGCAGCAGAGACAACCGCAAACATTTACACAGACAGTCAGTACGCCTTCGGGGTAGTTCACCACTTTGGGCTCTTATGGAAAGAGAGGGGATTCTTGACTTCTCATGGCACACCCATCCTGCATGGAGATCTAGTCTCTGCCCTGACCGAAGCAGTCCTCCTCCCCACACGGTTAGCTGTGATCAAATGCCAGGCACACAAGAAGGTGACAGACATTGTAGGACAGGGAAATGCACTGGCTGACATTACTGCCCGAACCACAGCCGAGAATAGGTCCACGACCCGTATGTACGTGACCAGGTCACAAACTGAGAAATGGAAGGATGCTAGGGAAACGATTAGGGATATCCAACTAGCCAGCACACCACACGAATTAACTGAATGGGCCCGGGTGGGATTGAAGGACGATGACGGTTGCTGGCGAACTAAAGACTTGAACAAATGGTTGCTACCAGACTCATACTTGATCCCCATGCTGACCATGGCACACTCCCCCGCACACATAGGGTCTGCCCCCATGATCGAGCTCATCTCCAAAGTCTGGCACAACGACAAAATCCCAGACTCAGCCAAACGTCTGGTCCAACAATGCCTAGTATGCCTCCAACACAACCCTGGGAAAGGAACTGCTGTACCCCGGGGAGGGTTTGGGGTCCCCAATCACCCCTTTGAAGTCCTACAAATGGACTATGTCCAGTTAGAAAGGTGCCAAGGTTTGAAGTACGTACTTGTCGTTGTGTGTGCCTTCAGCAAGTGGGTGGAAGCCTACCCAACCCATGACAACACCGCTATGACTACCGCAAAAGTACTACTGAAGGAATTCTTCCCCCGATACGGCCTTTGTCGAATTTTGTGGAGCGACAACGGCCCCCACTTCGTAGCCGAAGTTATCCAACTCATCTTAAAAGGGTTGGGTGTAAAACAGAAATTCCATGCGGTCTTCCATCCCCAATCTGCAGGCTTGGTTGAGCGACACAACGCCACATTGAAGCTTAAGATAGCAAAAATAGTCGCCACCACAGGACTGAGATGGCCAGACGCTCTCCCGCTAGCATTGCTATCAATGCGTTCCACCCCCACTAAACACAACTTAACCCCCTACAAGGTCGTTTTCGGGCGGCCCATGAACCTTTGGGCTGCTCCAAAGCCAACATCCATCCACGACGTCCCGGACGTCCTCATGTCTGACTATTTGTATAACCTAACTAAAACGTTGTCTGTTATCCATCAGCAGGTGCTGCACACCATTCCCGATGTTTCCAGGGGCCCCGGACACGACATCCAACCCGGTGACTTCGTCTTAGTGCGTAACTTCCAGCGCACCAAGAGTCTGGAGCCCCGGTGGACGGGCCCCCTGCAAGTCCTGATCACCACCCGAACAGCTCTTCGAGTGGAGGGGAAACGCAATTGGCTGCATGCACACCACTGCAAGAAGGTATCACCGACCCTGACAACCACGGACAACATCACCGCCCAAGAAGAACTTCTGGACAAAGACCGACCATCCCTGAGCCGCTGCCCAGATACAGAAACACTTGAGTTAGTAAGCTATCCTGATCCCACCGTGCCATCCAAGGAAGGGTATAACTTTCGACGAAAGGAGAGAACTTCGGCTAAGCAGACCACAGGCTAAGTGGAAATCTCAGAGCGGTAGCCTAGTCACCTCAAAGGCCACCAGGAGAGAAACTAAACAAAGTCTGTGGTTCTGCCCGTGTAACGCCCTGAACATCTCAGGATCGTTTAACAGACACGATACTGAGAACGCAACCACTTGTGAAGGTTTAGTTATTTTAATGAAGGCAAAAACAATACAAGGAATAAACAAAGGTTATAGTCACTGGAATCCTCCAGGCTAAGTACAGACCGAACGGCATGACGAGGTACTCAAAAAGGCCGAACCTGGTCTTAAAGGCGGTCTTCCACTCGTCTCCGTCCCTCATGCGCACCAGATGGTATGTCCATTTCAAATCCAACTTGGTGTAGATACGAGCTTTCTTGACCTGTTCCAGAAGTACACTGATGAGAGGCAAGGGGTACCGATTCTTTACGGTTATCGCATTCAATGCCCTAAAGTCCACACAGGCTCTCAGCTCCCCATTAGCCTTCGGGATGAAGAAGAGTGGCGAGGCGGCCGGAGACTTGGACGGGCGGATGAATCCTAGCTTGAGGAGTTTATCCAGGTACCCCCGGAGATGCACGTTTTCAGGCTCCGTCAGGGCATACAGCCTGCCGCTGGGAACGCTGGCCCCTGGCACCAGGTCGATCTGGCAGTCAAACTGTCTATGTGGTGGTAGCACTTCCGCCTTCACCTCATCAAATACATCCTCAAAACTGTGATAAGCCTGGGGGAGAGCCACATCTTTTTCTGCCGCTGTAGCCACCGTCTGACTCCCGCTCTCATCTGCGTCAAGGGATTCGTTCTTATTCCACAATGCAGGATGCAATACGGTGACGTCAGTTCGATGCGATGTGTTGGCCAATCCACAGAGGGGTTGTGTTTCTGTAGCCACGGCAATCCCAATATGACGCCATATTGGGGCGCTCGGATGATGTTAAAATCGATTTGTTCCAAATGGTTCCTCCCACATCTCATCGGAAGGACCCCCGTGTGCTGCCCGATGGGCCCCGTCACCAATCACCTTCCGTCTACAGCATAGACGTCTTCGGGTACAGCTTTGGGAAGAAGCACTAGCCCTAGCCTGCATGCCTCGTTGTGGTCCATAAACATGCCAGTGGCCCCTGAATCCACCATGGCCACAACGGGTATCCACTAGTCATGCACTCCCACGTGCACCGTGAGAAACAGGTGTCGTTGTCCCTTAGTGACCGAGTTGGAAAGTGAAGGGATGGATGAGTGACTCCGAGATGCCCCTTCATTGGTCTGGGAGTCCTCTAGTTTTCCGCCGGTACGTCCACCACGGCTGTTACCGACCGGTTGGCCCGATAACGGGACGTCTTCGGTTTGGCAGGGCATTCACGTACGTAGTGGCCTTTTTTGCCACAATATAGGCACAATCCTTGTTTACGGCGTGACTCTTTCTCCGTGGCTGTGAGGCTCGCTCGTATTGCGCCGATGTCCATGGGTTCTCCCTTGGATGCGGTGGAAGTTTCAGGACTTCCCACTGTCACATAGGATGGAAGGGAGTTTCCTTTTCTCCCATGATCCCCCTTTCTTTCACTTAGCCTATGTTCCAGCCGTAATACCAGGTTGATAAGGCCCTCACACGTCTTGGGTTGTGGGTCAATATGAGCCACGGCGTCCTTGAGCTCATCGCACAGCCCGTGTTGGAAGAGCGCCGTCTGTTTAGCAACAGGCCACTTGGTTTCCGCAACCAGCCTTCGGAACGCGTTGAGATACTGCACCAGGTCGTTGGATCCCTGTCTCAACTCAAGCATTTCACGGTCCGCCGTGTACGAGTCAGCCCTTCTGTCGAAGACTTTCAGGAATTCCTCGCGAAAAGCACCCCAATCACATAAGATGGGGTCGTCCCTGCTCACCAGAGGTACGGCCCATTGTGCCGCGTTTCCAGCCAAATAGGATATAAGGAAAGCCACACGAGCCTGATTCGTGGGGAACGCCCTTGGTTTGCACGATAAATGTAGCGCCACTTGTGTGAGGAATACCTGCACTGTGTTAGGATCCCCACTGTACCTCTCTGGTGTTGCCAAGGGGACGGCTACCGGCATTTCCACTACTACCGCAGGGGTCTGGTTCGTGAGGGAGGTGCTGGGCGTGAGCGGGTCCAATTGGATAGCATCCAGTCTGGCTTTTACATCGGCTGTTTCTTGCCTGGAGGCAGCCAATTCCATTTGCACGGTCGCTAAAGCAGCCAGCACATCATCAAGTGTTGCCATGTCTGTTATCGACCGGGAGACAGTTAGTGTTATTAAGGTCGGATATTTTGTAACGCCCTGAACGTCTCAGGATCGTTTAACAGACACGATACTGAGAACGCAACCACTTGTGAAGGTTTAGTTATTTTAATGAAGGCAAAAACAATACAAGGAATAAACAAAGGTTATAGTCACTGGAATCCTCCAGGCTAAGTACGTTACCAGCCCACAGCACGGATGGTCCTAACCGTCCTCTGCATATACGCCGATCCCGGCGTATGCCAACAGAGGGCAGAAATGAAATGGCCGAAAATGCCAATCGGTAGGCTGTGAGGGGCACGAAGAGTGTTGGGGAGAATCGAGGAGTCAGGGAAACACCCAGCCGGGGTCTCTACATGAAGGGAGCAGCCGCTCAACCTCTTCCTCAGACTGCACCGGGACGCGGAGTCACCTCCTGGTGATGCGTCACCGATACCCCAATCACAAGCAAAGAAGACTGAACCGAGAGCAGCCGCTCGATCGATCCTGTGGACTTCCGAGTCTGTAACGCGGCAAACACCTCCTGGTGTGCGTTACAGCTGGCAGTCCCTGTATCTCTACATCCAAATGGTCGCACACTGCTGACCTACCTGCGTGTTACCCCAAAGAACTGTGGTCCCTGTAGTTAGCGTCGGCGGATACACCTATGCTCGTGTCGTGAGTGCAAGTGTGAATAGCGTTAGCCATCCCTGGACACGTGTTTCGAGGTAGTTGCCTCTCGTCAGCAGGGAGTAGGAAAGAGTGCAGGGTTGCTGTGTAGGCTGCTAAAATCATTATCAGGTATGTACCTCTCGTAGCAACGCAGGTGCGTAACCTGAGCCCGTCGACTCCCCGGCTCAAAGAGCCACTAAATAATTACATCCAAATGGTCGCACACTGCTGACCTACCTGCGTGTTACCCCAAAGAACTGTGGTCCCTGTAGTTAGCGTCGGCGGATACACCTATGCTCGTGTCGTGAGTGCAAGTGTGAATAGCGTTAGCCATCCCTGGACACGTGTTTCGAGGTAGTTGCCTCTCGTCAGCAGGGAGTAGGAAAGAGTGCAGGGTTGCTGTGTAGGCTGCTAAAATCATTATCAGGTATGTACCTCTCGTAGCAACGCAGGTGCGTAACCTGAGCCCGTCGACTCCCCGGCTCAAAGAGCCACTAAATAATTACATCCAAATGGTCGCACACTGCTGACCTACCTGCGTGTTACCCCAAAGAACTGTGGTCCCTGTAGTTAGCGTCGGCGGATACACCTATGCTCGTGTCGTGAGTGCAAGTGTGAATAGCGTTAGCCATCCCTGGACACGTGTTTCGAGGTAGTTGCCTCTCGTCAGCAGGGAGTAGGAAAGAGTGCAGGGTTGCTGTGTAGGCTGCTAAAATCATTATCAGGTATGTACCTCTCGTAGCAACGCAGGTGCGTAACCTGAGCCCGTCGACTCCCCGGCTCAAAGAGCCACTAAATAATTACATCCAAATGGTCGCACACTGCTGACCTACCTGCGTGTTACCCCAAAGAACTGTGGTCCCTGTAGTTAGCGTCGGCGGATACACCTATGCTCGTGTCGTGAGTGCAAGTGTGAATAGCGTTAGCCATCCCTGGACACGTGTTTCGAGGTAGTTGCCTCTCGTCAGCAGGGAGTAGGAAAGAGTGCAGGGTTGCTGTGTAGGCTGCTAAAATCATTATCAGGTATGTACCTCTCGTAGCAACGCAGGTGCGTAACCTGAGCCCGTCGACTCCCCGGCTCAAAGAGCCACTAAATAATTACATCCAAATGGTCGCACACTGCTGACCTACCTGCGTGTTACCCCAAAGAACTGTGGTCCCTGTAGTTAGCGTCGGCGGATACACCTATGCTCGTGTCGTGAGTGCAAGTGTGAATAGCGTTAGCCATCCCTGGACACGTGTTTCGAGGTAGTTGCCTCTCGTCAGCAGGGAGTAGGAAAGAGTGCAGGGTTGCTGTGTAGGCTGCTAAAATCATTATCAGGTATGTACCTCTCGTAGCAACGCAGGTGCGTAACCTGAGCCCGTCGACTCCCCGGCTCAAAGAGCCACTAAATAATTACATCCAAATGGTCGCACACTGCTGACCTACCTGCGTGTTACCCCAAAGAACTGTGGTCCCTGTAGTTAGCGTCGGCGGATACACCTATGCTCGTGTCGTGAGTGCAAGTGTGAATAGCGTTAGCCATCCCTGGACACGTGTTTCGAGGTAGTTGCCTCTCGTCAGCAGGGAGTAGGAAAGAGTGCAGGGTTGCTGTGTAGGCTGCTAAAATCATTATCAGGTATGTACCTCTCGTAGCAACGCAGGTGCGTAACCTGAGCCCGTCGACTCCCCGGCTCAAAGAGCCACTAAATAATTACATCCAAATGGTCGCACACTGCTGACCTACCTGCGTGTTACCCCAAAGAACTGTGGTCCCTGTAGTTAGCGTCGGCGGATACACCTATGCTCGTGTCGTGAGTGCAAGTGTGAATAGCGTTAGCCATCCCTGGACACGTGTTTCGAGGTAGTTGCCTCTCGTCAGCAGGGAGTAGGAAAGAGTGCAGGGTTGCTGTGTAGGCTGCTAAAATCATTATCAGGTATGTACCTCTCGTAGCAACGCAGGTGCGTAACCTGAGCCCGTCGACTCCCCGGCTCAAAGAGCCACTAAATAATTACATCCAAATGGTCGCACACTGCTGACCTACCTGCGTGTTACCCCAAAGAACTGTGGTCCCTGTAGTTAGCGTCGGCGGATACACCTATGCTCGTGTCGTGAGTGCAAGTGTGAATAGCGTTAGCCATCCCTGGACACGTGTTTCGAGGTAGTTGCCTCTCGTCAGCAGGGAGTAGGAAAGAGTGCAGGGTTGCTGTGTAGGCTGCTAAAATCATTATCAGGTATGTACCTCTCGTAGCAACGCAGGTGCGTAACCTGAGCCCGTCGACTCCCCGGCTCAAAGAGCCACTAAATAATTACATCCAAATGGTCGCACACTGCTGACCTACCTGCGTGTTACCCCAAAGAACTGTGGTCCCTGTAGTTAGCGTCGGCGGATACACCTATGCTCGTGTCGTGAGTGCAAGTGTGAATAGCGTTAGCCATCCCTGGACACGTGTTTCGAGGTAGTTGCCTCTCGTCAGCAGGGAGTAGGAAAGAGTGCAGGGTTGCTGTGTAGGCTGCTAAAATCATTATCAGGTATGTACCTCTCGTAGCAACGCAGGTGCGTAACCTGAGCCCGTCGACTCCCCGGCTCAAAGAGCCACTAAATAATTACATCCAAATGGTCGCACACTGCTGACCTACCTGCGTGTTACCCCAAAGAACTGTGGTCCCTGTAGTTAGCGTCGGCGGATACACCTATGCTCGTGTCGTGAGTGCAAGTGTGAATAGCGTTAGCCATCCCTGGACACGTGTTTCGAGGTAGTTGCCTCTCGTCAGCAGGGAGTAGGAAAGAGTGCAGGGTTGCTGTGTAGGCTGCTAAAATCATTATCAGGTATGTACCTCTCGTAGCAACGCAGGTGCGTAACCTGAGCCCGTCGACTCCCCGGCTCAAAGAGCCACTAAATAATTACATCCAAATGGTCGCACACTGCTGACCTACCTGCGTGTTACCCCAAAGAACTGTGGTCCCTGTAGTTAGCGTCGGCGGATACACCTATGCTCGTGTCGTGAGTGCAAGTGTGAATAGCGTTAGCCATCCCTGGACACGTGTTTCGAGGTAGTTGCCTCTCGTCAGCAGGGAGTAGGAAAGAGTGCAGGGTTGCTGTGTAGGCTGCTAAAATCATTATCAGGTATGTACCTCTCGTAGCAACGCAGGTGCGTAACCTGAGCCCGTCGACTCCCCGGCTCAAAGAGCCACTAAATAATTACATCCAAATGGTCGCACACTGCTGACCTACCTGCGTGTTACCCCAAAGAACTGTGGTCCCTGTAGTTAGCGTCGGCGGATACACCTATGCTCGTGTCGTGAGTGCAAGTGTGAATAGCGTTAGCCATCCCTGGACACGTGTTTCGAGGTAGTTGCCTCTCGTCAGCAGGGAGTAGGAAAGAGTGCAGGGTTGCTGTGTAGGCTGCTAAAATCATTATCAGGTATGTACCTCTCGTAGCAACGCAGGTGCGTAACCTGAGCCCGTCGACTCCCCGGCTCAAAGAGCCACTAAATAATTACATCCAAATGGTCGCACACTGCTGACCTACCTGCGTGTTACCCCAAAGAACTGTGGTCCCTGTAGTTAGCGTCGGCGGATACACCTATGCTCGTGTCGTGAGTGCAAGTGTGAATAGCGTTAGCCATCCCTGGACACGTGTTTCGAGGTAGTTGCCTCTCGTCAGCAGGGAGTAGGAAAGAGTGCAGGGTTGCTGTGTAGGCTGCTAAAATCATTATCAGGTATGTACCTCTCGTAGCAACGCAGGTGCGTAACCTGAGCCCGTCGACTCCCCGGCTCAAAGAGCCACTAAATAATTACATCCAAATGGTCGCACACTGCTGACCTACCTGCGTGTTACCCCAAAGAACTGTGGTCCCTGTAGTTAGCGTCGGCGGATACACCTATGCTCGTGTCGTGAGTGCAAGTGTGAATAGCGTTAGCCATCCCTGGACACGTGTTTCGAGGTAGTTGCCTCTCGTCAGCAGGGAGTAGGAAAGAGTGCAGGGTTGCTGTGTAGGCTGCTAAAATCATTATCAGGTATGTACCTCTCGTAGCAACGCAGGTGCGTAACCTGAGCCCGTCGACTCCCCGGCTCAAAGAGCCACTAAATAATTACATCCAAATGGTCGCACACTGCTGACCTACCTGCGTGTTACCCCAAAGAACTGTGGTCCCTGTAGTTAGCGTCGGCGGATACACCTATGCTCGTGTCGTGAGTGCAAGTGTGAATAGCGTTAGCCATCCCTGGACACGTGTTTCGAGGTAGTTGCCTCTCGTCAGCAGGGAGTAGGAAAGAGTGCAGGGTTGCTGTGTAGGCTGCTAAAATCATTATCAGGTATGTACCTCTCGTAGCAACGCAGGTGCGTAACCTGAGCCCGTCGACTCCCCGGCTCAAAGAGCCACTAAATAATTACATCCAAATGGTCGCACACTGCTGACCTACCTGCGTGTTACCCCAAAGAACTGTGGTCCCTGTAGTTAGCGTCGGCGGATACACCTATGCTCGTGTCGTGAGTGCAAGTGTGAATAGCGTTAGCCATCCCTGGACACGTGTTTCGAGGTAGTTGCCTCTCGTCAGCAGGGAGTAGGAAAGAGTGCAGGGTTGCTGTGTAGGCTGCTAAAATCATTATCAGGTATGTACCTCTCGTAGCAACGCAGGTGCGTAACCTGAGCCCGTCGACTCCCCGGCTCAAAGAGCCACTAAATAATTACATCCAAATGGTCGCACACTGCTGACCTACCTGCGTGTTACCCCAAAGAACTGTGGTCCCTGTAGTTAGCGTCGGCGGATACACCTATGCTCGTGTCGTGAGTGCAAGTGTGAATAGCGTTAGCCATCCCTGGACACGTGTTTCGAGGTAGTTGCCTCTCGTCAGCAGGGAGTAGGAAAGAGTGCAGGGTTGCTGTGTAGGCTGCTAAAATCATTATCAGGTATGTACCTCTCGTAGCAACGCAGGTGCGTAACCTGAGCCCGTCGACTCCCCGGCTCAAAGAGCCACTAAATAATTACATCCAAATGGTCGCACACTGCTGACCTACCTGCGTGTTACCCCAAAGAACTGTGGTCCCTGTAGTTAGCGTCGGCGGATACACCTATGCTCGTGTCGTGAGTGCAAGTGTGAATAGCGTTAGCCATCCCTGGACACGTGTTTCGAGGTAGTTGCCTCTCGTCAGCAGGGAGTAGGAAAGAGTGCAGGGTTGCTGTGTAGGCTGCTAAAATCATTATCAGGTATGTACCTCTCGTAGCAACGCAGGTGCGTAACCTGAGCCCGTCGACTCCCCGGCTCAAAGAGCCACTAAATAATTACATCCAAATGGTCGCACACTGCTGACCTACCTGCGTGTTACCCCAAAGAACTGTGGTCCCTGTAGTTAGCGTCGGCGGATACACCTATGCTCGTGTCGTGAGTGCAAGTGTGAATAGCGTTAGCCATCCCTGGACACGTGTTTCGAGGTAGTTGCCTCTCGTCAGCAGGGAGTAGGAAAGAGTGCAGGGTTGCTGTGTAGGCTGCTAAAATCCTTATCAGGTATGTACCTCTCGTAGCAACGCAGGTGCGTAACCTGAGCCCGTCGACTCCCCGGCTCAAAGAGCCACTAAATAATTACATCCAAATGGTCGCACACTGCTGACCTACCTGCGTGTTACCCCAAAGAACTGTGGTCCCTGTAGTTAGCGTCGGCGGATACACCTATGCTCGTGTCGTGAGTGCAAGTGTGAATAGCGTTAGCCATCCCTGGACACGTGTTTCGAGGTAGTTGCCTCTCGTCAGCAGGGAGTAGGAAAGAGTGCAGGGTTGCTGTGTAGGCTGCTAAAATCATTATCAGGTATGTACCTCTCGTAGCAACGCAGGTGCGTAACCTGAGCCCGTCGACTCCCCGGCTCAAAGAGCCACTAAATAATTACATCCAAATGGTCGCACACTGCTGACCTACCTGCGTGTTACCCCAAAGAACTGTGGTCCCTGTAGTTAGCGTCGGCGGATACACCTATGCTCGTGTTGTGAGTGCAAGTGTGAATAGCGTTAGCCATCCCTGGACACGTGTTTCGAGGTAGTTGCCTCTCGTCAGCAGGGAGTAGGAAAGAGTGCAGGGTTGCTGTGTAGGCTGCTAAAATCATTATCAGGTATGTACCTCTCGTAGCAACGCAGGTGCGTAACCTGAGCCCGTCGACTCCCCGGCTCAAAGAGCCACTAAATAATTACATCCAAATGGTCGCACACTGCTGACCTACCTGCGTGTTACCCCAAAGAACTGTGGTCCCTGTAGTTAGCGTCGGCGGATACACCTATGCTCGTGTCGTGAGTGCAAGTGTGAATAGCGTTAGCCATCCCTGGACACGTGTTTCGAGGTAGTTGCCTCTCGTCAGCAGGGAGTAGGAAAGAGTGCAGGGTTGCTGTGTAGGCTGCTAAAATCATTATCAGGTATGTACCTCTCGTAGCAACGCAGGTGCGTAACCTGAGCCCGTCGACTCCCCGGCTCAAAGAGCCACTAAATAATTACATCCAAATGGTCGCACACTGCTGACCTACCTGCGTGTTACCCCAAAGAACTGTGGTCCCTGTAGTTAGCGTCGGCGGATACACCTATGCTCGTGTCGTGAGTGCAAGTGTGAATAGCGTTAGCCATCCCTGGACACGTGTTTCGAGGTAGTTGCCTCTCGTCAGCAGGGAGTAGGAAAGAGTGCAGGGTTGCTGTGTAGGCTGCTAAAATCATTATCAGGTATGTACCTCTCGTAGCAACGCAGGTGCGTAACCTGAGCCCGTCGACTCCCCGGCTCAAAGAGCCACTAAATAATTACATCCAAATGGTCGCACACTGCTGACCTACCTGCGTGTTACCCCAAAGAACTGTGGTCCCTGTAGTTAGCGTCGGCGGATACACCTATGCTCGTGTCGTGAGTGCAAGTGTGAATAGCGTTAGCCATCCCTGGACACGTGTTTCGAGGTAGTTGCCTCTCGTCAGCAGGGAGTAGGAAAGAGTGCAGGGTTGCTGTGTAGGCTGCTAAAATCATTATCAGGTATGTACCTCTCGTAGCAACGCAGGTGCGTAACCTGAGCCCGTCGACTACCCGGCTCAAAGAGCCACTAAATAATTACATCCAAATGGTCGCACACTGCTGACCTACGTGCGTGTTACCCCAAAGAACTGTGGTCCCTGTAGTTAGCGTCGGCGGATACACCTATGCTCGTGTCGTGAGTGCAAGTGTGAATAGCGTTAGCCATCCCTGGACACGTGTTTCGAGGTAGTTGCCTCTCGTCAGCAGGGAGTAGGAAAGAGTGCAGGGTTGCTGTGTAGGCTGCTAAAATCATTATCAGGTATGTACCTCTCGTAGCAACGCAGGTGCGTAACCTGAGCCCGTCGACTCCCCGGCTCAAAGAGCCACTAAATAATTACATCCAAATGGTCGCACACTGCTGACCTACCTGCGTGTTACCCCAAAGAACTGTGGTCCCTGTAGTTAGCGTCGGCCCTATGCTCGTGTCGTGAGTGCAAGTGTGAATAGCGTTAGCCATCCCTGGACACGTGTTTCGAGGTAGTTGCCTCTCGTCAGCAGGGAGTAGGAAAGAGTGCAGGGTTGCTGTGTAGGCTGCTAAAATCATTATCAGGTATGTACCTCTCGTAGCAACGCAGGTGCGTAACCTGAGCCCGTCGACTCCCCGGCTCAAAGAGCCACTAAATAATTACATCCAAATGGTCGCACACTGCTGACCTACCTGCGTGTTACCCCAAAGAACTGTGGTCCCTGTAGTTAGCGTCGGCGGATACACCTATGCTCGTGTCGTGAGTGCAAGTGTGAATAGCGTTAGCCATCCCTGGACACGTGTTTCGAGGTAGTTGCCTCTCGTCAGCAGGGAGTAGGAAAGAGTGCAGGGTTGCTGTGTAGGCTGCTAAAATCATTATCAGGTATGTACCTCTCGTAGCAACGCAGGTGCGTAACCTGAGCCCGTCGACTCCCCGGCTCAAAGAGCCACTAAATAATTACATCCAAATGGTCGCACACTGCTGACCTACCTGCGTGTTACCCCAAAGAACTGTGGTCCCTGTAGTTAGCGTCGGCGGATACACCTATGCTCGTGTCGTGAGTGCAAGTGTGAATAGCGTTAGCCATCCCTGGACACGTGTTTCGAGGTAGTTGCCTCTCGTCAGCAGGGAGTAGGAAAGAGTGCAGGGTTGCTGTGTAGGCTGCTAAAATCATTATCAGGTATGTACCTCTCGTAGCAACGCAGGTGCGTAACCTGAGCCCGTCGACTCCCCGGCTCAAAGAGCCACTAAATAATTACATCCAAATGGTCGCACACTGCTGACCTACCTGCGTGTTACCCCAAAGAACTGTGGTCCCTGTAGTTAGCGTCGGCGGATACACCTATGCTCGTGTCGTGAGTGCAAGTGTGAATAGCGTTAGCCATCCCTGGACACGTGTTTCGAGGTAGTTGCCTCTCGTCAGCAGGGAGTAGGAAAGAGTGCAGGGTTGCTGTGTAGGCTGCTAAAATCATTATCAGGTATGTACCTCTCGTAGCAACGCAGGTGCGTAACCTGAGCCCGTCGACTCCCCGGCTCAAAGAGCCACTAAATAATTACATCCAAATGGTCGCACACTGCTGACCTACCTGCGTGTTACCCCAAAGAACTGTGGTCCCTGTAGTTAGCGTCGGCGGATACACCTATGCTCGTGTCGTGAGTGCAAGTGTGAATAGCGTTAGCCATCCCTGGACACGTGTTTCGAGGTAGTTGCCTCTCGTCAGCAGGGAGTAGGAAAGAGTGCAGGGTTGCTGTGTAGGCTGCTAAAATCATTATCAGGTATGTACCTCTCGTAGCAACGCAGGTGCGTAACCTGAGCCCGTCGACTCCCCGGCTCAAAGAGCCACTAAATAATTACATCCAAATGGTCGCACACTGCTGACCTACCTGCGTGTTACCCCAAAGAACTGTGGTCCCTGTAGTTAGCGTCGGCGGATACACCTATGCTCGTGTCGTGAGTGCAAGTGTGAATAGCGTTAGCCATCCCTGGACACGTGTTTCGAGGTAGTTGCCTCTCGTCAGCAGGGAGTAGGAAAGAGTGCAGGGTTGCTGTGTAGGCTGCTAAAATCATTATCAGGTATGTACCTCTCGTAGCAACGCAGGTGCGTAACCTGAGCCCGTCGACTCCCCGGCTCAAAGAGCCACTAAATAATTACATCCAAATGGTCGCACACTGCTGACCTACCTGCGTGTTACCCCAAAGAACTGTGGTCCCTGTAGTTAGCGTCGGCGGATACACCTATGCTCGTGTCGTGAGTGCAAGTGTGAATAGCGTTAGCCATCCCTGGACACGTGTTTCGAGGTAGTTGCCTCTCGTCAGCAGGGAGTAGGAAAGAGTGCAGGGTTGCTGTGTAGGCTGCTAAAATCATTATCAGGTATGTACCTCTCGTAGCAACGCAGGTGCGTAACCTGAGCCCGTCGACTCCCCGGCTCAAAGAGCCACTAAATAATTACATCCAAATGGTCGCACACTGCTGACCTACCTGCGTGTTACCCCAAAGAACTGTGGTCCCTGTAGTTAGCGTCGGCGGATACACCTATGCTCGTGTCGTGAGTGCAAGTGTGAATAGCGTTAGCCATCCCTGGACACGTGTTTCGAGGTAGTTGCCTCTCGTCAGCAGGGAGTAGGAAAGAGTGCAGGGTTGCTGTGTAGGCTGCTAAAATCATTATCAGGTATGTACCTCTCGTAGCAACGCAGGTGCGTAACCTGAGCCCGTCGACTCCCCGGCTCAAAGAGCCACTAAATAATTACATCCAAATGGTCGCACACTGCTGACCTACCTGCGTGTTACCCCAAAGAACTGTGGTCCCTGTAGTTAGCGTCGGCGGATACACCTATGCTCGTGTCGTGAGTGCAAGTGTGAATAGCGTTAGCCATCCCTGGACACGTGTTTCGAGGTAGTTGCCTCTCGTCAGCAGGGAGTAGGAAAGAGTGCAGGGTTGCTGTGTAGGCTGCTAAAATCATTATCAGGTATGTACCTCTCGTAGCAACGCAGGTGCGTAACCTGAGCCCGTCGACTCCCCGGCTCAAAGAGCCACTAAATAATTACATCCAAATGGTCGCACACTGCTGACCTACCTGCGTGTTACCCCAAAGAACTGTGGTCCCTGTAGTTAGCGTCGGCGGATACACCTATGCTCGTGTCGTGAGTGCAAGTGTGAATAGCGTTAGCCATCCCTGGACACGTGTTTCGAGGTAGTTGCCTCTCGTCAGCAGGGAGTAGGAAAGAGTGCAGGGTTGCTGTGTAGGCTGCTAAAATCATTATCAGGTATGTACCTCTCATAGCAACGCAGGTGCGTAACCTGAGCCCGTCGACTCCCCGGCTCAAAGAGCCACTAAATAATTACATCCAAATGGTCGCACACTGCTGACCTACCTGCGTGTTACCCCAAAGAACTGTGGTCCCTGTAGTTAGCGTCGGCGGATACACCTATGCTCGTGTCGTGAGTGCAAGTGTGAATAGCGTTAGCCATCCCTGGACACGTGTTTCGAGGTAGTTGCCTCTCGTCAGCAGGGAGTAGGAAAGAGTGCAGGGTTGCTGTGTAGGCTGCTAAAATCATTATCAGGTATGTACCTCTCGTAGCAACGCAGGTGCGTAACCTGAGCCCGTCGACTCCCCGGCTCAAAGAGCCACTAAATAATTACATCCAAATGGTCGCACACTGCTGACCTACCTGCGTGTTACCCCAAAGAACTGTGGTCCCTGTAGTTAGCGTCGGCGGATACACCTATGCTCGTGTCGTGAGTGCAAGTGTGAATAGCGTTAGCCATCCCTGGACACGTGTTTCGAGGTAGTTGCCTCTCGTCAGCAGGGAGTAGGAAAGAGTGCAGGGTTGCTGTGTAGGCTGCTAAAATCATTATCAGGTATGTACCTCTCGTAGCAACGCAGGTGCGTAACCTGAGCCCGTCGACTCCCCGGCTCAAAGAGCCACTAAATAATTACATCCAAATGGTCGCACACTGCTGACCTACCTGCGTGTTACCCCAAAGAACTGTGGTCCCTGTAGTTAGCGTCGGCGGATACACCTATGCTCGTGTCGTGAGTGCAAGTGTGAATAGCGTTAGCCATCCCTGGACACGTGTTTCGAGGTAGTTGCCTCTCGTCAGCAGGGAGTAGGAAAGAGTGCAGGGTTGCTGTGTAGGCTGCTAAAATCATTATCAGGTATGTACCTCTCGTAGCAACGCAGGTGCGTAACCTGAGCCCGTCGACTCCCCGGCTCAAAGAGCCACTAAATAATTACATCCAAATGGTCGCACACTGCTGACCTACCTGCGTGTTACCCCAAAGAACTGTGGTCCCTGTAGTTAGCGTCGGCGGATACACCTATGCTCGTGTCGTGAGTGCAAGTGTGAATAGCGTTAGCCATCCCTGGACACGTGTTTCGAGGTAGTTGCCTCTCGTCAGCAGGGAGTAGGAAAGAGTGCAGGGTTGCTGTGTAGGCTGCTAAAATCATTATCAGGTATGTACC
Source organism: Triturus cristatus (assembly GCF_964204655.1). NCBI lineage: Eukaryota > Metazoa > Chordata > Amphibia > Caudata > Salamandridae > Triturus > Triturus cristatus. The sequence continues at coordinate 462,840,204 of NC_140594.1, forward strand.
TCTCGTAGCAACGCAGGTGCGTAACCTGAGCCCGTCGACTCCCCGGCTCAAAGAGCCACTAAATAATTACATCCAAATGGTCGCACACTGCTGACCTACCTGCGTGTTACCCCAAAGAACTGTGGTCCCTGTAGTTAGCGTCGGCGGATACACCTATGCTCGTGTCGTGAGTGCAAGTGTGAATAGCGTTAGCCATCCCTGGACACGTGTTTCGAGGTAGTTGCCTCTCGTCAGCAGGGAGTAGGAAAGAGTGCAGGGTTGCTGTGTAGGCTGCTAAAATCATTATCAGGTATGTACCTCTCGTAGCAACGCAGGTGCGTAACCTGAGCCCGTCGACTCCCCGGCTCAAAGAGCCACTAAATAATTACATCCAAATGGTCGCACACTGCTGACCTACCTGCGTGTTACCCCAAAGAACTGTGGTCCCTGTAGTTAGCGTCGGCGGATACACCTATGCTCGTGTCGTGAGTGCAAGTGTGAATAGCGTTAGCCATCCCTGGACACGTGTTTCGAGGTAGTTGCCTCTCGTCAGCAGGGAGTAGGAAAGAGTGCAGGGTTGCTGTGTAGGCTGCTAAAATCATTATCAGGTATGTACCTCTCGTAGCAACGCAGGTGCGTAACCTGAGCCCGTCGACTCCCCGGCTCAAAGAGCCACTAAATAATTACATCCAAATGGTCGCACACTGCTGACCTACCTGCGTGTTACCCCAAAGAACTGTGGTCCCTGTAGTTAGCGTCGGCGGATACACCTATGCTCGTGTCGTGAGTGCAAGTGTGAATAGCGTTAGCCATCCCTGGACACGTGTTTCGAGGTAGTTGCCTCTCGTCAGCAGGGAGTAGGAAAGAGTGCAGGGTTGCTGTGTAGGCTGCTAAAATCATTATCAGGTATGTACCTCTCGTAGCAACGCAGGTGCGTAACCTGAGCCCGTCGACTCCCCGGCTCAAAGAGCCACTAAATAATTACATCCAAATGGTCGCACACTGCTGACCTACCTGCGTGTTACCCCAAAGAACTGTGGTCCCTGTAGTTAGCGTCGGCGGATACACCTATGCTCGTGTCGTGAGTGCAAGTGTGAATAGCGTTAGCCATCCCTGGACACGTGTTTCGAGGTAGTTGCCTCTCGTCAGCAGGGAGTAGGAAAGAGTGCAGGGTTGCTGTGTAGGCTGCTAAAATCATTATCAGGTATGTACCTCTCGTAGCAACGCAGGTGCGTAACCTGAGCCCGTCGACTCCCCGGCTCAAAGAGCCACTAAATAATTACATCCAAATGGTCGCACACTGCTGACCTACCTGCGTGTTACCCCAAAGAACTGTGGTCCCTGTAGTTAGCGTCGGCGGATACACCTATGCTCGTGTCGTGAGTGCAAGTGTGAATAGCGTTAGCCATCCCTGGACACGTGTTTCGAGGTAGTTGCCTCTCGTCAGCAGGGAGTAGGAAAGAGTGCAGGGTTGCTGTGTAGGCTGCTAAAATCATTATCAGGTATGTACCTCTCGTAGCAACGCAGGTGCGTAACCTGAGCCCGTCGACTCCCCGGCTCAAAGAGCCACTAAATAATTACATCCAAATGGTCGCACACTGCTGACCTACCTGCGTGTTACCCCAAAGAACTGTGGTCCCTGTAGTTAGCGTCGGCGGATACACCTATGCTCGTGTCGTGAGTGCAAGTGTGAATAGCGTTAGCCATCCCTGGACACGTGTTTCGAGGTAGTTGCCTCTCGTCAGCAGGGAGTAGGAAAGAGTGCAGGGTTGCTGTGTAGGCTGCTAAAATCATTATCAGGTATGTACCTCTCGTAGCAACGCAGGTGCGTAACCTGAGCCCGTCGACTCCCCGGCTCAAAGAGCCACTAAATAATTACATCCAAATGGTCGCACACTGCTGACCTACCTGCGTGTTACCCCAAAGAACTGTGGTCCCCGTTATATTGACCTGCTCCCTGCTGACGAGAGGCAACTACCTCGAAACACGTGTCCAGGGATGGCTAACGCACACATACTGTTCTTTTATACATCATGGCATAGGCGTACCCGCCGTCGCCACTACATTTACCACAGTCCTTTGGGGCAACTTGCTGGTGTGACGAGCAGTGTGCGACCAACCTTTGCACAGTCCCTGTATCTCTGGTCGGGCTGGGAGTTACGACTCCAACCAGCAAAAGCGCCACTGCGCTTTGACTCAGCCGAGTCAAAAAGCGAAGCTCAATGGTTATCCGGTAGAGCTTCCGGGTCCTTCACAGGTGACGATGGGGCAAGACACGGCCCAGGGAGTAACGACTCGACCTACCTCCGTTCTTGCCTTACTGGAGCACCACTCCGGAACACTGCTCTTCACTAAGCAGGTACGTCGGTGTAAACACAATATCCGACCGCGTTGTACCTCCCGGTTCCTCCCTTTATAGGGCGTGTTTTCCTTGAGTTATGTAACAGCTCTCCTGTTTACATAAGGGCGTGTTTTCCTTGAGTTATGTAACAGCTCTCCTGTTTACATAAGGGCGTGTTTTCCTTGAGTTATGTAACAGCTCTCCTGTTTACATAAGGGCGTGTTTTCCTTGAGTTATGTAACAGCTCTCCTGTTTACATAACCTCTCAACCGCTAAGCATCCTGGGAGATGTAGTCCGTTTTCGCTGGTTACCGTTTTCCTCCCCTCGCATGACAGGAATTCTTGACAGCCCGCTACCGAGTCTCTTGAAGGTGATGGAAGCGCCCGACATGAAGATGATGGAAGCAACCGGACGTCCGAAGATCCACTACAAAAACCCAAAGACTGACCGAATGCACAGCTTAAAGACTATTGCACTTTTCATTACCCTTCTCTTTTGCCTTCTCCTCGTGGTCACCTTCTGGATCATGGAGGAGAGCACACCCGCTCATAAGACATTGCTGACCACCGTTCAACCTACCACCATGAAAGAACACCATCTGATCTCACTTTCACCCCAACTCCGAGAAAGGCGTAAGGAGTTCTGGAATAACTCTTTTGTGCAGCTGCTCCACCAACACAATCTTGCCGCCAACGCCACTAATTGCTGGATCTGTGGGTTGCTACCACATGCTACTGGACACTCTATCCCTTTCATCCCTTCACCTTTTTCTGTCCATGGTTCCTGCCTCGCCTGGCTAATCCTCCTGCAAGAAAGCTACAAGGACAATGCCACTTCCGGCAGAACCATGTCACACTTCTACCATGGGTTCTGGCTGAACAAAACTGGAAGAACTTCTGCCCTCTTCTGCCCTCTGAGATCGAACACTTCCTTTCACATGGACATCCCTGCCAAAGAACGAGTTGAAATGCAAGTGTTCAACAACCCAGCCAGACCCACCTTCTCTTACCTCCAGAAACGGACGGCCGCCACCCTAACAGTGGCCCTGTCCATCATCAACATCACTGGATTTGTGTGCCTCGAAGGCCTGGGGGCGCAGCTGGTGGGCCACAGCTCCTGCCTCATCACCCGAACATTGGACTCAGTTGACCCACCTTCCTTTGTTGCCTCCCCGAATATGTACTTCGTCTGTGGTACTAAGGCCTACACCTGGCTTCCGAAAGGTTGGGGAGGCACCTGCTACATCGCCTTTGTCCTTCCTCCGACATATGTGGCTCCAGCAAACCATCACCGACAGAAACGGGCCAAAGACATTGTGCAAGCCGACTCCGCCGGAGCACAGTTCATGGACGCAGTAAAAGGCCTTGTCCCACTCTGGGGTCCAATGGCAAACAGCCATGCCATCCGCCACTTAACCCAGGCAGTCGAAACGGCGATGAACATTACGGCTGGCGCCCTCGCCAACAACACTGCCGAGCTCCAGGCCGTCCGCTTAGTGGCCCTTCAGAACCGCCTCGTTCTAGATGTGGTTCTGGCTGATCGTGGAGGAGCATGCCGCATCATTGGGTCCAGCTGTTGTACCTACGTACCGGATAACTCACCCTCAGTCTACAAAGCAATTGAACACCTCCACAAACTATCCGCAGAGGTCCATCAAGAGCAAGAAGAATGGTCACTGGGGAGTTGGTTTTGGGACACTATTAAAAGTTGGGGATGGAGGCTGTTTTCATTTATCCTAATACCGATTGTGATACTATGTGGATGTTGCTTGGGGATTCAGTGTCTGCCACCTTTATGTTCGCTTTTTATGAACTGCATCTGTCCTAAGACTTTGGACTTTGAAACAGAGCGAATGAAAGCTCTGTATGAGGTGGAAATTCGTAGTATTATGGGGATAGATCCGAACTAGACAAGCTGGCGAGATATGTTAAAAGGGAGGACTGTGGAAATTTAGCTTGTAACTGAACATTATCTGCGCCATCTTGCCTCTCCCCAGCGCCACGCACAGCGAATGCACGGCCGCCATTTTAGGCACCCCACTCTCTCCCCGCTCATTCTCAATCGCCAGCGCTTTCCCCTGGCGCTGCGAGCATCCCCCGCGCGCTGGCCACCCCCGCTCTCTCATACACGGGCCATAAACCCCCTCATTCTGCGCGACCCTGTCATGGAACCACATCCCACGCCTGACCGACATCCCATACATGGTCATGCCTCTCTTTGATAACCCCCTTCATCTGCGCCCCATTGTCCGAACCGATCCCAGGCCATCACCTAGCCCTGCGGATGCAGTTTATTGCCCCTACTGTAAGGGAAACACCCCACATCAAAGGGATTACAGTGGATCAAAGCCCCTACCCCCTGAGACCCGGCCGGTTGCACACACCCCCGGGCATTGGCGGAATGTCCAGCTGCGTGATAGCCATCTCCTACTGTAGATGGGGTGGGGACTTCCACTGTAGATATGTGTGGGAACGAGTTCGAAGTGGGGATTCCGAAGACGTTCTTTTATACATCAAAGTAATCTCAAGAATGTGCCATGTACAATAAACCTGCAATAAAGACATAAACCTGTGTATAAGAGGCCAGGCCTCAGAGATGCAGTTAGAGCACCTCGTGACAATACCTTGCTGTCTGATCTGATGTGTTCTGCTCCGACGGAATAAAACTTTGTTTCCTGCCTTCCAGTCTCCGGCGCCTGCCTCTTTCATTGGTAAATTATCGAATGGTATGAGAGGCGATTACCGCCAGGCAATACTTGAAGGGTTATCGACTGAAACTGCCGCTACCATTTAACAGTTGAAACTATTTGCAAGCATTATTTTCAACACCTGTTTCGTGCATTTGACGAGATTTTAAAAAGTCACGGAAAGTGGTGAGTGGGATTTGGAAAAAAGCCCCATGCTGGAGATAAAAAAAAGGTAGCAAGAAATTGAACAAAAGGGAGGTAATCAAAGAAGACATTTACAGGGTGAATTTACCATACTGAAACAACCTAGCAAATAAGTGCCACAATACTCAGCTCAACAGGCAGAGTCGCCATATCCTGGCACCCAATAGAGATGCAATTGGAATAAACCTATTAACTAGCACTTCAAAATTAGCAGACAAATCAGCTGGAGTGCCGGAGTTCTCGTGTACCCGGATTGGTTTGCCGTCTGCTTCACTCCAGCATAACTGAGCTCAGAATGGTACAATAAACCTTAGCTCTCCATCCACCTTGAAAGGTCTTCTGGTATTTGATATTCCTCTGGCTTCCTGTCCCTATGTGTTGGTGCTAACTGGTTTTCCACAGCTGCAAACTAACCTGAAGGAGGACTAATGCGATTTAACTAATAAATGGCTCCATTGTTTGGGGATACAGAGACATTATCCTGCCTCAATGGCTGGTAAGATTTTGCTCACTAGACGAGTGAGTTGTTTGGGGAAGGGGCCTAAGTTCCAAAGTGGTGATTGTGTTCTCACTAATTTTAGATCACCCAGGATCGTTCACAAGCTATTATTCTGCCACACCGGAGACCCAGGACAAGGTCGAAGATTGAGCTTGTGCCATTGGGTTATTTCTACAAACTCCCTAGTTCATTGGAGCACAACTATCCATCCCACAAGATTGCTTGTAGCCCTACGAGGGCATGGATGGACTACTCAACAGGTACCCAGGGATTCAACATACCAGTCTTTAATAGATTTGATGTACTAGGCGGGTTCAAATGACTGAAATTAGGTGGGAATGGCCTAGTGCGATTAGCTGCATCCACTATAATTGATCTAAAAAAGCCAGAAGGTCCAAGGGTTGCTGGACTAAATGGGGTGTGATCAGAGGTCTAATTCCACAGTGGAAGGCGACAGAAAGTTCATTAGCCCATTGGGCAGTGATGAGGGAAATGTAGAAATTCACCTGCCATGTGCCAATTCCCTCAACACAGAGGCAATCCAAGGGCTGTACTCTGGTACTGGTCGGTTGACACTAAGGGGTAAAGATTTGCCAACCGCCCATGTAACGCAGCAGGTTGGGCCTAAGGCTCAACTACCCAATAGAGATGGTGAGAGTGATGCTCCGCATGTCCCAGCAAGTACAGAGATCACATGTAGCCAACCCTTCGGTGGAAAGTCAAACTACTATCTTGGAATATTGGTGGGCTGAATGCCAGGCTTAATATTCCCACCCTGGCCAACACACCATCTGCCTATTTTAAGAAACTTGGGCCCTTAAACCTCTATATTGGGCAGGATATATTAATTTCCATAAATAATCTGTGTCATAGGGTAGGAGTAGACCATCTGGTGGGCTGACCACTTGGGTCTGTGCAGATACTCCTGGTGCAATAAAAGAGATGCCAGTGCCATCCCCTGATGTTGTCTGTGTCTATTACAAATCCATCCTATAGTGTATATTTTTATAATGTAAGTCTCAGACCCGGGAGATCGTCTCAGGAATCTTCCATACTGGAGTTGTTTTTATCTCACTTGACAACTATACATGGTGCGGCTCAATTGCCAGTTTGAACCCCTGAAAGATGGTGGAGAGGTTGTCTTGTATAAGGAGGATACAGTGTGGATAATCCTCAGGCTGACCTTAGCCCCAATTAGGAAATGGTTGGCATTGGCCTTACAAATTAATGCTCTGTCAATCAATGCAGGGATTCGAGCTGTGAATGGGCGATCCCCATCAGATTGTCAGGGGAAGCATACCTTCAGTCGGCTTCTAAGTACTAGTCTTATCAATTACATCCTAATAGACTTGTGTCTATAGCCCCTCCATGCTGATTTTGCTGTAATAGACCAGATTGAGAGCAATCATAATGCTCGTCAACTTGAGAAAGATCTTGTGATATTAGTTCTGAAACCCCAGCAGTATGCTTATTTAGACCCAAATATAGTTGCTACTAACAGCAGGCGTTGAATAAAATGGGAGAACGTGAAGAACTCATCAGTTCAGATGAGCAAGATATACACTTTAGTATATGCAAGCCTAGGTGATATACTCACGAAAGGGTGGGACTATACAGGGAACTGGTGTCCTACATCTTTCTCCCTAATTCATAACAAACTGTTTATCGATCTCAAGGATATATTTTATGCAAAAATGAAGAAACCCTGTAAGCAGCTACCTGAACAGTTGTGGTTCGATATAGATTGCAAGAATGACGGACAAGCACTTGTGTCTTCAATTAAATATCAAGTCGGAAGAAATTGCAATTTTGAAGGCCATGTATAAGTCTACTATCAAGCAGGCCAAAGTAGATTGGAAGATTGAATGATGCGAGAGCATTCTATCTGCAGTCAAAGTCAAAGGCTACTGCACCTTTTGGAATTTGGTTCCAGTGGGCTCCAAGGGGAGGGTCTGCTCTATGATGTTGAATTTTGCTGCTGATGACTGGTCTCTCACTTTGCTTCCTTGTACTTACTGGAGGGTGGGGGTGATTCACAACAACAAGCGTTGATGCTGGATACATTTACCAAAGGACGAGGAAATTCTGACACAGACATCAACCCACATTCCCATCTCACTTGACGATGTAAATTTAGCATTGGGTAAAATAGATTGCAACAAGGCAACTGGTCTGGACAAAATACCTGGTGATCTCTACAAACAAAATCAGGAAATGCAGGCCATGTATTTTGTGGTCCTGTTCAATAACATTCCCCTTACATGGTCTAGGGCTGAAATTATCCCTATTCATAAAAAGGGACTCCCGACAATTCCTGCAAGTATCGTCTAATTAGTCTGATAGATTGCTCCAAGAAACTCTTTTGTACTATTCTCTTAAACCATCTCTATTCATGAATGGATAGTTCTAAGATTCTATCCCCCTTCCAGGCAGGTTTTAGAAAGGGAGTAAGCATAATAGATCAAGGGCCAGATGTACGACCAGCAATTTTGCGACTCGCAAATTGAGTCGCAATTGCGCCTCACAATTTGTGAGTCGCAAAACTGGATGTACAACAATTCATTTGCAACTCTCAAAATTGTGTTAGTACATGGCCATACCAATTTTAGCATGCGCTAACGAGTCGCTAACCCGTTTGCGCATGCTAAAATTGGTCATACATCTGGCACCAAGTCTTTGGCTTTTTGTTAATTTAAAACTGGGGTCTTGGGTGGCGGTAGTTTGTATATTGTTTTTGTTGACTTACGAGCTGCCTTTGACATGGTGCTGAGACACAACCTTTGGCTATCCCATCAGAATAATTGGCTGTCTTAATTAGGCTTCACTTGGGCAACTACATCCAAGTTGGCTGTGGACCAGCAGGTAATTTAACAACCGCATTCTCTGTAGACTGCGGGGTAAGGCAGGGATGTGTGCTGGCCCCCAAACTTGTTTTCTTTATACATGAATGATCGTATAACTTTCCTAAACGATTTCCTAGACGAATGAGACGGACACGCACCCAGATTGGCGACCATCAAGGTTTTCATATTCGCCAACTATACTCTTTTAATCTCAAAATTCCAGGTGCGAGAAACATTCCCTGGTTTATATTTGTGAAAAATTCCCTCTTGAACATCGGATATAGTCATTTGTGGAAAGTTGTTGATATATATTCAGTTCCTGATAAATGCATGCTTAAAGAAATTTACCACCAGTACATGCTGGGCCGGTTATTTTCAGATTCCACCATTGGTCCTATGACGGAACAATTCCTTCAAGTGAAAGTATCATATGGTTCAAAAGAATTTCTTGATGGAATTGATAAAGCTGGATTCTTATCTACCTTACCATCACCACGAATCCTCTCAGGTCGCCAGGATCTTTTTATCTGCTAAATAGTGTAGAGGGGAGGGAATCCAATCTTTAGTACATAATCAACAGAATCAAATTCGAACTCTAAAGGACCACTGACTCCGAATCTCAAATTTTAAAGATTTATTACAAAGCCAAAAATAACTGCACATACAAGGACCTCAACACGAGGTTAAGAAAATAAATGGGCAATAATACAAAAAATATCCTATGCAGGAGTCTCATCCGACTCAGAATAAGAAGAATAGTCAACTCCAATAACACTAGGCAAGTGATAATCACTCCAATCTCTACATTAGAAGTCATTAACCTAAAAAGGAAAATCAGTTAGTCTATCCCTACTCTATCTCTAAGGTGACATTCCTACTTAGCATTTCCCTCCCAGGCAAGAAAGTAAAAAGGTGTCAGAAGTGAAGACATCCTTGAAGTTCACTCACTTAGTCAGAGCTCACTCTAAGATGCTCCTTCTAGTTCCCCATCTAAACCTCAACTACCCAACCCATGGGGCACTGTCCCTAATTCAAAGTCTCAAAAACATAGAACACGCCCTCCGGCACACCTCTTCAGCCAGGTCTTCTTCCAGTAGTTTTCCACTGAAACTTGTCTCTCATCCAACGGCAGTTTACTCGTCCTTGAATTCCAAGCACCTTTTCCGCCGAAAGTATCATCCCCACATTCCAGTATACTCCCATATTGGCTTCTCAGGCCATACTGACTCCTGAAACAAAGAGTTAGTTTCTCTAACGAGCTAAGTGTCCTTGCACCTGCAACAGAAACATGGGAACGAGAAACTTGCCACTTCTCTGAGATTTTCTATAGTCTTAAGACCCAAAGCCTTACCAAGGGAAATCATTTTCAGCCTACAATATTTAGCTAACATAAGAAACAAACAGGCATTTCTCTTTAAATGTATATGCGATCAGGCCTTGACACAATTTAAATACTCTCGTCTAAAATCACACTATAAGCATTTATTTCATTACACTTCAGGTATGAATATGCAAACTACACGTGCAGACTTTAATATGGTGCACGTTTAAACCTAATGCATCACATTACATGAAAACCAATCATTATGCATTGACTACATGAATACATTTGCAGGTAATTACAACACTGCTCTTCATGAAAGGCATGGTTACATGACTAAGCACTCTATTATAAGCAGATTTGAGTAATACATTTCTAAGTCACACATTAATATGAGTCCTTTCACATTTGTGGGTCCTGACTAACGACGATTATTGTGCACCCCAACAATTTTTAGAACAACATGGCGCTCTATCAGTTCCCCCCTTTGATGACTAGTGTCATCACACCATTTCACAATTCCCTTGGACAAAAGAACCGACCTAAACAGTACTTGTTGCCATCCTCCCCCGTGGGAGACTCTCCATATTCTTAAAGCTCTGATATTGACTGTCCTGCAGTCTGGCCATTCGCATTTCACTTGCTCTGAGAACTCTCTCAACTCTGTTTCCCCTAAACCACTTATAAGCTCTGATTCCCCACAAACAAACCACACAAACCACAACAATGATGAGTGGTTTTAGCACAGAGCCAAGGAACCCCTTCCCTAAGCTAGCAAACCAACTTCCCACACAACCAAATCCTTTACCAATCTTTTCCCACACCCCCTCTTTGGTCAAATCCTCTATCTCATGATGGATCGTGGTAATGTTGCTTATATATTTCTCCAGATCCTTGCGTTATCTGGAATATATGTACAAAATTCCTGAACTTTCAATAATTTACAGACTCCGCCCTCTTTTGCTAATAATACATCTAAAGCAAGGCGGTTCTGCAGAACCATCGTCCTTATTGATAACATCTCTCCATCCACAAGCAACAGTGACTTTGCTGTATTCATTGACAACTCATCAACCACAGTCGCCAATCTTCTGAGCTTCACATCATTCAAAACCACACCCAAACTCGGTATCATCGCTCCAAAAATATCTCCAATCACTGCTCCTGCACTCGCAGCTCTCTTCTCTCTCGAATGCTGTCCCTCCTCCAAAAGCTCTAGATCCTCTGCATGGTAAATTTTCAGAAAAATAATTCCCAAATAGCACGTACCATACCAATTCGCAGGCAACCTGACATAGGGATTCTTTCCACACACATAATACACAGTTAGAATCACTTGTACAGAGCCTTGCAAAAAGTTCTTAGCAGAATCTTCCATGGTGAAAACATGACCACCGGAACCTTTTCATAATATGTCGCGTAACGTCCCACACACAACTCTCTGCTTCTTGTCCAGTGCTATAGGACCATAACTCCCTTTAGCTCTGTGTAATCGTTCTTCATCAGTCCAATCTATTGGACTGTCTCCTGTATCTCAGGTCTGTGTTAATTTTCTATATCTATCTTCTACCTGATCTACAAATTTCCTCTCTACCTCTGACAATGAACAGGTCAAGTTATGCCGATGAATATTAGCCGTATCCAGTTCCAAAGACGGTATGAAATACTTCAGAAGTCTGTCTTCTGACTTATAATAATCATGCTTATTCAAATGCTTGTAAGCTGGAACTTCAGGAAGCACTGCTTCGTAATTGGAAAAGAAATACTCGAACTGACCTCTTTCATATAAGGTACTAAGAAACAAACTACATGAAATTCCATACATCAGTGGAAGATGGTGATATCTAATACCCTCGTCCACTGAGGCAGGTAACTGCATGCACACATAACAGTCTTTCGCATCCATCACATCCACATATTCCTATAGCAGCTTCGCATACGCATTAAGCTTAAAACCACTTCTAGACAAATCTGTGTGAAATCTACGACTGTCTTTGATTAGTAAAGCTCTTTCAGCTCCTATAGTGACCTCCTTTTGGTTAGAAGTGATAGGTGTAGGTGTTCCCTGAACCTCTGCTTCCTGCTCATGTGAAATGATATATGAAGCTACAACTATTATGATTTTAGAGACTATCACTCCACCTACAAGTGTACCTACTACTAATTTGGACCTACGATGAGTATTTCCAGCATCCATGATCTCGCAAAGTTCTCAAAAGTTGTTGGCTTCAGCAGCAAACAATTAAGAGTCTCTTTTCTCCTCCAGATGTCGCTTGCTAACCAGTTGAACAATACTTCGAGAAGCTGGAAATGCCCTTGTAATTTCATTTCCTTATTTACAAAGTCCACAAAAAGACTTCCCTAGCCTTCTTTCATCTTCTCTGCGGAAAGTCCCTAAGTTTATTCTTCTTCCACTCGGGTCTAAGTTATCTTCTTGGTAGACTTTTATTTACAACAAAGTTCACTCTCAGTCCAAAATAAGGTCAGCTCCTAAAATCTCTAAAACATGCTGCAAAAGTTCAAGATGAAGCCACACTAATTCCTGATGTGGTTGCACATAACCAAATGTTGGAAAAACCAGCCTCTCCAGGATTAGATCACGAATTCTGCTTAGACGTGGAGGATTCGGAATAGTGAGAGTCAGTATTCCTTCAATCTCCACTCCTGGGACCAACAGCAACACATCAACTTTCAAGTTAGGAAACTCAATGACCAACATCAAGGACCTCAGCCTCCCCGAACTCACCACTCCTGGCATCAGTCACAACGTATGTCCACTCCGGTGAGGCGTATCTTTGACACAGCACTCTTGTTCTCCTGGATATTCTCAGACCACCGCAGGCTTGCTCTTCGTCACTCTGTTCAGATTCAGACGTTTCAGAAACTGGGGCAAGATCTCTTTCCGGTGCCAACCTCAGATTCAGCCGCCTCTGGCTCATGTGCCAAACCTCTTCTGCTCTCGTGGCACTTCTGCGCTCCCTCTGGGTACCCTGTGCACTACTTCCTTCTTCAGCTGAGTTTGACTCTACTCCACCCACAGCAATACTTTCTCTGTCCGAGTCAAATTCGGGGTTCTGTTTGACACAACCCCTTTCAGCCCCATCTAGTGTACAACCAGCTTCGTCAGCAACCCTCACAGCTTGACTTGCCCTCTCAGATAGGCCCTGCCAACTCAGCTGGATTTTCATTCACGAGAGGGGCTGTTTCTTCCAAGGGTGCTGGGACTCTACGGGTATGAGAGTTATGTACCCAGTTCGGCAACCCTCCACACTTCACTGCTGTGTTCGTGACCAGTATTACTTGGTACGGTCCACGCCACCGAACATCCAAGCAGCTCTTCCTCATGTGCTTACGAAGTAGCACCCAATCTCCCGGACACAGGTCATGGCTAAGGTCACTTGAGGCTGGTACAGTTGCTGCTTGCACCTGCTGAAACACAGAACGGACCACATCAGCCGGTCCTTTGCAGTAATCGAGAATTAAGTTATCAGTGATTATAATTAGAGCAGTAGCAGGTATTGCTGGCAGTCGCATTGCCCTCACCATCAGGATCTCGTGAGGTGATAACCCTGTTCTCCTATCTAGAAAACTACGAAGACTCATAAGGACCAAGGGCAGTGCATCAGGCCATTTCAAAGATGTCGAAGTGCACACTTTTGCCATCCGTGCTTTCAAAGTTCCATGAACCTGCTCCACAATCCCAGACACCTCTGGTCTGTAACTGCAATGTAGTCTCTGATCCACATTCAATGCAGCACAGAGCAATTTCATGATTTCGCTGTGAAAATATGTCCCTCTATCCGACTCCAAAGAGGTCGGAAAACCGAACCTCTGGATAAGCTCCCTCAACAACAGCTTAGCTTCAGTGAGTGTGTCACATCTACATGTTGGGTAAGCCTCCGCCCATCTTGAAAAAACACATACCACAACTAATATGTACCTCAGCCCATTACACTTTGGCATCTCGATGAAATCCAACTGCATTCTATTGAAAGGCCCTCCTGACCTTCCAATGTGACTCAAAGTTACAGCAGTTTTCTTTCCTGCATTCATTTGCTGACACGTAACACACCTCTGGCATACAGCTTCAGCAACTGCATGAAACTTCGGATTGTACCATGTCTGTCTAAACACTCGCACCATTGCATCCCTGCCAAGATGCACTGCAGCATGTATCAATCTTTCCATTGGGCTCAACAAACTTTCCGGCAACACAGCTCGACCATCACTCGAGACCCACACATCCACATAATTCTTTCTCACATCCTGATCTTATCCAGCCATCTCGTTCTTGGTCGGTAACCTCATCTTGCAATCGTTTTAGTTCCTCCCATGTGTCTGCCATGGTTAACATCATGCTGAGCTCCGTTCTTGGCTTTCTCCTGTGTAACCTCCTGTGAACATGCATCCTTATTCTGCACAGAAACGGGCAACCTCATCTGCATAATTATTACCCAATGAAACAAAATCATTCCCTCTCCCATGAGCAGAACATTTGACAACCGCAATTTCCTTGGGACACTGTAATGCTTCCAACAATAGTCTCACATATTCCCCAGTTCTGATGGGTGACCCTGAAGATGTCATGAAACCTCTCTGTGACCATAGCTGCCCGAAGTCATGAACCACACCAAACCTGTATTGACTGTCATTGTAGATTGTTATCCGAATCTGATCAGCAGCCAAACAGGCACGGGTCAAAGAAATGATTTCAGCTACCTGTGCGGAGTGTACTTCCTCTAAACAAGCAGCTTCAACAACTCCAGTGATAGTACATACAGCAAACGCTGCTCTTAGTCGACCAACATTGTCCCTTAAGCATGAACCATCCACAAAGAAAATTTCATCAGGGTCAGGGAGTGGTTCATCAACAATGTCTGGTCTCGGTTTGGTGCACAGTTCAGTCACATCAAGGCAATCATGGTCCTCACAATCTTCATCATCTGCATTTGGAATGGGCATCAATGTCGCCGGATTCAAAACAGAACACCTCTTCAAAGTCAAATTTTCTGCCGCAAGTATAACTTGCTCATAGCATGTTAACCTGTTATTTGTGAGGTGCTGTGTTTTGGTCCTCGTAATCAACAGCTCAACAGAGTGTGGCACGTAAACTGTAAGTGGATGTCCCATGACAATACTCTCACACCTTTCAATACTGACACCTGTTCCAGCAACGGATTTGAGACATCCGGGCAATGCAGAAGCTACTGGATCTAAAGTAGCTGAAAAGTAGGCAACTGGTCTATGGACACCTCCATGATTCTGAGTAAGAACTGACAATGCACAGCCTTCTCTCTCGCAACAGAATAACGAGAAAGCCTTGTTGTAATCAGCCATTCTCAAAGCAGGAGCTCGACACATGGTTTCTCTCAGCCTTAAAAACAACATTAGACAGTCGTTGTCCGATGGTACCGGATCACTCACATCTTTGTGCGTCAGCAGCTGTAAAGGCTTTGCTTCAAAGAAGAAGTTGGGAATCCATTGGCGACAATAGCCAACCATCCCCAGGAACATCCTAACCTCTCTCTGTGTGGTAGGCACAGGCTTGTTCATAATTTCCTCAATGCGATCTGGTGACACCTTTCTCATGCCCTTCTCAATTCTGTGACCCAAATACTGCACTTCACTCAAACAGTACTGCAATTTGTTTGGGGACACATTGTGTCCATTCTCTGCCAAATGGTTCAATAAAGCAATGGTATCAATCCTGCAAGCGTCTTCTGTTTCTGAGGCAATGAGCAAGTCATCGATGTATTGCACCAGAACAGAGTTCTGGGGCATCACAAGACTCTCAAGATTCTTCTTCAAGATCTGATGAAAGATCAATGGACTCTCTGTGTACCCCTGAGGGATATGACACCACGTTAACACATGATTTTCCAGCTGGAAAGCAAAAATAAATTGCCTTTCCTCATGGAGTGGAATCGAGAAGAATGCTTGACACAGATCAATCACTGTAAACCACTCAGCTTCGCATGGAATCTGAAACAGAATCACAGATGGATTCGGTACCACTCAACAGCATGGAACAACTATCGTGTTGACCTTTCGCAGGTCCTGCATGATCCTGAATTTCCCACTCGGTTTCTGTAGTCCCATGATTGGTGAATTACATGGGCTACCCATGATCTCCTTCAGAATTCCCTGCTTGATCATAGATTCGATTACAGGTTTGATCCCTGCAATAGTCGCGGGTGACAGATTGTATTGGGGCGTCCTAGGGAATTCTACTTTCTGCCTGACCTGAATCTTCACTGGCTCCACACCTTTGATCAACCCAATCTCTTCTCCGGTGAAGTACCACACCTCGTGTGACACAGAATCTCTCAAGTCGAGTGGAAGTTCCTCCACTGTCAGCGCTGGGTACATTTCTATACACAAGTGCTGGTGGCAACTTTAAAGGTCGCATCATCATCTTTCATCTGTACTTCAACTCCCTTAGGTGTGCAATAGATTGTACAATTTAACGTGCACAGTAGGTCGCTACCTAACAGTCAAACTGGACTCGAGTCACACACCACAAACTGGTGTCGATCTCGGAAAGTTGCTATTCTCACAGGAATTGGCTCTGTTAATGGACTTGTCATTTTCTTATTCACTACTCCAACAACTTGGATCGATTGTCCAGAGAGGGGTAGGTTAGGTACTACTGCGGATCTCATAGTAGACCGGGTAGCACCAGTGTCAACCATGAAGGTGGTAGGGTGACCACCAACATCTGCTTCCACAAATGGTCCCCTCTGGTCTACCTCCAAGACTGCCCCAAGTGGGCATTCTTACTCCCCTCTCAGGCACCGACATGCCAATGGGTTTGGGCTGAACTCATCATACCCTTCGAACAAGGGCATCTGTTCATAAGTCCGAGTTCCCTGCTGAACATATTGAACCCTAGGTGGCTGGGGAACTTGTACCTGCAGACTGAACGTTTCCCCTTTCATCAACCTTGGTCTAGTCACTGTAGGGACTGCTTCAGATACAGGTACCAGAACTATCTCTACCACCTGCTGCACTTGCTTAATCGGGTTCAAAGGACACTCGCATTTCCAATGTCCAATCTGGTGACAAGGATGACACGCAGTGGTCTTCTTCAATGTCGCCACATCCATTCCTGTCTTGGGATCAAACTACTTTGGTCTTCCCTGACCCTGGACATTATGGTTTCCTCATTGGTTATTTCCCTGTCTCCTTTCTAATGTCCCTCCGCTAGGCTGTACTTCAGCCGTTTGCATCTGAACAAGCATCAATTTGTCTGTCAAATTCCTGTGCTTCAAATCTACCTCATCATTGCAGTATCTGGCATACTGCAAGATTTCATCCACCGGCTTGTTCTGCCAACAGATCAAATGTTGCTGTATTATGAGACTAACCTCTGGCCTCAAACCCAACACAAACTTTGAAACAAACTGTCCCATGTCTTTTGAATCTAATGCATCTAATCGACTGTACTGTTTGAAGGCCTGCAAAAGGCGTTCATAGTACTCGTGCACCATCTCTTTTGGTTCTTGGACTTGGATCTTAACCCAATCAATATCCTGAGGCGAAATTTTCGATTTTAACCAGGTGATCACTTGCTCAAACTTTTTCATAACTATAGGTGACAACCCATTCGTGACACCATCTCTTTCTGGCTCTGGCGTCGGCCAGTCAACAGCAATCTTACATGCAGACCATAAGTCCCCTGGAACCACGATGTCAAACAACGTGTTCAAATCAATTTATAACACTTTTGAGATCTTAACAAAGTGATCAACCTGCTTATACCATTCTACAGGCCTCTCCCTCAGACGAGGGAAATCATTCGTAAATGCAGCCAAATCACCCCTACTCCAAGGCGCATGCACGTACCCTCCATTTTGAACCTCTCGTAAAGGGAAATTCCCTATGCCTAGCGTCCCTCCACCTGGAGGCGGCGTCTCTTCTACTGTCCTTTTGGAACTCTTCTTCTTGGACCATCTTTCCTCCCATTTATCAAGCATGATCCATGCATGCATCGCTATAACCAAATCTCTGATGTGTGTTCTCAGCCCTATGACCCTTTTCTCTTCCAGTTCTTGGTCACCATACTGCAACCTATGGTTTCCCTCCAATGCCTTTTTTTGGACAAATCCACCTCATACTTCTTGGCCAACTCTGTTAGTTTCTCATGTGCTGTTCTTGCCTTGCGAGTCACAACCTTCGCTACAAAATGTAACTCATCTTGTTCATAAATGTCTATCCTTTCAAGAGGCAAAATTTCCATTTATTATTTCATCTATTTCTGCTTTCAATCTCACTACGTCTAACGTCCTCACTTTCATGGTGCCCTTCAATATTTCTCGACAAGCTGCACCATTCCGTTCATCGTACTCGCAACTCTGATCTCGAGCTCTACTCTCTTCTGTTATGTTCCTAGATACTGGTCGGTTTCCTGAATTATCTTGCTCATCAATCCCTGCGGTTCTCTCACTCTGATTCCTCGCAGGCGGTACCCACATTCTCAAATTTGATCTTACCAGTCTCACATCCACCTGTCCCCTAGAGGAGTCTGCGGTGGTTGGCAATGGTGTACTCCATTCTATAGGTCTCGGAGTCGGTTCCATCTCGCTCACTGTCCCATTTCCCTCAACAACACTCCTTGATACAGCAGCTGACTGTGCAAGACTACCGACTCTCTCTTGGTCTGGGTTGTAAAC
Source organism: Triturus cristatus (assembly GCF_964204655.1). Lineage (NCBI taxonomy): Eukaryota > Metazoa > Chordata > Amphibia > Caudata > Salamandridae > Triturus > Triturus cristatus. The sequence goes on from NC_140594.1 coordinate 462,858,750, forward strand.
TGAAACAATGGGTCCAATGGTAACCAGTACTTTTAAAGCATCCGGTAACCTCACACCTCTCGCAGCTTCGGTACTCACTACAGACTGAATTCTGTACTCCACTAGTCCCTCCCACTGGAGTCGACCTTCCTTCATAGGAATCTGGATTGAACGGAGGCGGTCTTTCTGACAACAACCTCTCTACCCAGCTGTCATCCGTATCACTGTCATCCTCTTCTATGCTCTTTGCCTTCGCACTTTCTGTTTTCTCTAGTAGTGGGTACAATCTATCCCCCTCAAAGGTTTCCAGTCTCCACCTCTTCTCTAGTGCATCCCACCTCGTATCTTGGAATGCCCTAATCGACTTCTTCACTCTTTATTGACTTCTGTCTCTTTTCCTGTCATATGCCGCTCTGATCCATGCATGTAACTGGGTTGGTCTAGGCAGAGGTCGCAAAGAAGACATCACAGATTTTAACTGATACAACACATCCAACCTTAAATTACCATATCATGGGAAAATACGTTCTCCCTCACCATGAGTCATTTTATGCCAGTTCTCAAGCCAAATTATGGTATGCAATCCCACATTCTTTGCCATATAATGCGCTGGAGTATCCTTGCGAGGGGCTTCTTCTCCCCCCTCGAGTAACCACATGTTTGTCACCTCTACACAATTCTCGAAAAGCCTTAAAATATTTCATGATGAACAAAATTTTGATTGAGCACAATGTTTTTGTTCACTTCCTGATGTCATTCCACTAATAGCAGTGCGACTCACACCAACCGACCTATTGCAGCGCATAACCTTCTGACGTCATGCTTCCTCCTCTCGCAGCAGTTCCCCTCCTTCACAATCCGATTCTCACTTTTGCATTCGTCCCATTCACACTCTGAAGCAATTATCTGTCAACGAAACGACTGGACAATCACTTCTCTGACTGTCTCCGACAGTCTTTCAAAATTGTTGACCTCAACCTGGCAACTGTCTGTCTGCGAAACAACCAGACAATCGCCTCAACTGATAGGTTTCAAACGCTCAATGTTCCACCTACAACAACCCACGACCAGCGTCGGTTACTCACACTCACGCATTCGCTTCCCTTATCTCGGTCTGGGTAATCAATGACGTCAAACGATTCCCTTTCAATGGTCAACAAAATCTACCTTGGGTGTCTTCTACACCACAACTTCTCAGACTACTCATCGAGTATAAGAATCCCAGGGCTGCACGCGCTCACAGCCTGATCTCACAATCACTCAACTCTCATTCCAACTCCGCAAGACATCACACAATCAAATCAACACCGCAATCTACAAACACATCACTCTATTCATACTCACTCTACCACGAACTGCTGCTTTCCGCCGCACCGCTACTCTCCGACAGTCTCTATCAGCTGCCGTCGTCTGCCGCTCACCATCCAATGGGTCACCATCACTCGAATTCTATGGACCTCTAAAATCTCTTATCCTGATCTAGATCGCCACTCACTATCAGAGATAACCATCCTCTGCTACCAACTGATAAAGCCGGATTCTTATATACCTTACCATCACCACGAATCCTCTCAGGTCGCCAGGATCTTTTTATCCGCTAAATAGTGTAGAGGGGAGGGAAACCAATCTTTAGTACATAATCAACAGAATCAAATTTGAACTCTAAAGGACCACTGACTCCGATTCTCAAATTTTTAAGATTTATTACAAAGCCAAAAATAACTGCACATACAAGCACCTCAACATGAGGTTAAGAAAATAAATGGGCACTAATACAAAAAATATCCTATTCAGGAGCCTCTTCCGACTCAGAATAAGAAGAATAGTCAACTCCAAGAACATCAGGCAAGCGATAATCACTCCAATCTCTACATTAGAAGTCATTAACCTAAAAAGGAAAATCAGTTAGTCTATCCCTACTCTATCTCTAAGGTGACATACCTTCTTAGCATTTCCCTCATAGGCAAGAGAGTAAAAAGGTGTCAGAATTGAATACTTCCTTAGAAGTGCACTCACTTAGTCATAGCTCGCTCTAAGATGCTCCTTGTAGTTCCCCATCTAAACCTTAACTGCCCAACCCACGGGGCACTTTCCCTAATTCAAAATTCAAAATCCCAAAAACGTAGGACACGCCCTCCGGCACATCTCTTCAGCCAGGTCTTCTTCCAGTAGTTTTCCACTGAAACTTGTCTTTCATCCAACGTCAGTTTACTCGTCCTTGAGTTCCAGGAACCTTCTCCGCCAAAAGTATATTCCCTACATTCCAGTATACTCCCATATTGGCTTCTCTGGCCCTCCTGTCTCCTGAAACAAAGAGTTAGTTTCCCTAACGAGCTAAGTGTCCTTGCACCTGCAACAGAAACATGGGAAGGAGAAACTTTCCACTTCTCTGAGATTTTCTAATGTCCTAAGACCCAAAGCCTTACCAAGGGTAATCATTTTCGGCCTACAATATTTAGCTAACATAAGAAGCGAACAGGCCTTTCTCTTTAAACGTATATGCGATCAGGCCTTGACACAATTTAAACACTCTCGTCTAAAATCACATTATAAGCATTTATTTCATTACACTTCAGGTATGAATATCCAAACTACACGTGCAGACTTTAATATGGTGCACGTTTAAACCTAATGCATCACATTACATGAAAACCAATCATTATGCATTGACTACATCAATACTTTTGCAGTTAATTACAACACTGCTCTTCATGAAAGGCATGGTTACATGTCTAATCACTCTATTATAAGCAGATTTGAGTAATACATTTCTAAGTCACACATTAACATGAGTCCTTTAACATTTGTGGGTGCTGACTAACGACGATTATGGTGCACCCCTACAATTTTTAGAACAACATGGCGCTCTATCAGAATCATACCTGTGTGGGCCCAGAAGTTGGATCTGCAGCTAAGGTATGGGACCTTTCCAATTGCCTTTTACACCAATTAATGGTCGCAGGTACATTGCCCAGCAGGACGTTTTTGGCTCACTTGTGGGGCAGATAGTTAAACTCTGGGACATGTGTTTTTCTTTTGCTCACATATCTCTTACCCAGGATAAAGTGAATTACCCCAATATGTCAGGGACTGGGCACTAGATCCCACAAAGTTTCTCTTCGAATACTAGGGTCTCATGTGAGACAAATAATATTCTTTGGTGTTTCCCTTTCCCTAATAATAATGTGAATACTAAAGTTGCGGGTAGTAAAAGACATGTTAAACTCAGCTTCCCGCATATAAGTAACGTTGATTTTTATGCTGGTGCTTTTAATAAGCTACAAAATATAAAAGGTAGTTGCTGGGTTTAGGCACCCTGTCTATGGCTAACTGACTTAACTTGCAAACATTTTTAATGATTGAATCACGTGTGTCTTTATATATATAGCACAGCACTAGCAAATAAAAAGAAGACAATTTGCACTCAACAGGCGTCTGTGTCCCGTGTATCAGCCAGCAGCTGTGGGAGTTTTGGTGAAGTTTATATATATATATATATATATATATATATATATATATATATATATATATATATATATATATATATATATATATATATATATATATATATATCAATGCTCCATTGCCAGTCCCACCAGGTGAGCAGCACTCGAACACGCACTAAGGTGGCAAGCCTTTAATTCAGGGTACAAGCAGGTTCAGTTTGTAGTTTCAATCAAACAGCCAGAACGCGATTCGCCTGACACGTTTCGAAAGTCTATCTTTCTTCTTCAGAGGCAGTCGCTGTAATGAATGCGTGCTCCGGTTTCCATTCTTAAATGCCAAAATCACGCCCCCAGATGGGCCGGTCTAATGACCCTCGGCATTATGGATAATGAAGTCCCGGTAAATAAAACCTCAGATGGTGCACTAATTTCTGTTAAATATTTTCAGCCCATAGATGAGCCACCACAAACAGCACCTGCTTTCAATCCCAAGCGCGTGCTCCCACTTCACGGCTTGACAAATGCTCTGCCGTATGGCCCCCTCTCTTCACGGGGTGGTGCAAGCTCGACGGCTGGGTCGCCGCCAAATATCAATGTTCCATTGCCAGTCCCACCAGGTGAGCAGCACTCGAACACGCACTAAGGTGGCAAGCCTTTAATTCAGGGTACAAGCAGGTTCAGTTTGTAGTTTCAATCAAACAGCCAGAACGCGATTCGCCTGACGCGTTTCGAAAGTCTATCTTTCTTCTTCAGAGGCAGTCGCTGTAATGAATGCGTGCTCCGGTTTCCATTCTTAAATGCCAAAATCACGCCCCCAGATGGGCCGGTCTAATGACCCTCGGCATTATGGATAATGAAGTCCCGGTAAATAAAACCTCAGATGTTGCACTAATTTCTGTTAAATATTTTCAGCCCATAGATGAGCCACCACAAACAGCACCTGCTTTCAATCCCAAGCGCGTGCTCCCACTTCACGGCTTGACAAATGCTCTGCCGTATGGCCCCCTCTCTTCACGGGGTGGTGCAAGCTCGACGGCTGGGTCAAACCTCACCTGGTGGGACTGGCAATGGAGCATTGATATATATATATATATATATATATATATTCACTGAAAAAACCATAGGTTTCACACATGTTATAGTTAGCGGAAATTTTACTGATAAAAAACCAATGAAATTCCCCCATTATAGTTAGTGCAGGCAACTATAACTCACGCGACCGCAATCCTCTGCTGATGCTAATACTGTATTTAGACACTTATTTGCCCATGTCTTCTTCCATACATTTTTAGCTATACATATATTACAAATATTTTTTTTTCATAAAGACACATATGTCATCAGCAGAAGATTGCGGTCGCGTGAGTTATAGTTGCCTGCACTAACTATAACGGGGGAATTTCATTGGTTTTTTATCAGTAAAATTTCCGCTAACTATAACATGTGTGAAACCTATGGTTTTTTCAGTGAATTTGCAAGGTTTTTTAAATGCTAATTCCTAACTATAACGTGAGTGAAACCTATGGTTTTTTCAGTGAATTTGTACGGTTTTTTAAATGCTAAGTTACTTTATGCCATTCGTGGCGTGCGCGCCCACTTAACGCAGTTCGTTCCGTGCGCGCACGGTGAGCTTTGCGCACCGTGCGCGCACAGTAAGCACGCGGTGCGCTTCGCGCACCGCGCGCCCACTTTACGCAGTTAGAGCCGTGCACGCACGGTGGACACGCGGTGCGCTACGCGCACCGCGTGCCCACGTTACGCTAGATGGGCCATGTACGCACGATGCGCTTCGCGCACCGTGCGCACATGGAGGACATATGATGCACTTCGTTTTGAAAGGTAATATTTTAATTTTTCGTAATTTTTATAAGCCATGCACAAATGGTGCCCTTCGGGCACCATTTGCACACGGGGTGGACAGAGTGTGGATAATTTTATTTTTTATTTTTATTTTTTTAAATATTATAGTTTATCTCATCTGTTATAAGATAAGGCCACCAATTGCACACGGGGTGGGGAGAGTGTGGATAATTTTTTTTTTATATCATTTTTTACCGTACGCGTACGGTAAGCGTAATCGGCGAAATTAGCGGAAAAAAAAACATTCCGTTTTTGGCCTTGGGGGATCTTTGGGGACTCCCTCAACATGGCTATGTGTGTGGGAGCTGTCTAAACAGCCCCTTTACATGTTTTTGTGCTTTGTATTTTCATCATCACTCTCAGTGCGAGAGAGAAAATGGCGGCCGCCGCTTCCTGGTTTCGGCCGATTCGAATGTTTACTAAGATCTAAGAGCCAATCAGAATCGCGCTCGCGCACGCCACCGTACGCGTACGATAAGCGTACCGTAAGCGCACCGTAAGCTGGCTCAGATATATATATTGATTTAAAGGCTATTTTCTCAGAATCTACTGAACAGATTTACACCAAACCTACAAAAGGCACTTCCTTGACCTGAGGACTACCTCTCTGCCAAATTTCAAGTAATTCTGTTCAGCCGTTCGGGCTGTAGCCCTGTCTAAAGGTCCTATGGAAAAATGCATGGGAAAAACGCGTTTTGGGACCCCCCTTTTATCTCAGCCCCCGCTTGACGAATCCCCCCGAGACTTTCAGGGTAGGAGCGGAGCGTAGCGCCCCACCTATTTTGAAAAATTCGCGAGGATTCGTCGACCGGCGCCAAAGTTATTCAAAATAGATTGTTGCGGATTTCCTATGGAAACGTGGTCCTAACTATAACTACCTACTGGCGACCGCCAGTAGGTAATATAATATATATATATTCACTTAAAAAACCATAGGTTTCACACATGTTATAGTTAGCTGGACATTTCACTCGTAAAAAACCAATGAAATTATCCCGTTATAGTTAGTGCAGGCAACTATAACTCACGCGACCTCAATCCTCTGCTGATGACGTCAGATATTACATCACTGTATTTAGACACTTATTTACCCATGTCTTCTTCCATTAATCTTTAGCTATACATATATTACAAATATTTATTTTTCATAAAGACACATATGTCATCAGTGATGTAATATCTGACGTCATCAGCAGAGGATTGCGGTCGCGTGAGTTATAGTTGCCTGCACTAACTATAACGGGGGAATTTCATTGGTTTTTTACGAGTGAAATGTCCAGCTAACTATAACATGTGTGAAACCTATGGTTATTTAAGTGAATTTGCAAGGTTTTTTAAATGCTAATTCGTAACTATAACGTGTGTGAAACCTATGGCTTTTTCAGTGAATTTGTACGGTTTTTTAAATGCTAAGTTATTTATTTATAAAAAAAAAAAATTCAGGTTTTTCACCGTGCGCGCACTGTGAAAATTTTTTTTTTTTTAAATCGCGAGGTGCGTGCACCGTGCGCGCGCTGTGGGCGCTCGGTGCACTTTGCGCACCGAGCGCGCACAGTTCGCAGTGCGTGCCATGTGCGCACGGTGTGCGCACCTCGCGATTTTTTTAAAAAAACAAAAAAAAAAAATGTTCTCCCTTGGGGTCCTTCTGTGACCCCCTGACCAAGGCTAGGGGGTCAGGAACTGTCCACTCTGCCCCCTTTTCACGTTCTCCACCTTTTTCTTCACCCCCTCAGACTGCGAGAGACAAAATGGCGGCCGACACATCCTGGTTTCGACCGATTCAAATGTTTACCGACATCTAACAACCAATCAGAATTGCGCTGGCGCACGGCAGGGTGCGCGCACAGTGCGAGCACGGTGCGCGCGTATAGATATTGATATGCTTTTAAATGCTATTTTCTCAGGAAATACTGAACAGATTTACACCAGACCTGCAAAAGGCACTTCCTTGACCTTATGGCTACCTCTCTGCCAAATTTCACGTAATTCTGTTCAGCCGTACGGGCTGTAGCTGCGACTAAAGGTCCTATGGAAAAATGCATGGGGAAAACGCGTTTTGGGACCCCCCCTTTTTCTCGGCCCCCGCTTGACGAATCACCCCGAGACTTTCAGGGTAGGAGCTGAGCCGAGCGCCCCATTAGTTTTGAAAATTTCGCGAGGATTCGTCAACCGACGCCAAAGTTATTCAAAATAGAATTTTGAGATTTCCTATGGAAACTAGGTTGTAACTATAACTATCTACTGGCGACTGCCAGTAGATAATATGTATATATATATATATATATATATATATATATATATATATATATATATATATATATATATATATATATATATATACATATTTACACATATATATATATATCCTCCCCCAATAAAAATTTAATTTATTTCTGACAGTATGTATATTGCTTTAGTGTGTTTTATTGTACTTTTATGACATTTTATTTCCCAAATAAAAATAATAATTAAAAAGGACACATTTATAAATTGAAACTATACTATCCATTCCATATATACACATTTAGTTTTATCTACAATTCCTGAATAATATAAATTAACCAATCCACTTAAATCAAAGAATGATTCATTGAGAAAATTTCAAATGAAGCAGTTCTCCATCCTGTTATTTACACGCAAGCCCGACCTCAAATTAGGAAAACATGATATTCCTCTTGACATCAACGATGGCACTTGCTAGGCATCAATCAGTCAATCCTTAAGCAGAGAACATGAAGGTAGAGACATCAACTTACTTCACCATTGCTAGAGGGACTGAGATTTGACATGATGGGGGAAGTTGTTGCTGATGACATTTGTTACCATGACGAAAAACTTTGACATCAAAAGGTCAGAGCACAATATTATCAGTCACCTATCAAGCTCAGCGGTGCACTTGGCACTTGGGATGATATTGCGCTGGATTAATAAAAATCACCAAATATCAATTAATAAAAATGACACATGGCTGAACGACTGAACGTTTGATGCTAAGTAGGGATGCTGCCTCATTGGCGCATAACACGCATTTGGGACATTACGTGGTAAATGCCTAATTTACGGGTCAGATAACTTTGTTGTGACCTGTAATAGAACCCTGAACAATATGAATGAGAAAGCCAACGATGATAAAGAAAACACTATAATTAACTTCTAAAATCTTACTTTGCTTTTTTAAACTTTAAACTATAAATCGGGATGGTGCTACATGTACAGTAAGAATCGTTACTTACCTGATAAAATGTCCAAGTGCCAGACATACTTTGGACGAACCTCAATATCAATACAACATATACACCAAAGATATTTTCAAGGTCAGGGGCACGCAGAAATTAAAAAATCAATTTAATAGGTGCAGCAGTTTCTTTACCACTGAGGCAATTCACAAAGAATGCTGTTACGGTGTGATTACTGGCGACTAAGGAAAAAGAGAAGTCTTCTTTTCTATAATGTCTTATAACAACAACATCACAACGAGTATTACTGTGAATGTAACGTTGACTGAAGGGATATCAACAATGATGTGACTATTAGTCTAGAAAAGAAATGCTACAAGTGGATAACACTTTCAGTGCTAAAAGACATGGAAGGAAGTAAACATGTATTTTGAACTGTTGGAAAATGGCTTTAGCGACCAGTGAAAAAGTTGACATGGCAATCTGTTTCTGATGATATTAAAACATTGTTGCACTTTGAAATAACTCCCCTGAAGAAGATGTAATTTAATCTCGAACGTGTGGAGGGCAAACATTCACTTATGTTCCTTGTGTTAGAAAATGAAGGAAGTGACAGTAATGTTTTTTTTTAAAATATGTTTGAATATAAAGAGGATACCGAGTATCATTGAAGTGTGCTCTCCACGGAGGGTTCAGGATCTCCATATGTAAACTATGGCTCTGGATTCTGAAGATCGTATGCACATGTTCTGTAGCAGTAGACTTGAAATGTCAATAATGTCATCCTAGGGAATTAACCCTGTATGAAACGTCCATGCCACACATAAAAGAAGTTCCTATCAGTTTATGGATGGTCTCGTTGATTGCTCCACCAAGTTGAAAGATCGATTTTTTTCTACTTGTTATATTGATTCTATTGATCAGCATTTATCCTACACTATGAGATGCGCCAACCCTATCACACACAGGACTCCGACTGTCGTCATTGCACAAGGACATATTGCATGTAATTGAAACCATGTTTAATTTATCTCACTCCTTTTTTAACAATTAAATGGAAAGACCTGAACGCAAGATAAAGTTTCCATTGCCAGATCGTCTTCATGCAACTATGAAGAACTTGACTACCGTCAAAACGATGTATTTCTAGTTTTCTCTGACAGTGGACAATTGACTCAAAAATAAGCACAGCTAAATATAAACATCTTTCTTAAACCGAATCCCATCTTTAAATTAACATATCGAATCCAGTTTGAAACAAATAGTTTATTCTTCCAATTGGATTCTTCTACACGAGGCTCCGCCAGCTCCAAATTGGAATTCTTTACCTATTCCTGACTTGACAGACCATCTAAGGCTACACCTTGCTCCTTACCTATTCTGAGAAATTCATCATGTGGGAGACTGCATTGCAGAACCTGTCCCCAGCCATATTGACCCTGCTGCAAAAGCATTGCGCAACAATATAAACCCTGCTGGTTTTGTGCCGACAATATGTTGTGAGATTAGCTGACCATCTGTGGCTGGTATATTGGACCTGGTTGGAACTCGCTGTCAGTTTTTAAAGTCGATGCACTCCTGTTCCCATCAGCATCGGAAGTGGAGGTTTCTTGTGTCAGGCTCCCTCATGTCTCTTGCGGCCGATCTACTGGTGGCCCAACATAACTGGTTTCTCTCTGGTGGTGGTAGAGTGAGGGAGCTTGACAGAGCCTCAGGAGTGCAGAAGGTCATCACCCTCCATAGTGGAATTTGAAAGCTGACACCCAGCTTGCAGGTAAGTGGACAATGTGTTTCTGTCTTCTTCAGCCACCCTGTCCTCACTGTTTCCTTTGTTGGAGGTCAGATGTCAGGGACTTGCATGGGTGTGCTGCTTTGCCACAGGAAGTGCTGATCCTCTGTCACCCTAGATTTTGTTTGTTAAGAGAGGTGAATTGTAACTTCTCTTTCTTTACTACTAGGATATGTGATATGTGAATGGTCAACTAGAGTTTGGCTGACTCAATGGACAAAGCCTGGCTAAATTGCCCATTATTGTCAGCCATCATCTTAAGCTTAACTCTACTAGTTCTCCCTTGGTGTCAGAGACTCTATTCTGTACCCCACAAACAGAGACATAGGGCTATGAATCCAACCTTTCATGGAAGAGGAACTAATGACTTAATTTTGACCAGGGCACATTATTAGAAATAGGAAACTATGTCCTCCTTGAACCAGCCTTTGAAACAGATATAAGATTCACTATTCGACCAATTGGCTGTCTCCTCTGATCTAACTATCAGCGAAGGCAGATTGTTTATCTGACCCTTTGCTGTTCTCAATGAATGAGAACCACTCTGTCTTTGTTTCCTTGAATGAACTTAACTCCCACTGATGACATCCTAACATCAACCTGTCTCTAGTATTGATAAGTTGCACTTGGTTGCAGCTATATTAGCGTAATCTACTGAAACTATAACAAACCTCTCCGGTACCACTCCTGGTGCAGCCCATAGTAACTTCTCCAGCTTCTCAGCACTAACAGCAGAAAAAGTTATTAACCTGCTGTTACTGATTAAGTCAGGTTCGCCCAATGACCCATGCCCTCCCGCCACACCACATCTGGTTTCAGAATAGATCAGTACCCATGTAACCCTTATTCTAGATGAGGTGATCAACTCAGGGACTTTTCCCGTGTATAGGGCCCATTTTGAAGAAACCCTCCTTAGACCACACAGACGTAAAAAAACACTACAGTCCAATGTCATGTCCACCGTTAGCGGCTAAAATTCTAGAAAAATCAGTCAATACTGAACTAACTCACTATCTAGATTCTAAAGACCTCCTAGACGCCACTCAACATGGCTTCAGACCACGCCACTATACAGAACCTGCCGTGATAATGGCTACAGAGGAGATTCATAAACAGCTGGATGGAGGATGAAGAGCCGTCCTTGTCCTTCTTGACCTATCAGCAGCGTTTGACACCGTTAATCATGCATTGCTAACGCAGCGGCTGAAGGCAATAGGGATTAAGGAGAGGGCTCTAACCCTTCTTTCCTCCTTCCTGACATCTAGGGAGCAGAGGGTGTGCTGGGACAATTTGAAATCAGATAAGTTTTCACTCCCATGTGGGGTGCCACAAGGCTCAGCACTGTCAACAACGCTATTTTACATCTATGTTACCCTTTAGCCAAGCTAATCAGAGAGCACGGCTTCATGTTAGTCTCATATGCAGACAACACTCACATTGTCATATCTATCTCATTGAGTGTCGAAATCACAGCTGGCAGGATGGAATGGATGAATCTGAACTTCTTCAAACCTAATACAGATAAAACTGAGGTCATGGAGTTTGGGAAGGGCCCACCTATATTGAACCAAGCATGGTTGCCAATAGAGGCAGGGATTTGTCCCCTTCCATCTGTTATGGCGAGAAATCTGGGAGTGATGTTCAACAATCAGCTAAACTTTACAGGGCAGATTAATCTCCTGACTTCTTTTTGCTTCTTCGTATTGAAGATCTTACATAAGATTCTGCCCTTCATCCCTCAGGACCTCAGAAAAACAGTAATAAGTGCCCTAATCCTATCTAAAATAGATTACGGTACCTCATTGTTTTTGAGCATTGACAAGTACCAGATAGCTAAACTACAGTCACTGCAGAATGCCGCAGCATGACTACTTGACATCCTAAAATACCACTCCATCTCCGGTAGCATTAGCCAGCTCCATTGGCTTCTGATCCAACAACGTACTGAATTCAAAGCCCTGTGTCTGGCACATAAGGCACGATATGGTGAGGAAGTCTTGGACATGCAGAAACTATTCCTCTGGAACTTCCCACGACGGAGTCTCAGATCAGCCAACACAGGGCTAGTTCAGTTTCCTAAAATCCAAAAAGCCAGATGGGGAGGGAAAAACCTATCCTGCCGGGCAGCCAAGCTCTGAAACAGGATGCCAAGCACTATTAGGCTACAGCCTAACAGGCCTCAGTTCAGGAAAATAATCAAGACCTGGCTCTTCCTCCCAAATAATTTCGCTATTTGCCTGGACAACACTCGACACTCCACCCTCAGCGCCAAGTTGCATCAGCATTCGTGCGCTTTACAAATATGCTACTTACCTACTTACGCAGTGATCACTGACTTTGTCTAGGCACTACTTTTCATCAGGGAAACATGGAGCTCAAGTCTTTAAACCTTGCTCAATACGGTTATAGCGCCAAGGTTGTAGGAAGGGTCCAGAGACTAAACACACAAGAAGCGCTGGAGTATTTCACAGAAAGGACATGGAGGAAAAGTCCATAGTCTTTGAAGACAAGGATATTCAGTCCTGTCTACTACTGTAGGAGGTTTAGTGTGTACTTGCCTGATTTAAAGATCTTAGCCTAGTTTTTCAATTAGTCTGAAGTTTGAAGAAGACACACTCACCGCCGCCGAACACCTACACTTCCAGATCCACACCGACCCCCAGACCACCCTCAGAGGAATGCTCATCTACAGACCCCCGGGCCCACAGACACAATTCAGCGAAACCATCGCCGACTTCATCAGCCCGCACGCCCTAGCCTCACCAGAGTACATCTTCCTAGGGGACCTGAACTTCCACCTGGAGAAAAACAACGACAACAACACCACCACCCTGTTCGACAACCTCGCCAACCTCGGACTCAAGCAACTGGTGGACACGCCCACCCACCTCGCTGGCCACACGCTCGACCACATCTTCTCCGCCAGCAACCACGTCTCCTTCAGCCACTCCACCGGACTACACTGGACGGACCACAGCTGCATCCACTTCACTTTCAAGAAGACTACATCCCACCACCACACGCTACAGATCCCCCGCAGATGCTGGAGCAAAGTCACCACAGACCAGCTGACCACATCGCTGAGCCAGTACCCACCTGTCGACACCCCTGACACCAACGACGCAGCACACAATCTCGCACAGTGGATCACCAACTGCGCCGACGACCTCGCTCCACTGAAGAAAGCCCCAGGCAAGACTGGCAACAGAAAAACCTCATGGTTCACAGACGCCCTCAAAATCGCAAAGAAATCATGACGAACCCTCGAAAAAGCTTGGCGCCACAAACGGACATCAGAAAACATGACAGCCCTAAGAGCGCCACCCGCGAATACCACCAGATGATCCGCATTATCAAAAGGACATCGTTCAAGGAGCGGCTGGACAACAACTCCCACAACAGCAAGGAACTCTTCAGCATCGTCAAAGAGCTCTCCAACCCCAGCGCCAGCAACAACGACATCACACCGTTGCAAGATCTCTGCAACTTCCTCGCCACATTCTTCCACCGCAAGATCGCAGATATACACGACAGTTTCGGACCCCAGACTCTGCCTCCAGCCACCAAACCAACGACCCCCACCACCATCCTCAGTGCATGGACCCCCATCAGCACTGAAGACACCACCCACGTCATAAACAGTATCCACTCTGGCTTCCCCTCCGACCCATGCCCTCATCATATCTTCAACAAAGCCAACACCATTTTCGCACCCCACCTCCAGAACTTCATAAACAGCTCCTTCACGTCAGCCACCTTCCCTGAAAGCTGGAAACACGCAGAAATCAACACCCTTCTGAAGAAACCCACAGCGGACCCCAAAGACCTCAAGAACTTCCGCCCCATCTCTCTTCTCCCCTTCCCGGCTAAAGTCATTGAGAAGACCGTCAATAAACAGCTGACTGTATTCCTCGAAGCAAACAACTCGCTCGACCCATCCCAGTCCGGATTTCGAGCCAACCACAGCACCGAGGCTGCCCTCATCGCAGCCACCGATGACAACAGGACCCTGATGGACAACGGAGAGACAGCCGCTCTCATCCTCCAGGACCTCTTGGCAGCCTTTGATACCGTCTGCCACCGCACCCTAATGACCCGCCTCTACAACACTGGGATCCAAGGAAGGGCCCTGGACTGGATCACATCGTTTCTCTCCGACAGAACCCAGAGAGTCCACCTCCCTCCCTTTCGCTCCGCGGCCACCAAGATCATCTGCGGCGTACCCCAAGGCTCCTCACTCCGCCCAACCCTCTTCAATATCTACATGAGCCCCCTCGCCACCATCGCACGCAAACACAACATCAACATCATCTCCTACGCCGACGACACCCAACTGATACTCTCCCTCACCAAAGACCCATTCACCGCCAAAACCAACTTCCAGGACGGAACGAAAGATGTCACAGAATGGATGAAGCACAGCCGTCTGAAGCTCAAATCGGACAAGACGGAGGTCCTCATCCTCGGACAATCCCCATCTGCCTGGGACGACTCCTGGTGGCCCACGACGCTGGGCACCGCACCAACACCCACGGACCACGCACGCAACCTGGGATTCATCCTGGACTCCTCACTCATGATGACCAAGCAAGTCAACGCAGTCTTGTCCTCATGTTTCAACACCCTGTGCATGCTCCGAAAGATCTTCAGGTGGATCCCCACCAAAACCAGAAGGACGGTCACCCAGGCCCTCGTCACCAGCCGACTGGACTACGGGAACGCCCTATACGCAGGAACCAGAGCCAAACTTCAGAAACGCCTTCAGCGCATACAGAACGCCTCCGCATGACTCATCCGCGACATACCTCGCCACAGCCACATATCCGCCCACCTGAGAAACCTGCACTGGCTCCCCGTCAGCAAGAGGATCATGTTCAGGCTGCTCACCCACGCACACAAAGCGCTCCACAACATGGGCCCCGAAAACCTCAACAACCGCCTCTCGTTCTACACCCCCACCTGCCAGCTCCGCTCCACCAGCCTCGCCCTCGCCACCGTCCCTTGGATTCGCAGAACCACCACCGGAGGAAGATCGTTCTCCTACCTGGCAGCCAAGACATGGAATTTCCGCCCTGCACACCTACGACTGACGCAGGACCATCTTACCTTCAGGAAACACCTCAAGACCTGGTTATTCGAGCAATAGCAGCACCCCCCCTCCCTTCAGCGCCTTGAGACCCTCATGGGTGAGTAGCGCGCTCTACAAATGTATTGATTGATTGATTGTTGTTGCGTTGTGATAGAATACCTCCCACAGCCAACTTGGAGGCATCTGACTCTACAAAGTAAGGCTGCATGGGGTCTAGATGTGTGAGTACTGGGGCTGTTGTAAATTTCTCCTTAAGTAATTTAAAGGCATCATTGGCCCCTTGGGACCACTCAAAAGACACCTTCTTTCATAACAGGCTAGTGATGGGCATACAATATCAGAAGAATGGGGTACAATCATTAGTAAAAGTTTAAAATACCCAATAAGGTCTGTACCTCTTTTACCGTGGACGGTGCTGGCCCATCTAAGATTGCCTGGACCATATTTCTGACCATGGTCACACCATCTGGAGACAAGATATATTCCAGGAACTCAGCATACTGGGTATGGAATGTGCATTTATCTAACTTGGCAAAAAGGGCATGTTCTTTGTCACTGCAGGACCATCCTAACATGTTCTCTGTGTTCAGTCAAGTTCGTGAATACAGCAGGATGTTGTCAATGTACATGACAACGCAAATGTCCAGCAAATCTCTCAGAACCTCATTGATGAAGTGCTGGAAGGCTGTTGGGGCATTACACAAAGCTAACGACAAAACTGTGTAAAAATGCGGTCTTCCATTAATCACCCTCTTTTCCTGAACAAAGTGGTATGCACCATGTAAGTCTAGTTTGGTGTACACCATGGATTTCTGAACCTGATTTAACAAGTCAGCAGGAATTAAGGGTAATGTATATCTGTTTTAGCAGTCACTTTGTTATATGCTCAGTAGTCTATACACATCGGCAAACTGCTGCCACTCTTTGAAAGGAACA
Source organism: Triturus cristatus (assembly GCF_964204655.1). Lineage (NCBI taxonomy): Eukaryota > Metazoa > Chordata > Amphibia > Caudata > Salamandridae > Triturus > Triturus cristatus. Next base: position 462,875,025 of record NC_140594.1, read on the forward strand.
AGAGCGCAGGTGAAGTATTTACCCTACGGCTAGCATTTCATTTAGGTTTTTCTTTAAATTTTCTGTCTCTGGCTCAGAGAGAGCGTGATCGGGACTACAGGGTAGTGCAGCACCCGGAATTAAGTCTATACGACAATCAAACTTCCTACGGGAAGGTAGTTGTGTAGCCCTCTAGTTGTCAAAGACGACTTGGAAGTCCTGGTGCACTATTGGAAGCTGGTTCAAAGGGTCTGGTTTTGAGGCACAATTCAATGGAAATGGAGCTCCATGTGCTTTTTTATAGCAATGACTTCGACAATAAGGGAGTCCCAAGGTGACAAGTTGGAGGGACCAGTCAATGACATGGTTATGCAATTGAAGCCATGGGATCCCTAAAATAGCACCAAAAGTAGGTGTGTCTATGAGATCAAAGATCAAAGTCTCAGTATGCCAATATGTACATGCTAAAGATAGTGAAATCTTTTGATATACAATCATCTCAGAAAAGAGTTCAGAGCCATCCATGGCTCTAACATGCTCTGGTTCATCTTTCCTAACCTGTGTGATATGTAAAGAACAGGCCAAGGCTGGATTAAACATTTTTTCCAGTAGCCCCAGAATCTACGAGCATTGATAGAACCTGCCTCTGTTGGGATGAAATGATATGGGGGACTGGTATCGTCGAATGTCGTGGCACCTTATGTAATGTATAAAAAAGGAGTCAGTTCCATACAAAAATTATTGACATCTAACACAGCCAGGCTCTCTAGTTTTCCTGCACTGTGTCAGATTTCAAGGTGCGAGTTTTCCAAATTCCCTTCAGTTTAGCGGAGCATTCTCCTGCAAAATGCCCTGCTTTACCGCAAGCCAAACCCAGGTTCATTTTTTTCTACGTTATTTTTCCTCAGGTGTCAAGGACCGCGCAACACCCCCAATCTGCATGGGTTCTGTAGTATGCTGATTCTGAGACTCTTTATTTTTTGCTCATGCTGCACGACTACCAATCTGGATTCCCCTCTGGGGCGTTCCCCCTTTCATTCATATATACTATGGTCACGCCTGACAACTAGGTTAATGAACTCGGAACAATGTGATGGAAAATCTACAATGTATGCCAGTGAATCCGCTAATTCATCTCTTAACTCTCTATAAAAGTGGGCAGTTCTTTTTCCCTCTGGCAACTTCCCTTAGCTATGCCCTAATTGGTTATTCGTGTTCTCTGCACTTCAGCTCTTCTGGAAACGGAAGCAGAGGTTTGAAACCCAGCGTAGGAGCCATAGGAGCCAGAGCAGAGCGGGACCCAGAGCTGAGCCGGGGCCGAGCCTAGGCTAAAAAGCTGAAACGCCAAAACAGAGGTCGGACGGGAAGCAGCATCAAAGTAAGGGGCCTGAGCGCAGTGGATTACTCTCCACCGCAGAGAGCAAGCCTGGGTCTCCTGCGGAGGCGGTCCAGCCAGGCTGAGAGTGGCAATCTCGAGTGCTCCCACTTGGGCCCCCCTGCCCTTCCTCCAAGCTGAGAAGCCCAACCACGCGGAAATTGGCTGCCCAAAAACCCCAGCACCAGCCCCGGCGGAGTTCCCAGGGGGAGTCAGCAGGTGTAGGGAGGGGGCGCATGGAGCAGCAGGGTGGCATTGGCCTCCAACTCTGGCGATGAGCCTAAGCCCTGAGCTAAGGGCTTTGTGATCTAGCCTCCACTGAACTCCAGCAACACAGCCCTCAGCCCCCAGCCACACAGACCATTAGGCTGTCACCCCAGTTCACGTCCCAGTTCCTCAGCTCCTTGGACAGCGTCTGGGTCAGCTTGGCTACCCAGACAGTGGACCCCGACAGCTGGGCCAGAATAGTTTGGCAAGAGTCGGGGCGGAACATAGGGCGCCAGCAGGACAACAGCAGCAATCCCACAGCTTTAGCAGTCCTACAGAGCTGATCTTCTAGGGGCAATAAGGACTGCACCTCAATCACAAAAACTTGTCCCCTTTGCACCCTCTCAATAACAATCTCGGCTCCGCAAGACCACAAAACCCTGCCAAGCGCTAAGCACTAAGCCCTAAGCCCTAAGCACTGAGGTCCGTGCCTCTGAGGTAACAACCTCCAGCACTACGCACCCACGTTGGTTGAACGCCTGAGCACCACGCTTTACAAAAAGCCCACTGACAGGAATAGTCTGCTCCTATACAGTAGCCATCATCCAAAGGCCCTTAAGGACAATTTACCCTTTGGGCAATTCCTCCGTCTCAGGAGGAACTGTACTACCACCAACGACTACCTAACTGAAGCTGACCAGTTGAGCTCTAACCTTAGACAAAGAGGCTACCCTGAGCGCCAGGTAAAAAACTCACTGAAGAGGGCCCGTAATAATCCACGAGAAATCCTACTACAACCAAATAGTAAGGAAAGCCCAGAGACTTTGACCTGTGTTACATCCTTTACCCCTAATTCTACTGCCATCAAGGGTATAATTAAGAAGCACTGGGGTATTCTTACTGCGGGTGACCTCACTATCCCGCCCCCCCGCTTTGCCTTCAAACGCACCCAAAATCTGAAGGATATCCTTATTAATACGAGACCTAGACAAACCATCCACCATGATCAAAGCACCCTCTGGGGTCTCCCCCCAGTGAAAGGACACTATCCTTGTGGTTCCTGTGCTGTGTGCCATCAAACTGCGGTAATCAAAGAGGTGGTTTTTTTCAGACTCCTTTACCTGGAGGTTACAGCGTCATACCAATTGCAACACCACACAGTGCATTTACTTAATAACCTGCCCATGTGAACAGAAGTATGTAGGCATGACTATGCGACCAGTAAAGACGCGCATAACAGAGCACAAGAGTAATGTGAGATGCCAGAGAATTACCACGAAACTCTACACCCACTGCAAGGAGAACAACCACACACCTGACTCCCTTAGATGGTTAATCCTCGAGGCACACCCTAGAATTACACAAAGAGCCCTTTTTAAGATTGAACAGCGATGGGTGCACCGTCTGAGGACAGACCTAGAAGGCCTTAATGATCAGATTCCATGGGCAACACTCATGGACAGATAATACAGACTCTAATGTTATTTACTTATGAGGGTCACCTACTCCAAGATGGCTGCCATAACTTCCATCAACTCCCCAGAAGCGGCATCATACGTCAACCTCTGACAAGAAATTCCCCTGTTTAGCCTACCCACTACAGGGTTACCATTATTTCTCACCCTTTATTGCGGTAAAACTCTTTCCGCGTTGTTACCATGCTAGTACCACACCACTATTCATAGGGATATGATGTTTTCAGTAAGCATAGATAACGTCCTAAGATGGCCGCTGCATTTGACACTCTGCTCCACGGCTCTGACTACACGCACTCACAAAACATACTTCCGGGTATTCGGCCCGCCCCCTGCAGGACTAACCAACAGGTATATCTACAATGGCACCTTGCCGACCATTAGTATTCCCGGGTCGCGTGGCGCGAGGGTAGGTTGATAGCCCATTCCGGCAACAACCTTCAAGTAAGTGTACCAGCGTTACTACTACGCGCCCTGCTGCGAGTGATGGGTCAGGTGAGAGGTTTGTATGCGTTTCCGCAACTGAGGGAATGCTTATTGATGGTTCATATTCCCGCCGCTGAACTAGCAAAATGTGATTAAGACGCGGTGTTGTCAGTGCTTTCTTGTTTACAGGTTCTGTGACCACACGTTGTCAGTATGCCGTAAGAAATTCCCATCTATCGGCCCGCTAGCGTACTTTGCTCGATGCTCGGTGGGAGCTGACGGCTACCCATGGTTTTCGCCGATCACCTTTTTACGGCAAACCGGGCGTGCCCTAGACTCAATACGTGGAGCGAGCGACTTTGAGGTGGGACCTTTAGTTGGTGGTCACGCATTTCTGACTGGCTGATACCTTGAACGGGTTGGCATTTACGACTTCTGCGGCTTCTTCTTTCTTTTTTAGTTTGCTCCGTGGTGCTAGTTTATCATCCTATTATCCCTCTTGGTTTAAGATTCGCATCACAGCAGCTCATGTGACGGGATCGCACATGGGTGATTTAGTTTAAACATGCTGACGATACTTGTCGGGCGAGTTATTGTTGTCATTCCATGTACTATTTTGTTTCTTACTAGGACACCAGAATCTTGGTGTCCCGGTGGCGCCACGGCCACAGATAGGAGCAGGGTATCACACCACAATAGGTGAGTGTCCCACGACTCCACTTTTAAGATATTTTTAGTCACTTCATAATACTTCCTTATAGGAAGCACGGCACTTCCAGTCTTCTGCTTTTAATTTATCTTAACTTCACTTTTTGTAGGAGAATTCCTACCCACTGTATAGGGTATGTTGACACTTGGTGACAAAGTTTGGTAACTTGTGCCATTTGATCGAGGGGGTATCACCACTATGTGAGATCGACCTGTACAGTACTCACTTTATACACTGCCTTTGCCTGGGATGCCTTTCTTAAAAACCTTCCTTTCTTTTTAGGTTCCCCTAGGCATATGGCGAGATCGTTCTCCATATAACAGGTGGCAGGTAACAACTGTACTTACCACATTGTGTAGATCATAGACAGCTAAATAGGTCCTGAGGAATTGCCACGGATCAATAGGACCACCGGGCAAGAAACATGTCGACCAGCACAGAGGAGCTTAGCCAAGCTGAATCATAATATCAGCTAGCTGCCACTCTGTTTTTATTTTTAGTCAGGTGGAGAGCCACCCTTAATAAAATTATATTTCTGGACTCTCCAACTTGTTTTAACCCACATACCTGCACTCACATCTACACCACTAGGTTCCTCTCACACACACTGCATCATACGGCCAGGAACTAAAGATCTCCGCCAAAGAGCCCCTTTTAGGGTGCCCGTCGGGCATTGCAGCGCCGGCCCGACGAGGAGCAGGTCCATATGATGAAGCATGACACCTAGCTTGCTGGGTGTGTGAGGACCCTAGTTCCGAATAGAGGTATTCCTCTTTCTTACGGTCTCTTCTCTGCACTCACACTCCCCTTCTCACTGAGGAACTGCATACTCTTTCTTTTCAATATGAACGCAGATGAGGTCAGGGGGAACCAGTGTGGCCATTTCCCCCAAACCAGGGGTGAGAAAAGGAAGAAGACAAAACTTACACCCTAGTGCTCAGCACAGCGCTGAATCACCACTAATTTCAACAAACCTGGAATTAAAAGATATGGCATCACCAAGTGGCTTAACTCATTCAAATCAACCAAACCATTATACAAAATTCAGCTTTCTAAAGGACACAGGATCTGTTCTTTGCTCGAGTAATGCCATACGTATAGGTCTGCAAACCCCCCTGGTACTCCTACAGCAGCAGCTGCCTTCTTCACTCATACTGCCATGAGAATAGACTCACCAATGCATTAAGGATCTGAAGAGCCCACTAGCGCCTAGCAATGCAATGGCAAATCAGCTTACTCTAAAACTTTGCCTTACGGCTCAAGAAGTATGCTGCTCTAGGAGATCCCCTTGCCCGCTTTGCAGCAAACAGCTGGGGAGCTTAAGGGACATGCCTATTACTGCAAAAATAAATCTGTTCCCAACCCGGATTCCAGGACACCCAGGAAATCCTCTGCTGCCCGAACAACAACAACAAGCATGGCAACAAGTCCAAAACAAGCCCCGAGTCCCAACAAATCCAGCTTCTGACCTAGCATCAGCACTAGCCTCCCCACTAACTATTGACGGGGGCCTGTGTACCCGGCGCATGCCCCAAAAGCAATTAACGGGGTCTCTCACAAGAGGATCGCTCAAAAGAGGAACTCAACCACAAATAGAGCACACAGGCCTCACTGCCAGAGCTCGGTCCAGAGGCCAGCTGCGCCCTGACAATAGATGAGAGCAATGCCATAGGAGGCATGGAGAGTGGCTCACAGGCAGAACAAGTACCAGACATCACTCTTAGCCCAACACCGATCAGCGTGAACAGTATGAATAGTATCCCCGTATCGACACCTGCAAACACAAATGTCTCAATCCCAGCATCACTGCCTGCACAATCCTGGCCACCACTCCACCCAGGTGGGCTACTCGAAAAGACTTCCAACCCAATTCAGCAAGGGGAGGGGAAGGTGATCCTCTCCTACTTGAACACACAAGAATGGGAGGACATGTTCGCCACCTACTCGCCAGACCAGCAACAGAGGGCACATCCACCCAAAGAGCTCCAACTGAACTTCCAAAGCGATGAGTCCAATGGGGGTGTAACCCCCAGAGAACAAGCCGGCAGCACCTGGACCTCTCTCTTAAACACTCTACAATTGGCCGTCAAAGCACTCCAATATCGGTCTGAAAAAATGGACATTCAGCTATCATTACTAAACACCTTGGCATTCTTCAGAGCAGGCATTGATGAGAAATTGGGGGACATAAACAGTCTAATAAAAAGAGCTGAATCCGACCCCCAACTTAGCTGAAGCTGCAGCCACATAGTTGACAAACTATCCACTCTTCCGTCAATGCTAAATAGCATGCTTATGTATATATGTGGAATGCAACCTCTGGATCCACAAGCAAGCTCCCGGGTAATTTCCATACCGCACGGGGCATGGCTGAATGCCAACAAGCAAATCTGACCAATAGGGAGCCACTCTGCAGGAGTGCACAGCCAATCGATTGCAGAACCTCTAGAAGGAGCTCAAGCCCCAAAGCTCAATTCCAAACAACGCCGCCAACAGAAAGGAAAGGGCGCTATCAGAAAACGACTTCAAACCCAACAGCCTACTTTCCCATTTTCTCCGGACAACACACAAAATTGACAATCAAGCCCTGCAACTTAAGCACACAAAACATGGCCCTGCTGACTCCCAACAACTACAACGACCCATATGAACAAGGACGCATCTCACCTATATTGAATATCGACTGGGTACACTCGGGAAATGGGAAAGAAAATGGAAAGGGGTACACAGCTAAGTCACCACTCAAAAAGGCCCCTCATGGCAGCTGCCAACAGCCGCAGTAAAGCTTGGATCTTACTGGAGTGCCCACCTCTATACTCATAATCCCTGAACAGCCTCGACAGCCAGCTGTAATGGAGGAGCATTCTCTGGAGCAAATGCTGATAGCTGCAATGGGAAAAGCGACACACAAGACTTTAAGCAAGGGGCGTGGTGGAGAACACTAAGGTAACAAAACTAGGCTGAATTGGGACACATCGCTCAATGAGGGAAAACAGACCCCACTGACCAATGACTGCTCCAGCTGGCAACACGCAGCCCAGGAAGTACAGGATATTGTGCAAGCCCTAAAGCAGGCATGTTCTGGGCTAGCAACAACCGAGACAAAGCCAAGGAATGTAATATCAACGATCAACGATCAAGGGAGCGGAAATCTAGCCAACGAAAGCAATTAGCCTCACCCGCCAACATGGAACAACGGCATTAGTCATTGACCAACCACAGCCAATACAACCACCAAGAACTATGCAGCAGGAAACACATGTCACGCTTCTTCACCCCACGTATATTTCCAAAGGTCACCAGGACACTCTGAATAGAGGAAACATCATAAGGCTATTACAGGCAATACCACATCTTGCTGGCCTGAGATCAACTGACTTACTCTCTATAGAGTTCATCTGCACAGCAAACACTTCAATGTCAGAGGCCCCTAAGGCCACAAGGAAATCAACTAAAATCACAAAGCAAATTCTAGCAGAACAGTGCATGTTTCAAGCCTGGGGCATTGACATCATCCCAACCAAAAAACTGGGTACCCGCTACCCCTTTTAGCCTGCAATGCAAGGCCTGCATCAACAAAACCACATGGTTGCACAAACTCTGTGCTTAGAGCGGCTCTGGGAAGATCTCCACAACAGAGGGACAACCCCTTGATGGACATACAAGAAGGAGCTTGGGCAGCACCTTGGAGCAGATCTTCATATATAGGGCCAATCACCCGGACCATAACCACCTCCGCAGAGGTGTGTTGACGTTTCTCACAGAATGAAGGTGGTACAAGAGCTAAGGACACCCCACTTCATGGAACATTAACTGTCTATCTACAAAAATTGAGGATCCTGAATTCTTGCAATACGTCAAGGCCTTCGACATATTCATGCTGCAGGAAACTAGGCTCACCGTCCCCCATCACATACAAGGTTTCATGTGCTTCGCCACATCGGCCACAAAGGGAGGCAAATTTGGACATCGCTCTGGGGGACTGGCAACATGTGTATACATGACAAGCATAACATCGGCAGCGATTGTGGGCTCTACTTCAGCAGCTATCACAGCAATTAAGCTCACCATCTCCCTCCAGGGTGAAAAAACAGAGGTGGTTTTAGTCAACTCATACATTCACCCTAAACAAAAAGCGAAAGTTTAAAAAAGGCTAACTGACCAAGTTAACCCCTTCGATGCGCATGACGGAGCGGTTCCGTCATGCGCATCGGTTGCGCTGTGCGTATGACGGAACCGCTCCGTCATGGCCCCGCCCGCGCAATAGAACCTTCAGCACAGCGTGGTATTCCGCGCCGCGCTGAAGGGGTTAAAAAGTATGTTACTGAGATGGAAATCTCAAACTATATCCTGTCTGGGAAACTAAACCAATACTTCGTTGGTACATCGGGGGGTGAGGAGGTTTGTATCCAATCCTCAATTTTCAACATTCCGACACAATGCGCACCAACACACAGAAGCAAGAGCCATAAGAAAAGTCGTCTCCTGGAAGACTTAGAACACCTAAACCTCAGAGCTCTCAATGGTAGGTTCCGCGAAGACTCACCTCCTTTTCCTTCATACTACTCCTCCACAACATGCTCCATATTAGATTATGCATTTGTAAACCTCTCACTGTTTCCACACATCCTGGCATTCAGAATGGGGGCAAGGGGGAGAGCGATCACCGGCCATAAGAAATGCTGCTAAGAGTGACTGCACCTTTCTCCATCCAGCGAGAGCTAGCCCTGGGGCCAATCTACACCTCAAATTTAAGTAGGATCAAATGCGCAGCATATACGCAGAGTTCCTGTCAGGAGCAGCAATTGAACTCTTCAAATCACAAGCAACAGGCTTAAATGACCAAATATCCCAATGGGAACATTATACAGCCACATTACTAGAATGTCAGGCTGCACCCTCAACTAAAAAAGATCACTCCCAGGTTTCCAGCCTGAGAAATAGGATCCTGAAAGCACAAAGAGACCACCTCAAGCTCCTCAAAACATAAAAAAACAGCACCTTAAGTACATTGAGAAGACAGCCAGGTGCCTCAAGTACTCGTTCACCTTAGAAGAATCAAAGGATGTTACTCAAAAAACTGTCATGCGAAATTAATAAAGAGCAAGAACATGCAACTTGGGCAAAACTTCTTCATGACATAAACCATAATGATAGCGCCCGCTTTTGGAAAACGGTGAACGATGTAATCCACCCTCACCATGAGGGAATTTCGTCACATATCTCAGAAGAAATCTTGTTTGAATTTTTAACTAAGCATTTTAACTACCAAATGGGGGCGCCTGCATATTGCACATTAACAGATGGCCAACAGAAGAACACTTGGGAGCGGGCCACAATGAGACACTAGTGCTAAACACGCCAGACACAGACGTCAAACTGGCTTGTGAGGCCAGCTACCCAACACCACTCTTAAAAGAAAAGCAGATCGCAAAAGGGAGAAAAGAAGGGGTTCCGGGACCGAATGGCATCCCACCAGCACTGTTCACAGCTAAGACGGCTGACTGGGCAGACATCGTGCAACCGCTTTTCTTGGAAGTCAGGCTATTAAGCAAACTAAGAAAATCATGGAAAGGCTCGACAACTGTTCCGATTCACAAGAAAGCCGACAAGCCCCAGCCGAGCAACTACCGTCTGGTAGCACAGATTGACAATTAAGCAAAATACTTTGCGGGCACTGTCTTAGAGGATCTCACAGCCTGGGAAGAGGACAATGAGATAATACCGCTAAACCAGACAGGCTTTTGTAAAACGGCAGGCACACCAACAAATATCCTCACAATCTCCCTACTCATTGATGCAGCCAAGACTGCCAACCTCCCACTACATCTATGCTTCATCGACTTTAGTGCTGCATTTGATAACGCTGAGAAAGGCAGACTATGGGGGAAACTGGCGTGCTGGGGAATACCAAAGGCCATTCTAAACACCTTGTCACTTCTCCACACATACACCTGGTTTCAGGTGAAACTGGGCAGTGGGACTCACCTCTCTTCAAAAGAACTTACAACAAAAGGTTTGAGGCAGGGTTGTGTGCTTGCACCCACCCTGTTCACCCTATTTATGGCTGACCTACTGCAAGCTCTTAACACCTGCAGGCTAGGAGGTAAAATATTGACCAATCTTATGTACGCCGATGATGTAGTACTGCTCAGCCATACCTATGTCGGTCGCCAACATTTACTCATCAAAATGCAGAATTATGCCACAGAGAACATCTTAAAAATCAACTTTAGTAAGACACAGACAATGACCATAATTAACAAAGGGAAACAGCAGAGGAGATGGCACTTGGGAGGTACACAGCTGTAACCAACAACTGAATACAAGTACCGAGGAGTTTGATAAAGAAGGGACCTTTGCTCGCGAAAAAGTGGAAATCAAGAGGAGAGGGTTGGTCATAGCAATATCGATGAAATATCTCACAAATACGTTGACGAGGCCTACACAGAGCCTGCTCCTGAAGGTAGCACGCAAGTTAAAGCATTCAAAACCATGTTTTGCCTCCTGTCCTACACCTAGTTCGACTTATTAAAACAATCCCTGGCTAGGCATGGATCTTACTTTATCTGCTGGAACAAGATCAGAACCTCCACCTCAAACACCTTAAATCAACTGCTATGGCAAGAACTCCAGCACAGGGAAACTTCCCACGCAAGAAGTTACCTACAGGAATCTCTGGAAACTACCAGACTCACAGAGCTCTGGAACACAGAGCTTCATCACTTAACTTTAAAAAAATTGTTCTGGAAGTGCGTAAAACAACTCTCACTCGTAAAGGATATGGAAACATTTTCAGCCAGATCTCATGCCTGGATCACCCTAAATTCCTATAAAACACTCACACCTCAAAAGTACTTCAATCAGGGTTATTCTAAACCAATAAAAATAAAATTTCCAAGGCATAGATTGCCCATTCTTCCATGTACTCAGAACCTCCCACCTTGGCTGGGAGCATTGACCCAAAGCACTTGCAGGCTGTGTGATACGGAAAAAGGAGACATTCTGCACTTGACCTGCATATGCAAGGAGCTGCAGCAAGAGAAGTCAGAGCTGTTAAAGGCCCCCTTTGAGCAGAAAGGAATTTGCACCAGGAGGCAAGCGGTGCTTGCATGTTTTGACCTGGGGGCCATGCAGCTGAACTGCAGAACAGTAAAATTTCTCATGCTGGCCGAACAAAAAAGGCCTAAAATGACAATCCAACATCAGTAATGGTAGTAATAAGCTGCCTGTGTAGCCATTGGCTCGCAAGCTGGTCACTGCATCTCTTTGTTGCAAGAAGAAAAGAGCACCTTTTTAATGTATATTATTAGGTGTCACTGCCAAACATGTATGCACTGTAAGGCACCTAACTATATGTATTTCTGGTTTTAGTAATGTATTTTAATGACTGCACTTTATTACGTGAATCATTGATGCACTCTAATGGCTACACCGTCTATTTTAACCACAGTCATGTACGCACTGTACAGCATTTTAGTATGTGTATTATGGGTTTTACCGGGGTACAGCGCCAGTTCTGTTGGCTATTTTAGAATGTTGCAATGGTTTTCAGTAACTATGCAAAAAAAAATAAACTTGAAACTTGAAACTCTGGCAACTGGGTTTCTGTAACTATTCTATTGAAGGCAATAATGTAGGTAAAATGATCATTATTGCCCAGATGTAGGTTTGACAGCTCATTATTGCTCATCTGCAAAAAGGTGTGTTTAGCAAAGAGATGGCGTATCATAACTTTAAACCCTTCACTCATGGTATACCAAGGATCTCAACCAAGAAAGAAAAATCATCAGATTGTTTGGACCCTCTTGGCAACAATATCCCTCTTTGTACTATCTAGAACGTGTTCGCCGCACCAGAAGTTCATATTAAAAGCATGTCTTTCATACCAAATGCAAGTCCACTAGATCTTAGAAACAGGTCTAGAATGCTCTTTGAAGTAGCCAAAACAGTGTCAAAACCACAGATCACTCTTGAGGTTTTAGAATCAGAATAGAAATGTGATGAAGTTGCACACATTTTTGATTAAACGATCAAAAGTATTGAAGCCTTCCTACGTGGAACAATCATCAATTCTTGAGATACTCTTATTTGTATATTCCTTAACACCTGGTTTTGCTTCAGGGACACTCAAGGATAGAACAATGTAACATAATCTCAAGATTAACCCATCTAATCTCATTCTAAACTCAACACTGGCTAATCTAACAAAAGAAACGTATGATGCCCTAATACCACTTTGGTTTAAATTTATCACCCTTTGGCTTCAATGAGGTGTTTCCTCTAATTGTCGGAAAATAAGGCAAATATTTCATTACTGAAAAAAACAACTAATGACAGAGGACATCAACAACTAACAGTGGATCTCTGGGCTCTCATATCTAATGGAAATCCTAGAGAGCGGTGTCATTGCTCAACTCAAACAATTTGTTAAAGACAACAACCTCCTTGATGAATTTCAATCTGGTTTTAGAGAGGACCGGTGAACACAAATCTTACAAATTACTGAAAAACACTGTTGATGCTTTGAGAATTATGGATGATGGGGACACTTGCCTTCTTATCCTTCTAGACCTCTCAATGGCCTGGGGTTTGCTCATCCATGACACAATGCTTTACACTTTAAAATACTGCATTGGCTTTGAAGGGAAGATCCAGGATTGGTTCAAGTCCTATCTAAGGAACTACTCTTAAGTGCTCATGTGGAATATTATTTGTCCAATCCCTCTGCAAACTTCTAGGGTATTCCCCAAGGCTCTGAGCTAGCTTCTGCTCTTTCAACCTTTACCTGAAACCATTGGGCAACCTCATTAATCACTCAGATTTCTTTATCACCACGTTGCAGAGGACAAGCAGTTCTATTTGAATATCTCCTTCAATGCTGACATCTCCTGACTGGCTTCTATTCTTGCCAAAATACATTAATGGATTACCTAGCGTCATCCCAAGCTCAACCTCTACAAGACAGAGGGCTTAATTTAGATCTTGGAAGAGGTGAATACTTTGTCACAAACGTAACAGAGATCCGATCCACTGTATTATGAGCCCATTGTATCTTATGGAGTTCGTAATATGGTCTGAGGGAATATTGTATCCGCCGAGAATAAAATAAGGCCCTGAGCTCCTTCTCTTCTCACTGAATTCTTCACCAACTTCAGTCCAAGAATGACTTTGTTCTACAACATTTTAGACTCCCTTGAAATCAGTAATGTTAATGCCAAACCCCTAGGTTTTACCCTTGATAAGAGTCTACATTTTCTTAATCACATCAACAGGGCCTCAAAATATATGAATCATCAACTTAAACTTATGAAAATGCCATCCAAGCTGTAGAAGACACACCCAGCCATTATGGAGGCCTCACTGCATACAGCTGCACTCTTGGTGTCAGGAGCCCCCTGAATTGACTGGGCCACTATCACCATTTTCTTATCACTTAGAGCACTGCCCATTGATGGCCAATTCATGTTCAAAGTTGCCTGCCTAGTTCCCAAAATCATCCACTCTCATAAATTACACTATCTTTGCAGCAAAATTAAACTTTATGGGGTTTTCTAGCAATGCCCCTGAATATTGAACTCTATTGGACCCTAACCTCCCAATTAGCCTTCAAAGAACACATCTCAAAACTTCCTTTTCAATAATTTCTTCCCTGAAGCAACCCCTATCCTGAATGACTGGTTGCTCAGTTGCATACTGAATTATTTGCACATATGTTAGTATATTAACTGCAAATCCTCTTTGACTGGATCTGGGATGGGCCTTTGTCTGTGTTCGTTTGCCTCATTTGTGTAACTGCACTGCCCTCCAATTTTACAAATTGCCTTTTTCTAATAACTGTTAATAAACTTTTTTCTACCTGTGTATAAAGTGCTCTAATACTCTTGAGCCTATTGCACGCTATACAAAAACTTATAAATAAATAAATAAATAACAAACTACCTCTTCTATTTACATCAATAAAATGTACTTTATACCTGCAATTGTAAAAGCATACACCAAATAGCACCTTACTTTTTTAAGTGATAATTTATGTTTTTATCTTAAACCTCAGAAGATGAATTTTAATTTATTGAAATATCTTTCGATTAAGTTTTAATTCAAAATAGATTATTTGTGCTGTAGCATATGTTTTATTTTGCTCTGCATTTAAAGTATAAATTTAAAATAAAAAGAGAGGGGTCCCACTCTTCAAAGGGACAGGACACCAAGGTAAGACACTTCTGTCAAAGGCAAAATCCCTTTGGGCACCTTTAATAAAGCATACCAATATTTTCAACCACTAAGCATACACCATCCACATCACCAGCATTCAATCAAAACCAACAAAAGTGATATAAAAATTATTTATTTTAATTCATAGTTTTCTCATAACGAAATGCTATTACTATAAAATCCACATCATTAATAAACATCAAATAATAAAAAACAAATGTAAGAATGTTTAAAAACAACAGTTAGGTGCCGATTCCGATCCTGGAGAAACCGGGTACGAACCGTCGGATGGAGCATTTTCTCCGTCCGACTCGTACCCGGCCAAAAAACATTACAAACATGGAAGTACGATTCCCACGGAAACACCATTTCCGCAAGAATCGTAAAAAACATCGACCGACGAAAATATACATACGAATGTGATCCGGGAATGCTCCGACGTGACATCGGGACGCATTCAGGCAGCGGTTTACGAACCAGGAAGTACGATCCGCACCGACGTCACCCCACACGGATTATATTTTCCGGCTGCCAAAAACTGCCGGGAAATCAGGACGACGCACACAAGGAGCACCTGTACGCGACGGACAGCCATGGACCCGAACCTACGTGTCATCCCAGCCCTCATAGCAGTCCACCTGCTCTACAGGAACCGATGCAGACGCCGCAGAAGGTCAGAATAACACCCAGGGGCAAAGGGGAGGGCAGGGGCAGAAAACATAACCCCCACACAAGTCACAAATTACACATGCCCTGGACATACCTGACCTGCAGGACCTGGTCACCTCGAGGGGGTGGGGGCGTGTCCAGCAACGCAAGCGTCCGCCACAACGGAAGTGGATGTTGACGCGAACCAGCAACACAACAATACCGGTACGTACCGTCCCAGGCCTTAAGAGTGTGGGTACGGGCCGTACCACGCCCACAACTACGTCACCCCAACAATGGCGGTACGGCCCGTACCCACGTACTAAAGGCCTGGGGACAGGCTGTACCAGCATTGTTGGGGTGATGTAGGGGTACGCGTGGTACGACCCGTACCCACGCTCTGAAGGGCTGGGTACGGTGCGTACCCCTACGGCACGCCATTGGGGGTCTGCACCGTACCCAGGCCCTCAGAGCGTTGGTACGGGTCGTACCACGCATACCCCCACATCACCCCCAACAATGCTGGTACGGCCCGTACCCAGGCCTTTAGAACGTGGGTACGGGCCGTACCGCCATTGTCGGGGTGACGTAGTGGTGGGCGTGGTACGGCCCGTACCCACGCTCTTAAGGCCTGGGGACGGTACGTACCCAGGCCTGCAAACCGTGGGTACGGGAATGTACGAAGCGTACCCCCACCCGTGTATGAATGGAGCGTACCCCCACCCCACCAGTGTATGTACGGACCGTACCCCCACCCCACAAGTGTATGTACGGACCGTACCCCCACCCGTGTATGCATGGTGCGTACCCCCAACCCCACCAGTGTATGTACGGACCGTACCCCCACCTGTGTATGCATGGAGCATACCCACACCCCACCAGTGTATGTACAGACCGTACCCCCACCCGTGTATCCATGGAGCGTACCCACACCCCACCAGTGTATGTACGGAGCGTACCCACACCCGTGTATGCATGGAGCATACCCCCACCCCACCAGTGTATGTACGGACCGTACCCCCACCCCACCAGTGTATGTACGGACCGTACCCCCACCCCACCAGTGTATGTACGGACCGTACCCCCACCCGTGTATGCATGGAGCGTACCCACACCCCACCAGTGTATGTACGGAGCGTACCCACACCCCTGTATGAATGGAGCGTACCCACACCCCACCAGTGTATGTACGGACCATACCCCCACCCGTGTATGAATGGAGTGTACCCACACCCCACCAGTGTATGTATGGAGCGTACCCACACCCGTGTATGTCCCGACCGTACATGCCCAGACACAGGATGGGTGTGTGCAGAGTCCTCCCAGCAGTGCCCAGACACAGGAGGGGTGTGTGCAGAGTCCTCCCAGCAGTGCCCAGACACAGGAGGGGTGTGTGCAGAGTCCTCCCAGCAGTGCCCAGACACAGGAAGGGTGTGTGCCTATCACTCCCAGCAGTGCCCAGACATAGGAGGGGTGTGTGCAGAGTCCTCCCAGCAGTGACCCAGACACAGGTGGGGTGGGTGCCTATCACTCCCAGCAGTGCCCAGACATAGAAGGGGTGTGTGCAGAGTCCTCCCAGCAGTGCCCAGACACAGGAGGGGTATCTGCAGAGTCCTCCCAGCAGTGCCCAGACATAGGAGGGGTGTGTGCAGAGTCCTCCCAGCAGTGCCCAGACATAGGAGGGGTGTGTGCAGAGTCCTCCCAGCAGTGCCCAGACATAGGAGGGGTGTGTGCAGAGTCCTCCCAGCAGTGCCCAGACACAGGAGGGGTGTGTGCAGAGTCCTCCCAGCAGTGCCCAGACACAGGAGGGGTGGGTGCCTATCACTCCCAACAGTGCCCAGACATAGGAGGGGTGTGTGCAGAGTCCTCCCAGCAGTGCCCATGGAAAGAAAGGGGTTGAGTACACACAGATACAATGGCCACATTTGTCAGTCAGGTGCTCAAAGACCCAGCAGAACACGAAACACATGTGTGCGAGGCTGGGAGTACACACATGCATAGTGCGGAAAAGGGAACATGTACACATGAAGTCCTGTCAATATACTCCAGTCACAAGTACAGTGACCCCCAAGGATGACACAAATGATGCAGGTGGAGACCTTGGCCAGCATGCATGGCCAAAGTTGAAGGGGTCCGTCACACACCCAGCAAATGTAGACACGGCACTGCACAAATGTCTTCACAACACCCTGCAGGGAAGATGTCAGGGTCCACAGAGGAAGGTACACACCTTGGGACAATGTCACCATGCAGTAACAGCTTACATGAGCAAAGTTTGATAGCAAATACCGTGTGATGGCACACAGATAACAGGGTCCACCCCACGAACAGCACACTACAACATATCCCAGACACCTAACACATTATCGCCACCCCAAATCATGGAGCAGCACCACCAACAGCAAGTCCAGGAAAGCATTAGTGTGCAAAAGAAAAACAAAATGTTTTATTCAGCATTCAAAATAAATTGTGTTAAATGTCCACTATTTACAAGGCCCATGGGCCAGGCCATCAGCAAAGTCCTGGGGGGGGTACACATCGGGACGTGTGTCCCCTAGCTTGCCTGCACAGTTCACATGTCCATTTCATCCACAGAAGGGGGGGCATCATGTGGGGGGGAAGGACCAGGCACCACAGGGACAGGAGGGGCAAGGGTAGGTGTTGTGGGTGCAGGGACGGACGACTCCAACACAGGGGGTGGGGCAGCGCCAAAGGTGGATTCGAGCACAACGCTGCACAATACTGCCAGGTCGCCCAGCGTCTCCCCTGCACCCGAAGGAACCACAGGCCCCAAGGAGGGGGGGTTGCAGGGATGGGTCTCAGCGCTACCGGAGGAGGGTGTGGACAGGGGGGGGACTCAACCACCCTGACCGGGGACTCCTTTGACCGCTTGCGGTGTGGTGTCACATTGGGGCTCAGGGACAGAGCGGCCATGAAGGAGTCTTTGGTGGAATCCTGGCCAGGAGAGCTGAGGGGAGTGGATTTGGAGGGTGGTGGTCGTGAGGAATGTGGACTCCCACTCTGGCTGCGTGTCTTCCTTTTCCCCCCCGACCCAGTGGGTGTGCCTACTTCACCCTGTGTGTGCGTGCCAGGAGGTGTGCGCTTTGCCTTCCCTGGTGGTGTGGTGCCTGTGTCTGGTGGTGTGCGTGCATGGTGACGTCTGGGTGTGCTTTGGACAGGCATGGGAGTGGGAAGTGTGGATGGTTCAGGGGCAGGGGGGGACGTAGCGCTGCAGGAGACCCACTGCTGCAGTCAGTGTCGAGTCTATGGACCTCAGCAAGTTGCGTTGATCAGACTGCGCAGCTGAAATGCCCTCCATGTATGCCTCCATCTGGTTGAGCACTTGGTTGTGGCCATGGAGGACATTAAGCATCGCAGTCTGACCAACCTGCAACTTCCGCAGGATGTCCACAGACTCGGCATTGGTGGCAGCAGTGGAGACAGGGGCAGGGGGTGCGGTGCCTGGCAAGAAGGAGACACGTTGTGACCTAGCACGGTGGGAAGGGACACAAGCAAGTGGGAGGCTGGTGATCGGAATGGAGGGGGCGGGTTGTGATGGAGTGCTGGTGTCAGCTGTGGGAGCAGCCTCCGCCCCCTCGGAGTGCTCAGCCTCGGACCCGTCTGCGTCATAGTCGGTGGTGGTTTGACTGGACAGGTCCTCCGCTGCACTCCCGTCGGCCTCCGTGCCACTCGATGTGCCAGCCAACTCAGCACTGCTGGCACCGGTGCTCGCTCCCTCCTCACGGTCCGTGCCAGTGTCTCCCTCGTAGTCCCCCGACGATGCTGTGGGCAAGGTGAAGAGACAGGAGAAATCAGACACCTGTATACATATGTCACATGAGTCAACTCTACATAGGTCACAGTCCATAGCCTGAAAAGCAACAAGAGTAACATCTACAATACAAGGTACATATGTAGTCCCTGCAACACACAGTTTGTTGACCCACCATGCCACTGTTAAAATATGGAGAGCATGACACAATAGCAAATAACTTGATATCAAATTGTACAGAGGAGCCAGGCTCTGGGGACAGTCTAGCACAGCATCAGGGACACACAGCGTAGCCAATAAAGGGATGAGCAGGAACCATGTCTATCAACTCTTGGGACATGCTGCAAAGGTAATACTGAAAACCATGGCCAACATGACTGGGGCACTGCACCATGAGTGTCTGGCCACACAAACATCACACACTGGCCAGACCGAGCAAGGAGACTTCAGGTTTGGACATGTAGGCCTTGCCAGCACCAACCCCCCCCTACCTGAGACAATGTGATTAAGACAGAGGAAGTACTTACACCTCTTAGTCTGGGATGAAAACACATGGCCTGCAATTAATCCTGATCGCACACAAACTACCCCTGGTGCGCCTGTCCACATATATCACTGACAAACAACCATCATCAGATAGTTGTACCAAGACACACAGGCACTGGCCCCTGTGAGTATGCATCAGCTAAATTAGGTCACCCTGTACAGTGGACACATGTAGCACAGTATACGTGAATACAAATGAGGCCAGGGTACTATGCCACAGGGCCCAAACTATGCTGAAGACACAGAGAATGTCCACATTGTCTGATGACACACGTTATACCTAGGAAAAGGTGCCCCAGGGGACTGTAGTGGCCACACTACTCCATGGCCCTGGATGGATATGACTGGAACACAAGCCACCATCCCTGCACTATGCATATCTCACACCAAGCACATCATGTCAGAGGGCACAACATTCGACATGCAGGCAGTAAGGCAGTACACATGAAACACACACTCCCATGTCGGGACTCAGCATCAGTGCCAACTAACATGGACCCCACAATGACAGAACTGGCCAGGGCACAGGCAACGTGCAAAAACCTGTTATACACCACCCCCACACATGATGCTGCAAGCATTGGGCACTTGGAGTAACTGCCAGCCTAGATGACCTTGTGCAAGAGTGACTATACACAGACCAGGGAACACATGGCAAGGAGGAGAAGGGAGGAAGAACAGCACCGCTTTACTTTGGGGAACAGGATATGCACTGCGCATTTAAACCCTGGCAGTGTATCCATGCAACTGCGCACTTCCAAAAGCTGGTCACACACAACAAACACACATGTACCTACCCCCTTCCTGCTGCTGCTTCTCCGCTAGGCGCCTGTCCAAGTCAGGGAAGACCACCACTAGCACACGCCTATGGATGTGGGTCAGACGGCGGCGCCCACGGTTCTTGTGGCTCTCAGGTGAGTCCCCCAGCAGGACCCATGCGATCCTCCGCGTCCAGCACCGGATGTCCTGCCAGCGTTTCCTCACCTGGGCTAGGCGCCGCTTCCGACCATCCGTCCTCCTCACGGCACTGATGGCTTGCTTCCAGATCTCCCCTTGGCACAGACGCCCACCTGTGAGGATGCAAAAGTGACAATACATCAATCCACCTTATCAATGATACAGAGACACACATATTAAAAATCATGCATGTTTGAACTGGCCATAGTATGCAGCCAACTCAGTGAACGTTTGCAATAGTGACATCATCCTCCTGGGAATGGGCAAATGCAGTAGGTGCCATTGAAAGTACACAGGTGGCATGAGGGGTGCAACACAATCAATGATGCAGGTTCACACTGTGCATCCCAAGCTACAACAGGAATCTGAACAGTACCCCTAAGCAGTCACATGCCCCAGCCCACTTACGCTACCTCAGCAGAGTACACAGACACACACAGGCACTGAACAATCACCTGGCATTGGCAACTGCCGCTACAAACCTCACTGCACATGTGCCACTAGACTGGGGGTGTCACAGATGTGGGGCTGTCTCAGCACGGCAGACATCCAGCACAGCTCCCTGCTCACATCAGATGGGCAGGGTGTATCCATCCCACATGCAGCTGGGGTGCAACACTCCACATATGCACACACCCACATGACAGGGGACTCACACACACACACACCAATGTCCAGGGGACGAACACATCATTTGGACACTCTCACCACAGGTACACTGAACAGATACACATCTGTGGATACTGGCACCTGCCACCCTGGGGGGAGCACAGACTCACATCAGGACTGTAGAAACAACATTTCCAGGAGGATTAGGCAGTCCGAAAGCGGCATGTACCATGCAGTGATCGTCACAGTAAGCACCTTGCTAGTGCGTTGTGCACACAGGAACTACAGCATGCTCTGCATGGGAGACATGAGCTCTTCCACCCCCTGGGAACCACTATGAAGAACGCTGCATGTCTGTCACACCTGGACACAATGCCACTAGTCACAGTCACAAAAAGGGGCACAGTTTAAGCTAGTGGAGTCTGCACTCACCTGCTCCCCTGGTCGACCATACAGCATGGTGTACTGTGGGAGGATCACGTCCAGCAACGCCACATTCTCCTCCATGGTGAATGGCTGGGCCATCTCCACAGACCTGGACATGGTGCCAGAGGAATCACAAGCAGCAGCAGTGTTGTGGTATGGAAGGATGTGCAGGCAAGTGCTCTCTCAAGGTACCTGGCTGCCTTATATCTTCCTTGCTGGCCTGTTTCATTTACAGGAGTACAGAGTGATTGGCTCAGTCACATTTGCATCCTACGTGTCCTCCAATCACTTTAAAACTACCCCAGTGACAGGCTTTGCATGGTTTCAAAATCTAGCATGATGTAATGTCAACAACCACATTGCAACAAAGTACATTGTCTCCAACCGACTTCTGCTGACCACACGATGCAAAATTCAAACCTGAAACTCGGTCTCCATGACAACCAGCATGCATTTAGGCCCCTATACTTGTCCCTCATGTGTCCTCTATGGCAATCCTATGTTACAACACAGGTACGGTGCGTTCCACAGCCCTAGGCCACCCCAAATGCATTGCAACGGACCGTACACGCGTGTGTACGGTCCCCATCACTATGGGAGTGCTGGCAAATGCGTACGCCATAGTGATAGGGACCGTACACACGTGTGTGTACGGTCCCTATCACTATGGGGGTGCTCGCGTACGTGTACGCCATTGTAGTCCGGACCATACACATGCATGTGTACGGTCCCTATCACTATGGCGTACACATTCGCCAGCACTCCCATAGTGATGGGGACCGTACACACGCGTGTGTACGGTCCCTATCACTATGGGGGTGCTCGCGTACATGTACGCCATAGAAGTCCGGACCGTACACACGCGCGTGTACGGTCCCTATCACTATGGGGTGCTCGCGTACGTGTACGCCATAGAAGTCCGGACCGTACACACGCGCGTGTACGGTCCCTATCACTATGGGGGTGCTCGCGTACGTGTACGCCATTGTAGTCCGGACCATACACATGCGTGTGTACGGTCCCTATCACTATGGCGTACGCATTCGCCAGCACTCCCATAGTGATGGGGACCGTACACACGCGTGTGTACGGTCCCTATCACTATGGGGGTGCTCGCGTACATGTACGCCTTAGAAGTCCGGACCGTACACACGCGCGTGTACGGTCCCTATCACTATGGGGTGCTCGCGTATGTGTACGCCATAGTAGTCCGGACCGTACACACGCGTGTGTACAGTCCCTATCACTATGGGGGTGATCGCGTACGTGTACGCCATAGTAGTCCGGACCGTACACACGCGTGTGTACGGTCCCTATCACTATGGCGTACGTATACGCCAACACCACCATAGTGATAGGGACCCCACACACGCCCTCGGAGCATATGTACGGTGGGATTCACACCTGACAGTGGTGACAGGCAGCACACAGGAATGAATGGAGCTGTCATACATGGCCAAGGCTGGACATCAAGGCATTCTCTGTGCAGTACTACATGTGTCGGGCACAGGTGGGTCAGGCTGTGATGTGGCACCATACTCCTGAGGTGTAAAGCCAATTACAGTATGATGAGCTGTGTACACATGTCACGTGTGATGGCGCCCTATGTGCCACACATCCCCTTCACTCCTTTGACATGTGTGCATGTAGTACTGACTTGGTGGGCCATGTGTCACTGGCATGGCACAGTCACCGACACCCGCAAATGTCCCCTGATGCCAGGTACACGAAATGTTACCCCTGACAAGCGAATGCCCGCGTTGCACGCTGTAGCTATGTAATGTGTGTGTCATGTGTTCCCATAGGTTTGCTGTAGGTGTTTGGTCAAATGCATCTGCAGTTGCTGCAACCAACATGTGTCTGTGTGTAGATGGGCATGGCACACTGTTGCGCACACCAGCACACATGTGTAATCCGACTTTAGGTGTGTATGTATGCATCGACACGGAGTTCCAAAACAAGGACATATCTGCATACTCTCCATGTATGTGTGAACAGTCTTGACATGTAATCCTTCATGGCAAGGTGTGTGTTCTGTCCTTATTCAATGACATGTGACCTGTGCCTCTAGTGTTCCGCAACCTGTCTGTACAATAAACATCCTTCTTCTGCACATATTTGGATGTCTGTAACTCCCGTAATGCGTCTGCCTGCTCACTTACACTGGCCCACAGCTAGTTTCATGGCATGGCATATTGAGGTTGAGAATCAACGTTTGTAGCTGGCTCTTGGTAGGAGTGTCACCTGCCTGGCATATGTGTCCAGGGCATATTGCACAGACCTGATTCTGTATGTAGCATATGTGTATTGCCTGTTGAGCATGTGCTCTGTACATTGACATTGGTGGTGTACTGCACTCACTCTTCGTTGTCCCTTCTAATTCACTGCAGGGCTCCGCCTCTCCTTCGACCAATTCCAGACTTGGCTGACATGCAGGAAAATGACTGTATACGCCGCTACCGCTTTCCCCAACGCTTGATTGAGGACCTGACGACACGGCTGGCACCACACCTCCAACCACTACACAGGAATCCTACTGCACTGACACCCAAGATGAAGGTGATGGCAGCCCTACATTTCTTGGCCACGGGTACCTTTCAACATACCATTGCCCATGTCGGCGGCATGTCCCAAACCATGTTCAGCCGTGTTCTGCATGATTTTTTAGAGGCCATGTTGGAGCACCTGGATGAGTTCATTACATTCCCAACTCCTGAGCAGTTGACAGGTGTCAAGCGTGAGTTCTATGCCCTGGGAGGGATGCCCCATGTCATTGGGTCCATAGATGGAACACATGTGGCTTTGGTACCACCACAGGCACAGGAGGTAGCATATAGGAACCGCAAGCATTACCACTCCATTAAAGCCCTTGCGGTGTGTCTTGCCAACATGGTGATTTCACATGTCTGTGCTCGTTTTCCAGGATCAGCACACGATGCGTACATCATGAGGCGTAGCAGGGTGCCTGAAATGATGCTGCAGCTGCGCAACGAACGAGCATGTATTGTTGGTGGGTATACTCTGGCAGTCCTGTATTTAACGTCATCTTCCTGTCTTACTGCTTCTCCTGACCCACTCTTGTCCATGATGTTACCATGTAGGGGACGCTGGCTATCCCAACATGCCATGGCTGATCACGCCTCTCCGCAACCCAGGCACGGCTGCCGCTCACCGCTACAACAACGCCCATGGGCGGACCAGGCGAGTAATAGAGAGGACGTTTGGCCTCCTGAAGAGCCAATTCCGTTGCCTCCACAAGACCGGTGGCGCACTCCCATATGCACCGGTGAAGGTCTGCAAGATATTCCACGTGTGCTGCATGCTGCACAACATGGCAGTGGAGAAAGCTGTGAAAAGGTTGGACAGAAGTTGCGCACTCCAAATTTCTCCAGGTCAATGTTTTAAACAATGTTTAGTTGGTGCAAACGAATTAATCCCCCTGAGTAGGGAATTCAAATCGTAAATAGGGATAGCACGTTCCTGAATAGGAAAATGTCTTTTGTTTTGCACTCAATCTCAGAGATATGATCTCTTTTGTGAAATTAAACTCAGGTAAATCGAAGTTTATTCAAGCATAACTTGGGTTTATTAACCGTTGTTCAAAATTAATGAAGTCAAAGAATTGTATTCATTCTTTATCAATGCATCATATATCCAACTGCCCAATGCATTTTGGGCTTTTTTAAACCCTTCTTCAGGGGCGGTACTCTGAAAGGATAAGGTATAGGGTTCAGTATATATATACATTTTGTAAACACTCAGTAGAAAAGAGAAATCTTTGCCCAAACAATTATACAGTAGATGTTGATTGTAACAAACATAATCATGTTAAAACAGTATTAAAAATAATACGTTCGTGATAGCTAGAAAAACACAATACCCGTATGGGTAATTACCAAACTCGAGGCAAGCTACACATCATGGTGATATGAAAATATCCACTTCTTTTACATGTTAGAACAACATACTGTGGTGTGCATTTACCAAAATCGGAGGAAAAAGTGAAGCCGAAATGGACCAGGAAAGTTTGGGTGATAGTGTAAGTAAAAAAATGAATGAAAATGAAAATACCATGTAGGACAAAGTGATGTGATGTGCTTTTGCCAAAATTGTGAGAAGAAGGAAAGACGAGATAAAAAGAAAAATCTAGATGGTGGTATGGGTAACAAAAATGCATGCAGCGTGGGGCCTTTTAAAAGAACTCAATCAATATCTGACAAGTAACGGAAGATCAAACTTACAGTTGGTATGGTGATGTATAGATTCTCCTGAAACCGGGAGAATCAAGTCGGAAACGCTCCGGTAAGTGTAATGGATAGTAATCATGTGATATATAGACATGTGATAAGGAAAAGTGCGGGAAAAGGTGAACTACAAAGAAGACAGACTTGTAGTTCCAAGAGGTCAATGAAGTTTGATGAAACTACACGTAATCATGTGATATGTGATAAGGAAAAAAGCGGGAAAAGGAGAACTACAAAGAAAACAGACTTGTAGTTCTAAGAGGTCAATAAAGTTTGGTGAAACTGCACGTACAAACAATATCGTGGTCAACAAAATATAAAATAATAAACAAAAGTGAGTGCGGTTAAATCTGTAAAGGAATTAGGCAAAAAGTAAAAATGGAAAAAACAGCGTGTGAAACCGAAGAAACACATGTAATTCGAATGATTCGAACCAGAAGCGACAGTTCAAAAGATGTAGGATATTGCCAAATCATGGAGCTAGTTAGGGGGCGTCAATATAATTATACAATGGTACATGTGTATAAGGTAAAATTAGTAAATGAAGTAAAATAAAATGGCTGTGAGGTTCAACATGAACTGTAAAGTTACACAAGGTACTAGGGTATCACAAGTCGGGTGAAAGTTCAAATCTCCATTTTGAGGTGAATAAAGAAGACCTTAGTTACAGAAAACAGCCCAGATCCTAACGCTCGTTGCGACCTTTCGGATGTATGGAATTCAGCTTGTGGATCCAAAATGTTTCTCTTTGTAATAGATATTTACTATTGTCACGTCCCCTCAGATGGGGAATCTGTTCAAGAACCAGAAATCGCAGTTGGCAGATGTTATGCTGATGCTGGTGAAAATGAGTTGCGATTGGTGATTTCGCCTGTTTGGTACGTATATTGCTTTTGTGTTCATTAATCCGTATACAGATTTTTCTCTCAGTTTTGCCCACATAAACCAAACCACATGGACATTTCAACATGTAAATGAGATTCTGACTATTACATGTGGCTGTAACCTTGAGTTTAATCGTGTTGCCTTGTGAAGGGTGTTGGATGTTGGTACCTTTGATAATAGAGTTACAATTACCACAGTTAAGACATGGTAAAGTACCTTTGAAAGTGCTGGTAGTGAGTTCATCAGCTTTAGACAATATTTGTTTGAAGTTGCGTGATCTTTGGTAAGCAAATCTAAGTGATATTTCAAAAATGTTATTGAAATCCATTTCCATGCTTAACATAGGCCAATACCTGAGGATGTTTTTTTTTATGTTGAAACTTTGTGTGGAGAATTTTGACACAAATGTCGTTCGTTGATCTGAAGTTTTTGGTGGTTTGGGTGAAAGAAGCATCTGTCGGGTAGACTTGTTAGACTTCAAAATAGCGTTGTCAAGAACTTTGGTAGGATATTTTCGTTGTTCAAATTTGGAGTTGCAAGCGGATTTGCTTGATTCAAACAATTCATTGGTACTTGAGATTCTTTTCAATCGTAGTAGTTGTGAGTAAGGCAAGTGATTCTTGAGAGATGGTTGGTGGAAACTATGAAAGTGCAGAAGGTTATTGCGGTCAGTAGGTTTAGTGTAAACTTCAGTGGTGAGGTGTCCTTGATGTAATGTGACCTTGGTATCCAGGAATGTTATCGATTTTTGTTTATACAGTGAGTGAATTGAATTCGTTGGTCAACTGTATTAAGTGATTTAATTAGTGATTCCAGATAATCAATTGAGCCATTCCATAAGATAAAAATGTCATCAATATATCTTTTATAAAGGGTAAGAGGTATATAGTAACTGTCTGATGTTAGATTGAACAGTTGTAGTGCTGTGACTGGACCCTGTGGTATCCTCAAAGAAACTGACATAAGTTTCTTTAAATTCATGCGTCTACTGAGACTTAAACACTATTTCCGAAACATCCTTAACATTCCAGATGTACCACGGAAGAATACCCTAATGGGACTTCGCAACAGGAGCACCTTTACAGCACCCATGAGTCACAAAGTATTGGATGCCTACGAAACAATCGTTAATAAAGAACTCAAGAAAATTGGCTACCACAACAAAAAGGCATATTCTAACATAACCAAAAAAGAACAACAAGCCTTAAAAGAATTAGCAAACAAACCAGAGATTACCATACGTCAAGCCGACAAAGGTGGAGCACTGGTCATTATGGATACCATCTTTTACACTAAAAACGTTAATGATCACGTCAACAATTCAGAAACATACATGCCTACCCCAACGGATCCAACCAATGATTTCATGATTGTGCTAAAAACCATCGTTAATACAGCTTTAGAACAGGGAGTTATCAACGATGAAGACAAAACATACCTGATAAAAAGCAACTCGTCTACACCCTATATCTATATGCTCCCCAAAATGCACAAAAACGCCATAAGACCGCCATTCAGACCCATTGTGTCTACAGTGAACTCACTACATGAACCCGTAGGGAAATATTTGGACAAACATTTACAAGCTTCTGTTCAGTCGATGACTACCTACATTAAGGACACCACCGATTTTCTCAACATCCTGGAGTCTATTCGAAATTTGATAACCATGGAAACCGTCCTATGTACCATTGATGTAAACTCACTTTACACTTCTATACCCCATGATAAAGGCATTGAGGCAATCGAGTCATTTCTAATGACCACAGACAAACCAGAGAATCTCAAAGTATTTCTGATGGAACTTATGCATTTCACCCTTTACCACAGCTACTTCGAATGGGCAGGAACATTTTACATCCAATGCTCCGGAACTTCTATGGGCAATTGTGCCGCCCCAACATACGCGAACCTCTTCATGCACCGTTTTGAAATGGACAACATACTTTGTAAACACGAGTGGACCCAACATCTTACCCTTTATAAAAGATATATTGATGACATTTTTATCTTATGGAATGGCTCAATTGATTATCTGGAATCACTAATTAAATCACTTAATACAGTTGACCAACGAATTCAATTCACTCACTGTATAAACAAAGAATCGATAACATTCCTGGATACCAAGGTCACATTACATCAAGGACACCTCACCACTGAAGTTTACACTAAACCTACTGACCGCAATAACCTTCTGCACTTTCATAGTTTCCACCAACCATCTCTCAAGAATCACTTGCCTTACTCACAACTACTACGATTGAAAAGAATCTCAAGTACCAATGAATTGTTTGAATCAAGCAAATCCGCTTGCATTTCCAAATTTGAACAACGAAAATATCCTACCAAAGTTCTTGACAACGCTATTTTGAAGTCTAACAAGTCTACCCGACAGATGCTTCTTTCACCCAAACCACCAAAAACTTCAGATCAACGAATGACATTTGTGTCAAAATTCTCCACACAAAGTTTCAACATAAAAAAAACCATCCTCAGGTATTGGCCTATGTTAACCATGGAAATGGATTTCAATAACATTTTTGAAATATCACCTAGATTTGCTTACCAAAGATCACGCAACTTCAAACAAATATTGTCTAAAGCTGATGAACTCACTACCAGCACTTTCAAAGGTACTTTACCATGTCTTAACTGTGGTAATTGTAACTCTATTATCAAAGGTACCAACATCCAACACCCTTCACAAGGCAACACGATTAAACTCAAGGTTACAGCCACATGTAATAGTCAGAATCTCATTTACATGTTGAAATGTCCATGTGGTTTGGTTTATGTGGGCAAAACTGAGAGAAAAATCTGTATACGGATTAATGAACACAAAAGCAATATACGTACCAAACAGGCGAAATCACCAATCGCAACTCATTTTCACCAGCATCAGCATAACATCTGCCAACTGCGATTTCTGGTTCTTGAACAGATTCCCCATCTGAGGGGACGTGACAATAGTAAATATCTATTACAAAGAGAACATTTTGGATCCACAAGCTGAATTCCATACATCCGAAAGGTCTCAACGAGCGTTATGATCTGGGCTGTTTTCTGTAACTAAGGTCTTCTTTATTCACCTCAAAATGGAGATTTGAACTTTCACCCGACTTGTGATACCCTAGTACCTTGTGTAACTTTACAGTTCATGTTGAACCTCACAGCCATTTTATTTTACTTCATTTACTAATTTTACCTTATACACATGTACCATTGTATAATTATATTGACGCCCCCTAACTAGCTCCATGATTTGGCAATATCCTACATCTTTTGAACTGTCACTTCTGGTTCGAATCATTCGAATTACATGTGTTTCTTCGGTTTCACACGCTGTTTTTTCCATTTTTACTTTTTGCCTAATTCCTTTACAGATTTAACCGCACTCACTTTTGTTTATTATTTTATATTTTGTTGACCACGATATTGTTTGTACGTGCAGTTTCACCAAACTTTATTGACCTCTTAGAACTACAAGTCTGTTTTCTTTGTAGTTCTCCTTTTCCCGCTTTTTTCCTTATCACATATCACATGATTACGTGTAGTTTCATCAAACTTCATTGACCTCTTGGAACTACAAGTCTGTCTTCTTTGTAGTTCACCTTTTCCCGCACTTTTCCTTATCACATGTCTATATATCACATGATTACTATCCATTACACTTACAGGAGCGTTTCCGACTTGATTCTCCCGGTTTCAGGAGAATCTATACATCACCATACCAACTGTAAGTTTGATCTTCCGTTACTTGTCAGATATTGATTGAGTTCTTTTAAAAGGCCCCACGCTGCATGCATTTTTGTTACCCATACCACCATCTAGATTTTTCTTTTTATCTCGTCTTTACTTCTTCTCACAATTTTGGCAAAAGCACATCACATCACTTTGTCCTACATGGTATTTTCATTTTCATTCATTTTTTTACTTACACTATCACCCAAACTTTCCTGGTCCATTTCGGCTTCACTTTTTCCTACGATTTTGGTAAATGCACACCACAGTATGTTGTTCTAACATGTAAAAGAAGTGGATATTTTCATATCACCATGATGTGTAGCGTGCCTCGAGTTTGGTAATTACCCATACGGGTATTGTGTTTTTCTACCTATCACGAACGTATTATTTTTAATACTGTTTTAACATGATTATGTTTGTTACAATCAACATCTACTGTATAATTGTTTGGGCAAAGATTTCTCTTTTCTACTGAGCGTTTACAAAATGTATATATATACTGAACCCTATACCTTATCCTTTCAGAGTACCGCCCCTGAAGAAGGGCTTAAAAAAGCCCGAAATGCATTGGGCAGTTGGATATATGATGCATTGATAAAGAATGAATACAATTCTTTGACTTCATTAATTTTGAACAACGGTTAATAAACCCAAGTTATGCTTGAATAAACTTCGATTTACCTGAGTTTAATTTCACAAAAGAGATCATATCTCTGAGATTGAGTGCAAAACGAAAGACATTTTCCTATTCAGGAACGTGCTATCCCTATTTAGTGGAGAAAGCTGTGCCACTCATCCTGGATCCAGATGAGCAGGACCATCCACCCGTGGAGGATGAAGGGCTTGGTCACGAGGCAAGTGATGTGGAGGAGGAGGCGGTAGAGGACATGCGGAGTCGGCTCATACGCAACTTCTTTGCTTAGTGGTGAGTTCCAGTGTCTGAGTGCGCACGCATTGGGCTGTGTGTGGCAAGTGTTTCAATGTGTGTGTCCATCTGCATGTCTTCCAAGTGAGTCAGAGGTGTGTTTGGATGTGTCACTCGAGTGTTGGTGCAATAGAAGAATGTTTTTCCAGAGTCATCATTGTCACCTAGCATGTTGACAACCTAATACATGTCGAGTACATGCACATGCATGCGGATGTGCTTCTTTTGGCTGACTTCTGGTGTGTTTCTCATCCACAGGTACTTTTGCATGCTGTCTGCTGGTGGCATTGTTGTGCTCCTGCTATTCCTCATGAACACAGCAACATGTGCTGCATCAGCGTCATATGCACGGACAAGTTCGAATATCTCCTTCAGTTAAGGGATGCAGCACGGCTTTTGGGGAGTGGTATTTGTTTTGAATGTGTGTGCACTGCTCCTGTTCATGTTTGGATACTTTACATACATGTAGAATCACCATGGGGCACATGACCTGGAGCAGAATACACCTGAATTGATGGTCAGACTTGGTGACAGTCATCTGTAATGGGATTGTGGATTGTGATGGAGCCATCAATGTGTGTAACACTGCCCTCGGAAACAAACGGGTTGCACCGGGTTGACATGGTGTGTGAATTCCCCATTAGGGGCTCAATGGTGTATAGCAGCCTCTCCGTGAGCAGCAGGGGGTGTTTAGCTGTAACCCGTCACTTGTGTGCCAGTGCCATGGATTTCCAGCATCTGTGGTGGTAAGGGGGGTGCCAGTGTTGGTCCCACGTGTTCATCCACATGACCTGTGTATGTGTTGACAGAGTTGCATTAGCATTCCGACACACATGAGTAATAAAGGTGTCCCTCTGCCTACAAGGTGCCTCATCTCTGCAATGGTGGTCTGTTGCCACTGTGCATGCAGCATGTCTGGCATTGTTCTCAGAGATGGCGCATATGAGCCAAAGTGTAGAGTAGCAAGATGCAAACTGTTTGCCAGGGATTAGATTCTGTATTGTGCATGATGTCCATGGCTGTGTAGGTATTGTGGCATGTCAGTCTCCACGACGGCCACGGTGCTGCATGTGAATCCATTGTGTGTGTGTGTGCCATGTTGAACCAGACATTCCTTCCTTGACATACACCTTTTGCATAGTTCCTTCCTGAGATCCTTGTCTTTGTGTGCTTCTTGTGGCATTGTTTCCTTGACATGGCGCATGCTGCTGCAGGCCCTGCAGCAAGGGCACCCAGGGTCCAAGCAAACGAGCTGGTGTTCATCATGGATTGCTTGCTGACATGTGCTATGCTGATCAGCAGCATCTGTGCCTCATGCGGCAGCACACTCTGCATTATGCACAAGATCCCCAGTTCCATCCACCTCAAGGCAAGAGGGAGACCATCCCCCAGGTCAACTACGACATCTGTGTCTAATCCTACCCTGCACTCTACGGACATGTGCGTTAGAAATCCCATGATACATGTCCACATCCAGGGTGCATCTGCACAGCTCTGCTACTACATCCGGCGACCAGGCCACATCAACGTCAAACAGAGATGGGGGGAGTGGATCACTGCCAGCTGCAGGATGACCTTCTCAATCCACGCACACACTCAGGATGCAGCCCACAACCACAACACAACCTTGTGGCACTGTGATCCAACAGCCAATTGTGCCATCTCCATGCATCCAACCTTGGCTGGCCCACCATTCTCCACATCCACCTGACTCAAGCATGCAGGACATGGTTCTGCCACGTGTCTACACATACCTGGGACTCCCACCCCAGGACACTCCACATGATCCCTGACCTCTGCGCATGACTGTTGCTCTTCTAAATAGGTCTGTAGGCACAGTTGTGCGGGCACCCCCTCAGCTGGTTGGGCCCATCACGGGTGAGTATGGTGCTCCATGTCTGTCTTGGATGGTACATTGTGACCCATATGTGTCCTGTGCCAGACTCAGACCCCAGGGTATGGATGTTTGGAGTTACTTCAGAAATCAGGCATGGTTTGACTTCACAACACACACATGTAGTGGAATAATGCAAAATGACGGCATCATCTTGTGATTGTGATGATTTTTATTTGTGCTGGGGTACGTGTTTGGGGGGGTGACAAGAAGTGCTTTGAGGGAGTGTAGAATCCAAAGTTCACTGGGGGAGTTGGTGTCCTTGCCATTTAAAGTCATCAGAGTCTGTGCCACAGTCTTTGCGAACATTAGTCAGACAGTGACCAGCAAGGTCATGTGGCAGAGAATGTCCTTTGGTGCTGTGCTGCTGTTGGGCCAGAGGGCCAGGTGCCAGGCCAGGTGACCTGGGAGATGGTGATGTTCCGCTGACTCTCACGGTCTTTTTCATGGACGACCCACCTTCCTGCGGGGACCCTCAGAGGCAGGCCTTGACGATGGCAGGGACGCTCTGTCAGATGAATCCTCCTCCTCCTCCCTCCCTGTTTCTGGTGCTGCTCTACGCCTGGTGGCACAGGGAGGGTTTGCCAGGCTTTGGGCGATCTGACGGAGGGATTGGCTCACGTCCCTGTGCACCGCCAGGAGCTCTGCCAGTCTTGCCTCCATCCTGGCATGATGCTCGACCTGCAGGGTCTTCATCTCATTGAGGGTCCCCACTACCTGGTCGATGCCTCTGGAGTCACGCCGGTATGCGTCCAGGATGTTTCTGACCTCTGACATAGCCGGGTCCTGAGCCAACTGGGCAGGTTCGCACCTCAGCCGTCCTCCACTCCCACCACCCCTGCCCACTTGCGCCTGGCCTGCCGTTGTGGGCACATCGGGTCTCCGGGACCCCTGAGGGATGGCATTTGCGGTGTCGCCTGCCTCCTCCTGGGTGCCCGGAGAACCTTGTCCCTCCTGGACAGACTGGCTGTGTTGTTGTGTGCGGGCAGGGCTCCTGGGTGTCTCCTGGGATGTGGCAGGAATGGGGGTGGTGGTTGGCACAGTTGTACCTGACGCAGGAGCTGCAGGTGTTTGGACACCAGAGGGGCCAGGTTGGTCTGGGTCATCCACGGAGTGGTGAGAGTCGTCGCTGCCGGTGGGGTCCTCTTCAAGCAGAGCCTGGTCCTGTGAGTCTTCCCCCCCAGTGTTGGGGGGAGATGGACGACGTTGACCTGTGTGTGAGAGAGACAGTGTTAATTATGTTACATGCGACATCCATGTTTCATTCATTTTTGATTTGGAACAGTTCCTCTGGGTGGTTGGATTTGGCTCGCATTCCTCACACAGTGCACTTGTGCATGGGTATGTCCCTTGGCCACAGCTTTCGACACTTTACCTATATGTGACACAATCTTAGTTGATGCTTATTTTGGGAACGCAGTCAGCAGTGTACTGAGCGGGCGTAGCAAGCCATGCAGAGCCGCCTTACGTGTTGCACTGTACGTGGCCAAATGTTTTTTTTTCCATGCTATTTGAGAATGCAGGTAGGTAACTTAACAATTTGTGACAGGGTTCTGACAAACACAGTGGGTGGGTATACTGGGTGTAAGGTTCTGTTTGGGCCTGCAGCACGGATGTACTCATGCACAGATGGACACATGGCCTAGTGTTTATCAAAGGTTGAAGGGGGGGTTCACGCACTGCCAAACCTTGTCTACATGCACACAGTCCACCTGCTGACAAGCAGACATGGCCACACCACCCAAGGGTGATGTGGTCTCCCTCTGTCTCCCTTTCTCCCTCCCTCTGTCAGCCTCCTCCCTCTGTCCGTCTCCCTTTCTCCCTCCCTCTGTCAGCCTCCTCCCTCTGTCCGTCTCCCTCTATCTCCCTCCCTCTGTCAGCCTCCTCCCTCTGTCCATCTCCCTCTATCTCCCTTTCGCCCTCCCTCTGTCAGCCTCCTCCCTCTGTCCGTCTCCCTTTCTCCCTCCCTCTGTCAGCCTCCTCCCTCTGTCCGTCTCCCTTTCTCCCTCCCTCTGTCAGCCTCCTCCCTCTGTCCGTCTCCCTCTATCTCCCTCCCTCTGTCAGCCTCCTCCCTCTGTCCGTCTCCCTTTCTCCCTCCCTCTGTCAGCCTCCTCCCTCTGTCCGTCTCCCTTTCTCCCTCCCTCTGTCAGCCTCCTCCCTCTGTCCGTCTCCCTCTATCTCCCTTTCTCCCTCCCTCCGTCAGCCTCCTCCCTCTGTCCGTCTCCCTTTCTCCCTCCCTCTGTCAGCCTCCTCCCTCTGTCCGTCTCCCCTTTATCCCTCCCTCTGTCAGCCTCCTCCCTCTGTCCGTCTCCCTTTCTCCCTCCCTCTGTCAGCCTTCTCCCTCTGTCCGTCTCCCTTTCTCCCTCCCTCTGTCAGCCTCCTCCCTCTGTCCGTCTCCCTTTCTCCCTCCCTCTGTCAGCCTCCTCCCTCTGTCCGTCTCCCTCTATCTCCCTCCCTCTGTCAGCCTCCTCCCTCTGTCCGTTTCCCTTTCTCCCTCCCTCTGTCAGCCTCCTTCCTCTGTCCGTCTCCCTTTCTCCCTCCCTCTGTCAGCCTCCTCCCTCTGTCCGTCTCCCTCTATCTCCCTCCCTCTGTCAGCCTCCTCCCTCTGTCCGTCTCCCTCTATCTCCCTCCCTCTGTCAGCCTCCTCCCTCTGTCCGTCTCCCTTTCTCCCTCCCTCTGTCAGCCTCCTCCCTCTGTCCGTCTCCCTCTGTCTCCCTCCATCTGTCAGGCTCCTCCCTCTGTCTCCCTTTCTCCCTCCCTCTGTCAGCCTCCTCCCTCTGTCCGTCTCCCTCTATCTCACTCCCTCTGTCAGCCTCCTCCCTCTGTCCGTCTCCCTTTCTCCCTCCCTCTGTCAGCCTCCTCCCTCTGTCCGTCTCCCTTTCTCCCTCCCTCTGTCAGCCTCCTCCCTCTGTCCGTCTCCCTCTATCTCCCTCCCTCTGTCAGCCTCCTCCCTCTGTCCGTCTCCCTTTCTCCCTCCCTCTGTCAGCCTCCTCCCTCTGTCCGTCTCCCTTTCTCCCTCCCTCTGTCAGCCTCCTCCCTCTGTCCGTCTCCCTCTATCTCCCTCCCTCTGTCAGCCTCCTCCCTCTGTCCATCTCCCTTTCTCCCTCCCTCTGTCAGCCTCCTCCCTCTGTCCGTCTCCCTCTATCTCCATCCCTCTGTCAGCCTCCTCCCTCTGTCCGTCTCCCTTTCTCCCTCCCTCTGTCAGCCTCCTCCCTCTGTCCGTCTCCCTTTCTCCCTCCCTCTGTCAGCCTCCTTCCTCTGTCCGTCTCCTTTTCTCCCTCCCTCTGTCAGCCTCCTCCCTCTGTCCGTCTCCCTTTCTCCCTCCCTCTGTCAGCCTCCTCCCTCTGTCCGTCTCCCTCTATCTCCCTTTCTCCCTGCCTCTGTCAGCCTCCTCCCTCCCTCTGTCTGTCTCCCTGTGTCCACCTCTGTCTCTGTCCCTCTCTCTGCCCCTCTCCCTCCCTCTGTGTGTCACCCTCTGTCACCTCAGCCCAGCTTCCTGGGCACACACAGTTTGCAGGTCTTGCAAAGGCCATTAGCTTGTTCATGTGGGTTTGTTTCTTCTCTGCCGGCACCCAGTGGGCGGAGTGTCTGAGTCTGAGCTGCTGCTGTGGCGGTGTGTGCTGACACTCTTTCAGTGTGCTGCGTCTTCATTGGCTGCTGTTTTGTGCAAATTGTGCCTTCATACCCATGTCATCCTGCAACGCGGCCACCATTTGCAGGCAACACAGTACTGTGTGGGGACATACTGTTTGTATGGCTGTGCCCTAGGCTATATGGGCTGAGGGCATTGTTGTGTGCTTCAGAGTTGCTCTATGTTAGTTTTGAGGCCCACCCTCCCGGCATCAGGGACATCCTGTCTTGTGTTTTGTGTGGCCTGTGACTTGGCATGGCCTTGCTTGGGGCATGGGGCATGGAGGTGCTAGTGGCATGTGTGTGTTTTTGGAGTGTGGTTGTGTCCGGTGCTGGCTTTGGGGGGGTTGCATGCATGATTGGTATTTGGGTTGTATATGGCGTTCCCTCATGTGAGGTGAGTTGTTTGTGTACTCACCAGGCTCTCGGACTCCTTCTAGTACGTCTACTCCCACTGGCGGCAGCGTGGCCATCACCTTCTCCTCCCAGGGATGGTAGTGTACCGGTCTGCGGGACGGACCTCCTCCAGTGATGTTGGCCTGGTTGTGGTCGTCCGTCATTTTGCGGCGGACCGTCCTCCGCAGATCGTACCACCTGGCTTGGCACTCATGCCTGGTCCTTCTGGTGGCCCCAACAGCATTCACGGAATTGACTATCCTCTCCCACATGGCAGATTTTTCTGATATGCTGGTCCGTCTGACCAATGTTCCAAAGAGCTGTGGCTCGACTCTGATGATTTCGTCGACAAGGACCTCCAGCTCGTCCTTTGTGAACTTTGGATTCTTGTTGGTGGGCATGGTGTGGGGTGTGGGTGTGGATGGTTGGGGGGGTGTGGGTGTGGATGGGTGTGGATGTGGATGGTTGTGGGTGTGTGGGTGTGTGTGTGTGAATGTGATGAGGGTGTGTTTGTGATGGTGGTTGTGTGAAGGAGTGCAAGTGTAAGGTGTATTGATGGTTGAAGTATGGTGCAGTGCGTCGTCTCAGTGGTCTGGCAGTCGTGGATCCGTTGCAAAGGATCATGGCTTGTGTGTGTTGGGCCTTTTAATTGGTCCATTTGTGGGTGTGGCTGTGTTTGAACTTTGGGTGGGTGTGTTATAAGGAGTGGTAGTGGTTTGGGCCTCTGTTTAGCTGTTTGTCAGTTGCAGGTCAGTGTATAGGATGTATTTGGCCTTGTTGGATATGTTTTGTGGTCTTGTGTGTCTCGAATTGACTCTCCTTGTGTTTTTTTGGTTTGTCCTCGTTCTGTAGGAGTGTTTTTTTCGTCTGTACGGTGCGTACATGGGCCATGTTGTTGTACAGTGCTGTCCTTTGCTATGGCTTAGTATGACTCGTACATGCCCGATGTTGGGTGAGGGTGCTGGTGTGTGGGCCTGGGGTAGGGTGCGTATGAACACGGGCAGGGTGTTGGTCCGCACCGTCCATCGGTGGTGGTGTTTCGCACCGTACATACAGGGGGGGCTGTGTGTAGGGTCCGTACATACACTGGTGGGGTGGGGGTACGGTCCGTAAATACACTGGTGGGGTGGGGGTATGGTCCGTACATACATGGGTGGGGAGTTGGTACGCTCCATGCATACACGGGTGGGGGTACGGTCCGTACATACAGGGGTGGGGGTACGGTCCGTACATACACTGGTGGGGTGGGGGTACGGTCCGTACATACATGGGTGGGGAGTTGGTACGCTCCATGCATACACGGGTGGGGGTACGGTCCGTACATACACGGGTGGGGGTACGGTCCGTACATGCACTGGTGGGGTGGGGGTACGGTCCGTACATACACTGGTGGGGTGGGGGTACGGTCTGTACATACACGGGTGGGGTGGGGGTACGGTCCATACATACACTGGTGGGGAGTTGGGACGCTCCATGCATACACGGGTGGGGGTACGGTCCGTACATACATGGGTGGGGTGAGGGTAAGGTCCGTACATACACTGGTGGGGTGGGTGTATGGTCCGTACATACACTGCTGGGGTGGGGGTACGGTCCGTACATACACGGGTGGGGAGTTGGTACGCTCCATGCATACACGGGTGGGGGTACGGTCCATACATACACGGGTGGGGGTACGGTCCGTACATACACGGGTGGGGTGGGGGTACGGTCCGTACATACACTGGTGGGTTGGGAGTACGGTCCGTACATACACGGGTGGGGAGTTGGTACGCTCCATGCATACACGGGTGGGGGTACGGTCCGTACATACACGGGTGGGGGTACGGCCGTACATAAACTGGTGGGGTGGGGGTACGGTCCGTACATACACGGGTGGGGAGTTGGTACGCTCCATGCATACACGGGTGGGGGTACGGTCCGTACATACACGGGTGGGGGTACGGTCCGTACATACACTGGTGGGGTGGGGGTACGGTCCGTACATACACGGGTGGGGTGGGGGTACGGTCTGTACATACACTGGTGGGGTGGGGGTACGGTCCGTAAATACACTGGTGGGGTGGGGGTATGGTCCGTACATACATGGGTGGGGAGTTGGTACGCTCCATGTTGTTGTACAGTGCTGTCCTTTGCTATGGCTTAGTATGACTCGTACATGCCCGATGTTGGGTGAGGGTGCTGGTGTGTGGGCCTGGGGTAGGGTGCGTATGAACACGGGCAGGGTGTTGGTCCGCACCGTCCATCGGTGGTGGTGTTTCGCACCGTACATACAGGGGGGGCTGTGTGTAGGGTCCGTACATACACTGGTGGGGTGGGGGTACGGTCCGTAAATACACTGGTGGGGTGGGGGTATGGTCCGTACATACATGGGTGGGGAGTTGGTACGCTCCATGCATACACGGGTGGGGGTACGGTCCGTACATACAGGGGTGGGGGTACGGTCCGTACATACACTGGTGGGGTGGGGGTACGGTCCGTACATACATGGGTGGGGAGTTGGTACGCTCCATGCATACACGGGTGGGGGTACGGTCCGTACATACACGGGTGGGGGTACGGTCCGTACATGCACTGGTGGGGTGGGGGTACGGTCCGTACATACACTGGTGGGGTGGGGGTACGGTCCGTACATACACGGGTGGGGTGGGGGTACGGTCCATACATACACTGGTGGGGAGTTGGGACGCTCCATGCATACACGGGTGGGGGTACGGTCCGTACATACATGGGTGGGGTGAGGGTAAGGTCCGTACATACACTGGTGGGGTGGGTGTATGGTCCGTACATACACTGCTGGGGTGGGGGTACGGTCCGTACATACACGGGTGGGGAGTTGGTACGCTCCATGCATACACGGGTGGGGGTACGGTCCATACATACATGGGTGGGGGTACGGTCCGTACATACACGGGTGGGGTGGGGGTACGGTCCGTACATACACTGGTGGGTTGGGAGTACGGTCCGTACATACACGGGTGGGGAGTTGGTACGCTCCATGCATACACGGGTGGGGGTACGGTCCGTACATACACGGGTGGGGGTACGGCCGTACATAAACTGGTGGGGTGGGGGTACGGTCCGTACATACACGGGTGGGGAGTTGGTACGCTCCATGCATACACGGGTGGGGGTACGGTCCGTACATACACGGGTGGGGGTACGGTCCGTACATACACTGGTGGGGTGGGGGTACGGTCCGTACATACACTGGTGGGGTGGGGGTACGGTCAGTACATACACGGGTGGGGTGGGGGTACGGTCTGTACATACACTGGTGGGGAGTTGGGACGCTCCATGCATACACGGGTGGGGGTACGGTCCGTACATTAATGGGTGGGGTGAGGGTAAGGTCCGTACATACACTGGTGGGGTGGGGGTACGGTCCGTACATACACTGGTGGGGTGGGGGTACGGTCCGTACATACACGGGTGGGGAGTTGGTACGCTCCATGCATACACGGGTGGGGGTACGGTCCGTACATACATGGGTGGGGGTACGGTCCGTACATACACTGGTGGGGAGTTGTGACGCTCCATGCATACATGGGTGGGGGTACGGTCCGTACATACACGGGTGGGGTGGGGGTACGGTCCGTACATACACTGGTGGGGTGGGGGTACGGTCCGTACATACACGGGTGGGGTGGGGGTATGGTCCATACATACACGGGTGGGGGTACGGTCTGTACATACACGGGTGGGGAGTTGGTACGCTCCATGCATACATGGGTGGGGGTACTCTCCATGCATACACTGGTGGGGGTTCGGCGCGTACATCCGCAGCCGGGGGGCGTTTTGCGCGTACATGCAGGGTCTGTGGTGGGGTGTTCGGCGCGTATGCAGGCACGTGTCTCCATGGTTGCTATGGGAGTTCGGTCCATACGGTGTTTTTTCCATACAGTTGTGAATTCGAAAGGACGGGAGTGATCGTACTTGCGCGGTCGGACTTCATTTTTCCCAATCGTACGGTAAATCGTCCGGGGATGTGTCGGACACAATTTCCGACCCGAGGACGTGTGGGGAAATTTTTAACCCTGGGCGTAGTTCGCGAAGTGCTACTTCGCGAAGCTACGCAAAGTGCAGTTCGCACTACGCGAGCTACGCGTAGCACTTCGCGAACTGCGTAGTACCTTGTTCGCACTGTGCCAGATGTCGTTTTCAATGATTGCACAGTGCGGACAAGCAACCGGCACTGTGCAATCATTGAAAATGGCATCTTGCACAGTGCGAGCTGTAGTTTTCTGCTGCTCGAGTAGATTTTTACTCGAGCGGCAGCTTTCTCAACGCGAACTGGTAGTTTCTCATCGCGAGCGGTCGCAAGGATACGCGACCACTCGCAATGAGAAACCTGACCTCCTCGCGTTGGGAATCTCGCCGGGAGGTTTATTTTCCATGCTCGCGATCGCCAACTTGATGTTGCTGATCGCGAACAAGGAAAATGTCTCGCCGGGATGTCATTTTGCTTGCTCGCGGTCGCCAACTTGACGCTGAGGACCGCGAGCAAGCAAAAAATGACCGCAGCACTACGCAACACTACGCTACGCGTGTGTGCACTGTGCTACGTGCAGTTTGCGTAGTGCGAAGTAGCGCGAACTTCGCAAACTACGCGAGCGTAGCGTAGTGCTTTGCCCAGGCTTAGAAATTTTTCCGATGTGATTCGTATGGAGTTTTTCCCATGCGAATCGTACTTGGCAGTTTGTACGCTACTTGTACGATTCGGACGGAAAAAAGTCCAGATTCAATTCGGACGGGGGAAATTTTTCCAGGATCGGAATCGGCACCTTAATTGGGGATATAAACATCAATCTTGTCCAAGAAGCACACCGAGTTTGACAATTAGATATATTTGAGATCAACACTTTTTCTTTTTCTTTGTTGTCAGTGACCCCTAGGAATACTTGGGTGCTAGATGAACACAGAGCAAGCGACGCGTTTCGGTGGCACAATTCGATTCACCACCTTCTTCAGGCTTAATGTGATAAATCAGTATCTCCCCAAATATCCTTTGTCATAGCTATCAATGATCAAGGGAGAGGGGGAAATATTTTTTCTCTTCTTTCTTTTTGGAGGTGGTTGAGACACCTTTAAACCACCCACACACGATCATTAAGGGTGTGGCAGGTGCGTCCACCCTTAATTTTTCTTCCTTCCATTATTATTTATTAAGAGATGATGCACAGGATTTGACAACCTCTGCGTACACCAGCGTAGGAGTGTGGAGTCGGCTAGGAGACCTTCCATGTCCCGGAAATCGACTGGACTACTATTGAAGCTTTTGAGCCCACCAGTAGGCATATACACAAAGCAGGAAATTATTTGCCATGACTCCAGTGGCAGGGTACGATAAGCGATCTAGAGAAGGAAACAAGCAGAGGTTGTCAAATCCTGTGCATCATCTCTTAATAAATAATAACGGAAGGAAGAAAAATGTATGCTTAGTGGTTGAAAATATTGGAAAGCTTTATTAAAGGTGCCCAAAGAGATTTTGCCTTTGACAGAACTGCATTTAAAGTAGGCATATAAAATTAAGTTACGTTAATATTTAACATAAAATTATTTTTAATATTGATTTTTTTTTTAAAATACATTGTTGTAAATTATCCCTATACTTTACCATATGGTGACTCCACTGTTAGGACAGAGATCTTCAAAAATTAAAGTAGAAAAATAGAACCGTTGTTGAATGTAAAAATGCAGATTATTTATTAACTTCAAATTTTTCACAAAATAAAAAATGCTACATGCTATTAAATGCATTCAAAATTAAAATGTTAATTAATGGAAATATATTAAATCACATTAAAATTATTTTTCTAAACTTTTTCAAAAATTACATTCTCACCTAAAGAAAACTAAATATTTTGAATGTGCTTTAATATTTATAAGAAGGATTGGTGCATAGAATTAATTAAAATGGATTTCAATTTTTAAATAAAATGTTATTAAAATGTTTTAAAATTAAATATTAAATCAGCACTATTTTAATATTTTGTGACATTCATTTATATATATTTATGTTGTTGACTATTTAAAACAATTTTATTTAATGTTAAGAAAAATTCTATTGGGTTTTATTTCAAGTTCCTACCTCTATTATTTTCTATATGAGGGTGTTGCAGTGCCAGTGGTTGGCAATGTGCAGTGCTGGATTAACAAGTGTTTTTGTTTAGTAGTCACTTACACTAGGTGGAAAAGTAGTGAACGTAACCAAAAGTGTAAACTTACTCAAAGTGTAAGATACCTTTGTGAATCAGGTCCTATGTGTTTGAAAATTATTAGTTGTTCTATATATACACACAAATGTACTATGGGATCAGTCTTTTAAACTTCATCCAGTAAAAAAACAAAAGTTCTCTCAATATACTAGTCAAGCTAATTTTGCTTATTTCTCTGAAACAATCTAGAATTTTCAATGCCACAAAATACAGTGGTGCCATGTGGATCCTCCTTTGGTCCAAAAGGATGTAATCTGCCTGAGACACTTACCACACAGTCTTAATTTTAGTGGATGGTTGTACTCAAAATAGTATATTAAGTTGTTTGCATTCTATGCAGACCTATTGCGCTCTATTGTATTGATGGATAATTGTATGAATACATCACATCTATTAATTTTTGATGACCTCCTTTGGTTTCGGATTATTGGAACACAATAACTTTAATATTTGCTCATATAAACATAAGCCAGTGCGTCGGCGATTTCAAACTTGTACAATAACACCTTTATGTGTTATACATAGTAACAAAGACATTTCTTTGCCTACTAGGCTGAAAAATGAATGCAGTTATATTTCAGACACTAAAATAATCACCCATTATTATTGAACAGACTCCCAATCATGTAGGGCCCAAGTTAAAACTCTGAGAATTTCAGGAATTTGAAAACTAGTTATTTCTGCAATGGGAGCTAGGGTGTTGAGTTTTACGTTTTGGTATCAGGAATTTCAATTCAATCACAACTTGGGTCTCAGTAGAGAAAGGACTGTTCATCAGCACTATGTAGGCCAAGGTACCCTACCAGGTGTAGGAATAATTTCAGCAGATTGGCCACAATATATTTCATGAATAATTCGTCAGCTAAAAAGGCTTCCAAACGATCTTGACTGAGGACCTCACTGGTGGTAGCGGCACCGGGTAATCCCCTGGTGCGCCGCACTGGTGGGGGCTGGTTTTGGTGTGGGGGCGTTTTTGTTACAGGGCCGTTTTTGCAACATATCTGCAAAATCGGCTCCTGTAACAAAATCGGCCGAAAACCGACCCTGGCAAAGAGCTCGGCCGCAACCCCAAGGGAGGGGGTCGGGGCGACCAATTTGTCA
Source organism: Triturus cristatus (assembly GCF_964204655.1). Taxonomy (NCBI): domain Eukaryota; kingdom Metazoa; phylum Chordata; class Amphibia; order Caudata; family Salamandridae; genus Triturus; species Triturus cristatus. The sequence goes on from NC_140594.1 coordinate 462,919,409, forward strand.
GGGCCGGTTTTGGTTCCCAGTCCGGCCCTGCTCACTTTATCCCTCTGCCCCAATCAGAGCTGGGGGAATGCCAGACTTCGCAGTAGTGACGTCTAACCTTTATACCCTGTCAGAAAACTTTCACCTTTGGTCCATCCATCACAAGGCTGCCTGGTCAAAGTGACTGGGAGACACTTGTTTTCCTATCCGGGACATCCATGGAAGATAAAGTGGTCCTGGGTAGGTAAACTGCATAATGATTTCCAGGCACAATGAGAACACTGCATGCATAATAGACATGGTTAGTTTGTGCTGAAAGCACAAACTCCCATTTTACAAGTGTGTCCTTGTCCACTAGACAAAAGATAAGTGCCTCAAGTGGAGCCACTACAGCCGTGGCACAGAGATTCCCTCCCGCTCTGTATCTCAAGGGCAGTCCTTCGCTAGTGCAACCTTGTGGTCCGGCAGCTTACCTGTATAAAGGAGGCTCTGAGTCTTTGGACCTGTAGATTACAAAAAGAAGGGGCATTTTCTGTGTCTTGAGCTGAAAGCTCATGTTCTGCATCTAATGGAATGTAAGTGGTGTTTAATCCTCTATTTTATTTTTGGGGCAGTGTAATTGTGCCTATGTATCAAGCCATGGCCTCCTTAAAGACTAGAAGGCAGAAATCAGCAAGTCAAAATTAAAACTGAATAGAGCAGCTCAAAAAGATTATCTTCCTTTTGTCGTGGCAATACACAACTAGAAATACAGACACTAAGGGACTGATTACTACCCTGGCGGTCCGTGAACCGTCATCGCTTTCTAATGGCCCAACCGCCTGCATACCTGGCGGCATGACTACCGGAGGACGAGCAGGGCGAAGGGATGGCTGCAAGACTACTGCCTCTGTCACCATACCTGCTACTGCAGCGGAGGCTGGAGAGGCCGAGGTGGAAAATGGAGGCGGTCTCAGCTACTGCACCAAAAACCACATAACGACCTGCCTTTCTAGAGACCTTTCCATGGCAAGGCAGGTAATGAGCCCAAAAAATGTCTCTAGGTTGCAAAAGCCCATGTGCAGTGTGTTTTGTGCCCGTGTTGTGCCTTCCAATGCCAACAATGTTGAAGGGCGTTCTTTTTTCCATGCACAACATGGTGCACAGAAACAGTGCACCTGACGGGTTTGAGGCACCACTATGGCCGGCATTGGCTTCTGACTCTTTCTCAGAGCCGAAGCTTGCCGCTGCCATGACTGCACCGCCCACACACCGTCCCAGGGGAACATCATAATGCGGCAGTCAGGAGGCCACGGGCTTGTCTGCATTTTCTTGACTGCTACTGCCGCGGGCTGCTGGTGTGTCTGCCAAACTCATAATCGGCGCTTTGATGCACTTGATTATGTGTCAGAATATAGTCTACAGAAATATCACCCGACAAAAATATTATGTCCTAAATATTGTGCATGCAAACATATCACCTCCATAGATGTAAATGTTCTATTAACTCCAATGAGACAATATTTTTTTTGAAATGGTAGCTAGGCCCTTATATTTATGTCAGACGACATGCTGACAATATTCAGGTACCATACTATACATTCACCTGTAAACGTGACTGAATGTGAAGTGAAGAGATTGCAGGGTGAAGTAATACCCCATTAGAATATGGATCATTAGCTTGGAAAAATGTGCCCTTGTGATGAAAAGTGAAAGTTATATATAACTATAGCTCTTTTCTTCCTGACTTTAAAAATAGTTGGATGTAGGTGATCATTTTCTTTCAAAAAGGGGCTTGAAAGCTCTGCATTTAATGTCAAAGTACACATGTAGCAAACTTCTAAAATACAGAAAGTATTTAGTGCAAGGGAAATTCTCAAGCAGAGACAAACACACAATCCCTTAAAAGTCTATTGTCCACAAAGAAGTACAGCTGCACTTATATATTTGCATTTTGAATTCATAAAGCACAAACATTCACCTGCACTAAGGTATCTAGGACCTAAAATCGTCGGAACAGAAAATGTCTACAATCAGTCAGATAAATAACCCACCTATTAAAGGCGAGGCAATAGCCAGATCTTTAAGCATTTCCCAAATCCGAGAGGATCTGGTCCATCCCTAAGAAAGTGAGAAAGCGGGTTCCAGCTTTGGACGGCTGCAGCAGAAAAGGCATGAACGTCAACAGTCTTGCAACAAAAGGTAAGGATAAACAGACTGCAGTGCGAAGTTAATCTGAGTGTACGGGAAGGAGTACTGAGAGAGGATCTATCAGATGAATACAATGCCTTATGAACAAAACAGAGAGATTTAAACACAATCCTCTTCTTTACCTACTAATGCAGTTGAATCAATGAGCTGTAGCAATCTGACGTTTAGAGTGCTTGCCCTCAGGCAAAGAACTGAAAGATTATTAGGGAGCTTCGTACATTGTGGATTTTACAATCAAACATTGCACAATACCCTGAGCAGATCAACAGCCTTTACCATTGCTGATCCACAAGGGTAAAGTTAAGAGATTCAAGAGAATACAATTGTGAAATATGGGGCGATTGTTTTGTTTAAACCTGGTCAGCAAGCAATACACCAAGCTTCTACAACTGAACGGTAACTAGACATAATATCGAAAATTTAAATTCGAATGGACATAATATCGAAGTAAAAATATAGAATGTACAAAATATCGAATGGACATAATATAGCGGTTAAAAATATCGAATTGAAGGTAAGTAATATCGATTGTCAAAATATCGAAGTATAAAATATAGGCATTAAAATATATCGATTTTTTAATAATATCGATTTTTTTAAAGTGTTTTGTATGTTAGTATATGTGTTAAAAGTGTATATTATTTTTGTAATGCATGTTTAATTTTTTTTAAGAATTGAATTTTATGTTATTTATTATTTGCGTAATTTCATTCTGTAGCGTGTTGTGGGATTATAGAGGAATAGGGTGGGAAGTAATTTAATTATTGTAAATTAAATATACATTTTTAGGAATTATTAATTATTTTTAATTTAATTTTGCATTTTAGTTCTGTAGCGGGTTGTGGGTTTATAGGGGAACAGGGTGAGAAGTAATTTAATTGTAATAATGTAAATATTTTTATTTATTTATTGGTATTGATTTCTAATTTATTGTTAATTAATTTTTAATTGGTAATTATTTTTTATTAATTGGTAATTAATTTTTATTAATTGATTAATTGATAATTATGGTAATTTGATTAATTTATTTTCCGTAGCGGGTTGAGTGTTTATAGGGAAATAGGGTGGGAAGTAATTTAATTGTAATTAATTATATATTAACATTATTTTTGTGTATTGATAATTAATTTACTGTTAATTAATTATTAATTTGTATATATCTTTATTGTTAATTAATTATGAATAGGTAATTACGTTTTAATAATTAATATTTGATTGTATTTATAATTGATTAATTATAAAATAATATGTAATTGGAAATTAATTTTAATTTGTGTTTTATTGGTATTGATATTTCATTTATTTGTATTAATATATTAAATCATTACTTTCCCTACTGTTGCACTCACTGGAGTGGGAATAGTAATTTTTACCCTCCCGTTACCCAACGCTTTCCCTACTGTTGCACTCTCTGGAGTGGGAATAGTAATTTTTATCCCTACGCTATCCAATGCTTTCCCTACTGTTGCACTCGCTGGAGTGGGAAAAGTCATTTTTACCCCTACGCTATCCAGCGCTTTCCCTACTGTTGCACTCACTGGAGTGGGAATAGTAATTTTTACCCCTACGCTATTCAACGCTTTCCCTACTGTTGCACTCACTGGAGTGGGAATAGTAATTGTTACCCCTACGCTATCCAACGCTTTCCCTACTGTTGCAGTCTCTGGAGTGGGAATAGTAATTGTTATCCCTACACTATCCAACGCTTTCCCTACTGTTGCACTCTCTGGAGTGGTAATAGTAAATTTTACCCTCCCGCTATCCTACGGTAAAAATATTAAATATTTTTTCTTAAGGTTACGTTAATATATATATATGTATTAAAAAATAAAAAAGTGTGTTTTATTTTTTTAACTTACATTAATTATTTATACATTTTAAGGTTATTTAAGTATTTTTAAGTATCTTTTAGTTAATTATATTACTTTTAAGACATTTTAAAAAATTCAATATTTTGACTAACTATATTTTTTACGATATTTTTGATTCGATATTTTTGTACTTACCTGTTTGAAGATAGGAATTCAATATTTTTCTATTCGATATTTTGACCTCGATATTTTGTCAGGTCGATATTTCCAGCATCGATATTCTGTCAGTGATCCCAACTGAACACCCTCCCTTGTCTGTCTATAGGCAAAATAGTATACTTTGTGTTGGTCCATAAGCCTTTGGCGGGAAATGCTGAACAATTTAATTGTGGTGAGATGTTTAGGGCCCTAGCTGGTAACAGCTCAACAGGTGCAGTGGCAACGAGGCCAAGGGGCATGAGGGGTTCACTTCACTTCAAATAGTAGCTGTGTTTCACTGCCAGCTCTGCGGATGTGGTGTCTAGATTCTCTGCTTTTATTAGGGCTCATTTGGACCTTGCTTCCTAAAGTTGTTTTAGAAGAAGAGCTTTCTCAACTCTGACTGTGGATCAATGAAATACCCTGACAGTAGGGATCCATTGTGTGAGGAAGAGTTGTGGCGACGTAGCCAGGGCGCCTGATTCCCGAATCTGGGGATCACGGTTCAATCCCCGGCGCCCGCGGCAGATAAGCCCAGCACCATGTGACTCTGGGCAATAGCTTGCTTAATCTTCCCGACGGCCCCCAGCGCCTAGAGACCCTTACGGGTGATTGTTCGCGCTTTACAAATGTGGACATTATTATTATTATTATTATCATATGGACTTCAGAAAAGCTTCTAAAAATTACCTTTTTCCATATTTGATCTTGGTAGATCAAGTGACTACAGAAGACAGCGTCCAGTAAGTGCAGCTGTTGGAACATCAGGGACCTTAAAGGTTTATCACATTTTAGAGGGCGTTCTGCAAACCAGTGACAATTTTCAGGGTGCAATCAACAATCTAATGACGCTTTGATGAAAGGTTCTTCATCTTCAGTGATGACTTACAAATCCCCTTCATCATCAATTATCATCATTCTTTCTCTAGAATGGTGTAAGGACTAAATCAGAAAAAGGCAGTACAAATGGACGAGATCAAATTTAGCAATCCCCTCTTTCAATTGGAATTAGTGAAATGGTCCTCGCTTTCCCAGAAAAGCTGGCTTAATGGGTCCCAGTGCAAACAATATCTGTACCACAGACAGAAAGTTTTAGAGCCAAGCTAAATTGCACATTATGACAGAAAATTCAGAATTTCAAAATTTGGGTGGGAGCACAGTAGGAGTTTGCACCACTTTCTCTACTACTGGTCCAGACTGACCACAAATGTTTGGTCAGTTCCCTCCCGAAACGCAATAGTGTGAGTATGTGTGTATATAGTTAGCATCAACACGTTGCCCTACCCCTCCAGCTTCGCTATCGAGATTGTTGGTGTCACTACAGAGGCTGAAAAGTCTGCAGTAGTGTGCAGTAAGTACCTTTACAAGGCCTCCTACATCTGACCCAGGAGAAGGGACTTGAAGCCCAGCACAAACGTTGAAGCAGTGTGGTGCCATCCCCTCCAAGGTACTTGGAGGCTGTCCTGGTTCTCATTAAGGATTAGTGGGTGACTGTTAATAAACATGAAGACTCAGATCACACACAGCTCCACGTTTGTGCTGAGTGCTCCATTCTGTGAATTTTCTTACTTCAATCAGCACATGCCAGGGGCATTTTTAGTTATCTGGTTGCACAGCCCCTTCTGTTCCTATGACTCAGATTTTCATTGGGCTCACGTACAAACAGGAGCATTAATCCCATTGGTGTGTTCCTGTAATATCGAGGTAGGAAGCTCGATGGACCCAATATTGTGGACATAATATCGATGGACAAATTATGGAATGGTAAGTAAACATGGATGTTCTGCAAATAAATCCCAATATTTATATATTCCTTCACAATATATATGTGTGTGTATGTATATATATATATTCACTGAAAAAACCATAGGTTTCAGGGACGTTATAGTTAGTTGGACATTTCACTCGTACAAAACCATAGAAATTCCTCCGTTATAGTTAGTTCACCTAAGTATAACTCGTGCCCTCACAATGCACTGCTGATGACATCACATATTACATCATTCATGACATGGTCAGTGACATCGCTGATGACATCTCAAATGACATCACTGATGACATCACTGATAACATCATCCAGTGACTGTGTTTGTATAAAGTTTAAATATGTTTTATATCTACGCCAAGGTGTATTGAAGAATGACTGGGTGTATGAGTGTGTGTATGGATGATTTAGTAGATGTGTGACTGATTGTATTATTGACTGATTAAGTGTATCTTACTGAATGCATGGTTTAGTGAGAAAACTGTGTAAATGTCTGTATCAGTTTCTTAGTTGGTGTCTTACTGGCCACATGGGTTGATGAGTAGCTACATGAGTGTCTATATGGGTTATTGTTTGGTTGTCTGAGTACCTGTATGGGTGCCTGAGTGTCTGTGTGGGTATGTAGGGGGTGTGACTCTATACATAGATGTGTGAGTGGGTGATTTAATGGATGTCTTAGTTTTACATGTGTGAGTAACTACATATGTGAACGGCAGTATATTTGAGTGTTGGAGTATATAAATGATTATATGTGAGAGTAAAGAATGTGAAAGTATCTGAGTGAATGAGTGTGTGCTTGTGTCAGTGATTGTAGAAGAGAGCAAGTATGTGTTAGTATCTCTATGAATAAGTGAAGTGGTGTTTTTATAACTGTAAAGGTGAGTAAATGGAAGTGTGATTAATTATTTGCATGAGTGACTAGGTGTGTGAGTAACTCCTTCAGTGAGTGGTGGTATGTGAGTGTCTGTATAGCTGTATGAGTGCATATGATAGAGCTATAGTGATGAGTGACTGCATGTATGAGTAACTGTATGGGTGAATGAGTGGACATGTGTATAGCCATAGGAATCAGTAAGTGGGTATGTCGTAACTGGTATTGGTGTGTCTATGGTTTTGAAGATGGTAGTCTGCATTTTTAAGTGGGTGTATCAAAGGTTATATTAGAGTGTGAGAAGGTGCATCAGATTATCACGTGGATGATGTCATCAGTGATGGAATTTGAGATGTCATCAATGATGTCATCAGTGATGTCATTGACCATGTCTTGAATGATGTAATATGTGACGTCATCAGCAGTGCATTGCAGGGTCGCGAGTTATAGTTAGGCGAACTAACTATAATGGGGGAATTTTATGGTTTTGTACGAGTGAAAGGTCCAACTAACTATAACGTCCCTGAAACCTATGTTTTTTTCAGTGAATTTCTAAGGTTTTTAAATGCTTATTTCTAACTATAACGGGCCTAAAACCTAAGGTTTTTTTAATGAATTTCAAAAGTTTTTTAAATGGTCATTTGGAACTATAATGTCCCTAAAACCTGTGGTTTTATCAGTGAATTTCATAGGTTTTTTAAATGCTAATTTCTAACTATAATGTCCGTGAAACCTATGGTTTTTTTACTGAATTTCATTTGGTTTTTTAAATGCTAATTCCTTAGTATAACGGGTATGAAACCTATGGTTTTTTCAGTGAATTTCTAGATATTTTTTAATTGCTAATTTGTAAATTTAATATTTATACTATCTTATATGCTGCTCTGGAAATTGCAAGTTTAAAAAAAAAAAGAATTGTAGCTGTAATATTGTATCATTATTTTCTTTTATTTTTTTCTTTTAATTTAATTATGTAACGTCCATTGTCTTTTAAAATATATATTTTTTTTTCTTCAAAAAATATTGGAGTCGTGTACCCTACGCACACCTATCACGGCGGGTACGCGTAATCCAGCAGCCATATTGGAAAAGTCTTAAAGGAGCCGCGTAAGGTTTGCGATGGGTTTGTGGCCCCGCGTTCCATCTTATTCGTATGATATCACGTCATGTGCACGATTGGTATGCGATGGGTGCGCGACACATGGCCCTGCGTAATGTCATATGCGGATGAGTTCGCGTCATGTGCGCTGTTCCGTACGTGACGTGTGCACGGTGGTGGGACCCACGTGCCATCATATGCATGCCGGGTCGCGCTGGGTGCGCGACTCCCATAAAACATTTTATGTTGTGAAACTATATGTATGTAACTTTAATGTACATATCAGGGCAAGAGATTATCTAAACTATTTATAAAAACAATATATTTGTACTTGTAATCAACTTATATTATTGTTAAATTCTCCTTGCGAGCTGGTACCGCAACTCCCATCTGACCTTAAAAAAAGCATTTGATTGGTTCATAACATTTCCCATTGTAACAGTGGAAGGACCCCACCAATTTTAATCATTCTGTTTGCAGCAGCTTATGAGAGACATCTCTTCTGCTTGCAGAACTTCTTTGAATGTATTTTTGGTGTGCTTTAAAAAATTGTTTGGAGCAATGTCATCTGGAGAACAACCAGTTTGGGGCCGATTCCGATGGCCGGTCGGACAGCTGTCCGTAGCCTTACCCTGTGACCGACACGTACTCGGAGCCGGTCCATCCTGTATAGGAAGTACGATGCGCATAACTGCCAAAAACACGACCGACACGTAGGCTGTGAATCAAGACCCATTCTCCGTCCGAGCCGTAACTCCCAAAGAGGAACCGTGTCGCCCGGAAGCAGTATCCATAGCAGTTTCCGGCATGACAAGTACGATGCATACTTCCTACGCGCCGGACGGGTCATCAAGTACGGCACGTCACAGCATCCGGAAAACAAGCATATCAGCTACGATCGCACCACAACTCAATACACGGCTACGAGACGGAACAGCTTACAGTGGGTACGAGACGGAGCAATAAGCAGCGTGTACGACACAAACACATCATGAATCCCATTGTGCAGGTCATACCAGTACTCTACATCTATGACCGGATCAGGGACCGACGCCGACGGCGCAGATGGTAAGTCAGAACCTACCACATAAACAAACGACACATACCCGCAAAATGGCACACACACACAGGGGATACATATCCTGGCCACTAACAACAGTCCACCATACGGGTTGCATGGCCAGCACCACTAACACCCCCACCCATAGGGGGCCTGTTGCCCATCACCCCTGCCACCCCCACTCACAGGGGACCTGTTGCCCATCACCCCTGCCACCCCCACTCACAGGGCTTATGTTGCCCATCACCCCTGCCACCCTCACTCATAGGGGACCTGTTGCCCATCTCCCCTGCCACCCCCCCAGCCATAGGGGACCTGCTGCCCATGACCCCTGCCACCCCCACTCACAGGGCTTATGTTTCCCATCACCCCTGCCACACCCACTCACAGGGCTTATGTTTCCCATCACCCCTGCCACCCCCACTCACAGGGCTTATGTCTCCCATCACCCCTGCCACCCCCACTCACAGGGGACCTGTTGCCCATCACCCCTGCCGCCCCCAGCCATAGGGGACCTGTTGCCCATCACCCCTGCCACCCCCACTCACAGGGCTTATGTTTCCCATCACCCCTGCCACACCCACTCACAGGGCTTATTTTCCCCATCACCCCTGCCACCCCCACTCACAGGAATTCTGTTGCCCATCACCCCTGCCACCCCCACTCACAGGGTGTATGTTGCCTATCACCCCTGCCACCCTCACTCATAGGGGACCTGTTGCCCATCACCCCTGCCACCCCCAGCCATAGGGGACCTGTTGCCCATCACCCCTGCCACCCCCACTCACAGGGCTTATGTTTCCCATCACCCCTGCCACCCCCACTCACAGGGCGTATGTTTCCCATCACCCCTGCCACCCCCACTCACAGGGCTTATGTTGCCCATCACCCCTGCCACCCTCACTCATAGGGGACCTGTTGCCCATCACCCCTGCCACCCCCACCCACAGGGCTTATGTTGCCCATCACCCCTGCCACCCCCACTCACAGGGCTTATGTTTCCCATCCCCCCTGCCACCCCCACTCATAGGGGACCTGTTGCCCATCACCCCTGCCACCCCCAGCCATAGGAGACCTGTTGCCCATCACCCCTGCCACCCCCACTCACAGGGCTTATGTTGCCCATCACCCCTGCCACCCTCACTCATAGGGGACCTGTTTCCCATCTCCCCTGCCACCCCCAGCCATAGGGGACCTGCTGCCCATGACCCCTGCCTCCCCCACTCACAGGGCTTATGTTTCCCATCACCCCTGCCACACCCACTCACAGGGCTTATGTTTCCCATCACCCCTGCCACCCCCACTCACAGGGCTTATGTTTCCCATCACCCCTGCCACCCCCACTCACAGGGGACCTGTTGCCCATCACCCCTGCCACCCCCAGCCATAGGGGACCTGTTGCCCATCACCCCTGCCACCCCCACTCACAGGGCTTATGTTGCCCATCACCCCTGCCACCCTCACTCATAGGGGACCTGTTGCCCATCTCCCCTGCCACCCCCAGCCATAGGGGACCTGCTGCCCATGACCCCTGCCACCCCCACTCACAGGGCTTACGTTTCCCATCACCCCTGCCACACCCACTCACAGGGCTTATGTTTCCCATCACCCCTGCCACCCCCACTCACAGGGGACCTGTTGCCCATCACCCCTGCCACCCCCAGCCATAGGGGACCTGTTGCCCATCACCCCTGCCACCCCCACTCACAGGGCTTATGTTTCCCATCACCCCTGCCACACCCACTCACAGGGCTTATTTTTCCCATCACCCCTGCCACCCCCACTCACAGGAATTCTGTTGCCCATCACCCCTGCCACCCCCACTCACAGGGTGTATGTTGCCCATCACCCCTGCCACCCTCACTCATAGGGGACCTGTTGCCCATCACCCCTGCCACCCCCAGCCATAGGGGACCTGCTGCCCATCACCCCTGCCACCCCCACTCACAGGGCTTATGTTTCCCATCACCCCTGCCACCCCCACTCATAGGGGACCTGTTGCCCATCACCCCTGCCACCCCCAGCCATAGGGGACCTGTTGCCCATCACCCCTGCCACCCCCACTCACAGGGCTTATGTTTCCCATCACCCCTGCCACACCCACTCACAGGGCTTATTTTTCCCATCACCCCTGCCACCCCCACTCACAGGAATTCTGTTGCCCATCACCCCTGCCACCCCCACTCACAGGGTGTATGTTGCCCATCACCCCTGCCACCCTCACTCATAGGGGACCTGTTGCCCATCACCCCTGCCACCCCCACTCACAGGGCTTATGTTTCCCATCACCCCTGCCACCCCCACTCACAGGGCGTATGTTTCCCATCACCCCTGCCACCCCCACTCACAGGGCTTATGTTGCCCATCACCCCTGCCACCCTCACTCATAGGGGACCTGTTGCCCATCACCCCTGCCACCCCCACCCACAGGGCTTATGTTGCCCATCACCCCTGCCACCCCCACTCACAGGGCTTATGTTTCCCATCACCCCTGCCACCCCCACTCATAGGGGACCTGTTGCCCATCACCCCTGCCACCCCCAGCCATAGGAGACCTGTTGCCCATCACCCCTGCCACCCCCACTCACAGGGCTTATGTTGCCCATCACCCCTGCCACCCTCACTCATAGGGGACCTGTTGCCCATCTCCCCTGCCACCCCCAGCCATAGGGGACCTGCTGCCCATGACCCCTGCCACCCCCACTCACAGGGCTTATGTTTCCCATCACCCCTGCCACACCCACTCACAGGGCTTATGTTTCCCATCACCCCTGCCACCCCCACTCACAGGGCTTAAGTTTCCCATCACCCCTGCCACCCCCACTCACAGGGGACCTGTTGCCCATCACCCCTGCCACCCCCAGCCATAGGGGACCTGTTGCCCATCACCCCTGCCACCCCCACTCACAGGGCTTATGTTTCCCATCACCCCTGCCACACCCACTCACAGGGCTTATTTTTCCCATCACCCCTGCCACCCCCACTCACAGGAATTCTGTTGCCCATCACCCCTGCCACCCCCACTCACAGGGCGTATGTTGCCCATCACCCCTGCCACCCTCACTCATAGGGGACCTGTTGCCCATCACCCCTGCCACCCCCAGCCATAGGGGACCTGTTGCCCATCACCCCTGCCACCCCCACTCACAGGGCTTATGTTTCCCATCACCCCTGCCACCCCCACTCACAGGGCTTATGTTTCCCATCACCCCTGCCACCCCCACTCACAGGGCTTATGTTGCCCATCACCCCTGCCACCCTCACTCATAGGGGACCTGTTGCCCATCACCCCTGCCACCCCCACCCACAGGGCTTATGTTGCCCATCACCCCTGCCACCCCCACTCACAGGGCTTATGTTTCCCATCACCCCTGCCACCCCCACTCATAGGGGACCTGTTGCCCATCACCCCTGCCACCCCCAGCCATAGGAGACCTGTTGCCCATCACCCCTGCCACCCCCACTCACAGGGCTTATGGTGCCCATCACCCCTGCCACCCCCACTCACAGGGCTTGTGTTGCCCATCACCCCTGCCACCCTCACTCATAGGGGACCAGTTGCCCATCACCCCTGCCACCCCCAGCCATAGGGGACCTGTTGCCCATCACCCCTGCCACCCCCAGCCATAGGATGGGTGATGCGCAACACATCCAGCATACGCAAACATCAGGTATGTCCGCAAAATACAACCCCCACGACATCATGACAACAGTGTGTAGTTTGTGACAAATGCCCACAACAGTGAATATGGCTACGAGCATACAATGTAAGTAACAGCACATGTGTGACCAACACATGAGTGTGAGATACACAAGGCAAGCATCACCATAGCACTGTGGCAATGTAAAAAGAACACCCCCTCACTGTGTAGAACAGAAGTCAAGTGGGGGCTCACAAAATGCAGCAGATGTGGAGCATTGTGGTGATGGGGACCAAACCCCCCTCAACACAGTGACCAAAAGGTAAGTGTCATCATGGTCAAAGCTGCAAATAACAAACAGCATGTATGATCCCTGCTCCCAACACATCAAACACTTCTGGGGGAATTAGTGGTTGTGTCCCATACACACAGAGATGTGTTGAGGTAAACAGTGCTGTGAAAACATAACACTCTCGGCCATGTGCAGACAAGCACCACACATGAGGGCTGACAATGCACACAGCGTACAATGACACAACAGCAGAAGTGACCATCACAAAGCATGCACACATCTGGAAAATAGACACACCAACCAAAACAACATGTGTAGACTGTAGGTATCAGCTCACTAACTCACATTCCATGCCAGCAATGGCACCCTACACCCAGGATGAATGTGCAGAATGACAAAGGCCCACAACAGCAATACCAATTGCTGTGCAGATGCACAAACACAAGCAGGCAAACTCACACTGCACATCAGACACAACATGTGTGTGTGTGTGTCACAGTATCCACAGGCAACTACACAACACATGAGAGGGGCTGAACCGCAGTGACACAGATGTGGCCACAGTGCCATACAAAAGTAAACCATCATTGGGACACCCTCAGTGGGCAATCAGGCGTTGGGAGATGAGAGGGAGCACAACAGACACATGTGACACTAGCTGGAATGAACACAAACTAACACAGCAAGAGACTGACACACAACAGCACAATCCCCAGGGACAAGACATTGGTGTGACACAAGCTTGGATGACACCTCCACTGTGATGACAAAGGCAGATGTCGTACAAACTGGGAAACCCAGACATGTGTCCTTTGCCACAAACGTACATCACAAATACACAAACACAAATCATTCAGCATGGCCCCTCATCCATGGACAAACGGGAGCTAAGGGACCATCCATGCAAACATTCACATCAGTCCACCATCACCACCACACACCTGAACTGCAAAAATGTGTATCTGTGAAGCCCACATGGACAGGTGACATTGCACATGCCCACATGACAAACACAGAAATGTTGGCAGGAACTAAGGTGCACATACAGATCACACAAGGACTGTTTACAACCCTGGGGAATGACAGACACATTCACAGTATGCGGTACATGGCCATGACCTCAAAGCTCATGTGACCTTCACAATCCCTGCCACTGTCCCAGGACTATGCAGATGCCAAGAGGAACACAAGGCACCCATGCTGACACCTGCCAGCATCGCTGCCGTGAACCCGACAAGTGGGAGCAGTCACACACACATACAAATGTCTCAATCACTGAAAACTACCACCTAGGGACAACTACATGATATTGCGAACAAAAAAGTGCCTTGAGGAACCCTCACTGTGTCCCATCTGTGTCTGACAACATCATCAACACTCAGAACTGACAAATCCCAATGATGATACACCAATTAACAGGAGTGAGTCATGCACCCACACATCTGGTAGCCCATTGGAAAAGTAGTGGGATTAACCCAGTACCACTCAACAAGCATCAACAACACAAACATATCAAGGGAACACTGGCTGTGTATGAACAGGGATGCGGACACACACACATGCACATACAATACACACAATGGGCCCAGGCCATGTCACTGGGCAACACACTAACTTGAGGGGACACAACTCCTGTGGGAGCCCAGCTGTGCCAAACATATTCACCGCAAGTCCCACTCATGTCTGCAGAACACTTGGTCAGTCAGCCATCAGTTACCGCACAATGAAGGCTCTGGTCATAACAGCCTGGGTACGTGAGTCTCCCTTAAGTCATCTGCACATACTCAATACATATGTACAGCAAGTTGCACAGAGGACCCAGCTGCTCCTATACCAATGATGCCCACACCTGTAGGGTCAGTAGTGATGAGCACGAAGTATGTGGGAGTGACAATTTGGACAATGGGAAGCACATCATATGTGCATGGGTGCAAGCCACAGATGTGACATGGCAATTAAATGCTCACAGAGAGATGTACACAAATGGTTGATCTAGACACACCCAGGTAGCTGCAAAGGATGACATGGATACCCACCAGAATAGGATACATATCTCGTGGACCACAGGGAGTACTTCACATCAACACATCAGTATGCAACATTGTAAACCAAGCATTACAGATGCAAGGGCATCTAAAACAACCTCAACATGATGTACAGCTAAATCAAGTTCACAGGGACAAAGTAAAAAGCTTTATTCAGCATATGAAAAGAGAAACGTCTGTTCCAACAAAAGGCCAATGGCCAGTCCATGTCCAAAGGGCAAGGAGTGAACTAGAGTCACAAATCCAGTATATGAAATTCGAAACGGTGGTGCAACCAAAAGGCCAATGGCCAGTCCATGTCAAATTGCCAAGGAGTGAACTAGAGTGACAACTGTCACACCTTGCTTGCCTGCACTGCTAAGGACCGGGGTCATCCCCTTGGAGGGGCATGCATGGGTGCAGGCCAGGCACCACAGGGACAGGATCAGGGCGCAGAAGAAGGAGGCAGTGAAGAGGTGGGGGATGCAGGCGAGACACTTGCAACTGCAGTGGAGATTACTGAAGTGGTGGGTGCTGTCACAACTGTGGGGCACAAGTCAGATGGGGTGGGCGTGGACTCCAAAGCAGTGCCTACATCCATTGGAGCGCAATGGGGGATAGGTGAGGTCTGCAGGGCAGGGGGTGGTGACACGGTCCCCACATCAGTGGCAGCAACTGTCTGACCAGGTGTGGAGGAGTAAGTGCTAGGGGGGATGGCCTTAGCATTTTGGGGATGGTGTATCTGTGTGTGGGGGAACCCGGGGCATGGAGTGATGGGGGAACCTCTGGAGTGGTAGCCTGGGGGATGGAGAACAGAGACTTTACATTGGAGCTGCGTGCTGGCGGGGGGGTCTTGCTCTTCTTGCGCCGGGGGGACTTGCGGGTGGGCATCTCGGTCTGAATGCGCCTGGGGGAGGGTGTCCGGGTGTGAGGGGCACTCCCTTCTGTGTGTGGGGACTTCTTCTTCCCCTTGTAATCAGGATCAGCTGGGTCGGTGGGGAAGAGGCCAAGGTCACAGAGGAAGAGCTTCTGGGGGGATGGGGTTACAGGTGAGGCAAGGGAAGGGGGCTGGGAGGGAGAGGTCTCGGAGGACTGTGGAGTGGTTGTGGATGACTGTGTGTGTGTCAGCAAACCAGCCCCTGTGAGTGTGGAATCAGCCACTTGCGCTTGCTTGTGTGCACGTCTAGACCTTGGTCTGGGGGTTTCGGGGCTTTGGACAGGTAGTGTGCTAGGAATTATGGGTGCTGCAGGGGTAGGAGGGGTGTGGGACTGTTGGAGGAGGAACACTGCTGCCGTCAGGGAGGAGGCCACGGACTGGTTGGTCCTCTGTAGGGCAGACATGCCAGAGGAAATGCCCTCCATGAATGACACCAGTTGTGTCAACAGACCTGTGTGTGCATAGAGGACCTTCAGCATCGACGTCTGCCCCACATGC
This sequence comes from Triturus cristatus, assembly GCF_964204655.1. Classification (NCBI taxonomy): domain Eukaryota; kingdom Metazoa; phylum Chordata; class Amphibia; order Caudata; family Salamandridae; genus Triturus; species Triturus cristatus. The sequence continues at coordinate 462,935,774 of NC_140594.1, forward strand.
ATCTGTCTAAGTAAGTCCACAGACTCCTCACTCAGGGCAGCAGGGGACACAGGGGCAGGGGGTGCGGTGCCTGGCACAAAGGAGACATGCTCATGAACACGGGAGCCCACAGGGACCTCTGGGATGGGAGCCGATGGGAGGGGGGTGGTGATGGTGGTGGTGGTGGTGGTGGCGGTGGTGGAGACTGCCTCACTAGCTGGGGTTTGGTGGCTGCTGACACCCGCCTCCACAGGGGAGTCATCCTCAGAGCTGCTGTGGCCTTCAGCTGGGGGGGATGGTGCTGACGACTCCTCTGTGTGGCTGAAATCGCCCTCCGTGCCACTGGGTCCACCTGACTCCTCTCCTTCTGTCCCTGTAAGGCTCTGTGGCTTCTCCTCTTCCATGGAGCTGTCCCATCCTGTGGCCGTGGATGTATCTGGGTAGGAATAGGAAGTAACAGAACAACATCAGTCACCTGCACCAACTGCACACACCACAGTGAGTACATCAGATCACAGGGCAAGCCCTGGCATCATCAGCTGAACACAGCTCAAAGTGCCAACACTGTTTAGAATACGACAATTGTCATTTCCAACATCAACCATGGCACACATATCCCTCCTTTATTTGCACACATATGTCTGTTGCATGTTGGATCCTAACACCCCAATGTGCCAACATGCACCACCCACACATAAGTTGCACATGCAAGTGAACATGTAGGAGTATGTCACTAGACCCACAGCACATCTCTTGCGACTGACTCAGCACAGTTGTCCGGATGAAGGGATGGGCAGAGACTCATTTCACATGCTTGGGATGCATGCCAACAACACACACTATGATGTACTCATGTCCTGATGGGCAGGGCCACAATGGGGTGCATGGTGCACACTTGAACACAACGCAGGCTCACTCATAGCAAGTTCAATGCCATGGCACTGGGATGGCCTGTAAATCAGTCAACACTGTCTCCTGTCACAGGGGCAGGCCATCCAGACAACAACAATATGCACTGACTCACAATCCTAGCTCAGGGGCAAATCTGACTCTGCAGATGACCGGCGCACTTGCCCATCCCATGCAAACAACATATCCAGGACCCAGAAGACCCCACATCATGAAAATCAGACCTATGAGTCTCAGCAAAAATGACTCCATGTACATTAACACATCACAGTCTGCCATGCATATAACCCAGCTGCATGATGGACAGAGTTGCATACTCCATTGTGCGCTGTCAGATGCTTACACACCTATAGGTCACACAGGTCTTGTCTCCCACAGTCACATTGCAGATGTCATGCTGACCCTCGGAATCATGGACACTCCAGTTGTACGTAGCAACAAGCCACACCCTAATGACACAGAGGCACACACCTGAGGGCACATGTCACGAAGCACAACCTGCAATTTCACACACAGGAGTGAGATTACAGAGTGTTTCTAAATGCCCTTGAGGGGGAAGGACTGGGCAGGACTAAGTGAAACAGTGTTTTGTCCCGGACAGTAGTCAGGTGGTTAAGCAATTGTGGCATACTTGCCATACCTACTCCTGATGCCCAAAAATTGGAGTACCCTGGTGCATGGTGTTGTATTGAATACCCCAGAAACATGTTGCGAGTCAGACCAGCAATTGGTACACATCTCAAGGGCACACACAGTTCACATGTCAGATCTCAGGCATTGTGTAAACAATTGATCCACCCATGACACACACAACAGAGTCATGGGAACTGATGCTGACTGGTACCTAATACATAGCTGACTGCAGGGACACAGTGCCCTAGTGACACAATCCAAAGACTGTAGGGGCCACACCTGTGGAACAGATGAGGAGGGTGCATCACACAGATGAGGGACCTGATTTGGGGACTACAAGACCTATGTAATGTGGAAGTGTGACCCGGACAAAAGACTGCTATGTGCATGTCAGACATAGTACACAGATCAGGCATGGACTTACTCCCTTCCTGCTGCTGTCTGGCCTTCAGCTGCCTATCCAGGTCCGGGAAGACCACCACCAGTATCCGGAGCATGTGGGGAGTCAGGGTCCGGTGTCCGCCCCTCCTGCGTGGAGGTGACAGCTTCAGCTGGACTCTAGCCATCCTCCGGGTCCAGCCACGAAGGTCCTGCCACCTCTTCTGGCAGTTGCAGATGCAGCGCTTGTAGACCCCCACAGAACGAACAGCCCGGGCGATGGTTAGCCAGATCTCCTGCTTCTGGTGGGCATCAACTTGTGAGGAGGACAAAGTGAAAAGTACATTAACACACATGCCCCAGATTTGTGCAGCACACAATTAGATATACATGTCATCATCACAAAGGGAAAATAATTATATAGATAGTGAAACCACGGGGAACGAAAACTCACATGCATGTCTGACATGTTAACAATGCATGGATAGTCTAAGCTGGCAAAAATGCACTTTAGCAGCAGGAAAAATATTCATTACATGTCCCTACACACTTTGGGGGATGAAAGTAGTCAGTGAGAATGCTTGCCACTGCTGTACACACTGCTAGTACTGCTAGTCAGACAACATGCTTAATTAGGAAGGCAGTGGAGAGCACACTCACCTGCTCCCCTGGTGTCCCATAGAGCTTTCTTTACTCTGGAAGGAGCCCGTCCAGCAGGGCCTGGTTCTCCTCCTCAGTGAAGGCTGGGGCCCTCTCCAGAGTACGTGCCATAGCAGGAGCCAGAGGATGCAGAGACAGCAGCAGTGGTAGCAGGGATGTGGTCCAGTAGCATGTAGTGCAGGCAAGTGAGCTCCTTGGGGTCCAGCCAGCCTTATATCTGTGCTGCAGAGGCAGACTCTGTACCATGTGTCCAAAGTGATAGGTCCAGCACGGTTGCATTCTATGAATCTGGCTAATCCATTTAAAAGTACGACTCGTACACGCCTTCCGCATCGTTCAAATCTTCACCTTCATGGAACACTTGAAATTGCAACAATGTTGTAGGCATCCAACTGAATTTCCAGTGCACAAGTTTTGAATCCGCATCCGTCTCCATGACAGTCCTGAGCCAATGGGTGCGCCCGGCTCGTTCAACTGATTGTACAACGCGTATTTTGAATGTACACATGCACCCGTCTCCATACGATTCAATGGCCAAGGCGTACGCACGGCTCGGACATGACCCTTGCAATGCGTACGCATTGTCACCCGCGTCGGACCGCATTGCATTCAATGACAATGCATACGCACGGCTCGAACATGACCCGTGCAATGCGTATGCATTGTCACCCGCGGCGGACCTCATTGCATTCAATGACAAGGCCTACGCACGGCTCTGACAAGACCCGTGCAATGCGTACGCATTGTCACCCGCGTCGGACCTCATTGCATTCAATGACAAGGTCTACGCACGGCTCGGACATGAACCGTGCAATGCGTACGCATTGTCATCCACGTCGGACCTCATTGCATTCAATGACAAGGCCTACGCACGGCTCGGACATGACCCGTGCAATGCGTACGCATTGTCACCCGCGTCGGACCGCATTGCATTCAATGACAATGCGTACGCACGGCTCGAACATGACCCATGCAATGCGTACGCACGGCTCGAACATGACCCATGCAATGCGTACGCATTGTCACCCGCGTCGGACCTCATTGCATTCAATGACAAGGCCTACGCATGGCTCAGACATGACCCGTGGAATGCGTACGCATTGTCACCCGCGTCGGACCTCATTGTATTTAATGACAAGGCCTACACACGGCTCGGACATGACCCGTGCAATGCGTATGCATTGTCACCCACGTCGGACCTTATTGCATTCAATGACAAGGCCTACGCACGGCTCGGACATGAGCCGTGCAATGCGTACGCATTGTCACCCGCGTCGGACCTCATTGCATTTAATGACAAGGCGTACGCACGGCTCGGACATGACCCGTGCAATGCATACGCATTGTCACCCGCGTCGTACCGCATTAGTGTGACTATTAGACGGATGCAACACACATATACTGGCCATGGACACCTGCACACACCTGCCACACTATAGCATTGGCCACACAGTGTCCCATGGCATGTGAGGCTGCATTCCCTGGGTGTTTGAGGGGGCCACAGCAGTTTTTTTGTCTGGCACTTTGTGCAGCCACTCCCAGGCTGTTATCTTGTACATGGGGGGAGAGTCCTTTGTGCGCTGTGCACATTTGCACTGTGATGTGCAATTGGACAGTAATTGGCATGAGTGAAGGCCACAGTGTCAGGTTGGATATGTTTGGGGCATGTCACATACACCCTGAGTCCTGGGGGTGATGGCATGTACGTCACAGTGAGACCTGTAGCCCCAATACTGATGTGCACCCACAGTCTGTGTGCATGTTATGTCTCAGATGTGTCTGATCACATGTTACCAATGGGTGACAGTCTCCACATCCATGTGGTACATGCATCAACCTTGATGGGGTGTGTGTCTAAGAGACGTACATGTAGTGCCGGCATGGACAACAGTGGCCACTACCTTTGGGACTTACGCTTGCCTTGTGGTGTGTACGTGCTACGCCATGTCCATTGCTGTGTTGATGTGGCAATACAGGGACCCTGGGTTTCTGCATGGCAAAGATCTGTGATGCCTAGGAGACATGAGTCCTCATTAGTCAATGGGGTGGGTTTGTGTAACGCTTTTGAACGTTGCAGCAGCACATAGGTTGGGTGACACAGCCAGAAGATTAGCCCATTGCACTACATGGGACTCATGTGGACATGTGGAATTGAGATGTGAGGTGGTGGTTTTGTAGGTGACATATATGTCCATGACCAACAGCACACACCTCAGTACATTGTGTAATGTCATGAACTAGCATGTGAGAGTGATCGTGGTCATGGCCAGATGGGGGGATGTACTGACAATCTTCCTTTGTGCATCTCTGTACTGCAGGGCACCAGCTGTGCATCGTCCATTCCCAGACCTTGCAACCATGCAGGAACGCGACAGCATCAGACGGTACCCCTTCACCAGGCCACTGATTGAGGAGTTGGCAGAGCAGTTGCCGCCACATCTGCTACCTGGCCGGACATACCCTACAGATCTGACCCCAGAGGTGAAGGTGATGGCAGCCCTGCACTTCTTTGCTACTGGTACCTTCCAGTACACTGTGGCTTCTGCTGGTGGTATGTCACAAACGATGTTTAGTCGGGTGCTACGCGATGTCTTGGAGGGGATGTTGCAATTCCTCGACCTGTATATCAAGTTCCCGATCCAAGATGAACTCCCTGAAATTAAAGATGCCTTTTATACACTGGGGAGGATGCCAAACGTCATTGGATCCATTGACGGGACACATGTTGCCCTGATACCACCACAGGCACACGAGCAGGCATATCGGAGCAGGAAGCACTACCATTCGATCAATGCTCTGGTGGTCTGTCTTGCTGACATGTTGATCACACATGTGTGTGCACGGTTCCCTGGTTCGGTGCACGATGCCTACATAATGAGGAGTAGTCACATTGCAACGCTGATGTCACAGATTCCAGCTCAGCGTGCCTGGCTTGTCGGTGTGTACTGACTGTTTCTCATTGTGTGTGTTTGTCATTGTTGTATTCCACACTCCTACCAAACTCATCTACTTGTTAATTTTTGTGTGTGTAGGTGACTCCGGATACCCCAACATACCGTGGCTGCTGACACCCCTCAGGAACCCTGTGACACCAGCCGAGCTGCGCTACAATGAGGCACATGGTCGGAGCAGGAGGGTGATTGAGCGGACATTCGGCCTCCTGAAAAGCCGCTTTCGCTGCCTGGACAAGACCGGTGGGGCCCTCCCATATGAGCCTGCAAAGGTGTGCAAAATAATACTGGTCTGCTGCATGCTACACAACATGACGGTGCGGAAGGCGGTGCCTCTCATCCTGGATGAGGATGACGACGACCAATGTCCAGCACCTGTAGAGGATCCCGGCTTGAGCCAGGATGCCAGTGATGATGAAGATGATGGTGACGTCCGCGCCCAGCTCATCAACAACTTCTTCACCTGAAAGTGAGTTTCCAGGAATGTGTTGAGCCAGCTTTGTTGCTGTCTGAGTGTGTCTGTGTGCCACTTGACTTGATGTGTGCTGTGATGTGTCCATTCAGGTGGTGTGTACTCCACAATAGGGTAGTACTGCTCACTAGTGTTTGTGTAGGTGTTTTGCAACATGTTTTGTGCATGTGTATTGCATTTCTCTCCTGTTCGTCTGTACTTTTGACTGTATCTTGTCTGTCCTTCTCAGGATCCTTTGCCTGTTGTGTGGTCAACACTGACCCCCAACACCCAGAAGCCAACACCAGTGTGGAAGTTGAGAATTCCCATCAACTGATGTACCACACATCCCTGGACTTCCATTCTCCAAAACATTGTGAGCGTGTGTCCACTGTTACGTAGAATTACCGTGCAACTATTGTGGAATAAACGTGTTGCTGGTGTGTAATGAACCTGTGCTACGCTTTGTTATGTGCATTGTCTGTCTTCCCACATCTGAGTGACATCTGCTTACCTCACCTGTGGACTTAAATCACAACTGAGGCAAGTATGGTGTACTGGTGAGTTTCTTTACAAACATGTGTGAGTGAGGTGCACAGGATGTTGGGTGCTGTACAGTGGTTTGGGAATCCAAAGTTCACATTTGAGTTGGACGTGCTGGTAAATGAAATGTCCAGAGTAAAGTCCACAGTCATCTGATACATTGGCCCAACATGAACCCTCCATGTCATGTGGGCGAGTTGTGTGCGATTGGACTAGGTGAACGGGTTGCGCACAAAGGACATTGTCCAGAACAGGTTTAGAGGCCCTGGGGGATGTGCTGGGACATCTGCCTCTCACATGTCCTTCTTCGGACGACCCCTCTTCTTCCATGTGCAGGCCTCTGTGTTGCAGGGGACTCTCCGCCAGAGTCCTCCTCCCTCCCTGTGGCGCTGGCAGATGGTGTTGCGACAGATGCTGTGGGCACACAGGGGGGTGGGGACAGGGGACAGGTTGGTGTTGATCTGGCGGAGGCATTGTAGTATGTCCTGATGCACCGCAGTAAGGGCATCCCACTTTGCCTCCATGCAGGTATGGTGGGCGACCTGCTCCTGTTGCATGTCCTTGAGGATCCCCACTACCTGGCCAAATCCTCCGGTGCTATCCTGGTACGCTTCTATGATGCGTGCCAGTTGGGGGTCATCCTGCAGTCCAGACACCTCTGCAAGGCGTGCCCTGTGCGTCCCACCCCTCCCAGCACCCCTCTCCACACGGGCAGGACCAGTGGTGGTACGCACAGGTGACCCTGGGACCCCTTGGGTGGTGTTGCTGGTGGTGTTGGCTGCAGCTTCCGGGGGGTCCTGTGTCCCTGTGCTGTGGGTGTTGATTGTCCTTTGTCTATCCGTGTTGGTGGTGGTGCCCTGTCGGTGTCCAGATGGTGGAGGCGTGGGTACAGGGAGGGCAGATGTTGCTGGGGCTGCATGATGGCTCACACCAGAGGGGCCAGGTTGGTTGTCGTCATCCGAAGAGGACGGTGAGAGAGTCAGACCAGAGAGCTAAGTGTCCACCAGAGTCTGGGACTGGGTATCCTTGTCATTTGTCAGTGGGTGCCCAGCACGACCTGTGTTTGGAAGAGACACACAATGTGATTTATGTTTCTACATGCATCGTTGGTTCACAAACATGACATTTTCTACTTTTATAGCTGATGCCAGCATGTACACTGCTTTTTCCCAGCTTGTCACGGACAGAGTTTGATCTTGTTGTTGGCCATTTGCCAGCATGGCCTTGTGCTCCCCACAACAGAGCCCAGTGTCAGACATCTTGTCGGTCCCTTCCCACTCCCTGCGAGGCGAGTATGGTTCAGGTTGATCTTGCTGGGCCATGTGGGTGGGTGTAGGTTGGGTGTGACTGCGAGTCCCATCATAGTCTTGGCTAAACCCCCCTATCCAGCATCCCCATGCTTCCTCCCTCTTGACTCTGCTTCCCTGTGAGGGGGTGTGACAGCAATGGCAAGATGGCTGACTGTGGAATCCTGGTGTTTGTTTGGCTAGCAGTCCCAGCATGGCCTTGTGCTCCCCACAACAGAGCCCAGTGTCAGACATCTTGTCGGTCCCTTCCCACTCCCTGTGAGGTGAGTATGGTTCAGGTTGATCTTGCTGGGCCATGTGGGTGGGTGTAGGTTGGGTGTGACTGCGAGTCCCATCATACTCTTGGCTACACCCCCCTACCCAGCATGCCCATGCTTCCTCCCTCTTGACTCTGCTTCCGTGTGAGGGGGTGTGACAGCAATGGCAAGATGGCTGACTGTGGACTCCTGGTGTTTGTTTGGCTAGCAGTCCCAGCATGGCCTTGTGCTCACCACAACAGAGACCAGTGTCAGACATCTTGTCGGTCCCTTCCCACTCCCTGTGAGGTGAGTATGGTTCAGGTTGATCTTGCTGGGCCATGTGGGTGGGTGTAGGTTGGGTGTGACTGCGAGTCCCATCATACTCTTGGCTACCCCCCTACCCAGCATGCCCATGCTTCCTCCCTCTTGACTCGGCTTCCCTGTGAGAGGGTGTGACAGAAATGGCAAGATGGCTGACTGTGAAATCCTGGTGTTTGTTTGGCTTCAAGTCCCCAGTGAGCCTCTGTGCTTCACACAGCAGCAGCCAGTACGGGGGATCTTTTGCTGATCTTTCAATGAGGTGTGTGTCAAAGCATTGTACCTGGTGAGTTGTGTGGAGTTTGTGTTGGGGGGGTGTCTCCCCGTGCTGATTAGTATGGTCAGGGCTGTCAGTCCTCCTTCCCATCATGACACGTGCTTCCATTGTAGGGCGTGCAAGTTGTCTTTCAGGATGTCAGTCAGTGGTGTCCTGCTTCTGATTTGCACACAACCCCTAGCAGGAGCCAGTGTCAGCCATCTTGTCAGTCATTTTCCACTCCCTGTGATGTGAGCATGTTTCAGAGAGGTCTTGATGGGCCAATGAGGAGGGGGGAGCATTATCTGTGACTACAGGCCCCATCATGCTTTTGGCTACACTCACTTCACCTGCATCCCCACTATTCCTTCCTTTCAGTCAACTGCACTGTGAGGTGGTGTGTTTGTGGTGGCAAACTGTCTGGCAGTGTTTATTTGGCTTAGTGCCAGTGGCTTGCTCTATTTGTTTGTAGGTTGGTGCATGTCATGACACAGTCCCCAGTCACTATGAGATGGCAGGTATTGTGTTTGTCTGACTGGCATACACATCTTGGACTGATTATTTATTGGTTAGTGTAGCTTTGGTTGCGGTGCATGGTTTCACTGTCCCCTTGCCACACAATCTTGGTTATGTTGTTTGTGTACTCACCAGGCTCTGGGATGTCTGTTAGGCCATGGACGCTCTCTGGTGGTAGGATGTCCCGCACCTTCTCCTCCTAGGTCCTGAAGTAGACTAGTTTGGCAGGAGGACCACCGCCGGTGCGCTGACTCAAGGCGTAATCTTTCTCGATGAGTTTCTTGACCCTCCTGCGCACGTCATACCACCTGTTCTGGATATCGTCCTTTGTGCGCAACGTTGGTGCTTGTGCGTTCACCTTGTCCACAATCCTCGCCGACATCTTTGTTTTCTGTGAGATGGCGGTCCTTTGAACCAATGTACCAAACAAATGTGGCTCTACTCTGATGATGTTGTCTACCAGCACTTCTAACTCACTATCTGTGAACTTTGGATTCTTCTTTGGGGGCATGGTGATGGGTGGTGGTGGTGAGGGATGTGTGTGTGAGGGTGCAAGTGATGTTGGTTTGGTGTTGGTTTTGCTGTGTGTATGTGTGTATGCTTTTGTATGATGTGCTGATGGTGTGTGAGTTGTGTGATGGGCGAGTTGTGAGTGTGTCTGTGGTTGCTGTGTACTGGTGTTTGCTGCTGGCTGTGTCTCCTGTTTGCAAGGGATGATGGTAGTGATTGTAGTCCTTTATATAGTTGTAGTTGTGGGTGTGTCTTTGTCCAATTAATTTGTGTTGGGTATTTATTGGCTTAGTCATTGATAGTTTGGTCCTTTTTTGTGTTTTTTCCTTTGTGTTTTGTAGGCATGCAGGAGACGTTCATGTGACGGAAGCTGCTGTTGTCTCGTGCGGGCTTCTCAGCCTCGTTCACGCTGCCTGTCTTCTGTGTTTGATAGGTGTCGTTCGCGGCGGTCTCTATTGCTTGTATGCCGGGTTGTCTGTGCGTGTCGGTCGTGCGGCTTGGTCTCCGTGCGAGTCGGTCTGGTTTTACACGCATTGCATCGTACTGCGCTAATCGTACATCGCGGGTACGGGTCGGTCGGGTTGATTCCGGGTTCGTGCCGGTCGGTGAATATCGCGTCGGTTTTCCGGCCGGATCACTATTTTCCCTCCGGCTCGGTCGCACGGCTTGTATTCCATACGTGTTGGTTGTAATTCACTCGCGTTGCATCGTACTGCACGGGTCGTACGGCGCTGGTCCGTGTCGGTCGGTATTCGGTCCGGGTCCGTGTCGGTGGGTTCGTTTTGCGGCCGGAATCAGAATCGGCCCCTTTATCTTTCTTCAGATGAAGAAGTCTTGGAGGAGGATCTGTAGTGAAGGTAGCGATTTAGATGCATACATTGCTATGTTAGCATAAGCGCGTTAGCTTTTAGAAAGCCATCTTGCCACTTTTGCTGCTTTTGCACACGACACTGCTGAGACATGTTATTATTTGAGAACAGCTTGCTTGCCTTTTCTTCACATGAGAACTGTCTGTTGTTCACATCCCTAGACGTGCACTGCGACCTTGGTCTGAACATTGTGTGCAAAACACTCTGAGCAGCCAGACAATGTATGTTTTTGAGTCCAGGTTGATCGGCTCACTCTCTAGTCATAATATGCACACAGCTGCAAATACCTGAATGTCGAGAGCCTTTAATATTACAGGGTGCATGCGTTTGAAACACATTCTAGAGAAGAACATTTCCAGGTGCAGAGCAAAGCTGATCCTGTGATGTGATCCACCTAAAGCTGATCTTTACGGTATGGGGTTCCCCATTCAAGCCTAGAGACCTTCTATTAGCCTAATAATATTAGTTTACTAGCGAAAGGAAGGTGGCTGCATTCCACTGTCATTTATACTATGATTTCTCCTTTCATTTTCTATGGTATTGTAACAATGCTGATGGTTTTAATTATAATCATTTGTCTGCTTCTGTTAGCCAAAGTACTGCATCTTAGGACACGTAGTTTATAATATAAACCTTTTAAACTTTACCGTGTCTCTGATTACTTTTGTTGTGGATTGATATATGAATAATAGCGAACAGGTATTTCTGATTCGCACCATTCCTGAGAATACTCTAAGTCACTTGTTCTGAGTTTTCTATTCATTGGGACCTCCGAGATAATACGGTTAACGAATGGGACACTGATGCTGCTCAGATAGGGGTTCTGGGTACTGAGGTGAGTTTTTTGATACACCACAATTCACTGCGGTCCTGGTTTCCTGCGCATAGTTCTGTGCATGAGCAGAATCCCTGCAACATGGCGCACCTAACGTTTGGTCTTTTGATTTGAAATGCCTTAATAGTGCTTATATTAGTCCACAACACCCTCACTCTTGTTTCCGGATAGCGGGAGTGACGGATTTCACCTACCTGTTAGTAACCTAATAGGTTCATACAAGCTTGTTAATTAAAAAGGTGTTTTATATTTCTGCACCCTTGTGCTACTGTAAAATCCGTTGTTCTTCTCTGTGTCCTTATGGCGGTCGAAATTGCAGTGCATAGTTGTACTCCTTTGCGGCGTCATTTGACGCAGTATGGGGTACCGGACGATGGGATGGCCGTAATTTTTGTGGTGAGTGCGTCTCACCATTATGAGTTGTTCTACTCTTGGGTAATGCTGCCGGAAGTGAATGCGAATGATAATACGTTTCACTCGTATACTCCCCTTTCAGCCTGGCAGCATAGCATTTGGTTTAATGGTGCCCTTCCCCATGCGGTTGCACCGGCTAGACTCGGCCCTTTGTCGATTCCAGGGGCCACGTGGCCGGTGCTGGCCAGATTTACGCCTCACCCCCACTATTTGACTATTGCGGTGGATGAATTGCGTACACTCCATACTGCCCTAATTACAGTTTATAGGGCTTTGGTGCAATACGTTTCGCGCAATGTGCAGGTGGGGGCACCTGCTGTTGCGGGTCTACCAGCTGGTCATCCTGCGGTTGTTATTAGCCCAGCCATAGTTAATTCGGTGATGGGCAAGCGACCCCAGAATAATGACGATTTGACTTATTGGCTTGCCGAGAAATTTGACCAACTGGAAGCAGTGTTTCCACACTCTACGACTGTGGAGAAACACAGAATACTCACCATTAGTTTGCCTAAAGACTTAGGCCAGGAAGTGTCCGATTGTGACAACTGGGGTAAGGTTTTTGCCGCGGTCTACTCAAAGTGCTTTGGCACTCCGTCTATGGCTGTGCTTCCCTCCGTCATTAAAAGTGTTCAAGATAACCACGGTCCGGAGGCGGCTGTTGAGTTGGGAATGCGACTTGTCGGAGTATTCGACGTAGTTGGCTCTCTCGTCCTTGGTAACCTCAAGGGAGATGTGGTACAATTCCAAGTGGCTAATGGTTTAGTCCGCGTCGATGAACTCGATAAGCCGAAAGAGTTGCCTAAAATTATTGCGGAGGTGTATAGAACAATTGGCCGCAGTAGTTTAGGGATTAAACCAACTATGGTCATTCCTGACATGATACAACAAACTAAGGTGAGCTCTTCTGTTAAAGACGATCGTCCAAATTTTCCAAAGCAAAATTGGCGACAAAAGAAACAGGGAAAGCAGCAGCAGAAACAGGGGTCTCGTCCTGCGTCTCCCACACAGCCGACTAGTGAGCACACATACGATTTGCGTGATCGCACTAGTATTAAGTCATCTGATAGATTTCAGGTTACTGAACGTTCTCCTCGTTCTTCACAGGAAACATCGGCCTCACAGTCCGGTGGCGGAGAACGTGGCAAAGGTCGGGGTGCCCAGCAAGGACGTGAGCAACCCCATCAGGCTGAAGGTAGAGGCAAGCAAGATGAGTTTGCACGTCAACGTCCCCCGTTTCAAAAGAAGAAGGTTGCTGCGCTAACAGCGAGGTATGCCACAGATAGTACGGACGCAGCTTCGGAACCTGACATGGGCAATAACGCTGCTCAACAGCGCAGTGAAGGTTACAGTAGTGCAGCAAGCACTATGTCCATTTCTGGAGGCGACAGCAACTGACACGTTCATTACTGTAGAAACTGCGAACACTAGAGTGGCTCCCCCTGACAGACTATATGACATAGTCCTCTTAATTGAAGGTGACATACAACGCACAATACAAGGAATTTTTTGGGATAATCTGACCTCTTCCTAAGACATTCTCTTGGCGGAGGCAGACTGGCCCCCGACTTTCATTTTAGATGCTCCTAGAGGGGAGGAGGTAATCCTCCCGTCCTTTGCGCATACTGTACCAAAGGAGCATGCTGAAAGGTTTGCCGAAGAGTGGGCTCAGGTGCTTGCACCGGCTTTGTATCGTACTCAGGTAGGCTGGGATAAATTGTCGCCCAGCCATGAGATTCCCTTACAGTCTATGCCTCAACCACAACCACAATATTCCATGCGCCGCGAAGCTAGATCTCATGTGATAACCACACAAACCTGGTAATAAGAATTGTGCCAGGCGCAGTGGGTTTCATGTACTTAACGTTCAATGAGGGCGACGCCATCCCCATTGCATACAAATCACACAATGTACACTTCGGCTGAACTGCGCTTTTCCTCTGTCGAAAAGGTTTTGACTGCGGTGCAGATGACGATTCTTAAAGAACGAGCGTTGTCGCAAGGAAAACGCATGCTGGTGGTCACACCATATCCTGCCCCAGAGCCAGTGACGAAAGCCAGTGTACCCAATTTAAAAGCTTTGCATCCTCGTTGGATACAATGGGCCACTTCTCTGACATCGCCAGATGTCACTTATATCTTTGATGCCTCATTACAGACGCAGGAGTACTTGCAATATGAATTTGTTCATCCGGCTCCTCTGTCTTTGCGCCCGCTCGAAGATTACCATTGTGTCATTTATACTGACGGTTCGGCGCAACCGGCGACGGAATCGAAGCACGCCTATTCAGCAGCTTGCGCAATTGTGGCAGGTACTTTCGTAAATGGTGAATTCCAATCTGATGTCGTGCATACGCAGTCATTGGGTGATTGTACCGCACAGTTGACGTAGCTACGTGCTCTTGTGCTTGCACTGGAGTTTGCTGATCCTCGAGTCACTACTCTTATAGTAAGTGACTCGTTTTACTGTGTTCAGTCATTTAACGACAATCTATTCTTTTGGTCTCAAAATGAATATCGTGATTCCAAAGGTAGCAACATTAAGCATAAAATGCTTTGGGTTCGAGTGGCAGAACTTAAAGAACATCTGCCTCTCGTGAATGTAATTCACACTCTTGGGCACCAGCGAGTTGGTGTCCATGCTGTCGGTAACAGCTTAGCTGACGAAGCAGCGAAAACAGCAGTGGCAACATATTTAGTAGCAGCAGTTACAAGATCCAAAAGTAAGATCGATGATGACATCTTGGCAGCTATTGCTGCTACAGAGAAGGGAAGTAATTACCCGATGGGTTTCCCTTCTCGTTACCATTATCACTTAAGTCCTGATAAAGTCCCATTAGTAAGAATTAGATTGATTCCAAACGCGGACTGCAGACCATCTCTGATATTAGCGGCTCACGAGGGTATGGCGTCTGCCCATGACGGCGTTGCAGCAACTGTTTCTCTGTTACAACAACGTTACTGGTGACACGGGTTATATAAACAAGCTCGCACGTATGTTCTTGATTGTGACATTTGCCAGCAGATTAAACCTTCAACTGCTGTGCGTCCTCCACAAACTCAGTTGTACATATCCAATAAACCACTTGGGTGTGTTTATCTGGATCACTGCGGTCCATTCTCCTCTGATACTGCGTACAAGTATATGTTAGTTGCAGTGGATTCGTGCACACGTTTTCTGTGGGTATGGCCTCAAAAGGAGTGCTGATGCCCGTACTGTCATCAGGGATTTGCGTGTCTTTGTGGGAAGTTTTGCGTGTGTTACCTTTCATTCTGATCAGGGCCGTGCATTCGCCTCTAAGACGTACAAAGACGCCATGAAAAATTTGGGGGTCCAAGTCAAATTTTCGTCTCCATACCGACCTGAGGGTAATA
Organism: Triturus cristatus; assembly: GCF_964204655.1. NCBI lineage: Eukaryota > Metazoa > Chordata > Amphibia > Caudata > Salamandridae > Triturus > Triturus cristatus. The sequence goes on from NC_140594.1 coordinate 462,950,914, forward strand.
GTGTAGTGGACCGGATGAACCGTGACTTAAAGCAATCCTTGACAGCTAGGGTTTTAGGCACTGGTCGGAACTGGCTAGCCCATTTGTATAACGTCCAACGTGCACTTAATAATCTCCCTAGAAGGTCTCTGGGTGAGCGGACCCCATACATGATGCTCTTTGGCATAAAAATGTTTGTCCCGGACCTTGATGGTCCTGACATGGCGGCGTCTGCCGCACCCTTTGACGTAGATGATCATTGTGCTGTGTTACAGACTCTACAAGAGACTAGAGATAGTCTTGCGAAGGAACACTTGCCCTCCACATCTGATGCTGCGCTTCAGATTCCGGTAGTCGGCTGGCTACCTCGAGTTGGTGACCTGGTCCGTGAGAAGGTGGAGAACAAGAAGGAGTTTGGCCCCTCTTATCGTGCCCCGGTTCCAGTGCTTGGCATGCAGGGTACAAGAACAGTCATTTTACCTCCACTTCCTGGTCGCAAGGATAACAGGTACATCTCCATTGACAATGTCAAACTACAGCGAGTGGCCGATTCTTCTTAGTATGACTCTAGCGGTCTCTTGCCCTGCGATGCTGAGAAATTCTGTTTTGGCTCCAGCTCCTAACACCATGCATGATGGTGCCATCGAGATGCACACAGTTACTGATCCTTTATTGCTTCCACCGGCTGGTGGTCTTCCTGAAGATACTGAGTATGCTTATCCTGCAGATGTAACATTACCAATTTTACAATCAACCAGTGATGGCCCGTATAGGGCGTGTTACCGGGGCGCTGACGTGGGGCAGAGGAGGGGCAGGGTGGGGGGTTGCAAAATGCGACATACGGCCGATTGCTGGTAAGTTACGAAAAAAATAAAGAAAACAAATTTTTTCCGCGCGCGCTGCATCGCATTTGGCGATGCTGCGCGCGCAACGAAATTCATTTTTTTTTTTTCGTAACTTACCTGCAATCGGCCGTATGCTGCATTTGCAACCCCCTACCCTACCCCTCCTCTGCCCCACGTCAGCGCCCCGGTAACACGCCCTATACGGGCCGCCGCTGCAATCAACCGCAGTTACACAGTCACGTTTCTCCTTTGATACTAACTCTATGACTTCCAGGGCCCCATCAAAAGTTTCTATTTTCGCTGTTTGGTTTAAAAGACATTTTTTGATTCCCCCTTGGATTTACATTTGGCTGATGCTCATATGTATTCTTTTATTTATGTCCATCGGATTTGTAGTGGTATTTTTTCATCTTGTGAACGGACACTACCGAAAAGAAAGATCTACAATTAGACTAATTGATGGAACTTTGGCCCCTCACTCCTCATCACACATCATGAAAAGAGACCAGACTTTTGTGAATATTACTGCCTGGCCTGTGTTAGATGGGATTGCGTGGGATGCTGTTAAATTTCAGATTCATGGTCCGACTGAGGTTATCAATGTACCAAATGTATTTCGTGTTTCTATGGGAGATGTGGTCAAATAAAACATCCGCTCTGATGATTGGGACGTTCAGGCCATAGAAGCACTGTTTTCTGATTTGAAATATTATGCTGCTTTTGATGCTGAAGATTTATATTTAGACACTGCTAATTACGGAGAGTTGTTTTGCTATCAGCATTATGGCAATCATTTCCTACATAAAGCCAATACCTTTCGTAATTTTGTAAATTATACACAATGGGAACATTGTCCAATGGCTGATTTAGGCAGCTCAAGCACATTGGTGAACAAATGTACCTAGTTTACTGATTTCAGTGTTTCCAAACCTGCCGCCTTTTATTTTAAAGTGGCAGCGGAGTCTGCCTCGAAGGTTAGGCTGACACACACTAAATTATTATATTCCAAATCCTTTATGGATGATTTAGCGGTCAGGGGTTATGATCTGTGGAAAGATACTATTGATCTTAAGTCTGTCTGGGGTTCTAAAGCATGGCAGGTACAAGGAACAGAAGCTTTGCATCGTGCCTGCCTCATTCCGAACCACATGTTATTTTTGAATTCGACTATTTTTCAGACCACCTGCTTTGGATTGGCTACTTCTAAAAAACTGAATTCCCCGTCTATTCCAGATCTGGGTGCTTATCCAAATTGGGATAATCATACAGATCTGTCCCTTGATGCGTTGCAGTCGTACATTACTAATTCATCCTTCAATATTTCTAAGTTCCACTCTGAAGGATGGTTGACTTGGCAGACGAGTTCAGATTCCTGTCAACATCGTTTTTTGGGTATACGCAGGATAATGTGGACCCTCGCTTTGAATCTTCTCATTCTGTTACTACCTACTCAGTTGGGAAGTTATGCCAGTCTTGGCTGCAACACTCCACCTTGGCATCTGTTAAAGTTCATTTATCTAAATTACATGACAAAATAGATTTGAATGATTTTGTTCAAGGTCCTGTAGGTGGCAGGTCCAAAAGATGGGTGTATGCTGTTTATAACGAAGTTTGGAAGTTATCACAAATTGAAGCTGCTTCCAGATTGAGAGCTATTGATCAAGCCAATATGGACAAAGTGCTAGCTGTTATAGATAATAGCATTAACACCCTTTCTTCCTGAATTTACACATTAGATAATATTGTTTCTTCTGTTGTTGATATCGTGCAGGATGATGTGTCTGTTTTATATCATGGTCAGAATCAATTGCGTTCTATAATGCAGTTTGCATGGACATTGCAAACATTAAAAGCTGGGAAAGCCCCCTGGGACTGCATGAATACTTCATCATTATTCCTTCCTTTTAATCTAACTGCGAAACAACAATTCATGTCCATGAAAGATGCAATTTAGCATGCGTCCTGAAAGGGATTTCAGTGCCAGCTATTACACCTTCTTTCATGTTGCTAGCTAACGGTAGTTATTTGCTTTTGAATAACGAGGCTTGCTGCAGAACGCGATTGGGAATTCCCTACATTGTGACTGTATCACAGAGAGTAGTCTGCTGTAAAAATTTCCTTTTTCCACCCCCGCATGGGTGGCTGGATGTATCCATCTGGCCTTCCATTTCAACCTTGAAGGCAGAGTTCAACAAGATGAGCAGAATAAGGGCTCTATTGTCTCAAAAAGAGGTCGCTTTGACTTCGTCCCGTGAAACATTTGTCCTTCACGTAGCAAACACCCGTACCGAGGTGCAGGCACTTTTAAATACTGATCTCCCACATCATTTTGGTGCCCTGATTCAAACTATATTTAACGTCTCGTCAACAACTGGCTTGGTGCATTTTTTCAAAATTGTGGGCTCCGGCCTCGTGACCTCCTTCCAAACAATTTTTGTTGTGATTCCGGCCTTTTTTCATTCTATTTTTTCCAGCGTCTTTGGAGGGCTCCCATTGATTCTCGCCCTCGCAGCTGGCGTGCTGCTGTTGGTCTGTGTACTGCGTAATGGCTGCACACTGTGTGTCACGCAACATCCTGTCCCGGCTGCTTCATCTTCGTAACCGGATGCTTGAATACTATGGAACTTTACCACTGGCAACCCTGAGCATAGCCTATGGATTATCCTTCCGGTTTGCCTACTTTACATGCATACAACCTGTTTTTCAATGCCTAGATAGACCTTTCGAATGGGCTCTGGATTTGTGCTTGTCAAACTCGGTGTCTCCTGCCCCGGATTATGATCGACTAATGAGTCCATTAGTGGCTCATGAGTTGGACTGTTCAGGTGTTAGGATTATGGCCTGTGGAGCGGCACATGGAGTCCTTGGGAACTGGGACATCGGAACGGCAGCATATGACTTCTTGGCACAAAGTTATTTAGAAGAACATGCCAGTTGTCCTCTGAACGTGCTAGAGGCTCCAGTGGTCGAAGGACATGTATGTTCATTTACCTTGTTAGACTGGATGGTGGACACTTTTGCAACTCGTTCCAATGACTTCCTTTTGGAAGCTGTTGCTACGTACTGTGCTTACACGTTTATGGATTAACTTCATTATCGTCCAGCTTCCCTTGCACAAACCACACATTTTTTTATGTGAGTTGCTACTTCTGGGTTCATTGAGCTTTTGCATGATGTATTGACTTCCCATTTTATTTCCCCACCATTTTGGGGTTTTTTTTAGGTTTTTTTTTTTTTAACTCTCACTGCTCTTTATTTGGATTTCCAATACAAGCACTTAGTTCTGCTCCGTCGAACTTGAACTCTGCGTTCCTTTTTGTATCCCTATTTGTTCGTGGTCCGATCAAGGGGGGGTGTAGTGAAGGTAGCGGTTTAGATGCATACATTGCTATGTTAGCATAAGTGCATTAGCTTTTAGAAAGCCAACTTGCCACTTTTGCTGCTTTTGCACACGACACTGCTGAGACATGTTATTATTTGAGAACTGCTTGCTTGCCTTTTCTTCACATGAAAACTGTCTGTTGTTCACATCCTTAGACGTGCACTGTGTCCTTGATCTGAACATTGTGTGCAAAACACTCTGAGCAGCCAGACAATGTATGTTTTTGAGTCCAGGTTGATCGGCCCACTCTCTAGTCATAATATGCACACAGCTGCAAATACCTGATGTCGAGAGCCTTTAATATTACAGTTTGCATGCGTTTGAAACACATTCTGGAGAAGAACATTTCCAGGCGCAAAGCTGATCCTGTGATGTGATCCACCTAAAGCTGATCTTTACGGTATGGGGTTCCCCATTCAAGCCTAGAGACCTTCTATTAGCCTAATAATATTAGTTTACTAGCGAAAGGAAGGTGGCTGCATTCCACTGTCATTTATACTATGATTTCTCCTTTCATTTTCTATGGTATTGTAACAATGCTGATGGTTTTAATTACAATAATTTGTCTGCTTATGTTAGCCAAAGTACTGCATCTTAGGACATGTAGTTTATAAAATAAACCTTTTAAACTTTACCGTGTCTCTGATTACTTTTGTTGTGGATTGATATATGAATAATAGCGAACAGGTATTTCTGATTCCCACCATTCCTGAGAATACTCTAAGTCGCTTGTTCTGGGTTGTCTATTTATTGGGACCTCCGAGATAATACGGATAACGAATGGGACACTGATGCTGGTCGGATAGGGGTTCTGGGTACTGAGGTGAGTTTTTTGGTACACCACAATTCACTGAGGTCCTGGTTTCCTGCGCATAGTTCTGTGCATGAGCAGAATCCCTGCAACAGATCCACTGAAGGAGAGGACAGAATCAGTTGTTTGGAAATGTTTTTGCTTTCCTTCTGGGGAGAAGAAGGTTAATGCTAGGAAGGTGACCTGTTTGCTGTGTGAGAGGGTCCTGTCGCGAGGCAGTGATAAAAAATATTCATGCGGTACAGCAAGCATGTACAAGCATCTGCGGACCATTCACCCCCAGAATCTTGCACGGGAAGAGCTTAAACGTGCAAGAAAAGATCCACCACCAGCCGTTGCAAATATTTCTGGAGCCTCAACATCATCAGTTCCTATGGACATTAGGATTGACTTTGCTTTCTTGCAGCAGCACTGCATTAAGTGGAAAACAGCTATTTGCTATGGCGAACAGTTAGTGGATGCTGTTTGTGCAGCACAGCGCAATCACCACTGTTAATTTTTTTGTTTTTTTTGTTTTTGGAATGACGTTTAATTCCAAATGTTAACTGTTTACTCTGTTCATTTTTTTCTGTTTTTTGAAAACACACCAACAAAAAATTCAAAATTGTTTAAAAAATACAAAAAAAATATAAAACAAAAAAGAAGAAAAAAAAGAGTTCTTTTCAGAACTACCTAATCTGGTTAAAAAAAGAAAAATAATTGCATGGTAATGTCTGAAAGATTCCTTGAGTATATGTGTAGATCATGATTGATTGAAAGAGTGCATTAGTAGTGCATGGTGATTATATGAGTGCATCAGTAGAGCCTGCATGATTGCAGAAGTGGGATTGGAGGACTGAATCAGTAGTGTGTAGGTGATTAGGGGACTGCATGGATAGCGCATATTTGATTATAGCACTGCATGTGTTAATGCCTGAGTCATTGTACAAGTACATGGATAGTGGCTGGATACTTAGAGTGCTGCAAGTTGACAGCATGCTGAATTTATAAGTGCATGGGTTTTGGCGTAGTGATTTGATAAGGTCATGGTACTGGCTGGATGATTGGAGGAGTGGACTGAGAGTGACAGTGTGATTGCTAGACTGCATGGGTACTACCTGGGGAATTGAAGGAGCGAATGAGAAGTGTGGAGGTGGTTAGAGAACTGCATGGATAGTGCACATTTGATTGTAGAACTGCATGTGTTAATGCCTCAGTCATTGTACAAGTACGTGGATAGTGACTGGATACTTGGAGTGCTGCAAGTTGACAGCATGGTGAATTTATAAGTGCTTGGGTTTTGGTGTAGTGATTAGATAAGGACATGGTACTGGCTGGATGATTGGAGGAGTGGACTGAGAGTGACAGTGTGATTGCTAGACTGCATGGGTACTACCTGGGGAATTGAAGGAGCGAATGAGAAGTGTGGAGGTGGTTAGAGAACTGCATGGATAGTGCACATTTGATTGTAGCACTGCATGTGTTAATGCCTGAGTCATTGTACAAGTACCTGGATAGTGACTGGATACTTAGAGTGCTGCAAGTTGACAGCATGGTGAATTTATAAGTGCTTGGGTTTTGGCACAGTGATTAGATAAGGGCATGGTTCTGTCAGGATGATTGAAGGAGTGGACAGAGAGTGACAGTGTGATTGCTGGAGTGCATGGCTACTACCTGGGTAATTGCAGGAGTGAATCAGTAGTGTAGAGGGGGTTAGGGGATTGCATAGATTGTGCACATTTGATTGTAGCATTACATGTCTTAATGCCTGAGTCATTGTAGACGTACATGGATAGTGACTGGATACTTAGAGTGCTGCAAGTTGACAGCAGGGCGAGTTCATAAGTGCTTGTGTTTTGGCACAGTGATTAGATAAGGACATGGTTCTGTCAGGATGTTTGGAGGAGTGGACGGAGAGTAACAGTGTGATTGCTGGACTGCATGGCTACTACCTGGGTAATTGCAGGATTGAATCAGTATTCTGGACGGGGTTAGGGGACTTCATAGAGTGTGCAAATTTGATTGTAGCACTGCATGTCTTAATGCCTGAGTCATTTTACAAGTACATGGATAGTGACTGGATACTTAGAGTGCTGCAAGTTGACACCGGGGTGAGTTTATTAATGCTTCTGTTTTGGCACAGTGATTAGATAAGGATATGGATATGTTAGGATGATTGGAGGAGCGGACGGAGAGTGACAGTGTGATTGCTGGACTGCATGGGTAGTACCTGTGAAAATGAAGATGTAAATGACCAGTGTGTAGGTGGTTAAAAGACTGCATGGCTAGTGCACATGTGATTGTAGGGCAGCATGTGTTAGTGTCTGGGTCATTGCATGAGTACATGGGTAGTGACTGGATGATTACAGTGCTGCAAGGAAAGTGTGTGGTCTATTCATAAGTGCTTGGGTTTTGGCAGAGTGATTGGATAACTACATGGTGCTGGATGGCTGATACCAGGAGTGCATACGGAGTGACAGGGTCATTCCCGGACTGCATGGGTACTACCTCAGTAATTTAAGGTGTAAATAAGTAGTGTTTAGGTGGTTACAGGACCGCATGCATAGTGCATATGTTATTGTAGCACTGCATATGTTAGTATATGGGTCATTGCATGAGTACATGGCTTCTCACTGGATTATTAGAATACTGCAAGGAGAGTGCATGGTGAATTTATAAATGCTTGGGTTTTGGCAGAGTTATTGGATAAGTACATGGTGGTGCCTGCATTATTGGAGGAGTGCATGGGGAGTGACAGTGTCATTGCTGGAGTGCATGGGTAGTACCTGTGAAAATGAAGATGTGAATGAGCAGTGTGTAGCTGGTTAGAGGACTGCATGGCTAGTGCACATGTTATTGTAGCACAGCATGTGTTAATGTCTGGGTCATTGCATGAGTACATGGGTAGTGACTGGATGATTACAGTGCTGCAAGAAAAGTGTGTGCTGAATTCATAAGTGTTTCGGTTTTGGCAGAGTAATTGGATAAGTACATGGTGTTTGATGGCTGATAGCAGGAGTCCATAGGGAGTGAGAGGGTGATTGCCGAACTGTATGGGTACTACCTGAGTAATTGAAGGTCTAAATAAGTAGTGTTTAGGTGGTGAGAGAATTGTATACATAGTGCACAGGTGATTGTAGCAGTTCATGGGTAGTGCTTGGGTGACATAATCTTACCTGTTTTAAAGTAGATATGAAACTTATTGAAAAATGTCCCCTTTTTTTTCTAATGTAAATTTGAAATATTTTAAACTTTAGTAATAGGGTCTGTAAAAGAGAGGAACAAAATACTGTTATTACTTATAATGTTATAGTTTTAAGAATACAACATAATTTTATAATTACATAACATATTCATATTGCCTTTTTTGCTGTCTTCAGATTCTATTGAATTTTACCAAACAAAGTGATTTCAATTTTGATCATCAGGTGACAGCGGGCAAAAAAATCTAATCAATAAGATTGTTAAAAAAAAACACATCTATCTTGAAAATATCTACTACAAGCTCAATTCTCTATTTACATTTTCGCAAATGAACATCCTTATTAACATTGTATATCATACATAGATTAAATATATGAGCACTTTCTTTTGAACACATTTTTCAAAATGCAATATGAAAAAACAGAATCAATTATTGAAACCATAATTCTGAACATCTTTCCAATAGGCCAAATGATGTTTCTGAAAACATTTGCATTGAGGATACCCAAAATAAACATCTGAATTCATATTAACACCTTCCCAATAGGCCAAATGATGTTTCTGAAATTATTTGTTGTGAATCTATCCAAAATATACTGATTCATTCATGTTGACATCTTCTCAGAATTTTGGCATCAGAAATATTAGATATGAATTTGGTAATTCATAAGGCAAGCAACATTTGAACTCTAAATGTGCATCATTGCACAGTGTCCATCCTTTATTGCATTTTAAATACACAGTATAGTGTCCAGATGTTGAAGTAGGTCCATCGTGGAAAACAATAGCCACTGTTTTAAAAGTTCTTCCTGAAATTGACACTTGACCTGCCACAACATTTTTAATTTTGTTTTCCAATATTGTCCCTTCTCCTCTACAACGTTGCAGCATTAAAATGATATATTGTCCACATCTTTCTATAAATAATGTTGACAACATTTCCGATTAGCACCGAGTACATTCCATATCTTGATTAGCTGATTTCACTAATTCGTTGAAAGACACTGTTTTCAAATCTGATATTGTCAAATATATGAATCGTTCAGTGTCTATTTTAGTGGTAGATGAAAATGAACAGCTGTCACATTTATGATCCCATCTGTAACGTAGTTCATACAGATTTTCAATTTGTATTCCTTCATTTTCCAACACTGCAAGCATAAACATAAGAAATTCCTGAGCATCTTGCTGTAAATTCTGTGTAAATTGTGAAGAACCAAAACAAATATCCAGATGATTTCGCACATCAGAAGCAGTATGGATTTTCGTTTTATCAGTTTTCAACTTTTCAAAAATGTAATGTAACAAAGAACAAAATCTTTTTACTCTATTTTCCATAATTGCATGCTGCAGATTTTCTAAAAAAAAGACAACGTTCACGATTACATTAGCATAGGAGTTGATACCTGAACTATTTTCTAACTGATATCCTTCAATATTAGCAACTGTGTTCCCTTCTATTTTCTTTCAAGACTCATCATTCTTTTCAATTCTTTTTTTCTTTGCAATCTCAGTAAAATGTTTAACATATTTTTGTTTTGGATGTAAAAAACGTTTTTCATAAATAAGATATGCACCTAAGCTAGGAGCATAGAGTTTTCTTAACCTAGTGTACTCTTTTACTCAATTTACATCTACACTACCCTTTTGCTCATCAAAATCAATCAAATACAATCCGGATAGCGTTCTTACTTGAGACAATGCAACATATGCCATACCCTCTTTAAACAAAAACTTCCCATATTTACCAACACACTGTCTACACTTAAACCTTGAGATTTATGAATGGTCACTGCATAAGCTAAACAAAGAGGAAACTGTTTTCTATGAACATACAAATCTTTTACAAGCAAGAAATGAACAGAACAACGTGCAATATGTTTCACCTCTTCAATCTGATCAAATTTAATCTTCAAAAATTCAATTCCATCTCTATTTGCATAGCTAACAAAGTCAACAACTTTCCCCATTGCTCCATTTTCAAAAAATGTCTCAACATCTAAATTACGCATAATATTTCCCGACAGTATACAGATACATATAAGGTCTTTTCCAAACCAGCAGTCTTAGATATTGATTTTTCCAAAGAGTCTACTTTTAACTGTAATTTCTCTGACAGAAGAATAGTTACTCCTTCATGTTCTATTTTATCAGTGGCTTCCATTTTCATTATCAGTTCATTCTCCAGTTTCAAGAGTTCTTCATTGAATGTAGAGCATTCTTTTAATGTTGGCATAAGGCAAATTATAGTTTTCTTTTCTGCAATTTTTTGGTAGATTGTTTCAGGTGCAATATTTTTTGGGGGAAACAAGTTTCTTAGTAGCCGACTTTCTAAAGCTTGTTTTCCACCCTTTGTTAAATCACCAATTCTAATATCTTGAAGAATGTTTCCATAATCTTCGTCATTTGCTTGTCGCACGTTCTTAGTAAGTTCTTTATATTCAAAATAATTCCACATGTTCACATTTCCAATACTTCCCAATGATTCTTTAGTGTCTTCGTGAAGAAGGGTTTTAAAAACAGGTTGGCCTTTCACAGGTGTAAGTTGTAGTAGATCACCAAATACAATTACATGTTTTCCTCCAAATAAAACATCGTAATTTGTTTTTAAAATCTGCTGCATCCTCAAATGTACAAACGCAAGCATTAAGTTTGAGACCATGCTTACCTCATCAATTATCAGAAGTTTCATTTTCTTCAGTACTCTTGAAACTTCGCAACAAGCTTCTCCAGATAGCTTGTGATATTCCAACTTATTTTCATGTTCTACTGGTAAATTAAGTAAACGATGTAATGTAATTTCTTTGATGTTGTGTGCTGTTACCCAGTTGGAGCAGTTACAACACAAGATAAATGAAAATCCGTTGTTTTCTGTAGGTAACTTGACAAACATTTAATCAAGAAACTTTTCCCTGTTCCAGCTTGCCCTCTGATGTACATAAGAATAGGTCTAAAATTAAATGATGTACATTGGCAATCATTATTTTCATGCAGTAATCCATGTTGTATCTCTTGTGTAACTTGGTCATACATTTCTTTCTGTTCAATATTCAGAAGTTCCTCTAAATTTTCAAAATCAATATTCTCCTGTTTTGCTTGCTGCATCATCGTTTCCACTTCACTCATTGCTATTGCTGCTTCATTTTCAAATATGGCTTCTCCTAGTGGATCTTGACTTTGTGGAGCAGAACTCTGACTATCATGAGAACTATCTCTAGCTATTTCAGCTGCAATAGTTCTTTCTTGATTAATCTCTTCATTCAACATTTGGAGATAATTTGGAAAAATTGTACATTCAATGCTATCTTTACATGCATTGAAAGAATCTTCATAGCAGTCACAATCTCCAAGTAAATCCATTTCAGTCCGCCAAGGTTTGAAGAGTTGCAGAAGAGCTAAATCGAAAAACTCTCTTTTATCTCGAGTATCGCAACTTAGTTTCCTGTGATTAATCAGATTTCCTTTGGCATGCTTTACCAAACATCCTTCAGATCCAATTACAGCGTATTTACCTTCATTTATATTTTCCTTAACATTTTTGAAAAACTATAATGTTGCAGTGTTTCGTATAGACATAGCTTTTCCAGGTGTGGACTTATATTTGGATAGTACGTTTCCAACATATTTGTTTTCAGAATATCTGTACTTTCCGGTTCATTCAATATTCAATTTCTTATACAGATTTCAAAACATGATTTCATGTCGCAGCAAGACCTAAACTTATCCAGATGATTCCTCTTGACTTTGAATATAAACTTGCAGATGTTAATCGATCTGCAATTTCATACGATCCAATTTCTCAGTGTGAAAGCATCTTCAAGCTGAAGCTGTACAATTTTTTGCTAAGTGTCTTCTCCTGTGAAATTTCCTCCCACATTTCTTTCAATTCTGTCTTCTCAGATTTCGTAATATATGACATGACATAGCGAACAACAGCAATTGAGTTATCTGCAACATATTGTATGTCCATATTTGCATTCCACATCTTTAAAATCACTGGATTGTAATCATTGATGTATTTCGATTCTTCTGTTCTTTTTATATTATAAGTATTTTTTGGTGATTTTCGAGTGATAGTATGCTTCACTGCAGTCATAAAACTGTTCACTCTTCCTTTTGAAATTACTGGACATGGAAAACCAAATTGACATTTTGTTGTCCCGGCGGCCGGGGAATTCTCTCCTCAGGATGACGCTGATGCTTTAATGGGGTCCACCTCCCATCCGTCCCCAGTCCGGAAAACGTGTGACACACACGGACTATGGAGACAGGTGGGCGAGGGAAGGAAGGGAAGGAGCAGCTGGAAGAGGGACCTGGAACGAGACAAGCACACCTTAAGAAACACGTCACTTGTGACCCTCCCGTTACCTCCCCACCACTCTGTAGTCGGGTTCTCACCTGCTACCTTCACACCCTTATGGAGGAAGGCCCCCTGGCCTGGGACGACGTGTAGCCTAGTTGAGCAAGAGCGCTGGCTAACGGTCACAGAGCCAGGTCGGACCCTTGCGACTGGTTCGAATGGTCAATGGGGTGCAACCTCTCTGGGAGCAAAGGCCAGCACTTCCAAAGCAGTGCTTAATGCCCCAGAGCGCGTCCACGGATCAGGGTCAACACGGAGAACAAAGAAAGACGCCTCCAGGAAGGCAAAGGTAAATCAGTACACACAGTTACGTAGAGCCGAGAACGGAGCGGGCGCTGCGACTCTGAACCCGGAACTCCGTGGGCAGAGGAGCGCCCCTGTTCGCGCTGCAACTCTGGACCCGGAACTCCGTGGGCAGAGGAGCGCACCTGTTCGCGCTGCGACTCTGGACCCGGAACTCCGTGGGCAGAGGAGCGCCTGGGGTTTCTTCAGGAAGACTGGAACGTTGAGGGCATAGATCTCTCAGACGCCCTTCTAGCGTCGGGGGTCGCCGGCGAGGTTTTCACCTTCGCGCTTCCACTCTGGACCCGGAACTCCGTGGGCAGAGGAGCGCCGGAGGTGTCTCCGGGAGGCTGGGACGTTGAGAGCAGGGAACTCCCTGATGTCTTCCTAGCGTTGGGGCTATCGGCGAGGAACACACCGCTGGAGCAGGGGAGTCTAGGTCGGAAGGACGAGGGCGAGGCCGAGGATGCTGGACTGGAACGTTGCATCAGCACAAGGGTTTAGACGGGACAGGCAGGAATCATCGGCACCGCTCGTAGTTTGTTGGCGGCTTTATCCGCTGTCGCACACGGCGCTGGTCACGTGGGGCGTGATCCGCCGGGCGTCCTGGGAAATGTAGTTCCCGAGGTGTTCGTCTGTCGGGGTGGACATCGCGGTGACGCGAGCAGCGCGTTACCGGTTCTCGCCACCTGACAGTACACCCCTCTCCCCCCCGACTCAAGCGCTGAGAGCAGCACCGGGTTTATCGGGGCAGCGGCGGTGAAAAGCAGCCACCAGGCGGGGAGCGTGGATCGCCGCAGCCGGCTCCCAGGAATGTTCTTCCGGCCCATACCCCTTCCACGCCAAGAGATACCACAATCGGCCCCTCACCAGCTTGGAATCAAGCACCCGCTCCACCACATATTCCCGCTCGTGTTGAACCCATACTGGAGTTGGGACTCGCTTCACAGGACAATGCGAGGGTTTGAGCAAAGAGACGTGGAACACGGGGTGTATATGCATGTGTGCCGGGAGGCGGCGCTGCAGGGCCACAGGGTTAACGTGACGGACCACCGAATAGGGACCTATGAACTTGGGGTTGAACACACGGGGTTTTTTGAAGGTGATGTTTCTTGTGGACAACCATACTTTATCTCCCTTGTGGTACACGGGATTGGGCCTACGGTGCTTGTCGGCCTGCGCCTTGTACCTCTCCTTTGCAAGGGGAAGGTTTTCGCAGTCAGTCGTGAGGGTCGAGCGTATCTGCGCGAGTCGGTGTTGGAGATCGGGCAGAGTGACGCGAGAGCGTGGGAGCAAAAAAGGGGTGAAACGAGGGTGAAATCCAGAAGAGAGGTAGAAGGGAGTGTGTTGTGTGGAAGCATGGATGGTGCTGTTGTACGCTATCTCAGCTACCCACAGCCAATCCACCCAGGCCTCAGTGGCCTTGTTCACGCAGCATCGAAGGTACTGCTTCAGGGTTTGGTTGAGGTGCTCAGTTTGGCCATCGGATTGGGGATGAAAGCTCGTGGACAGGGATGATTGAATACCCAACTCGGTGCACCAGACCTTCCAAAAACGGGCGGTGAATTGGGACCCTCTGTCTGACACGATCTCCAAGGGAAGGCCGTGTAGCCTCACGATGTCTTTTAACATGAGCTTTGCCAAGGTACCTGCCGTAGGTATCTGCTTGCACGCTATGAAATGCCCCATCTTGTTGAGGAAATCGATGATGACCTTGATAGCCGTGCAGTTTTGGTCTTTTGGTAGCCCTACTATAAAATCGACGGAGATCTTTTCCCACGGATTCATAGGGGTTGGCAGTGGATGCAGAAGGCCTTGTTTTTTGCAGTGATCGGTCTTCATCTGGGCGCATATGGAGCAGTTCATGACCCAGCGCAAGATATCCGGCCGGACCGATGGCCACCAGAACTGTCGCAGAACCTTTTCCAGGGTTTTGGAGCCACCCATGTGACCGGCGCTGGGGGCTTTGTGACACCAGCTGAACACGAGTTTTCGGAGGCGGAGAGTAGGGACCTGAACCCTGGATCCACACAGAGGGAGGCCTTGATGCATTCGCCACTCCCTGTGGCTGCCCAACCAGGATGACCACGCAAATGTTCTGATGCCTCGTTTCACTCCATCCATGAACGATTCTGTTTCCACTCTTTGCACCACATTGTCGGGAGCTATAATAGATCGTTCTGGGTCCGCCGAGGGGAGACAGGCCATACCCTGGCGGGACAAGGCGTCTGCTTTGTGGTTCTGTGTTCCTGGTCAGAACGTAACAAGGAAGTGGTACTCCGCGAAGAAAAGCATCCACCGTTGTTGTCTGGGAGTGAGATGCCGAGCTGACCGCAAAAACTGGAGGTTGCGGTGGTCGGTGTAGACCGTCACCTGGTGTTGAGCTCCCATCAGCCAGTGTCTCCATTCCAGGAAGGCTTCCCTTATGGCCAGCAGCTCTTTCTCGGCGATGGTGTAGTTCTTTTCGGTGGGGTTCAGTTTCCTGGACAAGTAGGCCACGGGATGGAGATGGCCGGTGTCTGGATGTCTCTGTGACAGAACCGCCCCTACTGCGATGTCAGAGGCGTCCGCCTCTACTATGAACGGGAGTTCGGGTCTGGCGTGGCGCAGAATAGGGGCGGTGGTGAAGGCTGTCTTAAGTTGTTCGAACGCCTTCTGCGCCTCGGGATGCCAGGAAAACGGAACACCTTTGCGAGTTAATCTCGTGAGCGGGGCCACCAGTTGGGAGAAATGGTGGATAAAGCGCCGGTAGAAGTTTGAGAAGCCGAGGAAACTTTGGACGTCCTTGACAGTTTGAGGTGGAGGTCACTTCACCACGGCTTGCACTTTCCGATCCGACATGATTTGTCCGGCGGGGGTTAGAAGAACGCCCAGGAATTCCACTGTAGTCACGTGGAACTCACACTTAGTGAGTTTACAGTACAAACGGTGGTCACGTAGGGCTTGCAAGACCTGTCTCACGTGGACGACGTGTTCCTTCGAGTTGGACGAAAAGATAAGGATGTCGTCGATGTATACTATGACAAATTTGTCCAGGTAGTCTCTCAAGGCCTCGTTGAGGAAGAACTGGAAGGCGGCAGGGGCGTTGCATAGCCCGAAGGGCATAACAAGGTATTCGAACAACCCATACCGCATCTTGAAGGCCGTCTTCCATTCGTCCCCCTCTCTCATCCGAACCAAGTGGTACGCCCCACGCAGGTCCAGCTTGGTGTACAGGGCCGCCTCCCGGACCTGTTCGAGTAGCACCGGGATCAACGGCAAGGGGTACTGGTTCTTTATCGTCACTGCATTGAGCGTGCGATAGTCAATGCAGCAGCGCAACTCGCCGTTGGCCTTCGGGATGAAGAAGAGTGGAGAGGCCGCGGGTGACCGGGAGGGGCGAAGGAATCCCAACGCGAGGTAAGTGTCCAGGTACTCTCGGAGATGGCTCGTTTCGGGACCCGTGAGAGCATAGACACGGCAACAGGGGACGATAGCTCCGGGTTCCAGGTTGATGCGGCAGTCGTAGGCCCGATGTGGTGGCAGCTCTTTGGCCTTCTGTTTGTCGAAGACATCCGAATAGGAGCTATACCAAGCCGGAAGAACCACTTCTTTCTCCGCTGCCGTGGCGATGTGTTTGCGGAGGGGCCAACGGAGGGGCTGGCGATGACTCAGTCAGCGTACAGTGTTGATGGCAAAAGGTGGAACAAAAGGAAAGGGTGTTCGTGGACCACTCTATGGTTGGTTCGTGTTTTCTTAACCACGGTAGCCCAAGAATGAGTTTGCACCGGGGAGCTTTGATGATGTTCAAGGCCAGCCATTCGCCATGGGTTTTCCCTATGGTCATCCAGAGGGCCGGCGTGACATAGCGAATGGGCCCTGAGTCCAACTCCTTGCCGTCTACTGCATAGACGAGTTCAGGCATGTGTTTGGTTAGAAGAGTGACCCCCAACCTCTGGGCTTCTGTCTCGTCCAAAAAGCAGCCAGTGGCCCCTGAATCGATCATGGCCCGAATGGTCCGAGTGGTATGGTCAATCACTACTTGAAGCGTAAGGAAGAAGTGATCCGGTTCGGCCTCCGCGTCTGCCTCCACAGAAGGGATGGAGTGGTAGCTTGAAGGCTTCCCTTCATGGTCCTTCAAGCCCGGGCGTTTCCCGCCTCCCCATCTCCTGTCACTGTCGCGGCTTGCCCTGCGCGAGGCCTCCCGACCTTGGGTCGAACGGGACATTCTCGGAGATAGTGGCCTTTTTTGCCACAGTACAGACAGAGGCCCTGTTTTCTGCGGTGATTTCTCTCGCTCAGCGTTAGGGACGCTCTTACCGCCCCTATTTCCATGGGCTCGGGCCGGGCCGGACCGTGATCAGGTGTTCGCATCAGGTCAGATGACTTAGGGGGTCTTTCTTTATTCCTATGGTCCCCTTTTCTCTCTCGGAGGCGATATTCCAACCGTGAGGCAAGCTCCACCATCGCGGCACAGGTGCGTGGTTGGGTGTCTATCTGGGCGATGGCGTCCTTCAGTTCCTCCGTCAAACCCCGGTAAAAGATGGCTGATTGTTTCGACTCGGGCCAGTCCGTTTCCGCCACCAGCCTCCTGAAATTGTTAAGGTAGCCGAGGAAATCAGAGCTGCTTTGTTTGAGGTCGAGAAGATCACGGACCGCGGAGAAGGTGTCGGCCCGTCGATCGAATGTCTTCTCGAACTCCATGCGGAACGTATCCCAATCATAGAGCAGGGCATCGTCCCTCCGGACGATAGGGACCGCCCATTGCGCCGCATCTCCTGACAGGTACGAGATAAGGAACGCCACCCTGGACTGGTTGGTAGTGAACAGCTTGGGCTTACAGTGGAAATGTAATAGAATCTGCGTCATGAAGAACTGCACCTTCTGTATATCCCCATAGAACCGCTCAGGAGGGGCCAGGGGAACGTGCGCGGGCATCTCAACCACTACCTGGGGCGCGGGGGCAGGTCCTATGGTCCCGGCATCAAAGGGATTTCTTTGGAGCCGGTCCATCCGGGAGTGTAGTGCAGCAGTTTCCTGCCGTGATGCAGCCAGCTTTCCTTGGACAAGGGCCAGGGCTGCCAGCACATTCTCTAAGGTGGCCATCCCCTAGGTCAGCGCGATCGGGAGGAGCGTTAATTCGTGGGCCGATGATTCTGTCACGGCGGCCGGGGAATTCTCTCCTCAGGATGACGCTGATGCTTTAATGGGGTCCACCTCCCATCCGGCCCCAGTCCGGAAAACGTGTGACACACACGGACTATGGAGACAGGTGGGCGAGGGAAGGAAGGAAAGGAGCAGCTGGGAGAGGGACCTGGAACGAGAAAAGCACACCATAGGAAACACGTCACTTGTGACCCTCCCATTACCTCCCCACCACTCTGTAGTCGGGTTCTCACCTGCTACCTTCCCACCCTTATGGAGGAAGGCCCCCTGGCCTGGGACGACGTGTAGCCTGGTTGAGCAAGAGCGCTGGCTAACGGTCGCAGAGCCAGGGCGGACCCTTGCGACTGGTTCGAATGGTCAATGGGGTGCGACCTCTCTGGGAGCAAAGGCCAGCACTTCCAAAGCAGTGCTTAATGCCCCAGAGCGCGTCCATGGATCAGGGTCAACACGGAGAACAAAGAAAGACGCCTCCCTGAAGGCAAAGGTAAATCAGTACACACAGTTACGTAGAGCCGAGAACGGAGCAGGCGCTGCGACTCTGAACCCGGAACTCCGTGGGCAGAGGAGCGCCCCTGTTCGCGCTGCAACTCTGGACCCGGAACTCCGTGGGCAGAGGAGCGCACCTGTTCGCGCTGCGACTCTGGACCTGGAACTCCGTGGGCGGAGGAGCGCCTGGGGTTTCTTCAGGAAGACTGGAACGTTGAGGGCATAGATCTCTCAGACGCCCTTCTAGCGTCGGTGGTCGCCGGCGAGGTTTTCACCTTCGCGCTTCCACTCTGGACCCGGAACTCCGTGGGCAGAGGAGCGCCGGAGGTGTCTCCGGGAGGCTGGGACGTTGAGAGCAGGGAACTCCCTGATGTCTTCCTAGCGTCGGGGCTGTCGGCGAGGAACACACCGCTGGAGCAGGGGAGTCTAGGTCGGAAGGACGAGGGCGAGGCCGAGGATGCTGGACGGGAACGTTGCGTCAGCACAAGGGTTTAGTCGGGACAGGCAGGAATCATCGGCACCGCTCGTAGTTTGTTGGCGGCTTTATCCGCTGTCGCGCACGGCGCCGGTCACGTGGGGCGTGATCCGCCGGGTGTCCTGGGAAATTTAGTTCCCGAGGTGTTCGTCTGTCGGGATGGACATCGCGGTGACGCGAGCAGCGCGTTACCGGTTCTCGCCACCTGACATTTGTGCAACATTTTTCCTTTGACTTGTATTTCCGTCGACAATATTTTCCACATCGATGACTTGAAATCGTTAAACTTGCTGTCTTAAGATATTTTCTCCTCCTGTTTTCAGAATCGCACAGGTAACATAAACTTCAATAAAAGATGAAACAGTCTCATCCGAATCACTTCCAAATGTGGGTGCATCCTTGATCCATAAAAGCATACGTATATGAGGAGCACCTCTAGCTTTGTATTCCTTTCTCCCAAAAAAATCTGTAACTTCACCAATAGGTGGATTCTTTTTATTGCAGATGAAAGACATTATAGCTTCAAATCTATGATTAAAATATCTGCAGACATTTACAGGATCCAGGGAACACAGTTCTTCAGGTGTCTTCAATTTAATTTTTTTTCTATATTTGAGTTTTCTTGTCGTAGAAAATCCAGTAAATCATCCCATGCGTACTCAGCACAGCTAAGTGTAACAAACCACGTAGGGGTTCCTAAGTTCCTTAACATACATTTCAGTTCCCCATGACGTCGATACCAATATTCATTAGTGCCACGTTGACATGCCATCAAATTAATTAACTGTGATTCTAAATGTTCGTCTCTTTCTTCAACTTTGTCCATGAATTCCTTTGCAGAAACATGTGAAAGATGAATTCCTGTTTTCAATATGTGGTTGACTGCATATAAAAGTGCAGACAGGTCACTTTCACATAAAAGATGAAACAAATATAGAATACACTGGCGAAATCTTGGTTCTTCTGAGTATAGTCGTAAAATACGATATTCTGAAGCTGGAATCTGAACTGGTCATTCATCATATCGTCCACCTTTTCCAGTAGGGAACAGCTGTGGAAAACAACGAGCTTCGAAACTTTTTTCCCATACACTCATGGGAGTTCCATTTGCTTTTTTCATCTGGAACAATTCAATAGTATCTCCTATCAGTTCTTTTGAATGTAGAGGGTGTATAGTATAATGTTCATAAATTTATTATTTTCTTGAGTCCTCCACTTTTTCTATTTGTCCACTTGAAATGTCTCTTTCATCTTCTAAACTAATTTCTTCTTCTTCTACATTTACATTTTTAAAGTAAATATTGTCTTGCACCAGATATAATGTAGCCTTTTGGACTTTCATAACATCTACTAACTCTTGCCATATTTTCCGACTCTTTGTGGGTACCCCATTAACAAGAATGACTACAGGTTCAGTATCCTCTCTTTGTAGATCAACAGTTTCAACATTTTTATTAAAATCTAAAGGTAAATACACAACTCTTCCTTTTAAACCTCTTTGTAGATCTGTTGGAGGCAGCTTACCTGTTTTAGGCTCCATACAAAGTATAGCCTGAAACGGGTGCACAAATTGAATAAGGATGGCCTCATATGTATTTAAATCTTTAAGTTCTGGAGGTATAGCTACTAATTCTAAGTCATTATGGATAGCTCTAGCTGGCATTTTGTTATCTTCTAATGTATTGTAAAAATATTTACAAATACATTGTACAGTACCTAACTCAAAACGACCTTCCACAAACAGATAAGCAGCAAATTCTCTCCATTTATCATTGCTTCCTTTTTTACTCTTTAAAAACACATCTACATTCCTAGTTTGAATTTTATCGTGAGTACGTCTACAACAAATACAAATATAGCTGGGATTTTCACCAGAAACTAATTTAAACTGTTATTTATTTTTCAAATTTCACATCAGTAGTATCTTCCATCTCTTCTTCAACACCTACACTTATCAAACTCTCACTATCTCTACACTCCTCTTGACCAGCAAAGAAACCTAACTCTATATCATCATAAACCTTTTTTACATCCAACATTGAACCATGCAAAATAGCTGTGTTCATTTAATTTAGACATAATGCAGGACTTTTTACATAGTATAATCTTCTTACTAACTTCCGCATTTCAGAATGGTGTACTGCTAACATTCTTAAATGATGAAAACGACTTTGACACACCTTCTTAGAAAGACAATGTAAAGAATGACCTTGCAGCCCTGTATTGTTCCTCACTTTGCAAGGATCCAGTCCTTGCAATATCTTAATCTTCTGTTTGACAGTTGTTTTCTCCATATTCTCTTAACAAATTAAGTAATATATCAATAGATTCCTGTCGTACACTACAATTACTACTACAATCCCATGTAAACACTGGAGCCTGTGTACGTCTCCCTTGAACTTCCTCAGCTATTACTTCTTCCACGTTTCTAGGAACCATCTTTTCTTTTTCAATTGGACAACCATTTTTCAGTTTGTAACAATGACCACAGGTATCAACTGCACTAATGTATTTTGTTGAAAATAGCTTTCCTCATTAAAAAAAGGTTTTGTACTAGAAGTTTGCTTCCGTTTCCCAGAAAATAATTTACAAAAATTAGTTCTATTTACAATTCTCCTTCATAGACTGCATTATTGTTTTTAAAGTTTTCAATCTTTTTAAAACTAAGATAAACAATTTTCTTTTCAATTAAAAAGCTTTTTCAATAACACTTAGAACCTCCTTTTTTTGTTTGTAAAATGCTGATCTCCCTTTTGTATTTTTTACACTTTTTTAACAAATTGTAGAGAACTCTACTTTTATACAATCTTTTTCAAATTTCTAAAAATTGTTTCTTCCAGGTTTCCACATTTTTTTTTCTGATAATCCAATTTTGTAGTTTTTTGTACATTTTTCTTTCCCTTTTGTTTCACTGTATTTTTATCTCTCTGTTCATTTTCTTTTAGAATTTGAAAGACCCTTTAAAACTTTTTTCAAAAATTCTTTACTTCTCTTCCCAGAAAGCTTTTTCATTAAGGATCCATGTTGTACTTGATCTAATTGTTCTTTTGCTTTTTTCTTTACATAGGCCTCCTTTTTTCGTTCTCTTTTGCTTTGCTCTTTTTTTGTCATTGTAACTCCGTCTTAATAATTATGCAAAATATCTGCAAAAAAATACATTTTTGAAAACAATTTTATATAATTGAAATAATTATAAATAAATATTCACATCTATATATATATAAAAATACATACAAACATACTACATCAATGATTAGAGCAGTGGAACAGTACTACCTGGGTAATTTGACAAGTCTATGAGTAGTGTGTAGGAGATTAGAGCACAGCATTGGTACTACACATGTGATTGTGGAAGTGCATTGTTAGTACCTGCATCATTGCATGAGTACATGGCTACTGACTGAAAGATTAGAATACTTTATATGTTAGTGCCTGGCTCATTGCAAGAGTACATGAGTAGTGACTGGATGAATATAGTGCTGCAAAGAGAGTGCATGTTAAATTTATAACTGCTAAGGTATTGGAAGAGTGATTAGATAAGTACATAGCGTTGCATGGATGATTGGAAAAGTGCATGGGCAGAGACATGAGGATTGCTGGACTGCATGGGTGCTACCTAGGGAATTGGAGGAGTGAATCAGTAGTATGTATCTGGTTAGAGATATGCATTGATAGTACACATAGGATTGTAATAGTGCATATGTTAGTGCCTGGGTCATTGCAAGAGTACGTGAGTAGTGACTGGATGATTATAGTGCTGCAAAGACAGTACATGTTAAATTTATAACTGCTAAGGTATTGGCGAAGTGATTAGATAAGTACATAGTGCTACATGGATGATTGGAAAAGTGCATAGGCAGAGAAAGGGGGATTCCTGGAGTACATGGGTACTACCTAGTGAATTGAATGAGTGAACCAGTAGTATGTAGTTGATTATAGATATGCATGGATAGTAGACAGAGGATTGTAATAGTGCATATGTTAGTGCCTGGGTCATTGCATGAGTACATGAGCAGTGACTGGATGTTTACAGTGATGCAAAGAGAGTACCTGGTGAATGTATTACTGCTAGGGTATTGGCAGAGTGATTAAATAAGTACATAGTGCTGCATAGATGATCGCAAAAGTGCATGGGCAGAGACAGGAGGATTGCTGGACTGTATGGGTACTACCTAGGGAATTGGAGAAGTGAATTAGTAGTATGTAGCTGATTAGAGATCTGCATGGATAGGACACAGAGGATTGTAATACTGCATATGTTAGTGCCTGGATCATTGCATGAGTACGTTAGCAGTGACTGGACGATTACAGTGATGCAAACAGAGTGCATGGTGAATTTATAAGTGTTTAGATATTGGCGGAGTGATAGGATAAGTAGATAGTGCTGGATGGGTGATTGGAGAAGTGTATAGGACTGACAGGAGGATTCCTAGACTGCATAGGTACTAACTGAGTATTTAGAAGAGTGTATCAATATTATGTGCCTGGTTAGAGGTCTCCATGCATAGTGCACATAATATTGTAGCTGTACTAGTGTTACTGGCTAGGCCATTCCATAAGCACATGACTACTAACTAGAATGATTACAGTGCTGAAAACACAGTGCATGGTGAATTTATAAGTGCTTAGGTATTGGCGGAGTGATAGGATAAGTAGATTGTGCTGGATGGGTGGTTGGAGAAGTGCATGGGACAGACAGGAGGATTCCCATACTGCATAGGTACGAACTGGGTATTTAGAAGAGTGTATCAATAGTAAGCCTGGGCGTTAAACTACGCTCCGTTCGCGGAGCTTGCGAAGTTTTGGTAACTTCGCGCTTCGCGTAGAGCGCGAAGTTGCAGATTGCTACGCAATCTAGCGCGTAGCGTAGTAAATTTGCTTCCTCGCGCGCTCAATATTCATTCTCGCGCGCGCGGTAACGTCTTACCTTGATTCTGCGATCGCCAACTTGCTTTTCTGTCTGTTTGCGAACGCCACGAGATTTGTACTATGGCTGCCCAACCCCGCGAGAGTGTGCGACCCCGAACACGTCATTGGTGCGCGCGAGCTGACTTCCGGCGGCTGTTTTGGTAAGATCGCGATCCCGAACATGGAAAAACTGCAATCTGGCAAAGAATATCTCGCGAGCTTCATAAAACCTTCTCTAAAATGATCATTTTGCTCAGAAAACTCCTCAGATTGTGATCTTGCTGTAGTCTTTGTGTAAGAAAGAGTCCTTTAATTTTTTTAACACTTTTTTTTCAAGAGGAAGGAAGTGCCCCTGACACTACAACTTCCTGTTCCTGTCCAGCAGGCTCCTCCCATGTGCTTTGTGCATGTGTTGTTCACTTTCATTTGGATTTGGAGCTGGAAGGATCACTTTTTGTGTCTGTCTGCTGCATCATACCATTTTTTTGGATTTATTTGAGGAATTTTTGATTTGAGATTTAATTTATGACAAGTAAGTTGGAGAATTGGTGTGTTTGTTTCATTGGGGCTTGTTTGTTCCTATATTTTTCTGGGATTTTTATTGTTTTTCAAAATTATTGTTGCGGTGGGTGGCCTGTACTACTTTCAATATGGGCCTAGTTGTTTTTCTCTGCAATTTCAGCCAGTAGGGTACCCATGGGTCCATGTTTTGTGGTGTCTGTAGAATTTCTACATCATGTAGGGCATGGATGGCATGGGATTTAAATGCTAAACGTGGCTGTGGTGTATTTCACTGTTGGTGTGTGTGCGTGATTTACCTTTGTTGGATGTGTGTGCTTGTGGCCTAGTAGTCTTCCACTAGGCCCAGAGGTAGTCAGCCTCCAAGCTGTGGTGCGTGATTTTAAATGTACAGTTGGTGTTGTCTGGTGATTTTCCTTTACTCCATGGATGGCTTTGGATTTTATTGCAAAAGGTGTGTTTGGGGTGCAATAGCATTTTTTGGGTGTGTTCTAAACAAATTGGGCTATTTTGGCCTGCATGTAAGGCAAGGGATTCAGCTCGCGAACTTTCGGTAACTCTGCACAGCGCGACAACGCAGACTTACAGTTTTCGTCATTTTTGCGCTCGCAATATGCGTGTTCGCGCACGCGAGAAAGACTTTTTGTACAGTTCGCGATCCCGAACACGCAGCTTTTGCAATCTGGCAAACAATATCTCGCGAGCAACATAGACCCTTCTCGAAAACGCTTTTTTGTGCATTTCTGCACAAAAAAACTCCTCAGGCTGTCATTGAGCTGTAGGTTTGGAGCAGGGAGAAGCTGTTATTTGTCTGGAAAACATTTTTATGAGAGGGATTAAGTTCCACAGACACTACAACTTCCTCTTCCTGTCCTTTCCAATCACTTTTTGTGTGTTATTGTGGTGGGGGGGCTGAGCATGTGTGTGGCGGCCATTTTAGGAAGGCATGCATTGTGCCTTTGCCATAGGCGTCCATTGACTGTCTCCCATTTCTTGTGGTTGTTGTGGGTGTGTGGCGGCCATTTTGTGAAGCCATCCAAGCAGTGTGCTTGCTTTTGCCATCCGGTTCCAAGCTTGTGGCCTAGTAGTCTTCCACTAGGCCCAGAGGTAGTCAGCCTCCAACCTGTGGTGCGTGATTTAAATGTACAGTGGTGTTGTCTGGTGATTTTCCTTTACTCCATGGATGGCTTTGGATTTTGTTGCAAAAGGTGTGTTTGGGGTGCAATAGAATTTTTTGGGTGTGTGCTAAACAAATTGGGCTATTTTGGCCTGCATGTAAGGCAAGGGATTCAGCTCGCGAACGGCCATTTTAGGAAGGCATGCATTGTGCCTTTGCCATAGGCGTCCATTGACTGTCTCCCATTTCTTGTGGTTGTTGTGGGTGTGTGGCGGCCATTTTGTGAAGCCATCCAAGCAGTGTGCTTGCTTTTGCCATCCGGTTCCAAGCTTGTGGCCTAGTAGTCTTCCACTAGGCCCAGAGGTAGTCAGCCTCCAAGCTGTGGTGCGTGATTTTACATGTACAGTTGGTGTTGTCTGGTGATTTTCCTTTACTCCATGGATGGCTTTGGATTTTATTGCAAAAGGTGTGTTTGGGGTGCAATAGCATTTTTTGGGTCTGTGCTAAACAAATTGGGCTATTTTGGCCTGCATGTAAGGCAAGGGATTCAGCTCGCGAACTTTCGGTAACTCTGCACAGCGCGACAACGCGGACTTACAGTTTTCGTCATTTTTGCGCTCGCAATATGCGTGTTCGCGCACGCGAGAAAGCCTTTTTGTACAATTCGCGATCCCGAACACGCAGCTTTTGCAATCTGGCAAACAATATCTCGCGAGCAACATAGACCCTTCTCGAAAACGCTTTTTTGTGCATTTCTGCACAAAAAACTCCTCAGAGGCTGTCATTGAACTGTAGGTTTGGAGCAGGGAGAAGCTGTTATTTGTCTGGAAAACATTTTTATGAGAGGGATTAAGTTCCACAGACACTACAACTTCCTCTTCCTGTCCTTTCCAATCACTTTTTGTGTGTTATTGTGGTGGGGGGGCTGAGCATGTGTGTGGCGGCCATTTTAGGAAGGCATGCATTGTGCCTTTGCCATAGGCGTCCATTGACTGTCTCCCATTTCTTGTGGTTGTTGTGGGTGTGTGGCGGCCATTTTGTGAAGCCATCCAAGCAGTGTGCTTGCTTTTGCCATCCGGTTCCAAGCTTGTGGCCTAGTAGTCTTCCACTAGGCCCAGAGGTAGTCAGCCTCCAACCTGTGGTGCGTGATTTAAATGTACAGTGGTGTTGTCTGGTGATTTTCCTTTACTCCATGGATGGCTTTGGATTTTGTTGCAAAAGGTGTGTTTGGGGTGCAATAGCATTTTTTGGGTGTGTGCTAAACAAATTGGGCTATTTTGGCCTGCATGTAAGGCAAGGGATTCAGCTCGCGAACGGCCATTTTAGGAAGGCATGCATTGTGCCTTTGCCATAGGCGTCCATTGACTGTCTCCCATTTCTTGTGGTTGTTGTGGGTGTGTGGCGGCCATTTTGTGAAGCCATCCAAGCAGTGTGCTTGCTTTTGCCATCCGGTTCCAAGCTTGTGGCCTAGTAGTCTTCCACTAGGCCCAGAGGTAGTCAGCCTCCAAGCTGTGGTGCGTGATTTTACATGTACAGTTGGTGTTGTCTGGTGATTTTCCTTTACTCCATGGATGGCTTTGGATTTTATTGCAAAAGGTGTGTTTGGGGTGCAATAGCATTTTTTGGGTGTGTGCTAAACAAATTGGGCTATTTTGGCCTGCATGTAAGGCAAGGGATTCAGCTCGCGAACTTTCGGTAACTCTGCACAGCGCGACAACGCGGACTTACAGTTTTCGTCATTTTTGCGCTCGCAATATGCGTGTTCGCGCACGCGAGAAAGCCTTTTTGTACAGTTCGCGATCCCGAACACGCAGCTTTTGCAATCTGGCAAACAATATCTCGCGAGCAACATAGACCCTTCTCGAAAACGCTTTTTTGTGCATTCCTGCACAAAAAACTCCTCAGGCTGTCATTGAGCTGTAGGTTTGGAGCAGGGAGAAGCTGTTATTTGTCTGGAAAACATTTTTATGAGAGGGATTAAGTTCCACAGACACTACAACTTCCTCTTCCTGTCCTTTCCAATCACTTTTTGTGTGTTATTGTGGTGGGGGGGCTGAGCATGTGTGTGGCGGCCATTTTAGGAAGGCATGCATTGTGCCTTTGCCATAGGCGTCCATTGACTGTCTCCCATTTCTTGTGGTTGTTGTGGGTGTGTGGCGGCCATTTTGTGAAGCCATCCAAGCAGTGTGCTTGCTTTTGCCATCCGGTTCCAAGCTTGTGGCCTAGTAGTCTTCCACTAGGCCCAGAGGTAGTCAGCCTCCAAACTGTGGTGCGTGATTTTACATGTACAGTTGGTGTTGTCTGGTGATTTTCCTTTACTCCATGGATGGCTTTGGATTTTATTGCAAAAGGTGTGTTTGGGGTGCAATAGCATTTTTTGGGTGTGTGCTAAACAAATTGGGCTATTTTGGCCTGCATGTAAGGCAAGGGATTCAGCTCGCGAACTTTCGGTAACTCTGCACAGCGCGACAACGCGGACTTACAGTTTTCGTCATTTTTGCGCTCGCAGTATGCGTGTTCGCGCACGCGAGAAAGCCTTTTTGTACAGTTCGCGATCCCGAACACTCAGCTTTTGCAATCTGGCAAACAATATCTCGCGAGCAACATAGACCCTTCTCTAAAACGCTTTTTTGTGCATTTCTGCACAAAATACTCCTCAGGCTGTCATTGAGCTGTAGGTTTGGAGCAGGGAGAAGCTGTTATTTGTCTGGAAAACATTTTTATGAGAGGGATTAAGTTCCACAGACACTACAACTTCCTCTTCCTGTCCTTTCCAATCACTTTTTGTGTGTTATTGTAGTGGGTGGGCTGGGCATGTGTGTGGCGGCTATTTTAGGAAGGCATGCATTGGGCCTTTGCCATAGGCGTCCAAACTTGTGGCCTAGTCGTACAGTAGGCCCAGGGGTACAACTCAGCAATCATCACGGCGGTTTTTTTTTCCTTGCTATTCTTCTTCCTAAGTGTACACTACACAGTACAAATACAACAGGATCCCTGGCCTTGTCAGTCTCTTAATGGCTGGCTATACTGTTGATGTTGTTCACTGACTTCATGAAATTTAATAATTGTGATGACCACCCACGAGACACTAATAAGTTATATATTATATTATGGATCTTTTGACTGATGTTCTTCTGGCTTTTTTGCTTTTAGGTGCACAAAAGACAGAGGTGTGTCATCATCATCCACTGTTGTGGTGCCAGACCGACGTCCTGCTGCTGTAGTGTACACAACGTGACGTGTCAGTGACCTGACCAGGCATCTCTGCAACTTGTGCAACTGAGTGCTGTTTTGACATCTGTTGAAGATGCCCCCAAAGAAAGCAGGTAGCAGGTCCTCCGGTACCAAGAAAGTTGCCATGGAGAAGAAGGAACAGAAGAAGAAGGAAGTGTCACTTAAGTCTGGTGTGCCCCCCAAAACCTTTTTTGGTTCACCAAAAATGAGGCCTGCAGCAGCGGTGTCGGGGGGGGCAAGCTGGGGGCAGCACCTCCACATCAGTGGGCCCAACCCACCAACCCATGCCCAAGCAGATGAGTGTGGAAGAGGTAGCCAGCCTTATGGTAGAAAGCAGTGATGCTGAGCCTGAACTAAACTTATCGCTATCTCAAAGTAGTACACAATCAACGCAGGAGGGAACATCATCAACACAGCAGATAAGTGATCAACAGCCGCAGCTACCGCCCGCAATAGTAGCTGTTCCTCCTGAAGTAGGGGCAGTTCAGGAAATTGAGCCTCATGCAGAGGAAGAAGAGGAAGCCACTCCTTTAGAAGTTGCATTGGCTTTTAAATCCCCAGCAAGGAAAAGGAGGGTTAGTACATCAAGTTCTTCACCAAGCCCCCCTTCTGATGATCTAGATGTCACTTGGAAGCCACAAACTGAGTCTGAGAGGGAAACACATCACAAGAGCAGGCATGGCAAAAGGAAGGTTCCAGAAAGCCTTACACTTTTGGATGTTGATGTAGAAGAGCAGGTTGATGATGATGATGATGATGAGCCAGTCATCACAAACATCACTCCCGGGCCTGAGGAGATGGAGAGCAACATTTTTACATTATCAAAAATGGATGCGAGGGATGTAGCACGCATACCTCCAACACAGGTAACACCAACACGACCTCCAGCTTCCATATTTACATTAGCAAAGGGCCGGCAGCGTCCTACATCCAGCACAACAAGCACCACCTCAGCAGAAGTAGGTAGTGGTCCTGCACAGAGTCAAATTCAACACACACCCTCCAGTTCATCCGGCATTGGAAGTGGGAGTGGCACCTCCAGCAGGAGACAAAAGTTAAGCTCCCCAGTGTGGGACTACTTTACGGTTAGCCCAAAGGAGGAGAACATTGCTGTATGCTCCGTTTGTCATTCCTCTGTTAGCCGTGGAAAGCTTGGTACAAACTATGGTACCGGAGGCCAAATGACCCATCTGAAAAAACACCACGCAATCCAGTGGGAGGAGCACCTTAGGCTCATCAAAACTGGAACCATTGCTGTTGGGCATAAACGAGTAGAAAGTCCGCTCACGGTGGAACAGGAAGAAGAGGGAGACATTCTCTGTGCTAGTGGTACACAAAGTAGCCCTGTCCCCAGCACTGCAGTGGTAACGCCCACATCCTCAGCCACATCTCATTGGCACAAGAGTAAGAGCCAGCCTGAGACACCAAGGAGTACTGCTGGGCCAAAAAGTGCGACGTCGACCACAGGAAGGAATACCATGCAGCCTACCATTCTTAGCATGTTTAGTAGGCCGGAGGGGCAGTACGAACGCAATCACCCAATAGCACGTTTGTACAATGCTAAGCTGGCAAAAATGTTAGCACTGGACCTTCTCCCTTTTTCTTTTGTTGAAGGGGTGGGTTTTCTTGAGTTTGTGACCACCATCTGCCCAAAATGGAAAGTTCCCAGCCGCTACTATTTTGCAAGAGTTGCTGTTCCAGCACTACATCACGACGTGCTTGAATTGCTTGGAAAAGCCTTAAAACAGAGTGCTGTTCAGAGTATACACCTGACAACAGACATGTGGACCAGTTGCCAAGCCACTGATTACATGTGCATCACTGCACACTGGGTCTCTTTTTCGGGTGTTAAAGATAAGATATCTGACGGCGTTGTTGACACCGCTGAGATTTTTAAAGACACTCGCAAACATGCAACTGTAGCCATGTTTGCAATGGAGAAATCTCATACTGCTGCTAACATTTTGGATGAGTTTAACAGCAAGGTGTTTAAGTGGCTGCGACCAAGAGGTCTTACCATTGGTTTTGTTGCAACGGACAATGGCAGTAATGTAGTTCGGGCCATGAAAGATGGTGGGTATTTCAGGGTGCCATGTTTGGCACACTGCATTAACATTGTTGTGCAAGACTTTCTGAAAAATGAAAGCAAAGTCAGCAGCTTACTGACCACCTGCAGAAGAATATGCACACATTTCAACCATTCTTTTAAAGCCCGGAAGGAGCTGAGGGTGATTCAACGTGAGCATAAAATGCCAGTCAAAGCACTCATCCAAGAGGTGCCAACACGTTGGAACTCAACGTATTACATGCTTGAGCGTCTGTTTGAGCAGTACATACCACTTAATGCTTATGTCATGAAAAGGTCAGGGGATCCTACAGTGAAAGGCATGAGAGTTGAGATGACCCAATGGGACCTTGTCAAAAGCCTGACAGAGATGCTACTTCCTTTTGAGGTCTTCACCCGTGAAGTGAGCCGGGAGGACTGTACTATGGGCCAATCTATCCCATTGTTGTACATGCTAGAGCAACAGCTGAAGGAGGTGGCAGAAATGTACGCAGATGTGGATGACAAAGTAGAAGCACATTCTTTGGCAGACACCTTATCCGCTCGCTTATCTCACAATACAAGGATTCAAAATAACATTCTGTCAGATCCACATTACATTACTGCCTCAATTTTGGATCCACGTTACAAATTATTGCTGTGCAGTAATGAAGTCATTCCTTTTTCAGAAGTGAATGTTGCCCAGTACAAAACTTTGATAGCTGAGGAAGCCACTGAGTTTGAAAACGAAAGGATCTTCATTAAAGGCCCGCCCCTCCAGGGCAGAAAAAGTACTGCAGGGCACCCAGAACGAAGTTCTACTTCAGAAGCCAAGAGCAGTGCGTTTGCCTCCCAGCAGTCAACACTGCCAGCAGCAATAACATCAACAGCACCAACAGGATCATCAGGCACATTTACAAAAACGGCAGGTGATTGGTTTCTACGGAAAGGGTATTGCACATCAATGACTTATGCAAAGGCAAAAGAGGCCCAGGAAATCGGAGCACCCCTGAACATTGAGCGGATGGTTCAGGCCTATCTAGATGACACAACAGAGGTCTACATGGAGCAAAGCCCATTGGTGTATTGGTATGGGAAAAGAAGCCAATGGCCAGTGCTCAGCAAGCTGGCGATAAAGTATGTGGCTTGCCCTGTTGCAAGTGTCTCTTCAGAGCGTGTTTTCAGTGCTGCTGGTGCCATTGTTACTGTCAAAAGGACCAGTCTCTCGCCCAAAAGTGTTGAGAGGTTAACCATGATCAAAATTAATCAACACTTTATACCACCGGAGTACAAAATACGTGAATCACAGGAGGAAGAGGAGAGTGACTTTGATGACATAAGTAGTGGATTGTTAGACGTACTACTGTCCGAACCACCAGAGTTTGAGGACGAGCTCCTCTTCCCTGACAACTAGGCTTTCAAATTGTTCTCCCTTCCTTTATTTGTGTGTGACTGTGTGTATCTGTTTTTCTGGTTCAAAATCTACATTCACAACAAAGCCATCAACAGTCTCCTTTTTTATTTCCCTATTGGAGTTGCACGTCTGTGCATAAATGTCCACTCCACTCCTCAGGGTCCTGCTCCATGTTCCTTACTCTCCCTAAGTACATTTCAAGCAAGTCAGACATTGGATGGAGATGGAGAATAGTACAATACATGTTGCCTCTAACAGTCCCTCCATAAGAAGTGAAACGTGACTCCACCTATATTCCATTTTGTTTCCAATCCGAAAGAAACTCATCACTGACTGGCAGAAGGCTAGGCAGGCATCAGATCAGACAGCCAAAGAGAACACCAAGACAGGTAATGAGTGATTATTGTGAATGATGGTGGCATGCATTGCATTGGATGCTGGCTGACTACGAAGAATTGTGCATGCCATGAAGTAGAACTATACTAGTTTATCGACAAAGTACAAGTGACTCAGGTGTGGTGACAGTTAATGTTTCCTTGTTGTTTAATAATGACCACATTGTACTCCTACCACTGCAGGTGCCGGCCAATATCCGTTGCAATTTGGTAATATGGAATATATTATAAACTTAATCAGTCACTACAGACTGAGTTGGTGTTGGAGAATACGTACCACACGGTCACCATCATTGAGGATGCTGAGCATTCTATCTTTGCACACAGTCAGTTGGATTGGAGAAAATTTATGGAATAACGGCGTTTCATGGGCTGACATAAAAGGTAAAAAGTTTGAACAAGAACCACAGCAGACCTAGGCTAGATGTCCGTGTAGTGGTGTGGACTGGAGTAGAGTGTAGTGGTATGACGGACAGTGGCGCATTGATTTAGTCACTTCATTGGGAAAATTCTAGGTTGCTGCAGTGCATTTGACATTTCTCTGGCTCGGTCAAAATGTAAGTAAGGGGTAGGGTGCCTGGCCTGTGCCGCGGTTCTCCTGTTCTGTGGCTGTGCTGGCTCCTGAATCCTGTCCCGTTGTTGTTGTACCTTAATGCTTGCTGTAGAGTAGACACACTATGTAGCCTATCCAAGCTGCCTCAGTCTGAAAGTGTTCTCTCCAGAGTGTTGTCTTGCACTCCACTATAATTGAGTTTATTGTTGTAAAGGCTGTAATTTTTCAATACCCCGTTTGTTTTTCCATCTACACTTACAGGCCGGCCTTTACCCTGTGCTACAGTGGGAGAAACGACTCACACGTACCTTACCAATACGCATCAGGCTTTTCATGGGCTGACATAAAAGGTAAAAAGTTTAAACAAGAACCACAGCAGACCTAGGCTAGATGTCCGTGTAGTGGTGTGGACTGGAGTAGAGTGTAGTGGTATGACGGACAGTGGCGCATTGATTTAGTCACTTCATTGGGAAAATTCTAGGTTGCTGCAGTGCATTTGACATTTCTCTGGCTCGGTCAAAATGTAAGTAAGGGGTAGGGTGCCTGGCCTGTGCCGCGGTTCTCCTGTTCTGTGGCTGTGCTGGCTCCTGAATCCTGTCCCGTTGTTGTTGTACCTTAATGCTTGCTGTAGAGTAGACACACTATGTAGCCTATCCAAGCTGCCTCAGTCTGAAAGTGTTCTCTCCAGAGTGTTGTCTTGCACTCCACTGTAATTGAGTTTATTGTTGTAAAGGCTGTAATTTTTCAATACCCCGTTTGTTTTTCCATCTACACTTACAGGCCGGCCGGCCCTTTACCCTGTGCTACAGTGGGAGAAACGACTCACACGTACCTTACCAATACGCATCAGGCAGGCAGTGATACCCAAGATTGATGTGCGGAGTGTCCATGGAAGGGAGGACCAAGAAGAATGACGAGAATGATGCAACTCCTCATTTGGACCAGGATAATACAGTAACTTTAGTATCATCATTCGTCTTTACATTTATTTGCTTGCTTTTTTCTCTTTAATCATTACGACTGTGTGTTGTGGTTTGTTTCTTAATTGATCCAACTTTTTTTTAGTTTCCTTAGCTAGCTTGAAAAATGAAAGTAAGCCCGGTAGAGCATGTAATTGGGTTCGGTCTGAGCTCTGAGGGCGTCAGACAGGCAAGGCAAATTTCAATTTCGTCCCTGACTGTACTGTCTCATTGGGTCATAGTAGTTATAGTACAACTCATTATCTCATTAACCATCAAGTTATCCTCCTCAGCATGCATGCATTTGCTTTCTCTCACTTCATACTTTGATTTCTTTGATAATGGATCATGGTCGTCTTACAAGATTGTGTTTTACTTTTGTTGTTTCCATGCATATTGTCTGTTTTTCTTTCTCAAACCTTTCCCAAAACCCCACTTCCCATCCAATCATCAATCCCTAACCCTCTTCCCCCGGGCTGTGTGATTTATATTGAGGTGTGATGTGATGACTATGTACACCAATTGATCACACGCTTGCTGGGGCAGATGTGGTGAAAGCAACACTAATTGAATTTCAACTAAGGCAGGGCAAGGATCTTCTTCTGCTTGACCACCCATGCTGTAGTTTACTTTGTGTTCTGTTCCACTCCTCCTCCCTGAGTCTCAGTCAAGTGACTTTCTCTTTCTTTTTTCAAACGCTATTGCCAGTGTCTACTACTACCACCACTATAATGGCATCTACTCCGTCAATTTGGGAAACCAACCATGCAGCCATCAGTGTGCCGAACTTCATCATCAATCACAGGTAAGATAAGTTTGGTGGGAGGTATGGACTAGGAGGAGAGACTGACAGTACTATGACAATTAAAAATAACTCAGTGAGGGGTACTGCATCTATCGGTTTGTGTGTTACAAAATCGGCAGATCTTTTAAATCAAACACTGGCTGTGGGCATGCAGCAGCACGGAAACAAAGTAAACAACCATGTAACTTACATTGAATTCGGAAAACTGTAACCCACCACAAAAAACATTAACATCATATAAATAAATAGTAAGTATATTTTTAATATCCCCTAACAAAAATAAACTATCCCGCTCTGACCTAACCCACCCCCCTCCCTAACCCCAACGAAACGAAAGTCCAAAGTCCCAATGTCCGTTGAAATCCCCAACGCCCACAAACCCACCCACCAACAAAAGGAATTAAAAAAGGGGCAAACGACGAGGTCCTCTATTGTCGGCGGGCCTTAAGGTGTTTGTCCACCAGGATCTTGACCCGCTTCTCCATGTTCTCCTCCCAGCGGGCCATCCGGCGGAGCAGCTGGCGGCGAAATGCCCTAAAGTTGCTTCCAGGGTGGGGGGCAGCAGTGCTGGAAATCGAGGCGCGGCGGCGGGCGAATGCCGGACCACGGCGCCATGAAAGTGGAGGCCGGGCCTGACTGGGGCCCGGGGCATTGGAGGAGGCTGCAGCTTCAGCCGCCTCCTCCTCCTCCTCCTCCTGAGCCACCAGCTGGCGATAATGCTCGCAGATGGCCTCCAGTTTCCGGCGCCGGGCCCTAGCGGCCAACTCCTTCCTTGATGGTTTATTGGAAGGAGTATCATCTATATCAAAAAAGAAAAAGAACATGTTGGAGCCAATACTCTTAGCAAAACAGGAACACTAAAATCATTCAACACATAGTGTCACAGTATCACTAGCAAGCACAGTTCATAACATTTGGGATTTGGTGCTGGGGTAAGTATCTCTAATCCTACTTCCTTGGACTCTAACATTTGTGACCGTTTCAGACATTATTTATAAATATAATCGTACTATGTATGTACTGCGGTACACCAGTCGTGCTGTTCTTATCTGTAGTTTAGCCCAATTACATAACCTTGTTGTAGGCGGCATGCCAGGTCCATCAGCTAAGCTTGCACCCAAGAGAAACAGATATGAGCCACATGATGATGCAGACTCACGTTACTTTTATTTACTACTACTGTCTGCAGGTGGGGAAGCTCATCTTTTTGTCTGACGCCTTACGGCCGTTGGCACTGGTCATACTCTGTTACATGAGGGCAAATGGCATGCACAATTTCACTTACACCCTGCCATGGGTACTACAAAAAGGCTGATTATTTATTTATCGGATCCAACGATCATTGCTTATATTCATATTATAGATGCTGCTAGTGCTAATACGATATACGACATCAGGTCGGTAGCGGTCGGTGGTGGGAGTGCTGCCGGTCGGTGACGTGGGAAGGTGCAGGGTGGGGATAGTAAACGATGGATTAAGGACATTCACAGGTAATTAAAGAATACATAAAAAAAAACATTGCTGCACACAGTAGCACACACTGCATCGCATTCGGCGGTGCAGCGCGCACCTTGAAAATAGTTTTATTTATTTTTATGTTGATTACCTGTATTTGGCCGTAACAGTAATACACAGTTTACTCGCCAGTGCCACCCACCCGTCCCCTCCCCATGTCGCCGCCCGCCAACAATCCCACCACCAACCGCTACTGCAGAGGGTACTTTGCTTTCATTGCTTGTGTAACCAATATACAAAAACATTAAACAACAGATAGGCCACCCTTTGCAGGCTGGCTGCCCCAATCGAAAATACATTAATAATAATAGGTAGGGAGTGGTCCCCAGAGTGGGAGGAAGGGGTTTCCGCTTGATAATATATGACGTGCTTGCAAACTACTGCAAGTGTACTGTATGCTCATAATACTACCTTGATTCCTCTAGGCTTTGCTACTGTCGCGCAGTTTCTGTTACATTTTCTTCAAAGTAAGAATCTCCAGTGACACTTTCCACCTATACTGTCTCTTGGTGATAGTACATCCAGGCATACATCCATTAAAGTAAACGTCTATCCTTTTGTATATATCTCTTAACAAACCTTAGTAGGTTTCACCAACAAACACCCATGCTTCTGCTCCTTCCTTCCTTGCCTTGGCTTTGAGTTTGAACCAAAAACACCGCTGACTCTTGCTATCTAGTACTATCCACCCATACTGTGTCGCCCACCCAGGCAGGCATTCTTTCACCTTCCACCCATCCTTCAACAACCCATGCATCTGATCTTATTACTATCAGACTCCTATACATGCTTCCAACAACATATCCTTCTCTGCCAGTCAGTCATATTGTTTATCTCGCCCGTCCTTCCACCCTTAGTGCTTTCCCTCTATGTTCAACACATCCATGAAGGTCATCTGATCTGAGTTTGTCTTCTCCATAAAACATTCACAGCTGATTTTGGAGTCAAATAGAAGAGGCCATTGGTTACTCTACTCACGCTGGTAATGCTACGTAAAGGGTGTCTTCTTCAACCGTTGTATAATGTCGCACAGTACAGTGAAATAGTGAACACAGTTCCATCTAGCTGTAATGTCAAGAAGTAATGAATATAACTTACCGCCGCCGGCCACTGCTGCTGGATCCCCCCTGGGCCCTGTGTCTCCTGCAGGTGCCGCCAGTTCGCCTGCCCCCTCCGGAATGGCCGCATCGCTGGCCCCAACGGCACTGGTGGATGGTAGTGTGCCTAGAAAAAAGCATCAAACATTTTTTAGATGCCTGTAAACCTCCCCCTATTTTAAGTGTTCACTTGGAACATTGAACAAAAAGTTAATGCGATGCAACATACATCAGCACTAGACAGTAAGTACAGTCAGTAGACAGACACTAGTAGGATATGGTTCCACTTCCTAGGGTCATCTAGTCCTACTCTACTCTTTTGAAAGTTAGCCTGAGCCATGAGTAACCCTTTTAGATTCATCATGTCGACTACTACTCTTTTGGTGCATATTATACCTGCCAGCGTATTGACATGTGCAGTAGATGCCTTTAAGGCCGCTTGACTGTTGCGTACAAGTGAAGAGGTCGAAAAAAAAACAACATATTGACTTTGTTTAGTTTATATTGCTTAGCCATCACACATACATGTTACACTTTTTGGCATGACTGCAAAATGCTAGCATCATTCACCAGTATACTATCTAACGGCTAACTCGCAGCGTTTTTCTCATATATCATAGGCGGAAGATTCCCTTCTACAAACCAGAGATTTACAGAGCATAGTGGATGCAAGATGATGTAACCAGTATTTCTACGTTCTACGGTGAGGGATCTTCCAGAATTATAAAGATCTTGGCTCTTGTTCTTGTTGTCAATCATGCACTTGTAAATGTTTACTGTTTTAATGTTAGGCTTTTTGCTGGCTTATTGACTATGGCTGTCGTAAATTAAATTTCATATTAACGATGTACAGAGTTTGATACTTGTTTCAAATAAACCTTTTGAACTTACACATAGACTCTGTGGTATTTGGTGTGGTGGAGTGGACTTACACAAGTGTGTGAGCAAAATGGTGTTTGTTATTATGTTCTGGATTGTCTCTGTCTCCGTCATCATCAACATTGTGTATCGTCTTCGTGGGGGGGTCGGGAGTGGGACCCTAATGTGAGACACTATAGCTAGTCTGTTAGGGGATCCTGGGTTCTTCGGACTGAGGTGTGATCAGTAAGATCCAACCTCCCATCAGCACCATCCTATTTTGTTGTGCATAGTTCTGTATGTGGCTCTGCAGAATCCTAGACAATAGTAGTATCATGTACTATCCGATCAAAAATACTAGTCAAATATCTGGTTGGGCATTTTGTTTGTGGTAATTGTCAAAGCCTCAACATTGAGAAGACTTGAAGAGGACAACCCAAAGGACAGGACCCAGTGGCTAGAGCTATTGGTCAATCAGAGTTTTATTGTTGCAAAGAAAACATTCTATTAAAGAGTGGGCAACTGTGCAAGCTTCGCTACACACAGAGTAATAATAGTAATAGTAGTAGTAGTATTAGTAGCACAGAGAGTCATAGCAGAGGGAGTTAGAAGCAACTTCGAGGCAGGGATAAACAGAATTAGTAAACAGATAGTCAAGGTCAAAGAAGTAAGCTTTTGTAAAAAAGAGATTCAGAAAGTGGAACCATAATTTAGAGTTTTGGAAAAAAAAGATGCAGTAACATAACATTTAGGGAAATATAAATGTCAATCTAACCAATGGAGGACTTACTGGGGCCAGCTGCAGGAGCCTCAGTAGAGGAGAGGTCCTGGGGTTCCCCCGCCGACTCCGACCCCGTCTTCTTGCCCCTGGGTGGTGCTGATGATCATGTAAAATATAATAAAGAAAGAGACCAACATTAAGGAGTGCTGTGAGAAAAATAATAAATCATTTGGAAAAACAATAAGTCAAAGAACATTTTAGGAAACAACAAGTGCAATAAAATTGACCTATCTAATCAGATGGATCGACTACTGGCTGCATCCTAGTGCATTTACGGATCGTCTACTTATTTATGAACACTCCAGTGTTCCTTGATCATTCTGATTCCAAATACTAACAAAGCCTAGTAAGTACCACCTGACCTACACCACCTATTCCAGACGGGCCAATTGTTCACTAAGTCTGCACTTCAATTTTTTTCAGCCATCAAATGCATAGATGATGAGATGGAGGACACATGCATAGTTGCATACATTAGTGCATACATACAACAAATTGTGGGTTGGTTGCATAATGCTGATCTAGTTCTGCTACTGACTGACCATGCTAAGCCTACCACTCACTAAACAAAGTACAAAAGGTTCGACGGAGGACTGGGGTAAGCAGCACTCAGTGACAGAGGATGCGTCACGCAGACCGCATAAAACAATTAGTAACTACTACTAACAAACTAAACATAGTATCCAATATCCATCCACCACTATTTCACAGTAGGACATTGGAAGGACTAGAGTCTCTCTAGCAAATCGCATTACCTAACTTCAGTTCTGTAAAGTAAACTCTTACATAATCAGCATCAGCACAAGCTAGCGCAAACTACGTTGCAAACAAGTAAGAGTACCACCGTGCACCTGGGTCCTTAAATCAAAGAACATTTTGCTTTTTGGAACGTAATACCAGCAACGCTTGGCACGCAGCAGTAATCTTGTTGTACATCTAATTTAATATACACAATCAGTTACTCACCAAGCCCGATGACCTCGACACCTAGCAGGTCCAACTGGTCCTGCTCCCGGTCCAGGATGTCGGACCACCGGTGAGCTAGCTGGTTGTGGGTGCGCCGGATCCCAGTGCACCGGAACACGGCCCGGCGCACCTTCGCCCACCGACGGTGCCGCTCCTGGGTAGCGTACCCGGAGCCGGGCCTGCCGCCTGCTGCCAAGGTCAAGGGGAGGAGGCGCTGGATGAAAAAAACAAGAGCCGCCACCTCCTCCTCCCCAAACAGTTGCCGGGCCTGCACCCCTGCAGGACGCATTCTGCCGCATGCAGGCGGCGCTTCTCTGCGCCTGCAGGTCCCTTGCCCTTGGGAATTGGTGTGCCCTTGGCCATGGTTCTGGGGTGGGTGGGAGGCGGAAAAGAAAAGTCCGAAGGGGAAAAAAAGTTAGGGGGAAGAAGATAGAAAGAACTTTATAAAAGTAACAAAAACACAGTAAAAGTAGAAATAAAATGCAAAATATAAACTGAGGCAAACAGAGAGATAGATAATAACTAAAAAAAGTCAGGAAAAAGGCTTTAAAGACAAAGGATTGCTGTGATAAAGGGAGGATACAAAAGTAGGCCCAGAAACATGGCATAGAGTGAAAAACAAGATGGCCGCGCCCATTCGCGACCGCGTGGGTAAGTTTGCGCGATATTTCTCGCGAACATGTACAATTTATCGCGAACAAGTAAAATGCGCTCCCGAACACGTCAATGCACATCGCGAACACGCTATCCGTGACCCGGAACAGGAAATAAGGCATCGCGAGCGGGCGGGACTATAGAAAAACAAGATGGCCGCGCCCATTGGCGACCGCATGGGTAAGATCGCGAGATATATCCCCCGAGCATGCAAACAGTTCCCCAAACATGCTTACCGCGCTCGCGAACAAGAAAAAGCCATCGCGAACAGGTTGCCACAAGCAACTACGCAAGCTCGCGAAGCTTCGCGAAGGTCGCGTAGTGCAATGACATCTTCGCGAAGCTTCGCGAAGCGCGACTACGCGAACTACGCCCAGGGTTAGTATGTACCTGGTTAGAGGTCTCCATGCATAGTGCACAGAATATTGTGGCTGTACTAGTAGTACTGGCTAGGCCATTCCATAAGTACATGACTACTAACTAGAATGATTACAGTGCTGCAAACAGAGTGCATGGTGAATTTATAAGTGCTTAGATATTGGTGGAATGATAGGATAAGTAGATAGTGCTGGATGGGTGATTGGAGAAGTGCATAGGACGGACAGGAGGATTCCTAGACTGCACAGGTACGAACTGAGTATTTAGAAGAGTGTACCAATAGTATGCAGCTGGTTAGAGGTCTGCATGGATAGTGCACAGAATATTGTAGCTGTATTCGTGTTAGTGGCTAGGCCATTGCATAAGTACATGACTAGTAATTGGAATAATTACAGTGCTGCAAACAGAGTGCATGTTGGATTTATAAGTACTTAGGTATTAGAGCACTGAATAGATAAGTGTATGTTGCTGGATGGGTGATTGGAGGCATGTATGAGTACTGACAGGACAATGCCTGCTCTGCAAGGACAGTGCTTATGGGATTAAAGTAGTGCATGAATCTCTGCTGCTACTTCACCTTTTTACAACTACTTTTAATATTACACCTAGCCAAATACAAAGCAGGAACCATTCACATTTCTCTGCTATAAGTCTCACCATATTACTGAAAAACATAAATGGATGTCTCTCTACCACAACACTATCTACACCTCATAAATTCACAAAACAAACTTCAATTTTAAACCAAGCACCAAACATTATGTGGTATATTTCTACTGTACCTCTTTAGAGATTAATAAAAACTAGTCTCATCACTAATACCTTGACTCAACATATGCATTTCCAATTTGAAATCAACACCTAAAATTATGCGGTACACTACTAATGTACATATCCACACACTGAAAGAAACTTCCATAATCAGCAATCCTTATTCCAAAACACACATAATACTATACAGAATTTATATTAAACAACATTTAAATACATTACAAAAAACTGCAATAAACATTTCTTCATTACAAAATATATCTCAAACTTCAAATTTCATGATTTAGATTGTATCTTTAAAAACACCTTTCAAATTGATTTGTAGATTATGAAGTATCAGAATCTCACACCAGATTTTCTTATGCACAACATCAATATAATGCACTGCTCTTAGCAAAACCAGAAATGGCAAAGTTTCCCTCTCTTTCTCCACACATATACATGTAAATACCAAATCACATTGCTTCCCAGATTAATTCAAATTCTAAAACACATTTCTATTGGTTACACCTATCAACCCTTGCCAACGGACTTCTAACTGAACCCAAACTGCTTCTGGAATTTTCTGGAGACGCGCCTCCACCGTGCACCATAAGCGATACCACTTTTTTTAATAACACACCACTTCTAAACATAGCACTGACTTGGGAAATCTCACTGCAATAACATATTACTTTATTATTTATAACCAATTCACATTTTAATGCCACAGATAACTTTCAACCCTTCACTCCTTCTGCTTAATGCCTGTTTCCATAGTAACAGGTCATGGAACACTCAACTGAACTCACAGGTCACAGGTGCAGTATATTTTCAAATTCAGCACACAATGTTGCAAATACAAACAGCAAGTGTGCATGACTTTCCAAAATATCAGCCTATCCTATCTAATGCACCTTTCAAACATTTTTTACTAACCAATAAGACACATGCTTTTTAGAGACAAAACATGCACCCTATGCTTCCCTCTATAATGTTCTTAAACAGCCAATCATTTCTCTTCTTTTTTTAAAGCTGCATCTTATCCACCATTTTAGATACCTCTTATTCTACCAACTGCCTACTTCAGCTACAGACATCTTTTCAGTGCATCCAGACTTCCCTTCAAGATGCTTAGAGTGTGGATTGTGGGACACAGCTATGTTTTCTGGTGCAAAAGGTATGCTGAACACAGAGGTATTGACAAAGATCTAGCTTTGCAGAATGTGGACATTAAATGGATTGGACAAAGAGGATTAAAGTGGCACCAATTGATGCCTTTGGTTAAAAACTTTTTACATCTCCAGCCCCCTGACCTCATG
This sequence comes from Triturus cristatus, assembly GCF_964204655.1. Lineage (NCBI taxonomy): Eukaryota > Metazoa > Chordata > Amphibia > Caudata > Salamandridae > Triturus > Triturus cristatus. The sequence continues at coordinate 462,994,131 of NC_140594.1, forward strand.
ATTGTCCACTGTGGTGCCAATGACCTAGGCACATTGACTGGGGTAAGGCTGGAAATGCTAATGAAGGACACCTTTGCACAATTGATGTTGCTTTTCCCCCAAACTGTCTCTGTATACTCTAACATATGTCAAAGACAGAAATGGAAGTGGTCTAATCAATTCTGTGCAAAATTGAGAAAGCTAGAAAAAATGTCAATAAAGCTGTTTCTGCTTATCTCAGAGACCATAGGATGGGCTCCATATACAACAATCTGTGTTTCGATATGGATGGCATCTATAGGATTGATGGTGTACATTTCACAGATAAGGGAAACAGAGTCCTTCTCAACAACCTAAGACTCTGCATCGGCACTTACATGTAGCTACAAAAATCTTCCAATAAACACAAGGGCTCTTTTTAGAGTCACCTAATCACAGAACATATAATTTAGTTTTTTTTAAAAAATATATATTTTTTGGCTTGGAATCATTCACCCAGCGCCTTCACACTAGAGGCCGCGCACCCATTGCGTTCACACTAGGGGCCGCGCTGAGAGCCTCGCACCCAGCACGTTCCACTAGGGGCGCACTGTGGGCCACGCACCCTTTGTTTTTACACTGGGGGCCGCGCTGAGAGCCGTGCACCCAGTGCGTTCACACTAGAGGCCGTGCACCCATCGTGTTCACACTAGGGGCCGCATGGAGAGCCGCGCACCCAGCGCGTTCACACTAGAGGCTACGCACCCATCGCGTTCACACTAGGGGTTTCGCTGAAAGCTGAGAGCCACAGTAGGGTTGTGACTCCAATTTAAATTTTTTTTTTTAAAGTCGTCTACTTTCACTAATCTACATTCGCCTCAGAGACACCATCCCCGAGGCATGTCCACATGTTCTTTTAAAAAAAGCAGAAATAGGAGGAGGGCTGTGTGCCCCCCCTTGAGGCCTCTATTTGCCCCTGGGAACCCCATCCCCCGGTGCCACCCTTTATTGTTTTTTTTATTTATTTGGGAAGGTGGGCCGCGTGGCCCCCCTTCTGGGCCACTTCTAGCCCCGGGGACCCCGTCCCCCAGAGCCGGCCCTATCCGTTGGGGACCATGGGGGGAGCCCAAATTCCCCCATGGTCTCGCCGGCTCCCCGCCTCCTGCGTGAGCCAGCATTGCTTTTCCACATGGGGAGCTGCTAACATGCAGCTCCCCGTATGGAAAAGCAATATGCTTTGAATTTTGGGAGAGAGAGCAGGTTTCCCTGCTCTCGCTTCCAAAATCCAAAGCAAGTTTGCTATGATAGGGCGGTGCTACCACCCTACCATAGCAAACAGCAGTGTCTCGGGGTGGGCTCCCCAGGACACTACAGGAGCCGGCCCTAGGGGGTGGCGGTCCCCAGGGCCACCAATGGGTCCCCGGGGCTGCGGGGGCCCCTGTGGGCCCCCGCTAATATATTTCTGCTATGCCCTCGAGACCTGGCCCACTTGGGGGCCTCAATTAAATGAAGCACAGAAGGCCGCGCTTCATTTAAAAAAAATGTTGTCCGGATTCGCGCACCCAGTGCGATTTCGGCGCTTTAAAAATAAAATGCTTTTTTGGGCTCTGGGGGTCCTTGTAGGACCCCCTGCAAACACCTCCTGGTTTGGAGTGTTGACAGCCAATTAAAATGAAGGAAGGCTGTGGTCGGGAGGGTTTGCGGACCCTCCGCGCCCCTACATATCGATATTTGTTTTTTTACAATTTCTCAGCAACTACTGAATGGATTTACACCATTTAAAAAAAAGGTCGCTTTGTGAACCAAGAGCTACCTTTTTGCGAAATTTCGTGTAATTCCTTTTAGCAGTTCGGACTGTAGCCTTGGCTAAAATTTCATATGGAATTTAACATGGAGAAAACACTTTTTAGGGACGCCCTTTTTTTCTCAGCCTCCATTTGACAAATCACCCCCAAACTTTCAGGATAGGAGCTGACCGGGATAAACCTTTTCTTTGGAGAATTTCGCAAACATTTGTCAAATGATGCCAAATTTATTAGCAAATCAAAAAATGCTTTTCCTATGGAAACTAGGTTCTAACTATAACCACCTACTGGCGAGCACCAGTAGGTAATATATATATATATATATATATATATATATATATATATATATATATATATATATTCACTGAAAAAACCATAGGTTTCACACACGTTATAGTTAGGAATTAGCATTTAAAAAACCTTGCAAATTCAATGAAAAAACCATAGGTTTCACACATGTTACAGTTAGCTGGACATTTCACTCGTAAAAAACCATTGAAATTCCCCCGTTATAGTTAGTGCAGGCAACTATAACTCACGCGACCGCAATCCTCTGCTGATGACATATGTGTCTTTATGAAAAAAAAATATTTGCAATATATGTATAGCTAAAATTTAATGGAAGAAGACATGGGCAAATAAGTGTCTAAATACAGTATTAGCATCAGCAGAGGATTGCGATCGCGTGAGTTATAGTTGCCTGCACTAACTATGACGGGGGAATTTCAATGGTTTTTTATGAGTGAAATGTCCAGCTAACTGTAACATGTGTGAAACCTATGGTTTTTTCATTGAATTTGCAAGGTTTTTTAAATGCTAATTCCTAACTATAACGTGTGTGAAACCTATGGTTTTTTCAGTGAATTTGTACGGTTTTTTAAATGCTAAGTTACTTTACGCCGTTCGTGGCGTGCGCGCCCACTTCACGCAGTTCGTTCGTTCGTTCGTTTTTTCCCATACACTCATGGGAGTTCCATTTGCTTTTTTCATCTGGAACAATTCAATAGTATCTCCTATCAGTTCTTTTGAATGTAGAGGGTGTATAGTATAATGTTCATAAATTTATTATTTTCTTGAGTCCTCCACTTTTTCTATTTGTCCACTTGAAATGTCTCTTTCATCTTCTAAACTAATTTCTTATTCTTCTACATTTACATTTTTAAAGTAAATATTGTCTTGCACCAGATATAATGTAGCCTTTTGGACTTTCATAACATCTACTAACTCTTGCCATATTTTCCGACTCTTTGTGGGTACCCCATTAACAAGAATGACTACAGGTTCAGTATCCTCTCTTTGTAGATCAACAGTTTCAACATTTTTATTAAAATCTAAAGGTAAATACACAACTCTTCCTTTTAAACCTCTTTGTAGATCTGTTGGAGGCAGCTTACCTGTTTTAGGCTCCATACAAAGTATAGCCTGAAACGGGTGCACAAATTGAATAAGGATGGCCTCATATGTATTTAAATCTTTAAGTTCTGGAGGTATAGCTACTAATTCTAAGTCATTATGGATAGCTCTAGCTGGCATTTTGTTATCTTCTAATTTATTGTAAAAATATTTACAAATACATTGTACAGTACCTAACTCAAAACGACCTTCCACAAACAGATAAGCAGCAAATTCTCTCCATTTATCATTGCTTCCTTTTTCACTCTTTAAAAACACATCTACATTCCTAGTTTGAATTTTATCGTGAGTACGTCTACAACAAATACAAATATAGCTGGGATTTTCACCAGAAACTAATTTAAACTGTTATTTATTTTTCAAATTTCACATCAGTAGTATCTTCCATCTCTTCTTCAACACCTACACTTATCAAACTCTCACTATCTCTACACTCCTCTTGACCAGCAAAGAAACCTAACTCTATATCATCATAAACCTTTTTTACATCCAACATTGAACCATGCAAAATAGCTGTGTTCATTTCATTTAGACATAATGCAGGACTTTTTACATAGTATAATCTTCTTACTAACTTCCGCATTTCAGAATGGTGTACTGCTAACATTCTTAAATGATGAAAACGACTTTGACACACCTTCTTAGAAAGACAATGTAAAGAATGACCTTGCAGCCCTGTATTGTTCCTCACTTTGCAAGGATCCAGTCCTTGCAATATCTTAATCTTCTGTTTGACAGTTGTTTTCTCCATATTCTCTTAACAAATTAAGTAATATATCAATAGATTCCTGTCGTACACTACAATTACTACTACAATCCCATGTAAACACTGGAGCCTGTGTACGTCTCCCTTGAACTTCCTCAGCTATTACTTCTTCCACGTTTCTAGGAACCATCTTTTCTTTTTCAATTGGACAACCATTTTTCAGTTTGTAACAATGACCACAGGTATCAACTGCACTAATGTATTTTGTTGAAAATAGCTTTCCTCATTAAAAAAAGGTTTTGTACTAGAAGTTTGCTTCCGTTTCCCAGAAAATAATTTACAAAAATTAGTTCTATTTACAATTCTCCTTCATAGACTGCATTATTGTTTTTAAAGTTTTCAATCTTTTTAAAACTAAGATAAACAATTTTCTTTTCAATTAAAAAGCTTTTTCAATAACACTTAGAACCTCCTTTTTTTGTTTGTAAAATGCTGATCTCCCTTTTGTATTTTTTACACTTTTTTAACAAATTGTAGAGAACTCTACTTTTATACAATCTTTTTCAAATTTCTAAAAATTGTTTCTTCCAGGTTTCCACATTTTTTTTTCTGATAATCCAATTTTGTAGTTTTTTGTACATTTTTCTTTCCCTTTTGTTTCACTGTATTTTTATCTCTCTGTTCATTTTCTTTTAGAATTTGAAAGACCCTTTAAAACTTTTTTCAAAAATTCTTTACTTCTCTTCCCAGAAAGCTTTTTCATTAAGGATCCATGTTGTACTTGATCTAATTGTTCTTTTGCTTTTTTCTTTACATAGGCCTCCTTTTTTCGTTCTCTTTTGCTTTGCTCTTTTTTTGTCATTGTAACTCCGTCTTAATAATTATGCAAAATATCTGCAAAAAAATACATTTTTGAAAACAATTTTATATAATTGAAATAATTATAAATAAATATTCACATCTATATATATATAAAAATACATACAAACATACTACATCAATGATTAGAGCAGTGGAACAGTACTACCTGGGTAATTTGACAAGTCTATGAGTAGTGTGTAGGAGATTAGAGCACAGCATTGGTACTACACATGTGATTGTGGAAGTGCATTGTTAGTACCTGCATCATTGCATGAGTACATGGCTACTGACTGAAAGATTAGAATACTTTATATGTTAGTGCCTGGCTCATTGCAAGAGTACATGAGTAGTGACTGGATGAATATAGTGCTGCAAAGAGAGTGCATGTTAAATTTATAACTGCTAAGGTATTGGAAGAGTGATTAGATAAGTACATAGCGTTGCATGGATGATTGGAAAAGTGCATGGGCAGAGACATGAGGATTGCTGGACTGCATGGGTGCTACCTAGGGAATTGGAGGAGTGAATCAGTAGTATGTATCTGGTTAGAGATATGCATTGATAGTACACATAGGATTGTAATAGTGCATATGTTAGTGCCTGGGTCATTGCAAGAGTACGTGAGTAGTGACTGGATGATTACAGTGCTGCAAAGACAGTACATGCTAAGGTATTGGCGAAGTGATTAGATAAGTACATAGTGCTACATGGATGATTGGAAAAGTGCATAGGCAGAGAAAGGGGGATTCCTGGAGTACATGGGTACTACCTAGTGAATTGAATGAGTGAACCAGTAGTATGTAGTTGATTGACTGGATGTTTACAGTGATGCAAAGAGAGTACCTGGTGAATGTATTACTGCTAGGGTATTGGCAGAGTGATTAAATAAGTACATAGTGCTGCATAGATGATCGCAAAAGTGCATGGGCAGAGACAGGAGGATTGCTGGACTGTATGGGTACTACCTAGGGAATTGGAGAAGTGAATTAGTAGTATGTAGCTGATTAGATATCTGCATGGATAGGACACAGAGGATTGTAATACTGCATATGTTAGTGCCTGGATCATTGCATGAGTACGTTAGCAGTGACTGGACGATTACAGTGATGCAAACAGAGTGCATGGTGAATTTATAAGTGTTTAGATATTGGCGGAGTGATAGGATAAGTAGATAGTGCTGGATGGGTGATTGGAGAAGTGCATAGGACTGACAGGAGGATTCCTAGACTGCATAGGTACTAACTGAGTATTTAGAAGAGTGTATCGATATTATGTGCCTGGTTAGAGGTCTCCATGCATAGTGCACATAATATTGTAGCTGTACTAGTGTTACTGGCTAGGCCATTCCATAAGCACATGACTACTAACTAGAATGATTACAGTGCTGAAAACACAGTGCATGGTGAATTTATAAGTGCTTAGGTATTGGCGGAGTGATAGGATAAGTAGATTGTGCTGGATGGGTGGTTGGAGAAGTGCATGGGACAGACAGGAGGATTCCCATACTGCATAGGTACGAACTGGGTATTTAGAAGAGTGTATCAATAGTATGTACCTGGTTAGAGGACTCCATGCATAGTGCACAGAATATTGTGGCTGTACTAGTATTACTGGCTAGGCCATTCCATAAGTACATGACTACTAACTAGAATGATTACAGTGCTGCAAACAGAGTGCATGGTGAATTTATAAGTGCTTATATATTGGTGGAATGATAGGATAAGTAGATAGTGCTGGATGGGTGATTGGAGAAGTGCATAGGACGGACAGGAGGATTCCTAGACTGCACAGGTACGAACTGAGTATTTAGAAGAGTGTACCAATAGTATGCAGCTGGTTAGAGGTCTGCATGGATAGTGCACAGAATATTGTAGCTGTATTCGTGTTAGTGGCTAGGCCATTGCATAAGTACATGACTAGTAATTGGAATAATTACAGTGCTGCAAACAGAGTGCATGTTGGATTTATAAGTACTTAGGTATTAGAGCACTGAATAGATAAGTGTATGTTGCTGGATGGGTGATTGGAGGCATGTATGAGTACTGACAGGACAATGCCTGCTCTGCAAGGACAGTGCTTATGGGATTAAAGTAGTGCATGAATCTCTGCTGCTACTTCACCTTTTTACAACTACTTTTAATATTACACCTAGCCAAATACAAAGCAGGAACCATTCACATTTCTCTGCTATAAGTCTCACCATATTACTGAAAAACATAAATGGATGTCTCTCTACCACAACACTATCTACACCTCATAAATTCACAAAACAAACTTCAATTTTAAACCAAGCACCAAACATTATGTGGTATATTTCTACTGTACCTCTTTAGAGATTAATAAAAACTAGTCTCATCACTAATACCTTGACTCAACATATGCATTTCCAATTTGAAATCAACACCTAAAATTATGCGGTACACTACTAATGTACATATCCACACACTGAAAGAAACTTCCATAATCAGCAATCCTTATTCCAAAACACACATAATACTATACAGAATTTATATTAAACAACATTTAAATACATTACAAAAAACTGCAATAAACATTTCTTCATTACAAAATATATCTCAAACTTCAAATTTCATGATTTATATTTTATCTTTAAAAACACCTTTCAAATTGATTTGTAGATTATGAAGTATCAGAATCTCACACCAGATTTTCTTATGCACAACATCAATATAATGCACTGCTCTTAGCAAAACCAGAAATGGCAAAGTTTCCCTCTCTTTCTCCACACATATACATGTAAATACCAAATCACATTGCTTCCCAGATTAATTCAAATTCTAAAACACATTTCTATTGGTTACACCTATCAACCCTTGCCAACGGACTTCTAACTGAACCCAAACTGCTTCTGGAATTTTCTGGAGACGCGCCTCCACCGTGCACCATAAGCGATACCACTTTTTTTAATAACACACCACTTCTAAACATAGCACTGACTTGGGAAATCTCACTGCAATAACATATTACTTTATTATTTATAACCAATTCACATTTTAATGCCACAGATAACTTTCAACCCTTCACTCCTTCTGCTTAATGCCTGTTTCCATAGTAACAGGTCATGGAACACTCAACTGAACTCACAGGTCACAAGTGCAGTATATTTTCAAATTCAGCACACAATGTTGCAAATACAAACAGCAAGTGTGCATGACTTTCCAAAATATCAGCCTATCCTATCTAATGCACCTTTCAAACATGTTTTACTAACCAATAAGACACATGCTTTTTAGAGACAAAACATGCACCCTATGTTTCACTCTATAATGTTCTTAAACAGCCAATCATTTCTCTTCTTTTTTTAAAGCTGCATCTTATCCACCATTTTAGATACCTCTTATTCTACCAACTGCCTACTTCAGCTACAGACATCTTTTCAGTGCATCCAGACTTCCCTTCAAGATGCTTAGAGTGTGGATTGTGGGACACAGCTATGTTTTCTGGTGCAAAAGGTATGCTGAACACAGAGGTATTGACAAAGATCTAGCTTTGCAGAATGTGGACATTAAATGGATTGGACAAAGAGGATTAAAGTGGCACCAATTGATGCCTTTGGTTAAAACCTTTTTACATCTCCAGCCCCCTGACCTCATGATTGTCCACTGTGGTGCCAATGACCTAGGCACATTGACTGGGGTAAGGCTGGAAATGCTAATGAAGGACACCTTTGCACAATTGATGTTGCTTTTCCCCCAAACTGTCTCTGTATACTCTAACATATGTCAAAGACAGAAATGGAAGTGGTCTAATCAATTCTGTGCAAAATTGAGAAAGCTAGAAAAAATGTCAATAAAGCTGTTTCTGCTTATCTCAGAGACCATAGGATGGGCTCCATATACAACAATCTGTGTTTCGATATGGATGGCATCTATAGGATTGATGGTGTACATTTCACAGATAAGGGAAACAGAGTCCTTCTCAACAACCTAAGACTCTGCATCGGCACTTACATGTAGCTACAAAAATCTTCCAATAAACACAAGGGCTCTTTTTAGAGTCACCTAATCACAGAACATATAATTTAGTTTTTGAAAAAAAATATTTTTTTTTTTGCTTGGAATCATTCACCCAGCGCCTTCACACTAGAGGCCGCGCACCCATTGCGTTCACACTAGGGGCCGCGCTGAGAGCCTCGCACCCAGCACGTTCCACTAGGGGCGCACTGTGGGCCACGCACCCTTTGTTTTTACACTGGGGGCCGCGCTGAGAGCCGTGCACCCAGTGCGTTCACACTAGAGGCCGTGCACCCATCGTGTTCACACTAGGGGCCGCATGGAGAGCCGCGCACCCAGCGCGTTCACACTAGAGGCCACGCACCCATCGCGTTCACACTAGGGGTTTCGCTGAAAGCTGAGAGCCACAGTAGGGTTGTGACTCCAATTTAATTTTTTTTTTTTAAAGTCGTCTACTTTCACTAATCTACATTCGCCTCAGAGACACCATCCCCGAGGCATGTCCACATGTTCTTTTAAAAAAAGCAGAAATAGGAGGAGGGCTGTGTGCCCCCCCTTGAGGCCTCTATTTGCCCCTGGGAACCCCATCCCCCGGTGCGACCCTTTATTGTTTTTTTTATTTATTTGGGAAGGTGGGCCGCGTGGCCCCCCTCCTGGGCCACTTCTAGCCCCGGGGACCCCGTCCCCCAGGGCCGGCCCTATCCGTTGGGGACCATGGGGGGAGCCCAAATTCCCCCATGGTCTCGCCGGCTCCCCTCCTCCTGCGTGAGCCAGCATTGCTTTTCCACATGGGGAGCTGCTAACATGCAGCTCCCCGTATGGAAAAGCAATATGCTTTGAATTTTGGGAGAGAGAGCAGGTTTCCCTGCTCTCGCTTCCAAAATCCAAAGCAAGTTTGCTATGATAGGGCGGTGCTACCACCCTACCATAGCAAACAGCAGTGTCTCGGGGTGGGCTCCCCAGGACACTACAGGAGCCGGCCCTAGGATGTGGCGGTCCCCAGGGCCACCAATGGGTCCCCGGGGCTGCGGGGGCCCCTGTGGGCCCCCGCTAATATATTTCTGCTATGCCCTCGAGACCTGGCCCACTTGGGGGCCTCAATTAAATGAAGCACAGAAGGCCGCGCTTCATTTAAAAAAAATGTTGTCCGGATTCGCGCACCCAGTGCGATTTCGGCGCTTTAAAAATAAAATGCTTTTTTGGGCTCTGGGGGTCCTTGTAGGACCCCCTGCAAACACCTCCTGGTTTGGAGTGTTGACAGCCAATTAAAATGAAGGCCGTGGTCGGGAGGGTTTGCGGACCCTCCGCGCCCCTACATATCGATATTTGTTTTTTTACAATTTCTCAGCAACTACTGAATGGATTTACACCATTTAAAAAAAAGGTCGCTTTGTGAACCAAGAGCTACCTTTTTGCCAAATTTCGTGTAATTCCTTTTAGCAGTTCGGACTGTAGCCTTGGCTAAAATTTCATATGGAATTTAACATGGAGAAAACACTTTTTAGGGACGCCCTTTTTTTCTCAGGCTCCATTTGACAAATCACCCCCAAACTTTCAGGATAGGAGCTGACCGGGATAAACCTTTTCTTTGGAGAATTTCGCAAACATTTGTCAAATGATGCCAAATTTATTAGCAAATCAAAAAATGCTTTTCCTATGGAGACTAGGTTCTAACTATAACCACCTACTGGCGAGCACCAGTAGGTAATATATATATATATATATATATATATATATATATATATATATATATTCACTGAAAAAACCATAGGTTTCACACACGTTATAGTTAGGAATTAGCATTTAAAAAACCTTGCAAATTCAATGAAAAAACCATAGGTTTCACACATGTTACAGTTAGCTGGACATTTCACTCGTAAAAAACCATTGAAATTCCCCCGTTATAGTTAGTGCACGCAACTATAACTCACGCGACCGCAATCCTCTGCTGATGACATATGTGTCTTTATGAAAAAAAAATATTTGCAATATATGTATAGCTAAAATTTAATGGAAGAAGACATGGGCAAATAAGTGTCTAAATACAGTATTAGCATCAGCAGAAGATTGCGGTCGCGTGAGTTATAGTTGCCTGCACTAACTATGACGGGGGAATTTCAATGGTTTTTTATGAGTGAAATGTCCAGCTAACTGTAACATGTGTGAAACCTATGGTTTTTTCATTGAATTTGCAAGGTTTTTTAAATGCTAATTCCTAACTATAACGTGTGTGAAACCTATGGTTTTTTCAGTGAATTTGTACGGTTTTTTAAATGCTAAGTTACTTTACGCCGTTCGTGGCGTGCGCGCCCACTTCACGCAGTTCGTTCGTTCGTTCGTTTTTTCCCATACACTCATGGGAGTTCCATTTGCTTTTTTCATCTGGAACAATTCAATAGTATCTCCTATCAGTTCTTTTGAATGTAGAGGGTGTATAGTATAATGTTCATAAATGTATTATTTTCTTGAGTCCTCCACTTTTTCTATTTGTCCACTTGAAATGTCTCTTTCATCTTCTAAACTAATTTCTTCTTCTTCTACATTTACATTTTTAAAGTAAATATTGTCTTGCACCAGATATAATGTAGCCTTTTGGACTTTCATAACATCTACTAACTCTTGCCATATTTTCCGACTCTTTGTGGGTACCCCATTAAAAAGAATGACTACAGGTTCAGTATCCTCTCTTTGTAGATCAACAGTTTCAACATTTTTATTAAAATCTAAAGGTAAATACACAACTCTTCCTTTTAAACCTCTTTGTAGATCTGTTGGAGGCAGCTTACCTGTTTTAGGCTCCATACAAAGTATAGCCTGAAACGGGTGCACAAATTGAATAAGGATGGCCTCATATGTATTTAAATCTTTAAGTTCTGGAGGTATAGCTACTAATTCTAAGTCATTATGGATAGCTCTAGCTGGCATTTTGTTATCTTCTAATTTATTGTAAAAATATTTACAAATACATTGTACAGTACCTAACTCAAAACGACCTTCCACAAACAGATAAGCAGCAAATTCTCTCCATTTATCATTGCTTCCTTTTTCACTCTTTAAAAACACATCTACATTCCTAGTTTGAATTTTATCGTGAGTACGTCTACAACAAATACAAATATAGCTGGGATTTTCACCAGAAACTAATTTAAACTGTTATTTATTTTTCAAATTTCACATCAGTAGTATCTTCCATCTCTTCTTCAACACCTACACTTATCAAACTCTCACTATCTCTACACTCCTCTTGACCAGCAAAGAAACCTAACTCTATATCATCATAAACCTTTTTTACATCCACCATTGAACCATGCAAAATAGCTGTGTTCATTTCATTTAGACATAATGCAGGACTTTTTACATAGTATAATCTTCTTACTAACTTCCGCATTTCAGAATGGTGTACTGCTAACATTCTTAAATGATGAAAACGACTTTGACACACCTTCTTAGAAAGACAATGTAAAGAATGACCTTGCAGACCTGTATTGTTCCTCACTTTGCAAGGATCCAGTCCTTGCAATATCTTAATCTTCTGTTTGACAGTTGTTTTCTCCATATTCTCTTAACAAATTAAGTAATATATCAATAGATTCCTGTCGTACACTACAATTACTACTACAATCCCATGTAAACACTGGAGCCTGTGTACGTCTCCCTTGAACTTCCTCAGCTATTACTTCTTCCACGTTTCTAGGAACCATCTTTTCTTTTTCAATTGGACAACCATTTTTCAGTTTGTAACAATGACCACAGGTATCAACTGCACTAATGTATTTTGTTGAAAATAGCTTTCCTCCTTAAAAAAAGGTTTTGTACTAGAAGTTTGCTTCCGTTTCCCAGAAAATAATTTACAAAAATTAGTTCTATTTACAATTCTTTTTCTTTTACATTTCTCCTTCATAGACTGCATTATTGTTTTTAAAGTTTTCAATCTTTTTAAAACTAAGATAAACAATTTTCTTTTCAATTAAAAAGCTTTTTCAATAACACTTAGAACCTCCTTTTTTTGTTTGTAAAATGCTGATCTCCCTTTTGTATTTTTTACACTTTTTTAACAAATTGTAGAGAACTCTACTTTTATACAATCTTTTTCAAATTTCTAAAAATTGTTTCTTCCAGGTTTCCACATTTTTTTTTCTGATAATCCAATTTTGTAGTTTTTTGTACATTTTTCTTTCCCTTTTGTTTCACTGTATTTTTATCTCTCTGTTCATTTTCTTTTAGAATTTGAAAGACCCTTTAAAACTTTTTTCAAAAATTCTTTACTTCTCTTCCCAGAAAGCTTTTTCATTAAGGATCCATGTTGTACTTGATCTAATTGTTCTTTTGCTTTTTTCTTTACATAGGCCTCCTTTTTTCGTTCTCTTTTGCTTTGCTCTTTTTTTGTCATTGTAACTCCGTCTTAATAATTATGCAAAATATCTGCAAAAAAATACATTTTTGAAAACAATTTTATATAATTGAAATAATTATAAATAAATATTCACATCTATATATATATAAAAATACATACAAACATACTACATCAATGATTAGAGCAGTGGAACAGTACTACCTGGGTAATTTGACAAGTCTATGAGTAGTGTGTAGGAGATTAGAGCACAGCATTGGTACTACACATGTGATTGTGGAAGTGCATTGTTAGTACCTGCATCATTGCATGAGTACATGGCTACTGACTGAAAGATTAGAATACTTTATATGTTAGTGCCTGGCTCATTGCAAGAGTACATGAGTAGTGACTGGATGAATATAGTGCTGCAAAGAGAGTGCATGTTAAATTTATAACTGCTAAGGTATTGGAAGAGTGATTAGATAAGTACATAGCGTTGCATGGATGATTGGAAAAGTGCATGGGCAGAGACATGAGGATTGCTGGACTGCATGGGTGCTACCTAGGGAATTGGAGGAGTGAATCAGTAGTATGTATCTGGTTAGAGATATGCATTGATAGTACACATAGGATTGTAATAGTGCATATGTTAGTGCCTGGGTCATTGCAAGAGTACGTGAGTAGTGACTGGATGATTACAGTGCTGCAAAGACAGTACATGCTAAGGTATTGGCGAAGTGATTAGATAAGTACATAGTGCTACATGGATGATTGGAAAAGTGCATAGGCAGAGAAAGGGGGATTCCTGGAGTACATGGGTACTACCTAGTGAATTGAATGAGTGAACCAGTAGTATGTAGTTGATTGACTGGATGTTTACAGTGATGCAAAGAGAGTACCTGGTGAATGTATTACTGCTAGGGTATTGGCAGAGTGATTAAATAAGTACATAGTGCTGCATAGATGATCGCAAAAGTGCATGGGCAGAGACAGGAGGATTGCTGGACTGTATGGGTACTACCTAGGGAATTGGAGAAGTGAATTAGTAGTATGTAGCTGATTAGAGATCTGCATGGATAGGACACAGAGGATTGTAATACTGCATATGTTAGTGCCTGGATCATTGCATGAGTACGTTAGCAGTGACTGGACGATTACAGTGATGCAAACAGAGGGCATGGTGAATTTATAAGTGTTTAGATATTGGCGGAGTGATAGGATAAGTAGATAGTGCTGGATGGGTGATTGGAGAAGTGCATAGGACTGACAGGAGGATTCCTAGACTGCATAGGTACTAACTGAGTATTTAGAAGAGTGTATCAATATTATGTGCCTGGTTAGAGGTCTCCATGCATAGTGCACATAATATTGTAGCTGTACTAGTGTTACTGGCTAGGCCATTCCATAAGCACATGACTACTAACTAGAATGATTACAGTGCTGAAAACACAGTGCATGGTGAATTTATAAGTGCTTAGGTATTGGCGGAGTGATAGGATAAGTAGATTGTGCTGGATGGGTGGTTGGAGAAGTGCATGGGACAGACAGGAGGATTCCCATACTGCATAGGTACGAACTGGGTATTTAGAAGAGTGTATCAATAGTATGTACCTGGTTAGAGGTCTCCATGCATAGTGCACAGAATATTGTGGCTGTACTAGTATTACTGGCTAGGCCATTCCATAAGTACATGACTACTAACTAGAATGATTACAGTGCTGCAAACAGAGTGCATGGTGAATTTATAAGTGCTTATATATTGGTGGAATGATAGGATAAGTAGATAGTGCTGGATGGGTGATTGGAGAAGTGCATAGGACGGACAGGAGGATTCCTAGACTGCACAGGTACGAACTGAGTATTTAGAAGAGTGTACCAATAGTATGCAGCTGGTTAGAGGTCTGCATGGATAGTGCACAGAATATTGTAGCTGTATTCGTGTTAGTGGCTAGGCCATTGCATAAGTACATGACTAGTAATTGGAATAATTACAGTGCTGCAAACAGAGTGCATGTTGGATTTATAAGTACTTAGGTATTAGAGCACTGAATAGATAAGTGTATGTTGCTGGATGGGTGATTGGAGGCATGTATGAGTACTGACAGGACAATGCCTGCTCTGCAAGGACAGTGCTTATGGGATTAAAGTAGTGCATGAATCTCTGCTGCTACTTCACCTTTTTACAACTACTTTTAATATTACACCTAGCCAAATACAAAGCAGGAACCATTCACATTTCTCTGCTATAAGTCTCACCATATTACTGAAAAACATAAATGGATGTCTCTCTACCACAACACTATCTACACCTCATAAATTCACAAAACAAACTTCAATTTAAAACCAAGCACCAAACATTATGTGGTATATTTCTACTGTACCTCTTTAGAGATTAATAAAAACTAGTCTCATCACTAATACCTTGACTCAACATATGCATTTCCAATTTGAAATCAACACCTAAAATTATGCGGTACACTACTAATGTACATATCCACACACTGAAAGAAACTTCCATAATCAGCAATCCCTATTCCAAAACACACATAATACTATACAGAATTTATATTAAACAACATTTAAATACATTACAAAAAACTGCAATAAACATTTCTTCATTACAAAATATATCTCAAACTTCAAATTTCATGATTTATATTTTATCTTTAAAAACACCTTTCAAATTGATTTGTAGATTATGAAGTATCAGAATCTCACACCAGATTTTCTTATGCACAACATCAATATAATGCACTGCTCTTAGCAAAACCAGAAATGGCAAAGTTTCCCTCTCTTTCTCCACACATATACATGTAAATACCAAATCACATTGCTTCCCAGATTAATTCAAATTCTAAAACACATTTCTATTGGTTACACCTATCAACCCTTGCCAACGGACTTCTAACTGAACCCAAACTGCTTCTGGAATTTTCTGGAGACGCGCCTCCACCGTGCACCATAAGCGATACCACTTTTTTTAATAACACACCACTTCTAAACATAGCACTGACTTGGGAAATCTCACTGCAATAACATATTACTTTATTATTTATAACCAATTCACATTTTAATGCCACAGATAACTTTCAACCCTTCACTCCTTCTGCTTAATGCCTGTTTCCATAGTAACAGGTCATGGAACACTCAACTGAACTCACAGGTCACAAGTGCAGTATATTTTCAAATTCAGCACACAATGTTGCAAATACAAACAGCAAGTGTGCATGACTTTCCAAAATATCAGCCTATCCTATCTAATGTACCTTTCAAACATTTTTTACTAACCAATAAGACACATGCTTTTTAGAGACAAAACATGCACCCTATGTTTCACTCTATAATGTTCTTAAACAGCCAATCATTTCTCTTCTTTTTTTAAAGCTGCATCTTATCCACCATTTTAGATACCTCTTATTCTACCAACTGCCTACTTCAGCTACAGACATCTTTTCAGTGCATCCAGACTTCCCTTCAAGATGCTTAGAGTGTGGATTGTGGGACACAGCTATGTTTTCTGGTGCAAAAGGTATGCTGAACACAGAGGTATTGACAAAGATCTAGCTTTGCAGAATGTGGACATTAAATGGATTGGACAAAGAGGATTAAAGTGGCACCAATTGATGCCTTTGGTTAAAACCTTTTTACATCTCCAGCCCCCTGACCTCATGATTGTCCACTGTGGTGCCAATGACCTAGGCACATTGACTGGGGTAAGGCTGGAAATGCTAATGAAGGACACCTTTGCACAATTGATGTTGCTTTCCCCCCAAACTGTCTCTGTATACTCTAACATATGCCAAAGACAGAAATGGAAGTGGTCTAATCAATTCTGTGCAAAATTGAGAAAGCTAGAAAAAATGTCAATAAAGCTGTTTCTGCTTATCTCAGAGACCATAGGATGGGCTCCATATACAACAATCTGTGTTTCGATATGGATGGCATCTATAGGATTGATGGTGTACATTTCACAGATAAGGGAAACAGAGTCCTTCTCAACAACCTAAGACTCTGCATCGGCACTTACATGTAGCTACAAAAATCTTCCAATAAACACAAGGGCTCTTTTTAGAGTCACCTAATCACAGAACATATAATTTAGTTTTTGAAAAAAAATATTTTTTTTTTTGCTTGGAATCATTCACCCAGCGCCTTCACACTAGAGGCCGCGCACCCATTGCATTCACACTAGGGGCCGCGCTGAGAGCCTCGCACCCAGCACGTTCCACTAGGGGCGCACTGTGGGCCACGCACCCTTTGTTTTTACACTGGGGGCCGCGCTGAGAGCCGTGCACCCAGTGCGTTCACACTAGAGGCCGTGCACCCATCGTGTTCACACTAGGGGCCGCATGGAGAGCCGCGCACCCAGCGCGTTCACACTAGAGGCCACGCACCCATCGCGTTCACACTAGGGGTTTCGCTGAAAGCTGAGAGCCACAATAGGGTTGTGACTCCAATTTAATTTTTTTTTTTAAAAGTCGTCTACTTTCACTAATCTACATTCGCCTCAGAGACACCATCCCCGAGGCATGTCCACATGTTCTTTTAAAAAAAGCAGAAATAGGAGGAGGGCTGTGTGCCCCCCCTTGAGGCCTCTATTTGCCCCTGGGAACCCCATCCCCCGGTGCCACCCTTTATTGTTTTTTTTATTTATTTGGGAAGGTGGGCCGCGTGGCCCCCCTCCTGGGCCACTTCTAGCCCCGGGGACCCCGTCCCCCAGGGCCGGCCCTATCCGTTGGGGACCATGGGGGGAGCCCAAATTCCCCCATGGTCTCGCCGGCTCCCCGCCTCCTGCGTGAGCCAGCATTGCTTTTCCACATGGGGAGCTGATAACATGCAGCTCCCCGTATGGAAAAGCAATATGCTTTGAATTTTGGGAGAGAGAGCAGGTTTCCCTGCTCTCGCTTCCAAAATCCAAAGCAAGTTTGCTATGATAGGGCGGTGCTACCACCCTACCATAGCAAACAGCAGTGTCTCGGGGTGGGCTCCCCAGGACACTACAGGAGCCGGCCCTAGGGGGTGGCGGTCCCCAGGGCCACCAATGGGTCCCCGGGGCTGCGGGGGCCCCTGTGGGCCCCCGCTAATATATTTCTGCTATGCCCTCGAGACCTGGCCCACTTGGGGGCCTCAATTAAATGAAGCACAGAAGGCCGCGCTTCATTTAAAAAAAATGTTGTCCGGATTCGCGCACCCAGTGCGATTTCGGCGCTTTAAAAATAAAATGCTTTTTTGGGCTCTGGGGGTCCTTGTAGGACCCCCTGCAAACACCTCCTGGTTTGGAGTGTTGACAGCCAATTAAAATGAAGGCCGTGGTCGGGAGGGTTTGCGGACCCTCCGCGCCCCTACATATCGATATTTGTTTTTTTACAATTTCTCAGCAACTACTGAATGGATTTACACCATTTAAAAAAAAGGTCGCTTTGTGAACCAAGAGCTACCTTTTTGCCAAATTTCGTGTAATTCCTTTTAGCAGTTCGGACTGTAGCCTTGGCTAAAATTTCATATGGAATTTAACATGGAGAAAACACTTTTTAGGGACGCCCTTTTTTTCTCAGCCTCCATTTGACAAATCACCCCCAAACTTTCAGGATAGGAGCTGACCGGGATAAACCTTTTCTTTGGAGAATTTCGCAAACATTTGTCAAATGATGCCAAATTTATTAGCAAATCAAAAAATGCTTTTCCTATGGAGACTAGGTTCTAACTATAACCACCTACTGGCGAGCACCAGTAGGTAACATATATATATATATATATATATATATTCACTGAAAAAACCATAGGTTTCACACACGTTATAGTTAGGAATTAGCATTTAAAAAACCTTGCAAATTCAATGAAAAAACCAGAGGTTTCACACATGTTACAGTTAGCTGGACATTTCACTCGTAAAAAACCATTGAAATTCCCCCGTTATAGTTAGTGCAGGCAACTATAACTCACGCGACCGCAATCCTCTTCTGATGACGCATGTGTCTTCATGAAAAAAAAATATTTGCAATATATGTATAGCTAAAATTTAATGGAAGAAGACATGGGCAAATAAGTGTCTAAATACAGTATTAGCATCAGCAGAGGATTGCGGTCGCGTGAGTTATAGTTGCCTGCACTAACTATGACGGGGGAATTTCAATGGTTTTTTATGAGTGAAATGTCCAGCTAACTGTAACATGTGTGAAACCTATGGTTTTTTCATTGAATTTGCAAGGTTTTTTAAATGCTAATTCCTAACTATAACGTGTGTGAAACCTATGGTTTTTTCAGTGAATTTGTACGGTTTTTTAAATGCTAAGTTACTTTACGCCGTTCGTCGCGTGCGCGCCCACTTCACGCAGTTCGTTCGTTCGTTCGTTTTTTCCCATACACTCATGGGAGTTCCATTTGCTTTTTTCATCTGGAACAATTCAATAGTATCTCCTATCAGTTCTTTTGAATGTAGAGGGTGTATAGTATAATGTTCATAAATTTATTATTTTCTTGAGTCCTCCACTTTTTCTATTTGTCCACTTGAAATGTCTCTTTCATCTTCTAAACTAATTTCTTCTTCTTCTACATTTACATTTTTAAAGTAAATATTGTCTTGCACCAGATATAATGTAGCCTTTTGGACTTTCATAACATCTACTAACTCTTGCCATATTTTCCGACTCTTTGTGGGTACCCCATTAAAAAGAATGACTACAGGTTCAGTATCCTCTCTTTGTAGATCAACAGTTTCAACATTTTTATTAAAATCTAAAGGTAAATACACAACTCTTCCTTTTAAACCTCTTTGTAGATCTGTTGGAGGCAGCTTACCTGTTTTAGGCTCCATACAAAGTATAGCCTGAAACGGGTGCACAAATTGAATAAGGATGGCCTCATATGTATTTAAATCTTTAAGTTCTGGAGGTATAGCTACTAATTCTAAGTCATTATGGATAGCTCTAGCTGGCATTTTGTTATCTTCTAATTTATTGTAAAAATATTTACAAATACATTGTACAGTACTTAACTCAAAACGACCTTCCACAAACAGATAAGCAGCAAATTCTCTCCATTTATCATTGCTTCCTTTTTCACTCTTTAAAAACACATCTACATTCCTAGTTTGAATTTTATCGTGAGTACGTCTACAACAAATACAAATATAGCTGGGATTTTCACCAGAAACTAATTTAAACTGTTATTTATTTTTAAAATTTCACATCAGTAGTATCTTCCATCTCTTCTTCAACACCTACACTTATCAAACTCTCACTATCTCTACACTCCTCTTGACCAGCAAAGAAACCTAACTCTATATCATCATAAACCTTTTTTACATCCAACATTGAACCATGCAAAATAGCTGTGTTCATTTCATTTAGACATAATGCAGGACTTTTTACATAGTATAATCTTCTTACTAACTTCCGCATTTCAGAATGGTGTACTGCTAACATTCTTAAATGATGAAAACGACTTTGACACACCTTCTTAGAAAGACAATGTAAAGAATGACCTTGCAGCCCTGTATTGTTCCTCACTTTGCAAGGATCCAGTCCTTGCAATATCTTAATCTTCTGTTTGACAGTTGTTTTCTCCATATTCTCTTAACAAATTAAGTAATATATCAATAGATTCCTGTCGTACACTACAATTACTACTACAATCCCATGTAAACACTGGAGCCTGTGTACGTCTCCCTTGAACTTCCTCAGCTATTACTTCTTCCACGTTTCTAGGAACCATCTTTTCTTTTTCAATTGGACTACCATTTTTCAGTTTGTAACAATGACCACAGGTATCAACTGCACTAATGTATTTTGTTGAAAATAGCTTTCCTCATTAAAAAAAGGTTTTGTACTAGAAGTTTGCTTCCGTTTCCCAGAAAAAAAATTTACAAAAATTAGTTCTATTTACAATTCTTTTTCTTTTACATTTCTCCTTCATAGACTGCATTATTGTTTTTAAAGTTTTCAATCTTTTTAAATCTAAGATAAACAATTGTCTTTTCAATTAAAAAGCTTTTTCAATAACACTTAGAACCTCCTTTTTTTGTTTGTAAAATGCTGATCTCCTTTTGTATTTTTTACATTTTTTTAACAAATTGTAGAGAACTCTACTTTTATACAATCTTTTTCAAATTTCTAAAAATTGTTTCTTCCAGGTTTCCACATTTTTTTTTCTGATAATCCAATTTTGTAGTTTTTTGTACATTTTTCTTTCCCTTTTGTTTCACTGTATTTGTATCTCTCTGTTCATTTTCTTTTAGAATTTGAAAGACCCTTTAAAACTTTTTTCAAAAATTCTTTACTTCTCTTACCAGAAAGCTTTTTCATTAAGGATCCATGTTGTACTTGATCTAATTGTTCTTTTGCTTTTTTCTTTACATAGGCCTCCTTTTTTCGTTCTCTTTTGCTTTGCTCTTTTTTTGTCATTGTAACTCCGTCTTAATAATTATGCAAAATATCTGCAAAAAAATACATTTTTGAAAACAATTTGAAATAATTGAAATAATTATAAATAAATATTCACATCTATATATATATAAAAATACATACAAACATACTACATCAATGATTAGAGCAGTGGAACAGTACTACCTGGGTAATTTGACAAGTCTATGAGTAGTGTGTAGGAGATTAGAGCACAGCATTGGTACTACACATGTGATTGTGGAAGTGCATTGTTAGTACCTGCATCATTGCATGAGTACATGGCTACTGACTGAAAGATTAGAATACTTTATATGTTAGTGCCTGGCTCATTGCAAGAGTACATGAGTAGTGACTGGATGAATATAGTGCTGCAAAGAGAGTGCATGTTAAATTTATAACTGCTAAGGTATTGGAAGAGTGATTAGATAAGTACATAGTGTTGCATGGATGATTGGAAAAGTGCATGGGCAGAGACATGAGGATTGCTGGACTGCATGGGTGCTACCTAGGGAATTGGAGGAGTGAATCAGTAGTATGTATCTGGTTAGAGATATGCATTGATAGTACACATAGGATTGTAATAGTGCATATGTTAGTGCCTTGGGTCATTGCAAGAGTACGTGAGTAGTGACTGGATGATTACAGTGCTGCAAAGACAGTACATGTTAAATTTATAACTGCTAAGGTATTGGCGAAGTGATTAGATAAGTACATAGTGCTACATGGATGATTGGAAAAGTGCATAGGCAGAGACAGGGGGATTCCTGGAGTACATGGGTACTACCTAGTGAATTGAATGAGTGAACCAGTAGTATGTAGTTGATTATAGATCTGCATGGATAGTAGACAGAGGATTGTAATAGTGCATATGTTAGTGCCTGGGTCATTGCATGAGTACATGAGCAGTGACTGGATGTTTACAGTGATGCAAAGAGAGTACCTGGTGAATGTATTACTGCTAGGGTATTGGCAGAGTGATTAAATAAGTACATAGTGCTGCATAGATGATCGCAAAAGTGCATGGGCAGAGACAGGAGGATTGCTGGACTGTATGGGTACTACCTATGGAATTGGAGAAGTGAATTAGTAGTATGTAGCTGATTAGAGATCTGCATGGATAGGACACAGAGGATTGTAATACTGCATATGTTAGTGCCTGGATCATTGCATGAGTACGTTAGCAGTGACTGGACGATTACAGTGATGCAAACAGAGTGCATGGTGAATTTATAAGTGTTTAGATATTGGCGGAGTGATAGGATAAGTAGATAGTGCTGGATGGGTGATTGGAGAAGTGCATAGGACTGACAGGAGGATTCCTAGACTGCATAGGTACTAACTGAGTATTTAGAAGAGTGTATCAATAGTATGTACCTGGTTAGAGGTCTCCATGCATAGTGCACAGAATATTGTGGCTGTACTAGTATTACTGGCTAGGCCATTCCATAAGTACATGACTACTAACTAGAATGATTACAGTGCTGCAAACAGAGTGCATGGTGAATTTATAAGTGCTTATATATTGGTGGAATGATAGGATAAGTAGATAGTGCTGGATGGGTGATTGGAGAAGTGCATAGGACGGACAGGAGGATTCCTAGACTGCACAGGTACGAACTGAGTATTTAGAAGAGTGTACCAATAGTATGCAGCTGGTTAGAGGTCTGCATGGATAGTGCACAGAATATTGTAGCTGTATTCGTGTTAGTGGCTAGGCCATTGCATAAGTACATGACTAGTAATTGGAATAATTACAGTGCTGCAAACAGAGTGCATGTTGGATTTATAAGTACTTAGGTATTAGAGCACTGAATAGATAAGTGTATGTTCCTGGATGGGTGATTGGAGGCATGTATGAGTACTGACAGGACAATGCCTGCTCTGCAAGGACAGTGCTTATGGGATTAAAGTAGTGCATGAATCTCTGCTGCTACTTCACCTTTTTACAACTACTTTTAATATTACACCTAGCCAAATACAAAGCAGGAACCATTCACATTTCTCTGCTATAAGTCTCACCATATTACTGAAAAACATAAATGGATGTCTCTCTACCACAACACTATCTACACCTCATAAATTCACAAAACAAACTTCAATTTAAAACCAAGCACCAAACATTATGTGGTATATTTCTACTGTACCTCTTTAGAGATTAATAAAAACTAGTCTCATCACTAATACCTTGACTCAACATATGCATTTCCAATTTGAAATCAACACCTAAAATTATGCGGTACACTACTAATGTACATATCCACACACTGAAAGAAACTTCCATAATCAGCAATCCCTATTCCAAAACACACATAATACTATACAGAATTTATATTAAACAACATTTAAATACATTACAAAAAACTGCAATAAACATTTCTTCATTACAAAATATATCTCAAACTTCAAATTTCATGATTTATATTTTATCTTTAAAAACACCTTTCAAATTGATTTGTAGATTATGAAGTATCAGAATCTCACACCAGATTTTCTTATGCACAACATCAATATAATGCACTGCTCTTAGCAAAACCAGAAATGGCAAAGTTTCCCTCTCTTTCTCCACACATATACATGTAAATACCAAATCACATTGCTTCCCAGATTAATTCAAATTCTAAAACACATTTCTATTGGTTACACCTATCAACCCTTGCCAACGGACTTCTAACTGAACCCAAACTGCTTCTGGAATTTTCTGGAGACGCGCCTCCACCGTGCACCATAAGCGATACCACTTTTTTTTAATAACACACCACTTCTAAACATAGCACTGACTTGGGAAATCTCACTGCAATAACATATTACTTTAATATTTATAACCAATTCACATTTTAATGCCACAGATAACTTTCAACCCTTCACTCCTTCTGCTTAATGCCTGTTTCCATAGTAACAGGTCATGGAACACTCAACTGAACTCACAGGTCACAAGTGCAGTATATTTTCAAATTCAGCACACAATGTTGCAAATACAAACAGCAAGTGTGCATGACTTTCCAAAATATCAGCCTATCCTATCTAATGTACCTTTCAAACATTTTTTACTAACCAATAAGACACATGCTTTTTAGAGACAAAACATGCACCCTATGTTTCACTCTATAATGTTCTTAAACAGCCAATCATTTCTCTTCTTTTTTTAAAGCTGCATCTTATCCACCATTTTAGATACCTCTTATTCTACCAACTGCCTACTTCAGCTACAGACATCTTTTCAGTGCATCCAGACTTCCCTTCAAGATGCTTAGAGTGTGGATTGTGGGACACAGCTATGTTTTCTGGTGCAAAAGGTATGCTGAACACAGAGGTATTGACAAAGATCTAGCTTTGCAGAATGTGGACATTAAATGGATTGGACAAAGAGGATTAAAGTGGCACCAATTGATGCCTTTGGTTAAAACCTTTTTACATCTCCAGCCCCCTGACCTCATGATTGTCCACTGTGGTGCCAATGACCTAGGCACATTGACTGGGGTAAGGCTGGAAATGCTAATGAAGGACACCTTTGCACAATTGATGTTGCTTTTCCCCCAAACTGTCTCTGTATACTCTAACATATGCCAAAGACAGAAATGGAAGTGGTCTAATCAATTCTGTGCAAAATTGAGAAAGCTAGAAAAAATGTCAATAAAGCTGTTTCTGCTTATCTCAGAGACCATAGGATGGGCTCCATATACAACAATCTGTGTTTCGATATGGATGGCATCTATAGGATTGATGGTGTACATTTCACAGATAAGGGAAACAGAGTCCTTCTCAACAAGACTCTGCATCGGCACTTACACGTAGCTACAAAAATCTTCCAATAAACACAAGGGCTCTTTTTAGAGTCACCTAATCACAGAACATATAATTTAGTTTTTTAAAAAAAATATATATTTTTTTGCTTGGAATCATTCACCCAGCGCCTTCACACTAGAGGCCGCGCACCCATTGCGTTCACACTAGGGGCCGCGCTGAGAGCCTCGCACCCAGCACGTTCCACTAGGGGCGCACTGTGGGCAAAGCACCCTTTGTTTTTACACTGGGGGCCGCGCTGAGAGCCGTGCACCCAGTGCATTCACACTAGAGGCCGTGCACCCATCGTGTTCACACTAGGGGCTGCATGGAGAGCCGCGCACCCAGCGCGTTCACACTAGAGGCCACGCACCCATCGCGTTCACACTAGGGGTTTCGCTGAAAGCTGAGAGCCACAATAGGGTTGTGACTCCAATTTAATTTTGTTTTTTAAAAGTCGTCTACTTTCACTAATCTACATTCGCCTCAGAGACACCATCCCCGAGGCATGTCCACATGTTCTTTTAAAAAAAGCAGAAATAGGAGGAGGGCTGTGTGCCCCCCCTTGAGGCCTCTATTTGCCCCTGGGAACCCCATCCCCCGGTGCCACCCTTTATTGTTTTTTTTATTTATTTGGGAAGGTGGGCCGCGTGGCCCCCCTCCTGGGCCACTTCTAGCCCCGGGGACCCCGTCCCCCAGGGCCGGCCCTATCCATTGGGGACCATGGGGGGAGCCCAAATTCCCCCATGGTCTCGCCGGCTCCCCGCCTCCTGCGTGAGCCAGCATTGCTTTTCCACATGGGGAGCTGCTAACATGCAGCTCCCCGTATGGAAAAGCAATATGCTTTGAATTTTGGGAGAGAGAGCAGGTTTCCCTGCTCTCGCTTCCAAAATCCTAAGCAAGTTTGCTATGATAGGGCGGTGCTACCACCCTACCATAGCAAACAGCAGTGTCTCGGGGTGGGCTCCCCAGGACACTACAGGAGCCGGCCCTAGGGGGTGGCGGTCCCCAGGGCCACCAATGGGTCCCCGGGGCTGCGGGGGCCCCTGTGGGCCCCCGCTAATATATTTCTGCTATACCCTCGAGACCTGGCCCACTTGGGGGCCTCAATTAAATGAAGCACAGAAGGCCGCGCTTCATTTTAAAAAAAAATGTTGTTCGGATTCGCGCACCCAGTGCGATTTCGGCGCTTTAAAAATAAAATGCTTTTTTGGGATCTGGGGGTCCTTGTAGGACCCCCTGCAAACACCTCCTGGTTTGGAGTGTTGACAGCCAATTAAAATGAAGGCCGTGGTCGGGAGGGTTTGCGGACCCTCCGCGCCCCTACATATCGATATTTGTTTTTTTACAATTTCTCAGCAACTACTGAATGGATTTACACCATTTAAAAAAAAGGTCGCTTTGTGAACCAAGAGCTACTTTTTTGCCAAATTTCGTGTAATTCCTATTAGCAGTTCGGACTGTAGCCTTGGCTAAAATTTCATATGGAATTTAACATGGAGAAAACATTTTTTTGGGACGCCCTTTTTTTCTCAGCCTCCATTTGACAAATCACCCCCAAACTTTCAGGATAGGAGCTGACTGGGATAAACCTTTTCTTTGGAGAATTTCGCAAACATTTGTCAAATGATGCCAAATTTATTAGCAAATCAAAAAATGCTTTTCCTATGGAGACTAGGTTCTAACTATAACCACCTACTGGCGAGCACCAGTAGGTAATATATATATATATATATATATATATTCACTGAAAAAACCATAGGTTTCACACACGTTATAGTTAGGAATTAGCATTTAAAAAACCTTGCAAATTCAATGAAAAAACCATAGGTTTCACACATGTTACAGTTAGCTGGACATTTCACTCGTAAAAAACCATTGAAATTCCCCCGTTATAGTTAGTGCAGGCAACTATAACTCACGCGACCGCAATCCTCTGCTGATGACATATGTGTCTTTATGAAAAAAAAATATTTGCAATATATGTATAGCTAAAATTTAATGGAAGAAGACATGGGCAAATAAGTGTCTAAATACAGTATTAGCATCAGCAGAGGATTGCGGTCGCGTGAGTTATAGTTGCCTGCACTAACTATGACGGGGGAATTTCAATGGTTTTTTACGAGTGAAATGTCCAGCTAACTGTAACATGTGTGAAACCTATGTTTTTTTCATTGAATTTGCAAGGTTTTTTAAATGCTAATTCCTAACTATAACGTGTGTGAAACCTATGGTTTTTTCAGTGAATTTGTATGTTTTTTTTAATGCTAAGTTACTTTACGCCGTTCGTGGCGTGCGCGCCCACTTCACGCAGTTCGTTCCGTGCGCTCGCGCCCACTTTACGCAGTTAGTGCCGTGCACGCACGGTGGGCACGCGGTGCGCTATGCGCACCGCGTTCCCACGTTACGCTGGATGGGCCATGTACGCACGATGCGCTTCGCGCACCGTCCTCACACGGAGGACATATTATGCGCTTCGTTGTGAAAGGTTATCTATTATTTTTCTATATTTACATAAGCCATGCACAAAAGGTGCACTTCGGGCACCTTTTGCACACGGGGTGGGGCAATTGTGGATATTGTTTTTTTTAAAATTTATTCTTTACCGTGCGCGTACGGTAAGCGTAATCGGCGTTTTTAAAAAAAAAAAAAATATGACATTTTGGCCTTGGGGGTTCTTTTGGGACACCCTAACCATGGCTATGTGGTTAGGAGCTGTCTCGCCTGCCCCTTTTCATGTTATCCAGCTTTGTTTTTCCTCCCCCCCTCAGAGTGCGAGAGAGAAAATGGCGGCCGACACTTCCTGGTTTCGACCGATTTGAATGTTTACTAAGATCTAACAGCCAATCAGAATCGCGCTCACGCACGTCACCGTACGCGTACGGTAAGCTTACCGTAAGCGCACGGTAAGCGCACCGTAAGCTGCCACAGATATATATATTGATTTAAATGCTATTTTCTCAGGAACTACTGAACAGATTTACACCAGACCTACAAAAGGCACTTCCTTGACCTGTAGACTACCTCTCTGTCAAATTTCAAGTAACTCTGTTCAGCCGTTCGGGCTGTAGCTGTGTCTAAAGGTCCTATGGAAAAATGCATGGGGAAAACGCGTTTTGGGACCCCCCTTTTTTCTCAGCCCCTGCTTGACGAATCCCCCCGAGACTTTCAGGGTAGGAGCGGACCGTAGCGCCCCATTAGTTTTGAAAATTTCGCGAGGATTCGTCGACCGGCGCCAAAGTTATTCAAAATAGAATGATGCGGTTTTCCTATGGAAACAGGGTCCTAACTATAACTATCTACTGGCGACCGCCAGTAGATAATATATATATATATATATATATATATATATATATTCACTGAAAAAACCATAGGTCTCAGGGACGTTAGTTGGACATTTCACGCATACAAAACCATAGAAATTCCCCCGTTATAGTTAGTTGAGCTACTATAACTCGCGCCCCCGCAATGCACTGCTGATGACGTCACTTATTACATCATTCATGACATGGTCAGTGACATCACTGATGACATCACTGATGACATCTCAAATGACATCACTGATGACATCACTGATGACATCATCCAGTGACTATGTGTTTCTATAAAATGTAAATATGTTCTATATATATTCCAAGGTGTATTGAAGAATGAATGGGTGTATAAGAGCGAGGCTGGATGATTTAGTAGGTGTGTGACCGACTGTATAAGTGAGTAATTCATTGTGTCTTACAGAATGCATGTGTTAGTGACTAATACAGACATTCACACAGTTTAGTTTGTCAGTTGGTGTGTAAGCGGTCCCATGAGTTGGTGAGTACCTAAATAAGGATCTATATGGGTTATTGATTAGTTGTTTGAGTATCTCTATGGGTGCCTGAGTGTCTGTGTGGGTAGGTGGGGTTGGGTGTAACTGTCGATAAATGTGTGAGTGGATGATTCACTGGGTGTATAGGTTGAAGAGTGCATCTGTGAAGAGCTGTATGGATGGGTGAGTGTGTGTATGGGTGTGTTGGTGAGTGAATGGATGCCTCAGTGGTACATGTGTGAGTAACTGCATATGTGAAAGGCAGCATATGTGAGTGTTGGAGTGTATAAATGACTACATGTGAGAGTGGCTGTATGGATCAGTGTGTGCTTGTATTAGTTATTGTATTAGAGTGTAAGTACGTGTTAGTATATGTTTAAAGAAGTGAGGTGGTGTGTGTACCACTGTAAATGAAAGTGTGATTGATCATTTCCATAACTGACTAGGTGTGTGAGTAACTCTATGAATGAGAGGCAGTGTGTGAGTGTCTGTATAGATATGTAAGTGCATATGATAATGCTGTATTGATGGCCGACTGTATGTTTGAGTGACTGTATGGGTGAATGAGTAGATGTGAGTGTAGAGCTAGGAATTAGTGAGTGCATATGTACTAACTGGTATTGGTGTGTTGATGGTTTCGAAAATGATACTCTGTATTTTAGAGTGGGTGTATCAAGGGTTATGTTAGGGTGTGATGAGGTGCATCAGATTTTCACGTGGATGATGTCATCAGTGATGTCATCAGTGATGTCATTTGAGATGTCATCAGTGATGTCATCAGTGATGTCAATTACCATGTCATGAGTGATGTAATATGTGAAGTCATCAGCAGGGCATTGCGGGGGCGTGAGTTAATGTTAGCTCAACTAACTATAACGGGGGAATTTCTATGGTTTTGTATGAGTGAAATGTCCAACTAATTATAATGGCCCTGAAACCTATGTTTTTTTCAGTGAATTTCAAAGGTTTTTTAAATGCTAATTTCTAATTATAATGTTCATTAAACCCATCTTTTTTTCTGTTTTTTTAAGTTATCATCTCATTCTCAACCTGGTCAAAACTGTAAATCTCACCGCTTTTCCATCAAAACCTTCCACCAAAAAAATCGCCACAAATGAGAGCCACAATTAACGCTAATGATATGAAAAGTAGGCGTTCCAGAGGAGAAAAAATAAAACACCAATTCCCCATATTTTCAACCACCAGCCAAATCTGCAATGTGATCCAAAAAGCAGGCAATAAGCCGATTTAGCAGTAAGAAATTAACATCAGCCTTTAACTGGTGTAAGGAGGTCGAAAATCTACAGCGTGAATTGGACCCAACTCTCAACCACATCTATAGACCAACACGTGATACAGCTACTGAACATGCAGCTCTGACACCCAACAAGGCCACAACACCCACCACCACCACCACCAGGACCTCCCCCCCAGACCACCCCCTCTACTACCACCGAGGCAGCGCAAAACCGGACAACAGACCTTGCCAAAATGCCATGGCTGCACAATAGCTGAATGTTGGGAGATGTGGGAACCAAGTATGTGTGAAGAAGGCAAGCCACCCATCAATAATAATGCACACAATACCAAGTGTAGCGGTGATGTGCTGGGCAGACCTCACTATGCAAAGCACAAACCTCTCCATGTGGACATATTCGACTGATACTTGTAGTGCTGTGCCCAGTGGACGCAACCATGTTACCTCAGGCAATGGGGAAGATCTCGGTCATTTAGCTGTGTTGTCCCCCCCTGGAAGAGTAAGCGGAGTGGGCTGGTCTAACGTGCAGCACTCCAGTGTAGGAGGATGAATAAATAAGCTGGGGCTCTGGGCTTGGGTCACTTGTGGGAAGGCCAAAGCGTCTGCCAGAGCAGCAGCCCTCACCTTGCCACGTGGCTGCCGCCATGACCGCGGGCCTCCTTGACACAGGCCCCCTGCGAACCCAGCAGCACAGCACCACAGACTTATGTCTGTACAGACTACTGCCTTTGATCTACACTGCAGACAGCAGGGCTCACAATTCAGATGCAGTGGTGATTGCAGATGACGCAGTCCAGTAGACAAGACACATTGCTGCCACTCCGGCCAGCCCGGACCATGCATGATCGCAGGCTGCGCACACGCTGAGTGCCATAAGTCATCGCAAGGAAAAGTGAACAGTTTTATGTCAGCAGTGAGGCTTACTATCACTTGAAAATCGAATTGAGGCAGAATTCAATAGACAAAAGACATTGGTCCGAGTGCAGCCCCCCCGGACTACGCATCATCGCAGGGTACGTACACACTCAGCGCCAAAGGTACTTCTAACTCACTGCACCACAAGTCATCGCCACGTGGCCTTATTGAGGCAGAATTCAAAGCAAGCCGCAACATATGGTGCCTCTAACCCTGTTCAACACAAGCCTATCCCACATGTGGATCTGTGTCCTGAGTCCTGAATGGCAGTGAGCCCAAGTCCGTGGCAGCGACCACAGCACCAGACTCCCTTTGATCAGTTAGGCATATTTCCATATGCAAGGCCAGCGACACGTGGTGCCACTAACCCTGTACAGCACAAGGCACGACACGTCGTGCCACCAACCCTGTTCAACACAAGCCGATCCCACATGTGGAACTGTGTCCTGAGTCCTGAATGGCAGTGAACCCAAGTCCGTGGCAGCGACCACAACACCAGACGGACTGGCTTCTAACAGCATAGCTGCAAAGTGGTGATGTTGGGCAGAGGGAGCGTGAAAGAGTTATCTAGCAGAAACAGAGCTCCGGTATATTAAATTGCCCCGAGACCTTTCTTTTATATTTTCACTCGATGCAAGAAAGTGCGCTTTCTGGACCAAGACCTTTCTCCCTGCCAAATTTGGCGTAATTCCGTTCAGCAGTTTGACTTGTAGCTTTGTCTAAAGTTTCCTATGGAAAATCCATTGAGAAAACACGTTTTCACACCCCGCACATCGCTACCTGTCACAGGCGTACTCACTGTTGGTGTGCAGGTCAGTGGTCTAGTTGTCAATTAGTCACGGCCACTCCCTGAGGGCAGGTTTGCACACACACCACACCCATCCGGCACATGAGTCTCAGGCTTGTGACGACGCAAATATAATGGATCGACAACGTCACATCCTTTATTGCCGGTGGTGACGGGATGGCAGATGCTCCACGGGTCTCAATCATAAAGAGTCCATGAAAAGTTGTGCAGAGGGTTAGTCGCACCCTGAGCTGTATAGCCGTCAGGGGCCTACTACCAGGTGGCGCACACTTGAGTTCCACAGGGTTAGTGCCACCCGAAGATGATGTGTCTGTCAGGGGCCTGCCACCACGTGGCGCGGACTTGAGTTGCACAGAGTTAGTGCCACCCGAAGATAATGTGGCCGTCAGGGGCCTACCACCATGTGGCGTGGACTTGAGTTGCACAGGGTGAGTGCCACCCGAAGCTGATGTGACCGTCAGGGGCCTACCACCATGTGGCGTGGACTTGAGTTGCACAGGGTGAGTGCCAACCGAAGCTGATGTCACCGTCAGGGGCATAGCACCACCTGGTGCTGACTTGCATTGCACAGGGTTAGCGGCACCAAAAGCTGATGTGGTATCCGCCATTGATGACTCAGGACTCAGCGACATGTGTGAGATCTGCCGGGCCGCGGAGAAGCTGAAGTGGTCTCTGCCATTCAGGACTCAGCAACATCTGTGAGATCTGCTGGGTCGCAGAGCTTTGCCGGGCACATGGGGTACCCACTAGTAGACACTCCGGTGGCATTAGGTAATTATTAGGTCATGGATGCGCAGGGGCGGCAGTATCTCTCTCTCTCTTCCCTCTATTCAATCTCTCTCTCACTCTCTTCCTTCCTTTCCTTCTCTTTCTCTATCTCCCTTCTCCCTTTCTCACTCCGTTTCTTTCCTTCCCTCTCTTTTTCTCTCTGGCTTTTTTTCCTTCTCTGTGTCTCACTCCTTTGATATGCGCATTACACACGTCCTTATTTTGTGCTTTATTTTCCAGGCTGTGTCGTCGACATTCATGGTCCCAACAGGAGTCTTCCGCCTTGTTGTTTTGTGCTCAGTTTGTTAAATTTAGTTTATCCTTTATATATACGTTTACGAAAAAATAAAGTTTGAAAAAAAAAGAAATTCAATAATGTTTTTGGTTGTTACTTAAGTGCTATGTGACTCTTTCTCGTTCTTATTACTGTTATTTCATGGTGTCCACCATGGTGTTAAATTTTGGGGCAGTTATCACAGGAATACTGGTGATGTCTGCAGTTTGCACCACCTTTTGCATAGTGTGTTAGATTTATCTCAACTTTATTTGCATTAAAGTGCTGATAATGAAATGCAGAGTAGGCGTTCCCGTGCAAAAAGACAAGAGGTGCACCTTTGCGAGTTATTCTAAATACTAAAATCCTATATTGAATTGCACCGTGGTAGTGGGTACACTGACAGTGTACACACAAAATCAATGAAGAAATGTCATTGTATTTATATTGATTGGGAATAGTGAGTCAGGTGCTGGATCTTGACGGGATACACTGCCCAGTTTGTTTATTTTTCTGTACACGAAAAAAACACTTCACAACTTTCACAACAACTGCGATGTGATAAGCCGCGTTAGCACCAGGAATTGTACACCTGCTTTCTACTGGTGTTAAGCGTTACAACAAACAAATGATGGACGGAATGCTGACAATGCAGACATTCTCCCCAAGTCAAGAGATCTGGGTTAAATCCATCGTACTTTTGCCCACTACACCACCCCAGTTTAGACATGGCCATATGCAAATCAGTCTTGACCCTGTGCCTCATGGGAACAGTCCAGCCCGAACTGCCAAGCCATGTCTTCCCTGGACCGGAATCAAGCATCCTAGGACCGGTTTCTGGCTATCAGCCGTCATCAGCCAGGATAGCGTGACTCCAGTGGCGTAGTGAGCACGGGTCCCACGTCTGGGAATACCCATCCCACTTAGGGCGAAAAGCGTTACAACAAACAAATGATGGACGGAATGCTGACAATGCAGACATTCTCCCCCAGTCAAGAGATCTGGGTTAAATCCATCATTCTTTTGCCCACTACACCACCCCAGTTTAGACATGGCCATATGCAAATCAGTCTTGACCCTGTGCCTCATGGGAACAGTCCAGCCCGAACTGCCAAGCCATGTCTTCCCTGGCCCGGAATCAAGCATCCTAGGACCGGTTTCTGGCTATCAGCCGTCATCAGCCAGGATAGCGTGACTCCAGTGGCGTAGTGAGCACGGGTCCCACGTCTGGGAATACCCATCCCACTTAGGGCGAAAAGCGTTACAACAA
Organism: Triturus cristatus; assembly: GCF_964204655.1. NCBI lineage: Eukaryota > Metazoa > Chordata > Amphibia > Caudata > Salamandridae > Triturus > Triturus cristatus. Next base: position 463,028,464 of record NC_140594.1, read on the forward strand.
ACAAATGATGGACGGAATGCTGACAATGCAGACATTCTCCCCCAGTCAAGAGATCTGGGTTAAATCCATCGTTCTTTTGCCCACTACACCACCCCAGTTTAGACATGGCCATATGCAAATCAGTCTTGACCCTGTGCCTCATGGGAACAGTCCAGCCCGAACTGCCAAGCCATGTCTTCCCTGGACCGGAATCAAGCATCCTAGGACCGGTTTCTGGCTATCAGCCGTCATCAGCCAGGATAGCGTGACTCCAGTGGCGTAGTGAGCACGGATCCCACGTCTGGGAATACCCATCCCACTTAGGGCGAAAAGCGTTACAACAAACAAATGATGGACGGAATGCTGACAATGCAGACATTCTCCCCCAGTCAAGAGATCTGGGTTAAATCCATCGTTCTTTTGCCCACTACACCACCCCAGTTTAGACATGGCCATATGCAAATCAGTCTTGACCCTGCGCCTCATGGGAACAGTCCAGCCCAAACTGCCAAGCCATGTCTTCCCTGGACCGGAATCAAGCATCCTAGGACCGGTTTCTGGCTATCAGCCGTCATCAGCCAGGATAGCGTGACTCCAGTGGCGTAGTGAGCACGGGTCCCACGTCTGGGAATACCCATCCCACTTAGGGCGAAAAGTGTTACAACAAACAAATGATGGACGGAATGCTGACAATGCAGACATTCTCCCCCAGTCCAGAGGTCTGGGTTAAATCCATCGTTCTTTTGCCCACTACACCACCCCAGTTTAGACATGGCCATATGCAAATCAGTCTTGACCCTGTGCCTCATGGGACCAGGGTCCATCATTTGTTTGTTGTAACGCTGTTCGCCCTAAGTGGGATGGGTATTCCCAGACGTGGGACCCGTGCTCACTATGCCACTGGAGTCAAGCTATCCTGGCTGATGACGGCTGATAGCCAGAAACCGGTCCTAGGATGCTTGATTCCGGTCCAGGGAAGACATGGTTTGGCAGTTCGGGCTGGACTGTTCCCATGAGGCACAGGGTCAAGACTGATTTGCATATGGTCATGTCTAAACTGGGGTGGTGTAGTGGGCAAAAGAACGATGGATTTAACCCAGATCTTTTGACTGGGGGAGAATGTATGCATTGTCAGCATTCCGTCCATCATTTGTTTGTTGTAACGCTTTTCGCCCTAAGTGGGATGGGTATTCCCAGACGTGGGACCCGTGCTCACTATGCCACTGGAGTCAAGCTATCCTGGCTGATGACGGCTGATAGCCAGAAACCGGTCCTAGGATGCTTGATTCCGGTCCAGGGAAGACATGGCTTGGCAATTCGGGCTGGACTGTTCCCATGAGGCACAGGGTCAAGACTGATTTGCATATGGTCATGTCTAAACTGGGGTGGTGTAGTGGGCAAAAGAACGATGGATTTAACCCAGATCTTTTGACTGGGGGAGAATGTATGCATTGTCAGCATTCCGTCCATCATTTGTTTGTTGTAACGCTTCTACTGGTGTTAAGCAGGACGACTACCTGCAACATGAAAGGGAACACAGACAAGAGTCACACAGAAACACCCACAGGTGCCATAGAGTCAATGAGCATGATAAACGGATACCCATGAGGTTCACAACACTCATCGCAACAACCCCAGGACCGCCAACGCCCCCCGAACCTGCATCTGAGCAAGTGTGTCCATGTGGTCATTGTGTTAGCATGATAGGCACGGGCCCTGCAACATGACAGTGTCAGCGGACGTTACCATGTCACCTCAGCATTGGCAGTGAGCCTGGACATGTAGCTACGCATGCATTCTCTTGCATGCACAAGCGGCGTGTGCTGGTCTGGTGTACACAGGTTAGCGCAGGGGTCTGCCTATCCGGCAAGAGGAACGGGGTGTCTCGGACATGTCCGTGTTCAGGAAGTACGGTAAGTGTGTCTCTGTGCTCTGGTGTGGCCGCCACAAGGGCCGCAGCAGTTGATGTTGTAAAGTGGCATGCACCACCTCCAAACTACAGTGTCACGGTGTGGTTTGAATGCCGCAGGACATGCGTGAATCGGCATTACAATGGTATGCCGTAGGAGTGCATGGGATACAACAGTGCACCGTACAAAAGTGTGGGAGCTCGTGGGAGGGAGGAGCAGCTGTTTGGTAATGTAACACACAGTGAACCCGCCCATATGCCACATGCTGGGCATCTTATCCATGATGACGAGGGTCGCAGACATCCCACAACACCCACGACCGGCCTTTGTACACATCCTGTATGAATGCAGCTGGAGAAGTTACTGTAGGGAGGAAAGGTTCTTTGTCTGAGCTATCTTGCACTAGCACATCTGCTGCTCCAAGAAGGAACTTGCAAGTGGCCAGCCCCTCCTGACAGATACAATAATATTTGCATCCGCCTCCCACACTACGCACTGCCCGATTTGAGAACAACGAGTACACATCCCACACTCAAAAGTCCTTCGCCGTAGTTAGCGTGCGTGAAATGGCCTTCACACGTACTCTCACCACACCCCTGCCCTGCACCCATGCACACAGACCCAGCTCATTGCACCAAGCTGTGCCATTTCATCCACAAGACTGGCACACGGCAAGCCAGTGCAGCTACAAGCAGAGCCACTGACACAATGGCAGAGCATCCTGAACACATGGTCGACTCCATTCACGTCCACCTATACCTTGCACGTCTGCTGCATGTCTTGGGTGCACTGCCTTTGGCAGTACTGCGGATCACTTACCGGCTGAGCTTCCGCATTGCGGACGTCACCTGAGTTCACCTGTATTGCATTGTCGCACGTGCCTATCCGAGTAGTTCATGGACGTGTACCTCTCCAACGAGTGGGTAGCTGACATGGATTACGACGGGCTTGTGTGCCCCCTGTTGGCCCACGACCAGGAGTGTCATGGTGATGCCCGTTTATGGCATGCATGGATGTTTGGCATGCATGTTGGGAACTGGGCCTGGGAGATTGCACGTGTTGTAGTATGCAGTGAGCAGATTGACCCACTTCCCGATTCTGCATTGGTGCACATTGGGTACAGTGGTTGGAGTCAGTACATCTGTCCTGGTCAGCTGATGAACTACATCGACGACATGTCAAATATTGTGGCCAACCATCACTCATTAGAGATAGTGGATTACGCAGCTGCACTCGCGTTCATGGACGAGTGACAAGGTACCTGCAACCACGACTCAATGTGCCACATTGCATGTGTGTCCCCCGCATCATTGCACGTTGTACATCTGGTCACATGTCCCAAAACAACAGTGGACATGGCTGCATTGGCATCGAATCATGTCTGAGGCACGGACAACCAACACTGCTTGACACTGACGTGTGTTGATGATGGACTACCCCAAGGTGAACATGGCCGTTTTCCTATGTTCCTTATTCAGGCATGCTGCTGCATTTCTCTGCATATCGTGGCACTACACTTGGCCGTACTGACACACACTTTTTTTCATAAAGTTTCCACATTTTCACTTGTCTCCAAATGTGTTGTGTCTTCATTTGTATGGCAATGTGTGTGTCATGGACTCTCTGGCTGCCTGCCATACGTGAATCGCTACCCCATCCGGGCTGTGGGTCTGTACTTATGCGTTCTCATGTGCCTATTTCAAAACTTTTGGACGCTTATCCGCCACAGGTGAGTGCATTTGTGTCCTGTGTTCGATTTTGCGAATGTTTGTGTTTGGACAACATTGTGTTGGATGTTGGTGTACTGTGCATCCTATGTGTGTGTGCTGCATTGTGTATGAGATGTCTCTTCATGTGAGCTTTTGTTCACCCTTCTCCCTTTCAGGCAGTGTGGTTTTCACTTCTATGCTTGTTCAGTGTTGTGATGTTGATGGGTTGTGTGACTTGTGCTCCTTGTTGGTGTGTTTCATATTGGCCATGGTTTGTCTATAGCTGTGCTGTACTTAATTGTGCATGTGTGCCATTGTGCCTATCTCCCCCCGTCTCCCCACTCCCTGCTTCTTCCTCTTCCTGGTGCTGTTGTGTCTTTAATTGTGTTGCTCCACACATACATACATGTAATGAACAAATTAGTATAGTTCCTTGATTCTTTTAGGTTTTAAAACTTCTCTCTATTGTTTTTTTAAAATTTTCCATATAAACAGTTTTTTAAATATTCAAGGACACATAGAAGTCAGAAGTGCAACGTATTCTATCAACACACTTTCTAGAACATTGTACAACACATGCAGGTTACAAGTTCATCAATTTTTTTAAACCTAACGATATTTTTTGCAACATTTTCTTAAACATTTAATGGCAAGTGCAGGTTAAAAGTTCACGGTTGTTTTAAATTCGAACAGTGCCTTCCAAATGCAGGTGTGGTTGAGTTGAGAAATCTTATCCTATGATATGTACTCCACGTTTAAACTGCTTTATCTTAACCAATCACAAAGATACTTTTCCACAAAACGAATGTGCACCCTACTTTTAAAAAACAATGCTTTTCATCTCCCAATCAGGTATCGTTTTGTATGGCAAAAAAAAGTAGTTACCCATCTTTAAACATATCTCTTATTCTACGACTGCATGAGCTACAGACATCTATCCATTCCTCCCAGCCATACCTTCAAAATGCTTGTGTGGATTGTAGGATATAGCTATGTTTTCTGGTGCAAGAGGTGTGCAGAACAGAGACGTTTTGACTTAGACCTAGGTTTACAAAATGTGGATATTAAATGGTTTGGACAGAGAGGATTGAAGTGGCACCAATTGTTGTCTTTGGTGAAAACCTGTTTGCATCTCCAACACCCAGACCTCATGATTGTGCACTGTGGTGGACACGACCTAGGCACATTGACTGAGGTAGGTTTGGAAATGCTAATGATGGACACCTTTCGACAATTGATGTTGCTTTTGCCTCAAACTGTCTTTGTATATTCCAATATATGCCAAAGACAGAAGTGGAAATGGTCAAACCAATTTTGTCCTCATATTGAAAAATCTAGGAAGAATGTCAACAAAGCTGTGTCTGCATACCTCAGAGACCATAGAATGGGGTCGATCTACAACAACAACATACGTTTTCATATGGCTGATATCTACAGAAGTGATGGAGTACACTTCACAGATCAGGGAAATCGAGTTTTTCTGAATAACCTGAAGCTGTGCATCCGCACTTATATGTTGCTCCAACTATTAAACACAAGGGCTCTTTTTAGAGCCGCCTTATATTCCCAATATTGGATCGCAGAGTGACAGCTGCGATCCGGCTAGCACAAGGAAACCTGCGGGCCATCGAGCAGCCTCACAGAGGGACACCTGCGGCCCGTGGGCTCAGCTCGCACAGGGAAAGCTACGGAGCATAGGCTCGGCTCGCACAGTGTGATCTACGGGCCATCGGCTCGAAAACGCACACCAGCGTGCTGGCTCGCAGAGGGAGAGCTATGGTCAAACTCGCAAAGGGACACCAACGGGTCAGCGGCCCTGCTAGCAGAGACACACCTATCACCTAACGGACTGACTCGCACATGTACAGCTAGGGACACGACGGCTCGCAGACGCACAGCTGCAAGCAGACGGACTGCTACTGTTTTATGCTTTAGGGTAGTACAGTGGTGTTTGGGTAGTGTAGGGGGTTGTGCTGGGGTAATATTTGAGGCTTTAGGTTAGTGCAGTGGTGTTTGGGTAGGGGGTCGTGCTGGGGGTAGATTTAGGGTTTAGGGTAGTGCACTGGTGTTTGGGTAGTGCAGGGGATCGTGCTGGGATAGTGTTTTAGAGTTTATGACAGTGCAGTGGTGTTTGGGTAGTGTAGAGGGTTGTGCCAACAGACTGACTCACAGAGCTCCAAGCCGAAGGACGGGCTTCTAAAGGCATACCCGCAACCTGGTGATATGAGGAGAGGCAGCGGGAAAGGCATATCTCACACAGACACAGATGCCAGTGTTGCCTCGCACAGATAAAACTGCGGACCGAATGGATTCTAAACGGAGAGATGCGAGCTGACGGAGTAATTCACAAAATGGCTGCCAACACTTCTTGGTTTCAACTAACCCTGGGCGCGACACTACGCTTCGCCCACGTAGTGTACATAGCGCTGCCTGCTTCGCAATTTTCGAAGTAGGCGAAGCAGGCAGCGCCTACGCACACGTGAGGGCGAAGTGTAGCTGCCTGCCGCCCACCACCCGCCTCCCGCCCGCCCTACTTTTAAAAGCTAAAATAAATTTGTAATAAAGCAAATTAAAGGCACTTACCTGACGTGCGGCGTCTCCCGGGGCTCCCTCTTCCTGGTTTTCAATTTTCCTGACACATGCGCATGCGCGGACGCCCGCGCATGCGCATTTCTCACAAGAAATGCGCATGCGCGGGCGTCCGCGCTTGCGCATTTGTCAGGAAAATTGAAAACCAGGAAGAGGGAGCCCCGGGAGACACCGCGCGTCAGGTAAGTGCCTTTAATTTGCTTTATTACAAATTAATTTTATCTTTTAAAAGTAGGGTGGGTGGGTGGCGGGTGGCGCGTAGTGGGGCTACGCGAAGCGCGTAGTGTGCGTAGATTCGGGCACACTACGTGCTGCTTCACGTAGCCCCACTACGCCCACTACGCCCACCCTTAGTTTCAACCATTCACAGCCAATAAGCCGCAAGCTGGTGCTAGTAACCCCTCAGCCAATCATATGTCAGAATTCTCAAATTTTGTTATCTGTAAAATTTGATATTTCTCAAAAACTACTGTACGGATTTACACCATTTAAACAAAAGCGTGCTTTCTGGACCATCACCTTTCTCCCTGCCAAATTTGGCGTAATTCTGTTCTGCAGTTTCACCTATAGTCTTCTGTAAAGTTTCGTATGGAAATTTCATGGAGAAAACACGTTTTAGGACCCTCTTTTTTCTCAGCCCCTCCTACACCATTCACCCCCAAACTTTCAATATAGGAGCTAATCAAAAAAAGAGAAACTTTTTGGATAGTTTCATAAAGATTCATCAAAAGACGCCAAAGTTACAAGCACATAGAAGACTCTAGGAGGGAGGCCGCGCAACCCCTCTCCCAACATAAGTGAAGCCCCGGGGCTGCGCAGACCCCAGCAGACCCCTGCAACCACAGCGAGCCCCTGCTACTTTTTTTTAAGAAATACCCCCGCAACCTAGCCCACCCAAGGGACTCATTAAAATAAAACGTGAGAACCCGCGACCCCAGCGCAAATTTTTGCCGATTTTATTTTTTTTTAAATTATTTTTTTGGGTCCTTGTGGTCCTCCTGGGACCCCTGAGTAGACCTGGTGGGTCAGGTTTCTCCGTTTTCAGATAACTCGCTTCTACCGAGCCACAAGATGGCTGCCAACACTTCCTGGTTTGGAGTGCTAGCAGCCAATCACAGTGAAGCTCACGCACGTGACTTAGGCCCCGCCCAGATATTGAAACTTTTATTTTTCTAATTTCTCAGCAACTACTGAACAGATTGACACCATTTTTAAAAAGGCTTTCTGACCCAAGCACTCCCTGTCTGCCAAATTTGGAGTAATTCCGTTCAGTAGTTTCGGCTGTAGCCCTGCACAAAGTTTCCTATGGGAAATTGATTTTTGAGTCTTATTTTTTTAATTTCTCAAAAACTACTGAACATATTTACACCATTTAAAGAAAAGGTCGCTTTCTGAACCAAGCTCTACATTTCTGCCAAATTTGGGGTAATTCCGTTCAGCAGTTCGAGCTGTAGCTCGTCGCAAAATTTCCTATTGAAATTAACATGGATAAAACGAGTTTTGGGACCCCCCTTTTTTCTCAGCCCCCGCTTGCCAAATCACCTCCAAACTTTCAGGATAGGAGCTGACCTGGATAGACTTTTTTTTTTGGAGCACTTCAGGAAGATTCATCAAACAACGCCAAAGTTGTTAGAAAATCAAAAAATGCTTTTCCTATGGAAACTACATTCTAACTATAACTACCTACTGGCGACTGCCAGTAGGTAATATATATTGTGCATATATGTGGAGTTAAGAATAGTAAACCTATGCTTCTATTCTATATGCACTTACCTTCCAATATTTTGTCCTTTGATATTCTGTACACGATATTAATGTATCTCTATATTTCTAACCTCGAGATTCCGTTCCACAATCAGCCCATTTGAGTATCCCACCCCAGAAGAGCAACAGCAGTCTTATAATGACAGGAATGGATATAATTCGCTTTATGACTTTTACACTTTCTAATTTTATTATAGGAAATGAGTAATGACAGGAGTGCAGATGTCTGCATAATCTGGAAGTGATCATCTGAGCTCTAAAACAAACATATGTTTTATTGTTTTTGCATCACTGGAATGCTTGGCAAATTTTAATACATCTGAAAACTAACATTGTCTTTGTCTAGTGACAGAATTATGTACTTAATGCTTCTCTTTAGAGCAAGAAAATTGAAGTCATACAGGGTGAAAGTCAGTTGTAAGCTGCTCTGTAAAATGTTGCCTGATTGGAGGAGTCTGTGAAACAGTAATACATAATCAGAGAAATTCATGTTGTTGGATGCTGTCAGCAAATTTTCTTTACTTCTTATGAAATGGGTCATGTAAAGCAGAAGAGTTACACAGTGACAAAAATACACTCAGAGCAAATAACATTTGGGCTGGAATATGCAGGTGCTTTTCAACATGAAGTATAATTTGAAGTTAAAAATGCAAAACAAAATATACAAATGGTGTTACTTCCATGTCTCAGTCCTTATTTAATGTGCAATAGTTCCCATCCACACAGATCTACCTGTATTAGCTAAACAAACATGCCAATACCTCCACGTCCCTGGTCCTCGATATAACCATTAAACTTTTAAGTTTGCAACCAATCACAGGACGGAAAACAAAACAGGAATGATGATACTAGCACAGCCCACCATCACCTGGGTGCTATTACTAGTCAGTGGCGTAGCTAGGCCCTAGGGTACCTGTGGTGGCCCTGCATTTGCCACCTGCAGTGGTCTAATCGAAGAGCGGGGGGACTGGCGGCTGGCGGCTGGCAATTCATGCGGCCCCAACGGCTGCAGTTAACATCGGGGGTGACCGCCACCCCCAAAACTCATGCGGCCTGGGGTGGTCCGCGCCCACCACCCCCCCTAGCTAGCATTCCACCAACACTTCCTGGTTTGTTACTTGCCCCAGGATAAGATCTAGGAGTGCCGAGATGGCGCAGTAGAGTTTTGATTGTGCTTAGCATTTTGAATGGTACTTCTGTTACAGAAACACTATAAAGGGGAGGGGGTACTGTACACTTTTTGTGCTTTTGCATCGGTGTTATTTTGTGGCCAGATTGTGCCTTAATCACGGGCAAACATTTAGAAGAGACATTGTTCACCTTCCTCTTCATACACTAGTAGATAAGTCCTTTTCTCCTACCACTGCTAAAGGGAGGGAAGAATTCTAAGGAAGATGATGAAAACATAAAGGAGCTCATTTTAGTGACACTATTTTCCCTGGAAAAGAAAAAAGGAGATAGCTCAGAGATGACTGGTCAAGAGAGCATTTATTCAGATCCTTCTGTCTCAAATATTTCTGATGACTCAACTCCTCCTCCTCACGATCATTTCTCTGGAAATACTACCCGAACTGTTAAACCATATTACATCTAATATGGGTTTTACTGAATTAAAAACAGTGGGCACTTCCAGTGATCCTGTACTGAGGCTATTTAGGAAGCCAATCAGTGTGAAAGTTCCCATATATCAGCTTGTAATGTATGTCATTCTAAGCGTATGGAAAGAGTCAGAGAAAATCAACCCTAGTTTCATGGCAAAACTCTATCCACTGGACAGTATGGAGGACAAGATTATGTGATGGCAAGTCTCGAAGGGCACTCATCAATGGCAGAGGAAATTATAAAATATATCAAAGGAACAGGTTGAGAAAAAAGTGGATGGTACACCTAAAATGGTGTATTTTACTTCCCACCTCGCTCCATGGGCTATGATCTAGAGTGCTTATACTGCTCAGAGTCTTCTAATAGATTTAAAAGGGGTTTATAAAACATTGCAGGAATGCTCTTATTCTACACTACTCTTCAAGAACATGAAAAACTGGTTGAATTCATATCTGATATGTCCTATGATGCATTGAGAGCCTTAGACCTCCATGGCTCCAAGGTAGAATCTCTTTCTGAAAGATTGGAATATGGATGTAGCTCAGAGTTCAGAGGACTACGCTTTGAGGATACCATTTTACTGAACAAAGTAGCATGCTGTCTGGCAATGTGGGCTAGAGAAACACTTGCTATCAATTACAGCTGTCCACGTCGAGGGACTGGACAATGAAGAGGTAGAGCAGTTGAGCAGGAACTTTCCTTCCTCCTAAAATTGGACTTTTACCAGGCCAACCTTTCAGTTAATTTGCAGGAAGTTCAAAGTTCCTTACATGGACCTCTTTCTAACCAGGATAAATGCCCTTCTCCAAAGGTATTTACCAGGTTTCTGGAGTAAGGTGCATGGAAAAGTGATACTCTTTCAGTGAAATGGGCATTGGAGTATTATATACCTTTCCTTCTTGTCGTTGATTCATCACTTGCTGGCAAAAATCCAAGAAGAGAAAGCTCACATTGTGGTGTCCTTCCGTTTCGGCCCTGGAGGATGTGATTCCTTCTTTTCAAGGGTATGGATTTTCAGTCTCCACGGATCTTTCCTCACTTTCTACCTCCTCTGAAGGATGACAGTCTTCTTCCCTTTAATCTCACCCTTTCACTTTGGAGGTTGAAAGGCTGAACCTTGAGAAGCAGGGATTGCTGCCTCAGGTTGTTGTGGTGGTTCAAGGATCTAAGAGATCTTCTACTGTCAAATCCTATTCAGAACAATGGGGCATTTTTGATTTTGGTGTTCTGATATCCTCCAAATTGGTCTGGAGGGAATTTAGAAATATTTAGACTATCTACCTTAGAAGTAGCACTTTCTACTTTAAAAATACAGTGGTACATTATTGAAGCTTTTTTGAAGCTTTTTTTGGGAAATGATGCTGATGTTATAGTGGTAAAAAAGTTTTTCCATTTCTCATCTTCCTTCTCATTCTTCAATTCCTTCTCAAAATCTCCCTTTGGTGTTAAATTCTCTTTGGGAAGGATCAGAGAAATGAGCCAGAACATAATTTCTTTCCCAATTTCTTAACAAAACAATATTATCTGCAGAATTTGGCAGCGAAATGTCCCTCTACATTTAAAGTGGATTCTTTGATGGTGGGTTTGTCGTCAGAAGGCATGATCATTTCTGAAGTAGCACCTCTAGTTGACCCAGTTAATAAGAAGATCACGACTACTGCCAAGAGATCCTTTTTAGTTTTACATTCTGCCAGAAGAACCAATATTTCAGCAAATTACACAATTTAATCGCTCATTGGGGACCTTAAAGTTCTAGAAGCTCAGATTGGATAAAAAGCTGACCTCCCCTCATTTTTGCGTGTCATGAAACAACAAGTGTGTTTTTTGTCAAAGATTTCTTTTCATTTGTTGCATGCAGCGACTTCAGATTCAGAGTCTTCTGTGATGGTCAGGAGACATCTTTGAATGCAGTCTGTGAGAGCATGACTATGCACCACATTTTCTAAAGGATCCTGTAGGAGGAAAACTCAGATATTTCCACACAATTTGAAGTGAATCAGTTTAGAACAGCCTAACTATAGAGGTGGTTTAAACTTGACATCAAATTCAGTTTCCTGTCCCCCCAAAAAGTCTACTTTTGCAGGCTCCTGTCCCTTGGTATCCACTACGTCAGTAGGCCTTGCTGAAGGGAATCCGGCTCATGTGCGCAAAGTGGCAGTCGTTCCGGTACCTTCATAATAAAGAAGTATATGGAACTACTCAATCCTTTAATTCAGTGAAGATAAAGTCTAGAAATTTCAGCCAAGTACTAGAGAAGAAAGGAATGAATTCCTTCATACATCAGTAGACATTTAAGATGGTGACCCTTCAGGTCATTCTTCATTTCATAAACCTGGAATAGCAATCTAATATTATTAAATCTCACGGGTGCTTATCTCCAGATTTGAATACATCCCAAATGACAGAAGTAACTGAGATTTTAATGCAGGCTCTCCATCACAAGTTTTGAGGTCTACTGTTTCGTCTTACTGCTCTAAGGGTTTTCAAGAAACCTATCACTCCTCCTGAGCGTTTGAGTCATTACGAGGGTTCTCTAGATATTTCCCTATTTGAATGCTTGGTTTATTTCTTCTACTAGAGGGTCAGGGTATTCCTATCCTGCCCCTTTCATTTTATGCCTTGTTTCTTGGGACTGAGATGAGTCTACATCCCAAGATGGCTTCCAACACTTTGTGGTTGAACTGTCGTCAGCCAATCAGATCTCAGCATTATTCGAAACCCTTTTTCTTTAATAACCATAAAACTATTGAATGTATTTACTAAATCACAAGAAGGGCTTTTTCTGAACCAAGAGCTAGCTTTCTACCAAATTTGGTGTGATTCCGTCTAGCGATTCGGGCTGAAGTCGTGTCTAAAATCGCTATGGAAAATTGCATGGGATTAACATATGAATCCCCCTATTTCTCGATCCCTACTTGATGAATCATCTCAAAACGATCAGGATAGCAGCTGAAATGATTAGCAAACTAGTTTTGAAAAAGATTTGTGAAGATTCGACAAACAGCGCCAAAGTTGTTAACAAAACAAAAAACTCTTTGTTAATGGGAATTTGGTCCTAACTATAACTACCTACATGTGACTGCCAGTAGTTAATATAGAACATCCCGCCAAAATATCCAAACTAATGACATGTCGCACGGAGTATACGATATATGTGTTGGGTTGCCCTTGTGGACTGCAGTACGTGGGCAGTACCAAATTACAGGCCCACAAACGCATACAGCAGCACATGAGGGCAATTACCAACAACGATCCCGCGTACCCGGTGGCACGACATTTTAAAGAGAGACATAACAGCCAGTTGGATTTACTCACTTATTTCTTAATTGATTGTATTCCAGTGTCCAGACGAGGAGGTAACCGAGAGGCCAAGCTTCGCCTCTTGGAAACTAAATATATATTAGAATTAGACACGAAGACTCCAAATGGACACAACTCCAGTGAAGATTTCCATACATGCCTATAACTAAATATAAGCAAGCAGTATGAAGAACCCTAATAGATGGACATATATGTACATATATGACAAATATTAATATATATACAGAATTGTTTAAACTGTTTTCTTGCTGTCACAACACTAGGTCATATTGACATTCTTTTACCAGCACACGTCACTTATGAATTCTACCTTTTAGCACTATTTTATATTTAGTTTTTTTTTTTTTTTGCACTTGCACTTTATCTCAAGACATCATAAATACATTTTGACACAAAAATACGCTGACAAAATAATAAACTAAACCAGCGGTGTACACTTTCAATGCTAACGTTAATGTTACCTATATAGCAATGTCCAACATAATAGATCCAAATACAGTGGTCTATATACAAGCAAGAGACTAAACATACATAGTCATTAATTTTAAAATGTATGACAATGGTCTTGCACATGTATAATTAAATCGCTTTTAGATAAGGAGGTTTTAGAACAATGAAAAATGATATTTTATCTAAATTATTCTATTTATATTCTAAACTTGGTATTTAAAGACAATTCTTAAATCAGTTTTTACCCTTATTTATAAAAGCAATTTTGCACATTGTCAATGTAAAAGTTTACGCATAGTATGTCGTTGATGTCTATGATGAAATCACGTGTGGTAACAATGTCACTTTAAATGCAACATGGCAACCCCGTAGCGCGCTATGTGAACAAGGCTGCAAGGCGGAAACGCGTCGGTGGACAAGGTGGCTGAATAAACAAACAATTGAAGCAAGAAAACTGCGGTCTCTCCATCGGTTTTTCCTGGAAGAAGGGAAGTTTACAAGCGGTGCTGTGTGATATATATATATGTCGAATGCTTCGCCACCACAGTCCCAGAAATCCTCAAAGTTATTCGAAGACCGGACCAGACGATAACAGACCACGTAGTAGGTGCAGGTGAAAAATGTATTAAAAGTTCAGCATGCCTGCCATGACGCGTTTCAGCCTACTGGAGGCCTTGTTCACATAGCGCCTATATATACATATATTGACAAAGGCTGCTGGTTGCAGCTGAAAAGCGTCACTCCTGGTTTGCTGAGTTGAGGGAGGTCCACATCACTAAAGAAGCTGTAAACCTGCAGGCCTTGTGAGCGAGCTCTCTTCTTTTTGGGGTAGGGGTTGTGCTGATATACCCATACACACACACACAAACACACACACACGGCAGTCGCCAATGGGTAGTTCTGACTACATTGCCATAAGAAATCAATTTTTTGGTGCGCTAATAACTTTTGTGTTGTTTGATGAATCTTCACAAAACTTTAAAAAAAAATGTGTCATCCAGCTCCGCTCCTTCTTGGAATGTTTTGGGGTGATCAGTTGAGTGGAGGCTAGAAACAATGGGGTCCCAAAACACGTTTTCCCCATGTACTTTTTCACAGAACATGAAACAGGGCTACAGCCAAAACAGCTGAACGAATTTACACCATATTTGGCAAGTTGCTCGATCTTGGTTCAGAAAGTGTGCTTTTTTGATTTTGTAAAAATCTGTTCAGCAGTTTCTGACAAATTAAGATTCAAAATGTTTCTATCTTTCATACCACAGATGATCCGCAGATCTGACAGATCAAAAGATATGATCTGATTGGCTACCACCACATCAACAACGATGTGGCAGCAGACATTTGTGGATTCAAGGATACTAAATGGTTATGCAAACATATACCTGGTGGGGGAATTAATTTTTTTATCAGATGATCTGCAGTACTGCTTAAAAAAACAGATAATCCAGCCCTCTGTAAATATGACCCCCCCCCCGCTCCACAATGGTGAGCCAGGCTGGTTTTATTTTGTGAGGGAAGGGGTGTGTGGCCCCCTCCACTGAGCCAATTTTAAGCCCCGAGTATCTCCTTCCGCAAGGTTGCTTTTCATTAAATGAAGAGGGGTCACTTGGACACTCTCTCCCAGCCTTTTTAGGCATTAGAAACTGAAGCCTCTGAGAGCATTTTTTTTAATTGGGGGGGGGGGCTTTAGACTTTTTCAGGTCAATTGCGTTTTTAGCAGAGAGGAACATATGGCCCCCTCTCCTAGCATCAAGGAGAGCCCGGACACACCATCTATAGGGCCAAGATTTACATTTTGGGAAGTTGCGTATAGCCCACTGCCCAAACTGTAGATCGGACCCGGGAACCCCATCCCCTGGAGTCCAATGAGTGCAGTCTCCTAATGAACCCATCTCCCAGGACACTGCTGTGTGTCCTGTCCAGGAATTATAAACTTTATTGCTTACCTACACTCTCCCAGGAAAGAAACACAACCTTGCTCCCACCCGAGCAGGAGCAAAGGAATAAGCTGCTCTCATCTGGGCTAAAGCAAATGAAGCAGAAGAGCAGAGCGAGCACCCTCTATGGCTGCCTGCTGGGGAGCTGGGTGGGGCTTTGAGAGACCTGAGGCTCCTCCCACAGACCCTAACATATGCCATGTTGTGAGTGCACAAGCTGGGCACTGTGGCACCTATAAAAAAGAAGGAATATATGGCAGGGCCCACTCAGATATTATTCATTGCTCCTCCAAGGTGTGCCGCATTCTGCGCTGTAAGGGCTTTTCAAATGATATTTTTACTTCCTGGTGATGCCCCTAGAAAGGGTAGGGGAACCACCAACCATTATTTTAATTTTGTGGAGGAGTGCAGGGAGTGCAGCAGTGCCCAAGTAATATTAAACAACACTGCATGTCTACGCGGCACCGCTGTGCTTGTGACGAGCTCAGCTCGTCATGACTCACAGTGGAGCTGTGCTCATGACGAGCTGAGCTCGTCATGACCCGGCCCACTGATTAATTCTCCCGCACAGGCAGGGAATTAATCGCCTGTGGGCGGGCCATGGCCGTTATGACGAGCTCAGCTCGTCATGAGCACAGCTCCACTGCGACTCATGACGAGCTGAGCTCGTCATGAGCACTCAACAGGTTAATCTCCCTGTGCCTACCAAAAATGAATGTGTCCATCTGTAACGAAACTGGTGCTCATGGAAAGCGCTCTGATACCCGATGTCTCGGGTCTAGTTGGAGCTACATAAAACAAAAAAAACAAAAAATGGAAAGAGGGTGAAATCAGTTGCATATTGCTGTTCTTTTGAAGCATCTGATAATGTTAGGGGAAAACTTTAGCAGCAATATTTTTCACTTTCTTAAATTAAAGAATTGCCAGCATAAATGTTAGGATCTGAGTAAAAAACAAATGTTATTTAAAGAAGTATTTATTAATGACCAAGGAAAAGGTCTACGAACTTCCTCAGATATATCAGAGTGCTAATATAACATAAGATCATGGTGAATGGACTTCAAAATTAATTATAAAGACACTCTCCTGGATCGACAAATGAAGGCAACCTCACGTGCTTTTGTAAACAACGCTATGGTGTCTTTAATGTTTTAACACAGGCGTGTGCTCTCCTTCTCTTGGTGTGGACAGCATGTTGTAGTTTGGGTGGCATTGTTGGCCCACTTGCAGTTGTTAAAGAAAGAAGAGGGTAAGTGGGTGAAATACTCAGATAATTTGGAATACAGTGATACACATTCCACATAAGAACCCCTGAATGTTGTCAAACCACTAAAAATATCATAAATTCGACCCCAAGACAGAGGAGAGTAGAAGTGTCTAGTTTTTCTGCTTGTTAGGGTCCTAAGCAGCAGATGCTTCACTCGGTGCAGGAATGCTCTACTGCACAGTGCACACAAAAGCTATCATACAGGAAAACGTTAGAATGAAACATTGTGAAAAGTTTAGGAAAGAAAGGTAAGCTATTGTAAAAAAAAACGAATTTCAATAATGTTCTCTACGGTTAGGTTTTTACTTGAAATGCGGATTAGCAACATTTCAAATCTTCTTTGGTTGTTTCCCGAGATGTAGTAGCTCTGCACACACTTTTCATTACAAAATTTGGAAGTAAATCTGATCACGTGATTTTTTATTTAAACAATGGACATGCACTAGGTAAATGAACCCCTTCATCTGTAGCCAGCCATGATCAGAGGGCGCACAACTGCTGACTGCAAAATCAATGGAAGCAAGAAGGGCATTAGTTAAAGGCCAGTCTTCAACAGGACCTCCATGTACAACCACAGAAACCACATCTACAGAAGCACACGAGAAAACGTGATGCAGCGGCCAGCATGGCGGCGCCGGGTTCGCATTACCAGTCTCCAGCGGAAAGACTCAAATACTCGCCCCTTCTGTTGACCGGATTAAATAATCACTGTTTGAGAAGTTTTACATTTATTATTCCTGTTAATATTTGCACTTCTTGAAAGGATAGAGGGGGTTATTGATCTTCACTCGAGATGTTTAGGGCACTCATATGATGTGGATGCGGTCTGGTAAAATCGTGAAATATGCACATGAAACGGGCGCTATGCAGGTAGATTATGACAACGGGCCTTATGTTGATAATATCGCTTTTTTAACGAACACTCGAAAAAAAACGCTTTCTAGCAATCACATGAAATGGTTATGGCTTCCCAGCAGCACCCGAATTCTGTGAAAAAAACACTTATGATATCACAGGCTCTGCAATGTGATGTAATGAGTCCCAGGACGCTGCAGAGGAGAGCGCTAAACTGCAGCAGCGATAAAAGAAGATACCACTACTGGGGTACTGTGGTGTTTGGGGCCCTAGGCCCTCATGCTAGGAATCACTGACGCAGACACATTGTTATATGGTGGGTTAACTGGCCACGAGCACGTGCGCTCGGCCCTTTTATTAGCCTAGTCACCTGACCCAGTGACGTAGGTGGTGGGTGGGTGTAAAGTGTAGATCATACACTTATGAACACTAGAACGTGTCCATGCTAGGACACTACATTCCTCCCAATCTTTAATAACAAAAACCCGGAGTCAAATGTCCAACCTAGGGGAGAAAAGACATATATATACAGATGTAATACAGTGACTAAACTTCTGCAGAGTCGCTCACGCTTCAGCAGCCTGGAGTCACAGACGATGTTCTTCCTGTCGCGGACGATGTTCTTCCTGTCGCGGGCGATCACCAGTTCACTGTGGCACCAGTCATGGGTGCTCGATGGAGTTAGTCTGTTTGACGGCTCTGCCTTGAAGTTGCTCTCACAGTCTTTCTTCGCTTTACTTACTTGGCGACAAACGCAGGTGTTGAGTTCTTTTGGTTCAGCGCTAGATGTTGCCATTTATCTGTTTAGTCCAGTCCTTTTCTTTATCTGTGGCGTCGGGGTGGGCACCCGACTTCCACGCTTCGACTCCGGGGCACTGTGCTTGCCCGCGGCGGTGCTGTGGGCTCCGACTCGCCCGGCTGTCTTCTCGGCGCGTCGCGCCTTCCTGTAGAGGGGGGGTGACCTTAGTGGGATCACTCCTCTCCCCTTCACGAACGGAAGGGCTGCTGCGGCACGCTGGGGCTCACAACCCTCGTCGCCATTGTGGTGTTTGGGGCCCTAGGCCCTCATGCTAGGAATCACTGACGCAGACACATTGTTATATGGTGGGTTAACTGGCCACGAGCACGTGCGCTCGGCCCTTTTATTAGCCTAGTCACCTGACCCAGTGACGTAGGTGGTGGGTGGGTGTAAAGTGTAGATCATACACTTATGAACACTAGAACGTGTCCATGCTAGGACACTACAGGGTACGATGAGGGATGGGTTGGACCTTCATTTTGGTTCATCCAATAGTCTTTTTTGTGACTAAATAGTTGGATTTTTCGAGGAAATTGAACACTATCAGTGCCTTCTCTGCATTCCCAGTTTAACCTCAAACACAGTGGGGCATATATACAAGCCCCTATTGTCACCACAGCGTCACTTTCATTGATGTTGTGATGGCGATAGGAGCCCGCCTTATTTACAAGGCAGCGTTGTCACTTAACCTGGCTTAACACTGCCTTGTAAATAAGGCCCCCTTTCACGCTGAATTTAGAATGAAAGGGGAGGGCAATGGGTGTTGTTGTGGGTGTTCCACCGCAACACCCGTTGATTTTGATACTACCCCCTATTTACAAGGGCAGTGTAAATAGGAGGCAGCGCCAAAATAAAGACCAGGGAAAACCTGGTCTTAAACAGATGAAACGAGAAGTAATGCTTTATTTCTCCTTGTTTTTGCTGTTTCCATGTGTGCTGCCTTGTGCAGCACACACAGAAACAGCAAACTGCCTATGATTGTTTATGAGCAAGAAGGTCTCCCTTCCTGCACATGAACAATTATTTTATGAAAATGCAGTTTTGCAACTTTTATGTGTGCTTCAGTAAGCAGCACACATAGAAGTTACAAAACGGCTTTCAAAGATTATTTATGTGCAGGAAGGGGAACCTTCCTGGACATAAACAATCTCCCCCCTAATGCAGACACCCTTGTGCTATGGTGCATGGGTGCCTGTTTTTACGCTGGACAGCTGAACTCAGCGCCAGCGCTATAGGAAATGCAGGGGTGCACTGCATTCTTGTGAATACGGCGAATCCCTGCATTTTCAGAATGGAGAAGCGTGGAATTAGCAATGTTTGCTTAACACCACGCTTCTCCATTCTGCTGTAAGTATGCCCCATAATATCACCCACAAGTGCTAATGTAGATTGACATGTTGAAAAGTCTCTATTGTGACATATCCTCGGTATAAAAGGCTGACAGACAGCTGCTGTTTTGAACTTTAAGACAATGGAAAGGGAAAGACCTCTGCTGGCAGCTGGAGCTGACGATGATGAGAGGCCAAAGCTACAGAGGATGAGCAGGCTCATTAAAGGGGCCAGTGGTAGGTTCAAGGGGACATGATGAGTGAATAAACCACATGAGAGCTGAACAGGAAGATAAACTCCAAACTGAAAACTACATTGAAACTGACTTGGAATTCCAATTTACCTCAATTCTTTTTTTTTCATCCCAATTCATTGACCCCCCCCATTCCTGAATCTCTTCACTTTACCTCTCTTTCCCTTTCCTTTCCTTTCATTCCCTTCCCTCCCCTTGCCTTTCTTCGTCTTTCCTTCATTTCCCTTTCTTTTATTACCCATCTTTGCTACCTTATCTCTACTATCCAGTGCTACTCCCACCTCTCGCTCTCACTCTCCTTTTCTTCCCTATCTATCCTCTCACTTTCCATTCCCTTCCATTACCCTCCCTTCTCTTCCTTATTGCTCACATCCCAGCCATTCCCTTCCCTTCCCCGCCCCTGCCCTCCCCATTCTTTCACCTTCTATTTTCTATGTTTCCTATCTCTCCAATCCTCTTCCCATTCCTCCATTCCCTCCCTTTCCCACATACAATTTCCCTTTCCTCACTGTCAATTGCCCCTTCCCTCCCTCCTTTCCTTTCCTTTCCTTTCCTTTCCTTTCCTTTCCTTTCCTTTCCTTTCCTTTCCTTTCCTTTCCTTTCCTTTCCTTTCCTTTCCTTTCCCTTTCCTTTCCTTTCCTTTCCTTTCCTTTCCTTTCCCTACATTCCCTTGCCAATGACCTTCAACTCTCTTCCCAATGTTTATCCTCTCCAGTTAATTAATTCCTCTATCTTCATCATTTCCCCTTCCTTGCTTATCCTCACTTTCCCCTTCATCTGTCCATATCCTTTCCTTTCGTGCCATCGTTCCCTTTCCTGAACCCTCTGGACTTTAATTAACCCCTACCTACCTCCCTTCTCCTATTCATCCTTCAACAATACCCCCTTTCCCCAGTCTTCTCATAAAATCCCACTCTCTGTGCTTCTTTTTTGCTTTAATCAATCATACTGATATTTAAGTAAAGATTTGATGGAAGGTATGCATAGCTGAAGTGACAGGAGCATGTCACTTGTGTTGAAAAGCTTCTGAGGTTTTGTACAGGCGTGGGCAAAATCTAAATTAGCTGCCGAAATTTGAGGAATTATACATTATGCTTGTTATTTTATCATGAATGCCTGTGAACAACAGATCATGAGAAGCTTTTTATGGTGCTTTTTGTCAAGTGCGTCCTTATGCAAGAAAACTTTGAGGACGCACTTTCCACTAAAATATAAAGTGAAATGACAGATTTTCATTTTGAGTAATTCCACATAATTTTGCATCCTTCCTCAGTCATTTTGCATACTTACCCAAATTAAATTTTGCACATCACTAGTTGCATGTTGGTGTGTATCATCTGAGAGCCAGTTGGGACCTCTCTGTGAGGCATACCGGTAGAAGAATATCCCTCTGGGCCCCTCAGTGGTAGAGTGGGCACAATGCTCCACATGCAGTCTGGCTATTAGATTTAATTTCTGCTAGCAGCTGAGCCCGTCTAAATGTGACTGCAGTGAACCAGTGTTGCAGCGGATGGGATACATAAAAACCCCAACTTCATCTGCTATATTCTCAAATCTCATTTTCCTAACCATATCATTTCTCAGATTGAGATCACTAGAAACCTCCAATATCTACTGCAATTACCATTACTTAGGTCCTCCGAAGGATATTACATTGAGCTGTAAGGGAGTAGAATATTCGGGGATGAACAATTATCCTATGGGTACCAGGAATAGATAATTGCTAACACTACCTAATGTTAAACATAGTTTAATACTTTTACCAGCCATGAATATACTTTCCTTGAGACAAAGAAAATCACCAAAAGAATGGGACAGAATTGGCAAAGATAATTTAGCAAAAACATGTATCTAATGCCTCAAGAATTGCGGTAAGGGCAGAAACATATTTAAAGATCTGATTTAATAACAGATTGTTAATGCAAAGTAAACCTCACAGTGCATTACAGTCTTCCTCATCCGAGGGAGATATAACGCACTTAGCATGAAATTACAGGTTCAGTTGATGCTCATACAAACCAAACTATGTAGTTCGTTCAGATTCTGCCCTCAGGTAAATCAGTTTGTGTCTGTTTTGCAGCATTGATTGCCACAGCAGGAGTCAAGTAATATTTCAGCTGGAAGGTTGTTTCCCTGCACAAGTTTACCAGCCGGCAACAGCACAGGGCAAGGTCACAGTTCGCACAGGGTTCAGTTTGTTAGAGTCTATTCCACCCAGAACAGGTGGAAAGGGACAAGGAAAAAGAAACTTATGACAAAGCAAACATGCGTGGATATATGGACAAACCAACACCGTGCTAGTTAGGAAATGCAAGAAAGTAAAAATAGCCAGCCCATGACTCCTCCTTAATTGGAGCAATTATACTCCAATATTTTCCAGGTTTACAACATTTAACGTATCAATTCCATAGTGTTGGAAATGGCCCTTTTTGCAGGGTTATCCCCAAACTTTTTGCTTCTTCCTCCTTTGTTTTTCCTGACCCGTGGTTGTTGGCTATAGGACTCTGGGCACTTTACCACTGCTGATCAGTGCTAAAGTGCATATGCTCTCTGTCTGTTACTATGATTGGTTATCCATGATTGGCAGATTTGGTTCATCAGTAGGTCCCTAGTAAAGTGCACTATGTGCCAGGGCTGATGATTCAAATGCTACTAGTGGGCCTTCAACACTGATTGTGCCACCCACATGAGTAGCCCTAAAATGGTGTTTCAGGCCTGCCACGGCAGTGCCTGTGTGCAGTTGCTAACTGCCATGCTGACTGGGCAAGTGCACCCACTTGCCAGTCCCTAAACCTTCCCTTTTCTGCATATTAGTCACCCCTGGTAGGACCAAGGGCAGGGTGCATTGTAAGTATAAGGTAGGACAAGCCCTGATGAGTGTAGTATGTCCTAATAGTGAATTACAGCCATTTATGTTTTTCACTATTGCAAGGCTCCCTGTTCTCCATAGGCCAGAATGGGCAGTTTGATTATTACATTTTATAATCCTAAATTGACTCAGGGAACATGGTAGAAATTCGGGTGTAGGATGCCTGAACTCAGAATGATAAAATACATCTTTTAGTGAAGTTGGTTTTAACATTCTGTGTTTGAAAATACCACTTTTAGACAGTAGGTATTTTCTTGTCTAACCATCCAAACCTGCCTTTGCTAGGCTGTGTATTCCTTGTCTGGAGTTTTGAGTGACAGGGGCTGGGGAATTCCCGGAGACGGGGTGAGTCAGCATAGGGCTGAATATAGATATCTGCATCTTGATGAGAGGGAGGAGTTGCACCTGGGAGATGAATAGGACAGTGCCTGCCCCCCACAGTGCTGGCTCCACCCCCAGTGGTGTGTCTGGTGTTTCTGCCCTGCACTGTGAAAGGAGAGAAGGAATTATGTCAACAAAGTGCTCCAGGGCTGTGCTTTCCCTCCACAATGCTGGCTCCACCTCCTGTGGGGCGTCTGATGTTTCTGCCCTGCACTGTGAAAGGAAAGGAGTCATGTAAACAGAGTGCTCCAGAACTGGTTTGGACTGGGCAAAGGCCCCTCTGCCCTCAGAGGACAAAGGATTTGGGGTATAAATATTGGGACCCTGATCCCAAGAAATTAGATCATCCTGGAATCCAGAAGGAACCACTGCCAAGGAGAAAGCTGGAAGACTAAAGAAGAAGGACTGACCTGCTGTAAGGCTGACCTGCAGTTGCTTTGCTGCCAAGGAGAGGGGAAGGACTTTGCTGTGTGCTGTGTCTCCTGGCTTGAAGGAATCTCCAAGGGCCTGAGTAGAGCTGGCCTCCTGTTAAGAAGTCCCAGGAACAAAATGACTTTACCCCCAGCTTCTCCCCGAACTCTGCTGTGTGAGTTCTGCCCTTCCTAGAGTGCTTGATCCAATTGTGGGGCCTCTGGAAGTTGTGCCTGCTGTTGGGAAGCTGACCAAGAGAAAAGAAGTAAAACATCTGCAACTTTTTCACGCACCGGCTTAGCAAGAAAATTTCCGTCGCCGTGAAGATCGTTGCAGCTCCTCTCGCCGCTGCAACGTCAACGCCGCGTTCATCTTTGGAGCGCATCGCCCCCGGAGCGGGAAGATTCCCGTCGTTGCGAGTATCGTTGCAGAGCCTGCCGCCGCTGAGTGAGATCGTCGCACCGCTCGTTAGCGGGCCGCATTTCGTCGCTGCGAACATCGTCGCAGAGCCATCGAAGATCGTCGCATCGTGCCTTTGCGAGTAAATTTCTACCGGAGAAGCTGCGCCTTGGAATCCATACAAGTATCGCCTCACTCCCCATACAGACCGGATTCGTTGCACACGCCCTCTGCGTGCAGCGGGGTTGTCGCATCGCCTCCCCAGGGTCTCAGGACTGACGCTGTTGCTTGTTTTTCGACGCCTGAGCGCCGCTAAGAACTTTTATCGCATCACCAGGTACTGTTGGCTAAAATTGACGCTAAGGTGAATGATTTTGTCGCTAAACTAAGAACTCTTTTTGAAACCATATTCTTGAACTGTGTATGTTGGATTTTTGTAGTTTTGGTCTTGTGTAGTTTATATAAAAGTACTTTATTTTACTACACTGGTGTGGAGTCCATTTGTGGTGTTTTCACTGTGTTACTGTGAGTGCTGGTACAAATACTTTACACATTGCCTTTGATAAGCCTGTCTGCTCGTGCCAAGCTACCAAGGGGGTGAGCAGGGGTTATCTAAAGAGTGTATCTCCTTACCCTGACTAGAAGCAAGGGTCCCTATTTGGACAGTGCTACCTAGCCCTGCTAACTAGAGACCCTCAGATCTAACACATAGTCTATGGGGATTTATCGGACATTCAGGAAGGGCTGTTATGCGTTGATCGGTAAAATATACGAATCCGAAAGACTTAAACAATCCTTTTCTCATGTTGTTCCTGAAGATCATCATATTCCATTTGGTTAGTGTCTTGTAACATCCTCGGAAGTAGGCGGTATTTTTACTCATCAGTCGTCAGTCCGTTCCCAGGCACATTTCTCTGGAATGTAACAATCAAGTATGCTACAAGCGAAAAGTGAGTCCATTGAAGACTGGAACACAAATGGCAACTTTACCGAAAGTTCTCATAGGGCTTTGAGGACAGTTTTCACATGATTTAAAGTTCGCTAGGGAAAACAAAACTTTTGAAGCCTAAATGGAAAACAGCGGCATCACAACAATATTAATATTATTTAATATCACACATTTCTAAATGCTTTTAGCTTTTTAAGTTCATCAAATGGATTGCTCTCATCTAATACAAGTCATTATTAAGCAATACTAAAAACTATTTCTTCTTTCAAGTGGTATATCAGTACTATTTTTGTTCATTGCCATGTGAGGTTTTTTTTAGCAGATTATTTTTCAATACATATATTCATTATATCTGTTACAGAAAAACCTCTAAGATTCAATGTCAGTTCTGTATTAAAAGCGTTCTCTACATTTCGGTAATGTCAATACACATGTACAATTTCAGTTAAATGAAATACATTCATGTTAATGAACGTTAAAATATTGTCTTCATAAACTCTCTATGTTACTGTTTGTTTTTCATATTTTCTCATAAACATATAAGGGCTTTTGCATGAAATAGTTGTTTCTTGGCATAGCCTTCCTCACCCCCTTTTTTTGTCGCTATCCCCCCCCCCCCTCCCCCTCTTGACGGATCAGTGCAAAACTTTCCAGGAAGGAGCTGAGCTGGATGAACTTTTTGGGGGAGAATTTTTTATGAACATTCGTTAAATGCTGACAGTTATTAGTAAAACAAAATATGGTCTATTGATGGAGCGCTGCGCTAACTATAGCTACACAGTGACAAACTCAACAGTGTAATGTATATAGTATGGTCGAGACTTTCAGTGCTCAGTGTGCTTTGGAGTTAGGAGGGATAGACAGTCATGCACCCTTGATGAGCCTGCGCGTCAATGAGTCTTCTCATTTGTGCATGAGAGTGTTCCCTTTTGCTAAGTACTCTTAGACTTCCTGTACAACTGAACCTAAACCGGCAGAGCACAACATTTTGCCATGAACTCAAGGGCGATTGCCAGTCCCCAAATTGGCAGTGAACCGAATTTACTTTTTCAGATTTTTTTTAGGATTTGCACAACACAAACATTTCTTTAAACAAATTGCAGATTTGAATTCACAAACCCTGCACCACATATAGTAGATTATTTTGTATTCTTAAAGATTTTTTTCCCCTAAAACATCATCCATGTGCCAAGAATATGCTCTCCCTTCATGCACATCTTTCACTTTTTTCATAGTGCAGGCTTCAACAACAGCTATGCCATCATAACCGAAATTCCTGCTGCTGCTAGCTGACAGATTATTCACATTCAGAGGTCATCCAAGGATCTGCAGGTTTCACTTTGGACAAAGAAAGAAATGTTGCCTCATTGAGCAGATTCATACATTTTTCACAATTTTGGCCCATGAATCCTTTGTTCATTCAGATCCATAGAAGAGTCCTGATTATTGGACACAATGTCTCTGTACTTTAACCCTTCAAAATTCGCCTGACACCATATTGTAATGCAATTTACAATAAATATAAAATGTCTAAGAAACTTCTCACCAGATTTCTCTGAACCCCCCCCCAAAAAAGTTCTTTTTTATGCTAGATGTAATTATGTTCTCAGGGTTGCAGGGGGAAAATGTACATCTGAAATGATGACTAGTATCCACATGTTAGCAGTTGAAACAATGCTCATCCTGACTATGCTGTGGTCATGTAAATTTGGAGACTTATGTTGTGCATCAATATAAGAGAAAATGACAACTTTCTAAAAGTGTCATTTTCGGACTTACAATTTAAAATCTGACTTAACCATGAGTTGTGATTTTAAATTTTGGGTCCAGAGACAACAACTTCAAATCTCTACGTTTTTCCCCTATTGGAAATTACACCTAAAATATGTTTTAACCTATGGGAGCGATATGCCTTGCAGTAATAAAAACCTATTTACTGGTTTTTCACCACCAGGACATGTAAAACTCAGAAGTACATGTCCTGCCTTTTAAATACATGGCACCCTGCCCATAGGGCTGCCTAGGCCCTGGCTCAGAGTCACATATGTAATAAAAGGGTAGGTTTGGGCCTGGCATGTAGGTTAATTTGCCCGGTCGAAATGGCAGTCTGTACTGCACACACAGGCTCTGCAGTGGCAGGCAGGAGCCATGTTGAAAGAGCTACTGAAATGGGTGGCACAGGCAGTGCCACAGGCCCACTGGTAGCATTTAATTTACAGGCCCTGGGCACATATAATACCGTTTTTTAGGAACTAAATAAAATATGCCATTTGTGGCGAAGCCAATGTTTCCCTGTTTTTAGTACATAGCATATGCACTTTAGCACTGGTTAGCAGTGGCAAAGTGCCCAGAATCCTACAGTCAGCAAAACTGGAGGTCTGAAGGCAAAAAGTCAGGGGAAACCATGACAGAGATGGCAGGTCTACCAATAAACCTTCCTTCAAGTTTGAACTTTCATCTTATTTCATCGCATTTTGAAATGGTGACAATTCTGACACAGTGATGCTGGCCTTAAAGTGTTCAACTGACCCCCAGAAAAAAGAATAGCATAACCTTTGTGAATTTTTCCAGCTATACACAGCCCGCAAACTGACACAGTAACAAGGCTATACTACACACTTAGATGGATCCATCAACAGGGGTTTTGGTATCCACAACTAGCTATTGCTGTGGGCATTCCGATGCAAATTTATAAGTTTGCAGAGTGTCTTGTAATCCAAATTTTCTGAGAGGAAATATTCCAGAAAAATACTATTTGCAGGTCAAAGTTTATTAAAACGACCACTAGTATTTTGTTTGAACTGGATCCTACGACATTAACCTAAAAAATACTAAGTCATGCTAATGAATGGTAAGGCCTTATGTCGGTTACGCCTTGCTAAGCAGTAGTTAAGGAGACACCCCCATCTTTATTGTGGTTGCAAATGTTTCTGGTGATTAGCTAATGACCAAACAATTGCTAGGGCAATGACCAATATATCAACAATATACTTCATACCAGATGGTATGGTTGTGTTTGCTTGATTGTAGGGTTGATGAATTCATGTAATTAGCTCAAATTACTGATGTGCCCATTCTATGCACATTGCCATATCATGTTCCCTTGAAACCTAATTCGATAATTACTAACATGGGATGTAACGCTTACTAATAAGACTCTTCTGTAGCTAAATGTCAATGTGAATTGTAAGTGCCTACTGCTTTAGTTAATCTACTGTGACACTGCAGTTCGGCTTCAAGAAAACTAATTTGTGGTTTGTAAAAGTATTTATCTTTTCTGTGCATATTGGTAATACTGTCTGTTACTTTATATGGTTTTAGTGTTAAATTTAATGGCTAAGAAATCATTAGATGTTTTTTATACTACCTATAAAAAGCAATAAAAAGGAACAAGCAGTGGAAAAGAGCGGGATTCAATGCACAATATCTCCATTGACTTAGAATCTATAGACCTCCCCTTACGTTGTTCCTGCATCTCTGTTATAAGGCCTTACAGCCTTTATCCAGGCAGCTATTAACACTGTTGTAGCATCTGTCATTGAGTAGGCAATTGCTGCATTGCAACCATTCCTCCATGATCATTCCAGCACATAAGATGGGATTTGCAAAGCCAGTGACTTTACCCCCACAACCTTGGAGAGAACCCTTTGTCCCATGTTGAACATAGACTCAGAAGATGCTGACTGCTTCCTTTCTATTTCACACCTGAAAGGAAGAAATATTTTCTGCTTGGCAGGACAGGCACTATTGGCAAAGTGGAAAACACAGAACTGCTGAGAGGACCTATTCAACAAAGGGCATGTTGATATATGTAAAGAGAGCTTTGCATATGCCCCACATTTTGTGCAATGCCAAAATCAGTAACAATGACATTGAAGCCACCACACAAAGAACTAGGGCCTCTTGAAGAAGTGAAAATGGTGTATTATCAAATTGACGTTGAAAGTGAGGCAATGTTTGATTTTAATTTTGTCTAACACCTTCCAGATTGGTCTGATGAGGGGTATGACTGCTGCCAATGGAGAATCATTCTCTACCAGGGAAGACCTTATACTTGTTGGGGAACCCTCTGCTCCCCCAGTTAATAGTCCGGAAAGTCAACCCATGTTTGGCTCGAGCTGTATTCAGCATCCCTGTGCCATTTCCTAGCTGCCTGTTGGCACGTGGCACCTAGCTAAGGCACACCAGAAAATGCTTTGTCTGTGTACTGTCACCCCATGGTGAACATAGCCATCTCTGCTCTCTCTTTCTCCAATGTGGAACGTATTCCTGCAAACGTTTAGAGGGCATTCCATTATTTGCTGATGCACGTTATATATCACCTTCCCTGAAACTTAGCTATTTCAGAGAATAAGTGTTCATCTGTAAGCACATATAATTAATGGATATTGAAACAGCCATGCAAATTAAAATGAAAGATAAATCATAAAAATTCACTTTTTCAGGCATAGATTAATTAACACAAAGAACACAATACTTGAAAATGTGCACTACGAGATAGTAATGTAGGGAAACTGTATTAATTTTTTTTCACACAGAAGCTAAGGAAACGTTTTCCATGCAAACTATTTAGTAATATAGTAATAAAATGATTTATCGCTTAAGTGCTTGTGTATTGGAGTATGAATAATTTTTATATTATTTGGGAAATGGGATACAAACACGGTGTAAATGATGTCAAGGGAATAAGTCAATCATGCTATCTTTGTTTATTTAATAAGCCCCTTCAGTGATGTCGCCAGCTCTTACACGTGTATAGAGCCGAAGTTTCAATCACCAAAGGCTAAGGTGTGCTACCTTTACTTCGCAGGTATTACATCTGGAATTGTTATATGACAGATGTATAACATATTGTTAATATGATTAAAGTGAAAAATAAATGTAAGATTGAGAAAGACATTTTGGTAAAAAAATATGTGTGTCTGTGCGTGTACGCATTCATGCTAATGCATTGAAAATGATTTTGACCCGCATGTTATTTTACAAAAACTGTACTAATACACGCACAATGGCGCATCTATAACTGGAAAATTCAGTTTACTGCCACAGTACAGCAAAACCGGATTGAGAAAGTACTGTGTTTGCCTCACAATATGCACTCTACAAATACTTCACACATGAAGGAACTCTCCTCATAGTCATAAGACTTCCTCAGTGCGATTTTAACTTATAGCACATATTTAACTCTTACCATCCAGGTTTTAGTTAAATATATATATATGTGTTTAAACAAATATGCATGAAAAAACCCATGGTAGAAGCCATTGTTGAGTTAGGAGGTGGGTGTTACTACTGGGAGTTACGAACCTCTGCACAACTGTATATAAATATATTACCCAGTTGCCACTGAGTAGTTATAGTCAAGTCAGCTGCTCCATAGGAAAGAGTCTTTTGTGTTGCTGATAACTTTGGGACTGTTTGACGAATCTCCACAAAACGTTTCAGAAAGGTTTTTTTGGACTAGTTTGTGCATGGAAAGTTTCTGGGTGATCCGTAAAGCTGGGGCTGAGAAAAATGAGGGGTCCCAAAATGCAAAATCCCCATGTAATTTCCATAGTCTTCTTGAAACAATTTTATAGCAAACACTGCTGAAATGAACTATACCAACTTTGGCAGAAGCTAGATCTTGGTACGCATATTGTACTTTTGGTAAAATGTTATAAATCTGTTCAGTAATTGTTGAGAAATGAAGGTGAAAAAAATATAGACATCAGGATGGTTGGGTTCGCGAGAGTATCAAAGATTCTTGCGGGAGCATTAAATTAAAAAAGAGCTCTCTGATAGACCCAAGGAGCTTTATTTCCCTTGGACCATCTCACAGGCAGGGAAACCTGTGTTTGCTCCTGCTTGGCAGGAGCATTTTTGAATATCCCAAGCACAAAGTCTGCTCCTAGTAAGTGGGAGCTTTGAACATGCTCCAGCCAGCTGAGAGTACACTTTTGAACTGTTTCCCTACCTCCACAGATACGGTTAGGGAAACAGATCAAGAGATTGCTCCACCCGGAGGGAGCATTAAAAATAAATGCTCCCTCCAGGTGGGAGCAATGCCGGCTCCTACAGCATGTGGGGACCTGGCTGGGGCCACGGGCACCTGGGGCTACCCCTGGCCCCCAATGACTGTATGGTGGGTGCCCTGGGTGAGCACAAGGGCACCCACCTTTAATTAATGTGATCCGCGGGGGATGGGACCCTGGGGCCAGAAAACAACTCGAGGAGGAAATTACGAAAATGTGTGGCCCTGGAACATGGGGTCACCAGGGCCTTTGAAAGCCTCAATGTGGGGGCAGTCCCCAATTCTAAAAAAAAACATTGGGAATTGGGACCGCAGTGCCCAATAAGGCTCAGGGAGGGGGACCACACAGTCCTGTCGCCTTTAATAAAAAAAGAAGGCCCTGGGTATGGGGCCCCAAAGGCCTAAAGAGACTTGGAGAGGGGACCACACATCTCCACCCCCTCTAGAAATAAAAAAGCAGCCCTGAGGGATGCGGTCCCCATGGTCTAAAGAGGCTCAGGGAGGGAGGCCATGTGGTGCCCTCCCCTTTAAAATACATAAGACACTGGGGGATGTAATCCACAGTGCCTAATGAGGCTTGGAGAGGGTGGCCAAACTGCCCCTCTTCTTTTTTATTGGTATCCTCCCAGGGATGGGATCCCAGGGCCTAGTAAAGCTCGAGGAGGGGTCACATAGCCCCCTAACCTTTTTCTTCTCTTTGGCCCCAGATGGGGTCCCCGGGTCCAAAGGGGATTTGGCCACAAGGCCTGCATG
This sequence comes from Triturus cristatus, assembly GCF_964204655.1. NCBI lineage: Eukaryota > Metazoa > Chordata > Amphibia > Caudata > Salamandridae > Triturus > Triturus cristatus. The sequence goes on from NC_140594.1 coordinate 463,060,003, forward strand.
CAGACCAGGCACTGCTGCCAACCCCCTGCCCTGTATGGTGTTTGGGCATGCACAGCAGGGGGTTGGCTTTACATATGTTAATAAAATGTTACTGTCATTTGGGAAAAACTGTAAATTCACTGTAGAATAACAAAGTTTAAAGTAACATTATAGTTAGGTGTAATATAAAGATCTGTTTTTGTTTCAAAAGAAACAGTAGAAATTCACTGAATAAAACAAAAGTTAAAGTAATGTTATAGTTAGGTGAAAATGTAATTGACAACATTAACGATAAAAAACTAAATATACCATAATATAATATAATATAATATAATATAATATAATATAATATAATATAATATAATATAGTATGTTGTTTTCTTGTGATCCTTCATCTTCAAGTATATATATATATATATATATATATATTACCTACTGGCGGTCACCAGTAGGTAGTTATAGTTAGGACCACGTTTCCATAGGAAATCCGCAACATTCTATTTTGAATAACTTTGGCGCCGGTTGACGAATCCTCGCGAATTTTTCAAAATAGGTGGGGCGCTACGCTCCGCTCCTACCCTGAAAGTTTCGGGGGGATTCGTCAAGCGGGGGCTGAGATAAAAGGGGGGTCCCAAAACGCATTTTTCCCATGCATTTTTCCATAGGACCTTTAGACACAGCTACAGCCCGAACGGCTGAACAGAATTACTTGAAATTTGGCAGAGAGGTAGTCCTCAGGTGAAGGAAGTGCCTTTTGTAGGTTTGGTGTAAATCTGTTCAGTAGATTCTGAGAAAATAGCCTTTAAATCAATATATATATCTGAGCCAGCGTACGGTGCGCTTACGGTGCGCTTACCGTACGCGTACGGTGGCGTGCGCGAGCGCGATTTTGATTGGCTGTTAGATCTTAGTAAACATTCGAATCGGTCGAAACCAGGAAGCGGCGGCCGCCATTTTCTCTCTCGCTCTCTGAGTTGGGCAGCAAAAACGATGCCAAAAAATGTCTAAAGAGGCAGTTTCTTGAGATCCTAACCACCCAGCATTGATATAGGGGTCCCCAAACAACCCCCAAGCCCAAAGAAATTTTTTTTTTTTTTGGAAAATCGCCGATTACGCTTACCGTACGCGTACGGTAAAAAATTTTTTAAAAAAAAATTATCCACACCCTCCCCACCCCGTGTGCAAATGGTGCCCGAAGAGCACCATTTGTGCATGGCTTATTACAGGTAAGAAATAAACAAAGAATAAATTTCACAAAGATGCGCATAATATGTCCCCCATGTGCGCACGGTGCGCGAAGCGCATCGTGCATACATGGCCCATCCCGCATAACGTGGGCACGCGGTGCGCGCAGCGCACCGCCTGACCACCGTGCGTGCACGGCACTAACTGCGTAAAGTGGGCGCGAGGTGCGTGAAGCGCACCGCGTGCTCACTGTGCGCGCACGGTGCACGAAGCGCTCTGTGCGCGCACGGAACGAACTGCGTTAACTGGACGCGCACGCCACGAATGGCGTAAAGTAACTTAGCATTTAAAAAACCGTACAAATTCACTGAAAAAACCATAGGTTTCACACACGTTATAGTTAGGAATTAGCATTTAAAAAACCTTGCAAATTCACTGAAAAAACCATAGGTTTCACACATGTTATAGTTAGCTGTACATTTCACTCGTAAAAAACCAATGAAATTCCCCCGTTATAGTTAGTGCAGGCAACTATAACTCATGCGACCGCAATCTTCTGCTGATGACATACGTGTCTTTATGAAAAAAAAATATTTGTAATATATGTATAGCTAAAATTTAATGGAAGAAGACATGGGCAAATAAGTGTCTAAATACAGTATTAGCATCAGCAGAGGATTGCGGTCGTGTGAGTTATAGTTGCCTGCACTAACTATAACGGGGGAATTTCATTGGTTTTTTACGAGTGAAATGTACAGCTAACTATAACATGTGTGAAACCTATGGTTTTTTCAGTGAATATATATTACCTACTGGCGGTCGCCAGTAGGTAGTTATAGTTAGGACCCTGTTTCCATAGGAAATCCGCAACATTCTATTTGGAATAACTTTGGCGCCGGTCGACGAATCCTCGCGAAATTTTCAAAATAGGTGGGGCGCTACGCTCCGCTCCTACCCTGAAAGTCTCGGGGGGATTCGTCAAGCAGGGGCCGAGAAAAAAGGGGGGTCCCAAAACGCGTTTTCCCCAAGGAAATTTTTCCATAGGACCTTTAGACACAGCTACAGCCCGAACGGCTGAACAGAATTACTTGAAAGTTGGCAGAGAGGTAGCCATAAGGTCAAGGAAGTGCCTTTTGCAGGTCTGGTGTAAATCTGTTCAGTATTTCCTGAGAAAATAGCATTTAAAAGCATATATATATGTGGGCGGAGCCTAACCACACATCTCATCCTGAGATCTGATTGGCTGTCAGCACTTCATCCAAGAAGTGTTGGCAGCCATCTTGGGACCAATATACATGATAGCACCTCATTAAAAAGCATTGCAGTTAATAGAAGGTTTTAAGACTTTAGTTACATTATAAATCATTTGTTGATGGTACCATACTCATTTTAGGAATTGTGGTATGTTCTAAGGTGATTTCACCATGTGAAAAAGTCTTCTGCTGGGATATCATGATTGAGAGAAAAATATTTTCTCATGCTTTTACCACAGAGGTTTGGAAGGTGATCTATAGGCTAAACTGAGAGCTTATTTTCTGTAAATTCACATTATCTTTCTCAGTCATGTGAGAATGAAGACTGACATTCTCAGTAAAACATGTACATCCAACAAGGGCAGAGACTGTCAGTTGATTCCTTTGTGTTCTACTGCAGCTTCCCAGAGTGTTCCAAAGAACTACTAGAGCGCTAACAGTCCTACTTATGATAAACGTATGGCACACCTGAAGCCATCTTGCTTGGATTAAAGTGGTAACTCTTAAAACATTTAATTTAAAAAGGAACAAAATGAGGGGGTTCATTTTTCCATAAAAAGTATGATTAGTGCTGCAGAAAGAAAAATTAGGGCACATTTTGAGTGACTTCTCAAATCCTCTTCTATTTCATTAAAAAATTCTGACATGCAGACTGAAACATGCACTTTCAATACCAGCAGCAGTTTTCCCTGGTGAGCAGTAGCTTTACTACAGTGATCTAATGAGCAAAAAGAGTGCTAACATTCTGAATTTATGGCAAATGTGTGACACATCTGAATGCCTTCTTGATGGAATCAAAGTAAAAAACTGAAAGTATTTCCTACTGAGGAGACTGCAGTAAATGAGGAAATTAGGAAACTTCATAACAAATAAGTCTCCCAAGATGGCCACCAGAGACAAAAGAGCCCAAATGTAGCCCAAATATCACCCAGATGTAGCCCAAGTATAGCCCAATGACAGAATGTCCCAGAATGTTCTTAAAAACAACTAGAGCGCTTACTGTCTTCATTATGACAAAAGTAAGGCACACCTGAAGCCATCTTGATTGGAATAAACTGGTAACACTTAAAACATTTAATTTAAAAAGGAACACAATGAGGAGGTTCATTTTGCCATAGAAATTATGATTAATGCTGAAGAAAGAAAATGAGGGCACATTTTGAGTGACTTCTCAAATCCTCTTCTATTTCATTAAAAAATTCTGACATGCAGACTGAAACATGCACTTTTAATACCAGGAGCAGACTTCCATGGTGCAGTAGTTTTACTACAGTGATCTAATGAGCAACTAGAGTGCTAACATTCAGAATTTATGGCAAATGTGTGACATATCTGAATACCTTCATGATGGAATCAAAGTAAAAAACTGAAAGCATTTCCTACTGAGGAGACTGCAGTACATGAGGAAATTAGGAAACTTCATAACAAATAAATCTCCCAAGATGGCCACCGGAGACAAAAGAGCCCAAATGTAGCCCAAAATCACCCAGATGTAGCCCAAATATAGCCCAATGACAGAAGTGTGCAAAACACTTATTATTTTGTGTTTTTGCAGTGTTATATAGTGCAGACTTGTCAGGTATTGGAGTGCTTTACATGAGCATTGGTTACATCACACAAGAACAAATTCATTTTGGTTGTAGACATTGGGAGACTAAGTGATTTGACCAGAATCACAGAATGTCGAGCTGAAGCAGAAACTTCAACCTGGTTCCCCAGTTGCAAAGTCTGCAGTTCTGGAAGTAACACCACATCCTCTCCCCTAAGTGCAACATTTAATCAAGTGTCAACTGGATAAAAAAACATAAAGATAACAAATAATTTAAAAGTGCTTTGTCGCTATTTGAAAACTCAGAAAATATGTCCTTATTTCAGTCTTTTAGAGCACTAACCATAATTTTGATGCCAATAAGACCCTCTCATATATGTAATTTCTAAAGGAAATGCTCTAGGTATTACACTTTTGATTACATCAAGATGATGTCAGGCGTTCCACACTTTTGTAATAAATATAGAATGTTAGCAATCTAGTTGTTCATTAGGATACTGTTGAGAGGCAGAGGCCAGGGGCACGGACTTTGAAAATTGAAGGCAGGTAGGAGGGTGCAAAGGCAACAATTTAACCACACTGAGCAGGCAGGAAGGGCCGTGGAAGCACAACAGACTATGGAGGGCAGTGGAAAGGGGGGCAGGGGCAACAAACCAACAATACAGGACTTGCAAGAGAGGCTGTTGAAGGGAAGATCTATTACGGGTCAAGGAAGCTAGGGGCGGTCCCCAGATCCCCGGGAGCCACCACAGAACTGAGCAGGAGAGTGAGTCAGGGACAAAAGGGGCACCTTAATTTGAGCCGGGGTGCCTAGGAACGCTTGCTCCAAAAATGAAGAAAACAGACATATGAGACATGGAATTGGAGGCAGAATACAATGGCAGTTTAATGAGAAGATGCAACTTCAAAGAAACCGCAGAATAGAGACATAAAGTACAAAATACAGAATCCAGATAATCATACAGCTGTCATAATATTCTCTGTATCTCAATTAATGTACTGACAGAGAGAGAGAGAAAACACATCTATAAATGCATCATGAGAAACAAGTTACACCAAGGAAAATGTTACCTAGGAACACTCACGTTTACTCTTAGAGCAAGCATTCCTGCAATTACAATACAAAATCTTTTAAATGCAAAAGTAAAGAGAACAATGGTTAAACATAACATGACATTTCATATAGGTAAAATAGAATAAGATACTTCAAGCAAAGCAGAGCAAGACATTTTAAGCAAAGGAAGACAAGAGCTCCCAGCTCTTGGGGAAAACCTGCACTGCCTGTTAACCTACATACAGACGGCGAGGTAGTCCGTCGATATCTGTGGGTGCTCCCTTTTTATATCATTTTGTGGGCTCCTTTGCACGCTACATCTACCTACGTATGCTACCCAAAAGCTTCGTCTGCAGATTTTACCAGACATTTCGTCATTTACCCACTTAATGCTGACAATGGACTGGGTGAAAAGGTCAGTCTCTCAGGCCAATCGCTTATCGTAAGTTCCATAGAGCAAGCAGAAAATAATGGGTATTGTACGGGAATTCAATATATTCATGTATAAAATCTCCTCAGTTCTCCTAACTTGACGCTCTGCGGTTGCCACTTCCTTAAAAGCGGGAAACCTGCCCAGGAAGCAAGTACCAGTCCAGGATGCAGCCTACTGTATGTCGACAGCTTCAGGGGGATGTTGAACTTTGATACCAAGCACGGAGCACTCGGGTAGGGTGGGGGCTACTAGTTTGGATCAGAAGGCCTCGCAGACCTGCCTTCAGACTGCTATACACTAAAATTGCAGAGCTATGGTCAATTTAACAAAGAGGCCTACATATTGAACAGAAGGGCCTACACAGGGGTTTTATGCTGGCTGAGTGGTAAGGATGTCTCAGGATAATTATATAGCAACACAGGACCCGCTGGTCAATTTAATACGGCCTACAAATGCAGCTGGCAGGGCAAGGACAAGGGTCTCATACTTCAGGTGTGGACAGAACGGGCCAGGGGCCCCCTGTGATACAAAATCTACCCTCCTTCAAGGCTGTGGCAATGTAATAGACCATTGTGGGCAGAAGGAAGAGGCAATGGTAGTACAACCATACATGCCAACAGACCCGATTCAGCCAGGAAACGTCCAATGTTTTTAAGCTCAAATGGGCTTTATTTGATCTGTCTCCTGTCTACAATATCCTCTTTTTCAATGTAACTCAAAGGGGAAAATCAATACCCCAGTTTTTTTTCAAAATCTCCCTCTTACCAAGTTCAAAATGTTCGCAAGTATGGTACATTGGATCATGGAAGGAAATGGGATAGGGACATGGACTTGGATAACAGAGGACAGGAGGGACATGGAGAGGTGCACCAAACTGACCCTGCAGGGCAGGCATCAGGGTTTGCCGCAGCACAATACACCACACAGGGCATGCAGGACGGGAGTGCAGCACAACAATCCATAGAAAGCAAGAGGGAGGGGACAGGACCAATGAACATGGACAACAGAGAACAGAGGGGCAAGAGGCAATGGTAGCTAGCTGACCATAATGGACAGACAGGAGAGAAAGCTGCAGTATAACAGACCATAAAGGGCAGGAGGGATGGATCAGGGGCATTACAATGGAACAGACAAGCCAGGAGGGAGGGAGTAGGGCTGGGGGCAAGGGGGCAGGGCAGGAGCAGCAAGATAGCCATGGAGGTCAGGCAGGATGGGCACTAGAAGCAAGACACACCATGAAGAGCAACAGTGAGACTGTGATGGCATACACACAGACCATGGAGGGAAGGTGGGAGGGGGTCAGGGGCAGCTAACTGACCACACAGGGAAGGTGGGAGGGGCCATGGCAGCACAGAAGACCATGCATGGCAAGTGGGAGGGTTAGTGGCAGCACAATGGCTATGATGGGCAAGAAGGAGGGTGGAGGGGCATGCACAAAGGACGATGGAGGATAGAAGGAAGGGTCAGGACCTGTGCACAGACAAGAAAGTTCAGGGGAAGGGACCTCACAACAGACCACACAGGGCAGGCAGGAGGAGCAGTTGCAGCACAACAGACCAGGGAGGGCAGAAGGGTGTGGCAGTACAATGGACCATGTAGGACAGGAGGAAGAGGATAGGGGCATGGCATGTGGACAGGCAGGGTGGAGGTGGCAGGGACAGGTTACAGTCATCTGACAATGCTAGGCAGGTGGGAGGGGAGTGGCAGCTCAACAGAACACTCAGAGTAGATAGGAGTGGCAGGTCAATGGGACATGGTGGGCAAAAAGGATGGAGCAGGGGCATGCACAAAGACATCGGAGGGCAGGGGGAAGGAGAATAGGGGCAGCAAGCTAAGCACAGAGTTTAAGCAGGAGGTCAATGATGGGGCATAGAATTGGGCAATGGAGGGCAGGAGGAGTGGACTGGTACATCATACTAAATTGAGGGCAGTGGCAGCACAGCAGACCATGCATGGCAGGAGGGAGGAGGCTAGTCCATGGATTCACACAACAGAGGATAGGGAGGAAGGGGATGGGGCAGCAAGCTAACTGTTCAGAGAAGGCGGGTATTAGGAACTTTATTGTTTTTAAAACATTGTGTCTGTGCGAACTACTTAAAATATGAACAAGTATGCAGCATAATCTCACTTTTATTCAGGAAGAAGAGGACGTTTGTGACTGTGACTCCGGGCTCACTTGGCAGAAACACCCCCTGACCCTCCACCCCCTATCGCAAAATGTAATGCCCGTGAAAAGGGTAGGTGAACACAGTGTTATATAGAACATAGTCCTGAGAGCACGATTGAAAATGAAAACTAGATATAATGTATGGTATAAACTATGCACCAAAAAGTGTGATATAAGATGAACCGGGCGTGAAATATAATATGCAATACATTGTGCGCAATGACAGATTCATTGGAGAGCGCGAGATAGCACAGGCACTAGCGCGTGCTATGCGATATGCGCCTTGGAGTGTAATATGCACAGGGCAGTGTTGTGTAACCTAACTAGTCTCTAAAGTTGTAATATAAAATATGTGCTGGGGAGTGTAACGTTGCATATGCACTGTGACAAAGATATGGATCCCAGATTGTAATATGTATGGCATAGCACTGTGCGTTATAACATAGGCATCGAGAATGGCACGTTAGATGGGGCAATATAACCCGTGCGAAGACAAGTGTGGCATGACATATTCACGGGGTGGTGTTACAGTGCACATGGGCTAGAGAGTGTCATAGCATATGCACTAGCTAGTGGAATACAACACAGAGGTGTGTGGCACTCGGCAGGCAATGGTGGGTGTAACACAGCATTGGGCTCTGTCAGGAGCACGCTGTGACTCTCAAGTGATGTTCGTCCCCTTTCCAGAGAGTAAAATAAAAAGTATTACACATCCGGCAGTGGATGTGTGTTTTATTAACCGTGAGGGGGGTTTCTTGCATAGTTTTGGTCGAATTTTTGTCGAATCCCCTTTGAATGGCTTGGTGTGCATGTGTATTAAATGTGCCCGTCAATAGCTACCCATGTTTGTATAAATAAACGACAAGGGTGTCTACCAGGATTAGGCACGGTAGGGCATCAGACATGTCAGAGCTTCACTAGTGGTGTAAATACATTCCACATGGATTCATTGCACGCATAGTCGCCTTTTAATGAATATCACGCAAATCGTCATGGTGATAGGTACGTACGGTTTGTCCAGCATGTCCTAGGTGTGTCTATAAATATATATTTTTTAAAAATAATAAAAAACAGTGGCCGGCCCTGGGGATTGGGGTCAAAAAAATATAATTAGGAGACTGGCCCTGGGGGATGGGGTCATCAGGGCCAATAAATTAGAATAAGAAGGGGAACCAAACAGCCCCCCTTCTTAAAAAACTAAAATAAATAAAAGACTGGCATCGTGCCGGAGGCCATGCCCCCTCCGTGCAGCACTCTGCAAACGCGCCCCCAACAGGCATCTCCAGTATGCGCCAGGGAGCTGCGCTGCAGCCAGGTGTTCTGAGGCCAAGCCCCTTTTTACACCTCTCTGCAATGCAGCTCTGTGGCGCTTACTGGAGGTACCTAGTGGTCTAGTTTGACCCTAGGTACCCTTAGGATTCAGAGGGACTTAATCTCTCAACTTAGAACAGCCACAGGGCGCGTTTACACAGTGGTGAAGGGAGGGGACGGGGCCTGAGGTGACGTGTGCAAACACGCACTATGGCACGTTTTAAATTGGGGATATAATTTCCCTTCAATACTGAGGGCCCCTGGGGGCTAACTAGCCCACCAAGTGCTTCCAGTAAGCGCCACTGAGCTGCATTGCAGAGAGGTGGTCCAGGCCGTGCCACTTTTTACACCTCTCTGCAACACAGCTCTGTGGCACTTACTGGAGGTACCTAGTGGGCTAGTTGGACCCTAGGGACCCTCAGGATTCAAATGAACTTAATCTCCCAACTAAAAATGGACACAGGGCGTGTTTACACAGTGGTGAAGGGAGGGGACGGGGCCTGAGTTAACGTGTGCAAAAACGCCCTGTGGCCTGTTTTAAGAGGTAGTTTTAATCCCCATGCCCTATTATACACTAGGGGCTTACAGAGGAGGTCATGCTAATCACAGGGGGACCCCAACGCAAAATGTTCCCTAGTGTATGTAGGTGTTTTCACTGTATTCTAAGTATCTTTTAACATAGCACTGGCTCTAGGACTGGTTAGTCAGACTCAGTTACCACCAGTTTCAATCTGAAAAAGTTGAGGGTACAGGATGATTTTGCAACAAGGCTTCTTTCTGCTCTTCTTTTTGTTCTTTCTGCACGTTATCCTTCTTCCTGCACTTATCTTCGTATTTGAGGACTTCTGTTGCTTCTTTCTGCACTTCTTTTGTTTCTTTCTGTGCATTTTTTCTTCTTTCTTCACATGTCCTATCTCTGTAGGCATAGTTAGAAATTAGCATTTAAAAAACCTTTGAAATTCACAGAAAAAAACATAGGTTTCAGGCACGTTATAGTTAGGAATTAGCATTTAAAAAACCTCAGAAATTCACTGAAAAAACCATAGGTTTCAGGGGTGTTATAGTTAGCTGGACTTTTCACTTGTACAAAACCATTGAAATTCCCCCATTATAGTTAGTTCAGCTAACTATAACTCGCGCGCCCGCAATGCACTGCTGATGACGTCACATATTACATCACTCATGACATGGTCAGTGACATCACTCATGACATCACTGATGATATAAGTGTCTAAATGGATGATTTGTTTTTGAAAAATTGATTGTGTAACTGACTGATTAAGTGTATCATAGTGAATACATGGCTTAGTGAGTAATGTTTAAATATGTAAATATCTGTATCAGTCTCTCACTTTGTGTATAAGTGGCTGCATGGGTTGGTGAGTAGCTACATGGGTGTCTATATAGGTTATTAGTTGGTTTTTTGAGTATCAGTCTGAGTGTCTGCATGGTTCGGTGGGGGGTATTACGTAGTGCATAGGTGCATGAATGAGTGACTCACTGTTTGTATGTGTTGAACACAGCATGTGTGCAGGACTGTATGGGTGGATGAGTGTGTGTATGGGTGTGTTAGTGAGTGAATGACTGTCTCAATAGTGTCTTTATGAGTAACTACATATGTTTTAAACTAGTATATGTGACTATTGGTGTATATATGTGAGTATATGTGAGAGTGAGAGATTGAAAGAGTTCCTGTATGAATAAGTATGTGTTTCTATAAGTGATTGTTTAAAAGACTAAGTATGTGTAAGTTTCCGTAGAAGTAAGTATGGTGGTGTGTGTATAACTGTATATGCAAGTAAATGTATGTTTGATTCTTTATTAGCATGAGTGACTATGTGTGTGAGTAACTCTATGGATGAGTGGCATTGTGTAACAGGATGTATAGGTGTATGAGTACATATGATGAGTGAGTACATGTATGAGTGACTGTATAGGACTGTTGGTGAATGAGTGGATGTGTATGTGGATCTTAGAATTACTGAAGAGGTTGTTGTAACTGGTATTGGTATGTCCATTGTTTTGAAAATTTTAGTCTCTATTTTTGAATGTGTGTATCAAAGGTTATATTAGGGTGAGAGGAGGTCTGCCACTCTATCACAAGGATGATGTCATCAGTGATGTCATCAGTGATGTCATCAGTGATGTCATTTGAGATGTCATCAGTGATGTCATGAGTGATGTCACTGACCATGTCATGAGTGATGTAATATGTGACATCATCAGCAGTGCATTGCGGGCGCGCGAGTTATAGTTAGCTGAACTAACTATAACGGGGGAATTTCAATGGTTTTGTACAAGTGAAAAGTCCAGCTAACTATAACACCCCTGAAACCTATGGTTTTTTCAGTGAATATATACATATATATTACCTACTGGCGGTCGCCAGTAGGTAGTTATAGTTAGGATCACGTTTCGATAGGAAATACGCAACATTCTATTTTGAATAACTTTGGCGCCGGTCGACGAATCCTCGCGAATTTTTCAAAATAGGTGGGGCGCTACGCTCCGCTCCTACCCTGAAAGTCTCGGGGGGATTCGTCAAGCGGGGGCTGAGATAAAAGGGGGGTCCCAAAACGCGTTTTTCCCATGCATTTTTCCATAGGACCTTTAGACACAGCTACAGCCCGAACGGCTGAACAGAATTACTTGAAATTTGGCAGAGAGGTAGCCATAAGGTCAAGGAAGTGCCTTTTGCAGGTCTGATGTAAATCTGTTCAGTATTTCCGTAGAAAATAGCATTTAAAAGCATATATATATCTATATGCGCGCAGGGTGCGCGCACCGTGCGAGCACCGTGCGAGCACCCTAACGTGCGCGAGCGTAATTCTGATTGGTGGTTACATGTTAGTCAACGTTCGAATCGGTCGAAATCAGGAAGTGTCGGCCGCCATTTTGTTTGTTTTCAGTGCGAGAGTGAAAAAGGAAGGTGGCGAACGTGAAAAGGGGGCAGGGTAGAGAGTTCCTGACCCCCTAGCCTTTGTCAGGGGGTCCCTGAAGGACCCCGAAGGCAAAAAAAAATTTATTTTTTTTTTAAATCGCGGGGGTGCGCGCACAGTGCGCGCACCCTGAAGAACACAAAAAAAAAAAATAATTCGCAGGGTGAAAACCAAAAAAAAAAAAATATTAATTTTTAATACGTAGTTTATTGTAAAATAAATATATAAAAAAAATAATACATAAATAAATTTGCATTTAAAAAACCGTACAAATTCACTGAAAAAACCATAGGTTTCACACACGTTATAGTTAGGAATTAGCATTTAAAAAACCTTGCAAATTCACTTAAAAAACCATAGGTTTCACACATGTTATAGTTAGCTGGACATTTTACTCATAAAAAACCAATGAAATTCCCCCGTTATAGTTACTGCAGGCAACTATAACTCACGCGACCGCAATCCTCTTCTGATGACGTCAGATATTACATCACTGATGACATATGTGTCTTTCTGAAAAATAAATATTTGTAATATATGTATAGCTAAAGATTAATGGAAGAAGACATGGGTAAAGAAGTGTCTAAATACAGTATTAGCATCAGCAGAGGATTACGGTCGCGTGAGTTATAGTTGCCTGCAGTAACTATAACGGGGGAATTTCATTGGTTTTTTATGAGTGAAATGTCCAGCTAACTATAACATGTGTGAAACCTATGGTTTTTTAAGTGAATATATATATATATATATATATGAATGAGATAAAGTACTACCTGCTGTACATAAGTATACTGCAAGTCACAGAGGAGCTACATAACCATATAGAGGAACACGACTAAGTTCCTTTATAGAGTTATAGATCTCTAAGGTGAGTCGCAATATCCTTATCATGTACTTCAGGGGATACTTTATCACATATAATACATGGTCACACCATCACCTTTCCCACAAACAACTTAAAACCTTGATGCATAGCTCTTTCATATGAAAGACCGAGCATGTTTACAAACAGTAAGAATAAAAATAAAACCTCTACTTCAAAATTAACACATCAAAAAACTGTTAGATATTTGCAGCAAGCAGATATTAAAAGCAGTTCAATACAAGTCAGATACAAATTAATGATATAGTAGTTCAGAACGTGCAGAAACATGCAGATAGTGATTCTAGCTTTTTTTAAGGAGGGTAAAAAATTAACATGTTCTCACTGCTTGTCATTGTAAGTTACTAAAACAGAGCAGAAGAATAGAAAATAGCTTTCCCTTTGTTGCGTTAAACAGACAGAGAGAGGGAGAGAGAGATGTTTGTATGCCTGTGTGCCAGTGCTGCGGTTGTGCATAAATGTCCATTCACTCCTTGCGGCAAGGCATCTCAATCACATAGTGTGCTGGGCTCACCGGCTCTTTCCTGTCATTTATCTTTTTTTTTTTTCCCCAAAGAAAATCACCTGCACTCTGAGGTACTATCGCTTAGAAGGATTTTTATAAAAATACATCGATTCTCAGTTGGACAAAATATGATTGAATGAGTCTACCTAAGACGGTGAATCAAGAAAACTCATATGCTTAACAGTGTATGTCATTATTTGAGGCCCTTCTAACCTTTTTAAACTTTCTAACTTGTTTCCATTTTTCGAATATTGAAAATGCATTTGAATTTATAACATAAGATGTACAATTATGCACAGCATTTAATATTTATACATTGAATTTGAATCTCGATTCTGTTGCTAGTAGGACCTCTTTCTTATCTTATATTCTTTTTGGTTTGCTTAAGTGTGATGCATGAACTGCTGATGCTGTATGGTATTGATGCGAGCCTGAGAGTGTGGTGTGAATGATGTTGTTTGGGGCCTGTTTTTGAGTTTGACCAATTTTGCTGTATACAAATCTTTTGGCACCTTAAAGCAAAATTACCTATATATCGCCAATATGTTACTGCATTCGAATTAATCTCCTTTTAATTATACCAAAATGACAAATAAAATTTAAGAAAAAATATTCTCTTTTTTGTTTAATGGCATGTCTGTAGGCTCAGTTAAAGTGTCAGTTCTCAATTAAATGATACAGTGTACATTTTTGAAATATACAGGCAGAGATAGGTTCTCTTTTTTGTGAATTTTCTGTATTCCCCTGCTTCTCTGCCTATATCTACTTGTCAGGGGTTCCCCTTGTTATATTGAATATTTGACCATATGTTAGATCATCATATCACAATGGATAGATTTTATTTGGGGAGAACAATTTCTAAAATGAGCTTATGTGATACCGAAGACCCTACACAGTTACCCATGACAAGGCAACATATTAATAAATTGTTTATAAGTGTCCTTGGTTATGTTGGTAATTATTGCAATAATAGCTAACCTAATGTTAAAAAAAAAACTCAGAAATTCAATGAAAGCAAAGGGTATAGTAAGGTGTTCAAATAACTGTAAAACTAATATAGCCTTATAGCCCGCTATGGCGGGCTATAACGGCCATTAACGGCCTGCTTCAGCGTTAAAAGTAGGGGTGGGCGGAATTTGCGAAATTAACTTTCGCAAATTATCGCGAAAATGTTTAAAATTATCGCAAACAAGCGGAAATATCGCGAAGAGGCTGAAGTTTTTTTCCGGCATGTTCGCGAGATTTTCTGCATGGTTGCGGGTCGCCAACTTAACCAAGTGGTTGCTTGCGGGCGCGGCCATCTTGTTTTGAGTTGTCTCGCGGTGCATGATCGCGAGAAGAAAGACGTGATCACGCGACGCATGACGTCACTGCGGGCGCGAACTGTCGCGAGACAGAGCAAATGGCTAAAAACAATACAACATCTCATGGAGAACACGACCGGATCAAGAAAACTTGTCGGCGAACGCAGGGATTCAGGTAAGGCGATCGCATTGTATTATTTTACAGCGCGAGCAAGAAACAAATTATCGCCAAGCTGCGGAAACCGGAATTTTTGACATTTTCGCGCTCTCCGCGGAACGCGAAAATGTCAAATTATCGCAATTTCCGCGAACGGAACTAAATTTTCGCCCAGGCTTAGTTAAAAGCCCACGCCTAAGGCGAGGGCCTTTAACAAGGGAGCGAGACTTTAATGGCTGGTATAGCCCAGCTACGGCTATTAGAAAATTCTGCCTCTAGAGGGCAGAATTTTCTAACAAATAAGTTAAAGGCCTCAGGGAAACTTAGGGGATTTAAATCCCCACAGGCTCGGGGGCACTAGAGAGACCGTGGCAAGATGACTGCAAGTTAGTGTAGCTCTGTCAGGCGAGACAACAATCTGTTAATTATTCACTGATTTATTTGACATCTTCTCTTTAAATAGAGGCTTTGTCATCTAAGAGACTCATCACATCTAAGGGACTCATCACTTTTGTGCCAATAGCCACCTAGAAAGAGTTTGCAGGCTATGATGTGCTTTCCGCAGGATATGGGGGGCATCCCCAAATCGCACTCTGAGACGACTTGAAATAAAGTTATTCCAAAATTGTAAAATTCTTTACGAATAATTCTTTTTATTTATTAAGTTTACCTTTCATAACTTGCATTCTTTATCCATTTGATAATATCCATTTTAAATGATTCTGATTGAACTCATGTATCTGTAACATGAATGCGCCAAATGCATTTCAGGCAATGCCCTTCGACAGGGGCTTAATCCTATGAAAATAGAAGAAACTTGGACTCAGTATTGTCTAGTACACAGTTTATATCTCAAAAATCAACTAAACATTAGTTAGTAATAATGAGTAAAGGCTTGTATATCTCCAGTAAATCATGTGTGGTATTAAAGGAACCAACAAAAATTATTCTAGATGTTACGCTCAGTAAATTCATGCCACTTCCATGCTCCTGAGATTAGTAAAGAAATTGATAAAAATGGAAGAAACAAAGTCTTGGTAGTTTTAGTAAGTGCGAAGTAGGAATTAAACTTTCGTGACTCGACGATTATCAATGGTGTTAGTGTTCGATGAATGAAGTGTGCACCACCAACTAGCAATTAATCTAACTCCTTGTATATGGTGGAAAATTAATCATGCTAGTGGCTGTGAATCGACGCTCATGCCAGTGACACTTACGGAAATGGTATAGGTGGATTGCAGCCAGGTTGTGGACCCATTTCTATATTATCAATGGTCCCAAAGGTTTTAGCCTTTAATGACAACGTGAAATGAATGTTACTGAGTTTGCAGGACCAAGTAACCACATTGGACTACCTGCATGGCCTGAGCACTGCTGTAGAGAGAAAATGGGAGTGCCCAGCTCCCAAGACCACTGAGAGACAATCTGCTGGCCATGCTGAGCAGTGGCCTTGTGCATTGGCGGGGGCCCCAAACTAACTCTACTGATTCCAGCTGCCATAGGTAAGGCTGTGGACCCTGTGGCTCTGCCCCTGAATTTTGACTGAGGAGTACCACCAGTGTGATGTGCTACTACCGAGCCGTGCTGAGGAAAAGGATGTGTGAGCTGCAAAGATTAGCGACAAGCTGTGGCTGTGAGTGGAGGGCAGATATTGTTAGCTGGTGTTGGCGACCAGCCTCTGGAGTGATCAACTGCCTGTCCAGGCCGGTTGGCAGCCTGCACCACGTGACATTGGTGCTTGCAACCCTGGGCACCTGGTCGGATGCCCGATGAGAAGGAAAGATGAGAAGCGTCGAGGGTCGAGGCCTGGAATACCAGCCTAGGCACTATCTGTTAAAAAAACTGGGAGGCTGGTCCCCTCTGCTATATGGAGTGCACTATATAAACTGCACCCTGCGCACGGTGCACCAGGCCCAATACAGTGATATTCACTCTCACTGAGCACAATAGTCTGCAGACTGGGTGGCACACCTGTTACCTCTGCTGCGATGCTTGGGGAGTGTGGCAGGCAGATCCCCACTTCTCATCTGGGCCCTGTGTGGGGGCATGCCATAGACTCCAGTGCTACACCACCACAACCCCCAGTACAGGCAAGTGTCTGCTGTGGGACCTACTTAGTGGCCACCTGTTCAGACGACAGCTAGCCCACACTAATTGGATGCCAGGACTGGTGCGGTGAGTGCACTCCTCCCTGCAGGATGACCGGGGGGCCCGGCACCCTGTTTTCTGAGTATTCTGGGGACTCCCAGCACACTGAGGCTCTGCTGACGGGGTGCAATTCACCGCCTCAAATGAACCATTTAAAGAAAGTGGCGAGTCGGGTCCCAGTGCATGTCTGAACACAGTGCACAACCTTGATATAGACCCTGGCACTACACCACTGCAGGCCCTGACACAGAGAGAGTGGTTGCCGGGAGAAGAGGAGTATGCACACTGCTCTTCCACATTTGCCAGTTGCCTGGATAGACGTATCAGCAGTTCCCAAAGAGATTCCCTGTGTAAAATTAGTAGGCGCCGATACATTTCGAGAAGGTGATTGAATGAGCTGTGCACACTGGTTGCAGATGGGCCTGTAGAGCTGTCCACTATGGAGAAAACTGACAAGTAGCAGTCCCGGCTCACGTTTGAGTAAACGTGTGACCAGACCACAACAGCATGTAGTATCAGAATTAAGGCAGGAATCATCACCTCAGATCACCGTCTCATTGGAGGGCACGGTGTTTGATATGCAGCTGAGCCTCCAATCAATAGATGGGAAAATGGACACTTTGAACCTGAGAATGGACAATATGGCAACACACTTCAACATGCATGCAACTAGACTAGCAGCAGCAGAGCAATGAATATCAACTGCAGAGGATGACATGCAGTCCCTTACAACTAAATGCCTCAACATGGACAAACTGCTGGCAATGATACAAACCAAAAACAAGCACGTGGAAGCCAGGGCATGACAAAATACTTGGAAATCATGTTGAGGGAGATCTTTGGTAGTGCACAACTGCCTATGGGGCTAGTAGTTCAAAGAGCACAAAGATCATTAACAGCTAGCTCCTCTCCTGGGAAGTTGCTGAGACCAATAATCTTCAAACTATTAAACTATTGAGACTGCTACACAGTGTTACTCCTCTCCAGGCAGAAACAAACAATACTCTACCAAGGTTAAGATGTCACCATGCTCTGCCCCACCCGCCTTTGTGTGGAACATGACAGAATGCAGAAAATATTCACTATGCCATAAGCAGCCATGGGCTTTGCAAAATCAATCATCTGGATAAGGCACAGATCACCGAGATCCGAACCAGCTACAGAATATATCTGATGGCAACAACGAGTATGGAGATCATTGATCTGCACTCACCACCTCTGTGATCCCATTCCTACTGACACCAGCCCAGTGTACTCTACACAACAAATATAATGACCCTTGTAGCTGAATTATCGCTTGTGCCAAGTGCAGTGAGCTACTCTACCTCATAGTGTGAGTGGCACACTATGACCTTTTGACACTTTATTTTTTATTTATTTATTTTATTTTAGGAGTTTTCTATAGCGCTGGCCATACCTGAAGCTATCGGAGCGCTTTACAACAGTCATCATGCGAGAGTCATACAATCTAGCAAAAAGTATACATATTAGCTCAAGGCGACACAGTGGCTGCCTTGCTTTCTATTGACTCATGGTCCCAGGGCTCCTCCCAGGGCTCCTCTTAGTGGTCTCAAGTGACGGCCCGGTCAAATCACTGATTCACTGGACTGTTTTCAGTCATGTTCCTGGCCACTTCTGCCCACCTGGGGGACACACTGGCCTCTAGCTTCCAAACGAGGAGCACCCCAAATGATCACAAGGAATGTTGACAAGAATGTGTCTGTAATTGCTGTTGGTTCATATATCTGTTGATATTTTCTGTTCTGTATGGGGATGGCTTTAGCAAAGTTGGAATGCTGAAGTGGGAGTGGCTTGGGTATTATTTTTCTTGTTTGAGATTCCATCTATGTGCTGCAACTATTATAAACATGTCACTACACCCCAACACGAAACCTGCTATGTATGTACTGCTTCAGAGTTGCATTCAATTTCAATGAACCGAAGTGAACGACTCATCATCTTTCTCACATGGAATGTGCATGGGCTCAATAATCCCAAGAAAGTCCATCAAGTGTTTGCCTACTTAGACCGCCATCATGTGCAAGTCACACTCCTCTAAGAAGCACATCTCACGCTGCACGTGGCACAGACTCTAGCATTGAAATTGGTGGCTTCGAATAGTTTCCTCTTATTCCAGAGCTGGCTTATTCTGATTAAGAAATGAACTCCATTCACTCTTAAACATTTTGAAATGGATGATCAAAGGAGGTACGCCATTGTACAACGGTGTCTATGTGGCACTGCTGTCACCCTTGTGAACCTGTATGGGCCCAATGTAGATGACACTAATTTCTATACTGGGATATGGGGCCGATTACATAAATCGAACTCTACGGCCATCAACTGCGGGATACCTTATTGTCCAACACTAGATAAATCCTCTACCACAGTCTGGCAGGGCAAACACTCCGCACATATCCTCCAAGAGGGCATGAAAGATTAAGGACTCAAAGATATAAGGAGAGCATGATATGTAGGGTAAGAGAGGGCACCATCATGACATCAGTACCAAAAGTGGTCACGACGTGATTAATGACTGGTGACAAAAGAGGTAAGCACATGGATTGCAGATGTCCACCACATGCCAAAATCACCCTCTGACCACTGCCCAGTGCTTCTGTTAGCTGCCATTCCTACTCATATGCCAAGGCAGTTTCAGTGGAGGCTTCAAGCGTCAGCACTACTTGACGTGGTATCCCGGGATGAGGTACGCTTGGCAATCGTGCAATATTTTGAAGACAACAAGGGCTCTGTGGAAGAGGCGAGCACACTATGGAAGGCATTCAAGGCTGCCACCAGGGGAACCTCCATTGGGCTCCAAGCCGGAGTACTGAGGGACATCCGTTCTCGTCTTCAGTCCATTATGACCACTTTTCAGAATTTATAAAGAGCCTATGAGGTCTGCCCAGACCCAGCAAGACTGGCTGATATTAGAGCACACATCACAGAGTACAATGATCTGGCAGAACAAGAGGTGAGGCACACGTCCAGACTGTGGGTGGCGAGAGCAAAAGGGGAGGAAGCCACCCTGGCCTTAGTTTATCTGCCAAAATCAAGGAGCCCTGAATGCATACACTTGTAGTCGGCAACGGAACAAGAGACAGCATCATACTTGGATGATTTGGTGCTCACCTGGTTCTTATAACAGGAAAGGGAATTTCTTGAGCAGCCCTTCTCTGATGAAGAGATAAAAGATTCAATACACACCCTCCTTATTGTGCCCCACCTCAAACACATGTCTGCATTGGCATATGCCAAACACACTCTGGCATTATCCTGAAGGAAGACTCTAATATTAACACTCCAAAAATCTAATCAACACAGACATCAAAATCCTTGTGAGAATTCTAGCAGCTCAGCTTCAGCAGTAACTCCCCTTGCTGGTACCGGCAGGCCAATCAGGTTTCATTCCCTCTCGATCCACTAGGAAGAACCTGTGCACATGTTTTACAGTGCTTCACCAACTGGATCCCTCACTGTTAGTGGCAGCTGCAATCCTGGCCGCCGCCAAGACATTCGACTCCATACAATGGCTATATATGTTCACAATGCTGTACCGTATGGGAATGCCACAAGCTGTTTTGCTGTGGATTTGCTTGCCTTACACAGACCCGGTAGCGCGGGTCCACATCAATGGCAACACATCAGAGACTGTGAGGATATATAGGGGGACACTGCAGAGATGCCCATTATCACTGATCTTATTCGTGCTGGTATTAAAACCCCTGGCTTGGGAGATCAAGCAGCAACATGCTGCCGCTGACCTGCAATTTCACCAGCATCCCTTAGCCATATCTCTCTATGCGGATGACATGGTGTAAAGCTGTAAATCTGGCACTGTTAGTCCAGGAATACATAAAGAATGAATGGTACTCTGGGCTGAGCATTAATTGGTCTAAGTCAACTATCTTTTCCTTGACCACAAGCACTGAGCCCCATGCCCTGGACTTCTCACTGGAGTGGTGTACAGATTCCATAAAATACTTAGGTGGGGATTGGTGCACAGAAACACTGAGATAGCTATCCGGTGGAACCATGATACTGCCCTATGATAGGCAAGCCTGTCTGCGCCCGTGCCTGCCCGCGTCCATGCCAGAACCCCTGCATCTCCCAACTCAGATCTACACCGTCAGCTCTGCTACTCGAGAGAAATACTCACAGAGCTAGCAGATTGAAGGTAACAAAACACAGTGTATGAAATCCTCTCCAGGGAGCACATTGGGTCCCTTCTCATACCTTTGCTGCAAATGGTGTAGCCCGGTATCCCCAGATTGGTCACAGAGCCCAATCGTTCAGAACAGTCCTCAACTGAAATGTATCTATTTCAATGCTACGTCAGTGCCCAAACACCCCCTTGAGAAATGGGATGTACTAGCAGAGATAATGCCCAACCTAGCCTTTATCACAGAGATCTGGCCAGATGACAATAACTCCCCAAACGTCGCCATTGCCCTACCAATTGGACACAAAATATTGAGACAGGACAGAATGGGCCAGGAAGGAGGTGGTACATCCTTGCTTTTTAAGGACTGATTCACATGTCTCCCTGAATCAGTGGTTCAGCTGGGGAAGCACGAGATTTTAGCATTCCAAATATTAAACAGTTCCTTCAAAACACTTGGGGGGTAATTGCCTACAACCCTCCCATTTATAAACCGGATTTCAGTGCTCAACTTCTCACTCAGCTGTTTCCCTCATGCTTAAAACACAAGCACTATGGACTAATCGGAGACTTTAATGTTCACTTTGAAGACGCTAACAACCCCGTGGCAAAACACCTAGACAAAGACATGCAGATTTTGCAATTAAAACAGTGGGTTAGGGAACCCACACATATTGCCGGGCACACCCTGGACCTTTTGTTTTCCAATATAGAATCCACCAACATCCTTGAAGTAAGACCTCTATCGTGGACAGATCACTCGGTGATCTCCTTTACTCTTAGACTACCTGCAAAATTAATCTGCCCCCAAACACCATCAGCAGCAGTAAAAAGAGCCTGGAGGCTAGTTACCCCCGACACATATGAGCATCATTTCTCTCTAAATGACCCAAATTCTCCGATGTCACCGCATGTACAAATGAGCACAGAAAGCTTCCAAGAAGAAATCTCCAATACACTGGACCAATGTGCCCCTAGACTAGGGAACAAATCCTATCGAAGAACACCATCTGAAAAATGGTATTCAATTGATCTTAGGATACTGAAGAGAAAGTGCAAAGCACTAGAGCACAAGTGGAGATTGTCTAAGCAGGACATGGATAGATTGTCATATAAAGCGGAAATAAGAATCTACAAAAATGCTATTGAAAACGCTAAGAAGATCTACTTTGCAAAGAGTGTAAATGACAACAGCAATTCACCTAGGGAGTTCTACAAAATAGTTAAAGAGCTATGTCACCCATCTACCATGTTTTAGGTCCTGTCCCCCTCAATAGATTGCTGTGAGGCAATCAGCAAATGTTTTGCTGATAAAATATCTGTGATCTATTCTTCATTCAGAGATCTGCAGCACCCATCAGATGATATAGATGGGGAAACCCTAGACGCTCATCTTGACGCCCGATCTTACCTAAGTAACTTTGACCCCTTTTTAGAGGAGAAGGTCGCAAGAGCAATGGCTGAAGTTCAATCAGGGTCCCCACTTGACCCATGCCCTCATTTAATCTTTTCCTGGATCATACCAATTATATGCCCTTACGTAACCCGCATATTTAATCAATCCTTACATCCTGCAGTATTTCCGTAGATCTGGAAAAAAACACCATAGTTCCCCTACTAAAAAGGCGGGTACAGATGTTCAAAACCCAGCAATCTACCAACCAGTTTCTCAGCTTCCATACTTATCTAAAGTGATGGAGAAGTTGGTAAACAACAACTGACCGCCTACCTTGAGACCAATGAGCTCCTGGACCCAACCCATCTGGATTCAGAGCCACCAATAGCACTGAAAATACCCTCCTGGCAGCACTAGATAATATTTGATCCTTGACCGACCAGGGTAAAGCCTCCGCCCGGATCCTCCTGGATTTATCGGCAGCTTTTGACACTGTTTCACGCAAACTTCTGCTGAAAACCCTTTATAAAAGGGGTTTACATTCTAAAGCCCTTCAGTGGCTTTGCTCCATTTTGAGCAATAGAACACAGACAATACAACTGGGCCCTTTTTCCTCAAACCCAAAATCCATTGAATGTGGTATTCCACAGGGAGCTTCCTTGAGCCCCACCCTCTTTAATGTCTACGTGTCTTCACTGGCCAAGATCAGCGAAATATGGGGGGCATCAGTAACTGCTCTTATGCAGATAACACACAACTACTGATAGCTCTTGATGGACACGAAGATACGAGGATCAGACTAACTAGATGTCTCTCGGAAATGGCAGCCTGGATGTCCGAACATTGTCTGAAACTGAATGCGGATAAGTCAGAGATTCTACTCTTTGGAGGAGCACACTCAATCTGTGATGCAACCTGGTGACCCCCATCACTAGGTAACGCACCCGCACCCAAACAGGTTGCAAAATACCTAGGCATTCTCACTGACATGCAGGACCATGTCAGTGAACTGTGTGGGAAAAGCTTTGCGACACTAAAATTACTAAAAAGACTCTTTTTATGGATCGCTCTGGAGTGTAGGAAAACCATCATCCAAGCCTTGCTTATAAGCACAATGGACTATGGGAATGCACTTTAAGTAGGCATTGCGGACTACCTCTTCGCTCATCTCCAGGTGGTCCAGAAAGCGGCTGCAAACTGGTGTGCAACAAGAGCAAGTACAGCTTGGCGTCAGAATGCATGAGGATGCTCCATTGGCTTCCTGTGCGACAAAGGGATACATTTAAACTGTTAGTCAGTGCGCACAAAGCTTTACACCACCTTGGTCCCAGAATCCTTCAAGATAGAGTTGAATTATACACACCCACACGGACCTTGTGGTCCTGCTACCAGGCATGGGCATAAACTATACCCGTCAAGAAGACCAAGGCGGGGGATTGCTCCTTTTCACACCTAGCAGGGACTCACTGGAATGAATTACCACTAGAACTTCAGCTTACCGATGACTACCTGCTATTCAGGAAGAAATTGAAAACCCATCTGTTTCCTAGGATCTGATCAGTAACTCAGAGACGTTCTCTCAGTACTTCACTCTCACTTAGGTTGCGCTCTCCTTAGCGCTGTGATATCCATACGGATGAATGTTGTGCTGTATAAATAAATAAATAAATACTGCTTTCTCAATACTAGAGGATCAAGAGGCCTGATAGATATAACTTTCCTTTTCACTAACACACAGAATAGCAATTATGAAGATGGTCATACTCCCTAAGTTTCTGTATCTGTTCATAAATATTCCATTTCTCTAACGCAGGACTTCTTCAAAACATTCAAGTCCTGCAGGATAACCCTTTCTTGGACCTGCAAGCAACCTAGAATCTGCTGACACCAGCTAACACCCCCATATGTGCAAAGGGGGGCTTGGGGCCACAGATTTACACCTATGCGATCTTTGTGCATAAGCACTGTTGGAGATGGCCCTTTTTGCAGGGTTATCCCAAAACTTTTTGCTTCTTCTTCTGATTTTTTCCTGACCTGCAGTTGTTGGGTTTAGGACTCTGGGCACTTTACCCCTGCTGATCAGTGCTAAAGTGCATATGCTCTCCATATAAATGTAAATTTGATACTTGTATAGCGCACTACTCACCCGCAAGGGTCTCAAGGCGCTTGTACGAATACCGCTGTGGAACCTATCCTGGCTTTCCCTGTGAGGCGTCCACTCCTGGGCACCCCCAAGGTGGAGGCCAGGCATCCTTAGCGTTGTGGGGGCCGTTGTGGAGATTAAGCAAGCTATTGCCCAGAGTTGCAGAGTGGGACTCCATGATTGGAATAGGCACCGAGGCGAGAATTATCAGGTCCGTGGAATTTTTGAGCCCAAGACCCGCCGAGGCGGGGAATTGAACCCTGGTCCCGGGCTAGACCTCTGCATCAGGGTCTGCCGCTCTAATCATTGAGCCACACTTCTCCACTGAGCCACACTTCTCCACGTGTAACATGTAAAATGTGTTATGGATTGGTGTTTCCATGATTGGCCTATTTGATTTATGTGGCAGTCCCTAGTAAAGTGCACTGCGCGTGCCAGGGCCCATAAATCAAATGCTGTTGATGGGCTGCCGCGCTGGATTGTGCCACCCACACAACCAGCCAGTAAAGTGTAACTCTGGCCTGCCATGTCGACTTGGCAAGTGCACACACTTGCCAGTCCCTAAACCTTCCCTTTTCTACATGTTAGTCACCACTAAGGTAGGCCCAAGGTACCCCCATGGATGGGCAGGGTGCATTGTATGTAAAAGGTAGGACATGACCTGGTATGTGTGGCATGTCCAGATAGTGAATTACCGCCTATTTCGTTTTTCACTATTGCAAGGCTACCTGTCCCCATCGGCCAGAATGGGCAGTTTCATTAGAAGATCTTATAATCCTAACTGACCCAGGGAACATGGTAGAAATTTGAGTTTAGTGTGCCTGAATTCAGAATGATAAAATACATCTTTTAGTGAAGTTGGTTTTAACATTCTGGGTTTGAAAATACCACGTTTAGAAAGTAGGTATTTTCATACCTAACCATCCAGCCTGCCTCTGCTAGCTTGTGTATTGTCTGTCTGGTTTGCGAGTGACAGGGGCTGGGGAGATTCCAGGAGACAGGGTGAGTCAGCACAGGGCTGAATAGACCTATCTGCATGTAAAGTGGTGGGAGGAGTAGCACCTGGGCCTGAAAAGGGCTGTGCCTGCCTTTCACAATGCTGGCTCTACCTCCTGTGGTGCGTCTGATGACCCTGGCCCACACTGACAAAGGAAGAAGGTGCACCCTGGAAGAATGCACCCCCAACTGGTTTGAACTAGGTACAGGACCCTCAGCCTTCAGAGGACAAACAATTTGCTAGTATAAATATTGGGGCCCAGACCCCAAGATTTCAGAACTCTTTTGGATCAAGAATACTGCCAAGAAGAAGAGCTGGAGAAACTGTGAGGAGGAACTACCACTATGATGTGTGCTTTGCTGTGTTGGCCTGCAGTGGCTGCTTCTGTCTTGGGCAGTGAAAGGACTGGACTGCACTTTCTGCAATCTACTTTTGTGAATTTCTCCAAGGGCTTGAGGGAGAGCTTGCCCCCGTTCAAGAAGACTCAGGAACAGCAAAGACTTCAAGCTCTTCTGTCATCAGCACTTAGAACTGTGTGTTTTGTGCTGCAACAGAAGAAAAACAACTCGACAACTTCTACGACGCCGCTGCCGACTCCGTGTCCTGACGGAACTGCAGAGGGCACACCGCAATGCTGCACCGTGACCCTGGTCTCACTGACGACGCCTGGTGATGCCGCTACCGAGCCGCTGCTCGCACCGCGACCTGTGGGCACCGCACTCTGCACCTCCTCGCTCCACGACGATGCCTTGGTATCCCCGATGACGCCGCTCCATGTTGGAATCGACGCCGCTGCTTGCATCGTGGTCGAGGCCACCGCTTGTAAAGTTACACAACGCACCCCCTCATCCCTCACTGCAGCCTTGGCCTACTGACATCGGTGCCATCGACTCCAGCTCGTCAGCCGACAACAGCGCCCCGGCAACGACGATGCCGCTGCTTGCACCGTGGCCTGCCAGCACCGTGACGAACACCGCTTTCATCTCGCTCCGTGACCCTGGTCTCACCGACGACACCATCTGATGCCGCCATCAAGCTGCTGCTCACACCGCGACCTGAGGGCACCACTCGCCGCACCGCTGCACTTCGCACTGCAGCACCCGACGCCTGCCGACGCCAGCGCTCCTGACTTCAGCAAAGAGGAGTATTATCTGCAACACGTGTGACTTCGAGGGCCCCGATGACTCCTGCACTGACCTCCAGAACCGACGCCTGTGGATGCCGTGTGTTCAGAAGCTCAATGAGAGGTCATCGATGCCCTGCATTTCTGAAAGATACTGTTTGCAGGGCTTCCCGACACCACAGCTGGCCTGTGACGCCTCGGTCAGTCAGAACTGTTTGGATTTGTTTGCTCATGATGCCGTGATAGGCCCAGACGGAGCTATCAACATCAAGGAAATGTTTTCAAAGTTATTTTGCTAACTGAAGATTTTTAAGTACTGTATTGTGGATTTTTATCGTTTTGGTCTTGTCTTAAATATGTAAAATATTGGATATTTTTCTAAACTGGTGTGGTGTTCATTTGTAGTGCTTACACTGTATTACTGTTGGTTATGTGCAAATGCTTTACACACTGCCTCTAAGATAAGCCTGACTACTTGTGTCAAGCTACCAAGGGGTGAGCAGGATTTATTTTAGGAGTGTAACTCCCTTACCCTGACTAGGAAGAAGGGTCCCTATTTGGACAAAGGTGCAAGCCCTTGCCAACTAGAGACCCCCATTTCTTACAAGCACACTTCGCACATTATTGGTATTATCCACTAAAATACACAACACACATAGCAATCAAGAGTGATGACGCTTATGATATACCCCTTAAGGCCATCCCACCCCAAGGACGCGACATTAGCAGTAATAAACATGGTACACAGCACAAAAAATGCCTGGCAGGTACTTGGCACACATGTGGGTAAGCCCACAATGCATGTCCCGGCAATGCCACTGTTGCATCATCTGGCAATGTTGGTCACTCAAGAACCCAGAACACTTACCATTTTGAAGGGGGTAGGACTGTAGACAATGGGAGATGCCTACCCCCGGGGAAATTTTATTGCACTTGAAGACTTCCTGGGTTCTCAGAGGCAGACCCAACTTTTGGCTATCTCATATCACTGCTAAAATGTAGCCATGAGGGCTCTCTATCTGTCCTTTCCACAGAGACTGAGGCCACGAGAGACCTTACAGACCCTACTCACCTGTACTAATCACAAGAGACTCATTACTAGGTTATACAAAGCCTCTCAGCAAGAGGGGTTCAAGGGCACGTCGGCTGCATTAGTTAAATGGAATGCTTTCATAGATAACCAAATAACATTAGCAGATTAGGAATTGTGTTGTGCCTTAATGTGCAGATTAACATCATACTGTAATTTCAGGATTATTCACTTTGAGTTCTTGCAGCAGATGTACTACTCTCCCCTCCAATTGATAAAATATGGTTTGTGAGCAGAGGCACAGTGTCTCCGCTGCCACAAATTTGCATCAGACTTTCTTCACTTGGCCTGGTCCTGCTGCCCTATTAATCACTACTGGATGCAGACGACGCAGGCCCACTTAGATATGCTGATGGAACAAGAGTAATGTAACCTCTAAATATGTATATTGGGCCTTGTTAAGGCTCTCCAGCCATTTAATTAGAAACTTGTAGCAGTGGCATTGCTGCTGGCAAAAAGGAGAGTGGCTAGTCACTGGGGTGCGAAACAGCCCCCTAAAATTGAAATGTTGAAGAAGGACCTGGTGGCATACTGTAAAGACCAATTGGATTTTGTAGGAGTGTAGGATCTGCTTCACATGGGTACCCTCACGTTTTGCTGGTGTTTCACTGTTTTTCGACCTTAGTCTGGCTGTGGCCCTGCTAATCAGGACCCCAGCCTAGTTGTTTCCTCTCTAAAATGGTTTCCATGTTCATTAGGTACATCTCTAATTGGATTCTGGAGTGCCTTATAAGTCCCTAGTATATGGTATACTATGTACCCAGGGCATAGGTACCTCAGAGGCCTACCAGGGGTTAGCAGCATGTATTATGCCACCCCTGGGAAGCACTTCAAAATGACATCACAGGTCTGCTACCTATATCACTACCATTGCACACACATATAAAACCTATAAGTCACTCCTAAGGCAGGCCTTAACAATCCTGAAGGCAGAGTGTTTGGTTTTTATGTGAGAGAGTGCCCCTGCATGAGCAGAGCCCCTCTGCAGCTTTCGGAGTACCTCCTCGGATGCTGTTTGTGGTGCAGCCTGACCATATACTCTTAAGTGCATTATAACCTCATGGTAAATGCTAACTTTGGACTGGCTGCACGGAAACATGTCATGTTTGGTGTAAAAAACACTTTGGAATACTACACCCCCGCCAGTTCTGGCGGCGGGGGTTGCATTCCATCCTTCTAGAGGGAGAGACATGTTCACACTGGTCTACCCGGTAAAGAATTTCTAGAACCCTGGCATCACAAAATGGATGCCACTGCCACAGACA
Source organism: Triturus cristatus (assembly GCF_964204655.1). Taxonomy (NCBI): domain Eukaryota; kingdom Metazoa; phylum Chordata; class Amphibia; order Caudata; family Salamandridae; genus Triturus; species Triturus cristatus. Next base: position 463,089,046 of record NC_140594.1, read on the forward strand.
CGGGTCTGGCCTCCTGCTGCTGACCAAAACTCCGGCAGGGGAGGCCTGGACAATAGGTTTCCTGTCACAGGCAGGTGTAACCACCTTCCCAGACAGGCAGATGTGTATTGGGGCTGGGCGGGAGCACTCTCTGGTGCTTTGAAGTCCTGCACTGGGGGCACACTTTTGCGTCCCTGTGCATAGTCCAGTTCAAACCGGTTGCAGGGGCTACCTGCTCTGGCGTGAAACTGGACAAAGGAAATGGGTGCACCCACCCCTCTTTCCAAACCCTGCCATAGGTGGGTCCCCAGACTATGTCCAACCCCCTATCTTAGTATAAGTATAGGAACCCAGTCCTTGAGACTTTGGATTACCCTGGACAAAACTTTGCAACATATATCCTGGACCTTCGACTTTCTATTTCAACTAGAAGATGGAAGAAATCTCCCTTGAGGTCAAGGAGTGACTCGCCAGCTTGGCAGGCACCAAAGAAGCAACTGTCCGGTCTGCAACTTTGAAGCTACTGCCGGATGCCGAAGTCTTTGCATCACCAGAGGTGGATTTCCAGACTTCCCCGAGGCTACTCTGAGTCCACAGCAAAGCTGAGACCTGTGGCTATCGTGGGTGATGTGGAACCATGACCCCTGGACACCGTAAACTTTTGCTGGTCCATCATCTTCCTGGTCTTCCTCGAAGTTGTGCTTTTGGCTCCGAGTAGCCCCAGCCTTGAGCACTGACTGCACCAAAGATCTCTGGCCTCCACTCCACGAGTGACCCGTGGGCCAGTTTCCAATGCGACTGCTTGAGGCTCCTTCGCGATTGCTAGCTCATTGGCTAGTGGGTCCCCATGAAGGCAACTCATTTTCTGCTTGGGCTTTCCTGGTTGCTCCAGAAGTGCCCTGACTTACCCTCACTGGATGAGTCCCCCAGACCTTGCTGGTCTGCACCGACGTCTTTCTTCTATTTCTACTTGACTTGCCGCTGCCGAGGCTTGTTGGGTCCATGCTGGTCAACGACACCGCAGCACTCGACAGACTTTGTGGGACAGCTCAAATCCAGCTCTTGGTTGTCCTCGACACCCCCTGGACCTCGTGGCTGAAGAGTCAAGACACCCGTCAACTCACCTGAAGCACCCGACATCTGTGGGCATTGGACTATCGTGCCCCTGGTCACTGGTAAGTGACTTAGACTCTGTCCCCTCTGCTTTCAGGTTCCTTCCATCCTCAATCCAGGCTTGGATCTCTTCGGACACTTCTCCTCTTCAAGGCAGCAGCACTTCTTTGCCAGCTTCCATTGAAACAACGCCGCGACCCGACACCAAAAACACCTATGCACCCGGCTTCCCTGGGTGAGGTAATTCGAGTGCTCCGGTGCTCCCGTGGGTGTTGGCCCTAGACAACTCTAAGTCCAAACGGGTTCACTTGTAGTCATCCTCTAAGTGTCCTTAACTTGTAATTTTCCAACCGCGACTTTCCCCATAGAAGTTAACGGCGATTCGCACCAGTGTTCTAACACATCAGGCGTCACCCGTGGGTCTCCTACGTCACTACCTTGGGTGGTTCCTTGGAGCCCAAGCGCTTCTAAAGGCTCTAGGCCTTGTGTCTAGTTTAGTCGTGGTTCTTATACCACTTTATTGGTATATGGTTTTGTACGCCCCTAGGGCCCAAACGTGTATTTGTGCTTTTACTGTTGAATACTGACTTGTAACTTAAGTACTTCGAACTCCAGCCTCATAAAGAGACTGGAGGGGTGTTTTTTATCTTAAATACATATATTTTGAATATATACCTGGTGTGGTTGTCCTTTCATTTGGTCATTCGAAAGATTATAGACTGGTAAAACAAGCTGATTTACATTCCTTCAAGACTTAGCCTGAAGGCTGCTCTCCATAGCTACCACTAGGATAGCTTTCAATAAAGGTTGTTTTTAACCTATCACCGCAAGGGGTTGTTTGGACTGGTACAAGGTGCTCACTTTAATTAGTGGACAGCATATACCAGGCCAACTTCTCACAGATTGGTATTTAGAAGAACTCCCACTGGCCTCGAGAAAGAGGTGCAACTAAAGCCAAATTTCGGGGGCGGCTAAGAAAAAATTTCAGGGGGGCTAATTCTTCCAGCAGCAGGCAGAGTGGAGATGCAGTGGCTCTAAGAAGGGGTGAAAAAGCAACAAAGCCTCATTAAGAAGCAAATGGTCTTTTAAAGACCTGTGAAGTACTCGGGTGCAGCTGTGTTTGTGCCAGGGGAAGCTGTCTCAGCCCGAGCTGCCATACAGGACGGGGGAGCTGAAGCCCTTTGAGCCCAATGGGCATTGCGCGCCTGCCTCAAGACCCAAAGATATCCCTCACAGCATGTTTGTTGATGACTGTAGCCAATGGTTGATTTTGGATAGCTGTTTGCTGAATGTAGATATGTTAGAAATGGGGTTTCTGCCTGGCTTAAGAGCATACCCTAGTCAGGGTAATGAAGTTACAACATACAAATAAGAATTTGTAATATTTAGATGTGAAATGTGGGGTAATAGTGCATGAAATGCCATACATGCAATGTTTAGGTAATGAGATGGAATTTCAGTTACAGCTGTTATGTACACTTTAAATAAAAAGAATAAAAACATAATTAAAACATAATAATCCCCTGAGGCTCCATGAGAAGCTGTGAAGGACAAACATTGGAATGTTGGAGCTCCAGGCTTTTACCAGCCATTAGAAACACTGAAATTCACCAACCTTACTTTACTGAGCTCACTATAACCTGATCCCATGCCAAGCCAAGCACTGCTTACATAAACACATACTTTATGCATTAATCCTAATGCGATGTTTTTGAATATTAAATTGAAGTAACCTGCACACTTTTGAAAGTGTAACAAATACATTCTTGACTTTATGCATTCCTATTTATTTGTTTATGGATTAATCCCAGGGACTACAATTGGAACAGCCGAGTGGCCCTGAAACAATTTCTACGAGTTTTTTGTCACACTTGGTCCGCTAGCCTTCCGGTCTGTCCACCTCCGTGGCTTCTAGAATGCTACACAAGCCTAATCGAAGAAACGTAATTGCTTTTAATTTACTTCGTTCCAAACTGAAGGAGTAAACTATATGTTTAATTATAAACTTTCCACTTCGGGCAGCTGTAATTAATGACTCCGGGAATGTTGCAATGCGCCTAGAGCAACCCTTTATTACTCCCGAGGTAGCTGAACACCGGCAGCCTTTGAGGTCCAGTCGCTTTCCATTAGTAGTAGAGTCAAAAGTTCCCACCTAAGGCATTAATCACGCAGCACTTCGGCACTTGGAGACTTTTAATTACACATAGTCTGTGTGTGTGTTCTGTACACAGCCTGCGTACACATTGCAAGCTGTGAATAAATTGCTTCTGATAGCATTTTTTGTTGCGTGTAATGCTGCGTTTGCACTTCTGGCCATTCGCGTTCTTGTGACGCGTTCCCCTTCCACCCCAGTCTTCCCTTTTCCTCCTCTATCTTTTCCCCTACTCCATTTTGGAGTCAACAGTACAAGAAGCTACTCGCTCTGATAACAAGGACTTTCAAGGCAGAATTTAAGAGACGGAAGGAAGGGAAATGCCATTCCTGCTCTGGTGAGCGGTGGAAAACGCATTGAATGTAAACATGGTTCCTCTAGTAATTCACGAGTACGTTATGTTTCATTTTCTAAACCTGTCTATTGGCATGTGTACAGATAGACATAAGAACACACATCCTCCATGAAAACAGAATAATAGCAAATGTCATGACTTGAATGCCAGTGACATCTCAGCATCTGAATATTTTGCATGCCCAACGTTATTCAATCACCAAATGTATAATGGAAATAAATTGCTGTGAAAGCAGCATTTTGTTAGAAAATGTTAATTATGGTTTGAGAAATCAAATAAAATAATCACATATTATTAGCATTCAGGTTTCGGCACTGCATGTTGATTCAAATCTAATCAAACATGTATTAAAAAAAACGAATCCCATATGAGATAGTTATAGTTTTAAATATTTCAGTGATGGTTAGGTCCATAATTCAGTGATTGCAGACTGGGAGTTTATTTAAGAAACGCATGTATTCTTTGTTCTCATGAATCGAACCACTTATGCTAAACTACTAGATTACAATGGTATGTAAAAGGAAAGAGAGGACTGAAAGACACAAAGAAAGAGATCTGAAAGTGTAAACTATGTAAATTTGCTCTCCTCGACTGCGCAGGTCAATTGCTTCCTTTTGTTTGGGGTCTTCACATACAATTCACCAGGTAAGCATTTGGAAACTCGGAATATTGTAAAGCACATTACGTGCACGGAAATTTACATAAAAAGTTTTCCTTACTCAGGGGTGGGGGGCATATTAACAAGCCAGGCGATAAAATTATCGCCGCTTTAGCGGCAGAAAACTGCCGCTAAAACGGCGATAATGGCCTTGATAATATGCTCTATGGAATTCCAATTGAACCCCATGTTAATGTGAAGGGCATCTAACATGGGCTTCAATTGGAATTCCATAGAGCATATTATCAAGCCCATTATCGCCGTTTTAGCGGCAGTTTTCTGCAGCCAAAGCGGCGATAATTTTTTTCGCCTGGCTTGTTAATATGCCCCGGGGTTCATTATAAATCACTTGAAGCTTTGCCTCTCGTGGGTTATGGTGCCTCCCAGAACTCAGAGGGCATATCTACAAGGCGGTGATATAAAATTATCGCCGCTTTTGCGGCCGTTTTCGGCCGAAAAGCGGCGATAATTTTATCGCTATATTAGCAAGGTCACGCTATCACGTGAAACCTTGCCTTAGCGCCTGAATTCCTAACGCCCATCTTTGCATCTCTAATGAGATGCAAAGTGGGCGTTCCTCCCCAGGATAACGGGAGAAATGTCGCTAAGCGACATTTCTCCTATTATCAAGCCTCACGCAAAGCAGCACAGCGACAAGAAAAGTAACGATAACCTCTGTTATCGCTACTTTCCTTACGCCTGCTTTGAAAATGACATAGCCATGATATACTATGGAAGGTGAATATCATAGCTAAGTATGTGAGGCCCTATCAGCAAGTTATCGGCAAACTTCGTGGGATTATCGCTGGGTTTCCAGCGAAAATCTCACGTTTGTCAGTTAGCGCTAGGATTTTTATCGCTTTTGAGATAAGCGTTGCTAATAGTACGCTATCTCAGCGATAAAAATCCAAGCTAGCCGGCGATAATTATGCTAGCGCTAAGTGCGCTTAGTGATAATTATCGCCGGTTGTTGCTGATATGCCCCTCAGTAATGACCAGGGGGCATATCAGCAACAACCGACGATAATTATTGCTAAGCACACTTAGCGCTAGGATAATTATCGCCGGCTAGCGTGGTTTTTTATCGCTGAGATAGCGTGCTATTAGCAACGCTTATTTCAAAAGCGATAAAAATCCTAGCGCTAACTGCCAAACGTGAGATTATCGCTGGAAACCCAGCGATATTCCCACGAAGTTTGGTGATAGCTTGCTGATAGGGCCTCACATACTTAGCCATGATGTCCACCTTCCATGGGATATCATGGCTAAATCAGTTTCAAAGCAGGCGTAAGGAAAGTAGTGATAACAGAGGTTATCGCTACTTTTCTTGTCGCTATGCTGCTTTGCGTGAGGCTTGATGATAGGAGAAATGTCACTTAGCGACCTTTTTCCCGTTATCCTGGGGAGGAACGGCCACTTTGCATCTCATTAGAGATGCAAAGATGGGTGTTAGGAATTCCGGCGCTAAGGTAAGGTTTCACGCGATAGCGTGACCTTGCTAATATAGCGATAAAATTATCGTCGCTTTTCGTCCGAAAACGGCCGCAAAAGCGGCGATAATTTTATATCGCCGCCTTGTAGATATGCCCCCGGATGCGATAACATTAGACCATGTTACAAGTTATCTGTTGTGTGTTTCCATATTACATGTTTATCGTGGAATACTTAGCATGGAAAAGCTATTTTCTTTATGTGCAACTAACAATGGCAATTGACCATTTAATCATGGTTCTACCATATTTGCCACAAAATTTGCAAATTTCACAAAAGTCTTGTGTCTAGCTCACATTGGTAAATATATTACCGTTAGAGATTGTGCTGCATAATTTGCAATTTTTGTCGCATAATTTAGATAACCTTCCTTCACAAACCCTATGACAGTGAACAATGACTACACACAAAACCATTAAGTATTTCCTATATTTCACTGTTCTCTGCGAAATATGTGTTTTTATTCCCCAGCATTTTGTGCAATAAAAGCAAAAAACATTAAATCACCAAAACAACACAGTTACAAATTCGAATCCTGTTTGTGGCTCAAACATGTAAAAATCCAGAAATTCAACAGTTATTATGATTATGAACACACACAACTCACGATAAAATTTGCACCAACCACCATGTTGTACTCCTGGTTTTTATATATATATTTAATGAAAAAACTCAAAGATTAAAGCTAAGGTATAGTTAGATTTATGCTTTATATACAAGTCAACTTAAACTATACAAACAGGAGAAATTTAAAGTTATGGCTATAATGTGAATTTCTAATTTATGCACAAATAGACAGAACTTATATTTAGAATCTACGCACCACCTTCAATTTACTATATGTTGCATACCTCCATACATATTCTTCTCTCATCAATTGCCGCGCTACACTAACTACAACTCGTCGTATCTCCATGCACTCATTATTGCCTTGCATAGAATATAACCTATAGCATGTGAAATCACTGCAGTTATAATAAGACTTTTGACATTGGAAATCACATCATTTCTCAGAACACAGTGCATGGTAGAGTGGTAGGTTATAGTTATCGTAGTGTGGTGATTGATGCGACATGAAGGTGTTGTACAATGTTGTAAGTTTGTACAGTGGAGTAGCGTGTTGTACAATAAAGTTGAGTGTCCTACCGTATAGAATTTTCGGCTGTAGTGGATTTGAGTGTCATGAAGTGCAGTAGAGTGGAGTTGAGCAGCACAGAGTTAAGTAGAGTGTTTTACAGTGCGGTGCAGGGGCATGCAATGTAGTGCTGTGTCATACACTGGCATACAGTGTAGTTCAGTGTTGTAGAGCACAGTTTTATAGAGTATGGTAGATTCTTGGAGATTGGAGTGGCATACATTGGATTATCATACAGTAGCTTTCAGTGGGCTAAACTATTGTTCAGCGTATTCGAGTGGAGTGCTGTGTTGTAGTGTAGAATGGACTAAAGTGTCATATAGTGGAGTGGCATCTTGTGTAGAACAGTGCTGTGGAATGTCTTACACTGTAGTGTCATAGCATACAGTGGAGTAAAGTGTTATATAGTGGAGGGGTGCATCGTACACTGGAGTGGTGTGCCTTGTAGTTAAACTGTTATAGAGTGAAGAACAGTGTAGTGGCATAGAGTGGAGTGCAGTGTTTCACAGTAGACTAAAGTAGAGTAGAGTGTGGTACAGTGTGCTATAGTGAAGTGACATATAATGTTGTCAATTGTAGCGGCTTAGGGTGTGTTAAGTGGATTGGCCTACAGTGAACTGGGATACAGTGAAATACTGAAGGTGGAGTGTCTTAGAGCAGAGTGGCGTCCAATGGATTAGCATACAGTGAAGTGGCGTACACTGGAGTAGTGTAGAGTGTAGTAGGATACAGTGGATTGTGGAATAGTATTCAGTGGAGTGGGGTACAGCAGAGTAGCATAGACTGGAGTGCCATAAAGTGGAACAGCATATAATGGAGTGGCGTAGACTGAAGTGCCATATTGTGGAATAGCATAGATTGGAGTGGTGTTCAGTGCACTGCCATGGAGTGGAATAGCATACAGTGGAGTAGCATACAGTGGAGTGGGGTACACTATAGTTGTCTACATTGGATTGGCATACAGTAAAGCAGTGTATGAAGTGGTTTACTGATTGAAGGGAAGAAATCCTACTCAAGCAGATACCACAATCCTTGTCAGGGTGAAGTCACAAACAAACCCTAATTTAATCTGTGCTCAAACCTCCGGCAGCTTGGCACTGAGCAATCACGCTTAACTCACAGCTGATGTGTAAAGTATTTGTATAACACTTCCAACAGTAACACAGTGAAAACACAAAAGAAAAAAATCCCACACCAGTTTACAAAAATAGAGTCATTTTAAGAAATAAACCAATGCAAAAATGACAAAAATCTAATCAGTAGAACTGGAGGTAAGCAGATTTAAAGAATTTGGGGAAAACAGTGCCAAAATGCACACAGCAGCAACTGTGGATATCTGGATTGGGGTGGGGAGAAATCAGAGGAACACTTGTAATGCAGAATTACTAATAAATTCCGCCGCTATGCTCCACCAGGAGAATTAACTAATCAATACGGCAATTGCCTCCCGAACATCAACAAACACTCTGCTGCGATCTTTATTTGGGTTCGGCTTGTTTTGGGATGTTTGTGCAAGTGATTTTGCATGTTGTTTAAATTCATCTGGCAACAGTAGTGGCACTCCCAGTGATGTGTGTGCTGAGCATCAGCAGGCCAGCATTGCGGTAGGTGTTGAAGGGGGCAGGAGAGGGAATGTAGATCAGAAGTAAGTGCCCTTAATTAATCTATTCACTCTTCAAATTTCCTTAATTACAGCCTGCAATTTGGCAGCAGTTGTTAAGGTGCAGTTTGTCACTGAGTCTGGTGGGTCGTTATTGCTTGAATTGAAAGGCATCAGGAAGGTAACTGAGTTCACAGTCATTGGGTGCTGTGTGATGATTATGATAGCTGGAGGTTGTCAGTTAGATAAAATGTTGTTTACTGGATAGGAATATTTTTTGTTGTTGATGCTGAAATGGATGTTAATAAAAAAATGGTACTTGCTCATGTAAGCAGATTGTGTGCTCCTTTTGCAGTATCAAGGCACTGTTATCTGTTGAAACCAGCTGCGAGTGCGCATGATTGTGTTGCACTTACCGTGCCCACCATCAGATTCAATTATGCATCCTAAGAAGTCACGAGTGAAAGAAGTGTATTGGCCTAATCTGCAAGGTATTGTGAGTTCTTGTCAATTAGGATTTATTTTTGGCATTTGTGCTGCTCTTTGGCCCCAGAGCTAAGTATGCTTTATGTGCACCTGGACGGTGTCATGATTACATAACATGTATATTTGTAAAGCGCAGATTCACCCAAGGGTTTCTTGATGCAGCATAAAATATGTTTATTGTTACCAAACTCAAAGGGTGTGTTGTGTTTTGCCACGCTCCCTGTGGAATGTCACATGCTCACATGCTCACATCAAGCTGAATTCTGTAGAAGCCTTACAGTGAATGTGAAGTAGGGGTGAGTTTTGCCCACCACTATTCTGTATGCACCTGACTGGGACAAAGTCACAAGCACAAACCGACCGTGATGGATTGTGGTATAGATACAGGGACCCAATTAGGCCTGCTGAACAAGAGAACCTTAAGTCGTGGTCGCGGAGGATGTGTAATGCAGCCGAGGTGGTGCACTAGTTTGAAGGAGTTGTGATACTGCAATTTGAGGTCCCCTGTCATAGGCGAGAATCCTGTTGATGAGGGCATGCGATGTGGTGTCTGGCATCAGGAATGAGTCATGCATTCAAGGCAATGTAGTTCTTCCAAAGAACCGTGAGACTTTGATGCATGCACCTCTATTGTTGTCGAGGCTGCTGATGTCGAGAGTTTTGCAATGCAAGGGTATTGGTCGGGAAGCTTTGCACAAGCGGTGGTTCTGATGTGGCTGCAAGTTCGATACTGATTCCTTGCGTTGGGAAAACTCTTGCAGCAGAGGCGATGTGTCAGTTTTTCTCAGGATTGTACTGTGTAGCAGAGGAAGTGTGTTGGTTCTGCAGAACCCACAGATGGACTGACAGAGCACCTTTATGCCCACTTCCATGGGGGCAGGACCGGACCCTTGGCAGGGTAGCAATCAACAATGACAGAGTACAGGTACTAGGTTCAAGTTTGGTGGAGCCTTTTGTCCTTGAGGTTCTAGTCAGGAAGACAGCCTGCACCAACAAGCTCGTGGAGTCATTTTGTGGCCCTGGTATCCACAGATGCAGGTCCACTCTTTCTCACCGAGGCAAGAAGGCAGCATGAAGCAGGTAAGCACCGCAGGGCAGCAGTCCTTCAGAGCACAAGTCCAGCAGAATGGCATACCTTTCAGCATCTCAGCAGTCCTTCTTACTGGCAGAGGATTCAGAGGCTCAGAAGTGTACTGAAAAGTTGGTGTCTGAGGTCCAATATTTATACCTGGGCCTTCCTTTGAAGTGGGTAAGCATCCTGAGTTTTCCCTTTGAAAGTTCACATGCTTCTTGTCCTCCCTATCCTGGCTCCAGACTTACTGCAACCCTTTGTGTGGAAGCAGGACAGTCTATTCAAGTGTAAGCAGGGCTGTACCCAGCTTCCTCTCCCATCCTGCCAGTGATGGCACATCCAGCCACACCTAAGCTCCCTATTGTGTCTGGCTCTCTAGGGGGAATACACAAAGACCAACTGTCAGCTACTCCAGTCATTGACCTCTCGGAGACTGTTTGCAAGCAATGAAAGGCTAAGTCAGAAACATGCCAACTATACAAACCAGTGATGGATAAAATGCTTGAATTAATCTCAGCCACTGGTAATCACATGGGTGGCATCCCAAGGCATTGTTATTGAGCTTCTGTAACGGTTCAGGAAGGACCTGGACTGGCAGTCCAAGCTGGACTGTTCCCATGAGGTGGAGGGTAAAGACAGATTTGCTTATGCTTTGGTTCAACCTGAGGTGGCATGGTCTGTGAAAAAACATGGATTGGCATGCTGCCAGAGCGATTGCCAGCGGCTGAGATAATTTCAAGCATTCCATCCATCACGTTGTTTTTATTTTTTTACTTTCTCAAATGGGCTTTCACAATATTGAAACTTAAAATCCAACTTCACCATGGGAAAGAGTTTCATTGTAACTTATAACTTGTTAAATGTCATAATGAAACCCCCATGTTAAACTGTGGTAGTGAAAACCCAATTCAAAAGTTTTTCACTACCAGGACAATTCAAACTTAAATGTTCATGACCAATTTTTAAATACACTGCACCTTGCCCTCTAGGCTGTACAGGGCCAACATTAGTGGTGAGTTATATGAATTAAAAAGGAAGGTTAGGAACTGGCAAAAAGTTTATTTTGCCAGGCTGACACATCAGTTTAAAACTGCAACCAGACAACAATGGCAGGCCTGAGACATGTTTAAAGAGCTACTTAAGTGGGTGACTCAATCAGTGCTGCAGGCCAACTAGTACCACTTAATTTACAGGCCTCTGGCACAGTTAGTGTCACTTTACTAGGGACTTAGAAGTAAATAAAATGTGCCAATTAGTTATAAGCCTATTCTACCATGTTTGAAGGAGAGAGCACAAACACTTTAGCACGGGTTAGTAGTTGTCAAGTGAGCAGAGTCCTAAAAGTCAGTAAAGTTGGGTTCAGGAAACAGGAGGGTTAAGGCTAAAGGTTTAGGGATGGCCCTGCATACAGTAGAGTAGAATGAAATATCATTGAGTGGAGCGATGTAGAGTGGATCTGCATACAATACAATACTGTAGATTAGATTGGCAAACAGTGGAGTATTGTAAAGTGAAATATCGCAGTCTGTAGTTGCGTATTGTGGATTAGCATACAGTGAAGTGACAGACAGTGGAGCAGCATGGCGTGGGAGGTGTACATTAGAGTGTGGTAGAGTGGAGTGGGGTACAGTGACAAATCCTACATTGGAGTGGTATATAGGGGAGTGGTGTAGAGTAAAGTGGCATAAAGTGGAATAGCATGCAGTATACTACCATGCACTAAAATAGCATACAATAGAGTAGCATACAGCAAAGTGGCATACAGTGCAGTGGTGTACACTAGAGTGGCGTAGAGTGGAGTGGAGACAGTAGAATAGCATACAGTCAAATAGCATTGAGTGAAGTGGAGTGGCATAGAGTGGAGTGGTATAGAATGGAGTGGAAAAAAGTGGAATGGCATGAAGTGCAGTGATGTAGAATCTACTGACGAACAGTGGAGTGAGGTACAGTGTTGTGATGTTAAATCGGCGTTGCTTATGGTCTTGGCGTGCCATCCCCAACTGGTTGCACATGTTAATCAGAACTCCACTACGCTCAGTCCTGAACTAAGATTGTCTGGTCTCAGCTGTGCCCCAACCTGTACCACAATATGTTGCTGTCACTGCACACAGTAGTCCGCTCCCACCATGCCAGCCCAGGTATACAAGGCTATTTGAGTATAAGCACATAACCCGTTCAACTCAGTGAGGCGGTGCTCAGGCAAGTCTGGTACTCCGCTGAGGGCAATTTCCATATTGGCCCAAGGGGAATGGGGGTCAGCACCTTCTCTCCAGTGTGGGGGTCATTGGGGAGTAAATGTAGTTTAGTGCGCGTGATATCTAAGTGTCTAGCTGAACAAAGCCAAGAGCAATACATTCAATTCTCCTCTGTTGTCACATCAATGACCATAACAGACAGCAGGAGCCCCTCGGCCTCATCTCAGCACCATGCCAGAAAGTGCTGCATGCTGGATGACCAGGGAATCAGGCAAGTCCGGTGCAGAGGAGGGAGGGAGGCATAAAGAGAGGAGCAGGCAGCGGGATGGGCTGGTGCGGTCCAGCAACTCATTCCCCAGGCTCACCTGTAGCCCCTGTCACCGTGGATACTTCTATGAACAGGTTTTGGCTGCCCCTACCTCTCCGACGGGTACAGCTCCCGATGTTGTGCCTCCACTCCAATCTGCATCCACTTAGGCTCCACCGCCAAACTCACGCAGACAAGCCCCAGCATTTCAGCTCGCTCCACTGCTCAGCGGTTCTCCTCTGCAATGAAGCTTGTAAGTGGAGGGGGGCCTCACGCAGAGCAGTGCCCCTTGCGCTAGGCGGGGAGCACCACTGGAGGGCCTCCTCCGGATCCCAGGCAGTCCTCCCTTTTGGTTTTGCTTAATCTTCCCAGAACCCCAGCACTGTACTCCCACCACTTCTCTGCTCAGGCGCATGGACCTCCGCTGCGTCATCAGACTAGGCTGCAGATTGGCCCGATTCCTCCATCTGGGTGTCAGCAACCCCACAGCAGCACTCCTCTGCCACTAGTGCAACCAAAGTCTTGGAATATGTGTGAATGTCATGGTCAGCAGGTGTCAGCAGGTGTGTTTTGCTGTTCGCCCTATGTGGGAAGGGTATGCCCAGACGTGGGTCCCGTGCTCACTATGCCACTGGAGTCAAGCTAACCTGGCTGAAGAGGGGTGAAACCACGAAAACGGTCCTAGGATGCTTGATTCCGGTCCAGGGAAGACATGGCTCGGCATTTCGGGCTGGACTGTTCCCATTAGGCACAGGGTCAAGACTGATTTGCATATGGCCATGTCTAACTGGGATGGCGTGGTGAGCAAAATAACGATGGATTAAACCCAGATCTGTGACTGGGGGTGAATGTAATGTGCAACATTCCATCCATCATCTTGTGTGTTTTGCTGTTTGCCGTATGTGGGAAGGGTATGCCCAGACGTGGGTCCCGTGCTCACAACGCCACTGGAGTCAAGCTATCCTGGCTGAAGAGGGGTGAAACCCCGAAACCAGTCCTAGGATGCTTGATTCTAATCCAGGGAAGACATGGCTTGGCAGTTCGGGCTGGACTGTTCCCATGAGGCACAGGGTCAAGACTGGTTTGCATATAGCCATGTCTGAACTGGGGTGGCGTGGTGAGCAAAATAACAATGGATTAAACTTAGATCTGTGACTGGGGGTGAATGTTTTGCCAATGTGCAACATTCGTCCATCATCTTGTGTGTTTTGCTGTTCACCCTTTGTGGGAAGGGTATGCCCAGACGTGGGTCCCGTGCTCACTACGCCACTGGAGTCAAGCTATCCTGGCTGAAGAGGGGTGAGACCCCGAAACCGGTCCTAGGATGCTTAATTCCAGTCCAGGGAAGACATGGCTTAGCAGTTCGGGCTGGACTGTTCCCATGAAGCACAGGGTCAAGACTGATTTGCATATGGCCATATCTGAACTGGGGTGTCGTGGTGAGCAAAATAACAATGGATTAAAACCAGATCTGTGACTGGGGGTGAATATTTTGCAATGTGCAACATTCCGTCCATCATCTTGTGTGTTTTGCTGTTCGCCCTATGTGGGAAGGGTATGCCCAGACATGGGTCCCGTGCTCACTACGCCACTGGAGTCAAGCTGTCCTGGCTGAAGAGGGGTGAAACCCCAAAACCGGTCCTAGGATGCTTGATTCTAGTCTAGGGAAGGTATGGCTTGGCAGTTTGAGCTGGACTGTTCCCATGAGGCACAGGGTCAAGACTAATTTGCATATGGCCATGTCTGAACTGGGGTGCCGTGGTGAGCAAAATAACGATGGATTAAACCCAGATCTGTGACTGGGGGTGAATGTTTTGCCGATGTGCAAAATTCCATCCATCATCTGGTGTGTTTTGCTGTTTACCCTATGGGGGAAGGGTATGCCCAGACGTGGGTCCCGTGCTCACTACGCCACTGGAGTCAAGCTATCCTGGCTGAAGAGGGGTGAAACACCGAAACTGGTCCTAGGATGCTTGATTCCGGTCCAGGGAAGACATGGCTTGGCAGTTTGGGCTGGACTGTTCCCATGAGGCACAGGGTCAAGACTGATTTGCATCTGGCCATGTCTGAACTGGGGTGGCGTGGTGAGCAAAATAACGATGGATTAAACCCAGATCTGTGACTGGGGTGAATGTTTTGCCAATGTGCAACATTCCGTCCATCATCTTTTGTGTTTTGGTGCTATTCAGAGATGCCAGCCATTAAGCCTGCGTTGGTTCGGATTTGCGGGGATGCCGACAGAGCTTCAACTCCGTGTATCCATTATGGTCAGCAACTTTGCAACACCCCAGAAAGTTGGCAAAAGTTTCAAAGTCGCACTTCTTGCAGTTTCGGGGTAAATAAAATGCACTCTACAACAGCCCATGGTCCAGGCAGGACTGGGAGGGACGGCACAGCTTGGCAGTTGAAGAAAAAGGGTCTCTTAAAGGTCCCTGTAGCCCAAACAAATGCCAGCCAACTAACTCTTAGAGTCACATTAGGGGTCGTGGGTTCAAGGCAAACAGGTCCAGTCCATATTCAGGTTCTTCAGACAGAAAGGCAGTCCTTCTAATTCTTCACAGGTCTAGGAGTGTTCTGAAAAGTGGTGTGTGGTATCCATGTTTATACCTAGTAACAGCCCGTGGGTAAAGGACAATCATTTGTCCAAGCCTAAACCAGTTCTTGTCAGTTCCTCTACACTCACCTGGTTTGGTGCCAGCTTGACTAGAGAGACAAAAGGGAGGCAGACCTAGGTGTGAGCTCTATCTGCCAGTGACACAGTAGACATCCCCTGAAGCTCACCCAGAGCCCTTTGTCCACTGTCTGAGAGAACAACCTTCTCACCACAGGGGAGCTATCATGTGTCAGGTGACAGCTTGACACTGTCAGGAAGTGTTTATGCTTTAGGTAGGAAAATGATAACTTTCTAAAAGTGTAGTTTCCAAAATAGTAATATAAAATCCGACTTGGCCATTAAGTTGGATTTTAAATCACTATTAAAAAGAGCCCTTAAATAATTTTTGAGCTGCCCCCAAACTGAAATTAAGCCATATAAGTTGTTATAATACAATCCATAGTTTTCCTATGGAAAAATCAGCTCTGCTACAATGAAAAAAGACTTTGAGGGTTTTTTACTACACAGACATGTCTAAGGGGCAGGTTTACAAGCTCTTACGCCACTTTTGCGTAATTTTTAATATGGAAAAAGTGACGTAAGGGTGGCGCAAGGGGCTTGTAAATAAGCTCCTAAATGTATGTGTCCTAATTTTTAACTACCATGCACTATGCCCTATGGGCATTTAGGGCCACCCTAGAAGAGGCATATAGGTAATAAAAAGGACAGTCTAAGTCTGGCAAAGTGTTTGATTTGGCTTGTTGAAACAGCAGCTTATAACTGTACATCCAGGCAGCAGGAGCAGGCCTTGAGACATGCTTTACAGTGCCACTTTAGTGGGTTATAAAATTGTGCTGCAGCCCACTAGTAGCATTTAATTTACAGGGTCTGGGTACATGTAGTACCATAAACTAATGACTTAAAAGCAAATTAGAAGTGCCTATGGATACACCAATTTTATCAGGTTTAAAAGCATAATCACTGTCCCATTGGTTAGCAAGAGTAAAATTTGTAGAGATTTATGGCCAATAAAAATAGTAAAAGAAGATAAAAATCTGGAGCAAAGTCATGCAAGATAACGATCATTTCTAACACATGTATTTCTCCAATTTCCTTTTGGTAATTTGGTGTACTGCCCTAAGCGGTAAAGATATGCCCAGACTGAAATCTCCTGCTCACTGGTCCACTGGAACCAAGCTACACCCAGATGACGAGCCCTAATCAATAAGACTCTGGTTTGGAGAGCTTCTTTTACAGTTCAGGGAGGACTTGGCCTAACAGTTCAGGCTGAACTTTTCCTATTGGAGGAAGTTCAAGGCTGAATTGCATATGACTGGTTCCAAAATGAGGTGGCATGGCGGGCAAAAGAACAAGTTGGAATGCTACATTAAGTGATTTCTAGTGGTTATAGAAATTACAAACATTTCTCTTATCACCTTTTTTATGTGTGATATACGACCATAAGTGGCAAGAGTATGCTCATACCTGAGACAGTGCTCACTGTGCAACTGGAACCAAGGTACACTCGACTAGTGAGCCCCAATCAGAGTGAAACTTGTCTTGGTTTGCTTGTGCTCCAGTTCAAGGAGGATATGGCCTGCCATTTCGGGTTAGACTGCTCCTGTAGGAGCAGATATATATTCATAAAGGAAAAGTGAGAGGATCTAAGTTCAAGCACAACCTCCTATAATAAGCATAAATTCACAACAGATGTTTAAATACATAGAGTCACTGCAGATGACCTTATCAAGTTTCATTATAGAGCTTGCTATAAACTTTAGATATCCAAATGATATTGGAGAAAATGGCTCATCCACAACGTATTGTGGCATGCTTCATCATAGGAATCTTCTGCACACCAGGGTAGGTCCATACCTCTCTGGCAGACTCAACCAAATTGGGATTTCTTGTACAATTGTGTTTCGGACATAAGCAGGGATCCAGTATTAGAAATATCTAAGTGTAAACCAAAACATGTCTTTCAATTAGCGGGTACCCTTGATATGATAAAAAAAAAATCTTAGAAGGATTTAAGGTGAAATACCATGATTCACCCATCCTATTTCACTGCTAACATGTTTTAACCAATTTCCTAAGCCCATCTGGTCTACCGTCTTCATCAGGGCCTAACTTTTCCCTGTCTACCTTCTGCATGCACTGCATGCAAAAAAGCAGTGAGGTGTAAGGCTCTTATACCTGTCTTCTGGAGCTCATTTGGATACCCAACTGAAAAAAAAGACATAATGATTCATTGATTAAACCAATTATCGGAGTTAAATAAAAACAACTGTGCTAAGAAATGATTTTTTCCCATGCCAAACTCAAAAAATACTCATACCCACAAGTGGTCACTGTAAACAAACAAGATGAGTGTGTGTGCTTATTTTAAAACACTTCAAGACGTGACCTTCAAAACAAGCTAGAAAGGCAAGATTCTCACACATGTCTTTGGTTACAAAGGACTTACCCTATTCTGGGATATTGTCTAATGCCATGGTGATAGCTGGGGTGCACCTCTCTTGTATTCAGACACTTCATTTTAAATGCGCAGTAGATCATTTTTAAACAGAAAAAACCTTTGTCTCTTCCAATTCAAACTCAAATTAGAAGGAAAAATCCTGTGTCTAAACCAGTAGATCAATTATATTCCTTTTTAGAGTTCCCTCACCAATGGTTTTGGTAAGAGCGGTTCATAATTTGTATTACCAAAAACAGATCCTTTAAGAACTTCATGATCAACATTATTGTCATTCCAAGTTATTTTGATTGCTTATGTATCCATTACCAACAGAACAAAATCCCACATTTATGCCGGGGTTTCGGTTTCCGTGTTATCTCCTTTCTGACACTGCCTATTGTGTACTGGATACGAACTTACCCTCAATAAATTAAAAGATAAGAGGCATTTGTAAAAACAGGAACAAGTTGGTTTAATTAATCACTGCGGTGAGGAAAGCCTGAACAAAATACGTCTGCTCAAAATCTCTTGGTGTACTAAATTTTGGCTGCTTTTATATACAGTTCATAAGGTACAATAGAACAATTTTCTACATTTCAAAAAGCATCTCAGATGAAAATCAACAAGCCAGTGCATCTCTGGACACAGATGGCTCTCAACCTAAGCAAGAGCTAGTGTGGGTCAGAGTGTGTGTATCCAGATTTCCGGCATGAACAGTGCGTAAACACTACATGTAGTGTGCCTGGTTTGTTCTGATTGGGTGAGTATTCTTATATACATGTGGTATAGAGCTTTGGGGTATTTCTGGGGAACACAAGCCTTTGGCCAAATGAGCTTTATTGAGGTCAATTATCTCGGGACGTGTTTGTGGTGCCACTATCTATCTGTGGAATCAATAAGGGTTTTCTTTGCGTGCATGTGTGTCTTTGGTTTATGGGAGACCTCACCTGTGACCCGTTGCTCGCTAGATGAGGGCATGGGTGGCAGGACCTGCCTGACCACGAATCTCTTACTCGGAATTGATGTAGAGATCACCTTGGGTAAATCCAACAGCAATGATGTGAGTCCATCGCAACTAATAAAAATAATGAGGCAGCCACTGGTATCATTTTCATCACCATTGCGCTTACAGTTGTTATCTTGTAAATTGATATTGTTTGTACTGGCATTAACGAGGTTATGTTTGCTCTGTTCTGAACATACATTGGCATTGTTCTTATTTGCAACAATAATATTATCATACAAGTATGGTGTATGGTATACATTGGTATCATTATTTCTGATGTTGGTGCTGCTGTGAGGGAACATGTTCCGGTGTACATTGACGGACATTGTGCGGGTACAAGCAGTGACATGCGTTCACATTGCATTGACTGATATTGCCGTTGTCGGCCCTGCTCATATCATGACATTTAGTGACACTGTATTCACCCATTCCAACACCATCTTTCCTCAGGTCCCGAAAAACAAATAAAACCATCAACTGGAGTGTTTGATGATCCCTTCAGGTTTCACGCAATATTGCTTACTGATTTTATAGTGGGAATACATTAGTATTGTTCAAAGCAAATCTTGAATGCCTTGGAAATCCTATCAGTTTAATATGTGCTTATTAGTAGGCCTGGGCGAAAATTTCGTTCCGTTTGCGGAAATTGCGATAATTTGACATTTTCGCATTCCGCGGAGAGTGCGAAAATGTCAACATTTCCGCTTTCCGCAGCTTGGCGATAATTTGTTTCTTGCTCGCGCTGTAAAATAATACATTCTCGCGTGCGCGCGATCGCCTTACCTGAATCCCTGCGTTTGCCGACAAGTTTTCTTGATCCGGTTGCGTTCTCCAAGAGATGTTGGATTGTTTTTAGCCATTTGCGCTGTCTCGCGACAGTTCGCGCCTGCAGTGACATCATGCGTCGCGCGATCACGTCTTTCTTCTCGCGATCATGCACCGCGAGACAACTCAAAACAAGATGGCTGCGCCCACGAGCAACCACATGGGTAAGTTGGCGACCCGCAACCATGCAGAAAATCTCGCGAACATGCGGGAAAAAAAATTCCGCATCTTCGCGATATTTCCGCTTGTTTGTGATAATTTTAAACATTTTCGCGATAATTTGCGAAAGTGGATTTCACAAATTCCGCCCACCCCTACTTATTAGTCAGCGAATCAGTCATAACAAATCAGATGGTGCAAGTACACAGACATTGACAAGAGTGCATGAGTGACTTATTTATCACTTACTTGCCACTTTTTGAAAACACGTGCAGTTGTTACATGAAGTGAGACTTCTTTCATACATAAGATCTAACACTTTTTGATAACCAAGGTGCCAAACTTGAAAATTACCACTCCGTTATATTCAACTCTTACTCTAATTACGACAATGAATGCAAAAGGACATACACATCGAAAACGCTGTGAAACAGCTCATGCATGTGACCTACATATGGGTCATTCAAGTGTTCATAAAAATGCATTGTTGTGCCTCTTTTATAGGTCTTGTTCACTTGAAGCCAAATGAGAGTATGTCCCAAATCTGTGGAGACTCAGGGACCCACCAATCTATAGGACACTGTGTCATGATATGGCTATAATCACTCCAACGGAGAGTGATTTTTTTTAATCTTAAATGGGACCAGTCTTGTAGTTTCAGGAAAACAGCACAAAAGCCCAGTAGAGAGAGATATATGAAATACGAAATAACGCCCTGGCGTCCAGATTACTTTGTCAAAGAGAAGATACTCTGTAAGACTTAGGCCATTCCACAGTACCCCTTTTTTTGCCTGTGGTTCGAGGAATAACATAGTGAGGTGTCCCCTCCCTACAAGTGTGATGGCTTAAAGATGAGCTATTTGATACTCATGGGGATGTCTTTTTTCCAGTAATGGAAACGGGGGGAACCAACCTTTTATTTACAATGGGACCAGAGACCAGAGACCAGAGTTCTTTTGCCTTGATATCTATTATTTATGATATCTTAAGGATAAGAACTTAAAAATAAAGACTGTGAAAGTCTTAAATTGGTATCATCGAGAGACTTCTATCTTACTCTTGGGTAAACATGAGAGATATAGAAAGCAACTGAGTACTCCAAGGTTGCAGCAGTTTAGTACAAGCGCAACCCATAGGTCCTCAAATGTGTTTTGAAATGGTTCAAATTATATAAAATCATGCATATCTGTGGACAATCCAACCTATAGTTGGCCAGTGGCAAATTGCAGCACACCTGTGAACACTCAGACCTATCATTAATTCAAGTTGTTCAGCTGTTCTGTGGGGATTTTTTGCGACAACTGGCTGAGTCCACTGCACATCATCATTAAAAATAGTAATTGATGTCTTTAGGCTATTAATCTAACATTGTTAATTTTGCAGAAGTTTCTTTTTAATTTCCCCATTGGTGTTTGATGAACATTCAATAATCCCCCATTCAAAGACTCTATATGAATGTCCTTTTTCAACAAAGTGTCTCATTAATTTTGTTGTAGTCTTTTTGCATCTTATTGTGCTTCTATTTTCCTGTATTTTTGTTTTTACTTTACGACTAGTCATAACTATGTACTTCATCCTACATGGGCAAGCCAACATGATGTGATCTTCCTGCCCATCGAGTAGAAATTCTACCCAAACGGCAGCTCGTGCTTACTGTTGACGAGTGTGAGAGGGGAAAACTCTGCTGCACTACGTTGAGCGGAGTGCAGAAAACTCAGCAAACTCCGCAAACGGAACGAAGTTCACCGCCCAGGCCTACTTCAGTGTTTAAGAAGTATGCATACCCAGATCCAGGTTTTCCTTGTGAATGGACAGACAGAAAACAATAGCCGCACAGAAAGTGGGCACTAATAGATGGAATACTACATACTTGTGCAACTGTGTTCTGGGTTCTGAGTTTTTTAGTCTGTTGTGGACCAGTGTGTCCCTCAATCATTTATTGAGCTTGAAGGAGATCACTGACTATTTATATTTCAAGTGGCCTAAGGTTAGAGTTTTCCAGTGTTTGTTCACAATTTGTTTAACCTGATTAGAGTAAATCCCAGAGGTAGTTACTCAAATCAGGCGATCATTCACTAGTTTGTTAAAGGTTCACAGTATTTGGTCTTTCCGACTGTTTTAAGCTCTCTGCTCAGCTTTTTGTATTATTCTCATGGGCTATGCTTTCTCGCAAAGATTTTGTGTTAACAGTCTGGCATGGTATTTGAAGTCTTGCTTTTTAGTACAGTTTCTTCTGTCTGAGATCTGAGGATGGAAGCTCTCATATTTGAGGGGATTGTTACAATCTGGGGTTTAAAGAATACATCACACTTCAATGTGTATATTCAGGTTTAAGAAAGAGGTATCCTTTCAACTCATAGGGAACTTCAGAAATGCATTCCTGCTATTAATTAAGTGCATGAAACCCTGTGCGTGTTCCTCTATTCCTGTCTGAATCACAAGTACATCATCAATGTACTGTTTCCATATAGAGATGTTTTCAGCAAAAGGATTTATATATGTCAGAATATTTTTTTTTCAAATTCATCTACATAGAGACAGGCTTCACTCAGGGCAAAAGCACTGCCCATAGCGGTGCAGGGTACTTGCAAATAATAGCCATTTTTGAACTTGAAGAAATTTGTCGTAAGTACCATATGTGCACAGTCTAGCATGAAGTCAACTGAAGGGATGGAATCGCATGGCAGTCCTCCTAGTACCCCTTTCAGAGTACTCAGAGATTACTCTTGTGGAATGCTTTTATAAAGGGCATCTGCACACTTGTGGTAATGCGAATTTGGTTGGTTCAATTGTAAGATATCCCTTCCAGTACTTTGAGAACATCTTTTGTGTCCTTCACATAAGAGGGCATAGTAGTCCCAATGGCCTCGGAAAAAAAGTCTTTGAATTTTGACATGGGTTCTAGTGGCGAACCAATCCCTGAAACTTTAGGTCTTCCTGGGGATGGAAATCTGCCTTTATGCACTTTTGGCTCCTGAGGGTGTATCTCTCTCCAGTTTTATGTTGTTTCTAGTGTCCCCCAGTAATTGTAGATATTAATCTTGGTACATATTCACTGGCATCATTTTTTGGTTTTATGACCACCATTTTCAAATTCTATATTTCTGACACTGCCTGTTGTTCTGGTCTGCTGCTGTGAAATGTTTTTGTGTTAATTTCATTCAGTTGTTCTATAGCTGCTGCTTCTTTCTACTCAAAGGCTTGTACTTCTGGGGGCATTGAACTGGTAGAGGAATTGATCATCGATTTTTCCTTAGCCCAGTAGTGGTGTCTCTTTCTTCAAAGGGCATATCTTTGAAAAACACCCTCAATCAGATCTTGCAGAATAACTCTGTCAGTTCCTTCTGAGTTCAAAGATATCTGACCTAGGTGCTGGGACAAAACCTAATCCCTTGTCTAGAAGTTTCAACTGTGTTTCCGTGAAAGTATAGTCACTTAAACTTTTGACCGTTCCACCGATTTGCTGTTTCCTTGCTGTGGTGGGTTCTCATTGTCCTGTAAGTGATGTGTGTCTTCCAATTGAACTTGTTAATCTTCCCTTCTACCTTTTCCCTTCCTGTTGCCTCTGCCTAAAAAAATGTACCTGAGGCTTGAAACCAGGGAAAATTCCCCAATGGTGGTTCCTGTGGCAGGTCAGGTAAGGATTCCAACTATAATATGATTTGTGATATGATGGAGCGAATATAACATGGGGTAGTGAAGGCGAGAAGTCTAAGCAGCTCACTGAGGTAGAGTCAGGGGGTAGAAACTTAGAGCTCAATTAATCAAACAGAGGCATTAAGTAAATGTTCACCATAGTGCATTTCTTCTTAAGTAAAGAGAAGTACTTTAATCACACCAAAACATAATACAGTACATAGAGAAAAGGTAGCACTACTGTGATGTGCACTATGGGATCTATGGATTTCATTTCATAGTGGTAGAATTAAGTGCATGTGCACTATTATGAAGTGGGGCAACATTCCTGTATTCTGTGATCCATACCTCAGTCTGTAATCGTCAACACTATAGTTCTTATATGGGTTGCAGTTATCTTTAAAAGTTAAACCCCCAAAATCTTTATACAACTTAAAAGTCAATGTCACTCAAGCCTTGTTATTTACCTCATGTGGCAAATACTCAGAACTTCCAAGTGTGGGTTGTGCAGCAGTTGTCCACACATGTGGAGCAGTCACCATTATGGTCACCGGGGCTCCTGCTCCTTCTCTTCATGTTGGATTGGTGAGAACTTCAGGTGCCAAGCAAATGCACTGTTGTCATCTGGTACCAACCCTAGTGGTGGAGAATCCTTTGCTCCAGTCCGTGGAGCTGGAGGAAAGCCCTGTGATACAGTAAAGAGACAGTCTGCATAGGTCCTCTCCCCTGGGGCAGACGCTATAGTGGATCACCAATGATTAACTTTGTTTCTTGGTTTTGCATGAAAATCAGGAAAACTTAAGGTTCACTTAGGGAAACTCTTGATAGACTCATTGAAAATCTTTGCCTTCTGATCCTTCAACTCGATATTGCGCAAAAATTCCGGCTGGCATTTTACACAAATTTTTTGCTCAAAATTCATTCTCACATCCATTTTGGATGTGAGGGTGCACTTAGTGCTAAAGAAATACCAGAAAATGATGTGTAATGTGAGTAACAGTTGCTTGCGTTCTGTTTGTTCCTCTAGTTCCTGTGGTCCCAAGATAAAGATTTTTACCCAAACAACATTTCACTTACGTGTCATGGCATAATGAATGGTGTTGTCTTGGTCAGTGCGCATGTCAAACAATAATTAGAAATACCAGAAATTATGTGAGATTATGTCAGCATAAACAACGTTTCGCCCTGACCTGCTCCTCAAGCTCCTGATGGACAAGGCGCTCTCTTTGTTCCTCAATACAGGAAGATAGGCTCCCAGGTCTCAGGATGAGCTATATTTACTACAGCAAGATGCATAAGTTTCAGGCACTCTCCACTCATTAATGGAAGACTAGCTATTCATAATATCTGCCCTGGATCACAGAAACCTTTTGAGTACTTGGTTGAGCACCACCGTCCTTGGTCAGTGAAGCAGCTATTCATGATTTTCAGATGAGGATATTAATCCACTGTTTACAGCACAGGAACTGGTTTAGAGTGGTTCCTTTTCATTACTTCATCTTCTTTCTGCAGTGCTGACAATTAATTGTGGAAGGCAATGGTTCGCACAGCAGCTAGTGATGCTGCTGGCTCCAATCGGGAATGGTCATAACACATTCACAGATACATGTGAGCTTCTGCACCTGGCTATATTCAGCCTTCAAGGATGGACCACTCAAGGAAAGACAAAAGACCCATGTTCTGCCTAGAAACCTCTCACACCTCTATCAACTCTATTTGCTGACTATACCCTTTTATCAACCATCAGCCTAATAGCGGTGCTCAAGAAGGGCTACTCAGTAATCTTCCACTAAGTAGGGCACATAGAATTTCTAAAGGCAGCCTCCCTCAATCCCTAACATTTCAGTGTCTAGAAGTACACCTTCCAGCTCAGGAATGCAGGTAATACAATTCCCCTGTCTGGTATGCTGTATCACCACCTCCATCTTTTGCCATGTCAAAACCAGAGGGCACTTCCAAATTAATCCCCTGGCTACAGCATACACATTCTCACAAACAGCATGAAATCCTACTGCCTGGCTATATAATCATAAAAACACTCAATATACAAAAAGGGATGTCAGCAAAGGGTCTGGGCGTGATGGAACAAACTCAATAGATCTGATCTAATTAAGAACCTCGAGAGCACTCAACCTTCTCTTATGGATGCTCCAAAAATTGCCAGACAGAACTATGAATCATTGATTCAGGAATAAATGAACCTGATCATCTCTGAGAAAATCTGCTTTTTCACTGAGAAAATGAGATTCACCACCAACTCTGCCCAGCAATTATTTCAAACAGTAATTAGTATTTCTACTCCTCTTGGCCCTTCCACAACACACCTTAGTGTGTTTCTTTAACAATAAATTTGAAGGGGTTTATAATTACCTCATCCTCAACAATGGGACCAGAAAGGCAATCCTAGCCAACACCCTTTTAGATCAAAAAAAGCTGACTCTTTGTGAGTTTCCTGCCATTTTCTCTGAACGCATGATCAGACTTATAAAAATAACCAAGTCCGGAGCTCCATCAGACCCGTGCCCCACCTTCATTGTTCACGTTGCTCAACAACATTCTAAACACTAGCTGTTTTCCTACTGAATGGAAAAAGGCTTACATTCTGCCACTTAAAAAAAAATCAACTCTTGAACCGGCAGAAAAAAAGAATTACCGCCCGATATCAAGACTTCCATTTCTAGCAAAATTACTTGAAAGACATCTCAACATCATCCTTTCTACCTTTTTGGATCAGAATGGCATCTGGATAACTTCCCGTTTGGCTTTTAGAAAGCCCACAGTACCAAAACTGAGTTGGTCACAGTATCAGAAGAGGTTAGGACAATCCTTGATCGTGGAGATAAGGCTGCGGTTATCCTTTTAAACCTATCTGCAGCCTTTGACACAGTAAGCCATGAAATTGTCAAACAACATTTGATGGAGATAGGTGTCCAAAGCTCTGCTATCCAGCTACTCTGCTCCTTTTTGGACAAAAGGGAGCAAACAGGTAATTTGGGAGATTTTAACTCTAATTCTTTCTTGCTGCCTTGTGTTGTCCCACAAGGCTCCTCATTAAGCTCTACATTATTTAATATTTATGTGACTCCCCTTATGAGATTGATAAGATAGTTCGATGTTTTCACAGTGTCTTACATGGAGGACACACAAATCGTTGTTCCCATAAATAATGATATTATAGGGGTGGCATCTCAATTTAAGAATTGTACTCATGCAATTTGCAATGGGATGAGCTCCCACTGGCTTACAATAAACTTAATAAAAACCAGACAGAGGTTCTCCTCTTCAGTTGAGATACCTCTTTTTGGAACAACTCCCGGTGGCCACAAGCCCTTGGCTCCCTTCCGAGCCCAGTGGTCAAAACAAGAAATCTTGGAATAATTTTTGACACCAATCTCTCTTTTAGGGATCAAACTAATTTCCTGACCTCATTGTGCTCTTATACATTAAATATTTTGAGGAAAATCTAATTTTTAACCAATTGACCGTCAAAAGACAGTGGTCACCTTTCTGGAGCTTTAACAGATAGACTACTTGAATGCCCTTTATGTTGGAGCCCAGCATTGTGTTCGTTCTCTGAAAACTCCAGAGACTGCAAAATGCAGCAGTCCAGGTTCTAAAAAGAGCAACATATTTGAACACGTTTTCAAAGCTAGGGAGGAACTCCACTGGTTACCCATTATAAAGAGAGTTGCCTTTAAGGTGTTCTGTATAGTACATAAATCACTTTACCATCATGACCTAGTCTTATTCAGCAACAAATTCATGAAGTAAATTCCGAATAGATCTTGACGCTCAGCCACAGCCAAGAAAGTGTCTGTCCCTTTCATTCACAAAGACTCCTGGGGTGCTAGAGGTTTCTCCTATGCCACCCCTTGCCTCTGGAATTAAATGCCAGATGATCTAAGGAATTTATCCAAATTCCTGGTTTTTAGAAGGTCACTAAAAACTTGGCTGCTCACTCTCCCCTTGTAGATTTTTTATTGCTGGTTTCTTCCTACATACTATAGGCATCGCCAAGACGCCTTAGGGCAAATGTCACACTTTACAAAACTAAAATCAAAACAAACAATATGGATACAAAAACTGTATGCTGCCACAACTGCTTCCTGTACATGTCCCAACGACATGGAATGTAGTCTGATGTCAGGTAAACAGTATGCTTACGGCATCCGTCTATGATCAAACTACAAGGTGCGCGGTGTCTCAAGGTCCGGTTCAGGCTAAGGCGTCGGTGCGCATGCTGGGTTGTGTGTGTGCTTAGCCAAACAAAAGATCAGAGAAGCAGATTCACATGCAGTCGTGTGACCAGTAGCGGCACCTGGAGGGAGTGCTGCTGGGCGGTGATGCAGGGTGGGGGAGGGGCAGGCTGGGTGGCAGATTATAGCCCAACGGATGTAAGTATACCAATAAATAAATAAAACTAATTTTGTTGTGTGCGCTGCATCGCCAAATGTGATGCAGTACGCGCAATGAAATTCGTTTAATTTATTTATTTGTATACTTACCTCTGTTGGGCCATAATCCAGAGTTTAGTACCCCCCCCACCCTGCCCCTTCCCCACCCTGCGTCATCGCCCGGCAGCACTCCCACCAGGAGCCGCTACTATGGTGACTCAAGGCAGGGGTCCACATATTTTTACTATGCAGGGGACATTCACGCCCCAACAGTAACACTCAATGATGGAGCAGAAGGGAGTCATTTATTAGATTATCATTCAAATATCAGACAACCACAAGTAACCAGATGGCTCCATGTCATCAGGGCTTCCATAATCCAGTTGAGTGTCCCTTCAAAATATCTGTAATTAATTGAGTTTACATTTAAGGTTACCCTAGATAAGGACATGCAAGAATTGTTAGTGTTTCACACTGGAACACTACCTACAAAGCGAACAAAGGCCATCAGCCAAACCACACCTTATGGAAGCACTAGCACTGATGAAAAATACAAGACCCAATGCTTCAGGTTGCTAAACGAAATCACAGGCCTGGAGCTTGAATTTTTTTTTTGTCAAATGGTAATTTTGGGACACATTTTCATGCCTCTAATTATAGTCATTGTAGTTTCAGAAAACATGTAAATTCGTGAAAAATATATCGTGTGCACACATTTTATATGCATTTAATTGTATACATTATTGCTGAAGACCCAGGATTTGAATAGTATATATACATCATATTAAATAACATGTTTCTTGCAGATTTTAATTATTCTCGTTGCGAAGGAAAGTTTATTTGTGAATTTATTTAGTACAGAATTCTTGTTGTGTATGAAGCCACACACTCAGCTACATTGGCCGCACGTCTTAAAACGTGCTTTAGTTGCATTGCTATGCCACTCCGCCTTTAGATGCCTTCTACTTCTCATCCCACTTAATGCACTGCTTCGTGTTTAATCTAAATATTATACATCTATTACAAAATTTGGCTCTCGTTAGATTTTGAAGGAAACTGAAAACCTTCCAATTTCTTTCCTTAGCGTTAAATATGGGATAGATTGGACTGTTTGATTTTCCTGTAGCTATTGGCTTTTCTGCGTGAGCCCTTCAGGTACTGTCTCATTCGGCTGTGCCTCACATTTTGGAAAAAGCCACAGCTTTCACAGATGTGTACATTTTCAAAGAGTTCTTTGCAGTGTAAATTGATAACAGGATAAAAAGTATTTGTTTCTTTTACTGTTAGTAGCACGAGTTTCTAAAATGGTTTCCACACACTATTGTAAAACCTTTTAGGTGCTTCTTTCGGCATCGCCCCATGATATGCTTTTGGAAGTACAAGACTATTTTATTCATTTTTCAAACAGCAGCTTTCTGGTCCCTAAACAGAGATGCACGGGTTAAAAAAAAGTAATAAAACTACACCACACATCACTGAACCGTCATGAAGATTTCATTGGACAAAACGTGACCCCGTCTTCTCATATGCTGGAAGTGTGAGTTTGTTAGTGGGGCAATAACAAATGTGTGCCCTCTGCAATGCAGTGAGAGTGCTCCAGCACTTTCAATGATGAGCGGCATATTTTTTCTAGTTTTTTAAATTCCTTGCCACTCTGTGTTTGCCTTGGCTTGATCCCGCCTCTACAATCCATTCACAATGCCCGGCGGCACCTCTGCTGTGAGCTCCTCTATACATTTAAAATGCAGAACACTCTGCATCCCCTACTGTTGCTGTCAGAACGATTTGTTTCTGCCTCACTCTGTGGCCATCCCTGCCCTGGGCTAGCCTCTCCCTCCATTCACACTGCATAGCACGCTCACTGCTGCTTTCTTTCTTCTTCATTGCCTTGCACACACTATTACTGGAGCAGACACTGGGCCGTAGTTGACCTGTAGTGGCAGGGCGTGAATGATGCACTTTTTTTCCTTCGTGACCTCACCTTCTCTTTCCACGTGTGCTCCTACATCTCCAGCCCTTTCTCAGCAGGTAAAAAAATGCTTTTACACCCAACTCCCAATCCCTCTTTAATTGACTTACTATTAGCTATAGCCCTCCATTTAATAGCTTCCAATTGGAAGCAAGCTGACAAAGTCCCTTTCAATGCTTGGTGGAAGGCTGTTTGTTTTAATCATAGACTGGACACAAGCAATGTTTCTCCCATATCTTTATCTATTAAAAGGGATCGTTTATGGCTTCCTTTATCCTCTTACCTAACTGATATAGCTTCTAATTCCGCCACTATAGTTAATACTCCAGATGAAGTCAGAAAACCTCCATAAATCTTATGTTGTCTCTTTAACTCAGTGCTAAGTGTATATTTTGATATTGCTCCTTTTTATTTTTCAGTATTGTGTTTTATGAATCTATAATTACAGTATATTCACTAGATTTCTTGTTTATGCAATAGAGTTTCAGGTTCTGATGGTTTCTTCTATTCTGGGTTTGGTAAAGCTCAACAGCTGCCCCAGCAATGGGGCGTCCCGGCGCTGAGAGAAGTCACAGAACCTACCAGGAAGGAAATAGGAGGGTCTTGATTGCCTTACGGAAGGCAGAAAGGCTGTCTACGGAACGTATGTAAAGAGGTAGAGCGTTCCACAGCTTGGGTCCCAGGACCTTGAAGGAGCGACCTCCAGTGCGACAGAGCTTTATTCGGGGTACATTCAGAAGGAGCTGGTTGGAGGAGCGCAACTCACGGTTAGGAACATAGGGGCAGATGAGGTTTTGTAGGAGAGTGGGGCTTCCCTGTTTGAAGATTTTAAAGATCGGGATGAGGGCTTTGAATTTTACTCTGTTTTCAACGGGCAGCCAGTGGAGTTTGCGGATGGTGGCTCTGGCTGAGCATCTGCGGGGAAGATCGACCAACGTTCTTGCCGCCGCGTTTTGCACTCGTTGAAATCTAGCAGTTTCTGCTTTGTTTGCACCTAGGAGGAGGACGTTCGCGTAGTCCAGGCGTGATAAGATAGTTGCCTGGACAATCAGCTGGCGAACCTTCAGATCGAAAAAGCCATACAGGATTTTCCTCCTCCATATCCCCTCTCTCTCTCTCTTGCCCTTTTTCTTTCACTCATAGGTTTTTTGTCTGTTATCATTTTAGAGTATTCATTAAGCTGTGATTTATCCTATATAATGTTACTTCCTTGTATGCTGCAATTTATTCTTCAATAAACTTTAAACTTAAAAAAAATAAATGCTTTTGGATTTCCATGCAATTAAATGTGTAATACCTCTTCTCAGCCACAGATGGCATAATTATATATGGAACCTGATAGTCATGGTCCTGCTTGCAGAAATTCTCATCTTCCGCTTTATCTCCCAGATTCAAACATAACATCTATGCACAGTTTTCAAGAGATCAAGGGGCATATTTACAAGGCCTCTGCACCCCCGGAGAGTCACTGTTTTTGACTCTGTGGTGGCGCACATCGCTGGGACATATTTACAAGGCCGTGCAAAGCCACCCTGCATGGCTTTTCTTGGCCTTGTAGATATGGCCCCCTTTCACACATTACTCTTTGTGAAAGAGGTGTTCGATAGGTGTTGCTGTGGATGTTCCCACGCAACACCCATGGATTCTGATGCATTTCCAGATTTACAAGGTTCCACAAACCTCGGAATGAGTCAGATTCTAACGCCTCATTACAGAGATGCAAAGAGGAGAAATATCTTTATTTCGCCTAGGTATTTGCTCTTTCTTTGTGTGCTGCAGAGCACACGTAGAATGAGAAAAACTCCATCAATTATTGTTTTTTTGCGCAGGAAGGTGCCCCTTTGTGCACAAAAACAATCATCCCTGTTATGCATGCACACTTGTACCATGGTGTTTGTGTCCTTCTATGTCTTCTTCAGAATGCACAGTGTGGCTTTGCGTGGCCTTGTAAATATAGCTCAGTATTGTGCAATACCTGAGCATCAATAATTGAGTACATGCACTCTCTCATTCTTCCATTCCTGCAGTCCCCCATAGACCAACCGCACACTCACCCATTCATCCATCCAACCATCCATTAACTCATTCTCACACTCACCTATACACACTAACAATCTTGTCAATGAAAACACAAATGCTTTCACTTATACAAAAGTCAAAATCAGTGCTTTGCCAGTGCTTGTTTTGTCTGAGGAACACATTAGGGAGCCTCAGTAAACAAACAGAAGAAGCCATGTTAAAATCCTATGGGGCAGAACCGGTAACGCTCGGTCGCCCGGTGATAACTGCCACGGCTCAGTGCACCCTCCAGACATCATTCCAAATCAGAAACAAATTTCAGAAGTAATAGAATTGTGTCTCTGCCAGCAGTCAATTAGTATAATAAATAAACCCCTTTCTCAGTAGCATTGGGTAATTCAGTCGTTCTGTGTTTCGCTGAAGCAAGCACTTATTGAGATTATTGCATTTTAGCCTGATTTAAGGTGACATTCACTCGCATTTCCCAAATATTAATTAGCGGTGAATAGCCCCACATTCCGAGCCAATAGCCAGCCCACGTATGATTTAAGTCCCTTTCCTGACGTCCCCCTCATCTGGGATGTTTAACAACGTAATTCTGCAGTTACTCTTCCCGACTGCAGCCCAGAGCCATGTTTGGCCATATTTCTTCCAAGAAATATTACAACCCAGTCCTAATTCATGGCTGAGATGTGATGTTTCTCCTAATGGCTTTTCCCTGCATTGTCCCACAAACACTACATCTGTTCCCGTCACATAAACTCATTTATAAACTCATGTAAAAATGCGCAGTTTCATCCAAAACCTGTTGATTTTTCTTCTGCATTACTCTTGTATCCCATACACAACTACACAAACCACAATGCCTGTGAGGCTGTGTGGCAATGGAATCGGAGTAACAAAAAACATTTTTTTTATTATACAGTAAACCCTTTAGAAGATCTAAAGTACCTTATTTATTGATGTGCCACCTTCACATAACTTTGAGTGTGGGACATTTCTTCTGGAAACGTGTTTTTGAGGGCTTTTGTTTTGCCTGCTGGAAATGCGAATTTTCCTATTCGAAGGACATTTTGCTCACAAAAAAACTTCATACATTTGTGAAATTTGCATAGTTGCAAATCATTTTAGAAAACATGGCAAAGCTGTCAAACATGACATTCTACATTTTGCAAACTCCTAACCATAATGCAGCGCTGGCAAATCGATAGCCAACCGGATCCCGAGAATGAAAATGCAATTATGCACTTGACATGGGAGGGTCAGGTGGCATAACACACTGATGGCTGTGAGGAAAGGTGCTGGAGAAGGATTTCCGATATCAACCAATCTGAGAATTTGTGCTCCCATAAATCGCTACTTTTAAGCTCAGTCTTATCATAAAGGAGGCATAAAATAATGAAATTTCAGGATTTTGCTAAGAATAATTATTGTGAAAGGATCTCCTCACCAATCAGCCTAAATGAAAAGGGTACCGCGATTTTTTCCTGCCCGATCAAATTTCAGAAGCTGGGCAAATGAAAACTGGTTATGATGGCAGACATACAAGGGAAATGTTCTGCTTTGTGATCCTGCCACCAGGTGATGTGCATCAGCAGACAGGTGGGCATGACGCCCCTTTGGTCAAATGAATGTGTTTGTTGCCATGGAGAACAATAGACCAATCAGTTACAAGTTTAGAGTTCCACTAAGCTCGCAGGAAGGACTGGCTCATCTTCTGGGCACGTGAGAAATGGATTCCAAGATTATGCATTTCCGGGATAAACCACTTGAGGAGTAGAAGATTTTGAATGGATGTCTCAGGAAAGATCAGAATCGAACAGCTGGTATCTATTTAAACATGAGAGCACAAACCAACTAAATGAGCTTACGTCACGGCAGGCCTTCACCTCTAATCTACATCCATCAATTAAAATATTTGAATCATTGTACCATCACTCCCTCTGACAGGCTAATGTTTATAATTCGAATTTTTTCTGGCACCATAACTTAGATCTGCCACAACTGGAAACATAAATGCATTTATCTTTTTTTTTTTTTCATAACGTATTTTATGAAATATGGCATCAGTGTCAGTCATCTCCGGTTTGTTAATATTCTGGCAGGTTAATTGACCTAACTGCAGGTTGGAGTCAAAAGCTTCCCATTACAGGAATACTGTCAAGGAAGAAAAATGTCATAAGTTTCATTACTTACACTTTTTAATGGTTCACAAATGCATTAAGGAAACAAAGGTCACATATTTTTGTCCATTATTGCCTTGGTGATTTCAGGGAAATCATCTTGTCAAGGTCTAATTACCAAATTCTTGAAAGGCCGGATTTCAATCAACCCTAGACAAGGAACTTTCATTTTTTAGAAATATATATTTCAATTGGTTGTGTAACAACTACGGTTGGCATATGTTCACCCAGTTAACATAAAAAGCCATATCAGACAAATTGTGAAGCGGATGTACTGTTTTACTATATGATCAGTGGTACCAGTTTGTATTTATTTGAGTCGTATAAGGCTGATTTTGCGGTAACCGAGGTATATCTTTTTCACATTTAGCATCTGGACAATCTTCCATTGGACCTGTATTTAATGGCACATGCCATTTTTGGTTACAAGTCTTTAGCAGAATTTGTGATCATTTGGAAGGAAAGTATGTTTTGACGATTTGTCGACACATGAAAGGCAGCAAAATGTGTTTTTACAAATAGTGGGACGATTGGGCAACGTACACTGTTGCCTTTTTTTTGTACTACAGTATAGAGAAAACGGTCCGAGCACAAAAACAAATCATACAGAATAAGCATCAAAAAACATTTAGACCAAACAACTAAAAGAAGTGATGTCGACATAACATCATTGCCAATACTATCACCAGTACATGATGCACTGTGATCTTCTGTATATATGGCATTCTTCAGAATTGTATATACTGTGATTTACGATTGGATCTGTATATAATATGCGGCAGTGATTTATTAATGCCGACCAATTTGATTGTATTTTAGTGGATTTATCATTGTTTTCACTTCCCTCCAAATTCCACACTCAATCACTACCCCCCCCCCCCCTTCCTTTTCTCTGGGCACTTTCATTATGTGTTGAAAAGATGTTGCCAGAATCACTCAACTAAGTAAATGTTTACCTTAGTTCAATGTGATTAAATGACACTTGAACTTCTTTTAGTTGTTTGGTCTAAATGTTTTTTGATGCTTATTCTGTATGATTTGTTTTTGTGCTGGGACCGTTTTCTCTATACTGTTCTATACCCAGGTCCCAGTGATTTTGGGTTTACCCTCTCTTTAACTACTTTTTTTTGTACTACAACATGAAACTTTGAGAAAGTACATAATTGTGATCAGAGTTTCAAAATAAAGGTGATGTGAGGTGGAATAATCATATCGCTACTAATCAGCCATCATTAATGGTTAATAAACTTCAGAATAGAAATGTATCATAGACCAGATTTTCAACTGCATGACAACCAATCCAGCTTTAGAATATTCTGCAGCATGGAGATAGCTACCTTGATCTTAACCCCACTGTTAGATCTGTGATACTTAGGGTGGTCTCCCTCTCAAACATTTTGCCTGCTTACCTCATCTTTTTGCTGATTCTTTTTGTTGGCCTTAGCTCTCTGAGCACTTTACCACTGCTGACCAGTGCTACAGTGTATGTGATTCTTCCCTAAAGATGATAACACTGGTGTATATACAATTGACATGTTTAGTTTACTTGTAAGTCCCTTGTGAAGTAGTATACCATGTACCCAGAGCCTGTAACATGAATGCTGCTAGTGGGTCTGCAGCACTAATTGTGCCAGCCACACAAGGAACCCGTCAAACCTGTCTAAGGCCTGCCATGGCCTGTGTGTGCAGTTTACTACCACTTCAAGTTGACATTTAAAATTACTTGCAAAGCCTTAAATACCCCTTTTATTACAAATAAGTCACCCGTAAGGTAGCCCTAGGTATCCCATAGGCCAGGGTGCTGTGTAAGTAAAATGTAAAATGTACTGTTGTGTTTTGCATGTCCTGGTAGTGACAAACACCAAAATTAGTTTTTCACCACACTGAGGCCTATTCCTGTCATGGGTTAACATTAACCCTGGACGGACAACTATGCTACGCTTGCGAAGTTTGCGTAGTCTGTGCTACTTCTCGCTATGCGAATTGCATGTAGCACAGTGCAAAATTGCATAGCATAGCGTAGCATAGTTGGCATTTTTTGCTCGCTCGCGGTCCTCAAGTTGGCGACTGCGAGCGAGCAAAATGACATCCTGGCGAGACTTTTTCCTCATTCGCGATCAGCAACATCAAGTTGCCGATCGCAAGCGTGGAAAATAAACATCCTGGTGAGATTCTCAATGCGGGGTGGTCAGGTTTCTCATTGCGAGTGGTCGCGTATGCTCGCGACCACTCACGATGAGAAACTACCAGTCCGCGTTGAGAAAGCTGCCGCTCGAGTAAAAATCTACTCGAGCGGCAAAAAACGACAGCTCGCACTGTGCAAGATGCTGTTTTCAATGATTGCACAGTGCGGACAAGCATCTGGCACTGTGCAATCATCGCGAACAGCGCACTACGAAGTAGTGCTACACGTATTTCGCGGTAGTGCGAAGTGCACTTCGCGTAGCTCCGCGTAGCGCTACTATGCGAACTACGCCCAGGGTTAGTTAACATTGGGAATTCATTAATACACTTTTAAGCTGTAATTCCTGATTAGAAAAGAGAAGTTGTGTCATGTTTTATATGTTTGGAATGGTACTGATGAATCCTCATTACAGATAAAGTTGGATTAAACATTAGTATTTTAGAAATCGAACTTTTAGAAAGTGGGAATTGCTCTGCTCTTACTGACCTGCATGCCTAAAGCATTTCTCCAAGATGCATCTAGGGTGGGTGACAGCTACAATTTTTGCATTCCTCTTGACAGCCACAAAAACAGGAAGGTTTGGTTTGCCTGCATACTGATAGGCATTCTGATGGCTCTTCCTGAAAATGAAGGGAGAGGGGAGCTGACACTTACATCTGAAAAGGCAGTGTACTGTTTCCCACACAAAAGACTGGCTGATTACCCCCGACTGCTAGTTTGGAGTCAGGGCTGGGAAGAAGTGACCTGCGTGCACTTCACGAACCTTCTTTGAAGTCACGCCCACTTTAGAGGCACAACTGGGTGTAAGTGCTGTGTCTCTGACCCTACCAAGACAGTTCACTACCGTACCTGTGAAGAGCTCTGCCAGGATGAGGACTGCTGTGCTGCTACAACGACTGCCACTCTGCTAGACTGCTGCTCTGGAAGAACTGCATTTGTTTGGATGTGCCGCCTTTGGATAGCTGCTTGCTACCCTCTGCCCTGATGAGGAAAAGGACAGGACCCATCTCACTTGAACCCAGAGTGACTCAAAGGGCTTGCTGGCCTGCACCCTGTTCTGAAGTCACAAGGCCATCAAAGACCCCTACAAACCTTGCAGCAGCACCTGGACTCAGCCCTCAGTGAGTCTGGCCTTACCCAGTGATTTCAATCCAGTCCTGGTCCCCTGAAAGTGCTTGTTTCTGCACTGAACCAACAGAATCCACTCATCAATGACTTTGCATCTGTCTTAACTGACACATCGCGCTTTGACACAGCTGCTGCCTGATGACATTGCTTCAACAAACTGCAGGGCTCGACCACATCGGGCTGCACAGTTTGATGATGATGCATCAACTGAATCGCCAAGGGGTTCGTCGACTAGGCTTTAGTGACTGCGTACAGCGGAAGCGGAGGGGAGGAAAGTAGAGGTAACAGAGGTCAGCGGTGAGAGCTTGAGTCCACTCCTCACCCTGAAACAACTGCACCTTGCTGTATCCTGCCATTTTTCACCATCCTGCACCCAGGAACAGCAGCAGCAGAAGCTGCAGAATAGTGCATAGGGAGCCGCTTCATGCACCAGGAATCGGATTGGCATCGGAGTCCCGCAATCTACGGACTGCATTTCCCAGAAACCAAAGCGACGCTGTAATTGGGCACAGCTGACTGCTGAGAGGTCCTACAAAAGTCCTCGCCACTCCCGCTGCGCGGGAGCCGCTTTGTGCACCAGGAATCGGATTTGCATCGGAGTCCCGCAATCTACGGACTGCATTTCCCAGAAACCAAAGCGACGCTGTAATTGGGCACAGCTGACTGCTGAGAGGTCCTACAAAAGTCCTCGCCGCTCCCGCTGCGCGGGAGCTGCTTCGTGCACCAGGAATCGGATTGGCATCGGAGTCCCGCAATCTACGGACGGCATTTCCCAGAAACCAAAGCGACGCTGTAATTGGGCACAGCTGACTGCTGAGAGGTCCTACAAAAGTCCTCGCCGCTCCCGCTGTGCGGGAGCCGCTTCGTGCACCAGGAATCGGATTGGCATCGGAGTCCCGCAATCTACGGACTGCATTTCCCAGAAACCAAAGCGACGCTGTAATTGGGCACAGCTGACTGCTGAGAGGTCCTACAAAAGTCCTCGCCACTCCCGCTGCGCGGAACGCCAAGGGCGGGCCCGTTTGAGCCCGTTAGAGGCCAGACGAGGCTGGGATGGGACACCTCCCCAACAACAAGACAAAGGTCAGTGACATTTCAATACTGTCGTGGTTTTGAACACGTGCTATAATGATCTGTTTGCCGCCGTTGACATCTTGTTGTACTGCATCAGCATTCTGCTCGATAATGACGGCTATGAAATCAATCGTGGGAACACTCGACCACTTCTTGGTGAGAGTATCTTCAATTCTAGATAAAGAAATCGATCAGACCGAGAAACGATTATGTTTGGGTTCTGTAGTAGAAAAACGCTCCTCCCTGGGACATTTAATTAGTGTCAAATCCCCGGTACCTATTACAAGAGCGAGACCTGGTAATGAGGTCACCTCGGAGTCTTGTGAGGTCGCAAACAACCCTGTTTACGACAAAGAGTTTTCTCGCTGTCTACATCAATCTGAAGGACTAGACTTGAATTCAAGATCAAGAGCAGGTCAAGATAACCTCAGCAAAAACGATAGTGCCCCTTCTCGTGTCAAGACTCGCTCTGCTAAGTACTCTAAAGATATTGGGGCAGATTTATGACGACTGGCGCATCCCTGCATATCAGCAGGGATGCGCCAGTTATTGTGCGCCACAGCTCCGCCACCATGGATGCGCCGCATTTACAATGCGGCGCACCATGGGGCAAAAACGGCACAGATGCGTGACGCATCTGTGCCGTAAAAGTGGCGCATTGCTGGAGTTGCGTCGCAAGCGCGACGCAGCTCCAGCAATGCTCTGGGGGGCCCTATGGTTACAATGCTGCGTCAATCCTTACGCCTGCTTCAAGCAGGCGCAGGGTTTTGACGCAGCATGGGCTCAAAAGTGACTGAGTGAAATCTTATAGATTTCACTTAGCCACTTTTAGGAGGCGTTCCTGCGCCGGAACGCCCCCCCCTGTGCAGGTACGCCCACATGTGGCGCAAGCTTTACAACGTGACGCATCTCCCTAGATGCGTCACGTTGTAAATGGGGCGCAACATGGCGCAGGGTTTACGCCGCCGCTGCGTCACAAAAGTGACGCAACGGCGGCGTAAAAGTGGCGCAAGTCCGATATAAATCTGCCCCATAATCTCAATGCTGATCACTAGGGGAAATAACAAGAACAAGAGATTTAAAAGGAAATGTGGTGACCCGCCAAATGGTGGGCAAAAAGCCAAGACCAGGCGGACAATTTCCGATGATAATCGCAGGGAGAGCCAAGTCCTTACCGGAAAATCCATTCCCGTTACAGAAGAAGAAGGAGTAGCACACTCTTCCGTGATCCTATCTTCACAATTGCCGCAAGACCGAGACGCTGACTTTTAGGGGAAGATCGAATCTATTTTTTATTAAACATGTCTCCCAATTTATGACAGATTGGATGCTATAGAAAACAGACTGGTTTGTTTAGAGTTGTCTTATGCCTCAGCACTGCCTAAGCAAAAAAATGTTAGTAATCGCCAAGAATCTGCTTCTGTGTCTGGTAATCTGCCAATTAGATGTTCCACTATAGCGAATATCGACTCTATCCCCACCCCAATTCCAATCAATCCCACTCCATTAACATCAGGGCAGGAAGCTCGGGACCCTAGTAGGGATATTACCTGCAAACCGATGAATGTAAGGGGGACAGCAATCAACAAAAGCCCTGTAGACACGCTTGCAAGGAGGGACTTATCAAGTAAGATAGCAAAAAATCCATTAAATTACACCTCCCTCCAGAGTCCACTCCCTATGTAGTGGTCCTGGCAGGGGTTAAACCACTAGGTCGAGACAAAGGGGAAGACTACTGGGAATTGAAAAACAAGTGTATCTATTGGCTCAACTTAAATCGCCCCCTACCCCAGAAAGTTTCAACGGAGATACTTTTTGCTAGAAGAGTGGATTGGGTAGGTCCCAAGAGCAAAATGATCAAGGGGGATTGCATTGTAATTAACTTTAGAGACAAGAGGGCAGTCAAACACATTTGCAACTGGCAGAGGTTAAACTCCAATACACCTATCCTTTCATTACCCCTGTCCTTTTTTTATTGTGGTCACCCACAGTCTACCCTAGATGCGTGTGGGCAAATTGACCTAGTTAATGAAGATAGGTCCCATAGTCACTCGAATGCACAGTGTGGGTTTGGTAAGTCCTCTGGTTTAGAGGACTGTGATTGACGACGACCAGGGGCCGGGAAAAAGCCACCTAAGCTAGGCCAAGCTCTCCCTAAGAAAGATAACAGATGTAATCACACAAACATAAATGTAAATGATAGTGATTGCTGCTCTGGTAATGATTCATACCTGCAAATTGGACTATTATTATCAGATATGAGCCAGACGGGGGTGGCATGTGAAAAATCTATAGGGGACAAAGTGGGGTGTCTGCCATACTCTCCAAGCGGTGTAAGTGGCTTAGGAAGAGTTGTCATAGAGAGCTCTAAGTCCAATACGGGTGTCAGCACGAAAGACAGCTTGGACCACCCTGAGAGAGGCAGTACAAATATTCCACTAGGGAGCCCAGTCATCAACATGGGGGAAAGTAGAGAGAAGGGCATCCTGTCTATTTTATCGTGGAATATTGCTGGACTAGGTTCCAAAACTGATAATCCAGATTGGATGGGTTTTCTGACAAAACATGATGTTTGCCTCTTTCAAGAGACTTGGTCAATTGACCCTATACATCGTAATGGTTACCTTAATTTTTATGTCCCTGCATTAAAAAGCACAAGAGGCCGCCCTTCTGGTGGGCTAACTATATGGGTAAAGCAGGACATGGGAAGCCATATAAAAGTATGTCTGAGATCCAGCAATGATATATTATCAATACGAATATCCTTGCAGTCTGGACTTAAAGTGGACATTTTTAACGTGTATGCACGTGGTCTTCCGGGGGGCAAAAAGTCTCCAGTCATACAAGAACTTGAAGACACTCTGGACCTCCTGCCATCTAATATATTACCTTTAGTAGCAGGTGATTTTAACACCTCCTTTGAGCCCCTCGGCCATGATAGATCACAGTTCACTGTAGAGGAAGACTATAGCTGGGGAATTCCTCCCCTAGAGATTGCCCCCATAAAAAGATGGACAGAGGCAGCAATCCAGCTGAAAGGTCTGTGCCTTGGTAATCATCTGAGGGCAGCAAATGGTAGAAGTAAGTCAGACAAACTTGCAAAGAATACTTTTGACAATGGTCGCAGGGTGAGTCGTATAGACTACCTACTTGTCCATGTAAAGTTATGGGCACATCTCATTGATATGAACGTTATTAATCGAATTGAAAGCGACCATGATCCACTTGCAGCATTGTTTGATCTACCTCTCCAAGTTGGACAACCGGCTCGGCAAGTGAACTCTGTGTCGGATCAATTTTTGTCCAACAACCTGCGTTATCTAAAATGGGATAGGGTCATAGAAGATCCAACATCATTGATTGCAATAAATAAAGAAGTAACTGATGCTTTAGAACTCCCTGATACAATGGCAGAAGACATGAGTTCTCACCAGTCTGTGGTGGTAGTACACACTAAACTCTTTGAGGGTTTGAAGAAATATTTTGTCAAAACCACCTTCAAAAGACGTTCCAAGCACTGCAATACTGTGGGTTGGTATAACATTGATTGCAAGAAAGCCCAAGCTGAACTTGGCAGTGCCTTAAGGACGAAAGATGTGCTTTCGGTAAGGCTGGCCAGGCTGCACTATAGGAGGACAGTGAAAGAAGCAAAAGGAATGTGGGATAATGAAAAGTGGAAAGATCTCCTTGATGCTTGCAGGTGTAGGAACAGCAAGCAATTCTGGAACATATAAGTAAGTGGGACAGGGGGGGGTTACCAGAGCGTCCCCAGAACAATGTGGCTAAGAACGCGTGGGTTGACTACTTCAAACCCCAGTATGCAGCCCACAGTGATGAAGTAAATTCTGGTGTTACCTACTGCCACGTGCATTATGAAGAAGCAATATTTCTTATAAAAGACGTGGAACAGGCTTTAGACAAAGTAATCAAGGGTAAAGCTCCCGGCATGGATGGAATACCTGCAGATGTATTTATTGGCGATAGACACCTATAGTGCAGGTATATCATGCGCCTTGAAAATGCAATCGCCCAGGGTGCTGACATCCCCGATTCGTGGAAGGGAGCAGAAATAGTCCCTGTATTTAAAAAGGGGGACAAGTCTATTGCGGCCAATTATAGGCCAATTAGCTTAATAGACTCAATACAGAAGATTGTGGCCCGCTTATTCTCAAACAAGATTCTACTATGGACTGAAGAGCAGGATCTTCTAAGCCCTGTGCAGGCAGGCTTTCACCGGCGGACAAGCACAATTGACCAAATCTTCCGCTTTGTCATCTTATATTGGAAGACGGTGATTCTAGGTAAGGGCGCATTATACGCAGTGTTCGTGGACCTAAAAGCGGCATTTGATTTGGTCCCACGAACTAAACTTTGGGAAGTTATGCGGGAGATGGGAATTGCATCCGAACTTCTTTCTGAAGTCATTCGCTTGCATGAGGGTAATGTAGCTCGGGTCCGCTGGGGGGATGTGGGAGAGGTGACGGAAAACTTCCCTGTTGGCAGGGGTGTGAGGCAGGGGTGTGTCTTGGCACCAACACTGTTTTCGCTCTTTGTCAACGGGGTGGTCGACTTTCTCTCGCAGATCCCCACTGATGCACCTGTTTTGGCTGGATCACCCGTTCCCATCCTCATGTTGGCGGATGACACGTTGATTATCT
Organism: Triturus cristatus; assembly: GCF_964204655.1. Taxonomy (NCBI): domain Eukaryota; kingdom Metazoa; phylum Chordata; class Amphibia; order Caudata; family Salamandridae; genus Triturus; species Triturus cristatus. The sequence goes on from NC_140594.1 coordinate 463,131,876, forward strand.
CTAAGACCCCAAGTGGTCTGCAGAAGGCCCTCGGACGCTTTGAAGAGTTTTGTAAGATGAGCGGACTGGTAGTCAACACTGAAAAAACCAAGTTTATGTCTTTTAACGCCCACAAATCATTTAGGGGGAAAATCCTTATGAATGATCTCCCCCTGGAGGAGGTAACCTCTTTCACATATTTGGGTATTACAATACAGAAGGATATGCGTTGGGATTCCCAATTGGATCGAGCGGCACTACTACATAAACAAAAATCGGGTGCTCTCTTAACCAGATTCAAAAGCTCACATACAGAACCAATTTCACCAGTCCTTGAAGTATATGGGACAATGGTACTGAGTACATGCTTATATGGGTCTGAGCTATGGGGCTTTAGTAATTTGAAAAAACTGACGACGCTCGAAAACGCCTTTTTATGCAAAATTACAAGCCTTCCTGTTAGCACACCACTGCGCCCCCTATTGTTAGATTTAGGGAAAAAACCACTAGTCCATCTTGTGAAGCTTCGTCCACTACTCTACTGGCGCCGGCTCCGGTGTACAGATGAACTTATACACTACAAGAGCGCCTTCAGCGATATATTAAAATCTGATTTATCACATAATATGCATTGGTTGCGTAGCATTAAGTCCCTCTTGGGCAGCATAGTATTGTTTGAACTATGGAATGACCCATTAAGCGCTACTTTCCCTTCCAAGGATAAGCTGAAAGCTATATATTGGGAATGGGTTTTTATGATAGAAACTACGCAAGGACTTTCCTCCCACTTAACAGGTCGTTTTCTCGATCTAAAAGCTAGTCCATCGCTTGAGAGGTATTGGGATATAATAGAGAGGCCCTCTGACCATAAGTTGTACTTTCAGCTACGGGTGGGTACCCTCCCGGTTGCAGAATTTACCGCTGGTTGGGGGAGTCCCCAAAATAATAGTGACAAATGCCACAGATGCACAGAGGATCGCGAATCTGTAGAACACTTGTTATTTTTCTGTCCAATGTACATGTTACCCCGGAAAATCTGGATAAAACCCGTTTGTAAAATATTGGGTATCAGGAACTATCGCATAGCCCTTCGTATTCTGAGCACTGACACTGCTCCCTTTATCTGCATAGCAGTGGCTAAGTTCCTAGGGTGGGCCTGGGGCATACGGACTAAAGCCTTAAGATATGACGGTAATTTGTAGAAGAAAACTGAAATTGCACAAGCTTCATCTAATGCTCATCACAAGGTTGGAAATACAAACAGTAATTTTAACATATGTGTTATTTTATCTCGTGAATATTTGTATAGGTTTTAGACTGATTTTAGCTTTTGCGATGGTTGTAATAGGAATTTAATTCTAGTCTTAAAATTTTTAGGTAATTTATACGTTATTTGTGTTATGATTGTAATGTGCTTTTATGACTCAACTGTCGAATAAAGCTTGATTGATTGACTGCGTGGATCAGAACCAACGAATCACCTACATCCATGGAAAAGACAACGCACCACCTCCTCTGCTCCTCACATCAGGGCCTCGATTTTGACTCTTTCTCCATCCAAGGTACTTTTTCAGCTGGACATGCAAGAGTCTTGTAGCTGGCCTGCTCTCCATTGCGGTCGGCCTGAACTTTGGATTTACCCCGGTCTTGCTCAACTAGATGTCTCCAGTTAGCGCTTAATCACTCTAAGCGCAATATTTTGATTTATTCTTGAAAAATGTGTAGCTCCAGTTCTACTTTTTGGATTTTTTGTCATATTGGTCTTGTTTTGCTCATACAACCTACATTCCTAATCCTATGTGGACTTTATTTGCAGTGTTTTCATTGTGTTACTGTGTGTGAGTTGCACAAATACTTCACACATTTCCTCTATAGATAAGCCTGACTGCTCTGTGCCAGGCTACCTGAGGCTACCACAGGTTATCTTTTAGTGTGTGTCTAGCTTGCCCTGTCTAGAGTTATGGCTCCTGCTTTAGTGAATACCTATGCCATCCATAAACACCATTTGTAACACACATTTCTCTGATTGCATATAACTCCTGACTCCTGATAGTCCTCCCAACTCCCTTCATCTCTATCAACTACTCCATCCTCATCCACACACTGAAGTCACAAATGGGAATCACTAGAAGCATCCTTAACTGGTTTTCCTTTTACCTAATCCAGTGACACCTATTTGTTCACATTGCCATCTTCCTCTACTGATCATATTATTTTCTCACCCTTTGCCTCCATTCACCCTCTCGCAAGCCTGCCCACATGAGATCACAGGAACATACTAACACTTAGCACCTAGAGAGTCTGGAGAGTCTATTCAGTTATGTACCAGAGGTGGAGACTGGGGCTGGGTGGAATTTTTAATTACTTTGGCGGAATTGGAGGAATTTAGTATTTCCACGTTACTCTTGTAATACAAAGTTATGAATAAATTCTGCTGCTCCTCTGGCAAAATTAATCAGCACTGGAATAGTCCTTGAGCTGTGCTCAAGGTGACACTATTCCCTGCTCATTCCACGGCCCTTTTGTGATGCATCCCCCCACTTGCTTTTCCTGTACCAGAAGCTGTTCCCTGAAGATTTCACAGCTCCACCTGCCTGTCAGGAGAGAGGTAGTGTAAAAGAAACAGGAAGCTTACTGTCAGAGAGTGTGTGCTTGCCCTCGGTGACCCATATCCTCCTCCGCCACCTGTCAGGCCCACCCCAGCCACCCTTCTACCTCTGTATGGAGGTTGCAGCAGTGCCCGAGCCCAGGTCACCGGTGCTATTATTTGTAAATACTGCTGCAGGGAAACAATGGGGGTCTGGAGGTGGTTGGATGTTCATGTTTGACCATCACCTTGAAGAAAGCGACACCGGAGAATTTAGAGACCCTGTGTGCCAGGTAAAGGGGAATCACATGAACGGGGGCAGCATCTCCGAGTCATTGGGGCAGCTTTATGTGCGGTGCCCTCTGCAGGGTTGGCTCCCATGCTTCGAGAGTTTGACATCTTTGACCATACACAACTGGGAAGTGTGACCCCCTGAGCATCCTGCTTATCTAATACTACTGTAGTTCTTTTGGTGCGTTTTATTCTGTTTCTTAGCTGTCCTGCAGGCTAGATGCAGATTCAAAGTACTCATCTTCATGAGTGGACAAGGTATCCCTACCTGAGTACTGTACCTCATCATTTCCAGGATCACCTTTCAGCACACAGTGGCCATTGCATTGCTGTATACAGGGACCTTCCAGCAAAAAATACTCACTTACAGAACCCCGGCATAAGTCTTACAGCACTGGCCTTGGCAAATAGTGTGCATTTTGAAGTAATTTGCGGGCATTTTGTAAGAGATCAGTCTTGTATGAGTCTCTTTGACATTCTACAACATCATTACTCGCTGCATTGTTCTACATGGTTAAACAGCCATTAAATTAATAAAGTACATGCTTAAAGCAGTTGTGCGGGCAAGTTTATTGTGTCTACCTCATAACGACTGTATCAGGCATGATTTGGTCCTTGTAAAAACAAAATCATCATCCGTACTCCATGATGGAGACTGGTGAAAGTGACATACAAATGCCGGAACTATTTCTGCTAATACAGTGGCGAAGTGCCCTAAATACATCTACAAACAGTACATGGGTTAAGGAAAACACCAATAGACTCGGACACATTCAGCAAAGATTGGAGAAGGAATTTCACACCAACAAAAAATGTACTTTCACTATTTCATGGCATGAATTCAGTACGTGCTTGGCAGCCGCTTAAAGCCATATTTCTTGAAAGCAATAGAGAGTTGCTTGAGTGAGTTCACCCATGTGTCTTTGACCACTTCCTATTGTTTGACCCTGGCCATGCGAAGGGCGTGCAGATGGCACTTGCTACCCCCTACAGACGTCACAGGCCACATTTCAAGAAGTGTAAATAATGCTCGTCTGCCAGAAACCAGTCCAGACAGCGCTGCTGGGGCCCAACACAACTGTGCAGTAAGCGTTGCAAAATGTGCACAAAAATTACAGATGGAAAGTTTCTTTTAAATTGGATCTTTAATTTTTATTCTTCTTTTACTTGCTTGAAACGGGACTCAAAGCCTTTTTAGAAAAAATATATCTGGCAGTTACTGGTATTTGTTTGGTCTCTTTTTTTATTACGGAAATCATGTGTGATTAGACCTTGTGTGCTCACACTACCTGAAGCTAGTGATCAGAAGGTTAAAAGTAGGGGTAAGTAGAACTCTGCCGAATCTCACTGAGGTTTTATGCAACTCCATGGAATTTAAACCCCGGGAGTTCCTCCCACACATAGTTGTGACTTGAACTATACAACTACAGGTCAGTTCAAATCAAGTCCAGAACTGCTTTTGTGTAGTTAACCAATGAAGCTTTGAAGATCAGCAGGCTGTCAATGTTGGCCATTTGCATGAGCTCATTGCATTATTATCAAGTTCCTAAAAGTTAAAGGGAACTTTTAATATGGTAGAAAGTTTTGCCTTAGCCTAGGGTTTTCCTCCCACTCAACATTGTAAAGGTTCACGTTCATTATATGCTCTAAACTCTAAAGTCCTCAATTGCTGAACTACAATGATAACATGTTAAGAGACCAGTCAATTAAAATAGGTATATCTTCTGCTTTTTCCTAAAATGTAAACGTTTATTGGTTAATTTCAAAGGGCAGGGACCTCATTTCATTATTTAGGCATGTTAGAAATGAGGGTCTCTAGTTGGCAGAGGTAGGTACCTTTGTCCAAATAGGGACCCTTCTTCCTAGTCAGGGTAAGGGGTATTCACATCTAAAATAACCACTGCTCACCCCCTTGGTAGCTTGGCATGAGCAGACAGGCTTATCTCAGAGGCAGCGTGTAAAGCATTTGTGAACAAATACAGTAATACAGTGAAAACACTACAAATGGACACTACACCAGTTTAGAAAAATAAGTAATCTTTATCTAAACCAAATGAGACCAAACGACAAAAATCCACAATACAGTAATATAAATATGATTTTCAAATGGTAGAAATAGTTCAGTTCAAAGCAAAGTTTAGATGCTACACTTCACACAAAGTACCTTGAATGCATCATGCACACAAACAAAAATGGCTGCAGTGAAGGTGATGCATCGGTTCCTTACACTCAGGGAAGGTGATGTGTTGGTTACTTCCTCTGGGGGCGGTGATGCGTCGGTTCCTTACTGCTGTGCAGAGGAGGTGATACGTTGATTCCTTACTTGAGAGGAGGTGATGCGTTGGTTTCTAAGTGCGCCGCCCAACGATGCAACAGAACTGGCGCCACGATGCGACGATCCGGGATGATGCGTGGGTTCTTGCAGCCGCACAGTAGGGCTTGCAACAGAATCGGTGCAGTGATCACGGACTTCGGAGATCAGTTCACTCGATGCTGCGTGCGGCAATTTCTCGAGCCGGGGGCAGGCTCTGCTACGATTTCTTTGGCAATGCATCGGAAACAGGTGCGGATGCATCACGTTTCTTATTGTTGCGTTGCTTTTCCAGCTGCTAACATGCACCTCTTGGCAGGTCAGAACTCCCAGCAAGGAAGTTCAGAGGAGCTGGGGATGAAGTATTTATGTCCCTGAGATTTCAGAACAGGAGGCAAGCTCTTCTTTAAGCCCTTGGAGATCTTCCTCAAGCAGGGGACACAGAAAACAGCAAAGTCCCTTTTCCCTTTCATTAGCAGAAAGTAGCCACTGCAGGCCAACCTTAGACAGCAAACAGCACAGGGGCAGTATTCCTCCTCAGTTTCTCCAGCTCTTCTCTTTGGCAAAGGTTCCTCTTGATTTCCCAGAAGTGATCTAAAAGTCTGGGGCCTGAGCCCCTCTTTTCATACAGTAAATCTCTTTGTTCTCTCCTGGCCCAGGGCTCTGAGTCCAGTCCAAACCAGTTCAGAGAGGCAGAGAGTGCATAACATCTTCCATTATCAGTGTGAGCCCAGGCTCCAGACACACCACAGGGGGGCAGAGCCATCATTGTGGAAGGCAGGCCCAGACCTATTCAGATGCAGGTGCCACTCCCCCCCTCCAAATGCAGACCAGGCCTATTCAGCCTAGAGCTGACTTATCCAGACTCTCTAGAGCCACTGCAAATCTCCAGCCCCTGTCACTCCAAAGCAAGACAGTCAATACGCATCCTAGCAGAGTCACACTGGATGGCTAACTAAGAAAATACCTACTTTCTAAAAGTGGTATTTTCAAACACAGAATGTAAAAATCACCCTCACTAATAGATGCATTTTAACATTATGAGTTCAGGCATACTGATCTTTATTTTCCTATCTGGTTCCCAGGGGAAGTTATGCTTATAAGATGTTACAAGCAAACTCCCCATTCTATCCTATGGGAACAGATAGCGTTCCAATAGTGAAAAACAAAATTGGCAGTATTTCACTATCAGGACATGCCACACACATCAGGGCATGTCCTACCTTCCACATACGCTGCACCCTGCCCACATGGGTACCTTGGGCCTACCTTAGGGGTGACTAACATGTAAGTAAAGGGAAGGTTAAGGCCTGGCAAGTGGGTGTACTTTCCAATTCAACATAGCAGTACTAGACTGCACACAGGCTCTGCAATGGCAGGCCTGAGTTACATTTACAGTCTGCTTATGTGGGTGGCACAATCAGTGCTGCAGGCCTACTAGCAGAATTTTATTTACAGGCCATGGACACATACAGTGCTCTGTACTAGGGACTGACTAGTATATCAAATCAGACAATTATTTAAACAACAAACCATACATACAATTTACAGGGAGAGTGTTAGACCTGCCAGTCCTTTGGCTGTTCCCTCCTCATTTTTTTCCCTTTACCCTCCAATTTTTTCTGTCTACTAGTCACTTTTTGGTGTTGACGTAGAGGCCCTGGGTGCCCATTCTCACTAATTGAGGGTGAGGCACAAGGTGCTTCTCCAAAATGGAGGGTGGATGAGGTCTCCTCTACAAAATGGTGGCCTAAACTGTCACCTCAGAACCTGGGCCATAGGCTGTCAGGAGGGGTTCCAGAACCTTCTGGGTCACTCTGGCTAGTCAGGGTCCAGGCTGTATATAGAGGTGGGGGTTGGCGGCCATGTTGTGTAGTAAGTGTGAGGTGAGGTAGTCAGGAGCCAGGCACCTGAGTGGGGAGGTGGGTTCACTAGAGGGGGGAATTGACCGTACTTAGGGCCTGCTTTTTCCCCCCGTTGACACTGCCCCCTTCCTTGTGACCTGACCCTGCCTCTAGCCTCTCTCCTTGGGGAATAAGCCAACTTTATGGGGTATTTGCCTAGTCAGGACTTCAAAAGGGAATAGGGATAGGAAGTTCCATTACTGGCCCAAAGTCTCTATAACCCTGTTGCTGTCGGAGCCCTGGAGTATCCCAGACCTTGTAATTGACAGCTGTTCTGGACTAGGTAGAAACGTGACCAGCGCCACAGATCCGGGAAAACTGGCTGTTCGGGTTGATTGCCCCTGAGCTGTAGATCACCCCCTTAACTTGAGCCACCCCTGCTGGAGATTCCATAAGGAGACCCTTACCGCTGTGGCCTGGGGTCCGCTGGACCAACCCTCCTGTCATCTGGGGCTTGTAAGAAGGACTGGGGCCCCATCGCTGCCTTTGTGGTTTGAAACGCGGTCCTCTGTGAGGAGAGCGCGCCGCCGAGGTTTCCTGTGGGGCGTGCTAGCCCGAGGTTCTGGTACTCAGATCACGTGACGGGGGGGCGGGCTGCGAGACGCCGCCCCCGCCGCTGCCCGAGTTGCTGACTGGGCTGTGCTCTCGCAGGTCGCGTTGCTTAGGCGACTGCGGGCACGAACCCAGGACGAGTGAGGAGCAGACCTCGGCACTTCAACCCTCCCTCCTGCCGAACTGTCACGGGAGAAAGGCCCTCGGCCCGGACATCGCCGGGAGGCCAAGGAGCTCACGCAAGGGCCTATGTCTTGCTGAAGAGTAAGGTAACCCCAGGGGAGAGCGGGAGACCCGAGTGAGACCCATAGCCGCCCCTCCCCTGGGGAAGGGACAGGGGAAACACCCGTCATCGAGTCTGCGGGGCAGGTACTGAAGAGAAGAGGGTCTGGTGGGAGTTAGGGGCAAGCCAACCAACCTTGTTTCGGTCCGAGTGGAGTATGAAGCCCCCAGCCAGGCTCTGAAGTAAGATACATTCAGTCCCCAAATGTAGTGTCAACGCCCTGTGCAGCCTAAGATTTATTGACTTTGTTTACAGCCGTGTCAACGCCCTGTGCAGCCTAAGATTTATTGACTTTATTTACAGCAGTGTCAATGCCCTGTGCAGCATAATATTTATTGACTTTATTTACAGCAGTGTCAATGCCCTGTGCAGCATAATATTTATTGACTTTATTTATAGCAGTGTCAATGCCCTGTGCAGCATAATATTTATTGACTTTATTTATAGCAGTGTCAATGCCCTGTGCAGCATAATATTTATTGACTTTATTTAAAGCAGTGTCAATGCCCTGTGCAGCATAATATTTATTGACCTTATTTACAGCAATGACAACGCTATGTGCAGAATAATGTTGGTTGACTTAATTTGAAGCGTCGAAGCCATTGTTATGTGCAGCACTTAATCTGTGAACTCTATACAAAGTGCTAGGTGATTGCTGTGGGTAACGCTATGATTACTGACTTCACTTACGGCGTTAGTGAATCTGATATACTGTCAGTCTAATAACAATGGAATGATATGACCCTAATGAGTTATAAGCAAACATTGATTCGATCTGAAAGACAAAAGAAACAAGAAATAAGGAAAGATACAGCTTTTCCACCTTTTCTAACTTCTTGGTGTAGCGTCATTCTTGGTGGTGGAGCGCTGAAGTGTGAAATGAATGTGATGCAAGCACAACATGTTATCGGGTATAGGCCTTCCCACTCGAGCCAAGCTACCCCCGGATGTTAGTTCCAACAGAGAGCATATGCACATTAGCGCTGATCAGCAGTGGTAAAGTGCCCAGATTCATAAAACCAACAACAACAGGTCAGAAACACAAGGTCACACAGCAAAAAATATGGGGATAAACCCACTGTGAAAGCCAGGTCTAACAAGGCACACAAGATAGAAAAGATATTCTGCCTGATCCTAGTCTGCATGTTATGTGCACTTGGGTTAACTTCTGAGTGCTGCATCTAAGGGAACTTTTGTGCATGTCACTATGACTGCGCATGTAATTGTGACAGAAGGCATTTGTCCAGATATTCTGGGACAGGTCCAGATCTCACATAACAATGGGCTGGAAGTCTTTTCATAAATCAGACAGCTAATTCTCGTATGTCTTGTGATTTGCCGACGTTTTTCACTGTAGTTCAAGAAAGAAAGGATTTGCCAAAGTAAATTGTTGCCCCACTTATCACTTTGGCTAATGTAGTCGTTGTTTTGTCCAGGAGGTTACCACCCCAGACCACATGGCTCACAATCCAGCCCCTAGGGAACATAGAATTTCTCTAAATTAACTGCTGAACATTTGGATTATTTGTGGCCTGAGAGCCTGTAAATGTATTTAGAGCATCATCTGTTGGTGATGACTGGAATTTGATTAACTAATTGGACCCCTACAGTAGATAATTTGTCACAAAAACCTGGATAGTTTTCTATTAAAACAACCTCTGTATAACTATAGATTTGAAAACAACACAGTCAGCACAGCATTTTGATAGATATAGATGTATTAATAGATTGATAGATAGACATAGATTTAGATATACATACACATATAGATATGGAAATAGATGTAGCTGTAGAGATATATTTAGAGATATAGTGATATGCCTATGAACATTTACCCTTCTCAATATTTTGGGAACTCAATATTTTTTCTTTCATATTGTGATAGCACAGTAAGAAAAAGCTCTATACTCTGGTAAAGTGCTCAACTTGGCTCTATTCTTCAATTTAATACACTTCACACCTCAATAAGTGTTCCTTGTTTTTTGTACCCTCATACCGGGGTTCATTGTCCTTCATTAATATTTCAGTAATCGCTCTCTACAAAATAAGCTCCTTTAAAAAGTTAATAGCAGTAGTCAAAGTCACAATTTTTATCATTGTTAGTTTAGCAACTTTGAATAGTAGTAACCAAGAGCCAAAGCATATATTACCCTTCTAGATAAACATAGAAAGACCTCATAATATCAAAACAAAGGACCTGGTTTTCTTTACTGTGTCGACCAGTGTAACGGAAAGACAATTAAACTGCTATTTTGACTGACACATGTTTACCATATTTAGAGATTGTCGGTGGGCCAGTGATGGTCTTGGTACCTTCAGGTGAACTGCCATCACTGTATTTCCACTGAGGCACTGAAGTTTGGTTGGTGGCCACTGTATATTAGGTAGCTATTTGCCAAACTTTTTTGTTGTTTCTAAAATGCAGAATAGAAAATGACCCTTCACATCCTTGGTGTTTTCTTCCAGGTGTGGAAGTCCTTATTTCTTTTTTGTCCAAGACCACCACATTTCTCCAGGCATTGACGAGCAGAAAAAAAAGACATCAGACCATCCGATGTCCTTACTATGATAACCTCTATTTCATTGGGCCGAGTCAGAGGAGCTACCAGAGTCTGAAAACCTATGATCTCCTTGTCTCGGAATAGAGCAGCCGGACCAAGAGTTTTGGCAGCCAGGGTTTGTGATATACCTGTCTACCAAATTTTAAATCAGGTGCCAAGTTTCCTCCAAGGCCCTCTGGCTAACATGACAGGCAGAGACTTCCCAATCCAAGGTTTAGCAGACTTCTTGCTCCCTGTGTGTGTGTATATTTAAAGGCTTTATAGTTACCTGTGAAATATTTACATTTCATTGTATAAACATGTGTGGTAAAGGCATATGCGTTATTAAAAATACATATGTATATTTCTATGTATTTTTATACACACATACATATACATATGTATCAGTATCAAATCAGCTTTATTCGGTTTTCATTTAACACATTAAAAACCATAAAAGCACAATTTTGTAACAACACATATAACTTATAAATATTATTCTATAGTCATAAAACAGTTAATTTAATCACTAACATAATTTGAAATTTCCGTTTCATCACTATTGTACAAGAAAATTAGTAAAAATTGATTATGAAGTTAAAACGAGGGTTTTACATCCAAAGGATTATTAAAAGGAAAAGCCTGGGATTAAACTCCAATATAAAACATAGTTTAGAGATACTTTCTATATCTAACAGAGCTTTTCAAGAACTGTGCAATATGTCTCGTAAAGCAATCTGAGTCTAAAAACTGCAATGCAAGATAAGCTGGACTGCATTGTCTCATCTCCCATATACGTATGTATGTGTGAACATATTTCTACATATGTATTTTAAATTAAAATGCATATTTAATAATAATTAGGCATATATATATATATATATATATATAAACCGCACCACGCGCGCACGGTGCACGCACGGTGAAAAACCTGAATTTTTTTTTTTATAAATACATAACTTAGCATTTAAAAAACCGTACAAATTCACTGAAAAAACTATAGGTTTCACACACGTTATAGTTATGAATTAGAATTTAAAAAACCTTGCAAATTCACTTAAACAACCATAGGTGTCACACATGTTATAGTTAGCTGGACATTTCACTCATAAAAAACCAATGAAATTCCCCCGTTATAGTTAGTGCAGGCAACTATAACTCACGCGACCGCAATCCTCTGCTGATGACGTCAGATATTACATCACTGATGACATATGTGTCTTTATGAAAAATAAATATTTGTAATATATGTATAGCTAAAGATTAATGGAAGAAGACATGGGTAAATAAGTGTCTAAATACAGTGATGTAATATCTGACGTCATCAGCAGAGGATTGCGGTCGCGTGAGTTATAGTTGCCTGCACTAACTATAACGGGGGAATTTCATTGGTTTTTTACGAGTGAAATGTCCAGCTAACTATAACATGTGTGAAACCTATGGTTTTTTAAGTGAATTTGCAAGGTTTTTTAAATGCTAATTTGTAACTAAAATGTGTGTGAAACCTATGGTTTTTTCAGTGAATATATATATATATATATATATATTATCTACTGGCGGTCGCCAGTAGATAGCTATAGTTAGGACCTATTTTCCATAGGAAATCCGCAACATTCTATTTGGAATAACGTTGGCGCCGGTTGACGAATCCTCGCGAAATTTTCTAAACTTTTGGCCAGCTCTGTTCCGCTCCTACCCTGAAAGTTTTGTGGTGATCCGTCAAGCGGGGGCCGAGAAAAAAGGGGGTCCCAAAACGCATTTTCCCCATGCAATTTCCCATAGGATCTGTTGTCGCAGCTACAGCCCGAACCGCTGAACGGAATGACACCAAATTTGGCAAAGAGGTAGTCCTCAGTTCGGACTCGTGCCTTTTGCATATATGGTGTGAATCTGTTCAGTAGTTCCTGAGGAAATTAGGGTAAAAAAGTTAGTGATATCTATGGCCGGGGAGGATCCGCGGACCCTACCCGCACCGTAAGCGTACTCTCCCCGAACCGAGCGCGCACCCTCCCGATCACGTGCTGAATGCTAATTGGCTGTCGAGTGTCTCTCTACATTCAAAACCAGGAACTGTTGGCAGCCATTTTCTGCCTCGGTAGAAGCGAGGCTGAAGATGCAAGGGGAATAAGTGTGTAAAACATATAAAGGGGGCAGAGTGGAAATACTCTGACCCTCTAGAGGTGCTTAGGGGGTCCCAGAAGGACCCCCTGGGGCCCTCTTTTAAAACAAAAAAGCGGGGAAATGCGCGCACGGTGTGCGCATCCTACCGCGTTGGATACACAGATTCTCTCGCTGTGGGTGGGCGGATCCACGGCAACGTTTTTTGAAAAATGACAAGAAATCATTGGTTGTATGACAACTTTCTACACTGAAAGGTAGGGTGTATATTTCTGTGTTTTAAAGGTATGATTGTTATTGGTTAACAAAAACAGATTGTAAGGAACATTATATATGATAAGGTGATATGTTGAAAAGTCAAGCACACTTCCTGTCTTGTGTAGGAACATTGTGTGCTGAACTTGTGACCTGTGAGCTCAGTGCAGTGTTCCATGACCTGTTTCTATGGTAACAGGCAGAAGGCAGATTGGGGGAAGGGTTGAAATGTATTTCAGTTGGAAAGGGTTGAAATGTTTAACCAATAGAAATGTGTGTTTGCTTTTGAGTTTATGTGCGAAGGATTGTGATTTGATGTTTAAATGTATATGTGTGGAAAATGAAAGGGAAACTTTTCCATTCTTTGCTTTTGCTGAGAGGTGCACAGTGCAGAGATTCTGTAAAAGAAAATATGGAGAGTGATTGATATACTTCTTAATCTACAAAAGAACTTGAAAGATGAGTTATTTAATTGTGAGGGGACGTATGTAGACAATTTTGATTTTAATCAGACTAATGTATTTTTCCTGCTAAAGGGTAGGGAGTACTTTTTTTCTCTACAATGTGTGTGCATGTAGAAACCATTCTGTGATAAGCATTTGTGTTTTTCATGTGTTTGTAGACAGATAACTGTGCTGTTTTTATATTTTGGTAGAATTAGAAACCAGTCATTGTTTATGAATTTGTGAAATGAGTTATGTTATGTTTCTATACTAAAATGTAGTACTACTTCTAGATGTAGAAATGTGTTTTGGTATAGTGCAAGGGATAGTGTTGTTTGTCTAGAATCACACAGTGAGTCTGTGTGCATTTGGGAACCACTGTGAGAGAAGCATTTGGTAACATCGTGTATTTGCTGACAGATAACTGTCTTAACTTGTCATGTTGGGGAGTTTTAGTAGCATTAGAAGACAGTTATGGCTTATGATTTGATTAAATGAGTCAGGCTTTGACAGAAAAGTGCAGTCCTGAAATATGTAGATTGTGTGCAGTTCCCTTACCAGTTGCACTGTAGTGAATGAGTTTTGATAAACTCCTAGGGATAGTGGTGCATGTCTAGAATCACAGTGTGAGTTAGTGTGTATTTGGGATCAGTGTGAGAGAAGCATTTGGAGAACCTCGCAAACTCCTGAGGTGGAAGCCGGGAGACCGCTGAATTTTTAAAACTGTATTTGTGTCTTGTGTCACTTACTGCTAAATACTTGGCATTTTAAAAGCGCACTCACCCATCAGGCACCTCCATAGTGGGTTTTGAGAAACGCCTACACAGCGACCCCTTCGCTGCAACGAACTAATCCCAAACAATCCATTTTGCCGCCATCGACGGCGAGGATTCGAGGCCACGCCTACCCTAGGCCACGCCCACCCGCCCTTCATAGTATATAAACGCTGCTGACAGCATACACAATTTAGAACCTCGCAAACTCCTGAGGCGGAAGCCGGGAGACCGCTGAATTTTTAAAACTGTATTTGTGTCTTGTGTCACTTACTGCTAAATACTTGGCATTTTAAAAGCGCACTCACCCATCAGGCACCTCCATAGTGGGTTTTGAGAAACGCCTACACAGCGACCCCTTCGCTGCAACGAACTAATCCCAAACAATCCATTTTGCCGACATCGACGGCGAGGATTCGAGGCCACGCCTACCCTAGGCCACGCCCACCCGCCCTTCATAGTATATAAACGCTGCTGACAGCATACACAATTTAGAACCTCGCAAACTCCTGAGGCGGAAACCGGGAGACCGCTGAATTTTTAAAACTGTATTTGTGTCTTGTGTCACTTACTGCTAAATACTTGGCATTTTAAAAGCGCACTCACCCATCAGGCACCTCCATAGTGGGTTTTGAGAAACGCCTACACAGCGACCCCTTCGCTGCAACGAACTAATCCCAAACAATCCATTTTGCCGACATCGACGGCGAGGATTCGAGGCCACGCCTACCCTAGGCCACGCCCACCCGCCCTTCATAGTATATAAACGCTGCTGACAGCATACACAATTTAGAACCTCGCAAACTCCTGAGGCGGAAGCCGGGAGACCGCTGAATTTTTAAAACTGTATTTGTGTCTTGTGTCACTTACTGCTAAATACTTGGCATTTTAAAAGCGCACTCACCCATCAGGCACCTCCATAGTGGGTTTTGAGAAACGCCTACACAGCGACCCCTTCGCTGCAACGAACTAATCCCAAACAATCCATTTTGCCGCCATCGACGGCGAGGATTCGAGGCCACGCCTACCCTAGGCCACGCCCACCCGCCCTTCATAGTATATAAACGCTGCTGACAGCATACACAATTTAGAACCTCGCAAACTCCTGAGGCGGAAGCCGGGAGACCGCTGAATTTTTAAAACTGTATTTGTGTCTTGTGTCACTTACTGCTAAATACTTGGCATTTTAAAAGCGCACTCACCCATCAGGCACCTCCATAGTGGGTTTTGAGAAACGCCTACACAGCGACCCCTTCGCTGCAATGAACTAATCCCAAACAATCCATTTTGCCGCCATCGACGGCGAGGATTCGAGGCCACGCCTACCCTAGGCCACGCCCACCCGCCCCCTTTCTCATCCTATAAGGATGTGCAATCACCGGACGCGCAGCGGACGGGCGCAGCGGGCGCGCCGTCAGCGCGCCAAAGGCACGCCAAAGGCAAGCCCGTCTGGGCCCGTCCGGGCCCAGACGGCCTTAGGCCTAGACACTACGCCCAACTTGCAGGAACGTATCTCGTACACCCAAGATACACTGCTTGCATGGAACCCGAAAAAACACCCCCAGTGCAGATACATCCTCAAAGAAGACGCCCCCTTTGCAGGATGTATCCTATGTAACAAACCTGAGGAAACGGAACGCCATCAAGGACTTCGGCTCGGCCTCCTGAACTGCAGATCCCTAGTAAAACACGCCCATGAAACCAACATCCTCGTCCAGGACCTGATGCTAGACATCTTGTTTCTGACTGAAACTTGGCTGACCTCGCACAGTGACTCCGACCTGGTCAATGCAACACCCCCCGGCTACCAAATTTGCTGCCTGAATAGACCAATCGGTAGAGGTGGCGGCCTAGCCATACTCCACAAAGACCATCTTAAATGTAGAATTGAATCTGGAACTGTCAAAGATTGCGAAAACTGCAATTTCACCATCCAGATCTCACCATCAATCTCCCTTTCGGGACTGCTAGTGTACCGTCCGCCAGGCCCTCTAGGAGAATTCACCAGTACGCTTATGGATCACATTTCACTCAAGACTATTTCAGTCTCGAACTTCCTCCTCCTAGGGGACCTCAATTTGCACTTTCTTGACGCCGCGGACAATGCCGCAGCCAACTTACTTGCTGACCTCACTACAGCCGACCTCCATCTGCGAAATCCTAAGGCCACCCATGAGAAAGGACACCTCCTGGACCCAATCTTCACCAACATCAAGAACCTAAATGCCCAGGATCCCACCCCCCTACCTTGGACAGACCATATGCTGATCCCTTTGCACTGGTCACTCAAAACGACACCAGCAATCAAACAGAAATCAAGGATACGAACTAGACGGTGGCACAAGCTAGTACCAGAGGAATGGGAAGCTAAATTACATGAAACCGTCGGCCCGCTATCCGCGGACCCGAACACCGCGGACAAAGAATTCAACGATTGGTTAGCCCATCCCCTGGACAGCCTCATCCCACTTACCAGTATTTTAAAACACGTTAAAAGAATCAACCCCGCTCCCTGGTACTCACCTGCCCTCAACGCCCTTAAGAAGGAATGCAAAAAGGCAGAACGCACTTGGAGGAAAAACAAGTCAACAGCAGAGAAAAGTGCTTATCATTCCTCCATGAAAGCGTATAAACGAGCCCTACACGACGCAAAAAGGGCCTTCTATGAGGAAAAAATAAAAAGCTCCGCCTGCTCAGCCAAGGAGACCTTCTCCATTCTCAAAGAGCTCCTCCATGTCTCTGACCCACCGCAGAAACCCATGGACCCCAAAGCAGCGGAGGAAAAATGTGCCAAGTTGGCCACCTTCTTTGACGAAAAAATCAAAAAAATACTTACCTCCCTTCCAGCCGCTAACCCTGACTCATTGGAGAGAGCTAAGGAACCGCCACCCCCACCCGACAAACCTAATCTAGCGTCGTTCGGTCCTGTGACAGAAGAGGAAGTGATGGCTACCCTCACATCAATCAAGAGCGGAGCCCCTAGCGACCTAGTCCCCATACGGTTAGTCAAAAACATCACTCAGACCATAGTCCCCCAATTGACAGCCCTCATTAACATCTCGTTGGCACAGGGTGAGGTCCCTTCAAACTGGAAGGAGGCAGTCGTAAAAGGGCTTCTCAAAAAACCATCTCTAGACCCGGCAGACCTATCCAACTATAGACCCATCTCGCTCCTCCCCTGGATAGGGAAGGTCGCCGAAAAACTTACGAACAAAAAACTGTCACACTTCCTGGAGTCAAACCGACTCCTCAATGACTCACAGACAGGCTTTAGACCAGGGCAGGGTACGGACACTGCTCTCCTCGCGGCAGTAGAAAAGACCAGGGAAATCATCGATACAGGAGGATCAGTGGCAGTGGTCCTCCTAGACCTAAGTGCGGCCTTTGACACGGTCAGTCACCAGGTCTTAACCCAACGTCTCGACAATATCGGGATAAAAGACAGGGCGTTGAAATGGCTCTCGTCTTTCCTCTCCCGACGCTCCTTCCAAGTATGGGAAGGCGAAAGCCGCTCCCCCTCCATCCCCCTCCAGTGCGGTGTGCCACAGGGCTCATCCCTGAGCCCCACGTTGTTCAACGTGTACATGGCCCCACTGGAGGAACTGGTTTCACCCTTTGGAGTCACTATCATCAGCTACGCCGATGATACACAGCTGGTGGTGACGCTTTCCCACCCCAAACTAGAGCCCTCCAACCTCCACGACTGCCTCTCCAACGTACATCAGTGGATGAGTAACTCCTCCCTGAAATTAAATGGCTCCAAAACCGAGATCCTGCTCCTAGGGCATAACACCACGTACCTCCCCCCTAACATCTGGCCCGCTTGTATGGGTGAACCCCCCACCCCCAAGACGGAGGTCAAGAGTCTAGGTGTATGGCTAGAGTCAGACCTCTCCTTTAGGACACAGGCAAGAAAGACGGCCGGCATATGCTACGGACTACTTAGATCCTGCAGGAAGGTGGTCCCCCTTCTGCCTTTCCAGTCGCGTCTCTTGCTGATCCAAGGCCTAATTCTATCCAGGCTGGACTACAGCAACGCCATTTACCTGGGATCCCCCGAATCCACTCTCCAAACTCTGCAGAGAGCACAAAATGCCGCAGCTCGACTCCTAACGAACACCCCGGCCAGAACATCTGCCAAGCCTGCATTGAGGTTGCTGCACTGGCTCCCTATCAGGGAAAGGATAACTTTCAAGGCCCTCTGTCTGGCCCACAAGGTACTTCACAACACTGGCCCCCCAATCCTAAATAACTGGATCACACCCTACAGACCCACGAGAGCGCTTCGCTCTGAACACGGAAACTTCATCACAATCCCCAAGGTGAAGAAGGCCCGTATAGGTGGCCGCCGTTTTTCGGTTAACACGGGAAAAATATGGAACGCACTTCCCCTGAACCTAAGAGCAGAACAAAATCTCCTGCGGTTCAGAAAATCTCTCAAAACCCTACTCTTCCCCTGAGCCACTCCCCCTCCTGACTGTCTTCCCTGGTGAGTTAAGAGGTTTAGCGCTGGCATACCCTCTGGGTGACTACGCGCTCTAGAAAACCATAAATAATAATATCATGTATTTGCTTACAGGTAACTTTTTAAAAACCTGTCATGTTGTGAAGTTTTAGTAGCATTAGAATCCAGTCTTTGCTTATGCGTTGATTAAATGAGTCATGATTTGACACTGATGTGCTGTACTTAAATATGTAGATTGTGTTCAGTACCATTAACTCTTCCAGACTAGTGAATGAGTTTTGGTAAACTCCTAGGATAGTGTTGACTGTCTAAAATCACACTGTGAGTCTGTGTGCATTTGGGTAAGGATTGTGAGAGAAGCATTTGGTAACATTGTGTATTTGCTGACAGATAACTGTTTTAAAACCAGTCATGTTGTCAAATTTTAGTAGCATTAGAACACAGTTATGGCTTACGCGTTTATTAAATGAGTCAGGCATTGACAGTAAATTGCAGTCGTGAAATATGTAGATTGTGTGCAGTTCCCTTACCACTTGCACTGTAGTGAATGAGTTTTGGTAAACTCATAGGGATAGTGGTGCTTGTCTAGAATCACACTGTGAGTTAGTGTGTATTTAAGATCAGTGTGAGAGAATCATTTGGTAACATCATGTATTTGCTGACAGATAACTGTTTTAAAACCTGTCATGTTGTGAAGTTTTAGTAGCATTAGAATTCAGTCTTTGATTATATGTTGATTAAATGAGTCATGCTTTGACACTGATGTTCTGTACTTAAATATGTAGATTGTGTGCAGTCCCCTTACCCCTTTCACAGTAGTGAATGAGTTTTGGTAAAGTCCTAGGATAGTGTTGATTGTCTAAAATCACACTGTGAGTCTGTGTGCATTTGGGTAAGGATTGTGAGAGAAGCATTTGGTAACATCGTGTATATACTGACAGATAACTGTTTTAAAACCTGTCATGTTGTCAAGTTTTAGTAGTATTAGAAGCTAGCCTTTGCTTATGCGTTGATTAAATTAGTCAGGCATTGACATTAAAGTGTAGTTGTGAAATATGTAGATTGTGTGCAGTTCCTTTAGCACTTCCACTGTAGTGAATGAGTTTTGGTAAAGTCCTAGGGATAGTGTTGTTTGTCTAGAATCACACTGTGAGTCTGTGTGCATTTGGGAACCACTGTGAGAGAAGTGTTTGGTAACATTGTGTATATGCTGACAGATAAGTGTTGTAAAACATGTCATGTTGTCAAGTTTTAGTAGCATTAGAAGACAGTTATGGCTTATGCTTTCATTATATGAGTCAGGCATTGACAGTAAATTGCAGTTGTGAAATATGTAGATTGTGTGCAGTTCCTTTACCACTTGCACTGTAGTGAATGAGTTTTGGTAAACTCATAGGGATAGTGGTGCATGTCTAGAATCAAACTGTGAGTTAGTGTGTATTTGGGATCACTGTGAGAGAAGGATTTGGTAACATCATGTATTTGCTGACAGATAACTGTTTTAAAACCTGTCATGTTGTGAAGTTTTAGTAGGATTAGAATCCAGTCTTTGCTTATGCGTTGATTAAATGAGTCATGCTTTGACACTGATGTGGTGTACTTAAATATGTAGATTGTGTGCAGTACCATTAACTCTTCCAGACTAGTGAATGAGTTTTGGTAAACTCCTAGGATAGTGTTGCTTGTCTAAAATCACACTGTGAGTCTGTGTGCATTTGGGTAAGGATTGTGAGAGAAGCATTTGGTAACATTGTGTATTTGCTGACAGATACCTGTTTTAAAACCGGTCATGTTGTGAAGTTTTAGTAGCATTAAAAGCCAGTCTTTGCTTATGCTTTGATTATATGAGTCAGGCTTTGACATAAAACTGCAGTCCTGAAATATGAAGATTGTGTGCAGTTCCCTTACCACTTCCACAGTAGTGAATGGATTTTTGGTAAACTCCTAGGTATAGTGGTTGTTGTCTAGAATCACACTGTGAGTCTGTGTGCATTTGAGAACCACTGTGAGAGAAGCATTTGGTAACATCGTGTATTTGCTGACAGATAACTAATTTCAAACCTCTCATGTTGTCAAGTTTTAGTAGCATTAGAAGCTAGTTTTTGCTTATGCATTGATAAACTGAGTCAGGGTTTGACACTAAGGTGCAGTACCATGTACTATTCTGTTCACTGTGGCAGAACTGAAAATGTAAAAGTTTTACCTAAGCACTGTCCTAGAAGTAGTCTGAGTATCTAGTAGGCCTGGGCCAAAATTCCGTTCCGTTCGCTGAAATTGCGATATTTTGGCATTTTCGCGTTCCGCGGAAAGCGCGAAAATGTCAAAATTTCCGCATTCCGCAGCTTAGCGATAATTTGTTTCTTGCTCGCGCTGTAAAATAATACATTCTCGCGCGCGCGCGATCGCCTTACCTGAATCCCTGCGTTCTCCGACAAGTTTTCTTGACCCGGTCGCGTTCTCCACGAGATGTTGGATTTTGGTAGCCATTTTGCGCTGTCTCGCGAGAGTTCGCGGCCGCATTAACGTCATTTGTCACGCGATCACGTCATTTGTCGCGCGATCACGTCTTTCTTCTCGCGATCATGCACCGCGCGAGTATGAGAAGATTGAGATCTCGAACATGTCATTCTACATCGCGAGCCAGAGGATGAGGACGCGGGCACGTGTAATCGAACGCGAACAGGAGAAAGAGACCGCGAACACGTCATAACCAACGCGACACGGACAAAGAAGAGAACGCGATAATGTCGTTTTCGTCACGCCGGCGGAAGTAATGTGAAGCTCGAGAACTCAACAACGTAAAATTTTCAATTTGGAGAGGAATATCGGTTCTAGCAGCATGAAACCATCTGCAAATGCTGATTTTGGATGAAAAGAACTCCTTACATTGACATTTGGCTTTCCTTTTTTGTGCAAGGTGTCATTTTTTTAAAAGGTGGAGAGAGGGAGGAAGTGACACAGAATCTCCAACTTCCTGTTCCTGTCCAGCAGGCTCCTCCCAGTGCTTTGTCCATCTCCTGCTCATTCTGCCTTTGGATTTGGAGCTGGAAAGATCACTCTTTTTGTCTGCTGCATCATTGCAATTGGATTTCAGGATTTTTGGAATAGGATATTTTACAAGTAAGTGGTTGTTGTGTTTGATTGTGGGCATTGCAGTTGTTGTAACTACAATTTATTTTTGATAATTAATTAATTATCATCATTCCTTTTTTTAATTTTTTTATTTTGTGGGTTGTAGTAGTAGGCCCGAGCTAGCCATGGGCATGGCCTCATGGGTGTGTGTGTGCATGATGAAGCAACTGTTCCTTTTGTTTTTAGAATGTATTTCATTTTCAAGCACATTTAGGGCATGGATGGCATTGGATTGAGTTGGGGAAGTGTGTTTTTTGGGGTGGCCTTTGTGATGTTGGGCCTGGCCATGTGGCTGGTGGCCATTTTGAGGCCTAGGCCTGCAAGCTTGCCTGGCCTTGTCTGCCAACAGGCCTTCTTTCATCCACTAGGACCAGAGCAGGTAGCCACAGCTTTATTAATCTACTGTTTTCTGTGTGCTCTGTTGAAGTTCGACTTCATTTAGGGCTTGGATGGCATTGGATTGAGTTGGGGAAGTGTGCTTTTTGGGGGTGGCCTTGCTGATGTTGTTGGGCCTGGCCATGTGGCTGGTGGCCATTTTGAGGCCTAGGCCTGCAAGCTTGCCTGGCCTTGTCTGCCAACAGGCCTACTTTCATCCACTAGGACCAGAGCAGGTAGCCACCTTTTTATTAATCTACTGTTTTCTGTGTGCTCTGTTGAATTTCGACTTAATTTAGGGCTTGGATGGCATTGGATTGAGTTGGGGAAGTGTGCTTTTTGGTGGTGGCCTTGCTGATGTTGTTGGGCCTGGCCATGTGGCTGGTGGCCATTTTGAGGCCTAGGCCTGCAAGTTTGCCTGGCCTTGTCTGCCAACAGGCCTGCTTTTTCATCCACTAGGATCAGAGCAGGTAGCCACAGCTTTATTGATCAAGTGTTTTCTATGTGATCTGTTGAATTTAGACATCATTTAGGGCATGGATGGCATTGGATTGAGTTGGGGAAGTGTGTTTTTTGGAGTGGCCTTTGTGATGTTGGGCCTGGCCATGTGGCTGGTGTCCATTTTGAGGCCTAGGCCTGCAAGCTTGCCTGGCCTTGTCTGCCAACAGGCCTGCTTTTTCATCCACTAGGATTAGAGCAGGTAGCCACAGCTTTATTGATCAAGTGTTTTCTATGTGATCTGTTGAATTTAGACATCATTTAGGGCATGGATGGCATTGGATTGAGTTGGGGAAGTGTGTTTTTTGGGGTGGCCTTTGTGATGTTGTTGGGCCTGGCCATGTGGCTGGTGGCCATTTTGAGGCCTAGGCCTGCAAGCTTGCCTGGCCTTGTCTGCCAACAGGCCTGCTTTTTCATCCACTAGGATTAGAGCAGGTAGCCACAGCTTTATTGATCAAGTGTTTTCTATGTGATCTGTTGAATTTAGACATCATTTAGGGCATGGATGGCATTGGATTGAGTTGGGGAAGTGTGTTTTTTGGGGTGGCCTTTGTGATGTTGTTGGGCCTGGCCATGTGGCTGGTGGCCATTTTGAGGCCTAGGCCTGCAAGCTTGCCTGGCCTTGTCTGCCAACAGGCCTGCTTTCATCCACTAGGACCAGAGCAGGTAGCCACAGCTTTATTAATCTACTGTTTTCTCTGTGCTCTGTTGAATTTCGACTTCATTTAGGGCTTGGATGGCATTGGATTGAGTTGGGGAAGTGTGCTTTTTGGGGGTGGCCTTGCTGATGTTGTTGGGCCTGGCCATGTGGCTGGTGGCCATTTTGAGGCCTAGGCCTGCAAGCTTGCCTGGCCTTGTCTGCCAACAGGCCTGCTTTTTCATCCACTAGGATCAGAGCAGGTAGCCACAGCTTTATTGATCAAGTGTTTTCTATGTGATCTGTTGAATTTAGACATCATTTAGGGCATGGATGGCATTGGATTGAGTTGGGGAAGTGTGTTTTTTGGGGTGGCCTTTGTGATGTTGTTGGGCCTGGCCATGTGGCTGGTGGCCATTTTGAGGCCTAGGCCTGCAAGCTTGCCTGGCCTTGTCTGCCAACAGGCCTGCTTTTTCATCCACTAGGATTAGAGCAGGTAGCCACAGCTTTATTGATCAAGTGTTTTCTATGTGATCTGTTGAATTTAGACATCATTTAGGGCATGGATGGCATTGGATTGAGTTGGGGAAGTGTGT
Organism: Triturus cristatus; assembly: GCF_964204655.1. Classification (NCBI taxonomy): domain Eukaryota; kingdom Metazoa; phylum Chordata; class Amphibia; order Caudata; family Salamandridae; genus Triturus; species Triturus cristatus. The sequence continues at coordinate 463,155,615 of NC_140594.1, forward strand.
TTTTTGGGGTGGCCTTTGTGATGTTGTTGGGCCTGGCCATGTGGCTGGTGGCCATTTTGAGGCCTAGGCCTGCAAGCTTGCCTGGCCTTGTCTGCCAACCCCCTCAAGTTCATCTGGTGTTGAAAGTGGCACATCCAGCAGTGCCAGAAAGTTCTCCTCCCCAGTTTGGGACTTCTTTTCTGTTAGCGCCAAGGAGGAGAACGTTGCTATATGCTCAATTTGTCGCCAAGGTGTTCGGCGTGGTAAGCTTGGTACAAACTATGGTACCGGAGGACAAGCAAGTCATCTCAGAATACACCACAATATCGTGTGGGAGGCTCACCTACTTAAGTTAAAAGAAAGTAGAAAAACTCAACCCATTGAAGTTGGTCAAGGTGAATCAGGGAGCGATATTATTGTGGTGGAAGGTGAAGAAGAGGGAGGCATTTCTAGCCCTGTCCCCAGTACTGCAGTGGTAACGCCCACATCCTCCTCAGTAACATCAGAGTGGCACCGCAGTAAGAGCCATACTCAGAGTCAGGCTGAGACACCAAGGCGACCGGCGACTACCTCAATGAGACAATCTGTGTCGTTGAGCCTTAGTGGGTTAATGAAAACAGCACCACTAAGGAAAGTAAGCCAGCCTACCATTGACAGCATGTTTAGGTTGGAGGGGCAGTTCCAACGCAACCACCCAATGGCACGATTGTACAATGCGAAGCTGGCTAAAATGTTAGCGCTGGACCTTCTTCCTTTTTCATTTGTGGAAGGGGTGGGTTTCCTTGAATTTGTGTCTGCCATCTGCCCTAAATGGAAGGTTCCCAGCCGGTCCTATTTTGCACGAATTGCTGTTCCGGCACTACATCATGATGTGCTGGAATTGGTTGGTCAAGGTTTGCAGCAGAGTGCTGTGCACAATATCCACCTGACAACAGACATGTGGAGCAGTTGCCAAGCCACAGATTACATGTGCATCAATGCACACTGGATCTCTTTTGTGGGGGTTAGAGATCAACTATCTGCACGAGGTGTTGTTGACACAGCTGCGATTTTTGAAGGTACTCGGAAACATGCAACTGTAGCCATGTTCGCCATGGAGAAATCTCATACGGCTGAAAACATTTTAGAAGAGTTTCGCACCAAGGTTTTGGAATGGCTGCGGCCCAGAGGGCTTGGTATTGGTTTTGTTGCCACAAACAATGGCAGTAATGTACTTAAGGCCATGGAACTTGGTTCCTATTTCAGGGTTCCATGTTTGGCACACTGCATAAACATTATAGTGCAAGACTTTCTGAAAAAAGAACCCATAGTCAGCAATTTACTGGCCATCTGCCGAAGAATATGCACTCATTTCAGCCATTCTTTTAAAGCTCGGAAGCAGCTGAGGATCATCCAACGTGAATTTAGGATGCCAGTCAAGGCACTCATCCAGGAGGTGGCAACACGTTGGAACTCAACGTATTACATGCTTGATCGTCTGTACGAACAGCACAGGTCACTCCATGAATATGTCTGGTACAGAAGCAGTGATGCTAGTGTTAAAGGCATGACCCTTCAGAGGGAGCAATGGACCCTAATTAAATGGCTGACTGAGATGCTGTCTCCTTTTGAGGTCTTCACACGTGAAGTCAGCAAGGAGGACTGTACAATGGGCCAAGCTATCCCATTGTTGCAAATGCTAGAGCATGAGCTGAATAATGTGTCTTAATCCTACAAAGGTGTAGAGGACAGAAGGCAAGCCCATGACTTGGTGGAGCGCTTATCCATGCGCTTAACTGAAAATGTAAGGATACAAAATAAAATTTTGTCACAAAAACGTTACATTTGTGCCACAATTCTGGATCCGCGTGCACAATTAGGACTAGTGAAGACATTCCTTGCTTTTTCCGACAATGATGTTGCCCGCTACAAAAGTTGTATAGCTGAAGCAGCCATTAAGTTTGAAAAGGAAGGGCTGCTAATTAAAAGCCCGCCACATCAACCCACAACAAGTACTGATACTGAAGCAGGCCATGCAGAATCAAGTGCAACTTCGTCGGCTGAGGGCAGTGCGGTTGGCTCACAATCACAACACTCACCATCACCATCGACTACAGAAACAATAACTGGATCATTAGGCCGAGTACAATCATTATCAGATTGGTATGTAAAGATGGGCTATTGTAAGCACAGTGCTGATACACAGAAAAAACAGCACAAAAGCTTACCAGCAGCAACCCTGAACATTGAGCGGATGGTCCAGGCCTATCTGGATGACCCAACAGAGGTGTACGTTGATCAAAACCCAGTGCAGTATTGGTATAGGAAAAGGTCTGAATGGCCACAGCTCAGCAGGCTGGCGATAAGCTATCTGGCTTGCCCTGTCGCAAGTGTCTCTTCCGAACGTGTTTTCAGTGCTGCTGGTTCCATTGTAACCTTGAGAAGGACCAGTCTATCTCCAAAAAACATGGAGAGGTTAACAATGATCAAAATTAATCAGCACTTCATACCACCGAATTACACAATGCATGAATCAACAGAGGAAGATGAGGACAGCGGCTCAGGTGACGGAAGTATTGTGTCAGATGATTACCTACTACTGGAAGAACCCCCAGTTTGAGGACGAGCTATACTTCCCTGACAATTAGGCTCGCACTTACTGTCTTCCTCCCTTTTTTCCCCCTTTGTTAATGTGTCTGTCGTTCCGGTTATAAACTTGTGAATCGCAACAAATCCATTATCACCGTCTTCTACTCTTCTAATTTAAGATACAAGTTTCAGGTGTCTGCCATTTGACACTACAGTCCTCCGAATCCAGCTCCTCCGCTCGATCATACTGAATCTCCTGCTCAATTCCATTTCCCTCATGAATGATGATTGGATGATGGTAACAACAAATTCAAACTTTCCTCGTCCTTCCAAAACAAGTGGACCATGAATCAGATGACTACTATAGCTATACTCCTTTCAGAGCCGAGAAAGACTGGACATTAACTAGTGAAAATAAGATGTAACAGGTAATGATTGATGCCATGCATTGGCCGCAGAATCGCAGACTGAATGATGTAGATTTTGTTGTGTGTGTTGCGCATGAATTGATGTAATTGTGCACTGCCACTAATCAACTTTCTACAGAACACACTAATTTTCCCCTTCTTGCAAACAAGAAATGTGTACTTCTCATGCATCTTGGTGATACATTGCTTTTAATTCAATACAGGAAGGGGACTCACTCAATCTGCGCAATGCAAATGACTGTGACTTAACAGCACCGTCCATCATGATGATGGCGAAAGAGACGGCCTGCAGCGTTAACAAGATGAGATTGAACAGGTAATGATTGATGCCATGCATTGGCCGCAGAATCGCAGACTGAATGATGTAGATTTTGTTGTGTGTGTTGCGCATGAATTGATGTAATTGTGCACTGCCACTAATCAACTTTCTACAGAACACACTAATTTTCCCCTTCTTGCAAACAAGAAATGTGTACTTCTCCTGCATCTTGGTGATACATTGCTTTTAATTCAATACAGGAAGGGGACTCACTCAATCTGCGCAATGCAAATGACTGTGACTTAACAGCACCGTCCATCATGATGATGGCGAAAGAGACGGCCTGCAGCGTTAACAAGATGAGATGGAACAGGTAATGATTGATGCCATGCATTGGCCGCAGAATCGCAGACTGAATGATGTAGATTTTGTTGTGTGTGTTGCGCATGAATTGATGTAATTGTGCACTGCCACTAATCAACTTTCTACAGAACACACAAATTTTCCCCTTCTTGCAAACAAGAAATGTGTACTTCTCCTGCATCTTGGTGATACATTGCTTTTAATTCAATACAGGAAGGGGACTCACTCAATCTGCGCAATGCAAATGACTGTGACTTAACAGCACCGTCCATCATGATGATGGCGAAAGAGACGGCCTGCAGCGTTAACAAGATGAGATGGAACAGGTAATGATTGATGCCATGCATTGGCCGCAGAATCGCAGACTGAATGATGTAGATTTTGTTGTGTGTGTTGCGCATGAATTGATGTAATTGTGCACTGCTACTAATCAACTTTCTACAGAACACACTAATTTTCCCCTTCTTGCAAACAAGAAATGTGTACTTCTCCTGCATCTTGGTGATACATTGCTTTTAATTCAATACAGGAAGGGGACTCACTCAATCTGCGCAATGCAAATGACTGTGACTTAACAGCACCGTCCATCATGATGATGGCGAAAGAGACGGCCTGCAGCGTTAACAAGATGAGATGGAACAGGTAATGATTGATGCCATGCATTGGCCGCAGAATCGCAGACTGAATGATGTAGATTTTGTTGTGTGTGTTGCGCATGAATTGATGTAATTGTGCACTGCCACCAATCAACTTTTTACAGAACACACTAATTTTCCCCTTCTTGCAAACAAGAAATGTGTACTTCTCCTGCATCTTGGTGATACATTGCTTTTAATTCAATACAGGAAGGGGACTCACTCAATCTGCGCAATGCAAATGACTGTGACTTAACAGCACCGTCCATCATGATGATGGCGAAAGAGATGGCCCATTAACTTAAGATGAGAAGGAACAGGTAATGAATGATGACAATTAATGGCATGCATTGGACACCTGACTCTGAGCTATTGGTCTTTGTGTTTGCGTTGTTTGTTTGTTGTGCACAAAGTGATGTCAAAGTGTACTAGTAGTAATCTATCTTTCTGTACACAATAAAGAATGATTCAAGTCAGTAATATTTATATTTCTACTCTTGTTGTGTCGTAAAAATTATACTTATACTGCAGGCCGATCTTCAGTCAGTAAAAGTATCAGAGATGATGATGAAGTCAGGAGGAGGATGTTTCAGGAGTGGCATAAAACGGAAAAGCCTAAAGGTAAACACGTCAACAACAACCGCAGCAGACCCAAATGTCTATGCAGAAGTTGAATAGAGTGTAGCAGTGGGATGACTGCAGTGCATTAATTTTACTAACTTAAACTGTAAAATGCTATGTTTGGAATGGATAATGTGCTTTGCGTTTGTCCAACTCTTTGAGAGAGAAAAAAAGGACTCTAAAGTGTTAACGTAGGATGTGCTAATGCTAAGCACTGTGGGCCTGATCTCTCCTGTTACTGTTGAAGGTCAATGCTGGAAACAGACTAGAGTAGAGATGATGCATATGCATACATGCCACCTCGGAAAGTGTTCTTGTTGCACTACACCATCACTTGTGCATTTGTTTTCACTTTCTTTCTCAATATCCCTTTGGTTTTCAATCTAAAATTACAGGCCGGGCCTTGGCCAAAACTTTGTAAAACATTACAATGCATATTAATTACCTTACCAATCAAACACCTTTTTTTTCCAGCCGGGCAGTGGCGAGTGGCGAGGTGACACACCCAAGATTGATGGACGAGAGGAGCAAGAGGAATGCCGAGATGCAAAAATCCAATCCACATTTTTGACCAGGATAAGACAGTAACAGTATCCACTTTTAACTTCTTTTAAATAATTTGATTAATATCTTGTATACAATCTTTACAACAGTGTGTTCTTGGAGTTGTTATTATCAATCATCATTAGGTTTGCTCTGTGTTTACTATTCTTCACTACCAATATTTAAAATTTCTATTTGCTATCTGTTAAAGTATTAAGGCCGGAACAGAACAAGAAATAGAAGTGTATGTAATCCTGGTCTCTCATCATCATGCATGCATTGCCTTTTTTCTCCCTTAACAAATGGATATGGTAGTCTTCAATGATTGTCGTTTGTTTGTCTATGTATGCATACTGTTTTTCTATGTCAAACCTTTCCCAAAATCCCCCTTCCCATCCATTCAACAAACCCTAACCCTCTTCCCCCGGGCTGTGTGACTTATTGTCGAGGTGTAACTAAATTAAATGTACACCAATACCTAATCACACACTTGCTGGGGCGGATGTGGTGAAAGCAACACTACTTCAATTTCAATGCAGAGCGATGATCTTCTTCTGCTTGCCCACCCATGAGTAGGATATTTCAGAGGTTATTTTATTTAACAAAGGAACATATACCTCAGCATGATTTGCTGGCATTGATTGGATTTGTTTGTTGTCATTCCTCATATACAGCACTAACTGTTAGACTGTAGGCATAGTCAAGTGACTCGAGTCGACACAACTATAGTTTGTAACTCTGTCTAGTAGGCTATCCTCCTAACCACCATTCAGTTTTTTTGTCAAATACTTGAGCATATAATTGTTGCTCGGTAAGTTCTGTAATGTACTTCATTCAACTACTCCTCTAACAGTCTCTCAAAGGTGATTGACTGTCTCCTTTTCTTTTTTTGGAAATGCTGCCGCCCTGCCAGTGTCTACTACTACTACTATACTACCACCACCACCACCCCAATCATGGCATGTATGAAAAAGGAAACCATCTTCACCATGCAGCCAGTGCTGTGCCACAGTTGGACATAAACATCAAGCACCGGTAAGAGAGAAGTTTGGGGGAGGCAGAATTAATAATGGACATGTTGTCAATGATTTCATTTTCTCACACCACTCCAAAGAATGCATAGACTAGAGGACAGACTGAAAGTACTAGAAGGACCAGTCAATGAGTGAGGTGTGTCGCATCTATCTGTTTGTGTCTTATACAGTCAGCAAATTATTGAAATCAAACACAGGCTATGGGCGGCCATGCACCAGCAAGGAAACAGTGTGATGTAAAACAGTTACCCCACCTACAAAACATTAACAACATTGCATGTAACATAGAAAGATATATTTAATTTACCCTAACAAAAATAAACTAAACCCACAAAAGCTGACCCACCTCCCTCCCTAACCCCAACCACTGTCCACAGTAGAAAAAAGTCTAACGGCCAAACGAGTAAAGAACAAGAACAGGAATTAAAAAAGGGGCAGTGACAGGGACTAACTGGTGGGGCGGGACTGGAGGAGGACACGCATCTGGCGCATCTCGTCCTCTAAATGGGCGACGCGGCGTCTAAGGCCGCGGCAGTTGCAGCCACAGTGGGGGGGCACCGGAGATGGCATGGTGGCGGCGGGCAGCCGCCAGACGGTGGCGCCGTACCGCTGGAGGGCGGTGGCTGGGGCCCGGGGCACTGGAGGAGGCTTGAATTGCTGCAGCAGTCTCCTCCTCCTCCTCGGCTAGGACCACCAGCCGCCGGTATTCCTGCTGGATTGCCTCCAGCTTCCGGCGCCGTGCCTTGGCGGCCAACTCCTTCCGGTTGAGTTTCGCAGTAACTGTGTATCAAAAAGTAAAAAAACAAGACAATTGTAAAATATAGTCTTAATAAAACAGTAGGACAAGGTAATTATTTATACACATAGTGGCATGGTAGAGTAGCACTATAAAATAAAGTACATAACATTTTAAATGTCGCCCGTCCTTCTTCCTTCCACCTGTCTTACACTTTTTAGTTGAACAGTGCACCAGGTGCTCTTCTCCATAAAACTTTCAAAGCGGAGTTGAAATCAGATAGATGAGGCCATTGGTTACTCAATACTCTGGCTCCTAGTCCTATACCAATTAAAGGGAATTCTAGTCTTCTAGTTCACTCTTCAAACGTCCCCAACAACTCATACTTACTTACGACATCGGATAGCGGGCGGACTTTGTCCGCCCGCCATCCGACTGCTAAAAAGGGTGGGGGTCCCGTGGGGACAATTAATTAGGATGATGCGCGCGGCACAGTGGCGGGCGCACCCTGTTTTTTTAAATTTAAATTCTGGTTGGCTTTGCTGAAAGCAATGCTGAATTGTTGTGCTGCTTTTCAAAGCACAACATGACGGGCCCCGCACGGAGCCTGTCACGTTTTGCTTTGAAAGGCGGGGGGGTACCATAGCATAGGTAGGTACCCTCCATGGGGGCCCCCAAGCATACTCTGCAATGTGTGCATGCCTTTCCGTGGCAGACGGCAATGCCGCCGCGCAAAGGCATTCCAAAATGCAGATTATATGGCTGGCGGTGTGGTGAGAGAGACACCACCGCCATATTGAACCCTTTTCCGCCTGGACATGTCTGAATATTTTCTACAGGGATGGCGGGAGGTTTGCCCCTGCGGTGATGGCAGTGAATTCCAGCCAGCCCGGCGGGGGCAATACGCCCACCATCCTAATGGGGCCCTAAGTCACCACTGTACAGTATACATATACATACAGTACACCCTTGCAGTGAGTGTGCTGTCAAGTTCAACAATAGTTAAGGATTATGAATCTAACTTACCACCGCCTGCCACTGGTGCTGCCGCTCCCCCTACCGCTCCGTTGCTATCTGCAACTGCCGCATCCTCGCCCGCCGCGTCGCCTTCGCTGGCCCCGGCAATGGTGGTCGGTAGTGCGCCTAGAAAACATTACACATTTATTAGGCGTCATATACACCTCCCCCCTATTGATCAGTAGCAAGGTTGAAAAATGAGTTAATACTAACATACATCACTAGTACAAATCAGGTAGTAGTAGAGTAGACACTAATAGTTATATGATCATTGTAGCCTTTGCTTGATTAGCCCTAGCCATGCACATGTGACGTTACCTTTACCTTGCAGCTTCTTAAGACACCTTTGAGCCCACATGACCTGCCTCACACTGCTACTGTCTAGTCTACGCGCTGCGTACAAGCGGTCAACAAACATTAACAAGCCACTTTTTTAGGAAGAAGTGGTGTACTACTGTTACTGTTAGTCCATATTGCTTATCCATAGATGCTGCACTTTTTGGCACGGCTGAGAAATGCTTGCAAGTTGCAATATACTAACACACACCATTTCTTTTTTCGCATTACAGACGCAAGATTCCCTTCTACGAACCAGAGCTTCTGAACGATGCACCAACTACCAGTACTAGGTTCTTCTGAGGTGAGGGGTCCCTTCACTCACATCTTCATTTATAAATTTATATAAACTAAATTGCTATGGGATGGTCGTGCTGCCTTCCACCAATGTTCAGTTATCATGATTTAATTCCCAACTGTATAAGTGTAACAATGTATATTGTTTTAATGTTATTGATTTGCCGGTTGGTGCTGCTAAGAAAACAGTGTACAGACCTTCTCAAATTGAAATAAACATTTTAAACTTACATAGACTTGGTGGTATTTGGTGTGGACTAACTTACACGAGTGAGCAAATTAAAGTAAGGGTGTGCATGTGAATTGCTTCCATGACAGAGGTTGGGTGTGTTATGTTCTGGGTTGTCTACTTGTTGGGTATCTTGGGGGGAGGGTTCCGAGACCTAATAGGTATGACAAGACAGCACTATAGTCAAGCAGTGGAATTGTGGTGGGTGCGCAATTTCTGCTTGAGGTGTGCAAGGAAGGTCCAACCTACCATCACCAACATCCTATTTTCTGGTGCAAATGTATGTGCAAGATCCCTACAACAGTGGTATGTCCTATAGGGTATCATATCAAAATATTAAGAAATCTGGTAGGGCTGTGAATGTTCAAAGCCTCAACATCAATAAGAGTAAAAGTAGTACAAGACAACGACCCAACGGATTGTACGAGCTACTGGTGAATATGAGTTTTATATTACAACCTTTCACAAAGAGTGGCACTGGCCAACTGGGCAAGACTAGCTACTACAGTACAGACAGACTGATAGTATGTAGTAGTAGTAGTAGTACTCAGAGTCATCATAGCGGAGGCAGGGATAAGATTTTTGAAGCCGTACAGATCGAAGGATAATTGGTGGTAAAAAAATAGCATTTGGAAACACACTATAGTTCGGGAAAAATGGGGCAGTAAAAGTTATGGAATAAGAAATATTATTAAAAACAAGAAGACTTACTGGGGCCAGCAGAGGAGCCCTCAGCGGTGTCCTTCTGGTGGTGTTCCTGTCCCGCCGACTGCCCAGTCCCTGTCGGTCTGCCCCTGGGTGCTGATGAACAGGAAAGATATAAGAAAGAGACAAACATTGATGGATGGTGTCAAACAAATACAATATTTTTCAACAACGGTCAAAAAACACTTATGTAAACAACAATTGCAATAACTACATTGACCGATCTCATCTGGTCAACATGTAATATCGGGGGATTCGCAGTTCGACTACTTAAGTTACTATTTATCAACAGTAATCCAGTCTTCCATTCTGATTCCAGAAAACTAAGTTACAACTAAGCCTAAGTAGTAGTACAACGTACCACCCAACCTAGCCCACCTATTCCAGGCATGCCAATTGTACATTAAGTATGCATTTCCACTGTATTCCTCAACAATGCGTATGGTCCAATCATGGAGGACACATGAACATGACTACATTTTTTGTATACACCAAATTTTGGTTTGATTGATGCTGATCTGCTACTGCTAAGTAACTGCTAAGCCTACCTCCACTCATTGAACAAACTAGAAAAGGTTCTAAAGACTGCCGTACTAGCAGCACGTCATGTAACTGAGTGAGGGGGGGCATCACGCATACCACTAACCAATTAGAAGCTCATACAAAGTACCTAAACCTAAGTATCAATCCGCCCCTATCTATTAGTGACAGGACAAAGTAAGGAGTGGACGTGAGTCACTGTAGCATTACGTAACTTAATTTCTCTAAAATAAACTCGTAAAGAATCACGCTAAGCAAGCGCAAACGCAAAGCTGCAAACAAGTAAGATTAGTAGTAGCGCAGAAGAGCACCTGTGTCATAATCACAGAAGACTTTTAAACGTTATTAACCTGGAATGTATTGTAAGCAGCAACATTCTAGCTGGTTGGAAGGAAAAAAAGATATTCGCAATATATAACATAGAGCAGAAGAACAGACACAAAGTTGTAATAATTAAATAGGTACTCACCAAGCCCCGGGACCTCCACTCCTAGCAGGTCCAGCAGGTCCTGCTCACGGTCCAGGATGTCGGACCACTGGTGCGTCAGCTGTGCCTGGGTGCGCCGGACCCCAGAGATGCGCGACACTGCCCGGCGCACCTTCCCCCACCGCTGCCGACGCTCCCGGAGGCCGTACCCGGACCCAGGCCTGCCACCTGCTGCCAGGGTTGAGGGGAGGTGGCGCTGCACAAAGAAAATTAGTGCAGCCAACTCCGCCTCCCCAAATAAGGCCCGTGCCTGCACCCCTTGTGGGCGCCGCCTTCCGCAAGGAAGGCGGTCGCGGCTCTGGCTGCGCCGGCGAACAGCCCTACCCTTGGACATGGTTCTGGGGATGGGGCGGGAAAGAAAAGGTAAAATAAATAAAGGAGTAAAGGAAATAAATAGCAGGCAATAGAAAGAGAAAAAGTAGCTAAAAAACAAAAAAAAAGTAGACAAAAACCAAAAATATAGAAGCAGGAAAATAGTTAGAGAAATAATAAGTAATAAAGATCCAAAAAAAGTGGCTATAAACAAAGGATTGAAAAGATTTAGGGAGGATTGAAAATCAGGCCCCAGAACCATACCATAGAGTGAAAAACAAGATGGCCGCGCCCATTGCGACCACGTGCGCAAGTTCGCGCGATATTTTCTCCCCGAGCAAGCAAAAAGCAACGCGATCAAGTAAAAGCGGTCGCGAACAGGAAATATCGACCGCGAACAGGCGCGAACATGCATTGCGCGACCCGGAACAGGAAGTAAGCATCGCAAGAGGGCGGGACAAGTGAAAACAAGATGCCGCGCCCGTGAGCAACCGCATGGGTAAGTTGGCGACCCGCGATCACGCAAAAAATACCGCGAACAGGTGGCAAAAAAACTTCCGCGTCTTCGCGATATTTCCGGCGTGTTTGCAGAGATTTTCTGCATTTTCGCGATAATTTGCGAAATTTAATTTCGCAAATTCCGCCCACCCCTAGTATTTAGTCAGTTTCTAAGTACCAAATAGATTGCTTCAAATGTCTATGCAGTATGCATGTAGTGTTCTAACATACTATACACTTGTCTTTTACACCTTCAATTCCCTAGTCAGTATCCATACACTTCCAGGAAACAGCCTGTCACTTCCTTTGCAGTTCTCTAGAGACCCATTCAACAGCATGTACTAATCCATTCACTGTGCTAAAAGCTAAACACTTATAAATTCACCAAGACACTCTCTTTCCAGTACTCTAATGATTTAGTCACTGCCTAAGTATTCATGCACTGAGCCAGGTCTTAGCACATGGACTTCTTCACACCCCTATCCACTATGCATGCAGTCCTCTAACCATCTACACACTTGTCTTTCACACCTTCAATTCCCCAGACAGTATCCGTTCACTTCCAGCAAACACCCTGTCACACCCCTTGCACTCCTCTAGTGACCCATTCAGCATCATGTACTAATCCATTCACTGCGCCAAACCCTAATAAATTCACCCACGCACTCTCCTTGCAGTACTCTAATCATTCAGTCAGTACCCAAGTACTCATCCAGTGACCCAGGCCTTAGTATATGGACTGCTTCAAACCCTTATCCACTATGCATGCAGTCCTCTAACCACCTACACAATTGTCTTTCTCACCTTCAATTCCCTAGTCAGTATCCATACACTTCCAGGAAATACCCTGTCACTCCCTTTGCAGTCCTCTAGTGACCCATTCAGCACCATGTACTAATCCATTCACTGTGCTAAAACCCAAACATTTATAAATTCACCAAGATACTATCTTTGCAGTACTCTAATCATTCAGTCAGTGTCTAAGTATTCATACACTGAGCCAGGCCTTAGCACATGGACTGCTTCAAACCCCTATGCACTATGCATGCAGTCTTCTAACCACCTAGACACTTGTCTTTCACACTTTCAATTTCCTAGTCAGTATCCATACAGTCCAGCCCTAATCACTGCCTTTGCACTCCTCTAGTGACCCATTCAGTACCAAGTACTAATCCATTCCCTGTGCGAAAAGCCTAGCACTTATAAATTCACCTAGGCACTCTTCTTGCTGTACTCTAATCATTCAGTCAGTACCCAAGTAGTCATGCAGTGAGCCAGGCCTTAGCATATGGACTGCTTTAAATGCCTATGCAGTATGGATGCAGTCCTCTAATCACTTACACAGTTGAGTTTCACACCTTCAATTCCCTAGTTAGTATTCATACTCTTCTAGCAAACACCCTGTCACTCACCCAGTGTGTCTCCTTATAGTACTGTAATCATTTAGTCAGTTAGCATGTAGTCTTTTAGTGAGGTAGGCTTTAGGGCTTGAACTGCTTCAAAGTAGTATGCACTATGCATGTAGTGTTTTAACAATCGTCACACTTGTGGTTCAGGGCTATAGTTTCTTAGTCAGTTTTTATATAAAATGTGTTTGTACAGTAATGGAATAGTATAAATTTGAAAGTTATTAATTTACATTTATTTGTGATTATTTTTTACAGATACAGAACAGGAGTGTTTCTCATCTGTTTGCACTCTTCTCGTGCAAGATTGTTTGGATGAAGGGTCCTTAGGTGTTTCATCATACTTGCTGTGCCGCACAAGTATTTTTTGTTAGGATCCCCTCGTAACAGAACTCTTTGGCAAATCTTGCGAGTGACGAAGGTGGCATTGGTCTTTGTTTGCCCCTTGGAAAAAGTATAACATTTCCTCACCACTGAAGAAAAATGTTGTGGGTGTGGTGCCTTCTGCAAAAAATTTTCCTCAGATTTGGTAAATGTTTTAAAGCGGCAACATTTACAGTTTTTGTAAGTTAAACTTCTAAAATTTTGTTAGCTGTATGCATTTTATATATCTGTGATTTGTTTCTTGTGGTATTTTGTTGAGAATACCATGTTGGTTTTTTTTTAACAATCTTTCTGATTTTCCAGGTCTGTCGTCGACATCTGTGGTTCCCACAGGAGTGTTCCACCTTGTTGTTTTGTATTATTGTTGTTACATTTTGTTTATTAGTTTATTGTTTATATTTATGTTAATAAAAAAATAAAGTTTGAAAATATTTTAGCGTTTATATATTTATTATTATAAAAAATAAAGTTTGAAAACAAAATTAATAATGTTTTTGGTTTTTCTCTTAACTGCTGTGTGACTCTTTCTTGTTCTTATTACTGTTATTTGATGGAGTCCACCATGGTGTTAAATTTTGGGGCACTTATCGCTGGAATACTGGTGATATCTGCAGTTTGCAGCAACTTCTGAATAGTGTGTTAGATTTATCTCAACTTTACTTCCGTTAAAGTGCTGATAATGAAATGGAGAGTAGCCGTTCCCGTGCAAAAAGACACGAGGTGCACCTTTCCGATTTATTCTAAATACTAAAATCCTGTATTGTATTGCACTGAGGTATTGGCTGCACTTACAGTGTACACACAAAATCTATTAAGAAATCTCATTGTATTTATATTGATTGGGAATAGTGCGTCAGGTGCTGGATCTTGACAAGATACACTGCTCAGTTTGTATATTGTTGTGCACACGAAAAAAATCACATCACAACTTTCACACCAATTGCAATGCGAAACAAATTCCGGCGATAAGACACGTTAGCACCAGGGATTTTACACCTGCTTTCTGCTGGTGTTAAGCAGGACAACTACCTGCACCATGAAAGGGAACACAGCCAAGAGCCACACCAGAACACCCACAGGTGCCATAGAGTCAATGAGCATGATACAGGGATACCCATGAGTGCCAGAAGACTTATCTCAACAACTCCAGGACCGCCAATGCCCCCCAAACCCACATCTTAGTAAGTGTGTCTCTGTGGTCATTGTCTTAGCATGATAGGCACGAGCCCTGCAACATCACAGTGTGCTGTCACCTCAGCGTTGGCAGTGAGCCTGGATGTGTAGCTACGCACGCATCCTCCTGCATGCACAACTGGCGTGTGCTGGTCTGGGGTTCACAGGTCAGTGGAGGGGTGTGCCTTTCCGGCAAGGGGAACGTGGTGTCTCGGACATGTCCGTGTACAGGAAGTGCGGTAAGTGTGTCTCTGTGTTCTGGTGTGGCCTGTTACAAGAGCTGCAGCAGTCGGTGTTGTAAAGTGACATGCACCACCTCCAAACGGCACTGTAATTTTGTAGTTGGAATGTAGCAGGACATGCGCAAATAGGCATTACAATGGTGTGCCGTACGAGTGCACGAGATACAACAGCGCACTGTACAAAAGTGTGGGGGCTCGTGGGAGGGAGGAGCAGCCGTTTGGCAGCATAACACACAGTGAACTCGACCATGTGCCACATGCTGGGCATCTCATCCATGATGACCACGGTTGCAGACATCCCACAACACCAACGACTGGCCTTTGTACACATCCTGTATGAATACAGTGTGGTTTTCACTTCTATGATCGTTCAGTGGTGTGATGTTGGCGGGTTGTGTGACTTGTGCTCCTTGTTAGTGTGTTTCATTTTGGCCATTGTTTGTCTATACTTGTGCTGTACTTAAATTTGCATGTGTGCCATTCTGCCCATCTCCACCGGTCCCCCCACTCCCTGCTTCTTCCTCTTCCTAGTGCTGTTGTGTCTATAATTTTGTTGCTGCACACATAAATACATGTAAATAATAAATTAGAATAGTTCCTTGATTCTTTTAGGTTTCAAAACTTCTCTATTGGTTTCTTTTTAATTTTCCATATGAATCGTTTTTTTAAATATTCAACAACACATAGAAGTCAGAAGTGCAACGTATTCTATCAACACACTTTCTAGAACATTCTACAAGATGTGCAGGTTAAAAGTTCATACATTTTTTAAAACTTTACGATATTTTTTGTAACATTTTCTTGAACATTTAACGACACGTGCAGGTTAAAAGTTGACGATTGTTTTAAGTTAGAACAGTGCCTTCCAAATGCAAGTAGCAGGTGTGGTTGAGCTGAGCAAATTTTATCCTATGATATGTACTCCACATTGAAACTGCTTTTTCTTAAACAATCACAAAGATGCTTTTCCACAAAACTAATGTGCACCCTACTTTTAAAAAATAATGCTTTTCATGATATCTTTAGAGATAAGTTATAGATAGGAATTAGCATTTAAAAAACCTTTGAAATTCACTGAAAAAACCATAGGTTTCATGCACGTTATAGTTAGGAATTAGCATTTAATAAACCTTTGAAATTCACTGAAAAAACCAAAGGTTTCAGGGGCGTTATAGTTAGGAATTGGCATTTAAAAAACCTTAGAAATTCACTGAAAAAACCATAGGTTTCAGGGGTGTTATAGTTAGCTGGACATTTCCCTCGTACAAAACCCTAGAAATTCCCCTGTTAAAGTTAGTTCAGCTAACTATAACTCGCGCCCCCGCAATGCACTACTGATGACGTCACATATTACATCACTCATGACATGGTCAGTGACATCACTGATGACATCACTGATGACATCTCAAATGACATCACTGATGACATCACTGATGACATCATCCATTGAGTATGTGTTTCTGAACAGTTTTAATATGTTTAATATATATAGGGAAAGGCCTGTTGAAAAATAAGTGAGTGTACAAGTGTGTGAATGGATGATTTTCTAGGTGCGTAACTGACTCTATAAGTGAGTCATTAAATGTATGTTACTACAGACTAGTGCCTAAACTGTGTGAATGTCTGTATGTGTCTGTGTGTTGGTGTATAAGTGGCTGCATGGTTTTGTGAATAGCTATATGAGTGTCTATATGGATTATTGATTGGTTGTCTGAGTATCTGTATGGGTGCCTGAGTGTTTGTGTGGGTAGGGTGTGTGTGACTCTGTGACTAGATGTGTGAGTGGGTGATTCAGTGGGTGCATGGTTTTAAGAGTGCATCTGTGATGAACTGTATGGTTGAGTGAGTGTATGTATGGGTGTGTCAGGGATTGAATGTATATCTCAGTGGTACATTTCTGACTAACTACATATGTGAATGGCAGTATATATGCGTGTAAGAGTATATAAGTGGGTATATGTGAGAGTGTGTGATTGTGAGAGTGGCTGTATGGATGAGTGTGTGCTTGTATCAATGATTGTATAAGAGCGTAAGAATGTGGCACTATTTTTATGAGTAAGTGAACTTGAGTGTGTATAACTGCATAGGTGAGTAAATGGGAGTGTGATTAATTATTTGCATTACTGACTAGGTGTGACAGTACCTCTATGGATGATTGGTGGTGTGTGAGTGTCTATGTAGGCGTATAAATGCATAAGATAGTCTTGTACGGAGTGACTGTAAGTATGAGTGACTGTACATGTGAATGAGTGGAGGTGTATGTAGACCTAAGAGTTAATAAGTGGGTATGTAGTTATTGGTATTGGAGTATCTATGGTTTTGAGACTAGACGTCTGAAATTTTGAGTTCGTGTATCAACGGTTAAATTAGGGTGTGAGAAGATGCAGTGATTTATCACATGGATGATGTAATCAGTGATGTCATCAGTGATGTCATTTGAGATGTCATCAGTGAATTCATCAGTGATGTCACTGACCATGTCATGAGTGATGTAATATGTGACATCATCAGCAGTGCATTGCGGGGGCGCGAGTTACAGTTAGCTGAACTAACTATAACAGGGGAATTTCTAGGGTTTTGTACGAGGGAAATGTCCAGCTAACTATAACACCCCTGAAACCTATGGTTTTTTCAGTGAATATATATATATATATATATCCACAAAAAGTTTCGCGAAGAAACCCAAGCCTCTTACAGCGGTGGGCTGTGGCGGGGACGCGAACCCCAAATCTCCAACACAATTGTATTTTACTCGTTCTTGAAAAAACGATGCCACAGCCACGTAATCCTTTTCACAGCGTGTTTAATTCAATCTTATTTGGCCAGTCACTTGACGCGTTTCGGAGTACAACTCCTTTGTCACGAGCAAGAGTACATTGCAAATAATCATGTTTATACAAATTGAAAGTGCCACACCCATTTTCAAATAAACTGTGGGAACAGACTACACGGCATATTGTAGTGCAAGGAGCTAAAGGAAAACAGACTTCTTCGTCATATTAATTAAATTTCATTTCAACATTCATTGGTGTTTATTTGTCTAAAATAATTAATTTTAATCAACATTATTTAATTATTTTGTTTATATAAACCTTTTTAATCAGTTTTTAAATAAACTTTATTGATCCATGATTACGGAACAAGAACACATATAGACTCTGTAAGAGATCATGAAATGCCCACTTGGGCTTACAGAGTCTATATGTGTTCTTGTATACCTATATATATGGGAGCAAAACCGGACAAGCCAGCAAAGTTACAGGGGCAGGGGCAGAGGACGCTTCTGGAAGCCCAGAAATCAAAGAGAAGAACCAAGAGAAGCAAGCGAAATTCCGGAAAAAACAGGAGCTCAGACGAGAAGCATGCGACAGAGGAAGAACTTTTAAATTTAGCAATCCCTAATGAGGAACTACAAATTGTTAACCTATCACAAAGACATATGAGTGATGCAGAGTTGTCTTTACTTAAACAAGGTATACATTTTTGCCCTATCCAACCAACGGACATTGCGCAATTGAGAATTGATTTTTATAAATATGTTAGAAAAATTAAACTGGCAAAAATCTACCATGAGAATCAGGATACATGGAACAAAAAGCAACAAAATGTGGCCGTGACAGTTTCTGACTTATTGGCAAAAGATTTGGAAAGTTATGTGACCCTGCTAAACCTGGATGTGGAAAATGAAGATTTGAACATCACATTACAAGCGGCTTGCACCCAGATGGGAGCCGGTTTGAGCATGAAAAAACCTAAATCCAAATACTATCCTCAACTAACACCGGGAAATAAAGTGGATTTATTCCAGGAAACAGTAGTGCAAGATATTCACAAAATGAAACTCTCCAAATACAAGGATAATTTATCCGAATCTGAAAGGAAAGCGCTTTCTGGTTTAGCAGAGGATAATCAAATCGAAATTAAAAATTGCGGACAAAGGTGGCAATATTGTCATTTGGGATCGCAGCGCCTATGCCACAGAAGCGCACCGGCAGTTGAGGAATGACGAGTATTACGAAAAATTGAAATCAAATCCAACAGCTGAAATAAAAAGAGATGTGGATCATAAATTATCAACCTGGGCTCAGAAAAAGTTGTTGGATGAGGTTAAATATTTCACGGTTCAATTTCCTGTAACTGCAACTATTTATTTCCTTCCAAAACTTCATGAGGATTCGAAGAGGCCACCAGGGAGACCTATCTTATCCACTAAAGGAACTCTTTTGGAACCAATATCCAATTATATTGACTTTTTCCTGGCACCTTTTGTTTGCAATTTGAGTTCATATATAAAGGACACCACTAACCTTTTGAGAATTTTACAGGATACCCCTTGTCAGGATAATTATCTCCTCATTACCATGGATGTCATCTCCCTGTACACTAAACTTGAGAATGAGATGGGAATGAAAGCAGTGGAATTTTTTCTTAAAGAAAGAAATATTCACTATAGTGATCATAAAAACATGTTGCTGCAAATGATATCTTTGTGCCTCACGAAAAATATTTTTGTGTTTGGGGAGGAGATCTACCGCCAGAACATGGGTACGGCTATGGGTTTTTCCTTCAGCCCTAACTATGCTTGCCTAGTGATGGGTTGGTGGGTGAAAGAAGTAGCCTGGCACCCTCAGCATGATCAATATGTCAATAAGATTGTCCTGTGGTACCGCTTTATTGATGACCTGCTTTTAATCTGGGACGGAACCAAAGCGGAATTTGATCAATACTTCCTTATTCTGAACTCAAGTTTGTCTAAATTGAAATTCACTTGTGAAATAAGCAATGAGAAAGTGATATTTTTGGATACGGAAATATACATTAAGAATGGTCAAATTGAGACAACTTTACATCGGAAAGCTACAGCCACAAATGCGACACTGTTGGCAACCAGCTTCCACCAACCATCACTCATTGCCAGTATACCATACGGTGAATTCTTGAGGATCAGGAGGATCTGCACGGAACAAGAGGAATGGACAAACCAGAGTCTGAAGACTGCAAGGAGATTTGAACTGCGAAAATACAACAAAGCATTAGTCAAAAAGTGCTGGCAACGGGCGAATGAGAAATCAAGAGAGGAATGTTTGAAGCCTAAACAAGAGATTAAACTTGACACTGAACCCATAAGAATGATTATGGATTTCTCGACTGATGCCAAGAAAATCAGCAAGATCATCAGAAAAAATTGGAAATTGCTACAAATGGATGAAACTGTTAGCAAAATTATTGGTAATCATCCATTAATTACATATCGCAGAGCTCGGAACATGAAAGACAAGTTGGTTAACAGTAATTTCCAAGGAAAAAAGAATGCAAGTTGGTTAAAGACCAATGGTTTCATCAGATGTCAGAAATGCAAAGTGTGTGAAATAGCTAAGCCTACCACTGATTTCAGTCTAGCAAATGGAAAAACTTGGCGAATTAAGCAGCTCATTTCATGTAAAAGCCAATTCACAATCTATGTTATTGAGTGCCCGTGTAAATTAAAATATGTGGGCAGCACCACCTGTGAATTAAAAAAGCGTATCTTGGAACACACACGTGCTGTAACGAACAAAGATACCACGAATGCTGTTGCTAGACATATGGGTCAGGTTCACACAAACAATTGGAAGCTTCTGAAATTCTATGGAATTGAATCCATTCCATTATCTATCAGAGGTGGCAACAGAGAGAGAATCTTAAGGCAGAAAGAATCTTGTTACATCATCAAACTTAGAACATTAACACCTCATGGCCTGAATCAAAGTGAGGAACTGTACAGCCACCTGTGATGTGAATGGATATCATTATTATTTTCTAGACTTACTGGTTAAGAGACAAAAAAGTTTTGTAGGGGCATTTATCTTTGATATACTTATCTGATATATTTATCTGATCAATGGGACTGGTGTTCTGTTACTTACGCTTATTTCTTGGCCTTATTCTTATGCTTATATCATTTTTTTGTCTTTTTCTTATACTTTTTCTTATTTTTTGGAAATCTGGTATTGCTTCGTATTCTATAAATTCTTTCTCATATGATAGATTGGGTAACCATAGGGAGAGCAATCAATTGAATTTGAAGTCTGGTCCTAATGCTTAGCGCTCACACCCCACTGGAGGGGTTTTAATAATTACATTTATATCGAGATGATGTATGTATATTGTGGAGGCAATTGGTTCAACTCCTTATTCAATTAAGAACCATCCTGGAGCATGAATTTAATGGCACTAGGATCATTGTTTGAATTTAAATTTAAATTTAAATTTACCCTAATCAGCATGATGAGGGGGATTTTGAAAATATATAAAAATTATGATGTTTGTGAACACATACATGTGATTATTGTGGATTAACATGCAATTGTGAAATGATTTGTTTTCTTTGCAAACTACATCTCCCATAATGCTTGTATCCCCACATGACAGGAAGTGGGATGTGCTCCTTGAATGCCGGTACTTATGCGAGTTCCATTGTGAGAGACAGTGTCGTGATCAAGGTCTTGTGGCAAGACCGAAACGCGTTGATTCTACTGTGGATTTCTCTGCTGAGGGCGAATTTGAAATAAAAGCATTATATCGGATCTACGGAGTGCGACCCTGATTCTCCCTGTGTGGGAGTTGTGGACATATATATATATATATATATATATATATATATATATATATATATATATATATATATATATTACCTACTGGCGGTCGCCAGTAGGTAGTTATAGTTAGGACCCCTTTTCCATAGGAAAACCTCAACATTCTATTTTGAATAACTTTGGCGCCGGTCGATGAATCCTCGCGAATTTCTCAAAATAGGTGGGGCGCTACGCTCCGCTCCTATACCTGAAAGTCTCGGGGGGATTCGTCAAGCGGGGGCTGAGATAAAAGGGGGGTCCCAAAATGCGTTTTTCCCATGCATTTTTCCATAGGACCTTTAGAACGAGCTACAGCCCGAACGGCTGAACAGAATTACTAGAAATTTGGCAGAGAGGTAGTCCCTAGGTCAAGGAAGTGCCTTTTGTAGGTTTGGTGTAAATCTGTTCAGTAGATTCTGAGAAAATAGCCTTTAAATCAATATATATATCTGAGCCCGCTTACGGTACGCTTACCGTACGCTTACCGTAAGCGTACGGTGGCGTGCGCGAGCGCGATTCTGATTGGCTCTTAGATCTTAGTAAACATTCGAATCGGCCGAAACCAGGAAGCGGCGTCCGCCATTTTGTCTCTCGCATTGAGAGTTATTTCTCAAACTTGATGCCCAAAAACATGTTACGGGGCATTTTTGACAACTCCCTCCCACACAGTCATGTTGAGGGAGTCCCCAAACATCCCCCAAGAGCAAAAACGGTTTTATTTTTTTTTCGGCAATTTCGCCGAGTACGCTTACCGTACGCTTACCGTAAGCGTACGGTAAAAAAAATAAAATAAAAAAAACACTATCCACACTTACCCCACCCCCTGTGCTTTTGGTGGCCGGAGGCCACCAAATGTACAGGGCTTATTAATAGGTAAAAAAAACTAAATTTTGGCAACATGAAATTATAAAATCGAAATAAAAAAAACACTATCCACATTGACCCCACCCCCTGTGCTTTTGGTGGCCGAAGGCCACCAAATGTACAGGGCTTATTAAAGTTGATAAAAACCGTGCACGGAACGAACTGCGTTAAGTGGGCGCGCACGCCTCGAATGGCGTAAAGTAACTTAGCATTTAAAAAACCGTACAAATTCACTGAAAAAACCATAGGTTTCACACACGTTATAGTTAGGAATTAGCATTTAAAAAACCTTGCAAATTCACTGAAAAAACCATAGGTTTCACACATGTTATAGTTAGCGGAAATTTTACTGATAAAAAACCAGTGAAATTGCCCCGTTATAGTTAGTGCTGGCAACTATAACTCACGCGACCGCAATCTTCTGCTGATGACATATGTGTCTTTATGAAAAAAAAATATTTGTAATATATGTATAGCTAAAAATGTATGGAAGAAGACATGGGCAAATAAGTGTCTAAATACAGTATTAGCATCAGCAGAGGATTGCGGTCGCGTGAGTTATAGTTGCCAGCACTAACTATAACGGGGCAATTTCACTGGTTTTTTATCAGTAAAATTTCCGCTAACTATAACATGTGTGAAACCTATGGTTTTTTCAGTGAATATATATATATATATATCCACATGAAAACTGCTCACACAGTGAAGCGCCCACTCGACGTTGAAATTTCACCTTTATTGATTTCAACTGAGAGCAACGAGTCAAAGCGCACAGACACAAGCAGGGTCTCTTCAAGCCTTTTACCACCAACGCATTTCTGGAGACATTTCTCCCTTCCTCATGGCTGGCTTATGGAGGAGAGATTCAGCTGCCTTGCATTCTCATGTATTTAACAAGGTACATAGTCCCACCCTCTAGGGCGTGTTGCACAGTGGCATTCTGGTTCTTGTAGTAAGGGTAAATATAATCGATAGTGGAGGCAGCAGTCACTCAACCTTCCCAAATTAAAATCCATCGGGTTGCTCCTACCTCATTGTGCTGGACACGTTGCTTTTCTTGCGCCAGATTGAAAGGTGACGCCGTTCCTGTGTGGTGTCCTATTCTGAGAACATCTGGACCTGCACCGTCAGCAGGGGGGCAGCTTCGTGACCGGAGCGGGCCACTAAATATCCACATGAAAACTGCTCACACAGTGAAGCGCCCACTCGACGTTGAAATTTCACCTTTATTGATTTCAACTGACAGCAACGAGTCCAGCGCACAGACACAAGCAGGGTCTCTTCAAGCCTTTTACCACCTACGCGTTTCTGGAGACATTTCTCCCTTCCTCATGGATGGCTTATGGAGGAGAGATTCAGCTGCCTTGCATTCTCATGTATTTAACAAAGTACATAGTCCCACCCTCTAGGGCATGTTGCACAGTGGCATTCTGGTTCTTGTAGTAAGGGTAAATATAATCCATAGTGGAGGCAGCAGTCACTCAACCTTCCCAAATTAAAATCCATCGGGTTGCTCGTACCTCATTGTGCTGGACGCGTTGCTTTTCTTGCACCAGATTGAAAGGTGACGCCGTTCCTGTGTGGTGTCCTATTCTGAGAACATCCAGACCTGCACCGTCAGCAGGGGGGCAGCTTTGTGACCGGAGCGGGCCACTAAATATCCACATGAAAACTGCTCACACAGTGAAGCGCCCACTCGACGTTGAAATTTCACCTTTATTGATTTCAACTGACAGTAACAAGTCCAGCGCACAGACACAAGCAGGGTCTCTTCAAGCCTTTTACCACCGACGCGTTTCTGGAGACATTTCTCCCTTCCTCATGGCTGGCTTATGGAGGAGAGATTCAACTGCCTTGCATTCTCATGTATTTAACAAAGTACATATTCCCGCCCTCTAGGGCGTGTTGCACAGTGGCATTCTGGTTCTTGTAGTAAGGGTAAATATAATCCATATTGGAGGCAGCAGTCACTCAAACTTCCCAAATTAAAATCCATCGGGTTGCTCGTACCTCATTGTGCTGGACGTGTTGCTTTTCTGGCGCCAGATTGAAAGGTGACGCCGTTCCTGTGTGGTGTCCTATTCTGAGAACATCTGGACCTGCACCGTCAGCAGGGGGGCATCTTCGTGACTGGAGCGAGCAACTAAATATCCACATGAAAACTGCTCACACAGTGAAGCGCCCACTCGACGTTGAAATTTCACCTTTATTGATTTCAACTGACAGCAACGAGTCCAGCGCACAGACACAAGCAGGGTCTCTTCAAGCCTTTTACCATATATATATATATACCCATATATATATATATATATTCACTGAAAAAACCATAGGTTTCAGGGGCGTTATAGTTAGCTGGACTTTTCACTCGTACAAAACCATTGAAATGCCCCCGTTATAGTTAGTTCAGCTAACTATAACTCGCGTGCCCGCAAAGCACTGCTGATGACATCACATATTACATAACTCATGACATGGTCAGTGACATCACTGATGACATCTCAAATGACATCACTGATGACATCACTGATGACATCATCCAGTGAATGTGTGTTTTTCTGAAAATTACATATGTTTTATATATGTATATCTCAAGGTCGATGGAAGAATAAATGGGTATATAAGTGTCTAAATGGATGATTTGTTTTTGAAAAATTGATTGTATAACTGACTGATTAAGTGTATCTTAGTGAATACATGGCTTAGTGAGTAATGTTTAAATATGTAAATATCTGTATAAGTCTCTCACTTTGTGTATGAGTGGCTGCATGGGTTGGTAAGTAGCTACATGAGTGTTTATATAGGTTATTAGTTGGTTTTTTGAGTGTCAGTATGAGTGTCTGAGTGTCTGTATGGTTCGGTGGGGGGTATTACGTAGTGCATAGGTGCATGAATGAGTGACTCACTGTTTGTATGTGTTGAAGACAGCATGTGTGCAGGACTGTATGGGTGGATGAGTGTGTGCATGGGTGTGTTAGTGAGTGAATGACTGTCTCAATAGTGTCTTTATGAGTAACTACATATATTTAAAACTAATATATGTGACTATTGGTGTATATAAGTGAGTATATGTGAGAGTGAGAGATTGAAAGAGTTCCTGTATGAATAAGTATGTGTTTCTATAAGTGATTGTTGAAAAGACTAAGTATGTGTAAGTTTCTGGAGAAGTAAGTGTGGTGGTATGTGTATAACTGTATATGCAAGTAAATGGATGTTTGATTCTTTATTAGCATCAGTGACTATGTGTGTGAGTAACTCTATGGATGAGTGGCGTTGTGTAACAGGATGTATAGGTGTATGAGTACATATGATGAGTGAGTACATGTATGAGTGACTGTATAGGACTGTTGGTGAATGAGTGGATGTGTATGTGGATCTTAGAATTACTGAATAGTTTGTTGTAACTGATATTGGTATGTCCATTGTTTTGAAAATTTTAGTTTCTATTTTTGAATGTGTGTATCAAAGGTTATATTAGGGGGAGAGGAGGTCTGCCTCTTAATCACAAGGATGATGTCATCAGTGATGTCATTTGAGATGTCATCAGTGATGTCATGAGTGATGTCACTGACCATGTCATGAGTGATGTAATATCATATGTGACGTCATCAGCAGTGCATTGCGGGCGCGCGAGTTATAGTTAGCTGAACTAACTATAACAGGGGAATTTCAATGGTTTTGTACGAGTGAAAAGTCCAGCTAATTATAACGCCCCTGAAACCTATGTTTTTTTCAGTGAATTTCTAAGGTTTTTTAAATGCTAATTCCTAACTATAACGTACCTGAAACCTATGGTTTTTTCAGTGAATATATATATATATATATATATATATATATATAGCTCCACAGAGAGAGTTGCCTGCAGTAAGAGAGCCACACCAAAGGTAAGTAAATCTTGCTCGTGTTTATTGAAGGTAAATAAAGACAAGCCTCACGATGCCTCACAGAAAATTGAGTCAAGCCCGACGCGTTTCTTGTCTAGGGCACTGGACTGCTGTGGATTCAAGATACAGCAGTTTCCCGGCAAAACTTAAATATCATCAAGTCCTGCCCACAAAGGGCACGGCCACGCTTGGCCTATTGGTCGATGTATAGCCTTCGTTTTTCTACAGTGAGTTGCCATACTTGTAACCAGTAAAACACATAAAATCCATATTAGGTAGCGATAAGCACAATGCTGCTTGAATTTGCTGCTTACATCTTCTGATGCAATCACCTGCTCCCAAAGCCGTAACGTCGATTGCCGTCACAGTGGGTCTGCACAACGGTGCAGCGGGGCTTCTCTCGCGGCTCAGGCTGTGCCGCTATATATCCACAGAGAGAGTTGCCTGCAGTAAGAGAGTCACACCACAGGTGAGTAAATCTTGCTAGTGTTTATTGAAGGAAAGTAAAGACAAGCCTCACGATGCCTCGCAGAAAATTGAGTCCAGCCCGACGCGTTTCGTGTCTAGGGCACTTCATCATGGGCTCTGGACTGCTGTGGATTCAAGATACGGCAGTTTCCCGGTAAAACTTAAATATCATCAAGTCCCGCCCACAAAGGGCGCGGCCACCCTTGGCCTATTGGTCGATGTAATGCCTTTGTTTTCCTACAGTGAGTCGCAATACTTGTAACCAGTAAAACACATAAAATCCATATTCAGTAGCAATAAGCACAATGCTGCTTGAATTTGCTGCTTACATCCTCTGATGCAATCACCTGCTCCCAAAGCCGTAACGTTGAGTGGCGTCACAGCGGGTCTGCACAACGGTGCAGCGGGGCTTCTCTCGTGGCTCAGGCTGTGCCACTATATATCCACAGAGAGAGTTGCCTGCAGTAAGAGAGCCACACCACAGGTGAGTAAATCTTGCTTTTGTTTATTGAAGGAAAGTAAAGACAAGCCTCACTATGCCTCGCAGAAAATTGAGTCCAGCCCGATGCGTTTCGTGTCCCGGGCACTTCAACATGGGCTCTGGACTGCTGTGGATTCAAGATATGACAGTTTCCCGGAAAAACGTAAATGTCATCAAGTCCCGCCCACAAAGGGTATATATATATATATATTACCTACTAGCGGTTGCCAGTAGGTAGTTATAGTTAGGACCTATTTTCCATTGGAAAAGCATTTTTTTTTTCTAATAACTTTGTCGTCTGACGAATCTTTGTGAAATTTTCAAAACTAATAGGGTGCTGCGGTCAGCTCCTGTCGTCAAAGATAAAGGGTGATTTGCCAAGGGAGGGCTGAGTAAAAAGGGGGGTCCTAAAACGTGTTTTCCCCATGTTCTT
This sequence comes from Triturus cristatus, assembly GCF_964204655.1. NCBI lineage: Eukaryota > Metazoa > Chordata > Amphibia > Caudata > Salamandridae > Triturus > Triturus cristatus. The sequence goes on from NC_140594.1 coordinate 463,183,148, forward strand.
TTTCATAGCAAAATTTTGACATGGCTACAGCCCGAACTGCTGAACGGAATTATGCCAAATTTGCCAAAAAGGTAGCCCTTGGCTCAGAAAGAGTCCTTTTTGTTAAATGGTGTATATCCGTTCAGTAGTTCATGAGAAATTCAAAAAATAGAGTTCGGAAAATCAATTTCCCATAGGAAACTTTAGACACAGCTACAGCCCAAACTGATGAATGGAATGACACCAAATTTGGCAAAAAGGTAGTGCTTGTTTCCGAAAGCGTCCTTTTTTTTAAATGGTGTAAATCCGTTCAGTAGTTGCTGAGAAATTAAAAGATAAAAGTTTCGATATATAGGAACGCATTGGAGTCGTGACCCCTCCCGACCACGAGCTTCACTGTGATTGGCTGTCAACACTCCAAACCAGGTAGTGTTGGCAGCCATCTTGTGACTCAGTAGAACAGAGTCATAAGAAAACAGTAAAACAAAGGTGAATAACAAGAAAAGGGGGCAGGGTAGAAACACCCTGACCCCTCAGGCCTGATCAGGGGTCCCACAAAGACCCCCAGGACCAAAAATAGCATTTTTTAAAAATAATTTTGGCGGATGTCACGCTGGGGTTGCAAATCCCGCGAAATTATAAAAATTAAAAAAATCATGGGCTCCTGCACTTCATTTTAAAAAAGCGCCCTGTGGGCTAGGTCCCACCTCCCCGGGGCTATGTATATTGTATGCGGGAGGGTACGTGGCCCTCCCAGAGCCCCAGAGACTGCCACATCCTGGGGCTTTTGTTTTAATGTGGGGGGGCCCTCAAGGTCCCCTCAAGACCCGGGCACCACCACCTCCCCGGGGCTTTAAACACGTTGGGAGGAGGTCAGCAAGTCACCGTGTCATATCAAACTCTGCTTTGGATTTTGGTAGCGAGAGCAGGTTTCTTGCTTTCGCTTCCAAAACCCAAGGCGGATTGGTTTTCCACATGGGGAGCTGCATGTCAGCAGCTCCCCGTGTGGAAAAGCAATGCCAGCTCCCGCAGGAGACGTGGAGCCTGCGGGACTGTAGGGGATTGGGGCTCACCCCACGGTCCCTAAACATTTGGGCATGCCCCGGGGTATGGGGTCCCCGGGGCGAATGTAAATTAATGAAAGTGGATATATATTTTCTTTTAATTGGATTCATGACCCTAGCGCGGTGCTCAGCGCGGCTGCATTGTGTGAACGCGATGGGTGTGCGGCTCTCAGCGCGTCCCCCAGTGTGAATGCGATGGGTACATGGTGCTCAGCACGGCCCCCCTAGTGTGAACACGATAGGTGCATGGTGCTCAGTGCGGCCCCCTAGTGTGAACACGATGGGTGCGTGGCTCTAAGTCACACTGGGTGCGCGACTCCAAGCAAAAATAATTAATATTTTTTAAATATAAATTTAGGTTATATGTTGGCTAATTGGGTGGCTCTAAAAAGAGCCCTTGTGTTTATTATGAGTTTCTTGCAGCTAAATGTCAGTGCAGATGCAGAGCTTTAGGTTGTTGAGAAACACTTTGTTCCCTTCATCAGTGAAGTGTACTCTGTCACTTCTGTAGATGCCCTCCATATGGAAACATAGATTGTTGTTATATATGGAGCCCATTTTATGGGCTCTGAGGTAGGCAAAAACAGCTTTATTGACATTCTTCCTAGCTTTCTCAATCTTAGGACAACATTTCTATCTTTCGCATATGTTAGAGTATACAAAGGCAGTTTTGGGGAAAAGCAACATCAATTCTGCAAAGGTGTCCTTCATTAGCATTTCCAGATCTACCAAAGTCAATGTGCCTAGCTCATTGCAACCACAGTGCACAATCATGAGGTCAGGGGGTTGGAGATGTAAAAAGGTTTTAACCGAAGGCATCAATTGGTGCCACTTTTAAACTCTCTGTCCAATCAATTTAATGTCTACATTTTGCAAAGTTAGGTCTCTGTCAATACCTCTGCGTTCAGCATACTTTTTGCACCAGAAAACATAGCTGTGCCCAACAATCCACACTGAAAGCATCTTGAAGTGATGACTGGAGGTAATGAAAAGATATCTGTAGCTGAGTTAGTCAGTTGGTAGAATGAGAGATATCTAAAAGGGTAGACAAAATGGTCTTTTTAAGAAAGTAGAGATTAGATTAGCTGTTTAAGAACATTGTACATTCAAAAATAGGGTGCATTTTACTTTGTTTAAAAAGCAAGTTTGTTATTGGTTAGTAAAAAGTGTTTGGAAGGTACAGGAGAAAGCATAATGTCATTATTTGCAAAGCCAACCACATTTGCTGTTGTAATTTAGAATATTGTGTGGTGAACTTGTGACCTGTCAGTTAAGTTGATTGTTGCATGACCTGTTGCTATGGAAACTGACATTAAGCAGAAGGGGTAAAGATTAAGGTCAGTTGATAAGTGATATTATTTGTGACCATTGGAAATGAGTTTTACGTGGGGCATCCTGACCGGCAGGAGGAGGCAAGATGGCGACCGATTGACAGCGTCGTGAAGGAGCTCCGCTGTGTCTCTCCTTATGAAGCGGCTCGAAATTTCGTAGATCACGCTTCGCATCGCAATATGTGTAAGGAAAGAAATATACGCATTGGCCCCCAACGGTAAAAGTAAAAACTGGAAGGCAAATATATTACCGGAACCCGAGATCGGGCAAAATTTACCTGTGTTGTTTGTTCTCGCTATTGGCGGCGGCAGCGGCGTCAAGGAAGCTCAGAGCTCATGGATCAACGCTGGGCTGCGTGAGTTGCTTCCGGTACAGCTGGATGGTGGAAGGCGGGCAGTTAAACGAACAGATTGCAACGTGTGGAGGAGACTGCATTACGCTTTCTGGAATAAAGGCGGCTATGGGCAAAGGAACAAAAGCTGCGTGGAGCTACATTGTTTCATCAAGTATACTAAAAGCATCTTTCGACAATCTACGCAAGCTAGGATGACTGGTAAGGGGGCAAGAGGTGGCAAGGGATAAAGTGGACAGATACCCTCACTGTTAAATTCTGTGCCGGCAAATTCATCCTCTGCACTCACACGCATGGGGAAAAAGACGGACTTAACTTGTGCAAGCGACAAAGAAGGGGGTGAAAAGGGTGAAAAGGGTGATTTTCGGCGCAAAGGCATGCAGGGAAAGGACTCAGCTTCTAGCTCTATGGGGAGGAGAAGCAACCTACGTTTACTCAAAGAAGCTGACAACTCACAACCCCTAATCTCAAGTAGCTTTGCAGTAGCAAGTGAAGTTGTGCTAAACGATTCAGGCAGCACCCTTGGTGATCGGGATATGAGAGAGGTGTTGGCCTCCAAATCTCTCGCACCTGATGATACTAATGTTTTTTTGACCGACAGTCACATTTGCCCCCTTACTTTATCAGATAATTGTAATAGCTTGATAACCACTACCAGTGTTATTAACGGTGCAAAAGATTGCGATGCTACTCCTACATCTGCAACACTCAATGCCTGTGCACTTATAGATCCGATTAAAAAAACACCATATAATCAGGATAAGTTTTACTCGCTGACGGATGATTCTGAAATATCCGACATCAGCATTTCACTGTCAAGTGGAGAGGAAGGCAAGAAGTGTTATAGCAGCCCTAACACTGATGTCCCGAGAACTAAAATAAAAAAACAACAATTGATGGACAGAATGCAGAACAATGTCATACATTCACCCCAGTACAGAGATCTGGGCCTAAATCCATTGTTTTTTTGCTCACCATGCCATTCCAGTTTGAACCCAGCCATATGCAAATCAGTCTTGACCCTGTGCCCCATGGGAACAGTCCAGCCCGAACTGCCAAGCCAGGTCCTCCCTGGACTGGAAACAAGCATCCTAGGACCGGTTTCGGGCTTTCAGCCCTCGTCAGCCAGGATAGCTTGATTCCAGTGGCATGGAGAGCAAGGGACTCACGTCTGAGCATACCCTTCCCACTCGGGGTGACAAATGCAAAAACAACAATTGATGGACAGAATGCAGAACAATGTCATACATTCACCCCAGTACAGAGATCTGGGCCTAAATCCATCGTTTTTTTGCTCACCATGCCATTCCAGTTTGAACCCAGCCATATGCAAATCAGTCTTGACCCTGTGCCCCATGGGAACAGTCCAGCCCGAACTGCCAAGCCAGGTCCTCCCTGGACTGGAAACAAGCATCCTAGGACCGGTTTCGGGCTTTCAGCCCTAGTCAGCCAGGATAGCTTGATTCCAGTGGCATGGAGAGCAAGGGACTCACGTCTGAGCATACCCTTCCCACTCGGGGTGACAAATGCAAAAACAACAATTGATGGACAGAATGCAGAACAATGTCATACATTCACCCCAGTACAGAGATCTGGGCCTAAATCCATCGTTTTTTTGCTCACCATGCCATTCCAGTTTGAACCCAGCCATATGCAAATCAGTCTTGACCCTGTGCCCCATGGGAACAGTCCAGCCCGAACTGCCAAGCCAGGTCCTCCCTGGACTGGAAACAAGCATCCTAGGACCGGTTTCGGGCTTTCAGCCCTCGTCAGCCAGGATAGCTTGATTCCAGTGGCATGGAGAGCAAGGGACTCACGTCTGAGCATACCCTTCCCACTCGGGGTGACAAATGCAAAAACAACAATTGATGGACAGAATGCAGAACAATGTCATACATTCACCCCAGTACAGAGATCTGGGCCTAAATCCATCGTTTTTTTGCTCACCATGCCATTCCAGTTTGAACCCAGCCATATGCAAATCAGTCTTGACCCTGTGCCCCATGGGAACAGTCCAGCCCGAACTGCCAAGCCAGGTCCTCCCTGGACTGGAAACAAGCATCCTAGGACCGGTTTCGGGCTTTCAGCCCTCGTCAGCCAGGATAGCTTGATTCCAGTGGCATGGAGAGCAAGGGACTCACGTCTGAGCATACCCTTCCCACTCGGGGTGACAAATGCAAAAACAACAATTGATGGACAGAATGCAGAACAATGTCATACATTCACCCCAGTACAGAGATCTGGGCCTAAATCCATCGTTTTTTTGCTCACCATGCCATTCCAGTTTGAACCCAGCCATATGCAAATCAGTCTTGACCCTGTGCCCCATGGGAACAGTCCAGCCCGAACTGCCAAGCCAGGTCCTCCCTGGACTGGAAACAAGCATCCTAGGACCGGTTTCGGGCGTTCAGCCCTCGTCAGCCAGGATAGCTTGATTCCAGTGGCATGGAGAGCAAGGGACTCACGTCTGAGCATACCCTTCCCACTCGGGGTGACAAATGCAAAAACAACAATTGATGGACAGAATGCAGAACAATGTCATACATTCACCCCAGTACAGAGATCTGGGCCTAAATCCATCGTTTTTTTGCTCACCATGCCATTCCAGTTTGAACCCAGCCATATGCAAATCAGTCTTGACCCTGTGCCCCATGGGAACAGTCCAGCCCGAACTGCCAAGCCAGGTCCTCCCTGGACTGGAAACAAGCATCCTAGGACCGGTTTCGGGCTTTCAGCCCTCGTCAGCCAGGATAGCTTGATTCCAGTGGCATGGAGAGCAAGGGACTCACGTCTGAGCATACCCTTCCCACTCGGGGTGACAAATGCAAAAACAACAATTGATGGACAGAATGCAGAACAATGTCATACATTCACCCCAGTACAGAGATCTGGGCCTAAATCCATCGTTTTTTTGCTCACCATGCCATTCCAGTTTGAACCCAGCCATATGCAAATCAGTCTTGACCCTGTGCCCCATGGGAACAGTCCAGCCCGAACTGCCAAGCCAGGTCCTCCCTGGACTGGAAACAAGCATCCTAGGACCGGTTTCGGGCTTTCAGCCCTCGTCAGCCAGGATAGCTTGATTCCAGTGGCATGGAGAGCAAGGGACTCACGTCTGAGCATACCCTTCCCACTCGGGGTGACAAATGCAAAAACAACAATTGATGGACAGAATGCAGAACAATGTCATACATTCACCCCAGTACAGAGATCTGGGCCTAAATCCATCGTTTTTTTGCTCACCATGCCATTCCAGTTTGAACCCAGCCATATGCAAATCAGTCTTGACCCTGTGCCCCATGGGAACAGTCCAGCCCGAACTGCCAAGCCAGGTCCTCCCTGGACTGGAAACAAGCATCCTAGGACCGGTTTCGGGCTTTCAGCCCTCGTCAGCCAGGATAGCTTGATTCCAGTGGCATGGAGAGCAAGGGACTCACGTCTGAGCATACCCTTCCCACTCGGGGTGACAAATGCAAAAACAACAATTGATGGACAGAATGCAGAACAATGTCATACATTCACCCCAGTACAGAGATCTGGGCCTAAATCCATCGTTTTTTTGCTCACCATGCCATTCCAGTTTGAACCCAGCCATATGCAAATCAGTCTTGACCCTGTGCCCCATGGGAACAGTCCAGCCCGAACTGCCAAGCCAGGTCCTCCCTGGACTGGAAACAAGCATCCTAGGACCGGTTTCGGGCTTTCAGCCCTCGTCAGCCAGGATAGCTTGATTCCAGTGGCATGGAGAGCAAGGGACTCACGTCTGAGCATACCCTTCCCACTCGGGGTGACAAATGCAAAAACAACAATTGATGGACAGAATGCAGAACAATGTCATACATTCACCCCAGTACAGAGATCTGGGCCTAAATCCATCGTTTTTTTGCTCACCATGCCATTCCAGTTTGAACCCAGCCATATGCAAATCAGTCTTGACCCTGTGCCCCATGGGAACAGTCCAGCCCGAACTGCCAAGCCAGGTCCTCCCTGGACTGGAAACAAGCATCCTAGGACCGGTTTCGGGCTTTCAGCCCTCGTCAGCCAGGATAGCTTGATTCCAGTGGCATGGAGAGCAAGGGACTCACGTCTGAGCATACCCTTCCCACTCGGGGTGACAAATGCAAAAACAACAATTGATGGACAGAATGCAGAACAATGTCATACATTCACCCCAGTACAGAGATCTGGGCCTAAATCCATCGTTTTTTTGCTCACCATGCCATTCCAGTTTGAACCCAGCCATATGCAAATCAGTCTTGACCCTGTGCCCCATGGGAACAGTCCAGCCCGAACTGCCAAGCCAGGTCCTCCCTGGACTGGAAACAAGCATCCTAGGACCGGTTTCGGGCTTTCAGCCCTCGTCAGCCAGGATAGCTTGATTCCAGTGGCATGGAGAGCAAGGGACTCACGTCTGAGCATACCCTTCCCACTCGGGGTGACAAATGCAAAAACAACAATTGATGGACAGAATGCAGAACAATGTCATACATTCACCCCAGTACAGAGATCTGGGCCTAAATCCATCGTTTTTTTGCTCACCATGCCATTCCAGTTTGAACCCAGCCATATGCAAATCAGTCTTGACCCTGTGCCCCATGGGAACAGTCCAGCCCGAACTGCCAAGCCAGGTCCTCCCTGGACTGGAAACAAGCATCCTAGGACCGGTTTCGGGCTTTCAGCCCTCGTCAGCCAGGATAGCTTGATTCCAGTGGCATGGAGAGCAAGGGACTCACGTCTGAGCATACCCTTCCCACTCGGGGTGACAAATGCAAAAACAACAATTGATGGACAGAATGCAGAACAATGTCATACATTCACCCCAGTACAGAGATCTGGGCCTAAATCCATCGTTTTTTTGCTCACCATGCCATTCCAGTTTGAACCCAGCCATATGCAAATCAGTCTTGACCCTGTGCCCCATGGGAACAGTCCAGCCCGAACTGCCAAGCCAGGTCCTCCCTGGACTGGAAACAAGCATCCTAGGACCGGTTTCGGGCTTTCAGCCCTCGTCAGCCAGGATAGCTTGATTCCAGTGGCATGGAGAGGAAGGGACTCACGTCTGAGCATACCCTTCCCACTCGGGGTGACAAATGCACCGAGAACTAAAATAGCCGCTAAAAAACTATCTAAAAAGAGAGGTAAAGAGATGATAATTTCTCGGAGAATGAGAGTGTGCGAGAGTTGAAATGGGATTATAACAATATGCCTCTTAAATTGGCCGCAAACTCCTCCACAATTACTGGGCTCACTCCAACCCACAATAACCTAACCACCTGTGGCAGTGGTAGCAGCAAAATGGGCGATCACGGAGGTCACGGGGCTTCTAGTAATGAACCCGCTTTGGCAGTTATTTTGCAGTCGATCAAAGGTTTTCAGGATGAAGTCAAGGATGATAATCGAAGATCCCACATGGCTGCCAAAAAACTACAAGGGGCAGTGAGAAACGTTGGTAAAACCTGTTCAGAAATTGCGGATCGGATGACTATGGTGGAGGGAAGAACCGAAAAGGTTGAAAAAGATGTGGCGATATTACAGACACAGCATAATGAACAACATGGGGTAGTAATGGATCTGATGTGGAAGATGGAGGAGCAGGAAAACCGGCAGAGACGTAACAACCTCCACTTTTTAGGAATTCCGGAGGGAATTGAAAAGAATGACCCCAGAAAATTCATGATCAATCTCCTAAAAGGTGCACTCCCAGAAATACAGACATGGGACTTGGAGCGGGAAATACAAAGAGCCCATAGATTTCCCCTTTTTCTCGGTAAACACACATCAACGGCACAACACCCACGTGTTATACTCGTATTCTTTGGAAACTTTCTTCTCCGCCAAACCTTTTCTTATCTGGCTAGACCAACCAAGAGACGAACTTTCGAGGGAGTAACTTTTTTTACCAGACCTATTTCGCTCATGCCACAGTGGAGCGCAGGTGGAGACTCCGGCAACTCTTTGATCCATTTCAGAAGTTGGGAGCTGAGGTGTATTTGCAGAATCCGGCCAGACTGAAGATAAGGGGCTACCCGTAGCTTCATCTCTGAAATTCAGGCGCCAAAATATCTTGAGGAAGTTTCAGAACATAAATAATATAAAGTCAACATGTAAAGCTTATTTCAGGATGAAATAGCTCGGAACGCGGTCAAGGACACCAGTTGGGATTATCAAGTGGTGGGGGCATGGTCTCTGTCAGGGTTTCTGATAAATGCTGTTCTGCTTGGGCTTGGAGAGTTGACCTGGGCCTCCCGTCTAGGCTGCACTGACACTATATTTTTTTGCCTTTTTCTTTTTCTAAAATTTTTTATTTCAAGATTTTGCTTTTTGGTTGTTTGATGTATTAGGGCTCACTGCTATTTTGGACTGGGCTAGTTTTCCTTCTTTTTTGGCTTTGCAAAAGTGTGATTGTAGTTTAAGGTGGGGAGACCCAGCGGGCGCGCGGGGGTCTGTTTGTTGGATGTCACATCCCTGGCTTGGCCAGGTAACCTCCAGAAGTGGTGGGGGAGGGTGGGGGGGACAGGCAGGGTCAGACAAGTTTGCAATAATAAAAAATAAAAGTAAAACAAAAGAGAGGGGCAAGGGGGGGGAAATGTGTGTTTATGTAACTGTATGGTGCACATTAGTATATTAGGATGGGACTGTTAAGAATACTATCTATGAATATCTGTGGCCTAAATGATATTAAGAAAAGGCAGGCAGTTACGGCTGGACTGCAAGCTTGGGGCACCAATATTGTTTGTCTACAAGAGACACATATCGAGGGGTCACAAACGCATATTTTAAAAACGCTGGGTTATCGGTTTATATGTGCTACCTCACTAGGAGCCAGGGTTAGGCGGGTGGCAATCCTAGCTAAGGGAAATGGGCTCAATTTTAGTCATTCTAAGGTAGATAAATTTGGTTGCTGGGCAATCACAGAATGTCAGTATGGGAGCGGACAAAGGATGACCCTATGTGCTATATACGGCAGCAATGGTGATGAAGCAGTCATGTTTGATGAGATCTCTAATGAATTGATGCACTGGTGACTACCTCTATTGATTTGTGGGGATCTTAACATTAATCTCCCAAGTAATTGGTCTCTAAATGAGGAATGGCACTACACTGGCCGTAAGCCCAAAGTGTTTAAAGCATTGTGGCAAATGTGTTGTATTCATGGTCTAGTGGACGGTTGGCAGACATTAAAACCGGATGATTGTGGGTTTACATATTTTTCTAATCCGCATCTCACTCATGCAAGACTGGATTATTTTTTAATTTCCAACATAATTAAATCAATGTGCCAATTAATGAAATTACCCCGGATCTTTTCGGATCATAATCTTCTTATCTGTACTTTAGAAGTAGACAACCAAAACCGTATACCCAATTCATGGACTTTCGAGAAAGCGCTATTCTTAGATGAGAATTACTGCACCCACTTGAGGGAATGGATCCCTAAATTTTTATCTGACAATCTGGGAAGCGCTTCGATTGAAGTAGTATGGGACACCCTAAAAGCAGGGATACGTGGGGAGACCTTGCAATTCTCCCTAAAAACTAATAAACAAGCTAGGGAAAAGATGCAGGGGTTACAAGACAACTTGAGAATCAAGGAGGAGGGATTAATAAGTGCTACAATGGGCGTCAGTTTAGCTACAAAGGAGATGGTTGAAAAAGTGCAGAATCAAGTGTTGATTTCTAAAGCCCAGATCTTGAATGTTTTTATGGTTAAAGCTATCAATAAAGAGCTGGCCCCGAGATCGCAGGATATGAACGTCACGATATCTGTTTGCATTGTTTATGCTTCCTGGTGACGAATCATCAATCAGTACAGTTGTTAAGTACCATTACAGGATGTATGATCGGATACGACCACTTGAAGAATATGAATGATGTACAATGTATGAAATATGAAAATGGCAATAAAAATAAGTTAAAAAAAAAAAAAAAAAGAGCTGGCCCAGAAGGAGAGAGTTTATGAAGTAAACGAACAAATTGGACACCAGTTAGCAGTTCGTATGAGACAACAAGTTACTGCAAATATAATCCACGAAATCCAGGGCCCCTTGGGGAACCGTGTAGTGGACCCTATTCTCATAAAAGACGCCTTCTGGCGGTTTTATCAAGATCTATATTCTGAAACTGGGGAGCGTGATCAGGTTTGTGTTGAGGACTATCTAGTTAGCTCTTGTCTTGGAAAATTCGAGGATGAGGATATAAATAGCATAGAGGAAACTCCTAGGTTGGATGAAATGATAGGTGTAGTTAAAAATTTACCCCCAGGGAAAGCTACAGGGCTAGACGGTATTCCATCAGAATTTTATGCCCTTTTTATAGACGAAATTCAAGGAATTTTAGTAAACCTCATAATGCATATTTTTACGGGAGGTCACCCCCCAGATTCCTGGTCAAGGGCAAAAATAATTATCTTTCCAAAAAAAAAAAAACCCCGAGCAACTTGGGTCATATCGTCCTATCACACTTATTAATGCAGACTCCAAGATCTACTCGAAAGTCCTGGCTAATAGACTTGCTCCCTTAATTCACAGGGTGGTTTCTCCGAGTCAACATGGCTTCATCCCGGGTAGATCAACTATCAATTATATACACCGAGTAATTACCCTGTTTGATGGTATGGAGGTGTCAAGGGACCCTATGGCGCTGGTTCTGCTGGATGCGGAGACAGCTTTCGATAGGGTCTCCTGGCACTTCCTATGGGCTGCGATGTCTAGAATAGGGATCCAGGCAGGGTTTATTCAGGCAATGCAAAAACTATATGTGAAGCCAAGGGCCATAGTGATGGTAAATGGTAGCCCAACTGAAGAGTTAATAATATCGCGAGGAACACGGCAGGGCTGTCCTTGCTCACCGTTGCTCTTCGCGATCTACATAGATCCATTTATTAGGCGCTTAGAAAAGGACAGAGCAATTAAACCTATAGTTTCGCAAGGATACCTTACCAAAACATTGGCCTATGCTGACGATATTGCGATTGTGACCGCTCATCCAATTGCGGCCATGATCGCAATAGAGAAAGAAGCGAAGCAATTTGGGATAGTGGTCAGATTGTTCTCAACAAAAAGTGCGTAATGAGGGATGTCCGGGTGGTGGAACATGCCATTTACTTAGGTGTCTGTATTACAGCTGATTTGGATGAATTGGTAAATTTGAATGTAAAATCAACAACAGCCGTAATGCAGAAAGATCTTAAATGTCTAGACAATTTACACCTCTCTATTAAAGGCAGAGTAAATATGATCAAAATGGTGTTCTTCCCCAAAATCCTGTATTTATTTAGAGCAATATGCTTAGAATTTTCTGTACCATGGCTTAAATCAATGGAACGGATATTTTCTAGTTTTATTTGGGCGTACTCACAGCCGTGTCGGGCTTATAAGCTACTTACCCTCCAGAAAGATCGGGCTGGCTTAGCTCTCCCAAATCTCCTGGCGTATTATTGGGCAACGGTACTTTTGTACAGTAAGGAACTTCTACAGAGTAACTGGGAACGTATAGCGGGGAAGGCCTATAAACCAACTACATTTCAACTATTGTTAGGTAGGGATAGTGGAGGGTATTGGTGGAGACACTTGCATGATACCCACTACAAAAAGGTAAAATTTAAAACAGTACTTAGTTGATATAGGGTCTGGAAAACCGTTAGGAAAATGTTGGGGATAGGGAGATTATCTTTCTATACCCCCATTAAGAATAACCCAAATCTGCTTGAAATTTTTTACGATAATTACATCTATAGATGTTACGAGGCAGGGATTAATCAGATAGGCCACCTTATGTCTTCTAACGGGATTCAATCCTTTGAGGAACTTAAGAATAGTTTTGATTTGCAGTGGCGGGATTTTTTTAAGTACCTTCTAGTGAGAGATTTTTAGCGACTTAAGTTAGGAGGGAGGGGGGATTGTTAAAGTTAATCTAATAGACATACTACTATTAGACACAAAAAACTCAATTGGGAATATCCATTCGCATATCATCGCGATGTTTCCTGATGATATGGAGAACGTTTCTCAGAAATGGCTAGAGAAAGCAGAGATTCCTAACGATGAGTTCAACTACGCCTACGGAATGTCATAAACTATACTAATGTCAACTAAACTTCAAGCCCAATTTTTTAAAACTTGTTTCTTTTTATATTACACTCCGGATAGAATAGCCAAGTGGGGTAGTGTGGTGTGCACGTGCTGCCCTAGGTGTAATTTGTATAAGGCTGACTGTATACACATTTTCTCCACCTGTGAAGGCTTAAAACTGATTAAACTAGCGATTGGGGAATTTTTATCTACTATGTTACACAATAATACAGTACTATCTAGCGGGGTTATCCTACTAGGGGCTGTAAACCCTGGAAATTATAGTGTAGGACACAAACTTATTTTTATTGCAATGGCTGTCTTTAGGTTATGCATTGCCTCTGCTTGGAAAGATTCTGTCGCCCCCAACATCCAACAATGGCTATCCAGATTCCTCGCTATAGCTAATATTGAAATTTCGGTTTACAAATGAAAGGGCCGAAGGCGACATAAAATGGGCAAAAAAATATGGGGCCCATTTATAGAGTGGCGCCAAACTGTAGGCCAGGAAAGAACTTTAAGTGTAAATTATAATTGTTTTCTTTCCTCTCCTTATGCTCTGATTGCGTTGAAAAATGTTGTTTTTTCTTTTTTTGGGGGGGGTTTGCTTTGTCAGTCATATAACCGTATGTATACCTGTCTGTCTGAATGGGAGGGGGGTGGGGGGAACGTGTCTTTGTCAAAAAATATGGTTTGAATAAAGATAGTTAAAAAAAGGAAATTAGTTTTACAATTTGAAAATCTCTGGGAAGCAATGTCATGTGTTGCTTATGTGTATTTGTATAGAAAAAGAGAGGGAAATCTTGCCATTACTGGTTTCACCTTGCAGAGTCTGGTGATTTATATTGACTGTGTGCAAAAGAAAACCCTGCCTGAGTGTGTGAGATTTTTCATTCAACAGATTTATTTGCAAGGTGTGTTATATATTTTTGAGGTTTCTTTAAAAAAGATTTGACATTATTCTAAAACTGTGTTGTTTGAAATATATTATTAAATGTAGAGATGTGTATTGGAATTAGTTTAATCGTACTTGAAGTTTGTTTAAAAAATAGTCTGTACAGTAATATATATATTTTTAAGTCTTTGAAAAAAGAGTTAATAATTACGTTTCAGTTATTAGTTTGTACAGAAGGTAAAGTTAAATGATGCCATATGTTTTAAGATAGAATGGTGAAATAAGGTGTTGTTAACTATGCTTCTTTTTGTAGTCTGAGCAAAGGTATAGTTGAATGATGCCGCATAATTTTAGATACAATGGTGAAGATGTGTAATAATAGTGTAGTTTTAGAAATGCTCATAAAAGGTGCTGTAAATAAGTCTTCTTTCTTAAGTCTGTTGAGAGGTATAGTTTGATGATGTTGCACATTTCTAGATTTAATAGTCAAGATGTAGCTCAAAAATAAAGCATCACATTTTACTCTTTCTGATATGTTGTACTTTTCTACTTAACTAGATATGTAATGACTCGTAGATTGTATTTATATAGCTGTATGTATATTTATTGAATTATTAGGAGATGACTGACTGATTACAGGAGTGCAAAGGTAGTGAATATGTGATTTTATAAGTACATGAGAAATTATTTACTGATTCTATATTGTGCCAAGACCCAGTTAGTATCCAAGCACTACCCATGAATTCATGCAATGACTTATGCACTAACTGATGCAGTGATAAAATCTCCAGAGCACTACAAATGCCGTCTAGCAATCCCCCTGTCACTCCCTGTGGACTCTTTTATTCAGTCTGCCATGTCCTTATGTAATCACTGTGCCAAAATACAGGCACTTATAAATTCATCATGCACTCTCCTTGCAGCACTCTAATCATCCAGTCGCTACCCATGTACTCATAGAATGGCCCAGGCAGTAAGTCATGCACTTCTCCAATCCTTTGATTGCTATGTATACAGTTTACTAATCTCCCTGTTACTACCTATGCACTCTTCTAATTGCCCAGCCAGTTACGTGTCCTTATCCAATCACTCTGCCAATACTCTGCCAATACTCAAACACTTATAAATTCACTATACATTCTCCTTGCAGCACTCTAAGGGGTTTATTAGGATGTAGGGCAGATCGCCACAGCCCGCATGGCGGTGGCGAGCTGCCCTACATCCTTCCCTGCCCGGGCGGAAAAGGGTTTAATATGGTGGCGGACATCGCCATCCATATCAGGATGCAGGCGGGAGGCAGCCTTACGGAAAGACATGCGGATTTTGAAGTTGGGGGCTTATTGTACGCCCCTGCATGTGCATGCACAACATGCATTTTTGGCATTGCAGCGGGTGATGCTGAAAGCACCGCCCGCCGCAATGTTAAAAATGCAGGATGCGCCCGCCAGTGTGGCAGGTGCATCCCAATCACCCCCACAGGACCACCGCACTTATGGTGGGCGGTCCCTTTTAAGGTCAGGATGGCGGGCGGACCAAGTCTGCCCGCCATCCTAATGATGCCCTAAGTATCCTGTCACAATCTATGTACTCATGCAATGACCCAGGGACTAACACATGCACTGTTACAATCACATGTGCACTATCCATGCAGTCTTGTAACAACCTACACGTTCATGTTTCACTGCTGCAAATACCCAGGTAGTACCCATGCAGTCCATCAATCACACTATCACTCCCCGTGTACTCTTCCATTCACCGAGTCAGTACCATGTACTATTCCAATCACTTTGCTAAAACCCAAGCACTTAGAAATTTACCATGCACTCTCCTTGCAGTACTCCAGTCATCCAGATAGTACACATTTACAATCCTTTGAGCGCTATCTATACAGTTTTGTAATCTCCATGTTACTACATATGCACTCCTCCAATTACCCAACCAGTCCCATGTCCTTATCCAATCACTCTGCCACAATCCAAGCACTTATAAATTCACCATGCACTCTCCTTGCAGCAGAATTGACCGAGGAACTAACACATGCAGTGCTACAATCACATGTGCACTATCAATGTGGTCCTGTAACCACCTATACACTACTGCTTCACTCCTTCAATTATCCAGTTAGTACCCATGCTGTCCAGCAATCAAATTGGCACCCCCTGTGCACTCCTCCAATCACGCAGCCAGTACCATGTACTAACCCAATCACTCTGCCACAACCCAAGCACTTATAAATTCACCATGCACTCTCCTTGCAGCACTCTAGGTATTCTGTGATTATCCATGTACTCATGCAATGACACAGGGACTAACACATGCAGTGTTACAATCACATGTGCACTATCAATATAGTCCTCTAACCACCTACACACTACTAATTCACTCCTCCAATTACCGAGGTAGCACCCATGCAGTCCAGCAATCACACTGTCACTCCCGATACACTCCTCCAATCACCCAGCCAGTACCATGTACTAATCCAATCCCTCTGCTAAAATACAAACACTAATAAAGTCACCTTGCACTCTCCTTGCAGTACTCTAAACATGCAGTCAGTGCTCATGTACTCATGCAATTACCCAGGCACTAACTCATGCACTGCTACAATCCTTTGAGTGCTACCTATACAGTTTAGTAATCTCCATGTTACTACGTATGCACTCCTCCAATTACACAGCTAGTCCCATGTCCTTATCCAATCACTCTGCCACAACCCAAGCACTTTTAAATTCACCATGCACTCTCCTTGCAGCACTCTAGGTATTCTGTTGTTATCCATGTACTCATGCAATGACCCAGGGACTAACACAAGCAGTGCTACAATCACAAGTGCCCCACCCATGCAGTCCTGTAACCAACTATTGATTCACTCCTCCTATTACCCAGAGACCCAGAGAGTACACATGCAGTCCAACAATCACACTGTCACTCCTGTGCACTCCTGCAATCCCCCAGCCACTACCATGTACTAATCCAATCACTCCGCCAAAACCCAATCACTTAGAATTTCACCATGCACACTCCTTCCAGTATTCCAATGATCCAGTCAGCACCCATGTACTCATGCAATTACTGAGGCACTAACTCATATTCTTCTACAATCCTTTGAGTGCTACCTATACAGTTTAGTAATCTCCATGTTAAAAGCTATGCACTCCTTGAATTACTCAGCCAGTCCCATGTCCTTATCCAATCCCTCTGCCACAACTCAAGCACTTATAAATGCAGCATGCAATCTACTTGAAGCACTCTAGGTATTTTGTTGTTATCCATGTACTCATGCAATGACCCAGGGAGTAACACATGCAGCGCTACAATCACATGTGCACTCGGCGTGCAGTTCTCCAACCACCTATACATTACTGACTCACTCCTCCAATTATCCAGGTAGTACCCATGCAATCCAGCAATCACCCTGTCACTACCCATGCACTCCTCCAATCATCCAGCCAATTCCATGTACTAATCCAATCACTCCACCAAATCACAAGCACTTATAAATTCACCATGCACTCTCCTTACTGTTCTTTAATCATCTAGTCACTACCCATGTACATATGTAATGACCCAGGTATTAATACATGCACTATTAAAATTCTCTATGCACTGCCCATGCACTCCTCTAAATAGCTAAACCCTTCTTATTCACTACTACAATAATCCAGTTATTACCTGTGTACTGCAGTAAATGTATTGTGATATAAAAACAAAGCGTTTAAATGGTTTTTATATAGAACATTTTTGTTTAGTAATAGATTGGTATATTTTATAGATTTATATTAATAATATAACTTTTTTTTACAGATATTCTTCAGCATCATTAAAAAAGACTTGTCATGGCTAAAAAAAAAGTAAAGAGGAAACAACAAAAGAAAGACTATTACTTGAAGAAAAGACAACAGCAAGAATTAGAAGAAGTACAACATGTGGGAAAAAATAAAAAGTCTTGCGGTAATAGAACAAAATAATTTATTAAAAGACTTTCAAAGACAAGAAACAGTTTGCACAATGTAGAAAGTACAAAGAATACCTCAACCACAAAGAAGAATGAAAAGAAAAGAGGAGAAATTAATGGGAAATCACGTTTTCAAAAAACGATCTATGGTAAAAGGAGAAACAATCAATTTCATGAAATAAGGAAAAAAATGTTTCACAATAGAGTAGTACTTAATTTATTAAAAGATGTCAAGAAATATAAAAAAAGATCAGTATTTTATAAAAAAGAAGAAACAGATTGAAACGATTGTTGAAAAGGTTTTTCAATTAAAAATGAAATTATACATTTTAATTTCAAACAGGATTCGATCATTAGATAAGCCAATACATTTTATGAAGTCTAAACGTAAAAAGAAGAGAGTAATTAACAGGACTAACTTTTGTGATTTTTTTTTGGGTGACTGAACTGGAAGCACAGTTCATGTTCAGAGCCTTTTTTTAATGAAGAGAGCTATTTTCAAACCAATACATTAGTGTACGCAGTTGAAACCAGTGGTCATGCTTATGAAGTGAAGAACGGTTGTCCAATTGAAAAAGAAAAGATGGTTCCTTGAAATGTAGAAGAAGTTATAGCTGATGAAGTTCTAGAGAGATGTACTAAAGCCCCAGTGTATACTTGGGATTGTAGTAGTATTTGTAGTATACGACAGGAGTTGTTGATATTTTACGCAATTTCTTACGAACGTATAGTAAAAAAAGTTTTAAACAAAAGATTCAGATGTTGCAAGGACTAGATCTGTGCAAAGTGAGAAAAAAATACAGGTTTTCAAGGTCATTATCTGGCTTTTCTTTCTAGAAAAGTGTGTCAAAGCGTTTTCATCATTTTAGAATGTCAGCAGTACATCACTCTCAAATGCGGAATTTAGTCAGAAGATTGTATTAAGCAAAAAGTCCACCAATATTTTTAAATGACTTAAAGAGTGCTCTTTTGCATGGGTCAGTATCAGATGTAAAAAAAGTTTGTGATGAAATAGAGTTTCATTACTTTGGTCCTGAAGAAGAGTGTAGACAACATGAGACATTGATAGAAGTAGGTGTTGAAGAAGACGTGGAACATAGCAGTACTGAGAAATTTGAAGAAGAAATTACAAAGTTTAGGTAATTTCGTGTGAAAGACAAAATTATGCTTGTATTTGTTGTCGACGAACTCACTATAAAAATCAGACTAGGAATGTTGATCTGTATTTAAAAAGGGAAAGAGAAAATAAAGATAAGTGGAAGGAATTTGCAACTTATTTGTTTGTGGAGGATTGCTTTTTTTTTTTTTCAGAGTTATATATAGCGCGAACTTGACCCGAATCCAATCAGGTATCAGAGCGCTTTACATAGCACCAGTTACGTTACATGAGGACACACATTCATTTTTTGTTACGCACGAGGAGATTAAGTGATTTACCTAGAATCACATGATGCTTTGATTTGGGTACTGAGCAACGTATTTGTAAATATTGTTATGACAAATTAGAGGACAACAAAATGCCAGCTAGAGCTGTCCATAATAATCTAGAGTTGGTAGCTATTCCTCCAGAATTGATAGATTTAAACACGTATGAGTCTATTCGGATTCAATCTGTGCACCCGTTTCAGGATATTGTTCGCATGGAGCCTAAAACAGGTAAGTTGCCTCCCACAGATTTACAGAGAGGATTAAAAGGAAGAGTTGCATATTTACCTCTAGATTTAAAGACAAATATTGAAACTATTGGTGTAGCGAAAGAGGAAACTGAACCAATAGTTATTCTAGTTAATGGTGTTCCTACAAAAAGTAAGAAAATCTGGCAAGAATTAGGAGATGTCAGCAAAGTGCAAAGTGCACTTGGAGAAAACCTTTCCAGAGGAAGAGCTGTGCTTGTCCGGAGATCTAAATCCTATCATCTAAGACTTGAGGTAGAGGGTTCCGCTGTCAAAGCCCAGAGGTCTCCACTGATATAATAAACATAGCTTATGGCACGGGGAGGGTGGTAAAGCGTTATAAGGCTTAATCCACTGTCATCATAATATGCTATCCCTGTTCGTATTATATGGAATTGTAACCGTGCTGAATATATTGTTTTTATACATTTCTTTGCTAATGTTAGCATGTGTACTGCATTACAGAGCATGTTAGTTGAAAGAAATATTTTGAACTATACAGTGTCTCTGGTTACTCACATTGTGAACAGGTATGAGTATCTAAGCGGAAGAGTGTCTTGTTCCCACGAATTCTGAGAGGCCCTGAGTTGCATGGTCTAGGATATCCAATCATTGGTAGCTTCACTGTAGTTTGGAGAACGAATGGGATACTATAGCTAGCCGGATAGGGGTTCTGGGCACTGAGGCATGTTTTTGGTACACCACAATACACCGAAGTCCTGGTTTCCTGTGCATTGTTCTGTGTATGTGCAGAATCCCTGCAACATGGCGCACCTAACATTTGGTCTGGAACTTATTTATTAGGCACTTTAGTAGTTATCAATACTTGTTCACAATCCCCTCTCCTCTGTTTCCGGGAAACATTGGTGACGGTTTACCTGCCTATATTGTCGCTTTTATAGGTGAAAAGCTTGAAATTTACAAAAAGGTATCGTTCGTATTTTGAATTACGACCCAACATTGTCTTGCCGCCTTTTTCCTTAGTGTTTTCTTTTTCGAATTTCTATATGGAAGTTGACATCGAGGCGCACAGCCGCTTGGTGGTCCGGCAGCATTTACAAGCATGTGGAGTGGCGGATGCTGGTGTCAGTCTGATCTTTGTGGTCTAAGACGACCCAGTCTACACATATGAAGTGTTTGATTACTGGGTGACATTTTCAGCAATTGAGGGGGCGGATAATTTATGGCATAAATACAGCTATTCTGCCCTTCCTGCTGTGTATCTGCCATATAGAACTCTAGAAGTTCCGTTGACGGCATTGCAGCATCGCATTTAGTTTGATGTCGCCCTTCCCATACCCCTGACACCTGTCATGTCTGGCCCATTGTCGATTTATGGGGCCACTTGGCCCGTGTTTGCGGATTTTACACCTCATCCACAGCATTTAACGTGCGATGTAGCGGCCCTCCGTCTCATGCACAGTACACTAATCTGTGTGTATAGAGCATTGTTTCAGTATGTGAACCGCAACATCCAGACGGGAGCACCTGGAGTTGCACAGCAACCAGCTGGTGCTGGTGGTGTTACTATTAGCCCTGTAATGGTTAATTTGGTTATGGGCAAGCCTCCCCCAAAAAAGGAAGATTTTCCTTATTGGCTTGCTGAGAAATTTGACCAGCTGGAAGCGGTGTTTCCACATACCACTCCTTTGGAGAAGCACCAAATTTTGATAATTAGTTTGCAGAAAGACTTAGTACCCGAAGTCACTGATTATGAGAGTTGGGGTAAAATATTCACAGCAGTTTATGCAAAGCGTTTTGGCACACCACCCATGACAGTACTCCCCTCTGTAGTAAAACATGTTCAAGATGAACACAGACCGGAGCCGGCAGTCGAATTGGGGATGAGGTTAGTTGGAGCGTATGACGTGGTTGCTGATCTAATCCTTGCTGATGTTAAGGGTGATGCAGTACACTTTCAGGTGTCTAATGCTTTGGGGCTTGTCCCAGATGTAGATAAGCTCCGTGAATTACCTAAGATTATTGCCCTGGCGTAATAGTTTGGGTGTTAAGCCTTTTGCTAAAGTACCTGCACAACCGCAGGCACAACAGATGTCTCAAAATGATCAAGGAGGCCATCCACAATTACCTAAAAAGAATTGGAAGAATAACAAACAGGGGAAAACACAGCAAAAGCAAGGGGGACGGGCTCCGTCCCTTACGCCTTTGGTCTCAGAACACACTTATGAACTGCGTGACGCGCAATAATTAAATCTCCTGATCGATTTCAGGTTTCTGATACGCGTTCTCCTCGTTCTTCACAGGAAACATCAGGCTCACATGTCGGTGGAGATGATCGCCAGGAGTGTGAACGAGGTCGAGGTGCCCCGCAAGACGTGAGCAGCCACAGGCTGGTGACAGAAAGGGAAAACAAGAAGACTTTCCTCGTCAGCGCCCTCCTTTTCAAAAGAAAAAAGTGGCCACTTTAATTGCGAGTTATGCCACGGACGGTGAGGACCCAGCTCTGGAGTCAAACCTGGGCAGCAACGCTGCTAGACAGCGCAGCGGAGGTTATAGTAGTGTGGCAAGCACTGCGTCCATTTCTGGAGGAGACAGCAACTGATACTTTCATCACAGTTGAAACTGCTGACACCCGAGTGGCTCTCCCTGACAGACTATATGACATTAGTATTCTTATAGAAGGTGACATAAAACGCATTATCAAAGGTTTTTTGGGGGAAACTCTGACTTCTTCATATGACATCCTGTTAGCAGAGGCAGACTGGCCCCTGCCTTTTGTTCTAGCAGCTCCGAGAGGGGAGGAGGTAATCCTCCCTAGTTTTTCACACAGTGTCCCAAAGGAGCATGCTCAACATTTTGCAGAACAGTGGACATTGGCGCTTGCGCCGGCTTTATACAGTACTCAGGTGGGTTGGGATACAACATGCCCATCACAAGATTCCATTGTGGTCCATGCCACAGGCACAGCCCCAATATCCCATCCGTAGGGAAGCAAAGGCTCCTGTAGCGGAAATACTAGACCAATTGGAGTTTCAAGGGGCAATTGAGACATGTGTGTCAACTATGAATAACCCTCTTTTTACCGCGACCAAGCCAGACGGGTGTTACCGCATAATTTTGGATTACCGACATTTGAACTCTCATTGTTGTACGAATGCGGTACAGAATACCCATAGTTCAGCCCTAGTGGACAGTTTAGTTCGGAAAAAATATAAAACAACACTAGATATATCCAGTGGCTTTTTTAGCCACAACCTGTCCCCCTTGTCAAGTCAGTGGACAGCTTTTACACACGGTGGCAAACAAAAACATTTTACTAGATTTGCGATGGGCTATAAGAACAACGTGAGTGTTTTCGCCGCACGTGTAGTCTCATTGCTATACACAATCGACCCAGATGCATATTCATATGTAGATGACATTTATCTTACGGACGACAAATTATATCTGCATCTTTGTCGCGTGGACCACATCATTGTGGAGTCTATGGACTATGGTTACAAAATTAATTTAGCAAAATAACACATTGCTGAATTCACAGTGTTGTTCTTGGGCTATGAGCTCAATAAAGAAGGACGCGATTTGGCACTGCACTTCCTAGAGAGGTGCGCACATTTGCGTCCTCCTACTACCCGGAAAAAATTATAATCTTTGCTGGGTTTCTTGAACTTTGGTCATACTCACGTACCAGAGTATGCCCAGCGTATCAAGCCTCTTTATGCTTTGATACAACCAACATTTGTGAAAGCAGGCTGGCTTCCGGAACATACAAATATACTGCAGTCTTTGCAGTCTGATTTACTTGACTCTGAACTCTTGTTAACCCGTGACAACCATACTAACCTGGTGATAAGAATCGTCCCAGGTGCGGTTGGTTTCACATACTTGATGTTTAATGAAGGAGATACAGTCCCTATTGCTTATAAGTCACACTTGTACACTTCAGCAGAACTGAAGTTTTCCACTGTCGAAAAAGTCTTGACGGGGTCCAGATGGTGATTCTAAAAGAACGCGCCCTGGCTCAAGGAAAACGCTTATTGGTGGTGACACCATATCCTGCTCTAGAAGCAGTGACAAAGGCAAGAGTTCCAAATTCCAAAGCATTACATCCACGGTGGATACAATGGGCTACATCGTTGACATCCCATTATGTCACATTTATCTATGATTGCTCGTTACAGACTCAGGAGTCGCTGCAATATGAATTTGTTCATCCAGCTCCTCTGTCTATGTGCCCGCTCGAGCAATACCTTTGTATCATTTACACTGATGGTTCGGCGTAACCGGCCATTGGATCTAAACATTCTTGTTCTGCAGTTTGTGCGATTGTGGCTGGTTACATAGTGAATGGTGAGTTTAACTCCAGTGTGGTTCACACAAAGGCGCTCGGCGACTGTACCGCCCAATTGGCTGAGCTGCGTGCTTTGGTGCTCTCACTGGAGTTTGCAGATCCTAACGTGACTACTTTGATTGTAAGCGATTCCTATTACTGTGTGCAATCTTTCAATGACAATTTATTCTTTTGGTCTCAAAATGACTGCCGTGATTCCAAAGGCAAGACAATTAAGCATAAGATGCAATGGGTTCGAGCGGCAGAGCTAAAGGAATGCCTGCCGCTCACACAGGTAATTCATACTCTTGGCCACCAATGTGTAGGAGTACACGCGGTTGGTAACAGCTTAGCTGATGAAGCAGCTAAGTCAGCAGTGGACACGTGCTTAGTAGCAGCGGTTAAAAGATCCATGAGTAAGATTGATGATGACATCTTGGCAGCTATAACTGCTACAGAGGAGGGAGGTAATTATCCAAAAGGATTCCCTTCCAAATACTCTTATCATGTAAACCCTGATAACGTTCCCTATGTGACAATTAATAACGTTGGTGAGAGGTTGATTCCCAACGCGGACCGCAGGCTTACACTGATAATTGCAGCACACGTGGGCATGGCCTCTGCGCATGCTGGTGTGTCTGCTACAGTCAGTATCTTGTAACAATGTTACTGGTGGCGTGGCTTATATAAACAAACACGTACTTATGTACTTTCTTATGAGATTTTTCAGCAAATCAAGCCGTCTACTGTGACCCGGCCACCACAAACACCGTTATGCATATTCAATAGACAATTTGCTTGTGTTTATTTGGATCACTGCGGTTCCATTTTCTTCTGATACTGCATTTAAATACATTTTAGTTACAGTTGATTCGTGCACATGTGTTCTATGGGTTTGGCCACAACGCAGCGCTGATGCTCGAACTGTAGTCAGGGAGTTGCGCGTCTTTGTGGGAATTTTTGCAGTGGGCACCTTACATTCGGACCAGGGTCTGGCATTCTCTCCTAAGGCGTACAAAGGATCCATGAGGTCTAAGGGGGTGCAGGTCAAATTTTCATCTCCATACCGGCCTGAGGGCAATTCCGTTGTGGAGTGAATGAACCGTGACTTAAAGCAATCCTTCACAGCTAGAGTCTTAGGCACTGGCAGGAACTGTCTCACCCATTTGTATAGCGTACAACGTGCACTTAATAATCTCCCTAGAAGACCTCTGGGTGGGTGGACCCCTACGAGTTGCTCTTTGGCATGAAAATGTTTGTGCCAGACCTTGATGGTCTAGACTTGGTGGCTGCTGCCGTCCTTTTTGACCTAGATAAACATTGTGCTGTATTACAGACACTACTAGACACAAGAGACCGTCTAGCAAAAGACCATTTACCTGTCTCCGCTGATGGTGCTCTGCAGATTCCAGTGATCGGCTGGCTGCCTAAAGCTGGAGAACTGGTCAGTAGGCCTGGGCTAAAATTCTGTTCTGCTCGCAGAAATTGCGATAATTTGACATTTTCGCGTTCCACGGAGAGCGCGAAAATTTCAAAATTTCCACAATCCGCATTTTAACGGAAATTTTTTGCCTGCTCGCGCTGTAAAATAATACAGTCTCGCGTGCGCGCGATCGCCTTACCTAAATCCCCGCGTTCGCCGACAAGTTTTCCTGATCCGGTCGCGTTCTCCACGAGCTGTTGGATTATTGGTAGCCATTTGCGCTGTCTCTCGACAGTCCGCTCCCGCAGTAACTTCATTCGTCACGCGATCACGTCTTTCTTCTCGCGATCATGCACCTCGAGACAAGTGAAAACAAGATGGCCGTGCCTGCGAGTAACCGCATGGGTAAGTTGGCGAGCCGCGACCACGCAGAAAATACCACGAACGCGCGGGAAAAAAACTTCCGCATCTTCGCGATATTTCCGCGTGTTTGTGGAGATTTTTAACATTTTCGCGATAATTTGCGAAAGTGAATTTCGCAAATTCCGCCCACCCCTACTGGTCAGAGAGAAGGTGGAGAACAAAAAAGAATTTGGTTCATTCTATCGAGCTCTGGTTCCAGTGCTGGGTGTGCAGGGAACTCATACAGTAATTTTACCACTACTTCCAGGTTGCAAAGACAACAGATACGTCTCAATTAACAATGTCAATCTACAACATCTGGCAGATTCTGAATAGTTTGCCTCCAGCATCATCAGATGCCACTATTCCAGGAAATCCTGACACTGCCATAGAGATGGACTCTGTTGCTAATCCTTTGCTGGTCCAACAGTCCACAGCTGCTAATGAAGAACCAGAATATACTTACCCTACAAGTGAATCTTTGCCTGGGTTGAATGCTGCAGCCAGGAACGAGTCCCGTTTTTCCTCTGACTCTCATTAAACATCGACTGTGACCCCATCAAAATTTGCAATTTTTATCTCCTGGTTTAAACGCACTTATTTGGTTCCCCATTGGATATATATTTTGCTAGTGCTCATCCTTATTTTCCTATTCATGTCCATTGGATTTGTGACAGAATTTTTTCTTTTGATCACTGGACACTACCTCAAAGAATACTCAGCTGTAGAACTGGTAGATGGAACTCTGGCCCCGCATTCTTCATCGCACATCATCGGCAACATTACAGCCGGGCCAGTTACGGATGGTATAGTTTGGGATACAGTCCCGTTTCAAATTCATGGTCTGACAGAGATTATTAATGTTCCAAGTGTACTTCGTGTCTCAATGGGTGATGTGGTTAAATATAACATATGTTCAGATGGCTGGTATGTGCGAGCAATACAATCTCTGTTTTCAGATTTAAAATACTATGCAGCAGTTGATGCTGAATACTTGTATTTGGATTCTGCAAATTATGTTGACTTATTTTGCTATCATCATTATGGCAACCATTATTTGCATAAAGCAACTACTTTTCGAGCTGTATTCAATTACACACAATGGGAACATTGTCCTGTCCCACCGATAGGGAGTTCTAAGACCCTGTTGAATAAATGTACATATTTTACGAGTTTTGATAACTCAAACCCTGAATCTTACTATTTTAAATTAAATTCTAAATCAAATACGAAAGTTATGCTTAACCACACTAAATTGTTATACTCTTATTCCTTTATCCTTAAATTGGCGGTGGGTGGCTATGATCATTGGGAAAATACAGTTGATTTAAAATCAGTTTGGGGTTCCAAATCCTCGCAGGTGCAGGGCACAGAAGCTTTGTATTGTGCATGTCTTATACCAACACAAATACTGTTCTTGAACGATTCTATCTATCAGACTACTTGTCTGGGTTTAGCTATGGCTAAACAACTGAAGGCTCCTGCTTTTCCTTCCCTTGCAGAATATCCAGACTGGAATGTTACTACCAATTACACATTTGAGGAGTTGCAGTCTCTATTTACAAATGCAACATTTAATATCTCTAATATTGGCTCTATGGGGTGGTTGGTTCGGCAGACCAGTGCAGATGCATGCCAAATGTGTTTCCATAACAGGGCTCCAGGTTACACACAGGATAGGCCTGATCCACCATTTTCAACTACACATTCAGTTACAACGTATTCTGTTGGTAAATTATGTCAAACTTGGCTACAACACTCACATCTTGCTCGTGATGTTTATTTCCTTTTCCGGGTCGAATTACGTGTTCGTGATCTCAAACTCTCGCGGGATAGCGCGACCGGCAGCCAACAATCCAACATCTCGTGGCGCACGCGAACGGATAGGAAAACTTGTCGGCGAACGCAGGGATCTGGTAAGTCGCTACCGTGTGCGCGAGAACGCATTTTTAAAGCGCGAACAAGAAAATACTTCCGCTTTCGCAGCAGATCGCGGAAGTTTCGACATCTCCGCTTTCTCCGCGGAACGCGGAAATGCCAAAACTTTGCAACTTCCGCGAGCGGAAGGGAAATTTTCGCCCTGGCCTAGTTAATAGGCATACCATACATTGTGACTGTGTCACAACGTGTAGTTTGCTGCAAAAAATGTGCTGTTTCCTCCACCTCGTGAGAGTCCTGATATCTCAATTTGGCCTTCCATTCCGACCTTGAAGGCAGAGTTCGACAAGCTGAGCCGAATAAGAGCTTTATTGTCCCAGAAAGAAGTTTCTCTCACTTCTGCCTGTGAGACCTATGTCCTGCAGGTGGCTAATGCAAGAACAGAAGTTCAAGCACTTTTAAACACTGACCTTCCACAACATTTTGGTGAGCTAATTCATTCTATCTTCAATGCTTCGCCGCATACAACAGGGCTGGCTCATTTTTTTTAAACTGTGGGCTCTGGCCTTGTAACATCTTTTCAAACTATTTTTGGTGTGATCCCGGCTTTCAGTCATTCTATTTTTTCCAGCGTCTTCGGCGGGTTGCCACTAATACTTGCCTTAGCTGCAGGAATCTTCCTGTTGATTTGCCTGCTCCGAAATGGCTGTCCCTTTGTTGCCGTACACAACCCGGCCCGGCTGCAGCTGCTTCGTAGCCGCATGCTTCAGTGCTACGGTACCTTGCCACTGGCCACTCTAAGCGTGGCTTATAATCTGTCTTTCTGATTTCCATGGTACACTTGCGTGCAACCAGTTTTCTCCTGCTTGGAATGTCCTTTTCAATGGGCTTTGGATCTCTGCCTCACAAACACAGCGTCTCCTGACCCGGACTTTGCCTTACTGATGAGCCTGTTAGTGTCTCATGAGCAGGACTGTTCTGGTATGGGTTTGATGGCATGTGCGGCTGTGCTAGGAGTACTCAGTGGGACATTGGTGCAGCAGCACGTGATTTCCTGCAACGAAGTTACATCGAGTACCATGCAATTTGCCCACCAATGGTGCTGGAAGCACCCGTTAATGAGCATGTTTGCTCCTTGGAATTACTTAACTAGATGACGTCTACATTTTCAGATGATGACAATGATTTCCTATTGGAAGCTGTCACCACATTTTGCGCTTACACGCTGATGGATAGAATATTTTTTTTATTTTTTTTTCCTTTTCATTATTTTTATTTTGTATTCTCTACTAAAGGATATTTTTTTATAGAAAAGAACTATACTATATTTCTCACCCAATAGACATCCTTCACTTCCAGGTCGCATAAGCTGTTCTTGCTCAGACTTTTTGAACTCTGTGTTCTACTTCGATCACTGTGTGTAGGACTGCCCAAGGGGAGGATGTCGTGAGGGTTTAGGGGTGCCAGCGGATGTTGCTAAGTTAGCATTAGTTTGTGCGTTGCATCACTGCCATCTTGCTGCTTATGCACACAACACTACATGCCTTGGTTCCCGTAAGCACTTTTGCTCGTACTGCTTCACATGGGAACTGTCTGCCTTTCAATATTTCTGTTGTGCTCTGAGTTGTCATCTGTACATCGTGTTCAAGGCCAGAAAACAGCTAAACTGGTTAATCGGCTTTGGTCCGTCTCACACACATATAGACATAATATGGAACACAGCTGTGCTTTCTGACTTTGTGGGTGCTTTTAAGATTGCACGGAATGCAAGTTAGACACTTGGAGAAAACCTTTCCAGAGGAAGAGCTGTGCTTGTCCGGAGATGTAAATCCTATCATCTAAGACTTGGGGTAGGGGGTTCTGCTGTTCAAGCCCAGAGGTCTTCCACTGATATAATAAACATAGATTGTACGGGGAGGGTGGTAAAGAGCTCTAAGGCTTAATCCACTATCATTATAATATGCTATCCCCATTCATATTATATGGAATTGTAACCATGCTAATTATATTGTTTTTATGCATTTCTTTGCTAGTGTTAGTACGTGTACTGCATTACAGAGCATATTAGTTGAAATAAATATTTTAAACTATACAGTGTCTCTGGTTACTCACACTGTGAACAGGTATGAGTATCTAAGCGGAAGAGTGTCTTGTTCCCACGAATTCTGAGAGGCCCTGAGTCGCATGTTCTAGGATATCCAATAATTGGTAGCTGCGCTGTAGTACGGAGAACGAATGGGATACTATAGCTAGACAGATAGGGGTTCTGGGCACTGAGGCGTGTTTTTGGTACACCACAATACATTGAAGTACTGGTTTCCTGTGCATAGTTCTGTGTATGTGCAGAATCTCTGCAACAAGTGAAATATCAAGTGGTCAAATTGAAAAAGTTGACATGTGCAAAAGTGAAGAAATTTATGAACATTATAGTGTACATCCTTCACATTCCAAAGAAGTGATGGGGAATACTATTGAATTATTCCAAATGAAGAAAGCGAAGGGGACTCCCATGAGTGTTTGGGAAAAAAGTTTGGAAGCTCATTTCTTTCCACAGCTCTTCCCCACTGGAAAAGGTGGACGATACGACGAACGACCAGTACAGATTCCCGCATCAGAATATTGGACAACAAGATTGTACGCAGAAGATCCAAGATTTCGACAATGTAACCCATATATATTTCATCTTTTGTTTGAAAGTGACTTGTCGGGACTTTCATATGCAGTCAACCACATATTAAAAACAGGAGTTCATCTTCAAAATGTTTCTGCAAAGGAATTCATGGAGAAAGTACATGAGAGAGATGATCATTTAGAATCCCAATTGATTAATTTGATGGCATGTCAGCGTGGTACTAATGAGTATTGGCATTGTCGTCATGGAGAATTTAAATGCATGCTAAGGAACTTAGGAACTCCTAAATGGTTTGTTACGCTAAGATATGCTGAATACGCATGGGACGATTTACTTCAATTTCTTCGAGAAACAAATTCAAATATTAAAAACAAGGAATTCAAAACACCTTGAGAACTGTGTTCCTTTGATCCTGTAAATGTGTGCAGATATTTTAATCATAGGTTTCAAGCTATGATGTCTTTTATCTGCAATAAAAACAATCCTCCTCTTGGAGAAGTTATTGATTTCTTTTTAAGAAAGGACTATCAAGCTAGAGGTGCTCCTCATATACATCTGCTTTTATGGATCAAGGATGCACCCAAATTTGGAACTGATTCAGATGAGACTGTTTTATCTTTTATTGAAAACTATGTTACATGTGGTATACCAAAAAAAAGAGAAGAAAACACCTTAAGGCAACAAGTGTTACTGTTTCAAAGTCATTGATGTGGGAAATACTGTGACGGAAATACAAGTCAAAGGAAAATTTTTATACCAAATGTCGTTTTGGATTTCCACGTCCAGTAACTTCTAAAGGAAGAGTGAACAGTTTCATGTCAGCAGTGAGACATACCATCACGAGAAAATCTCCCAAAAATACTTACAATTTAAAAAGAAATGAAGAATCAAAGTATATTAATGATTATAATCTGGTTATTTTGTCGACGTGGAATGCTAATATGGATATCCAGTATGTTGCGGATAATTCCATTGCTGTTACTCGGTATGTAACGTCATACATAACAAAATCAAAAAAGACGAAGTTGAAAGAAATGTGGGAAGAAATTTCCCACGAAAAGAGTCTCAGCAAGAAATTGTACAGCTTTAGTTTGAAGATGCTGTCTCATCGAGAGATTGGATCCTACGAATGTTCAGATCACTTGTCCTCTGCAAGTTTATATTCAAAGTCAAGAGGAATAATTTGGGTTTGTCTAGGTCTTGCTGCAACACGAAATCGAGTACCTAAATCGTTACAAGAAATCAAGTATTTAGCATTAAATGAACCGGAAAGCACAGATATTGTTAAAACAAACATGTTGGATACATACTATCCAAATAGAAGTCCTCATCTTGAAAACATATGTCTCTATGAAGTGCTGCAATATTATACATTTAAGAGAAATATCACAGAGGACGTAAATAAAGAAAAATATGCAGTGATTGGTTCAGAAGGATGTTTGGTGAAACATAGCAAAGGAAATCTGATTAATCACTGGAAACTGAGTTTTGATACTCCTGATAAAAGGGAATTTTACTATTTAGCACTTCTGCAACTCTTCAAGTCTTGGCGTACGGAACTGGAATTACTCGAAGATTTTCAGTGCTATGAAGATTCTTTTCACACATGTAAAGATAGCATTGAATGCGCAGTTTTCCAAATTATCTCAAAATGTTGAATGAAGAAATTGATTAAGAAGCTACTATTGCAGCTGAGATTGCTAGAGACAGTTCTCAAGATAGTCAAAGTTCTGCTCCACTGAGCCAAGATCCACTAAGACAACCAATTGTGGAAAATGAAGCAGCAATCACCATGAGTAAAGTGGAAACAGCAATGCATCAAGCTCAACATGATATTATGGACTTAGGAAACTTGGAAGAACAACTAAATATTGAACAGAAAGAAATATATCAGCAAGTGAGACAAAAGATCGACCATGGTTATCTTCATGAGAAAAAAGAATGCACATGCACATCATTTCAACCTATCCGAATGTATGTCAGTGGTCAAGCTGGTACAGGAAAAAGTTTTTTAATTAAAGTTTTGACCAGTTGTCTACAGAAAACCACTGACTCCCATTTATCTTGTGTTGTAACCGCTCCAACTGGGTTAGCAGCACACAACATTAAAGGAATTACATTACATCACTTACTAATGCTACCTGTTGAACATGAAAACAAATTGGAATACCAAAAGCTAACTGGAGAAGCTTGTTATGAAGTTTCAAGAGTGCTAAAGAAAATGAAACTTCTGTTTATTGATGAGGTGAGCATGGTCTCAAACTTAATCCTTGCCTTTGTGCATTTAAGAATGCAGTAAATTTTAAAAACTGAATACGATCTCTTATTTGGAGGAAAACATGTGATTGTTTTTGGCGATCTACTGCAACTTACTCCTGTAAAAGGGCAACCAGTATTTAAAACACTTGTGCATGAAGACACCAGAAAGTCTTTGGGAAGTGTTGGAAACGTGAACATTTAGTAATATTTTGAATACAAAGAAATTATTAAAAATATGCGACAGGCAAGTGATGAAGATTATGGAACCATTCTTCAAGATATAAGAATTTGAGTATTGACAGAACATGGCAAAGAAGCTTTGCAAAGTCGGCTACTTACAAACTTGTTTCCAATTGAAAATGTAGCTCCAGAAAAATTATACCAAAAAATTGGAGAAAATAAATCTATAATCTGCCTAATGCCAACACTGCGAGAGTGTTCTACATTCAATGAAGAACTTTTAAAGCAGGATAAACAACAAAAACTGCTGGTTTAGAAAAGAATTTACATGTATGTGAAAACTGTCGGGTAATTTTACGGCGTAATTTGGATGTGGAAAAAGGTTTAGTAAATGGAGCAATGGGAAAAGTTGTTGATTTAGTTAGTTATCAAAATAGAGATGGAATTGAATTTTTTTAAATCAAATTTGATCAGATTGAAGAAGTAAAACAGATTGCTCGTAGTTCTGTTCGTTTTTTGCTTGTTAAAGATTTGTATGTTAGTAGAAAACAGTTTCCTCTTTCTTTAGCATATGCGGTGACCGTTCATAAATCTCAAGGTTTAAGTGTAGACAGTGCTTTGGTAAACATTGGAAGTACAGTGTTCAAAGAGGGTATGGCATATGTTGCATTGTCCCGAGTCAGAACTTTATCTGGATTGTATTTGATTGATTTTGATGAGAGAAAGCTTAGTGCAGATGCAAATTGTGTAAGAGAGTGCAATCAGTTAAGAAGACTGTATGCTCCCAACTTAGGTGAATATCCTATATATGAAAAGCCTGCAGTAGGTCGAAAACGAAGATATGAGAATGTCTGTAGTGAAGTTGGAAAGTAGAAAAGAAATCAAGACAATGTTGAGATTCCAAACAAAAAGAAAAAGGACACTGTTGAAGGGATTGTAGGATATCAGTTAGTAAATAGTTCAGGTATCAACTGCCATGCTAATGTAGTGGTGAATGTCGTATTTTTGCTAGAAAATCTCCTACAGCAAATTACGGAGAATCGAGACAAAAAGGTTTTGTTCCTTGCTGCATTCAATTATGGAATAATTGAGAACTGATAAAACTATAATCCAAAGTGTTTCTGGTATTCAAAATCTTCTGGATATGCGTTCTAGTTCTTCGCAATTTACACTGAATGTGTAACAAGATGCTCAGGAATTTCTTATGGTTATGCTTGCAGTACTGGAAGATGAAGGAATACAAATTGAAAATCTGTTTGGACTTCGTTATAGTTGGAAACATGAATGTGAAAATTGTACATGTCCTTCTACCACTAACATAGACACTGAAAAAATCATATATTTGACAATATCAGATTGTAAAACAGTGTCTTTTAACAAATGAGTTAAATCAGCTAAGCAAAATATGGAGTGCAGCCACTGCAAATCAGAAATGCCATCAACATTATTTATAGAAAAATCTTGCCAATATATTATTTTAATGATTCAACGTTATAGAGCAGATGGAAGAAAATAGGAAACTTTCATTAAACATTTTGTAGCAAGTCAACTATCAATATCAGGAAAAACTTTCATAACAGTAGCAATTATTTTCCACAATGGACCGTCTACGACATCTGGAAACTACACTGTCTATTTAAAGTACAATAAAGGATGGACACATTGTAATGATGCCCATTTGGTTTTCAAATATCGGTTGCCTAATGAATTGCCAAATTCATACCTAATATTCTTAATGCCAAAGTTCTGAGAACATAATTTGGCCTATTGGGAATATGTCAATATGAATTAATGAGTTTATTTTGGATAATTTCAATGCAAAGGATTTCAGCAATATCATTTGGCCTAGTGGGAAGATATCGATATGAATTAACAAGTGTATTTTGGATATTCTCACTGCAAATATTTTAAAGAACATTATTTGGAGTATAGGGGAGATATGAAGAATTGCTGATTCAATTTTCATTTCTGTTCTTTGATATTATATTTAGAAAATTGTCTTAAAAAGAAGCATTTCATATATTTGATATTTGTATTATCTGCAATAATATTGAGGTTGTTTATTTTAGGAAATGTGTACACATAGTTGAGTTTATTGAACATATTTTAAACATGGATTTGTTTTTTTAACAATCTTATTGATTGTATTTTTGTGCCCTCTGTTACATGATGAGCAACATTGAAATCACTGTCTAAGGTGAAATTCAATTGATTCTGAGAACAGCAAAAAAGGCAAAGCGAATATCTCATATGATGATAAAATTATGGTGTGTAGTTTAAAGTATAATTATATGCCATAACTGTATTTTCTCTTCTCTTTTACAAAATTCAAAAGTTTGAAAGTTTTTAAAATTTAAATGATAAAAAACAACAGCAAAAATTGTTTCAAAGATTTTCAAATCTAGTATTGTAAAGGTAAGATTAAGTAAAATAAACGGTATGCATGCACTACTACATTCACTTGTATAGTATCCTTACTGTCCTCTTACCATTTACACACTGCTCATTCACATCTTACATTCCCCAGGTACTACCCATGCAGTCCAGCAATCACTCTGTCACTCCCAATGTACTCCTTGAGTCACCCAGCCAGTCCCATGTCCTTATCCAATCACTCTGCCAAAACCCAAGCACTTAAAAATTCACCATGCAATCTCTTTGCAGCACTCTAAACATGCAGTCAGTACTCATGTACTCATGCAATTACCCAGGCACTAACTCATACACTTCTACAATCCTTTGAGTGCTACCTATACAGTTTGATAATCTCCCTGTTACTAACTATGCACTCCTCCAATTACCCAGCCAATCCCTTGTCCTTATCCAATCACTCTGCCACAACCCAAGTACTTTTAAATTCACCATGCACTCTCCTTGCAGCACTCTAGGTATTCTGTTGCTATCCATGAACTCATGCAATGAACCACGGAGTAACACATGCAGTGTTACAATCACATGTACACTATCAATGTAGTCCTGTAACCACCTTCACACTACTGATTCACTCCTCCAATTATCCAGGTACTACCCATGCAGTCCTCCAATCACATGGTCCCTCTCCGTGCACTCCTCCACTTCCCAAACCAGTTCCATGTACTAATCCAATCACTCCGCCAAAACTCAAGCACTTATGAATTCACCATGCAATCTCCTCCCAGTACTCTAAACATGCAGTCAGTACTCATGTACTCTCCTTGCCGTACTCCAATCATCCAGTAAGTACCCATTTACAATCCTTTGAGTGCTATCTATACAGTTTAGTAATCTGCACTCTCCTTGCAGTACTCAAAACATGCAGTCAGTACTCATGTACTCATGCAATTACCCTGGCACTAACTCATGCACTTCTACAATCCTTTGAGTGCTACCTATCCAGTTTAGTAATCTCCCTGTTACTACCTATTCACTCCTCCCATTACCCAGCCAGACATATGTTCTTATCCAATCACTCTGTAAAAACCTGAACACTTATAAATTCACCATGCACTCTCCTTGTAGCACTCTAGGTATCCTGTCGCTATCCACTTATTCATGGAATGACCCAGGCACTAATACAATCAGTGCTACAATCACATGTGCACTATCTATGCAGTCCTGTAACCATGTACACACTACTAATTTACTCCTCCACTTACCCAGGTAGTACCCATGCAGTCCAGCAATCACACTGTCACTCCCCATGCACTCCTCCAATCACCCAGCCAATACCATGCACTAATCCAATCACTCTGCCAAAACCCAAGCACTTATAAAATCAACATGAACTCTCCTTGCAGTAGTCTAATCAGCCAGTCAGTACTAACCCTGGGCGTTATAGTACGCTTCGCCCACGTAGTGTATGTAGCGCTGCCTGCTTCGCAGTTTTCGAAGTAGGCGAAGCAGGCAGCGCTACGCACACGCCAGGGCGAAGCGTAGCTGCCTGCCACCCGCCCCCTGCCTCCCGCCCGCCCTCCTTTTAAAATAATATCATGCATGATAAAATAATTAAATGTAAAGACTTACCTGCAGCGTGGCGTCTCCGGGGCTCCCTCTTCCTCGTTTCCAACTTCTTGTGACAAATATGCATGCACGGACGCCCGCACATGCGCATTTCTAATCACAGAATTTGGATGTGCGCTGGTCGCATGTAAAATGCTATTACAGGATGATGGTTTACGAAAGATAGTGCTATGAATGCTACCATTCTCCACATAGAATTTTTAATCGAGAAATTCAATCTAGATAGCACTGTATTGCATAGTTAGATGGACATTATAAGGGTTGTCATTCAAGAATGTGTGGAATTCAATTAATTGGCTCACAGAGCCCTTCCAAAGTAATATAACATCATCAATATACCTCCCCCAAAAGACATGTCTATCCAGGGGGAGGCATATTTTCCCCAGGCATGCTCCCTCTCCCACCAGCCCATATAGAGGCAGGCGTACGAGGGAGCAAACCTGGAGCCCATCGCAGTGCCCTGCAACTGGTGATGCCATGCGCCATTATGCAAAAAATAATTATTCGAAAGGATGATGTCAATCATGTCCATAAGCATCATATTGTGTTTCTTGTGGTCAGCTGTTCTTGTTTTCAAAAACGACTGTATTGCCATGTTACCAAATTGTTTCTGAATGCAGGTATAGAGACTATTAACATCCATTGTAACAAACATGAGGTCATCCGACCAAGCAAGACCCTCGAATTTCTTGAGGATATCCCTAGTATCCTGTATGTAAGATGGTAAGTTGTTAACAAAAGGTCGGAGAAATCCATCTACGTATTGTGATAATCGCTCTGTAGGTGAATCTATGCCCGAAATGATAGGTCTTCCAGGTGGGAATGTACCCCCTTTATGGATCTTAGACAGAATGTATATACAAGGGGCTACAAGATGGCTAACAGTGAGATACCTATACTCTTCTTCAGATAGAAGGCCATTCTCACTCCAATCATGCAACCTTGCATTGATATGAATGGCAAGGGGGGCAATGGGATTGGTACCTATCCGTTCATAACAAATAGGGTCTGCAAGTTGTCTGTCAATTTCACCCATATAATCAATTGAGTTCATAACCGCCACATTGCCCCCTTGTCAGCTTCCCTGATAACAATGGAATCATCCTTCATTAGTGTATTTAATGCAATCCTTTTGACAAATTCTGTTTATGATTACCATATTTGCTCGGATTGTCCATTACCGAATGAATGTCCCTAGTGACTCTATCCCTAAATAGATCTATGTTGACATGTGTATTATTTGGTATGAATTTTGATCGCGCTTTGAGCCCACTACTAATTTGAGTGTCCTCAGTGATGTTAAGATCCTCTCTAAGCTCCTGCAAAGAAAATTGTGTATTATCAGGATTAGCAAGAACCATTTGTAGGTCATGAAGGTCAGCGACAGTGTGTGAAACATTCGATACTGGTACAGCAATAGGACATTTATCCAATTGATGTGAAAATAAATAATCTTTTAACTTCAAAAGACGAGTAAATTTGAACAAATCAACCAAAACATCAACGGGATCACCCCACTGCGATGGGCAAAAAGCCAAACCCTTTCGTAGCACATTATTTTCAACTTCTGATAGGATACGACATGATAAGTTAACAATAGTCAATTCCTTAGATGTAGTATTGTCTATACCACCCACTATGTGGTTTTGGACCGTGTTGTCATTCCTGCAGATGTTTCCATTTTTCTGTCTTTTCTCTTTCCACCTTTTCCCTCCCCTCCGTGGTTTTGGTCTTGTTTTGTTATTCTGTTGCCCAACCTCACTCTCTCCATTTCCAATAAAAAATGTTGTCGTCTTGGGAATGTTAATAAGGGTGCACCCCCATTTCCAGACCGATTACTATCAGTAGAGGAAATGGAACTACTATCTACGGAAATTGATTCCGTGGTATCCTCTCTAGATCTTTTTCCTTCACCCAATGGCTTAACATTGTCAATTTTTTGGGCAAATGTGTAGATTCTACCTTCCTTATAATCATTGTCATCCCTCTTGATCTTTCTTAGTTTTTTATTTCTCAAGTAAATTTGGTGACTTTCAATAATCCTGTCATAAATTTCTTAATTTTTTTTGTAATCACTTCTTTGAGTTCAGAACATTCAATTTCTCTCTCTAAGGTGACTATATCCTCTCTAAGTTTGATCACTTTTCTGTCTGCATGTCTAATAAGGATACGCATCATGGTGTTGGAGGCACCATGAAGGTTTTCCTCCCAGCCCTTTAATGAGTCCTCATCAAGGTCTTCAAATGTAGGGAATATAAGTATTCTTAAACCCCTTGGAGTTTTTCCATTATCTATATATTTTTGGAGGGTAATACTGTCCCACCAGCGGGACATCTCTTGCTTTTTCAATCTCTCTAATTTCTGGAATTTTGCTTTAAGACCTTCTCCTGCCCTGGCCTCTGGTGTGGCTGAGCTGCTTATTTGCATATTTGAGAACAGGCCTAAGGCCATCTCTTCTCTTTTATCATTAAATTTAAACATTTCAAATAATAAGCACAATTGGTTTGTTTTTCTATTTTCATCAATTAAATTTGGTTCCAAATGTGCCGCTTGATCCCAAAAAGGAGAAATTTACACAAAAAACAAAAGACAGTTGGGTTTGAAACATTGATGCAGCACCAATGTGGAAAGTAATACCAACAGTATTTTAACACTGATATCTAAAATGTGTGCAGGCTCTGAAAACATCCTCTGTCCAGAGGTGCTACCTTCAATAGGAAACAAACAACTTTCTACTAAATCAGAACTGCACCGCCCTTCCTTGTAACATTCTTAAATGTCCATAATATTCTCATCAAAAACAGTTGATGCAAGAGAGGCCACTTAATCCAATCGGTGATTTATAATTTCTTTTATTTTCCAAACAATCCTCCAGCCAACGCGTTTCGTCCTCCACTGCTAGGACTTCTTCAGGGCTGAAATTTACAAAGAAGCACCACATACAAAAATTATCTTATTTTAAAAATGTATGACGTCCAATCTCAATTTAAAGAGAACAATTTCATACATAATGTATTACATAAAAATACAAATACAAAAACCTAACTGCAGACTCATTAAAAAGCAATTTTCCTTAAATTGCAACACTTAAACATAAAATGTTTAACACATTATTGCTTCCATGATCATTTATATAGTTCGCCAGCTCCAAGGTGACTACAAAATGAAACAGCATTGATCACAGGGTTCTCTTTGTATTACGAATATCTAACATAAATCAAGGTAATCGATCACAAATTTAAAGTCTCCCTGTAACTCTCAAAAAATTACAGGATATATCCAGAGAGAGAATAGTGCGAAAAACAAACACCCCCCTTAAAATAAGAGAGACAAGTCTAGAGAAGTTAGAGACTCATAGTTGACTTTCACCAAATGAGGAAAGAGGAAGGCACATTGTAAACTCAAAGGAGAAAGAGCAGTAAAGGCCCCAGGACATCCAATTTCACCAAGGTGTGCTTGTACAGTATATACACATATTTCCATAAGAACCCCCATGCTTCACAAAGCAACGCGTTACCTACCAAACAAATGATCTCTGCGACGAGTATCAATAATAACTGTGCCAATCCAGTACAACGCAATCAAAGATCTCCAACCAAATGGTAATTCTGTAATGAATAACCAATTTAACAAAATCAGGCACCTAATCTATGATTCACCATGTAAGACCTATGAAAATGATAATATAACAAAATCACATTTGGCCTACCTCAGCTAGTCCACTTGTCACCATGTTGAAGATAATCAACGATGACAGTATCAATTAACCGTGGGTGGTTTCCTTCCAATCCCAGAGATTAAAAATTCATCCGGTATGATAGCCAGACAAAAGGTGAAATGGATCAAGAACCATGTTACTGTAGTCCTTTGGTGGACATGTTAGTGGGTACTCCCCACCCCACAGCGAGAGAATCCTACATAGGAAAACATAATGTAACTACATGACCCAATAAACACAGTCTCCTAAACTGAGAAAAATCCTAACTTTAAGACTTTCGGTATTCACAGAAGGCATTTAAGAGTCCTAAAGTTAGGACTCCTAACTTCTGTGAATACCAAAATGAGTAAGTGCCTTCTGTGAATACCAAAATGAGTAAGTGCCTTCTGTGAATACCAAAATGGTAGTAAGTTTAGGATTTTGTCTTAAGTTAGTTCTGTGAATCGGGCCCATATTGTTCTACTAAGTTTCAAACCTATTTTCCATTTTTGTGGTTATTTGAGGCATCGTGATGACGTCATTAACCACGACGATCCCGCCTTTTACATAAAGTGAAAACACAAATATGCAAACATATCACAGTATTTTAAACAGTAGGGGTTTATTTCTATATACTTCAGTCATGTTTTTCTAGTGTATTTCTAGAACAACTATCTCTAAAACCTATTTTCTATTTTTGCAGTGACTCCATAGACTGTGATGACATTGGTAACCACAATTCCCCGGACACGTCGCAAAAGCGTACTACAAAAGCAAACATTCAATGGCCACCAAAACATCAAAAATTAATATGTAAAAAAATCCATTCTGAGAAGCTCACTAGACATATTATCATATACCTTCTTCTTTCAAAGCATGTTTAAAGTCATTTTTTGGTATTATCTTTCCTTAAAAACCATCTTTCAGACCTATATTCTGTTTTTGTGGTTATTCGGGATGTCGCGATAACATCGTTAACCGCAACAATCGTGCCTTTTCCATAGAGTCTGAAATACATGTATACACACAAACTACTGTATTTTACAGACTAAGGATTTCTTACAGTATTCTCTAATTTCATGTTTTTCTAGACAGTTTCTATATAAATCATCTCTAAAACCTTTTTACATTGACCCGGAGATCGCAATGACATTGGTAATTGCGATCCCTCCGGACACCGCGAAAACAGAAAACAAAAGCAGGAATTCAACAGCCACCACCACATTAAAAAATGATAACTATATAATTAATTCCAACCATCACAGTAGATGATTCACTAGCTAAATAACTCTATAAAACATTTATCAGAATCTCAATAGCTCTATAACAATGCGTATTAATGATTCACTGATATATTTTCTTATATTTCCACCAATATTCACGACAATGTTGATAGTCGCAATGTCCCTGTGACAGTACATGGGAGGCCACCCTGGCAGTCACGGTGCTGTCGTGAATATTGTGCGCAATAAAAAACAAAATCTATTTTGGACACTTAACTTGTGTCAATAAGACCCCCAATTCTAAACAATGGGGTCAAAGAATGTCCACCCTGACCCGGTATATTGGGCTTTTACACACATTTACAGCCCCGGGGACCGTTCTCGATAGATAAAATGGCAGCCACAACTTTCTGTTCAGGTCGCTTCTGTTCTAGGTATTGGTTGACTGTATGCAATTAGAAACATATCCTACATAGCCAATCAGACATGCACATACTTTAAATTTATATCACAACCTAGTTTTAAACAGTGTCTTGCTTCGCCCTCCAAAATACCACTCCCACACGATCACCCAAAACGACGAAGCAGGAGATATATAACACAACAACACCTAGGAAGGGGTTTCACTTTACAAAATAAAACACATCAAAGACTCTCTTTTTAGAATAAGGCTTTGGGTTTTATTTATGCAATGCTCTCTAACAGAAAGGCTTTCCCAGATGTCAAATTAATACGTTCAAATGTATATAGAGATATATATTTATATACAAGCAATAATAACACACCTGGCAAATGTAACTGTTAAATGCATTGATAATAATAATAATAAATAAGCAGCAAATAATATTGGATGTCCTGCAATGAATCAGAAAGATATATACACTAAATTCATCAAATGATTACTTTGGATGTGCACTCTGACTCACTCTCACATCGCAAAGAAAACACCTCAAATAATCATAGTCACTGGCCACACATCACAATGGCACTAATCAAACCTCAAAGACTTCACCTTGTGCAAACTTTATCCTGACCCACTCCGGACTGGGGGACTTACGGCCGCAGCCAGGAGACTTAGCAACTAGGTGCCTGCACTGAAGATGCGTCCATTGTTCAGGCTCAAACAATCCCAGTTTCTAAGTCAACAGCCCTCAGCTTTATACTCTCAAAAGACACTAGAAGATTCAAGAATCTTTCCTTCTGTACCAAGGAAGATTACTGGAATTGCCCAACTTCCATGCAAGCATTCCTGGGCAAAAAGAGTTCCCACGTTCCCTCTGCATTCTCACATGTTCAAGCCTTCATCTTAACAAAGCTTATGAAAGCCTTCAAGGGTACATTCAACAAGCTCTTCTCCAAAAACAAAAACAACCTTGAACATGACTAACCCAAACAACTTGAGCACTCCATTGGCCTGTGCGCACAGAAAGCTCTAGCCAGAGTTCAGGATGACATGAGGCCACGTAAAACCCAACACTAAGAACTTCATAATATTTCCCAATGTACAGCACAATGCACGTTTGTGCACCACTGCCTATAGCATCACATACTACATCTCTCAATGTACAACACAATGCACATTTGTGCACCACTGCTCATAACACTGCATTTCAAGACCAAAACGTACATTCCACACCTCTCTCTAGCTCCCACTTTCAAATGCACATCCGAAACATTCTGTTTTTGGCAAGGTGTTCTAATCTGTGACAGCTCCCACTTTAAGACTACGAGATTACACAAAAGGAATATTCAAGAAAAACAAGGCATGTGCAGGATATACATTCAGACTAGGGTGAAAAGACAATTAAAATCATGGTAGTCAAAGGTCATCACACAGTGTCAAACCCTAAGAGTGCCTCTAGCACTACAACCAGTACCATAATTACGGCATCCAATCAAATATGGTCATTTAAATTTTACTTGCTGACTACACTTTGAAAACTTACTCAATGAGCTGCAGCCTTCTCCTGTGTGCTACTGATTCATCCTTCAAAATGGTTGGAGTATGGATTGTAGGTCATAGCTTTGTGTTCTGGGCTAGAGAATTTGCTACAAAGAATGGGTTTGCCTAATGTGGATATTAGTTGGTTTGGCCAGAGAGGGTTAGAGAGGCAGCAATTTCTTCAATTGGTTGAAAGCCTTATGGATTCCAAACCTTCGGACCTCATAATTAAGCACTGTGGTGGCAATGACCTAGGCACACTGACTGGGGTAGGACTGGAAATCCCAATGAAGAATACCGTTGAACAATTAATGCAACTTTACCCTCACACTGCCTTAGTGTTTTCTAACATATGCCAGAGAAATTTGTCCACAGATGCAAAAAGCCAGGAAACATGTTCGTAAAACTGTTTCAGCATTCCTCAGAGACCATAACAAAGGCTCTATCTACAATATTAAAATGCATTTAAACATGCATGGAATATACAGGAGAGATGGTGTTCAC
Source organism: Triturus cristatus (assembly GCF_964204655.1). Classification (NCBI taxonomy): domain Eukaryota; kingdom Metazoa; phylum Chordata; class Amphibia; order Caudata; family Salamandridae; genus Triturus; species Triturus cristatus. The sequence continues at coordinate 463,226,898 of NC_140594.1, forward strand.
TTTGCGAACAAAGACAACAGAGTATTTCTGAGCAATTTGAAACTCTGCATCCGCTCGTATATGTAGTCATCATAAACACACAATGAACACAACGGTTTGTCTAAGAAACACCCTAAATGTTATTTAAATATAAATCCTATTTTTTTTAAACTGTCAAATGCGCACATCCATCGCAGATCCAAAAAACAAAAGCACACAGTCAATGCAAAAGAGCACATTTAATATTTCTAGTAAACAGTTCTGAACGGATCTCACAGTGGAGTCTAAATGTATGTAATTGTAGGTGCATAAGTGTCTCAATGAATAACTTAGTGGTTGCAATAGTGTCTGTTAGAGTATATCAGAAGGTGTGAGACTCTCTATACCAGTATCTGAGTGGCTATGACATTGTCTATATAGGTGTAAGTCTGGGTGTGAGAGTGCTGGTATGGGTTTATGAATGGGTGTAACAGTGTCTGTAGGATATGTGAATGGGTGTGACAGTGTCTATATGGGTTTATGAGTGGGTGTAAAACTGTCTATATAGGTGTAAGTGTGGAAGTGAGAGTTCCTATGGGTTTGTGAATGAGTGTAAAAGTGTCTGTATAGGTGTATGCATATCTGAGAGGGTGTGAAAGTCTCAGTATGAATGTAAGTGTGGGTGTGAGGGTTTCTGTAGGAGTTTGTGAATGGATTTAACAGTGTCTGTAAGATATCTGAATTGGTGTGACAGTGTCTGTATGGTTATGTAGGCACATTTGAAGCTTTCTATATAGGTGTACGTGGGTGTGAGAGTCTCTGTATGGGTTTGTGAATGGGTGTAACAGTGTCTGCATAAGTGTAAGAAGGGGTGTGAGAAAGTCTGTATGGATATGTGAGTGGGTGTAAAACTGTCAATTTGAGTGTAAGTGTGGGTGTGGAAGTCCCTGTATGGGTTTGTGAATGGGTGTAACAATATTTGCATAGGTGTAAGAGTGGGTATCTGAGGGTCTGTATAGGTGTAAGAGTGAATGTGAGAGTGTCTACAAGGGTATGTGAGTGGGTGTGGTAGTTTCTGTATGGACAGGGTGTAGCTGTCACAGGAAGAGAGAGTATAAAATATATATATGTGTTTTTTTTCAGCCATGCTAAATCTGTGTATCCCCTGTGGAGTTACACGGAGGGATGAGCTTAGCCCCTTGAGGGATCCACAGATCTCACAAGTGGCCCAATTTATGTTTCACATTTCTGATCCAGGTCACATCCTCAGCCCTCTTTTATAATGTGCAATCAGTCAGGAAACCTCTCACCTGACTCCTTCATTCAATTTGCAAACAAATTTTCAGGCCCAGGTACCATTTCTCCTACACAAAAACTGGTGGCCAAAACCTTTATGTGAAGGTGCATTGATTCAATCAGGACTTTGCTTTGGCATGTGAATGTGTGGATCCCCCGTGGATGGATCCACAGAGGCTCCGCATCCCTATATATACAAATTTGTTTTCCAGATAATATCTCTAATACTACTGAATGAATTTACACAAAAAGAGTGATCTGCTGAACAAAATCTACCTTTCCGCTAAATTTGGTAAATTCCATCTAGCGGTTCAGGCTGTAGGCGTGTTCAAAGGTCCTATGGGAATATGGGAATTAACACAGGGCAAATGTGATTTGGGACCACTCTTTTCCTCGGCTCCCACTTGACGGGTCACACCAAAACTTTTCAGACGCAAGCTTAACAGAGTGCAGATTTTAAAAAGAAAAATTGTGAAGATTTACCAATTTGCACCAAAGACATATAGGCAACAGAAAATCACCTGTTTAATAGAAATCATGTTCCAAATATAACTAAAAAGTACAGATATATTTATACACAGACACATATACACATATATATATATGTGTGTGTGTGTGTATATATATATATATATATATATATTTATATATGTGTTTATTTATATATATATATTCACTGAAAAAACACAGGTTTCAGGGACATTATAGTTAGAAATTAGCATTTAAAAAACCTTAGATATTCATGCAAAAAAACAAAGGTTACTGGGATGATATAGTTAGGCTGACATTTCACTCAAACAATACCAAAGAAATTCAGCTATTATAGTTAGCTAAGTTAACTATAACTTGCGTCCCACAATGCACTGGTTATGACCTCACATAGTACATCTCTCATGACATGATCAGTGACATCACTCATGACATCTCAAATGACATCACTGATGACATCAGTGATGACGTCATCCAGTGACTTTGAGTGTGTTTTAAAAGTTTATGAGTGTTAAATATATATACCAATTTGTATTGGTGAATCAGTGGGTGTATGAGTGACTGTATGGATGACTCAGTGGGTGCATGACTGACTGTATAAGTGAGTGATTAGGTGACTCAGTGAATGTATGGGTGAGTAAATGGTTGTGTGAATGTGTGTATCTGTCTGTAAGTGTATGTTTAAGTGGGTGTATGAATGTGTTAGTGGGTACATGAATGGCTATTTGGGTGAACAATTGGTTGTATGGGTGTCTGTGTTTGTGGGTGAGGAGGTGTGTGATGCAAGTATGGATCAGTAAGTGGGCAAGTCAGTGACTGTATTGGGTATTGTTGTCTGTGTGAGAAGTTGTGTGGGTGAGTGAATGTCTATATGGCTGTGTCGGTGATTTAGTGCATGTGTCAGTATGGGTGAGTAACTGAGTATGTGAAAGGCAGTATACGTGAGTGATGGGGTTTATGAGTGAGTGTATGCGTGAGTGAGTAAGTGTGAGAGTGGCTATATAGATAAGTGCTTGCTCCAGTCAGTGACAGTATAGCCGAGTGAGTATGTGTTACTATTTTTATGAGTAAGTAAGTGGGTGAGTGTGTAACTGTTCGGGTGAGTAAGTTACTGTATGAGTGACTGTATGGGTAAGTGGCTAGGTGTATGAGTAGTTCTATGGGTGACTCACTCAGTGTGTCAGCACCTGTATGCCTGTATGAGTGGATATGTCAATGGCTGTGTTAGTGAGTGAGTGGGTCTATGAGTGGCAGTATGGTTGAGCAAGTGGATGTGTGTATAGATCAATGAAGTTCTGCTATGGCTCTGTGAATGGGTTTGTGAATGGTTGTGTGTGAGTGGGAGTAGGTACATAAAAGATTATATAGGGGTGCATCAGAGAAGCTATGGATTATGTCATCACTGATGTCATGACTGATGTCATGTGAGAAGTCATCAGTGATGTTACTGACCATGTCATGAGTGATGTAATATGTGAGGTCATAACAGGATGCATTGCGGGGGTACGAGTAATAGCTAACTATAACAACTGAATTTCTCTGGTTTTGTAAGAGTGAAATGTCAGCCTAACTATAACGTCTGTGTAGCCTTTGTTTTTTTCAGTGAATATTCAAGGTTTTTTAAATGCTAATTTCTTAACTATACCGTCACTGTCACCTTTGATTTTTCAGTGAATTTCTTAGATTTATTTCATGTTGTTTCCTAACTATATCGTCCCTGTAACCTTTGGTTTTTTAAGTGAATTTCAAAGAATTTTTATTTTATTTTCTAAATGTAACCCTTCTGTTTTGCCTTTCCTGGTCATTTTTCTGCCATCTATTTTGCCTCTTTCTGCTTGTTGCTGAGCTTTATTTTACCTCTTTCTGCTCGTTTCATACATTAATTCTTCCTCTCACCACTGGTTTCTGACCTCTATTTTGCCTCTTTCTGCTCATTTTTGCCCTTCATTCTGCCTCTTTCTGCTCCCTTCTGACCTTTAGTCTGCCGTTCTGCTCATTGCTGTCCTTTATTTTGTCTCTTTGTGCTTATTTCTCACCTTTATTTTGCCTCTTGCTGCTGGTTTCTGACCTCTATTTTGCCTCTTTCTGCTCATTTCTCACCTTTATTTTGCCTCTTTCTGCTCATTTCTCGTTTATTTTGCCTCTTGCTGCTCATTGCTAATCTTTATTTTGCCTCTTTCTGCTTGGTCCTCACCTTTATATTGCCTCTTTCTGCTAGTTTCCATCTTTATTTTGCCTCTTGCTGCTCGTTCCTTTCTGACCTCTTTTTTTCCTCTTTCTGCTAGTTTTTTACCTTTATTCTGCCTCTTTCTGTACCCTTCTGACCTTAATTGTGCCTGTCTCTGCTCATTGCTGACCTTTATTTTCCCACTTTCTGCTTGTTTCTTGCCTTTACTTTGCATCTTAGTGCTGGTGTATGACCACTAGTTTGCATCTTTCTGCTGGAAAGTTAGCTCCCTTCATGAGGAAGCAATCTGTTTCATCTCTTTACCTGTCTGCAAGGAAAGAGATGAGACTTCCACCTCCAAGGGTGGGAGCACTTTGACAGTGCCTGCCCGCTGGAACCGAAGTGTTTGCTCTTGCTTAGAAGGAGCTCCCAACTCCCACCAAGCAAAAGCAAACAGCTATGTCCCAGAGGTGGGCACCCCGGGACTTAGCAGCAGCTGGCGCAAGCGGTAGTAGCCCTCAGGGCCATGTGTGTCTTCAGGAGGGGGGCAATTCAGCCCCCTCCTTTACTTTTTATGGCTGGCCCTGGGGAGGAGGTGGTCCCATGTGCCCTATGTGGGCTGGGCAGGGTAGTCTCCCGGTCCCAGTTTTTGATAAATATTGGGCCTCAGGAGGTGGTGGTCCCCAGGGTGCGGGGGGATCTGTGCCCTGCCATTAGGTGTTTTGTAGCCCCATGGAGGTGGTGGTCCCCGGGGCTTCGTAAGGTCCGCGCTGACCCCATCAAATTTCATTAGACCTGGGCAGGTGGGTGCTCCTGGGGTTTAGAGAGCCCATGAATTGGGCCCGTGCACCCCCTCCTTATAAACCAATAAATCCTGGGGAGGTGGTGGTCCTCAGGCATTTTTTATAAATATTTGGCCTCATGGAGGTGGTGGTCCTCAGGGCTCAGGAAGGTCCACACCACCCCCATCAAAGTTTGATTGGCCCCAGGGAGGTGGTGGGCCCTGGGCCTTAGAGAGCCCATGGAGAGGGCTGCACGTGACCCTCCTCCTTTTTAACCAATAAAGCCAGGGGAGGTGGTGTCCCCAGGGCTCATTGAGCCTCAGGAGGGAGGCACCATTTTCCCCCTTCCTTTTTTTTAAAAATGTCCCATGAACGTGGTCCCCCTATGTGCTGTATTTTAACATTTTTGCTTTCTGGATTCACGACTCTGTCGCATTTTCACTGCAAATGTTTTTTTTTAAGTACTTGTCTGGGTACCTCTGGGAACCAATGACCGAAGCTAATGAATCAGGTTATTCCTACCCTGCCCTCTTTTTTAAACTGTTTTTGTGGTACTCGGCTGAAGCCGAGTCACAACACTACCTAGTTAAAGTGTTGGCAGTCTATCAGATTTCAGCATGGGGACTGTCTGATCCTTGGAGTATCTGCATTCCTATAAATACATATTTGTTCTTTTTTATATCTCAAAAACTACTGAATCGATTTGCATGAAATAACAAAAAGGGTTTCTTCTGGACAATGAACTACCTTTCTACCAAATTTGGTGTAAATCTGTCCAGCGGTTCAGGCTGTAGTGACAACTAACATCTCTATGGGAATTAACATTAGAAAAACTGTTTTTTTGACCCTCCCTTTTCTTGGTTCCCACATGACGGATCACCTTGAAACTTTCCATGCATAAGAATCATAGGGACACTTTTTTTGGAAAATGTCTTGATTCGTCAAGCTGCACCAAAGATGTAGATAAGTCAAAAATGCTTTTCGTATTGAAATATGGTGCTAACTTTAACTACCTACTGGTGACCGCCAGTAGGTAATATATGCATATACACATATATATATGTATATCTAATGGCTTTGGACTTACCTGTAAAATACTTACATTTTTCATGGTAAAGGTATGCATGGTAAAGGCATATGCGTGGTAAAGACTTGTGTGGTAACGCTTTTGTTGTAATGACATGCGTAGTTCATGCTGAATTGTAAATACTGTTTAATGACTAGCGTTACTCCAGATCACTTCTCTGAGTACCAGGCATACCTAGACCTACTCCATGGCACAGTGCAATATTGTTTCTCCACAAACCAAATGAAGGAATAATTTTGCCGCCTCTCATTATTATTTCTCCCTCCTAGGCCCTTTCACTTTGAACCATATAAATAGATCTCACTTCCCTTTGCAGTATTTCGACCAACATAATCAATGTTCTAATCTGACTTTTCCTCCTTTATTTCAGAAAGGACATCATGTCAAGGTATTTTTGCAACTCACTAAGTATCTTAAAATGCATGGGGGCACATGCATCAACGAAAATACCGATCACAAAATTTGCGATTACTTAAATTGTGAATGCATTTATGGAATCACAAATTGCGATTCCCTAAATGCAATTCATGATGCAATTTCCATTTGTGAATTTGCAACTAGGGATCACAAATCACCATCAATTTGAACTTGATGGTAATTTGCAAAAACTTTGAAAAATGCACTAAAGTGCATTTTTCAAAGTTTCATGTTACATACACACATGTCCTTGGGGCATGTATGTGCGCAACATGTAGTAACATCTCAATTTCAGGGGTGCAACAGGGTGTCCTTTTGACACCCTTGCACCCTTGAAATTGCATTGCTAATTTGCGATCACCTATTTGGTACTCGCAAATTGCGCATGCAATTCCCATTCATTCCTTTGGGCCTCTAGGCCAATAGGAATGAATGGGTAGCTATTCCTTAATTGCGATTCGCAATTTGCAAGTCGCAATTAAGAAATATGTAGGAATCGCAATTTTCTTTGCGATTCCTAAATGCATAGGGATTTGCGAGTCCTAAATAGCGATTTCTTAAAATTCGCTTTTTAGGATTCGCAAATCCTGACTTTGATGCATGTGGCCCATAATCTGCTTTACATATACTCACCACATATAGTTGTTCCACATTACACTGGGGTAAAAGTGACATGAAATCAGACTGACTTCCAAAGCAAATTATTGAGCTTCTAATTTTGCTGTTAATGTTGTCAATCTTTCAGAGTAATTGCAGAGCAACATATTTCTCCTCTTTTTGACATATCTATTAGAGCCTTGTAATCCTTACATAATTTTTTTTTAGCTCCAAACAAAATCATTCTACCACGTTTCCGCTTCATATTGTGTTCTTGAACAATATGTGACTACCCATTCATTCTGATTATGATGCAACAGCACTGCACCACAGCCACAATTGTTGGCATTAACTGTGATTACATTTCTTGTGAACAATAACAATACATTAATTCAAACATGGTGCTTGTACAATGTCCCCCTTCAACATTATGAATGCTTCTTTTTGTCAGTCTCCCGATTCAACCTTTGCTTTTTTCCTTTACAACAGTCTCAAAGTTGCATCTTGGTGCACATTCTTTAAAACATTTGGTGTAAAAATCAGCAAGACATCGGAAGGATTGTAAGTACTTTCTAGAATCAAGTTATTCAATAGTAGTTTTGACATGGCTCTGTTTTAGGTTTCTACAGGGTTGGATTGGGGTCTCAATCAGGCCCGGGGCACTCCCCAAAAAGGTGGCCCAAATTCCTGAATTGGTCATTCTTTTTTGTATTTTTATATAGTGTGAACTCTGCCCAAAGGCATTGGAGCAATTTACATGAGCACCAGTCACATTGCACAGGATCAAATTTTCATTTTTGGTACGGAGATTAAGTGATTTGCCCAGAAGATGTTCAGCTGATGACAAAACGTAAACCTGCTTCCCCAGTTTCAACATCTGGGAAAGGTGGCCCCACAGCGAGACCTATGCAAACACACCCTCTACCCTAAACCAAGGCCTAAAAAACACTAGGACTGAGGTAAAAAACCAACACGTGGCACCTAGCATGGCCTATTCTCCTACTCACCCCCTCCCCAGCCCACTATAGCCTCAGGAAGAAGACTTCGCAAGTGAGGGTTCAGGAAAAGCTTGGGCTTCTGCTGCACCAAGGGGGCTTATGTGAGAATGGTCCCTCTGCGAAGACCCTGCATGCTCCTACCCTTCCCACACACACCATGACCTGAAAGTGATGGCTGGGCAAGGGAGGTGGGAAACGACACTGCACACCAAACAAGGCACAGAGTGCAAGAATGAAAAAAAATCCACCATATTTTCTGTGTTCCAGAGCAAGAAGCTGCTGAGTGCACCATCGATATGGGCACTCTGTGGAAAATTAAGTGCAGGAAGAAGCCAGCAAGATAGCTGTAGAAATAAAACAAATAAGGGTGTAGAATATGTAGAGCATGAAATACTACAGGCTATAAAACTTAAATTGCTGAATTTGGCATGTCATCACATCTGTGGATAGAGGACACCGGAGGGCTGTTTGACATTCAGAAAGGTGGACGGGTGAGCGACTGAATGTGCCACGATCTCTGTTAATGAGATTCAACAGGCAGTTTCGCTTACAGTGAGAGGGGCAGGAAAGAGAGATGTGTTTTTATTTTGTTTTGAAGTTTATGTGACACAAACGTGGCCTAAGGGCATTAGAGAGCTTCGCACCAACACCGGATTACATTACACAGAATCAAATCCAATGTTTTATGATTTTTGTAGGCATGTGGAGATTAAGTGATTTGCCCAAAATCACAGGATGTGAAGCTTAAACCATGATTTGGAACTGGTCTCTCGTTTTAAAGTCGGGTAAGGGTACATACTTTCCCAGTTGCTGCAGTAATTGATATCTGGCAGGAAAAGGAGAATAACAGAGGATAGTTTAATGCCCCTCTTCCCCCTGTACCATGGAGGGTAGAAGTACCCAATTAACTTGAAGAGATCCCTCACTGGCCCTCACCTGAGTCTCACCACCCTACTTTCCAGTCCTCCTCCCTACCCCAGTACTCTGCAAAGGGAGTGCCTATAGCTTCCCATAAGCAGCTCCTTGAGGCCTCTGTTTCACCTGGAGGGAGCCAGGGGGCAGGCACACCTCATGCTGTGACAGATGGAACAGCCCATTGTCACTCTGCCCCTGACAATTAGCTGGCATGCCATGGGACAGGCTCAGCAGATGTATGCAAAGGTTGTAAACAGCCTTTCACGTTGTGCACTGACAGTGGAGATGGGGACGGCCCTGGCTGATTGGACTGCTTAGTCAACCAAAAACAGGCCCATCAACTGGTCCCAACCTCAGACCCATCTGCCCATGTCCAATTGCCCGCCTTTCTAATCCGAGCATGGGTTGCTACTTTCACTAGAAACATTATAGCTACTTATCCAACGGTTTAACAACTAAATTTACATTCACTCATTTCAATAGTTTAATCCCCTTTCTGCCAGTTGCTGAAATACTTTTTTCCAAATTTAAATCATGTGATAGTGCGATCCACTCCCTCCTCGGTCTCTTTTGTTGGGTCCTTAAACATTATGCGGTGATGGAAAGTCCAATGTGCATCCTTTTGTGTTGGTACATTTCTGATGCGCAGCAAGGTGAAGAGATTTCTCATCTAAAACACCTGATATTAAGCGCTAGCCAAACATAAAGAAGAACATACTATTGCATCAGCCGATGTAGAAAGCGTGTTAGAGATTGAATGACAACGTATCCCAATTACGAAATTAAGACTGTTAAATTCGATCGATAATCTCAGATTTTTTGAACTCGTGTGGAATTTCTACATGAGCAAGGAGATGAAACGATTGATCTGAGAAGAGCTTTGTCATACATTCTTTAGTAGCTCTTTAAAATTTGACCTCTACTTTAATGGGATATACCTCTCACAATGCTACCACTGCCTTTGTTTAATTTCAAATCATGTACCCACACTTTGTATTCTATAGGACTCTCCCTAAAAACTAGTCTATTAATATAACCTAATTGAATCTCACTGGAGGAATTATGGAAAGCATTCGTAATTTCAGGACAACATGTTGCCACAATGAACCAAAATATTAATGTGTATCTGCATTAGAGCTAGTCTATTCTCCATGTCCTTCTGGGGGCCAACCCAGAATATTGTTCTCCATTTTCTGACAAATAAGTCAGGTTATTGGTCCTTTTACATTTGAAATTCATATTTCCAAAGAAATTCTCAGCTAAATCAATTGTGTGTCCTTTGTACCCTGCTGGCAGAATGTTGATTATTAGTACTCTTTTCCCAATCTGTTTAAATGTTGACCCCTGGTATACCATAGGATTTTTTGTCCCCATTACCTGTGCTAAGAAAAACATTAAGGCTTAACCGAAAATGATCTTCCCGACCGTTAGAAACTGGGTTGACTCTGCCAATCAAATAATACATGTTAGACACAATATCAAGCATATATCCAAAATGAATGCTGATTAAACTCAAAAGACCCGATTTACAAAGGTAAACTGAGACAAAAGTCTAACTTTATACATTTTTGCATTCACAAAGGGCATTTACGAGTAGTAAAGTTAGCCTTTTGTTTCAAATTAACTTATGTTTGGGCTCTTAAGTTTAACTGAGACCAAAAATTAAGTTAAATTGAGACAAAAGTCTAACTTTTCTACTCGTGAATGCCCCTTCTGAATACCGAAAGTCGTAAAGTTAGATTTTCATCTCAATTTACAGTTGTAAATATGGCCCTTAGTATGCTATTACTCTTTTCCTAAAAGCACTTGCCATCTAGATATACTACATACAAAAAATTAAGGGGGATATTCTCAAGAATGTGTGATAACTATCTCAAAATTGGCTTAACGCAACTTTGCACATCGCAGTCTATCGGGGGAAAATAACGCTGTGTTAACGTTGTATTCTCATCACATTGGCACTATGCGATAGTCTCACAATAACGTGCCAAATGACCGTGTTAAAACGAACGCGACGCCGAAGAAACGGGAAACCCGAAAGCGAAAAATGTTGCGATGTGGCCAAACGCGTTATAAAAATCAGCAATAACCAGCGACAGGCCTGCAATGCACACACGTCATGTGGGAAAATGCACTATAAAAACACCGAAAAACACAAACAAAATAATACAAACTGCGTAGCACCATGGAGGAAGCCAGAGCAAGCACAGAGGATGACCAGAACCCCTCAATCCCCCAGGATGACCTGCCTGGGACCTCAGGATCACAGAAGGGCAAGGAGAAGAAGACGAGAAAGATGAGATTCAGTCCGCAGGAAAACAAGATCATCATCACGGAGGTGATAGAACACCACCAACAACTGTTTGTCACCTCCAACGTGCCATTGGCAAATAAAAATGCAATATGGCTGGCCATCCTGGACAAGGTGAATGCAGTCAGAGTGAGGTAGAGGACAATTGGAGAGGTCAAGAGGCATTGGAATGATGAGAAGCGCAAAACCAAGAAGAAAACTGCTGACAACCATCAGGTAGCAATGCAGCCTGGAGGTGGCAGTCCAGCGGAACACCAGGAGCTGGATAAGATGGAGGAAATGGTGTCCACAGTCATCAGTGGGGAGACAGTGGCAGGAGTTGGGGGTCCGGACACTGCTTGACATGACCTGACACAACAGCACTAGGGTGAGTACCGAACAGGGACTGAGGGACGGGGGAGATGGGCACAATGGCACATGCACAATCAAGTGGAGCACACTGCACACCCACAATGACTCTGGAGCATGTCCCTGATCCCTTTGGCACACTGCAGCACACATACAAACAGCAAGTAGGCCCACGTCCACTATGGGCATAAAGGTGTCCCCCACACAGCACCAATCCCACAACCAACCCATGCACACGTTTGAAAACCAGCAAATCTGCGTGTCTGTGAGCCACACTGACAATGCAAGTGACACTGCATGACGAATAGCATGGCTGCAGTCCAATAATCATGACATGCTGCACTCCACGACACTGAGGTGTCTGAGTGTGGAACACGTCCGGAAAGGAGCAGGTCACACCCTGACACATCCACTTGCACACACAACCCCTGACGGCAACAACACATCTGCAGATAGACCATGCCCAAGAGCCCAAATCAGCCAAGTCTGCAACATCTCAGCACTGTAGAAGCACAGAAGTCAAAGGCACACCCCCTCAAAGGGATAAGGGGCAGCAAAATCACAGCTGCAGGGGCGACTCACCCACAATGCAGCACACACACATAGCAACAACAGCACATCAACATTGACGACAATGTGGTACGAAGTGCAACACTTTCACTGCAGAACAGAGGACACAACTGGTTCCGCTTGTGCATAGAAACTGGTCAATCACATCTGGCATAGCAGGAAACTGTGAGATCAGAGTGTTAGCGTACAACCTCACATCCCTGATGTAGTTCAAATGTCCACTTTCCAGCATGAAATACTCAGCTCTTCCCAAACAGTCACAATGTACATTGTCATGCAGTCTGTATGTAAACATGTACAATGCATCAACATACATGGAACACACTGTCAACCAGCATCTCCCCTTTACATTCCAGAGGGACAATCAACACCTCCTGCAGAGGAGACCAGATATCTCTTCAGTGATGATGAAGAGGACCCCCTGGACATTTGCCCCGACACCCTCCAACGGCTCGTGGACAGCCTCCGCACCCCACCGCCAGGAGCAGTGCAGGCCAGCTGCATTGCAGTGACCCCATCCCCTGCACAGACCACATAGCAGGAAGCACCCACCAACACGGCTGGCACCCAGCACCTCACCCAAGAGCACATGGCATGCCAAGGCCAGGTGTTAGACTGCCACAAGGAGGTGGCTGAACATGTGCGGGTGGGGTTCAACAACATGGCAGCCAAACTGGATGACATACGTGGGTGCCTGAGTGACATCAGGGACCACTTACACTCACTAACGGACACCCACAGTTCACCCCATGATGTCCAACAATCCATTCCCGACATTGCTGGAGACATGCCTCTGAGAGGAGAACAACTGTCTACTCAGAGTGGCCTCAGCGATGTCAGCCGAGAGTTGGCACAGATGATGAGGATAATGGAGAACATGGAGCATATGCATGCAGAAAGAATGGCTTCCACGGATGCACACCAGCAAAAAGTTGTTGGTATCTTCCATGGCCTGCAGATCCTCATCATGGCGTTGCTGCCACTAAGGCAGTCGCAGATGAATGCTGCTGGTACTTCCACACACACATCTCCGGTCCCTGATGTGTCTGTGGCACACAGTGCTGAAGACCAAACATCAGCACCCACATGTCAGACAGATGACATAGAGGACGAAGATGCGGGAGATTACACCTGTGTAGTAAGAAGGAGACAGTAGCAATGCTCTCCGCCATATGCCCTGTTTCATCTTGGTGCTGCCCTCTGCATCATGCCCTGTAACAACACCTCCCACTGTCCCCCGAAACACTCCGCGACACTCACCTTGGACCTCGACATGGACTGCTATGTTCTGTTTGCTCTACAATGACACAGCAATCACACTGCGGACTGTCCTCTACCTCTTCCGATGTACTTGTCAATCCCTAAATGGCTGGCCCTACCCTGATCTACAATGTAATGTGGTGTTTGCATGGCCATGCACTGCTCCAGCTCCGACAATCTCAACGAATGTGAATAAAACATTCAAATTGACACAGATGTGTCATGTCCATAATCGATCAAGTTTGAAAGTATAAATGAATGTAAGGAAATTGATTGAACAAAAAGGTACACCGTGGGAAATGAAAGCAATGCACATGTTTGACCGTCACACACATAGGCAGTGAGATGACTGGGAATGTGTGCACTAACTTCGGCCTCATTGCTCAGAAACAACAATCGCGCAATTTCACAACTTTGCCCCACACAATGTTAGAAATAGGGCTGTGTATGAAATGTTAAAGTCATTGGCAGGCCTAAAGAAGTGTCTCAAAAAACAGTACGAAATGTTGGGGTCTATGTACAAAACGTTACGATGGTGTGACAATGCACTACTAAGGCTTGATAAACCTACCAGCACCAAACCAATGGCTATACCTCACAGCAAAAAAACTGTGGGCATATCCCTTTAAAGGACGAAATCCATCACTCACCAGAGGTGACATGCTTCATCATTTGGGATTCTCCTCCCAAAGGAAACAACTAGTTCCTTTGGGGGCTACAACTTCCTCTCTACAAGTGAGGAACTCAGGGATGTTTTCAAAGGTAGGTGGAGTTTACTAAGTCCACAAGTGATGAGTAACAATAATGTGAGTGAGGGCGCAGCGCAAAGTATAAATGAATGTGAAGAAAGTGCGATTAAAACAGGATAGGGGGCGTAAGTAATATGTTTTATTGTAATACACTCTCTGCCAGAGTTAAAAAACAGTGCACCAGCGGTATAGATTTAAACCGCTTGGGTAGAGTGAAAAGTAATGGTTAACATGTTTCAGCCTATAGCCCAATCGTGGGCATAGCTTTCGTCAGGACCTCTAATGGTGCTGCTGCGCGAATATGTGCGTGATGTGAACACAAAAAAGATACATGAACAGGAACTTGAATCAGTCCATCTGTTCTTCTAGGGAACATTACCTAAAGAAGAAATGAACAAAACACAGCATAGTATATAATTCATCTGTGATTTCGTTATGTAATGCCAGAGGTACAGTGCTGTAGATATAGATCAAAGTACAAGGCTTACCCGCAATCGGCTGGGTAAGAAACCCACCTCAACCTGGCGACAGCTCAGGAGGGGGGCAACGCTCTAGAAAAAAAACCATAACTGGGTCAACCTATACATAGGTCCCATAGAACACATTGATCCAGTTCTAGACCTAATATAGGGATTCAGTCATGAGCATATAGTGTGAAAACCGGGGAGCCACAGTATGAGAGTACAACACAGAGAATTGATGGCTAATAACCGCCAATAAAAACTAATAAAAAAAGTAGTAGTAGCTCAGTGTGGCTCATCGTCTAGAGTCCAAACAACAGAACCACTCAAATCAAATACAGAACATTAATAATAATAAGGGCACACACATGTGAAAGATGTACTTACTGTCAACAAGCACATCATAACCATGACGCCCAAACTGTTAAACCCTGAGTATAGCTTAACAAAGAGCCACAAAGAAAGCACTCTCTTTGCTATAGATTTCATAGTCCAAGAATGGTGAATAATGTGCCAAGTTCTGTATGCTACCAATGCGCATAGCCATTGGTCAAAAGCCAAGGGATATAGCCAAACACACATCATGTTAGCCTCACTAAAGATTACAAACTAGACCCAGAACAAATCGTTATCGTCAACCAATAAAGCAAGCTCCAAAGATAGGATCACTCACCTATCCTTCGGTACTCCGGGCTTGAAATGAGCTTGTGACCGGAGGTGAGGGCCCTGCATGTGGTTGCAAATTTATACTTGAAATCATTGCTGCCAAGTGGAAACCAATGTGGAACACTCGTACGTTAAATCCCACCGTGCATGCGTGAATCCGGAAACGCTTACGAATCGCGCATGCGCCTAGCAGAGCGCATTCTGGCTATGTCTGGCGCATGCGCGGCAAAGAAGTGTAGCTCACTACCTCAGTAGCAATAAAACAGTGACTACAACCAAGCACCAATGTAAAACGGGCTATAATAGACAACCACATCACGGAGGAAATACACACCAAAATGATGTATAAATTAATGTGCCCAAAATGAACAAATTGGTTCTCTGCAATATGTACAAGTGAGGGATTTCGTCCTTTAAAGGGATATGCCCACGGTTTTTTTGCTGTGAGGTATAGCCATTGGTTTGGTGCTGGCAGGTTTATCAAGCCTTAGTAGTGCTTTGTCACACCATCGTAACGTTTTGTACATAGACCCCAAGATTTCGTACTGTTTTTTTATACATTGTATGGGGAATAAATCTTGCTGTGGTCTGTAAAAATTCCCTAGGACCCCCTTGCTTTGAACTGTTTTGGTTCTAAAGTAGTATCTCCCATCACATTTGACAACAGAACATCACTTCGCAAACCTCAACTGGGTGGACAAAACCTGTAGTGATGGATCACATTGATACACATGGCAAGAAGTTGGACACCATATTCACTTTGCTGAAGACACGTAGGAGCACAGGTCTATCAGCAACTATATCAACCACAATGTCTGGCTCACAGAGGTGGATCTGGCAATAGGGACTCACCCCTCAGTGAAATGCGTCAGTCAGTCCTCACTGTGTACGGACAATGCTCATTGATGCACACGTTTTGTCATTTCAATCAACACTCATCACAATTGACCACTAGTGAAGTTGCGTAGACTCAATTTGCATGTGTGTGTCAGTACGGGCAAGGCAAGGGCCACAACATGAAGATCAATGCATCAGACACTAACAGGCAGCATTCGGTCATGGTACAGTTTCACGTGACAGCCATTGTGCATGTGCCTGGAATGTTCGGACAGTGCGTTGGTGGTTCTCGTATAACCAGCACTCCTCAGGCCTGCGGCAGTTATGTGGATGATATGCCACAGCTCGGAGCAATGAGTCGTATGTGTGTGCAATGTTTGGACGTATGGGTAGGTGTGTATGTAAGGGTCAAGGGCATTCCATGCAAGAGTACCTCGAGCCAGGACTTCGGTGTGTGTGGTTTGGATACGTTGCTCTTTCATCTGCGCTGTGCGTAGTGTGGGAGTCGTCATCATCTGCTACGGTATCTCTCTCAGGGGGTTCCGGCAGCATGCAAGACCAAGATTGGAGGTGCAGATTTCCTTCCGCAATATGTATTGGGATAAAGGTGCCTTCATCCCTGATGTTAGTCTGACAACTGCTTGCATTCTGGAAATGTGATGTGGCTTTCACACTGCAAATGAGAATAGGCCTTAGGCTTATGGTGCACCAATGGTGAACCACACACAACAGTTGGCATGTATGATCCAAGAGCCTGAGCGGTCTTGCGCTCCTTGTACAATCCCTTTGTGCATGGCCGCCCTCTGGGTGCATGCAAAATTGCAACATGGTCGATTGCGGCCCATGTGGATCTGACACTGCGACAGAGACACACACATCAGTTGGTTTCCTGTCCATCCCAGAAATGAACCATGCCCAGAGCCCAGGGCTAATTTTTCACACCCCTACGCTGCCCTGGCGTACGCCGACCCAGCCCACTCGGCTTACGTCTAAAGGGGGGACGACGTCGCTATGTATCCCAGTTCTTCCCCACTGCCAGAGGTGACATGGCTGCATCCGCCTGGCATATCACGGGACTCAATCTTGAAGGGTCCATGACTTGCAATGCACAGAGTTGGTGGCACGGGATGGTGACTTTTGGGACACTGAGGTTGGCACACCGTAAGGGCTGAGTGGGTGTGCAGCCTGTGATGATGCACCGTCCTGGCGGTCCAGACTGGTAAGGATTTGTGTGAGCCCTGCTGAACCGCAGTGTAGGCCTGAGCCAGGGGGCAGCACAGGCCTAACGCCACATGGCGTTGCCTCGCAGTTCACAGAGTTAGTGGCACCTAAAGAGCTGGGCGGGTGTGCAGCCTGCGATGATGCCCTGTGCACTGATAGGATCTCTGCCATTGTGTAATCAAGACCCAGAATCAGGTGTGTGACCTTGTGGCCCACGGTGAAGGGCTGCATGATGTGGAGGCTGCCAAGGTCGCGGGACCCGGTCTTGGAGCTTGCACCGGCACGTGGTGGGCCCTCTTGGAGACACGCCGGTGGCGGATGGTGAGCAGTGAGGCCTGGTTGGGCAGGGGCAGACAATCACCGCTGGGCGACGGGAGGGGCTGGTGTGCAGCAGACTGTGTGTGCAGGTGCGGGCAAGCGCTGATGGCGTGTGCAATGATGTAGACTCTGCCATTCATGATTTGGGAATCTGTTTCAGATAACGGGCCTGGTAGACTGCAGTGTGTACTGGCACCTGGTTGGAAACACACCGGTGGCAGCAGGTGAGCAATGAGGCCTGGGTCCACAGTGTCGGCACACCCTCTCCCCCTTTTGCTGTCTCGCTCTTTCTCTCTCTTTCTCTTTCTCTTTCTCTCTCTTTCTCGCTCTTTCTCTCTCTCTCTTTATCTCTCTCTCTCTCTCTCTCTCTTTATCTCTCTCTTTCTCGCTCTCTCTCTCTCTTTCTCGCTCTCTTTCTCGCTCTTTCTCTCTCTCTTTCTCTCTCTCTCTCTCTTTCTCTTTCTCTTTCTCTTTCTCTCTCTCTCCCCCTCTCTTCCTTTCACTCTCTCTCTCTCCCTTTCATGCTCTCTCTCTTTCTCTCTCTCTCTGTCCTTGGATGAGCGCATGACACACCTTCTTATCTTTAAATTTTGTCTTGTATTTGGTTTAATTTGAATAAATTGTTTTGTTTTGAAATTCAAAGATGAATGACTGATTCGCCTTTTTCTGGCCACACATGATTGTTGATTGTTGTGATTGTGCTACATCAGGCTAATTGTTTTGTTCAGGATTCTGTACAGTTGTGATATCTCTTTGTCCGGGGGGTGGGTGCCAGGGGGGGTCCTGGGGGTGGTTGCGGTGGGTGTTGTGGTCCTCTTGGGGCTCCGAGCTGCATGATCAGTGGCTTCATGGCATCTGTCGTTCTACATGTGTGGCTCTGGGCTGGGCTTCCCTTCATGGGGTAGGTTGTCGTCCGACTTAACACAAGGTAAGAGCAGGTGTTAAATCCCTGCTGCTAACGCACCTTATTGCATGTTTTGTGAACTTTTCGCCGATCTGGCTTGTCGTTGAGAATGTTGCGAAGTGGTGTTGTCGCGGCTTTAAAACCAATTGTTTTGCAAGGTTTATTTGTCAGCGCTGCAGGCAGATAACGTGGCTGGCCGTCCTGAGCAACAAAACCTGCCTCCACCAGCAGAGAAATCCGCCCTCACTCTGCCAGTCCATTGGGAAAACACCTGGGCGCAGATCTACAAGAAAGTGCTGCAGCGCTGCACCACAAGCCCTTTGGCTGCGCCACGCTGCAGCACTTTCAGAGCACAGGAATGCGACATATCTACAATGTCAGGAAAAGCCACGCAGGGTGACTTTGTAAATATGGGCAAAGAAATGCGCTGCCAGTGCGTCACAAAAAGTGGCGTACTGGCAGTGCAAGGAGCTTATAAATCTGCCCCCTGGTGTCCTTCATTGGGAAAAAATCCGTGGCCGGTTGAACCAGTCTGGGCATCTCAATGAGAGTTTTCTTTAAAATTACCCCTTTCCTTTCCACACTGGGGATAAGGATGGGATATTGTGGCAATGAAAGTCAACACCGCAGTGAGCTCCATTATTATTTTATTTTATAATGGAGAGACAGAAGGACCACCAGAGACCGCTGAGACAAGGTAAGTATCCCAAAATAAACTGACCTTCGAACTAACAATTTCATATTAAGCTCAGGCAACATTCTTCATTTAACCTTTCAACCTACATTCTTCCAGCTAACATTCACGTTCTAGGATCATGTGCTTCATACAACACCGTCCTTGTGGGATTGTGCTCTTTGAATGTTTAATAGCAAAGACACAGTGCTAAGTGGTTCCCTGGATAGAACGCACATCATAGGTAAAGTAAAAATCTGAGCACCATCATCAGTGGCGGCTCCTCGAGGGAGTGCTGCGGACGGTGGGCGGGGCAGGGGAGGGGTAGGGTGGGGGGTAGTAAACTCCAGCATACGGCCCAACAGAGTTAAATGAATAAATAAATAAAGCTAATTACATTGCGCGCGCTGCATAGGAGCATGTTTGTAAAGGCACAATCTAATATAATCCACATAAAAAATATGTAAATTGCAAGTACGTCACACAGAAGAAAACTAGAAATCTCTTCATATAAGAATTCATGACTTATGAACCCAAACAGGTAGGGTGAAGCTGAAGAGGCAGGGTGTACCAATCATAGATCCTAATTAAAAGTGATGGTAGATAAAACCTTGTAGTTCTGTGTGTTTTATATGAAACCTGGGCCATTTCAGTAAATGCCTAAACTCCTACAAATCCCAACAACGATTCGTGGTTTTACTGATTTAAAATGAACTAAACCGTTATTTTGATTATCCAAACCCATTCAAAGTTTTATTTAAGTTGAGCAAGCTGAGAAAGACAGTACATATAGTATTCCTGACCAGTTTCAATTTGCTGAGAAGCTAATTTGAAAGCTGACAATTTAATCCTGCTGTATGTTGATTAAGCTGGAAGTCAGGGCACTGTTAGTGTGAACTTTTAAAAAGTATGAAAAACCAATGCAGAACATTGAAAGGCATTTAAAACATTAAGTTCCACATCACCTACCATACAACAATACAAGCACATGTGAATCGAAAAACACATTCATTTGTTAAACACAGTGACTGCTTTACAGTTAATATGCAGAACCGTGTGTCATGTATAACACCTTCAACTACACCTTAAATGTTCTCAATAAAATCCCTTTGCATTCTGCTACGTGTGATTTTGGTGGCACCATACACATTTTGTTCTTGAAATTGCCAGCATGCAAAGTGAAGTTGGCTGAAACTGCTGTTCGCTTACGTATTTAACACATGCAAAAGTACCATGTTCACCTCTGGTTCTATTGTTAGGATTTTGACATTTGCAACTTTACTCTTTACATTACACATACAAGACGAAACGTGCATGAATTCATGGAACAAATTGACTAAATGGGAGTGTCACTTCTGACATTGGACAAAATTAGACTGCTCTAAGATCAAACAAAATGTTGCCGCGTAGAAGGAAATAGTTTTACCTATTTCCTGGTGGCCCTTTGATGTCAAACATCTGTAGCATAGAACAGCATGTGTAATGCACCCGTGTTGCACATTTCCACATAGAAAACCAAGCAGTGGCAAAGCCAATGGGTCAACATTTGGGACCAGCCGGCAATGCCAATGCTTTTTGGTGATTCATAACAGCATTGGTAAAAAAGTAATGCTATTTGCAGATGCTGTTTAATGATCAGCAAAGTAAAAGGTGCAATGATGTGCCGTCTGTTGGCCGTCGAGTCATTCTGTAGGCAGGTGTATGCATCACCAGACATGCACCATCTACAAAATGTCGAGGGTGCTATTTTCTTTACATTTTTATTGATCGATCTAGGATAGAGAGTGCCACCTAGATTGGTCAATTTAAAAAAAAAAAAGAAAATTGTAAGTGCGCAAAAGCGCTTTGTGACTGACTGGCAGCAATTTGCTGCCTGGCCCCCAAAGCAATATATTTATTCAAAAATAAAAACTGCAGGGGTGGTGGAGCATAGGAAAAGCGAGAGGTGGAAGTAGGGCTAGTGGAAGCAACAGGGAGTGGGCAGGAGGAGGAGGGAAAGAGCAACACAGGGTCCATGCAGAAACAAAGGAGGGATATAGTAACATGCAGTCGGGAGAGAAGCATATGAGGGAGGCAGCTACCCGGAGCACGGGTGGTCAAGGGCTGAAGTAAAGAGGGAGAGAGTGAGTAGCCACAAGTAAGAGATCAAACATAGAGCATTAGGGGGGTAAGTATTTGGTGAGGGGAAGGAGGAGAGAAAAATAAGAGCAGGAGAGCTTGAGAACACATGCGCACTGACGAATGTATACGTTTAGTACGCATGTGTACATCGCATGCCATTACAACGCAGTTGTTACAACAACCGTGTTGTTACAATGCAAACCATTACATCGCAAGTCATTTCAACGACTTGCTGTAGGGGACTTGCTGGACTTAGGAATAGTATAATTTACTATTCCTACTCCAGTTTGTGCAACAGCAGGGAAGGTGTTGGATTGTGAATCCAACAACTTCTGCCCCCTACAGCAATGTTGTTGCAACGACTTACGATGTAATGGTTCACGTTGTAACAACGCGGTCATTTTTAACAACCGCGTTGTAATGGCATGCCATGTAAAGGATGAGATCTAAAGGCTGTTTCCCGCACTGGCATAGTATTTAACCAAAAAGAGGAAAAGGTTCACTAAAAGTGAGCAACGAAAGGACACAAGTCAGTCGGTCAAGAGGATGGTAAATAGGTTATGCTCAAGGGGAGGAACAACCACAGGATGAAAGTCCTCTAATAGGAAGAAAGCAAATGAGAGTTGCAATAAAGTCAAGCAACGGTAAGCAACAAGAGGGATGTAAGCTCCTGCAAATTCCTGAGAAACTCACAATCGGTATTTTGTTTTACCTAAAAAAATGCAAAAATAGCAGAGGCCGCCCCCAAAGGGGACCTAATGGGCTGGCTCCATAACAGCCACCAGGGACCCAGAAAACACGGTTTGGACTTCTGCAGTGCGCCCATCTAAAGGGGAGGCTATCCCTCCCCGGAAAGAACGCGCGCCAGAGGTGGCGCAAAAATACCTGCCCAATGGGTGGCCGGGTGATGTTTTTGAACCCCCTCCACATGGGGGACACCACCCCAATCCAGGAGTGGACAATGTAGGGCTATAAGCGCATCGCCATCCCAGCACAAGTTACTGTTGGAAGCTGAGGCGGTGCGCTGAACAATTTTTCGTGAGATGGAAGCCTCCCTTGCGGCGTGGCGGCTAAGACGGGGTACATTTGTTGGTAAGGAGGTACACCAGCAGGGCGGTGTGCAGGAGGAAGGCTACTCATCTCGGGATGCCTCATGGCAGGGTGAGTAGGTCGAAAGGGGGGAGGAAACGGAGACGGTACTCGCAGCCCAGACCTGCCGAATGGCAGGGCACAAAAGTGGACAAACAAGGTAGCGAGTTGAGGCCTAGCTCCAGGGAGAGGTTCCAGCCCCCCACCACGGTATCAGCATGAGAACCAACATGGAACTTTATGACCCCATAAAACAGCATGTATGATGGCCTGAACAAACTATGTGGTGTCACAAGTATGGTAAACAGATAACAGAACGTGATTGTGATAGGTCATAATGATTTATGACCTGCCAGCCATTGTGATTTATGACCTGTCACGTGATTTACGAGCCTGTCAAAATGATTTATGACTGCTAAATGGATTTATCAATGAATTGTCATGTCTATGATTTATGAGCTTATCAAAATGATTTATGACACCATGTGACGTGTGTTTATGGCCTGGTCATAGTGGGTTATGACCATGGTACT
The DNA here is from genome assembly GCF_964204655.1 of Triturus cristatus. Taxonomy (NCBI): domain Eukaryota; kingdom Metazoa; phylum Chordata; class Amphibia; order Caudata; family Salamandridae; genus Triturus; species Triturus cristatus. The sequence continues at coordinate 463,249,665 of NC_140594.1, forward strand.
GTAACGCAAAAAGTAATTCATACATGTTATGGAAAGTAAACTGCGGCCAACATATACCACAAGAAACAAGATACAAATGTGTTGGCAAACTTTATTGGAAAATATGTGTGAAGAACACCATGCATGGCAGTTTGGGAGTGGGCCCAGTGTGGAGGTTAAGCACTATACCAATAAACTTGTGCTGTGATAGCTAAAATATGAATTTCAAAGCCTAGATAGTCAAAATACAAAGCTGCCAAGTGGCCCTATGTTATTAATGACACTGTTGCCAAATCTTGGCTGCTTAGCCAACAGCAGTTTACATGCTTGGATTTTTGAGACCATATTTAAATTGTTACAAGCTAAACAACAGGACGCAGAATTCAACACAACATTTGCTAAAATATAATTGCTGATGGTATTGCACATAGAAGGGAGCCACTTGCCAATCTATGAGTAAATTCTAATTTACCTCTCGACATAACCACCCAACAAATTCCTTAAACAGAGCTTGGATTATCAGAGAACACTTTTCCATCACTGCTGAACATGCAGGGATAACCCAACTTCTTCACAGCTCCAGACTAGCAAAGAAAATAAAATAAAAATGCAACTATGCTAGTAATAGGAGGTAGAATCCTTACTTTGATTCTCAAACCTCTATTATTGAAAAAGGGTGTGAGAGTTGGCCAGCCCCAGTGATTTTATTTTGTTCATTTATATATGTATTAATCAATGTATTTGTATGTTTATTTATTTATTTATTGATTCAGGTATGTATTTTGTGAAATCCCTAGTGCCAATCCTCTTTGGATTCAGACGTCTTCTTTATGGCAAAATATCCCCAGGCACCAAGCAAACCATCGACTGTCCTCGCCCCAGTTTCTTTGAAATGTTGCTCCTCGGGGTGCCAGGGGCCATCATCGCATCGCTCAGCTGCGCACAGCGACATCATGAAGTCGCTTTGCTTAATAATGTGTTTAGAAGTGATCCGGCGAGTGTCTTTTTTCCATAACTCTGTTTATTGATTTTGAGTTTATTACAGACAACGAGGAAATAGATAGCAGGCCCATATGTTTTGTGGCAGGCAATGCTTCTCCTGATGGATTTAGTGCATTATTTTCAATGCTACAGATTTTATGTTGGCGTCAGGCAGAGCAGAATACTGAGATTTCCTAGGGCGGATGCAGGGATTGCATTCGATTGAGAGTAATAACTCCGTTTTAAGTGCACAGAGAAAGTATAGTTCTTCTTTTTCAGTGGATCTGTCTCATTTAGGTTCTAATGCTTTAGCCAAAGGTGCCATTCAGTTTTTGACTTCCATTAGCACGCTTTACAATTAGAGGCAATTTTACCAGCAGCAGTATACACCCTTTGGCCAGTTAAGAGCATGTAAGTGCTAGTGAGGAAAAGAAGGCGAGGGGGGTCAAATAAAGGGATTTACTACAGAATCCAATTGCATTTGTCCACTAAATTGGGAGTCTAGCTGGATTACAAACCTTGCTTCACAATATACGGCCTCATGTGGCCCGCCTGACCTTCACTTGCGGCCCCCCCGGCTGATCAAATGCACTGGACTGCTGGTCCTTGAGAAAGCACTAACATCCAGAAAGATGTGAAATAAACAGGCAAACATTTATAACCAAAGTAAAAGATGAGAAGCTAAGAAGGTGCCCTGCACCACTGAACTGTAAGAACACATTAATTTTTAAAGAAATTTTGAAACAAATGTGCAAATATGTGATGCAATGTCTTTATAATTCAAAAAAAGTGTATTTTATTAACATGGAGATGTGTTTCACCTCAGTACATCAGATTATATCAATATATTCAGAATATTTTTTTAAAGCTAATAATTTTAAAAAATGAACGTAGAAATATTTAGACCTCCTACCACCGGGACAACAATGTCAAAAGTGAACTAAGAGGAAAGTCAGTTGTCACATGGTACCCTCTCGGTGGCCTGGGGTGTTATTCCAAATGCACATCAATAAGTTCATTAAATTAAACACAAATAAAGGTTTGTACAGCATATATCCTGAACATGTGTATTTCAAGGTGCTCTTATATGTCATATTGAAATAAATGGAGTAAAAATTGATAAATTAGACAAATGCCTAGGATCACACCATTTAGTCAAGTGGGGAAGCTGGGATTGATACTAGGTTTTTGGTTTCACATTGAGCAATTCTATTTTATTCCAATGCAATAATCAAGTTACTTCTTTTTTACACTTGACTGTCTCAAGGCTTACCCCAAGGTGTAGTGAAGGAAGAGCCATTCAAAAACAGAACAACACAGTATTGCCAAATCTATGACTTACTGGAGACTAGGAGCTTGATTTAGAGAACAGTATGGAATTTAACACCCAAAATGTCCCAATGACTCGCTGACCACAACATGATTTGCTTCCCCTACGGCCACCTAAACGGGCCCACCCCGAATGCATCCCATTCCCACCATGCTGGTATCAATGCGACCATTGGGCACACTACAGACCGTACTTTGTGTACCATGGGGAAATGTTTATGAGTACCCATGCTTCACATCATGATTTCGTTTACTGTGCTGTACCCGCACAGAGCGTTTATTTTCCAAAATCTCTCTGCATTAGTATATGTGAGGTCGACAGCAGAACTCGGAACAGGGCGGCATTATACCTTGTCCATTCTGAAATCCGTGCCATTTTCCACAGAAAACAGTTTACCTTTCAATTTCAGATTCACTTGTATCTTTCTTTCAGACTGTCTTTCAGCTGCTCAGCAAGTACGTCTGTTCTGTTCGGCGCGCGCTTGTTAACCGTGCCGGCTTTTCAGCTGGTCACCTGTGCTCGCTCGCTTCCTTCATCCGGTTCGTGGTGTCCTATTTTCATTGTTTTTCAGCCCTGCCTTCACTTTACTGTACTCTCCAGCCTACTTTCCAACTGGTTTCCTCTTCCAGCTAAAATATTTTTCTGTCTCTTCCATAACCTAGTGCTGCGTCCAACTGAGTCCGATGGGTCAAGAAGAAAAGTGTTGCAGAGCCAGAACTCGCTGGGACATGACAAACAGCTTTAGCAACTGCAAGCGCCCCCACAGCAGCAGAAAGTTCTAGATTTTAGAGTAGATTTCAGCACGTGTGATGCCACGAGACCGGTAAAACATCAGGAAATGAACAGGTGGATGGATGCACGCGCAAAGACGTTACTGTAGTGCATACCGCTCACCAGTTATAGGACGTCTTTGACGGGGCTGGCATTACATTAACGTGAAGTAAGACAGCCGCTTAAAGGCTCATTTATTAGGGGTCAGTAATGGGCTCCAGACGACACAAGGGGCATATTATCAAGACAGGCGATAAAAGTATCGCCGCTTTAGCAGCAGAAAACTTCCGCTAAGACGGCGATAATGGTCTTGATAATATGCTCTATGGAATTCCAATAGATGCCCATGTTAGATGTGAAGGACATCTAACATGGGCTTCAATTGTAATTCCATAAAGCATATAATCAAGCCCATTATCGCCGTTTTAAAAAACTGCCGCTAAAGCTGCGATAATTTTATTGCCTGTCTTGATAATATGCCCCCAAGTGAGTTGCAAATGTAATGCTTTTTCGTGGTAGGAGGGGCAAAATCAGTAACTTTTTAATTTCCCAGTGGCAGAGAAAATGATCACATCATTCCTATCTCTTGGTGCTGTTAGGTGTCTGGTTATGTTGTCTGCGAGTTCTGAGTAATCATAACTTCACGAAAAACCGTAATTTCACGTGAATGGTGGTGTTTGGAGATGCAACAGCAAATATGACTTTTAGGTCATAACAGTTATAATTTGCCTGTCACAATGCAAACAATGTATCAATTACAGAGACCAAGACTTTAGGGGCATATTATCAAGCACGGTGTTAACATTATCGCTGCTTTAGCGGCAGAAAACTGCCGCTAAAGCAGCGATAATGGGCTTGATAATATGCACTAGAGGATTCCAATAGAAGCCAATGTTGACACCAGAAAATGGGCTTCTATTGGAATTCTCTGCGGCATATTATCAAGCCCATTATCGCCGCTTTAGCGACAGTTTTCTGCCGCTAAACTGGCAATAATTTTAACGCCGTCCTTGATACTATGCCCCAAAGTTTTTTATTTTACATTGCAGCGATAATTTTAACGTCCTTTCTTGATAATATGCCCCTTAGTTTCTAAGTAAGGGTAAATGATCGGGACTTTGCTCCACTAGCAAAGCCAGCTTTGGGGATAGAGAGATATATGATGGGTAGTAGGGTTTACCCAGCAGTCTTCTACAGAAACAGCTCCCAAAACATATCCTTGTACTAGCCTGGGTTTGGAAGCAGGCCATAAGGTACCTGGAAAGAGGCACAAAATGACGAGATGAACCCCTTTGTGGTATAGCAATGTATTAAGGGAAGTGGAAAGGCTGGAAGGATCCACCATTTGGGACACAATAGGAATCACAACTCTAGGGGACATTTAGGACAAGAATGACCTGATGTCCCTGGAGGCGTTTAGGCACGAATACCAAATGGCAGACGCAGAAGAGTTTTGGTATTCTTGCAGACAAGACACGCGTTAGTGGACCACATCCATAAGGATACAACAGTCAAAGAATCCATGCCCATGGAGGACAGGGTACTGGGAGAACCACTGGTCAAAAAAGCAATCTCCCTGATATATAGGAAAATAATGAACAATTTGTCCGAGGTAATGACCAAATTCAGGACAGATTGGGAGAGAGATGGGGAGCAACACAAGGATGGGATGTGGGAGGAGACGCTCCAGGCCCAAGAGAGATCGTGTTACGTGCTGGGTTCTGCTTACAGCAGTTGTGAATATTGCATAGATCATATTACACCAGGGAAGTACTGCATAAAATGGTAAGGGCAAGCTCCAGCATGTGTAGCAGGGGGTTCGATGAAGTGGGAGACTTCCTGTTTGCTGTTAGGTCTTGTGCGAGAATTCAGAATCACTGGCAGACAGTAATGAATAGCCGGTATGCAGCAACTGGGAAAAAATCTAGACAATGCAGTCAAAACAATGATACCTAATGTACCGGGTGACAACAACCCAGCAAAGCATACCAACCTACTAATGATGGAGGAACTTTCAGTGGCTAAGAGCCACATAGCTTGGAACTAAGCAGGCCATATGACTCAGCAGAAACTCAGATCTAGACAGGGGACATTGATAGGTGTATGTTGGCAGAGAAAGAGATTTAGGGAAGAAGAAGATGCCCGAAAAAATTGGAAGGAGCATGCAGCAAATGTAAAAACAACAATTGATGGACAGAATGCAGAACAATGTCATGCGCCCAGTGGGAGCAGTCCAGCCCGAACTGCCAGCCCAGGTCCTCCCTGGACTGGAAACAAGCCTCCTAGGACTGTTTTCGGTCTTTCAGAACCTCATCAGCCAGGATAGCTTGACATTAGTGGCATGGAGAGCACGGGACCCACATCTGGGCATACCGGTCCCACTCGGGGTGACAAATGCAAAAACAACAATTGATGGTCAGAACGCAGAACAATGTCATACATTCACCCCAGTAAAGAGATCTGTGCCTAAATTCATCATTTTTTTGATCACCATGCCATTTCAGTTTGGACCCAGCCATATGCAAATCAGTCTTGACCCTGCGCCCAATGGGAACAGTCCAGCCCGAACTGCCAGGCAAGGTCCTCCCTGGACGGGAAACAAGCATCCTAGGACCGGTGTCGGACTTTCAGCCATCATCAGTGATAGAGATCAGGGTATCTAAAATATGCCCACTACCACGGATAGAGTAATCACACAGTTACACGCACATACATTCATCATACGCTAGGGCCCATTTCACTAACATACGCTCAAATACTCTACCAGCAATAAACCTGTGGAAGGAAACACCTAAACACCCTGCATCTATATCTAGGACGATAGGACCTGATTATAGTGGTTGTCCTTAAACATACTCTATACAAATTATTCATTAATGATCAAAATGTACACAATAATTGACAAGAAAGGAAATTCAACACCATGTTTAAAAGTTAAATTGCTTTATCTAAAATTAGTCAAAGTAAATCAATCAGTATAAATCATTTCTCATAGTTACCTATTCTAATTAAGTGTCAGAACGGGTCAGGACAAGTCTCTCGGTAAAGTCTCTCAGGACGAAGTCCCTCAGCATCGATCCTCAGCAACGCAAGTTCACGCAGCAAAGGTAAAATGGCAAGTGGCAAAACCCTCCCTAAGCTAACAATTCTTATAATGAAAATTACAATGGAAACACACATAAATTGGCAGAATAAACTGTATCACTGAGCAGAGCGAGAAGGAAGGGATGTAACATTGCTACATCTGAAAATCTTCGCTCAGGAAAAGTCACAAGACGTGAACTACGGAACAGGAACCAAGAAACTATCAAAGTATCCAATTTGTTCAACTTCCCTCGGCAGCCGGGCCACAGTACATTGTTCGTTTCTGAAGCTCCTTTGTTCGCCAAGGACGTTCCATTTCTTTGGAGATCCTCCAAACTGCTGATGTCCTCATGGAAATTTACAATAAGGACCATGGTCAGTTGTCTTCAACCTTTTTCCAGCAGGGGTCTCCCTTGCCACATCACAGAATATGCCACAGCCAGGCTTCGAAATACTGTCAGCTCGATTAAGGCCTTCATAGGCCACAATAGACCATCTTAATTAAAGAGACAAAATAAACGTTACTACAGCATAATGATTAAACAGTGTTAACCCCACTAATACCCTTATGTGTATGTATTTATCTAGCTTTGCAACATAAAAAGCATTAATTCAGACAGCGTTTTGTGCTTAAAATAAATAGCACACAGCAACGTTTAAACATGAAAACTTGCACGTTATTATTAAACAGAAACAGCACAAATAAGCTAACCCTCGTATAACTCTCTCTTATGTTAGAACAAACGGATTGATTAATAGAATCACACTTACACAAGACAAATAATTAATTGTTAATTATTAATAAATTAATAAAACGCATAGACATGCCAGAACTTCAAAAGCCCATGAATTTTCTAAAAGAAAACTCTGCTCCAGCAATCCCCCCTTTGGTGATTTTATCACCAAATAAACCCAAAAAAAAAAATTAGTGAAAATTTAGTCCCATTTTAGGAAAAATCAGAAATGTCTTTTCCCCTTACACAACATTAAACACCAGTCACTCTTTCATCATCTCTCTTTGTCTCTAAATAAACACTCTCCCTCAATTCTTCTAGTTCAATTCCTTGAGGTTCTCTTTTCAACTTCTTATTTCTCTTTTCCTTATTCAATTTCTTCTTCCCTCCCCTGTTTTTACAACACACACACACCAATCTTATTATTAATAAAGCAACAATTATTCAAGACAAAGGAAACAATATTCTACCTATAATAGTACTACCTATTTTTGCAATAAAATCCTTAACAGCTATCATTTTATTAGCTATTTTAGTCCACAAACTCCCAGCTTCAAGTGGTACTAATTCTTCATGCAAATCACTAATATTTCTGATATAGACCTTCAGGTCTTTACTTTCGTCAGGAATGTAAGTACAACAATGTTGAACTTTCAATATTCCACAAACTCCACCCTCCTTGGCCAATAAAATATCAAGGGCAAGTCGATTTTGCATTGACATGGCACGTACGGCACTTAATTCCGTATTCACCAAAAGAAACCCTCCTGCGGTATTTGTCGATAAGCGATCAACCACTGTGGACAGTTTCCGAATTCCATAAGCATTTAAAGAAATTCCCACTGCTGGAATCAAAACCCCAAAAATATCACCCACAATTTCAGACCAAGTTTCTCTCTTAAAACGTGTTAATAAGTTAATATCTTCTACATCTCTTATTTTATCTGTATGAAAAATCTTAGGAAAAACCAGGCCCACATAACACGTGCCATACCAATGGTCAGGCAACTTGTAATAAGCCTTGTTCCCACAAACATAGTACACTCCTGGAAAAATCGTATCTTCTCCACCTCTGAAACCCCAACCTGTCGCAATGAAGTATGTATCATGGCACTCACTAGTTCCCACAAAATATGTATCATATTGGGATTTCCTTCTGGTAATGCAAAGTTTACCCTTCTGTGGCGCATCTAAAGCTGAAGTCGGACTAGCCCCATTTCTCAACTCTTTTCCCATCTCAATGTCCCAAATTGTCTCACTCACTTCATATTTTCCCTCTTTCTCATGCATGTTCACTCTCCTTTCTTCTACCATATCCAGGAAAGCTCTCTCTTCTTCTTTCAAACTGCAAGTTAAATTATTCTTAAAAATATAATCTAATGTTAATCCTTTTTCTTCAATAAAAATCTCACCAAAAGTGTTAGCTTCTTTAGCTGGATTCAGCTCTTCATTCATTGGCAAGTGCCCAAAAATACTATCTCTGTTAGACATCTTATAATCTATTTTCCCTAACAAATAAAAAACACTACTTAAAATACTACAAGAAATACCATATGTAGCTGGTAAATGGTGATAGGTAACACCCTCTGAAACAGATGCAGGTAACTGCATGCAGACATAGCAATCCCTTACTTCCATTGTCTTCACATATTCATATAACAGTTTAGAAAAAACATTACTAGAGAAATTATTAATTGACCTATCTTTGTGTATGTAACTACTACTTCTAATTGGAACTACTTTTTGAGAATTCTTCTCTACATTTGTCACATTTTCTATATTCATTCCAAACTCTACTCTAAAAGTAACTAATAAAACTAAAACACCCCATAGAAGCATTAATAATCCAGTACAACAGCAGCACATTCTACACCACCTCTTAAAGAAGGCACATCTATTTCTATTATCCTCTATGTTAGCCATTTTAGTTTAGCCTGTACTACTCCACTACTGTTTGAACTTCTTCAATTCTTCAGCAATTCTTCAGTTTATCCAAACGATCTCCTCGTTCACTTTATCCAAATGAATCCTTCTTTCACTCAGTTTGGATACTTGTCATTCTTCACTTCAATTTCTTCAACATCAAATTGTATCAGATCTCCAACGTCAGAATCCTCAGTACTCGACTCTTCTCCAATGTCAGTCAAGAGTACTTTCAGAATTTCACCAGTATCTTCCTCAACCACTTCTCTCAAGACCACTTCCGGATTATCTCGAGTCACTGTTTCTTAATTTCCTTCTTCAGACAGTGTCACATAAGACCATTCCGGTGATCTGTACTTTTGGTTGGGTTTTTTAACTCTTTTTATTTCTACTGGTTCCTTTGATCTCCTTGATTCTTCTCCTTCAGCCTTTGAAGTTTGACTTGATATTTCATTTACTTGTTCAGCTTTCGATGAATTTGCTCTTATTACTCTGTATCTCACCCTTTTAACTCGGTTGTTAGGCCAACGATCTCCTTTCACAACCTTTTTCGGCCTTAATTCTTTAACACTCTTTTCTCCAATCGAGGTTCTCTTTCTCAGAACTCGACCCTCTGTTTGTTCATTTTCATCATCCGATTCTGTTTCAATTGCCTTTTGCTTTCGTTTCTTAGCAGTTTTCTTTTCTTCCACAGATTCTTTCACCACTATTTGAGACTTTCCTACTTCTGTCCCTCCTCGGGTCTCCGACACGCAATCTTCTTGCTGTCTACTTGTCCCTTCACCTAGCTCCTCATCAATGTTCCCTACACCTCCTCGGGGGTCTTTCGCAATCTGTCCCTCTCTTTCTTCTTCTGACCCTGTTTCTTCAAGAATAATCTCAAGTGGTTCTTCAATCTCCTCCTCTTCTGATTCAGGAGTAATCTCTGTGTGATTTCTTTTTTCCTTTCTTTTCCCTCCACTGCTACTTGAAACTTCAGGCTCTTTAACAGAATCTGATCTTTTCTCTGATACTCGCAGTGATTCTCTTGAAGCTCTCTGTGCTTCTTTTCTCACTGATTCCGTATCTTCAGTATCTTCATCATCGCTGGAATCTGACTCTTCAAAATACTCTTTACCAGTTCCTTCTTTTGGGTTTGGAACTCTCAGAGTATGACTTGCATGTACCCAGTGCTTCACTCCAGCACACTTTACTGCAGTCGTTGTAGTCAGAATAACTTGTCTCGGCCTTCCCCACCTTGGAATCAAGCAATTTCTTCTTCTGTGCACTTTAATCCTCACCCAGTCTCCTGGACTTAGATCATGGGCTTGCTTCTTCTCAAGTGTGGTAGCTTCTTCTCCAACCTGGTGAAACACAGAATGAACTGCGTCAGCCAGGCCTTTACAGTAATCCAAAATCATGTCATCAGTTATTGACACCAACTTATTGACAGGCACGAATGCATGGCGCATAGCACGTCCCATGATTATTTCATGCGGACTCAAACCAGTAGTTCTATCTGGAGTAGATCTCATAGTCATCAGAACTAGAGGTAACACATCTGGCCATTTCATGCCAGTGGCTAAACACATCTTTCCAATTCTATTCTTGATTGTGCCATTGATCTGCTCAACCACACCAGAAGCCTCTGGTCGGTATGCACAATGTAGCTTCTGCTGTATTTTCAATGCTTCACAAATTAAACCCATGAGCTCATTCTGAAAGTGTCTACCTCTGTCAGACTCAACTGTAACTGGAAACCCGTACCTAGGAATCAACTCCCTCAACAGTAATTTTGCCACTGTCAATCCATCATTTCTTCTAGTCGGGTAAGCTTCCACCCACCTTGAAAACAAACAGACTACCACTAGAACATACCTCAGTCTGTTCACTTGGGGCATCTCAATGAAATCAATCTGCATTCTTGTAAAAGGACCTCCTTCTCTGCCTATTGTTCCCAGACTCACCACTGTCTTTTTCCCAGTGTTAAATTGCTGACAAACTAAACACCTTTGACAGATGCTCTCTGCAATTGTCCTGAACTTTGCATTGTACCAGGTCTGCTTGAACGACCTCACCATCGCATCCCTCCCCAGATGTCCCTGGCCATGATACATCCTTGCCATTGATGACAAGATTGAGTTAGGCATCACTGGTCTGCCATCTCTGTAGACCCATACATGGTCTGTTTCTCTTGGAGCACATCCTGCTTTAACCCAATCTTGTTTCTCTTCTTCTCCTGCCTCATCTTGTAACTGCTTCACTTCATCCCACATTTCTAGGACATTAGTAAACATCACAGAAAGAAAAGACATTTCCTCCATTCTGTCCCGATTAATTGACTGATTTGTCTTAGCACAATACTGCGCCACATCGTTGGCGTAACGGTTTCCAACCGTGATAAAATCATCCCCTGGACCATGGGCAGCACATTTTACAACTGCTAACTCCTTAGGCAGCTGTATCGCCTCAAGCAATTTTCCAATCAATTCAGCATTCTTTATCGGAGTCCCACCCGATGTCAAGAAACCTCTTTGCAGCCACAACTGGCCAAAGTCATGCACCACTCCAAATCCATACTGACTATCAGTCAACACGGTTGTTTTCAAATCTTTCCCAATCTCACAAGTTTTTGTCAATGCCACTAATTCAGCAACTTGCGCAGATTTCACTCCTTTCAATGGTGATGCTTCCATGACCTCTGAAACTTTGCACACTGCATATGCTGCACATAACACACCATCATCATTCCTCAGGCATGATCCATCCACAAACAACACATGGTCATTTTCAGGTAAGGGAATATCCCTTATGTCTGGTCTCGGTTTTGTACAATACTCAAGCACATCCAAACAATCATGATCATCTTCCATCTTTATACCCACATTTTCAATATCCGGCAAGAGTGTCGCTGGATTCACATTCACACATCTCTCAAGAGTCACATTTGATGCACCCAGTATCACTTTTTCGTACTTAGTCAACCGACTATGTGACATGTACTGAGTTCTGCTTCTTGTCAAAAGAATTGCCACATTGTGAGGTACGAATACCCTTACAGGATATCCCATTATGATCCCCTCACTCTGTTCCAGGCTTCTGCATGTTGCAGCCACAGATTTAAGACAACCTGGTAAACCCACAGCTACAGGGTCAAGTGTTGATGAGAAGTACGCAATAGGCCTTCTCAATTGTCCATGTTTCTGGATTAACACTGAAAGTGCACATCCATTTCTCTCACTGCAGTACAATTCGAACTCTTTCTCATAGTCAGGCATACCCAGAGCTGGAGCCTCACACATTTTACTTTTGAGCTCTTCAAATGCTGCCAATTGTTCTGCATCTAGATCTAATGGATCTGTCATTTCACTTTTTGTCAGTTTAATCAGTGGCTTTGCTATCAGAGAAAAATTAATTATCCACTGACGACAATAACCCACCATACCCAGGAACATTCTCACTTCTCTCTGGGTTTTTGGAGCTTTCATTTCTCTTATTATTCTGATCCTGTCAGTAGTCACTTTTCTCAGACCTTTTTCAATATTGTGTCCAAGGTAATGAACCTCTTTCTTGCAAAATTGCAATTTGGCTGGAGATACCTTTAACCCTCCATCTGCCAGATGATTCAGTAAAGCTATGGTATCCACTTCACAAGCTTCACGTGTCTTTGATGCCACCAGTAGGTCATCAATGTACTGCACTAACACTGAGTTTTCAGGCATAATCAAACTCTCCAACGATTTCTTCAATAACTGATTAAATATCGAAGGACTTTCTGTATACCCCTGTGGGATTCGACACCATGCTAAGATACGCTGGCCAAACCTAAATGCAAAAATCGGCTGGCTGTCATGATGCAATGAAATTGAAAAGAACGCATGACACAAATCAATCACTGTATACCACTCAGCATCATGTGGAATTTGATACAGAATCACTGATGGATTTGGCACAATAGGACAACATGCCACCACAATTTGATTAACTTTTCTCAGATCCTGTACGAACCTAAATTTGCCATTGGGCTTTTTCAGTCCCATTATCGGTGAATTACACGGACTACTCAGTAATTCTCTCAGAACTCCTTGCTGAATCATTTTCTCAATTATAGGAGTTATCCCTTCAATTATTTCTGGTGTCATTTTGTACTGAGGAATGTTAGGATATGTAATTCCCTCTTTCACTGCAATTTTCACTGGATCTACATTATTCATCAATCCCACATCCTCTCCTGTAAAATCCCAAACTGCTCTTTTCACTGTGTCTCTCAGCTCTTGAGGCAAATCCTCCGGATTAAACACAGCAAATGCACCAATTAACTCACTTTCTCTATTTCCTAGAGTCATTCGATAGAAAACATCATCATCCGGTGTCTCAAAAGCTATTCCATCTGGTGTACAAAAAATTGTGCAATTCATTTTACACAATAGGTCCCTACCTAACAAGTTCACTGGACTCGTGTCACAGACAATAAATCTGTGCATGTCTGAAAATTTCCCTATCTGTACTCTTACTGGTTCAGTAAGACGTGTTCTGATTTGTGTATTGGCTACACCAACTACTTGGATTGCTTCATCCGAGAGAGGAAGATTTTTAACATCTGTTGACCTGACAGTTGATCTTGTCGCACCTGTGTCTACCAAAAAAGTAACACTCTCCTCATTTATTTTCCCATCCACAAATGGTCCTGCCTGGTCTATTTCTAGAGTTGCACCAAGTATGCACTCTTCCTCCTCTCTTCGGCACCGTCAATAATCACCCTCAGACTCACTCCCTTCACTCTTTAACAAAGTACAACAGTACTTGTTAAAGAGTGAAGGGAGTGAGTCTTGGTTTGTTTACCTGCTCATCATTGTAGAATCCCGAATCCTGATTGTACTTTTGTACCCCTCTATTCTGCGGCAAGGGCGGTTTTGGCTCCTGACTCTGCTGTCTCACAACTTTCTGTTGCTGTTGCTGCTGGTTATTCCCTTCATTCTGCACCTGTTGATTTAAGGATTTACCCTCATTATTCACTAATGGTGGATTAGGACATTCAGATCTCCAATGTCCCAGCTGGCCACAGTTGTGACAAGGGAACTTTTTCTTTGCTTCCTCAAGACTTCCTTTCCCCTTTCCTACATATCTGGGTCTATTTCCTGCATTATTTCCTGGATTATTCGCCTGTTCCACTAACTGTGCTTCCTGTCTTTCTGCAACTTTCACCTGTGCCCACATTGCTTTCTCTTTCAGCTTTCTTTGTTTTGCTTCAATTTCATCACTGAAGTATTTTGCATGTCTCAGAATCTCATCTACTTTCTTACTCTGCCAATCCACCGTGTGCTCACGAATTCTCTCACCAATTTCAGGTCTTAAACCATATACAAATCTGTATACAAAATGACTCAAATCCTTGTCACCCAGGTGTTCATCTCCACTGAATTGTTTAAAAGCCAGTATCAACCTTTCGTAAAAAGCATGAACTGATTCTTTTGCTTCCTGTTGTGTTCGATCTATCTTAACCCAGTCTGTCTCTTTTGGAGGAACTTTACTCTTCAGGTATACCATCACCTGATCATACTTCCTCATTACTTCTGGATCTGGTGCCCCTGTTCTTGAATCTCTTGGATATTCCTCAGTAGGCCAACTCACAACTATTTTACACTCAGTCCACAAGTCTGCTGGAACAATTATATCAAACAGACTATTCAGGTCAACCCACAGCACTTTTGACAATTTCACAAACCTATCTACCTGCCTATACCACTCGACGGGCTTTTCTCTCAATCGAGGGAAATCATTCGTAAATGATAAAATATCCTGTCTGGTCCATGGAACATGTACATATCCTCCTCCAGGTATTCCTCTCATAGGATAATTATCCACTGGTTTCTCCTTTTCTCTTACTGGAAATGCTGAATAAGTTGTTCTGTCTTCAGATTCCTCTCTTTTCTTATACCACCTATCCTTCCACTTTTCTACATCACCCCATCTTCGCAATAATGCCACCATTTCTTTAATCTGTCCTGTTCTACCAGAAGTATTCAAATTTTCTATGTCTTTCTCTGTGAAATCCATCCTGTAAGTTTTCTGCAAAACCTTTACTTTATCAATGTCAACTCCTTGCTCATTTGCTATCGCTCTTAGTCTATCATGAGTATTTCTTGCTCTCCATGTTATGCTTTTACACATAAACAATAGCTCACCATCATGATGACTCTTCAGGATTTCTGTTGGAACTGTTCCTGTCACAAGCTCTTCTAATTCTATACGTAACCTAGCCACATCAATAACTTGTGAATCCTTATCCTTTTTCTGAAGAACCTTCATCCAATCATTCAAATCATCAACTGTTATTTCAGCAGTTTTTCTCACTGGAACCACTTTTTTCTGCGGTTCTAAAATTGGCATCCCTGAACAACCAGGTTCACTAACATCCAATAGTTCACTACATGTGTCATGCCTTGTTCGTCTCAGGTCACTTCTTTCTGTTCTTTTATCTGAATCCCCTGAAGGACCAACTGAATTTGTCAGATTATTCCCAACATATGGAATCACTAGTCCATTCTCACCTGTTCTCTGTTTGTCAAACACAGGCATAACCGGACCTATTGTTACAGGCACCGTAACAGCTTCCAGATTCTTCGTTAACTCCCTAATTTTCTCAGTCAGTTCTGTTGTTGTTTTTGCTAATTTTCTGGCATTTTCCTCACTACTTCGATTTTCTCTCTCCCTGAAAGAACTATTACTTCTTGATTCAGGTGTCACTTTTTCTTTTTCAATAATACAGACTGTATCTCTTATCGGAGAAACAACTGGTGTACTCTCATCTGGTTCTGGTCTATATGGAGGTGGTCTCTTGTAAATCATGTCATTTAAGACCTCATCCTCATACTCTCCATATCTTCTCATATCTGACTCAGGAACCCTTTCTACAGAAGGAGCAGAAACTTCAACTGTTCTCATTGGATATAATCCCTCCGTCATATTAACATCTCGCCATCTTTTCATCCGATCATGATGTGTTTCACGATCATGTCTCCTCCCAAACATGTTCCTGTAATACCCTCCAGATCTTTGCTTTTCTCGCTCATGAACTTCCTCTTCCCATTCCACTAAAGCCTCGAACTGTGTAGGTCTCGGCTTCGGGTCCAGACGTACCATCTTTTCCCGTAAATTTCTCAACACGGCCAAATTAAATGAACCATGTTCTGGAAATGCTAGAACACCATCTTCTTTAGTATACCTAACCCAATTCTGCAACCATATACAGGTATGTAATCCATATTTCGCAACCATGAAGGATGCAGGTGTTTTCGCTGGAGGTAGCAACTCACCCTCTCTCGTTTTAACCTCTTTATCCTTGGTAAACCACCTTTTAACTTTCCCAAAGAATGTTTTTTTCTTTTTCTCCTCTTGATAATACATTTTAGCGCTTACTAAAAACTCTCTACTCTTTCCGTATTATAAATATACAATACGAGTTTCTCAACCAATAGCAGCGCGACTCACACTAACGCACCAATCCTGGAGCGTCTACGTCACTAAACAGCTCTTCCAATCCCTGCGCGACTCACACTAACGCACTAATCCTAGCGCTATCCAATCAGAGCGCGGACCTTCTGACGTCAACAGCCGCTGCAGTCTCTGTCTCCTGTCTCTGTCACTCGTCTACCCCTCCTTTACAAAAACTCTCAGTAGACTTCGTGTCAAAATTTCTACAAAATCTATTAGTTACAACATAAAAACATCTCCATTGTCTGCTTCGCTAACCACAGGATAGTAAAAAAGAGTCTATTTCTCAAGAATCAACAAACTTTCATACATCTCATGACTGTTTCCTCTAGGACGTATCCAAAGAGTCTTACAATCAATAAATGTATATGCATTCACGCACATTCATACAAGAAAAATATACTACATGCACACAGAATCCTGCTTCCCGAGAACAGCGCACAATCTGTCCCACTACAGAATTATAACTCACAACAACTAAGCAGCTTACCTCTTCCCAGTTCCTCAAACAAGCTCAGAGAATACCTATTACTCCTCCCGCAATAAGCTTTAACGGCAATCCTTACGGATCCCTGGGACTCAAGACCAGAGTTTCACAGATAACCTTCACTACGATACACACTCCTTATATACCAGAAATATATCTAAGAGTAACATACGACGATGTCACTGATTCCGAACCCAGACAATGTGAACGCGCAACTTCAATTGTCACCCGTTATTCCTTACAATCCCGTCTTTCCCGAGAGCAGCATATACACCTTCCTCTGCCCTACTACGGAACTGCTACAACAGCTTCCAAGTTCCAGAAGCACTACATATAACTCAACATGACGACTTCAACATATAATATTAGTACATATACCAATATTGACAAAATAAAATCAATAATCAATAAGCTAATATACAAGCAATCTTATCTTATCAGATCAAGACAACCATCTATAACCATCCTCTGCTACCAGAGAAATTGATAGAGATCAGGGTATCTAAAATATGCCCACTACCACGGATAGAGTAATCACACAGTTACACGCACATACATTCATCATACGCTAGGGCCCATTTCACTAACATACGCTCAAATACTCTACCAGCAATAAACCTGTGGAAGGAAACACCTAAACACCCTGCATCTATATCTAGGACGATAGGACCTGATTATAGTGGTTGTCCTTAAACATACTTTATACAAATTATTCAATAATGATCAAAATGTACACAATAATTGACAAGAAAGGAAATTCAACACCATGTTTAAAAGTTATATTGCTTTATCTAAAATTAGTCAAAGTAAATCAATCAGTATAAATCATTTCTCATAGTTACCTATTCTAATTAAGTGTCAGAACGGGTCAGGACAAGTCTCTCGGTAAAGTCTCTCAGGACGAAGTCCCTCAGCATCGATCCTCAGCAACGCAAGTTCACGCAGCAAAGGTAAAATGGCAAGTGGCAAAACCCTCCCTAAGCTAACAATTCTTATAATGAAAATTACAATGGAAACACACATAAATTGGCAGAATAAACTGTATCACTGAGCAGAGCGAGAAGGAAGGGATGTAACATTGCTACATCTGAAAATCTTCGCTCAGGAAAAGTCACAAGACGTGAACTACGGAACAGGAACCAAGAAACTATCAAAGTATCCAATTTGTTCAACTTCCCTCGGCAGCCGGGCCACAGTACATTGTTCGTTTCTGAAGCTCCTTTGTTCGCCAAGGACGTTCCATTTCTTTGGAGATCCTCCAAACTGCTGATGTCCTCATGGAAATTTACAATAAGGACCATGGTCAGTTGTCTTCAACCTTTTTCCAGCAGGGGTCTCCCTTGCCACATCACAGAATATGCCACAGCCAGGCTTCGAAATACTGTCAGCTCGATTAAGGCCTTCATAGGCCACAATAGACCATCTTAATTAAAGAGACAAAATAAACGTTACTACAGCATAATGATTAAACAGTGTTAACCCCACTAATACCCTTATGTGTATGTATTTATCTAGCTTTGCAACATAAAAAGCATTAATTCAGACAGCGTTTTGTGCTTAAAATAAATAGCACACAGCAACGTTTAAACATGAAAACTTGCACGTTATTATTAAACAGAAACAGCACAAATAAGCTAACCCTCGTATAACTCTCTCTTATGTTAGAACAAACGGATTGATTAATAGAATCACACTTACACAAGACAAATAATTAATTGTTAATTATTAATAAATTAATAAAACGCATAGACATGCCAGAACTTCAAAAGCCCATGAATTTTCTAAAAGAAAACTCTGCTCCAGCAATATCAATTTCTCTGGTAGCAGAGGATGGTTATAGATGGTTGTCTTGATCTGATAAGATAATATTGCTTGTATATTAGCTTATTGATTATTGATTTATTTTTGATGATATTGGTATATGTACTAATACTATATGTTGGAGTCGTCATGTTGAGTTATATGTAGTGCTTCTGGAATTTGGAAGCTGGTAGCAGTTCCGTAGTAGGGCAGAGGAAGGTGTATATGCTGCTCTCGGGAAAGACGGGATTGTAAGGAATAACGGGTGACAATTGAAGTTGCGCGTTCACATTGTCTGGGTTCGGAATCAGTGACATTATTGTATGTTACTATTAGAAAACATTTCTGGTATATAAGGAGTGTGTATCGTAGTGAAGGTTATCTGTGAAACTCTGGTCTTGAGTCCCAGGGATCCGTAAGGATTGCCGTTAAAGCTTATTGCGGGAGGAGTAATAGGTATTCTCTGAGCTTGTTTGAGGAACTGGGCAGAGGTAAGCTGCTTAGTTGTTGTGAGTTATAATTCTGTAGTGGGACAGATTGTGCGCTGTTCTCGGGAAGCAGGATTCTGTGTGCATGTAGTATATTTTTCTTGTATGAATGTGCGTGAATGCATATACATTTATTGATTGTAAGACTCTTTGGATACGTCCTAGAGGAAACAGTTATGAGATGTATGAAAGTTTGTTGATTCTTGAGAAATAGACTCTTTTTTACTATCCTGTGGTTAGCGAAGCAGACAATGGAGATGTTTTTATGTTGTAACTAATAGATTTTGTAGAAATTTTGACACGAAGTCTACTGAGAGTTTTTGTAAAGGAGGGGTAGACGAGTGACAGAGACAGGAGACAGAGACTGCAGCGGCTGTTGATGTCAGAAGGTCCGCGCTCTGATTGGATAGCGCTAGGATTAGTGCGTTAGTGTGAGTCGCGCAGGGATTGGAAGAGCTGTTTAGTGACGTAGACGCTCCAGGATTGGTGCGTTAGTGTGAGTCGCGCTGCTATTGGTTGAGAAACTCGTATTGTATATTTATAATACGGAAAGAGTAGAGAGTTTTTAGTAAGCGCTAAAATGTATTATCAAGAGGAGAAAAAGAAAAAAACATTCTTTGGGACAGTTAAAAGGTGGTTTACCAAGGATAAAGAGGTTAAAACGAGAGAGGGTGAGTTGCTACCTCCAGCGAAAACACCTGCATCCTTCATGGTTGCGAAATATGGATTACATACCTGTATATGGTTGCAGAATTGGGTTAGGTATACTAAAGAAGATGGTGTTCTAGCATTTCCAGAACATGGTTCATTTAATTTGGCCGTGTTGAGAAATTTACGGGAAAATATGGTACGTCTGGACCCGAAGCCGAGACCTACACAGTTCGAGGCTTTAGTGGAATGGGAAGAGGAAGTTCATGAGCGAGAAAAGCAAAGATCTGGAGGGTATTACAGGAACATGTTTGGGAGGAGACATGATCGTGAAACACATCATGATCGGATGAAAAGATGGCGAGATGTTAATATGACGGAGGGATTATATCCAATGAGAACAGTTGAAGTTTCTGCTCCTTCTGTAGAAAGGGTTCCTGAGTCAGATATGAGAAGATATGGAGAGTATGAGGATGAGGTCTTAAATGACATGATTTACAAGAGACCACCTCCATATAGACCAGAACCAGATGAGAGTACACCAGTTGTTTCTCCGATAAGAGATACAGTCTGTATTATTGAAAAAGAAAAAGTGACACCTGAATCAAGAAGTAATAGTTCTTTCAGGGAGAGAGAAAATCGAAGTAGTGAGGAAAATGCCAGAAAATTAGCAAAAACAACAACAGAACTGACTGAGAAAATTAGGGAGTTAACGAAGAATCTGGAAGCTGTTACGGTGCCTGTAACAATAGGTCCGGTTATGCCTGTGTTTGACAAACAGAGAACAGGTGAGAATGGACTAGTGATTCCATATGTTGGGAATAATCTGACAAATTCAGTTGGTCCTTCAGGGGATTCAGATAAAAGAACAGAAAGAAGTGACCTGAGACGAACAAGACATGACACATGTAGTGAACTATTGGATGTTAGTGAACCTGGTTGTTCAGGGATGCCAATTTTAGAACCGCAGAAAAAAGTGGTTCCAGTGAGAAAAACTGCTGAAATAACAGTTGATGATTTGAATGATTGGATGAAGGTTCTTCAGAAAAAGGATAAGGATTCACAAGTTATTGATGTGGCTAGGTTACGTATAGAATTAGAAGAGCTTGTGACAGGAACAGTTCCAACAGAAATCCTGAAGAGTCATCATGATGGTGAGCTATTGTTTATGTGTAAAAGCATAACATGGAGAGCAAGAAATACTCATGATAGACTAAGAGCGATAGCAAATGAGCAAGGAGTTGACATTGATAAAGTAAAGGTTTTGCAGAAAACTTACAGGATGGATTTCACAGAGAAAGACATAGAAAATTTGAATACTTCTGGTAGAACAGGACAGATTAAAGAAATGGTGGCATTATTGCGAAGATGGGGTGATGTAGAAAAGTGGAAGGATAGGTGGTATAAGAAAAGAGAGGAATCTGAAGACAGAACAACTTATTCAGCATTTCCAGTAAGAGAAAAGGAGAAACCAGTGGATAATTATCCTATGAGAGAAATACCTGGAGGAGGATATGTACATGTTCCATGGACCAGACAGGATATTTTATCATTTACGAATGATTTCCCTCGATTGAGAGAAAAGCCCGTCGAGTGGTATAGGCAGGTAGATAGGTTTGTGAAATTGTCAAAAGTGCTGTGGGTTGACCTGAATAGTCTGTTTGATATAATTGTTCCAGCAGACTTGTGGACTGAGTGTAAAATAGTTGTGAGTTGGCCTACTGAGGAATATCCAAGAGATTCAAGAACAGGGGCACCAGATCCAGAAGTAATGAGGAAGTATGATCAGGTGATGGTATACCTGAAGAGTAAAGTTCCTCCAAAAGAGACAGACTGGGTTAAGATAGACCGAACACAACAGGAAGCAAAAGAATCAGTTCATGCTTTTTACGAAAGGTTGATACTGGCTTTTAAACAATTCAGTGGAGATGAACACCTGGGTGACAAGGATTTGAGTCATTTTGTATACAGATTTGTATATGGTTTAAGACCTGAAATTGGTGAGAGAATTCGTGAGCACACTGTGGATTGGCAGAGTAAAAAAGTAGATGAGATCCTGAGACATGCAAAATACTTCAGTGATGAAATTGAAGCAAAACAAAGAAAGCTGAAAGAGAAAGCAATGTGGGCACAAGTGAAAGTTGCAGAAAGACAGGAAGCACAGTTAGTGGAACAGGCGAATAATCCAGGAAATAATGCAGGAAATAGACCCAGATATGTAGGAAAGGGGAAAGGAAGTCTTGAGGAAGCAAAGAAAAAGTTCCCTTGTCACAACTGTGGCCAGCTGGGACATTGGAGATCTGAATGTCCTAATCCACCATTAGTGAATAATGAGGGTAAATCCTTAAATCAACAGGTGCAGAATGAAGGGAATAACCAGCAGCAACAGCAACAGAAAGTTGTGAGACAGCAGAGTCAGGAGCCAAAACCGCCCTTGCCGCAGAATAGAGGGGTACAAAAGTACAATCAGGACTCGGGATTCTTCAATGATGAGCAGGTAAACAAACCAAGACGTTCTAACAAAGTACAACAGTACTTGTTAAAGAGTGAAGGGAGTGAGTCTGAGGGTGATTATTGACGGTGCCGAAGAGAGGAGGAAGAGTGCATACTTGGTGCAACTCTAGAAATAGACCAGGCAGGACCATTTGTGGATGGGAAAATAAATGAGGAGAGTGTTACTTTTTTGGTAGACACAGGTGCGACAAGATCAACTGTCAGGTCAACAGATGTTAAAAATCTTCCTCTCTCGGATGAAGCAATCCAAGTAGTTGGTGTAGCCAATACACAAATCAGAACACGTCTTACTGAACCAGTAAGAGTACAGATAGGGAAATTTTCAGACATGCACAGATTTATTGTCTGTGACACGAGTCCAGTGAACTTGTTAGGTAGGGACCTATTGTGTAAAATGAATTGCACAATTTTTTGTACACCAGATGGAATAGCTTTTGAGACACCAGATGATGATGTTTTCTATCGAATGACTCTAGGAAATAGAGAAAGTGAGTTAATTGGTGCATTTGCTGTGTTTAATCCGGAGGATTTGCCTCAAGAGCTGAGAGACACAGTGAAAAGAGCAGTTTGGGATTTTACAGGAGAGGATGTGGGATTGATGAATAATGTAGATCCAGTGAAAATTGCAGTGAAAGAGGGAATTACATATCCTAACATTCCTCAGTACAAAATGACACCAGAAATAATTGAAGGGATAACTCCTATAATTGAGAAAATGATTCAGCAAGGAGTTCTGAGAGAATTACTGAGTAGTCCGTGTAATTCACCGATAATGGGACTGAAAAAGCCCAATGGCAAATTTAGGATCGTACAGGATCTGAGAAAAGTTAATCAAATTGTGGTGGCATGTTGTCCTATTGTGCCAAATCCATCAGTGATTCTGTATCAAATTCCACATGATGCTGAGTGGTATACAGTGATTGATTTGTGTCATGCGTTCTTTTCAATTCCATTGCATCATGACAGCCAGCCGATTTTTGCATTTAGGTTTGGCCAGCGTATCTTAGCATGGTGTCGAATCCCACAGGGGTATACAGAGAGTCCTTCGATATTCAATCAGTTATTGAAGAAATCGTTGGAGAGTTTGATTATGCCTGAAAGTTCAGTGTTAGTGCAGTATATTGATGACTTACTGGTGGCGTCAAAGACACGTGAAGCTTGTGAAGTGGATACCATAGCTTTACTGAATCATCTGGCAGATGGAGGGTTAAAGGTATCTCCAGCCAAATTGCAGTTTTGCAAGAAAGAGGTTCATTATCTTGGACATAATATTGAAAAAGGTCTGAGAAAAGTGACTACTGACAGGATCAAAATAATCAGAGAAATGAAAGCTCCAAAAACCCAGAGAGAAGTGAGAATGTTCCTGGGTATGGTGGGTTATTGTCGTCAGTGGATAATTAATTTTTCCCATGATAGCTAAGCCACTGATTAAACTGACAAAAAGTGAAATGACAGATCCATTAGATCTGGATGCAGAACAATTGGCAGCATTTGAAGAGCTCAAAAGAAAAATGTGTGAGGCTCCAGCTCTGGGTATGCCTGATTATGAGAAAGAGTTCGAATTGTACTGCAGTGAGAGAAATGGATGTGCACTTTCAGTGTTAATCCAGAAACATGGACATTTGAGAAGGCCTATTGCATACTTCTCATCGACACTTGACCCTGTAGCTGTGGGTTTACCAGGTTGTCTTAAATCTGTGGCTGCAACATGCAGAAGCCTGGAACAGAGTGAGGGGATCATAATGGAATATCCTGTAAGGGTATTTGTACCTCACAATGTGGCAATTCTTTTGACGAGAAGCAGAACTCAGCATATGTCACATAGTCGGCTGACTAAGTACGAAAAAGTGATTCTGGGAGCTTCAAACGTGACTCTTGAGAGATGTGTGAATGTGAATCCAGCGACACTCTTGCCGGATATTGAAAATGTGGGTATAAAGATGGAAGATGATCATGAT
The DNA here is from genome assembly GCF_964204655.1 of Triturus cristatus. Lineage (NCBI taxonomy): Eukaryota > Metazoa > Chordata > Amphibia > Caudata > Salamandridae > Triturus > Triturus cristatus. The sequence goes on from NC_140594.1 coordinate 463,273,835, forward strand.
TGTTTGGATGTGCTTGAGTATTGTACAAAACCGAGACCAGACATAAGGGATATTCCCTTACCTGAAAATGACCATGTGTTGTTTGTGGATGGATCATGCCTGAGGAATGATGATGGTGTGTTATGTGCAGCATATGCAGTGTGCAAAGTTTCAGAGGTCATGGAAGCATCACCATTGAAAGGAGTGAAATCTGCGCAAGTTGCTGAATTAGTGGCATTGACAAAAGCTTGTGAGATTGGGAAAGATTTGAAAACAACCGTGTTGACTGATAGTCAGTATGGATTTGGAGTGGTGCATGATTTTGGCCAACGTTGGCTACAAAGAGGTTTCTTGACATCGGGTGGGACTCCGATAAAGAATGCTGAATTGATTGGAAAATTGCTTGAGGCGATACAGCTGCCTAAGGAGTTAGCAGTTGTAAAATGTGCTGCCCATGGTCCAGGGGATGATTTTATCACGGTTGGAAACCGTTACGCCAACGATGTGGCGCAGTATTGTGCTAAGACAAATCAGTCAATTAATCGGGACAGAATGGAGGAAATGTCTTTTCTTTCTGTGATGTTTACTAATGTCCTAGAAACGTAGGATGAAGTGAAGCAGTTACAAGATGAGGCAGGAGAAGAAGAGAAACAAGATTGGGTTAAAGCAGGATGTGCTCCAAGAGAAACAGACCATGTATGGGTCTACAGAGATGGCAGACCAGTGATGCCTAACTCAATCTTGTCATCAATGGCAAGGATGTATCATGGCCAGGGACATCTGGGGAGGGATGCGATGGTGAGGTCGTTCAAGCAGACCTGGTACAATGCAAAGTTCAGGACAATTGCAGAGAGCATCTGTCAAAGGTGTTTAGTTTGTCAGCAATTTAACACTGGGAAAAAGACAGTGGTGAGTCTGGGAACAATAGGCAGAGAAGGAGGTCCTTTTACAAGAATGCAGATTGATTTCATTGAGATGCCCCAAGTGAACAGACTGAGGTATGTTCTAGTGGTAGTCTGTTTGTTTTCAAGGTGGGTGGAAGCTTACCCGACTAGAAGAAATGATGGATTGACAGTGGCAAAATTACTGTTGAGGGAGTTGATTCCTAGGTACGGGTTTCCAGTTACAGTTGAGTCTGACAGAGGTAGACACTTTCAGAATGAGCTCATGGGTTTAATTTGTGAAGCATTGAAAATACAGCAGAAGCTACATTGTGCATACCGACCAGAGGCTTCTGGTGTGGTTGAGCAGATCAATGGCACAATCAAGAATAGAATTGGAAAGATGTGTTTAGCCACTGGCATGAAATGGCCAGATGTGTTACCTCTAGTTCTGATGACTATGAGATCTACTCCAGATAGAACTACTGGTTTGAGCCCGCATGAAATAATCATGGGACGTGCTATGCGCCATGCATTCGTGCCTGTCAATAAGTTGGTGACAATAACTGATGACATGATTTTGGATTACTGTAAAGGCCTGGCTGACGCAGTTCATTCTGTGTTTCACCAGGTTGGAGAAGAAGCTACCACACTTGAGAAGAAGCAAGCCCATGATCTAAGTCCAGGAGACTGGGTGAGGATTAAAGTGCACAGAAGAAGAAATTGCTTGATTCCAAGGTGGGGAAGGCCGAGACAAGTCATTCTGACTACAACGACTGCAGTAAAGTGTGCTGGAGTGAAGCACTGGGTACATGCAAGTCATACTCTGAGAGTTCCAAACCCAAAAGAAGGAACTGGTAAAGAGTATTTTGAAGAGTCAGATTCCAGCGATGATGAAGATACTGAAGATACGGAATCAGTGAGAAAAGAAGCACAGAGAGCTTCAAGAGAATCACTGCGAGTATCAGAGAAAAGATCAGATTCTGTTAAAGAGCCTGAAGTTTCAAGTAGCAGTGGAGGGAAAAGAAAGGAAAAAAGAAATCACACAGAGATTACTCCTGAATCAGAAGAGGAGGAGATTGAAGAACCACTTGAGATTATTCTTGAAGAAACAGGGTCAGAAGAAGAAAGAGAGGGACAGATTGCGGAAGACCCCCGAGGAGGTGTAGGGAACATTGATGAGGAGCTAGGTGAAGGGACAAGTAGACAGCAAGAAGATTGCGTGTCGGAGACCCGAGGAGGGACAGAAGTAGGAAAGTCTCAAATAGTGGTGAAAGAATCTGTGGAAGAAAAGAAAACTGCTAAGAAACGAAAGCAAAAGGCAATTGAAACAGAATCGGATGATGAAAATGAACAAACGGAGGGTCGAGTTCTGAGAAAGAGAACCTCGATTGGAGAAAAGAGTGTTAAAGAATTAAGGCCGAAAAAGGTTGTGAAAGGAGATCGTTGGCCTAACAACCGAGTTAAAAGGGTGAGATACAGAGTAATAAGAGCAAATTCATCGAAAGCTGAACAAGTAAATGAAATATCAAGTCAAACTTCAAAGGCTGAAGGAGAAGAATCAAGGAGATCAAAGGAACCAGTAGAAATAAAAAGAGTTAAAAAACCCAACCAAAAGTACAGATCACCGGAATGGTCTTATGTGACACTGTCTGAAGAAGGAAATGAAGAAACAGTGACTCGAGATAATCCGGAAGTGGTCTTGAGAGAAGTGGTTGAGGAAGATACTGGTGAAATTCTGAAAGTACTCTTGACTGACATTGGAGAAGAGTCGAGTACTGAGGATTCTGACGTTGGAGATCTGATACAATTTGATGTTGAAGAAATTGAAGTGAAGAATGACAAGTATCCAAACTGAGTGAAAGAAGGATTCATTTGGATAAAGTGAACGAGGAGATCGTTTGGATAAACTGAAAGCTGAAGAATTGCTGAAGAATTGAAGAAGTTCAAACAGTAGTGGAGTAGTACAGGCTAAACTAAAATGGCTAACATAGAGGATAATAGAAATAGATGTGCCTTCTTTAAGAGGTGGTGTAGAATGTGCTGCTGTTGTACTGGATTATTAATGCTTCTATGGGGTGTTTTAGTTTTATTAGTTACTTTTAGAGTAGAGTTTGGAATGAATATAGAAAATGTGACAAATGTAGAGAAGAATTCTCAAAAAGTAGTTCCAATTAGAAGTAGTAGTTACATACACAAAGATAGGTCAATTAATAATTTCTCTAGTAATGTTTTTTCTAAACTGTTATATGAATATGTGAAGACAATGGAAGTAAGGGATTGCTATGTCTGCATGCAGTTACCTGCATCTGTTTCAGAGGGTGTTACCTATCACCATTTACCAGCTACATATGGTATTTCTTGTAGTATTTTAAGTAGTGTTTTTTATTTGTTAGGGAAAATAGATTATAAGATGTCTAACAGAGATAGTATTTTTGGGCACTTGCCAATGAATGAAGAGCTGAATCCAGCTAAAGAAGCTAACACTTTTGGTGAGATTTTTATTGAAGAAAAAGGATTAACATTAGATTATATTTTTAAGAATAATTTAACTTGCAGTTTGAAAGAAGAAGAGAGAGCTTTCCTGGATATGGTAGAAGAAAGGAGAGTGAACATGCATGAGAAAGGGGGAAAATATGAAGTGAGTGAGACAATTTGGGACATTGAGATGGGAAAAGAGTTGAGAAATGGGGCTAGTCCGACTTTAGCTTTAGATGCGCCACAGAAGGGTAAACTTTGCATTACCAGAAGGAAATCCCAATATGATACATATTTTGTGGGAACTAGTGAGTGCCATGATACATACTTCATTGCGACAGGTTGGGGTTTCAGAGGTGGAGAAGATACGATTTTTCCAGGAGTGTACTATGTTTGTGGGAACAAGGCTTATTACAAGTTGCCTGACCATTGGTATGGCACGTGTTATGTGGGCCTGGTTTTTCCTAAGATTTTTCATACAGATAAAACAAGAGATGTAGAAGTATTAACTTATTAACACGTTTTAAGAGAGAAACTTGGTCTGAAATTGTGGGTGGTATTTTTGGGGTTTTGATTCCAGCAGTGGGAATTTCTTTAAATGCTTATGGAATTCGGAAACTGTCCACAGTGGTTGATCGCTTATCGACAAATACCGCAGGAGGGTTTCTTTTGGTGAATACGGAATTAAGTGCCGTACGTGCCATGTCAATGCAAAATCGACTTGCCCTTGATATTTTATTGGCCAAGGAGGGTGGAGTTTGTGGAATATTGAAAGTTCAACATTGTTGTACTTACATTCCTGTCGAAAGTAAAGACCTGAAGGTCTATATCAGAAATATTACTGATTTGCATGAAGAATTAGTACCACTTGAAGCTGGGAGTTTGTGGACTAAAATAGCTAATAAAATGATAGCTGTTAAGGATTTTATTGCAAAAATAGGTAGTACTATTATAGGTAGAATATTGTTTCCTTTGTCTTGTATAATTGTTGCTTTATAGTTCCTCCCTGGACGGGAAACAAGCATCCTAGGACCGGTGTCGGACTTTCAGCCATCATCAGCAAGGATAGTTTGACTCCAGTGGCATGGAGAGCACGGGACCCACGTCTGGGCATATCCATCCCACTCGGATGACAAATGCAAAAACAACAATTGATGGACAGAATGCAGAACAATGTCATACATTTACCCCAGTACAGAGATCTGGGCATAAATCCATCGTTTTTTTGCTCACCATGCCATTCCAGTTTGGACTCAGCCATATGCAAATCAATCTTGACCCTGCGCCCAATGGGAACAGTCCACACTGACCTGCCATGCCAGGTCCTCCCTGGACTGGAAACAAGCATCCTATGACCGGTTTCAGGCTTTCAGCCCTGATCAGCCAGGATAGCTTGACTCCAGTGGCATGGAGAGCACGGGACCCACATCTGGGCATACCTTTCCCACTCGGGATGAAAAATGCATAAACAACAAGTGATGGATAAAATGCAGAACAATGTCATACATTCACCCCAGTACAGAGCTCTAGGCCTAAATCCATCGTTTTTTTCTCATCATGCCATTCCAGTTTGGACCCAGCCATATGCAAATCAGTCTTGACCCTGACCCCAATGGGAACAGTCCAGCTCGAGCTGCCAGGCCAGTTCCTCCCTTGACTGGAAACAAGCATCTTAGGACCGGTTTCGGGCTTTCAGCCCTCATCAGCCAGGATAGCTTGACTCCAGTGGCATGGAGAGCACGCGACACACGTCTGGGCATACCCTTCTCACTCGGGGTGCCAAATGCAAAAACAACAATTGTGGGACAGAATGCAGAACAATGTCATACATTCACCCCAGTACAGAGATCTGGGCCTAAATCCATCCTTTTTTTGCTCACCATGCCATTCCAGATTGGACCCAGCCATATGCAAATCAGTCTTGACCCTGCGCCCAATGGGAACAGTCCAGTTCTAAATGCCAGGCAAGGTCCTCCCTGGACTGGAAACAAGTATCCTAGGACCGGTTTTGGGCTTTCAGCCCTCATCAGCCAGGATAGCTTGACTTCAGTGGCATGGAGAGCACGGGACCCACGTCTGGGCATATCCGTCCCACTCGGGTGACAAATGCAAAAACAACAATTGATGGAAAGAATGTAGAACAACGTCATACATTCACCCCAGTACAGAGATCTGGGCCTAAATCCATTGTTTTTTTGCTCACCATGCCATTCCAGTTTGGACCCAGCCATATGCAAATCAGTCTTGATCCTGAGCCCAATGGGAACAGTCCAGCCTGACCTGCCAGGCCAGGTCCTCCCTGGACTGGAAACAAGCCTCCTAGGACCGGTTTCGGGCTTTCAGCCCTCATCAGCCAGGATAGCTTGACTCCAGTGGCATGGCGAGCACGGGACCGACGTCTGGGCATACCCGTCCCACTCGGGGTGACAAATGCAAGAACAACAATTGATGGACAGAATGCAGAACAATGTCATACATTCACCCTAGTACAGAGATCTGGGCCTAAATCCATCGATTTTTGCTCACCATTCCCTTCCAGTTTGGACCCAGCTATATGCAAATCAGTCTTGACCCTGCGCCCAATGGGAACAGTCCAGCCCAAACTGCCATGCCAGGTCCTCCCTGGACTGAAAACAAGCATCCTAGGACCGGTTTCGGTCTTTCAGCCCTCATCAGGAGTATGTAACCCTGGCAATGATACAGAAGTATCATCATAAAGCCATGCTGAGGGAAGGAACGGGGAACAAGTGCGAGCTTGAAGGGTGGGCGGGGACAGGAATGGGCGTACAAGTGGGCTCAAGCTTTGGCAACTGAACAAATACTGGTAACAAGACTGATTGCAATGGAGGCTGTCTATCTTTTTCTTGGTGCAAAGTTAATAAAAATATTTGCTCCCAAAAAAGAATTGATTCTGTTGCAAACGCTGGCACACAATTGTTCTCATAATACTTAAAAATTAATACCTCGCACATGAACATTATAATGATATTTCAAGTAGCATCTTTCCCAGCCTGGATACCCGCCAATGACTACGCCACACTGAGCTTAGTATTACGTGTCTTTAATTGTATGCATGTAACTGCGAACTCAACATTCTAAACCAGTCTTCATTGCATTCCACTCCAACACTTACATCACAGTTCTACAGTATTGCAGGAGCCAAAAGGGATCCATCATTTCCAATTCTCAAGACACTACATCTCCCTCTCTGTTAAATAAAAAAAATATACCTTTTGTACAAAATTGACACATATAAGCATGTACAATTAAATCTCTTCAATCTTTTCGGCACTTTAATTGTTCCACCTGATTTTGTTCTTAGAAGCTTGGAACTGTCTCCACCACTGTCCAGGATCTGTGTCAACGATGTAGAGGGAAGACCTGTCACTGATGTTTCTGACCCAGTCTCTCCTTCAACAGTTAGATCTCATGAACAATTATTTAAGTGCTGGAAATGAGAATCGTCTCTGGTAATAGACTTCCCAGGGTGCTGGGCAATCACTATGTGTTCTATAGTAGACACCACTTGAAAAGTTTCTGCATCAAATAGAGCATCAAATTTTCTTCTCTTCATTTGTCATGTGAGCACGGGATCTCCTTTATTAAAGACAATGTTTTTCAATCAATCAATCAAAGCTTTATTTCGACATGTGGTGTCATAAAAGCACAAAATACATAAAAACAATTGCAAATACATTTTAAAACATGTCGTAAGAAAATCCAATTGGATAATATGCAATAAATATCTAAAAATGTATTAAATTTAACAGCTTTGGAAGTAAAAAGAGAGAAGAAGATTTAACTAGGACTAATAAATCTCTGCCTCATCAGCCATGCCCAACCTAGGAATTTGGCCACCCCACAAACTATAGTAGTATTAGTAGAAGTTTTAAGAATTCTCAGAGCTTCAATATGATCCCTTGTTCCTAGGAGTAAACAAACAGGCCTAAGCCATTTCATTCTAGGTGATGAATAGGCTGGGCAGGCGAAAAAAAAGTGAGAGGTATTTTCGATATCACCAGAGCAGAATGGACAATCTGGAAGAGTCTTATGGGGGGGATTCCACTTGCTGGTGCGGTCACGAAGGGGGAGGGTCCCGAATCTGAACTGGATAAAAAGAGATCTATCCTTGGGCTTGGTGATAAAGTCCAGGTAAGGTTCTAAAAGAGGAATAGATTTATGCTGGTAAAATGCCTCTGTCAACCTTCCATGGTTAGGATCTCTTAGTTCCGAGGCATCCACCCATGCCCAGAAAGCTCGTTTGGCTTCCTCCTTGGATATTGGTGCCCCCAAAGCCCGGTCAAAGGTGAGGCCAATTGCGACCAAAAGTTTTTAAATATTTGTGAGCCACTCCATTTTATGGGCTCCTCGCATGTTCATAACCTCCCTTAGCCCATCGGCATAGTTGGAAAGCTCAGGGGTGCGCCACAGCCACGCCCAGTATAGCAGAGGGCGAAGGGTGGCTAGGTCTCTAATAGAGCGCCTACCGAAGTCACTCAAAAGTGGTTTGGTTGGGGTACCCCTAGGGAGAGATACAAGTTCTCTAAAGAACTTGTTTTCATTGGTCACAAGGGCGTCTACACAACTGAAGCCCCATAGTTCCGCGCCATAGAGAGCACTACCTACCGCCTTTGCAGCGTAAATGTTTAATACTGGGGCAATGGGTTTAGTGGTAGAGGCACGGAATTCCTTTCCCAGGGCTCCAGTTACCCGTTTGTGATTGAGGGCCATTTTGTCTATGTGGGGCTGCCATTTGAGCCTATCAGAGATTCTGATCCCCAAGTAATCAAACTCCCTGACACGCTCCAATGGTTTCCAATCTAGGGTCAGGGTGGAGCCGGAGGATCTAGTAGGATTAAAATAGAGGAGTTTGGTTTTGGCAGTGTTAATGACAAGACCTCTCTGCTCGCAGAACAAGGAGAAGCGCTGTAAAAGCTTCTGTAGTCCTGACGGCGTTTTTGAAATTAAAAGCTTGTCATCCACAAAAAGAAGGGCGGGGACTTTGTCGCCCGCCAGTGCGGGGACATCCGCATCAACTTCAAGCAGATAGGAGACTACGCCATTCACAAACAATGTGAAAAGTGTTGGTGCCAGGACACAACCTGGGCGAACCCCTCTGTTCACCGGTATTTTGTTGGTTTTTTGACCCTGGGTCCCCCATCTGATGCAAGCGAAGTTGTCTTCGTGCATCCGAATAAGAAGTTTCAAAATGTAGGATGGAATTCCCAGCTCCTCCAGAATCAGCCGCAAGCGATCACGAGGGACCAAGTCGAAGGCGGTCTTGAGGTCAATGAACGCGAGGTATAGGGCGCCCTTGCCGATGGTGACCGCCTTCCAATAGAGAAGCATTAGCCTAAACGCTTGGTCTATTGTGCTGGTGCAGGCCCTAAAGCCTGCCTGAAACTTTGTCAAGATCCCTTTTTCGTCCACCCAGGAATGTATCCTCTCCAGGAGGACCCTACCGACCAATTTCTGGCCAGAGTCTATAAGGCTAATTGGGCGGTAATTCGCTGGGTCTCCCCTGGAGCCCTTCTTAAAAATGGGGATTACTTCGGCACCTTTCCAAGACTCAGGCACCGATGATCCCTTCAATAAGCCGTTGATAAAAATTGTAAAGTACGTAGCCCAGCCATCGGTGTTGGCTTTAAATAGGTCTCCCTGGATGCCATCTGGTCCTGGGGCCTTGGCGGATACAATCTTATCAATGGCAATTTGAACCTCTTTCTTCTCAATCCTTAGAAATGGAATAGGGTCAGAGAGTGCAGCTATGGGCCTCAGGCAGGTGGAAGGGTCCTCCACAACCTCCACCCCCGCATACAGGTTCCTAAAATGGTCGAACCATTCCCTGTCCGTGATGTAGTTAGGGATTTGAGCCTGGTCGTGGTTGGTAGATCTTCTCAAGATAGACCAAAATAGCTCGCCATTTTTTGCGTGGCTCGCTAGTTTTAGAGAAACCCAACACTGTTCCTCCCAGTCTTTCTTTGCGGAAGTAAGTGCTTGCCTATAAAGCAACCTCGCTTGCTTGACCTCACCAGGGTTGTTAGATTTGATCGCAAAGATTAGACTGTTTTTCTTTAGTCTACAGTCTTTATTAAACCACTCGTTTTCTGGCTTAACTCTTGGGTTAGATTTTTTCCTATGGTCAAGGAACAGAGTGCCAATTGAGTTCATAGTTTCCTCATAGACTTTGGTATGGCTAGGCATGTCCTTAGGTACTGAAGAAAGCCTAGAAGTATGATCAATAAGGATATTCTCCAGCGTGACAAGTTTTGTATTGCACAGGACAAATTTAGACCATTTGAGGAATCTATTGCAGTTAGAGGGCTGGAGCGTCTTGGTCATCATTTGCGTTCCAAAGTGAGAGATTGTATCTTGTCTATGCCAGATCTCCCGCATACTGAGGGACAGAGGGTTATGGTCGCTATTGATTGATGGTGTTACAATCATGTCGACGACAAATTTCCATCCCCTCCTGTCGATCAGAATGTTATCGATTCTACTTTGGCTGGCAACCCTATTAAAAGTGTTGGCACCCGCTAGATCGGAAGGTGTACGACCATTGGCAGCTCTTAAGCCAAATTCTAATGCTAGGGCGTTCATTTGAATCACGGCCGGGGACCATCTTTTTACGGTGTTGAGAGAGTAAGGGAATGCCCCATCTGGTGTCCTCATCTTGTATGCCCAATATGTCATCTGTGGCGAGCGGTTCAAAAGAACAATTAAAGTCACCAGCGACAAGAAGATGGGAATTAGGAGGGCATGTGGAAAGCATTTCTGAGAGGGCTGTGATGGTGGAGGACTTAGCACCCCCTTGGGTACCACGAGCATAGACATTAAAGAGTTCCCAAGAGGAACAACTCTGGGTACCTTTAATGATAAGTCTCATTATGTCTGGCGTGGAGCGGCTATCAACGGTGACCTTCAGGTTGAGATCTGCCCTAATCCAGACCATGAGACCACCAGAGGGACGGCCGCGGCCGGATGAGATGGCTGATATAAAAAAACAACAGAACCCCGGCTTGTACAGTGGTTCGACACTCCAAGTTTCCTGGAACATACATATGTCATGTTCCTCTATAAATTCACTCCAGTCAGGGAGATCAAGCTTATTACGTAGGCCAGCTACATTCCAGGAGACAATCTTAAAAAGACTAGAAGTGATCACCCTGGGAGTAGAAGCACTTGGAGGATAGTTTTGGGGGGGGTCAAGATTAATGGTGGACCTCTGAGGTATGATTAATGAGGTGAGTGGGTCCAGACCCGGGTGGTCAGAAGATGTAATAGACTCTAATGAACGACAGCCTGGGGAAGGCGGAGGGATAGCTAGAATCAGTTTGTTACCCTCCAGTCAGTCGACAGCCTCTAGGCTGCTGAAACGATTTTCCGTAGGGATAATATCTAGAGGCAATGGGGGTGTGGACCGGCTCCCCAATGGGAGACCTCTCCCTTTCCGATGTACAACCATCCAGGGTTCCGTGAAATGCCCAGGAGGATAGAAATAAGTTAAAGGAAGAGCTGTAATACATGTTCCTGGGGTAGTATATCTCCAATGGCAGATGTGCTCAACAGTTTTAGGGTCATTAAAATTAATTAAAATGCAATCCCCCCTTATGTTCTTGGCTAGGTGGCCTACCCATGGGACCCTTCTTACCATGAGAATTTTAGAGCTAATGTGCAACGGTAGTGGTCTGTTTTTGTTGAGCCAGTGTACAACCCTATTCCTTAGGGTTGTAGGTGACTCAACTTCGTTTTTGGCCAATTCGGGGACTACTGCTAGAATTACAACGTAAGGGGCAGTTTCAGGTGGTAAGTTGGGGATGTTAGCCCTAATAGGGGACCTGGGTGTCGGTGACCTAGCAACCTCTTTCAGCTGAGTTGTACTAGGCGGGTTGGGTTTCCTATGGTTGTGGGCTGGAGTGGGCATGTTAATTACAGTTGTAGATTGACATTCAGAGTGGGCTATTGATGGAACATGGGGGGCCACCAGATCTTTTTCTGCTCTTGGATTAACCGATGTATTTGGGGCCCCTGGGTGGTGAATGTTATTTGGAACGAAGGTCAAACCCCCTAGGCTGCGTTCAATCCTAACTAGATGTTGTTCAATTTTGAGTAATCTGTCCTCCACAGGGCGAAGGGAAGACCTGATTACATCCCGTATATCGTGTATATACGATAAATCTGGGGTCCCTCCCTGGCCCACTTCACTATGCCCCCCTACATCATCCTGGCTTGCTATTCTAATTGGTGATAAATGTGATTGAAGAGCAGGCTTGTCCGAGAAGACCACCTGCAGGGGTTGCTCAGGGACATCAGGGGTTTGTTTCAATTTCCCAATTTGGTTTGGCGCTTTATGCTTACTTTTAGTGTACTTGCTCTTTCTGCCGATAGTGAGTGGACACCCTTGTTTGCTTTTAGGAATTGCCCCGGGGTTACGTTCTCGAAGCTGCCTAGTGCTACACTCTGGAGCTGTACTAGGGGCAGTTGGCAACGGGCAAGGGGATGATAACAAGGAATCAAGGGCCATGGACTGGTCCTCCATGGAAACAGCAGCGACCGTTCCACTGGCTGACAAGTCCTGGGCCGTTAGATCCGCATCAGATCCAATTGTGTTTGTAAGAGATAGAGTTTGTCGTACAGGAGAGCGTGCATTAACAAGGTAGCCCAGGGAGGACCTCCTGGCTGCTGCAAGGTCCTGGGAGACACGGCGCTCCAGAAGCATAATTTCTTGGTCAATAACACTGTTGACCTTGGTAACAAATTGATCCATTGTACCGGTGAGATGTGCATTGGCCACCCTAGCTTTGGGGTCTTTTGGTGGCATAATAAGATCCAAAGAGTAGGTTAAAAAGTAACCTGGCACAACAGAAGCAGTAGCAATGGCTACACAGGTATACAGCTTCAAATGGCAGTGTTGCTTACAGAAGACCTGATAGAATAGGAGGACAACAGTACCTTAACACGTACGGTGAATATGAGGCGTTAGAGGGGTTGCCCAGTCCAGTCCGTTCCAGGCAGTGATGGGCAAGGACGGGCAATGTTTTTCTCATGTCGTCTTCTGCCAGCATAGGTTTCATCTTTTGTTTGTTAACCAAGTCTTTCACATGAGTCACTGTCTCATCTTTCTTTCTAATATTGGTCCATTGAGGTAACTTGATGTTCATTGCTCTCCTAAATATCAGAGCTGCAGGACTTTCACCTAAAGTCAAGTGGGGTGTTGAACTATAAGCTCTCAAGATAGAATTCAACACAGTTTTCAAATTGAGCTTCTCAAGGATAGCACGCAGCACTGCTTTCTTTAGCATACTCATAAAATGGTCAACATGTCCATTGCCCTGCAGCCACAAAGATGTGCTGTTCTCATGCTTTATATTCAAATGCTTCAAGAAATCTTGAATCTCTCGACCACTGAATGGTGGGACATTGTTAGACTTCACTATGGCTGGAAAAAACCCATGTCGCAAAGATGCCATCTAGTCTTTCAATGACTCTCTCTTGAGTAGTAGATCAAAGATCTTCAATTAATGAAAATTGTATTTATCCATAATCAACCGCAGGTGACATCAATAGTCAAGTGTACCGAAAAAGTCAATGGCTCTTCTCTCCCATGCATGCCTTGGGAGTTCTGACATGTTCAAGGTGTGGTAAATAGTTTTTGTAGAAAGGCAGTTGAATAGATGACAGGCCTTTAATTCCCTTTCAACCCTGTCATCAAAATAAGGAAACCAGACTCGGACTCTGAGAACTTGTTTTGTGGCAATGAATCCACAATGTCCTTCATGTGCCACTTCAATTATTTTCTGTAACAGACTCTTTGGAATCAGAATTCTCAACCCTCATAGTATAACTCTTACCTGAGAATGGACAGTTCATCCTTGATATTCTTGTATGTTTGATATTCACCATAATTGATGAGCGGTCAAGTATGTTGGTTCCATGACTGATGTGTAAAATTATATCCTTCAACTTTAACACTATCAAGGCTCATAGCAGTGATATTCTAGACACACAAAATGGCAGCTGGTGTGTTTGATTTTACAATGAATTTAAGATAGTTCTCAGACATCTTCAGTGGAGTATCGAGACCTTGTGTAGTCACTCTGCAATAGTAATCAGAAAGGTTCTGACCCTTCCCTGCAAGATGCCCAAGGGTATAACTATACTCTTGTAACCACAGTACCCATCGTTCATTGCGAGGAGGCATTTTGGCCTTTGAATTGGCAAATATAGTCACTAAAGCTTCATTATCAGTTTCCAGCGTAAAAGGTTTTCCATATAGGAGTACATTGAAATGATCACAAGCTCATACCATGGCTTAACTTTCTTTTTCTGGTTGTGAGTAAACACATTCTGTTTTGGACAAACCTCTACATGCATTTGCCAAAATATGATTTCGAGCATATGAGTGTCTGCTGTGCTGCGCAAGGATAAGACTAAGCCTGGGCAAAGCACTATGATACGCTCGCGTAGTTTGCGAAGTTTGAGCTACTTCGCACTACGCGAATTGCACATAGCACAGTGCAAACCCGCGTAGCGTAGTGCAGTGGTCATTTTTTGCTTGCTCGCGGTCCTCAACGTCAAGTTGGTGACCGCGAGCTAGCAAAATGACATCCCGGTGAGACTTTTTCCTCGTTTGCGATCAGCAACATCAAGTTGCTGATCGCGAGCGTGGAAAATAAACATCTCGGCGAGCTTCTCAACGCGGGGAGGTCAGGTTTCTCATTGCAAGTGGTCGCGTATGCTCGTGACCCCTCGCGATGAGAAACTACCAGTCCGTGTTGAGAAAGCTGCCGCTCGAGTAAAAATCTCCTTTCTGGATTGTGAGCTATGGTTTTGAATATATTGGATTAAACATCTGGACACCATGATGCCTAGAGGCCTCAATGACCGTCTGGATATAAGTTGCTTCTTATGATTTGGAAGGAGACAGGACACCCGGTGTACACACATCAAATTGGAAAACAATAGTCATTTCAACAAAACAGTTACATAACCTTTTATAACTTTACACAAATAACATCACTAGAGGTGGCGGGTTGCACTTTAAGCTATCAGTACATTGGTAGTGACAGGAGACTGCAACAGTTTATTATTTGTTGATGTTTGGGTCTGTTTCATGCTTTCTCTAGTTGTGGTTATAACATTGGGCACTTCCCACAAACCAGGGTGTTTATGATTAACGTACTAGAGGAGATAAACAAGGTATTAGGTCCATTTTATCATTTTTTGTCATTTCTTTTTATTAAATCCACTTGGGAACTCATCGGATAGCTTCATACTCGAGTTTTTCACCATGTTGGTCAGGTTTTTGATTTTATAGTAACAATTGATTTTGTTTGGATTGTAGGCAAGAGGACATGATTCTTTTTCTGTGGAAAACTAGATTTCATGTGGCGTTTTCAGAGGTGAGCATCGTAGTGGTGCTTGTTTGTAGCATAAGTTATATTACCATCATGTATATCATCTGAGGACTTATTCATCATTTTGTTAGCAGGACGGACGAGACTGTTCATTGATCTCTCCATACAGAGTCTGAGGTAACTTGTATGTGTTCAACACATACAGTTAGGGGCAGTTACCAGCAAATTGGGTGTTCTCCTGATTAGTAACGTACACAATTCCCCACAACAAGGTATTAACAGCATCAACAACAATGTAGATGATAGTTTGTCATGCACTTTGATTGGCAATATATCTCACTGTACTTTTGGTACACGTTAAGTTTGACCTTAGTAAATGTATTTGCAACTGGGTAATGATGCTTAAGTAGTATCTTCTTGTATGATGATGATGACTCATTTAGTATGCACCAGGCATTCATTTGAATGTTACAGGAACAATGTTTATTAATAACCTTGTCATCAGTTGAATTGTTTAAAATATATGCAATGACAATGCATTTCAATGAATTTTATTTTGTACTTCATTTATGATTCATTATTGAAAATAACACTTGTAATGTTATAACTATATGAACAAAATTGTTTGACAAATGAAAATTTTTTTTTTTTTATATGCCAGTTTAACCCCTTCACTGTGGCGCAAATTATCCCGTGGTGCGGGAGAATTAAAGAGCGGGCGGGGCTACGATGGCTAACGGATGTGCGCATCACCAGGGAGGTAGTGCTTACATCGGCTATTAGCCGACGCAAGCACCGAACGGGTTAAACTATTTCTTTGTGGTACAAACTCAGGAGTCATATTCGGACTCAGTGAACAGTGCACAGTGTACTCAAGTTTCTACACTTGTAACAGCAGCTTCTATTCAAGCAGTCCATCTGTTGCCAATATTCAACTTTTTGGAGGTATCAAACTGTGGTGATGGTTTCAGGAAAGCAGCAGCATTGTAGGTTTTTCTGGAAGCGGTTGACATTGATGGTGGAGCCCTCTCTGACATGGTTTGCTGCCCGCTTGTATCTGCTTCATGCCTGCCATCTCTAAGGCCCTGTGCTGTTTTGGCCTTTGGGTCAACTTGCCCATTCGATGGACCTGTAACCTCCCTCTTGGGCTCAAAGGTCACATCTAATTCTCATCCCCACTACATTAGACTTTTTCACTATAGATATGCCACTATATTCAACCATTCTTCATTTCTTGCCATGCTCTGTCAAACTTTCCTGTACTTTGTAGGCCACCACATTTTACACTCTAACAAAGACCACATTGCACCTTACTCCAGTAACACTTTCCATACCCACCACCTACATACAGCACACCTCTGGCTCTCCAGAACCACATAAAAGTAATCAAATGATTTACCCCACACCCTGCAGTACTCTGAAATAGACACAAATTACACTCATATTTCACCTAAAACCACACTGAATCGCTCTCTACATTCAACCACA
This sequence comes from Triturus cristatus, assembly GCF_964204655.1. Classification (NCBI taxonomy): domain Eukaryota; kingdom Metazoa; phylum Chordata; class Amphibia; order Caudata; family Salamandridae; genus Triturus; species Triturus cristatus. The sequence goes on from NC_140594.1 coordinate 463,290,018, forward strand.
CTCTTCCACAACATTTCACACTCTACCGTAGACATAGCTAGTCAACACCACTCTCCTGCACAGCAGCCCACTCCAGTGCTCCATATTATCTACAGCACATTTTCCATTCATTTTCACACTGCACCACAGTCATCCCCATGCCACATCACCAACACATACATCAAATAACACTTCAGCTGTTCCACATTATAGACACAACTATTCTACACAAAGTCAGACTCTACCACACTCACTACTGCATTTCGCTGACTTCCTCACTTACCTCCATAATCAATCAAACTCCATATTGAATCACACTGTATAGTCCCTCAAATATAAGGACTGTCCTCCAAATTCCCCTAAACACCACAACTTTCTGTTCTACACCACACTAAACATTCTTTAGTTCACTGATTCCACTTCCTTCATTCCCCACTCTTATCCCCACACTCTGGTAACTCCTAACTCACATTTCCTAGCTACACTCCCCTTCCTCAGTAAAGTTACGCCATTCATATAGCTGTACTGTAGGAAATCCACATTTACTTCATGGTTACCCCTGACTTATTTTTCTTTTTCTCAGGACCCTACATTTGCCTGCTTTAGGAATATATGCACTTTACCACTGCTAAACAATAATAAGGTGCCTGTGTGTCCCTACTGAGCATTTGTTGTACATTGAAACTCCCTTTTAGGCCTATTTAACTTTCCTGTAAGTCAACTTTAAATGGTTCCTAAAGTGTACCTATGGCATGGAGATGTGGGCTACAGTGTTTCTGTAAAGTGAACCTATCGCATAGAAATGTGAGTTATAGTATTATTTAAACTACCCACATATATGATCAAATATATTTCGGCAGTTTAATTAAACTGAACTGACACATTACCGGGAAAATGCATTTGTTGTGTAGAAAAAAGTTAAAAAAAAATATTTATGTCACTTCTAAATTTTGCCTTGTAAGCCTCCAAGGGAGTGTCGTAATGTTAAAAAATAAGGCACACTACATTTTAAGGCAAGTGTGGAAATTCAACCAAAAGATGTTTTTTACTGTTTACACCTGGCTAGACTTTTATCAAATAAGTCTAGGTTGGATTAAAATCTTTATCTTCAACTTCCATTTAAGAAAGGGCTGAAAAATGCTTCAAAATGATTTCATGCTTGGTTTTTACAATTTGATTTAATTTATAAACGGCTGACCACGTAGCAGAAATTAGCTAGTCTATGGGCAGGAGCAGTTGGCAAAACAAAGGGCAGCTTTAGCACCACCTTTTAATCTTGAAGAAACCAGAAAGGTATTATCCTACTTATTCCCATTACTGTCTTAAAGAATCAGGCAGCAGCAACAGTAGACGGGGAAACTAGTTTTGAACCTGTTAGGTAGGGGAATAGCCAAGAAGCTGAAGATATACCTGCCTGGTGGCACCTAAATTTGGAAATGCTGATATAGGAATCATGGGTAATTTTACAGTAGACCAAAGATGAAGTCTTACAAAAGGAGGTGGGGGAATGCAAGAATATAGGTTATGGTAGTAGATGTTCTCCAAAGGTTGATGGGTCAACAGGATAAATATGGAACCTCAACAACCACATCTTCAGAACATTGCTGGTCCTGGTAAGTCTCCATCTGAAGAACACAACCCTGTTGGAAGAAGAATCCTTATATATGACACCTGCTGGAAGAAGAGGACTTTCACAAGAACTCAAGGGTTCTTGGATTCTGCTGGCACCCAGGGGCTGGAACTGCTCTATAAGGGCGAGGTGGTTAGCCTCCTGTTTACTTGCTCAGGGATACAAAATGCAGAAGAACTTCTGAGTCCAAGAAAGTACAGCTAGGTGGGCGTGGCTAGCGGCCAAAGGAAATGGTCGCTTGCTAAGGCTGCCCTGCAGCCCTCGCCAGAAAATGCGTTCATTTCTCCGTCTGTCGATCGGGAGACTTCCCCAAAACACCAGGGAACTCTATCTAAGCCAATCCAACTCAGAGGCGCCACTCGGGAAGAACAGCCTGACTTTGAGCTGGTGAGAACGTCCAACTCGGTGCCTCCCGGACGACCCAAAATGGCGGCCGGGGACTAGCAGTACAGACAGCCCCGATTGTGATCCACGGAACACGACCGCGCTGCCCTGGATGTCAAAATAGGCACTGCAAGTAACCGCTACACCCCCTGAGGACTTCCACGAATCAGCGCTGGTGATACTATACCGGGGAGAAGATGCAAATAGCAGCGGGGAGTAGATGCGGCTGAGGCCCACCGGAAACTGCTTTCGAACCAAAGAGCTGGCCTAATTGAGGTCCCTGGCTTTGGGGCCTTCCTGTAGGACTGCTGAGACGCACCGGACTCCGCCACATCCTCTGGAGACCAGAGGTGAGAGGGTGCTGGTTGGGGGCCGCAGAGGGAGGAAGAGCACGCAACAATATCCTCGCCGATCCAACAGTGCGGAGAGCAGACAGGGTAGCTGAGGACAACTCGAGGCTCTGGACGTGCGGCCTACCCTCGAAGAGACCACCAGGCAGCCGCTCCCTCTGCACTGACCCACAGAGAGGCCATCAAAGCAGCGTCCTCACCTGCAAAAGTGACTGACTCTAGACCTGCTACTTCCTGGGCGTCCCGGATCGCAACATGAGTAGTGCTGGGCCCGGGTGAGGTACGGGCGGCCCAGCAAACGCGGAGCCTAGATGGCTAACCCTATTAACAACACACACATAATAGAGCGCAGTGTATTCCACTTAGCTGCAACAACTGTGTGAGACGCCGGACCCATGGACACATCGAGGGGCGCTGCTCGGTGGGCCGATCCCGGGTATTCTGTGGCCTTCTGGGAATCCCTCGGTGGGCAGCTGCTCCTACCATCATAAAACAAGTCTGCGCTTGACTGGCCCTCTGGGGGCCCTGGTACTGGTGAAGAAAGGGTTCCCACCCAGACTTGCTGTAGAAGGGATACTGGACACTGACAGTTCTGGCCCGACAGCACAAAGGCCTCAATTTTCTCCTGGCCCAAAGGAGCCACCTGGAACACCGACAGGCCGGCGGAGGGCAGTCCTCTCCTCCGCGCAGGCAGCGGCAATTACAGGTGCGTTCCCCCAGGCGGCTACACCCCCTTTGTCTGCGAGACACGGCTCATGGCTAACAACAAAGGTCTTAAATCTCAAACTCAAAAACAACTGCCTGGACAAAGAAGGGGAGGACCCCGAGATGGCATCTGGTGGTTATCCCAAAACCTCACAACCTCGCCCCCGGCTAAAACTCTCACTCTGGAAGACGTTATGGAGGCCATAACAGGGGTACGGACATCCTTGGAAACACAAATAGACTCAATGAACATCGAAGTAACCCTCCTACGAGCAGATTTGAAGAAAATTGACTCTAGGGTTAAAGAAGTTGAGACTACTACGGCAGCCCTCGTGTCTGACACCTCTACCCTTCAGGACCAGGTCGCCCAGCTACAGAGCCAGCAGAAAAGAACGGAAGAGCTCCTTGACAATTATGAAGGGAGGGCAAAAAGAAATAACATCTGTATTCTTAGAGTGCCCGAACGAATGGAGGGACCAGCGGTGGACCTCTTTGTGGAGGACCTTATCATCAACAAACTTCAACCTAAACGTCTCTCAAGTTATTTTTCTATAGAATGGGCCCACAGGGTTCCCGGGGGACGCCCTTAACCTGGAGCTCCCCCGCAACCCATAATCGCAAGAGTTTTTAATTTTCGAGACAGAGATGTCATCTTACAGACTGCAAGGGCCGGACCTCCGCTGAAAATTGACAACACCAACATCACATTCTTTCCGGACTTCACTGTCAAAGTTCAGGCACAAAGACGCAGCCTTGCAGCAGTTAAAAAAGTTCTCCGTGACAAAAACATCAAATACTCCATGCTATTCCCGGCCAACTACGGGTGGAGTCCAAAGGCAAGACTTGGATTTTTCTGTACCCGGAGGAGGCCTGGGACTGGATGGAGGGGTGGCGCCGAGCGGGGAGACAATTGGATGGATGAAACAATGGTGGCCCTAGCAACAGCCAGCGGGCCCCTCCCGCAACAAGTGAGAGACATCCAGAGGAGGACTCAGATAGAGCACATTGACTCAGGCTATAGGATCCTACTGCTTTAACCCACATCTACTAGTCAGATCTACAATTACCGGCTCAGTGACTTGCAACTCCCATGCAATGACTCTCTGAGCAAGTGCAGACTATATATTTAGATGGGACTGATGGAACCGAGCACACGCCTCACTGTCTTGAAGCTATCATGAAACATACCAGAGGATTGGACTGCACTGAATATCGTTTAAATAAACAATGAAAATACTATGTTGAATGGCGAGGGATAGAGGTGGTTAGCCAAGCACCTCGCAAATGGGAGGGTGGGTGACAGGCACTCTGCCTTGTTGGGGAGTGGATAGTTCAGATTCCACTGGCAGGGGGGCAGGGAGTGGGGCTAAGGTGGGGGGTGGGGGGTAGGTTGGGCTTTCGATTGTTATGTTTTCTTTGCACAGAGCACACAAGTAAGTTGGTCATCACCAATCCATAAGGCTACACAGCAGTGTTTGTCGACAGACGGGGGGGTCAATCAATCAATCACAAGATTTGTAAAGCGCATTACTTACCCGCAAGGGTCTCAAGGCGCTGAGGGAGAGGAGGGGGGGTTGCCGCTGCAGGTCGAATAGCGAGGTCTTGAGTCGTCTCCTGAAGGACAGCAGGTCTTGGGTCTGTCGTAGGTTGAGGGGAAGGGTGTTCCAGATCTTGGCGGTGTGGTGGGAGAAGGATCTGCCTCCGTTGGTGGTTCTCCGGATGTGTGGGATGGTGGCCAGGGAGAGGTCGGTGGAGCGGAGGAGACGGTTGGGAACGTAGAAGGAGAGTCGACTGTTGAGGTAGGCTGGCCCGGTCTTGTGGAGTGCCTTGTGTGCGTGTATCAGGAGTTCGAAGGAGATTCTCTTGTCGACGGGGAGCCAGTGCAGGTTTTTCAGGTGGAGGGTGATGTGGCTGTGGTGTAGAATGTCGAGGATCAGGCGTGCAGAGGCGTTTTGGATTCTTTGCAGTCATTTGATGAGCTTGGTCGGGGCTCCTGCTTAGAGGGCATTTCCGTAGTCGAGTCTGCTGCTGATGAGGGCCTGGGTGACAGTTCTTCTCATGTCTGTCGGGATCCACCTGTAGATCTTGCGGAGCATGCGGAGGGTGTTGAAGCAGGAGGAGGAGACTGCGTTGACCTGCTTGGTCATGGTGAGCGTTGAGTCGAGGATGACTCCCAGGTTGTGTGCGTGGTCGGTTGGTGTCAGGGGTGTCCCTAGTGACGAGGGCAACCAGGAGTCGTCCCAGGCTGATGGGTTGGAGCCGAGGATGAGGATCTCCGTCTTGTCTGTGTTCAGCTTAAGTCGGCTGCACTTTACCCAGTCGGCGACAGCTTTCATTCCTTCGTGGAGGTTGGATTTGGCGGTGAGGGGGTCCTTGGTGAGGGAGAGGATCATTTGAGTGTCATCGGCATAGGAGATTATGTTGAGGTCGTGCTGTCGGGCGATGCCTGCGAGTGGAGCCATGTAGATGTTGAATAGTGTCGGGCTGAGGGAAGATCCCTGGGGTACGCCGCAGATGATCTCGGAGGCTTCGGATCGGAATGGGGGAGGCGGACGCTCTGGGTTCTGCCAGAGAGGAAGGGGATGGTCCAATCCAGGGCCTTCTCTCGGATCCCTGCGTCGTGGAGGCGTGTGCATAGTGTGTGGTGGCAGACAGTGTCGAAGGCGGCAGAGAGGTCCAGGAGGATGAGGGCCGCCATCTCGCCGTTGTCCAGCAGGATCCTGATGTCATCTGTGGCAGCGATGAGGGCGGTCTCGGTGCTGTGGTTGCTGCGGAATCCTGACTGGGAGGGGTCCAGGATGCTGTTATCTTCGAGGTAGCGTGTGAGCTGTCTGTTGATGATCTTCTCGATTACCTTAGCTGGGAATGGAAGCAGGGAGATGGGCCGGAAGTTCTTGAGGTCGCTCTGGTCCGCCTTGGGTTTTTTGAGTAGGGCGTTGATCTCTGCGTGTTTCCAGCTCTCTGGGAAGGTCGCAGTCTCGAAGGAGATGTTGATGACGTTGCACAGGTGGGGTGCGATGGAGCTGCCGGCTTTGTTGAAGATGTGGTGTGGAAAAGGGTCTGATGGGGAGCCGGAGTGGATTGTGCCAATAGTCTTGATTGTGTCCTTGGTGTTCACGTTGACCCAGGCTGTCAGGGGGTCGTGGTCGATGGGTGTGGCGGGTCTGATTTGTCGGGCCTGATGGGTTCATCCGGTAGTCGAAGCTGTTTTGAATGTCGGCGATCTTGCGGTGGAAGAAGGTGGCGAGGGAATCACACAGGGCTTGCGTTGGCGGTATGTCGTTGGCGTTGGAGAGTTCCTTCACGATGCTGAAGAGCTCCTTGCTGTTGTGTGCATTGTTGTCGAGGCGGTCTTTGAAGGAGATCCTCTTGGCGGACCTGATGAGGTGATGGTGGTTGCGGATGGCGTTTTTGTGGGCTGTGCGGCTGTCCGGCGTCTTCTCGTCATTTGTTCTCCAGTTTCCGGCAGGTGCACTTGGATGCTAAGAGTTCCGGGGTGAACCAGCTGGCTCTCTTGCTGGTGTTTTAATTGGTTGTTTTTTTCAGCGGGGGTAAGGTGTTGGCGCAGTCGTCCATCCATCGTCTGAGATTGCTGGTGGCGGCGGTGGGGTTGGAGGGGTCGGTGGGTGGGCTGAGTGCGAGGTTTGTCTGGAGTTGGTCTACGGTGACTTTGCTCCAGCATCTACCGGGGATCTGTAGGGTGCGGTGGTGTGTGGCGGGTTTCCAGAAGGTGAAGTGGATGCCGTGGTGGTCGGACCAGGTGAGTTCGGAGGTGTGGCTGAAGGAGACGTGGGAGCTTGAGAAGAAGATGGCATTGAGCGTGTGTCCGGCGAAGTGGGTCAGCGGTGTGACAAGCTGTTTCAGTCCGAAGTTGGCGAAGTTGGCGATCAGGGTGGAGGAGTTGCTGTCGTTGTTGTTCTCCAAGTGAAAGTGGGGATGGGACAGAGGGGCTCCCGCTAACACTGTGGTCAAATACCACTTTTTGCCAATTAATTCGATGTCAGTGCCAGCATTACTGGCACAGGGATCCACACTTGCTTCCTCTAACTACTAGATAGGGCGGACTCTAAAGACATAAAACTGTCAATATTGATGTGGAATGTCAATGGACTAGGCAGCAAAATAAGGATGGGGGTTGTCCTGCAATTCCTTAAACAACACTCTCCAGATCGGATATTATTGCAGGAAACTCACTTGGTTGGTAACAGTTGTAAGGCTCTCCACAGATGAGGATACAGACTTGTAGCCCATGCCGGGTTTACGTCTGGCTCTAGAGGTACAGGTATCCTCATCCACATCGCGTTTGGGCTGCCTCCAGGGAAGATTTGCTGTTCTAGAGGCGACCTGGGAGGCAGGCAACTGAATATAATTTCGGCCTTTCTCCCACCAGCGCTGGGCAAGACAGCACTACAAGATCTAGGCAAGATACTCATTGATCTCCCCCCGGCACTCTCATTCTAGGTGGAGACTTTAACATGAGTATGGACGATACGCTTGACAGACACCCTCAAAGACCATCTTCCCGACGTAGCACCTCCATGGCGGACTTTGCCCAAGCACTGGGACTCACAGATATATGGCGAATGCTGAATCCCAATAGAACTCATTTCATGTACTACTCCAATACACACAACAATATGTCCCGCATCGACTATTTCCTTACGTTCCTAACAGACATAGGGCATTTCCAACATCCCCAGGGGCTCCCAAGAGGCATCTCCGACCACTCTCACCTCAGGGTCTAACTCACTGTTCACCAACGTTTTGCCCGAGGCCCCATAATCATCAATCCATGGCTCCTTACAATTCCAGATATCAAAGAAGACCTTGCTGAACACACAGATCATTACTTCACTGAAAATATTGGCTCCGTAGACTCAGCAAACACTACATGGGAGGCCAATAAGGTAGTAATTAAGGGTCGTGCCCTAGCTTTAAAAATTGGATACCTCTGAAACCATAGTGAACAGCTGACCCAGATGGAGAGTGACTTGCTCCTTCTTGAGACGGAACACAACACCTCTCCCACTGAAGCCTCAGCCCGCAAACTCCGAAATAAACAATTGGAATACAAAGCCCTATCACGAGAAAAAGCCCAAGCCAGATTACTGCAGACACACCATAGAGTCTATGAACATGGGGAACTGGCCGGTAAAATGCTGGCATGGCTGGAAAGACGAGATCAGGGAGTGCGGTGGGTTCCTGAAATCCTACTGGAAGATGGGAGGTGGGTAACAGACCCCCAGGATGTAGCGGAGACATTTGCAGATCACCTGGAGGCCGTATATACCTCTAGGAATACATCCTCCTCCGAAGACTCTCGGCAGCTGTTGGAGGAAATGACTCTACCAGCACTTTCAGACACTGACAGGAACGCCCTAGATGACGATATAACTGCAGACAAAATCTGCAAAGCTATCTTTGCTATTAACTATGGAAAAGCAATGGGGCCTGACGGGATCCCCATTGAATTCCTCTAAGGTATGGCCCTTAAAGTAGCTCCCCACCTAAAAAACATGTATGACAAAAGTCGGGAGAAAGGCATCCTTCCCTTAGACCAACGACTGGCCTCTATAGTCGTTATTCACAAACCGGGTAAATCAGCAGTGAACTGTGGCTCCTATAGACCTATTTCCTTGATTAGTTCAGAGGCCAAGGTGTTGGCCAAACTTCTTGCATCCCGGCTAATAGCAATACTCCCATCTCTGGTCCATGAAGACCAATCAGGATTTATACCAGGTAGGAATGCCGCCCTTAATATTCATCGTGTCCACAATGTCCTGGGTAGGCAGCCCTATCAGCGGGAAGATGCGGTTATACTATCCTTAGACGCCACTATGGCGTTCGACTCCATTGAGTGGCCCTTTCTTTTTGAGGTTTTGGCGAACTTTGACTTTGGCCCACGATTCAGACAATGGGTGGCATTGCTATACAAAGATTTGTTGGGTCAGGTCAGGGTGAACAATCACACTTCACGCACATTTGCCTTGCGGAGAGGAACCAGGCAAGGTTGTGCCCTGTTCCCCTTACTATTTGCGTTGACCCTCAAACCGTTAGCCTACTGGATAAGACAGGACGTTTCCATAAGGTGACTAAAATGGAGCGAGGATAGAGAGTACAAAATGTCACTCTATGCGGATCACAACCTCATATACATGGCATCCCCCGGGCCTCCATCAACAGGTTATTTAACGCCATCACCAACTTTGGCAAATGCACAGGATACACTATTAATTGGTCCAAATCGGTATTGTACGTGTTGCATGGCCCCCCGCCTCATCTACCTCGCGGATACACGATAGAACGGGCCTCTGCAGGTTTTAAATATTTGGGCATCTTTATTACACCGAACCCAAATTGTTCTATGAACACAATCTTCTGGGCACCTTAAAGTGGCTACAGGAAGATGTTAGGCACTGGAGGTCGCTGCCCCTGTCGCTCCTGGGCAGGGCGGCTCTATTTAAAATGCTAGCACTTCCCTGATTTTTATATGTGCTTCAAAACTGCCCATTTCCCGTATCCGACAATTATTTCACCACCATAGAAGGGGAACTCCGTACCTTGCTATGGGACGGGAAAGCACTCCGTATTGCCCTTCAGAAGCTCACCGAGGGGTGGTATGATGGAGGGATTGCCCTTCCGGATCTACGCCTCTACTACTGGGCCTCACAACTAGTAACCGTTAACCACTGGATCTACGGATCCCCAACGAACCCGGCTTTCCACCTAGAACAACACCAAACTGGATGAGAGGCATATTTTGGGGCCCCTTACAGTAAAGCTTGAAAAGGCAGATACCTGAGGCCTATGTCACACACTGTTGCCATTTGGCATAAGGCCAACAAACGTCTGGGTTGGGCAGATACATTCACAAAAGCTACATCGTTGTGGTCATCGCAGAGACTGGGATCACTTTGCTTCCACACGGGATTTGATAAGTGAGACACTATCGAATCACTAACATAGGGAAAATTCTCACATTTAAAGAATTACAAACCAAACATGCTCTCGCACAAGGAGAGATTTTCCGATACTTACAAATGCGACAAGCCATTATCGCCAGCATCCCTGACCTCCCTTCCTTGCCAGACGCTTCCCCCTTAGAGGACCGCTTGCTTACCGAACCACTCTTGAGTAAAGCCATCTCCTGCACTTACCGTAAACTCTGCAATAACTTACCTGACTCCTTTCAAACTCTTCGAGACCGCTGGCAGGCAGACTTAGGGGTATTGGATGATGAAGACTGGCAGACAGCATTAATGTCCCCCAGGGAAACGGCTATAAACCACCGCTTCCACCTCATACAATTAAAAATACTCCAGAGGTCCTACCTTTCAGACGTACTCCTGGCCACAATAGGCAGCCGGGGTGATGCGTTGTGCCTTAGGGGATGCGGCCAAGACAGTACCTTTTATCATATCCTGTGGGACTGTCCCCATATATCAATCATTCAATCAATCATAGCATTTGTGAAGCGCACTACATACCCGCGAGGGTCTCAAGGCGCTAGGGGGGGGGGGGGGCTGCTACTGTTTGAAGAGCCTGGTCTTGAGAAGTCTTCTGAAGGTCAGAAGGTCTTCGGTCTGCCGCAGGCGGATGGGGAGGGTGTTCCATGTCTTGGCGGCAATGTGGGAGAATGTTCTGCAGCCGGCAGTCACTCTTCGGATGTGGGGGATGGTGGCGAGGGCGCGGTTTGTGGAGCGGAGCTGGCGGGTGGGGTGTAGAGGCTGAGTCGGCTGTTGAGGTACGCTGGTCTGGTGTTGTGGAGTGCCTTGTGTCCATGGGTGAGGAGTTTGAAGGTTATCCTCTTGTTGACAGGGAGCCAGTGCAGGTCCCTCAGGTGGGGTGTGATGTGGCTGCTGTGAGGGATGTCGAGGATCAGGCGTGCGGAGGCGTTCTGAATATGTTGAAGCAGTTTCAGGAGTTTGGCCGAGGCTCCTGCATAGAGTGCGTTTCCGTAGCATGCCCTTTTTGGGACAGAACAACCAAGAAAATGAAAGACACATTGGGTAAACACATTCAACTATCACCGCGAATGGGGATTCTAAATATATGGGAGCCCACCGACTTGACAGAAGTGGAGCAGCAATGGGTGGCTCTAGGATACTTATTGGTGAAACGAGCTGTATAAATGCTCTGGGGTTCCAACAGGCGGCCACTGACGATTGGTTGGGTGGTGGAAATGGATAGATGTATGATCGCAGAGAAGGAGGTCTATAAACAGAGACTGCCCTAAGAAGTGGGATAAAAAATGGGGAGGATGGGATGCCTTTAGAGGGGAAATTTGTACTTCTGCCACAGAAGATATGGCGATGAGAAGGACTGGACTTGGTGACCCCTTATATCCTTAATATTTGTATTAACAAATGTCGATATACTGTACTGTATGACCTTTGGACCACACTGTGATAATGTAATGGTGACTGAGTGCTTTATCTTTAATAAAACTGTTTTACAAAAAAAAGAAAAAAGTACAGCTAAATATAGAGAATGCAATCCTGCAGGACACCTGGCTGCAGAGAGGCCTGGTGCGCAGAAGCTCACTCTGAAGAGCTAGGGGCTGCAGAACTGACCAGAGGAAGCTTTGACAGCAGTTGAAGAGTAAGAGCCTTATTTAGAGTTTGAAGAACTGGATAATTCACTAAAATGTGATGGCTCTCTCTGTCACCATGTCCCTTTGGCTATAATGCACTTCTTATATGGTGGACAGACATCCACAAGACCACAACATTTACGACATAGTATTCTGTCTGCCAAAGTTTAAATAAGGCAAACACTTTGATCAGGACAGACCGCTTAGTGTACCTGACTTCCGCTCCATGACGGTCAGTCTGAAATTGCACCTACATGCTGGTTCACCCCGAGCAGTTCTTTTTTAATTATACTGGACTTTTTCTATGCACCTTTTCCCTTAAAGCTGCAAAAGTTCATATTTTTGGTTTCTCTTAATCTATCTCAATGATCTTGATATATTTTAAACCATTTGCTCTGTTTATCTACTTTAGTTTGAAAATATTATTACCTTCAGTTATTTACTTTAAATGGTTGATAATGCTTGAAATAGCACAGTGGTCTCTGGACATTCACTGCAGCTTGTGCCCTTGCTACCAGTGGTTGAGCAGAGATTCTTTCAGAACTATGTTATGAACTAATCAGAGTATGTTTAGTTTATAAGTAGGGCTAGCTCCTCCCAAATGAATAACCCCAGTTCTAATATCCATCTTTTGTGCTTTTTAAATATTCAGTTCTGTTTCATTTACATTTTGCTTGAGAGAGGAAAAGGCAAATGCAGATTAAAGTGCCATAAAACGATGGTTAATATCAAACCATTAAGAGAGCGAACGCATACAAAAATGTATATCTCTAAAACAGCAGTACATCAGCCATGGCAGTAATATCCCAGTGCTAGTAACCAAAACTACACAAACAATTATGATTTGTTTTTACATTTTCTTCGGAACAGAACACAGGGAACTATTAATGTTTAGCAAAACCAGCAGCGCTTCACAATAAGCCATAACCAAACTGGTGTGGTGCTGGTTAACAATGTATCTGTTTCTAAAGCTATGTGAATACAATCCCAAATAAATAACACTCCTGGTACAAGGTGGCACACTTCAGATCTTCAATGTCTCAGCCACCTCAGTCATATTCCTTTGATTAAGTACCATATATTACATTTTAAATTTTACTCTGGTCACCAGAGTAAGCCATTACAGTCTTTTGAGGGCTGGCCTTAGGTCATAATTTCTGACAGGTCCGCATAGTTTTAAAACATCTTTAAAGTGCATTTTAATCAAATACAGAACTTATCAGAATTAAATTCTGAAAGTAAATTCAGGGAACAAATTATTCACACATTTCAACAAATAATAGAACAATTTCTGGGTCATAGTGGGCTGCAAATAAGGCATTGGATCATCAGTGAGGATTTTGAAAAAGGATCTAACATTTCATTGACTGACTCAAACCGAAGACTTAGGGCCTGAATCACAAAGGGCCTCTGCATTCATGGCGGTGGCAAGGCCTCGCAGTTGTGGGGGAGTCTTTGCACTTGGGGCTGAATCTACACAATGAGCATTCTCATTGGAGAGATTCCACTGAATTGCGGAAACTCCCCCATGACTGCGGGGCCTTGGCCACAAGTTCGGAGGTCCTTCATAAATCAGGCTGGTCATCATGGTTTAGACCATGGTCTGTAAATTCAGCTCAGCTACAGGATTATGCTTCTTTTTTAGGCAAAAAAGTTGTAGATTGTCAGACATAACAAGGAAGATTTCACTAATGGTGAATGGATGGACAGGGTAGAATTTAAATACCAAGGAGGCTTGTATTACTTTCACTATATCATTAATTTCACACTAGCTGATACAAAAATAAAAAAAATATTAAGAGGCAGCTTAATTTTTGGGAAAAAAACATAAACATTTCAATGCTATAATCTGTCCCCCTTTCTAAAGAGTGGTGCTATATAAAATAGAACTTTTGTATGCAACATCAGGCATTAAATTAACCAAAAACGGAGGATATCATTGGTAAGGCACTCAACCAACCTGAAGCTCCTCAATGACAATAGTTTTAAGCAGGATACCATATATAAGGAATTAAAAAAGTGATCCAGGACACCTGTCTCAATGGACTGCTCACACCGATGAGAAGAATGAAAAAATATCCCCCAAAGTCTTTCAATATTTGCCCGCTCATTATCCATCAAATGTATAGGATTTGCAAGTAAAAGGTCCATATCTTCACAAGGAAGGCCTGGAAATGAAAACAAAGTTTAAGAGTAGGGCAAATGCTCCTCGAGGGCATCTTCACAGACTTACATCCATGTTTTTTTCAATACTGTCTGAAGATAGAACCACAGTGTTAGGGAAAATCAAACTACAACATGACTGCTTATTCTGTGTTGGACTTAAACATGTTACCTATCACAAGCACAGTGTTGACCATGAGGAGAAGAATCTCGCGAAAGACCGCATTGGTGACTTTCTCAGTCAGCTGACTGTCTGAATAAAGAGAGCTGGGATGCAGTGACTAACAATAGGGGTATGTTATAAACTTTGTTTTAAGGGCTGTGAAGCTAATGCCCTATTTGAAAGCTCTTGAGTAACATAGAGTTCTTGGGTATCCATATGTGATCTTTGTCTAGACTTTTTTACATAGATATATGGCAATAACTATCAATCAGGGCCTGAAAAATGTGTTTCTCCACAAAAAATTCAAATCTTTCCCATACCATCTTGTTAGACCTGGCTTCTCCAATGGGTTTACCCCCAGACTTTTTACTGTTTGGCCTCCTATTTTTGACCCTGGTTTTTCTGTTTTTAGAACTCTGAGCACTTTACCACTGCTGATCAGTGCTAAAGTGCATATGCTCTCTGTAAATTGTTATTATGGATTGGTGTTCCTGTGATTGGCTTATTTGACTTACTACTAAGTCCCTAGTAGGGTGCACTGTATGTGCCCAGGGCCTGTAAGTCAAATGCTGCTAGTGGGCTTGCAGCACAGATTGTGCCACCCACACAAGCAGCCTTGCAAAAGTTTTTCAGACCTGCCATTGCAGTGTCTGTGCACAATTTGGTACTGCCATGTCAATGTGGCAAGTGCACCCACTTGCCAGGCCCTAGCCTTCCCTTTTCTTACATGTGAGTCAACACTAAGCAAAGTTCCCTCTAATTTCTTTCCTCTGTGTGCGGCAGTGTAAGCTCTCTGTGCGCTGTAGACAATTCTATGTGCACCAAGGAACTGATCATGCATGTGAGCATTGTGCTCAGTTAACTAAATCTGTGACAAAAACCACTCCAAACATTTGTTTACAAAAACAGAGAAAACAGGTGTATTTCACACATACAACTACATTTAATGGGACGTGAGACAGTTTTGCAATGTAGATACACATGCACATGCTACAGGGAACAATGCCGCTAAAGTTAGGCCCAAGGTACCCCTAGAGGCAGGGTGCAGTGTCTGTGAAAGATAGGACATGTTGTGATGTGTGTAACATGCCCTGATAGTGAACTACAGTCAATTTTGTTTTTCACTATTGAAAGGCTATCTGTCCCATAGAGTAGAATGGGAGTTTATTTATAACATCTTATAAATATAACTTCCCATGGGGACAAGATAGGAAGGTACAGTTTAGTATGCCTGAACTCAGAATATAAAGATGCATTTTTTAGTGAGGATGATTTTTACATTCTGTGTTTGAAAATACCACTTTTAGAAAGGGGTATTTTCTTGCTTAGCCATCCTGTGTGCCTCTGCTAGGTTTGTGTATTGACTGTCTGGCTATGGAGTGACAGTAGCTGGGGACGTGCATTCTGTTCAGACAGCCACTTGGGGGGGGAGGTGAGGTGTATCCTGTCTTTCCCGGGTGAGTCAGGTCTGGGCAGAATAGACCTGGGCTACATTCGGAGTAGGGGTAGGAGATTTATTTCACTCCTGAATAGGCCTGGTCTGCCTTGGACAATGCTATCTCCACCTCCTGCCGGGCAGCTGCACCAGAGAGGACAGAGCTGGTTTTGCCGGGCAAAGAACTTCTCTGCCATCAGAGAATAAAGGAGTTTGTGCTATAAAAAGTGGGGCCCAGACTCAAGATGTTTAGATCACTTTTGAACTTCAAGGGGAACCTCTGCCAAGGAGAAGAGCTGGGAGAAGCTGAAGGAGAAGTACTGCCTGTTTGCTGTGTGCTGTCTGGAGTTGGCCTGCCATAGCTGTTTCTGCCAAGGAGAGGAACTATGTGTGTATCCTGCTTGACAAAGTATCTCCAAGAGCTTGAGGTAGAGCTTGCCCCCTTTTCAAGAAGTCTCAGGAACAGCAAAGACTTCACCATCCTTCTGGGCACCGTCTCTGGAACCGCTGGTTTCAGTTACCGCAGAAGAATAAGAGCAGCTGACTCTGTCACTGAGTCCGTTGCTAGTCCCATGTCCTGAAGGCACTGCAGAAGGCACTGCCGCAGCAGCACCCTGCTGGGTGACTGTCACAGAGCCATTGCTTGCACCCTGTCCTGTTGCCACCGCACTCCGCATTGCCTTACTTCCCACTCATCACCGACACTGTCGCTGCCCGACCCGAATATCGACCGGCGCCATCGCCTGCCCCATGACCTGCCAGCACTGCATCGAGCACCGCCTCACTCTGCATTGCAAGCCTTGGCCTCACTAACGCCGTTGGACGACCGTCACCGAGCCGCTGCCTGCACTGTGCCATGAGGGCACCGCACGCTGCACCGCTTCCACTTCACCTCGCAATTAGCAACGGTTTCCCCGACTGATTCGTACCAACAGGATCAGCGGCAACAAGAAAGGTACTGTCTACAAGTCTGTCAGTGCTTTAGCTGGCCCGTACTAAGACGGTCGGCTGGAAATGTTTTCAGCATCGTGGAGCTACCGACTCGGAATAACTGTGTTGTTCAGCTATTCTTGCAAATTAAAGGTTATCTAGCAAAGTAACTATTTTTACAGTATTGTATGTTAGATTTTTGTTGTATCTGGTCTTGTTGGTTTAGATAAAGTTTTGCTTATTTTCCGAAACTGGTGGGGTGTCCATTTGTAGTGTTTTCACTGTGTTACTGTATGAATGCACAAATCCTTTACGCACTGCCTCTGAGATAAGCCTGTCTGCTCCAAGCTACCAAGGGGGTGAGCAGGGGTTATTTTAGAAGTGTATCCCCCTTACCCTAACTAGGAAGAAGGGTCCCTACTTGGACAAAGTTGCAAACCATTGCCTACTAGAGACCCTCATTTCTAACACATCTCATTATGCTAAACAGGAGACTAACATAAATATTGGAGTGAGATTTAAACCACAGACACTACATGAATTCCATTCCAAGCCAGTGAAAAACTGCAAGCCGGTGAAAAATTTAATTTCTTTACTTTCCACCACTTTTTGCTGTCTTCCACGCGAACATACTGTTATTAAACTACACCCTGTCTTAACCACTTATCATAGTGATTCTGTCAGAAAATGGAGTTGTCTGAGAGAATGCGAACTGCTTATTCAATAGTCAAAGATCATGGCTATGTTTCGCATGAGAAGATAATCAGAAACTAGCCAAAGCTATGAGGTGGCATGACCTCGGGATCTGTAAGTCATGGGTAAGTAATATTTTGGAATACTGGATTCAACATTGTTGACCTGTGTTTCTCCTGGATGGAGTATGTAACATCATGAAGTTGAGGTTTATGTTTAAAGTTGGATACCAATATTGTAAAGAAGCATGAACAGCTTGCAAACCAGTGTATTGATGATGGAGGTCACTTTCATCAACCACACTCTCTAAACCAGACTTACCTTGGATGCTGCATTGGTAACTCTGAATTTTTACATTAATCGTTTGCAGGTGTTTAAGTAAGTTTCCTCTGAGGTATGCATCACTGGACTGAAACTGCAATTGAGTGGTTGCCTTGGTGACAGAGTCTGCATGCAGAGCTGGAACATGCTGGTTCTCTCGCCGAGCCAATTCATGTTTTGATTGTTGCACCAAGGGGGTGTGTATCAAATTGGGTACTTTCTCATCATTATTATGTTAAAAGAACACTGCTTGGCTTGAGTGATTACACTTTGTGGCTGGTTTTTGAATGTCGTCTGCAGGCTTTGCACTTTTAGGCACACATAAGAAAAGTATTGTGCAGTGAGAAGAACAGATTTTTGGTGTACCAAACTTTTTATTGAGTTTTATGATAATAAAGACAGAATGAACAACAAGGCAACATACCTTTCAACGCAGTAAAATATTAAAATAAATTAATTCTTCCCCACACTATAAAAGGGACGATGCAGTTCGTAATGTGTAGTAATCGATACACACTCCCTTGACTGTTGTGATTCACCGAACTCTGCACTTATCTCTATTTTGCATTCATGGCAAAAGATGGAGTGCCCTCTTACATGGTGGGCACAACTCTCCATTGCACATTCTAGGTAGTTAAGTCATTAGGGTGTGTCACCATCTAAAAAAGGCTGTTACTGATAGGACATTTCAGCAGAGAGTTTCACTAGTGCAAAGATTGAGAGTGATTGTAACCACTGAGGAATCTCCTGGCAGTTTTCCTATTTGTCAAAAGGCTACACCTAACAGTTTGACACCACAGAGCATATGAAATACTGAAATGTTGCAAACCCTGGAAATATGTTCTTCGCTATGGCTCTTAGGACTACGACCATTGCCCTGTGATGAATAGAGAAGCTGATTTGCATATGGCTGGGTCCAAACTTTTATGGCGTGGTGAGCAAAATAACGATGGATTAAACCCAGGTCTGTGACTGGGGGTGAGTGTCTCACAATATTTAACATTCCATCCATCAACTTTTTGTGTTGCATTTCAACTCTAAGTAGGAAGGGTATACTCAGACGTGGGTCCCGTGCTTGCTATGCCACCGGTTTCAAGCTAGCCTGGCTGATGAGGGGTAATGCCCCGAAACCGGTCCCAGGATGCTTGTTTTCCGATCCAGGGAAGACCTAGCCTGGCAGTTCGGTCTGGACTATTCCCCACGGGAACAGGGTCAAGGATGATTAGCATATGGCTGGGTCCAAACCGGAATGGTGTGGTGAGTAAAATAACAATGGATTCAACCCAGATCTGTGACTGGGGGTGAATGTTTGACAATGTTCAACATTCCGTCCATCATCTTTTTGTGTTGCACTTAGAAACGTTTTGCCATCTTTCTGTCCCATGACAACTGTTTGACAACCATTTTTTCTCCATAAGAATTACTAAACATGAAAGCAAACTTTCAGTGGGGATGAACGCAGTCCCTGGGACTCACTGGCAAGCCATCGAGGTTGGCATACTTGTGCCTTTTACCCAGTCTAGTTCAAACAGATAACCTCAGTTGGTGCTTTGTGTTTTTTGGAGCAATTTCTATTTCAAACTTTAAAAATGAATGTCTCCAGTACTACTTATTGGACTATTGCCACTTTATAGTCTTTATTTCTTTAAATGTACTCTATTTTTCTAAATTGGTTTGGTATTTTTCTTGTGCTGTGTTTTGACTTTATTAATCTGTTGAGTAATGTAAACACATTTTAAAAATTGCCTGTAAATTAAGCTTGACCTACCAAAGTGCTAAGCACAACTTTATTTAGAAGCTTTTGTGATTCCGCTGACAATGATTGTGATTAGTATTTAAAGAAGGTCCTCACCCTCCTCAACTGATGCTCCAATTTCTTACACTCTGCTAAAATAATGTATAATATGATTGTCTATGTTGCATACATCAGACCCTTGCATACATCTCAGCGTCAAGTGAATTTTATCTCAGAGTTTCAGTCACCACCATCAATTTTAATGCCTATCTCCCTAAGCCTTTTTTTCTTCTAACATGTCTTTTGAGCAGTCCATACAGCCACAATACTAGTCCATAGGAGACCATAAATTCCATCACAAACTTCTTAAATTCCACTGGAGGTCTGATGAATGCTTCTAAGATAGATGGGTTTACAGGAAACAGGGGGCCCTGAAAGCAGAAAGATCAATGATACAATAAATATAGCCACAATCGGTACTATATTTCAGCCAATGTCCAGCCGGACAAAGGCACTTTTAATATACAAACTTTCTATTCCAATAATCCAAAGGATGTAAATTCAATCTCAGTGGGATACAAGCCTGTATCCTAGAACTTACATATCGCATAGAAAACAAAGTGCGAAAAGGGGTTCAGGCAATTTCATGGATGTTTCAATCGGTAAATATTTCAGATAGTGAAACATCTAATACAAAAAAGGTCACCTTCACAATAATTTATATACAATAAATTTATATACAATAAATAATTTATAGGGTAGACAACTGTGTCAACGGCGTTTCGATCCTTATCAGGGGGATATCGGATCATCATCATGACTAGTTAAATAAAAATTGCCCAAGCACAAAAGCCTTGAGTGATAAGGTTAATGGTTAAACGACGTCAGGGACATGGAAGGTATCCGGTTAAGTCCAGGGTGACGCGTATGGCGCTCGATGGAAGAGGAACAGGGCCTACGGGTTTAGAGAATCCGGGGGTGATGGTCACGGTCCGTGGTAGGAATTCGTCTCATATAATGAAGAGGATAAGAGTCCGTGGCCGCAACAGTTCAGAATGAGATGGGGGCATGTCACATTGATTACCTTCAGGTGTTCCCTCTCAAGCACTAGAATACCCCTTTTTAATTGGCCAAACAATTAAATGGATCATGTTGGAACTTTTATGATAATATGCTGCAATTGCCTAATCACCATTGTTTAGAGGCCACTCCATCTTACGAATCTAGTAGGAATCTGTATATAGAACAACCAAACTTTATAATACAGAGACTTAGTCTTATATCATCAGTAAATGTTGGTCAGTTTGGCTAGCTCACAGTACCACATCTAAACTCCTAAACCTACAGATTTATAGATGTGGTCAGTAATCTAGAACATGAGTCTTAGATTCTCAAGGAAATCGTGGAAACAAATCTAACCCTTTCGCTTGTCACTTTTGTCTGACCAAAGTGTCAGAAAGAAAAGATGCAATAATGCATTTTTGCACATTTATTGAAAAGCTCTAATCTTTGTATATAAAAAAAGAACTATGATTTTTAGAAAGATAAGACACATCATTGTTATAAGCATTTTTAGAATGGTAAAAAACAGAAACAATTCAACCATGGTAATTGTTCATAATGTTACTCCTATCTATCACTAATTTCTCGTTAATAAACAGAGCATGTTGAGAGTGCCCACATGTCAGGACTATGGGAATAAGCCAACCCCATATCTTGGTACTGGATGTCAGGAGCTGGTCTTAGAGCATTAACAGATTCACCCCTGTCTGTGCGCACACTCCTGCATACTTCTTCAGCACAACTTTCTTTCTTCTCAGCATGAAGGTCGGGGACAGTGAAACTTCATCTCAGTCGCAGCTCAAAGCAGTTTTCCATTGTGACTCCGGGCAGTGAACCTCTCACTGATTTCAGCATGTATGTTGTTTAAATAATCAAACGACAAGCTTATCACACTGTGTCAAAAGTGCAGAACAGCGTCTTACTTTGTCTGGGGAGAAATAGTTGTTTCCAATGAACAAAAAATAAATGAGTCATCATTTTCTCAGTTGTGTGTCCCTGGAACTAAATAAGCAGACTACAAGGTGACAATAAATATTAAAAACAAATGCGTGCATGTGCCAATCTCTCAATTAGAAAAATGTGTGCAAACCAACATTTGAAAATGTTGGTAAGTTAAAACAAGAAGCCAAAGCAGAGGATAAATGTAAGCTGCATAACAATCTATTAAAAGAGTGAGATGAAGGTTAAAGAGAATGGGAGTCAGGAATAACAGGCATGTGGCCAATTGGAGAAAAGCTGTCAGACCTGCCAGCATTAATAAAATGTTGCTGGTGAAAAGTATTATCTTTTAATGTCCAGCCATGAAACACATCCTCTTGATGCTTTGCGATGACCTTACCTGAACACCAAGTGTGCTTAAGTTGAGTAAACTGGCAGTCCTATGTTATTTCTCGAAGAAACATTACCCCATCACACTTCAGCCCTCTGAAAAAAGTTAGGGTGCCTGGCTAGAGATTGGCAGTTTGCTTTTTATACTTGGGCCTGGTTCATAGTGTAACCCAGAAAAACCAAGCTTACCCTATCAAGTGTCTTTTTGGTGGCAAGCATAACTAAGAGTATTGAATCTTTATCCAGTTCATCTTTGCTACTATGTAAGTTTCATTTTACTGTTAATTTTACTTGGTCCACTTCAGTAAGCAAGGGGCTACCACTGTCCAACATATTGGTACATTGTTGAATCTTTTAGCATAGTTTTTATTGTTTTTTGCTTGCATTACTTGTGTTCCTGGGATCATTATAATGTTTATAAATAAGGGGTGTGCCTGACTTTCTCATTAGGTTGCTGGTTCTACTATCCTTTGTAATGAAGTTAAAGAGAGTAGTGAGTGGCTTAAGAATATGACTCTTAAATGTTATATATATATATATTGGTTGCTTAGCCAACCAATTCAAGGCCTTGTTGGGATTAAGGATATTATTTGTGTTTTTACTTATTCTGTTGGTTTGCCTAGTTCTGTCACTAAATACTCCAGCAGCCTTGGGAATTGAATTCTTGCTAGATTTTCTTCAGTAAACTTTGGTAACTTCTTGACATTACTGCACAGCCTTTGTTTACGCAATCAATTTGCATCTCAATTCTTTTAGCTGCGAAATGATAGTCTTGTTGTGCAATGCCCACGAGGTTATATGCCTTGTGTATTTCTTTGAGGAAATGCTATTTGAGTTTGAGTGGCACGGATTCTGGCCTATTTGGCCTAAATAAATGAAGTTGTCCCTAATCTTTGTTGAAGTATGTGCCTACCCATAGCCACACATGTTGTATCTTGTTGGCCAGTTCTTGTGATGCCAGACGTACTTCAGTTGGGCTTCCACCAGTGTTCTCTTTCTCCTAACCCGTTTGGATCCAGCATTCCTCTTGGAACTTGCCTTGCTGCGTTGCGTTGAATGAAAAATTATTAAATCGGCCACACAGTGTTTAAACTTATCAGTGGCTATCATTTATTTTAGCAAACTAACACTAGAAAAGATTCCCGTGAATTACATCATAATTTGTAGTATTTTTTGTATCAATCAGAACACAGTTACCATTGCTGTCAAATAAAAGAACTTGAACACCGCGTATTTCTCAGAGTAACGGCGGTATTAAACATTTATGGAAAAGTCCAAAATTAAATTTACACGTTGTCAGTGATTAATTACAGAAATTGATGGCACAGATGTTTTCACACAATTCATGATTTAGGTTTCTTCAGTAGCTTGTTTTTAGTGTTAAATTATTTCATATGAAACATATAAATACGTGTAACATATTATTCCAAGAAAAAAAGTCTATAAACGAAATTAGTGGGTGTTTCTCCAACCAGTAGACATAAGGCCTAGTTACACATTAAGGAAACCTTAATTTGATCAAAAGCAAAATGCTAATCGAATGCTTCTGTCTCAATAAAAAGATGAAACTGCATATTTTTCGGTTTTATCCCATGCAAAATGAGTACCTATTTAATGTAGTGAGTGCAGGTATAGCACATTTGCAATTCTTAATCACTTACAGTCTTTCCCGAGAAGCAACACATTCACTTCCTTCTCCATAAACAAATACAATACCTGCACAAATTCATCTCTGTCTTTTGTATCTAATTAAGATCAAGGTTAACCGTTTCTAAGAGTTACATTATCTCACATAAGCTGTACTGTGCGAGCTTTTCGAAGGCTACAATTTCAGCAAATAACTATTTATCTTTCCAACCCACCAAAAGATGAGAAAAGGGCTCACATTGTGAAGATCTTCTGTGCCTGAGCTCAAATGTATCATTATATTCGCAGAATTCTATAATCAACATTTATGCTTGAAGGATTTTCTTTTTATGTACTCTGATCGTGACTGGTAATAACAGAGCAGCAATCTACAAAGCGGATAAAGATGGCCGAACATGCAACTGAGAAAGCTTACAAAGAACCGCTGAGCACACCTAGAAATTGGCAAGCAAATCGACAGAACTGAAATTCTCAGACTGAAAAGAATTGATTGTAAACAAGAATATGAAGGTAAGTAAATGATATGTACCAATCAGGTGTAAGCCAATTCGATCATGTGCAGAAGGAAAGCAAGAGCATTTTACTATTGGTTAGCAGGAGCAAAGTGTACAGGGTCCTAAAAGTCAATAAAAAGGAGTTCAGCAAAGGAAGTCAAAAATCTGGGGTGACCCTACAAAAATGGCTTAGTCCAACAGATTGCATTCTTCTGTTTCACAAGGAGAACATGATTTGTGAGGTCAAAAAATATTTTCAGTTTTAATCAAAGTTTGTTTTGTATGCTGGTGATCAACTGGTTGGTACTCAAAAATAAAATTGTACAAACATCATGACAAAGCAAAACAAGCATTGACAAAGTCAAAAGGGTGGCAGCCAATAACAGACACATTGACATTGCCAATGATTGTTTATGTAGAATGATTCAATGACTATCAGTGCTTGTTAGAACTGACTACTTGAATGGGTTGCTTATATATATTTTTCTTATTTAATTACTGTTTTTATGCATCAAAGTGTCTGTGAGGTGCTGGGAACATTTTTAGGGGTAGGCATAACTTGTGTAAATCCATGTAGCGTAATCACACAGAATTACCTAAGAATTCTGCGAGATTACGCTTGAATTACGCAAAAAGAGTAATTCTATGATTAGTTCTATTTCTTAGTGCAAATATGAGCCCTGAAGTCCAAAATGGGAGCACAGGTGCTTTTTGCGTTCTAGAAATAGCACTGAATGCATAAAAAGATAAATAGCAAGCCTGAGCTGCCGCTTTCGCTCTTAGATTATGTTTTCCCCAAATTTACTGCTGCCATTTAGCACTATTTTCTTAGTGCAAAAATGCACCCTTCTGTCTGAAATGGGGTCATGAACAGGTAGAGTTAGATTTTGAGAAGACATTTGTCAGCTGTGGTAACTGATAAATGGTTTAGTGTTACTCTACTATTTAGTTGTCCAGTTGCACATCATTTTTTGTTTGTGTTACAAATGGTGTTCTATTTATGGTACTTTCTATGTATCAATCCAGGTTTTGCAGTGTCTAGGTTCTGGGATTCAAGTGGACTAAACTCACTATCAAAAAACAGACTAAGTGCAAAATTTGCAAAAAAGTGGTGCAGCGTAACAAGTCACCTTGCTGCGCTAAATCACTGGGAAAGGGCAGGAATGATCCGTATTAAAGGCAAAATGTTGCATTCCTGTCCTATCCCCTGCACTGGTGCACAATGGGCTACCTATCTACAATGCAGGCACTCAAGCACCATGGCTCAAGGGTGCCTGTGTTGCATGCAGGAATTTTTGTGCAGGAAGAATTCAGAGGCATTTTTAATTCACATATAATCCCTGCCTAACACACTCCTCAAAAAGTTCCGCTTACAAACGCGTTTAGCCCACCCATTCATGCTCAGTGACTGAGTGAGGGTCCAATGATGAAGCAAGCTATGGGTGGTAAATAGTTTTTAGTAAACACTACCTATGTATCTGAGAATTGTGTTACGAGGACTCATTTACCTGGGTGCCTCTTCGTTCACTCACCTCGGATGCACACAGCAGACTCAGACCAGTATGTTCTGATGATCCTGGGTTTCCCCTCTCTTTATTTTCAAATTGGTATATATAATCTGTGAAGCTGAGGGCCTTGTCACAAGAACACTTGTCACTTCTTCCTACGTTTTAAGGCAATCAATTTGGCCATTATGCTCCTAAAGCATGGATTGCCCTTTCTGAGGATATCTAACAAGCACCTTCTGAACTTTATTCCAAAATAAATTATAGGCTCCCCTTCAGTCTGGTTGACCTAGTGTTCACAGTTTCAGCAACGTAGAGCTGGGACTGCGCATTAGGAATAGCCATACACTGTACAAATACTATTGTTAATAATATTTTTTTACTAACTCCTTGAAAGAAGTGGTAACCTGTTCACGAATGAAAGGAGTCCCCAGAGTACCCCTTCTACTTTGAGAATGAAAAACTAATATTTTTTAAAAGAAAGCAATGGTCCCATGGACCACTGCCTACTCTTAAATAAAATGAACTGCAAGGTTTCATTTTTTCTTTTTAAACACATCCAGTTTTCCTTGAAGGAAAATAGGCTGCATAAAAAAAGATTCTTTATTAAAAAGCAATCACAGACATGGTGGTCTACTGATCTCAGCAGGCCACCATCCTTGTGATGGCTGCGATTCCTAATAGGTTGCAAATTGCGACCTATCTCATTATTATGCATGAGGTAGGTCTACTTGCGAGCCATCAGGAATTGCTAATGAAACTCAAAGAGTTTCATACATTAGGAATACTGATTTCCTAATTGCGATTCGAATGGAAGCGCAATTAGAAAATTGGTATTCCTAATGTTAGTACATCTTGCCCTTGATGTTCCTTGTGGGTTTGGCGGTAGAGGGCTTCTATTTAGCTACTTCTGTGTCTGCTAGATATGTTAGGGCATTTAGTTTTGTAAAGAAATAGGCTGTTTGTTGCATATTCCACACAAAGGGCCTTATTACAATGTTGGGTGGACCTGCGTCCGCCTGATACTGTTGCAGAAACGGGACCGCCAGACCTCCGGTCGGCGGTTCTGACCACCTAATTACAATGCGACAGGACATGGTGTGGTTGCCTTCTCCCATTTCTCAATCAGAGCTTGTGTTAATGCCATAAACTGGCAGTAAAACAAACTCCCATTGAGAAATGGGAATCTGTGTTCATCCCTGTACCCCGTGGAAGGCACCTCGAGTTGCCTGCCACAAGGTGCAGGGATCAACAGGGGGCACCATAGGTGTCCTCTCAACCCCAACCAGAGCCAAATACAGAAGGGGCCCTGCTAGGGGCCCCTAGACACACTTTCTGACAGGGTTTCCATGTCAGAAAGGATGTCATGGAAACCCTGCCGGAAACCGTGCATTGTAATCCAGAAGATGGAAACGCCTTCCATTTTGATTACAGGTCAGTCTCCGACTGGCAGACGGGCTCCTGGAGCCTGACGGGAGCCAGCTGGAATGACCGGTCGGTCTCAATTCTGACCGGCTGTATCATAATCAGCCAGTTGGAATTGAAACTGCAAATGTCTGTCGTAAGACCACCAACCTCAGAATGGAGACCTTACAAGAGACATCATAATAAGCCCCTTAGTGTAGATTTTTAGAGGAGTCTCCAAATCCATGCTTGAAATTGTAATAGCAGCCTGACATGGCATTTTAGGGGTAGATTTTAAAAAATTGTTTGTATTATTGATTGCTCAAAGTCTATTATGATTTTAAGGGGTAGTTTATTGTTAGTCATTATTTTAATTTGGCCTATTAGTTCGTAGTAGGTATCAATGTGCATGTTGGGAAGCAGAGCATTAATTAGGGTTATGTTACTGACATGTTATTTACATGGTGTAGTAATTATCTGTGTGAATGGTGGAGGGTATGATTTAAAAGTTCCATCCATCATCCAAGTTTGTGACTGGCTTGGAGGTTATTTTGCTGTACAGGAGGAAGGGTTCTTCATTATGTGTAATGGTTAGGTTTTCAAGTGAAACAGTGAATTCGCTAGGGCTCTAATCAGAATTAGCTGAACGGAAGTGGAAGTGAACGTGAGTTCAATAGAGCACGGACTGCTGAGTTACTAGTTGTAAGCGGTAGTGGTGCTGGTTGCGGCTCCCGTCTGTGCTCCCACCTTGCTGATTGGGCTTGGATCGGACCTCAGTAGCTGTGTTGAAGTGGTATGGGGTGGCATGTGAGCTCTGCCTGCATTATACCGCACCGCTACTGCCACCATTAATGCCGTGGTGCAGGCAAAACCCTTCATGACAGGCAGAGCACAGAGAAGCTTGAAGTGGAGAGATCCAGCACCGGTGGAAGCAGCACCTCGGGCAGAGTGAGACTCACCAGGAGCATATTGGAGCCCAGAGCCGAGTTAGCTTATTGCATGGAGGACGGAGGGCACTAAGTGAGTGCCATGGATCTTTGGAGAGGGTATATAATTGCAGCACTGTGGATCTGTGGCTTTATGAATCTGCATTGCCGCACCACCACGAAAGGTCCTGACACAGACAGTAAGGATGCAAAAACAACAATTGATGGACAGAATGCAGAACAATGTCATACATTCACACCAGTACAGAGATCTGAGTCTAAATCCATTGTATTTTTGATGACCATGCCATTCCAATTTCAACCCAGCCATATGCAAATCAGTCTTGACCCTGTGCCCAATAGGAACAGCCCAACCCGAACTGCCAGGACAGGTCCTCCGTGGACTCAAAACAAGCATCCTAGGACCGGTTTCAGGGTTTCGCCCCTCATCAGCCAGGATAGCTTGACTCCAGTGGCATGGAGAGCACGGGACCCACGTCTGGGCATACCTGTTCCACTCGTGATGACGAGTGCAAAATCAACAATTGATGGACAGAATGGAGAACAATGTCATACATTCACCCCAGTACAGGGATCTGGGCCTATAGCCATCATTTATTTGCTCACCATGTCATTCCAGTTTGAACCCAGCCATATGCAAATCAGCCTTGACCCTGTGCCCAATAGGAACATTCCAATCCGAACTGCCAGGCCACGTCCTCCCTGGACTGGAAACAAGCATCCTTGGACAGGTTTCGGGGATTCACCCCTCATCAGCAGGATAGCTTGACTCCAGTGGCATGGAGAGCACGGGACCAGCGTCTGGGCATGCCCATCCCACTCGTGATGACGAATGCAAAAATAACAATTGATGGACAGAATGCAGAACAATTTCATACATTCACCCAAGTACAGAGATCTGGGCCTAAATCCATCATTTTTTTGCTCAACATGCCATTCCAGTTTAAACCCAACCATATGAAAATAAGTCTTGACCTTGTGCTCAATAGGAACAGTCCAAACCAAACTGCCAGGCCAGGTCCTTTCTGGACTGGAAACAAGCATCCTAGGACCGGTTTTAGGGATTCACCCATCATCAGCCACAATACCTTGACTCCAGTGGCATAGAGAGCACGGGACCCACGTCTGGGCATGCCCGTCCCACTCGTGATGACGAATGCAAAAATAACAATTGATGGACAGAATGCAGAACAATGTCATACATTCACCCAGTACAGATATCTGGGCCTAAATCCATTGTTTTTTTGCTCACCATGCCATTCCAGTTTAAACCCAACCATTTGCAAATCAGTCTTGACCTTGTGCCCAATAGGAACAGTACAACCCAAACGGTCAGGTCCTGTCCTCCCTGGACTGGAAACAAGCATCCTATGACCGGTTTCGAGGTTTCACCCCTAATCAGCCAAGATAGCTTGACTCCAGTGGCATGGAGAGCACAGGACTTAGGTCTGGACATACCCGTCCCACTCGGGGTGATGAATGCAAAAACAACAATTGATGGACAGAATGCAGAACAATGTCATACATTCACCCCAGTACAGAGATCTAGGCCTAAATCCATCGTCGTTTTGCCCACCATACCACTCCAGTTTGAACCCAGTCATATGCAAATCAGTTTTGACCCTGTGCCCAATAAGAACAGACTAACCCGAACTGCCAGGCCAGGTCCCCCCTGGACTGGAAATAAGCATCCTAGGACCGGTTTCAGGGTTTCACCTCTCATCAGCCAGGATAGCTTGACTCCAATGGCATGGAGAGCATGGGACCCACGTCTGGGCATACCCATCTCACTTGTGGTGATGAATGCAAAACAATAATTGATGGACAGAATGCAGAACAATGTCATACATTCACCCAGTACAGATATCTGGGCCTAAATCCATTGTTTTTTTGCTCGCCATGCCATTCCAGTTTAAACCCAACCATATGCAATTCAGCCTTGACCCTGTGCCCAATAGGAACAATCCAACCCGAACTGCCAGGCCAGGCCCTTCCTTGTTCTGGAAACAAGCATCCTAGGACCGGTTTCGGGCATTCACCCATCATCAGCCACAATACCTTGACTCCAGTGGCATAGAGAGCACGGGACCCACGTCTGGGCATGCCCGTCCCACTCGTGATGACGAATGCAAAAATAACAATTGATGGACAGAATGCAGAACAATGTCATACATTCACCCAGTACAGATATCTGGGCCTAAATCCATTGTTTTTTTGCTCACCATGCCATTCCAGTTTAAACCCAACCATTTGCAAATCAGTCTTGACCTTGTGCCCAATAGGAACAGTACAACCCAAACGGTCAGGTCCTGTCCTCCCTGGACTGGAAACAAGCATCCTATGACCGGTTTCGAGGTTTCACCCCTAATCAGCCAAGATAGCTTGACTCCAGTGGCATGGAGAGCACAGGACTTAGGTCTGGACATACCCGTCCCACTCGGGGTGATGAATGCAAAAACAACAATTGATGTGACAGAATGCAGAACAATGTCATACGTTCAACCCAGTACAGAGATCTAGGCCTAAATCCATCATTGTTTTGCTCACCATACCACTCCAGTTTGAACCTAGTCATATGCAAATCAGTCTTGACCATGTGCCCAATAAGAACAGTCTAACCCGAACTGCCAGGCCAGGTCCTCCCTGGACTGGAAATAAGCATCCTAGGACCGGTTTCAGGGTTTCACCTCTCATCAGCCAGGATAGCTTGACTCCAATGGCATGGAGAGCATGGGACCCACGTCTGGGCATACCCATCTCACTTGTGGTGATGAATGCAAAAACAACAATTGATGGACAGAATGCAGAACAATGTCATACATTCACCCAGTACAGATATCTGGGCCTAAATCCATTGGTTTTTAGCTCACCATGCCAATCCAGTTTAAACCCAACCATATGCAAATCAGTCTTGACCTTATGCCTAATAGGAACAAGCCAACTCGAACTGCAAGGCCAGGTCCTTCCTGGTTCTGGAAACAAGCATCCTAGGACCGGTTTCGGGGATTCACCTATCATCAGCCAGGATAGCTTGACTCCAGTGGCATGAAGAGGACGGGACCCACGTCTGGGCATACCCGTCCCACTTGTGATTATGAATGCAAAAATAACAATTGATGGACAGAATGCAGAACAATGTCATACATTCTCCCCAGTACAGAGATATGGGCCTAAATCCATCATTTATTTGCTCACCATGCCATTCCAGTTTTAACCAAGCCATATGCAAATCAGTCTTGACCCTGTGCCCAATAGGAACAGTCCAACACGAACTGCCAGGCTAGGTCTTCCCTGGACTGTTTCCATGAGTCACAGGATCAAGACTGATTTTCATATGACTGGGTCGCAACTGAGGTGGCGAGGTGAGCTAAAGAATGATGATGGTTTCCAACCCAGATCTGTGACATCCTAGGACCAGTTTCGGGGTTCCACCCCTCATCAGCCAGGATAGCTTCCAGGATAGCTTTACTCCAGTGACATGGAGAGCAAGGGACCCACGTCTGGGCATACCCGTCCCACTCATGTTCACGAATGCAAAAACAACAATTGATGGACAGAATGCAGAACAATGTCATACATTCATCCAGTACAGAGATCTGGGCCTAAATTCATTGTGTTTTTTTGCTCCCCATGTAATGAACCCAGTCATATTCAAATCAGTCCTGACCCTGTGCCCAATAGGAACAGTCCAACTGAGCTGCCAGGCAATAGCCTCTTTGGAGTGGAAACTAGCATCCTAGCACCGGTTTCGGGGTTTCACCCTTTATCAGCCAGGATAGCTTGACTCCAGTGGCATGGAGAGCACAGGACCCACGTCAGGGCATCCCCGTCCCACTCGTGGTGACAAATGCAAAAAGAACAATTGATGGACAGAATGCAGAATAATGTCATACATGTACTCCAGTACAGATATCTGGGCTTAAATCCATAGTTTTTTTGCTCACCATGCCATTCCAGTTTGGACCCAGCCATATGCAAATCAGTCTTGACCCTGCGCCCAATGGGAACAGTCCAGCCTGAACTGCCAGTCCAGGTCCTCCCTGAACTGGAAACAAGCATCCTAGGACTGGCTTCAGGCTTTCAGCCCTCATCAGCCAGGATAGCTTGACTCCAGTGGCATGATAGCACGGGACCCACGCCTGGGCATACCCGTCCCACTCGGGGTGACAAATGCAAAAAGAACAATTGATGGACAGAATGCAGAACAATGTCATACATTCACCTCAATACAGAGATCTGGGCCTAAATCCATCGTTTTTGCTCACCATGCCATTCTAGTTTGGACCCAGCCATCTGCAAATCAGTCTTGACCCCGCGCCCAATGGAACAGTCCAGCCTGGACTATTGCAGAAGCAACGTGTCAAATAGATTTAAGTGTTTCACCCTTACCACTGATTTTTTAACACTGTATTGTTCATTGATTTGGGAGGATTACTGTTTTTAACTTTTATTATATGCTTTTTACAATATTTTTTGTTTTGCTGCCTAGATCGTGGTAGTATATGGTCCTATGCATACTTTCTTTGGCATTTGGATGCACCAGGTTTACTAATTTGGCTTTTAGGCATGAGTCCCTCTGAGATACATGTATGACTGGTCTGGATGCAAAATTTGGAAGGCCTCAGAGCAACCCTGGAGTATTCCTTGCAATCTGTTGATGCATGCTCACGTATAATATAATAGCACTTTTTGACGTTGTTAACTTAATTTGGGCTACAAATGTTTCAACAATTTTATACTTTTTTAATCGATGCCTGATTTATGAAGTAATCTATATTGTTCTTGTAAATGATTTTAGGTAATCATACAATAAAGACTTTACCATCGTTTTTCAAGATACATTCTGGGTGCAGTAGAGGTTTCTCTTGTGAATTTTTAGTTTGTGCCATTATTATTTTTTTAGATTGGGGATTCCTGGCATTTGCCCTGTTGTGTTTTCAGGAACATTGTTGAGTGTATTGTTTTTTAAATGATTGTTGTTGGTTCCTGGGAGGTATACTTTGCTTTTCTCAGGTCTTACAGCACATTTCCATGTTATAATTTGAGGGAGGTTCTGCTCCCTAACATTAACTATGGCATAATGTCTAGTTGTAGCACTCCCATATCAAACGTTAGAATAGTATATATTACATTCCTAAAGTATATTCTCTGTTTTTGTGCTCTTCTGACTGTTTAATCCCAGTTGCAATAATAATGTTTTACTTTTGTGGGAAGTGATGTATGTCTCTGTATCTGAAATTGCACCTGCAAATATTAGAAGTATATATGTAGAACTTTACATTTACATTTAAAACACTTAGGGCCATATGTAGGTAGCCTCACATTTACCGATTCATAAATACCGAATATTACCGATTCGGTATTTATGAATCGGTAAATGTGATGTAGGTAATGATTCGGTAAAGTTTACCGAATCGGAAAAATTCTGTAATTATGAATCGGTATTTACCGATTCGGTAATGAGGCATACCTTCCCATTGATTCCAATGGGCCTGGAGGCCCATAGGAATCAATGGGAAGGTATGCCTCATTACCGATTCGGTAAATACCGATTCGGTAATGGGGGGAGCATATTCAAGGGTGGCAGGTTGTCACATTGACACCCTGTTGCACCCCTGAATCTTGCATGTGTGCACATGTGGCGCACATACATGCCCTAAGGGCATGAATGTCTGCCACATGGCACTCTTAAATCTGCAAAATATTGCTTTTTGCAAGGTATTCGTTATTTATCACCAATCTGTATTTGGTGGTAAATAACGAATTTTTAATACTAATTTTCACTCTTTAGAGTGCTCCCTACATCTGATTTCTGGATTCGGTATTTACCGAATCGGTATTTTACCGATTTCTTAATTTCCGAATAGGTAAATACCGAATCCGGAAATCCGCCCATTTGCGTTGTCCCCCCGCACAGGCGGGGAAACAGCGCCGCGTAGGCGGAGCGGCCGCCAACGGGCGTGTCATGACGGAACCGTTCCGTCATGAGCACACGGCAACCGTGGCTCATGACGGAATGGTTCCGTCATGAGCGGGGAAGGGGTTAAACATGTAATTATATGTACTTACATTTTTAGACTTTATGTTTACTTTGTTGTTGTGGGAGTTAGTGTTTTGTATGACCAGGACTGTGTTCTTGTTTATAATCTTGTATTGGTATCTAAATTTTCGCAATATAAAGAAAAAGAGTTTTCTTTTAGCGGTTTAGTTTAAGTTTAATGTTTGGCAAATAATTTGGCGTAATATTTAGTTAATCAACTTATTTTACTTACTTTCCAATGTAGATTTTCCATTTTATAAAGGTAGCTCATCCAATTTCGAAGTAGAGTCCTTCAGTCTGACTTTTTCTTTTAAGAGTAGTTCTTTTAATGCAAGCTTTAGGTGAGTTTTGTGCTCTTTTTGATAGTGTTCATTTAATTATTTTAAGAATTCTATCTGTTACTTTGTTTCACATTTAATTGTATTTGATATTTTGTGTTTAGAATCTTTTTGGCAGTTTGAACATTATTTGGTGAATGCTGATTAAGGAATACGTTTGACTGTAACATATATTTGTGTGTACTAAGGTTATTTATTTTAAGTGTATATAAATGAATATTAATATTTTAGTCAATACTTTGTGTATATGTATATATTACTTTACTATTTGTATGTTATTTTTTGTTACATTGTTCATTTTATGTTTATTTCATTATTCCAATAATTTAAAATGTTTTCTTTGTGTTTGATAATTGTTGTTTTTTAACAATAGATAACAAAAAATTAAATGTAATTTTCAAAACAATATTTTTGTGTTCATATTGTTGTTTTTTATATTTTTCAATGTTGTGCTTATTTCATGTTTTAACAATGTTTTGTTAAATTTTGATTTTATGTTTGATATTATGATATCGTAGATATATTTACAGCAATATTTTAGTTAATATCTTTGTATTCTTTTTTGTGTAGAGGGTGAGGATAGTTGGGTAAGTGATATTATTTGGGTGATGCTGTGGTGAATTGATGTTTGGTGTTAAATATTTTGTCATATAACCAAACTGTAGGAAGTCCACCTGCCTTTCTTCATTCTGCTCTCACTTGGAGGGGACAGAAGATCCCCAGACTTGACACTTTGCAAAACGACGGGCTGAGGATTGGAGCTGAAGTCAAGGGACTTACACCCCGACTAACTGTAGCTCTTGCCAGGAATCTTGTCAGGGTTTTTAAACCTGACTAAACATGAGTTCACTCCCTGGGCCTGTGGGACCCTGTCCTGGCTTCTAAGTGACACAGCAGGCTGGATAATAGCACTCAACGGTGGAGGCTTACACCCCAGGGCAGCTAGAACTCTGACTTAGGGCCCTGTCAGGACTTCTTAGCCCAGCCAAGCAAGGGTGCCCTTCTTGTGCCTGCTGGATACCCATTCTGGGTACTTTGCAGCATGGTGGTAAAGAGAACTGAGCCCAGGACAAGGGGCTAAGTCAGAGCTTCTTAACCCATCCAAGCACAGGAGCCCTTCTTAGGGCCGGGGGGACCCCGTCCTGGGCACTTTGAGATGCAGTGGGATGCAGAATGGAGCCCAGGGTCAGGGCCCTGTCAGAGCTTCCTCACCCAGCCAAGAAGGGAAGACCTGCTGATGCCTTCAGGACCCCCAACCCAGGCCTTTTTGACATATTGGATAGAGAACGGGGCCCAGGACAGGGGCTTCTACCCTATGGCCAAACCGAAGTCTAACTTGTGACCCGGTCAGAGATTGTTTACTCACCCAATAAGGGGAGCCCAGGGTCTGTGGCACCTCATCCTGAGAACTTTGTGGTACAGTAAGCCAGCACTCAGACCCCAGATACTGGGAGTCATCACCTGGGATCCACCAGAGCTCTGTCCCAGCCCCAGACAGGCCTTTTCAACCTGGTAAAGCATGGGAGCCCTCCCTATGCACTCTGCAACATGGCAGTCCAGCATATGAACCGCAGGTAGGTCTCACCGGAGCTCTGCCAGGGATCCTGTTGTCAAGTTCCCTGTACTGTGAATGAGGATCGCTTAACAGCTGACAACAAAAAGACAAGAATAAACTGGTCAGGTTAGGTAAAGAGGACCACCATACAGCAGAGGAAACAACTGGCAGTCCATAAAAACTAGACATTTGACTCCTGGTCTACCATAAAATCTTAGTCCTACAGGAAACATGACTGTGTTGAGTTAAGTAATTCCAGGTTGCATCGATCATCCTAAATGCTGCATGTAACTGACTAGTACATGAAATAGAAGTGGCCTGCTGATGGGTCAAACACTGTCTATAAACAAGAGACTGGGGCACCCTCCATGAGAACATTCAAATGTGTGACATCTTATTAGACAAATCCATCCTGAGGATAGTGATTGTCTATGTTCAGGAGTAATATGTAAAACTCCTTAATACGATAGGGGAGACTATGAATAAACCAGCAGAATACAAGTATTTGATCCTCATATGTTTTGATTTCCATTCCATTAAATGCCAAAGGGAGAATGATCAAACTATCAAGGTGAAGGATGTGTTAGTAGGCATCCCATACATTTGCCATATGTCCCCAAAAAAGCATGGACATGGAAATCATCTAAAACCTTTTTGTCAAGTCTGGTCCCAAATACTGCTGTTGTCTTCATTGCAAAATTGTTTGATTTTAATGGTGAAAATGGTTGGATGTTGCGGTCTTTCCACTCATAGGTGCTAGATACACTCAAAAAAGTGGGATAACATTTTTATCAGGAGGTATTACCAATTGAACTTCTATCCATTTGTGGCCTCCCTCTTAATCACTATTGTAAATGTAATAAAACATTTAGAGTTGTCCAATCATCACTATTCCAAAAAACAATATCTTGGGCATATTTCAAACATGCATTGATTTCCTTAATACCCATTTTCCATTAAATAAATTTTATTATATGAATTGAAGCCTATTTGGTGTTCAATAGAAAGTCATTATAAGCTACAGCTTTGTTTTTGGCTCTGTACTTCATGTTTTTTTGGACAACCAACAACCGGTAAATACACAACTGCAACCAGAAGGGTCTGACAGACGTGACAGTATAGTACATTTGAAAAACAGCCATCAGGGGAAAAAGAAATAGATGAAAACTTCAGCTACTTCTATTTTTTACATTATTTTTGATTTCAAAAAATAGTTTCTTTGGGTAAACCATGGTTGATCTACACAAATGACATGTGGCTGAACTTAACTATGTTTATTTTACATAAATATATATTTTTCGGAGCTCACCCAGGGTGACATGCCAATTTCACCACTAAATGCAAGTAAGGTGAAACCAAAATAAATAGAGAAAAGGAAATACCACTTCGACAAATGCAAAAATTGTGGTAAACAAATGTTTGTTTTACAACTCTACTTGTTAATTGAAAGCTGAGACGATGATGATCTGAGCACAGCTAGCCTATTGATGCAATTTGTTGTTCTTTAGTTTAGTTTCAGTTTACCTTTTGTTGCACAGAACTTTTCCAAACCCGTCCCTGCTCTCCCTAAAATGTCGCTATATATTGTATTTTTTCTCAGTGCCCTACAATAGAATCCACAAACTGGGGGCAAATTAGAAATCTCTAACATGTGGAAAAGACGGTTGCAAATTTGGCCTGAATGTCTGTTGTGAAAAAAAAATATGAAGGCTTAAGCACGAAGTAACCCAAACTTGAAACAGGGCTCAGCACTTGGGTGGGAAAAGCGTCAGCAGTTAAAGGGCTAAAAGACATATGATACTGGGCTACATTTATTTTCAAAACCATATTTTCCTGTAAAGTATTAACAGTAACATTTGAGTTAATATAAAATTACTCCAGTGAAATTAATAATTTATGCAGCTAATGCATAAATACATTTACGAACTGCACATCAATTTCAATACTGTGCCTTTTGACCAATAGCAATTCAAAGGAAATATCTGTAGTAGAACAGTTTACACGTAAGATGTGCAAAATAGCACACATTAACACATTTGCAAAAAAAATTGTTCTGAAGTGTGAGAAATTAAACATTATTTTGACCAGAACGACCCGTTTCGTTTTTATAATAAGAAATGCATGTCCTCTAGTTTTGCAGACTTAACGTCTGCCAGAACCAACGTCCCTGCCTATGGCAGTAGTTTGTATTCACCACAACAGTCTGACAAAGAAAATAGAGAACAAACGAAACCCTATGGGATGCAATTTAATAGGGACAGTTCCAACCCCCTTAAAAGACAGGCGAGAGGGGCTAAGGGACAAAGATTTTCAGAAGTGTGCAGACATGCACTTGGGATCTAGTGGTGACTAATGCACAACGTCTTTTTGAATCGTCTTCCTGAATTGGTGGAACAAAGGATTTTGAGAGCGAAAAATGGTGAAGTGTTAAAAACAAAACTATATTGAAGAGTCACCGTGTGACTTGAGAGACAGACTATTCTTTCCAGGCATCTTACACGATTTTCATGAAAAGAGAACAGAAGTGCCATTGTATGTGCCCCTTGATAAGACTGAAGCACAGCTCACAGGACCCTACTTGTTAAATGTAACTGGGAGCGACTTGATAAATAGCATTGTGTGGAGATTGCAAAGGAGGAAAGAAAAGAGGACAGAAACAGGCTGGCACCTTGTTTGAACTTGTGAAAGCTAAAGAGGTGGTGAAAAAATAATGACATTGTATGGCTTTGACCACCAAGTTATTCAAAGAGCGCTCTATTCCTTCCTTTTCTTGTTTCCCTTTTTATCTGATTTTACTTTGACAACCTGTTTGAGAAGCCTTTTCAATGGTGTCCTAAATATACGTCGCAGTAAAGAAAAAATGAAGTTCTTCCGAGTAATATGCTTCTCAATAAAGTATATATGTTGCAATGGTGCTAAATCTGTTGAGTATGACCTCTGTACTGTACTAGCTAAATATTGGAAAACACAGCTGAATTGATTACAAGCCTCTAATGAAGCGTAGCTGAACCTAGCACAGCAAACTCAGCGGCACTGTGGCTCCTGCGCATTGTCCCACTACTTGAGTGACTTGAAATGTAGAACGGCCTTAATATTGCGTGTGACCTAATAACAAATCAAATAGTTCAATGGGGGACAGTCACAAGGGGGCTGGTAGACCCCTTTCCTGAGGTAAAATCCTATTTTGAGATCCTATTTCCAGGCACATATTGACATGTAAGATGTAGGCGGAACCATGCCAGATATAGGACTGGAATTAAGGAAAAACATGAGAAAAATATTGCGGTAGCACTGATTTCTGCATGTTATTTCCCACTGCAGAAGTAAAAACTGATGATGACCTGGTAAAGCCACTGTAATACAAAGTACTATATTGCCTTACCTTATTAGGAGGCCAGATAAGCTCAGCCCTTTAGTAATTCACACACACTTTAACCCACACATAGACACAGAATGCCAAACACCTACCTATCATTGAAACACCCAAGAACGCAAACTCTCTAATGTATATTCCTTCAGATAGTATGATCTTCATCTTTCCATCTGATAACATCATATTCCCTCTCAGGTAAGTCTTTTTTCCATTAAAATCTGAATATCAATGCTTTTCCCAAATACCACAGATGCAAATCTTTAATGGACACAACATTCTTCAGTGTTTTCAATAGCCTCAACTGGAGCCACTCACGCTCAGTAAATGTGAACTTGGGGCCGGATTTGCCTCCACCTTACGCCTGGCCTTTAGTTCTAGCTTCTTAGCACAAAATACAACCTTGCATCCAAAAGGGATGTAAGGATGCATTTTGCGATAACAAAATAGTGCAAAATGCAACAGAACATAAACCAAAGCGCAAGCAGCTACTCACACTCAATATGTACTCTTGCTGTAGGATTGTTCCCCCAAAATTACGAGAATGGCATAATTGAGTTATTATTAGCAATTCCATGTCAAAGAGCAACCCAGAATTACTGAAATTACTCCAATTAATCCAGTGTAATTAAAAATACTCCGACAACTAATTAGCAGGTCTTCTTTGTATTAAATAGGTACAAACTGTCTTTAATTCACAGGTTAATGATGTTCTTGGTAAGGTCCATCAGCTTTAGGATTGTCTTCCCTCAAACATATTGCCTTCCTCCCCCATTTTTGGTGATCTAGTTTTCGCTGGGCTTATAACTGCACACTTTACTACTGCTGACCCGTGCTAAAGTGCATGTGCTCACTCCTCAAAACATGGTAGCATTTGCTTATTATCTACTGGCACATTTATTGTATTTGTAAGTCCCTAGTACAGTGGCACTGCATAGGTCCAGGGCCAGTAAATTAAAGTTGCTAGTGGGCCTGTAACACTGATTGTGCCACTCACTTAAGTAGCCCTTTCAACCTGGAAAAATTGCATTTTGTGGGATCCAAACCTTCCTTTTCAAAACATATCACCCTTAGGTTAGGCCCTTCCCTGGACAACCAAGGGCAGGGTGCAATGTATTAACAAAGTAGGACATGTAATATTAAGTTTCACATGTCCTGGCAGAGAAAAACTCTTAAATTCATCTTTCACTACTGCAAGGCTTAACTCTCCTATAGGATAGCTTTGGAATTCCTTATTACAATAAGTAAGCTGAAAATTCCTAATGGGAAAATGTAACAAGTTCATGTTTGGTGTCTTTGGAATTGTAATGAGAAATCCTAACTTATAGTGAAGCAAATTTTAAATTACAATTTTGGAAATGCCACATTTAGAAAGTTAGTATGTACAATAGGAGTCTCTTGTGCACCCAATATAGCCCTGGGTAATATTTGTACCAAACAACAATGTCCCAAAGGGCATCAATAGGAGAGAAACTAATCAAATAAATCTTTACAATATTAAAAAACATGTATTTTATAACCAACCAAATGATGACAAAGAAAAGGTCCAGACATAGCCAGGCACTAAAAGTAAAAGGTATTTAGTCAATTTTATATGCAGCATTAAATATGAATTCAAAAAGTGCTCAAGTGCAAAGTGAACACACAGTGCTCATGAAAGTCAGGTGAACAGAGCAAAGTGAAACACATGAAACAGAAGAGTGGTGAAAAGAAACCAATTGGTAAACCTTTAGAAAGTTGGCAATTTCCTCCCTGAGCCATTTAGTGCCTGTAACCTGTCCATTGGTCACATGGTTTGGTGTAGCTGACAGTTGGGGTTTGTGCATTCCTCCTAGACAGCCATACACAATAGAGAGCTAAGGTCTGCCTGGATGAGTCATCACTGGCACAATAGGAGGGTTGAGCTGGGACATCCCTACTTACACTTGAATAGACCGAGTCTTGTCTCCATACAAATGGCTGCTTACCCCTGTGGCTAGTCTGGAGCCAGGAAAGGGTAGGCAGTATGCCTAGAGACTTCAAAGAATACACACTAGGAGCTTCTCGTTCACTTCAAAGGTATAACTGGGTATAAATAATGGACCTCAAACATCAACTCTTCACTGCACTTCTGGATCTGTGAATACTCTGCCAAAAAGAAGGACTTCTGTGCTGCTGAAGGACTGCCACACTGCAGGACTGCTGCCCTGCTGGACTACTGACTTGCTGGTCTTCTGCCTGCTGCCCTCTTGCCTGGGTAAGAAGGACTGAGCATGCGTCTTTTGAACCTAAACCCCCAGAGTGCCTCCAAGGGCTAGGTGGTTGGCCTCCTGATCTGAAGCCTCAGGAACACAACAGGCTTCCATCAACCTTGCACCTGGACTATGTCATCTGCAAGTCTACCCTACCAAGTGGTGCCAGCCCAGTCC
This sequence comes from Triturus cristatus, assembly GCF_964204655.1. NCBI lineage: Eukaryota > Metazoa > Chordata > Amphibia > Caudata > Salamandridae > Triturus > Triturus cristatus. The sequence goes on from NC_140594.1 coordinate 463,331,198, forward strand.
TGGACCCTTGGAAGTGGGTCTAGGGTGCTCTGCCACTCTCTGTGGATCCAGCAAAACCGATGCATCTCCTATACTGAGCAGCGCAAATTTGAGCAGAGCCGACCCATCGTCACTGCTGCATTGACCAGAACCGTCACAAAGACCAGCATTGCAATGAACCCCGTCACCTCTTCGGAACTGCCACTGCAAGAAGCATTTCAGTGCAGGCAATCACATCTCTCAGTGACAGCAGCCTTGATGACTATGCCAAAATCCACATCCAAGCCTGGCAGCTCCTCAGAACCAACGCATTGCCCCAACTGCGTAATATATCCTCAATGCCATACTCAGCATCACAAGCTCTTGTGGACAGGATCCTCGACACCGCCTCAAGACCTCACACCTCAGCCTCATTGCATCTCGGAACTGATGCATTGCTTTGTCTGTGCAATGCATCGTCGACAAGGATCCTCGCAATTCTCTACAAACCAGGATTTGGGGTAATTTGTTCAGCAGGTCTAACAACTGGGTCCCTGTAGCCAGCATGCGCTCTATCACAGACGGCCTTAACTTGTGTCTTTGTCCCAGTCCTAAGCAACCAGATATCCACAGTTGGTGCTTTATACCTTTTGGCACTCTTCTCACTGAATTCTTTAAAATTGATTAGAATTGTGGTATTGATTTATTTATTAAAAAATACTAAATATTCTAAATCTGCGGTGGGCTCCTATTGTGGTATGTTTTCACTCTGTTTTGAAGTGTGTTGTGTTTGAAGTGTTGCACAAATGCTTTGCACATTGCCTCTGAGTTAACCCTGACTGCTCTGTCCAAGGGCTGAACACAAGTTAATTTAGGCTTTGCTTGTGACTTATGTAGTGCACATCAGCGGGGAGCCAGTATCAACTAGCTACATATTAATTAAGCCATACACATTCTCTCTTTCCACTTTTTCTTTTATTGAAAAACAATTTTCTTTCAAAATCCTCTTTCAAAAAACCTTTTTACTTGTTAAATTAAATTTATTTACAGTGATACATTTTTTATCTCATTTCAAACAAATTACAAGTCCCATAAATAGTTATTGATACTATGATACAGTCACAGCCAACAGGTTTATCACGACTCATCAACCATTTCATCAGGGATCATGCGAGGAAAGTGAAGAGAAAAGTAATTAGCAGGTTAAAAAAATTTGACGATTTAAAGTAGGTCTCATAATCAAAGCATAATAGATTGTGAAGATGTGCCTTTTATCCTCGATAAATTCCTGTCATAGTAGCTCCCTACTAAAATGATCGTTCAAAGAAAAATAACTGCCAATTTCATTTAATTATATCATCTTCACATCATATTACAATCCTTCAACCTATAGCATGGTTAAAAATTGCACCTTGAATCCGTATGATGTAACTCTCAACCTCCCATTCCAAGAAATCAAAAGCTGTGCTTGTGACTTCACTCTGAGAAGAATTTTGATTACTGCTTGAGAAGGGTTTCACTTCCCTCAACCAGTAACCCCATTTCTTTCATACTCAATCAGGCTGCAAAATAGAGAGGCATGTTTTTCCAGAGCTTTGCAGGAGCAGAATTGCATGCAGAGTCCATACATTTGGGATTGTTCTCAGTGTCAAACATGGTTTGGCAAGTTCGAGAAAATGCATCTTTCCAGCAGAGAAGATGGCCACAAGGCCTGAGGTAAAAACCCGATTAGAAATGGAATTCAGGTTAAACTCTGGTCAATAAAGCCTATAGGCTACAATTGGTCATAGGAGGGAGTGTGAAAAATGACCATGAAGGTTCTCCAAACAACTGGACCTGTTCCCAAGGCTGCAGTAGATGCTAAGCCAGTAACTATGTTGCTCTCTTCAATATTGTTCAAAGGAAGCACAAAAGTTGGTGGTTGTGGCATGACACCAAATCTGATCCTTATTTTATAACATGAATGCAATTTTGGAAAATGTTCAAACATTCTCACCTTTTAAGGAATCATTTGAACCTTTATAGAACAATATTTAGTGGCTTTCTTTCAACCGCATTTTATTAAAGTCAAAACAAGAAGAGAAATAGATATAGAGGTCCAGATTTACAAAGACCATGCAACTGCATTACTTTTTTAATGCATACCCGACACAAAGTGCTAGGTTGAAAGTTCAATGGAATACCGATCACAATTTGAATTAGATTGTAACGCAAAATAACTCAAAGCAGCTCAATGTGCTGCTTTGATTTACTTTGCATCAAGTGGACAACGTTTCACTAGTGGTACAAGAGTGTATCCAGGCAACCACCCATGGGATTTGCCCAAAAATTGTGGACAGGGATTTGCGCAAAAATCCTTTGCACCCTGGCATCAGTAGTAATAAGGAGAAATATATGAATTTCCTCTTTGTTTCCTCTTTGTAGGTGTGCTGCATTCTACAGCCCACATAACAAGTGGAAATTGCCATAGAGCAAGATTTTTGTACTGGAAGGGACCGCTTCTTGTCCAGCCACCAAACGCCAGGCCCATCAACATCCCTCAGCAGCTCAAGCTGATGGCAGTCCTTCACAGGCTGGCATCTGGTTTCTTCCAGATCAAAACAATCAGAGTAGCAGGAATATTGCAGCCTCTGTCCTAGATGCCATCATCCGCCTCACACTCGACTACCTCCTCTTCCCAAAGACACAACAATAGCAGCTGGAGACCAAGCAAGGTTTCTATGCCATTGAGTAATTTCCTTATGTGCTAGATGCCACAAATTGCACACCTGTGTGATTGGTTCCCCCTGCAGAAACATAACACCAGTACAGGAACTACTCCATCAACGTCCAGGTCATCTTCAACCATCTGAGAATGTTCACCAGTGTGCTAGCAAAATACCGGGGAGCGCATACTAGGCCTACATCTTCAGTCACATGATCATCAATAAGCACTTCCAAAATGGGCAATATGGGAATGGCCTACTTGTTGGTAAGAAAATCTGAAGAATATAATGGACTACTAACATCAAGAAATGTATGACCAAATAGTCATCTCCATGCCTGTCGACAGAGCTAGAGCCATATATATTATGGATGTCCCTCATACTTGCACCATGCGTCGTAGTACATGTGTAATGCAAACCCCTAATAAGTAAGACATGTTAAGACAAACAAAGCCATTTTGTGTGCATTTGAAAGGCGTAAAGATACAAAGCAATGGAACTCTGTGCAAAATGAAGTGTTGCTTCACTGTGTGTAAGGGAGGGATTCCATGGGCATTGTGTGGATGTCTCCAAGCAACTCACGTGGTTAATGAGGGATATCATGTGTACCACACCAAGTAAACTTGGAAATGCATCAAATCTATTGGCCTTCCCAGGTGATGTGCAACAAAGATGAATAACTTACGTCATCCAAGTAATTTCCTCTTTCTATGTGTGCTGCAAACTGTGGCATACATGTATAGGCATTCAGGCCTCTAAGGGTTCATGATGTGCAGGAAGGTGCCCCCTCCTGCACAAAGACAAACCCGCATGCAATGCAGCCACCCTAGCACTATGGTGCAAGTGTGCCTGTGTTTGTGGTAGGTTATGGTAGGTTGCCCATTGTGGGCCAGTGCAGGGTTAAAGGACAAGAATGTGCTGTATGGCCTAAGTACTGTGCACTACTGCATTTTCTCGGTGAAAGAGTGCGGCACATATAGGTGACTTGCTGCACTGCACAGTGCCATTTTCCCAAATACCTGGCCCCTTGAGTCATGTGCACATAATAGGAACAACGCATTGCAGCATGTAACCAATGATGTCCCACATTGACATGCCCTCACTAATCTGTCAATGGCAATAGCTACACCGCATGTGTCATTTCACTCTATGTGGATGGATGGAACAAGATTATCTGCACTGGGTAATAAATCATTAATAAAACCATGTGGTATGCCGGATAAGCCAATATGAGCACAAAGACCACAAAGAGATGTGTGAGGAGAGTTTCTCTGCAATGGCGTGCATACTCTTGGGATCAGTCAAAGGTCAAGAATTTCAGTGGTATGAGAACAAGTACTGTGGAAATGAGTAGGTGTATCACACATGGCAGTATACTAACCATGGGGCATATTTACAAGCTGGCGCAAAACAATTATCGCTGCTTTTGCGGCTGTTTTCGGCCGAAAAGCGGTGATAATTTTATCGCCTAATTAGCAAGGCCACGCTAACGCGTGAAACCTTGCTTTAGCGTGGGGATTCCTAAAGCCCAGCTTTGCATCTCTTATGAGATGCAAAGTGGGCATTCCTGATCTAACATGACAGGAGAAATGTCGCTAAGCGACATTTCTCCTATCATCAAGCCCCACGCTATGAAGCATAGCGGCAGGAAAAGTAGCGATAACCCCTTTTATCGCTACTTTCCTTACGCCTGCTTCAAGGACTGACTTAGCCATGATATCCTATGGAAGGTGGATTTCATGGCTAAATTTGTGAGTCCCTATCAGCAAGCTAACGCCACACTACGTGAGATTATCGCTGGGTTTCCAGCGATAATCTCACGTTAGGCAGTTAGCGTGAGGATTTTTATCGCTGAGGAGATAAGCGTTGCTAATAGCGCGCTATCACAGCGATAAAAATCCATGTTAGCCGGCGATAATTATCCTCACGCTAAGAGCGCTGAGCGATAATTATCACCGGGTGTTGCTGATATGCCCCCAAATTTTCAGGACGAAAACAGAAAGAAGTAATTTTGTGAAGAAAAGCAACAGCTGAAGGCTGACTATGAATTGTAAATCTATCCAAGTAGCATGTTGGAAACACACCACATGTATGCACCAAAATTGAATGCTAAATTAAGTGAACAAGTCTAGGGCTGTGTCATAGGTAGGGCAGAAATCATCAGTGATCCCACAGGGACAAATGTGTGTGTTAATGTCAGACAAGTTGGCACTGTAACAGCTTACCTAGGTATGATCAGAAGGCAGAAAATCTGATCAACAGTCTGTCACTTTGTATATGCAGTGTGTGCACATAACATTGAGTGGTAATGAACCTCTCAAAAGACCTATCACAGTAAGCTACTGGCCAATCATGAATGTCTGCATGTGAAATTATCAAAATATCAGGGCATAAATATCTTTTGCTATGACAAGGAGAACTGAAAGAGACGTGTGTAATACAATGTCCAAATGCATATGTAACATATATTGTCAAATACTGTAAGAAATGTGTATGAGTTATTCAACACACATGTGCAGGAATGTGCCTGTAACAATCAGCATAGCCATTGACAGTATTATTATTTTCTAATTTCAGCTGACTAAGGATAAGGTCTGCAGCCATCGGTCAGGACCCCAATTGCACATCCCAGACTGAGCAGGAACACCAGTACAAGCAGGCACTGGCCAAGACCAGGAACATTGTGGAGCATATGTTTGGTGTGCTGAAGTCCGGCTACTGATGCCTGGACATGTCAGGGGTAGATTGCTGTACTTGCCCCCTATGGTGTGCAATATTAGCCTAGTATGTTCCATCCTACACACATATGTGTATGGACAAGTTTCCCTTGGGATGGGGACCATGAGGAGCAGGAACCAATGGAGGAGGAGGATGAGGATGGAAGAGAGATCCAATACACAATGGCTGGTAGTCAGTGACGCTATCACATTATGCAAAATTTCCTTGCATAAATTTCCGTTTACTGGATGGACAAAATCTCAGATAAGAACTGAATTGTGTAAAATGTGAATACAAGTTTGTACTCTTTCTATGTGTTGGAAATTTATGGCAGAGATACTGTAAACATCAACTCACCCACATCCCCTCAACTTGAATTAGGCCCCAACATGTAACAATCATATCATCAGACCCGTTGAGCAACATGGGACCATGGCTCCCATTATTCAAAGTGCACTGCATTAAAAGGACAGGCCAGGCATGTCTCATATCCACATTCCAAATGAACATTCCCACTGCTGACAGTCTTGCTGTATTCTGACGCAGCAAGGTGTGTTTCAGATGGCACTCAGTGAGTGTTGAAACACAAGCTACTAAATATGACCATACCCGAAACAATCAACTTAGTGTACCCTGTCTCACCAATGAAGTAGCATGCACAATGGCAGCACTTTGCGGGAGCTAATGTAGTAGCATATACCTTCATAGGTCATGAGTGACAGTTGTCATGGACAAAGGCCAAGTATGATGTGTAGAAAATGAAAATCTCTTGTTGCTGAATGCATACATGCATGACTGGGGAAACCTCAAACACTGCAGATGTGACTCAATTCCTCGCCTAATTGTCATATATACCACTTCAGGACACTGTTGTCAGACTAAACAACTCACAGACCTTGCACAGTGTAGCTCGTATATGAATTTTTTCTAGAAAAACAAAGGACCAGAGGCAATTGGCAAAACCAGAACAGTTGATTTAATCAAACACTTCGGCCAGGAGCACAGTTACAGAACGAGGTCTGAGGACTATCTCCGAGTACAATCAATCTGAACAAGGTTTTATATCTTTCTTTGGGTATTGTAAAGTGCTTTTGTCCCCCTTTTTGGTAAAATAATGTGGGCTTGTCTTTAAAGTCATAAATAAGGCCCCTGGAAACAGATGCAGGTGGGCCTCGAACTTGCGTGGATACAATGAGGGCCAGTGGGTAAAGTGTTCAGATGTCTATCATGTGGGGCATATCAGCACTATGTGTACTGTGTGTTCCATGTCCTCAATTGCTGTGTGTTCCTAACTTCATGTGTCATCTGACTTTATGGTATTTTTGAGAATGTGCGCACCCTTTCAGTCACATGTGCTTACTTGGGTCCAATCTGCCTTGACCATTTTGTTGTCACTGCGCTTATCTAAGGGAGTGACCTGATTTTCGTGTTCAGGCATTTGCCTGCCAGATATGTGCCACCCCACCTGTGATCGGTTAATCAGTAACATCAGGCCTAGGTTTCAGCACCCGCCTGACCACATATTTATGAGTCGTGGTTGATGGAGAGTTCATGACGGGTGAATTTGATAATAGACACAATTTTGTTCTTAGATATGAACGTATCATCATTATAAATATAGGCATCAATTTTATCAATATTAAAAACAGTCATATGATGAGAGTCAAAGTCCTGTAACACAACTATATGAGCAGATAACTTTGCATTGTGAGTGATTACCCAGAGAAAAGTCTGGCAAAACTGTACGGGTACACCCACATGTTCACTGAACATGATGTGATGGAGGAATTTGGATAAACATTTACCTTTGCATGGCTAGAGTAGTTTACCCCTGCCCTGAGTGTTCAAGTGCATAGCTGAGGGGTTTGTTAATCTTGTATCATCTCAATGGGGAAACGGCACTTGAATGTATGCCATTACATAGGACTGTGTCATTGAATGCTGTCTTCGTGAAGAAGGAGGCCCACACAAAGACCAGCCCTCATAGTAGATGTGCTACAACTGCCTGTGACAGGAGTGAGACAGAGATCGTGTGTGATTGGCAGAATGATGGACATTGAACATCAGTAGTGTACCTTACTATGAGTCCCTGGTTCACTGCTTTGAAGTCTAATGGATAACTCACCTATTCCTAAGGTCGCACACTCACCCCTGCCCAACATCATGTCTATTGAAACATGTGTGCATGTTAACACCATGTGCAGAACACATGCCCCTGCAAGACATACACAACAGAAAACTTGCAATGTAGAACAAAATGCACATTCTGCGAGTATGTGTGCTGCAAGAGTGTGTTTACCTTCTGACACTCAAGCACACGATACAGGGAGTGTAGATCAAAACATTGTGTGCTCACTGAGTGTGTGTGCTGCACGCCATTATGTTTGCTAACATCCGACACATGTGGATCACATTAGAGTTTCCTAATGTTCTGTGATTGTGAATAGAGGGGCAATGAATATGCATAGCCACACATTGCAACACAGATAGTCTCCCTACTGCCCACCTATGTTTGAAAAGGCATTGCAAGTAATGTGGTGCACCTAAATGAATACAAAACAATCATGCTTTTTCTCCTGTGGCACTGCTGTTTTGGTTGCCCGGAGCCTACGTAGGCACACTTGCATCATGGAGCAGAATTGCAGCTATCGCATGCAGGAATTTATGTGTGAATTATGTGGTGTCTGTCTGATAACATAAATGCTGCAGAACGCAGCACACATAGAAAAATTAAGTGCGGTGGAGGTTTGTAGGTCCAAGTCCTTGTAATGCCACTCCTGGGAATGTATTACTTTCTGGCACATTTCACGGTTTACCTGGATTGGTATAATAATAATAATAATAATACTTTAGTCGGTATAAAAAAATACCATAAAAGTGCAGATCAAATACATCATAATATAAAAACAAAACAATTAACAGCTTAAAATAATACATATTCGATCCTTCCATGAGTGGGAACCCCTTATCACATGAAATTCATATTAAAGACCAATGAGAGGCTAACCTCACGGGCCACAAAGGTACATATAAAAAACATCAAAATTAAGAGAGGAACATAATAATTTGACAGCTTAAAAGTGATATATATTCGCTCCCATCACAATTTGTTCATCTGGTACCTCTTGTGTTTCTGAGTCTGATGGCTGCCCTAAAAGGTTTACAGTGCAGAACAGGGTCAGTGTGTCTGTAGACAATTTTAAAAATAACAAGGCCACCTTTGCATGTTTAAATCTAGAAGTCTTTAGAATACTTTTTAAAAACAAACTCCTAGGTAGTGAATAAAAAGGGCATAATAAAACAAAGTGAAGGGTATCCTGAGGAGACCGATGGTCGCAGCCACACGGACCCTTCAACTCTATGGACGTTGTGTATCCTGCCGGATCAGCTAGTATGTGGTGCAATAGATTGAGCCTAAACCGTGTCATTATAAATCTATCATGGGCATTATGGAAATAAGATAAATAGGGCTCGATACCCAAACATGATTTAGTCAGGAGGTGTTCTCTAACTGGCTGTTTAACCAGTTCCCTATCTTCCCTGCATGATATAACATGCTTCTGGAACCGGGCTTGCACCAAGGTCTTGTCATGCACTGACATTTTAGTGAGGTTATCAAAAAGATCTGTGCATTCTATGGCTTCTAAAGTCTCCTTTACATACTTAAGCCATGGGATGTTCAGCCCCCGGTCGTGGGCAAGGCGGTCTGTTATAATCTGCTTACTAAATGAGGCCTCTGTATTTGCCCATATTTTGTCCCAACAGGTTAGGGGTTTGGCTTTCAGCCTATCTCCAACATAACTGACACCCAGTTCTTCATGAATGATGTGGGACGGTGTGCTCTGAGGCACTTTCAGTAGGTGCTGAAGGTACTTGTTTTCCTCGGTCTGCAGATGCTGCGTGTCAATAAAACCCCATACCTCGCTTCCATAAAGAATTTTGGCACAACATTTAGAGCTATATAATCTCAGTATTAGCTCCGGGGACCAACGGCCCAACCTTCGTGCAAAGTTCATGATCGACCCAGAGCAGCTCACTAATGTGTGGCATTTCTCTTCTACAAGGGCCTTAAAATTAAGACGACTGTCAAATAGTATCCCCAAATAAGAAAAGGAGTGCACCTTTCCCAGGTGATGGGAACCAATCAAGTAAACATAGTTTTTACTCAGTTTTTTTCCTACTTCCATGATGTATGACTTAGTTAAATTAGGGGATAGATCTAGGTTCTCCATAAAGGAAACAAAGCCGTCTATCAAACCCTGGAGCCCTTTGAATGTCCGCGTGATGAGAACCGCATCGTCCGCATAAAGCAGGAAGGGGATCCCTCTTAAGCCAATCTGCGGGGTATCAACCATTAAAGTGCTAAGTGCCTGATCCAAGCCATTTATGTACAGGGTGAACAGAAATGGGGCCAGAATACATCCGTCTCACCCCACTTGAACATGGAAAAGGGTCGGTGGTACTTCCCTAATAATTGTATCTGACACTGGCAGTGGTGTTCTGGTGCAATACCTTTAGAATGTTAATAAGTCCCGGGTCCACACCAAGACCTCCTATAATTGCCCATAATTTCCTACGGTTGACTCGGTCAAAAGCCGCCGTCAAGTCCATGAAAGCCAAGTACACAGTTTCTTGGCTGACAATGGTGTACTTGGCTACCAGTAAATAAAGGTTAAGACATTGATTGGTGGTTGACTTTCACGGCCTAAAGCCATATTGGGTGTCAGTGATTATCTGGATTGGTATGTTTGGGAATGCATACTTAACCATAGGGGGTGCATGGGAACCCCAATGCAACAGATAAGGAGCCTCTATCTGGTGCAGAGAGAGCCAATGCAGTGATCTGCAATACATTGTGTCACTCATCATTAACAACATTCCTCATGGCTACAAAAGCTGGCCTGGTTTGTCTCAAACAATATGTAAACAGATATCCGTAACACATCTACCATGGTGCAAGACCCACACATATTGGGTCAGACATATAGCCCTGAGTGCAGATGTGTCTTTACCACCACAACGCATAGTGGACCTTGCCTAGCTTTGTTTGCAAATAAATGGCTGCCTGACCGTCAAATGTGCCATATTAGAAATACAACATATATTTTTGAAATACACAGTAAATCAGCAAGCTGTGTGGCACATACACTGTAGTAGGTATAAGGGGTCAAATGTTGGTATTAGGAGTATGGGGGTTATGGTATGGGAAAGTGTGTAGGCTTAAAGGTATAGTGTTAAGTATTTAGGGTACAGAGTTATAGGTTTAGCAGTGAATATTTCAGGGGATAATAGATTGCTATTAGATTTTAAGATTTAGAACTTTGGAGTACAGGTGATAATGGTGAGTGGTTAAACATTAGCCATGTAGATTTAAAGGTATAGAATATAGAGCTTAGAGGCTAAGATGTGGCATTAGAGTTGGCATTAAGGATATAGGTTATAGAATTAGTGGTTAGGGCTAAGAATTAAGTGTATGGTTAAGTGTCTTAGGTGTAAGGGTATGTGGTAGAGAGTTTAAGGGTATATGGTTAAGGGCATCGGGCTTAAGTTACACACTTATGGTTCAGGTTTAATGTTTAAAGGAAAATGGTTTATGATATGCAGATAAGGGTTAAGGATTAAGGCTAAAGAGTTATGGTGTTGGGGGCAAGCCCTTATGATTCAATTTGTTTAGTGTTACCGTTGGAAATGTCTTTAATGTAAGATGTGTTGATAGTTGTTACACTTATTTTTTGACCATCTGCTCAAAATAAAACAATGAAGTGTTGTTTTTCACACTAACACTCACTAAGTAAATTTCTAAGCAATGCAAAAAGAATTGTTAATGAACTAACACAAATTTTCAGTACAATATTTGAATTAACAAGCTACAACCACTTATTACTCAGGACAGCAAATGTGTGGCATGTCCAGTGACTATCATATTGCTACAATTCCTACAGCTTTCTGAGTATTTTGAGAAGTTCCACATAAATTCATGGGTAATATTGAGGAGCAGCATCTGCTGCAGAAAAAGTTGGGTGATGTAATTTTAGAGGATGTTACAGATACATAGATAACTTTCATCCTGTGGGGCGGCTCACAATTACAGCTGTTTCAAAAGTATCAACAGACTGATTGCTGTACACGATCACATATAATTTAACAGTAAATGCAACAACCGAAGGACTTAATACTAGAGCATAGTTCATGGAACATCTCATCATATAACCAACCTACCAATAGTATCAAGCTATCACACTGTCAAAGTTTTCATAATTCCAATGATAGGTGATTCTTTTGCTTTTACAGTTCTTGAGATTGAGGGACAATTAAAAAAAAAATTGTTATTAGCATTTAAAAAGCAAAACAGTATGGGTCAGCAGCCCCAAACAACCAACAGGAAGTTAGGGAGAGCAGGGGAAAGGGAAGGGTAAGGATAGGGGAAAGGGAGGTATGACAGGGAGGGAAGTGAGAGGTGTGGTGCAGCGGCCAGAGTGGCTTATTAGGGAGCACTGGGCTCACGTTTCGATCACCGGTGCCGGTGGCAGCTCAGCTCAGCACCATGTGCCTCCGGGCAATAGCTCACTTAACTTCCCCGAAGGCCCTCAGTGCCTTGAAACCGTAAAGGGTGATATGTTCACGCTTTACAAATATGGATTATTATGGCAGGACATTTTAGCATTATGGGCTAGATGTAGCAAGACAAATTGCGATCGCAAACGCTGAAATTCACTAAATTTCAGCGTTTGCGATCGCAATTCAGCTGTGTGCAATGTAGGAAGGCAAATACCTACTCGCAAGCATTTAGAGAATCGCAATTTGCGATTCCCTAAATGCTATGCTAGTAGGCATCGCAAATTGCGAAATTGCCTTAAGGAATCGCAAATTACCACCAACTTCAAGTTGGTGGTAATTTGTGACTTCCTTTCAAAAAGCACTTTTTTGCTTTTTTCTAAGTGCCATGTGGCACACATACATGCCCATAGGGCATGTATGTGCGCCACATGTGCACACATGCCCAATTCAGGGGTGTAACAGGGTGTCCTTTTGGAACCCTTGCAACCTTGAAATTGCGCAAGCAATTTCCATTCATTCCTATGGGCCTCTTGGTCCATAGGAATGAATAGGAAGCCATTCCTTATTTGTGACTCGCAAATTGCAACTCGCAAATTAGGAATGTGTGGGAATCGTACAAATTACTGCGATTACTACCTACATAGCATTTTGCGAGACCTTAATAGTGATTCCCTAAAAATCGCTATGTATTAAGGACTCGCTAAACTGCTTTTACCGACATCTGGCCCTATGTCATTAAAGAGCAAAACCTGAAATATCGATGTGACAACATCACTCAGTCCGAAAAGTAAAGAACATTAGGAAAGGACTTAATTAAGCTCATGCCACAATAGGTCACCGAGGCTTGTAACATTGCACCAAGGTGGATGTCGCACTTTCTTTGGCCATGCAAGCCCACGTAGAGGGTTGCTGCCACTTCAGATAAGTACAATATTAACGGTTCCCAGATGTCTTTCGGGTGAGATGTGGAGGCAAAAGTTTCCAATAGTTGGCTAATTGCTCCTGGGATTGGATTGCATCCACCATCCATGCCTCAACCCTAGGTGCAGGTGTCCTTCCCCAGTGCAAGGCAACTCAGCATTTAGCCAATAACAGGAGCATAACAGTGAGCCAGCGCATGTCAGGGGGGATGTCTCTGACATAGCCTAAAAGGCACACCAGTGGTATCGGTGGTATGGGGTTCCCATTTATCTGCTGGAGGGTTGGCACACCAAACGGCAGTAGCTCACCACTGCTGGGCAGGTCCTTGCAAGATGCAAAAAGACAGCTCAGAACACCTGACACCTCACACAGTGTGCCTCCACCAATAGTCTCATGCATTGCAGCTGCATCGGTCTGTGGTACAATTGATGGAGAAACTTAAAGTGGATGAGTCTCAGTCTATAGTTAGGCGAAAGAGCCACTGTCTGATTGCAACAATATGACCACAGTTTTTTTGTGATGGGAGATTCAATGGCCAGGGCCAAAGCAGCATGGGCCATTGGAATGCAACTAGGAGCCTTATCCTGCTTGATCGTGTAAAGGTGCATGACGAGCTTGCCAGGAGAGGAATCTGTCAGCATATGATCAAGGGCATATAATGTAGTTGGGGGTTCAGGGAATAAGTCATGCGTAGTGTGAAATATGGCATGGACTTGATGATCATCAGGGTAGAGATCAGCAAATATGAATAGTTTGCACCTCTGTGCTTTCACTCAGGTGCCATCATCCTGCAGGGCAGGCAGCAGAGGATTGGGTGCAAGAAGAAATTCACCTCAGCCGAGTCTGTTGCTGCAAACCATCCCAGAGCCACCTGATGCACCATGTCAATCTCAATACTTGAGGGTTTATAGGTCTGGCTCAATGCGCTGGACGGCAGCAGGGGAGATGCCATGCCTGCCTCCACTGCCAAATTTAAAAACAACAGTTGATGGACTGAATGCAGAACAATGTCATACATTCACCCCAGTACAGAGATCTGGCCTAAATCCATCTTTGTTTTGCTCACCATGCCATCCCAGTTTGAACCCAGCCATATGCAAATCAGTCTTGACCCTGTGCCTCATGGGAACAGTCCAGCCCGAACTGCCAAGCCAGGTCCTCCCTGGACTGGAAGCAAGCATCCTAGGACCGGTTTCGTGGTTTCACCCCTCTTCAACCAGGATAGCTTGATTCCAGTGGCATGGAGAGCACAGGACTCACGTCTGAGCATACCCGTCCCACTCGGGGTGACAAATGCAAAAACAACAGTTGATAGACAGAATGCAGAACAATGTCATACATTCACCCCAGTACAGAGATCTGGGCCTAAATTCATCGTTTTTTTACTCACCATGCCATCCCAGTTTGAACCCAGCTATATGCAAATCAGTCTTGACCCTGTGCCTCATGGGAACAGTCCAGCCCGAACTGCCAAGCCAGGTCCTCCCTGTACTGGAACCATGCATCCTAGGACCGGTTTTGGGGTTTCACCCCTCTTCAGCCAGGATAGCTTGATTCCAGTGGCATGGAGAGCACGGGACTCCCGTCTGAGCATACCCATCCCACTCGGGGTGACAAATGCAAAGACAACAGTTGATAGACAGAATGCAGAACAATGTCATACATTCACCCCAGTACAGAGATCTGGGCCTAAATCCAAAGATTTTGCTCACCATGCCATCCCAGTTTGAACGCAGCCATATGCAAATCAGTCTTGACCCTGTGCCTCATGGGAACAGTCCAGCCCAAACTGCCAAGCCAGGTCCTCCCTGGACTGGAACCAAGCATCCTAGGACCGGTTTCGGGGTTTCACCCCTCTTCAGCCAGGATAGCTTGATTCCAGTGGCATGGAGAGCATGGGACTCACGTCTGAGCATACCCGTCCCACTCGGGGTGACAAAGGCAAAAACAACAGTTGATGGACAGAATGCAGAACAATGTCATACATTCACCCCAGTACAGAGATCTGGGCCTTAATCCATCGTTTTTTTGCTCACCATGCCATCCCAGTTTGAACCCAGCCATATGCAAATCAGTCTTGACCCTGTGCCTCATGGGAACAGTCCAGCCCGAACTGCCAAGCCAGGTCCTCCCTGGACTGGAACCAAGCATCCTAGGACCGGTTTCGGGGTTTCACCCCTCTTTAGCCAGGATAGCTTGATTCCAGTGGCATGGAGAGCACGGGACTCACGTCCATCAATTATGTGTCTTTTGCCTCCACTGCCAAATGTGGCAAGAAGTGTGTGGGATATAGCCAGTAATGGAGATATTGTGCCTGGGCGCAGACTATGTATAATGCTATGTCCATTGCATTAAGTCCCCCCTGGTGCAGCAGTACCCTGAGTATCTCTTAAGCGATCCTTGACTGCTTCCCAGCACAGGTTACCTATATCAAATTTGAACTTAGGTGCTGGAGGAAAGGTGAGGTGAGCCGCTTAGGAATGTTATAAAAAACGTACAACATTTATGTAATACTATAATTTTGGCTACTGCCAATCGTCCTGTGAGGGAAACTGGAAGCCAGTTCCATGCTGGAATTCTTTCCTCAAACCAATCATTGACATTGGCCTATACGAGTCACACCAGTCCACTGGCTTATTTGCCTTGAGTATTGTGACTTGGACTGCTTTGCCAAGCAAGTGGGGCAGTTTACCCGACTCTAGAGAGGCCCCAAACATGGCCAGCATATGTGGGATCAGTAAAGAAGCATATTCTTTATAAAAGAGGTTGTGAGTACGTCGAGGCTGGGCACCTTGTCACCAGGGAGGCTCTGAATGGTCTGTAGTACCTCATCGTCTGTGAATGGAGAGTCTAAAAAAAGCTGTGAGCACGATCCAACCAGAGCAACTTTATAGTGTTCAAGTAATTCTCAAGCTCCTCCTAACCAGGCACAACCATGGCTTATTAGAGGCAACAGTAGAAATGTAAATGTAAATGTGCAGGAATTTATATAGCGCAAATCACCAAACGGTCTCTAAGCGCTTGCTTAGGGAACCCGTCCTGGTATTCCCCTGTGAGATAACCCGGCAGGGCATCCGCAAGGTGAAAGCCAGGCATTCTACCGCGAGGGGCCCATGTGGAGATTAAACAAGCTTTTGCCCAGAGTCGCAGAGTGTGAACTCATGAATCGAGTATGCACTGGAGCGAGAATTATCGAGTCCATGGACATTTATGGACTCAAGACCCAGCGGAGCCAGGAATTGAACCCTGGTCCCGGGCTGACCTCTGCTTCCAGGTCTGCCTCCTCTAACCAGTGAGCCACACTTCTCCACAAGAAGGAAGTCATTGTGGATAATAATGATGTGATGCACCGCTTGATCATCAAGCAGTTCAACTATAGTCTGAGGAGTTCAGAGCCTAATAGCACAAATTCTGCCGGGACTCTCGCCCTTGCCATGGTGCTGTTCCGTTGCATCATGGGAAAAGTAGCTAAACTCATGCATTGCCTGGTCATTGTATTCAGTACGTTATTCACGGAAGGCCACCACAGTGGCTGAAGACTTAGATGTGCAGTACTCCAAGTCAAGGGCCCAAAGTTAGGTTTTAATTGCCTTGAGCACACCCGTTTTCTTTGAAATGCACTTCCCTCAGATCACAGCCTTGAAGGAGTCCTTTAACTCGATGGAGAGAAGACAAAGCCGTCATTTGTGGCAAAATACTGAATGATCGCGATGCAGATCTCGCTTCTAAAGACTGTGTCCCAGAGGACCGCAACAGGCAATATCCACGTGAAAGCCCAAGGGGCAGACAGTGGTAGTGATGGTTCCAGAAGTATGAGGGACTATTTCGATAGTGTACGTAAGAGGTGTGTCACAGCGGTGGTCCATGTGAGAACATCTCGGGTAATCAACCAATAATCAATTAACGACCACGTGCAACTTGCCGCTGTAACACAGGTGCCCTCCTTGCAGCAACCATGCATTTATCTCCAGATGTCTGCAAGTTAATTATCACTAATTAAGGTGTGTAGTTGTGCCACTGCATTAGGTTGCAGGCGACAGGAGGTGCCTGAGTGATCAGCAACTGGGTCAAGTACAGCATTAAAATCACCTCCCAATATGATAGTCCCCATCCCTATTCCAGCTATTTGTCTCCATATATTTGGAGAAAACCCTGGGCAGTCTTTATTGGGACCATAATAGTGGCCAGTATGACAGTCTTCCAGTGAAGCAAACCTACCAGGAAGACATATCGTCTTTCATCTTCGCATATGGCCCGAGTGAGGCGCCAGGGGAGGCCTTTGCATAGAAGTATGGTCGTTCTTCATGCATAATTGGAGTAGAGGGAGACATACACTTCTGTACACTAGCCTACCCTGATGGAAATAGATATCAATGTGATGTCTAGTTAGATAAGCATGTACTAAGGAGGCCTTGTGCTGATCATTTAAACTCCGGATATTCCAAGCCAGGCACTTAGTGGCCTGCGCCATGGCATCCAGGTCACAGGAGCGTGGCACAAGAAAGCCTGGACCATTGTCGAGGGCAAAGAGTGAAGAAGAGTCCTGTCCAAAATGTGAATGGGAGTATAGTAAAAGGAGAATATTGTGAGTTATTGAGTAAAGAAGCCAAGTTCTAAGTGAATACTGTGTAGGGGACCTGCCACAAGGAAGGAATTTACCTACCACAATATCTACCCCCAATATAACCAGTGAGACTGAAATCATCCCTGATGGTGATGTAAAATCAGGCAAAATTCCCGGCCAAGACCTGGCTGGGTGAATGGTGTCAGAGCTTTTATCTGAGTGCCAGATATCCACAGGAGCAGACGGCTAACTCCCTAGTCCCAACAGCAGCTGCCAGTGCTGACAGGTATGTCCGCACTGAAACCCACAGGGGGAAAGGGTAATGGAAATGAATGAGAGACTGCCTCCAGAATCAGGAATCAGCCAGGCCTCCCAACTTCCTTTTATGATGTTCTATATGCATTGATGTGTGTGTGTCTTAATTCTTGGAAGGGTAATATCAGAAGCTGTAGAAGGGAAAGACAAAGTTGGCTTCAGCTACTTCTGTTCCCTATCTCTATTCACATACTCAGACTCACCATAATCAATATTTCATCTACCTAAATTACTAGTAGGCCTACTTCTCTCTATAGAAATTTCCTGTATAACTTATTCCTCAGCTTGTGCTGTCTAATTAGCATTCGTTCTCTTTGGAAACTAAAATAGGAGTTACCACTTGACAGGAATAGAATTTGTTCACCAGGAAGGTTTTCGGAATTAACTGTAGAGTTATTAATAGACAACAACAGAATTCAAAATATTTCAGTCTATATCTCCCCTGTAATTCTATGGAAATTCCAATCTTACTGTCCTTAAGAAGTTCTCTTATTGTCCAACAAACTCCTCTCCTGATCTTCTGTCCACAATGAAGAATCTTTGTATTCAAAAATGATAAAACACTTGTCTCCAATTAAAATGGGGAATACCCCTGGTGGTGAGACCA
Organism: Triturus cristatus; assembly: GCF_964204655.1. NCBI lineage: Eukaryota > Metazoa > Chordata > Amphibia > Caudata > Salamandridae > Triturus > Triturus cristatus. The sequence continues at coordinate 463,349,544 of NC_140594.1, forward strand.
AAAATCAGGAATTACAACAAGAGTTTTTCTCTTCTGAGCGAGCGGGAAGTAAGAACACTGCTCTTTCTCCTCAGAAGACAGTTGAAGTGAGCAGCTCACTGAGCATGCACGTCGGAGAAACACTGCTGCTCGAGGACCAAGCCAAAAGGCTAGAGTGCTGGTGTGAATTTGAATGCCAGACGCCATCTTGGATTGTCTTTAGACCAGTAAGGGTGATTATGAGCAGCAGTCTCCGCAACAGCAGCCAGAGATGGGGACACCGCCGCAACCACCGGGGATACCAAGCACATTTGTGTCTCTTCTTCTTAGGTAGGCATATAGAGAAGCATGCAATCGTTTTCCTGACAAAAGGGTACGAGACGCTCAGAGTAGTTATCAAGAGCTCCAGTATCTAGATGATGAAGCCAGGTGCTATGACAGCTAGTAGGGCTGTTCGCCCAAGTGGCAGAGTTGCTGTTCAAATGCATCATAATGAGCCCAATCTCAGTAGAGGTGTAGGCTCTTCAATGTCGAGCGACAAGGCTTGTACAGTTAGTCGTTATCAAAGTTAGCTCCCTCATGGTGCTGTGGAGATGACCTAGGGGATTCCCTCCCCCACTGTGATACTCTTGGCAAACTTAATAGCTGCCTTTGGGCCAGTAAAATAGTGAGATTTTCCGTCCTGTGGGATGTGCAGTTTAGTGGGATAGAGGCGAGCATAGTTGATGGTGGCCTTCTGCAGGAGTCTCTTGGCGAGCAGAAATTCTCTTCAAGCTGCTTGTACCACAAGGTAAAGTCAGGGTAAAAGGAGAGTAGATTGCCTTGGTGTTGCATTTTGCAGCACGCCTGAAACCGGCAAAGTACTGCATCCCGGTCTCTGTAGTTTAGGAGGCTGGCGACTATAGGGCAGGCAGTGGTTCTGGCCAGTGCAAGTGATAAAGACTGGGGACATGACATCCCCAAAAGCTTTCGCAGCAAGGAATCAACATAGTCCTCCATTCTATCTATTGCTGTGGATTCAGGAAGGCCAGTAATCCTAAGGTTGTTGTGCAGCAAGCGTGCATCCAGATCCTCCTTTTTGGTTTTAATCAGTTTGAGGATTCTATCCATTGTAGGAGATGTTCACTGGTTGTGGCTTGTGCATTATCCTTGTTTTGCGATGATCTAGGTAACCCTTGTGTTTGTCGACCAGTTCCTTGATGTGATTTAATCACGTAGCCATAAGATTCAGTTTGGCATCAATTGCGTGAAGACTGGACTTGACATCCTTGACACTTTCTTTGAGGTCATCTTCTTGTTCTGGGGCAGCACATGAAGAATTGGAATGATTATCACAAGACAGCTTGTGTTCCACCTGGTGGGCGTGTCTCTTGCTCTCAAATGGGAGCTTCAATTGATGTGCGTCCTGTTTGCCCATTGTGAACTGCGAGAGGTGGCACCAGAGTCAGCCAGGTGCCGGTATAATAGCTATTGATTAGATGGTCCAGTTGGGCTGTTGTGAGTGTGTTCATCCTGTGGTGCAGTATGACTACAATGGGTTGTGGAGAGCCTGTGTGTCCAGGTTCCACCTCACCCCAAGTTAAGTGCCAGCTGTGGGGGGCACAAGCAGGCCCAGGATCTAGGAGATCATGTCCAGTGAGCAGCCCAGCAGAAGCCAGGTCCGTAACAGATAGTCAACCTGGTCAAATTGTAGACCTCCAAGGAAGATCCTCATGGCAATCTCACTGGAGATGTTGAGCTATCTCATCTGAGTGATGAGCATGGTGCACAAGCACAACCAGAAAGAGAAGTGCTGAACAGTGTATGCCCGAACACATGTGGTCAGATCTGGGCAGCTCCTCCCGCAGTCCTGGAAAGGTGGGTACAAGCAAGAGACGTGGAGCTCACCCGGGCACCCCGCCACACACCCGGGTGGTCTCCGACACCGGTCGTCATGAGCAGGCCTGTTATCAGGACATGGAACTACAGGTTGGGGGGGCCAGGGTACTGACAATACAGGAGCTCGTGTATTAGCAGCCTTAAGGCACAGTAATGAAGTAAGAGTTCAGGCCTCCCTTTGTGAAAGAAAAACACACAATTGATGGACGGAATGCAAAACAAATCAAAACATTTACCCCCAGTCAAAAGATATGGGTTAAATCCATCATTCTTTTGGTCACTATGCCACCCCAGTTTCGACCTGGCCATATGCAATCAGACTTGACCCTGTGCCTCATGGGAACAGTCCAGCCTGAACTGCCAAGCAAGGTCCTCCCTGGACTGGAAACAAGCATCCAGGCCCCGGTGGAGGAGGGCAAAGAAACAATCAGCCCAAAGGGGCAGGTCAGACCCGTCCCCAAAAACAGCAGCCCCATGGCTGAACTCACAGGTTACAGTGCGCCACACCGGGTCCGTGCCTCAGGCAACCAAGCCTGTTCCAAAAGATGGCACCAGGGGAAACCTGCTGGCAATCTCCAGCAGCCACAACCCCCTGCCAGCAGTCGTTCAGATGGAGTGGGATCAGCTCAATCCAGTCACTGCAAGAGGGTCTGGGCGAGGCCCTCACGCAAGGCCGGCAGTGTTGATGCACAGCCCAGGCCGTGGCCAGGCCAACCACAGAGCAAGAGTCTCCATTATAGCGGGAGTCTGTTAAAAAATACAGAGGGGATTCCCACAGCAGTAGAAGTAAAATCGAAGGAATTGCGGCCAATTTGGTGCCGATGACGCAGGGTAGATGCCAGATCATTGTTTTGGCCAGCAGAGCGGCCATCTTGCTGCCTAGCTTGTTTCTGCTTCTCCTGGGACAAAATTTAATGCAGTAGTGGATTATTGATATTTTGTCAAATACTTAGTGGTTCCACTTCCTCCACACTTGCATTTTCTATCTTTGACTTATCTTGATTTAGCCATTGACGTTGTTGAAGCAGAGTTGGTATAGAAGAGTTACATTAGCGGCAGCAAACATATTCTTTATATATCTAGACATATATCTATCTTTACATATATATATATATTCACTGAAAAAAACATAGATTTCAGGGACGTTATAGTTAGAAATTAGCATTTAAAAAATCTTAGAAATTCACAGAAAAAACCATGGGTTTCAGGGGCGTTATAGTTAGTTGAACATTTCACTCGTACAAAACCATAGAAATTCCCCGTTATAGTTAGTTCAGCTAACTATAACTCGCGCCCCTGCAATGCACTGCTGATGACATCACATATTACATCACTCATGACATGGTCAGTGACATCACTGATGACATCAATGAAGACATCTCAAATGACATCACTGATGACATCACTGATGACATCATCCATGTGATAATTTCATGCATCTTCTCACACCCTAATATAACTTACAGACTGCCATTCTCAAAATCATAGACACTCCCAACACCAATAAATACATACCCACTCACTGATTCTTAGGTCTACACACACATCTACTCACTCACCCTTACAGTCACTCATACTTAAGGTCACTCAGTACAGGACTATCATATGCACTCATACGCCTATATAGACACTCACAAACCGCCACTCATCCATAGAGGTACTTACACACCTAGTCAGTCATGCAAATAGTTATTCACACTGCCATTTACTCACCTATACAGTTATGCACACACCAGCTGACTTAATCATACAAATACTAGCACATTCTTATGCTCTTATACAATCACTGATACAAGCACACCCTCATCCATACATCCACTCTCACAATCACACACTCTCACTGATAGCCATTTCTATACTCTAACACACATATATACTGCCTTTCACATATGTAGTTACTCACACATGTACCTCTGAGATATACATTCACTCACTAACACACCTATACACACACTCACCCACCCATACAGTCCATCACAGATGCACTCTTGAAACCATGCACCTCGTGAATCATCCACTCAACATCTATGCACAGAGTCACAAACACTCCACCCACAAAAACACTCAGGCACCCATACAGATACTCATACAACCAATCAAAAACTCATATAGACACTCATCTAGCTATTCACAAACCCATGCAGCCGCTTACACACCAACAGACAGATGGATACAGACAATCACACAGTTTAGTCACTAACCCACGCATTCAGTAAGATACGTTTAATCACTCACTTACAGTCAGTCACGCACCTATTAAATCATCCATTCAGACACTTATGCACCCACTCATTCTTCAATACGCCTTTTCCTATATATATTTAACAAATTTAAACTTTATAGAAACACACAGTCACTGGATGATGTCATCAGTGATATCATCAGCGATGTCATTTTAGATGTCATCAGTGATGTCATCAGTAATCTCACTGACCATGTAATGAGTGATGTAATATGTGACATCATCAGCAGTGCATAGCGGGGGCGCGAGTTATAGTTAGCTGAGCTAACTATAACGGGGGAATTTCTATAGTTTTGTATGAGTGAAATGTCCAACTAACTATAATGCCTCTGAAACCTATGGTTTTTTCAGTGAATTTCTAAGGTTTTTTAAATGCTAATTTCTAACTATAATGTGCCTGAAACCTATGGCTTTTTCAGTGAATTTCAAAGGTTTTTTAAATGCTAATTTCTAACTACAATGTCCCTGAAACCTATGGTTTATTCAGTGAATTTCAAAGGTTTTTTAAATGCTAGTTTCTAACTATAACGTCCCTGAAACCTATGGTTTTTTCAGTGAATTTCAAAGGTTTTTTTAAATGTAAATTTTTAAGTATAATGATCTTTATATGTATATTTTTTACGGAATTTTTTGAGGTTTTACATTTTTAATTTGTAAATGTAATATTTATAGAACAATATGATATACTTTTCTGAAAATTGCACTTTTTCTTTAAAAAAATGGAAACTTTATTAATCTATAATTCTTTTTTTAATTTTTTTAGTTTACTATAATGATATAATGTCCTTTGTCTTTTCACCAAACATGGCTGGTGCGCGTACTCCAGCCGCCATATTGGAAAAGTCGTGAAGGATCTGCGTACGGTGTGTGACGGGTGCATGTTTTCATGTTATGTTATATACGTATAATATCGCGTGATGTGCACGATAGGTATGCGACAGGTACGCGATTCCTGCTCCCACGTATTCGCGTCATGTGCATATTACGGTACGTGACATCTGTGCGGTGGCGGGACTCGCGTGACGTGATTTATATTGTCAAACTATATGTATGTAACTTTAATGCACATATCAGGCAAGAGATTATCTAAACTACTCATAAAACTAATATATTTGTACTTGTAATAAAGTTATATTAGTTTTACATATATTTTTGCGGAGTCACATCAGGTGCATTCTCCGTGCACGCTGGGTGCGCGATTCCCTTAAAAGTTTTTATACTGTAAGACTACATGTCTGTAACTTTAATGTACATATTAGGGCAAAAGATTATCTAAACTATTTATAAAAATAGTATATTTCTACTTCTAATATGCATAATAATGTTAAAAATATTTTCGCTGAGTCGCGTCGGTTCATTCTTCGTACGCACTGGGTGCGCGATTCCCATGTGACCCTAAAAAACATGATTTGATTGGTTCCTCATATTTCCCACTGTAACAGTTGAAGGGCCCCACCCATTTTGTTCATTCTTGTTGGAGCAGCTTAAGGGAAACGTCTCTTCTCCTGCTATAACTAATTTGATTTTTTTGGGTGTTGCTTTAAAACTGAACACTTGCAATGGCATCTCAGCAGCAGGAAGTGCACCTTTCTTGAGATGAAGAAGTGTTGGAGGAGGAACCACCAAAGAACAGACCGGAATCAGTAGTATGGACGTTTTTTACTTTTCCTGCAGGAGAGAAAAAAGTTAATGCAACAACTTTCCCTACATATTATGGACAATAATCTCCTCGATTTTTTCCAATCTGGCTTCATCCAAAATTGCAGCACTGAAACAGCCCTGCTGCAAGTGATTGATGATGCGTTGTATATAGTCGACTCCGGGGAATCCTGTCTTCTGATTCTTCTTGACCTCTCTGCAGCCTTTGACACTGTTAATCACAGCACCCTCCTCAACACTCTACAACAGAGAATGGGATTGGATGGCACAGTGCTTAAATGGTTTGCCTCATTCCTCTCAGACAGATCCCAAATGATTAAGATAGCGAACAGTCTTTCATCTCCATTGGCTGTAGGTCAAGGTGTCCTTCAAGGCTCTATCCTGGCACCCACTCTGTTTAATCTCTACCTGGAACCATTAGGGAACCTCCTATGCAAATCTGGGATCCATTACCATCTTTATGCGGATGACACTCAAATCTACCTCAAGGTGTCTTCCACACACGATCTCTCTTTACTCGACTCTACTCTCAACTCCATCCACAACTGGATGTTAGCTCACCAACTCATTCTAAATCCTGCCAAAACTAAATTCCTCCTCTCTCACCTCATCTTGTTCAATCGTGGATTGATCAGCTGAACCTGCTCAACAACAAACCCATCATTGTCGACAGCACTAAATCTCTAGGTGTCATTCTTGACAAAAGACTCAACTTAATCTCCCATATCAACTCTATTGCCAAGAACACACAATACCAGTTGCGCCTTCTATGGGGGATCCGTCGGTTCTTCCCGGAGAATGACTTAAAAACCTTGGTACAATCGCTGGTTCTCTCAAGACTGGATTATTGCAATTCTCTTCTGACGGGCCTACCCAAATCCCACCTCTCCCCTCCCAAAACCATCCTCCATTCAGCAGCTCGCTTCATTTCAGGGTCTAAACGAAGCGACCACATCACTCCTATCTTGTCCTCTCTTCGGTGGCTTCCGATTGAGACAAGAGCTATTTACAAAACTGCCTGCATCACACACAAAGCCTTGCACATGTCCTCCCCTCGTTACCTGGCAAATAAATTGAAATTGTCCGGAGGCTCTCGACCCTCTCGTAATGCGGAAAAGCTTCTGCTTGAGCCCTCCGTCTTCAAAAGGGAAAGATCTATGGCGCAATCCTTCTCAGGCAATGCGGTGAGAATATGGAACTCACTTCCCCCATTGCTCCATGCCACCTCCCCTACCCGGATCTTCAAAGCTGAACTCAAAACTCTTCTCTTCCAAAGACACTTTCAGAACTAATACTTTCATTCTCCGGCCCCTCTTGGAAATTCGCTCTTCATTGTAAATTTATATTTTTTCCTGTGCATCCCTCACCCCTGCGTGCTGTGTTGGATTTTGTGTTTGTGTACCCTTTATTCTCAGGCCCCTCTTGGAAGTTCGCTCTTCGTTGTAAATTTGTATTTTTTCCTGTACATTCCCCACCCCTGTGTGCTGTGTTGGATTTTGTGTTTGTGTACCCTTCATTTTTAGTCTGTGTAATATTATATTCTGTACCACTTTTCTCTTGTAACGTAACTAGCTCTATTGTACAGCGCTCTGACACCTTTGGGTAATGTCCGCGCTTTATAAAAATGCACTAAGTAAATAAATAAATAAATAAAGGTGACGTGATAGCTGTGTGACAGGGTGCTGTCAAGAGGCAGCAATAAGAAATATTCTTGTGGTACAGCTAGTATGTACAACATCTACATACTATTCATCCCCGCAATCTTGCTTGGGAAGAAATGAGACAAGCAGCAGAAAATCCTGCAACAAGTGTTACAAGCACCTCAAAAACATCATCATCCATGGTTCCTTTGAATATTAGGCCTGAAGACGCTTTCCATTAAGTGCAAGATGGTCATCTGTTATGGTGAGCAGTCTGTGGATGCTGTTTGTGCTGCCCAGAGAAATCACCAGTGTTCATTTTGGTTGTTGTTTTTTTCTTGTTGGAATGATAATTAATTCTAAAAGTTGATGTTTACTTTGTTCCTTTTTTTGTTCAGTTTTTTAAGAAACACCAACAAAATTCAAAATTATTTTAAAACACAAAAAAATATATAAAAGAAAAAAAAAGTTCTTCTCAGAACTACCTTATCTGGTTAAAAAAGGAAAAATAATTGCATGATAATGTTTGAAAGTTTGCTTGAGTGTATCTGTAGAGTATGATTGAGTGACAGAATGTATTAGTTGTTAATGGTGATTATATGAATGCATCACTATTGCCTGCATGACTGCACAAGAGTATTTCTAATGTATGAGGAGGATATTAGATTGAAGGTGCTTAGGAAACTGCGGATGGGTGATTGAGGAAGTGCATGGGAGTGACAGAGATAATTGTAGGTATACTCGTCTTAGTGGCTAGGCCACTCCTTAAGTACATCACTAGTAATTGGACTGATTACAGTGCTACAGAGAGAGTGCCTGGTCAATTTATAAGTGCTTAGGTATTGGCAGAGTGATAGGATACGAAGATAGTTCTGGATGGGTCATTGAGGAAGTGCATGGGAGTGCCAGGAGGAAAACTAGGTTGTATGAGTAGTACCTTAGTATTTACAAGAGTGTACTAATAGTATGTATGGGGTTAGAGGTCTGCATGTATAGTGCAGTGAATATTGTAGGTGTACTTGTGTTACTGGCTAGGCCATCCTATAAGAACATAACTAGTAACTGTAAAAATTACAGTGCTGCAAACAGAGTGCATGCTGAATTAAAAAGTGCTTAGGTATTGGCGGAGTGATAGGATAAGTAGATAATGCTTAATGGGTAATTCAGGAAGTGCATGGGAGTGACAGGAGGAATCCTAGGTTGTATGGGTAGTACCTTAGTATTTACAAGAGTGTTCCAATAGTATGTATCTGGTTAGAGGTCTGCATGCATTGTGCAGAGAATATTGTAGGTGTACTTGTGTTAGTGGCTAGGCCACTCCTTAAGTATATCACTAGTAATTGGACTGATAACAGTGCTGAAAAGAGAGTGCATGGTCAATTTATAAGTGCTTAGGTATTGGCAGAGTGATAGGATAAGAAAATAGTGCTGGATGAGTGATTGAGGATGTGCATGGGAGTGACAGGAGGAATCCTAGGTTGTATGGGTAGTACCTTAGAATTTACAAGAGTGTTCCAATAGTATGTATCTGGTTAGAGGTCTACATGCATTGTGCAGAGAATATTGTAGGTGACTTGTGTTAGTGGCTAGGCCACTCCATAAGTACATCACTAGTAATTGGACTGATAACAGTGCTGAAAAGAGAGTGCATGGTCAATTTATAAGTGCTTAGGTATTGGCAGAGTGATAGGATAAGAAAATAGTGCTGGATGAGTGATTGAGGATGTGCATGGGAGTGACAGGAGGAATCCTAGGTTGTATGGGTAGTACCTTAGAATTTACAAGAGTGTTCCAATAGTATGTATCTGGTTAGAGGTCTACATGCATTGTGCAGAGAATATTGTAGGTGACTTGTGTTAGAGGCTAGGCCACTCCTTAAGTACATCACTAGTAATTGGACTGATAACAGTGCTGCAAAGAGAGTGCCTGGTCAATTTATAAGTGCTTAGGTATTGGCAGAGTGATAGGATAAGAAGATAGTGCTGGATGAGTGATTAAAGAAGTGCATGAGAGTGACAGGAGGAATCCTAGGTTGTATGGGTAGTACCTTAGTATTTAGAAGAGTGTTCCAATAGTATGTATCTGGTTAGAGGTCTGCATGCATTGTGCAGACAATATTGTAGGTGTACTTGTGTTAGTGGCTAGGCCATTCCATAAGTACATCACTAGTAATTGGACTGTTTACAGTGCTGCAAAGAGAGTGCCTTGTCAATTTAGAAGTGCTTTGGTATTGGCAGAGTGATAGGATAAGTAGATAGTGCTGGATGGGTGATTGGGGAAATGCATGGGAGTGACAGGAGGAATCCTAGGTTGTATGGCTAGTACCTTTGTATTTAGAAGAGTGTTCCAATAGTATGTATCTGGTTAGAGGTGTGCATTCATTGTGTAGAGAATATTGTACGTGTACTTGTGTTAGTGGCTAGGCCACTCCATAACTACATCACCAGTGTAGTGCTTGTGTTGTGGCACAGTGATTAGATAAGGACATGGTACTGGCTGAATGATTAGAATATTGCAAGGAGACTACCTGAAGAAATGCATAACTGCTTGGGTATCAACAGTGATATTGAATTAGTACATGCTACTAGTAAATGACTGAAGACATGCATTATGAATAACAGAGTGATTGGTGGACTGTATCATTAGTACTTGAGGTATGTTACACATTAATGATCAGTAAGTAGGTGGTTAGAGGTTTTTATGGATAGTGCACAGGTGAATATAGTACTGGATGGAAAGTGTTTCAATTACTTAATCTTACCTTTACAGTAGTAGATATCAAAATATTCTAAAACATTTTTGCAGTTGTTTTTTATAATTTAAATTTTAAAAGCTTTCGAACTTTAGAACTAGGGTCTGCAAAAGAGAAGAAAAAATACAGCTATAATATATAAAGTTATAATTTGTAGAACACAACATAATTTTAGCATTATATAAATTATTTAGTTTGCCTTTTTTGCTGTTCTCAGAATATATTGATTTTCACTATAGATAGTGATTTCAATGTTACTCATCACATAACAACGGGCAAAAAAAACCAATCAATAAGATTGTTTAAAAAAAAAATCTGTATCAAAAATATTTTCAATATAGTCAAGTATGTCTGTACATTGCATAAAAATGACACATCCTCAATAACATAGCATATAATAAAAATCTCAAATATATAAAATGCTTCTTTCTAAGAGAATTTTGTCACTATAATATAAAAGAACAGAAACAATAATTCAATCAGCTATTCTTCAAAACTTGCATATATTCTAAATAATGTTCATTAAAACATTTGGTGTCAGAATATCCCTGAAAAATTGCTTAATTCATATCAATATCTTTCCTCTAGGCCAAATGATATTCCTGAGATCCTTTATATTGAAATTGTCCAAAGTAATCTCATTAATACATATTAACATATTCCCAATAGGCCAAATTATGTTCTTAGAACTTTGGCTTTAAAAATATTAGGTATGAGTTTGGTAATTCGTTAGGCAAGAGATATCTAAAAATCAAATGAGCATCATTACAATATATCCATCCTTTATTGCATTTTAAATAGACAGCGTAATGTCCAGATGTTGTAGAAGGTCCATCGTGGAAAATAATTGCTACTGCTACAAAGGTTCTTCCTGATATTGATAGCTGACTTGCTACAAATTTTTTAATTAAAGTTTCCAATTTTCTTCCATCTGCTCTACAACGTTGTATCATTAAAATTATATATTGTCCAATAATGTTGATATCATTTCTGATATGTATTGGCTACACTCCATGTTTTGATTTGCTGCATTAACTAATTTGTTGAAAGACACTGTTTTACAGTCTGGTATTGTTAAATAAATGAATCTTTCAGTGGCTATGTTAGTGGTAGAAGTAAATCTACAATTTTAACATTCATGTTCCCATTTCTAACGAAGTCCAAACAGATTTTCAATTTGTATTCCTTCATCTTCCAATACTGCAAGCATACACATTAGAAATTCCTGAGCATCTTGTTGCACATTCTGTGTAAATTGAGTAGAACCAGAATATATATTCAGAAGAATTCGAATATCAGAAAGACTTTGGATTTTAATTTTTATCAGTTTTCTATTTTTCAAAAATAGAATGCTACAAAGAACAAAACCTTTTTTCTCGATGCTCCATAATTTGCTCTTGCAGATTTTCTAGAAAAAATACAACATTCACCACTACATTTGCATAGCAGTTGATACCTGGACTATTTTCTAACTGATATCCCACAATCTCTTCAATAGTGTCCTTTTTCTTTTTGTGTGGAATCTCAACATTATCTTGATTTTTTTTCTTATTTTCAACTTCACTACAGATATTCTCATATCTTTAATTTTGACTCACTATACGCTTTTCATATACAGGATATTCACCTAAATTGGGATCATACAGTCTTCGTAACCGATTATACTCTCTTACACAGTTTGCATCTGCACTAATCTTTCCCTCATCCAAATCAATCAAATGCAATCCAGATAAAGTTCTGACTAGGGACAAAGCAACATATGTCAAACCTTCTTTAAATACAGTACTTCCAATGTTTACCAAACCACTGTCTACACTTAAACCTTGAGATATATGAATAGTCACTGCATGTGCTAAAGAAAGAGGAAATTGTTTACTACGAACATACAGATCTTTAGCAAGCAAAAAACAAACAGAACAACAAGCAATTTGTTTTACTTCATCAATCTGATCAAATCTAATTTTCAAAAATTCGATTCCATCTCTTTTTTGATAAGAAACAAAATCAACAATTTTTCCCATTGCTCCATTTACTAAACCTTTTTCCACATCCAAATTCCGCCGTAAAATAACCCGACAGTTAACACACAAATATAAATTCTTTTCTAAACCAGCAGTTTTAGATATAGTCTTTTGCAAAGAATCCAATTTTGTTCTTAATTTTTCATTCAAAATAAAAGTAATTCCTTCATGCTCTATCTTATTAATGGCTTCCATTTTTATTATTTGTTCATTTTCAAGCTTTAAAAGTTCTTCATTGAATGTAGAACACTCTCACAGTGTTGGCACTAGGCAGATTATAGATTTATTTTCTGCAATTTTTTTGTATATTTTTTTATGAACTATATTTTCATTTGAAAACAAGTTTGTAAGTAGCCGACTTTGCAAAGCTTGTTTGCCATGTTCTGTCAATAGTCCAATTCTTATATCTTGAAGAATGGTTCCTTAATCTCCATCACTTGCCTGTCGCATATTTTCAATAAGTTCTTTGTATTCAAAATATGACCACATTTTAACATTTCCAACACTTCCCAAAGACTTTCTGGTATCTTCATGCACAAGCATTTAAAATACTAGTTGTCCTTTTATAGGAGTAAGTTGCAGTAGATCACCAAAAACTATCACATGTTTTCCTCCAAATAAGACATCGTATTCTGTTTTTAGAATTTGCTGCGTTCTTAAATGCACAAATGCGTGCATTAAGTTTGAAACCATGCTCACCTCATCAATAATCAGAAGTTTAATTTTCTTTAGTACTCTTGAAACTTCATAACAAGCTTCGCCAGATAGCTTGTGATATTCCAATTTATTTTCATGCTCTACAGGTAGCATTCATAAACGATGTAATGTAATTCCCTTAATGTTGTGTGCTGCCAACCCAGTTGGAGCAGTTACAACACAAGACAGATGTGAGTCAGTTGTTTTCTGTAGGTAACTGGTCAAAACTTTAATTAAGAGACTTTTTCCTGTACCAGCTTGACCACTGACATACATTCGGATAGGTTGAAATGATGTGCATGTGCATTCTTTGTTTTCATGAAGAAAACCATGATCGATCTGTTGTTTCACTTGCTGATATATTTCTTTCTGTTCAATATTCAGTTGTTCTTCCAAGTTTCCTAAGTCCGTCATGTCTTCTTGAGCTTGATGCATTGCTGTTTCCACTTCAGTTATAGCAATTGCTGCTTCATTTTCAAGAACTGGTTGTCATAGTGGATCTTGACTCAGTGAAGCAGAACTTTGACTGTCTTGAGAACTGTCTCCAGCAATCTCAGCTGCAATAGTAGCTTCTTGATCAATTTCTTTATTCAACATTTTGAGATAATTTGCAAAAACAGTACATTCAATGCTATCTTTATATGCATTGAAAGAATCTTCATAGCACAGACAATTTCCAAGTAATTCCAGTTCCGTACGCCAAGGCTTGAAGAGTTGCAATAGTGCTAAATAGTAAAATTCTCTTTTATCAGGAGTATCACAACTCAGTTTCCTGTGATTAATCAGATTTCCTTTACTATGTTTCACCAAACATCTTTCTGAACCAATCACTGCATATTTTTCTTCATTTATATTCTCTGTAGTATTTCTCTTAAAACTGTAATATTGCAGCACTTCATAGAGACATATGTTTTCAAGATGAGGACTTCTATTTGGATAGTATGTGTCCAACATGTTTGTTTTAACAATATCTGTGCTGTTCGGTTCATTTAATGCTAAATATTCGATTTCTTGTATAGATTTGAGTACTCGATTTCGCGTTGCAGCAAGATCTAGACTAACCAAAATAATTCCTCTTGACTTTGAATATAAACTTGCAGAGGACAACCAATCTGAGCATTCGTATGCTCCAATCTCTCGATGGGACAGCATCTTCATACTAAAGCTGTACAATTTCTTACTAAGACTCTTCTCGTGGGAAATTTCTTCCCACATTTCTTTCAACTCTGTCTTTTCCGATTTTGTTATGTATGATGTTACATACCGAGCAACAGCAATGGAATTATCTGCAACTTACTGTTTATCCATATTAGCATTCCACATCGAGAGAATAACTGGATTATAATCATTGATATACTTTGATTATTCACTTCTTTTCAAATTGTAAGTATTTTTGGGAGATGTTCTAGTGATGGTATGTCTCACTCCTGACATGAAACTGTTTACTCTTCCTTTGGCTATTACTGGACGTGGAAATCCAAAATGATATTTGGTATAAAACTTTTCCTTCGACTTGTATTTCCGTCGACAGTATTTGCCACATCGATGAGTTTGAAACCGTAATACTTGTTGCCTTAAGGTATTTTCTTCTCTTCTTTTTGGTATAGCACATGTAACATAATCTTCAATAAAAGATAAAACAGTCTCATCCGAATCAGTTCCAAATTTGGGTGCATCCTTGATCTATAGAAGCATATGCATATGAGGAGCACCTCAAGCTTGATACTCCTTTCTCCAAAATAAAATCAATAACTTCTCCAAGAGTAGGATTCCTTTTATTGCAGATAAAAGACATCATAGCTTCAAACCTATGATTGAAATATCTGCATACATTTACAGGATCCAAAGAACACAATTCTCCATGAGTCTTGAATTCAATGTTTTTAATATTTGAATTTGTTTCTCGAAGAAATTCAAGTAAATCATCCCAAGCTTATTCAGCACAGCTTAGGGTAACAAACCACGTAGGAGTTCCTAAGTTCCTTAGCATGCATTTAAGTTCTCCATGACGACGGTACCAATACTCATTAGTACCACACTGACATGCCATCAAATTAATCAGTTGAGAGTCTAAATGATCATCTCTCTGATGTACTTTATCCATAAATTCCTTTGCAGATACATTTTGAAGATGTACTCCTGTTTTTAATATGTGGTTGACTGCATATGAAAGTCCAGACAAGTCACTCTCAAACAAAAGATGAAATGTATATGGGATACATTGTCGAAATCTTGGATCTTCTGCATACAATCTTGTTGTCCGATATTCTGATGCAGGAATCTGTACTGATCGTTCGTCATATCATCCACCTTTTCCAGTTGGGAACAGCTGGGGAAAACAATGAGCTTCCAAACTGTTTCCCCAAACACTCATGGGAGTCCCCTTCGCTTTCTTCATTTGGAATAATTCAATAGTGTTGACCATCACTTCTTTCGAATGAAGTGGATGTACACTATAATGTTCACAAATTTCTTCAGTTTTGGACATGTCCACTTTCTCAATTTGACCACTTGACATTTCACTATCATCTCCTAAAAGTATTTCTTCTTCTTCCACATACACATTTTTGTAGTAATCATTGTTTTTTATAAGATACAATGTTGCCTTTTGCACTTTCCTGGCATCCACTAATTCCTGCCAGATTTTCTTACTCTTAGTAGGAATACCATTAACTAAAATAATTAGTGGCTCACTTTCTTCTTTCTCAACACCAATAGTTTCAATATTTTTCTTTAAATCTAGAGGTAAATATGCAACTCTTCCTTTTAATCCTCTCTGTAAATCAGTAGGAGGCAATTTACCTGTTTTAGGCTGCATACGAACAATAGCCAGAAACGGGTGCACAGATTCAATCAGAATAGACTCATATGTGTTTAAATCTATCAGTTCTGGAGGAATAATTACCAACTCTAGATTATTATGGACAGCTGTAGCTGGCATTTTATTATCCTCTAATTTGTTATAACAATATTTACAAATACATTGATCAGTACCCAAATCAAAGCAATCCTCTACCAACAAATAAGTTACAAATTCCTTCCACTTATCATTATTTTCTCTTTCACTTTTTAAATACAGATCAACTTTCCTAGTCTGATTTTTATAGTGAGTTCGTCAACAGCAAATACAAGTACAATTTGGCCTTTCACACGAAATTACCTTAAGCTTTGTAATTTCTTCTTCAAACTTCTCTGTACCACTATTTTCAACATTTTCTTCAACACCTACTTCTATCAATGTCTCACTTTATCTACTCTCTTCTTTAGGACCAAAGTAATGAAACTCTATTTCATCACTAACTTATTTTACACCTGATATTGACCCATGCAAAAGAGCACTGTTTAAGTCATTTAAAAATATAGCTGAACTTTTTGCGAAATACAATCTCTGACTAACTTCCGCATTTCAGAATGATGTACTGCTAACATTCTAAAATGATGAAAAACACTTTGACATACTTTTCTAGAAAGGCAAGCCAGAGAATGACCTTGCAAATCAGTATTTTGTCAATTTTGTTCTCACTCTGCAAGGATCTAGTCCTTGCAACATCTTAATCTTTTGTTTAACACTTTTTTTTACTATACTCTCGTAAGAAATTCCGTAAAATATCAATAGATTCCTGTTGTATACTTCATATACTACTACAATTCCAAGTATACATTGGGGCTTTAGTACGTCTCCCTAGAACTTCATCAGCTATCACTTCTTCTACATTTCTGGGAACCATCTTTTCTTTTTCAATTGGACAACCGTTTTTAACCTCATAAGCACGACCAGAGGTATCAACTGCATGCAATAAAGTATTGGCTTGAAAATAGCTTTCATCATTGAAAAAAGGTTCTGAACTTGAACCATGTTTCCATTCAGCCAAAAAAAATCACAAAAGTTTGTTCTGTTAAATACTGTCTTCTTTTTAATTTTGGCCTTCATAAAATATATTGGTTTATCTAGTGATCAAATTCTGTTTAAAACTAAAATGAAAAATGTCCTTTTTAAATCAAAAACCTTCTCAACAAAAGTTTCAATCTGTTTCTTCTTTTTATAAAATGCTGATCTTTTTTTTATATTTCTTCACATCTTTCAACAAATTAAAGACAACTATTGTAAAACATTCTCTTTCTTATTTCTTCAAACTGATTCCTTCTCCTTTTACCATAGATTGTTTCTTGGGAATGCAATTTTCCATTAACTTCTCCTGTTTTCTCTTTATTCTTCTTTGTTGTTGGGACATTCAAACTACTTTCCACATTGTGCACACTGTTTTTAGCCTTTTAATTTTTTTTTTTAATTCCTTTGTTCTCTTACCAGAAGACTTTTTCTTTTTCCTCACATGTTGTTGTTCATCTAATTCTTGCTCTTGTGTTTTCTTCAAATAATAGTTCTTTATTTGTTGTTTCCTCTTTTCTGTTTTTCTAGCCATGGTAAGTTTTTTGTAATGATGATGAACAATATCTGTTAAAAGAATTATATATATAATATCATTAAAATATATCTATAAAATATGCTATTGTATTATTAAACAAACATGTTCTACATAAAATACATTTAAACACTTTATTTTCAAATCACTATCCATTTACTGCAGTATATAGGTACTTATTGGATAATTGTAGAACTGAATAAGTGAATAAGTAGAGTATACCTGTATAGAGAACTTCATCAATACTGGATAGATGATTGTAACACTGTAAGTATTAGTACCTGGGTGATTGCATGAGTACATGGCTACTGACTGGGTGATTACAGTACTGCATCAAAAGAGAATGGAAACATTATTAATGCTTGTGTTTTGCACAGTGATTAGAAAAGGACATGGTTCTGTCAGGATGATAATGGAAGTGGACAGAGAGTGAGATTGTGATTGCTGAACTCCATGGCTACTACCTAGATTATTGCAAGAGTGAATCAGTAGTCTGCATAGGGTTAGGGAACTGCATAGATTGTGTACATTTGACTCTAGCACTGCGTGTCTTAATACCTGAGACATTCTACAAGTGTGTGGACAGTGACTGGATAGTTACAGTGCTGATAGTTCACAGGAGGGTGAGTTTATAAGTGCATGTGTTTTGACCCAGATATTAGAAAAGGACAAGGTTCTGTCAGTATGATAGCAGGAGAGGACAGAGAGTGACACTCTGATTGCTGAACTCCACGGCTACTACCTGGATTATTGCAAGAGTGAATCTGTAGTCTGCATAGGGTTAGGGGACCGCATGGATTGTGTACATTTGACTGTAGCACTGCGCGTCTTAATGCCTGAGACATTCTACAAGTGCGTGGACAGTGACTGGATAGTTAGAGTGCTGGTAGTTGAGAGGAGGGTGAGTTTATAAGTGCTTGTGTTTCTGCACAGTGATTACATAAGGTTGTGGTTCTGTCAGGATGATAGAAGGAGTGGACAGAGAGTGACACTGTGATTGCTGAACTGCATGGTTACTACCTGGATGATTCCAGGTGTGAATCAGTAGTCTGCAAGGGGTTAGGGGACTGCATAGATTGTGCACATTTGACTCTAGCACTGCGTGTCTTAATGCCTGAGACATTCTACAGGTGTGTGGACAGTGACTGGATAGTTACACTGCTGGTAGTTCACAGGAGGGTGAGTTTATAAGTGCTTGTGTTTTGGCACAGATATTAGATAAAGACATGGTTCTGTCAGGATGATAGCAGGACAGGACAGTGAGTGACATTCTGATGGCTGAACTCCATGGCTACTACCTGGATTATTGCAAGAGTGAATCTGTAGTCTGCATAGGGTTAGGGGACTGCATAGATTGTGAACATTTGACTGTAGCACTGCACGTCTTAATGCCTGAGACATTCTACTAGTGCGTGGACAGTGACTGGATAGTTAGAGTACTGGTAGTTGAGAGGAGGGTGAGTTTATAAGTGCTTGTGTTTCTTCACAGTGATTACATAAGGTCATGGTTCTGTTAGAAGGAGTGGACAGAGAGTGACACTGTGATTGCTGAACTGCATGGTTACTACCTGGATGTTTCCAGGTGTAAATCAGTAGTCTGCAAGGGGTTAGGGAACTGCATAGATTGTGTACATTTGACTCTAGCACTGCATGTCTTAATGCCTGAGGCATTGTACAAGTGCATCGGAAGTGACTGGATAGTTAGAGTACTGGTAGTTGACAGCAGGGTGAGTTTATAAGTGCTTGTGTTTCTGCACAGTGATTAAATAAAGTCTTGGTTTTGTCAGAATGATAGGAGGAGTGGACAGAGAGTGACACTGTGATTGCTGAACTGCATAGTTACTACCTGGATGTTTCCAGGTGTGAATTAGTAGTCTGCGTGGGGTTAGGGGACTGCATATATTGTGTACATTTGACTGTAGCAGTGCATGTTTTAAAGCCTGAGGCATTCTACAAGTGCATGGACAATGACTGGATAATCAGAGTGCTGGTAGTTGACAGGAAGGTGAGTTTTTAAGTGCTTGTGTTTCTGCACAGTGATTAGATAAGGTAATTGTTCTGTCAGGATGAAATGAGGAGAGGACAGAGAGAAGCACTGTGATTGCTGAACTCCATGGCTACTACCTGGATTATTGCAGGAGTGAATAAGTAGTCTGCATGCGGTTAGGGGATTATGTACATTTTACTGTAGCACTGCATGTCTTAATGCCTGAGGCATTGTACAAGTGTATGGACAGTGACTGGTTAGTGAGAGTGCTGGTAGTTCACAGCAGGGTGAGTTTATAAGTGCTTGTGTTTCTGCACAGTGATTTGAAAAGGTCATGGTTCTGTCAAGGTGATAGCAGGAGTTAACAGAGAGTGACACTGTGATTGCTGATCTAAATGGCTACTGCCTGGATTACTGTAGGAGTGAATCAGTAGTCTGCATGAGGTTAGGGGACTGGATATATTGTGTACATTTGACTGTAGCACTGCGTGTCTTAATGCCTGAGGCATTGTACAAGTGCATGGACAGTGACTGGGTAGTTAGAGTGCTGGTAGTTGACAGCAGGGTGAGTTTATAAGTGTTTGTGTTTCTGCACAGTGATTAGATAAGGTCATTGTTCTGTCAGGATGACAGGAGGAGTGGACAGAGAGTAACACTGTGATTGCTGAACTCCATGGCTACTACCTTGATTATTGCAGGAGTGAATCAGTAGTCTGAATGGGGTTAGGTGACTACATAGATGATGTACATTTGACTGTAGTGCTGCATGTCTTGATGCCTGAGGAATTGTACAAGTGTATGGACAATGACTGGATGCTGAGAGTGCTGGTAGTTGAGAGGAGGGTGAGTTTATAAGTGCTTGTGTTTCTGCACAGTGATTACATAAGGTCATGGTTCTGTCAGGATGATAGGAGGAGTGGACAGAGAGTGACAGTGTGATTGCTGAACTGCATGATTACTACCTGGATGTTTCCAGGTGTTAATCAGTTGTCTGCATGGAGTTAGGGGACTGCATATATTGTGTACATTTGACTGTAGCACTGCGTGCCTTAATGCCTGAGGCGTTCTACAAGTGCATGGACAGTGACTGGATAGTTAGAGTGCTGGTAGTTCACAGGAGGGTGAGTTTATACGTGCTTGTGTTTTGGCACAGAGATTAGATAAAGTCATGGTTCTGTCAGGATGATAGGAGGAGTGGACAGAGAGTGACACTGTGATTGCGGATCTGCATGGCTACTACCTGGATGTTTGCAGGAGTGAATCGGTAGTCTGCATAGGGTTAGGGGGCTGCATATATTGTGTACATTTGACTGTAGTGCTGCGTTTCTTAATGCCTGAAGCATTGTACAAGTGTAAGGACAGTGACTGGATAATGAGAGTGCTGGTAGTTGATAGCAGGGTGAGTTTATAAGTGCTTGTGTTTCTGCATAGTGATTAGATAAGGTCATGGCTCTGTCAAGATAATAGCAAGAGTGGAGAGAGAGTGACACTGTTATTGCTGAACTGCATGCCTACTACCTGGATGTTTGCAGGAGTGAATCAGTAGTCTGCATGGGGTTAGAGGAGTGCATATATTGTGTACATTTGACTGTAGCGCTGTGTGTCTTAATGCCTGAGGCATTGTACAAGTGCATGAACAGTGACTGGATAGTTAGAGTGCTGGTAGTTGACAGCAGGGTGAGTTTCTAAGTGCCTGTGCTTTGGCACAGAGATTAGATAAGGTCATGGTTCTGTCAGGGTGATAGCAGGAGTGGAGAGAGAGTGACACTGTGATTGCTGATCTGCATGGCTACTTCCTGGATTATTGCAGAAGTGAATCAGTAGTCTGCATGGGTTTAGGGGACTGCATATATCATATACATTTGACTGTAGCATTGCGTGCCTTGACGCCTGAGTCATTCTACAAGTGTATGGACAGTGACTGGGTGGTTAGAGTGCTAGTAGTTAACATCAGGGTGAGTTTATAAGTGCTTGTGTTTCTACACAGTTATTAGATAAGGTCATGGTTCTGTCAGGGTGATAGCAGAAGTTGACAGAGAGTGACACTGTGATTGCTGATCTGCATGGCTACTACCTGGATTACTGCAGGAGTGAATCAGTAGTCTGCATGGGGTTAGGGGACTGGATATATTGTGTACATTTGACTGTAGCACTGCATGTCTTCATGCCTGAGGCACTGAACAAGTGTATGGACAGTGACTGGGTAGAGTGCTGGTAGTTGACAGCAGGGTGAGTTAATAAGTGCTTGTGTTTCTGCACAGTGATTAGATAAGGTCATTGTTCTGTCAGGATGACAGGAGGAGTGGACAGAGAGTAACACTGTGATTGCTGAACTCCATGGCTACTACCTTGATTATTGCAGGAGTGAATCAGTAGTCTGCATGGGGCTAGGTGACTGCATAGATGATGTACATTTGTCTGTAGCGCTGCATGTCTTAATGCCTGAGGCATTGTACAAGTGTATGGACTGTGACTGGATACTGAGAGTGCTGGTAGTTGAGAGGAGGGTGTGTTTATAAGTGCTTGTGTTTCTGCACAGTGATTACATAAGGTCATGGTTCTGTCAGGATGATAGGAGGAGTGGACAGAGAGTGACAGTGTGATTGCTGAACTGCATGATTACTACCTGGATGTTTCCAGGTGTGAATCAGTTGTCTGCATGGAGTTAGGGGACTGCATATATTTTGTACATTTGACAGTAGCACTGCGTGTCTTAATGCCTGAGACCTTCTACAAGTACATGGACAGTGACTGGATAGTTAGAGTGCTGGTAGTTCACAGGAGGGTGAGTTTATAAGTGCGTGTGTTTTGGCACAGAGATTAGATAAAGTCATGGTTCTGTCAGGATGATAGGAGGAGTGGACAGAGAGTGACACTGTGATTGCTGATATGCATGGCTACTACCTGGATTTTTGCAGGAGTGAATCAGTAGTGTGCATAGGGTTAGGGGACTGCATATATTGTGTACATTTGACTGTAGTGCTGCGTTTCTTAATGCCTGAAGCATTGTACAAGTGTAAGGACAGTGACTGGATAATGAGAGTGCTGGTAGTTGATAGCAGGGTGAGTTTATAAGTGCTTGTGTTTCTGCACAGTGATTAGAAAATGTCATGGTTCTGTCAAGATAATAGCAAGAGTGGACAGAGAGTGACATTGTTATTGCTGAACTGCATGCCTACTACCTGGATGTTCGCAGGAGTGAATCAGTAGTCTGCATGGGGTTAGAGGAGTGCATATATTGTGTACATTTGACTGTAGCGCTGTGTGTCTTAATGCCTGAGGCATTGTACAAGTGCATGGACAGTGACTGGATAGTTAGAGTGCTGGTAGTTGACAGCAGGGTGAGTTTCTAAGTGCTTGTGCTTTGGCACAGAGATTAGATAAGGTCATGGTTCTGTCAGGGTGATAGCAGGAGTGGAGAGAGAGTGACACTGTGATTGCTGATCTGCATGGCTACTTCCTGGATTATTGCAGAAGTGAATCAGTAGTCTGCATGGGTTTAGGGGACTGCATATATCATATAGTGGAGAAGTGTGGCTCACTGGTTAGAGCAGGCAGACCCTGAAGCAGAGGTCAGACCCGGGACCAGGGTTCAATTCCCGACGCGGCAGGGTCTTGAGCTCAAATGTCCATGGACTCGATAATTTTCGCTTCGGTGCCTGACCTAATCATGGGTTCACACTCTGCAACTCTGGGCATTAAGCTTGCTTAATCTCCACAACGGCCCCCCGCGGCGGGATGCCTGGCTTTCACCTTGGGGATGCCCTGTAGGGGCTATCTCACAGGGAAAAGCCAGGACGGGTTCCCAAGGCAAGCGCGGAGATACCCCTTCGGGGGTCGATTCAGGCGCTATATAAGAAACATAATAATAATAATAATAATATACGTTTGACTGTAGCATTGCGGGCCTTGACGCCTGAGTCATTCTACAAGTGTATGGACAGTGACTGGGTGGTTAGAGTGCTAGTAGTTAACATCAGGGTGAGTTTATAAGTGCTTGTGTTTCTACACAGTTATTAGATAAGGTCATGGATCTGTCAGGGTGATAGCAGGAGTTGACAGAGAGTGACACTGTGATTGCTGATCTGCATGGCTACTACCTGGATTACTGCAGGAGTGAATCAGTAGTCTGCATGGGGTTAGGGGACTGGATATATTGTGTACATTTGACTGTAGCACTGCGTGTCTTAATGCCTGAGGCACCGAACAAGTGTATGGACAGTGACTGGGTAGTTAGAGTGCTGGTAGTTGACAGCAGGGTGAGTTAATAAGTGCTTGTGTTTCTGCACAGTGATTAGATAAGGTCATTGTTCTGTCAGGATGACAGGAGGAGTGGACAGAGAGTAACACTGTGATTGCTGAACTCCATGGCTACTACCTTGATTATTGCAGGAGTGAATCAGTAGTCTGCATGGGGCTAGGTGACTGCAGAGATGATTTACATTTGTCTGTAGCGCTGCATGTCTTAATGCCTGAGGCATTGTACAAGTGTATGGACAGTGACTGGATACTGAGAGTGCTGGTAGTTGAGAGGAGGGTGAGTTTATAAGTGCTTGTGTTTCTGCACAGTGATTACATAAGGTCATGGTTCTGTCAGGGTGATAGGAGGAGTGGACAGAGAGTGACAGTGTGATTGCTGAACTGCATGATTACTACCTGGATTACTCCAGGAGTGAATCAGTAGTCTGCATGGGGTTAGGGGACTGGATATATTGTGTACATTTGATTGTAGTACTGCATGTCTCAATGCCTGAGGCACTGAACAAGTGTATGGACAGTGACTGGGTAGTTAGAGTGCTGGTAGTTGACAGCAGGGTGAGTTTATATGTGCTTGTGTTTCTGCACAGTGATTAGATAAAGTCATTGTTCTGTCAGGATGACAGGAGGAGTGGACAGAGAGTAACACTGTGATTGCTGAACTCCATGGCTACTAACTGAATTATTGCAGGAGTGAATCAGTAGTCTGCATGGGGTTAGGGGACTGCATAGATTGTGTACATTTGACTGTAACACTGCGTGTCTTAATGCTTAATTACGAGATTGAACAATATGGAACCACTAAATCACTACTCATGTACTTACAATATCAAATATTCCCTACCTTTGCAATCCTCTAATCTGTCAAACAACTCTCATTAATTCAGTAAATATGCATACAACTATATAAATACAATCTAAACAAATACATGAGTCATAACATACTATGTACTTAAGTATATAACTACTACATACCAGAAAGAGTAAAATGTACTGCTTTTCTATTGAGCTACATATTGCCCATTAAATCTAGAAATATGCAACATCATCAAACTGTACCTCTCAACAGACTTAATGAAAAAGAGTAATAAACCACACCTTTTTTATGAGGATTTCTAAAACCACACAAACTATACAAACTAATAACAGAATCATAATTATTAATACCTTTTCTGATCATCTTGGAAACAGCATAGTTGTACCTCATTTTACCAAACTATCTATAATAATGCAATATTATTAAACTGTACCTTTTTACAGAGAAGAAATAATTATGCCGAATAAAGTATACCTTATATGAACATTTTAGAAAATACATATTCTTAGTGCATATTTAACCAATTAATAATAAATAAGAAGCATCATTCAACTATAACTTTCTATACATTTAAAAATATAGATATTACTGCACAAACTGTTTTTTAAACAAACCTCAAGTACAAAAAATATAATCCTAATTTGCATCTATACTTTTAATAATATATTTCAAACAACACAATGTTATAATAATGTCAAATCTATTTTAAATAAACCTCAAAAATATATAACTCACCTTTTGAATAAATCTGTTGAATGGAAAATATCATACACTCAGACAGGATTTTCTTTTACACACAGTCAAAATAGAACACCACACTTTCCAAAGTCAAACCAGTATTGGCAAAGTTTCCCTCTAATTTTCCATACATATACACATAAGCCACAAATGGTATTGTTTACCAGAGATTTTCAAATTGAAAAACAAATTTCCATTGGTCATAGATAATAACACTTTTCAACTGACATCTTCACCCCTTTTGCTTAATGCCAGTTTCCATAGCAACAGCTCATGCAACATTTAACTTAACTGTCAGGTCAAAAGTTCAACACAGAATGCTGCAAATTACAACAGCAAGTATGGTTGCTTTTGCAAAGCATGCCCTTATCCTTTCTGCTGTACCTTTCAAACATTTGTTACTAACCAATAAAAAACATGCTTTTTAAACAAAGTAAAATGCTTCCTATATTTGAATGTAGAATGTTCTAAACAACCAAGCAAATCTCTACTTTCTTAAAAACAGCATCTTGTCCACCATTTTAGATATATTTAATTCTACCACCTGCCTACCTCAGCTACAGACATCTTTTGATTACCTACAGAGATCTCTTCAAGATGCTTTCAGTGTGCATTGTTGGGCACAGATATGTTTTCTGGTGCAAAAGGTATGCTGAAAGCAGAGGTATTGACAAAGATCTAGCTTTGCAAAATGTAGACATTAAATGGATTGGACAGAGAGAATTAAAGTGGCACCAATTCATGCCATTGGCTAAAACCTTTTTGCATCTCCAACCCTGACCTCATGTTTGGGCACTGTGGTGGCAATGACCTAGGCACATTGCCTGGGGTAGGTCTGGAAATGCTAATGAAGGACACCTTTGCAGAATTGATGTTGCTTTTCCCCCAAACTGCCTTTGTCTACTCTAACATATGCCAAAGACAGAAATGGAAGTGGTCCAATTATTTTAGTCCACAGATTGAGAAAGCTAGAAAAAATGTTAATAAATCTGTTTCTGCTTATCTCATTGACCATAGTATGGGGGCCATTTACAATAACAATCTGCGTTTTGATATGGATGGTATCTACAGGAGTAATGGTGTACACTTCACAGACAAGGGAAACAGAGTCCTTCTCAATAACTTAAGACTCTGCATCAGCACTTACATGTAGCTACAGAAATCTTCCAATAAAAGCAAGGGCTCTTTTTAGAGCCACCCAATATGCTAATATATAGTATAGGTTTATAATGAAAAAATCTTACATTTTTGTGCAGGGAGTCGCACACCCAGCGTGATTAGGAGTCATGCACCCCTTGCGTTCACACCAGGGGGCCGCGTTGGGAGTCGTGCACCCCTCGTGTTCACACCAGGGGCCTCGCTGGTAGACACGCACCCCTCGCATTCACACCTGGGGCCGTGCTGGGAGTCATGCACCCCTCACGTTCCCACCAGGGGGCCATGCTGGGAGTCGCGCACCCCTCGTGTTCACACCAGGGGGCCGTGCTGAGCGCCTCGCTGTGGACGCGACTCCAAATTTAACCCAAAAAAGTCCAACTCCTACCAGTAATTTTTATTCGCCCCGGGGACCCCTTCCCCGGGGCCTAGTCACTTTTTGGGACCATGGGGGGAGCCCCAATACCCCCACGGTCCCACATGCTCCCCGCGTCCTGCAGAAGCCGGCATTGCTTTTCCACACTGGGAGCTGCTGACATGCAGCTCCCCATGGTGAAAAGCAATCTGCTTTGGATTTTGGAAGGGAGAGCAGGTTTCCCTGCTCTCTCTACCAAAATCCAAACCAGAGTTTGCCATGGTAGGGCAGAACATGTGCTCCTGCCCTACCGTAGCAAACAGCGGTGTCTCTGGGGTGGGCACCCCGGGACACTGCATGAGCCAGCCCTGGGGGGTCGTGGTCCCCAGGGCCATCGAAGGCTCCAGGACCCCCGCATTTAAACAGTTAGTGCCCTGGGGAGGTGGTGGTCCCTGGGGCATGTAGGGGGGCTTGAGCCCCCCACAGGTATTTTTAATTTAAAGAATAGAGCCCCGGGGAGGTGGTGGTCCCCAGGGCTGCGGGGGCCCCCGCGGGCCCCCGCTTTTCTTTTCCAAAATCCCCCCAGGACCTGGCCAACCCAGGGGCTTAAAATTAACGAGGCGAGGAAGCCCTCCCTTCATTTTTTTAAATTTGTTGTCCGGATCCGCGTACCCAGCGCGCATTCCGCTGTTTTAAAAAAAAAAAAATGCTTTTTTTGACCCTGGGGGTCCTTGTGGGACCCTCTGAGCAGTGCTAGGGGGTCAGGGTGTTTCTACTCTACCCCCTTTCCTGTTTTTTTCCATCTTTGTTTCCCTGTTTTCTTCTAACTCGGTTCTACCGAGGCACAAGATGGCTGCCAACACTTCCTGGTTTGGAGTGTTGACAGCCAATTAGAATGAAGCTCCTGGTCGCGAGGGTAGGCGGATCCACCGCTACTCTATATATCAAAACTATTATTTTTTTATTTTCTCAACAACTACTGAACGGATTTACACCATTTAAGAAAAAGAGTTCTTTCTGAAACAAGGGCTACCTTTATGTCAAATTTGGTGTAATTCCGTTCAGCAGTTCTGGCTGTGCCGTGTCTAAAGTTTCCTATGAAAAATAACATGGAGAAAACACGTTTTGGGCCCCCCCTTTTTTCTCGGCCCCTGCTTGTCGAATCACCCTGAAACTTTTAAAACAGGAGCTGACTAGAGCGCCCCACGAGTTTTGAAAATTTAGCGAAGATTCGTCATCCAGCGCCAAAGTTATTGGGAAAACAAAAAGCGCTTTTCCTATGGAAACTAGGTCCTAACTAAAACTATCTACTGGCGACCGGCAGTAGATAATATATATATATATATATATGTATCTATCTATCTATCTATCTATCTATCTATCTATCTATCTATCTATCTATCTATCTATCTATCTATCTATCTATCTATCTATCTATAGATATATATATATCTATATATATATATTATATATATATATATATATAGATAGATATATAGATAGATATAGATATATCTATATATATAGAAAGAGATGTATTTAACTCCTTATTTTGTAAGTTGATTTTGATGATGGGCATGTGCAAGGGGTTTGCAAGCATGCATAAGGGCCCTTTGAGCATTGATTCTTGAAGCTAGAGTAGGTGGCGAGGAGGCTGCAAGACCATGATTCAAGAGATGGTAAAGCATTTCACAGTTCTGGGTTCTGATATCAAAGTCACAGTCATGTAATTCATCCAAACTATTTATTGAACTTGAGTAATGCATGGGGCGTGGCTTGGACTCCAGTGATGGCGGACGTGTGAGCCTGTTGCTCTGCGTCGGCCCAATCATAATACTGAAGTTCCCAGCTATGTAGGGCGACTGACGAAGCAGGTCCAACTGCCTCGTGGTCGCGGAGAGCACTGCACCATGAATAAACCAAGAAGGGGCCAGGCGTGCGTGGCTGCAGAAAGCCAGCGGAGGCAGTGCACCCCTCCGGGAGACACGGGGTAAGGAGCAGCAAGGGAGTCCGGTGGCCTGAGGCCAGCAGTGACTCTTTAAAGAGGAAGGGCCCAGGCCATGGCCTGGCCAGAACTGACGGCACTCGCTCGTAAACACCAGACCTCACACCGGCTGTGACTCCATGATTCCCAGAGTCGAGCACGGCATGTGAGGAGCAGCAGGGGGCTGGCAGGACACTACAGGTCTGGGCCGTGTATACTAGTAGGGACTGTGGCCCCCGCCAACCCTGGCAGATTGGTAGGCCCACGTGAGTTCCTTAAAGGCCTTAAATGGAGGGTTCTCTTCACTGGCATTGTCCCTGGGGGACTTGGTCCTGAGACCCTAGGGACTATGCCCTACTCTTTTGTGCCACTGGGCCTGGAGGAAAGCAAATGCTATTGGAAACCTAAGAAACCTGGCCTGCACTGGGTGGCCACTGGGAGAAGGAAAAGACCTGCTTCAAAGTAGAAGTAACTGGGGAATGACTGCAGCAATAGAGACTATGGGCTCAAACCGGAGCTCGGTGGTATTTTGGCGACCTTTCCAGGCTGGGAGGGGCAGCACTGAGACCTCCTCCTGACCCATAGACCCACAGTTGTTTGCTGCTGGAAACCAGAGTCCCCAGGCTCTACCTGATTCCCCAGATATTCTGGGCATCCAATTGGGGTGCTGCTCCATGGACCCGGGGAGAACGCGGAAGTTGACACATCATTGCTGTGGGACCCTGAGCTGCCCTCCTGGGCCTACCCTGACTCTGGTGTTTCACATACAGGCTTGTAATAATAAGAACCTGCAGAAACTGTATACCGTGTCTCCCTGCACGTCGCCTACTGGAGACTTCAGGCCAGGTTGGAGTCCTGTTCATTGGAGACAACTGAGCATGGGCTTATCCTGTACCAACCAGCTGTGGGGGAGGGAGAACGAGGCTTAAATCAGCAGTGACTGGTTAACCACAGTGTATTGGGGAAACTTGGGAGTGATTGAAAACAGGCTGGTCCCGAAGACTCACTGCTTGCAATC
Source organism: Triturus cristatus (assembly GCF_964204655.1). Classification (NCBI taxonomy): domain Eukaryota; kingdom Metazoa; phylum Chordata; class Amphibia; order Caudata; family Salamandridae; genus Triturus; species Triturus cristatus. Next base: position 463,379,143 of record NC_140594.1, read on the forward strand.
TAACACATTTGGTGCTCTGTAGACGTCCCTAGTCACCCACTCATCACAGTGATGGGAAAGGCTGGAGTGAAGATGGCCAGGTGCTGGTGGAACGAGGAGATGACACCCCGAACAACAACAATAGTCCCTGCTGGGCCCAGTGCAACAACAATTGGCCAAGATACTTGAATCCATTGTGGACGCCAAATCCACTCTTCACCAAGTTATAAGTATGGTGTCAGTGGGGCAGGGACTGCTACGCATGGAACATCGTAAATTAGTGGAGAGAGTGGGGATGGCAGAGGCCTCCATTGCCAAACTTCACCTCACACATCATTCACTGACACACCAGGATAAGGAACTTTCTGATCAGGTTCACACTTTGGAATGCAGAGCGAAGGACGCCAAAGAACATCCAAGTGATATGGCTACCTGAGAGAACAGAGGGCAAAGACATGCTAACATTTCTTGAAACCTGGCTCAGCACTGTGGTGACCCCAGAGGGCTTGTCCACCTTCTACACTCTTGAAAGAGCACACCGGGTCCCCGCCCGACCGCCTGCGCCTGGCTGACCGCCAGGTCTAGTGGTGGAAAGACTCTTGCACTTTAGAGACATCCTCCCCCAGAAATCAAGCATGGATGGTTAATTTGTGGTTGATAATATCAAGGTATCATCTTCTCTGAATACACGCCCGAGCTGCAACAGCGTAGGACCTCATTTGTTGAAGTTAAGAAATTGCTACAGGAAGAGTGCTTGCAATATTATCTAATCTTCTCTGCTAGGCTCTGCATGCTGTTAGATGGATAGTCTTATTTCTGTGAGGAACCCGGGGCAGCCTGGGAGTGGATTGAAACCTACAAACCGGGCCAAGATCATCACTCTGTACATCAGGTCCGGAGGAGATCACAACACAGACCGTCTAAGAAAACAAACCCATCTCAAACTGAGAAGGAAAGAACGTTAGCACTTCAGGCTGTGGCTGAGATCATGAAGCCTAGAGAATCTGCCTTAAAAGGGGGTTCGTCTTCAGTGAAGGGGAGAGGAGACTCTGACTCAGAGCCCTCCAGGGCAGATAGCATCCCACTGCTGACAATTACCCCCAGATCTGCATGAGACCTATAAGTAAAATAGCATGACCAGATAAGATAGCACAAGGGAGCAGGGTGGGACGCCCTGTTGTTAATATGAATTGTTGAACTGGATTTTGTTGATGTATGGACCAACGCGGGTCGACCTGACCACCATAGCCTGTGCATAGCAACCTGCCCCAATCTAGAAGACTGCACCCAAGTCTGATTGCGGCCTTCTGTGAAGTATGATGCACCATTTACGGTTTGGGTGGCTGGCCATTGCCAGACTTCTCTGGGGAAGGGAAGTTAGGCCTTGGTTGGGATTTGTTTTTAACTTTTTTGTTCTGTTCTTATGCCAGAGAGGTGCTAGTTTGATTTTAAGGCCCAGTAGGTGGGCAGGGGGGATGGGGAACTAGGATGGGACTGATGTCCTGCAAATGGCATCCATACATCACACACTAAAATTCCTGACATGGAATATTAGGGGGATGGGGTCGATATCCAAACAACATAATATACATAGATGTTTACAGAGAAGGGGGTACAGATTGCCCTGCTGCAAGAGACACATCTTATAAAAACCAAAGTGGAGAAATTGCATAGATGCTGGAGAGAACAGATCTATGCAACCACATATTCCACATTTGCCAGGTAAGTTTTAATTTGGATAAGAGCTTAAGTTCCCTTTGAACCCAAACACACCTCTGGGGAAGCGCCCACTGATCCCACTGTGGTGACAACCCTCTGATGCTGGTAGATTCCTGCCTCCGGAAAACCCTGTATTAATACTTGACAAGGGGAAACCCGTGAGGTAGGAAGGACCCAGGGTACTTGCTAGTTTGAAAAACAGGAGGTCCTTCAAAAACAATACAATATGCGATAAATATAGACCAGAATCGGCTCTATATAATTTGTACAATGCCCAGCCGGACATTGAGGTTTTAATGATCAATAAAAGTAATTTTTAGATATACGTTAGAATGTAGAGTGGGACACAGTCCTTTGTCCTTACACACTAAACAAAAGGTACAGACAGTCAAACATATAGAACATTTATCAGGCTGAAGAGCGAAGCTTGTAGCCAATACGAGATACAAGGGCAAGCTTTCATGAAGGTACAGTGTCATGCACAATTTTTAACATATGCGTTTAACATGCATGTTTGTACATGGGGTCGACGACGTTTCGATCTATTCAACCAATACATAGATCATCATCAGGACTAGAGAGAATAAAAGCCTGCAACAAGGGGAACTTGCGATCGTGCAGTTCCCCTTGTTGCTGGCGGACCTTGGATTGTCAAGCCGCTACGCTGGGTAGCTGATTAACTCCCCCCACACGCCACGGCGTACAAGTGTTTTCAGCTGTGCCATCACATGGAATTGTCCGGGCCGGTTGATCCCCGCAACTACTTCCTCATCTGGATGCGTGTTAATTAATTCTAGGAGTTTTTCGTCTCCGATTCGGGAATTATACTTTCAGGCTTTTATTCTCTCTAGTCCTGATGATGATCTATGTATTGGTTGAATAGATCGAAACGTCGTCGACCCCATGTACAAACATGCATGTTAAACGCTTGCCCTTGTATCTCGTATTGGCTACAAGCTTCGCTCTTCAGCCTGATAAAGGTTCTATATGTTTGACTGTCTGTACCTTTTGTTTAGTGTGTAAGGACACAGGACTGTGTCCCACTCTACATTCTAACGTATATCTAAAAATTACTTTTATTGATCATTAAAACCTCAATGTCCGGCTGGGCATTGTACAAATTATATAGAGCCGATTCTGGTCTATATTTATCGCATATTGTATTGTTTTTGAAGGACCTCCTGTTTTTCAAACTATCCGGAAAACCCTGGGCACAGCCAATGACACCTACTTTTCTTCCAACGCACATACAGCATCCACAGCGCTGGTAGAATGGGAGGCATTTCAGGTGGTGACAAGGGGGTTCTGTTTGGGACAGTCGATTGGGGTACAGCATGAATTACACCAAGAACTGCGTAACCTGGAAGACAAACTACATGAACTGGACAATGTACAAGGCTCAAACATAAAGACATCTGAATCTATTGAAGGGCACATGAGCATTGTACCATCAGGCCCTTGAAAGGCTGAGGTGCATGGTTACAGGGGATACCTCACTAGAGTGAAGGAGGAAAAAGGCAGACCTGGCCGCTTACTAGCCTGGTTGATTAAACCAGGGAAACGTGGTTCCCCAATCACACATGTTCGTACGAAAACAAATCATTCTGTTCATGATCCAGAGGCTATTAACTCTCTGTTACGAGATTACTATGACTCCTTGTACAAAGCAACCCCACAAATACCTCAGAAAGCGCAACATGCTTTTCTATCAATGCTGCCACTTAAAAGATTGGACCGGCAGGAAAAAGAAACGTTAGGCGGACCGATAGAAATCCAGGAAATTCGGACTGCCATTAAGAGCATTGCCACAGGCAAAACCCTGGGCCCAGATGGTCTCCCAGTGGAATTTTACTCATTATGCACGCTAAAACTGACTCCTCACCCAGTGACACTATATGGGAATCACTGCGGCTTGGGCAGCCTCCCTACATCTGCTAGGGACGCACTAGTGATCCCACTCCCCAAGACGACCTCTGAGGGAGCCCACGTTACAGATTTCCGGCCCCTCTCCATGCTTAATATGGATTTAAAAATCCTTAGTAAAAATATTGGTGCTCCGATTACTACCACATATATCTACACTAATCCATCCAGATCAGAATGGCTTTATTCCCACCTGGAATACATCAATTAACTTACACAGACTGTATTCAATGCTTTACTACCCCGGGGTGTAGCTCCTTCCAATGGCGGCCCTCCTGTCAATAGACCTGGAGAAGGCCTTTGACACCATGTGGTGGGGTTTCCTTTCAGAAACTATGCGACTCATGGGATTGCGAGATGACTGGGTGAAATGGGTGAAAGTACTGTACCCACACCCCTTAGCCAGAGTCAAGACAGGCAAAATGGTTCCCATGCAATATCAGATTTTTGTGGCACCCGACAGGGATGCCCACGGTTGCCCCTTTTATTTGCCCTGGCAGCACTGTTCCGACAGAGAGGCGAAGGGGTGGGCTTGACAGTTGAAGGGCATGTTCATACCATCTCACTTTATGCAGATGACTTCCTGATCTATCTTAGCAATGCCGTACAAGGTTCTGCAGTGGCGCTTGACCTCCTGAGTAGGTTTGAGTATGTGTCTGGGTTAAGGGATAATAAAAAAAAGTCTTGCCTGTTCCCCATTACCCTGAACCTCCTTCTCCCCCCGACCATCCACTGGATCTTAATTGGGCCCTTTCCTCCTTCAAATACTTAGGGATACATAGTTTCCAATCACTTGAGAGATGGGAATCTGGGAAGAGTGCTTAGAGCCCTTAGATCATGTGTATATTTCTAGTGCTCCTTGCACCTTCCAAATATGGAGGGAGTATCTCGGGCAAAGATAGTCATGTTGCTACACCTTCTGTATTTCTGTATTAACCTCCCGACTGTAGTCCCAGTCTCAAACCACAGGCAGGACAGCAGGCACAGCCTTGTGATGAGATAGTGTCCATCTAGTGTACAATGTTAAATCTAGGACTGGTTGAATTGGTATATATGTGTGTGAATATATTTTTTGTGTAATAGTTTTGTAGTACGTTTTTTCACAAATTTGTCCTGCTTTATATCAATATGAGTTTTGTATGACATTACATATAATGTGTGTTATTTAACACTGGTGTTTGTGAATATGTGTTTTACTTCTCAAGACATGCAAAAATAAGCTTGACATTTGCTTAGGGAAGCAGCTAACGCTTTCTGTAGCCTGACCGAAAAAATCTTCTCTTCAAAGCAAGCTCCTGCTCACGCCAATGAGTGCAACTTTTATGTCTAAAAACCAGAAAAGTTCAGGGTTTTTTCACAGAGATTTTATACTTTATTTCAAATTCTTTTTCAGATAAATTAACAAATTGAACATGTTCATTTTCTAAAAAATATATAACCATCCGTATTGTCAAATTGTTATCAAGTCACTTCTTTCAGAGTTTCTAATTAGTTTAATTAGTTAAAACACATGTTTATTAGACACTGCGCCATAATGTAGTTAAGAATCAATTAATACTGCAATAACCTTGTGACAGAGTTGGGCTAAGGCATATGTTGGTCTGTATGTCTGTGTTCCTGAAATAATCTTGGAGATGGTGCTTTGAATGTTCTGTCTCAGGCTGGTGCCCTTTTTTGTTACCAGGCTATCAAATGTGTGTTTCTCTGAAATGTAACAGTAGATGGTTAGATGTACGAGTTAAATAAACTTATCAAACTAATATGAACTCCACATCCACTAAAGAGGCAGAATCAATCTCTTAAACAAGAATGGTAGGCACAATCACATATATGCTACATTTCACTTGTTTTCGAAGCTGCATGATTGAAGCAACCCGACTACAACAAAACTTTCTCCCACAGAGGCCAAACCTTGAACCCTCAGTCTTAAAACCATTCATAACGATGCCATGTAAGCTTACACTACTCTATCACTCTCTGACAGGGGCTGGACATCAGGGACTCTTTCTAAGAACTGCTATGTTTAATGGAGGTTACAGGAGGCTCTATACAAACTAGTACTTGAGAGTACCAGGAGGACAACACCCAAAGGAACAAAGGGGCATATTTACAAACCTCTACGGTAGGGGCTTTGCCACTTAACAGGGCTTAACGCCGCCTTGTGAATAAGAACCCCTTCACGCTATACTTGGCATGAAAGGGGTGGGCACTGGGTGCTGCAGTGGGCGTTTCATAGCAACACCTATTGATTTGACACTGCCCCATATTTACAAGGGCAGCGTAAGTATGGGGCAGTGCCAAAATTAAGACCAGGGAAAACCTAGTCTTAAACAAGCGCAACAAGGAAAACATTTTCATTTTCCCTCATTTTTGCCGTTTCTATGTGTGCTGCGTTGTGCAGCAAACATGGAAACAGCAAAAGGCCATTTATTGTCTATGTGCAGGAAGGTCTCCCTTCCTGCACATAAACAATCTTTAAAAAAAAAAAGATGTTTTGCAACTTCTATGTGTGCTGCATTAAGCAGCACACATAGACATTTCAAAACAGCATTTGAAGATTGTTTATGTGCAGGAAGGGAGTCCTTCCTGCACATAAAGAATGTTCCCATCAACAGAGACCCCTTTGCACTATGGTGTAAGGGTGCCTGCTTTGGCACTAGGCTGCTCATTTTAGTGCCAGCGCAGGGGTAAACGCAGAGCTGCACAATATTGTTGTAAATATGGTGCAGCCCTGCGTTTCAGAAGTGGTGGAGCATGGCGTTATGCCAAGGAGGCTAACACCGCGCTCTGCCACTTCATTGTAAATATGCCCCAAAAAGCCACCTAGGTGCTGAGTCCTCATTCTAGGACAGTCCTTTCAAGGCTTACATTTTTTATCACAGTAAGACCAGGACTGGAGCAGAGCTTTAGATTTTAGAACTTCAGAGATAAGTGGCCAGACTGGTGTATAGATGGAACTGGCAGGACTAAAGGCGAGCTGGCAGGACGGGAGAAGGAATATATGATGTTACTTAGCAGACCATTACTTGGCAATTTTTTACTACAATGTTTTTACATCGCAAATACCATTACTATGTAAGATTTAACTGCACATGCTTTTAGTTTGCAAATACATTTAAAATTACTAAATATGCATTTACTTTGCAGTGTATTACTAAGTATACAACTTCTATGCATGTTTGACTCTTTTACCCTTACCCTCATACAGTACATTACCCTACACTACCCAAACACCACTACACTACCCTAAAACACTACCCTAAACCCAAATACACTACTCAACACTACATAAACACAACCCTAAAACCTAAAAGAAAACCCCCCGCAAAAGACGACTACTATAAACCCGAATGCACTACTCTTCACTACATAAACACAACCCTAAAACCTAAACGACAACCCCCTGCATGACCACTACCTTAAACCCAAATACACTACTCTACACTACATAAACACAACCCTAAAACCTAAAACACAACCCCCTGCACGACCACTAGCCTAAACCCAAATACACTACTCTACACTACATAAACACAACAAACCTAAAAGACAACACCCTGCACGACCCCAAAAACTACATTGCTCCACTTACCTCTCTCTCCTCATGGTCCCTCGCTTCACCGTGCTTCCTCTCTTGTCCTTTTCAAACAACGATGTGAATAGTCAGCAAAGTAATTGACTTTGCTAAGTAACAGTATATGCGAAGTAGAAGCATGCAAACTTAAAGCATGTGAAGTAAAAGATTCTGCTAAGCAAAAAATGCGTTGTAATGGTAAGGCGTAGTAGTGGCCACGAAGTAATGGTAGATTATCCGAGAGAAGAGCTAGTGCAGGAGAAAAGAATCCAAAAGCAGGAGCAAGCCAGAGGGGTTGCAACACACTACATTGCTAAAACCTCGATATATGCACGGACAGCAGGACCATCTGGCAGGAAGGAGCTGGTTTCTGAACAAGAACTGATTGGCCAAATGGGATTAGGTAAAGAACAGAAATCATTTGAAAGTGTGGGACCTGCTCAAAAACAGACAAAACCTGCCCTAGAAGGAAGGACTGACAGAAAAGAGAGTCTCGCCAAAGGGATTTGAGCAGACGTTCCCCACTTGTAGCCAGGTCTGGAAAAAACAGCTGTAACGCTCACACTCCTCTTCCCTCCACTTCTCACTAAAGCACAGCTACATATGACATGATAATACCACCTCTGTGATTCAAAGTTAACTAAAAATACTATTTCTGACTTGTCTTTTCAGAATCCTTAATGTGTACCCTGATTTAGAGTATGGATTTGATCCAGATTGATCTTTAAAAATCATAACACATAATACATTTATACACAGAAAACATGAAGAGCTGGAAAGTGTATGCTGCACACGATAGACACGGTGACACATGAGGCAGAGAGTAGTGTTTTAAGAGGCACCGTAAAAGTGTGCTTTAAAACGTGAGATAAAGAAAACACATTTATAAGTTAGCATTCATATACATGAACGAGTTGAGATAATACATTCTAAATGCATAAGTTGATTATAGACATATATTGACGAGAATTACAATGCTATGTGAAGTGGCCTAATGATTTCTATGTGCCTTTTGCTGAAAATGCACTAGTTGGAAAAGTCGGCGCAAAAGCAAGTAGCAAGGAAGTACAGGTTCGAAATTTTGCAAATTGATACTGGAGACTATGTAGTTTTTTGAAATATGACTGGCGATTTTAGTAGAATTACAATTTAAAAAGGTGCATTTATATGAATATTGAAAACTTTTGTGGTGGTAGGTTATTTCTAACATTAGTCATTTTTATGTAATAATATTGCATCAAATGTATACATTCTTCATTTGAAATTGATTTAATTTCATTACTTTAGAAGTAACATCCGAGCAAATTTTATTTAAGTGTACAATGCTAACTTAAAGGACTTCACAAAATGTTTTTCTAATGTTGAACTTTCCCCTGATTTAATAAAATGAATTGTTCTTTGCAAGTAAAATGTTGCATATTTTCTCCTGTATACTTCTACACTCTGAAATTCTTTAATGCTTTTACAACATTCACAGTGAAATATTCCTGAGGCAATAGAATTTCAGCTATGGCTATAAGTTACAATTTAGGATTTCTTCTCTATCCATGTTAGGCCTGTGAGGACTCGCAAACTTTCTTGCCTCATGAGTAGCATGGGATCCAGCATGATGTTTCAAATCATATTAGGTGACTTGATGTGGACTGAGACATATGATAGACTTTCAATGGTGATGTGATGCTACGTCATTGGCCTTTGCTAAAGCTCTATAAAATAAGAAACCCCAAAGGAGGGGCAACAACTGCCATTCTGATTTTTCATACTTGGAATCCGGATGCCTTGCTAATTGATCTTTACTTTTGGGACTGTTTGTTGCTGCCACAATCAGTATCCCAAACCATTTCTATTTTTTCAAATTCCTATTTTACTTTTAAGCTTTAAGTTAATGTTATAGGTTCTGCGCTGTTAGTATTTGAACCATCCTTCTGCCTGAGTGCAGAGGGACTTTGTACTCTAAATTTAATAACCTTCCTCTAAAGATTTGTCTAAATGGTTGGTGCTTCAACGCAAGCTATAACATTCTTGACCAAAGTCCTTACTGCTCATTCTGATGAATTTTGAGTCTTTACTACAATAACCAAATTAATCTAAATTTGTCTGAGTTTATTATTGAGTCCAATTGATTTTCCATTTTGACTGTGATTAGTGTTTAAATGCATTGTAGAGAGAATCAGTGAGCACTATCAGAACATCAGGTTTTACTTCTCTTGTTTTTTATTGCAATTGCTGAGCTCTTGGTTTCCATAATTCTCACTCAACTTAGCCATCATCATCATCAGTCTTTATTCGATTTAAAAACAATCATAAAAGACACAAACATAGTACATAAAACATAAATTTCAATAAATACGTTAAAATACATTGTTAAAAAATACATTAAACACATCGATGGACTGACATATAATAATAATAAAAGACTCTTTTAAATTATCCCTAATTCAAGAATTAAGAGGAGAAGCCAGACACTGGATTCATTAAAAACCATCAAGGGTACACTTAATTGCTTTTCTCCGCAATGCCCATGCCCAGCCCAAATATTTTGCCAATGCGACAGAGACTATTGTTGAAGAGCTAGTGCGCAGAATGCGTAATGCCACAGCGCAGCTCCTTGTGCCAAGAGTCTTGCACATGGGGGAAAGCCAAACACGCCTTGGGATAGTAAATGCCGGACAGGAAAACAGGAAGTGGGGAGTTGATTCTATTACAGCCCCGCATGCAGGGCACTGCAATTCTGTTTTCCTAGCCCACCTTCCAGTCAAAAATCTAAGAGGCAAGGAGCCAGCTCTAAACTGAAAGTAGAGTTTTCTATCACCCACATTAGTGACCAGATCCCAGTATAATTCAAGACTAGGGGAGTCTTTGGACTCGAGAAAGTTACCGGACATCCCTGTAGCTCTACTCAATACCTGGGAATCTATTCTTTCCCAGTATGCTATTTTAAGAGAACTTTTTGATGGAAACTGGGCTGCCGCTGGGTCATTCCGTAACCCCTCCATACCCATGTCTTTTAAAGACGCATGTAAGTTCTTCAGCCACTCAATTTTATGAAAGACATCGGTTTTTATAATGTCCATAAGGCCATTAGCATAGTGGGAAAGTTCAGGAGTAGTCTCCGCCAGTATAAAACCGGACGGAGCCTTGCAATATCCTTAATAGACCTCCTGCCCAGATCATACCTAAGTGGGATCAGAGGGGTGCTCTGGGGAAGACCAGTTATGCTTCGAAAAAATTTATGCTCCACACTGGTCAAAGTAGCCAGCTGATCAAAACCCCAGAGCTCCGCCCCATAGAGCACAGAGTTTAGGGCCTTCGCTTCATAAACTTGCAATACCGGGCTTATTGATTTAGTGAATGACCTATTAAATTCCCTACTCAGGGCACCAGTTAGCTGTTTAAATCGCAGGGAGGCCATTTCAAGATGCTTACGCCAGTTATTGCTACTTGAAATTTGCATACCAAGATACGTAAAATTGGTTACCATTTCTAGAGATTGCCCATTCATGGACATTCTTTTCCCTCGGAAGCTACTATGAGGGTTGAAGGCCATAAATTTTGTTTTTGCCACATTGACCTCCAAACCATGATCGAGGCAAAAATCATCAAACAGGCGGAGGGCTTTTTGCAGACCATTAGATGTTCTAGATACGATAAGCGTATCATCTGCAAACATTAACATGGGAATGGAAACATCAGCCAACCTTGGAGCATCGGTATTAGCAGAAAGCTCCCATTAATATAGAGAGAGAAGAGCGTGGGTGCCATAGTACAACCTTGCCGCACACCGCGCTCGACCGGGAGCTCAGGGGTGTCCTCACCTGCCCCACCCCACTGTATCCTAGCGTAATTGGACTCGTGCAATCGCATAACCAATGTCAAAATTTCTTTGGGGAGACCTAGCCTCTCAAGAACTGCCCACAACCGGTGGCGGGGAACAAGGTCAAAGGCAGCTCTTAAATCAACAAAAGCTGCGTAGAGACTGCCCTTTCCCAATGTCACCACCCTCCAATGGAGCTGGACAAAGCAGAAGACTTGGTCCACTGTGCTGGTTAATTTGCGAAAACCTGCTTGGAAGGGTGACAAGATGTTGTTATCATCGATCCACTCTTGAATTTGGTTCAGGACCATCCTCCCTACCACCTTCTGGATAGAATCAATAAGGCTAATTAGCCTATAGTTTCCTGGGAGCGTCCTATCACCCTTCTTAAATACAGGGATGATGACAGCCCCCCTCCATGATTTAGGAACTGGTGCACCTACAGCCACAGCATTAGCCAGTAGGGTTATGTACTTACTCCAATTATCTTTATCATGGAGAAAAACATCCGAAGGGACCCTGTCCTGGCCAGGGGCACGTCCACTGGTGACTGAACCCAGGGCCCTTTTAGCGTCTTGGATGCAAAAGGGACCCTGGGAAAAAAAAGCATAATTTGGCGCCCATGCAAAATTAAACACGAAATTGCAGGCGTATTGGGGTTTAAAATAATGGACCCACTCCACCTGTGAAACATAATTGGAAGGACTATCAGGCCGCCCACCTCTGTCCCACTTAAGAATGTTCCAAAATAATCAGGAGTCTCTAGTACGACAAGCGCTTTTTAAATCAAGCCAACGTTGTTCGTCCCAGTTCTTTTTGGCCATTCTTACAGCTTTTTTGTATGTTAGTCTGGCGAAACGGACACAATCCTTTCCTCCATTAGACAGAGCTATCACCAAGTTGGCCCTAGATTCTCTGCAAGCGTCGTCATACCATCTATTTCTCTTAGTTGAAGCCTTATTCTTGTTCCTCGTAGGCTTCATAAAATACGAGCCTATTTCGGCAAACAACTTATCATGGGATTCAGTGACTTTGACACTGCTTGGCACATAATTTAGCATACCCTCAAGCTCAACAATGGAATCAGCTAATTTCTTGTCTATATCGGCAATAGCCAGGACGTTATGCTCGAGCTCACCCCACTTAAGTCTACGCATATCGTTTGTTGAAATTACCTCAGGCAGGCTCGGATCCGTCTCCCCGGCTAGTAGGCGATTACTAGACCACCATCGGTGTGTTACACAGATAGGGTTATGGTCACTCTCAGCTCTAGCCTCAACAACCATATCTAGAACAGATTGCCATAGTTTCAAGCTACATAAAACATAATCAATCCTACTGGAGTGTCGACCGTTATCAAATGTCATCGCCCCTTGTTTATCACCTGGCGTCCTCCCATTCAAGGCCCTCAGACCGTACTCATAGCAGAGAGCATTAACCTGGACAATAATCTCAGTCCACCTTTTTATTGGACTGAGATCAAGCACAGGTACCCCCCACAATTGATCTTCCACAGGGTCTACACCCCACCCAGAGTCAGGGTCTAAAAATGGTTCGAAGGTAATATTCAAATCCCCAACGACGAGCACTCGCCTCGCACCCGAGTACTGGTCTATAAGGGAAACTAAGTGAGCCAAAACCTGGGAGCCCGTCCTATTGGGGTCTCTCATATACAAATTGTAGATATCCAGGTTACCCAGGATCCCAAGTGATACCCTGTCTAGTTGGATATCCTCAGACCTAGTTAATATTGCACAAGCTTCTGGGAATACATCCTGTCGAACCCAAGTTACCAGGCCTCCCATTGGACGCCCCCTAGCACCCTGGGTTGCGGGGACATAAAAATTCAAGAAGCCTTGCAAAAACTGGGGCTCACAGGACCAGGTTTCCTGGAAGAGGCAGACATCAAAGTCGCCTATATAAGCTAACCATTCCGGGGAGTCCATTTTTGACTTTAAGCCTGCAATATTCCAGGAAACCATTGATCCTCCCTCCCTTCCTTGGCCATGAACGTGTGCAGGGATCAGCACAAGACTGCTCACGTCCACTTTGCATTTCCCCGGACAGTTCGGGGGTTAGTACATCTACTATCTCAGCCATCCCATTAACAGGAGAATAATATACATTTTCATTAAACTTAGACTCTCTGGCTGGAATGCTTGGATTAGGGGATGCAATAAGGAACGGCGTCCCAGATACCGGTCAGGCAAGAGCTACTGGGTAGCACAGGTCATTCGCTTCCCAATTTTTCAAAACTGAACTAAATCCTGCTGGATTATTGGGATTAAAATTGTAAAAATACCCTAGATCGTGTACCCCAATTTTTGACTGGTCACAAGCCAGTCGAGAGTCACAGATATGATGCACTATACGACTATCTCCAAAGTTGACAATAATGGAGTCCCCAGGAACATCTTTGGGTCTTGGGCCTACCCAGCGAACCCTTCTAGCAAAAAGGATCTTTCCGTCCAAATAATTCGGGATCGGTCTGTTCCTATTTAGCCAGAAGGTGACTTTGTTTTTCAATTGCTGATAGGATTCCATTACACCTTCTTTTAATTCCGGGACTCCTGTCAGTACGGCTACATAGGGAGTAGAAGCAGGGGGCAAGTGTATGTGAGCCCTGGACAATGTGCTGTTTTTAGCCCCAGATTCCAAAATCCTTCCCTTGTTCTCGCGCTTTTTTCCAGCATTGGTACTACACACAATCGTAGGGTTATCCCCCTCACGGTCAACACGTTGGTTAATAGAATTGTCGATAACCTGAGCCTTGGGGAGAGCAACCTCAGGAGTAACCCCAGGCATTGCTTCATAGTCAGAAGATACCAGCGGGAGAGTGGGAAGAGTAGAAGGCACCCCTAAAAGATTATCCCTTTCCTTAGTAGCTAGTTTGATGACGTTTTTGAGTGAGAAAAAATTGTCTAAGGCAGTTTGTTCTAGTCGATCGACCTTTTCACTAACCAACTTCACCCTTTCCAGCAGTGGTAGTAACAGAGAACGGACCATTTTCTCTATCTGGGGAATCATATTGCTCGATTGGGGCTGATCTCTGTGCCTAGTAGCATTCTCACCTGGTGATAAATGATCATCGTCCTGAATCACCCCGTTGGAAAATTTTCCGTAACATTAGGGTGTTTGGCCTTTCTCCCTCCCTGGGACATCCCTACTCTTTTCCTCTTAGGGTTGGGAGGATTTGCAGCTTTTCTGCTAGCCCTTGTCTGGGGGTAGGTTAAAACAGATTTAGTAGTGTCGGGGGGGCTGCGTGTTGTTATGGCAATGTCGGCTGGATCACCAGGAACATCACTCACTTCTCTACGGATCTGCGATATAGAGGTACTAACCCCAGTGGTCTCCCGTGGAACTAAATCACCTTTATCCTGGCCTGCTAGATTCAAAGGAGATTTTGCCAATGCCAGAACTCCTAAGGATGAGCGTCTGGCTTGTACTAGCTCTGTGGACAGGCGTCGCTCAGTAATAGCACGTTCATGCTCTAGAACTGATACAGCTCTAGTAATGAAATGGTCAAGAGTACCGGTCACAGACCCATACCCACCGGTACGTTTCCTTTTAGTCGCCATCATATGCTATATACACAACACTAAGACCAATATAGTAGGTAACCTAAATGGGGTCAATTAGATGTTAAAATTTTATACCACCCATGTAGAATAATTACAGTATGAAATAATGACCTGTAGAGCAGGACAATGAGATATAATAAGCACTTGCGACTCCAATCAATGTAAATGCGCCCTTCTACCTTAAGTATACAGCCATAGCAGCAACGTTAGAGGTGTGGCCCAGCCCAGTCAAATTCGGTCAGAGACGGGCAAGGACGGGCCCGCCCTTGGCCCGGGCTTCGCCCGGGCGCTGCCCGTGCGCGTCCCGCGCTGCGAGACTGCTGAGGGCCTGAAGTAGGACCCGGGCGCGGTAGGATGACGTGTGCAGTGCTCGCCGGGCGCTGTAGTCTCTGGGGGATGTAGTCTTCCCAGGGCCGTTCCCCTCACGGCAATGGTGGCAGAGGCAATATCGGAGGCAAAGAGGCAAGACTGAGATGCCCCCAACACAAGCCGTTCCCCTCACGGCAGGCTTGGAAAGTAACAGGCAGCAAAACAGCAATCAAGGTATGCGCGCGTCCCGCGCTGCGAGACTGCTGAGGGCCTGAAGTAGGACCCGGGCGCGATAGGATGACGTGTGCAGTGCGCGCCGGGCGCTGTAGTCTCTGGGGGATGTAGTCTTCCCAGGGCCGTTCCCCTCACGGCAATGGTGGCAGAGGCAATATCGGAGGCAAAGAGGCAAGACTGAGATGCCCCCAACACAAGCCGTTCCCCTCACGGCAGGCTCGGAAAGTAACAGGCAGCAAAACAGCAATCAAGGTATGCGCGCGTCCCGCGCTGCGAGACTGCTGAGGGCCTGAAGTAGGACACGGGCGCGATAGGATGACGTGTGCAGTGCGCGCCGGGCGCTGTAGTCTCTGGGGGATGTAGTCTTCCCAGGGCCGTTCCCCTTACGGCAATGGTGGCAGAGGCAATATCGGAGGCAAAGAGGCAAGACTGAGATGCCCCCAACACAAGCCGTTCCCCTCACGGCAGGCTCGGAAAGTAACAGGCAGCAAAACAGCAATCAAGGTATGCGCGCGTCCCCTCGTAAGGAGGGAGGGTCAAGTCACTATTCTTTATTTCTACTGAATGGTCTTGAAAGTGGTGTATCTAAATCTGATTTCAGACTTGTAAGTTGGCTTTCAATTAGTGATCCTCATTGCACTGCTAAGGTAGAGTTTGGTCACCCTTAATTCCACCCCTCCTATTGGCAGAGAAAGATTCATCAGAGGATCATTGTCTCTATGGTAAATGCAAGTGCGACAGACTACCTAATCATAGAGAGCTCAGTACAGTTAGGGTAGCAAGGAGAGTAAGCATACAATATTGAGTTTTGGGCTGTGCTCTATGCTGCAACAGAGGTAATTCTGATTTTCGGCACTGTGGGGAAACTGCCTAAAATTATTTCAGTGCCAACTTTTAAGTCTGATGACATACATATTGTGACACTAACCTGTGATGTTTTACTCTTTGATGTAAATGCAGCAGATTTAAAGTCCCTGAAACACATGTTTAAAAAGCAACATTACCCATTGATATTTCTCCACGGAAAAGTAAGTTACAAACTTGTATCACTTTCAAACACACCACATGGATACATCAATGTGCTGGAAGTAGCAAATACTACAGAAATTGCTGGCATAATGATTTGTATGTAAAACAGGTAGAGTGATACCTACATTTTGATACTGTATCATGCTCCGATATTCCATAAAACAGAATCGTTGGCAGCAGACAAACATGAAGCACTGAAGCTAATCATCACAATGAATATTGGTGTTTGGGTGCGGCAATGATTGACAAGTTGTTCTGCTCTAGTGATTACTAGGCTGAGTACCAGTTTGCTTACATTCACAGTCAAATAGCTTGTCCATTCTATAAAATGTGTTTATATTAGGTCCAAGTGATTTTTTAAAATTTGTATCGTGAATTGTGTTCACCATTTTACAGTCTTGTATGTCTGTGACTGTTTTGAGTGGAACAGAATAACTGTGGCTGAGAGGTGTTTTAATCTTAAACCAGTCTCCTTCTGGTATCACAAATCCCTTTTGTACACTAGGTATGCCCTTGAGATACATTTTTAATTTAAGGTACCAGTCAAGATGTCTTACACAGTAGATGCAAATTCACAGAAGTTTTGTGAAAATTGCAGGTATTTCACAAAGAAAATAGCTATTTCATTTATCCGTAGCTAAAGCACACTGAAACAAATGCGGCATTTACGCCTATTTTATACCTGTTCTTGTTGTTTTTTTCCTATGGGCTGAACATAAAACGCCTAATACAATGCAGGGCTGAAATGTAAACAATTTATTTTGAAAACCCACAAACACGGGAAACAGGAAGGATGTGAGTTGGGAGTGCGGGTCTTGAATAACAGAGCCATCTGAAGCAGAGTGAGCCAAGGATATGCCAGCAGTAACTATGCATTATTAAAAATAATAAAAACTGCAGTTGGGTAATTAACAACAAGGTTATTAAAAACGTTCTGACCTCCTTTATTGTTCAAACAGACCACATATGGTAGATATTTATGTAAATCAATCAAGTCTGAAGGTATGACACTTATTTTTTTAACAGATTTTATTTGACTTATATGCATTTCCATTATTATCATGTCAGGTTATTTACAGACATATTTAGATTACACTACTGTTCTCTTTCTTTTTTTTTGTTGTATGGTTAATTCTTAGTAACATTTAAAAGAGCCTGAATCCAACTCCCATTCACCCCTCCCCCTAATGAGTCGCTTAGTCTGTAGCTTATTATTTTCAGCATTGCCTGTTCACCTCTTTCGCTTTATGCTTTATTCTTGTCTGGGGTATGTGCGGCGTAGGGAAGGTCTTGTTTCTGTCTGTTTACCTTATTCTCCCAGTAATCCCCTCTCATTATCTCTTTCCGGTGGTGGCGCATTTGATTGAGCATCTGCCGTCTCATCTAGGTCTGATGCCCACAAGTCATCTAGTAATCTCTCCCAGGCTCTCACAGGGGCATATTAACAAGGGCTTTATCTCCGCTTTCTTGGCTTAAAAAGCCAAAAAAGCGGAGATAAAACTATCATCATATTTACAAGAGGGTGCTAACATGCATAATCGCATGTTAGCACCCTTTTTCCCGACGCCTCTCTTTGCATCCCTAATGAGATGCAAAGTCACTGGGCGTACCCCGGATGGACAACCTTGCAAATATCGCTGATGTTCACATCGTGATATTTACAAGGCTGCCCCAGCATTTTAGCACACTAAAATGCAGACTTACCTATCCCTAACATTGGGGTGGATTATGTTGATACGACCCTGTGGGTTGTATCAGCAATGTTATCGCCGTTTTGCAGGGAGCATCGCTGGAAAACCAGCGATGTTCCCAGCAAAATGGCGATAACCTCGCTATCTCTGGAATTTTTATCGCCCTGGAGTAGCGCGTTGTTAATAACACGCTATCAGGGCGATAAATTCCAGAGATAGCCTGAGATAATAAAATTATCGCTAAGCACGGCCAGCGATATTTATTGCTGGCCGTTGATAATATGCCCCATTGTTTCTAGGTTCCCTAGGTGTCGGTTTGCCTCTCTCAGCAAAATTCTATTTTCTGCCTCTGCCCACTTCTCCAGCTCTCTTTTACAGATCTCTGTTCTTGGCCCCCTTGTAGCCTTCCAATCCTTCGCGATTTCTCTCTTCGCTAATACATATGCTAGGTCTTGAAACCTTCCAGTAACCTTTGTCTTGGCCTTGTGTGGGAACCGGCTCAGTATGCAGTTTCCTGGTGTATGTGGTACCTCTTTGTCTATAGTACTTTCAACTACATTTAGCACCTCCTCCCAGGAGCCTTTCAGACCCGGACAGTCCCAAAACATGTGCAGAACATGTGCCTCCTTTTCCCCGCATTGTGGGCAGGCCACTTCCTCAGCCTGGAAGTAACGCCTGATTTGTGCTGGCGTGAGATACGCTCTTTGCAGAACATAATAGTTTATGGGCTTAATCCGGTCATTTTTTGATATCTTAAGGGTATGTTCTACTATGTTTTCCCAGTCCTTTTCTGTAATCGGCACCCCCAAGTCCTCTTCCTATTGCGTTTTCAAGCGTTTCATAGGTTTCTGGACATGTTGCCTGATTGCTCTATAGATGCAAGAGACCGTCTTCATCCTGCCTGCCAACAGGGCTACATATCTGCAACAGTCCAGTGCCCTGGGTTCCGTTGTTCCCGTGCCCCAGTGTTTCTTGAACGCTGCAGTGACAGCTCTATGCAGCAGGAGCTGTCAAACACCTCTTGGAATTCTTCAAATGGGAACATCTGGGAGTCCCTAAAGAGGTCTTCGATTACTGTCACCCCGTTTCCTTCCACTCATCTAGTCCTGCCCAATTCCATCCGTGCGGTAAATATCGGAGCATTTCTATGGGTATATCTGGAGAGTAGGGGACTCTGCATCCAGCTAGCTGTAGCCATCTTGCCCAACATTGCGTTACTATTTTTTCTTCTTCCGTTTCCCTGTGTAGTCTCTGCTTTAATCTTAGCAGGATTCTCGCCAGGGCTGAGGCCACTGGGGTGAATGGGGATTGTGCAATTTTCGGGATTCTACTGCCTGCCAGCCATCTCACAAACCATTGGAGCTGCGCTGCAAGGTAATATGCCTTAAGGTTAGGTACCGCTAGCCCTCCGTCATTGTGGAGTGTTGCATCGTGGCCAGGGCTACTCGTCTGTAGCCTTCTCCCCATTGAAATGGTATTACTTGTAAAGTCTGATGGGAGAGGATCTTACATTTCTTTTCATCTGCCTTGACTAATTCCCAATAGATACTTTTTTCTTTAACTCATTGAAGTCTTAAAGCCTATCCTCTAATTCCAACTTTCCCTGCTTTCCCAACTTTGCCCTGACCCCCACGAGGCCAATTGCAGGTATTTATACCATGAAATAGTACCCTTGGTTTCCTCCTATAGAGCGTCCTACAAGACTACTTCAGGACCTGCATGCAACTAACCCCAACAACTGATACCAGCCTTAAACAATGGAATGCTTAGCTTATCCTCCAAAACTGGGGGGCGTGCCTGGATAATTCCAAAGGGGGGCAAACTCCAAATAGTAATCTATAATTAGTATTCTCCTAATGCAATACAAAACTTCCAAGAAAGCCAGCAGCACCTTTAAACAGACTTCCCTAAAACATCTGTGGTCCCCACACTTATATAAGAACCCATCCTGCTCAATCAGGTCCAGCATCCCTGCAAACATTCTACCCTGCTGGTGTTGTCCAGAAATTTAAAAGCATTCTGTAATTCCTAAATTGGAAAAAGAGACAATGGAAACAAACATCTAGAAGTTCTACCCATCCCTTTTCCAAATTTCTTCTTTGTTTCTTCCTGGTTAGTCTGTAACTCTTAGAGGACCAGATTAAACTTTTTAGCATCTTTCCTAACCAGTCATTGGGGAACAAAAGAGGGATGTTATCATACAAATAGGTTAGCTTGGGAAGTATTGCGATACTGACCAAATTTGCTTTGCCATAAAGTGTTACTGGGAGGTGTCCCTAACAGTACTTAAATCTCCTTCCTCACCTTACTCAGGGTGCACTTTGGCCCCTCATCTAAATTGTGTGTGACTGTGATACACAGATATTTTTTCTTTGTTTTATAACGTTCATCTGTGCTACCCACATTCCATACAATTAGGTCTGTTTTCTCCTTGTTTATAGAGTACCCCGAGATGGCCCGAAATACATTGGTAATTTCCTACATACGTTCCATTGTTTTCCAGGGTTCCTCTGTATGCAGAATGCTATCGTCTGCACAGAGACCAACCCTAATCTTGAGGGACTCCAAAGAAACTATCTCATCATCTGCCATAATGGTCTGTAACAGTGGCTCTATATATAAAACAAAGAGTAACAGGAGAATGGACAACCCTGACGTGCCCTCCTCAAGAAATTAATTCTCCTTGTCATGATCCTGTTAACCAAAATCTGAGCCAATGCTGCTGCATGTAGTGCCTTCACCGTAGCAATGCACCCAGAGGGAAGTCTAAAGATATCTAAAACCTCCCACAGGTGCGCCAAGCACACCCTGTTGAATGCCTTGGTTTTGTCAACAGTTACTAGAGTGGATCTCATTTCATAGTTGCCATGTCAATTGACAATATTCATTTATGAGTAAGATCATGCAGCTGCCTACCAGGCACAAATCCCCACTGGTGTGGGTGTATTACACTACTTATCATCATTGAGAGTCTCCTGGCAAAAATGCCAGCAAAGACCTTGTCATCATAACTTAATAGATAAATAGGCCTGAACAAGTCTGCCTTCTTAGCATTTTTATTGGGTTAAAAAAAAGGTTGTTACTGCCTCGCTTCAAGATGGAGGAATTGCTAAACCACCCACCAACAACACATCGAATAAATCCTCCCATATAGGAACTAACCTCTCCTTTATGGCTTTATACAATTCACCTGGTAGAGCAACCGGGCCTGCTTACTAACCCCTACAAGTTCTGTTAATTTGTGAGATGATTTCTTCCTTTGTAATATCTTTCAGAACGTCTTGTTGTTCTACTCTGGTCAAACCACTAACAACTCTCTCACATCTAATCTTCTGACACCACTTGCTTCTGAACATAGATCCTCAAAACATTTGAGGAAACACTCTTCTGTTCTATCCATATCTTCCTTCTCATTGCCTCCTTATCCACAAACACACTCTATATAATTACGCCGTCTGTATGTTCCAGCCTTCCAGGCTAAAAACTTGAGACTTTTCTCCCTATACTTGAACTTGGCCAGCTTACTGGAGCGTTATTTCAGTCTAATCCTATTCCCAATAACCTGAATAAAGACCTCATATTTCTGAGGGACTATCTTCTTGACTACTTCCACTCCCTCTTCTGTGGTGGGCACCAGACGCTCTCTTTCTAACACCCCAATATCCTCCGCAAACCTCCTAGCCTCCTCATGCAACTTCCTGGTTTCAATAATCCCCTGCTTGCAGAGAATCCCTCGAATAACCTGAATAAAGGCCTCATATTTCTGAGGGACTATCTTCTTGACTACTTCCACTCCCTCTTCTGAGGTGGGCACCAGATGCTCTCTTTCTAACACCCCAAAATCCTCCGCAAACCTCCTAGCCTCCTCATGCAACTTCCTGGTTTCAATAATCCCCTGCTTGCAGAGAATCCCTCGAATAACCTGAATAAAGGCCTCATATTTCTGAGGGACTATCTTCTTGACTACTTCCACTCCCTCTTCTGAGGTGGGCACCAGATGCTCTCTTTCTAACACCCCAATATCCTCCGCAAACCTCCTAGCCTCCTCATGCAACTTCCTGGTTTCAATAATCCCCTGCTTGCAGAGAATGCCTCGGGCTACTTCCGTATATGAATACCATACTATCAACAATAGCGTTTCCCTAGGATTAATGCTAAAGTAACATCTATTCTCCTTCCTTAATGCATGCAAGACATCAAAATCTGACCCTTTTTCTGTCCACCTCGGGTTGGTCTGCGTTTCGGGCAATCTTACTCCTAATAGGATTGCAGAGTGATCACAAAAAATGGAGAGGTATATATCTGACCTCCTCAACATCATTTTACAATGACCTATCTGCTAAAAAGTAGTCAATCCTGATGGAGCATCAATATCTGTTGTTAAAGAATGTATACTCTTGCCACAGGTCACACAAATTAAAATCAAGCATGACATTCTTCAAGAACTCCCTCACTTTAGGGAAGCCAGCCATCCGCCTCTATGATGATTATTTAGCGCTGTGTCGAAATCACCCCAAATCAATACTGGGGATGGGAAGAGCAACAAGTTTTCACCTAAGTCTCCATGGGGAGAGATGTTGTTGCAGTTTTGGCTATAAATACTTGCTCACGTGAACCTATACTGTCCTATAATCAACTTGCCCATGACACTTCTTTCTGAGCAATCAGTTTTAAAATCCACAATATTTATACCGATAATATCCCTGATAATAGGTGCTATTTCCTTGGTAAACAGGGTCTGTCTAGAACAGACCACCTAATGAACCTATGCTTGACCACCAAAGAGGCACTCACACTTTGGTACAGTAAGAAATGTCCCCTGTAGGATTATAATCTGGGCCGGATAATCTTGCAAATACAGGTTTATCAACCGTTGTCTCCTTCTAGACTAAAACACTGACAATCTATGTCAGTATCCTTATCTCTTTTCACCCCTTTACCTGTTTTTTTCAGTCCCCACTCACTAATCATCTGCATAATTGGTTCTTACGCTGTAGAAAGGAAATCATCTAGTAAGAAAGAAAAGGAGGCTGACCTTAAAATGGCATTTTATTTCCATTTTCTCCCCCATATGCTCCCCACCCATGTGCGATCCCATGGAGAAACTCCCCCACCCACTACTAGCTGTGACACCAGTTCATGTCTTGCCATAGGAGGATATTGTATCTAATAATAACCACCACAGCTTACATGGTACCCCGCACTAAAAAGACAGAATGAAAGGACAGAAGGAGAAGAAAAGGGGAATTACAAACTAGATATACTAGCGCACAGGGACAGACGGTACTTCAATCCTGGGATGAAATCAGTATTTTCTTGATGAAATCATCAGCTTGCTCAGTTTACCTAGTGTTATGCATCTCATTGTTCTACATGACTCTGAGCATGGCGGGGAACCTCAGCTGGGCCTGGGCTCCCAATTTCCGCAATTCTGCCATCCTCTGCCTCATCTCTCCCTGCCTCTGTTTGGTAACCCTACAAATGTCCAACTGATGGAATATGAAAAAACCTTCCCTGGCCAAATCCCCTTTTCTCAAAGCCAGGTTCAGAATCAGCTCCTTCAATTTGGGTGACAAAGCATTCATAAGTATCTTCCTGGGATTTTTCTGGCCCTCTGACCACTTGAAGGGGTCTCTATGCCCGGGGGACCCAACAAAATTCTCTCCACTTCTCCATCCAGGCATGTTTATGCCAGTGTCCTTGACTCGCCTGTGCTTGTGCTTACTCTACCTAGCACAGCCACCACTAGAACGCTCTTAAGATGAATGAGCTCACCCGCTGTGCATCTCAGGAGTGACAGGGGCTCCACACCACCAACAGGCATCTGGACTTGCACGAATCTCTCTAACTCCAAACCACCCAGGCATGTTGTACCGACCTTTCCCTTCCAAAACCAATCACTAAACTCGATTCACTGACTCTAATAAGTAGTGGCATGTTCATTCAATTCATTGTCTTTTCAACGCTACCCCACGACCGTCTTCAGCTAGCTGCCATATTTCTCTGCGCTATCGGGTTTGTAGGGGACAGGGTGGGAAGTTGTAACAATTATACATGTTTAATTTATTATTGATTTTTAATTGGTAATTAATTTTTCACTCAATTATGCCATTTTTTAGTGTTATATTTTAAATGTAGAATTTTAGTTTAGCTTTATTATTGGTCATAGTAAGGTATGTTTTAGTAGTAGGCTGTTGAGTTTGTAGGCGTATAGAGTGGAAAGTTAATTAAGGTATAAAATGCTAATGTATTGGTAATCATGTTTTCATTGTTAATTAATTATATATTTTATTGTTTTTTATACAAATAGTTTAATTATTACTTATTAACTCTACATTAGTAGTGGGTTGTAGAGTTTGCAGGGGTATAGCGTTTGGAATTGTATAAATCTTTTGAAAATTCAAAAATATTATTAATTAATTTTAAATTGTTAATTATTCATTCAATGAATTGTTAGTTATGTAAGTAGATTAATATGGATTTATTTAAATGACATTTAAGGTTTAGGTCACTGGATTTGTAGTAGATTAGGTGAATAATTAAATGTAATTAAATATTTTTTGATTGTACTGTTATTTTTTGTAAAAATAATTTTTTATTTGATTAATACATTTGTACATTACTTAATATGCTCAGTATCTTGTAACTGTTGTAATGCTTTATTTATTTTAATATGCATTTTTGTTTTTATATGTTTAATAAACATGTATCATTTAATAATGTGTTAATTCTTTAGGTGAGTAGGTTGGCAAGAAAATAAAAATACATAATTGTTTGTATTAATTTAAATATTTATTATATTTAATAGTAAGTCTTTCTGAGAATTTGTTTCTGCGGTGGCATTTGTTATTTACAATTAGATAATTTTAGTTTACTAATTTAAATTAAATGGATAAGTGGTGATTTATTATTGAGTTTTTTTATGGTTAGTGAAGTTGATATTAATATATATGTAATTTGTCAATTTTTTATAGGGGTATGTTAACATTATTATTCAAAGAAATATTTAAAAAATATTTGTTTTTTGTACTCTGATATTTACCACATTCGAGGCCAGATGTATGACCAATTTTAGCATGCGCAAATGGGTTAGCAACGGTCCGCTCAGCTCCTACCCTAAAAGTCTCGGGGGGATTTGTCAAGTGGGGGCTGAGAAAAAAGGGGGGTCCCAAAACGCGTTTTCCCCATGCATTTTTACATAGGGACCTTTAGTCCAAGGTACAGCCTGATCGGCTGAACAGAATTATTTGAAATTTGGCAAAGAGAAAGTCCTCAGGTCAGAGATGTGCCTTTTGAATATCTGGAGTCAATCTGTTCAGTAGTTCCTGAGAAAATTGCAGTTAAAAGTACATACATATCTATAGCCATGCACCGTACACATACCGTACGCGTACCGCACGCGCACGCTGCCGGGCGCGAGCATAATTCTGATTGGTGGTTACATGACAGTAAACATTCCAGTCGGTCGAAATCAGGAAGTGTCAGCCGCCATTTTGTGTGTCTAGCAAATAAAAACAAAGGTGAAGAACGTGAAAAGGGGGCAAGGTAGAGAGTTGCAGACCCCCTAGCCTTTGTCAGGGGGTCCAAGAAGGACCCAGAAGTGTGTAAATACATTTTTTTTTTTTTTTTTTTAATCGCGGGGTTAGCGTACTGTGCACGTACGGTACGCGTACGGCGGTAAAAAAAAATAGAATTAAAAATCAAAATTAAATGTTTAGATGTTAGGTGGCTCTAAAAAGAGCCATTGTGTTTATGAAGTGTTTTTTTGGTACCTACAAGTAAGTACCGATGCAGAGTCTAAAGTTCAAGAGGAAGACTCTGTTCCCTTCATCATTGAAATGTACACCGTCACCTCTATAAATGTCTTGCATGTTGTAACGCAAGTTGTTGTGGTATATAGAACCCATACCATAGTCTCTGAGGAAAGCAGAAACAGACTTATTGACGTGCTTTCTTGCTTTGTCAATCTGCGGACAAAATTGGTTGGACCAGTTCCACTTTTGCCTTTGGCATATATTAGAATATACAAAGGCAGTTTGTGGAAAAAGTGACATCAATTGCACAAAGGTGTCCTTAACAAGCATTTCCAGACCTACCCCAGTTCAAGTGCCTAGGTCATTTCCACCACAGTGCACAATAATAAGGTTAGGCTGTGGGAGATGTAGAAAGGTTTTCACCAAAGGCATTAATTGGTGCCATTTTAACCCTCTCTTACCAATCCATTTAATGTCTACATTTGGCAAAGCAAGGTCTTTCACAATACCTCTTTTTTCTGCAAACTTTTCACTCCAGAAGACATAGCTATGACCTACAATCCACACTGTGAACATCTTTCAAGGAGATCTGAATGCACTCAGAAGGTGTCTTTCAGTAGAATGGCAATATGAAAAGAAAGATAGTTGTAAAATGGAGGCTAACATACTTTTTTTTAAAAAAAAGAACTGATTGGCTGATTCAAACCATTTTACAGTTAAAACTAGGCTGTATGTTTAGATTTTTACAAGCATGTTTTGTATTGGCTCAGAAAAATGTGTACCCACAGAACATTACTTTGGATTTGCTGTTAGGTTTGAAAAGTCAAGCACTCTTGCTCTAAGGATTAGAAACATTGTGTGTTGAACTTATGACCTCTCTGCTCATACCAGTGTTCCATGACCTGTTGCTATGGTAGCAGACAGAAGTCATGTTGGGGGAAGGGATCATTTGGAAAGGGTTTCCAACCAATAGAAATGTGTGTTTCCATTTGAAAAAAATGTGGGAATTACTGTGATTTGGAGTTAACATGTATATGTGTGAAAAAAGAGACGGAAACATCGCCATTAACTGGTTCTGGTGAGAGGAGAGAGGTGTACAGCTCAGAGATTGTTGCTGTGATATTCTGCTGTTTGAGTGCCACATTTCTTTCTGAACTAACTACTTTTAAAGGTGAGTTATGAATTTGAGAGGGAATGTATGTGGTGCATTTTGATATACATAATAGAAATGTGATTCTTCTTTTAAAGTTGTTTTTCACATTTTGTGTTTTGGGAGAAATTTAACTGTGTTGAACTTGTAAGATATTATTGAGTATGTCTTCACCATAAGTTAAGGTGTACTGGTATCACCCAGGAATACTGTTTTCTGCCTAGAATCACACCATGAGACAATGTGCACACAGGAATTGTTATCAGAGATTTAATTCGTGTTGCTCTTGCTCTGTTAGCCTTGCACTCGCAGGAAAGGGGCAGTTTGTTTTCTTGAACTGTAATGGTTAGCATTCAGCAGAAATCACTTTCTCACAAATGAGAGGCAAATTCTAACACATTTGAAATTAACATGGAACACTTTCCTTCCACTTTTAAAGTTGTGTTTTAGATTTTAAGATAAGGAAGATATGTAAGTGCCTTGAACTTGTAAGATATTATGGAGTATGTCTTCTCTAGAAGTTAAGGTGTACTGGTATCACCCAGGAATACAGTTTTCTGCCTAGAATCACACCATGAGTCTGTGTGCACAAAGGAATTGTTGTCAGAGATTTAATTTGTGTTGGTCTGGTTCTGTAAGAATGGCATTCGTAGGAAAGGGGCAGCTTCTTTTTTAGAACTGTGATGGTTTGTATTCAGCATAAAAAAGCTGTTTGGGCATGTGCTCTTTTCTATTTCTGAAAAATATAATGAAAATGTGTCAGACTGTTAGAGTAATTATCACTTGCTCTAAGTGTGCTTTCAAATTGCAAATCAAATTTCGTTTTCTGCCTAGAATCACACCATGAGTCTGTGCGCACACAGGAATTGTTGTCAGAGATTCAATTCGTGTTACTCTGGTTCTTTTAGAATTGCATTCATAGGAAAAGGGAAGCTTGTTTTCTTGAACTGTGATGGCTAGCATTCAGCCCAAATGAATATGTCACAAATGAGAGGGCAATGCAAACACATTTGAAATCAACATGGTAGATTTTCCTTCCACTCCTGCAATGGGTCATGTAGTTTGTTCATGTTCAAAAGTCCTATTAACCCTTACCACACATGTAGTGTTACATACATGTCTCCAATATTTATGCAGTTGTGCAAGCGTCCATGCAAATCTCTTTTGCACCTGACAGTAGACAGTCTCCAGAAGCACAATCTTAGCAGAGAGCAAGCTGTTTCTCATGTACAGTCATGCTTACTATTCAGCGCTGTGTGGTGTTTCAGATAGCAGTGAGTAACGCTAATACATTGAACATCACCAAGGCTCATTTCCTTTGCTAGAGTGTAGTACGTCATTCAGGTTACACATGTTCATGGTCTCAAAAAGCTGTTTGGGCAAGTGCTCTTTTCTGTTTCTGAAAAATATAATGAAAATGTGTCAGACTGTTAGAGTAATTATCACTTGCTCTACCACAGTAGTAAGTGTGCTTTCAAATTGCAAATCAAATTTCCTTTTCTGCCTAGAATCACACCATGAGTCTGTGTGCACATAGGAATTGTTGTCAGAGATTCAATTTGTGTTACTCTGGTTCTTTTAGAATTGCATTCGTAGGAAAGGGGCAGCTTGTTTTCTTGAACTGTGATGGCTAGCATTCAGCTCAAATTAATATGTCACAAATGAGAGGGCAATGCTAACACATTTGAAATCAACATGGTAGATTTTCCTTCCACTCCTGCAATGGGTCATGTAGTTTGTACATGTTCAAAAGTCCTATTAACCCTTACCACACATGTAGTGTTACACACATGTCTCCAGTGTTTATGCAGTTGTGCAAGCGTCCATGCAGATCTCTCTTGCACCTGACAGTAGACAGTCTCCAGAAGCACACTCTTAGCAGAGAGCAAGCTGTTTCTCATGTACAGTCATGCTTACTATTCAGCGCTGTGTGGTGTTTCAGATAGCAGTGAGTAACGCTAATACATTGAACATCACCAAGGCTCATTTACTTTGCTAGAGTGTAGTATGTCATTCAGGTTGCACATGTTCATGGTCTCAAAAAGCTGTTTGGGCATGTGCTCTTTTCTATTTCTGAAAACTATAATGAAAATGTGTCAGACTGTTAGAGTAATTATCACTTGCTCTACCACAGTAGTAAGTGTGCTTTCAAATTGCAAATCAAATTTCGTTTTCTGCCTAGAATCACACCATGAGTCTGTGCGCACACAGGAATTGTTGTCAGAGATTCAATTTGTGTTACTCTGGTTCTTTTAGAATTGCATTCGTAGGAAAGGGGCAGCTTGTTTTCTTGAACTGTGATGGCTAGCATTCAGCTCAAATTAATATGTCACAAATGAGAGGGCAATGCTAACACATTTGAAATCAACATGGTAGATTTTCCTTCCACTCCTGCAATGGGTCATGTAGTTTGTACATGTTCAAAAGTCCTATTAACCCTTACCACACATGTAGTGTTACATACATGTCTCCAGTGTTTATGCAGTTGTGCAAGCGTCCATGCAGATCTCTCTTGCACCTGACAGTAGACAGTCTCCAGAAGCACACTCTTAACAGAGAGCAAGTTGTTTCTCATGTACAGTCATGCTTACTCTTCAGCGCTGTGTGGTGTTTCAGATAGCAGTGAGTAACGCTAATACATTGAACATCACCAAGGCTCATTTCCTTTGCTAGAGTGTAGTACGTCATTCAGGTTGCACATGTTCATGGTCTCAAAAAGCTGTTTGGGCATGTGCTCTTTTCTATTTCTGAAAAATATAATGAAAATGTGTCAGACTGTTAGAGTAATTATCACTTGCTCTACCACAGTAGTAAGTGTGCTTTCAAAATGCAAATCAAATTTCCTTTTCTGCCTAGAATCACACCATGAGTCTGTGCGCACACAGGATTTGTTGTCAGAGATTCAATTTGTGTTACTCTGGTTCTTTTAGAATTGCATTCGTAGGAAAGGGGCAGCTTGTTTTCCTGAACTGTGATGGCTAGCATTCAGCTCAAATTAATATGTCACAAATGAGAGGGCAATGCTAACTCATGTGAAATCAACATGGTAGATTTTCCTTCCACTCCTGCAATGGGTCATGTAGTTTGTACATGTTCAAAAGTCCTATTAACCCTTACCACACATGTAGTGTTACATACATGTCTCCAGTGTTTATGCAGTTGTGCAAGCGTCCATGCAGATCTCTCTTGCACCTGACAGTAGACAGTCTCCAGAAGCACACTCTTAGCAGAGAGCAAGCTGTTTCTCATGTACAGTCATGCTCACTATTCAGCGCTGTGTGGTGTTTCAGATAGCAGTGATTAACGCTAATACATTGTACATCACCAAGGCTCATTTCCTTTGCTAGAGTGTAGTACGTCATTCAGGTTGCACATGTTCATGGTCTCAAAAAGCTGTTTGGTCATGCGCTCTTTTCTATTTCTGAAAAATATAATGAAAATGTGTCAGACTGTTAGAGTAATTATCACTTGCTCTACCACAGTAGTAAGTGTGCTTTCAAATTGCAAATCAAATTTCGTTTTCTGCCTAGAATCACACCATGAGTCTGTGCGCACACAGGAATTGTTGTCAGAGATTTAATTCGTGGTACTCTGGTTCTTTTAGAATTGCATTCGTAGGAAAGGGGAAGCTTTAATTCGTGTTGGTTTTATTGTGTTTTTCACTTGTAGGAAAGGGGTAGATAGTATTATAAGATTTGAAAAGCTCAAAAAAATATAGTAATAAATTTAAATTACATAAAGGTATTTTTTCTTTTGTTTATTTCAGGTATTGCTGACCAACAGTGAAATAAATTAAAGATGCCTATAAAATCAAGAAAGAGAAAAGAACAGAAAAAACATTTATATTTGAAGACAACTGGAGGACCCAAATTAGTTGAAGATCCTCATGTTGGAAAAAAGAAAAAGTCTTCTGGTAAGCAAACTAAGGACTTATTAAAAAATATCTTCAAAAAAAGAACAAATTTGAAAAATGTCCCCACTGCAAATAGTGTTTCAAGTCGAAAACAACAGGACAAAAGTGAGAAATTACAAAATGTTACTGTACAATCAGAAGCAATAAAGATTGACTTAAAAAGAAAAATAGCATTTAAAGACATTCGTAGAAAAATGTTTCAGAGAAGAGTGATGTCCAATTTGCTAAAGGATGTGAAAAAATATAAGAAGAAAGCGAAATTTTATAAGCGAAAGAAAGATATTGAATCAATTGTAGCTAAGGCTTTAGATTTGAAAAGAAAACTATTCATTTTAATTTTGAACAGGATCCGTACATTAGATAAAATGGTCAATGTAATGAAGTCACAAAGCAAAACGAAAAGAGTATTGAAAAGAAATAACTTTTGTAAAGTGTTTTTAGGAGAATGGATGCATGGTTCAAGTACTGAACCATTTTTTAATGAAGAGAGTTATCTTCAAAGTAATAGTTTGCTGCATGCAGTTGACACCAGAGGTCGTGCATATGAAGTGAAAGATGGTTGTATAATGGAAAAGGAGAAAATGGTTCCAAGAAATGAGGAAGAAGTGATAGCTGATGAGGTTATGGGGAGACGTCCTAAAGTCCCAGTGTACACTTGGAATTGTAGTAGTATTTGTACTGTACAACAAGAATCTATTGATAAATTACGTGAGTTTCTAAGAGAATATAGTAAACAGAAGATTAAGGTGCTTCAAAGACTAGATCCATGTAGAGTGAGAGAGAATACTGGTTTGCAAGGACATTCTCTGGCTTGTCTTTCTAGGAAAGTTTGCCAAAGTGTTTTTCACCATTTTAGGATGCTGGCAGTTCATCATACTGAAATGAGAAAGTTTGTGAGAAGATTGTATTTTGCTAAAAGTCCAGCACAAAAGTTAAATGAGTTGAATAGGGCTCTGTTCCGTGGATCTGTATCAGATGTAGAGAAGGTTACTGATGAAATTCAGTTTTGTTACTTTGGTCCGGAACAAGAAAGTGCAGGTAATGACACAGATGTGTATTGATGAAGATGTGGAAGAGAATGTAAAACCCACTGTTAGTAAAATGTTTGAAGATCAAATGACAAAATTTACTATCATATCTAATGAAAGACCAAATATTACTTGTATTTGTTGCTGGAGAAGCCATTACAAAATTTAAACAAGAAATGTTGATCTGTATAAAAAAAGTGAAAATGAAGATAATTATAAGTGGAAGGATTTTGCAACATATATATTTCTGGAAAATAGTTAGAAGAAAATAGAATGCCAGCCAGAGCTGTACTTAATAATTTAGAATTGGTTGATATTCCTGCTGAACTTTCTGATTTAAATACGTATGAGTCTATACTCATTCCATGTGTCCATCCGTTTCAGACCATAGTGCGTATGGAGCCAAAAACAGGTAAATTACATCCTTCGGATTTACAAAGAGGTTTAAAAGGAAGAGTTGTCTATTTGCCATTGGATTTGAAAGAAAATATGGAAACAATTGATGCAGATAGATTGGATGGATGGATGGATGTATAAGCTTTATTCGAGACAATTCTCATAAAAGCACATAAAATCAACACAGTTATACAATAATACATTATTACGGATTAAAAATTCATTAAACATAGAGTACAGCTCATACAACATTTGCATATAAAAACCATATTTACAAATAGTATTACATTAATCATTGTTGAAAGGAATACCTTGTTACCTGCTTCCCCCCAGGGACCGTCTTCTAATTGCCCATGCCCAACCCAGGTATTTAGCTACCCCTATGACTATCGAATCCTGAGTTGTTGTACGTAGGATTCTTAGAGCCACTGTGCTGTCTCGTGTCCCCAAGTTTTTGCATACCGGCGAGAGCCATTTTCTCCTCGGATTCACATAAGCGTGGCATACGAAAAGAAAATGGCCTATGCTCTCCTCGGCATTTTCGCATGCTGGACATAAGTTATTGGTGGGTCTGTGCCAGCCAGATGTCAGTTTCTTGAGGGGGATAGATCCTGATCTTAGCTGGAATACAAGTTTCCTGTCCATTGGTACCGTGATGTTGTCCCAGTAATTTTCCAGGGCAGGAAAATTTTTTATCTCCAGGAAGCGGCCAGTCATAGAGTCGGCCCTGGTGTCATTCAGCATCTTACCGCCAACCCAATCCCAGTATTGTTCTTTAAGGGCTTCTTTGCTAGGGAAGATCTCTCCCTCAGGGTTATTCCAAAGATTTGAAAACCCTAAGTTTACTAACATGGACTTCAGATGTTTAAGCCATTTTATCTTATGGAAGGTATCTTCCTTGATAATCCATTGAAAACCCTCCGCATATTGTCTTATTTCTGGAGTCGTCCAGAGACGTCTCCAGTAAAGGACTGGGCGCAATCGGGCTCTATCTACAATGGTGCGTCTACCTAACTCCAAAAACAGTGGGGTTAAGGGGGTACTCTGTGGGAGTCTTGTAATCCCTCGCATAAACTTGTTCTCTGAAGTCTGAAGAGCCGCTAAACCATCCCAGGCCCATAGCTCCGCGCCATATAATGTGGCACCCAAAACCTTCGCGTCATACACTATTAATGCGGGTTTTATGGGTTTTGTTTTGGATTTGCGGTGTTCCCCCCTTAAAGCACCAGAAAGCTGCTGGTGCTTTAAGACCACTTTATCTACATGATGCGTCCAGCCAGTGCCCTCTGCGATCTGTACACCCAGGTACGTAAATTCTTTGACAATGTCTAACCTACTGCTGTTTAAGGTTACCTTGGGGTAGTTCCTGCGTCCGGGGGAAAAAGCCATTAGTTTTGTTTTTCCCACATTTACCTCTAGCCCATGCTCAGTGCAAAAAGCATCAAAAATGTTTAATGCACGTTGCAGCCCCATGGGGGTCTTAGACAAGATAAGAGTGTCGTCAGCGAACATCAGGATCGGAACCCTGGTGTCCGCTAACGATGGGGCATCAACACTAGCCTTCAGCATCCTCTCAACGATTCCGTTAATAAATAACGAGAAAAGTAAAGGGGCCATGGAACAGCCCTGTCGAACACCCCTTTCCACTGGGAAATCCTCTGTTGTCTCTCTACTTCCACCCCACTGGACTCTAGCGAAGTTGGATTCGTGCAGTCGCATAATTAATGTTAGCAGATCAGCAGGGATCCCCAACTTTTGCAAAACCAACCATAACTTAAACCGGGGGACTAGGTCGAACGCCGTCCGCAGGTCGACGAACGCGACGTACAGGCAGCCCCTTCCCAGTACAACGGTCTTCCACCTTAATATGGTAAAGCGGAAGACCTGATCGATGGTACTGGTTGCTCGCCTGAATCCCGCTTGGTATGGAGAAAGGGCGTTGTTGTCTTCAACCCAGTCCATAAGCTGGTTTGTTACCATTCTCCCAACTACTTTCTGTATGGTGGCTATTAAGCTTATGGGCCTATAGTTTGCAGGCAGTGAACGATCTCCCTTCTTGTGGATGGGGATAATGGTTGCGCCTTTCCAGAGGTCTGGGACCACTTCTCCCTTGGCTAGGGCATTCGCTACAAGGAGGGTATATCTCGCCCATCTGGTCATATCGTGTTTAAAAATATCAGGTGGAATGCCATCTGGACCTGGCGCCCTCCCACATTTCGCGGAACCAATGGCAATTTCCACTTCTCTAAGGGAGAACAAGTCATCGGTTGCATAAACCGGTGTTATACTATCAGCTGCCACAGGATGGTTAACTTCCGCGTACTGAGGTCTAAAGTAATCAACCCAAGCTTCCTCTGCTACATTGTTGTCTGGCTTCGCAGGACCGGCTCCACTACCCCACTTGATGATTTTCCAGAATGCCTTGGAGTCTTTACTATCAGAGGCCTATTTTAGTTCGGCCCAGTGGCCTTCATCCCAATTCTTTTTTGCACAATAGATGGCCATCTTGTACAGTTCCCTATTCTTTGTCACAGCGGCGCGGTCCCTATTCCTTATGGCTTGTCCCAGGGCTAATCGTGCTGATCTACAATGACTATCAAACCACCTACCCACTTCTTTAGATTTCTTCCCTTTCCTTTTTTTAATGAAGAAGCATGGTCTCAGGAGGGAGAATAACTTATTGTGGATTTCGGTGATTCCACTATCCCCTGGAACCACTGGAACCGCTGTTTCCATCGCGGAAATTGCACAATCAACAGCATTATTGATGTAAGTCATAGTGGCCTCGTTTGCCAGTACCTTGGGCCATTTTAACCTGCGTTCATCATTACTCATGACAGGGGTTTCATCGTATATCACTAGAGGGTTACCCGCACCAGTATTCCACCACCTATGAGTCACACAGAGGGGGTTGTGGTCACTTTCAACCCGGGGCCTAACTGTCATGTCAACAACCCCTTTCCACAGTTGGAGACTGCACAAAATGTAATCGATTCGGCTCCTGTTGATGCCATTGTCAAAAGTGTAGCTGCCCTCCTTGTCCCCAGGTGTCCTCCCGTTCAGTGCTCTTAAGCCATGTTCCATACAAATTCCATTCAGTGATAAGATCTCTTTTGTCCATCTCCTTACAGGTTTTAGGCATAGAGGTGGTACTGCCCAGAGATTGTCCTCTTCGCTCTCCAAGAGGTCATTTGTACAGTCCAGAGGTTCAAAAGTCCTGTTGAGGTCCCCTACAATTATCGTTACACTTTCCTGGGACTTGGTCTCAATGGCAGTGGACAACAGCTCAATGGTGGGTAAATTGGTTACGTTGCTACCTCTCACGTAGACATTGTACAAATCTATTAGTTGACCCTTTGCTACGGAGATTCTTAATAATTGCAAATCACAATTTCCCAGGTCCAACATTTTGATGTTGACCTGCAGGTCCTGTCTAACCCAAACAGTTAAGCCTCCCTTGGGCCGCCCTCTTCCCCCTTTTGACGCTGGTATACAATAGTTCAAATAACCAAGACAGAAAAGGGGATCACAAGCCCAGGTTTCTTGGAAGCAACAGATGTCATACCCACTTATAAAATCCACCCAGGATTGGGGATCCAATTTGCTTGCCAGCCCAGCGACATTCCAAGATAAAAGCGTACCAATGCTAGCATCTAGCCCATCTCGGGTGTTAGTCAATGGAAATACTTGGGCTAACATAGGGCTTTCAGTAGAATTAGTCTGCCTTTCTTGGTCATCTGTCGGATCCACTGTCGTATTGGCTGTGTATGTTATCTTGGCATTTGTATTTAGGGTTCCCAGTCTAAAACCACCTTCTTCGACCAAACCCCCCGTCTCGATGTAATTGACCAATGAGTTTGTAACAGTTGTATTACCATGAACATCACATTGCCCTTCTGGCTCGTTAGTGTTCCCTCCTAAACTGTCAGTACTGGTTTGTCAATATCCCCATCCCGGCTCCTGCCATCCTACATGAGGGTTGTAATATGTGTAAGTGGTATGATTATGACCTACAGGAGGAGGTGGTAAGGGGTTGACTGGCCATGATACAGTAGGGGGAATAAGGGGTTCATTGAGTAAACTAGTCGTTACACTAGTCGGTCGGGGGTGGAAAAAAGTAAGGTCTACAATTCCGATACCTCCCTTATTTGTTCCCCATCCCTGCCTTGTTATCCATCCCGCCACCCTTGGGTCTTGGAAATTGACCACTATGCAATCCCCACCCAAGGTTTTCGATGTATATCCCATCCAATCTATTCTCCTTACCCCTATGATTAGCCCGTCGATGTCACCAGGCAGAGGACGGTTTTCCTTTAGCCAGTGCATGATCTTGTTTTTGAGCATCTGGAAAGTTTCTCTCTGTCCTGGGGGTAATGGTGGGACGTTTATAAGAACTGCTACATAGGGAAAGGAGTCTGGGGTGAGATTAATTGGTGGTTTTCTGTAGGGTTGTTTTGCCACGGGCGGTGGGATAGATTTGGGAACTTGGGGGACATATTGGGGGACAGGCTTCAGCGCCTGTTGTTTGTTATTTATTTGGGACGGTACTGAAGTTTTACCTACCAACAAACCTGTGTTAACCCTATTCCCTCCCACCGGAATATTCTGAGCTTTCTGCGTGCTATTAGTTACGTTTGCGTTTGTTGGTACTATTCCCGCTTGGTGACGCACTGTAGCCTCAGCACTCGTTGCGATTGGTGGATTTTGTGTCGGGGGGATTGTGGGCTGTGTAGGGTGTATTATGGTCGACTGAGGTAAATCAGGGCCAACGTTTGCTCTCTCTGTTCTGTCTGAGGATTTTGTAATGGCTTTAACTGTAGGTTTGCTCAGTTTGGGAGGTAAAGGAGAGATATTTCGGGGATTTCTTCCCTTATCCTGAATAACAGGGTTGTTTAGGACCTGAGAGTTTGTGCTTACTTCCACCCTATTCGCTTTAATCAGTGAGTTTGTGGAATAAAAATTGTCTAAGGTAGTCTGTTCAAAATGGTTTAGCCTATCTACAAGCTTTGCAATTCTATCCTCAATGGGGGTGAGTAGTGATCTAAACAATTTTTCCAGTTCAGGGAGAACAATTACAAGTGATTGCTCCTTATCTTTACATGGTACAGTGGAGTCGGTACAAGGATTGTCATCTCCGTCCTGGCTGTTCAAGGAGACAAGATTAGTAGGTGTAACACTTTCTGTGCTTTGAGTTTCGTTAGTAGCTACCTCTCCTGTGTTCACGAGTTTATGTAACTTCCTGAGTTTTTGAGGGGGTTTGACCACCCTTTTACATTTTCTTACAGATACTGGTCGTTTCCGTTTGGACCCGATTTTGGGTTGGGCCAATGTAACCTGGGCGCCAGAATCAGTGAGCGGTGCTGGTAGGATTTTGCCGCCACAAGGATTATTTAGTTCTATCACAACATCCTTGTTTGGTTTTTGGGCCTGGACCTCAAAATGGTCGTTTACAACTGGCAGGTTCACTGATGACAGAGGAGTTACCATGGTGGGGTAAGCTAGATTTGAAAACTTATCCGTTGAATTCTTAAGTATTTCGATTGACAGCCTACGCTCTGCGCGCTTCTCTGCCAAGGTCAACTCTTTGTCTATTACCAGTGAACGATTAAAGAAAAATTTATCTAAGGGGCCAATTGCCAGTGGACCAGACTCTACAGGAGGAGTTATTTGATGGCTATTTACAGAGTTTGTTGATGTAGACGTTGCCATGTTAAACACTAAACAAATCCAACTTTTCTAAGCCACTTACTGGAGGTGATACTATATGTCACTGGTAAGGGGGGTGGCCCAGCCCGGCCTCCTTCGGCCCCGGACGGCCACAGACGGTCCCGCCCTTGTCCCGGGCTTCTCCCGCGCGCTCTCCCGCGCTGCGGGAGTACTTGTGGCTTAATAAGGAGTATGAACACAATAGGTAGAAGGGGTAGGAGGGGTCGGGGAGAGCGGCCCAGGTGTAGCTGATCAGGGCTGGCGGGTGCTCCTG
Source organism: Triturus cristatus (assembly GCF_964204655.1). Taxonomy (NCBI): domain Eukaryota; kingdom Metazoa; phylum Chordata; class Amphibia; order Caudata; family Salamandridae; genus Triturus; species Triturus cristatus. Next base: position 463,417,217 of record NC_140594.1, read on the forward strand.
GGAAATGCAGTCCCAAGGAGCTCACGCACTCGCTCGCAGCCCCGTGCAAGTACTTCCCTCGGTGTCCCCTTCAAGGCGCTGCGGTCAACACTCCTCACGCAGCGGGACCCGCGGAGCGGGTTCCGCAAGAAGTAGGCTGGCAGCAGGCGATTCCAAACGGGCAGAAACAAAAGCAGCAAGGCGTCCCACTCGCCGTCTCAGCGAGAGCAGATGATAAGGGCTCGGTGGAAGGGTAGGAGGGGCCGGGGAGAGCGGCCCAGGTGTAGCTGATCAGGGCTGGCGGGTGCTCCTGGGAAATGCAGTCCCAAGGAGCTCACGCACTCGCTCGCAGCCCCGTGCAAGTACTTCCCTCGGTGTCCCCTTCAAGGCGCTGTGGTCAACACTCCTCACGCAGCGGGACCCGCGGAGCGGGTTCCGCAAGAAGTAGGCTGGCAGCAGGCGATTCCAAACGGGCAGAAACAAAAGCAGCAAGGCGTCCCACTCGCCGTCTCAGCGAGAGCAGATGATAAGGGCTCGGTGGAAGGGTAGGAGGGGCCGGGGAGAGCGGCCCAGGTGTAGCTGATCAGGGCTGGCGGGTGCTCCTGGGAAATGCAGTCCCAAGGAGCTCACGCACTCGCTCGCAGCCCCGTGCAAGTACTTCCCTCGGTGTCCCCTTCAAGGCGCTGCGGTCAACACTCCTCACGCAGCGGGACCCGCGGAGCAGGTTCCGCAAGAAGTAGGCTGGCAGCAGGCGATTCCAAACGGGCAGAAACAAAAGCAGCAAGATAGATTGGAAACTGAACCATTAGTTATTTTGGTTAATGGAGTACCAACAAAGAATAAGAAAATTTGGCAGGAGCTGGTAGATGTACGAAAAGTACAAAGATCAAATTTATATTTGAAAAGAAATAATAAATGGTATGAAACAATTTATATGGATGAAGATGAAGAAGTTTTACTACCAGACTCAGGAATACCAGCTTGGCAAATTGAAAAAGTTGATAAGTCAAAAGAAGAAGAAATTTATGAACATTTCAGCATACATCCTCTTCATTCAAAAGAAGTTATGGCAAACACTATTGATCTGTTTCATATGAAAAAAGCACAAGGAACTCCCGTGAGTGTATGGGAGGAGAGTTTGGAAGCTCGTTGTTTTCCCCAGCTGTTTCCTACAGGAAAAGGTGGACGATAGGATGAACGCCCAGTACAGATTCCTGCTTCTGAGTATCGGACTACAAGATTATATGCAGAAGATCCAAGATTTCGTCAAAGTTTTCCTTATTTGTTCCATCTTTTATTTGAAAGTGACTTGTTGGCACTATCTTATGCAGTAAATCACATTTTGAAAACTGGAGTACATCTACATAATGTGTCTGCAAAGGATTTTATGAACAAAGTGCAACAGCGAGATGATCATTTGGAATCTCAATTGATTAATCTAATGGCTTGTCAGCGTGGGACAAATGAATATTGGTACCGACGCCATGGAGAATTGAAATGTATGTTATGGAAATTAGGAACTACTACATGGTTTCTCACCCTAAGCTGTGCTGAGTACGCTTGGGATGATCTTCTGGATTTTCTTTGAGAGGCAAATTCAAATATTGAAAACATCCAATACAAGACAGCAGGAGAATTGTGCTCATTGGATCCGGTTAATGTTTGCAGATATTTCAATAATAGATTTGAGGCTATGATGTCCTTCATCTGCAATAAAAAAAATCCACCTCTTGGAGAAGTTGTGGATTTCTTTTGGAGAAAAGAGTACCAAGCAAGAGGTGCTCCTCATATTCATATGCTGTTGTGGATCAAGGATACCCCAAAATTTGGAACAGATTCTGATGATGCAGTTTTAAGTTTCATCGAAGAATATGCAACATGTGCTATACCTAAAAGCACAGAAGAGAAAAACTTAAAAGAGCAAGTTTTACGTTTCCAAAGTCATCGGTGTGGAAAATACTGTCGACGAAAGTATAAGGGTAAAGAAAAATTCTACACAAAATGTTGATTTGGATTTCCACGACCTGTTCTTTCAAAAGGAAGAGTCAACAGTTTTATGTCAGCTGTGCGACATACTATTACAAGAAAATCTCCCAAAAATACGTACAACCTAAGAAGAAAAGAAGAGTCAAAATATATAAATGACTACAACTCTGTCATTTCATCCATGTGGAATGCTAGCAAGGATATACAGTATGTTGCTGACAATTCTATTGCTGTTGCTCGGTACATCACTAAATCTGAGAAAACTGAATTGAAGGAAATGTGGGAAGAGATTTCTCACGAGAAGACTGTCAGTAAGAAGCTATACAGTTTCAGTTTAAAGATGTTATCGCATCGAGAAATTGGATCCTACGAATGCTCAGATAGGTTATCATCTGCAAGTCTGTACTCCAAACCCAGAAGAATAATTTGGGTAAGTTTAGGCCTTGCAGGAATGCGAAATCGGGTACTGAAATCTGTTGGAGAAATTGAATATTTGGCAGAGAATGACCCGGAAAGTACAGATATTTTGAAATCAAACATGTTGGACAAATATTACCCAAAAAGAAGTCGTCATCTTGAGAACATGTGTCTCTATGAAGAGCTGCAGAACTACATTTTTACACGGAAAGCCACAGAAGACATCAACAATGGAAAATATAAAGTAATTGGTGAGGAAGGATGTTTGGTGAAGCAAACAAAAGGAAGTTTGATTAATCACAGGAAGCTGAGTTGCGACACTCCTGACAAAAAGGAATTTTACTACTTAGCACTTTTACAGCTGTTTAAACCATGGCGTTCAGAGGAAGAATTACTTGGAGATTTTCACAGCTAAGAAGATTCCTTTAATGCATGTAAAGATACGATTGAATGCAGTACTTTCACAAATTATGTACAAATGTTAAATGAAGAAATTGAACAGGAAGCTACAATTGCAGCTGAAGTAGCTAGAGACAGTTCTCAAGACAGCCAAAGTTCAGGAACGCTCAGTCAAGATCCCCGAGGACAACCAATCGTAGAAAATGAAGCTGCAATAGCAATGACTGAAGTGGAAACAGCTATGAATCAAGCTCAGGAAGATTTAATAGACTTACCAAATTTGGAACAGCAACTGAATGAAGAACAAAAACAAATTTATGAAGAAGTCACAAAAAAAATTGATCATGGATTACTACATGAAAAGAAAGAGTGCTCATGCGCATCATTTGAACCAATCAGGATGTATGTGAGTGGACAAGCTGGAACTGAAAAAAGTTTCTTAATTAAAGTCATCCGAAGCTACCTACAGCAAAAAACAGATTCAACTTTGTCTTGTGTTGTTACTGCTCCAACTGGGTTAGCAGCATATAACATAAAAGGAATTACCTTACATCGCTTGCTAATGTTACCAGTGGAGCATGAGAACAAAATAGTATATCACAAGCTAACAGGAGAAGCATGCTTCGAAGTTTCAAGAGTGTTGAAGAAGACGCAAGTTCTCATTATTGATGAGGTAAGCATGGTATCAAACGTAATGCTTGCCTTTGTGCATTTAAGAATGCAGCAAATTCTAAAGACAGACTATGACGTGTTATTTGGTGGAAAACATGTTATAGTTTTTGGGGATCTTCTGCAGCTCACTCCAGTTAACCCCTTCCCTGCTCATGACGGAACCGTTCCGTCATGAGCCACGGTTGGCGTGTGCTCATGACGGAACGGTTCCGTCATGACAATCCTGTCGGCGGCCGCTCCGCCTGCGCGGCGCTGTTTCCCCGCCTGTGCGGGGCGACAACGCAAATGGGCGGAGTCATGACGGAACCGTTCCGTCATGAGCACAGCTCAACTGTGGCTCATGACGGAGCGGCTCCGTCATGAGCACAGGCCCACCGCGCTGCCCCCCTGCCCCCCCCAGCGCTGCAGCGGAATGTCCGCAGCAGCGAAGGGGTTAAAGGACAACCAGTGTTTAATACTGTGACACATGAAGACACGAAGAAGTCATTAGGAAGTATTGGTTATGCGAATATTTGCTCATTCTTTGAGTACAAAGAACTCACTACCAATATGAGGCAAGCAAACGATGAAGATTATGCAAGTATTCTGAAAGATATCAGAATTGGACTACTCACAGAAGTTGGCAGAGAAGCATTACAGAGTCGGTTGCTACACAATTTATTTCCAAGTGAAGAAATAGTTGCAGAGAAAATATACCAGAACATTGCAGAAAAAAATACTGTAATCTGCTTAATGCCAACACTACGTGAATGCTCGCTATTCAATGAGGAACTTTTGAAATTGGAAAAGGAAGAGATTAAGAAAATGGAAGCAGTGGACAAAATTCAGCATGAAGGAATTACTATTACATTAACAGGCAAATTGAAAAATAAATTGGATTCTCTAGAGAAGAACATTTTGAAAACAGCTGGATTAGAAAAAAGTCTTTATGTTTGTATGAACTGTCGAGTATTTTTAAGAAGAAATTTGGATGTAGAAAAACGTTTAGTGAATGGAGCTATGGGTAAAGTTGTGGGTTTTGTGAAATACCAGAAAAAAGATGGGATTGAATTTTTAAAAATAAAGTTTGATCAGATTGAAGAGGTTGAAGACATTAGTCGTTGTTCAGTCCGTTTTTTGCTTGTAAAAGACTTATATGTACGTAGGAAGCAGTTTCCGTTTTCTCTAGCATATGCTGTAACTATTCACAAATCTCAAGGATTAACTGTAGATAGTGCTTTTGTAAACATTGGTTCTACTGTGTTCAAAGAAGGTATGGCATATGTTCCTTTGTCACGAGTGAAAACATTATCTGGTTTATTCATGATAGACTTTGATGACTCAAAAGTTAGTGCTGATGCAAATTGTGTAAAGGAGTATAATAGATTAAGAAGAACCTATGCTCCTCATTTAGGTCAGTATCCTGTGTTTGAAAAACGTGTTGTTTCTCGGAAAAGGAGAATTGAGAATATCTGTAATGAGGATGTACAGAAGAGAAAACAAAAGGAGAGTGATGTGATTGCAAGCAAAAAGAAAAAAAAAAGACAGTGTTCAAGAGGTTGTTGGTTGTCATTTTGAAAATAGCTCTGGTGTCAACTGCTACGCTAATGTAGTGCCGAATGTTGTATTTTATCTTGAACGTTTGCAAGAGCTTAATCATGTAAAAAAATTTTGTTCTCTGCTGAGTTTTCTTTTTGAGAAGCTGAGTATTGATAAAACTAAAATAGAAAGTGCTTCTGATGTTAGAAAACTTTTAGATGTATGTTCAGGATGTACACAGTTTACTCAAAATGTCCAGCAAGATGCACAGGAATTCTTGATGTATATCCTTATGGTACTGGAAGAAGAAGGGGTAGAAATAGAAAATATGTTTGGTCTCTCTTATAAATGGGAACATAGTTTTGAAAACTGTTTCAACACATGCAGCTCTAATGTTGATTCAGAAAGGTTCATATATTTAACATTACCAGAGAGTAAATCAGTGACTTTTAGTAAATTAGTTAAAGATGCCAATCACAACATGGAATGTTCTAAATGTAAATCAGACATGTTTTCAACGTTATTTTTAAAGAAATATGGACAGTATGTAATTTTAATGATGCAACGTTGTAGAGCTGATGGTTCAAAATTGGACACTTTAATAAAGAAGTTTACAGGACATCAATTATCAATATCTGGAAAAACTTTTGTTGCAGTTGCAACAATTTTCCATGATGGACCTTTTATAACTTCTGGTCATTACACAGTTTATCTAAAATGTGAAAAAGGCTGGACACTGTGTAATGATTCTCAATTGATTTTCAAGCAACGTTTGCCTGCAGGATTACCAAATTCCTATTTAATTTTTCTGAAACCAAAATTTTAGATACAAATTGCAACATCTGAACAAATCCTTTTTGCGACTTTATTGGATTACCATTGGATATTTCATCAAAATAGAATATAAAAATTACCATTTGGCCTCATGGAAAGGTAAAAATTTCTCTTGTGGACTTCTTTGACAGATATTATTTTGGTGTATGTGCTTAAGCAACAAGATTTACAGATGATATTTATTGCAAATATTTATTGTTTTTAGATGATGTTTTTATTAAATTTGTTACATTTCTATAAAGGTATGTTATACTGAGAAGAGATTTAGGGCTTTTTTTAAACAATCTTTCAGATTGTTCATTTTTTTGCCCGCTGTTAAGTGATGAATGCAATTGGTTTCACGATTTACAGTGAAATTCAATATATTCTGAAAACAGCAAAAAAAGGGCAAACATTTGTTTTTTTAAATAAGAAAATATGTGTACTGTATTTTAAAATGTATTGTTAAATATTAATACTTTTTTTCTTTTTTTACAGATTGAGAAAGAAAATTTAGGAAAATTATTACTTTTTTCTAGCAATAAAAAAAAACCATTTATTGATAATTAAGATATTTTGTTGGTCAGGTAAGTTTGAAATATCTGTATTTATCACACATTTACTTTCATACTCCCTTTTTTCACTTCTCCTCACTCTGCTTTTCTCATTTCCCTTGTGGTCCCTCAAGTACATTGAAGGGTGAAATAAATATTTTAATTTTTTTTAAAAATGGGTCGCACAGTATAAAAATTTTTTTTTAAAATAGTGATTAAATAAATTTAAAAAAATTGTGAGGTAGGGTGGCTCTTAAAAGAGCCGTTGTGTTAATACAGGGACAGAGGAAGGAAAGAATGGCAATATTAAAAGGTACCAATCTTATTGTCTATTAGAGGAATACTAGACTCCCCAATAGCAATAAGGGAGTAACAAGTATTGCACCTTATATGTACTCTCTGAAACCGAGGGTAAATGTCCAGAGGATGACGCTCCCACCGCAGAGGAAGTGCTCGGCTGAGCTGCTGAAGATGTACTCGGCTGAGCTTCTGTGGATGTGCTCGGCTGACTTACTGGAGGGATTGCTTCAGTATGTCGAGCAAAAGTCTTGGGATGTACATCCCTAATGTGTCTGAACATAGTGAAAATTCCAAAAGAATACTTCTTCTTTGGATTTCCTCTAGACAAGACACGCCCACAAAGTCTGCAGGTGACTAATGGAGCATTGACTTTTTTCTGCCCCTCTGGAAATGTAAAATATTGCCAGACAAAAGAATCCTTCTGTTTCCTCTTTCTCTGTCTGATAATGCTGTCCTGCTCACTCCCAGAAGAGGACTGCTGCTCTGCCATTGTATCCCAAAGACAATTCAGCTCCTTCTCCTAGGGAATCACAAACAGTAATGAGGGGAATGGGTGTGATGTTGGAAGATTCTGGAAATGAAAGAAGTTTAAACCAATGAAAAGTGTTGTTTCTGGATCACATGACCTACCGTGCGTGCTCCGTATGCTTACCGTACACGCACGGTAAAAGTACGCATGCGCATTAGAGGCACGCGCGTACTGCAGTTCCGCATAAGGTGCACGCGCGCATGCGCGTAGGAAGCAAGCGTATAAGCGTCACATACGAAGTACGGATGCGTACGTAAATCGCGTACGCATGCGCACACGGAGCATAGATATTAGGTACGCACACCGTACTTATAGCGTACCGTGCGCGTACCGTAAGCTTACCGTACGCGCACGGTAAAAAAATCCTAAAAAAAATAAATAAAAAAGTATAAAGGTTTGTAGATGATATTAACTATGTTGTTCAACTATATCTAAACATTTATTTAAAAAAGGTGAACCATTCTATATTGCAGGATACAGTAAATCAATGATTATATACATAGAAAGCATATTGTTTTAAAAAAAAATCTCAAAAAAAAAAAAAATGGATTTAAAAAACATTGCAAATTCTTTAAAAAAAAAACTAGGTTTCACACACGTTATAGTTAGGAATTAGCATTTAAAAAACCTTGCAAATTCACTGAAAAAACCAGAGGTTTAACACATATTATAGTTAGCTGGACATTTCACTCGTACAAAACCATTGAAATTCCCCCGTTATAGTTAGTTCAGCTAACTATAACTCGCACGCTCGCAATCCACTGCTGATGACGTCACATATTACATCACTCATGACATGGTCAGTGACATCACTCATGACATCACTGATGACATCTCAAATGACATCACTGATGACATCACTGATGACGTCATCCATGTGATAAATTACCACATCTTCTCACACCCTAATATAACCTTTGATTAGGGGTGGGCGGAATTTGCGTAATCGCGTTACGCAAATCTCCGCGAAACGGTAAAAAATCTCCGCGAACACGCAGAAATTCCGCGAACACGCGGAATTGCTTGTTCGCGCTACTTTTTTCATGTTTGCGATCGCTGTTTGCGTGCTCGGGGTGAAATATCTCGCGAACACGCATATTGAGAACGCGAACAAGCAAAAAATTTCGCGAAGTCGCGGAACGCAGATTTTTGGGCAATTTCGCGTTCTCCGCGGAACGCGAAATTACCCAAATTCCGCGAACGGAACGGAATTTACCACCCAGGCCTACCTTTGATACACCGACTCAAAATTTAAGAGTTCCATTCTCAAAACCATACATACTGCAATACCAATAACTACATACCCACTTATTAACTCTTAGGTCTACATACACCTTCACTCACTCACCTGTACAGTCACTCATACTTACAGTCACTCCATACAAAACTATCATATGCATTTATACACTTATATAGACACTCACACACTAACAAGCATCCATGGAGCTACTCTCACACCTACTCAGTCATGCAAAAAATCATAATCCCATTTAATCAACTATGCGGTTATACACACTCAAGTTCACTTACTCATAAAAATAGTATCACATTCTTACACTCTTATAGAATCATTGATACAAGCACACACTCATCCATACAGTCACTCTCACAATCACACACTATCACATTTACCCACTTATATACTCTTACACGCATATATACTGCCTTTCACATATGTAGTTAGTCACAAATGTACCACTGAGATATACATTCAATCCCTAACACACCCATACATACACTCACTCAACCATACAGTCCATCACAGATGCACTCTTAAAACCATGCACCCATAGAATCACCCACTCACACATCTATGCATAGAGTCACACATACCCTACCCACACAAACACTCAGCAACCCATACAGATACTGAGACAAGCAATCAATAACTCATATACACACGTATATAGGTATTCACAAAACCATGCCGCCACTTATACACCAACATACAGACACATACAAACATTTACACAGTTTAGTCACTAGTCTGCAGTAAGATACATTTAATGACTCACTTATAGAGTCAGTTACGCACCACAGAAAATCATCCATTTACACACTTGTACACCCACTCATTCTTGCACAGGCCTTTCACTATAAATATTAAACATATTAAAATTGTTCAGAAACACATACTCAATGGATGATGTCATCAGTGATGTCATCAGTGATGTCATTTGCGATGTCATCAGTGATGTCATGAGTGATGTCACTGACCATGTCATGAGTAATGTAATATGTGACGTCATCAGCAGTGGATTGCGGGCGCGCAAGTTATAGTTAGCTGAGCTAACTATAACGGGAGAATTTCAATGGTTTTGTACGAGTGAAATGTCCAGCTAACTATAACATGTGTGAAACCTTTGGTTTTTTCAGTGAATTTGCAAGGTTTTTTAAATGCTAATTCCTAACTATAACGTGGCGGTCGCCAGTAGATAGTTATAGTTAGGACCTATTTTCCATAGGAAATCCGCAACATTCTATTTGGAATAACATTGGCACCGGTTGATGAATCCACGCAAAAGTTTCCAAACTATTGGCCAGCTCCGATTTGCTCTACCCTTAAAGTTTTGCGGTGATCCATCAAGCGGGGGCCGTGAAAAAAGGGGGGTCCCAAAACGCATTTTCCCCATGCAATTTCCCATAGGATCTGTTGTCGCAGCTACAGCCCGAACCGCTGATCGGAATGACACCAAATTTGGCAGAGGTAGTCCTCAGTTCGGACTCGTGCCTTTTGCATATATGGTGTGAATCTGTTCAGTAGTTCCTGAGAAAATTAGGGTAAAAAAGTTAGTGATATCTATGGCCACGAGGATCCGCGGACCGTACCCGCACCGTAAGCGCACCCTCCCCGAACCGAGCGCGCACCCTCCCGATCGCGCACCCTCCCGATCGCGCGCTGAATGCTAATTGGCTGTCGAGTGTCTCTCTACATTCGAAACCAGAAACTGTTGGCGGCCATTTTCTGCCTCGGTAGAAGCGAGGCTGAAGATGCAAGGGGAATGAGTGTGTAAAACATATAAAGGGGGCAGAGTGGAAATACTCTGACCCTCTAGAGGTGCTTAGGGGGGTCCCAGAAGGACCCCCTGGGGCCTCCCGGTGCGCGCATCCTATCGCGTTGGATGCACGGATCCTCTCGCGGTGGGTTCGCGGATCCAAGGGAAAAAAAATGAAATTGTTGGGAGATAAAGATTAAGCTTAAGTGTTTTGTTCTTGAGTGGCTCTAAAAAGAGCCGTTGTGTTCATTGAGAGTTTTTGGTACTCATAAGTAAGTACCTATACAGAGTCTAAAGTTGTTGAGGAAGACTCTGTTTCCTTCATCAGTAAAGTGTACCCCATCTCTCCTATACATCTCTTGCATATGAAAGCGCAGATTGTTATTGTAAATGGACCCCATTCTGTAGTCTCGGAGAAAAGAAGAAACAGATTAATTCACATGTTTCCTAGCTTTCTCAATCTGTGGACAAAAATAATCGGACCAGTTCCATTTCTGCCTTTGTCATATGTTAGAGTACACAAAGGCAGTTTTAGGGAAAAGTGAAATCAGTTGTGCAAAGGTGTCCTTCATAAGCATTTCTAGACCTACCCCAGTCAAAGTGCCTAGGTCATTGCCACCACAGTGCACTATTATGAGGTCAGGGTGTTCGATTTGCATGAAGGATTTCACCAATGGCATCAATTGGTGCCACTTTAATCCTCTCTGTCCCATCCATTTAATGTCTACATTTGGCAAACCTAGGTCTTTGTGAAAGCCTTTGTTTTCTGTATACCTTTGGCTCCAGAAAATGTAGCTGTGTCCCACAATCCACACTGTAAGCATCTTGTAAGGAGGTCTGGATGCACTCAGATGGTCTCTGAAAATGAAATGGCAGTTTGGAAAGTAAGATGTTTCAAAAATGGTGGCCAAGATGCAATTCTTTGGAAAAAGACAAGAAATTATTGGTTGTTCAACAACCTTCTACACTGAAAGGTAGGGTGCATGTTTCTGTTTTTTAAACGCATGATTCTTATTGGTTAACAAAAAGTGCATGAAAGGAACATTATATATGATAAGCTGATATGTTGAGAAGTCAAGCACACTTCCTGTTTTGATTAGCAACATTGTGTATGCTGAACTTGTGACCTGTGTGCTCAGTACAGTGTTCCATGACCTGTTTCTATGGTAACGGGCAGAAGGCTGATTGGGGGAAGGGTTGAAGTTTATGTCATTTGGAAAGGGTTGAAATGTTTAACCAATAGAAATGTGTGTTTGCTTTTGAATTTATGTGGGAAGGAATGTGATTTGATGTTTACATGTATATGTGTGGAAAATGAGAGAGAAACTTTGCCATTCTTTGGTTCTGCTGACAGGTGCACAGTGCAGCGATTCTGTATAAGAAAATCTGGTGTGTGACTGATATCTGGTGTGTGACTGATATACTTCTTAATCTACAAAACATCTTGAAAGGTGAGTTATTTAATTGTGAGGGGATGTATGTAGACTATTTTTATTTTAATCAGACTAATGTATTTCTTCTGCTAAAGTGTAGGGAGTACTTTTTTTTCTCTACAATCTTATTGACAGTGTGTGTGAATGTAGAAACCATTTTGTGATAAGGATTTGTTTTTTTCATGTGTTTGTAGACAGATAACTAAGCAGTTTTTATATTTTGTTAGAATTAGAAACCAGTCATTGTTTATGAATTTGTGAAATGAGTTATGTTTCTGCAGTAAAATGTAGTACTCTTTGTAGATGAAGAAATGTGTTTTGGTATAGTGCAAGGGATAGTGTTGTTTGTCTAGAATCACACAGAGAGTCTGTGTGCATTTGGGAACCACTGTGAGAGAAGCATTTAGTAATATCTTGTATTTGCTGACAGATAACTCTTTAAAAACCTGTTATGTTGTCAAGTTTTAGTAGCATGAGCCAGTGTTTGCCTATGCGTTGATTAAATGAGTCAGGCAATGATACAAAAGTGCACTTTTAAAATATGCACATTGTGTGCAATTCTCTTACCACTTCCATAGTAGTAAATAAGGTTTGGTAAACTCGTAGGGATAGTGGTTGTTGTCTAGAATCACACTGTGAGTTTGTGTGCATTTGGGAACCAATGTGAGAGAAGCATATGGTAACATTGTTTATTTGCTGACAGATAACTATTTTAAATCCTGTCATGTTCTCAAGTTTTAGTAGCATTAGAAGCCAGTCATCATTGCTTATGCGTTGATTAAATGAGTCAGGCATTGACACTAAAGTGTAGTCGTGAAATATGTAGATTGTGTGCAGTTCCCTTACCACTTGCACTGTAGTGAATGAGTTTTGGGAAACTCCTACAGATAGTGCTACTTGTCTAGAATCACACTGTGAGTCTGTGTGCATTTGGGAACCACTGTGAGAGAAGCGTTTGGTAACATTGTGTATTTGCTGACAGATAACTGTTATAAAACCTGTCATGTTGTCAAGTTTTAGTAGCATTAGAAGCCAGTGTTTGCTTAGTCATGATTTGACACTAAAGTGCAGTACCATGTAGTATTGTCTTCACTGCACCAGAGCTAAAAATTTAAAATTTTTACCCAGGCACTTTCCTAGAAGTAGTCTGATGATTTAGTCAGTTTCTAAGTACTTATGTTGTGAACCATTCATTACCAAATAGACTGCTTCAAATGTCTATGCAGTATGCATGTAGTTCTCTACCCACCCACACAGTTGTTTTCACACCTTCAATTCCCTAGTCAGTATCCATACACTTCTAGGAAACACCCTGTCAGTCTCTTTGCAGTCTTCTAGTGACCAATTCAGCACCATGTAGTAATCCATTCACTGTGCCAAAACCCAAACAGTTATAAATTCACTAAGACACTCGCTTTACAGTACTCTAATGATTCAGTCACTGTCTAAGTATTCATGCACTGAGCCAGGCCTTAGCGCATGGACTGCTTCAAACCCCTATGCACTATGCATGCAGTTTTCTAACCACCTACAGACTTGTCTTTTACACTTTCAATTCCTTAGTCAGTATCCCTATAGTCCAGCAAACATCCTGTCACTCCCTTTGCACTCTTCTAGTGACCCATTCAGTACCAAGTACTAATCCATTCCCTGTGCAAAAAGCCTACCACTTATAAATTCATCCAGGCAGTCTCCTTGCTGTAGTCCAATCATTCAGTCAGTACCCAAGTACTCATGCAGTGAGCCGGGCCTTAGCACACGGACTGCTTTAAATGCCTATCCTGTATGCATTCAGTTCTCTAACCACCTACACACTTGTCTTTCGCACCTTCAATTCCCCAGTTAGTATTCATATACTTCTAGCAAACACCGTGGTACTCACCCAGTGTGTCTTCTTTTAGTAGTGTAATCATTCAGTCACTTAGTATGTAGTCTTTTAGGGGCATATGTATCAACATCTCTGTTGGACCCGGCCTCGTGGCGTGGTCCTTAACCCCCTGGATTGTGCCCGTTCCCCGCCCCGGCCGTCACGGGCCACCCGTCTGAACTGCACCAAGGCCCTTCACCCGGAGCTGCACGTGGTCGCATACTCCTCGTGGCTCCGCCATCTTGTTGGCCTCCACGTCACGCCGTGCACCAGCCGGCGCGACCCCGCTCAACCCGGCCTCGACCCCAGCGAAGCCCCGACATCGAGGCCCCACGAACTAGCCAGAGGGTGCCGCAGGAACCATTCATCGCCCCCGGCGGAGGACAGTATCGATGGGACCCCCAACTGTCCTCCCCTCTCGAGGTGTGATCGCCCTGCAACTCCCATGGGCCTGGCGCCTCTCCTGCTGGGCGTCTGGCCACCTCCACCCGGCCACTCCGCCCCCTCGGGCGCATAGGTCCGGACATCAAAGGGCTCCAGACCTATATCTGGGGCGACCCCACCACAGCTCGGCAGTTGTATCCCGGAGTCGAGAGCCCTGCTGATTGAATCGCGGCTGACCCTACGGAGAAGAACTCTTGTCGGAACCATCACGAGCCCTGCTGACTGCGTCGCGGCTCCTTCTTGTGCACCCTTTCGGAACCACCTGGAACATCGGAGCCCTGCTGACGCTGTCGCGGCCCACCCTCGCTGAAACCTTCCTCGGAGCCCTGCTGACGACGTCGCGGCTCGAGCTGAGCAGAAACCATCTTGAGAGCCCTGCTGATTGAATCGCGGCTCTCCACGAACTGTACGCCAGAGCCCTGCTGACGCCGTCGCGGCTCGACCCATCCAAGATCCGGAGGTCCCCCAGCTTGAGGATAAGAACTGGGCCCCAGGTACCCTCGTACCGCACTCCTGCCAAAGACTGTCCCGCTACCCCTACCCTTCCAAAGAGACACTGAGACTTTTGGTGGATCCCTCGATCCCTTCGTGTAAATATTGACCTCGTAACCTTTTTATTGCTGATAAAGAATTGCTTGTCACCAGACAACCTCCTTGAGTCCTGTGTGGTGGTGTTACTGTGCTAGTACGTAGTAGGAGAAGGATCTCACAGGGGACTTCTCGGCAGCGCTCGGCTACTTCGTGCAGTGAGAGGGCCCCCCTTGGTGGTCTCACCGACTCCTCGGGGTCCGCCCTCCAACATTTGGTGGCAGCGATGGGATCCGAGCCGAACGCAGTACGTACCAGCCAGTACCCACTAGCTACTCATCCAAACGAATAGCATCATGAGCAGCCAGGAAAACAACGCGACAATGGAGTTCCAGCCCGAACGGCTGGAAGAATATACGCACAAAGAACTAAAACAGTTCTGCAAAGACAAAGGCATTGCAACCACCAGCCTAGGTACCAAAGAAGAGATGCAGAAAGCTCTGAGGGCATGGTTGGAGGCCGGGGCAGGCCCCTCCCAGGAAGAAGGGCCCTTGCCCCTGACGGAGACCGCAGCAACCGCACTGACTCCGGCAACCGGAGGAAGAAAGAGCCTAGAAACCGGCCTCTCCGAAGAAGAAATACGAGAGCGGGAACGGTCCGGAGCCACGAGCTAGAGCTCGCCCGACTGCGGCTGGACGGCGAACTCCAGCTGGCAGAAAAGAAACTGGCCCTCGAGCAGCTACGCCTTCAAGAAGAGATAGAAGAGAAGAGACGACACCGGGAGTTGGAGGAAAAGAAACTAACTCTTGAGCACGAGCGCAGTCTCAAGGAACTCGAGATCAAGGCCAAGAACGGAGGGACCGACACCCCCAGTACTAGAGACACTCTACCGCCTTCCGAGGCCAAGGTACATATCCCAAAAGAGGTCGTCAAGGAGTATTACAAGAATGACGACATCCAACAATGGTTTAAGGCCTACGAGGTGGCCATGACCTCCCATCGGGTGCCCCGAAAAGACTGGGGCGCAGGCCTGTGGGGGCGATTCCTGAGTGAAGGACGGGACACGCTGCTCCAGCTACCGGAGGAGCTGATGACCTCCTACGATCACATGAAGGAGGCCCTGCTCATCCGCTACGGGCTAACAGCGGAAATGTACCGCCAGCGGTTCAGAGACTGCAAGAAAATCCCGGGTACCACATGGGTGGAATATGTGGACTTTTTCAGTCGGGCCCTAGAAGGGTGGATCAAAGGAAGCAAAGTACCCACCTACGGGCAGCTGGTCGACCTCATCGTGTGGGAACATCTTTCCAACAATTGCTTCGTGGAACTGAGACAGCACCTCCTCGACAGCAAAATGACCGACCCGCGAAAACTTGCCGTCGAGGCCGATCGATGGGTCAACTCCCGGGTCCCCCGGAGCTCAATGGGGGAGTACCAGAGGAACCCCAACGGACCCCCACGCCAGCGCGGTGGGGGGGGAGGGCCGAACAGGAACCGAGACCCTCCCGCCGGGGCCCCCAGGAGCCCCCCTCGAGGGCCACCGCAGTCACATCTCTCCCCGAGCCTAGCCCGAAGGGTCGGCCCGGCCCGACCCGGACCACGGCCACCAGTGACCTGCTATGGCTGCCAACAAACCGGACACTTCGCCAGCGATCCGGCCTGCCCTCTGAACCGAAGAAACGGGGCCGGCGGGCCCCCGCCCCGGCAGCTGACAGCCGCCGCCTTGGGGGGAGGAGAAGAGGAAGAGGAGGCCCTCGACCGAGAGAACACTGAGTGGGAGCCGGCAGCCATGTCCCTGGTCTGCCTGGGTAGCCGAGAGATGGTACCCTGCGCCCCCATCCCAACCAACACCCAGAAGTACCGGCAGCAGGTCACGGTCAACGGGCAACGGGCCGAAGCCCTTCGCGACACGGGCGCCAGCATCACCGCTGTCCGCTGCCACCTGGTGACCCCTGAACAGATTCTGCCGAATGTGCTGTGCCCCGTACGGACGGCCGACAACAGTGAAAGCCTATGCCAGATGGCCCTGGTCCCCTTCGAGTGGGGAGGGGTGACGGGCCTGCTGAAGGTGACAGTGCGCGACGACGCCCCGGTCGACTGTCTCCTGGGGAACGACTTGGAAAGTTCCCCCTGGGCTCAAGTAGAGCGACGGGAGCACCTCCGAATGTTGGGACTGGCTGATTGGGCCTGCGCCATCACCCGGTCCATGACCGCCCCGGCCCCCCGCTCCTCCTCGACCTCCGGGACCACCCAACCCGAGGGGCTCACACCCCCTCCCACCAGCAGCGAGGAGGAGGCGGACACCGACCCTGGGCCCAGCGAATCCTCCCCCGAAGAGGTGGCTTCTCCGAGCGTCCTACCAGAGCTGACGCAATGGCAACACGAAGGGGGCCCCACCCGAGAGCAGTTCCAGCAAGAGCAACAGTCCTGTCCCTCTCTCGAAGGGGTCCGACAACAGGCGACCGCGCAAGCCAACGGTGACCAGACCGGCACCCACTGGATCTACTGGGCCGAGGGCCTGTTGTACAGTGAACAGAAAGTAGCAGAACTCGGGGCCAGCCGTGTGTTGGTGGTCCCCCTCCGCTTCCGGGAGTTCCTTCTCAACCTGGCCCATGACGTGCCCCTCGCCGGACACTTGGGGCAAGACAAAACGTACAGCCGTCTGGTGACCCACTTCTACTGGCCCCGGATGCGGAGAGATGTGGACAACCACTGCCGGTCCTGCCAGACCTGCCAAGCCAGCGGAAAGACGGGGGGTCGGGTCAAGGCCCCCCTCCAGCCCTTTCCCGCCGTCAGCACCCCGTTCGAACGGGTCGGAATCGATATTGTGGGACCCCTGGACCCCCAAACCACCCTGGGCCACCGCTTCATCCTGGTCCTCGTGGACCACGCCACCAGGTACCCGGAGGCGGTCCCGATAAGAACTGTAACGGCCCCTGTGGTAGGCCGGGCCTTGATGGGAATCTTCTCCCGAGTGGGATTCCCCAGCGAAGTGGTGAGCGACCGCGGCACGAACTTTATCTCCAGGTACATGCGGTCCCTGTGGCAACAGTGCGGGGTCACCTACAAGTTCACGACCCCCTATCACCCTCAGGGGAACGGACTGGTTGAGCGGTTCAACCGAACATTAAAAGGGATGATCCAGGGCCTGGAAGAACCCCTCAGGCGGAAATGGGATGTCCTGCTGCCCTGCCTCCTGTTTGCCTATCGGGAGGTCCCGCAAAAGTCCCTGGGGTTCAGCCCGTTTGAACTATTGTATGGACACCCGGTCCGCGGACCGCTCAGCCTGGTCAAGGAGGGCTGGGAGATGAAACCCCGAGGCGCCCCGCCTGACGTCTACCGTTACCTCCTGACCCTCCGAAACCAGACCCGCAAGTTCCGAGCCATGGCCGAAGCCAACCTCGAGGCCAGCCAGGAGGACATGAAGCGGTGGTACGATCGCAACACCTCTACTGTAGAGTTCGAGCCAGGTCAGAAAGTATGGGTCATGGCCCCGGTCGAACCCGGCGCCCTCCAGGACAAGTGGACCGGGCCCTTCAAGGTGGTGGAGAAGAAAAGTCCCGTCACATACCTGGTCGATCTGGAGTCCCCCCGGAACCCCCTCTGGGTCCTACATGCTAACAGGCTAAAACCCCACTTCGCCCGGACCGAACTGAGCCTGCTGCTGGCGACCGACGAGGGGGGCGAGGACGACTCCGAGCCCTTGCCCGACCTCTTGCAATCCGACATTCACGATGGATCGATCGAAGGGGTCCAACTCGCCTCGTCCCTGACCCCGGAACAGCGCAACGACTGCCAGCAATTACTGCGGGACTACGCAGCCCTCTTCTCTCTCACCCCGGGGGTGACCCACTGGTGCGTCCACGACGTCGACACCGGGGAGAGCCCCCCCATACGACACAGAGCCTACCGGGTGCCTGACCGAGTGCGGGCCTGCATCCAGGCCGAAGTAGCGAAGATGCTGGCCCTGGGGGTCATCGAGCCTTCCGACAGCCCGTGGGCCAGCCCTGTCGTCCTGGTGCCCAAGGCCGCAGCTCCCGGTCACCCCCCGGAGTTGCGATTCTGCGTGGACTACCGAGCCCTGAATACAGTAACCAAGACAGACGCACACCCGATACCCCGGGCCGGCGAACTCATCGACCGCCTAGGGGCCGCTCGCTACTTGAGCACGCTGGACCTCACCGCCGGGTACTGGCAAATCCAGCTCACCCCCGGCGCACAAGAAAGATCCGCCTTTTCGACTCCGGATGGGCATTACCACTTTCGGGTGATGCCCTTCGGAATGAAGAACGCCCCGGCCACCTTCCAGAGACTGGTGAACAAGGTTTTGGCCGGGCTTGAGGCCTTCAGCGCGGCCTACTTAGATGACATTGCCGTGTACAGCAACCACTGGGCCGAGCACCTCCGTCACCTGAAGGCCGTCCTGGCCGCCCTCCAGCAGGCCGGGCTCACAATCAAGGCCAGCAAATGCCAAATCGGCCACGGATCCGTGACCTACCTGGGCCATCAAGTGGGGAGCGGGCAGGTGGCCCCCCTCCAAGCGAAGATAGAGGCCATCAAGACCTGGGAACCCCCCACTACCCAGACCGCTGTCCGGGCCTTCCTGGGCCTCACCGGATACTACCGGCGGTTTATCCGGGACTATGGGAGCATTGTTGGCCCCCTCACAGAGTTAACGTCCAAAAAGCAGCCCAAGAAGGTACACTGGACACCCCGCTGCCAAACAGCCTTCGACACCCTAAAAACAGCCATGTGTACTGCTCCGGTGCTGCAGGCCCCGGACTACCAGAAGGAGTTCGTAGTACAGACGGACGCCTCCGAGTATGGGATCGGGGCCGTCCTATCCCAAACCGACGAAAAGGGGCTCGACCGACCAGTGGCCTTCATCAGCCGACGACTACTGCCCCGAGAGCAACGCTGGAGCACTATTGAGCGCGAGGCCTTCGCTGTGGTGTGGGCCCTCAAGAAGCTCCGGCCCTACCTCTTTGGCGCCCACTTCCGGGTCCAGACCGACCACCGGCCCTTGCAATGGTTAATGCGAATGCGGGGCGAGAACCCCAAGCTGCTGCGATGGTCCATCTCGCTACAAGGGATGGACTTTGATGTCGAACACCGGCCCAGCAATGACCACGCCAACGCCGACGGCCTGTCCCGCTTCTTCCGCCTTGACGAGGAGAATCCCCAAGGAGATGGGTGACTCTCCATGCCTTCGGCTGGGGGGGACGCCTGTTGGACCCGGCCTCGTGGCGTGGTCCTTAACCCCCTGGATTGTGCCCGTTCCCCGCCCCGGCCGTCACGGGCCACCCGTCTGAACTGCACCAAGGCCCTTCACCCGGAGCTGCACGTGGTCGCATACTCCTCGTGGCTCCGCCATCTTGTTGGCCTCCACGTCACGCCGTGCACCAGCCGGCGCGACCCCGCTCAACCCGGCCTCGACCCCAGCAAAGCCCCGACATCGAGGCCCCACGAACTAGCCAGGGGGTGCCGCAGGAACCATTCATCGCCCCCGGCGGAGGACAGTATCGATGGGACCCCCAACTGTCCTCCCCTCTCGAGGTGTGATCGCCCTGCAACTCCCATGGGCCTGGCGCCTCTCCTGCTGGGCGTCTGGCCACCTCCACCCGGCCACTCCGCCCCCTCGGGCGCATAGGTCCAGACATCAAAGGGCTCCAGACCTATATCTGGGGCGACCCCACCACAGCTCGGCAGTTGTATCCCGGAGTCGAGAGCCCTGCTGATTGAATCGCGGCTGACCCTACGGAGAAGAACTCTTGTCGGAACCATCACGAGCCCTGCTGACTGCGTCGCGGCTCCTTCTTGTGCACCCTTTCGGAACCACCTGGAACATCGGAGCCCTGCTGACGCTGTCGCGGCCCACCCTCGCTGAAACCTTCCTCGGAGCCCTGCTGACGACGTCGCGGCTCGAGCTGAGCAGAAACCATCTTGAGAGCCCTGCTGATTGAATCGCGGCTCTCCACGAACTGTACGCCAGAGCCCTGCTGACGCCGTCGCGGCTCGACCCATCCAAGATCCGGAGGTCCCCCAGCTTGAGGATAAGAACTGGGCCCCAGGTACCCTCGTACCGCACTCCTGCCAAAGACTGTCCCGCTACCCCTACCCTTCCAAAGAGACACTGAGACTTTTGGTGGATCCCTCGATCCCTTCGTGTAAATATTGACCTCGTAACCTTTTTATTGCTGATAAAGAATTGCTTGTCACCAGACAACCTCCTTGAGTCCTGTGTGGTGGTGTTACTGTGCTAGTACGTAGTAGGAGAAGGATCTCACAGGGGACTTCTTGGCAGCGCTCGGCTACTTCGTGCAGTGAGAGGGCCCCCCTTGGTGGTCTCACCTACTCCTCGGGGTCCGCCCTCCAACAATCTCCATTTGCGATTCTCAAATAGCGATTTTTTGAGAATCGCTATTTGAGAATTGCAAAATGGGATGTATTTAAAAAATTGCAAAACATTTGCGATTTCTTAAAATTCCTTAATTGCGATTAGCAAAGTGCGAAATTGCAATTAAGGAATACCTTCCCATTCATTCCTATGGGCCAGGAGGCCCATAGCAATGAATGGGAAGTCCTTCTCAATTTGCGATTCGCTATTTGCTAATCGCAAATTGAGAATAATTTCAAAGGTACAAGGGTGTCATGATGATACACTGATGCACCCCTGAAATCAGCATCTGTGCACATATGGAGCACATACATGCCCTAAGGGCATGTATGTGCACCACATGGCACTTTGAAATATGCAAAAAAGTGCATATTTAAAAGAAATCTCAATTTACCACCATCTTGAAGTAGGTGGTAATTTGCGATTTCTTAACCCCTTCGATGCTCATGACGGAGTAGTTCCGTCATGAGCATCGGTTGGGCTGTGCTTATGACGGAACCGCTCCGTCATGAGCACAGCCCCTGGAGGAAGCACGGGCGCTCCCCCCCTGGGGCATCGATCCTGCCCCCACAGAGGGGGATGGCAGCGGTAGAGTTTCCGCTGCTACCCCCGAGCCCCCCCCACGCTTCCCCATGACATCAACGCGCACAGCGCGCGCCGACGTCATCAGGAAGCGCTGGGGCGCCTGGAAGCCATTTGCTTCCAGGCATCCCAGCATCAGCAGGTATGTTGTGATCTCCGGTGGGGCCGCGGGGGTGATTTCGTAAGTATTGAGGCATCGGGGGAGAGGAAAGAGTATTTCCTCTCCCCTGATGTCTCAATACAGGGCATTCCTGCAGCACGATCGCGCACAGCGTCGCAATCGTGCTGCAGGAATGCCACCACTAGGCACCAGGGATGCTTTGTTGTAGTAAAGGAAGCGACCCCTTGGGCAAGGATCGCTTCCTGGGGCCCCATTATGTTTGGAAGACTTTTCTGTCCCCCTCTGGGGGCAGATCGGTTTAATTTTTTTGCCGTTTCCGTTCCTGGGGGGGGCAGAAAAGCCCACTAGACACCAGGCATGTGTTTGTTATTGTAGGAAGTGACCCCTTGGGCAAGGGTCGCTTCCTGGGCCCCCATTTCTTTTTGGAAGACTTTTCTGCCCCCTCTGGGGGCAGATCGGTTTAATTTTGTTGCCGTTTCTGCTCCCAGGGAGGGCAGAAAAGACCACTAGACGCCAGGGATGTGTTTGTTATTGTAGGCAAGGGTCGCTTCCTGGGGGTCCAAATATTTTTCAAGACTTTTCTGCCCCCCCTGGGGGCAGATCGGTCTTTTGTGTAGCCGTTTCTGGTACCAGGAGGGGCAGAAGAGCCCACTAGACACCAGGGATGTTATTTTTTTGCGTAAAGGAAGCGACCCCTTGGGCAAGGGTCGCTTCCTGGGGGCCAAATTTTTTTTCAAGACTTTTTTGCCCCCCCCTGGGGGCAGATCGCTCTTTTGTGTAGCCGTTTCTGGTCCCAGGGGGGGCAGAAAAGCCCACTAGACACCAGGGAATTAGTTTAAATAAAAATAGAAGTGACCCCTCGCTTCCAGGGTGCAATTTTTTATAACATGTATTTGGCCCACCCGCCCCGAGGCAGGGTAACCTTTTTTTTTCCTGCTGTTTTCTGCCCCACCTGGCACACAACCGGATTGACCATTTGGGTAGTAACATAGCATGTTATAATGTTTATTGTTATTTTTTTTGTGAATTACAATTGTAATTTTTTTTTTTTACTTTTTTGTTCTAGGTGAAGGCTTTTGCTCTTTTCAGTTTGCCGTTTTGTTACTGGTGGTTCTGCTGTTTGTGTAGTTTGGTAAGAGACTTTTTTTTGTACAATGTAAATGTGTTTGATTTCTCTGCATTAATTTTTTTTGCAAATGGTGTAATAATAGCAGTATGTTTGGTTTTTGAGTGTCAAAAACTTTTTGCATTGGTGCTCGATGTGTATTTTGTTGTCTTGTGAGTAATTTGTTTTTTTTTCTTCTTTCTAGTTGGATATCGTTGGTTTTTGCTGTGTCACTGCAGAGTTGGTTTCTGGTGAGTGCAGCTGTCACTTGTAATTGAATTGTATAGTTTCTGAGTACATTGATCTTTGTGATAAAGGTACACATTTCTTTACTTACTTGGTTTGCACATTGTTGGTTGTTGTTGACTTGTTTGTGCAGTCTTCTATCTCAGTAAGTATAATGGCTAGCCGCAGGATTACTGCTCAGCAGGTTGTTGGTTTGCTGTTTGAGTCTTCCTCTGACCATGGTTCAGAGACTGACTCTGCATCTGAGGTAGAGGAGGCAGGGGACGATTCTGGCAGTGAGTTTTCTCTCCGTATGGAGTCATTGGATGATGAAGATACTCTTAGTGCGGATGAAGTGCCTGTGTTAGAGGAGGAGACTGATGTGCCGATAGTGCGGCAAGAGGCATCTGGGCTGCAGCCTGGGGCTGCAAGGCTTCCCGTTGGTGTAGTGCGGCAAGAGGCTTCTGGGCTGCAGCCTGCGACTGCAAGGCTTCCCGTTGGTGTAGTGCGGCAAGAGGCATCTGGGCTGCAGGCTGAGGCTGCAAGGATTCCCTTTGAAAGTGATGACCTCTGGGTTGCCCCTGGCATGGTGCAGCCGGCATTGCCAGAGTTTACTGGTGTTCCAGGGTGTAGAGTGAATACTGAAAACGTTTTGCCGGTAAATTTTTTTCAGTTGTTTATGGACGATGTGTTTTTGGCAGAGATTGTTGAGCAGACTAATTTGTATGCCGAACAGTTTTTGAGGGACAACAGTGCCAGTCTTAAGCCACACTCTAGAGCTACCCGGTGGACTCCCACAAATCTTGAAGAAATGAAGAAGTTCTTGGGTTTAACTTTTTTGATGGGCTTGCTAAGGAAGCCATCAATGTCTTCATATTGGTCTAGCAGTCCCTTGATGGCAACGTCTATTTTTCCGGCAGTCATGAGTCATGACAGGTATTTGCTTCTGCTTCGGATGATGCATTTTGTTGATAATGATTTAGCATTGCCATGAGATCACCCTGAGTGTGACTGTCTTTTTAAGATTAGGCCTGTCCTTGATCACTTTGTTGATCGATTTTCTGAGATTTATGCTCCTGGGAAAGAAATTGCAGTGGATGAGTCTTTGGTGTTGTTCAAGGGCCGCTTGGTTTTTAGGCAATACATTCCTAGTAAGAGGGCACGCTATGGAATAAAGCTATATATGCTGTGTGACAGTAGGACTGGATATGTCTCTAATTTCAGGGTGTACACCGGTAAGGAATCCAGGATTAACCTCCCTGGTTGTCCGTCCACTATTGGAGTGACTGAGAAAATTGTTTGGGAACTTGGTAGAGGATTTTTTAACAAAGGCCACCATTTATATGTAGATAACTTCTACACTGGTGTACGGTTGTTCAGGGAATTGGCTAAAGTGGACACTCTTGCTTGTGGCACAATCCGCTCTAACCGTAAAGGTTTCCCGAAAGAACTTGTTTGTCAAAAGCTTGTGCGGGGACAGTGCAGTGCGTTGCGTTGCCAGGTGCTTTTTGCTGTGAAGTTTTCAGACAGGAGAGATGTCTACATGCTGACTACCATCCATGATGAAAGCACTGCACCTGTGACTGTTTGGGGTCAGGTCGCTGAAGCGCGCAAACCTGTGTACATTTTAGACTATAATAGGCACATGGGTGGTGTTGACAGAGTAGATCAGAGGTTGGAACCTTACACTGCTCTTCGTAAGGCTTACATTTGGTACAAGAAGTTGGCTATCCATCTTTTCCACTTGGCAATGTTTAATGCTTTTGTTGTGTTCCAGGATTCTTGCCCTGAGTCAAAGATGACTTTTGTTAATTTTCAGGAGCCTTGTTGTAGTGGAACAGGCAAGTGTTCCTAGAGTTGGAGTGGTGGAGGATGTTGCTAGATTGAAAGATCGCCACTTTCCTGATCACATTCCTCCCACACCCTCCAAAGATTTTCCCAGTAGGAGATGTAGAGTCTGTTGGCGAAGAGGTACGCGGAAGGAGAGTCGTATGTACTGCCCCAACTGTCCTTCTCAACCTGCACTGTGTGTCCCTGCTTGTTTTAGAGCATACCACACGCGAAAGAATTTTTGGGAGCATTCATGAGTGGTAAAGTGAACTGCCTGGTCTGTATTCTTTGGATAATTTGATTCTGTTTCAAGGTTAGTGTTAGTGCAATGTATTTAGTTGTTGATTTTGTGTTTGAAGATTTGTATCTATTTGCGATTTGTTTGTGTTTTTATTTTTTCTAATAAAATCCTAAATGTGATGGCGGTGTGTGTAGGCTGGCGCTTGGCTGTTGGTGTGTGTGGACTGGCACTTGGTTGGTGGTGTGCGTGGAATGGTGCTTGGCTGGCGGTGTGCGTGGACTGGCAGTGTGCATGGACTGGCGGTGTGCGTGGACTGGTGCTTGGCTGGTGGTGTGCGTGGACTGGAGCTTGGCTGGCGGTGTGCGTGGAATGGTGCTTGGCTGGCGGTGTGCGTGGACTGGTACTTGGCTGGTGGTGTGCGTGGACTGGTGGTGTGTGCGGACTGGTGCTTGGCTGGTGGTGTCCGTGGACTGGAGCTTGGCTGGCGGTGTGCGTGGATTGGCGATTGGCTGCCGGTGTGCCTGGACTGGTGATTGGCTGGCGGTGTGCCTGGACTGGCGCTTGGCTAGCGGTGTGCGTGGACTGGTGTTTGGCTAGCAGTGTGCGTGGACTGGCGCTCGGCTGGCTGTGTGTGAGTAGTGACTTTCTGCTGGTCACTACACACACTGCTAGCTGAGTGCCACTCCACACAATCCATCAGCCTGTGTAGTTGCTGTGTCAGGATTGTGGGTGTGGGAAAGTGTTGGGCCCTTGAATGGTGCTGTGTGCTGGTGTGAGTTTTGTTATGTGATGGGCCCGTGGCTGCCGGTGTGAATGGTTTTGTATGTCTCACACATATGAAAGGTGTATGAATGGCCTGTAAAGAGGTTGGTGCCTTGTCGTGGCTTTACAGCTCACGAGCTGTGAGACAATGGTTCAGTTTCTCGCCCTTTCAATTATTACCAGTGCATTTCATTTTTGTGAAATCACTTGCTAATACAATTGTATCTACTGAACCATCACTCACCCTCGTGCCAAATCCAACCAGTATGTGTGTGTGCTTGCGGATTAGATGGCTGTGCAGTAATATTTGTCTTTCTGAAGCAGGGTGTACCTTGTCCCTTTTTGTGAATTTTGTAATGTGTTGCTTTTGTGCCTGGTGGTGCGAATGGTCTTGTTTGTATCACGTATGAAAGGTGTGTGAATGGCCTGTAAAGTGGTTGGTGCCTTGACGTGGCTTTACAGCTCACGAGCTGCGAGTCATTGGTTTGGTTTTTTGTGAATTTAATTATTGACAGTGCATTTCATTTTTGTGAAATCTCTTGTTAATACAATTTAATACACTGAACCATGACTCACCCTCGTGCCAAATCCAACCAGTATGTGTGTGTGTTTGAGGAATAGATGGTTGTGCAGGAATCTTTGTCTTTAGTTTCTCTGCCAAGGTACACTTTCCATGTAAGAATAACCCACCAACTGTAGATATTGTCGAAAACCCAAAGTTCATGGTGATGTCTCTCTTGTGAATTCAAAAAGTTTTTTTATCCCCAATGTCCTGCAAACCTCAAAATGTCTGCCACATTTTCATTGCAATATTATTCCAAAATTCTCACGCTGTAGGAACAATAGTTAATCTGGTTTTGCAAGGGGGGTCACTTTGGTTTTTGGCCCGGTGCTCAGTTGCCATCTAGGGAAAACTACCAAACCCACACATTTCTGAAAACTAGACACCCGGCGGCTTCCAGGGAGGTATGGCTTGCGTGGATCCCCCAACGTTTCCTTACCCAGAATCCCCTGCAAACCTCAATTTTAGCTGAAAAAATCACTTTTTTCACATATTTTGGTGTGGGAAAGTTGTGGCATCACCGGGCTCACACAAATTTACCACCACCCAGCGTTCCCCCAGGTCTCCCGGTAAAAATGGTGCCTCACTTGTGTGGGAGGCCCAAGTACCCGCGGCAGACAAGGGCCAAAACATAGTGAGGCGACATCAAAATGGCCTATCGCAAAACCACCTGGTTTTGCAAGGGGGGTCACTTGGGTTTTTGGCCCAGTGCTCGGCGGCCATCTAGGGAAACCTACCAAACCCATGCATTTCTGAAAACTAGACACCCGGCGGCTTCCAGGGAGGTATGGCTTGCGTGGATCCCCCAACGTTTTCTTACCCAGAATCCCCTGCAAACCTCAATTTTAGCTGAAAAAATCACTTTTTTCACACATTTTGGTGTGGGAAAGTTGTGGCATCACCGGGCTCACACAAATTTACCACCACCCAGCGTTCCCCCAGGTCTCCCGGTAAAAATTGTGCCTCACTTGTGTGGGAGGCCCAAGTACCCGCGGCAGGCAAGGGCCCAAAACGTAGTGAGGCGACATCAAAATGGTCTATTGCAAAACCACCTGGTTTTGCACGGGGGGTCACTTGGGTTTTGGGCCCGGTGCTCGGCGGCCATCGAGGGAAACCTACCAAACCCATGCATTTCTGAAAATTAGACACCCGGCGGCTTCCAGGGAGGTATGGCTTGCGTGGATCCCCCAACGTTTCCTTACCCAGAATCCCCTGCAAACCTCAATTTCAGCTGAAAAAATCACCTTTTTCACACATTTTGGTGTGGGAAAGTTGTGGCATCACCGGGCTCACACAAATTTACCACCACCCAGCGTTCCCACAGGTCTCCCAGTAAAAATGGTGCCTCACTTGTGTGGGAGGCCCAAGTACCCGCAGCAGGCAAGGGCCCAAAACATAGTGAGGCGACATCAAAATGGCCTATCGCAAAACCACCTGTTTTTGCAAGGGGGGTCACTTGGGTTTTGGGCCCGGTGCTCGGCGGCCATCTAGGGAAACCTACCAAACCCACACATTTCTGAAAACTAGACACCCAGCGGCTTCCAGGGAGGTATGGCTTGCGTGGATCCCCCAACGTTTCCTTACCCAGAATCCCCTGCAAACCTCAATTTTAGCTGAAAAAATCACTTTTTTCACACATTTTGGTGTGGGAAAGTTGTGGCATCACCGGGCTCACACAAATTTACCACCACCCAGCGTTCCCCCAGGTCTCCCGGTAAAAATTGTGCCTCACTTGTGTGGGAGGCCCAAGTACCCGCGGCAGGCAAGGGCCCAAAACGTAGTGAGGCGACATCAAAATGGTCTATTGCAAAACCACCTGGTTTTGCACGGGGGGTCACTTGGGTTTTGGGCCCGGTGCTCGGCGGCCATCGAGGGAAACCTACCAAACCCATGCATTTCTGAAAACTAGACACCCGGCAGCTTCCAGGGAGGTATGGCTTGCGTGGATCCCCCAACTTTTCCTTACCCAGAATCCCCTGCAAACCTCAATTTTTGCTGAAAAAAATCATTTTTTCCCCACATTTTGGTGTGTGAAAGTTGTGGCATCACCGGGCTCACACAAATTTACCACCACCCAGCATTCCCCCAGGTCTCCTGGTAAAAATGGTGCCTCACTTGTGTGGGAGGCCCAAGTACCCGCGGCAGGCAAGGGCCCAAAACGTAGTGAGGTGACATCAAAATGGCCTATTGCAAAACCACCTGGTTTTGCAAGGGGGGTCACTTGGGTTTTTGGCCCGGTGCTCGGCGGCCATCTAGGGAAACCTACCAAACCCATGCATTTCTGAAAACTAGACACCCGGCGGCTTCCAGGGAGGTATGGCTTGCGTGGATCCCCCAACGTTTCCTTACCCAGAATCCCCTGCAAACCTCAATTTTAGCTGAAAAAATCGCTTTTTTCACATATTTTGGTGTGGGAAAGTTGTGGCATCACCGGGCTCACACAAATTTACCACCACCCAGCGTTCATCCAGGTCTCCCGGTAAAAATGGTGCCTCACTTGTGTGGGAGGCCCAAGTACCCGCGGCAGGCAAGGGCTCAAAACGTAGTGAGGCGAAATCAACATTGCCTATTAAAAAAATGTTTGGGACCTTGCCTGCCACGGGAACTTGGGCCTCCCACACAAGTGAGGCACCATTTTTACCGGGAGACCTGGGGGAACGCTGGGTGGTGTTAATTTTGTTTGAGCCCAGTGATGCCACAACTTTCCCACACCAAAATGTGTGAAAAAAGTGATTTTTTCAGCTAAAATTGAAGTTTGCAGGGGGTTCTGGGTAAGGACACGTTGGGGGATCCATGCAAGCTATACCTCCCTGGAAGCCGTCGGGTGTCTAGTTTTCAGAAATGCATGGGTTTGGTAGGTTTCCCTTGATGGCCGCCGAGCACTGGGCCAAAAACCCAAGTGACCCCCTTGCAAAACCAGGTGGTTTTGCGATAGGCCATTTTGATGTCACCTCACTACGTTTTGGGCCCTTGCATGCCGCGGGTACTTGGGCCTCCCACACAAGTATGGCACCATTTTTACCAGGAGACCAGGGGGAACGCTGGGTGGTGTTAATTTTGGGTGAGCCCGGTGATGCCACAACTTTCCCACACCAAAATGTGTGAAAAACGTGATTTTTTCAGCTAAAATTGAGGTTTGCAGGGGATTCTGGTTAAGGAAACGTTGGGTGATCCACGCAAGCCATACCTCCCTGGAAGCCGCCAGGTGTCTAGTTTTCAGAAATGTGTGGGTTTGGTAGGTTTCCCTAGATGGCCGCCGAGCACCGGGCCAAAACTCAAGTGACCCCCTTGCAAAACCAGGTGGTTTTGCGATAGGCCAATTTGATGTCGCCTCACTACGATTTGGGCCCTTGCCTGTCGCGGGTACTTGGGCTTTCCACACAAGTGAGGCACCATTTTTACCGGGAGACCTGAGGGAACGCTGGGTGGTGGTAAATTTGTGTGAGCCCGGTGATGCCACAACTTTCCCACACCAAAATGTGTGAAAAAAGTGATTTTTTCAGCTAAAATTGAGGTTTGCAGGGTATTCTGGGTAAGGAAACGTTGGGGGGATCCATGCAAGCCATACCTCCCTGGAAGCCGCCGGGTGTCTAGTTTTCATAAATGCATGGGTTTGGTAGGTTTCCCTATGTGCCGGCAGAACTAGGGTTCAAAAACTACAGCTAGTCACTTTGCCAAAAAAGGGTCATTTTTCACTGCAAAATTGAGGTGTGACCATGTTGCGTTTTGCGCCGTTTCCTGTCGCGGGCACTAGGCCGACCCTCACAAGTGAGGTACCATTTTTCTCGTAGGAATTTGGGGAACGCGGGGTGGGTGAAAATTTGTGGATCCACGCAGATTCCAGAACTTTCCATCACAGAAATGTGGGGAAAATGTGTTTTTTTTGTCAATTTTTTACGTTTGCAAGGGATTCTGGGTAGCAGACCATGATGGGAGGCACACAAGTCACCCCATCCTGGATTCCACTGGGTGTCTAGTTTTCAAAAATATATAGGTTTGCTAGGTTTCCCTAGGTGCCGGCAGGGCTAGGGTTAAAAAACTACAGCTAGGCACTTTGCCAAAAAAGGGTCATTTTTCACTGCAAAACTGAGCTGTGACCACGTTGCATTTTGTGCCGTTTCCTGTCGTGGGCACTAGGCCGACCCGCACAAGTGAGGTACCATTTTTCTCGTAGGACTTTGGGGAACGCGGGGTGGGTGGAAATTTGTGGATCCACGCAGATTCAAGAACTTTCCATCACAGAAATGTGGGGAAAATTTGTTTTTTTTGTCAATTTTTTACGTTTGCAAGGGATTCTGGGTAACAGACCATGGTGAGAGGCACTCAAGTCACCCCATCCTGGATTCCCCTAGGTGTCTAGTTTTCAAAAATATATAGGTTTGCTAAGTTTACCTAGGTCCCGGCAGGGCTAGTGTTCAAAAACTTCAGCTAGTCACTTTGCCAAAAAAGGGTCATTTTTCACTGCAAAATTGAGATGTGAACACGTTGCGTTTTGCGCCATATCCTGTCGCGGGCACTAGGCCGACCCGCACAAGTGAGGTACCATTGTTCTCGTAGGACTTTGGGGAACGCGGGGTGGGTGGAAATTTGTGGATCCACGCAGATTCCAGAACTTTCCATCACAGAAATGTGGGGGAAAATGTGTTTGTTTTTGTCCATTTTTTACATTTGCAAGGGATTCTGAGTAACAGACCATGGTGGGAGGCACTCAAGTCACCCCATCCTTGATTCCCCTGGGTGTCGAGTTTTCAAAAATGTATAGGTTTGCTAGGTTTCCCTAGGTGCCGGCAGGGCTAGGGTTAAAAAACTACAGCTAGTCACTTTGCCAAAAAAGGGGCATTTTTCACTGCAAAATTGAGGTGTGACCACGTTGCGTTTTGCGCTGTTTCCTGTCGCGGACACTAGGCCCACCCGCACAAGTGAGGTACCATTTTTCTCGTAGGACTTTGGGGAACGTGGGGTGGGTGGAAATTTGTGGATCCACGCAGATTCCGGAACTTTCCATCACAGAAATGTGGGGAAAATGTGTTTTTTTTGTCAATTGTTTACGTTTGCAAGGGATTCTGGGTAACAGACCATGGTGGGAGGCACTCAAGTCACCCCATCCTGGATTCCCCTGGGTGTCTACTTTTCAAAAATGTATAGGTTTGCTAGGTTTCCCTAGGTGCCGGCAAGGCTAGGGTTCAAAAACTACAGCTAGTCACTTTGCCAAAAAAGGGTCATTTTTCACAGCAAAATTGAGGTGTAACCACGTTGCGTTTTGCGCCGTTTCCTGTCGCGGACACTAGGCCGATCTGCACAAGTGAGGTACCATTTTTCTCGTAGGACTTTGGGGAATGCGGGGTGCATGGAAATTTGTGGATCCATGCAGATTCCAGAACTTTCCATCACAGAAATGTGGGGGAAATGTGTTTTTTTTGTCACTTTTTTACGTTTGCAAGGGATTCTGGGTAACAGACCATGGTGGGAGGCACTCAAGTCACCCCATCCTAGAGTCCCCTGGGTGACTAGTTTTCAAAAATGTATAGGTTTGCTAGGTTTCCCTAGGTGCCGGCAGGGCTAGGGTTCAGAAACTACAGCTAGTCACTTTGCCAAAAAAGGGTCATTTTCACTGCAAAATTGAGGTGTGACCAAGTTGCGTTTTGCGCCGTTTCCTGTTGCGGGCACTAGGCCGACCCACACAAGTGAGGTACCATTTTTCTCGTAGGACTTTGGGGAATGCGGTGTGAGTGGAAATTTGTGGATCCACGCAGATTCCAGAACTTTCCATCACAGAAATATGGGGAAAATGTGTTTTTTTGTCATTTTTTTACGTTTGCAAGGGATTCTGGGTAACAGACCATGGTGGTAGGCACTCAAGTCACCCCATCCTGGATTCCCCTGGGTGTCGAGTTTTCAAAAATGTATAGGTTTGCTAGGTTTCCCTAGGTGCCGGCAGGGCTAGGGTTAAAAAACTACAGCTAGTCACTTTGCCAAAAAAGGGGCATTTTTCACTGCAAAATTGAGGTGTGACCACATTGCGTTTTGCGCCGTTTCCTGTCGCGGGCACTAGGCACACCCGCACAAGTGAGGTACCATTTTTCTCGTAGGACTTTGGGGAACGTGGGGTGGGTGGAAATTTGTGGATCCACGCAGATTCCGGAACTTTCCATCACAGAAATGTGGGGAAAATGTGTTTTTTATGTCAATTGTTTACGTTTGCAAGGGATTCTGGGTAACAGACCATGGTGGGAGGCACTCAAGTCACCCCATCCTGGATTCCCCTGGATGTCTACTTTTAAAAAATTTATAGGTTTGCTAGGTTTCCCTAGGTGCCGGCAGGGCTAGGGTTCAAAAACTACAGCTAGTCACTTTGCCAAAAAAGGGTCATTTTTCACAGCAAAATTGAGGTGTAACCACGTTGCGTTTTGCGCCGTTTCCTGTCGCGGACACTAGGCCGATCTGCACAAGTGAGGTACCATTTTTCTCGTAGGACTTTGGGGAATGGGGGGTGCATGGAAATTTGTGGATCCATGCAGATTCCAGAACTTTCCATCACAGAAATGTGGGGGAAATGTGTTTTTTTTGTCACTTTTTTACGTTTGCAAGGGATTCTGGGTAACAGACCATGGTGGGAGGCACTCAAGTCACCCAATCCTGGAGTCCCCTGGGTGACTAGTTTTTGAAAATGTATAGGTGTGCTAGGTTTCCCTAGGTGCCGGCAGGGCTAGGGTTCAGAAACTACAGCTAGTCACTTTGCCAAAAAAGGGTCATTTTCACTGCAAAATTGAGGTGTGACCAAGTTGCGTTTTGCGCCGTTTCCTGTCGCGGGCACTAGGCCGACCCACACAAGTGAGGTACCATTTTTCTCGTAGGACTTTGGGGAATGCGGGGTGAGTGGAAATTTGTGGATCCACGCAGATTCCAGACCTTTCCATCACAGAAATATGGGGAAAATGTGTTTTTTTGTCATTTTTTTACGTTTGCAAGGGATTCTGGGTAACAGACCATGGTGGGAGGCACTCAAGACACCCCATCCTGGATTTCCCTGGGTGTCGAGTTTTCAAAAATGTATAGGTTTGCTAGGTTTCCCTAGGTGCCGGCAGGGCTAGGGTTAAAAAACTACAGCTAGTCAATTTGCCAAAAAAGGGGCATTTTTCACTGCAAAATTGAGGTGTGACCACATTGCGTTTTGCGCCGTTTCCTGTCGCGGGCACTAGGCCCACCCGCACAAGTGAGGTACCATTTTTCTCGTAGGACTTTGGGGAACGTGGGGTGGGTGGAAATTTGTGGATCCACGCAGATTCCGGAACTTTCCATCACAGAAATGTGGGAAAATGTGTTTTTTTTGTCAATTGTTTACGTTTGCAAGGGATTCTGGGTAACAGACCATGGTGGGAGGCACTCAAGTCACCCCATCCTGGATTCCCCTGTGTGTCTACTTTTCAAAAATGTATAGGTTTGCTAGGTTTCCCTAGGTGCCGGTAGGGCTAGGGTTCAAAAACTACAGCTAGTCACTTTGCCAAAAAAGGGTCATTTTTCACAGCAAAATTGAGGTGTAACCACGTTGAATTTTGCGCCGTTTCCTGTCGCGGACACTAGGCCGACCCGCACAAGTGAGGTACCATTTTTCTCGTAGGACTTTGGGGAATGCGGGGTGCATGGAAATTTGTGGATCCATGCAGATTCCAGAACTTTCCATCACAGAAATGTGGGGAAAATGTGTTTTTTTTGTCACTTTTTTACGTTTGCAAGGGATTCTGGGTAACAGACCATGGTGGGAGGCACTCAAGTCACCCCATCCTGGATTCCCCTGGGTGACTAGTTTTCAAAAATGTATAGGTTTGCTAGGTTTCCCTAGGTGCCGGCAGGGCTAGGGTTCAGAAACTACAGCTAGTCACTTTGCCAAAAAAGGGTCATTTTCACTGCAAAATTGAGGTGTGACCAAGTTGCGTTTTGCGCCGTTTCCTGTCGCGGGCACTAGGCCGACCCACACAAGTGAGGTACCATTTTTCTCGTAGGACTTTAGGGAACGCGGGGTGAGTAGAAATTTGTGGATTCACGCAGATTCTAGAACTTTCCATCACAGAAATATGGGGAAAATGTGTTTTTTTGTCTTTTTTTTACGTTTGCAAGGGATTCTGGGTAACAGACCATGGTGGGAGGCACTCAAGACACCCCATCCTGGATTCCCCTGGGTGTCTAGTTTTTAAAAATGTATAGGTTTGCTAGGTTTCCCTAGGTGCCGGCAGGGCTAGGGTTCAAAAACTACAGCTAGTCACTTTGCCAAAAAAGGGTCATTTTTCACTGCAAAATTGAGGTGTGACCACGTTGCGTTTTGCGCCGTTTCCTGTCGCGGGCACTAGGCCGACCCGCACAAGTGAGGTACCATTTTTCTCGTAGGACTTCGGGGAACGCGGGGTGGGTGGAAATTTGTGGATCCACACAGATTCCAGAACTTTCCATCACAGAAATGTGGGGAAAATGTGGTTTTTTTGTCAATTTTTTACGTTTGCAAGGGATTCTGGGTAACAGACCATGGTGGGAGGCACTCAAGTCACCCCTTCCTGGATTCCCCTGGGTGTCTAGTATTCAAAATGTATAGGTTTGCTAGGTTTCCCTAGGTGCCGGCAGAGCTAGGGTTCAAAAACTACAGCTAGACTCTTCGCAAAAAATGTGTAAATTTTCAGTGTGAAAATGTGGTGTGTTCACCCTAGGTTTTGAGCAACTTCCTGTCGTGGGTACTGTGCCTACCCACACAATTGAGGTACCATTTTTATCGGGAGACTTAGGGTAGGTCATATTTGTAAAGCAACTGTTATTACCTATTGATTTTTGATGCATTTCTCCCTTCCAAATGAAAGACATTGTGTAAAAAAAAAGTCCTTTTGAAAAATGACCAATAATTGTCATGCAAGTATGAGTATTCCCAATTTCGAAAATGTGCAAATATGCACTGTTTCTAAACTCTGTAATTGGTTCCCATTTCAGAAATACATAGGTGTCTTTAATACCAATTTTTCCATGTATACATTTTCACACTATAATTGCTACATACCCGGAACTAAAAAAAAAAACATTACAAAATGCTGCTCAGTTTTTTACTCTGGGTTCGTTGGGCTCTTGGTGAACTTACAAGTCCTATATATCCCCACAACCAGGAAGGTCCAGCCGATGTAACGGTACATTGCTTTCTAAGAGATGTCATAATTAGAAGAAGTTACAGGTGAAAACGTTGACACACAAGGCTGCTTTTTTCATCTAATTTTTAATTTTTCCTATATTTAACTGTTAGTTTCTATAAAGAAACCTTGATGGATCTACACAAATGACCCCTTGCTGAATTCAGAATTTTGTCTACTTTAAGAAAAAGTATAGCTTTCTAAGATCCATTATTGCTTTTCTACCCATTTCTACCATTATCTGGAAGGAGGTCGAAAGCACAAAAAATTGCAAAAATAGGGTATGTCCCAGAAAAATGTCAAAACTGTGTAAAAAAAAGTTGGATTTCTGACAAAAATCTGTCATTCCCTAAAAGCTGGAGAAATGGTGATTTCAGCCCCACAAACCCTTTTTTGATATCATTTGCAGAGGAAAACCCAGACGCTTTCATTTGCAGCCACTTTTCCCCATTTTTCACAAAAAAAAACAAATTTTGCTGCATTTTGACTAATTTCTGGGAACCCTCTAGGAGAATCCACAAACCCTGGGTACCTTTAGAATCCGCATGATGTTGGAAGAAAAAGACGCAAATTTGGCGTGGATACCTAATGTGGTCAAAAAGTTACAGGGGCCTAAGCGTGCACTACCCCAAATAGCCCAAAAAAGGCTTAGCACAGGAGGGGAAGAGGCCTAGCAGCGAAGGGGTTAAGGAGAAATCACACTACTTGGGTGTGTGTTACATTGCATTTAAGAAATCGCAATTTGCGATTTCTTAAATGCTTACGCAAACTTAAGAAATCGCAAATTTAGCGATTCCTTAAGATTGCGAGGCTGAAATGCCTCATACATCTCCCTTTGCGATTATGTATTCGGAAATGCTGTTTTTTTGCGATTCGCAGCATTTGCGAATACAAAATCGGTTGATACATATGCCCCTTAGTGAGGTAGGCTTTAGGGCATGAACTGGTTCAAAGTAGTATGCACTATGTATGTAGTGTTTTAATGATCGTCACACTTGTGGTTCAGGGCTATAGTTTCTTAGTCTGTTTTAATATAAAATGTGTTTGTACAGTAATGGAATACTGTAAATTTGAAAGTTATTAATATACATTTATTTGTGATTCTTTTTTGCAGATACTGTTTTTCAACGTTAAAATTGAGAAATTATGCCAGAAAAAAAAAGAAAAAGAAAAGAACAGAGACAGGAGGATTATTTGAAGAAACATCAACCACAAGTATTGAATGAACAAGATAATGTGGCTAAAAGGAAAAAATATTCTGGTAAGATCACGAAGCAATTTATTAAAAATGTTTGTAGGAGCAAACAGAATGTAGAGAATGCTGCAACTTCAGAACATTTTTTAAGTAAGAAAAAAAATCAAAATAAGAGGAAAAGTAAAAAAGCAAATGTTCAGTCAAAGGAGATAAACGGGCATATCAACAAGGGCTTTATCTCTGCTTTTTTGGCTTTAAAAGCCAAAAAAGGAGAGATAAAACTAGCGCCCTATCAACAACAGGGTGCTAACATGCAAATTTGCATGTTAGCTCCCTTTTACTCTACGCTTCCCCTTGCATCTCTAATGAGATGCAAAGGGGGCGTTCCAGAGTAAAATAATAGGAGAAATGTCGCTAAGCGACATTTCTCCTATTATCAAGAATGTCGCTAACCCTGTTAGAGACAAAAAAAGCAGCGCTAACCGCGGTTAACGCTGCTTTTTTACGTCTGGTATTTTTCTGACTTAGCCATGATATCCTATGGAAGGAGGATATCATGGCTAAGTTTGCCTGTCCCTATCAACAAGGTAACGTGAGATTATCGCTGGATTTCCAGCGATAATCTTACGTTAGCCTGTTAGCGTGAGGATTTTTATCGCTATTGAGATAAGCTTTGCTAATAGCACGCTATCTCAGCGATAAAAATTCAAGCTAGCCGGCGATAATTATCCTAGCGCTAAGTGCGCTTAGCGATAATTATCGCCGGTTGTTGTTGATATGCCCCTTAGTATGGTAAAAGAAGACAAAATCAGTATAAGGAATTACGCAAAAAAATATTTTACAAGAGAGTAGTGCATACTTTGCTGAAAGATGTGAAGAAATATAAAAAGAGAGCTTTATTTTATAAAAAGAAGAAACATATTGAAAGCATTGTGGAAAAGGCTTTAAACTGTTTATTTTACTGTTAAACAGAATTCGATCACTAGATAAACCAATATATGTAATGCAGCCCAAAAGTAGGAGGAAAAGAGTTATTAATAAAAAAAAAATGTGTGATTTTTTTTGGGAGAATGGAAACAAAGTTCTAGTTCAGAGCCTTTTTTTAATGAAGAGAGTTATTCACTAAGTGAAAAATTATTGTATGCAGTTGACACCAGTGGTAGAGGTTATGAGGTTAGTGATGGTTGTCCAATGGAGAAAGAGAAAATGGTTGAAAGAAATGCAGAAGAAGTGATAGCTGATGAAGTTTTAGGGAGACGTGCTAAAAACCCCGTGTACACTTGGGATTGCAGTAGTGTTTGTAGTGTACGACAGGAATCTATTGAAAAATTATCTAGTTTTTTACGAGTCTATACTAAAAAAAGTGTAAAACAAAAGATTAAGCTGTTGCAAGGACTAGACCCTTGCAGAGTGAGAAAACATAATGGTTTGCAAGGTCATTCTCTGGCTTGTCTTTCTAGGAAAGTTTGTGAAAGTGTTTTTCACCATTTCAGAATGCTGGCAGTACATCATACTCAAATGCGGAAGTTAGTGAGAAGGTTGTATTATGCAAAAAGTCCAGCACTAAAGTTAAGTGAGTTGAACAGTGCTCTTTTACGTGGGTCAGTTTCAGATGTGAAGCAGGTCTGTGAGGATATTGAGTTTTGTTACTTTGGGCCTCAGCAAGAGAGTGAAGAAACTGACACATTAGTAGAACAAAATGTTGAAGACAATGTAGAACATGTAATTACAGAAAAATTTGAGGATGAAATCACAAAGTTTAAGGTAATTTCAGGTGAAAGACCAAATGTTTCTTGTATTTGTTGTCGGCGAAATCACTATAAAAATCAGACTTGGGGTGTCAATCTGTATTTAAAAAGTGAAATAGAAGATAATGATAAGTGGATGGAATTTGTAACTTATTTGTTAGTAGAGGATTGTTTTGATTTGGGATGTGAGCAGCGTATTTTCAAATATTGTTATAATAAATTAGATGAGAATAAAATGCCTGCTAGAGCTGTTCATAATAATCTAGAGTTGGTTGCTATTCCTCCAGAGCTGATTGATTTAAATACGTATAAGTCTATTCTGATACAATGTGTTCACCCATTTCAGGCTATTGTTCGTATGGAGCCCAAAACAAGTAAATTACCTCCATCAGAGTTGCAAAGAGGATTGAAAGGAAGAGTTGTGTATTTACCATTAGATGTAAGGAAAAATGTTGAACCTATTGGTGTAGATCATGCAGAAAATGAGCCACTAGTCATTCTAGTTAATAGTGTTCCTACTAAGAATGAGAAAATCTGGCAAGAGTTAGTGGATGTTAGAAAAGTGCAAAAGGCATCATTGTAGCTGTTAAAAAATAATGAGTACTATAGAAATGTGTTTGTTGGAGAAGAAGAAATAGATTTAGCAGAAGATAGTGAAACATTAAGTGGACAAATTGAAAAAGTGGACATGTCCAAATGTGAAGAGATCTATAAACATTACAGTGTACATCCACTTCATTCCAAAGAGGTAATGGGGAATACAATTGAGTTGTTTCAAATGAAAATAGCAACAGGAAGTCCCATGAGTGTATGGGAAGAGAGCTTGGAAGCTCGTTGTTTCCCGCAGTTGTTTCCAACAGGAAAAGGTGGACGATATGATGAACGTCCTGTGCAGATTCCTGCATCTGAATATCGGACAACAAGATTATATGCAGAAGTTTCAAGATTTTGACAATGTATCCCTTATATGTTTCATCTTCTGTTTGAAAGTGACTTGTCTGGACTTTCATATGCAGTAAATCACATTTTAAAAACTGGAACGCATCTTCAAAATGCAACTGCAAAGGATTTTATGGATAAAGTGCATCAGAGAGATGATCATTTAGAATCTCAGTTGATTAATCTGATGGCATGTTAGCGTCGGACTAATGAATATTGGTACCGTCGACATGGAGAACTGAAATGCATGCTACGGAACTTGGGAACTCCTACATGGTTTGTTACACTAAGCTGTGCTGAGTATGCTTGGGATGATTTACTTGAATTTCTTCGAGAGGCAAATTCCAATATAAAAAATATTGAATACAAGACACCTGGAGAATTGTGCTCTTTGGATCCTGTCAATGTATGCAGATATTTCAATCATAGATTTGAAGCTATGATGTCTTTCATCTGCAATAAAAAGAATCCTCCTCTTGGAGAAGTTGTGGATTTCTTTTGGAGAAAGGAGTATCGAGCAAGAAGTGCTCCTCACATACATATGTTGTTATGGGTCAAGGACGCCCCCAAATTTGGAACAGATTCAGATGAAATTTTGTCTTTCATTGAAGATTATGCTACATGTGCCAAACAGCAGAGAAGAGAAAAACTTAAAACAACAAGTCTAACGATTTCAAAGCCATAGGTGTGGAAAATAATGTAGACGAAAGTACAAGCCAAAGGATAAGTTCTATACCAAATGTCGTTTTGGATTTCCACGTCCTGTATTAGCCAAAGGAAGAATGAACAGTTTTATGTCAGCTGTATGACATACCATCACAAGAAAGTCTCCGAAAAACACCTACAACTTAAGAAGAAGCAAAGAATCAAAATACATAAATGACTACAATCCAGTTATTTTATCCATGTGGAACGCTAACATGGATATTCAGTATGTTGCGGACAATTCCATTGCTGTTGCTCGATATGTAACGTCTTACATTACTAAATCAGAAAAGACTGAATTGAAAGAAATGTGGGAAGAGATTTCTCACGAGAAGAGTCTAAGTAAGAAATTATACAGTTTCAGTTTGAAGATGTTATCGCATTGTGAAATTGGAGCATATGAATGTTCAGATCGGTTATCATCTGCAAGTCTATATTCCAAAAGTAGAAGAATCATTGGGGTGAGTCTAGGTCTTGCTGGAATGCGAAATCGGGTACTGAAATCTGTTCAAGAAATTGAATATTTAGTAGAAAATGACCCTGAAAGTACAGATATTTTGAAAACCAATATGTTGGACAGATACTATCCAAAGAGAAGTCATCATCTTGAGAACATGTGTCTCTATGAAGTGCTGCAAAACTACACTTTTAAACGGAATATTACAGAGAACATCAACGATGGAAAAGATGGAGTGATTGGTTCTGAAGGATGTCTGGTGAAACAAAGGAAAGGAAATTTAATTAATCACAGAAAACTGAGTTGCGACACTGCTGACAAAAGGGAATTTTACTATTTAGCCCTTTTGCAAATGTTCAAACCATGGCGTTCTGAACTGGAATTACTTGGAGATTTTCCCAGCTATGAAGATTCATTTAATGCTTGTAAAGATAGCATACAATGCAGTGCTTTCGCAAATTATGTGAAAATGTTGAATGATGAAATTGATCAAGAAGCTACAATTGCAGCTGAGACTGCTAGAGGCAGTTCTCAAGACAGTCAAAGTTCTGCTGCACTGAGTCAAGATCCACTAGGACAACCAATTGTTGAAAATGAAGCAGCGATTGCAATGAATGAGGTGGAAACAGCAATGTATCAAGCACAAGAAGATGCAATCCAGTTAGGAGACTTGGAAGAGAAACTAAATGTTGAACAGAAACAAATATATCAGCAAGTGAAAAAGCAGATTGACCATGGATTACTTCATGAAAAGAGAGTGTGCTCGTGTACATCATTTCAACCTATCCGAATGTATGTGAGTGGTCAAGCTGGAACAGGGAAGAGTTTCTTAATTAAAGTAATTACAAGTTATCTGCAAAAAACAACTGAGTCGCATTTGTCTTGTGTTGTCACTGCTCCAACTGGGTTGGCAGCACATAACATTAAAGGAATTACTTTACATCGTTTACTAATGCTGCCAGTAGAGCATGAGAACAAATTGGAATACCACAAGCGATCTGGAGAAGCTTGTTGTGAAGTTTCAAGAGTGTTGAAGAAAATGAAACTTCTCATTATTGATGAGGTGAGCATGGTTTCAAACTTGATGCTTGCCTTTGTGCATTTAAGAATGCAGCAAATTCTTAAAACAGAGTATGACGTGTTATTTGGAGGAAAACACGTCATAGTTTTTGGATATCTACTGCAACTGACACCGGTAAAAGGACAACCGGTATTTAAAACACTTGCCCATGAAGATACCAGAAAGTCTCTTGGCAGTGTTGGTAATGTGAACATTTGGAGTAATTTTGAATACAAAGAACTGACTACAAATATGCGACAGGCAAATGATGCTGAATATGGAAGTATTCTTCAAGATATAAGAATTGGAATTCTTTCAAAAAAAGGGAAAGAAGCTTTGGAGAGTTGATTACTTTGCAATGTCTTTCCAAATGAAAATGCAGTTGCTGCAAAAGTGTACGTGGAAATTGCTAAAAATAAGTCAGTGATTTGCTTAATGCCGACACTGCGTGAGTGTTCAATATTCAACGAAGAATTATTAAAATTGGAAAATGAAAATATAGTTAAAATGGAAGCCATCGATAAAATACTACATGACGGAATCACTAATATTTTGACGGGTAAGTTGAGATCAAAACTAGATTGTTTAGAAAACAAAATATCTAAAACTGCTGGTTTGGAAAAGACACTGTATGTGTGTGTGAACTGTCGGGTAATTTTAAGACGTAATTTGGATGGAGAGAAAGGTTTAGTTAATGGTGCAATGGGTAAAGTGGTGGATTTTGTGAATTATCAGAAAAAAGAAGGAATTGAATTTTTATTAATTAAATTTGATCAGATTGATGTAGTTAAAGAAATTGGTCGTTGTTCAGTTCGTTTTTTGCTTGTTAAAGATTTATATGTCCGTAGGAAACAATTTCTATTTTCTCTGGCATATGCAGTGACTATTCATAAATCTCAAGGATTAAGTGTAGACAGTGCATTGGTGAACATTGGATCTACTGTATTTAAAGAGGGTATGGCATATGTTGCTTTGTCGCGAGTCAGAAGATTATCTGGTTTGTTTTTGATTGATTTTGATGAGACAAAGGTTACTGCAGATGCAAACTGTGTAAAAGAGTATAATAGGTTAAGAAGGGTGTATGCTCCAAATTTAGGTCAATATCCTGTATTTGAAAAGCGTGTGGTTGGTCGAAAAAGAAGGTTAGAGAATATCTGTACTGAAGATGTCAAGAAGGGAAAAGAACAAGATAATGTTGCGATTGCAGGTAAAAAGAAATTGGACACTGTTGAAGAGATTGTTGGTTATTAGTTTGAAAATAGTTCTGGTGTCAACTGCTATGCTAATGTAGTGGTCAATGTTGTTTTATATCTGGAAGGTTTGCAAGCACAAATTATGCAGAATCGGGAAAAAAGATTTTGTTCTTTGTTGCATTCTCTTTATGAAAAATTGACAACAGATAGAAGTAAAATACAATCTGTTTCAGACGTTTGTAATCTTTTGGATGTGTGTTCTGGTTCTACACAATTTACACAAAATATCCAACAAGATGCTCAGGAATTTTTAATGAATATGCTTACAATTCTTGAAAATGAAGGTGTAGAAATAGAAAATATTTGTGGCCTTTCTTACAAATGGGAACATTATTGTGAAAATTGCATGTATACATGTAGCACCAATGTAGACACAGAGAGATT
Organism: Triturus cristatus; assembly: GCF_964204655.1. NCBI lineage: Eukaryota > Metazoa > Chordata > Amphibia > Caudata > Salamandridae > Triturus > Triturus cristatus. Next base: position 463,460,379 of record NC_140594.1, read on the forward strand.
TCTGTATTTAACATTACCAGACTGTAAATCAGTGTCTTTCAATAAATTAGTGAAAGGTGCAATTTAAAACATGGAGTGTAGCCAATGTAAATCAGAAATGTTATCCACATTATTCTTAACAAAATATGGAAAATACATAATTTTAATGATGCAACATTGTACAGCTGATGGAAGAAACTTGGATACTTTAATAAAGAAGTTTGTAGCAACACAAGTATCAATATCAGGAAGGACTTTTGTAGCAATTGCAATAATTTTCCATGATGGTACTTCCACCACATCTGGACAATATACTGCCTATCTAAAATGTGACAAAGGCTGGACACTTTGTAATGATGCCCAGTTGGTTTTCAAACAACGTTTGCCTAGGGAATTACAAAATTCCTACCTAATATTTTTAAAGCCAAAGTTTTAGGAAGATAATTCACTCTCTGAGGAATTTATTATTATAATTTAATAGGACTACCATTGGACGATTTACATAAAGAAGAAGTGCAAAAATACTATTTGGCCTCAAGGAAAGGTATATTTTTGAATTATGGACTTTTTGGTGGTCATTTATTTGGTGATTATTTTAATGCGGCAACATTTACAGTTTTTATAAGTTAAAGTTATAACATTTTGTAATCTGTAAGCATTTCATATATGTATGATTTGTATTTTCTGGTATTTTACTGAGAATAGTATGTTGGTTTTTTTAACAATCTTTAAAATAAGCAATTTTTAACAATTTATATTTGAATGAAAAACAGCAAAAAATGAATACCATTTTTTATTCCTATTACTGTGAAGGTAAGTTTACCTAAGTCTCAATATGCAGAATGAAGAGGCCTGCAAGAAGCTACAAAGTTGAAACACGCTTCTAAAAACACTCTGTTTATGTAGTTTTGAAATCTGACCATAATCAGATATCATGTGACCTGCAAAAAAAGAGATTTGAGGGGTTCATAATATTTCACGTTTTTAGCTGTTGAAGGATCGCAATCATTTCAATCATTCTTCTTTGAACATCTTTGCAGACAAAACTCTGTGCTTACTTTTATCATTCGCAAGGAAATTTAAAAACGGAAATATGTCACTTTTTGTAACAAGATACTCTTTTATATTTACAAAGAGAGGAAAAGGCACTCTGTGCACTTTTTATACTCCATTTAAATACAACCTCATCATTTAGACCACTTTGTGTTGAAAGGGTGTTCTATAAGTGTTGTTGTGCATGATTGCACTTAATACTCATAGAACAAGACACATGTCTAGATTTATCAGAAATCATAATTCTCGATATGTGTGTGAATGGTGCACCATTCTACAATTGGTGTAGGAAAGCACAACAAAGAGAATAGTTTTAATTTCTCCACATTTTTATATCTTCAATGCATGCTGAAATGTTCAGCATACATTGAAGGAGAAAAATGCATTTTCTCATTGTTTTTGTGCAGGAAGGTGTGTCTTCCTGTAGAAAAACAAACAGCACATGACACCGATATCCTTGCACTATGGTGCAAGGGTGCCTGTATCACCACATGGCTGCAGTTTAAGCAGCCGTGCAGACAGAAGCATAGATTTGCAACATATTTATGTACATATGTTGCATCCCTGTGCTTCGGAAGTACTACAGCACACTGCAGTTAAAGAGGTTACTGTGTGATGCTGCAGCACTTCCTTATAGTTCTGCACTTATACATTCACCATACGCTACTAATGCATTCATTCAGTCAATTACGTACTACACATACATTCATCTAAACTTTCACACACTAGCAAAGAAATGTAGCTCTTTTTTTAAACCAGGAAAGTTAGTTCTTACAAGAACTTTTTTTCTTTTTCTTTCTTCTTTTTTTTTTTGGGGGGGGGTCTAACAATTTTGTGATTTTTTTGGTTTTTCGGAAAAAAATAAAATAAAAACAAAACAGGAGAAACCAAAGAATGAACTTCAGGGAACAATAAAAAAAAACAAAAATAAACCTAGCAAATATGACTTTCTTGGCGGCGGCAGATCAGATCGATCGACTGCTCGCCATAGCACAAAGTCTTATTGCACTTAGTGCAGAGCACTTTTAAAAATTGAAATTGAGGACGGATGTCCAAGGTTTGGTCTGATGGATGCACTCTTGATGTGCTCCGCTGCGAAGAGGTGGATGGCGCAGGAGCAGGAGCATTTTTCATCCGTCGGCACTCTTCTTTTGCAAGATTGTTTGGATGAAGGGTCCTCATGTGCTTCATCATACTTGCCGTGCCGCAAGAGTATTTCTTGTTAGGATCCCCTCTCGATAGGACTCTTTTGCAAATCTTGCATGTGACCAAGGTGGCATTGGTTTTATTCTGCCCCTCGGGAAAAGTAAAAAAATTCCATACCACTGAAGAGAAACGTTCTTTGCGTGGTAACTCCGGCAAAAATTCATCCTCAGAAGTATGAGGTGATGCAGGGGATGCCTACTGCCCTGAAGCCATTTTTGGTTGAAAAAAGTTAGAGCTAAGTGTAAAATTAGTCTAAAAAATCTTCTTCTCTCCAAAGAGGTGGTTCTCCAAAGAAGCTCAAAGAAGAATGATTGAAATGGGTGGGGTCTTTCAGTAGTTAGAACAGGAAGTGTAATGAACCAATCAAATCTCTTTTTTTGCAGGTCACATGGGATCCGCGCACCGTGCGCTTATGCAGCACGCACTCATCGCGCATCTGCGAAATTGAATTAAAAAGAAATATAGGATTAGATGTCAAAATATATTAGTTTTAAGACTAGTTTAGAGTTTGTCTTCAATTAATATTCACATGAAATACATAAATATGTTTTTAAAATGTTAAATACTTCGCGGGATCCGCGCACCCCCCGCGTCATAGACGCAGATGATGCATCGCGGAAGTGCGTAAACGTCGCGTTACGTACATCGAACGTCTCGCGTATAGGCTGGGAGTCGCGTACCGGTCGCATTGAAATCGCGCACTAACCACGTACCCGACGCATACTATGTGCGGATGCTATCGCGTAGGGATCAAGAACGGTGCGCTTAGGGTGCGCGGATCCAAAAACATGGAAAAAATATATATAAAATAAAGTTTTGCACTTATAGTTAAAAAAATATTTTGAAAAATATAAAAAAATATGTTTGAAAAACCCATTAGGTTCAAATAATATTTTTTAATCTTTAAAAGAATTAATTGAAAAAATACATTTAAAAATGGTGATAAAAAAGTATTTAAAAAAAATGTAATTAATGAAATGACACACGGAATTTGAAAAATATAGAAATCCAATCAAAATCATTAAACATGATATCTTCAGAGATAAGTTATAGATAGGAATTAGCATTTAAAAAACCTTTGAAATTCACTGAAAAAACCATAGGTTTCAGGCCTGATATAGCTAGGAATTAGCATTTAAAAAACCTTTGAAATTCACTGAAAAAAACAGAGGTTTCATGCACGTTATAGTTAGGAATTGGCATTTAAAAAACCTTTAAAATTCACAGAAAAAAACATAGGTTTCAGGCACGTTATAGTTAGGAATTGGCATTTAAAAAACCTTAGAAATTCACTGAAAAAACCATATGTTTTAGGGGTGTTATAGTTAGCTGGACATTTCCCTCGTACAAAACCCTAGAAATTCCCCTGTTATAGTTAGTTCAGCTAACTATAACTCGCGCCCCCGCAATGCACTGCTGATGACGTCACATATTACATCACTCATGACATGGTCAGTGACATCACTGATGACATCACTGATGACATCTCAGTATTTGCATGTAGAGCCAACAAGCTACAATGAATGGGCCTTGAGCTCACAAAGAGGTAATGCTGCAAGGCTACTAAAAAGTTCCTACATGAGCCTTGTCGATGCCATTATGATAGGGCCCTAGAAGATGTCCTTAAACAACACACATTTAGTAGAGGGCGAGATACAGGCGTCACACTGCCATCTCAAATGCTCCTCATTGGTACGCTAGGCATTATTTTGTTTTTGATGCAAAGGTTTTTTGGTCAGCACATAGGGGCATATTTACAAGCTGGTGATAAAAAATTATTGCCGTTTTTGCGGCCGTTTTCGGCTGAAAAGCAGCGATAATTTTATCGCCTAATTAGCAAGGCCACGCTAACGCGTGAAGCCTTGCTTTAGCGTCGGGATTCCTAACGCCCAGCTTTGCATCTCTAATGAGATGCAAAGTGGGCGTTCCTGACCTAACATGACAGGAGAAATGTCGCACATTTCTCCTATCATCAAGCCCCACGGTATGAAGCATAGCGTCAGGAAAATAGCGATAACCCCTGTTATCGCTACTTTCGTTACGCCTGCTTCAGGACTGACTTAGCCATGATATCCTATGGAAGGTGGATATCATGGCTAAGTTTGTGAGTCCCTATCAACAAGCTAACGCCACACTACGTGAGATTATCGCTGGGTTTCCAGCGATAATCTCACGTTAGGCATTTAGTGTGAGGATTTTTATCGCTGAGAAGATAAGCGTTTCTAATAGCACGCTATCTCAGCGATAAAAATCCACGTTACCCGGCGATAATTATCCCCACGCTAAGAGCGCTGAGCGATAATTATCGCCGGTTGTTGCTGATATGCCCCATAGTGTGGGCACCATGATGGTAAATAATTCAGCGTCAGCGATGTGTGTTAACAGCCTTCAGATGAGATGGTACAGAAGACAGACTCAATCAAAAAAACAATCTTCCAGAGTAGCTTCTTGGCACGGAAGCAGGCTGTACCTTTCACAACCCTCTTTCATGCTAAATACTGAAGCCAATTTGCAAAATCCGAAGCGAAGCTGCACATGCACGGTCTTGTGGCCTTTAGAAAAACTCCTCAGCTTAAAGTAATTTCCTTATGAGATGTCATTTACCTACCACCTTTGAAAATAAAAACTAATATCTGTATCTTTAAAGGTCTCGTTTTTCTGAATAAAATTGTTTTTACGCTGTTAGTTACCAACCCAGTCAGGCCTGGGTAAAGGCTAGGACTATATTGATGTGTTTGATGTGTTAGACACATCGGTGGGTTGAGGTGCCTTCTGTAGACACTTCGTTTTTTACCTGCATTGCGAAGGGCAGAATCCTTGTTTTTAAAACATAACCTCCCATTCCGGCCAGGTTGAAAGACTGAGAAACGCAGCAAAGTGCTTTTCTTACTTCCGTTTTCGCGTGCTTGCAAAGTACCTAGTTTCTGGATCTGTGAAAAAGAAATATGGCATATTAGACCTCGTGCGGAAAACTGATTCACAAAATGTAATGACAAATTACGCACTTGGGGTCTCATTTACGAGGCCCTAGCAACACTTTTGCGCTGCCAGACTGTAACTTATTTGACGCTCCGGTGGCGCAATGTGCTGCATTATATTTACAAGGCCACCCAAACCCACTTGGCTTTTCATGGACTTGTAAATATGACCCCATGGAGAAGGGGCGTTCCATGGGTGTTGCTTTGGATGTTCCCATGCAACACCCATGGAATCTGAAGCATTCCCAGATTTACAAGGAATTGTAAACCTGGAAATGCTTCAGATTCCTAGGCCTCACCAGCTTAGCATGCATAGAAAGAGGAAAATGCCATAAATTAATATTTTTGTGCAGGAAGGTGTCCCTTATGGCACAAAAACAATCATCCCTGCAACGCAGGCACACTTGCAACATGACACAAAGTTGTCTGCGTTTGCACAGAGATGCTTTTTGTCCACTTGCGCAGGGGAGAAGGACAGGAATTGGCCCTATCTTGTCGATAATCTATTCCTGCCCTTTTCTTTCGATGCAAGGCTGTGCAGTAGGAAGGCCTGCTCTGCTGCTGAGGCCCTACATTTCTGGGAATCGATTCTTATTTTGCACACTGACCCATGTACGAATAGGTCAGTTTTAAAATTAACAAATTGCAAGGTGTTGCAGAATGACCTGTCTAATGAATATTTATTAGATAGATCACAGTGTGTGACCTCCTGCAACTGGCCACAATAACAGGGATGGTGACAGCAGAGACGGCAGACCACCATGTCTCTGATTGTGTTTAAATCCCAAAAATATATTTTGAATGCATCCCATTTCCCTGAAAGGAATCAGGCCTGTGCATAAAATAAAATAAAATAGTTTTCTTTTTTAAGAAGACAGATGACAGTCACCCATAAGACCATTACCAACTCTTCCTGATTTTTATTAAGATTCACAAAGGGGTAGAGTTTGAAAGACTCCCCTTCTCTTACCTTTTCGAATCAGGTGTCAGTATCTGAGGAATGGCTTGCGACCGCAACTGTGGTCACAAATATTGATACCTTCCTCTCTGACTCGTAAATAGGGTCCCATGGAACTCCAATAGCAGCAAAGTAAATAACATACTTGAAAGAAGCTGCAAGAAATTGTGAAAAGATAGAATCATTTGTGCTGCATTCATCCAATAGTTCTACATTGTTTTTACATTTCTCAAAACTCTAACAATTCTTGCAAGCATTTGAATAGAGCGTTCAGCATATCTGAGATCTAGAACTTAAGGAAGCGTTGTCCAACATAGGTGCAGGGAATGTATCAAATTTTGAAGATGACAAGATAAGAACAGACAATGTATTTTGGGCCTCAAAGAGTTTCCCTTCCACCACAATGTCGATCAAGTCTGTAAAACATACGGGTATATACTATATTTACAAGGAGATTGTGCCACTGGGACATCACTTTTTACAAAGCTTCAGTGGTGTAATACCCTGCTCCATATTTACAAAGCGGCGTTAGGCCATAATGTGTTGCTTAAAGTTGCTTTGTAAATAATGTACCCTTTCATGCAGGTATCTGCGTGAGAAGGGCGTGCAATGGGTGTTGCTGTGAGCGTTTTATCGCAACACCCATTGATATTTGCTGCTGCCCCAGAATTACAAGGATTGGTAAATCTGAGGCAGCCCCAAAAACTAACGCTACTGAAAAGCTGGCATAAGAGTGACCCAACAAGGAGAATTACTTTGATTTTGCCTCGATTTTGCATTAACTCACCTTTTAATGAATGTTTATGTGCAAGAAGTTGTCCCTTCCTGCACATAAACAATGATCCCTGCAACGTAGCCACCATTGCACCATGGGGCACGGGTGGCTGTGTTGGCACTAGGCATGTTTTTTTTAATGCCAGCAAAAGGCAAAACACAGGGGGTGCCCTCTTCTTGTGAATACGAGGTATCCATGATTTTTCTAAATGGTGCAGCATGGCAGTGCTAAATTGCTTGAAGTTTCGTTCCTTGTAAATATGCCACTTCATCTCCTACCCTTTGTACTATGACTCCCACTGCCTATATTTGGCCTTCGTTCTGGACTGTGGTAGTAAGGGAACAGGGGCTGGAACAGAATATGGGGTCTGAGGGGGTTCATGTTCTCTGATGGTTTCGCAGACTATAGGAAAGGGAATTTGCCTCTGTCAGGAAGTGTGGAGCCTCAAGGATCAGGGAATGGTACAAAGGGTAGAATTGAGACAGACCACCTGTTAAGGGTGATATTTTGAGGGTGGGCAAGTGTTGGATGGCAGCATTCGAATCTCTTGTCTACTGTTATAGAACATCGCTTTACAGGATTCCTTTCTAATCTACCAGCCAGTACCCTCTGACTCCTATTTATCTGGATCTGGCCCAAAGAAAATTGGCCCACAAGCTGGTCTACAAGCATGTAATGTTCTGGCATCGCCTATGGACGAGTGAGGAGCTTTCCCTCTATAGAGTGGTGATTGGGGACCTTCTGATACAGTGCAAGATTATTACAATCCTCTGGTTTAGTAGAGATCTGTTGGGGAAATCAGGATGGAGGTTTATTGGTCAAGTCCTGTGGAGATTTGTTCAATTTCGAAGAGCAGAGTCAAAACCCTCTATTGGGAGTCCACCCTGGTGAAAACCCTGGTGAAAACTGTGACAAATCCAGTGGGCACTCTGACGTTTAGGAACTTTAAACCTCTCCCATTGTTTGAGGAATCAATTGATGGCATTTTTCCTCCCCTTGCACGTAAATTATTTCTCCAATTCAGATATAAGTCCCTTCCCACTAAACTATTTTGTAATAAGTGGCACACTAATGATTCCTCTGATGATAAATATCCAGCTTGTAAAGGAAGCCCTGAATCCCCAGTCCATCTTTTATTCTTCTGACCCCATTATAAGACCTTGAGGGTAAAGTGGATAATTTCCTTGTGTAGGCTTATTGGTCCAGGCCACTACCTCGATGTGCTGAGAATTCTTTCTACAGACACCCATAGAGTAATAGTCTTTGGCTTAGCTAAATGTGTGTTAGCTCTATGGATCAAACGTTCAAAATGTATTGTATAATAATTTTTGTTGCATGTTTAACTTTATATATGGAAGAGATGTTATTTTATAATGGTTCTAATGTTTTTATACATCTTCATCTTGTTTCTTTTTCAATGTACATTTTTAGATCCTTGTGATCGAAATAAAGTTATGATGAGAATGATGATTGTTTATGTGCAGGAAGGTGTCCCTTTCTGCACATAAACAATCATTCCTACAATACAGCCACCGTTGCACCATGGGGCATGGGTGGCTGTGTTGGCACTAGGCACCTTTTCTAATGCGAGCACCAGGGAAAACAGCAGTGTGCACCCTACTCTTGTGAATAAGATGCATCCCTGATTTCTCTAAATTGTGCAGCACGGCAGTGCTAAATTGCTTAAAGTGGCGCTCTGGGCCATTTCCTTGTAAAATATACCCCTTCAGCTCTATGACTCCTCTGCCTATATTTGGCCTGCATCTGGATTGAGGCTAGTAAGGGGACATGGGCTGGAGCAGAATATGGAGTCTGGGGGGGTTCATGTTCTCTGGATGGTTTGGAAGATTAAACAAATGGGAATTTGCCTTTGCCAGGGAGTGTGAAGCCTCAAGGATCAGGGTACAGTACAAAGGGTAGGAGTGAGACTGACTACCTGCTAAGGGTGAGGTTTTGAATCTGGGCAACTGTTGGATGGCAGCATCCCAATGTAAGCTCTTCACAGTTAAAGGAACAGGTTCCAGCTGCTCTGAAGGTGGATTGAGACAGACACAATTTTTACATCTTTAACTACAGACTGCTTTTAATGACTGTTGTCGAACATCCGTTGTCTACAATACAATATAGATAGTGTGGTCTTTGGGGCATAGCCTTGCTCATGATTGTATGGCTTTCTTGTCAACTTCAGTTTTCTGCTCATTATTCAATCGATTTACTCCTTACTCTTGCTTTTGGCCTTCCCTAGATGCAAAGCTTCTTTACCATTATTTTGATTCACTGACTTGTACTCTTCCATGCCTTTCATTAGTGGACTATTTATTCATTCGTCTTCAAGACTCAATAGAGAATAGGATTCTTTATTCACTCACCTATTCACTGGCCCACTATATTTGTTAACATTTTTATTTCTTTTTGTGAGGGCCCAGCAGCTTCACACTGCTGTGAGGCGACACCTTTTTTTTTTTGCTGTCCCCCACTCTATGAACTATTCTGCCCTTCCTTGCTTTTTTAAACCTTTTGTGGGGAACTGGTAGCTGCACATTGCTTTCAAGCCACTCATTTCTCTCCCACAGCACAATATCCCCTACATACTTGAGTTTTCTAATTTGTTTTTCCAAAATAGCTTTTCCTTTGTACCCTCTTGCTCAATACCATCTCACCTTCTCCCCTGCCTGACACCTGACCCTCAACTTCCCATGCTGCCATTGTTTTAAAAGATATATATATATACTAATTTTGTGAGGGCGTGCCAGCTGCAGATATATACTGGGCTCCTTCTCCCCATTGAACAGCATCACACATACCTTATTTTTTATGATTTGCCATTCTGAGATAGAGGTTCACCATCTTGGAACAATACATTATATATAATGTGAATGGATTGCTGCCCTGTATGGATGCACATGCACAGCAGGCATCACTTCAATTGTGACTGCACCTGCGATGAACTGTGATGGTAATCTAGGAGTAAACAAAGGAAAATCCAATAGGCTTCACTGGCACAATATATTCGCTTTGCCAATGCTTAATGTTTTTAAGGTTCACAATTTGAAAAGTCTCAAAAGAAAAAAAACCGCTATGGATAGTTGAAAGTTGCTTACATTTACAACCTTGAATGTTACTACTATGAACATAAGATCTATTTAGATCTCTTGTATGTACATGTATCATAAGTGGCTATGCTAAAAACCAGACATGGATTCAATCTTCCTAGACCTTTAATGGGCATTGCTCTTTTGTGTGATTTTCAACCCTTACATTCTATCATATGTCTCAGCAGATCACTTTATTTCATGAGCTGGATCTAAAAACATTAGCAGAATTGTAATTAACATAAATCACAAGTCACAAGATATGTACTTACTTTTTCAAACAGGTAAAGTACATTGAGTCTCACCTGCTTTTTGAGAATGAACCAATTTGGATCATAGCACTTGGTAATTAATTATTGTAAGAAATGCCTCATTTTCATGTTCACCCCATATTTTTGGACTGATGCTGCTGGGTTGTTGACTCTGTGAGTGCACTGAGTCCTGCTAATCTGACCTAAGTGCCAATGTTCTAACCCATTAAAACGTATATGTTGAATTGGCAATGGCCCATAAGCAATGAATGACTTACTTATAAGTCCCCAGTAAGTGATACCCAGGGCATGTAAGGCAGTGTTTCTGCTCAGGGCTGCAGCACTGCTTGTGCAAATGTGCAAATGTGACTGTTTGTGACAATGTTAAGAATGGTTCCCAGCCTGCCACTCCAAACGGAAATGGCAGTTGTAACACTGCTAGTTTGACTTTGCCATTTAAACTAATGGCAAAGCCCCACTTCCCTTAGCAATATATTTGCCTCATCTAAAGAAGGCCTATGGAGCCCCAAGGCACGAAGCTGCATATTATTAAGTAGGGCATGTATTTTTATATATGTCTTAACAGCAGGCAGGGATAAATATGGCACCCCTGGCTCCAGGCATGACAGATCATGCTGGAACTGGAAGAGGACTTAAGAGGGAATACTCTGCTACCCCCTGAACTGCACGAAGAGAGGCTGCACCATCTGCGGGACTGCGCCTGCTGCTTCTTGTGCGATTGAAGAGAGGACTGTGCCTGTTGCTCCTGGTTTGGGGAAAAGTTGTGTCCTAGCCCCAGACTAAAGGAATGACCAGAAGTAAAAGTGGACTGACCTTATGAAACAAGCACCAGGGTCAGCACAGCTGAAGTAGCCCACATCAACAAATTGGTAGCCACTGCAGAAGAACCGCTATTATCTGCCACTGGGCACCCCAAGAGACCAATCCTCAATGAGCAAAAGTTGCGCCCGAATCTCCTGGACCCAGAAGTGCAGTCAGAGTCCAGATTAGTCACCCAGGAGGGACACCAGCCCGCACCAAAGAATTTTGATGGGACCGCTGTACAGAGACTGGTAGCTCAAGCACATATGGCCCTTTAAGGTCTCAAGAAGGACTATGAGGGACTGCCATTTCTATGGCCACCTGGCCTGTGGACCAAAGAATAGCCACATTAGCTGTACTGCCCTGGACCATCCTTGAGCATGTTCATATCCTGCATCTGCTTCATTGGGGTCAAAGAAGTGGTCATGCTGTAAAGTTCGGAACTGGACTAGAAAACACTCTGGTGGACAAACAACTTTCCAAATTTACCCCATTGGCCCCACAGACCTTCACACTGTTAGATTTGGTTGCCCAAGCTGGGCCCGAGTAGCCAAACTAACTTTTACAAAATTTTCAAAAGCTTTCTAACTTTTCAGTTGCCAATGCTTGTTTGTGGTTGGATTAAAAATTAACATTTATTTACAAATCTGTATTTCCGGAACCCTCCAGTGGATTTTGCTCATCCTGGACTCCAATGATTCATAAAAATATAATCTATGTTTATAAATTGGTGTATTTTTTTCGTGTTGTGTGGCTTACTTATTTCATTGTTTGGCACTGTTAAATCCCTTACACTAGTTCCTTTGTTCAAGCCTTGCTGCTCAAAGCTAAAGCTTTCCTGGTTTGAGCTTAAGGTAGTACAAACAAGCCAGACTGGACCTAAGATGGTTTTTGTGAGTGTGTTCCACTATAAGGCCACATAGCCATACCAAATAACACACCCAAATTCTCACAATTTTCAAGAAAGTTTATGATAGCCCTAAAGGTTCAATTTTAAACCACTTGTAGTTCAGTAGTTATATTTGTCTCAAGGGAAGATATGGGTCATAAAGTACTGCATCCATGAATTCAAATTTGACTGAATCACTGCTGTTTATGGTAATATTGTGTGAATACTTCACACCTACTATGAAAGAAAGCACACAACTAATACTTCTAATGTGTTATTCATGTAACACTCCTTGACTTTTCTCCAATTTTTCTTTCAAAGATTTGATTTCTCATGGTGTGGACTCCTTGCTCCCCTAGAACAATTTGCTGGCACCTTAGTCTTCGCAAGGTTATCTTGGGGCATGTGTCGGCTGGTTCAAGTGTAAGGCAGTTCCACTACTGTTTATGTGTAATAAAATACATTTTGTTAACGTTACAATTCTTAGTGATACTCTACTCACATTGTGCCTCTTGTCTATGTTTAAAGTTTTGGACAGGCGAGTATGTGGTATGAATATATTACATACCTGAACATACCTTACCCCTCTCCCTCTTTTATCCCTTGCAAGTCATCTTCCTTTACTTTTGAACCGTGGCTAAGATGGGGAATAGAGTGAATTATTTTTTAACATGCCCCTGTTGTAGCATCAGGTTTAGAGCACCTCTCCCACACTAAGGGGCATATTATCAAGCACAGCGTTAATATTAACGCCGCTTTAGCGGCAGAAAATTGCCGCTAAAGCGGCGATAATGGGCTTGATAATATGCCACAGAGAATTCCAATAGAAGCCCATGTTGACACCAGAACATGGGCTTCTATTGGAAATCCCAATGGCATATTATCAAGCCCATTATCGCCGTTTCGTGATAATATGCCCCCAAATTCTCCCTTCCCAGGCTCATTGTTTTAGGCCAACATATGACATTCTGTCATAGATGGGTCTGTTTTTGGACTTGGGTTGTTCTCTTCCTCAAGACTAGTTATTTCACTAGTATGAATGTGAAATATTGAAGGGTGCCCTCATGGGCTTAATACACAAATTCCCATGTGAGATAATAATTCTAGAAAGATGAACTTGGACGACTGGAGCATTTTACTGCTAAACCCATATCTGCGCTACAGTTTGCTAGCTATTCAGAGAGTTACAGAAGACGGAGCAGGCTCAACATTAACTCGATGAGAAATGTGACTTTCCCATATCTAATGTTGGCTCACTATCTGAGTTACCTATGCAGCTTATCCATACTTCAAATTCAGTCTTCCCTGCTGTCATAATACTCAACATAGGGACCGGTCTTCTTTTTGGAGAGTTGTGGAAGTCATCTTGAGGAGGAAGTTACAGACAATTTTGAGTAGCCGGGGCTATTCATACTAACAACCTCATCCCAACCCCTTACATTCCTTTCAGACCTATGTTGTTCTGACCCATGAATCCTTATCAACTTGCCTTAGCTATCTTCTTTTTCATGACAATGACACACAATTATATTGCTGCCTCCACTGTCACCTCCCTTCAAGTCCTTTACTAATTTGCAATCAAACTCATTACTATTTAAATTTGTCACCTCTGCCCAGTCTGAGCGTCACCTTTTCCTCCTAGACAAGAAATTATTCTCAGTCACTCTGTCTCTGGGAAGGTTCCACACGTATCATTGCGTGGCCTCTGTGTGCCTACTGTGCAGTAGTACTGGAAATCCTTGACAATGGAGGTATGGCCTGACACATATATGTGTTGAGTGTATGTGTAAGGTTCCAACCTGAGAGTAAATATTTATTGTGAGGTACATCCCCAGAAAGAGAAGTAGAATAGGTTAATTTGCATCCAGCAATTCAAGAAAGAGCTGAAAAAGGGTTATTGAATGAGTTGATCTCTTCTTTACAGTAGAAGACATTGAAGGGGATGCACTTTCCCAATGAATTAAGTGATAGGTAATGGAACAGTGGCCATATTGTAGAGACCATTGTGGGGAGTTTACTGTCATCAAAGAGCAGCTGATTTCTGATTTCCTGGTTTTCTGATGGAAGGTAAGTGTATGACTGTATTGGGCCTATGATGTTGAGTGTAGAGCACCTTGGCAGAGAAAGGATCCAGATATTTATGTGGTAGTGAAAGAGTGTGTTATGTGGTCCAAATGTAAAAAACAATCAATGTCCAAAAGAAATAACGTGTGTACAACATGCATACCCTTTTTAAATAAGTTGGACATTCTACTCCAGACAGAAATAAGGTAGTATTGGATTTCTTGGAACAATTTGAGCATTGTAGCTGTACTACAGCATGTGTTTTTACAGTTGGCATACTACAGTAAGAATACAGCTGAAGGGTGATGATGTGTAACTCCAACCGTGTGACAAAAGGTTGCTCCATCTTTTTGTAGAACTGAATTGTTAGACAGGTAGTTAAAGATGATCCAGGTGACAGGATGAGCTTAAGAGGAAGTTATAAACCTAATCGAGTGGGGTGATTGAGAAGGAAAAGTGATGCTGCTTAAGGGAATTGTAATGGTGCAAGTTGTGTACAGCTTTTTCACCTAAGTCGCATCCCATCATTTTGCAAGCTTATGTTTAACATGTTATAGGTAGTGTTTCACCACACAGTTTTGGAATATTATGCTCTGTATGCCTTGATATATTTGCAGTATTTTCCAAGGATGTGTATTGCTCTCTAAAATATTTATGGTGTATAGTCACGTACTTCAAAATGTTGTCATGTAATACATGGGATTCTGTAATCCCTTTATAAACAGCAGTCTATAATTTCTTTAGAATTGACGACTTGTGACTTACCAAGTACACGTTGATAAAGAAAAGGCATTAGAATTCACGTGCCAGCTACCAGCAGCCAAGGTAACAAGCAGATCAGGTCACAGAGCATAATTGCAGCAACTGTTTAAAACAACAAACAGAACATTGCTTTTCTTTCTGCTGTGCTTTTGTAAGAATTTACTATGACAAACAGAGAATATGGTTTTTTTTGCACTTCTTAGAGAAAAGCTAGAATATTTCTGCATGTTTGTACACATTCTACTGCAGTTTTTTAAATAAAAAAACGTGTATTGAATTGTTTCCAATATCTGGTTGCAACAAATATCTAACATGTTTTTGATGTGTTTAATTTTGCTCTAGAGGTTTAATTTTTCATTTTCATGTTTTCAATCATGCTTGCTCTTTCATATGATAGGGCACTGCACCAATGTTTTAAGTAGTTTGGGGGAAAGGTGATGGCGTGACCATGTATTATATGCAAGAAAGTACCCACTGGTGTATATGATAAGGATATTTGGGCTGTATGAATAAATACTTTTGAGCCAAATTAACGTCAATACTCAGTTACGCTACATGACAATGTGTAGCACCCTTCCTCTGCAAACGGTACTACCTCTGCAATGAAATTAATTTAATAAAAGACTACTATGAAATATATTTGACTAGAAACTACCCACAATTACAATTCCACAGCATAAGAATTGGTATTTATATTGACTAACAAAAGCGCTTAACATAAAACCAAGAGCAGTGAAGAGTTTGCTCCAAACATTACATTTTACCCAGCCTAATGCCAATGATAAGGTATCTTCAAAACTAAATTTATTGGCAGTATACTTGGCAATGTATAGCATTGTGTATCTAGGGGCTGACATGCTTGTTTCTTTTTCAACTGTCTTAGATTAGGCTCTTTCAGGAGCCTGCCAAAAAAGAAGAATATGTCACTGGGTGAGTGGAGTGACCTTAATACTTTTCTGGCATGATGAAAAGTGGTTGGTCTTTATTTCTTTATTTTGCTATATGTACTTTCTGTGATTTTTTAAAATCTCTCTATACCCCCTTTTGCTTTCCCCTATACTTTGTCTAGTTTAGTTTTGTTTGTTTAGTTTAAGGCTAGCTAGTTCTTCAGTGCCCCGCCCTTTCCACGCCCTGTGCCGGGCATTTCATTAGCGGGCGGGGTTCATGACGAGATAGTCTCGTCATGGGCACAGCGCAACCGCACTCCATGACGAGACTATCTCGTCATGGGCACTGAAGGGGTTAGTATAAAGCTGGGTTGGAGTATTTTTCCTTTTAGGTACTTTGCCTCAAATTTATTATCTGGCATTTAAATAGTTGTTATGTTAACTCTGCAATCATAATACTTTTTGAATGAACATTTTTAATTTACGTCTTGATTTGGAGTTTTGCATGTGGGTTACTCAGTTGCATAATTGACAAATATCCTGTCTGCCTTATTACACGTGTCTTATATCCTATGGCACTTGTAACAGGGTGGATGCGATATAGATCACTTTTGTGGCATGGTACCATGCTGCCAAAACTAAGTCAGGTACCCATGCTTCAAGGCCCGTGAATGGCCCTTCGCATACCACTCTTTTTTCAAGGTTCAGAAAAGTGATAGTCTTCTGTTGTAGCTCAGTTGTGAGAGCGTTGATTTTTTTTTTTTTTTCGAGTAGTTTCCTTTTGGAAATCATAAAAAGAGCCCATAATACGTATGCAAAATTCTAAATTATGTAGCAAAACACCGGTCTGACATTCTCCTCTAATTTTTAACGTGAAATTAGTCCTCGCATCTATTATTTTAAACCCGGGGATACATTGACAATTAAAAAAATTGAGCAAACAACAGTCACACATTTTTTGTTTATTTTCATTGGCAGTGTGCTCCTGCAATAGGATTTTTACCTGAAACCAATCTCAATTATTTGTTTCATAATAGCATAATCTCTGACATTTTATAAGTGTAAAGTGAACAGCTGGAAATTGCGCAAGATTATGCAAGCCTAAATTAAATTTCACAGAGACTAATGCCAATAGTAGGTAATAGCTAATAATTTTAGGTATGTTTTGAAAGGTCCCTTCTAACTGAGGGGAGGACCTAATCTGAGTACGCCAAACCAAATACACAGCTTGTCCTGCATAATTTAATGTACTGCTGGAAGTCTCGCTGAATAAATTGTCCGAGGAATACCCTTACATACACCTCTCTGAATAAATAGAGTAAATAAAAAAGCATTTTGCTTCACTAAGCATGTGTGATAAGGGATCTATGCCTGAGTAATAAAATCAGCAATGATTGACAAATTTTAAAGCAGGGTCCAGCTGTGCTAACCAAAGGATTCTCATCCCCACAATCCCTGTCCCAACGCAAGGGACTAAAAGAGAAGACATTATTTGTCTTATGAAGCTATGAGTCCACCATAGTCACAAGTCACTCCATGTATTGGGCAAAAAAAGAATGTGATTACAAATTTGCGATGGAGTCTTGTCAAATTCATCTTCATTTGCTTACTAATCATGCACTTATTGGATTGCTGGCTCCATGTGTATCATGACAGGCTCAGTGCTCTTTGAAAGCCTGGTAAATGAGCTCTGTAAATGCTGCCTAGATGAACAAATGTACTTCTTAATTTACATTCTCTGCAAGCTTCAACACTGTGTGAGAACATGTCACTTTTGCATGGTAAATCCCATTTTTTACTGATTGTTATTGCTGTGTTTTTAGACTCATTACAAAAAACAGTGGACCCTAGTAGTTGGGGGATTAAGATAAGGATAGACACAAACTAAATAGTATTTATGTCCTTTGTCCAGCCTGACAGGAATTTATTTGGCGATGCACAAAATCAGAAAGTAATGTCAAGGGGGCACAGCCCGTGACCTAGAGTGAACAAGACAAAACAACAAATGTAGGCAACAGCGTGCAAATCGGTCTGTATACTTATAATCAGTGAACAGACTTGATTATAATTCGAGTGACCATTGTACATAGCGTTCACAAACATATTCAGTACATATGATCCTATTGTGTCGACGACGTTTCGATGCCGAAAAACAAAATACATGGCATCATCTTCAGGACAAATATATAAATCATGTTTGTCTTGGAATTATAAACAATTTGCCTTTCATGCTACATACAAACGACATTTGTTGGGAAAAAATAAGGGAGAGAAGGGAAAAACAATGTAATTACGAGGCCAGGCATGTTAATTTAGAACAGAAGTGACATGGATAAAATTAGTGATACGGTTTGCACCAAACGGACCGCTCTTTTCAGGCATGCTTAGTGCTAGAACAACGATGTCATACTGTGCACTAAACAATGGTGCAGTCACTATATTTGGATAGTGAAGTGTGTTTAGGAACTGTGATCGGTGCTCGGCGTAGGCGGCGAAAAATAGAATAGGAGCTATCACCATGTTTAAAAAAACAGACGGTGCAGTGCGGGAAGATATTTAAAACCAAAGTTCCATTTGGGAACAATAGGGGAACCAGGTGAATTAAAAACCAGATCGTTACATATGGCGCTGTGCGAGACAATATTTAGAATAGAGGTGAAAGGGTCAAAGTTGACCGGTGCATTAGCGAAGACTTAACGGTGCTGGGTACACAGTTGTCTATATAGTGATTAATCTGGTGTAAAAGGCGCATTTGCATTAGAGGAAAAAGGTATTACCAAGGCTGGTCCATAAAGCGGGGAAGGTAGTTCAGGTAGAGAAAGATTAAGACCTATGGGGAAGTTTAACAATCATAAGTATAGTGCATTCAGGGCAGATTGGACATGAGAGAAGGGGGCAGAGTGTAATTACCATCAGTGGTGCGTCGATATCAGGATATCCCGCGTATTTATCAAGGAAACCGTCCAGATCACGGCTCACTGGGGAAAGGAAGCACGGGCATTATTCAAATTAAGTGACAGTGGGGATGGAGCAAGGCTCTGCGGGTTAGGGATTGTATACTTACAGTGGTGCCGGTTGCAGAATCGCAGGATGCGGCATCTCTGGCTGGGATCGCTGTTAGACTGTACTAAGAGAACCAGCTATAAAGCTAGCAAGGAGCATGTGGTCTGGAAAAATAAAAGCGGGACTAATGTTGACTGTGCGGGGGCCATATTGGAATGGCAGTCAGGTAACTAAGACGCAGTGACCATCTTGGAGTGGTGAGTGAGAAATAGTGAAGTGGTGGCCATATTTATCAATTCGAGAATTTTATGGATATTATTTATCCTATACCATCAAGAAAACTATATTTGCAATGGAGATATGGCACACTACCTCTGCGAGCTTTCACTAGCAGCTGGGCATCAAATTCTG
The DNA here is from genome assembly GCF_964204655.1 of Triturus cristatus. NCBI lineage: Eukaryota > Metazoa > Chordata > Amphibia > Caudata > Salamandridae > Triturus > Triturus cristatus. Next base: position 463,479,509 of record NC_140594.1, read on the forward strand.
TTGAGACCTGCCCTGGCTGCAGTTGTGTTAAAGAGGATGAGCTCCATGTATTATTTTTTTGCCCTGCATACACAAAAGCTAGGAAGCATTGGATAGTGCCTATCTGCAAAAATATGGGTTTTCGGCAATGTAGCCATGCTTTTAGAATTTTAAAAACAGACACATCTGAATGTATAGTTTTTGCAGTTTCTAAATTCCTTTTTGCAATGTGGAATAGGAGAAGGGGACTATGCACTACTTAATGTATTGTCATGACATATTTCATTCTGTGCCAAGTTTGTCTGTATATATATTTATTTTTTTATGTACTTTTTAAGGCAAATTGCCGAAATAAAGATATCTTGATGATGATGATGATGAAATGGCAGTCAGATAGCTAAGACGTGGTGGCCATCTTGGAGTGGTGAATAAGAGATAGTGAAATAGTGGTGGTGGTGACGTGAATTACAGTGAAATATTTCAAAAACTGTTTGGAATTATACATTCAAAATAACAATTCAGCTATTAAGAAATGGACACAGAAAATCACATTGAGAGAATATTTTCTATACAAGGATAGAGACAAAACATTTCTTTGACACAGTAATTTGTAACCATTTTGCACATTCAGTTAGAGGAGGGACATCCAATCCTCAAGGCGATTGAGTCCCATGTGGATACTGTTGGTCCTTAATATCCAATGGAGCTCTTCCTTGTTTAGTAGCTGTGACACATCCGCACCACGTGGTGGTGGTTTGATTTGTGTGATAATTGTCCAAGTCAAGTCTCTTTCATTGTGTGCCTTTTCCATAAAGTGTTCCACCAAGGGAGCGTTTTCCGTGTTGCATCTTATTCTGCTCCTGTGCTGCCCAATGCGAAGCTTTATTTTCTGAGCGGTTTGACCTATGTATATTTTCATGCATGGGCAAAAGATTGCATACACCACATTTGATGAATTACAATTAGTGAAATGTTTTCTTTCAAACTTGATCGAGCCAAATGAAAAGGTTTTACCTTCAATAGTTGAGTCATAGGCTACACAGTTTCCACATTTCATGTGGCCAGTTAATGCGGGTAGTCCCCATACATCATTTAGCATAACTTTAGATGTCGGTTGTGGGAGGGACGCTCATACCAGGTGGTCTTTGATATTTTTGGCCCGTTTGAAAGCGAACACGGGGCATTCTAATTGTAGTTCCCCTGCATTCAGTACTGGCCAGTGTTTCAATATGCTTTTCCTTATAGAGTTTGAGGCTGGTGAGAAAGTAGTCACACATATGAGTCTGTCTTGGTTCTTTTTGGGTTTGGGTTCCAGCAAGACCTCACGGGGACAATACCAAGCTCTTTTTAGAGAGCAAACTGTTGGGCTTGTGAAAGGATGCCGGGTGGACTGAACCTGTAGCCTGTGATGTGTGGGAAGGATCTAAGGACATTGGGCTCCCTTTCACCTGAAATCCATGGACATGAAGTGCTCCAAGGATCTTAAGGCTAATCCACTGAATGGATTGGGTTACATAAAAATGCTGCAGAGGACATTCCTGTGAAGACTCCCAGCTGACATGTGCCAACTTGACCTGGACTGGACTTTTCTGTTGCCCTCTGGCTGGCACCTAAGAGTAACTAAGTGATCCCCCTGAGGGTCTTGGGGGCCTTGGGAATGTATTCTGTGTATGTTCAGGCACCATGGCATTGGATCGAATTTCAGGTTTGTCCTTTGTTGTGAAACGTTTTTCCTCGAAAACGCAACGTCACTTTTCTGATTGGGACTTTCAAATTGCACCTAAGTTCCAGGCTGCCCTAAGCAATAACTATCTCTAGTGCTTTTTGAAGCTATATTCAGTTAAATTTTAAAAAGGCATATATCTGGTTTCTCTTGCTGGATTTTTGTTGTTTTGGTGTCATTGTGTTCATTACATTTTTTTCTATTTTGATAAACTATAGTGGGATTTGTATGGTGTTGTGTTTTTGACTGTTTAACTGTTTTGCTACTTCTATTTGCTTTTCACATTTTCTCTAAGCGACGCCTGTGTGCTCAGTGCCACAGAAACCAGGGGTTGAGCTCAGGTTCAAACTGATAAAACCTTAGACTGAACCTAGGGAGATGGTGACTTTGTTACTTGTGAGGGACACCAGTTCCCCCAAATAACAAAGCACTTTTTCACAAGTGAAATAACATGTCTGCCTGATAAAGAAAGATGTAAAATGTATCACCACTGGAGAGAAGTTGAGTGGCATGGAAAACTATAGTTGTGCTGTGATTTATGCAAACATTCTCTGCTGAGGGTTGGTTTCCTAAGGGAGTTCAAAGTAGTATGTTGTTTTCTCTTTTTCTTTGGGGCAGACATTTCTCTTTTAATACAGATTTCCAGAAAAGGAACTGTAAAAGGGACATATTTCTGGTGGTTTGATGTCTCATTTACTAGTTAGAATGGCTTCTAAGTGCAGAAAGGAAGTGAGAACTAAAGTGTATCAATGGAGGGAGAGAGGAAAACAGCACCATATCTTAGTAGAAATGGTACTCTTCTGCTCTCCTCCTTTCATATAACGCAGCACAATTCAGCACAGCAACTATAGTTGCTGCACAGTGTGGCATAAATGTTTCCTAAATCTGGGCCCTGGTACACATGTCAAGATCATGTAGTGACCATATATAACTTGCAAGTGGAAAAGTAAACTTGCCCCTGCCCGCACTGCTTCAGTAACTCAAACTTCACTGTTTGTTCTTAGTTCAAACAATATATTTCAATGCTTACAAAAACATTACTCTATTCATGAGACACATCACATTTGACAAATTATTGTGAAGACAACTCCACCATTGTATAATCATATTTCACATGGATCATACATGTGATTGCATGTAGTGACCACGCTGTAAGTATAGCATCCTGGGCCCTTTGTTCTGGCTAGAGGCAACAGTCTTTTTGGCAGAAGATGAAAAATCAATGACTACAGCAAACATATTTCTGAAGAACAACGTCGTTGCATAGTCTCCTTCGACCAAACAGCAGAACTTTCACAAACAGCCGAGTGAGATTTTGAGAAAGAAATCAAGAGAAACTACAAAGAGCGAAGAGCAGGGACAAGGAAAGAGAAAGACATGAGTGGGTGCTCTGTGACCCAATGCAAGGAAGGGAAAACTATCAAAACTATCATCCCCCTGCTGGGCAGAAAAAGACAGCCGTAGTTTGGGCAGTCTGTAACTCACATTCCTGAGCCACAGCACTTGCTGCATTAATGATAGTTATGCCAATAGAGATAATGAGAAACAAAGAAGGAGAAGGCGAAATACAGAGAAGAAGAGAGAGTGAGCAAGAGAGCATGAAGAAGAGACATAAAGAAAGACTGGGACAGATACAATCCGAGGGTTGAGAAAGAGCAAGAGCTTACAGAGACTGTTGGAAATACTGAGGTATAAAGAGAGTGGGAGGAGGCAGGGGCACATCAAGGGGGAGAGGGAGAAAGAGAGAACAGAGAGGGAGTGAGACCATTGGACCATAAACAAAGAGAGAGTAAGAGCAAGAGAAGTAGGGTTTTCTTGGATAGATAACGAAAGAGAGAAAAACGAGAGAAGGAAGACAAACGAAAGAGAGAAGAGAGGGAGAAAATAAATAGAGGGCGTCATGGATTATTATCATTTAATGCTTTGGAGGACTTCTGATCACATGACCACCCGAGACCCTACCGTAGGAATGTTGTGTGTGACCCAATGTCACGCCGCCAAGTTTTAAAGAGATTGTTCATAAACTACGATAAATTCTCGATTTCAGGTTCTATGGCTTGACCTCTAAAATCAAGATACATATAAAGGAAAGACCAAGGCCTGATTTAATATTATCCATTGCTCCAGCTCTTTCGAGGAAACCACATATGTGGGGCAAAAGACAGCACGCATATTCCTAATGCTTTAGAAGTGTTAAGACACCAGTGTGTTACTGCACAGACATTTTTAATCCAATTACGTCTGAGATCAGATCTTGAGCCGATAAAAATGGAAAGGCGAGAGACATTTGCTTGTAATAGCCGGCTGAGTGACTGATTATGAACACGCGGAATGATGGCCACCTTAATTCCCCAGATTGCATATTGCAGTTGTTTTCTCAGGTGCGCGAGCTGCCTCTGGAACTACAGAAGGCGCGCACACAGGACTGGAGACGAAAGGAGAAATAGCTCTTGAAAAACACCCATGATTCATAGGTTATTAGACTCAAACTGTACACCTGAGGCAAGAGTAGAGTAACTGAAAGGAAATGAATAATATTTTGATACAGCCGTGATTGCATAATGACAGGACCTATTCAGGGACCTTTTCAAATTGCATAGCCACTAAGAACATATTGAATCACTGAAATCCAAATAAATGACAATAGCCCGAGGAGGAGCCCAGCCAGACATCTCGATATTGACAATAAGGATAAAATAAATTACTGCCTATCAAAAAGCTAATAGATGAAGCAGAATGCACCCTCCGAGGAGGTTATTATGTATTCAGTTCGGCAGTGGGAATAACCTTTTGAAGAAGTTTTACTTTGCTGATTATTTCGGTTTTAACAAGTTCTTCATGTAAAAATGCAATTAAATAAATTTGTTCTAACGATTACTTATACAGAAAAGTCCCCTGGTTCTCGGTCGTTTTATCCTAGCTATTGCATAGTGCTTGTTTTACATTCTGTATGCCTCGGTGAGTTAATGAGATCCAGAAAGTACCATATTTTGACAAGTGTCAGTCCAAGGACAGCATGGACTCCTGTTATAAGTTGAGCTGAAAGGAGATTCGGAGATATATTAGGCTCTCAGCTTTCCTTACTTGCACCTGTTCTTAAAGTGAACAGGCCACGCAGTTTATTGATGGAACCGAAAACTGCTTCTCCAGCAGTTTAATTACTGCATCCTGTGTGCTTTACTCGGTTGGTAGTCCGATGTAGCTGCCTTCATATATATGTGGGTTGTGCAAAAAAAATGTCTGCCCACTCATATGCAATTTGCACTTGTGGGCTCAGGCGCCATTATTTTAGGTCTGGTGTTAGCCTAGACCTTTTGAATATACTAAAATTGTATTATAGAATATATTTATTTACTTGCAAGGACTTTGTCCTGGCCCTCGTTGTCCATTGGTTTGTTGTTGTGTCTTTCACATTTCTATTCCAACCACTGAGCATGTTGCATGGGGCAATGAGTCAGCCAAATACAACCTTTGTCTAATTTCACTATGAGTGATGACATTCTGGTCTTTCACTAGTAGTACATCTGCACACAAAGTAGTTCCTTTTGGTGCTGGGTACCACTATGACAGCATGTGCTTTCTGAGACTGCAAAAATATGTTTATTGTTAGCCATTTTAGGAAGGTAGAGTATTATGTAGGGATGCTGGTCAGGTTGCACTATATAATACTCTCACGATTCCCAAAGATGGTCCTTGGATTCACAATAATAAAACTTTAGCTCAGTCCTGGTACAGTGGCAAAGAGTAATCAGGCTTTACTAGAGCACCATGTGTTAAGCATTTCAGAGTATGAACATGGAGGATAAGTAATGATATAGCGCAAGAGAAATCCAACACCAATTTATAAAAATAAAACAGATTTTTTATATAAATTTAGATACCTCAGTGAATTCAATGGGATAAGTAGAACCAGAGTTATGGATTTTTGAAGCAAAAGTAAAACAGTGCAAATTAATACTGCACAACTTTAGCACTGGGGTCAATGGGAAAAAGTACTCACGACAATCGGTCGATTGCAGGTGGAGTTGCATGGAACCCAAGAAGGCTTAAGGTGATCTGGGTCCCAGGACCAAGCCACAACAGTCAGTTTGATTTTACCTGGCTTGAGAAGCTTGAGTGAAGTGTTGTCTTGGGTTCCTTGGTGCTGAAGTGGGAACCGCAGAGGAGCTGGTTCTACCGCTTACATAGTGCTGGTTAGGGAACAGGTGCAACCAGTCAACAACGGGGCCACTGCTGTGGTCAGATGAAAGTTTTGCAGTGTTCCCCACAATTGCAGTAAGTAAATGTGGTGGTTTGCCAGGCTGGCCATCAATAAGCCTTGGCAGTGGTAAGGTCAGCAAAAAGTTATTTCTACATACAAAGATCCGGGGGGGGGGAGTAATGGTAGCCCCCTGAAACTTGCTGGTTGTCAGGACTACATTTCTCATAATACACTAGACAATCTAATTTTGAGCATTCCCTCAGATGGCCAGTGATTCTTTGGTTTCGGTACATTGTTTTTACCTGCAGACTGCTGGGAACTAGTGCCACTAGTCCAAGGGAGTCTGGAGTTGCCTTTGGCTCTCAGAGGGATTCCTTTGTCTGGGGTAACCAGTGTTTGGTCCAGGACAAGTCACAGTTGAGCATTTTCAGGATGGTTGCCACAGGTGTAAAGTATCCCTCTTTTAGTTTGTGCAACTCCTGTTGTCGCAGACTAAGGTCTCTTCTGTGTCCTTTGTTCCAAGTCGAACCCAAACTGAGGTTCTGCTTCCTGGTGTGCTCCTTAAATCCTAGATGTTCTGGAATTAGGGGAATGGCCGCAAGTAGCCAATCAGCTACCAGCCCCAGCAGCGAATCCGCCCCTGAGGTGACCACATCCTGGGATATGTGTCACCTTTTCTTACCAGAACCCTTTATTCTGCTAACTCTAAAAGTGGAAGAAACCTTCCTTAGCTGTACAGAGCAGGTAGGTCACCCTAGGGGTGTGGCTAGCATTCTGGGGGTGAGCACCTCCTGACTACATACTTTTCCCAGTTGTCCAGGTGCAAATGTCTTGCAAAACAAGGAGAGGGGCTCAATAAAGTCCAAAGGGATAGAGCACCAATAACTATGTAGTTAAAAAGATTTTTCTCTTTGAACTGATATAAAGAGTTATGTCACATAGAAACCACGTATTTCATTCATCAACTTGCACACTTACAACCTCAATTGTTACCACTCCGCATGAGATGTTGGAAAATTATCAATAGAAAAAACCTTATTTTAGTAAAAAACATCAATTGAAGTTTATTGACATGTTAAAAGAATCTCATTATTATATTGCATCAAATAAAAAATCACAGATAAATGGCTAAGGATCACATCTCAACCGTAGCAATAAGATAAAAGATGTATTATATCCAAAAACACAAAAAGCTATAACATATAACCTTTGGTACAGATAAAAAGGACAGTCTAACAAATAAACATTTATGTAGTAGGAGGAACAATAACAGACACCGAAATTGTGTCTTGGATGTGTAGATTTGTAGTTTCGGTAAACAGAAACAATCTGGTGACAATGCACCCTAGTTTCTTAGGGTTCTGTTCCAAAACAAATTACACCCAACAACCTATGCGTCGACGCGTTTCGGTGGTGTACAATAATAAAAACCACCTTCCTCAGGACTGACAATATTTATCCTCCACGAAATAGTTTTAGCAATCATTCATTTATGTCGTAATAAGAATCACTGACGGATGGCTTCTGGGATAGAGAACAGCCAACGTTATGCATACGATATGTGATTATATCTTAGACCAATCGAATGGGGCCTCACTCCATAAGCGGGGACACAGTAATGGCTTGCGCTTACAAGGTGATCAACTCTTTGTGTTTAAAAGGTAAATCACAGATATGTTCCGTTGCACTCCAGGAGTGGCACACTCCTCAATTTAGAGGCACCAGTGAACCATTTGTTAGAGTGCCCAAGCGTCATCAACAGAAGCCGTCCTTTTCAGGCAAGAAGGTAATTTTCCGTTCTGCCTAAGGTCCTGAGTACGGCTAAATGGTTTGATGCTCGCGTTTTAACAAACGTCGCAGGGTCCACGCCACTGCAATTTAATAATGAGATTCTTTTAACATGTCAATAAACTTCAATTGATGTTTTTTACTAAAATAAGGTTTTTTCTATTGATATTGATAATTTTCCAACATCTCATGCGGAGTGGTAACAATTGAGGTTGTAAGTGTGCAAGTTGATGAATGAAATACGTGGTTTCTATGTGACATAACTCTTTATATCAGTTCAAAGAGAAAAATCTTTTTAACTACAGGTGCAAATGTGCCAGGGGGCAGGGCGAGGGCTGTTTCCTCCTTTGGGAGGCAGCCTGGTTGGATATCACAAGTGGTATCAGCTTTGAAGCTCACCAGTTTGATGCGCCACTTCTCTAGCCATCCTGTCAGGGAGGGAGGGAGGTGTGACCTTCCTCCCATCCATGTAATTAATGCTGGCAGAGTTCACACCTCCTGGCAGAGGGTCAGATTCCTGTCTTGGTGGCAGCGGCTGTTGGTCGACAGCCAAAGCACTGGAAAGGCTGGGGCAACCCGATGGACAACGTCTAGGGTAGCCACCTGGGTGCATGCCACATCGATCTCAACATGAGAATCATGTCAGGGGGGATGAGGGCACTTTGTTTGATACCAAACATAACATATTTCGGTGGTACCATGATGGGGTGCCCGGTCGCCAGTTCATGTTATCCTATTGACCGCTGAACACTTTCAGTAGCTTTTAATGGAAAAGGCAACTATACGGACATATAGGCTTGCACTTATAGGTCCTCATCTTTAAATAATGCACCCTGACTCCTTGGCACAGGAGGCCTTCTTCAGGGGTGACTGGCATATAATAAAAAAGTACATTGGCCTAGTCACACATGGTGAGGGCAGACTCGAGTTCAAGCAGTTTGCTCTGCTCCTACAGTCTGAAATGGCAGAGCTGCTGTTATATGTTTACCTGGATCACTCAGGGTGGCCAAACAGTGCTTCAGGCCCTGGTGACCCTTTTAATTCAGATGCCCTGGGTACCTCTGGTACCATTTACCAGGGCCTTATAAGGTGGTAAAAGTCCTTGCCAATTGGGTTTGCCAATTCACATGCATAATTTTAGGGAGAGAGCACTGCCACTGAGGCCTGGTTAGCAGGCTTCAGTGCCCTGTTAGAGTTGAAGCCAGAATCGTGTAGTCCAAATGGTGGCAAAAAGTGAGGGACCTGCTTTCTTACAAAATCCCCCCATGTCCAGGCAAAACATCAAGGAGACTCAACCCATCTCTAGGTGAGTTCTTCTGACTGGTCAGCGAGGAGAGGTAGAATGTAGGGAAAACTGGCTGAACTATTGCTGGGCCAACTTTGCCTCACATTTGTCTGACATGTCAACCCCTCTGGGCAGTTGACCCACCTCAACATTAACAGGCCCCTTTTTAAACTGGGCATTATCTTAAGCAGTGTTATTACCCTCCTCCCCTTTTGCTTTGCGTAGTGATGTTCCCACCTCTTCTAACCCTGTCTTAGCTAAGGCAACACCTAGCTTACCCACAAAGGTCACCCAGCACTTGAGCAACCCCAACAAGACCAAAAGGGCCACTGGTCCTGGCCATGGGGTCTGCCTCCCATGCCACGTACAGTGCTGCCATAAAGGCTAGCAACCTACAGAGGCTACTGACAGTTTCCAGTGTTCAGAATCACATCCCGTGCTCTCCACTGACAGTTAGATATGCTACCCTAGGGGCAACTGTGGCTTTTTGGAGCCTTCTTAGTTGGTCAGAGTGGGGGGATACCACTTCCTTTGCAGACACACTACTCCTTCTGTCAGTTCTGGATGACACCCTGGTTCAGAGCAGTTGCCTGTCTCTTCAGGACTTCTTGGGAGTCAGGAGTGTGCCAAAGTTGGGGTTCTCCCTTACTGGGGTAGAAGGCCTTTGACCTCTTGGGACCCGTGCTGAGAGGGGCCTTCCTTTGCTACCTTTCCCCTTTCTGCTGGGTCCCTAAGTCTTTTACCTTAGGGACAGGACACCCAGGAACCTGGGCTTGGGCGGCGCCTTGGGCAACTGCTGCTTTTGGGATACGACCAACCTCTGGGAGGTCATTGCCTAGGATACAATCTAGGAGAATTTAGAACTCTCTACCGCCATATGCCAGCTAAGAGTATCCCCTCTTTTCGGGGGCACTAAGGCTAAAGGACTGGTTGTGATCTTCCCTAGGCAACCCTTACCCTCCATGCTTCTTCTGGCATATACTGGAATGTGGATACTAACCTGTCAACCTCTATGATATGACCGGCACCTGTGTCTCTCAAGGCAGTGGTGGGGACTTGATTTTCCTGAGTAGAGTGGAAGCGCCTACTACCATCCTCAGGGATCACCAGCTTAATAACTAGACCCAGCTTCCATTTAAAAGCTATGTGGACCGCCTCCTCAGAGGTGTCCTCTCCAAAGACTACACTGGTTAGGCTAGTGTTAACCTTCCTTTTGGCAAAGGCTGCATCCCCTCTGTAGTCCCCTGCCTGTTGGAAGTCAAAGCACAGCCTATTATCCAAGGGAGTTTAGCCCTGGGTCTACCTTACACTGCCTGCCAGAGGTGGGTGGGTTTGGATCTAATCCTTGTTAGGGTCCTGAGGGAGTCTCTTTGGTGGGCTTATCACCTCACTCCTTTCCCTATTGTGGGCCTCATCAACTTTTCTGAGGTGTCCCCATGAGATTTCTTGGGAACTCTTGTCCTTATCCTCTCATCATGCTTCTTGCCCAACTCTCTAGAACTATAAAGCTCTCAATCTACCGGATGCTTGTGCACTTTCTCTGTGGTACAATTAGTAAAATAAATATGCTGCTTATATAGCCCATCATAAGTGTCCACCTCATTGCCTTTTATCCAGCGTTCTAGTGCTTTGACTGAACAGTCTCCAAAGTCCACCCATGTCTGGTTTTGACCTTTATGGGTGCACCAAAACTTCAGTCTGTATTCCTTGGTGGTTAGTATAAATCTTTCTATCAAGGTCTCTTTCATTTTCTGATAGGACTCAGCCACACCCTCATTAAGAGTCAGAAGTCTATCTCCACCCTTCGCTAAGAATAACTCCCATAGTAGAGAGCCCCAGTGCTGGGGGCCTATAACATAACATAACAGCTGCATTTGTAAAGCGCACGATTACCCAAAGGTGTCCTGACGCTGAATAACAGATGTTTATTGTTACCCAACTCAATGGTACTCATTTTATCGACCTCACATGGATGAAAGGCTGAGTGGACCCGCCTGGATTTGAACCTGTGACTATGAGGTTGAACACAGACCACTGCAGTGACTGCTTTAGTCCACTGAGCCACCAGACCCGGCCTATCCCCATCGTGCAAGCCCTCTCAAAGGTTGAAAACTTTTTGTCAATATCATCACCATCACTAAACGTAGGGACAATCCCTTTGGGGATCTTAGGGTGAAAGATTTCCTCTTTTTCCCTATTAAAGTTGCTGGCACCATTATTTATGGCTTCAAGCCCGTCTTGACCCTTCCGTCTTAAAGGCCTAGTATCTTTCCTTGAGTTCAATCTTTTTCTACTCTAGTGAAAGGAGATCAAGCTCTTCCTTAAGGCTTACTATCACTTTACCAGTATGTTTCTTCAAGAGAGTCATCTGTCACCTCCCACTAATAAAGGGAGTCTGGGAAAGGGTGGAGAGTTTTTCCTCATCTTCAATCTGGGAAGGACATTATCCTCACCCTCTTCAGGGTCTTCTTCTGAAAAAATGGCTCTAGCTCTATAATTTCTCTTTCTCATAGGAACAGGAGGCCTTCTCAAGGTCCTCCTTACTAGTTGTTACTCTGTAGGTAATACCCCTAGCTTTGCACAAAACCCTTAGATCACTGATCTTCATGCCTAGGATGATTGGCAGGTCGAGATTCTTACCAGCCTTAATTGTGCCTAACCTTTTCCCTTAAAAATGGTCTATACAGGTCTCTGAAATTCCAATTTAAAAAAATCAAAAACATTTTGTAAAATACATTTTGAGTCTAAAGTCACTGGTGGATTTCCAATGCAAATATAATTTATGACCAAGTGGTACTGCAAAACACAGGATCCCACTGCTGTAACGCCAATGTAGGATGGTGGACTATTATATATTGATGCTGGGTACGCTTCACTATGCAATACTCTTACAATACCCGAAAGATGGTCCTTTGATTCACAATAACTCTTTAGCTCAGTCCTGGTAGAGTGGCAAAGAGCAGTCAGGCTTTTCTAGAGGAACATGTGTTAAGCATTTCAGAGTGCCTACATCGATGATAAGTAATTGATACAACTTGAAAGAAATCCAACATCAATTTATACAAACAAAGCAGATTGGTATATAAATTTAGACACCCCCATGAAGGATAGGCATAATTGGAGTTATGGACCTTAGAAGCAAAATTAAATCAGTGCAATTCAATACTACAAAACTTTAGCATTGGGGTCAGGTGATGTGGGTCCCAGGATAATGCCACAACAGTCAGTTTGATTTAACCTGGATGGAGAAGCCAGGTTGCACAATTGTCCTGGCTGTCTTTGGCGTTGAAGCGGAAGCCGCGAGGGTGCTGGCTTTACTGCTTACACGTCCTGTTGAGGAAACTGGTGCAAAAAGTCAACAATGGGGCTACTTCTGTGTTAGGAAGAAAGTGTTGCAATGTTTCCTCAAGTTGCAGTATTGAGTAGAGATGGTGGTTTGCCAGGCTGTCCACCAACAAGCCCTGGCACCGGTTAGGTTAGCAAGAAGATAATTTGACGTCCGGAGGTTGGTGGGGGAAATGGTAGACGCCTGAAACTTGCTGAAGGTCAGGACTACTTATCCCACAATGCATGTCCATCTACTTTTTGGACGATCCTTCATAGGCCTATAACGCCAGTGATTCTTTGGCTCTAGTATGTTGTTTTTACCTGCAGACTGCAGGGGACTAGTGCCACTAGTCAAAGGGATTCTGGAGTTGCTTTTGGCTCTCAAAGGGGTCCCTCTGTCTGGGGAAACCAATCTTTGGTCCAGGGCAAGTCCCAGTTGTGCAGTTTCAGGTGGTTGCCAAAGGTCCAGAGTATCCTGCCTTTGGTTACTTCAGATCCTATTGTCACAGAATCGGGTCTCTTCTGTGTTCTTTGTAGTAAGTCCAATCATTACTGAGGTTCTGCTACCAGGGGTGCCCCTCAATTCCTAGGTTTAGAGGTGTTAGGGGTGTGGGTGGAAGTAGCTACTGGGATACTATCCCCAGTAGCTAATCCACCACTTAGGTGACCACACCCAGGGGTGTGTGTCACCTTTTCTACCCAGAAACCTCTATTCTACCACTTCGAAAATTGCATAAACTTTCCTTAGCTGTACAGAGCAGTTATCCCACTTAGTGGTGAGGCTAGCCTTTTGGGGGTGCACACCTCCTGATTACATATTTTTCCCATCTGCCTGGGTACAAATGTGCCTGGAGGCAAGAGGAGGGCTGTTTCCTCCTGTGGGAGGCATCCTCATTGCATATCACAGGTGGTGTAAGTTTTGAAGCTCACCGCCTTGATGTGCCACCCAATAGTCATCCTCTCAGGGAGGAAGGTTTTACCTTCCCATCGAGGCTATTGCTTTTGACTACTGGGAGAGTTACACTTTCTGGCAGGGACTCCGAATCCTGTTTTTTGTCGGCAGCAGCTGCAGGCTGAGAGCCAGAGCACATGAAAGGCTGAGACAACCAAGTGGGCAACCCCAAAGGTAGCCACCTGGGTGCAACCTCAGCACAAGAATCAAGTTAGGTGTGATGAGGCATGTTGTATGATACAAAACATTACATATTTCAGCAGTATCATAATGGAGCTCCCAACCTCGGGTTGCCCGGCTGCCAGCCGATGTTATCCTATGGACCAATGATCACTTCTAGTAGCCCTTAATGGAAAAGGCTGCTATTTGGACATATAAGCTTGTACTTATATGTCCTCATCTTTAATATAATGCACTCTGCCTTCTGGGCTCAGGAGGCCATCCTTAGGAGTTGAATGGTATATATTAAAAAAGTGCATTGAGCCTGACATACCTGGTGAGGGAAGAGTCGAGTTTGAGCAGTTTGCACTGCTCCTGCAATCTGCAATGGCAGAGCTGATGTCCTCTGTTTACTTGGGTCACTCAGGGTGGCATAGTCAGTGCTTAAAGTCTTGGTGACCCCTTTAACTCCCATGCCCTGGCTACCATTGGTACCATTTACCAGGGGCCTATAAGTTTTAAACTCCTTGCCAATTGGTGTTGTCAATTCATATGCATCAGTTTTAGGGAGAGAGCACTGCCACTGAGATCTGGTTAGCAGGCTTCAGTGAACTGTCAAAGTCGAAACCACTATCTAGTAGTCCAAACGAGGGCAAACGGTGGAGGGGGCACCTGCAAAAAGGCCTTTCTTACAGTCATTTTTTTTTAAATTGGCAAAGGCCTGGCAGTTTCTTCAAATAGAAAATCTTTTTAAAAACATTACAAAACAAGCAGTCCTCTAAAGGCTGGCAGCCAACAGCAGACCTAATGGGTTTGCCAAAGTTGGCCTTTAGGTGTGAGCAGTTCTTTCATGATTCACCCTTTCTTGAGCTTGCCAGCTCATGCTGTAAAGCAAAGCATTGTGCCTCGGGTGTTCTGCGCTACCATTGGCATAAGACTTCACTGCTTAACAAGAGCATGCAGAACAAGGACAATTCTACTCTACAGGAGACCTTGCATTGGCTATCATTTAAACAAGCTGCCTAGAGATGATAATCCAAATGAGTAAACCAGGTGCAGTACATAACTAACTTCCTATATCTGAACCACCAAGACAATTATTAGGGAGCATTGTGCTCCTAAGTGTTGGTCACCCTAAACCGGTCTTACTCACTTGGTGCAAGTAACCCCTTGTGTACGTACCAGACCACATCCCTATTTTTCCATTGCAATTTATTCACGCTGGATTCAATTGTTAGCTTTCAAAGAGGTGTGCCGATTGCTTGGAATCTGATGGCCCTTAAGAGCCCAACACCTCTTTTAGTCCAGTGAAGTTGTTGCACAGACACACCCTCTCTGGAGGTGGAAATACTACACATCTGTTTCACATTGTGCTTGATCAAGTCTCTCCTTTTGCTTTTAATGTTAAAAGACTCATTGCATAGACAGGCCATGGACTCTTCCCTATCCGAATGAGGGCTAGAGAGCCTATTCTCACCCTTTTCTTGTGTGATTGAGGGTAGTACTCGGGAAATGGAGCTTGGATTATCCTTTTAGCATCTTATATGACAATCCCACCATGATAAAGTTTAACATATTTCTTACTCATTTAGAGTCGAGTCCACCTTCCCTTCAATGTAGAATGCATGTGAGAGGAAGATGGTCACAGAGACAGTGAGAGAAAGGCCTTTTTTAACATGATTTTAGATGCATCCTCACTTGTTTTTAAGCCAGAGGAGTTGCAGGACAAGCTCAGACTCCAAGGGATACGGTTTTCTGCATGGTACCTGTTTAGCTGCCAATATATAGACCTGAACCTCTCTACAGTCCACTACCTGCACCTACCACTACATTAACTCAGTAGGCATATAATATAAGTGTTCAATAGCTCTGCAGTCCATTATCAAAACAAGTACCCCTTTCATAACTGTGACTCAACCTTGAGATGACTAGCAAACATATACTTTGTAGAATAATAATTTAGGGTCCGATTATGACCTCGGTCGGAAAGCCTCCGGTTTTGGTTTCACTTCCGACTGCTCAATTACAATTACTATTTAGACGGTCAGAAGTAAACCTGGCTGTCTTCTGGCTGGTCATTACGGCTGGATTCTGATGGGCCATATCATATGCTCCAATGGGGAAATGTGAGTATGCAACTGCACCATGTGTGGTCGCATCATAATTAGGCAGTCGGGACCGCTGACTGGAGGTCGGTCGGTCAGTCCCGTTTCTGCAACAGTGTAGGGCAGAAGCAAGTCCGCCCAACATCGCAATAAGCCCCTTAGTCATTTTATATTATTAGTGTGTAGCTCTAGTTTAATTTTTTGGGGAGGTTTAATCAATCCCTGTAACTAAGCACGTTGGAATTTGTCTCAGCAAAGTGTTAGGGAGTAATAATTCATTGTGATTTGTAAATGGACTTGCCAAAGATGGTTGTATGGCAAAATATTGAAGTAAATAATCTCAATATACCCATGTACTCACTCCACAAATATTTACTACTTACATATTGCCAAGATAAACATATTCATTACTTAATACAAAGGCTAAATGAAAGCATATCTAGGATAAAACACTGGAGCTTATACTGCTCTCTAACACACTCAGCCACATTCTAAACCTCATTGAGCCCTCTGACCTTGCCATCATTAATAAATCAGTCACAATTCAACATACCTTCCCTACTGTTGCTCCCTTCCTGATTTGTTAGGTAAAATATAGAGCTAACTGCAACTTTACAGCAAATTGCATTGTTCAGGAAAATTTAACATGGCCCTGCTGCTGGCTTTTCACTCTCACAGTCCTGTGTGCATGTTCTACCCAAACGGTTTACTGCCACACACCTGGATTTATGTCACACATTTATTCCTACAATACACTGATGTGAACACTTCTTCATACATAACGCAGAATACAATCACTGAAAATCTATATGCTCACAAACAAAATCTAGAAATACTGTCAATCTGCCTACTTTGAGAATGTTATCTCCTCGCTTCAATCATGTCCACAACTATGTGTAGGCACAATTAATAATCTACTTTCTTCACCTTGGACAACTATTCTAAATCCCAAATCTCTTTAAAAATGAACACTAATAAACAATCTAGAGTAGTAAAACCAATCCCTTCCTTTTCCTTTCACTCCTCAGCTGTACTCTAAGTTTATTGACAGTGCTCCTGAATCAACGATCAAGTTTAATACTTAGGTATGCTGACTCTTCTAGCACTCCTTCTGACCCACTTAATCCTCAAGAGATATAATCAGTTGCACAAATTTAAGATACTACACTTAATGACTTTTTATACTGTAACTCACTTTTATCTGATAGTTATCCCTCATGCTGGTAGCTCTCCCCTATGCATTAAAACCAAAATGGTCGTACACTTCCTAATAAGTACCCAAAGCGGACCGCTTCTCCCAGCTACGTCTCTCTCTCAGCCTCCTTTTTTTTCAAAATACTGGCATACTTTGGCATTATTTTCAACCCCGACTTGCAGCTGGAAACTTTCTTCACCACGAATGTCACACAAAATCATAAAACATGTGAAATCTGTCCTCATGTCCTCTTTCACAGAGCCTAGACACTGATCAACTGATTGGTTATCAGCAACTCGACAGTTGCAATAGTTTTCTTGTAAACCTTCCTCATTGCACATGTGTTCCCGTTCACAGAGACCTACACTTTAGTACTACTGTACTATATCATTCACCTTGCAGACAGCCACCTCACATTATTTTTGTCAAGCTGGCTGACAGGCTTCACACTAAGAAGAGGGCCCTCCACAAACATTTAATTCTGTTCTTCAAAGCAATTCATGGGACATTGTCAGACTACCTTTATGAGATCTCACTCAATGGAGATCCACCCACAATCTAAGTTCTGCAAATCAACACTTCCAAAGCTCACTAAAATAGATTTATGCACCTTCCAGTTTCTGGACCTTCTATCTTGTAGGACACTCCAATTGACATTCTCTTTTACTATGTATCACGGTAAACCCCAGAATTGCAGATAATTAAAACAACACTAGAAAGTTACCTCATGAAATCTGATGGTGGTTCACCACACAATAATGACCAAACTGTGTAAATATGTTACATTTTTGTAAACAATTTGAAATGAGAAGTTATCTGCCATTATCCTTGTGTGTTGGATATGTTTTGTGTTGTACTGTATTCAGATGTCTCTTTACCTTGGCTCTCCTTGCTTTTTATACAACTTCTTGCTTGACACATACTATTTACATTCACCCAGTTCCCATAATACAACTCAGTTTGTTTCCTGTCCTATTTACTGAATGTTTACTTGCACTAATGTATGACATTTTAGATTGGGATTTCATAGGATGCCACAATTTTAAATAAATAAATAAACTCTAATCCTAGCACTAACCTTGCTCCTTATCCTTGGCGTCGTCATACCTCTAACTATTACATAACTCATATCATGACACTAATACTAGCACATACCTTATATAGAATACTAATCATAACACCTATCAAATCTCCCCTCTGATACTAGCCCTAAACCTAATCTGAATACCTACCATACAGCTTTCCCTAACCATCTCACTATCAACTAATCCTACTCAGTATCCATTATTAAACCAAGCCTCTCCCTAATCATGACTAAATCATGAATTCTAAAAATCAACCCTTAACCTAATCCTAAATGTACACCATACCTTAGCCCTAAACCTTAAGCTAACATCCTAACCGTGGTAATGAATTAGTGTAAATGTTGTGAATTGATATGCATTTGCAGTAGATTCAGGTGTACTAGGGTGTTCAGTAAATCCCTTCTGTCAAATATATCACACTGACTTCCTCCATAAACCAATCTTGCCAGGAAAAAGCCAGGGCACTACAGGCACACTGAGCATAGCAGTAAGTCAAGCAAAAAGCTGATGAATGGAATGCTTGCAAAAGTCTTAGCCACTGGCATTCACTCAAGACCACATTCCAGGTTATCTGTTTTTTGCCACTTGCACGGTGTCATTGTGCATCCCAGCAACATCAGATGGATTCTCCTATTTCAGAACATTTATGTGTCCTTACCTCCAGTGGAGGCTTGTATCTAACTCTCACCACCGTGCCAACTCCAGTCAGACCTCCTGTGTAGCTCCATATAGACCTGGGCAGGTAGGGCCATATTTGTAGGTGAACATCCTCCTTTGGACCATTAGAGGAAGTGTACGGTGAATCAACAAAGTGAGAAGAACATCATTGACAAGGATAACATACCCCATCAAAATAGTCACACTACTTTGAGTGATTGACCTTGGCCCGGCCTCGTTCACTTGGAAGTCTGTTCCTAGCAAAGGGCCTCATTCCACCGCCACAACACCAAGCACATCCCTCTTTCATCCTGCTCAAGACTCTGATGTATGCACTGATTACTTCTGCTGACTTTTTAAGCCTAGGATATGTATAATGTGTTCTTCATGAAGACACTTCCCACTAGTGCCTACAACAGCCAAGAAGTGACCCTTGCTGTATACAGACTACAGCAGCTTGATGGTAACTATGGCCTGACTGATGGAGAGGGACACAAAGCTCTCATTAAGGTTGATCTGATGATGTTCATGTTAGAAGAGCACTTACGTAATATATCTCATACCAAAGAAAGCAAACCAAATCAACTAGACTGAAACAATTTGATATGATGTGCTGTAAAAGCTTAAAAAAACTAGAGAGTAGCAGGTCAGAGCATGATTCCTAACTAAGGGGGTAATTGGGATGACAGACGGACTTGCAATTGTCCGCCATCCAATCGTATTTGTGACCGCCCGCCTACAAGGCAACGGTCCCACATGGCAAATTTAGATGCGACAGCCACCGTGGCGGTCGCATTGCCCATGTTTTGTAAAAATGTTTCGTATTGCAGTGGGTGCTGTGCTCTGCAGCACCTGCTGCGAGACAAAGCAGACACCCCACACATATCCCTGCCCTCTGTGGCAGGCACCACATGGTGTAGGGAAATGTAGGGAAGAACCTATGGTGCCCCCCAGGGCCTATTTCCGTGGCCCAGGGGGTTCTGTATGCCGTTTTGCTGCAGTTTGACCCCCGCTGAACAACTGGCAGAAAAGGATCTTGTAATCCCTGCGGAGGTGCCTGACAGGCACCGCCACCATTCTTGGACTAGAGGGAGGTCTGACAGGTGGTCGAATAAAGCCTGCCTGTTGGGACCATAGTGGTTAGTGTTTCCGACCGCCACCCGTTCAGAAGCAATTGTAGGATCCCTGTTACGATGGCCGAGGGACCACCACCGACAGCCTGTCGGTGGTGGCCCCTCAGCCATTGTAATCAGCTCCTAAGTAAGGAGAAAAGAAGGGTGGTGGGCAGGTACCAAACATAAGAAGCTAGTCCACTCCAGATGCTTTGTTTTCTTGCCTTGAATGCAAAATGACTGGAGAGAAAGCATCACTGTCTTTGATTATTTGAATCCTTAGGAGTCACTAGTACCATTTTTAACTTCGATAGGTGGATTCTATGAAAGAGTGTGAAGGTTTTATCCCATGGGATAGCCGTGGTTTTAGTTTCTCTCAGTTGGCAGAACATCAAGACTTTTATAGGCATTATCTCCCAGCGCCTCAAGACTCTCACGGGTGATGCAGCCACACTCTACAAATCCTATATTGATTGATTGATTGATTGATTGATTGATTGATAGGCTAACCTTACACAGAAAACCATGCATGCATCATACATAAAGCATCAAATAGCTGGGCATCACAACACTCCCAGTAGGAATATCCTGAATCAACAAAACATAAACATTAAACACAGCACATTATACAGCATCTTGCACATCTACTCAAACCAGATTAGATGTTCCATATAGATAATATTAACAAGGTCATAACTGAATGCATAATGAAAAACAACACTCACAACAGCGTGCAGAGGACATGCTCTACATATAATTAGAGAGCTATTTAGATGAGAAGGGCACTTGATTGTTAATGTGCTACTACAGCGCACAGTGGAAAACAATACAGAACATTCAACAAAACAAATTGGATTTAACCCTAAGAGGACATCCAACACAGTTCAAATGCTTCTTTAGCTGACTCCTTGAGCAAGCACAAAGCAATGGAAAGTCTCCAACCCCCTCTCAGCATCTTAGAAGCTCTTCAGGCCTCCTCATTGGTCCTTCACACTGTGAGAGCGTTTTTAATTAGTGAAAAATAATGCTTAATTTAGTTGTGTTTAAGTTAGGATAATCATGTTTCTGTTGACATGACTAAGCCTAGTCAGCTTGAACTGACATTCTTTTTATAGTGACAGAATGAATTGTCCTTTTAAATTACATGGCTAAATTTCCTATGTGTCAATTTGAAAGTGTTATCCCTTGAGAAAGAGTTTATGTACAGAATGTTTCTGCATTTGCAACAAATTCAAGTCGATTCTAAGAATCATTCATCATTTGTACTATCTTTTGTTTTTATTTCTTGCAGCAATGGCATGTTATTTCCTTCATTTCCCATGTGCACCTCTTTATAAAGCAGGTGTTGTAAATGTTTCTTATTTGATGTATCATAAGTTCTGAAAGTCATTATTTTATCTCTATGTAACTTTATTAGTACAGCCCTATTATGTAAGTTTTCACCACACACAGTATGTGGCTCTCACTGCCTGTAATCAATACATTTTGGGAGTTGTGAGAGACTTTTTGCTTACGCTCATCAAGGCAGACTTCACATCAGTCTGTCTATACTTAGACTTTTCTCATTTTTCAAAGTGAGAAGTCTGTGCCATTCAGCATGTTGATTTATACTTTAAATTTCAGCATATTTCTCAAAGGCAGACTCCACGTCAATCTATCTAAACTAATACTTTTCTTGCCTTTCAAAAGGAGCAATCTTTCTGTCATTCTGCCCGTTGATTAATATTTAGATTTACTGCTTGCTTTTTTTGAAGGCAGACTCCACATTGGTCTGTTGGTTGAGTTATATTGAGATCTATTTTGCTTTTTTGAATTGAGCAGACTCTGTGCTAGTCTGTATATTGACTTAATACTTGAACTCTTTGAGCAGATTCTATGTTAGTCCTATTCCTCAACTATACTTTGTTTCTAACTATTCACTTGTTTCAGAGGCTGACCTTATGCTGATCTCCTCACATTTGCATTATTTGATGCATTATTGAAGCAGATATGAACTTGACAAATTAACTACTTTTTTACCTTCTGTAATGGTTAAAAAATGAATATAAACCTTCATGGTTTGTCTTTGAAGTTTGCCCTGTGCAGGTTATGTTGTATTTGCATGAAAGCTATCATCATATGAGACTCGCATTGCCCTGATCCTGCACCTCAATCCTCATGATTTATTAATTAAAAGTGTTGACAACTACAAATTCCTTGTTTGCAAATCTAGCAAACTAATTAGTGAAAGTGTGAAGGGTAGAAAAAGAATGAAAGAATTACATTTGAATGTTCCAGTAATGAGAGTATCTCTTGTGCTACTGAGGAGCTGTCCTCCCTGTTTATGAGTGTTTGGTATTTTTTTTGACAGGACTACTTTTGATCATCTGTCCAATATTTCTTTTCCATTGCAATGTACCTACAGTATTACTGGCTAAGAAAGCTTCCAGCCCTTTGTCTCTGCCTTTCGACCCATCTCATACAGCACCATGGTGGCCTGCAATGCCTCAATGGGTGCTTGAGCACAAGATCTCCCTTTTAACCTATCCTCTTGTAGCATCTAGCCCAGACATCTGGGTAATGAGTGGCAAGTTTCAAATCTTCCACGTTTGCCCTTGTAACAGTCTGTGTAGGGCTTCTGTAGAGAAATTCGGTCACTTTACTGCCCACAGTCTAACTGAGGGTATGTTTCTGTAAACAATTGTTTCCCTCAGGTCTAGGCTTCCAATAGCCCTGAACTCCTGGGTAAAATCCACAGACCACCACAGTGGGCTCTGAGGATTCCATAACATAATGCCACCATCTTCCCTGGGCTTACCCATAGACCTCTTACTCACACCTTTATGCGGACAAAGGTTTGGCTACCTCTGCACCTGGGTTCACCTCATAGATCCACTGCAGGGTGGGCTATTCCCAATCCTGGGTTTTATTTTGTAGATATAACAGCCAGACCTATATTGCCCACTGCACAACTGCACTATCTCTGCTTTGCTGTGTTCTCCCTACAGACCCACCACAGGAGTCCTTTAGCACTTCTAGATTATGATTGAACTACTCCTTGGCTGACACCATAGACGTCATAATAGAATGTCTATCTTGTTTGTTTCCTGGGTTTAGTAATTGCCAGTTGGGGGTTGAGCCTTTAATTCACCGCTATATCACTTAAAACCCCTAAGTAAATCCATTGCAACCTCATGTCACCCAGAATCTTAACAAAGAAGACTTTCATTTTGCCTGGTAGCTGGCCTTCCCTGGCACCTAAGGTAGACACAAGGTAACTAAAATACCAAAATATGGAAATAAACAGGCAAAGGAAATAATGACCAATCAACCTGGAAGCTCAGCTTGCATACATTTAAGTGAATCATAAGGTGGTATGTTAGCTTATCAGAATTTATACAGCACATGCCTCTCCCGATCAACAGGGCTTTCCAGAGCTAAAGAATTAAGCTACAGCAAATATCTGCATTAAGGGTGGACAGAACTTCCAGAGTTTTTCTGCAGGGTTACATAAACACTCAATAAGAATCTGCGGAATTCTGCAAATGGACAAAACACATGCAGCTCATGCTGATCATTCTACAATGAAGTGCTGTTAGCACAAGCAGCACTAAAAATCAATGCAAATGGGACATGTGTTGTGCTAGAGTGTGTAGCCATTCAAGTTGATTTTCCTGCCCCTTGAGTAGAAAATCTACTTGAGCAGGAGCAAATCTACTCAAACGGTAGCCTTCAAATGGCAACCTCTTGTGAATGGTGGCTTATCTATTCTGAAGCCGTGCGGGAGAAACATTTTGCCACATGGCGATTGGCAGTATTTAGCCAGAACTCCATTGTAAAAAGTAACATGGAGTGGTCAAAATTCCGCCAATTCTGAAAGCAGAACGGAATAGTCTTTCCATCACTAATATGCATACAAAGGGGCTCATTAGGAAGGTGGGTGGAGGCACATCCGTGGTACTGGCGGTGGCGGAAAATGTCATTTTCCGCACTCCAGCAACTGTCCTCGAGCCCACCATACTACAATGGGCAAACATAGCCCATTTCCCGAACGCCGCGGTGTGACGTGAACCACCACAAATTTGCGCCCACCACCGCGGCGGTGGGGGCCAATAGAGACCCACCGCCGTGCGGAATGATGTCCCGTCTGCCGTACAAATCAGGATGCCCCAAACAGCATGTCACACCGCAGCGGAGAAACCATCAAACCAGAGACGAAGGAAGCAGGACAGCGAGGCGCAAAACCAGACTCTCGGTCCTCTCCACCCTATCCGGACCGCAATGGATCCAGTTCTACAAGCCTTTCCGGTGCTGTACCTGATCCATTACCAGCAAATAATGGACCGTCGCGGACAACACCACAGGTACACAATCACACAACTCCACACACAATTCCTGGGCTGATATACAGTTCCAGTCCACATCAGACACTCTGGTGGGGACAGTAGGACATCCCCAAGTGTACCCACTCATGTCCTACCTGTCACACTATCACCCCTCTGCATCTGGGTCACCCATCAACTGTGAAATCACTGCAATGTCCCGGTCACATCACCGTAGCAGTGCAGACACGGGAAAACCTGTGCACAATATAGTAGGCAGGGTCAGTGCCAGACATGGGCAGTCCACAAAGATTTACAGGGCCCCACCTCCACCCTTCACACACTACAACCCCCACACCCATTTGGGGACATGCTGTGTACTCCTCCTGTGCCCCCCCTGCACAATTCTTCTGCCAGGTGTAGCCAGACCCTGCATCACACACACCAAACAACCAGGGAGCCTGTTTAGAAGGTGGGGGTGAAGAGGAACACCCTGCACTGTAACTCAGGGGCAGGGCATTCCTCCTCCTCACACCTACCCACCACTCATGTCAAGCAAACCGAGTCCAATCACAAAATGAAGACTCACACTGCATATGGACATCCACTGAACTGTCCACACTGCCTGTCAAGTCACTCAGACACACCCCACACTGACACACAGCCACATACACATACCAGATGTCAACAGCAATGGAGGACAATAAATGGGCTAGCCAAAAGTGAAGTGGACAGTGCCGGAAAGCCATGGAGCAAGCCCCAAAGCAAGTGTACATCACATGCAAGAGAAGGAACATATCACACCACCCTTAGGCCATCAAATCAGACATGGGTGGCACAGTGAGTGGAATTAAACCAAAGTGACCTCTGTGCAACAACTCAGGGAGACATCAAGGCAAGCCATGCAAAGGCACAGGAATGATAGGAAGTGTCTGAAGTCAAACAGTGATCAGCCACACATCTGTGTCAACTTACTTGACATGGGTATGTTATCAGCACAGCAACCATGGCTCATTGTGACACTCCCTGACTGTCAAACACAAGTTGGACCCTTCACAGATACCCCTCCTCTACCCACCTCACACCTGCAGCACTAAACACCAGTGTTAAACACACAGAATGGTGCAAACGATGGCCTGTGAGTACACTGACATCCAATTACACTCCCTGGGGTGCATCCAAGAATCACATCAACACTCAGGGATGCCTGAGCCAATGCAGACACAAAAACAATAGCCAAACACAAACCTCACAAACAACATACAAAGAAGTCTAACAAGCCCACATATGGCCACCCAGACATTGGAAAGGCAATGGAACCCCAGACAGAACAGGAGTACACAACATTGTCACTCAGGACCAATGCACAGACACCATACCCCAACACAAACAAGAATTGCATCATCTCAAAACAATCATGAACACAAACTAGGATCAATGAGCCAATAAGCTAACACAGTCAGAGACACCACACCACCCATCAAGTCAACATGGTGTCATAGTGTACCACAAGCATGCACATGCACAATCCTGACAAGTGACAGGTAAAATATAGGAGTACATAGCACTAGTGTGCACTCAAAACAAGCCCAGTAACAAGAATACACCTTGCTGCATGTGACAGATACAAACGTAATGCACACCAAACCTGCAACACACATCTGAATGTATCACAATGCACAAACTACTCACACACAATGTCATGCAAATAGAACATCACACACACAGAGCATTTGTCAGCAGAAAGAGCCAACACAGCCAACACACTGCATACATCCACATCAAAAACACAACAGATGCACATGCCAATCCATCACATTGCAAACTCAGTTGGACATCAGGGGGATGCACACCAGGCAGGTACAAGGCAACATACACGGACAGCACTGCATGCAGGCCAAGCAGTGTGTGCACACCAACCAAATCAGTAGCACACACATCTCAGTGCAACAACATGTACTCCCACAACACAAATCAGCACAGCACATAGACAACATCACACTCAGGAAGGGTAGCAGTACCTCAGCAAACACACATACAGCTTACCCAACACCAACAGATGCACAACTCAGGGACACCAAGGTGCAAACAGCATGACCAGAGGACTGTGCAGCACAAACAGTTGCACTGCACATGAGCAACCATGACTGCAAACCAGTACAAGGAAATCACACATAACCACATGGGAAACTGTCCTGAGTGGCACAATGGTCCTGCGCACAGAGCAGCACCACAAAACATAGAGTAACAAATGAAGTGGTGGGAGGCTCACACACTGGCAACTCAAGGGGTAGGTGACATGAGATTGAAGTGGTGTGTGCATCAGTAGTGGACAGGTCAGGAGTTTACTGTGCACAAACACATAGAGGAGTCACTCACGATGGGTAGGCATCAGAAACAGATAGGGGATGGTATGACTCCACATCCACATGCTATACTGGAGCCAAAAATGGCTCAAGTGACAGCAATGCATGGGAAAACTCACCAACAATGTCAGTGTAGCTGAGCAGGTCTGCACAGTGAGCACAAACAGTAACAAGACACATGGCTGATCAACAAAACACAACACAGATTTGGCAGTCACACACTCTGCCTACTCACAACTGGCAGCAACAACAAGTAGGTGTCCCTCAGGACTGCAAGGACACACCAACACAATGCACAGTGCACAACCTACAACTCCTACATGTGCCCACAATCACAAGCACAGGGTTGACAATTCAAACAAACAGGCACTCAGCTCCTAGGTAATACATGTGTGCAGTTGGCATTGCAGGCGCACACACACATCAACACAACTGACCAAGTCACCCTCTTCACACTTCATGACCACTCAAGTGCACAAATTCAAATGTACCCATGTGACTAGGAAGACAGGCCATCACAAGATGACCATACATCAACACTGCTGTTCACACATCAAGAAAGACCACACAGACATGATGGACTCTGGCCAGCCTGCATGTAATGCTTTGGATAGAATTCCCCTCTGTGCTGGTGTACAATTTAGCAAACCTGACCATATAATGATTAATAATAATAATAATAATAATAATACTAATAATAATAATCTTTATTCAGCATATCGGAAAATATGACCATAAAAGATACAATTTCATCAACACATCAATCCGAAAACAGTGATCATAATGGTAAAAGGGAACTCTCAGGATAGAATAATACAGTAAAAACAGTACTCGATAATTACTAAAAAGCATTTTAAAAAACTCTACCACCTATCCTAATTGATACATAGATTCAATAGGTGGGCTACCACTTTTATGATCTCCTGGTATTTCTTAGTTTTAGCACAAATCTTAAAAAGTTTGAGACACAGAATAAGGTAAAAACATCTGGGGCAAGTTTTAAAAATAACAGGGCCACACAGGCCTGTTTAAATCTGAGTTTCTTTAACAGCCCCTTTAGAAACACTTTTCTTGGAAATGAGTAATACGGGCATAGAAGAACAAAATGTAGGGTATCCTGTGGAGACCTAGTGTCGCAGCCACAGGGCCCCTTTTGTTCAGGAGGTACCACGTACCCAGCCGGTACAGCCAGTAGATGGTGAAACAGATTCAACCTAAGCCTCATAATTAAAAATCTATCATGTGCACTGGCTATAAGGGTTAGATACGGTTCTATGCTTTGTGTCGACACAACTAAAATATAGTTTCTGACCATGGGTTTATTCAGTTCGATTTCTTCCCTTTGGGCCACAGTATGTGTAAAAAATAGATTTTTAATAAGCGCCTTGTCCCGTGCACACACCGTATCTGGATTGGAGAAGAAATCTGATCTACCAAGCATAGTAAAGGTGTTTTTTACGTACTTCAGCCACAGGATTTCCAACGCATGGTCCAGAGAGAGACAGTCCTGGATTATTTGCCTGTTAAAACCTGTCTCTTCATTGGACAATATATTTACCCAACACAGAAGAGGATTCACCGTCACCAGGTCAGAAATATATTTTGACCCCAGCTCCTCGTGTATAATAAAAGCAGGGGTACTCCGGGGGACTTTCAAAAAACGCCTAAAATACCAGTTTTCTTCATTTTGGAGTTTGTTTGTCCTCACAAATCCCCAGACCTCACTTCCATATAGGACTTTAGAACTACAAAAGGAGTTATACATTTTTAAAATCGTCCCTGGCGACCATCTACCTTATCTATGGGCATAGCTTGTAATCGCTCCAGTAGACTTTGACACTTGCCCTTTAATAACTGTTTAAAACTGAGTTTATCATCAAACATGATGCATAAGTATGAGAAGCGTTACAACAAACAAATGATGGACGGAATGCTGACAATGCAGACATTCTCCCCCAGTCAAGAGATCTGGGTTAAATCCATCGTTCTTTTGCCCACTACGCCACCCCAGTTCAGACATGGCCATATGCAAATCAGTCTTGACCCTGTGCCTCATGGGAACAGTCCAGCCCGAACTGCCAAGCCATGTCTTCCCTGGACCGGAATCAAGCATCCTAGGACCGGTTTCTGGCTATCAGCAGTCATCAGCCAGGATAGCTTGACTCCAGTGGCGTAGTGAGCACGGGTCCCACGTCTGGGAATACCCATCCCACTTAGGGCGAAAAGCGTTACAACAAACAAATGATGGACGGAATGCTGACAATGCAGACATTCTCCCCCAGTCAAGAGATCTGGGTTAAATCCATCGTTCTTTTGCCCACTACGCCACCCCAGTTCAGACATGGCCATATGCAAATCAGTCTTGACCCTGTGCCTCATGGGAACAGTCCAGCCCGAACTGCCAAGCCATGTCTTCCCTGGACCGGAATCAAGCATCCTAGGACCGGTTTCTGGCTATCAGCCGTCATCAGCCAGGATAGCTTGACTCCAGTGGCGTAGTGAGCACGGGTCCCACGTCTGGGAATACCCATCCCACTTAGGGCGAAAAGCGTTACAACAAACAAATGATGGACGGAATGCTGACAATGCAGACATTCTCCCCCAGTCAAGAGATCTGGGTTAAATCCATCGTTCTTTTGCCCACTACGCCACCCCAGTTCAGACATGGCCATATGCAAATCAGTCTTGACCCTGTGCCTCATGGGAACAGTCCAGCCCGAACTGCCAAGCCATGTCTTCCCTGGACCGGAATCAAGCATCCTAGGACCGGTTTCTGGCTATCAGCCGTCATCAGCCAGGATAGCTTGACTCCAGTGGCGTAGTGAGCACGGGTCCCACGTCTGGGAATACCCATCCCACTTAGGGCGAAAAGCGTTACAACAAACAAATGATGGACGGAATGCTGACAATGCAGACATTCTCCCCCAGTCAAGAGATCTGGGTTAAATCCATTGTTCTTTTGCCCACTACGCCACCCCAGTTCAGACATGGCCATATGCAAATCAGTCTTGACCCTGTGCCTCATGGGAACAGTCCAGCCCGAACTGCCAAGCCATGTCTTCCCTGGACCGGAATCAAGCATCCTAGGACCGGTTTCTGGCTATCAGCCGTCATCAGCCAGGATAGCTTGACTCCAGTGGCGTAGTCAGCACGGGTCCCACGTCAACCACGTCAGACAGGCAGATGTGTATTGGGGCTGGGCGGGAGCACTCTCTTGTGCTTTGAAGTCCTGCACTGGGGGCACACTTGGTGTCCCTGTGCATAGTCCAGTTCAAACCGGTTGCAGGGGCTACCTGCCCCTGCTCTGGCACAAAAAGGGACAAAGGAAATGGGTGTAACCACGCCTCTTTCCAAACCCTCCCATAGGTGGGTCCCTAGAGTATGTCCAACCCCAAAACTTTGTATATGTATGGGAACCCAGTCCTTGCGACATTAGATTACCCTGGACGAAACTCTGCAACATATATCCTGGACCTTCGACGTTCTACTTTAACTAGAAGACTGAAGAAATCTCCCTTGGGGTCAAGGAGTGACTCCCCTGCTTGGCAGGCACCGAAGAAGCAACTGACCGGTCTGCATCGCTGAAGCTCCCGCCGGATGCCAAAGTCTTTGCCTCACCAGAGGTGGATTTCCAGACTTCCCCGAGGCTACCCTGAGTCCACAGCAAAGCCGAGGCCCGTGGCTATCAAGGGTGATGTGGAACCGTGACCCCTAGACACCGTGATCTTTTGCAGCACCATCATCTTCCTGGTCTTCCTCGAAATTGTGCTTTGGGCTCCGAGTACCCCAGCCTTGAGCATCTCCTGCACTGAATAGTTCTGGCCTCCACTCCACGAGTGACCCATGGGCCAGTTTCCAGTGCGACCGCTTGAGGCTCCTTCGCGATCGCTAGCCCATTGGCTAGTGGATCCCCACGAAGACAACTCCTCTTCTGACTGGGCTTTTCTGGTTGCTCCAGATGTGCCCCAACTTACCTTTGTTGAGTGAGTCCCCCAGACCTTGCTGGTCTGCACCGCCGTCAGTTCTCTGATTCCAATTGACTTGCCGTTGACAAGGCTTGTTGGGTCCAATCTGGTCACCGACACTGCAGCACTCGACAGACTTTGTGGGACAGCTCGAATCCAGCTTCTGGTCATCATCAGCGTCTGCTGGACCTCGTGGCTGAAGAGTCAAGACACCCATCAACTCACCTGAAGCACACAACATCTGTGGGCATTGGTCTATCGTGCCCTTGATCATTGGTAAGTGACCCAGACTCTGTCCCCTCTGCTTTCAGGTTCCTTCCATCCTAGATCCAGACTTGGATTGCTTCGGACTCTTCTCCTTTATGCACCTCCGGACGTGTGAAGAAACACCTCTTGGCGAGTACAGGGCAGACTGGGGGCCAAAGTCCCCCTGGTACAGCAGGTGCTGGTCCAGGTGTTCAGGTGCATGGTTCCCGTGAAGCAGGAGCCGCGAGTAGCTTTATGAGCCTCCGGGCGCATGAAGAAATGCTTCCTGGCGAGTACAGGGCAGACTGGCGGCTGAAGTCCCAATGGTACAACAGGTGCCGGTGCCGGTGTTCAGGATTGCGGTTCCCACGTAGCGTGAGCCGCAAGCAGCTTTATGCGTGTGAAGAAACGCCTCCTGGCGAGTACAGGGCAGACTGGGGGCTGAAGTCCCCCTGGTACAGCAGGTGCTGGTGTTCTGGTGCTCTGTTCCCGCAAAGTGGGAGCCGTGAGTAGATTTATGCGCCTCCGGGCAAGTGAAGAAACAGCTCCTGGTGAGTACAGGGTAGTCGGGGGGCTGAAGTCCCCCTGCTACAGCAGGTGCCGGTGTTCAGGTGCGCGGTTCCCACAAAGTGGGAGCCACGAGTAGCTTTATGCGCCTCTGGGTGCGTGAAGAAACGCCTCCTGGCGAGTACAGTGCAGACTGGTGGCTGAAGTCCCCCTGGTACAGCAGGTGCCGGTACCGGTGTTCAAGCGCGCGGTTCGTATAATGATTAGGATAACAGTAGATCATCACACACAACCATCATCGCACACTGAAGCCTCAGAGTGAAGAAGAACTAAAGTGCCTGTCACCTCTGGCAAACTCTGAAAAAATTAAACAAGCAATTGGCAATGTTAAAGTGGCATGCAGAGCATGTGTCACATGAAACCATACCCATACAGAAACATTTTTATTTAGCAAGAACACTGACAAAGCAGACAACAGGAGTAACTGTCTTTATTACATATTACCCAGCTAGGCATTAAAAGTAGACAACAGCAAGGCCAGTGGCCAGTTCATAGTTCAAAGGAGGTACATGTGTGCATGTGAACCTGCATGGGGAATGGGCCCCCAAATTACAAACAGCAAGGATAGTGGCCAGTCCATAGTGCAAAGGAGGGACATGTGTGCATGAGAAACTGTTCAGGGAGTGGGCGGAGGACTGGACCTGGGAGAGAGAGGACCAGCTGAGGTAGAGGTCTCAGTGGCTTTGGGAGCCAGAGGGCTGCTTGGACCTGGTGGTGTGGTGACACATTGTGGGAGGGAGAATGTGGAGGGCTGCCTTTCCACTTCTTGGGGATTCGATAGGGAATGATTATCTTGGTAGGAGTGGGAAGTGGGGCAGGCACAACAGCCTCACTCTCCACAACAGGTGCATCAGGTGCAGGTGGTGGCCCTACCTCTGGGGATCTGCTGGATCTGGCGGTACACTTGGCCTGGCCTTGCCTTTTCCCCTTCATCTCCTGTTGACCAGGTGAACCCCCCAAAGTGCCCTCCTGTCCCAGCTTCACAGGGGTGTGGGTGGGAGTTGAGGTTGTGGGTGAATCTGCCTTAGAGGGCTTTTGCTGTGGACTCTTAGCAGGCAGCAGCTTCACAGCAGGCACGGTAACTGTTTGCCTGTCTTTGGAAGACAATTTTGGGATGGGAGTGTCTTTGGATGGGGCATATTTTGAGGCATGTGAGCCTGAGGCCTGCTTCTTGGCTTGATGCCCCTGAGTGTCACCTGAAGAGCTTTTTGCTTTGCGCTCCTGTGTGACTTTAGTTGTTTGGGGAATGGTGTCTGCACTCTGGCCAGCTTGGGGTGCTGCTGTTGTGTGCTGTGTGTGGTGTACCAGGAGCTTGTGGGCTGTGGTGTGTGGTCACTCTCGTCAGATGTTGCCACTGGCAGGGGAGTTGCCGAAGGGACTGGAGCTGGACTCTGAGCCTGTGACAGCTGAATGGCTGCCGTCACGATGGAGGACAACGATTGGACAAACCTGTGTAGCCCACCCACGTCTGAATGAATGCCCTCCATGAAGGCAACTACCTGTGCCAACTTCTTTTCATAGTATTGGAAGGCATTCAGGAGAGCTGTCTGACCCACTCACAGCTGGCACAAAATGTCCACAGCCTCAACACTGAGGGCAGCAGGGGAGACAGGAGCAGGGGCAGCGGTTCCTGGGGGAGAAGGACACTCTTCCCTTCTTACTGGTGTGAGTATTTTCAGCACTAGTGGAAGTAGCTGGGAGGGTGGGCACTGGATGATGTGTGGTGGAAGAGCAGGCAGATTTCCCACTCCCTGTGCCAGCCAACATCGAGGAGTCACCGCTGGCGTCAGATGACGTTGAGTTTGGTGTTTCTGGCGTAATTCCTCAAGGGCACTCCTGTCCCCCTTCAAGGTGCTGGTTACATCAGTGTCAGTGAGCTCATATGCAGCAGTCGTGCCCGAAGGCTCACCACTGGTGTCCTTCCCATGTCCTTCTGTGCCCTCAGTAGATCCTGCAAGAGACAGAGACGTAGGTTCAGTTTAGTGCCATACACACAAACATCATATGCAAGCAAAGCACAAAACAGGATGATGGTACCCCCATGTTGCACACAACCCTGTGCAGTCTGCATGTGCCACCTTAATTCAAAACTCAAAACATGCATGGTAACATGTACACTTGGCATTAATGACCCATGTGATGTCCACAGAGCCAAATAGCTTGCCCGTGCCTCCATGTAATCTGACATACAGATTCCTGTAAGCATACCTACGTGCCTGTATGTGAAAAAGATGTACATCTCAACATGTTGTCACAGTCACATATGGAGACACCATAAGGGGACAACTCAGATGCAGACTCCAAAATGTCATTTAGTAATGGCCATGAACTCCTGCCATCCACAATGTTGTGCTTTGGTGCACAACCACAGTTGCACATTGGCATCAAATGTGTAGTTCTCACAATTTTGAGGTCAGGCAACGTACACATTGATGAAAGCACACTCAGCTGAGGCACACTGCCGTTCACTGCCCTGTGATGTCCATGACTCCCCTGATGCAGCAGATGCCATAAGGCCACATCTCAACATGCAATGTCAAAGTCCATTACATTAAAGACATGAGAAGGTACATGTGGCATAAATGCATGACAACTGCACTCAACACAGAGGCCACTTACAAGCCATTGCATCACACTAGCAACATAACAGAGTTACACACTGGCTTAGGGTTGGAATACATGCAGTCGCTCACACCCAAAGTCACCCTTTCCAGAATACTCAGCTCCAACTTGCTGCTGATGGGCCCTCAAATGTCCATCCAGCTCTGGCTGTGTCACTGCCAAGATGCAGGCCATTAGTGGTGTCATGCTCCTGCGTGCCAACCTGCCAGTCCAAGAGAGCAGAACCAGCGTCATCTCTGCCACGTTTTTGCTCAGCCGGCAGATGTCATCCCCCCTCTTGTGACAGTGTGAGTGCCGTCGGTTGGAGACACCCAGAGCCCGCACCTTGCGTGCAATGGCCCTCCATGCAGCCTTACACTGGTGAACTTTGAGCTGCAGGCATGGGAGACAAGGAGAGGAAATTTCAGTGACACTGGGTTGCGTACCACTTTGTCTCAGTACATGAGCATGCACATGCTCAGCACAGCTATTCAGATATGTTTAGCAGAGATAATACAGCATGACACGTAGTACATTAGCATGAGATAATCATACCTATATGCATGCAGGTATGAGTATGGACACAGTGCCTGGCCATCTCATACACATGCAGAATGCCAACACAGAAAGCAAGGTGAAGATGGCCCACATCTGCAATGCAGTATGTGAGGGAGCAAGACATACATTGCATTGCAAATGATGTTTTGGGGCAGAGTCACTGTTTCCAACACTGCACATCCCTCAATGTCCTTGGCCTGTGGATGGCTACCTGTGTCATGGAGGTCACATATAGGGACATGATCTTACAATCTCACAACCTTATCACAAGGTCTGTCTTGTGCAATCCACAGGCCTAAGATAGCTCATTGAGGAATAAGGTAGCAGACAACCCATATGTCTCACTCTGTCCATTCAGTGATGGGCCCCTGACAAATTGGGCAGTAACTGTGCAGGCCAAGGGGGCTCACACTGCGGTCTAATGTGGGCCATCAGAACTGTCACATCCACGTACAATATGAGAGGGAAAACAGTGTCTACACATGCACGTCAGTACACATTATAAAGAAAATGGAAGGGGGATCTTTCATAAGTACAATAATCTGCTGTGTCATAGGTGAATATCCACCAAGAGTGTCACCCTCAGGCATTTCACTCTTGTGCATAATGCTGACATATCCATGGTGGCAATATAAAGTCAAACACACTTCCATCAGTACCCTCTGGACGGAAACTCTTTGTAATGTCACAGATGAGCCTATGAAGAACCTCATGGACCCAAACATCCATTAGCACAGGCAATTTCTGTCCTGTCTCCCACTTACCAAACTTGCAGCGTCACTGTATAGTGGCAAAAACACTGCATGGCCCTCCCATCCTGATATGCAGCCAGGGAAATGTGTAAAATAGGCTACAAACCCCTTTTCCCCTGAAGTCAGCATGCTAGGCAGTGTATCACACAAAACCTCAATCTCAGACACATACTGCAGCAGGTCAACTTCATTCGTGTACTCCCTGCATCACCTACTTTCACTCTGAAACACTTACCATGACATCAGGAGCACCATATAGCCTTCCATACTGTGTGAGCACCTTGTTCACCAGGACCTCCAACTCCTCTGTGGTGAAGGGACGGGCCCTAATGTTCTCAGTCCTTGCCATCACTGGGTCCAGGAGACAGGAACACCAGCAGGTGGTGGTGAAGTGTGTCAGTCAGCAGTGTCTGGAAGCAGTGGAAACGTGGTTCTCTCCCACACATATATAGCCCCCTGGGGTTGTATCAGTGGTACTAAGCTGCTGCAATTGGTGTGCAGGATCAGCATTTTTCAAATGCATCCAATGACCGGCCCCGCTGTAGCAAAGCACGCCTACCACGGTTTTCAAAATTTAATTTGGCTACCAGGATTGCGGTTCCCATTGGCTGTATGGGCATGGGCATGGGCATTGGCAGTGACACACCGCAGGGGCCAGGCGATTGCTACCACGATCGTGCATCTTAAAATTGCATCAAATGACCAGCCCCACGGTAGGTGAGCACGCCTACCGCAATTTTCTAAATTGCATTTGGCTACTGCGATTGCGGATCCCATTGGCTGTAAGTGCAAGGGAATTGGCGTGACACACCGCAGGGGCCAGGTGGTTGCTACCGCAATCATGCATCTTACATTGCATCCAATGACTGGCCCTGTGGTAGAGGAGCACACCTACTGCTATTTTCAAAATTGCATTTGGCTACCGAGATTGCGGATACCATTGGCTGTAAGGGCATGGGCATTGGCGGTGACACACCGCTGGGGCCAGGTGGTTACTACTGCGATTGTGCATCTTACATTGCATCCAAGGACCAGCCCCGCTGTAGCAGAGCACGCCTTACGTGATTTTCAAAATTGCATTTGGCTTCCGCGATTGCGCTTCCCATTGGCTGTATGGGCATGGGCATTGGCGGTGACAAACTGCAGGGGCCAGGCGGCAGCTACCGTGATTTGGCCGCTTGATATTGGTGCCCATGGCAATGAGTGTGGTGGCAGAGCACGCCAACCGCCATTTTCCAATGTGTATATCACTACCGCAATTGCGGTTCACATTGGCTGTGAGGGCATGAGCATTGGCGGTGACACACCGCAGGGGCCAGGAGGTCGCTACCATGATTTGGGCACTTGATATTGGTGCCCATGGCCGTGATTGTGGTGGCGGTGCACGCTTATGGCACCTATGGACACATTATGCTGTAGCAGTGTCAATGGCCAGTTCTCAACATTGTACAGTAGACACATGAATCATGCCACCAGATAGTGCTAACCAAAGTTAGTGTGACATTTAGCCCACTGATGACTACACATGCCATGCCAGTGCACAGGATAACATGCATGGGCATGTACTCACTCACATGCCACTTATGAAATTGTTGTGCATGTACACAGATCTGTGGTGTGATGGACTCTCACATTGTACACATTTCAATGTGTGAGATGGCTAACCAACTCACAGTAATGAAGGTCTGACCACATAATGTACCTATTTCACTGTGTAGATTGCTGAACTCATGTTAATAATTGGTCGTTAGGCACACACTGTGCACATTGTGTTGTTAATGTGTGCCCTGTCAACTTACGCAAGAAGATGTGGTAGGTACAGCAGCAATGTAGAAGCTAGGAGTGTTGCTGTATCACACATGTGCTGTGTCAACTTCTCTCAGGGCTGGTGACACAAGATGTTGAAATGTACCTTTTGGAATTCACATAGTCTGAATCTGTTTTGGGGGTACTCACTGTGTGAACACTGGACAAGTGTGCGACTAGTTTACATCAAGGTGTCTCTACATGTGAGTTGTGCTGTAAGCTGAAGTGTTTTTGCCAGTCATTGTTGGCGCTGTCTCAGTCAACACGTAAGATGTTGGACACATCACATAGGGGGATTGAATTGACATGTGTCCCCTTTCATCTCACCTGGGAGGCGCCCAAATGTGCGTCGTCCATTCACTCTGCTGGCGGACATGGAGGATGAGGACATCATATGGAAATTCCGTCTGGATCGACCTACCCTTCAAGACCTATGTGCTCTGTTGGAGCCCCATCTGATGCCTCGCATAACCTATCCGACTGCTTTGACACCAACGTGTGAGGTGATGGCGCCCCTGCATTTCTTTGCTACTGGTTCATTCCAGTACACAGTGTCCACCGCAGTTGGGATGTCGCAACCTATGTTCAGCATGGTGCTAAGTGATGTCCTGTCCGCTATGATGACCTAAAAGGACAGATGCATCCATTTCCCCAGGAGGCATGAATTGGTGCTGTGAAGGGTGATTTTTATGTCCTTGGGCAAATCCCTAATGTTGTTGGTGCCATTGACTGCACACATGTTGGCCTGGTTCCACCACAGGCACGTGAGCACATCTACAGGAACCAAACACATTTCCATTCCATTAATGTGCAAGTGGTATGCCAGGTGTGTATGATCATAATACATGTCTCTGCCAAATTTCCAGGATCAGCCCATGACTCCTACATCCTGCGGAACAGCATCGTACCACAACTGATGGCAAATCTGCATCCAGAGCATGTGTTGATTGTGGGTGAGTACGCAGATTCAAGTAGTGTGCTGTATGTGTGACATGCTGTTCTCAGCTACTGTTTATCTTACAAAATTGGCCTGTGTATCTCACACCTAGGTGACTCTGCATATCCCAACCGGCCTTGGTTGCTGAGCCCACTGAGAAATCCCAGGACCCCGGGTGATGTCCACCACAAGGATGCCAATGGCAGGACACGTCATGTGGTGGAGCGTACTTTTGGTCTACATAAGTCACGATTTTGCTGCCTGGACAAGACCGGAGGTGCACTGATGTACTCTCCCCAAAAGATGTGTCAGATCGTAGTTGCATGCTGCATGCTCCACAACCTGGCCTTTGTGCAAGGAGATCTCCCTGCTCCTGGTCGATGAGGGGCAGCCGAGGCCCCCGCCTGCAAACCCACACATGTCCAGTGACGAGGATAGTGGCAATGAGGAAGGTGTCGACCTGCGTCAACAGCTCATCAACCACTACTTCCCTTGAAGGTGAGTAAAAACGTACAACGGTGCCATTGTCTGCTGATTTTGTTGTTGGTGAAAAGGCCTAGGTGAGCTTTGTGACTGCTGCCTGTTGTTGGCTATGTGGTGGCTGCTAATGTTTCTGGGACAACTGGCTCTGCAGGTTGGTGTGGTCATCTGCAGGTGTCAGTTCTTGGTCACCTGTGGAACAGAGGGGAAATGGTCAATGAAGTGAACCCCTTAAGCTTAGTGTTAGATGTTTTGTTGCTACATGTTATACACCACACAGTTTACATTGATATCACATTGTATGTCTGCACAGTACTGTGCATCATGACATGATGTGGAGGTACATACATTACTTGTCGATGGTGTGACATGTCAATAGATACCATGTGCCACATGCAGATTTTGTAATTACAAGAACATGTTGTCATCTATCGACTAGCAGCACAACTTTATGTGAAGCATCTTTGTTGATTACTCTGCATGGAAGACATTACATCTGAGCATGAACTAGCCATTGTAATCTCATGGATACCTTTGTCATGTGCTTTGCTTTCTTTTTACTACTGACCATGCTTGTTTTCATATGGGGCTTGATGCTCTGCCCCCATGGCACTTACAAATAGCATTAAGTGCTGTGCATGATTGTGCCCTGATTTTCTTCAACATGTTTTTTGGTGAGTCACACTTTGCTTTCTGTGACAGATAGATACGCTTAGCTGTCTGCACACTGCAAGTGGCAATTGGATCTATGCCAAGTTTGTTGGGAAGTGAGGGCTGATGTGGTCATATGGCTCCGTGCTTTTTGAGAGAAATGTCAGGGTGCATGCACTGCCTACTTACCTGTTCTGTGGCACATTTGGGGGAATTTCTGACACATCTTTATGGGTGTGTGGTGGAATGCTCCATCCTGCTGCGCTGTGGGACAAGGGGGTCTGTTGGGAGTTGAAGTGCTGGCCTCTCACCCACAAAACCCCCTCCCTGTGAAGATTGCTACCTACCTGTTAGTTTGATGAGGGCAATGTAATGGCTGCCACATGTTTCTGGGTGGGGTGGGTTCTCCATCCTGGTGTGCTTTCTGACAAGGGTGCCTGGTGGGAGTTGTGGTGCAAGCTTCCTAACCACAAACCCCCTCCCTGTGAAGATGGCTACCTACCTGTAAGTTTGGTTGGTGAGGTACAATGGCTGACACATGCTTCTGGCTGGGGGGAGTGCTCCATACTGCTCAGGGGTGGGACTAGGGGGCCTGGTAGGAGTTGAAGTGCTAGGCTCCCACCCACAAACACCCCTCCCTGTGAAGATGACTACCTACCTGTAAGTTTGGTTGTTGTAATAAAATTGCTGCCACATGCTTCTGGCTGGGGGGAGTGTTCCATCTTGCTGAGCTGTGGGACATGGGGCCCTGTTGTGGGCATGCTGACCTCCCACCCACAAACCCCCTCCTCTGTGAAGATGGCTACCTACCTGTAAGTTTGGTTGGTAAGGTACAATGGCTGCCACATGCTTCTGGCTGGGGGAATGCTCCATCCTGCTCAGCGGTGTGCCAAAGGGGCCTGGTGGAAGTAGTAGTGCAGTCTTCCTACCCACAAACACCCCTCCCTGTGAAAATGGCTACCTACCTGTAAGTTTGATGTGAGCAAACACCCCTCCTTGTTAAGATAGCTGCCTACCTGTAAGTTTGAAGAGAGCAATGCAATAGCTGCCACGGGGTTGTGGGGAGTGCTCCATCCTGCTGAGCTGTGGGACAAGGGGGCCTGGTGGGAGTAGTAGTGCAGTCTTCCCAACCACAAACCCCC
Source organism: Triturus cristatus (assembly GCF_964204655.1). Lineage (NCBI taxonomy): Eukaryota > Metazoa > Chordata > Amphibia > Caudata > Salamandridae > Triturus > Triturus cristatus. The sequence goes on from NC_140594.1 coordinate 463,519,449, forward strand.
CTCCGTGTTAAGATGGCTACCTACCTGTTAGTTTGATGAGGGCAATGTAATGGCTGCCACATGTTTCTGGGTGGGGTGGGTGCTCCATCCTGGTGTGCTTTCTGACAAGGGTGCCTGGTGGGAGTTGTGGTGCAAGCTTCCTAACCACAAACCCCCCTCCCTGTGAAGATGGCTACCTACCTGTAAGTTTGGTTGGTGAGGTACAATGGCTGACACATGCTTCTGGCTGGGGGAGTACTCCATCCTGCTCAGGGGTGGGACATGGGGGCCTGGTAGGAGTTTAAGTGCTAGGCTCCCACCCACAAACACCCCTTCCTGTGAAGATGACTACCTACTTGTAAGTTTGGTTGTTGTAATAAAATGGCTGCCACATGCTTCTGGCTGGGGGGAGTGTTCCATCTTGCTGATCTGTGGGACATGGGGGTCTGTTGTGGGCAGGCTGGCCTCCCACCCACAAACCCCATCCCTGTGAAGTTGGCTACCTACCTGTTAGTTTCATGAGGGCAATGTAATGGCTGCCACATGCTTCTGGGTGAGGTGGGTGCTCCATCCTGGTGTGCTTTGTGACAAGGGTGCCTTGTGGGAGTTGTTGTGCAAGCGTCCTAACCACAAACCCCTCTCCCTGTGAAGATGGCAACCTACCTGTAAGTTTGGTTGGTAAGGTACAATGGCTGCCACATGCTTCTGGCTGGGGGAGTGCTCCATCCTGCTCAGGGGTGGGACAAGGGGGCCTGGTGGAAGTAGTAGTGCAGTCATCCTACACACAAACACCCCTCCCTGTTAAGATGGCTACCTACCTGTTAGGTAAAGGTGAGCAAAGGAATGCCTGCCACATGGTTGTGGGTGGGGGAAAGTACTCCATCTTGCTCAGCTTTGAGACAAGGAGGCCTGGTGGGAGTTGTAGTGCTGGCTGCCTATCCACAGACAACCCTCCTTGTTAAGATGTCTGGCTCCTTGTGGAGCAGTGGAAGGGAATGTTTACACATGGCTCTTGGATGGAGAAGTGTTCCATCCTGCTCAGTTGTGGGAGTTGTAGTGCTGGCTGCCTGTACACATGCAACCCAGGGAAGGTTGCTTGCTACCTTTGGGGTGAATGAGAGGGAGTGAATGGTGGATCTGTGAAACATGTGTTGGGGAGTGTGTGGTGCACATGAATGGATTTGGGCCTAGGAGGTATAGCTTTGTGGTTGTGCGAGACAGTACATAGCAGTGTGATGGTAGACATTTGTTTGCACTTACCAGCCTCCACTCCCCCGGCTTTTCGTGTGAGACTCTCTGGATGCAGTATGGCAAGCACCTTGTCCTCCCATGCAGTGAATGTTCTTGGTTGGTGGAATGGGAGGGCCACCGCCAATCATCTGAGCCAGCTGACGGTTCTTGTTGTTCTTCTCTTTCACCTGCCTCTTGAAGTCATGATCTCCTTATTGGTGCGCGGGGTGGTCCCTACTGCATTGACTTTGCTGACTATCCTTCCCCACATTTGCGCTCTGGTGGCTAATGGTGTATGTTGGACCAGGATTCCAAACAATTGTGGTTCTACTCGGATTATCTCATCTACCATGACTGACAACTGATTGTCAGTGAATTTACCTATTTTCTTTTGTACCATGCTGTGTGATGTGCAAATGGTTTGAGGTGCAGGTATGAGGGTGGTGGGGTGATGTAAGTGGGGTGTATGTGTGTGTTGTTGTGCTGGTGAGATGTGTGGTGGTTTGCCTCTCCTTTGTGCTGTAGGGTTTAGTTCCTTCAGGGCTGGAGTATTACAAAGGATTCTGGTCAGGGAAGGGGCTGGTTTTATACTCAGCTATGTGGGTGTGTCAAAATGGAGTATTGCTGTCAGGTGTGTTGTCCTTGGATTTGTATTTTTTTAGTTGCCATGGGGGTGTGTCCTTGTGGTGTGTTGGATGTTTTTGGGGGCTGAGATAGTTTGATGTGTACATTTGGTGGCCTTGTTGTGTGTTTTTTTTGTCGACCGCCATAATAGCTACGGAGTGGCGGTGGGTATGCAACAGCCCTTCCGTCTGCTCTACTATTCATCACTGTTAGCGATCGCAGCAGTTGGAGACAGCGGGTCTTTCCGCTGTCACCTCAATGGTATCCCAATTATGCGTGCGGGCAATCGGCTGGCCTTGCGGCAGGTTTGGGTTTTTCCACCGCGAATCCGACCGCCACAGACTGATTTTCACCTGCTCTGCCTGCTACCGACGGTCTTTTGAGGCATCATTCCGCGCGGTTATTTTTTTCCAGCGGTTGATCATAATCTGACAGCCGGTTTTCCTGCGGTGCCTGCGGACGGTTCATTTCCGCTACCATGGCGGTCGGAATGGTTTTCCGACAGCCATCCTAATCGACCCCAAAGTCTTCACAATGAGAAGAGCCACGTTTTGAGATTTTTCCCAAAAATGTCTTCATTTAGGCTTTGGTCTAGATGTACCGGAAAAATGTTCCATGGCTTAGGTGCCAGATCTTCATCTGCTATTGAATATTATTTCAACAACTTTGAAACAAATGTGATTACATAGAATACATAAAAGCAGAGTAGTTCACAATGTGCATGCATGCTGACCCATTTTCTGAAGTGATCATTCTCACTTTCCCAAACCACTCTAAATGATTCATCCTTCCCTCACCCTTTTTTTAGGCTTTCATCCCAACACTCTTCATCCACTAACTTTGCTTCCTGTCTCCACCGCCCACCACTTCTCTTAAACTCCAGTTACCCTTCTAAGAATCTTGTAACACACTTAGGCCCTGATTTAGATCTTGGTGGACAGATTACTCCATCACAATGGTGATGGATATCCCGTCCTTCTGAAATACAAATCCCATAGCATATAATGGGATTTATATTTTGGCGGATGGGATATCCGTCACTGTTGTGATGGAGTAACCTATCTGCCAATATCTAAATCAAAACCTTAGTCTTCTACCATCTTCCTTAAATCCCACCTTCTCAGTCAACCAGCTTTTGTTGCCGATTAGCAGTGGGCAAAACTTTCCTGCAAAATGCAAAACATACAAAATATACTTATGGGAAAAATTTGCTTGTAGTAAGGATTTTCCACTTCTTAGTATTGTTCTATGCTGGGTGGATTTTTTGGAATGTTAAAGAATTTCATGGAATTGTAGGGGTTTTCCACAGTTACCATTCGCATGCGAATTGGCAAACCAATGTGAACCGTCATGAACCGTGAGTCAGTGAAACTTCACGCAGATCTACTTTCAAAGTAATTATTCTCATTTTGATCCACTCAAGGAACACTTTTCTCTCGGTCTCCAATTCCTGCATCTCCCATTGTAACAACACAACTGTCCTTAAACCGCCAACCACGTGACTGACCTCTACATCTATCTACCTTCAGCTCTCATCAACTCTTCTACAATCTATTAAGTCTGCCTTCCGTCCACCAGCTAATTACCCCATCTCCAAACCACTTCTTGCTATTATACTATATCAAGGGTTCACCCTGATAAGGACTCTGGTTGTTTCCTGAGTGGGCCTTCCACCCCATCAACCAATAACTCAGTTTCTTACAATCAACCTCACAACAACTTGTCAAGTTGCCTTCTAACAAATACATCATCCATAAACATGAACTGTTTAAATATTTTAAGTTTGATCTCAGAATGATCACCCGATCTCTGGGTCGAAAAAGGTACTAAGCTCAATGTTGGTGCCAGGTTGCTAATTTGCCACAAGACTATTTCTCCAGGATATAGAATCGAATTTCAAAACCTCCTTCAGAACATAGGAGGTGGGCTTGCAGATATGTTTTAAACAAATTATAGACAACAAACATGGCCTGGGCAAAGCACTACGCTACGCTCGCGTAGTTTGTGAAGTTTGCGCTACTTCGCACTATGCAAATTGCACAGTGCAAACACGCGTAGCGTAGCGTTGCGTAGTGCAGCGGTCATTTTTTGCTTGCTCGCGGTCCTCAACGTCAAGTTGGCGACCGTGAGCAGACAAAGTGACATTCTGGCGAGACTTTTTCATCTCTCACGATCAGCAACATCAAGTTGGCGATCGCGAGCGTGGAAAATAAACCTCTCGGCGAGATTCTCAACACAGGGAGGTCAGGTTTCTCATTGCTAGTGGTCACGTATGCTCGCGACCGCTCGCGATGAGAAACTGCCAGTCCACGTTGAGAAAGCTGCCGCTCTAGTAAAAATCTACTCGAGCGGCAGAAAACTACAGCTCGCACTGTGCAAGATGCCGTTTTCAATGATTGCACAGTGCTGGATGCTTGTCCGCACTGTGCAATCATTGAAAATGGCATCTTGCACAGTGCGAACAGGGTACTACGCAGTTCGGGAAGTGCTACGAGTAGCTCGCGTAGTGCGAAGTGCACTTTGCGTAGCTACGCGTAGCGCTACTTCGCGAACTACGCCCAGGGTTTAAGATTTTACCATGACTGAATGTACAATCCATGCTAGTAAGAAGAAGCCCTCACATACATTTTGATACTCACTCTTTCTGATATATAGCCCTTCACAAAATAATGAAATTTCATGGAGGAAGGCAATGCATGGTGTCAGGATGCTTGTTTCCAGTCCAGGGAGGGCCTGGCCTGGTAGTACGGGCTGGACTGTTCCCATTGGGTGCAGGGTCATGACTGATTTGCATATGGCTGGGTCCAAACTGGAGTGGCATGGTAAGCAATAAAACGATGGATTAAGGCCCAGATCTCTGTACTGGGGTGAATTTACGACATTGTTCTGCATTCTGTCCATCAATTGTTGTTTTTGCATTTGTCACCCCGAGTGGGACGGGTATGCCCAGAAGTGGGTCCCGTGCTCTCTATGCCACTGGAGTCAACCTATCCTGACTGATGAGGGCTAAAAGCCCGAAACCGGTCCTAGGATGCTTGTTTCCAGTCCAGGGAGGACCTGGCCTGGCAGCTAGGGCTGGACTGTTCCCATTGGGCGCAGGGTAAAACTGATTTGCATATGGCTTGGTCCAAACTGGGATGGCGAGCAAAAACATGATGGATTAAGGCCCAGATCTCTGTACTGGGGTGAATGTACGACATTGTTCTGCATTCTGTCCATCAATTGTTGTTTTTGCATTTGTCAACCGAGTGGGACGGGTATGCCCAGACGTGGATCCCGTGCTCTCCATGCCACTGGAGTCAAGCTATCCTGGCTGATGAGGGCTGAAAGCCCAAAACTGGTCCTAGGATGCTTGTTTCCAGTCCAGGGAGGACCTGGCCTGGCAGCTAGGGCTGGACTGTTCCCATTGGGCGCAGGGTCAAACTGATTTGCATATGGCTGGGTCCAAACTGGGATGGCGAGCAAAAACATGATGGATTAAGGCCCAGATCTCTGTACTGGGGTGAATGTACGACATTGTTCTGCCTTCTGTCCATCAATTGTTGTTTTTGCATTTGTCACCCGAGTGGGACGGGTATGCCCAGACGTGGATCCCGTGCTCTCCATGCCACTGGAGTCAAGCTATCCTGGCTGATGAGGGCTGAAAGCCCAAAACTGGTCCTAGGATGCTTGTTTCCAGTCCAGGGAGGACCTGGTCTGGCAGTTTGGGCTGGACTGTTCCCATTGGGCGCAGGGTCAAGACTGATTTGCATATGGCTGGGTCCAAACTTGAATGGCATGGTGAGCAATAAAACGATGGATTAAGGCTCAGATCTCTGTACTGGGGTGAATGTACGACATTGTTCTGCATTCTGTCCATCAATTGTTTTTTTTGCTGGTGTCAACACCACCATTTACTTCATCTCCCCTCTATTCGCATTGTGGAGTCCAACAAGACTCAATCCAATATCTATTCCTGTTCAACCTCTACATCAACCCTTATCAGACAGTATTGGATCATTGATCCTAATATGCCACAACTGCACTGGTGACACACTAAGGCCCAGATTTATGTACCCCTTACACAACGCAGCATAGCACACAAAATTGCTGGTCTGCGTTGCGTGACAGAGAGAGAGAGTGGGAAAGCACCATATCTACATCAAAATGGCACTCTCCTCTCTCCTTAGTGCCGGCACACAATATGGCTGCCAAGTACCATGCACACACCTTTGCACCTTGTTGAAAAGGTGTGTGTGTGTGTTTCACATAGGGTCCCATGTACCACCCATAGAACACCTTCTTAATGAACAGTAATGAAAGGCAACGCTAAGTTCTTGTTTGAGTTACTTTTTCTTACAAACCAATGCTAATAATAATTGGCATTTATTTGTTAATCCTGGACAGGATTTTGCATCAGTGTGTGTTACAAAAGTAATGCAAACCAGATGCAAAACAATTAAACATCTGACCCAGACTATCATAATATTGAAACAATCGTAATCATTCAGCTACATTTGACACGTGCATTCGCATTATTGATGAAAGATGATTACTAATTTTAAAATAAACTGTTCCAAAAATGAAATCATGACCAACTTACAACAATATTGCAGTATGAACTAAAGAAAGCACCAGTAGCATCAAAGAAGTTATGAAACAACAGAGTGATTATGAATTGCTAACATTTTCCTTATCCCACATATGAATAGCATCACAAGATGTGCTTTCTACATAGTATGAATACTGGATCACATCTTCCCACACCTAAGAAACCTACCGAATAGTTGACCTTTTGTTGAAGTGGGTAGACCATGCAACTGCCTACCACAAACGCTCCCACCTTGATGTAGTCCAATGGCTACCAATTGGTAAATTATCTGTCATTCACATTATTCCTGTTATTCATTGAGGATAGAGAATGTAATATTTATCTGATCACTGAGTCATAAGTGACAGTCTTCAAAACACGCCTATATCCGCCAATAATACGATAAAAAATTATATTAATCTAATTGTGTATTAAAAACGTGCAAAGCAAGTGATAAAAAAAATTCACATTTTTGTTTTTGTTTTTGTTGCTTAGATTAATCCCCATTTTCATAAAATCCCATGATTTTTTGTGTCAATAACCTGGAAAAGCATTCTTATAAACATGTAAAAAGATCCTCAGTAATGTTCAGGCCAAATGGCTGTTTGGTATTAAGTTCTAGAATATATCTGGTTTCCAATTGGTGCAAATTTTTGTTCCCTGATACCTCCCCTTCTACTTGCAGGAATGGAGTCAATTACAAAATATTTTAACTCTTTACTTTTAGAATCATGCTTAATTTTGAAATGACGAGCTACTGGGTAGGTATTGTCTTGATTGTTTATAGCCCTTAAGTGTTGTAGAATTCTTTTCTAGACTTGGAGCTTTGTGCTCCCAACATACAGCAGGTTACAAGGGCATGACAAGACATAAATCGCATACTCAGTTTTACATGTGAGTAGCTTGTCAATTTTTGTGTTTTTTTCTGGTCAATAGGGGTGATATAAGTAGTTTTGTTTTCACCCTGTTGACAGGCTTTACATGATTTGCAGTTAAAGAAGCCCGTATGTGCTTGTAACCAATTTGTAGATTCTATAACTTCCGGGCTAGTTTTAATCAATTCATCCCTCATAGAACGACCTCTACTATAAGTAATAGAAGGCCTTTTGGGTAATCTAGGGCCTATTATAGCGTCGCTCAAGATCAAAGGCCAATTCCTAGTTATGATGGATTCAATTTTTAATGCTGTTGACTGTACTGGACAATGAATCTAAATTTGTTTTCAGTATTTTCATGGTTTGCCTTTGTTTTTATTTCTATTTCAGTAATGTTGGTCATAGTTTCTGTTTCCTTTAGTAATTCAGCTCTATTTTTATGCATAGATTTTTCAATAGCAATATCTATAATATGGTCGGAATAGCCCCTTTCTTTGAATCTCTGTTTACATTCTAATTGGGCCATCCGTAAATCATTGTCTTTGCTATGAATTCGCCTGAGTCTAAGCATTTCACCGTAGGGAATGCTATTCACCAAGTGTTTTACGTGGGAACTACTCGCATGAAGCGTTGAATTCCCAGCAGTTTCCTTACGGTGGAGTTTGGTTTCAATCCTGTCATTCATAACATAGACCTCTGTGTCAAGAAAGGTCACTGAGGTAGCACTAATGTTAGCAGTGAATTGCAAATTTAAATCATTCATGTTGATGGCCTGCACAAATTCTTGAGCTCTATCAAAGCTGCCATCCCATATAATGAATAGATCATCTATAAAACGCAACCATAGCTTAACATTAGTTGTCATAACCTCCTTGTATTCCGTCATGAGGACCAGCTCCTCCCACCAGCCCATGTGTAAACATGCATAGCTTGGGGAGAAACTGGCCCCCATCGCAACACCTCTCAATTGTCGGTAAAGAAGGTGGTTAAACATCAAAATGTTATTTGTTAAACAGACCTCAACCATTTCAATTATCATCTTTTTATGACACATCAAATTACCCAAAGATTTCTCCAAAAAATAGTCAAGTGCCCTCACACCATCTGTATGTTGGATGCTGGTATAGAGTGAGCTGACATCAAGGGCAATTAAAAGAAAATTAGGTTGCCAAATTAAGATTTTGATCTTACGTAAACAGTCACTAGTGTCGCTCACATATGAAGGAAGGGCTTTTACTAAACTCTGTAGAAAAAAGTCCACATATTGCGGTGTGTGTTCCAAGCATCCATTTCTTGCAGAAATAATGGGTCTTCCAGGTGGATTTATAGGGTCTTTGTGGATTTTGGTAAAAAATAAATAGTAGGCATTACAGGAAAATCATTTATTAAGAACTTGAATTCTTGTCCAGTAATCAAATTATTAGATTTCCAGGTTGACAGTTTTTTATAAAATGTTGTGTACATTGTTTTTAGTTTGGTTCCATTGCATCTGGTGTAACAGGTTCTGTCATTGAGTTGGTTATTAGTGTACTTTTCTTTGGACATCAATACAATGTTACCACCCTTATCAGAGGCACTGATTGTTATTTTGTTGTTCTTTTTCGTTTAGACATCAAAGCCATATAATCAAGTTTCTCTTTATTGAATTTAGGTTTTCCACTAAAAATCTTCCTGTTGAGCTCCTTTAATTGATCTGTAATTTGATCATGAAATAGGTCAATCGAATCTTTCAACATAACAGGATTAAATGTTGACTTTGGTTTAAAGTTGGTTAAGGGAGATTTACTTCATATTAGCATATTCTCAGGTTCAACAACAGATAGATTTGGATCATCTTGAGGTAGAACAAGTAGATCCCCATTATGTTGTGGATCCCATAATTCGTGCATTTCATTGAGAAATATGTCATCAGCTTGTGTGGCTCCTATTAGATTTTGAGTTTTTATTCCTGTTGCTATGGCAGAATCATTCCCACTGGAGTTTCGATTTAGAAGATAACATTTCTGCAGTTTAAGCTTACGTGTGCTTTTGAATATATCAAGTCTTGTCCTTACATAATTAAAGTTGTTTGCAGGACAATATGTTAAACCCAGATTTAATGTTCTTATGTCATTATTGTTTAAAATCGTATCTGATAGGTTTATAATCGTTTTGTTTGTGGCTATTGGTGGGGTAGCTGTCATTTCCTCCATCCGCCTCTTTTCCTGCGATACGTATCTTTTGTGTTTTGCCTTCCGTCGTTGTCATCTTTTCCAGTTTTTGTATGGCCATAATTTTTCTGTATGCGAGGACGGAGAGTTTGCCGTCTGTCCTCGCAAAAAAACAGACAATTCCTCATCTAATGTTTGTTTCGGCCTGCCTTGGTTGGATGCCAATTCTCGTTCTGAGTCACTATCCGGGGCCGAGCTTAATTCGGATTGTGACGTGCTCGACGATGCTACGTCTGTCTTGTTAGTTTTGGCTTTAATAGTTTCTGTTTTTCTGCTGTCTCTATTTGCCCTGAGTGTTTCATATTTTTTAGAAAAAGTAAAGATTTGCCCTACTTCATAGTCCGTTTTATCGCGGAAAAATTTGTAGTTTTTACGCTCCTTTATTTTATCTTCTTCTTTTTTAAGCCTTGTTAGCATTTCCTGACGTAGTTTTATTTTCTCTTCCGGTTGGTCTATTGTATCAATATCTTCATTGATTTTTGCTATTTCATCCAGCAAGGCAGTGCGATCGATGTCTGCATACTTAATAAGAATTTGCATTAGTCGTTTGGAAGAGTCCAAATTACATTCTGCCCACTTCCGCATCATGAGTGGGTTGGGGGCCTCATAACTTGGTGCTAGAAGTATTCTTAATCCACATGGTACTCTGTCTACATCTAGATACATCTGTAAAGAATGTGATTCCCACCATTTACTCTGTTCTGAACGACTTCTCTTTTCCAGTAGTCTGAATTTGTCTCGTAATGTAGTGTTTGTTTCCCTAGGATTGATGTTGGCATTGTTTTCCTTACTTGTTGTAGGTCTGAAGTCATTAAACATCGATAATGCTGCCTCTTCTCTCTCTTTCACTGTGTCAGCCGACATTGCACCTTTGTATTAGTAATAAAGTCCGTGAAGTTAACAAAGTTGAGAATTTAATTGTAGCTTCGTGACTGCTCACCTCTCACCCCTTAACCGCTAATGAACACGTAACTGGTTGACAACAGGAATGGCCGCTTCCTCCGAAACGGTCAGCTCCCGGTCCGCTTCGGGCTCGTTTCTCTTCCGCGGTTTCCGGGGGTTCCACAGCACGGCTCCTTCCGGAACACAAATGCAGTTTCCCAAAAGAAACAAGTCTCTCCAAGTGCTGCAGCCCAAGACGAGAGGGGGTCCGTAAAACGCCGGAAAGAGACTCCGCTGGCTTTGAAATATCCAAATACTCCGCTTGAATTGCACGTATTTCCAGGGCAAACAAACGGATACGGACCACAATTAAGTGCCAAAAAGTTTATTCGGTGCAAGAGGTCGCCATGACGCGTTTCAGCCCGTCCCACGGGCCTTGATCACATGACACAGCGAAAGAACATCCATTGGTTTATATAATGTCATTGTGCGGATATATACATTGGTGTTTCAAGCATACAAAACCAATTGCGATAGAAGACAGACTTTCTAATAAACTACAAGACTTTTTTCCTCTACTCTTTTTTCTCTCCTTGTTCAAATTTTTTTTAAATAAGAAACAAATGTGTATATTTTACAAAAGAGCCAAAGAGCGTTCACATTAATCCTGTTATTCATTGAGGATATAGAGTGTAATATTTATCTGATCACTGTGTCATAAGTGACAGTCTTCAAAACACGCCAATATCTGCCAATAATACGATAAAAATGTATATGGATCTAATTGTGTATTAAAAACGTGCAAAGCAAGTGCTAAAAAAAATTCACATTTTTTGGGGGGTTTTTGTTGCTTAGGATAAATAGTGCCAACTATCCGGGAAAGTCCAATTAAAAATATATAGTATCATTTATATCTGTATAAATACATTGAGTCTGTTACTGGTGGGGCTGTCATAAAGGATTATAACTCGCTGGAGCCCCAGCGGTTCTCCTTTAATATTGTTCAGTTCATAGACTAGTATAAAGTACAAATGCATGCATTTTGACATTCAATTTGTCCAAGCATCTATCACATCATAGTTTTTCAGTTAAAATCTCATATCACCATAAGAGTACATTTTCTGGGAAATAGACATTTGATGGATGTTATGAAGGGATATGTAGAGATAAAATATCCATTTGTAATCATGAACAGACCAGGAATCCTACATACATATAGATGAATAAATACATAAATAATAAATATTAAATAAGCTAATACATTATAATCTAAAATAGATAAAATCCGCTTAAATATTCATATATGCATCAAGATAAATATGTATATACAAGATCACCAAATCATTCATAAATAGTTGATAACCATAGTGTTAAAATCCCCATTTTCATAAAATCCCATGTTTTTTTGTGTCAATAACCTGGAAAAGCATTTTTATAAACATGAAAAAAGATCCTCAGTAATGTTCAGGCCAAATGGCTGTTTGGTATTAAGTTCTAGAATATATCTGGTTTCCAATTGGCGGAATTTTTGTTCCCTGTTCCCTTCTACTTGCAGGAATGGAGAAAATTACAAAATATTTTAACTCTTTACTTTTATAAGCATGCTTAATATTGAAATGATGAGCTACTGGGTATGTATTGTCTTGATTGTTTATAGCCCTTAAGTGTTGGCGAAATCTTTGACAGACTTGGAGCTTTGTGCTCCCAACATACAGCAGGTTACAAGGGCATGACAAGACATAAATCGCATACTCAGTTTTACATGTGAGTAGCTTGTCAATTTTGTGTTTTTTCTGGTCAATAGGGGTGATATAAGTAGTTTTGTTTTCACCCTGTTGACTGGCTTTACATGATTTGCAGTTAAAGAAGCCCCTATGTGTTTGTAACCAATTCGTAGATTCTATAACTTCCGGACTAGTTTTAATCAATTCATCCCTCATAGAACGACCTCTACTGTAAGTACTAGAAGGCCTTTTGGGTAATCTAGGGCCTATTATAGGGTCGCTCAAGATCAAAGGCCAATTCCTAGTTATGATGGATTCAATTTTTAATGCTGTTGACTGTACTGGACAATGAATCTAAATTTGTTTTCAGTATTTTCATGGTTTGCCTTTGTTTTTATTTCTATTTCAGTAATGTTGGTCATAGTTTCTGTTTCCTTTAATAATTCAGCTCTATTTTTACGCATTGATTTTTCAATAGCAATATCTATTATATGGTCGGAATAGCCCCTTTCTTTGAATCTGTTTACATTCTAATTGGGCCATCCGTAAATCATTGTCTTTGCTATGAATTCGCCCGAGTCTGAGCATTTCACCGTAGTGAATGCTATTCACCAAGTGTTTTACATGGGAACTACTCGCATGAAGCGTTGAATTCTCATCAGTTTCCTTACGGTAGAGTTTGGTTTCAATTCTGTCATTCATAACATAGACATCTGTATCAAGAAAGGTCACTGAGGTAGCACTAATGTTAGCAGTGAATTGCAAATTTAAATCATTCATGTTGATGGCCTGCACAAATTCTTGAGCTCTATCAAAGTTGCCATTCCATATAATGAATAGATCATCTATAAAACGCAACCATAGCTTAACATTAGTTGTCATAACCTCCTTGTATTCCGTCAAGAGGACCAGCTCCTCCCACCACCCATGTGTGAACATGCATAGCTTGGGGAGAAACTGGCACCCATCGCAACACCTCTCAATTGTCGGTAAAGAAGGTTGTTAAACATAAAAATGTTATTTGTTAAGGAGACCTCAACCATTTCAATTATCATCTTTTTATGACACATCAAATTACCCATAGATTTCTCCAAAAAATAGTCAAGTGCCCTTGGATCATCTGTATGTTGGATGCTGGTATAGAGTGAGCTGACATCAAGGGCAATTAAAGGAAAATTAGGTTGCCAAATTAAGTTTTTGATCTTACGTAAAAAGTCACTAGTGTCGCTCACATATGAAGGAAGGGCTTTTACTAAACTCTGTAGAAAAAAGTCCACATATTGCGGTGTGTGTTCCAAGCATCCATTTCTTGCAGAAATAATGGGTCTTCCAGGTGGATTTATAGGGTCTTTGTGGATTTTGGTAAAAAATAAATAGTAGGCACCACAGGAAAATCATTTTTTAAGAACTTGAATTCTTGTCCAGTAATTAAATTATTAGATTTCCAGGTTGACAGTTTTTTATAAAATGTTGTGTACATTGTTTTTAGTTTGGTTCCATTGCATCTGGTGTAACAGGTTCTGTCATTCAGTTGGTTATTAGTGTATTTTTCTTTGAACATCAATACAATGTTACCACCCTTATCAGAGGCACTGATTGTTATTTTGTTGTTCTTTTTCTGTTTAGACATCAAAGCCATATAATCAAGTTTCTCTTTATTGAATTTAGGTTTTCCACTAAAAATCTTCCTGTTGAGCTCCTTTAATTGATCTGTAATTTGATCATGAAATAGGTCAATCGAATCTTTCAACATAACAGGATTAAATGTTGACTTTGGTTTAAAGTTGGTTAAGGGAGATTTACTTCATATTAGCATATTCTCAGGTTCAACAACAGATAGATTTGGATCATCTTGAGGTAGAACAAGCAGATCCCCATTATGTTGTGGATCCCATAATTTGTGCATTTCATTGAGAAATATGTCATCAGCTTGTGTGGCTCCTATTAGATTTTGAGTTTTTATTCCTGTTGCTATGGCAGAATCATTCCCACTGGAGTTTCGATTTAGAAGATAACATTTCTGCAGTTTAAGCTTACGTGTGCTTTTGAATATATCAAGTCTTATCCTTACATAATTAAAGTTGTTTGCACGACAATATGTTAAACCCAGATTTAATGTTCTTATGTCATTATCGTTTAAAATAATCGTATCTGATAGGTTTATAATCGTTTTGTTTGTGGCTATTGGTGGGGTAGCTGTCATTTCCTCCACCCGCCTCTTTTCCTGCGATACGTATCTTTTGTGTTTTGCCTTCCGTCGTTGTCATCTTTTCCAGTTTTTGTTTGGCCATAATTTTTCTGTATGCGAGGACGGAGAGTTTGCCGTCTGTTCTCGCAAAAAAATGACAATTCCTCATCTAATGTTTGTTTCGGCCTGCCTTGGTTGGATGCCAATTCTCGTTCTGAGTCACTATCCGGGGCCGAGCTTAATTCGGATTGTGACGTGCTCGACGATGCTACTTCTGTCTTGTTAGTTTTGGCTTTAATAGTTTCTGTTATTCTGCTGTCTCTATTTGCCCTGAATGTTTCATATTTTTTAGAAAAAGTAAAGATGTGTCCTACTTCATAGTCCGTTTTATCGCAGAAAAATTTGTAGTTTTTACGCTCCTTTATTTTATCTTCTTCTTTTTTAAGCCTTGTTAGCATTTCCTGACGTAGTTTTACTTTCTCTTCCGGTTGGTCTATTGTATCAATATCTTCATTGATTTTTGCTATTTCATCCAGCAAGGCAGTGCGATCGATGTCTGCATACTTAATAAGAATTTGCATTAGTCGTTTGGAAGAGTCCAAATTACATTCTGCCCACTCCCGCATCATGAGTGGGTTGGGGGCCTCATAACTTGGTGCTAGAAGTATTCTTAATCCACATGGTACTCTGTCTACATCTAGATACATCTGTAAAGAATGTGATTCCCACCATTTACTCTGTTCTGAACGACTTCTCTTTTCCAGTAGTCTGAATTTGTCTCGTAATGTAGTGTTTTTTTCCCTAGGATTGATGTTGGCATTGTTTTCCTTACTTGTTGTAGGTCTGCAGTCATTAAACATCGATAATGCTGCCTCTTCTCTCTCTTTCACTGTGTCAGCCGACATTGCACCTTTGTATTAGTAATAAAGTCCGCGAAGTTAACAAAGTTGAGAATTCAATTGTAGCTTCGTGACTGCACACCTCTCACCCCTTAACCGCTAATGAACACGTAACTGGTTGACAACAGGAACGGCCGCTTCCTCCGAAACGGTCAGCTCCTGGTCCGCTTCGGGCTCGTTTCTCTTCCGCGGTTTCCGGGGGTTCCACAGCACGGCTCCTTCCGGAACACAAACGCAGTTTCCCAAAAGAAACAAGTCTCTCCAAGTGCTGCAGCCCAAGACGAGAGGGGGTCCGTAAAAAACCGGAAAGAGACTCCGCTGGCTTTGAAATATCCAAATACTCCGCTTGAATTGCACGTATTTCCAGGGCAAACAAACGGATACGGACCACAATTAAGTGCCAAAAAGTTTATTCGGTGCAAGAGGTCGCCATGACGCGTTTCAGCCCGTCCCACGGGCCTTGACCACATGACACAGCGAAAGAACATCCATTGGTTTATATAATGTCATTGTGCGGATATATACATTGGTGTTTCAAGCATACAAAACCAATTGCGATAGAAGACAGACTTTCTAATAAACTACAAGTCTCTTTTCCTCTACTCTTTTTTCTCTCCTTGTTCAAATTTTTTTTTAAATAAGCAACAAGTGTGTATATTTTACAAAAGAGCCAAAGAGCATTCACATTAATCCTGTTATTCATTCAGGATAGAGAATGTTATATTTATCTGATCACTGTGTCATAAGTGACAGTCTTCAAAACACGCCAATATCTGCCAATAATACGATAAAAAATTATATGGATCTAATTGTGTATTAAAAACGTGCAAAGCAAGTGCTAAAAAAAAATTCACATTTTTTGGGGGGTTTTTGTTGCTTAGGATAAATAGTGCCAACTATCCGGGAAAGTCCTATAAAAAATATATAGTATCATTTATATCTGTATAAATACATTGAGTCTGTTACTGGTGGGGCTGTCATAAAGGATTATAACTCGCTGGAGCCCCAGCGGTTCTCCTTTAATATTGTTCAGTTCATAGACTAGTATAAAGTGCAAATGCATGCATTTGGACATTCAATTTGTCCAAGCATCTATCACATCATAGTTTTTCAGTTCAAATCTCATATCAACAGAAGAGTAAATTTTCTGGGAAATAGACATTTGATGGATGTTATGAAGGGATATGTAAGGATAAAATATCCATTTGTAATCATGAACAGACCAGGAACCCTACATACATATAGATGAATAAATACATAAATAATAAATATTAAATAAGCTAATACATTATAATCTAAAATAGATAAAATCCGCTTAAATATTCATATATGCATCAAGATAAATATGTATATAAAAGATCACTAAATCATTCATAAATAGTTGATAACCATAGTGTTAAAATCCCCATTTTCATAAAATCCCATGTTTTTTTGTGTCAATAACCTGGAAAAGCATTCTTATAAACATGTAAAAAGATCCTCAGTAATGTTCAGGCCAAATGGCTGTTTGTTATTAAGTTCTAGAATATATCTGGTTTCCAATTGGCGCAATTTTTGTTCCCTGTTCCCTTCTACTTGAAGGAATGGAGAAAATTACAAAATATTTTAACACTTTACTTTTAGAAGCATGCTTAATCTTGAAATGACGAGCTGCTGGGTAGGTATTGTCTTGATTGTTAATAGCCCTTAAGTGTTGTAGAATTCTTTGATAGACTTGGAGCTTTGTGCTCCCAACATACAGCAGGTTACAAGGGCATGACAAGACATAAATCGCATACTCAGTTTTACATGTGAGTAGCTTGTCAATTTTGTGTTTTTTCTGGTCAATAGGGGTGATATAAGTAGTTTTGTTTTCAGCCTGTTGACTGGCTTTACATGATTTGCAGTTAAAGAAGCCCATATGTGTTTGTAACCAATTTGTAGATTCTATAACTTCCGGACTAGTTTTAATCAATTCATCCCTCATAGAACGACCTCTACTATAAGTAATAGAAGGCCTTTTGGGTAATCTAGGGCCTGTTATAGGGTCGCTCAAGATCAAAGACCAATTCCTAGTTATGATGGATTCAATTTTTAATGCTGTTGACTGTACTGGACAATGAATCTAAATTTGTTTTCAGTATTTTCATGGTTTGCCTTTGTTTTTATTTCTATTTCAGTAATGTTGGTCATAGTTTCTGTTTCCTTTAGTAATTCAGCTCTATTTTTACGCATTGATTTTTCAATAGCAATATCTATAATATGGTCGGAATAGCCCCTTTCTTTGAATCTGTTTACATTCTAATTGGGCCATCCGTAAATCATTGTCTTTGCTATGAATTCGCTCGAGTCTGAGCATTTCACCGTAGTGAATGCTATTCACCAAGTGTTTTACGTTGGAACTACTCGCATGAAGCGTTGAATTCCCAGCAGTTTCCTTACGGTAGAGTTTGGTTTCAATTCTGTCATTCATAACATAGACCTCTGTGTCAAGAAAGGTCACTGAGGTAGCACTAATGTTAGCAGTGAATTGCAAATTTAAATCATTCATGTTGATGGCCTGCACAAATTCTTGAGCTCTATCAAAGCTGCCATCCCATATAATGAATAGATCATCTATAAAACGCAACCATAGCTTAACATTAGTTGTCATAACCTCCTTGTATTCCGTCAAGAGGACCAGCTCCTCCCACCAGCCCATGTGTAAACATGCATAGCTTGGGGAGAAAATGGCACCCATCGCAACACCTCTCAATGAAGTTTTTGATCTTACGTAAAAAATCACTAGTGTCGCTCACATATGAAGGAAGGGCTTTTACTAAACTCTGTAGAAAAAAGTCCACATATTGCGATGTGTGTTCCAAGCATTCATTTCTTGCAGAAATAATGGGTCTTCCAGGTGGATTTATAGGGTCTTTGTGGATTTTGGGTAAAACATAAATAGTAGGCACCACAGGAAAATCATTTTTTAAGAACTTGAATTCTTGTCCAGTAATCAAATTATTAGATTTCCAGGTTGACAGTTTTTTATAAAATGTTGTGTACATTGTTGTTAGTTCGGTTCCATTGCATCTGGCGTAACAGGTTCTGTCATTGAGTTGGTTATATGCCTCCTTAGTGTATTTTTCTTTGGACATCAATACAATGTTACCACCCTTATCAGAGGCACGGATTGTTATTTTGTTGTTCTTTTTCAGTTTAGACATCAAAGCCATATAATCAAGTTTCTCTTTATTGAATTTAGGTTTTCCACTAAAAATCTTCCTGTTGAGCTCCTTTAATTGATCTGTAATTTGATCATGAAATAGGTCAATCGAATCTTTCAACATAACAGGATTAAATGTTGACTTTGGTTTAAAGTTGGTTATGGGAGATTTACTTCATATTAGCATATTCTCAGGTTCAACAACAGATAGATTTGGATCATCTTGAGGTAGAACACGTAGATCCCCATTATGTTGTGGATCCCATAATTTGTGCATTTCATTGAGAAATATGTCATCAGCTTGTGTGGCTCATATTAGATTTGGAGTTTTTATTCCTGTTGCTATGGCAGAATCATTCCCACTGGAGTTTCGATTTAGAAGATAACATTTCTGCAGTTTAAGCTTACGTGTGCTTTTGAATATATCAAGTCTTGTCCTTACATAATTAAAGTTGTTTGCAGGACAATATGTTAAACCCAGATTTAATGTTCTTATGTCATTATCGTTTAAAATCGTATCTGAAAGGTTTATAATCGTTTTGTTTGTGGCTATTGGTGGGGTAGCTGTCATTTCCTCCACCCGCCTCTTTTTCTGCGATACGTATCTTTGTGTTTTGCCTTCTGTCGTTGTCGTCTTTTCCAGTTTTTGTTTGGCCATCATTTTTCTGTATGCGAGGACGGAGAGTTTGCCATCTGTCCTCGCATAAAAAAGACAATTCCTCATCTAATGTTTGTTTCGGCCTGCCTTGGTTGGATGCCAATTCTCGTTCTGAGTCACAATCCGGGGCCGAGCTTAATTCGGATTGTGACGTGCTCGACGATGCTACGTCTGTCTTGTTAGTTTTGGCTTTAAAAGTTTCTGTTTTTCTGCTGTCTCTATTTGCCCTGAGCATTTCATATTTTTTAGAAAAAGTAAAGATTTGTCCTACTTCATAGTCCGTTTTATCGCGGAAAAATTTGTAGTTTTTACTCTCCTTTATTTTATCTTCTTCTTTTTTAAGCCTTGTTAGCATTTCCTGACGTAGTTTTACTTTCTCTTCCGTTTGGTCTATTGTATCAATATCTTCATTGATTTTTGCTATTTCATCCAGCAAGGCAGTGCGATCGATGTCTGCATACTTAATAAGAATTTGCATTAGTCGTTTGGAAGAGTCCAAATTACATTCTGCCCACTCCCGCATCATGAGTGGGTTGGAGGCCTCATAACTTGGTGCTAGAAGTATTCTTAATCCACGTGGTACTCTGTCTACATCTAGATACATCTGTAAAGAACGTGATTCCCACCATTTACTCTGTTCTGAACGACTTTTCTTTTCCAGTAATCTGAATTTGTCTCGTAATGTAGTGTTTTTTTCCCTAGGATTGATGTTGGCATTGTTTTCCTTACTTGTTGTAGGTCTGCAGTCATTAAACATCGATAATGCTGCCTCTTCTCTCTCTATCACTGTGTCAGCCGACATTGCACCTTTGTATTAGTAATAAAGTCCGCAAAGTTAACAAAGTTGAGAATTCAATTGTAGCTTCGTGACTGCACACCTCTCACCCCTTAACCACTAATGAACACGTACCTGGTTGACAACAGGAACGGCAGCTTCCTCCGAAACGGTCAGCACCCGGTCCGCTTCGGGCTCGTTTCTCTTCCATGGTTTCCGGGGGTTCCACAGCACGGCTCCTTCCGGAACACAAAAGCAGTTTCCCAAAAGAAACAAGTCTCTCCAAGTGCTGCAGCCCAAGACGAGAGGGGGTCCATAAAAGGCCGGAAAGAGTCTCCGCTGGCTTTGAAAAATCCAAATACTCCGCTTGAATTGCACGTATTTCCAGGGCAAACAAACGGATACGGACCACAATTAAGTGCCAAAACGTTTATTCGGTGCAAGAGGTCGCCATGACGCGTTTCAACCCTTCCCACAGGCCTTGATCACATGACACAGCAAAAGAACATCCATTGGTTTATATAACGTCATTGTGGGGATATATACATTGGTGTTTCAAGCATACAAAACCAATTGCGATAGAAGACAGTCTTTCTAATAAACTACAAGTCTTTTTTCCTCTACTCTTTTTCAAATTTTTTTTAGATAAGCAACAAGTGTGGATATTTTACAAAGAGCCAAAGAGCATTCACATTAATCCTGTTATTCATTGAGGATAGAGAATGTAATATTTATCTGATCACTGTGTCATAAGTGACAGTCTTCAAAACACGCCTATATCCGCCAATAATACGATAAAAAATTATATGGATCTAATTGTGTATTAAAAACGTGCAAAGCAAGTGCTAAAAAAAAATTCATAATTTTTTGGGGGGTTTTGTTGCTTAGGATAAATAGTGCCAACTATCGGGGAAAGTCCTATAAAAAATATATAGTATCATTTATATCTCTATAAATACATTGAGTCTGTTACTGGTGGGGCTGTCATAAAGGATTATAACTCGCTTGAGCCCCAGCGGTTCTCTTTTAATATTGTTCAGTTCATAGACTAGTATAAAGTGCAAATGCATGCATTTGGACATTCAATTTGTCCAAGCATCTATCACATCATAGTTTTTCAGTTCAAATCTTTCTATCTATCTATCTATCTATCTATCTATCTATCTATCTATCTATCTATCTATCTATCTATCTATCTATCTATCTATCTATCTATCTATCTATCTATCTATCTATCTATCTATCTATCTATCTATCCATCCATCCATCCATCCATCCATCCATCCATCCATCCATCCATCCATCCATCCATCTATCTATCTATCTATCTATCTATCTATCTATCTATCTATCTATCTATCTATCTATCTATCTATCTATCTATCTATCTATCTATCTATCTATCTATCTATCTATCTATCTATCTATCTATCTATCTATCGCCGCCAGTAGATAGTTAGGACCGTGTTGACGAATCTTCGCAAAATTTTCAAAACTAATGGGGCGCTCAGCTCCTACCCTGAAAGTCTCGGGGGGATTCGTCCAGCGGGGGCCATGAAAAAAGGAGGGTCCCAAAACGCGCTTTCCCCATGCATTTTCCCATAGGACCTGTAGTCGAAGGTACAGCCCAAACGGCTGAACAGAATTACTTTGGCAGAGAGGTAGGCTTCAGGTCAGGGAAGTGCCTTTTGCATATATGGAGTCAATCTGTTCAGTATTTCCAGAGAAAATTGCATTTAAAAGCAAATACATATCTATAGCCGCGCACCATGCGCGCACCGTGCGCGCACCGTGCGCGAGCGTAATTCTGATTGGTTGTTACATGTCAGTCAACGTTTGAATCGGTCAAAATCAGGAAGTGTCGGCCGCCATTTTGTTTGTTTTAAGTGCGAGAGCGGAAAAGGAAGGTGGCGAACGTGAAAAGGGGGTAGGGTAGAGAGTTCCTGACCCCCTAGCCTTTGTCAGGGGGTCCCTGAAGGACCCCGAAGGCAGAAAAAAACATTTTAATTTTTTTTTTTAAATCGTGGGGGTGCGCGCACCCTAACTCGCGCGACCGCCACTCTATCACAAGGATGATGTCATCAGTGATGTCAAGAGTGATGCCACTGACCATGTCATGAGTGATGTAATATGTGACGTCATGAGCAGAGGATTGCGGGCGCGCGAGTTATAGTTATCTGAAGTAACTATAACGGGGGAATTTCATTGGTTTTTTACGAGTGAAATATCCACCTAACTCTAACATGTGTGAAACCTATGGTTTTTTAAGTGAATATATATATATATTTTTTTTTAACCAATGGCCCGAAAGCAATGAGAGGGCATTCGACGGTGCTCCCGACCATCAGGTCTGTACGCCTCGCTGCAGCTCGCCTTGTGTTGCCAGCATTGGTTCCATGCCGACGCGTTTCGAGGCTGACACGCCTCTTCTTCATGGGCTGTTGAGTCAAGATTTGCATTGATTTCCTCACTTCCTTTAATCATTTTCAACTTGGTGAAATACGCCCCCAGTGGGCTTAGCTTGGTGCAGAGTCTTTGCGGCATCATGGGATTTGTAGTCCCTAGGAGGTAAGCACACATTGTTTCCTTAGTGGGTTCAATGCAAAAAATGAATTTTATAAAAACCTTATTAACATCCTTAGTAGGAAGGCAACAGAATGCGGGCTTAGTGTGCATTCAGAACGCCGTGCTGAAAGAAGCGGAATTGTTTCCCTTCACAGCCTTTCTTTATTGTCGAAATGGTGCCTCTCTCCACGGCAGGGCAGCCGTGTAGTATTTTTTAACCAATGGCCCGAAAGCAATGAGAGGGCACTCGACGGTGCTCCCGACCATCAGGTCTGTACGCCTCGCTGCAGTTCGCCTTGTGTTGCCAGCATTGGTTCCATGCCGACGCGTTTCGAGGCTGACACGCCTCTTCTTCATGGGCTGTTGAGTCAAGACTTGCATTGATTTGCTCACTTCCTTTAATCATATTCAAATTGGTGAAATGCGCCCCCAGTGGGCTTAGCCTGGTGCAGAGTCTTTGCGGCATCATGGGATTTGTATTCCCTAGGACGTAAGCACACATTGTTTCCTTAGTAAGTTCAATGCAAAAAATGAATTTTATAAAAACATTATTAACATCCTTAGTAGAACGGCAACAGAAAGCGGGCTTAGTGTGCATTCAGAACGCCGAGCTGAAAGAAGCAGAATTGTTTTCCTTCACAGCCTTTCTTTAATGTTGAAATGGTGCCCCTCTCCACGGCAGGGCAGCCGTGTAATATTTTTTCCCCAATGGCCCGAAAGCAATGAGAGGGCACCCGATGGTGCTCCCGACCATCTGGTCGGTACGCCTCGCTGCAGCTCGCCTTGTGTTGCCAGCATTGGTTCCATGCCGACGCGTTTCGAGGCTGGCACGCCTCTTCTTCATGGGCTGTTGAGTCAAGATTTGCATTGATTTGCTCACTTCCTTTAATCATTTTCAAATTGGTGAAACACGCCCCCAGTGGGCTTAGCTTGGTGCAGAGTATTTGCGGCATCATGGGATTTGTAGTCCCTAGGAGGTAAGCACACTGTTTCCTTAGTAGGTTCAATGAAAAAAATGAATTTTATAAAAACATTATTAACATCCTTAGTAGGAAGGCAGCAGAAAGCGGACTTAGTATGCATTCAGAATGTCGTGCTGAAAGAAGCGGAATTGTTTCCCTTCACAGCCATTCTTTATTGTCGAAATGGTGCCCCTCTGCACGGCAGGGCAGCCGTGTAATATTTTTTAACCAATGGCCCGAAAGCAATGAGAGGGCACTCGACGGTGCTCCCGACCATCAGGTCTGTACGCCTCGCTGCAGCTCGCCTTGTGTTGCCAGCATTGGTTCCATGCCGACGCGTTTCGAGGCTGACACGCCTCTTCTTCATGGGCTGTTGAGTCAAGATTTGCATTGATTTGCTCACTTCCTTTAATCATTTTCAAATTGGTGAAACACGCCCCCAGTGGGCTTAGCTTGGTGCAGAGTATGTGCGGCATCATGGGATTTGTAGTCCCTAGGAGGTAAGCACACATTGTTTCCTTAGTAGGTTCAATGAAAAAAATGAATTTTATAAAAACATTATTAACATCCTTAGTGGGAAGGCAGCAAAGAGCGGACTTCGTATGCATTCAGAATGTCGTGCTGAAAGAAGCAGAATTGTTTTCCTTCACAGCCTTTCTTTATTGTCGAATAGGTGCCCCTCTCCATGGCAGGGCAGCCGTGTAATATTTTTTAACCAATGGCCCGAAAGCAATGAGAGGGCACTCGATGGTGCTCCCGACCATCAGGTCTGTATGCCTCGCTGCAGCACGCCTTGTGTTGCCAGCATTGGTTCCATGCCGACGCGTTTCGAGGCTGACATGCCTCTTCTTCATGGGCTGTTGAGTCAAGATTTGCATTGATTTGCTCACTTCCTTTAATCATTTTCAAATTGGTGAAACACGCC
The DNA here is from genome assembly GCF_964204655.1 of Triturus cristatus. Taxonomy (NCBI): domain Eukaryota; kingdom Metazoa; phylum Chordata; class Amphibia; order Caudata; family Salamandridae; genus Triturus; species Triturus cristatus. The sequence goes on from NC_140594.1 coordinate 463,543,699, forward strand.
CCCAGTGGGCTTAGCTTGGTGCAGAGTCTTTGCGGCATCATGGGATTTGTAGTCCCTAGGAGGTAAGCACACATTGATTCCTTAGTAGGTTCAATGCAAAAAATGAATTTTATAAAAACATTATTAACATCCTTAGTCGGAAGGCAACAGAAAGCGGGCTTAGTGTGCATTCAGAACGCCGTGCTGAAAGAAGCAGAATTGTTTCCTTTCACAGCCTTTCTTTAATGTCAAAATGGTGCCCCTCTCCACGGCAGGGCAGCCGTGTAATATTTTTTAACCAATGGCCCGAAAGCAATGAGAGGGCACTCGATGGTGCTCCCAACCATCTGGTCTTTACGCCTCGCTGCAGCTCGCCTTGTGTTGCCAGCATTGTTTCCATGCCGATGCGTTTCGAGGCTGACACGCCTCTTTTTCATGGGCTGTTGAGTCAAGATTTGCATTGATTTGCTCACTTCCTTTAATCATTTTCAAATTGGTGAAACACGCCCCCACTGGGCTTAGCTTGGTGCAGAGTCTTTGTGGCATCATGGGATTTGTAGTCCCTAGGAGGTAAGCACACATTGTTTCCTTAGTAGGTTCAATGCAAAAAATGAATTTTATAAAAACATTATTAACATACTAAGTAGGAAGGCAACAGAAAGCGGGCTTAGTGTGCATTCAGAACGCCGAGCTGAAAGAAGCGGAATTGTTTCCCTTCACAGCCTTTCTTTATTGTCGAAATGGTGCCCCTCTCCACGGCAGGGCAGCCGTGTAATATTTTTTAACCAATGGCCCGGAATCAATGAGAGGGCACCCGACGGTGCTCCCGACCATCTGGTCTGTACGCCTCGCTGCAGCTTGCCTTGTGTTGCCAGCATTGGTTCCATGCCGACGCGTTTCGAGGCTGACACGCCTCTTCTTCATGGGCTGTTGAGTCAAGATTTGCATTGATTTGCTCACTTCCTTTAATCATTTTCAAATTGGTGAAACACGCCCCCAGTGGGCTTAGCTTGGTGCAGAGTCTTTGCGGCATCATGGGATTTGTAGTCCCTAGGAGGTAAGCACACATTGTTTCCTTAGTAGGTTCAATGCAAAAAACTTAATTTTATAAAAACCTTATTAACATCCTTAGTAGGAAGGCAACAGAAAGCGAGCTTAGTGTGCATTCAGAACGCCGTGCTGAAAGAAGCGGAATTGTTTCCCTTCATAGCCTTTCTTTTTTGTCGAAATGGTGCCCCTCTCCACGGCAGGGCAGCTTTGGAATATTTTTTAACCAATGGCTCCATAGCAATGAGAGGGCACTCGCCGGTGCTCCCGACCATCTGGTCTGTACGCCTCGCTGCAGCTCGCCTTGTGTTGCCAGCATTGATTCCATGCCGATGCGTTTCGAGGCTGACACGCCTCTTCTTCATGGGCTGTTGAGTCAATATTTGCATTGATTTGCTCACTTCCTTTAATCATTTTCAAATTGGTGAAACACGCCCCCAGTGGGCTTAGCTTGGTGCAGAGTATTTGCGGCATCATGGGATTTGTAGTCCCTAGGAGGTAAGCACACATTGTTTCCTTAGTAGGTTCAATGAAAAAAATGAATTTTATAAAAACATTATTAACATCCTTAGTAGGAAGGCAGCAGAAAGCGGACTTAGTATGCATTCAGAATGTCGTGCTGAAAGAAGCGGAACTGTTTCCCTTCACAGCCATTCTTTATTGTCGAAATGGTGCCCCTCTCCACGGCAGGGCAGCTTTGCAATATTTTTTAACCAATGGCTCCATAGCAATGAGAGGGCACTCGACGGTGCTCCCAATCATCTGGTCTGTATGACGCGCTGCAGCTCGCCTTGTGTTGCCAGCATTGATTCCATGCCGACGCGTTTCGAGGCTGACACGCCTCTTCTTCATGGGCTGTTGAGTCAAGATTTGCATTGATTTGCTCACTTCCTTTAATTATTTTCAAATTGGTGAAACACGCCCCCAGTGGGCTTAGCTTGGTGCAGAGTCTTTGTGGCATCATGGGATTTGTAGTCCCTAGGAGGTAAGCACACATTGTTTTCTTAGTAGGTTCAATGCAAAAAATGAATTTTATAAAAACATTATTAACATCCTTAGTAGGAAGGCAACAGAAAGTGGGCTTAGTGTGCATTCAGAACGCCGTGCTGAAAGAAACGGAATTGTTTCCCTTCACAGCCTTTCTTTATTGTCAAAATGGTGCCCCTCTCCACGGCAGGGCAGCCGTGTAATATTTTTTAACCAATAGCCCGAAAGCAATGAGAGGGTACTCGCCGGTGCTCCCGACCATCTGGTCTGTACACCTCGCTGCAGCTCGCCTTGTGTTGCCAGCATTGGTTCCATGCCGACGCGTTTCGAGGCTGACACGCCTCTTCTTCATGGGCTGTTGAGTCAAGATTTGCATTGATTTGCTCACTTCCTTTAATCATTTTCAAATTGGTGAAACACGCCCCCAGTGGGCTTAGCTTGGTGCAGAGTATTTGCGGCATCATGGGATTTGTAGTCCCTAGGAGGTAAGCACACATTGTTTGCTTAGTAGGTTCAATGAAAAAAATGAATTTTATAAAAACATTATTAACATCCTTAGTAGGAAGGCAGCAAAGAGCGGACTTAGTATGCATTCAGAATGTCGTGCTGAAAGAAGCGGAATTGTTTTCCTTCACAGCCTTTCTTTATTGTCGAATTGGTGCCCCTCTCCATGGCAGGGCAGCCGTGTAATATTTTTTAACCAATGGCCCGAAAGCAATAAGAGGGCACTCGACGGTGCTCCCGACCATCAGGTCTGTATGCCTCGCTGCTGCTCGCCTTGTATTGCCAGCATTGGTTCCATGCCGACGCGTTTCGAGGCTGACACGCCTCTTCTTCATGGGCTGTTGGGTCAAGATTTGCATTGATTTGCTCACTTCCTTTAATCATTTTCAAATTGGTGAAACACGCCCCCAGTGGGCTTAGCTTGGTGCAGAGTCTTTGCGGCATCATGGGATTTGTAGTCCCTAGGAGGTAAGCACACATTGTTTCCTTAGTAGGTTCAATGCAAAAAACTTAATTTTATAAAAACCTTATTAACATCCTTAGTAGGAAGGCAACAGAAAGCGGGCTTAGTGTGCATTCAGAATGCCGTGCTGAAAGAAGCGGAATTGTTTCCCTTCACAGCCTTTCTTTATTGTCGAAATGGTGCCCCTCTCCACGGCAGGGCAACCGTGTAATATTTTTTAACCAATGGCCCGAAAGCAATGAGAGGGCACTCGACGGTGCTCCCGACCATCTGGTCTGTACGCCTCGCTATATATTAATATATATATATATACCACCTCCCCCAGGCCATACTGATATGGGACCGCCAACTCCCCTGGGCTAGTACACAAAAGTGTGTGGGGGCCATATGTCCCCCGCTGCCCTGGGGACCACCACCTCCCCAGGGCTATTTTAAAAATGGGTGGGGGGCCGCGTAGCCCCCCGACTGGAGCCCTAAATGGCCCTAGGGACCGCCACCCCCTAGGGCCGGCTCCAGCAAAGTCCTGTGGTGCCCACTCTAGGACATTGCAGTTTGCTATGGGATGGCGGGATCACTGCTCCTGTCATCCCATAGAAAGCAAGTGTGTTCAATTTGAACAAGCAGGAGAACTTTGCTCTCATTTGGACAAAGCAGACCACACTTTGCTTTTTACACCCAGGGATCTGCATGTTAGCAGCTCCCAGGGTGCAAAAAGCAAAACTGGCTCCTGCAGGAGGCGTGAGCTGGCTGGGAATGTGGCGGCTTCAGGCAACCCCACGGTCACCAAGGAGATGGCTACACCCCAGGGAATTGGGTCCCCGGGGTCTAACATGGCCCAGGGGATGTGCTCGGCCCCCCTTCCTTTTAAGAAAAGAAAATGGCCGGGCCCCAGGGGAGGGGTCCCCGTGGCCGCAATCAGCCTGGAAAGGGGGGATGCCAAAGAAAAATGCAGTCGTTATAGTTACCAGAGTAAACTATACCTCATGCACCCGCAATGCACTGCTTATGACCTCACATATTACATCACTCATGACATGGTCAGTGACATCACCTTATGACATGATTGATGACATCTCAAATGACATCACTGATAACCTCTCAAAAGACATCAGTGATTTCATCATCCACAGCATCTCTGATGCACTCACTCACACCCCTCTAAAATGTTTTGTATACCCACTGCTACTCCCACAAACCCATTCACGGAGCCATACCAGTATTACAGACCCACTCACTGATTCATACATCTAAACACACATCCGCTTGTTTACATATACTGCCACTCATACACCCACTCATACACCCATATAAGTACTCACACAATGAGAGAGTCAGAAAAAGAACTACTCACACACCTAGACACTCACTCCTACAGTCAATCACACAGCCTCTTACTCACCCAAAAAGTTACACAAACCCACTTACTCACTCATACAAATAGTAACATGTACTCACTCATCTATACAGTTAGTGAGAGAACCACACATACATTCATATAACCACTCTTATATTCACTCAGTCATATACCCCATCACTCACCTATTCTGTCTTTCACATACACAATTATTCATGCACTCAATCACCGACACAACCATACAGACACTCACTCACCCATACAGCTTCACAGACACATGCACAATACCCCATTCGGCCACTGACTCACCCACTCACTCATCCATACAGACAGTCACACACCTCCTCACCCACACACAGACACCTAGACCACCATAGACGTAGTCAGACAACCAATCAATCACACATATAGCCATTCATGTACCCACTAACAAACTCATACACCCACATCTACCAGACAGATACACTAATTTACACAACCAGACCCTCACCTATACATTCACTGAGTCACCTAATCACTCACGTATACAGTCAGACATGCACTTACTGAGTCATCCATACAGATATTCATATCCCCACTGATTCACCAATACAACTTAGTATATATACTTAACACTAATAAACATTTTAAAAACAGTCACTGAATGATGTCATCACTGATTTAACTGACCATGTCATGAGTGATGTAATATGTGAGGTCATAAGCAGTGAATTGCGGGGCTGTGAGTTATAGTTAACTCAGGTAACTATAACGGCTGAATTTTTCTGGTTTTGTAGGAGTAAAATCTGACCCTAACTATAACATCCCAGTAACCTTTGCCTTTTTTAAGTGAATATGTATATATATATATATATATATATATATATATATATATATATATATATTACCTACTGGCGGTCGCCAGTAGGTAGTTATAGTTAGGACCACGTTTCCATAGGAAATCCGCAACATTCTATTTTGAATAACTTTGGCGCCGGTCGATGAATCCTCGCGAATTTTTCAAAATAGGTGGGGTGCTACGCTCCGCTCCTACCCTGAAAGTCTCGGGGGGATTCGTCAAGCAGGGGCTGAGAAAAGGGGGGTCCCAAAACGCGTTTTTCCCATGCATTTTTCCATAGGACCTTTAGACAGGGCTACAGCCCGAACGGCTGAACAGAATTACTAGAAATTTGGCAGAGAGGTAGTCCTCAGGTCAAGGAAGTGCCTTTTGTAGGTTTGGTGTAAATCTGTTCAGTAGATTCTGAGAAAATAGCCTTTAAATCAATATATATATCTGAGCCAGCTTACGGTGCGCTTACGGTACGCTTACCGTACGCGTACGGTGGCGTGCGCGAGCGCGATTCTGATTGGCTCTTAGATCTTAGTAAACATTCGAATCGGCCGAAACCAGGAAGCGGCGGCCGCCATTTTCTCTCTCGCACTGAGAGAGATGTTTAAAATATAAAGCACAAAAACATGTAAAGGGGCTGTTTAGACAGCTCCCACACACATAGCCATGTTGAGGGAGTCCCCAAAGATCCCCCAAGGCCAAAAACGGAATTTTTATTTTTTCGCTAATTTTGCCGATTACGCTTACCGTACGCGTACGGTAAAAAATTATATAAAAAAAAACAATTATCCACACTCTCCCCACCCCGTGTGCAATCGGTGGGCGAAGGCCACCAATTGAGCATGGCTTATTACACCTGAGATAAACTATAATATTTAAATAAAAAATAATAAAAAAAAAAATTATCCACACTCACTCCACCCTGTGTGCAAATGGTGCCCGAAGGGCACCATTTGTGCATGGCTTTTAAAAATTACGAAAAATTAAAATATTACCTTTCAAAACGAAGTGCATCATATGTCCTCCATGTGCGCACGGTGCGCGAAGCGCATCGTGCGTACATGGCCCATCTAGCGTAACGTGGGCACGCGGTGCGCGTAGCGCACCGCGTGCCCACCGTGCGCGCACGGAACGAACTGCGTTAAGTGGGCGCGCACGCCACGAATGGCGTAAAGTAACTTAGCATTTAAAAAAACGTACAAATTCACTGAAAAAACCATAGGTTTCACACACGTTATAGTTAGGAATTAGCATTTAAAAAACCTTGCAAATTCACTGAAAAAACCATAGGTTTCACACATGTTATAGTTAGCGGAAATTTTACTGATAAAAAACCAATGAAATTCCCCCGTTATAGTTAGTGCAGGCAACTATAACTCACGCGACCGCAATCTTCTGCTGATGACATATGTGTCTTTATGAAAAAAAAAATATTTGTAATATATGTATAGCTAAAAATGTATGGAAGAAGACATGGGCAAATAAGTGTCTAAATACAGTATTAGCATCAGCAGAGGATTGCGGTCGCGTGAGTTATAGTTGCCTGCACTAACTATAACGGGGGAATTTCATTGGTTTTTTATCAGTAAAATTTCCGCTAACTATAACATGTGTGAAACCTATGGTTTTTTCAGTGAATATATATATATATCACTGAAAAAACCATAGGTTTCATGCACGTTATAGTTAGGAATTGGCATTTAAAAAACCTTAGAAATTCACTGAAAAAAACATAGGTTTCAGGGGTGTTATAGTTAGCTGGACATTTCCCTCGTAGAAAACCCTAGAAATTCCCCTGTTATAGTTAGTTCAGCTAACTATAACTCGCACGCCCCCGCAATGCACTGCTGATGACGTCACATATTACATCACTCATGACATGGTCAGTGACATCACTGATGACATCACTGATGACATTCTAAATGACATCACTGATGACATCGTTGATGACGTCATCCAGTGAGTATGTCTTTCTGTAGAGTTTTAATATGTTTAATATATTTAGGGAAAGACCTATGGAAGAATGAGTGGGTGTATAAGTGTGTGAATGTATGCTTTTCTAGGTGTGTGACTGACTCTAAGTGAGTCATTAAATGTATCTTACTGCAGACTAGTGACTAAACTGTGTGAATGTCTGTATCTGTCTGTCTGTTGATGTATAAGTGGCTGCATGGTTTTGTGAATAGCTATATGAGTGTCTATATGGGTTATTGATTGGTTGTCTGAGTATCTGTATGGGTGCCAGAGTATTTGTGTGGGTAGGGTGTGTGTGACTCTGTGCATAGATGTGTGAGTGGGTGATTCTATGGGTGCATGGTTTTAAGAGTGCATCTGTGATGGACTGTATGGTTGGGTAAGTGTATGTATGGGTCTGTTAGTGATTGAATGTATATCTCAGTGGTACATGCGTGAGTAACTACATATGTGAAAGGCAGGGTATATGTGTGTAAGAGTATATAACTGGGTATATGTGAGAGTGTGTGATTGTGAGAGTGGCTGTATGGATGAGTTTGTGCTTGTATCAGTAATTGTATAAGAGCGTAAGAAAGTGGTAGTATTTTTAGGAGTACGTGAACTTGTGTGTGTATAACTGTATAGGTGAGTAAATTAGAGTGTGATTAATTATTTGCATGATTGACTAGGTGAGTGAGTATGTCTATGGAAGATTGGCGGTATCTGAGTGTCTATATAGGTGTATTAATGCATATGATAGTCCTGTACTGAGTGACTGTAAGTATGAGTGACTCTACAGGTGAGTGAGTGGAAGTGTGTGTAGACCTAAGAGTCAATGAGTGTGTATGTAGTTATTGGTATTGGAGTATCTATGGTTTTGAGAATGTCTGTCTGAAATTTTGAGTCAGTGTATCAAAGGTTATATTAGGGTGTGAGAAGATGCACTAATTTATTACATGGATGATGTCATCAGTGATGTCATCAGTGATGTCATTTGAGATGTCATCAGTGATGTAATCAGTGATGTCACTGACCATGTCATGAGTGATGTAATATGTGACATCATCAGCAGTGCATTGCGGGGGAGCGCGAGTTGTAGTTAGCTGAACTAACTATAAAAGGGGAATTTCTAGGGTTTTGTACGAGGGAAATGTCCAGCTAACTACAACACCCCTGAAACCTATGTTTTTTTCAGTGAATTTCTAAGGTTTTTTAAATGCCAATTCCTAACTATAACGTGCATGAAACCTATGGTTTTCTTAGTGAATTTCAAATTCAAATTCAATTTTGCCGTTTAAAAAAAACAAAGGGGGCCCCACGGGTCCTTCTGGGACCCCTCTAAGCAACACTAGAGGGTCAGTGTATTTCTACCCTGCCCCCTTTACATCTTTCACATACTTATTTACCTTACTTAATCAGCCTCGCTTCTACCGAGGCACAAAATGGCTGCCAACAGTTCCTGGTTTCGAATGTAGACAGACACTTGACAGCCAATTAGCATTCAGCGCGTGATCGGGAGGGTGCGCTTAGGTTGCGCTTATGGTGCACGGACCCTCCAAGGCCATAGATATATCTATCTTTTTTACTCTAATTTTCTCAGGAATTACTGAACGGATTTACACCATTTATGCAAAAGGCACGAGTCTGAACTGAGGACTACCTATTTGCCAAATTTGGTGTAATTCCGTTCAGCAGTTCGGGCTGTAGCTGCGTCAACAGGTCCTATGGGAAATTGCATGGGGAAAACGCGTTTTGGGACCCCCCTTTTTTCTCAGCCCCCGCTTGACGAATCACCACGAAACTAGGGATAGGAGCGGACCAGAGCTGGCCAAAAGTTTGGAAAATTTCACGAAGATTCGTCAACCGGCGCCAGACTTGTTGGGAATAGAATGTTGCGGATTTCTTATGGAAAATAGGTCCTAACTCTAACTACCTACTGGCGACCGCCAGTAGGTAATATATACACATATATTTATTTTTTTCACTTATAAATATATATATCCAAAAAGCACTTCTCCCCTTCTGGAAAGATTGGGACCCACGTAGAGTGGTGCACGCACCGGCAGGGAAATCCGGTTCGTAATATCATTGAACAACTCCAAATATGTGCACTCTCAGAAACACGAACTCCGTACACTTGGGTGAAATCGCCGTTTATTCACAACGCGTTTCGCTCGACCTCGAGCTTGATCACGTGAATGTAGGCTAACGAATAGCAACACAACTTAATAGCAAACAACAATCATAGAAAGATGGACTACTACGGTGGGTAACAGCGGACATCTTGTAACGGTGCAAAATAACGTGAATGACTCATGACTGTCCCCAACATTGTCTAAATGAATCAATAGCAGTAGAATAAAATATCAAAACATCTGTTACAGCATATTATCAAGGAGACAAGCTGGATTTGTGTCATGGAACCGAAAATGTATACATTCTATGATCTGTGTTTCAAATTAAAACACAAATATGCCAGAGCAACCAACACAATAATCATCTAAAATTAGATGACAAAAGCTCAATGACCGCATATATTGCTGTTCCAAACGGGAAAAAATAGAAAAAGAGGAAAAAAGGCAAGTGCCTCAAATCCTAGATGCGGGCATCACAAGCATCAATAAATAAAATCCCATAAAGTTCAAAGTCACTCTGCGGCTCCAAAGTTCCAAAAAAGAGAGTCCATCTTAAACACATTGTCAGAGAGGATATACATAATGAATGGAAATTCGTGACATTAAAAGGTGAATACCAAAACGTCATCCTCCTGTATTCTTATGTTTCTATGTTGGTGTTATGATCAGTTCAGCCATCCGAAAAAAGAGGAAAAGGAGTGAGTGACATACGTGTTCCTGTGTTGTGTAAAGGAGAGATGAATGGCCCATGCTGGTGAAAATTGATAGATGGGCCAAGTCCTTGGCTCCTATGTATAAAAATATAAAAAGAAACACAGGAAACATAGATTAAGAAAAGGACAAAGGAGGGAGAACACTCAGTCATGGAGCAAGGGTAACTAGCAATGTGCATCATGAAATAGTGACTCCCTCATTGAGGAAGGGGGGGAAAATGCCCCTCGTCTGTTGTGACCACACATCCAACTATGTAAATGTTACACACAACACAACTATTAGGTGAAAATAACACATGTTCTTATGAACTAATGTATAGAAAGACGAGAAAGCAGAAATAGTGAGAAGCAGCAGATTCGCACTAAAAAAATACGTGTGTGTCATGCCTGGGTGTTATCTTTGTGACATAAGGATCATTCTCTGAGGTGTATTGACAACTCTTCATCTTGATTTAATCCTGTTGGATTTTTTGTTTGAAAGTCTATGATGTATTTTGACTCCCTCTGTCTTAACATGAGTAACCTGTTCCCCCCCCTAGGGTGTTTTTCAATCTGTTCTAGGATGAAGAAACTCATGTCGTTGGTGTTTGAAGAGTGTTTCTCTCTGAAGTGACGCGCTACCGGGTATTTAGGGTCCTGATTCTTAATGGCCCTACCATGTTCCAGGATGCGCTTCTTGGCCATGCATGTGGTGCTGCCAATGTACCAGAGGTTGCATGTGCACTCAATGGCATACACCACAAATATGGAACTGCATGTGAGGAATTGGGTGAGTTCCTTACTGACACCATTATATCTGACATGTTTGCGAAAATTACTTTTGTTGCACGCCTTGCAATGGCCACAGGGGAAAAAATCCCCTTAGACCATGCAAGTCCTTTTGTGGGTAGATTGTGACATCACTGCGTACCAACATGTCTCTGAAGTTTCTCCCTCTCCTGAAAGTTATATTGGGTCTGTCTGGAATCACTCCCCCAATAACGTTGTCACTCTTGAGGGTACCCCAATGTTTTGAAATAATGTGCCTGATCTTATTGGCGTCCGTGCTGAAAGTAGTAATTATTCTGGGGGAGGCCTCTACCTCTGTCTCATCACAAGGTTTGTCAGCAATGGTAGAAGATCTATCTACCTGCTTCGCTCGATCAAATGCTCTCTTAAGTACCCATCTAGGATATCCTCTCTCAGTAAAACGAGTGATGATCTTGTTACTCTCAAGTTGGTACGTCTCCTCAGTATTACAGTTCCTTTTGGCTCTCAACAGCTCACCATAAGGGATACTCCACTTCAGAGTATCCGGGTGGCTGCTGAGAGCGACCGCCAGTAGGTAATATATATATATATATATATATATATATATATATATATATATATATATATATATATATATATATATATACATATATTTATTTTTTTCACTTATAAATGTATATATATATATATACTGAAAAAGCAAACTTTACATGGACGTTATTCTTAAGCTCAGTTTTCACTTGTACCAAACTATAGAAATTCACCAGTTATAGTTACCTGAGCTTGTTATAACTTACACCCCATTATAGTTAGCTCAGGTAACTATAACTGTGCCTTCATAACTCAAGGTCCCACTGTCTTACGCTTTTGGGTTGAGTCATCTTTGATCCACAGTGTTGGTGCACAGTCTTTTCTTGTGCTCCACAGCCATAAATGTATATATGGGCGGAACATGTGATGTTATAACGCACACCATTGTAACGCATACTTTTACAATGCATATTTTACAAGGAGAATCATTACAACACGTCTATAAGGAAACATAAAAAGTCCCATTACAACACATACTATTAGAACATATACCAGTACAACGAATACCATCACAATGCATAAGAATTAAAATGTTTGAAACTTAAATAGATGTTACGTGTGAAAAGAAGTCATAAAAAAACAAATATTAATACTTCTCAATTTGTTTTATAAAATAAATACTTTTCGAGGATATAAATCACACTTTAAAAAAGTGCATGTTTATTGGCAAAACAAGCATAAACATACAAAGCATTAAAAAACATGTGTCCTTCCACTATTTCCACTACAACAGCCCAGTCAACATCTACTCAAAAAGGGAGACCACTCTGAAATGGAATGTTATCAAGAATATTTTGCACACAAAATATTAAATGAACATTATGTTAGGTTCTAAATCACGTGGTACAATTGAATTCAATACATATTTTCTTATAAATATTCATTAAGCACGAACAAGCGTTCATATACATTCAGCCAAACACCATTTTGTGCACAGTGGACTTCCCTGGTGACCACACACATCTGCATTAGCAGGAGAATTGTGAGAACTTCAACTTCAAACACTGCCATCTGTTGACTAAAGTAAGTGAAAGTTGTAAACAAAACACATTTAGATAGACATCAAATAATTAATTAAGTTAAACGTAAAAATATGTTTCCAAATATCGTAAATTCACAGATCTTGGAGAAACAAATACAGCAAAACAGTGCTCATCTTCTGATTAAAGTAAGTGAATGCTTCACATAAATCTGATTTTAAAAAAGCTCAAATGTGCATTTTAATGTTTTTCTAATACACTCACAGACTTTGAAGAGACACATGCATGTACCAAAATTAATTTAGATCTCTGAAGAAATCCATCAGTAAGTTTATGCAAAAGTATTTTCATAACGTACATTTCTTAAAAATAAATATTATATGTTGTGAAAAATGCTGGGCTGTATTCTGAGTCAAAATTAGTACTGTAACTCAGCAGAGTGCTTACATCTAGGATGGTGCTGGTCAATTGGCAAGGGGCCAAAATTAGTATTATAACTCTGTCTGGTGTTGGCCTCAGGGAAGGTGCTGGTCAGTTGTGGGGGGAAAGATTACTGTTATAGTTCCACTGTGTGTTTGCCTCAGTGAAGGTGCTGGTCAGTGGTGTGGTACAAAATTAGCATTCTAACTCCACCGGGTGTTTGCCTTAGGGAAGGTACTGGTCAGTAGCGGTGGGCAAACTTACTATTCTAACTCCACAGGGTGCTTGCCTCAAGAAAGGTACAGGTCAGTAGCGGTGGCAAACTTACTATTTTAACTCTGCAGGGTGCTGGCTTCAGGAAACATGCTGGTCAGTGGCAGGGGGCAAAATTACTATTCTAACTCTGCCAGGGTCTTGCCTCAGGGAAGGAGCTGGTCAATGGTGATGGGCAAACTTACTATTCTAAGCCCACAGGGTGCTTACCTCAGGGAAGGTGCTGGTCAGTGGCGGGGCAACATTTGTATTCTAACTCTACTGTGTGCTTGCCTCAGGGAAGGTGCTAGTCAGTGGAGGGGGGCAAACTAACTATTCTAACTATGCAGGTTGTTACCCTCAGGGAAGGTGGTGGTCAGTGGTGGGGAGCAAACTTACTATTCTAACTCTGCAGCGTGCCTGCCTCAGAAAATGTACTCGGCAATGGTGGGGGCATAATTAATATTCTAACTCAACAGGGTGCTTACCTCATGAACAGCACTGGTCACTTCTTATTTTATTAAATTTAAACAAAAAAATGTAAATACATACAATCATTATCCCTTTTTTTTTACAGTTCTTGAATGAACTACCTCAAAAAGCAATAAAATCAAATCCATCAACTGGATACAAACCATACTCTCACTCATTTGCTAAACAATCACATGGCCTTTCACAGGCAAAATAGTTAAAAAACTGAGGGCATCATTACGATGTCGGTCAAAAAGCATTCTGATCAACTCAGAGTTGAAATGGTTTCCGACTGACTCGGGTTCTGGGAGTCAGACTGACCAATTATGACTTTTCCAAGCGCCGTTCGGTCGGACTCCCATTGACTTCAATGGTTGCCTGTGTTCCGTCTGACATCCAGGCTCCCATTGAAGAAAGGAGTGGTTCTGGAAAATATTCCTCCCCATGGTGAGCACCCCATGGTGACAGCCACAGTCTACATGTTTGCAAAGAGGGGTCCCATGGATACGCCCAAAGGTCACAACCGGAGGCCTCCAGGTGAAGGTGGGCCTGCTATGGGCCCCCAAGGTCGGATTCTGACAGCCGATCCGTGTTGGAAAAACCGAGTTGGAAAGGCTGTCCCAATCGGACATCGTAATCTGTCGGTTTGAAAAGCGGTCCATAGAGCTGTATGAGTCAACTCCGACCAACTCGGTTCCTCCGAATGCCGGTCAGAACCGAGTTAGAAGGACCAAATGGTTACCCACCATCATAATCAGTCGGTCGGAAATGTTTCCAAGTCGGTCAGAAACATGCGTTACGACATGGATTCGAAACAAACCGAATGCCGTTCAGAGCCTTTCCGACTGACATCATGATGAAGTCCTTAATGTTGCAACTGAAACTAGCAAACATATTTCTTTTTAGGAAGCAAAAAAACAAGCAAACATCAATCATTAAAAATCCACTTTTTCCTTTTAGACTCACCCAACATCACCCAGAAGGGAGAAAATGAAATCATCAAAAACAGCTGTGATACCAATCTACACCAGAAAAAGAACAAACAAGCAAACAAAGGAACCTTACTAAGGTGAGGCATACTTCTTCAACTATATGAAATGCCTCCTTATCTATTAACATGATTCAACAACAAACCATATTAGAAAATCACAGCTGAGAGAATCTGAATCAAACAATGTGATAAACAACATGTTCTTAGAAAACTTAATACACAACCAATGAACTTTTAACCATTTATTTTTTGCAAAACATTGTAAACATATATTCTGAAATATACATTGTCAAACAAGTAAAACTAATAGCATTTTCGGTTTCACTTACGACTGGCTAATTACAATTTAGGTGGTCTGAAGTAAAACCAGCCAGTCATTCCAGTCGGAGACCGGCCTGTAATCCATATAAATGATGTTCAGTTTCCGGCAAGCTTTCCATGCTGGACTTCCCGGCATGGAAAGCCTGTCAGAAAGCCAGTTTGGATGCCCCTCGCAGTGCTCCCTTTTGTTTGCCACCTCTGGTTGAGGGCAGAAGGGGCACATAATCCCTGCACCGTGTGGCAAGCACCCCGAGGTGCCTCCAACGTGGTGCAAGAATGAAGACAATCTCCCATTTCCCAATGGGAGCTTGTGCTATTGCCGCTTTATGGCCATAACAGATGCTTCCATAGGGAAATGTGAGTATGCGACCGCACCAAGGGGCTGATTATGATGCGGTCATAAAAGGCTCCGACCCTTGGTCAGAGCCTCTACAACAATATCGTAATATGCCGGTCAGATACCTTTGCGACTGCCTCATTACAAAGAGGCGGTCAGAAATTAATCCGACCGCCTCTTTCCGGCTGGCTTCCGATGGCCTTGGAGAGCCCATCGGCCAGTCAGAAGGTGGCTTGTAATCTCAAGGCGGGCTCTTACCGTCCTTGCAATTATGATGTTATATTTCGGCAGCCTTTACCATTGTAAATGTAGGAATGCGACCAAACAGTGTTCGGTCGCATCCTAATGGACCAGTCGGGACCACCCACCGGGTGTCGGTCAGTCCCATGACCAAGACGATGTCGGGTGGAGGCAACTCTGTCTGACATCATAATAAGCTCCTAAGTGCGGTCACATCATAATTAGACAGTCAGGACCACCGACCGGAGGTCAGTTGGTCCTGTTTCCGTGAAGGTGTCGGGCAGGCGCAAATCCTTGTCTTTTGTAAAATTCTAGAGTTCACGATGTGTCTGCAGCTCACTAAATGTCCAAAGTAAAAAAATCCATAATCCACTATTGAATCCAAAGTCCATGTAAAACTATCAAGAGAGACACAGATTGGCATAGCCTAGCCATGTTTTACAGCAAACACACTGCTGCAAAGTGCAAAGTAAAAAAAAGCGCATCCCCCAAAGAAATCCCCCAAAAATTAAATATTTGGCAAAAAAAGTAACACGAAATCCATTGTTGCAATCCACTCTCCATGCAATTGAATTCCATCTATTTTGTGTCGAAAGTTTGACAAAAACCAAGACTCCAAACTTTCACATGCAGTAAAACTTCTGCATTAAGTTAAAATCAATTTGAAAAACTTCAAAATTGTCCAAAACATAAATTCGGCCATTCAGGCATCTGTGTTCTCCAAGCATGAATACACTATACTTTCTTTTAAAAACACAACACACCAACATGTTAAAACAAAAATTGCGTCCTTTTCAGAATGTTTTATAAAAAAAAGTTAACAATTCTTCCCACATAATTTGTTTTTTTCAAACCAAAAGTGTACAAAAAGCAATCAACCCGACGTAGGCCTGCAACTGCTACCTGCATAGGAATCAAAATGTGGTTACAAAATTTAAAACAAACATCAAAATATGAACCTATATCTAACTACCTCCCTGGTCTCTCCTTACAATAAACTATGCCACCCACAATCTCTATTTAATAAATAAAATTTGTCTTACCTGACCACAGCTCTTCTTTCCTTCTAATCTTGACCGCAACGCTCCACTGACTTTAGAAACAAAAGCACACCCATGTGCATCGTCTGTAACAGCAAAAAGGAAACACTGGACAATTTCTCCCATTACTTGTATTGGTTGATGTGAGAAAAATCTACAAAATGTGTAAAAAGCTATTTTTGGAAACGTTTTCATTACATAATTAAGCATGCTTACATTAATTTAAAGAATTTTTTTAAAATACATATATTTTTTTAATACATACTTTCATGTGCGCATTTAATTTTTTCTTCAGAAAAATTATGAATACATTTATTTGAATTATTATCTTATTTGCTGTCTTTTTATACAATTATCTGAGTGTACATATCCCATGCCAGATGGTAAATTTTAAACCCTCAATTTTTGTAATCAGTTATTAGAGAAATTATAAAATTATGATTATTACAAAACTAAATTAATAAACTAGTATTCAATTATTAAAATACTTGGGTGATAATACACTCCCCCATCCAAACCCCCTAATTCCCTTGCATCCTGTTCCAGAGAAATCTGTCACACTCTCATAGGTATTATGTTGAATTATTACTAAATTTCTTAAGCTTAATAGTACATTTATTATTCATTAATAGAAAGGTATCAAAATTAATACCTAGGTATTAACACACTAACCCACCCAAAACCCCTAATTTCCTTACATCCCGTTCCAGAGAGAGGGTGTCACACACTCATAAGTACTATTTTTAATTATTATTGCATTGCTAAACATTATTATTACATTTAATATTCATTAATACCCAGGTTAAAAAAATAAAAACCTGGGTATTAATACACTCCCCCACCCAAAACCCCTAATTCCCTTGCTTCCCATGCTAATGAAAGGGTGTCACACCCTGATAAGTGTTATTTTTAATTATTATTAAATTGCTACAGAAATAATAATACATTTTATATTCATTATTATTCGTGTATTAAAACTAATACCTGGGCATTAATACACTACCCCACCCAAAACTATCCCATGCCAGAGAAAGGGTATCATAACCTCATAAATATAATTTTTTTTAATTAAAAATAAATGTAATTGTAATTAATACCCAGGTATACACATTTACACCTGGGTATTAATACACTCTCCCACCCAAAATTCCTAATTCCCATGCATCCCATACCAGAGAAAGAGTGCCACATCCTCCTAAAAATTACATTTAATTGCTAATAAATTAATATAAATTAATGTTAAATGCAATATTAATCAATACCTGATATTAATACATTGCCCCACCCAAAATCCATCATTCCCTTGGATCCCATGACAGAGAAAGGTTGTCACACCCTCATACATATTATTTTTAATTATTATTAAATTGCTAAAAAATAACATTAAGGGGCCGATTCCGATTCCGGCCGCAAAACGAACCGACTGACATGGACCCGGACCGAATACCGACCGACACGGACCAGCGCCGTACGAACCGTGCAGTACGATGCAACACGAGTGAATTACAACCAACACATACGGAATACAAGTCGTACGACCGAGCCGGAGGGAAAATAGTGATCCGGCCGGAAACCCGAGGCAATTTTCACCGACCGACACAAAACTGGAATGAACCCGACTGACCCGTACCCGCAATGTACGATTAGGGCAGTACGATGCAATGCGTGTAAAACCAGTCCGACTCGCACGGAGACAAAGCCGCACGACCGACACGCACAGACAACTCGACACACAAGCAATAGAGACCGCCGGGAATGACGCGTACCAAACACAGAAGACAGACAGCGTGAACGAGGCGGAGAAGCCCACACGAGACAACAGCAGCGTCCGTTTCCGTCACATGAACGTCTCCTTCATGCCTACAAAACACAAAGGAAAAAACCCAAGAAAAACGTCAAGCAAGCAATAACTAAGCCAATAAATACCCCCAAAGAAACCATGGGACAAAGACACACCCACAACTCCAACTATATAAAGGACTACAATCACTACCATCATCCCTTGCAAACAGGAGACACAGCCAGCAGCAAACACCAGTACACAGCAACCACAGACACACTCACAACTCACCCATCACACAACTCACACACCATCAGCACCTCATACAAAAGCACACACACATACACCCAGCAAAACCAACACCAACCCAACATCACTTGCACCCTCACACACACATCCCCCACCACCACCACCCATCACCATGCCTCCAAAGAAGAATCCAAAGTTCAGATAGTGAGTTAGAAGTGCTGGTAGACGAGATCATCAGAGTAGAGCCATATTTGTTTCGTACATTGGTTCAAAGGACCCCCATCTCACAGAAAACCAAGATGTGGGCGAGGATTGTGGACAAGGTGAACGCACAAGCACCAACGTTGCGCACAAAGGACGATATCCAGAACCAGTGGTATGACGTGCGCAGGAGGGTCAAGAAACTAATCGAGAAAGATCACGCTCTGAGTCAGCGCACCGGCGGTGGCCCTCCTGCCAAACCAGTCTACTACAGGACCTGGGAGGAGAAGGTGCGGGACATCCTACCACCAGAGAGCGACCATGGCCTAACAGACATCCCAGAGCCTGGTGAGTACACAAACAACATAACCAAGATTGTGTGGCAAGGGGACAGTGAAACCATGCACCGCAAGCAAAGCTACACTAACCAACAGATGATCAACCCAAGATGTGTATGCCAGTTACACAAACACAATACCTGCCATCGCATAGTGACTGGGGACTGTGTCATGACATGCACCAACCTACAAACAAATAGAGCAAGCCAGTGGCACTAAGCCAAATACACCCAGCCAGACAGTTTGCCACCATAAAAACACCACCTCACAGTGCAGCTGACTGTCAGGAAGGAATAGTGGGAATGCAGGTGAAGTGAGTATAGACAAAAGCATGATGGGGCCTGTAGTCACAGAGAATGCCCCCCCTCCTGATTGGCCCATCAAGACCCGTCTGAAACAGGCCCACATCACAGGGAGTGGAAAATGACTGACAAGATAGCTGACACTGGCTCCTGCTTTGGGGAGCACAAGGCCCTGCTAGGGCTTGTGTGCAAATCAGAAGCAGGACACCACTGACTGACATTCTGAAAGACAACTTGCATGCCCTACAATGGAAGCACGTTTCATGATGGTAGTAGTAGTAAGTAGTAAATTTCATTTGCACAGTTAATAAAAACCATTGCAATTCCACATTATAAAAATAAAAAAGAAGATAAAACAAATACATTCTCTACGTTTCCCAACACATACTTAATTTCAGTCTAAAATAATAAAATCTTCCAGATTAAGACTTTCATTATATCATTTCCGTCACTTTGATAAGTTTTACAATAAAAACTATATAATTGTGTACAGTTCATGCTATCAAGTGACTCCAAGATAAGTTAAAAAACAGGTTTCTGCATCCTTATCTCCACCTCTTTCATAAATTTCACCAAGTTGCAGTTTAGCCGCAAATCATCAGGGGAAAAACAGGCAAGCACGGCATTCCTTCGGGTGCGTATTCCTCGTTGGTTAAACAAACATTTAAGCAAACGTTTCCTTACTTCTAACAGTTTTTCACAGGAGCATAAGAGGTGTGGCATGTCCTCAATTGCCTTACCGCATAGCCGACATAGGGCATCCCCTTTGTCCCTCTGCCAGTGTGGAAGATGGCATCTACAAGGGATCAGGCCCATTCTGAGTTTTAGAAACTTCAGCTTTAAAAATCTTGAGTAGCCCAAATTGAAATAACTCTGTAGACCTTGATTTGAATAGGAGTTTAAGACAAACCACCCATGTGATCTCCTGGCAACTGACTCCTTATCTTCTATCCATGATAGGTGTTTTGTTGTTTTCTTTACCAGTCTTTTAATAGTTGAATGATTGGTGGAAGTATTCCATAACTCCTTTAAGCCTCGGGTCGCCAGGCTTTTGGCCAGATAGTTAGCAGCCTGGGATACTTGATTCTGCTGTAATTCTGACCATAAAAGGCTATTAAGAGACCCTTGTTTTGCCTTCCTGATTTTATCCCACGTAATTATGTATGCGCCCTGTCTTGCAAGCACCTGTTTGTGACCTCCAAACTCTAATCTCATTTGGGCCGGGGATGTGTATTTAGGTGGACCAAAAATGATCCTATATACTGATGCCACAGTTTTATCCAAAATTCCTGCATCTCTTCCTCGTTGTGCTTCACTGCCATAAGTCATAGTAGGCAAGAATTTTGAGCGAATAACTTGTATTATGGGGAAAAGAGATGGACTAGTTAATTTTCCATTTAATTTTTTTAGCGAGACTCCTATGGCAATGCCTTTTCCTCTGATACTTTCTTTTTGTAGGATAAACTGGCCACCACTGTCAATTATGACCCCTAGATATTTATACATGTTTGTATCCTCTATACGATTTTTATTCCAAAACCAACTGTTCGATGACTTTCTTTTTTTGTTGATTGACATCGTTTTTGTTTTGTTCAAATTAATTGACAATTGGTTTTCATCAGAATATCTTTTTGTAGCATCAATAAGATTTTGCATTCCTATTTTCGTGTGGCTAATTAAAACCAAATCGTCTGTGTATAGTAATGAGGACAGTATTTGGCCTCCTAGTTTTGGTGCATGAAAATTGCAGTTATTGAGCAACGGAGTGAGGTCTCCTAAGAACAGGTTAAATAGTGTAGGGGCCAAGACGCATCCTTGTTTTAGACCATTATTTGTTGTGATGCGTCTCGACAGATGAGAGCCGTCACCCAGCTTAACCTGTACCCATGTGTCACTATGTAAATTAATCAACAGATCTAATAGAGGCTTTGGTATCCCCCACTTCTGTAGTTTGGCCCATAAAAGATTACGATTAATATGATCAAAGGCTGCCTTATAGTCTATAAAGCACAAATTGATTGGCATTTTAGATGTTTTTGCCTTATCAATTAACAGACCCATAGCCAAAATGTTTGTTGATGTCCCGACAGTTTTGGCAAATCCGGTCTGATTAGCTGGGATTAGAGAATGTTGTGAAGCCCAGGCCTGCAGTTCCTCCAAAAGGATTCCAGCAAAATATTTTGCTTCGTTATCCATGAGGGCAACCAGTCTATAATTATTTGGAAGAGTTTTGTCCCCTGCCTTAAATATTGGGGAGATGATTGAACCCTTCCAGGAGGCAGGTAAAACATTTAAATGTTTGATTTCCAAAAACAGAGGTAGAAGGGCTCCAGCCCATTCCTTTTCGTTCAATTTGTACAAAATAGGGGGAATGCCATTCGGTCCTGGCGCCCCGTACCGCTTCCCTTTTTTAATTTGGCACTCAATTAGTTTTCGAAATTTCATTGAACCTATATCGACGCTTCGTGCTGTCTGGTTGTATCTAATATCACTCAAGGAAAATAATTTTTTGTCATCAGCAGCTGTCATCGAGTTATTAGTATTATGTTGTGAAAAATGGTCTTTGAGATAGTGAACCCATGTTTGTTCACTGATGTTTGAAGAGACTCCTTCGTGCCCAGGATTCATAAAGGAGTTAATTGTTTTCCAAAATTTTGGCCCGTCTTTCAGCTTGATATCAGAATGTAATTTTGCCCACAGGTTTTCCTCAATTGATCTATTTGCTTCCCTTTTGTTTTTTTTTAAAGATGATTTTAGTTCTAGCAGATGGGAATGTCTTACTATGTCGTTTGGTAGGTGTCTAAGTTGGCGTATTATTCGTGCGATGTCTTTTTTTATGCTCTTTATTTTAGTTCTATGATCTTTTGTGAGAAGGAGCATGTTGCTAGCCTTCTTTGTGTATTGGGGTTTCAGGGTTGTGGTGTAACCTGCCATGTTGGATGTAAAGCTTTCCCATTTCTGAACCTCGCTTGCCCCGGTTCGCTCCTCAAAGTGTTGCTTTGCTCTTGCTTCTAAATCTCCATCCATTACTGCCGAATACTTGATCCTTTTGTAATTGATGGTATAAATTGACTCGTTTGGTACCAACGATTGTTCGAGTTTTGGTTTCATGATATTAAATATAATTTCCTGGGGACAGTGATCGCTGTCAGCTTTTTCCCCTATTTTAAATGAAGAAATGAGGCGAAATAGAGATAGTGACATAAAGGTATAATCCAGAATTTTACTTACTCTTGTAGAGTAGAATGTACACGCTGGCGGAGTGTCTCCACTGAGTCTCCCATTCAGTGCTCTGAGATTATAATGCTCAAGGGTCTTTAAGACCGCCTCTCCAAGCTTGGATTATGAGGATGTTAGTGTAGCCTCTTGATGTGGAATATTCCAGGCTATGTTTAAATTGCGGCTCACGTCACTCGATGAGATTCCCATCAGGTTGAGATTAAAATCCCCGGTAATCATAATATCAGTTGTTGAAGTGTCAGTTATGATGTCATCAAGGCATTTGTATAGATCCATTGTGGCTTTTCCTTTCCTTTTCGGATGGATATAAGCGTTTATCAGTATTAGCTCGAGACCTTTCTTGCTTTGAGTTGAGGAAGACAAGTTTATTGCATTTAAATCTGGGGAAGAAAGGCCTAAGTCCTTAACATCATAGCCACTTGCAACCGAGACATAAGACACTAACCCCCCTTGTAGGTGACCAAATTTTGCTGTTTTCACTGCACTGGTAAAAAAGCGAAGAAATCCATGCAGATGTGGAGGTTCTAGTTGCCATGTTTCTTGTAGGGATATAATGTCAAAGGACTGTAAATAGTTAACAAAATCCAAATCAATCATTTTGGAAGCAAGACCATTAATGTTCCATGAGCATATTTTTAATTGGTTATGCCTTTTTATTTCCTTTTGGATTCCCATTTGTCAGTTTAGCTGATTGTTTATTGTTCTTGAAATCCATCTTAGGTCGATAAAGCTAGGTGAAGTGCCGGCAAGGGTACAACCCGTAACCCTAAGATCTTCAGCACTACTTACTCCTTCCATCCCTTTAGCGCCTCTAAGTACAGTTTGTACCTTCCCGTTAGCGGAGTGCAGTTCTCTTACTCCGACCACCGGAATCAATGGATTAGGATATTTTGGTTTTGTAAATGGGGCAGTTGTTATTCCCCAATCTTTAAAAGTCTTAGTTTCTGCCAAGATTTTTTGTGCAACTAAGGGTGTTGTCCATGTTGCTTTTGTTTTTTCGACCTTCGTGCCAGCTTCCGATTGAAATTGAATAGAATCCAGGTCCTGAGTTGTGATACCTGTTAAAGATGGAATATGAGCTAACAGTCGTAAGATGTTACCTCTATTCAAGATATCATGCTTGCCTTTTGAGATGTACTCTGGGGTAAACCAGACAATATTTGATGAATCTTTTGATGTATCTTTCAATGTGTCCGTGTAACTAGGTTCGTTATTGTGTTCGTTATAGTGACTTTGTACAAATTCATGTCCTTGTGTTACGGTCAGTGGTGCTTGCTCTGGTATGGGAAGGACAGCTTTCCGCCCTCCAAGGTTGCGGATTTCCTCTGCAGTAGTTGATTTTGCATTCCCATTTCCAGTTTCTTCTTCCCTTTTTAGTTTTATGATGTTATTTCTATTCGTTGAACTTGTGTCAATGGATTGTGATGTTTGTCTAATAGGGAGCGATCCGTTGTCATTTGTTTCTTTAAGGTCTCCATTCTGTGATGCCTGTTGTAATATCAATACGTTTTTTACCGTATGGTTAATTCCATGTGTTTTTAAGGAAGTCATTTTGGTAGCCATAATTGGTAGATCCGTGGTATTCTGCTTTACTGTCTGGATATTTTCTCCCTCCTTAATTTTACTGCCATTCGCTGGTGATAATGGCGGTATGCAAGAGACTCTGGGTGAAGCATTTAGTGATGTAGTTTTGTCGGACTCTATTACTTCTTTTTTACTGACCTTATCCACAGAATTGGGTTCTTGTTCATTAAATTGGGACGTTGACCCAAAGAGACGCCTGAAGCCTTCTTGAGTCACGATTAATTTTTGGTTTCTACCTTTACGTTGTTTTGCCCTCCTTTTTTAGCGTTAGGTTGCTTCACAACCTTGTCATCTATTTGAGCTACAGGACATTGATCTATTGATTCTCCCGTATCTTTTATTACTTTGTTAAATTTCTTGTTAATCGAAATGTCCGTCTCCCCCCGAGAAACATTTTTCCCGATCGATGTTAAGCCTATGTTTTTGGTTTTGTCGATTGAGATTGAAGTGCAAGTTTCAAGGGAGTGCTTATCTATTTCTACGTCCGTTTGTCTAGAGCGTAAGTAGTTGGTATTTCTTTGCAACTGATTTTTTAGTTGTATGCATAGATCAGACAACATTGATGGCAAAGTAGCCAGTTTGTCGATAATAGGGCCGCATCCACATCCCGCGTCCCTGTTGTGGGTTAGGGCCTGTTTATTTTGTAGCAGAGTCGTTAGTGCTCCCAATTTCCCATCGATAGCAACCACAAACACAGCCAGAGTGTCTAGAAGAGTCAACTGAGCGTCCATCTTATCTGATTGGTAGTGCAGTGTTTTTACAAGAAGTTGTATTGTATTTAGCAGACTGTCCCATGCCATCCCCTGGCTATTATTTTTTGATGAATTGACCATACGGACTGGGGATGTCGTATCCTTTTGGTATTCCTTTTTCTTTTCCTCTCCCGTCTCTAGATCGTCTGTTAGATCGATCGCAGTACCCTTGTTTGCCGTATTCGGCCCATTACTGATTGAGTCTTGGTCGTAAGCTGCCATTACGTCGTTCCAATCTTCTGATCCCAAGCGTGAGGAGATCTCTATGACGTTTGAGACATTTGTAACATTTTCTATTATAGTTAAATCCTTTGTTTCCCCCCCCCCCCCTTTGCTAGGCTCCGTTTGATGATTTGATGGAACATTATTGAGAGAAGGGTGGGTGGAAGTGTTTTTAGATCTTTGACACACTGTGCCCCGTCATTCCTTTTTTGGGAATAATCAGCTCCTTTGGAAAATTATTTTTCCCCAGAACATGTTCGATATAATTGACATAATTGACTTGGTTGGTTAATAAACAAAGATTTGTTAGTTGTGTCATAGTCTTCAAGATTATTTTCGATGTTTATAGATCTCCAGTCATCATTTGAACTGAGACCTGTTACTGATACATCATGATTATTATCTTGACCACCTTTAATCGTCATAGTTTTCTCAATTGTCTCTTCTTGTTTGTGAACTTGAGCTTTGACTTGCTCAATGTTTCTAATTGAAGCACTTCCCATTGTTGTGCAGCTAATCCGTGATTTGCCGTTTTGAGGGGTTGATGTTATTTGCCGGGAACTGTTAAATAGTGTATTTGTACTTCTTTTTGTGTCAGGGCTTTTCCTCTCCTGTGTTGATTTCAGATCTTCAATAACTGGTGGTAATTGACTTAGTTGTACAGGTTGAAGAGGTGATTGAAGGCCGATGACATTTGTTATGTTTGAGAATAGCGTATCCCCTGGATTTTTTAAGAATGAAAATTTTGTAAAAATCTTAGGTTGATGAGAAAGCTGCTTTTTTGTTGTTTTTTTATTTTCCAAATTTTGTAGTTGTCCAGAGGCATTTCCAGCAGCTGATGGCTCTATTGCAGAGCAGTTATTCATGATTGCTTGCTCTAGATCTGGTTGTAAGGCAGATCTTTCCTCTTCCTTCATCATGTTTTCCGCCTCCGTTTTTTTGTATCTTTTGTATCTTTTTTAAGTATAGCGCTATCTCGAACACGGCCAGACCTCATGGTACTCTCCACTTAGTTGAGGTATAGAATTTAGCTTTTTATCACACGGAGCTTGTCGTATTGGTAGAAGCCTTAAGCTTATTGTGAGTTTATTGTGAAGTTTATTGTGAAACCACGATAAACTGTAGATAATGCCGCTGCTGCAAAAGGACAGTGGTGGCTGACTACACTGTTGCCGAAGATGAGATGAGCTAGTGCCCGTAAAAGGTTCACCTTTGCTTTTCTCCTTTCGCCCAAACCTTGGCGTTTTAGAAGAGTCACAGCGTCTGCCAAAAAAACCAACAGAATTTTTCCATTGGACTCGGGGCTCCTCCCCCTTTCCCAAAGATAATGGACCAACAAACCCGGTCACAGCTCATAGAGCAGATTGGGCACTCCAAAGCGCACTAGGCTCCTCCAGATACCTGGGGCGTACGCCTGGTGCGACTGTTTAAGTAAGGTATGAACTCTCGTGCCCAGAACAATCACAATCACAGGTAGTGTCATAAACCCCCCGGGGTCTTTCCAACGGGAGACCAGCGAGAGTCTTTTCCTGGTGTGCCACTTGTAAATTAACCAGCAAGAGTTTTTTTTTCTTTCGGGCTTTTACCCTCCAAACAGCAATCCGCAAAGTAGAAAAGGTGACCCTCCGGAATCAGGCCCCAATCAAACCAAACCGAGCCGGGAGAGGACCGAGCCGGGAGAGGACTGCAGAGAGGGGCGGGGAGGGGCGATCAGCGGTTTCGAGTTCCCCGGCAGTTTTACTGGTCCCGATGAAGATCACTCACGTCCCATCCGTCCCATCCGTCTCGCGTCTCCTGCATCTCCCGTGTCTCCCGCTGCTTGGTGTTTGGTGTTTGGCGCACACTGCTTGGTGCTCGGTGTTCGGTGCTCGTTCTTTCGCCCGCGTGATGCTGCCGGTTTGCTGCTGCTGGTCACTCGCTCTGCTCCGTTCTGCGCTGCTCTCCGCTCTCCTCCACGTGACCTCCCTAATTTGTTGCTTGGTATTTTCTTTAGCTCTCTAATTCATTCATTCGTTTCATGATGGGAAGGAGGACTGACAGCCCTGACCATACTACTCAGCATGGAGAGACACCCCCCAACACAAACTCCACACAACTCACTGGGTACAATGCATTGACACACACCTCATTGAAACATCAGCAAAAGATACCCTGTACTGGGTGCTGCTGTGTGAAGCCCAGGGGCTCACTTGGGACTTGTAGCCAAACAAACACCAGGATTTCACAGTCAGCCATCTTGCCATTGATGTCACACCCCCTCACAGGGAGGCAGAGTCAAGAGGGAGGAAGCATGGGCATGCTGGGAAAGGGGGTGTACCCAAGAGTATGATGGGACTCGCAGTCACAGACAACCTACACCCACCCACATGGCCCTGCAAGATCAACCTGAACCATACTTGCCCCACAGGGAGTGGGAAGGGACTGACAAGATGTCTGACACTGGGCTCTGTTGTGGGGAGCACAAGGCCATGCTGCGACTGGTAGCCAAACAAGCACCAGGATTTCACAGTCAGCCATCTTGCCATTGATGTCACACCCCCTCACAGGGAAGCAGAGTCAAGAGAGAGGAAGCATGGGCATGCTGGGAAGGGGGGTGTAGCCAAGAGTATGATGGGACTCGCAGTCACAGACAACCTACACCCACCCACATGGCCCTGCAAGATCAACCAGAACCATAATCGCACCACAGGGAGTGGGAAGGGACTGACAAGATGTCTGACACTGGGCTCTGTTGTGGGTAGCACAAGGCCATGCTGGCAAATGGCCAACAACAAAATCAAACTCTGTCTGTGACAAGCTGGGAAAAAGCAGTGTACAGGCAGGCATCTGTTTGAAAAGTAGAAAATGTCATGTTTGTGAACCAACGATGCATGTAGAAACATAAATCAGATTGTGTGTCTCTTCCAAACACAGGTCGTGCTGGGCACCCAGCGCCAATTGATGAGGATACCCTGTCCCGGACTCTGGTGGACACTGAGCTCTCTGGTCTGACTCTCTCACTGTCCTCTTCGGATGACGACGACCAACATGGCCCCTCCGGTGTGAGCCATCATGCAGCACCAGCAGCAGCAACATCTGCCCCCCTGTACCCACGCCTCCAGCATCTGGACACTGACAGGGCACCTCCCCCAACACGGACAGACCAAGGACAATCAACACCCACAGCACAGGGACACAGGACCCCCCGGAAGCTACAGCCAACACCACCAGCAACACCACCCAAGGGGTCCCAGTGTCACCTGTGCGTACCACCGCTGGTCCTGCCCGTGTGGAGAGGGGTGCTGGGAGGGGTGGGAGGCACAGGGCACGCCTTGCAGAGGGGTCTGGACTGCATGATGACCCCCAACTGGCACGCATCTTAGATGCGTACTAGGATAGCACCGGAGGATTTGGCCAGGTAGTGGGGATCCTCAAGGACATGCAACACGAGCAGGTCGCCCACCATGCCCGTATGGAGGCAGAGTGGGATGCCCTTACTGCAGTGCATCGGGACATACTACAATGCCTCTGTCAGATCAACACCAACCTGTCCACACCCCCCTGTGTGCCCACAACTTCTGTCGCAACAACTTCTGCCAGCGCCACAGGGAGGGAGGAGGACTCTGGCGGAGAGTCCCCTGCACCGCAGCGGCCTGCACATGAGTATCCCCCCCCAGAAGAAGAGGGGTCGTCCGAAGAAGGACATGTGAGAGGCAGATGTCCTAGCACATCCCTCAGGGCCTCCAAACCTGTACTGGACAATGTTCTTTGTGCGCAACCCGTTCACCTTGTCCAATCGCATACAACTCGCCCACATTACATGGAGGGTTCATGTTGGGTCAATGCAGCAGACGACTGTGGACTTTACTGTGGACATTTCATCTACCAGCACTTCCAACTCCAATGTGAACTTTGGATTCCCAAACCACTGTACAGCACCCACCATCCTGTGCACTTCCCTCACACGTTTGTAAATAAACTCACCAGTACACCATACTTCCCTCTGTTGTGATTCCAACTTGTCATGTTCAGGGCGAAGTTGATCTGCTAAACAACACAGTGCATGCCAAATACTGGAACAATGTGACCAATGTAAGGTGAGTCATGGGAATGTGACACATGTGAGGGAGACACACCACTATGGCAACACTAAACATACTCACCATGGCCATGTTACTCATCCCACACAATGATGTTGACCTGAAACACATTGGCATGCACAGATACAACACCAAGCACAGTCAGTGGCAACAAGTCCACAGGTGAGGTAAGCAGATGTCACTCAGATGTGGGAAGACATACAATGCACATAACAAAGCATAGCACAGGTTCATTACACATCAGCAACACGTTTATTCCACACTAGTTGCACGGTAATTCTACGTAACAGTGGACACACGCTCCCAATGTGTTGGAGAATGGAAGTCCAGGGATGTGTGGTACATCAGTTGATGGGAATTGTCAACTTCCACACTGGTGTTGGCTTCTGGGTGTTGGGGGTCAGTGTTGACCACACAACAGGCAAAGGACCCTGGGAAGGACAGACAAGATACAGTCAAAAGCACAGACAAACAGGAGAGAAATGCAATACACATGCACATAACATGTAGCAAAACACCTACACAAACCCTAGTTAGCAGTACTACCCTATTGTGGAGTACACACCACCTGAATGGACACATCACAGCACGCATCCAGTCAAGTGGCACACAGACACAGTCAGACAGCAACAGAGCTGGCTCAACACATTCCAGGCTATCTCCATACATTCACATAACAACCCTGGAAACTCACATTCAGATGAAGAAGTTGTTGATGAGCTGGGAGCGGACCTCACCATCATCTTCATCATCACTGGCATCTTGGCCCAGGCCGGGATCCTCCATAGGTGCCGGACGTTGGTCGTCGTTATTGTCATCCTGGATGAGAGGCACCTCCTTCCGCACCGCCATGTTGTGTAGCATGCAGCAGACCAGTATTATTTTGCACACCTTTGCAGGCTCATATGGGAGGGCCCCTCCGGTCTTGTCCAGGCAGCGAAAGTGGCTTTTTTAGGAGGCCGAATGTCCTCTCAATCACCCTCCTGCTCCGACCATGTGCCTCATTGTAGCGCAGCTCGGCTGGTGTCACAGGGTTCCTGAGGGGTGTCAGCAACCACGGCAGGTTGGGGTATCCAGAGTCACTTACACACACAAAAATGAACAAGGAGCTGAGTTTCGTAGGAGTGCGGAATACAACACTGACAAACACACACAATGAGAAACAGTCAATACACACCGACAAGCCAGGCACGCTGAGCTGGCATCTGTGACATCAGCGTTACAATGTGACTACTCCTCATAATGTAGGCATCGTGCGCCGAACCAGGGAACCATGCACACAGATGTGTGATCAACATGTCAGCAAGACAGACCACCAGAGCATTGATCGAATGGTAGTGCTTCCTGTTACTGTATGCCTGCTCATGTGCCTTTGGTGGTATCAAGGCAACATGTGTCCCGTCAATGAATCCAATGACGTTTGGCATCCTCCCCAGTGTATAAAAGGCATCCTTAATTTCAGGGAGTTCATCTTGGCTCGGGAACTTGATATACAGGTCAAGGAATTGCAATATCCCCTCCAAGACATCGCGTAGCACCCGACTAAACATTGTTTGCGACATACCACCAGCAGTAGCCACAGTGTACTGGAAGGTACCGGTAGCAAAGAAGTGCAGGGCTGCCATCACCTTCACCTCTGGGGTCAGTGCTATAGGGTATGTCCGGCCAGGTAGCTGATGTGGCGCCAACTGCTCCGCCAACTCCTCAATCAGTGGTCTGGTGAAGCAGTACCGTCTGATGCTGTCGCGTTCCTGCATGGTTGCAAGGTCTGGGAACGGCCGATGGACAGCTGGTGCCCTGCAGTACAGAGATGCACAAAGGAAGATTGTCAGTACATCCACCCATGTGGCCATGACCACGATCACTATCACATGCTAGTTCATGACATTACACAATGTACTGAGGTGTGTGCTGTTGGTCATGGACACATATGTCACCTACAAGACCACCACCTCAAATCTCAATTCCACATGTCCACATGAGTACCATGTAGTGCAATGGGCTAAATATCTGGCTGTGTCACCCAACCTATGTGCTGCTGCAACATTCAAAATACCCACCCCAGTGACAAATGATGACTCATGTCTCCCAGGCATCACAGATCTTTGCCATGCAGAAACCCAGGCTCCCTGTATTGCCACATCAACACAGCAATGGACATGGCGTAGCACGTACACACCACAAGGCAAGCGTAAGTCCCACAGGTAGTGGCCACTGTTGTTCCTGCCAACCTACATGTACGTCTCTTAGACACACACCCCATCAAAGTTGATGCATATACCACATGGATGTGGAGACTGTCACCCATTGGTAACATGTGATCAGACACATCTGAGACACAACATGCACACAGACTGTGGGTGCACATCAGTATTGGGGCTACAGGTCTCACTGTGACGTACATGCCATCACCCGAGGACTCAGGGTGTATGTGACATGTCTTAAACATATCCAACCTGACACTGTGCCCTTCACTCATCTCCATTACTGTCCAATTGCACATCACAGTGCTAATGTGCACAACACACAAAGGACTCTGCCCCCATGTACACGTGAACAGCCTGGGAGTGGCTGCACAAAGTGCCAGACAAAAAAAAAGCTGTGGCCCCCTCAAACACCCAGGGAATGCAGCCTCACATGCCATGGGTCACTGTGTGGCCAATGCTATAGTGTGGCAGGTGTGTGCAGGTGTCCATGGCCAGTATATGTGTGTTGCATCTGTCTAATAGTCACAATAATGAGGTCCGACGCGGGTGACAATGCGTACGCATTGCACGGGTCATGACCGAGCCGTGTGTACGCCTTGTCATTGAATCCAATGAGGTCCAACGCGGGTGATAATGCGTACGCATTGCACGGGTCATGATCGAGCCGTGCGTACGCCTTGTCATTGAATCCAATGAGGTCAGGAGCGGGTGACAATGCGTATGCATTGCACGGGTCATGACCGAGCCGTGCGTACGCCTTGTCATTGCATACAATGAGGTCCGATGCGGGTGACTATCATGCATACCCATCGGACAGGCATGGTCCGAGACAGGCGTACGCCTTGGCCATTGAATCGTATGGAGACGGGTGCATGTGTATATTCAAAATACGCGTTGTACAGTCAGTTGAATGAACCGGGCGCACCCATTGGCTCAGGACTGTCATGGAGATGGATGCGGATTCAAAACTTGTACGAGTTGTGCACTGGAAATTCAGTTGGATGCCTACAACAATGTTGCAATTTCAAATGTTCCATGAAGGTGAAGATTTGAACGATGCGGAAGGCATGTATGAGTCGTACTTTTGAATGGATTGGCCAGATTCATAGGATGCAACCGTGTTGGACCTATCACTTGGGACATATGGCACAGAGTCTGCCTCTGTAGCACAGATATAAGGCTGGCTGGCCCCCAGGGAGCTCACTTGCCTGCACTACATGCTAATGGACCACATCCCTGCTACCGCTGCTGCTGTCTATGCATCCTCTGGCTCCTGCTATGGCACATACACTGGAGAGGGCCTCAGCCTTCACTGAGGAGGAGAACCAGGCCCTGCTGGACGGGCTCCTTCCAGAGTACAGAAAGCTCTATGGGACACCAGGGGAGCAGGTGGGTGTGCTGTCCACTGCCTTCCTAATGAT
Source organism: Triturus cristatus (assembly GCF_964204655.1). Classification (NCBI taxonomy): domain Eukaryota; kingdom Metazoa; phylum Chordata; class Amphibia; order Caudata; family Salamandridae; genus Triturus; species Triturus cristatus. The sequence continues at coordinate 463,576,431 of NC_140594.1, forward strand.
GCATGTTGTCTGACTAGCAGTACTAGCAGTGTGTACACCAGTGGCAAGCATTCTCACTGACTACTTTCATCCACCAAAGTGTGTAGGTACATGTAATGAATAGTTTTCATGCTGCTAAAGTTTATTATTGCAAGCTTAAACTATCCAGTCATTGTTAACATGTCAGACATGCATGTGAGTTTTCATTCTCCATGGTTGCACTACCTGTGTAATTTATTTCCCTTTATGATGATGACATGTATATCCAATAGTGTGCTGCACAAATCTGGGGCATGTGTGTTAATGTACTTTTCACTTTGTCATCCTCACAGGTTGATGCCCACCAGAAGCAGGAGATCTGGCTGACCATCGCCCGGGCTGTTCGTTCTGTGGGGGTCTACAAGCGCCGGATCCACAACTGCCAGAAGAGGTGGCAGGACCTTCATGGCTGGACCCGGAGGATAGCTAGAGTCCAGCTGAAGCTGTCACCTCCACGCAGGAGGGGCGGACACCGGACCCTGACTCCCCACATGCTCCGGATACTGACGGTGGTCTTCCCGGACCTGGATAGGCAGCTGAAGGCCAGACAGCAGCAGGAAGGGGGTAAGTCCATGCCTGATCTGTGTACTATGTCTGACATGCAAATAGCAGTCTTTTGTCCTGGTCACACTTCCACATTACGTAGGTCTTGTAGTCCCAAAATCCGGTCCCTCATTTGTGTGATGCACCCTCCTCATCTGTTCCACAGGTGTGGCCCCTACAGTCTGTTGCTTGTTCCAATAGGGCACTCTGTCCCTGCAGTCAACTATGTTTCAGGTACCAGTCAGCATCAGTTCCTGTGACTCTGTTGTGTGTTTCATGGGTGGGTCAATTGTTTACACAATGCCTGAGATCTGACAAGTGTGTGTGCTCTTGAGATGTGTACCAATTGCTGGTCTGACTCGCAACATGTTTCTGGGGTATTCAAAACAAAACCATGCAGCAGGGGACTCCAATTTTTGGACATCAGGAGTATGTATATCAAGTATGTCACAATTGCTTAGCCACCTGACTACTGTCTGGGGCAATACACTGTTTCACTTAGTCCTACCCAGTCATGCCCCCTGAAGAGTATTCAGAAACACTCTGTAATCCCACTCCTGTGTATGAAATTGCAGGTTGTGCTTAGTGACATGTGCCCTCAGGTGTGTGCCTCTGTGTCATTAGGTTGTGGCTTGTTGTTACGTACAACTGGGGTGTCCATGATTCAGAGGGTCAGCGTGACATCTGCAATGTGACTGTGGGAGACAAGACCTGTGTGACATATAGGTGTGTGATCATCTGACAGCGCACAATGGTGTATGCAACTGTGTCCCTCATGCAGCTGGGTTATATGCATGGCAGACTGTGATGTGTTAAAGTACATGGATTTGTGTTTGCTGAGATTCATATGAATGATTTGCATGATGTGGGGTCTTCTGGGTCCTGGATATGTTGTTTGCATGGGATGGGCAAGTGCGCCAGTCATCTGCAGAGTCAGATTTACCCCTGAGCTAGGATTGTGAGTCAGTGCATATTGTTGTTGTCTGGATGCCCTGCCCCTGTGACAGGAGACAGTGTTGACTGACTTTCAGGGCATCCCAGTGCCATGGCATTGAACTTGCTATGAGTGAGCCTGCGTCGTGTTCAAGTGTGCACCATGCACCCCATTGTGGCCTTGCCCATCAGGACATGAGTACATCATAGTGTGTGTTGCTGGCATGCATCCCAAGCATGTGAAATGAGTCTCTGCCCATCCCTTCATCCGGACACCTGTACTGAGTCAGTCGCAAGAGGTGTGCTGTGTGTCTAGTGACTGTTCACTTGCATGTACACCTAATGTGTGGGTGGTGCATGTTGGCACATTGGTGTGTTAGCATCCAACATTCAATGGACATATGTGTGAAAGTCAAGGAGGGATATGTGTGCCATGGTTGATGTTGAGAATGACATTTGTCTCATCCTAAAGAGTGTTGGCACTTTGAGCTGTGTTCAGCTGATGATGCCAGGGCTTGCCCTGTGATGTGATGTACTCACTGTGGTGTGTGCAGTTGGTGCAGGTGACTGATGTTGTTCTGTTACTTCCTATTCCTATCCAGATACATCCACGGCCACAGTAGGGAACAGCTCCACGGACCAGGAGGAGGCACAGAGCCTTACAGGGACAGAAGGAGAGGAGTCAGGTGGACCCAGTGGCATGGAGGGTGAGTTGAGCCACACAGAGGAGTCGTCAGCACCATCCCCCCCAGCTGAAGGCCACAGCAGCTCGGAGGATGACTCCCCTGTGGAGGCAGGTGTCAGCAGCCACCAAACACCAGCTAGTGAGGCTGTCTCCGCCACTGCCGCCGCCACCACCACCACCACCACTACCCTCCCATCGGCTCCCATCCCAGAGGTCCCAGTGGGCTCCCGTGTTCATGAGCATGTCTCCTTTGTGCCAGGCACCGCACCCCCTGCCCCTGTGTCCCCTGCTGCCCTGAGTGAGGGGTCTGTGGACTTACTTCGACAGATCCATGTAGGGCAGACATCGATGCTGAAGGTCCTCCATGCACACATAGGTCTGTTGACACAACTGGTGTCATTCATGGAGGGCATTTCCTCGGGCATGTCTGCCCTACAGAGGACCAACCAGTCCGTGGCCTCCTCACTGACGGCAGCAGTGTCCCTCCTCCAACAGTCCCACACCCCTCCTACCCCTGCACCACCCACGATTCCTAGCAGCCTACCTGTCCCAAGCACAGAAACCCCCAAACCAAGGGCTAGACGTGCACACAAGCAAGCGCAGGGGACTGATTCCACACTCACAGGGCCTGGTTTGCTGACACACACACAGTCATCCACAACCACTCCACAGTCCTCCGAGACCTCTTCCTCCCAGCCCCCTTCCCTTGCCTCACCTGCAAACCCATACCCCCAGAAGCTCTTCCTCTGTGACCTTGGCCTCTTCCCCACCGATCCAGCAGATCCTGATTACAAGGGGAAGAGGAAGTACCCACACACAGAAGGGAGTGCCCCTCACACCCAGACACCCTCCCCCAGGTGCAGTCAGACCGAGACGCCCACCCGCAAGTCCCCCCGGCGCAAGAAGAGCAAGACCCCACCGCCACCACGCAACTCCAAGGCAAAGTCTCCGTCCTCCATCCCCCAGGCCACCACTCCAGAGGTTCCCCCGCCACTCCCTACCCCGGGTTCCCCCACACACAGATACACCATCCCAAAAATGCTAAGGCCATCCCCCCTAGCACTTGCTCCTCCAAACCTGGTCAGACAGTTGGTGCCACTGATGTGGGGACCGTGCCCCCCCCCCCGCCCTGCTGACCTCATCTGTCCCCCATTCTGCTCCCATGGATGTAGGCACTGCTTTGGATTCCACGACCACCCCGTCTGACTTGGGCACTGCAGTGGTGAGCCAATCCACTCCATCTGACCTGCCCACTGGAGTTGTGCCGGCACCCACCCGATCTGACTTGTGCCCCACAGTTGTGACAGCACCCACCACTTCAGTCAGCTCCACTGCAGTTGCAAGTGTCTCGCCTGCATCCCCCACCTCTTCACTGCCTCCTTCTGCTGCACCCTGATCCTGTCCCTGCGGTGCCTGGCCTGCCCCCATGTATGCCCCTCCGAGGGGATGACCCCGGTCTTAAGCAGTGTAAGCAAGCAAGGTGTGCCAGTTGTCACTCTAGTTCACTCATTGGCATTTTGACATGGACTGGCCATTGGCCTTTTGGTTGCACAGACGTTTAGCATTTCATATACTGAATTTGTCACTCTAGTTCACTCCTTGCCATTTGGACATGGACTGGCCATTGGCCTTTTGTTGGAACAGACGTTTCGCTTTTCATATGCTGAATAAAGCTTTTTTTTGTCCCTGTGAACTTGATTTAGCTGTACATCATGTTGATTTTTACATGCCCTTGCACCTGTAATGCTTGGTTGCATACTGATGTGTTGATGTGAGGTACTCCCTGTGGTCCGTGAGATATGTATCCTATTCTGGTGGGTATCCATGTCATCCTTTGCAGCTACCTGGGTGTGTCTGGATCAACTATTTGTGTACATCTCTCTGTGAGCATTTCATTGGCATGGTCACATCTGTGGCTTTCACCCCTGCACATGTGATGTGCTTCCCATTGTCCAAATTGTCACTTCCACATACTTTGTGCTCATCACTACTGGCCCTACAGGTGTGTGCATCATTGTAATAGGAGGAACTGGGTCCTCTGTGCAACTTGCTAGACATATGTTTTGGGTATGTGCAGCTGACTTAGGGGAGACTCCCGTACCCAGGCTGTTGTGACCAGAGCCTTCATTGTGTGGTAACTGATGGCTGACTGACCAAGTGTTCTGCAGACATGAGTGGGAATGTGTTTGGCACAGCTGGGCTCCCACAGGAGTTGTGTCCCCTCAAGTTAGTGTGTTGTCCAGTGACATGGCCTGGGCCCATGGTGTGTGTTGTATGTGCATGTGTGTGTGTCCACATCCCTGTTCATACACAGACAGGGTTCCCTTGATATGTTCCTGTTGTTGATGCTTGCTGAGTGGTACTGGGTTCATCCCACTACTTTTCCAATGGGCTACCAGATGTATGGGTGCATGACACACTACTGTTAATTGGTGTATCATCATTGGGATTTGTCAGTTCTGAGTGGTGATGATGTTGTCAGACACAGATGGGACACAATCAGGGTTCCTCCAGGCACTTATTTGTTCACAATATCATGTAGTTGTCCCTAGGTGGTAGTTTTCAGTGATTGAGACATTTGTATGTGTGTGTGACTGCTCCCACTTGTCGGGTTCACGGCAGCGATGCTGGCAGGTGTCAGCATGGGGGCCTTGTGTTTCTCCTTGGCATCTGCATAGTCCTGAGACTGTGGCAGGGATTCTGAAGGTTACATGAGCTTTGAGGTCATGGCCATGTACCGCTACTGTGCAGTGTGTCTGTCATTCCCCTGGGTTGTAAACAGTCCTTGTGTGATGTGTGTTCCTGGCAACATTCCTGTGTTTGTCATGGGTGCATGTGCAATGTCACCTGTCCATGTGGACTTCACAGATACACATTGTTGCAGTTCAGGTGTGTGGTGTTGATGGTGGACTGATGTGAATGTTTGCATGGATGGTCCCCTAGCTCACGTTTGTCCATGAATGAGGGGCCATGCTGAATAATTTGTGTTTGTGTATGTGTGATGTATGTTTGTGGCACATGACACATGTCTGGGTCTCCCAATTTGTACGACATCTGCCTTTGTCATCACAGTGGAGGTGTCATGCATGCTTGTGTCACCCCACTGTTTGGTCCCTGGGGGTAGTGGTGTTGTGTGTCAGTCTCTTGCTCTGTTAGTTGGTGTTGATTCCAGCTTGTGTCACATGTGTCTGTTGTTCTCCCTCTCATCTCCCAATGCCTGATTGCCCACTGAGGGTGTTCCAATGATGGTTTACTTTTGTATGGCACTGTGTCCACATCTGTGTCACTGTGGTTCAGCCCCCCTCATGTGTTGTGTAGTTGCCTGGGGATACTGTGACACACACACACACATGTTGTGTCTGATGTGCAGTGTGAGTTTGCCTGTTTGTGCATCTGCACCAGTGCATTGGTATTACTGTTGTGGGCCTTTGTCTGGATGCTGTTTCTGTGATTTTGCCTGCTGTCCCTGTGAGTCATTTCACATCATTGTGCACATTCATCCTGGTTGTTGGGTGCCATTGCTGGCATGGAATGTGAGTTTGTGAGCTGACACCTACAGTCTACACATGTTGTTTTGATTGGTGTGTCTATTTTCGAATTTTTGTGTGCATGCTTGGTGATGGTCACTTCTGCTGTTGTGTCATTGTACGCTGTATGCATTGTCAGCCCCCATGTGTGGTGCTTGTCTGCACATGGCCGAGAGTGTTATGTTTTCACAGCACTGTTAGCCTCACTACATCTCTGTGTGTATGGGACACAACCACTAGTTTGCCCCAGAATTGATTGATGTGTTGGGAGGAGGGATCATACATGCTGTTTGTTATTTGCAGCTTTGACCATGATGGCACTTACCTTTTGGTCACTGTGATGAGGGGCTTTTGGTCCCCATCACTACAATGCTCCACATCTGCTGCATTTTGTGAGCCCCCACTTAACTTCTGCTCTACACAGTGAGGGGGTGTTCTTTTTACATTGCCACAGTGCTATGGTGATGCTTGGTTGTGTATGTCACACTCATGTGTTGGTCACACATGTGCTGCTACTTACAATGTATGCCCGTAGCCATAATCACTGTTGTGGGCATTTGTCACAGACTACACACTGTTGTCATGATGTCATGGGGGATGTATTTTGCGGACATACCTGATGTTTGTGTATGCTGGATGTGTTGCGCATCACCCATCCTATGGCTGGGGGTGGCAGGGGTGATGGGCAACAGGTCCCCTGAGAGTGGGGGTGGCAGGGGTGATGGGCAACAGGTCCCCTGTGAGTGGGGGTGTCAGGGGTGATGGGCAACATAAGCCCTGTGAGTGGGGGTGGCAGGGGTGATGGGCTATATAAGCACTATGGGTGTGGGTGGCAGGGGTGATGGGCAACATAGTCCCTATGGCTGGGGGTGGCAGGGGTGATGGGCAACAGGTCCCCTGTGAGTGGGGGTGGCATGGGTGATGGGCAACAGGTCCCCTGTGAGTGTGGGTGGCATGGGTGATGGGCAACAGGTCCCCTGTGAGTGGGGGTGTCAGGTGTGATGGGCAACATAAGCCCTGCGAGTGGGGGTGGCAGGGGTGATTGGGAATATAGTCCTCATGAGTGGGGGTGGCAGTAGTGATGGGCAACAGGTCCCCTGTGAGTGGGGGTGGCAGGGGTGATGAGCAACAGGTCCCCTGTGAGTGGGGGTGTCAGGGGTGATGGGCAACATAAGCCCTGTGAGTGGGAGTGGCAGGGGTGATGGACAACTTAGTCCCTATGGGTGGGGGTGGCAGTAGTGATGGGCAACAGGTCCCCTGTGAGTGGGGGTGGCAGGGGTAATGGGCAACAGGTCCCCTGTGAGTGGGTGTGGCAGAGATGATTGGCAACAGGTCCCCTATGGGTGTGGGTGGCAGGGGTGATGGGCAACATAAGCCCTATGGCTGGGGGTGGCAGGGGTGATGGGCAACACGTCCCCTGTGAGTGGGGGTGGCAGGGGTGATGGGCAACATAAGCCCTGTCAGTGGGGGTGGCAGGGGTGATGGGCAACATAGTCCCTATGGGTGGGAGTGGCAGGGGTGATGAGCAACAGGTCCCCTGTGAGTGGGGGTGGCAGGGGTGATGGGCAACATAGTCCCTATGGGTGGGGGTGGCAGTAGTGATAGGCAACAGGCCCCCTATGGGTGTGGGTGTTAGTGGTGCTGGTCATGCAACCCCTATGGTGGGCTGTTGTTAGTGGCCAGGATGTGGATCCCCTGTGTGTGTGTGCCATTTTGCGGGTACTTGTCATTTGTTTATGTGGTAGGTGTCTGACTTACCACCTGCGCCGTCGGCGTCGGTTCCTGAGCCGGTCATAGATGTAGAGTACTGGTATGACCTGCACGATGGGATTCATGATGTGTTGGTGTTGTACACGCTGCTTGTTGCTCCGTCTCATACCCACTGCAAGCTGGTCCGTCTTGTAGCCGTGTATTGATTTGTGGCGTGAATCGTAGCTGATATGCTTGTTTTCTGGATGCTGTAACGTGCCTGTACGTGAAGACCAGTCTGGCACGTAGGAAGTACGCATCGTACTTGTCATGCCGGAAACTGCTATGGATACTGCTTCCGGGTGACACGGTTCCTCTTTAGGAGTTACGGCTCGGACGGAGAATGGGTCTTGATTCACAGCCTACGTGTCGGTTGTGTTTTTGGCAGTTATGCGCATCGTACTTTACAGGTCGAACCGGCTCCGGGTACGTGTCGGTCATAGGGTAAGGCTACGGACAGCTGTCCGACCAGCCATCGGAATCTGCCCCTAAATGTAAGATTTATTACTTACCAGGTATTAAAATATTACCTGGATATTAATTCAGTCCCCTGTCCAAAACCCCTAATTCTCCTGCATACCATGCCAGAGTAAAGGTGTCAACCTTCATAAACATTATTTTTAATTATTATTATATTACTAAAAATCAATATTACATTTAAAATTCATTAATAGACAGGTATTCAAATAAATACTAAAGTATTAATACACTCTCGCACCCAAATGCCCTAATTCCCCTGCATCCCGTGTCAGAGTATAATATTTACACCCTCAAAAAATATTTATTCAAATGTTTTGGAGACAATACCAATATTAAATATTAAATACAATACTACTGTAAATAAAATAAAAAACTAGCGAATAATTATTTCATAGTCCTTACCAAAACATTTACCTTAATTCTTGATGGAATAGCATGCGTTGTAATGACATATACGTTGTAATGGCATGCGTTGTAATACCAAGCTTTGTAATGGCATATTTGTTATAATGGCTGCATTGCGATAAATGTTTCCCATAGGGGCAAAGAGTTGTGATGTACTAAGGTGATGGTTTTTGTTGCCTTTTAATATACATAGGTTAAATACATGGTAGTTCTTCCTGTTAGACAAGTGAACTCACTATTAGGAGGTGAGTGTCTCCTTGATTGCTTGATGGATGTTTACAATATGTAAAAGTACAGAGCTTAGAAATTGTGTTTTTATTTCTGTTTCTCTTGTGTAGGCCTCATAGTCAGATGACTAGGTCCTGAAGAGACTCTAAGAGTCACACGGTGTCGAAACATCAAAGCACCATCAATCTTGGTTGTTATGGCAGTTTAATTTTCCACATTGACGTATGCAAACCCTGATACGAATTTCATCAATCAATGCGTACAACCCTTGGGAATTGTACAGTGTCTTTTTTTCTACGTTCTTTGTATATATAATCACCATTGGAGCATTGTGTTGTCTGCACTGCGATCATTTATTTTGTTGATTGTTACACTTGATTGGAGTCAAAACAGTACAGGATGTAAACTATATCAATCCTGTGCTCTTTCTACTGTGTCGGCAATTTTGGTCTGATAAATAAGTCTGAGTAACTCTGGGTTCCTTCTAAGAGACATACTAAGATATCACTTTTGACTGAGTCTTGCGGGACAATTGTTATATAAATACTCAACGCCACACAACTCGAAAAATTAGGACAAGAGGATAAACACATGTGACAGTTGCAAAACCGAAACACTTTTTTGATTCATCAGTGAGTTTGGAGAGCCAGAAGAGCCAGGGATGAGCAGATTAGCTCAAGCCCATACTCACCCCACCAGAGAATATTGTAAGATGCAGCAGTCCACTGAGGGTGAGGTCAGATTAATAGAGAACGAGAAGGGCAACGGGGGCAAAAGGAACAGGACTAGCCCAGAGACAGACAGAAGAGGAACCAGTCACCAAACATGAGACCTCATGATACACCACCCTCCCCTATTTTTAACATCGCCTGTCATGTATTGAATTATGATGAAGCGCAACTTTTGGACAGTGGTCTGGGGTTTGTAACTGAGCATCTGTGTTTGAGTATAACATGTCTAGAAGCTAAAAGAATCAGAGCCTGGAGTAGTTTGAGAGTGACCTGAATGTTTTGGTAAATTTATCCTAGGCTCCAATTAGGTGTCTAGTGAAATAGGATGTCAGAGAGGCAGTTAAGGCCATGGCATGTATTGTCTGAAGAAGAAGTGTAAGTATCCTATACAAAATGCTATTTTTGGAGAGACCCAGCTTGCCTGATGACCTTATTATTGAATGACTTAATATGCAGGTAGATTAAGGAAGGGCCTGATTATGATAAGGGTAGGACCACCACCGACAGCCCGTCGGTGGGGTCACCACTATCATAATACTGATTACCGCCTGCCACATTAGGATGGTGGGCGGATGGATGGCGGTCAGGGAGACTGACCGCCATGAATCCAACGGGCTCAAGGAGCTTGTTGGTTCAACAGAGAGACTTGTATCCCGGCAGAAGTGGGGGTGCCTGTCAGGCACCGCCATAGAGATTACAACGTCCCTTCCCCCCTGCTGTTTCATGACGGTTTACCCACCGTGAAAAGGCAGGCTGAAAGGCACATTGAGGGCCTGTAGCGGGCCCCACCTTCATCCCTGGCCCTCCGACATGCCCCCACCAACATATCCCAGCACCATGAGGCCTGCCACATAGTGCAGGGATATGCTTGGGGTGCATATTTTGTACTGCAAAACAACAGTTGATGGACAGAATGTAATACATTCACCCCAGTACAGAGATCTGGGCCTAAATCCATCGATTTTTTGCTCACCATGCCGTTCCAGTTTGAGCCCAGCCACATGCAAATCAGTCTTGACCCTGTGCCACATGGAAACAGTCCAGCCCGAACTGCCAGCCTGCAGCACCCACCGCAGTACAAAATATACACTTTGTTACCACTTTGAAGGCGGTCGCATCGTGATTCAGCATGTGGGACCACCGACAGCTTGTTGGGCGGTCCCGTTTCCCACCAGGATAACGTCTGACCGCCATCCTAATCAGGCCCAAAGTTCAGGTGGCCAAGTGTATGAGTGTATGAATCTGTGCACAGCGTTGATGGGGTAAGCTCCCTAGGAACATATTGCAGTAGTGAAGTTTGCTGAGTACTAATGAGTTGATGACTACTGTAAAAAAGAATGGGATGGTGTAGCTTCAGAATGTTCAACAGTTAATATCTTGCTGCGAATGACATTAACTACGCTGGATTCTATTTTGATGCGTGGACTGAAGAGAGCACCAAGGTTTCATGCACAAAGTATACATTTCAGAAAAACAACGAAAATCAGATTGTATCAGTTACATTGGCATGTGATGGTGAGGAGGGACATTTTAGGACTTCAGTTTTCGAGGAGTTGAACATGAATGACCGTAGAGTCATCCAGTTATGACTAGCAGTGAGACAGTCCAACAAACTTGTGTGACGTGTGGGAGAAATCTAGGAAAGTAGAAAAAGATCTGTGCATCATATTGTCACTGGGATAAAAATTGTATGAGAACCAAATGAGAAGAAAATACCCAAAAGCTGATGGTGTTGTGAGAAAAAGAGAAGACTTTGTCTTACAACTGCGGCAAGTGGAGAGAATGATGAGGGAACTTCCTTGTGCCTGAGAGTGAATCTACAAATATATGAAGTGATCTATTTAGGATCTAGGCTTGTGATGCCCTGTCAGTTGAGAGTGGACAATAGGATGCTCCAGAGTGTCAAAAGCAGTGGACAGGTCTAGGAGTACACCGATAAAGCACAGTTGATTAATTTTGGGAGAAGTGGTGATGCTAGATACCAATGAAAGTGCATTTTTCATTCCGTGATGGCTAGAGAAACATGTGATTTCGGCTGTTGGAGGACAGATAGATGGTAAGCCCACTTAAAAATTTTGTGATTCTACACACACAAAATCTACCATCCACACAGGGTATATCACAAACTGAATTATATCTTTGCACTTCTGACAGATGTTACTATTACCTAATTTAAGGGTCCGCCCGCCACCGTAGCGGTACAAAGGACCGACCGCCAGAGGTGCGGCGGTCCCGCAATGGCAATTAGGATGCGACCGTCACCCTGGCGGTCGCATCCCGCATATAATACATTGCGGCGGGTGGTGATGTAAGCAGCACCCGCCGCAATGCAATATCTGCATGTTGTGCTTTGGCTTGCACAACGTGACAGGCACCGTGCCGTGCCTGCCACCTTGTCTATGCCAAAGAAATGGGGTACCATAGGTACCCCCAGTGTAACCACCCACCCCCGTCCCTCCAGGGGCCCGCAACGGGCCCCCAATGCCAATCTCCGCATGCCTTTCCATGGCAGAGTCTCCGCCATGGAAAGGCATGCATCATAATATGGATGACGGTGCCTGCAAGGCACCGCCACCATATTGTGTCCCTTTTCCGCCCGGCTGGAAATCTGACCGGCGGAAAAGCGGTGGACGGTCTTGCCGTCCGCCACTGTTCCCCGCGCCATACTAATATGGCGGGGGGTGAACCAGGGACATTTGGCGGGCGGATCACCACCGCCGCTGATCCCTTAATTGCTCTGAGTTTATCGAAGTGTGGATGAAGAATTGCAGAGACGGCCCTGCTGAGATACCCTGCTATATTCTTCACATGTGGGTCCACAAGAGGTGAAAGAAACTCTCCGCACCTTCTAGTTTCTGATCAAAGGGGCTGGATGAGAATCTAGTCACTGAAAGTTTGAAGGACAGAGCTGTATGAAACGCTTCCGCTGGAAAGTCTATACATCATCAAAGAAGTCCCAAGTTTTCCTGAAATATAACTACAGAGTGCAGCCAGTCGTCTCGCAGAGAGAGTGAAAGGGTTAGGCTCTGCGGCTCGCCGTTTAATCAACAAAACACCTGGGAGCAGATTAGCTGTAATTTTACACTTAATTAATATTGATATTAGATTAGGGGAATGTTATTTGAAAGGTGCTTGGAGTTTAGTAGACTGGATCTGAGAAATGACTGTAGAGGGTTGCGTGCCCTGGCAGACTACCGTAGAAGTTAAGTATTTCTTGGCATAAGTGTCAGGCTGGAACAACTCGTGCGTTCACATGCAGAGAGTCTCTGCTGACATTCTGTGTGACCTTATACCAACAGTTAACCTTCTTATGAACGAGGGCATGTAAAATAGTGTTCCTTGATGAGCGCACAGAGAAGTGAAGAGTACTGAAAATTAGAAGAATTTTGAGAAACGTTGGTTAGGTGTGTATTTGCATGAACGAAAAACAAAGTAACAAAGTATCCTTCAAGAGGAAAACTGTTTTTTTCTATTGTATACGGAAATTAAATACAACAGGCAGCCATAAACAACCTAGAAACATTTGAAGATACATTTGCAATTGCTGTAATTTTCACATTACAGGCTAACTCATGGGTCTCCAACCTATTCTGTAATAAGAGCTACTTATTTTCAATGTAAATCATCCCGAGTTACTAATATTATTAGAACTTTAATAGTGATCACAATAGACGAGTTTACTTTACTGGCTACCATGTGCAAGATTACCTGCAGTCAGTGTGAGTTCATCATGAAAGGTTCTAAGCAGCAATATTAAAAATGGGTAATGCCTCTAAATGGGTAATAAATACATGGCCGTCATTGCTAGAATGCCCCTGGCACCAAGGTGATATTAGCAATAAAGCTTCCCAAACATCAGCTTTTGACTTCTGAAAATACACACATTTTTGTTTTTTCAATTTTGGTATACATATATTAATTCAACCAAGCAAAACCTTCTAATTGAGTAGGCTTGGCTACCCGCAGGACAGCTACTGATGGGAACTGGGGAGCTATCGTTGGAGAAGCCTGGTCTAACTCAAATGAGTGTGATTGTTCACTAGTCATGAGGTTTGACCTGGACATTTAATTACATCATCTTGATTAACTGCACCTTTCCAAGAGAAAAACATTACCAAATCTCCCACCTTGCTCTGCTGTTCCAATATAGAAGGCAAAGAAGGAATTGCCACTGAGTCTGGTAAGTCATGCCTTTTTAGGTCTCGCTGAGCCCAGCGCATGCGCTGGCTCGGAGAGACATTTTGTATGTGGCTTTTTCAAGTGCTGCTGGCTGGCCTGGCTGGCCTAGTGCTTGCGTGCACATGAGCATGCACACGCGCTGCCGCCATGCGCTAGGCCAGCCAGCAGCACTCAGGAACGCCATTAGCGCATCATCGCGATCACTTTCGCTTTCACAGCGATCGTGATCGCGATGACTTTCGTAGCATTGGCCGCGCGCGCACACAACTCCCGCTTCTCCCCCTCCCCCACCACATATCGCGTCTCGCGGCCCCGCGCACGGCCCATGCTTGTTTTTTTATCCCTCTTAAAACCCAGCACACACCGCACAGTTTGCATCCATTGAGAGGGGATTCACAGTATTTCAATGTGTGTTGTATCAGCGGACACTTTTTGTGTGTATAGTTGATCGACGCTAGATTTCGCAACCACACAGCTTTTTATTCGTAAATCTCTGCCTTGATTTGAATACCTTTTGGCTAGTTTTTCATGTTTCCGCCACTTGAGGGCAGTATATCAATGAGCATTGGACGTCCTCACAAACTAGCGTAGGGAAATGTATGTCTCATGCTAAGCAGTGTATTTGACATTACTAATGAATATAAAAGTGTGCAATGTTAACTTTAAAAGCCAACTGCTCCGGCAGAATGCATGGCGTTAAAAGCTCTAAACCTCCCATGACATTCCACTGTGGACTTCCGCGTTCCACAAGACCTAAAAAAAGACCTCGTTCAAATGTTTTTAGCAGACAAGCTGACAAGACTGTCGAACGCCGAATACTCCTCTTCGTTTTAAATACCAGTGTTTGAAGAAGGCCACTTCTATCACTGTGGAGGCGAACCTCCCTCGAGCGAGGGGCAACCTTTCCTTCTTTGTGCAGCCGGGGATTAGCCTGACGTCCCTAAAATTCTCTCCAGTGCGCAATAAGAGCTAATCTTTTCAGCGCGAGACAGGGGACAGGGTTACTATGGAAATGGCGCACAATCCTGCAACGGGACTGCTGAGACTAGGCGCGGACGATGACAGTGAAGCATGCTCTCGGGTATCCTTCAGAACCCAGTCCTGGAGGACCATGTTCTCCAGCGATTTTACTTCCGGTCCGGCAGTCTGGATATCTGCGTGCTGCCCCGCAAGGTATATCAGTACTCAGAAGTTGTCATTCACTGAGCGGCACAGTCTCCAGCTTCTCTGTTACTTCAGATTTTAAAAATACTCTATTGTTCCCAATGTGAGACCACAAAAGCAATTTCTTTTAAGCTCTGTTTGGTAGTTATTGGTTCCATTTGAAAGAATGCAACACAGAAGCGTATCACAGCTCCATACATAACAACATTTGGAAACAGAATAGAATAGAGGGAAATATTGAAAACAAGCATTGGCATAGCCAATAGGTCTCGCTTTTGGGGCCTTATAAGTGTTTAGCCATGCAACAGTTGATGTTGTTGCACCAAGGATATTGTGCTGCATAACTAAATACTTATAAGGTCCCAAAAGCGAGACCTATTGGCTATGCCAATGCTTGTTTATCATTGACATAAAGCTGGTCAGTAAACTCACTAGTGACACCACTAACACAACCACAGTGTGAGAACTAGACTGACAAAAGTGAACCTGTAAAAAACCCAGCATACTAGAGGCAAGTGCTACATTAAAAGAAAGATGGGCCAAGAGATCCACAGTGCAGCCACTCCTGGCCACTCCCTAACCAATGGGGTAAAAGTTTCTCAGGGTAACTCTGCTCACTTTTGCAGTACTTCCTGTGGGTTTTACTGTAAACTGTTCCACAGTGCCTCTCTCTACCTAAGTCCAACACGGCAGAGCCCCATTTCTCCTGGTCAAATCTGCCTGTGCCCATCCAAAGATGTGGCTATAATAATGGGCAAACACTCCCTCGTTGTCACTTCAGACCAGTTCTAGGACAGCTCCCCTCCCACTGAGTTTGAAGCTACGTGAACTAGCAAGAGAAAAGTGAGCCAGACCTAGATGTGAGCTTTATCTGCAGTGACAGAGTGGGTGACAGGAAGCGCAAGTCACAATTTATCTACCCAGCTGCTTGTAAGAAGACCAGGAAGTCTCAGCGGCCATTTTGAAGGTGGAGACTATTTAAACCACACTCCATCGGGTTTTCAATCCTTCACATTGAGAACCTGAAGGGAATCGGATCTTTGTTGTGGACCTCTGCCACCCTTGTAGAATATGGAAGCTTCTACAAATCTACAGAACAGCTAAGGGCCAGTGGTATTCGATACCTATCTTATTTAATTAACTGTTTCAGTACCTAATTTGAAAGACTCCATTATCACTCCAGAAGTACAGAGTATGAAGAATCAAGCCTATGATGGACTCTAATCGAGCAAACTGTTCATGGGAGCTCTTAGTTCTAGGGTTACATCCTCATTTCTTTAAGTGTGAATTGTATAAACCCTAAACATGGTACCCATTTATTGTAGTGTTTATGTTTAAGGGATAAGGCTTGCGAGTGTGAGAGCTACGGGTTAATAGTTCTGCCCAGAGATCCCACTAGAATTTGAGTGCAGGTGAGAATTAGAGTGAATGCAAGACACCTATGGATGTGATACCTCTTGTCCTGAAAGAGTGTAGGAAAACACAAGGGCATCTCAGTACAGTACCTGCTAGATCTTAGTATTCAATCCAAAATTTTGGTGTGAGGTTAACACCCGCTACTAGTGATGAGGCAGAAGAGTAATCCCCAGTTAAGAAAAACTTATAAGAGTATTGGTTAAAGTACTTGTGTTTCAAGTTATAACTTTTCAGAGCCCTCCTTGGCTCTGACAGAGAAAAAAAACAACCAGTTTAGAGTCCCCTCAAGGAAGCATAGCACAGACGCTTTCTGGCAAGTCTACCTTCACTACAAAAAGGAAGCAAAAGGGATCTGGGTATTATATGAAGTAAGGGATACGTTCCTATTCTGTGCATTCTTTCTTACACAGGGAAAATGTTGAAAGTAATCTTCGGATCATGTGTTAAATCACAAAGTATCTAACCCCAGAAAGGATCCTCCATCTATAGAGGGAAAGCAGCTCAAGGGCAACCTTAAAAATCAACAAGTTAGTAAAGCCAACCTCTCTTTTTCCACAGGGAGACGTGTAACCAGTATTTTCACTCTATCTCCCTTTGAAGCTCTTTTTAAATGTATATTTTGGTGCCGATACCCCTACCCTGGTATTCACCCTTTTTTGCAGTGTATTACAAATATCCTGTGGTATCTGTGTGGGCACGAGGGCCCATGCTGTCTCCGCAATCTAGACTGACCTGCAGTTCTGAAGGAAACTCTCTGCAGTCTGACAGTAGGCATTCTTTGAAGCTCAGGAAGGGAAAGGCATTGCTCCCCACCGCATCCTGCTCAAGAAAGTAAAATATCTTTCTGCACTCAAGCCCTTTGTCCACTGTCTTGCAGCAATTCCCGCCTCACCACAGGGGAGCCATCAACAGTCAGGTGACAATAGACACTGGCAGAAAGGGCCCTTTTGGCTGAGGCAGGAAAACAACAACTTTCTAAAAGTTTAATGTATCAATTACTAATATAAAATCCAGCTTCACTATTAGGTTTGATTTTAAATTACTATTAAAATAAGTAATTGAACCATTTATCGAGCTGCCCCCAAATTTAAATTCAACACTATAAGTTGTTATAGCATAATCCAGTGATCTCTATGGGAGGGCCCGTCTTGCCACTCTGGAGGTCCTCCTTTATAATTACCATGCACACTGCACTAGGGGTATTTTGGACTTATATTGGGACTGGCTTATATTGATTAAAAAAGAAGGTATAGGCCTGGAGAAAGGTTTACTTTGCTGTGTCAAAATGGCAGCTTTAAAACTCTGCAGCAGGCTGCAGGGGCATGCCTGGAGACATGTTTTACAGTACTACTTTAGTGGGTTGAACAATGAGTGCTGAAGCGCATGTGTAGCATTTCATTTACAGTCCCTAGTTACATGTAGTACCATATAGCCTATATAAAACCCTACTCAAGCATTTGCCACAATCCTCATCACGCTGAACCACGAAAGTCACCAAATTAACCTGTGCTTAACCCACTGATAGCTTGGCACACAAGCAGTCAGGCACAACAAAAACCCCACACCAATTTAGAAAAATAGAGTGAAATCTGATAAGTTATTTTTACAGTAAAATGACAAAAATCCAATAAGTAGAACTGGAGATACCTCATTTTAAAAGGTTTAGGTAAATATAGTGTTTAAAAGCACAAAGCACTAACTGTGGCTAACTCATCGCACCAGACCAGGACAAAGTAACAAGTTCAGGCCAACCATGGTGGAGCACAGGATGGATACAGGGACCAGGTTAATCCCCGTTGAGAATTGTTCCTTATGCCCTTAACCTGGAGTGGTGTGCCACTTTCCGTCGGTTCTGATGGGGACCAGCGAGGGCTGGAATGTGCGATACGTGTCAAGTTGGATTGCTGTGAGTCGGTGCGGATGACGAGCTGCAAGGGTTGTAATGGGTTTGCTTCGCACTGCATCGGTTCTGATAGGGACCACATCTGGGCTGGAAGACCACATCTATCCCCACTTCCAAGGGTCCAGAACTAGGGAGGCTCTGTCAGACCAAATACATACACCTGAAATCAGGTAAGTGTGGAAACGAGTGACCCTCGTGACTACTGCCCAACCCAATACCCGACCACACCAAGAGTTAACAATAGCCTCAGGTGGAAGGGAGCTGGAATGAGGGAGACAGAAGAGAGCATGTCTTCAACTCTTGTGGTGCTGAAGTTGCTCCAAAAGGGAAGCTCCTGGGTGGGTGAGATTAGAGGCAAGGCTTTCTGGAGTCTTTTCTGAAGGGGAGCTATATGGTCTCTGAAAACTTTTCTGTTTGGGTTTTCAAGAAAACAATCACAAACAATTAACTCTTTGGAAAAATGGACCTGTGATCAATAAACATTGTATGAATGCACCCTGTCTACTGTCTAACGGGACTAACCTGATCACCTGGAGGCTTTGTATCTGCTGATATGTGATTATGTTTGGGCCTGGTATTCTAGACTTTGATTTTACTCTCTAACTTTGAGAAGTCTCTTCACTGCAGAAAGACTGGAGAACACAATTATTATTGTTTTGTGTCTTGTTAGCCTTTAATCTTTCTCTGATGTTTTACTACCTGTTAAGCAAAACTCCTTAATGTACCTGGTGGAACTGATTCTCTTGGTTGTCTCTGGCTCCTATCTGAATGTGAAGTCTCCATGAAGTTCCACGGGTTTTCAAGTGATCGAAATAAAGTCTTTCTTTTTGAGTGCAATATGAATCCTGAGTTATTTCTCTACATATCACCCTTGAAATATATTTCAAGCTGTTGCAACACAATTTTTCAATCTTATCAAGTTTTGTGCACTTACCGTGTTTCCCTGATGTTCTATTATTGTGATTATCTCCTCTTACTACTCTTGGTTCTAAACCATGTTTTTTTATTTTTTGCCTATTCAGGTTCTAGGATGCCAGCATTGTGGGGAGTGAAAAAGAGAAAAAGCCAGGACCAGGATTCAGCCATGTCTTTCACAGGTTAGGATGCAGAGTTCAGGAACTCCTTTCTCTCTGGAAGCTCCGAAGCAAAGCAAGGCTGTAGGGTTCTGGGCATGGTATAACTAGTAACCACAACCAAAATGGCCACCGCTCTTGAAATTTCTCAAGATTTCAGGAAAGGCGTGTCCTCAAGAACATTCTGTGCATTTGATTTACCATATATGGAGGGTTTTCCTCATTGAGGCCTGAGAAGCACCAATGACTCTGTGAAAGCTGCCCCAGGGAAGAAAAGAAGAACAATTGGGCCAATAAGTGGGTGTATTGACCAGCTAGACCCTGGATGATGGATTTCTCCTATTAAACAGAAGGGGCATAGAGCCTGAGGGAAGGTGTACTAACACCCGGGGGTAGATGTACTAGCAATCAAGGCCTTCAGGGATGGAATGACTGGAGTAGAAATCACACAGGCGGCACGGGTCACAAAAGGCAACACTTGAGGTTTAGGACTCACAGCTGGAAGAGTCCAGGTGCAGGTTCCAGATTGTTTGAACCTTTTCTGTCCCTGAGGCTCTGATCAGGAGGCCAGCCAATTAGCCCTTGGAGTCACTCCAGTGGTCCTGGGTTCAAGGTGCAGGTATAGTCAATGTTCCTGAAGTAACAGGGCAGCAGAGCAGGGCAGCAGCTGTGCAGTCTTTCTACAGAAGAGCAGCAAGGCAGGAGAGCAGTCCTCCTTCTGAGTCTCCCACAGTTTCAGAAGTGATCTGAAGAATGGGTCTGAGAGCCCATTTTTTTTATCCCTGGTGCCTTCCCTGAAGTGTGTGAACTTCTGGAGACTTCCACCCACAAAAGTGTCCGGAAATTCCTGTCTCCCTTCCCTGGCTACAGTCTGACTACAGGCACAAAAGGCTACCGGGAAGCTATTTGTGCGTGAATAGGGATCAATCTAGTGATGTGTAAGTGGGGCTGTGCACAGCACTTTCCCTCATCCTGCCTGTGATGGCCCATTCAGGCTCATCTAGTCCCTCTATTGCGTGGTTGTCTGGGAGAAATATACAAAGGCCTGCTGCCACTCAAACCTAGTCATGTGAACCAGGAAACAAATGATTTGAAACAAGAAAATGGTAACTTTCTAAATGTGGCTTTTTTAGAATTGTGACTGAACATCTGAATTTTTCATTACAGAGGATTTTAAATTACTGTTCATAAGATATTAAACATGCTCCCAATCAAACTTTGGCACTTAATAAAGTTAGATCTATTCCCACGACTTTCTTGGGGAATTAGAGTGGTCATTTTCTGAGGTTGCAGATGTCATATGGTACTCTGGTAAGGTTGGTGGTTCAGATGGGGCACTTTGAGTTAGCTAGGAACCAACATACTCATGATATGTGTGGACTCAGTCCCCATATTGTGATGGCTATGTTGTCTGGATACAAAGTCCTACTTAATTCATAGGAGCCTGTATGACAAAACCCGCTATATAAATACCCATATGTGCATATAATAAAGCAATATTTACATGGTTGATTTGCACATTTATCTTGTGCGGAAGCATGCACATTTTTCAAGAACTTTTTAAAAGTTTTGTTAGCAGGCATAAACTCCTCAATATGTGCACCTATATGTACATAGAAGTGGCAATAACACATTGTCTCATATACACATGTATCTTGTGGTCTACTATTCATTTTTTCCCTTATATAAATGTGTCTGCTTATAATAGGAAGCATAGTTCAATGTACAGTGACACATGTGTAATGACAACTTTATCTATATGCCATGAGAAGCATAGTTTGTCTTGTCCGAGAATACTGTTGAGTATAGTTGTCATGTGGGAAAAAGCCAGCTCTTGACTATGATATTCTGAAGTTAAGATGGTTGTCAGTGGATCTTATCTGTGGGTAGTAAAGGGGGCAGAGCCAGCCACCATAGAATAGGCAGCTCGGAGCCACCACCCGGAACTCTGGCTGTCCCAGTTGCCCATGCTCGGCTCCGGGCACCTCCCCGAAGGCTGCAGTAATTCCGGAGTCACAAGAAGCTGCCGGGGACAAATCCTAGTCTTAATCATGCACAGGCCCCGGAGGAAGCCTGCACCTGCACTGCTGTGGCCGCTCCAAAGACGGCAGCCCAATGTCAAGGACCAACTTCTGGGCTCACAGGGGTGAGTGGCGTGGCTCCCTTTGGACTTCTGGCCCCCCTTGTGGCACAGAAGGGGTTGGAAGGGATGAGGCTGATACATGCAGGGCTGGAGAGGAGTCATACAGCACTTCATTGGGTGTCACATTGGGGCGACGGCCCCCTCCCGCTTCCAATTTCAGTGTGGTCATGGCCTGGCAGGGGCAGCAGAGGTGAGGGCTAGCCCTGAGTGATCCCTACTTCATCGAGCTGCCCAGGATCGGCTCACCATACCATACTCCAGTAGAGGCCCTGTATCTGCCTTTGTGCTCCCCTTATGGCATACAGGGTCCCGGGGTGACCAACCTGCCTAAAGCCCCTGATATTACCCATGAGGTGCTTTGTTAGGCCACTGGGGCCACAAGATTGGAGGATTGCATAATGTTCCTTTGGCCCTTGGTGGCATGTGCCTCAGTTGACAGATATTTCTGCCTTCTGCTTCCTCCTGTCTCCCTCCTTCTCACCTTGAAGGATAATGGGCCACATGCAGCATCACAAAGAGTGGATCAAGTAGGGTGCTAGGGACTCCAAGTTGGACAAGCTCCTGGCGGTAACTGACGCCACTGGTGAGTGCCTGGAGGATAAAATAGACCCCATCATGGTGCAACTGGGCCTGCTCAGAGAGGACTCAAAGAAGGTGGCCAGGAGGGTGTCTGCTTTGGAGCCAGTGGTCTGGACCCTAGAACCCGAGGCCCAGGCAACAGCGTGCTGCCTAACCAACTTGGATATGCAAATGCAGTGGTTAGCCATCCGTTTGGATGACCAATAGGGGAGGGCACACCACAACAACATTAGGGTTCTCATACTGCCTTAGGGAGTGAAGGGCAACTCCACTCCTGACTACCCTGATGGCTGACTGCGGGGTTTGTGGTGCCCAAGGGCCTATCTAATTTTCATGCACAGGACCTGGTGCACAGAGTTCCAGCATCAACCCCTAGGCCTGTTGCACTGTCCAGACTGGTGGTAGCCCATCTCTTCAACTTCCAGGATAGAGAATTCCTCCTCCAACAGGCCCAACTGCATGGTCCCTATGCAGTTAGAAACCCAAGGGTGTCGCTTTATCCTGACTTCACCCTCCAGGTGCAGATGCAAAAACCATCATTCTTGTCCACCAAGCTTCACCTTCAAAAACTGGGACTGTTATATGCCTTATTCTTCCTGATCAAACTGAGGATACAAGCAGAGGACAAGACACATTTTTTTGTAGATCCTTCTGCAGCGAGGCACTGGGTGAAGAGCTATATTGCAACAAACCCGGATCCTCAGAATTCTCTTCAGTTGACCCATTGACAATGTGGGCAGTCCTACCTCTGGGAATGCAACTCACTGTCCAGGCAGCAGATGATGAAAGAACACTCAGGTGATGGAGAGGGTGTCTTCTGCACTCAGGTGGGACCTCTCTGCACCTCGATGTCCAATTCCAGAAGGGCTCCACATCGATCTTGAGAGACTCCGTAATCTCTGGTTTGGGGGACGTCCTGCAGGGGGTCACCTCCAGCTCAGTGGATTACATTGTCTGATACCCTGGTGAGCAGCCACCTTTGTAAATTATCCTCAGTGACGCAAAGCTGGAGTCTTAGCTCCTAAAGTCTTTGGACTATTCGTTAACAGTGTTTACTGATGGTTCATGGGTGAGGGTGGGCGTCTGCTCTTACTGTGTCAGTGTCAGTTTTACGAACTTCACATTTCCTGGAATGGCTGGTCTCTGGTTCCTCTCAATTTTTCAGCAATGGACTGGGCTCACAACGGAGTGGGCCCCTATTTTTTAGGCCGGTTGCCACTTCTTATATTTTTGGATAGGATGTCTACAGGTCTCAGTCCAGGGCTGTGGTCGAGGTAGGGGCTCTTCGTTGTTTTCGGTAGGTGGATTTCTCTGCTTCCTGCTATTACACATGCAGTGCTGTTTGTAGGTGTGGCTGATGTACAGCATTATAGTAGAGGGAGCCGTGGGGCATGTGCAGCGGGGCGGCCCTACCCCTCGGCTATGAGCCTATAGCTGAGATGGCTGATCACCTACGACTTATAACCTGGAATGTATGAGGGCTGTTGTCACTCTCCAAGTGCTGTAATGTTTTGCCGTACCTGAGGCAGATAGGGGTGTGAATTTTGCAGGAGATGCATCTAAGGGCTGCAGAGGGCAGAGCGCTATGCAGGAGGTGAAGAGGCCATCTATACCATACAGTTTACTCTGCCTTTTCAAGGAGTGCCCTTATTTGGATTAGGGCCGAGGAGCCTTTCCAACCACAAAGTTCAGTCATGAACCCGAAGGGAAGGTCCGGGCTAGTTCTGACATGACTGGATGGTAAGAAAGTTGCACTGCTTAACATATATGCCGCCAACACTGACCAGGTGCCGTTTCTGGACAGCCTTACTGCCCTTCTTCCCTCCATGCTTCCCTATACCTGAATAGTAGGTGGTGATTTTAACTGCAGGCCAAACTGGTGGGCCATGGTACTCTCAACTAACATAGCAGCTGCTGTTTGTAGTTGGGTGCAGCATTGGGGGCTGATAAACTTCTGTAGAATGAGGAACCTGACAGAGTTTACTCCTTCTGCTCTAGTGTGCACGTGTTAGAGGTGAGACTGGACAAGGTGCTTGGCTGCCCGGAGAAGTGCGAGAGGGTGCTAAACGCTAAATATCTGGTGCAGACTTTTTCTGATCACTGACCTCCACTGTGCACTTTCCAATGTATTTGTGTTGGACTTGCATCACCTCTTGGAGGCTGGACACATCAATTTTGGAGGACCAAGTATTTAGGGCTTCTCTGCTAGAGAAAATCATTGCATTGGACTGATAGCCAGGGCTCCTCTGCATCAGCAGAGGTTGAACAACAGGCATTCAGGGTGGTCATGCATATTAAATAAGGCAGGGGGTGCTCAATTGCATTCTGGTATATGACAACAGGAGGCGTGTTTGAGGGTCTCCATGTAGGACTGGACGACACACCGGGTGGAAGGAAGGAGCTGCTTGCCGAGAGTGAAAAGCTGGTCGCCTTTGTGGAATGCTTGAGCCAGTCTAATTACAGGACATACATGGCGAGGGCCCACGCTGATATGGATAAAGTGGGAGTATGTTAGTCTGGCTCCTAAGAGAGGAGGCTGTGGGCCATACCAACCTACAGGCTCAGGAGCCGAGCGGCCACCTTCTCTATGTGCAGGAGGATATAAACACAGTTTTCCTTCATTCCCACCTTGCGCTATTTGCTGTGGGAATAGAGGTCAATAATTCGGAAATATTCTGCTACATTGTGGATGCATCCCTGCCTATGCTTGACCCAGGGCTGGGCAAGCAGTTGTGGGGTGAGATCACAGTGCAGGATGTTGAGGGAGCCATCAAGGAGATGGCAAGGGGTAAAGTTCCTGCTACTGTCGGACTACCTGCAGAATTCAACTCTACCTACCTGACAGCTGCTGCCTCATGTCTGGTGATAGTCTTTAATGAGGGGAGGCATGCTGGCATGCTTCTGCCATCCTTGCAGGAGGCAGTACTAGTGTGACTACCAAAGAAAGGCAAGACCCCTTGGCGGTGGACTCCAACTGCCCTTTATCCATGCCCAATGCATGTTATAAAATACTGAGCAAAATACTGCCCCGTAGAATGCTTCCTCATATGATCAAGCTGATACACCTTGAATATACAGGCTTCATTATCACTCGCAGCATCCTACCGAATATCCAACAGATTGATCCAGCCCCAGATACTCAAAAGTTAATACCAAGCAATGCCCTGGCCAACTCAGTGGCTATATGTAAGGTGTTTGACTTTCTACGATGGTTTTTTTGTACATGTACTCCTGGGATGGGGTTTGGAGTGCCATTTGTTAGATGGACGAGGCTCCTGTATTCCTAGCTGTGGGCACTGGTTCAGATGGGATACTACTGTGGCCTACATGTGTTGGGGATTTAGGTCTACATCTCCTTGTACGCAGATGACCTGCTGCTATATATGCTTGGTGTCTCTAGTGACTTGAAGGGCATGGCAGTGGTCCTGTCTAACCTCAGGTGACTGTCTGGACTAGAGGTCGACTGGTGTACGACATGCACATTTCCCCCTATGACCTGACTGGTGCCCCATTGTCATCCGGGAATTGAGCTGGGAGGGTGCCTCTATTCGGTATCTCGGGGTGGATGTATGCAGATCTTCTGATTTACTCCACTAGGTCAACTTCACTAGGGCGTTATCAGCTGTACAGAGTTCAATATCCTTCTGGAGTACCCTAGTGATGTCAGTCCATGGGCCGATCACCGTATCTACGATGGTCCTTCTGCCACACCTGCTATACCTCTTTGCTGCACTGGCGTATGAGTTCCCCAAATTTTATTTTCCTGAACTGGATAGCCTACTTGCCATGATATACTAGGGAACCTCCAGATGTAGAGTGGTTCTCCGGAAGCTACACTTACTGGTGGATGAGGGGAGATTGTCAGTACCCAACTTCGAATTCTACTATCTAGCTGTCTAACTGCAGTTGGTCACTCAATAGAGATTGGAAAATTGGGACTCGACAAACACATGTGAGCAAGGGATGCCTGTGAAAAACTCCTGACTCTTCTCCTGATGTGTCCCACTCCAGCTTCAGCGATCTGAAGGGAGAACGTCTTTATCTGCGACGTGTGCTATGCATTGGCAAGGGCCTTGCAGAGAATCCACACTAGAACTCCATACTCCAGCGAGTTTCTGAGATGGTCAGACACTGATGTGAACATTACGGGTGATCTTTTTACTGGAGGTAAACTGGCTTCCTTCAAGGATCTTAGAGAGACCTATTATGTACCAGCTGGGCATTTCTTGCTGCATGGTGCCTTGATGGGTTGGGTTTATGACTGGTGGAAGATGGGTTCCTCAGAACCTACTGAACATGAATGACTTAGTTATCTTCTTCTTAGTTTCAGAATGACTAAGACGATTACTTTATTGTATTGGGATCTGTTACATGGAGCAAAATCTAACCTTCTACCCTACGATGCTGGTGGGAGGCGGACCCGAGCTCAGCGCTCTAGGAATCTGCCTGGAAATTGATACTGATGTCTACCCCCAACATATCTCGTAATGCCAGGTTTAAATCTATCCAGTTCTTGTTCCTGCACTGGGTGTACCTCACACCATAGGACGTCAGTGGACTGCCCTCACTGTCGTGAGTTGGAGGTGGGGTTCATCCATATGGTATGGTCCTGCCCAACCTTAGCCCTTTAATGGACTTCAGTCATGCTGGTGATACAGCGGGCCATGGATGGTCAGTTTGTGTGCACTCTGCAGTTTTGCCTACTGGGCTTGCATACTTGCAGCGCAATTTGAAAAATGACGGACCGATTTACGAACTTGGCCCTATTACTTCTCAGGAGATAGTTGATGATGAGCTGGAAATCTGCCTCTGGCCCTGATCTGTGCGGCTTGGACCAGAAGCGGACCAAGTGTGCGGATTTCAAGAAAGAAGCACTGCACAGGGAGGAAGCTTGAAGGCATTGGATAGTCCCCCTGCTTTCCTCCTGGGACTCGATACTGGTGCCTGCCTGCGTCTGGATAGACAAGGGAGAATCAGGGACATGGAGGTGTTATCCCCCCACATCCCCAATCATTGCTATATCAGTTTGCTCAGATTCTGCCCCTGCTGTGACTAGCATTCCTGCTGTCCCGACGGAGCAGCCCCATGTGGCTCAAACCAAATTTACCCTAGGGCCATCTGGATGCTGTGGCTGATTGGCACACCAGACTAGGGTGACTGAGGAATGTGATGACAAAGATGGCATGTGCGTGCTTGTGATGAAGCAGGGTGACCCAGCTGATGAAATGTCGGGAACATTCCTGGTATATGCTTAACCATATCATTGGCCCCTCCATTCTCCAATGCCCATCATGATGGGATTATTTCACTGTTCATTGTTATTCTACTGCTGCTCACCTACCTAGTTTGTTGCAATTCTGTGCAATTTTCGTGTGTGACTCTTTCTTTTTTCGAACTGTACTTTGTATCAAAAATGGAATAAACAGATTTTTTTTAAAAAGTGTGGGTAGTGAAATCTATGGTTTATTATGTTATATATGTTAATATATTTTATATAGCGCTGGATTACCTGAAGGTGTCTTGGCGCTGCCTTGGGAGGAGCCAGAGTACTAATGGAATATCAGAACAGAGGACATGGCTAGTGATTTAAAAAACCATGTTTTCAAAGCCTTTCTGAATTTGGAGAAGGTTTGGTGACTAGGGGTGGGCGGAATTTGCGAAATCCACTTTCGCAAATTATTGCGAAAATGTTAAAAATTATCGCAAACACGCGGAAATATCGCGAAGATGCGGAAGTTTTATTCCCGCATGTTCGCGAGATTTTCTGCATGGTTACGGCTCGCCAACTTACCCATGCGGTTGCTCGCAGGCGCAGCCATCTTGTTTTCAATTGTCTCGTGGTGCTTGATCGCGAGAAGAAAGACGTGATCGCGCGACGCATGACATCACTGTGGGCGCGAACTGTCGCGAGACAGCGCAAATGGCTAAAAACAATACAACATCTCATGGAGAACGCGGAACGGATCAATAAAACTTGTCGGCGAACGCAGGGATTCATGTAAGGCGATAGCGCGCACGCGAGAATGTATTATTTTACAGCGCGAGCAAGAACCAAATTATCGCAAATCTGCGGAATGCGGAAATTTTGACATTTTCGCGCTTTCCACGGAGCGCGGAAATGTCAAATTATCGCAATTTCCGCGAACGGAACAAAATTTTAGCCCAGGCCTATTGGTGACTCTTTAAGGTTAAGTGGAAAGGAATTCCAGATTTTTGTGGCTTCTTGAACAGAGAAAGATATTCCACCCATGGAACATTTAGTGGGGGGAGCCATTTTCGAGCAATGGATCTTTTGTTGTATGTATTTGTTAATTCTTTTTCTAATAAAGTAGACTGTATTGCCCTGTTTGTGATACAAAGTAGCTTGAAGGTGGATCTTCTGGCAACTGGTAACCTGTCTAGGGCCCTCAAGGTAAGGGAGATGTGTGCTTGTGGTTTTACATGTAGGAGGAGTCTGGGACAGTGTTCTGAATTCTCTGTAGTTTTCTCATTGTTGACAAAGGTGAACTGTGACACAGAAAATTAGCATAATCCAATTTAGATACGACAAGAGTAATGGCGGCTTAAACCTTGTGAGGAAATCCTAGGTGTAGGAAGAGGTGTTGCAGTGTTCTAATTGTAAGAAAGCTTTGCTTGTCAATCATATCCACTTGTGCATTCAAAACCAGCATGGTGTTCCTGATTATTTCAAGGTCATTAATAGTCAAGGTTCCAGCACTATGTCTTCAGCAAGTCTATTCCTTTAGTATCTGCCATCATCTTCCGTGCACCCATCAGGCTGAACGGAGTGATTACTATGACTGTCTAGCTAACTGAACCTACTCTGCAGCGTAGGCACAACTTCTTCTTAAACCTATGCTGGTATCAGGCAGCCAGGGCTGAATGGCGCACTATGCATTCACAAAAGTGAGCATGTGCAGTTCTCGGCCATTCAGTGAAAATGCAATAAGGTACTGAAGTGCCCCCGCAGGTAACTCAGGAGTTTCTGCTGCTGAGAATCTGACTTATGCAGCTGAGTGAATTGGGCAGAGCTAACAAAAAGCTCCCAGTGCTGCACGAACTCTTGTGGCCCTAGTCGGCAGTGCTGCTGGGACAGTTTTCAGACTGGTGACGCTGTCATCAATGTTACATCACTGAACTGATAGGAACTCTGAAAAATCCAAGCATCACCCAAAAAAAGTGACCTGAAGGAGACACACTCATTCAGCAAGAGAGTGGTATGGGTGTCGTATGTAGCTGGTGTTGCATTTAGGAGCACATTGTCACAAATATATTACTAAGTTCTGTTGTGGTATCCACTGTCATTTACAGACAGAACATTTTCCTTTGAAATGTCCACTAACTTTGCACAGACATATGATTTTACTGGCAAAACTATATAGTGTAAAAAGGATATTGTGTAGAATTGGGGTTTCAGCAAATATTTGTCATTTTCACCTCACCAAGTAAAGTGTCTTGATTTGTTTGAGTCTTTTATAACCTCTGGGTCCGATTCACAGTGGTTTTTTATGAGGAGGATCTTAAGGAGTGCGAAGAAACCACACATACAAAGACAACACAGTCCTATCTTTTTGTGTGCGGAGAGCCCTCACGTAACAATACTACTCAAAATACCTTTGCGAATCAGGCCCTTTGTTTCCATCATACTTAAGAATTAATAATAATAATATTAATATTAATACAATTTTTATTCGGCAAATAAAAATA
Organism: Triturus cristatus; assembly: GCF_964204655.1. NCBI lineage: Eukaryota > Metazoa > Chordata > Amphibia > Caudata > Salamandridae > Triturus > Triturus cristatus. The sequence continues at coordinate 463,605,894 of NC_140594.1, forward strand.
CCATAAAAGATACAATGTATATAAAAAGAAAGGTTACAAGTACAAACATTCTAAGAAAATTCAGCATGTTGAATTCTAAAGAGCACGGCTTCAGCAGGTAAATAAGAAATGTTCTCATCTCATATTTCATGTCCCTCGGTCATCTAATTCATCTTCAATCCTGATTCGGGCCTATGGCACACCATGGGTAAAAGTTACTACAATTTAAAACAGTATGAAAATGTGGCAAGTGGGAGTTCTATGGGCTTCCACCACCCCTTGTGGTCCTTAATCTAAATACAGCCCTTAAAAAGTTAATAATACAAAAAAGTATAAAAGCATCTGATGCCAATTTTAAAAATAACAATGCCCCACGTGCCTGTCTAAATTTGGCTTTCTTTAGAAGGCCCTTCAGAAAAAGGCTTCTGGGATATGAGTAAAATGGGCACAGTAAAACGAAATTAAGGGTATCCTGTGGAGACCTGTTGTCGCAGCCACAGGGCCCTTCATTTCTATGGACACTGTAAACCCCGCCAGTATCGCTAGTGCATGGTGCCAAAGGTTTAACCTAAACTGGGTTATTAAAAATCTATCGTGAGCACTGCTTATACAGTATAAATATGGTTCAATGCCCTTGGTAGACTTAACTACTAGATGGTCTCTCACCGACGGCTTAGCAAACTCTCTGTCCTCACGAAGTGTCAAAGAATACTTTAAAAAACGACCCTTGACCAGATCCTTATCCTGCGTGCTCATACTAGAAGGATTGGAGAATAAATTTGCACACCCCATTCTCTCAAAGGACTCCTTCACATATCTTAACCAAGGGATTTTAAGCCTGTGGTCGAGGGAAAGACAGTCTTGTATGACCTACCTGCTTAATGCCGCCTCCTAATTTGCCCACATCTTTGCCCAACAGGCTAGATGTTTGACTGCCATCATATTAGTAATGTATCTGACACCCAGCTCTTCATGAATAATATGCACTGGCGTACTATGCGGAACTTTCAAAAGGCACCTGAGGTACATGTTCTCTTCAACTTGTAGTTTATTAGCTTCAATAAATCCCCACACCTCACTTCCATATAGCACTTTAGCACAGCACATAGAGCTATATAATTTTAGAATCCGCTCTGGAGTCCAACGTCCTAGCTTGTGTGCAAAATTCGATATTGATCCAGTACACCTAGTCATATCTCGGCACTTCTCCTCTAATACATTTTTTAAATTTAATCGGCCATCAAATAAAACCCTGAGGTATGAGAAGGACTGTAACCTCGCCTAAGCAATGAGAACCAATTGTGTAGTTGTAGATTTTGACTGACTTCTAACCCACTTCCATGACATAAGATTTTGCAAGATTGGGTGACAAGTCCAAATTCTGAATGAATGTCACAAAGCCGTCTATTATGAGCAGGAGACCCCTAGGGGTGCGAGCGAGGAGTACGGCATCATCTGCGTAAAGCAGAATGGGAATCCCACGTGTATGGCACTCAGGGCATGGTCAAGACCATTTATATATAGGATGAACAGAAAGGGTGCTAATATGCAACCCTGTCTAACCTCGCTGGTGCACTTAAAGGATTCTGTTAACTGCCCCTCCTGGGTATATCTAACCGCAGCTATGGTATTAAGATGTAAGGACTTTAAAACATTAATAATCCCCGGGTCCACCCCGAGCCTGCCCATAATTGCCCATAATTTCCCATGGCTTACTCGGTGAAAAGCCGCAGTCAAATCCATATATGCCAAATACATCGTCCCTGGATTGACCACTGTGTATTTGGCTGTGAGGAGATTAAAATTGAGGCATTGATCAGTGGTAGATTTCCCTGGTCTGAATCCAAATTGGACATCTGTTATAACTTGATGCTCCTCTGCCCAATCTGTCAGCCGACTTAAAACCACCCGCCCCAAAACCTTCGCTGACACATCAATGAGAAAAATTGGGCAATAACATTGTGGGCTGTCTTTGTTGCCTTTCTTAAAAATGGGGATGATCGTGGCAGTGGATCATGATGCCGCCATTACTGCGTCCACTGCTGCATTTAAAACCCTTGTTAGGAGGGGCGCCCATAAATCCACATTACTGCGGAAAAGATTCGGTGTGATCCCATCTGGGCCTGGGGCCTTATTCCTAGTTAAGCCCTCGATTCCTATTTTCACCTCGCCCAGAGAGAATCTAAGTGGGGGTGTGTTCTCTTCCCAATGCCGTTCCTGTATCTGGTTAGAGCTTGAAAGATAATTATAAAGCCCTTCGAAGTGCTCCGGCCATTGCGTCGGCAGGATGTTGTTGCTGAACCCAGGTTTATTTGCATCATGAAAACATGGATTATTTATGACTCTCCAGCAGGCAATAGAGTCCTTCAGTACCATTGCCTCTGTCAGGTCTTCCCAGGCTTGCTGTTGCAATTGACCATTGCGTCCCTTGAAGGCTTGCTCATATTTTTTACGGCAAGAAGTCACCCAGTCTCTGTCTCTTGGTAAGATCTTTAGGGCGTCTTTCTATTCTCATAAGGCACAAGAACATTGTGGGTCGAACCATCTTGGAGTGCCCGCTTTGGCCACATGAGCTGGGGCTTTTAGTAAGCTATCAACTATTTGCGCAACACTCCTGAAAGCCTCAACTAATTCCGCCCCTTCCACTTCAAGATCTAAATACTTCAAGATAACCTGCTCACCTTTCTTATAAAGAGAACTATAGAAGGCCTCGCCATTGACCTGTGTCCAGCGCAGCCTCCTACCTTGGTACGTTGCCCCGAACACCCCCCCTATTCTGTGCGGTGCTGGGTGGCTACATGCGTCAATAAGGAGTAAGGCCAAAGGATTATGATCACTAAAGGCGCTATACCCGATATTGAAACTGGATACACAGTTTTTAAGTGAGTCAGAAACAACAATGTAATCCATAAATGAAGAACATCATCTTCCCTTAGAAGTGAGGGGAACCGTTTTGCACTGTTTGACAACAATTAGCTCCATTGTATGTATTAGCGCATTCATATCTAAAAGGCCACTAAGTTCATTTTCCTCCTGTGTATGCTCCATGTGTGGACCATCATGGAGCGTACAGGATGACCAGTCCCCCTGAGACACCCTCAAATTTGGGCACAAGTGACAATTAAAATCGCCCGCTATAACCAACTGAAGTGCCATTAACCCTCGCTCCTGTGTCTGAGTAAGTCTGCTGTTCAGTTCATTCAGGTTGGCGGAACCCTGTGCGTATGACATTGCATTATAGAAATTTATGAGAAATAACCTATAAACTTTATTAAAAAATGTGAGCCCCTGAGCAACCTCTGAGTCCCACACCAAATCTGACCATCTTCCCTGTAATGTTAGCTTTCTAAATATAATCAGCCCTCCCCTCGCTCTCCCTGAAGCTGCCTTGTGGGCCGGGAAAAAGAAGGTTTTGTATCCCTCAAAGAATACATTATTGTTTACTGGTTCCCATGTTTCCTGCAAACATATTATATGAAATTCCCCTATATATAGAAGCCATTGCTCATTCTTAAATTTGGTGGATAGGCCTGCTATGTTCCAGGAGACTATCTTTATTTCTCTCCCATTAAGCCCTTCTGTTTTGGCTACGGACTGGGAGCTACAGGTCCTAATGATTGTCTTGCCTGTACAACCTTCCATGTTATCATTTCAATCCTTATGCTCACGGGTGGTTTGAGCTACAGCTAGCCCCGAATTAATCCCATCTCCCCTCCCCCTTATATCTATTTTTGTCAGGGGAGTATCACAGACTATGACCACTTCCTCCATCAGATGTAGTCGATCAATGTCATTTAGGTCTCTTAGTGGAGAAAAGGCGTTATTTAGCGGCACTAAATTAGCCCACCAAGTTACACCCTCCTGTTGACCCGCATGACAGTATCGTTGGCTGGAGTTGGCCAGTGGTCTGTAAAAGAAACCCAGCGGGAGCGGGTTAATCCCTGATTCTAGTTCAGCTGAATAATACCATCTACTTTGGGAGAGAATCTTACGCACAAGATCAGGGTGTCTAAGCGTAACAATCACGCTGTCCCTATGAAAGGCCTTCATGATTCTACCAATCCAGGACACCCTCCTTGCCATCAAAATATGTTGGTGCTCTCTGATATTAAACCCTGCGTGCCTACACATCCAGTGCGCCACCTTATTAATCAGTTGTGTCGTGGATTCCTCTTTTTGACTTATGAGTGCTGGGACACCGGTCAGGACAACTCTGTACGGAGAGCGAGCTGGGGGCAAATCTAAGACTGGTGGATCTGGGGTACTCTGCGCAACAAGCGGGGACCTCTCTTTTGATTGCTGCTGTGCATTGTCTCCCCTGTATATCCTTTCGTGACCCCCCTGCTGTATTATGGAATTACCTACGGTCCCTGTCCTGGATTCCCTCACCCCCATTTTTGTAATACTCCCATAGGGTCCAGTCGTCTCAAGTTGTAATTGGGGTAAATGAGGCACCCTGGTGCCCATAATATTTTTTCCTATTGTATGGTCCCCACCCCCATTTTTCCTCACCACACTCCCATTCACTGGAGGTGGGGCCGGAACCTTGGGAGCTTCAACTGCACCATCCGCTGCACATGTGCACCTACAGCCCCCTTGATTAACTAATGTGCTACTAGGGTTCTGGAGTTGCAACAGTTTTTCTTCAATTAACCCTAGTTAACTTAAAAGAGGCCCCAGGAGAACAGTCATCAAAGTCTCCAGTCTTTTCCATTGATCAGGGTCCTCCCCAAAATCCGCCGGGATGTGGTCACCACTGTTGGAAGTTTGGCTCAGGGCCGGTCCCATGTCAGATTCCGAAACCATTTTCTAGTGATGCCTATTTGCTTGCTGCTTAGATTTGGATTTCTGCTTCGGCCTTTTTAAGACACTTCCTCTCGTATGTTTTGCAGGCGGCTCTCCACTGCCTGTTGCCGGAGATTTTGGTAGGCTTATCGAACGTTCCCTCGCGACTCTTTTGGATCTGGTGATAACCTCACCTCGGTTCGAGCCGGGCATAGTTGCAGGTTGAGCCATAGTGGGGACCGACAGTGCCGAAGGCTCTCTAATTAATATAGATGAAATGTCTGTGAGGTCCGGATCCTGGTCCACCATGGGATTTTGGACAGAGTTGAAGATATTTATCTGTGCAACTGTGGTCACCTCAACTTCCGCTGGTAATATACCAGGGAAGTCAGCTATTTCCCCATTATTACTTAGAACTGGGTTGTCAGAACATAAATGATCAACAATTTGCTGCGCCCCCCTAGGAGATTTGGCCATGATTATACCTCCCATCGATTACCTTTTTTGAGCTGCAAAGGTATCCAGAGAAAGTCTTTTTTCGGTAAGCTGAATTTGGTGAGTCAGGACCGACTCTTCTCTAGTCAGGAATGTGTCCAGGGTCCCCATGACCCCCCACCAATAAACCTGTGACCTTGCGCTTACTCATTCTATCTGGTGTCTCTTGTTTGGTTGCTATGTAATCCTCAGGATGCACCAAATCAAAATGGGTACCTTATTTACCAGCTGATGTCCAGCTTGCTGCACAGGATCACAGGGGGATGGCCTGGCCCAGCCTCCTCCAGGCTCTGATGGGCTCGGACAGGCCAGCTCATGGCCCGGGCTTTGCCGGGCACACCCGCGCGCGTCCCACGCTGCAGGAGCCCTGGCCGTAATTTAAGTGCCTCCTGGAGCTTCCCTGCACGTAGGCAGCGAATGCGCCGCAGGGGCTGTTGTGGGATGTAGTTCTTGACCCCTCCGCCCATTAGGACGACTCGAAGGACTCGCGGGACTTGTACTCCTTTCATGCAGTGGCAATACAAGAGGCGTTCAGGTGAGCAATGCACAATCCGCCAAGGACTCCCGTGCTGCGGGAGCCCTGGCCACAATTTAACGCCCACAATTTAACGCCTACTGGCGCTTCCCTGCACATAGGCAGCGAACGCGCCACGGGGCTGTTGGGGGATGTCGTTGTTGACCCCTTTGCCCGTTAGGACGACTCGCAGGACTCACAAGACTCGTACTCCTTTCCCGCTGTGGCACAACAAGAGGCGTTCAGGTGAGCAATCCACAATCCACAAAGAACTTCCGCACTGCAGGAGCCCAGGCTGCAATTTAAGCGCCTCATGGTACCTTTCCCTGCTCATAGGCGGCGTACGCGCTGCAGGGGCTGTTGGGGGATGTAGTTCTTGACCCCCTCTGCCCATTAGGACAACTCGCAGGACTCGCGGGACTCGTACTCCTTTCCCGCTGTGGCACAACAAGAGGCGTTCAGGTGAGCAATCCACAAAGGACTCCCGTGCTGCGGGAGCCCTGGCCGCAATTTAAGCACCTCCTGGCGCTTCCCTGCAAATAGGCAGCGAACGCGCCGCAGGGGCTATTGGGGGATGTAGTTCTGACCCCCTCTGCCCATTAGGACAACTCGCAGGACTTGCGGAACTCGTACTCATTTCCCGCTATGGCACAACAAGAGACGTTCAGGTGAGCAATCCACCGTCCACAAAGGACTCCTGCGCTGCAGGCTCTCTGGCCGCAATTTAAGAGCCTCCTGGCGCTTCCCTGCACGTAGGCGGCAAATGCGCAACAGGGGCTGTTGGGGGATGTAGTTCTGACCCCCTCTGCCCATTAGGACAACTCGCAAAACTTACGGACCTCATACTCCTTTCCCGCTATGGCACAACAAGAGACGTTCAGGTGAGCAATCCACAATCCACAAAGGACTCCTGCGCTGCTGGCTCTCTGGCCGCAATTTAAGAGCCTCCTGGCGCTTCCCTGCACGTAGGCGGCGAATGCTCAACAGGGGCTGTTGGGGGATGTAGTTCTTGACCCCCTCCACCCGTTAGGATGGCTCACGTGACTCGTCCTCCTTTCCCGCTGTGGCACAACAAGAGGCGTTCAGGTGAGCAATCCACAAATGACTCCCCTTAAAAATTAGATACAAATGCGTTATTTGTGCTTTCCTTTTTATTTATTTTTATATATTTGTGTAGTTCATTTATTGGTATTTGAATTTTGTTGTGTGTTAGAAGAAAACGAAATCCTACAGTCTTTCCTTTCACTCAGCAAGATTTTCACGTACTTCCCTTAACAAAATCCTTTGCAGTAAGCAACTGAAAGGAAACACCAATATCTGTGTTAAAAAATAAGCAGAAATTTGTCAGAAGACTAGACTGACATTTGACCTCCGTCTTTGAAAGCACAACAAATGTGACTAGATAAATAACAACATGTAAAGCCATCTTTAACGCTCTAGCATGGTTAGTTAGATGCCCTCTCAGGCTGAGGTTCTGTAGCGATCCGAACCCGTGAATTCGGTATCGTAGTACTGACACGATTTCGGTACCAATGAACCGCAAATGATCCATTATATACATGACAGTGTTTTCGCTGCGCAACTAGCATGAATTCACTGGAAAATAGGGCATTCTGTCAGAAAAGTCATGGCATCCATTTTAGTTACGGCATCCATCTTGTTTCTTGCCCTCACATAGTCAATGAACGGACGATGACCCCGGCAGAGTCACCTTGTTAAGGACACGTAAGCTCGAGCCCGAGAAAGGCTGACGCTGCATGACGAAGCAGAGTCAAGCTACCTCCCTTGCCTGAGGCCACTCCTGCTATACTGGTTCTCGTGTCCGTTATCCTGACTGAAAGGCCGAAGACGGTAGCCATGCCCGTTTATGATCCATAAACACCTCTTATCCTACATTTCAATCCTTTGCACCTGGCTCTGCTCTTTTCCTTCTGGGCTTTTACAATGGGGAGGTTACGATTTTTATGATGGGGAGGATCGGGCAAAGAATGGAAAACTGTCGAGAGGACCTGATCGAATACCGAAAACCTACGACTAATTATTGTTTGATGTCAAATTTACTGTTTGTTTGGGATACCGGGTTGGGCATGAGAAATATTCGTGTAATGTAGCCTAAAGACATTTTACGTGTATTTAAAGAGTAACCCACTTAATGCAATTTGAACAGTCTCGTAGATTCTGCCTCTGTGTGGTTCCTATGATTTCTGTGTCCCTGCAGTAAATAAACCTTGGTCTTTGACGCCACCATCGAGAAGCCCGTGTCTCTGTTTATTTGTGCACCGGGACAGGAGGAACTCAGGGGTCTTCGGGTGTTGTTTCCCTGACACCTCTGGACTCTTAAAAGTCCAGAACCTCAAATTGGCGCCCAACGTCGGGCCACGTCATCCGGTACCGGTCCAAAGCCTGAAAAGTTCGAGAAGTTTCGTGTGAAGATTCCGGAGGGAGGTACCCCGCTTCATCGATCCCTGCATGTCGTAAAAGTGGCCCGACGATCTCTTCCACGAGGGTTCCCGTTCCCAGACGGCTACAGAGGACCGCTGCCTTGACTGTCGCCCTGTCTTGGACCCGAGGTGCAGACCTTAGTACGGCGAGACGTAGACGGGTTCTCCTTGGTGACGTCTTCCACATTTCAGTTAAGTATTAAGTGGGCTACGCTCAGTTTGGTTGTTCCTTGTTGCTCTGGTTTAATTCGTAGATTATCATTGGTTGCTCTTGTTTAGATAATCTTTGTTTTGGTATTGGTTCATTTTGGTAGGCCTAAGTTCTCTGCGCATTTTTTGTTGGAATTTGTCTTTGTTGTCATGACTACCAGTAGTAATTGTTTCTTGTCCTGGTTACGTTGCAACGGGGATTCCCGGTTGGAGGATTCGTGTTTGGTTCCTCCGATTGGAACTCCTACACATGAGCTCTATTGTAAACATGGTGTGGGTCCTATTACGTATAATGAAGTATGGGCCCGTTACACCAAAAAAGATGGTGTCCTTAGTTGGCCACCGCATGGTAGCTTCGAAACGGAAATACTAGACAATCTAGAAATGAAGTTGTTCAAGAAAAAACCCCGGCCGGCAATGTTTGATTCTTTTCGCGTATGGCGCAAAGAAGCCAAACAGAGAGAAATTAGGAAAACGAAGAAAGAACAGAAAGAGAAAGGGTTGACTTTAATGGAGTCTGCTAGGCAGCTGCATGTCAACGAGATTGAGAAAGCAATGGAGATGGCGAATAGAAAATATAATTTGGCAATTGATAAATGTTACCCTGTATTGCCATCATGTCCTACTAAGCCGATGGAGGATCATGAAAAGGATCCTCTGTTGTCTTACCTGTTGAATTCACCCCCACCATATGCACAGGGTATTACAGTACCACAGTTGCTACCTGTTGTACAGCCAGCTGCTGGTCAGCCTGGAATAGTTGCTCCACTTCCTTTGATTCCAGCTCCTATCCTTCCCATGGTTAATGTTCCTTCGGCACCCCCTCTTCCTGGGGCGCCCGTTCCGCCTTTGCCTGTCGTTTCGCAAACTGCTTTACCTGCTACTCCTACCCTTACTATTTCATCTGCTTCAGCTGTTCTGTCCCCGAACCCTGTGAACATTCTGACTCCGCTTTCCGTTCGTCGGAAAATAACCGACTCTGTAACTAATATCTTAACTCCTCTCTACAGGTCTTTAATTGGGACCCCCGTTTCTGACTCTATACAGAGACGTAGCCAGCTTCCTGGTCCCCAGGAACGAGACACGTTAGATTCGACAGCTCTTAGGTGGATGTCAAAAACTGTGAAGTATGATGCACGAAGAGTGTTAGATACCTTTATGCAATGGAATGAACCAATTCAACGTTATGTTTTTGACGTGATGTGTTCTCTTGTGCGTGAAGAATGGGAAGATGATGATTTAGACTCCGTCCCCTCTGACCTGATAAATATTCAGCAGAAATTTGCCGCAGGAATGGTGATAGGTCCAGAAGTAAGGGGAGCGATAGAACTGATTTTAGCTTATAGGGATGAGTCCCCTCTTCGAGCGACAAGAGACCCTGATGGTTCACCGATTACTACTAGGAAACGACGAGGACAATATCCGATGAGGGAAGTTCCACCGATATGGCGTGATGCAGTTCAAGCTGATGCGGCTCATAATATTGCAGCTGCTCCGGCACATTTCCAGAGAGTGTGGATACACATCCCTTGGAAACGGGCCGAAGTATTAGCCGTAAAACAAGCGTTACCGGACCCGCGTAAAAATCCTGCTGGTTATTACAAAGAGTTAACGCAGACAGTTCAAGCGTGTGTCATGAATTTAGCAGACATTGAAATGCTATTTGGTAATGTGGTGCCACAGCCTATATGGGCCAAAATTCGGCAAGAGAACCACCCAGTCGCCTTAGGAGGTGATTGGGCAGCTATTATAGCGGCAGATGCGCAACAAATTGGCGGTGCTAAACCTGAACCTCTGATTGCTGCTTTACCTGGCAGAATAATTACTCTAATGAAAACGCTGATGCCAGCGTTACGAGTCAATTGGGATAAATTATCGGCATGCAAGCAAAAGAAGGACGAAAGCGTCTCTGACTTCTTCACTAGATTTGAAGAGACCTTCGTAGACCACAGTGGGCAAGATATGAGTACTGAGGGAGGCCAGAGATTGTTTGTCGACAAGTTCGTGTTTAATTTACTACCTGAGCTTAGTAACAAGTTAAAGGATTCTGAAAGTGCATGGGCAGTGTCGACGACAGCACAGATACTTGCAACTGCTCAGTATTACGAGAATAGAGAGAAGGAAGAGAAGGAAAAGTCAGAAAAGAAAACGAAAGATCTAAAGACCAAAGTTCTTCTGCAACAGGCGTATCCGCCTCGTTCGAATCAGTCAGATTCACAGCAGCGACCCCAGTTTCAGCCACAACCACAATTCCAGCAAGGGACGGCCCAAGGATTTAATTATGGTTTTTCCCGACAACAGTTAGCATGGAATCAGTGTGCTTATTGTAAAAAGGAGGGTCATTATAAAAATGAGTGTCCGGTACTGCACCCACAAACTAGTGGTGTCCCAGCTCAGAGAGGTAATGTTGGGTTTATGCAAGCTCCTAGAGGTAGAGGGCGTGGTACGATGACACCACAGACTGATCGCCAATCGAATTATTTTGATCAGCGAAATATACAACCTACGCAACCAGGTAGATCTCCACAGTATCATGTTGGAGATTACTATGATCATAATGAAGACATTCAAAGAAGCGAGCACTAGGACAGCCGCAGGCAAAGAGAGGGAGTAGTATCAGTTCCAGTTGATCAGAGTGGACCTTATGTCGCAGTAGTTACCTCAAGCGTGGTCGAACCGTTTCTGTTGGATACTGGTGCGGCAAAAAGTTCAATTATGCATGCGAAACTCCCTGGCGCACCTTTGTCTGGCTTAACGAACACTTCGGTAGGATTCTCAGGCGCCCTTGTTCACAATCCTGTTTCTAGTCCTTTGTCAATATCTGTTGGGCCATGCGAACTAGAAGCACCCCTTATCCTAACAACCGGTTGTAATGAGAATCTGCTTGGTTTAGATCTGTTGAAACGCCTGCACGCGACACTGTACTGTTCTCCTTCGGGAGTACAGCTCACATTAGGCAAACGAGTCATCTCTCCAATGTATATGTCGATGGACAAGCTCCCAAAGGAGCTGCGTTCTCTCCTTGATACTCTTTGGGCGACTGGTCCTAATGATGTAGGCCTCTTGGAAATTCCCCCTTATGTGGTAAGTCTGAAAGCTAATGTTAAATTCCCACGAATCCCACAGTATCGGATTTCGAATGAAGGTGAACGAGCACTCTTGCTGATTGTGAAAGACTTAATACAGAAAGATGTGATTGAGGAAACTAGAGGGAACGTCTGCAATAGTCCTGTTCTGCCGATTTTGACACGTACTGACCCTTCCAAACCTCCAATTTACAGATTTGTGATTGACCTCAGAGAAGTCAACAAAATAGTGATTCCACAGTTTCCCGTAGTCCCAGATATCACTGCATTACTGACGTTGATTCCTGCCTCAGCTTCATGGTTTACAGTGATCGACTTGAAAAATGCCTTTATCAGCATTCCCATAGCCGAGGAAAGTAGAGACATTTTTGGTTTCTCCTTAGGAGGTCGCAGCTTCAGGTTCAAACGCGCTCCACAAGGTTATTGTGAGAGCCCTTCAATTTACAGCCAAGCATTGAAGAGTCAATTAGATGCCCTTGTACTCCCTCATGGTGTTGCTCTGATCCAATACGTAGACGATCTTTTACTGGCTGCTGATGACAAGGAAACTTGCAAAGCAGCTACAATTTCTTTATTACGTCATTTGTCAGACTTACATCACAAGGTGTCACCTTCTAAACTGCAATATTGTTACCAAGAAGTGACCTACTTAGGTCATCTTTTGTCAAAGGAGGGAAGAAGGTTGACCCCAGAGGGAATCAAAGCAATTTCGCAGATGACTGTACCAAGCACACAAAGAGAAGTGTGTGCGTTTTTGGGTATTACGTCATACTGCAGGCAATGGATCCCAAATTTTTCTCTCATGGCGAAACCATTGGTAGCCCTGACTGGAAAAGGTGTTCCGAGCCCTTTGCCATGGTCTGATGAATGTCAACAGAGCTTCTCTGACTTACGTGATGCGCTGTGTTCAGCTCCTGTGTTGGGTACTCCTGACTACAGTAAGCCGTTTACTCTATATGTCCATGAAAGAGAAGGTTGTGCATTGAGTGTCTTAACGCAACAATTTGGTGACAAACAGCGGCCTTGTGCATATTTCTCATCCACATTAGATCCGGTAGCCAGAGCGTTGCCAAGTTGTTTGAGAGCTACAGCGGCAGCTGCAGTGTCTATTCGACAGTCTGCTGGACTAGTCATGAACAACATGTTAGTAGTCATGGTTCCACATGCTGTGGATACACTCATGAATCGAACGAAAACTCAGCACCTCACCAGTGCTAGACTATCAGGCTATGAGCTGACGCTTTTGGCAAGTCACATTCAGATCAAGCGATGCAACATATTGAATCCAGCAACGCTGTTGCCGACTACTCAGGAGTCGAGTGATTCAGAGCCCCATGACTGTTGTTTCAGAACTGAGGAAGAGACAAAAGGTAGGATTGATTTAAAAGATACTCCATTACTAGATCCAGATGGCACTTTATATGTCAATGGGTCTTGTTTCAAATTACAGAATGGTGATGTGACGGCCGCGTATGCAGTTACGACCTTGAGTACAATTGTGGAGACCGCAAGAGTGAGTCAGAATTCTGCCCAGGCTGCAGAATTAATTGCATTGACAAGAGCGTGTGTTTTAGCTAAGGAAAAGAGAGTGAATGTGTTTACTGATAGCCAATACGCCTTCGGCGTTGCCCACAATTTTGGGCGTCTCTGGAGAGAAAGAGGATTTCTCACGTCCCATGGGACTAAGATCCAACATGGACAGTTAGTCAGCGATCTATTGGAATCCCTGACTCTACCGAATGAAGTTGCAATTGTGAAGTGCAGTGCACATCGGAAGATTACGGATGATGTTGGCCGTGGGAATGCGTTTGCTGATGAGGTCGCTAAAGAAACGGCCAAGAACATGATAAGCCGAATGTACGTTGCAACGTCTGCAAGATGGATTGCTGAATCAGGAATGTGTGAGAATACGATTGAAAGTGTGAAAACAATCGAGAATGAAGCAACTGAAAATGAGAAGAATGAATGGAAGGAGAAAACGGGTAAAATGGATTCAAGTGGATGTTGGGTCGATTTGTCTGAGCAGCAGCGTTGGATGTTACCTGATGCGTATGTACTTGCAGTAGTCACGATGGCGCATGGAGCGGCGCACATCAGTTCGAAAGGGAACTGTAAAATGTTAGCTCCAGTATGGAAGAACGATGGAATTACTAAGTGTGCAGAAAGAGTGGTGAAAAATTGCATGGTATGCCTGATGCATAATCCTGGCAAGGGAACCCCAACCCCAACTGGCCATTTTGCTCCCCCTTCTTGTCCCTTTGAAGTGATCCAGTTGGATTATATCCACATGGACAGGTGTAACAATCTCAAATACGTGCTAGTGGTAGTCTGTGCCTTCTCAAGATGGATTGAGGCATATCCGTTGAAGGATAACACTGCTATGTCCACTGCCAAAATCCTCCTCAAAGAATACTTCCCCAGGTATGGTATGCCACGGATTGTTTGGTCGGACAATGGAAGTGAGTTTGTAGGGAAAGTTATGAAGAGTGTGTGTGTGGGTCTGGGTATTTCCCAAAAATACCACAGTGCGAATCACCCACAATCAGCGGGTTTGGTTGAAGGGTACAATGGCACCCTGAAGCTGAAACTTGCGAAAATTCAAGCTTCCACTGGTCTCTCTTGGCCAGACGCACTGCCTTTAGCTTTACTGTCCACCAGAGCGACTGTACACTCTCGAGGAGGCTTAGCCCATACGAGATTGTGTTCGGCCGCCCTGCTAATGTTTGGGGAGTCCCTAGGCCAAAGGAATTCAAACAGATTGAATACCCAATGTTGATTGATTACCTTCATGATCTGACTGCTAAATTGAGCCTTATTCATCAACAGGTATTCGAATCCTTGCCTAAACTGCCGGAGAGTCCAGGCCACACGTTGAAACCAGGCGACCAAGTGGTAGTTCGGAACTTTGAACGTACTCGGAACCTCCAGCCAAGATTCGTGGGTCCGTTTCAAGTCCTCCTCACCACAAGAACTGCAGTCCGCCTAGCTGGAAGGAAAAATTGGGTGCACGCCAACCATACGAAGCGTGTCCCTCTTCCACTCCCCTATGATAACTGGGTTAGACAGGGAATTGGTATATCTGAGACAGAACCTGTTCCTAGGCACATCCCTTTCAGTGATGCAGAGTACATAACGGACCACCCACGAACGGAAACACAGAACTTTGACACCCCAGCAGGAACCGCTCCTTTGAATCCTGAACCGAGTATTGTACAAAGTGAACATTTGTCACCTGTGGAGTCGAACATTTCCGCACCTATAGACCAGCTATTTCAAGACCAGACAAGACCCGGAAAGTACAGATATAATCTACGTTCTCATGTTATGAACTAATGACATTGCATAATTACCCTTCTGTTTGAAAACTGTTTTGATCTTACTGCATCCCATTCAGTCAGGAAGTTTGCTCAAAATTTTTATCTTTTTGTTTTTTATTGTTTCTCTCACCTTGCCATCTGGGTTACCGTAGGGTCATAACGTGTGCCTTGTTTTAATTTGCAGGGAATCAGACACTAGGTCGGTTTTTTTCTGTTTGTCTTGGGATCTCCCAGGATAAACAGAGGCAAGTTTTTAACAGGTACAAACCATCCGTTGCGAACGGTTGTAGAAGATGGAGCTTCCTGAATTACGACGGGTTAAGGTCATAAATGTGCACAAGACAAAATTATATGACATATTGTACAGTAAATGTTTCCTAATGCAATGTACTCTGACACTTCTAATTGTCTTAATAACTTTGGTAGGCGGAATTATTTTTGGTATTCAGTTGATCTTTACACCTGTTGCATCTACAGTATCTCCCCATGCTCCTGTTTCTCCGACTGCTGTTTCTCTTCATTCTTTCCATCCTTTTCCTGCCCACGAGCAAGCTCGACGCTCTGAGTTTATAAATAACACTTTCATTCAACTCTTGCACCAACATCAACTAGTGGTTAATACAACAAACTGCTGGGTGTGTGGTTTGATACCACATACCATGGACAAGGGCATCCCCTATCTGGTCCTGCCTTTTAGTTATAATGGATCATTCTGGGCATTTCAGACCATGTTCGCTTATGCCCTAGAGACCTATCCCCCACGACCTCCGCGTTCCACCCGATATAACTCTGCTAATAGAGCCTTGGTAAAAGGAATCACTGACATGGTGAGAGATGTCAATAATACTCTGTTCATTCCCAAGGACGAATTGCGAGTTTACATGGGTTGGAATGTTACGGAATATGGCATTACTCTGGGTGAGAACAAACGTAAGAGCTCAACTCCGATCTGGGTCGTACCCCACCAAGGTCAAGTCTGTTTGCAAGGAAATGGGAGGAATCCGAAAGCTCGACTAGGGAAGAGTGACTGTATCGAAACATATGTTTTTCCGTCACAGTCTTCCCCCGCATTCTTAGCTGCTAAGGGTACTTATTTTGTTTGCAAAGACAGAGCATACACATGGCTGCCTGCTGACTTCTCAGGCTCATGTTACATCGCTCAACTGTTACCTCCGACATACACTGCTGCACCGGACTATCACAAAACTAGAGTTGTGAGAGGTGTTTTCAGTAAAGAAGATACTGCTGGCCAAGAGGAAGGAGACTTTTTCAAGGGTTTCCTTCCATTCTGGGGGCCTTTGGCCAACAGTAGAAACTTACGTCAACTAACACGGGTAGTTGAATCCACTATCACTGAAACGGCGGGTGCTCTTAGTAACCTGACAGCTGAGCTTCAAGCGGATCGCCTCATGACGTTACAGAACCGTATGGTCCTTGACGTGTTACTTGCAGATCGAGGTGGAGTATGTAAGATGATCCAATCAAGTTGCTGCGTTTTTATTCCAGATAATGCGCCAACAGTATACAAGGCCATCTCTAAGTTACATAAGATTTCTGACTCTATTCATGTAGAGGAAGGTGACTGGTCATTAATGGGATGGTTCTGGAGCCTGTTGTCCGCGTGGGGATGGAAGGTACTGATAGTCACTGGTGTTGCATTAGTATTTTTATTTTCGTGCTGTCTCATTGTTCAGTGTGGTCCTGCCTTATGTAATCTCTGCATTTCTACATGCGTAAGAAGACCACCTGTTTTTAGAGATACGCCACGAGATAGAGTAATGCTGCAACAACACATCAGTGACCTGATGAACATAGAAATGGACTCTGACATAGAGTGAGTTATTGCCTATGTAAGGGCAAAAGGACGGTCTGAGGTTCTGTAGCGATCCGAACCCGTGAATTCGGTATCGTAGTACTGACACGATTTCGGTACCAATGAACTGCAAATGATCCATTATATACATGACAGTGTTTTCGCTGCGCAACTAGCATGAATTCACTGGAAAATAGGTCATTCTGTCATAAAAGTCATGGCATCCATTTTAGTTACGGCATCCATCTTGTTTCTTGCCCTCACATAGTCAATGAACGGACGATGACCCCGGCAGAGTCACCTTGTTAAGGACACGTAAGCTCGAGCCCGAGAAAGGCTGACGCTGCATGACGAGGCAGAGTCAAGCTACCTCCCTTGCCTGAGGCCACTCCTGCTATACTGGTTCTCGTGTCCGTTGTCCTGACTGAAAGGCCGAAGACGGTAGCCATGCCCGTTTATGATCCATAAACACCTCTTATCCTACATTTCAATCCTTTGCACCTGGCTCTGCTCTTTTCCTTCTGGGCTTTTACAATGGGGAGGTTACGATTTTTATGATGGGGAGGATCGGGCAAAGAATGGAAAACTGTCGAGAGGACCTGATCGAATACCGAAAACCTACGACTAATTATTGTTTGATGTCAAATTTACTGTTTGTTTGGGATACCGGGTTGGGCATGAGAAATATTCGTGTAATGTAGCCTAAAGACATTTTGCGTGTATTTAAAGAGTCACCCACTTAATGCAATTTGAACAGTCTCGTAGATTCTGCCTCTGTGTGGTTCCTATGATTTCTGTGTCCCTGCAGGAAATAAACCTTGGTCTTTGACGCCACCATCGAGAAGCCCGTGTCTCTGTTTATTTGTGCACCGGGACAGGAGGAACTCAGGGGTCTTCGGGTGTTGTTTCCCTGACACCTCTGGACTCTTAAAAGTCCAGAACCTCAAGGCTCAAAGGGTTGGTGTGGTTGGGCCCTCTCCCACCTCTGGGCTCTGGTGCACTGGTAGCTTTTGCCCTTTGACATTCCCACATCCTTGATTTTAAAATTTGCTCTACCACCGTACATTTTGCTTACCTTACATTTTCTTTTCATATTCTATAAGGCTTGCATTATATAGGGCCGCGTAGTTATCTCATCGGTGCATCCCTGAAGGTTGGTTACAGGGATGGGGCTATCATCCCTGAAGGTTGGTTAGAGGGATGGGGCTATTGCAGCATGGTTTGGGGGAGTCATGATCCCCACTGTCACGTCAGTCTCTTTTCAGTGACTCCCAGCCTATTGCACCTGGTACAGAGAGTGCATCACCAGAAAGAGAGAGAACGAGAATAGGGAAAGAGAGATAGTTGAGAAGGAACGAGAACGGAAGACAAGAATGGACGATGATGGAGGGAGAGCAGAGAGAACAGGAAAAGTGCTTTGAAAGAGTGAATTAAAGAGACAAAGAATGGACAGGAGGAAAGGGAGAGAGAGGGGTGGAGGAAAGGGCTGTTTTGAAAATGTTTATCAGGCCTGCTTTTGGTTCCCAGCTTGGCTCACATTTTCTCAATTCAGAACAAGAATATCAGGTAAACAGCAGTAATCAAGCATCGTTTATGGAGCTTAAATATTGTCAAATGAAAAAGTGAAGACTGCGAAAATGGCGCGCTCGAACAGCAGGCGGCAAGAACATTTTGATGCACAAATAAATCTCCCACTGGCACGGTTATCTTTTTTGTTTCTTGTTTGATGGGTTGTGTGGACCGATTGAAATAGGATATAAATATGTCCGTTACACAGTCCCTTCAGATGGCGTTGAAAAAAAAATATGGAGGGCTCAAGACTTCCTTCAGCATTAGGCTTTGTTTACACATAGACAAATAATACATGTTTGCACATTGGCAGATGAGGGTTCAACAAGATCAAAAACAAACATGAAAGACTACCTGTTAATTGCACCAATAACATGTTTTATTTGATTTTTATGTTGGCAGGTCTTCCTCTTCGTGGTGTGTCATTGGCAGGGATGCAAACTGAATTGAGTTGTTGTTTATGAAATTGTACGGAGCAGGATGCTTTTGCTGAGGATCTTATTTATAGCATATTGAGTTTGCTTCACATTTGCAAACAGCACCAATTGCACCTGAAATTAACACATTTTTTCTCTTGCTTTCAAAGTGGAAGTGATTGCTTGCGGAGCTGTGTTTTTTTACATATCTTTTAACATTTGCAATTAATTTGGGGGAGATTTTGTGTAAAAGTCAACTTAAACTCAATAGTGTTAAAGGAGATGTCATCAGGCAGCTCCCCTATACTCATTATTGAGGACCCGACTCCCCATTACTGGTGGACTTTTTTCAAGAAACAAACTATGTATTGTTTTTGATTGCCCATCAATATGACCTACGAGTGAGGGTTCAGTGTTTTAAACTTTATCTTTACATTAACATATTTTCACAGACAGAAGCAGTGTTTAATTTCAGGGGGTGACCCCAATTCTGGCACCCTTACTTATTATGCTAGTCTTTCATCCTTGATGTTAGTGAATTCAGTTGGGTATGCTGGCTGTCTAGCTACTATTTTTTGTAATTCACAAAACAATTTTACAATCTGTATCTTTGTGACTGGCTATATTTTCTTGTGTGGTGTCTATGCCACAAGTGCAGAGGCTCTGCAGTTGTTAAGATACTACTCATTATTGAAAGGCTTACCTCTCCATAGTATAACATTAGGTTACCTTAATACATGTAATAAATGAAAACTTTTGTATGGGAGCAGGTAGGAATGTCATGTGTTTTGTCTGAGGAATTGCGTTTCTAAACCCTCTTTAATGGTAAAGTTGAATTGCAGATCATGTGAGAAAGTCATCCTTTTTGCCCTGATCACCCCTATTTTTTGACTGTTACTGGTGGTTACTGACTCTGATTGTGCCCTGTGTTCCGCTAACCAGGCCCAGTGCTCCATTAAAAGGTATATGGCAATTAAGTGTAATTACGATTGGCACTGACAACCTATTTGTAAGTCCCTAGTATATGGTATGTAGGTTTAGAGGCCCAATAGATTTAATGCACATCCGAGTGCCCTGCTGTGGTGCTTGCTGTCATTTTAAATGCCAGCCCTACCTTGCAGCCTGCTTTTATGGTTCAAATCTTTTATTGTGGTTTTGAATGTTTTGAAGAACAAACACAACAAACATTGCCAACAGGCTATCTGGTGCATATCATGGGCTTCGCAGAGCCTAGTATTGGGTAATGTACAAGCCAGTAGTTTATTATAAAAAGAACTCCCCCCACCCTCCTTCGCCCCACCCACCCTCCGTTCACCAAAGTGTCTGCTTTAGAATGTATACTGATTTCGGTCAGGTTTATTGTTACTCAGGGGGTGAAGGCTTGAGTCTCTCGGGTAGACGTAGCAGGCACAAGTATCTAGGGCATGTAAGTTTCCGGACCTCTTGTGAAAGCAAAGTCAGAACTGGTCACCATACCTCATGAAAAGTTGTGCCCTGCCCAGCCAGTGTTTGTGTTATTTTTTCTATTCCTAGAATGTGCCAGAGTCGTCTTGGCCAACTGGTGTGTGTAGGGAGTTCTGGGGTGCCCCAGTGCGCAAGAATATTCTTCATGGCTGTTCCCAGAACCACTCCTATCAGTTGCCCTCTCTTAGATTTTAATGGGTAAGACAGAGGACTGGGACCCCCAGCAGAACATGCGAGGGAAATCTCAGTAATTGGCTGTCTAGGTGCCAGTTTATCTCATCCAGCACCTGGGTCCGGTATTGTTAAAGCTAGAGACATTCCCACATTATATGGACCGGGGTGCCCTGTGCGCCGCAATTTCTCCAGCATTCTGCTCTCATTGAAGATTTTATTTTATGTACTCTCGCCAGTGTATAGTACCAATGAGTCATTACTTTTGTGAGTGTGTCAGTTAGGGCTATGTTATTGGCCGTGTGATGAGCTCTATGACATTTTCCCTACAACTCCTTATTACTTAGAGCTCTCCCAAAGTCCTTTTCCTATCTATGTCTCCCTGCGTTGTACATGCATTGATTCCGCTTATTTAGCATCTTGTACAGTTCGGAAATCAGCTTCTTGCCTGAGGTCTTAGTCAGCAACCATCGTTAATAGTGAGTGAGGTGGCATTGCGCTACAGCTTTGTTTTGGGGCTGTAATATCCAGTGTCTGAGCTGCAGAAATTGCGGGCGCTCCGTCTCTGGGATGCCGAAATCGGCCTTGATCTGCTGAAAGGACAGCACCCCCTCAACATCAAATAAGTGACCCATTGCCCGACACCCCATGCGGCGCCATTCGGAAAATTGGGTCTCCCCTGCTCCTGGCTCAAAGTCAGGATTGTCAAACAGGGGGGTCAGATTGGAAGGGAATTATGTTAGGTTGTGTTTAACTCTAGTTTGGTCCCACATTGTTTTTCATCAATGATGTTCCTGCTACTGCCCTATCTTGGAATAGCCAGTGCTTTTCTGACTCAGAGCTGTTCCATTATACTAAGTATCTTAGTTGCGCTGCTTGAAAATACAGTTGGAGATTCGGAATTCCCAATCTGCCCTCGCTAGATGGTAGAAAGCTAATAGTCTTGTTCATCCTAGACTTCCGGCCGTGCCAAATTAAATGTGAGATCACTGCCTGTAGTTTGCGGATCATGTCTGAGGGTTGTTGGAGGGGAAGTGTTTGAAACAAGTATGAAATTTTGAGAAGGACCACCATTTTAATAGCTGCCACTCTACCTAACCGTGAGATCTGGTGGTGTTTCCATCTCTGTGTATCAGTGTGGATTTGTCTGTGTAGGTGATTGTAGTTGACGGTGACTGTAGCTTGCTTAGTTGGTGCTATTTGAACTCCCAGGTAGGAGAAAGTGTAGTGGGACCACTGGATTGGGTACTGTATCTTGAGCTGTTCCACCATCTGTGGCAGAAAAGAGATGTTCAGAGCCACATATTTCCTTACGTTTACTTTAAACCCGGAGGTCCTACTAAAGGAGTCCAGGTCCATGGGGAAGGCTCCCAGGGATGTGTCAGGGTTATTGAGAGTCACTAATACATCATCTGCATAGAGACTGATGACGTGGTTGTCCCCTCCAAATGGTAACCCAAGGATTTGTGGTTGTGTTCTTACCGTCTGTGCCAATGGCTCCATATATAACGCAAATAGCAAGGGTGATAAGGGACAGGGGGAACAACCTTTACAACGCAACTTTTACAACGCACTACCATTACAATGAAACTGTTACAACGCGAGTGCATTGACAACGCAGGACATTACAACGCAAGTCTTTACATCGACTTGCACTAGATGGCGTGCTAACATTAAAAATAGTGTAGTTTACTATCCCAACACCTTCCCTACTGTTACGTGGACTGGAGTTGGAATAGTAAATTACACTTTTTTAATGTTAGCACGCCATCTAGTGCAAGTTGATGTAAAGACTTGCGTTGTAATGTCCTGCGTTGTCAATGCACTCGCGTTGTAAAACTTTCGTTGTAACAGCATGCGTTGTAACAGCATGCGTTGTAACGTCATACATCCAAGGGACAGCCCTGTCTTGTGTCTTGGGCTATTCGGAGAGGAGCAGAAGTGTGACCATTGACTCTCACTGTTGCTGTGGGAAGATGATAGCAGTTTATGATCTTTGTCCTAAAGCGCTCCCCCAGGCCGAAATGGGACAGGACTTGTTCGAGGTAGGGCCAGTGAACCCTGTCAAAGGCTTTTTCAGGGGCTTTAGTCATTAGCATCGAGTTACCCAGGAATCTAGAAGCTTTGTCTAAAATGTGCAAGACCCTTTTAGTATTGTCACTGGTTTGTCTCTGTGGGATAAAGCCCACCTTATCTGGATCGATCAGGGCCGGCATGTACTCGCTAAGTCTCTGGGCCAATATTCCCGTCAATAATTTTAAGTCAATGTTAAGTAATGAAATGGACTGGATGAGCTACAGTGTGTTGTGTCCTTCCCAGGTTTAGGATTGACTATAATGGCGGCCACAAGCATTGATGCTGCAATTGCTTCTTGTTTCAAACAGGGATAAAAAAGTTGGGTCAATAGAGGTGCTACTTCTGGACAGTAGGTTTTATAGAACGTTGCTGTAAAGCCATTTGGGCCTGGGGATTTGCCAGTTTCAGATGAGCTAGCGAAGTGATCACCTCTTTGATGCGAATCTCCTCCTCTAATGTGGAGGCTTGGTCCTTCGTCAACCTAGATATTTGCACTTCGCTATGGTATCTAAAGCTATCTAAATTGTCTAGTGTTTGACCCGAGTAGAGGCGTTCATAGAATTCTCGGAACGTCTCGGCTATTCCAGTATCTGCTTTCACAGGGTTACCTTTCTGATTATTTATTACTTGGATGCCCTACCTTTGCCGTTGCTTGAGCAGTTTATGTGCTAAGCGGCGGCCGCTTTTGTCCCCTCCACATCGAAGGAATGGCATAAGCGGAGCATGGCATATTCTGCCTTGTCTAAGTCTAAAGAGGCCAGCTGGGGGCGCAGTGAAGTAAGTTTGCGCCATATCCTAGGGGCCCCTGTCCTCTTGTGTATGTGCTCTAGGTCCTGGATCTGTAATGCAAGACTGACCCTCTTCTCCCTCTGGATCTTGTTGGCCACAGCAGATATCTCTATGAGCTTACCCTGGACTACTGTTTTGAGAGCTTCCCAAAGAGTGGGGGTACTAATCTCTGGGGTGTCGTTATGTACCAGGTAGTCCCTTAGTGTTTGCCTAATTTGCTCCACTGCTTCTTTGCGATGTAATAATGTGTCCCTCAGGCACCACTGCCTGTATGGCTGGACCTGAGGGGGCAACGCCACTGTGGTCACTACTGCTGCGTGGTCTGAAAGCGTCGCCGTGAGTATCCCCATGTCTGTGGCCAGTGAATTCATATCTCTGGTGCCAAGGAGGTAATCCAGTCTGGCGTTTATTTTGTGAGCGTTGGAGTAATAGGAAAAATGCCTTGCTTGGGGAATGGATTCCCTCCATAAATCCACTGTATCTATTTCCCCTAGTCTAATGTGTCCCTTCTTGGATAGGTCTCCTGCCTGGCCATGTCGTTAAGCTGATCTGTCCATATTATTGTCAAAAAACAAAATTAGATCCCCCAACAGAATGTGTTGGTCGTCTGTGGCAAGCACCTCCACTACTACTTTGTGTAGGAATTATTCCTGTCCTTCATTTGGGGTGTAAATTGTTCCCACTATCAACGCCTGTCCTCCCACTGTGAAGCGATAAGTAAGCAATCTCCCTCTGATTTCGGCCTCCTCCTGTATCACATTCCCCTGAAAGAAGCGAGACACCAAGATGGCCACACCTTCCATTTTGGTGGAATTTGATGAAAAGAATTGGGTGGGGACTAAACGAAATTTAAGTCTGTGACAGTCCCTAGTTAAAAAGGTGGGTTTCTTGCAGGAGACAGATGTCTACCTTGGTATGTTCAAGATATGACAAAATCACTCTACGTTTAACCGGGTTGGTGAGACCCCTCACATTGAGGTTGAGAATTGTAAGTCTAGTGGGTTTCATTCTTAATACGTGGATTGTGATGCAGCATGGACCCAGCCTTTCTTAAGCGCGTTGATTGGTATACAATCCTAACCCGAGCGGGCGCCTGTGCATGTGTGATGTGTCGTCTAGAAAAATTACATGGTGAATGGAGGCCCCCAAAACTATCCCCTACAATAAAAAGAACATAGAAAAAGGAAGACTCCTAGAAAAGCAT
Source organism: Triturus cristatus (assembly GCF_964204655.1). Taxonomy (NCBI): domain Eukaryota; kingdom Metazoa; phylum Chordata; class Amphibia; order Caudata; family Salamandridae; genus Triturus; species Triturus cristatus. The sequence continues at coordinate 463,630,223 of NC_140594.1, forward strand.
GGACTTTGTTAACCCACAAAGAGTTTAGTCTCAGTCCATCAGCCGTACTTGGCCGCCAGTAAATATGTATGGGGTCCATATTGTGGACAAGTTGCCACCGCCACCCCCCCGCCGACTGCTTACTAGTTCTCAGTGGGGACATCCCCATTTGATATATTCAGTTGTTCTTGGTTTTTGCCAGGGCAGCAGGGATGGACTCCAACGCCTCTTGTTGGCCCTGTGCGGATTCTGCTTAGTCCGGTTTGTTCGGGTTTCAAAGTTGACCCTGTCTGCGCCAGCGTGGATGTTGGCCTCCTCGAGCAGGTGACTCTGTATTCCCTCCACCCTGCTCCTCAGGTGACTCCAGTCCCAGAAGACAACAGGCCTCCGGCAAGGAGCGCAGCGGCCTTAGCTTGCCTCCCCAACGAAAAATAAGCCTGAAGCGGTGACTCCATGAGTATGCAATATTTTGATTGAGTAGGAAAGTGGTGACTGAGCGAAGTCCATACATTTTTGCAGGGTTAGGGAGGCAAGGTCTGTAGGGGTCTGGTCTCGGAATGTGATTGGATGTTTTGCCCTTGCTTTGTGGATGATCTCTTCCTTGATTTGGAAGCTATGGACACAGACCAAGTTGTCCGCTAGAGGGGCTTTGTCTGAGAGGGGTGCACCCACACTGTGCGCTCTATGTTAATCATCGTGTCTTGGAGTTTGCTGAGAATGTGGTTAAACAGATCTCTCACATACCCAAAGATATCGCCCACTCTGCTTTCGACGCCACTCCCCAAATTTGGACGTAGTTCCTTTGGGGAAGGATCTCGTGATCCTCCAGGTGAGCCTGTAGATCTATATGTTGCTCTTGAAGCCAAATTACTTCTTGTCTCACTGCCTCCATTTCTTCGTCCCTAGTGTCTCCTTTGTTCTCCAGTGTTGCCACCCTATCACCCAGCGCGTCTGTGTCCTTTCTGATCTCTATAAGGTCTTTCTTGACCGTTTGTAAGTCCTCCTTCAGGGCCGTGAACAGTGATTCCATGAACGCTCGGGTCACAGGCACTTCTGTTGGGCCGGTTGTTGATCCCGATGGTGCTTCTTCGGCGGGTGAAACTTATATCGTGCCACCGCCTTGGGGCCACATCAGCATGTCCTTCTTCGCTCGGTTAGTAGACATTGCCACCTTGTGTCACCCTCACTGTCTGTGTCTATGCCAGCTTTCAGGCCTCTCAAACAAGACCCGTATCCTTGGTTCACTACTTAGGTCTGGGGCCGTGTAGAGTACCAACTCCTGGGTCGTCCCCTCCACCTCCGATGAGTCACGGAAACAGGGGCAACGCAGTGGGCCCGAACAACTCATGTGAGTGCGCTGCTTTCCCCCTGCTGGGCTATCTTCCAGAGTCAGCTATGCTCAGTGTACTACCTCCTCGTTTTGGCCCCAGCTCCTCATCGCGGGGGCCCCAGGGCTCCCAGCCTCTGCTGCTAATGCCAGGTGGATTTGGGCCAGCCAGCCCCTTGGAGGGTCCGATCATTAAATAAAGGGCTAGGGCCTCAGGCACCTCAACACACGACCAACAGGCCTTTCTTCTGGTGCAGTTTTGGGCTCAGGACCCCTTGCCACACTGTCTCTTCCCCTTGAACCTTCTGGATGGCCTCTGTGCTCCTACACTGAGTCCAGGGTCTCCCGTAGGCCCAACTTGCTCTGTTAGGGCCTATGCCCGACGCATGGGAACCGGGGTGGTTCTGAGGGGATCAAGCCTCTGATCTTTACCCCTGTGCAAGCCCCACCTTCTGTCTCTTTGCCGCAGCCTTGCACTTGGGGCCCTGGGTGCTTCTGACTGCTTTAGTGGCTCTGCCGGTCTGCCCCGTTTACTGCTCCGGTTTCCATCCCCCTCGGGAATCCACACTGCACCCCACCATGTTGGGTTGACCTGCCCCCAACAGGGTCATGCACCAGTTGCATATCGCCACATGGGGGTGTCTTCTGGGCAGGCCCTCGATGCACGCACTTTATCATGCCCCGCACAGGCTGGGCGGTCACTTCTTCCCAGCTCCGCTCCGGGCTGCTGCACGGTACGAGGTTGTCAATTGGGATTCTACTCCTCCCGACTTGAGGGCTCCCAGTCAGTGAGGATTTCCTGCTATTTCTGTCCTCCCAACCTGGTGTTAAGCCACAAGGATATTGTGGTTAGGCTGGTGGTGGGTGGGAGCGACGATGTAGAGCGTCCTCCCTCAACGCCATCTTGGCCACGCCCTCGCAGTCTGCTTTTAAAGTAAAATTATGTCCAATTTCGAAGTTGGAGTTAAAGGTACTTCTTAAGTCTTAAACTACCTTCTTTTTACATAGACGCCACCCCTAAGGTTTGCCTAAGGGTTGGAGCCATGTTAAAATAAGCAGGCACATTATAAAATGTGTTTTAAATGTCCTGGTGGGGGAAAAACTGCCAATTTAATTTTTCCCAATCGTAGTGCGTTATTTCCATAGGCTAACATGGGGAGGCTTAATTTAACATTAATAAAATCTATCTTCTGACAGGAGTGAGCTAAATAATACTTCAAAGTAATAAAGTAATGGTTGAAATAAATCCAGCAACTTGCCATGGCTGGATCTATTATATCTATCACAGGAAAGAAGTTATAGAAATGCTTTCCTAAAGTTACGCAATTCAGCTCTGTAACAACCTATTATGATTGGCTAGCCTTTGACAGGCTGAGCAAAGCTGCCTTAATGAGGTTTGAAGTGGCCTGAACTGAGACAAAGGAGACTTCTGGTGAGAGGAGATCTGCTGCTTGCCGATGCCAGGGCATGAAGGGGGCTGGGTAGCCAAACTTGGCTTCAAAGGGAGAAAGACAGTTAGGACACGAACCAGGCCTGCCCCAACATCCGGCTTCCTTAGCCAGATGGGAACCCCTGCAATTTAATTAGGGGAGGGTCTGGATTGGGAGTGTAGGGGAAAGTTAGCTACAACTTTGGTTGAATTTAGCCAGACCTGACCTTCCAGGGTAGATTTTCTCCATTTTGATTTTTGTGAAACAGTACTTTCCGTGACAATAAATTTCCAACCTGCAGGGGAAGTGATCATCACAGGTGGAGGCACCATGCACTCCATTGGTCAAAAACCCACTGCTCGCCAGCCCAGAAACCTGAACAAATATGGGAGAGCTGCCCAGCAGCTCAAATCACTGCTTGGAAATAACAAAAAGAAGAAGGACTGCCCTGCTGAACCCCTGGTCTGCAGCAAAGAGGACTACACTCATAATGACTGCATTTTCTACAAACTGTGGGCTTTACAAAAGAGCACTTTGCCTTGCTTTAAAAGTTTGAGGAGTGTACTTCCTCACAGAAACAGGTACAAAAGATTTCAGGAAGTCACTAGCATCATCTCCACCAAGAAAAGCCTAGCTGACAGTGCAGAGACAGAACATTGATTAAAAAATATCAAGTAGCGCAAATATCGTGGGTCAGAAATATCGACATCTAGATTCTCGTTGTCAAGAATATCGATTTTAGGTAAGTAATATCGAAGTTAAGAATATATCGAAGTGTTTAATATCGTTTGCAAAAATATGGTTGTTAAAAATATTGTTGTTTATTAATGTTATGTATTTTAGTATATATTTGATGTGAATGTGTTTTAAGTTTTTTCGTATATGTAATATATGTGTTGAATTTTTAGTATTCATAATTTTTTCATTTTGCATTTTTTGTTCCGTAGCGGGTTGTGGGTTTAAGAGGAATAGGGTGGGAAGTAATTTAATTATATTAAGGTGCCGATTCCGATCCGTGAAAAAAACAATTGCGTACGAATCGTATCCGTATATTTTCATGTACGAATCGTACAAGTACCTTACAAACTGCGAAGTACGATTCGTACGTGAAAAATACATACGAATTGCGTCGGGAAAATGGTCCGAGAGGGAGCCGTAAATTTTTACGTCCGAATAGCGTCAGGAAAAGTGTCCGATAGGGAGACGGACATTTTTACGTGCAAATCGTAAAACACAAGTCCGAGCGCGCAAGTACGATCCGTACCGCCCGTCCAAATACACAACCGCATGTAAAAGGCCCCGTACAGAGCGAACGCTGTAGCCTACATGTACATGGGTAAACTTGTGCCCGGATACGAGTCGTACAGCCCCCCTCAACCCGCACATGTCAGCACCGTACCCCGTATGTGAGCACCGTACCCCACCTCCGCACCATACCCCAACACTGTAGCACAGCCCGGCACCTGTACGTGCTGCACCCCAGGCCCGTCTCCCAGCCCCGCACCTGTACGCCCCATACACCAGGACCGTACCTCAGCCCCCCACCTGTACGTGCCGCACCCCAGGCACGTATCCCAGCCCAGTACCTGTACACACCGTACCCCAACACCGTAGCCCAGCCCCGTACCTGTACGCACTGTACCCCAACACCATAGCCCAGCCCCTAACCTGTACGTACCTTACCCCAACACCATAGCCCAGCCCCGTACCTGTAAGCACCATACCCCAACACCGTAGCATAGCCTGCACCTCTACGCGCCACACCCCAACACCGTAGCACAGCCCACACCTGTACGCACCACACCCCAACACCGTAGCACAGCCCGCACCTGTACGCACCGTACCCCAACACCGTAGCACAGCCTGCACCTGTACGCGCCGCACCCCAACACGTAGCACAGCCCCGCACCTGTACGCACCATACCCCAACACCGTAGCACATCCCGCACCTGTACGCGCCACACCCCAACACCATAGTACAGCCCAGCACCTGTACGCACCATACCCCAACACCGTACCCCAGCACCCTCACCCAGCATCGCGTATGTACCGACCGTACCTACGCTAAAAGACTCGTACAGAACCAGGACACTGTAAAACAGCACAAGGAGGGTCAATTCGACTCGCACAACACCACAAAACACGTCAACATGACAAAATACATCTCTATGACTGACCTGGCACATCCAAACAGCCAAACAGAGGCCCTAAATCACAACCACCTCTTATAACACACCCACCACAAATTCAAACACAGCCACACCCACAAATGGACCAATAAAAAGGGCCCACACACACAACCCATGAGCCTTTGTAACAGACCCACTGCTCACAGACCCCACAGACAAACAACTGCACCTTACTCACACCTTAACTACACCTTAACTTACACACCTTCACACAACCTCCTTCACAAACACCCCCTCTTCACCTTCACACACACACCGTCACATTCACACCCACACACCCACAACCATCCACACCCACACCCCACACCATGCCCACAGACAAGAATCCAGAGTTCACAACAGCGGAGCTGGAGCTTCTTGTCAACGAAGTCATCAGAGTCGAGCCACAGCTGTTTGGAACATTGGTCAGACAGACCAGCATAGCCCAAAAAACCAGCCTGTGGCAGAGGATCGTCGATAAGGTGAATGCTGTTGCGCCCATCTGAAGGACAAGCCATGAATGCAAAGCCAGGTGGTACGATCTGCGCAGGGCAGTCAAGAGGAAAATGAACGAGGAATACGCCCACAGTAACATCACTGGAGGCGGGCTGCCCCACAGACCCGTACATTACCATCCCTGGGAGGAGAAGGTGATGGCCACGCTTCCGCCGGTGGGAGTACACGGAGTCGAAGGAGTCGCAGAGCCTGGTGAGTACACAAACAACTCACGTAACATGGGGGAATGGCATCCACACCACAAATACACCAAATGCACGCAACTACCCCCAAGCCCTCACCGCACACAACCACACCCAAAAACCACGCTCATGCCACTAACGTCTCCATGCCCCATTCACAAATAAAGGCAATGCCATGTCCCAGGCCACGCCAACCACAAACCCAAGACTGGATGTCCGGGATGCTGGGAGGGTGGGGCTCACACAACACATTGTGCAACTCAGAACCAGACACCAATGCCCACAGCCCATATGGCCTAGGTACATACCCATGCACCATGCCCAATGCACAGGGACTGGCAAAGTACTGACAAGGTAGCTGACACTTGGCCCTGCTGTAGGCAGCACAAGGCCCTCCTGTTACCACTGTACACTCAAACAACAACTCCACTAGATCACATACCCTGCACAGGAACTCACACACACTGTCATGCCAGCATGCACCATGAGGGGACAGACACATCACCTGGGAGACCTAATGACAAATCACACTACACCCAACAGCAGGCCCGGTCACACACCCCCCCTCACACAAGCACACACCTCCGGGGCAGGCAACGGATTTACCCACTCTCACAATGGACATGTGACACAACAAGACCAATCCATAGCCAAATAAGCATCCCAGCCAAAAATCTACTGGCAAACACTCAGGAGCACATACCAATCTGTCCCCCGCAACATACCCATCCCCAAGTGTACATTGAGAAGAATGCTAGGCACATCCAACCACCTGGAGGAACTGTGACTACTTGAATATGTATGAAACATGGATGTGGCATGAAACAGCATTTACACTGTCTCTCTCTCACACACAGGGCAACGTCATCAACCTCCTCCCAACAATGGGGGGAACCATCACAGTCCCAGGCTCAGCGTGAAGATGATCCCACTGGCAGTGACGACTCCCACCACTCCGTGGATGACCCCGACCAACCTGGCCCCTCTGGTGCCCAAGCCCCTGCAGCACCTGCGTCAGGTACATCTGTGCCAACCACCACCCCCATTCCTGCCACATCCCAGGAGACACCCAGGAGCCCTGCTCGCACTGAACAACACAGCCAGTCTGACCAGGAGGGACAAGGTTCTCCGGGCACCCAGGAGGAGGCAGACGACCACGCTAATGCCATCCCTCAGGGGTCCCATAGATCTGATGTGCCCACAACGGCAGGCCAGGCTCGTGTGGGCAGGGGTGGTGGGAGTGGAGGCAGGCGGAGGCGAGAACCTGACCAGCCAGCTGAGGGAACCGGTATGGCACACATGCGCCACATCCAGGACACATACCGGCGTGACACCAGGGGCATCAGCCAGTTTGTGTCGAGCCTCACAGACATCAAGGGGACCCTCGACGAGATGAAGAACCTGCAGGCCGAGCAACATGCCAGTCAACAACAACACCAAGGACGGATGGAGGCAAGACTGGCTGAGCTCCTGGCGGTGCAAACGGACATGAGCCGTTCACTCCGTCGGATCGCCAACAAAATGGGCAACCCTCCCTGTGCCACCAAGCGAAGACCACCACCAGCCACAGGGAGGCTTAAACTCTACCATGGAATGTTCATTATTGACATTTGTATGCATCCAAAATATAGACTAAAGAAACGTGCTTTGAAGCACCAATACAAAATTCAAACGTCCACCCCGAGCCAATAAAAAGCGGTGGTTATCTCAGCCTGGTCACTGGAGCTCCTCCTCCCTCCCATTCCTATTGTAACTAATGGAGGCCTCACCGTTACTCTAGAAGTCTTTGAACAAACATCCTTTCCAGAACACTGGTTCATAGATGATGTGTGGCTGCAACGTTCCATCATCAAGATATTTCTAGGTTCCACCTTCAGGGCAGTGTTATCAAGAAGCTTTTGGGAGATGTGGTTTGTATCTGAAGGGTATCTAATAACACAACATCGGTTGAGTCACAAATGTGGCCATTCAGCAGATTAGAACAGTGCATAATGTGTGATGTAGTGCTTTTGTTTTGTGAATGTCTCATCTCACTGAAAACTAAAACAAAATTCTCAGTAGCAATTCCTCCAGCTTCCAGTGGATAACAGCCAAACCGTCCAGTAGCGGGAGAAAATACAGTCCACAGAAAAGAAGTCTTTAAAAATATAGTCTGCAAATGTAATGACCTGAGAAAATTCTTAACTATGAAATTCCACATCTAATATCCACCATCAAGCACTTTACTCAGATATTCAAGGACCAGAGTTACAATACAAAGTTTGACCCAGTTGCACATATTTCGAAGGGAATTTACAAGGATATAGAATGTTTTTCAAAGGTCAACATCTTTGTAGCTTGAAAATTATGTGTGGCTGGTATGCTGGAATACCCAATGTTTGAGTTGTTAATCAACGCCATGAAGTCCACACTGTTGGAATTATGGAAGAAGTATTAGCCGAGTTGTATGAGACTATGATTGAGCAGGGATTAGATGGAATTTGGCAGCTACATTTGAATGGTTTAGGGTGGTACATCATTAAAACGTATAGGAGTTTTGCACATAGCTGGATTAATTGCTTTCTGAAAGGCATTAACAGCGTTCCTGAAAAAAAGAAGAGAGTTTCCCAGGTTTTGCCAAAAGGGACCGGTTATTGCAATCATTCAAAAAATATAATTTCCCTTTTGTGTTGTTGACTACTCCTATGGTGAGAATATGTAAGTTCTACAGAGAACCAAAGAAAAAGAAAAGAAACTCATAAAAGTCTTCTCATAAATTTGGCAACACGTAATCTGAGTCTATATTCTTCTTGTTTTATTATTTGTACCTTTATAAAAACATTTTTTCTCTCAAAGTAGTATCCGTTTAAAAACACTTTACATTACAAATCATTGTATACATTTTATAGACAAACATTTGAAGATAATATCTTCTACAATGATTCTTTATACAGTTGACATTAATTCCAATCAATTTTTCATGAAACTCACAACATGTCATTCATATTAAAAACAAATAATTGTTCAAACAAATTCCCTGTGTCAACTTGTCGATGCGTTTTGGTGTATCTTGTGATTAAAAACACCTTCTTCAGGACCACAACATAAAAACAAAGTGCTCTTAAGCTCAAATCAATAGATCTAAAAATAAAGATACATACAGTTAGGTACCAAACGTGTGCCAGAAAGAAAATACATTTCTAAAACAATATATAATTTCTTTGGTTCAATGTAATTCCTATTAATAAGAATATAGCAAATATAGATAGACCTCCTTTGTAGATGCTTAGAAGTAATTATGTAAATATCTTCCTATAACAACACTTAACAACGCATCTTATGTTGTTAATATACCTCAAACCTCTTGGACCAGTACATTGGTTCAATCATCAGAGGTATAATTTCATCTAACAGTACATAGTACAAAATTTACCAATGGCTACCCCTCAATGGAAATTTAAAGAAAAGTACAATAGAGTACTGTAATCCTGTACTGTAGTGCTTTTATATTATTCATATTCCACAACCATCTTGGGTCACTGTACTAAATCTGTCATTCGAAGGATAGTATCCTATAACGATTTATGGTAAAAAATATGGTACTGATGACTAGCCTCATGCGGCTTCAAGGAAGAGTACAATAAAGTACCGTTATACTATACTGTGAATCATATTGTATGTTGTTTTAGATTCTCAGAAAATAAATAAATTTGCTAACTAAAGTACAGTGCATAGAATATATATAAAGTGCACAATGATTTTACTGTACTTACATTCATTGTATAACTTCAACCACTTGAATTTTAGAAGATACCAAAGGAGTATAGATTTACTTCTTCCTATTTGGTCAAACAATACATAAACAAATTAAACATTTTTTTTTTCCATTGAACGTAGTTAATCCACTTAAAAGTAAAACCTATATCTAGGTTCATGATTTAGTGTTTCACTCACCCTTGGAAGGCCAATAAAGTCCTTAATTTTCTAGTTCTAATTAGATGAACACACTAATACTGATGATTAGGCCTGGGCTAAAAATCCGTTTCGCTCGCGGAAATTGCGATAATTTGACATTTTCGCGTTCCGCGGAGAGCACGGAAATGTCAAAATTTCCGCAATCCGCATTTTACCAGAAATTTTTGGGTTGCTCGCGCTGTAAAATATTACATTCTTGCGTGCGCGCGATCGCCTTACCTGAATCCCCGCGTTTGCTGACAAGTTTTCCCGATCCGGTCGCTTTCTCCACGAGATGTTGGATTGTTGGTAGCCATTTGCACTGTCTCGCGACAGTTTGCGCCCGCAGTAACATCATTCGTCGCACGATCATGTCTTTCTTCTCGCGATCATGCACCGCGAGACAAGTGAAAACAAGATGGCCGCCCCGCGAGCAACCGCATGGGTAAGTTGGCGAGCCGCGACCACGCAGAACATACCGCGACCGGGCGGGAAAAAACTTCCGCATCTTCACGATATTTCTGTGTGTTTGCGGAGATTTTTAACATTTTCGCGAAAATTTGCGAAAGTGAATTTCGCAAATTCCGCCCACCCCTACTGATGATGCAGATGTGAATTTCCACTGAACAACTAAATTGTAATTGCCATTAGATTAGATCTATAGAAAAAGAAACGCAGAGAATCGTTTTTTATGACAAAATGTAAAGCTTATCACCAGGGTCCTAATAATAGAGAGGAATGGGAAAGACTAATTAGATGAACACACTAACACTGACGATGCAGATGCGAATCCCCACGGAACAACTAAATTGATATTGCCATTTGATTAGATCTATAGTTGTACTGTTGGTCACAAATAAACTCCTAATAAATGTTTATTTCAGAAGAACATTATAAATAAAAAATAAAGCTGTATGAGTGAAGCGAGACATAATTATAAGACAAGTATATAATACTATAAAAGATTTGTCGAATCATGTATTAATATTAATAACTGATAATATTGAGGTATGTGATTGTGACCGACATATACGGCAAAAATAAAAATAACTATCGGAATGTCATGGGTAGGTGATGTGTCATTCCAACCATGAAGTCTTGGTAAATAAATTAATGAAAATTATAAGAGATGGATTATATATAACCATTCTAGTTAGATAATAGATATAATATGACAATATACAACTGTGGGATATAACAATATTAATCATAAAAATGCTAATGGTAGTTGAGGTGTATAATTGATGGACAATATATGCCACTGTAACGGTAGACGCTGTTACAAAACTATGAGAGATATAATCAAAATATCTGTTTGAAAAGAGTAATCGCTGATAAAAATGATTGGCACATTTAGGTCTGTGAAAGTAATTAGAGATCGCGTTATAACTTTGAGGGCGGTAAAATCAGATATTATAATATAAATTTAATTGCTTAAAAAATGTTGTGCCCTTAGGTATAAATCATATGAGTTCTAGTAATGTTATAAAATAAACAATGAAAATAAGATGGTGGTGTGTGCGAATACTTTTTGGTCTCAATAAAGTTTATTTAGCGACTTCTCAAACGCATATTGATTTAAACTACCAAAATTGCTATATATAGCGTTCTACGTACGCAAACACATTGTTAGTGCATGTGGTCTATCTGGCCAAATAAAGTTTTAAGAGTGATGTATGATTCTTTATAAATTGAAACTACTAAAATGGCGGCACGCAACGTTTATACTTAAGCGAACGTAGCAGAAGAGCCTTTAAATATGAGCAAAATGGCGGGGATGTCTTTGATCAATTAACTGGAATCCCGGGAGCAGAGAAGCTAAGCGTAAATTACGGTAAGGAGATCTTGTAGTTCCCAGGTAGTCAATAGGCCCCTCGATATAAAAGAGGATAGTTAACTTAATGTACGTTTTCATAGTGTAAAAACGGGGACCTCTTTAGTAACGATTTATAGGCGGCAACCAAAGTAAATGTAGATTATTATTACCTACCAGGCAACTCGTGCACTACCGGTCATCTATTAGAGAAAAATGGATCTTATCGCAATGCTACCCACAATTTAATATAATTTAGTCATGAGGGTATTATTATGAAGAAAATGATTTGCAATTAGTAACCAGATAAAAGGCCTATCGATGTAAAGTTTTTTTAAAAAAAACGTGGAAAAAAACGTAATAAAATTATGTCTGTCTGTATTTGTTGGAGACAAAAGGGTCATTTAAATTATAATTGGAATAGGATGCCCTATTCAATTTGTTAACGTGAAAGATGTGAGAAAACAAATGATTCTACTTCTTGATGTAACGTTTTAAAAAAAAAGTAATAAAACTCTGGTTCTCATTATATTTGAGATAAAAGGGTCATTTAAATTACAATTGCACCATGATGACCGATATAAATCTTAAACTGGCATCAATGTTGTATTTAGCCTTGGGGAGGAAGTTTTAAGCCTCCGTATGATTTAGTAAACGCGATTTGATAAGACTGGCACTTGTTGAATGAACATCTGAGGGAAGCCCTGCTTACTAAAAAGGGACTCATCCACTAATTAAAACTACCTGTTTGGCTTTTATTTTAATTCTAGGAATTTACTTTTGACCCAATTGATTAAAGGCAATAGTACCTTCCAAAGAGGGATATCTCGCTGGATTCAATCCATAAGGCTTCGGTTGTATCATATATAAAAATAATTTGAAAACATCGGAATTTTGCGGGTGAGTGAAATCTTCCAAATCCTGAATCTATAAGATAAACATCAACTTAAATATGAGACAATTTTTCTAAATTGTATATTTATTGATGTAATAGGGTGAAGGACATGGGTATTCCCCTATCAGTTCTCAACATCCACATTTAATTAAGATAAAGATAACAAATAAGAAAATTAAGGACTATATTGGCCTTCCAAGGGGGAGTGAAATACTAAATCATGAACCGAAATATAGGTTGTATGTGGATTAACTACATTCAATGGAAAAAAAAAGTTTAATTTGTTTATGTATTGCTTGATCAAATAGGAAGAAGTAAATCTATACTCCTTTCGTATCTTCTAAAATTCAAGTAGTTGAAGTTATACAATGAATATAAGTACAGTAAAATCATTGTGCACTTTATATATATTCTATGCACTGTACTTTAGTTAGCAAATTTATTGATTTTCTGAGAATCTAAAACAACATACAATATGATTCACAGTATAGTATCACAGTACTTTATTGTACTCTTCCTTGAAGTCCCATGAGGCTAGTCATTAGTATCATATTTTTGACCATAAATCGTTATAGGATACTATCCTTCGGATGACAGATTTATTACAGTGACCCGAGATGGTTGTGAAATATGAATATTATAAAAGCACTACAGTACAGGATTACAGTACTCTATTTTACTTTTCTTTAAATTTCCAATGAGGGGTAGCCATTGGTAAATATTGTACTATGTACTGTTAGATGAAATTATTCCTCTGATGATTGAACCAATGCACTGGTCCAAGAGGTTTGAGGTATATTAACAACATAAGATGCGTTGTTAAGTCTTGTTATAGGAAGATATTTAAATAATTACTTCTAAGCATCTACAAAGGAGGTATATCTATATTTGCTATATTCTTATTAATTGGAATTACATTGAACCAAAGAAATTATATATTTTTTTAGAATTTTTATTTTTTTCTGGCACACGTTTGGTACCTAACTGTATGTATCTTCATTTTTAGATATATTGATTTGAGCTTAAAAGCACTTTGTTTTTATGTTGTGGTCCTGAAGAAGGTGTTTTTCATCACAAGATACACCGAAACGCGTTGACAAGTGGACACAGTGAATTTGTTTTGACAATTATTTGTTTTTAATATGAATGACAGGTTGTGAGTTTCATGAAAAATGTATTGGAATTAATGTTAATAACTGTATAAAGAATCATTGTAGAAGATTTAATCTTCAAATGTTTGTCTTTAAAATGTATAAAATGATTTGTAATGTAAAGTGTTTTTAAACGGATACTACTTTGAGAGAAAAAATGTTTTTATAAAGGTACAAATAATAAAACAAGAAGAATATAGACTCAGATTACGTGTTGCCAAATGTATGAGAAAACTTTTCTGAATTTCTTTTCTTTTTCTTTGGTTCGCTGTAGAACTTACATATTCTCACCATACGATTAGTCAACAACACAAAAGGGAAATTATATTTTTTGAATGATTAATAGCTTTACTAACGGCAGTGGGGAGCAGATGTGCTTAGAAAACATGACATCAAAGATGGCCACTTTTAGTGCCCACCTAGCTTTGCACACACATAGTGAAAGAGGTACTGGTACAAAACTCCTCCAGAAATATCTTCTATATCCAACCTCATTTGTCAGAGCTTATTCAAAATGTCTTGTCAGTGCTATAGGTTCCCACATTTGTCCAGACCCCTGTTTTGAGTTCTTAGAGCTGTCCAGTAGTGTAACCATATGTAAGTGGTTCATTTGTTTTTCTTTATGATCTTCGCCTGGTGAATTTTGTTTAGCAGTGATCGATTACAAGTGTTGCAGTTTTCTGGATACCGTCTGCTAGAAAGAATGTTTCAAGTTGCAGATTCATAATCCATGTCCCTGGGAATTGCAAATATATGGCAGATCTGTATTTTCTGAGTGAAATTTCATACTGAATCACCACTTCCATGGAAATTAAGATTTCAGTGTACCACCTGATCAGAGCAGGTTGTAAATATGAGTGTGGGGCAGTGAATTGGAAGGGGTGGGATAGCTTGCAGTGGGAAGAAGAGGATATGATTTGGTGGGGAAGAGCAATACATGACCTTAATTAACTGGGCTGCACTTGTTATCCAAGCCTAAAGTAATTTCACCAATGTATATTCCAGTGGGTAATCTAGGTGCAGGAATGCACACAACGAAGACCTATTCTCTATTGTATGTAGTTTTATCCCACCCAGGGACACCACCCCATCCAACTTGTTAGGCTGTACAACTAGTGCCTTCTGAGTCATAGAGTCCTCATACAAAGGGGAACGAATGAGAGATAGGGCAAAGAAAGGTGAACTGGTGCTTTGGCAATGAAGTAACAATGTTGAAATAGATATTTCTGTCTATACAATCCTGCTGTGTGCTCACTTTTAGCTACTGTGACTATGAGTGTGCAAATAAAATGTATGAAGTGTATTAAAAATGACAAAGTGTGGTATACCACCAGAGATCTAGCTGGTCAGCAGATTCACCGGTGTACCTGCAAATATCAGGTATCTTTATCTCATCTTCTCATGGAATTGGCCCTAGGTACAGACGCCCCTCCAACCGCTCAACTTGAGGTGTGCCACACTTGGCATCTGGCCCTCGTACATGTCTTCCTGTTCCTGAAGATGGCAATTACACTGGTACAGGTCAATACAGCCGAAACATGTTGATCACTTTATAGTGCAGCTGTTGCAGCATGGAAAGTCTAATTCCCCCTTTGTCACAGACCAAATACCGCAATAACACATTCACTCAAATACATTCATTGGTGCGGCCCATAACACCAACACTCATACTTCATTGATCTGCTTCCCTAGAGCGATAAGTTTCCAAACGCTGACATGAAAGGAATATCTTTTCACCTAAACCCTAATGCGCATTGAGTACTTTTATTGACTCCAACCTTGAGATATTCCCCTCATTGGGTGATGAATCAGTTAGTTGTATATATGATTTAGTGATTCAATTCATGTATTTATACTCATTCCTTATTCTAGTTTCTTCAAATAATCGACACAAAACATTTATCAATTAATCAAAACATCGTTTATCTAATTAAATTTGCAAATTGTTAGAAATCATCTTTCAAACCGCAGAAAATCATATTTACATAATCTGGCTAATAGTTGTCCTCTAAATCAGTCAAGTCGTTGAAAATCTTTAAATTCATCAAAGTCAGGCCGCAATTCAGTCTCTCAAAGAATCAGGATAACAGCTGTCCAGCAGTGTCACCGTCCTCTCTGTCAGCATAACATCAGGAAATTGCAGCAAGACAAATCGAACGACCAGAGCTAAGAGCAAGAGTTAGAGCTTTTTCTTCACTATTCTACCGTCTTTTTATAATGAATTTAATGTCAAAATATATCAAGATTCAGTTTTAGACAGTCCTCATTGGTGGATTTGGGGTCACTCGGTAAAGTTCTCACATAGTCCGCAAGATTAAGTCATCGCACTTGCTGGTTCCGGTTTTAAAGACAGTCTATTGTTGAAGTCCAGGCGAAGCTTCCGTGGTGTCCTTGGTGGGAACATCTTCTCCTGGGGTCAGGACGAGGCCTTTGTTGCTGGCGGTGGCGCATGCGCACTTCACCCAAAGCCTCGTGAGACAGCAGCAGTCACGTTGTACGTCTCAGTCAGCCATCTTAATGAAGGCCCAAATGGTCAACTTAAGCAAAACAAACAAAAAACGTAATTAAAACATAGAAATGGCTAATAAAACGTTAAAGCCTCACTAATTCCCCTATGTGCAAGTAATTATCTAGCAGAATAGCAACATTCAAAGCTTTTATATTTACCCAGTGATGTCATCTGGTGCAACTTACAATTTACATCACAAAAGCAACATATATCATTCAATATTCTAATTTTCTACCATTAGTATACGTACATATATTAGTATACAATTAGTTTAGCCATGCAAAATGCAAATCCCACGTGTAATTCTTTTGTTAATATAATTGGTAAGTTTTCCACTTCAAACAAATTAATAATATTACTATTAGTTGATTATTCAGATTAATATAAACATGCAGAATGGGGGGGTATACAAACATTTTTACTACCCGCTCCAGCAATCCCCCCTTTGGTGATTATATCACCACACCAACAAAAGTTTTGTATCCCTTTTTACGGAATTGCAAAGTGATTTCTTGTTTTTATTCATATTTCAGTTTCCCCTGTTTCTTCTCTTTTTGCTGTTTTATACATACTCTCCTTGATTTCCTCCAATTCTATTTCTTCAAATTCTCTTTCTTGTTTCTTATCTCTTCTCCTTAAATTTTCTCTTTTTAACCTTTTCTGATTTTCATCCTTTTTACGACAAATACATCCTAATCGAATTAAATACTAAGAAAATCACACATGTTAATGGAAATAATATCATACCTAAAAATGTACCACCTAATTTTACTACGAAATCTTTAATAGCTGATAATTTCTTTCCAATCTTTTCCACACACCTTCAACCTCCAGTGGTGCAATTTCGTCATGCAATTCTGTAATATTTTTAATATAAATTTAAAAATCTTTACTTTCATCAGGAATGTAAGTACAACAATGTTGAACTTTCAGCATTCCCCAGACTCCACCCTCTTTTGCCAATAATATATCAAGGGCAAGTCGATTTTGCATTACCATACTACGCATGGCAACCATTTCAGTATTTACCAATAAGAAACCTCCAGCGGTGCTTGTTGACAAGCGATCCACTACTGTTGAAAGTCTTCTA
Organism: Triturus cristatus; assembly: GCF_964204655.1. Lineage (NCBI taxonomy): Eukaryota > Metazoa > Chordata > Amphibia > Caudata > Salamandridae > Triturus > Triturus cristatus. The sequence goes on from NC_140594.1 coordinate 463,647,216, forward strand.
ATTTTTTTTGCATTCAGAGTTATTCCCACTGCGGGTATCAATGCTCCAAAAATGTCACCCACAATTTCTGTCCAAGATTCTCTCTTACTACATGCTAAATAACTACCTAAACTATGTACACCATCTTCTCCTCTATCCATATGAAAAATCTTTGGAAAAACCAGGCCTACATAACATGTGCCATACCAATGGTCTGGCAAACGATAATATGCCCTCTTCCCACAAATGAAATACAGTCCAGAAAAAACTGGATCTTTTCCACCTTTAAATCCCCATCCACCCATGATTCGGTATGTATCATGGCACTCGCTATTCCCAACAAAATAATTATCATATGCTGTTTGATTCCTTCTAATCCACAATTTCCCTTTCTGAGGCCAATCTAAAGCCATAGTTGGACTCGTTTCCCCTTTCAAGTGTTTTTCCATTTCTACATCCCAGACTGTTTTCTCCACTTTTCCTTCTGAAGCCTTTCTTTGCATTTTCTATCTCCTTTCTTCAACCATATCTAAAAATGTCTTCTCCTCTTTCTTTAAACTACAAGTCAAATTATTTCTAAATATGTATTTCAAGGTTAGTTCTTTAGTCTCTAAGAAAAATTCACCTAATACCTTTGCAGGTTTTACCTTGTTTAGTTTGTTAATTGACTGTACTTGTGAAAATATAGTATCTACATCTGAAATATAATACTCTAATTTACCTGTTTGATAAAATAAACTGGCTATTACACTACATGTTACCCCATAATCTACTGGAAGGTTATAATAAGTCACTCCCTCCGATACAGAGGCAGGTAACTGCATGCAGACGTAGCAGTCCCTTACATCCATTGCCTTTACATATTCATCCAACAATTTTGAAAACACATTATTAGAAAAATCTGTTATAGACCTGTCTTTATGTAAATAATTTTTATCTATTCTAGTCGGAACTACCTTTTGAATCTTTTCTATATTAGTTATGTTTTCACTATATCCTTCTAACGTATCTACAGTAACTTTAAATGAGATTAGTAGAGCAAGTATACTCCATAGAAGCATTAATAATCCTGTACAATAACAACACATTTTACACCATCTCCTCAAAAATGTACTTTTGCTACTATCTATGTTTGCCATCTTTGCTAAAATGGACCGTGTCTTTTGACTTAGCCTCTTCTACTTCACAACTAGTTTTCTAACCCAAGGCTCTAAGCACCTACTTGGTTCGACCAGTTTTTGTCTTTTTCAGTATTTTATTGTCTTTCCATCAATAATTTTCTTGTCTCATTCAGTTTGGCATTTCATCATCTTTTACTTTTCCTTTGTTTTCGGTATACAGAATGTCCTGAACATCCGCTTCTTCTCCAATATCGGACAAGATAACTCTCAGGATTTCCGATTCTTCATCTTCCTCAACCACTTCCAGTACAACCACCTCTGGATTTCCTTGGCTATCCGCCTCTTCTTTTACTTCAGGCAGGGCCACATACGTCCATTACGGTGATTTATACTTCTGGTTAGGTTTCCTTGTACTTTTGCTTTCTTTAACTACAATTGTTTCTTCTTCTTTTGATTTCTCCTGACTCGTCCCTTCATTCACCTGTTCAGCCCTTGGTGAATTTACTCGTGTTAGTCGATATCTCAATCTTTTTATTTTATTCGGCCAAACATCATCTTTTGCAGCTCTTTTCAATTTACTCCCTTTATTGTTCTTTTCAGTTCTCCAAGCTCTCTTTCTTAGAACTCGACCTTCAGGTATCTCATCTTCGCTTTCCTCGGAATCTGTTTCAACTTGCTTTTTACTCCCAACAGTTTCTTTTTCCATCACTTCTTTTGTTTTCCCTACTTCTGTCCCTCCTCAAATCTCCGGCATGCAATCTTCCTGCTGACTACTTGTCCCTGCTTCTAACTGGTTGTTGGAGTTCCCTACACCTCCTCGGGGGTCTTCCGCAATAGTCTTTCCCTCTCTCTCTGTATCTGGCACCTGTCCATCTAAAGGTGTTGTTTCAGGTGGAATTTCTCTCAATCTTTCATCTGGCACTTCCTTCTCATGAATCTCTTTTATCGTCTCTTCACTGTCCCTTTCTTTGTTCTTTCTTTGTTCTTTCCTGGAAGATTGTGCTCATTGTTCTGTCTCTGAATCTGAACTGGTATCCAAAATCTGTAACCTTCTCCTCAGGGAATTACTTCTGGGGACAAAAGTTAAACTTGGTTCTGTTTCCCCCCTTTCAGGGTTTTCTTTGTATTTTGGCTCTCCGTCATCTGACTCAGTACTGGATTCTGATTCATTAAATTACTCCTTTTCTGTGCTGTCGACTAGATTTGGAATTCTCAAAGTATGACTTGCATGGATCCAGTTCTTTAATCCAGCACACTGCACAGCTGTTGTTGTGGTCAAGATGACTTGTCTTGGTTTTCCCCACCTGGGAATCAAACAGTTTCATCTTCTGTGGACTTTTATCCTTATCCAGTCCCCTTGGCTTAGATCATGGGCTGGCATCTTTTCAAGGGTGGTGGCATCCGCTCCAACCTGATGAAACACAGAATGAACTGCGTCAGCCAGGCTTTTACAGTATTCCAACACCATGTCATCAGTTATAGTCATCAGCTTGTTGACTGGTATAAACATGTGGTGCATGGCTCGTCCCATGAGGATTTCATGTGGACTCAACCCTGTAGTTCTGTCTGGAATTGATCTAATAGTCATGAGTACTAGAGGCAAGACATCAGGCCATTTCATACCTGTGGCTAAACACATTTTTCCTATTCTGTTTTTGATAGTACCATTCATCTGTTCCACCACACCAGAAGCCTCTGGTCAGTAGGCACAATGTAGTTTTTGTCGTACATTCAATGCTTCACAAATCAATTTTATGATCTCATTATGAAAATATCCTCCTCGGTCTGATTCAATTGTCACTGGGAACCCAAATCTAGGGATAAATTCCCTCAAAAGTAATTTTGCCACTGTCATCCCATCATTTCTTCTTGTTGGAAATGCCTCTACCCATCTGGAAAATAGACAGACCATAACCAAAACATACCTCAACCTGTTACAGGGAGGCATTTCAATGAAATCCACTTGCATTCTGGTAAAAGGCCCTCCTTCTCGACCTATTGTTCCTAGACTCACTATTGTCTTTCTTCCTGGATTGTATTGCTGACATATTAGGCATCTCTGACAAAGAATTTCTGCTAAAAGTCTGAACTTTGCATTATACCAGGTTTGCTTAAAAGAACTGATCATAGCGTCTCTCTCTATGTGTCCCTGTCCATGATACATCCGTGCCATGGCGGACATCATGCTATCAGGCATGACTGGTCTTCCATCTCGATAGACCCACACATGATCTTTCTCTCTTGGTGCACATCCCGCTTTTACCCACTGTTTTATTTCCTCGTCTCCTGCTTCTTCCTGCAATTGTCTTACTTCTTCCCATGTTCCCACAGTGTTAGTAAACATTGAAAAGCAAGAAATCACCTCCTTTTCCTTAGCCCGATTGATTGAATTCTGATTTCGTGCACAGTATTGCGCCATGTCATTCGCAAATTTGTTTCCAGTGGCGATATAATCACCACTGCGACTATGGGCAGCACATTTTACAACAGCCAATTGCCTAGGCAGCTGTATCGCCTCAAGCAACTTTCCAACCACTTCAGCAGTCTTAATGGGAGTTCCACTTGAGGTTAGGAAACCTCTCTGCAGCCATATCTGGCCGAAGTCGTGGACAACTCCATAGCCATACTGGCTATCAGTTATCACAGTGACTCTCACACCTTTCCCAATCTTACATGCTCTTGTCAAAGCAACAAGTTCAGATACTTGGGCCGATTTTACTCCTTTCAAATAGGATGCTTCCATTACTGCTGCAACTCTACATACCGCATATGCTGCACTCAATACTCCATCATCTGTCCTCAAACAAGATCCATCAACAAACATAACAAAATCACTTTCTGGTAAGGGTTCATCTTTTATGTCAGGTCGTGGTTCTGTACAAAAATCAAGTATATCCAAACAGTCATGATCTGATTCATCTCTTACTTCCACATTTTCTGCATCAGGCAACAGTGTTGAAGGATTCACATTCACGCATCTCACAAGACTTACATTTGTTGCACCTAATATGACCTTTTCATACTTAGTCAGCTGACTATGTGTCATATACTGAGTACGACTCCTTGTTAAAAGGATCGCCACATCATGAGGTACAAACACTTTCACAGGATATCCCATCACAATTCCCTCACTCTGTTCCAAACTTCGACATGTAGCAGCTACTGCTTTCAAACACCCAGGTAGGGCTACATCTACTGAGTCCAACATTGATGAAAAATATGCAATTGGTCTCCTCAGTTTTCCATGCTTCTGTACTAGAACAGAGAGTGCACATCCATTTCTCTCACTGCAATACAACTCAAATTATTTTTCATAATCAGGCATACCCAATGCAGGTGCTTCACACAACCCGTCTCTCAATCTTTTGAATGCTGCCAATTCCTCTTTGTTCAAATCAATGGGATCTTTCACATCATTTCTTGTCAGTCGTACCAAAGGTTTTGCGATCAACGAAAAATTGCTAATCCATTGACGACAATATCCAATCATTCCCAGAAACTTTCTCACTTCTCTTTGGGTCATAGGTGGACTCATTCTCTTTATGATCCTGATTCTGTCTATGGTTATCCTTCTCAAGCCTTTTTCAATGTTGTGTCCTAAATATTGTACTTCCTTCTTACAAAATTGTAATTTCGATGGTGACACTTTTAGTCCTCCATCTGCCAAATGATTCAGCAAGGCTACCGTGTCTACCTCACAAGCTTCACGGGTTTTCGATGCCACAAGCAGGTCATCGATGTATTGAACCAGTACAGAATTTTCGGGCATTTCTAGACTTTCCAAAGACTTCTTCAATAGCTGATTAAATATTGAGGGGCTTTCTGTATACCCCTGTGGGATTAGGCACCACGCCAAAATACGCTCACCGAAATAAAATGCAAAAATTTGCTGACTGTCATGGTGCAAAGGAATGGAAAAGAAAGCATGGCATAGATCAATCACTGTATACCATTCTGCGTCATGGGGAATCTGATCTAAAATCACAGATGGATTCAGTACAATGGGACAGCATGGTACAACAATTTTGTTTATCTTTCTCAGATCTTGTACTATCCTGAACTTCCCACTAGGCTTTTTCAGTCCCATTATTGGTGAATTACATGGGCTACTCATTATTTCTCTCAAAATTCCTTGTTTTATCATTTTCTCAATCACAGGAGTAACTCCTTTGATTACTTCAGGTGTCAATTTATATTGAGGGACATTTGGATAACTTACTCCTTCTTTTACTGTTATTTTTACTGGATCTACATTTCTCATTAATCCTACGTCTTCTCCGGTGAAATCCCAAACTTCTGCTTTAACAGATTGTTTAATTCTGTAGGTAATTTGTCAGGGTTAAATACAGCATAGGTTCCAGTAACCTCCTTCTTCCTGTTTGCCATTGTCACTTTATACAGCACATCATCAGCTGGTGTTTCAAATGCTATTCCATCTGGGGTACAAAATATAGTGCAGTTCATTTTGCACAATAAATCTCTACCTAACAAGTTCAAAGGACAGGTGCATTTCAGAAAATGTCCCTATGCAAACTTTCACTGGTTCTGTAAGGTAAGTTTTAAGCTGTCTGTTGGATACACCAATTACTTGGATCGTTTCATCCGAGAGAGGAAGATTCTTGACATCAGCTGATCTAACAGTCGATCGAGTAGCACCAGTATCAACTAGGAAAGTAATATTTTCATTATTAACTTTTCCATTTACAAATGGGCCTGTCTGGTCTACTTCTTGAGTTGCGCCAAGTACGCACTCTTATTCCTCCCTTCAGCACCGTCAATAACCCTCTTCTGAATCGCTTTAATCGCGTTGCAGCCAATACTGCGAAGCAGCGCTAGCGCGTGACGGTTTATTTACCTGTTCTTCGTTGTAGAATCCAGTTTCCTTACTATACCTTCTGGGAATTTTTGTTCTGTGGAAAAGGTGGTTTTGGCACCTGATTCTGTTGTGTTACAACCTGCTGCTGTCGCTGCGGTTGACCACTCACCTCATTCTGCACCTGTGGATTCAATGATGCATTTTCATAGTTAGTACTCGGGGGAAATTTCCACTCGGATTTCCAATGCCCTATCCTACCGCAATTATGACACGGAAATTTCTTCTTAGCTTCCTCGATATTTCCTTTACCCTTCCCAGGATTACATTTTTGTCTTGACCCTACTTGTTCTGCTAATTGAGCTTCCTGTCTCTCTGCTACCTTTACTTGTGCCCACATAGCCTTTGTTTTAAATTTTCGCTGCTTTGCTTCAATCTCATCACTGAAATATTTAGCGTGTCTCAGTACTTCGTCTATCCTCTTATTTTGCCAGTCTACGGTATGTTGTTTTATCATCTCACTAATTTCTGGATGAAGACCATATAAAAACCTGTATACAAAATGACTTAAATCCTTTTCACTTAGATTTTCATCTCCACTAAATTGTTTAAAGGCCAAAATTAACCTCTCATAATATGCGTGTACTGACTCTTTGCTTTCCTGATGAGTTCTGTCAATTTTTTACCAGTCTGTCTCTTTAGGAGGTACTTTGTTTTTCAGAAATGCCATAACCTGTTCGTATTTCTTCATTACCTCGGGGTCTGGAGCCCCTGTTTTTGGATCCCTTGGATATTCTTGTGTCTGCCAATCTATCATGATTTTGCACTCTGTCCATAGATCTTCTGGTACTATTATGTCAAACAAGCTATTTAGATCAATCCACAATACTTTGGACGATTTTACAAATTTGTCCACCTGTCTATACCACTCGACGGGTTTTTCACGAGAGAAGTCATTTGTAAATGACAAAATATCTTGCCTAGTCCATGGGACATGTACATATCCTCCTCCTGGAATTTCTCTCATAGGGCATTCTGTTACTACCTTCTTTTTTTCTCTAACAGGGAAAGCTGAAAAGGTTTTATCTGAAACATCATCTCGTTTTCGATACCATCTTCTTTTCCATTTGTCCACATCTCCCCATTTTCTCAACAAAATAATTATTTCCTTAATCTGACTCATTCATCCTGTGGTATTCATGTTTTCAATGTCTGTTTCAGTGAAATCTACCCGATATGGTTTCTGTAGTGCTTTTACCTTTTCAATATCAATACCCATTTCATTTGCCACTTCTTCTAATCTTTCATGGAGACTTTTTGCTCTCCACGTTACGCTTTTACACAGAAATAACAACTCCTCATCTTGGTAAGTTTATAACTTTTCCGTATGGATAGTTCCTACTATTAACTCTTCCAGTACCATTCGTAGTTTGGCCACATCTATTGACTGAGATTCTTTGTCTTTCCTTTGCAAGCTTCTCAACCATTCACTTAATTCCTCTGTAGATGAACCTACTGACTTCTCTACATTTCCTTGTCCAAAATCCATTTGTGTTTCTGAAATTGACTCCACTGTTGTCATACGCCTTTCTGCACAGTTCTGGCCTACAAACGGGTTATTTGAAACATTTGGTTCAATCATACTTATTGTCTGTCTCCATGGATTATCATTTTGACTCATTTTTGGTGTGTTCAACCTGTTTATTACTTTTATAAGGGACCGTCAAACAATGTTCGCTATCTTTCTGTTTATCAAAAATAGGCATTACTGGACCTATCGTTACTGGAACTGTTACAGCTTCCAGATTTTTTGTCAATTCTCTTATTTTCTCTGTTAATTTGAGGGTTGTCTTTGCTAGTTCTGCAGAATTGTCATCGTTTAATTTACCTCCTGACTTCTTCTCTACCTCTCTAATGGAATTGTTTTTTCCCAAATCTGGGAACTCTGGTTCCAATTTTATGATTCATACTGTTTCTTTCATTGGGGCACTTGGGGTTAATATTTCTGGTTCTGGCCAATATGGGGGTGGATTTTTATAGAACCTGTTATCGAGAACATCGTCCTCTGATTCATTCACTCCATACCCTCTCGATTCCACATTATGTCTCTTTTCTACGCACTTTATTCCTTCATTCTCTCCTTCAGCTCTTACGGGAAACAAACCCTCAGTCATACTCGCATTCCGCCACCTTCTCATTCGATCATAATGAGTCTCATGCCCGTATGACCTGCCAAACATGTACCTATGCCTCACGCCATTTCTCTGTCTTTCTCGGTCATGCATCTCATCTTCCCACTCTGTCAATGCTTCAAATTGTGTCGGTCTAGGTCTTGGTTCTAAATTCATCATTTTCTCTCTTAAATTTCTCAAAACTGCCAAATTAAATGAACCATGTTCTGGAAAAGCCAACACTCCGTCCTTTTCAGTATACTTGACCCAATTGCCTAACCAAATACAGGTGTGATATCCATATTTCGCAACCATAATAAAGGATGCGGGTTTTTTGGAGGAGGAAGGAACTGTCCATACCTAGTTACAATCGGTTTGTCCTTCTTAAACCATTTTTTAATTCTACCAAACCAGGACTTTTTCTCCTTTTCTGGTGGATCGTAATACATTTTCCTGTCTTCCGTGTATCGCTAGTCTCTCATTTCAACTGTATCGCTATTCTGTCCAATCGTAGCGCGACTCACACTAACGCACCAATCTGGAGCGTCTATGTCACTTTTGCAATTCTCCAATCTCAGCGCGACTCACACTAACGCACCAATACGGAGCATCTACGTCACCCTGTGCTTCTCCACTCCTAGCGCGGCGTGTACTAACGCACCAATCCGGAGCGTTCTACGTTTCTGACCGACTGTCCAATCCTAGCGCGGTCGTTCTGACGTCAACAGCCGCTGCCGCAGCTCCTGCTTCTGTCTACCCCTCCTTAACAAAATCCACTCGGTAAGTTTTGTTTCGAATTTAAAATTCTGTTAGTAACAACACAAAAGCACCGCCATTGTCCGCTTCGCTAACCAAAGAATAGCAATAGACCTTTCTTACGAGAATTCTGCCTTTCCCGAGAGCAGCGCTTACCTCTGCCCTACTACGGAATCGTTACTTCTGTTGATAAAGTAGCACATCCCTCTACCTTACCCTTATAACAAGCATTAGCTAACCGTTTCTCCAGAATTAAGACACATAGTTGGAGACCCAATGCTCCTGAGAAATAAAACTAGAGTTTCACAATTAACCCGAATGCCTTTACATTCACGCACTTTCATACGAGAAAATGTAGTACATTCACACAGAATCCTGTCTTTCCCGAAAACAGCGAACAGTCTGTCCTACTACAGAATTATGACATACGTTAATAAAGTAGCACTTCCCTCTACTTTATCCTTCTAGCAAGCTCAGAGAACACCTGTTATCTTTCCAGTGATAAGCGTTATCGGAATGCCATTTGGACTCCTGGTACCTAAGACTAAAATTTCACAGGCGACCTTCGCTATCATACATACTTCTCTCACACAGAAAATGTCTCTAATGGCAACACACGACGATGTCACCGAATCAAACCCAGACAATGTGTTGTGCAAATTCAATCGTTACACGTTTCTCCCTGTGTACCTACAGGGCAACAACAATTCCGTCTATCCCGAGAGCAGCGCTTACCTCTGCTCTACTACGGAACCGTTACAAACTTCCGACTTCCTACATCCCAGAAGCCGTGCAAACAACATAGAACTTGACGCGACTCAACATAGAGTGTTAATACATAAACCAATATCAATCAATAACCAATAATCAATAAGCAATTTAAAAATCAATAATCACCAAACCAAAACAATAACAACCATAACTCTGCTACCAGAAAAACTGTTGCAGCGTGGAAAGTCTAATTCCCCCTTCGTCACAGACCAAATACCGCAATAACACATTCACTCAAATACATTCATTGGTGGGGCCCATAACACAAACACTCACACTTCATTGATCTGCTTCCATTGAGGGATAAGTTTCCAAACGCTGACATGAAAGGAATATCTTTTCACCTAAACCCTAATGCACATTGAGTACTTTTATTAACTCCAACCTTGTGATATTCCCCTCATTGGGTGATGAATCAGTTAGTTGTATATATGATTTAGTGATTCAATTCATTTATCTATACTCATTCCTTATTCTAGTTTATTCAAATAATCGACACAACACATTTATCAATTAATCAAAACATCGTTTATCTAATTAAATTTGCAAATTGTTAGAAATCATCATTCAAACCGCAGAACATCATATTTACCTAATCTGGCTAATAGTTGTCTTCTAAGTCAGTCAAGTCGTTGAAAATCTTTAAATTCATCAAAGTCAGGCCGCAATTCAGTCTCTCAAAGAATCAGGATAACAGCTGTCCAGCAGTGTCAATGTCCTCTCCATCAGCATAACGTCAGAACATCACAGCAAGACAAATCGAACTACCAGAACTAAGAGCAAGAGTTACAGCTTTTTCCTCACTATTCTACCATCTTTTTATAATGATTTTAATGTCAAAATATATCAAGATTCAGTTTTAGACATTCCTTATTGGTGGATTTGGGGTCCCTCGGTAAAGTTCTCACATAGTCCGCAATATTAAGTCATCGTACTTGCTGGTTCCGGTTTTAAAGACAGTCTATTGTTGAAGTCCTGGCGAAGCTCCCATGGTGTCCTTGGTGGGAACATCTTCTCCGGGGGTCAGGACAAGGCCATTGTTGCTGGCGGTGCCGCATGCGCACTTCACCCAAATCCTTGTGAGACAGCAGCAGTCACGTTGTACGTCTCAGTCAGCCATCTTAATGAAGGCCCAAATGGTCAACTTAAGCAAAACAAACAAAAAACGTAATTAAAACATAGAAATGGCTAATACAATGTTAAAACCTCACTAACTCCCCTATGTGTAAGTAATTATCTAGCAGAATAGCAACATTCAAAGCATTTATGTTCACCCAGTGATGTCATCTGGTGCAACTTACAATTTACATCACAAAAGCAACATATATCATGCAATATTCTAATTTTCTACCATTAGTATGCGTAGATATATTAGTATACAATTAGTTTAGCCATGCAAAATGCAAATCCCACGTGTAATTCTTTTGTTAATATAATTGGTAAGTTTTCCACTTCAAACGAATTAATAATATTACTATTAGTTGATTATTCAGATTAATATAAACATGCATAATGGGGGTGGTATGCAAAATGTTGAACTACCCGCTCCAGCACAGCTTCCTCTAATATTGGCAGCCACACTACCCAAATTCTGTTTTTAGTCCTGGCACCAGTAAGCATCGATAAACTACGGTAGGCTTACCTCATAGCTAGTTTTACTCGGCTTTTTTGCACCACTGTTTAGTTAGCACTGAACCACCTCACGCACACTATTGATCACATTGGGTTTTAGGTACCCATTTTTCCATTGAAAACATCCCTGAGCTCCTCCCTCGTAGCGAGGGGGTTGTAGCCTGCATCACAACCAGGTTTGTGACGCGAGGAGGTATCCCCATAATGAAGCATGACACCTTTGGTGTCTGAGGGAAACCGTCCTAAGAAGGGACTCCCCCCTGTTGCACAGTGCCCTTTTTTCCATTTAGCATCTCACTGGGACAACTGCTCTTCTGAACCCGAGGGCTTTTTGGGGTTTTGACTGTCTACATAAGGGAGAGTGCCCTCGCTGGTCCTTTAAATTTCCTCTAGCCCTTCCTTGTTTATTGTCGATACAGGTCCTCAGACTCAAAAACAGTATAGTATTCCAGTTCTGAGACCATGGAATTTATAGTCCCAAAATTCCAATCATCAGAATGTAACCCAGGTACAATATCATCACCCATAGAAATCCTAAATACAAAAGGAATCTGCAGCATTTCCATTAGTCCGAAGATATCGTGAGGCACTTTATTCCAAACTATTCTTTCAGTTACTGGAATAGCGGAAATGTTCACGCGGGACAAGTCTCTTTTTAGCTTGTGTGAAGATGAATAAGATCTTAACACCTCGGCAACTAGTTCTGTGGAAGAGGGTTTTGGAAAGTAATGGCCATTCATCAGCAAAAAGAAAACAGTCACAAATCCAATCCAAAGGAATAGAAAAACCAAGGAAAGTGTTATCCAAACATATATCCAAGGAGGGACCGGATAAGTGAATTTCAGTAATGAAAGGAAAACACAGGTAGGGTTGGATGGTGAACTCCACTATGTTGGCTGAGCTTGCAAAGAATTACCTGCTCCGCACTCCATTTGGAACTTGGAGTTTGGCAAACTACTCAACCTCCTACGTAGCGTAGTGAAGTTTGCCAGGCTAGCGTGAGCGCCATCCAAATCCAGGCTGCCAAAGCTATGTAAAGCACAAGCACAAACCCAAACTTTTAAAATTCAAATCTGCAATCAAACAGCCTGTGTGGCACATGATTTAACACCAGCTCTCCTGTGTTCAGACCTCTGCTTATTACAAATGTTTGATGTACCTCCCTCTCTCCTCGAATTCGCCAGCTCACGCTCTAACCACCGCCTGCCTTGGACTACACCAAATGTATCAGCAGACTGGGGAGAAAGGAGAGCACAGCACCAAAACAATATTTCTCTGAATGCTCTAGAGACCCTGAAACACTCACCCTCTGAAGTCCAGGCATTGAGTAGGGTCTGAACAGGGCTGGGCGGGGGCACTCCTAGGATTTGGGGCACTGTGGCTTGTCAGTCCTCATGCTCCCCCCTCTGGTACAGCCAGGCAGCCCCCTAAGCTGTAGTTATCCAAGCCGGGGTTTCAGGGGCAGCCTGAGAGCATAAGAGCTGGCAGTGGCACCGTTTTGACTGTCATAGGCACTGGTGCCACATCCGCAGCATGGAGTGCACCATCAGGCTGGCCATGCAGAAAGACTGAGAGGACATTATTAGGATGATTCGGGTAAGGATGGGTATGCAACCGGTGGGGCTGGGGAGGCAGCGCCTCATGTCATGCTCGACTGCCATGTGCCTTCAGTAGCTGATGGGAACAGGAGAGATTAGAGACAGGAGCATGTTCACAAAAAATTAACAACACCCGTATTAATGAGGCCCCTACTGAAATTGAAAACAGTCTTTGGTCTGTGATGGATCATTGAGACGTGAAAGTGTAGGTTTACCCATACCGGACAGTGTTTCAAGGTGATACTAATGGCAATGCAGTGCTGTTTAAAGCAGCTCTGGTAACTTAACATGGCATCCTTTCTTTTTCATAACACAAGACACCTATGATGTCAGGTCTGTACTGTTTTGACTTTTCATAAAGCAGACAAAAAAGGTTGCTCTTCTGTTTAAAAAAAAAACATTAGTAGCAAGAAATACACATGTAGTACAATTCAGGAAACATTTATATCAGTTTTAACTATGAGGGTACAAGAGAATGGCAGCAGTGTGAGGCCTGCAGCACTCATGGACTTCGGCAAGGGAGAGTTCGCTCTATATAGAATGAGTTAGACACTTTTCTTGTTATTTTGTGAAAGTCGGCCTCCATCCCCTAATTTTTCTTTCCTGGAAAAGTGCCTTTTCAGCATTTGCTCTCACCCAGCAGCTTTCACTTTGACATTTGTACAAGTGTAAATACACTTAGCACTTACTGTAGCAAGCATAGCAGGCCGTGAACGACGGATTCTTCCTTACAGAGCAGCGGCATGCAGGGAACTTGAAGGTTCCAGAACCAATAAACAGAGGAGCCCCCTAAGGGTATAATGTAGGTAGAGATTCAGGGGAACAGACGAGTTCAACACGAAGAAAATATACTCTACCCTTTATATTAGAAAAAGTACAATGTATCAAGGATTTAAATACAGGCTAGAGACACTCTGATAGAAATGAACATAGAATATATATACACACATATATAACTACTTTTTTTTATATTTTGTACAAATTTTATGTCGCTTGTTTTGTTATTTCAAAATATACAAATCATATTTTATACATTTAATAAATTCTATGCAACAAAGGAAAGAAAAAGCAGGTTCCCAATAGGAAAAAGAAAACTAATCACACATACATTCATTCACATCCAAAAAAGACATTCATACAGAATCACACATGTGCACTGTTCATACTAGTGCAAACTGACAGCACTGAAAAGTCCCACCCAAAGAAAAAAATATCACAACAAAGAATTGCTCAAAAAAACAGATGTATATATCAGCCTATATAGACCAACGATGGTATCAAAGGTTTCTGAGTAACACAGTTCTTTGTGTTAAATCCAATGAAGAGAACGGGTGGGGCCCTGTGCAAAACGCCGACGCGCGTTTCAGTGAGACAACTCCTAATTACAGAGTACCACCTTCTTCAGGGCTAACAGAACCGCATAAATTGAATCGGGACCTGGAACATAAAAGAAAGAAGTAAAATATATATATATGTGCATATATATATCAAGCAAAGGGAACAAATTCATATGTAACTATTCATACAGAGTGTCACTAAGCCAAACCAGAAAAGGATAAACGTTATTTTTATAAAATATTATAGTTATTCATACGCACCAAGAGCCATGGGAAATAATGTGAAGAGACAACAAGAAATAGAGGGGCAGAGAGAGATGGACTAACAAAGAAAATAAGATAATCATCACACGAGAAGAATGTCGCTCTCTGTCCTAGGCTAAGTCTCAGAAAGAAAATTACCTGTATCGATATAGGGAAGACTGTTCAGCGTAATTACTTCTAGACGGGAGATTCACCACGAAGAAAGAATATCATTCTAATCAAAAAAAGTTATTTAAGGAAAATAAATAAGTCTACAACAGAAATAAGCAATAAATAAGCATTGAGCCAAACTACATATCCAAGTACTACTAATATATATCGGAAAAAACGCAGATTACCTAAAAACAATGAGGAACCAAAAATCTTCGAGGTTAATGGGCAGCAGGAGGCCCATGCGCCAGGATACGATCTTTATAGAGAGAGAGAGAGAGAGGCCCTCCCAGCGGGTTCAATTCTAATGCAGCGAGGGAAGAAAACAAAAAGAAGGAAATATAAAAACTTGAAGGTTCCAGCCAGTACTGCTTCCACACAGATTACTCTATATGTCATCAACAGCCGACTTATCCGGCATGACAAAGAGATAACTACCCTTATATTGCTGGTTCTCCGCTCCCGCATACAAGGAGACATACGTGCCCCCACATAACCTCAGCCTCTCTCCAGAGGCGACTTATGATCCCCTCACCTACCCCTACACCTCAGTCCTGATGAAGACCCCGGCGTAAGGATTGTAATAGCCTACTGATCTATTGGGGTCGAAAAGTCGACACTTCTCAATCAAGCCAGGTTGAACAACAGAGATTTAGTACTATGTTAATATCTGAAACCATGGCTACAACAAAAGTTTTTTGGGTGTAAATTGTGACTAATTGGCCCAATGAATGAGCTACGTGCTTTCTAAGTGATATATATTTTTGGGACGCACAATACACTTTTGCAGTTACTACCCTACTCTCACCTGAACCACAATCACTCCACCCTGTCTTCCCCTTTTTCCCCACCTAGGGACAACACTGTATACAAAAATATGTGAACAAAGCCAATAACAGATCAATGCTGAGCGTGAATTGAACACCATGAGCAACAATTACCTTTTGTCTCAGTCTTGAATTTGTATTTATGTTGTGATTTTTATATTGTATTACCTTTTCTGGGACCACTGTTCCTATGTACACCCCTAAACACAGGTCTGTGTAGGCGGAGTGTCTAAAATGGAGGAACTACCAAAAGAGTTGGCTGGAAAATCATCTGTTCCCACATAATAACCAGAAGCAGTTCACTGAATACCAGGAGCTACAGGTACAGTAAGAGAACCAGTAAAGTCCCCGAGAGGTGGATCAGTAGAAATATCAGCTGCAGTAGACACAGTAGTAAGTACAGTACTCACTTCAGGTGTGTGGCTGGAATTTGTAGGAGTATTGGGAATCAACTGAAGTTCATTCTCTGCAGCCGTCCCCGAGCTAGGGAGAAACAGCTTCAATGGAGCTCTCAAGCTGAAGAGGAATTTCCTGTATGGCAGCAACAGGATTAGGGAACCACCAAGGACTTCTCGTAGCGTACTGTTTTGAATCGGCCACATGATGTAACTTGAAGTGATTAATAGAGACAAAATGATTTTCTTTAAAACCAGCAAGTGGTGGCAATATTACATTTTCTTGTACCTTGAATGGCAAGGACTGGCACCAGTGCTTGGTATGATGGGCCAAACTTCTTATTTACTGCAATCCTTTCTCAAACAACATCCCCAAATTGTGGAATCCAGTTGGAAGGTGCTAGCTGCTCCATGATTCCTGCAGTCCGATGTCTTCAACTGCTCACTGGATTGGCAGTCATGGAAGTTTTGTAAGTCCTGTAAGACAGAATACTAATCATTTAAGTCAAAGGGCGTGGCTGTCACCACAGTGTCTTGACCATCAAGATCTGGAATGTACAGCCAAAAAGACCTTATACGGGTTCAGCAACCCAGAGATCTTTTAGGGAGATTATTAAGTGCTTGTTATACCCCATATAGGTGGTGGAGCCAGCTACTCCTTGTACCTAATAATCTAGCTGATAACGACTGCTTTAGGTCACGGTTCATCCTCTCACTTTGGAATTGCCCTCAGACCGATATAGAGAAAAGTAATGTATGTCTACACCCAGGGTAGCCATACTATCCCTATAAACTTTTAAGTTTAAGTGCTCTGAGTGGAATGCATTGCATGCATGTGTTCTGATAATGGCTTGCAAATCTTTATTAGCAGTGCGATCATCAGCTGAACACTGTGACCACAACCGGAGGAACCTAGAGCAAGATTCAAGTGCAAGTAGGAAACATTTAAATGCTCCCTCCAAATTAAGAGGATCACAGTTGTCCAAATAAATGCAGCTGAAAGGTTTTTCAGAAATCAACTGGTGTGTCTACAGTGGGTGAGCCACAGTGGAAGATTTAATTTGTTGACAAATGTCACAACAAAGGACATAATTCTTGGAATGTTTGTAAAAGCCATACCACCAATAATATTGCTGTAGTAATGAAATTGTGAATGCCACACTTGCATGTGTAGAAGCAATACCTTCATGAGCAGCTATCACTATTGCTAGCCTGCAGTCTTGGAATCAAATGATCACTAATCTCTGGAATTGTAACAAAGGGAATGCTCTGTTCACTATAAAGATATGTGTATTTAGTCGGAGAGCCCTTGAGCAAAAGGGTGCAATCACATGTAGCATTACATGCAGACAAAATATAATCGTCTACTCTCGTATGAGAAAGAGCAATAGCAGCAATTGTTGTCCTAGCAACTGCAGATTTGGCTGCTTCATCGGCACAAGAATTCCCTACAGCGTGTGGTCCCACAAGTTGATGACACAATGTATGAATATTATGATTCAGTGGCAACCTATCTTTAAGGACCGTCACATTTACCCACAGCATTGTATGCTCTGTTGTGGTGTCGTTTGAGTCTTTGAATCCATTCTAGCACTAATAAAGGAAGTTGTCGTTAAAAGACTGGGCGCAATGATACAAATCACACGCTATAAGTGTGGGGAAATCAAGATCTGTATGTTTTAGTGCAAGTAACAAGGCTTTTAGTTCAGTTAACTACACAGTGCAGTCCCCTAAGAACAGTGTACAAGTTTTTCGTGGTTGTAATTTTCCATCCAACATCCCATCAAAAACAGTGGCACACATCTCTGAGTATTGATGCTTAGTACCTATAGAAGGTTGGGCTGAACCATCAGTATAACCAATATATTTATACTGCTAAATAGGAAAAATATTGCTGGGTATGGGATAAACATGCTCACATTGAGATGTAAAGATGGGTCAAAAATGAAGTCTACATCAACAACTGTCAAGAATGTTGCCCTTTGTATCTATCTAGTATGAAGGGGTTTAGCGTTAGGAATGCTCACTTTCGTGACAGCCTGGATGACAAGTTTTGCTATGTTGACACAAGTATGTAGGTGTGGTGTTGCAAGTAAGTCAGATAGTAAAGATCTGAGTATGTCTGTATGTTCTGACGTCCAAAGAGAACTGGAAAAATCAGGATGAAGTAGTTCTAGCAACGATTTAATGTGCTGTGCATAATCAGGTATGTAAGTTCTGCCAAAATTATGGAATCCTAATAAGAATTGCAGTTCCCTTAAAGAATTTGGAGGCAGCAGCCGAGCACACTTCTCCAAGAAGTGCTTTGCCAGGCTCTTGCCTTCATGTGCAAGTTTGTAACCTAAAACTAGGACACTTAGAAATACTATATTACATTTCTTAAAGTTGAACTTGTAGCCACATTCAGTGATTCCCAATATTATGCGATCCACTCTGGCCAAATGCATGTTTAACTCATCATCCGTCAAGTAGATATCATCTGCGTAGGACAAATGGGTCAGGGTCAACGTCTCGTAGAATTGACACTATGCAGACAGCAAACAGTTCAGGACTGTTCTTATTCCCCAAAGGGAGTCATGAAAATAAGGCTAAAAGCTAAAAGTGCTGAGAAGGCAGTCCAATCTCTGCTTTCAGTCACAATATTTCGGGTGAAAAAAACACTGGAAATGTTTATGTTGTAATGTTTATAATGATTATATTAATAATAAATACTGTACTGTATTTTGAATTGTATATGTGCGTGTATGACTGTTTAAATGTCGATAGTCTGAAATATTGCAATATGAATAATTTGGTTTCAAAACAAGAAAAAGTGGATTACTCATTTGAGAGACCCAGGGTTTACTTACTCCCTGGTACTCCAACAGAGAGAGTATTTCTATAACAGATGCTTTTGCATCCTGTTTTATGGGATATTGTGGTTACACTTGTGGGCTGTATCCTATTGGTATTATATTATAAGGGGAATCCTTATCTCCGTTGACATTATTGCGATATAAAGCTGGGCTTGTTTAAGATCCCATTCTGCTACATAGTCTTGTACAATTCATCAGAGGCAAGCGCAGAAAATGAAGGGCGTATTACATCCTCACCCTGTGGAGATTTTTGGCAAACTGGAGAGGCCAATTGACATCTGCTAGCAGAATGATGTATGATAAAGTTACATTTTTCCAGAATATTAATGGTGCAAGGTATATCATCCTCAATTTGTATATCCAAATTATAATCTGTCTGGAGTTTCAATTTGTAGCGAAGTTATAAGCCGCTGTCGCCTCTAGTAAACTCCTAGAAATTCTCGCACACTATAATGACCTCTGCCATGCTGTCGATGAGAGTCACCGCCCACTTCCTGTTCAGTAGGAGAGTTCTCAGCGTTTGTGGCATATTTTGTTGTTATAGCCACAACTTTCATTTTTTAAAAATTTGGGTGTAAATTGAGGAGGTTTTTCTGCCTTCATCACCTTCATGTGAGACGGATGTTGTGAATCCTCTTATGTTACATGTACTCTTCCTGTATGCGGTCAGAACGCCTGTTAGAAACGGGATTTCTGGTTGGCTAGGGCTTGCGCCAAAGCCAGGCAGAAACCACCACTCTTAGTCAGGGCTGGGGAGATACACGCCAAAGATAACCCCTGCTCACCCCCTTGGTAGCTTGGCACGAGCAGTTAGGCTTATCCCGGAGGCAATGTGTAAAGCGTTTGCATGCGCACCCAGCAACAACACCCACGGCCCACCACAAAAGAAACTCCACACAAGGTTATATATAAAAATAGCCTTTGTATTATACCAAAACACATTAGATAATATTCACACAATTTACACTGTGCCAACTGGCACTGGCAGAATTTACAGGGGACTATTTACACAAGACAGGGCCACATGGACCACTGTCAGGATTAGCACAAATCACCAATTGTAAATGTAGACATGTAGAACAAATAATAAATGTAGCGCACTACCAGGAACCACTGGTAAAAGGTAAGTACACCCTACGCAACCCTAAACACCTTAGGCATATATCACGCAGGAAACCATGAACATACTAGCATAACCTATACTAGGAAAACAGTCTCCTACGCATAGACACAGTTAGGAATAAAAATAAGCATAAAGGCAATGCACATGGCGCAAGAGTACACATGCAAAAATCACCATGTACCCTAGGTGAGGGCACAACACAGGAAAACTGTCCCCAGGCCAACTTGGCCTTTCAGACGCTCAAACACCCTTTGTCCAAAGTGTCAGGGCTGGACTGCGCACGCAGCCAAGGCAGAAGGCGCAAAGGGTCAGGCCTAAACGTTGCAGCTGGCACTAAGTGCAGCGCAGCTGTGAAGAAAAGGGGAAAAAGGAGTGCATCTCACTCCTAACTGCAAAAGGACATGCCCCCATTGTACTGTAACCTATATGGTGCAGCTGGCACTAAATGCTGCGCAGCTGGGAGGACCAAATGTTGGCCCTGGGCACCCACTGTGCCCTCTAAACAACTATGCCGAAGTTGGAGCCACACAGGGCTCTAAAACAATCATGGCCGCAACTAAAGTCCCAGCTGCCCTCTAGCAAGCGGGGCGGCTGTGGAGGGATGGCCACTCACCAGGGGAACAAGCCTGGGCACTACGGTGCCCTGGGAACCCTCACTTGGTTCCTAATATGCCCAAGAGAAGCTCCACTCCCCAGGGCTTGGGTCCACCACCTCCTGTCTCTCTTGCAGGGGTGGAGGTGCCAACAATGCTTGGGTGAGCCCCACAGGCTCCTTAATGGAGGTAACACTGCCAGGTCATTGCGAGGGCGCTCCTCGCAGCTCACTCTTCACCCGCTCGCTCACGGCCCCCCCCCCACCGGCTCTCACCCGCTCCCGGCCTCTCCTAAGCAACGCGCGGCCGGGAGCGTGTTACCTGGGGAGTTGCTCACGAAGCGACTTCTTCCTGGGTAGGCGTCTGGTGAGACCGGAGCCCTTCTCGTCTGGGGAACGGGGATTTCGGGCTCTCACCGCACACGGGAGCCCTCCGGATGAAGCCGCCATCCGTCTTCACCAACGTAGTGCACCGGAGCACGGGGTAGGCTCCCGTCGGCTTCCGGTTTCCTCCTTCCGTACAGGAGCGCGGGGTAGGCTTCCGTCCGCTTTCTGCTTTAAGTCCTGCCCACGTCCTCACACAGGTTGCCTGGCTTCCTGTCCGGACCGGGCTGCGGCGGTGATTTTTTTCTTCTTCCCTCACCGAAACGCAGTGTGGGCTCCCGCCTTCGTTTTAACGTTAAAGATGATGAAATAAGTGGGGTGGGCACCCGCCAACGAGCAACACAATGCGGGTGGGCACCCGCTATAAATCACGGGCAAAAAGCGGGGGAATCCCTACGTCGGGGTTTCCTCGTAAATTAACGCAGCTCAGCGCTGATGTTCACAACGAAGGCGCTCCTTAGTCCAAACCACAGCGCTTCTTGGCCATGGGAGACACAGCGCTCCCCCAGATAAGGCAAGGCTTTAGGAGCAAAGTCTTTCAGGAGGCAGGGGGGCAAGGGCTGGGCCCAGGGGCCAGCTCACAGGGCCCTCCAGGCAGGGAGGCAGTCCCCAGTGGCGGTCTCTCCTGGCGCCCAGCAGTAGCAGCAGGCCCCCCTCTAGTTAGGATCAGAAGAAGAACATTTTACTTGGGGTCACAGTCCCTTTTTATACACAGGTTTCCTTTGTCTCAAGGTGCAGGGAAGGGGCGAACCAGATGCAACTGGTTCCTTAGCACTTTGTTTTGCTCAGCCCCTCTCCCTATTCACTGAACAGGCCAGGGACATCAGTCGCACCACAGGGGGCGGAGCCAGCATTGTGTGGGGAAAGCCCAGCTCTATTCAGGTCCCAGGTGTACTCCTCCCACCCATCTGGATGTAAATCTCCCTACTCATCACTGAGGTAGACCCATCCTGACTCCTGGAGCCAGGCCCACCAGCCAATCACAAGCCAGACAGTCACTTCACCTTTATGCCAGCGTCTAGAAGTGGCACTTCTACACTAGACACAGTAACGCTGCACACATCATAGCGCAGCATTCACTCTCACGAGTTTGCACATACCAAACTCGACCCTGCACTCCCCACGCATCAGGAACTACCATGGGCACACACATTCCCCATGCATTCCTATGGGAGGGCAGGTCAGTCTCACTCAATGTAACACAGAGCGCACGCACTTTACACTGGGACACAGTGTTAAAGTGCCTAGGGGTCTAAAACCACTAACACTCCATAGGGAAAAAGCTAAGATAATCGCAAAAAGTTTAGGGGTGAACCTGCCAGAAGGGCCAAGTCCAACAATGCCCTTCTCTGTCATATTGATTCTCTGGGGAGTCTTGAAAGGAAGGAGAAGGACAAGTTCCAGAAAACTGATAACTTTCAGGTTCTTTTATTTGTGTGCAATCATGCAAATTTGTAGCATGTGTCAGAGGACTCTGGAGGTGAAGAGCCCTCATGTGACTTATCTTTGTCTTTAAGTTTGGAATTTTGTACTATAGTTTTTCAACAAGCTCCGGGTTCAGCTTGGCAGTGTCCTTGTTGGCTCTAGGTTTATCAAGTTGAGGTTTGCTGGGTCTGGTTCCCAAATTATTGTGTCCTATAGAAGTATATACTTCAGCAATAATTCAAGGTAGTTTGCATTCTGGTTGAGTGGTGCAACCTGAGCGAGCTGCCGGTATTTAGCCAGAGAACCCGCTTCACCTGAAATGTTAGACAGAATCACTACGGGAAAGTTTTCCATTAGCCTCATTGCTAAATCCAGGGCAGTAGCTGCCTTGTGTTCATTCTGTATTTGTTTTAACACCTCCGGTAGGTCTGCCATAGATGGAGTACCATGTGTTATTGTATAGACAGTGGCAAAGACTGTGCTCCAAGTGGTGCAGTCACCTATTATGGGAACATCCCACTGGGTGAGCACATAGTCAATATTCTGTGTTTGGCTTGTGGTCCCATAAGAGTAAACATGGCTTCAATTTGATCGATTTTCTTGGCGATCCATAATAGAATTTCTTTGTGGGGAATTTTGCCCATTTTGAATGAACAACTACAGGATTTATGGTTGGCACGGGAGGCTAACTAGCCTGACTTGGCAGGCCTGTCTTTGCTGGGACAGCCAACAAGGTGCATGAAT
Organism: Triturus cristatus; assembly: GCF_964204655.1. Lineage (NCBI taxonomy): Eukaryota > Metazoa > Chordata > Amphibia > Caudata > Salamandridae > Triturus > Triturus cristatus. The sequence continues at coordinate 463,670,153 of NC_140594.1, forward strand.
CATACTGAGTTAAACATCCATATAGTCCAACGAGTCCATTGCATAATTGTTGTAGCTCGTTAACATTGAGACCTTATAGATCAGGATATGATGTATAATCAGCTAATTCTATCCAAGTGGCCCCTTCATTACTAAGGGGAACGCGTGCATATTCATTCATAAGGGACCCTCTGAACTAATTTTGATGTTCCCAATGTGGAAGTGGAATTTCCAAGAGTAAATATGCTTTGTATTGTTGCAGTGGAGTTGCAATAGTATATTCATGGAATGTACCTGAATTAGCATCCAGAGCCGGAAAAGTGACCCAAGAGTAAATGACTTCTAAGTGATAGACATTGTGGTCTTCGACGCAAAGATAAAATCACCACCTGCAACGCCACGGCCAGGTAAAGTTACATGTACAAAGACTGCAGGTCTGCAACTATCAGCATTTGGTATAGGTTGTGACTGTGCCACTATTAAAACAGTAATGGTCACAAAGTGCAAACACAAATATGGGTAATCCTTTTAAAGATTAAAGCTTGAACAACCAACAGAAAAAAATTGGTGCTTCCTAAAAATATTGTTGAACATATATCCCCAACACCATAGGCGTCTCCGGTGGTAGGTGTGAGGGTACCATGGGCATACACATGCACTACTCAGGAGTCTTGTTACATTAGTACCAGGCTATTGATGGTGGTGCTGTGTTGCAGGAATTCTGTTTCTTATTCTGTGCCTTGGGAGAACAGGACGTTGGAATGTAGGTATTGAGTCCCTCTACTACATCAGTAACTGTAGGCCCAAATCTGACTAGCTCACAGTGCCTCGCCTGAGCTCCTAACCTTTCCACAGTAGCAGGTGAATTCTGCAAACCTAGAACATGAACCTCTAGTCCCCAAGGGAACTGTGGAAACAAATGATCACCTTTTGTTCTCACTCATACAGGTCCATGACACAAAGGAAGTTCACAATATATTTATTAAAAATATTGGCATATTTTTTTAAGCCAGTGGGCTGGGATTAGTAGAAAACTACAACTGAACAACATAATCAGCAGACTCTATACAATGAAAAGCCTATCCCTGGCAACTAATATATCTAACTAGGCCTACCTTCACTATGTGAGAAGAGGGATCTACTAGTGATCTCTGGGATAACCACCGGACCCCATCTCTGGTGTGTGTATAGAGGTGGTCCGCATCATAGGTGTAAACTCAGTTTACACAAGGCTGCTTCCTCCGTTCAAAGACTAGTCTTTCTGCTGGAATTCTGCTGTCTGCTCTCCAAGGGGCCGAGACATGGTTTATATGGTAAAAATTATTGTATTAGAAAACTACAACTGTGCTACTGTGTTGTGTCTAAAACCATTAGGAGATTATGCTGATCCGGCATAAGAAAACAGTACACCGTGTTTTTGGACCTTGTATGAGATGTTCGGATTGAATCCCAAGAAGAGTAACTGAATAACAAATAATATGCACAATGTATTTCTGAAATAATATCATGTTACAAAAAGAAATGTATTATGTGTAGCTGTGCAAAGCAAAGGCAGCCCAAAGCTGCTAATTCCAGTAACCAAGGGAGAAAGAACTAAAGTAGGTCCAGAAGTTGAAATACTACAATCTATGCAGATTGTGTGCCTGTCCTCTTCCTCTCTCAGGAACAAGCTTAATACCCTCAAAAGAGAGTTTGAACAACGATATCCCAGCACTCCAAAATTACAGTTGTTATTCATGTTGGTTACTAGCCACAGAAGCATAGAACAGAATATTGACAATGAGACTGGCTGCAGAACAGATTAGGTCCTCACAATGATACATAGCAAAGGATAATTTAATTAAGAATTTTACAAAAGTGAAGAAAAATCGCAATCATAAGCACAAGTCAGAGTTCCCTAATACATTAGGTTATAGTCAATGTTTCATGAAAAGAGACCTGTAGTCTCCAAGTCTTAATCCAGATGGATAACAGCCGACACGTGTTTCGTCACGTATAGTGACTTCCTCAGGGCTGCAGAGAAAATACCAAGATCTTAGTTGACTGAATAAAATACATAATGCGATTTATACATTTAGTTTTCTAATTCTTGCTGATCTTAAAAGAATTAGTGTAAAAACAATTTTTTGAAATTCATAAGATAAAGAATGGGAAAAAGAGAAAGACCCAGGAAAGTAAAAAAAGTAAAAACATACTAAGTGAAAAGCAAACCAGAGAAGTGATATCTGTTAATCAAAAATGAAAAGAAAGGTGGTGAGGAGAAAGATATTGTTTGTCCCATCACCATGCCAAGTGTACAAGAAATAGGTCATTCAGTAAGAGTAACTGAGCAAAGTCCAAGTGTCCCAAATGGGGCATAGGTACTAACCTTTTATTGTAAGTTTATAGAGACGATTTAAGTAACAGTCATATATTTAAGCTTGTTTCAGACGATATTTCGGTTGTATGTTTTCCAAAAACGCATTCAAGAATACAGAAGATTCTATAAAAAATCCGAGAGAGAGCTGAATTAGGGATAGACAAAGTACAGAAAACCAATTATTGTTAATATATATGGTTAGATAAAAAAGTTGAGCATTTAAAAAAAAAGGGGGTAAGTGTCCCGTAATCGTTACCCTTGTAGTTGTTTGTAAATGTTGTCTATTTCATAGGGAATGGTCCTGATATTTGTACAACTTGCATTGAGGGTTAACAAGTCTCCATCAATTGTTTCTAATATTGATAAAAAACAATAAGAAAAATAAAGGATTGGTATAGTAAGAAAGAAAAGCTAAGTTAGTTTAACGCATAAAAGTATCAATTACTATACCTAATGTTCAGGATATATAGACCATACTGTAATTCGCTATGGCCCAGGGTACTTGGCTATATTATCTCTGGTAATTGGTCGTTGTGACGATCCTCGTATGGTTATTTAAATATTAATTCCTGAATAATGAGAAAAAGTTATAGAAAAATAGGATCTCCAAACAAGAAGTCCGTTTGAGTTAAAACAAGTTGTTAAAAACCTTCTTACTTAATGTGATTACTGGCTCCGCCATGCTAAGTGAGGTCAGAGAACCGGCTATGGTAAGCCCTGCAAGAAAAGTAGATCAGAATGAAGGGTGTATTAAAATACACGAAGGTAGTTTTGTTATTAAGAATATATTTCAAGCCAAGCATAACTTGGTAACAAGATAATACAAACCATAATTACAACAGAAATAAACAAAAAAATTCCATTAAATGATTACGCTTAGAGAAAGGTGATTTCTAACTATAGCCTCATGGGGCATGACATTACATGTAGAGAATAGTTCAGGAATCAACTATTCTCTACATGTAATGTCATGCCCCATGAGGCTATAGCGTTATTTGTTTTTTTAAGACTTATATACAAAAATAGTTAGAAATCACCTTTCTCTAAGCGTAATCATTTAATGAAATTTTTTGAAACATTCAGCTTTACAACATTAGCGCATAATATTTTAATCAGTTGTACTTGAATAACCATGGATGCTTTCTTTAGTTTATGGTATTTGCTTCCTATTGTTTTTTGTTTATTTCTGTTGTAATTATGGTTTGTATTAGCTTGTTACCAAGTTATGCTTGGCTTGAAAGGGCTTACCATAGCCGGTTCTCTGACCTCACTTAGCATGGCGGAGCCAGTAATCACATTAAGTAAGAACGTTTTTAACAACTTGTTTTAACTCAAACGGACTTCTTGTTTGGAGATCCTATTTTTCTATAACTTTTTCTCATTATTCAGGAATTAATATTTAAATAACCATAAGAGGATCGTCACAACGACCAATTACCAGAGATAATATAGCCAAGTACCCTGGGCCATAGCAAATTACAGTATGGTCTATATATCCTGAACATTAGGTATAGTAATTGATACTTTTATGCGTTAAACTAACTTAGCTTTTCTTTCTTACTATACCAATCCTTTATTTTTCTTATTGTTTTTTATCAATATTAGAAACAATTGATGGAGACTTGTTAACCCTCAATGCAAGTTGTACAAATATCAGGACCATTCCCTATGAAATAGACAACATTTACAAACAACTACAAGGGTAACGATTACAGGACACTTACCCCCCTTTTTTATTAAATGCTCAACTTTTTTATCTAACCATATATGTTAACAATAATTGGTTTTCTGTACTTTGTCTATCCCTAATTCAGCTCTCTCTCGGATTTTTTATAGAATCTTCTGTATTCTTGAATGCGTTTTTGGAAAACATACAACCGAAATATCGTCTGAAACAAGCTTAAATATATGACTGTTACTTAAATCGTCTCAATAAACTTACAATAAAAGGTTAGTACCTATGCCCCATTTGGGACACTTGGACTTTGCTCAGTTACTCTTACTGAATGACCTATTTCTTGTACACTTGGCATGGTGATGGGACAAACAATATCTTTCTCCTCACCGCCTTTCTTTTCATTTTTGATTAACAGATATCACTTCTCTGGTTTGCTTTTCACTTAGTATGTTTTTACTTTTTTTACTTTCCTGGGTCTTTCTCTTTTTCCCATTCTTTATCTTATGAATTTCAAATTTTTTTTTTTTACAATAATTCTTTTAAGATCAGCAAGAATTAGAAAACTAAATGTATAAATCGCATTATGTATTTTATTCAGTCAACTAAGATCTTGATATTTTCTCTGCAGCCCTGAGGAAGTCACTATGCGTGACGAAACACGTGTCGGCTGTTATCCATCTGGATTAAGACTTGGAGACTACAGGTCTCTTTTCATGAAACATTGACTATAACCTAATGTATTAGGGAACTCTGACTTGTGCTTATGATTGCGATTTTTCTTCACTTTTGTAAAATTCTTAATTAAATTATCCTTTGCTATATATCATTGTGAGGACCTAATCTGTTCTGCAGCCAGTCTCATTGTCAATATTCTGTTCTATGCTTCTGTGGCTAGTAACCAACACGAATAACAACTGTAATTTTGGAGTGCTGGGATATCGTCGTTCAAACTTTGTTCATCACGGGGATTGCCTCTGCATGACCCGTGTATTTTAGCACCTAGGTAGTAGGGTGCTTTCTTATCCCGAGTGGCACCACTAATTGATCTCGCTATGTGACTTATTTTCCTGTCCTGACAATTATTACTGTATACCCAATCCGATCTCACTAACTGTCTTTGATGTGCGCTCTCATATGCATTACTACCATATATCTTTTTTGTACCCTCAAAAGAGACTTTTGTTTTGTTGAGGATGCTTTGGTCTACCTGATGGGCAGAAGAATAATTAGTTTGTCCTGCAGTTCAGAGTCCAAATCTCATTAGGGGCTTACTCGATGAAATATGAGAAAAATCCAAAGTACAGTAAGGAGTGCAAATGTGGCCAAATTATTCATATATCTTCATTGAGGACCTTTTCACAACTATAGAAAGGGATGTTAAACTCTTCTTCATCTTAGACCAATGCATACTGCAGATTTACAGCAAAGCACTAAAGACTCACACTGCAATCAGAATGAAATAGTGGCATTTCTTTATTTAATGCCCAATTAGTTTAGAAGACTGGCACATGACACAATAAATGTGTTAAAAGTTTGATCTGCAACAGAATGCCTGTGCAAAGATATCTGGCTGTAGTATTTACACTTGCTCATCCCGCACGCAGAGGAGGACACACACTAGTGCTCATATGATCATGTGCAACTAGCCCAGAGCCTACGTTTACGGCTGTATGGCTGCAGATGGATACTGGAGGTTAGCACTCAGGTCCACATTACCACACCTTACAGTGAGTGAGGCTCAGGAAGTGAGACTCATTCCCATTAGCGATCCAAACACCGGGTTGTCCCAAAGGAAAAAAATCTACAGGGGCAAAATCAAGTCAGAACCCTAATCATCACATAGCGGAAGATGGAAACATGGATTTCTTGATAATACTGAAAATATGGGTCCAGATTTATGAAACATGTGCATTGCCATTGCGTCACTCAGGGAGGACAAGGCAATGCAAGGGCTTCAGTGAGATGGCTCTGCATGGCATAGTAAACCTCAAATAACGCAAGGCATAACAAGTCGCTGCCTTGCATTACTCTGCCCTGGAAAGGTTGTTCCATGAGTGGAGAGTGGGTCTTCCAACTCATCCACACAGGGATTTCGGCACCTTTACAGATTTATTAGGACTACTAAATTAGAGAATATGTCAAAATGCTATGCCTTCTCAAGTTAGGTGTAACAAGGATTTTTTAATTCTTCTACTTTTTCTGCAGCACACTTAGAAAGTGGAAAAAGCCTCAGAGGATTGTTTGTGTAAGTACTTAATTTGTAAAAACATCAATGAAAGGGCCCTTGTCAGGACGCCGCTGCATCTTGCACCACCCATAGCACCTGCCAACACTGCCAATGATGGTACTTACAGAACTACTAACCATCATACTGCTACAACTGAGTCAATTCAGACTGTTAGAGGTCCAAAAAAGCTGCTATGGGCAACATGCATTAGTTATTTTCAATTATTAAATAGCTGTTGCACTACTCATATCCAAATTGCACAAACAGCTGTTAGCTGTCACAAGTGCCGGTGTTGACAATTAAGTGCCAGTGCCAAGCACCAGAAACCCCTGGCTCAAATCAAGCACTGCTTTGTGTGCAAGAAGGCATCCGTTTATGCACATAAACAGTACTGGCTGTAACACAGGCACTCTTGAACCATGGTTCAAGGGTGTCTGCATTGGAGTTTGGATGCACTCAGTGAAACAGCGCATGGAGAGAGAGGAATACACTATATATAAGTAGATATGGCACATTCCTGCCCTTCCCTATCAATTAAAATGCCCTACATGTGACTAATTTTGAAATGTTGTCTGGTGCATTATAGTTGATAATAACACTGTTACAAACAAAGCCCAGTTTGTATTGGATCTGGCTGTCTCTGCAAGTTCCGTATTTTCAAAGGATGCATGATTTACCATGACAGTGGAGACATTTGAGCGGGCAGACATACTGTTAAGTGGAAAAAGCTGTTCACAAAAAAGAGTTCAAGTTGCCTTGGGGGATTTGGCGAGACTTCCACTTATAACATTTTTCTGAATTGTCATGTGTTATACTTCTCACGTCTAACAGATGGTGGTTCCAATTCAGCACATCTTTTAAGACACATAATCTGAGGCCATCCATGAGAAGTGCCTGCAGAAAATCAGAGAGGCATTTGAAAGGGATTTTAAAGCACTTCTCAATGCTGAGCCAAAGCTTTTTTTAAATTGGAGATCTCATACCATGGGACACCAAAGGCACATTACCCGGCACTGATGGGAGAGAGGTTGCTTGTTTTAAGCTTCAAAATATATGTTTTTAATTTTCTTTATTCATTTTTGGTTCAATGAACAGCAATGACATAGCAGTGTCCCCAATACACAACAAATGTCCACAGCATAAGGATTTACAAAGGCACAGACAGAACAATCCTTGTCATGTATATGCCCCCCATCCTCCTCCCTCACAAGCCCGATACAAAGCAGCAGCAGCCCAAATCGTACTACAAGTTCCCTTTTGGGGCGACTCCCGGTTCCCTCTTGATATCAGGAATAGCTGGTGGAGCCAAGATGTGTTTGCTATTCAGAGATTTCCTTTCTCCAGGTAAACCCACTGCTTCTGCCTCCCTGCTTACAATGCTATCCAGCAGGCCCACCTATGTTTGCAAGTCCTCCTGCACTCTTTCATCATGTCTATTCAATTTAATAGCGCAAAACCAAAGGGGATGATGGACGGATTTTTTAACATTGCAAGCATTCACCCCAAGTCAACTGATCTGGGTTTAATCCATCATCATTCTTTAGCTCTCTCCGCCACCCCAGTTCAGACTTGGCCATTTGCAAATCAGTCTGACCCTGTGCCTCATGGGAAAAGTCCAGCCCGAACTGCCAAGCCATGTCTTCCCTGGACTGGAAACAAGCATCCTGGGACCGGTTTCTGGCTAATCAGCCGACATCAGCCAGGCTATCTTGAATCCAGTGGCAAAGTGAGCAAGGGACCCACGTCTGGGCATACCCTGCCAACTTAGTGCGAATAAAGCAAAACCAAAGGGATAATGGACATTGCAAGCACTCACCCCCAGTCAACTGATCTGGGTTTAATCCATCATCATTCTTTAGCTCACTCTGAACTGGGGCGGCGGAGTGAGCTAAACAAATGATGATGGATTAAACCCAGATCAGTTGACTGGGGGTGAGTGCTTGCAATGTTCAACACTCCGTCCATCATCCCCTTTGGTTTTGCTTGATTCAATTTAATACATTTCTTCTGCTTGGGCCCATTCGCTAACATCTCTGTACCATAATGAAACTTGGGTGCTCCTCCTACTCAGCCAGCAGATCGCAACCTTTCTGCGAGCTAATGCCAGTGATAGACAGTGCAGGCTCCTCCACGTGGGCATCTGAGCATCGCCCCACTTCTTTCTCGCACTGCGAGAAGCAGAAACGTAAAATGGTATAAATACCATTTTACGTTTCTGCTTCTCGCACTGCGAGAAAGCAGAAGAAGGGTATGCCTGGGTGGGGGCGGGACGGTGGGCGGGTCGGGGAGGAGTGGCTAGTCCGATGTTATGGGCTCTGACTGTTACCAGTCATAGCACTCTGTTTACTTCATGGAGGCTGCTGCACAACCTGCATGAAAAAACAGCCTCCCCTAAGACGCCTGTAAGGACGAAGTCCTAGCCTATTACAACGCTGCCATTGCAGCAGTGTGATTGGCTTAGGGGAAGAGAGGGAGGCTGCGTGCTTCTGGTTCCTGTTTTGCAGAGTCACTATTAAACATTGGGGTTACCCAGTAACATGCAGAACCTGGGGACTATATCATTAAACAACCAATGGATCTGCTACAACACAGTTTACAAATTTGACTCTTTTATCCCCATATACCATGGGATTACATTGAATGTTTGTAAAAAAATCTTCCTAAATACATGTTCAACAAAAAAGAGTACAAACTAATCGTAATATTAGAATCAAATTTGAACTTTATATGTTAAGGAATCATATGTTTTTCTGAAACAGGACATATCATGTATAAATTCAAGAAACAGGACATATACACAGAATAAGTGAAACATAGAAAAAACATGTGAATTGTACATCTACCACAACATATAATACATACATGAATTACTTACATAACAAAAAATTAGATATAGACAGAGCGTGACACCATAATGTCTCAGGATGACCTAAGGTTATATTCCTTTGTAACTATGATGATCAAGGTGGACTAACGACATTTTGACCCTTCTATTATCGTGATAGTTGAAAGACATCAATTAGGGTCTTCAACAGGACAAAACAAATATAGCCTGTGTATAGCCTGCATGGAAAAAAATCATATTTTAGAATATATGTGTTTAGACCATTTACTTGTGTGGAAGAAGGTGAGAAACCTATGTTAAGCTCACCTTTAGGGTCCCACAGGGGATTCCGCTGGTAGAGAAGACGGCTTCTTCCAAGGGCTCATGAATAGCTCCCAATAGAGTAGAAACGAAAAAAGGGGGAAGGGCAGGCACAACGTGCTCTCACACCACCTGGATAAAAGATGTTGGCCTGCTGATGAGTATATTATTATATTATATGTGATAAAAATTCTAAATGTCATTTAAGATAATTTCCTAACCTCTGGCGTCAAGCGCTCAGAGAAATCTGTTGATTTCAGCAAAATGAGGGACAGTCTGTCTCCTTGGTTAAGTTAAATCGCATATCAACTGAGCGATTTCGTAGAGAACCCTCTGAAAAAAGAAAGTTGCAAATAATCACTATAGATGAGAGGTAGTAAAAGGCAATAGGTTACTACAAAAAAAATTTTGTTAAACTAACCTCCGGCATCGATAGCTCGGAGTCACCTCGCCTCGTCTTTGAATGGTGGTTTTCACTCAGATCCCCGGTGTAGATTAATTCAAATGCTCTACAAAACATATATAGAACAAGACGTGTAAACACTCCATGCCATTTCATTTACGGGCCAATGATTCCCGAAGGGTAGATAACATACCTCCAAACTGGCTCGCACGAGGCATAGCAGCAGCGCGTCTTCTCCAGTCAGGAGACCACTTGCTTCTGAGAGAGTTATAAAGACATGCCAGCGGCGTGATGACGGTGCCTGTGCAGAGGATTGGAAGGCTTGGAATGTAAATTCCAACGCGTTCGTATCCGACTCGGGAAGTTTCAGGGAGTTGCTAACATGGGTCAAACCCCGTCGTGCTAGGGATGGTGTATAATCAGCCCTACACTCCAATTATATGTGAGACAGGGTTACAGAGTAAACCCTGACGTTTGGCAAAACAAATAAAATTGATTTCAACTAAAGGAGTAAGGGGCAACTCCTACTTAGCAAAAATGTATGTACTAAATTCCATGATGTTAACGTTTTTACAAAATGCCATGATTATCCTTCGGTGCATTCAATGGCTCCATCATTTGCTTTATATTGTGAAATAGACCACAGTTATATAAAACAATCATGATGCTTGGTACAATGTATGAGGAAAACGCATGTAGAGAGATATTCATTTGAATGTAGGTAATTTAAACAAACAAGTAATTAGAAAAACACAAATCATAGATAGTTATTGGTTGTACCAGGCACAAAAGCATAGAGGAGTGCCTTATGCATACATGGATATGAACAAGCATTTAAGGCAGTCGTGAGAGTGATGGTTCTCTTTGAAGTGTTCCACTAAGGGGGCACCCTGCACATTACACCGAATGCGGGAACAATGCTGTAATACTCCCGTTTTAATCTTTTGCTTTTTCTGGCCCACTTAATCTTTTGAACATGGGCACTTGATGATATAAATTACATATTTTGTATTGCAGTTAGTGTGATGATGTAAAATATACTTCTTGACATTTAACACTCACCATGACCAAGCAAGTCAACGCCGTCTCGTCCTCCTGCTTCACCACCCTCTGCATGCTCCACACCGAAACAAGAAGAACGGTCACCCAGGTCCTCGTCAGCAGCAGGATGGACTACGGTAACGTCCTCTACGCAGGAGCTTTGGCCAAACTCCTGAAACGTCTACAACGCATACAGAACGCCTCTGCTTGCCTGATCCTCAACATCCCGCGCCACAGCCACATCACACCACACCTGAGAGACCTGCACTGGCTTCCAGTCAACAACAGGATCACCTTCAAGCTCTTCACCCACAAACACAAGGTGCGCCACAACACCGGACAGGCATACCTCAACAGACGACTCACCTTCTACCCCCCGAACTGACAGCTCCGCTCCACCGGCCTCGCCCTCGCCACCATCCCCCACATCTGAGGAGGGACCACCGGCGGCAGATCGTTCTCCCACCTCGCCGCCAAGACCTGGAACGCTCTCCCCATCCTCCTACGGCAGACCCAGGACCTACTAACCTTCAGGAGGCCTCTCAAGAGCTGGCTATTCGAGCAGTAGCAGCACCCCCCCCCCCCCCCCCATAGCCTTGAGTCCCTCACAGTGAGTAGTGCGCTTTACAAATGTATTGATTGATGTGTCAAGTCCTTTTGTTCAATGGTCAATTTGCAAGGTTTGCAGGAACCACATTTGAACTGGCCCTGTAATGGAGGTAGCATTATTAAGGATTGAGTGTCCGGTGCTGGTTTGTCTCTTAAATATCACCACACAGTCCTTGATATTTTGTCCTCTTTTAAAGGCAAACAGAGGGGGGGCAGTTATCCCTATTTCATCTGCCACAAGGGGCCAATTGTGATAAATGATTGGTTTATTCTCATTACTTCTGTTATTGAATGCGGAGACACACACTGTCCTTTAATTATCAAGTTTTTTGTCTGGATTCGTTTGCAGTAGTATGTCCCTGTGACAATACCAGGCTCTTTTTCTTGATTTTTTAAGAAGACTGCGTGGGTAACCTCTTTCCACCAATCTGGATAGCAAAGAATCTGATTCCTTAAAGAAATCGGCCCTACGAGAACGGTTTCAGCAAAGTCTCAGAAACTGTCTGTAAGGCAGGTTGTCTCTTAGATTTCTGGGGTAACTGCTTGTATACCCCAGTAGTGTGTTTCGATCCAAGGGTTTTCTATACAAGGTGGTGTATAGCACGTTTTCATCCATCTTTATAGTGTGATCCAAAAAAGTATTCTCTTTGTTACTGTATGTTAAAGTGAATATTAAATCTCTGGATCTCGCCTTGAGCCAGCCACAAAATTCCTCCAGATCAGGAGTTTCCTGTCCATATCATGAGGACAGCATTGCTATACCTCTTCCACACAGAGATAGTCTCTGTGAAAGGGTTCTCGGAGTTGTAAATATATTTGCCCTCATAATAGTCCATGTATAGATTAGCTATGTCGGGGACAAACCTGTTTGCAGAGAGCAGGAGGCGAGATGCAAGAGTCTGGCATCGGAGGCGAAGGTACGTTTTATAAAAATAAAAAATTAAAACCCCGTGGTACCAATTTAAGAACATGCCGTAAAACAAACATAACCCAACATATCTCCCCTCCCTCTACCAGGGTAAACACCCATAAACCTTATCTCAATTCCAGTGCCTTCCCAACTTCTATCATCAGCAATGCTAATCATGGGACTTCAGAGTTGAAGACTCTCTCCCCCCTTAGTGTAAACTTCATCTAATAGGGATAATCTATTTGGAACTTTCAAATTGTGTGCAGGAGAGAGGAAGAGACTTTTCCCAACACCGATAGAAGTCTCTGGGGTGAGAAGAGAAGAAGCACTCAAACTGGCTGGTCTAACTAAAGAAAAAAACAAATACCACTTTTTGTCTCTTTTCGTCTTTGAGCCTGTAGGCCACCCTGGAGACCCTGGAGGGTGTACACCGCATTACCATCAAAGCCTTACCATAAATGCAGCCGTATTACCACCCACTCAAGTATCATTGTAAAATGCAAATCAAAACAATAAACCGTGCACATGGGCAAGAAAACTCTATAACGCTCTGAGACCAATCTGCATCCGGACCAGCCAGGACAAACAAGGAGCCCCTTCTGGGACTGTTTCTGCATACAGAGGGCATGTCTTCTCCGGCTACCAGCCCCCAAACATCCTCCTGCTTCCTCGCTACATCCTGCGACTCATTCCTGATCCAACAGGCAAGGCCCAGGTCTCTCTGCCTTCAATGCCACGTCCACCCGGGGCTGGGACCCCGCTGCATCTCCCAATTCCAGCCTGTCCCATACTAGTGCTGGTGTCATGAAAAAGTGTGCTCTGCCTGCGTAGGTCACCCAGAGTCTGGCATGGAACAAGAGCATATATATTGCAAAATCACCACTTAATGCTTTGGTTTGACTGGCTCAAATGTGCGCCTCTGGTGTTGTACATTTTAGGACTAGTCGGGGAGATCCTCACTGTAGTTCCTTCACAGCAGATGTCTGAGAGTTATCTTGATCTCCTTAGGATAAGGTCTCTGTCCCTGTAGTTCAGTATTTTTGCAATGATGGCAGTGTGGTCGCCCCCGGAGGCGGCAGAAATAAGAGGGCCCTGTGCACTTTGTCAACAATTTAGCAGGTGGTAAGAAATGGGGGGGAGAGGGTATCCCTGATCCATTGCTCCAGGTAGAATTCCAGATTGCAGCCTTCCACCCCCTCCAGTAGAAAGGGCAAATCGCTCCTCCTAGCCTGGCCCTCAGCTTCCTCCACCCTGGCATCAAGTTGGCCTGCCAATCTTACAATGTGCGGACCACTGTCTGCAGCTTAACCTCCATTTTCGTTGCTCACATACTAACCCTATGGAAATCGTCATGAAGAAGATTGACCTCTATGGAGATTACGTCCATTTTTAGGTCTCGTCTGACCCAGCGCATGCGCTGAACTGGCAAGACTTTTTGTGAGGGCCTAAAAAATGCTATCATGGCCAGCCTAGAGCTACAGTGCATGTGCGGGGGCGCGCGCTTACGATCAGAGGCTGGCAAACCTCGTCATGCTCATTACGCGTCCCCATCACTTTCACTTTCACCCGCGATCACTTTTGCGGTGCCCCTTTGATGTTCTCGTTCAAAGAACATCAAACATCAAAGAACATGTTGTGTCAATGCTTTGCTGCGTCCGTTTGACTTACAATGTGCTTTCTCTTTCCACAAACTTGATGTTTGTGTTCCATTATTTTGAGATGCTTTTAGTATCACTGTTTTGTGAATTAAAGAACATTAAGGAAATGTTACTGTGAAACTGAACAACGTTCACAGTGTTTATTTCTGATCGCGGCTGCTTCATGTCCGTTGCACCATTCAGGGAGTCCTTTAGTTGGTGCTTTCATGAGGACATGATGAGGAGGCTGAAAACTTTTGACACATTCTCTTTAAAAGCACAGCATGTTGGCGACTGGTTAATCGATTAGACCTATGTAGCGCTTTAGATCTCAAAGCGCTATGGTGGGTGCAGCAGTTACAACTCATGAAATATGGGGTGCAACTCACAAGGAGGGGGCAGGTTTGAGTGCACATTGGCTGCAATCGAACTCTTAAGATGATGGGCTGTGTGTATCCATTATCAGCACTCAGTGTTCGCTAACTGATCTTGTTTGTTTTGTTGTTGTGTTAATGCTTTGCTGCACCCATTTGACTTACAACATGCTTTCTCTTTCCACAAACTCGATGTTTGTGTTCCTTTATTTTGAGATGCTTTTAGTATTACTGTCACACACAACCACAACCACACACACACACACAACCACAACCACACACACAACCACATGCACAACCACACGCACAACCACACACACACCCACACAACCACACAAACACACACACACACAACCACACATACAACCACATACAACCACATGCACACAACCACACACACAACCACACCCACAACCACACACACACAACCACACACACACAACCACACCCAACCCCACAAACAACCACACACACAACCACATACACAACCACACACACAACCACACACAACCACACACACAACCACACACAACACACACGCAACCACACACAACCATACCCAACCACACCCACAACCACACACACAAAACCACAATCACACCCAACCACAACCACACACACAACCACAAACACACACACAACCACACACACACAACCACACACAACAACCACAACCACACACACAACCACAACCACACACACAACCACACACATGCACACACACAACCACACACACACCCACACACACTCACAACCACACACACACACACAACCACACACACAACCACAACCACACACACAACCAAACACACACAACCACACACACCACACACACATACACCACACACACACACAACCACACAACCACACACAACCACACACACACAACCACACACACAACCACACACACACAAATAATCACACACACACAACCATGCACACACAACCACACACACACAACCACACACACAACCACACCCAACCACACATCCACACACACACACACAACCGCACGAGCACCCACAACCACACCCCCACACACAACCATACACACCCACACACACATCCACACACACACAACCACACACACAACCACACACACACACACAACCACACACACACACACACACAACCACACACACAACCACATACACACACACAACCACACACACACACACAACCACACACACAACCACATACACACACACAACCACACACACACACACACACAACCACACCAAAAATTGGCATAGCCAATAGGTCTCACCTTTGGGACCTTATAAGTGTTTAGCCACACAACAGATGATGTGGTTGCACCAAGGATATTGTGCTGCATAACTAAATACTTAGAAGGTCCCAAAAGCGAGACCTATTGGCTATGCCAATGCTTGTTGCCTTAGGTGTTTGATTTGACTTTTTAATGGGCGCCAAGACTTGTGCACCAGAGGTCGAGTCAGGCGGTACAAGCTGTGTACATTTTGCAGTGCGTTCACTAAACTGGTCTGTTAGAATTGAAAAATTCATGTTTACGCATTGTTCTATGTATGTCAGCATTCGCAGCGCAATTTTCTATGTCAGCGCCATTTTGAGTGGTAATCAAAACTAATTCCTTGCTGTTTCAGAGAAAAGGCCCTTATTATGTTTTGTTTCAGCAATGTTATGTTTTGCTTCACAAAGGAATTGACTGTCCTTATTAGCGTGTACCTTTGCTACTAGATAGAGGCCCTCTCCCACTAGTCTAGTGGCAGGCATGGGCAGACCGACCTTGAGTAGCAGATAGTGTGTGCCCGGCATTAGAATCAAAACGTATCCTCTGTACTTCATTGTTAGCTGCATCTGCTTGGAAAATTCCATTGTGAGCGTACCTTTGTTAGATCTGAAATGTATATAATGTATCTTTATGCTTGCTGATGTCAGTCCCTCTGCAGCACTCCTACCGACTGGGCAGACTGGGCTCCACTATGAGTGTACCTGAATAAAAATATATTGGTTTGTATTCTCTACTGTCTGACCGACTCTTCATTTGGTATGGAAGGCTTAGAGGCTAAGAGGTGGTCGCGAGTGACCCGAGGGACCCTAGTCGGGCCACTTCCTTCAGGTCAATCTTTGTTTGTTGAGCGGCCCGCATCATGCTACCTTCCCCCAATGCTTTCCTCCACAACTCTGTCCACTCAAGTCAGTGAGCATATGTAGGGGAGAGACACACTGAGACGTGCTGCCGCAAAGCACTAAGGAGGAAAATAATAGAGGGGGTGGTCTACAGAGGCAGTCAGATGGGCACAATTCAGGCAGAGATCCAGGCCCCACATAATAGGATTCTGGCACTGCCATCAGGAGAGGGGAGAAATCACCATAGTTCCCTGCTCCCCCCACTCGTCTTTCAGTTCAGGGCCCACACAGTTTTGCCACCCTCCTGGATTTAGCCACCTACTGGGGGTCTTCAGCGGGCACCCCTTGCCTTTCAGAGATGCCTAGTCTCTGGGCACTAACACCATCCAAGGAGGGGAATGCCACAGCCTGCACCACCATATGCCCCAGGTGCCAGGTCTCCGCACCAATCGCCAAGCACAGTCGCTTACAGAACAAGGCGTCCCCAATGCCGCAAAGGCTCTAGCTGGGCAGAATTCACCATGCTGGGTGCACCCCCATCAACCGATCCCCTCCCCCACACTCCGCCTCGCGGTCCCTCTCACTATCAGGGGGAAGGCTGTAGCTCACCTCCTCGTGCCTGATCTTCTGTAACCTGGACCCTAGGCCCTCACCAGTAGTTCACGACTCTGGCCCAGTTAAGGTACTACACAGGCCCGGCACATGCCGCACGCTGCCACACAGCTCTGACTCTGCCCTACAGCTCCTATCCACCCTAGGCTGCTCCGAAAGGGCCACAGCCCGAGCAGCGCGGTCTCAGTGCCACCAGGATGTATAGGCTGGCCTCTCTTGTGATCGGATTCTGCTGGATTTGGCTTAGAGCCACGGCGCTCGGGGGATTCATGTGCCGTCAGCCATATTGCTTTCCATGCCCCTCAAGCTCTCAAAATATTCAGAGGACCATTTAGGACTGCTTTAATTCAGATTGACAGGATTCTTCTCTGGGCAGGAAATGCAAACGTAGTGCTCTCATTTGTCCTCGTAAGGAGCAAAAATCCACGTCACTGTCTTAGGGTCACTCTCAAATGGTAGATTTGAACAGGAATATTAGAAGCGCAATATGGGTATCTCAATAAGAGTGAGTAATCGAAGGGCGAGTGAGTGAAAGAGTGAGATATTTTAACTACTACGCAGTACTGATGTGCACTGCTGCTGGAGCACAACTAATATGCAGAAGCAAATGTGAACTAGGTGTCAAAAAGAAGCATTGATGAAGAAGATGGGTCTGATCTTGATAATCTGGTGTGGCGTTTCATTGTTTGTTGGGGATCATTTGATTGTAATAAACATTTCAAATTAAACAAAAAAACATTACATATACTTTAACAGAACTCTGCTGACACTTCTCAGCAATGATGTGAACTTATAATATGCGTAGAAACCCTTTTAACTTTTATTGTATATCATAGGAATATATGGCTCTTTTTGGCAGTAACAAAATGTTCTTGAATTTTTTAAAGTACTGCAACCTGAAGCCATAATTTATGGACAAAAAGGATGAAGAAAAGAGACAAAAGAAGATATTGGCACGGTAATGTGTAGACCGACCGGTCCTGCCACTGAAGTTCACTTCTTTTTAGGCGAATGTGAGCCTGTGATCAGGTCTTATATGCTTGCGCAATATCCGAAGTAGTCCAACCCATTCCCAGATGGTAAGTACTGTGGTAGGAGGATGAAAATTGTGAATGGCCGAGGAACAGATCAGTTGATGGAGGTGTCTGACTCAGAACACCATCGTTTGTATACATTTCTGCATTTTTATTTATGAATTGTTATTACACAAGGCATGCAAAACAGGTAGAGCTGCCTCGTGGTCGGGCATGAGGAGCTCTTTGTCCTTCTGAAAGTTGATTTCTGCCACTCCGGTGCTCCAGAGTTTGGGATCTGAGACCTAGAATGAGCTTCTCCCAGGTGCTGCACTGGAGGTGAATCGGATCAAAGACTGACTCTGGGTTGCTGATTCAAGTGATCTAGTGGAGTTGATGAAATAATTGCCCTGCCTGCTTGCCTAGAAGACAGGTTAGGACTGGCAGATAGGGTAATATGCCAGAAAGGCTGATCTGACAGGTCAGCGTGAGCTGGTGATTTTTGGCTGCTTGTGGGACTTTTCTGTGGTATTCTGGGACGTTTTTTTACTATTGATTTCCCTGATATTACCACACATTGCATACGTTAAGAATGAATAGATGCAATCTCCCATTCCATGTAAAACACCTATACAGCTCGCCTTTACAAGTTCAAGACTCCCTGACTTTCAAACGTGGGCCAATGTAAAGCTAGTTGATGCATTAATGGGGGCCACTTTTATTTTCGTGCCCAAACCTTTTTTCTGCCACAGCCTAACCTTCCTAGAAGAGCCAGTTTTAATAATTGTGACTAGCTATCACGATTGCAGCAGGTCCGGGTTGAATCGCGACACATGAGCTTGAGGGTACCATTGAACTTCAGCCGTGAATGTCTGTGGCTTCATAAGCACACTCTTTGTTTACAATAGGGCGCAAGTTGTTCCTGAGAACATTTCTGACCTTGAATTGAACAAGTACTGCCACTGAAAACTAATGACAGCATGGGATGTGAGAGAGTTGTTGTCTATATTATTAAGTTTGCAAACCACGCATGCTGCTGCATTCAAAAGTCTCTGTAAAATCGAAATGAAACTGGCCGTGAGTACAGCACACTCTGCGTTCAAATAAACGATTTGGGAATTGACCAGGTGCCCTCGTCAACAAAGGTCTGTCATCACTGGGAATAAGAGGCAACCTATGAAACTGCAAAATGAGTTTAAAAAAGGTGTTTTATGGATGAATTAAGGTGGGAGGTGGGGCAACTTGAGCTAGACATTAGCAAAGCTTTCTATCGAGTTCTTTTGGTGGGGTGGCTTTGTTCAAATAATTGTGGTCTGTTTATATGTGTTCTCAATTTGATGAAAAGCTGAAGCACTGTGTGTCTTTGCCCTGGAGACCTCTTTCATTCTCTTGCTGACTGGCGCAAAGTAATCTTATTGTTTATTTATATTGTATTTCGGTATCTTATTCTTTATTAAACAAAATTATTTTTTGCGACAGTCTCCCTCAAATGTATATGTGTGATCTTATGTTGATACAGAGAATGACATTTTATTTGAAATGTGTGAGACCAAATATGTTTGGCATGGGTTTCCCCCTAACATTTTGCCTTCAGATCTCCTGGTTTGCTGACTTCGTTGTTGCTGGCATTAGGGCTCTGGGTACGTTAGGACTGCTAACCAGTGCCTAAGTGCTTGTGCTTGCTCCTTAAAACATGATAGAATTGGCTTATACCCAAGTTGCATATTTAATTTACTTGTAAAACCGTAGTAACGTGGCACTACCTGTGTCCAGGGCCTGTAACTAGTTCATGTTTGCTTTCTTTGGAATCATAGTGAACAATCCCCTCTTATGGTAAAGTCGTTTTTTAAATTCCAATTTTGAAAATGGCACTTCAGAAAGATGGCATTTTTCTGTGTTAGCCGTTTAGCTCCTGCAGCCTGTCACTGGGTCACATGACTGGGTGTAGGTTACAGTTAGCTTTGTGTATTCATCTTCAGCAGCCACACACAATAGAGAGCTTAGGTGTGCCAGGATGGGCCTTCACTGGCAGGATGGGAGAGTAGAACTGGGCACAGGAGTACTGGGAGTTGAGTAGGCTGTGTCCTGCCTCCACACTAAGGGCTGCACACCCCCTGTAGTTAGTCTGAAGCCAGAACAAGGGAGGCAGGAAAACTCTTCACTCCAAAGGAAAACTTCTGGAACCTTTTCCACTTTAAAGGAGGCACCTGGCATAAATATTGGACCTCAGACAAAAACTCTACACCATACTTCTAGACCTGTGGAGACCTTGCCAGGAAGAAGACTGCTATGCTGCTGATAAGACTGCCACTCTGATGGACTGCTGCTTTATTGTACTACTGGCTAACTGGACTGCTGCCTTGTTGGATTTATGCCCTGCTGCCCACCTGCCTGAGTCAGAGGGATTGGACCTGCACCTGAACCCAGGACTTCCAGAGTGACTCCAAGGGCTAGCCTGCTAGCTCCCTGTTCAAAGCCACAGGGACATAACAGGCTCCTAACCACCTCAACCAGCATCCAAATTCGGCTGGAGTAAACCCCTGACCTTCACCCCTCAAGTGCTTCAAACAGGTTCTGGACCCTTGGTGTGGACTCAGTGGAGCTGAATTGAAGTTTTTGGGCTCTTCGCAACTGTGAATGGGCCCAATAGCGGCAAAATCTAACAGCTTTCACTGCCCACCAACGCAAAGTTCTGTCAACTAGACCCTTAGAGCTACAGCATCAACCTCTCTCAGGGTGGGCCCCCGCAAAGCTCAATCTGTGACGCTTCCCTGCTCCTCTTGGCCCCCTCCACAGTGAACGGGACTCTTTGTGCTGGACTGTGAAGGTAACTTTTCAGCTGAACTAATCTGGTCCCTGTATCGGAGCCACTCTCCATTGTGGTTGGCCTGAACTTGTCACTTTCTCCCAGTCTCACACAACCAGATAGACGCGAGTGGCACTTTGGGCTTTTTGGCGCTATTTTCACTTACATCTTTAAAATGGCATCTTTCTGGTTCTAATGACTGGATTCTCTTCATTTTAGTCTTGCTTTATTTATTAAATACCACTCAATTTTCTAAAATAGGTGTGGGATTTTTTTTGTATTGTGTTTTCACATTATTGCTGTTCAGAATGCTGCATAAATACTTTACGAAGTTAAGCCTGACTACTCTGTGCCAAGCTGCCAGAGGGTCAAGCACAGGTTAATTTGGGATTTGCTTTTGGCTCACCCTGACAAGGATTGTGGTTTCTGCTTAAATAGGGTTTCAGCCCTCAAACAAGTAACCCAAATTCTCAAAACATGCATTCAATTATCCTTCTGCACAGGCCATCATACCTCAATGTATTTTGTGCAAATCATGCCAAGAAGCATGCATAACAAAGAACACCAAAAATAAGAAAACATATAGGTGCATCCATACAAAGTGTTCACACAGCACAGGGCAGCAGCAGCAAAGTTAATGTGTGAAAGAGAGAGCGCAGAAATGCTCGAGATTAACTAAGATATGGAGCATTTCTGCTCTCTTCTTGTGCAGGGGCACACTTTGTAGCCTAGCACCAACACAGGCACCTTTAAACTGTATTGCAAGGGTGCCTGTGTTACTGGCAAGGATTATTTTTGTGTAGGAAGGGACACCTTCCAGTACAAAAACAATCCTTATAAGACATTTCCTTTTTCTTTGAGTTCTGCAGAATGCAGTACACATGAAAAGAGGAAATAACGAGGAGGAATAAAGATATTTCTCTTCATTATGCCTCATTGGGGAAGGCGTATCATTTTGAAGCATTTACAGGTTTACTAGATTTGTTAAATCTGGGAATGCACCAAAATCCATGGGTGGATACATGAGAGCACTCATGCTTCACTCATGGAACATGTTCCAACTTGAAATATATCATAACGCAGCACAAGCGGCTGCATAGAGTTACATTTTGTTGCAAATCTACACAAGGTGATGCAAATTGCCCCTTGTGTGGCGTTATAAATATTACTGAAACCTTTGCGTTAGCGATGCAAGGCCAGCACAAAGGTTTGATAAATCTGGGTCATACTTGGTAACTCAAATATCGATCCCAACTTGGTGGTTGTTGTCAAATAAAGTACAGCGAATTAGCCTGCATTCAACATATGTTCATAATCAGTTTGAGAAAAAGCTATTATCTATACATGTGCTAATCACCATTAGTCATAACTGAATAAGAATTTATGAAACATTGACAAAGTACCTCATACTAGACTCTAAAACATTACCAAAAGAGCTCTAGCTTAAATTATTGTTTCAAACATAGATGGCCAATATTCTGTCCTATGTAATAAGTAATAAGTAAGTAAAATGAATACCATTTATTTCATTTCCAGTGTGTGGGCCAGTTTTAGAATGTGCGTTATGGTCTGCTAGGCCAGCTTTTGCTATTGGTTTCCCTGATATTATAACAAACATTGCTTGCAGTAGGCTCAAATCCATTCAGTTTCTCATACCTTGAAAAACATTTTTATACAGCGAGTCTTTACAAGTTAAAAACTGTCCCAATTTGCATTGGATGAGCTATCTAATTTAGTATTGGGAGCCACTTTTGTTTTGGTGCCGAGTACTATTTTTATCCCAGTTTGGCCCTTAGCAACACACTTACACACCTGTAGTTTATGCAAAAGGATTCATTCAAAACGTGTTTAAAATATGTCCGTCTTATGTCATAGAAAAACCGATAGAAAAAGGTAGAGCATTGATAGCATCAGTCTTCAGACCCCATGCAATGGCTGAATTAGTCCTTTCGCCAGTGTTTTAGCCATAACTCTTTTTGTAAAGTTTAGACAGTTTCATATGAAGTATTTTACTACTTTGTCACTTGTTTCCTCAATACTTGGTCAATTATGGGCAAAAGTGAAAAGTACATTTACAGCTAGTAGATCCTTCTCAAATCGACGATGAAGTATTGTTGATACGGCCCATTATGTTTGCCAACAGGCACCAAGGGGCATATTATCAAGCACGGCGTTAACATTATCGCCACTTAAGCAGCAGAAAACTGCCGATAAAGCGGCGAAAATGGGCTTGATAATATGCTCTATGGAATTCCACTAGAAGCCCATGTTGACACCAGAGCATGGGCTTCTATTGGAATTCTCCAGGGCATGTTATCAAGCCCATAATCGCCGCTTTGGCGGCAGTTTTCTGCCGCTAGAGCGGCAATAATGTAATGCCTTTTCTTGATAATATGCCCCCAAATTAGTATGGGGACGCGCTAAGAAGATCATTCTGCTTACCGTGAGGGGAACGGTTGATTCGCAGTGTTCTTGATCTATTCCCTGCCTCGCCTGTAGCAGAGACTCAAGGGCTGTGAGGGGAACGGCACCCGCCTGCTGGCAGACTCAAACTACAACCCCCAGAAGGCCTAGCGCTCTCAGCGCATCTCCGACAGCTGAGGGGAATCCCTCATAAGGGCGGGACGCAGACCGCAGCGCGGGACGCGCTAAGAAGATCATTCTGCTTACCGTGAGGGGAACGGTTGATTCGCAGTGTTCTTGATCTATTCCCTGCCTCGCCTGTAGCAGAGGCTCAAGGGCCGTGAGGGGAACGGCACCCGCCTGCTGGCAGACACAAACTACAACCCCCAGAAGGCCTAGCGCTCTCAGCGCATCACCGACAGCTGAGGGGAATCCCTCATAAGGGCGGGACGCAGACCGCAGCGCGGGACGCGCTAAGAAGATCATTCTGCTTACCGTGAGGGGAACGGTTGATTCGCAGTGTTCTTGATCTATTCCCTGCCTCGCCTGTAGCAGAGACTCAAGGGCCGTGAGGGGAACGGCACCCGCCTGCTGGCAGACACAAACTACAACCCCCAGAAGGCCTAGCGCTCTCAGCGCATCACCGACAGCTGAGGGGAATCCCTCATAAGGGCGGGACGCAGACCGCAGCGCGGGACGCGCTAAGAAGATCATTCTGCTTACCGTGAGGGGAACGGTTGATTCGCAGTGTTCTTGATCTATTCCCTGCCTCGCCTGTAGCAGAGACTCAAGGGCCGTGAGGGGAACGGTACCCGCCTGCTGGCAGACACAAACTACAACCCCCAGAAGGCCTAGCGCTCTCAGCGCATCACCAACAGCTGAGGGGAATCCCTCATAAGGGCGGGACGCAGACCGCAGCGCGGGACGCGCTAAGAAGATCATTCTGCTTACCGTGAGGGGAACGTTTGATTCGCAGTGTTCTTGATCTATTCCCTGCCTCGCCTGTAGCAGAGACTCAAGGGCCGTGAGGGGAACGGCACCCGCCTGCTGGCAGACACAAACTACAACCCCCAGAAGGCCTAGCACTCTCAGCGCATCACCGACAGCTGAGGGGAATCCCTCATAAGGGCGGGACGCAGACCGCAGCGCGGGACGCGCGCGGGCAGCGCCCGGGCGAAGCCCGGGCCAAGGGCGGGCCCGTCCTTGCCCGTCAAAGGCCGGATAAGGCTGGGCTGGGCATCCCCCCTAACATCTGTGGCGGCACTTCAATTAGTAAGTACTGGCGTCTCATTGTGTGGATGTAAACTTTACCTGAGACTGTCTGTATATGGACCTAATTTTGCCAGGAGCTGGGTGGAGTGGTGTCGCCTCAAAATCACCGCGCATGTTGAGACTTAACGCCCTGCCAATTGTGGTTCTTGCACAATAAGAGGAATTTAAGGCATTTGTGTCGTGAGAGCAAAAGGAGGAGAAGTAGGTTTATCTCGCTGTGGGACACTGAACTTATTTGTGGGCCAATTAAGTTCACTATCTGTCAGCCCGCATTGGAGTTGCCTGCTAAATAAGGCTTACTACTATATTGCTTATCATGAATACCAGGCCTAGTACGAGAAGAAAATCGTCGGTGGGGGGATCCGTTAGAGGCACCCTAGATCAGTTCATTACAAGGGCTGCCTCATTGCTAGAACGAGAAATTGTGCACACCGAACGTCGATTATCATCTGAGTTACTGAGGAAACGCTCTTCGCTGGGGGCTATCCAGCTAGCTACTACCCCCTCACATCATAATATACATACCGATGATCTAGAACTAAACGCTGATATAGGCATCCCCCCGCAACTACAAGACATAACAGAATCACAGCCAAGTTCAAGGGAACCAGTCACCCTAGATAACAGCATAGGCTCACAAATCGAACTTTCCCTTGAGGAGCAGTTAGTGACCCCTGCAAACAAACATCTCACTAAAAAGAAAAGTACAATTAAAACAAAAGATCCAGGACCTGGGCTTTCAAAACAAAAAAAGAAACGTGGCGTAAATAAGGAAAAAGGAGGCCACGCCAAACCTTCAAATATTGCCACAAGTCCTGTGAACATAATTGATTCACCAGAACGTAATACTGGAT
The DNA here is from genome assembly GCF_964204655.1 of Triturus cristatus. Classification (NCBI taxonomy): domain Eukaryota; kingdom Metazoa; phylum Chordata; class Amphibia; order Caudata; family Salamandridae; genus Triturus; species Triturus cristatus. The sequence goes on from NC_140594.1 coordinate 463,695,584, forward strand.
CAGGTAATACGTCAGCGCATCCATATAAAGATCTAATGAGGGACATAGAACAACTAGTTAAGTCCCTATTATCTCCTCTAGTGGAAAGGGTAAAGAGACTAACAGAGCAGCTGGGGTCTTTGCAAGATACTGGCACAATTAATACGAATCTGTTGAGGGAACTATCATTGAAAACGTGCTCTTTGAACCCTCCAGGCCCAACACCCGAATCAACAATGAATATTACAATCCCCGTTAAAGGCGCTAAGATGCTTTCTTCCTCTAACAAGAATAGCACAGCCTCACAGAATGAGTATACAGATATAAAGAAGCTAAAGGACAGCGGAGTCCCAAACAGGCAGACCTATGAACCCAGTAAATGTGATGAGAGAGCACACATAGATAAAAATCCTAGGGGCTCTTCTGCACACATTGATCTCCCTCCAGAGGCAGCTCCATATGTTATTGCACTCACTGGGGTTCCAGAGCTAGAATGTGAGAAATTTGAAGGGTACCAAACTCTTAAGAACAAAGTAATGCATTGGTTAAGAGTGAATAGGCCATTTCCCCCCAACTTAGACGGTGAGATTCTTCATGTGAGAAGGTTGAACTGGGTGGGACAAAGACCTAAAAATGTACAAGGGGATGTTATAATCGTCAATTTCAGAGACCATAGAGTGGTAAACTATATCAGAGACTGGCTATCAGAGGGTTAGGAAGGTGGTATATCCACCCATGACTTAAGTTACTTTTACCCAATATCTCTGATAGGAAATTATGTAAACTCAACAAATCGGAGTGCCCAGCTGATGGTAGATCCCACTTTTAATATCCCCACTTCCAACCGTTTTGCTTCTCTTTCTGGACTGGAGGGGGTTGACTGACTGCATATTCCTCCTCCCAGTAATTCTGCTCCCATGGAAAAGACAAGGTTGGGTGACATTGGACTAGTATCCTGGAATATAGCTGGCTTGTCCTCCAAATTTGACAACAATGAATGGAGGGAATATGTATCCAGGTTTCATGTCATTTGTCTCCAGGAAACGTGGGTGGTGGACCATAACCCCTTCCAGTTACAAGGATATGGTTGCTTTGCTGTCCCCGCACAAAAACTAGCACCAGGCAGGCCCACTGGTGGATTAATTATATATGTGGACTTGCAATTAGAAGGAGTGTGGTCCAGCTTGAACTGGAAATCAAACTACTTCCTCGGTTTAAGGTTTCAAAGAAATAAAATGAGTTTTATCCTTGTTAGTTTTTATAACGCCATAGTATCGAGCAAGGAAGGCTCTATATTATATGATTTGCAGATTCACTTGACTGCTGTTATAGAGCAGAGTAAGTCCACAGTGGCTCCCTATATAATCTTGGCGGGCGACCTAAACTGCCATTTGTGCCAAAACCTAAAATACTGCTTGGGGGGTTGGTCTGGATGCACCTTGATAAAAGGTCTGCACTTTGAACACACGAAAGAGGGGAGGGAGCTAGAGAAAGTGATGAAAACTCACTCACTAAAACACACACTCGACCTAGTGAGTGTAGATGAAGGCTCCGGTCCTCCAACAACCTTTAAAGGGAGGGGGTGTAGCTCCACAATAGATTTTATATTAGTTTCTAACTTATTTTGGGAATGGATAAAAGAGGCCACAGTCGACTGGAGTATATTCAGTGACCATAATCCACTTGTACTATGGATTAAAAATTGGTCTTCCAACAAAGAAATAAGAAGTACGCCGGAAGGCAGTCTTGAGAAGGTTACAGATCAGGGGAGGCGCTTAAAGTGGTCCCGTATTGATGGAGACGCCTTTTTCAAGACCTTAATTAAGGAAGGGGGCAAAGAGTTCGAAATTTGCTCTGATCCCCTGGCTGCAGGTTTGACAGTGACTAAAGCTTTCGAATCAATGGCCTCTCGCATAGAGAGTCTATTAAAAACCTCCCGGCCTCCGAAACAAAATAATGCGCCAAGATGGTTTAATAAAGATTGCTCACGAGCACAGAAAGATCTCAAAGAAAGTTTGAAACTGAGACCCAGAGACAAACCACATATAGCACATTGTAGGACTGTCTATAAAAAGGCCATTAAATGCAGGAGACTTGCCTTACAGTCCCAAACTTGGGAAACTTTAAGGGAAGCCGCGGAGAGGAGGGACTCAAGTACCTTCTGGAGAACCATAAATAACCCATGCTTTCAGGATTCTGCAGCACCGGTAATTGGTACAACTATTCTCCCAGAGCGCTGGTTCAATCATTTAAAAAAATTATATAACTTTTTAGATGAATACCCGGAGGCTGAAGAGAAAACTTGCCCGTGGAGGACAGTGATTGAATTCACTCCTGGTGAAACTAAAGCGGGCATTCTGGGACTGTCACACAACAAGGCACCAGGCCCTGATGGGATACCACCAGACCTCTTTTTATCCAATACAGAATTTTGGGTCCCAATACTGACACGCGTGATTAATGCAGCTGTTGCCACTGGTATGCCACGCTCTTGGTCAACAGCTACTATAGTGCCCATTTTTAAAAAAGGCAAAAAGGACGACCCGCAGTGTTATCGCCCAATTTCCTTAATCGACGTAACCGCAAAAATCTTGGGCAGAATGGTACTAAACCGCCTACTGGACTGGGCTGAGGAGTACCATATAATTTCAGATTTACAATATGGTTTCAGGACTGGCAGATCAACTACGGATCAATGCCTGAATCTCTATTTACTGGTGTCAAAATATACTATAGCCAGTGATCAATCAATATATCTGGGATTTATGGATCTCACGGCCGCATTCGACCGCGTGAACAGAGAAAAATTATGGAGTCTTTTGACTAGACTAGGAGTAGAGCCAGGTCTTGTAAATATTATGAGAGCACTCCATTGGAACACCTCCGCCAAAGTACGATTCAATTTGGCGGGAAACACAACTGCACCGTTTAATTGCACGAGTGGAGTAAGACAGGGCTGCATTCTGGCCCCGTTCTTATTCTCTCTGTATACAAACGAACTGGAACAGGCATTGTGCAAATTGAACGCTGATACCCCAAGGGTAGGGTCTCGCCCAATTCCAGTGCTGTTATACGCAGACGATGCGGTCCTTCTGGCACGCACCCCAAGAGGTCTGCAATGCTTAATAGATGGCTTTGTTGATTTTATGGACACTCTAGACCTGGCAGCCAACTTATCTAAGTCCTATGTTTTAATAGCCGGGAAGAAACCGTGTAAAAAATTCACATATCGTATAGGCACACACATACTTGAACAAGTAAAAACCTTTTCGTACCTGGGTCTTTTATTTGATGGGCTTTTAAATTTTAAATTTTTAATTGAAGAACGGTGTACAAAATTGATTTCATCAACAGGAGCAATAATGAATTATTGCCGTAGGCTGGGACGGTGGTCGCCGGAGCAGGTTATGCACCTTTATGGCGCCATTTGCTGCCCCAAAGTCATGTACGGTGCAGAAGTTTGGGGCTTCGCAGGGGCACGGCAAATACAAGTTGAGGAAAATAAATTTCTGCGGAGAATACTCAAAACGCCCCAGAGCTCCCCAGCCTACATCAGACATGCTGAATTAGGGAGGCCATACATCGAGGACCTGATCAAGGCCAGGCCCGTTATGGCTTGGCTGAGGATCTGGTCCAATCCTGATGCGGAAATGGGGAGACAAATTATTAGAGATTGCATCAGTAGGGATAAAGGGATGCGCATCCCGTGGTTTAAATATGTAAAACTGACACTAGAAGGAATAGAATGTCTAGACCTTTTTACTAACCCAACCACAATCATACCCCAAGATAAGGACAGAATTAAGAGCTTGCTCCGGAGGAAAGCTGCAGATTGTAGATTTGATTCTGAGGGTAGGAAGATTTTAGCTTGTGTGCACAGCACAACCAAAACAGTAGGTGGAATGGAACCATATCTCAGTCTGATACATAATGCAGAAATTAGGTTTTTATTTACTCGTTTTAGGCTCAACCTTATACATCATCTGTTGGCAGATCCCGCGGGTTATACCACCACGGTTGAGCAGAAAGGACCCTGCGGCTGCGATAGTAAATCTCCGCAGGATTCCCTTCATTTTGTATTGTTATGCCCTTTTTATTCTTTTCCCAGGCGTTATTACTTAGTAAGAATCTTAAAAAATGGCAAGTTTAGACAAGCCAGGGCCGCTCTATTATATTTACAAAGGGCTGAAGACCCATTGACCCTGGCATGTATAACAAGTTTTCTGAAAGTTGCACTGAAAATAAGAAATACTAGAGGGCAACCAGGATTGAATAATGGTTGAAGGCACTGTATTGAAATGTTTCACATTTTAATGCACTGATCTGTATGTGGATTACCTTGTTATATTGGTATGTGTGTGTTATTTTAAGAAATTTTTTAAAGACATGACACCAGCACTTTTGGGAGCTGTTACATAGCTGTATTTGTTAAAAATTATATCTGCAGGATAGTATGCTCTGGTCACTGTACTTGTAAATATGCACTTTATGAGCTGTATAGATATTACAAATGTATTTTTTAAACTGTGTAAATGATCTGGTATGCATGTTTTTTATAATAATTGTTTTGCTTTTATGGTGACATGTATTGCACCGAATAAAGCTGATTTTGATTTAGTATGGATATTTGAGTCACCAATTATGTTTCCTTTTTTCAGATGTGTGAGAAAGTGCATGAAACTGCACGAAATGAGCTATGGTGATCTGTGCACGTGGGACATTGAATTACATTTTCAAAAATCACATCAACGACATTCCTCACCTCAACATAATGTCAGACATGTATAAATGAGGGGGAAACTCACTTAAAGAACTTGGCTTGATAATGAATACGATTCCTGGTTAAAGATAAGCAGTCCTTCGGTTTGGAGTTTTAAGTGTGCCGTGTGTCAGGGCACTAGGTCTGTGCACACATAAGCTGATTCAAACGAAGTAAACAAGAAATGACCAAACCCTAGATCAGTTCGGACAGCGGTTCGTGGGCTCCACAGACGGATTTGGAAAAGTGATAATTTATTAAACCCATATCAGATAACACATTGCACGTGAAAGAAAACAAACTGAGAAATGGATTGTGCGTTTCAGCAATGCTTATTTGGCACGTAGTGTTTGAATATTAACGTGAGCAAATAATGTATGGAACATTGTCATAGGAAACATAATTATTAACTATCAAATCATAACAATTCTTGTTTTCCACTTCAATGTACTGATTAATATTTAATTTGGGTGCAGCTTGAGAAGAGCCAGATTCAATCATTTCACTGCCAGGGAGTTTGCACACCTCTGTGCTGGAGCTTTTAAAAAAATTAAAAAAAACAGTCAGCCTAGTGTACCTACATGTACCTCTTTGATCTGTTTGTGTACCAATACGACGGTTTTTAATACATACAGGGTTATGTATTGGTGCAAACCTCATAGATACCTGAATATAGAATAAAACTGTGGAGATAATTCTCATTTATTTAACGAGTTTGGTCAATATTTATTTGGATTTGTCAAATGGACAAACTTAAATTTCGGAACTACAACCATTGAACTATGTGCCTGAATGTTCAGAGTCCAGCAATCCCAAATATGTCTGGGTTTTCTTAGGGAATGTAGCTTGCGTCATCAATTATGTAATATTAGTATAAATCCCTAAATAATGACATTATTGCTGCGTATGTTGCACAGCCCATTTAATGACAGATTTTAAACGCAGGACTAAATAGACCATATTAAAACACTTTCTCATTCTGTATGATATAAAGGATCGATGGACGCAAGCCAGTTAATACTAGTCTTCACTTGCAGGCTGGTAGAACACACTGAACAGGATGACAGAATTTTTGTACATTTTTATTTTTCAAAACATGGTAAGTCTATTCAGTCCCCCTTTGGCAGGATCAGATCCCTTCCAAGGCTTGTTTTTCTGTGTTTTCCTGAGTGTGGTAGTACCAGACATGTATGTGTTTGTTATGTGTTTGGGCTACTGAAAGCAAACAAAGTAAAGCTGAGTCTGAGAATGGTAGTGGAAGGCTCTCAAGGAACCCAAAAGGAACTTCATAGACTATGTGCAGGGCCTGCATTCCCACATAGCTGAGTAGGAGAAGAGGGCCTAAAAAACTTGGCAGCCAACCAGGAGTGGATCATTCACTGGTATGATCAAAATGCTAAATTGGGGGGAATACTAGCCAGGTCAAATAGTGTGGTTTTCAAGTACATGGCTTCCAGGACGCGCCAGAACAAATGATCAGGGCCCTAGGCGGAGCTGGAGAAGGTGATGCTATCCTATCGGTTAATCAAAGATAAGGCACATACACAGGAACAAGAGAAGGTGTTAACCTCAAGAACATCTGAAGGAACATGTTCCAACAGATAGCAGTTAAACAGCAAAGTAATCAGTAAGGACAATTGAATAAGTTTTAAGTCAAGTAAGGGCTTTAACCTTCTAAAAGTTTGAAACCATCAATGTGTATTAAACTATTTTAGTGGAGTGCAAAAGGCAAAACAATAGTTGGTCAAATGCATGGTAAATTAAAATAGAGAAAGAGCATAAGGCTCAATCAGATGCAGCATACATTTGTTGGGATACATTTGTTATGCGTGTGCCCTGTTCTCAGCTAGGCCTGGGCTAAAATTTTGTTCAGTTCGCGGAAATTGCGATAAGTTGACAATTTCGCGTTCCGCGGAACGCGAAAATGTCAAAATTTCCGCATTCCGTAGCCTGGCGATAATTTGTTTCTTGCTCGCGCTGTAAAATAATACATTCTCACGCGCGCGCGATCGCCTTACCTGAATCCCTGCGTTCGCCGACAAGTTTTCTTGATCCGGTCGCGTTCTCCATGAGATGTTGTATTGTTTTTAGCCATTTGCACTGTCTCGCGACAGTTCGCACCCGCAGTGACATCATGTGTCGCGCGATCACGTCTTTCTTCTCGCGATCATGCACCGCGAGACAACTGAAAACAAGATGGCCACGCCCGCGAGCAACCACATGGGTAAGTTGGCGAGCCGCAACCATGCAGAAAATCTCGCGAACAAGCGGGAAAAAAACTTCCGCATCTTCGCGATATTTCCGCGTGTTTGCGATAATTTTTAACATTTTCGCGATAATTTGCGAAAGTGGATTTCGCAAATTCCGCCCACCCCTATTCTCAGCCCTCCCCAGATAGAAGATGAACTGCTTCAGTGGTTCCGTGGGCAGAAAGAGGCGGTTATCGCCCTTCTTCAATGTACGGGAAACCTACCCGTCGTCCAAGGCCGCCGGTGACAAAGTAGTATTAGCCACACCTTATAGTTGATTATTTAATCAACAAACCCCACTACTCCATTAGTCTATACAGTTTCCATAATTTTTTAACTGTTTTGATTCAATTCATCAAAACCTTCATCTCATCAGTCATCATAAGCACAAGCCTTCTCCATTTCCTCTATCTTAACATCTACCAATTTCCTTTTTTTTTAAAGAATGCTGAACACTCTTTAAAGCAGATTGCCTAAAAGACTTGCAGCAGAAAAATGAGACCAAATATGCAGAAACAAATAATATTTAATGGTGTTAACATTTTTGATAACACTCTCCAACCAATTTTCCGAAACCATTCATTGACGTTAACAAAACCCTTTCCTATCTCACTGAAGAACTCACCAACTGATTCCCACAATCCTTGCTCTTCAAGAACTTTTGCTTATGTGAAATATTTATTAGATTACCTATGTAGTCACTAATAAGCTTGCTATTATCAGGGATGAAGGTGCAACATTTTTGAACCCACATCACATTGCAGACTCCACCCTACTTTACAAGAAGGATACTTAAAGAAAGGCGGTTTTGCATGATCATCGAACAGATAGCTATAAATTCATTGTTAATTTTAGTTAATGCTCCTGTGGTGTAGTAGCCTTTCAATCAAGCACAGTAGACAGTTTCCTAATTTTCACATCGTTCAGGGCCACACCAATAGGAGGAATCAAATCACCAAATACATTAATTAACAACTGCACAAAATTATGCTTTGGTCTTTTAAGATCCAATCACTCATCTCCTTCATATTATTTACATGATACACATGTGGAAAGACCAATGGAAGACAGCAACTTCCCAACCAAATATGTGGAAGGTTAAAGTAAGCAGCCTGACCACAAAATGATAAATTCCTTCCAGATTTGGATCTTTATATATCATCAACTACATATTTCACATTACACTCTTTCTTACCTTCAAATTCCACTGGCTCAGTGCTCTAAGATTTCTATCGCATCATACACAGTACACTTTTCTTTTCGTGATCCACTTTCAAACTAGAATGTATTCTCAAATATTTTAATTTTTCTTTAGTCTCTTCTTCCAATTCAACTGTCCTCATTTTTCCCCAGTTTCTACCAATTCTCACTTTTCTGTCATTATTGTTATCTATAAATTCAAGCTCCGCAACACTCAATTTACACAGAATCTTGTTTTTAGTCCTGTAGGAATTCACATTAGAATACATGATTGGTCTCTAATGACTCAAAATATATTCTAAATCTTCAGTTTCAGGGATAGCTTCTAAAGAGACATTGTAGCATAAGGCGCTAGAAATTCTTGATCCAGGAAATGTAACAAAAACATTACATGACAATAAGTAGGTCAAAGTATGTAACTCCCTCCGACACAGAATTTGGATGAAAAGTACAGACATAGCAATTATTTACTCTTATGTTGTTCATGTATTCAGGCACTAACTCCAAATAGACATTTTCAGTAAAGTTACCTAAAAACCTATCTCCATGTGTTAACTTTGTGTCTGGTGAATCATCATGTGGAGTGGTTAACTCTTTACTGTTATCTGTAGGTGAATCATATCTAACTGGCAAAGCCAAACACAAAAGTAAGCCAAATCAAAATATTATTATCAGATCTAATATAGCTTATCATAATATTGAGCAGCACCTTTGCTTGTTAGTTGCCATACTTTTTTTCTGTAAAGTTCAAAACAAAATAAAAATGTAACCACTAACCTTTAAAAGGTACAAAAGGAAAACTCAAATCTAATTTTCTTTAAAGTTTAGTACTTCAGTTCTTTAACTCAGTCCATATAAGTCGAAAATTCACGAACACCCTTCAACCCTGATTCCTAAGGTACAAAACAAAATAGACTTGAACTATCAAGTGTTGTGCACAAAAATCTATAAGACAAAAACATTTGTATTTTTATTTATTTATGGTAGTTCTTATTTTAAAGTAAACCTGTCAAATCACAGACTTCCACAGTGCCATCTTCTGATTCTGTATTTGCAAAATACCACCATTCAGGAGTTGAATACCATCTACTAGGCACTATCACTCTTATTGATTTATAATTACATTCTGTTCATTTTAACTATAATCAGAGTCTTGTTCTCCTTGTAACTAGTCTTCTCTTATACGCTCTGGTATTTGGACTTTCTTGTGCACTCATGTTCTACTTTACACAGGATCATGCCAATTATACCCTTTATGAACGTTCTCCTTTTCAGGTTCACTTAGCACCACTGCTCTTTCTTCATTTTCATTTGCCACTTGGTTCTCAGTTCTGGCTGGAACAGTTTGATTGTAATCTTCTACAGCAAAATAAATCCTGTGGGCATTCTGGAAGCTTGAAGTTTTATCTTCACTCTCTGATTTTGCACTTTTTGGTTCTCAGTTTGATCTTTTGGCTGATCTTGTTCTTATTGAGTTTGTTTTTCATTTTGTTCTTCTTGATCCATGCAGAGAACTCGAGCTTGACACTATGAATCAGTAGTTGGTGTCACTACTTCTTAATCTGCACTCTTCACTTCTTTTTGTATGAGATTCATGGATCCACTGCAGCAATCCTAAGCATTTAACAGCAAAGTTGGTCGCAAGGATAACCTGGTAGGGATACTTTCACCTCAGCTCCAAACAGAACGTGTCAATGCGCTTCTTCTCTACTACTCAGTTCCCAGGCTGGAGAGAAAGAGTATGACCAAGTTCTTCTTTTGGTGAAGGTGTTGCCAAAATCACCAGATGTGAGATAGAGCACACAACATCAGCCAGACCTTTGCAGTAATCCAGTACAATGTTATTTCTAATAGTCACAAATGCAGCAGATGGGATGCAAGGGATCCTCATGGCTCTCCCAATAACAGCTTCATGGGGTGAGTGTCCCATCCTCTTATTTGGTGTGCTTCCAATACTCATGAGCATATGTGAAAATGTGTCTGGTGATTTCAATGAATTTGAGGCACACACTTTTACCAGCTTAGATTTTAAAAATGTTGTTAATACGCTCAAAAACTCCTGATGATTCTGGCTTGCAGCTACAATGGAACTTCTGCTCAGATTTCAAAGCTGTGCACAATAACATCATCACTTCAGTCTTAAAGTGAGTACCCTAATATGACTTTAATGAAGTTTGCAAACTGAATTTAGGGATCCCTGACATAATATTTGTTAGACCTGTCATCCTGGGGTGGTCTTCCCCTAGCATGTTTGCCTACTTACCTCCTCTTTTTGCTGTATCATTTTGGTGCTCTTAGGTCTCTGAGCAATTTACCTCTGCTAACCAGTGCTAAAGTGCATGTGTGTCTCCCCTAAACACAGTGACACTGGTGTATACCCAATTAACACATTTAGTTTACTTGTAAGACCCTTGTAAAGTGGTATACCATATACCCATGGCCTGTAACCTAAATGCTACTATGCTTCTAGTGTCCCGGCAGGCCTGATTGTGCCACCCACACACGTAGTCTTTCAAACCTGCTCAGGGCTGCCATTTTAAGGTCTGTGTGTGCAGTTTACTGCCACTTTGACTTGGCATTTAAAACCTCTTGCCAAGCCTTAAACTCCCCTTTTGTTACAAATATGCCACCCTTAAGGTAGGCCATAGGTAGCCTGAAGGGCAAGGTGCTGTGTAAGTAAAAGGTAGCACATGTACTTTTAGGTTTCACATGTCCTTATAGTTACAAATAACAACATTCATTTTTTCACTACTTTGAGGCCTATTTCTCTGCTAGGCTAGTATTGGGACTTCCTCAATACACTTTAAGCTGTAATTAATAAGGACTATATGCATCATGTTTCATATCTTTGAAATAGTAGTGATAAATGATCTTTAGTGCTAAAGTTTGATTTAACATTACTATTTAATAAATGCCACTTTTAGAAAGTGGACATTCCTCTGCTCTTACTGATCTGTGTGCCTTGCAGCCTTTCTCCAATACATGTGTGGGGTAGGTGACAGTTACACTTTCTGCATTCCCTGTAGACAGCCACAAACACAAGAAGGGTGGGTGTGACAGAGAACTCACCTGCATTTATCTGCATTCTGATAGCTCTTCCTGGGCAGGACGAGAGGGGGAAGCTGTCACCTGAATAGGCAGTGTCCTGTTTACCACACAAAGACTGATTACCCCCTACGGATAGTCTGGAGGCAGGGATAGGGTGAAAAGGGGACATGTGCACTTCAAGGCCTGCTTTGAAGTCACCCTTACTTTAAAGGCACACTTGAGTATAAGTACTGGGTTACTGACTATACCAAGGAAGTGCACTACTGGACCTAAGAAGAACTCTGCCAGGAGTAAAGACTGCTGTGCTACAAGGACAGCCGGTCTCCTTGACTGCTGCACTGAAAACACTACTTTTCAGCTTTGCTCTGCTGCCCTGCTGAGGACAAGGACTTGACCCATCTTACTTGATCCCAGAGTGACTCCAAGGGCTTGCCGGCATGCCCCCTGCTCTGAAGGCTCAGGGCCAACAAAGACTTCCCTTAATCGTGCACTAGCACCTGGACTCTGCCTTCTCTCAGTCCTGCCCTGCCAAGTGATGCCAATCCAATCCTGGGCCCTTGAAAGGTGACTTCGGCTGGGCAGAACCATCAAAATTGACACAGAAATGGCTCTGTGCCAATCAGAACTGAAGCATTGCTCTTCGACGCAGGAGCCGATTGAGGACATCGCTTCAACGGACTGCACGGCTTGATGACGACAGACAGCGCAGCTCAATGACGATGCAGCACCTTTATCGTAAAGACTCACACAAGTTCAGCAGAAAAAGTACATTGGAAGGAGCGAAGCATCGACGCTGAGGGCCCGATGCATCGATCTTTTCCATGAAAATGGTTCACCCGTATCATCGTTGAGCTCCGTTGAGATGCAGGCGTCATCGGACCATTCAGGCTATGGAAATACTGTTGTTTAACAGCCTTTGCGTCAGCAGGCAACACATCGGTTCCAACTGGCGCAAAGGTGACAATGCCTTGGTTTTGTAGCTAAAAAGCTGAAGAACAATCTACTGAGGCCCAGGACTGGAGGGCGCACATGAGGCAAGTGTAGAACTCACAGGTGGCAAAGTCCAGCAGTGCCAGCAAGATTGTAGGAAGTCTTTTGTGCCCCTGAGACTTCAGAAGACAGGAGGCAAGATAGTAAGCCCTTGGAATCCCTCTAGGTTCAAGTAAGATGGGTTCAAATCTTGTTCTCAGCAGGACAGAGATCAGCAAAGCAGAGAACAGTCAGTCAAGGCAAAAAGGCAATCCTTACAGCACAGCAGTCTTTATTCCAGCAGAATTCTTCCCAGGTCCAGTAATCCACTGATTATGTAGGATCAGAGCCCCAGTACTTATGTCCAAATGTGCTTTGAAGTGGGGGATAACTTCAAAGCAGCTCTTTGAAAAGCACAGGTGCCCTTTCATCCCAGCCCTGTCAACTTGGCTATCTGTGGAGCGTAATCAATCCTTAGTGTGGTGACAGGAAGCAGCATTTCAGATGTAAGTGTGAGCTCCCACTCCCACTTCCTGCCAAGGAAGGCTATCAGAATGGAGATGAGTCCTCTGTCACACCCACCCTTCCCGTGTTTGAGGCTGTCTACAGGCAATGCACATAATGTAGCTGTCACCCAGACCATATATGTATTAGAAATAGGGTGCAGGCACGTAGAGCAAAGTGAAGAGCAGAGAATTGTCCACTTTCTAAAAGAGGCATTTCTAAAACAGTTATGTCAAATCCAACTTTATCACTGAAGAGGCTTATCATTAATATTCCAAAGATGTGAAACATGATTTAGCTATTCCTTTCCAATCAGGAATTACACTTCAAAGTGTTTAAGGAATCCCCAACGCTAGCCTATGAGAGGAGTAGGCTTCAACGTAGTGAAAAACAAATGTAGCTGTTTGTCACTGCCATGACATGTGAAACTTAAAAGCACATGTCCTACCTTTTATTGACACAGCACCCTGCCCTTAGGGGTACCTAGGGCCTACCTTAGGGGTGACATATGTGTAATAAGAGAGGAGTTAAAGGCTTGGCAAGTGGTTATAAAGGCCAAGTCAAAGTGGCTGTAATTTGGCCACACAGGCCTTTCAATAGCAGGCCTTAGACAGGTTTGAAAGGCTACTTGTGTGAGCGGCACAATTTGTGCTGCAGGCCCACTAGTAGCATTTAGATTACAGATCTGGCTATATAGTATACCACGTTTATAAGGAACTTGTAAACTAAATATGCCAATTGGGTACATACAAATGTCATCACGTTTAGGCAAAAAAACAAATGCACTTTAGCACTAGATAGCAGTGGAAACAAGGCCAACAAAAAGATACAGCAAAAAGTGGAGGTAAGCAGGCCAAAAGGTGGGAGAAGACAACCACAAGGATGACAGGTCTAACAGTAGTTTATGGAGGTATATGCCCACAGTAGAGAGGGACACACTTCATACACTAGAGGAAGAGGACCAGACGTGCTACACTGCTATGAAGGCCACCCTAGTCAGTAATTTTGTACTGACCCTTTAGAGGCACAAGCTCAGATTCAGGGTCAGCCACAAGATCTCATGACAAAATGGGCGGATTTCCTGTATTATGCCAGCAAGGCACTGAAGGGAAAGGTGAAGGGCAACTAGGTTGATGAATATTCAGGGCTGTACAACTTAATTTTAAAGGAGCACATGCTAGATAATTGTTTTCCAGGGCTGCACCAGCACCTGGTTGATAGCAAGTTAACTGACCCAAGAAACTTGGTGAGGAAGTGGACATCTGGGTCAGCACCAGAGTATCCAAGAAGGCACCGTAAGAAGTAGGTGGCGAAAAAAAGGCAGTGTTCCATAAATGCCCCCAAAACAACTCACAGGATACAGGGTCTGGTTCTCATTTCCAATCTGGCAACCAGAAGAAAAACTATCCTGGCAAAAGTCAGCAGCCAAAGACACCTGTGCAATGAATTCTTTGAGCATGGAGACTACAGTGGGGATTCCAAGTGTCAACAAAGAGCACCACCTCCCACTGGAGGAAAGATTCCAGGGGTGTTTAGTGTAGAGTTAGGGGAGGAGCTTCTCCCAGCTAATGGGGAAGTTTAGGTGGGCTACCCTAGTGTCCCTAGGTGACAGTTTGATATTTCCTAAGATCCATGTGCTCTAAAATACTACAAAGTGTAGGCAATGAGTCACCATCAATGAGCATGGTGTCAAGTCTCTGAGAGATACAGGTGCCAACATGACTATGATAAGGAGTCAGCTGGAATCCCCAGAGTAGGTAATTCCCAATGCATTTCACCAGGTTGTGGTGGCTGCCTACAGAGGGTGTAACTATCCGGTGGCCCTTGTTCCGTTTGAGTGGGAGAGGGTTTAAGGTCTTCTGAAGGTTGCTGTGAGCCCTGACATGCCTGTGAACAGTTTGTTTGGGGATGACCTTGAGCAAACTACCTGCAAGGAAGTTGACCTCAAGGCTCATGTTGAGATGTTGGGGTTACCTGAATGGATCTGTGCTACCACACAGTACACGGCTCCCGAGGATGGGAGTCAAAAAGGCCTGGAACAATGGCCCAGCCAGCTGCTAAGAAGGGGAAATGCAGAGGGGGTGTGAAACCAGCCCCTGAATGTACTCCCAGTGAGATGGATGGGGCACCTGAGTGGCCGCCCCAAAGTCCACTAACGAGGGCATTGCTTCTCTTGGTGACCTGCCTACATTTTCTGGATGGCATTTACAAGGACAACCCACCAAGGAGGAGTTCTGTAGGACACAAAGGGAGTGTCCAACCCTTGTAGGACTGAGGCAACAGGCTGAAGCCCATGCATCAGGTGATGCCTCTGGAAGCCATCATGTTTACTGGGAGGACAACCTACTTCACAGTGATCCTAAGGCTCCTGTGCATGGTACAACAAAGGGCCTAGTGGTCTCCCAAAGCTACAGAGCCTTCCTATTGAAGCTGGCTTATGGGATTCACCTGGCAGGACACCTGGGCCAGGACAAAACCTTTGCAAGGCTGGTCCCCCACTTTGATTGAACTAGGATCAATATACTCTCAAATGCATTCTGAAGGACTTGTGTAATATGCCAGGCCTGTGGGAAGACAGGACAGAGGCTTAAAGCCCACCTTAATCCCTTGCCTGTCATTGGCACACACTTTGAGGGGGTGGGCATTAACATTTTTGGCCTATGGATCCCCAGACTGATCAGGCAACAGTAAAGTAATTTTTTTTAATTGTTTCTGATTAATTAAAACCATTACAAAGATTCATAATAAATGCACGTTTCAACAATTTCTAGATTTGAGAACAATAAAATAAAGTTTTAGAATAAAAATGTAACGAGTTTTTGTAATTCCTTATCTCTCGGAAACACCATCATCTATTTTGGATTGTTTACATTTAACTGATTTCAGAAATTTAACCAGCAGTCCATTCAGATGTAACAGTCTTGGGTCAAAGCATGCGATGACTGCTTGTCTCCGTGTGCGTATGTTAAGTTGATTGAAGGTGCTTTTCAGGAGGACTACTCTTTCCTCTTTTAACTTTTTGCAGGAGCATATCAGATGTTCCATGTCTTCTTTCCCTGAGCCACACAGCCTACACATGGAGCCGCACTTCTTTCTGAGCCAGGGTTGTAAATGGGGTATGGATGGTAGGATTTCAAACCTATGTTTTAGAAAAGCTGCTTTTGATTTCCTACAGTATCCCAGTCCAAAATAGGCCTGTAACCCAGGCGATTTGTAAGTGCTCAGTATCATCCATGCATGGCGTCTGTGGGCAAAGGTAGCTTTATCCTCTATAAAGGAGAGTCGCTTTATGTTCTTATTTACGACACGTTTGAATTGTGCATTCGGAAGAGAGGTTTCCCATAGATCTTTTAGGCCTGTAGTTACTAGTGACTCCTCTAGGTATTTTTTTGCAAGTTCAGTGGAGCTGCCACACAGGTTTTCCCAAAGCTGATGATTCAGTGTATTTTCAGGTGAGTTCTTTATTTTATACCAGCATTTGATGTATGATCCACGCCTTGCAAGCAGTTGCTTGGTTAATCCGAATTCTAGCCGGATTTGAGCCTGGGAGGTATATGATGGTAAATTTAGAAGGACTCAGTAAGCTTTTGAAATAGTAGTGTCCAACAGTTTTGCATCTATACCTCTTAATGCTTCACTACCATAGGTGATTGATGACTGAATTTTGGCTTGGGCAACACGCAATAGTGGCAGGAGAGTAGGCCCAGATAGTTTAGATTTAAGTTGTCTGAGTGTTGTTGCTATCAACATACCTTTCCTTTTGGTGGCCTCAAGGTGATTTGAAAAATGGCCACCCCTATCGAAAATGACGCCAAGGTACTTATATTCAGAGCAGTTCGCAATTGCCCTTGTCCCAAGAAACCACGTGAAGGACCTTTTTTCCCCCGTTATTGTCAATGTTTTGGTTTTTTCGATATTAACTTCAAGCAGATTGTCCTCCGCATATTCGTACAGTGTGTTGATGAGGTGTTGCAGGCCTACTTTAGTATGACTGATCAAAGCCACGTCATCTGCATAGGAAATGCTTGGCAGGGTTCGACCCCCCCCAGACGAGGGGCGTGTGCATTACAGGCATCCAGAGCTGGTAGCAAGTCAGCTGTATATAGGTTAAAAAGAGTTGGTGCTAGAATGCACCCCTGCTTGAGGCCTTTTGTTGTTGTTATGCGCCTCGATAGGTGGGTGCCGTTCCCGAGCTTCACTTGGACCCATGTGTTGGAATGTAATTCGATCAAGAGATTTAAAAGGGGTGCAGGAATCCTCCAAAGGGCAAGTTTCCTCCAAAGATTCGCTCGATTGACGTTATCGAAGACCACTTTGAAGTCAACAAAGCAAAATTGGATGCTTTGTTTGGTCTGTTTTGCTTTACCTATGAGTAGTGATATGGATAAAAGGTTTGTAGTGGTTCCAGTGTCTCTGCAGAATCCTGTTTGGCTGGGCGGAATTATGTTGTTCTTAGTGGCCCATTCGCGCAGCTGTATCAATAGGAGCCCTGCAAAATATTTCACCTCAATATCCAATAGAGCGATCAGACGATAGTTTTTGGGAAGAGTTATGTCGCCTACTTTGTATATTGGTGAGATGACAGAGCCCTTCCATGAGGCTGGAAGGCCCCAGGACAAGCTGGCCAAGATGAACAGTGGGGTAAGAGATTCTGACCAGTATTCCGGGTCATGTTTGAAGAGAGCTGGTGGAATTCCGTTTGGCCCTTGCGCTCCGTCTTTCCTCCCTTTTGAAATTAATTCCCTGATCGTTACAGCACTGATTTCGAGTGGTGATGCGTCATCATGTGGTTTTATTACTTGCTGTAAGTTGACCTCCTGAGCGTCCTGGCGTCTAATTGTTCCTTCCGCTTGTTGGTTAAAGTGGGTTACTACAAAGAGTTCCCAGGAGTTATCTGTTACATATGATGTTATACCTCCATGTTTGGCGTTTAGAAATTTATTCAGGGTGGACCAGAAACGTGCGCTGTTGTTTACTTTGATAAATACAAAAAGAACTATTGATGGACAGAATGCAGAACAATGTCATACATTCACCCCAGTACAGAGATCTGGGCCTAAATCCATCGTTTTTTTGCTCACCATGCCATTCCAGTTTGGACCCAGCCATATGCAAATCAGTCTTGACCCTGTGCCCAATGGGAACAGTCCAGCCCGAACTGCCAGGCCAGGTCCTCCCTGGACTGGAAACAAGCATCCTAGGACCGGTTTCGGGCTTTCACCCCTCTTCAGCCAGGATAGCTTGATTCCAGTGGCATGGAGAGCACGGGACTCACGTCTGAGCATACCCGTCCCACTCGGGGTGACAAATGCAAAAAGAACTATTGATGGACAGAATGCAGAACAATGTCATACATTCACCCCAGTACAGAGATCTGGGCCTAAATCCATCGTTTTTTTGCTCACCATGCCATTCCAGTTTGGACCCAGCCATATGCAAATCAGTCTTGACCCTGTGCCCAATGGGAACAGTCCAGCCCGAACTGCCAGGCCAGGTCCTCCCTGGACTGGAAACAAGCATCCTAGGACCGGTTTCGAGCTTTCACCCCTCTTCAGCCAGGATAGCTTGATTCCAGTGGCATGGAGAGCACGGCACTCACGTCTGAGCATACCCGTCCCACTCGGGGTGACAAATGCAAAAAGAACTATTGATGGACAGAATGCAGAACAATGTCATACATTCACCCCAGTACAGAGATCTGGGTCTAAATCCATAGTTTTTTTGCTCACCATGCCATTCCAGTTTGGACCCAGCCATATGCAAATCAGACTTGACCCTGTGCCCAATGGGAACAGTCCAGCCCGAACTGCCAGGCCAGGTCCTCCCTGGACTGGAAACAAGCATCCTAGGACCGGTTTCGGGGTTTCACCCCTCTTCAGCCAGGATAGCTTGATTCCAGTGGCATGGAGTGCACGGGACTCACGTCTGAGCATACCCGTCCCACTTGGGGTGACAAATGCAAAAAGGACTATTGATGGACAGAATGCAGAACAATGTCATACATTCACCCAGTACAGAGATCTGGGCCTAAATCCATCGTTTTTTTGCTCACCATGCCATTCCAGTTTGGACCCAGCCATATGCAAATCAGTCTTGACCCTGTGCCCAATGGGAACAGTCCAGCCCGAACTGCCAGGCCAGGTCCTCCCTGGACTGGAAACAAGCATCCTAGGACCGGTTTCGGGGTTTCACCCCTCTTCAGCCAGGATAGCTTGATTCCAGTGGCATGGAGAGCACAGGACTCACGTCTGAGCATACCCGTCCCACTCGGGGTGACAAATGCAAAAAGAACTATTGATGGACAGAATGCAGAACAATGTCATACATTCACCCCAGTACAGAGATCTGGGCCTAAATCCATCGTTTTTTTGCTCACCATGCCATTCCAGTTTGGACACAGCCATATGCAAATCAGTCTTGACCTTGTGCCCAATGGGAACAGTCGAGTCCGAACTGCCAGGCCAGGTCCTCCCTGGACTGGAAACAAGCATCCTAGGACCGGTTTCGGGGTTTCACCCCTCTTCAGCCAGGATAGCTTGATTCCAGTGGCATGGAGAGCACGGGACTCACGTCTGAGCATACCCGTCCCACTCGGGGTGACAAATGCAAAAAGAACTATTGATGGACAGAATGCAGAACAATGTCATACATTCACCCCAGTACAGAGATCTGGGCCTAAATCCATCGTTTTTTTGCTCACCATGCCATTCCAGTTTGGACCCAGCCATATGCAAATCAGTCTTGACCCTGTGCCCAATGGGAACAGTCCAGCCCGAACTGCCAGGCCAGGTCCTCCCTGGACTGGAAACAAGCATCCTAGGACCGGTTTCGGGCTTTCACCCCTCTTCAGCCAGGATAGCTTGATTCCAGTGGCATGGAGAGCACGGGACTCACGTCTGAGCATACCCGTCCCACTCGGGGTGACAAATGCAAAAAGAACTATTGATGGACAGAATGCAGAACAATGTCATATATTCACCCCAGTACAGAGATCTGGGCCTAAATCCATCGTTTTTTTGCTCACCATGCCATTCCAGTTTGGACCCAGCCATATGCAAATCAGTCTTGACCCTGTGCCCAATGGGAACAGTCCAGCCCGAACTGCCAGTCCAGGTACTCCCTGGACTGGAAACAAGCATCCTAGGACCGGCTTCGGGCTTTCACCCCTCTTCAGCCAGGATAGCTTGATTCCAGTGGCATGGAGAGCACGGGACTCACGTCTGAGCATACCCGTCCCACTCGGGGTGACAAATGCAAAAAGAACTATTGATGGACAGAATGCAGAACAATGTCATACATTCACCCCAGTACAGAGATCTGGGTCTAAATCCATAGTTGTTTTGCTCACCATGCCATTCCCGTTTGGACCCAGCCATATGCAAATCAGTCTTGACCCTGTTCCCAATTGGAGCAGTCCAGCCCGAACTGCCAGGCCAGGTCCTCCCTGGACTGGAAACAAGCATCCTAGGACCGGTTTCGGGGTTTCACCCCTCTTCAGCCAGGATAGCTTGATTCCAGTCGCATGGAGTGCACGGGACTCACGTCTGAGCATACCCGTCCCACTTGGGGTGACAAATGCAAAAAGGACTATTGATGGACAGAATGCAGAACAATGTCATACATTCACCCAGTACAGAGATCTGGGCCTAAATCCATCGTTTTTTTGCTCACCATGCCATTCCAGTTTGGACCCAGCCATATGCAAATCAGTCTTGACCCTGTGCCCAATGGGAACAGTCCAGCCCGAACTGCCAGGCCAGGTCCTCCCTGGACTGGAAACAAGCATCCTAGGACCGGTTTCGGGGTTTCACCCCTCTTCAGCCAGGATAGCTTGATTCCAGTGGCATGGAGAGCACGGGACTCACGTCTGAGCATACCCGTCCCACTCGGGGTGACAAATGCAAAAAGAACTATTGATGGACAGAATGCAGAACACTGTCATTCATTCACCCCGGTACAGAGATCTGGGCCTAAATCCATCGTTTTTTTGCTCACCATGCCATTCCAGTTTGGACACAGCCATATGCAAATCAGTCTTGACCTTGTGCCCAATGGGAACAGTCGAGTCCGAACTGCCAGGGCAGGTCCTCCCTGGACTGGAAACAAGCATCCTAGGACCGGTTTCGGGGTTTCACCCCTCTTCAGCCAGAATAGCTTGATTCCAGTGGCATGGAGAGCACGGGACTCACGTCTGAGCATACCCGTTCCACTCGGGGTGACAAATGCAAAAAGAACTATTGATGGACAAAATGCAGAACAATGTCATACATTCACCCCAGTACAGAGATCTGGGCCTAAATCCATCGTTTTTTTGCTCACCATGCCATTCCAGTTTGGACCCAGCCATATGCAAATCAGTCTTGACCCTGTGCCCAATGGGAACAGTCCAGCCCGAACTGCCAGGCCAGGTCCTCCCTGGACTGGAAACAAGCATCCTAGGACCGGTTTCGGGGTTTCACCCCTCTTCAGCCAGGATAGCTTGATTCCAGTGGCATGGAGAGCACAGGACTCACGTCTGAGCATACCCGTCCCACTCGGGGTGACAAATGCAAAAAGAACTATTGATGGACAGAATGCAGAACAATGTCATACATTCACCCCAGTACAGAGATCTGGGCCTAAATCCATCGTTTTTTTGCTCACCATGCCATTCCAGTTTGGACCCAGCCATATGCAAATCAGTCTTGACCTTGTGCCCAATGGGAACAGTCCAGCCCGAACTGCCAGGCCAGGTCCTCCTTGGACTGGAAACAAGCATCCTAGGACCGGTTTCGGGGTTTCACCCCTTTTCAGCCAGGATAGCTTGATTTCAGTGGCATGGAGAGCACGGGACCAACGTCTGGGCATACCCGTCCCACTCGGGGTGACAAATGCAAAAAGAACTATTGATGGACAGAATGCAGAACAATGTCATACATTCACCCCAGTACAGAGATCTGGGCCTAAATCCATCGTTTTTTTGCTCACCATGCCATTCCAGTTTGGACCCAGCCATATGCAAATCAGTCTTGACCCTGTGTCCAATGAGAACAGTCCAGCCCGAACTGCCAGGCCAGGTCCTCCCTGGACTGGAAACAAGCATCCTAGGACCGGTTTCGGGCTTTCACCCCTCTTCAGCCAGGATAGCTTGATTCCAGTGGCATGGAGAGCACGGGACTCACGTCTGAGCATACCCGTCCCACTCAGGGTGACAAATGCAAAAAGAATTATTGATGGACAGAATGAAGAACAATGTCATACACTCACCCCAGTACAGAGATCTGGGTCTAAATCCATAGTTTTTTTGCTCACCATGCCATTCCACTTTGGACCCAGCCATATGCAAATCAGTCTTGACCCTGTGCCCAATGGGAACAGTCCAGCGCGAACTGCCAGGCCAGGTCCTCCATGGACTGGAAACAAGCATCCTAGGACCGGTTTCGGGGTTTCACCCCTCTTCAGCCAGGATAGCTTGATTCCAGTGGCATGGAGAGCACGGGACTCACGTCTGAGCATACCCGTCCCACTCGGGGTGACAAATGCAAAAAGGACTATTGATGGACAGAATGCAGAACAATGTCATACATTCACCCCAGTACAGAGATCTGGGCCTAAATCCATCGTTTTTTTGCTAACCATGCCATTCCAGTTTGGACCCAGCCATATGCAAATCAGTCTTGACCCTGTACCCAATGGAAACAGTCCAGCCCAAACTGCCAGGCCAGGTCCTCCCTGGACTGGAAACAAGCATCCTAGGACCGGTTTCGGGGTTTCACCCCTCTTCAGCCAGGATAGCTTGATTCCAGTGGCGTGGAGAGCACGGGACTCACGTCTGAGCATACCCGTCCCACTCGGGGTGACAAATGCAAAAAGAACTATTGATGGACAGAATGCAGAACACTGTCATTCATTCACCCCAGTACAGAGATCTGGGCCTAAATCCATCGTTTTTTTGCTCACCATGCCATTCCAGTTTGGACACAGCCATATGCAAATCAGTCTTGACCTTGTGCCCAATGGGAACAGTCCGGCCCGAACTGCTAGGCCAGGTCCTCCCTGGACTGGAAACAAGCATCCTAGGACCGGTTTCGGGGTTTCACCCCTCTTCAGCCAGGATAGCTTGATTCCAGTGGCATGGAGAGCACGGGACTCACGTCTGGGCATACCCGTCCCACTCGGGGTGACAAATGCAAAAAGAACTATTGATGGACAGAATGCAGAACAATGTCATACATTCACCCCAGTACAGAGATCTGGGCCTAAATCCATCGTTTTTTTGCTCACCATGCCATTCCAGTTTGGACCCAGCCATATGCAAATCAGTCTTGACCCTGTGTCCAATGAGAACAGTCCAGCCCGAACTGCCAGGCCAGGTCCTCCCTGGAATGGAAACAAGCATCCTAGAACCGGTTTCGGGGTTTCACCCCTCTTCAGCCAGGATAGCTTGATTCCAGTGGCATGGAGAGCACGGGACTCACGTCTGAGCATACCCGTCCCACTCGGGGTGACAAATGCAAAAAGGACTATTGATGGACAGAATGCAGAACAATGTCATACATTCACCCCAGTACAGAGATCTGGGCCTAAATCCATCGTCTTTTTGCTCACCATGCCATTCCAGTTTGGACCCAGCCATATGCAAATCAGTCTTGACCCTGTGCCCAATGGGAACAGTCCAGCGCGAACTGCCAGGCCAGGTCCTCCCTGGACTGGAAACAAGCATCCTAGGACCGGTTTCAGGGTTTCACCCCTCTTCAGCCAGGATAGCTTGATTCCAGTGGCATGGAGAGCACGGGACTCACGTCTGGGCATACCCGTCCCACTCGGGATGACAAATGCAAAAAGAACTATTGATGGACAGAATGCAGAACAATGTCATACATTCACCCCAGTACAGCGATCTGGGCCTAAATCCATCGTTTTTTTGCTCACCATGCCATTCCAGTTTGGACCCAGCCATATGCAAATCAGTCTTGACCCTGTGTCCAATGAGAACAGTCCAGCCCGAACTGCAAGGCCAGGTCCTCCCTGGACTGGAAACAAGCATCCTAGGACCGGTTTCGGGGTTTCACCCCTCTTCAGCCAGGATAGCTTGATTCCAGTTGCATGGAGAGCGCGAGACTCACGTCTGAGCATACCCGTCCCACTCGGGGTGATAAATGCAAAAAGGACTATTGATGGACAGAATGCAGAACAATGTCATACATTCACCCCAGTACAGAGATCTGGGCCTAAATCCATCGTTTTTTTGCTCACCATGCCATTCCAGTTTGGACCCAGCCATATGCAAGTCAGTCTTGACCTTGTGCCCAATGGGAACAGTCCATCCCGAACTGCCAGGCCAGGTCCTCCCTGGACTGGAAACAAGCATACTAGGACCGGTTTCGGGGTTTCACCCCTCTTCAGCCAGGATAGCTTGATTCCAGTGGCATGGAGAGCACGGGACTCACGTCTGAGCATACCCGTCCCACTCGGGGTGACAAATGCAAAAAGAACTATTGATGGACAGAATGCAGAACAATGTCATACATTCACCCCAGTACAGAGATCTGGGCCTAAATCCATCGTTTTTTTGCTCACCATGCCATTCCAGTTTGGACCCAGCCATAGGCAAATCAGTCTTGACCCTGTGCCCAATGACAACAGTCCAGTCCGAACTGCCAGGCCAGGTCCTCCCTGGACTGGAAACAAGCATCCTAGGACCGGTTTCGGGGTTTCACCCCTCTTCAGCCAGGATAGCTTGATTCCAGTGGCATGGAGAGCACGGGACTCACGTCTGAGCATTGCTTGCATTGTGCAACACTCCGCCCATCATCCCTTTTGGTTTTGCTTTGTTCGCCCTAAGTTGGCAGGGTATGCTCAGACGTGAGTCCCTTGCTCACTTTGCCACTGGATTCAAGCTAGCCTGGCTGATGACGGCTGATTAGCCAGAAACCGGTCCCAGGATGCTTGTTTCTGGTCCAGGGAAGACATGGCTTGGCAGTTCGGGCTGGTCTGTTCCCATGAGGCACAGGTCAGACTGATTTGCATATGGCCATGTCTGAACTGGGGTGGCGGAGTGAGCTAAAGAATGATGATGGATTAAACCCAGATCAGTTGACTGGGGGTGAGTGCTTGCATTGTTTTTTTTTTTTTTTTGTTTTTTTTTTGAAAACCTTTATTTCGAAATTCAGGACACAGCTATTCAGCCGACAGCCCGAAGGTTCGGCAGCATTGCAAGTTAGATACAGTAATGCGTCCCGGATACAGTACGAAGAGTAATGCAAAGGTCCAATTTTAAATACACACAGAAAAAACACACAACAACCCCCAGCAAGGCAGAACATTGAAATCCCATGGCGAAAGCCCCCAGGGGAGGCAGGACCCCACTCATCTACTAATTATAAGACTGTGTGCGGAGGAAGAAGGGGAACAGCAGAGGCTCTGAACGGATACCTAAACCAAAACTGTGCTGGAAGGTAGGTCAGGGGGAAAGCTGTTCCTCGGGAGGTTCCAGATCCGGGGCAAGACATATTCCCCCCCTATATTGGTTCCACCGCCCCCAGATGGCGTGCCACTTCCGGGGGCGACCTCTAGAGCAGTAGACCGTCTTCTCCCTAAACATGCTCCAATCCATGTTCTCCTTCCACGCGGTCAGTGTAGGGGGACCCGAGGAGCCCCATAATCGCGCGATATCCCTCTTAGCCACCATGTTACCCAGAGTCACCCATTGGGTCTGTGCCTCATCGAGATCAGTGGGCCCCCAAACGTTCAGGAGGCAACACCGCGCCTCCGGCTGTACCACAATGCCCGTCACCTCCCCCATAACTGCATGGACTCTCCTCCAGAACTCCACAACGACCCCACATTCCCAAATGATGTGCAGGAAAGTACCCACCATACCACATCCCCTTCTGCACAGGCCATCCTCCGAGAATCCCATGTGGACCAGCCGTGGCCCCGTAACATACACCCGGTGCAGTATTTTGAGCTGCACCAGCCTCAGACGCGACGGAATCGCAACCTCCTTAGGCGAAGAAACCGCTGACTGCCAGTCCTCATTATCCAACTCGAGGCCATCCCTGGTCCACTGTTCTCTCAGCCCCAATAGCAAGTCTGCCCGGACGTTTATCAACTTCTTATATATGAGCGAAATCGTGCTCTCGGGCATATGACCATCAAGGACTCGGTCCTCAAGGGGAGAGGACTCCGGCACCTTCTCACCCTCCACTAGGACTGATCGGAGGGCGTGACGCAGCTGGATATACCTAAAATATTCTGAAGGCCCTAGCTCAAACTCAGTCTGCAACTCCTCGAAAGACTTCACCCTCCCCTTATGCAGCACATCCCCCACCTTGGATATCCCTATCAGATCCCACTTATCAAAGCCCTTCGTATGCCAGAGTCTTCCCAACCGTTCCGATTCAAACAATGGGGTAGCGAGGGTTAGCCTGTCCTTCCAGCCCAGCGAGTCGGTCGCCATCTTCCATACGCGCACCGCCACACCTGTGGGCCCCGTGAGGGACGAGTCTAGGGACCGCGAATACAACGCCCTGTAGTAGTTGCCGCCGCGCAGCAGCCATCTATCCATGGCATACCCAGGGCTGAGGGCAGGGCCGTAAAACCCATGGTTGATCGCGCTCAACTGCGTGGCCCAGTAGTACCGTCGGATGTCTGGGAGCGCAATGCCCCCATCGTACCATGGGAGCGTCAACTTTGAAATAGCTATTCGCGGCCGCCCATCCCATAACAACGTCCTTTGGAGGCCTTCGACCTCCCGAAAGTATTTAGCCGGTACCCAGTCCAAGGTGTTCTGGAGGGCGTAGAGGAAGCGGGGAAGAGACATCATTTTGAACAGGGCCGCACGCCCAACAAGGGAGAGCGGCAGCCTCTGCCAACCCTCAACATCTCGTCTCAAGCGTGCCAAGGGGGGGAGCAGGTTCCTCTCATAGCGCACAGTAGGATCCATGGATATAAAAATCCCCAAATACACAAAACCTTGCTGGGCAACCTGTATCGAACATGTTCTAGGGATCGGTGGGACCTCGCCACTAAGAACGTACAAGTACGATTTGCCCCAATTAATCACAAGCCCTGAATTCCTACCGAACGATGTGAGTACGCCACAGACCACTATAAGGGACTTCTTAGGTGAGGCGAGATACAGCAGGATATCATCGGCATAAAGTGAAATACGGTCCTCGTGATCAGGCGACCACCGAAGGCCCCGTATATCCGGGTGCCAACGTATCCACGCAGCCAACGGTTCAAGGGCGAGGGCGAACAACAGAGGCGACAGGGGGCAGCCCTGCCGAGTACCCCTTCCAAGCTGAAACGGAGCAGATGCCCGACCATTCACCACAACATTCGCTAGTGGCCCCTCGTACAGCAACCGGACCCAACTCACAAACCCGCGACCAAAACCAAACTTGGCCAGCACGGCCCATAAATATGCCCACTCCACCGTGTCAAAGGCCATCGTGGCATCGAGAGATGCCACAACAGCCGGTTCGCGCAGCGTGCCCGCCCTGGCGATGACGCCATGAAGACGCCTAAGGTTCAATGCTGTGTTTCGGTGCGGGATAAAGCCAGATTGATCCGGGTGGACCAGATCGCCAAGTACTCTAATCAGACGGGTTGCCAGGAGTTTGGCCAGAATTTTCGGCTCAGCGTTGAGGAGTGAAATGGGCCGATAGGAGGCGCATCTATCTCGGGGCTTACCCTCTTTGTGTATGACCACGATCGACGCCAGCCGCTGATCCAACGAAAGGATCCCATCTCCCCGCGCCTCCAAGAACATGGCGCGCAGGTGAGGGGCGACCCTATCCGGGAACAGTTTGTACAGATCGATCGGCAGTCCGTTCGGTCCAGAGGCCTTACCCGAATTCAACGCGCGAATCGCCCCCGCCACCTCGTCAACCGTGATGTCGCCATCCAAATCGTCCCTATCTATGTCAGAGAGGCAGGGCAACTCGATATCGCGAAGGAGATCAGACGAGTCCTCGGGCGGCCTGTCCGACACAGAGGAATAAACCCTATGAAAATACTCCGCGAAACACTCCACAATCCCTTCAGGTTCCACAATCACCTCTCCCCCCTCTCCAATCAACTCTGGCACCACTCTATTGACCCGTTCCTTCCTGTCCAGCCACGCCAGGAGCTTCCCCGCCTTATCTCCAACATCATACAGACGGCCCTGTTGTTCCCTGCTGAGGGTCTTGGCGGCGTCCGTCACCAGGTCCCTATACTCCGCCTGCTTCAAGCAAAGCTCATGCAACGAGGACTCTGTGACCTCCTCCTCCATATCCCCTTCAAGGGCCGCAATCTCCTCCTCTACTCGACGCACTTCGCAATCCCTCCGATTCTTGGCAGTCACCACCAGGGAGAGGGCCTCCCCCCGAAGCACGGTCTTAAAAGCTTCCCACAGCGAGATCGCCGAGTCCACGGATCCCAGATTGTCCTTAAAGTAATTATCTACCTTCTTTACCAGGGCGCTGCGCATCTTGGGGTCTCGGAAATACCAAGGGTTAATGGGGGCCACCCTCCCTCCTCCCTCTCGACCGAGATCCAGCCGGATCCACACTGGCGAGTGATCAGAGATACCACGTGCCATGTGCCTCGCCTCGGATATCAACGAGGCATGTGCGGCCAAAGTGAGCAGGTAGTCAATCCTGGAGAGGCTACCATGCGCCCCGGAGTGAAACGTGTATTGACTCTGTGTGGGGTGCCGGAGCCTCCAGCAGTCTATCAGGCCAAACGTGTCTAGGAGGTCTGGCAGCCATTTCTGAGCCCCCCCTGTGTCCCTGGGCGGGTATCTATCCAGCAGTCCGGAACCCACAGCGTTGAAATCCCCTCCCACTACCAGCATGCCCCCCGGGAGAGTCAGCAAAGCCCTGCCCAATTCAGCAAATGTGGCGGCCTGCAGGGCCGGCGGGACATAAACCGAAACCAAAACCAAAGTCCTTCCTTCCCACCGCCCCGCCACCGCCACAAACCTCCCCCTATCGTCAACAATGGTGGAGTCCACCTCAAAAGGCAGCGATGCTCTAACGAGGATGCCCACCCCCCTGGACCCAGAAGAGAATCCCGAGTGTGCAATGAATTTATACCCCTTCCTATTCAGGGCATAGCACGTATTGCCTATGAGGTGCGTCTCCTGCAGCAGTACAACGTCTGGCATTGAGCGTTTCAGAAATTGCAAAACAATCCCCCTCTTAATGCGATCCCCCAAACCATTAACATTCCAGCTTATAACACTTAGGCCTCTACCCCCCATCCTCAAACGGAAAGAGGCCCACCCCACACCCGAGGCGCCACCATGGAACAACCCTGAGGATAATCATCATGCCTTGCAGAAATAAACCCCCCAACAACAAACTCAAACTCCCCATAACTCCCCCCACCCTGCACCCCTGCTGCAGCTTAAAAAGCCCCCCCAACTTGCAGTGTGCCTGTCGCCCTACAAAAACAAAACTCTACAAAAAGTACCCCAAGGGAGGAAAAGAGCACCCCTCGTCCTCCCGCAACCCTCCACAGTTACTGCACTCTATCCAAATCTACAAATATGGTCAAATCAAGTCAGGCCGGCTTTGAGTTATCAGCCCTGTCCATCCCGGCCACTTTCTCCATGCTCAGCTGTGTCGTCCCCGGTCCGTCGCCGGGGCAAAGCGTCCAGCCATTCATCAGCCATAACAGGAGAGTCAAAAAAGAATGTCCAATCTTCATGCACCACCCGTAGTCTGGCGGGGAAAAGCATGGCATACTTTAGGTCCCGCTCCCGAAGCCTTCGCTTCACCCCCAGGAAACTCTGTCTCTGTCTCTGCACCTGCTGGGTAAAGTCCGGGTAAAAATTCACCGACGCATTCTGGAAGGGGACTGGGCCCGTCACTCTCGAAGCTTGCAGGATAGCGTCCCGATCTCGGAAATGAAAGAGCCGGGCGACAATCGGCCGCGGCGGGGCACCCGCCTTGGGCCGTCCGCCCGGCACCCTATGGGCCCTTTCCACCGCAAAAAACTTCCCAAGGCCCTTAGGCTTCAGATGGTTGAGGACCAAATCTTCCACAAGCAGGTCCGCCGAAGCCTCATCCGAGGACTCCGGTACCCCGATTACGCGCACGTTGTTGCGCCTGGACCGGCTCTCGAAGTCCTCCAGCCGGCGGGCGGCGAGGTCACTCTCGGCCCTCAGCTTCCTGACCTCGTTCTGCAGGTCCGCGACCTCACCAGTGAGGCCCGTGGTCTTGTGGTCCAGGTCCTTAACGCGCTCGTTTGTCTTGCCCAGGTCCGAGCGGATCAAGTTGACATCCACCAGGATGGCATCCACCTTATGCGCCAGGGCCTCGAATTGCCTTCCCATCGAGGTCTGCATCCCATCAAGCGCGCCCATGACATCCTGCAGGGAGAGCTCCGGGGTCCCAGGCGAGTCCTCCTTCTAGGCATCCGGCGCCTGGCTCGATCCACTCGGCGATGTCTTCGGGAGGGCGTAGCGGTCCATACTATTAACTTGGGAGTACGTTCCCCGCCTGGTGGACTTAGTCTTCAGCCTATCTCCTTCTGCCTTGCCCGACATAATGGACTCCAAGCAGTCCAATGCAGTGAGGACCGTCCCCTCTCAGAGAGAGGTCTAAGGAGTGAGCAGGTCCGCCTTGTTCTTCCAAAATAGCCCACCGAGCGTCCCTGGGGTTCTAGAACCACCCAGAGCACTACAGTGTCCGGGCAGACAAAGGGAACGAAACCGAAAGTGAAAGAGCGAAGGCCTCCGTCCGGTAGTTCACACCTCACCAGGCCGTTGTTGATCAACTAAGAGTCGGGCATCCTGACAACTCTAGCCCCTGGCATCTCCGGGAGTTAGGCCGCAATCTTTCGCCAGTCATAAGTCCGGTTCCCGGCGGGCGATCCGGTCGCGGGTAGCATCAATCGCCTCCCTGACAACTCAGCAACACGGTGCCATGCATACCATCAGGATTTGAGTCAGGATAGTCGACGGAGGGCGCGAGGGTCTCGGGAGCTCTAAGCTCACGCGGCCATCTTGGTCAAGCGCTAGGCTCCTCCGAGTGCTTGCATTGTTAAACACTCCGTCCATCATCCCTTTTGGTTTTGCTTTGTTCGCCCTAAGTTGGCAGGGTATGCTCAGACGTGAGTCCCTTGCTCACTTTGCCACTGGATTCAAGCTAGCCTGGCTGATGACGGCTGATTAGCCAGAAACCGGTCACAGGATGCTTGTTTCCGGTCCAGGGAAGACATGGCTTGGCAGTTCGGGCTGGACTGTTCCCATGAGGCACAGGGTCAGACTGATTTGCATATGGCCATGTCTGAACTGGGGTGGCGGAGTGAGGTCTAGAATGATGATGGATTAAACCCAGATCAGTTGAGTGCTTGCATTGTTCAATACTCCGTCCATCATCCCTTTTGGTTTTGCTTTGTTCGCCCTAAGTTGGCAGGGTATGCTCAGACGTGAGTCCCTTGCTCACTTGCCACTGGATTCAAGCTAGCCTAGCTGATGACGGCTGATTAGCCAGAAACCGGTCCCAGGGTGCTTGTTTCCGGTCCAGGGAAGACATGGCTTGGCAGTTCGGGCTGGACTGTTCCCATGAGGCACAGGGCCAGACAGATTTGCATATGGCCATGTCTGAACTGGGGTGGCGGAGTGAGCTAAAGAATGATGAAACCCAGATCAGTTGACTGGGGGTGAGTGCTTGCATTGTTCAACACTCCGTCCATCATCCCTTTTGGTTTTGGTTTGTTCGCCCTAAGTTGGCAGGGTATGCTCAGACGTGAGTCCCTTGCTCACTTTGCCACTGGATTCAAGCAAGCCTGGCTGATGACGGCTGATTAGCCAGAAACTGGTCCCAGGATGCTTGTTTCCGGTCCAGGGAAGACATGGCTTGGCAGTTCGGGCTGGACTGTTCCCATGAGGCACAGGGTCAGACTGATTTGCATATGGCCATGTCTGAACTGGGGTGGCGGAGTGAGCTAAAGAATGATGATGGATTAAACCTAGATCAGTTGACTGCGGGTGAGTGCTTGCATTGTTCAACACTCTGTCCATCATCCCTTTTGGTTTTGGTTTGTCCGCCCTAAGTTGGCAGGGTATGCTCAGATGTGAGTCCCTTGCTCACTTTGCCACTGGACTCAAGCTAGCCTGGCTGATGACGGCTGATTAGCCAGAAACCGATCCCAGGATGCTTGTTTCCGGTCCAGGGAAGACATGGCTTGGCAGTTCGGGCTGGACTGTTCCCGTGAGGCACAGGGTAAGACTGATTTGCATATGGCCATGTCAGAACTGGGGTGGCGGAGTGAGCTAAAGAATGATGATGGATTAAACCCAGATCAGTTGACTGGGGGTGAGTGCTTGCATTGTTCAACACTCCGTCCATCATCCCTTTTGGTTTTGCTTTGTTCGCCCTAAGTTGGCAGGGTATGCTCAGACGTGAGTCCCTTGTTCACTTTGCCACTGGATTCAAGCTAGCCTGGCTGATGACGGCTGATTAGCCAGAAACTGGTCCCATGATGCTTGTTTCCGTTCCAGGGAAGACATGGCTTGGCAGTTCGGGCTGGACTGTTCCCATGAGGCACAGGGTCAGACTGATTTGCATATGGCCATGTCTGAACTGGGGTGGCAGAGTGAGCTAAAGAATGATGATGGATTAAACCCAGATCAGTTGACTGGGGGTGAGTGCCTGCATTGTTCAACACTCTGTCCATCATCCCTTTTGGTTTTGCGTTGTTTACTTTGATGTCATAGTGAAGATTGGCCCAAAAGTCATCTTCTTTGGATTTTTTAATCTCCCATTTAAATTTTTTGTAGTTGGCCTTTTGTCTGCGAAGCTGTTGAAGATGGCCAATGTCCGGCGGATTCGTCCTCCGCAGCCTTAGCAGTCTATTTTTTGCGTTTTTGTGATGTTTCGCAGCAGATTTCTGAGCACTAGAGATCTTTCCTATACCCATTGGGCCGTAAGGTGAATACTGCCGGACTGTGGTTGAATAGAGTTCCGCAAAAGTGGCCGTGAAGGTTTCCCATAGGGCTATTGGGTTTCCTATGGGGTAATTCAGACTGTTTAGTTGAAATTTTTCTGCTGAGAGTACCTCCTTTGTATTTGCAACCGAGGACTTAATTCTTTTAAGGTTTGTTGTATGGCAAGCTTGGAATCCTATTGGGTTGGGCAGGGTTAGGTCTGGAGAAGCGAGAATGGAGACTTCCTGGAGTCGATGGTCGCTGTCCCCTTTGTCTCCTAGGCTGAAGTTTAGTATGTAATGAAAAAATGGAAGAGATACTAATGTGTAGTCTATTGTAAAGGTCGCGTTACCTGAGTGAAATGAGGCGGCGGGTGGTGAGTCGCCTACAAATCTTCCATTTAAGACTCTCAGCCCTAAATGCTCCATTTCTTCTAACAGCTCCTTTCCTAGTATAGTGATTTTTCCCTGACCATTGACGGATTGATTTGGAATATTCCAATAGAAAGACTGAGCTTGAATGTCATTATTTGTGGATGAGCCTATTATATATTGGTTTAAATCCCCCGACAAGATGAATTTGGAGGCAGTTTGCGTGGACATTAATTGATGCAGATAATCCAGTAGAGATTTCAACTCCTGTTTTTTCTTTTTCGGATTTATATAAGTGTTGATCACCAGCACCTCTTCTTTTTTCCCTTTGAGGTTTAATTTGATCTTGACGGTATTTATAGCTGGGG
Source organism: Triturus cristatus (assembly GCF_964204655.1). Taxonomy (NCBI): domain Eukaryota; kingdom Metazoa; phylum Chordata; class Amphibia; order Caudata; family Salamandridae; genus Triturus; species Triturus cristatus. Next base: position 463,728,940 of record NC_140594.1, read on the forward strand.
ATTGAGAAGTCAGTTCCAGGGCACTGTGGATTTTTGTGATTTTGATGTAAGAAGCTAAACCGCCCGCTGACCGACCATATTTGCTTTTCCTTGTTGCTGAAGAATGAAAGCAGGTATAGCCCTCTATTTGCACGGGGTTTTCCAGCCACGTTTCCTGTAATAGGATAATGTCAAATGCTTTTAAATATTGGAGGAATTCGGCATCTACAGCCTTGTTGCTTTGCCCATTTATATTCCACGAACACAGTTTCAGTAAAGTGGTGTCTAGGTTAGGATCTGTCCTTGTAGGATTGCCTTGTCATTGTAAGTGGGTCGTGGCATTGATCGTCCTAAAGATCCAGAAGTTTTCTGAGGTGTCTAAGTGGGGAGCCATTATGCTCTCTTGATGGTTCAGCACCTGCTTTTTTGACGGTGAACGACCCTGGGCACCCCTTAGTACTGACGTGGTCTTTATAATTTTAGGAAATGATCCTTCGCAGGGTCTCTCTAGTAGGGGAAATGGATATCCTGTGTTGTAATGTGGGGCAGATTGAATTCCCCATGCTTTAAGAATTGTTTGCGCCTCCAGAATTTTAGTTGCTATTTCGGGCAACCTCCATGTTGTTTTTGTAGATTCCGAGTTCTGTGTTTTGTCGACTTTTATAAATTCTACTGAAAGTAGGTCGGCTGAACATATGTTGTTTAGGGTTGGCATAGTGCTGAAGAGTCAAAGTAAGTTCCCCCTGTTCAGGATATCAAATGAACCCTTTGGTTTGTATTCTGGAGTAAAAACAATAAAAGTGGAGTTCATGGATTGATGTCCTAGCTGAGCTATTAGGTGGTCTCCACCCGGGTAAATTCTTCTTTTATTTGGTGTAAATTGTTGTGGGGGTCTCAAATTGGCATCAGAAAATGGAGGGTCTTGAGGTTTGAAGACTGAGGGGGCTTTAGGAACTCCATCTGAGTGAGGAGGCAGTTGAGCCCAGGGACCCAAAGGTCCTAATGTTAAGAGCTCCTTGCCTAATGATTGGGGTGGGTGGGGAATAAACGTGGATTCCGGTACCCAATCGTGAGTGGCACCTCCTTTGGCATAATTAGTGGTGGTTGTCTAAGAAGATTGGCCGCTTCCCCGTTGCTTGTCCCACAAGGAGCCGTAATGCTTTGAGTGCCAATGTGGCTGCTGGGCTGGGCCCAGCCTACCCCCAGTATTGAAGCCTATTTGTGAGTTACCGGATACCCCCCTATTGTAGGTGCGCTAAGTCCGGTGGGGATTTGTTCTGCACTTGTAGAGGGTGCTATGAAAGGTTCAGGCTCAGGTTGCTGCGGTCCAGATTCTGTCTTAAAAAGAGGATAAACCTCAGGAGAGGCTAAAATTTGTTTTTTGTTACGGCCTTTCCTTCTTTGATGTCGACGCTGCTTGGCGTTCTGAGTTGGGCTTTGATGATCAGAAAGTCGAGGGGAGCCTTTGGGCGAATTGCATTTTGAAGATGACAGTGCAGGTTTAACAGAAGTTTTGGCTACAGAGGTACATTTTTCGGGTTTTCAGTGCTGGTTTTAATACTGGTTTTATTGCTGATGTTGGTGTCCAGTACCTCTTTATAGTGTCCCTTTGGCAGACTTTCTATCAGAGTGGATACTATATCCGGAAGTGACGATAATTTGTCAATAATTGGGCCACAACTGCAGATCAACTTTGCTTCCTGCTGAGCTCTGCTAATTAAAAGATTTAATTGGCCTAATTTCTCATCAATCCGCCCCACAAAGAGGGCCAGGGTGTCAAGTATGGTCAGTTGTAGGTCCATTTTGTCGGACTGATAATGTAGGGTGTCAACCGTTCGTTGCATTGTGTTTAAAAGAATGTCCCATGTTTTGGGTGCATTCGATGTTTGGGTCCCTAATTCAGACCCTGATGAGCTTAGGAGGCCAGAGGATTCCAAGGGAGCTGGAGAGCTTTGTTGGTTTGTTAGAATTGAAGTTAAGGGAGTTACCTCCTGATAAAAAGCCTGATCGACATGCTGATCTTCTTTGGTTTTAGCTGTGGACAGGGGTTGTTTGACAGGAGTGATCTGAATTTCCGGGGATGTTATGTCCCCCCATTCCTGTAGACCTAAGTAAGAAAGATGAATTGGGCCGTCACGCCCTGAGTCATGTATAATTTCAGTGTCCTCCTTCGACTGCTCATAGTGGCCTTTTTCGTATAAAATTACAGGTGCTTCAGTAGGCTGTTGAATGGTCTTGGTGGCCTCCGAAAGGTGGAGGGAGACGTTGGTGGTTTTTGGGAGGTCTTTTAAGTTGGAGCTGTTGAGCGCCACATTCTCTTGATTAGAATCCTTACCTGGGCTTAGCGTGTAACTAAGCAGGGATTGCCTTTCCCTCTGATTTTTTGGAGTAGTTGAGATGGTAGTGGACTTTTGAGAAGACGATGGACCGGAGGGGGACTGCCCACCCTTGCCTTCCCTTTTGCTGGGCAACTAGATTACTGGTACCCCTTTTGTCGGATGCCTTTTTGTCATTTATTCCATTGATTGGCAGGAGAGCCGTGGAGAGAGGCATGTTGGTGGCGTGAGTGGGGACCAGTCCATGCAACGCTGGTACTGTGGATTCCTTACGGGGTAGGGGAAGTAGAGGGTCCAGGAGGCCCAAAATGTTGTCGCTGGATGAAAAAATGGATGCAGGTGGATCTTTTAAAAGATAACATTTTGATGTAATTTTTGGTTGACAGAGATGAGGGTGTTAAGCTCCAGCTGAGCCGCTGCTGGATCCAGTCCCTTCTAGGGATGTGTCCAGGCATCCACTGGCTGATTTATTATTTTCAGATTGTTTAGCCTTGAGCGTGGACTTGGACTTAGTCGGAGGCTGACCTCTTTTCTTGCCTAACCTCATTGCAGTGGCTGTGTCAGAGTGCTCCGAGTGCTCCATATGGGGACCAGGGGTTAGAGAATGGCTGTAGGTATGAATGGCAAAAAGTGGATGACTGAGAGTAACTGGGTGCTCTTTGTTGCCTTGTTACCTTTGTTTACCTGCCTACCTACTGCATTGGGGAAGTTCCCTGCTGCTGCTGCGAGGGGGCACTGCACCAGGCCCCCTGCTCTTGCGCAGCACTGGTGCGCAGTGCTCCCGACTCCTCCTGCTGGGAGGATAGCTTGTTAGCTGACCGTCTTTGCCACTGCAGAGGGGTCTGGCGCGGCCCAACGCCACTCGAGCACTGTTTCCCTCTGTTGTGGGGGGTGTTGTAAGGACCTGCTATGTGCCTACTCCACACATTGGCTCCCGCGCCCCCTGATGTAGGGAGGCTCTATGTTCTTTTGTGGCTACTTTCTGTGGCTCTCTAGGCCCCCCCCTGCCCCTGCCCCTGGAACACCCTCAGGAGCTTTCAGGCTGTCAGAGGGTGCAGGCGGGGTCCAGCGGCTCTTTCCGGGCACAGCCACGACCTCCGCTCTGCACCACCGCCGCCGCCGCTCCTCTTGCTTCCGCAGAAAATCAGGAGCTGGCACTGGGCCGATAAAAATGACAGCAGTGACAGCGGTAGTAGCATTAGTAGCAAAGGAGTCGCGCCGGCATCAGCAACAGCCCGGCAGTCCGACGATCCGCTTGCCTTGCTGACTTGCGACTTGCAGCTCCGCAGCAACATCAGCTCTGATTGGCCGCTCAGCTCAGCTCTGTGACTCAGGGAGTGGACATCAACAGCGTCGCAAAGAAGCGCTGGTCGGACCAACAAGGTTATCCTGGTTCTGGTGGATCATGCCACTAGGTACCCAAAGACAATCCCTCTGAGGACCGTGACTGCACCTGCAGCTGTAAAGGCCCTGATGGGAATTTTTACCCGGGTGGGTGTCCCCAAGGAAGTTGAGTACGAAAGGGGCACAAACTTCATATTTGCATGGATACAGTCAATGTGGAAGGAGTGTGGGGTAACCTACAAGTTGTCCACCCATTACCATCCACAAACAAATGGGCTTGTTAAGAGATTCATCAAAACCCTGAAGGGCATGATTGGAGGCTTTCTGAGGCCCTGGGGAATAAGTGAGACATCCTCTTACTATACTTGTTGTTGCCTACAGGGGGGGAACCACAGAAGGGAGTTTGCTTCAGTACCTTTACACTTCTGTACAGGCACCCTGTTAGAGAACTTCTGAGTTTGGTGAATGAGGGCTATGAGCAAGTTCCCAGAAAGATTCCCCAGGATGTAGTAAGCTACATTCTGGTCTTCAGGAGGCAAATGGCTAACTGTGGAAGCAAGTGTATGACAATTTGGAACCCAGCCAGGAGGTCTTGAAATAATTGTATGACCAATATTTTACCACTGTGGGATTGACGCCTGGACAGACATAGTGGGTGATATAATCGGTGGAGCTCGGGCCCTCCAGGACCATTGGACTGGGCCCTTTTAGGTGATTGAGAGAAAGTGTAATGCCATCTACCTTGTGGACCTCAAGACCCCAGGCGAACCCACAGGGTGCTCCATATCAATTGCCTCAAACCCCACTTTGAGAGGTCTGAGCTTCCCATGCAGTTAGCGATAGAAGGAGAAGAGGAGAAAGAGAGTGAACCTATCCCTGACCTCTTAGACTCTAAGGAGAAAGATGAGTCTGTGGAGGGAGTAATCCTTTACCCCAGTCTAGCTCCTGAACAACAGAGATACTACCACCAAGTGTTGGGACAGTAGTTCATAGTGTTCTGTCATATTCCTTGGACTACCAGGCTCTGTTCACATGTTGTGGACACAGCGGTCAACCTCCCTGTTAAGAATAAATCCTGCAGGTTGTCGGATAAGGTGAGGCCAGCATTAAGATTGGAGTCTCTAAAATGTTTAAATCCGGGGGTGATAGAACCGTCCAGTAGTGTCTGGTCCAGTCCTGTGGTTCTTGTACGAAAGGCTGCCCCGCCGGGCATCATGCCTGAACTGAGTTTCTCTGTGAAATATAGAGGGCTGAACTCAGTGACCAATCCAAATGCTCATCCCATCCCCGGGCTGATAAGCTGATTGACCGGTTAAGGGCTGCCCAGTACTAAAGTAACTTATCTTACATCAGGGTACTGGCAGATCACCCTAACAAAAGGTGCCAAGGAGAAGTTAGCCTTCTCCACTCCAGAGGTCGACTACCAATTTTGTGAGATTCCCTTTGGACTCAAAAATGCCCCCTGCCACCATTCAGAGGTTGGATAGCCAGGTCCTTGCTAGTATGGAGGCGTTCTCAGCTGCCTATCTGGATGACATAGCTTTTTACAGTAGCAGCTGGAAGGACCACCTCTATCACCTCAAGGAAGTGCTTCAGGCTCTGCAACAGACAGGTCTGACTATCTGGGCGAGTAAGTGCCAGATAGGACAGTGATCCGTGGTGTTCTTGGGACACCCAGTGGGAAGGAGTAAGGTGCAGCCCATCCAGGCCAAGACATGTACTTTCATGGCCTGAGAGCCCACCAAAACCCAGACTGAGGTCAAACCATTCTTGGGCCACACTGCGTACTACTGGAGGTTTGTCATGGGATATGGCACCATTGTTGTCCCATTGACAGAGCACAAGAAGCCCAGAAATGTGATTCAGACAGAGGCATGCCAAAAGGTATTCAACTCCCTGAAGCAGGACATGTGCACAGCCCCTGTTCTTAGGCCCCCTGACTTCTTCCGGGAGTTTATCATTCAGGTAGATGTCTCAGAACATGGCATGGGGCAGTTTTATCACAGCTCAAAGACAAGGGTCTAGAACCACCTGTAGCCCTCATGTCCAGGAGGTTACTCCCTAAGGAACAAATGTGGAGTGCGATAGAAAAGGAAGCTTTGCTATGGACTGTGCACTGAAGAGGTTGACCTGTTTGGTACTCACTTCCTGCTTTAGACTGACCACAGGCCCCTCAGGTGGCTCATGCAAATGAGGAGTGAGAATCCAATATTGTTCAGGTGGTCCATTTCACTACAGGGTATGGACTTCAGGGTGGAAACCATACCGGGATAGAGCATTCCAATGTGGATGGTCTAGCCAGATTCTTCCACCTTACTGATGAGAACACCCTAGAGGTTGAGTAGATCTCCCCACTTTCAGCTGGGAGCACACGTATTAGACCTGTCATCCTTAGGGTGGTTTTCGCTTATGGTTTTGTTGGGCTTACAGCTCTGAGCACTTTACCACTGCTGACCAGTGCTAAAGTTCTTGTGCTTCTCCCCTAAACATGGTGACACTGGTGTATACCCAAGTGATATAATTAGTTTACTTGTAAGTCCCTCATAGAGTGTTATACCATATACCTTTGGGTATGCTACTAGTGGGCCTTCAGTCCTGATAGTGCCACCCACACAAGTAGCCTTTCAAACCTGCCTCAGGCCTGCGATTGCAAGGCCTAAGTGTGCAGTTTTCTGATAAAAGTCTGCTTGTCCCTAAAAGCTGGGAAGATGATGAGTTCAGCACAACAAACCCTTTGTTGATACCATTTGTAGGGGAAAAAACCAGACGCTTTCTTCTGCAGCACTTCTGCCCCCCGCCAAAAAAAAAGAATGTAGCTGTAGTTTGGCTAGTTTCTGGGTCCTTTCCAGGGGAATCCACAAACCCTGGGTACCTTCAAAATCCCTATGATGTTGGAAGATAAGGGCACAAATTTGGGCGTGGATACCTTATGTGGACAAAAGGTACATGGGTCTAAGACCAAACTACCCCAAAAAGCCCAAAAAAGGCTTAGCACAGGGGGGAAAAGGCCTAGCATCGAAAGGGTTAAGTTAAAAGCTTCAGTTTCTTATTTCTTTTGATGCCTCATGGCAAGCTTCACCAGATAGTTTCTGGTATTTCAGTTTATTGCCCTGTTCTACAGGTAGCATTAGTAGGTGATGTAAAATAATCCCTTTCATATTATGTGCAGCTAATCCTGTTGGTGCTGTTACTATACACGACAAATTTGATTCTGTAGTCTTCTGTAGATAACCAGTGAGAATTTTAATTAGGAAGCTTTTTCCAATGCCAGCATGACCACTAATGTATAGTAATATTGGTTCATATGAAGAACCATCACACTGTTGCCTCTCATGCAGAAATCCATGCTATATTTTATCTTTAACTTTGTTGTAAATGTGTTTTTGTTCATTATTGAGTTGTTCTACTAAGTGTTCGAAATCCACAGTTTCCTCTCTTGCTTGCTGGATTGCAGTCTCCACCTTATTCAAGGGCATAGCTGCTTAATTTGGAATAATTAGTTCTCCAAGAGGATCTTGACTCTCTGGTGCAGATCTTTGGCTACTTTGTGAACTCTCCTTGGCTATCTCAGCAGTGAGGGTTTCTTCCTGTTCAATCTCTTCTTTCAAAATTTACAAGTAGGTTGGAAAGACTGAGCACTCAATACTGTCTTACACAGCGCTGAAAGATTCTTCATAACAGTCCACTTAATTCTGATTCAGCAAGCCATGGCTTGAACAACTGCAAAAGTGGCAAGTAGAAAAGCTCTCTTCTCTCCGGAGTTTGACAACTAAGCCTAAACTGGGGTGGTGTAGTGGGCAAAAGAACGATGGATTTAACCCAGATCTCTTGACTGGGGGAGAATGTTTGCATTGTCAGCATTCCGTCCATCATTTGTTTGTTGTAACGCTTTTCGCCCTAAGTGGGATGGGTATTCCCAGACGTGGGACCCGTGCTCACTACGCCACTGGAGTCAAGCTATCCTGGCTGATGACGGCTGATAGCCAGAAACCGGTCCTAGGATGCTTGATTCCGGTCCAGGGAAGACATGGCTTGGCAGTTCGGGCTGGACTGTTCCCATGAGGCACAGGGTCAAGACTGATTTGCATATGGCCATGTCTAAACTGGGGTGGTGTAGTGGGCAAAAGAACGATGGATTTAACCCAGATCTCTTGACTGGGGGAGAATGTCTGCATTGTCAGCATTCCGTCCATCATTTGTTTGTTGTAACGCTTTTCGCCCTAAGTGGGATGGGTATTCCCAGACGTGGGACCCGTGCTCACTACGCCACTGGAGTCAAGCTATCCTGGCTGATGACGGCTGATAGCCAGAAACCGGTCCTAGGATGCTTGATTCCGGTCCAGGGAAGACATGGCTTGGCAGTTCGGGCTGGACTGTTCCCATGAGGCACAGGGTCAAGACTGATTTGCATATGGCCATGTCTAAACTGGGGTGGTGTAGTGGGCAAAAGAACGATGGATTTAACCCAGATCTCTTGACTGGGGGAGAATGTCTGCATTGTCAGCATTCCGTCCATCATTTGTTTGTTGTAAAACAAGATTTCCTTTGCATTGCCTCACCAGACAACTATCCTGTCCAAGTTCTGTATATTCCCCTTCTTCTATGATTTCACTTCCTTTACCTCTATATGTGTCATATTGAAGTACTTCATAAAGACAGATGTTTTGAAGATGCAGACTCTTTCTTGGGCAGTATGTATCCAACATATTCATTTTCAAAATGTCTCTAATTTCTGGATCATATTCCGTGAGATTCAGATATTTCTGGGAAACACTTTAATACTCTATTTCTACTGCTTGCAAGGCCCAGATGTACCCAACCTATGTCCAATAACTTTGAGAAGAAACTAGCTGAGCTCAACTGGTCCAAACACTCATAGGACTCCATTTCTATTTGGGAATGCATTTTCAAGCTGAAACAGTACAATTTCTTGGTAAGACTCTTTTCTGCAGAAATCTCCTCCCACATCTCTTTTATTTCTGTTTTCTCTGATTTTGTTATGTATGAAGTTCACTCTTTCTTCAGAAATATGAAGTCGGGGAATCCAAAATGACATCTCGTGTACAATTTTCTTTTGCATCTGTATTTTTGATGACAATACTTCTCACATCAATGAGTTTGAAATAGTAGAACTTGTCTCAAGCTCTTTTGGGATGGTGCATAACCCTTACTGTTCTGTAAAACTCAAGAAAGACTCATCAGTGTCTGCTCCAAATTTAGGTGCATCTTTTACCCATATTAGCATGTGAATGTGTGGAGCACCCCTGGCTTGGTACTCTTTATGCCAAAATAAATCAATTACTTCACCAAGAGGAGGATTACTTTTGTTGCAAGTGAAATACTTCATGGCTTGAAACCTGTGGTTAAAATACCTGCAAATATTTGCAGGATCCAATGAGCAAAGTTCTCCAGCAGTCTTCACTTTGATGTTCTTTATGTTTAAGTTTGCTTCTCGTAGGAATCCAAACTGCTCATCCTACGCATACTCAGCACAACTGAGTGTTAGAAACCAAGGACGTGATCCTAGGTTTCTCAAAGTGCATTTCAGCTAACTGTGACAACGATAACGATACTCGTTGGTGCAATGTTGGAACACCATCAAATGAATCAAATTGTATTCCAGGTTTTACGTCTTTTGATTGATTTGATTATTGCATTTGTAGAGCGCAGACTGTCACTCCATAAGGATCATCCTTCCGCTTTGCGGAAGCGGGGATGAGGTAGAAGCTGTGGGGACTGTATATCAGGGATAGGCAGAGTTTGTCTGGAGTTACAAAGATCCAAGTTTTCAGTGCTTTCCTGAAATGTGTCTCAGTTTTTAACATCCTTAGGTGTGTTGGCAAAAGGTTCCAGGTTTTGTTCTTTTTCTTTTTTCTTTTTTTTTATTAGCAATTCGAATAAATACAGATATACAAGTAAACCGAGCAATAAATATAGCAGCTTTTGTATACATACATTTAATACATACTCATTGATGACAATAAGAATACATAAAAGAAATATATAAAACAGTATAGGAAACAGAAAAAGGTTCAGGTCGGAAAATATACAGACTTCTTAATGTTGCCTGACTCCCTTCGCCCAAGCTGCAATTGGTGCCCAGATTTTTTCTCCAAGGATTCTAGACCGCATTCCTCTAGTAGCAAAAATGGCTTTCTCTTGGTTATACACTCCCAGAAATCTGGCTAACCACATCTGAAAGCTAGGTGGATGCGGATCTTTCCATTGTGCTGCTAATATTATTCTAAAAACAGCTGTCCCTATAAAAAGACATGCCTCTTCTTCGCGACTAAAGCCTAGAGTATTATCATATCCAAGAATAAAGAGTGTACTAGAGTAAGCCATCTTATGTCCAAATACCTCCTCCCAGAATCCTAACACCATATTTTTAAGTGATGTTAATGTGGGGCAATCTGAAAACATGTGTGGAAGAGTAGCCGGCCCTATCCCGCATCTCGGGCAGGAATCGTCTGTTCTTTTACCCCATAAAAACAGCTTGGCAGGAGTAAAATACAGATTAAAAATTGTCTTATATAATTGTGCTTTCAGATTTGAGGATAAAAGCAGTTGGGATATTAAACCAAACTCATGTCAATATCAATATTAGGATTAAGCAATTTTTCGACCCAGGAGGATTCAACACTATCTAAATCGCTTGGAAGCTTCTCCTGGAGTATGCCATATATAGTCCCAATCCGAGTAGAATTTCTAAAAATGACATCAAGGAGTGGGACGGTTTCCAGAGAGATGGTATTGGACCCTACGATAGAATAAATTTGAATAAATTTAAAGTAGTCATTATTCGAAATTCCAAAAGTGTTTTGTATGTTCAGAAATCTGTGGCCTGTCCCATCCCCCAGAAAGTCACCAACAGTTTGTACCCCTGCTCTTTCCCATTTTTTTGCAATTACATCATTAGCATGTGCTGGTAGTATCGAGGATTGCCAAAGAGGGGTATATCTATTAATTTTCGGGATTTCCATTAGCTTAGCGGCCTGCCTCCAGACCGTCCATGCACTAATAATAACCCTCAATCTAGTTTTTCTATAATATCTTACTTCAGTTTGTCTTAGCAAAAGTCCTTAAACTTCTTTCCCCAATGCTATTTTGTAAATAGAAGGAATCTCTGCATCTTGTTTATCTTCATTCATCACAAGGAGAGGTACCATTTGTTGAAGAAGGGCAGCCCAATGATACAACCTCAAATTTGGAGCAGCCAGCCCCCCCCTGTTTTGAGGGAGAGATAAATATTTCAGTGATCTCCTGGTTTTCCCATATTGCCATATAAAACTGGACATTTGTGACTCGAGCAATTTCATAATTTTGTCCTCTAAAAAAAAGGGGATAGCCCGAAATAAATACAATATCTTAGGGAGTGTGTTCATTTTTAAATAATTGCATCTGCCAATAATGGATAGATGTAAATTGTTTACTCTTAGAAGATCTTTGGTAATATTTTTAATTGATGGATCATAATTCAAATTATTAATATTTTCCATTTTCGCAGTAAGGCACACTCCTAGATAAATCGTATTTGTTACAATCCTAGGGTCAGTAAAGATAGTATTTTCCGTACATAGAATAACCATCTTTTCTCTATTTAAAGAGTATCCCGAATATTGCCCAAATTGTTGTGGAATTATTTCGATTTCAGCAACAGCCTCAGTGGGATCTGGTGTTAAAACTGCCACATTATCGGCATATGCTAGTATTTTAGTCTTATATTCCCCAACGATGACTGGTTTTATTTTCTGACTGTGTAACAGTCTAATAATCAGGGGGTTTATATATAGCGCAAACAAAATCCTGTCTGGTTCCTATCGAGATATCAATGGGTCTGGATTCAATTCCCATCATTTGCAATTTGGCCCTTGGCTGTTGATACATGGCCCTCATAGAATTAATAAACCCTGGCCCAAAATTACTCTGTTCTAGAACTCCCCATAGGAATCTCCAAGACACCCGATCAAACGCTTTTTCGGCTTCTAGGAGGATCATTGACATCGGGTCTCCCGTCTTGGACATAATATCAAATAAGGTAATAGCCCTGCGGATGTGATCAGTTGTGCCTTTGCCAGGGACAAAACCATGTTGCCACGGGGAGACCAGATGTTCAATAACCCTCCTGAGTTGGTTAGCCATAATTTTTGCATAAAGTTTTGAATCAGAGTTAATCAGGGAAATCGGTCTGTACGATGTGGGTAAATCTGCTGGCTTGCCTTTCTTAGGAAAAACGATTATATTAGTATCTCTCCAGGATTCAGGGGGGTCACCGCTTGATTGTACACAGATAAATAGATCTAATAAATACGGTAAGATATGTATACCCAAGACTTTATAAAGTTCGAGCGGAATTTTGTCGGGGCCAGCCGCTTTCCCTGAAGCTAAGCCTGATAGAGCTAGTTGAAGCTCTATAATGTCGATTTCTTTATCAAGATCTTTCCTGGTATCGTTATCTAATATTTTATTTCCTTCTGTATCCCTCATAAATTCCCTCATAAAAATTTCTATTTCCTCTGAATCATCTGAACCAGCTGGGATATCATTTTGGTATAGCTTTTGATAGTACTGTTGAACAATTTCAACGATATCCCCGGAGTTCGTATATACCTGGCTATTAGCTTTTATTGTGGTTATAGTGTTATTTGTAGACTTCTGCCAGGTACGCAGAGCCAATTGCTTCCCCACCCTCTCTCCATTTTCATACATCTTGGCTCGGTGTGCTTGGAACGTCTCTGCTGCTTTCTGATTGAACCAACTATTAAGTTCTGTTTTCAGGATAAGTATGTGACGCATACTAGACCCTGCCTCTCCACCATTTGAAATTAAAGACATGTGTTTCTCTTCAGCTCTTGTCAATTCCTGCATCAGTACATGTTTCTCCCTGTCTTGTTTTTTCGGATCCTTGCCACATAACTGATCGTTTCGCCTCTAAGGGCAGCTTTAAAACAGTCCCAGACCATCCCCCTAGATGCACTATAGCGGTTCATGTCAAAAAATTGTTGTGTCCAATTTTTTATGTATGTAATGTAATCTTGGTTAGCTAACAACTTTCTGTCAAATGTCCAAGTAGTGTGAGGTCTAGTGAAATTATCTAATTGGAGTGACAAAGTCAAGGAGTTATGGTCAGATAGTAGTTTGGGGAGTTTAGTGATCTCGGCATGATCAACCAAGTCCCTTGTTGTAAGTATATAGTCTATTCTGACATATTTGCTGTGGGGATGCGAGAAATAAGTGTATCCAGGATCTAAGTGTTTTTTTATAGCCCAAACATCCACTAAGCCATGGATATCCTTAAGTTGACAAATTGCCTTATATACTTTTGGTTTTCTTCCCACATACCCTAAATAGTTTGTGCTTTCATCAGGTGATCTCATAGAGATATTAAAATCTCCACAGAAGACCATCGATTTGGGACAGAACACCAGTTCTGCTTCAAGATCTTTAAATATTTGAGGGTCATCTAGGTTCGAGCCGTAGACTGAGCAGACAGTTATGCCGGAAGCTAGCTCTATGATTGCCCATCTCCCAAGGGCATCAGCTGTTTTGTGCGCAGTTATTTGGATAGATGATTTCACTAGTATAGTTACTACCCGAGTGTTAGATGTTTGTGTTGTACTAACCTCAATGTCATATCCTCCAAATTTAAGCAGATCTTTTTTTTCCCAGGATAGATGTGTCTCCTGCAGGCAAACTATGTCAAAAGATTCTTGCTTAATTATTTCCCCTAGTCGAATTCTTTTATTTCTGTCATTCAACCCCGCCACATTCCAAGAACAAATTGTTAGTCTCCCCATCTCAGATTATTCGTTAAGCTCCCAGAGCTTTTCATTTTGATTATACCGAATGAGTGATAGAGCCAACCTAAATCTTTTATTAATCATTAAAGAGTGAGCCAGAATTATCCTCATAATTATTCGTTTTGCCACTACTTTCAAATTATTTATTGGAATTGCTTTTTTCCCCCCAGTTTTATCCCCACCTCCCTCCCATTCACCCTCCCTGTACGCGACAGGCCCTCCCACCCACCCATCGCCCAGTGCAAGGCATACAGACACCAGGGTCTGTTCGTGATGGTCGTACGCAATACAACCAGAGCGTGTACCAATTTAACTTAATTTCCCTGTGCTGAGTTCAATAACAGCTCCTTAGTTTTATTCATTATATTTTCCTTTTACCCCTTTTACCCCTTTTCCTCTCTTCCCACCCTCCTTTTCTTGCTTCTTCCCCCCTCCCAAACGGTGATAGGGGAAAGAAGAGAAAAAAATAAGAAATAAAAAAAATAAAAATTCTTTTCTTTTCTCTTCCCTCCCTTCTCCTTCCTCTTTCCTTTCCCCTTCTTCTTTATTATGTGTACTTCAGCCCTTCTAGATATTCCTTTGCTTTTATTTCTGAGGTAAAAAACTTTATTTCTCCTCCCCAGATCACTTTTAGCCGTGCAGGATTGTTTAGGTGGGCTTGAGCTTTTTTATCCTGAAATGGTGGGTCGGGCAAGATGGCGGTCGCTTGAGACTGCAGTGCGCATCGACCAGAGCTGTGCCGACAATGGAAAGGCTGAGATAGATGCTGAGCTAGAGACTATAAATGGCTCCGATTCTCGTTGGAAAATATCCCGCTGAGGGCAAATCTACGATATTGACATTGGCGACGCTAATTGGGCTAACAGTTCTACAATATTTGGGGAGAGTACGGGAGGCGCCAGCGACTCACCTCGATATCAGTCCGGGCGTTTCAATGGCACCAAAGATATCGGCGGCGGTAGTGGCGGCCAAGGCGAGAGCAGCGAGACAGGCGCAACGGGAGCCTGCTGAGTCGAGTGAGAAGGTGGTGGGATGCCCTGATGAAACACGCGATGTCGCTCTCCCAGCTCCCAAGGCAGCGGGGCACGGAAACACTACCAGACCTAAGGAGGTCAAAGCAAAGATCGGCCCTACGGTGGCCGAGCTATTCCGGAAAACTTCAGCGAGAACGCATCCGGGTCGGGAGAGAAAGAGTGGAGATTGCGGAGATGGTGATGGAGTTCAAGCTATAGATGTCACACCAGCATCGGCGTTGGTGGGAGAGGCGGATGTTGCTATGATCGAAAGTGGAGGCGAGTTAGCAATTCCACCATCTGCGTCGGCTGGGGACTGTGAGGTTGCAACTGCTCCTGACGCTCCCGACCTGGTTACGATCCCCAGCAGTACGGGAGATGATGAAGGTATGGCGATCCCGATTTTTTCCTCTTTCGGAACCGGGAGTAGTGCTGATAATGGAGGCTGCTTAGGGGACAAGACTCAGTGTAACAAGACAGTCATCAGTGATCTAGGTGGCGCGCTAAATCTCGAACACGCTTATGAGAACACGGAAAGCATAGAGAGCAGTGTTGATCTAGATACTGAGTTCGATCCTAGTGACTTTTTCTCCCTGTCGGATGGGGCCGGGCGGTCAGATGAATCTGCCTCATATACCTCTGACGAAAGTGGGTCAGAGGGGAAGAATAGAGATATCGGGACTAATTCAAAAACGGTTCTGAAAAAGAAAAAAAATCATCATGGTTTGAAGGACTTAGCATGGGACTATTCACCTACTAGTCAACTGACCGATCCCTGCCCGACCTCCTCTTCCCAACAACAACCTGACCGTTCAATACATCTAGACCCCGCACCGTCAGCCCTCGATACTATCCTACAGGCTATTGCTGCACATCGGGAAGAAACATCTCAGGATTGGCGTAAGGCGCAGACCGCTTTGTGCAAAGTCCAGGGCGTAGTGCGCAAACTAACGAGGACATGTAGCTCTTTTAGAGAGCGTTTGACTGAAATTGAGTCAAGGATTGTCTCTAATGAGACTGAGACTGCAGCAGTTACAGCTAGGGTTGACTCTCATGAAGCCGAGTTGACAGATGTTAAATGGAAACTAAAAGAATTCGAGAATCACCAACGTAGGAATAATTTGAGACTGCTGGGGTTCCCGAGGGGGCTGAGGGGGGGGATGTTCGCTCTTTTGTGATTGATCTCTTTCGCGATTCCATGCCCGAGCTTGCTAGTTGGGATTGGGCTCAAGAAATTCAACGAGCTCACCGCATGCCATTTACTTTAAGACAGCCACTGAAAC
This sequence comes from Triturus cristatus, assembly GCF_964204655.1. Lineage (NCBI taxonomy): Eukaryota > Metazoa > Chordata > Amphibia > Caudata > Salamandridae > Triturus > Triturus cristatus. Next base: position 463,744,695 of record NC_140594.1, read on the forward strand.
CTGGTGCCTACCCTCACGCAATTGTTATCTTTTTCGGTAGTTTCTTGCTCCGACAGGCTGTTTTTGAAAAAGCTAGGTCAGAGTCTAAGCGAACGAGGAATGATATTTCATTTTTCGTTCCTCCAGATTTTTGCCACTCCACCGTCGATAGGCGTTGGAGGCTGCTCCAGTTAATAAAACCATTTCAGGATAAAAAAGCTCCAGGTTTTGTTCTTAATGCGGTTACTGTTTTGCCACCCTTTGTTTTGTACTTGAAGTTGGGCGGTTTGAGGAGGTATGCTGATGAGGATTCAAAACGAACGATATGCTGTTCCTCAATGATAGGGTGTCAGAGTCAGGGAGGTTGTTACCAACTTAACCCACAGGGGTTTAGAGTTAGGGAGCCATGTATTGGATTGTAATGCCCTCACACACCCTTTCAGGTATCATGCTTCATCATCCCGGCTGCTCCTCGTCGGGTTGGCGGTGCAATAGCCAATGGGCTCCCTGTAGTAGGGGCACTTTGGCGGAGATCTTTTTTCAATCGCCGTATGGTGAAGTGGGGGTGAGGGGCCAAAACTGTGTAGATGTATACGTTTTGAGAGGTGATTTTAAAATAGGGTTCGGAGTGCCAGGAAAGCCAAACTTTATTCTAGGGGTCTCCTACCCTAAGTAAAAACAAGCAAAGAGGCGCTCTCTCAAGCTTAATGTCTTGGGTTAGAGCGTCCCGACTGATAAGTGAAGGTCAACATGTTTCTTGCTTTGAGTATATTCTACCTGCGATTCTTCAGGACCAGAAAGGTAAGACTATCTACACTTTAACATTTGGTGACATGGAATCATACTCACGTCAACCAAGTATCAACCTATTAGTGCATCTGTTTAGACCTCGAACTACCTGTACGGGGAGACAAAATGTGGCATCATTCAGAATGATATGGTACACATAAATACACAGGTGTTGTTCCTTTACAACTCTGAGTTCTTATCTATAGTGGTGAACAATAAATGTCATTGCATTGAGGACTCTAAAAGCAGTTAAAATCAGTGACATGAAGTGAGTGCCCACAGTGAGCTAGTGTGAACTATAGCCCTTGTGGCACATAAGTACTGCAGCAGAGGTACATTCATGTGAACTCACCCAATTCTGTAGACTAACCAGGCTTCAACAGTACCCGGTAGGTCACACATAAGGCAATGCTCATATGTAAGACGAGATAAAAAGAGAAACAAGAACAAAAATGGACGGCAACAACATCACTTAATGCGCAGATAACCATCTTCTCACAATAAAATGAACCCATACTCATTCTCATGGTCTCAAATCTGACGCCACTAGCAGTTGTATCCCTTGCTCTGTGACAGGCTTGAACTGTGTAGACTCATGGTGTATCTGTATGACTGCCTTGAATTTACCCTCATCAAGTTGGTTCCTGTTCTGTATGCGAGCAATCCGGTTGTAGTTTTAATCCTGATTTGAGCATGTTATTTGTCATGAGCGCACCCCACAAACTGTCAGTTTGCTGTTGCCCGTATCCTCCTCTCGTTATATAGTAAGCTGTCAATGGCATGCGGGCCGGTCTCAGGGGAAAATCGGTGTTGGCAGTTTAGCTATTGAGCTCATTTGCACTACGCTGTTGTCGGATCCCAGGGTAATCATGGGGGCTGGTGTGTGTGGAGGTTAAGCGTTTTTTTTTAAAGAGTGTGCGGTATCAGAAGTGGGCCATGTGGTGTCCGACTCTGTAGGACAGGCCGGGAATAGTGAAATGCCTGCAATAGTTAGATTAACCCCAGTCATCGTGCGGGTGGGGATAGAAACGTGCTGTTTGTTTAGGAGTGCACACTCTGTTGGAAAGGCTGGGAAAAGCGAACTGCCGGCGATAAACAAATGAACCCCACTCACAGTCCAAGTGGAGCGGGAAGCGCGCTGTGCGTTCTAGAGTATAAACTGTGAGAAATGTAGGGATTTATAAACTGTCTGCAATGCTCAAATTAATCCCAGCAACCGTGCCGGTTAAGTGCAGGGCGTGCTGTTTGTTTTAGATGATACACTCCATGCAACTAAAGCAGACAGCGCGCTGTTTGTTCTAGGGTACTCACGATTGTGAGTATTCCACGTCAGCCCCGACCTACCCACTCCTACCGGGTCCGGGAGGTGAGGCGGTCAGTGGCCTCCCTGATTATATACTAATATTCGTCACATGTCAAGGGGAGGGTCTACGTGAGTAGGAGTGTTAATTTCATGGTAGAGCGATGTCGTGTGGTGTGTAGACTTAGTGTTGTGTGATTTTCTTATCTCTATTGTTGTTTGGATGAAAAATAGGGCCATGGGTGTCCAGTATTCTTTTGAATTAATCATGGTTGGAATATGTAGTATTCCTTCGTATTGGTTCAAAGCATGAGTTAGTGCTTCAGTTATGTCGTATTGTGTCGGCCATTTTGGAGTGATGCATGGCTTCATCGGATTTAGGTCTGTAATATGGTGAATTGCGAACATTATTCATAGTGGTCCCACTCAGTCACTGCGGATTCTCATGACACTCACACGGGGATTGTACAAAACAACCTTCTCTGTATGTTGGTGTTTAAAGGTGGGCAGTGTTCTCCCCCTCAAATCTAGGTACTACTCTACACCTTACTGGAGACAAGTGTCTTTGTGGAGGCAGAGATGTGCGCAAAAAGCTTAATAAATGGGCTACATCTATTAAGGGGGATGGGTTTAAGGCCCTGTTGTCAAGATCCTCTAATCCTGCCCCCCACCCATGACACCCTGTGGTTTATGTCATCATCAGACTCTGAGCGAACTCCACGGTATATCTTCATGCAGCCCTTTGTCATTTGTGGAAAGTCTGTGTATCCACCTTTGCTCTTTTGTGAAGAGAGCTTTCTTTGTTATTTTGGGAAATGCTTCCAGGATTACCAATCTCAATGATTCTGGTGTGTGTTTTTTTTCTACTTTATGGGAGCACATTTTAGTGTTGTTTATGTGGCAACGGAAATTGCTACGATGTTCTGATATGCGTAATTTGATAGGTCGGCTAGTCATCCATATATAGTATAAGTTACAGGGGCACGTAATTAAGTATATATTGCTGATGATGATCTCAAAGTTCTGGATGTGGTGTATGGTGTGAATCTGTCTGAGAGATACGTTGGGCCAAGGCTTTGCGTGGTTCTGAAAGTGATTAAGAGGATCTTAAACAGGATTCTCTCGTGCAGTGGGAGCCAATGGAGAGTTTTAATTGCTGCGGATGCTGATGACCTTCGTGGTAGTTTAAGGACTAGACGTGCTGCCGCATGCTGTACCACCTGTAGTCTTTTCAGCATTTGCTTGTTGGCTCCTGCTAGGAGGCTATTGCAGTAATCTAGGCACAATAGAATCAGAGCCACCACTACTGTTTTCCTGGCCATTAGGGGGATGAAGTCAAAGAATTTTCTCAATGACTTGATGAGGCTGAAGCAGGTCCCTGATAGTCAGTGCGTGAGGTCGAAAGGAGAGATCGGTATCGAACTGTACTCCCAGGTATTTTGCCACTTTAATAGCGGTAGGTGGTGGCGTTGTTCCCTCGGGCCACCAAACATTCGGCTGGAAGGGATTGTCTTTTCCCATTAATAGAATCTCAGTTTTTTCAGTGTTGCACCTGAGGTAGTTGTTCCTCATACAGTGAAGGACCTCAGCTAGGCAGAATTTAAAATTGAGTTCCGAATCAGTAGTCTTTGTCCAGGGATAGGATTAGTTGTGTATCATCTGTGTAAGACGTTACTTCTATCCCAAATGCAGTTATGAGAGAAATTAGTGGGGTCATGGATATATTGAACAACAGCGGACTGAGAGATGAGCCATGTGGCACTCCGGTTTTAATGGGACATTCGGTGGAGAGGAACATTCCACGTGACACTGCTTGCCTGCGATTGGTGAGGAAGGACTCAATCCATGCCAAGACGGTGTTGGAGATGCTAATGGATTTGAGTCGTGCAAGGAGAATGCTATGTGAGATGGTATCGAAGGCGGCGGACAGGTTGAGCAAAATCAGTACTGCCTTCATGTCTTTGTCCGCTACGATTTTAGGAGTATCAGCTATTTCCAGGAGGGCCGATTCTGTGGAGTGTTTGGGGCGGAAGCCGGACTGCCGGGGGTGAAGGACCATGGTGGTTTCTAGAAACTATGTTAGTTCTTTGTGGTCTAATCTTTCCGTAATTTTTCCCATTATAAGAAGAAGCGATATTGGGTGGTGATTGGCAAGATTAGATGAGTCGTTTTTTTTTCCTTCAGGGGTTTTACTAGGGCAACTTTCCATTCATCAGGGACTATGTCTTTTCCTGCCAATTTGTCAACAAATTCCATTGCTGAGAGGTCTTGCAGTTTCACTCCTGTCTTGAGAATGTGGTTTACTGCATAAGATAGTCCTCACCAGAATATAGGGAATACACTGGCAAAATCTATAATCTTCTTAATATAGTCGAGTTGATCTGTACTCAGCTGCTGGTATTTCTACATGCCCACCATCATATCTACCACCTACTCCAGTAAGAAACAGATGTGGAGAACAAAAAGCTTCTAAACATTTCTCCCACACACTCAACAGAGCTCCTTTTGCCTTTTTCATTTGAAAGAGATAATTAGCATCCCCAATAATCTCTTTTGAATGCAGGATGAATAATGCAGTGTTTCTTCTGGTCTCGTCCAATCTACCTTTTCAATCTGACCTCTTGATGACAATGTGTCATCCTCCATATGTGTTATGTCTTGAAGAACACCTACGTTTTTATAATAAACATTATTTTATGCCATATTAATCTTACCTTTTTGAGCTTACTAAGGTCCACTAACTCTTGCCATATGTATTTTTCTTGATAGGGACATCAATGACTAGAATAATAAATGCTTCTTTAAAATCTCTCTGCACCTCTACAGTTTCAATATTCTGTTTGAAATCCAATGGCAAGTACACAACTCTACCTTGAAGATCTTTCGGTTACTCTGCTGGAAGTAACTTCCCTGTCTTTGGCTACATCCGAACCATCGCTTGGAATTGATATATACGTTGTATTAAAATTGATTCCTGAACATTTAAATCTTGAAGTTCTTGTGGTTTTGGACCTAATTTAAACATGTTGTGGACTACTCTAGCTGGCATTTTATTTTCCTCCAATTTATCATACCAGTACTTATACTTCTATGTAAATTGTCGTGTGGAACAATTAAAGCGTTCTCAACAAATAAATGAGCTCAAAGTTACTGACACTTATCTCTGTTCTCTTTTTGAACACACAACAACATACAGAGTTTGACTTTTGTGTGACTGCATTGACAACATATACAAACACAGTTTGGTTTCTCTGAATGAACAGTCCTCATTTTTCCAGAAACTCCTGTTCAGGATTAGAGAAATGAAACTGATCATGACAAACATTTTCTACCTCTGCTACTGTACCATGCAAAAGAGCTCTATTCATTTCTCCTAAACATAAAGCAGGAGATTTTAAATGGTAATGCCTTTAAACTAAATATCCCATTTTATAATGATGAACAGCCAACATTCTAAAGTGATGAAAAGGGCTTGTACATGCTTTCTTAGAAAGAAATACTAGTGAATGTCCTTGAAAATTACTGTACTTCCTTACTTTGCATGGATCTAATCCCTGTAAAGCCACCATTTTCAGTTTCATAATTTTGCTTGGAAACTTACATAGCAAAGTTCTCAAAATATCAATAGAATCCTGCCTAACACTCTACACACTGCTACACTTCCATTTATACATATATATGGGCCTGTCTGCACTTTTCTTTCTTTCAACAAGAAGAATATGCTGTTCCTCTGAGGTTGAGAGACAAAGAACACAGGGAGTTATAAACCAACCTGACCACTGAAGTTCAAAGTTGGGAATCCCTTGTCTTGGATTGTAATGCCCTCACACACCCTGTTGTGTGTCATGCTTCATCATCGGGCTGATCCTCGTTGGGTCAGCGATGCAATAACGACAGGCTCCCTATAGTAGGGGCACTTTATCGGAGATCTTTTTCCAGTAGACGTTTGGTGACGAGCGGGTGGGGGGCCTTGTGTGTGTAGATGTGTGTAAATAAGTAAAAACTGAATTATAAGGTGCAAAACTGAGGGAATGTCTCAGGTTGTGGCGTCCTTATAAGTAATGGGTCAACATGTTTCTCGCCAAAGTGAGTATTCTGCAGGCAATTTGTCAGGACCAAAAAGGAAAAAACTATCTATATTTAAAAATTATAGGGCTTGTGTTGTGGCTGCACACTCACAACAACAATGGAACTAAATAGTCGAGTAACTGGTAGAGCTTGAACTACCTGTTGGGAGAGAATACATCGCATGGGTCAGAGTGATACAGTTGCAAAAGGTGGATTCTCTCAAATTCTCTGTGCATAGATGTCTCTCTATAATTGTATTGTGAGCATCAAACAGTTAAAACCAATAAGAACCAGGGAGCCATACGGTGAAAACAACAGGTGAGCAAGCATTTGAATGTCACCTAGTGTGGCACGCCTATGTAAGTAACGGAGAGAGGGGACTTACACAGACTAATGTGCTAATCAGGTGTTACAGTACCCGGTAGGTTTTAAAACACACGAGGGGTTCCTCATGTACTAAGAAGCAAAAATGGAAAAGAGGTAACAAAGAGCGGATGGACACATCACATTTAATGCAAGATCATGTATAGTCACATCTTCACTCTTGATCTCCTATCATCACATTTAATGCAAGATCATGTATAGTCACATCTTCATTCTTGATCTCCTATCTCTTGTGTGGTGCAGCAGCCAGGGTGCCTGACTCCAGACCACAAGGTTCACGGTTCGATCACCGGCTCCAAGTTAGCCCAGCACCATGTGACTCTGGGCAATAGCTTGCTTAATCTTCCCGACAGCCCCCAGCGTCGGGACACCTCTCTGGAGGTAGCTGTGCGCTTGACAAATGCAGGAATTGTCATGCGTGTTCATGGGAAAATTAACTATAGGGATATGTTGCATGGTTGCGTGAAATCTTCTTGTGAGAATAAACTACGAGTATACTACACCAGGTCACGTGTGCTCACTTTCCCTGTACCACTACAGCTATCACTTCCCCTACACTTTTAATTACCATCACCTCTTTTGGAATAGGAGAACCTGGTAGCTGCTGGTTTCTGGGCTGAGTGGCGGGGGGAGGGGAGACAAGCGACACTAACAAAAAACAAATAAAAAAATAACTTGCCTATCACATCGCTGCTTCGATACTCTTCTGCTCCTCACTAGCACAGGTTACCAGAATCCCCTGCGGCCACTCCTGATGCTGTTCTCATGCTGCATGAGAGCAGCATCAGGATTGGCCTGAGAACCCTCAATTTATACTACCAGAAATACTGGGAGCCTGTGCCTGCTGTCTCCAGGCAACGCCGCTCGGGTTGGCGACAGCTACAGTGCACATACCCATGAAAAAACCCACATGCGCACTGACAACAGTGTCCACGACTCCCCCTCTGTGACTGCCCCCACAATGGCCCCACCCTCAAGACTTAAGGAAAAATATAATGATAATAAACCTGGTTTATTATCATTTTATTTGTCAAATTTCACAGCTCCTGGCAGGGGGGTGACTCTCTGCCAAAGCAGAGGAGTCACTGTTGGGAGTACCATCCTTCATCTCATGATATCATCCAGATTCTGCAAATGCATGAACTAATGTGTTCTCTCGGAAGTAGCTTTACTCATTAAAGAAAGCTTCAGTAGTAGGAGTATGTCTCCATTCACTGCTGAAACCGTTGCAAACCGTAACTTCTATTGGCAAGTCTTTTCTTTTGGCTTCTTTTCCTCATAGACAACACTATTATATCCAGTGTCCTCATTCTGTTTAAAATGAAAATAAATAGCTTTCTCTTGCAAACAAAAACCTTATCAACTACAGCCTCAATATGTTCCTTTTGTCTGACTGCTTCTCTTCTTTTTTTTATACTTCCTCGTCCTTTCTAGATTCTGAATTACTCTGCTAAGGAACATTATAACTCTAATTTCTTTAAACTGCCTCTGTCTTCTGCTTAATTTCTCTGTTGTTTGGTATGATTTTTACTCTTCATATCATGTCGTTTTCTCCTTTCTTTTGATCTCAGTCTTTGGTTTGTATTCACTTGATTTCGCTACATTTCTAATTGTCCACATGCTTTTTTAAGGAAATGTCTTGGTTTTCTTACCTGTAGCTCTTTTCTCTTCACCACATAGGGGCCGATTCCAATCCTGGAAAAAGGCTGTACAAATCGTTGTATGGAGCGTTTTTCCCGTACAACTCGTACCTGGTAAACTTTTCTTACAACCTAGGAAGTACGATTCGTACAGAAAGCCTCTTTCTATGCAAATCGCACAAAAGACCATACAGCTAAAATAAACCGACGATTCTGATCCGGAACAGCTTGCACGCGACATCTGTATGTATTTAAGCAGCGGTTTCCAGCCCAGCAAGTACGATTCGTCCCTACGGCACTCCGTATGGCTCTTTTCTTACGGGAGCCAAAAACAGCTGTAAAAGCAGAGTCCCCAGGGGTACGAGTTGTACAGGTATACACCCCGTGCGTTGTGTATGTACAGTGCGTACCCCAACATCGTGTATGTACTCTGCATACCCCCAACATCGCATACCCCAACATCGCGTACCCCAACATCGCATACCCCAACATCGCATATGTACGCACCGTACATTTGCGATGTTGGGGTACGCGATGTTGGGGTATGCGATGTTGGGGTATGCGATGTTGGGGTACGCACAGTACATACGCAATGCTGGGGTACGCACCGTACATACACAACGCACGGGGGTGTATGCCTGAACGACTCGTACCCCTGTACGACTCGCACCGCGGGAACAACTTTTCCCGGGATACGAGTTGTACAAAGTTCGCTTCGTAGCGGGTAATGGCATTCCCCGTGTACGGGACGTTTTCCATACAAATCGTAAATCGGAAAGCCGGTCCAGATCGTGCTAGTACGGTTGGACTGCATTTTTACAATTTGTATGGAAAAGTATCCAGGTCCGTCTGGTACAACTTTTCCCGATCCGATTTGTAAGGATTGGGCCGATCCGTACAAATCGGATCGGGAAAAGTTGTATTTTTCCCGTACGAATCATACTTCACGGGTCGGACGGGACTTGTACGATTTGTATGGAAAAATTTACCGATACGAGTCGGGCGGGGAAAAAAAAACAGGATTGTAATCGGCCCCTTTATCTGCATTTTGCCCTGTTTGTTTCTCAGTTGTGAGGAGATTATATTAACCCCGGGCGTAGCACTACGCTTCGCCCACGTAGTGTACGTAGTGCTGCCTGCTTCGCACTTTCCTAAGTAGGCGAAGCAGGGCAGCGCTACGCACACGCCGAGGGCGAAGCGTAGCTGCTTACCACCCGCCACCCACCTCCCGCCCGCCCTCCTTTTAAATAATATCAGCAATGAAAAATAAATTAAAGTAAAGCGACTTACCGTAAGCGCGGCGTCTCCGGGGCTCCCTCTTTCTCGTTTCTAATTTCTTCTGGCAAATGCGCATGCGCGGTCACCCGCGCATGCGCATTTCTTGTGAGAAATGCGCATGCGCGGGCGTCCGCGCATGCGCATTTGTCAGAAGAAATTAGAAACGAAGAAGAGGGAGCCCCGGAGACGCCGCGCTTACGGTAAGTCGCTTTACTTTAATTTATTTTACATTGCTGATATTATTTAAAAGGAGGGCGGGCGGGAGGTGGGTGGCACGTAGTGGGGCTACGCGAAGCGCGTAGTGTGCGTAGATTTGGGCACACTACGTGCTGCTTCACGTAGCCCCACTACGCCCACTACGCCCACCCTTAGATTATATCCTTTCCTCTGTTTCTTTCTTCTCTAATTTGTTGATGGCATTGTAACTGTTTTTACATAAGTTGAAATTGATACCTGAAAGGGAGGAGGGGCAGTATAGAGCTACCAACATTAACAGTTACATTATAGCATTACCCTTTCAAGTCCCAGCTCTGACCTAAAAATGCACAGATTTCCTCTGCAGTAGGTGGCCCAACCCATGCTTAAAGGACTAGTCAAATGGATGGGTCAGTACTTGGCTATATTTCTGAGTGGGTATCGGAGTCTACATATAGAACTGCCATTAGATGTTCAAGTGAGTGTGCCGTTGTAAGAAATTGGACTTCTCTAGTTAGTACCTTGTCCAAGTAGGGACCCTTCCTTCTAGTCAGGTTAAGGATATTACGCTTCAAAAATAACCACTGGTCACCTCCTTGGTAGCTTGGCATGAGCAGTCAGACTTTTCTCAGTGCGTAAAGTATTGGCAGGTAACACACAGTAATACAGTGAAAACACTACAAAAGGACACCACACCAGTTTTACAGAAATAGCCAATATTTGTCTTGCCTGTGTAAAACAAGACTGAAAAAGAAAAAATGGAACATACAGTAATCATGATATGACTATTGCAAAAATCGACTTAAAATACAGTTCTGTGAAGCTGATAGTTCCTGCAGGGCTATTATGGCATTGTGAGCAAACAAATCCAACAGTTCAGGCCGACCGGAGCGTTGTGGGCCATCTACAGGGTGAACACCTGCAAAACAGTACATTGAAAATGCAGGGCATTGTGGACCTTGCAATGAGCTCCAAAGATGTGCATCAGCAGGCGTAGGTGCCAGAAGTCCGTGCAGGAGTTATCGGGCCCTTAAAGTGACATGCGTTGCAGATCGAAGACCATGAGTTTGAAATCAGGATCACTGGCATCGGCAGGCATCAGGGCTGTGGTGCGAAGTGAAGTGGTGTCATGCCCTTAGGTTGTGGTGCAAGCAGCGACTCGGTGACAGCATATAGTGGCGGCAGTGAGACCACGGCTGATGTGTGAAATTGGGGCAGTGCTCGTTGTAATGCTGGCAGATCACAGTGTAAGCAGCGGCATTGTTGGCTGCAGGGTTAGATGGGGCAGTGCATTGAGTAACTTACGAAATGTGCCCCCCAGGGTGCACAGACAAAATATTAAATTTTTTATTTCGACCTACATTAATATAGAGTTTAAAATATCGTAGGGACAGAATATCGACATCAAGAATATCGGTGACCAGAATATCAACCCTAAGGTAAGAAATATCGTTGTTATTAATGTCGATAGTAAAAATATCGATGTTAATAATATCGATGTTTATGTTAGTGTTATGTATTTTAGTATGTATTTTATATGTATGTGTGCCACATGTTTTGTTAGGTTTTTGTATTGTTTTTTAAATATATGTTTTAATTGTTTAGAAGTTAGTTAATGTTTTTAAAGTAAATTTTGCGTTTTAGTACCGTAGCGGGCTGTGGGTTTAAAGGGTAATAGGGTGGGAAGTAATTTAATTATAGTACATTAATTCATAACTTTTAGAAATTATTAATTTTTTTAAATTACATTTTGCATTTTATTTGTGTAGCGGGTTTTTGGTTTACAGGGGAATAGGGTTGGAAGTAATTTAATAGTAATTATTATTTTTTATGTATTGGTATTTATAATTATTGTATTGTTAATTAATTATTAATTGGTAATTAATTTTTATTAATTCATTGATAATGATATTATTTGTATATATTTTATATTGCAGTGGGTTGTGGGTTTATAGGGGAGTAGGGTGGGAAGCAAATTAATTATAATAAAGTGATTGATGATTTTTATTTTTTAGTATTGATAATTAATGTATTGTTTATTAATTATTAATGGTAATTAATGTGTTTTAATTAATAAATTGCTAAATATATTGTGTTAATTTAGTATAGGAGCGGGTTGTGTGTTTATTGGGGAATAGGGAGGGAAGTAATTTATTATAATTAAGTAAATATGTATTAATATTTATTGGTATTGATAATTGATTTATTGTTAATTATCAATTGGTAATTAATTTGTATTAATTATTATTTATTGGTATTAATAATCAATGTATTGATAATTAATTATTAATTGGTGAATACTTTTTATTAATTACTATTTATTGGTTTTGATATATTTTTTAAATTATTAATTGGTAATTATTTGTTATTAATTAATTGATAATTAAATTAATTGTGTTAAATTTTATGCAGAGTGGGTTTTGTGTTTATTGGGGAATAGGGCGGGAAATAATGTAATGTTATTAAAATAATTATAAATGTTCATTTATTTATATTTGTTATTAATTTATTGTTAATTTATTAATAAATCATTATTTAATTTAAAAAATAATTTAATTGATAAGTATGTTATTTTTAACCCCTACGCTATCCAACACTTTCCCTACTGTTGCACTCTCTGGAGTTGGAATAGTAATGTTTACCCCTACGCTATCCAACACTTTCCCTACTGTTGCACTCTCTAGAGTTACAATAGCAATTATATCCCCTACACTATCCAACACTTTCCCTAATATTGCACTCTCTTGAGTGGGAATAGTAATTTTTACCTCTACGCTATCCAACAGTTTCCCTACTGTTGCACTCATTGGAGTGGGAATAGTAATTTTTACCCCTACGCTATCCAACACTTTCCCTACTGTTGCACTCTCTGAAGGGGGAATAGTAATTTTTACCTCTACGCTATCCAACAGTTTCCCTACTGTTGCACTCATTGGAGTGGGAATAGTAAGTTTCTACCCCTACGCTATCCAACACTTTCCCTACTGTTGCACTCTCTGGAGCTGGAATAGTAATTTTTACCCCTACGCTCTCCAACATTTTCCCTACTGTTGCACTCTTTTGAGTGGGAAAAGTATTTTTTTTTCCCTCTGCTATCCAATATTTTTCTGTATTGTTTTAGTTAATGTGCATAATTTATTTTAAAAAATATATATATATTGTAATTTTTTGATTTGTTAATTTTTTTTTACATTTTTATGATTGTTATTTTTGTATGTGTATATATGTATTTATCATTTAACATTTTTTAATATGTTTAACTATGTTTTTTTAATTATATGTATTATTTAATTTATTTTACATTATTTTTTTAACATTTTTAAAAAACGATTTTTCACAACGATAATTTTGACATCAATATTTTTTCTCAATATTTTTGTACTTGCCATGGTGTAGATACAATGTCGATATTGTTGACTTCGATATTTTTGTCACAATATTTTTGTACTTCTATATTTTTGTAGTTGATATTTTGTCATTGATTCGCTCCCACGCCACTGTGTAGGCAGCGGTGTTGATGTTGGCATTTAGCAGTGATGGCAGAAATACCTTGGCAGTGGTGTGAAGCAAGGCGTGCAAAGTGCGGTGCTCTCAGGTCACAGGGCAAGCAGGGGCTCGGTGGCGGCATCATCATTGGTGAAACCAGGTTTGCAGTGCGAAGAGGGGCAGTGTTCTCTGTGGTGCAACAACTCACAGAGACGGCATCGGTGTCGTTGACAGTGTCAGGTTGCTTTATCCTCTGTTTCAGCTGAAACATGCAGTTTCAGATGGGGTACCCAGAGGATGATGAAGTTGTTGCTGTGCCTGAGACTTCCAACAGGAGGTAAGCGCTACTTCAAGCTCTTGGAGAAACTTTAACCGCAGGAGTCAAAGAAAGTTCAGTGTAGTCCTTTCACTGCCCAAGACAGAGGCAGCAACTACAGGCCAACTTAACAGAGCAACACGCAACAAAGGAGCAGTACTCCTCCTGAGAGCTCTTCCAAATCTTCTTCTTGGCAGGGTCCTTAGTACAAAGGTGTTCTAAAGTTCCAGGGTCAGAGCCCCAATATTTATAGTACTACTTTTCCCTTTGAAGTTTTAGACATCAAGTCCTTCTTGCTCAGTAGAAACCAGTTCTGTCCTCTCTAGACAAGCTTCACCACAGTAGGTGGAGACAGAATTGTGCAGAGCAGCCACAGCCTATTCAGGTGCTAGAGAAAACTCCTCCCACCCATCTAAATGCTGCAAGGACTATTCAGCCGGGCCATAAGTTTCCCAGGGAAAGAAGGACACACCTCAACCCCTTTGTGAGTGTCTAGAGTAATTGCATATCCCCAGGCCTGTCACTTCAAAACTGGACGGTAAATACACAAACAGGCAGGGGTATCCAGGATGGTTAAACAAGAAAATGCCTACTTTCTAAAAGTGGCATTTTAAATCATACAATTTAAAAAACACCTTTCCTAAAAGATATTTTACTACATTCTGAACTCTGGGAACCTAAACTCCATTTCTCTGTCTTTTCCCAATTAAAAGTTACACTTGTAAAATGTTACATGGTAGCTCCAAAGATCACCTGTAGGAAAGACAGCATTTCAATAGTGAAACATGAAACATGAAATGCACAGTATTGGACAGGACCCTAGTGAATGAAATATGCCAATCTTAACACAATTTACAGTAAGAACACTTGCACTTTGGCACTGAATATCTGTGAAAAAGTGTGCAAAGACTCTAAACCAGCAAAAAAGAAGTCCAGTATACTATCAAAACAGGTCAGAAATTTAAAAAAAACAGGAGAAACATGCCAGGTCTAACAGCTGATATATGACTGTTTCAATTAGCCTACAGATCTCTAAATGTATGTGTAAGTGGTTAAACAAACACCGTAGTGCCTATGTTGGTGAATACAGAGGTAGGTAAATGTGTCTGAAACTGCCTTTGATACTGCTGCACACATAAGTAGTTTCTCAACATGTGAGTGAATGTATAAGTCCCTATGTCACTGTCTGACAGGGTGAAAGAGTCTCTGTGCTTTTGTGAACATGTATGTCAGTTTCATTATGAGTGGCAGACTCTATGTAATACTTGGCATGTGGTCTGCAAGTTCACAAATAAGTTACTGAAACTCAAAAGTACACCCCTCATCTTTTAAGCACAAAACACCGTGCTTTATGGCACCTACACCTTAAATTAGAGGTGAGTTATGTGTACTACAAGATAGGTTTAAGACTTGACAAAGGGTTTTACATGCCAAGTTGAGCTGGCAGTGGCAGTTCACCAGCAGGCTCTGCACTAGTAGGCCTGACCCATGTTTAAAGGACTATTTGTCTGGATGGATGACTAGGTTGTGACAGTATTTGCCCTAATATCTGAGTGAGTGTAGAAGTCCACCTGTAGCAGTGCCATGAGATGTTTAACTAAGTGTGCTGATATATGACTCTCTGTTTTTGTAAGTCTATGGCTCTCTAAATGTGTATGTAAGTGGCTGAATGAATACCTTAGAGGGGTATGTAAGTGTGTCTGCAAATGCATTTGATAGTGATTCATACATAAGTAGTTTCCCAATATGTGAGTGAATGTATAAGACCCTCGGTTGCTATCTGGCTGGGTGAAAGTCTCTATGCTTTTGTGAACAGTATCATTATGGGTGGTATACTCTATGTAATACTTGTCATAGGGGTCTGAAAGTGCATGAGTACCTTACTGAAACGTAAAAGGACATCTCTCATCTTTTCAGCACAAATCATTGTGCTTTATGGCATATCTACACTTTTTCTTAGCAGTAGGTTATGTGTTCTGAAACATAGGTTTAAGACTTGATGAAGGGCTTTTACATGCCAAGTCCAGCAGCCAGCAAGAATGCACAGAGAGGCTCTGGGCTAGTAGGCCAAATCCATGTTTAATGTACTACTTGCCTGGAAGAATGACTAGGTTGTGTCAGCACTTTCCTACATATTCGAGTGAATGTAGGGGTCCACTTGTAGCAGTGCCATGAGATTTTTAAGCAAGTGTGCCAGTATATGACTCTCTGGTTTAGTAAGTCTATGGCTTTCTAAATGGTTATATAAGTGGTTGAAGGAATACCTCAGAAGAGTATGTAAGTGGGTCTGCAGCTTCCTTTGATACTGCTGTATACATTAGTTTCTCAAGATGTGAGTAAATGTATAAGTCCCTCTGTCACTCACTGTCTGACTGAGTGAAATAATCTCTATGCCTTTGTAAACATGTATGTCAGTTGCATTATGCATGTCATACTCTATGTAGAACTTGGCATAGGAGTCTACAAGTGCATGAGTAACTTACTAAAACTCAAAAGGACCTCGCTCGTCCTTTAAGCCCACAGCACCATGTTTTATGGCATACCTAGGTCTCTATCTCACACTGTAGATGAGCATTGTTTCCTACATAAGTATACATTTTGTACTGTATGTGAAACACTGCATATTTAACTATGCCTAGCACTATAATACTACACATGCGACTCAGTATTAGTTAAAAGGGCTTGTCTTACCATCTAAGCACATACAAACCTGCACTATAATTTACCAAAACCTACCCTAAAGGGTATCTAATATATTGCTGCCAAGTTTCACAAGTTCATGCGTTATGTGCAGCCACAGCTTTTCCATTCATTACTGAGACATGTAGCCCTCTTTTAAAATGGAATAACTAAGACTACAAGTCCCAGATCTCAAAGAAAAACATTCTTTGTAAGCAGCACATCGTGTCTTGACCAGTAAAACTTTGCAGAGCTGCTAATTCATTGTTAAGTATAGGTTTAACCCTTTGAAAACAGTTTCTTGCTAGCAATTAAAGCATGCAGTAAAACTGCACATGTATAACATATAGTTCCAGGGCAATACATTGTGAACCAACTTCTCATACACCTACTCAGGACCTTGGACAAACAGTTACATACTCAAACACTCAGAAAGGGTCTTTCTCACCTATTAATAAATACATAAAACACTCACACTACCACTCACAGATCATCTCACAAAGTTTTTAAAAAATCTAAACATTTTATAATCACTTTTATCAACCTCACCTGCACATAGACCTTTAAAATAAATTGTGTTCTCAAAATTCAGTGTAATTTACATACCTGAAAACTGTGTTAATTGATGGCACACCACTTCCATACAAAGCAACCATTAATAAAAACCTTTTAATTTTTGCACTCTGATAATTCGCAAGGCAGCAAATAAAAACATGTCTTTCATATTTTAATTTTGTCAGTCCACTTCAGAATGGTTAGTATGTGTTAACCCTTTCATGCACTTTTATAAAGAAGCCCAATATGGAAAAAAATTTGTGCATATTTGCGAGTTATTCGCGACCATCACGAGTAAGTATGGAGTCCAAAAACATACTACGCTTTGTAGTTTTATGACCTTAAAACTAAAGTACACCTCTTTGGAAAGCCCTCACTAGGAAAACAAACAGGAGTCCCCATAGCAATCCGGGAAGTCACAAGTTCACAGCACATTCTAGAAGGACCATACTAGTTATAAGATCAACTGCAGCAGGTGTGGTTGACTATTGAGAATTAAAAGCATTTCCAAAGTTGCACTGCAATTTTTATTTTCTTCAGAGCCAATAAAAAATTTACTTACTTATCCTTTTAAGACACTACCTAATTTTATAAACCTGCATATTTATAGTAACTAATCCCATTTCTTTTTCTTAAACGAGCACCTGCCTTCCCTTTTAACCATCTTTCATTTTTAAAAGTATCTCATTCAGCTCTAGCTTTCTACTGTCTAATATTGCTGATTTAGAAATTGAAATGCTTCGAGTGTGGCTAATGGGCCAAAGCTATGTTTTTTGGGCCATAGAGCCCACTAGAAAGAGTGGCATCGACAGAGATTTGGGTTTGCCTAATGTGGACATTACTTAGGTTCGCCAGAGAGGATTAAAGTTGCATCAATTGCTACTTTTGGTTGAAAGCATTGTGGATTGCCAACCCCCTGACCTCATGATTCTGTCCTGTGTTGGCAATGACCTAGGCTCACTGACTAGGGAAGAACGTGAAAGCCTAACAAAAGATACCTTTGCACAATTAATGAGACTTTCACCTCACACTGCCTTGGTGTACTCTAACATATGCCAAAGGCAGAAATGGAAGTGGTCTAATTAATTCTGCCCACAGATTGATAAAGCCAGGAAACATGTTAAAAAAAACTGTTCTGCATTCCTCAGAGACCATAACATGGCCTCCACCTACAACAACGTGCGTTCTGACAAGCATGGTATCTATAGAAGTGATGGAGTGCACTTCACAGACGAAGGCAGCAGGGTGTTTCTCAGCAACTTGAAACTCTGCATTGTGTCTTATGTGTAGCTGTCATATATACATAAAAATAATAACAATCGGTTCTGTCGGGTAAAGAATATTTCTTAAAGCACTAAAACATCATTGGTTTGTTTATAGAGAGATTAATCAAAATTGACACACATAGAGACCATAAACAGTATTCAAAGAAGTTTTATAAATTGCAACATTTATGAATACCCACGTTTAATGGCTGTCAAGGACTAAGAGTGAATTATATTTGTGACAAAGTGACATATAGTGCTCAGTGCTGTGGTGAAAGGTGCGTAATATATACAAAGTGACTTATGGAAACATTGATAATTTACAAAAGGCCAGAAAAACAAATATTTGAAACAGTCTGCAGACGGATTGAGTAAGTCTTTATGCAGAGTCTTTTCAACTGGTCCACGGAAAAAATGTCGACGTTTCAACCCAGGGTAGCATTACTAACTAGTCAATGCGGGTCTTCATCAGGACAGAGAAAGTCGGGTGACAGCCTGTGGAATAGTAACGATTATGGTCAGGTGTGCTCGGAAAATTAGATGCTGTGATCGTTCAAAGCATGCAAGGTGAAGACTCACCTAAGGGAGCCCGATGTGGCTCATAGGGCAGGGTAGGGAGATACTCGTGCAGGAGCAACAGTATCCTGTACGGCGTAGATGTAAATCAAACGAGAGTTCTAATCAAGAGAATGAAACTATATAAGGAAAGGCCTTTGCAAGAAATGCGCATGCGCGGGCGTCCGCGCATGGGCATTTGTCAGAAGAAATTAGAAACGAAGAAGAGGGAGCCCCGGAGACGCCGCGCTTACGGTAAGTCGCTTTACTTTAATTTATTTTACATTGCTGATATTATTTAAAAGGAGGGCGGGCGGGAGGTGGGTGGCACGTAGTGGGGCTACGCGAAGCGCGTAGTGTGCGTAGATTTGGGCACACTACGTGCTGCTTCACGTAGCCCCACTACGCCCACTACGCCCACCCTTAGTCCTCAGTTCAGAAAAATCACACTGAGGTCCTGTAGATTAGAGGGTGAAAGGGAAATTAATCTCTTCCATACCAATCAAGTTAGGCAAAGTGGCCTGACCATACTGTACAATCCGCTCACCTTGAAAATGGGACCGGAAGAACGATCAATTCATGTCAGGGAGAGTGCAGGCAAGCGTCCTGTCTCTTCAAATTCTGTCTCCGAGTGTCTCAAAAACCGCTGTCAGTTAATAGACTGATTGGAGCGCGTGTACGTGGCGTGAGCAACCGCGTCATGCGCTCGTTGCTAAGAAACGCTATCCGTGCGGGAAACTGCTCCGGAGTCAATGAACAGTAAATCATACTAAATTATTAGTAAGTTAGTGATGAAGACGGTCTCATCGTGGAGATTGGAATACAAAAGCCATCTCAGGGACCAATGCGGCTAGTGCGGTATGTTCACAGTGCGCGAAAACAGTGCGAGAGTGAAAGAGCGAGAGTGACACAACGCTCGTTGCCAGGTAACACAGTAAGGTGCTCGCTAATAGGTGACTGGGCATTGAGGTAATCAGCGATATCCTCTATCGTTCTGAGTATGTGAAACCAAAATACACATTTGAATTGAAATGGATACAAATACATGCCATCGTTATTATTTTAAAACGTTTCCAAAGTGTAAGCAGTCACAGGTTCAAAACTCAAACGTTGACCATTAACCCCTTCGATGCTCATGACGGAACGGTTCCGTCATGAGCGTCGGTTGAGCTGTGCTCATGACGGAACCGTTCCGTCATGAACACGCCCGCGCAGGAAAAGATCAGCACAGCAGGGGAATCCGCCCAGCATGGAAGGGGTTAATAAACCCTAGACTCTTCTTCATGTATTTTTCCACAGACATGTAGCGCATTATAGAATGTAAGCAATCAAAGATGCAGCGCTTAAACATTAACCATTAGTGCAACCTGGACTTTTCTACATGTATTGTTGCATCATACATACAAGCTATTTGTGTAATTTAAGGCTTTTAACACAGGTATATACAAATTACATTGTAAAACATTCGCAAGGATGTAAAGCGCAAACGTGTAGCGGATACTCAAATTTCTCAGGTATTACAGTATTCAGGAGAACTTAAACCTTTGTGTGCAAAGTATTAGAATCCATTTGGAGGTAGAGAGGGATAAGATGAGAGGCCAGAGTTGTCCCATCTGTCTTGCAGTCTCCTCAATTTCGTTCAACCCGGTATCTACCGAGTTGAGCGAATGAATCCATTTGCATTCTTTGTAGTTTAGGGCCACAGAGATTGCACCTCCTCTTACATTAGGACTGACCTTCTCTAGGATCCACCATTTTATACTGTCTGGGGAATGATTGTGTGTCATGAAATGTTCGACCATGGGTGCGCCTTGTACTTTGCATCTTACTCTGCTCATATGTTGAAGGATTCTAGCTTTTGCTTTCTGGATGGTTTGTCCTACGTATATCAGACCGCAGGGGCAAAGGATGGCATATATAACATAGGAGCTATTGCAATTGGTGAAGTGGGGCAATTTGTATGTTTTGTTCTCATATGTGAACGTCATCCCTTCTTGACACAAGTCGCATGCCTTGCATTGTCCACATTTATGATGTCCGATCAAAGGTGGTAGTCCTAAGTAGTTCCTTAGGTCAGGTTGCTTCGGTGGTTCAAGAAATGCTCTTACAACGGTATTCTTAATATTTTTGCCCCTTTTAAACACAAAGATGGGGTCCTGCTGAGTCATCAGCTCACTCGCTACCAGGTTCCAGTATTTCTTTATGATTTTTTTGATGTCATTGCTCTTGGTGTTAAATGTTGTGACACAGACGATATTATCCTGCTCGGTGTCCTTTGCCTTAACCTCCAAGAGTTGGTCTCGTGGACAGTACCATGCACGTTTTTTTGCTCGTTTGAGTAATCCAGTAGGGTATCCTCTTTCCTTCAGATGACTTGTGAGGATATCTGATTCTTTAAAGAAATCCGCTCTTCTGGTACAATTTCTTCTCAGTCTCAGGTATTGTCCGTAAGGCAAATTATCCCTCAGATTGCGAGGGTGGTGTGAATTATACCTCAATAGAGTATTTCTTTCCATGGGTTTTCGGTAGAGGTCACAGTACAAAAGCTCTTCCTCTACTCGAAATGTGAGATCCAAGAAATCTATTGACTCGTTGTTACTTGTCATTGTGAATTGAATGTCATTTGACTTGGCATTGAGCCACTCATGGAAGTCATTCAGCTCCTTTTTGTCACCAGACCACACCATTATAACGTCGTCAATGTAACGTTTCCATACCGCAATCTGGTTGAGGTATGGATTTTGGTGGCTGTACAGGTGTTCCTCTTCGTAATGGTCCATAAAGATATTCGCCAGGCTCGGCGCATATGTAGCTCCCATCGCCACTCCTTTGCACTGATAGTAAAATTGTTTCTGGAAAACAAAGTAATTCTTTTTCATTGCGATCTCTAAGAGTGTGATCAAGAAGTCAGTTGGAATCCAGTGGGGTCTCTGACGTTCGTCTAAGGTGGTTCTAATGACCTCCAACGCTTTATCCTGGGGGATTGAGGTATAAAGAGAAGACACATCAAGTGTTACAAGCAGTTGCGTTTGTATATCAAATGCCTGACCCTCCAAAAGTTGTATGATGTGCATAGTGTCTCTCACAAAACTACTTAGGACTACCACCTTTGATCGGACATCATAAATGTGGACAATGCAAGGCATGTGACTTGTGTCAAGAAGGGATGACGTTCACATATGAGAACAAAACATACAAATTGCCCCACTTGACCAATTGCAATACCTCCTATGATATATATGCCATCCTTTGCCCCTGCGGTCTGATATACGTAGGACAAACCATCCAGAAAGCAAAAGCTAGAATCCTTCAACATATGAGCAGAGCAAGATGCAAAGTACAAGGCGCACCCATGGTCGAACATTTCATGACACACAATCATTCCCCAGACAGTATAAAATGGTGGATCCTAGAGAAGGTCAGTCCTAATGTAAGAGGAGGTGCAATCTCTGTGGCCCTAAACTACAAAGAATGCAGATGGATTCATTCGCTCAACTCGGTACATACCGGGTTGAAAGAAATTGAGGAGACTGCAAGACAGATGGGACAACTCTAGCCTCTCATCTTATCCCTCTCTACCTCCAAATGGATTCTAATACTTTGCACACAAAGGTTTAAGTTCTCCTGAATACTGTAATACCTGAGAAATTTGAGTATCCGCTACACGTTTGCGCTTTACATCCTTGCGAATGTTTTACAATGTAATTTGTATATACCTGTGTTAAAAGCCTTAAATTACACGAATAGCTTGTATGTGTGACGCAACAATACATGTAGAAAAGTCCAGGTTGCACTAATGGTTAATGTTTAAGCGCTGCATCTTTGATTGCTTACATTCTATAATGCTCTACATGTCTGTTGAAAAATACATGAAAAAGAGTCTAGTGTTTATTAATGGTGAACGTTTGAGTTTTGAACTTGTGACTCCTTACACTTTGGAAACGTTTTAAAATAATAACGATGGCATGTATTTGTATCCATTTCAATTCAAATGTGTATTTTGGTTTCACATACTCAAAACGATGGAGGATATCGCTGTTTACCTCAATGCCCAGTCACCTATTAGCGAGCACCTTACTGCGTTACCTGGCAATGAGCGTTGTGTCACTCTCGCTCTTTCACTCTCGCACTGTTTTCGCGCACTGTGAACATACCGCACTAGCCGCATTGGTCCCTGAGATGGCTTTTGTATTCCAATCTCCACGATGAGACCGTCTTCATCACTAACCTACTAATAATTTAGTATGATTTACTGTTCATTGACTCCGGAGCAGTTTCTCGCACAGATAGCGTTTCTTAGCAACGAGCGCATGACGCGGTTGCTCACACCACGTACATGCGCTCCAATCAGTCTATTAACTGACAGCGGTTTTTGAGACACTCGGAGACAGAATTTGAAGAGACAGGACGCTTGCCTGCACTCTCCCTGACATGAATTGATCATTCTTCTGGGCCCATTTTCAAGGTGAGCGGATTGTACAGTATGGTCAGGCCACTTTGCCTAACTTGATTGGTATGGAAGAGATTAATTTCCCTTTCACCCTCTAATCTACAGGACCTCAGTGTGATTTTTCCGAACTGAGGACACAGGACGTTTGCCTGAGCCCCATCCAACCCCCCAGTCGCTTTGGTTTTTTGAATTGGGAAGGAATCCATCCCCCTTGTGGGTGAGTCCTATAGTGCATTCTTTTCTTTGCCCGCCAATTTTATTAAAACGATTGGCACGGATGAGACTTATATCCTTTTCCTTTCCCACCGCTTGTTTTTACATAACCTCAGTGGGATTTATCCGATCTGATGACACATTCCTAACCCCATCCAATTTTCATTAGCTGCACTTGGAGTCGATTGACCATTCTGGAAAGAGATTATATCTCATTACCGGGTGAGTCCAGTAGCGCACTCACAGCATTGCCGTCTAATTACACAGCCACCTATGGGCCTTTCCTTATATAGTTTCATTCTCTTGATTAGAACTCTCGCTTGAGTTACATCTACGCCGTACAGGATACTGTTGCTCCTGCACGAGTATCTCCCTACCCTGCCCTATGAGCCACATCGGGCTCCCTTAGGTGAGTCTTCACCTTGCATGCTTTGAACGATCACAGCATCTAATTTTCCGAGCACACCTGACCATAATCGTTACTATTCCACAGGCTATCACCCGACTTTCTCTGTCCTGATGAAGACCCGCATTGACTAGTTAGTAATGCTACCCTGGGTTGAAACGTCGACATTTTTTCCGTGGACCAGTTGAAAAGACTCTGCATAAAGACTTACTCAATCTGTCTGCAGACTGTTTCAAATATTTGTTTTTCTGGCCTTTTGTAAATTATCAATATTTCCATAAGTCACTTTGTATATATTACGCACCTTTCACCACAGCACTGAGCACTATATGTCACTTTGTCACAAATATAATTCACTCTTAGCCCTTGACAGCCATTGAACGTGGGTATTCATAAATGATGCAATTTATAAAACTTCTTTGAATACTGTTTATGGTCTCTATGTGTGTCAATTTTGATTAATCTCTCTATAAACAAACCAATGATGTTTTAGTGCTTTAAGAAATATTCTTTACCCGACAGAACGGATTGTTATTATTTTTGTATACTGCCCAGGTTCTGAGGGATACTGGGTTACCCCATTGCTATCATAGTCATATATACATAATCAACACAACGGCTCTTCTCAGAACCACCCTAATTTCCAAAAATGTTGTCCTTTTTCTTTAAAAAAAATATTTTTTTCAAAATTCACAAATACCTTGTGAATTCGCAAAACAAAAGCAGACATTCAATAAACACCAGTACATTCAAAATACATAACTATATTAGCAATTCTGTGCATCACAATGGGTACATCAGTATCTAAATTACTATATAAGTGCAAGTATGAGTCTCTAAGTGTGCCTGTGAGTGGGTCAATAGGTGTTTGAGTAGGTGTCAGTGGGTGCATAAGTGTCTCAGTGTGTGAGTGTCTCAGCGTGTCTGTCATTTAGTCTCCAAGAAAGTCTGCGAATGGGTGCATGAGAGTCTGAGTGAGTCTGTGAGTGTGTAAAGGAATCTCTGAGTGAGGCTGTGAGTGGGTGCATGAGTGTCTTAGTCAGTCTGTGAGAGGGTTCATGAGTCTCTGAGTGAGTCTGTGAATGAGTGCATGAGTCTCTGATTGGGTCTGTGAGTGGATGCATGAGTATGTGTCTGAGTGGCTGCATGAGTATCTGACAGAGTTTGTGAGTGGGTACATGAGTCTCTGGGCGAATACATGAGTTCATGAGTGTCTGAGAGAGTCTGTGTGAATAAATGTGGGTGAGTGAGAATCTGAGTGGGTCTGTGAGTGGGACCCTAAGTGTCCGAGTGGCTGTATGAGTGAGTGCATGAGAATCTGAGCAGGTTTGTGAGTGCATGAGTAGGTCTGTGACTGGCTATGTGCATGTCTGAGTGGGTCTGTAAGTGGGTGCATGAGAGCTTGAGTTTGTCTGTGACTGGGTGCATGAGTGTCTGAGTGGGTCTGTGTGTGGGTGCATGCATCTGAGTGGGTTTGTAAGCTGGTGCATGAGTATCTAAGTAGGTCTGTGAGTGTGTGCATGAGTCTCTAGATAGATGCATGAGTGGATAAATGACTGTTTCAGTGGGTCGATGAGTGGGTGAATTAGTGACTGAGAGGTTCGCTGAGAAGGTGTGTGAGTGTCTGAGTGGGTCTATTAGTGGGTGCATGAGTGTCCGAGTTGGTGTAAGAGTGGGTCTGTCAGTGTCTAAGTGAGACTGGGGATGGGTGTGTTATTTTTCTGCCAATATTAGTGAATTTGTAACAAAGTTACACAGGGCTGCATTGAGCGTCACTACGAATTCTGCCCCGGGGATGGATTTACACCACATTTCTATTAATGTTTACAGCATGTACTATATTCCAGAAACACCCCTATATCCCACCCATGGGGTCAGGCTACATCCAAGCTGACCACATATGCCCCTTTCTGCCATGTCTGTGTTGCCACAGGGATTTTGCCGATACACTTAAATGGCAGCCACGACTTCCAGCTCAGGTTGTGGCCAGCCAATCACAACATTTCCGTTGGTGTGCATATTTGCGAATAGTCACAAAATAATTGCAAATTAGTCGCGGTCATAGATATACAAATTAGCATTTTCTCTAATTTCTCACAAGCTAATGAACAAAGTTACACCAAATAACTGAAAGTGTGATCTGTGAACAAAAAGCTACCTAAATTCTGTGTAATTCCGTCCAGAGGTTCGGGCTGTAGTTGTGTTCAAAGCCCCTTAGGGAATTAACATAGGAAACACACTTTTATTAACACCCCCCTTTTTGTTGGCTCCAACCTGATGGATCACCTCAAAACATTCTATTCTCAACTAGAATCACATGGGCACTTCTGTAGGAAAATTTTGTGAAGATTCATCAAACGACATCCAAGATATAAGCAAGCCAAAAACAATTTTATATATATATATATATAATCAAACAAATGAGCCCCTGAGCTCTGAGAGGGCACTCGACGCACTCCCCACCATCCGGTTGTGATGCCTTGATGAAGCTTGCAGCACTTCCCTTCATTGAAATTAAAACCATGTCCGACGCGTTTCAAGGCTGTAGCGCCCCTTATTCATGGACTCTGCACAGGGGGAACAGAAGAAGATTCACCGCTACATTCTTTCCGTTCCTTTATTGCAGGAAAGACCGCCCCCAGTGGGCGTGGCACAATTCAAAGCAGCCAGCAGCATGCTTGTATATGTGGTCCAGAAGCGGTAAGTAGAGTACATTTCCCTCAGTGGGCTCCGTCCCCCTGTTGGTTGCAGTTTTATCTGTCCTTAAGTAGGAAGAAAGACAGGTCTGCATGCTGTTTGTCAATTGGGAATGCGTGCTTCAAAGAAAGAAATCGTTTCCCTTCAAAAACCCTTTCAAACTTCAACTCGCTTCTAGTCTGCCACAGATATATATATTGATTTAAATGCTATTTTCTCAGGAACTACTGAACAGATTTACACCAGACCTACAAAAGGCACTTCCTTGACCTGTAGACTACCTCTCTGCCAAATTTCAAGTAACTCTGTTCAGCCGTTCGGGCTGTAGCTGTGTCTAAAGGTCCTATGGAAAAATGCATGGGAAAAACGCATTTTGGGACCCCCCTTTTTTCTCAGCACCCACTTGACGAATCCCCCCGAGACTTTCAGGGTAGGAGCGGAGCGTAGCGCCCCATTAGTTTTGAAAATTTCACGAGGATTCATTGACCGGCGCCAAAGTTATTCCAAATAGAATGTTGCGGTTTTCCTATGGAAACAGGGTCCTAACTATAACTACCTACTGGCGACCGCCAGTAGGTAATATATATATATATATGTTAGAAATGGGATTTCTGGTTGGTTAAGGCTTGCGCCAAAGTCAGGCAGAAACCACGACTCTAGTCAGGGCAAGGAAGTTACACGCCAAAGATAACCCCTGCTCACCCCCTTGGTAGCTTGACACGAGCAGACAGGCTTATCCCTGAGGTGATGTGTAAAGCGTTTGCGCGCGCACCCAGCAACAACACCCAAGGCCCACCACAAAGGAAACTCCACACAAGGTATTATATAAAAATAACCTTTGTATTATACACAACACATTAGATAAAAACACACACTTTACAATGTGCCAACAGGCACGGGCAGAATTTACAAGGGATTATATATACAGGGGACAGGGCCACATGGACCACTGTCAGGAATAAGCACTTTTTAGAAATAGCACTTAGAACATAGGAATAAAACTTTAGAACATAGCACATACAATCACTGTAGCACTAAAAATAGAACATGTAGCACACAACCAGTAACTACTGGTATCAGAAAGTACCACCTACGCAACCCTAACCACCTTTAGGAATATCACGCAGGGAACTAGGACCTCACTAGTACCACCTGTACTAGGGAGAAAACAACCACCTAAGTATCACAATACCTGTAGGGGTCTAAGCACATAAACACATGATGCATAACATTCAGAGGTGTAAAGTAAAGCACATGACGCATAACCACATTCAGAGGTGCAGGAAAGGTACAATGGCGCAAAAACTCACATTAGCCACTATCTGTGGCAGTCCCTGGGCCAACTGGCCTAGTAGGGGCAAGGACGCCCTGCGTCCAGAAAAGTCAGGGCACGGCTGCGCAAGCTGCGCAAGCTAAAACACAGAGGCCCCAACCTAAACGTTGCAGCTGCCCACTAAGTGCTGGGCAGCTGGAGAAAGTGAGCGTGGGCACCACTGCGCCTTCTAAACAAATATGGCAGGGGTTGGAGTTCCACTGAGGGGAACTCGTGAGCCTCACAGGCTCGTGGAACAATGTGCCCCCTTCGCTGGAGCCTTCACGGCTCTAGGACCATGCGCCTGTCTGCAGCCTCGTGGGCTCTTAAAACAAATATGGGGGCCAACGTTGGAGCGGCCCGCTGCCTTCCGGGGCCGCTCTCCCTCGTAAGGTCAATGCTCCTTTTCCGGGCTTCGGTACCCGACCAATGCGGCCCTCGCTGGAGCGCACTAGCGCTCTCACACAGTCAGGGCTGGCTTCATCCTCGGAGCCTCGAGGCTCAAGAAGTACTGCCCCCCCTCCTCCTTCGATGGAGCGTCAGGCGCTCCGAAAATAACCAGGCTGCCCCCACTCACTGGGACTCCTGGCGGCGCTTCGGTTCTTGGCGCGGGGCTTCGCAGGAATGCAGGGCTCTCCCCACTTGCGGGAGCCCTGCCGGGGAAGTCACCGTACGTCCTCACTGGAGCGCGGGGTAGGCTCCCGTCCGCTCCTCTTCCGGGCTTCGGCCCCGCCCCCAGGAAGGCCGGACTTCTCTTTGTTTCCGGGTCGCCGCAGGCAGCGCGGCGGCCCAGAGCTCCTGGTGACGGTGGCAATACGGGGTGGGCTCCCGTTTACGGCGAAAAGAGTCCCTGGCGGGTAGACACCCGCCGCTGAGCGTCACGAAGCGGGGTGGGCACCCGCTTTCGTATTAAGGGCAAAGGTACGCAAATAAGCGGGGTGGGCACCCGCTAGGAGTGGCAATGTCCCTGGCAGGGTGGGCACCTGCCAGGGGACTTCAGGCTCGGAAAAGACGGGGCGAACGCTGGGTGGGCACCGGCTAGCAGAACTAAAGCGCTCCTAGGCTGCAGGTCAAAGAACAGCGCTTCCAGGTGCTTTGGGGAGCATACAATCAAAAGCGCAAGTCCAGCAGAGTTCTTCCCTGCATGCAGCAGGGCAGGGGTGGGGGGGCAAGGCTGGACCCAGAGCCAGCTCATTGGGCCTCCAGGCAGGGAGGTAGTCCAGGTGGCGGTCCTCTGGTCCAGCAGCAGCAGCAGCCCCCCTCAGGTAAGATCCTGGCAGAGAACAGTTTCTGTGGGGACACAGCCCCATTTTTATACAGCAAACCCCTTTGTTCTGGGTTCAGGGCGTGGGGGGCTCCCCAGGACACAAATCAAGTAAAGACGGGGTCCGTTGCAAACCCATGGGGACCACCACCTCCCCGGGGTTAGAGAGAAGATGGGGGGGACCTTCATGGCCCTGAGGACCGCCCCACCCCACGACCGGCTCCAGCAATGTCCAGGGGTGCCCACCTCTGGGACATTGCAGTTTGATATGGCTTGGCAGGAGCACCTCCATGAAGCAAAGCAGAATTGCTTTTGGGCAGAGGGAGCTGCATGTTTAAATCTACCTCTGCCCAAAAGTAATACCTGCTCCTGGAGGAGGCGGGGAGTGGGCAGGGACCGCGGGGGCCTTGAGGGTCTCCCTGCAGTCCTCAACATTGTGACCATGCCCTGGGGATTGGGTCCCCGGGGCTGAGGTGCCCCGGGAGGGGGTGCCCCAGGGAGGGGGTGCCGATTGGCCCCTCTCCCTTTTTTTATTTAAATTAAAAAATGGTTGAGCCCTGGGAGTTTGGGTCCCTGGGGCAAAAAATGGCCAAGGTAAGAGGGTCGCGCAGGCCCCTCTACCCATTTTTATAAAAATATTTATACACACATTCACCCACTGAATCATCCATACAGACACTCCTACACCCACTCATTCTTCAATAGACCCTGACGTATATATTTATATATATATATATTCACTGAAGAAACCATAGGTTTCAGGGGCGTTATAGTTAGCCGGACATTTCCCTCATACAAAACCCTAGAAATTCCCCTGTTATAGTTAGTTCAACTAACTATAACTCGCGTCCCCGCAATGCACTGCTGATGACATCACATATTACATCACTCATGACATGGTCAGTGACATCACTGATGACATCACTGATGACATCTCAAATGACATCACTGATGACATCACTGATGACATCATCCAGTGAGTCTGTGTTTCTGTAAAGTTTTAATATGTTTAATATATAAAGGGAAAGACCTGTGGAAGAATGAGTGGGTGTATCAGTGTGTGACTCTATAAGTGAGTCATTAAATGTATCTTACTGCAGACTACTGACTAAACTGTGTGAATGTCTGTATCTGTCTGTCTGTTGGTGTATAAGTGGCTGCATGGTTTTGTGAATAGCTAGATGAGTGTCTATATGGGTTATTGATTGGTTGTCTGAGTATCTGTATGGGTGCCTGAGTGTTTGTGTGGGTAGGGTGTGTGTGACTCTGTGCATAGATGTGCGAGTGAGTGATTCTATGGGTGCATGGTTTTAAGAGTGCATCTGTGATGGACTGTATGGTTGGGTGAGTGTATGTATGGGTGTGTTAGTGATTGAATGTATATCTCAGTGGTACATGTGTGAGTAACTACATATGTGAAAGGCAGTGTATATGTGTGTAAGAGTATATAACTGGCTATATGTGAGAGTGTGTGATTGTGAGAGTGGCTGTATGGATGAGTGTGTGCTTGTATCAGTAATTGTATAAGAGTGTAAGAATGTGGTAGTATTTTTATGTGTAAGTGAACTTGTGTGTGTATAACTGTATAGGTGAGTAAAGTGGAGTGTGAATAATTATTTGCATGACTGACTAGGTGTGTGAGTACCTCTATGGATGATTGGCGGTGTGTGAGTGTCTATATAGGTGTATAAATGCATATGATAGTCCTGTACTGAGTGACTGTAAGAATGAGTGACTGTACAGGTGAGTGAGTGGAGGTGTGTGTAGACCTAAGAGTCAATGAGTGGGTATGTAGTTATTGGTATTGGAGTATCTATGGTTTTGAGAATGGCCATCTGAAATTTTGAGTGGGTGTATCAAAGTTTATATTAGGGTGTGAGAAGATGCACTAATTTATTACATGGATGATGTCATCAGTGATGTCATCAGTGATGTCATTTGAGATGTCATCAGTGATGTCATCAGTGATGTCACTGACCATGCCATGAGTGATGTAATATGTGACGTCATCAGCAGTGCATTGCAGGGGCGCGAGTTATAGTTAGCTGAACTTAACGGGGGAATTTCTAGGGTTTTGTACGAGGGAAATGTCCAGCTAACTATAACACTCCTGAAACCTATGGTTTTTTCAGTGAATTTCTAAGGTTTTTTAAAAGCCAATTCCTAACTATAACGTGCATGAAACCTATGGTTTTTTCAGTGAATTTCAAAGGTTTATTAAATGCTAATTCCTTTCTATAATTTATCTCTAAAGCTATGATGTTTAATGATTTTCATTGGATTTCTAAATGTTTCTATTTCAGTGTGTCAATTCCTTTAATTGTGTTTTTTTAAAAGACTTTTTTTTCACCATTTCTTATCTTATTTCTTCAATTAATTCTTTTAAAAATTAAAAAAAACATTTTTTTTATTGTTTCAAAAAAATGTTAATTTTTTTAATATATTTTTTTAATATATTTTTTTAAACATTTTGTAAACTATATTTTCAAAACTTTATTTTTTATTTTTTTCCCCATTATTTTGGGATCCGCGCACCCTATGCGCACTGTTCTCGATCCCTACGCGAAAGCATCCGCGTACGGTATGCTTTGGGTACGTGTTTGGTGCGTGATTGCAATGCGACTGGTACGTGACTCTAAGCCTATACGTGACACGTACGATGCACGTTACGCGACGCTTCCGCACTTCCGCGATGCATCATGTGCGTGTATGACGCGGTGGGTGCGCGAATCCCGCGAAATATTTTACATTTAAAAAAACATATATATATGTGTTTCATATGAATATTAATTGAAGACAAACTCTAAACTACTCATAAAAGTAATATATTTTTACATCTAATCCTATATTCCTTTTAAATTCAATTTTGCGGATGCGTGCTGGGTGCGTGCAGCGTAAGCGCACGGTGCACAGATCCCATGTGACCTGAAAAAAAGAGATTTGATTGGTTCATTACACTTCCTTTTCTAACTATTGAAAGACCCCACCCATTTCAATCATTCTTCTTTGACCTTCTTTGGAGGAGCATCTCTTTGCAAAGAAGAAGCTTTTTTGACTAAGTTTTCACTTAGCTCAAACTTTTTTCTATACAAACAATGGCTTCAGGGCAGCAGGCATCTCCAGGATCTCCTCATTCATCTGAGAATGATTTTTTGGAAGAGCCACCACGCCCACCAAATTTTTCATCTGTGGTGTGGAAATTTGTCACCTATCCTGAGTGGCAAACAAAAACCAATGCCACCTTGGTGACCTGCAAGATCTGTCAGAGAGTGCTGTCCCGTGGGGTTCCAAACAAAAAATATTGCGGAGGAACTGCCAGCATGATGAAGCATCTGAGGACCCTTCATCCAGTAAATCTTGCTCGGGAGGTATGCCACAGAATGAGAGTCGTTCCTGCTCCTACAGATCCATCGCAGCCAAGCACTTCAAGGGTGGATCCTTCTGTACAAAATTTGGACATCCGTCCACAGTGCCAATACTTGAAAGTGCTCTGCATAAAATGCAATGCTATTTTATGCTACAGGGAGCAGTCAATTGATCTAATCTGCCACAAGCAAGAGAGTCACCATTGCTAGTTTTTTTTGTTTTTTTCCCCCTGAAGTTCATTGTTTTGTTCCTCCAGTTCTGTTTTTTCCTTCTTTTTTTTTAACAAAAACCCCCAAAAATTAAAAATTGTTCAAAAAACCAAAAAAATATATAAAAGAAAAAAGAAAAAAAAAGTTCTTCTAAGAACTAACTTTCCTGGTTTAAAAAAAGAGCTATATTTGTTTGTTGGTGTGTGGAAGTTTAGATGAATGTATGTGTAGTATGTAATTAACTGAATGAATGCATTAATAGCGTATGGTGAATGTATAAGTGCAGAACTATGAGGAAGTGCTGCAGCATCACACAGTAACCTCTTTAACTGCAGTGTGCTGTAGTACTTCCGAAGCACAGGGATGCAACATACGTACATAAATATGTTGCAAATCTATGCTTCTCTCAGCACGGCTGCTTAAATTGCAGCCATGTGGTGACACAGGCACCCTTGCACCATAGTGCAAGGATATATGTCTTATGTGCTGTTTTTTGTGCAGAAAGACACACCTTCCTGCACAAAAACAATCAGAAAACGCATTTTTCTCCTTCAATGTATGCTGAACATTTTAGCATGCATTGAAGATTTAAAAATGAGGAGAAATGAAAACAATTCTCCTTGTTGTGCTTTCGTACACAAATTGGAGAATGGTGCAGCATTCACACACATATCGAGATTTATGATTTCTGATAAATCTGGAGATGTGTCTTGTTCTATGAGTATTCAGTGCAATCATGCACAACAACACTTATAGAACACCCTATCAACGCAAAGTGGTGTGTATGATGAGGTTGTATTTACATGGAGTAGAAAAAGTACACAGAGGTGCCTATCACGATCCGGCAAAAACCGGGTACGAACTGTCGGACGGAGCATAATCTCCGCCCGACGCGTACCCGGTCGTCAATTTTTACAAACAAGGAATTACGATTCGCACGGGTACACCATTACCGTACGATTCGTAAAAAAGCCCGACCGAACAAAAAACACCTACCAATGCGATCCGGGAAAGCGCCGACCTGACGTCGGGACGCTCGCAGCCAGCCATTCACGACCCAGGAATCACGATTCGCACCGACGTCACCCCGCACGGTGAATATTTTGCGGCAGCCAAAAACTGCCGGGAAATCAGGACGACGCGAACAAGGACCACCAGTACGCGACGGACAGACGACGACGCGAACAAGGAGGACCAGTACGCGACGGACAGACATGGACCCGAACCTACGAGTCATCCCTGCCCTCATAGCAGTACACCTCCTCTACAGGTTACGACGCAGACGCCGCAGAAGGTCAGAATAACTAAGGGAGGGGGGAAAGTGGGGTGGGGTGGGGGTGGCACGACCAGGGCAGGCCACAAAACAACCACATAAGTCACACACCACACATGGCCTGGACATACCTGACTCCCATGCCCTGGTCACCACGAGGGGGTGGGGGCGTGTCCTGATAAGCCAGCGACCGCCACAACGGAAGTCCGTCACCACGCGAACCGGCAACACAACCAGACAGGTACGTCCCGTACCCACGCCTGAAGAGCGTGGGTACGAGTCGGACCACGCCCACACACGTCACCCCAACAATGGCGGGACGGATCGCACCCACGTGGCAAAGGCCTGGGTACGGGCCGCACAAACATCACATAGCGTGGGGACGGATATGTACGGACCCTACCCCCACCCCGTATGCAAGGAGCGTACCCCCCAGCCCAACAGTGCAAGTACGACCCGTACCCCCACCCGCGTATGCATGGAGCGTACCCCCACCCCAACAGTGTAAGTTCGACCCGTACCCTCACCCGCGTATGCATGCAGCGTACCCCCCATGCCAACAGTGTAAGTACGACTCGAACCCCCACCCACGAATGCAAGGAGCGTACCCCCCAGCCCAACAGTGTAAGTACGACCCGTACCCCCACCCGCGTATGCAAGGAGCGTACCCCCCATGCCAACAGTGTCAGTACGACCCGTACCCCCACCCGCGGACGTACGGAGCGTACCCCCACCCCAACAGTGTAAGTTCGACCCGTACCCTCACCCGCGTATGCATGGAGCGTACCCCCCATGCCAACAGTGTAAGTACGACTCGAACCCCCACCCACGAATGCAAGGAGCGTACCCCCCAGCCCAACAGTGTAAGTACGACCCGTACCCCCACCCGCAAATGCAAGGAGCGTACCCCCCATGCCAACAGTGTAAGTACGACTCGAACCCCCACCCACGAATGCAAGGAGCGTACCCCCCAGCCCAACAGTGTAAGTACGACCCGTACCCCCACCCGCAAATGCAAGGAGCGTACCCCCCAGCCCAACAGTGTAAGTACGACCCGTACCCCCACCCGCGAATGCAAGGAGCGTACCCCCCAGCCCAACAGTGTAAGTACGACCCGTACCCCCACCCGCAAATGCAAGGAGCGTACCCCCCAGCCCAACAGTGTAAGTACGACCCGTACCCCCACCCGCAAATGTAAGGAGCGTACCCCCCAGCCCAACAGTGTAAGTACGACCCGTACCCCCACCCGCAAATGCAAGGAGCGTACCCCCCAGCCCAACAGTGTAAGTACGACCCGTACCCCCACCCGCGAATGCAAGGAGCGTACCCCCCAGCCCAACAGTGTAAGTACGACCCGTACCCCCACCCGCGAATGCAAGGAGCGTACCCCCCAGCCCAACAGTGCAAGTACGACCCGTACCCCCACCCGCGTATGCAAGGAGCGTACCCCCCATGCCAACAGTGTAAGAACGACCCGTACCCCCACCCGCGAATGCAAGGAGCGTACCCCCCAGCCCAACAGTGTAAGTACGACCCGTACCCCCACCCGCGAATGCAAGGAGCGTACCCCCCAGCCCAACAGTGCAAGTACGACCCGTACCCCCACCCGCGTATGCAAGGAGCGTACCCCCCATGCCAACAGTGTAAGAACGACCCGTACCCCCACCCGCGGACGTACGGAGCGTACCCCCACCCCAACAGTGTAAGTACGACCCGTACCCTCACCCGCGTATGCAAGGAGCGTACCCCCCATGCCAACAGTGTCAGTACGACCCGTACCCCCACCCGCGGACGTACGGAGCGTACCCCCACCCCAACAGTGTAAGTTCGACCCGTACCCTCACCCGCGTATGCATGGAGCGTACCCCCCATGCCAACAGTGTAAGTACGACTCGAACCCCCACCCACGAATGCAAGGAGCGTACCCCCCAGCCCAACAGTGTAAGTACGACCCGTACCCCCACCCGCAAATGCAAGGAGCGTACCCCCCAGCCCAACAGTGTAAGTACGACCCGTACCCCCACCCGCGAATGCAAGGAGCGTACCCCCCAGCCCAACAGTGTAAGTACGACCCGTACCCCCACCCGCGAATGCAAGGAGCGTACCCCCCAGCCCAACAGTGTAAGTACGACCCGTACCCCCACCCACGAATGCGAGGAGCGTACCCCCCAGCCCAACAGTGTAAGTACGACCCGTACCCACACCCGCGGACGTACGGAGCGTACCCCCACCACACCAGTGTCAGTAGACTCGTACCCTCACCTCGAATGCATTGTGCGTACCCCCACCGTGTATGTGCCAAGCGCACATATCCTGAAATCGGAGGTGTGTGTGCAGAGTCCACCCAGCAGTGCCCTGAGACAGGAGGGGTGGGTGTGGAGTCCTCCCAGCAGTGCCCTGAGACAGGAGGGGTGGGTGCCTATCACTCCCAGCAGTGCCCTGAGACAGGAGGGGTGGGTGTGGAGTCCTCCCAGCAGTGCCCTGACACAGGAGGGGTGAGTGCAGAGTCCTCCCAGCAGTGCCCTGAGACAGGAGGGGTGGGTGTGGAGTCCTCCCAGCAGTGCCCTGACACAGGAGGGGTGGGTGTGGAGTCCTCCCAGCAGTGCCCTGAGACAGGAGGGGTGGGTGCAGAGTCCTCCCAGCAGTGCCTTGAGACAGGAGGGGTGGGTGCCTATCACTCCCAGCAGTGCCCTGAGACAGGAGGGGTGGGTGTGGAGTCCTCCCAGCAGTGCCCTGACACAGGAGGGGTGGGTGCAGAGTCCTCCCAGCAGTGCCCTGAGACAGGAGGGGTGGGTGTGGAGTCCTCCCAGCAGTGCCCTGACACAGGAGGGGTGGGTGTGGAGTCCTCCCAGCAGTGCCCTGAGACAGGAGGGGTGGGTGCAGAGTCCTCCCAGCAGTGCCCTGAGACAGGAGGGGTGGGTGTGGAGTCCTCCCAGCAGTGCCCTGAGACAGGAGGGGTGTGTGCAGAGTCCTCCCAGCAGTGCCCTGAGACAGGAGGGGTGGGTGTGGAGTCCTCCCAGCAGTGCCCTGAGACAGGAGGGGTGGGTGCCTATCACTCCCAGCAGTTCCCTGAGACAGGAGGGGTGGGTGTGGAGTCCTCCCAGCAGTGCCCTGACACAGGAGGGGTGGGTGCAGAGTCCTCCCAGAAGTGCCCTGAGACAGGAGGGGTGGGTGTGGAGTCCTCCCAGCAGTGCCCTGACACAGGAGGGGTGGGTGTGGAGTCCTCCCAGCAGTGCCCTGAGACAGGAGGGGTGGGTGCAGAGTCCTCCCAGCAGTGCCCTGAGACAGGAGGGGTGGGTGCCTATCACTCCCAGCAGTGCCCTGAGACAGGAGGGGTGGGTGTGGAGTCCTCCCAGCAGTGCCCTGACAGAGGAGGGGTGGGTGCAGAGTCCTCCCAGCAGTGCCCTGAGACAGGAGGGGTGGGTGTGGAGTCCTCCCAGCAGTGCCCTGACACAGGAGGGGTGGGTGTGGAGTCCTCCCAGCAGTGCCCTGAGACAGGAGGGGTGGGTGCAGAGTCCTCCCAGCAGTGCCCTGAGACAGGAGGGGTGGGTGTGGAGTCCTCCCAGCAGTGCCCTGAGACAGGAGGGGTGTGTGCAGAGTCCTCCCAGCAGTGCCCTGAGACAGGAGGGGTGGGTGCCTATCACTCCCAGCAGTGCCCTGAGACAGGAGGGGTGTAACACATGTGTGTGAGGCCAGAATTATCCACATGCATACTGGCTACAAGGGAACATGTCCCCATGAACTCATGTCAACAGACTCCACACACAAGTACAGTGATCACCAAGGATGCCACGATTGTCGCAGGTGGAGACATGGCCCTGCATGCATGGCCAAAGTAGAAGGGCTCCGTCACACACACAGCTCATGTAGACACAGCTCTGCGCTAAACATTGGGAACACCCTGCAGGGAAGAAAGCTGGGTACACAGAGGAAGGAATACACCCTGGGACAAGTGCACCATGCAGTAACTGCTTACATGAACAAAGAAAGTTAGCCAACACCTTGTGATGGCACACAGATCACAGGGTCCCACCAATGAGCAGTACACTACTACATATCCCACACACCCAAACCCTTACACACCACCCAAAACCATGTAGCAGCCCCACCAACACCAATACCAGCATAGCAGTAGTGTGATAATGAAAACAAAATTAAGCTTTATTCAGCATGAGCACAATGTCCGTGGATCGCAGGCAGTTCAATCTTCACAAAGCCCATAGGGCAGTCAATGATTCTCAGCTGGATGGGGGACACAGTGGGATGCGTGTCCCCTACCTTGCCTGCACAGTCAAATGGCATCGTCTTCCACACTGGTGAGGGCATCAGGGGGGGGGAAGCAACAGGCACCGCAGGGACATCAGGGCAAAGGGGCGGCGTTGTGGGTGCAGGGATGGAGGACTCCACCACAGGGGGTGGGTCAGTGCCAAAGGCGGAGGCCAGGATGGCACTACACACCTTTGCAAGGTCATCCAGGGAGTCCCCTGCACCCGAAGGGACCTCAGGCCCCAAGGAGGGGGGGGGTCAGAGGGATGGGTCGCAGCGCCACCGGGGGAGGGTGGAGACAGGGGGGGAGACTCAACCACCCTGACCGGGGACCTCCTTGACCGCTTGCGTGGTGGTGTAACTGTGGGGCTCAGGGACAGAGCGGCCATGAAGGAGTCCTTGGGGGAGATGTGGCCAGGAGAGCTGAGGGGAGGGTATTTGGAGGGAGTGGACTGGGTGGAATGCGGACTCCCACTATGGCTGCGTGTCACACGTTTGCCCCCCGACCCAGTGGGTGTGCCTACCTCACCCTGTGTGTGCGTGTCAGGAGGAGTGCGGTGGACCTTCCCTGCTGGTGTGGTGCCCGTGTCCGTTGATGTGGGTGCATGCCGACGTCTGGGTGTACGTGTGACAGGCATGGGAGTGGGAAGTGTGGATGGGGCAGGGGTAGGTGGGGGGAGGTCGCGCTGCAGGAGACTCACTGCTGCAGTCAGTGTGGAGTCGATGGACCTCAGCAAGTTGCGTTGGTCAGCCTGCGATGAATGAATGCCCTCCAAGAAAGCCTCGATGTTGGTCAGGGTTTTGCCGTGGGCATGGAGGACATTAAGGATCGCAGCCTGACCAACCTGCAGTTGCCGCTGGATGTCCACAGACTCTGCATTGGCGGCAGCAGTGGAGACAGGGGCAGGGGGTGCGGTGCCTGGCAGGAAGGAGACATGCTGTGACCGGGCACGCTGGGAAGGGACACGAGTAAGTGGGAGGCGGCTGGTGGAAACTGAGGGGGCGGTGCGAGGTGTTGTTCCGCTGTCAGCTGCTGGTGCAGCCTCCGCCCACTCGGAGACATCGTCCCCGGACCTGTCAGCTTCGTAGTCTGATGTGCCAGTCGACAGGTCCTCGGCCACACTCTCCTCCGCCTCTGTCCCACTCGATGTGCCAGACCCGATGTCACGGCTGGCACTGGTGCTCGGTCCCTCCGCCTGGTCTGTGTCCATGTCTCCCTCTGTGTCCCCCGACGATGCTGTGGGCAGGGTGGAGAGACAGAAATTAATCAGACACCTGTACACATCTGTCACATGAGTCCAATCTACATAGGTAACATTGCATGGCCTGAAAAGGAAGATCCCTAACATCTACTGAACAGGGTACCGATGTAGGGCATGAAACACACAGTTGGTTGAGCCACCATGCCACTGAAATACCATGGAGAGCATGAGACAATAGCTAAACACAGGAAAAGGAGTCTGACATAGCACCCAGGCCCTGGGGACAATCCAGCACTGCATCTGCACCACACAGCGTTGGCGAAAATACCGATGACCAGGGACCATATCCATGAACTTGAGACACATGCTGCATAGGTAATGCTGAAAACATGCACAACATGACTCGGTCACTGCACATTGCGTGTGTGTCCAGACACATCACACACTGCCCAGACCCAGCAAGTGGTAATCAGGATTTAACACATAGGCATTGCCCGCCCCAACAAGACCCTACACGAGGCAAATTGTTGAGACACAGGTGGCACCAACATCTCATAGTCTGGGTGATACACACAGGGGCAGGCAAAAAGCAAGATTGGACGCCAAACAGCCAAGGTGCGCCTGTACAAATAATGAGGTACCAGTGCCCATCCTCAGATGAGTATAACAAGACACACAGGCACTGGCAACTGTGAGTATGAAGAAGGACAATCAGGTCAGGCTGCACAGTGGACACCTGTACAAAATAGCACGTCTATATACATGGTGACAGGGGACAATGGCACAGAGCACAACTTACGCTGTAGACACTGACAGTGGCCACGTTTATGATGACACATACACCACTGAGGAAAAGGTGCCCCAGGGGACAGTAGTGGGCACGCAACTACATGCTACTGAATGGTA
This sequence comes from Triturus cristatus, assembly GCF_964204655.1. Classification (NCBI taxonomy): domain Eukaryota; kingdom Metazoa; phylum Chordata; class Amphibia; order Caudata; family Salamandridae; genus Triturus; species Triturus cristatus. Next base: position 463,784,748 of record NC_140594.1, read on the forward strand.
ATGACTGCAACACACGTCACCATCCCTGCACTATGTGTATCGCACACTCATGCACATCATGTCACAGGCCACTACATGGGACATGCGCGCTGTAAGGCATGACACATGAGAGACCAACTCCCATGTCTGGAGTCAGCATCAGTGCCAACTGACATGGAACCCACATGCAGTGAACTTGACAGTGCACAGGCAAGGTCCCACAACCTGTTACACACCACCCCCACACATGATGCTACAGACATTGTTCCCGTGGACAAAGCGCCAGCCTACATTACCCTGTGAAGGAGTGACTACACACAGACCAGGGAACACATTGCAAGGAGGGGAAGGGTGGCAGGGGCACAGCGCTATACTGGGGCAAACAGGATCTGCACAGCACCTTTAAACCCTGCCAGTGAATTCATGCTACTGTGCCCTTACAAATGCCGGTGACACACAACAAACACACATGTACCTACCCCCTTCCGGCTGCTGCATCGCCTGTAAGCGCCTCTCCAGGTCTGGAAAGACCACCGGCAGCACACGCCTGTGGAGGTGGCTCAGACGGCGGCGGCCGCGGTTCTTGTGGCTCTCAGGTGAGTCCCCCAGCAGGAGCCGTGCAATCCTCCGCGTCCAGCACCGGATATCCTGCCAGCGTTTCCTCACCTGGGGCAGGCTCCGCCTCCGACCATCCACACCCCTCACGGCACTGACGGCGGTCAGCCAGATCTGCTCCTTGGCAGTGGCGCCTACCTGTGAGGAGGAACAAGTGACACCACATCAATACACCAGCCACATGTCACAGAGAGACATATGGGTACAAATTAGCTGGTTACAACAAGGCATGTCATGCAGCCAACGCATTGCACCTTTGTCATAGGGACATCATCCCCTGGTGAGGGAAAAAGCACTACGTGCCACAGTGGGTACACAGGTGGAATGATGGCAATGTCACAATCAATGATCAAGGCTCACACTGTGCATCACACCCACCCCTCCTGTCTCAGGGCACTGCTGTGAGTGATAGGCCCCCACCCCTCCTGTCTCAGGGCACTGCTGTGAGTGATAGGCCCCCACCCCTCCTGTCTCAGGGCACTGCTGTGAGTGATAGGCCCCCACCCCTCCTGTCTCAGGGCACTGCTGGGAGGACTCTGCACACACCCCTCCTGGCTCAGGGCACTGCTGTGAGTGATAGGCCCCCACCCCTCCTGTCTCAGGGCACTGCTGTGAGTGATAGGCCCCCATCCCTCCTGTCTCAGGGCACTGCTGTGAGTGATAGGCCCCCACCCCTCCTGTCTCAGGGCACTGCTGGGAGGACTCTGCACACACCCCTCCTGGCTCTGGGCACTGCTGTGAGTGATAGGCCCCCACCCCTCCTGTCTCAGGGCACTGCTGTGAGTGATAGGCCCCCACCCCTCCTGTCTCAGGGCACTGCTGTGAGTGATAGGCCCCCACCCCTCCTGTCTCAGGGCACTGCTGTGAGTGATAGGCCCCCACCCCTCCTGGCTCAGGGCACTGCTGTGAGTTATAGGCCCCCACCCCTCCTGTCTCAGGGCACTGCTGTGAGTGATAGTCCCCCACCCCTCCTGTCTCAGGGCACTGCTGGGAGACATCAGGCACCCCCCCCCCGGGACCCCCCCGACAGTACATGGCATGTGTGTTACACCTGGACGCAATGGCAGAAGTCACAGTCACCACATAGGGACAGTCTGTGGCAGTGGCCTATGCACTCACCTGATACCCTGGTCGCCCATACAGCATGGAGTACTGTGGGAGGATCACATCCAACAGAGCCATGTTCTCCTCCAGGGTGAATGGCTGTGTCCTCTCCACAGCCCTTGACATGGTTCCAGGGAATCAGTAGCAGCAGCTGGGTCGACGAATGCAAAGATGTGCAGGCAAGTGCTCCCTCATGGGACCTGGCTGCCTTATATGTGCCCTTCTGCCCAGTCTCATGCACAGGAGTACAGAGAGATTGGTCACTCACATTTGCATCCTATGTTTCCACCAATCCCTTCAAACCTAGCAGTCTGTGGGTTCTCTATCGGTTTCATTCTCCTGCATGATGTCAGCCCCACAAACACATTGCAACAAAGTAGACAAATTCCAACTGACTTCTGCTGTGCACCTTCCAGAACAATTTCGAATTTTGAACTTGGTCTCCATGACAACCAGCATGCATGTAGGCCTTAATACTTGTCCCCTATGTAATTTGGAGCATCACACACAGGTACGGTGCGTGTGGGGGCCCTAGGGCACCCCAAATGCATGGCAACGGCCCGTACATGCATGCCTACGCTCTCCATCACTATGGGTCTGCACGCGTATGCGTACCCGTAGTGGTACGGACCGTACACTCGCATCTACGCTCTCCATCACTATGGGTCTGCACGCGTATGCGTACTCGTAGTGATAGTGAGCGTAGATGTGAGTGTACGGTCCGTACCACTACGGGTACGCATACGCGTGCAGACCCATAGTGATAGAGAGCGTAGATGTGAGTGTACGGTCCGTACCACTACGGGTACGCATACGCGTGCAGACCCATAGTGATAGAGAGCGTAGATGTGAGTGTACGGTCCGTACCACTACGGGTACGCATACGCGTGCAGACCCATAGTGATAGTGAGCGTAGATGTGAGTGTACGGTCCGTACCACTATGAGTACGCATACGCGTGCAGACCCATAGTGATAGAGAGCGTAGATGTGAGTGTACGGTCCGTACCACTACGGGTACGCATACGCGTGCAGACCCATAGTGATAGTGAGCGTAGATGCGAGTGTACGGTCCGTACCACTACGGGTACGCATACGCGTGCAGACCCATAGTGATAGTGAGCGTAGATGTGAGTGTACGGTCCGTACCACTACGAGTACGCATACGCGTGCAGACCCATAGTGATAGTGAGCGTAGATGCGAGTGTACGGTCCGTACCACTACGGGTACGCATACGCGTGCAGACCCATAGTGATAGAGAGCATAGATGTGAGTGTACGGTCCGTACCACTACGGGTACGCATACGCGTGCAGACCCATAGTGATAGAGAGCGTAGATGTGAGTGTACGGTCCGTACCACTACGGGTACGCATACGCGTGCAGACCCATAGTGATAGAGAGCGTAGATGTGAGTGTACGGTCCGTACTACTACGGGTACGCATACGCGTGCAGACCCATAGTGATAGTGAGCGTAGATGCGAGTGTACGGTCCGTACCACTACGGGTACGCATACGCGTGCAGACCCATAGTGATAGAGAGCGTAGATGTGAGTGTACGGTCCGTACCACTACGGGTACGCATACGCATGCAGACCCATAGTGATAGGGCCGTACACTCGCATCTACGCTCTCTATCACTATGGGTCTGCACGCGTATGCGTACTCGTAGTGGTACGGACCGTACACTCACATCTACGCTCTCCATCACTATGGGTCTGCCGCGTATGCGTACTCGTAGTGGTACGGACCGTACACTCACATCTACGCTCTCCATCACTATGGGTCTGCACGCGTATGCGTACCCGTAGTGGCACGGACCGTACACTCGCATCTACGCTCGCCATCACGATGGGTACACATACGGCAGCACTCCCACAGTGATTTGGGAACATGCACAGGCCCTCTCAGCAGCAGTACGGCGGATTTTACACATCACTGTGGTGATAGGCGACACACATGTAGGAATAGGGCGGACATACTTGTCCATGGATGGACATACTTGTCCAGGAATGGACATCAAGGCATCGTCTGTGCATTACCACATGTGTGGGGCACAGGTGTCACAGGCTGTGATGTGGAACATGCCTCCTGAGTGGAGAAGGCACCAGATGTATGATGAGATGTGTACATGTGTACTGTGTGAGGGTGCAATGTGTGCCAGGCATGCCCTTGACTCCTTTGACATGTGTGCATGTGGGACTGCGCACTTGGGGTGAGCGTCACTGGCATGGCATGGACACCAACACACGGAAGTGTCCCATGATGCCCGGTACAGGGGTCATGACACATGACTTATCACTACCCACAGTGCACAATGTGACTATGCCATATATGTGTCCGGGATTTACATCAGGTTGATGTTGTAGCACCCTCAAAAGCTGCAGCCGTTGCAGCAACCAACATGTGGCTGTGTGTAGATTGTCATTGCACACTGTTCCCAACACCATGCCACATGTGTTATCGGATGTGAGGTGCACATGTATGCAAGGGACACGGAGTAGCGTGACAAGGCCATGTCAGCAAACTCACAAGGAATGTGTGGTGAGTCATGACATGTGCACCTTCATGGCAAGGTGTGTGGGCTGGACTAGTGTAATGTCATGTGACCTGTGGCTCAAGTGTTCCGCTGCCAGTCTCTGCAATCAACATCACACTTCTGCTGATGTGTGGGTGTATGTCACTCCTGTCTTGCGTCGGGCAGTGCACTTGCACTGGGACACAGCTATTTCCATGGCGTGGCATGGGGAGGTTCTCAATCACCGTGTGTAGCTGGGTCTTGGAAGGAGTGTCACCTTGCATCCATACGTGTCCTGGGCATGTAGCACATGCCTGACTCCCTATGTGGCATGTGTGTATTGCCAGATTTACATGTGCTCAGTAGACATGAGTTGTTCTCGTAGTGCACTCACTCTTCCTTGTCACTTCCAAATTACTGCAGAGCGCCTCCTGTTGCCCGAAGAATTCCAGACTTGGCCACCATGCAGGAGAATGACAGGATCCGGCTCTACCGCTTCACCCAACCGTTGATTCTGGAGCTGACGGCGAGACTGGCACCACACCTGCAACCGCAGCACAGGTGTTCTACGGCACTGACACCCCAGCTGAAGGTAATGGCTGCCCTACATTTCCTTGCCACGGGTACCTTCCAAAATACCATAGCTCATGTTGGTGGCATGTCCCAGAGCATGTTCAGCGGTGTGCTGCATGATTTCTTGGAGGCCATGTTGATTCACCTGGATGACTTCATCAAGTTCCCAACCCCTGAACAGATGACTGAGGTCAAGCGTGGTTTCTATGCCCTGGGAGGGATGCCCCATGTCATTGGGTCCATAGATGGGACACATGTAGGTTTGGTACCACCACACGCACGGGAGGTGGCGTACCGCAATCGGAAGCACTACCACTCCATCAATGCCCTTGTGGTGTGTCTGTCCAACATGGTGATTTCACATGTCTGTGCTCGTTTCCCAGGATCAGCACACGATGCCTACATCATGAGGCGTAGCGGGATGCCTGATATGATGATGCAGCTGCGCAACGAACGGGCATGTGTTGTTGGTGGGTACAGTCTGTCTGTCCTGTATTCTGTTTGGCCGAGCAGCACTACCGCTTCGCCAGTTCTAACGATATCCATGTGCTTTCCATTTAGGGGACGCTGGCTATCCCAACATGCCTTGGCTGCTGACACCTCTCCGCAACCCCATCACGCCGGCCCAGCTCCGCTACAACACCGCCCATGGCCGGACAAGGTGAGTGATAGAGAGGACGTTTGGCATGCTGAAGAGCCGATTCCGGTGCCTCCACAAGACCGGCGGCGCACTCCCATATGCCCCGGCAAAGGTTTGCAAGATCTTCATGGTCTGCTGCATGCTGCACAACATGGCAGTTGAAAGAGCTGTGCCACTCATCCTGAATCAACATGACGAGGACCATCCACCCGTGGAGGACGAAGGGCTTGGCAATGGGGCTAGTGATGTGGAGGATGTGGAGCCGCAAGAGGACATCCGGACTCAGCTCATACGCGACTTCTTTGCTTAGTGGTGAGTACCAGTGTCTGAGTGTGCACGCCTTGGTCCCCGTGTGGCATGTGTTGTGATGCGTGTCTCCACCTGCATGTATGGCACGTGAGTCAGAGGTGTGTGTGGGTGTGTCACTGGAGTGATGGTGGCAGTGATGGTAGTATTTCCCCACTCATAATTGTGACCTAGCATGTTGTCATCCATACATGTGTCGAGTCAATGCACATGCAAGTGGCTGTGCTTTTTGTGGCTGACTTCTTGTGTGTCTCTCTTCCCCAGGTACCTGCGCATGCCGTCTTCTGGTTGCATTGTTGTGGCACTGCTATTCCTCATGGACATGGCATCGTGGGCTGACTCAGCGTTACAGGCACGGACACGTTTGGAAGTCTCCATGGGGTAAGGGATGCATCTGGGGTGTATTGGGTGTGGCAGTTGTTCACGATGTGTGCACACTGCCCCGGTCGGGGTTTGGTTCCTCTGCAGACATGTGGCATCCCCATGGGACACGACATGCAGCTGGGTACACCTGAATAGATGGGCTGCCTGGTTGTCAGTCATCAGTGATGGGATAGTGGATTGTGATGAAGGCATCAATGTGTGTGACACTGCCCTCGGACACATACGGTTAACATTGTCTTGACATGGCGTGGGACTTCCACATCAGCGGATGTATGGTGTATGGCAGTCTCTCCGTGAGCAGCTGTGGGTATTTAGCTGTTAGCCGACACTTGTGTGCCAGTTCCATGGCTATCACGCATTTGTGCTGCAGAAGGGGGGTGCCAGTGTTGGAGCCACATGTTACTCCACATGATGTGTTCATGTGTACTTCAAGTTGCCTCTGCAATCCCAAAAACATGACTATTAAAGGTGTCCCTATGCCTCCAAGGTGCCTCTTCTCAGTCAATGCTGGTGTGTTGGCACGGTGCATCCTGCATGTCTGGCATGGTATTCCATGATTGTGGCTATGTGTCAATGTGTCGAGTGGCAAGATGCAAGCTGTGTGTGTGTGCTGAGACTGTGTATTGGGCATGATGTCCATGACTGTGTGGGTATTGTGACATGTGCCATCCCCATGCATCCAACGTTGTCCATGACCCCATTCTCTGCATCCACCGGACTCAAGCTTGCAGGACATGGTTCTGCCACCTGTCTACACGTACCTGGGTGCCCCCCAGGACACGGGCCAGGATCCCTGACCTCTGCGCATGACTGTTGCTGTACTCAATGTGTCTGTCAGCACGGTTGTTCGGCCACCCCCTCAGCTGGTTCTGACCATCACGGGTGTGTATGGTGCTCCATGTCTGTCTTGCCTAAAAAACTGTGACCCATGTGTCCTGTGCCAGACTCAGGCCCCAGGGTGTGGATGGTTGAAGTGAACAGATGACTCAGGCATGTTTAGACTGTACAAGACACATGTTAGGTAATAATGCTACCAGCAGGCATCTACTCTTAATAGTGTGATTTATTATTGGGGGGGGGGGGCAAAGTGAGGGGCTTTCCGGGATTAGGGAATCCAAAGTTCAGTAGGGGAGTTGGTGTCCTTGCCATTGGAAATCCTCAGAGTCCATGCCACAGTCTTTGTCAACATAGGTCAGCCAGTGACCAGCAGGGCCATGTGGCAGAGAATGTCTCTTGATGCTGTGATGCTGTTGCTCCAGTGGGCCAGGTGCCAGGCCAGGTGTCCTGGGAGATGGTGATGTAGCAGCCACCCTCACGGTCCTTTCCGTGGACGACCCGGCTTCCTGCGGGGAACCTCAGCAGCAGGCCGTGACGACGTCTGGGATGCTCCGTCGGATGTTTCCTCCTCCTCCTCATGATCCCTCCCTGTGGGTGGTGATGTTCTCCGCCTTCTGGCACAGGGAGGGTCGGCCATGGTGTCGGCCATCCGACGGAGTTCAGCGTGAATCCCCTGGGACGCCGTCACTTGCTCAGCCTGTCTGTCCTCCATCCTCCGTTGGTGTAGCTGTAGACAGGCTATTAGCTCCGCATGTTGCTGGGCCTGCTGGACCTTGATCCCCTCGAGGACGGACACAACCTGGGCCATGCCCGTGGTGTCCTGCCGGTATGAGTCCAGGATGTTACGGACATGGGAAAATACCGGATCCCCAGCCAACTGGTCAGGCTCGCGCCTCCGCCGTCCTCCACTCCCACCACCCCTGCCCACTTGCGTCTGGCCTGCACTTGTGGGCACATCGGGTCTCCGGGACCCCTGAGGGGTGGCATTGGCGTTGTCGCCTGCCTCCTCCTGGGTGCCCGGGACACCGTGTCCCTCCTGGCGAGCCTGGCTGCATTGTGGTGTTGGGGCAGGGATCCTGGGTGTCTCCTGGGATGTGGCAGGAGTGGGGGTGGTGGTTGGCACGGTTGTACCTGACGCAGGTGCTGCAGGTGGTTGGACACCAGAGGGGCCAGGTCGGTCGGGGTCGTCCGCAGAGTGGTGAGAGTGGTCGCTGCCGGTGGGATCGGTCTCCTGCAGATCCGGGTCCTGTGAGTGTTCCCCCCCAGTGTTGGGGGGTGCAGCACGACGTTGACCTGTGTGTGAGAGAGAAAATGTTAATTTGGATCCATGCAACATCCATGTTTCATCCGTTACAAAGTTGGCACATTTCCTCTTGGAATTAGGATCTGTCTTGCATTCCACTCACAGTGCACTTGTGCATGTGTGTGTCCCTTGGGCACCAATTTGGCCCCTTTAACTATGTGTGGCACAGTCTTACTTGCTGCGTCAAGTGTGACTGCAGTCAGCAGTGGAGTGTGCATGTGTGCCGAGCTATGCATTTGCGCCTTCCTTGTAGCACTGTACATGTGCACATGGAGTGGATCCACACACTTATATGATGCAGGTGGCTGTCCTTGTGCTCGTGTACAGGTTGTGACATGGCCCTGCGTTTTGCCATGATGAAGAGGGGGGGTTCTGGCACTGGCCACCCTTGTCTACATGCACGCAGTCTACCTGCTGACGAGCAGACATTCCCACACACCAAAGGACTGATTTGCTCTCCCTGTGTCTCCCTCCTTCTCTGTCCCCCTCTCCCTCCCTCTCTGTCCCCCTCTCCCTCCCTCTGTGTGTCAGCCTCCTCCCTGTGTCCATCTTCCTGTGTCTCCCTCCCTCTCTGTCCCCCTCTCCCTCCCTCTCTGTCCCCCTCTCCCTCCCTCTGTGTGTCAGCCTCCTCCCTGTGTCCATCTTCCTGTGTCTCCCTCCCTCTCTGTCCCCCTCTCCCTCCCTCTCTGTCCCCCTCTCCCTCCCTCTGTGTGTCAGCCTCCTCCCTCTGTCCATCTTCCTGTGTCTCTCTCCCTCTCTGTCCCCCTCTCCCTCCCTCTCTGTCCCCCTCTCCCTCCCTCTGTGTGTCAGCCTCCTCCCTCTGTCCGTCTCCCTCCCTCTCAGTCCCCCTCTCCCTCCCTCCGTGTGTCACCCTCTGTCACCTTGGCCCAGCTTCCTGGGCACACACTGTTAGCAGATCTTTGAGTGGCCCTTGGCCTGTTGATGTGAGTTTGTTTCTGATCTCCAGGCACCCATTTTGTCTGCTGTGTGTCTGTGCGCTGCTGCTGTGGTGGTGTGTGCTGCCACTCTTTCACACTGTTGGCTGTTCATTAGCTGCTGGCATGTGCAAAACAGTGCCTTCACCCCCATGTGTTGATGCAAGGCGTCCGCCATTTGCTGGCAAGTCATTCCTGTGTTGGGACACAGTGTTTGTCTGGCTGTTGTTGTAAATTAAGGCAGAATGTGATTAAGCATTTACTGAAAACATTAATGCTTTCCCTTGCGATCATGTTTTCCTCGTTATGTTGACCGAAGTCCGGACTCCATTTTGTATTGACATGCTGCCATGTGTTCGTCACGAGGAGAGTCCGACCTCTGTGTTAGTTGCTCTTGTAATCTGCCTAGTAACAGTTATAAATAGCTCTCTCCTGTCCATCTGGCGCATGCCCAGACTTGACCACATCTGTTATAATTAGCCTTGCTTGACCATGTCCTTTCACGGGCTCAAGGAGTGTGTTGGCTCCGCCCATGTATTGATTCAGTATCGAGAATGACCATAAATGGTAATGTTCTTCGGCCTCATGTTGTATCCACCCACTTATGAGCCCCTCTGTTGTGTATAAAAGGGGACTGTGTACGAATGTTCTGTGTGCTACTCCATGCAATACTGAAGAGTGTTGTGTGGATTGTAGGACCACCCTTAAGGGTTAATAAACGTTGTCTTTGTACTTTGCAGTTTCCGTGCCAACTTCCTTATAGATTCCGTTACAGGAGAGCGAACCCTTGTTCTTGCGGGCCTAGCTGGGGCCTGTATTCATCAATTGGCGCCCGTCACGTGGGGCTCATCGGCGACTCGGATGCTCGAAGGACTGGTCGCGACGAAGGTGAGGAGTTTGGCCGGGGACGTGATCACTGCCAGCGGCGTCTTAGCCCTGGCATCCCGAGGTTTTTCTTCCTTCCCTTCCGAGCTGACCGTCTGGGTGGCGCCGGTCATCGACTGAGACCTCTTCTGTCGGTCCTGCCGTGAGAGCCGTTTGGGCGATTGTGGAGCTTGGCAGTTGGAACCTGGACTCTTGATTGGTAAGAACCGTTGTACGGTACTTGCTCCGAGTTTTTTTGAAGCCTGGGTTGGCTATTTGAGTTTGATTGATGATGACTAGTCATATTTTGAATTTGTCTTTGTGAAAATATATGCGTTGCAACACATATAGGCAGGTAATGTGGAGAGATTTCTCCGGAGCTGTGTAAACTTTGAACGGCGCAACGATTAAGTGCCATTTTTTCTTATAATATTGCATATTTTGCATTATTCCTAGCATGCCTGCTTTTAGCGCACTCCGTAAGTGGTGCTGCTGTTTTGGTAACCGGTTGAACCTCGAGGAATCTGCTCCAGCTCCCCCAGAGGGGACTCCTAATAGGGATATGTATGTGAAGCATGGTCTTTCTTCCATAATGTACAGCACGCTATGGAGGAAATACACGAGGAAGGATCCTGAGTTGCGATGGCCTTTGTATGGATCGTTTGATATACGTAAGATTGAGTATGTGGAACAGTGTATGTGTAAGCGGCGTGCTCGTCAGGATATGTTTGAGTGTGTGCGATTATGGGTGAAGGAAGTGCGTGAGCGAGAGAAGCGTGAGAAAGCGCTGTTTGATAAAGAACAACGGAAGAATGATCATGTGCGAGCGCAGGAAGCGAAGCGTCGGGAGGACAAAGAGCAAACGGACAGACAAGAGAAAGAGCGTAGGCTACAGGTTTCGGGTCAATATGTTGTCCGTCAGCCACTTTATCCTGTCCTTAATAATCCTGATGATGATTTTTATTTACTAGATCGCTCTCCGCCCCCTTATGTTGGCGCATCTGCTCCGCGGCCGCAAGATTCTGGCCCGGCTCCGGGTAAGGTCGACACACGGTCCATGTTATCGGCCGAGCATATGGCTGAGCTTCGGAAACTTTCCCTCCGTGCACTTAAGGGCAAGATGTCTAAGGAGGAGTTGTTCCATACTTGGGGGTCATGGCAAGATAGAGAGAGGGTGTACTTTCTGTCTCATTTCGCAGATGAAGTAATTGCTGCTTTCCGAAAATATTCCAGTGTCCTTGAGCCTGACGAAGTGTCTTCGGATGCCGGAGCATTACGTAATGGTGTTTTTTCTCCCCCTAAGGCTCCTGAGGCGGCTCGGCGGCTGTTCGCTTTACGGGACAAGGTGCTGGCCCTTAGAGAGAAAGCACGCCAACAAACGGAGGAGGAGAAGCAGTCGGATTCGTCTGCAGCAGGGGGCCACCCATTCGCCTCCCAGTCAGATAAGGATGACATAGTGCATGCTAAACCAATGCGAGAGGTGGCGCCTTTGTATGTTCCTCCCAAGGGAGCAGGGACTAGCTCGGATATTAACTCCGCCGATGCAAGGGGATATTTTGTATATAATTGGGTTTACACTCCATGGCATAGGGCCGATGTTATGGCATTAAAGAATGCGCTGCCTGACCCCCGCAAGAATCCAGCGGCCTTCTATGAAGAAGTCGAGGGGGCCTTGAATTCTTGCATTATGACCTTAGCGGATATAGACCTGTTCTTTGGCCTTATCCTACCGCCGGATACGTGGCGCTCTGTCCGAAAGGTAGATGATGCGGTTGCCTTCAAGGCCCGGTGGTCTGACCTTGAGGATGAGGATAGGGAACGGAAGCCCGCACAGAAACCACCCCAGAATATTTTAGATCTCCCTGCGGCTATTGTGGCTAAGTTGAAGACGATTATCCCCCCTAAAAAGATTGACTGGAATATGTTAGCTGCATGTAAACAGAAAGTTGACGAGTCAGTTGCGGACTTCTTTACGCGCTTTGAGGAGACGTTTCATGATTTTAGTGGCCAGTCGCTTACTGACGACACGGGCCGCCACCTTTTCGCGGACAAATATGTGGCTAATCTGCTACCGCCAGTTGCGGCCCGGTTAAAAGCGAGTGAAAGTTCTTGGTCCTCCGCGACACCGACGGCCCTTCTGACTATCGCTCAGTATTATGAGCGTCAGGAGCACGAGGCGAAGGGCCAGGAGGAGAAGAAATCGAAAGATCTCAAAACCAAGGTGATGTTAGCACAAGTATATGGCCCGCCCCGACGGGGTAATAATAATAGAGGAAGGGGCGGATCTTATGGTCCCCCTTCGGGCCGATCTGATTTGAATAGGAACCAGTGTGCATATTGCAAGCAATTGGGCCATTGGGCCAGGGATTGCCCAGTGTTGCGTGCTTCACGTCAGGGGCATACTCCGGGTGGCCCGAGAGGTAGAGGGGGTTCCTCGAACTTTAGAGGGAATTCTAATGACAATGCCCGTTTCGATACTGCCGGGCGGCACCGAGATGGCTCAAATGTTTTTGATCGCCAGCACCAGTATCATGTATCGGACATCGATCAATCGGGATATCATGATTCTCAGCATGCATAGGAATGCGTTGGATGGGGGTCCGAATCAGTTGAGGTGCCGGTCGATCAGACGGGTCCTTATGTATCGGCTGAGGTTTTAGGTTCTACCGATCAGTTCCTAGTGGATACAGGAGCGACACGTAGTGCATTGTCTAGGTACTTGGTTCCGGGGGCTCCCCCATCCGGCTCAGTGGTTACATCGGTAGGGTTTGACGGTACACTCTCCCGAAGCCCTCTTTCACAGCCCCTTACATTTAAAGTTGATTGTTTTTCTGCGCCCTGTCCGTTTCTGCTTGCTCCGTATACACCGGATAACATTATGGGCCTTGATATGTTAAAGTACTTTAGGGCTACAATCCGCTGCTCCCCTGAGGGTGTGAGGGTGATCTTGAATGACAACTACCCCCGGTCTGGGCGGATGTGTACGATATCAGAGGATGCGTTGTTGGCTACCCTCCCCCGAGCTTTATGGGCAACTTCGGACACAGATGTGGGACAAATGGTGATTCCTCCGGTCCACATTAGTGTCCAGGAGGGGGCGGTGCTACCACGCCTCCCGCAGTATCGTATTTCCCAGGAGGGCGAGGAGGCTCTCATACAGATTGTGCAAGACTTGATCGCAGTAGGGGTAGTGGAAGAAGTTCCCTATAATATCTGTAACAGTCCGATTCTCCCAATTTTGAAAAAGGACACGGATGCAAAGGTCTATCGGTTCATAATTGATTTGAGGGAGGTAAACAAGATCGTGATACCTCAGTACCCGGTGGTTTCCGATATCACGACGTTGCTTACCTTGGTCCCGCCTACGGCGACCATGTTCTCAGTGATTGATTTGAAAAATGCCTTCTTTTCTATTCCCATTCACCCTGATAGCCGATTTCTTTTTGGGTTCACATTAAACAATAGATCTTATCGTTTTTGTAGAATTCCCCAAGGCTATACAGAAAGCCCTAGTATTTACAGTCAGGCTTTGAAACGACAGTTGGATTCCTTTGTTTTACTCGAGGGGGTCGCCCTCATTCAATATGTCGATGACATCTTGTTGGCGGCTGACACCCTGGAATTGTGTGAGAAAAACACGCTATCCTTACTTTCCTTTTTAGCCTCCCACAATCATAAAGTATCTAGGAAGAAATTGCAATTCTGTAGACCAAAGGTGACTTATTTAGGTCACCTTTTGTCTAAGGAGGGGCGTGCACTCACACCAGATCGTATCCAAGTAATTTTGGACACACCGAGACCATCCACGCAGAAGGATGTGCGTGCATTTTTGGGCCTTGTTTCTTTTTGTAGACAGTGGATATTGGGGTTTTCGCACATAGCTAAGCCATTACTAGCTCTTTTGACAAAAGACACGCCTATCCCAATCCCTTGGTCAGATGAGTGTGATGCTGCTTTTCAGCAACTGCGACAGGCCCTTTGTTCAGCACCAGTGTTAGGGACCCCTGATTATACAAAACCCTTTTCGTTGTATGTGCATGAGAAAGATGGATGTGCATTGTCAGTCTTAGTACAGATGCACGGCGACAAGCAGCGCCCTTGTGCATACTTTTCGGCTGTGCTTGATCCTGTCGCCCGAGCATTACCAGGGTGTTTTCGCTCGGTAGCGGCGACAGCTGTGTCAATACGCCAAAGTGAAGGAATTGTGTTGTCCCATAAATTGTTGGTGTTAGTTCCCCATGCTGTGGATGCCCTGCTTAATCAAACAAAGACGCAGCATTTGACCAGTGCCCGTTTAACGGGATATGAGCTGACGCTTTTGGCTCCTCATATTATGTTGAAAAGGTGCGTGACATTAAACCCGGCCACATTGTTGCCATACCCCGAGACCCAGCCTGAGGCGCAGAAAGCGCATGATTGTATTCTTGTGACTGAGGAACAAACAAAGGGTCGTATTGATCTCCAGGATACGCCCTTTTCAGATGTAGATGGAGAGTTGTGGGTAGACGGATCATGCCTGAAGCTACCAGATGGTACGACTTCAGCAGCGTATGCAATTACCACATTACACACGATAGTGGAGACAGCACACATACCACAGAAATCAGCTCAAGCAGCGGAACTGATAGCATTAACACGAGCATGTGAGCTCAGTACAGGATTATGTGTGAATGTTTACACAGATAGCCGCTATGCCTTCGGAGTAGCGCATGACTTCGGCCTACTCTGGAAGGAGAGAGGGTTTTTAACGTCACATGGAGTACAGATAATGCATGGAGAGTTAGTTCATAATCTTTTAACTGCATTGACATACCCAAAGAAAATTGCCATTGTTAAGTGTAGTGCCCATAGGAAAGTGGTTGATAAAGTTGGAGAAGGGAATGCGTTAGCGGATCGAGTAGCACGGGAGACTGCGATGCAGCCCGGCGATACTGCCATGTATGTAGTGAAGTCACAAGTGGAAAGATGGCGTGATGCGAAGGAGGAAGTGCGCGAAATGCAAAGGACCGCTTCTGACAAAGAGCGGGAACAATGGGCTAGCGAAGGAGAAGTGGATGACGAGGGTTGTTGGAGAAATAAACAGATGGATAGATGGAAGTTACCCACGGCTTTCGTACAACCTATGGTTCAGATGGCACATGGGCTAGCATATGTTGGAGCTTCCGCAATTGTGAAATTGCTTACCCAAGTCTGGGAGCATCCAGAGATTGCTAGCACGGCAAAGAGGGTGGTGCAGACCTGTATGATCTGTCTGAAGTATAATCCAGGGAAAGGCACTCGAACTCCAGCAGGAGGATTTGCGACACCCACTGCACCCTTTGAGGTTCTGCAGATGGATTACATCCAGCTTGAGCGCTGTAACAATTTGAAGTATGTTCTAGTAGTGGTTTGCGCTTTCAGCAAATGGGTTGAGGCGTACCCTACGAAAGACAATACTGCAATGACCACGGCGAAGCTACTGCTAAAAGAGTTTTTCCCTCGATACGGTGTTTGTAGACTTCTGTGGAGTGATAATGGCTCTCACTTTGTAGCGGATGTTATAAAGTATGTCTTGAAGGGCCTAGGCATCACTCAGAAGTTCCATGCCGTGTTCCACCCTCAGTCTGCAGGACTAGTCGAGAAGTATAATGGTACACTGAAGCTTAAGATCGCCAAAATCCAAGCTTCAACATCTTTGACTTGGCCAGACGCCCTGCCACTGGCGTTATTGTCAATTAGGTCAGTGCCACACTCTCGAACCGGCCTTACGCCATACGAAATAGTATTCGGACGCCCAATGAACATTTGGGGTCCACCAAGGCCTAAGGCTGTGTATGATGTACCAGAGCGATTATCTGGCACAGTTAACGGATAACTTGGTTTCTATTCATCAACAGGTCCGAGAGGCGCTCCCTGATCGGTCTACCGGCGAAGGACATGGTCTCCGACCCGGAGATCATGTTATGGTGAAGGTTTTCGACAGAACGAACAGTTTGGAGCCGAGATGGGTAGGACCTGAGCAAGTCCTCCTTGCAACGAGGACGGCAGTGCGAGTCTCGAACAGGAAGAATTGGATCCATTCCTTGCACTGTCGAAAGGTACCGCCCGGATTGGTGGAGTCTGCCGTGCTGACCGATCAACGAGAAATCCTAGCAGCAGAGACAGGCCGTGCCGCTGAGCCACGAGACACTGAGGAGCTCTTTCCGGACCACACGACTTCTGGAGGAAGGCGATATCATCTGCGACCAAGGAAGTGAGGTTTCCAGTACCGGGACATACTGTCAGAACGGCCCTTGGGTTAGTGAAACGGAGAGCCGATGTGGCAAGGGGGGGGGGATCAGCCCTGCATTAGTGTAGCGACACCCGTCTTGGCCCGCTGGTGAAGAAATCAACCGCTGCCCAAGGGGAAGAGTTCTGACAGACTTTTTAGTTTCAGGAAGATATCAGGGTATTGTTTCTTTTGACATGGAGAAGAAGAAAATCCTTTGTGCATTGGGGTTCATGCTAACAGTAGCTATTGTTGGGATAACCACATGGTTTGTGGAGGAGGTAACTCCTGCTCGAAAGACACTTGTGTTGACGACTCCAGTGCCTGCGGAGCACTACTTTTATACATTGCCATATCAAGAGTTGAAGCATCGACAATCCTATTTGAATAACACTTTCATTCAGATGCTGCATCACACCCACGTTGCTACGAACGCTACGAACTGTTGGATATGTGGGATGATGCCAGCCCATCAGAAGAAAGGAGGTACGCCATTCATACCACTTCCTTTCTCTCATAATGGCTCTTGTAGAGCATGGTACACTTTGCTTTTTGCCACTCGGAAACCGACAGTGGGACGATTGCTTTTTAGACTTAATAAAGAATGCCATCAGGACAAGAATGGGTATCCACAAGCGAATGGGACAATTTGGGAATGGGAAGAGTACCGACCGGACAATGAATCCATTCCCTATATCTTCACGAACACCAGAGACACTGTGGGGAAGGACAAATTCGTAATCCAAGTAGCACAAGCTCAAGCGGACCTGTGTGTCCAGAGTGTGGGTTTTATCCCTGTTGGTGTCAGTGATTGTATAACCGTATTGAACATTGACGGGTTGAATAACAGTACCTTCCTGGCGTCCCATAATACCTACTTTGTGTGTGGAAATAAAGGTTATTACCGTTTGCCGGCTGGGTGGTCTGGGGTATGCTATGTATCATTCCTATTACCCCCTGTATTCCTAGCACCCGCGTCATATCATAAGGATTTGAAACTTTTGAATAATGTGACTGTAAATAGATATAAACGTACTCTGTCGATTGATGATGTGGATCAGACCGATACCAGCCTGCAACAGTATATTGATTTTAACTTAGGACTGTTTTTCTTTGTTGGAGCCGCTTTGAATAGTAGGAAGATCCGAAGATTAACAAGAGTGGTAGAAGCCGTGACCAATCAGACTGCCGCTGCTCTTGGGAATCTTACGGAAGAGTTACAAATAACCAGGATTGTTGCGTTGCAGAATCGTATGGTATTAGATGTAATGCTAGCTGATCGAGGAGGAGCCTGTAAAATTATTGGAAGTAGCTGCTGTGTGTTCATTCCTGATCATACGCCATCCGTTTATAACGCCATTAACAAGCTGCATAAAATAGCAGCTGAAATCCACACAGAAAACGGCACTTGGTCCTTTTCTGGATGGTTTTGGGCGTTGGTTACTGTCTGGGGATGGAAGGTCTTAACTGGTCTCTGCATTATTATAGCAGTTCTGTTCCTTTTCTGTATGTGTATTCAATGTGGACCATTGTGCTGTTCCGTATGCATTTCATTCTGCATTCCAGATAAGAAAGCTATTGCCGATGTTGCTCGCCAGAAGGGTCTAGCTAAAGAGGTTAAGGGAATGATGATAATTGATATATATGATGATTATTCTTGGAAACCGGATGTCTTCAGTAAATGCTGAAAGGGTCGTCTGTTGTAAATTAAGGCAGAATGTGATTAAGCATTTACTGAAAACATTAATGCTTTCCCTTGCGATCATGTTTTCCTCGTTATGTTGACCGAAGTCCGGACTCCATTTTGTATTGACATGCTGCCATGTGTTCGTCACGAGGAGAGTCCGACCTCTGTGTTAGTTGCTCTTGTAATCTGCCTAGTAACAGTTATAAATAGCTCTCTCCTGTCCATCTGGCGCATGCCCAGACTTGACCACATCTGTTATAATTAGCCTTGCTTGACCATGTCCTTTCACGGGCTCAAGGAGTGTGTTGGCTCCGCCCATGTATTGATTCAGTATCGAGAATGACCATAAATGGTAATGTTCTTCGGCCTCATGTTGTATCCACCCACTTATGAGCCCCTCTGTTGTGTATAAAAGGGGACTGTGTACGAATGTTCTGTGTGCTACTCCATGCAATACTGAAGAGTGTTGTGTGGATTGTAGGACCACCCTTAAGGGTTAATAAACGTTGTCTTTGTACTTTGCAGTTTCCGTGCCAACTTCCTTATAGATTCCGTTACAGGAGAGCGAACCCTTGTTCTTGCGGGCCTAGCTGGGGCCTGTATTCATCACTGTGACCTAGGCCATATGGGCAGAGGGCATTGTTGTCTGCTTTGGAGTCGCACTATGTGATTCATGGTGCCCAGCCTCCCGCCATCCGGGTTACCGTGTCATGTGTTGTTGTCTTCTGTGGCCTGTGACTTGACATTGTCCAGCTGGGTGCATGGGGCATGGTGGCAGCAGTGGCATGTGCCTGCTCATGGAGTGTGGTTGAGTAATGCGATGGCTTGTGGTGGTTGCGTGCCTGTTATTAATTTTGGTTGTGGTTGCAGTTCCCCCCATGTGAGGTGCGTTGTTTGTGTACTCACCCGGGTCTCGGAGTCCTTCTACTCCTTCAACTGCCTCCACCGGCAGTATGGCCATCACCCTCTCCTCCCAGGGATGGTACTGTACGGCTCTGCGGGAGGGCCCTCCTCCGGTGGCGTTGGCCTGGTCGTGTTCCTCCTGTCTCTTGGCTCTGACCCTCCTCCGCAGATCGTACCACCTGTTCTGGCAATCCTGCTTGGTCCTCCTGGTGTCCGCAACAGCATTCACAGCATCGACGATGGTCTGCCACATGGCTGTTTTGGCTGCCTGGCTGGTGCTTCTGACCAATGTTCCAAAGATCTGTGGCTCGACTCTGAGGATTTGATCAACAAGGACCTCCAACTCTCGGTGACTGAACTTTGGATTCTTGGTAGTGGGCATGGTGAGGGGTGTGGGTGGGGATGGTGTGGGTGTGGGGGGGGTGTGGATGTTGGGGGGGGTGTGGATGGTTGTGTGTGTGTGTGAATGTGATGAGAGGGTGTTTGTGAGGGTGGTCGTGTGAAGGTGTGCAAGTGTAAGATGTGGTGTCGCTTGTAGTCTGGTTCTGTGGTGTCTGGCAGCAGTGGGTCTGTTGCAAAGGCTCATGGTTTGTGTGTGTGGGCCCTTTTCATTGGTCCATGGGTGGGTGTGGCAGTGTTTGAATTTTGGGTGGGTGTGTTATAAGGAGTGGTGGTGTATTGGGCCTCTGTTTGTTTTTGACAGTTGCAGGTCAGTGATTGTGTTATTTTAGTGGTTGTTGGCCATGTTTAGTGGCTGTGTGCCTTTCGAATGGTGTATTGTTGAGTTGTTTTGTTTTGTCCTTGTTGTGTACGTGCGTTTTGAGCGTGTGTACGGTGTGTACATGGGCCATTTGGTTGTACGATTTTGTCCTTGTGTGTGGCTTTGTAAGACTCGTACATGCGGTTGTGATGTTGGGGCATGGGGTGCGCTCCGTACTTAGGAGGTTGTGTTGGGGGTGCGCCAGGAACGTACTGGGGTGGGGGTACGACTGGAACGTACTGGGGTGTGGGTACGACTGGAACGTACTGGGGTGTGGGTAGACGGGGCTATGACACGTCCTGGGGTGGGGGTGTGGCTCGCACGTACTGGGGTGTAGGTACACGGGGGGTACGACACGTACAGGGGTGGGGGGGTGTCCATGGACGATGGTACGACACGTACTGGGGTGGGGGGGGTGTACATTGACGGTGGTACGACACGTACTGGGGTGTGGGTACGACTGGAACGTACTGGGGTGTGGGTAGACGGGGCTATGACACGTCCTGGGGTGGGGGTGTGGCTCGCACGTACTGGGGTGTAGGTACACGGGGGGTACGACACGTACAGGGGTGGGGGGGTGTCCATGGACGATGGTACGACACGTACTGGGGTGGGGGGGTGTACATTGACGGTGGTACGACACGTACTGGGGTGGGGGTACGACTGGAACGTACTGGGGTGTGGGTGGACGGGGCTATGACACGTCCTGGGGTGGGGGTGTGGCTCGCACGTACTGGGGTGTAGGTACACGGGGGGTACGACACGTACTGGGGTGGGGGTACGACTGGAACGTACTGGGGTGTGGGTAGACGGGGCTATGACACGTCCTGGGGTGGGGGTGTGGCTCGCACGTACTGGGGTGTAGGTACACGGGGGGTACGACACGTACAGGGGTGGGGGGGTGTACATGGACGGTGGTACGACACGTACTGGGGTGGGGGGGTGTACATTGACGGTGGTACGACACGTACTGGGGTGGGGGTACGACTGGAACGTACTGGGGTGTGGGTAGACGGGGCTATGACACGTCCTGGGGTGGGGGTGTGGCTCGCACGTACTGGGGTGTAGGTACACGGGGGGTACGAAACGTACAGGGGTGGGGGGGTGTCCATGGACGATGGTACGACACGTACTGGGGTGGGGGGGTGTACATTGACGGTGGTATGACACGTACTGGGGTGGGGGTACGACTGGAACGTACTGGGGTGTGGGTGGACGGGGCTATGACACGTCCTGGGGTGGGGGTGTGGCTCGCACGTACTGGGTTGTAGGTACACGGGGGTACGACACGTACAGGGGTGGGGGGGTGTCCATGGACGATGGTACGACACGTACTGGGGTAGGGGGGTGTACATTGACGGTGGTACGACACGTACTGGGGTGGGGGTACGACTGGAACGTACTGGGGTGTGGGTAGACGGGGCTATGACACGTCCTGGGGTGGGGGTGTGGCTCGCACGTACTGGGGTGTAGGTACACGGGGGGTACGACACGTACAGGGGTGGGGGGGTGTCCATGGACGATGGTACGACACGTACTGGGGTGGGGGGGTGTACATTGACGGTGGTACGACACGTACTGGGGTGGGGGTACGACTGGAACGTACTGGGGTGTGGGTGGACGGGGCTATGACACGTCCTGGGGTGGGGGTGTGGCTCGCACGTACTGGGGTGTAGGTACACGGGGGGTATGACACGTACTGGGGTGGGGGTACGACTGGAACGTACTGGGGTGTGGGTAGACGGGGCTATGACACGTCCTGGGGTGGGGGTGTGGCTCGCACGTACTGGGGTGTAGGTACACGGGGGTACGACACGTACAGGGGTGGGGGGGTGTACATGGACGGTGGTACGACACGTACTGGGGTGGGGGGGTGTACATTGACAGTGGTACGACACATACTGGGGTGGGGGTACGACTGGAATGTACTGGGGTGTGGGTAGACGGGGCTATGACACGTCCTGGGGTGGGGGTGTGGCTCGCACGTACTGGGGTGTAGGTACACGGGGGGTACGACACGTACAGGGGTGGGGGGGTGTACATGGACGGTGGTACGACACGTACTGGGGTGGGGGGGTGTACATTGACGGTGGTACGACACGTACTGGGGTGGGGGTACGACTGGAACGTACTGGGGTGTGGGTAGACGGGGCTATGACACGTCCTGGGGTGGGGGTTCGACTGGAACGTACTGGGGTGTACCTAGACGGGTGGGGGTATACATATTCGGGGGGGTACGTGTCGGACGTACGGGGGCTGGGGGGAGTGTTGGGCGCGTATGCGGGCACATGTCTCCATGGTTGCTGTAGGAGTTCGGTGCGGACGGTGTTTTTTCCATACGGTTGTAACCTCGGACGCACGGGATGGATCGTGATTCCTAGGTCGGACTTGGTTTTTCACGTTTGTAAGGTAAATCGTCCGAGGACGTGTCGGACACATTTTCCGACCCGGGGACGTGTGGGGAATGATTCCCAGTGCGGTTCGTATGGACTTTTTACCATGCGAATCGTGATTGCCAGTTCGTACGGCACTTGTACGATTCGTACGGTAAAAAGACCCGATACGAGTCGCACGGGGGAATTTTTTACCGGATCGTGATCGGCACCAGAGTGCCTTTTGCTCTCTTTGTAAATATGAAAGAGTGTCTTGTGCAATAACTATGTTACAAAAAGTGACATATTTCTCTTTTAAAATTGTTTTCGAATGATAGAAGGTAAGCACAGAGTTTTGTCAGCAAAGATACTCAAAGAAGAATGATTGAAAGGATTGCGGTCCATCAATAGGTACAATGGGAAATATTATGAATCACTCAAATCTGTTTTTTTGGAGGTCACATAATATCCGATAACAGAGAGATTTCAAAACTACATAGGTATAAACAGAGTGTTTTTAAAAACTTGTTCAATCTTTGTAGGTTCTTGCAGATCTGCCCATTCTGCATATTAATACTTAGTTAAACTTACCTTCACAGTAATGGAAATTAAAAATGGCATACATTTTTTTCAGATTTTTTTTGCAATGTAAATTGATGTAAACTGCTTATTTTAGAATTAGGATCTGTGAAAGAAAAGAAAAAATAGTTATAACATGTAATAATACATGTTTTACAACACAGCATAATTTCAACAAAGTAATTTGTTTGCCTTTTGTGCTGTTCTCAGAATATATTGAATTTCACTAGAAATAGTGATTTCAATTGTACTCATCATTTAACAGCGGGCAAAAACAAAACAATCAAAAAGATTGTTTAAAAAAACCCAACATGCTATTCTCTGTAAAATACCACAAAATACAAATCACACATATATGAAATGCTTATGGCTAACAAAATTTTATAACTTTAACTTATAAAAACTGTAAATGTTATAGCTTAAAAATATTCACCGAGTCAATGAGCACAAAAAAGTCCATAATTCAAACATATACCTACCTTTCCTTGAGGCCAAATGGTATTTTTGCACTCCTTTTTATGTAAATTGTCCAATGGTAGTCCTATTAAATTATAATAATAAATTCCTCAGCGAGTGAATTATCTTCCTAAAACTTTGACTTTAAAAATATTATGGGGCCGATTCCGATCCTGGAAAAACCGGGTACGAACCGTCGGTCGGAGCGTTTTCTCCGTCCGACTCGTACCCGGTAAAAACATCATACAAACTTGCAAGTACGATTCGTAAGGAAACACCATTTCCGTACGAGTCGGAAAAAACACCGACCGACAGCAAAATACATACGAATGTGATCCGGGACACCGCGGACGTGACGTCTGGACGGAGTTAGGCATGTTTTTACGTCCCAGCAAGTACGATTCGTGCCGACAGCAGTCCAGACGGCAATATTCTTACGGCACCCAAAAAGTGCCGGAAAAGCGAAGTACGCCGCGATGCGAGCGGAATAAGGGGCCCGGTACGCGCTGTCCCCCCCAGCCCCCGTATGTACGAGCTGTCCCCCCCAGCCCCGCAGATGTATGTGCTGTACCCCCAGCCACCCGCGGATGGACGCGCCATACCCTCAGCCCCCCGTGTATGTACGACGCGTACCCCCACCCGTGTATGTACGGCATGTACCCCCACCCCCGTAGGTACGGTGCATACCCTCACCCCCGTAGGTATGGCGCGGACCCCCACCCGTGTATGTACGGCGCGTACCCCCACCCACACGGGTGGGGGTACGCGCCGTACATACACGGGTGGGGGTACGCGCCGTACATACACGGGTGGGGGTACGCGCCATACATACATGGGTGGGGGTATGCGCCATACATACACGGGTGGGGGTACACGCTGTACATAGACGGGTGGGGTACGCGCCGTACATACACGGGTGGGGGTACGCGCCGTACATACACGGGTGGGGGTACGCGCCATACATACACGGGTGGGGGTACGTGCCGTACATACACAGGTGGGGGTACGCGCTGTACATACACGGGTGGGGGTACACGCAGTACATACACGTGTGGGGGTACGCACTGTACATACACGGGTGGGGGTATGCGCCGTACATACGGGGGTGGGGGCACGCGTCGTACAGACACGGGGGCTGGGGGTACGGCGCGTCCATCTGCGGGGGGGCTGGGTGTACGGCGTGTCCATCCGCGGGGGGCTGGGGGTACGGCGCGTACATACGGGGGCGGGGGGGTGTTCGGCGCGTACCGGACACCTGTTTGGACGTCGCCATGGCTGCTATAGGAGTTCGCTCCGGACGGTCTTTTTACCATACGGTTGTACAATCGGACGGACGGTACGAATCGTACTCGTGCGCTCGGACTTCAGTTTTCAGATTCGTACGTAAAAATGTCCGGGGACATGTCGGACACCTTTTCCGACCCGAGGACGTGTCGGGGAATTTACCCAATGCGATTCGTATGGACTTTTTCACATACGAATCGTACTTGCCAGTTTGTACGGGACTTGTACGATTCGTATGGTAAAAAATCCAGATACGATTCGTACGGGGAATATTTTTCCAGGATCGGAATCGGCCCCTATGTAGGAATTTGGTAATTCCATAGGCAAACGTTGTTTGAAAACCAACTGGGAATCATTACAAAGTGTCCAGCCTTTGTCACATTTTAGATAGGCAGTGTAATGTCCAGATGTGGTGGAAGGACCATCATGGAAAATTATTGCAATTGCTACAAAAGTCCTTCCTGATATTGATAGTTGTGTTGCTACAAATTGCTTTATTAAAGTATCCCATTTTCTTTCATCAGCTCTACAACGTTGCATCATTAAAATTATGTATTGTCCATTTTTTGTTAAAAATAATGTGGATAACATTTCTGATTTACATTGGCTACACTCCATGTTTTAATTTGAACCTTTAACTAATTTATTGAAAGACACTGATTTACAGTCTTAATGTTAAATACAGAAATCTTTCAGTGTCTACATTAGTGGTACATGTATACATGGAATTTTCACAATGATGTTCCCATTTGTAAGAAAGGCCAAATATATTTTCTATTTCCACACCTTCATTTTCAAAAATGGTAAGCATATACTAGGCCTGGGCGTAGTTTGCGAAGTAGCACTTCGCGAAGCTACGCAAAGTGAAGTTCGCACTACGCGAGCTACGCGTAGCACTTCGCGAACTGCGTAGTACCTTGTTCGCACTGTGCCAGATGTCGTTTTCAATCATTGCACAGTGCGGACAAGCAACCGGCACTGTGCAATCATTGAAAATGGCATCTTGCACTGTGCGAGCTGTAGTTTTCTGTTGCTCGAGTAGATCTTTACTCGAGCTTCAGCTTTCTCAACGCGAACTGGTAGTTTCTCATCGCGAGCGGTCGCGAGCATACGCGACCACTCGCAATGAGAAACCTGACCTCCTCACGTTGGGAATCTCGCCGGGAGGTTTATTTTCCATGCTCGCGATCGCCAACTTGAAGTTGTTGATCGCGAACAAGGAAAAAGTCTCACCGGGATGTCATTTTGCTTGCTCCCGGTCGCCAATTTAACGTTGAGGACCGCGAGCAAGCAAAAAATGACCGCAGCACTACGCAACACTACGCGTGTTCACACTGTGCTACGTGCAGTTCGCGTAGTACGAAGTAGCGCGAACTTCGCAAACTACACGAGCGTAGCGTGGTGCTTTGCCCAGGCTTAGCATATACATTAAAAATTCCTGAGCATCATGTTGTATATTTTGTGTAAATTGTGTAGAACCAGAACACACATCCAAAAGATTACGAACATCTGAAACAGATTGTATTTTACTTGTATCTGTTGTCAATTTTTCATAACCAGAATGCAACAGAGACCAAAATCTTTTTTGCCGATTCTGCATAATTTGTTCTTGCAAACCTTCAAGATAAAAAACAACATTGACCACTACATTAGCATAGCAGTTGACACCTGAACTATTTTCAAACTGATAACCAACAATCTCTTCAACAGTGTCCGATTTCTTTTTACTTGCAATCACAACATTGTCTTCTTCTTTTCTGTTCTCGACACCTTCAGAACAGATATTCTCAAACCTTCTTTTTCGACCAACCACACGCTTTTCAAATACAGGATATTGACCTAAATTTGGAGCATACACCCTTCTAACCTATTATACTCTTTTACACAGTATGCATCTGCAGTAACCTTTGTCTCATCAAAATCAATCAAAAACAAACCAGATAATGTTCTGACTCGCGACAAAGCAACATATGCCATACCTTCTTTAAATACAGTAGATCCAATGTTCACCAATGCACTGTCTACACTTAATCCTTGAGATTTATGAATAGTCACTGCATATGCCAGAGAAAATGGAAATTGTTTCATACGGACATATAGATCTTTAACAAGCAAAAAACTGAACAACGACCAATTTCTTATTCAATCTGATCAAATTTAATTTAAAAAAATGCAATTCCTTCTTTTTTCTGATAATTAAAAAATCCACCACTTTACCCATTGCGCCACTAACTAAACCTTTTTCTACATCAAAATTACGCCTTAAAATTATCCGACAGTTTACACACGCATATAGGTGCCGATTCCGATCCGTTAAAAAAATTCCCCGTACGAATCGTATCCGGATTTTTTTACGTACGAATTGTACAAGTCCCGTACAAACTGGCAAGTACGATTCGTATGTTAAAAAATCCATACGAATCGCATTGGGAAAATTCCCTGACACGTCCTCGGGTCGGAAAAAGTGTCCGACACGTCCCCGGACAGTTCTACGTATGAATCGGTAAACTGAAGTCCGAGCGCGCAATTACGATCTGTCCCGTCCGTCCGAATGCACAACCATATGGAAAAAACACCGTACGGAGCGAACTCCCATGGCAACCATGGAGACGTCCAAACATGTGCCCGCATACGCGCCGAACACCCCCCCAGCCCACCCCCCCACGTACGCGCCGTACCCCTAGCCCCCCATGTACGCGCCATACCCCCAGCCCCCCCATGTACGCGCAGTACCCCCAGCCCCCCATGTACGTGCCGTACCCCCACCCCACCCCTGTAGGTACAGTGCGGACCCCCAGCGCATAGGTACAGAGTGTACCCCCACCCCCGTAGGTACGAAGCATACCCCCACCCCCGTAGGTACGGTGTGGACCCCCACCCCCGTAGGTATGGTGCGCTGGGGCTCTGCACCGTACCTACGGGGGTGGGGGTCCGCTCCGTACCTACGGGGTGGGGGTACGCTCCATACCTACGCGCTGGGGGTCTGCACCGTACCTATGGGGTGGGGGTCCGCACCGTACCTACGGGGGTGGGGGTACGCTCCGTACCTATGGGGGTAGGGGTACGCTCCGTACCTACGCGCTGGGGGTCCGCACCGTACCTACGGGGGTGGGGGTATGCTCCGGACATATGGGGGGCTGGGGGCACGCTCCAGACGTACTGGGGGGCTGGGGGTATGGTGCGGACCGGGCCCCCTTTTCGTCGTGCATCACGGCGTACTTAGCTTTTCCGGCACTTTTTGGGTCCCGTAAAAATTTTGCCGTGCGAAGTGCTGTGGGTACGAATCGTACTTGCTGATCCGTAAAACGCTGCCTGACTCCGTGCGAATGTCGAGTACGCGGTGTCCCGGATCCGATTTGTGGTTATCTTTTAGCCGGTCGGTGTTTTTTACGATTTGTACGGAAATGGGGTTTCCGTACGAATCGTACTTGCGGGTTTGTAAGGTGTTTTTCCCGGGTACGATTCGGACGGAGAAAACGCTCCGTCCAACGGTTCGTACCCGGGTTTTACAGGATCGGAATCGGCACCACAGTGTCTTTGCTAAACCAGCTCTTTTAGATATTTATTTTTTCTAAAGAATCCAGTTTTGTTTTCAACTTTCCCATCAAAATAATAGTGATTCCTTCATGCTCTATTTTATCGATGGCTTCCATTTTTATAATTTCTTCATTTTCCAGTTTCAATAGTTCTTCGTTGAATATGGAACACTCGCACAGTGTTGGCATTAAGCAGATCACTGATTTATTTTCAGCAATTTTCATGTACACTTTTGCAGGAACTACATTTTCATTTGGAAACACATTGCAAAATAATCGACTCTCCAAAGCTTGTTTGCCATGTTTTGTAAGAATTCCAATTCTTATATCTTGAAGAATACTTCCATATTCAGCATCATTTGCCTGTCGCATATTTGTTGTCAGTTCTTTGTATTCAAAATGAGTCCAAATGTTCACATTACCAACACTACCAAGAGACTTTCTGGTATCTTCATGGGCAAGTGTTTTAAATACCGGTTGTCCTTTTACCGGAGTCAGTTGCAGTAGATCTCCAAAAACGATGACGTGTTTTCCTACAAATAACACGTCTTGCTCTGATTTAAGAATTTGCTGCATTCTTAAATGCACAAAGGTAAGCATCAAGTTTGAGACCATGCTCACCTCATCAATAATGAAAAGTTTCATTTTCTTCAGGACTCTTGAAACTTCACAACAAGTTTCTCTAGATAGCTTGTGTTATTCAAATTTGTTCTCATGCTCTACTGGTAGCATTAGTAAACGATGTAAAGTAATTCCTGTAATGTTATGTGCTGCCAACCCAGTTGGAGCAGTGACAACACAAGAAAAATGCAAATTGTTTTCTGCAGATAACTTGCATCTACTTTAATTAAGAAACTTTTTCCTGTTCCAGCTTGACCACTCACATACATTCGGATAGGTTGAAATGATGTACATGAGCACCCTTTCTTTTCATGAAGTAATCCATGTCTTCATGTATTTGTTTCTGTTCAACATTTAGGTGCCGATTCCGATCCTGGAAAAAATTTCCCCGTACGACTCGTATCCGGTCTTTTTACCGTACGAATCGTACAAGTGCCGTACAAACTGCCAAGTACGATTCGCATGGGAAAAAGTCCATACGAAGCGCATTGGGAATAATTCCCCACACGTCCTCGGGTCGGAAAATGTGTCCGACACGTCCCCGGACGATTTACCGTACAAATGTGAAAAGTGAAGTCCGACCGCGCAAGTACGATCCATCCCGTGCGAACGATGTTACAACCGTATGGAAAAAACACCGTCCGCACCGACCTCCCATAGCAACCATGGAGACATGTGCCCGCATACGCGCCGAACACCCCCCCAGCCCCCGTATGTATGCACTGAACCCCCACCCGTGCATGTACACCCCCGTACGTACAGACCGTACACCCACCCGTGTATATACACCCGTGTAGGTA
Source organism: Triturus cristatus (assembly GCF_964204655.1). Classification (NCBI taxonomy): domain Eukaryota; kingdom Metazoa; phylum Chordata; class Amphibia; order Caudata; family Salamandridae; genus Triturus; species Triturus cristatus. The sequence goes on from NC_140594.1 coordinate 463,814,049, forward strand.
CGGCCCGTACCCCCACCCGTGTATGTATGGAGTGTACCCCCACCCCAACAGTGGATGTACGGACCGTACCCCCAGCCGCATATGTATGGAGTGTACCCCCACCCCAACAGTGGATGTACGGATCGTACCCCCACCCGTGTATGTACACCAGTGCATGTACGGACTGTACCCCCACCCGCGTATGTATGGAGCATACCCCCACCCCAACAGTGGATGTACAGACCGTACCCCCACCCGTGTATGTACACCAGTGTATGTACGGACCGTACCCCCACCCGCGTATGTATTGAGCGTACCCCCACCCCAACAGTGGATGTACGGACCGTACCCCCACCCGTGTATATACACCAGTGCATGTACAGACCGTACCCCCACCCGCGTATGTATGGAGCGTACCCCCACCCCAACAGTGGATGTACGGACCGTACCCTCACCCGCGTATGTATGGAGCGTACCCCCACCCCAACAGTGGATGTACGGACCGTACCCCCAGCCACATATGTATGGAGCGTACCCCCACCCCAACAGTGGATGTACGGACCGTACCCCCTCCTGTGTATGTACACCAGTGCATGTACAGACTATACCCCCACCCGCGTATGTATGGAGTGTGCCCCCACCCCAACAGTGGATGTACGGACCGTACCCCCACCCGTGTATGTACACCAGTGTATGTACGGACCGTACCCCCACCCGCGTATGTATGGAGTGTACCCCCACCCCAACAGTGGATGCACGGACCGTACCCCCACCCGTGTATGTACACCAGTGCATGTACGGACCGTACCCCCACCCGCATATGTATGGAGCGTAACCCCACCCCAACAGTGGATGTACGGACCGTACCCCCAGCCGCGTATGTATGGAGCGTACCCCTACCCCAACAGTGGATGTACGGACCGTACCCCCTGCCGCGTATGTATGGAGCGTAACCCCACCCCTACAGTGGATGTACGGACCGTACCCCCACCCGTGTATGTACACCAGTGTATGTACGGACTGTACCCCCACCCGCGTATGTATGGAGCGTACCCCCACCCCAACAGTGGATGTACGGACTGTACCCCCACCCGTGTAGGTACGGAGCGAACACACACCCCACCAGTCTAAGTACGGAGCGCACCCCAGGCCCCAACACCAGCACCCTCACCCAACATCGCGCATGTACGAGTCGTACCAAGCCAGAGACAAGGACAGCACTGTACAACAAAATGGCCGTTGTAGGCACCGTACAGACGCTAAAAACACACATACACAACCAGGACAAAGCAAAACAACACAAGAAGACTCCATTCGAATCGCACAAAGCCACAAAACATGTCCAACAAGCACAAATACAACCTATTCACTGACCTCCAACTGCCAAACTCCCAAACAGAGGCCCAAAACACAACCACTCCTTATAACACACCCACCCAAAGTTCAAACACAGCCACACCCACCAATGGACCAATAAAAAGGCACAACACACACAAACCATGATCCTTTGCAACACACCCACTGCTGCCAGACCCCACAGACAACCTACAGCACCATACTAGAACCATTACTACACCTTACACTTGCACACCTTCACACACACACCTTCACAAACACCCCCTCATCACATTCACACACACACCTGCACAACCACACCCACACACCCACAACCATCCACACACACCCCCCCACACCATCCACACCCACACCCCTCACTATGCCCACTAACAAGAATCCAAAGTTCACTAGCCGAGAGTTGGAGGTCCTTGTCGATGAAATCCTCAGAGTCGAGCCACACCTCTTTGGAACATTGGTCAGACAGACCAGCATTTCAGAAAAATCAGCCATGTGGCAGACGATTGTCGATGCTGTGAATGCTGTTGGGTCCACCAGAAGGACCAGGCATGAATTCCAATCCAGGTGGTACGATCTGCGGAGGACGGTCCGCCGCAAAATGACCGACGACCACAACCAGGCCAACACCACTGGAGGAGGGCCGCCCCGCAGACCCGTACAATACCATCCCTGGGAGGAGAAGGTGATGGCCACGCTGCCGCTGGTGGGAGTGGAGGGAGTAGAAGGACTCCGAGAGCCTGGTGAGTACACAAACAACTCACCTCACATGGGGGAACGTCATCCACCACCAAACTCACAATCATGCACGCAACCACCCCAAAGCTATCGCATGACTCAACCACACTCCATAAACACGCACATGCCATTAGCGCCACCATGCCCCATGCACCCATCTAGACAATGCCAAGTCACAGGCCACAGAAAACACCAACACAAGACACGCTAACCCGAATGGCGGGAGTGTGGGCCTCAAAAATCACATAGTGCAACTCAGAAGCAGACAACAATGCCCTCTGCCCATATGGCCTAGGTCACAGCCAGACAAACAGTGTGTCCCCACACAGGAAAGACTTGCCTGCAAATGGCGGATGCCTTGCATGAAGACATGGGGGTGAAGGCACTTCTTGCACATGACAGCAGCTAATGAACAGCCAACACTGTGAAAGAGTGGCAGCACACACCACCACAGCAGCAGCGCAGACACAGACACTACACCCAATGGGTGCCTGGAGATCAGAAACAAACTCACATGAACAAGCCAAGGCCCATTCAAAGATCTGCAAACAGTGTGTGCCTAGGAAGCTGGGCTGAGGTGACAGAGGGTGACACACAGAGGGAGGGAGAGGAGGAGAGAGAGGGAGGGAGACACAGGGAGACGGACAGAGGGAGGAGGCTGACACAGGGAGGGAGGAAGAGGGGGACAGAGAGGGAGTGAGAAAGGGAGACACAGGGAGACCAATTCAGCCTTGGGTGGTGTGGGAATGTCTGCTCGTCAGCAGGTGGACTGCGTGCATGTAGACAAGGGTGGCCAGTGCCTGAATCCCCCTCTCTTCTCCATGGCAAAACACTGGGCCATGTGTCAACCTGTGCACGAGCACAACGCCAGCTACCTGCATTATATAAGTGTGTGGAACAACTCCATTTGCCCACGTACAGTGCAACACGGAAGGCTCCAATGCATGGCTCGCCACACCTGCTCACTCCACTGCTGACTGCAGTCACAATTGACGCAGCAAGTAAGACTGTGTCACACATAGGTAAAGCCTCAAAAGCTGTGGCCAAGGGACATACCCATGCACAAGTGCACTGTGAGTGGAATGCAAGACATATCCAAATACCCAGAGGAAAAGTGCCAACTTTGAAACAAAGGAAACATGGATGTTGCATGCAACAAAAATAACATTGTCTCTCTCACACACAGGTCAACGTTGTGGATCACCCCCCAACACTGGGGGGGGAAGACTCACAGGACCTGTCTCTGCGGAATGACGACCCCACCGGCAGCGACGACTCTCACCACTCTGTGGATGACCCGACCAACCTGGCCCCTCTGGTGTCCAACCACCTGCAGCACCTGCGTCAGGTACAACTGGGCCAACCACCACCCCCACTCCTGCCACATCCCAGGAGACACCCAGGATCCCTGCCCCACCACCACAACGCAGCCAGGCTGAGCAGGAGGGACACGGTGTACCGGGCACCCAGGAGGAGGCAGGCGACAACGCAAATGCCACCCCTCAGGGGTGCCGGAGACCCGATGTGCCCACAAGGGCAGGCCAGCCGCAAGTGGGCAGGGGTGGTGGGAGTGGAGGACGGCAGAGGCGCGAGCCTGACCAGTTGGCAGCGGAACCGGTATATTCCCATGTAAGAAACATCCTGGACACATACCGGCAGGACACCACGGGCATGAGCCAGGTTGTGTCCACCCTCAACGAGATGAAGGAGACCCTCGAGGAGATCAAGACCCAGCAGGCCCAGCAACATGCGGAGCAACATGCTTGTCAACAGCGACACCAAGGACGGATGGAGGACAGACAGGCTGAGCTTGTGACGGTGCTCATGGGAATTAACCGTTCACTCCATCGGATAGCCGACAACATGGGCAACCCTCCCTGTGCCACCAGGCGAAGAACATCACCACCCACAGGGAGGGATCAGGAGGAGGAGGATACATCCGACGGAGCATCCCAAGTATCGTCACGGCCTGCTTCTGAGGGTTCCCGCAGGAGGGCGGGTCGTCCACGGAAAAGACCGTGAGGGTCGGTGCAACAGCACCATCTCCCAGGACACCTGGCCTGGCACCTGGCCCACTGGCCCAACAGCAGCACATCAGCAAATGACATTCTCTGCCACATGGAGTTGCTGGTCACTGTCTGACCAATGTTGACAAACACTGTGGCATGGACTCTGATGATTTCCAATGGCAAGGATACCAACTCCCCCAGTGAACTTTGGATTCCACACACCCGGAAAGCCCCTCTTGTCATACCCCCCCCAACACGTACCCCAACACAAATAAAAACTTACACGATCAAGAGATGATGCCTACATTTTTCATTATTACATTACATGTGTCTTGTAAAGTCTAACCATGCCTGAGTTCTCATATGACTTCAACCATCCATACCCTGGGGCCTGAGTCTGGCACAGGACACACATGGATCACAATGTATTAGGCAAGACAGACATGGAGCACCATACACACCCGTGATGGGCCCAACCAGCTGAGGGGGTGGCCGCACAACCGTGCCGACAGACATATTGAGTACAGCAACAGTCATGCACAGAGGTCAGGGATCATGTGGAGTGTCCTGGGGGGCACCCAGGTATGTGTAGACAGGTGGCAGAACCATGTCCTGCAAGCTTGAGTCAGGTGGATGCAGAGAATGGTGGCCTGGCCAACGTTGGATGCATGGGGATGGCACATGTCACAATACCCACACAGTCATGGACATCATGCACAATACAGAGTCTAATCCCAGACAAACAGCTTGCATCTTGCTACTCTACACATAGACACATAGCCACTATCACTGAGAACCATGCCAGACATGCCGTATGCACCGTGGCAACACACCAGCATTGACTGAGAAGAGGCACCTTGGAGGCATAGGGATACCTTTATTAGTCTTGTATTCCGGAATGCAGAGGCAACTCGGAGTACACATACACAGGTCATGTGGAGTAACATGTGGGTCCAACACTGGCACCCCCCTTCTGCACCACAAATGCTTGATATCCATGGAACTGGCACACAAGTGTCGGGTAACAGCTAAACACCCCCTGCTGCTCACGGAGAGGCTGCCATACACCATTGATCCTCTGATGTGGAAGTCCCACACCATGTCAAGCCAATGCAAACCGTATGTGTCCGAGGGCAGTGTTACACACATTGATGCCTTCACCACAATCCACTATCACATTACAGATGACTGTCAACAAGTCTGACCATCTATTCAGGTGAATCCACCTACATGTCATGTGTCCCATGGTGATGCGACATGTCTGCAGAGGAACCTAACATCGACAGGGGCAGTGTGCACACATCGTAAACAACTGCCACACCAAAATACACTCCTGATGCATCCCTTACCCTAAGGAGACTTCCAAACTTGTCTGTGCGTGTAACGCTGAGTCAGCACACGATGACGTGTCCATGAGGAATAGCAGTGCCACAACAATGCAACCAGCAGACGGCATGCGCAAGTACCTCGGGATGAGAGACACACAAGAAGTCAGCCACAAAAAGCTCATCCACTTGCATGTGCATGTACTCGACACATATAAGGATGACAACATGCTAGGTCACAATTCTGACTGCGGAAATACACTCATCACTGGCACCATCACTCGAGTGACACATCCACACACACCTCTGACTCACGTGGCATACATGCAGATGGACACACACATTGCAACACATGCCACACAAGGACCAATGCGTGCACACTCAGACACTGGTACTCACCACTAAGCAAAGAAGTCGCGTATGAGCCGACTCCAGATGTCCTCTTGCGGCTCGACATCCTCCACATCACTAGCCCCATTGCCAAGCCCTTCGTCCTCCATGGGTGGATGGTCCTGATCATCTTGATCCAGGATGAGTGGCACAGCTTTCTCAACTGCCATGTTGTGCAGCATGCAGCAGACCATGAAGATTTTGCAGACCTTCACCAGGGCATATGGGAGGGCGCCGCCGGTCTTATGTAGGCACCTGAATCGGCTCTTCAGGAGGCCAAATGTCCTCTTTATCACTCGCCTTGTCCGGCCATGGGCGGTGTTGTAGCGGAGCTGGGCCGGCGTGCTGGGGTTGCGGAGAGGTGTGATCAGCCATGGCATGTTGGGATAGCCAGCGTCCCCTACATGGAAACCACATGGTCAAAAGTAGGACAGGAGAAGCAGTCGGGCAGGAAGTCTACGCAAAATACAGGACAGACAGAGTGTACCCACCAACAACACATGCTCGTTCGTTGCGCAGCTGCGTCATCATTTCAGGCACCCTGCTACGCCTCATGATGTAGGCATTGTGTGCTGATCCTGGAATACGAGCACAGACACGTGAAATCACCATGTTGGACAGACACACCACAAGGGCATTGATGGAGTGGTAGTGCTTGCGATTCCTGTACGCTACCTCCTGTGCCTGTGGTGGTACCAAAGCCACATGTGTCCCATCTATGGACCCAATGACATGGGGCATCCCTCCCAGGGCATAGAATCCACGCTTGACACCTGTCAACTGTTCAGGAGTTGGGAAATGGATAAACTCATCCAGGTGAAGCAACATGGCCTCTAAAAAATCATGCAGCACATGGCTGAACATGGTCTGGGACATGCCACCAACATGAGCTATGGTATATTGAAAGGTACCCGTAGCAAAAAAATGTAGGGCTGCCATTACCTTCAGCTTGGGTGTCAGTGCCGTAGGATACCTGTGCAGCGGTAGCAGGTGTGGTGCCAGCCTTGCCGTCAACTCCTCAATCAACGGTTGGGGAAAGCGGTAGCAGCGTATACAGTCATTCTCCCGCATGTCAGCCAAGTCCGGAATTGGTCGGGGAAGAGGTGGCGCTCTGCAGTAATTTGGAAGTGACAAGGAAGAGTGAGTGCACCACAACAACAATTTATATGTACTGAGCACATGTTAATCTGTCAATACACATATGCTACATACGGAGTCAGGTATGTGCTACATGCCCTGGACACGTATGGCTGCCAGGTGACACTCCTACCAAGACCCGGCTACACACGGGGATTGTGAACCTCCACATCCCATGGCATGGGACTAGCTGTGTCCCAGTGTAAGTGAACAGCCAGATGCAATACAGGAGTGACATACATCAACATATCAGCAGATGTAGGATGTTGATTGCAGAGACAGGTAGCGGAACACTAGAGCCACAGGTCACATGACATAACACTAGGACAGCCCACACACCTTGCCATGAAGGTGTACATGTCATGACTGATCACACATACATTGAGAGTATGCAGACAGGTCCTTGTTACGCTACTCCGTGTCCCATGCATACATACACACCTTACATCTGATACCACATGTGGCCTGGTGTGCGTAACAGTGTGCCATGGCCATCTACACACAGACACATGTTGGTTGCAGCAACTGCAGATGCATGTGAGGGAACACCAACATCAAGCTAATGGGAACACACCACACATACATGACATAGTCACATCGTGCAATGTGGGTAGTCACATGTCAGGTGTGGTAACCCCTGTAGCGGGCATCAGGGGACACTTGTGTGTGTTGTTGACTGTGCCATGCCAGTGACGCTTATCTCAAGTGTTCTGTACGACATGCACACATGTCAAAGGAGTGAAGGGCATGTCTGGCACATAGTGCACCATCACACATAACATCTGTACACATCTCATCATACATCTGTTGCCTTCACAACTCAGGAGTAATGTGCCACATCACAGCCTTTCACACCTGTGCCCCACACATGTAGTACTGCACAGACAATGCCTTGATGTCCATCCATGGACAAGTATGTCAGCTCTATTCCCTTCTGTGTGCTGCCTGTCACCACTGTTATGTGTGAAAGGCACCGTACATTCGCTCTGAGGGCGTGTATACGTTCCCTATCACTATGGGAGTGCTGCCGTAGGCCTACCCATAGTGATAGTGAGCGTACACGCGTGTGTACGGTCCGTATCACTATGAGTACGCATATGCGAGCACACCCATAGTGATAGTGAGCGTACAGGCGTGTGTATGGTCCATATCACTATGAGTACGCATACGCGAGCACACCCATAGTGATAGTGAGCGTACAGGCGTGTGTACGGTCCGTATCACTATGGGTAGGCATATGCGAGCACACCCATAGTGATAGTGAGCGTACACGCGTGTGTACGGTCCGTATCACTATGGGTTTGCTCGCGTATGCGTACCCATAGTGATACGGACCGTACACACGTGTCTACGCTCACTATCACTATGGGTTTGCTCGCGTATGCGTACCCATAGTGATACGGACCGTACACACGCCTGTACGCTCACTATCACTATGGGTGTGCTCGCGTATGCGTACCCATAGTGATACGGACCGTACACACGCCTGTACGCTCACTATCACTATGGGTGTGCTTGCGTATGCGTACCCATAGTGATACGGACCGTACACACGCCTGTACGGCCCGTTGCTATGCATCTGGGGTGCCCTAGGGCCCCGGAACGCACCGTACCTGTGTGTGAATCTCCAAATTACATAGGGGACACTTGAGGGACAAGTATGAAGCCAGAGATGCATGCTGGTTGCCATGGAGACCGAGTTTAAATTTTGAATTTGTTGAATGAGGTGGCCTGCAAAAGTCAGTTTGAAATAATCTACTTTGTTGCAAAGTTGTTGTTGAAATGAAATCATGCTGAATGCAAAAAAAATCTAACCCCCTCACAGGGGTAGGTTTAAATGGATTGGAGGAAACATAGGATGCAAATGTGAGTGACCAATCACTCTGTAATCCTGTGCATGAAACAGGCCAGCAAGGCAGATATAAGGCAGCCAGGTCCCATGAGAGAGCACTTGCCTGCACATCATTTGATTCCACACCACTGCTGCTGCTCGTGATTCCCTGGCACCATGTCAAGGTCTGTGGAGAGGGCCCAGCCTTTCACCCATGAGGAGAATGTGGCATTGCTGGATGTCATCCTCCCACAGTACCCCATGCTGTATGGCCGACCAGGGTTTCAGGTGAGTGCTGAGTCCACTAGCACAGATTGTGGCCCTTTTTTGGGACTGTGACTATTGGCATTGTGTCCAGGTGTGACACACATGCATTGTACTGTAGGGTGGGTCCCAGGGGGGGAATGCCTAATGTCTCCCAGCCAGAGCATGCTGTGGTGCATGTCTGCTGTCCTCACTTGCATTGTGTTTACTGTGACAATCACTGAATGGTGCATGCCACATTCTGCCTGTCTAATCCTCCTGGGAATATTGCTTCTACAGTCCTGATGTGATTCTGTGGTCACCCCAGTGTGACAGGTGACTGTACCCACAGATGTGTGTTTGTTCAGCGTACCTGTGCTGAGAGTGTCCACATGATGTGTTCGTACCCTGGACATCGGTGTGTGTGTAAGTCCCCTGTCATGTGGGTGGGTGCATATGTGGAGTGTAGCACCCCAGCTGCATGAGGGATGGATATACCCTGCCCATCTGATGTGAGCAGGAGCAGTGCTGTGTGTCTGACGTGCAGAGCCAGCCCCACACCTGTGAGCCCCCCCGGTCTAGTGGCACATGTGCAGAGTGAGGTTTGTAGCTGCAGTTGGCAATGGCAGGTGAATGTCCTGTGCCTGTGTATGTCTGTGTACTCTGCTGAGGTAGCGTCAGTGGCCTGTGGCATGTGACTGCTTTGAGGTGCTGCACATAATCCTGGTGTACCTTCTGATGCACAGTGTGAGTCTGGATCATTTATAGTGTCGTACCCCTCATGCCAGCTGTGTACTTTCAATGGCACGTGGTGCATTTGCCCTTACCCAGAGAAAAATGTCCCTATGACAAAGGTGCATTGCTTTGGCTGCATACTATGCCTTGTTGAAACCAGCAAAATTGTTCTAATGTTTGTCTCTGTGACATGTGGCAGGTGTATTGATGTAGTCTCACTTTTTCAACCCCACAGGTAGGCGCCTCTGACAAGGAGCAGATTTGGAGGGACGCCGTCAGTGGCGTGAGGAGGACGGAGGGTCGCAAGCGGCGCCTGGCCCAGGTGAGAAAACGCTGGCAGGATATCCGGTGCTGGACGCGGAGGATCGCACGGGTCCTGCTGGGGGACTCACCTGTGGGCCCTAAGAACCATGGGCGTCGCCGACTGACCCACATCCACAAGTGTGTGCTGGCGGTGGTCTTTCCTGACATGGACAGGCGCTTACGGGAGAAGCAGCAGCAGGAAGGGGGTAGGTACATGTGTGTTTGTTGTGTGTCACCAGCATTTGTAAGTGCGCAGTTGCATGGATACACTGCCTGTGCAGGTCCTGTCACCCACAGTATAGCGGTGCTGTCCTTCCTCCCTTCCCCTCCTTGCCATGTGTTCCCTGGTCTGTGTGTAGTCACTCTTTCACAAGGTCATCTGGGCTGGCAGTTTATCCACGTGACCAATGCTTGCAGCATCATGTGTGGGGGTGGTGTGTAACAGGTTTTGGGACCTTGCCTGTGCCCTGTCCAGTTCAGTACTTGTGGGGTCCATGTCAATTGGCACTGATGCTGAGTCCAGACATAGGTGTATGTCTCTGAAGTGTAATGCCTTACAGCAAGCATGTCCTATGTTGTGGCCTGTGACATGATGTGAATGAGTGTGCGATACGCAGAGTGCAGGGATGGTGGCCTGTGTTGCAGTCATTACCATTCAGGACCATGGAATATTGTGGCCACTACTGTCCCCTGGGGCATATTTTGCTAGGTATCAGGGGTTTCATCACAATATGTGGACACTCTCAGTGTCTACAGCATAGGATGTGCTCTGTGCCATTGTCCCCTGGCACCATGTATATTTACGTAACGTGTTCTACAAGTGTCCACTGTACAGCCTGACCTAATTTTCCGCGTTCATACTCACGGTGGCCAGTGCCTGTGTGTCTTGTTACAATTATCTGATGATGGATATTTGTAAATGAGATCGTTGTACAGGCGCACATGGGGTATTTTGGGTCCAATATGGGTTTCTTGCAGCCCATGTGTATTTCTCCCAGACTAAGAGATGCAAGTGCTTCCTGTGTCTCATCAAATTGTCTCATGTAGAGGGTGGTTGGTGCGGGCAAGGCCTACATGTCGACACCTGAAATCTCATTGCTCGGTCTGGCCAGTGTGTGATGTTTGTCTGGACATACACTCAAGGTGCAGTGACTCATTCATGTTGGACATGTCTTTAAGTATTAGCTTTGCAGCATGTGCCTCAAGTTCATGGAGATGGTCCCTGCTCATCCCTAGTTACGGCAACACTGTGTGGTGCAGATGCAGTGCTGAATTGTCCCCAGAGCCTGGCTCCTCTGTCCAAATCCATATCATGTCATTTGCAAATGTGTCATGCTCTCCATAGTTTCTCAATGGCATGGTGGGTGAACCAACTGTGTGTTGCAGGGCCCACATATGTACCTTGTATTGTAGATGTTACTCATCTTTCTTTTCAGGCTATGCACTGTAACCTATGTAGATTTGACTAATGTGGCATATGTATACAGGTGTCTGATTAATTCCTGTTTATTCACCTTGCCCACAGCATCGTCGGGGGACACGGATGGAGACACCGGCACGGACCGTGCGGAGGGACCGAGCACCAGTGCCAGCAGTGACATCTTAGCTGGCACATCGAGTGGAACTGAGGCCGAGGGGAGTGAGCCGGAGGACCTGTCCACTGCCACCACAGAATATGAAGCTGACGGGTCCGAGGCTGAGCTCTCCGAGGGGGCGGAGGTTGCTCCAACAGCTGACAGCAGCACAACATCTCTCCCTGCCCCCTCCATTGCCATCAGCCGCCTCCCACTTGCTCGTGTCCCTTCCCGGCGTGCTAGGTCACCACGTGTCTCCTTCCTGCCAGGCACCGCACCCCCTACCCCTGTCTCCACTGCTGCCGCCAATGCCGAGTCTGTGGACATCCTGCGGCAGTTGCAGGTTGGTCAGGCTGCGATGCTTAATGTCCTCCATGGCCACAGCAGAGTGCTCAACAACATGGAGGCATACATTGAGGGCATTTCAGCATCGCTGGCTGACCAACGCAACTTGCTGAGGTCCATCGACTCGACACTGACTGCAGCAGTGGGTCTCCTGCAGCGCTTCGTCCCACCCCCTACCCCTGCCCCTTCCACACTTCCCACTCCCATCCCTGTCCCACGTACACCCAGACGTCAGCATGCACACACCACACCAGACACAGGCACCACACCAGCAGGGAAGGACAAGCGCACACCTCCTGTCACGCACACACAGGGTGAAGTAGGCACACCCACTGGGTCGGGGGCAAACGTAAGACACGCAGCCAGAGTGGGAGTCCGCATTCTGCAAAATCCACTCCCTCCAAATCCACTCCCCTCAGCTCTCCTGGCCAAGAGTCGGACACAGGGTCAGTCCTGCCCAGTATGTCCATCAGCCCCAGTGTGGCACCACCCCGCAAGCGGTGGAGACAGGACACCGCCAGGGGAGTTGAGCCCCCACCCTGTCCACACCCTCCACCAGTAGCGCTGCGACCCATCCTTCCAACCCCCCCCCTCCTTGGGGCCTGTGGTTCCTTCGGGTGCAGGGGAGACGCTGGGCGACCTGGCAGTAGTGTGCAGCGCCGTGCTCCAATCCACCTTTGGCGCTGCCCCACCCCCTGTGTTGGAGTCATCCGTCCCTGCACCCACAACACCTCCCCTTGCCCCTCCTGTCCCTGCGGTGCCTGGTCCTTCCCCCCAACATGATGCCCCCCCCTGTGGAAGACAATGGAGTCTGACTGTGCAGGCAAGCTAGGGGACACACGTCCCACTGTGTCCCCCATCCGGATTGGAGTCATGGACTGCCCTATGGGCCTTGTATATATTGACATTTCTGATGATTATTACTAACCCTGGGCGAGACACTACGCTTTGCCCACGTAGTGTACGTAGCACTGCCTGCTTTGCAGTTTTCGAAGTAGGCGAAGCAGGCTAGCGCTACGCACACCCAGGGCGAAGCGTAGCTGCCTGCCGCTGCCACCCGCCTCCCGCCCGCCCTCCTTTTAAATCAAACCCCCGCATTTACAATAAATACAAAATTAAAGAAAACTTACCTGAAACGCGGCGTCTCCGGGGCTCCCTCTTCCATTTCAAACTTCTTCTGACAAATGCGCATGCGCGAACGCCCGCGCATGCGCATTTCTCGCAAGAAATGCGCATGCGCGGGCTTCCGTGCATGCGCATTTGTCAGAAGAAGTTGGGAATGGAAGAGGGAGCCCCGGAGATGCCGCGTTTCAGGTAAGTTTCTTTAATTTTGTATTTATTGTAAATGCGGGGGTTTGATTTAAAAGGAGGGCGGGCAGGAGGCGGGTGGCGCGTAGTGGGGCTACGCGAAGCACGTAGTGTGCGTAGATTTGGGCACACTACGTGCTGCTTCACGTAGCCACACTACGCCCACTATGCCCACCCTTAATTATTACTTACATCCTGCTGAATAAAGCTATTTGTTTTTTCCATGGAACACTACTGTTTATCTGGTATTGCTGTTGGTGGACCTGCTCCCTGATTTTGGGTGGTGATAATGTGTTGGGTGTGTGGGAAATGTAGTCTTGTGCAGGTCATAGGGTGGACCCTGGTATCTGTGTGCCATCACAAGCTGTTGGCTAAATTAATTTGTTCATGTAAGCAGTTACTTCATGGTGACATCGTCCCAAGGTGTGTTCCTTCCTCTGTGTAACCTGACATCTTCCCTGCAGGGTGTTTCCAATATGTGGTGCTGAGCTGTGTCTACATCAGCTGGTTGTGTGACGGACTCCTTCAACTTTGCACATGCATGCTGAGCGATGTCTCCACCTGCATCATTCGTGGCATCCTTGGTGGTCACTGTACTTGTGTACATGACTTCATGTGGACATGTTCTCTTTTAGGTGCTATGCATGTGTGTACTCCCAGCCACGCACACATGTGGTACATGTACTGCAGGGTCTTTGTGCACCTGACTGACATTTGTGGCCATTGTATCTATGGGTACTCCACCCTTTGCGTTCCATGGGCACTGCTGGGAGGACTCTACACCCACCCCTCCTGCATCTGGGCACTGCTGGGAGGACTCTGCACACACCCCTCCTGTGTCTGGACACTGCTTGGAGGACTCTGCACACACCCCTCCTGTGTCTGGACACTGCTGGGAGGACTCTGCACCCACCCCTCCTGCGTCTGGGCACTGCTGGTAGTGATAGGCACCCACCCCTCCTGTGTCTGGGCACTGCTGGGAGGACTCTGCACACACCCCTACTGTGTCTGGGCACTGCTGGGAGGACTCTGCACACACCCCTCCTGTGTCTGGGCACTGCTGGGAGGACTCTGCACCCACCCCTTGTTGGACAGGCCACATGAAGGGCTTGCTCCCTCCCCTCATGACAGGGCCCAAGCCCCGGACTCCCCGGTGTTACCCACAAGGGCAACCCGCACCCCGTCTCCCAACGGAACTCCTGCCCCCGGACAGCCATGTATCATGGGGCCGAACCACTACCGGCTCCCCCGGCCGGATCAGCCGCCATCTTGGACACTGCGCCACGAGGCCGCGTGGCCTCGGCTCAACCCTAACCCTGGGCCTGGCCGGCCCCGACATCCCCGCACCACCATCCACCCAGGAGGTGAACGGGCCACTTGGCAGGTCAATGGGAGAAAGAAGTGTCGATGCCTCCCCCCCGCCAGGTGCCCATCACCCTCCAGCTCCCCCAGGCGCTGGCTCCACCCCCTGCTGGGTGTCTGGACTCCCTCATCCCGGACCCCCCGACCTCCAAGTGCGAGGGTCCGGACATCAAAGGGCGCCAGACCTATAACTAGGGCAGCTCCAGAGCAGGAAGGCAGTTGTATCCTGGAGTCGAGAGACACCGAGACGAACTCAGCCTTGACGGACTACTGGCGCTGCCGTAGCCCTGCCTTGGGAAAGATTGTCCTGCCTGCTGGCGCTGCCGCGGCCTTCTGCATCATCCATCCTCGTCGGGCCCTGCTGGCGCTGCCGCGGACCGTTGTAACGACCACCTTCATCGGGACCTGCTGGCGCTGCCGCGGACCGTTTGTAACGACCACCTTCATCGGGACCTGCTGGCGCTGCCGCGGACCGTGTAACGACCACCTTCACCGGGACCTGCTGGCGCTGCCGCGGCCCGTCTCAGCTAGAACACCGAGCTCGAGGATTGTGAGCCATCCACCATACCATCTCAGCTACCAGATTGGTAACCAGACTGTCCCGCTACCCCCTTTTCCCAACCCAAGAGACTAGAATCGAGGGGACCCCTGAGTCCAGACCTCCTTGTACCATTTCACCGTACCTTAAGAAATCACCTATAAAGAACGTTAAATCCTATCCTTGTGTGGTGTACATCTGTGGGGGGGAAGTTATTCATCTGTACGATCGCTGGAGACGGCTCTCCCCGGAGACCTCTCCCCTTGTCCTCGGCCGACCCTCCCGGTCCGTCTAACATTGGTGGCCAGCGGCGCGATCCGAATCAACGCGTAATCGTACAGAGAGTAGCTCACCCCACGACAAAACCACGATGTCGACCAAAGAGAGCGGATCCACCGAGAAATTCCAGATGGATAAATTGGAAGAGTATAGCCATCGTGAACTGAAACAATTCTGCATGGAACTAGGCATTGCTACCACCGGCCTGAGTACCAAAGACGATTTGAAGCACGCCATTGAGTTGTGGGCGGAAACCGGGGTCGCCGGATCCCCAGACCAAAACGGTGCAGCATCGGAGGGGAACGCCACAGCTCCCGAGGAGCGAGGAACGGGCCTCTCGCAGGAAGAGATCCAAGAAAGAGAAAGAAACAGATTACATGAGTTGGAAATGGCACGACTCAAGATGGACGGTGAACTAAAATTAGCCGAGCAGAAACTGAACCTAGAACATCTGCGGCTCCGAGAAGAACAGGAAGAAAAACAGAGGCAGAGAGAGCTCGAAGAAAAAAGACTAACATTCGAACACGAGCGCAAACTGGCAGAAGTAGAACTTCGGAAACAGAATAAAGAACCGGAGGTGCCTGAGCGACCGCGCACCCCGGGAGCAACCGAGAAGAAAGTCCACATCCCCAAGGATGTTGTCCGAGAGTATGTCCGAGAGGACGACACACAACAGTGGTTCAAAGCCTACGAGATCGCCATGACCTCCCACCGGATCGATCGGAGTGACGGGGGAGCAGGCCTATGGGGGAGGTTCGTCAACGAAGGCCGCGATGCCCTACTGCAGCTCCCAGACCATCAGATGTCATCCTATGACCACATGAAGGCTGCCCTCCTCACCCGATATGGGCTCACACCCGAAATGTACCGCCAGAGGTTCCGAGACTGCACCCGGATCCCGGGTACAACTTGGGTGGAATATGTCAACTATTTCAGCCGAGCCTTCGAGGGTTGGATCAAGGGAAGCCACGTAACGACCTACGAGCAACTCTTCAATCTCATGGTGTGGGAGCACCTGTCTAACAACTGCTTCGTCGAGCTCAGGCAGCACCTCCTCGACAGTAAATTGACTGACCCACGGCAACTTGCCGCCGAAGCTGACCGGTGGGAAAGCACCCGAGTGGGCCGGAGAGGGCCAAACGAGCAAAACAGGAACAACCACGGTCAGCACCGTCCCCGAGGAGGAGGAGGAGGCCAGGGGCGAGGGAGAGACACCGTCCCGGCCACTCCTGCGGCCAGCACCCCGCCCCCGGCCGGCCGGGGCAACCCCCCGATGCGCCCGGGGTTCCGAGCCAACGTCACGTGTCACCGATGCCAGCGAGTCGGCCACTACGCCAATGACCCGAGCTTCCCGCAGAACCAAACGCCAAAGCCCCGCCAGGTAGCTGCCGCCGCCCTGGGGGGAGAACAAATCTCCGAGGAACAAGAAGAGTATGAGCAGGCACAACAAGAGTGGGAACCGGCCGCCATGGTTCTAGCGTGCCTAGGGGGAAAAGACATGGTCCCGCGGGCACCCCTACCCGCCAACACCAGAAAATATAGCCAGTGGGTGAACATTAATGGGCGCCGGGCCAAAGCCCTACGTGACACAGGGGCCAGTGTGACGGCCGTCCGCTGTCACCTGGTAAAACCAGAGCAGATCCTGCCGAACATTCTCTGCCCCGTCCGCTCAGCCGACAATTCTGAAAGTCTATGTCGGATGGCCTGCGTCCCCTTCGAATGGGGAGGAGTCTCCGGCATGTTGAAGGTGACGGTCCGGGATGATGCCCCCGTGGACTGTCTCCTGGGGAATGACCTTGAGAGTTCCCCGTGGGCCGCCGTCGAAAGAAGAGAGCACCTGGGGATGCTGGGCCTCCCGGACTGGGCGTGCGTAACCACCCGGTCCATGGCCGCCCGTGCCATCCCCCGACCAGAAGAACCAGAATGGCCAGCACCTCCTCCCCCGGTCGCTCCAGTAGAGGACACCGACTATACCGACCCCCCAGAGCCAACCCCCGAAGGGGTCGCCCAGCCCCAGGACCTTCCCGGCCTGGCTCAGTGGCGTCAAGAAGGGGGGCCCACCCAGGAACAGTTCCGCCAGGAGCAGAAGACCTGCCCCTCCCTCGAGGGACTCCGCCAGCAAGCCATCGCCCAGAGCGCAGGGGACTCCACCGGAGCCCATTGGGTCTATTGGGATAACGACCTGCTATACAGTGAACAAAGAATAGCGGAGTTAGGGGCCAGTCGAGTGCTGGTGGTGCCCCTTCGTTTCAGAGACTTCCTGCTCAATTTGGCCCACGATGTCCCCCTGGCTGGACACCTGGGCCAGGACAAAACCTACAGTCGCCTGGTGACCCACTTTTTCTGGCCGAGGATGCGAAACGACGTCCTCAACCATTGCCGGTCCTGCCCCACGTGCCAGGCCAGCGGGAAGAGCGGCCGCAAGCTCAAAGCACCTCTGCAACCCTTCCCAGTGGTCACCACCCCGTTCGAGAGGGTAGGAATAGACATTGTGGGGCCCCTGGACCCCCGCACAGCACAAGGACATCGGTTCATCCTGGTACTGGTGGATCACGCCACCCGCTACCCCGAGGCTGTGCCCCTGAGAACTGTAACAGCTCCGGTGGTCGGCCGGGCCCTAATGGGGATCTTCTCCCGGGTGGGCTTCCCCCGAGAAGTCGTCAGCGACCGAGGCACAAACTTTATCTCAAAATATATGAAGTCCCTCTGGCAACAGTGCGGGGTCACCTACCGATTCACGACCCCCTATCACCCTCAAGGGAACGGACTAGTTGAGCGATTCAACCGCACACTCAAGGGAATGATTGGGGGATTGGAAGAGCCCCTCCGTCGCCAGTGGGATGTACTACTTCCGTGCCTCCTCTTTGCCTATCGAGAAGTTCCCCAGAAGTCCCTCGGCTTTAGCCCTTTCGAGCTCCTGTACGGGCACCCTGTGTGAGGGCCCCTCAGCCTAGTCAGAGAAGGTTGGGAGATGGCCCCCCTAAAGACCCCTCCAGACGTCTTCAAGTACCTCCTGGCCCTACGCAATCAGACCCGGCACTTCAGGGAAATGGCAAAAGCAAATCTCGAGGCCAGTCAGGAGGACATGAAAAAATGGTACGATCAGAATGCCTCCTCCATCGAATTCGAACCTGGTCAACAAGTGTGGGTGATGTCCCCCACCGAACCATGTGCCTTGCAAGATAAGTGGACGGGGCCCTTCAAAGTGGTCGAACGCAAGAGCCCCGTCACCTACCTCATCGACATGGAGTCCCCCCGGAACCCCCTCCGGGTCCTCGACACCAACAGACTCAAACCCCACTTTGTGCGCTCGGAACTCAGCCTCCTGATGGCTACAGACAGTGGGGCGGAAGAAGACTCTGAGCCCCTCCCTGATCTCCTGAAGACTCAGGAGAAAGACGGTTCCGTGGACGGGGTCCGGCTCTCCGATGCACTCACCCCAGAGCAACGCCAGGGCTGCCGGGACCTCCTGCTGCAGTTTGCTACTCTGTTTTCCCTCACCCCAGGGATCACCCCTTGGTGCTTGCACGACGTGGACACGGGGGACAGTCCCCCTATCCGACACCGGGCCTACCGCGTACCAGATCGGGTGCGGGCCTGCATCCAAGAGGAAGTATCCAAGATGCTGACGCTCGGGGTCATCGAGCCCTCGGATAGCCCCTGGGCCAGCCCGGTCGTGCTGGTCCCCAAAGCCGCTGCCCCCGGCACCACTCCTGAACTCCGGGTCTGCGTCGACTATAGGGGCTTGAACGCTGTCACCAGGACCGACGCTCATCCTATCCCCCGAGCGGATGAATTGATCGACCGCCTGGGGGCTGCCCGCTACCTCAGCATCTTCGACCTGACAGCGGGCTACTGGCAGATCGGTCTCACACCCCGGGCCCAAGAACGGTCCGCCTTCTCTACCCCCGATGGCCACTACCACTTCAAGGTCATGCCCTTCGGCATGAAGAATGCCCCAGCTACTTTTCAGCGTCTAGTGAACCAGGTCTTGGCGGGGCTCGAAGAGTTCAGCGCCGCCTACCTGGACGACATCGCTGTATACAGCCGCCACTGGTCCGACCACCTCCTCCACCTCCGAGAGGTCCTGCAAGCCCTCCAGCGGGCTGGCCTCACGATTAAGGCCGGCAAGTGCCAAATTGGTCAGGGGTCCGTGACCTACCTCGGACACCAGGTAGGAAGCGGTCTGGTGGCCCCTCTGCAACTCAAAATTGCTGCCATCCAGTCCTGGCAACCCCCAGTCATGCAGACCGAGGTCCGAGCCTTCTTGGGGCTCACCGGCTACTACCGGCGGTTCGTGAGGGACTATGGCAGCATTGTGGGGCCTCTCACGGGTCTCACGTCCAAAAACCACCCGAAGAAGATTAACTGGACCCCCGACTGTCAAGCGGCCTTCGAGAAGCTGAAAGCCGCCCTGTGCACCGCCCCTGTGCACCGCCCCTGTGCTCCAGGCCCCCGATTACAGTCGGGAATTCATTGTACAAACGGACGCCTCAGACCACGGCATCGGGGCGGTTCTTTCCCAGCTGAACCCCGAGGGTCTTGACCAGCCGGTGGCCTTCATCAGCAGACGCCTCCTGGCCCGAGAACAGCGCTGGAGCACAATCGAGAGGGAGGCCTTCGCAGTAGTGTGGGCCCTCAAAAAGCTCCGGCCCTATCTCTTCGGTACCCACTTCCGGGGGCAGACCGATCACCGACCCCTGCAGTGGCTAATGCAGATGCGGGGGGAAAACCCAAAACTATTGCGCTGGTCCATCTCCCTGCAGGGAATGGACTTCACTGTGGAACATCGACCGGGCCCAGACCACGCCAACGCAGATGGCCTGTCACGCTTTTTCCGCCTCGACGAGGAGAGTCCCCAAGAGGATGGGTGACTCTCCCCACCTTCAGCTGGGGGGGACGCATGTTGGACAGGCCACATGAAGGGCTTGCTCCCTCCCCGCATGACAGGGCCCAAGCCCCGGACTCCCCGGTGTTACCCACAAGGGCAACCCGCACCCCGTCTCCCAACGGAACTCCTGCCCCCGGACAGCCATGTATCATGGGGCCGAACCACTACCGGCTCCCCCGGCCGGATCAGCCGCCATCTTGGACACTGCGCCACGAGGCCGCGTGGCCTCGGCTCAACCCTAACCCTGGGCCTGGCCGGCCCCGACATCCCGGCACCACCATCCACCCAGGAGGTGAACGGACCACTTGGCAGGTCAATGGGAGAAAGAAGTGTCGATGCCTCCCCCCCGCCAGGTGCCCATCCCCCTCCAGCTCCCCCAGGCGCTGGCTCCACCCTCTGCTGGGTGTCTGGACTCCCTCATCCCGGACCCCCCGACCTCCAAGTGCGAGGGTCCAGACATCAAAGGGCGCCAGACCTATAACTAGGGCAGCTCCAGAGCAGGAAGGAAGTTGTATCCTGGAGTCGAGAGACACCGAGACGAACTCAGCCTTGACGGACTACTGGCGCTGACGTAGCCCTGCCTTGGGAAAGATTGTCCTGCCTGCTGGCGCTGCCGCGGCCTTCTGCATCATCCATCCTCGTCGGGCCCTGCTGGCGCTGCCGCGGACCGTTGTAACGACCACCTTCATCGGGACCTGCTGGCGCTGCCGCGGACCATTGTAACGACCACCTTCATCGGGACCTGCTGGCGCTGCCGCGGACCGTGTAACGACCACCTTCACCGGGACCTGCTGGCGCTGCCGCGGCCCGTCTCAGCTAGAACACCGAGCTCGAGGATTGTGAGCCATCCACCATACCATCTCAGCTACCAGATTGGTAACCAGACTGTCCCGCTACCCCCTTTTCCCAACCCAAGAGACTAGAATCGAGGGGACCCCTGAGTCCAGACCTCCTTGTACCATTTCACCGTACCTTAAGAAATCACCTATAAAGAACGTTAAATCCTATCCTTGTGTGGTGTACATCTGTGGGGGGGAAGTTATTCATCTGTACGATCGCTGGAGACGGCTCTCCCCGGAGACCTCTCCCCTTGTCCTCGGCCGACCCTCCCGGTCCGTCTAACATTGGTGGCCAGCGGCGCGATCCGAATCAACGCGTAATCGTACAGAGAGTAGCTCACCCCACGACAAAACCACGATGTCGACCAAAGGGAGCGGATCCACCGAGAAATTCCAGATGGATAAATTGGAAGAGTATAGCCATCGTGAACTGAAACAATTCTGCATGGAACTAGGCATTGCTACCACCGGCCTGAGTACCAAAGACGATTTGAAGCACGCCATTGAGTCGTGGGCGGAAACCGGGGTCGCCGGATCCCCAGACCAAAACGGTGCAGCATCGGAGGGGAACGCCACAGCTCCCGAGGAGCGAGGAACGGGCCTCTCGCAGGAAGAGATCCAAGAAAGAGAAAGAAACAGATTACATGAGTTGGAAATGGCACGACTCAAGATGGACGGTGAACTAAAATTAGCCGAGCAGAAACTGAACCTAGAACATCTGCGGCTCCGAGAAGAACAGGAAGAAAAACAGAGGCAGAGAGAGCTCGAAGAAAAAAGACTAACATTCGAACACGAGCGCAAACTGGCAGAAGTAGAACTTCGGAAACAGAATAAAGAACCGGAGGTGCCTGAGCGACCGCGCACCCCGGGAGCAACCGAGAAGAAAGTCCACATCCCCAAGGATGTTGTCCGAGAGTATGTCCAAGAGGACGACATACAACAGTGGTTCAAAGCCTACGAGATCGCCATGACCTCCCACCGGATCGATCGGAGTGACGGGGGAGCAGGCCTATGGGGGAGGTTCGTCAACGAAGGCCGCGATGCCCTACTGCAGCTCCCAGACCATCAGATGTCATCCTATGACCACATGAAGGCTGCCCTCCTCACCCGATATGGGCTCACACCCGAAATGTACCGCCAGAGGTTCCGAGACTGCACCCGGATCCCGGGTACAACTTGGGTGGAATATGTCAACTATTTCAGCCGAGCCTTCGAGGGTTGGATCAAGGGAAGCCACGTAACGACCTACGAGCAACTCTTCAATCTCATGGTGTGGGAGCACCTGTCTAACAACTGCTTCGTCGAGCTCAGGCAGCACCTCCTCGACAGTAAATTGACTGACCCACGGCAACTCGCCGCCGAAGCTGACCGGTGGGAAAGCACCCGAGTGGGCCGGAGAGGGCCAAACGAGCAAAACAGGAACAACCACGGTCAGCACCGTCCCCGAGGAGGAGGAGGAGGCCAGGGGCGAGGGAGAGACACCGTCCCGGCCACTCCTGCGGCCAGCACCCCGCCCCCGGCCGGCCGGGGCAACCCCCCGATGCGCCCGGGGTTCCGAGCCAACGTCACGTGTCACCGATGCCAGCGAGTCGGCCACTACGCCAATGACCCGAGCTGCCCGCAGAACCAAACGCCAAAGCCCCGCCAGGTAGCTGCCGCCGCCCTGGGGGGAGAACAAATCTCCGAGGAACAAGAAGAGTATGAGCAGGCACAACAAGAGTGGGAACCGGCCGCCATGGTTCTAGCGTGCCTAGGGGGAACAGACATGGTCCCGCTGGCTCCCCTACCCGCCAACACCAGAAAATATAGCCAGTGGGTGAACATTAATGGGCGCCGGGCCGAAGCCCTACGTGACACAGGGGCCAGTGTGACGGCCGTCCGCTGTCACCTGGTAAAACCAGAGCAGATCCTGCCGAACATTCTCTGCCCCGTCCGCTCAGCCGACAATTCCGAAAGTCTATGTCGGATGGCCTGCGTCCCCTTCGAATGGGGAGGAGTCTCCGGCATGTTGAAGGTGACGGTCCGGGATGATGCCCCCGTGGACTGTCTCCTGGGGAATGACCTTGAGAGTTCCCCGTGGGCCGCCGTCGAAAGAAGAGAGCACCTGGGGATGCTGGGCCTCCCGGACTGGGCGTGCGTAACCACCCGGTCCATGGCCGCCCGTGCCATCCCCCGACCAGAAGAACCAGAATGGCCAGCACCTCCTCCCCCGGTCGCTCCAGTAGAGGACACCGACTATACCGACCCCCCAGAGCCAACCCCCGAAGGGGTCGCCCAGCCCCAGGACCTTCCCGGCCTGGCTCAGTGGCGTCAAGAAGGGGGGCCCACCCAGGAACAGTTCCGCCAGGAGCAGAAGACCTGCCCCTCCCTCGAGGGACTCCGCCAGCAAGCCATCGCCCAGAGCGCAGGGGACTCCACCGGAGCCCATTGGGTCTATTGGGATAACGACCTGCTATACAGTGAACAAAGAATAGCGGAGTTAGGGGCCAGTCGAGTGCTGGTGGTGCCCCTCCGTTTCAGAGACTTCCTGCTCAATTTGGCCCACGATGTCCCCCTGGCTGGACACCTGGGCCAGGACAAAACCTACAGTCGCCTGGTGACCCACTTTTTCTGGCCGAAGATGCGAAACGACGTCCTCAACCACTGCCGGTCCTGCCCCACGTGCCAGGCCAGCGGGAAGAGCGGCCGCAAGCTCAAAGCACCTCTGCAACCCTTCCCAGGGGTCACCACCCCGTTCGAGAGGGTAGGAATAGACATTGTGGGGCCCCTGGACCCCCGCACAGCACAAGGACATCGGTTCATCCTGGTACTGGTGGACCACGCCACCCGCTACCCCGAGGCTGTGCCCCTGAGAACTGTAACAGCTCCGGTGGTCGGCCGGGCCCTAATGGGGATCTTCTCCCGGGTGGGCTTCCCCCGAGAAGTCGTCAGCGACCGAGGCACAAACTTTATCTCAAAATATATGAAGTCCCTCTGGCAACAGTGCGGGGTCACCTACCGATTCACGACCCCCTATCACCCTCAAGGGAACGGACTAGTTGAGCGATTCAACCGCACACTCAAGGGAATGATTGGGGGATTGGAAGAGCCCCTCCGTCGCCAGTGGGATGTACTACTTCCGTGCCTCCTCTTCGCCTATCGAGAAGTTCCCCAGAAGTCCCTCGGCTTTAGCCCTTTCGAGCTCCTGTACGGGCACCCTGTGCGAGGGCCCCTCAGCCTAGTCAGAGAAGGTTGGGAGATGGCCCCCCTAAAGACCCCTCCAGACGTCTTCAAGTACCTCCTGGCCCTACGCAATCAGACCCGGCGCTTCAGGGAAATGGCAAAAGCAAATCTCGAGGCCAGTCAGGAGGACATGAAAAAATGGTACGATCAGAATGCCTCCTCCATCGAATTCGAACCTGGTCAACAAGTGTGGGTGATGTCCCCCACCGAACCATGTGCCTTGCAAGATAAGTGGACGGGGCCCTTCAAAGTGGTCGAACGCAAGAGCCCCGTCACCTACCTCATCGACATGGAGTCCCCCCGGAACCCCCTCCGGGTCCTCCACACCAACAGACTCAAACCCCACTTTGTGCGCTCGGAACTCAGCCTCCTGATGGCTACAGACAGTGGGGCGGAAGAAGACTCCGAGCCCCTCCCTGATCTCCTGAAGACTCAGGAGAAAGACGGTTCCGTGGACGGGGTCCGGCTCTCCGATGCACTCACCCCAGAGCAACGCCAGGGCTGCCGGGACCTCCTGCTGCAGTTTGCTACTCTGTTTTCCCTCACCCCAGGGATCACCCCTTGGTGCTTGCACGACGTGGACACGGGGGACAGTCCCCCTATCCGACACCGGGCCTACCGCATACCAGATCGGGTGCGGGCCTGCATCCAAGAGGAAGTATCCAAGATGCTCACGCTCGGGGTCATCGAGCCCTCGGATAGCCCCTGGGCCAGCCCGGTCGTGCTGGTCCCCAAAGCCGCTGCCCCCGGCACCACTCCTGAACTCCGGGTCTGCGTCGACTATAGGGGCTTGAACGCTGTCACCAGGACCGACGCTCATCCTATCCCCCGAGCGGATGAATTAATCGACCGCCTGGGGGCTGCCCGCTACCTCAGCATCTTCGACCTGACAGCGGGCTACTGGCAGATCGGTCTCACACCCCGGGCCCAAGAACGGTCCGCCTTCTCTACCCCCGATGTCCACTACCACTTCAAGGTCATGCCCTTCGGCATGAAGAATGCCCCAGCTACTTTTCAGCGTCTAGTGAACCAGGTCTTGGCGGGGCTCGAAGAGTTCAGCGCCGCCTACCTGGACGACATCGCTGTATACAGCCGCCACTGGTCCGACCACCTCCTCCACCTCTGAGAGGTCCTGCAAGCCCTCCAGCGGGCTGGCCTCACGATTAAGGCCGGCAAGTGCCAAATTGGTCAGGGGTCCGTGACCTACCTCGGACACCAGGTAGGAAGCGGTCTGGTGGCCCCTCTGCAACTCAAAATTGCTGCCATCCAGTCCTGGCAACCCCCAGTCATGCAGACCGAGGTCCGAGCCTTCTTGGGGCTCACCGGCTACTACCGGCGGTTCGTGAGGGACTATGGCAGCATTGTGGGGCCCCTCACGGGTCTCACGTCCAAAAACCACCCGAAGAAGATTAACTGGACCCCCGACTGTCAAGCGGCCTTCGAGAAGCTGAAAGCCGCCCTGTGCACCGCCCCTGTGCTCCAGGCCCCCGATTACAGTCGGGAATTCATTGTACAAACGGACGCCTCCGACCACGGCATCGGGCGGTTCTTTCCCAGCTGAACCCCGAGGGTCTTGACCAGCCGGTGGCCTTCATCAGCAGACGCCTCCTGGCCCGAGAACAGCGCTGGAGCACAATCGAGAGGGAAGCCTTCGCAGTAGTGTGGGCCCTCAAAAAGCTCCGGCCCTATCTCCTCGGTACCCACTTCCGGGTGCAGACCGATCACCGACCCCTGCAGTGGCTAATGCAGATGCGGGGGGAAAACCCAAAACTATTGCGCTGGTCCATCTCCCTGCAGGGAATGGACTTCACTGTGGAACATCGACCGGGCCCAGACCACGCCAACGCAGATGGCCTGTCACGCTTTTTCCGCCTTGACGAGGAGAGTCCCCAAGAGGATGGGTGACTCTCCCCGCCTTCAGCTGGGGGGGACGCATGTTGGACAGGCCACATGAAGGGCTTGCTCCCTCCCCGCATGACAGGGCCCAAGCCCCGGACTCCCCGGTGTTACCCACAAGGGCAACCCGCACCCCGTCTCCCAACGGAACTCCTGCCCCCGGACAGCCATGTATCATGGGGCCGAACCACTACCGGCTCCCCCGGCCGGATCAGCCGCCATCTTGGACACTGCGCCACGAGGCCGCGTGGCCTCGGCTCAACCCTAACCCTGGGCCTGGCCGGCCCCGACATCCCGGCACCACCATCCACCCAGGAGGTGAACGGACCACTTGGCAGGTCAATGGGAGAAAGAAGTGTCGATGCCTCCCCCCCGCCAGGTGCCCATCACCCTCCAGCTCCCCCAGGCGCTGGCTCCACCCTCTGCTGGGTGTCTGGACTCCCTCATCCCGGACCCCCCGACCTCCAAGTGCGAGGGTCCGGACATCAAAGGGCGCCAGACCTATAACTAGGGCAGCTCCAGAGCAGGAAGGCAGTTGTATCCTGGAGTCGAGAGACACCGAGACGAACTCAGCCTTGACGGACTACTGGCGCTGCCGTAGCCCTGCCTTGGGAAAGATTGTCCTGCCTGCTGCCGCTGCCGCGGCCTTCTGCATCATCCATCCTCGTCGGGCCCTGCTGGCGCTGCCGCGGACCGTTTTAACAACCACCTTCATCGGGACCTGCTGGCGCTGCCGCGGACCGTTGTAACGACCACCTTCATCGGGACCTGCTGGCGCTGCCGCGGACCGTGTAACGACCACCTTCACCGGGACCTGCTGGCGCTGCCGCGGCCCGTCTCAGCTAGAACACCGAGCTCGAGGATTGTGAGCCATCCACCATACCATCTCAGCTACCAGATTGGTAACCAGACTGTCCCGCTACCCCCTTTTCCCAACCCAAGAGACTAGAATCGAGGGGACCCCTAAGTCCAGACCTCCTTGTACCATTTCACCGTACCTTAAGAAATCACCTATAAAGAACGTTAAATCCTATCCTTGTGTGGTGTACATCTGTGGGGGGGAAGTTATTCATCTGTACGATCGCTGGAGACGGCTCTCCCCGGAGACCTCTCCCCTTGTCCTCGGCCGACCCTCCCGGTCCGTCTAACACTCCTCCTGTGTCTGGGCACTGCTGGGAGGACTCTACACCCACCCCTCCTGCGTCTGGGCACTGCTGGGAGGACTCTGCACACACCCCTCCTGCGTCTGGGCACTGCTGGGAGGACTCTGCACACACCCCTCCTGCGTCTGGGCACTGCTGGTAGTGATAGGCACCCACCCGTCCTGTGTCTGGGCACTGCTGGGAGGATTCTGCACACACCCCTCCTGTGTCTGGGCACTGCTGGGAGGACTCTGCACACACCCCTCCTGTGTCTGGGCACTGCTGTGAGGACTCTGCACACACCCCTCCTGTGTCTGGGCACTGCTGGGAGGACTCTGCACCCACCCCTCCTGTGTCTGGGCACTGCTGGGAGGACTCTGCACACACCCCTCCTGTGTCTGGGCACTGCTGGGAGGACTCTGCACCCACCCCTCCTGCGTCTGGGCACTGCTGGTAGAGATAGGCACCCACCCCTCCTGTGTCTGGGCACTGCTGGGAGGACTCTGCACACACCCCTCCTGTGTCTGGGCACTGCTGGGAGGACTCTGCACACACCCCTCCTGTGTCTGGGCACTGCTGGGAGGACTCTGCACACACCCCTCCTGTGTCTGGGCACTGCTGGGAGGACTCTGCACACACCCCTCCTGCGTCTGGGCACTGCTGGTAGTGATAGGCACACACCCCTCCTGTGTCTGGGGACTGCTGGGAGGACTCTGCACACACCCCTCCTGTGTCTGGGCACTGCTGGGAGGACTCTGCACACACCCCTCCTGTGTCTCGGCACTGCTGGGAGGACTCTGCACACACCCCTCCTGTGTCTGGGCACTGCTGGGAGGACTCTGTACCCACCCCGCCTGTGTCTGGGCACTGCTGGGAGGACTCTGCACACACCCCTCCTGTGTCTGGGCACTGCTGGGAGGACTCTGCACCCACCCCTCCTGCGTCTGGGCACTGCTGGTAGTGATAGGCACCCACCCCTCCTGTGTCTGGGCACTGCTGGGAAGACTCTGCACACACCCCTCCTGTGTCTGGGCACTGCTGGGAGGACTCTGCACACACCCCTCCTGTGTCTGGGCACTGCTGGGAGGACTCTGCACCCACCCCTCCTGTGTCTGGGCACTGCTGGGAGGACTCTGCACACACCCCTCCTGTGTCTGGGCACTGCTGGGAGGACTCTGCACCCACCCCTCCTGCGTCTGGGCACTGCTGGTAGTGATAGGCACCCACCCCTCCTGTGTCTGGGCACTGCTGGGAGGACTCTGCACACACCCCTCCTGTGTCTGGGCACTGCTGGGAGGACTCTGAACACACCCCTCCTGTGTCT
This sequence comes from Triturus cristatus, assembly GCF_964204655.1. Taxonomy (NCBI): domain Eukaryota; kingdom Metazoa; phylum Chordata; class Amphibia; order Caudata; family Salamandridae; genus Triturus; species Triturus cristatus. Next base: position 463,842,812 of record NC_140594.1, read on the forward strand.
GGGCACTGCTGGGAGGACTCTGCACCCACCCCTCCTGTGTCTGGGCACTGCTGGGAGGACTCTGCACACACCCCTCCTGCGTCTGGGCACTGTTGGGAGGACTCTGCACACACCCCTCCTGTGTCTGGGCACTGCTGGTAGGACACTACACCCACCCCTCCTGCGTCTGGGCACTGCTGGTAGTGATAGGCACCCACCCCTCCTGTGTCTGGGCACTGCTGGGAGGACTCTGCACACACCCCTCCTGTGTCTGGGCACTGCTGGGAGGACTCTGCACACACCCCTCCTGCGTCTGGGCACTGCTGGGAGGACTCTGCACACACCCCTCCTGTGTCTGGGCACTGCTGGTAGGACACTACACCCACCCCTCCTGCGTCTGGGCACTGCTGGTAGTGATAGGCACCCACCCCTCCTGTGTCTGGGCACTGCTGGGAGGACTCTTCACACACCCCTCCTGTGTCTGGGCACTGCTGGGAGGACTCTGCACCCACCCCTCCTGCGTCTGGGCACTGCTGGTAGTGCTAGGCACACGCCCCTCCTGTGTCTGGGCACTACTGGGAGGACTCTGCACACACCCCTCCTGTGTCTGGGCAAAGCTGGGAGGACTCTGCACACACCCCTCCTGTGTCTGGGCACTGCTGGGAGGACTCTGCACACACCCCTCCTGTGTCTGGGCACTGCTGGGACGACTCTGCACCCACCCCTCCTGCGTCTGGGCACTGCTGGGAGGACTCTGCACCCACCCCTCCTGTGTCTGGGCACTGCTGGTAGGACACTACACCCACCCCTCCTGCGTCTGGGCACTGCTGGTAGTGATAGGCACCCACCCCTCCTGTGTCTGGGCACTGCTGGGAGGACTCTGCACACACCCCTCCTGTGTCTGGGCACTGCTGGGAGGACTCTGCACACACCCCTCCTGCGTCTGGGCACTGCTTGGAGGACTCGGCACACACCCCTCCTGTGTCTGGGCACTGCTGGTAGGACACTACACCCACCCCTCCTGCGTCTGGGCACTGCTGGTAGTGATAGGCACCCACCCCTCCTGTGTCTGGGCACTGCTGGGAGGACTCTGCACACACCCCTCCTGTGTCTGGGCACTGCTGGGAGGACTCTGAACACACCCCTCCTGTGTCTGGGCACTGCTGGGAGGACTCTGCACCCACCCCTCCTGTGTCTGGGCACTGCTGGGAGTACTCTGCACACACCCCTCCTGCGTCTGGGCACTGTTGGGAGGACTCTGCACACACCCCTCCTGTGTCTGGGCACTGCTGGTAGGACACTACACCCACCCCTCCTGCGTCTGGGCACTGCTGGTAGTGATAGGCACCCACCCCTCCTGTGTCTGGGCACTGCTGGGAGGACTCTGCACCCACCCCTCCTGCGTCTGGGAACTGCTGGTAGTGATAGGCACCCACCCCTCGTGTCTGGGCACTGCTGGGAGGACTCTGCACACATCCCTCCTGTGTCTGGGCACTGCTGGGAGGACTCTGCACACACCCCTCCTGTGTCTGGGCACTGCTGGGAGGACTCTGCACCCACCCCTCCTGCGTCTGGGCACTGCTGGTAGTGCTAGGCACACACCCCTCCTGTGTCTGGGCACTGCTGGGAGGACTCTGCACACACCCCTCCTGTGTCTGGGCAAAGCTGGGAGGACTCTGCACACACCCCTCCTGTGTCTGGGCACTGCTGGGATGACTCTGCACACACCCCTCCTGCGTCTGGGCACTGCTGGGAGGACTCTGCACCCACCCCTCCTGTGTCTGGGCACTGCTGGGAGGACTCTGCACCCACCCCTCCTGTGTCTGGGCACTGCTGGGAGGACTCTGCACCCACCCCTCCTGCGTCTGGGAACTGCTGGTAGTGATAGGCACCCACCCATCGTGTCTGGGCACTGCTGGGAGGACTCTGCACACACCCCTCCTGTGTCTGGGCACTGCTGGGAGGACTCTGCACCCACCCCTCCTGTGTCTGGGCACTGCTGGGAGGACTCTGCACACACCCCTCCTGCGTCTGGGCACTGTTGGGAGGACTCTGCACACACCCCTCCTGTGTCTGGGCACTGCTGGTAGGACACTACACCCACCCCTCCTGCATCTGGGCACTGCTGGTAGTGATAGGCACCCACCCCTCCTGTGTCTGGGCACTGCTGGGAGGACTCTGCACACACCCCTCCTGTGTCTGGGCACTGCTGGGAGGACTCTGCACACACCCCTCCTGCGTCTGGGCACTGCTGGGAGGACTCTGCACACACCCCTCCTGTGTCTGGGCACTGCTGGTAGGACACTACACCCACCCCTCCTGCGTCTGGGCACTGCTGGTAGTGATAGGCACCCACCCCTCCTGTGTCTGGGCACTGCTGGGAGGACTCTTCACACACCCCTCCTGTGTCTGGGCACTGCTGGGAGGACTCTGCACCCACCCCTCCTGCGTCTGGGCACTGCTGGTAGTGCTAGGCACACACCCCTCCTGTGTCTGGGCACTGCTGGGAGGACTCTGCACACACCCCTCCTGTGTCTGGGCAAAGCTGGGAGGACTCTGCACACACCCCTCCTGTGTCTGGGCACTGCTGGGAGGACTCTGCACACACCCCTCCTGTGTCTGGGCACTGCTGGGAGGACTCTGCACCCACCCCTCCTGCATCTGGGCACTGCTGGGAGGACTCTGCACCCACCCCTCCTGTGTCTGGGCACTGCTGGTAGGACACTACACCCACCACTCCTGCGTCTGGGCACTGCTGGTAGTGATAGGCACCCACCCCTCCTGTGTCTGGGCACTGCTGGGAGGACTCTGCACACACCCCTCCTGTGTCTGGGCACTGCTGGGAGGACTCTGCACACACCCCTCCTGCGTCTGGGCACTGCTTGGAGGACTCGGCACACACCCCTCCTGTGTCTGGGCACTGCTGGTAGGACACTACACCCACCCCTCCTGCGTCTGGGCACTGCTGGTAGTGATAGGCACCCACCCCTCCTGTGTCTGGCCACTGCTGGGAGGACTCTGCACACACCCCTCCTGTGTCTGGGCACTGCTGGGAGGACTCTGCACCCACCCCTCCTGCGTCTGGGCACTGCTGGTAGTGCTAGGCACACACCCCTCCTGTGTCTGGGCACTGCTGGGAGGACTCTGCACACACCCCTCCTGTGTCTGGGCAAAGCTGGGAGGACTCTGCACACACCCCTCCTGTGTCTGGGCACTGCTGGGATGACTCTACACACACCCCTCCTGCGTCTGGGCACTGCTGGGAGGACTCTGCACCCACCCCTCCTGCGTCTGGGAACTGCTGGTAGTGATAGGCACCCACCCCTCGTGTCTGGGCACTGCTGGGAGGACTCTGCACACATCCCTCCTGTGTCTGGGCACTGCTGGGAGGACTCTGCACCCACCCCTCCTGTTTCTGGGCACTGCTGGGAGGACTCTGCACACACCCCTCCTGTGTCTGGGCACTGCTGGGAGGACTCTGCACCCACCCCTCCTGCGTCTGGGCACTGCTGGTAGTGATAGGCACCCACCTCTCCTGTGTCTGGGCACTGCTGGGAGGACTCTGCACCCACCCCTCCTGCATCTGGGCACTGCTGGGAGGACTCTGCACACACCCCTCCTGCGTCTGGGCACTGCTGGGAGGACTCTGCACCCACCCCTCCTGTGTCTGGGCACTGGTGGTAGTGATAGGCACCCACCCCTCCTGTGTCTGGGCACTGCTGAGAGGACTCTACACCCACCCCTCCTGCGTCTGGCCATGTACGCTCCGTACATACATGGGTGGGGGTACGGTCCGTACATACACTGTTGGGGTGGGGGTACGCTCCATACATACGCGGGTGGGGGTACGGTCCGTACGTACACTGTTCGGGTGGGGGTACGCTCCATACATACACGGGGGGTACGGTCCGTACGTACACTGTTGGGGTGGGGGTACGCTCCATACATACGCGGGTGGGGTTACGGTCCGTACGTACACTGTTGGGGTGGGGGTACGCTCCATACATACGCAGGTGGGGGTACGGTCCGTACGTATACTGTTGGGGTGGGGGTACGCTCCATACATACGCGGGTGGGGGTACGGTCCGTACGTACACTGTTGGGGTACGCTCCATACATACGCGGGGGTACGGTCCATACGTACACCGTTGGGGTGGGGGTATGCTCCATACATACGCGGGGGGGTATGGTCCGTATGTACCCGTGCCCACACTGTGGAATGCTTGTGCGGCCCATACCCAGGCCTTTGGCACATGGGTACGGGCCGTACTGACATTGTTGGGGTGACATGGGTGTGGGCGTGGTACGACTCGTACCCACGCTCTAAAGGTGTGGGTACGGTACGTACCTGTATTGTTGTGTTGCCGGTTCGCGTCGTCGCCCACTTCCGTTGTGGCGGCCGCTGGCGGACGCTGGCGTTGCTGGACACGCCCCCACAGGTATGTCCAGGGCATGTGTGCTGTGTGACTTGGCTGGGGGTGTTGTGTCCTGCCCCTGCCCCCCCCTTTGCCCCTGGGTGTTGTTCTGACCTTCTGCGGCGTCTGCGTCGGTACCTGTAGAGGAGGTCGACTGCTATGAGGGCCGGGATGACACGTAGGTTCGGGTCCATGTCTGTCCGTCGCGTACAGGTGCTCCTTGTGCGTGTGTTAGACGGCGACCTCAGAGGAGCCTGGAAGGGGTCCTGACTACCCTGAGACCCACCCTCAAGGTATCGTAGCCGGGCACTGGCGGGAGACTCCCCAGGGGGAGGAATCTCGTATCTAGGATCGTACTTCTGGCACCACACGACACAGAGTGACCACACCGGGCATTCTGAGAAAACAATCTTTATCAAGTAGGTTATCACTGCAAATATGTACAAGGTGAGCACGGGCTCAAGAGTCTCGGAAGGGGTAGGGGGTAGCGGGACAGTCTCTGGTAAAGGTTCAAGCAGGGACGTATCCGGCGCACAGCTCACAATCCTCGAGCTGGGGGATACGATGTTGTAGTTGGGGTCCGGCGGGACCGTGAGAGTCGGTTGGAGCTGCGAGTCACTCAGCAGGGCTCAGGTACAAGTTCGGAGGTCTTACGATCTTCAGGGAGCCGCGAGTCACTCAGCAGGGCTCAGGTACAAGTTCGGAGGTCTTACGATCTTCAGGGAGCCGCGAGTCACTCAGCAGGGCTCAGGTACAAGTTCGGAGGTCTTACGATCTTCAGGGAGCCGCGAGTCACTCAGCAGGGCTCAGGTGGGTCCAAGTTCCAGGAGCCGCGACCACGTCAGCAGGCTCTCGTTGTTCCAGCATCGAATCTGCCGGACAGACCCAGAGCACCCCTTGTTATAGGTCGACCCCTCTTTGATGTCCGGAGTCTGTGCAGGCAGGGGTCTTGTCACCTGGGGGTCGCTTGTCGGGATTTCCTGCTATAGTCTTTTGATCCTTTCAGGGCCGGGTCGGGAGGAGTCCCAGACACCCAGCAGGCACGGAGCCAGCCCTCAGGGAGGCCGGAGGGCCGATCGAAACCCATCGTCCCAGGAGAGTTCAGAGGTGCGATAGAAACTGCTCCTCCCTCTCTCAACCCCTGGAAGCGTGATGTCCTCCAGCCGGAGTGGCGCCTCTAGGCCCGGGTCGCGCCGGGGCCGGGCGGCCATCTTGGTGCATGAAGTGGGCACGCGGGCCCGGGGTGGCCGAAAGGAGAGAGGCCATGGACGGGGACGTCCGGGTCGGTGCGTGTGTCTTGGTGGGGAGGTTCGGCTGGGCCGTGCGCTTGGGCTGCAGGTATCAGGTTTCGGTGGTGCGGGGGCACGGAGGGCCATTCTACGAGGCCGGGTCCAACACGCGTCCCCCCCCAGCTGAAAGCCGGAGAGAACTGCCCATCAGCTTGGGGGGTTCTCTTCGCTGAGGCGGAAGAACCGGGAGAGGCCATCAGCATTGGCGTGGTCCGTACCAGTGCGGTGTTCTACGGTGAAATCCATCCCCTGGAGGGAGATTGACCACCGCAGTAGCTTGGGGTTTTCTCCTCGCATCTGCATGAGCCATCGCAAGGGCCGATGGTCAGTTTGGACTCTGAAATGGGTGCCGAACAGGTAGGGTCGTAGCTTTTTGAGGGCCCAGACCACGGCAAAGGCTTCGCGCTCTATGGTGCTCCATCTCTGTTCTCGGGGCAACAGCCGCCGACTGAGGAAGGCGACGGGCTGGTCTAGGCCTTGGTCATTCACTTGTGATAGGACGGCCCCAATGCCATGCTCGGAGGCATCGGTCTGGACTATGAACTCCTTGGCGTAGTCGGGAGCCTGGAGGACGGGGGCAGTACACATGGCCTTTTTTAGGGCATCGAAAGCTTCCTGGCAGGCAGCCGTCCACTGCACTTTCTTTGGCTGTCTTTTAGACATGAGTTCTGTGAGAGGGCCGACAAGGCTGCCATACCCCTGAATGAATCTTCGGTAGTAGCCCGTGAGTCCCAGAAAGGCTCGGACCTCCGTTTGGGTGATGGGTGGTTCCCAGGCCAGGATGGCGTCGATCTTTGACTGTAGAGGGGCGACCTGGCCGATCCCGACCTGGTGCCCCAGGTAGACCACGGATCCTTGCCCGATCTGGCACTTGCTGGCTTTTACTGTGAGGCCTGCCTGGCGCAGGGCGGTTAGCACCCTCCGGAGGTGCTGGAGGTGCTCACTCCACTCTGAACTGAAGACAGCGATGTCGTCCAGATATGCCGCGCTGAACTGTTCTAGCCCGGCCAGGGCCCTATTCACCAGTCGCTGGAAAGTGGCCGGGGCATTTTTCATCCCGAAGGGCATTACGCGGAAGCGGTAGTGCCCATCGGGGGTGGAGAAAGCGGACCGCTCCTTGGCCCCTTCGGTGAGCGCAATCTGCCAGTATCCGCAGGTGAGGTCGAATGTGCTGAGGAACCGGGCTGCCCCTAGTCGGTCAATGAGTTCGTCGGCTCGTGGAATGGGGTGGGCCTCGGCTCGGGTAACGTCATTGAGCCCCCGGTAGTCCACGCAGAATCGGAGCTCGGGGGCGACACCGGGGGCCGCTGCCTTCGGGACCAGGACCACGGGGCTGGCCCAGGGACTGTCAGAGGGCTCGATCACCCCCAGGGTCAACATCTTCGAGACCTCCGCTTGAATACAGGACCGGACCCGGTCAGGAACCCGGTAGGCTCGGTGTCTCACAGGCGGGCTGTCCCCGGTGTCCACGTCATGAACACACCAGTTGGTGACCCGGGGGGTCAGGGAGAAGAGGTCGGAAAATTGTCTTAGGAGCTGGCGGCAGTCCGCTTGTTGCTGGGCAGTGAGGGCTGGGGAGAGGTTCACTCCTTCTACGGAGCCATCCTGCTCCTTGACACACAGGAGGTCCGGGAGGGGATCCGACTCATCTTCGGCCCCGTCATCGGTGGCCAGCAGGAGGCTCAGTTCTGTCCGCTGGAAGTGAGGCTTAAGGCAGTTCACGTGCAGGACCCGGAGGGGATCCCGAGGCGACTGGACGTCTACCAAGTATGTGACTTCACTCTTCCGCTCAACCACTTTGTAGGGCCCAGTCCATCGGTCCTGGAGGGCGCCAGGCTTCACGGGGGCCATGACCCACACCTGCTGGCCCGGCTGGAACTCGACCAGAGTGGCATTCTGGTCGTACCAGCGCTTCATCTCTTCTTGACTTTCCTCCAGGTTGGCCTCGGCCAGTTCTCGGAACTTCCTGGTCTGGTTCCGGAGGGCCAGGACGTATTGGAACACATCTCGGGGGTGGTCTGGGGTGCTGCCTCCCACCCTTCCTTAACCAAACTGAGGGGACCTCGGACGGGGTGTCCATAGAGTAATTCAAACGGGCTGAACCCTACGGACTTCTGGGGGACCTCCCGGTAAGCGAACAAGAGGCAGGGGAGCAGGACGTCCCACTTACGCCGGAGGGGCTCTTCTAGGTCAGCGATCATCCCTTTCAAAGTCCTATTAAACCTTTCTACTAGGCCGTTCCCTTGGGGATGGTACGGGGTGGTGAACTTATAGGACACCCCACATTGTTGCCACAGGGACGTCATATACTTCGAGATAAAATTAGTGCCGCGATCGCTCACGACCTCGCGGGGAAAACCCACCCTGGAAAAGATCCCCATCAGGGCCCGGCCTACCACGGGGGCCGTAATGGTGCGTAGGGGAATAGCCTCAGGATAGCGGGTGGCGTGGTCCACGAGGACCAAGATGAAACGGTGGCCTTGGGAGGTGGGGGGTCCAGTGGTCCCACGATGTCGATTCCGACTCGTTAAAAAGGGGTACTGACGACCGGGAAGGGTTGGAGGGGAGCCTTGCACTTCCCCCCACTCTTCCCACTAGCCTGGCACGTGGGGCAGGACTTGCAGTGGGCTTCTACCGCTGCTCTCATTCTAGGCCAGTAAAAATGGGTCACGAGACGGCTGTAGGTCTTGTCCTGACCCAGGTGGCCGGCGAGGGGGACGTCGTGGGCTAAGCCCAGGAGGAAATCTCGGAAGCGGAGGGGTACCACCAGTACCCGTCTGGATCCCAGCTCCACCGACTTCTGCTCACTGTACAGGATGTTATTTTCCCAATAGATTCGGTGTGTCCCGGTCTGGTCACCTGCGGCTTGGCCCTCGGCCTGGCGCCGCAGCTCGACCAGGGAAGGACAAGTGGTTTGCTCCCGGCAAAACTCTTCCCGAGTGGGCCCGCCCTCGTGGCGCCAATGGGCCAACTCGGGTAGATCTCCCAACTCGGGGACCGGGGCGGGGTCGGATGGTGCGGGTTCGTCGCGGGCGACGGGCCCTTCTGATGGGGGGACGGGAGGACCCTCGGCGGGGACTGTACTGGTCTCTTCGATCGGGGTGTTCTCGACTTCTCTCCGGGGAGTGAGTCGGGCTGACATAGATCGGGTGGTGGCGCACACCCACTCGGGGAGTCCCATCATTCCTAGGTGGGCCTTGCGCTCGACGTGCTTCCAGGGAGAACTCTCCAGGTCGTTCCCTAAGAGGCAGTCGACCGGCTGGGAGGTTCTTACGGCCACCTTGAGTTTACCTATCACCCCTCCCCACTCATACGGCACCAGGGCTACCTGACACATACTTTCTCTATTGTCTGCGGATATTACGGGGCAAGAGACGTTGGGGAGGATCTGCTCCTCGGGGACTAGGTGCCTGAGGACACCGGTGATACTGGCCCCGGTGTCCCGCAGGGCCTCTACCTGGTGGCCATTGATCTTGACGAGCTGCCCGTATTTCTGTGTGTTGGAGGGTAGGAGGCTACCAGGGATCATCTCTCTATCTCCCAGGGACACTAGGGCCATCGCTGCGGGTTCCCACTCCTCGGCTTCCTCAACCTCCTCCCCCAGAGCTACGTTGGCTATCTGTCTCGCAGGGGTGGTAGGGGAGACTTGGGTGGCCATGGGGCACTCTGGGTCATTGGCGTAGTGCCCGGGTTTCTGGCAACGGAAACATGTGACAGTCACCCGGGGGCCCTGTCACCGGTGGGGGGGGCGCCGGGAAAGGTGGAGGTTGTGTCTTCGGGGGGCTAGGCTGGGACTCTCTCGGCCCTCCCTGGTTCCCTCCCCCTCTCTGGCGGGGTGGTCCCTGACCGGCTCGGGGGTACTCTCCTACCATGTTGGTCCAGCGGTCGGCCTCCACAGCCAGCTTCCGGGGATCTGTGAGCTTGCTGTCAAGCAGATGCTGACGTAGTTCTATGAAGCAGTTCGCAGCCAGATGTTCCCACAACATGAGGTCAGTGAGTTCGGCAAGGGTGGTGACTTTGCTGCCCTTGATCCACCCATCGAAGGCCCGACTGAAAAAGTTTACATACTCCACCCAGGTGGTGCCCGGGATCTTCCTGCAGTCCCGGAATCGCTGACGGTACATTTCTGGGGTGAGGCCGTATCTTGTGAGTAGAGCCTCTTTCATGTGGCTGTAGGAGGTCTGCAGGGAGAGGGGTAGGTCGAGCAGGGTGTCCCTTCCTTCGCTCAGAAACCGCCCCCACAACCCCGCCCCCCAGTCCTTCTGCGGGATCCGATGGGAGGTCATGGCGACCTCGTAGGCCCTGAACCATTGCTGAATGTCATCGTTTTTATAATATTCCTTGACCACATCCTTGGGGATGTGGACCTTCTGTTCCGCTGGGGAGGCCGTCTCTCGGTTTCCCGGGGGCCTTCCTTCCTCGCTTCTGGCCTTGAGCTCGATTTCTTTCAAGCTGCGTTCGTGCTCTAGTTGGAGCTTCCTTCCTTCGTGCTCCCGTTGGAGCTTCTTTTCTTCTAGTTCGCCTTGTACACGCATTTGCTCTACTGCTAGCTTTTTTTCCGCTAACTTCAATTCGCCCTCGATTTTGAGTTTGGCTAACTCGAGTTCATGATTGCGGCTTCTCTCTCTGTCCGCGAGCTCTTCCGGGGATAGGCCCCCGTCTGGTACGATGCCTCGCACCCGATTACTACTGCTTTCACTTTGGGGGGGTTCGGCTTCGTCGGGGCGCTCCCCCGTGCCTTCCGGGCGGGAGGCCCCGGTCTCCACCCAAGTTTTCAGTGCTTTCTGCAAATCCTCTTTAGTGTTGAGACCAGTGGTAGCGATTTTAAGTTCTTTGCAAAATTGCTTTAGCTCTTTATGTGTGTATTCTTCTAGCTGCTCCACCTGGAACACCCTGTTGGCGCTGGTTTCTGCGGGGCTCACGGCGCTTCCTTCTGCTATCTTTGTCGGTAGTGCTTCCGTTGTTCACGGTACGATCTCTAGGTGATGGGCCCGAATCCCGTCGCTTGCCACCAATGTTAGACGGCGACCTCAGAGGAGCCTGGAAGGGGTCCTGACTACCCTGAGACCCACCCTCAAGGTATCGTAGCCGGGCACTGGCGGGAGACTCCCCAGGGGGAGGAATCTCGTATCTAGGATCGTACTTCTGGCACCACACGACACAGAGTGACCACACCGGGCATTCTGAGAAAACAATCTTTATCAAGTAGGTTATCACTGCAAATATGTACAAGGTGAGCACGGGCTCAAGAGTCTCGGAAGGGGTAGGGGGTAGCGGGACAGTCTCTGGTAAAGGTTCAAGCAGGGACGTATCCGGCGCACAGCTCACAATCCTCGAGCTGGGGGATACGATGTTGTAGTTGGGGTCCGGCGGGACCGTGAGAGTCGGTTGGAGCCGCGAGTCACTCAGCAGGGCTCAGGTACAAGTTCGGAGGTCTTACGATCTTCAGGGAGCCGCGAGTCACTCAGCAGGGCTCAGGTACAAGTTCGGAGGTCTTACGATCTTCAGGGAGCCGCGAGTCACTCAGCAGGGCTCAGGTACAAGTTCGGAGGTCTTACGATCTTCAGGGAGCCGCGAGTCACTCAGCAGGGCTCAGTTGGGTCCAAGTCCCAGGAGCCGCGACCACGTCGGCAGGCTCTCGTTGTTCCAGCGTCGAATCTGCCGGACAGACCCAGAGCACCCCTTGTTATAGGTCGACCCCTCTTTGATGTCCGGAGTCTGTGCAGGCAGGGGTCTTGTCACCTGGGGGTCGCTTGTCGGGATTTCCTGCTATAGTCTTTTGATCCTTTCAGGGCCGGGTCGGGAGGAGTCCCAGACACCCAGCAGGCACGGAGCCAGCCCTCAGGGAGGCCGGAGGGCCGATCGAAACCCATCGTCCCAGGGGAGTTCAGAGGTGCCATAGAAACTGCTCCTCCCTCTCTCAACCCCTGGAAGCGTGATGTCCTCCAGCCGGAGTGGCGCCTCTAGGCCCGGGTCGCGCCGGGGCCGGGCGGCCATCTTGGTGCATGAAGTGGGCACGCGGGCCCGGGGTGGCCGAAAGGAGAGAGGCCATGGACAGGGACGTCCGGGTCGGTGCGTGTGTCTTGGTGGGGAGGTTCGGCTGGGCCGTGCGCTTGGGCCGCAGGTACCAGGTTTCGGTGGTGTGGGGGCACGGAGGGCCATTCTACGAGGCCGGGTCCAACAGCGTGTCATCCTGATTTCCCGGCAGTTTTTGGCTCCCGGAAAATATTCTCCGTGCGGGGTGACATCGGTGCGAATCGGACTTCCTAACCGTATTACATCTTCATGAGCTTGATACATTGCTGTTTCCACCTCATTCATGGCAGTTGCTGCTTCATTTTCAACAATTGGTTGTTCAAGTGGATCTTGACTCTTGGAACTTTGACTGTCTTGAGAACTGTCTCTAGCAATCTCAGCTGCAATTGTAGCTTCTTGATCAATTTCATCATTCAACATTTTCACATAATTTGCAAAAGCACTGCATTGTATGCTATCTTTACAAGCATTAAATGAATCTTCATAGCTGGGAAAATCTCCAAGTAATTCCAGTTCTAAACGCCATGGTTTGAACATTTGCAAAAGGGCTAAATAGTAAAATTCCCTTTTATCAGCATTGTCGCAACTTAGTTTCCTGTGATTAATTACATTTCCTTTCCTTTGTTTCACCAGACATCCTTCGGAACCAATCACTGCACATTTTCCATCATTGATGTTCTCTGTAGTATTCCGTTTAAAAGTGTAGTTTTGCAGCACTTCATAGAGACACATGTTCTCAAGATGATGACTTCTGTTTGGGTAATATGTGTCCAACATATTGGTTTTCAAAATATCTGTACTTTCTGGTTCTTTTTTTGCTAAATATTCAATTTCTTGAACAGATTTCAGTACCCGATTTCGCATTCCTGCAAGACCTAGACTCACCCAAATGATTCTTCTACTTTTGGAATATAGACTTGCAGATGATAACCGATCTGAACATTCATATGCTCCAATTTCACGATGCGATAACATCTTCAAACTGAAACTGTATAATTTCTTACTTAGAGTCTTCTCGTGAGAAATCTCTTCCCACATTTCTTTCAATTCAGTCTTTTCAGATTTAGTAATGTAGGACGTTACATATCGGGCAACAGCAATGGAATTGTCCGCAACATACTGAATATCCATGTTAGCGTTGCACATGGATAAAATAACTGGATTGTAGTCATTTATGTATTTTGATTCTTCGCTTCTTAAGTTGTAGGTATTTTTCGGAGACTTTCTTGTGATGGTATGTCGCATAGCTAACATAAAACTGTTCACTCTTCCTTTGGATAATACAGGACGTGAAAATCCAAAACGATATTTGGTATAGAACTTATCCTTTGACTTGTACTTTCGTCGACAATATTTTCCACACCTATGGCTTTGGAATCGTAAGACTTGTTGTTTTAAGTTTGTATCTTCTCTGCTATTGGGTACAGCACATGTGGCATAATCTTCAATGAAAGACAAAACAGTTTCATCTGAATCTGTTCCAAATTTAGGGGCGTCCTGGATCCATAACAACATATGTATATGAGGAGCACCTCTTGCTTGATACTCCTTTCTCCAAAAGAAATCCACAACTTCTCCAAGAGGAGGATTCTTTTTATTGCAGATGAAAGACATCATAGCTTCAAATCTATGACTGAAATATCTGCATACATTAACAGGATCCAAAGAGCACAATTCTCCAGGTGTCTTGTATTCAATATTTTTTATATTGGAATTTGCCTCTCGAAGAAATTCAAGTAAATCGTCCCAAGCATACTCAGCACAGCTTAGTGTAACAAACCATGTAGGAGTTCCCAAGTTCCGTAGCATACATTTCAGCTCTCCATGACGACGGTACCAATATTCATTAGTCCCACGCTGACATGCCATCAGATTAATCAACTGAGATTCTAACTGATCATCTCTCTGATGCACTTTATCCATAAAATCCCTTGCAGTTACATTTTGCAGATGCATTCCAGTTTTTAAAATGTGATTTACTGCATATGAAAGTCCAGACAAGTCACTTTCAAACAGAAGATGAAACATATAAGGGATACATTGTCGAAATCTTGGATCTTCTGCATATAATCTTGTTGTCCGATATTCAGATGCAGGAATCTGCACAGGATGTTCATCATATCGTCCACCTTTTCCTGTTGGAAACAACTGCGGGAAACAACGAGCTTCCAAGCTCTCTTCCCATACACTCATGGGACTTCCTGTTGCTTTTTTCATTTGAAACAACTCAATCGTATTCCCCATCACCTCTTTGGAATGAAGTGGATGTACACTGTAATGTTCATAGATTTCTTCACATCTGGACATGTCCACTTTTTCTATTTGTCCACTTGACGTTTCAGTATCTTCTGCTAAATCTATTTCTTCTTCTCCTACAAACACATTTCTATAGTACTCATTATTTTTTATCAGATACAATGTTGCCTTTTGCACTTTTCTAACATCCACTAATTCTTGCCAGATTTTCTTATTCTTAGTAGGAACACCATTAACTAGAATGACTAGTGGCTCATTTTCTGCATGATCTACACCAATAGTTTCAACATTTTTCCTTAAATCTAATGGTAAATACACAACTCTTCCTTTCAATCATCTTTGCAACTCTGATGGAGGTAATTTACTTGTTATGGGCTCCATACGAACAATAGCCTGAAACGGGTGAACACATTGTATCAGAATAGACTCATACGTATTTAAATCAATCAGCTCTGGAGGAATAGCAACCAACTCTACATTGAACGGACCAAATGGTTCTGTGAACTTTCAGCTGGAGGAGTGTGCCTCTCATTGCTTGGGCATCTTTGTGGAAACAGTAACACGCGGCCTGTCCTGCCGCGGAGAGATTGCACCGCCCCTCAAAATCTGACTGGGGATCGTCTTACCGGCAACAATCGGTGAATGAACGGCGCAGCTGATCCTAGAGTGAGAAACAGGACTCCAACACTGAGGCCCACTGGAGGGCAACTATCGGTCCGTTCAATGTTTTGTGAAGCACACAGCCACTGGAGGCAAAAATAGGGTATTAAACCACAAATCCCAGCATGCTTAGCAATGAACTTACCAGAAAAGGCACACCTGAGGCCATTAAATTTAAGCAGAAACGCAAGGAAATGTGGGAACCCAGAAACCCGATGTGCTTACAAACTGCCTTTGAGGAAAGAGCGCGATCGTTCTGAAACGCGTCAGGCAACACGGACATAAATTATCAGATTTGTAGTGCTATTTCTGGAAAATAAATGGTTCTGTGAACTTTCAGCTGGAGGAGTGCGCCTCTCATTGCTTGGGCATCTTTGTGGAAACAGTAACACGTGGCCTGTCCTGCCGCGGAGAGATCGCACCGCCCCTCAAAACCTGACTGGGGATCGTCTTACCGGCAACAATCGGTGAATGAACGGCGCAGCTGATCCCAGAGTGAGAAACAGGACTCCAACACTGAGGCCCACTGGAGGGCAACTATCGGTCCGTTCAATGTTTTGTGAAGCACACAGCCACTGGAGGCAAAAATAGGGCATTAAACCACAAATCCCAGCGTGCTTAGCAATGAACTTACCAGAAAAGGCACACCTGAGGCCATTAAATTTAAGCAGAAACGCAAGGAAATGTGGGAACCCAGAAACCCGATGTGCTTACAAACTGTCTCTGAGGAAAGAGCGGACATAAATTATCAGATTTGCAGTGCTGTTTCTGGAAAATAAATGGTTCTGTGAACTTTCAGCTGGAGGAGTGCGCCTCTCATTGCTTGGGCATCTTTGTGGAAACATATGTATATATATAAAAAGCATTAACAAATTATTGAACTGCAATTCAGACTTCACAGTTTATTGTTTGGTGTGTCCGTGCAACCTTCAATACGTGGGGAGCACGATACACCAAACAAAAAAGAGAATCTTGGAGCACATGCGTGCTATAACTAAAATTGACATCAATTACCCGGTAGCCAGGCATTTTGCCGAAAAACATAACAGCAACAGTAATCTCTTAAAATTCTTCTGCCTAGATCGAGTCCCACCACTTAGAAGAGGTGGTGACAGGATAAGAACTCTTAGACAGCTGGAATCAAAATATATTTTAGAACTTCGCACTCCGGCACCGAATGGGTTAAACTGTGAGGAAGAAATGTGGATTCATGTTGGTTAGAACATCAGTCAGAGGGAAATGTGAAACTGCTAGAAATAACTGTGATATAAGAGGATGTGAGAATATCAGGTGATGAAGATTAAATATCAATGAGTGGAATAAAAAGTTTATGGTGATAAGTGAAGAAATAAGGAATTATCAATTGAAAAGAACAATAATGATATATGGTGTGGTGAAACTAGAGCATCCCAATGAATTAAGGGTATACTGTTGAAAAAAGGTTTATACACTTGTATATATTTTGAAGAAAACTTCTCCCTCCTAAAAGAAATTAATATTTTGTAAAGGAATTTGACTGATTTTAATTGTAAATATATTCAAACCTACAGAAGGATTGATAGAAACTGTGACTTAGTAAAGGCAATTGCCCATCCAGGGCGAGATCGAACATAAATGAAGCAATTTATGATGTCCATTACTGCATGCATACGTTGTTTGCCCATTCAGGGCGTAAAAAAATATAAAGACACGGTATTCCGATAAATTTAGGAATTCCCTCGATATGAAATTAGAATGTTTGTTATGTATATATGTATATATGTTGAGGTTCTGGACTTCTAAGAGTCCAGAGGTGTCAGGGAAACAACACCCGAAGACCCCTGAGTTCCCCCTGTCCCGGTGTACAAATAAACAGAGACACGGGCTTCTCGATGGCGGCGTCAAAGACCAAGCTTTATTTACTGCAGGGACACAGAAATCATAGGAACCACACAGAGGCAGAATCTACGAGACTGTTCAAATTGCATTAAGTGGGTTACTCTTTAAATACACGCAAAATGTCTTTGGGCTACATTACACGAATATTTCTCATGCCTAACCCGGTATCCCAAACAAACAGTAAATTTGACATCAAACAATAATTAGTCGTAGGTTTTCGGTATTCGATCAAGTCCTCTCGACAGTTTTCCATTCTTTGCCCGATCCTCCCCATCATAAAAATCGTAACCTCCCCATTGTAAAAGCCCAGAAGGTAAGGAGCAGAGCCAGGTGCAAAGGATTGAAATGTAGGATAAGAGGTGTTTATGGATCATAAACGGGCATGGCTACCGTCTTCGGCCTTTCAGTCGGGACAACGGACACGAGAACCAGTATAGCAGGAGTGGCCTTAGGCAAGGGAGGCAGCTTGATTCTGCCTAGTCATGCAGCGTCAGCCTTTCTCGGGGCTCAAGCTTACGTGTCCTTAACATGGTGACTCTGCCGAGGTCATCGTCCGTTCATTGACTATGTGAGGGCAAGAAACAAAATGGATGCCGTAACTAAAATGGATGCCATGACTTTAGTGACAGAATGCCCTATTTTCCAGTGAATTCATGCTACTTGCGCAGCGAAAACACTGTCATGTATATAATGGATCATTTGCGGTTCATTGGTACCAAAATCGTGTCAGTACTACGATACCGAATTCACGGGTTCGGATCGCTACAGAACCTCAGACCGTCCTTTTGCCCTTACATAGGCAATAACTCACTCTATGTCAGAGTCCATCTCTATGTTCATCAGGTCACTGATATGTTGTTGGAGCATTACTCTATCCCGTGGCGTATCTCTAAAAACAGGTGGTCTTCTTACGCATGTAGAAATGCAGAGATTACATAAGGCAGGACCACACTGAACAATGAGACAGCACGAAAATAAAAATACTAACGCAACACCAGTGACTATCAGAACCTTCCATCCCCACGCAGACAACAGGCTCCAGAACCATCCAATTAATGACCAGTCACCTTCCTCTACATGAATAGAGTCAGAAATCTTATGTAACTTAGAGATGGCCTTGTATACTGTTGGCGCATTATCTGGAATAAAAACGCAGCAACTTGATTGGATCATCTTACATACTCCACCTCGATCTGCAAGTAACACGTCAAGGACCATTCGGTTCTGTAACGTCATGAGGCGATCCGCTTGAAGCTCAGCTGTCAGGTTACTAAGAGCACCCGCCGTTTCAGTGATAGTCGATTCAACCACCCGTGTTAGTTGACGTAAGTTTCTACTGTTAGCCATAGGCCCCCAGAATGGAAGGAAACCCTTGAAAAAGTCTCCTGCTTCTTGGCCAGCAGTATCTTCTTTACTGAAAACACCTCTCACAACTCTGGTTTTGTGATAGTCCGGTGCAGCAGTATATGTCGGAGGTAATAGTTGAGCGATATAACATGAGCCTGAGAAGTCGGCAGGCAGCCATGTGTATGCTCTGTCTTGGCAAACAAAATAGGTACCCTTAGCAGCTAAGAATGCCGGGGAAGACTGTGCCGGAAAAACATATGTTTCGATACAGTCACTCTTCCCTAGTCGAGCTTTCGGATTCCTCCCATTTCCTTGCAAACAGACTTGACCTTGGTGGGGTACGACCCAGATCGGAGTTGAGCTCTTACGTTTGTTCTCACCCAGAGTAATGCCATATTCCGTAACATTCCAACCCATGTAAACTCGCAATTCATCCTTGGGAATGAACGGAGTATTATTGACATCTCTCACCATGTCAGTGATTCCTTTTACCAAGGCTCTATTAGCAGAGTTATACCGGGTGGAACGCGGAGGTCGTGGAGGATAGGTCTCTAGGGCATAAGCGAACATGGTCTGAAATGCCCAGAATGATCCATTATAACTAAAAGGCAGAACCAAATAGGGGATGCCCTTGTCCATGGTATGTGGTATCAAACCACACACCCAGCAGTTTGTTGTATTAACCACTAGTTGATGTTGGTGCAAGAGTTGAATGAAAGTGTTATTTATAAACTCAGAGCGTCGAGCTTGCTCGTGGGCAGGAAAAGGATGGAAAGAATGAAGAGAAACAACAGTCGGAGAAACAGGAGCATGGGGAGATACTGTAGATGCAACAGGTGTAAAGATTAACTGAATACCAAAAATAATTCCGCCTGCCAAAGTTATTAAAACAATTAGAAGTGTCAGAGTACATTGCATTAGAAAACATTTGCTATACAATATGTCATATAGCTTTGTCTTGTGCACATTTATGACATTAACCCGTCGTAATTCAGGAAGCTCCATCTTTACAACCGTTCGCAACGGATGGTTTGTACCTGTTAAAAACTTGCCTCTGTTTATCCTGGGAGTTCCCAAGACAAACAGAAGAAACCGACTTAGTGTCTGATTCCCTGCAAATTAAAACAAGGCACACGTTACGACCCTACGGTAACCCAGATGGCAAGGTGAGAGAAATAATAAAAAAAAAAAAAAAGATAAAAATTTTGAGCAAACTTCCTGACTGAATGGAATGCAGTAAGATCAAAACAGTTTTTAAACAGAATAGTAATTATGTAATGTCATTAGTTCATAACATGAGAACGTAGATTATATCTGCACTTTCCGGGTCTTGTCTGGTCTTGAAATAGCTGGTCTACAGGTGCGGAAATGTTCGACTCCACAGGCGACAAATGTTCACTTTGTACAGTACTTGGTTCGGGATTCAAAGGAGTAGTTCCTGCTGTGGTGTCAAAGTTCTGTGTTTCCGTTCGTGGGTGGTCCGTTATGTACTCTGCATCACTGAAAGGGATGTGCCTAGGAACAGGTTCTGTCTCAGATATACCAATTCCCTGTCTAACCCAGTTATCATAGGGGAGTGGAAGAGGGACACGCTTCGTATGGCTGGCGTGCACCCAGTTTTTCCTTCCAGCTAGGCGTACTGCAGTTCTTGTTGTGAGGAGGACCTGGAACGGACCAACGAATCTTGGCTGGAGGTTCCGGGTACGTTCAAAGTTCCGAACTACCACTTGGTCGCCTGGTTTCAACGTGTGGCCTGGACTCTCCGGTAGTTTAGGCAAGGATTCGAATACCTGTTGATGAATAAGGCTCAATTTAGCAGTCAGATCATGAAGGTAATCAATCAACATTGGGTATTCAATCTGTTTGAATTCCTTTGGCCTAGGGACTCCCCAAACATTAGCAGGGCGGCCGAACACAATCTCATATGGGCTAAGCCCTACTCGAGAGTGTACAGTCGCTCTGGTGGACAGTAGAGCTAAAGGCAGTGCGTCTGGCCAAGAGAGACCAGTGGAAGCTTGAATTTTTGCAAGTTTCAGCTTCAGGGTGCCATTGTACCCTTCAACCAAACCCGCTGATTGTGGGTGATTCGCACTGTGATATTTTTGGGAAACACCCAGACCCGCACACACACTCTTCATAACTTTCCCTACAAACTCACTTCCATTGTCCGACCAAACAATCCGTGGCATACCATACCTGGGGAAATATTCTTTTAGGAGGATTTTGGCAGTGGACATAGCAGTGTCATCCTTTAACGGATATGCCTCAATCCATCTTGAGAAGGCACAGACTACCACTAGGACGTATTTGAAATTGTTACATCTATCCATGTGGATATAATCCAACTGAATCACTTCAAAGGGACAAGAAGGGGGAGCAAAATGGCCAGTTGGGGTTGGGGTTCCCTTGCCAGGATTATGCATCAGGCATACCATACAATTTTTCACCACTCTTTCTGCACACTTAGTAATTCCATCGTTCTTCCATACTGGAGCTAACATTTTACAGATCCCTTTCGAACTGATGTGCGCCGGTCCATGCGCCATCGTGACTACTGCAAGTACATACGCATCAGGTAACATCCAACGCTGCTGCTCAGACAAATCGACCCAACATCCACTTGAATCCATTTTACCCGTTTTCTCCTTCCATTCATTCTTCTCATTTTCAGTTGCTTCATTCTGGATTGTTTTCACACTTTCAATCGTATTCTCACACAATCCTGATTCCGCAATCCATCTTGCAGACGTTGCAACATACATTCGGCTCGTCATGTTCTTGGCCGTCTCTTTGGCGACCTCATCAGCAAACGCATTTCCACGGCCAACATCATCCGTAATCTTCCGATGTGCACTGCACTTCACAATTGCAACTTCATTCGGTAGAGTCAGGGATTCCAATAGATCGCTGACTAACTGTCCATGTTGGATCTTAGTCCCATGGGACGTGAGAAAACCTCTTTCTCTCCAGAGACGCCCAAAATTGTGTGCAACGCCGAAGGCGTACTGGCTATCAGTAAACACATTCACTCTCTTTCCCTCAGCTAAAACACACGCTCTTGTTAGTGCAATTAATTCTGCAGCTTGGGCAGAATTCTGACTTACTCTTGCAGTCTCAACAATCGTACTCAAGGTCGTAACTGCATACGCGGCCGTCACATCACCATTCTGTAATTTGAAACAAGACCCATCAACATATAAAGTGCCATCTGGATCTAGTAACGGAGTGTCTTTTAAATCAATCCTACCTTTTGTTTCTTCCTCAGTTCTGAAACAACAGTCATGGGGCTCTGAATCACTCGACTCCTGAGTAGTCGGCAACAGTGTTGCTGGATTCAATATGTTGCATCGCTTGATCTGAATATGACTTGCCAAAAGCGTCAGCTCATAGCCTGATAGTCTAGCACTGGTGAGGTGCTGAGTTTTCGTTCGATTCATGAGTGTATCCACAGCATGTGGAACCATGACTACTAACATGTTGTTCATGACTAGTCCGGCAGACTGTCGAATAGACACTGCAGCTGCTGCTGTAGCTCTCAAACAACTTGGCAACGCTCTGGCTACCGGATCTAATGTGGATGAGAAATATGCACAAGGCCGCTGTTTGTCACCAAATTGTTGCGTTAATACACTCAATGCACAACCTTCTCTTTCATGGACATATAGAGTAAACGGCTTACTGTAGTTAGGAGTACCCAACACAGGAGCTGAACACAGCGCATCACGTAAGTCAGAGAAGCTCTGCTGACATTCATCAGACCATGGCAAAGGGCTCGGAACACCTTTTCAAGTCAGGGCTACCAATGGTTTCGCCATGAGAGAAAAATTTGGGATCCATTGCCTACAGTATGACGTAATACCCAAAAACGTACGCACTTCTTTCTGTGTGCTTGGTACAGTCATCTGTGAAATTGCTTTGATTCTCTCTGGGGTCAACCTTCTTCCCTCCTTTGACAAAAGATGACCTAAGTAGGTCACTTCTTGGCAACAATATTGTAGTTTAGAAGGTGACACCTTGTGATGTAAGTCTGACAAATGACGTAATAAAGAAATTGTAGCTGTTTTGCAAGTTTCCTTGTCATCAGCAGCCAGTAAAAGATCGTCTACGTATTGGATCAGAGCAACACCATGGGGTAGTACAAGGGCATCTAATTGACTCTTCAATGCTTGGCTGTAAATTGAAGGGCTCTCACAATAACCTTGTGGAGCGCGTTTGAACCTGAAGCTGCGACCTCCTAAGGAGAAACCAAAAATGTCTCTACTTTCCTCGGCTATGGGAATGCTGAAAAAGGCATTTTTCAAGTCGATCACTGTAAACCATGAAGCTGAGGCAGGAATCAACGTCAGTAATGCAGTGATATCTGGGACTACAGGAAACTGTGGAATCACTATTTTGTTAACTTCTCTGAGGTCAATCACAAATCTGTAAATTGGAGGTTTGGAAGGGTCAGTACGTTTCAAAATCGGCAGAACAGGACTATTGCAGACGTTCCCTCTAGTTTCCTCAATCACATCTTTCTGTATTAAGTCTTTCACAATCAATAAGAGTGCTTGTTCCCCTTCATTCGAAATCCGATACTGTGGGATTCGTGGGAATTTAACATTAGCTTTCAGACTTACCACATAAGGGGGAATCTCCAAGAGGCCTACATCGTTAGGACCAGTCGCCCACAGAGTATCAGGGAGAGAACGCAGCTCCGGTGGGAGCTTATCCATCGACATATACATTGGAGAGATGACTCTTTTGCCTAATGTGAGCTGTACTCCTGAAGGGGAACAGTACAGTGTCGCGTGCAGGCGTTTCAACAGATCTAAACCAAGCAGATTCTCATTACAACCGGTTGTTAAGATAAGGGGTGCTTCTAGTTCGCATGGCCCAACAGATATTGACAAAGGACTAGAAACAGGATTGTGAACAGGGGCGCCTGAGAAACCTACTGAAGTGTTCGTTAACCCCTTCGGTGCTCATGACGGAACGGTTCCGTCATGAGCCACGGTTGAGCTGTGCTCATGACGGAACCGTTCCGTCATGACCACGCCCGCGCAAGATTCCGTCAGCACAGCGGCGGAATCTGCGCAGCATGGAAGGGGTTAAGCCAGACAAAGGTGCGCCAGGGAGTTTCGCATGCATAATTGAACTTTTTGCCGCACCAGTATCCAACAGAAACGGTTCGACCACGCCTGAGGTAACTACTGCGACATAAGGTCCACTCTGATCAACTGGAACTGATACTACTCCCTCTCTTTGCCTGCGGCTGTCCTAGTGCTCGCTTCTTTGAATCTCCTCATTATGATCATAGTAATCTTCAACATGGTACTGTGGAGATCTACCTGTTTGCGCAGATTGTGCATTTCGCTGATCGAAATAATTCGATTGGCGATCAGCCTGTGGTGTCATTGTACCACGTCCTCTACCTCTAGGAGCTTGCATGGTCCCAACATTACCTCTCTGAGCTGGGACACCACTAGTTTGTGGGTGCAGTACTGGACATTCATTCTTATAATGACCCTCCTTTTTACAATAAGCACACTGATTCCATGCTAACTGTTGTCGCGGAAAACTATAATTAAATCCTTGGGCCGTCCCTTGCTGGAATTGTGGTTGTGGCTGAAACTGGGGTCGCTGCCGTAAATCTGACTGATTCGAACGAGGCGGATACGCCTGTTGCAGAAGAACTTTAGTCTTTAAATCTTTTGTTTTCTTTTCTGACTTTTCCTTCTCTTCTTTCTCTCTATTCTCGTGATACTGAGCAGTTGCAAGTATCTGTGCTGTTGTCGACACTGCCCATGCACTTTCAGAATCCTTTAACTTGTTACTAACCTCAGGTAGTAAATTAAACACGAATTTGTCGACAAACAATCTCTGGCCTCCCTCAGTACTCATATCTTGCCCACTGTGGTCTACGAAGGTCTCTTCAAATCTAGTAAAGAAGTCAGAGACGCTTTCGTCCTTCTTTTGCTTGCATGCCGATAATTTATCCCAATTGACTCGTAACCCTGGCATCAGCGTTTTCATTAGAGTAATTATTCTGCCAGGTAAAGCAGCAATCAGAGGTTCAGGTTTAGCACCGCCAATTTGTTGCGCATCTGCCGCTATAATAGCTGCCCAATCACCTCCTAAGGCGACTGGGTGGTTCTCTTGCCGAATTTTTGCCCATATAGGCTGTGGCACCACATTACCAAATAGCATTTCAATGTCTGCTAAATTCATGACACACGCTTGAACTGTCTGCGTTAACTCTTTGTAATAACCAGCAGGATTTTTACGTGGGTCTGGTAATGCTTGTTTTACGGCTAATACTTCGGCCCGTTTCCAAGGGATGTGTATCCACACTCTCTGGAAATGTGCCGGAGCAGCTGCAATACCCAAGTTCCCATCAGCTGCAACTGCATCACGCCATATCGGTGGAACTTCCCTCATCGGATATTGACCTCGTTTTTTCCTAGTAGTACTCGGTGAACCATCAGGGTCTCTTGTCGCTCGAAGTGGGGACTCATCCCTATAAGCTAAAATCAGTTCTATCGCTCCCCTTACTTCTGGACCTATCACCATTCCTGCGGCAAATTTCTGTTGAATATTTGTCAGGTCAGAGGGGACGGAGTCTAAATCATCATCTTCCCATTCTTCACGTACAAGAGAACACATCACGTCAAAAACATAACGTTGGGTTGGTTCATTCCATTGCATAAAGGTATCTAACACTCTTTGTGCATCATACTTCGCAGCTTTCGACATCCACCTAAGAGCTGTCGAATCTAACGTGTCTCGTTCCTGGGGACCAGGAAACTGGCTACGTCTCTGTATAGAGTCAGAAACGGGGGTCCCAATTACAGACCTGTAGAGAGGAGTTAAGATATTAGTTACAGAGTCGGTTATTTTCCGACGAACGGAAAGTGGAGTCAGAATCTTCACAGGGTTCGGGGACAGAACAGCTGAAGCAGATGAAATAGTAAGGGTAGGAGTAGCAGGTAAAGCAGTTTGCGAAACGACAGGCAAAGGCGGAACGGGCGGCGCCCCAAGAAGAGGGGGTGCCGAAGGAACATTGACCACGGGAATGGTAGGAGCTGGAATCAAAGGAAGTGGAGCAACTATTCCAGGCTGACCAGCAGCTGGCTGTACAACAGGTAGCAACTGTGGTACTGTAATACCCTGTGCATACGGTGGGGGTGAATTCAACAGGTAAGACAACAGAGGATCCTTTTCATGATCCTCCATCGGCTTAGTAGGACAAGATGGCAATACAGGGTAACATTTATCAATTGCCAAATTATATTTTCTATTCTCCATCTCCATTGCTTTCTCAGTCTCGTTGACATGCAGCTGCCTAGCAGACTCCATTAAAGTCAACCCTTTCTCTTTCTGTTCTTTCTTCGTTTTCCTAATTTCTCTCTGTTTGGCTTCTTTGCGCCATACGCGAAAAGAATCAAACATTGCCGGCCGGGCTTTTTTCTTGAACAACTTCATTTCTAGATGGTCTAGTATTTCCGTTTCGAAACTACCATGCGGTGGCCAACTAAGGACACCATCTTTTCTGGTATAACGGACCCATACTTCATTATACGCAATAGGACCAACACCATGTTTACAATAGAGCTCATATGTAGGAGTTCCAATCGGAGGAACCAAACACGAATCCTCCAACCGGGAATCCCCGTTGCAACGTAACCAGGACAAGAAACAGTTACTACTGGTAGTCATGACAACAAAGACAAATTCTAACCAAAACACGCAGAGAACTTAGGCCTACCAAAATGAACCAATACCAAAACAAAGATTATCTAAACAAGAGCAACCAATGATAATCTACAAACTTAAACCAGAGCAACAAGGAACAACCAAACTGAGCGTAGCCCACTTAATACTTAACTGAAATGTGGAAGACGTCACCAAGGAGAACCCGTCTACGTCTCGCCGTACTAAGGTCTGCACCTCGGGTCCAAGACAGGGCGACAGTCAAGGCAGCGGTCCTCTGTAGCCGTCTGGGAACGGGAACCCTCGTGGAAGAGATCGTCGGGCCACTTTTACGACATGCAGGGATCGATGCAGCGGGTTACCTCCCTCCGGAATCTTCACACGAAACTTCTCGAACTTTTCAGGCTTTGGACCGGTACAGGATGACGTCGCCCCACATTGGGCGCCAATTTGAGGTTCTGGACTTCTAAGAGTCCAGAGGTGTCAGGGAAACAACACCCGAAGACCCCTGAGTTCCCCCTGTCCCGGTGCACAAATAAACAGAAACACGGGCTTCTCGATGGCGGCGTCAAAGACCAAGGTTTATTTACTGCAGGGACACAGAAATCATAGGAACCACACAGAGGCAGAATCTACGAGACTGTTCAAATTGCATTAAGTGGGTTACTCTTTAAATACACGCAAAATGTCTTTGGGCTACATTACACGAATATTTCTCATGCCTAACCCGGTATCCCAAACAAACAGTAAATTTGACATCAAACAATAATTAGTCGTAGGTTTTCGGTATTCGATCAAGTCCTCTCGACAGTTTTCCATTCTTTGCCCGATCCTCCCCATCATAAAAATCGTAACCTCCCCATTGTAAAAGCCCAGAAGGTAAGGAGCAGAGCCAGGTGCAAAGGATTGAAATGTAGGATAAGAGGTGTTTATGGATCATAAACGGGCATGGCTACCGTCTTCGGCCTTTCAGTCGGGACAACGGACACGAGAACCAGTATAGCAGAAGTGGCCTTAGGCAAGGGAGGCAGCTTGATTCTGCCTAGTCATGCAGCGTCAGCCTTTCTCGGGGCTCGAGCTTACGTGTCCTTAACATGGTGACTCTGCCGAGGTCATCGTCCGTTCATTGACTATGTGAGGGTAAGAAACAAAATGGATGCCGTAACTAAAATGGATGCCATGACTTTAGTGACAGAATGCCCTATTTTTCAGTGAATTCATGCTAGTTGCGCAGCGAAAACACTGTCATGTATATAATGGATCATTTGCGGTTCATTGGTACCAAAATCGTGTCAGTACTACGATACCGAATTCACGGGTTCGGATCCCTACAGAACCTCAATGTATATATGGATTTATTTTTGGAACTTCAGGTATAGGAATAATTATTTCTGTACTAGCTCAAAATGGCCGCCATTAGATCTGCCTTTTGAAGAGTTCTATAAACGTGACAGTCCTCTTTCTGTTGTAATCTGAAATGACGTAGGTTGAATAATGAATACTTAAACTGTGCAAACATAGTGTGCGTTGACATTGACAAAGGCCAGCATGGCCGAAACGCGTTTGTCTGCCCTTGAAATGGAATAAAAAGAAATTTGAAATACCATCGAGAGTGTGCGCCACGTTCTTGTGTCCTTGACGAGGAAACGTTTGGAGAAATATATATATATATATATATATATATATATATATATATATATATATATATATATATAAAATTCCTAAACTTATTAGAAACAGTCACTGGATGATGTCATCAGTGATGTCGTCAGTGATGTCACTGACCATGTCATGAGTGATGTTATATGTGACGTCATCAAGTACAAAACGGAAATGGTACGGAGCAATTAATATATAGTTTTTAATTTTGAGTAGAGCACATTCAATTACCTTCTTTTCATTTTCTGTTTTTACAAACATATTTTCCAAATAATAAAGACACAATATACAATGGTGCCGATCAATGGATGCTGACGACTGCGGTGGAAGATTGTGAAAACATTTCTATGATCTCGGAGGGCTGACCAGGAGACAGTAATTCTGATTTGCCCATAGAGAAGCCATGGCACACATTTATGAATTGTTTCCCCTTTTGAGAGAGAGCCTTTAGGTGGTTTCTCCGAGTGTTTGAGGCACTTGTTATGGCACAGCAGATCAGGATCTGTAATACAAGTGACCCGTAAAAGAATTGATTCTTGTTCCATTGCCCTTGTCCTGAAGGAGGCCAAGAAGATTATCTAAGGCATTTATTAAGGAGGCGTCATTTTTGAAATTACAAAGAATGGTTTAATAATTCTTTTTGTGACACAATAGAGCTATAGGAAAATAAGGCCTCTTGCCTTTGACTATCTCTGCGTGTATCACCCAGAATAAATGTGTGAACACTAGTATCATTCTTTCCGGGTATTGGCAATGGCTAGTTTAAGTGTATAGTTTTGTATATACTTTTCTCCCGTTATTTTGTATGTTCTTTGTCCATTGATCGGCGCCATTGTATATGTGTGTATATTAATTGGAAAACATGTTTGTGAAAAACAGAAACTGAAGAGAGGGTAATTGAATGTGCTCTACTCAGAATTAAAAACTAAGGTGCCAATTCTGATCCGGGTCGGAAAGCACTCCGACCGAGCCGGATCCGGAGTGTTTTCCGACTGAGCCAGAGTCCTGCAGTCCGACCGAGCACGATGCGGCCGTATGCTGCCGGACTCGGTTCGGTCGGACTCCCATAGAAGTCAACGGGAGCTGGTCGTACGACACGTACATGGGCTCCCATTGGATGAATGGGTACGTCGCGGACAAGGGCGCCCCCTACAGTGGGTACGCATCGGTGCCATCCGCACCGTACATGCCTGTGTTGGGGAGACCCATGGGTCTCCCCCTGTGTCAGAGTCGTAGGGCTGTGGGCGACAGGGGGCAGGACACGGACCTCCAAAGGCAACCACCTGGACGATTTGCGAGCCGGACACTCCGGCTCGCACAGGCTGTCTGACGCGTGCAACGTACTGGCTCGGTCGTGAATCTCATCCATTGCACGCCATGGTTAGCTTACGACCGAGACATACAAAGCAGTATGGACCCGGAAACGACGGGGTCGGTGAATTTCATGTCACTCGCATCGTACTTGCTCGCTCGTGCAGCTGTACGATTCGGCTGGAAAACACGCGTACGGCTCATAGTTTTTCCGGCCGGATCGCGTTCGGTGCCCTTCCGACCCGGATCGGAATCGGCCCTTATATATTAATTCCTCCGTACTATTTTTGTTTTGTACTTGATTATGTCCCATACCCCGGTATAGGAGGGTGATTTGGGTATACCCCGTATATATGCATGATATGTGACATCATCGGCTGTGCATTGCGGGGGAGCGGGCTATAGTTAGCTCAGCTAACTACAACGGCTGAATTTCTCTGGTTTTGTATGAGTGAAATGTCAGACTAACTAAAATGTCCCTCTAACCTTTGGTTCTTTAAGTTTTTTGTAAAAATGATGAGAAGGCGGCAGGGTAGGTAACTATAACTGCTGACTATCTATGGATTTGCACGAGTGAAATCTGAAAGTAACTATAACATCTCTGCAGTTATAGTTACCTGAGTCAACTATAACTTATGGCCCGCCATGTGCTGCTAATGACCTCACATATTACATTAGTCATGAAATGGTCAGTGATATCAGGATAGTGATGGAAAATCTGATCAAGGAGTGGGGGAGTTGGGGGATGTTACCAAACTTTTTTTATGTCTGTCTGTAAAAAGTAAATTAAAATAAAAACAATGAGCATTGGCAATGCTAAGCGATCTCGCCTGTATTTTTGTGGGCAAATAAGAAAATAGGGGAGTGGAGTGACAAAGCTTCCAAATGGTCTTTTGTCATATGGTACTTCTCAAACCAGTCCTGACTTAGGGACATACAGTTTCATGTTTTCAGGCTGTATCAAGTTTAATATGATAAGGATGGGATTACAATTCAAGATATGTACATGAAGCGAGCAATAGCAAATCACACACCAAGCAGACATGCTCTGCCAACACTTAATTCAAACCCCACTAGGGTGACCAACAGTCTATAAATTTCACAAACCGTCTGTTATTTTAGTATGATGTCTGTAAGGTGTCCAAAATTTGGGGTCACCCATTATATTTACTAAAATCAAATTGGTGAATTTCAGGAAGGTATGCTGTTCCCCTTCGAGAGGCAACATGAGTTTAAAAGTTTCCACTCTGGGCCGCTCACACTTATCTTTTAATCTGTTGACTGAGGCTGCCTGCAGCAGCCCCTCGCGGACCTCACAAAGACTGTGGACTTGCCAATTGTCATTTTGAGACTGAAGATGATTATCACAGATAGAATGACAATGGGCCCTATTATAGTGAAAGCATGAGGTGTGCCTTATCCTGCACAAATCTTGATTGCAGAAAGGGCCTGAGGTCCCGTTGCAAATCTGCGTGCATACTGAAAAACTGTGAAGTGTGATTGTCTCAAACTTATATACCCTTATTTTGGTTGTCTATTTACTTATATACTATTTTGCGACCTCCTCTGATATGTCAGTAAAACGTATGTTGTGTCCCAAATTTTTGTCCTGAATTTTGAGCTTCTGACCTGATTTTTTACACTGACCGTCCTTAATTTGCACCCATGCCAGTTGGTCAGCCTAAACCCCACACCATTTAGTCTTGGTTACTGAACAATGCCTCTAGGTTTCTATTGCTTCTAGATTGATTTCCCCACAGTATTACCTGGTGGCTAAACAGTGCCCTCAGGTGTTTGTTTGTCTCTCTATTGTTTATGGATGAACTGAAACTTGACTTATTTAACCTAGCCAACTATAGGACAATCGCTAGTGGCACACTGCTAGGAAATGGATTTTAAAAGTTGCGTTCTCCAAGACACCAATGTTGATGAAGTCAACGATCAGTATTCTAAAATTAATCTTCTGGATGTACACCATGCATGTCTTCTTTTGGTGGTTTAACAGTGCTTCCACCTGGTTGCTTCCCCGTTGCTTTTGGTTGAAAGCTATACAGTACTCTTTTAGAAGTCGGTAGACTACGATATCATACAGTATGATTGAGTGTATGCATAAGGTTGGTGCATGCACTCATGCATATGCTTGCTGGCTCAAAAATTACATGACCGCTGTCAAGACCTCAGACATGAGCACTCGCATGACCTTAGATGTGACGTCCTGCATGGCAGCCTGCATGGACAACTCCATAACAGCCTCAGAGCACACTGCATGAAATATAATAATATGCATGACAGTTTGTAACATATTTATAAAAGTTTACGTGACAAATTACATCCCATACTGCTTCCAATTGTGATACAAACCTGTGATAAACAGCCTGACAAATTGTAACTCCATATACATGACAAAGACACTTATGTTGTATGCTTCCCACAGAGTAGTGAGCTACCTGTCCGCAAAGTGCTTCAACGCCTCAGAAGGGACAGGAAGCGCTACACAAATGTCACTATAATACAATAAAGTACATTAGTAGTGAGAAACCGAGCTCCATTTTTATGAGTTGCTATGTTGTGCAGCTTCAAAATACAGGCCAATGATTAAATGAGTACAACCATCAGGGGAGGCCTTTATAGACAGACTGCATTTGGTATAACAACGCCAGGGTGAGAGATGTACGAGTTCCAGTGATACATCAGATTTGGATGTTGGATCCCGAATTAGCCCTTTAATCTCACAGAGAGCTTCTATATTTCAGTGGCCGCATAGTTGGGAACCACAAAAACAAAAAAATATATAGGCGATAAAGATGCAGACATGGCCTTGGCGACAGGAAAGGGAACATCAGTAAAAGGCTCTAATGTACGTTTGAAACAGAACCACTGTGGCCAGAAGGTGGCACCGTTTTCACTGAATTATGACATTTACGAAGTTTGAGATGGCACAATAGGCATTGAAAGTAGAACTATCGGTAGTTCGCAGCGTCTTCCAATAGCAAATGAAAGTGTCATGACATCAGAACAGAATTGAACGTATAGGTGACATTAAATTAGATTGAAAATAGATTATTTCGGCAATTTAAATAATTCAACAAAACATCTGAAATAAATTATAGGGTTTTCAAAAGCAATGCCAATGTACTGAAAAAAAGAATGAGAAGAGAGAGAAAAATATAACCAGCCATACATGCAGTTTATTTGGCGTGAAGTAAAAAGCGGGCACTGCAAGATAGCCTTCTCACCTTTTGAAATCTTCACATGAAATATAGAAACATCTGTGAAATGCCATGGGCTGATTCAAAACATGATGGGGTGTCTATCCAGCCAAAGTCTGAAAGGGGCTTACAAAAACCACAAATATTTGAAGAGGGCTGCCCAAAAGTTGCTTTTTAGAATGTCCTATTGTGCTTGTATTGTGAGTTCTGTTGACATAAGCTCTCTGTAGGATGATCTAATAGGCAGTGACAACGCAAATAGATGAGTCTTTGAAGTGCAAGAACCTAAATACTTCTTTCTATAAAGTCATTAACCCATCTGTCCATTCACTAAGTTATTCACAATCCAAGACCTATCACTCTATCTCGGCACTCATGCATCTATTCATCCAACTAGTGCCTCATTCATGCATTTATCCACTCACCCTTCTGTAGTAAAGTACTTGTCAGCTATTCTCCACTGTACTGCTCTGTTAGAATGTTGCATGACATCATAGAATGCCTGGGTGCCGCTCTGGGTGAGATTGTCAGTTGGTCTACTCAGGCTGAGCTGTAAGGAGCTTGCTCCTGGTGGGGCTATCTTTGTATCATCTATCTTATCCTACTATCCTGACCACCTATGCTGGAACCAAGCTACTAATAAAGAAGTAACCTACATGAACAGATGGACTCTGTATCATCCTTTACAACAATTTTGGCGACGATCTGAAGAACTTACGTATGAATTAAGGACTAAAGACAACTAAGGAACCAAGGAACCAAAAGACAAAGATCTATGGACATTAAGGACTTTCAAAATGTCAATTGAAAGTCAGAGGTAACGCCCTGGCCAGCCCCACCAGTGTCCTGTACGATCTGGACAGCCTGCAGTCTGGGCGTTTGTATTCATATCACTGTGGAGCCTGCTGTCACCTGTAAGAGTTCAGGAGGGAACAGTCTCTCTGGAAACAAGCCTGCGGTATCCCCTTGCTTTATTTCAGCCCCAGCCTGCCTGCAAGTGTCGTTTCTTGTCTGCACCCTCAGGGAATTGCCATCAAAGTCTCATTGTGAGAGCAGCAATGTATTTAAAAAAGGGAGAGAGACTTCTGGTGTCATTTTGAGCATCTTGCAGTGAACAATCTTTATTCATCTGGTGAGGAAGTCGGCTGTTACTCTGTTTGGCTGGTGTGACGGAGAGCTACATGCAGCTCAAGCCATTGGATCTGTGACAAGACCTGCAGTGCCTGGGTGCCTCTGTGGAGAGATCAGCAAGCTGGGATTGTTTGGAGCAGCGGAAAGCTGCACACAGTGCAAGCCATCTGATCGGTGACTGCGTCTTGCTCCTGTTTTGCTGTGGGTCTCGTGTGGTGTAAAGCGGAGCGTTTTGGATTAACTGACATTCGTGGGGCTGCGTGTGTTCCCTAATTGGCTTTGCTGTAGTGGTGCCATTTCTGGGGTGAGACCGTTGGCTGTTTAGCCGTTCGCCATGCTGTGCGCATCTTTTGAATGTATGTATATTCGCCGCGAGCACCAGCATGCGCGCACTTACCTCCGTCACAGACCCCTAAAGTTCTTCCGACATTCCCGCATCTGCTCAGCTGCTCCTGGGCGCTCTCCAGTGCATGCGTGCCGTGAGCCACCCTGCGTGGCGTCAAAAACGTGCCGTCATCTTGTGCTTGGTAATAGCACATACAGGGTCTCTTGGTATTCTTTGATGATGTTTTCTTTGCCAACCACGTTTTTTGCTTGAGCGGTTGGAACTTCTTTATTCAGAATTGCCATGGATTACGACATTTCGACAATGGACACGTTTTGGTGTGTGGTGTAAGGTTTCGAGGACAACAAAATTACCCGATCGACCTTCCAATATGACTCGCGCTCAACGGGCAGAGTGTCACAGAAAGGGGAGGACATTCCGCAATTAACGATGAGGTAATGGAATTTACGATCAAGCGTGTGATGGAGCTTTGTACGTTGTGGCAATTAATTTCAACGGCGGAATTCAGTAAAAAAGACATAAAGGGACTCAAGTGCTCTACATTGTATGCTGGTAGCTGCGGGAGGCCTTGTGTGGAGTTCTCGGGTGAAAAACCGTTCACCGCAGCATAACGATTTCTCCCTGGTTATAATGTCTTTAACATTTCCTCTTTAGAAGTTCTTGTATTGGTGTGTAAGTTGTGGGGGGAACTCATTACTTCAATTTCATACGTAGAGTGTACCCATTTCGTTGGGGAGGTTGTGGGTGTAGTCAATGTTTTTAATTTTGTAGTCTTTGTATATAGAGTGTACCCATTTCGTTGGGGAGGTTGTAGGTGTAGTCAATGCCTTTATTTATTAGTCTTCATACATAGAGTGTACCCATTTTTTTGGGGGGGAGGTTGTGGGGGTAGTCAATGTCTTTAGTTTCGTAATCTTGGTTTATAGAGTGTATCCATTTCGTTGGGGAGGTTGAGGGGGTAGTCAATGCCTTTAGCTATTAGTCTTCATACGTAGAGTGTACCCATTTCTTTGGGGAGGTTGTGGGGGTAGTCAATGCCTTTAGTTTCGTAGTCTCGGTATATAGGGTGTACCCATTTAGTTGGGTAGGTTGTGGGTGTTGTCAATGCCTTTATTTTATGAGTCTTCATACGAAAAGTGTACCCATTTCTTTGGGGAGGTTGTGGGGGTAGTCAATGCCTTTAATTTCATAGTCTCTGTACATAGAGTGTACCCATTTCTTTGGGGAGGTTGTGGGGGTAGGCAATGCCTCTATTTTTAGTTTTCAGTTTTCTTGGGTGCGTGTACCCTATCTAGGGGAGGTTGTTTTGTTTTCATGGGTTAGTACCCTGTCGTGTTCCTTGGTGAAGTTTGTGGTTGGTTTCTAATCTTATCTTGGGTCTTCCTTTCATGTGGACACCATGCTCCGGTCGAAGTCTACCTGCGTGGAATTCGTGGCCAAGGGTTTCACGCTTGTACAACTTTGAGTGGGA
The DNA here is from genome assembly GCF_964204655.1 of Triturus cristatus. Classification (NCBI taxonomy): domain Eukaryota; kingdom Metazoa; phylum Chordata; class Amphibia; order Caudata; family Salamandridae; genus Triturus; species Triturus cristatus. The sequence continues at coordinate 463,877,491 of NC_140594.1, forward strand.
AGCTTTTTCGTTAGTGTTTAGACCTCTTTAAGTGTCAGCATGCCTTCTACCAAGGGACCTCGTGTTTCTTTACAGAGTGTTTCCTCTCTGGAGTATATTTGTTGTTGTGGTGGCACTCTTCTTGTTATCTAGAGTGCTTAGCCACTATTGTATCTCTTTGTTGGGCATGTTGTTTTCTCCCAAGGGTCTGTGTTTTACACCCACTTTTGTTTAACAGGGTGTCTACCCTGTGGTGTACCCGAGTGTGGGGAGGTTGTGTGGGTGACCGCCTTTCTTTGTTGCAGTGTTTTTATCTAAGCTGCTGTGTTTTCCCTAAGGGAGGGGGATGGGGCGTGTAGTAATGTTGTTTGCGATTTTAAGGTTTAACATCTTAACACATTTCTGTTCACGCCAGTGGAATTCATGATACCTCATGTAATACACCTGTGGATATGTGCACCTCATTGTTGCACCTTCTTGCTAAAGATTTATTGGGGTATCTCATTTGTCTTTACTTTTACTTCTGTTGTTCCCTAAGGAAAGAGGATGTGTAGTAAAGTACTTGTCAGCTGTTCTCCACTGTACTGCTCTGTTAGAATGTTGCATGACATCATAGAATGCCTGGGTGCCGCTCTGGGTGAGATTGTCAGTTGGTCTACTCAGGCTGAGCTGTAAGGAGCTTGCTCCTGGTGGGGCTAACTTTGTATCATCTATCTTATCCTACTATCCTGACCACCTATGCTGGAACCAAGCTACTAATAAAGAAGTAACCTACATGAACAGATGGACTCTGTATCATCCTTTACAACACCTTCCATAATAGCACACACACAAACCACCAATTAATGAAGAGGTACTTTCCGTTTTCAGCTAGTTTAAGAACCTGTTTCCATTTGTGTCTGACTACTAGTTTAAAAGGGATGTAAAACTTCTTTTGGAAGTGTGTAAGTGCAAGTCTAAGAGGCAGGGTTATATTGCTATCGGTTGTGTAATACTGCTACTCTGTACCGCTGTGTTAAGTGTGAGAGTGCGTAAGTAGTGTGTGCCTGATTTGTTTATGTTGGTTCCTTTTAGGAATAGTGCAAAAGAGCAAAACATAGTAGAATATACCAGAAAATAAATCACAGTGGTTAAGATGATTATTTTATTGTGACTGATCCTTAACTTTACATCTGTACATTTTTTGCTACTCTATAAATAATACACACTATAGATTATGCGTCTGGCACTGCACTTCCAGAAGCACATCTTCACCACACACAAAAAATGAAAAAGAATGTTCTGTTGTGATGTAACAAGAAAAGGATTATGTCTTGCTGACTTTTAACGACCCACCCCTTTAAGGAGGCTGCATGTGTTGAAACGCTTGCCAACTTTGGATGAAATCCGATGTACTCAATTGTGGGCAGTACGTATACAGTGTTGGAAAGTGGGATATCAGTAGTGGTAAATATAGATCTACCACTAGCAGTAAGACCACTAACACAATATAGGGCTCAGTATAGGTCTTAGAAAATTATTTCCATGCTCAACCCTTGGTAGCTTGGCTGCGAGCAGACATGCTTAACTTCAAACACAGGTATGTAAAGCATTTAAAAACAGCAATTCAGTAAATAATTAAGACACCACACAAAATAAAAACCCAACAACAATTTATAAAAATAGGAAACATTTTTATCTTAAAAATTATACCAAAATTAAAAAAATCCTATGTAGGGAACCAGAGTTATGATTTTGTAAAGATTTAGCACTATATAGCACATAGACAGCTATAGCACCTATTGGGACATCTGGCTGCACTAGACCTGGACAAAGTCAAACTTTCAGGCCACCGCGAAGGAGCCCTGCACAGCTACCACTCGCGGTGGGTCTCAGTCAAAGTTTTTACCTTCGGACTTAAAAACTTTCTGAGGCCCCATTCAGCAAAAGACTCACTTTTCCTGTTTGAGCACTGGCACACCTCAAAACAGGTACAATGGGTGAAAACAGAGAAAGTGCACCCAATTACATAGAATGTGCTGCCCAAGGGCAGCTGAAAACTCATGACGCCCTGGAGGATTCACATTCAAGTGAAATACGGAGCGGCTGTAAAGTTGCTGCTCTGTGTTTCACGGTGCAGATGGCAACCCGTTTGCACTTTCAAGGGGGGATTAGAGATCCCCTTGCAGGCGGGTGAGTCAGTGATTTCTGGGGCGTCCATAGGACCCCCTTTTTACCCTCCAGAGGGCTGCTCCCAGGGGGCGAACTGACAAAGTGCCACCTTTTAGGTGGCGCACGGTCAGTGTGCCTCCTGAGAGCTTTTTTGCCTCTGTGCCCGCGGCTGTAATACAGTACGGGTGCAGAGGCCAAGGGCTTCCCTCATTTGCATGTGGCATACCCCCATGAAAATGAAGGAAAGCCCTCTTGAGAAAGCGCTGTGCAGCAGTGCTTTCAGTATTACAGAAGGTGTCGATCAAGCGTCTGCAGACCCTAATGTAATACCAAAGTGCACCGGTGTTTCGCAAAGTGGGCACGTTGTGCCCCCAGGGCACTTAGTGTAATACGGCACCAAGAGCTTTTCTTCCTGGGGTACATCGAAGCTCTCAGCAAGTCCAGATTCGGTGAGGGTTTGACAGCTTGCCTTGCGAAGAACTTCCAGTCAAGCTTGATGTCTGACCTCCGGAGCTTTACAGGAGAGAAGAACCAGGGTTCCAGGCCTGCTCGCAGTTGATGTTGGACGGCTTGACTCTCGTGGTGGTCCTGGTCACCTCTTCTACATTCAGACTTAGAAACTTTTACGGAGCTTTTTCTTCAGGTGTCCCTCGCTGCTGTTCACCAGGCTGGAATTAGCTTGGATTTCAGCCAACTCCCGGTCAAACTCTGGTAGTCGGACCACTGGAGCTTTTCAGCAGGATGAACCTGGATGGCAGGACGGCTCGCGGTTGGGAGTCGCAAGCTTGGCTGGACAGGTTGAGTCGGTCTACTTATGGAGCTTTTTTCCAAGGTGGCCCCGAACTTCTTGAACTTCTTCCTGAAGTTCCTTTGAGGGTCCCAAAGTGTCCCAAAATCTTACTCCAAGGGTCTGGAATCTCCAAGATGGTCCCTGAAAGTTTGAGACTTCAGCTCCCACAATCCACTTGGACAAGACCCTAACAAATCCTCTGGTAATACTTCAAGCTGAGGATTCTTGGAGGTGATGGTCTAGGTGAGCTCCGTTTACCTGTAGTTGCAGGAAATCCAATCTTTAGTCCTTTTGCAGCAGGTTTGATCCACAGGGCTGTACTACCAGATTGTGCAGTAGGCGCAGTCAGTCAGAGTGCCAGGCCTTCTTTTTCCTTATCTTTCAAGCAGAAGATCGGAGAGGCTCTGCCCCTCTCAGATACTTATTCCAAGTTATCTCGGTTAATCAGGAAGGTACTCCTGTCCAATGAGGTACCTGGCAACATCCCAAGGTATGACAATATCCTCCAAAGTGTGGCACTATACTCTCCCAGAGAGTACCTTTTTTCCAAAACTCAATATGGCTGATTTCCCAGCAGAGAAAGAAGAGCTGGCTAAACACACCTCCAGGTTTGGTAAACTCCATATTGCCCCTCCCCCTTGGATCTGCTCATTCCTTCCTTAATCCTACCATCTGGCTGGGTTAATAAAGTAGAGGTGTAAATGAAGCTGGTCCCTCCTGACTGTGTCCTCCTTCTATTGAAGAATATTGTTTACAACCCCTCCCCTTGACTCTGGCATTACTATGCTCAGCACCTTTTCTTTCCAGAAGGATTCCCTAACCCCAGGGGTCATTTATCAACTCTTCAATGCAGCCTGGCTAATCCACTTAACTCTGTCCGATCGGGACAGACTACTGTAAGGATGAATTTTGCCTTACAGGCAAGAACGTCTTATAACTTCTTGTCTGCACATTTTAGGATTCATTTCACAATAGCATAGTGTTGCATTTTTCAAAACCTTTCTTTTTTTTTTTTTTTTTTTAATTTTTATTTTTGAATTTTTAAAGAATCAGCATTGGTGATATAACAGTTTCATAATATTAACATTTGTTACATGATACATAGAAAAGAGACTTTAACCCAAAGAAAAGACAGTCGGTCATAGCTGCAAACAGTGGAAATTCAGCGTAAAGGATAACAAATTTAATCATATCCAGTTCTTAATTGGAGCCCATAGTGATAGTCCAAATTTCTTTTTCTCCCTGCCTTTAAGTTTGTACAAAGCGGTTTCCAACTTATACAGAGAGAGTAATTTAGTCATCCACATACTAAAAGACGGTGGATCGGGGTTTATCCATTGGGAAGTGATACATAATCGGAGAATTACCATACATAGAAACAGAAATCCTTTCTCAGGAGCAGAGCGGGTTCTAACATTTGCATCAAACTCGACACCAAACAAGACTAGTTGAGGTGACAGATTAACTGAGATGCCTAGACTTATATTCAAGAAGTTTTGTATCTCCTTAAGCCAAGGGGAGATAACGGGGCAGTCATATATCATGTGGACCAAATCTGCAGCCCTTAAAGTGCATCTGGGACAGAAGACCCCTCGATTTGCCCCCCATTTAGCTACCTTAGCTGGAGAATAGTATAGGTCAAAGATAGCCATGAAATATTGACTCTTATGCCTACCTGAAAATAATAGCCGATCGGCTAGATTAAATACGGTTTGCAGGTCAACCCCTGTTATCCCCAACCTCATCTCCCAGCGGTGCTCATATAAAGCAAGGTCATCCTGTTGACATGCAGTCATAATTTTGACAAGTTGAGAGATCTTACATCTCCCTTTTACACATTCAAGTATCGAGTTCTTTTCCAGGCTAATCTGTCCTTTTAACTCTAAATTGGCTAAAAAGCTGCGAATTTGGAGGTATTTAAAGAAGTCTGTATGTGGCAGCCCAAATCTTTCTTGGAGTTCTGCAAATGAGATTAATTGTTTTCCTATATGAAAGTCACCAATGGATCTGACACCCTGAGCGCTCCACCTCCTCATTATATAATCAGAAAAAATTGTAGGAAGTTTGCCTGATATTCCCACAGGCATATATCGATTATATTCCTTAAAAGAAAAATGTTTACAAATTTTTGACCAGATTGCTACAGCTGCAGCTAGAATCTTGAAACGTGTCTTTTTGTAATAGCTGGGCTCAATAAACTTAAAGAACATATAGTTAGCTTCTGGGCCAAAAACAAGTTCATAAATAGATGGGGAATTAGCTGGATCCTTGTAAGACTGTACACCAAAAAACAGAGTTCCCATGTGTTGTAACATAGCCATCCAATAATAGTGTTGGAATTGAGGGATATTTAATCCCCCCCTATCCCTGGCTGAACTTAGTTTTTTATAGGTTCTCCTTGTTCTTTTATACCCCCATAAAAAGCGGGAGCATATTCTTTCGATTTTCATAAAGATTGAATTAGGGACCAGAAGTGGGATCGTGCGGAATAAATAGAGAAATTTCGGGAAGACTACCATCTTAATAACATTACACCTGCCATATAATGATAGATGCAAGTAATCCAGATTCTCTAGCATTTTATTTGTTAAGGTTAGGGTGGGATCAAAATTTAAACTGACTATAGACTGTACATTGGCCGCAATTTTCACCCCAAGGTAAGTCGTCTCTGTAACTATATTAACGCCAGATAATACATCAGAGCCAGTATAAAGAATTTGGGTTTTGTGTAGGTTCAACTTATAGCCAGACACGGCACCAAATTCTGATGTCAAAAATTCAATACGTCTCATTGCATTGGGGACATCTAATGTGACCACAGCCACGTCATCCGCATAGGCTAGAACTTTTACCGACTCGGTCACAGGCTGTACTGGAATAATCTGCAGATCATGCTCAATCTTAATCAAAAGGGGCTCGATATAAAGAGCAAACAGGAGAGGGGAGCAGGGACACCCCTGCCGAGTACCCCTGTGGATCTTAAACTCCCCAGAGCAATTACCTGAAATACGGATTGTGGCAGCTGGACAGGTGTACATAGCTTGTATAGCCTTAATAAAGGAAGATGGAAACCCTTTCCAATAGAGAGTTGCCCATAAAAATTCCCAGGAGACCCTGTCGAATGCTTTCTCAGCATCCAACAGGGCCACCCCTATTGGAACTTTAGAGACCTGAGACCAGTCCAGAAGAGAAATTATACGCCGGACATGATCCGTAGTGCCTCTGCCTGCCACAAACCCATGCTGACGTAATGAGACATGTGATGGAATGATCTTTCCAAGTCTTCTAGCAAGAATCTTGGAAAAGATCTTGCTGTCTGAGTTTATTAGTGTGATGGGGCGGTATGAGCCTGGCTCAACCGCATCCTTACCTTTCTTTTTGAAAACGATTATGATTGTTTTGGACCAAGAGTCGGGTACGAGACCCAAAAAAGCTTGCTGGAAGAGAGATAGTAACACTTCCTGAAGCTCAACCTGGAAAGAGATATAGAACTCCAGAGGGATCGAATCCGGCCCCATTGCTTTCCCCCTTGGCAAGGATTCCATTGCCTGAGTAATTTCCTCCCATGATATAGGAGTAGACAGACTTTCCCTCTCAGCCAGGCTCAGACCCACCGTAGTGATTTCACCTAAATAGCCCCGCGGGTCGAGAGTTTCCCCATTTTCGTAGAGTTTTTGGTAAAATTGTTTAAATACCTCCAAGATACCAGGCTCCGAGTTTTGCAGGGACCCATCAATGTCCTTTATTTTATCAATTTTGCTTTGGGACTGCTTTTGCCTTATTCTATTGGCCAGTGTTTTCCCCACCCGCTCTCCATATTCAAAGCATTCACTTCGGAATGTCTGATATTTAGCTGCCGTTTCATCCGCATGATGATTATAAATTAAAGATCTCTGTTTAACGAGGTTAATTTGTATAGTAGAGACATCCTTTCGATCCTTAATCTTTTGAGCCAGTTCTCGTTCCAATGCGCTTAACTTTAACATATCTTGTTCGTTTTTTTGTCTTATGACATTACGTTTCTTAAGTACATATCTAAGGGTTTCCCCCCTTACACCAGCTTTAAAAGTATCCCAGACCGTTGTATCTGGAGCAGAGCCATTATTATTTACAAAAAAGTTTGGGAGCCAAAGTTTGATACAGTTCCGATATTCTTCGTCTACTAATAGCTTCCTATCAAAAGTCCATTTATATTTTGTACATGGCCCTGTAGAGATCTGAAAGTTTAACACAAGAGGATTGTGATCTGATATCATTCTAGGCAGTAACATGATAGTAGCATCTGCCAAAATGGAGGATGAAGCAAAAATATAGTCCAGGCGCACTAATTTTTTATGGGGAGCAGAGTAAAAGGTGCTGCCTTGCTGGGATTTATTAAGTTGGTTCCAAGCATCGTAAAGACTTTGTTTCCTTGCTAAGTTGCATAAGGATCTAAAAACTTTTGGTTTCCGACCTGTATAATCAGTCCCTGACTTTATATTAAATGTTTCGGCTAAATGTATATTAAAATCACCGCATAATATGATAGGGTGGGGCCATAAGGCTAATTCCAAATTAAGGGAGTCATATAATTCGGGATCGTCTACATTGGAGCCGTAAATAGTGCATACAGTTATGACCTCCCCTGTATCAAACCCAGCCTCAATAATGGCCCACCGACCGTATTTATCCTCTTTATGCTTTTTACAGAGGACAGCACCTGGTTTACAAAAAATTGCTACACCTCTTGTATTAGTAGACTGCTTAGAACAAGTAATCAATTCCAACCCCAACTTTTTAAGCCATAACCTGTTGGCCCAAGCAATGTGTGTTTCTTGAAGACAGACAATGTCCCATGCGAGGGCCCTGGCTATTTGTGCGAAAACCAGTCTCTTTTTAAAGTCATTCAGACCACATATGTTTAACGTACAAAGCTGAATTTTCCTCATTAAATAACAATTTTTTAAACTTAGACAAAAGAAGATTGATCATGTCTACATCAAAACTAGTCCATGCAACAGCCCTTGTATTGCTATTTTTTAGCCAGGCCTCTAATATCAAACAATAAGTAACAAATATAAACAAAAACATCAATGCTGATTTTTCATTCCACCCCCCTCCACCCCCCACCTGTGACCCATCAACCCCCACCCCAGCCCCTCCCCAACCCAACCTTACCCTTCCCATGGAGCAAACCTTTCTAGGCAGTCCTTGAATGACCTACGTGTTACCTCCTGAACATTAGGTATTAATTAATAACTTCTTGCCATGTTAACCTATGGGGCTGGAGTTCTGCAATGGGAAAAATGACTCTGGCCATTTTTCCAACACCAGGGCTTGTAAAACATCTTTAAAAGGACCCTGCTTATATCTTCAGGACCCCACACCTCTGGGATGCCTAATGGAGACATTAGGGGTTCTGAATATGTAAAACTTTTGCAGGTCCTCACTCCACAGTGCTCAAAGCACAAAAGTCGATTTTGTGAAGCACTTTACCACAATGTGGGGAATGAAATATGCAATTTTACTAAACCCAGGGCATATAAAACTCATTTTGTAAGGGTCTTCCATATAAATACCTGACCCCTCAGACACCTAGGGAAGCCCTGGGGGTACCTAATACGCCAAGACATTGTAGTTTATTAATTTGGAAGTCCCCCAAACACCAAAGTCGAGTTTGGGCACAATTTGCATTTTAAAAGCAGTCCTGCAGCACAGGGCTGCCTTTAAACTTTTAAACCTTTGCAAAGTCTTTAATAATATTATTTTATCTGGGCAATATCCGAACATCTGGAAGGAAGCCACTGTCTCACTTCTCCTTAAGAAGCCCAATGCCAATCCTTCAGAGTTGAAGAACTATAGGCCTATCTCTTTCCTCCCCGCCCCCGCCAAACTGCTGGAAAAATGTATCAATGTCGAGTTTATGGAATATAATGAAGCTCAGGACATCCTGGACAGTTCTCAGAATGGTTTTCGGGCAGGTCAAAGCACAGAATCCACCTTGGTAGCAGCTTCGGACTGTATCTGCATGCAAGTTGACCACGGCGGATCAGCGATGTTGGTTCTGCACGTCCTTTCGGCAGCATTTGACACCCCAACTCCCCAGTTCGAATGCTTCAGCGACTGCAGGAAGCAGGAGTCACTGGAAGGGCCCTGCAGCCTCTTCACTCTTTTATGCACGGCAGAACCAATTTCGTCAATTATGGCAGGTTCAAAGCCAAGGCCTTCAGCCTTCCCTGTGGGGTCCCCCAGGGCTCCTCGCGCAGCCCCACCCTTTTTACTCTTTATGTGACACCCCCTCCCGGCTTCGTTGGTGAGATCTTTCGGCTTTCAGGTCCTCTCTTATGCAGATGACACGCAAATCATAATTTCCATCTACAATGATTTGCAGCTGGTTGCCTAAACATTCAATCAATGTATGACCAGCATAATATGATGGATGAAGGACAACTCTCTTAAAATCAACACGGATAAAAACGAAGTGTTGGTTTTCGGCCCTCAAACCTAAATTTGGTGTGCCGCCTGGTGACCCGAAATCTGCGGTCCCCTTCTTGTTCCAGTGACAATGGTCAAACATCTGGGAGTCCTTTTTAATGCTGACCTGTCTTTTGATGCCCAGGTGAACCGCACAGTTAGTACCTGCTTCTATATTCTTAAAACTCTGAAGAAAGTGCTGCCGTACATTCCCTCGGAGCTACATCGGCCCACCATCATTGAACTAGTTACCCCTCGGTTAGACTACTGCAATGAATTATACCTCAATGTCAGCATAGGCTCTCTGAATAAGCTTCAGGTGGTGCAAAACGCTGCAGCAAGGCTTATTCTTAACATCCCTAAACACCAGTCGACCAGGGAAGGAACCCGTGCCTCGCATTGGCTTCCGATCAGGAAGCGCATCACCTTTAAGGGTCTGAACTTGGTGTACAAAACTATGCATTGTACAGGGTCATCACATCTCAAAACCTTGTTCCATTGGTTCACTCCAGGCAGAACCTTGAGATCCTCTACTCAGAAAAAACTTGTCTCTCCTAGATTTAGTTGGTCCAAATAGGGTGGCCGCTCATTTTCTGTGGTGGCCAATAAATTCTGGAATTCTTTGCTTCCCCTCTATAACTGAGGCGGATTCACTTGAGTCCTTTAGGAAGATTTTAAAGACCTGGCTCTTTGCCGCTTAGCTGGTTGGTGCTAGTCTCTCTTTCGTCTCGCCCAGCGCCTTGATACCATTTGGTTTTAGTGTGCTTTATAACTATTCATCCTATCCTAACCTAAACTGACCTCAGGTCCCAGCAGTGCACAAATGCAAGTGCAGAAAAGGCTGCTGGCCTCTAAACTGCCATGCCCTATTATATACAAGGGACTTAAAGATAGTTTGATCCCCATGCCTATTATTTACTAGGGCCTTATGGGTGAGGCCATGCCAATCATATGGGTACCCTAATCCATAGTGTACCCTAGTGTATGTCGGTGTTTTCACTGTATTCTAAGTGTCTTTTTAGCATAGCACTGGCCCTGGGCCTGGTTAGGCAGAGCTCATGGACAGTCAGAGTCAGTTACTACCCGTACCTGCCAGCAAAAGAATGGGGGGTGCCCAGAGCACAAGGATGGCTTTGCAACACACAAATAGGAACAAACACAGAAAATCTGATTTCTACTGTAAAGCATAGTCCGCTTGTTAGGGTGGTGGTGAACACTACTTTTGACAGACTACAGTTCATAAAATTAAGAGAGGACTATCAGCCCACCGGTCATCACTGTACATTGAAAGGAACTGCCATCTTGGTGGTTCTTTTCAATCTACAAACAGTTTGGTTGACAGCTGGCATCTGTTTTGATGGCTGTTCACTAAACTTTTCCAGAGATTTTTTTTCCAGGAACAAAGTCCCAAGTCTAGAGTATCTTTCTGAAAAACAAAGAAATAATGACCCTCACACCTGGGGAATTTTCTCCCAAGGTGTGGGGAGTCTTTATTGTCTTTCCGGTCCCCCATCCCAAGGTTTTGACTGGCTGGGGTGGACAGAAAAAAAAATTACCCCGTTTACCTTGACCCTGGCCCTGTGCTGTCCCCTTCAAGTTTAAGCAACGATCAGCTACTGAGCAGAAGCTGGTGGTCATTCCTCTTGACCCTTAGTGAATGTTATGGATGATGAGCTCAACAGATTACTGTCTGGCAGTTAGAGTCCGATCTTCCTACCATGTGCTTTGGTTTGTGAGGCTTCCACAGAAATTTCCAGCTTCACTCCAATGCAGGTATTGAATAAGATGATGTTGCTATTGTGATGGAAATAAAAATATATGTCAGTACTCAAGTCATCTCAGGCATAAGAGTTGTATACTTAGACAGGCCAAAAAACACATTGGAGTAACTCTGTCGATTTAGTGATGGGACACCTGGGATGGATACATTTATTCTGATTCTACCGTTGCTTCACTAGTTTACTAAGGAGGCCATATCCCTTTTTAAGGCTAACATGCCTGGTCCAGAAAACTATTTATCTTCAAAAAAATATCCTTGGCAGAAATGATAATTAACTTGAGGGAATTCTTAGAGTTGAAGTATTTTGCCCCTGAGGACCTGCATTTTCAATGTCAAGACAATCATTTTACTGACTGGTGATTCATTTTGGAAATATCTCTCTGTGGATCTAAGAGCACTGCAGACTTTTAGTTCATTGAAGTTACATGTGCTTGGGAAAGAGCGAGCACTAACAGCACATTGTATGTTTTGTTGCATGTTTCTACAGGTTAGCTTCTTTCCAAGCATTTAAAGATCTGTTTTTCTATTGTCTTAAGAACATCGTCTTAAAATATAAATTTTCTCTAAATTTAATATGTTCAGTACACGCCATGTGAACATGCAATTTGCCTAATGTGTGTTTAAAAAATATGCAAATTAAAGTAATGTAAGATTTCAATGTTAAGTGACTGGAGCTGTCCAGTGCCATCACATCATACACAACAGTGGTGAGATAGGCGCACTGGTCATTCACGGATGAAAGTCAGGAAAATATACAATCACGATCAATCAGGTTTTCAGTTTGCAGTGAGGACACAGAGATCAGAGTACTGATGTCCTTTTTTTTCTGGCAGTTTTGTGCTGTTTGCCCATACAGAGAAATTTTGTTCTGCCATAGACAGAATGTTGGCTTGATGCTAGCAGGATGAGACACATTCCAACATACTGGGCCCCTGTACAACAGTAATTGGCACATCAACTCAAAACACAAAAGGAGAGGGGGAGTGTACACCACCACATGTCCTCCCAAAGTAAAGACCCAAAACACATAAAGGTATGTTGAGTTCTACAACACTATATTTTATCAGTGTTATGGTACAAATAACTGATATCTAAATTACCAAGATGCTGGCGTGGATAGGGGTAAGCCCAAGAGGAGAAGAAAGATCAATATTATTGAAAGAGGAAGCCATACTCACATAATGTGATATTCCTCATCATAGGCAACCGCCCCCCACCATAGTAGGGCAATATCACCAAGGCAGATTCTGTAGTGTAGTTCCTATAGTACCCTCATGCAGGACCTGCACCTTTGGACAACCTACACTGTGGGTCGGGTGGTAGACTGACTCTGTTCACCCCCACCGTGGATGTTAGCAGTATTTTGCATTAGCTAGCTCACAGTGCCACTAGAATCTCCTTTTATCAGAGAGATTAGTTTTTGGCAACCTCAGAACACAACAAACCCTGATTCCTCAGACTTGTGGAAAAACTTTAAAACTTTTCACCCAGTCATTCGTGCTTGCTCATTTTGTCTCGGAGAGATACATGGAAGAAACAGTTGAGCGTGTTTACAATAAGAATTTATTGTACCGTTGTAAAATATATGCGCTGCTACAACTGTTACACAGTAGCAGAGATATAGGATCAGCAGTACAGTGAATTAAAAGGAATAGTACAGTTCTACCATTTCGCAATAGTCATCAACATATACATGAATATAAAATGCATTTATAAAATAAAGCTCATACTCCTAAGACGCCTAGATGTACCTAAGTGTACCTAGCATGTGAGTAGGTGTGAAAGAGCTAATAAGCCTAAGAGCCAAGAATCCCACTAGGATTTAGTCGAACCCCATTACCTGAATAATGAGTGTGGGAGCTCGTCTTGGTCTCGGGTTGGACACCCCACAAGGGATGTTCAGACCACTGTCAGCTGGAGCGACTGCATGCAGGAGTCTCAGCGTTTCTGGTCTGTGTGTCAGCCTTGAAGTCTCAGTTCCCTCCTGCCTACTGAAAGCAAGAGGTGCTGTATATTATTTATACAGTCCTTGTGCGTGTTAGCCATTGTTCAGTTTGAGGATGATGTTGGGGATTAAACCTTGTGGTAGATAGGAGAAGTGAAGTATACCCCCCGGGTAGTGTTCTCATAAATTATTCAAATGTGCTAAGTATGACGTCTTAGCAATATCGATTGGGAAAAACCCTCCCTCTGCATGGAACTAGATGAAAGGCTTAGTCCATAAAAGGCGTCAGTCCTTGTATGGCGTTTTGTCCCTATAAGGCATTCTGTCCTTATTAGGAGTTATGTCCTTATAAGGCTTGTTCATATGGAATGAAGGTGAGATGATGTAGGGAAAGTGTACGATGTTCCCTGGACCTATATTAGGGTACCGATATGAAATATAACAAGTAGACCTCAAAGTAAACCCATTGGAGAAAGTTCTTAAATAATATAATTTCTCAGACAAAAGAGAGGATCCAGATAAAGTTAAAAGCACCTAGAGGTAATTTGATTGTCACCTTTATTGGTGGTGTTCTCAGGTGCATCTAAAACCAGCTGCGCAATGGAATGAGAGTACAATGGCTCAGACCAACGTCCTATCGCCAACATGTTTCTGCCCTATTCTAAGTAGGCCTGGGCTAAAATTCCGTTCCGCTCGCGGAAATTGCGATAATTTGACATTTTCGCGTTCCGCGGAGAGCGCGAAAATGTCAAAATTTCCGCAATCCGCATCTTACCGGAAATTTTTTTCTTGCTCGCGCTGTAAAAAAATACATTCTCGCATGCGCGCGATCACCTTACCTGAATCCCCACGTTCGCCGACAAGTTTTCCCGATCCGGTCGCGTTCTCCACGAGATGTTGGATTGTTGGTAGCCATTTGCTCTGTCTCGCAACAGTTCGCGCCCGCATTAATGTCATTTGTCACGCGATCACGTCATTTGTCACGCAATCACGTCATTCGTCGCGCAATCACATCATTCGTCGCGCAATCACGTCATTCGTCGCGCAATCACGTCATTCGTCGTGCGATCACGTCTTTCTTCTCGCGATCATGCACCGCGAGAGTATGAGATGATTGAGATCTCGCGCCCGTGAGCAACCGCATGGGTAAGTTGGCGAGCCGTGATCACGCAGAAAATACCGCGAACGGGCGGGAAAAAAACGTCCGCGTCTTCGCGATATTTCCGCGTGTTTGCGGAGATTTTTATCATTTTCGCGATAGTTTGCGAAAGTGAATTTTGCAAATTCCGCCCACCCCTAATTCTAAGTCATCTATATTGGTCGGGGGTCTCTAAAGACCTAGCCTAACAAATAGTCAATAATAAAAATGTAAAACCATGCACTAGAAGTGCCAGAGGGAATCCTATCTGGTCTTAGTGCTAGTAAACCTAGAAACTATACAAACAGAAATCAGGATTTTGTAACAGCCAGGTATCATCAAATAGAGGCACACGTTACATGCAGCGGTCAAGGACCTCATATGTGGGTCACACGTGAAAAGGCACTGCAAAACACAGGACGAACATGAGCACACATGTAAATGTGACAAACAAACAAGCACATTGGCCTGATTGATCCCAAATATTACCCTCAGTAAGGGAACACCCTCCATCCAGTCTAGGGAAGGACGATGTCTTCTCTAGTCACACACTAATTTATTATGAGACAATCATGAGTATTTATGAACAATACTCTCTTGCTTGTATATGTCAGCCTTCAATTTCATATGTCACATGTAAATCCCTGGTGGTATTGTCCAACCAGGGTGGGGAAAGATTGCATATGATAAGAATGGCACATTATGAGAGTTAGCTTCCTCTTCCAATATGATTGGTCTTTCTTCTCCTCTTGGGATTGCCCCTACCCACACCAGAATCTTGAAAATTTAGGTGGCATGGTTTGCACCATATCACTGATAAAAATAGCATTGTCGTAGCCACAGTACCTTTATGTGTTTTGAGTAGGCAAATCTAGGCACAGATTTATGAAACTTTCACTCTGCACAGCTGCTGCGCTGCATTGGGTTAAAGGGAGAAAGCAGAACAGAACCATATCTATTAAAATATGGTGCTGTTTTCCTTTGTGCTTGCACTGGCGCACTTTAGGATGGCAGGCACCAACGTACACACCCTTATACCATAGCATAAGAATGTGTGCCTACTGTAAGAAAATGTTTTTGAACTGAAACAGGATCCTATAAGTGCCAAATTTAACTTAAACACTTTGCATGCCTTGTATGTGTGCTGTACAATGCTGAACGCATGTAAAGTAGGACAAATTTAAATATTTCTCTAATTTCGCCTGCCTCAAGGAGGCACAGGATTTTTGTGCAAAACTCTGTCTATGAATGTTTGTAGAGAGGGACTTCCAACAAAACCCATGGGCAGATGGATGGCTCCTTTGTTGCAAAGTAATGTAAAGCTATCCAACGCAAATCCAGATACTCGTTTGATATTAAATACCAGCATAAAACTTTGCTTCTAGTTTACATTACAAAAGCAACATAAACCTGGTGGAAAGTGATAGTAAATTTGGGCAGGTAATTTTTCCAACGATTCCACACAACAAGGGGTTGAGAGAGAAATTCTGCCTGATTTTGGCCGCTGAAACTCTGAATCAGTTTCACTTTCAGTACTGCGCACATGCCCATCTTGCTCTGGCAATAAAAGTAAATCCAGGGCAGTATAGCAGTGATGAACTTGGATGACACTGCTACTCTCTCACTTGTAGAAGCTTGGGGACTACTGCAGTGAACTCGTCCACTCCTTAGAAGTCGGCATCTAGACTAAAAGCTTTCATATTAAAATTCTAGCAGTACACCACATGTTATATCATTCATGGGATAAATTGCTAAGCAGATATCTGTGGAAAGAATTTATGAGCTGATATATTCCCCCTCATTGTTTCTGAATTTTTCAGGACTTCTTCCAGATTTATGCCATAACAGTTGATCCTACACTTCCTGGCAAAGTAGGGGCTAAAGGGAATCTGAAATATTAATTGAACAGCCACTAACATTCTCTCCAAAAGTAGAGAAATATATAGTGACCAAGGAGAGGCAAAGAGTACCACTCCCAATTGGGGTAAGACAAGTCACCGCTATGTTCTACTCACTGTTCCCTGAAGAAAGAATCACCTGTTCTGCTTCTACACAGTCAGAAGGCACCACTTGATTGTGTAGTTCAAGACACATGATGATAGAGGCCGCTGCTCTCAAGCACAGTCCTATACGAAGGGGGCTGTAAGAAACTGGGTTACTGGCTGAGGGGGATGAAATCCTAGTCAAGTAGTAACCAGAATCCTTGTCAGGTGGAAGTCACAAGCAAACCCCAAATCAACCTTCTGATAGTTTGGCACAGAGCAGTTAAGCTTTAACTCAGAGTCAATGTGTAAAGTAGTTATGCAGCACTTTAAACAGTAATAAAGTGACACCCCACACAAGAAAAAGTCCACACCAATTTAGAAACATAAAACAATTTTTAATAAATAAAACAAGACCAAAAGGTTCCAATCAGTAGAACTGGAGATATGCAAGTTTAAATATTTCAGTGAAAACAGCACCAAAAATCACAAAGCGGCAACTGTGGTTATCTGGTCGCGATGGACCGGGCCAAAGTTACAAGTACAGGCCAACCGTAAAGGAACGTGGGCCAGCTACATGGACCCATTAGTACCTTAAATCCTGGTTGGAAAGAGATGTAGATTCTTGTGTCGAGGATGAATCGTGCAGCAGAGGCGATCCAAGGTCTGGGTGATGACTTGTATGGAGATAAGTCGGCTTCGATAGGCTGCAAGGGGCGAAGTGAAAACCTTGCATCGGGAAAGCAGGCAATGCATCGGTTCCAAGAGCTATGGGTAATGGAGCAAAGATTATGTGTTAGTTCTATGAAAGTTGCGCTGCACTGCCTAGGAGATGTGTTGGTTTTGCAGGATCCACAGATAGGGAAATGCCAGAAGCCAAGGTATATGAACCAACAATTTTTTTATGTAAAGAAACATATATTTGTCTGTTTCCTACTAACAATGGCATTTCCAGGAATTGGACGAGGTGGGCTCACTTGGGTAATGTGACATGCTTCATCATAGGTCACCTCATCCCACCCTGGTAGAATAGTGCTACCTGAGTGGACTCCACCTCGGGTTGGGCTATCCCAAGGGAGTTCTTGGATATTCTTATTTTTTTCTGGATAAATTGCTAAATAAAAATACCCTGGGGGGGTACCACAAATTATCCTTTTATTACTGTGGTACCCTAGGTATAGATAAAAGACCATAAGGTAATGGCCGAGTATGGAGGTGGATTTTATGATCCTTGCCTACCCCTAGTTTTAACCACCATGTTTCCACCCATTTCTTAAATCCTAACAGGTCTTGGGCATTCATCAGGGATAGATACTAACCCCCTATCCTATCAAAGAGTGATGGTAAACGGGGTGTTTGTAAACCGGGAGAGGAACTACCTCTGAGATTAAACATCTGATTTAGATACCTATACTCTGGTGGGTATTTGCCTCATGGTCTGTTGAGCGGGGGCACCTCATGTATTCACACATTCATCAAGGAGTGATGTCCTCTTGGATCCTACCCGCCACCCCTTACCAGCAGCCGACTGGTGGGCAATAAGTGCTGAAGGGCCACTAGCAGCATTTAATTTACATGCCCTGGTTACACATAGTACTACTTTACTAGGGACTTGCAGGTAAATTATAGACCAATCGGATGTCAGCCAGTTTTACCATGGTTAAGCGAGAGAGTACAAACACTTTAGCACAGATTAGCAGTGGCAAAGTGTACAAAGTCCTAAAGCCAGCAAAACCGAAGTCAGAAAAGCAGGAGGGTTTGAAGGCAAAATGTTAGGCGAGAACCATGCCAAGGATGCAAGGTCTAATAGAGGTGAATGCATATTGATAGGTATCAGTGAGGGCCACAGTAGCAAGCACTGAAGCAGTGACTTCTGAGGCAGCACCAAGATGCTTTCAGCTACAATTGGCGGACACCGTATTGTGCTTAGCAAAGTACTCGCATCCTGTCAACTACAGACACATCAGCCTTGAGAGCTGCGCTTAATGTTCCAGTTTTAACAACAGTGCTGGGATAATTAAAATCAATGTGTGTAGAGCATCCAAAATACCAGAAAATGTATCAATGTGTCCATGAAACAAGAATGGAGCTACTTTGTTTTTTAAATGTATTCATACATCCGTAAAATGCTGTGTGCTGCACCATGATGTACTCTCACTTCAGCAAATGCTTGAAAATGACCTCATTCAAACAAGCCAATGGCTGAAAAGGTCTGTGCAAGAGCTCCTTTCTGTATGTGTATGCCTGCACATGTTATGTGTTATGCATTTTAGGAGATTTGTGGTGGCAACTGATCTTTCCAGAGAGCTACTGCTGTTTGTAGAGAGAACTACAAAGGTTTACATGTTGTTCAAAAAGATGGAAGCAGTAGATGGTTAGGTACTATGATAACAGTTCACAACGCTCTTTGGAATGAACAACTATGTGAATCATGGAGACAATGGAACAGCACGTGTAAGGAATCATCAGGTTTGGAAAAATTATAAACTGTATGGATGGAGAAAATAATTTGGCATGCATATTAAGGGAACCCACACTTAATGCTACCTAGAGGCAGACAATCTGGATGGCTCCTGACAGTCGTGTGCAGCTCTCCGCTGCTTTCCAGACTGAGTTTTATACTTTAGCAATTCCTTAACAAGAGATATATATTAGAAGAGACAAGGTGTGATGGGAATAGAAATGGGGGGCGGGGAGGTTCAGAGGACTCCTATAATACACTGATAAATCCCTATCAGGCATATAATAGGGGCCTTTGAGTCCAGGCATGTTAAGTTATAAGAAGAATTGCTTAGGTGTTGAGGGTCGTTTTCATTAGGTACTAAAGAGAATTTAGGAAATGTTGGCCTTCACAAGGAAGTATTAGGTTCTCTAGGACAGACTTAGTTCTACTTCACCCTTTTCACAATTACTTATAGCTGAAATTGCTACACAATATGGACTGGCCATTAGGCTGCAGGGGGGTGTGTCCAACTGTCATTTGAGTCTGGAAACACAAAGTCTACCATTTGGCTGTGTCACTTCCTTTCTCTGCTGCCAGATGTCTCACCCTTGGAATTCTACAACTGGTAAAGATATAGAACTTAGCATTTTCTATATAAAGGTAAGTGGCTGCCATCACCAGATTCTCTGTCGCAGTGCAAATGTTGTTTTGAAGACTATGGCCCAGATATATCAAGCATTCTTCCAGTTGCAAACGGCCCGATTCGCAGACCCCAGCAGGCCACCCACCATCCCTGTGATTTTAGTAATTCCTCATAGGTTGCAAATTGTGACCTACCTCATTAATTATTCATGAGGTAGGTTGTTTGCGACTCACTAGGAATCATGGAATTAAACTGTCCAAGTTTCATACATTAGAAAGAGCGATTCCTAATTGGGATTTGCAGAGAATAGCAATTAGGTAATCACATTCCTAATATTGATACATCTGGCCCCACGACCTTTTTTTAGATCTCATATGGTATTTATATTTTAAGACAGCACAGTTGAAAATAATTGTGAGAAGATGCGACGTTGTTGGCTTAGCAATTTCTTCAACCCGTACTGTTGTCGTAGAATATGCCATCAAGGTAACTAGTGCAAAAACCATGAAGAATGAGTCACCTTTCATCCTTCTGAGGTTAATGAAATGAGCACCAATTGTAATTGTGTAAAAACTTGTTTTTACACATCTTCATATATATTAAAATGTATAGAAATATCAATCAATTTGAGTAAAGTGTTATGAACAAAATGTATTTTTATTTTTAGTATTATTAATGTTGATTATGGTAATATTATTATAACAATTAATCATTGTAACCACGTTTGTAGAATGTATTCTACTAACTGTGCTGTGTTTTGACTCTGAAACTATTTGTTCTAGCGCTACAAAGCTCGATGATCATAATATATCCAAGTCAGGGACAATCTGTATAACACTGTCCTCGTTTTTTTTTTATTAAAAAAATGGAAATAAAATAACATTTTAGTGATGATTCTGAACTCTATCCAAATGCATCCCCCATACTAGTCCTCTACCTTCCTTTCATTCTTAACCCAACGTTGCCTTTTCTCTATAGTTGTATCCTCCTGGGCCTAACAATTGCAGGTTCCAGCAAATCAATTTATCAGACAGCTAACACATCAAGCCTCTTTTAGATGCTTCCAAGTAAGCCATTTATTTGCCTTGTATAAACAATTGGAAACCCAAATCATTTGCAGAATCCTACTCTCTGTCCTTTAGCACTATGCAGCTCAGGGACTTAGCGTTTTTCTGCTCCCGAATCTTACGACCTAGGCCAATGTGTTATGCTCCTTGCAGCTGCAGCCTGTTGTAAAGGGCTTAGGGCTCAAACACTCCACCTTTTTCCTAGCAGAAAGGGTGCCTGTCAGGTTGAGCAAATGATGGCTTAACAGCCACTCTTCATGGTTAGGACAGGCAGCCAGGTGCTGTAGATGCACTAAATGCAAAGATGCTTTGCTGCCTGAGATGAAATTTGTCAGGATGAAGATTTCACAACCCAGAGGGCGTGACATCATATGTCTGGCAAAGTCTTCTGTGAGCCTTACCTTCATGGTGAGGGGGAGCATCACTGATAGACTTGAACCTGGGTGTGACAGTTTTAAGGCCTGTAGTGACCAGGGCTGAGTGTCCATCAATGACGCTTGTCACAGAGTGGGATGGGGTCAGCAGTCTGACTGACCCCAACTCACTCTGTGATATGGAAGAGACTGCCGCCTCCTCTCATTAGCTGACCCATAACAAGTTCAGCCAATGAGAGGAGGCCACAGTCCCAGTCATCCAGGAACCACCAAGGCTTCTCTCTTGCCACCTAAAATTACCACTGTGGCCTGGTAAGTGTTATTTAAAGTTGGGTGTGTGAGTGCGTGTGTGTATCTATGAATGTTTGTGTATTTGTGCATGGTGTGAATGAGTGTGTGCGTGTGTATGTGTTGGGTGTAAGTATGTGTGCATGTGTGAAGAAGAGAGTGTGTGTGTCCACCCCATTCCTGCTTCACATTACAGTCCACTACAGGTTCTTTGTTAATCTCACTGAGACATTGTGCCATTAGGGTGCTCTTAGTGGACTGCCAGCTTGGGTTTGAACTCTCATGAGTGGACCTACTCACATAAGACATTTTTTGAGGTTGTGGCCTTGTCAGAGTGGTCTCCCTCAGTAGTCCCCACATGCAAAGTGTGGTTGCAAGGTTGGTCGGTGGGTGTGAATACCCTGATGAGCATAGTTGACATGACCATGTTGCTTTATGTCTTACTTGTTTTCATCCTCAATCCCTGTGAGTTTCTATATAATGTTTGGTTAGCCTGATAACAACCAGACCACCACCGCTTCTCCTTCAAACAGCACAAAATAGCCTATCCTGAAATGCTGCAGCCATGCTGGGAATAAAAATGGTCACACTTCTCCTATCTCTGTTCTTAGGCTGACTACCGATGTCACAATAACAATGGCTCAAATAATATATCTCAAGATTTGTTCCAAACACATCTTCTGGACCAGCAGAGAAATGAAGAGCCGCTCTGCTGGACTCCTATCTGGCAACCTGGTTTCAGGAAAATGAAAAGAGTACCAGTTGGAATGGTGTAGCACCATATTTGTACATTTGAGCATATATATTAAAATACAAAAGTATTAGGAACTTTGAAAAAAGGGCTGTACAGATGACACTTAATTACTATGGTTAACAACAACAACAGTAACACCAACACTAACAACCAACAACTAACAACCAAAACCACCACAACAGCAAAAACTACCAACCAACAGGAACGATAATAATACAAGATGGACACGGTAAAGAAGAACTATCGAGTCGATCAAAAAACAAATGTCAGACCAGAAGGTAACGCTTAGTGGTGAATCCCACTATCACTATGCTAGCTGTCTAGTTTCCCTTTATTTAAGAAAAAATAAATAAAACTTGACCCTTCCGCAGAGCTTGCTTCTTTACGTACAGTTAGAGTTTTATGCAAGAGGCTGACCCTTTGAGAGTAACAGTCGTGCTCTTGTAATAGAAATAACACATACGCTGTATGCAATTGCTAAATAGTAAGCAAAATAAATAAATCAATAAAACAATATGAATCTAAAAGGAGATGAACATTTCTCCAACCCCAATGGTATGAACCTCAAATCTCCGACAGTATAAAGTGAAACATTTGCGACTTTTACCAAAGTTTAACTATGAGGGGTGAAACGTAAATTCATTTTCCATTTTTTTATTGAAGAAGATGTATTTATGTTGGACAAGGACAACCAAAAAACAATCATTATCAGGCCATGACATTTAAATAAAAAAGAAACATAGAAACTTCATATACAAACTTATCCAAGCATCAAATAATTGTAATGCATTAGTTGAATATGACAAGTATGACGTTACATAAGAGTTTCATTATAAAATTTACTGCATGAAAGACATTATAAGTAAGCCTGGGCAAAGCACTATGCTACGCTCGCGTAGTTTGCGAAGTTCGCGCTACTTCGCTCTACGCAAGTTGCACGTAGCACAGTGCGAACACGCGTAGCGTAGTGTTGCGTAGTGCTGCGGTCATTTTTTGCTTGCTCGCGATCAGCAACATCAAGTTGGCGATCGCGAGCATGGGAAATAAACCTCCCGGCGAGATTCCCAACGCGAGGAGGTCAGGTTTCTCATTGCGAGTGGTCGCGTATGCTCGCGACCGCTCGCGATGAGAAACTACCAGTTCGCGTTGAGAAAGCTGCCGCTCGAGTAAAAATCTACTCGAGCAGCAGAAAACTACAGCTCACACTGTGCAAGATGCCATTTTCAATGATTGCACAGTGCCGGTTGCTTGTCCGCACTGTTCAATCATTGAAAACGACATCTGGCACAGTGCGAACAAGGTACTACGCAGTTCTTGAAGTGCTACGTGTAGCTCGCGTAGTGCGAAGTGCACTTTGCGTAGCTTCGCGAAGTGCTACTTCGCGAACTACGCCCAGGGTTAATTATAAGGTTGACAGATATTAGATAGGAGCTGCCGTAACTAGAGACGTAAAAGTATTGACTTACATTGCCACAATGAGAGATTTAAATTTAAGAAATGTATTGGGTTAACATGCTCTGTGGAACACAACTGCTAAAATGCTGAAATAACAATAAACATATGAGCTTTCTGATAAGTCTGTAGGACTGAGAAAGTCAAATCATTATCGACGAATGGTCTGGGTGCGCGCTGCAGGGAAAGTACTTTGCCCACCTTCTCAGAATAATCTACCCCAAGACGAGAACTTGATGTGTTATTTTGGTTATTAATTAATTGAAAGGCACTAAATTTCAGGTTAAGATTCTAGATTGTGTTTGCCAACCCCATGTATTTCCAATGCATTCTTTGTTTATTAATGCGTACAAATAAATAACTGAAAGGTATCATTCCAGTGCAGCACTCACAGCAGAAGTGCATCCTTATGCAAATGTTTCATGAGCAGCATCTCTCTTACTTGGTACCTTCCTTGTCCAACAAACTTTAATCAGATGGCTCCACCGTGCCCCACAATCTGTGTGTCATATTTGGATTCAGCACATAGTGGTATTTTTGAAAGAGGCTTTTGTTGGGAAACCGGCACTATGCCTTTGAAGGTGAATCAAAGGGGTAGTAGAGCGTGCATGGGGATGTTCATTAATGTCAATCCCAAAGATGCTGCTGTACATTTAAATGAATGGGTTATAGGCTTTTGCAGACGTCTACGTCTTAGCTTATCAGAGAGAGGCAGGGGCTGCCCTTCCCTCGTCATCATATTGGCAGCCATATCCTGTCTCCTCCTCAGTCATATCCTAATGTGCATAAATACGTTTTGTTGCTGTTGATTAATGTAATTTTTGGCAGGAGACTTTTTTGACGCATTGAAAAAATCCCAGACCTCTCAGTAAATCACCCTTTTAGGATATTGCCTTTATGAAGAGATCTAATGTCCTAACAATGAAACATAATGCTGAAAAAGGACCCCCGATTTGATGACATTACCCATCCTTCTTGACCCCTAGTGGCCTATAGATTGTTCTTCAGAGCCTCATCTTCCTCCACGCTTCCTTCTTTACATTGTCACAAACACCTTAAAAAACACGTTTCGACGGTCTGAACTCAGTATGTAATTTGGTGTATCCTCAACACGCTTACCTAGTTATAGCATTGAGCTCGTCAATAGCATTGTCCTCAACATAATACAACCTTCAGACCTATCTAGTTTACCTACCCTATAACCTTACCCACACCCTGGACCTTAATCAAACTTTATTCATAACATTTACACTAACACAAAGCCCCACACTAATCTATCAATTTATCCACACATTTTGGCAAACTTATGGTTGGCTCTGAAAGAATACAAAGGTACATTTCTGTGACATACAGGCTAATTATATGACAACGTGACAAAGAGGAGATTATGGAGGGGTACCAGCCTTCAAGTAAATACTCATTTATTTATTGTAGAGTTTTGTACAGTGCTAGCCAGGCCCGAAGGTATCGGAGCGCTTCACAACATGGGTTAAAGCACATATTTAGGCTGTCGTACAGACATTGAATCAAGGCGCAATTGGAAGTCTCAGTGCATTGAATAACATTACAGGAAAGGAAGCCACAGAGAGTCACAATACTGAGCACATGCAAGGAAGGGATGAGGTATCAGTCTTGGTGGGGCAGTGTTTATGTCCTGCAAAGTGCAGGCTTAGGCTTTTTGGCAGCGGCTATCCATTCGGGAGAGAACGGTTAAGGAAGTGGTCTTTGAGTTGTCTTTTGAATTGTAAAAAGGAGGGGGTAGTCCTGATATGAACTGGGATGGAGTTCCAGATTTTGGGGGCATTTCCAGAAAAGGATCAAGAAGCGGTTTCTAGTTTGCAGATTTTCGGCAGGATGAGCAGTACAGTGTTGGAACTTCTGAGGCTTCTTGTCTGACCAGCCTTCTTGAGTTTGGCGGCCAGGTAGGCGGGCTTCCCTGTGTGAAGGGCTTTGTGCGTGAGGCAGGCCGTTCTGAAATTGACACGCATTTCAATTGGGAGCCGTTTTTGCTCTCTGAGTGCGGGCAAGATGTGATCAAACTTCTTCACTCCGGTGACCATTCTGGCTGCTGAGTTGAGCGTAGATCTGAGGGGGGCTATGCAGGATTTTGCTGTACCTGTGATGGAAGCATTCCCGTAGTCTAGTATGGATAGCACCTGGGATTGAGTGGCTTGTTTGAGGTCGTTAGGCGGGATGAAGGTTTTGATATTGTTAAGAAGCTTCAGGTTAAGGAAGGCGCTCTTGGCGGTGTTCTTATTGTGTTTGGTCATGTCAAGTTTGGGGTCAAGGGTGATTCTGAGCAATTTTACGGAATCTGCCAGGGTGAGATTGCCGTTTAGAGCGTCAATTGCTTTTATCCATTCTGCGATTTGTGGGTTCTCCTCTTTGTTGGAGATGAGGAGGATTTCTGTTTTGTCCTTATTGAGTTTCAGGTAGTTTTGTGTTAGCCAGTGTTGGACTACTCTTAGAGTGTCGTTGAGTGTGTGAATATCAGCAACGGAGGATGATTCAAGGTAGATCTGGGTGTCGTCCGCGTAGAGGTGGAAGGGGATGTTTGACTTTTTGAGCATGGTGGTGAGGGGTTCCATGTAGATGTTGAACAGTTGAGGTGATAGAACTGATTCTTGGGGGACGCCTCTGCTGACGGGGTGGAAGTCTCTTGAAAAGTTTCTAATCTTTATTCTTTGGCTGCGGTTCTGGAGAAAGGAGGAGAACCACTTTAGGAGCACCTCTTCTGCCCCTACCTTATCATGAAGTACCTTGATGAGTAGGTTATGGTCCACCGTGTTGAAGGCAGCCGATAAGTCCAGGAGAATGAGTAGGGAGCATTGGCCTGCATAGAGTGATTTGTGTAAATCGTCGATGACATTGAGGATCGCTGTCTCTGTGCTGCAGCCTTTTCTGAAGCCTGATTGGTGGTTGTCTAAGAGGTTGATGCTGTGTGTGTGTTGAGTCAGTTGGAGGAGAACACACATTTCCAGAATTTTGGCTAGGAAAGGAAGATTGGAGACAGGTCGGAAGTTATTCAAATCATTAGTTAATCATGTTAGTAGGAAAGGCTTTAAAGGTCATCAGAGATCTGAGCGTTGTTATTTGTAGAATGTGGCATGAAGGCTACTGCGGCAGATCTTCAGAGTCTGCTTGCTATTGCATTCAAAACCTCACAACCGATTTTGTGAGGCCAGCCATTATCAAGCACAGCCACTTGTCCGCAGTATAGCTGCTCTCAGGTCCAAATTGAGTGTTCGGCTTTGAGTGATATGTATCAAAGAGTCTTCGTCAAATTTGCTTTCCTTTAAGTATTTATTTCACAGTGCCATGCGTATTTTGTATGTATTGTTTTTTCGCCTTTTTACCGTAGTGGCACAATTTCTCCTTTTAATGAGGGTGAGATTGCATTAAGAAAAATTATATTTCGAAATGAACCAAACGTTGCGCAGAAGATATGCTATTTTTAAGAAAACTCCAAAAAAAGAAAAACTGGAAGGGCTATATCTGCCTACATCAAATTGCTCATTCAGGGGATGTCTACATCTTTCAGACAACACTCTTCTCTTTTTGGCTCTGTATTGCTGCAGGGATTCTAGGAACTGTTTGTTCTTTGGTGTCACCAGTATACCACTGAATTAAAATCAATGCTGTTTAAGAGCTATCAAACGAAAAGAATGTGTCTGAAATGGGAGCAAACAACTCTAATCAACGCTGTCGAACAGCTATCAAATAAAAAAAAAAGGTTTTGAAAAGGAAGAAAGATACATTTCTGACGCCTTTCAAAAGAAACACAAAAGTAAGACACATGGGATGTCCTGCGACCTGCCTGTGATGTGATGCCTGCCTGAATATCTCTGGGAACACTTAGATGGCTTGTCAAAAAGAGCTCCTCCTGGGAACTTGCTGAAGTACAAAGTATGACGAGATGTAAGGGTTTAGATCACATTGCTAAAAATGGTCACCTTTGTTGGAGCCCGGGGAATTTTTCACTATTTATGTTAAAAGTAATGACCTAATTAATTATATGTTCACGAAACATGATCTACTTGCAATGATTTGCCATACAGGAGCAGCACCTTTCTCTGGCAAGTTATCAAGCAATATTCAACAGCGAAATGTACAATCTAATTAGGAATTATAGTTTGAAAGTATTCTGGCCTTCTCACTCCACTCTTGAATTTTAGACTCCTACGACGAAGGATTAGTCATTTAAGCCAGATGTGAAGTAGAAATAATCTAACTCAGAGATTAAAGCAAAATACTGAATCTGAGAAATGAGGTCAGAACTCGGTTGCACCTGGGACAAGGCTTCAGAGGGTGCAGAGCAGGGTACCATTCAGACGCGGATGTGGGTGGTTAGAATTTGTTCACTGTGGTAAATTGCTTCAAGGTCCAGCATCAGGGGCGGCTCCTCTGCGAATGCCGAGGTTCGTCGCTTCACTGCTTTTCAGCACTGCAAAAAAAGGAAAAATAATAATAACGCAATGTTATTATAAATATTTGTCAGTGCTGAGGCAGTTTTACGAGGTGGGGCTGGGCAGAGCAAGGGGGGAAATGGTGGCACTCTATAAGTGCGCATGACTCACTTACTTGCTGGCCAGGGGGCCAGTCGCTGCCTCTCGTCCGTCCACTTCCTTCTGTGTGGACAGGAAGGAGGAAGCCCTTAGGCTCTCCTAAGCCAATCATTATGTTGCTGTCACCATGACAGAAGCATCCTAATTGGTCTGAGCACCATGGTTCGGCACTGAGACATGGACTAGGAGCCTGGGAATGTTCTCCACCCAGGCTGTACTATACAGCTGGTTGGAGTACATGCAAAGTGCGCATGAATGTTTTGAAGGCCCAAGCAAACTGCCTCCCATCACAGCCCCGCGAGCACGCCCTGCAAAACTACCTCAGCACAGAAAAACGAAATTATAATAACATTGCTTTATCATTTTCTTATTTAAATTGCTAAAAAGCATTAGGGGGAAGCTCATTCAACTTGATGGAGGAGCTGCCCCTGCCATGTGACTGTATTAGTGGGGATTATGAGGTGGTAAGAGGGGCTGGCAAATGAAAGGTGCTTGAATAACATGAACAAGAATCAGATGTTAGTGCCCCTGGCCTGTTACCAAGAAAGTGTACATGAAAAGTGAAAAAGTGGAAAATAACCCTTGTCTTCAAGTATATGCCGATTAGGAGGAAAATAATAGGGATATTAGATTCAAATCCATTGGGATTCCTTTTATTCAAGTTTCAGTTGATTTTTCTCCCAGATATGTTTCAATAAAGGCTCGTACTGGTGTCTAAATGAGATCAATCACAAAGCAACGAGTAGAATCAAAGACAAAGTCATGTCTTTGTGAAATACATCTACACAAAATGAATGAACATTAGGTAAATGATATATAGAATTAAGAGATAAATTCTTACATGTTCGAACCTAAGGTAAGTATAAAAACCATACCATAAGAAATGGGGGGCTCTACTTGGCAGAGGTAGGTACCTTTGTTTAAATAGGGACCCTTGATTTTAGTCAGGGTAAGGGGTAATACACACTTTAGATAAGCCTGGGTAGCTTGGCACGAGTAGACAGACTTATCCCAAAGGCAATGTGTAAAGTATTTGTACTCAAAACCCACAGCAATGCAGCGATAACACCACAAATGGACACCACACCAGTTTTGAAAAGTAAAGTATCTTTATCTAAACTCAAGAGGACCAAGATGACAAAAATCCAACATACATGTAATATATAGGAAGGTGGAATCTGACTGCATGGTTACCCCCACTTTTTTCCTGTTGTTTTGCGGGTTTTTGACTAGTCTGACTGGGGTCCTGCTAATCAGGACCCCCGTTTATCTGCTTCCTCCCTAAATTGGTTGTGCATGTACTTTAGGTACACTCCAGATTGTATTCTGGGGTACCCTTATCAGTCCCTAGTATATGGTATACTATGTACCCAGGGCATAGGTACCCCAGAGGCCTCCAAGGGGCTGCAGCATGTATTATGCCACCCGTAAGAGACCATTCAAACTGACACCACAGGTCTGCTACTGCAGCTTGTGTAAGGTGGTGCATGCACCCCTTACTTAGATATAGGTTCCCTATATCTATTCTAAATCATTGCACATATAAACCTATCAGTCACCCCTATGGCAGGCCTTTACAACCCTGAAGGCAGGGTGCTGGGTTTTATGTGAGAGGGTGCCCATGCATGAGCAGAGCCCCTCTGCAGCCTTCGGAACCTATTTTCCAGGGTTGTTTGTGATGCAGCCAACCATATATATTTAAGTGAATTATAACCTCGCGGTAAATGCTAACTTTAAAACGGCTGCTTAGAAACATGCTGTGTTTGGTGTCAAACACCTTGGAAGCATACCTCCACACCAGTAACTGGTGTGGGATGTACGATTCCTCCCTTAGAGAACCACTACTGTGGGCACCGGTCTACCCGGTGCCAGCTTTCTCAACCTAGGCATCACAAAATGGATGCTACCAGCCACAGACACGAGTCGGCCCTACTGCTGCTGAGCCACGCTTGAGTAGGGTAAGGCCTGACAATAGGTTTCCTGTCACAAGGAGGTGTGACCACCTCCCAGACAGGATTTAGTGTACTGGGGCTGGGTGGGTGCACTCTTAGAGTGTTTGAAGTCTGCACTGGGGGCACATTTGGTGTCCCTGTGATATTCCAGTTCAAACTGGTTGCAGGAGCCATTTGCTCCTGCTCTGGCACGGAACTGGACAAAGGACATGGGTGTAGCCACCCCTCTATACTGACCCTCCTATAGGTGGGTCCCCAGAGTTTGTCCCACCCCTTCCTTGGATATTAAGTAGGAACCCCTGACTACAGGACTTTAGATTTTACCTGGACTAAACTCTTTTACAGAAATCAAGTACTTCGATCCTATGCACGATGCTGAATGACTGAAGAATCTCCCTTGGAGTAAAGGAGTTACTCCCCTGCAGCAGCAGGCACCTAAATGCATCTGACCGGTTTGCATCTCCCGAGCTCCTGAGGACTCCGAAGATTTCTTCAACACAGGAGGTAGGTTCCTGAGGTCGCTGAGGTCGATCTGCTCTCAGCAATTCTGAGACCAGTATCCCTCGTGGGGACTGTGCAACCCGAACCCCTGTGCACTATGTACTTTTGAAGTAGCATATGTTTTTCAGCAATCCCCAAGGCTGTGCTTTGGGCTACTTGTAGTCCTGACCCCAAGCAGTATGTCCACTGAATATTTCCAGCCTACACTCCACGAGTGTTCCGTGGGCTGGTATTTTGTGATTCAGCTCAAGGTCCCCTTGCGATCCCTGGTCCGTCGGCCTGTGGGTCCCTGTGAAGGTAACGTTGACTTTCCATGGGCTTTCCTGGTTTTTCCAGATGTGCCCTGACTCTCCATAGCTTGGAGAGTCCTCAGGACCTTGCTGGTCCTCACCAAAGCTGATTTCCTCTACCCACATGGGTTGCAGTTGCCAAGGCTTGTTAGTGTTCAATCCGGACAATGATCCCCCAGCACTCGACATACTTTGTGGGACAGCTCACCTCCGGACTTTGGTAATCGTCGACGTCTCATGGTCCCCGTGGCTGCAGAGTCAAGCATCGCATCACCTCACCTGAAGAACCTGACATCAGTGGGCATTCGTCAATCGTGCCCCTGGTCACCCTGAAGGGACCCAGACTCAGTCCCCTCTAATTTCAGGTTCTCCTCATCTTGGATCCAGGCTTGGATCTCACCGGACACTTTTTAGCTTCCCGGCAGCAGCACTTTCCACATCACGCCATTGAAAACGACGAACGTTTCCGACATCACTAGACCCCTATGCACCCGGCTCCTCTGGGATAGTTAACACAGGTACCTCGGTACTCTCAAGGGTGCTGGCCACAGAACCTTCTATGTTTGAAAGGGTTTGCTTAATGTCCTCTCCGAAGTGTCCTTAATCTTTAAAATTCCAACCGCAACTTTCCCATTGAGTTGTACGGAGAACACCCCTGTGTTTACACACTGCACCCGTCCTCCGTGGGTACCCTGTGTCACTACTTTGGGTGGTTCCTTGGGACCCAGCAATTCTACGTGCTCTAGGCCCTGTGTCTAGTTAAGCAATGGTTGTTATTAAGCCTGGGCAAAGCACTACGCTACGCTTGCGTAGTTTGCGAAGTTCGCGCTACTTTGCACTACGCGAATTGCACGTAGCACAGTGCGAACACAAGTAGCGTAGTGTTGCATAGTGCTGCGGTCATTTTTTGCTTGCTCGCGGTTCTCAACGTCAAGTTGGCTACCGCGAGCAAGCAAAATGACATCCTGGCGAGACTTTTTACTTGTTCGCTATCAGCAACATCAAGTTGGCGATCGCGAGCATGGAAAATAAACCTCCCGGCGAGATTCCCAACGCGAGGAGGTCAGGTTTCTCATTGCGAGTGGTCGCGTATGCTCACGACTGCTCGCAACGAGAAACTACCAGTTCGCGTTGAGAAAGCTGCCGCTCGAGTAAAAATCTACTCGAGCAGCAGAAAACTAAAGCTCGCACTGTGCAAGATGCCGTTTTCAATGATTACACAGTGCCGGTTGCTTGTCCGCACTGTGCAATCATTGAAAACGACATCTGGCACAGTGCGAACAAGGTACTACGCAGTTCGCGAAGAGCTACGCGTAGCTCGCATAGTGCGAAGTGCATTTTGCGTAGCTTCGCGAAGTGCTACTTCGCGAACTACGCCCAGGGTTAGTTGTTATACCACTTTCTTTGTATATGGTTTGGTCTCCCCCTGGAGCCCACTGTGTATTGTACTATTTACTGTCGTTCTAGTGATTTAATATTGTGTGCTTTGTGCTCTAATCTCATAAAGAGGTTAGTAGACAGTGTTTAGTAATAAATACACATATTTTATATATTTCGTGGGGTTCTCCTTTCATTTGGTCATTCAGGAGGTTCTGATCTGGTAAAACAAGGTGCTTTCAATTCTTTCGAGACTTAGCAGGAAGGCTGCTCTCCATAGCTACCACTAGGATAGCTTTCAATAAAGGTTGTCTTTGACCTAATCATCAATAAGGGTCGTTTGGACTGGTGCAAGGTGCCCACTTTAATTAGTGGACAGCATATACCAAGCCAACTTCTCACATAATACGAATCTGACTTTTCAAAGGTTTCAAACAACTGGGTCCATAGAAAACTATGGATGTGTGATTCTACACAAAGTACCTGTAGATGTGTCAAAAATTCACAAGCCCAAACAGCCGCAGAGAAGGAAGGTGTTGAGAAACAAGGAGATGCGTCAGTTCACGAGTCATTGGGGATGCACTGCAACAGTTTTGCTGCATGCAGGAGAAGTGATGCATCGAATCCCGACTGTAAGAGGATGTGATGCAGCGACTCCAAGGCGGTTCTGGTCTGCGAGTGACGAGTCAGGAAAATGTGCTACACAGGTGTGATGTGTGGAAATCCAGGATGAGTTGGCGATCAATGCAGGGGCAACAACGCCAGTTTCTTCAGCTGTGATTCCACGATGCATCGGTT
This sequence comes from Triturus cristatus, assembly GCF_964204655.1. Taxonomy (NCBI): domain Eukaryota; kingdom Metazoa; phylum Chordata; class Amphibia; order Caudata; family Salamandridae; genus Triturus; species Triturus cristatus. The sequence continues at coordinate 463,910,213 of NC_140594.1, forward strand.
CTTGCGCCGCAACAGGTGCTGCGTCAACTTTACAGTAGCAATGCGTGGAGATTTTTCTTGCAAAACTGTGCTGTGTCACGAAAAAAGCCTCAAGAAGGGAGATGTGTCAATTTCTTCAGTTATTCAGGTTTCTTCCAGCTCCCAACAGCAGGAATAACCTCCAGAGGCCCAGAACTGGAATAAGCACCTCCTGGCAGGTCAGAACTCTCAGCAGAAGAGTTTAGTGGAGCTGGGGGTGAAGTCTTTGTGTCCCTGAGATCTCAGAACTGGAGGCCAGCACACACAGGTCCTTGAAGATTCTCCTTTAAGCAGGTTCACAGCTAAGTTCTGGTCTTTGTCCTTTTCTTGCAGAAACAGCAACTGCAGGCCAGCCCCAAACAGCAAAGGGGCGGTACTCCTCCTCACAGCTCTTCAGCGCTTCTCCTTGGCAAATGTTCCTCTTGAGTCCAGAAGTGATCTAAAGTTCTGGGGTTTAAGGTCTATTATGTACACCCCATTTCATATTTGTGCTCTTTGTGCAAGGGTCTCTGAGCCCATCCAAAACCAATTCTGTCCTCACTGGTGCAGTATGACCACAGAGGGTGGAGACAGCTTGTGCAAGGGAGATAGACCCTATTCAGGTGCCCTATTCAGGTGCAAGGACATCTCCTCCCACTACTCTAAATGCAGCTAAGCCCCATTCAGCTCTGCTCTGAGTCATCCAGGAAGGGCCAGGCACACATCAACCCTCAACTCCTATCCCTCCAGTGACTGTCTATAGTGAATGCACATCCCCAGCCCCTGTCACTCCAAAACCAGTCAGTCAATCCACAAACAGGCAGAGGAACACAGAATGGTTCAACAATAAAATGCCTACTTTCTAAAAGTGATCAACAAAACAGCTGGTGTGCACTCAAATTAATCTGCTAGACAAAGTAAATCATATAATCACAAACATTTTTAAACTTGGTGTGCTGTCCCTGAGGTGGTTCCACCCTCCACCTGGTTCAAAATGCAAAGATAACTAGAGCAGTGTGCTCTGGACAGAGACTGCACCACCTACGTAACTCAGAAATGAGTATATAACAAACTTGACAATGCTAGTAGAATGATTTAAGGTTCCTAAAACATGTATACATTGCTATGGAAAATGCTTAAAACAATAATGTCCAAGGCAATACAAAAATATATATGAAGTAATGAAACGAATCGTCTTCTGATTGAAGTGTTGTTTATTCACACTACTTGTGGAGACTTCAAATTCCAAAAGTGTTAAGTTCATGAAGGAATAATCCAAATCAAATGCTAGAACGTTGTGGCAAAGCTTAATTTTCGTGCCCAATGCATTTCGGGTGACTGTCTCACCCTTCTTCAGGGGAGGTCTATAACAAAGTGAAATACATGTATTCAATAACTTGTATGAACATGAAACGAAATGAAATGAGATGAGAGAAATAGATGAGCTCGATGCCACCAAAGCGTTTGTAAATACTGCGAGATAAAACAGAAAATTGAAATGTATCGGCTACGTCACCAGTAGTTCGTGATAACACGATAAGAGAAATGGGAGGGGAGGGAGAGCTGTCGCTTGCAGAAGATGTGGAAAAGCTCAAAGTCACCATGTAAATGAGTAAACCCAGCCACCACGTGTTGTGAACGTGTATCAACTCTACCTTTAAGTAAGCAAAGCCAATATTTAGTGTACGTTGCGGTCGTGGTCAATATACGTGACCTGTGAAAATTGAAGTGTTAAAAATATGACTGTGCTACTGGTTGTGAAATATGTTAAAACACTCCAACGATTATCGGAGGAAACTCACCAAGCGTTAACAACACGCTGAGACAAATAACTCGCTGAATTAACGCCTGCGTGAGGGTAAAGATAGAATGTCCGGTACAGAGAACGTGATGCAATCGTCCGGACCATAGAAAAAATATCAAATCCTAAAAAAGAACGTGCATAATATGTGTCAGTGCTTGTCCTAATGGCATATGTTCCCAGTTCCCCAAACGGAGAGAAAAGTTACCTGATGATGATAAATGATCGCTGCACGCGTTAATCCAAATGTGTAGAGGTGTACGATGGGAGAAAATTACTGAAAATAAATCAGCCGCCCGGACCACGCTAACGTGGGCCGTTGTAGTGTCATGGACATGGTGAAAGGGCTGAGAGAGATTACTAACGTGGCTGGTTGGCGGCCATGTTGTAATGGATAAATATGGTGAATGGAAGTAACAGTAATGCCAAAAGAAGAATTAGTGGTGAGAGGTGAAAAAAGTGAATAGGAGATAAACATGAAGCAATGCCACCGAAGAATTGTGTCAGTGAATATATCGTGGAAAAGGTTAAAAAAATAAAGTACAATCTCATGAAAATACTAGTTCTGTGAATGAAACAATTATGGTAAAGCTAGTACAAATTTTTTTTTGGTGGCGTTGAGCTCATCTATTTCTCTCATCTCATTTTGTTTCATGTTCATACAAGTTATTGAATAAAAGTATTTCACTTTGTTATAGACATCCCCTGAAGAAGGGTGAGACAGTCACCCAAAATGCATTGGGCACGAAAATTAAGCTTTGCCACAACGTTCTAGCATTTGATTTGGATTATTCCTTCATGAACTTAACACTTTTGGAATTTGAAGTCTCCACAAGGAGTGTGAATAAACAACACTTCAATCAGAAGACGATTCGTTTCATTACTTCATATATATTTTTGTATTGCCTTGGACATTATTGTTTTAAGCATTTTCCATAGCAATGTATACATGTTTTAGGAACCTTAAATCATTCTACTAGCATTGTCAAGTTTGTTATATACTCATTTCTGAGTTACGTAGGTGGTGCAGTCTCTGTCCAGAGCACACTGCTCTAGTTATCTTGGTACTTTCTAAAAGTGGCATTTTCAAACACACAATTTAAAAAACATATTTACTAAAAGATGTCTTATTAAATTCGGCGTTCAGAGATCCTAAACTTTATTTCTCCATCTTGTCCCAATGGAAAGTTATACTTGTAAAATGTTACAAAGTATCTCCCATTCTATCCTATGGAGCAGATAGTCTTCCAATTGTAAAAAACAAAATGGGCAGTATTTCTCTATCAGGTCATGTTACACACACACAAGTACATGTCCTACCTTTCACATATACTGCACCATGCCAATATGGGTATCTTAGGCCTACCATAGGTGTGCCATATATGTACAAAAAGGGAAGTGCACTTGCCAGGTCGGCATGGCAGTTTACAACTATGCACAGACACTGCAGTGGCAGGTCTGAGATACCTTTTTCAGGGCTCTCATACTTAGTGCACTTTCCTAGGAACTTATCAGTAAATCAGGTATGCCAATCAGGGAGAACCAACTGTAATAGAAATTTGTACAGGGAGCACTTGCACTTTGACACTAGCCAGTAGTGGCAAAATGCCCAAAGCATCTAAGCCAGCAAAAACAAAATCCAGCACAGCATCAAAAAATACAGGCAGGAAAGGCAAAATGTCAGGTGAAACCTCGCCAGAGATGCCCAGTTTAACACATACATACTACCATGTATTCAAATTCCTATGGAAATGAGCATGCCAGAGATGAAAATGTGTGTTGCACAGTGCTGCAAAGGGGAGTTGATACATACTCGAACCTAAGGAAATATAAAGTCATGTTAATACAGTATGCCTAGAAATTTTACAGGTTCTTGCTACATCCCATGATGATGTGACCTACTACAGAGATAGAGTGTGGCCATAACAAATGACCGAGGGCGGTCCAGTGAGCCCCAATGCACTGAAACGATTAAGTAGGGTGGTGTTTCTTTACCAGGCAAAAACTGCATAGTTCTGTCACATGCCTAGTTATAGGCTTGTATTAAGTAAATGAGGATAGGACTGGGGACAAGATCGGATGTGGCCATGACAATCTGAGCAGAGTTGTAGTCCTAAAGGCTGCAGGCAGAATACACATGGTGATCGTAGCGGTTCTGATTAGGCAGCACAAAGGTAAACATCTGTGGCCTGAGTCAATAGAAAGGACATGAAATAAAAGGATTGCCTGAGTGCTAGCTAGGTCTATGCGGTCAGGCAGGGAAATGGGTGATCGGGACCCAACAGAGACAAAGTTGTGATAAGGCTTTCAAAATTAAATAAATAATTAATCATAGCTTTGAGGTATCCTGAATAATCAATGCTATTATTGCAGGCTCAGGGTAAAAAGTTGACTGAGCTTAGAAGCCACCTACCTTGTCCAAGGGCTAATTCCCGAGTCCTGAGTCCACCGATGTGTTTACTAGTCTGGTACTCTAGGGCCATATTTAAACCATGCTGAGGTCCCTTTGCAGTATGAATAACTCAGGTGGAATAGCAGCTATGGAGTACCCACCATCTTGGAATGTGTTCAAAGGTTGTAAAAACAAAGCATATTCTGAAAATGAAACTTTTAGAAAGTTGCCATTTTCTTATCCTAATCGCTTGGTACCTAGCCTGTTTAATGAGTCACATGACCAGTTGGCCTTTTCGTATCTCTCTCAGACAACCGCACAATAGATGGACTAGGTGTTGGCAGAATGGGCCATTGAAGCTGGAAGGAGATATGTGGAGCTGTGCACAGCCCTGCCTGCACTTCAAAGGCTCTACATCTGCTCACACACAAGGAACTCCACACTTGCCTATTTTGCTCCCAAACAGACTAGGATCAGAACAGAGAGACACACTAAAGTATACAAAAAAGTGATCGATGGAATGCTTAAATTAGTCTCGGCCACTGGTAATGACTGGAGCCACATCCCAATCCATAATTATGTTGCACACCTCGTCACCTCAGTTTGTACCCAGCTATATGCAAAGCAGTCTCAACCCTGCTAAAAATGGTAACAGTCCAGCCCGAACTGACAGCCAGGTTCGGGCTGGACTGTTCTGATTGGAGCAGGTTCAAGACTGATTTGCACATCGAAAGACGGTTTATCCAAAGGGGCTATTCTAGACAAGACATTTCTAAAGTCAAACAAAGAGCTCTAAAAATTAATAGAGTATCTACATTGAAACCGACTCGGACTGAGACATTGTAAGTACCAATTATTAGGATGATTACTGATTACAATCCTATTAGTAAAACATTATATAAGAGTTTAAATAAGCACTGGCACATCTTGAAAGCAGACAGGACATTGCAAGAATTTCTAGGAGATAAACCTCAAATTACATTTCGTAGAGGCAAGACGTTAGGTACACTATTGAGTCCCAGTTACCCTATTGATAAAAAACAGGAATTATGGTTGACACAATTTAGTAAGGGATTTTACAAATGTGGTCATTGTGGTATGTGCAAGTTTGCAAGAGACAAAACAAAACAATTTATGGATGATAAGGGACAAACATACGATATTTTAACAAATATAAATTGTAGCACCAAATATGTGGTATATGTCATCATGTGTAAATGTCAAAGAATTTACGTGGGCAGTACAATTAGGGCATTGAAAGATCGTGTCAGTGAGCACATGAGAGCTGTAAAATATAATGATACTAGATATCCGATTGCAGAACACGTTCACAACTGCATAGCACAAGGACCATCAAAGTCATTTCAATGTTTTGGTATTGAGCATGTTAAGTTAGACCCACGAGGTGGGAATAGGGAGCTACAACTGCGGAGACATGAGGCTAGGTGGATGATGTGCTTGAGGGCAGTTGAAGTAGGTCTTAATTATGACCATGAGCTACAGTATTTTCTGGGTGATTAGGCATTATAGAGATGTGAATCTATCTTTCTTGTGCAGTTGCCAGTAAAATATATTTCATGATGGAATTGGTAAGATGTGGTCAGTTTTGAGACATACGTGGGCATATTATAATTGCGGCAGTGATTAATATGAATTAAGTTATTACCATTAGCCATAGAGTTTAGGATGGTATATTGGGATTTATTTAATTTTTAAAGGAGAAACCTTTTTTGAACATGTTTCGGAAGATAAAAAAGTATGATGGATTATATTGGTTCAATCTGACCTTTATTGTATCTAATCTTGTTCATTTTCATTTATTTCTCATCGTTATTTACTTTAGCTGAGTTTCATAAATTCCGATATAGTGTAATACTGGTGTTATAAATAGAGAACATAGTAAGTCCCTTTTCAATCTACATGTACTTAAAAATAACTTTAAATAATGTAAGAAATAAAAATAACTACGTTTAGCTACTCGTAAATTGGGCCGGCGAGTGCATTGAGAGAAGAGCGAGCTCGCTCTGGTATTTAGATTTTGATTAAGTGATTTTGATTGGAATACACTGTTCTCATACTCTGATTAATTTTTCCAAAATGGCGTTCACTTTGGATATTGCGAGAGTCACCTTTTTGATGTTTTTATTCAAGTAACTGTCAACGCATACTTATACTGGGTTGGCAGGGAAATTTGAGAGTCGAGTTAGTTTGCCTTTTTTTAATGATGATTATTTGACCGTACTGGTCATCTCAATTGTAATTTAATTTTTATTCAAATTGAATTCAAAATTGTTATTTTAGTACTTCATGATCTTAATAAGATACTTCTATGCACCACATACTTTATCAAAATGGCGTCCGTAGAGGGGAACGGAGTGAGTCACCTTTTTGATTTCAATGTTTTTAAAATATGACGGCATTCTCACGTTACCGCCTACGCGTAACTGCACTCGGGAGGCAGAAGTTTGAGAGGTGAGCGGGCACGTAATCTTTCAAGGCGTTTTCAAGACCGCTAATGAATCAGGCAGTCCAATTTGAACATTAGATTTGTTCAATTTGTTGGTCCCGGTACTTCAGGGAACCTACTTGCGACTTGGAGCGAACTCATCGAAGTTGGAATGTTAATTTTGAATTTTCAAATATACAAGTATGGGGTAAGAATGACTCTTGGATAAGTCTTTTGCCAAGCATAAAACGCTTTTTATATTCAATTGCTTCAATGCCTTTAAACTCTTCGTAGGTTATTGAAGATTACAGTCTTGCTACCCAAGTGGTAATATAAGAGCTTATTTGTCTCGGACAACGTGGGAGTCGGAGGTGTTGATTTCACGAATTAAGTGAGGTGAGAAGTGATTAACAGTACAAGTGACATTATTTTAGAGTATTGTTGGCTTAATATAGTCACTTTGCTGATGATTTTACATTAGTTTTCCATGATTGTTTTTTTAGGGACTTTATTTCAGCATCGATAATTGACATGAATATTGGGAATCCTGAGGGATTTTGAATGGGAATAGAAGGAGGTAAGATAAGATAGGTCATAAGCGGCCAAAACGATCTTGTGACTGATTAACCTATGCCTCATGTGTCTCGCAGTTACTAATACCAATATGATATTGATTACTTTAGGAAATCTTGGACCAAAGGAACCTAAGGTACAGAATTATTGAGATTGGATGGTTCGGTATAGCATGCCTCTCACAAGGTTTGGGTGTCATGATCAGTATGGATATATAACAAGACAACTAGTAGGTTGTAATTTAGGTTTATAGGACACTTGGGCCTTACACAAAACGATTGGTTTCTTATGATTTATTGCATGTTACTGACAAATTTTGATATGTTAATCTGTGTACAATTATTAAGCATTTATACAACGATTGCATGTTTTCATTTGCACATTAGTTTTTTCCTCTACACGAGTCTGTATTTTGGGCTTACTTAAGTTAATTTGCATTTAAATATTGAAGATTCCATTGTTTGTAATTTATGTTACTTCCAGCCCTGAGGAAGTCATTTGGGTTCATCCCTATTGCGACGAAACGCGTTGGGAGTGGAAGACTCAATTGAGGATTAAAGAAGAACGAAGCCCGAATGAATATTTTCATTTCTTGGATATATTGTCATACTGTGTCTTAAATATTGCGTGTGCATCAACATTAGTTGATAGTTTAATCAATCAATGATTGAGCCTTTTAGGGAATTGGGTGGTATTCCCTAGTGTGATAGCACCGCAAGTACTCTAAAAGAGCTAGTTATTTGTACTGTGGATTCTTGTTGGAGCGCTAGGTTTTTAGGTCTCGCCTAGGCAGCGCTTGCGCTGTCTCGTTGAGACATGCAGTATACACTATAGTGTATATAAGCTCCACCCACTCTCCACCCATCATTTTCATTGGCTGGTGTCCTAGATGGTGCCTTCCGATTGGTCGTAGGCTTGTTAGTCCCTCCTTATGATGGACATTTCTTCATTTGTGTCCTTCCACGGCTATTGGCCCCTTTACTGCAGACTACTTTCTTCCAATGCCTTCTCACACCCCCATCTATTGCATTGCCAATGCTTGTTTTATTTGTCTCTGCCAATGCTTGTTGTATTTATCTCTGCCAATGCTTGTTTTATTTGTCTCTGCCAATGCTTGTTTTATGTTTCTCTGCCACTGCTTGTTGTATTTGTCTCTGCCAATGCTTGTTTTATTGTCCCTGCCAATGCTTGTTTTATTTGTCTCTCCCCACAAAGCTTGTTTTAGCTGAGATCTCTGTTTAATTATTTAGGATTAATACAGCCAACGCAGCGGACCTCCTTTTAATTATTTATCATTATACAGCCCAAGCCGAGGATCGAACTCTGCTCTCCAGCTCCAACGTCGGCAGCTTTATATGTTACGCCACCGGCTCGTCGCTTTAAAACAAGCCCCCATAAAGGGGTTTATCTTTGTGTCCATTGCGTGCACTATAGTGCCCCTGGGGCAAAAGCAGGGACCTACTAGAGTGCTTCTCTATCAGAAAGCACTTTGCGGTCCCCCCGGGGCACAAGCAGGCATCCACTTCAGCGTGATGAGTTGATGCTTGTGTGTATGCTTGCACACGCGAGGCTGCAAGATGAACGATAGTTAGATGTCGCACCCCGGAGGTCGCAGTCTATTGGACCCGTGCATTCAAAGGACATGAAGTTGCACCAGTGTCTTGCAAAATAAAGTACCGGCTGCTTCACCTAAACGTCCCAATACGAATCTGGTGGCTAAATACACATTGGAGACGGATGTATGATCCGACATCGCAAACAGTTACAGCGGGTGCTTTTACCACGCCGTTTCTACATCGCAATTGCTGTTACATCGCGTGTTTTTTCACCGCATACCATTCCAACTGCAATGTGTTACCCCAATGGAAGACGGCATTACTACGTATACGAATACATCGCGTTACCATTACAACGCGTTGTTTTGGGGTTTTTGGTCTCTATACGAGGCTGCAGGCAAACCAGGGTTTTTTGTGTCTCCAGCCCCCACCCCATCCACCCCCCAGCCCGCAAAAAGTTTCCCGCCACGCACATGTGTCAATTACTATTGCATTACGTTCAGTGTCCGTAAATAAACTGAACACGTGGCCTCTTCTCATTCTCCTTTCGTGGTCTATTATTGCGATATTCAAGCTTACTGTACATCAAATTATACGGGCAGATACACACAAGATTGCAGGTGGTCTTAGCCATTCGTAGAGTGCTCTTTACAATGTACCCTTGCACGTTCATTTATTGCACTTTGCCTTCGCGATAACATACGGTTGGGGGTACTGTTTAATTTTTTTAAGCAAAAGGGACTCTGTTCCAAGCCCCCACACTAAAGTAGCTTAAAATGTTGCATTTTTATGGAACTTGGTTTACAAGACATCTGGGGACTACACGTACAAAAGCCCCTCACTATTATAAAGCACTTCCTCTAATAAGTATTAGCTGAGCCAATAAGTTCGATTTTGAGACCTATTAGTTTAAGGGATCCGTCTACAAAATGAACCAAGTGCGTATTCGTTTGTTTGCCGATCTGAAAAGAAGAAGGGGGATCTAAAGCACTAGAGAGCGCAACGTGGAGTGAGGGAAGCCGCACATGGGTGAAAATAAAATGTATGAGGATACACACACAAAGGTATCACAGAGAAGAGAGGAGGAGAGGCACATGGGCAGCAAAAGAGCAGTAGGAACAAGCACAGCAGAGACAACGATGTACACCAGGAAGTCAGCTTAAATAAGAAAACTCAGGTCTGAGACGGCAGCAGTTGTTATTACCATTCAAATTTCAGCTTTGAATATATATTTGGCAATAATTTAGTCCCAAATCACTGCACATCCTTCACCACAGCCACACTGCACATCCACCCTTCACATCCTTCACCAAGGCCACACTGCACTGCACATCCTTCACCACAGCCACACTGCACATCCTTCACCACAGCCACACTGCACGTCCACCCTGCACATCCTTCACCACAGCCACACTGCACGTCCACCCTGCACATCCTTCACCAAAGCCACACTGCACTGCACATCCTTCACCACAGCCACACTGCACATCCACACTGCACACCCTTCCCCACAGCCACACTGCACAGCATTCACCACAGCCACACTGCACATCCTTCACCAAAGCCACACTGCACTGCACATTCTTCCCCACAGCCACACTGCATATCCTTCACCGCAGCCACAATGCACATCCTTCACCGCAGCCACAATGCACTTCCTTCACCGCAGCCACAATGCACATCCGGCCCTAAATGTATCATCTATTTTCAGCTCATTCTGGTCCTCAACACCTATGGTCTGATCATTGGAGTCCGTCTTCGCAGGCCTTAAAACCCTTGAGGGGAATCCCAGTCCTTCAGGAGGGCCCCACTCAGTGCAAATTCTTTCAATATTTATCAGATATTAGAGACATGAGAGCCCCTTTTCACATTGTGCAGGGGCCCCATCGGGTTTGCGTAATGCCACTGTCTGGGACTTTCCTGAAAGTTTAATGATGGGGCCCCTAGAAAGATGGGGGGGCCTCGGCCATAGACAGCCAAGTATGCTGAAGCCTTAAAACATTTCTGCAAAGCAGGGTTTATTTCTTCTTTATCCCTCGCTGCCACCCATCGGGAAGTATCCATGACTGTGGGTCACACCATCACTACTCATGGGTGAGCAACGTAGACCCACGTGCTTGTGTAGTCGGCACCGCGTGGTGTCTGTTGCTCCTTGCATGTGAGTGTGCCCTTTGATTATGCATGTGAGTGTGCCCTTTGATTTAGCTGCAATCTTACACATCCTTAACAAACCACTCCAAATGAATACTTTCTTATACAGTCAACACATCAACATTACGGACTCAATGGTAGTAGGGGGAGGTAAGGACAGGAAGTGCAAGGAAATGCTAGTCGATCAGTAGCAACCCTTCCTTTTATGGCGCGTTAAGCACTGCCACGAGCTGCGCACGTGACACCGGAACTCGGACTTAATACTAAAATGCTTACAGCACAGATCACATTATAAAACATTCACTTTACTAACAGACTTGCTCCACTCAGAGACTGCTTGGAGGCCTCGTTTAGGCTAAAAAAAAAATGCTACAGAAATATGCGGCAAGGTCTAGTACGTTACATAGCGCACGACGAGTCAGATCAGTATGGAGCAGCTGTTGAGTCAGTACAGTTAATTTAAGTGGGTCATAGTGTGTTAAAAGTCATGTTTCTACCATGGCATGTATATGTTTGTCTGCATAGCATTTAGTGTACTATATCAGCAGCACGAGTTTATGCGTTGCAATTGCTTGCGATTTAAATGCTAGCGATGTAAATGTGCATGCGCATTACTAGCATGCGATCTAAAAGCATGCGGTGTCAAGCCTCCTGCGATGTGAAAGCCGCGTTGCGATGGCAGCGCGTGAAAACAGAGTCGTTGTAATGGGTGTTTCCCATTGGAGACATTTGTAAAATAGCAGTGACGTATGTATGAATAATTGCTCATGGGATGTGTATGTATGTGGGGCATACAACTACAAATTTATAATAAGCGAGGCACGTTTTAATATTTTTTCACTGCCATAACGCCTTATTTACACCAGCTCTAGAAAGGAATCTGGTTAGGGACACGGGAAGCAAAAAAGACAAAAGTACGCAAATATGCAGGGGTGCAGAGGAAAATCGATGCCTCAAGCAGCAGAAGCGTAAACAGATGCTTAAAAACAAATGACAGACCTCACGTAAATGCAGATACACGAGTTCAGTGGGCTAAAGTCAGCGCCGTTCTTAGTCCAGCATCGCCACCCACCATTGACAGAAATTCCTTGAGCTACGGTCAGTGTCATTGCGCCGACATTCAACCACACAATAAAACGTCACTTCTTCGCCGAAATAGCATAGCACATTTATGTAATTAGAACAGTGATCATTCTGTAGCCTTAAGGCAAGCGCGGTCGACCTGGAAGCTGGGGAACCGGGCTCGAGTCTGGGCAACAACGCGCAAGATTCTTAATCACTTAATCTCCCCTGCCTAGCCAAACATGAATGAGTCAATTTGTAACAAAACCGGTGCTCATGTAAAGCGCTCCGAAACCCGATTTCTCGGGTCTAGTTCGCGCTATATAAAACTCCCCAAAAAAAGTTTCGCAAAGTCGCAACTGGCATGACAGAACTTCACCAGGCAACTTAAAGTGATCTTAGTATCAGCATCCGATTTGACCCAGCCACCCAGAAGGCTCATTACATCACTGCAATTAAAATGCTGCAGATGGCGCACTTCTCGTTAGGGTAAATGCATTTTTTTAATGCAGTTACCACCATAAGGCAGCATAATTCTGATTAAAGTATGAATGATGCACATGGTAACCAAAGCTTTGCCCCAAGCACCGCCGCCCTTTGTACACGCACTACCAGGCAGCGTATCCAAACTAGTTACAGCACTACTAGTGATACTGTCCAATATCTCATTTGTGGGACTGAACAATAAAAAAAGGTCCAAACCTAAAGTGGGTACAATGCTTTGTTTGATTAAAGGTGTCACCTCTAATGTTAGCACAATTATTATTTTGGTGCAATCAAAGCACCGCAGTCTGTCTAGCAAAACGTCGCATTTGATTAAACGACACTTAGCTGCAAGAATGAAATATGGATCTATGTATGGTGTGTTTCTTCTATGGAAAACAACAGTGCTTCAAGGAGCTTTGCAAATCCAACAAGCAGGATCGTACTTCACCAGGTGTAATATGCAATATCCAAACCTGCTTGCATTGCCTCACTGTAATAGAAGTATGCAGCTTTGATATTTTCCATTGGTATATGTGCAATCTCACCTATTGATTTGTTCCAATATTTAACAGCGCCGCCGTCATCAGTTAGAAGAAAGCCACCATTGTCAGTTAGAAGATTTTGCCCCGATGACCTATTTGCAAAAGCAATATACTGTTACATCAGTCAGATCATTCTGTTCGCAGGGATATATAGTGTTTGTTGGTTGCGCGTAAACATGCAATACCAAGAGCCAAAAACTGAGATGCAGTTTATAATGATTTTCGTTGTAGGTAAAATGTAATGATTGATAAATGGGTATGAGGGAAACCTATACATTTTTTAAATGTACTCTAGATACTGATTGTATGAACACTGATTGTATGAACAGTGGTTATTGGTACAGCTCGGAACATTACCCATTCCAGCATATGATTCAGTGGGTAATTTGCAAAATGTGATCTTTCTTGCTCACTGCCTTACAATTGGAAGCCAATAAAAATTCAGTTCATAACAGCAAATGTTACACAGTTTCTGCATTTCTTCTGATAAAAATGGTACCCAACTTTTGTGGCTGGGACTACTGACCTTGGCACACAAGCTCCCTTAACACAACGTGAAGATATTAACATTTACTGAAAAAGAAAATACCTGTTTTGGCAATAGTGGTGGCTGCGATATTTGTGCCTGGGCTCAGCTGCCTCCCAGGGAAACCTGCCAAACCCCGACACTTTGGAGAGCTAGACACCCAGGAGATTCCAGGATGGTCTGACTTGCATGTATTTCATTAAATTTTCCTACCCACAATGCACTGCAAACATAAAAACCTTGGCTAAAATCATACATTTCTCCCACATTTCTGTGAAGGAAACCTATGGAGGCTGGGGAAGACCACTTAATTGCTACCACCCACAATTACTGCACATTTTTCAATAAAAATGGTACCCTACTTATGTGTCTCCATCAAAATTGTCTCACTTAAGCAACATAGGTAGCTATGGTATTTGGGCCCACACTGTGCCGCCACACAGGGAAACCTTCCAGACCCAGACATTTCTGAAAACTAAACACTGTGGAGAAAAAGACTGTATTGCCCCTAGTGGGTGTGAAGGGGTCAATGGAGCATGCCCAAGAGGCAGCACCCTCAGAAAGAATAAATCCCCAATGTACCCCCAGGGTGCAGAAAGACAGTATGCACATTGATGTGTGGCTCTGGCCCGATACTAGAGTGAGCTGCCCAGCTCCTTTATTTTCCACCATGCACCATGCACAATCCTGTTGTCTAGTGGGATTTCTACCTCTTGAGGTCAGAATGACTGTTATGGCCTTTGGTCAGTGAGCGCACTGATCCTTAACCAAGAGACTGCTTCTTCTACAATGAACTACTACCTTGGTGTTCAGTGGGGTTGATCCCTGCTGGGAGAGTTCTATCTCAGAACTATCACCAAGTAGAGATCTACAATGGAGCGACAACAGTGGAAAGGGGCTTTGTACCCTTTCCAATGCTGTTTCTCCTGCAGACATTGGTGTTTGGGGGTAAAAGCTATGCCTTCCAGCATCAATCAACAGAGAAAGTAGACTACGGCTTTAGCACGTTCTACTTTCACTTTGTTCTGCTGTGATGCCAGCTCTCTGTGCTCGCTGGTGTTATAGCAAAACTAAATAAAAAATCAAACTTGGGACATAAAGGAGGCTTCACCCTCACACTCTAACTTTAATTTTTGTAAACAGTCACACTAAAGCGGTTAAAAGAAAGGAAACCATCTCCTGCCCTCAACTTCGTCAATGTTTCACACTGAATCCAGAAAGGCAAACATATTCATTGCTGACACAAGTTATGGGAAGTTCTCTGTTTACTTCAGTGCAGTATATGCAGTATCCAAATTGTGGCATTCTGAACTTCGACAGGGTGTGATATCACAGCATTAGCGAACATCATTCTTCACTGGAGCATTTTCACTCAATTTTACTACTTTATACAGAGTAAGACAACTGCCTATATATCTGCTCATCTCTATTTTTAGGCCTCAACTTACGGACCGTGGCTATTGACATATAGTGAGCACTGGAAGCGATAAAGAAAGACAATTTCTGTCACAGTTTTGGGCTGACTGATATCTTAAATAGTTGAAGAACTGGAACAGTATTATTTTACCACTTTTGACAGCAATAAATGTTGGCTTTCACAGGAAATGTCATGGAGCATGCCTCTTTTGGCTGAACTGTAGCACCAAGTGTTTACATTTCTATAGGAGACAACAGAACAGTGCAATTAAAAGATACAGTAGATGTTTCGGCACCCAGGCTAATGTGCTGCATAACTATATACATATAAGGTCCCAACGGCGAGACCGATTGCATTGCAAATGCTTGTTTTCCCTTACACCCAAATTTTATTATTGCACATAGCTGGGTCCAAACTGATGTGGCAGGTGTACAAAATAATGATGGACAGAGATGCGGCCCGAGCAATTACCAGTGGCTGAGATTAACACAAGCATTCAATCCATCACTTTTTGTATACTTCTCTATGTTGCCCTAAGTGGAACGAGTATGCCCAGATGTGGATCCTAGCACGCTGTGTCACGGGAAACAAGATATACGCAGCTGATGAGCTCATAATAAGGGTGCAATCAGTCCTGCATTGCTTGTTCAGGGAGGACCTGGGTTTGCAGTTCAGGCTAAACTGTTTCCATTGGAGCAGGGTCAAGACTGATGTGCATATAGTTGGATCCAAACTGAAGAGGTATGGTGTGTAAAATACCAATAGACTGGGATGTGGCCGGAGTAATTACCAGTGGC
This sequence comes from Triturus cristatus, assembly GCF_964204655.1. Lineage (NCBI taxonomy): Eukaryota > Metazoa > Chordata > Amphibia > Caudata > Salamandridae > Triturus > Triturus cristatus. The sequence goes on from NC_140594.1 coordinate 463,925,959, forward strand.
TGCGATTAATTCAAGCATTCTATCCATCATTTTCTATACACTTCAGGAGGGCAGGAAGGCAGGCAATTCCGACCACCTCTGTGGGCGAAATTGCTCCTGAAGTTTCTTTCACTTCAAATGTGGCTCCAGGTATAAAAATAGGATCCTCAGACTTACTCTTCATTTCACTTCTGGACCATAGGAAGGAATTTCATAGGACTATCCAGTTGCCTGTGGCCTGCTGTGTGCTTCGGAGAACTGAGCTGCTGCAACAAGAGAGCTGCCTGAAGTTTACCTTATTCTCTCAGATGCTTGAGACCTGCTTTCCTGTTTAAACCCAAGACTTGCAGAGTGACTCCAAAGGCTTGTCGACTGGCCTCCTGATCAGAGCCTCAGGGACAGAAGAGGCTCAAACCATCTTGAACACGCACCTGGACTGAACCCTTTAAAGGGTGCTCTGTAGTCCTGGATCCTTGGAGGTGTGCTAAATGAGCCCAGATAGTCCAAATCCAAAACTTGGGATGGGAACATTTTCTGCCCAAAACTACTTTGATACCAAGAGGGAACCCAGGCCTACCTGTTCGCTGATCCACCAAAGGTGCAGTTCCCACTACATTATTTTCCCTGCAGCAAATCCTTTACAGCGCCCCTTCACAGAAGCGGTATTCGTACTGGTGGTGTCTTTGTCAGCTAAAGCTTGCAGCTTTATCCTGCTACAAATGTTTGACTTTCATAAGAGAACGTAGAAATCTTCACTGCAACTTCATCTAGTGATTCCCCAATGACGAAGCCTCCTCAGAAAATGTTTAGCTGCTTTGCCCTTCTGACCTTAACCTTCACCGACATTTTCTTTAAAAATTCTTCTCCAAGTCCTAAGGTAAGCAGAGACTGGTGTCCAAACCACTTAGTGTATTCCAAATGTGCTCCATCATGGTCGGCTAGAACTTACAACTTTGCCTCAGTTTCACGCAACTAAATGCCCATGGTTGCCGCTTTAATCTTTTAGGAACTATTTTTCACTTTAAACTTTTAAAATGCATAACTCTGGTTCTTCTGATAGGACTTTTGCAATTTTGTGCCAAATAATTTATTAAAATGTACCCTAATTTTCTGAGTTAGTATGAAATGTGTCTTGTGTTTTCACTTTATTACTGTTTAAGTAAAGCATAAATTCTTTACAGATTGCCCCTAAGATAAGGCTGACTGCTGTTGTGTAAAGCTACCAGAGGGTTAATGTGAATTGGGTTGCTGTTTGAAGGGGTGTGAGCCCTCTTGAGCAACACCCCTTACCCTGTCAGGGTGAACCATAAAAGTAATTAAACAAACTGTGCTTAACCCTCTAGTAGCTTGGTCCAGGTAGGTCCCAGCCTGGGATGAAGGAAGCAGGTCCAATTCTTCTTCTTAGACAGCAGGGCAGGCATCAGGAGGCAGGGCAGTCCTCTGGCAGAAGGGCAGTCCTTCTTCTGCAGCATTCACAAATCAAGGAGTGCACTGAACAGTGGGTCTTATTTTTTATACCTGGTGTCCCCCTTGAAGTGAGAGAAGATTCTGGAGACCCCCACTTTCGAATTGCCTGGAATGTCCTGTTTCCCTGTCCTGGTCCCAGTCTATCTGGGGCATAATTGTCTAGTGTGAAATTCTGAGTGTTTTGGGTCAGCACCTTTGAAGTACAAGTGCAATAAGTGACAACTGAGGCCCCCCCCCATCCTGACTTGGATAGCCAATACTGTCAACATCCTATCCCTTTATTGTGTGGCTTTCTGGGAGGAATACAGAACAGCACACTGCCAACCACACCTAAGCATGTGATCCAGGATACAGACTGGAAGCATCAAATTGTTAGGACAAGAAACTGCCAACTTGCTAAATGTGTCGATTTCAGACGTGTGATTTAAAATCTGACTGTACCATTAAAGAGGCTTTTAAAGTACAAATCTCTAGTGACCAAAACTCGGCATGCTTACCTACTGTCACACAAACGTTATCATTTATTTAATTACACAGGTAACCTAATGTTATCCCATGTGAGAGGTAGGCCTTATAATAGTGAAAAACTAACTACTTTAAGAGTTTTGCACTGTCAGACATGCAAAACCTAAAAGTACATGGTCCAAACTTTTAAATATACTGCACCCTGTTCTATTGGCTGTTTAGGGCTTACTGTAGGAGTGACATATGTATTAGAAAGGAAGGATTAGACCCGCCAAAAGGTTTATTTTGCCAGGTCATTATGGCAGTTTAAAACTGCACATATAGGCTGCAAAGGCAGGCTTGATACATGTTTAAAGGGCTATGTAAGTGGTGGTACAATGAGTGGTGTGGGAGCACTAGGAGCAGTTAAATTGCAGGGTCTACATACACGTAGTACCACATTACTAGGGATTTATAAATAAATGTCAATTGGGTGTGAGCCGATTTCATCATGTTTAAGGTAGAGAGCACAAGCATTTTATCACTGGTTAGTAGTGGTAAAGTTCACAGAGTCATAAAAGCCAACAAAAAAGGTTCAGAAAACAGGATGGTTAAGGCAAAACGTTTGGGGATGATCCAGCAGAGAGGGCCAAGTCCAACAGCAAAGCATGTGTTAATTTACTTACTTTTTGTAGTTCACCCTGGCAAGGATTGCGGCTGTTGCTTGAATAGGGTGATTCCCATCAACCAACAACCCAATACATCACAGGAAGAATACTACCTTTAAAGTGAGGTATATGCTAAGTCTGTGACATTGCTTTTCATGACATCACACCACATGACACCATTGCACATTGCTTATGTCTACTTTGCAAATTGAAACCTAAGCACATGTGCTTATTGAGGAGATGTTCCCAGAAGTCAACCATTGTTGGGTAAAACCATACCAATTTATATTTGCATACCAACATCAGAAAGTAATTTGTCTGCAGGATTGCAGGTGATATATGTTATTTCCCAATGCACTATTACTAAGTTTATTGATCACAGAATGATACAAGTCAAACCCTGCCCAGTTGGGAATCGAACCTGCAATCCACAAGGTTTTCAGTGGGCCTTCCACTCACAGGGAAAATTTCAGAGGTGGGCTAAGGAACATCAAGCGACCTAATGGGATGTTATTCCAACAGAGCAAAGATGCAGTGAAGTGGGACTGTGTCTGTGAGAGGCCGGTGATTGTAATGTCCCTGGGAAAACAATGTGCAGCACAGAAGGTGCAGTGTGAAGTATATACATTTTTAGAGTTGCAAATAAGGAGGGATATAAACTCCTGTAATGAAGAGGCCCTAAACTTGCTGAAGATTGGTCCCATAGACTTTACAGCAGCGAGCACATCCGGCATTTTGCAGATTTGAGCTTTATGGTCAATCTACCGCTTGTTATCTTGCCAGTTGCATTAGAGCGTGCAGACCCATGATGGTCAATACACTAAATTGTCCGACTCAGCTTCCCCAGTTGGGTACACCGTGTAATTTTAGGAAAAGTGCTGTACTACTCCGTGACTGAAAACATTTATCTTTCAATACAGGGAGTCTTTGAAAACAGGATGATTTACAATATCAGCTTCTAAACAAAATCTGAACAGTTTCAAATAGATGCAGTGGGGACATCCTTTTCCACATATAAGAGAGAGAGAGAACAAAATGTTTTCCAGGATTCATTAGAAATTATATTCAACCATTTTTTATAATATTGTAGAAATCTATTTAAGGAAACTAGAATTCATAATCTGGCTCCCCCTAACTGATCGTCTTAAATACACACAATTTGAGGATAGTCAGTCATTTTTCTTGCGTCGTGTGCGATCTTAACTACTCTTTGTTTGCAATTTTTATGCAAATTGCCCACTCACATCAATTCCTTATCTAACGGTGTAAACGGCACATGCAAGCAGTGATGTCTGTACTGATCTCGGGCGCGCTATTTCTTTTTTTTTATCGGTATCTATTTGTCATGCTCTTCTGCAGCAGGCCTCAAATTTATATGGTTCCTGAAGATTTAACTCATTCTCTTTTTAATCCACTGTCTGTCAAAGGTGGAGATTTAAGACAGGATACTGTGGTGTTCGGCTCAGAATAATAAAAGTAAGAACTGAAGAAAACAACCCGCCCTTGTAAGGCCGTTCTCTCACGATTCATTGCCACAGGCAAAAACTCACGGTTAACCCTTTCCCTGCTGATATTAGAAACCAGAACAATAACAATTCAGGACCAATTAGATTATATTCTCTCTTTTGCTAATTGGGTGCAAGCCAATGTTTTAGCATTCTTTTTTTTTAATCTCCTTATTTGTTTGCTTTTAACTTGTTTGTGTATGTACATTTTTTTATAGCACAGCATAACCAAAGAAATGTCAGCATATTTTCGAGAGAGCAAGTTGAGAGAGTTCGCTCTTACATTATTCATATGGGTTGACATAATAACAACTGAGATACGAACCATAACTAAATTGGAGATAAAACATGCATAATTGATTTTAACTGCATTTATCTGATGAACATAAAAAGCTGTAAGTACTGACATCAGAGGAAGTAAACTAAAATAGAGCCAGAGGGAAGGGGATAGAGTATTGATGAACCAGGGGGGCTTACGCTCGAGGGCGGTAAGAGATAGTAAACAGGGGAAGAGTATAGAAGGAAATACTCAGGGGCAAGAACATGCTGAAAAGGAAGGGGGAACAGGTTAGATGCATAGATCATAACCGGGGACCCATCTGCATAGCTATACACCTGTAGCCTAAAAAGCCTATTAGGGAGAAACAGAGAATGTAAGTATGCACGAAGATCTCAATGTAGACCCCTGTGGCAAACTGTGTTGCAAAGAAATAAAAACGGTCTAAGCTGAGGGGAGGTTTACTCTAGAGGGGAAATCTTTATATAGGACTGGCACGAGCTCAGAACCTTGACTTCCACCTCCAGGTTTGCTAAATTCTTAGCCAACATTGAGCGAGTCTCAATGCGAAATGCGATGGACAGAGCCAGCAGGAACAGGTGGATGATGCGGCTGTGTTTCATGTCTGGATAGACGCAGATGGGCAAAATTATTGATTTGTGCTTTTTCTGGTCTAAATCCAACCCGTCAATGATCTATAAAATCAGTAGATTCAATGTAGGGCATTGTGTGTGTGCCATTACAGATGCTTGAAAATAGTGTAACGTTGGAGCAGCTGGAAGGGACTAAACTAGGCAGGGGTGGATTCAGGCTCTTTTCTAGCACATTACAGTGTTCCATCCATGAGGTACTAAAAAATAAAGGTCAACACGTATTTTACATCTGGAACTCTTTATGTCACCTTTGTAAACAATATAAGTGGCAGATATCAAGTGTTGAATGTTTGCTCATCCTTACTGTTGAAGAAAACAAATCCATTGTGTTGTATTGGGAAACTTTTAGTGAGACTAAATTGTTTGATGCCATGTCCATAACTAAATACTTCGAGGGCCATTAGACCCTGATGAGCAGTCTATCCGCACAGCAAGGCAGCAGAGGCATTGATTCTCTGACCACCCCATGACAGACCTCCCACCATATTGAAAGTTACGCACTGTAGAGACAAACATTTTTTTTTTCGTTTTTTTTTTTTAACAAAGAGCTTCCTCGGATATGGTGGAAATACTTTTGTTTTGTCAGAAACTAAATAGCAGGTGGATAGGTAGGCCATTAGGGCCTGCTCTCCATTATTGTTTTACCTTAAAACAAACCCTCAAAGCAGAGTATTGCTTCTAAGAATGTGGGTGGAGGGGCCATTAAGGATTTTTTCTGCTTCGGTGAACCATGCCTCAGGTGGCGGTGCTGGGAAGAGAAAATATGAATTGGGTAGACCATAGAAAAGAAAAACTGCAATGGAAGGGCCATCCTAAAGAGAGTGGGCTTTCTGATGCAGTGAAGGTGCATGTGCTGCAGATCGGAGCATATAAATTCTCCCTACTTCCACGGACAGAGTAATTCCACAGTCGTACGCACATACACTCATCACACGCTAGGGCCCATCACACTAACATTCATAACTATTACTCTATCCACACTGAAGATACAAGAGAAATCCTAAACCAATCTGCATCTAAGGTGAGGTCAATGCGACCTTAAAGATATGTCTTGAGTCATGATTTAAAACACAGGAAATACATTCAGAACTCAATGAATAACAAAGAAATAACCACCCGACACTGATATTCAAACAAAGGTTATCTTTTATCTAAATTAGTTCAAATGAAAGTCAATCGATAGCAAAATCATTATTCTCATAGTTACCTATTCTAGCTAAATGGGTCAGGACAGGTCTCTCAGTAAAGTCTCCCGAGTCGCCGTCCTCTCAATCAGCATCGATCCTCTCGAGCATAGGTTCAGGAAGAAGTGGCCTTGGACCCTCTCTAGTCTAACAATATTTATAGGGAAACTAACAGAATAAAAGTAACAAACAAACTCTAAACGTCCGTTGAGCCGCTGAGCAGAGCGAGCAGGAAAGGATGTTGCAACATTTAGAAAATCTCCGCTCCCAAAGATCACAAAAATAAAAACACGGAAGAAGGAAGCTCAAGCTAGAAAATGTTACATCCATGAATGCTCTTCCTCGGAACCATAGTGAAGCCACCGCAAGTTTATCAGAGTTCATTGTGGCTTTATTTTTCTCCAAGGGCAATTGGCAGCGAGCCTGGAGCTGCTGTCCTCACGGAAACTTTTAATACAGCCAGAGGCCATGGTCAAGTGGTTTTCAACCATATTCAGCGAGGCCTCTCGTCACATTTCAATCACTCGAGTGCAGGCTGTAAATATCGGCCATCTTGGATTAGGCCAAAACAGACCATCTTAATTAAAAGAGACACAAAACAATGTTATCACATCGTAACGATTATACAGTGTTACGTCCCACTAATACCCTTATGTGTATGTAATTACCTAGCCATCTGCAACACAAAGAAGCATTAAAGCACGTTATTTTAAAAGCGGAAACACGAGACAAATAGCACTTTAGCCACACATATTTAATTAATTTGCACACCAACCTAGTTCACGTATTAATTAGGCAACATAAATGCATTCCCACCGTGTAATTCTCTCATTAGTAATGTTGATTAATCAAGGACTTTAACAAAATTAGTAATTAATGATTAATTATCAGTAATTTTAATCATGATATATAAACAAAACTGGAGTTTAAATCTCAATAAATTTTCAATCGAAAACTCTGCTCCAGCAATCCCCCCTTTGGTGATATATTAGCACCACAAAACCAACCCAAAAACAAAAATGTAGTCCCATTTCTTAGGAGAAAATCAAATGTCTTTTCGTTTACAAACAACATAAACATGTTACACACCAGTCTCTCTTTCATCATCCCTTTTCAACTCCAAATAAACACTCCTCAATTCCTCTAATTCTATCTCTTGTGGATCTCTCCTTGACCTCTTTTGTTTCTTTTCAATATTTTTTCTAATCATTCTCTTTTTCCCTCCCCTGTTTTTACAACACAAACACCCCAATCTTAGTATCAATTAAGCAACAATCACACATGTCAATGGAAATAATATCTTACCAATAATGGTACTACCTATCTTAGCAATAAAACTCTTAACAGCAAGTAACTTATTAGCCATTTTAGTCCAGATACTTTTGGCACGTACGGCAATCATCTCCGTATTTACCAAAAGAAACCCTTCAGCGGTACTTGTCGATAAGCGATCCACCACTGTTGACAGTTTCCGAATTCCGTATGCATTTAAAGAAATTCCTACTGCTGGAATTAAAGCTCCAAAAATATCACCTACAATTTCTGACCAAGTTTCTCTCTTAAAACGTGTTAGTAGATTAATGTGTTCTACATCTTCTATCCTATCTATATGAAAGATCTTTGGAAAGACCAGGCCAACATAACACGTGCCATACCAATGGTCAGGCAACCGGTAATAAGCCTTGTTCCCACAAATATAATACACTCCCGGGAAAACCGGATTTTCTCCTCCCTTGAATCCCCAACCTGTTGCAATGAAGTATGTATCATGACACTCACTAGTCCCAACAAAATAATTATCATATTGGGATTTCTTTCTGGTAATGCATAGTTTACCCTTCTGTGGTGCATCTAAAGCCAAAGTTGGACTGGCCCCATTCCTCAATTCCTTTACCATCTCAATATCCCATATTGTCTCACTCACTTTATATTTCCCTGCCTTTTCATACATGCTCACTCTCCTTTTCTCTACCATATCTAGGAAAGCCTTTTCTTCTTCTTTCAAACTGCAAGTTAAATTGTTTCTAAAAATGTAATCTAATGTTAATTCTTCTGTCTCAATAAAAACTCACCAAAAACGTTAGCTTCTTTAGCTGGATTCAGCTTTCTATTCATAGGCAATTGCCCAAAAATGTTATCTTTGTTAGACATCTCATAATCTATTTTCCCTAACAAATAAAAAACACTACTCAACACACTACATGAAATTCCATACGTAGCTGGTAAATGGTGATAAGTAACACCCTCTGAAACGGATGCAGGCAATTGCATACAAACGTAGCAATCCCTAACTTCCATTGTATTTACGTATTCGTACAACAACTTTGAAAAAACATTACTAGAAAAATCATTGATTGACCTATCTTTATGTAAATGTTACTAATTCTAGTTGGAACTACTTTCTGTGAACTCTTCTCTATGTTAGTCACATTCTCAGCATGTATTCCAAAAGAATCTATTGTAACTCTAAAAGTAACTAGTAAAGCAAGTACACCCCATAATAGCATTAATAGTCCTGTACAGCAGCAGCACATTCTACACCATCTTTTCAAGAAGGCACATCTACTTTGATTATTTTCTGGGTTAGCCATCTTATTACTTTGGCAGTATCTTTTGACTTAGCCTCTACTACTCCACTACTGAATTTCTAGAACTCTAGATTATTTCAAACAGCTAATTTTGGATTTTCTTCTTTTCACTCTTCTCCAAGTGACTCTTTCAGCTCACTCAATTTGGATTTTCATCACTTTTCACTTCTTCTTCAGCAACATCAAACTGTATCAGATCTTCAACGTCCTGAGCATCCGACTCTTCTCCAATGTCAGTCAAGATAACTTTCAGGATTCCAACAGTGTTCTCCTAAACCACTTCTCGTACGGTCCCCTCTGGATTTCCTTGACTCTCTGCCTCTTCACCTTCAGACAGTGCCACGTACGTCCATTCCGGTGACCTATACTTCTGGTTAGGTTTTCTGATTCTCTTGATCTCCTCTGGTTCTTTTGAGACCTTTTGTTTATCACCTTTTGCTTGATTCGGACTAGACACCTCGTTCACCTGTTCAGCTCTCGATGAATTTGCTCGTCTCAGTCTGTACCTCAGTCTCTTTATTCTGTTAGGCCAAAGATCTCCTCTTACAACCCTTTTTGGTCTCACTTCTTTATTATTTCTTTCTCTGATCCAAGTTCTCTTTCTCAGAACTCGACCCTCTGATTTCTCATTTTCACTCTCATCTGATTCTGTCTCATGTGCCTCTTGTTCATCAACAATTTTCTTTTGCTCCACAGTTTTTCCTTCCACCGATTGAGATTTCCCTATTTCTGTCCCTCCTCGGGTCTCCGACACGCAATCTTCTTGCTGTCTACTTGTCCCTTCACCTGGCTTATCAGGAATGTTCCCTACACCTCCTCGGGGGTCTTCCGCAATCTGTCCCTCTCTATCTTCTTCTGACCCTGCTTCTTCAGATGTAATCTCAGGTGGATTTTCAACCTCCTCATCTGATTCAGGTGTAGTCTCTGTGGAATTGTTCCTTTCTCCTCTTTCTTCTCCACTGCTTGTTGGAACTTCAGGTGAGGTTCCGTGAGAATCGTAATGACACTTTTTGGGTGTGTTCGAATATGGACGAGTTTGGTATCTACGAACCGCAAATGACGAGTTTAGTGGGTGTACGCGTTTTCGCTATGCTACTATGTACGGTTCGTCTCATTCCTGGGTATGTCCATCTGAACCCTCGGGTTCCATTTTAGATGCGGCATCCGTTTTGTCTCTTGCCCTCAAGTAGCCAGCGAACGGACACTGTCCGCTTCGTGACCCTGGAATTCCCAAGCTTTCATGGAGGACACATGCTTCTTTGAAGGTGTCTTTTATGATGAGGGGGCTGACACTGCAAGGGCAGATGGCTCCGCTCGAGGCTCATCTTGCCGTGTTAGTCTATTGTTTCAGTCATGCATGCATTAGGCGAGTCCTTTGATCCTGCAATCAAGTTCCCGATATTGCTCTTTACACTCTTTTCCAAATCTGTTGTGCATCCTTGTTTTTCCTTTGCATCTGTTCCTGTCCCTTCTCCTAATTCGTTTACAGTCAGAATGGAATGTGCTTAATGTGGGGATAATGTGCTTTTACAGTTGGGAACCGGCAATGTTGCTGTAATTATGTTCCGGGCTTCTGAAACATGAATGCGACCCTTTTGAAGTTTACTGTGGGAACTGAGTTGTAACCTTTTGTTCGTCATGTTGTGCAATGACGAAAATGTGTATAAAAGGAGCGATCCACTTGTACAATTTGAAGCAGTCTCTCAGAACCTACACGTTGTGTACTTCTTGCGATTACTGTATCCCTGCAGTAAATAAACGCTGATCTTTGACGCCGCAGCAAGTGTCCCGTGTCTCTGTGTTTTGTACGCCGGAACAGGTAACCCACGAAGGTTTCAGGTGTTGTCCCCTGGCACCGCTGGGCCTTAGAATAGCCCAGTCCTTCACAGGCACTCTTACAGAATCCGATCTCTCCTCTGAGACTCTCAATGTTTCTCTTGAAGCCTCTCTCGGAAAGAAAAAAGAATCACCTGACTCTCTTTCTCCTTCCCCCCTTTCAGGATTCTTTTTTCTTCTCTCTGGTTCAGTTTCTGCTTCATCACTGGAATCTGACTCTTCAAAATACTCTTTACCAGTCCCATCCTTTGGATTTGGAACTCTCAGAGTATGACTTGCATGAACCCAGTTCTTCTCACCAGCACACTTTACTGCAGTTGTCGTAGTCAGAATAACTTGTCTTGGCCTTCCCCACCTTGGAACCAAGCAATTTCTTCTTCTGTGTACTTTTATCCTCACCCAGTCCCCTGAACTCAGATCATGGGCTTGCTTCTTTTCAAGTGTAGTTGCGTCTTCTCCAACCTGGTGAAACACAGAATGAACTGCGTCAGCCAGGCCTTTACAGTAATCCAAAATCATGTCATCAGTTATTGTCATCAACTTGTTGACAGGCACGAAAGCATGTCTCATCGCACGTCCCATCAATATTTCATGTGGACTCAACCCTGTTGTTCTATCTGGAGTAGACCTAATAGTCATTAGCACTAGAGGCAAGACATCAGGCCATTTCATTCCAGTGGCTAAACACATCTTACCAATTCTGTTTTTGATTGTGCCGTTCATTTGTTCAACAACACCAGAAGCCTCTGGTCTGTATGCACAATGTAGCTTCTGCTGTATGCTCAATGCTTCACAAATTAAACCCATGAGCTCATTGTAGAAGTGTCCACCTCTATCTGACTCAATTGTCACTGGGAACCCGTACCTAGGAATCAATTCTCTTAACAGTAACTTTGCCACTGTTATTCCATCATTTCTCCTAGTCGGATAGGCCTCCACCCATCTTGAAAACAAACAGATTACCACTAGAACATACCTCAATCTGTTCACTTGGGGCATTTCAATGAAATCTATTTGCATTCTAGTAAAAGGACCTCCTTCTCTGCCTATTGTTCCTAGGCTCACCACTGTCTTTTTTCCAGTATTGAACTGCTGACAAATCAAACATCTTTGACAGATGCTCTCTGCAATCAGCCTGAACTTTGCATTGTACCAGGTCTGTTTAAAAGACCTAATCATGGCATCCCTCCCCAGGTGTCCCTGGCCATGATACATTCTTGCCATTGTTGACAACATGGAATTAGGCATGACTGGTCTTCCATCTCTATAGATCCAAACATGATCTGTCTCTCTAGGGGCACAACCTGCCTTAATCCAATCTCTCATCTCCTGCTTCATCCTGCAACTGTTTCACTTCATCCCACGTTTCCAGGACATTAGTAAACATCACAGAACAAAAAGACATCTCCCTTTCTCGTCCCCTGTTAATCGAATGATTGTTCTTTGCACAATACTGTGCTATGTCATTTGCAAAACGATTACCAAGAGTAACAAAATCATCTCCTTGTCCATGAGCAGCACACTTTACAACTGCTAGTTCTTTAGGCAGCTGTATCGCCTCAAGCAATTTCCCAATCGCTTCAGCATTCTTTATTGGAGTTCCACTCGACGTCAAGAAACCTCTCTGTAGCCAAAGCTGGCCAAAATCATGAACCACTCCAAATCCATACTGACTATCAGTCATCACAGTCACTCTCAGATTCTTCCCAATCGCGCAAGCTTTCGTCAATGCCACCAATTCAGCCACTTGAGCAGATCTCACTCCTTTCAAAGATGAAGCTTCCATAACTTCTGAAACCTTGCACACTGCATATGCTGCACTCAGCACACCATCATCAGTTCTCAGACATGATCCATCCACAAACAGCACATGATCACTCTCAGGTAATGGCAAATCTCTTATGTCTGGTCTGGGTTTTGTGCAATAATCAAGCACATCCAAACAATCATGATCAACATCATCTCCCACATTCACATTTTCAGCATCTGGCAACAGAGTTGCTGGATTCACATTTACACATCTCTCAAGAGTCACATTTGATGCTCCCAGAATGATTTTCTCATATTTAGTCAGCCGACTATGTGACATATATTGAGTCCTGCTTCTTGTCAAAAGAATTGCCACATCATGAAGTACGAACACCCTTACAGGATATCCCATTATGATACCCTCACTCTGTTCCAAGCTTCTGCATGTAGCAGCTACTGCTTTCAGACAACCTGGCAAACCCACAGCTACGGGATCAAGTGTTGATGAGAAGTACGCAATTGGCCTCCTAAGTTGTCCATGTTTCTGAATTAACACTGAAAGTGCACATCCGTTTCTCTCACTGCAGTACAACTCAAACTCCTTCTCATAGTCTGGCATTCCCAAAGCAGGGGCTTCACACATTCTGCTCTTCAAATGCTGCCATTTGTTCTGCATTCAGTTCCAATGGGTCTCTCACCTCACTTTTAGTCAATTTAATCAGTGGCTTTGCTATCAGGGAGAAAATACTTATCCACTGACGACAATAACCCACCATCCCCAGAAACATCCTCACTTCTCTCTGGGTCATCGGGGCTCTCATTCCTCTGATGATTTTGATCCTGTCATCGGTCACCCATCTCAGACCTTTTTCAATATTGTGTCCAAGATAATGCACCTCTTTCTTGCAAAATTGCAATTTGGCTGGAGATACCTTTAACCCTCCATCTGCCAGATGATTCAGTAAAGCTATGGTATCTACTTCACAAGCTTCACGTGTCTTCGATGCCACAAGTAGATCATCGATATACTGCACTAGTACTGAGCTTTCAGGCATGATCAAACTCTCCAATGATTTCTTCAACAACTGATTGAATATCGAAGGACTCTCTGTATACCCCTGTGGGATACGACACCATGCCAAAATACGCTGTCCAAACCGAAATGCAAAAATCGGCTGGCTGTCATGATGCAATGGAATTGAAAAGAAAGCATGACACAAATCAATTACTGTGTACCACTCAGCATCATGAGGAATCTGATACAAAATCTCTGACGGATTTGGCACAATGGGACAACATGCCACCACAATTTTGTTAACCTTTCTCAAATCTTGTACAATCCTGAACTTTCCATTAGGTTTCTTTAGCCCCATTATTGGTGAATTACACGGGCTACTCAGTAACTCTCTCAAAACACCCTGTTGAATCATCTTGTCAATTATAGGGGTTACTCCCTCAATTATCTCTGGTATCAATCTGTACTGTGGGATATTAGGATAAACGATTCCCTCTTTCACTGAAATCTTCACTGGATCTACATTATTCATTAATCCCACATCTTCTCCAGTAAAATCCCAAACCGCTGTTTTTACTGTGTGTCTCAACTCTTGAGGCAAATCATCTGGATTAAACACAGCATATGTACCAACAATCTCACTCTCTCTATTGTCTAGAGTCATCCTGTACAAAACATCCTCATCTGGGGCCTCATGTAGGTAAATAAATTTTACCGGTTCTTAAATACCGAGCCGTACCGAATCGGTAAATTAGAATCGGTAAGTTACATGTAGGTAAAAATTCGGTAACAGTTACCGATTCGGTAACAGTCGGTAAATACGAATCGGAATTCACCGAATCGGTAAATACCGAGGTGATAATTACCGAATCGGAAAATACCGAGGTGGTATCTACCGATTCGGAAAATACCGAGGTGGTATCTACCGAATCGGAAAATACCGAATCGGTACGTACGGATTCGGTAAATAACATCACATGACTTGACGAAACAGCTAATCCTGTGCAACGACAGCCCACCCAACCAGGAACTGCCCACACCCAGGCAGGTGTACACAATTAGCCGAAGTGGCCACACCCAGGCAGGTGTACATAATTAGCCGACCCTGGAGAGGCTCGGAGTGCAGAGGAGAGGCAGGGAGCAGTTGCATGTGCGAGCGGGAAACGAACAGCATGTCCAGCCAGAGCACACAGAAAGACGGAGGGGAAAGGAGGAGGAAGCTCAAATTCAGCCCCAAGGAACTCCAGGTGCTGGTGGAGGAGGTGGTGAAGCAGCACCAGAAGCTGTTTGGGAGGCAATCCCTGCAAGTGCCTGAGGCCGAAAAGCGCAACATATGGCTGGCCATCCAGGCGCAGGTCAATGCTGTGGGAGTGACCCACAGGGAAATTGAGGTCCTCAAAAAGCGCTGGTATGACCTGAGGATTGTGACCAAGAGGAAGATGGGCGACATCCAGAAGGAGGCCAGCCAGACCGGAGGTGGAACCAACAGGGCACCTGCCCTCACCGAACTGGAGGAGCTGGTGGCGGCCACACTCGAGCAAGAGAGCGTCGTGGGTCTTGGGGACGCCGACAGCTCTGCCAGAGCCGCAACACACCAAGGTAAGACGAAAGCACAGCAATGTAGCCGCCCCTACCCCTATCCCACATCCCCCATTGTGACACGAGAATCACACTGCAGTCCACACGTGTCAGTGCAGACAGGCAATGCATTCCGGGAGATGTAGTCAGGGCAACACTAACCATGACGTAAATGTCACAGGGCAACAAGGCATGTCACGCACTCGAGGCACAAGGAGACAGAGGACAGATTGGAAAGTGAAATGATTTATTGTGACGCTTGCAATGCAGCCCTTCGGGGACACTGAGCCAATGTTGTTTTTCTGTCCACAGATGTGACATCATGCAGTACAGGGCATGCTGCAGGGGAGACGGCACACCGGCCACAAAAATCACCTCTAGCCAGCACGAGTGCAGACCAGGGAGCAGGCCCACTTGCAGCCGCACCACCTACGCAGCCAGCCTCGCCGCACACAGAGCCAGCATCACCACCACCAGAGCCAGCATCGCCACTCATGTTCGATTCACCGGCCACATCTCCGCTTGCAGGTGTGAGAATGAGGAGGCGTCCAGCAGCCAGGCTACGAGCCTTAGACACCTCGTCAGACGACAGCATGGGCCCAGAAGACCGCACCGGGCCCCAGGAAGGGAGCCATCCCACTGTGCCCCAAACATCACAGGCAGCACAGACGGGAGCAAGAGGGCGCCGCAGGTCGCGTGTCCAGAGTCCACCAGCACCCACTGACGGCCATGGTGTCTTCTTGGGGCTCGAGGGCCAAATGTTGAAGCAACAGCGCCTGCAATCAAAGGCAGTAATGTCAGTCCAGAGGCACATGCGGGTGATGAGGACAAGCTTAGTCAACATGGACACAAACATTGGCGGCATGGCTGCGGGCATTCGGGACATGTCCCAGTCAATCCAGCAGTTGTGCAGCATATTAGATGCTGACATCGAAGCACGGCGCCGGGAACGCCAGAGAAGGGACACTACCAGCAGGGCACTCAACCGTCTGGCAACTGCGACTTCCCTACTTTGCCGGCGCTCTGTGACGATGCAGGAGGGCCTAACACAGTGCTGCAGCGACCTGTCACGGGGGATGGTGCAGGTGACAAGTGCACTAGGGGTGCTATTGACAAGTCAGGCGTCGACAACTGCTGCAGGGGATGCTGCGGAGAGCATCGACACCAGCAGCAGCATCACACCCCCCGTCCCCGAAGCACGCAGGAGCAGCAGGCGGCTTGGGGTTGGCTCTAGTGAGGATGCACAGGCCGTGCAATCCACCACTGCAGCGCGTATGCGCAAACATTGATGTGGCCCTGCTTATCCACTTGCCATTGGGTGACGTAACCCTGGACATACTCATTGTATAGATGGCATATTGCCAGATTGGCCTGTTCATGTGTTCATGGCGTGGTGCCACATTAAACTACGTCATGACTTCTCACGACTCGCTGTGTCCCCTCACTTACTCAGAAATAGTTGCATGTGATCTCTGCCCGTCTCTCTCTCCCATCGATTGCAGTTGGCACTCTAGCTGCGCTGCCCTCTGGCTGGCCTGACTCATCCTCGTTGTCCTCAAAATATGTTAGTTCCACATCTGTACCTTTTTTCGTGGCAAGGTTGTGCAGCATTGCACAAGTGGCAATTATCTTGCAGCAGGTGATGGGTTTGTACTGGCGTGCGCCTCCGCTCTTGTGGAGGCAGCGGAACCTGCTCTTCAGCAGTCCAAACGTGCGCTCCACCACATTGCGTGTAGATTTGTGGGCCACGTTGTATCGTCTCTCACTCTGGGTTGCTGGGTGTAGGTAGGGAGTGAGGATGAATGAACGGCATGCATATGCACTGTCGCCTGGATGAGTAAAAGGGAACCATCAGTTACATGCCTCTATACACTCTGATTTGCAGGTTTCAAGGGGCGTCACTGTTACTTACCCAGCAGGTAACCCTCTCCGAATTCTCCGGCTCTCAGTCGTGTGTAGATCCCACTATTCTGGAAGATGTAAGAGTCGTGGGTGCTCCCAGGAAACTTTGCAACAATATCTGTGATGATGTTCCCTGCATCACAGATCACCTGCACATTGATGGAGTGGGTGGACTTCCTGTTCCTGTAGATGTGCTCTGTGTCAGCTGGAGGACAGATTGGGATGTGTGTACCATCAATACAGCCGATGACATGGGGGAACTGTGCCATGTGATAAAAGTCTGTTTTTGTTTTCTGCAGTGCAGCCTGTGTGTTTGGGAAGCTGATGTAGTGGTGCATTCTCTGCATCATGGCATCCAGGAACTTCCTGAAGAAACGTGACAGGCAACTCTGGGATACCCCACCCACCGCAGCTATCACCACCTGATAACTGCCGGATGCCAACAGATGTAGGCTGCAGAGCACCTGCACATGTGGGGGTATGGCGTGCGCCCTTCTTATTGGCTGGTCCAGGAGTGGGTGAAGGTCCCTGATTAAGTCCATGATGGTTTCGGGGTGTAGCCTGTACCTCTCATGTATCTCTGCATCAGTCAGCTGGAATAGTGTGATGCGCTGTCTGTAGATTTGTTCCTCCCGTCGCCACACCCTCAGTCCTGCTGCCTGTAGACGTAGGCGCCTTGCAATGACGTACATGGCGGCCATGTTGTCCACGCTGTTGCATTTTGGGATTGCTTATATGCATTGTTGATGGTTACCACCTGCTTTCCATCCGTGTTAATTACCGACTCTTATTTACCGATTTTCCTGGATTTCTTAATTACCGACTGCTCCTACATGTCATTTTCAATTTTTACCACTTCATATTTACCACTTCATATTTACCGATTCGTTAATAATGTATTCGGTAAATATGAATCGGTATTTTAGAATTCGGTAAATATGAATCGGTATTTACCGCCTCATATTTACCGAAAAGTGGTTTTTGGACTCCTACATCTCACTTGTCTGAATACCGGTCGGTAACGGCATATTTACCGAAAATCGGCCGTTACCGACCGGTATATGGCTACCTACATGAGGCCCCTGGTGTCTCAAAAGCTATTCCATCCGGAGTACAAAAAATTGTGCAATTCATCTTACACAATAAGTCCCTACCTAACAAGTTCACTGGACTAGTGTCACAGACTACAAATCTGTGCATGTCTGAAAATTTCCCTATTCTTACCCTTACTGGTTCGGTAAGAAGAGTCTTAATCTGTGTATTTGCTACACCAACCACTTGGATTGCTTCATCCGAGAGAGGAAGATTTCTTATATCTGCTGACCTGACAGTTGATCTCGTCGCTCCTGTGTCTACCAAAAAAGTAATACTCTCCCCATTTATTTTCCCATCTACAAATGGTCCTGCCTGGTCTATTTCTAGAGTTGCACCAAGTATGCACTCTTCCTCCTCTCTTCGGCACCGTCAATAATCCCCTTCAGACTCACTCCCCTCATTTTTTAACCAGTACTGCTGTACCGGGTTTGAACGTCTCGGTTTGTTTACCTGCTCATCATTGTAGAATCCCGAGTCCTGGTTATACTTTTGGGACCCTCTATTCTGCGGCAAGGGCGGTTTTGGCTCTTGACTCTGCTGTCTGACAACCTTCTGCTGTTGCTGCTGATTACACCCCTCGTTCTGCACCTGTTGATTCAATGATTTATTCTCATTACTCACTAATGGTGGATTGGTACACTCGGATCTCCAATGCCCCAATTGTCCACAGTTGTGACATGGGAACTTTTTCTTTGCCTCCTCTAAATTCCCCTTACCCTTTCCTGCATATCTGGGCCTATTTCCTGGATTATTTGCCTGTTCCACCAACTGTGCTTCTTGTCTTTCTGCAACTTTCACCTGTGCCCACATTGCCTTTTCTTTCAGCTTTCTCTGTTTTGCCTCAATCTCATCACTGAAGTACTTTGCATGTCTCAAGATTTCATCAATCTTTTTACTCTGCCAGTCAACTGTGTGCTCACGAATCCTTTCACTGATTTCAGGTCTCAAGCCATATACAAACCTGTATACAAAATGACTCAAATCCTTATCACCCAGGTGTTCATCTCCACTGAACTGTTTAAAAGCCAGTATCAGCCTTTCATAAAAAGCATGAACTGATTCTTTCGCTTCCTGATGTGTTCGATCTATCTTAACCCAGTCTGTCTCTTTCGGGGGTACTTTATTTTTCAGGAACACAATAACCTGGTCATATTTCTTCATAACCTCCGGGTCTGGAGCTCTTGTTTTCGGGTCTCTTGGATACTCCTTAGCAGGCCAATCTACAACTATTTTACACTCTGCCCACAAGTCTGCTGGAACAATTATATCAAACAGACTATTCAGGTCAATCCACAGCACTTTTGACAATTTCACAAACCTATCTACCTGCCTATACCACTCGACGGGCTTTTCTCTCAGTCGAGGGAAATCATTCGTAAATGACAAAATATCCTGTCTAGTCCATGGGACATGTACATATCCTCCTCCAGAAATCTCTCTCATAGGATAAGCATCCACTGTTTTTTCTTTTTCTCTCATGGGAAAAGCGGAGTAAGTCCTGTCCACTGAATCTTCCCTTTTCTTGTACCACCTATCCTTCCACTTTTCCACATCACCCCATTTTCGCAATAAGGCAATCATTTCTTTAATCTGCCCTGTTCTACCAGCACCATTTAGATTCTCAATGTCCTTGTCGGTGAAATCCACCCTGTAAGGCTTCTGCAAAGCTTTTACCTTATCCATGTCAACTCCTAGTTCACTCGCTATTGCTTTTAACCTGTCATGTGTACTCTTAGCCCTCCAGGTGATGCTCTTGCACATGAATAACAACTCTCCATCATGATGATTTTTCAATATTTCTGTAGGAATTGTTCCCGCAATAAGCTCCTCCAATTCTATGCGCAACCTGGCTACATCAATTGCCTGTGAGTCTTTATCCTTCTTTTGAAGAACTTTCAACCAATCATTCAAATCCTCAGCTGTTATTTCTGTAGATTTTTTCACTGCACCCACTTGTTCCGCCATCCTCTGTGGTTCCAAAATCGTTCCTCCCAAACAACCATTCTCATTCCTGATTCCTCCAAAGAACAAGCACCAACCAAACCATTTCCAACATAAGGAACTGTCAAACCATTTTCACCCATTCTTTGCTTATCAAAAATAGGCACAACCGGACCTATGGTTACAGGCACTGTAACAGCTTCTAGATTTTTCGTCAGCTCTCTAATTTTCTCAGTCAGCTCAGATGTGGTTCTTGCTAATTCTCTTGTTTTCTCGTCACTGATTCGATTCTCTCTCTCCCGCTCTCTCTCTCTTTCCCTTTCCGTGAAAGAGCTACCACTTTTCAGATCAGGTGTTACAACCTCAGTTTTAACAATCCACAAAGTATCCCTTATGGGAGTAGCAACTGGCGTGCTCTCTTCTGGTTCTGGTCTATATGGAGGTGGTCTCTTGTAAATCATGTCATCCAAGACCCCATCTTCATAATCATTAGCCCCATACCTTCTCACTTCTGCATCAGGCACCCTTTCCGTACCCTTCCTCTCTTCCTTCTCTTCAAATGTCCTCATAGGATATAATCCCTCTGACATACTAGCATCTCGCCATCTCCTCATTCGATCATGATGAGTTTCACTATCATATTTCCTCCCAAAAATATACCTATAATTGCCTCCACTCCTCTGCTTTTCTCGCTCATGCACCTCATCTTCCCATTCCACCAACGCCTCAAACTGTGTCGGCCTTGGTCTAGGCTCTAGACACATCATCTTTTCCCGTAAATTTCTCAACACAGCCAGATTAAATGAACCATGTTCTGGGAACGCTAAAACACCATCCTCCTTAGTGTACTTAGCCCAGTTATCTAACCATATACAGGTATGATACCCATATTTCGCAACCATGAAGGATGCAGGAGTTCTTGTCGGAGGTAGCAATTCACCTTCTCTGGTTATTATGTCTTTATCCTTGTCGAACCACCTTTTAATTTTACTGAACAAGGTTTTATTCTTCTTTTCCTCCGTTTGGTAATACATTTTAGCATTTACCAATATTCCCTAGTCCCTTCCGCAACAGTACGATCTTTTGTCCAATAACAGCGCGACTCACACCAACGCACCAATCCTGGAGCGTCTACGTCACCCTGTACTCCTTCCAATCCTTGCGCGGCTCACACAAACGCACCAATCTCAGCGCGAGCACCGTTCTAATCCACTGCCCAATCACAGCGCGGTCTGTCTCTGACTCCCCGACGTCAGTTGCCGCTGCAGACGCTTCTGCTCCTGTCTCCTGTCACTCGTCTACCCCTCCTTTACAAAATCTTCTCAGTAGACTTCGTTCCAAATTCTACAAAATCTATTAGTTACAACACATAAACATCTCCATTGTCTGCTTCGCTAACCACAGAATAGTAAAGAAAAGTCTCTCACAAAAATCCCGCTTCTCTCTAAAACAGCGCTTTCCTCTGCTCTACTACGGAATTATTACTTTCGTTGACACAGTAGCACATCCCTCTACTCTGCCCTTCTAACATGCATCCATTAACTGTTTCCTCCAGGAATGCTCCAAAGGAGTCTCACAATCAACTAAATGCTCATACATTCACACACTTTCACACCAGAAAATATAGCACATTTACACAGAATCCTGCCTTTCCCGAGAACAGCGAACAGTCTGTCCCACTACAGAATTATAACACACGTTAACCAAGCAGCGCTTACCTCTGCCCAGTCCTTCTAACAAGCTCAGAGAATACCTTTTACTTCTCCAGCAGTAAGCTTTAACGGCAAACCTTACGGATCCCTGGGACTTAAGACCAGAGTTTCACAGATAACCTTCACTACCATACGCACTCCTTTTATACTGAAAATATGTCCCTAATAGTAACACACGACGATGTCACCGATTCCGAACCCAGACAATATGACGCGCAACTTCAATTGTCACACGTTTTTCCCCGCATACGTACAGGGCCAACAATCCCGTCTTTCCCGAGAGCAGCACTTACTTCCCTCTGCCCTACTACGGAACCGTCACCAGCTCCCCACGTTCCAGAAGCCGTACACACTACACATAACTCAATACGACGACTTCAACATATAGTATACCCTTATGTGTATGTAATTACCTAGCCATCTGCAACACAAAGAAGCATTAAAGCACGTTATTTTAAAAGCGCAAACACGAGACAAATAGCACTTTAGCCACACATATTTAATTAATTTGCACACCAACCTAGTTCACGTATTAATTAGGCAACATAAATGCATTCCCACGTGTAATTCTCTCATTAGTAATGTTGATTAATCAAGGACTTTAACAAAATTAGTAATTAATGATTAATTATCAGTAATTTTAATCATGACATATAAACAAAACTGGAGTTTAAATCTCAATAAATTTTCAATAGAAAACTCTGCTCCAGCACATGCCCTGTGGCAGCTGGGATGCTGCCTATGATTGACAGCAGATGGGGCCAGCGAAAGCTTCAATGGAAGTCGAGGTCTAAATGTGGAGTGGAAACAGAGAGTTTGGTGGGGCAGGAACCCTGACAATTAGCAGAGGTCTGCCACTCTGCCGAACCCTAAATAATCTTCTTTGCCTTCTCCTTTGATAACACGATCAGTTTCTACATATGCTTGTTGGTTTGGTCAAACTGACCCATAAAAAACACCGAAAATCGACCACACAATTTTTGACATGGGAGCCGACTTCTTGAGTAGGGAAAACTCATTAAGCCCTTTAAACATTTGGGAATGGCCCACCAGCCCATCATGTCAAAGTTGACTCTGGCCTGCCCTCCTTTGCCACCGTATTTAGTAGTATCCACTCTCCATTCTCTTATATACTAATATAGTTGGCACCCAGTGAGTTTTCTTCTTGTTCTTTGGAGACATTCCAACATTGTCCTTCTTGGGAACGTCATATTTTCCTTGCAGTCATTGAGTAGCTTTGAATGGCTTTCCCAAGTAATTAAAAATAATGATCAACTGGCCATATATTCGAATGGTCTGTTACTTGGTCAAGGGTTTTCACTGAGAGAATGAAATCCATTTTCAACTGCTGGATAATCTGACCCAAAGTTCTGAAAAACATCGATGAAGACCTGTGTCAAAATCAGTAGCTTTAAAGAAGACATTTGTGAATACAGTAATCAGGATAGGACACCATACACTTTTGAAGAGATGCTACAGAAGAACACTTGCTCCATTTCTTGCTGCATGTGCTGGTGTCTGATCATTTGATTCTTAGAAAGGCAGAGATATTTTACCCAGCTCAGTTGCACATAATCAGTTTCAGTCAAGGAATTGCACTAGAGAATGAATTCACTTTACTTCACAAAAATTAGTAAACTCGAAGTAAAAGTTGTATACTACTGTCAAGGTATTAAGTGCTCCCCAACAACAACATTAATTGAATGGTTGAACAGATTGGTTAACTGGCATTTATTCGGTATGGCAATGCATTCCAAAGCAATTTAATTCTTAATCATGTATTGATCATTTTACTTGCACATTATTTCAAAATCCCTTTACTCCGATGTATATAGCTGCAAAATAGAGTCAACAAATACTTTACCCAACAATAGTCTTACACGTATTCAGTGATATAAAAAAAAAAGTTTTAATACCTTTATTGGCCTTTCATTAGTACATACAGAAGCATTGTCTGATATAAGCCATAAGGTATCACACGCTGCGGGTATGTTCTCTGCTGGTCTTTTCAGTCTTATGCATAATTTAAATTGTATTATGATTCACTTATGTGATGGACTTCAGACAATGTCTCGAACCCCCTCCCTCGTGTACAACATTTATACATTGCTTCCACCCGGATTACTATTTGCCAACAAATCCCTTAACTCGCCCCAGCCCCCTGTCGGTGGTCTATTTTCCTTTTGCCATCTATGTGATGTACCATCTGCACATCTGTCCCACAAGTATTGGTCTTAAGTGTTCTAGGGATTTATTGTCCATGTCTGTGACTACTCCTCTGTTGGGGGCTGTAGGTCTGCTATCATTACTGTCCATGCTTGGAGGTCATCATCTAGATTGTTGTCTTTCTTGACTGGTTTAATTCTTACTCTCTCAGCTATTGGCCACCTGCACATCACTCAACCACCTGTCACTCTTCGGGGGTGTCTGCTTTCGCTATTCAATTGCGATGCGCCGCTTTGTTATTATTAAACCCAGCTGCACACATTTTCTGCTCAGCTTTCTGTTTTTAGGAGTTGTGAGAAGCCTCAGTAAAGCGGTCTGTAGCTCCCTGGGGACCTCCCATCCAGCAACTACTGCTTTTTCTTCAGTACTCCCTCCCAGAACGTCACCACCGACGGGCACGACCACACCATATGCAGGAAATCGGCCTCCGCCTAATGACATCTGGGGAACCCACCGGATCGCTCAGGGTATATATTACTGAGTACTTTCGGAGTAAGGTAAGCTTGGTGGGTGAAATTATATTGTATTAATTTAAAACTGGCCTTAGAGCACTCCTGGTTTACCCCTTCATGTATTCTACTCCATTCGTTCTCTGTCATGTGTTCTACCGTTTGAGGTTCTGTAGCGATCCGAACCAGTGAATTCGGTATCGTAGTACTGGCATGATTTCGGTACCAATGAACCGCAAATGATCCATTGTATACATGACAGTGTTTTCGCTGCGCAACTAGCATGAATTCACTGGGAAATTGGGCATTTTGTCGTAAGAGTCATGGCATCCCTTTTAGTTACGGCATCCATCTTGTTTCTTGCCCTCACATAGTCAATGAACGGACGATGACCCCGGCAGAGTCACCTTGTTAAGGACACGTAAGCTCGAGCCCTAGGAAGGCTGACGCTGCATGACTAGGCAGAATCAAGCTGCCTCCCTTGCCTGAGGCCAGTCCTGCTATACTGGTTCTTGTGTCCGTTGTCCTGACTGAAAGGCCGAAGACGGTAGCCATGCCCGTTTATGATCCATAAACACCTCTTATCCTACATTTCAATCCTTTGCACCTGGCTCTGCTCCTTTCCTTCTGGGCTTTTACAATGGGGAGGTTACGATTTTTATGATGGGGAGGATCGGGCGAAGAATGGAGAACTGTCGAGGGGATCTGATCGAATACTGAAAACCTACGACTAATTATTGTTTGATGTCAAATTTACTGTTTGTTTGGGATACCGGGCTGGGCATGAGAAATATTCGTGTAATGTTGCCTAAAGGCGATTTGTGTGTATTTAAAGAGTGATCCACTTAATGCAATTTGAACAGTCTCGTAGATTCTGCCTCTGTGTGGTTCCTATGATTTCTGTGTCCCTGCAGTAAATAAACCTTGGTCTTTGACGCCGCCATCGAGAAGCCCGTGTCTCTGTTTATTTGTGCACCGAGACAGGAGGAACTCAGGGGTCTTCGGGTGTTGTTTCCCTGACACCTCTGGACTCTTAAAAGTCCAGAACCTCAAATTGGCGCCCAACGTGGGGCGACGTCATCCGGTACCGGTCCAAAGCCTGAAAGGTTCGAGAAGTTTCGTGTGAAGATTCCGGAGGGAGGTACCCCGCTTCATCGATCCCTGCATGTCGTAAAAGTGGCCCGACGATCTCTTCCACAAGGGTTCCCGTTCCCAGACGGCTACAGAGGACCGCTGCCTTGACTGTCGCCCTGTCTTGGACCCGAGGTGCAGACCTTAGTACGGCGAGACGTAGACGGGTTCTCCTTGGTGACGTCTTCCATATTTCAGTTAAGTATTTAGTTACGCTCGATTTGGTTGTTCTTTGTTGCTCTGGTTTGATTCGTAGATTATCATTGGTTGCTCTTGTTTAGATAATCTTTGTTTTGGTATTGGTTCATTTTGGTAGGCCTAAGTTCTTTGCGCATATTTGTTGGAATTTGTTTTTGTTGTCATGACTACCAGTAGTAATTGTTTCTTGTCCTGGTTACGTTGCAACGGGGATTCCCGGTTGGAGGATTCGTGTTCGGTTCCTCCGATTGGAACTCCTACATATGAGCTCTATTGTAAACATGGTGTGGGTCCTATCACGTATAATGAAGTATGGGTCCGTTATACCAGAAAAGATGGTGTCCTTAGTTGGCCACCGCATGGTAGCTTCGAAACGGAAATACTAGACAATCTAGAAATGAAGCTGTTCAAGAGAAAAGCCCGGCCGGCAATGTTTGATTCTTTTCGCGTATGGCGCAAAGAAGCCAAACAGAGAGAAATTAGGAAGACGAAGAAAGAACAGAAAGAGAAAGGGTTGACTTTAATGGAGTCTGCTAGGCAGCTGCATGTCAATGAGACTGAGAAAGCAATGGAGATGGCGAATAGAAAATATAATTTGGCAGTTGATAAATGTTACCCTGTATTGCCATCATGTCCTGCTAAGCCGATGGAGGATCAAGAAAAGGATCCTCTGTTGTCTTATCTGTTGAGATCACCTCCACCGTATG
This sequence comes from Triturus cristatus, assembly GCF_964204655.1. NCBI lineage: Eukaryota > Metazoa > Chordata > Amphibia > Caudata > Salamandridae > Triturus > Triturus cristatus. The sequence continues at coordinate 463,952,263 of NC_140594.1, forward strand.
CACAGGGTATTACAGTACCACAGTTACTACCTGTTGTACAGCCAGCTGCTGGTCAGCTTGGAATAGCTGCTCCACTTCCCTGGATTGCAGCTCCTGTCCTTCCCGTGGTTCATGTTCCTTCGGCACCCCCTCTTCCTGGGTTGCCTGTTCCGCCTTTGCCTGTCGTTTCGCAAACTGTTTTACCTGCTACTCCCACCCTTACTATTCCATCTGCTCCAACTACCTTGCTCCCGAACCCTGTGAACGTTCTAACTCCGCTTTCTGTTCGTCGGAAAATAACCGACTCTGTAACTAAAATCTTAACTCCTCCCTACGGGTCTTTAATTAAGACCCCCGTTTCTGATTCTATACAGAGACGTAGCCAGCTTCCTGGTTCCCAAGAACGAGACAATTTAGATTCGACAGCTCTTAGGTGGATGTCGAAAGCTGCAAAGTATGATGCACGAAGAGTGTTAGAGACATTTATGCAATGGAATGAACCGACTCAACGTTATGTTTTTGACGTGATGTGTTCTCTTGTGCGTGAAGAATGGGAAGATGATGATTTAGACTCCGTCCCCACTGACCTGATAAATATTCAGCAGAAATTTGCCGCAGGAATGGTGATAGGTCCAGAAGTTAGGGGAGCGATAGAACTGATTTTAGCTTATAGGGATGAGTCACCTCTTCGAGCGACAAGAGACTCTGATAGTTCACCGAGTACTACTAGGAAACAACGAGGACAATATCCGATGAGGGAAGTTCCGCCCATATGGCGTAATGCAGTTGCCGCTGATGGGAACTTGGGTATTGCAGCCGTCCCGGCACATTTCCAGAGAGTATGGATACATATCCCTTGGAAACGAGCTGAAGTATTAGCAGTAAAACAAGCATTACCAGATCCACGTAAAAATCCTGCTGGTTATTACAAAGAGTTAACGCAGACAGTTCAAGCGTGTATCATGAATTTGGCGTACATTGAAATGTTATTTGGCAATGTGGTGCCACAGCCTATATGGGCTAAAATTCGGCAAGAGAACCACCCAGTCGCCTTAGGAGGTGACTGGCCAGCTATTATAGCGGCAGATGCGCAACAAATTGGCGGTGCTAAACCTGAACCTCTGATTGCTGACTTACCTGGCAGAATAATTACTCTGATGAAAACGCTGATGCCAGCGTTACGAGTCAATTGGGATAAATTATCGGCATGCAAGCAAAAGAAGGACGAAAGCGTCTCTGACTTCTTCACTAGATTTGAAGAGACCTTCGTAGATCACAGTGGGCAAGATATGAGTACTGAGGGAGGCCAGAGATTGTTTGTCGACAAGTTCGTGTTTAATTTACTACCTGAGCTTAGGAACAAGTTAAAAGATTCCGAAAGTGCATGGGCAGTGTCGACGACAGTACAGATACTTGCGACTGCTCAGTATTACGAGAATAGAGAGAAAGAAGAGAAGGAAAAGTCAGAAAAGAAAACAAAAGATTTAAAAAACAAAGTTCTTTTGCAACAGGCGTATCCGCCTCGTTCAAATCAGTCAGATTCACAGCAACGACCCCAGTTTCAGCAGCAGCCACAATTCCAGCAAGGGATAGCCCAAAAGTTTAATTATAGTTTTCCCCAACAGCAGTTAGCATGGAACCAGTGCGCTTACTGTAAAAAGGAGGGTCATTATAAGAATGAGTGTCCAGTTCTGCACCCACAAACTAGTGGTGTCCCAGCTCAGAGAGGTAATGTTGGGTTTATGCAAGCTCCTAGAGGTAGAGGGCGTGATATGATGACACCACAGACTGATCGCCAATCGAATTATTTCGATCAGCGAAATATACAACCTACGCAACCAGGTAGATCTCCACAGTATCATGTTGAAGATTACTATGATCATAATGAAGAGATTCAAAGAAGCGAGCAATAGGACAGCCGCAGACAGAGAGAGGGAGTAGTATCAGTTCCAGTTGATCAGAGTGGACCTTATGTCGCAGTAGTTACCTCAGGCGTGGTCGAACCGTTTCTGTTGGATACTGTTGGATACTGGTGCGGCAAAAAGTTCAATTATGCATGCGAAACTCCCTGGCGCACCTTTGTCTGGCTTAACGAACACTTCAGTAGGTTTCTCAGGCGCCCCTGTTCACAACCCTGTTTCTAGTCCTTTGTCGATTTCTGTTGGACCATGCGAACTAGAAGCACCCCTTATCCTAACAACCGGCTGTAACGAGAATCTGCTTGGTTTAGATCTGTTGAAACGCCTGCATGCGACACTGTACTGTTCTCCTTCGGGAGTACAACTCACATTAGGCAAGAGAGTCATTTCTCCAATGTATATGTCGATGGATAAGCTCCCACCGGAGCTGCGTTCTCTCCCTGATACTCTTTGGGCAACTGGTCCTAACGATGTAGGCCTCTTGGAAATTCCCTCTTATGTGGTAAGTCTGAAAGCTAATGTTAAATTTCCACGAATCCCACAGTATCGGATTTCGAACGAGGGTGAACGAGCACTCTTGTTGATTGTGAAGGACCTAATACAGAAAGATGTGATTGAGGAAACTAGAGGAAACGTCTGCAATAGTCCTGTTCTGCCGATTTTGTGATTGACCTCAGAGAAGTTAACAAAATAGTGATTCCGCAGTTTCCTGTGGTACCAGATATCACTGCATTACTGACGTTGATTCCTGCCTCAGCTTCATGGTTTACAGTGATTGATTTGAAAAATGCCTTTTTCAACATTCCGATAGCCGAAGAAAGTAGAGACATCTTTGGTTTCTCCTTAGGAGGTCGCAGTTTCAGATTCAAACGCGCTCCACAAGGATATTGTGAGAGCCCTTCAATTTACAGTCAAGCATTAAAGAGTCAATTAGATACCCTTGTACTTCCTCATGGTGTTGCTCTGATCCAATACGTAGACGATCTTTTACTAGCCGCTGATGACAAGGAAACTTGCAAAGCAGCTACAATTTCTTTGTTACGTCATTTGTCAGACTTACATCACAAGGTGTCACCTTCTAAACTGCAATATTGTTGCCAAGAAGTGACCTACTTAGGTCATCTTTTGTCAAAGGAGGGAAGAAGGTTGACCCCAGAGAGAATCAAAGCAATTTCGCAGATGACTGTACCAAGCACACAAAGAGAAGTACGTGCGTTTTTGGGTATTACGTCATACTGCAGGCAATGGATCCCAAATTTTTCTCTCATGGCAAAACCATTGGTAGCCCTGACTGGAAAAGGTGTTCCGAGCCCTTTGCCATGGTCTGATGAATGTCAACAGAGCTTCTCTGACTTACGTGATGCGCTGTGTTCAGCTCCTGTGTTGGGTACTCCTGACTACAGTAAGCCGTTTACTCTATATGTTCATGAAAGAGAAGGTTGTGCATTGAGTGTATTAACGCAACAATTTGGTGACAAGCAGCGGCCTTGTGCATATTTCTCATCCACATTAGATCCGGTAGCCAGAGCATTGCCAAGTTGTTTGAGAGCTACAGCAGCAGCTGCAGTGTCTATTCGACAGTCTGCTGGACTAGTCATGAACAACATGTTAGTAGTCATGGTTCCACATGCTGTGGATACACTCATGAATCAAACGAAAACTCAGCACCTCACCAGTGCCAGACTATCAGGCTATGAGCTGACGCTTCTGGCAAGTCACATTCAGATCAAGCGATGCAACATATTGAATCCAGCAACGCTGTTGCCGACTACTCAAGAGTCGAGTGATTCAGAGCCCCATGATTGTTGTTTTAGAACTGAGGAAGAGACAAAAGGTAGGATTGATTTAAAAGATACTCCGTTACTAGACCCAGACGGCACGTTATATGTCGATGGGTCTTGCTTTAAACTACAGAATGGTGATGTGACGGCCGCGTATGCAGTTACGACTTTGAGTACGATTGTTGAGACTGCAAGAGTGAGTCAGAATTCTGCCCAAGCTGCAGAATTAATTGCATTAACAAGAGCGTGTGTTTTAGCTGAGGTAAAGAGAGTGAATGTGTTTACTGACAGCCAGTACGCCTTCGGCGTTGCACATAATTTTGGGCGTCTGTGGAAAGAAAGAGGTTTTCTCACGTCACATGGGACTAAGATCCAACATGGACAGTTAGTCAGCGATCTATTGGAATCCCTGACTCTACCGAATGAAGTTGCGATTGTGAAGTGCAGTGCACATCGGAAAATTACGGATGATGTTGGCCGTGGAAATGCGTTTGCTGATGAGGTCGCTAAAGAAACGGCCAAGAATATGACGAGCCGAATGTACGTTGCAACATCTGCAAGATGGATTGCTGAATCAGGAATGTGTGAGAATACGATTGACAGTGTGAAAGCAATCCAGAATGAAGCAACTGAAAATTAGAGGAATGAATGGAAGGAGTAAACGGGTAAAATGGATTCAAGTGGATGCTGGGTCGATTTGTCTGAACAGCAGCGTTGGATGTTACCTGATGCGTATGTACTTGCAGTAGTCACGATGGCGCATGGAGCGGCGCACATAAGTTTGAAAGGGATCTGTAAAATGTTAGCTCCAGTATGGAAGAATGATGGAATTACTAAGTGTGCAGAAAGAGTGGTGAAAAATTGCATGGTATGCCTGATGCATAATCCTGGCAAGGGAACCCCAACCCCATCTGGCCATTTTGCTCCCCCTTCTTGTCCCTTTGAAGTGATTCAGTTGGATTTTATCAACATGGACAGGTGTAACAATCTCAAATACGTTCTAGTGGTAGTCTGTGCCTTCTCAAGGTGGATTGAGGCATATCCGTTAAAGGATAACACTGCTATGTCCACTGCCAAAATCCTCCTCAAAGAATACTTCCCTAGGTATGGTATGCCACGGATTGTTTGGTCGGACAATGGAAGTGAATTTGTAGGGAAAGTTATGAAGAGTGTGTGTGCGGGCCTGGGTATTTCTCAAAAATTCCACAGTGCGAATCACCCACAGTCAGCGGGATTGGTTGAAGGGTACAATGGCACCCTGAAGCTGAAACTTGCGAAAATTCAAGCTTCCACTGGTCTCTCTTGGCCAGACGCACTGCCTTTAGCTTTACTGTCTACCAGAGCGACTGTACACTCTCGAGTAGGGCTTAGCCCACATGAGATTGTGTTCGGCCGCCCTGCTAATGTTTGGGGAGTCCCTAGGCCAAAGGAATTTAAACAGATTGAATATCCAATGTTGATTGATTACCTTTATGATCTGACTGCTAAATTGAGCCTTATTCATCAACAGGTATTCGAATCCTTGCCTAAACTGCCGGAGAGTCCAGGCCACACGTTGAAACCCGGTGACCAGGTTGTGGTCCGGAACTTTGAACGCACCCGGAACCTTCAGCCAAGATTCGTGGGCCCGTTCCAGGTCCTCCTCGCAACCAGAACTGCAGTACGGCTAGCTGGAAGGAAGAATTGGGTGCACGCCAGCCATACGAAGCGTGCCCCTCTTCCACTCCCCTATGACAACTGGGTTAGACAGGGAATTGGTGTATCCGAGACAGAACCTGTTCCTAGGCACATCCCTCTCAGTGACGCAGAATACCTAACGGACCACTCACGAACAGAAACACAGAACTTTGATACTTCAGCAGGAACTGCTCCTTTGAACCCTGAACCGAGTATCGTACAAAGTGAACACTTGTCACCTGTGGAGTTGAACATTTCCACACCTGTACACCAACTATTTCAAGACCAGACTAGACCCGGAAAGTACAGATATAATCTACGTTCTCATGTTATGAACTAATGACATTGCATTATTACCCTTCTGTTTGAAGACTGTAAAACCATTTTGATCATATTACATTCCATTCAATCAGGAAGTTTGCTAAAATTTTTATCTTTTTGTTTTTTTTATTGTTTCTCACACCTTGCCATCTGGGTTACCGTAGGGTCGTAACGTGTGCCTTGTTTTAATTTGCAGGGAATCAGACACTAGGTCGTTTTCTTCTGTTTGTCTTGGGAACTCCCAGGATAAACAGAGGCAAGTTTTTAACAGGTACAAACCATCCGTTGCGAACGGTTGTAGAAGATGGAGCTTCCTGAATTACGACGGGTTAATGTCATAAATGTGCACAAGACAAAATTACATGACATATTGTACAGTAAATGTTTCCTAATGCAATGCACTCTGACACTTCTGATTGTCTTAATAACCTTGGTAGGCGGAATTATTTTTGGTATTCAGTTGATCTTTACACCTATTGCACCTACAGTATCTCCCCATGCTCCTGTTTCTCCGACTGTTGTTTCTCTTCATTCTTTCCATCCTTTTTCTGCCCACGAGCAAGCTCGACGCTCTGAGTTTATAAATAACACTTTCATTCAGCTCTTGCACCAACATCAACTAGTGGTCAACACGACAAACTGCTGGGTATGTGGCTCGATACCACATACCATGGACAAGGGCATCCCTTATTTGGTTCTGCCTTTTAGTTATAATGGATCATTCTGGGCATTTCAGACCATGTTCGCTTATGCCCTAGAGACCTATCCCCCACGACCTCCGCGTTCCACCCGGTATAGCTCTGCTAATAGAGCCTTGGTAAAAGGAATCACTGACATGGTGAGAGATGTCAATAATACTCCGTACATTCCCAAGGATGAATTGCGAGTTTACATGGGTTGGAATATTACGGAATACGGCATTACACTGGGTGAGAACAAACGCAAGAGCTCAACTCCGATTTGGGTCGTACCCCACCAAGGTCAAGTCTGTTTGCAAGGAAATGGGAGGAATCCGAAAGCTCGACTAGGGAAAAGTGACTGTATCGAAACATATGTTTTCCCGTCACAGTCTTCCCCTGCATTCTTAGCTGCTAAGGGTACCTATTTTGTTTGCCAAGACAGAGCATATACATGGCTGCCTGCTGACTTCTCAGGCTCATGTTATATCGCTCAACTGTTACCCCCGACATATACTGCTGCACCGGATTATCACAAAACTAGAGTTGTGAGAGGTGTTTTCAGTAAAGAAGATACTGCTGGCCAAGAGGCAGGAGACTTTTTCAAGGGTTTCCTCCCATTCTGGGGGCCTATGGCCAACAGTCGAAACTTACGCCAACTAACACGGGTGGTTGAATCCACCATCACTGAAACTGCGGGTGCCCTTAGTAACTTGACAGCTGAGCTTCAAGCGGATCGCCTCATGACATTACAGAACCGTATGGTTCTTGATGTGTTACTTGCAGTTCGAGGTGGAGTATGTAAGATGATCCAATCAAGTTGCTGCGTTTTTATTCCAGATAATGCGCCAACAGTATACAAGGCCATCTCTAAGTTACATAAGATTTCTGACTCTATTCATGTAGAGGAAGGTAACTGGTCATTAATGGGATGGTTCTGGAGTCTGTTGTCCGCGTGGGGATGGAAGGTTCTAATAGTCACTGGTGTTGCGTTAGTATTTTTATTTTCGTGCGGTCTCATTGTTCAGTGTGGTCCTGCCTTATGTAATCTCTGCGTTTCAACATGCGTAAGAAGACCACCTGCTTTTAGAGATACGCCACGAGATAGAGCAATGCTGCAACAACACATCAGTGACCTGATGAACATAGAAATGGACTCTGACATAGAGTGAGTTATTGCCTATGTAAGGGCAAAAGGACGGTCTGAGGTTCTGTAGCGATCCGAACCCGTGAATTCGGTATCGTAGTACTGGCATGATTTCGGTACCAATGAACCGCAAATGATCCATTGTATACATGACAGTGTTTTCGCTGCGCAACTAGCATGAATTCACTGGGAAATAGGGCATTTTGTCGTAAGAGTCATGGCATCCATTTTAGTTACGGCATCCATCTTGTTTCTTGCCCTCACATAGTCAATGAACGGACGATGACCCCGGCAGAGTCACCTTGTTAAGGACACGTAAGCTCGAGCCCGAGGAAGGCTGACGCTGCATGACTAGGCAGAATCAAGCTGCCTCCCTTGCCTGAGGCCAGTCCTGCTATACTGGTTCTTGTGTCCGTTGTCCTGACTGAAAGGCCGAAGACGGTAGCCATGCCCGTTTATGATCCATAAACACCTCTTATCCTACATTTCAATCCTTTGCACCTGGCTCTGCTCCTTTCCTTCTGGGCTTTTACAATGGGGAGGTTACGATTTTTATGATGGGGAGGATCGGGCGAAGAATGGAGAACTGTCGAGGGGATCTGATCGAATACTGAAAACCTACGACTAATTATTGTTTGATGTCAAATTTACTGTTTGTTTGGGATACCGGGCTGGGCATGAGAAATATTCGTGTAAAGGCGATTTGTGTGTATTTAAGGAGTGATCCACTTAATGCAATTTGAACAGTCTCGTAGATTCTGCCTCTGTGTGGTTCCTATGATTTCTGTGTCCCTGCAGTAAATAAACCTTGGTCTTTGACGCCGCCATCGAGAAGCCCGTGTCTGTTTATTTGTGCACCGAGACAGGAGGAACTCAGGGGTCTTCGGGTGTTGTTTCCCTGACACCTCTGGACTCTTAAAAGTCCAGAACCTCACGTTCCAGTCTCCCATCTCGCCTGCAAGGGGAGTGGTTCCCGAGACAGATCCTCACGAATCGCCTTGTATAGATAGGTTAACATATGCCGTCCCTGTGCCATGTATAGCATCACCTGTGGGGTTCTCGTCATAGGGATTCCTCCGGGAACGTTGGCCATATCTCACTGGCCAATGGAGAGATCTTTGCATATTGTAAGTACTGTCGGCCTAAATTGAACAATTATGGTACAAGTCTCCCATCGTCAGGCATCCACCTGTTTTCCATTTACGGATCAACGTTGATTTCGCGATCTTAGCGAACACCGGGATCGCCCACAGGGAAGCTTCCGGCGCTTATGGGGCATGCCTCACCACCTTTCTGACTGTGGTCTACCAGACCCCCGCAACGTGTCACCAGGGTATCCAACATTTTAAAGTAGCTGACCGGGATTTTGTAAATTGATTTATGTTGTGTGTACAGGCATCTTGTCAGGTTGACCATTTTTGTGATCACAACCCTGCTCATAAGGGTCAGGGGCAGATCCTTCTAAAATCATACTGAGCATCAGATCCCGTTCACTGCTTTGCCTATATTTAGCTCCAAGAAACATTTGGCTGTCTGGGCCAGTTTGATCCCCAGATATTTAGCAGCTGCCGTTGTCCAGGGCAAGCCCACATCTGATAGCATATCTGCTGGCTGGCCAGCCAGTCTCCCAATTGGTAGTAATTTCGATTTCTTTTGGTTCGTCTGGAGGCCAGAAGCCTTTCCGAATTCCTCCAGAATATCTAAGAGAACAGGTATTGAACTGGTCCTTTGTCTACAGTACGCCAGCATATTGTTGGCATACATGGAGACCACATGGCTGGTATCCCCCATTTTAATTCCCCATTCTTTAACCGGTTTCTGAGTGCCCATGCCATTGACTCCATGGCAATTGCAAATATAAGGGGAGACAGGGGGCAGCGCTGCCTTGTATCCCTCTCCAATAGGAATGCCTCGGAGATTCTGCCCCCAACCCTTACCCTAGCTCTGGGTGATGTGTATAGTAGTTGTACCCACTTAAGAAATACCGGACTCACTCCTTTTTTGTGCAGTGTTGCCCACACAAAGGGCCAGGCCACCAAATCAAATGCTTGTTCGAGGTCTGGAAGGGCTAAGGCATGGTCCGCCTGCATTAAACCTGGGTTGTGTCACACATGTGCTAGTCGCCTCAGGTTGAACGTGGTGCTGCTACATGGGATGAAGCCCACCAGATCGGGATGGATCAAGTACGTCATGTGAGGGAGAAGTCTGCTTGCCAGAATGCCGCTCAGTGCCTTCACAGCTCTATTTAACAGGGAGATTGGTCTGTATGAATTTGGCAGCTATGGATCTCTATCTTTTTTGGGGATCATTATCACCAGGGCTTCTTGCATGGAGTCCGGTAACCTTTGTGTCTGGAGTGCCTCACTGTACACCTCTAGCAACCTGTCTGCTAATATTGGTGCAAATTGTTGGTAAAGTTCTGCCAGGAAATAGTCATTCCCGGGTGCTTTCCCTGCCTTTAAGTGTTTAATAGCCCCCAGTATCTCTTCTTTCGTGATCTGGGCTCCTAAGATTTCTTCAATCTCCCGATCTAATTGGGGTAATTCTACTGAGGACAGGAACTCCACAATCGCTAGACTTGGGGGGGCCTGGTACCTTTACTGTACACTTTGGCCAAATGGCCATTGAGTAGTTCAATAATCCCTTTTGTGTTTGCACCAGTTTCTCAGCACAGTCCCGAAGTTGCAAAATTGGTTCCGTGGACGATTTCCTTTTCAATAATCTTGCTAGCATAGCTCCCGATTCGTCCCCCTCGCAATGAAGGCATTGCCTATACGCCATATAGTCATGTTTTTCTAGGAGTTTCCAAGCCTCCAGCAATTTGGCTCGGACCTCGCACCATTCCCACCCCCCCCTTCTCTATAGGGATGCTGGTAACTTCTCCTTGAGCCTGGACAGCCTAAGCTCATGATCAGCTATATCCTTCACTAATTGTTGCCTCACCCTATAAGACCTGTGTATACAGACCCCACTGAGGACCACTGTTAGAACTGGGGGTCTCTAGTTGGCGGAGGTAGGTACCTTAGTCTAAATAGGGACCGTTGCTTCCAAGTCAGGGAAAGGAAGGACATGTTCTCAGATATCCCCTGCTCACCCCCTAGGTGGCTTGGCACGAGCAGCCAGGCTTATCTCCAAGGCAAATGTGTAAATTATTTGCAACCACGCTCTCAGTAACCCAGTGAAAACACCACAAATGACCTCCACACAAGTTTCATAAAATACTATTATATGTTTAGAAAAAAGATATACGATGAGACCACACGATAAAAATCCAACATATGCGTATTTGTACTATTTCACCTTGCTGGTTATTAGGCCAGCAAGCCCTTGTAGGTTCTTGCAGTATTAATGAGCAATTCTCGAAGATCCAATGCCGTCCTAATGCAATGCTATGCAGTTCGTAATGCAAGAATCAGACAGTTCGTAATACAATAAAATAATGCAATTACTAATGCAACAATCAGGCAGTTCGTAATGCCAAAATAATGTAATCCGGCACCGATCGCGGTGCTCTGGAAGGTCTCTATGCCATTCTTACTTACTCGCGGTCAGCTACTGCCAAAATATGCTGCCCATACTGTTATGATGGAAAACAAAGTGTAGCTCCACACTCCAGGCCCGGTACTGCCACTCCTCGGCAAGCGCGACGAGATACGAATTTGAGCAGAGGCTCGCACTGCAAAGATGGGGAAAGGCTGAGAGCGGTTTTCTCATTGCCCGCACCCCACCCCAGGCAGTGACACGGACGCTCACTGAGCGTTACCTAGTGGGGTACGATCTCACTCTCCTCTCCTCGCGGCTTGGGCCTCCAATGTGGCTTCGTTGATCTTGGGCAGTGGAACTCTGATCCCCAACGGTGATGGATTGAGGTCTCTCCTTGGCAACTGCAGGCTCGGGCCTGCGGCAGTGAATTCTCACAGCACCTCTGGGGATACCGGTCTGGGCCGATGGCAATGATGATCACAGCGCTTCTGGTCACGCTGTCAATCGGAGCAGGGAACCAGACTGCTCCGGAACACAGTCATGGGGCAATTTCTCACGAAGGTCTCAGGCTGCAACACGGCACACACACACACAGCATCGCTGAGACTCACTTGGACTCCGGGTGCACATGATCACAGGACAATCCTCATGAAGGTCTCAGGCTGTAACAGGGCACATGCACACAGCCAGTTCTCCTCGGGCCCTTGGGGACAAGTTACTTCAGGACACAGCACAGTCCTTTCAAGCAGGGGGACATAGCACACAGCAAAGTCCCTTAGCCTCTCCTTGGTTAAATCAGCAAACTGCAGGCCAGCCCCAGAACACACAGCAAGGTTCAGTACTTTCCTTCAGTCTCTTCAACTGTTTCTTCCTTGGCAGAGGTTCCTCTTGACCATGAAGTAGTTTCAATCCTTTACAGTCTTGATTAGTCCAAAGTCCAGGGATTTCAGCTCTCATGGTTATACACCTAAATGTCTTTTAAGTCTTTGTGTTCAGGGGGACACTGACCCCTGTCCAAACTACTTCTGGGTGTCTCCCTGCCAGCGACACCTTCCTTTGATAGTGGGGGGGGGGGGTCTGGATCCTCAATCACTCAGCAGGAGATGGAGCCATTGTTTTATGACAGCATCCCAGACCTCTTCCCCTCCAGGGGCTTCTCCACCCCCCTACACTCCAGATGCAGGTCAGCCTGTTGCTGTCTCACCTCCCCCCCTGGGTCAAGACATTTCCCAGATCCTATCACATTGAAATCCAGACAGTCAATCCACAACCAGGCAGACACACTTAGAATTGTTAGAACCAAAAAAAACACCCACTTCTAAATGCGTAGTTTCTAAACACACAATTCAAAAACCAGCTTCTCAAAAAGATGTGTTATTAAATTGTGCGTTCAGGCACACTAAACTTCACTTCTCCATCTTAAGCCTATGTGAGGACAGGCTGGAAACATATTACACAGCCTCCCCCATTTTGTCCTATGGGGAAAATGGCATTGCAACAGTGAAAAATGAAATGGAGAGTATTTCCCTGTCAGGACATGGTACACACCACAGTACATGTCCAACCTTTCATATACCCTGCCCAGGGGGGGCACCTTGGGCCTACCATAGGGGTGTCTGATGCGCATAAAAAGGGAAGGGTAAGGCCTGGCAAGTGGGTGCACTTGTCAGGACAACATGGCAGTTAGCAAACTGCGCCCAGGCACTGCAGTGGCAGGCCCAAGTACTCTCTTTAGGGCTACTTGAGTGGGTGGCACAATTAGTGCTGCAGGCCCACCAGTAGCATTTGCATTACCAGCCCTGGCACACACAGCACACTTTACAAGGGACTTTACTAGTAAGGCAAACATACCAATTATGGACAACCAATTACCATAACACTTCATACAGGGAGCACTTGCACTTTGACACTGATCAGCAGTGGCAAAGTGCCCAAAGCATCTAAGTTGGCAACATCGGGTCAGAAAAAAGATCTAGGCGGGGGCGGGGGGGCAAAACATTTAGGGAACTTTATCCAAAAAGGGCCAAGTCCAACAACCACCTTCATAGCGTCCCACTCATATGCTCTGTTCGAAGCCATCCCCCACTTTGACAAAGTATTTGGTTAGTGCAGTCGATACCGCCCCTACAAATGGGGGGTCCAATAATGCCTCTGCCCTGAGGCACCACTTAAGGATAGCTGGTTTGGGTATATGGCCATATACGAGGAGCTTAGGGGGTAAAAAAACAGGTCGCCCCCCCACTCAAACAATCATCAACAAAGGACCTGTTCTGAATAGCCGGTGAAAACTTCCATTAGTGACCCCTTCAAACATATGTAGTCATCCTAATTGACATGACAAGACAGCGGCTATCTCTATAACGTCTGAACAGGGGGTCCTGAATCACCTCAATCTTAATTAAAATAGATTGCATCTGTGTATACTGTCTCCCATACTGTCTCCCAACCAACAGTGTAAAGTGACCAATTTTAAAGGAGAACAAAAGTTGTGAAAAAGGTGTAAGAAGAGGATAGCAGTGCCTCACGGGAGTAACACCATGGGAGTTGGCAGACTGGTACTCGCCTGCGTCCTCAGGTTCTCAGCAATAGCAACTGCCACCCTATAATGAAAATAGTGAAAGATATAGAAAAGAATGAAAAAAATTCTAAGTGTGAAATCTCAGCACCGGTTAAATAATCCGGGCCAAGAATAGTGTCAACCCTATAAGGAGTAACGAGGTCTAGTTAGAAACCACGCCAATCCTGGTTAAAAATGAGCTAGACAACACTAGCTATCTTACTTTATTCCGTGCTGTGTGTCTGCTCACTTAAAAACAAACCAACATGTTTCATTGCCTCAGGAAACTTGCTGCAATTTCGGCATTCCTGGAGAGGCTGAGAGAATGCCGGTCACTCGGACTGTACAGACTGATGCTTTGCAGTATATTCTGCAGCCAGTGTGAGAGGGGACTGGGACACACAGACAAATTTGAAATAAAGAGGGTATAGGTATGCCAATGATGGGCAACAATTTGGTTTACAAAACGTAAAAAAATGGACAAATAATGGTGCACTGTGGCTAGTCAACCTTTGCCCTGACGAAAGTGCCGCAAGTTTCCTGAGGCAATGAAGCATGTTGGTTTGTTTTCTCAAAGTATTTTTTTTACCAGAATGAGCTTTGTCGCATGGATCCAGAGAGGGACTGTTCAGGCGGCACCGTTTCTTTTGTGGCATGGTCAAGACTGATTTGCATATGGCTGGGTGTAATCTGAGGTTTAATAGTAGACAAAAGAGCGATGTGTTGGAATGCTACTCAAAGTGATTGGCAGTGATTAGACATGTTGCAAGCATTTCTTAAACAGCAACTTTTTATTGAATTATTTATATCAAAAACAGATTATGAGCAGCCCAGAGAAAGAGGAAGTAGGTGGTATTATACCACCCAAACTGTTGGGACACGGTGATGATGCGTGACATATAATAAACACCTTGTACTACATGGTGAGAAGTGATTATTTATGAACATCCAACCCTGATGAAGTTCTAAGGGACAAAACCCGTTGGCTGGGAAAATCATAATCTGTTTTTGAAACAAATAATTCAATAAACATTTGGAAGAACAAAACTCCTATGGAATTGATTCTATTTGAACCATTGTTTCAGATACACATGAACATGGAATCTTATGGAACTCATGGATAAATGCTCTAATTGGAGCAATACCGATGATTTTTTTTGCTTCTTTTCAATTGTTCTGTTTGTTTTAAGATTGATTGGGACTCTTAAGCAGTGTGGTCACGATGTTACACTGGTGAGACATTAAATGGCCACAATGATATTGCTTAGTTATTTGTCTGCAAGCTTTTCTTTCAACATGTATTATTTGCTTTAACATGTTTGGTTTGCTTCTAGTAGAGAAGATGTTATAGGTCTACTTAGATGACCAAACGATAATCTAAATGGATCAAAAGCCCTTAATCTATTGGTATGGGAAAACGGATCAGCGTCCCGGACTCAAAAGCTGGCAATAAAATATCTGTCTTTTTGTGTAGGTGGTGTATGCTCTGAGGGGGTTTTTTTCAGTGCAGTTTGTGCAATTATCATGGTCAAAAGGACCAGTCTCTCTCCTGGAAAAGGGGGAGACTGATAACGACCAAGACAAATGAACATTTCATCAACAAAATGCATCATGTTTCAGAAGAGACTACAGTGGATGATGGCGATTTGTTGGCCATTTAAATTGAGGGAAATGATACCGTCTCTCCATATGAAAATGAACTCTATTCTATGTACAAAAATACAAAATGAATATATAATTATTGCAAAAACGTCTGCTGTTAAAAAAGAATGCATACATTTGGTATGCAAAGAAATTAAAATAAACGGAATAGACTATTGTTCAAGGTACAGACAGATAATCAAGTAGAGCACAACCATTTTGACCCGGTGACTGTGTGGTGACAAGGATAACTAATGAAAACTTTGGGTTAACCATAGATTTTAGAATGCTTAACGGCTTTTAAGTCTTCAATGAATGCTTCCATTATCTGAAAGTATAAGATTTCTACCATGCTTAAACTTTTTTTTCCCCATGCTTGGCTGCCAGTGAAGATTGAAATGAACTTGGCTTCTTAAGTATATGGCTTCCATGGACAAACAGAGGTGTATACACCACACTGAATTGGATACAGGTAACTTGAGATAATTTATGAATGCCAAAGTGTTAATATGTTGGATGGGTGGGGTTTAGCTGAATTTGGTATTTCTTTTGCTTGTTCAATAGGTCTGTGTCTATTTCAAAGAAAAAACAATCTGCATGCTGTGGCAAAAGCATCCAGTAGAAGTACCCATTTATCCCTACTTCCATATAAAAAGACTCAGAGAGGCATACCTATGTGTACTAGATTTATTTTAGAATTATGCTGACTAGTGGCTCCAGTGGCAGATGCTAAATGATTAATAGTGTGGATGTGATCGGCATACCTAAACTTGCTTTTCTGTTGTTTGGATGATTCCAAATACATGGAGCTAGTTTTCAGGGATTGGTACTAGATTGATCATTAGTTAATGGTACTTACGCCACTTTACGAGACTCGCTCTGAAACCTTGCACACCACGTTTCCTTCAGCTCCTAAATATTTTCCTTTTTCTCATTCATACTTATTCTCTTCTGAAAGAAAATTCCATGGGGCCCCCAGTTTTGCAAATCACCCTATGCCAAAGAAGGACAATGCTAGAATGCAGTTGCACCATTTTTATGCAGTTTGGCTTTTACTTATTTTATCAATCTTTTTGAACTGTGTTGCTCTACAATTTTGTATTGAAGCCTATGTAACCAATTTGAGAGTCAGTAGACTTCTAAAGACTCTTTAAATTGTGTAAACATAACTGGCTTGTTCCGTCAAAGACAGATATGTCAGACCCATGGGAGTGGTTGAATGGTGTACTTATTTATTTTTTAAGTCTCATTGTATCTAGCTGCTAACACAAATTTCCTTCCGAGTCCTGACTAGTAGTAAATCTGGATACCATTACTCATCAAACTCGTGTCCCCAAAAGTGACAGGTGCCACGCCCCCTTGCACTAAAAGTGACAGGTACCAAACCCTTATGATGGATGTATGGTGACCATTTGACTCCATGGGCAGTCTGCCATAGGGCGGGCTGTTTTTGGAGACAGCAGCGAACCAGAGCCCTATGACGGAGGCTGGCCATGTCATAGTGTAGAGATGCATGCCCCTTTTAGGGGTTGTTTAGGATACATACAAGGCCTCCTTAAGAGCCTTGTACAGCAAGCTGGTGCCTGAATACGAAAAGCTGCCCACAGCAAAATGAAGAGATACAACCTGCTCGTGAAAAGTCCTATGTGGGGTGGCGTACAGCCCACTATAGATACATATTACCGCAGCTTAACACGCCCTGGTAATGGACAAGAATACTCAACAAGAAACACCTAAGGATATGGGCTGTGACGTTACTGGTTTCGGTGATGACTTGCCAGCGTATGGAAGCACACAGTCTCAAGGATTGGCCTTGAAGGGTGTCCCCAATTAAGGCCGATAGCAGCTGGAGTGAGGGTGCATGTAATGGCAGCGAGTATGAGGGATTTAGCTTCGTGGAGCTGGACGATTTGGAAGATACGATAGTTCCACCTAACTCCCCCATCTATGAAGACATGGGCTTTCAGGAGGATACGGCTTCTGAGAAGCTAGTTGTGCAACAACCGGGTACAAGCGTCACCACGCGTGGTGAGAAAAGCCCTCACCCTGATTTTTAACCTGGGGTATATTTGCTCTATTTTATCATCTGGGGAAAGATTTGTTTTTAAAAACTTTGAGAAGACCTGTTATTTTTGTTTAGCTCAGCATTGTGCTTCTTGTATTTTAATTGAAGAGACTTTGGCTACTTTGCACATGATTCTTTGAGACTGTATTTCTGTCTCCTCCCTCTGTGTTTTTGTCTCCGCTTCCCCGGTCCAATGCCGGCCTTGCTGCCGTTAGAATGGAGGGAAGCGGACACACCTTTTTTTTTTTTCCTGCCAACCGGCCTCCTTGTTATTTTTACTTCCGGGAGAGGTCAGGGATCGGAGCCTCACGCGCCCGGCTAGCGATTTAAATATTTAAACTCACGCTGGGTTGGACACAGGCAGCGGGTGCAACGGTGGCGCGCCAAAAGCAAGCCAGTCTGCGCCCATCCGCGCCAAGGCCGGGACAAGGGTGGGTAATGCTGTCCAACCTACTCTAAAAGCATCACTCTTCTGAGGCCTTAAGAAATCTCAATTATGATGTCGTCTGTAAAAGTCCTATCTTACCTGAAACAATCTTTGGGGCTTGTCCCTGCTATAAATGCAGGACCAATCTTCCCTTTGAGTTATCTACTGGCAAAAACAATAGCAAAACTAGTCCGGATGGCAGTCCTAGTGGTTATGGCCAGCTCAAAGGAGGCTTAATTAATGCTAGATCTATGTGCAAACACAGTCAAGATGTTAGAGATCTTATTTTAGATCATCAACTAGATTTGCTATTTGTTACGGAAACTTGGCTAAAAGACTGGAGTAGTCCGGATGTTGCTGACTCTGTCCCATCCGGCTACTCGATATACCGGAAAGATCGAATGATAGGCAGAGGAGGGGGGCTGGCTATTATTTTACAAGATACCTGCTCCTGCACATACTTTGATCTTGAAACAATTAAAGGAGCAGAAAGTCTGGGCTTCTGCCTCTCCCTCAATGACACTTCATGTTTTTCAGGAGCTCTTATCTACCGCCCACCAGGCCAAAGTTCCACTTTTGTAGAGTCACTCGGTGACTCCCCGAGTTATCTCTTACTCAAATATGCAAATTTTACACTCTTAGGTGATATTAACCTTCACTTAGAGGGTAGTTCTGATCCAGGTACAGATAATTTTCTTCAAATATTAGACCGGTTCCCGCTACAACAACTAGTGAGGGGACCAATACACCTGGCAGGGCATACTTTAGATGGGGTATGTTCTAATCTGGCCTGGCTATCGGCTGATACCCCTTCTCCCCAGGTATGGTCTGACCACTTCTTCGTCCCTTTCAGTCTTACGATCCCCCAGAAGTGCCACGTGGAGCAGTCCCCCAATGAATCCCACAAGGGGCCCAAATGGTCATATATTGCTGGAAATCCTAATCTATCTACTTTGGCGCAGGCCCTTACACCTGCCTTGACAGGTAATACAGAATCAGATTCACGTTTATTTCAGTCTTGAATATCCAAAGTATGTAATACACTCTCTCCCCAGGAGAAGTGGAACAAGCATAAAAAACCTAAAATTTTAAAAACCCCTTGGTTTACGCCCCTATTGGCCCAAGTGCATTTGCATTGAAAACAACTTGAGCGACAATGGAGAAAGGCGTATAATGATGAACAAAAAACAGTGTTCAAAAAGAGCAGTAAAGCCTATTTTCGCCACATTAAACTGGCAAAAATAGAATGTTTTACTAATAAAATAAATGCAGCCAAGTAAGATCAGAAAACTCTCTTTTCAATTGTTAAGTCATACACAAAACCTAAAGTGGAACAAAAGGAACTTCCGGCCTCGCAGAAATTGTGCGATAGTATTTCACGATTTTTTGAGGAAAAGATTCAAAAAATGCAAAGAGATTTTCCAGTATATAATCAGGACTATGTTTTTGATCCTCTTTCGGTGGAAAGCACTATCTCTATTTGCACTTTTGAATCAGTCCCATTGGAGCAGACTCTTGCGGCAATAGAAAGGTGTAAATCATGTTCCCCATTGGATGCCTGTCCCCCGACGATTCTCCATAAATTGCTTGAGACAGTGAATCCTATTATCAATCACATAGTCAATTCTTCTCCTAGGAGAGGTATTGTACCAGACGAGTGGAAGCTTGCGCTGGTTAAACCGTTAAAAAAGAAACAAAACATTGATTTGTCTGTACTTTCAAACCTTTGTCCGATCTCTCCCCTTCCCCTGTAGGAGAAAATAACAGACATTTGTTCATAAAGGAACTAACTAATTTCATTGAGGAGCAACAAATTCTCGAACCACTACAATCTGGTTTTCGCCCAAAACACTCTACCGAATCGGCCCTCTTGGAAATATCCGACACCCTTAAAATGATTGCCGATAAAGGCAAGAGAGCGGTCCGGATTCTTTTGGACTGGTCAGCTGCATTCGACACCATCTCCCATGATATTCTTTTGAAACGTCTCGAATGCAGCGGCATTTCCAGTACGGTATTGGAATGGATCAAGTCATTCCTTTCTAACCGGAGACAAGCAGTTACCTTGGGCACGTTCCCTTCTACAGAACGTAACCTTACGGCAGGGGTTCTCCAAGCCCATTATGGTTTAATATATATCTGACCCCTCTTATCTCTTTGATTGGATCATTTGGGCTAGAGGTCACATCACATGCAGAGGATACCCAGATGATCCTCTCTATAGAGAATGGCTCCATGGAGGCTGAGATTAATTTTAAAAATTGTCTGACCGCCGTTCTTCAGTGGATGAGGAATAATCAGCTTAAATGCAATACGGATAAAACCGAAATCCTACCGATAGGGAATGATGTCCTCTTCCAACCCTCCAAATGGTGGCCTGAAGGTGCGTTTTTCCCGCCTGATGTGGTGAAAGTCGACAGGAATTTGGGAGTACAATTTGACACCTCTTTCTTTCCTACCTCATGCCAAAGCAGTGGCGGGAATGTGCTTCGGCCTGAATAAATCTTTAAAGACATTTTTTAAATTCCTCCCTTTGGCAGCAAGGAAATCTGTGGCTGTGGCTCGGATACTCTTGCGCCTTGACTATTGTAACGTCTCCTTGCAGAAGTTGATAAAGCTATTTTAAAGAAATTACAGGTTGTGCAACATGCAGCAGCACGATTAGTGCTTAAACTTGCAAGAAGATCCTCAGCCTCTGCTCCCTTGGATAGTCTACAATGGCTCCCGGTGCATAAGAGAATTCTTTTTAAGATCCTCTTGATCTCTTTTAGAGCTAAGCTCACTGTGGGACCTAAATACCTGGCAGCACGCTTTGTCCCATACACAACAATGAGACTCCTTATGTCCTGCTCAGCAAACCTGCTTAAACTCCCTAACTTTAGGTACAAATTGAAAAGAAGGAAAGAAAGTGGCTTACCTGGGTGCTAAAGCCTGGAATATGCTTCCTGCTCATCTTAGGCTATGCACTACTGAATCTTTATTTAGGAAGTCCTAGAAAACCTGGGTTTTCAGTGCCTCTGACGAATTTCGTTTAGCTTTGATCTAATCTCTCATAGGGTTTTTTTTTTTCTCACTGCTACTCCAGGATACTCCTCACGGGGTGATAGCTGCGCTTTATAAATACTTCATCAAATCATCATCAAGATGATGGGGCATCGCAGGACATTAGCAACTCAAGATTTCAGAGCCACCGCAGAGGGCTGTGAAAATGCGGAGGTTAGTAAAAATGTTATGAGCCGTCAGTTACATAATGATGTATTTTATTTCTTCAACTATATGCATGTCAATTTTTCTTCTTTTGACCCTAGAGAGCAACTCCAGCTGAATACAACTTCTTCATAATGCACTATTGTGAAGAAGCTGTAGCACCTCCTAACACACCCGTCTATGAGGACGACAATGTTTTTCAGGAGGAAGCGGCTCCTGAGAAGGTAGTTGTGCAGCAGCCCAGTACAAGCTCCGAAGATGATGGGGAATCGCAGGACGTTAGCGACTCTCAGGATTTCAGAGCCACCACTGAGGGCGGTGAAAATGCTGAGGTTAGTAAAAATGTTATAGCAGGAAGTTACATAATGATGTATTTTATTTCTTCCAACTAACGGCATGTCAATATTTCTTCTTTTGACCCTAGGGAGCAACCCCAAAAAGAACTGAGGCTGTGGGGCATCCTACAAAAGCAGACAGCGGACATTTTTACTGTCTATGTTGTGCAAAACAGACTGAAAGTTCCACAACACAAAGTACTGATGTTCCCATGATGTGTGACTACGTCCCTAAGAGCAGCACGGGTGATAAAGAAATTCAAGCAGTACCCCAAGATGACCTGATGGCTGTTCAAGGTTTTGCCGCGGTTGTGGTACTAGCTTGTGTCAAATATGATTATCGCAGCCTTTGTTTCAGACACAGAATGAGGGATCCTCAGCAGAACGTGCACGAGTGTCTGGGCGATGCATACAGAGCATGAGTAATCCACTATATATGTAGTTTGTTAGACCCATACAAGGTGTATAAACTGTTAAGGGTGGTGTACGGACTGTCTGCTGAAAAACAATATATATGCCCCGATATGCTAAAGCTCTTGACAGCGGCACTCGAGATCCGATACGCCCATGACCCAAGCTTAAAAATGCAGGGTGTGCAAGGAAAGTGTACAGCTTTTGATAGAAAGAAGGCTCGAATAGGGTATTTAGCCCCCCGATTATTTTAATAAGGTCTTATTAAGCGTTACATGATTGCGTGTATTTAGAACAAAGTAGTAGAATGTTACACCGTAAGGTGCAAATGTAAAGTGCCTTCTGTTTATATTTTGGTAATATTCTTTATTTTTAATAAAATGTCCATACGCAAAACAAGCATCATTCATTGCCTGTGGTGTAGCGGATAATAACATGCCAGGGGCCCGGTTAAGAAAACTTTATGATACAAAGGGAGTTGGCAGCTTGGGAAGCGCCAAAGCTCTGTATAGAAGCTCTGTATAGAAGGGCTGTAGATGAAAACAAACCTGTAAGCAGAGACCTCGTGAAGACCTGGTTATCAGGAGAGGAGGCGTATTCACTCCATAAACCCGCCAGAAGACGCTTTAAGAGGCGCCCTACAATCGTTAATGCGCAAATAGATTATCAATGGCAGGCGAATATCATCAGCCTTCAAGATATAGCAAAACATAACAGTGACGCTCGTTATATATTAACAGTCATAGACGTCTTGTCCAAGTACGCCTACGCAGAAGCGCTACACGATAAAAGCAGGGCTAGCGTCACAGCCGCTTTTAAAGCCATCTTTCAGAAGGGTCGAATTCCGCAAAAACTAGACAGACGCCGGTAAAGAATTCTTAAACAAGGCATTTCAGAAATTCTTACAGCACCACGGAGTTCAACATTTTGTAACACACATGGAGGTAAAAGCAGCGGTTGTAGAGCGGTTTAACAGAACTTTAAAATCTAAGATGTGGAGGTATTTTACGGCCCACAACACCTACAGATACGTTGCTGTTCTACAAGCTTTTTTAGCTGTATGTAATGCCAGTTATCAAAGGACCATCAAAACAGCACCCGTAGAGGTAACTCCTAGTAATTCCTTATCTGTGTGGAGAAGGGTGTATGGGCATAATTTCGCTACAAAGGTGAAGAAGCCTATTTTTAAAAAAGGTGATCACGTAAGGATTTCAAAATGAAAGGTGTCTTTATGAAGGGCTACCAACTGACTTTTAGCGACAAAATATTTACAGTGGAAAAGTGTGGAGCTTAAAGAAGGGATGTATATTTACAGGTTAAAGGACTACAATGGGGAAGCGTGGTGGGAGTCTTTTATGAGGAAGAGTTACAAAGGATACCCGACGATCCGCACAGGGTGGATAGGGTTGAAAAGATTCTGAAAAAGAAAGGTAGAGGTGCTAATAGCCAGGCATGTCAAATGGCGGGGCTGGCTGGAGAAATTTAACAGTTGGGTGTTGGCCAGCTTCCTGAAGGGTGTGTGAGCGGAGGACTGTCTAAATGCTGCTGTTAAGATGGAGACAATGCCCTTTTATATCAACCTGCCGTCCAAAGCTTCTAAGGGCATGTTCCCCGACAACCAGATTTCTAATTATACCGTGAAATTGGCTAAGGCGGTGGACCTGAAAGGGGATTGGGAGGTAGCCCTAACCAAAATCCAATACCGTAGAACCTGGAATACATTTACACAGAGCGAGGCCAAGTTTTACATAAAGCGTGAGCAGGACCCTGTGAGCATGCACAAGAGCATCCCATACGGCTACTACCCACCCGTTTCAATTGTTGTCGACGCCATCAACAAATCCATAGCCAGCATCCAAACATATACGAATATTCATCTGTCGCTAGATAACGTCAGTAGAAAGGTGTTTCTTAAAGACCCTAATTGTACCACGTCGTTTAACTGCTCCAGTAAATTAAGAAGAGTTTTAGGCACAGTACAGCATGCAAAAAGCCCGATCGAACAGGATCACACGTGCCCCGATATTAACAAGGGGTTCTATATGCTCTATGTGTATAGCGATATTGTAAAGGCCCAGAGGATCGGCAATAGATACTCACCGCTGTTAAGATAGATCCATGTCCAGGGCGAAAATACTACGATGGTCAATATTCAATTCAACAAACCAGACTACGTCGCAGTTTCTAAAAACGATTTTGACACTATTTCAATTATGATCTTCAATGATCAGTTCATCCCGGTGTCCTTCAAATATGGGAAAGTTATTGTTAAGTTTCATTTAAGACCAAGACGCAACAGAGGCTATTAAGCAGTCATCATGGTGGTTGTGTTAACATATGGGGACCAGTCTATGTAGAGGGACTATACCGAAACCAGGCAGGATATGGAGGCCCTCGGTTCTTTCAAGAGTCACCGGTTATGTATGGGGCTGGTCTAGGAGGTTTCTTCCGCAGTCTGTTTAGGAGAGCTATGCCCTTCTTGAGAAGAGGCTATGAGATTGCAAAACCGCATGTTAAAGCGGCGGCTACGATCATTGCCCAGGACGTGGTAGGGTCTGTTACTTCAGTAGTTGCCGAGCACATGAACAAGCAGCCGCAAGGCAGTGCTGGTTTGGTGTACAGACCTCACACCATTGTTAAAAGGAAGCGCCACCCTTCAAGACACAGAGGACCACGTGCCCCCTATATAAAAAAAAAAAAAAAAAAAAAAAAAAAAAAAAAAAGGAAAACGGACAAGTTCTTCAAACCAGGCTCAGAAAAGAAAAACCCCAATACGGAAGAGAGCTTCGAAGAAGAGAACCGCCTCTAAAATAAATATTTTTTAAAAGCGGAACAAACTAAAGCATGGCCTTTGTACATTGTGAATCGGGAGAGTGCGCCAAACCAGAGTTAGACTTGTTTACTCTAAAGCCCACGCAGACAAGCATGAAAACAGCTTCTTCATGGAGGCATCACCTTTCGCTGCTTTTATGCCTCTGGCCCCTATAGAGTTTTATGTATCAGGGTCCACGGATATGCATTTGGATCTCAACAACACGCTACTCCATCTTTTGTGTAAAATCGTAAAAGCGGATGGTTCCTACATAGCAGCAGATGCTAAAGTGGCGACGATCGTTTACCCCCTAGCAACCATGTTTAATCAGGTGGACATCACCCTGGGCGACCACCTCATCACACAGAGCGATGCACCCTAGTCTTTAACACAGATCCTCATTACAAGGGTGGAACACACTGGGCGGCCTTGTTTATAGATAGTATCAAGGTCACAGTGTTTGACAGTACAGCTGAGTTCCCCGAACACAGTATCTATACACAGCCCATATTCAAGTTAGTGAAAAAACACGCCGCAAGGGTGGAGTTTAACAAGCTAAGGGTCTAGGATTCGTTTGCTATCACACACGGGGAACACCATTTATTTTAATCAGAATAATGTTGCAGGGTGTGGCGTTTAGAAATTTCTTAAATCTATATTCGATTGACCTTGTTAACAAGGACAGTCTAGTTGTTAAATATGTGAAAGAAAACACAAGGGCCTCTGTCAGACATGTGAAAACAGAATATAGCGTTTGTCAAAATTTTAAGGGCATGTAACGTGTGTATGTTTAATGATGAACGTTTAATATAAAGGCATTTTTAAAACACGCAGTCAGACTCTGAATTTCTATGCTACCATATACACCATAATTAAAACATTTTTAAAGACGAGTGAGACGGGTTGAAAAGTTATAAAAGTGTTTATTACAAACAGTTATGTAGGTTGTGCATTACAATTACATCCATTACTAAAGAAATATATGAAGAAAAATCAGACATGGTTATACATGTAATAGGCACAGTTATACAAAAAGTCTGTAGAAACATTAAGGATTAATCCACGTATGGGCTTTGGACAGTAGCCTTCTCTGTACAGGCATCACAAGCAGAGTGCTCCAAAAGGGTATAGTCGTAGGATGTCAGAGGCGGCTGGTGATGGAGGGAGGGGTCCTTTTAAACTTTCAAGCATACTGCGGTGATCTTTATTACCCACTAGTGTGGAAGGGATGTTGAGTTCAGTGGCGGCTCGTAGAAACTGCTAGGAGCATTTTGATGCGTTAGGGTTTTGGTGTGCGCGAGACCTTTGACTAGATCATACATGTGTGAGCCAACAACCGGCTGCCCCTTGTAGAGAAATTTGCCGTGTTCATTCCACGCTGTTAGGTCTTTAGAAGTGGCGAGTTTACTCATCAACATTTGCGCTGCCCCCTGTGCCTCTGGCTTATATTTTTTAGGAGATCGTCAACAAAAGATATCCAAGGGCGGGGCCTGGGCCGGCTGCGGCTATTGGGGTTGCGGAGCAGGCGCTGGCGTTGCTGGCTGTTCAGAGTCCGGGGCATATAGAGTTATCTTACTTTTTTCAGTATCCCACTGCTTGTAGTAGCTTGAAAAAATTTTAAGGGTACTGGTGTAAAGGGTAGCTTTGTCATACGTGTGTAGATCCATCCGGTTCAAAATGTCTTTAATTTCAGCATTCAGGCGCAGAGTCTCATTTTGCTGTATATCCCAGTCCTTGTCCGCAGAAGAGCTCAGCTGCTCCAGCTGTTGTCTAGGTACCAAATACATCTTTGCGGCATGCTCCATCACCGGCCCGAGAGGAGACTTGTAATTATGGCTATAGCTATGCCCAACAATGAGCCTATAAAACCCCCAGACTGTTTCACCAGTTTCTTCTTTTATGACTGAGCTTCTTGATAAGATGTTGCTTCTTCTTCAACACCTGTAACTGGCTCTTTGATATAGGGACGTTACCTTTTAGGGTGATTAGGGACATTTCTGAAATGGCCACCACTAAATCGTCAGAAGCAGGTCCGAGGATGGCCTTTCTGTGCTGGGGACTGGCTCTGACCAGCATTTTCAGGAGAGCTAAATTGTGGCAGAGGCGGTCAGACATGGTCAACACAGGGTGTTATAAGGGTCGGACTACAAATGTCTCTAAAGGTCTTCAGCCCAGCTTTTTATAGGCTCGGGACTTGGTCTTTGGTGTGTAAGCGACTGGGAGATCAGGGGGAAAAATATCAGCCCTCAGTCTGCAGTCTTCTAGAGTGTTATTTTTAAGTCGACCAGCAGGTAGCCGTGGGGTTTTGCTATAGTGTTGTTAAAGGCCTCCATGAAGAAGTGCTTCTTTCCCGTGTACATCTGTGTAGCCATGATGGATATTTGCTTTTTGTTATGGGGTTTTTAAATAAAACAAGGTACGCGACATTGGGTGCTATAGAGTGACAGTTCTTACCCTTGTAAAACAAGTTCTGCACAATGTAGCATATGCTTAGATTGCGATGGTGTGAATATGGAGTAAAAGCTCGCTCTAGCTAAGGATGATCCCAACTTCATGCACAAGGTCATCGACAATTACCAGGTTTACAAGGGTCGGCGGCAGCAGCTCATCGTCGTTGAGATTATCAGGTATACCTTCTAAAAATCTGATATGCAGGAAGCTGTGGCACAGGTCGGTGTAAACATCTTGTCAACCCAAATAAAGCCACACAATGTTTTTAGGTGTTTGGGATAAAGCCCCGGCAGCATTTTCTAAGAGCATTTTTATAAAGTAGCTTTTACAGCAGTTTGAGAGCCCTGCTAACATGCAGGAGAACAGATGCTGTAATCTGGTGTCCATAGTATGGTGGGGATCTCTCTAATGCGTCTATTAACCATACAGCAGTGTTTTATAGTCGGGACCCCCTTGTCAAAAACAAAGCGTAAGGTTTTATGTAGGGGCTGGGTTGTAATTTCCCACCTTTTTGGATCTGACTATGCAGGGCTGATTCACAACTATGATTTTTTTTATCATTTTCATGATCGTCCGATGCAGAGTATTCGTGCACCAGATCCTTCAGACTGCCAAAATTGATTTTGAGGGTGTTGTTGACATTTAATGTTATACCTTTGACCTTCATGCACACCTTGGTGTGGTTGGTTTTGTAGGCGTAGGTCTGAGGTCCAGAGGAAGTGAATTCTATTATATGTTGATCCTTATCGAGTTCGCTGGTCAAATTACCCAAGTAATCCCCAAGAGGAGGGTCTTCATCCCCCGGTTTACTCAGAAAAATCACAGTCGGTATTGTGATACAAACAACGGTCCTGTAGTTTATCCAGAACCCCGTACAGCTCTAGACGGGCGTGGGCTGTTGTGAAGCAGGCTATGAAGATGTTTATGCTGTCACACATTGTGGGGTACTCTTGTGTATTTCCAACACACAGCAGTGGTCTCGTCATCGATAAATTTGCAGCTGGACACCTCATAACAAGGGGCAAAAAGGTACTTCAACAGTTTGTCAGGATCCCTTTTAAGATTGTATTTGACATGTTTGTATGCTGTGCAAATTTCCCATAAGGAGTTGTGGCAGAGTTTGGCTAACTGACGGCAGGCAGGGTTGACCTTTATCAAATGGGGTCGTAAACGTATACCCTCGTGAGCACGGTAGTCATCGATGTATTTCTGCTTTGCATCTTGACTGGTACACCATCCGGGATATCCTGAGGCCTCCTCTTTGTCTCTGAGAAACAAATTAATGTAGCGTGAAAAGAGGCGTGTGGTGGTCGTCTTAAAATGCCACACCTTGTGTACTCTCCAGAAACTGTAGCCTCTCTCCAAGGCAGCTTGTACCTCTATGCTACACCAGGTCCCGGTGAGCATCCTTTGTTCTTCAGTGTGTCTACAACCACCAACCTCTTTAAACACTGCGCATGTTCGACAAAGGGTGAACATCAGCTTACCATCGACTCTGCATGGTAACACAGGGAAGAAAAGCTGCATTGGCGGATAGATTTCGCTTTGGACTAGCCCAAAGTATTCGGAAAGGGGCTTAAAGTCTCAATATATGATGGTGGGGTGTCCTAAGGGGGTTTACCTTCATTTTGTTTACAAATGGGTACAGACTGGTGAAATCATAGTAGTGCATTTTCTCAACCTCACCAACTATGTATCCGACAGTCTTTGTCATTTTAGGGGTCTTGGGCTTCAAAGCC
Organism: Triturus cristatus; assembly: GCF_964204655.1. NCBI lineage: Eukaryota > Metazoa > Chordata > Amphibia > Caudata > Salamandridae > Triturus > Triturus cristatus. Next base: position 463,980,892 of record NC_140594.1, read on the forward strand.
CTGACTTTTATTCATCTCCACCACAACGTCTCTGAAGAGGTTGCAGGCTTGTCGTAGGATCATTACATCCGCCTGACAATAAGCCTTCAATGCAGTTTGAAAATGAAGCTCCTTTTCAATGTTTTCAAAGTACCATTGCAGATATCTCTTTCTTGGCAGGCATCATATATTGAACCCCGTAGTTGTCCAGAGATGGCATGGGACCCACATAATCCTGGTTCGCCCAGGTGTTAAATTGTGGAAAATAACCTTTACACCCTGGGAAACCACAGGTGTTTGGCAGCTTACTCCGAATCAGAATATACTTTATTCAATTTCAAAACATATTTAAAAGTTACAATTAAAACGTTCATAAAAATTGACAATCCATTATACAAAATTATCCAAACAGCTTTTTGAGAAAATGTCCATCAATTATTATATTAGTCAACCTAAACATTTGATACAATAAATATGTGTTATACATTTTTAAAGAAAAGACCATCACCTAGTAATACTCTCTTTTTCTCATTATACTTTTCAGGAAGCCAATCATGATGGTCACACAGTAAACATTTTCCAATATTTGCAAATATAAAGAGGCAGGGCGACATTGCCTCCAACCCCCTTGTTTTAAACATGGCAAAATCCATCTAGCTCTTTCATTTGAATATATATTTTACAGAAAAGAATCACGTGAATAGTTGATTGAGTTGAGATATTGTCACAATGGTAGTGACATAGATTTCTGGACCAATCATTGGCAGTGGGAAAACTGACCAAACTGTGGAAACAATCAAACCTAAACCTTGTAAGGACACATCTGTCGTACCCTCCAATGCACCAGACCAAATAGGGTTGTATACGATTGGTTACCAATGTCAACTGATGTTGAATCACTGTGCATTTATTCATCTCCTGTGCAACTCTTAGAGACTCTAAGTGTGTCAAGCAAAGTAGTTTAAAATCTTTCCTTGAAATAGAACACATGGTTTCTGGGGATATATAAAAATAATAACGATCAATATCCAATAAAAATTTTCTGATATACTTCGACCAATTAATCATACTCGCATGATCCAGTTAGATTGTATCCTTTATAATATCTCTATTCAATCCTGTACTAATAGATGTCCAAACTCAATGCCATAATAAAAGAGGTTGCATTCTGATCATATCCGAAATATAGGGAATGCCCAATTCACTATGACAAAAACTGGGGAACTTTGTGGGATAGCTAAAATGAATCTTAAAAAGGTATTCAACTAATTTAATTGGGGAGACGTCATAGAAGCCCCAAATTCCTGCCCCAAGCATTGCAATACTCATGCACTTAGCTTGATAAATTGAGGAGCATCTCCGGGGTCCTTTTGCCAAATTTTATTTGCAAAATTAATCACTGCCGCTATTGACCTCCTAAAAAGGAGGATCCTGCTCTTAATCGCTGGTCCCTAGGAACCGGTACACTCAAATTAAACGCCCAGGTAAGAAAACGTACTGGTTGAGTCGATCCCATCTTTCCCAACTGACAAACTTCTACATTTGCTTCTCCCTTCCCACATGACATTACAAATGTTTTTTTGACATTAAGTTTTAAACCTCGGCTGTCCATAAAGCTAATGTACGTGGCAAGGGCTCTCTGTAGTCCCAACTGAGTTCTGGTCATAAGCACCGTGTCATCCGCGTCAGAAGTGATACTATCAGCTTATTGTTGATCCGTGGTGGATCTCTCGCCCCGGCCACCAGTTCCTCCTCTAAAGCATTAATGTATAGAGAGAAGAGGAATGGGGCCAGTACGCAGCCTTATCTCACCCCCCTCTCCACACGGAATGACGCCGTACATTCTCCCTTTAGCCCATACCTGGCAGCTTACTCAATTTCATGGGCAGAAAATTCAGGGTGTCCATGAATCCTATTTGTAACTGCCCAACTGTTAGCAACATCAGCTTGGAACCCTGAATGATGAGTTCGACTTGTACCTTTTCACGAATCAGATTTCTTAAAATAAAGCATGAGTCGTATGCTTTTGAGTTATGGGCCAGCATGGTATACCCTATTAATTTGGTTTGAATGAAAGTGTTAAGGAAATCACCAATGCACGTTCGCCCTTCAAACTCCCAGCTGTCGTCAGAAGTTAGATGGTGGGCGTAAATATAGTTAGGTTGGTGTACACCTGTCTCTTGTGTGCACTCTATATCGAACACTATGTAGTCTTCGGTTTTGATCTTGGGTCTGCCTTTAACCATGTAACACCAGTGATTTGTTCCTGCCCTAAAAGGAGTGTGACACCTTGGGCATTTCATGCCTTTGCGATCTTCCGCCACGTACTGACCACACTCAAAGCAATCCATTTGAGGGACGCATTTAACAGCTTTATTGTGTATGCTCAAGCAGGCTTGCGAACGACAAATCATCTTACAGTTGCCACACCTCACCTTCAGGGCGGCATCTACGACGCAATCATCCCTCTGACACATCTAACAGTGCATTTCACACGGATGATGTGCCTTAGTGTTGTACATGTGATCGCAATATGTGCACACAAACTTGACTGCCAGAAAACCTTTAAGGTTCAAGATACTGTAAAAGTGGTTTTCGTGGTGAAGGACATATACGATCTTGTTTCTCACACGTTCCCCGGTTGTAAAGTACTTCCAAGAACCGCTGTTATAAAGAACTTTCACCGTAACGGCGAAATAGTTCTCAAAAAGACCTATGTCGCCAAAGCTGGCCAAGCGGTCTGGAGAACCTCATGGGCTTCAGCCGCTCTAGACATGATGACAGCATCGGTGGTGTTGCACCCCATCAACAACCCCACGATGCTGGCCGCCAGATACATGTTGGCTGCTCCATTGTTAAAGTTGAGCAGCCAACGTTGTTTCTTACCAATTATCTTGCTGTACAGTACGCTTTTTAAAGGCCTGGAAACTCCCCCTCACGACCCCGTACAATGAGGGCTATGACTCTGAAAGTGCCACAGGCCACTAGTTCAGCCTTACTCTGTAAATGCCTCGAGAGGTTGTCTAAAAATTCCACGGTGTCAAACACAGCGTAGGACTTTCTTTTGGTGAACAAAGGGCTGTCAAAACCCTGCCCCTGGAAGCGTAGTTTGAAAAAAATCATTAGGACCCACATCGCGTAACAACCTTTCTATGAGTGTTTGCACAGACTGATGTGTGGCTAAATCCCCATGATCAGATGACCTTATCTGCTGAAGGTTAACAAACCTAAACTCCTCGTAGTGTTCTGTAGCGTTAAATCTCTCTACAGTAGGACTGTAGCTTCTAACGCTCTCTAAAAAGATGGCCTCTGAATCCTCATCTTGAGGAATTTGACTTGCTGGGGAGCTAGCTGTTTCATTTTGGGGGTCCTGGCTTAGCACGGGTTTGGGTGTCTTAAGCTGCCGTGTAATGCATATTCTGGCTTTCTTGAGTTTACTTACTTATTAACCCCTTCAGTGCCCATGACGAGATAGTCTCGTCATGGAGCGCGGTTGCGCTGTGCCCATGAGGAGACTTTCTCGTCATGAACCCCGCCCGCTAATGAAACGCCCGGCACAGGGCGTGGAAAGGGCGGGGCACTGAAGAGGTTAAAAGCCTCCGCTGCTTAGTGCCATTAGCCCACTTTTGCTTTTTACGGGACCAGTCTATTCAAGGCAACCTCCCCCCGCCTACCTGAACAGTATGGTTTGTACAAGTGTGCGACGTACTCATGGAGGCCTCTGCTACATTCCCACCCCAAGGTCCTTCTAAGTGTTTCTGGTGATGGAGTATAGTCGCTCTACCAACCGAGCCCTTCAAACTCCCTCCCCTTGGGGTGTTCTCTCCTAAACTTGTGTGTTGAAGGGTGGCTGGTACTGTTGTATGTGCTTCAGGCACCGTTCATGAACCTGTATGTCTGTTTTTGATGGGCTCTATGTACTTTTTACGCCTGAGCAAGCGTAAGAAGTGCAGAGACTTGGCCAGTATAATATGGGCCTTACTGCTATATTTTAATATGTGTTTGCTTTTAGTAATACCAGGGGCCTGTGGGGTCTTTAGGGGGCTGCCTAGACCTAGTCACGCCGGTATACCCCATATGTCTGACACAGTTGTTTGACATGTTTGGAGGAGCACTCTTTAACAACTGTCGACCATTTGCAGCATCTTCTGCTGTGCCTCCATCTTGACCATGTCCTCACTATCACCCAGCCCCAGTTTTAAGTTTGCGGCGTTCGCCTGGCGTTTTAGCTTTCTGACCACCAATTGTATATCTTTCACATGATCCCCTAGTATATCATTTGGGTTTACAGAATAGAATTGCGGCGGATTAGGGATGAACACCACGTGGGGTTGTATAACATCCTCGCTCACACTGACCGTCGCAACACCATTCTATAAAGGAGGGCCGGGGGGGGGGGTGGAAATCATAGAAACAGGGTCCCAGTGCGAACACCCTGGTGCGGTAGAGGAAGGGGCCTCACTAAATGACCCCTCCAAACTCCGATCTGGTCAGTTGCCACCGGCCGTACTGTGATCGGTGTATATTGATGGGGGTGATGCGAGGCTTACCCTGCCCGTGGGGCTGGTGGGGTCATACGCTCCTGAGGAGGAATAGGGAACATTGGGCACGGGGAGTGTAAATGGCGGTCAAAATAATCGATGGTCCTAGCAGTGAAGGAATTGTCGGGGATTGGGTCGGGTGAATGTGTAACAGGCGTGTGCAGATCCCCTTTGTGCGTGTTAGAAGGTCCATTGTGCGCAACTTCTGAGGGTCTATCAAAGCTGTCAACCAATCCGGTCACAGCCTTGAGACACCCTGCTGGGGTTATAAGGGGCTCCTAAGGGTTGAGCATTTTCAGGCGTTGGGTTCCTAAACCAGTCAGGATTGATTATAGAAGGTTTTGGGGGCAGGTCTAGGGGGAGCTCTTCTACCAGCGCCGCTAGGATATTTGGAACCACAGAGGGCTTCAGAGGATGAGAAGGGCCTTGCAGTGTAATGGGTTTGATTAAGAACCCTTCCACTGTTTCTACTGGTAGCGTAGGGGGCCCTTGCTTCTTCTTAAGATATTTTCTCGAGATGCGGTTGACTTTAGGGGTTTGGGGCTGTGTTAGAAATGGCGATTTCTGGTTGGCTAGGGCTTGCGCCAAAACCAGGCAGAAACCACCACTCTAGTCAGGGCAAGGAAGTTACACGCCAAAGATAACCCCTGCTCACCCCCTTGGTAGCTTGGCACGAGCAGTCATGCTTATCCCGGAGGCAATGTGTAAAGCGTTTGCGCGCGCCCCAAGCACCACCCAAGGCCCACCACAAAAGAAACTCCACACAAGGTATTATATAAAAATAGCCTTTGTATTATAGCAAAACACATTAGATAATAAATACACACTTTACACTGTGCCAACTGGCACTGGGTGGAATTTACAGGGGACTATTTACACAAGACAGGGCCACATGGACCACTGTCGGAATTAGCACAAATCACCAATAGTAAATGTAGAAATACAGAACAAAATGATAAATGTAGCGCACAACCAGTAACCACTGGTAACAGGTAAGTACCACCTACGCAACCCTAACTACCTTAGGGAAATATTACGCAGGGAACCAGGAACACACTAGTAACACTATACTAGGTAACACAGGCTCCTAGGTATAAAAAATACATCTAGGGGGATACACAAAGCATTGCATAAATCACATTAGGAATGAACATAGCATCACAGCAATGCACAGGCGCAAAAGTACACCGGTAACAATGATCATGTAACCTAGGTGAGGGCACAACACAGCAAAACTGTCCCCAGGCCATCTTGGCCTCTCAGGGGCTCAAACACCCTTTGTCCAGCAGAGTCAGGGCTAGACTGCGCAGGCTGCGCAAGCCAGGAGCAACTGAGCACAACCTAAACGTTGCAGCTGCCCACTAAGTGCTGGTCAGCTGGGAAAACCTGGCACCGGCGTGCCTCTTGAGCCCTCTCTGGGCTCTGGGAATAACTGTCACGTTGGAGCCTGACAGGGTTCTAAAACAAATAAGGCCCGTTGGAACCTCAGGGCTCTATCACAAATACGCCCCCTTAAACGTTGGAGCCCCTCTGGGCTCTGAAGTAATAATGCCCCCAAGTCGCTGCCCCCTTTGCCAAAGGGAGGCGGGCCTCGTTGGAGCGGCCCGCTGCCAAGTGGGGCCACTCTGGAATGAATGCAGGCAGGACCCACCCCGAGCCCTCTCCTTACCGGGCTCCTTGGGATCGCGGCATGGGGCTCTTCTTTCCAGCAATAAAAGATGTCCCCACCAATGTGCCACTCACCGGGGTGTAGGCGCAGGTCCCAGGCAGGGACCTCTCTCCAGCTGTGCTCCCTGGGTTCTCGGAGATCGCAACCAGCGGGGGAACGTCCTGGTTACCAGGGGACGCCTCCCGCGGTACTTCCTCTCGGCGTCAGAGCAGGCCGAGCCTCCCCATTGCCATGGATGCTTCTGAGGCAGCAACCAATCCACGCGCGGCCCTGGCCTGACAAGCCCCTCTGTTGCCCGATGATGCACCGCGCTGGGTCCAATCCCAGCGCGGCTCTCACCTGACGTCGGCGCTGGCTGAGAACGGTGCTGGCGAGGCCCCCGGGCTGGCGGCGGTGATTTCTATACGGGGTGGGCTCTCGTTTTCAGATAACAACAAATGCGGGGTGGGCACCCGCGGTTTCGCTATGTGTAGAGCGGGGTGGGCACCCGCGTAGAGAAATTAGTAAATAAGTGGGGTGGGCACCCGCCAACGAGCGCCACAATGCGGGGTGGGCACCCGCCATAAAACACGGCAACAAGGGAGGGAATCCCTACGTCGGGGTTCTCCCGCAAATCATCGCAGCTCAGCGCTGCTGGCCTCAAATGAAGGCGCATCTCAGCAAGTAAAGGTATAGCGCTTCCCAGGCGCTTGCAGGCAAGGTCCAAGAAAAGTCTTCAGATGCAGGGGGGCAAAGACTGGGCCCAGGGGCCAGCTCACAGGGCCCTCCAGCAGGGAGGCAGTCCCCAGTGGCGGTCTCTCCTGGCGCCCAGCAGCAGCAGGCCCTTCTCAAGTTAGGATCAGAAGAGAACACATTCATGGGGTCACAGCCCCTTCTTATACACAGCTTTCCTTTGTCTCAAGGTGCAGGGAAGGGCGAACCAGTTACAACTGGTTCCTGAGCACTTTGTTTTGCTCAGCCCCTCTCCCTATTCAGAGAACAGGCCAGGGTCATCAGTCGCACCACAGGGGGCGGAGCCAGCATTGTGGTGGGGGAAAGCCCAGCCCTATTCAGGTCCTAGGTGTACTCCTCCCACCCATCTGTTCTGCTGATCTCCCCATTCACCACTGGGTGACTCCTCCTGACTCTGGGGATTCCCTAGCCCGTCACATGACCTCGGCCAGCCAATCACGCGACAGGCAGTCACTGCACATTTATGCCAGCGTCTAGCAATGGCACTTCCACACTAGCTACATGCAGGCCGCACACATCATCGCGCAGCATTTCATCACACGAGTCTGTACATACCAAACTCGCACCTGCACGCCCCACGCATCAGGAACTACTAGGGACACGTACATTCCCCATGCATTCCTTTGGGAGGGCAGGCCTATCTCACCACATGCACTCAGAGTGCGCACGCACTTTACTCTGGGACACAGGGAAAGTGCGCAGAAACCAAAAATCACTACCACCAGGTCACCGGTAAAAGCAAAAAGTTTAGGGGTGAACCTGCAAGAAGGGCCAAGTCCAACAGGCTGTAATAGATCTTCCGCAACCGGTGTTACAGCCATTGCCCCCTTAGAGATCATAGGGGTAGAGGATTCATTCTCCAGCTTAACAATATTTTTTTACGATCGATCTAAAGGGGTTGCTTGGGACTCCAGGACCACCCGTTTCTTCTTGGAGGTCTAAACGGGCTGATTGGGACTCCACATCCATCTGCTTCTTCTTAAGGGGTGGTTTGTTTGAGATGAGATTCCCTTTTGAGGCTGGAGATGGTTCATCATTTTAGCGGTTGGCTTGATTCGGCATTGTATCTCTGTACCGGTTCTCTGTTGGATGTGTGAATAATAAAAGTACATTTAGTCCTTGAGTACACGCCTACTCACACCTTTTGCTGTAGTCACTGTGTTCTGGACTGTCTTTGTGATGTCACTTAATGGTGGCGTCGACCTCTTTGCCTTGCACGAATCTTCTCCAGAGAGCTTATGTGCCACTCCTAGAATGTAAACATAAAAATATATAGATTAGAAAAAATAAGGAACCACAGACACCGCACCCCAACCCTAATTACTACACGGCTCTTTATGTCGCAGGCCCTTTCTGCTTAAGAGGATAAAACCCAGAGAGTTCTTTTTTTTTGGCACCATTTGTGAAAAACACACCCGTTAGAGGTCTTTCCCCCACTCCTTTCTTTGTCACTGATCCCTTTCTACATGTTGAAGCTTTCCTCTTCAGTGGACTTTTTTTTTGTTTGCGCCCCTGCAGCCTCTTGCACATCCCCGCCGACCATGCATGACTGTGGTTCCTGTAAAGAAAAAAAAACAAGAAAAAAAAAAACACATTTGCAGTATAAATCAGGCCTTGGCAGTCCCCTCTGAGGAGTGCTCCGATAGTTCACCGCTGTGGTTTTTGGGACTAGACCCTCCCAAGTCTTAGACAGTTTAAAGAACACGGGCATTTTTGTATTTACCTGCAAGAAGTGTGTTATCCTGCACAATCAACGAGGCGCCTTGAGCCACCATGTACCATTCAAAACCATCAAGCTCTAGTTGTAGTTCAGCATCATAACCTATAAAAGCACACACACCGTTGTACATAAACTACTCAGAACTATACAACTCTAAATACATATACCTGGCTGCAGGGTGCTCATTTCTTCGTCTGTAATATTTAATTCTGGGAGGCCCTGTGTCAGGGTTTAAATCAAAAATGCCTCAATCCCACCCCCGCCACCATGCCTACACAAGCCCCAGAGTCCCGCACTTAGGCATTGGACTCTGGGGGGCTTTATTTTTTTTATAAAAAACCGGTTCTTGACCCCCCACACTGCTGCACAAGCCGCAGAGCGCCGCATGGCCCAGCGCGGTCTCTGGGGTGCTTTTATTTTATAAAAAGGGCCTTGAGCCCCACACCTCCCAAGGCTGCAGGAGCCCTTAGAGGACCATGCCGGGAAGCAGGATCTGGGGGCCTTTATTTATTTATTTATTTTAAACGGGGCCGCGTCCTCGCACCATGGCCACACGATCCCCTAGAGTCCCGCAGCAGGCTCTGGGGCCTTTATTTTTATAAGTAACAGGCCATCAAACCCCTCACCATGGCCTTACGACCCCACAGAATTTCGTGCTAAACAGCGGGCTCTGGAGCTGCAGATTGCGCCACGCACCCGGGACACTGCACACGCCCCCCCCAGAGCAGCGCTCGGACCACCGCTGACTCTGGGGGGGATTCTATTTTAAAAACAGGGCCTCGCACCCCACACCACCCCAAGGCCTCACAAGTCCCAGAGCCATGCATTGAAACGCTGGCTCCTTTATTTTTTATAAATAACGGGGCATCGATCCCCCTGCAACATGTCGCCCCAGAGCCCTCTTGGATCTCGAGGGCTCTGGGGGCTACCGCCGCACAACGGCCCTGGCCACACACCATAGAGGCCCGCACTTGGGAAAGAGGCTTCTGGGGTGTCTATTTTTATAAATACCGGGGGTCTCCAACCCCTCAACAAGGCCGCTACGAGCCCCAACACTAGAGGGCCTGTCACTAACCCAGAACCCATCCCAGACCCCAGAGTGCTCTGGGGTTACAACGATTTTTTGGGGGTCCCTTCACTGCCCTTCCAGCCTGCGGACCTGGCCCCCGCCCCGAATGATCTTGTTACCGTTTTGGACCCCAAGCATAAACACCCGGCCAACTACCACCTAATGACACAGCCTGAGACAGTTCACCACAAAACAGTGTTATTTATTTATTTTGTATTTGTAAATTGTTTAATATGTTTTGCATGTTCTGGTACCATTAAAACAACTGTTCTTCATGTAAAAATGTTTTCTAGGCACTATAAAATACACGGATATCTCTGCATGTCCCATAATAAGCCCCCTAACATTATGCACATTAAATACACAGCCCTGCAGCCTCTTCACAAGCCCCAAGAGCACCACCCGTATTCACATTAATTGACTGCACACAGTGTTAAACTCCCTGCTTCAGAAACACCTTCATTCCCTTAAAATACAAGCCCCATATGTTTTAAACACCCTTTAAGACCATAAGGGGAGAGCAATTACCTCCTCTAGCCTTATCAACGTTAAATAACAGACATCCCGGGAAAAATGTTTCTATAAACTGCATAATCTTAAGGTTGCACTCCTGCACCACAACCAAAACCAGCCTTTATTCACATTACATACAGTTCCCCTTGCGCTTACCACCGTTCCAAAAAATTAAAATGACACCCACATTTTACCTCCACCCTTATTCACATTAGGCAACAGACCACAACACTTTGAACATTATTTAAAACATTATGAACACCATCCTAAATAGCGATAAAGCCCCATTTGAAATGCAACCATGTTCACCTTAAATGCATCCCCCACCAATACTTTAAATAATCCCACAAGCCTGCAACATTGCACCATCCCCTTTTTAATTTACTTCCATTAGTGTGTAGCATGCAGCGTCAATCTGTGAGAAGTTGCTCTGATCCATTCTGGGCCTTTAAGTTTCAGATGTAGGTCTGCGCAGCAAGCAGTCCAAACACGGCATTCCAAAAGAGTTTTTAAATGTTTGTTTCTGCTGGCCCTTAAAGTACACTTTTTATACTCGTCCATGCATGCTAATTAGAAGACCCCACACTTTAAGTACGGTGGATGGGCTTAGAACAAGGTCTTGGTGGTCTTTGGAGGGAACATTTTCACAGTTAAATCACGCCTGAGCACTGTCGTAAGGAGCTAGGCCCAGGAAATGTGTTTGTAGATCTTGCTGAGTCAGCACAGCCCCGGCTGCTGAGACTGCTAGCTTTATCTCCTGCATTGTGGTTTCCTGCAGTGTTTTTTCCTGCCCAGTGTTATCAGGTTTCCGATTCTCCTGGGGAAGTTTCGGACCCTCATCTGTTGGCCCTTTTTCATTTTATTATCTGCTAACCAGGACCGAGCCCTGCATGGAAAGCTAGAAGCCGCTTCTTTGTTTGAAGTTTTTGCCTTTGCAGCATTGGCTTGCCACACACAGATTATGTCCCCAAACTTTCTGCGCACATACTGTCACTTTTAAGGACAGAAACATCCTGGCAATTTTAAGGGCCAAGCATTTCATGAGCCTCACACTGCCACATGTGGGGGGGGGGGGGGGGGGGGGGTTTGAGGCCAGCCTGCACATTCACAACTCAGCATGCCCAAGCACCGTCTGTCGCAACACTGCCGTCAGAGTTTTAAAACATGCCCATGAAGACACTTGTGTGCACACCAATAGGCACACATAAATTTTTCCTTACATAACCCTGCTAACATAACACCACCTTCAACCCCTGCTCACACTGACACAAACCCTGGACACACCCCCAGCTCAGCTCCTGGTAGGGCTGCCACATATACATCATGTCCCCAAACTTTTTGTGCACCAGCTGTCACTTTTAGGGACACGAGTTTGATGAGCAATGTTATCCAGATTTACTACTCTGACTCATATGTAGAAGTATAATACAATATTCCATACTTTGTTTATAACCTATATAATTTTGTTTTATACAATTGTTAGACCTGGCATATTTGGTGTAGTTCACCCTGACTTTTTAACTTCAGACCTCCTGTTTTTGCCGACTTTGTTTTTGTTGGCTTTAGGACTGGGTATTTTACAACTGCTAACCAGTGTTAAAGTTCATGTGCACTCTGCTTAAAACATGGTAATACTGGCTTATCCACAAAGGGCATATTCAATGAACTTATAAGGTCCCAGTAAAGTGCACTACATGTGCCCAGGGCCTGTAAATTAAATTCTACTAGTGGGCCTGCAGCACTGATTATGCCACCCACGTGTGTAGCCCTGTTAAGATGCCCCAGGCCTGCCACAGCAGAGCCAGTATGTGCAGTTCTAAACTGCCACGAAACCTGGCAAGTAACCCCCTTACCAAACCCACACCTTCCTTTTTGATGCATAGAAGTCATGCCTAAGGTGTGGCTCTGAAAGCCCAAGAGTGAAATGCAGTGTACTTAAAAAGTAGGACATGTACTTTAAGCTTTTACATGTACTGGAAGTGAAAAACACATAATTTGTTATTCACTACTGCAAGACCTATCTCTCTCATAGGTCAACATTGGGATTGCCTTATAGGCGTGGTTAGACTTGGCATCTTTGGCGTGGTTTCCCCTGACTTTTTGACTCTACCTCCTGTATTTTTGATGCTGTGCTGGATTTCATTTTGCTGGCTTAGATGCTTTGGGCACTTTGCCACTGTTGATCAATGTCAAAGTGCAAGTGCTCCCTGTGTAAATTGTTCTTACAATTGGTTCTCCCTGACCGGCATATTTGATTTACTGGTAAGTCCCTAGTAAAGTGCACTGAGGGTGCCAGGGCCTGTAAATCGAATGCTACTAGTGGGCCTTCAGCACTTGGGGCCTCATGTAGGTAGCCAAATACCGGTCGGTAACGGCCGATTTTCGGTAAATATGCCGTTACCGACCGGTATTCAGACAAGTGAGATGTAGGAGTCCAAAAACGACTTTTCGGTAAATATGAGGCGGTAAATACCGAATCATATTTACCGAATCCTAAAATACCGAATCAGATTTACCGAATACATACTTAACGAATCGGTAAATATGAAGTGGTAAATATGAAGTGGTAAAAATGAAAATGACATGTAGGAGCACTCGGTAATTAAGAAATCCAAGAAAATCGGTAAATAAGAGTCGGTAATTAACACGGATTGAAAGCAGGTGGTAACCATCAACAGTGCATATAAGCAATCCCAAAATGCAACAGCGTGGACAACATGGCCGCTATGTATGTCATTGCAAGGCGCCTACGTCTACAGGCAGCAGGACTGAGGGTTTGGCGACGGGAGGAACGCATCTACAGACAGCGCATCACACTATTCCATCTGACTGATGCAGAGATACATGAGAGGTACAGGCTACACCCCGAAACCATCATGGACTTAATCAGGGACCTTCACCCACTCCTGGACCAGCCAATAAGAAGGGCGCACGCCATACCCCCACATGTGCAGGTGCTCTGCAGCCTACATCTGCTGGCATCCGGCAGTTATCAGGTGGTGATAGCTGCGGTGGGTGGTGTATCCCAGAGTTGCCTGTCACGTTTCTTCAGGAAGTTCCTGGATGCCATGATGCAGAGAATGCACCACTACATCAGCTTCCCCAACACACAGGCTGCACAGCAGAAAACAAAAACAGACTTTTATCACATGGCACAGTTCCCCCATGTCATCGGCTGTATTGATGGTACACACATCCCAATCTGTCCACCAGCTGACACAGAGCACATCTACAGGAACAGGAAGTCCACCCACTCCATCAATGTGCAGGTGATCTGTGATGCAGGGAACATCATCACAGATATTGTTGCAAAGTTTCCTGGGAGCACCCACGACTCTTACATCTTCCAGAATAGTGGGATCTACACACGACTGAGTGCCGGAGAATTTGGAGAGGGATACCTGCTAGGTGAGTAACAGTGACGCCCCTTGCAACCTGCAAATCATAGTGTAAAGAAGCATGTGACTGATGTTTCCCTTTAACTCATCTAGGCGACAGTGCATATGCATGCCGGTCATTCATCCTCACTCCCTACCTACACCCATCAACCCAGAGTGAGAGACGATACAACGTGGCACACAAAACAACACGCAATGTGGTGGAGCGCACGTTTGGACTACTGAAGAGCAGGTTCCGCTGCCTCCACAAGAGCGGAGGCGCACGCCAGTACACACCCATCACCTGCTGCAAGATTATTGCCACTTGTGCAATGCTGCACAACCTTGCCACGAAAAAAGGTACAGATGTGGAACTAACATATTTTGAGGACAACGAGGATGAGTCAGGCCAGCCACAGGGCAACGCAGCTAGAGTGCCAACTGCAATCGATGGGAGAGAGAGAGACGGACAGAGATCACATGCAACTATTTCTGAGTAAGTAAGGGGACACAGCCAGTTGTGATGAGTCATGACGTAGTTTTAATGTGGCACCACGCCATGAACACATGGACAAGCCAATCTGGCAATATACCATCTATACAAGGAGTATGTCCAGGGTTACGTCACCCATTGGGAAGTGGCTAAGCAGGGCCACATCAATGTTTGCGCATACGCGCTGCAGTGGTGGATGGCACGGCCTGTGCATCCTCACTAGAGCCAACCCCAAGCCGCCTGCTGCTCCTGCGTCCTTCTGGGACGGGGGGTGTGCTGCTGCTCCTGCTGCTGGTGTCGATGCTCTCCGCAGCATCCCCTGCAGCAGTTGTCGACGCCTGACTAGTAAATAGCACCCCTAGTGCACTTGTCACCTGCACCATCCCCCGAGACAGGTCGCTGCAGCAGTGTGTTAGGCCCTCCTGCATCGTCACAGAGCGCCGGCACAGTAGAGAAGTCGCAGTTGCCAGACGGTTGAGTGCCCTGTTGGTAGTGTCCCTTCTCTGCCGTTCCCGGCGCCGTGCCTCGATGTCAGCATCTAATTTGCTGCACAACTGCTGGATTGACTGGGACATGTCCCGAATGCCCGCAGCCATGCCGCTGATGTTATTGTCCATGTTGACTAATGTAGTTTTCATCACCCGCATGTGCCTCTGGACTGTCATGACTGCCTTTGTTTGCAGGCGCTGTTGTTTCAACATTTGGCCCTCGAGACCCAAGAAGACACCATGGCCGTCAATGGGTGCTGGTGGACTCTGGACACGCGACCTGCGGCGCCCTCTTGCTCCCGTCTGTGCTGCCTGTGAGGTGTGGGGCACAGTGGCATGGCTCCCTTCCTGGGGCCTGGTGAGTTCTTCAGGGCCCATGCTGTCGTCTGACGAGGTGTCTAAGGCTCGTAGCCTGGCTGCTGGACGCCTCCTCATTCCCACACCTGCAAGCGGAGATGTGGCCGGTGATTCAAACATGAGTGGCGATGCTGGCTCTGGGTGAGGTGATGCTGGCTCTGGGTGAGGTGATGCTGGCTCTGGGTGAGGTGATGCTGGCTCTGGCTGCGGCGAGGCTGCCTGTGTCGGTGGTGCGGCTGCCAGTGGGCCTGCTCCCTGGTCTGAACTTGTGCTGGCTAGAGGTGATATTTGTGGCCGGTGTGCCGTCTCTCCTGCAGCATGCCCTGTCCTGCATGATGTCACATCTGTGGACAGAAATACAACATTGGCTCAGTGTCCCCGAAGGGCTGCATTGAAAGCGTCACAATAAATAATTTCACATTCCAAAATGTCCTCTGTCTCCTTGTGCCTCGAGTGCGTGACATGCCTTGTTGCCCTGTAACATTTACGTCATGGTTGGTGTTTCCCTGACTACATCTCCCGGAATGCATTGCCTGTCTGCACTGACACGTGTGGACTGCAGTGTGATTCTCGTTTCACAATGGGGGATGTGGGATAGGGATAGGGGGTGCTACATTGCTGTGCTTTCGTCTTACCTTGTTGTGTGGCGGCTCTGGCAGAGCTGTCGGCGTCCCCAAGACCCACGACGCTCTCTTGCTCGATTGTGGCCCCCACCAGCTCCTCCAGTTCGGTGAGGGCAGGTGCCCTGTTGGTTCCACCTCCAGTCTGGCTGGCCTCCTTCTGGATGTCGCCCATCTTCCTCTTGGTTACAATCCTCAGGTCATACCAGCGCTTCTTTAGGACCTCTATGTCCCTGTGGGTCACTCCCACAGCATTCACATGGGCCTGGATGGCCAGCCATATGTTGCGCTTTACAGCCTCAGGCACTTGCAGGGATTGCCTTCCAAACAGCTTCTGGTGCTGCTTCACCACCTCCTCCACCAGCACCTGGAGTTCCTTGGGGCTAAATTTCAGCTTCCTCCTCCTTTCCCCTCCGTCTCTCTGTGTTCTCTGGCTGGACATGATGTTCGTTTTCCCGCTCGCACAGGCACCGGCTCCCTGCCTCTCCTCTGCACTCCAAGCCTCTCCAGGGTCGGCTAATTATGTACACCTGCCTGGGTGTGGCCACTTCCTGGTTGGGTGGGCTGTGGTTGCACAGGATTAGCTGTTTCGTCAAGTCATGTGATTTTATTTACCGATTCGGTAAATACCACCTCGGTATTTTCCGATTCGGTAAATACCACCTCGGTATTTTCCGATTCGGTAAATACCACCTCGGTATTTTCCGATTCGGTAAATACCACCTCGGTATTTACCGATTCGGTGAATTCCGATTCGTGATTACCGAATGTTACCGAATCGGTAACTGTTACCGAATTTTTACCTACATATAACTTACCGATTCTAATTTACCGATTCGGTACGGCTCGGTATTTAAGAAACGGTAAAATTTATTTACCTACATGAGGCCCTAAATGTGCCACCCACATGAGTAGCCCTGAAAAGATATCTCAGATCTGACACTGCAGTATCTGTGCGCAGTTTTGTACTGCCATGTCAACCTGGCAAGTGCACCCACTAGCCAGACCCTAATCTTCCCTTTTCTTACAAGTAAGTCAACCTTATGGTAGGCCCAAGGTACCCCCATGGACAGGGTGCAGTGTATGTGAAAGTTAGGACATGTACTTGTGTGTGCGACATGTCCTGATAATGAAATACTGCCAATTTCATGTTTCACTATTGAAAGGCTATCTGCCCCATAGGATAGAATGGGAAATACTTTGTATGATCTTACACGTATAACTTCCCATTGGGACAAGCCAGAGAATTAAAGTTTAGGCTCACTGAACTCAGAATTTAAATAACATCTTTTAGTAAAGATGTTTTTTAGATTGTGTGTTTGAAAATGCCACATTAGAAAGTAGGCATTTTCATGTTTAACCATTCTGTGTGCCTCAACCTGTTTGTGGATTGACTGTCTGGTTTTTGAGTGACAGGGGTCGGGGGATGTGAATTGACTGTAGACAGCCATGGGTGGTGGAGGTTGAATGTATGCATGGCCCTTCCTGGATGACTCTGAGCTGATCTGAATAGGGCTTAGCTGCATTTAGAGCAGTGGAAAGATTTCCTTGCACATGAATAGGGCCTGTCTTCCTTACACAACCTTGTCTCCACCCCCTGTGGTCATACTGCACCATTGAGGACAGAACTGGTTTGGAGTGGGCTCAGAGACCCTGGCACAAAGAGAACAATTTCAAAATGTGGTATAAGTCGTAGACCTTAAACCCCAGGACTGTAGATCACTTTCAGACTCAAGAAGAACCTTTGCCAAGGAGGGGAGCAGAAGAACTGTGAGGAGTAATACTGCCCATTTGCTGTGTGGGGTTGGCCTGCAGTTGCTGTTTCTGCCAAGGAGAGGACAAAGACTAACTTTGCAGTGAACCTGCTTAAAGAAGATCTCCAAGGGCCTGTGTGTTCTGGCCTCATTTGCTGAAGTATCAAGGACCCCCAGCTCCCCTTAAATCTGCTACTGAGATTTCTGACCTTCCAGATGGTGCCTACTCCAGTTGTTGGTCTCTGGAGGTTGTTCCTGCTGTTGGGAGTTGAACTGAAGAAATTGATACATAGCTATTCTTGCAACTGTTTTTCCAGATGCAGCACTGCCATGCGAGAAGAACCTTCATGCATCGCCAAGCCGCGCTGCTGCTGAGCCACCGCAGCGCCTGTCGCTGCTGCAAGATCAGAAGCATCATGGGATCGTGGCTGAAGAAACCGATGTATCGCCGCTTGCCATCACCGACTCATCCCGGATTTCCACTCATTACATCAGTGCGGGAAGTTTTCCCGATGCATCACCCGTAGCCAGAACAGTCTTGGAGTAGACACATCACTTCCCCCTACAGTTCGGATTCGGTGCATCATGTCTCCTGCATGCAGCAGAACGGTTGCATCTCCTACCAAAGGACTCAGGAACTGACATCTCTTTGTTTATACAAGACCCTTTAGGCACACACTATATACAAATTATATAAAGGAAGTTATGGTGATTCAAATCTTGAACTCCAGAGATCTTTTCTTGCAGATCTTGTATCTGTTTTCAGGACATCAGATTCTTTCCAGTAGTCAACACGTGTTTTGTCAGATTAACGACTTCATCAGGGCTGAATATCTTTATGTTAGCCTATATGAAGCACAGCCGTCCTGTATGAAGGAGACCAAAACCGGCCCACCTGAAAATTCTTCAGAGCTGTTTATCGTGTTCCCTGGATAAAACCATCATTTCCAAAGGTCCAGGTAAAGACCAAACGTGATCTTGTCCGTAATGTACCAAATGTTTGCTGGAGTATCAGGTTTCGTGTTCAATTATCTGCCAGGTCCGTGTGTATGACCTCTTCGGTGTGCTTTCAATATTAACTGTGCCATAATGAAGTTGTTAACCCAACGAAACACGTGTTGGCTACTGGAAAGAATCTGGTGTTCTGAAAACTGATTCAAGATCTGCAATAAAAGATCTCTGGAATCCAAGATTTTCATCACCATAACTTCTGTGTGGAAATTGGATTTACTTAAGACTATAACTTTGATGAACTTGACACTTTTAAAAGACTTCTAATACAGATAATTTGCGTATAGTTTGTGCCTAAAGGGTCCTGTATGAATTCATTTAGGACCCCTAACTTTAGGGTGTCTCATTTGGGGTTTCACGTAAACATCCATCCCTTGTGTGCACCATTCCTTTAACTACAGTCTTAAAATACTGTTTCAAACTGTCAAGTGAGCGTCTGTCTCAGATCCCATTTTTACCCATGTTATTTTGGCATCTCTTTATTTTTGGACGCTTCCAATCTTTGCAGCTGTTTAACCTTCTGAATTTTGACACAACTACAGGTACCTTGTGTAGAATCATGCAACCATAGTATCCTATAGACCCAGTTGCTTGAAACCTTTTAAAAGTCACATTCTTATCACATGTATGTTGGATTTTTGTTGTTTTGGTCTTGTTGAGTTTAGATAAAGACACTTTATTTTTCAGAACTGCTGTGGTGTTACCACTGTGTGTTCTGAGTGCAAATATTTTACACATTGCCTTTGGGATAAGTCTGTCTGCTTATACCAAGAAGGGGTTATATAAAGTGTGTATCTCCCTTACCCTGAATAGAAGCAAGGGTCCCAATCTACACAAAGGTTCCTATCTCTGCCAATTAGAAACCCCCATTTATAACATGTGTCATTTCCAATTGAGAAGAGCTGGGACTCCCAGGTTGGGTGTCTATGGAATCACAATTTAAAATCCCAACTTACAATAGTTAGTTTTTAAAAATTGTAATTCTGAAAATGCGATTTTTAGAACATTTTTTCAAACAAAGAAAAGACAATACTGACATTACTTTCCAAACAACTATTTTACATCTAGGAGCACAAAATTCAATGTGTTCTCTTTTCCGGTTAATAAGTTTTTTGTGACAACAACACTTTCTTCTGTTTGTTATTTGTACACTATTTGTCATCAAATTCAGAAAAACAAACACGCTGTGGCAAATCAAGTTTTAAGATGCTCACATCACAGTACAACATTCAATAAACTGTTTTAGAGATATTGAATCATACAAATTCACAAACATCAGATTGGTAATACACATAAAACATTGATGTCCTGGTTCTGAATTTCACCAATGACAAGAACCTATGATGGATTTAAATGACACTTAAGATGCATAGCCAATCATCCAAGGCCAGGGGTAGAAACTTATGCTGTGTTACACTTTCAATAAAAAACAGGGATTGGAAAATAAAGAGAGTTCCAAAGAACAAATTCCCTGTATGCTAACGCTTCTTTTTCATGCCCTTTCCCTGTGTTTCAGAACTCTAAATACCCTGAGAAAGGTCCTTGATCTATTGTTGTCAGTTCCAGAAAAACCAGAGTACATGCCGTGATCACCTCCCAATTTGACTACGGAAATGTCCTATATCTGGCGCAGCAAAAAAAGGGAATAATGAAGCTACAATCTATACAAAATGCAGCAGCCCGCCTAGTGCTTAACCTGCCAAGAAGAGCATCCATATCAAAAGCCTTAGCCAGACTGCACTGGCTACCAGTCGAAAAGGGAATATTGTTTAAAGCAATGTGCCAATGCCATCTCATTCTGTCAAAGAAAGGACCACTATACCTTCAGACCCTTATGGCAACTCCCATACCCAACAGAAACCTAAGATCTAAGGATAAAGCACTAGTGACGATCCCCAGAATCAGAAAGTCTAGAATGGGTGGCCGTTCCTTTAGATTCTTAGCAGCAAAACAATGAAACGCTCTCCCAGCTGAAATAAGAACAGAGCCAGTAGAAATGACCTTTCGTAACAGACTAAAGACCTTCTAGTCTCTAGACCTTTCCCGCAACCTTTTGTCTACAGGTCAGAGGCAGAGTTCTGTCTCTAACCCTCATGCTCGGTTATCTGTCTATCAGCACAGGGACACACCGGTGGAGTAACCAGGCGCTCTACAAATGGCAAAATAAATAAATGAGTGGTCAATGCGTTTTGACCCCATACCAAGTCACAGGGGTCTCCCCAGGACCAAGAACTGCTGGACTCTAAAGAAAACATAACAACAAAGGAAGAAACTCTAATCATTAAAATCACGAATTATAAAGTTGGCTTAATTGTGGGCTCTGTATAGACTCGATACATTTCCTCCACTACAAAACTTACATCTGCTTTAATCTTGTGGGCTCAAAGTCAAAATGCTCTGTTCCCACGTAGATCTATTAATTTTTAATAAATGTTGACGTAGATCTATTTTTTTTTGTTAAATAAATGTTGAACAACAAAAGAATGCATGACTAGTTGAATAACCATGCAACTCTCAATTATGAGACTGCTTTGCGATCTGAAATAAATTGTTGGTTAACTTCAATTCATTGAGCGTCACGGAGACATCATTCTTTCACATCCTTTTCAATCCCACAACAGGGTTCATTGAAAGTCACTCGTAATCTCTACAGAGTCAAACGAATGCTGGCGTTTGTTAAAAATGCTGAAACTTATACGTGCACGCAGCACCCGCAAGCAATTAGTGACCCCAGAAGGGAAGAGGAGGGCATCTATCACTTCAAGTACGTGTCTCTCTTTAGCGATGGACGGCCGGGTGTGTAACGTGCACTCTTTTAATTCACTTGGAGAGGCTTGTGGACAAATCTCCTTAATGCATCTTATGCCATATATGACCTGAGAGGCTGAATGATGCTCCCACTTGTGAAACACTCGAGACTGAACGGAGTCAAACAATTTAGTTAATTGTACCATGCAAGCGTTTCTTGGGCAAAGAGGCAGGAAGGACAGTTTAATCTTCTGTCCTGTTTTCTTTCTCTCAAGCTTATTTTCATGCCATCTTAATCAGATGTGCATTGCTAGGGCCAGTTTTGCTACATTGTGCCAGGCACAAGAGAGATTGCACATGGAAGCCTGCCATGTCTGGTGCAGCGATGCTGATATGGTGAATCTTGATATAATGTATCAGGTGCGTGTGAAGCCCAAACCAATTCGATCGCATGTGTTCAAGAAAGCGAAGGGGCCGTTGCCGTGACATGAAACAGGGAATCCTTCTGACAATGCATACATGGCTATTACTTACTTCAAAGTCAGTAGGTGTGGAACCTCCGGTCACTGGCCAACGACAATGGACTGTTGGTTCGATTTGACGCACACAACTATAATTATTAGAGCGAACACCTGTGCCGATTGGTTCTAGATTTGAAGATTGTGGCCAATCACAACAATTTTCACAGATAGCGTTTTGCGCTGATGGTCTCGGGAGTGCTTCTAGAACGCAATGCATTGTAGGGCCCGTAGTTTCCAACCATTTTAATGATTTCGTTGAATTGAAAGTTAGCACAACAGCGGCTACAGGCAGTTTGACATTAATTGATTAGATGGTTTTCCCAATGTTGATTAGTCCGAAATTTGAGGATATGTTGTCCATTGTGTCGGTGAACCGAAACAGGTGTGTTTACACCCCTATTTCCATGGAAATTACATATCGGCAGCTGGGGTAGTTCATAACTTATCTATGGAGCACTCAAGAAAGCCAGCCTGTGTGTGTGCGCGTCTATACTGAGATCAACTCAAGTTACTGTATGAAGGACAACTGAGAAAGGCAAAGTTGTTAGATGGCACGGTGAGGAAATGGACGGACGGCGTCCATGTCTGGAATTTCCTTTGAAAACATGGATGGATCTAGAGCCTAGGCGCTGCTGTGTGTGTCTAGAAAATGTAGCAAAACATCAAAGTCATACTGCCATGGAATAATTAAATTAGGAGGCAACATTTATTGGGATTTTCATGTGACATATTTAACAGGGGTGAACGGAACTCGCTGAGTTTCACTCTATGGAATTCTGCAGAGTTACAGAAAAACTCAGCGAGATTCCTCGGAATTGCACCAACAGGCTGAAAATATGCAGGTCATGCTGCTTGCGCTGCGTTGCGAGCAGCACTGAAAATCAGCGCAAAGGGCACCATGTGTTGTGCTGGAGTGCCTGGCCATTCAAGTTGATTCGGCTGTCACCCAAGTCGAAAATCGACTCAAGCAGTACCTAATCTACCTAAATGGCAGCTCTCTGACCACAAACGCTTGCGACCCACGACATTATAAAATGGCACCAGAAGGCTCAGTGGAGACTGGCAATTGCGCCAGGGGCCTGGCAAATCTCACACATTTGAACATCGCGAGGTGCGAATGGAAGAATGATTCCACCACACACCAGTTGGCGGAAATTGGCATGAACTTCACATATGTAACACGAAGTTACTATATTCGCAAGCAGAATTATAATTCCACCCAGGCCTAATAATTAATTGAACGTACTGGGCCACATGTTATTTCGAGAAGAATTGGCAGCTAGTAATACAAATTCCAGCGGCCCTGTTTTTTGACTACCCAATTCCAAACCCACACTGCACCCTACTCCAAACTTATTTTCAGTACAACAAATATTATTGCTGGGCTAGGGAGTGAGTGAATGTTAGTTAAGGTTGACTTTAGGCCAAGGTTTGAGCTAGGCTTACACGTGGCTATGGATGGGTCTGGTAGCTAACTGAAGGTGAAAATTGGTCCTGTATAAGCGGTGGCATAAGAAGAAATTTAGGTAGAAGTTGTGAGAGAAATGTGGCAGATGCCAGGATGGAAAAGGATAGGAAGGATGGTATGAGATGTAGTAGTATGAGTGGGCTACATACCTATTCTACTCATTAATGTCAATGGTCGAGATCCTGAGACACAAACATATAGGTTGGTTATCTTAGAAGGGGTTGAGGAACTGGCCTATGGGCAAGAAAGAAGTACTTTGCTGGAGTTTACAAATCAAATTGTTAAGAAAGAAACTTGAGATACCATTCACCTTCTTAACCACTTGCTGCCAGAGACTATAGTCCTCCTGGTCTTCCTCCTCTTTTTTCTGGTAAGGCTCAGGAAAAAAGGCAGGTATTTAATATCACGATAATCCGCAGTATTTGCTCATGTGAAAAATAAAATTTAAATAATCCTAAATTATTTCCAAGCAAAGTATCAATATAAAAGCTTTACATCTTCATTTAAAAAAAAAATATCAAACTGTACAAATCGGACACAATAGCGTTTTTAAAAATGGAGAAACTGGATAATCACGGATCAGGAGAAAATGTATAAGTAAAAGATGACTAGAGAAGGGAGAAGCGAAAACTTAAAAGAGGGGTAAAGGAAAAGTTGCTTCCACAGTAAGAAAAAAAGTGGGACATTGAAAAATAACATACAAAGAGTTCTGAAAGATTAACAGACACTAACATAGTTAAAAGGGTGTCCCCTTGTTCTTTTAGATTCTGCAGTTCCATTTTCTGCCTTCTTCAGACTCTTCAATGCTTTCATATAAAGTGGCAAGTATAAACATGCGTAGACATTCTAGAAATGTCTATACCTTATGCATGTACTTTATCAATATGATAATCAAGCTGATGCATTTGTCACAATGACTGTTTTGTGTTGTTGCTGATCTGGTGTCTGGTAGTCCAATCATTGTTTTCCAAAATGCAAGATGAGATTAATATTCACATCCTATAAAAACCTGTGTGGCTGTTGTATGTTAGAGAGGGACTTTGCACCAAGCAAGCAAGGCAGAGGTCTTGAAAATTTGCAGGATCAACTTGAGACAGAAGTGACAGCAGGAAGAAGTGGCCTTCAACTGGTCGCTGTTTCTGATCGAGCCTTGAACAAGCTGCAATAGGAAATAGCAAACTTGCCATTCCTAAATGAAAACCCAGAGATGCTGTGTTAACCAGCTCATAAACACAAAAACAACCTTTGCTATTTATGGCTTTAGCCATAATGAAGTATAGTTATTAGAAGTAGTTAGAGGGTGTTTGGGAAATAAGAAATCAATTATGTGTGGTTATTAGGGGTGTGCATAACTTGGGTGAATGAATGAATGTTTACAGAGGAAAAAGTGGCTGAGAGAGAAAGTTTAAATCAGAGATAGCGCTAGGTGGTCTGGGGTAGCAAAGATCCATGTTTTGGGGAGCCTCCTAAAGGTGAGTTCAGTTTGTGTGTGTCTCAGCTCAGTGGGTAGGGCGTTTCAGGCTTTTGTCCCTAGTGCCGCCATTGTCTCCCCCGTATTTTCAATTTGCATTTGGTGACAGTTAGCAGGTTTTCTGATGAGGACCGCAAAATGTGGTTGGTATTATATGGCTTGATGTTGGATCTTAGATATTCTGGTCCAGTTTCGCTCATGGCTTTGTAAGTAATGGTCAAGATTTTAAAGAGAATCCTTTTGTGAACTGGTAACCAGTGGAGCGCTGTGAGTGCCGCAGCTGAGGGTGAGTCCCTAGGGAGCTTGAGTACCAATCTCGCCGCAGAATTCTGGACCACCTGTAACCTTTTCACGACCATCTTTTTTGTTCCTGAATAGAGACTGTTGCAGTAGTCCAAGCGATATAGAATTAGGGCCACTGCCACAGTCTTCCTGGCAGGCAGTGGGAGTAGGTCAAAAAACATTCGGAGGATTTTTATGCTTTGAAAACACATGCCTGCTATGGCAAGTGCTTGCTTGTGAAAAGAAAGTGTGGGGTCAAATATTATTCCTAGGTTTTTGACTGTATCAACTGTTGAGGGTGGGGCTTCAGAGTCAGAGTGCCACCATTGTTAGGGTCTAAATACATTGGACTTTCCAAACAGCATAATTTCTGTTTTGGAGCTATTACATTTAAGGTGATTTAGTTTCATCCAGTTCATTACTGCCGTGAGACAGAAAAGGAACTTCTCTTCTACCGCTGTGGAGTTTTTATCCAGAGTGAGGATCAGCTGGGTGTCAGCAAACTTTAGGGTGTCGGTGGTATGGAGTAGCACTGATTCCACTGAATCGCCTGGTCTGAAACCTGATTGCTTGGGATGCAGGGCATTGGTTTTTTGCAGGAAGTCATTAAGTTGTGCATTCACTAGTTTCTCCGCAATTTTACTAAGGCATGGTAGTAGGGAGATGGGTCTGAGGTTGGAAAGAGTAGTGGGGTCGGGGAGTTTGTTTTTTTGGAGTGGCTTTCCAACAGCAATTTTCTAGATGTCAGGGATTTTTGCTAGCCTGAAGGTGGCATTAATGATCTGGTTAATGCCGGGATTTACTGTATCTACCAATGCGTGTAGAATGTTCGGTGGGCATGGGTCAAAGGGTGATCCTAACTTACAGGAAAGGATGGTCTGCCTGGACTGTTCTAGATTTATCTCCTTGAAACAAGTGAGGTCCTTTTCTGTTCCGATTGCTTGGGCTTTGTTTGGCTGGGGTGATATGTTGGTAAAATCTTTCTTTAGGTCTTCAATTTTCTTGTCGAAGAACTCAGCAATCTCATCGCATAGGTCCTGTGAGGGAGGGATTTCATGGTCTAGGTTTGTAGGGTTAGTGAAGGATTTCACAATATTAAAAATAGTTTTCTGATTGTTATCCACCCTATTTATCAGATTAGAATAGTGCAATTTTTTCTCTATTTTAATTTGTTGTTGGTAAGTTCTGAGTGCTGATTTGAAAAGCTTCATATCTTCACCCTCACAGTATTTTTCCACTTGTTTGCAAAGTCCTTTTAAGGCTATCAGACGAGAGGTGAACCAAGGGGATGTTTTTTGTTGCTGGTGGTTTTCTTTAGTGGAGCTAAAGTATTGACCATTGACAGCATTCATTCATTGAATAGGTTATTGTCCGTCTCCGGATTTCCGGTGAGGGTAGGTCTGGTGGCTTCTGCCATGCTCCGTAAATTGGGGTTAGATAGCATGCTATCCCATTTTCGTGTGGAGCCTGATTTGCTGGAATTATTTTTCGTTTGAACATTGTCGTAGATGAATTTGAAGGGGATTAGCTTATGGTCCGACCAGGTTATAGTGACTGAAGGGGCAACAATTAAATTAGCGGCATTAGAGTATATCCCGTCAAGGGTATGTCCTGTTTGGTGTTTGGGCCCCTGTGTCTGTTGTATTAGTCCCAGTGTGGTTATGATTTCTATGACATTCTTTGTATTGGGAGCGTCAACGGCATCGAGATGAAGATTAAAATCACCTAGGATTGTAAAATTTGAGTATCGTACCACAAGGGAGTTTAGGCTTTCTCCCAAGGTGTCTAAAAACGTTCCCACTGATCCTGGGGGCCTGTACACAAGAGCCCCTGTGAGCGTGGTGCAGTTGTCTAATTTAAGATTAAAGCAGAAACTTTTTGCATCCTTCAGTTCGGTGATATTAGTGACAGAGCATTTCATATGGTCCTTATAAATTAAGGCTATTCCTCCTCCCTTTTGACACTTTCTATCTAATCTGGAGATGATATACCCCTGGGGAAGGGCTTGAACTATATCTGGATTGGAGCATTCTGTCAGCCATGTTTCTGTGGCAAAGAGGCAGTCGTATTTATAATCTGTCAGCAAGTCCTGAACGTGTAAAGCATTTTTTGTTAAGGGTGTAGCATAATTATGCGAGAATTACTGCAAAATTATGTATAATTATGCAAGATGCATTTGGAACACATCACGTCAGGAATATTACACCGGTGTAGCATTTCACTCATAAAAATGATGCAAGCGCACTGCCATTTGTTTCCTCCAGCTTGCTTTTACCCAACTGTTCCCTCGTATTTTCCTGCTCCCTCAGGCCTCACCCAACCCAACACATCAAATCCAATCTACCCCATTTTGCACCACCCATTATCCTTTTATGACTATATTTTCACTTTTGATTAGTTTATCAATACCCCTGTGTGTTAATTTTCCATTGTTTCCTCTGGTCTCACCCAACATCTTCTCCACAGCTACTCCCCAACTATGGCAGACAACATGGCCACAGAGTCCCACTCTCTGTGGGTGGCACTGGTACGAGGGGATGACTTCCAGACAGAGCTAATATATTTTAATGAAGCTCCACCTCCCCCTCATGCTTGCAGCAGGTCAAGCAACAGCTCAGCAGAGCAATGGTTGCGGTGGGGGAGAGTGCGGAGCTGCATATGCCGCCACACTCGGGTATATATTATTTTTACAATAGAATAATGTATAAATGTATTTAAAATATTGATATTAAATGTGTGTGTGTGTATATATATATATATGTGTTTATATATGTTACATACATAAATATATATATATGAATTGATGACTATGCCACATTAAATTAATGCTGCACAATTTATTTGACTGTTTAACATACAAAATGATTGGAGCTATGCTATGCTATATATATATATATATACATATATATATATATATATACCTATATATATTCACTGAAAAAAACATAGGTTTCAGAGATGTTATAGTTAGAAATTAGCATTTAAAAAACCTTAGAAATTCACAGAAAAAAACATAAGTTTCAGGGGTGTTATAGTTAGCTGGCCATTTCACTCGTACAAAACCATAGAAATTCCTCCGTTATAGTTAGTTCTGCTAACTATAACTTGCGCGCCCGCAATGCACTGCTGATGATGTCACATATTGCATCATTCATGACATGGTCAGTGACATCACTGATGACATCACTGGTGACATCTCAAATGACATCACTGATGACATCAGTGATGACATCATCCATGTGACAATCTGATCCACCTCATCATGCACTAGTATAGCCTTTCATCACTCTCTGTAAAATACAGAGTACCATATTTGAAACCATTGACACACCAATACCAGTGACTACATATCCACTCACTGATTCCTAAGTCTGCACACACAACTACCCATTCAACAAAGGAATCATTTATACATGCAGTCACTAATTAATAGAACTACTCACTCATGAAAAAAAGTTAATCACACTTACATTTATTCACTTACACAATTATCCAACAACACCTCATTTATTCAAACACATAGTAACTCATAGTTAATATGTTAAAAAATCACCATTACAATTATACACTCATTCATATAGTTACTCTCAAAATCACTGACTCTTACACATACTTATTTATATACACCAACTCTCACATACTGTCGCGGCCTCGGATCCTCAGGGTTGTATGTTGCTCTTCATGGTCCACCTCTCGATACCACCACGGTCTGGTCAAACTTACAGACTCAATGGAGGGATCAAGCGAGGGAAGGGAAGGATGGGAACTGCGGGGAGGGAGACCTGTAACAAAGAAAAAGGCTTCTGCTTGTTTTGTCAGCAGTCAGTGGTTAGCAGGCTTCACTCACATCCCAAGATGTGCAGAGCTTGGCTTAACAGGGGTGCTGGGCTGACTGGTATGCACTTTCCCCTGCAGTGAAACAACATAAACATAGGACCCACCCACGGGTGGTTTCATTATAGGCTGTATCCACACTGAGTTCCTTAGTGCAGACAAGGAGTAGGTAAGTTACCTCCTCAGGCAATAATACTTAATGACTTCAATGTTAGCCTTACAGATGTATGATACGTCTCAGACAACAAGGGTTTACTGCAAGCTCAAGACGTTCTTTACTGATATGAAAATAAAAGGGTTCCTTTTCATTGTACTTTACACACACTCAATTGGCTCCACTGTATTCGATATACAAGGAAGGTATACACAGAGCCTCTCACCAGACCCTGGCCTTGACTTTACAACAACAAAATATGGTGCGTGATGCAGCGCGAGTACACCTCGTACTCCTTTCACTCCCTCTGCTTAGTGGCGGCCAGCGGTACAAACCCCCCTGCTATGAGGGACCGGGGAAAAGGAAGGGTAGCGCCCGGACCAAGCCCCCAGCCGGAAGCCCCTCTATAACACATCAACGGGGTTGAATAGCCCGCCCGCAAGAGCCCAACAAAGCATTCAACCTACCGGAAAGGCACAGCAGATTTGACAGAAGCTATCATGCCGCTTCCGCTGAGAAGCACAAGTCAAGACGAACAAGGAATTGTTTTGGTGCGTAACGCACACTTACCGGACCTCTAGAAGCTTCAGCGTCTCAGCGGCGAGAGTAACCGGCACCCACATCGTCTGCTTTGGAAATACCTTTCTTCTGGGTGCGTGTTGACGTCAGTGATGTGCCCCGCATGGATTCCTGGGTAGTGTAGTTCCGGGCGCTTCCGAGGCTCGGTTACTTCCTGCTGCCTCATCAGTGTCTTCTAGTGTGGCCCCTGACAGTACATCCCTCTCCTGAAGAACACTGACAGAGGCAAGGTTTGTGAGGGAGATGGTTGTGAAACAAACAAATATATCTAGGGTCGTGGACCGCTGTAGCAGGTTCCCATGAGTTCTCCTCATCACCATAGCCTTTCCAGGCGACCAAATACCACAACCTTGTTCGATGGATTCTAGAATCCAGTATACCCCTCACTTCGTGCTCTAGCTCCCCATCTACCAAAATGGGAGCCGGGTTCTTTCGTACCCCAGAACGTGAGGGTTTAAGCAGGGAAACATGAAATGCAGGATGGATGCGCAGGGAAGATGGCAGAGCTAGCTTCACCACCACTGGGATGATTAGTTTAACTACCTTGTAGGGGCCAATGTATCCTGGGTTAAAGATGCTGTATCTCTTAAACCGTACATTTTTGGTAGACAGCCATACGTAATCACCTAGTTTATATGTTGCACCCATACGCCTATGCCTATCTGCATATGCCTTGTACTGCCTCTTTGATTTCTGTAACTCCTTACGTACCTTTCGGAGTGTTGTTTGGATATGGGCTATCCGTTCCTGCACCTCAGGCACAGACCCATGGCCCACAGGGTGCTGGAAGGGGGGGAAGTTAGGGTGATAGCCATATGTGCAGTAAAAGAGTGTGTGTTTAGAGGACCTATGAAGCGTGCTGTTATATGCTACTTCCGCCAGCCACAAACTGTCCACCCATGCCTCTGTTGTGACATCCACATAACACCTGAGATATTGCTTTAGAGTCTGATTGACCCTTTCCGTCTGGCCGTCTGTCTGGGGATACGTTTGACGTGATTCGAAGTGCAGAACACCATGTCTTCCATAAATTTGCGGTGAATTGGGCACCCCTGTCTGATACTACCACTTGCTGTAATCCATGTAAACGTACTATACTGTTTGTGCCAATTCACCTGCCGTCGGGATCTTCTTGCAATGAAGTGGGCTAGCTTTGTTAAATAGTCTACTACCACAAGGATTGCTGTATACCCTTTGTCTGGTGGCATTCCATACACAAAATCAAGCGATATTTGTTCCCAGGGAAGGACTGGAGTAGGGAGGGGCCGTAAAAGGCCAGCGGGTCGGGAGTGTGTGGGCTTCATCTGACAACACACCCTGCATTCACCGACCCAGGCCTTTACGTCATTTGCGACAGTGGGCCACCAGAACTGACGAAGTACCCGTTCCCTGGTTTTCTCGACGCCAAGGTGTCCCGCGCTGGGCAAGGAATGACACCGGCCGAACACCTGTTTTCTAAGGGTGGGCGTAGTTCGCGAAGTAGCACTTCGCGAAGCTACGCAAAGTGAAGTTCGCACTACGCGAGCTACGCGTAGCACTTCGCGAACTGCGAAGTAACATGTTCGCACTGTGCAAGATGTTGTTTTCAATGATTGCACAGTGCGGACAAGCAACCGGCACTGTGCAATCATTGAAAATGGCATCTTGCACAGTGCGAGCTGTAGTTTTCTGCTGCTCGAGTAGATTTTTACTCGAGCTGCAGCTTTCTCAACGCGAACTGGTAGTTTCTCATCACGAGCGGTCGCGAGCATACGCGACCCCTCGCAATGAGAAACCTGACCTTTTCGCGTTGGGAATCTCGCCGGGAGGTTTATTTTCCATGCTCGCGATCGCGAACAAGGAAAAAGTCTCGCCAGGATGTCATTTTGCTTGCTCGCGGTCGCCAACTTGACGTTGAGGACCGCGAGCAAGCAAAAAATGACCGCAGCACTACGCAACACTACGCTACGCGTGTTCGCACTGTGCTACGTGCAGTTCGCGTAGTGCGAAGTAGCGCGAACTTCGCAAACTACGCGAGCGTAGCGTAGTGCTTCGCCCAGGCCTACTGTTTTCATAACGCAAGGATAGGCAACAAAATTTGTTTTCCTCGTACTGGAATTCCATCCTTCATAGTCCAATCTTTGTTTCGTCCTAGCCAGATCTTCCACTTGTCGTTTTTGATGTTGTGGGTGACGCTTCTAAGGAATCTATCTGTGACGGTGGTGCTTATCACGTTCCTGGGATTCACGATGGCATTTTCAGGAGGGACTTCGGGAGTAACAGGAGAGGCTTGACGACTTAACGCATCCACCTTTTTGTTTTCGCTCCCCGGGTGAAAAGTCACAAGGAAGTTGTACTCCGCGAAAAACAGCATCCAACGTAGCTCTCGGGGTGACAGGTGCCTTGCTGCTGTCATAAACTGCAGATTGCGGTGGTCCGTAAAGACAGTGACTATGTGCTTCGAACCCATCAGGTACTGTCTCCACTCCTGGAACGCGTTCTTTATAGCTAGCAGCTCCTTTTCCGCTATAGTGTAGCTGCGCTCTGCGGGATTTAGCTTTCGAGACATAAAGGCCACCGGATGTAGCTGGCCTGTTTCTAAATGTTGTTGGGAAAGTACAGCTCCCACCGCATATTCGGATGCATCTGCCGCCACGATGTATGGTTTCTCGGGATTAGCATATCGTAGCACCGGGGCGGATGTAAAGGTGTTCTTTAATGCTTCAAAACCCTGTTGCGCTTCTTTTGTCCAATAAAACACCACCTTTTTCTGCAGTAAGCGCGAGGGCGGAGCAGCCAGTTTGGAGAACTGATCGATAAACCGGCGGTAGAAGTTGGCAAAGCCCAGGAAGCATTGGATGTCACGAACCGTTTTGGGAGTTGGCCAGTCCTTCACAGCTTGTACCTTTCTATCGGACATTTCTTGCCCCAAAGGTGTTAGCATAACCCCGAGGAATTCCACGGTGGTGACGCTGAACTCACATTTCCTGATCTTACAGTATAGCAGGTGATTTCGCAGGGCCTGTAGTACGGTGCATATGTGGGACCGATGTACTTTCGTGGAGGATGAGTAGATCAAGATATTGTCTATATACACCACCACAAAGTGATCAAGGAATTGTCGCAGCACATCGTTGAGGAAGTATTGGAAGGCTGCTGGCGTGTTGCACAGGCCGAAGGGCATAACCAGATATTCGTATAAACCGTAGCGTGTTTTAAACGCTGTCTTCCATTCATCTCCCTGTCGCATCCGTACCAGATGCTAGGCTCCCTTTAGGTCTAAACGGGTGTATATGACGGCCTTTTGTACCTGCTCCAGGAGAAGAGGAATGAGAGGCAGAGGATATCGATTTTTTACCGTAAAGGCGTTGAGTGAGCGAAAGTCTACACAGGCGCGCAGCTCGCTGTTGGCTTGGGTATAAAAAACAATGGGGAGGCTGCCGGTGATTTGGACACCCGAATGAACTCCAAGGCCAGGTATTTATCCAGATACTCATGGAGATGGAGATTCTCAGGTCCGGTTAATGCGTACACTCTTCCTAAGGGTATGACCGCCCCGGGCAGCAGGTCTATCTGACAATCGTACTGTCTGTGCGGTGGTAGTGTTTCTGCCATAGTTTCATTGAATACGTCCGCGAAATCACTATATTCGTCGGGTAATGATACCGGATGTTCAGCCACTGTAGCGATATGTTGTCTCTCCGCTAAGGTCGTCGCAGGGTTACTTTTGATTTGCTTGCAGCTTCGAAGGCAATATTCTGACGTAAAAGAAAGGGTTTTGTCCTCCCAGTCCACCTGGGGGTTGTGTTTTTTCAGCCACGATAACCCCAGGATGACTCCGTACTGCGGAGCTGTTATGACGTTGAACACCAGCCTTTCTTTATGGTCTTCGCCATGAAGTACTTCTAAATCATCGGTGCAACACCTAATTGGACCAGCCTCCAATCATCTCCCATCCACCGCGTACACCGCTTCTGGTAGGGTTTTCTCGTGCAGCTCAAGACCCAAAGCCACGGCGTGTTCATGGTCAATAAAGCAACCCGTTGCACCAGAATCCAGAATAGCTTGCACCGGATGCCATTCGTCTCGAATGCGAAAACATAGGTTCAGAAAGAAATGATCCATCCTACACAGAGGGTTCTTGTCCAAGGAAGGGATGGACGTCTGGCTTGAAGAAGTCCCTTCGTTTGTCCTCAAGCTTGGTCCTTTCCCACTGTCGATGTATAGGCTACTGGCAACGACCTTCTGAGTTCCGGACGTGGATACTTCATTCGCAGGGAGCACTCCCTGATGAAATTGCCTTTCTTACCACAGTAGATGCATAATCCTTTTTTCCTGCGATATTCCCTTTCCTCCGTAGTGAGTGCTGAACGTACCGCTCCTATGTCCATGGGCTCGGTCTTGGTTGTCGGTTGGCTTTCTGCACGATGGGGTGTCTCATATCTAGTAGGCATACGCTCTCTCCTTTTGTGCTCCCCTGTGCGTTCGCAGAGTCGATGATCCAGTCGTAACGCTAGACTTATCAAGTCCTCGCATGAGGCAGGTTGGGGGTCTATTTGATCTAAGATGTCTTTCATCTCTTCTCTCAGCCCTTGATGGAAAATAGCAGCTTGTTTCACTTCGGGCCACTCTGTTTCGGTGATCAATCTGCGGAAGTCATTGAGGTACGTGATGAGATCCCGGTTTCCTTGCCTTAACTCAACAGATCCCTGTCCGCTGAAAGCGCGGCTGTCCGGCGATTAAAAGTCTTCTCAAATTCTTTGATAAAAGAGTCCCAATCATATAACAGTGGGTCGTCTGTCTTCACCAATGGCACTGCCCATTGTGAAGCATCCCCTGCCAGGTATGAAATGAGGAATGCTACCCTAGCATGATTGGTTGTAAAGGCTTTTACTTTGCAGGAGAAGTGCAGCATCACCTGCGTCAGGAATACCTGGACTTTGCTACTCTCCCCATGGAATCTCTCGGGTGTGGCCAGGGTAATGGGTGTAGGTATCTCCACCACCACAGGGGTTGTGTGGGTTGCCTGCACTATGCCTGCATTAAAAGGGTTCCTCTGCATCCTATCTTCGACTGCTTGTAGGACGGCTGTCTCTGCTCTTGAAGCCGTGAGTTTTGTTTGCACTACAGCTAGGGCGGCCATGAAGTCGTCTAAAGTGCCCATATTCAACTTGCGACCGGGAGGATGCCTTTTCGTGGGCCGGTTACTCTGTCGCGGCCTCGGATCCTCAGGGTCGTATGTTGCTCTTTATGGTCCACCTCTCGATACCACCATGGTCTGGTCAAACTTAAAGACTCAATGGAGGGATCAAGCGAGGGAAGGGAAGGATGGGAACTGCGGGGAGGGAGACCTGTAACAAAGAAAAAGGCTTCTGCTTGTTTTGTCAGCAGTCAGTGGTTAGCAGGCTTCACTCACATCCCAAGATGTGCAGAGCTTGGCTTAACATGGGTGCTGGGCTGACTGGTATGCACTTTCCCCTGCAGTGAAACAACATAAACATAGCACCCACCCACGGTTGGTTTAATTATAGGCTGTATCCACACTGAGTTCCTTAGTGCAGACAAGGAGTAGGTAAGTTACCTCCTCAGGCAATAATGCTTAATGACTTCAATGTAAGCCTTACAGATGTCTGATGCGGCTCAGACAACAAGGGTTTACTGCAAGCTCAAGACGTTCTTTACTGATATGAAAATAAAAGGGTTCCTTTTCATTCTACTTTACACACACTCAGTTGGCTCCACTGTATTCGATATCCAAGGAAGGTATACACAGAGCCTCTCACCAGAACCTGGCCTTGACTTTACAACAACAAAATATTATGCTTGATGCAGCGTGAGTACACCTTGTCCTCCTTTCCCTCCCTCTGCTTAGTGGCGGCCAGCGGTACAAACCCCCCCTGCTATGAGGGACCGGGGAAAAGGAATGGTAGCACCTGGACCAAGCCCCCAGCCGGGAGCCCCTCTATGGCGCGCCAACGGGGTTGAATAGCCCTTCCGCAAGAACCCAACAAAGGATTCAACCAACGGGAAAGGCACAGCGGATTTGACAGAAGCTATCATGCCGCTTCCGCTGAGAAGCAAGAGTCAAGACGACCAAGGAATTGTTTTGGTGCATAGCGCACCCTTACCGGACCTCTAGAAGCTTTAGCGTCTCAGCGGCGAGAGTAACCGGCACCCGCATCGTCTGCTTTGCCTTGGAAATACCTTTTTTCCGGGTGCGTGTTGACGTCAGTGACGTGCCCCCGCATGGATTCCTGGGTGTGTAGTTCCGGGCGCTTCCGAGGCTCGGTTACTTCCTGCTGCCTCGTCAGTGTCTTCTAGCGTGGCCCCTGACACATACAATGCCTTTTCTTTTTTTACTTTGTT
Organism: Triturus cristatus; assembly: GCF_964204655.1. Lineage (NCBI taxonomy): Eukaryota > Metazoa > Chordata > Amphibia > Caudata > Salamandridae > Triturus > Triturus cristatus. Next base: position 464,016,617 of record NC_140594.1, read on the forward strand.
GAAGATGTACAACTAAAACATATATTCGCTGAAACTGATTGACTGATACTGACACTGACTGACACTGATTGACTGACTGACTGACAATGACTGACACAGATTGAATGTCACTGACTGACTGACACTGACTGACACTGACTGACGGACACTGACTGACTGACACTGACTGACACTGACTGACTACTCTCTACTACTCTCTACTACTCACTCTCTACTACTCTACTACTCTCTACTACTCACTCTCTACTACGCTCTACTACTCACTCTCTACTACTCACTCTGTACTACTCTCTACTACTCACTCTCTACTACTCTCTTTCTACTACACTCTCTCTACTAGTCTCTACTACTCCCTCTACTCCTCACGCTCTACTACTCACTCTTTGCTACTCACTCTCTACTACTCACTCTCTACTACTCTCGACTACTCACTCTCTACTACTCTCTACTACTCACTCTACTACTCACTCTCTACTGTTCTCTACTACTTACTCTCTACTACCCACTCTCTACTACTCTCTACTACTCACTCTCTACTACTCTCTACTACTCACTCTCTACTACTCACTCTACTACTCTCTACTACTTACTCTCTGCTACTCTCTCTACTACTCTCTGCTACTCTCTACTACTCACTCTCTACTCTCTATTACTCATCCTCTACTCTCTACCTCTCTACCTCTCTCTCAACTACTCTCTACCTCTCTACCTCTACCTCTCTACCTCTACACCTCTACCTCTCTACCTCTCTCTACATGCAAACATATGGACATATATATATATATATATATATATATATATATATATATATATATATATATATATATATATATTCACTGAAAAAACCATAGGTTTCACACATGTTATAGTTAGCTGGACATTTCACTCGTGAAAAACCAATGAAATTCCCCCGTTATAGTTAGTTCAGCTAACTATAACTCGCGCCCCCACAATGCACTGCTGATGACGTCACATATTACATCACTCATGACATGGTCAGTGACATCACTCATGACATCACTCATGACATCTCAAATGACATCACTGATGACATCATCCAGTGAATGTGTATTTTTCTGAAAATTAAATATGTTTTATATATGTATATCTCAAGGACGATGGAAGAATAAATGGGTATATAAGTGTCTAAATGGATGATTTGTTTCTGAAAAATTGATTGTATAACTGACTGATTAAGTGTATCTTAGTGAATACATGGCTTAGTGAGTAATGTTTAAATATGTAAATATCTTTATCAGTCTCTCACTTTGTGTATAAGTGGCTGCATGGGTTGGTGAGTAGCTACATGGGTGTTTATATAGGTTATTAGTTGGTTTTTTTAGTATCAGTGTGAGTGTGTGTATGGTTCGGTGGGGGGTTTTACATACTGCATAGGTACATGAATGAGTGACTCACTGTTTGTATGTGTTGAAGACAGCATGTCTGCAGGACTGTATGGGTGGATGAGTGTGTGCATGGGTGTGTTAGTGAGTGAATGACTGTCTCAATAGTGTCTCTATGAGTAACTACATATGTTTTAAACTAGTATATGTGACTATTGGTGTATATAACTGAGTATATGTGAGAGTGAGAGATTGAAAGAGTTCCTGTATGAATAAATATGTGTTTCTATAAGTGATTGTTTAAAAGACTAAGTATGTGTAAGTTCCCGTAGAAGTAGTGTGGTGGTGTGTGTATAAATGTATATGCAAGTAAATGTATGTTTCTTTCTTTATTTTCATGAGTGACTATGTGTGTCAGTAACTCTGTGGATGTGAGGCATTGTGTAACAGGATGTATAGGTGTATGAGTACATATGATGAGTGAGTACATGTATGAGTGACTGTACAGGACTGTTGGTGAATGAGTGGATATGTATGTGGATCTTAGAATTACTCTAGAGGTTGTTGTAACTGGTATTGGTATGTCCATTTTTTTGAAAGTTTTAGTCTCTATTTTTGAATGTGTGTATCAAAGGTTATATCAGGGGGAGAGGAGGTCTGCCACTCTGTCACAAGGATGATGTCATCAGTGATGTCATTTGAGATGTCATCAGTGATGTCATGAGTGATGTCACTGACCATGTCATGAGTGATGTAATATGTGATGTCATCAGCAGTGCATTGCGGGGGCGCGAGTTATAGTTAGCTGAACTAACTATAACTATAACGGGGGAATTTCATTGGTTTTTCACGAGTGAAATGTCCAGCTAACTATAACATGTGTGAAACCTATGTTTTTTTCAGTGAATTTGCAAGGTTTTTTAAATGCTAATTCCTAACTATAACGTGTGTGAAACCTTTGTTTTTTTCAGTGAATTTGTACGGTTTTTTTAAATGCTAATTTTTGAAAAATTAAATTACAATTTTTTTTTTATATAATATAAATAAAAATCCTATGTATTGATTTATATATTATCTGTATTCTTTTTTTTTTTTTTTTTAAATTTGAATTAGGATAAAGTTGAACAGTTTATTTAATTTTTGCAATTTATTTTTTCCATTTTTTTTTATATAAATTTTGTGGGTGCGCGCTCTGAGCGCGGTCCTAGTACGTTTTCGTAAGTTTTTTATGAATACCGTCGTACGTAATTTACATACGCATACATACGTTCTAGTGCGCGCTGGAAGCACGCACCCAGTACATATGCGTACGTACGTACGCATGCGTGTGTGCGTCATACGCGCTCCACGCGGTTCACTTCCGCATACGCTTAAATTACGTGCAATAACGTTCGCGTATACGCATGTTCAACGTATGCGCGTTACGTGCGTGCATATGACGTATGTACATGCGCTCCTACGCGTTTGCGCATGCGTAATCACGAGGTGCGCGCTCTGAGCTTGCTCAGTGCGCGCACCTCGGATTGTATGCATATTAAAACAACACTTCTTATTGGTTATCATTACTTTCAGTTTCTGATTGTTTCAACACCACACCCAATCCCCTCATGGCTAGTCATGTGATCAAGATTCATCACTTTTGATTGGTTTGAAGTACTTTCAGTTCCAGATTCTTCCCAAACCACACCTACTCCCCTCATTATTAGTTCTGATTCCTTTGGAGAAGGAGCTATTCTGTTGTTGAGAGACAATGGCTGAACAGCAACCATCTTCAGACAGTGACCAGGACACTCTTGAGAGGCAGAGGAGCAGGAAGCAGAAAGACAGCTTTATGTGGCAGTTTTTCACTTTTCCAGAGGGACAAAAAAAGGTAAAGGCACCTAAAGTTACATGTGTACTTTGTCAAAAAGTCTTGTCACGTGGGACTCCTATGAAGAAGTATTCTTTTAGCATTCACACTATGTTGAGGCATGTTGACAAAATGCATCCAGTGACTTTTCGTCGAGCATCTGGAGCAAACCCTCCACCTGCTCAACCGACGACATCTGCAGCAGCTCAGCCGAGCACATCTTCGGCAGCTCAGGCGAGCACTTCAGCTGCAGTGGTGCCTTTGCCTTCTTCTTCACCTCATTTTGGACCACCTTGTTTTGCGAGGTTGTCCACACGCTGCACTGATTGTGGTAAACTTATTTCTGTGTGTGAGACCAGTCTTGATCTCATTCAGAGAAAATTTGATGCCCATGAGTGCAGTAGGCCATAGATGTTTTTTCTTTATTTTCGTTTTTCTCTTCCTGTTTCCCTCCATTAACTCAAGGGCTCTTTTAAGAGCCACTTAAAAACTAAATCCCCCAAAAATTTTGGGGGGATTTTTTTTTTTTTTTGGGGGGGTGCGCGCACCCTGCGCGCACCCAAGGTTTTTTTTATTTATTTATTTTTTTTATGTAATGTACAAAAAGAGGTGAAGAAATGGAAGCATGAAAAGGGAGATTTGAGAAATACAAATATTTTTCACTTATTTTTTTAAAAAAAAAAATTGGGGGAAATTTTTTTTTTAAAGTATTTTGCAAGGGAACAGAATTTTTTTTTTATTTTTTTCTTTCCAGTTCTGCAAAAAAAGAAAAAAAATATTAATATTCAATCATACATTACAAAAAGCATTGCATGTTTTTACATATTTTACAAAGCAATTTTTTGCCCTTTTTTTGCTGTTTTCAGAATTTTTTAATTTTCACTTAAAATAGTGAAAACAATTGTATTCATCATTTAACAGCGGGCAAAAAAAAAACAATCTGAAAGATTGTTTAAAAAAAGCCCTAAAACTTTCCTCACTAAAATATACCTTGTTACAAATATTACATATATATTACAAGTACTTTTCTAGATGAATAAAATTTTTCTAGACAAACCGTCTTTAAACCTTGTCGCAAAAGCACACATGCCAAAATAATTTCTGTCAAAGGAGTCCACAATTGTTTTTATTACTTTTCCTTTAGGCCAAATAGTAATTTTAAAATCCTTTTTAAGTGATATCTTCAATTATAATCCTTTAAAAATACAAAAAATGCTTTGTTCAGATGCAGTTTTTACTTTTCAAAATTTAGGTTTCAGAAAAATTAAATAAGAATTGGGTAAATCATAAGGCAAACGTTGCTTGAAAATCAATTGGGAATCATTACACAGTGTCCAGCCTTTTTCACATTTAAGATAAACTGTGTAATGCCCAGAAGTTACAGTAGGTCCTTCATGAAAAATTATTGCAACTGTAACAAAAGTTTTTCCAGAAATTGATAATTGCTGTCCTGTAATCTTCTTTATTAAAGTTTCCAATTTTGAACCATCAGCTCTACAACGTTGCATCATTAAAATTACATACTGACCATATTTCTGTAAAAATAATATGGAAAACATGTCTGATTTACATTCAGAACATTCCATGTTGTGATTGGCATCTTTAACTAATTTACTAAAAGTCACTGATTTACTTTGTGGTAATGGTAAAAATATGAACCTTTCTGAATCAACATTACTACTACATGTGTTCATACAGTTTTCACAGCAATGTTCCCATTTGTAAGAGACACCAAATAAGTTTTCTACTTCTACTCCTTCATCTTCTAGTACACTCAAAATATATATTAAGAATTCCTGTGCATCTTGCTGGACATTTTCTTTAAACTGTGTAGAACCACAACATACATCTAAAAGATTTCTAACATCAGAAGCACTTTCTATTTCAGTTTTATCAGTACTCAGCTTCTCAAAAAGGAGACTCAGCAGAGAACACAATCTTTTTCCATGATTTACTATTATCTGTTCTAGCAACTTTTCAAGATAAAATACAACATTCAGCACTACATTTGCATAGCAGTTGACACCAGAGCTATTTTCAAAATGGCAACCAACAACCTCTTCAACACTGTTCTTTTTCTTTTTCCTTGCTATCACATCACTGTCCTTTTTTTTTTTGTTCTGTTCATCCACATTACAGATATTCTCAAATCTCCTTTTCCGACAAACAACATGTTTTTCAATCACAGGATACTGACCTAAATGAGGAGCATAGGTTCTTCTTAATCTATTATACTCCTTTACACAGTTTGTATCAGCACTAACTTTTGAGTCATCAAAGTCTATCATAAATAAACCAGATAATGTTTTCACTCGTGACAAAGCAACATATGCCATACCTTCTTTGAACACAGTAGAACCAATGTTTACAAAAGCACTATCTACAGTCAATCCTTGAGACTTGTGAATAGTTACAGCATATGCTAGAGAAAACGGAAATTGTTTCCTACGCACATATTAGTCTTTTACAAGCATGAAACGAACTGAACAACGACAAATGTCTTTAACTTCTTCTATCTGATCAAATTTTATTTTTAAACATTCAATTCCTTCTTTTTTCTGATAATTAATAAAACCCACAACTCTTCCCATAGCTCCATTCACTAAACCTTTTTCTACATCCAAATTTCTCCTTAAAATCACTCGACAATTCATGCAAACATATAGATTTTTTTCTAATCCAGCTGTTTTGGAAATGTTCTTCTCTAGTGAATCCAATTTATTTTTCAGTTTGCCTGTTAATGTAAAAGTAATTCTTTCATGCTGAATTTTGTCCTCTGCTTCCATTTTCTTAATCTCTTCCTTTTCCAATTTCAAAAGTTCCTCATTGAATATTGAGAACTCACGTAGTGTTGGCATTAAGCAGATTACAGTATTTTGTTCTGCAATGTTCTGGTATATTTTCTCTGCAACTATTTCTTCATTTGGAAATAAATTATGTAGCAACCGACTCTGTAATGCTTTTTTGCCAACTTCTGTGAGTAGTCCAATTCTGATATCTTTCAGAATATTTGCATAATCTTCGTCGTTTGCTTGTCTCATATTGGTAGTGAGTTCTTTGTACTCAAAGAACGACCAAATATTCGCATTGCCAATGCTTCCTAATGACTTCTTCGTGTCTTCATGTGTCACAGTATTAAACACTGGTTGTCCTTTAACTGGAGTGAGCTGTAAAAGATCTCCAAAAACTATGACGTGTTTACCTCCAAATAACACGTCATAGTCTCTCTTAAGAATTTGTTGCATTCTTAAATGCACAAAGGCAAGCATTAAATTTGAAACCATGCTCACCTCATCAATAATGAGAACTTGCATCTTCTTCAACACTCTTGAAACTTCGAGGCATGCTTCTCCAGTTAGCTTGTGGTATTCTATTTTGTTCTCATGCTCCACTGGTAACATTAGCAAGCGATGTAAGGTAATTCCTTTTATGTTATAGGCTGCTAACCCAGTTGGAGCAGTTACCACACAAGACAAATTTGAAGCTGTTTTTTGCTGTAGGTAGCTTCTGATGACTTTTATTATGAAACTTTTACCAGTTCCAGCTTGTCCACTCACATACATCCTGATTGGTTCAAATGATGTGCATGAGCACACTTTCTTTTCATGTAGTAATCCATGATCAATTTTTTTGGTAACTTCTTCATAAATTTCTTTTTGTTCTTCATTCAGTTGTTGTTCCAGATTTAGTAAGTCGATTGAATCTTCCTGTGCTTGATTCATAGACGTTCCTACTTCAGTCATGGCTACTGCAGCTTCATTTTCTATGATTGGTTGTCCTAGGGGATCTTGACTAAGTGTTCCTGAACTTTGGCTGTCTTGAGAAGTGTCTCTAGCTACTTCAGCTGCAATTTTTGCTTCCTGTTCATTTTCTTCATTTAACATTTGGACATAAGTTGTGAAAGTACTGCATTCTATGCTGTCTTTGCAAGCATTAAAAGAATCTTCATAGCTTTGAAATTCTCCCAGTAGTTCGTCCTCTGAACGCCATGGTTTAAACAGCTGTAAAAGAGCCAAGTAGTAAAATTCCTTTTTCTCAGTAGTTTCGCAACTGAGCTTCCTGTGATTTATCAAACTTCCTTTTGTTTGCTTCACCAAACATCCTTCCTCACCAATGACTTTATATTTTCCATTGTTGATGTCTTCTGTGGCTTTCTGTGAAAAAATGTAGTTCTGCAGCACTTCATAGAGACACATGTTCTCAAGATGATGACTTCTCTTTGGGTAATATGTGTCCTACATGTTTGATTTCAAAATATCTGTACTTTCTGGGTCATTCTCGGCCAAATATTCAATTTCTCCAACAGATTTCAGTACCCGATTTCTCATTCCTGCAATGCCTAAGCTTACCCAAATTATTCTTCTGGATTTCGAGTAAAGACTTGCAGATGATAACCTATCTGAGCATTCGTAGGATCCAATTTCTCGATGCGAGAACATCTTTAAACTGAAACTGTACAGCTTCTTACTGACAGTCTTCTCGTGAGAAATCTCTTCCCACATTTCCTTCAATTCTGTTTTCTCAGATTTAGTGATGTAAGATGTCACATACAGAGCAACAGCAATAGAATTGTCTGCCACATACTGAATATCCATGTTAGCATTCCACATGGATAAAATGACTGGGTTGAAGTCATTTATAAATTTTGACTCTTCTTTTCTTTTTAGGTTGTAGGTATTTTTGGGAGATTTTCTGGTTATAGTATGTCGCACAGCTGACATAAAACTGTTGACTCTTCCTTTTGAAAGAACAGGTCTAGGAAATCCAAATCGACACTTTGTGTAGAATTTATCTTTGGTCTTGTACTTCCGTCGACAGTATTTTCCACACCGATGACTTTGGAAACGTAAAACTTGTTCTTTTAACTTTTTCTCTTCTGTGCTTTTAGGTATAGCACATGTTGCATATTCTTCAATGAAAGATAACACTGCTTCATCAGTATCTGTTCCAAACTTTGGGGCATCCTTGATCCACAACAGCATATGAATATGAGGAGCACCTCTTGCCTGGTACTCTTTTCTCCAAAAGAAATCCACTACTTCTCCAAGAGGTGGATTTTTTTTATTGCAGATGAAGGACATCATAGCCTCAAATCTATGATTGAAATATCTGCAAACATTAACTGGATCCAATGAGCACAGTTCTCCTGCTGTCTTGTATTCAATGTTTTTAATGTTTGAATTTGCCTCTCGTAGAAAATCCAGTAAATCATCCCAAGCGTACTCGGCACAGCTTAGGGTTAGAAACCATGTAGGAGTTCCTAAATTCCGTAACATGCATTTTAATTCACCATGGCGTCGGTACCAATATTCATTTGTCCCACGCTGACAAGCCATCAGATTGATCAGTTGTGTTTCCAAATGATCATCTCGGTGCTGCACTTTCTCCATAAAATCCTTAGCAGACACATTTTGTAAATGTACTCCACTTTTTAAAATGTGATTTACTGCATAAGATAATGCAGACAAGTCGCTTTCAAATAAAAGATGGAACAAATAAGGAATACTTTGACGAAATCTTGGATCTTTTGCATATAATCTTGTAGTCCGATACTCAGAAGCAGGAATCTGTTCTGGGCGTTCATCGTATCGTCCACCTTTTCCTGTAGGAAACAGCTGAGGAAAACATCGAGCTTCCAAGCTCTTCTCCCATACACTCACGGGAGTTCCTTTTGCTTTCTTCATCTGAAACAGATAAATAGTGTTTCCCATAACTTCTTTTGAATGAAGAGGATGTATGCTAAAATGTTCATAAATTTCTTCTTCCTTTGACTTGTCCACTTTTTCAATTTGACCAGTTGGTGTTTCTGTGTCTTCTTGTAAATCTTCTTCTTCATCTATATAAATTGATTCATACCATTTATTATTTTTTTTCAAATACAAATTTGTTTTTTGTACTTTTCGTACATCCACCAGCTCCTGCCAAATCTTCTTATTCTTTGTAGGTACACCATTAACCAGAATTACTAATGGTTCAGTTTCCAAAGTATCTGCATCAATAGTTTCCATATTTTTTTTCAAATCCAAAGGCAAATACACCACTCTTCCTTTTAAACCTCTCAGTAAATCAGAAGGAGGTAATTTACCAGTTTTGGGCTCCATACGTACTATGGTCTGGAACGGATGAACACATTGAATGAGTATAGACTCATATGTATTTAATTCAGAAAGTTCGGCAGGAATAGCATCCAATTCTAAATTATTATGTACAGCTCTGGTCGGCATTCTATTTTCTTCTAACTTGTTATAACAGTATTTACAAATACGCTGATCTTCACCCAATTCAAAACAATTTTCAAGAAATATATATGTTGCAAAATCCTTCCACTTATAATTATCTTCATTTTCACTTTTTTTATACAGATCAACATTCCTTGTTTGAATTTTATAATGACTTCTGCGGCAACAAATACAAGTAATATTTGGTCTTTCATTAGAGGTGATAGTAAATTTTGTCATTTCATCCTCAAAATTTTTAGTAATAATGAGTTCTACATTCTGTTCCTCATTTTCCTCATTTACTGTGTCCTTTTCTGCACTTTCTTGTTCTGGACCAAAGTAACAAAACTGAATCTCATCAGTAACCTTCACTACATCTGATACAGATCCACGGAACAGAGCATTATTCAACTCATTCAACTTTACTGCTGGACTTTTAGCAAAATACAATGTTCTCACAAACTTTCTCATTTCAGTATGATGAACAGCCAGCATCCTAAAATGATGAAAAACACGTTTACACACTTTTCTAGATAGACAAGCCAGAGAATGTCCCTGCAAACCAGTATTTTCTCTCACTCTGCATCGATCTAGTGTTTGAAGCACCTTCATCTTCTGTTTTACACTCTTTTTACTATATTCTCTTAGAAAGTAACGTAATTTATCAATAGATTCCTGACGCAAAGTACAAATATTACTATAGTTCCAAGTGTACACTGGGGCTTTTGGACGTCTCCCCATAGCCTCAGCAGCCATTACTTCTTCCTCATTTCTTGGGACCATTTTCTCTTTTTCCATCACACAACCATCCTTAACTTCATATGCTCTACCATCGGTGTCAACTGCATGCAACAAACTATTACTTTGAAGATAACTCTCTTCATTAAAAAATGGTTCAGTACTTGAACTGTGTTTCCATTCTCCCAAGAACACTTTACAAAAGTTACTTTTTTTCACTTCTCTTTTCCTTTTGCTTTGTGACTTCATTGCATTCAGTAATTTATCTAATCTACGCATCCTATTCAAAATTAGAATAAAAAGTTTTCTTTTTATTTCCAAAGCCTTACTTACAATATTTTCTATACATTTTTTTTTCTTAATAAATTTTGTTTTTTTCTTATATTTTTTCACATCCTTTAGCAAATTTAACATCACTCTTCTCTGAAACATTTTTTGACGAATGTTTTTAAAATCTAATTTTCGTGTTAAATCAGTTTGACATACTTCTGATTGTACATTACCTTTTTTTTTTTGCTGTTGACTGTGTTGTTGCTTTGTACTTAAAACACTGTTTGTTTTACAGTTATTTTTGCAATTTTTTTGTTTTTGGAAAATCTTTTTTAAGAAATCTCTGCTCTGCTTACCAGTAGACTTTTTCTTTTTGCCATCACCAGCTTCTCCTCCTATTTTTTTTTCCCCAGTTTTGTCCAGATATACTTGTTGTTGCTTTTCTTTCCTCTTTCTTGTCCTTAAAGGCATTTTTCTTTTTCACTGTTGCTCAGCAATACCTGCAAGGAACTTAAAAAAAATCCTTTTTGTAATTATAATTCATTAAAATATTTTTTTTACTTTTCATTAATTTCAAATGTTTTTCCATTTGCCTCTCATTTGTGATTTACTAATTAGTGCACAGTGCTAACCACCACAGTTGAAAAAAAACAAGCTGCCCCTTTCCTGCAAGTGCATGTTTTACAGAACAACTGCAACACAAATTATATCTGTGGCCACAATTCCTGTGCGCACACAGCCTCATGTTGTGCTTCTAACCAGAAAACAGAATTTGATTTGCAAATTCAAAGCACATTTACTACTCTGGTAGATCAAGTGATAATTGCTGTTACAGCCTTACACATTTTCCTTGTAGATCACAGAGGCAGAAAAGAGCACATTTCCTAACAGCTACTTCATACCATAAGTATCTGCAACCTGGGTGAGTGTTTAGAGTAGAGCAAAGAAAATGAGGCCTTGGTGACGTTGAATGTGTTTGCATTACACACAGACCTGAGTAGTACGCATGGGAGTGTTGGAGAAGCTGCTGCGTGTGTCCCAAGAGTGTGTTTCTGCAGACTATCTATTGTCAGCTGCAAGAGACATGAGCAAGGAGATTTCCAGAACTGCATGAAGACTGCAGGGATGTACGTAACAGTGCATGTGTGCTAAGGGATAATTTGTGTAAACACAACAGGCTGCCCCTTTCCTGGGACTGCAATTCTTACTGAACAACAACTTCACAAACTAAATCTCTGCCCACAATTCCTGTGCGCACACAGACTCATGCTATGTTTTTTGGAACAAAACAGTGTCCCTGAATAGTACTAAATTACTGTTACAGCCTGACACATTTCCCTTATCATTTACAGAAGCAGAAAACAGCACATGTCCTAACAGCTCCTTAAGACCATGACCATGTGTTACAGGGTGAGTGATTAGACTAGATCAAAGAAAATGAGGCCTTGGTGACGTTGAATGTGTTTGCGTTACACACTGCTATCTGAAACATCACACAGAGCTGAGTACTACACATGAGAGTGTTGGAGAAGCTGCTGCGTGTGTGCCAAGAGTGTGTTTCTGAAGACTGTGTATTGTCTGGTGCAAGACAGATGAGCAAAGAGACTTCCAGAACTGCATGAAGACTGCAGGGATATATGTAACAGTGCATGTGTGCTAAGGGATAATTTGTGTAAACACAACAGGCTGCCCATTTCCTGGGACTGCATTTCTTACTGAACAACATCTTCACAAATTAAATCTCTGCCCACAATTCCTGTGCGCACACAGACTCATGCCATCATTTTACGCACATAACACAGGCTGCCCCTTTCCTGGGACTGCATTTCTCACTGAACAACAAATTCATAAATTAAATCTCTGCCCACAATTCCTGTGTGCACACAGAGTCATGCCATCATTTTAGGCACATAACACAGGCTGCCCCTTTCCTGGGACTGCATTTCTTACTGAACAACATCTTCACAAATTAAATCTCTGCCCACAATTCCTGTGCGCACACAGACTCATGCTATGTTTTTTGGAACAAAACAGTGTCCCTGAATAGTACCAAATTACTGTTACTGCCTGACACATTTCACATATCATTTACAGAAGCAGAAAACAGCACATGTCCTAACAGCTCCTTAACACCATGACCATGTGTTACAGGGTGAGTGATTAGACTAGATCAATTTAAATGAGGCCTTGGTGACGTTGAATGTGTTTGCATTACACATTGCTATCTGAAACAGCACACAGAGCTGAGTACTACACATGAGAGTGTTGGAGAAGCTGCTGCGTGTGTGCCAAGAGTGTGTTTCTGAAGACTGTGTATTGTCTGGTGCAAGACAGATGAGCAAAGAGACTTCCAGAACTGCATGAAGACTGCAGAGATATATGTAACAGTGCATGTGTGCTAAGGGTTATTTTCAGTTTTGAACATATGGCATCTACATGTGCCTTTGCTATTTTGAAAGGGAAATCTACCCTGTTGGTTTCAAATTTTTTAGCTTTTACCTCCAATTTGCGATTAAGTGATTTCTGCTGAGTGCTAACCACCACATTTGAAGAAAACAAGCTGTCCCTTTCCTGCAAGTGCATGTTTTACAAAACAACTGCAACACAAAATACATCTCTGGCCACAATTCCTATATGCACACAGACTCATGCTGTGTTGGTAGGCACAAAGCACAGGCTGCCCCTTTCCTGGGTCATCAATTCTTACAGAACTAATGCTTTTTTCAAATGTGCTGCCATTTTCCTCTCTTTTCTTTCAAAGTGATTTCTGCTAAATCCTAACCATCACAATTAAAAAGAAGCTGTCCTTTTCTTTCAACTGCAAGTCTTACTTTTCAACAGCAACACAAATTAAATCTCTGTCAACAATTCTTCTCTGCACACAGACTCATGGTTTGATGGTAGGCACAAAACAGTATTCCTCATTGTTACCAGTAAACATTAACTTATAGTGAAAACATACTCCATAATATTTTACATATTCAAGACAGTTAAATATCTCCCAAAACAGAAAATGTAAATCACAACTTTAAACAAATAACCACAATTCTTTTTTTATATCTAAATTAACCACAAACACCCCCTCTCAAACTCATAACTCACCTTTAAAATTAGTTATTTGGGAAAGAAATGTGGCAGTCACACAGCAGTTTATCAGACCAGAATCTCTGAGCTGAACACCTCTCTCCTCTCAGCAGAACCAGTTAATGGCACAATTTCCCTCTTTTTTTTCACACATATACATGTTAATTACAAATGTCAGTGCTTCCCACTTTTTTTCAAATGAAATCACACATTTCTATTGGTTGAAAACTTCAACCCCTTTCCAAATGTACCCTTCCCCCAACTTGACTTCTGCCTGCTACCATAGCAACAGGTCATGGAACACAGGTGTGAGCAGAGAGGTCAGAAGTTCAGCAGACAATGTTTCATTTCCAAAGAGCAAGAGTGCTTGACTTTTCAAACCTAACAGCAAATCCAAACTAATGTTCTTTGCTCACACATTTTTCTGAACCAATACAAAACATGCTTTTTAAAATTTAAACATACAGCCTAGTTTTTAGTGTAGAATGGTTTGAAACAGCCAATGAGTTCTTTTTATAAAAAAAAGTATGTGTGCCCCCATTTTTCAACTGTCTTTCATTTCTTTTTGCCTTTCTACTGAAAGACACCTCCTGAGTGCATCCAGATCTCCTTTGAAGATGTTCACAGTGTGGATTGTAGGTCACAGCTATGTCTTCTGGAGTGAAAAATTTGCAGAAAAAAGAGGTATGGTGAGAGACCTTGCTTTGCCAAATGTAGACATTAAATGGATTGGTCAGAGAGGGTTAAAGTGGCACCAATTAATGCCTTTGGTGAAAACCTTTCTACATCTCCCACAGCCTAACCTTATTATTGTGCACTGTGGTGGTAATGACCTAGGCACTTTAACTGGGGTAGGTCTGGACATGCTTATTAAGGACACCTTTGTGCAATTGATGTCGCTTTTTCCACAAACTGCCTTCGTATATTCTAACATATGCCAAAGGCAAAAGTGGAACTTGTCCAACCAATTTTGTCCGCAGATTGACAAAGCAAGGAAGCACGTCAACAAATCTATTTCCGCTTTCCTCAGAGACTATGGTATGGGTTCTATATACCACAACAACTTGCGTTACAACATGCAAGACATTTATAGAGGAGATGGTGTACACTTCACTGATGAAGGCAACAGAGTCTTCCTCTTGAACTTTAGACTCTGCATCGGTACTTACTTGTAGGTACCAAAAAACAAACAATAAACACAAGGGCTCTTTTTAGAGCCACCTTATATCTAAACACTTAAATGCGATTTTTTATTATTTTTTTAAAAAAGTTTTTTTTCGGGTGCGCGCTGGGTGCGCGCACTCAGCGATATTTTTTTATCAAAATATAAATCTTTTTTTTTGCCCTACAAGGTCCTACTGTGACCCCCTTACAATGCCTAGTGGGTCAATATCTCCCCACTCTGCCCCCTTTTCAAGTTCTCCGCCCCTCTTTATGCGAGAGACAAAATGGCGGCCGCCGCTTCCTGATTTCCACCGATTCGAATGTTTACTGACATCTAACAACCAATCAGAAGTGCGCTCGCGTACGGCAATGTGCGCGCACAGGACTTGCTCAGTGCGCGCACGCTGCGCGCGTATAGATATATATTGATTTAAATGCTAATTTCTCAGGAAATACTGAACAGATTTACACCAAACCTGCAAAAGGCACTTCATGGATCTTATGGCTACCTCTCTGCCAAATTTCACATAATTCTGTTCAGCCGTTCGGGCTGTAGCTGCGACTAAAGTCCCTATGGAAAAATGCATGGGGAAAACGTGTTTTGGGACCCCCCTTTTTCTCGGCCCCCGCTTGACGAATCCCCCCGAAACTTTCAGGGTAGGAGCTGAGCGGAGCGCCCCATTAGTTTTGAAAAATTCGCGAGGATTCGTCAACCGGCGCCAAAGTTATTCAAAATAGAATTTTGAGATTTCCTATGGAAACACGGTCCTAACTATAACTACCTACTGGCGACCGCCAGTAGGTAATATATTACCTACTGGCGGTCGCCAGTAGGTAGTTATAGTTAGGACCACGTTTCCATAGGAAAACCTCAACATTCTATTTTGAATAACTTTGGCGCCGGTCGACGAATCCTCGCGAATTTCTCAAAATAGGTGGGGCGCTACGCTCCGCTCCTACCCTGAAAGTCTCGGGGGGATCCGTCAAGCGGGGGCTGAGATAAAAGGGGGGTCCCAAAACGCGTTTTTCCCATGCATTTTTCCATAGGACCTTTAGAACGAGCTACAGCCCGAACGGCTGAACAGAATTACACAAAATTTGGCAGAGAGGTAGTCCCTAGGTCAAGGAAGTGCCTTTTGTAGGTTTGGTGTAAATCTGTTCAGTAGATTCTGAGAAAATAGCCTTTAAATCAATATATATATCTGAGCCCGCTTACGGTACGCTTACCGTACGCTTACCGTAAGCGTACGGTGGCGTGCGCGAGCGCGATTCTGATTGGCTGTTAGATCTTAGTAAACATTCGAATCGGCCGAAACCAGGAAGCGGCGGCCACCATTTTGTGTATTTCACTCTGAAAAAAAAGAGTGAAAACAAGGAAAGGGGGCAATGAGGAGAGTTACAGACCCCCTAACATTTGTAAGGGGGTCAAAGAAGGACAGAAAAGTACAAAAAAAACATTTATTGATTTTAAAAAAAATCACGGGGTGCGCGTACGGTAAGCTTACGGTAAGCGTACGGTAAAAAAATAAAAATAGATAAATGAAAAGCAGATTTAAGAGTTTAGAAATTAGGGAGCTCTAAAAAGAGCTGTTGTGTTTATGAAGTCATTTTTTTAGTGGTACCTACAAGTAAGTACCGATGCAGAGTCTAAGGTTCAAGAGGAAGACTCTGTTCCCTTCATCATTGAAGTGCACACCATCTCCTCTATAAATGTCTTGCATGTCATAACGCAAGTTGTTGTGGTAAATGGCACCCATACCATAGTCACGGAGGAAAGCAGAAACAGATTTGTTGACGTGCTTTCTTGCTTTGTCAATCTGTGGACAGAAATGATTGGACCAGTTCCATTTTTGCCTTTGGCATATGTTGGAAAACACAAAGGCAGTTTTAGGGAAAAGTGAAAACAGTTGTGCAAAGGTGTCCTTCATAAGCATTTCCAGACCTACCCCAGTCAAAGTGCCTAGGTCATTGCCACCACAGTGCACTATTATGAGGTCAGGGTGTTGGATTTGAATGAAGGATTTCACCAATGGCATCAATTGGTGCCACTTTAACCCTCTCTGACCAATCCATTTAATGTCTACATTTGGCAAAGCAAGGTCTCTCACCATATCTGTTTTCTCTGCATACTTTTCACTCCAGAAGACATAGCTGTGCCCTACAATCCACACTGTGAACATCTTCAAAGGAGAACTGGATGCACTCAGGAGGTGTCTTTCAGTAGAATGGCAATATGAAAAGAAAGACAGTTTGGAAATGGAGGCATACATATTTTTTTAAAACAAAAAGAACTGATTGGCTGTTTCATACCATTCTAGAATAAAAACTAGGCTGTATGTGAAAATTAATAGAAGCATGTTTTGTATTGGTACAAAAAAATGTGTAACCAAAGAACAGTACTATGGATTTGCTGTTAGGTTTGAAAAGTCAAGCACTCTTGCTCTGTGGAATTGAAACATTGTGTGTCGAACTTCTGACCTAACTGCACACAGCAGTGTTCCATGAGCTGTTGCTATGGTAGCAGGCAGAAGTCAAGTTGGGGGAAGGGTACTAGGCAGAAGTCAAGTTGGGGGAAGGGTACTTTTGGAAAAGGGTTCGTTTTCAACCAATAGAAATGTGTGATTACATGTGAAAAAAAGGGGGAATCACTGAGATTTGAAACTTACATGTATATGTGTGGAAAAATAGAGGGAAAGTTTGCCATTATCTGGTTCTGCTGAGAGGAGAGAGGTGAACACAACAGAGATCCTGGCTCTGATAATCTGCTGTTTGAGTGTCACATTTCTTTCACAACTAACTAATTTTAAAGGTGAGTTTACAGTTTGAGAGGGTATGTATGTGGTAACTTAAGAAATGAATAATAGAAATGGGAATTGTTTTTGTTGTAGTTACACATGGTGGTTTCATAATGTGTCAGTGTGTAAAAGTGATTTACACTTGCCCCGAAAAAAAAAAGAGCAGTAAGTGTGCTTTCAAATTGGCAAAGAAATTTCGTTTTGGGACTAATGTGAAAACATGACTCTGTGTGCATAGAAGAATTATAGGCAGAGATTTATTGCGTCTTGCTCTGGTGATTTCACAGTTGCATTAGATGGAAAGGGGGAGCGAATTTTTTGGGGAAGAAGCAGAGGCTTAGCACACACCCATGTGCTTGCCGTGTATAGTCATGCACAGTATTTAGAAGCCAGTGGGGTTTTCAGGTTTAAGTCTGTAATGCAAATACATTCAGCATCACTAAGGCTGGTTGCCCTTGCTGGAGTGTAGGCAGACAGAGAGAATACACATGGTGTTGGTCTGAAAAAAAAACAGCTTGGACACGTGCAATTAAATAAATCAAAAATAGTGGTTTCATAATGTGTCAGTCTGTAAAAGTGATTTCAAATTGTAAAAAGAGATTTTCATTTGGCCCGAAAAAAAAAGAGCAGTAAGTGTGCTTTCAAATTGGCAAAGAAATTTCGTTTTGGGACTAATGTGAAAACATGACTCTGTGTGCATAGAAGAATTATAGGCAGAGATTTATTGCGTCTTGCTCTGGTGATTTCACAGTTGCATTAGATGGAAAGGGGGAGCGAATTTTTGGGGGAAGAAGCAGAGGCTTAGCACACACCCATGTGCTTGCCATGTATAGTCATGCACAGTATTTAGAAGCCAGTGGGGTTTTCAGGTTTAAGTCTGTAATGCAAATACATTCAGCATCACTAAGGCTGGTTGCCCTTGGTGGAGTGTAGGCAGTCACAGAGAATGCACATGGTGGTGGTCTGAAAAAAAAACAGCTTGGACACGTGCAATTAAATAAATCAAATATAGTGGTTTCATAATGTGTCAGTCTGTAAAAGTGATTTCAAATTGTAAAAAGAGATTTTCACTTGGCCCGAAAAAAAAAGAGCAGTAAGTGTGCTTTCAAATTGGCAAAGAAATTTCGTTTTAGGACTAATGTGAAAACATGACTCTGTGTGCATAGAGGAATTATAGGCAGAGATTTATTGCGTCTTGCTCTGGTGATTTCACAGTTGCATTAGATGGAAAGGGGGAGCGAATTTTTGGGGGAAGAAGCAGAGGCTTAGCACACACCCATGTGCTTGCCATGTATAGTCATGCACAGTATTTAGAAGCCAGTGGGGTTTTCAGGTTTAAGTCTGTAATGCAAATACATTCAGCATCACTAAGGCTGGTTGCCCTTGGTGGAGTGTAGGCAGTCACAGAGAATGCACATGGTGGTGGTCTGAAAAAAAAACAGTTTGTACATGTGCAATTAAATACATCAAAAATAGTGGTTTCATAATGTGTCAGTCTGTAAAAGTGATTTCAAATTGTAAAAAGAGATTTTCACTTGGCCCTAAAAAAAAAGAGCAGTAAGTGTGCTTTCAAATTGGCAAAGAAATTTCGTTTTAGGACTAATGTGAAAACATGACTCTGTGTGCATAGAGGAATTATAGGCAGAGATTTATTGCGTCTTGCTCTGGTGATTTCACAGTTGCATTAGATGGAAAGGGGGAGCGAATTTTTTGGGGAAGAAGCAGAGGCTTAGCACACACCCATGTGCTTGCCATGTATAGTCATGCACAGTATTTAGAAGCCAGTGGGGTTTTCAGGTTTAAGTCTGTAATGCAAATACATTCAGCATCACTAAGGCTGGTTGCCCTTGGTGGAGTGTAGGCAGTCACAGAGAATGCACATGGTGGTGGTCTGAAAAAAAAACAGTTTGTACATGTGCAATTAAATAAATCAAAAATAGTGGTTTCATAATGTGTCAGTCTGTAAAAGTGATTTCAAATTGTAAAAAGAGATTTTCACTTGGCCCTAAAAAAAAAGAGCAGTAAGTGTGCTTTCAAATTGGCAAAGAAATTTCGTTTTAGGACTAATGTGAAAACATGACTCTGTGTGCATAGAGGAATTATAGGCAGAGATTTATTGCGTCTTGCTCTGGTGATTTCACAGTTGCATTAGATGGAAAGGGGGAGCGAATTTTTGGGGGAAGAAGCAGAGGCTTAGCACACACCCATGTGCTTGCCATGTATAGTCATGCACAGTATTTAGAAGCCAGTGGGGTTTTCAGGTTTAAGTCTGTAATGCAAATACATTCAGCATCACTAAGGCTGGTTGCCCTTGGTGGAGTGTAGGCAGTCACAGAGAATGCACATGGTGGTGGTCTGAAAAAAAAACAGTTTGTACATGTGCAATTAAATAAATCAAAAATAGTGGTTTCATAATGTGTCAGTCTGTAAAAGTGATTTCAAATTGTAAAAAGAGATTTTCACTTGGCCCTAAAAAAAAAGAGCAGTAAGTGTGCTTTCAAATTGGCAAAGAAATTTCGTTTTAGGACTAATGTGAAAACATGACTCTGTGTGCATAGAGGAATTATAGGCAGAGATTTATTGCGTCTTGCTCTGGTGATTTCACAGTTGCATTAGATGGAAAGGGGGAGCGAATTTTTTGGGGAAGAAGCAGAGGCTTAGCACACACCCATGTGCTTGCCATGTATAGTCATGCACAGTATTTAGAAGCCAGTGGGGTTTTCAGGTTTAAGTCTGTAATGCAAATACATTCAGCATCACTAAGGCTGGTTGCCCTTGGTGGAGTGTAGGCAGTCACAGAGAATGCACATGGTGGTGGTCTGAAAAAAAAACAGTTTGTACATGTGCAATTAAATAAATCAAAAATAGTGGTTTCATAATGTGTCAGTCTGTAAAAGTGATTTCAAATTGTAAAAAGAGATTTTCACTTGGCCCTAAAAAAAAAGAGCAGTAAGTGTGCTTTCAAATTGGCAAAGAAATTTCGTTTTAGGACTAATGTGAAAACATGACTCTGTGTGCATAGAGGAATTATAGGCAGAGATTTATTGCGTCTTGCTCTGGTGATTTCACAGTTGCATTAGATGGAAAGGGGGAGCGAATTTTTGGGGGAAGAAGCAGAGGCTTAGCACACACCCATGTGCTTGCCATGTATAGTCATGCACAGTATTTAGAAGCCAGTGGGGTTTTCAGGTTTAAGTCTGTAATGCAAATACATTCAGCATCACTAAGGCTGGTTGCCCTTGGTGGAGTGTAGGCAGTCACAGAGAATGCACATGGTGGTGGTCTGAAAAAACAGCTTGGACATGTGCATTTAAATAAAAGAAAAAAAAGTGGTTTCATAATGTGTCAGTCTGTAAAAGTGATTTCAAATTGTAAAAAGAGATTTTCACTTGGCCGGAAAAAAAAAGAGCAGTAAGTGTGCTTTCATATTGGCAAAGAAATTTCGTTTTGGGACTAATGTGAAAACATGACTCTGTGTGCATAGAGGAATTATAGGCAGAGATTTATTGCGTCTTGCTCTGGTGATTTCACAGTTGCATTAGATGGAAAGGGGGAGCGAATTTTTGGGGGAAGAAGCAGAGGCTTAGCACACACCCATGTGCTTGCCGTGTATAGTCATGCACAGTATTTAGAAGCCAGTGGGGTTTTCAGGTTTAAGTCTGTAATGCAAATACATTCAGCATCACTAAGGCTGGTTGCCCTTGCTGGAGTGTAGGCAGACACAGAGAATACACATGGTGGTGGTCTGAAAAAAAAACAGCTTGGACATGTGCAATTAAATAAATTTTTAAAAAAGGTTTCATAATGTGTCAGTCTGTAAAAGTGATTTTCACTCGGCCCGAAAAAAAAAGAGCAGTAAGTGTGCTTTCAAAATGGCAAAGAAATTTCGTTTTGGGACTAATGTGAAAACATGACTCTGTGTGCATAGAGGAATTATAGGCAGAGATTTATTGCGTCTTGCTCTGGTGATTTCACAGTTGCATTAGATGGAAAGGGGGAGCGAATTTTTTGGGGAAGAAGCAGAGGCTTAGCACACACCCATGTGCTTGCTATGTATAGTCATGCACAGTATTTAGAAGCCAGTGAGGTTTTCAGGTTTAAGTCTGTAATGCAAATACATTCAGCATCACTAAGGCTGGTTCCCCTTGCTGGAGTGTAGGCAGACACAGAGAATACACATGGTGGTGGTCTGAAAAAAAAACAGCTTGGACATGTGCAATTAAATAAATTTTTAAAAAAGGTTTCATAATGTGTCAGTCTGTAAAAGTGATTTTCACTCGGCCCAAAAAAAAAAGAGCAGTAAGTGTGCTTTCAAAATAGCAAAGAAATTTCGTTTTGGGACTAATGTGAAAACATGACTCTGTGTGCA
This sequence comes from Triturus cristatus, assembly GCF_964204655.1. Lineage (NCBI taxonomy): Eukaryota > Metazoa > Chordata > Amphibia > Caudata > Salamandridae > Triturus > Triturus cristatus. Next base: position 464,038,447 of record NC_140594.1, read on the forward strand.
TAGAGGAATTATAGGCAGAGATTTATTGCGTCTTGCTCTGGTGATTTCACAGTTGCATTAGATGGAAAGGGGGAGCGAATTTTTGGGGGAAGAAGCAGAGTCTTAGCACACACCCATGTGCTTGCCGTGTATAGTCATGCAAAGTATTTACAAGCGAGTGGGGTTTTCAGGTTTCAGTCTGTAATGCAAATACATTGAGCTTCACTAAGGCTGGTTGCCCTTGCTGGAGTGTAGCACTGTGGACATGAGCTTTTTAAAAAATCTGAAAAGTGGTTTCATAATGTGACAGTTTGTAAAAGAGATTTTCACTTGCCCAAAAAAAAGAGCAGTTTGTGTGCATTCAAATTGGCAAAGAAATTTTGTTTTGTGACTATTGTGAAAACAAATGTAGTAATATATTTAAATACAATAAAGGATTTTTTTTTTAGTTTTTTTCAGGTATTGCTGAAGAACAGTGAACAAAATTTAAGATGCCTACAAAATCTCGAGTTCAAAAAACGCTAAAAAAAAAACTATATTTGAAGACAACTGGAGGACCAAAGTTAGTAGAAGATGCTCATGTTGGGAAAAAGAAAAAATCTTCTGGTAAGCAGAAAAAACAATTTCTTAACAAAATATTCAAAACAAAGAAAAATGTACAAAATGTCTGTCCTCGGAAAAATGTAACAAAACATAGAGAACAGCAAAAAATTGAGAATTTAGTTAATGCAAATATACCTTCTGCAATTGAAAAGTTTAACATAAACAGAAAAACAGCGTTTAAAGAGATACGTAGAAAAATGTTTCAGAGAAGAGTTATGTCCAATTTGATAAAGGATGTAAAGAAATATAAGCAAAAGGCAAAATATTACAAGAGAAAAAAAGAAATTGAAGCCATTGCAGCAAAAGCATTAGAATTAAAAAGGAAACTATTCATATTAATTTTGAATAGGATGCGTACATTAGATAAAATGGTTAATGTACTGAAATCACAAAGCAAAAGCAAAAGAGTAGTGAACAGAACAAACTTTTGTAAAGTGTTTTTAGGAAAGTGGATGCATAGTTCAAGTAGTGAACCTTTTTTTAATGAAGAGAGCTATTTTCAAAGTAATAGTTTGCTGCATGCAGTTGACACCAGAGGTCGTTCATACGAAGTAAAAAATGGTTGCATAATGGAGAAGGAGATAATGGTTCCAAGAGATGAGGTACAAGTGATGGCAGATGAGGCAATGGGGAGACGTCCTAAAGCCCCAGTGTACACTTGGAATTGTAGTAGTATTTGCACTGTGCGTCAGGAATCTATTGACAGATTTCGAGAGTTTCTAAGAGAATATAGTAAAAAAAGTGTAAAACAAAAGATTAAGGTGCTTCAAAGTCTGGATCCATGCAGAGTGAGAGAGAATACTGGTTTGCAGGGTCATTCTCTTGCTTGTCTATCTAGAAAAGTGTGCAATAGTGTTTTCCATCATTTTAGGATGCTGGCTGTTCATCATACTGAAATGAGAAAGTTTGTGAGACGGTTGTATTTTGCCAAAAGTCCAGCAATAAAGTTAAATGAATTGAATAGGGCTCTGTTCCGAGGAACGGTATCAGATGTAGAGAAGGTTGTTGATGAAATTCAGTTTTGTTACTTTGGTCCTGAACAAAACAGTGCAGAGAAGGACACAGTAAATGAGGCAGAAGTGGAAGAGAATGTAGAACCCTCTGTAAGTAACACATTTAATGATCACATAACAAAATTTGCAATAGTCTCTAATGAAAGACCAAATGTTACTTGTATTTGTTGCCGCAGAACTCATTATAGAAAACAAACTAGGAATGTTGATCTCTACAGAAAGAGTGAAAATGAAGATAATTATAAGTGGATGGATTTTGCCACATATATATTTCTTGAAAATTGTTTTGAATTGGGTGAAGATCAGCGTATTTGTAAATACTGTTACAACAAGTTAGAGGAAAATAGAATGCCGACCAGAGCTGTACATAATAATTTAGAATTGGATGCTATTCCTGCTGAACTTTCTGAATTAAATACATATGAGTCTATACTCATTCAATGTGTTCATCCGTTCCAGACCATAGTACGTATGGAGCCCAAAACTGGTAAATTACCTCCTTCAGATTTACTGAGAGGTTTAAAAGGTAGAGTGGTGTATTTGCCCTTGGATTTGAAAAAAAATATGGAAACTATTGATGCGGATACTTTGGAAACTGAACCATTAATTATTCTGGTTAATGGTGTACCTACAAAGAATAAGAAGATTTGGCAGGAGCTGGTAGATGTGCGGAAAGTACAAAGAGCAAATTTGTATTTGAAAAAAAATAACAAATGGTATGAATCAATTTATATAGAAGAAGAAGAAGAAGAAGAAGATTTTCAAGAACACACAGAAACACCAACTGGACAAATTGAAAAAGTGGACAAGTCAAAGGAAGAAGAAATTTATGAACATTTTAGCATACATCCTCTCCATTCGAAAGAAGCTATGGGAGACAATATTGATCTCTTTCAGATGAAGAAAGCAAAAGGAAATCCCGTGAGTGTATGGGAGGAGAGCTTGGAAGCTCGATGTTTTCCCCAGCTGTTTCCTAAAGGAAAAGGAGGACGATACGATGAACGTCCAGAACAGATTCCAGCTTCAGAGTATCGGACTACAAGACTATATGCTGAAGATCCCAGATTTCGACAAAGTATTCCTTATTTGTTCCATCTTTTATTTGAAAGCGACTTGTCTGCACTGTCTTATGCAGTAAATCACATTTTAAAAAGTGGAGTACATTTACAAAATGTGTCTGCTAAGGATTTTATGGAGAAAGTGCAGCACCAAGATGATCATTTGGAAACACAACTGATCAATCTGATGGCTTGTCAGCGTGGGACAAATGAATATTGGTACCGACGCCATGGTGAACTAAAATGCATGTTACGCAATTTAGGAACACCAACATGGTTCCTTACCCTAAGCTGTGCCGAGTACGCTTGGGATGATTTACTGGATTTTCTACGAGAGGCCAATTCAAACATTAAAAACATCGAATACAAGACAGCAGGAGAACTGTGCTCATTGGATCCGGTTAATGTTTGCAGATATTTCAATCATAGATTTGAGGCTATGATGTCCTTCATCTGCAATAAAAAAAATCCACCCCTTGGAGAAGTAGTGGATTTCTTTTGGAGAAAAGAGTACCAGGCAAGAGGTGCTCCTCATATTCATATGCTGCTGTGGATCAAGGATGCCCCAAAGTTTGGAACAGATACTGATGAAGCAGTGTTATCTTACATTGAAGAATATGCAACATGTGGTATACCAAAAAGCACAGAAGAGAACAAGTTAAAGGAGCAAGTTCTACGTTTCCAAAGTCATCGGTGTGGAAAATACTGTCGACGGAAATACAAGAGCAAAGAAAAATACTACACTAAATGTCGATTTGGATTTCCTAGACCTGTTCTTTCAAATGGAAGAGTCAACAGTTTTATGTCAGCTGTGAGACATACTATCACAAGAAAATCACCTAAGAATACTTACAACCTTAAAAGAAAAGAAGAATCAAAAAATATAAATGACTACAACCCAGTCATTTTATCCATGTGGAACGCTAACATGGATATACAGTATGTAGCTGACAATTCCATTGCTGTTGCACGATATGTAACGTCTTACATTACGAAATCAGAAAAAACAGAATTGAAGGAAATGTGGGAAGAGATTTCTCACGAGAAGACTGTCAGTAAGAAGCTGTACAGTTTCAGTTTGAAGATGTTATCGCATCGAGAAATTGGATCCTACGAATGTTCAGATAGGTTATCTTCTGCAAGTCTCTACTCGAAGTCAAGAAGAATAATTTGGGCAAGTTTAGGCCTTGCAGCAATGAGAAATCGGGTACTAAAATCTGTTGGAGAAATTGAATATTTGGCTGAGAATGACCCAGAAAGTACAGATATATTGAAAACAAACATGTTGGACACATATTATCCCAAGAGAAGTCATCATCTGGAGAACATGTGTCTCTATGAAGTGTTGCAGAACTACATTTATTCACGGAAAGCTGCAGAAGACATCAACAGTGGAAAATATAAAGTTGTTGGTGAAGAAGGATGTTTGGTGAAGCAAACCAAAGGAAGTTTGATAAATCACCGGAAGCTGAGTTGCGACACTACCGACAAGAAAGAATTTTACTACTTGGCTCTTTTACAGTTGTTTAAACCATGGCGTACAGAGGATGAACTACTGGGAGAATTCCAGAGCTATGAAGATTCTTTTAATGCTTGCAAAGACAGCATACAATGCAGTACATTCTCAACTTATCTGCAAATGTTAAATGAAGAAATTGAACAGGAAACTACAATTGCAGCAGAAATAGCTAGAGACAGTTCTCAGGACAGCCAAAGTTCTGGAACACTCAGTCAAGATCCCCTAGGACAACCAATCGTTGAAAATGAAGCATCAATAGCCATGAATGAAGTGGAAACGGCTATGAATCAAGCTCAAGAAGAATTTATAGACTTACAAAATTTGGAAAGACAACTGAATCAAGAGCAGCAACACATTTATGAAGAGATCAAAAACAAAATTGATCACGGATTTCTACATGAAAAAAAAGAGTGCTCATGCACATCATTTCATCCAATCAGGATGTATGTAAGCGGACAAGCTGGCACTGGAAAAAGTTTCCTAATTAAAGTCATCAGAAGCTACCTAAAGCAAAAAACGGATTCTACTTTGTCTTGTGTGGTTACTGCTCCAACTGGGTTAGCAGCATATAACATAAAAGGAATCACTTTACATCGTTTGCTAATGTTACCAGTGGAGCATGAGAACAAAATACAATTCAACAAGCTAACTGGAGAAGCATCCTTGGAAGTTTCAAGAGTATTGAAGAAGATGCAAGTTCTCATTATTGATGAGGTGAGCATGGTATCAAACTTAATGCTTGCCTTTGTGCATTTAAGAATGCAGCAAATTTTGAAGACAGACTATGACGTGTTATTTGGTGGAAAACACGTCATAGTTTTTGGGGATCTTTTGCAACTTACTCCAGTTAAAGGACAACCAGTGTTTAATACTGTGACACATGAAGACACGAAGAAGTCATTGGGAAGCATTGGAAATACAAATATTTGGTCCTTCTTTGAGTACAAGGAACTTACAACTAATATGAGGCAAGCAAACGATGAAGAATATGGAAGTATTCTGAAAGATATCAGAATTGGACTACTCACAGAAGTTGGGAAAAAAGCATTACAGAGTCGGCTGCTACATAATTTATTTCCAAAGGAAGAAATAGTTGCAGAGAAAATATACAAGAATATTGCAGAAAACAAAAGTGTCATCTGCTTAATGCCAACTCTACGTGAATGCTCAATATTTAATGAGGAGCTTTTGAAATTGGAAAAGGAAGAGATCAGGAAATTGGAAGCAGTGGACAAAATTGAGGATGGAAGAATTACTGTCACAGTAACAGGCAAACTGAAAAATAAATTGGACTCACTAGAGAAGAACATCTCCAAAACAGCAGGATTAGAAAAAAATCTATATGTTTGCATGAACTGTAGAGTATTTTTAAGGAGAAATTTGGATGTTGAGAAAGGCTTAGTGAATGGAGCGATGGGAAGAGTTGTGGGTTTTATTAATTATCAGAAAAAAGAAGGAATTGAATGTTTACAGATAAAATTTGATCAGATAGATGAAGTTAAAGATATTTGTCGTTGTACAGTTCGTTTTATGCTTGTGAAAGACTTATATGTACGTAGGAAGCAGTTTCCGTTTTCTCTAGCATATGCTGTAACTATCCACAAGTCTCAAGGATTGACTGTAGATTGTGCATTTGTGAACATTGGTTCAACTGTGTTCAAAGAAGGTATGGCATATGTAGCTTTGTCACGAGTCAAAACATTATCAGGTTTATTCATGATAGACTTTGATGACTCAAAAGTTAGTGCTGATACAAACTGTGTAAAGGAGTATAATAGATTAAGAAGAAGCTATGCTCCTCACTTAGGTCAGTATCCTGTGTTGGAGAAACGTGTAGTTTCTCGTAAAAGGAGAAATGAGAATATCTGTAATGAAGATATAGAGAAGAGGAAAAAAAAGAGGAGTGATGTAATTGCAAGCAAAAAGAAAAAGGACAATGAAGAACAGGTTGTAGGATGTCATTTTGAAAATAGCTCTGGTGTCAACTGCTACGCTAATGTAGTGCTGAATGTTGCATTTTATCTGGAAAGTTTGCAAGAGCAGATAATAGTAAATCAGGGAAAAAGATTCTGTTCAGAGCTGAGTCTCCTTTTTCAAAAGCTGAGTAAAGATAAAACTCAAATAGAAAGTGCTACTGATATTAGAAAACTTTTAGATGTATGTTCAGGACGAACACAGTTTTCTCAAAATGAACAGCAAGATGCACACGAATTTTTGATGTATTTTCTTCAGGTAGTGGAAGAAGAAGGAGTTCCCATTGACATTTTTTTTGGTCTCTCTTATAAATGGGAACATAGTTGTGATAATTGTTATAATATATGTGGCTCTATTGTTGATAATGAAAGGTTTATTTATTTGACATTGCCAGAGAGTAAAACAGTCACTTTTGCAAAATTAGTTAAAGATGCTAATCATAGCATGAAATGTGGTGAGTGTAATTCTGACATGTTTTCAACATTAATTTTAAGGGAATACGGACAGTATGTAATTTTAATGATGCAACGATGTAGAGCTGATGGTTCAAAATTGGATACTTTAATAAAGAAGTTTACAGGACAGCAATTATCAATTTCAGGAAAAACTTTTGTAACTGTTGCAATAATTTTCCATGATGGACCTACTGTTACTTCTGGACATTACACAGTTTATCTAAAATGTGAAAAAGGCTGGACACTGTGTAATGATTCCCAATTGATTTTCAAACAACGTTTGCCTTTTGATTTAGCAAATTCCTATCTAATCTTCCTGAAACCTAAATTTTAGAGAGACTTGGCAAGATCTGGACAAAATAATTTTACCATTTTACTGGATTACCATTGCAATTTTGTAGAAAAAATATTTTTAAAATTATCATTTGGCCTAAAGGAAAGATAACCAATTGTAATGTGGACTTTTTTAATTTTTAATGCAATTTTGAAAAACCAATAATTTAGAGATAATCGGTAACTTCTGCACATTTTAAATTTTGGAATGCTATTGGACTGCCATTGGAAATTTTTTCAAAAATGATTTAAAAAATTACTATTTGGCCATGTGGAAAAGTAAGCAATTCTATTGTGGACTAAATAAATTATTCAAAAAATTTTCGTGAACCAAAATGTTACAGAGAATCGGTGAGATCTGGACAGATTAAACTTTAGAATTTTAATGGATTTCCCTTGGAAATTTATTCCAAAAAAAAAAAAAAAATACTATTTGGCCTAAAGGAAATGAAATCAGATGTATTTTGGAGTTATTTGAGATATAATATTGTGATTATACTTCTGAAACAAACATATCAGACGGTATTTTAAAGAAATAAGTATTGTTTTTAGATGATATTTTTTTAGAATAATATGCATTTCTGTAATGATAAGTTTAAGTGAGAAGAGATTCTGGGCTTTTTTAATACAATCTTTGAGATTGTTATTTTTTTTTGCCCACTGTAAAATGATGAATGCAATTGCTTTCACAATTTATAGTGAAATGCAATATATTCTGAAAACAGCAAAAATAAGGCAAAAATATTTTTGGGAAAAAAATGTAAATATGTATACTGTATTATAAATTGTTAAAAAAATATTAATACTTTTTTCTTTTTTTTCAGATCGATATAGAAAATTTTCGAAAACTACAACCATTTTTGAAACTATTTTTTAAAAAAACAAATGAATAAATATTTTTTTGAGTGAGTATGGTAAGTCAATAATAATAATTGTAGTCTCTCAAGGACCTTGTAATGTGATAATTGATTTTTAGTGTTTTTTTAAAAAAATAAAAAAAAGGTACGCGCACCGTACGCGTACGGTAAAAAAAAAAAAAAAAAGTTTTAAAAAACATGTAAAAAAAAAGATGAAAGATAAGGTTGGCTCTTAAAAGAACCGTTGTGTTCATGCAGGGACAGAGGAAAGGAAGCATGGGAAAATTAGTCTCTGTGACAAGTGTGCTGATCTATTTTGAGGTTCACTAGGGAAACACTGGTCTCCCTATGACAAATTAGATCATGACAAGAGGCACATCGAATATCAACCCTCAGAAATCGAGGGTTAATTTCCAGAGGGCCAGCAGAAGGAGATGCTCCCCCCACAGATGAAGGGCTCACCTGACCTGCAGAGGAAGGAGTCAGCCCTGCAGATGATGGTCCAGGCTGAGCTGCTGTGGATGTACTGGCTCGTCTTTCTGAAGAGTTACCTCCAAAAAGATGACCATGTGTCCTTCCGTGTACATCCTGGAGGTGCCTCTTCATGGTGTGATTCCCAAAGGAATGCTTCCTGTCAGGATTACCTCTAGAAAGTACACGCTTACACAGACAGCAAGTAACTAAGGGTGCATTCACCTTTTGCTGGCCTTCTGGAAAAGTAAAATAATCCCAAACATAAGAAGGCTTTTGTTTCCTCGATCTCTGCCTCAAGACAGTGCTGCTGGTGCTAGCCTCACTCTCAGAAGAGCTCTGCTGTTCTGCCATCGTATCCCAAAGACAAACCAGCTCCTTCTCCCAAGGGATCACAAGCAGAAATGAGGGGAATGGGTGTGGTGTAGGAGAGTTCTAGAACTGAAAGTAGTTTCAACCAATCAAAAGTTGTGTTTCAAGATCACATGACCTACCGTACGCTTACGGTACGCTTACGGTACGCTTACGGCAAAAAGTACGCGTGCGCGTAAAAAAGACACGCGCTTGCGCGCATGCGCATAACAGTCACTCCCCGGCACTTCCGCGTAACGTGCGCGTGTGGCGTAAGCGCGCACGCGTCCCACGCGCAGTACGCGCGGCTACGCAAAGTACGTAACTATACGCAAGCAGCGTAGATAGATTACGGACGTTGCGTAAACCGTACGCTTACCGTGAGCTTACGGTACGCGTACTAAAAAAAAAATAAAAAAAAAAAAAAAAAAAAATCTGGAAATAAATTTTACATGTTTATTTTAAAAAATATATTAAAAAAAAAATATTTAAGGATTTTAAAAATTTAAGCATAGTCTTTATAAAAGGAAAGAAAATTAAATTAAAAATATGTTTGAAAAAAATGAAGAATAAAAAAAAAAATTAGCATTTAAAAAACCTTGCAAATTCACTGAAAAAACCATGGGTTTCACACACGTTATAGTTAGGAATTAGCATTTAAAAAACCTTGCAAATTCACTGAAAAAACCATGGGTTTCACACACGTTATAGTTAGGAATTAGCATTTAAAAAACCTTAGAAATTCACTGAAAAAACCATAGGTTTCACACACGTTATAGTTAGGAATTAGCATTTAAAAAACCATAGAAATTCAGTGAAAAAACCATAGGTTTCACACATGTTATAGTTAGCTGGACATTTTACTCGTAAAAAACCAATGAAATTGCCCCGTTATAGTTAGTTCAGCTAACTATAACTCGCGCGCCCGCAATGCACTGCTGATGACGTCACATATTACATCACTCATGACATGGTCAGTGACATCACAAATGACATCACTGATGACATCTCAAATGACATCACTGATGACATCACTGATGACATCATCCTTGTGATAGAGTGGCAGACCTCCTCTCACCTTAATATAAGCTTTGATACACACATTCAAAAATAGAGACTAAAATTTTCAAAACAATGGACATACCAATACCAGTTACAACAACCTCTTCAGTAATTCTAAGATCCACATACACATCCACTCATTCACCAACAGTCCTATACAGTCACTCATACATGTACTCACTCATCATATGTACTCATACACCTATACATCCTGTTACATAATGCCACTCATCCATAGAGTTACTCACACACATAGTCACTCATGCTAATAAAGAATCAAACATACATTCACCTGCATATACAGTTATACACACACCACCACACTTACTTCTACGGAAACTTACACATACTTAGTCTTTTAAACAATCACTTATAGAAACACATACTTATTCATACAGGAACTCTTTCAATCTCTCCCTCTCACATATACTCACATATATACACCAATAGTCACATATACTAGTTTAAAACATATGTAGTTACTCCTGAAGACACTATTGAGACATTCACTCACTAACACACCCATACACACACTCATCCACCCATACAGTCCTGCACACATGCTGTCTTCAACACATACAAACAGTGAGTCACTCATTCATGCACCTATGCACTACGTAATACCCCCCACCGAACCATACAGACACTCAGACTGATACTCAAAAAAACAACTAATAACCTATATAGACACCCATGTAGCTACTCACCAACCCATGCAGCCACTTATACACAAAGTGAGAGATACACTAATTCAGTCAGTTACACAATCAATTTTTCAAAAACAAATCATCCATTTAGACACTTATATACCCATTTATTCTTCCATCGACCTTGAGATATACATATATAAAACATATGTAATTTTCAGAAAAACACACATTCACTGGATGATGTCATCAGTGAGGTCATCAGTGATGTCATTTGAGATGTCATCAGTGATGTCATGAGTGATGTCACTGACCATGTCATGAGTGATGTAATATGTGACGTCATCAGCAGTGCATTGCGGGCGCGCGAGTTATAGTTAGCTGAACTAACTATAACGGGGCAATTTCATTGGTTTTTTACGAGTAAAATGTCCAGCTAACTATAACATGTGTGAAACCTATGGTTTTTTCACTGAATTTCTATGGTTTTTTAAATGCTAATTCCTAACTATAACGTGTGTGAAACCTATGGTTTTTTCAGTGAATATATATATATATATATATATATATATATATATATATATATATGCATATGCATTTATATGTATGTATGTGTATATATATATATAAACATACATATGTAAACATATATATAATCTGCATATCTATATAAATATAAATGCATGCATACATATACATATACATATATGCATACATATGCATGTTATGTACATGAAAGATTGAAAAACACTAATAAAAGCAAAGCTGAAAAGCCATCTAATTACAAACAGAATTGCTTTAACTTAAACGAGGGCGAGACCTATTGCATTTTCAATGCTTGTGACTTTGGTTCCATCAAGAAGGCATTCAGATGTTAATGTCTCACACATTTACCATAAATTCTGAATGTTAGCACTCTAGTTGCTCTTTAGATCACTGTAGTAAAGCTACTGCTCACCAGGGAAGTCTGCTGCTGGTATTCAAAGTGCATGTTTCAGTCTGCATGTCAGAACTGTTTAATGAAATAGAAGAGTATTTGAGAAGTCAAAATGTGCCCCTAATTTTTCTTTCTGCAGCTCTAATCATAATTTATATGGCAAAATGAACCCTCTTATTTTGTTCCTTTGCAAATTAAATGTTTTAAGTGTTACCACTTTATTCCAATCAAGATGGCTTCAGGTGTGCCATACTTTCGTAATAAGTAAGACTGTTAGCACTCTAGTTGTTCTTTAGAACACTCTTGGACATTCTGTCTTTGGGCTATACTGGGGCTACATCTGGGTGATATTTGTGCTGCATTTGGGCTCTTTTGTCGCTGGTGGCCATCTTGGGAGACTTATTTGTTATGAAGTTTCCAAATTCCCACATTTACTACAGTCCCCTCAGTAGGAAATACTTTCAGTTTTTTACTTTGATTCCATCAAGAAGGCATTCAGATGTGTCACACATTTGCCATAATTTCAGAATGTTAGCACTCTAGTTGCTCATTAGATCACTGTAGTAAAGCTACTGCTCAACAGGAAAGTCTGTTGCTGGTATTGAAAGTGCATGTTGCAGTCTGCATGTCAGAATGTTTTAATGAAATAGAAGAGGATTTGAGAAGTCACTCAAAATGTGCCCTAATTTTCTTTCTGCAGCACTAATCGTACTTTTTATGGCAAAATGAACCCCCTCATTTTTTTCCTTTTTAAATTAAATGTTTTAAGAGTTACCACTTTATTCCAATCAAGATGGCTTCAGGTGTGCCATACGTTTGTCATAAGTAGGACTGTTAGTGCTCTAGTTGTTCTTTAGAACACTCCGGGAAGCTGCAGTAGAACACAAAGGAATCAACTGACAGTCTCTGCCCTTGTTGGATGTACATGTTTTACTGAGAATGTAAGACTTCATTCTCACATGACTGAGAAAGATAATGACAATTTACAGAAAATATGCTCTCAGTTTAGCTTATAGATCACCTTCCAAACCTCTGTGGGAAAAGCATGAGAAAATATTTTTCTCTCAAACATAATTCATGATATCCCAGCAGAAGGTTTTTTCACATGGTAAAATCACCTTAGAACACACCAAAATTCCTAAAATGAGCATGGTACCATCAACCAATGATTTATAATGTAACTAAACTCTTAAAACCTTCTATTAAATGTAATGCTTTTTAATGAGGTGCTATCAGGTATATTGGTTCCAAGATGGCGGCCAACACTTCTTGGATGAAGTGCTGATAGCCAATCAGATCTCACGATGAGATGTGTGATTAGGCTCCGCCCAGATATATATGTGATTTTGATTTTGATTTTCTCAGGAACTACTGAACGGATTTACACCATTTAAGAAAAAGGAATGACTCTGAACCAAGGTCAACCTCTCTGCCAAATTTGGTGTAATTCCGTTCAGCAGTTCGGGCTGTAGCTGTGACTAAAGGTCCCTATGGAAAATTGCATAGGGAAAACATGTTTTGGGACCCCCCTTTTTTCTCGGCCCCCGCTTGACGAATTACCCCGAGACTTTTAGGATAGGAGCGGACCAAAGCAGGCCACGAGTTTTGAAAATTTCGTGAAGATTCGTCATCCGGCGCCAAAGTTATTCCAAATAGAATGTTGTGGATTTCCTTTGGATAATAGGTCCTAACTATAACTACCTACTGGCGACCGTCAGTAGGTGATATATATATATATATATATATATATATATATATATATATATATATATATATATATGTATATTTATATTTGACATCTCCTTCATTTATTAACACATATTGGCCCAACGGTTCAACGTTGGGTTAGCTTTACTTAAACGCTAACCCAGCGCTAAACCTATTTCGGGATTAACAAACCAGTGCTAATTGGTATTAGTGTTGGTTTGTATGTAAAAGTAACATAAAGCAGTGTGAAATGCTGCTTTGCATTACTTTGCATCAAGGGGGCGTTATATGGGTGGTACATGGGTATTCCCATGCAACCACCCATGCTTTTTGATGATAATACCTATCTGCTAACATTTGTAGACAGGGTTTAGCACCAAACATTAACGCCTCTGTAAAGCACTTTGCATACGTGCTGCACACATAAAAAGTAGGCAAAGCTTTGAAGTGTTTCTAGGCATAGTATTTTGTAAAGGAAGGGTAAGCCTGGCACACAGCAGCTGAAATAGCACCAGAGCTAGGGAGAGGTGAGGAGAGTGCCATATCTCCGTGAATATGGCGCTCGCCTGCTTTCTTCCTGTCATGCAACGCAGCACAGACTCTTTGGGTGCTGCACTGCATTCTGTGACAATTTTCACAATCTGTCACCAATTGAAACTATTTTATCATTTCATCCTTGGTTTAAAAATAAGTTTTTTTGATTATTGAGGTAGTTACTGATTAATTAATCCAAAACATCACTGGTCCCCCAGAGTCAACGTTTTTGTGAAAGGGGAGAGAGGCATTTTGGGACACAGGATACTATCTCTCTAACCTATTCACTAATCAAAAAAAGGTAACCTGTAGGCATACTTGTCCAGTCACCATCTGACTGAGCTCCTTTTCAAAACCAACGAAAGTTTTATTTTTTTACCCTTACATACCCTAATGGCGTAATGCTTCATCATCAGGTCTCATTCTGGTCCCTATAACCAAGTGTGAAATCCATCATTCCCAGGGAGCTCTTGCGACATTTATCTCAAACAAGGTCTACTGGTGAGAAGATAAGAATAAAACATACCTGTCAACCCGATAACCCTTTATGTGGATGATTTTGGTATGGTTAAAATCAATGTCTGTGGGTGCTTGCAGACAAAGTCGAATTTTTGCACCCTAGTCATAATTGGCATGTTTTCAGTTTTAGTTTTGAGAGTTATAGAAGACTTGTTAACGACAAAGGGCTTGGAATTTGAAAACACCAATTGACTTCATCATAGTACTCGCCAGATTTGCTCTTAGGAGAAATTATTTCGAACATTGAGGTAACAATCTTTTAGCAAAACCACTATCCATCTTTGGACAGTGCCTTTGCCCTAAAAATAATGTGCATATATGTACACAAGTTTGATAAAAAATCATATTTGGACAAACAACTTGTACTCTGGTCAAATACAACTCTGTTGACGCTTTATAGACACTGTCTTTGTGAAATGGCATAGCTCAAAGGATTAGCCCATGAATCTTTAGATTGGCTTAACCTACAACATGATTTTTTAAAGTTTAAGCTTACCATATGTAATTAAGAACTCCCCTTCCTAAACCTACTGACAACAGCAAATACTAGGACTCTTGCCATAAAAGTGTACATAAAACTATCTGACAGGAATTGCCTATTAAATTTTGAAAGTGCACATCCCCAGGCACTTAAAGAAAATCTACCTGACAGTCAGTATCTATGCATTAGGCGCAACTGCTCAATTTTGCAGAAATACAACTTTGAAGCAAAAAGACTAACAGAGAACCTTTTATCTGGGACTGTCTGAGACAACTGGTAGCAAGAACAGAGAAAAGGGTGAGATATAGCCACAGGGAAACCCTATTAACAGAAAAGAAGAAAAAGGAACCCAAACAGCCAATCTATGTAACTACAGTCACCAATAACGCCAGTGATGTAAACCAAAACATTAACAGATGTTTGCACATTTTATGTATACATCAACAAATTACACCTTGAGAAACCTGTGTTCTCCTTTAGGAGAAACACCAACCTAAGAAGTCTTCTGGTCCAAACCGGACCCAAAATTCTCGACACAAATGCATTAAACATGCTGGGGGTCTATCACAAGTAAAATGACATTTCTGTATGGCTAATTTTCAGTATGCACTTCCACACCACAGACGACCACGATTGACCTGAGCTTAAAATATCCTTGGGAACAAAGGAACCACACTAATAGTAGCTCCGTGAATTTGGTCTACCTGATTACTTGTCCCAGTGGGTACAAATATGTAGTCAGGACCACCAGAAAAATACAACTTCAAATAAATAAACACCAACGAACTACCCAATACAGATATAACACTACAAAAATGGCAACTCATTTGACAGATAAAGTACACAATGAGAAAGATCTGAGGAGGACTATAATAGAAAAGGTGGCCAGAAGTACAACCATGGCCAGCCTAGGAACCCATTGCATGGGCCACGATATGGATATACCATTGTACTTCATTAATTCCATGTAACCCAAACCATTCATGAAGCCGGACACATAGCCCCAACTACATCTTCTAATCAGGACTGGGATGATGACTCGATAACACAACAACTACACCACATTGAAGCACAGCTAAAACCACAGACCCAATCAAATCACCTTGTAACCGTATCCCATGAAGATATAGTGACTGCAGTAAGACTGTTGACAGCATAGTTTATTCACCTGAGTGCACATACAGGCTGAACATACTGTACAGTAACTGTATAGCTTAGTAAGAAAGTATATTTGTATTTTATTTGTTGTTTTTGTAAGTCATATTTTTTGTTACCTATTATAAATAGTGGCCCGAAATTGAAGTATCAAACTGTGTATTTTAACTTGGATCTTGTGCTTTTATGGATGATCTTTTGAAATCCGAATAAAGTCTATTTGAATTGAATTGAACTGTATGATCAATAAGAGATCAGTACACAAGGTCGCACTCACACATTGAACAGTGTACTCAATATTACTAATAGACACTTTAAAACATGTTTAAATGAAATGAAGCATTTTTCACAAATACATTATCTCTCTGGGCAAGAAAAAACGGTTTAAACAACTGTTATTATTTGTAGCATAAATTACGGTAACCCAGGGTCCACATTGAAAATAGAGCTGAAAACTACAAGCTCCATGTCCATGAGGTAACATGATTGAAGCTCAAATGTCTATATGGATACATCAGGAAGTGATTCCGTCACCTTTGAGCAGTAAGAATGGGATGCACCATGGAAGTCAGATCCTTTAAAACTGCCAGCATCATGGTACCCTTGGATTCATAGGTCGGAATGTGGTTATTTACAACATACATATAAAACGATTTTAAACCTGATCAATACATTCTGCTTACATATTTTATAAGGGTTCCCTCTTTCATTCATTTCATGCATTAAAAATAGCATTGGCAATACAAATCACTGTTGTAGGAAGGTAGGATCCTTCTGCATGGTTACCCCCACGTTTTGCTTGATATAATGCTGTTTCTGACTAGTCTGACTGGGATTCTGCTAATCAGGACCCCAGTCTCTGTGCTTTCTCCCCTAAATTGGTTTGGTAAGTGCCTAGGTACATCCCAGATTGGATATTGGTGCAACCTTATCAGTCCCTAGTATACGATACTAAGGTACTCAGGGAATAGGTACACCAGGGTACCCCATGGGTTGAAGCATGTATTATGCCACCCATAGGAGACCACTCAATTTGTGGCTACAGGCCATTATTGGGGCCTGTGTAAGCTGGTGCTAGAATCACTTACGAAAGACATAGGTTTACCTATATCTAAGGTTACTGGACTTAAAACCTATAGGTAACCCCAAACCTGAAGGCAGGGTGTTTGGTTCTAAGTGTGAGGGTGCCCCTGTGTGAGCAGGACACCCCTACGACCAACAGAGTCCATTCTCCCGGGTTGCAAGTGAGGCAGCCATACGAAAAATAGAGGGGCAGTGCTTCATTACTCGGTGACCATCTCAAAACTGGCTGCAATTAATCCTATAATGTTTGGTATCAAACATGTTGGAATCATATCTCCCACACCGTAAATGGTGTTGGAGGTATGATTCCATGCACCATAAAGCTCCTCCGGGAGGCCCTTGGTGCTCCCGGTACCAGTCTTCCATACCCGGACAGCAAGCTAGTGCCACTGCCAGTCAGAGACACGTTTCTGCCCTCTGCTGCTCAGCCAAGCTCAGGCAGAGGAAGGCAGAACAATAGGTATCCTGTCCCAGGGAGGTCTGACCACACCCCAGACAGGATTTAGTGTATTGGGGCAGGGTGGGAGTGCTTGCCAACGCCACATAGTCTGTGTGCAGGGCACACTTGTTGCCCTCCAGGCATAGTCCAGTTCAAACTAGTTCAGGGAGCTCCTGCTCTGGCATGAACCTGGACAAAGGGCAGGGGAGTATCCTCCCCCTTGTTCAGCACCTCCTTAGGGGGATCCCTGTATCATCCCAACCCTTTCCTTAGGGTATTTAAGGGCTTACCTGTGGGTGGGCCCTCAGATTCGTCGTGGGACAAGATTAATTTCTGACACCACTTCTTCTTCAACCATGTGGACACTCTGGACAAGGCTGCAATAAGGAAGTCTCCTGCTGCTCCTGATCTCGTCGCCTTGCTAGTCTTCTGCAATATCTGTGCCTGTGCACCATACAGGAAACTTCCAAGGCCTGTGGGCAGCCAAGACATCTGAAGAAATCTCCCTTGAAGTGAAGGAGTCACCCCAAGTAAGCTGACAGGACTGCTGATCCTGGGCTCCCACAGACGCCAATATTTTCAGCAACACATTTGGTCATTCTTCACATTCCTTGAGGCCTGCCCTGTCCTCTCACTAAGTCTGAGGTCAGTATCCCTCGTCGGAGCCGCAGGAACTGAACCCCTGTGTACCGTGCACAGTTGCAAAGGCTTGTTGGCTTCCTTTTACCAAGATCTTCAGGCTCCAAGTAGCCCCAACCTCAAGCACCTCCAGTGACCAAGAACTTCACTCTCACCACATCTCGTGCATCATTGGCTTGCATCTTTGGTGAGCTGTTCGAGGTCTTCTTGTGACTCCGGTGCCTACGGCCTGTGGGTCCTCTTGAGGGTCATCTTTGTGTTCTTTGGGCACCCCTTATTGATCGGGGCCTGCCCTGACTCCTTTGCTTGTGGTGAGTCTCCTGAACCTTGCTGGTCCCGACATTGCACCTTTCTCCACTTCCATGTTGGTTGCAGTTGCCAAGGCGTTTTGGTGCAAACACCGACCCCTCAACTCTAGATATCCGATGTGGGACAGCTCATTGCTCCTGGTCTTCCACAGCATCGCCTGGTCCACACAGCTGCAGCTCCAAAGTCACCGACAACTCGCCTGCAGGACCCGGCATTGGTGGGCATTCGTCTTCCGTGCCTCCTGGTCACTTCCAAGTGGCATAGACTCTGTCCCCTCTGCTTTTAGGTACTTCTTGACTTGAATCCACCTTTGGGTTCCACCAGACATTTTCTCTTTCTTCAGCAGCAGCATCTTCCTGAAGTCTTCCATTGGGTTTGACAGTGGTTTCCGACATTAATTCACACCTATGCACCCGGCTTCCCTGGGGCAGGTATCTTCGTTCCAAAGGTATCCATGGGTGGGGTGGCCCTCCAACCTTCTGTCTTCCACAGGGTTTCTTCAGGTTCACTGGGAAGGGTCCTTCTTCATTTAAATTGCAACAGCGACTTACCCATTGACTTGCATTGATCATGCGGTTGTGTTCTCACTCTGCACACAGCCTCCGTCGAGCTCCTAGTTACTTACCTTTGGTGGTTCCTTCGGTTTACAACACATACATGTCTTCTGGGTATAATCTTGACTTGAGTTGTGGTTTGCATTCCACTATTTTAGTATATGGTTTGGTCCCCCCTGGTGACCACTGTGTATTACTGTGCTACTTACCTTCAGGACTAAGCCTGAAGGCTGCTCTCCGCAGCTAACACTTAGAGAGATTTCTATGTTTGTCTAAGACCACAAAAATCACCATAAGGGTTGTCTGGATTGGTGCAGGGTGCCCACTTACTTAATGGTCATTTTAGGCTTTATAATGAGCACTGTTACATGTAATCTGCACTGGTGTCCAACAGGTCAACAAAGGATGTTCATCTGATATAGTGTGCATCATATACCAAGCCAGCTTCTCACAACTGTGCAATGGAAACTTTTATACAGATCTTCACAAATCCTCAAAGTAGTGGTACAATTTTCCCTAACAGTAAAAAAAAGTAAAGGGCTGGTGGCAGTAGCTGGGGGAACATAACATGATTCACTGATATAGGATAGGCACAACTTAGGTAGTTCACATACTAATGAGGGAGTGAGAGCAGTGCTTCATATGTAAGAAAATAAGTACCAGGGCCCAAGGTGTTTTAGAGGAGACCACTGCATCTTGCACCACTTGACCCTGCTAGCGCTACCAAATGCCAGTGATACTATTACCTACTAATCATCACACTACAACACATGTGCCAGTTTATACAATTCATGTCACCCAAACCTTTGAAAATCGCCTGAATGAGTTATTGTTAATTTTAGTGTATAATGAATTTTTAAACACGCTCCTGATGTACTGTATTAGCAAATAAAGAAGGAGAGTGTCCAATATATGGTGGACTTTCAGAAATAAATAACGATATATACAGAAATAAGTGCTGCTTCAGAATACCAGCAAACACTGGCCCAAATTAAGCACAGAGTGAGAGTCAAAACACTGTTACACATTCTCCGTAAACAGACATAAATCATCATCATAATAACTTTATTTTGATCAAAAGATCTTAAAACTAAAATCATCAGCACTCAATTTGTAAACCGTACATCCCGGATAAATTTCAAAGTAGCACAATACACGTTAAACACATTAATCACAATTGTGGGATTCCACTTTCCAGACGGACCATGTCAGTGCAAATTTTAGAAAAAAAAGACATAGTACAAACACGTGTTAAACAATAGATGAGACTCCCAATACATAAAATCAGCCGTAAAAAAAAAGAGAAGAATACAGATATAAATATACAGGAAGCATATCACTCCGGGATAAACCAACCAAACCTCTTAAGGACTTACCATACATACATATATTCATGAAGGATGATGAGCTTTCCTCTACGTAATGCAGGATGCTTCTCAGAGGGTTCAGCATTGTAATGTGGGTTCTAATTCTAGAACTGGGGTGTCTCCAAGAGCACTACTGTTCACTGGTTGTACGGTGTCCTAGTTATCGGTTATGTGAGGTTATGTCCCTTAGCTTGATGT
This sequence comes from Triturus cristatus, assembly GCF_964204655.1. Classification (NCBI taxonomy): domain Eukaryota; kingdom Metazoa; phylum Chordata; class Amphibia; order Caudata; family Salamandridae; genus Triturus; species Triturus cristatus. The sequence continues at coordinate 464,058,691 of NC_140594.1, forward strand.
TCATGTTCTTTCTTTGTTAAACTGTCAAAACTATATTAAAGTTATGCGTGGGTGAGTCAAAAATGTTTTTATTGTTGGCTTCCTACCACAAGATTGAAAACAGGAGGGGCAAGCAATGGACCTTGCTTTTTTATCAATATGTTTGACACTTGACTATTAGCTATATGGGGCAAGCACCTTCCTCAGGACTCGAGGTCTCAGGATCTCACATCATGTGCAGTAAAACAGTTCCTAGGTCAAAGGGCATGGTATGCAAGTGCATTTAACATATCCTTTCTTTCATAAGATGGAACAACAGCAGTAGAAAACACCCACATCATAATGCATTAATAGTCCACAAACCAGCTACCTTTTCTTTCAAATCTAGTCAAAAAGAGGTTGAGCATTATCTTTGGCCCCGTACAGTGATCCACTTCCTTTTGACTAGGTGTGTGCTAAAGAAATGCCACATACATATATAAATACATATACACCCCATCTTCATCAAACAGATACAAATTGTGTAGAAAATGTGCAAGCTTCCCTCCTTTAGTGGACAGGTACAGCCAGGGGAGAAGCATTACAAGCATTATCTATCACAGAATTTGTACAGGATGGCATTAAAAAAGCTGGAGTCCTATTCACAAGGAAGGAAGCAAGTGCACGAGGAAGAAGTATAAAAGATGTAGGTAGGACAGTATGGCATTCGATTAGTAGCAAGGACCTGTCTCCTCGTCCTCCACACCCCAAATGTCTCAGATAGCCAACATTCAACAATTTACACTGTAAGCACAGCATCACCACATATTCTCTCAAGCAGGCTGAGTTGTGACATCAAACATATGGAATACATGAAACATATCCGAACAAGGTTAGGGAGAGAGAGAATGGAGAGCTTACCCGTCCTCCCCGCAATAATAACTTAAAAAAACACTAAGAATGAACTTGCTACCAACTTTACAATGGTGGTGTTTAAGTCTCTTATTCCCTATAGAATAGGAAACCTCAAGTAGCATTAAAAGAACCCTCACTCACCAACCTAGTTGGTGACATGCTTCATCATTGGGGTCCCATCCTGGGTGCCGAGTGCCTCCAGGGTGTGCTTTGACGCCAGATTTTCTGTGGAGCTAAGGTTTTTTGAACAGTGAAGTAAGTGCAAGTGGTTTTAAAATTGTCTCAAGGTCTACCACCTGTTATGGTACTTTATTCAGTAGTGACATGGGACAATTTTGAAAACGTGTGGGATATCTTAAAGACTTCAATGGTCCTTTTTTATATGGTCAATGTGTTTCAGCCATTACCAAGTGCCATCGGGGATCAATAAGGCTTTTATCAGGACCAAATTACGCGATGCACATGCACTCCAAGGCCCGTGCTGCAAGCTTGTGATTCCAAACTTACAGATGAATCACCTCTTGTGACTGTATTTGTAGTGCAGCCTTTCTATACAACATGGTGGTTTCGAAGGGGATGCACCCTATTGTCACACTTTCTTCAATGTCTCACAGCCTCACGCATACCACTGTTGCCTCCTCTCAGGCCTGTAATCAACCCTCGGCACCCAGGGTGGGAACCCATTGATGAAGCATGTCACCAACTAGGTTGGTGAGTGAGGGTTCTTTAATAAAACCCTAGAAATCCTTTTCTATAGGGAATAAGAGACTTAAAAAACACCAATGTTAAATTGGTAGCAAGTTCTTTCTTAGTGTTTTTTGAAGGGATATAGAAACATAATCATTTCCTTTATGATGACAGCATCGATGCCTAGGAAACAAAAATCAATGTTGGGTAATTATATCAGAGAATACTTTCAGGGTAGCACACAATTCTGTTGCCTAGTGACCTGCAATTTTTGTTTCATACTTTTGTATCACCTTAATGACTGGCTGAATGGCAAGTATGTCCTTTGTTTTTAATTAAAAAAACACAATATTCTGTCAAGATGGCTTACTGAGTCCATAGTTGCAAACGACCCTTCAATCTTTTCAAGGATCCTGAAACTGAGTACCATCAAACCTGGTACTGTTAACATCTGCTGTTTATAGTACTTAAAGATTTACGAAATGTGGTGTGAAGCGCTATATTAAAAATACATCATCATTTGCTGTAGACCAGAGCAGTTCAGATGCACAGAGGAGTTTTCTCATTCCAGCATATAGCCACCTGCTGTAGGATCAACACCAGTTACTAGCGATCCTCTGGATCTGATTCAAACTGGTCATTTTAGACATTATAATGAGCACTGTTAAATGCAATCTGGACTGGTGTCCAATAAGTCAACAAAGGATGTTCATCTGATATAGCCCAGCCTTAAAAAATTACCTCAAAATAAACCACCCTACAAAGCTCCTCTTCAACTCTCACTCCTCTTTGAACAATACCATCCCAATGTTCTCTCATGGTTCCATGGATGCCAACCTTTATGGAACCAGAGGAGACATATATTCCATCATGAGGAGATACAGCAAATGACTTCTGTCCCCCGGGGAAATGCCTGATGAAATGAATGTCCAGCCTTGCCCTGGGTACTAATGCGGATTTAGAACACAAACCAAGGTCTTGCTGGCAATAAAACATATTCCCCAAGCAGTAGGCAATACTCCATCCTGATGTAGGAGATCTGTATTTCAGTGTAGTGACTTTATGTGATGATGATTCTTCACATTCCTTTGAGTAACTGCATCACACCTTACCTGAACAAATTAGGTGTTTTCAGAATATTGCCTATAAATCCAGAGCTGGCCTACTCTACATTCCCTCCAGTACAACCAGTGCGGTGATAGTTGTATATGAATTAGTTAAGCTTCAAACATGTTTCTCTTCTGAGCCTCTCTTTCTCATCCCCCTTAACACCATATACTCCTCATTAATCAGAAAAAGAATTATCTGTATATTTCTTCTTCTCTCCTCGTAGATTTTCTGATTTCCTGTCCCTGGACAAAGCCATTCAGCTAAATAAAAACTCTGTTGATTGGATCTGATGAGTCCTTCACAACTGTGCATGGTCAACCACGGGGATCATTTTTTCACCATCTTAACATTATCTGCTTAATGATAGTTACGAAGAGGAGCTGAAGTGGAAGGAGTGGGGGATGGAAGACTTGAAATCGAGCTGGCTATAAGGGTTTTGACCAGACCACCTAGGTATCAAACTAGGTGAGAAAGAACACAATGAAAAAGCTGAAGGAGATACACAAACCTCTCTTTATATAGTGTATATTTTTAGCCACCATGGTCTAAAAGTTTTCCTTTCAGTGCATATTGGAAGTGGCCAAAAACAGAGGTATTTGAGAGCAGAGATAACCAAACCTGTGATGGAGGGACAGCTTCAGGCCTAAGCATGTGACATGTCAAATGGACTGCACAGCATTATCCATTTGGCTGAGCAGGGAATGCCCATATTCATCCCAATTATACAATCACTTATGCGTGATAAAAACATTGATGCGATCGGTCAAGAAAGGTAATGTGACTATATGACATATTTTCATAGCATGTGACAAGTTGCCAGTGAGTTCACATGTTGATAGTGTAGCAATAAACTCTGCTGGATTACAAGTTTAAACAATAAATCAATTAGAAAAGCCTACCTTGCAAACCTACTGGTGTTGATATTGACCAGTATATGGCTGTGACTCACACCACATACTTTTTTCTTCTAAGGTACAGTATTATGGTCCCAATTTATAGTTTGCGGGAGGGGATAATCCATTGTAATGGCAACCTACTACCCTCTCCACTAAACTGAAGGTCTGCCCACCCCTTTTGTAGTTGAGCTGACCTTTAGTATGTCGACAGTGGAGACTACTCCTTCTTCACCACCAACATACACTTCTGACAGCATGACAGAGTAAAGGTCATTGGAGGTTTGGCCATTAATTTGCCCACTCTATTTAGAGCGGGCAGTCAAATGGTCAGTTCTCACTGTCCCCGAATGCCAGGTAATCCTGGTGGTAAGGGACAGTGGAAACTGAAAAATTATCTCCACACCATGAGAGAAAAGCCCCATGGTGAAGGGGTTCATTATTTTTTCATTTTCAAATAGAAAATCCTGCTTTGGATAACACGATTCGGTATCTAGTTTCCCAAACCAAACTCCGCAATAGGACCTTGACAAGCCAGAACTGCTTGTCTCAGACAAACTCTTTTCAAGGCATATATTTCATAGAAGCAGGCACAGCTTTATTTTATGATATGCACATGATGAGACAAGTAATATTTAGCCACCAGAAGGTGGCCTCTTATGCTGGAGGTGCCACCAAATGTGTACCAGTATATTGTTTTTATTTTGAATGTGTTCTTGCTACCACAAAACAAGAGAAAGGCCCTGCAAAACATTTGTGACCCAAGCTCTACAATAGCTTCTAAGAGGCCTGTCACAACCTGCCCTCGAAGACACTACATAGCTTGGACTGCAAAGCCACATCTACCCTGGAAAGAGTCTGTCATATTGACCACAATCCTAGAGATGAGGGTTCAATCTCTACCTTCAGTGAGCAAAAAATAATATGGCATGGTGGATTTACCCAAGGAGCTCTTTATGGGTCCACATTGCAATGGTGAGTGGTTTATAGCTAGCATTGCCATAAAAGTAAAACAAGGTGGTAGCTTTTCATGTATTTGGCAGCAATTTATGGTGTCTTGGATTTCTTCGGGATACTTGTGGAAACTTGCTGAAGCACCTCTACTATCACAAACGCTCTATATTTTGAACATAGGTTAAAAAAATGCAAAATAATTCACACATAATTTATTAGCAGTTCAATGTGAAAGAGTTAATTGCATCTCCAGTATTACTCCAGTAAATGTAGCACATAGGATTTAAATGTGCTGCTATATGCAAATTAGATTGGTACTCTTCACCCTAAAGTTCTGAAAGTAGTATAAGCAACATCTAAGACCAGGTGCAAAAACACATTCCTCCACCTACCTAAAGCCAGAAATGACAGAGTGAAATTAATTTAGAACACACATGTAAGCAGATTGTTAAATGTACCAAACAATAAAAAAAACATACAAAATAAATTAGGTTACATCATGTTAATGTTACAGAATGTCAATATTAAAACTTTGACTCCTGCAAAAGTAGGAGAGTCATCTGGTGTTGTTTTGTAATGGTTGTGTGAAGAAGGTATTATGAATGTATTGGACATGAACAGCAGAGATTAAATCGAATTGTGAATAGGCAAAATATGCATACAAGAGCAATTTACAGAGAACTTATTCAAGCATCTGTACTAAGATTAGCCAATGCGTATATGAAACACTTCTCTGCTACCAGGGTCAGACTGGGAACCAAAAGCAGCACTGGAAAAGTTTGTGAGACCAGCCTTTATAGTGTACGTAGCGAGTGAGCCTGACCACTGCAAGTTGGGCTTTGGGTGGTCTTTACAATACCATTTTTATTATAGAATCTTGTTCAATCATTGAATAGATGTCTAGAGATTGGAGACAATACTGCATGACTCAGTGACTGCATGAAAGGTTGGATGCGAGAGTGGATGAATTAGTTGAAGAGTGGATGAGAATTAAACACAAAGTATTATAATTTGATCTAACATGGGGGAGAGAAAGAGTTAAATCTGTAGTGGCTTAATTGCACAAAGTGAAATAGGAAAGCCTTGCACCAATCTCAGCTTCCACTTGACCACATTGCGTGAGCCCAGCCAATTACTTTTTCACAGTGCCTCCTTTTACTTCATTATCACATGACAGCACTGTTGAGATTGTCAATCACCTTGCATGGCCATGTACATGCATGCATACCCTCAGTGCCCCAACTGTAATGATGTCTGGATTCCTAATGCTGTATTTTGTTGCCATGGGCAAACCCAGATCATGCGTGTGCACCATGACCTAGGCCTGTCTCACAGATTGAGGTCTTATTGAACCTGGAGGGGGGGCCCAAAGCGCAACCCTCATAATGGTGAAAGGCTACTGCCTATGCCAGAAGATAAGCAGCATGAGCGTGGTGGTGGCAGCATACCGTGTAGTGATCAGTAGGACTGAACAGGGCCTTTTGACCTGAGTCCCTGGATTGAGGCCTACAGGTTAATTCATTTAAAGTTCTGCTTCTGTGTGGCCTACATTGGGTGTGTGTGTGGTGCTGTGCAGTATGTGTGTGGTATACATCTGCTGGGTGTATGTGTACCTGTGAATGGTACAATACAGGAGTAATTCAGTACTAGTCAGTGCATGAATTCTACATGCATGTGTTGGGTTTATGTGTGCCTGTGACTAGTACAATACATGAAGGTTGTAGTGCTGCACAGTGTGTGTTAATTGTATTCAAATGCTGGTTGTAGCTGTGCCTGTGAGTGGTTCAATACATGGAAGATTCTGGATTCCATTTCAGGAGACCCAGGATTGAATGAAGAAACATGAGAGATAGAGGACTTCCCCCAGACATAATTGTGTATTTCTGCATTCCTGTAAGTTGGGTGGGACACACAAGAAGAAGGGAGAGCCAGGCTCTCCAGTACACTTCAAAAGGTGCTCTTTGTTCCAGAGAAAAGTAACCAGGAAGGGGCCTGGGCACCTACTAGGAAGAAGATGGGGCGCATTAAAGAATAATAAACAGTAAGTCCGGGGCCTTGGGGAAACCTTTTTCCAATGTAGCAAACCTAATTTTGCGATTCGGTAACCTGTTACGGAATCGCAAAATGGGTTTGCGAATCGGTATTAGGAAGGGGCGTGTTTAGGGCGTCCCTTCCTAATACTGAATCGTATCAGTATGTGTGAATGTTTTGTGACTGCAATTGCTGTCGCAAAACATTTGCATTTTACCACCTACTTCAACTAGGTGGTAACCGTTTGCACATGGGAAAGGGACCCTTACCCCTCTGTGAATGTTTGTAAAACCATTTTTAAGAGCAGGAAAGGGTCCCACAGACCACTGCCTGCCCTTAAAAAATTTAAAGAAAATTTTTCATTTTTATTTTGGTAAAGCATTTTGTTTTCCTTTAAGGATAACGGGCTGCTTTACAAAAAAAAAGATTGCTTTATTTAACAGAAATCAGGGACATGGAGGTCTGCTGATCTCAGCAGGCCACCATCCCTTTGATTTTTAGGTCTTGCCTGACCCAGCGCATGCGCTGGTCTGGCGAGACTTATTGAGAGGGCTCCAAAAAGTGTACCAGGCCAGCCTAGAGCTACAGTGAATGTGCGCGGGCGCGCGCGCCACGCTTTACCGCCATTACTTTCACTTTAGCGGCCGCATGGCCGCTTGGCATAGCCAATAGGTCTCGCTTTTGGAACCTTATAAGTATTTAGTTATACACTTATAAGGTCCCAAAGGCAAGACCTATTGGCTATGCCAATGCTTGTTGCAATTTCTAGGGGGTCACAAATTGACACCTACCTCATTAATATTCATGAGGTAGGTCATTTGCAACCCCCTAGGAATCGCAAAAGGTGTACTATACACCTTCATACATTGCATTTTGTGATCCCCTAATTGCGAATCCTTGTGATTCGCAATTAGGGAATCGCAAAATGCTATCTTGATACACCTGGCCCTAAGGCTCTAAATAACATTTGGTCTCTGAAAATGGACTGTAAGAAGGGGAGCTTGAGACCCCCAAAAATTGTCAACCGTCAAGCAGCCAGTCGAGCTGTGCGAGGAGAAGAAGCTCTACAAAACTTCTGTCTGGGATCAGGACTGGTGGTCAAGGCCTGCTTGTCTCCCAGCTGGGTGAGGGGACATCACCCAGGGAATCCAAGACCACCTGCTTTGGAGCACCATTGCCAGCCTGCTTGCCCAAACCAGTGTGCCCTGTGAGGAAGAGAAAAGCATTGGAAGTAGCAAGGTCCAGAGGGAGAATCCTACTGAGTGGATTGTCAAAGTGAGGTGTGATGTGACCACTCCTGCACCAATCAGGTCATTGCCTTTGTGCAGGGAAAAGTCAGTGACCTCCATATGTCAAAGGAGGGCCACCGTGAGGTGAGCTGTAGCAAATGCTGCACTGAACAGTGACCCTGTACACCAGATGGGGCAACCCTGAAGATTGCTGCTATGCTGAGAGGGCCATACCCCATGTGCAGAGGAGGAACGGTGACCTAGTATGCTCAAGGGGGCCAACAAGACCAGGCAAGAAGCGCGTTGCATTTACATTTTGATAGTATGCAATGCTCCTTTTTTCATAAAAAGCAAGTATTTGACCTGACAATAATTTAATGCTATAGTGCATATTTTGAGTTGTGTGCCTGTGTTCACCCTCCATGTCTACCTAGGCTGCAAGAAGCCTTGGACCGCTTGACCCGCTCTACTGCTGAGGAGACAAGTGCTTTAGGAGTACCTGGCCCAGTTACTCAGGATCCATAGGAGGACGGATGCCGGGACAATAGATGTAAAAGGCCTCAACTTCCCAGTTGGGTTCAGTAACCCCTGATTTCGAATTGGCCTCCTGGACAGGGTTCTTACAAGCACCTTTAGATATTTCCGTGCAGGTTGTGCCCTGCACAAAAACAAAAGACTGTAGTGACACTCGATCCACAGTAACACCGTAGGCCACATATAGGTGGGAAAACTGACTTTCCCCATGGCTCACTAATATGTAGTAGTGGTGGAGGGCCATGAATGTTTTAAAGTTCATGATTAGAATCCCTCCTGACAATTGTCACCTAATGCAATAGTATAATTCAATACACTACACTGCAATGTGTTGCAGTGACCACATTTTAAAGAAAAATGCTGTTTTGAATTTTGATCTGTCTTAATCATATATGTCCTGGACTCTCTCAACCAAGCAACAGCAGACCCCTCTCCACCCATCCCCCTGAATGTCAGCACTGCTCATGGCGACCGTGCCGGAGACAGGAACTTAACAAATGCAAAAATGAATAGTTTTGAAGTGAACGTTCTCTCACTGGCACGCTTTAAAACCATTTGTTTTGTGTTAGAAATGGGGACCTCTAGTTGTCAATGGTTTGCACCTTTGTCCAAATAGGGACCCTTCTTACTAGTCAGAGTAAGGGGGTTACACTTCTAAAATAACCCCTGCTCACCCCCTTGGTAGCTTGGCATGAGCAGACAGGTTTATCTCAGAGACAGAGTGAAAAGCATTTGTGCATGCACACAGTAACACAGTGTAAACACTACAATTTACGGAAAACCCAGAGGCAGTGTACTAAATTAGATTTTAGCAAATTACCTTGTACAAAAATAAAGGCAAGCTTTATATTCACTTAACAGATTCACAACTTAAATGTAGTGCCTTTAAGGAGGTGTCAATTAGAAATAGTGCTGCCTTCGCGGCCAAAGTCACCAAGAGAGTTGTAAACGACCAATTGACCGTATTCATCAAAGAGAACTCCATCCTAGACGCCTCCCAGTCCGGATTCCGCAGCAACAACAGCACCGAGACCGCCCTCCTTGCCACCACTGACGACATTCGCATGCTACTCATCCAGGGACACAATGCGTCTCTCTGCAGCCTTCGACACCGTTTCACCTTACACGTTCTCGCTGCCAGACTTCATGACGCAGGGATACAAGGAGCTGACCTCTACTGGATCCAATCCTTTCTCTCCGGCAGAACCAAAAGGATCAGACTCCCGCCCTTCCTCTCCCAACCCACCGATATCAAGTGCGGAGTACCCCAAGGATCATCGCTCAGTCCCACGCTCTTCAACATTTACATGGCCCCCTCGCCACCATTGTCAGACAGCATGGGCTCAGCATTGTATCCTATGCTAACGACACCCAGCTCATCCTCTCACTCACAAAGAATCCCGAAGACACCAGACTCTGCTTCCAGAAAGGAATGAAGAATGTGGCGGCCTGGATGAAAGACAGCTGCTTGAAGCTCAACTCAGAGGAGACCGAGGTCCTCATCCTCGGACCCTGCACCGCCGCCTGAGACAACACCTGGTGGCCCCCTGCCTTCGGGAACCCACCCACCCCTACAAACCACGCACGAAACCTCGGCATCATCCTCGACTCCTCCCTCTCCATGAACCTCCAGATCAACGCCATCGCACCCACTAGTTTCAACTACCTGCGTATCCTCCGTAACACCTTCAAATGGATCCCCCCGACTGCAGAAGGACCGTCACCCATGCTCTCATAACCAGCAGACTGGACTACGGCAACGCCCTATACACCGGAATCAACAGCACTCTTCTACATAAACTCTAAACCATCCAGAATGCCACAGCCAGACTCGTCCTCGGGACACTGCATCATGAACACATGACCCAACACCTACAAGACCTCCACTGGCTCCCCGTCGAGAAGAGGGTCACCTTCAAACTCCTCACCCATGCCTACAAATCCCTCAACAACATCGGACCCAAATACCTCAACGAGAGAGTAACCTTCCACGTACCCAAGAGGAACCTCCGCTCCGCCAACCTCGCCCTGGCAGAGGTCCCCCGCATCCACATCCGCAGAAACAGAACAGGCGGGAGAGCCTTCTCCTACATCACAGCTAAGACATGAACGAGCTCCCTGTGATCATCAGACGCTCCTCGACCCTGCACACGTTCAGGAAGGACCTCAAGACCTGGCTCTTCGACTGATCCGGTGCCGCCCCCACCCCCCACCCCCCAGTGCCTTGAGACCTTTACAGGTGAGTAGCGCGCTTTATAAACACATGATTGATTGATTGATTGATTGATTGATTGATTGATTGATACAGCTTGTCCCATGGGCACTGAGAGAGATGAAATTTAAATCTTGACTTTCCTTTAGGGATAGGCATCTGAGAAAAATTGAAATAGAAGGGTATAAATAAGGTTAAAAAAATATGACTCATCAAGAGGTCCAAGATGCAGGAACTTTGCCTTTGGTTGCTTGCATACCCATTCAGAAGAAACATAGCCGCCTAGCAGTTTGCGTTGGACTATACCTGTAAGGAAGTGACAATACTCATTTGATAGTATTTGTTTGCCCCCTATCTGTCATGTCACAGACAAGACAGAAAGTCCCTTTAGTGGCAAACCCAAGAATGATTTACAGAGATGGGCCCTGTGTTCAGGATTATAGCTTCTATTGATTACGAATGGATGCAGTAGCAGGACACTTCCCCACCCTTCTTCGAAATCCACTTAACATGTTGAAGAGTACAAGAAGGTACCACTAATGGACTCAAAACCACCAACAGAATTTCCTCCAGACCTGACTGAGTAGATATATATATACAATTAACTCCATCATGACAGTCAGTAACATTGCACTTCCTTCTAAAACTACTAACCGTCCTATTTATGTTACTGGGATGTTATGCTTTGACAGAGTTTTTTATCTTTTTCTAATGAGGAAAATATTTAATAGCAGGAGCCTGTTAGATTTGGGGGTCTCTAGTTGGCAATGGTTTGCACCTTTGTCCAAATACGGACCCTTGCGTCTAATCATGGTAAGGGGCTACACTCCTAAAAAAAACCTGCTCACTCCCTTGGTAGCTTCGCATGAGCAGGCAGGCTTATCTCAGAGCCAGTATGTAATGCATTTGTGAACACATACAGTAATACAGTGAAAACACTACAAATGGACACCACACAGGTTTAGAAAAAAATTAGTAATCTTTACAAGACTTAACACAAGACCAACAACAAAAATCCACAATACTGTATCCAAAATAGACTTAAAAATAGTAGGAAATAGCTTAGTTCACTTTAGATTGCAAATGCAACACTCTACTCTCAAACTACCTTGGATGCGCAACGCAAAACAAACAAAAGGGTCGCAGGGAAGGTGATGTGTTGGTTCCTTACACTCATGGGAGTGGATGCGTCGGTTTCTTACTGCTGCACAGGGGAGTTGATGCTCGCTTCCTTACAGTATGAGGAGGTGATGCGTCGGTTTCTTACTGCATTTCGATGTGATGGCACTCCGGTGCCATGCGACAAAATGGCGTCTTGGTTACAATGCGACAACGTAGATGCGATGCATGCACGTCTGACAGCCGTGCGGCGACTCGGTGATCTTCTGAGCCGCAACAGGCCCTGCGTCACGGTTCTTCGGTGATGAGACGGCAACATCTGCAGCAGCGGTACCCTTCTCCGGTGATGCAATGGCGGCAGCAGCGGCACGCTTCCTCGGTGATGCGATGGCAACTGCTGCTCCGGCTACACGCTTCTCGTCGTTGAATCAGACTTCCAGCTCCAATCAACAAGCAGTCTCTCAGAAGGCCCAGCACAACAGCAGGCCCTTCATTTCCCAGCAAGGGAATTCAGGGGGGAGCCGGTGGTGAAGTCTTTTATCCCTGAGACTTCAGGCAGGAGGCAAGCACAGTTTAAGCCCTTGGAGATTCTTCTTCAGGATGATGAAAGCACACTCAGTCCTTTTCACCTTTCTTTGCAATGAAGCAACCACTGCAGGCCAACACCCAAACACACAGCACAAGGGTAGTCTCCTCCTTCAGCTTCCTGGTTCTTCTCCTCAGCAAAGGTTTGTCTTGATTTCCAGAAGTGATCTAAAGTTCTGGGGTCAGGGTCCTCCTTTTTATACACACAATTCCTTTGTCTCTGAAGGCAGAGAGTGTCTGTACCTAGTCCAAACCAGTTCTGGTTGCATTCTGCCAGTGCATAACTTCTTCCTTTTTCAATGTGGGCCAGCATCATCAGATGCACCACAGGAGGTGGAGCCAGCATTGTGGAAGGCAGGCACAGCCCTATTCAGGCCCAGGTGCTACTTATCCCACCACTCCCAATGCAGATAGGTCTATTCAGCCCAGTGCTGACTCACCTTGTCTCCTGGAGCCACCCAAGCCCCTGTCACTCACAAATCAGACATGGAATACACAACCTAGCAGAGGCAGGCTGGATGGTTAGGCAAGAAAGTACCTATTTCTAAAAGTGGTATTTTCAAAAACAGAATGTTAAAATCTACTTTACTAAAAGGTGTATTTTATCATTCTGAGTTCAGGCATACTAAACTCGTATTCCTACCTTGTTCCCTGGGTCTGTTAGGATTATAAGATGGTATAATCAAACTGCCCATTCTGTCCTAAGGGAGCAGGTAGCTTTGCAATAGTGAAAAACGAAAATGGCTGTAATTCACTATCAGTACATGCCCCACACTTCAGGGCATGTCCTACCTTTCACATACAATACACACTGCCCTTGGGCCTACCTTAGGGGTGGCTAACATGTAGAAAAGGGAAGGTTTGGTGACTGGCAAGTGGGTGCACTTGCCAAGTCGACATGGCAGTCCCAGACTGCACGGAGGCTCTGCAATGGCTGGCCTGAGCCATAGTTTACAAGCTGCTCCGGTGGGTGGCACAATCAGTGCTGCAAGCCCACCCGCAGCATTTGATTAACAGGCCCTGGGTATACATGGTGCACTGGACTAGGGTCTGACAAGTAAACCATATAAGCCAATCATGGGGTCACTAATCCATTACATCAATTCAACATAGGGAGCACTTGCATTGTGGCACTGAATAGCAGTGGCACAGTGCCCAAAGCATCTAGAACTGCAAAACATGTAGCAAAAATACAGGAGGCAACAGCAAAAAATGAAGGGAGACCCAAACCAATGGTGCCAGGTCTAACAGAGTCTAATCACGATTGTCCTCCATTTTGGATGTACGCTGTGCACCAGCAAATTTGGGCTAGCTTATCCACAGTTTGCGCCCAGTTATAGAAGAAGGGGGTAAGAACACAAATAGCACATGTTCTTCCCCATTCCTGTATGCGCAAACAGAGCATTTGCGCTACTTGCTATCAGAACTGGTTAAGATTTTCTGCAGCCGCAAATTGTGGGTACCAACACCCGTAGTTTGCATACCTTACATAATCCTGTTTCGGATGTAAACGAGAGTAACAGGGTCATCTTGATTAAGGCCTAAGTGGACATTTTACTAGGCTATGAAATTAGTAGCCAATTAGCTTCAAGCGGGGGCTCATGTGTTTTGTTCCCTCGTTTACACGTATTTGTATTGATTACATTTCCCTAAATTGTGTACACATCAGTCACAGCAAATTGTTTACAAGTTATTAGTCTGAACTGCTAATGTTTAAAATTATATAACATAAAGTCACTTACTCACGAGAGGGGTAATTGTAATTTCCAATAGTTTTAGTGGGTGGTTGCAGGTGCAAAATCAAATGAATTTTCAGGAATTCAAATTTCTCCTGACACATTGCTCTTTCTGGGTATCTAAACTTCATACTTGAAACCTATTGCCAACCTATCTCGGATACCAACCTAGCCCATTACTCACAGGGTGAGCGGCAAACCTAAAAACGTTCATGGCCTTGATTACATCGGCCGGTGGTTTCTCAGCTTGAAAATATTGCTGAGACTTCCTGCTCCACGGATGAAACAAATACATTGTTATATTGCGGGACAAACAATCACATCCTCAACAAGGTGATATCATTAAAACACAGGCCTACGGTGTTGACCTGCCGCATTTACCAATCCCGCTGGTGCTCTGGAGGTAGCTGAAGTGCTGTAATTTATATTTCAGGGTCAGTTCAGTCCACACGTTGTGCGAGAATATGGCACATAAACTCCAGCAAGAACAGGCCAGCGAGGAGCCGGGAGTAATGTGTTTCAGCTCTTTCACAGAGAGCTCACGCAAGGCACGCTTACGTGCCTCTGTAGGTAAGTGCTGGAGAAAATGCTACTTTATCAAAGGTTCCTGAGGCCTGCAACACCACAAACAAACATGCAAGGCCACATAGATCAAGGCCGATTTAGTTGAAACCAGTCTATAATGCCTACAGTTTGCAGGTCACGAGCATGTAGATGTTTTCTTTTTATTTCTAATACATAGGTCACAATATATGTTGTTTGAACTTTGGGGTTTCAAAAAGATTCTTGTCTCAAAAAAGACCTATATATCATAACTTAACGAAATGTAGAATTTGAACACAGTGGTGGACTGGGAGTCAAAAGCAGCCCTGGAAAGGGTGTTTATTCCAGCACCGAGTGTAGCGACTGGGTAGTGTATATAACTCTACCCATGAGGATTTTGGGTAAGGGGATGGGTCAGCTTTTATATATGTCTACATGAAAATTGTGTGTGTTTCCTCAGAGCTGGTTGTGAGGCTCAAAAGCTGATGATCCTTCCATCCCTAAAAGCAGCCCCTTGGTAATCAACCCACTCTAGATTTTCCCTGTGTCCTCTATGGCCTATCTAGAACTGTTTGGAGCCTACTTCAAATGCCGGCTTGAGGAGAGTAGATGGGAGCATCTCTTTCTGTGCCATCTGTGTGCCCCATGTTTTTACTAAGCGCACTGAATTGCTTTTAAAATCTTTTGCTGAATGTGAAAAACGGTAATGGCAATTGAACAAAAATCTCTCCACACACGTCTTTTTATAGAGATGAAACTACTTATTTCATATGATCCACCCCATAGAGTTGTTTTAAACAAAATGTATTTAGAAATCGATTTGGAAATAGAAAAAGAGAAAGGGAGAAGGGGGAAACACAGATGCCTTAGAAGACTTGGATTAGTAAGAATCATCACCATAGGATATTTATACAGGAGGTCATCTTTACTGATATAATTTAAAGCAGGTCAGACACAAATCGTATTCCCATATAGACATCATTGGCAAAACAGTAGATTGAGTCAAATAAAACAAGGCACCAGTCAATGCAAAACCAACTAACCACGAATGCAAAGCACTTTTATAAGTGGTCCATCAGGCAGTAGCTCCATCCTCTCTTCTTTCACACTCTTTGCAAATATAAAAAGCTATTGATAAATACTGCATTGAGAAGTTTGACTACATCTAAAAAAACACTGATAGCAACAAAAACCCTACGGCGCATGGATACCTTTACAGGCGGTTAGCTGCAGTCTATAAATTCACATAACATACTGACATTGACATTCAAACATCCCCTGGAATTCACCCATAGGTATTTCCTTGAGCTCTTTGTCTCAAACAAAACTAGTCAACATCAATAAACCTCTCAAAGCCACCTTTTATTAGCAGTAATTGTCCCCATCCCTACCACTAACCTTCGTCACATCCAGACCTTAAACCCACCACAATACCAAAACACACAACAACCACCCCCACCTATTTCAAGAATGAAGATCTTCTACCTCTCCTAAAAGAAAACATAGTTGACACATAGATACACACAAGTTACTGCTTGATCACTCACCACCCCATCATCAATTTCTAACAAAGAATGCTAGAAATACAGTTCTAAGGCTACATAAACAAGTGAGAAAATGTCAACATATGAATTAGGATATTTCTCTCACTGCTGCAAGTAAGCATGACCATCACCTCTTTTCATCCGACAGCCCTTATTAGTTGCTGAGGGGTCAGATCAGGAGAGGGAGGAAGGAGCCCTCGCGTTATTGCATCACGTCGCTAAAGGTAGTAGCAGTGGCGGGAGACTAAGAGAGCAAACCTAATCTCTTGTGAAGTTAAACAAGTTGGGCTTTATCTCCTCCTGTGCCTCACTTTAGCTAGCATTAGATTCACAGAGAACTTCCTGCATGTTCTTCTGGCGTGGTGAACAATTCAAAATGATGTCTAGTGGCTCAAATTGTTTCATTATTAAAGAATCAAAAAGGGATTGAAAATACAATTTTTTTCCTTTAAAGTTGGTAACTACTAACAGAGATTCCTAAACAACTGATAAGTGTATTTTTACATGCCACCCAAGGGTAGAAGCAAAGGGGCAGATTTACTGATATTTGGCGCAAGGCAGCAATACATCTTGCTATGCTGTGCCATGCTGCGTCAAGTGGGGAGGGCAGGAATGTGCCATATCTACTAAGATGTGGTGAAGTCCCCCTTTCCCTCTCTGCTGGTGCACTTGTACCTGCCAAGTGCCAACTTAGGCATCCTTGCACCATGGTTTAATGGTACCAGTGTTACTAACAGGATTGTTTTTTCCTGCACAAAACAATCCTCTGAATCTTTTTCTATTTCTATGTGGGCTGCAGAATTCAGCACACATGGAAAGAGGAATAAATTAGGAGAAATAAACATATTCCTCCTCATTACGTTTCCCTTGGGAAGGCATACCATTTTGGTACATTTCCAGATTTACGAGTGTTAGTATATCTGGGAATGTGCCAAAAACAATGGGTGGATGCGTGGGAACACCCATTTTCACCCATGGAATGCCTTCCCAGGGCAGAGTAACGCAAGGCTTTGCCTTGCTTTACTCCAGATTTACTATACTACCCGGAGCCATGCAAGGTGGATCTGAGTGGCATAGTAAATCTCACTTAGGGGCTTGTGTTGCTCTTGCGTCACCTTGTGAAATGCAAGACCAAAACAAGCCCTTTATAAATCTGGCCCCATATCCTGTATACTTTATTGACATTTTGGCTTAGCAACAATTGGAGACAGCTTACTTAAATAATTTGTAAATACAGCTTATAAGAAATTGGGTTGTTAGTTGTTCAGGATGGTGCAGAGCATGAATATCGACGGAGAAATATCGTGGAGAAGAAACATCGACAACAAAATTATAGTTGACAAGCATATCGACTGACAGGTGAGTAATATCGATTACAAAAATATCGACGTTTTAAATATCGTTTACAAAAATATAGTTGACAAAAATAGTGCATTATTAATAATGTTAGGTATTTTAGTGTTTTAATGAGAATTGTTTGTTATTTTATTATATGTTTTAAATTTGAGTAGGTATTAATTTATTTTAAGTATAATTTTGCGTTTTTAGTTCTGTAGCGGGTTGTGGGTTTATAGGGGAATAGGGTGGGAAGTAATTTAATTATATAGATTTAATTAACAATTTATAGTAGTTAATACATGTTTTTTTTTAATTGAATTTTGCGTTTTTAGTTCCGTAGTGGGTTGTGGGTTTATAGGGGAATAGGGTGGGAAGTAATTTAATTATATAAAATGTATTGAATAATTATTATGTATAATTGTGAATTTATAGAGTTAAATGTGTTAATTGATTAATTAATAATTGTTTGATAATTAGTTGTTAATTAATTCAATTTATCAATTAAGAAATAATTATGTTAATTGTTTAATTAATTGTAGGTGTGTGCTGTGGTGTTTATATGTGTAAATGGTGGGAAGGGTGGTATGTAATTAATTTTTTATTGATTAATTATTCAATATTTTTACAATAATTCCCATTAGTTAATTAGTAATTATTTATTGTAATTGTGTAATTAATTTTAGGTGTGTGTTGTGTATATTATAGTGTTAATTAATGTGTTATTAATGATTTTTGTGTTATCTTTGTTAATAATAATATATTTAAATTTAAATTATAATTATGTTAATATTGGAAAATAAATATAATAAAAATTGTGATTTTTGTTTTTTATTGTTGTAGGATCCAGCGCTTCTACTGTTGCACTCACTGGAGTGGGAATAGTAATTTTTACCCCTCTGCTATCCTGTGCTTTCCCTACTGTTGCACTCACTGGAGTGGGAATAGTAATTTTTACCCCTCCGTTATCCAGCGCTTTCCCTACTGTTGCCCTCACTGGAGTGGGAATAGTAATTTTTACCCCTCCACTGTCCAGCTCTTTCCCTACCGTTGCACTCACTGGAGTGGGAATAGTAATTTTTACCCCTCCACTATCCAGCACTTTCCCTACCGTTGCACTGACTGGAGTAGGAATAGTAATTTTTACCCCTATGCTATCCAGCGCTTTCCCTACTATTGCACTCACTGGAGTGGGAATAGTAATTTTTACCTCTCTGCTATCCAGCGCTTTCCCTACTAATGTGTTTATTTTGTTATTAAATGTATGTTTTATTCTTTTTTTAATAGTTTAATGTGTTAATTAAATATTTTCTTTTATATTAAATTATTTATATAGGTGTATATTTTATTTTTATATAATTTAAAAAGTTTATAAATTAAATAAAGCTAATAGTTAATAAAATACATTTAAGTAAATATATGTATATGTACACTTTTTGTGTTTATATTTATTAAATTAAGTTTATTTGTTGTAATTAGTTAAAATATATATTAAATTTAGTTTATGTTAACAATATTAATATTATTTAATTAATTTTATTTAAGTTATGTAATTTTTTTAAGTCGATATTTTTTACTTCTATATTTTTTACATCGATATTTTGTGTCGCTACTATTGTACTTACCTGTTTAAGTATAGGGAGTCAATATTGTTGTACTCAATATTTTTACATAGATATTTTTTTCATCAATATTTTTGACATCAATATTTAAACATGGAACTGTTCAGAATGTGAGGCCTGTGCGATTATTAGGTCCAAAATTCCCACTTTGGATCCGATTCCGATTCCGACCGCAAAACGTACCGACCGACACGGACCTGGAATGGAGACCGACTGACACTGACCGGCGCCGTACGACCCGTGCAGTACGATGCAACGCGTGTGAATTACAACCGACACGTACGGAATACAAGCCGTACGACCAAACCGTAGGGAAAACAGTGATTCACCAGGAAAACCGACGCAAGTTGCACCGACCGACACGTACCAGGAATGAACCCGACCGACACGTACCCGAGCTGTCCGATCCGCGTAGTACGATGTAATGCGTGTAAACCCAGACCGACTCGCACGAAGCCCAAGCAGCATTACCGACACGCACAGAAAACAGGGACCTCAAGCAAAAGACATCCCAGCAACCGATGCGTATGAAACACCGAAGAAAGTCAGCGGGAATGAGCTGGAGAAGCCCGCACGAGCCAACATCAGCGTCCGTCTCGGTCAGAAGAACGTCTCCTTCATGCCTAGAAAACCCAAAGGAAAAAATACAAAAAAAGGACCAAACACGCAATGACAAAGCCAATAAATATCCCCCCAAAAAAACTGAAACAAAGACACACCCACAACTGCACCTATATAAAGGACATCAATCACTACCATGATCCTTTGCAAGTAGGAGACAACAGCCAGCAGAAAACACCATAACACAGCAACCACAGACACACTCACAACTCACAACTCACAAAAATTTCACACCATTAGCACCTCACCAAAAGCACACACACATACAGCTAGCAAAACCAACACTAACCCACCCTCACTTGCACCCTCACACAGACATCACTCACCACCACCACCCATCACCATGCCCCCAAAGAAGATTTCAAATTTCACAGATGATGAGTTATAAGTGCTGGTAGATGAGATCATCAGAGTAGAGCCACATTTGTTTGGTACATTGGTCCATAGGACCCCCATGTCACAGAAAACAAAGATGTGGGCGAGGATTTTGGACAAGGTGAATGCACAAGCACCAACGTAGCGCACAAAGGACGATATCCAGAACAGGTGTTATGACGTGCACAGGAGGGTCAAGAAACTCATCGAGAAAGATCATGTCTTGAGTCAGCGCACTGGCGGTGGACCTCCTGCCAAACCAGTCTACTTCAGGACCTGGGAGGAGAAGGTGCAGGACATCCTACCACCAGAGAGCGTTCATGGTCTAGCAGACATACCAGAGCCTGGTGAGTACACAAACAACATACTCAATATTGTGTGGCAAGGGGACAGTGAAACCATGCATCATTAGCAAAGCCACAGTAACCAATAGATACTCACCCCTAGATGTGTATGCTAGTCAGACAAACACAATACCTGCCATCTGTGTCATGACATGTTCCAACCTACAAACAAATAGAGCAAGGCAGTGGCACAAAGCCAAATAAACACTGTCAGACAGTTTGCTACCACAAACACACCACCTTACAGTGCATCTCACTGACAGGAAGGAATAGTGGGTATGCAGGTGAAGTGAGTGTATCCAAAAGCTTGATGGGATTTGTAGTCACAGATAATGCTCCCCCTCCAAATTTGCCCATCAAGACCTCTCAGAACCATGCCCACATCACAGGGAGTGGAAAATGACTGACAAGATGGCTGACACTGGGTCCTGCTGTGGGGAGCACAAGGCCCTGGTAGGGCTTGTGCGCCAATCAGAAGCAGGACACCACTGACTGACATCCTGAAAGACAACTTGCACGCCCTCCAATGGAAGCACGTTTCATGGTGGGATGTCTGGCCGGGTGGGAAGGAGGACTGACAGCTCTGACCATACTTAACAGCATGTGGAGACACACACACCCTTCAACACAAACTCCACACAACTCACCGTGTAGAATGCATTGAATCACACCGTAGTGAAATATAGGCCTGGGCTACAATTCTGTTCCGGTCGCGGAAATTGCGATAATTTGACATTTTTGCGTTCCGCAGAGAGCGCGAAAATGTCAAAATTTCCGCAATCCACATTTTACCGGAAATTTTTTGCTTGCTCGTGCTGTAAAATAATACATTCTTGCGTGCGTGCGATCGCCTTACCTGAATCCCCGCGTTTGCCAACAAGTTTTCCAGATCCGGTTGCGTTCTCCATGAGATTTTGGATTGTTGGTAGCCATTTGCTCTGTCTCGCGACAGTTCGCGCCCGCAGTGACGTCATTCGTCATGCTATCACGTCTTTCTTCTCGCGATCATGCACCGCGAGACAAGTGAAAACAAGATGGCCGCGCCCGCGAGCAACCACATGGGTAAGTTGGCGAGCTGCAACCATGCAGAAAATACCGCGAACGGGCGGGAAAAAAACTTCCGCATCTTCGCGATATTGCCGCGTGTTTGCGGAGATTTTTAAAATTTTCGCGATAATTTGCGAAAGTGAATTTCGCAAATTCCGCCCACCCCTAGTGAAATATCAGCCAAAGATACACTGTGCTGGATGCTGCTGTGTGAAGCACTGGGGCTCACTTTGGACTTGTAGCCAAACAAACACAAGGACTTCACAGTCAGCCATCCTGCCATTGCTGTCACACCCCCTCACAGGGAAGCAGAGTCAAGAGGAAGGAAGTATGGGCATGCTGGGAAGCAGTGGCGTAGCTAGGGGGCGATGGGGGCGGTCCGCCCCAGGCGGCACTATTTTGGGGGCGGACAAAGGCATTCAGATAAGGCTTTCTTGCTTTCGTGGACAATCGGGGACGGGCAGAGAAGGAATAGGACTCGGGCAATTTCCTCTTCTTTTTTGTGCTGGCAGCTGTCCCCCCCTCTCTTCCTATTATTCCCCCTCTTTCTGTCTTGCTCCTCACTTACTGAAAACTGTAACTTGAAGAAACGGTTCACAACCTCTTTCCTTCTTTCATTTAGTTGCTTCCCTGTGAAATGGATCCAAAAAAGAAAAACACTCTTGTCTTGCGGGAAATGCCCTTTTTCTGAAATTTTTCTATTCCAAAGTGCAGCGGTAAGGAGAGAAATAGAAGGTTTTAAATATGAAAAATAAATACATAACTAAATAAAGCAAAACAGAGTGGTTGCAAAGTGGCCAGATTGGTTTTATTCACATCCAAACACATCAGCCTCACTTTACAGACTTTGCAGTGAAGCGCTACTTTTGTTTTCTCGTCTTTCTTTGAACAACATTGTTGTCCCCAGGTGGGGAATGCACCATTCCTGGAGGTACTGCAATACCTGGTTGATGGATGGATTGGAAAACAAAATGTGTACCATGCCACTGTTTATGGATGTGGTCTTTTTAAACCATACTGCTTACGTTTATTAAGGATAGAAGCAATGGACATTGAAACGGTTCCCTTCAATCAATCAATCAACACATTTATAAAGCGCGCCACTCACCCGCGAGGGTCTCAAGGTGCTGAAGGGAGGGGGGGCCGCTACAGCTCGAATAGCCAGGTCTTAAGGTGTTTCCTGAAGGTGAGATGGTCCTGGGTCAGTCGTAGGTGTGCGGGGAGGGAGTTTCATGTCTTGGCGGCCAGGTAGGAGAATGATCTTCCTCCCGTGGTGGTTCTGCAAATTCGTGGGACGGTGGCGAGGGCGAGGCTGGCGGAGAAGAGCTGGTGGGTAGGAGTGTAGAATGAGAGGCGGTAGTTGAGGTATTCGGGGCCCATGTCGTGGAGTGCTTTGTGTGCGTGGGTGAGGAGCCTGAACATGATCCACTTGCTGACAGGGAGCCAGTGCAGGTTTCTCAGGTGGGCAGATATGTGGCTGTGGCGAGGGATGTCGAGGATGAGTCGTGCGGAGGCGTTCTGTATGCGCTGAAAACGTTTCTGAAGTTTGGCTGTGGTTCCTGCGTAAAGGGCGTTCCCGTAGTCCAGTCGGCTGGTGACGAGGGCCTGGGTGACCGTCTTTCTGGTTTCGGTGGGGATCCACCAGAAGATCTTTTGGAGCAGGCGCAAGGTGTTGAAGCATGAGGATGAGATGGCGTTGACTTGTTTGGTCATCATGAGGGAGGAGTCCAAGATGAATCCCAGGTTGCGTGCGTGGTCCGTGGGTGTCGGTGCGATGCCCAGTGCTGCGGGCCACCAGGAGTCGTCCCAGGCGGATGGGGTTTGTCCGAGGATGAGGACCTCCATCTTGTCTGAGTTCAGTTTCAGCCGACTGAGCTTCATCCATTCTGCGACGTCTTTCATTCCTTCCTGGAGGTTGGTTTTGGCGATGGCTGGGTCTTTGGTGAGGGAGAGTATCAGCTGGGCGTCGGCGGGGTAGAAGATAATGTTGAGGTTGTGTTTGCGTGCAATGGCGGCGAGGGGGCTCATGTAGATATTGAAGAGGGTTGGGCTGAGCGAGGAGCCTTGGGGTATGCCACAGAAGATCTTGGTGGCCGCGGAGCAGAACGGCGGGAGGCGGACTCTCTGGGTTTTGTTGGAGAGGAACGAGGTGATCCAGTCCAGGGCTTTTCCTTGGATCCCAGTGTTGTAGAGGCGGGTTATTAGGGTGCGGTGGCAGACGGTATCAAAGGCGGCTGAGAGGTCTAGGAGGATGAGGGCGGTTGTCTCCCCGTTGTCCATCAGGGTCCTGATGTCGTCGGTGGCTGCGATGAGGGCGGTCTCGGTGCTGTGGTTGGCTCGAAATCTTGACTGGGATGGGTCTGTAGATATGTCCTTAACTTTTCAGGTAAAACCACTCGCTGATTTCTGAATAGTGAGTGAGAGATCGTTAAGGTAACCATGTTGTTTCTGCCTACATTTCACATGCTTTACTTAATCTTGCATTCCCTGTGAGTGTTTGCTTTTACTTTTTTTATTTTTAGGCAGCATATTACTCTTATCAAGTGCATAATTTGAATTGAGCCACATCCAAGTGTTTATAGCGGGCATAATTAGGTTGTTGCTGAAGGCAGTGCGAGTTTCTCTCAGTGGGGCAGTATGGTGTTCAGTGGGGGAAAGGATGTGGCACTATGGCCAGAGCTGTCGAATTTGGAACTGGGGAACTGGGTTCAGCCTTCATGACCAGTCCACCAGACCACTCTACTGAGTGAGCATATTCCCATGCTAGACCTTACAAGGCCCCACTAGACCTTGGAAGGCTTGATGTCTTAGCACAAGCAGGTGCACCCTAGTGGTGTCAATTGTGAGTTAACCTTGAAGGCCTGTCCACTACAATCCATGCTGAAGTTCATCTCCAGTCTTGCGGGCAGGCCTACGAAGCAGCACACCCTAGAGCAACAGTGATCCAGTCACTGTGACTCTGTCACTGAGGTCACATGAACCTTGAGCAGGTCAGGGCTGTGCAAACGGTGTGACCGCACTGGGTACCTATTTCGGGTGGGTGCGTAGTGTTTGCAAGTATATTATGGTTTGAAAAAAACTTGCTGCCACCTTCCTGGCCTCCAGCAATTTTCATAAACAATAAAAATGTCATGATACCTTCGGTGATTAATGTTCTTCCAAGAGAGAGATCCGAGTTTTGTCTAGTGGAAGGGTTGACTCCTGGAAAGGTAGCACAGAGGGTTAATACGCCTGCTGCAAAGAACATGTACCATGCAGATCACAAAGTGCACTGCTTTAATGGGGGGACCATGATGAATGGTCATTTAATGTCATCTTTAAATGATGGATCCCTGAACAGTGTCATGTATGTGCATGTTTGCATTGTGCTGAGGGGATTAACGGGTAATTGTTCACGCAGCTCTCTGATGGATGTCACATACGGTTTTTCTGAGTCCCCAGATAGATCATGCAGTCTGTATGTTCTCTTTTGTACTGCCAGTCACTGCCAGTCACCGGTGTATTCAACTGTGTAGCCTTGGACTGTGTCATGTATGTGCATGTAACTTGCATGATCGAGGTAACTATTAGTGGCGATACTATGTGTCTCTCGGTCCTCTTTCAAGTGCTTGCCGTCCTTTTTCCCCAGCAACCCCCCCCCCGCCCCCCCCCAGGGGCGGCAATCTGAGGGATAGCCCCGGGCGCCACAAGCTCTGGCTACACCTCTGCTGGGAAGGGGGGTGTAGCCAAGAGCATGATGGGAGTTGCAGTCACAGACGATCCCCACCCACCCACATGGCCCATCAAGCTCACACTGAACCATGCTTGCCTCACAGGGAGTGGGAATGGACTGACAAGATGTCTGACACTGGGCTCTGTTGTGGGGAGCACAATGCCATGCTGGGAACTGGGCATGAACAAACACCAGGACTGCGCAGTCAGACATCTTGCCATTGCTGTCAGACCCCCTCACAGGGAAGCAGAGTCAAGAGGAAGGAAGTAAGAGGAAGAAAGTATGGGCATGCAGGGAAGGGGGTGAAGCCAAGAGCATGATGGGAGTTGCAGTCACAGACAATCCCCACCCACCCACATGGCCCATCAAGCTCACAAGATGTCTGACACTGGGCCTGAGAAATGATGTGGCTGATAATCACACATATGCACTGGCCAAACAAAAAAGGGTCGCACACACAGCCATTGCAACCATATGTCCAAACTCATTGTCTGGGGATGCAGTGTCCAGGGGTGCCCCCTGGCCAGGCTGGGGTTGTGTGTCTTGCAGATGACAAGTGTGGAGAGCCATATATGGTACATTGCACAAAACACGCAGGAACTCACATATACATCATTGACAGGGGACATCTGACAGTGAATGGAATGGAAACACCAATATAGCCGACTCCATAGCATGGTCTCATTCACACTCATTGCTGTTGTGAGCTGCATTCTACTCCTACATAGTGCTGAAACATATGCATCCTTCACACAACACACCACTCACTGATATAGACACTGTAGACACAAGGTCCACATGGACTGCATTGGAGGAGACATGCTACTCACAGCAGCAAAACTGCAACACACACACCACCGGCCCTCACTGTCATGAGCATTGAAAAGCCAGTGTGCTACCTTGCCCAACCCATGTCAAAATAGAGAACATTGACAAGTCAAATCACATATTCACGTACAAAACTCAGCACCAGACTCATTAACGATGGTGACATCATCACTTGTATGAAATGAGATGGGAACTAGGAACACTGTAAAAAAACACTTCCTCCAAAGAGATCACAGGCATACCGGACTGTGACCATATCGTACCAAACACCAATGTGGCACACAAAGACTAGCAAAATCTGCTACCACACATGCCCCAATCTTACAAAATATCCTCAGTGGAATAGCACGTATGACCTTGTTAAAGCTCACATGTGTACAGGGATGACACACCTGTGTCAGCAACATGATGGCCCTTGAGTAGTAATGGTCATGTACAGACAAATCTATACATGAGCTGGGCATGCACACACTTCGACATGCACATTGAAATTTTTCATTTTTGCTGGGCAATGTGCAACAACAATATCAAGCTCTGTCTGTGACAACCCAGGACAAAGCACTGTGCAGGCAGGCATCCGGACGTACAGTAGCAAATGTCATGTATGTGAACAATTGATGCCTGTAGAAACCTAACTTACATTGTTTGTCTCTTCCAAACACAGGTGGTGCTGGGGACATATCACCAAATGAAGAGGAGTCCCGGTCCCAGACTCTGGTGGACCCTTAGCTCTCTAGTTTGAATCTGTCTCTGTCCTCTTCGGATGACGACGAACAACCTGGCACCTCCAGTGTGAGTCATCATGCAGCACCAGCAGCACCAACATCTGCACTCCCTGTACCCATGCCTCCAGCATATGGCACCCACGCCAACACGGACAGACTAAGGCCACAGAACACCGACAGCACAGGGACACAGGACTCCCAGGAAGCTACAGACACCACCAGCAACAACACACAAGGGGTCACAGTATCACCTGTGCGTGCGCCGCAGGTCCTGCCTGTGTGGATAGGGGTGTTGGGAGGAGTGGGAGGCAGAGGGCGTGCCTTGCAGAGGGGTCTAGACTGTATGATGACCCCCAACTGGCATGCATCATAGATGCGTACCAGGATAGCACTGGAGGATTTGGCCAGGTAGTGGGGATCCCCAAGGACATTCAACAGGAGCAGGCTGCCCACCATGCACGCATGGAGGCAAAGTGGGATGCACTTACTGCAGTGCATTGGGACATACTCCTATGCCTCCACCAGATCAGCACAAACATGCCCACACCTCCCTGTGTGGCCACAACATCTGTTGCCACACCATCTGCCAGTGCCACAGGGAGGGAGGATGACTCTGGAGGAGAGTCTCCTGCACCGCAGACGCCTACACCTGAGGATCCCCCCCTGCAAGAAGAAGAGGGGTCGTCCGAAGAAGGACATGTGAGACGCAGATGTCCCTGCACATCCCACAGGACCTCTAAACCTGTTCTGGACAATGTTCTTTGTGCACAACCCGTTCACCTTGTCATACCTGACACAACTTGCCTACATGACATGGAGGGTTCATGTTGGTCCAATATAGCAGATGACTGTGGTCTTTACTCTGGACATTTCAGCTACCAACACTTCCAACTCTACTGTGAACTTTGGATTCAAAACCCAATGTACAGCACCCACCATCCTGTTCACTATCCTCACACATGTTTGTAAATAAACTCACCAGTACACCATACTTGCCTCTGTTGTGATTCCAACTTGTCATGTGTCATGGAGATGTTGATCTGCTAAACAACACAGTGCATGCCAAATACTACACCAATGTGATTTTTAAACACATGCAACTGGACAGTGGACCACTTCACCTGAAAGAGGCACCAACCATGAAAGTAATACCAGTACTTAATACACCATTAGGTCAGTCTGTGTGCATACTCCAAAAATGCCCTCTGTCCAAGGGCACCACCCTAAACAGCAGGGTAAAAATCACAATAAAACAAAATCAAAGCTGCACCACTTATCCTATTATTTTTTTATATACACAATTCAAAATGTTCAGTTTGTATTGAGAAGGTAGAATTGCTTCTTTATTGAATCTTTTTTTTACAAGCCACAGCCAACGCGTTTCGTTCTTAGACAGAACTTCTTCAGGGCAATTGTAGACACTTGAAAGATTGGGTCCAGTAGCAGTTCTACGTCAAAGAATTCCTCAGAGATGGTACTCGCATATCTTATATTACTTTCGGAGTCTATATTCTATCTGTCGCTGAGTATCCAGGTAATATTACTGTTCTTATTTTGTCACAGCAGTAAAGCAATAGTCTTATGTCTATACAGAAATTATATTTGATAGTCCCACAATAGGGGCCAAACATTTACTGATGTTTGGAGATATATCATACCCGCAGTCGCGGACAGTAATCCGGACTTCACGTCCGGCGTTCCTGGTTCCTGCCCGTAGTACTGCTGCGACAAAATAAGAACAGTAATATTACCTGGATACTCAGCAACAGATAGAATAAAGACACCAAAAGTAATATAAGATATGCGAGTACCATCTCGGAGGAATTCTTTGACATAGAACTGTTACTGTACACAATCTTGCAAGTGTCTACAATTGCCCTGAAGAAGTTCTGTCTAAGAACAAAATGCGTTGGCTGTGGCTGGTAAAAAAAACACTCAATAAAGAAGCAATTTACCTTCTCAATACGAACTGAACATTTTGAATTGTGTATATAAAAAATTAATAGGATAAGTGGTGCAGCTTTGATTTTGTTTTATTATTACTACAACAATGTGACCACCTTTATGTGAGTCATGGTGATGTGACACATGTGAGGGAGACACACCACTATGGCACCACAACACATACTCACCATGTCCATGTAACTCATCCCACACAATGATGTTGACCTGAAATACATTGGTATGCACAGACACAACACCTATCCACAATCAGTGGTAACAAGTCCACAGGTGAGGTAAGCAAATGTCACTCAGATGTGGGAAGACAGACAACGCACCTAACAAAGCATAGCACAGGTTCATTACATATTAGCAATATGTTTATTACACAACAGTTGCAAGGTAATTGCATGTTACAGTGGACACACGGTCACAAAGTGTCGGAGAATTGAAGTCCAGGGGTGTGTGGCACATCACTTGATGGGAATTGACAACTTCCACACTGGTGTTGGATTCTGGGTGTTGGGGGGCAGTGTTGACCAAACAACAGGCAAAGTACCCTGTGAAGGACAGACACAAGACACAGTCAAAAGCACAGCAGAAAAGGAGAGAAATGCAATACACATGCACAAAACATGTCACAAGAAACCTACACAGAAACAAGTTAGCAGTTCTACACCATTGTGGAGTACAGACCACCTGAATGGATACATCACTGTACGCATTCAGTCAAGTGGAACACAGACACACTCAAACAGCAACAGAGCAGCCACAACACATTACAGGCTAACTCCATACATTGACATAACAACCCTGTAAACTCACATTCAGGTGGAAAAGTTGTTGATGAGCTGTGTGCGGACGTCACCCTCATCATCATCATCACTGGCATCGTGTCCCAGGCCTGGATCCTCCACAGGTCGGTCATCATCATCCTGGATGAGAGGCAACTTCTTCCGCACTGCCATGTTGTGTAGCATGCAGCATACAAGAAAAATTTTGCACACCTTTGCAGGCTCATTTGGGAGGGCCCCTCCGGTATTGTCCAGGCAGCGGAAGCAGCTTTTCAGGAGACCAAATGCCTGCTCAATAACCCTCCTGCTCCGACCATTTGCCTCATTGAAGCGCAACTCGGCTGGTGTCACAGGGTTCCTGAGAGGTGTCAGCAACCACGGCATGTTGGGGTATCCGGAGTCACCTACACACAAACAATTGAACAATTAGCAGATTTGAAGGAGGGCAGAATACAGCATTGCCAAACACACACAATGGTAAACAGTCAGTACACACCGCAAGCCAGGCGCGCTGGTCTGGCATCTGTGACATCAGCGTTGCAATGCGACTACTCCTCATGATGTAGGCATCGTGCGCAGAACCGGGGAAAAGTGCACACACATGTGTGATACACATGTCTGCAAGACATATCACCAGAGCATTGATGGAGTGGAAATGTTTCCTGTTCCGGTATGCCTGCTCATGTGCCTGTGGTGGTATCAGGGCCTCATGTGTACCATCAATAGATCTGATGATGTTCGGCATCCTCCCCAGTGTATAAAAGGCATTCTTTTTTTCAGTGAGTTGACCTGGGCTAGGAAACTTGATGTACAGGTCAAGGAAATGCAACATCCCCTCCAAGACATCGCGTAGCACACGACTAAACATAGTTTGCGACATACCACCAGCAGTAGCCACAGTGTACTGAAAGGTACCAGTAGCAAAGAAGTGCAGGGCTGCCATCACCTTCACCTCTGGGGTCAGTGCTGTAGGGTATGTCTGGCCAGGTAGCAAATGTGACGCCAACTGCTCTGCCAACTCCTCAATCAGTGGCCTAGTGAAGCGGTACCGTTGGATGCAGTCGCGTTCCTACATGGTTTCAATGTCTGGGAACGGTCTATGGACAGCTGGTGACCTGCATAACAGAGATGCACAAAGGAAGATTGTCGGTTCATCCACCCATTTGGCTATGACCAATCAAAATATCACATGATACATCATAACAATACACAATGTACTGAGGTGTGTGCTATTGGGAATGGACACATATGTCACCTACATGGCCATCACCTCACATCTCAAGTCCACATGTCCACATAATTCCCATGTAGTGCAATGGCCAATCATTTGGCTGTGTCACCCTAACTATGTACTGCTGTGACGTTACAAACACACACCACAGTGACAAGTGAGGCCTGATGTCTCCCAGGCAACACAGATATTTGACATGCAGATACCCAGGGTCCCTGTATTGCCACATGGACACTGGCATGACATGGCGTATCATGTACACGCCACAAGGCAACCGTGAGTCCCACAGGTAGTGGCCACTGTTGTCTCTGCAGGCCCTACATGTACGTCTCTTAGACACACACACAACATCAATGTTGATGCACAAACCACATGGATGTGGTGCCTGTCTCCCATTGGGCACATTTGATCAGCCACATCTGAGACACAACATGCACACAGACTGTGGGTGTACATCAGAATTGTGGCTACAGGTCTCACTGTGACGTACATGCCATCACCCCAGGACTCAGGGTGTATGTGAAATGTCCTAAACATATCCAACCTGCAACTGTGTCCATGACTCATGCCCATAACTGTACTGTTGCACATCACAGTGGTAATGTGTACAACAGACAAAGGATTCTGTCCCCATGAACATGTGCACAGCCTTTGAGTGGCTGCACAAAAGTGCCACACACCTAACCAAATGTTGCCCCCAAACACACAGGGAATGCAGGCTTACATGCCAAGGGACACTGTGTGGAAAATGCTGTAGTGTGGTAGGTGTGCACCTGAGTACCTGGAAAGTAATTGTGTGTAGAAGCCGTTAAATAGTCACACCAATGAGGCCCGACGCGGGTGAAAATGCGTACGCATTGCACAGTTCAGGACCGAGCCGTGCGTACGCTTAGCCATTGACTGCAATGAGGTCTGACGTGGGTGACAATGCGGATGCATTGCACAGTTCAGGACCGAGCCGTGCGTACGCTTAGCAGTTGACTGCAATGAGGTCTGACGCGGGTGACAATGCGTACGCATTGCACAGTTCAGGACCGAGCTGTGCGTACGCTTAGCCGTTGACTGCAATGAGGTCCGACACAGGTGACAATGCGTACGCATTGCACAGTTTATGACCGAGCCATGCGTACACTTAGCCATTGACTGCAATGAGGTCCGACACGGGTGACAATGCGTACGCATTGCACAGTTCATGACCGAGCTGTGCGTACCCTTAGCCATTGACTGCAATGAGGTCCGACCCTGGTGACAATGCGTACGCATTGCACAGTTCAGGATCGAGCCGTGCGTACGCTTAGCCATTGACTGCAATGAGGTCCGACGCGGATGACAATGCGTACGCATTGCACAGTTCAGGATCGAGCCATGCGTACGCTTAGCCATTGACTGCAATGAGGCATGATGCGTGTGACTATCATGCATACACGTCGGGCAGGCATGGTCCGAGACCGGCGTACACCTTGGCCATTGAAATTATGGAGACAGGTGCATGTGTATTTTCAAACTACACGTTGTACAGTCAGTTGCCTGAGCCGGGGGCACCCATTGGCTCTGGCCTGTCATGGAGACGAATGCAGATTCAAAACTTGTACGAGTCGTGCGCTGGAAATTCAGTTGGATGCCTACAACAATTTTGCAATTACTAGGGTTTTATGAAGGTGAAGATTTGAACGATGCGGAAGACGTGTCGGAGTCGTACATTTCCATGGATTGGGCAGATTCATAGAATGCAACAGTGTTGGACCTATCAAATCAAATCAAATCAAAATATACTCTATTCGGCTTTAGAGTTAAAACCATAAAAGTTACACAATTCCATACAATACAATAGATGATAATAAAAACAAGGGGAATTAATCCTATAGAAAAAGCAGCAATATGTACATTTTGTGCAAAAAATTAATCAAGCGTAAAAAGTGCACAATGAAGGGTGCCTACCAACATTAAGGGGCCGATTCCGATCCTGGAAAAACCGGGTACGGGGCGTTTTCTCCTTCCGACTCGTACCCGGGAAAACCACCTCACAAACCCGCAAGAACGATTCGTACAGAAACACCATTTCCGTACGAATCGTAAAAAACACCGACCGGCTAAAATATACCCACAATTTCGATCCGGGACACCACATACGCGACATTCGCACGGAGTCAGGCAGCGTTTTACGGACCAGCAAGTACGATTCGTACCCACAGCACTTCGCACGGCAATATTTTTACGGGACCCAAAAAGTGCCGGAAAAGCTAAGTACGCCACGAGGCACGGTGAAAAGGGGGCCGGTACGCACCGTACCCCCATCCCTACACGTCCGCACCGTACCCCCACCCCGTATGTATGGAGCGTACCCCCACCCCACCCCGTAGGTACGGAGAGTACCCCCACCGCTGCATGTACGGAGCGTACCCCCACCCCACCCCGTAGGTACAGAGCGTACCTGCACCCCCCGTATGTACGGAGCGTACCCCCACCCCACCCAGTAGGTACGGAGCGTACCCCCACCCCCGTATGTACGAAGCATACCCCCACCCCCGTATGTACGGAGCGTACCCCCACCCCCGTATGTACGGTGCATACCCCCACCCCCCATATCTACGGTGCGTACCCCCAGCGCTACACGCTGGGGGTACGCACCGTAGATACGGGGTGGTGTGGGGGTACGCTCCGTACATACGGGGGTGGGGGTATGCTCCGTACCTACGGGGTGGGGAGGGGGTACGCTCTGTACATACGGGGGAGGGGGTACGCTCCGTACCTACGGAGTGGGGTGGGGGTACGCTCCGTACATACGGGGGGTTGGGGGTACGGCGCGTACTTGGGGGGGGTGGGCTGGGAGGGTGTTCGGCGCGTATGCGGGCACATGTTTGGACGTCTCCATGGTTGCTATGGGAGTTCGCTCCGTACGGTGTTTTTTTCCATACGGTTGTGCATTCGGACGGACGGGACGGATCGTACTTGTGCGCTCAGACTTCAGTTTCCCGAATCGTACGTAAAACTGTCCGGGGACGTGTCGGACACTTTTTCGGACCCGAGGACGTGTCGGGGAATTTTCCCAATGCGATTCGTATGGATTTTTTAACATACGAATCTTACTTGCCAGTTTGTACGGGACTTGTACGATTCGTACGTAAAAAAAAACTCAATGAAGATTTAAAAAGCCTACTATAAAAGATACACATTCTGGTTTCAACAATTGTAAATAAAAAAGAGCTGGGCGGACCTGGATAAAATTCTACTTTTTTAAAAGAGGTCTTAAAAAATATCTGCGAGGTACTTCATAAAATTTACAAAAAGACATAAAGGGCCCGATGTAGGTAAATATGAAATACCGATTCCTAAATACCGAATTTTACCGATTCGGTATTTAGGAATCGCTATTTCATATGTAGCTAATAATTCGGTAAAAAATACCGAATCGGTAATATTCGTTATTACCGAATCTGTAATACCGATTCAGTAATAAGGAATCACCTTCCCATTCAATCCTATGGGCCTGGAGGCCCATAGGAATGAATGGGAAGCCATTCACTATTACTGATTCGGTAAATACCGAATCGGTAATAGGGGGAGCATATTCAAGGGTGGCAGGGTGTCACATTGACACCCTGTTGCACCCCTGAATCGTGCATGTGTGCACATGTGGCGCGCATACATGCCCTAAGGGCATGTATGTCTGCCACATGGCACCTTGAGAAAAGCAAATTATTGCTTTCTTAAAGGTATTCCGTATTTACCACCAACTTGTAGTTGGTGGTAAATAACGAATCCTGAATGCAAAAATGCACTCACTTGAGTGCCTCCTACATAGCTTTTAAGGATTCGGTATTTTACCGATTCCTTAAAATGAGGATTTGGTATTTTACCGATTCCTTAAAATAAGGAATTCGTAACCTGCCTCCTACATTAGAAAGGGCTAAATACCGGCCGGTATTTAGCTACCTACATATGGCCCAAAGTGTAGCAAATCCTGAGGAGACACTCCGTCGCAGCCACAGGATGCTAACACCTGACCTCTGCAGCTCCCTTTTGGGGCAGCAAGCAACAAATGAAAATAATCTAAACGAAACCTGACCAATAAAAAACATTCATGAGAAGAAAGTGGCCACAAAAGATAGGGCTCAATAGATGGCGATGTTTTGAGCACCATATGTTTGTGTACACTCGATTTTCCAATTTCTATAGCATCTCTACCGAACCTTTTTAGGGTAGTGAAGGTATACTTTACAAATTCCACATCCTTCAATGTAATAGAATCAGGGTTTGTAAAAAGGTCTGGCCGTCCCAGCTCTTCAAAATAATCCTTAATGTATTTTAACCATGGGATGCGTATCATATAGTCAAGGCTCATGATTTCTCTTAATATCTGGTGATTGAGAGTTAGATCTTTATTTAGCCAACAATTAAGCCAGAACAACATTGGATGCATAGCCAAGGTATCCCTTATAAATGGCAACTCCAATTCTTTGTGTACCACCAGATTTGATGTTCCGCTAGGCACTCCTAAAAGACGTTTTATAAAAACATTCTCAGCCACCTGTAAAGCATCAGTTGATACATAGCCCCAGATTTCACTCCCATAGCTGGCAATGGCAACACTTTTGGCCTGATATATTTTCACCATTGCCGCTATTGGGCGCTTACCCATCTTTGCGGCAAAGTTAAAAATTGCGGCGTTCGCCCTTGTTACCTCCCCTTTTTTCCTCTTAATCAAGGGCCCCCAGCTTAACCGATCATCTACCAAGAGACCCAGGTAAGAGAATAACGTGGTCACCGGAACATTCTCATTACCCACATTGAAAGGGTACTGTTTCTTCGGGCGAATCCCGACCTGCATTATATAAGATTTAGAGTTGTTGACTGCAAGGTCACGATCTTCCATGAAGCTCCGGAATGTATCAAGTAGGGTCTGTAATCCCCTTGCCGTCCTGGCGACCAGGACCGCGTCGTCCGCATATAGCAGGACGGGCAGACCTCGTCGCCCTACGCAAGGGAAATCGGCCCCTGTATTTACCAGATTTTTTTCCAGGTCATTAATATATAAGTTAAATAGGAAGGGGCCAGGATGCAACCCTGCCTAACCCACCTCTCTATTTTAAAATCCCTGGATACTCGAAGATCCTTGGCAAATCTAATGTTGGCCTTGGTGTCCCTATGTAGATCCTCCAGGAAGTCAACCAAATTAGCCTCCACCCCTATGGCCCTCATGGATTGCCACATGATCCCCCGATTAACACAATCGAAAGCTGAGGAAAGATCCATGAAGGCCATGTAGATTGTACCTTGGCGGGCAATTGTGTACTTCCCCAGGATCATATACAGGTTAAGGCACTGAGCCAAGGTGGACCGCCCTGGTCGAAACCCGTACTGTATTTCAGAGATGATCTTATTCTCGGCCGCCCAGGAGGATAATCTTCCCAGTAGCACCCCACCCACAACCTTAACCATGAAATCAAGAAGGGAGATCGGACGATAACAGAGAGTACTGTTACGATCGCCCTTCTTGAAGACCGGCACAATCATCGAGGTGCCCCAAGAATCCGGGCAACCGGTCCTGGCAGCCACATCAAGCACCGCCATCAGGACTGGAGCCCACAGGAGTGAATTTGCTTTAAAAAGGTCTGGTGGAATACCATCCGGGCCTGGGGCTTTGTTACATATGAGCCCTGAGATGCCCTTCTCTCTTTGAACTTTAACCCCTTCGCCGCGGCACGAATTCCGCCGCGGCGCTGGGGGGGTTCGGGGTCAGCGCGGCGCCGCCATGCTCGTGACGGAATCACTCCGTCATGAGTCACGGGTGAGCTGTGCTCATGACGGAGTGGTTTCGTCACGACTCCGCCCACTTGCATTGATCGCCCGCACAGGCGGGGAATCAGTGCCGCGTGGGCAGAGCGGCCGCCAACGGCCGCAGCATGACGGAACCACTCCGTCATGAGCGCAGTGCGCCCGTGGCTCATGACGGAGTGGTTCCGTCATCAGCAGCATTGGGGTTAGCCCTACCGAGGGATTGGTGGTAAACTGTGGGGCAGGTGAAGATAGCTTGAAAATGAGACACCCATTCATCCTCAGTATTATTGGTGCCTACATCTCCAGCCCCCGCCCTTTCAAATAGAGGTCGGTTAATAGAACCTTGCACTGTTCCCCAAGGTACTAGCATCCAATAGATCTCTCAACATTTCCTCCTTCAATTCACCCTTGCGGGTGGCCAAAGTCCGTTTGTACTCTAAGCATCGGACACAAATCATATGTTGGTTTCTGGGAGTAACATTTAGGGCCTCTTTTAATTGTATCGCTGCCTTAGAGCAGAGTGAGTTGAACCTATCACTTGGAACACATGGCACAGAGTCTGCCTCTGTAGCACAGATATAAGGCTGGCTGGCCCCCAGGGAGCTCCCTTGCCTGCACTACATGCTACTGGACCACATCCCTGCTACCACTGCTGCTGTCTCTGCATCCTCTGGCTACTGCTATGGCACGTATTCTGGAGAGGGCCCCAGCCTACACTGAGGAGGACAACCAGGCCCTGCTGGATGGGCTCCTTCCACAGTAAAGCAAGCTGTATGGGAAACCAGGGGAGCAGGTGAGTGTGCAGTCCACTGCCTTCCTAATTATTCATGTTGTCTGACTAGCAGTACTAGCAGTGTGTACACCAGTGGCAAGCATTCTCACTGAGTAACTTCATCCCCCAAAGTGTGTAGGTATATGTAATAAACAGGTGTTCTGCAGCTAAAGTGCATTTGTGCAAGCTTAAAGTTCCCAGGCATTGTTAACATGTCAGACATGCAGGGCATTTGTCATTTTCCACGGGTGCACTACCTGTGTAACTCATTTTGCTTTGTGATGACAACATGTATATCCAACTGTGTGCAGCACAAATATGGGGTATGTGTGTTAATGGACTTTTAACTTTGTCATCCTCACAGGTTGATGCCCACCAGAAGCAGGAGATATGGCTGACCATCACCCGGGCACTTCGATCGGTGGGGGTCTACAAGTGCCGGATCCGCAACTGTCAGAAGAGGTAGCAGGACCTTCGGGGCTGGACCCGGAGGATCGCAAGGGTCCAGCTGAAGCTGTCACCTCCTCGCAGGAGGGGCAGACACTGGACCCTGACCCCCCACATGCACAGGATCCTGACGGTGGTCTTCCCGGACCTTGATGGGCAGCTGAAGGCCAAACAGCAGCAAGGAGGGGGTAAGTCCATGCCTAATCTGTGTACTATGTGTGACATGCTAATTGCAGTCTTTTGGCCTGGTCACACTTCCACATTACGTAGGTCTTGTAGTCCAATACTCATGTCCCTCAATTGTGTGATGCACCCTCCTCATCTGATCCACAGGTGTGGACCCTACAGTCTGTTGCTTGTGTCACTAGGGCACTGTGTCCTTACAGTCAGCTATGCTTCAGCTTCCAGACAGCATCTGTTACCATGACTCTGTTGTGGGTTTCATGGGTGGGTCAATTGTTTACACAATGCCTGAGATCTGACATGTGATCTGTGTGTGCCCTTGACATGTGTTACAGTTGCTGGTCTGACTCGCCACATGTGGCTGGGGTATTTCAAACAAACACATGCAGCAGGGGACTCCAATCTGTGTGCCTCAGGAGTTTGTATGTCAAGTATGTCACACTTGCTTAGCCACCTGACTACTGTCCAGGGCTAAACACTGTTTCACGTAAACCTGGGCAGTCATGCCTACTCAAGGGCATTTAGAAACACTCTGTAATCCCACTCCTGTGTATCAACTTACAGGTTGTGCTTAGTGACATGTGCCTTCAGGTGTCTGCCTCTGTGTCATTGTGGTTTGGCTTCCTTTTCAGGACAACTGTTGTGTTCATGAGTTTGAGGGTCAGCAGGACATCTGAGATGTGACTATGAGAGACAAGACCTGTGTGACCTATAGGTGTGTGATCACTTGACAGTGCACAATGGTGTATGCAACTGTGCACTTCAGGCAGCTGTGTTACGTGCACAGCAGACTGTGATTTGCTAATGTACAGGGAGTTGTGTTTGCAGAGACTTATATATCTGTTTTGTATGATGTGGGGTCTTCTGGGTCCGGCATATGTTGTTTGCAGGGGATGGGCAAGTGCACTTTTCGGCTGCAGAGTTTGCTTTACCCATGTCCTATGATTGTGACACAGTGCATAATGTTGTTGTCTGGATGCCCTGACCCTGTGTCAGGAGACAGTGTTGACTGACTTTCCAGGCATGCCAGTGCCATGGCATTTAACTTGCTACGAGTGATCCTGCATTGTGTTCAAATGTGCTCCATGCACCCCATTGTGGCATTGACTATCCGGACATGAGAACATCATAGTGTGTGTTGCTGGCATGCATCACAAGCATGTGAAATGAGACTGCCCATCCCTTCATCCTGACACCTGTACTGAGTTCATGGCAAGAGATGTGATGTGTGTATAGTGACATACTCCTGCATGTTCACTTGCATGTCCACCAAATGTGTAGGTGGTGCATGTCGGCATATTGGGGTATTAGCATCCAACATGCAACAGACATATGGGTGCAAGTCCAGGAGGGATATGAGTGCCATGGTTGATGGTGAGACTGACAATTGGCCTATTCTAAACAGTGTGAGCACTTTAAGCAGTGTTCACCTGATGATGCCAGGGCTTTCCCTGTGATCTGATGTACTCACTGTGGTATGTGCAGTCAGTGCAGGTGACTGATGTTGCTCTCTTTTTCCTAATTCTATCCAGATACATCCACGGCCACAGGAGGGGACAGCTCCATGGACCAGGAGGAGCCACAGAGCCTGACTGGGACAGAAGGGGAGGAGTCGGAGGGACCCAGTGGCACGGAGGGCGAGTGGAGCCACACCGAGGAGTCCTCAGCAACATCCACCCCAGCTGAGGGCCACAGCAGCTTGGAGGATGACTCCCTTGTGGAGGCGGGTGTCAGCAGCCACCAAACCCCAGCTAGTAAGGCTGTCCCTGCCACTGCCCCCACCACCACCATCACCACCCTCCCATCGGCTCCCATCCCAGAGGTCTGTGGAGGTTCCCGTGTTCGGGAGCATGTCTCCTTTGTGCCAGGCACCGCACCTCCTGCCCGTGTCCCCTGCTGCCCTGAGTGAGAAGTCTGTGGACTTGCTTCGACAGATCCATGTAGGGCAGACATCAATGCTGAGTGTCCTCCATGCACACACCAGTCTGTTGATACAACTGGTGTCGTTCATGGAGGGCATTTCATCGGGCATGTCTGCCCTACAGAGGACCAATCAGTCCGTGGCCTCCACCCTGACGGCAGCAGTGTCCCTCCTCCAACAGTCCTGCATCCCTCCTACCCCTGCCCCACCCACGATTCCTAGCACCCTACCTGTCCCAAGCACACACACATCAGCACCTTCACCCAAACCCACAGACACGGGCAGCACACAAACACCCAAACCAAGGTCTAGACGTGCACACAAGCAACCTCAGGGGACTCATACCACACTCACAGGGGATGGTTTGCAAACACACAGACAGTCATCCACAACCACGCCACAGTCCTCAGATACCTCTCCCTCCCAGCCCCTTTCCCTTGCCTTTCCTTGGAGTCCACAATCACCCCGTCTGTCTTGGGCACTGCAGTGGGGACCCAGTCCACTCCATCTGACCTGCCCACTGCAGTTGTCTGGCACCCACCCAATCTGACTTGTGCCCCACAGTTGTGCCTGCACCCACGACTTCCGTCTGCTCCACTGCAGTTGCCAGTGACTCTCCTCCATCCACCACCCCTTCACTGCCTCCTTCTGCTGCGCCATGATGCTGTCCTTGCGGTGCCTGGCCTGCCCCCATGTATGCCCCTCCGAGGGGTTGTCCCCTGTCCTTACCAGTGCAGGCAAGCAACGTGTGACAGTTGTCACTCAAGTTAACTTCTTGTCATTTGGATATGGACTGGCCATTGGCCTTTGTTTTGAAAGGACTTTGCATTTTTAATTTGCTGAATAAAGCTTATTTCTTCATCCTTGTGAATTTGATTTAGCTGTACATTATGTTGATGATGTTTAGCATGACCTTGCAGTTGTAATGCTGGATTTCAAATGTTGGATACTGTTGGATGTGGGGTACACCATGTGGTCCATGAAATATGTATCCTATTCTGGTCATTATCCATATCATCCTTTGCAGCTAAATGGGTGTGTCATGATTAACAATTTGTGGACATCTCTGTAAACATTTCATTTGCATGGTCACATCTGTGGCTTGCACACATGCACATAAGATGTGCTTCCCATTGTCCAATTTGTCTATTTCCCTGATTGGGCGCATCTCCACTGGACATGTAAGTGTGGGCATCATTGGTGTAGGAGCAACTGGGTCCTCTGTGCAACTTGCTGGACATATGTATTGAGTATGTGCAGATGACTTAAGGGAGACTCCCATAGCCAGGCTGTTGTGACCAGAGCCTTCATTCTGTGGTAACTGATGGCTGACTGATCAAGTGTTCTGCTGACATGGCTGAGACCTGCTGGGGCTATGTTTGGCACAGCTGAGCTTCCACAGGAGTCCCCTCAAGTAAGTGTGTTGTTTCGTGACATTGCCTGGGCCCATGTTGTGTGTTGTGTGGGCATGTGTGTGTGTGTCCACATCCCTTTTCATACACAGGCAGTGTTCCCTTGATATGTTCCTATTGTTGATGCTTGCTGAGTGGTACCGTGTTCATCCCACAACTTTGCCATGGGCTACCAGATGTGTGGGTGCATGACACACTACTGTTAATTGGTGTTTCATCATTGGGATGTGTCTGTTCTGAGTGATGATTATGTGGTCAGACGCAGATGGGACACAGTCAGGGCTCCCCAAGGCACTTGTTTGTTCGCAATATCATGTAGTTGTCCCTAGGTGGTACCTTTCAGTGATTGAGACATGTGTATGTGTGTGTGACTGATACCACTTGTCCGGTTCAGGGATGCAATGTTTGCAGGTGTCAGCATGTGTGCCTTGTGGTTCTCCTTGGCTTCTGCATTGTCCTGGGACTGTGGCAGGTATTCAGAAGGTTACGTGAGCTTTAACGTAATGGTCATGTGCCGCATACTGTGCAGTATGTCTGTCATTCACCAGGGTTGTAAACTGTCCTTGTGTGATGAGTCTGTGCACCTTAGTTCCTCCCAACATTACTGTGTTTGTCATGGGTGCATGTGCAATGTCACCTGTCCATGTGGGCTTCACAGATGCACATTGTTGCAGTTCAGGGTGGACTGATGTAAATGTTTGCATGGATGGGCCCCTAGCTCCCCTTTGTCCATGGATGATGGGCCATGATGAGTGATTTGTTTTTGTGTATGTGTGATGTACGTTTTTGGCAGAGGACACATGTCTGGGTTTCACAGTTTGTACGACATCTACCTTTGTCAGCACAGTGGACGTGTCATGCATGCTTGTGTCACCCCAATGTCTGGTCCCTGGGGGTAGTGCTGTTGTGTGTCAGTCTCTTGCTGTGTTAGTTGCTGTTCATTCCAGCTTGTGTCACATGTGTCTGTTGTGCTCCCTCTCATCTCAAAATGCCTGATTGCCCACTAAGGGGGGACCATTGATGGTTTACTTTTGGTGGCACTGTGTCCACATCTGTCTCACTGTGGTTCAGTCCCCCTCATGTGTTGTGTAGTTGACTGGCGATACTGAGACACACACACACATATGTTGTGTCAGATGTGCAGTGTGAGGTTGCCTGTTTGTGTTTGTGCATCTGCACCAGTGCATTGGTATTGCTGTTGTGGGCCATTGTCTGCATGTTGTTTTTGTGATTTTCCCTGCTGTCCCTATGAGTCATATCACATCATTCTGCAGATTCATCCTGGTTGTTAGGTCCCATTGCTGGCATGGAATGGGAGTTT
The DNA here is from genome assembly GCF_964204655.1 of Triturus cristatus. Taxonomy (NCBI): domain Eukaryota; kingdom Metazoa; phylum Chordata; class Amphibia; order Caudata; family Salamandridae; genus Triturus; species Triturus cristatus. The sequence continues at coordinate 464,101,150 of NC_140594.1, forward strand.
GTGACCTGACACCTACAGTCTACACAGGTTGCTTTGATTTGTGTGTCTATTTTCGAGATGTGTGTATGCTTTGTGATGGTCACTTCTGCTTTTGTGTCATTGTACACTGTATGCATTGTCAGCCCCCATGGGTGGGGCTTGTCTGCACATGGCCGAGAGTATGTTAGGTTTTCACAGCACTGTTAGCCTCACCACATCTCTGTGGGTATGGGACACAACCACTACTTTGCCCCAAAAGTGTTTCATGTGTTGGGACCAGAAATCATACATGCTGTTTGGCATTTGCAGCTTTGACCATGACGACACGTACCTTGTGGTCACTGTGATGAGGGGGGTTTTCGACCCCATCACTACAATGCTCAACATTTGCTGCAGTTTGGAACAACACACTCAACTTTTATTCTGCACAGTGAGGGGGTGTTATTTTTACATTGACACAGTGCTAGTGATGCTTGCCTTGTGTAGGCCACACTCAGTTTTTGGTCACGCATGTGATGGTAGTTACATTGTATGTTCGAAGTCATAATCACTGTTGTGGGCATTTGTCACAGACTACCCACTGTTGTCATGATGTTATGGGGGATGTACTTTGCTGACATACTTAATGTTGGTGTATGATGGATGTGTGGCGCATCACCCATCCTATGAGTGGGGGTGGCATTAGGAATGGGCAACATGAGCCCTATGGGTGGGTGTGGAAGTAGTGATGGGCAACATGAGCCCTATGGGTGGGGGTAGCAGTAGTGATGGGCAACATGAGCCCTATGGGTGGGGGTGGCAGGAGTGCTGTGTGGTGGGTGTCTAACTTACCGTCTGCGCCGTCCTCGTCTGGTCCTGATCCGGTCATAGACATACAGTACAGGTATGACCTTCACGATGAGATTCATGATGTGTTCGTCTTGCACATGCTGCTTGTTGCTCCATCTTGTACCCGTTGCAAGCTGGTCCGTCTCGTAGCCGTGGATTGAGTTGTGGCGCGAATCGTACCTGGTATGCTTCTTTTCCGGATGCTGTGACGTGCTGTACGTGGTGACCCGTCAGGCGCGTATGATGTGCGCATCGTACTTGTCCGGCCGGAAACTGCTATGGATACTGCTTCCGGGTGACTCGGTTAGGCGTTCGGAGTTTCGGCTTGGACGGAGAATGATGCTTGAATCACAGCCTACGTGTCGGTCAGATATTTGGCAGTTATGCGCATCGTACTTCCTCAACAGGACGGACCGGCTCCGGGTACGAGTCGGTCACAAGGTAAGGCTACGAACAGCTCTCAGAGAGCTGCCGACCCGGATCGGAATCGACCCCTTTGTGGGAACCAAGCATCCCATTGTAGCACTTGAAGCAGAGTAGTCTGAAGGCCAACTCAAGGGAGGTGTTGTGGGCTAGTAATCAAAATTTGCTGGCACGCAAAATAATTGTCCAGTCAGTGCTTTTTCTTTAAAAAAATAAAAGTACATTTATTACTAATACACTACAAAATATCATGTATTAATTTGCAAATATATACATCAGGCAAATAGAAAAACTTTTGGTGACACTCTGACACCACATTTGACCCCTATTCAATCAGGACCCCCAAATTCACACTACCCCCCACCTATACCAGATCGATAGTCACAATTTCGGAGGGTATGATTTTAAATGAAACAGGCTTATTGGCTTTGTCACATATCGACACATTAAAATGGAGGGAAAGCCTGATGGCTTTGTATGGTGTCTTCACTGTAAAGGACCAATAACCACATGTTAAAAATCACCATAACATTCACAACTTAATAACACAGTTTGAATGCAGTCATTAATACCAATAAAACATTACAATGTTAATGTTGCTCGAATATGAATTTACCTTGAAAAAACAAAAGACAAGAGGCGTTTGGCAAAACAGGAACCATTGCTTGAATTAAACACTGCGGCTGGGAGCATAGCATCGACCTTGCATGGACACAAAGTGGGACAGTGGGTAACGTGTCCAGATGTCCGGCATAAGGGGCACGTCATCACTGCATGTACTGTGTTTGCTGTGTCCTGATTGGCTATGCATTGCTAATTTTGATTGTCATTTGACTCTATGGTGTTTTGGGAATGCGCACACACCTTGGGCTATGTGCGCGCTTATCTGGGTGCGACCCTACTTGTGACCTGTCAATCAGTAACCACAGGTTCAGGTTGCAAAGCCTGCCTGACCATATATATGTGAGTGTATCATTAGAAGCATTGGCATTGATGTTATCAATATCAACATTAATAAACCACTGGCAATATGTTGTCAATAAAGCATTTAATGTCAACTTAAAATGCATCTGTCTTTCTTTTAGGCATTTAGGCCACATAAGATGCAACCACAAAACAAACCAGCACACCCAGGCTGTAGAACCAAGATTCCAGCCTTATGGGTGCTTTTAAAACAAACTGTAAAAAAGTCAGGAGGTCATACATTTCATGACCCCAGAAATTTAGAGTCACTTTGCACAAATTCCTTCTGGGGGCTCCTGCAACACATGCAACCCACCATTACACTCTGTTGGAGGTGCCCCTGCCATCCTGCAGCCATCATGTACAGAGGGACATATGTAAATTAAGCCCACTGGGCATTATGAGGTGCTCCAGCAAGGATAGAAATTAATAAGAGAGGTTGTGCCTGCTTTGTTTTCAAGTGCTGTATAGCGCCTTTTTTTTTCTCTCTTTTCTGCTCTCAGGGTTGCACGGTCCCACCCGGGACACTTGCACGGAGTCAGACCAGGAGACCAGTGGCAGCCTGTGAAGTGAGCCTCAGTGCCCCCGCTGGCTCCCAGTGCAGGAGCCTGCATCCTTTGTGCTCCCATCCATGCCTCCTCAAGCAGCCAGGAGCAGAGCATTGTGTGCCTCCCACCTCAGGGCAGGATGCTAAGACTGGGGTGCATCTTCTGCCCTCAGACTCAGGCAAAGGAGTAGGGAGCACCCCACAGGCCATCCTTGTGGTGCTGAGTCCTGGGGAAGAGTTCCAGGACCCAATGATGGTCTTCAAGGCACAGGATGGGATCCTGGGCCCCTTTCATGTTACGTAGGCCCATGAGGTCCCTATGCCCCTAAAGACACGTACAAAGGGGATTAAGGAGGTACTTGTGGTCTTTCCCGATTGTGCTGGGTCCCGGGGATGTGGTCCGGTGGCCCAAAATTCATCTTTGGGGAGGGGTTATGTGGCCTCGAACCCTCTTTAAAGTTCATGCTGGATTGAGGATGAGGTCCCCAGGGCAATAGTCGGGTGAGGGGATACCATATATTCCCCCTCACTAGAAAAATAATTAAATATATCTAGAGCACAACACCGGGCACTGACCTACCGGGGAGTATTTTATGAAAAATGCAGTGGACCCCACACTCTCGGTTTTCTATGCAGGTGTCAAAGGTAACAATCTTTAAGAAGGAATATCTCCAGTCTCATTTGGATGATGATTTCAAAGGTCCTGGATTATTTACATCCTGGTAGCATTTTCAGCCGGCCTTCTGGCCTCAAAAGTGTTGCACTCTGAGGACAGCTGGTTTCACTGACTCCCTGCCCTAGCCTTCTCTTCTACTGTACCCTCCACAGACCCCATGGCTGTCTTGCAGGGCATCTGGGAGGCAGTGGAGTCCAAATCTTCCCCCAAGTGGTTCTCAGGAGATGTACAGGGACCAGCATCACTGCCCCTTGGAGATACCCAGTAGTACTGGTGTCAGCCGTAGACAGAGTCCCCGGTTCATGAGGGCATCAGGGGCCTTGTGCTTTAAGATGTCCATGGTGTTTCTGCTGTTACAGTTCAAGTCCACATCCTTTCTCTCCTTCAGGTTCAGGGCTGTCACTTTTATGCTCAGTCCAGTTTGTGGGTGAGGGATTCTTCCTTTTTCTAACCTTCCCCCATTCCTAGGTTGACTCTGGCTAGTGAAACAAAAGGCTTGTGTCAGGTCTCTTTGTGTGTGCTAGGGATAGCCCCTTTGACATGTAATCAGGGTAAGGAGCAACTCAGGGAGGCTCACTCCCCTCTACACCCAGGCCCTTTTGTGCACTGTCTGGCTGCAATATGCTTTTCCCAGTGGGAGAGTCATCACCAACACAGGCAGTTGGAAACTCCTGCATAATTTTGTCCGAAAAACTGATAATTTTCTAAAAGTGGTATTTCTAAAATGATAACTTAAAGTCTGGCCTCACCGCACAACATGTCTTTACATTGCAATTTATAAAAGTGTAAGAAGTAATCATCTACCATTTAATAAATATAACAATGCTGCCTAATGATTCTCTATGGCAGCAGCCAGCCTTGCTACTTTGACAATCATTTTGGGGGATAATTCACAGTTAGGACATGTTTAATACTAATTCCTACATGTCCTACACTTAAATATCTGCACCTTTCCTTTATGGGCAACAAGGCTACATATGGGTGACTTATTAATATTTAAAATGAAGGTTTAGGCCTGTCAAAAAGGGGTATTTTGATAGGTCTAATTTGCAGTTCAAAACTGCTGCACGCATGTTACCTGTGTTAAGCTACCAGGCTGGACACCACTGTAGTCTTCTTAGTCTTCTCTGTGGGGCCTGCACTAATGAACACACACATGTGTCCATGTGCTCATGTGTAACAAGCTAGGTGCCCCTTACTCTATCTTTGCCACATTCTCCTTATATTAAAAGGCAGACACTGTGGGTAAACACACGCAGTCCAATTTACCATGAACTTACTGTGAGTAAGACTCAGGTAGTGGGTCTCACCCACCACAGTGGTCCAAAATAAGGTGATCAAAAAGCAAATAAATCTGGGTGTACTAACTGAGAGGAAGCCATTTGCAAGACAGAGCATGAAGAAACTAAAGAGGGCATCAAATAAAGGGTGCAATTGTATCAGCTTGCTCACAGCATACTTTTTATCTCAAAATATTAGACGAGCAGTACTGAGTTATTACAAAACATTCGTCTCCAACAATGCCTACTTCTTTGAAGCTCTAAAGTTTGGGGATAATCAATGGAAAAAGCTCCCTATCAAATTAGATGAGTTTAAGCTGTCAAACAATATCTAATAGTGCCATTCTTTTTTTCCGAATAAGAACAAGGGCCTCTCAGTAAATTGCAACCCTTTCCACAGTAATTTAATTTAAGAAGTTGTCTTGCCCTTAAAGTGGTGAATATACTGCTCTTGTAGTGATGCCTTAGACCCGATGAGAACATAGACAGTCCTTCTTGGGGCAGCACACAACGGTGGGGTGTGAGAGATCAAGAATTCTATTATGAAACTATGGTAGGACTGATGCTGACTACACAGAGCTCACAAACAACAGGTAAGTGTCATGAAACCATTGAAACACTGCTCTGATGCTATTATGCACACACGCCCATGACGTTGCTGTAGAAGGCAGCTGCAGCTGCGGAAACCGCACAGGAACCCTAAAGCTACCGGAGGATTAGTCAGTTCCCCGGCTCACTTCCGTCCACAGTTGACTGCGGCTGACTGCCGTTTGCCTCTAGCACCTTATCTGATTGCATGGCAACATGCACACATTTCTCCCATGCACCCACTCTCCCAACCAACAACAAATTGAGACACCAGATCCTCAGAGATCCCTGCGGTCCCCCGCTGCTACAGGGAGGGTGGTCGCTCCACTCTGTTCTGCCATCTTCTCTGGCCATTATCCTGCAAACCTCTTCAGCACACTTGGGGGCGATAAGGCAGCTGCAGGCTGAGAGCTGTGAGTTTATGCCTGGAGGGCTGGGCCTGAGAACAAGGCAGAAGCTAGGAAAGATAAAGGAAAGGCTAGGAGCCTGTAAGTCCAAAGAGTACTCTGAGAGTGCACAGCACACACAGTGCAAGTAGCAGCCTGTAATCAGGGGGTGGGCCTGGGCCATGACTATGCCTAGGTAGGCAGCAAAACAAGCGGCAACAAAGATCCTAGTGGGTTTTCCATTAGGGCCACTGTGGCTAGAGGGGAGTAAGTGGTGAGTGGCCAAAGCAGCCATTCTAGGCTGTGGTGTTGGTTGCTGCCCTGCTTCTCCCTGCTTGTCACTGCCTGTCATTGCCCGCCTCCAAGTACTGCACAGTACCCTCCCAGGATTTCCGAGTCCTGGAAGGAGCTGTTTCATCAAAAGGACTGTACTAACTAGAGAGCTCTGAGTCCTGAGTACCTAGAAAGCATTGCAATAGCCAGCGCATTGCAGTGGCAACACCCTTAACATTTACAACTTTGTGCCTACTGATATAGCGTCATGACCTTGGCACACATATGCACTAAACAGGTGGTTTGCTTAATAATAGCCTACAACAAATTGCTTGGAATATACCCAAAAGAGAAGGATAACATGCAGAAAGGGAACTTAAGCACACATGAGCCTGTGGCTGTAACCACACAATCTATCTCCTGTCCGAATGGTGATAATATGAGTAGACCCACTTCAAAGCTGATAACAAGCTTTATCAAAAGATCAATAAATAACTCAAACTTACACCAGCCGTTAGGGCAGGGGATAGCCGGGAGATTGCAGAGAACAGCTGGAATGATACACCGATAGAATTTGTGTTTGCCCCCTCTCGAAAGAGTCTGGTTCTACCCTGGGAATAAAAGTCTAGCAAAGAAAACCTTATGATGGGTGCCCATTAGTTCAAGTTTGAGGATAGGGTCTAAATGCCCTGACACAGGCACTGGAACAAATTCAACTCAGGTTGCATGCTGCAAAGCTCAGGGGTCCTGTCACAGAGTAAGCATGATGTGTTGGAAGAGAAGCTCAGGCTGCTTTAGTAATGCCATCAGGAGCCAAAGGATAGAACCTATTTCCACCCTTAATTTGGAAGACCGTGAATCTTTGCCAAGAGGAACTGCAGTGGGAAGCTCTGGCCATGCAATGTGTATTCAAACTTTGATTGATAAAAGTACGAGCCCTACTGCAAAATCAGCAAGCATCAGGAAGAAAGGTAAATCGAAAAGAAACAAAAGGACTGAGCTTACCATCCCTGTATACATACTAAAGTGGCTTTTTTCCAACTCTAAGGGGTGTAATATAGACCTAGCCCCAAGCGAGAGCTCGGCAACCACAGGAATAACTGAGAATGCAATCACCCAAGAACTAACCTATATCAGTTCCAATGGAGGAGAGAATGATGCAAGCAATGCAAATAAAAACCTACTTGCCTGGAAAAAGAAACGTTTATGCAGAACGACGGTGGCCAAGGAGTCACCATTGCGTTGCAAGTGCAAAAGGAAAAGGAAACCTAAAAGGAGAAGTCCACTCATCAAAGGAGCTGATGCGGTGCCCCAACTGGGAAGGATAAGAAAACCTAGAATTTCAATGACCCCTGTGCAAAGCTTGGGTGCCAATTAGCTGGAGAGTCTGGGAGTTGGTCATACAGGGGATATCAGGCCAGCACCCAGCCTTAACCCCATGGCCCGACCTTTGTAAGGCCAGGAGGAAATGGGGGAGGACAAACTGGAGTCCTTGACAGACAGGGCTATTAGAGAAACTGATGAATGCTTCCTTGAATGTATTGCCCCCTTCCTCAACGTCAGATCAATAAAAGTTATAACTAGATCAAGATTACTAGACCTTTTTATGCTATTCCGAAACTAAGAGTGGTCTTGTCAAGCAATATGAGTACAGTGAAATTGAATAATCATCAACCTGGGCGAGGCTTAAGAGGGAATAGTGTTTATTCCTTCAAAGTCGTATTCATAGTACCCAATATTGCTAAACCTGTTCTGAGTCATACAGATGATTCCATAACATAGGGGTTGATGTTTTGCTTTGCCCAAGCTTTGACCGAGTAGACTCCATTCCATAAGGGCAACATTGATTAGAAACATTACCCACCCCGGCACTGACCATCCTTTTCATTACAAATGATTTGCGGGGGTATTGAAGAGCGACCCATCTAACATAAATAAAGTTGCCCCTGAGCACCTGTGCATCATTGCTTGAAATATCTCTATGACAATTAAGTTTCCAAATCCTGGGATCAAAGAAACCAAGGCTGACCACAAAGACTGGAAATGGATAGCAGCAGTGCTAGCAACTAAACCTGGTTTGAGTATTGAAGAGTTTTCCCTCTGAGTCTGCTACCCCAATTCTAACTGGGTAATTCAGGGCCAGTATTATGGACATGTCGAGCAATGACTATTTGTATGTTCTATGATAGAATATTGAAGACTTGGGCAGTAAAACAGAGGATGAGAACTTCCTGAAGTTTGCCATGCAATATAATATATGCTGTTTCCAAGAAACATGGACCCTTAAGGGAATCAGTGTAAATGGGTTTCTTGATAACAGCATCCAGGCTACCAGCCTTCAGAGGGGTCGGCCCTCAGGAGGGCTTACTGTTTGGGTGTTGTGTAAGCTGAAATATAAGATTGAGCTACGTGGGGAAGCTAAATTGAGGTCTAATGTACAGCATGTGAGAATGTGGCTCACAGGCCCAGAAGATGAGGTGGTTGACATTGTGAATATTTATATTCCAGCAGGGTGATCCCCAAATGTTTGGTAATTTGGGGGGAATTTTGTTTCCTTCATCAATAGTATTAGGGAGGATGAGGCTACATGCAAGTTGATAAAGGAGGGCAAAGGGGAGAAGTATATGCTATTGATCTGGGAGATTTTAACACACAACCATCCAATGCTATCATTAATAATGAGGTTCTAAGGTAAGACTGAGTCAGCTGTGAGTATTTTTAAATCCACCAAGAAGGGTGGTGCATTCTCTGAGCTCCTGATAAACTACGAGCTATATTTTATTAATGGCTGCATGCCCTCAGATAGCACTGCCAGGGCAATTAATAACAAAGGGAGAAGTTTGTCATTAATAGTTTTTTTTACTAATCAATATAGAGGGATGTGAATGTGTGCATGATATGACTGTCATCAGGAGAGTGGAGAGTGGAGAGTGAACATGATCCTGTGGCACTCTGAAATTGTGTCCGCGGTGTGGAGCCATTCTAAATATTTTAATGAAGAGGAGTTATAGGCATGTGATTGCCCCATCCAGTAGCAGAAAGAGAATAGGGTGAAGTAGTGAGAAATATTCACATGAACTTCCACTGCTGGAGTGCATAATGACTAAGTATGGATCAGCAATTTTAAACTACCCTTTCAATGATAATGGTGTAACCTTAGCAGTCTACAATGGGATGGTAAAGGAGATGAAGGCCTAGTGATCTAATCCTATTGGTCCTAAACCTGCCATGCTGGATGGTGGAAAATGGAGTACAAGGGTTAACTGGTATGTCGAGGAATGCCTACGAATGAAGGGAGTTGTTTCATCTGCTCATGTACCACCACATTGTTGCCCACAAAGCAAATTGTTTTTTCAAGAGTATAGGGGTGAATGCAAATGCCTTCTGAGAACTAACAAAGTGCTGCACCAATTGACTTTTTGAGAGGAATGGAGAGAGGCTTTGCATGAAAAAAAGTCCAAAACATTCTGGTAACTGGTAGAAAGCTTTGCCGCCTAGGCGAGACTTTTTAAAGCATGGAACTGATACCAGGGCTTTCTCGCCTGATCTGAGGGGTCTGGGGGGTACATAGTTAATGAATTTGTTATTGAGGTAACTAGGACCCAGTCTGTATACTGCTTTGTATGCCATACAGCATACTTTGAAACTAATCCTTTTACGTATGGGAAGCCAATGCAAATCCTTCAACAGAGCGATGGAGGGTGTCCTAGGGTGGGCATTGGACACCAAGCGGGCAGCGGTGTTTTGAACGACCTGTAATCTGTTGATGTCTTTCTCATTGGGTGAGATCAAAAGCGCATTGCAGTAATCTAGTCGGCTTAAGATCAAAGCCTGGATGAGAGTTTTCCTCGTAGAAAGTGGAAGAAAAGGGAAGACTCTTCTGAGCATGCTAAGGATGTGAAAGCAGACTCCTATGGTGGTCGAGATGTGATCTTTCAGGGTGAGTTTTTGGTCCAGTCGGACCCCCAGGTTTTTCACCACAGATTTGGGGCAAGGGGAGGGGCCCAGTTCCTCTGGCCACCACCTAGGTGACCACCTGATATTGGCGTCACCAAATAGCATTATCTCGGACTTTGTGGCGTTCAATTGGAGAAAGTTCGTTTTCATCCATTCCGCTATGGATTTCATTCCGTCGCAGAAGAGTTCATGTGTTTTAAAATCAGATTTGTCGAGTGGGAGGAGTAACTGACTGTCATCAGCATATGATATGGGGGTGAAGCCCAGATTTCTCTGTAGTCTCGCCAGGGGAGCCACGTAAACATTAAACAGGGTGGGGCTTAGACAGGATCCCTGGGGCACTCCTTTGGTGACTTTGGTGGTGCTGGAGTGGTAGGGGCCTAGATTGACGGTCTGGGTTCTATCTGATAGGAAGTTGGTTAGCCACTTTAGTGCGTTCCCTGTAATGCCTATCTCGCCTAGTCTTCTGATAAGGATCTGATGGGATATGGTATCGAATGCTGCGGAAAGGTCAAGCAGTACAAGAAGCACTGCCTGACCCTTATCCAGCAGCATCCTAATGTTGTCCGTCACTGCTACTAAAGTCGACTCCGTACTATATCTGGGGCGGAATCCAGATTGTGAGGGATCCAGGCTATTGGTGAAATCAATGTATTTGGACAGGTGGGTGTTAATGTGTTTTTATAAGATTTTAGTGTGAAGAGGGAGAAGCGAGATGGGACGGTAATTAGTGACGTCTTCTGGTGAGGTACTGAGATTTTTCTTTATCTGGAGAATTTGTGCAGTTTTCCATTCGAGCGGGAGAGCTCCTTCCTTCAATGAGCTATTGAGAATATTGCAGATGGGGGCAGCAAGTTGTTTGGACAGGAAGGCGGAAAGTGTGGCCGGCATCAGGTCAAGTGGAGACCCAGTTTTAATGCTTTTTTGGAGAGCTTCAGTATTTTCTATGGTCAGAGGAGGGAAGTTATCTAAAAAGTCAGTGGTAGGTCGGATGTAAGGGGATATGAATCCTGGATTAGTTTGGGGATTGGTGGTTGTCGTGATTTTGTTATAGATTAGATCTATTTTTTGTGTGAGATGGTTGGCGATATTGTCGCATAGTGTTTGGGATGGCACAGGTGCCGTGTCACAGACCAGGGGGTTGGTGAAGGTTTTTAGGATCTGATAGAGGCATGTTTGAGAGTTCCCAGCTTGTTTGAGAGAGACTGCGATATGGGATTTCCTTGCATTTTTTAGATTGCAGTGGTAGTTTTTCAGAGCTATTTTGTAATTAGCTCTGTCTGAGGGTTGTTGGGAGTGGTGCCAGAGGTGTTCCAGTCTCCTGCAGGATCGTTTTTCTAGTCGAAAGGGACTCGAGTACCATGGGGCCTGATATCGTTTGCTGAAGGGGCGACATTGTTTCATGGGTGCTAAGCTATCTAAGGTGGCTAGCAGGTTAGCATTAAAGGTGGCTAGGCGTTTCTCAACTTTGTCTGCTTCTGCGTGAAGGGGTGGGCTGAAGGCACCTTCAAAGAGAGTGGGAGGGATCAGGTTCCATCTTATGTAGATTTTATTGGGGTAGCATTTGGGAACCGGGAGAGTATTGTGGTCGTTGATTCTAAATTCGACCATGAAGTGGTCGGACCATGTCAGAGGAGTAGTAGCTATGTGGGATAAGTCGGGTGAGTTGGTTAAGATGATGTCTAATGTGTGCCCTGCTTGGTGGGTCAGGTCTTTATTTATTACTGTCAGGTTGAGTGCTGCCAGTTCAGACAAAAGGGATTCGGCATCTGCGTTGTCTGCGATTTCACTATGCACATTGAAGTCTCCGAGGAGAAGAACATTTCTAGAGGAGATTACATGTGGGGATATAAGTTCAATGAGCTATGTGGTGGTATTGGTTAGAGGTCCAGGTGGTCGATATACTAAGGCTCCTTTCCAGTGGGTGTTATGGTGTATCTTCATATTGAAGATCATTACCTATAACTGATTGTTACTTATTTGATCTAATATGGAAATGGTAGTAGAGTTTTTGTGTATTATAGCTATTCCTTCCCCCATCCTGTGAGGTCTATCTAATTTTAATATATGATAGTCCTCAGGGAGGGCGACAGCTATGTCTGGATTGGAGTGGGGTCTAGTCCACGTCTCTGTTAAGAAACCAATCTCGGGACTGTTAGAGGACAGTCGGTCCCATATATTGGCCGCATGTTTAGGGAGGGATCTTACATTGGCCAGGAAGCAGTTCCTGTCCATGCCGGTTAATGCGTGGTAAGAAGCAGCGTCTGGATGTTAATTGGGTTTCGTGTTAGCTCTTCGGGGGGGGATTGTGGCAGTTTGGTAAGTGCATTTCCTGCAGGTGAATGGACCCATCACTTCCTTAGGGATGGGACAGATATTAGTGGGCAGCTCTCTGTTGATATGAGAGTTTCTGATCAAATGCAGTTCTGTGCTGGTGTAAGTAAAAGGACCCCTCCTTTGTTTGGGTGGCGGGTGGGCAGGATCAGCAGGGGTTCCTGCTCCTGGCGTCGTCCTGGCGCGGACGAGCGCAGACGGGCTTGCCTTTGGCGCGCCGGTGGTGCGCCCGCTGCGCGTGTCTGACTAGGCATGAGTTTATGTAGGGTGAAATGCTAGAGCGCTAACCCTCCAAGGAGATTGAGGGGAAGCGATCGCGATTCACTTTCGGTTTTGGGCGTCTCCCTCCAGACAATCGGAACATCCGCGCTGGACCGGGGAGAATACCGGGTAAGTGTGGAATCAGTCGTGGGTAGACCCAAATGTGCAAAATAGCAAGGACATACTTTTAAAACATCCGAGCCCTTTACCAGGCGCTCATTAAAAGTGCAGAGTAAGTGAATACAGTTATTTAATTAAATTAAAACAGAGCAGCAGAAAGAGAAACAGGGAGCCCTTCACCAGGCGCTCCGGTCTGTGCAAAATCAGATTCAATACATTTGTCAGCTTAAGCGCGTCCGCTGCGCGTCTGACTAGGCATGAGTTTATGTAGGGTGAAATATAGGAAATATAGATAGATATAGGAATATAGACATCAGTGCTATGGTAATATGTTAGCCTACAAGACATAGGGCACAAACTGTGACCAAAACAGACCCTTCTTTATCCATTTACTGTGCTTTCAAACTTGTTGCTGAACCTCTGGACATGAAGGTAGGGTGAAAGGTAGGAGTGTGCAAAGTGTTGCTGCAAGACGTACTTAAGGCGGAACAGAAGGTACGTGACTCAGCGAAGGAGCGCCAGGAACGCCCGGCCAGGCAGGATGTGTTACTTGAGGCTCGGGATGAACTGGTGGTTCAACTCGAGAGATTGCGCTATTTTGATTATAAGGCCTACACGGATAAGGCGCACGCGGAGCGCGATAAGGCTGGTGCACTGCTAGCATGGTTGGCCAATCCTGTGCACAGAGGAACGGTGATACTGGAATTGTGAAGTCCAGGGAGACGAGGTGTTTTACACCAAACGAGGTATTAACGATCATTTCTTACAGTATTACACCGAGTTATATTGGAGCAGGCTGGACCCTGGGCTCCCTGGTGACGAGGGGTTTCTGCCAGGAGTAGAACTACCAAAAATTTAAGCCGAGGAAGCCGAAGCCCTTGGTAGGGACATTGAAGCGGGTGAGGTGCGCAGCACCATAAAACACATGGCCAGAAACAAAACGCCGGGTACCGATGGGCTTCCAGTGGAATTTTACGCGGCCTACGCCGATGCTCTGGTGCCTTGCTTGGTGGCACTTTATAATAGAGCGCGACATGATGGCGCCCTCCCTGTCTCCACGCGTAAAGCCATCATAGTTCCCCTTCTCAAGCCGGGCAAACCTGCTTGGGATCGCTCCTCGTACAGGCCCCTTGTGATGCTTAACCTGGACTATACGATCTTAAGCCGAATATTGGCCAGTCCCTTGATGCCCCATATGACGAAGCTGATCCATAAGGATCAAGCCGGATTTATACCATCTCCAAATACTGCGATGAATGTTCGCAGACTCATGCGCATTTTGAGGTCCGACTCCTATGACAAGGAAGAGGCCTGCATTTTCGCGTTCGACATTGAAAAAGCCTTCGATAGTCGGGAGTTGCCCTACCTTTTTAATATTTTGCAGGAATTTGGCTTAGGAGAGCACTTTATATGGTGGACGGCACTGCTGTACAGTGCTTCTACTGCCAGGGTCAGGACAGGGGGCTTGATTTCTGCTGCTTGTAAAGTAGTCCGGGGGATGAGGCAGGGGTTCCCGTTGTCCCCTCTATTGTTTGCTCTGGCGATGGAATCCATGGTTGCACACGCCAGGACAGTACTACGCTGGACTCTTGGTGGAGGGGCAAATGCAGCATATAGCATTGTATGTGGACGATCTCCTCATGTTCCTACCAGACTCTGTCTACGCCCTTGGGGAGCGAAGGCCTTATTGGAGACCTTGGGGAGGATAGCGGGACTCCGGGAGAACTGGACCAAGTTTTTTTTGTTCCCACCATGTCAGACAGGATAGAACAAGAGTGCAGGGGACATCCCGTGGGAATCCCATTGTCTACCTTTCTTGGGGACCCAGATTTACCATGCTCATGACGACCTTTTGGAGGGCAATGTGGGCGAGCGGTGCGCAGAGCAAAAACCTGTTTCGATTTTTGGGGGACTCTTCCTCTATCCCTTGCAGGTAGGGTTGCTTTGGTGAAGATGGTCATCCTGCCCAGATTCCTCTATTACTTTGGGACGCTCCCCATTTGGATCCCGGGTAAGCTCTTTGCTCAGCTTAATACTTTGATTACAGGATTTCTATGGGGGACTGGGAGACGGAGGGTTGCCCTGACTACCATGCAACGGCCCAGGGCAGAGGAAGGCCTTGCATTGCCGGACCTAGAGGCCTATTATCATGCTGCACAGCTCCAATGGTTAACGAAATGGGTGGTGGGTCATATCAGGCACCCAGAGGACCTGGGGGTGATCGGATCCGAGGTGACATCTTTTGTCCTGTGTTCTGCTGCGAGTACCATTGAGGGATGGATTGATGGTGCCAGATATACGCTAGGCCTGGGCGGTAAATTCCGTTCCGCTCGCGGAATTTGCGGAATTTCGGTAATTTCGCGTTCCGCGGAGAACGCGAAATTGCCCAAAATTCTGCTTTCCGCGACTTCGCGAAATTTTTTCTTGTTCGCGTTCTCAAAATGCGTGTTCACGAGATATTTCTCCCCGAGCACGCAAACAACAACTGTGAACAGGAAAAAAGCATCGCGAACAAGCAATTCCGTGTGTTCACGGAATTTCTGCATGTTCGCGGAGATTTTTTACCGTTTTGCGGAGATTCGCGTAACGCGATTACGCAAATTCCGCCCACCCCTAATTTACGCATGGTGCGTCAGTGCTGGGCACGCATGGCCAGGAGGACACATGTCAAGACCCCTTATGCACCTGAGATCCCGCTAAGGATGTGTGAGGCGCTGCCTCATGGGGGTGATTGGAGCCAGTTGCTGGCCTGGGAGGAGGCGGGAGTCACCGCAGTAGGTGACCTATACGAGGATGGCAACCTCCTCTCTTTCAATGATCTCAGAGAGCGTCATGACCTTCCGCGAGGGGACTTTCTCCTGCATGCGGCCCTGACAGCAGCTATCAGAAAGCACTGGTGGAGGGGATTGTTGGAGCCTGCCACGTCTCTTGCCTGTCAATATATAGTGATGGCAGCGGGAACTTTCAAAGTGGTAACCCGTCATTTTAGGCGGATTACCCGGGACGTGCGCCAACCCTTGACGGCGTTGCGGCTCAAGTTGGAGGCGGATTTGGGGGAGCCCATTGAAGAAAAACCTTGGGAGGCGATTGTCGGTAGGGCTTGGAAAAGCTCTCGGAATGCGTGATTTCAGCTCATCCTATTCTATGTCTTACATAGGGCCTACCTCACACCCGGCAAAATCAACACATTTTTTGGGGTGTCAGACGCTTGTCCCCGTTGCACTTGGGAAGCGGCAAGCTTTTTCCACATGTTCTGGGACTGTCAACAGTTGAGGGACTGCTGGTGAGGGGTGACGACTGCTTTGGCGACTGTGACAGAGAGGGAGATAGCCATGACGTCCAGGGTTTACTTGTTGAACTGGTTTCTGCACACTGCTAAGACTAAGATTACCAGCAAGTTCATTAATTTGGGGTTGGTCCTGGCTAAGAGAGAACTTACTTCCCACTGGAAGGCGAGACAGCGACCTATTCTAGCGCACTGGCGTAGGGAGCTGGTGAAGTGGACAGAGAGTGAAGGGAACTACAGATTATGCATGGCCAGGCGTAATGGGAGAGAGAAATCACTGGAAATGGCTCGAGCGTGGGTGGCACTCGTGGAGCTGGCTAAGCACCTGATTGCAGAAGATGAGAATGCACTAGATGAGGGGGAGGACGCACAGGCCACTTGAGCGGCCCCCGCCTGAGGGAGGAAGAGCATGTTGAGACCAATAGGAGCCTGACAGGGACTTTCCCCCAGTGTTCCCGATCTGCCATAGACTGTGACCTGTGAGGCAGGGATTCTGATGGGTGGTGCGGGACCTCTGATTGACTCCCTGAGTATTTTAGCGACTGGCAGCATGCTTGGGAGGGTGGTTGGTGTTAAGAATCGGGAGGGAGGGATGGGGTTCGGGAGTTCTTTATGTCGATTTACAATATTGGACTGGACCATGCATAGGGACGAATTGAGCTGTAAATCGGGTTACCTTTGGGGGGGTGGATGGGAATCAGCTCCCGAGATCCCTGGTAGAGCTCTTTTGATTGCACTCAACCCTGGGAGGACCATAAGACTGCTAATGTATACAATTTTACTTCATACTGCCTTCCCAACTAGTTTTTCGTGATGCCCACGGGGCTGATTGTAAGTCTTTAGAAAACCAATAAAAGCCTGTTTTAAAAAAAAAATGAAAGTAGGTTGAAAAATAAAGACAAAAAGATGGTGGAAGAAGGAAGTGTGCTCACCAGGCTCAGTCCATTCTTATCTCACCTGTATATTGTGATGTTAATTTCTTGGAACAGCTTACTTTTGGTCTTGGGGATGGGGAGGGAAAGGACATCTAGACACTGTTTTTAATTCTGTTTCTAATTGATCTGGCTTAGGATAATGCAGGCGAGTCATCAGCAGGTTAGTCAAACCAGGGCGACTTCCGGCATGTTTCCAGCCAAGATAAAACCTTTTTTTTTTTTAATGCACTCTGGTTGCAAACTAAAGGCATGTGTCCAACATGGGTCTAGAAGGGTGGGCTGGATCCATGCCTAGGTTTTCCAGGATATCCATGAAAGATAAATTTAAATACAACTCATTGGATATTTTGAACATCTGGGATAGACCTTGCCCTCCTTAAATTACTTTGGACATTTCTCCCCTGTGCCCAATAGATAACACCCTAAAGGATCTTTGAGCACAGATCTGGAGTGAAAGTTGCATGTGAAAAAGGGAGAACCAAGGCAGAATTCAGATGGCCTCGCCACCAGAAGATCCATAGCATTTGCTAATGCCTGAAGGCCAGACACTACCTTTGTGACCTGAACAAGGCATTAGGCATTGCCGTAGTCCAATCTGCATCCTACAATAGCCATAAAATCTATTTATCTATCTTCAAAAGTAAGGTATGGTGAGGCCCTACCTTGCTGTTTCAAATGAAAGAAAGAGTATAACACTGAGGCCATCTGGGCTGTAATTGTTTAATTAGAATTGATTTTAAAAACCAGATTTTGTTTTACATCCTTAGCTAGTCTATTTTAAACACGCAAATATTAGGGGCAAAAAGTTAGACATCCAGAGTTCCAGAATTAAGCATTGTGGCTATAAAGGGGAAATGAGGCAATACGAATCCCTGCATGTCTTTGGCATCAACCACTTTCTTTTTCTCTAGCTGCCTTCTATTCTGTAGGAATTTTTCCACTCATGGAGAACATGTCACAGTTTCAAACATAAACAAAGACGCTGTACTTGCACTAACTAAATAGGCAATTAATATCATGACAATGACTTCTCTTCACTGACCCTATAAAATCAGATGCATAATATATACGTCAGGTTTGCAGCTACAGTGATTCAGTTTGCAGTAAATAATAAACAACAGCCAGCACTAAATTGTCATAAATAAACACGCACTACTGGGTCTGGTGTCAGAATACTGACTCAGGTCATTGGCGTTGTTATGTCAAAATGAAACTTCTAGTTTAACAGTGTACACAATTGCCACCTGGGGTAGCACTGAGGTTTTAATCTTTCAGAGTCTCCTTTATGCATGGGTACGAATTGTAAGTTCCATTAAACAAAATACATCTGCAGTACATATACAGGAGTGAGAATCATGTCTGCGGATTGTAAACAGCAGTATTATGCACCAGTAAACACTGACTGATATTGCTAGAAAGGGAGTTCCCAGCAGAGTGTGAGAGGAGTTGCAGGGGAAAAATAGTAGCTTTTGAGCCTCAACAATTATACAAGAATGCAGTTCCCTTACATGTGGGCACCTAAGAAGCATCCAAAAAGGTCAAGTATATAAGTTGAAGAATGTGCAGTGACGTATAGTGCCATGTGAGTTAGCAATGCCAGAACCCTTTTGGGTCCTGTTGGACTCAGTAGTACTTTCACATAGAATAAAGACAAGTAATACCAAGCTCCGTGTGTTGCATAGTCATTAGTGAGTACCCAGACTGGAGAGAACACAGCAACTGGTGACAATATAGGGGATAAGTAAACCCAAAGAATCGACAGTGCTGTCCCAGAGAGTTTGCTGTGGTTCAGTGAACTACTTGTGGGTGCCACGTGTGCCTCCGTCGAAGTGTAGCATCAACGCTTGGCGCATGTGGAGTCAAAGTGCAAATTAAGCCAGTGGAAAGCATTTCAAGATAATGAAAGCTTCACTGAGAAGTCTACACATTGTTGGACAAGAACCTGCAGGTAGGGCCATAACTAGAGGTAATATGTTACTAAGCAACTTAAAGCTATACATCAAAGTGAGTGATAACGTTAAAGGCAGATATAGCCATGTTGCCAAAGACCAGCAAATGGCGACAGCTAACGTTGGGATCAGAAGCATTGTGAGGCAGAGATCAACCAGGTGTCAGACAGTACAAAAAGGCGCCTAAAACCAAAACGATTCAGATACAAGAAACAGTCACCTGCTTTCCAGAACTGAGTAACACAGCATTGGGGGAAGTGGCCACAGAAGAAGTGCCCAGCATTGTGCTAATGGATCTTGCTGCTAATGGTGTGAAAGAAGTCATAAAAAAATTACATACTGTCAAATCAAAGAAACCTTTAATCTCAAATTTAATTCAATTCCAAATGTAGATTACAAAAGGTACATTTTCAGTCTAGAATGACAAAACAAAAAAATTGTGAAACCAGCGACCAATCTGTTGAGAGGCTGGATACACTCATCAAACACTGTAGGTTTGATGAACTTGATGATGAGGAAGTTAAATGTCTCAGAGATTTTGTTGGATGCCTGTCAGTTTCATTGAAACGATAAAAGCTAAGAGTAACTCTTAGTCTAGAGCAAATTTTCATGGCTGCCAAAGCTGAACAGTGTGCCAATCAACAATCTGCTGACATGGAGGCCGGAGGTGCCCAGAGTGAGTCAGTCATGAACATGAAAAGTAAGCCAAACCACAAGGCAGAAGGACACAGAGTGAATAATTTAGGCTTCATGTGTGGATTTTCGTTTCCACACTAAGTTAAATGTCCCTCTATTGGATGGGTTTGCAAAGGCTGCGAGAAGGAGAAATATTTTGTAACAGTTTGCAAGGCAAGTGTGTCAAGACACGAAGACAAAATGGCCGCCCGAACGTTCCAGAAGCAGCGTTCGACACACACCCACCAGGCCAAGTGACAAAACCACTTGTGGCAAATTGACACCGAAACAAAGATGGTCGTCATCTAAATCATCGTCAAAAATTTCTTCAGTAGCAATATCAAGTGATAATTGAGGAAGATGGCTGTGCAATGTCAATTGTTGCCTCGTGAAAAACGTGTGCATGTCAATGAACTATTGACATGAAAAAGCACCAAAGTCATTCAAACATTGTCCAAAGATTACACGATAAGTAAACAGTTGCTAAATACCTTTTATTATCAACAGTGGTGCATTTATAAATATAATGCCTGAGGAGAAATAAATTGAATTACCTCCATTGCCACAACTTATGCCATTGAAAACAAATGTGTATACAAGGCGTTCACCAACACTATTGAAATGAAGATTCATTTGTACCAACAATGAAACACAAGAAAACAAAAGTACAAGCACCCATTCATGTACTTCAAGGTATGGCATGAGGTGCCTGTTTACCCAGCTTCAGCACAGCTGCTGATATGGGACTGCTATTCTGAACTATAACATGAATGCTCATCACAAAATAGTAAGTCAGTTCTCTTCATTGTTTCATGGGTTAGGAAAAATCAAAACTATGAAAGTACAGTTACACATTAATGTGGACATTCGTCTTATTCTTCAAAGACACAGACGAATTGCATTTTATTTGCAGGATGCTGTTGATAAAGAACTTGAATCATAACTCAAAAATTATATCATTGAACGTACCACTGGTCCAATGCTATGGGTTTCTCCCATAGTGGTAATACCCAAAATGGAAAATGAACAGTGATGAAGCTACACGCATCTGTGCTGATATGCGTCAAGACAACAAGGCAATTGAAAAAGAACAACATTCAAGTCCGGACATTACTGACATGATAACACAATTGATTGGTGCAAAGGTTTCCTTGCGCATTGATTTCAATAAAGGATATCATCAATTGGAACTTGAGGAGAATTGCAGGTACATAACAACCTTTTCTACACATATTGGCCTCTTCCGTTGTATAAAAGACTATGTTTCAGTGTGTCATCTGCTGCAGAGCTTTTTCAAGATGTCATTCAACGTATCATACAGGCTGTCATGAATGCTTTTAACTATAGTGATGATATATTGGTTTTCTGAGCTGCAAAAAAGAAGCATGATAAAGCTCTCACGCAACTGTGTCATTTACTTGTTGATTCAGGCTTAACTTTGAAAGCTGATAACTATGAGTTCCAGAAGAGAAAATATTCTTTGTCCATATCTTTTCTGATAGGGGTATGAAATCCAATCCAGCTAAGTGCAAGTGTTGTCAACTCCCAGTCCCCACGAGATGTTTCCATGTTACATTCAATCCTTGGCATGGCCAGTTACAGTTCTACATACATACAAGACTTTGCCACCGTAGGTGCTTGATTGAAAGACTTGATGAAAAACAATGTTTTTTTCATTGGCCATGTGCAAGCGAGCAAAGTTTCAATAGAATCAAACAACCTATTGAGAACCCTCCTGAAATGGCATACTTTGATCCTTAGCTTCCTACAGAGGTTGTTGTTGATGCTAGCCTAGCTGGATTAGGCACATTCCTTGCACAGCACAGCGGACACCCAAATGCTCTAAAGTATCAATCAAGAACAAACTCACTGCCTGTAAGTAATTTATAAGTAAACTGTATGTCAAGGATAAGAGAAAAAGAGAACTACATTGTCCCATCCCTATGAGGCAAAACACATTGTTCAACAAAAAAGGGAGGTAAAACGCTGTACAACTAACACCATGAAAACATTATTTTAGGTCATATATCTTGAATTTATTTTACCCCGTCTTGGTGTGTCAAAATATCAAAAGTACATTCAATAAACATTTAATAAATATTCTAGTAAATATAGTACCAGATCAGCAAACAGTTGTGTATACTAGTGGTGCCCAGGCGCAACAAACATACAGATCACCAACACATAATACCAACAGGACCATACTCACTCACTCACACAACTAGGCCTGGGCGGTAAATTCCGTTCTGCTAGCGGAATTTGCAGAATTTGTGTAATTTCGTGTTCCGCGGAGAACGCGGAATTGCCAAAAATTCCGCAATCCGTGGCTTCATGGAATTTTTTGCTTGTTCGCGCATTGAAAATGCGTGTTCGCAAGATATTTATCCCGAGCACGCAAACAGTGTTCGCGAACAGGAAAAAAGCATCGCGAACGTGTGGAACAAACAATTCCTCGTGTTCGCGGAACTCTGCGTGCTCTTGGACAGTTTTTACCATTTCGCGGAGCTTTGTGTAGCGCGACTACGCAAATTCCTCCCACCCCTAGACATTGCTCAGTGGCAAGCTACTGTATCAGACACAATAATCTCAGCAAAAAATGGCTGAAGGTATTATACAAAGAATTATACACAGAAAGACTCATAATTGTTCCAACCGGCCAAATGGACACCGTTTAACAATTTATATCCGATGAATAATTAATAAATATTCTTTGAAACTTCGACCTAGATCTCAAGGAGAAACAGAATGATGATTGTACTGAGGGAGCTGTACCGATCAGTGGGAACCAGTGCCGACACACGTTTCGGTGAGTGACCCCAAATGTGGGTCACACCTTCTTCAGGGCGCTAAAAACGTTATGCAGCAGAAGCTGCAGGCACCAGGGAAGCCTGAGCTGGTACCAGCTCTGAAGGAACTGAATAGGAGGCCTTATCACATGGGGCTCCGCCTAAATGAAGCGCCCATTGTGGAGCACTGGTGATACTGATAGGTTTCAAAAGTCTTCTATCCACGGAGTGGGTGGTCAAGGGTGTCCTTTCAAATCGAGTGTCGGAGCGCCAAGAATAACATAAATATTTAGCGTCCCCAACAGTCTGCTGTTAGACCAATAGCAGACATCAAGACGAGACCAGTTCAGAAAGTAATCATTGAACATCCACCTATGGAAGACATATTGTGTCATTTGCAAGCAGAACTTTTTCCCAAACTGAACGTGCTAATTCACAACCTGAGAAAGAAAGTTTAGCAGTGGTGTGGGCTTGAGAACATTTCCTCATATTCTTATATGGAAAGCCTTTCATGCGTGTGATTATCAAGCCTTACTGACCAACTTTGACAATCCAAAGGCCAAGTTGCCTCCTCACATTGAACATTGGGGTCTACGATTACAAGAATTCAACTACACAATTGTGCACCTCAAAGGGAATGATCGAAATCCTGCCGACTACTTCTCACGAGTACCTCTGCAGTGCTATGGTACCCCTTCTAAGACAGATGAATCCTATATAAATTTGATTGTGAAATCAAGCACACCAGCTGGAACAAACTGCCCCTGTCATAAGTTAAGATAGTGACATTTTAAAACTTAAACACATTTTTACACAATAGTTTTGTAAACAGCATATTTTACCTCTTACCAGTGACAGTGAATACCAGAAGTTTAAAAATGTCAAAGATGAACTGCCAGATACATCAGACGGCGTTATCCTGGGATGTTTGAGAATTGTTATTCCAGGAAGTCTGTAACAACAGCTAATTGAAGTGGTCCATGAAGAACATTGTGGAATCGTTGTCACAAAACAAGCTCTCCAAGACAGAATCTTGTTTTTTCTTATCTCAATGAGAGAGTTGAAGTGAATTGAAGGCCTGCTATCTATACAAGTGCCTATTGTCAAAAACCATTCAACATACCTTAAACATGTCGTAGTTGCCAATGCATGTATGGGAAAGGATTGCCATTGACTTCTTTGGTCCTCTTGACAATGGACATCACCTGAAAGTGATTATTGATCTATACTCGTGCTTTCCATTGCTAGAAGATCTCTCATCATATCACTAAAAAAAGAGTCACTGAGAGGTTAGATGGCATCTTCGGGAAATAGGGTGTACTTTCAATCTTAAAATCTGACAATGGCCCACCTTTTAACAGTCAAGAATTCAGAGACTTTCTTAGTCACCTACATGTGAAGCACAAGAAGAGCACACCTGTTTGGCCACAGGCCAATGGCCTTGTGAAATGTTTCATGAGTTTACTTAAGAAACCAGTTCAGAGTGCTGTTTTGGAAAAGCTCAACCTTAAAATGGACTTGAGTTCTACACTTTGAGCTTACCATTCAATTCCTCACTCAACCACAGATAAAAAACCTCCTATCAGATAACTATAACTCGCGCGGCCGCCACTCTATCACAAGGATGATGTCATCAGTGATGTCATGAGTGATGCCACTGACCATGTCATGAGTGATGTAATATGTGACATCATCAGCAGTGGATTGCGGTCGCGCGAGTTATAGTTATCTGATCTAACTATAACGGGGTATTTTCATTGGTTTTTTACGAGTGAAATATCCACCTAACTATAACATGTGTGAAACCTATGTTTTTTTAAGTAAAAATATATATATATATATATATATATATATATATATATATATATATATATAGAGAGATATTCTGCTCCAAAGTTTGTCCACCAGGTGAGCAGCACTCGATCAGCAGCTTTGTTTATGATAGGCATGGACGAGGATCCGCTTGTAGAAGCCGCTCCGTAGTGGAATTGCCTGACGCGTTTCGAAGCTCCATATGCTTCTCTTCAGAGGCTTTAACGGAGACGGTGTGTGCAAGCGCTGAACCTACTTCGCCATTTTCATATTGCACTCCCACCAATGGGAAGCTCGAATGAGACTGTGCATTGTGGGAAATATGGTCCGGATAGCACACAAATCTTGTCCTGTATGGACCCTGCAAGTGGACTCGTCCTCAATCCTGTTTGGCGCTGCTGGCCCACATTACTGACATGATGGTTACCATGTCAGGTGACCCCCGTAACATTGCGGGGTGGTGCAAGCTCCGCGGCAGGACGGCCGCGTGTTACATTCTGCTCCAAAGTTTGTCCACCAGGTGAGCAGCACTCGATCAGCAGCTTTGTTTATGATAGGCATGGACGAGGATCCGCTTGTAGAAGCTGCTCCGTAGTGGAATTGCCTGACGCGTTTCGAAGCTCCATATGCTTCTCTTCAGAGGCTTTAACGGAGACGGTGTGTGCAAGCGCTGAACCTACTTCGCCATTTTCATATTGCACTCCCACCAATGGGAAGCTCGAATGAGACTGTGCATTGTGGGAAATATGGTCCGGATAGCACACAAATCTTGTCCTGTATGGACTCTGCAAGTGGACTCATCCTCAATCCTGTTTGCCGCTGCTGGCCCACATTACTGACATGATGGTTACCATGTCAGGTGACCCCCGTAACATTGCGGGGTGGTGCAAGCTCCGCGGCAGGACGGCCGCGTGTTACATTCTGCTCCAAAGTTTGTCCACCAGGTGAGCAGCACTCGATCAGCAGCTTTGTTTATGATAGGCATGGACGAGGATCCGCTTGTAGAAGCCGCTCCGTAGTGGAATTGCCTGACGCGTTTCGAAGCTCCATATGCTTCTCTTCAGAGGCTTTAACGGAGACGGTGTGTGCAAGCGCTGAACTTACTTCGCCATTTTCATATTGCACTCCCACCAATGGGAAGCTCGAATGAGACTGTGCATTGTGGGAAATATGGTCCGGATAGCACACAAATCTTGTCCTGTATGGACCCTGCAAGTGGACTCGTCCTGAATCCTGTTAGACTTCGGAGAGGTTAGATTTACTCATCCTACTCCATCACAATAGTAGGGAATGTATTGAACTTTGGAGGGGTTAGATTATCTATTCCGACTTCAGTCAGTGTAACAGTAGGAAAATCATTTGGCTTTGGAGGGTTTGAAATGTACGATTCCCGGTCCAGTGTAAACAATAGTAGGGAAAGTGTTGGACTTTGGAGGGATTCAATTTACTATTGCTACTCGAAACAGCATGACAATAAGGAAAGCATTGGATTTCGGAGGGGAAACATGTACTATTCCCACTCCAAACAATGTAACTGTGAAAAAAGTGTTGGACTTCCGAGGGGTAAAATGTACTATTCCCACACTAGTCTATTCAACAGTAGGGAAAGCTTTGGACTTCGGGTGGGTGAAATTTGCTATTTCCACTGCTGTATAAACAAGAGTAGGGAAAGTGTTGGATTTTGGAGGGGTTAAGTTAAGTCTAAGTTTGAGAGGTCTGGACCTACAATAGGTAGAGTTCAGTGGTGGCAGCAAGAGTATTGAGTCTAGTGTAATAAATACCACTGACATACCTACAAACGTGGTGCGTAGCTTCAAGAAAAGGGATGACATACATCAGTGGTTGTGTATGAGATAGCTCTGACAGTGTGCAGGATCCCCGAGAAGGATTGAGGAACTGGCTTGGGGAGTTAAATTCCTGAGGATAGGAGTGATGGCCTACTGGCCCTAGAAGGGAGTGACAAGCAGTGTTACACCGTCATTAAGGAAATAGTGATAAGAAAGTATGGATTGGCCCCTGAAGAGAATAGGTTGAGGTTCAGGGGCAACCGGAAACTCTCCCACCAGTCTTGGGAGGAATTTGTGGAGGATTTTTGCAAAGCACTGAATGTACAGGTGAGGGGGCACACAGTACACAATTTTGAAGGGTTGTACAATCTGATCGTCCTGGGAATGGGATTAGGAGTGATCGTAAAGGTAGGGGCTCAGGTTCCCCATAACCGACAGCAGGGGCAGACAGGTCCTAGTGTAGTGGGATGGGTAGAGGGTCCCATGTCCTTTCTCAGAATAGGAGGAGAGGTGAGGGTGGGCAGATGCCTAGGATGCCCAAAAGCAAGTTCAAGAACCTGAATAGTACCCTGAGGGTACACCAGCGAGGGAGCCTAGTCTTTACCGGTATACCATCTGCTGAGGGGATCCCCAAGTGTCAGGAGAACTTGGGGGGGAGGCTGTCACAAGCATCCCACCAGTTCTGGTGTCTTGCAGTACCATGCTACAGAAGAGAGTGCTGGAGTCTAGTTGGAGGGGTAGGAGGGGGAGACAGTCCCCAGTGGGAGCACCAGTGGGTCAGGGGTTTCAAGCTCTGAGATCAGAGCACCCCAGCACTGATCCTTGTGATGCCCCTTCTGGCGTGGGAGAACTTCATTGCTCTGTCAGACGGACAGGGGTCGTGAGAGATCTTCCCTGTAAATCCTGGCTTGCCAGGCACATACTCAGCCTAAGGGTACACACCTTGGGTTGGGGACTAGTGGCAGGATAGCACCCCTGAACTGGTGGAAGAATTGTGCAGGATGGCTGCCACAAGCGCCCTGAAAGTTCTGGATTCTGGGGGTACCACTCCCATCAGAGGGTAAAGAGCCTCAAAAGGAAGGGCAAGGGAAGGAAGGACTTATTCCTGACTCCTGCCAAGCCTAAGGGTACAGACCAGTGTCAGGATACCACCCCTAAACTTGTGGGAGGTAGAGGGGAGAAAGGATGCATTGCACCTGTGGCTACCAGCCGCCCCCACTCTGAGAAACCACAGAGAACGGAGACCCCTGGACGGCCTGGTGTTTGGCTCTGGATGCTGATAGCAATGAGTGGCCTCTGCTGGTTTACGTCCTTGTTGACAGTTTTCCTTGGGGTGGGGTAGAAGTCAGACCCAAGTGGTTGAGTGGCCACATCACTTTGTTGGCCATGGAGGTACTGTCTGCCTACTGGGATGCATCTGTGAACAAATTGAAGTTAGGAGCTTCAAAGATGGGGTCCACAGGTGAGGATAAGGATAACCAATGGGTTAGCTTAGTGGCTCATGAGAGTATAGACACAGGTATCCAACTGGATTTAGAAAAGTGTAGAACTGGCTTATGCCCCTGCAGCAGTGGGCCAAGGTCCATGTTCTATCGCCCTAAGCAGGGTATCCCATCAAGGTATTGATTAGTCTAGCCAGGTATTAGGCTGGAAGGGGATTGTGCTGGACTTAGCCCTTTTTGCAGGGGTAGCCCCAAACCTTTTTCCGTCCTCTGCCTATTTTTCTAATCATCTTTTTGTTGGCTTTAGGCCTTTTGGCACTTTACCACTGCTAATAAGTGCTAAAGTACATGTGATCTCTCGTCTAAATAAGGTTGGATTGGTTTACTCCTGGTTGTCACATTTGATTCACTTGTAAGCCCCTTGTAAAGTACTATACCATATACCCAGGGTTGTAAATTAAATGCTACTTGTGGGCCTGCAAGAATGCATGTGCCTTTCAATACTGTCTGAGGCCAAGCCTCGGTAGGCCTATGTGCACAGTTCATTGCCACTTTGACTTGGCATTTAAAACTACTTGCCAAGCCTTAATTTTAAACTCCCCTTTTCCTACACATAGGTCACCCCTGAGGAAGGCTTTCGGTAACCCTATGGGCAGAGTGCTGTCTAAGTAACAGGGAGGACATGTGCCTTTATGTCTATCATTTCCTGCCTATTTTGTTTTTTCACTGCTGTCTCACAGACTAGCATTGGGAATTCCATTATATATTAGATGATAATTCCTGATCAGAAAGGAGTTGCGTTGCCATGTTTGGTATATTTAATATAGTCATTATAAATCCTACGTACTGGTGTAGTTGGATTTTACATTATTATTCTACAAATGTCACTTTTAGAAAGTGGGCATTTCTCTGTGCTTATGACTCTTTGCGCTTTGCAGCCTGACTCCAATACCTGTCTGAGGTAGGTGACAGCTACACGTGGTGCATATTTTCCAGGTAGCCACCACACAGGAAGGGCTTGGTGTGATAGGTGGTACATCTACTTTCATCTACACACTGATAGTCTTCCTGGGCTGGGAGAGGTGGTTCACACTTTACATTTGTATAAGTTGTGTCCTGCCCTAACACAAAGAGTATGTTGGGGAGAGGATGTAGCCTTACGGCTAGAGCGGTCGACCTCGAAGCTGATGCTAAAACATCCTGTGATTCTGGGCAAATCACTTACTCTCCCTATGCCTAACAAAAATGAGTGTGTCCTTCTGTAATGAAACTAGTGCTCATGTAAAGCGCTCTGATACCTGATTTCTCGGGTCCAGTTCGCTCTATATAAAACTCTTAAAAAAAAAAAGAAAGGGCTGATTTACCCCCCACTGGTCTCCTGGAGCCAGGGATGTGTTGAAGGGATTTTGCACACTTCTAACGGCTACTTTGAAGTCACCACTTCATCACATAAATACATTTTTGAGTATAAGTACAGGGGCTCTGAACCTACGGGGCATATTCTCAAGGACCTATCGCCGAGTTATCGGCAATTTAGCGCAGAAAAAGTTGCTTTAAAACTACCGCCCCATTCACATGGGGCCAAGAGCCGATATCACTAGATTTCCTGCGATAGCATCCTCAAAAAACATCAACACAGATGACCACGGCTACTATCGCTAATTAGATGCGGAGTAGGCCTTCCCGAGCAAAAACCCGCGACAACACCACACCCCAACATTCTCAATGACCAGCCACATTGGCAATAAGATCACAAAACATGCAGTAAGGAGCGTTAGCAGCAGGAATCTAACACCTGCTCTGACCTGGTGCAAAGTCGGACGACAACTGAAGACAGAAAAGGGAGCACAGACCACAGCCACACATGAAGACCAACAGATGCCATGGAGACACTGATCATGCAGCTCGGAGCCCCAACAGGGCCACAACACTTACCGTCACCACACTCAGGACCACCACCCCCCGTACCCCTCCAGACCGGACAAAGACGGCAGACCCCCAGGGAACGCACCAGCCTCACAGACCTAACACCTGACAATGTCATTGCCCACTACAGGCTCCAAAGGACAACCATCCTACGCATCCTGACCATCACCGCCCAACAGGCACAAAGCACCAACACAGCGGACAACCAACATCCCACCCCAGACAAAGCTGCTGGCTGTGCTGCACCTGTTGGCCTCTGGTACCTCCCAACCAACAACTGCCAGAGTTGGAGGAGTCTCACAGCCAGCCACATCCAAGTCCCTCACACCTGTCCTGGATGCCATCATAAACTTGCTACCCCAGTACCTATATGTCCCCCACAATGCACAGGAACAGCTGGAGACCAAGAAAGGACCATACGCCATAGCTGGATGCACACATGTGTTGGGGCAATCGACAGCACACATGTCCTACTTGTGCCCGATGGTGACACTGCACACAATTTTTGCAACAGAAAGCACATGCATTCCATCAATGTGCAGGCAACATCCGAACACCCTGGAATCCCCACCAATGTCGTCGCCAACTACCCAGACATCGTGCATTATTCCTTCATCGTCCGACAGTCCATCATCAACCAGCGCTAACAGGATGGCACCAATGGAAATGCACAGCCCCTTGGCAAGTACCAAATGAACACCCACACACCTCAACTCTACAACCATGCAAATCACAACTCTGGCAATGCACACATCACAAACTCACATACAACATGCAAACAACATGCCCACCCACCAGAAACGACAGCACAACTAACTAAGGTAACATGGGCTAGCCATGAACATGAACCATCAACGTCATGGCACCTCAGCCACACAATAGCGGAATGTGGGGATAGGTGGGAACCAGGCTTGTGTGAAGTAGGCAAGTGAACCATGAATGGGTAAGTACACAATGCCAAGTGCAGCGGAGATGTGCTGGACAAACCGCAGGATGCAGAACACACCCATATCCATGGTGACATACACTGCTGGTGTTTGGAGTGTAGTGGACAGTGGACGCAACCATGTCACCCCAGCCAGTGGGGGAGTTTGCGGAAATGTAGCCTGTTACGTCCCCCCGTAAGCATGAGCAGAGTGGGCTGCCCCGGCGTATGACAGGCCAGCATAGGGGTTTGAATAAAAAGCACGTAGCCCTGGGCGTGGTTCTCTTCCTGAATGCCCAATGTCTCTGCCTGGGTGGCACCTCTCACACCACCATGAGGCCGACGCCTACATCATGAGCGGAGTTGTCCGCGATCCAGTGTGCCTGCTGTACCCTGGGCCGCTGGACCCCGAACCCATCAGGCCTCCCCTTGCACAGCCAGGCCACGCTGCCCACCTGCCGACACCAGCATGTGTCAAGGAGGGCCTACCACATTCTGGCGCAAGCTCCAAGCCCAAGACCCGCGACCTTAGTAGGCTCCTCAGACCACATGGCCTCCGCGACACAGGCCCGCTTTTCTCATTGACGTACCCTACTGCTGCCTCCGGCCTACACTATGATCAAGTAGGTCACACATTTGGAACTGAGTCTTGATTATGCAATGGCAGAGTACACACATCATGGCTGAGTCATATCTGTGTTATCCCTTCTATGTGGGGTCACCAACTCCGTGCATAGCATTCATATTACACCTGTCTGTGGTCCCTTTCTGACTACCGTCTTCGGTCTACACTGAGTCCGAGTAGGTCACTCACTGCCAAAAACTGCTCTGGTGTCACTAACTCTGTGCATCATGGGCCAACGACACATGCCTGTGTGCCCCAGCTGACCGCTGACTCGGGCTGACACTGCGGTGAAGTTGGTCACACATATGGAACTGTGTCTTGATTACATGATGTTTGAGGCCATACATACATGGCAGCCTTACTTCACTGTACACCCTTCAATCAGGTGGCAGCAACTCTGTGCATAGCATCCCAAAGACACGTGGTTGTGGACCCATGTGGTCAGCTGCCTCCGGCCTACACTGCGGTCCAGTAGGTCACACTTTGAGAACTCAGTCTTGATTTATTCATGGCAGATTGTAAATCTTTGCACTGGCCTTATCGCAGACTGCATCCCCTTTCAGCTCCGGGGCCACTAAGTCTGTTCCCCGACATCCAAGGACACTTTCTGGTTGAACTTTGGTGGCAACTGAGTCTATGGACTGGGGGTTGTCTCACTCATGTTGGTGATACGGACTTTGTTGCAAAAATGAGGGTGTAGCATTCCACTCCTCAATTTGCTGCTTCCGATTGGCTTCTGCCCTTTGCATCATGCCCTGGAGGACACCTTCCACTGTCCCCCACAAGCCTCTGCCACATCCACCTTGGACATCGATGGGGACCCGCTCAGCACTTCATGTGCCCCTATCTCAGTGCACCACAAGTCAACATTCCTTGCGGGTGTGACTGTGCTGCCCACGGTGCATCTGGGGCCACTAACTCTGTGCAGCACAAGTCAGGGACCCTGTCTGCTGAGATATTGGATGGCCTCTGAGACGGTGGCCTTGGGTCATCAACGCAATGGGTCTGTGGCCCTGCGCTGTCCGCTGCATTCGGTCTCAACTGCGGGTCACCAGGGCTCACACATCTATTCGAGTCCTGAATGGACCGAATGTTGTATCACCGAAGGAGGCACACGCCACCACCACCAGAGCCATCTTCAGATGACAACTGCCAGAGTCGAAAGTGTCTTGCTGCCAGACTATCAGAGTTGGTCACACCTGTTGTGGATGCCATCATCTGCCTGATTCCCTGCTCTGCACTCCAGGTGCCACTGACTCAGAGCACCATGAGTCATGGACCATTTCTGATTGAGTTGTGTGCTGTGGAGAGGTCGTACAGCAATGTCACCTCAGGCAGTGTGAGAGACCTGGGACAATGATGAGGAAGATGATGCAGGTGTAACACACCCCACTGCAGCAGCATCAGGTGTTTCCTCACATGAGCAAGCTCAGCTCTAGTGCCCCAACATCAGTGCACTGCAACTCACGGACACTTCTGTTTGCAAGTTGGGTGACCTTTGTACTTGCTCCAGCTACCACCATGATGCTCCGCGCTTGTCTCTGTAATGCTGGTGTTTTCTGTTTCCGCTTCCATAGTGTTGACTGTACAAGTTGTTGCCAGCACCAGCCACTCCTTGCGGCCAGGCTTACACTCACCCCACACCCATCCAGCACAGGCGTCACTGTACATGTGTCCCTGCCAATAAAGGACCCAGGCGCACGTGCCCGTGGCCAGTTCCATGAACTAACAGTGTGTGTCCGTGTGGTCATGATGTATGCATGAGGGTCCCTGGGACTACATTACATTTTGCTGTGTACAGAGAGCGCAACCATGTCACCTCTGGCAGCGGGTAAGACCTTAGACATGCAGCTTTGTCGTCACCTGCTCAATGCGTGTGTGGAGTGGACTGGGCTGTCGTACGGAGGTCCCGCGTGGGGGTGTGTATGATGATTCCTAGGCTCCTGGCATGGTTCATTGCAGGAAGTATACATGTGTCTCTATCGAGGTGTGGTTCTCCTTTGTGGGATGTAGGTGGTCCCTGGTGGGACTTGAACACACACGTGTGTGATCTAGTTCAGCTTTCATGTCCTCTGACCCCACCCGCACCTGTGCGGCCACCTCCTTTTAGCATACTGACACCTGGCATTGGAATGCAATGTGTGCCGAGGTGGAGTGTTGGGAGCCAGACATGGAGGCGGGTGCTCCCTGTTGTGTGGTCTGTGCAGGGTTTGGTATCTGCTCTATGTGGCTTGGTTGCACTGCTCCTGGGGGTGGGTTGCCTAGGATGTCCATGGGCTGTTGTAGGGCATCGATGTCGAAGGTGTGGTGGTCCTCTACAACATTACTGATAAGTAGTCTGGTCTGCTCTGCTGGAGGTGTTGTTTGTCCCTCTGCAATGTGAAGGGGATATGCATGTTGATATTGTGTTGACATGTGTGTTGGCGCATTCTTCTGGTTTACAAGCAGTTTGTATGACGATGTTCATTGTGACTGGGAGGTGCAGTATGTTTGATGCGGAACAGTGGACATTTGGACTACATTACGTAGGTGAGGTTGTACTCGTACGTTTCCATCTGGCAGTTTCCTGCTATGTTAGATGTAATTGGCCTGTTTCTGCGCATTGTGGTAAATATTTAAATTACCTGTACTATTTTTTATGCGGTAAAGTCTAGTAAGAATAACTCAGTCAAAATAAGAGGCAGAATCCGTGGTATTAGAGGTTCTGAAAAGGGCTTTATTCCTTACAAAGGAATTGTAGTTCGAACTAGGCAACCATATTCCATCACCACGAAGGTTCAGGAAGGGATCAGCAATACATTATTGACAAGTAACAATATTTATATGAAAAGCATTGCATTAGGACAGATGCAGGAGGCGTAACAGCTGATAATACAGATAAGGATACACATACGTAATGAAAAATAGGCGTAATACAGGCGTGTACTAGAAACGTCATTTAAAATGATGTCACAAGTGGGTGGATCCATAAGAGAATCCTGCAGTGTCAGCAGAAATATTTGGCAGAGATGCGCGCGCAGCCGCATGACGTGTGATTGACGTGCAACTAGAGGGTGAAGGGGAATTGACATTTAGCTCTACATATGGAGACAGAAGTCTGGGGTGTCAGGACAACCTAGTCCTAAATCATATCTAATATCTTGTGTTTAAGGAACCATATTATCTGTAAGGAAAGGTCTTCTCGGACAGATCCTATTCTATACTGACTGTTAGTGCGTGTACAAGCGTCTATGTGTCTACATGCGATGCGAGGGGGGCAGGAATCTTCCATAGGGCTATGAATTACTTGCAAAAAGACAGCGAGGCCGGGCCCTTTGCTCGG
This sequence comes from Triturus cristatus, assembly GCF_964204655.1. Classification (NCBI taxonomy): domain Eukaryota; kingdom Metazoa; phylum Chordata; class Amphibia; order Caudata; family Salamandridae; genus Triturus; species Triturus cristatus. Next base: position 464,135,235 of record NC_140594.1, read on the forward strand.
TAGCTGGAAGGATGTTTACCTAAACTACTAGACAGGAATGCATTGGATGAGGAGCGGAGCAGATAACTTGAAGGCTGAATACAGTTTTTTTGGCAGGCAACAGGCCGCGTCAGGCACCGTTAGCCGCGCAGGGAGTAAGACAAAGTTCATGGACACGGATGCAGGTCCAAGCTGGAGCATTTCAGAGGCAGAAGCAGAAAAAGGCTTGATGGCAGAATTCAGGGCCTACTCGCCTGAACTATAAAACTAGAAGAGTGGACCATATAAAGTCGGTGGCCTTTCATACTTAGGAATGGAATATTCGACCCATTCATGGCGGATCTGAAAGAGGGCATGTTGACGTTGGACGCACATGTATTTGCGTCTTTATAGCTGGAACTGGAGGGAACATGTACATGGAGACGTTGGGGTCTAAGATAGGGGACACAATTGACCATAAAAATTCATATTTCCACATTCCCTCCTTGTCCCCTACGGACCCTCATGAAATATCCATTTTCATCAATCCATCAATCTGTTCATATAGCATCATTTGTTCTTCTTTCTTTTTCCGGGATCTCGAATGAAAATTTGAAGGTGGGATACACGATGTGGCACATAGACCACAAATCGCTGGCCCACATTGTAGACACAAGCAGCAACTGAATAGTATGAGAAAGCCAATACCTAGGAAGGATAGGATCCTCCATCCCCAGGCTGACAACACGCTCCAGAACCAACCGGACCAAGTCCAGGTGCCTGGATTCTGGTGTATCTGGCTTACGATCTTATGAAGTCGAGTTATGGCTTTATATACTGACGGCGCGTTTTCTGGTATGAAAACACAGCAACTTGATCCGATGACCCTACAAGCTCCGCCCCTATCGGCCAGAATGACGTCAAGGACAAGACGATTTTGGAGAACAACAATCCGCATCGCAGACTGCTCCTCCGTTAAGTTGCCCAAAGCGGAAGTAGTTTCATTCACGACTGCTTCAAGGGTTCTAGTTAGTCTACGTATCAGCTTACTATTGGTGACTGTACCTATGTAGGGAAAGAAACCTTTATTGAAATCTGTGTATTTCTCCCATGCTGTTTCAGTGTAGTCGACAATCGGGAGGTCTCTCTGCTGTCTATTGAGTACTAAATGGGTGTTCCTATGATAATCAGGCGGGGCTAGGAAAACAGGTGGCAGAAGGAATGCAATGTAACAGGTACCATCCCAATCTAGGGGTAGGCGTATGTATGCGGTGTGACCACAGATGAAGTAGGAGTGACGAGAAACTCTAAATGTAGACTCGCCTTTATCACTGAATTCTATTACAGTGGTACATTTACTATGGCCCATGTGTATTGAACCATTCTTTCTTACACATAATTCGCCTCTAACTGGAAATACTGACATAGCGGGCAAGATTGGTGTAGTTTCGGATTCAATATTCAGGATCATAAGATTAAGTGTAAAGTTACCTAATCCATATACTTCATTTTCTAGATCAGTTCCTGTTCTTTTGGGAAGTCCCTCCTTGTTAGGATAGCAGACTTTAAGTAAAACTAGGTTCAGGTTTCCCCATACCCAATTGTCTTGGTAAACTACTGTATTTGAATCTAGGGAATTAATCAAACTAAACCATGCTCCACAGGAGCCATTGTGTGTGAACGGATACTGAAAGAGAGGCAGAACTCCCTTGTATTTTTGATAGGGAGGGAGTCGGCCACATATCCAACAATTTGTAGCCTTGCTGGTCTGATGAGAATGATGTAGCATACTAATGAATGTGTTGTTGCGCAGCGCAAATCTATAGGACAACTCATGTGGGGGTAATTCGCTAAAAGAGTGTTCGGCAGTAGCATTGGAAGCACGCTTGGGGTTAGGGTAATACATGTGTAATAATATACCGGAGATAATAATCAGAAGACTTAGAAAAAACATAATTAACAATGTCACTATGCAGTGACTACGAAGTGATTTACAGTACGCATGTGTCCTGAGCTGTTTCTGTCCATTTTTCTCTCTATTTCGGTCTAGAGGGTACATGTCAGAGACAAATTCAACCGATTCACCTTGGAGAGGACTTAAACAATCAAATTGTCTGACTTGCTAGACCTTAATTTCAGTTTATAAGTGTCACTCTTGGTTTGTTCAACCAGGGGAAGTTTTAAATCAGTCTGTGAGGGAATGCAGGGCTGAGGATTCACGTCTGACGGTAGTCCATAAAATGTTTTGATGTGGCTCGAGTGCAACCACCCTTTACGTCCCTCAATCTTCACGGCTGTCCTTGTGGTCAAAATGACGAGTTTCGGCGACTGCCACCGAGGCTCCAGCTGGCTCCTCCTGTCAAAATTCCTCACAAGCACGAGGTCCCCCGGAACCACGTCGTGGGGTTTCACCTCAGTGTTGTCGGGAAAAGCTGCAGCTACCTGTGAACGACAAGATTGTAGTGCAGACATCAAGGAAGCCAGGTAATCTGTCAGCATATTACAGTCAACATCAGTTATTTTACGAGGTATAGGCGTCCCCCACATATTTGGTGGTCTACCGAAGATCACCTCATACGGGGATAGCCCTGTTCGAGAATGTGCTACCATTCTCATGTAAAAGAGCGCAACTGGTAAGGCTACTATCCAGTCGACACCTTTTTCTCTACATACTTTGGATAATCTAATTTTCAGAGTTTGATTATGTCGCTCCACGAGACCTGCTGCCTCGGGATGTCGGACACAGTGGAATTTCCATTGGTAACCTAACAGAAGTGAAACATGTTTCATGAGCTCGGATGAGAACGGTTGGCCATTATCTGAGTACACGATACGGGGCAAACCATACCGTGGGAAGAATTCTCGAACTAACTGCTTGGCAGTGGTCGGGGCAGTGTAATCTGAGACGGGATACGCCTCTGTCCACCGGGAAAGAGCGCATACAACTACGAGGACATATTTGAATCCTCGACATCGTTCCATCTGGATATAATCCATCTGGAGGACTTCAAAAGGGTGATCGGGGGGGTTGAAATCCACCCTGGTCTACAGGTACGCCTTTTCCTGGATTGAACTGACAACAAATCATACAGGTACGTACTTTCTGTTTAGCCGCTGCTCGTAAGTGTTTATTAAACCAAATGTGTTGAATACTGTCTAGCATAGCTTTCTCTCCTAGGTGCGCTGGACTATGTATTGTGTTAATGATGACCTGAACCATTGAGTCGGGGAGAAACCATATAGATTTTCCCTTCGTCATCCATCCTTGATCCGTTTGGATCCCTCCTAATTCAGTCCATCTCTTTATTTCTTCTGGTGTAGCATGTGTCTGTATGTCAATTACATCGAGGGCGGGATCCTTAACTGTCATGCAGTGTGTTGGTGTCGGGACTATTGTCTTCGTCGTGTCAATTGGACGAGTCTGATTCTGAGCAGTCTGTTTAGCTGTTCTGTCAGCTAGGTCATTACCCTGAGAAACAATGTCAGTCACTTTTGTATGGGCTTTACACTTCATAATCGATATTGCAGTCGGCAGATGTGTTGCATCTAACAGAGCTTGAATAAGGGGACCGTGCTGGATGTGGGCACCGTGAGAAGTCAAATAACCTCTCTCTCGCCACAGTACGCCGAAGTCATGGACGACTCCGAATGCATAACGTGAATCTGTGTATATGTTGACTTTCTTATTTTTGGCTTGAATACAGGCTTGTGTCAGAGCGATGAGCTCTGCTGCTTGAGCTGACAAGGTATCGATACAATTTGTTTCAATAATTTCAGTGTCTGTTGTGACTGCATAAGCGGCCACTAATTCTCCTGCATTTGTTCTCATGCATGAACCATCTACATATAATGTCAGGTCTGGATCTGATAATGGGATATCTGGCAAGTCTTGTCTGGGTTTCGTCGTAATAGTAATAACTTCAATGCAATCATGTGCCAATGGGTCTGTTCCATTTAATGGCAAAAGTGTGGCAGGATTTAATGTACTACAACGTCGGATTTCTATGTGTGGCTGGAACAATGTTAGTTCATAACCCGTCAGTCTTGCTATAGTCAAGTGTTGTGTTTGGGTCCGGTTCAAGAGAACCTCTACTGCGTGTGGTACTTGTACTGTCAATTGATGTCCTAATACTATGGCATCGCTTTGTCTGATTGCTAAAGCTGTTGCTGCGACTGATTTCAGGCACGCAGGAAGAGCCTGAGCTACGGGATCTAATGTACTAGAAAAATAAGCACATGGCTTGTGTGATCCTGCTTGTTCCTGCGTGAGTACTGACAAAGCAGTACCTTCACGTTCTGTAACGAAAAGTGTAAAACGTTTACTGTAACATGGCGTTGCTAAAACAGGTGCTTGGCATAAAGCTTTCTTTAAGCTTTCAAAAGCTTGTGTGTGTTCCTGAGTCCAAGGGAGGACAGTCGGTGTCGCTGCCTCCTGTGTTGTCAATTGAATGAGTGGTTTTGCTAGAAATGCATATTGAGGGATCCACTGCCTACAGTACGAAGTGAGGCCTATGAATGCCCGTACCTCCTTTTGTGTCTTAGGTGGCGGCATGTTAACAATTAACTGGATACGGTCGGGTGTAAGCTGTCTTCCCCCCTTGGACAGCAAGTGCCCAAGGTACACAACTTGCTGGACACAGAATTGCAGCTTTGAAGGGGACACTTTGTGCCCCTTGTCGGCTAAGAAATGTAAAACCGTCAGTGATGCTTTTTCACATTCATGTTCGCTTCGGGCGGTGATCAGCAGATCATCGACATATTGAAGCAGGGCAGTGTTAACTGGCATGTGGATACTGTCAAGTTCTCGTTTCAGTGCTTGGCTATAGATGCTGGGGCTTTCTGTGAATCCTTGAGGTGCGCGTGTGAATTTAAAACTTCGTCCATTTAAACTGAATCCGAACAAATATTGGCTTTCCGGATCGATTGGGACGCTAAAGAAAGCGTTCTTGAGATCAATTACAGTAAAGAACGTTGCTTCTGAATCTATGGCTGTTAGCAATGAAGAGATATCTGGGACCACGGGGTACTGTGGTACAATGCATTTATTTAATTCTCGCAGATCAATAACTAATCGATATACTGGTGGTGCTTTTGGATCAGTTCGTTTAAGAATCGGAATTATCGGAGAATTACATACATTGGAGTCGGTTTCCACAACCACTCCTTGTGTAATGAGCTCGTCAATGATTTGCAGCAAAGCCACAACAGCATCTGGGGGTAACTTGTATTGTCGTATTCGTGGGAGTACCACTCCCGTTTTGATTGTGACTCGATATGGTGTAATGTGCATACAACCTACATCAGTGGGGCCTTGCGCCCATAAATGTGCAGGTAGATTCTGTAATCGGTGATCCATGTCTCTAGACACGTAGTGACCTTTAAAGTCACGCAAAAATAATCGTACTCCTTCCGGAGAACAGCATATTACAGCTCCTAGAGCCTTCAATGTTTTTATACCTAACAAGTTTTCTGGACATGATTTCGTAAGTAATAGATCTGTAGTCCGTGTTAACGGACCGACTGTGAATGCAAGGGGTTGTGATACTTCGTTGATAGTAGGCTTTCCTGAGAAACCAAGGGAAATATTTTGTGAGCCTGAGAGGGGTGCCCCTGGAACTTCATCGTGACTGATAGTTGTTCTGCTTGCCCCTGTATCGAGTAGAAACTTTCTGTCTTTCCCTAATACCTGACTCTGTACATAAGGACCCTCTTGATCTACTGGAACCTCAATAAGGGGTAAGCCAACTTCCCTCTCTAGACTATTTCATGTGTAGCGCTGATACTCTGGGTAGTCATCTTGTGCATACTGGTACATCTGTTGTGTCGTGTTTTGTGTTGCAACAATGGGCTGTGGCTGTTGTTGTGGCGCGGTCTGTTGTACAGCTGGCGTAGGCTGTATATTCTGAGGTACTTGTTGTTGGATCTGATCCTGTCTAGGCGGACGTGGTCTCTCTTTCGTTATACCCGTAGAGATATTATGTTTCAGAACTGCGCAATCGTGTATATAATGACCTGGCTGTTTACAATAGTTGCATGTCCCTCTAACGGGACCCGTTGAATCATTGGATTGTGTCGTACCCTTTTTATGACCGTCAGCTGGAACTGACTGAGCCACTAGCATTTTCATTTTCGTGTCTTTCATACGTCTTTGTTCATGTTCTTGTTCTTCTCTGATTCTATTGTGATGATATTGTAACATTTGTAACATCTGTGACGGTGTGTTACCTTGCCAAGTACTCTCGAATTTCAGTACTCTACTCTTGACTTGGGGCAGGGAATTCTCAACTAATTTTGTCACAAACAGATGTGGATACGATTCACTGCTTGCTTTTATGCCACTATTAATACCAAAACATTTTTCAAATCGGGAATAGAAATCACTAGTGTCTTCATCTTGTTTTTGTTTACAGGCTGAAATTGCACCCCAGTCTTCCTTTTTCGTAGTTAATAAACGTGGTAGTACCTGCACTAATAATCCTGGTAATGCTGTAGTCCTTTCCCCAAGCCCTGAACCTGCAGCTCGGGCCTTTTCTTCGTTTTCTAATACTGTCCAATCTATCTTTTGGTCTCCCACCTCCCATTCCTTTTCTTTGAGTTTCTCGTAAATACCGGCGGGTAATAGGACTTTTAATATTTTCATAAGGTCCGGGTAAGTATACTCTCCCATGAGTAACATGTCTTTTATCTCACGGTGGAAACCTGCTGGGTCTTTGTCATGGCTAGGTACTACTTTCTTCATTTCTAATAATTCAATTTTAGTTATGGGCGCGTACACAAACACGCGTTTAAAAATATTGTCCTCACCTCTGACTGGGTGCACTTCGCGTAAGGGATTCTGTCTGTCTATGTGATACGTTTTTCTCTTCAACTTGGGGGGAACTGAAACATGTTCTGGGCATACGAAGACAATGTACTGGTGTCGATATTCTAGAATTTCTTTAATTAAATCAGTACCTGAACCTCTCCATTTATTCGTGAGTAATTCTATCAGTATATCAGGCAGGGGACCGGGATCAGAGTGTTGGCTTCTATATAATATAACCAGATGTTGTATCATGTATATACCAGCTAAACGCTGTTCGTCTGGGGTAAGATTCAAAAACGTGTGTGCCAACACATCATCACTGTATTCTTCAGGACTGTCAGCCCATTGTACTGCTGACCTGGCTAATTCTTGTTCATCCATAGAATCGAGCATATGATACCCCCTTTGGTCTCGGAGTAATTTATCAGCAGCCTGGAATAAGTGTTCAGGGGACTTCATATTTAACATAGGGGCTTGAAAATGTCTGTTACATTCTGGACGTATCGGGCGTATCGGGTTATTAAAGTATCTGGTATTGTTACAAGGTCTTCCCCTACCTACATAGGCTATCGTTTCTAATTGTCCTGTGGGCATTTCTGATTCTTCCTCCTCCTCTCCCTCTGACTCAGTTTTGTCTGCCTCTAATCTGGCTTTATGTATTCGTTCTACTTCTTTGCGGATCTTTCGGCACATAACTACTATGCATGTCTGTTTATCATGTTTTCCCTCTGATATGTTCTGACCCCATCGGGTAAGTACTTGCATTTCCTCCTGGTCTACCTCAGACCTATCTCTGTCTCTGATCACGCAGTTTATGAAGAAACGTAACAGTTGTCTCTGTATATCCGCTTTCTGGTATTCCATGGCTTCGTCAATACTTTCGGGGCCTTGCCCTGTTTGGACAAAGCGATATATATTGTCTAAATGTTTAATCATTCCTGGTAGCGTCGTTAAATATAGTGAGGCTCGTCGTATACGTAGTGATGATAGCAGCATTCTATCATTTTTACCGGGCACTGGATCATATCTACAATCTATAAGATGTTCCTTAAACATGTCGGATGTTGCTATTTGGGGTGTACGTTGGTTTGCTAAATCTCTAAGAGACGATTTGCTTCTTGATGGTGGCGTAGAAAAAATTGCTGTCGCACCTTCTGAGGTGCTAGGCACAAAAGGATTTGTGGGGTGTAAGGTAGAGACTGTGGATGCAGGAAAAGCGGTGGAAACAGATGGACCTGTGGGATCGTGCGGAGGAGTTTGTTGTTGCGGATGTGGGGGCGGATGATCTCGGCGTTGAGCACCATCGACAGGTGGCGTGTGTGGTGGACCATTAACATATTCTGGAGCTACATCGTCTAAATAAGAGGAAAGGAAAATATCTTTTGCGGTCTTGGGATGTGCTTTAGTCGGGAGTAATGGAGGTGGCAAATCTTTCGGTATTTCCGGGGTGGCCTTAGGTAAACCTTCGGCCAAAAGAGGATACATACCATTCATAAGAGTGTTTCGTTGTCTGTCTACTTGTTCTGTTTTTACTCGGATACCTTCCTTAACTAATACGTTTTCTTGGGCTTTATTTGAGTTCTCCCTACTTTTCTCTTCTAGTCTGAGCGCTTTCGCTGTACGCCTATGCGATTCTTTACGCCATAACTCAATAGCATCTTTCTGTGACTGTCTGGCTTTCTTTTTCCATAATTCTTCTTCTACTCTCATGATGCAATCTGCATCCCATGTCCCAGCTGCGGGCCACCTCTGACTTTCTGCTAGATCCTTGGTGTAGTCCACCCATAAGTCAAGATATAATACGGCATCTAGGCCATGTTTATGATACATAAAATACCCTGGAGTGTCCCTAGGTGGAATGGGAACAGCTTCTTCGAGTACTCCTTTTCTAGTTTTGATCTGTCTTAATTTTGAAAAGAACGGCATCTTTAAACCTTGTTACTTGGTTCTTACTTGAACTGGACTTGAACACAATTAATACGATAAACACAATATTGAACACTCATTCATACCACAATTTTTGGACACAGTAAGACATTTAACATTTAACATTTAATTTTTAACAAACAATGATAATTTAGAAGAAAACTAGTTACTGACATAATCCTAATACTAGATAATACTGAATTATATACATGAACATACTGGATATACTGCTAAACAGTACAGATACACTGCTAAAACAGTGCAGACCGGATCTGTGTACCCAAACCCGTCGGGACCGGCACAAATTAATGTGCACGTCTAACTGCCTCCCCAGCAACGGTACTCACCGGGTAGCACGGAACGGAAGGCCTCGGAACTGAACTGAACTGGACCGGACTGGACTCGACTCGACTCGGAACTTCGGAACCTGGTGGGCCTCTGTATACCTCGGATCTTGCTCTCTCAGCTAGGCTCTGGTCGGGATACTTCGCACTTCTCACCGCCTCGTCTGGGTGTTGATCGCAGCCTCAGTCACCCCCGCTTGGTCGGAGGGAGATACAGGAAATCCTGCGGGTACGCGTTGTTGTCCGTCCGGCTGTGGCAGGAGACCGGGCCTGCAACGCACCTCCGGCGCGTTAGATGAGAAAGTGTCCCTGTTCGGGCGCCAATTTATGTGGTAAATATTTAAATTACCTGTACTATTTTTTATGCGGTAAAGTCTAGTAAGAATAACTCAGTCAAAATAAGAGGCAGAATCCGTGGTATTAGAGGTTCTGAAAAGGGCTTTATTCCTTACAAAGGAATTGTAGTTCGAACTAGGCAACCATATTCCATCACCACGAAGGTTCAGGAAGGGATCAGCAATACATTATTGACAAGTAACAATATTTATATGAAAAGCATTGCATTAGGACAGATGCAGGAGGCGTAACAGCTGATAATACAGATAAGGATACACATACGTAATGAAAAATAGGCGTAATACAGGCGTATACTAGAAACGTCATTTAAAATGATGTCACAAGTGGGTGGATCCATAAGAGAATCCTGCAGTGTCAGCAGAAATATTTGGCAGAGATGCGCGCGCAGCCGCATGACGTGTGATTGACGTGCAACTAGAGGGTGAAGGGGAATTGACATTTAGCTCTACATATGGAGACAGAAGTCTGGGGTGTCAGGACAACCTAGTCCTAAATCATATCTAATATCTTGTGTTTAAGGAACCATATTATCTGTAAGGAAAGGTCTTCTCGGACAGATCCTATTCTATACTGACTGTTAGTGCGTGTACAAGCGTCTATGTGTCTACATGCGATGCGAGGGGGGCAGGAATCTTCCATAGGGCTATGAATTACTTGCAAAAAGACAGCGAGGCCGGGCCCTTTGCTCGGTAGCTGGAAGGATGTTTACCTAAACTACTAGACAGGAATGCATTGGATGAGGAGCGGAGCAGATAACTTGAAGGCTGAATACAGTTTTTTTGGCAGGCAACAGGCCGCGTCAGGCACCGTTAGCCGCGCAGGGAGTAAGACAAAGTTCATGGACACGGATGCAGGTCCAAGCTGGAGCATTTCAGAGGCAGAAGCAGAAAAAGGCTTGATGGCAGAATTCAGGGCCTACTCGCCTGAACTATAAAACTAGAAGAGTGGACCATATAAAGTCGGTGGCCTTTCATACTTAGGAATGGAATATTCGACCCATTCATGGCGGATCTGAAAGAGGGCATGTTGACGTTGGACGCACATGTATTTGCGTCTTTATAGCTGGAACTGGAGGGAACATACATGTACTTATAGCATGTACATGGAGCCGTTGGGGTCTAAGATAGGGGACACAATTGACCATAAAAATTCATATTTCCACAGCATGGGTGGACCCAGTTGTGTCCTCTGTTCTGCAGTGTCAGTGTTCCACTTTGTTCCACATTGTCGTGGGATGTGCTGTTATTGCTATGTGTGTGTGCTGCGGTGTGTTACAGGGATCAGGGATATGATCCAGGGTCATTGTGGTTGTGCAGTGTGCTATACATCATCGTGAGTGTGTGCCATTGTGCCCATCTCACCCCGTCTCCCCAGTCCCTGGTCATTACTCACCCGGTTGATGTTGTGTCAGTATCGATCGAGCTGTGTCCGGACTCTTTGCGCCATCTCCACCCTGATGATTGTGGCCTCCATTTCCTCCGGCTCCTCCCATGGCGCAGGACTCCCACCTCCTGTCGCCATTGCTGCCTTCCTGTTGGCAGTGGGTTTGTACTTAGTTTGGCTTTTCACATCGTGCCAGTGCCTCTTGTCCTCCTCCATGGGCGTCCTCGACACTCCAACTGCATTCATGTTTGTCATATTGTTCAGTGGATGGTGGTGTTCTGTCACCTCCGTGCCGCCGATTTGGTTTTCCTGTGGACTGCACCCCGTCCGCCTCGTCCTCTTCTCCTTGGCCTTCCACGACCACGGGGTTCCTTGCTGGTGGTCTGTGGGGCTTGTGGGGTTTGCGTTGGCCTCTGCACTCGGTCTGGGTGCATCCATGGTGCTCCGCAGTTACTTTTTTTCTTCCTTTTTTTCCCGTTGCTTTTATAGTGCATTTTCCCACATGACGCGTTAGATTTGCAGGCCTGTGGCTGTTTTTCGCTGGTTTTTGTATCGCGATTGGCCTCATCGCAACTATTTGAACGTTCATGTTTTGCAGTTTTGCAGTGTTGCGTTCAATTTATCGCAGACATTTGACGCGTTATCGTGGGCCTATCTCATGGTTCTGCCGGCTTGGGAATACCACGTTACCACAGTGTTATTTTCCCGCTATAGACTGCGATGTGAAGAGTTGTGTTAAGCAACTTTTACTGTAGTTTTCACATGCTCTTGAGAATATCCCCCTATGTTTTTTAGACACTGCATGAACTTGTAACCAAATGTTACTGCCTCTACAAACTGCACATTGCCAGAGAACTGCTGTTCTGCCAGGAGGAACCACCATTAGGACTACCTGATTAGTTGTGCTGGCCTGCAGCCTGTTGGGCTGCTAAAGGGACTGCCTCTTTGCTAAGAACCTTTATGTGCTGGGCTGCTTGTGACTCTCTTTGTGCCCCAAGTGTTCTCCAAGGGCTTGTTGGTTTGTCTCCTGTTCTTCTTATTCTCAGGGCCAGAGAAGATTGCTTGTAAGCCCCTCTGTCGTTGTTGTCTACCTCTTGAGAGTCGGGGAAACTGTGGGCTGCTCACAGAGCTGTGGCTGTCCGCTCCTCGCTGCAGAAATCTCCACACAGCACAGGGGCAGCACTTTTTGGTCTCTTGGGAGGAGCAGTGCGTGTGGATCACTTGGATTCTGGTGACAGCAGTACGTGACCATCTCTTCACTCTGCTCAGTTTAGAAGTGCGGCAGGGCCTGTTTTCTCCCCTGACAACACTGCCTTTGCAATGCATTGCTGGGGCGAGCCTTGGTCCCTGAAAGCATCTGGCAGCTGTTGGATCTTTTACATGGCCACACAGAGGGAGATTAATTGCCCCGTGGAAACTGTGCTCAAAGGCGGCTGGATTGAGCCCTACTGTGGGGAAAGATCTGTTCTTCCATGGAGGACTTGGAGACCTTTACTCTCACCCTACCCCAAAGGAGGGGGAAGTCCTTCAGTTCAATCCTCGGAGCAGATCCCAGGCACTCCCCTGTGCATCGTATATACCTGAGTAGGAGCGCGAGGGTGCCCTGGACAGTGTAACTGCCTGCAACTTTAGTCAGTATAACAAGAGCAGCCATTCATGTGGCTCGGGAGAATTCCAGACACGCTGCCACTTGGGGGGCATCCCTTGTTCTGCATCCCAGGCCAAGGACTCACAGAGGGAGTGTGGATGCCTATTTAGTTTGTTCACTGCTGTCTCATTGACTAGCATTGGGAATTCCCTTATATATTAAGTGGTAATTCCTGATCAGAAAGGAGTGGCGTTGCCATGTTTGGTATGTTTAATATAGTGGTGATAAATCCTACGTACTGGTGTAATTGGAATTTACATTATTATTCTCCAAATGGCACTTTTTGAAAGTGGGCACTTCTCTGTGCTTATAATTCTTTGCGCTTTGCAGCCTGACTCCAATACCTGTCTGAGGTAGGTGACAGCTGCACTTGGTGCATACTTTCCAGACAGCCACCACACAGGAAGGGCTTGGTGTGATAGGTGGTACATCTACATTCATCTGCATACTGATAGTCTTCCTAGGCTGGGAGAGGTGGTTCACACTTTACATTTGTATATGTTGTGTCCTGCCCTAAGACAAAGAGGATGTTGGGGAGAGGATGTGGCCTTATGGCTAGAGTAGTTGACCTCGAAGCTGGGGAACCAGGTTCGAGTCTTGGCAACGATGCTAAAACATCCTGTGATTCTGGGCAAATCACTTAATCTCTCCGTGCCTAACAAAAATGAGTGTGTCCTTCTATAACAAAATTAGTGGTCATGTAAAGCGCTCTGATACCTGACTTCTTGGGTCTACTTTGCGCAATATAAAACTCTTTAAAAAAAAAAAAAAAGAAAGGGCTGATTTACCCCCCACTGGTCTCCTGGAACCAGAGATGGGTTACAGGGATTTTGCACACTTCTAACGGTGCCTTTGAAGTCACCACTTCACCAAATACATTTTTGAGTATAAGTACAGGGGCTCTGACCCTATGTTTTTTAGACACTGCATGAACTTGCAACCAAATGTTACTGCCTCTACAAACTGCACATTGCCAGAGAAATGCTGTGCTGCCAGGAGGAACCAACATTAGGACTACCTTATTAGTTGTGCTGGCCTGCAGCATGTTGGGCTGATGAAGGGACTGCCTCTATGCGAAGAACCTTTATGTACTGGCCTGCCTGCGACTCTCTTTGTGCCCCAAGTGTTCTCCAAGGGCTTGCTAGGCTTGTCTCCTGTTCTTCTTATTCTCAGGGCCAGAAAACATTGCTTGTAAGCCCCTCTGTCGTTGGACTCTGCCTCTTGAGAGTTGGGCAGCAGTAGGCTACTCGGGGAGCTGTGGCTGTACGCTCCTCGCTGCAGAAATCTCCACACAGCTCAGGGGGAGTACTCTTTGGTCGCTTGGGAGGAGCAGTGCGTGCGGATTGCTTGGATTCTGGTGACAGGGGCACGTGACCATCACTTCACTCTGCTCAGTTTAGAAGTGCGGCAGTGCCTGTTTTCTCCCCTGACAACACTGCCTTTGCAGTGCACTGCTGGGGCGAGCCTTGGTCCTTGAAGGCATCTGGCAGCTGTGGGATCTTTCACACTGACACACAGAGGGAGATTAATTGCAACGTGAAAGATGTGCTCGAAGGCGGCTGGATTGAGCCCTACTGTGGGTGAAGATTGGTTCTTCCATGGAGGACTTGGGGACCTTTACTCTCACCCTACCTCAAAGGATGGTGGAGTCTTTCAGTCCAATCCTTGGTGCAGATCCCAGGCACTCCCCCGGGAATCGTATTTACCTGAGTTGGAGCAGGAGGGTGCCCCCTACAATGTAACTGCCTGCAGCTTTAGTCAGCATAACGAGAACAGCCATTCGTGTGGCTCGGGAGAGATCCGGACACACTGCCACTTCCGGGGCATCCCTTGTTCTGCATCCCAGGCCAAGTACTCACAAAGGGAGCATGGATGCCCCACTGGTTGAGAGGGGCCGATCAGAGACTCACTTTTGGGGACTATGAGGAGTTTTCCAAGTGCACGGAGAAAGCATTAATCTTTTACATGCCTTGGCATTACAGTATCACACTGAGTAGGCTTGCAGGTGCCCCTTAGCTCTACAACTTATTCATAAATGCACTTGTTTCTGCTGGGCTCACTAAAATCTATAGTAACCCTGCTAGTAGGAGTGCAGATGCACAGTGCCCTACGCTTTTGTGGTTGAAGGCGGGATTCGTGTATTGGTTCTAAACCAGTCTGCATTACCTGCAAAGTATTTATGGTTTGATGGTGATATTTGGGGATTTAGGTGTTTTCCCTTATCTAACTGGCATTATATGCACTAATGTTATGATATATTTTGTTTATGGACTTACCTTGTTCAGGATAATGAGTATTAGCTCAGTAGTTGCATTGTATGCACAGAATTTATGATTAATGTCAATGTGGTCTTGTTTTATGTATAATATACAGTATCTATAGATATAATCCTGTGTGGGGTCTCTTTTGTGGTGTGTTTATTGTGTTTCTGTGAGTGTGGTGTGCAAAAGCTTTACACATTGATCATATGCTTGACTTCTCTGCCCCAAGCTACCAGAGGGTGGACACAGGTTATCGTTGGTATGTAACTTACTTGCTATGACTAGAGTGGTGGGTTCTGCCCGGCTTAGGTGGATACCCTTGCCAACCAGTAACCCCATGTCTAACAATGGTGATAAGCGTCCAATATTTCTATTGGTTTGACACAAAATGGTCTACAGTATTCTGTAACATTTACTCGAATTGGTATGCCTTACATTTACTGTACTTCTGAAACCCTCTGCTTAGATGGAGGCAGGCATTTTCCTAATTATCTCAGGGCTGCTTTTAACAAGATTGTCACGCATTGATCATGCCCATCTAAATGTGATACTGGGGAACCTACGTACTTTTTGACTAATTACTAGACCAGATTATGCTAACACCTAATTACATTTCTCAGGGGCAGCAAGACCTCCTCAATAGAGGAAATATACTGAGATTAATTGCCGAAATTCCTACTCTAAAGCATCTTACCACCACAGATCTGTTGTCAATTAAATTCATTCCTCAAGAAGAAAATAGACAGACGGAAAAAATCCTCTCAACTTGGAAAAATGATTAAATAGTGTCTTCAATAATGAATGCCAGTCAACAGTTCGAAAGCTGGGGTATTACAATGGCAAGACCATCAAAGCCACGCTATCCCTCACCCCTACTAAAGGCACTTAGGAGACCCAGTATAGATGAATATATAATCCCAGTGTACTCAGCATTACAAAATGCCAGGGGAAAAACAAGCAGTTCAGAAAAAAACAGGAACAGACAAACATCACAGCAAGATACCAACAATTGGAACTGGATGGCCTCAGCCCTAAATGGTCCAAAAACAGAATTACTTGCTACACAGAGAAAAAGTGCAAACAATAGTAGCTTAAAGCTCTTATCCTGGAACATTGCTGGTGCAAAAAGTGAATTACAGGACAACATTACTTGGATACACTGGGAGAACTATGAGATTATCGCACTCCAAGAGACGTGGCTGATGGAGCGTATGGAAGTGGCCAACTACACACACCATCATGTAACGGCAAAAAGAACATACAAATATGGGAGACCACAGGGTGGCCTCGCAGTATATATATCAACGGCATTAAATAAAACTGAACAGCTACCTAGCACGACGCCAGACCAACAAGTAATTAAAATGTTTACATAATGTGCCTGTGCACACACGTACTCGAGTAAAGACAATGGTACTGTCAAGTTTTAAATCCACATTAAGATGCTGTAATGTTCATTACAGTCCACTTCAAAACACAATAATACATGTAGAACACTCCAGATGATTCGTGTTCATAATTTTTTTTTTTTTTTTTTAAGGGCAGCGACGGTGCTATTGGGGACTCACATGTAATTTGGGGGGCTAATAATATGCTCATTTATTGAATTTCGAGAGTTTTTTCTCCTCTCAAATTATAGACAGGGGACGCCCATATTTATAGTGTGGTTCGGACCCTCGACTCTAATGCGCACATATTACAAATATTGCTCGAAACCCCATTGGTGTATTTTTGACTTGTGGAGGGTTGGTGTCAGTTTACTTGACTTATGCCATTTCGTGTTACGTATTTTCAGCTGATTGGACTCCTAGACAAACCTTTGCATTTGGAATTGACCTGTTGTATTAGTGAACCTATTTGGAGGGATTACCGGCATTTTGGTAAGTCTTGTTGTAGTGTGTCACAGGTATATTAATTTTGCCAATTGGATTGACAGGTATTGATACTTACTATCCGTACTTGCATTTTTTACAGCCTTGATGAAGTTAGCATTTCATGCCGGTAAGGTAGGGTCTATATCCTTGGCTTTAGTTCATCCGTATCAATAATTGAATCTTTTAAGTCAATTTTCCCACATTAAGTCTTGGGTTTTCACTCGTTTCTACATTTCTCACACTTTTCTGCTGCTTCACTTTTACTCCCTCCTCTCCTATACGTTTTTGAAATCTGGATCATAGGTTTTAAGCATCTCTAATGAGTACAGTCTCTTTTTAATTATAATGAGAATAATGAAATTGCTTTTGTGGTGAGAAATTAAGTGACATATATTCCAAATAACTGTTTTGTATGATTATAGAATTTGACAGAAGATCTGCACAAGGAGGGGATTTTGTGTATTCTTTTGACTCTTATAGTGGCAACTTTCTTATATACATAGTGAACTATCACATTGACACTCTAACTAGCACTTGGGACTTTCTCAGCTCTGGTCAGTTTATCATTTGCCACACATTGTTTGGTTTCTATGATGTAAAAAGAAAATTATATTTCTGGGCTGTCACTAAGGGTGATTTACCTGGATGTTAAGTTATCACTAATTCTTACATGGATCTTATTGTCTGATGTTGAAATCGTTTATTGTATATTCTTCCAGCCCTGAAGAAGTCTTGGGTGTTGACCCTGACAAAACACGTGTCGGCTGGGCATAGTGACCTACAATAAACTTATGAACACAAATCATCTGGAGTGTTCTACATGTATTATTGTGTTTTGAAGTGGACTGTAATTAACATTACAGCATCTTAATGTGGATTTAAAACTTGACAGTACTATTGTCTTTACTCGAGTACATGTGTGCACAGGCACATTAAGTAAATATTGTGGGGCATTTTGCCCTTATGAAGGGTTGAGGGGTTTCCCTTTGCCTGTAGCACCACACTGATACTGGAAATTTGTAAATTTTGCATGATTTCGGTAGGCGCCATCGCATTCCGCATCATTAATAACCCATTAGTTTGTTTTGATGTAATTAAAATGGACCAAAGGATCAACACCTCACAATAACAGTCATACTAATTAATGTCTATTTGCACCCGAATGCAAGAAAAAAGAGTCCCAGTGTGAAAAACTGCTGTCGATAATCGCTTCAATCAGATTTGAGAACCCAGCTTGGGAGATAATAATAACTGGTGACTTTAATTCATACTTAATTTATACACCGGATGAAGATGAGCAATTAACAGCGGCTTATGAGCTTTGGTCAGTACCTCCTCAATCATCCTCAATAATAAAACAACATGATTTGAACGGACAAAAGCTGGTTTTAGCCTTGGAACACCTTGGCTTGCGAGTATTAATTGGTTGAACAAAAGATGACATGCCTCTGCGATGGACTTACCAGAGTGCACATACACAGTCAATATTAGACTACACAATCCTAACGCTCCCATTGCTGGCCCTCGTGGGGAAATACATTATCAACTACTCAACTCGAAGTGACCATTCATACCAGGTACTTGAATTAAAAACAAGTTACCCAAAAAATTGGCTAGCCCCTACTGATTACAAATAATTTGAAACATATTCGTTGGTCAGCAGAAACACTCCCAGAATTAACATTGCTAGCAAAAATATATTTGAATCAAAGATCACGCCAGGCAGCACTTTAGCAGTAAACTGGTCCATCTTCACCAACAAACTATACAATCAAGCACAAATTAATTATGCATGGAAAACAAGGAATAATCAGACAGAGAATATCTCAAATACAGCCTATTTGCTCAGAAAAGAACTGAGAAAGGCGGTTATGAAAAACAAGACGCCCAAGGTCCCAAAACACGCCTGAGAGAACATAAAGAATATCAGGAAGCAGTATAAAAAGCATATCTGAAAGGACCAGAATGCAAAACAGGAGATATTCTGGACACAGTTACTTTTCTGCACCAAACAAACTAACAATAGGCTATTCTGAGAACTAGTAAAATAAACAAGATCAAAACAAGTAATAAATAATGCCTCCATTACGGAGACAGGATGGGTAACACATTTAAGTAAAACATTTGAAGACAGTACACCACTCCTTTAAAGAGAAACGGACAATAGCCACAAATCTCAGAAGCCTAAACACTCGGGGAAGACCTCAACCCAACCACAAGACCTCAGTACCATCTTAGCTCTACCACTAGCCCCGGTCAGTCAGCACTGTTCAGTAGAAAACATATCCAGAATAATAAAACTGGGACGCAATGACGGGGTCCTAGCCCAAATGGCATCCCGCAGGGCATCTTCAGGAGTGATCCTGATTATTGGGCAACTCCGTTGGTGGGCCTCTACAATGAGATTGGTATAACAAATACCCTTCCCCTGAGTTGGAAAGGGTCAATCATCAATCCAATCTTTTAGGGAGGCGACAGGTCGGACCCAGCAAAATACAGGCTAATAGCACTAATCGATGTTGAAGCCAAATATTATGCATCACTAATCCTGGAGGACCTGGTAGAATGGTCCAATGCAAATGGGCTGGTTCCATTCAACCAAACATTATTCCGTAATGGGTGCGGCACAACAACAAATATTTTAGCACTGGCAATAATAGCGGATAATTGCAAACGCCTGCAAAGAAAATTACAACTATGTTTTATTGATTTTGAAGCTGCATTCAACTGTGTAAATAGAGGTGTGTTATGGAGTAAATTACAGAAACTGGGCCTCCCAGAAACACTATTGTGACTCATAATACAATTGTACACATGTACGTGGGTCCATGTGAAAATAGCAAACTGTACAAAATTGTCAAGGAAAATACAAACCGAGATCGGATTTAAATAAGGCTGTGTATTAGCCCCCCATTTATTTAATTTTTTTATGGCGGATCTCTCACCACGATTGGACCAGGTTAATTCACATCCTCCGCGCCTGGCTACACTGCCCATAACACATCTCTCGTATGCAGATGACATAGTCCTGCTTAGCTAAACCAGAGTCGGCCTAGAAAGAGCACTCAACAAACTATTAATATTCACTAAGTCCAACGCTCTGGAAAATAACATCACAAAAGCAAAAACTATGTCAATTACGAATCGCCCGCGACACCAATATCCTCTCAAGCTGGGAGAAACGAGCATCGGTATAGTTAGTACATACAAATACCTGGGGGTATATATAGACAATTGACTGAATTTACAATTTCAGAAAACAATAACTAGAAAAAAAGGAAATGGCCTTATTTACGCATTTTGTGCCCTTGCAAAAAAATTACAGGGTCCATCCTTTGGGCCGTTAAAAGCAGTGATGGCTGCAAAACTATTACAACAGTATCTTATGCGAGCATAGCGTTAAATGGCAAAGATGCGAAACTGCTTGACTCGCTGCAAACGAAAACGTATAAAAAAGTATAAAGTATAAAAAAGTCTTTAGTCTCCCTCAGAATGCATCCCCGGCTTAGGTCTGATTGGAATTCGGACTTATCCAACAAGAGATAGGAAGAAAATATGCCGCAATTAAAACGTGGTACAAACTTTGGATGAACCGAAACTGCTCTCGTTATACTGCACTGAAGGATACCAACATAACAGAACTTTGGGTTCAGAACCCCTCCTTCCAATTTTTCGCAGACTGACAAACAAAGCGACCAAGCTTCAATCGTTATTAGAAGATAAACGCATTTTAGCCAAAAGGTCCCATGTCTGGTTTGTTCTTCAATCATATACATCATCACGTCCGGCAGAATACCTATGCACAACATATTCACCTCATTTGAAACGAAAGCTAATGGCGATTAGATTTGGGGTATTACCAAGTCTGGCCGATCAACCCGCATGGAAGAATAAAGGCACCAAAAATTGTAGCTTATGTGGCGCAGCTTGGCAAAACTTTTTTCACCTCATCTGTGTCTGCCCCTTCTTAAAATCTATCCGAGTGATGCTACTCAAAAAAGCTTTTTACGATAGAGGCATTTGAAATTGCAGATCGGCCATCATCAAAGGACTTAGCACAACAGACCCTCAATTCACTTGTCAGCTGATGACATTTTTATTACTCTATTAAAAGACTTGGGGCCATATGTATCAATGTTAGGTTTTGCGATTCGCAAATAGCGAAATTCTGGGAATCACTATTTGAGAATCGCAAAACGCTATGTATGTAGGATTTGCAATACATTGCGAATTGCAAATTGCAATTCGCAATTAAGGAATACCTCCCCATTCATTCCTATGGGCCTAGAGGCCCATAGGAATGAATGGGAAGACATTCTCAATTTGCGATTCTCAATTAGAGAATCGCAAATTGAGAATGCCATTTCAAGTGTGCTAGGGTGTCAAAAGGACACCCTGTTGCACCCCTGAAAGGAGCATGGGTGCACATGTGACGCACATACATGTCCTAAGGGCATGTGTGTGCGCCACATGCCACTTTGAAAAATGCAAAAATATGCATTTTTGAAAGAAATCGCAAATTACCACCAACCTGTGGTTGGTGGTAATTTGCGATTCCTTAAGGCTAAATTGCACTTTTTTGGTGCTTCTTACTTTGCATTTAAGGAGTCACAAATTTGCGATTCCTTAAATGCAATAGGGAATCGCAAATTTTGCGATTCCTTATTTTGCACGCAGATTTGCCTTCATACATACCCCTTAGCAAAATTACAATCGAAAAACGCAGAAATTCGGCGAATTTCGGCGTTTGCGATCGCAATTTTGCTTGATACATATGGCCCAAAATGGCCTAAGGAAAAGCTAAATGCTAACATCTGATGAAATCTGAATTTTGTCAGCAAGTTTATGATACAGAATCATGCATCGTTGTTTAACTGTTTATTTGATATGGATTCTCCTCTCTGCTTTTAGGATAAAATAGTTGACTTTTATACAATTTAATGTTTATAAATTGTTGAACCTCTCTCTTTATCATGATATTGTTATTGTTTTTATTAACTTAAACAATAAAGTATTGAATAGAATTGGAATTACTACACCACCCCAATGTGGTGCGAGGTTTTCCGTAAAATACCTCTTTAGGCTTTCTCTTTGTTGTTAAATGCTATGACCAATCTGACATTATGGTTAACGATTTCCCATAAGGCATAGTAGCTTTGTTAAATTTAGATGGAAACTTGTTGTGTGTAATTTGGTATTACCCGCTGCAGGTTTTCAAAATAGTTGTCACAATGTTTTGATCTTTAATGCACAATGTTAAACCCAACAAATTCACTTCATTCTTGCTAATGTGGCCTGTAAAATGCATATTCAAATTGTTCATATTAGTCACTATTACAAACACTTTTGCACTTTCACTAGAGTCCTTCCAGATCATGAAAAGGTACTCTATATAGCGGATCAATAAATCCACATGTTCATTCCAATCTTTCACGTGATTTATTTAGAGCACCCTCTCCTCCCACCAGCCCATATGTAAACAAGCATAGCTGAAAGCAAAGCGGGTGCCTATCGCGGTGTCCCTCACTTGACGGAATAGCTCTTTGGAAAACAGAAAACAATTATTATCCAAGCACCATTTAATCATGTCCAAGATCATTTGTGTATGCTTATAAAGCTTCAAAGATTACACTCTAGCAAAGTGTCTCACTGCGTTAAGTCCATCATCATGACATATACTTGTGTCCAAACTCACATCAAACAAAATCAGCAGATAATCATCTTGCTAGCGGATATCATAAATAGGCCTACAAAAGTCACCAGTGTCTCCAAGATAAGGTGAAATATTGCGCACATATTCCTGCAAGAAAAAGTAAATATATTTGGATCTGCTCTCAAAAAAACTGTCTTTAGCAGACCTTATAGGTCTCAAGGGGAAAGCAAGTCATTTTTGTGTATTTTCGGTATTAGGAAAAAACGAATCGGTATCCGTGGATGACAATTTCTTAGAAGAAGATATTCCTCTTGACTCAAGAATCCCAAATTTCTCCATTTGATTAACTCAGTGTTGTAGCTTTGCTTTGCCTTGCTTACCTGTTCATCGCTACTTCTCATGCAGTAGGACTCATTGTTGGATTGCATATAGGTCTCTTCTTTATACATATTTATGGTCAAATTGCAATATTTACTCCTTTGTTTGAATTCCTTATTACATACTCTGAATTTTCCTTTAGTTTTAATATAGAGCTTTTATAAAGCTTCTAACTGTGACATACTCATTTGCATTTTTTACTCATTGAGGGATGCAAGTTTTTTGAATCATTGACATTAAGATCATAAAATATGTGTTTTGAATATTTGGGTAGTGTTGGTCGAAAGGTTGATGCTGGCTTAAATGATGTACATCCATATAGCAATACTTTGTAATTTATTGAAACATAACTGCTTGATCAAAATTCACAAATTTGTAATGTGTATAACCATCTTAATGTCACATCATATCAAATGTACAAATATTATTTCTTTTCATCCTATTTTTATACACCCTGCCATCTCTTATTAAAAAAACAAGTACATTCATACTGCACTCACTCCACTCAGACATCATCTAAAACCATAAACACTTTACTTCATATATATGTCCATGCTAACAGTGGAAATCCCCTCCCCCTGAAATGGAGTGTCCCATACGGAGAGTTCCTGAGATTGAGGTGTTGTTGCTCAGGAGAAACGGATTTCAAACACCAGGCAAGGGAAATGTTTGAAAGATTCCTAATATGGGGCTATCCAGAAATGGTTCTAAAAGATGCCCTAAAAAGAGAAAGTGCAAAAAAACGAGAACCAGTACTGATACCAAAGGAAGCGTCTAATGCAGAAACAGATAACCAGGATGTGAGGTTTATAACAGAATACAATACAGCAAGTGCAAAAGTAAGAAACATACTCAGGGACAATTGGAGAATTTTGCTCATGGATGAAGGTCTCAAAAAGATACTTCCAGGAACACCTAATATCACTTACAGTAAAGGACCATCATTGATGGACCTTTGGACTAGCACCTATATGAAACCCATCAACCTTCAAACTAATTTGGCTACATGGCTTCTAGTTCCTACAAATGGCTTCTTTAAATGTGTCAAATGTAAGGCCTGCAAACAAGGCACAAACAAAATGGAGTATAAAACAATCTATGCCAAAATGAATAAGATACAGGAGAAGATCACATGTGAAACTGAATCAGTGGTTTATGATCTGGAAAGCCATTGTGGCACAAAGTATGTGAGCAGCACTATTAATAAACTCAAGCTCCGCATATTGCAACATCTAAGAGCCATAATAAATAAGGACTATCAATATGCCATGGCAAGACACATTTGGGAAATGCATGATGGGAAGCCAGACAACATCAGATGCCATGGCATCAAACACGTACAGAAAAAACCTCAAGGACGGAATATGGAACTGGAGTTACGCAGTGAAGAATCGAAGAAGATTCTGCTATTGGGGATGGAGACCCCCAATGGTTTGAACATGAATGCTGAACTTTACATTCACTTTTAACCATTTTATGAATTTATATAAACCATTTTTTTTACTGTGTATCATATACTATTTACAATCTTTTAACATTGTGGGTAATAATACAGGCATCTTCTTACATCCTGATGAGATATAATTGAATCACATCATTGGATAAATCCATAGACATAGTAGTATATTAATAGGAGACTGCCCCTTATCTATTTAATCCTGGCCTTTTTTATACTCATGCTCTTAGATCGCCAGCATTTGCACTTTTGAAATCTAGTTATCAGATTCACTTCAGTATATTTTTCGACAATCAAGCAATATTTTAAGATTTATTCTGGTCCATGTTGTTTGTCGGTACATTTTATATGTATTATTACATGCACTTCTAGAATTCTATCTTTCAATTAATTAGATCTATTCATCAATTTTATAGTTATTTATATCGCAAAACATGTTATGATATAAGTACTATATTGGAGATTTATTTTAGATGTGAAAATAATCAAATCAATAGATCGATTTTGAAGTGTTTACAGCACATAGCACTTTATTATCATAGTACTGTATAGTAATCAAATCAATTGATCAAATTTTGAAGTGTTTACAGGACATAGCACTTTATGATCCTAGTACTGTATATGTGGATTATTAATATATGCTATACGTACCAATTGTATGCACTTTAATAGACGATTGAGAATAACTAACACATACATCTATAGTCAGGGCGTAGCTTTAAGACCTACGTCTTCCATTGTTCATTGTCTTGGTCCATAAGCTACTTATTGCACCTAGTTCTAGAATGAAACTAGATTGTTTGCTATATTGAACAAAATGCACTTTATAAAATAGGCAGCACTTTGCTTGCCAAACGACTTTATGCTTAAATTGGCATGAACATAAGCATATTACCCTTATGGTATATATTCACATCATCGAATTAATTATATCTCATAAACGTCTTATGGTACATATGGCTTTTTAAGTCTTGAACATGTGTCCTCATTATTAGTCTGTTGTAACCACAGTGATTGATTTTGTTAACAATCAACAAGTGCACCAACGCGCATTTCTATGCCACATGGCAACAACAGTGCATCTTCCTCAGTGCATGCATGCACACACCTCAAAGGGGTCCAGAGGATGGTTGGGGAAAAATATATTGACTCCGGTCTCGTTGTCCAGGAAATAAATTATATACAATACAGGAGAAAAATCACAAAGTTTCAAGTCTTCTGGCTGTATCATATTGTAGCACGTGGGCTAGTTATATTCCTTGATGCCGACTTTGATGAAACAAGACCTCTTCGGGAATATGTATAGACAAGGATTTGGTCATTTTTAAAAAAGAACATCTTCTGGTTAAACTTTTCAGGAATTTAATCTTTGGGTTTATTTGCATTAATTGGACCCACACGGCCCTTGTTTTCCCCAAGTCTAAAGGAATATTACTGTGTAGATATATATATGGAGTAAAGCTTTTCAAGTTTTAGATGATGTCTGAGTGAAGTGAGTGTGGTATGAATTTACTTTGTTTTTAATAAGGGATGACAGGGTAAATAAATATGAGATGAAAATAAATAATTATTGTTCATTTGAAATGACACCAATCTGATTATAAACAAAGCTAATTCATGAATTTTGATCAAAGTGTTATGTTCCAATAAATTAAAATGTATTGACATATAGAAGAATAATTTTGATGATTTGATATTTGGATTCTGTGCAAGTGGGTGCGGGTTTGTGCTTGTTCTCTTAGTTCTCTTTCACTGTCCCACTCCCTTAGGCTGTAGTCAGGGGCCGCTTTCTTATTTGATATTAAATGGAGAACGTGCCTCCCCAAATACCTTGAGATGCATAGTGTCAAAATTATCCTGTTTGGATGTAGGTTCCATAAGACCCGGGGTATCATTTTCTCAATTCTTCATTTCAATTATAAGTTTGATATCAGAGATTTGCAAGGACTTTTAATCTTGGTGGCTGCTTGGTTTATCTGGAATTTGTTATTTAAGTTTCAGCTGATGGAAGTTCAAAAGTTTGAGCTTGCGAAACATGTGAAAATACCACCTTTGTATGACTGCAATTTAATGAACTTTCCAAGCAAAATTATAATCCTAATGACAGTATTTGTTCCTCTGCCTTCATTAATGTCATTTTTGATAAATTAATGATTGTATTAGAATTAACGGTTACTGCTTTTTCTTCCATATTGGTTTCTGCTTAATTGAAGGTGGTAGTATTGAAATGTTACCATCCTCTCTTTCTCCTACTTTTGCGCTTCTGCATTTTTGTCCTCTTGGCCTGAGTGTTTCTCTCCAGTCTAACTGTAAAAAATGTAACTCATCAAACACAGAGAGTTTACAGCCCTCAGGTTCCTTGCCAAAATTAGCTGAGGCTTAATCTGGATCCTGGTCACATTCTGAAATGATTTTTGAGCTGGTGGCACTTCATTGACTTTCTTGTAATAGTTTGTTACTTTCAGATAGCCTTTACCTCTACAGACTATCAAACCAAGGGCCAAAAGTAAATGTGTGTCCTCTTACATCATCTAGTTTTGAGCTTTACACACTTTGATGATTTCTTCTTGCTTTTTCAACCTGATTTATTTTTATTTCATCTCTAAATTTGATATATATTCTCTCAAAAATCCAAAGGTTACATGGACATTAATTATAGTTAGGCTCAGATTTTGCTCATACAAAACCATAGAAATTCAGCAGTTATAGTTACATTAGCTAACTATATCTTACACCCCCAATGCACTGCCTATGACCTCACATATTACATCTGTCATGACATAGCTGATGACATAATTGATGACTTCATCCGGTGCATATGCATGTTTCTAAAAGTTAATGAGCGTTAAACATAAATACCAAGGTACTACATAGGTTAAAATAGTATGAGTGATAATATTTATCACAAATATTATGTGAGTTGCTGTGTGACCATGTGTATCCCTGTCTTAATGGATGTCCGAGTGTCGTATGGATGTGTGACTGAGTGTGTAAATGGTTGTATGGGTGCATAACTAGGTGAGTGAGTAGCTGTGTGAGTGACTGTATTGGAGAGGGAGTAGATGTGTGAGTGGTTGTATGGATGAGTTAGTGGCTGTGTGAGTAGCTCCATAAGTGTATGAGTGGGTGTGTGAGTGGCTGTAAGGATGACTGAGTGGCTGTGTGAGTGCATGTATGGGTGAAGGAGTGGGTGTGTGAGTGGCAGTATGAGTGAGATAGTAGCTGTTTGAGAGTGTGTTTAGGTATGTGGATGGGTGTGAGTTGCTGTATTGGAGAGTGAGTGGGTGTGTGAGTGGTTGTATGGATGTGTGAATGGGTATGCAAGTAGTTCTGTGGGTGTATGACTGGTTGTATGGGTGAGTGAGTGGCTATGTCAGTGGCTGTATGGGTAACTAACTGAGTGGGTGTGTGAGTAGCTGTATTGGTGAGTGAGTGGCAGTATGAGTGACTGTATGGTGAGCATGTGGGTGTGTGAGTACCTGTTTTGGTGAGTGGGTGGATGTGTGAGTTTATGTATGGGTGATTGAGTGGGCATGTGAGTGTCTGTAAGGATGTATGAGGGGGTGTGTATGTGTCTGTATGTGTATGACTGGATGTGTGAGTGGCTGTATTGGTGACTGCATGGGTACATGAGTGGCTCTATGGGTAAGTTAGTAGGTGTAAGAGTGGCTGTATGAGTGAGTGGATGTGTAAGTGGCTCTATCGATGAGTGATTGGTTGTGTGAGTACAGGTATGGGTCTGTGATTGTGTATGAGAGGGGCTGTGTGGCAGTGGGAGTGGGTGAATGAGAAGTTCGATGGGGATGTCAGTGGGTGTCTGAGTGGTTCAGTGAATTTCATGAGTGATGTCAGTGATGTCATTTGAGATGTTATCAATGATGTCAATGACCATGTCATGAGTGATGTAATATGTGAGGTCATAATCAGTGCATTTGTGGGGGCGCAAGTCTGAAATTCTCTGGTTTTGTAGGAGTGAAATATCAGTCTAACTATAACATCCCTGTAACCTTTGTTATTTTAGTGAGGTTCTGATTTTTGTAATTCTATTTTCGAACTATAACAGCCCTGTAACGCTTGTTTTTTTCAGTGAATTTCCAAGGTTTTTTAAAATTCTTTATCTTAATTGTAATGTCCATTTTTGTAAGTGAGATTCTAAGTTTTTCATATTTTCTTTCTATAATTGGATATTGTATGTTATATTTATATTATATACCACTCGTTATTTGATTTGGTATGTGTTTATCAGAAAGTACATTAATAACTGGTATTATTTTTAAGAATGTTTTGAGTCTGCACAACATTGTTGCATTTGCTGTGGAGAAGCTGTGATCAGCAAATGTATTTTACATACTGAAAAATACCGTTTAAATCTAAATAAATTTGTCACAAAATGACAAAACAAATGCAGACATTCAATAGCTGCCACCACATTCAAAACGTATTACTGCAAAATGGTTTTTATAACCAACACACTAAACACATTACTATCTAAATGACTGTATAAGAGCATACACAACTCCTTTAATATCTCTATAACACAGTGCATAACTTTGTCAGTGTAATCTATGACTGCATGCATCTCTGTATCACTAAGTCTCTCTCTCATTCACAGTGTAAGTACTTGAGAGGATCTTTGAGACAGTGCATCAGTCTATCAATACTTCTGTAGTGAAATATGTGACTGCCACAATTCATCTATGAGTGGATGAATCAGTGTCACAATGGGTCTGTGATTGGTTGCATAAGTCTCACACTTAATCTGTGAGTAGGTGCATGAGTGCCTTTGTGCATTTGTAAGTAAGTATATGACTGTCTGACTGGATCTGTGAGCGGATACATGAATGTCTAAGTGGGTGTCTGAGTGGGTGAGTGAGTGGGTGAGTGAGTGGGTGCATGAGTGTCTGAGTGGGTCTATGACTGGCCGCATGAGTGTCTAAGTGGTTCTGTCAAAGGGTGTGTGGGTCTCTGAGTGTGAATGTGAGTGGGTACATGAGTCTTTGAGTGTATAACTAACTGGGTGCATACATCTGAGTGGGTCTAAGAGTGGCCGTATGAGTGACTATATGGGTGTGTGGGTGTCAAGTGGGTCTGTGAGTGATGTATGAGTGCCTGAATGGATCTGTGGGTGTATGAGTGTCTCAATGGGTCTGTGAGTGAGAGCATAAGTCTCTCAGTGGGTGAGTAAATTGGTGCATGCATGAGTGTTTGACTGGATCTTTGACTGGGAAGGTTAGTGTCTATGTGGGTATGTGAGTAGATGCATGAGCCTCGACTGGGTGAGTGAGTAGGTGCATGTATATCTGACTGATTTTGTGAGTAGGTATATGAGTTTCAGAGTGTATGAGTGACTTACTGAGTCTGTAAGTCTCTGAGAGGGCCTGTGTGGGAGTGACTGTATGCATGTGTGAGTGAGTGTATGAGTGTCTGGGTAGATCTGTAAGTGTCTCAGTGGTTTGTGAGTGTGTGAGTGGGTTTGTGATTGGATGCATGAGTATCTGATTTGGTCTGTGAGCAGGTGCTGCATGAGTGCCCAGGTGAGTCTGTGGGTAGGTGTAAGAGTCTCTAAGTCAGTATGAGGCTCTACGCATTAGTCTATGAGTGGGTCTCTAAGTAGGTGCATGCGTCTCTGAGTAAGTTTCTACATGGGTGTGTGACTCCCCAAGTGAGTTTTTAAGTGGGTGCATGAGTATCTGAGTGGGTATGTGAGTGGATACATGAGTGCCCAGATGGGTCTGTGAGTGGCTGTAAGAGTCTCTAAGTAGGTATGAGACTGTACACATGAGTCTATGACTGAGTTTTTAAGTAGGTGCATAAGTCTCTGAGTGGTTCTGTACATGGGTGTGTCACTCTGAGTGAGTCTGTACATGGGTGCATAAGTACCTGAATGGGTATGTGAGTGTGTGCATGTGTATCTGAGTGGGTATGTGACTGGATGTATAAGTGTCTGACTGGGTATGTGAATGGGTGTGATAGTGTCCGGGTGAATTTGTGAGTGCATACATGGGTGTGTGACAGTGACTAGCGAGGGTGTACACATATATACATAATTTTAATACATATTTTTTCACTAATGTTCACAATGACTTCGTCCCTGCGATGGCACACAGGGGGCCGCACTGGCAGTCGCAGAGTCATCATGAATATTGCGCACAATAAAAAAAAAAAATTTTAGACACATAACTTCTGTCACTAACTTACCCATTCCTCAAACATGGGGTCAGAGTATCTCCACCCTGACCCCTTATGTTAGATTTCACACAAATTTCAGCCCCTGAAACTGTTCACAAATTATAAAATGCCACTGCAACTTTCTGTTCAGGTTGTGTCCAGCCAATTGCAGCATTCCCGCTGGTGTACGCATCCGCGATTAATCGCGAAACCACCATGGAATATCTGCAGCCAGAGATATATCTATAATTTTTGTATTACATTTCTTAAAAACTACTGGATGAATTTACACCGAATAATAAAAAGCAAAATCTGCGTAACAGCATCTACCTTTCTGCCATATTTGATGTAATGTTGTCCAGTGGTTCGGGCTGTAGATTCAACAACGCATTCATACGTGAATTGGCATTACAAATGCACCCTTTTTTGAGCCCCTATTTCTTGGTCCCCGCTGCATGGATCAGCCCCAAACTTTCCAGACACACAGAACTTACTTTGACTCTTTTGTTGTAAAATTTCATGAAGATTTGTCAAACGAAGCTAAAGTTATAAGGAAGTCAAAAAATGCTTTTCCTATGAAAACTGGGTCCTAACTACAACTACCTACTGATGATCGCCAGTAGGTAATTATGAGTGATGTAATATGTAACGTCATCAGCAGTGCATTGCGGGGGTGCGATGTATAGTTATCTCAGCTAACTATAATGACAGGATTTTTGTGGTTTTGTACGAGTAAAATTTCACCCTAACTATAACTTCCATGAAATCTGTGTTTTTTTCAGTGACTATCTAAGGTTTTAATGCTAATTCCTAACTATAACGTCCCTAAAACCTGTTTTTTCAGTGAATATATATATATATATATATATATATATATATATATTAGGCCTGGGCGGTAAATTCCGTTCCGCTCGCGGAATTTGCGGAATTTGGGTAATTTTGCGTTCCGCGGAGAACGCGAAATTGCCCAAAATTCTGCTTTCCGCAACTTCGCGAAATTTTTGCTTCTTCGCGTTCTCAAAATGCGTGTTCGCGAGATATTACTCCCCGAGCACGCAAACAGCGATCGCGAACTGGAAAAAAGCATTGCGAACAAGCAATTCCGCCTGTTCGCGGAATTTCTGCGTGTTCGCGGAGATTTTTTACCGTTTCGCGGAGATTTGCGTAACGCGATTACGCAAATTCCGCCCACCCCTAATATATATATATATATATTTCATTGAAGGGCTCACATTGGCTGAATTTTGGGGCGCTTCGTTTTTGAGGTGCAAACACTCCACGGCAGAGCCTCGCCGTTTTTGTAATATAAATAAATCGTCCCTCCTGGAAAGGACAGATGGGGCACACTCATGGAAAGATTTCCAAAAGCGTGTTTAATTTCAAAGTTCAACACGGGCAGTCCATCACAGCAAAATAAACCGCATTTCGGTCGCAAAATATTCTTACATACCACTGGGATTCGGTATTGGGAAGGGACGCTATAAACACGCCCCTTCCTAATACCGAATTGCAAGCCCAATTGCAATCCAGTGATATATTATCGAATCGCAAATAAGTATTTGTACATTTCAAAAAGCCTTTTTGCATTTGCAAACGGGCCGAATCTGCGATCAGCTATGTTCTTCTAACTGCACTGCTGTGGGGATGGACTGCCCATTTACACAGTGCTTAAAGATTTGAAATAACGCTGTATTGTCCAGACTTAGTGAGGTGTGCTTTTTCCTGTAAGGATATAAAAAGAATGCCTCAGTGTTGCTAGCAGCGGTTACCGCGAGAACGTTGGGATGCAAAATACGAACATTGGAGCAAGTAGTGAAGACTCCGTGACAACAATCAAAGCAGTGCGTCTTGAGCTATCGTACACTAGCTCAACTTGGAAGAATCCTCTCAATTTGCTAGAGAGCAAAGAAGATTTTTTCGTATTCAACCCCCAGGTGTCCCCCAGGTGTCACTGAACCACACCGAATGATTCATAATCGATTCGGGTTCGCCGACTTAAAAAAATCCACATCAGCTGTCTGCTGTGGATATTACAAGATCTTGTGACATGTTAAATTGTGTTGTTTGGTCCTGAGGAGAACACACAAATTGAAGAGGGTTCGAAACGCTTAGACCTGGCGTTGTTTATCTCTGAACAAACATTGTAGTGATTGTGTTGTTCTGTGCATTTCACTAAATAGCGTTTAAATTGAAAAAGCAATTTGCCAACTTTGCATTAAATGCACATTATTGATTTTCCAAAAGTGCAGTTTGTTTGGTAGAAACCTTTGGTAATTTTAAAGTCATAAAATTATAGGTAGACCAAGGTATGTGTGTGTCACGTATGTTTGAGATGTCACCAAGGTGTCAGTAAGAATGCGGTTGTCTGAAGTAGTATGAATGTGAGAGCGGTCAAACAATTTTTCCATTTGTGTTTTGTTATTATGAAATTTGATTGTGGTGTTTTGATGTAAGTGTATACATTTGTACAAAGATGTCTCCATAAAGATTTATTAAAAACAAAAAAATAAAAAAAGAATAAATGATTTAAATAAAATTAAAACTCTTAAATAGATTTGGTCGTCAGTGATAAATGTTCAGACGCCACGGTTGATTAATTCTGATAAGTAAGAATCAGTATTGGCATTTTGATTGGTTTGTCGTTTTATTGGCTCAGCCTTACTGATTAGGGCCTACCTTATCATTGTTTGCTGCTCAGTTTGATGAACGCGTCTAGATTACACTGATTTTCTATGGTATTCTTTTTTTAACTAATATTTTTCAAAGGAGAAGAGCAGGTCACATAGTAGAAAAGCATAAAAAAAACGTATTAATACAGCAAATATAGTCATATATTTATGCAAACACTTCATAGATTCATAAATTATGGGACAAGAGAGATGTTTTTTAGCAAAAAATACATTGATTATGTATGTGCCTGACTAATAATGGGAGAGGATGTAGCCTAATAGTTAGGGTGGTGAACTTAAAATCTGTGGAACCAGGTTCAAGTCTCGGCAATGACGTTCAACATCCTGTGATTCTGGGCAAATCACTTAATCTCCCCATTCCTAACAAAAATGAATGTGTCCTCGAGTGACGCAACTGGTGCTCATGTAAAGCGCTCTGATGCCTGATTCTGGGTCATGTTTGCGCTATATAAAACTTCGAGAAAAAAGAAAAAAAATTGGAACAATAATGATGATGTTGATAATATTAAGAAGAAAAAAATAAACAAATAGGCCAATTAATGTGCATAAACTTCCTCAGAGGCTGCTAAAAAAACATTTAAGAGCAGGCCAGGTTCTTTGTTTTCCAGATTCTTTTATTGGAACTTGCTTCCCTTCATAATTAATCAATATATTATACCATAGAGCAGGCACGGGTTGTTTTCAATCAAGCTATTATCTAACTATACATAGACACTAAATAACAATTATTGGTAAACAAAATCCCTTCCAATGTGCTAGAAATATCCTAATTATACCCTAGTACAGTCAGTTTCCTATTTGGGTATAGAGTATTGCCCAATAATGCACAACGTTCCTTAAACACCCCTGTCCAATATTCATATAATTCACAGTAATCAACAAATACATGCTCTATGTTACAATGAACACAGAACATTATATGGACTTCCCCACTGATATTGCTTCTTTTTGGGTGTAATAAAGATCGTGTATACATTTGTAGTGATACATTCAAAGTTTAGTTGACAGTCAGAAGATGATGTTTCAGAAGCCGATGGTAGTATACCAAGCTTAGGGGTCTATCTACCAGCTTACTGTGGCAAATAATTTATCTAGTGGTTTATTCATAATGTTATAATCATGCAGCCAAAGAATGGGGAAGTCAATAAGGTAATATCCCGAGGGTTGATTTGAACTAAAAATCCCTCAATTGTAATTGCATTTAAAGCCTGTTCTTGAAATATCACATGTGCTCTGACCCTCACTAAAAAGAGAGCAATATGGCATTATGATAAAGATGGCCCACCTGTTGTGTTGAAGAATTCTTTAGGCGTACTGAGCCAAAATCCCTAAGTAGTCCAGGATGTGAATTAATATACTACAGGGGAGTGTATTTTTTTAACACGGAGATCCCATATAATTTTTTCAATGTATGCCAATTATACTTGATCACATCAAAAGGTTTAAATGTAACCATTTTTAAAATATACAGGTTTTCTAAAAAAGAGAAAATGCATATTTAGCTATTCGGGAAGACAATACATTCCAAAGGGTCCATTCCTGACATATATTAATAAACATCTCATGCATTCTGATCCCAAACAATGCTTTGTAGTAATACCTTAAATTAGTAAGACACCATCTTACTAAAAGAAGCATCATATAACATGAGACATGCCTTGGTATTTTAAAATCCTGTATGAAAGCTGCAAATAGAGAAGTCAATTCTCTGAAGAAAATCTTGACAGTGTCATAAGTGGTACAAATCTGAAAATATGGAGAAATTATGGTAGCAAAACTTTTATAAAATGCAATACAGTTGTTGATTCTCTCAGTAGTGGAGGATAATTTAAATGATATGGATTCAGTTTAGGCATTTATATGAACCCCAACATGCATTACAGATTCCAGAAATTGAGCATTCATGATTGGCTCATAATTAAAAACATTTAAAGTTTAATTTTCAGTTAAGGAATACCAGGTACAACCCTGGGGTATTTATCTTCCTTGCCTATCTTTTTAAAAGACTGAAGGAAATCAGGAGTAAAAACTGGGATATTGTTTGCAAGAGCCACCACTTTATTTTCTCCATTATGGAGCATTAGTGAGCATATATCTTTTGTAATGGTTATAAAAAAGGTTCAAGATATAAAATAAAGAGCAGAGAAGGCAATGGGAATCCTGACTTGGAAGAAGGCAAATGTTTTGGCACAAGTACCCATGCTAAAAGCTCTCAACTACGTTCCTAATACAAGCACTGAAACTTTTTTTCTAAGGCATTTGGAACTAGGCTTATTCTAGTTCATCAGAGAAGAAAATGGTTTGGACACCTTGTCAAAAGCTTTTACGTACTTGTCATGGTCCTTTTATCTTCTGCCGCTGCAGTATCAACAAAGGTAAGCCAGGTAATTATCTGTACTGAATACTTTACACTAAATCTTAGATGAGCCTGACAAATTGATTTGATGTGATCTTAGCATAGATTTTTATATCAAAGATGTTTGTGAATAAGACCAGCTAATTACGTTATTTGAATTTGATCACAATTTAATTGTTTATCTGCAGGAGCTAAATATGCGGCAGAGAATATTGAATAAAATTCACAAAATTGTCTGAGAATATTTGCTGAATCATATACCTTGTTAGTGGAATTATCTTAGCTTGCTTTAACTCTTTTTGATGAGCTTGTTCCGTAAGATAAAAAGCAAGAATCGTGCCACTTGATTTGAAGACTTGTTGATGATGCTAGCAAGCATCTCCAGCTATTTTCAGCCTATTTGAATCAAGGATCATGTTTCATGTTTCTTGGATTTCTTTTTCTGTTTCCTGAGTTCCATGCCCAATTAGCTGCATACAAACCAGAGATTCATGCTTAACCTCGAATTAAAGGAGTTTAGCACACACTTCCAAATCCTGCTGTAAACATTCTAAACATTTTGGGGTGTAGCAAGGCACCGCAACTTTAATATCAGCTCTTGGACTTGGCAATTTCTGCAGGGTCATCCCCAAACTTTTTGCCTTCAACCCTCCTATTTGCTGACTTTGTTTTTGGTGGATTTAGGACTCTGCACACTTTGCTATTGTTAACCAGAGCTAAAATGCTTGTTCTCTCTCCCTAAAACATGGTAGAAATGACTTATACCAAATTGCCACATTTAATTTAGATGTAGGTCCCTAGTAAAGTGGTACTGCCTGTACCAAGGGCCTGTAAATTAAATGATAGTAGTTGGCTTGCAGTACTGATTATGCCAACCACTTTAGTAGCACTGCAAGATTGTCTCTAGTCTGCCATTCCAACCTGTGTGTGCAGTTTTACACCACCATGTCAACCTAGCAAAATAAACATGTTTGCCATGGGAAATAGCCATCACATCATATGCGAAACAACACATGTGATTACAACGCGTCGTTACAGTGACTGCGTTGTTACATCACAGTACCATTACAATGCAAGTCGTTACAACGACTTGCTCTAGGGGGTGCTCTAAACTAAGGAATAGTATATTTTACTATTCCAAAACCTTCCCTACTGTTGCACACACTGGAGTTGGAATAGTAAATTATACTATTCCTAAGTCCAGCGCACCCCCTAGAGCAAGTCCTTGTCATGACTTGCTTTGTAATGGTACTCCAATGTGACAATGTGGTCGTTGTAATGCCTATGTTTGTTTGCCAGGCTCAATCCTTCCTTTTTAATACATATAAAACAGCCCTAGAGTAGGCCCTGGATAGCCTGGAGGGCAGGGTGCAGTGTATTTACAAGGTTAGACATATACTTTTTTGTTTTACATGTCTGTGTGAAAGAACTCTTAAATTAATTTTACACTACTGAAAAGCCTCCCTCTCCCATAGGATAACATTGTAGTTACCTCATTATATTTAATAATTTATAATTCACAAATGGGAGCAGGTATCCAGTTCATGTTTAGTGTCTTTGGGATTGTAATGAAAAATAATCTCTCATAGTAAAGTCAGATTTTAAATAAAAATGTTGAACACGTTACTTTTAGAAAGTTGTCATTTTCCTGCTTTAGCCATTTAGTGTCTAAAGCTTGTCTCTGAGTCACATGTCTGGGTGTAGCTGACAGTTGGGATTTGTGTATTCCTTCTAGACAGCCAAACACAATAGAGATCTTAGGTGTGTGGCTGGATGGGCGATCATTGGCAATACGGGATGGCAGAGCTGGGTACAGCACTACTTACACTAGAATAGGCTGTGTCCTGCCTTCACACACAGGGCTGTATATCTGCTGTAATTAGTCTGGAGCCAGGACAGGAAAGGTAAAATGCTTGTGAACTTCAAAGGAAAAACGTCCAAAAGCTTCTCTCACTTCAAAGGAAGACCAAGGTGTAAATATTGGATCCCAGACTTCAACTCAGTACACTTCTGGACCTGTGATGCTCAGCTAGAAAGACGGACCAATGTACTTCTTAAAGGACTACCACTATGCTGGACTGCTGCTATGAAGGACTACTGTACTATTGTGCTGACCTGCTGCCAGCTGCCCTCTTGCCTTGGTGAGAAGGACTGAACCTGCATCTGTTGAACCCAGGACTCCAGAGTTACTTTAAGGACAAGCTTGCTGGCCTCCTGACTAGAGCCTCAGGGACAGAGGGCTCGAATAACATTGAACCCAGCAACTTGACTCTGCCATCTGTGAGTCCTACCCTGCCAAGTGGTGCTACCCCAGTCCTGGACCCTTGGAAGTGTGCCTAAAGGTGCTTTGCAAGCCCATCTATAGCTGAAGCAGAACCGATGCATCACCTCTGCTGAGTGGCACAATCCTGTGGAAAGTCGACACATTGCCACTGCTGTGAGGGTTCACCTAGCACAAGGACTTCATATTGACCTAGCAGCCTACATCAGAACCCCTGCTGTGCGAAGCTTCACCAATGCAGGCCCTCGCATTGCAAATCTCTCATTGACTGCAGCCTCGACAACAACACAGGTTTTTGGATCGCAGCATCAAAGCTTTTTGGAACTGATACATTACCTCAACTGTGTGATACACCCTCGAATGCCACTCTTCACACTGAAAGACCTCATCAATGGGATCCTTGGTGACAATGCAGAACCTTGCATTGCATCTTTTCGGAACCGACACCTTGCCTTGGCTTCAAGACTCATCCTCGACACAAGACCTTGCAATGCTCTGCAACCCAAATTTTTGATTCTCTTGTTTTGCTGGGCTAACTGGATCCCTGTAGCTAGCCCGCACTCCATCGTGG
Source organism: Triturus cristatus (assembly GCF_964204655.1). Classification (NCBI taxonomy): domain Eukaryota; kingdom Metazoa; phylum Chordata; class Amphibia; order Caudata; family Salamandridae; genus Triturus; species Triturus cristatus. The sequence goes on from NC_140594.1 coordinate 464,173,344, forward strand.
TCAGCCTGAACATGAGACTTTGTCCTGGTCCAGCATGGTCAGGTTTCCATAATTTGCACTTAGCACTTTTTGAGCTACTTTAACTTAAATCTTTAAAAGTGTATATCTACAGTTCTACTGTTTGGATTTTGTTTTTATGTCAAATTATTTCATTAAATTTGGCTCTATTGTTATAAATTGGTGTGCGATTTTTCTTGTGTTGTGATTTCACTTTCGCTGTTTGGAGTGCTGCAGAAATAGTTTACATATTGCCTCTAAGTTAAGCCTGATTGCTCTGTGCCAATCTACCAGAGGCTACCAGAAGGTTGAGCACAGGTTAATTTGGGGTTTGCTTGTGCCCCACTCTGACACAGATTGTGGTTCCTGCTTCACTAGGGTTTCACAACACTCAACCAGTAACAGTAACCCAATTTCTCACACCCACATTCAATTCACCCCATACGTACCTTAAGTTATATTTTCCTTTTTTTTTCTAGATTTAATATTCTACTTATGTTGTTATTAGTGATCAATATTCAGAGTCTTCAGAAAGTGATCTATCAAATGGCCAGCATCAAATACAACATACATTGGTAACAATAGTATGGGTTAAAGTTATACAAACAAGATTGTGATCTGGTGCTTTATTGGATGAATATTAATCCTTGCTTAGCTAAAAAAATATTTTTTGACACAGGGTCATGTGTATGTTTGAATAATGATCATGTGAAGCTGAGTGGTAAGTACACCCTCATTGCTTTCCTTGAATTATATTAAAGATGAATTTATTTTATAATTTGAAATACTGTTGCTCTTACTTTCTCCATCCTTACTTTCATTTATCGCTTGGAAACATTTGTGGGAGCAGTTGAACATTACCGGGAACACTACTATTTGGTCCATAAACAGTACCTGGCAATCCTTTTTTATTGTACTCTCTGAATTGCTACACCCTGTGTAGTTGGAACTAAGGGGGTCATTAGGATGGCGAGCAGACTTGATTCCTTCCGCCATCTTAGTGCTAACGGGACTGCCCGCCTGTAAGGCGGCGGTCCTACAATCCAAATCAGGATGCGACCGCCACCGTGGCGGCCTCATCCAGTGTTTTAACATTGCGGACGGTGCTGCTGGCTGCAGCACCGCCGCAGTATTGAAAAACGCATGTTGTGCATTTCCATGCATGAGGCGGCAGGCACCACTTGGTGCCTGCCACCTTGTGCATGGAAATGTAGGGGGGTACCGTGGTACCCCCCAGTACAGTGACACGCCCCCAAACCCAATTCCCACCAGCCTTTCCATGGCGGAAAGGGGCCTGGCCACACACATCTTAATATGACGGTGCCTGTTAGGCACCACCACCATATTATTGGCCCTGCTCCACCCGCCAGGCAATTGGCGCGATTGCCACTGGCCGAAAAGCAACGGACGGAACAGTGGGTAAATCTAAATGTGATGGCAGAACGATCGCCACCACCGGCCCGGCGGTGGCGATCATTCCGCAATGGTAATGAGCCCCTAAGACTCGCAATCCTAATTGACATACTACTCTATATTTATACATTACATGAGGTTCGTGCAGGAATATAATCTCTTTCATCAATTTACTAAGTTGGGAATGTGCCTCCCTGTGTTTAAAGTAGATCTTAAGATCAGTGACATTCCAAGTTACGATTCTAAAATACAAATGTCTGTTAGTCTACATGTCTCTTTTTCAAAAGTTCCTTTCCCCATCCTTCTTCTCTGTTTCCAACAGTTATACCAACAAAAAGTCTACTTATCTTACCCCATATTTGTTTGCATTCCATTTGTAATGAAAAGATTCTGAAATTAAGCCATTAAGCCACACTGAATAAATATGTACCATTCACAGAACAATATTACTATGAGACAGCAGAAATGCTGCAAATGACCAGAACATAAGTGACTGTTGCTTGCACCACTTGTGTTTTTCACACAATTTATTTTACCAGGCAATGTGTCTTCAAGTCAAAAAGTGATGTGTCAATGCACTTGATGCTAAATTATAGCCCTAAATGTTGGATTTGTATTCTGCAGAATTACACTTGACTATGTGTAATTATTCCAAAATTGAAAGTAATTGCGTGAAAGCAAATTATGAACTTTGCATACCCCACTTATCTTACATATTTCCAGCATCTGTCCCACACCCAATCCATCCAATCTTTGGAGTTACATCAAGCATTAACCAGGCTGGGGAAATCACCACTATCCACAGGGGAAATCACCCTCATCCTGGCTGTTATCTGAACAGCCTTCAGGGGTGGCTACTACCCAAACCAAAAAGAAGATTTTTCAATGTCAAACCAAGCACAGAAAGTTACCAGGAAGGGAGAAAAAAGATTTTTAAAAAGCGATGGAGGAGAGCGCTGCAGGCAAGAAAAAAGATATTTGCAAGGCAATAGGTCTTTCATTTAAATGGAGACCTATGCCGTTATTGTCTGTGCATGTCATGCTCAATGTAAGCAGAGCACGTTGTGCCTACAGAAGAAACTCATTAAGGTAAATAGTGCTCAGAGTCTAAACAAGAGGGACCATATAACATCCGAAGTAAAAGGGCCAGTTTCCACTGGTAAAAGTTTTTTGGATAGATAAGCCATGGGGTGCAGCTGCCCTGTGTCTTTGTCTCGTTGAGACAAGATGGCCCCAACGGCCTCATCAGAAGCATCGGCCTCCACTATGAACGGGGTGTCCAGTGGGGGATGTCTCAACACTGGTGCTGAGGTGAACGCCGTTTTCAGATACTCAAAAGCCTTTTCGGCTTCGTGATTCCATCCAAAGGGCACGCCTTTTCTGAGGAGCCTGGTGATCGGGAGGGCCTTTTGGGAGATCCCTTGTATGAAGCGTCGATAAAAATTGGCAAAGCCCAGGAAACACTGCACTTCCCGAACATTGCGTGGAACAGGCCAATCCTGCACTGCTTGAATCTTTCACTCTGCCATACTCAGACCCTCAGGACGGAGAATCACCCCTAAGAACTCCACTTCAGACACTCCAAACTCACACTTGCTCAGTTTACAGAACAAGCGGTGCTTCCGCAAGGCCCTTAATACTTGTCTAACGTGTTCCGTATGTTTGCTCGTGGAGTCCGAGTATATTAATATATCATCTATGTAGACTACCACTGTCCTATCTACATAGTCCTTTAGCACATCGTTTAAGAAATACTGGAATGCCGCCAGGGCGTTACACAACCCGAACGGAATTACTGTATACTCAAAAAGACCATAACGCGTCTTAAATGCTGTCTTCCACTCATCCCCCTCCCGTATACGCACCAAGTGATATGCGCCTCTAAGGTCTAGTCTGGTGTATACCTTTGCCTCGCGCACTTGGTCCAACAGGACCGGAATGAGTGGTAGTGGATACCGGTTGCGAACAGTGTTCTTGTTCAGCAAGCGGTAGTCACAGCAGGCTCTCAACTCCCCGTTGGCTTTAGCTACAAAAAATAAAGGGGACGCGGCAGGAGAACGGGATGGTCTAATAAAACCGATGTCCAAATAATGGTCAAGATACTCTCTAAGATGCTTGGTCTCTGGTTCTGAGAGCGCGTAGACCCTACACGTAGGGATGGTGGCGCCCTCCACTAAGTCTATTTGGCAGTCGTAGGGCCGGTGCGGTGGTAGTTTCTCGGCCTGGGTTTTGTTGAATACGTCAGAAAAGAGGGCATATTCGCTAGGCAGGCGAACCTCCTTTTCTGCAGCTGTAGCCGCTATGAAAGGACTAGCCAAAGCAGCCGCACAGGACCCCCACTCTGACACAAGGTGCTCCTGACAGCCCTCGCACAGGAACTGCACCTTCTTCTCTCTCCAGTCTATGGTCGGGTTGTGAAGGCTAAACCACGGCATCCCCAGGATAACCTCGTACTGGGGTGCTTCGATGATGTTTAGCGCCAAGGTTTCTATGTGACGCCCTTCTCCTGTTCTAATGGTCAGTCAGAGGTTCTCAGTTTGTTCGATGAGTAACCCAGAGGTCAGTGGTTTGCCATCCACCGCCAGTACCTCTTCTGGGATGTCTCTAGATACCTTCTTTATTGCCAAGTGTTCCACTAATCCACTATCTATGAACTTTCCCGTGGCCCCTGAATCCAACATGGCCTTTGCCTTATGGGAGTGCTGACCATTATCCAACCATATAACCAACTCGATGTGGGTTTCCGTGTCTGCCTGTTGTGTTGTAGCAAGGGAAGGGATTCTCCATTGTTTGTCGTCCCCATTCTCAGAAGCAGCCAACGATTCACTGTGAGGATCAGGGCTCGTGACCGTGGCTATGGCTTTTCGGTTCCGGGAGTTTCCTCCTGGTCTCTTGGGTCGAGCGGGGCATTCCCGAACATAATGGCCCTTTTTACCGCAATACATACAGAGCCCCTGCATTCTTCGGCTTTCCCGTTCTAGGCGTGACAGGGCAGCACGGATGGCCCCTACCTCCATGGGCTCTGGAGCAGCTTCGCTACCCGGTGGTTCCTTCTTGGCTCTCTCTCCTCTAAAACTCTCACCGCCTCTATCAGCGAGGCGCCCGTCCAAGCGTAAGGCCAGACTCACCAGATCAGTGCAGGAACGGGGTTGAGGGCCTATCCTCGCTATGACGTCCTTTAGATCGTCACTTAGACCCTGGTAGAACAGAGACATCCTTTTTTCTTCCGGCCATGCTGCCTCAGCCACCAGCCGGTTGAAAGAGGTCAAGTACGTCACTAGCTCAGTTCTCCCTTGTTTCAGCTCCAGAAGCTCCCTGTCCGCGCTGAATGTGCTGGTACGTCTATCAAATATCCCTTCTAGGGCGGCCCTGAACTCATCCCAATCGGATAAGACAGGATCATTGTTTCGTACCAAGGGCACGGCCCAATTGGCGGCGGCGCCTGCTAAGTATGAAATGGCAAACGCCACCCTGGAGTGATTGTTCGGAAAAGAGGAATGCCTGCACGAAAAACGCATTAATATTTGTGTTAAGAACACCTGGATCTTTTGGGGGTCTCCGGTGTATCTTTCAGGGTTGGCTAGCGGAATGGGTGGAGGTACGGTAACCTGAATGGGAGCAGACCCTGTGCTAACTTCAAAAAGGTTTCTAGACAGCCTTTCCACCCTCTCCCGTAACGATGCTGTTTCTGCCCTAGACGCCGCCAGCTCCTGCCGCACTGCGGCTAGGGCTTGCAACACTTCCTCCATGCTACTGCCCTACAGCACCCCCCCCCCCCGAACTGGGAGGAGCCTCAATACGTGGGTGCGTAATTCTGTCAAGATTCCGTCCCAGTTCGATACTCCTCAGGATTTGAGCGATGCTATAGGGTGTCCACCTCTTGACATCCCCAACTCCTGCACTTATGGCACGGAAGGTTAGGTCGATCAAGTGAGGGAAGGGAAGGAAGGGAACAGTGGGGAGTAGAACCTGTAAGAGAAAAAACACACAAAAAACAAATGACACATATAAGCTGTTATGAATACACTCATAAATTCTCGCTAGGACTAAAGCTCATGCCTACCGGCTATCAGAAACAGACCACTGAATCTTGGTTCCTCATGCAACCATTTGACTTCGTACCTTGCTGCTCTTGCACACGCTCTACTGGTGAGTAAAAGAAAGAAACAAAACATTACATTCCTAATGAATCAGGGCCAAGGAATGGAGTTAGGTTCTGGCTGGTATGAACCCCTGATTATCTCCAAGGTATTCACTGATGGCAGAATACTGAGGCAGTCCTAGTTACTCAAGAGACACCCCCCTTTGAAGTCGGATGGTAGTTCTCTGAATGTCGTTTCGCGGTTACCTTACCGCACACTGGTTTATGTATTCCCAATTATCGCAGTTCTAGCGAGACACCGGCGGTTGCGTCACCACCCTATGGCCCAGGTACCCCCCCAATTTGACACAAAGTTCTGGCGGAAACCTAGCAGTTACTTCACCGCGCTTGAGATCCAGACAAGGCTATAGGTACTCCGGAGGGAAACAGACGCTTCGTTGCCTCTTCTCTAGGGGTGGGCGGAATTTGCGGAATTAACCTTCGCAAATTATCGCGAGAATGTTTAAAATTATCGCAAACAAGCAGAAATATCGCGAAGATGCGGAAGTTTTTTTCCGGCATGTTCGCGCGATTTTCTGCATGGTTGCGGGTCGCCAACTTACCCATGTGGCTGCTTGCGGGCGCGGCCATCTTGTTTTGAGTTGTTCTCGCGGTGCATGATCGCGAGAAGAAAGACGTGATCGCGCGACGCATGACGTCACTGCGGGCGCGAACTGTCGCGAGACAGCGCAAATGGCTAAAAACAATACAACATCTCATGGAGAACGCGACCGGATCAAGAAAACTTGTCGGCGAACGCAGGGATTCAGGTAAGGCGATCGCGCGCGCGCGAGAATGTATCATTTTACAGCGCGAGCAAGAAACAAATTATCGCCAAGCTGCGGAAACCGGAATTTTTGACATTTTCGCGCTCTCCGCGGAACGCAAAAATGTCAAATTATCGCAATTTCCGCGAACGGAACGAAATTTTTGCCCAGGCCTACTCTTCTCCCGAAAAATGCTTTAACCCCCAAACGGACACAGCGCACTTAACTGGCCGTAGACAAGGATGGCTCCCGGGCGCTAGTGGCGCCTGTTCCCGCTGGTGACCTCGGTAGTGTCAAGGTGGAGGGTGGAACAAGCGGCAGCACTCGCGGGTCCTGCTGGCAGCGGTTCACCCCGGTTGGAACGCTTCCTGATTCCGATGGTACTCGATGACGGACTCGATCTCAGAATTACGCACGACGTGCAGTGCGTGTAGCGTCTTTTTAAGGTCACGACTCCTCCTCTAGTTCCGCGGCCTCTGGGAACTGCAGTCTTTGTAGGCGCCTGCACCCGATTCCTGACACTTGATGCTAAATTATAGCCCTAAATGTTGGATTTGTATTCTGCAGAATTACACTTGACTATGTGTAATTATTCCAAAATTGAAAGTAATTGCGTGAAAGCAAATTATGAACTTTGCATACCCCACTTAACTTACATACTTCCAACATCTGTCCCACACCCAATCCATCCAATCTTTTGAGTTACAGTAAGCATTAACCAGGCTTGAGAAATCACCACTATCCACAGGGGAAATCACCCTCATCCTGGCTGTTATCTGAACAGCCTTCAGGGGTGGCTACTACCCAATCCAAAAAGAAGATTTCTCAATGTCAAACCAAGCACAGACAGTTACCAGGAAGGGAGAAATAAGATTTAAAAAAAGCGATGGAGGAGAGAGCTGCAGGCAGGAAAAAAGATATTTGCAAGGCAATAGGTCTTTCATTTAAATGGAGACCTATGCCGTTATTGTCTGTGCATGTCATGCTCAATGTAAGCAGAGCACGTTGTGCCTACAGAAGAAACTCATTAAGGTAAATAGTGCTCAGAGTCTAAAGAAGAGGGACCATGTAACATCCGAAGTAAAAGGGCCAGTTGCCATGGGTGGGAACAAATGGAGACTAGGCGGTAACAAGGCGGGACTAACAAGCCTCATTATCAATCGGAAGCCCGCATTTACCAAGGGCAATGACACCAGCCAATGAAAAGTATGGGCGGAGAGTAGGCGAGGCTTAAACACCATATACTCTACTACTGCATTCCTTGCAGAGCAAGCAGCACATGCGCGCTGCAATGCTAGGCTCGACCTAAAAAGAAGGCTTCCCTGTTGAATTAGAAGATAAACAGAAAAGGAGAAAGGGGGCCCAATTTCTACAGATATATTTCAGAATATGAAGCTTGATATTTAACATCTGAAGTCCGTTCTCCGGTCCATTAACTAATAGCTTTAGGCTTCTATTTCCAAAGAACAAAAATATGCTCGCCCATTGCACTGAATGCTTAGTTTCACCCATTCTTGTAAGTAGACCCAGGTCACTACATCTTGAAATTATGAAATTGTCTACCATTGTTACTAGCAAAAGCAGTGGTGTGGCAGTAATCAGAGCTTATAAAAAGGTTTGATCACCTACAACTAATCAATGGACATGCAAACTCATAGACTGGTGAAGCAGAAAGTTACATCTATATATCAGGATCAGTTGTGGCTTATCAATGTTTAGTTTTTTAAATAGTTTATGAAATAGAAAACGATCAGCTCTTTGAACCTAGAATTCAGAGGGGCTAGGAAAGGATATGTGAAAAGTTGACCCACAAATCCATGTGTGTCATTGCTCTGAGTAGTTTTTATTTGCCTAGAATGCATCGATTAATTCATGTACAAATATTTTCTAGCTCTTCTGGCCTGTAATTTGTTATCTGTAAGTGGCTCATCAGAGGACTTCAGATATTTATCAAACTGGGACATTGTGTCTTCAACAGGAGAAGTTCTCCATGCAAATTTACACATGCAGGACATCCGACTGCTTTGGCTGTTTTTCTGACTGAACTATGAAGCTTCAGATTTGAGGTTCGGAGACCCAAATGATCTTTCCTATTCTCCTGCTTGGCCATTTTTAGTTTATAAATTGCGGATTAAGTAGATTCTGTAGGGTTAGTCTGGTTTAGTGTCATAGGAGACACATTACATACCTTTCCCTGAAAAGCAGCGATTTTTGCTGGAAGATCATTAAGAGAGATAGGTGTGAGTAAAGGTGCAGATGTTAAGTCATTTCTGAAATGTGTTATTGCAAATTCATCCCAATGATGAGTACAGGCCCCAGCTAGGCCCGCAGAATACAAGGGTTCGCTCTCCTGTAACAAAAGCTAGAAGGAAGTTGGCACGGAAACTGCAAATACAAAGACAGAGTTTATTAACCCTTCAGGGTGGTCCTAAAACCTACACAACACTCTTCAGTATTGCATAGAGTAGCACAAAGAACTTGCGTACGCGGTCCCCTTTTATACACAACAGAGGGGGCTCATAAGTGGGTGGATACAACATAGAGCAAAGTTCATTACCATTTATGGACATTTTCGATACAGGATCAATATATGGGCGGAGTTAACAATTTCCTGAGCCCGCGAAAACATGGTCAAACAAGGACTAACTGATAACAGATGTGGTCAAGTCTGGACATGCGTCAGACGGACAAAGGAGCTATTTATAGACTGTTACTAGGCAGATTACAAGAGCACCTAGCGAAAAGGTAGGACTCTTCTCGTGCAAGGCACGTGGAGACATGACAATACAAAATGGAGTCCGGACATTAGTCAGCATAAGACAAGAAACATGCTTTAACTGGAGAGAATTCATGTCTTTAGTGAATGCTTAATCATATCGCTGTTTTAGTTTTCAACAGACGACCCTTTCAGCATTTACGGAAGACATTCGGCTTATTAGGATAATCATCATATATGTCAATTTTCATCATCTCTTCCACCTCCTTGTTTAAGTTTTTCTGATAGGTGACATTGACAATAACTTTCTTATCAGGAATACAAAATGACACACATAAAGAGCAGACTAAGGGACCACACTGAACACAGATGCAGCAGGAAAACAGAACTGCTACAATAATACAGAGACCAGTTAAGACTTTCCATCCCCATGTAGTGATCAATGCCCAAAACCATCCAGAAAAGGTCCAAGTGCCATTTTCTGTATGAATTTCAGCTGCGATTTTATGCAATTTATTAATAGCGTTATAGACTGATGGCGTGTGGTCAGGAATAAATACACAACAACTACTTCCGATAATTCTACATGCTCCACCTCTGTCCTCTAACATAACATCTAATACCATACGATTCTGTAACGCAACAATTCTAGTGATTTGCAATTCTTCCGTAAGATTCCCAAGAGCAACAGCAGCTTGATTCGTTACAGCCTCTACAACTCTTGTTAATCTTCGAACCTTCCTACTATTTAGGGCAGCTCCAACAAAGAAAAACAATCCTAAGTTAAAATCAACATACTGCTGTAAGCTAGTGTCGGTTTGGTCAACATCATCAATAGATAAAGTACGTTTATACCTATTTACAGTTACATTGTTCAATAACTTCAAATCTTTATGATAGGATGCAGGCGCTAAGAATACAGGGGGCAATAAAAACGCTACATAACATACTCCGGACCAGCCGGCTGATAAGCAATAATAACCCCTATTCCCACATACGAAGTATGTATTATGGGAAGCTAAGAAAGTACTATTATTTAATCCATCTATATTCAAAACAATAATACAGTCACTAACACCAACAGGAATATGACCGACACTCTGAACACACGGGTCCGCTTGAGCTTGTGCCACTTGAATCACAAATTGTTCATTCCCAGCAGTGTCTCTGGTGTTCGTGAAGATATAGGGGATTGATTCATTGTCTGGTCGATATTCTTCTCACTCCCATATTGTCCCATTCGCTTGTGGATAGCCTTCTTTATCTTGATGACATTCCCTGTTAAGTCTAAAAAGTAGTCGTCCCACTGTAGGTTTTCATGTGGCAAAAAGCAAAGTGTACCATGCTCTACAAGAGCCATTATGAGAGAAAGGAAGAGGTATAAACGGCGTTCCTCCTTTCTTCTGATGAACTGGCATCATACCACATATCCAACAGTTCGTAGCATTTGTAGCAACATGGGTATGATGCAACATCTGAATGAAAGTATTATTCAAATAAGACTGACGATGCTTCAATTCTTGATACGGAAGGGTGTAAAAGTAGTGCTCCTCAGGCACTGGAGTAGTCAAAACAAGCAACTCACGGGCAGGAGTCACATCCTCAACAAACCACGTGGTTATACCAACAATAGCTACAATGATAATAAAACTTGTCGCACAAAAAATCTTCTTCTTCTCCATTTTGTAGTAAAAGTCAATATCTTCCTGAAACTAAAAGGTTGTCAGAACTCTTCCCCTTAGGCAGCCGTTGATTTCTTCACCAGCGGGCCAAGACGGGTGTCACTACACTAATGCAGGGCTGATCCCCCCCCTTGCCTCATTGGCTCTCTGTTTCACTAACCTAAGGGCCGTTCTGACAACGTGTCCTGATACAGAAAGAAATCACTTCCTCGGTCTGAGATGATATCTTCTGCCTCCAGGAATCGCTTGGTCCGGGAAGAGCTCCTCAGTGTCGTTTGGTTCCACAGCACGGCTTGTCTCTGCCGTCAGGATTTCTCGATGGTCGGTCAATACAGCAGGCTCCACTAATCCAGGCGGCACTTTACGACAGTGCAAGGAGTGGATCCAGTTCTTCCGATTGGAGACTCGCACAGCTGTCCTCGTTGCGAGCAAGACTTGCTCAGGACCAACCCATCTCGGCTCCAGACTGTTCGTCCTTTCAAACACCTTGATCATAACATGGTCTCCAGGCCGGAGGTTATGTCCTTCACCTGTGGACCGATCAGGGAGCGCTTCTCGAACCTGTTGATGAATAGAAACCAAATTATCCGTTAACTGTGCCAGATAATCATTCATCATTACACAAGGTACATCATACACTGACTTCGGTTTCGGTGGACCCCAAATATTCATTGGGCGCCCAAACACGATCTCATAGGGTGTGAGACCGGTCCGAGAATGCGGTATCGATCTAATTGACAATAATGCCAGCGGTAAAGTGTCTGGCCAAGTCAAAGAAGTCGAAGCTTGGATCTTAGCGATCTTAAGCTTCAAAGTACCGTTATATTTCTCAACCAATCCCGCAGACTGAGGGTGAAACACTGCATGAAATTTCTGGGTAATTCCCAGTCCTTTCAGGACATACTTGATAACGTCTGCTATAAAATGAGGTCCGTTATCACTCCACAACAATCTACAAACACCATATCGAGGGAAGAACTCCTTCAATAGCATCTTAGCTGTAGTCATTGCAGTATTGTCTTTTGTAGGGTATGCCTCAACCCATTTACTGAAGGCACAAACCACTACTAGAACATACTTCAAATTGTTACAGCGCTCAAGCTGAATGTAATCCATCTGCAAAACCTCAAAGGGTGCAGTAGGTGTTGCAAATCCTCCTGCTGGAGTTCGTGTACCCTTTCCTGGGTTGTACCTCAGGCAAATCATGCAGGTCTGCACTATCCTCTTTGCCGTACTAGCGATCTCCGGATGCTCCCAAACTCGTGTGAGTAATTTTACAATTGCGGAAGCTCCGACATGCGCTAGTCCATGTGCCATCTGAACCATAGGTTGTACAAAATCTGTGGGTAACTTCCATTTATCCATCTGCTTACTTCTCCAACACCCTTCGTCATCTAATTCTCCATCATTAGACCACTGCTCCCGTTCCTTATCGGAAACGGTCCTCTGTATCTCCAGCACTTCTCTCCTAGCATCGTGCCATCTTTCTGCCTGTGACTTTACAACATACATTGCAGTAGAGCCAGGCTGCATCGCCATCTCTCGTGCCACCCGGTCTACAAAAGCATTCCCTTCTCCAACTTTATCAACCACCTTTTTATGGGCACTACATTTAACTATAGCAATCTTCTTTGGATATGTTAATGCAGTCAAAAGATTATGAACTACCTCCCCGTACATTATCTGTGCTCCATGTGACGTTAGAAACCCTCTCTCCTTCCAGAGTAGGCCAAAATCGTGCGCTACTCCGAAGGCATAGCGGCTATCTGTATAAACATTCACACACAATCCTGCACTGAGCTCACATGCTCGTGTTAATGCTATCAGTTCCGCTGCTTGAGCTGATTTCTGCGGTATGCGTGCTGCCTCCACTATTGTTTGTAATGTGGTAATTGCATACGCTGCTGAAGTCGTACCATCTGGTAGCTTCAGGCATGATCCGTCCACCCACAGTTCTCCATCTACATCTGTAAAGGGCGTATCCTGGAGATCAATACGACCCTTTGTCTGTTCCTCAGTCACAAGAATACAGTCATGTGCTTTTCATGCTTCAGACTGAGTTTCCGGAAACGGCAACAATGTGGCTGGATTTAACGTTGCACACCTCTTTAACGTAATATGAGGAGCCAAAAGCGTCAACTCATATCCCGTTAAACGAGCACTGGTCAAATGCTGCGTCTTTGTCTGATTAAGCAAGGCATCAACAGCATGGGGAACTAATACCAACAGCTTATGAGATAACACAATTCCCTCGCTTTGGCGTATTGACACAGCTGTCGCCGCAACCGAGCGAAAACAACCAGGCAATGCTCGGGCAACAGGATCAAGTACAGCCGAAAAATATGCACAAGGGCGCTGCTTGTCGCCGTGCATCTGCACTAAAACTGATAATGCACATCCATCTTTCTCATGCACGTACAGTGTAAAAGGCTTCGTATAATCAGGGGTCCCCAATACTGGTGCTGAGCAAAGGGCTTGTCGCAATTGCTGAAAGGCAAGTTCACACTCATTCGACCAGGGAAGAGGAATTGGGGTATCTTTTGTCAAAAGTGCTAACAATGGCTTAACTATGTGTGAGAACCCCACTATCCATTGCCTACAGAAAGAGGCAAGACCCAAAAATGCACGCACATCCTTCTGTGTGGAAGGTACTGGCGTGTCCAAAATTGCTTGAATACGATCTGGTGTGAGTGCACGCCCCTCCTTAGACAAAAGGTGACCCAAATAAGTCACCTTTGGTCTACAGAATTGCAATTTCTTCCTCGACACTTTGTGATTGTGGGATGCCAAAAAGGAAAGCAAGGATAACGTACACTTCTCACACAGCTCAGGAGTGTCGGCCGCCAACAAGATGTCGTCGACATATTGTATAAGGGCGACACCATCAGGCAGAACAAAGGAATCCAATTGTCTTTTCAATGCTTGACTGTAAATACTAGGACTCTCTGTATAACCCTGAGGGACTCTACAAAATCTATAAGACCTATTATTCAAAGTAAAGCCGAAGAGGTATCGGCTATCGGGATGAATAGGAATCGAAAAGAAAGCATTTTTCAAATCGATAACTGAAAATGTGGGCGCCGTTGGCGGGACCAGAGTAAGTAACGTCGTGATATCAGAAACCACTGGATACTGAGGTATCACTATCTTATTCACCTCCCTTAAGTCAATAATAAAACGATAAACCCTAGTATCAGTGTCTTTTTTCAAAATGGGTAAAATAGGACTGTTGCAGATGTTGTAGGGAACTTCCTCCACTAGTAGGGGCGCTAGGTGGCGCTGGACCGTCATGGCCGCGCTTTAGTGAGGCTCTCGCCAGCCGGGCGACAATAAACCCTGCAACTACATCCTACAGGCCAGTTACCGATATTTAATCGATACCGATGGACAGCTGAAGGTCGCGGGTCCACTCGGTGCAAGTTTCGAGTCTGTGGGCGCCTTGACGGTGCAGATATTACCCGTCGCGGACGGAGCAGCGAGAGGAGCAGACCTTCGGAGCGGAGGCTCCCAACAACGCAAGACCGGGGATTCATCGGGCCCTGCGGGCCGCGAGGGAGTCGTGGACTGTGGCTGGCGCGACGGACACTCTGCTGGACGGCCACAGTGGGCCTGGACGTCCCCTTCCCTGCATCGTGACTGCCGGTGCCTACCTGCGGGGCCGGGCGTGCTGGGAACGTGGAGAGGACCTTGCTGCATCGAGGCTGCAGACGTGGTGCGTGTAGGTGCCCTGCCCGCCCGACCAGACCGCACTGAGGCAGGGGGGTGCGCTTCTGAGCCCGGGGGCCGCGGAGGTGCCGTGGCCGGGGACACCGGGAGCTGCCTCGAGGGGGGGGCTGTCGGCAGAGCCCCTCCGCTGGCGTTGAGGAGTGGCAGCGGCCCTTGCCCGACGGACGTCTCTTCTGGTCTGGACCTCGTGGCCTACGGGGCGGAGGTGCGTGGCCCTATACTTGCGGGGGTTGAGGAGGTGCTGTGGCTGCACGGAGCGCCTTGAGGCCAAGCTGACCTGCAGGCTCCCGACGTCTAGAGGGGTCTGCTCATCTGGCGAGCTGGTATTGGCACTGCGGAGTGTGGCGGGCCCCTCGACTTGGTGCTCACGCAGTCGCCTACGATATTGAACTTACCTGGCGGACTAACTTTCTGAGACCTAGGCTCTCGTCTGAAGCAGCCATGGGCAAAGCGGACGCAAAACAAGCGACTCTACAATTCAACCCCCCAAAAAAGAAAACGCGAGCGCTGCCTGCGGAGAGTGGCGAGTTGGGTCCCAGCGAGGAGGAGGAAGTGGACTGGAAGGCTATCCTTCTCGGCATGCAGAAGAGCTTAACGTCCATTGACACCAAAATCGACAACATGAACACACGCCTGGAGGCGGTGGTGCATCGGCTGGACCAACACGGAGAGCGCCTGAAAGAGGCGGAGGGGCGAATATCGGAGCTGGAGGATGGCACAGTGGCTGGTGCGACTAAGTTGACGCAGATGGACCGGCTGCTCAAGGTCATTGCCGACAAAAATGAAGATTTAGAGGCACGCTCCCGACGGAACAAGGTTCGCCTGATTGGCCTTGCGGAGTCCAGCGGTGGGGGCCGTATGGAGGATTTCATTGAGCGGCTGCTGATCGATAAATTTGGAAGGGACTCTTTCTCGCCGCAACTGGTGGTGGAGCGAGCCCACCGCTCCTTGGGGCCTCATCCAGTTCCCGGGGCCCCGCCACGCCCTGTTATCATCAAATTTCTGAATTACAGGGATCGTGACACCGTATTGTGCCTGGCCAGGGAGAAACAACCGATCCTACATGAAAACGTCACCATTTCATTCTACCCGGATTTTACCCAGGCAGTGCAAGATGCCCGTCGAAAGTTTACAGGAGTAAAGAAGAAACTACAGCAACGAGACATTCCTTACTCCATGCAATATCCAGCCAAGCTCAAGGTTACACATCATGGCAAGCCCCTTTTCTTTGGCAATCTGCAACAGGTGGAGGACTTTCTGAAGGAACAGCCTTCTGCGGCCCCTCGGCGACGCGGTCCTGTAACGGGATCGGGCTCCAGCTCTCCGACGTCTGCACCAGACTGATGAGTACCGCTGTTCTGGTTTATGTTTTGTCTCTTTACCCCTTCATGTATCTTTCCTTCTTCCTTGGCACTGTCGGCTCCCCCCTCGCTCTTGATTCTTCTCTTTGAGTGACCTGTACTTTGACTGTGGAGCTTGGGGGGATCATGTTTTTTGGGAGGGACCGTTTCCGTTGGCCCACTGTAGGACTACATTTACCTTTCGCCCTCTCACTAAGATGTAAGGGATGAACAGTCATTACGGTTTGGGGCCCTGTATATGCTATTGCCTACTGTTAACAGGGTACTGGTCTGGACATTGATGACTGGATTCGCCCTGGCACTCCCCCCCTGTCCCACCTGAACTCCTCCCCCAATGGGGTGATGGTGTGGTGGGTGAAAAAAAAGGGATTGGGAAGGGCAGGTCCGGCACACCGGCGAGTCCCCTATAGGGTATACCCCACTTTTACGTATATGTTTGTTGTAAAGGTTGGGAGGGGGTCTGAATTCCGGCAGGATTGGGCTGCAGTGGTGGGAGGGGGTGGGATGGGATTTGGGGATGCTCGACATGATTGGGATGTTGAAGTGGGCGAGGGGGTGGGAGTTCCAGGGACTGTTTTGGGGTTGTTGTTGGTCTTCAGCATGAACACTGCGAACATACTTGTTGAAATAGCACAATGTGCCACCCTTTTTCGACCAATACATCTATGGCCCTGCTGCCAGTTGCACCTCTTAACCCATAATTCATTTCTCGGCACACATGACCCGCACCACACGCACTGAGCTAGGGGGGGGAGGACTGCTCACTGCTATCACATGGAATGTTCGTGGCCTGGGGGATCCCAGGAAACGCAGGCGAATCTTGGGTGCCTTAGACAGGTTGCATGCTCAGGTTGTATTTCTTCAGGAGACTCACATGGACCCTCTTCGCAATGCCACCTTTGCTGCCAGATGGGCTGCCCATTCACTTCATGCGCCTTACTCGTCTTATGCAAGAGGCGTTACTATCCTAGTTAAAAGGGGAGTTCCCTACATTCCCATAGGCACCGCCACGGATCGCGAGGGTCGTTATTGCATAGCGTGGGGTAGGATAGGGGTCGAGACCGTCACCCTTGCCTGCTCTTATGGCCCCAACTGCGATAATCCGAGCAGTTTCATTGCTCTCTGGAACAAGGTCAGAGAAGTGGGATCCACACACCTCATCTGGGGGGGAGATTTCAACGCTGTTTTAGACCCCGCTTTGGATAGGTCGAACCCTTCTATGCACCACTACACTAATACACACAGATACCTAAGGGACATATGCGACACCCATGAGATCGTGGATACCTGGCGACACTTACACCCGACTTCTATGGAAGGCACGCACTGGAATCATGCACATGCAACTTGGGCCAGACTAGATTACATTATGGTGGATAGGGCCCTAGCCCCTTCCTTGGTGGAGGTGCGACATCTAGGCCGTACATACTCCGATCACTCCCCAGTACTGGCCGAGTTCCGTCTACCCGACATCATGGGCAGACCTCAGACTTGGAGACTCCAACCCACCATCTTACTTGATGAACTATTTTGCACCGAATTGGGTCAAGAGCTAGAAGATTTCCTATCCCGTAACAGGGGAACGGTGGACCGGGTGGCCACTCTCTGGGAGGCGCTAAAGGTCACCATACGGGGCTTCTGCATTTCTAAGAGCTCCGGGGTACTACGGACCTTGCGAGATACATTGCGCAAACTGGAAACTACACTCCACACTCTAGAACATAGCCCAGACTACACCACGAATACAGATGCGCAGGCAAAGTACCGCGAAACGCTATCGGACTACATGTCCACCGCTGAAAGAGAGGTAAATTTCCGGGGCAAGTACTTCAAAGCTCGTACGTACGGGGAAGGGGAACGACCCGGTAAATCTTTGGCGGGAGCGGTCCGCCCACCGCGAGGCTCTAATTTTGTGCTGGAGCTGGAGGGGGAGGATGGGACTCCTTTACGGGACACGCACTCGCTTCTGGCGGCCTTCACTACACACTATTCCACGCTATACTCTACTACCAGGGTCGGTTCACTGGACATGGACGACTACCTTAGGGAGCTTACACTGGGATGGCTCTCTGACCGTCACCGGGAGTTCCTGGCAGAGCCGGTCGGCCTGGAGGAGGTTAGAGATGCGATCAAACAGATGGCTCCGGGAAAGGCCCCTGGCCTGGACGGGTTACCTATGGACTTCTACAAGGCGTATATGGATATCCTTGCTCCGGTGCTCCGTGAGGTTTTCATGGAGGCTCATGAATCGGGCACGCTTCCTCCGTCAATGCAGGAGGCACTGATTACCTCCTTGTTGAAGCCTGGGAAGCCGCCTCAGTGTTGCGACTCGTACCGCCCACTCTCGCTAATTAATTGTGACGCCAAAATCCTGACTAAAATACTAGCTAACCGGCTGAAGTTGTTACTGGGAGGCCTGGTGTTATCTGACCAAGCGGGTTTCGTCCCTGGTAGGGCCACCTCCAATAATCTCCGGACGCTATTCTCCATCATGCATAATGTAGATCCGGATTTGCCATTGGTGGCGGTCTTTTTGGACGCCACCAAGGCCTTCGACTCTCTGGAATGGGACTATCTCCACTGTATTTTGCGCAATGTGGGCATGCCGTTGGGCTTCACGCGCTGGATTGATCTCCTGTATGACCGACCGGTCGCTAGGGTGGGGTTGAACGGGCGCATATCGGACACCTTTGTGGTGTCGCGAGGTACCCGGCAGGGTTGCCCACTATCTCCGCTGCTGTTTGCGGTGGCGATGGAACCTCTGGCGGCCCGGCTCCGCCAACATCACTGAGACAAGGCTCTGCGCTGTCTTCAGCGAGAGGTCCTCGTCTCCCTATACGCGGATGACATTACGCTTTATATACGTGACCCCGCTGCCAACCTCAACCCTATCCTCCGTGAGTTTATTCGCTTTGCGGGTATGTCTGGTATCCATATCAATTGGGGAAAGTCCACTATATTTCCCCTGACTGCGGCGGCCCAGCCTTTCCCTCTGGACAACCCTCTACGGTGGAAAATGGATGAGGTCCGCTACCTGGGCATACTCCTCTCCCATGACCGAGAAGAGCTAATGCGGATGAACTATGGCCGCACGTTTGATTATATCCAGGCATGCGTGTCTAGATGGATCACGCTGCCCCTCTCCTTTGCGGGCCGCGCTTCCTTAATCAAGATGGTGGTTCTTCCGAAACTCCTGTACCTTTTCATGAACATCCCATATTACCCTGGCAAGTCCTTCTTTCGTCTTTTGAGGTCTGAGCTCATTCGCCTGGTCTGGGGAGGGAGGAGGCCGCGTCTTCGTTGGGAGGTGTTGACTCGTCCATTCGCGCAGGGAGGGCTCGACCTTCCGGACTTTGAGATGTATTATCACAGCGCACAGGCCCACTACATTCATCACTGGATTCGCCCCACGCCCTTCCTGCCGCAGACGGCTGTGGAACATTGGCTGGTTGCGCCTATTCCACTTGAGGGAGCGATACTCAGTACACCAGAGACACATACGACGTACCGCACCACGATCTCGAGCTCCATTCTAGCGTGGCGATACATTGCGAAGGTAGCATGTGCACCGCTGCTCTATTCCCCACTGCTTCCTCTGGCATACCATCCCCGGTTGCCCCTTTTACAGGAACAACTGTTTAAAAACTTTATGGCCAAATTCCACATTACAACATGGGGGGACCTCTATCATAGCGGACAATTCCGTTCCCAATCTCATATGTTCGCTCACTCTGCACCCACTTTCATGGACACCTTCCTATATACCTGGCTTCGTAGTGGTATTCGTGCATTGACAGGGGACTTTCCTAGTGAGCCACCCACGTTGGAACCCTTGCATCGTTTACTTAAGGCTACCACTCCGGCTCATGCAGTCTCTACCCTATACCACTCGCTACGCACCACTCTAGACATCTTGCCTTGCAAGGCACGTACAAAATGGGAGGAAGACCTAGGACTGCCCATAGATGACGAACTCTGGAGCTATTGCTGCTTACAAACCGAACAGATCTCCTCCAGTAGCAGGTTCAGGGTGATTCATTATAGGTTCTTACATAGGCTCTATTGTACTCCAGCACACATGCATAGGGTGGGCCTTCGAGAGGATGATCTATGCTGGCGCTGTCGCGCTCCGGGGGCGGACTTCCTTCACATGACGTGGGGATGCCGGGAAATTGCCGACTATTGGCAACAAGTGTTTTCCGGCATTTCCGAAATGATAGATGTCTCACTGGCACCCTCTCCGACACAGGCACTCCTGGGCTATACAAGAACTATACGAAAACCGGTCCGCAGATTTGCCACTATCGCCTTTCTTATGGCAAAACGTCTGATAGCCTGTAGATGGGGACGGGGCAGAGCTCCCAAGTTTAAGGATTGGATCGGTGATATGGTACACTGTCAGGATACTTTACTTCGATATGCTGAACTCCTGCCTTCCGCTTCAAGGCCGACTGACATCTGGGGTCCCTTACAGGCATATCTGTTGTCACACCCACAGACATAGCGGGCCTTCTTCCCGCTTTCCCCTTAACCTTCCTAGACACCGCTCCTGCGGTAGTGGCCCACCTTCTGCCCCTTGGCCAGGCAGCACACGGGGATGAGAGTTGAGACGGTCATTGTGCGCGATTGCCAGGCGCCTTTATACCACTGCTGCATGTTACTGTGGGTCGACTGTTTCAATGCAAAGTATTTCGGGGGTGATGGGTGATGGTCTTTCATACTGGCACGCTAATTATCCTGCTTCTTATGCCGCAGCCGGCCCCTGGAGGGTTGTAGGCAGGCAGCTGTGTTTAACATTCATTTTCCTTCTTGTACCAAGCCGCCGGCCACAGGATGGTTGTAGGCATGGGGCTGTGTATTTCGTATTCATGCTGAATAAAGGTTTTGGAAACGTTAAAAAAAAAAAAAAAAAAAAATTCCTCCACTAGTCCCACCTTAATCAAATCCTGCACAATCTGTATGAGTGCCTCCTCCCCCTCCTGGGAAATACGATACTGAGGGAGGCGTGGTAACACCGCACCCTCCTGGACACTAATGTGGACAGGCGGAATCACCATCTGTCCCACATCAGTATCCGAGGTGGCCCACAAAGTACGAGGGAGAGAAGCTAATACAGTATCCTCTGCAACCACACACATCCGTTCTGTCATAGGGTGATTATCGTTTAATATCACCCGTACTCCAGCAGGGGAGCAGCGGATCGTAGCTCTGAAGTGCTTGAGCATATCAAGACCCATAATGTTGTCAGGCGTGTTCGGGGCAAGCAAAAACGGGCAAGGCGCAGAAAGGTGTTCAACACGAAATGCAAGGGGTCGGAATAGAGGGCTTCGAGAGAGTGTACCATCAAACCCTACCGATGTAACCATTAAGCCAGATGGGGGAGCCCTCGGAACCAATTGTTTGGACAGCGCACTGAGAGTAGCTCCTGTATCAACTAGGAACTGATCAGTAGAACCCAGAACATTTGCTGAAACATAAGGACCCCTCTGATCAACCGGCACTTCAACTGATTCCAACACCCATCCAACGCAATCCTACGCATGCTGCGAATCATGGTACCCAGAACGGTCATTCCCAGACATTTGATACTGATTTTGCCGATCAAACACATTAGGTCTATCTCGTTGCTGCACGTTAGGCTCAAAGCGAGCACGATCATTGGAATTCCCTCTGAAATTCGAAAAGCCCCCTCTACTTCTCGACGGTCCCTGACCACGTCCCTGACGGGGTGCATATAGTACCGGACAATCCCTGGCCCAATGACCCAGCTGTTTACAATACGCACATTGATTTCTATTAACATCTGACCGACCCGAAGGGGGACCATAGAATCCTCCTCTACCTCTTTCGACACCCCGGCGAGGCGGACCATACACTTGTGCTAGCATCACCTTAGTTTTCAAATCTTTCGATTTCTTCTCCTCATTCCCCTTCGCTTCTTGTTCCTGACGCTCATAATACTGAGCCATAGTCAGGAGGGATGCCGGAGACGAGGTGGACCAAGAACTTTCACTCGCCTTCAATCGAGCTGCTATTCCCGGTAATAAATTCGCCACATATTTATCAACAAAAAGGTGTCGACCCGTATCATCCGTAAGCGACTGACCACTGAAATCATGAAATGTTTCCTCAAAGCGCGTAAAGAAGTCTGAAACTGATTCATCAACCTTCTGTTTACATGAGGCTAACATATTCCAGTCAATCTTTTTAGGGGGGATAATTGTTTTCAACTTGGTCAAGATAGCAGCAGGAAGATCTAAAATAAGCTGGGGCGGATTTTGCGCGGGTTTTCTCTCCCTATCCTCATCCTCAATCTCAGACCACTTAGCCTTAAAAGCGGCTTGATCATCCACCTTCCGCACAAATCGCCACATATCCGGTGGTAAAATAAGCCCAAAGAACAAATCTATATCCGCTAAAGTCATGGTACAAGAATTCAAGGCCCCTTCGACCTCTTCGTAAAAGGCCGCTGGATTCTTGCGGGGGTCAGGCAATGCATTCTTTAATGCCATAACATCAGTCCTATGCCAGGGAGTATAAACCCAATTATACACAAAATATCCCCTAGCATCGGGGGAAGACATGTCTAGACTAGTTCCTGCTCCTTTAGGAGGAACATACAAAGGTGCCGCCTCTCGCATTGGTTTAGCATGCACTAGTTCGCTCTTATCTGAATGGGAGGCAGATGATTGTTTTCCGCCGACGTGTGAATCCGATTTCTCCTTCTCCCCTGTCTTTTGGCGCGCTCTCTCTTTAAGTTCAAGCATCGCGTCCCGCAATGTAAACAGCCGTCGAACCGCATCGGGTACCTTGGAGGGAGAAAAGACACCGTTACGTAATGCTTTAGAATCTGATACTACCTCATCAGGCTCAAAAACATTAGAATATTTCCGAAAGGCAGTAATCACTTCCTCAGAAAAGGTTTCAGCAAAATACAACTTCTCTCTATCCTGCCAACTTTCCAAAAATTCCAATAATTCAGTAAGACATAGCTTGCCTTTAAGCGCACGAAAAGAAATTTTCCGAAGCTCACCCATACGATCAGTTGATAACATGGACCGCATGTCTACCTTATCCGAAACCGATCCAGAGTCCTGTGACCTCGGGGCAGACGCGCCAACATAAGGGGGCGGAGAGCGATCTAATAAATGAAAATCATCTTCGAGATTAGTAAGGACAGGATAAAGTGGCTGGCGGACAGCATATTGACCCGAGACTTGCAACCTACGCTCTTTCTCTTGTCTCTCCACCAGTTCCCTTTCCTCCCGACGCTTCGCTTCCTGTGCTCTCACATGATCATTTTTCCGTTGCTCTTTATCAATCAACGCTTTCTCCCGCTTCTCTCGCTCACGCACTTCCTTCACCCATAACCGTACACATTCAAACATGTCTTGCCGAGCGCGCCGTTTACACATACACTGCTCCACATACTCAATCTTACGCATATCAAACGATCCATACAAAGGCCATCGTAACTCAGGATCCTTTTTGGTGTATTTCCTCCACACTGTGCTGTACATTATAGAGGAAAGACCATGTTTCACATACATATCCCTATTAGGAGTCCCCTCTGGGGGGGGCTGGAGCGGATTCCTCAAGATTTAACCGGTTTCCAAATGCAGCAGCACCACTTACGGAGGGCGCTAAAAGCAGGCATGCTCAAAAATAATGCAAAATATGCAGTATTATCAAAAATGGCACTTAAACTTTGCGTCGTTCAAATTTAAACAACTCCGGAGAAATATCTCCACATTACCTGCCTATATGTGTTGCAACGCATATATTCTCACAGTAATCAATACAAAATATGACCGGTCACAACAAATCTAACTCAAATAGCCAACCCAGGCTTCAAAACTCGGAGCAAGTACCGCACAACGGTTCTTACCAATCAAGAGTGTCCAGATTCCAACTGGCAAGTTCCAAAATTCGCCCAAACGGCTGTCACACGGCAAACCGACAGAAGAGGTCTCAGTCGAGGACCGGCGCCACCAAGATGGTCAGCTCGGAAGGGAAGGAAGAAACCCTCGGGATGCCAGGACTAAAAGACGCCGCTGGCAGTGATCACATCCCCGGCCAAATTCCTCACCTTCGTCACGACCAGTCCTTCGAGCATCCCAGTCGCCGATGAGCCCCACGTGACGGGCGCCAATTGATGAGTACAGGCCCCAGCTAGGCCCGCAGAATACAAGGGTTCGCTCTCCTGTAACAAAAGCTAGAAGGAAGTTGGCACGGAAAATGCAAATACAAAGACAGAGTTTATTAACCCTTATGGGTGGTCCTACAACCTCCACAACACTCTTCAGTATTGCATAGAGTAGCACAAAGAACTTGCGTACGCGGTCCCCTTTTATACACAACAGAGGGGGCTCATAAGTGGGTGGATACAACATAGAGCAAAGTTCATTACCATTTATGGACATTTTCGATACAGGATCAATTTATGGGCGGAGTTAACAATTTCCTGAGCCCGCGAAAACATGGTCAAACAAGGACTAACTGATAACAGATGTGGTCAAGTCTGGACATGCGTCAGACGGACAAAGGAGCTATTTATAGACTGTTACTAGGCAGATTACAAGAGCAACTAGCGAAAAGGTAGGACTCTTCTCGTGCAAGGCACCTGGAGACATGACAATACAAAATGGAGTCCGGACATTAGTCAGCATAAGACAAGAAACATGCTTTAACTGGAGAGAATTCATGTCTTTAGTGAATGCTTAATCATATCGCTGTTTTAGTTTTCAACACCAAGATCCTCAAGAGGACATTTTTCTAGAATGTTACCCCGCAGTCTAATTGATCTTGGTCTGATTCATCACCCAACACATCTGTATTAGGAAGACTGCTGTCTCCAACAGATCACTCTTCTAATGGAGAAGAATTGATCCGCTGTTTCATCTTCTTGCACCTCTGACCCTTTGGCCAGTGTTTGTCCCCGACAGTGATTTATTTGAAGCAGCTTCTTTTAAAAATTCAGTTGATGCCCATCTAGGACGTTTTTTTCCAAATCTTGATTTTGTGCTCCTAGATTTTGTACATTAACTGAGCTCACTAAATTAATAGGGGACCCTAAAGGCTTACTAGTGGGAATCCTTCTAACACATATTAGGATTTAGAAGCAATATCTTTTTTGACAGGGCTAAACAAAAGTTACATTATTCAGGTCATATTCATGCCATATGTTAACCCTGTACCTTATCCCTCAGACTCCTGCTCAGGCATTAACATTGGTGCTTGTATATTTGTTGAGAGCATTTTAATTTCAGAAGTCAATAACCCATTTAACTTGATAATATCAAGTTCATAGTTTGCTGGGATCAACTTCCAGGTATCAGCCATGATAGACTAGATATTTGCTTGTTTCTGCTTCTTCTTCTTGTGTCCACATCCATCCATCCTCCCACAGCATAGAGGGCACTGTGCTTATGAGCTTGGCCTGCGTTTCACACGAGTCTGGGGCATTCTCCAATGCAGTGGCTTTCCCTTCATTATAATGTTCCTGGGATGGACTCACAATTATCGCTTTTCATTAGTCTGTCACACTTTAACTGAAGCGATTCATATGCTGCTTGAAAAAAAGTTTATCTATGCAGGAATGGAAGTTGTGCAGGTCCGGGAGGTGCAGCTCTATATTTCTGTATTTTTAACCATGGGGTGGTCTGGTACTGACACCTCCATTTGCAGCCCTGGGAGATCTTGCAGCATACTTCATACATGCTGGCATAGGATCGTCACTCACCAATGTGCCTCTTCCTCAAGTCAGACCCACTGAGATTCTGCTTCTTTGACAGGGTGCACACCCAAGAACAACACAAAAAACTAAGGGCCTCATCCCGCCTGAACGTCACTGTTTTTACTTTTCCAGTGGCGCAATGTGCCACCGCCATATTTATAAGGCCATGTAAAGCCACGTCACGTGGCTTTTCATGGCCTTATAAATATGTGCCCCTTTTGCGCAGAAAACTGAGCGATAGGGGTGTTCCATGGGTGTTGCTAGGGGCGTTCAGAGCAAAATCCATTGCTTTTTGACACTGGCCCAGATTTACGAGAAATCGTATGTCTGAGGCACCGCCAAAAACCTACGCCTCCCAGGGGAGGAGTAAGGGAGGCACACCGAGGAGAAATATCTTTATTTCTCCTTGTTTCTCCTCTCTCTATGTATGCTGCATTCTGTAGCACACATAGAACGAGGAAAAAGCCTCTAGTGGTTGTTTTTGTGCAGGAAGGTTTCTCCTTCCTGCACTAAAATAATGATTCCCGCAATGCAGGCACCCTTGCACCTTAGTGCAAAGGTGCTTGCATTGGTACACGGATGCCCATTGTGCGCCGGCGCAGGGGAAAAGAACAGGAATACACCGTATCTAATAGATGCTCAGCCCTATGGCAAAAAAACCAGAAAATGAGGCCCCAAATCCCAAAAACGGAAGACTGTTGCAGGAAACCAAGGCATGCTTTCATAAATAATCTGCTACCACAGCTGATTTAAAGAAGTAACCCATTACACTTGCGTATTTGTATGTGTGTTGCACCCTTTTGAATATTTTGACTGTGTGCAAACATTCCGTTGTAAGCCAAGCTTAATATTCACGTGTTGTAAATACAGGCTTATTTAAGTACATGCTTTGAACTTTAGGTGTTCATATCATAAACCCTGAGACATTCACAGTCAGAACACTGTAAAAAGATGTTTTCATTATAACTGCAATAGTATTTCTTTTAAATGCATTTCTTTTCGTACAAAAACCTTGACGATTAGTGCACTCACCCACACTTGTAAGTGGCATTGTTAGAAATATTTAGGGGTAAACTCGGTGTTCGGATAATTTTAGGAGGTTAATGAATGCTTGTTTCTAACAGCCTTGAGAGATACTGGAGCATATTTACAAGCCCCTAGCGCCACCTGAGCATCTCTTTTTAGATGCTTTGGTGGCGCTGTGTGCCGCCCATATTTACAAGACCACGCAAAGCGCCTTTGCGTGGCTCTAAGTGGCCTTGTAAATATGGCCCTCTTTCACGTAGGATTATGCGTTAAAGGGGCATGTCATGGGTGTTGCTGTGGGTGCTCCTACGCAACACCCATGGCTTTTTGACACTGTCCCAGATTTATAAGAATTCATAAATCTGAGGCAGTGACAAAAATTAGCGCCTTTCTAGGGGAGGAGTTAAAGTGATGCAACAAGGAGAAATACTTTTATTTCTCTTCGTTTTTTGCTCTTTCTATGTGTGATGCATTCTTCAGCACAAATAGAAGGAAAGGAGCAACACACCATTAAGGATTGCTTTTGTGCAGGAAGGTCACCTTCCTGCACAAACACAGTCATCTCTACAATGCAGGCACTTTTGCACCATGGTGCAACTGTGCCTTCGTTGGTGCTAGGCTGCTGTTTTGGCGCCGGCACAGGGGAGCGGACCGGGCGTGCCGTATTCTTGACAATACGGCACCTCCCTGTGTGTTTTAAATGACACAGCTCGAAGCAACAAAATTGCTTGTGCCACTGCACCATTTTATTGAAAATGTGCCCCACTATTTCGCAATTGATAACCAAATTTCATTTACATGACATAATTTACTTCGCTAGTTCATGTTTGGATATGCCAATTTTTAGAAACTAATTCAGAACTGTCATGAGAACAATATTCAGTGTTCATTACACAATCTTATATATCACACGGACGCAGATCGACGACACCATATGAAAAATTAAACTTGGGCACAATATCTGTTACATCTGTGTAATCTTGCATTATTTTGGTAATTTGATGTTTCTTACAAAATCCCTCAAATGACAT
Organism: Triturus cristatus; assembly: GCF_964204655.1. Lineage (NCBI taxonomy): Eukaryota > Metazoa > Chordata > Amphibia > Caudata > Salamandridae > Triturus > Triturus cristatus. The sequence goes on from NC_140594.1 coordinate 464,200,940, forward strand.
TGTTATGCCATGTTGAATTAATGAAAAGCTTAGTACAATTACCACGAGAGCACAGGAGCAACACAAACTATCCAGAAAGCAAGTAGGTGCTGCTTGCAGCTGTTGTGTTTTTGCGCTTTTTTAGTCTGAAATGTGTTGATAGGATGTCTTTAGGCTTAAATATATAGAAAAATCCTGGTTTTCCATTTCATGCAAGTACCCGCAATTTTATTTTTTCTGCAATTTCATTGCATTGCTCAAAAGCAAATTAGGGGATTTCCATACACACCTACAAATTACACATTATGGGGCATATTTACATGGAAGTAACAGAGCACGGGATTAGCCTCCTCATTTCTCCAGGGTAAGAGCAGGTTTTTCTGGTCTTCATTTTGGCGCTGCCCCATATTTAGGCTACCTTTGTAAATCTGGGGCAGCGTCAAAATCAATGGGTGTTGCTGTGGAACGCCCCCGCAACACCCATTGCCCTCCCCTTTGACGCTAAGTATAGTGTGAAAGGGTGCCTTATTTACAAGGCAGAGTTAAGCCATGTTAAGTGGCATAACGACACTGCCTTGTAAATAAGGCGATGCCCCTATCGCCACCACAACATCCAAAAAAGTGACATTGTGGTGGCGATAGGAGCTCGTAAAAATGCCCCTATGTTCTCTTGCAAATATAGGGGCATATTATCAAGCCAGGTGATAAAATTATCGCCGCTTTAGCGGACGGCGATAATGGGCTTGATAATATGCTCTATGGAATTCCAATTGAAGCCCATGTTAGATGTGAAGGACATCTAACATGGGCTTCAATTGGAATTCCATAGAGCATATTATCAAGCCCATTATCGCCGTTTTAGCGGCAGTTAAGCGGCGATAATTTTATCGCCTGGCTTGATAATATGCCCCCAAATGACTTATTTCAGGCGTTAACATAATTCAAGTAAATGTAAAAAGCTTTGGTAATTCGCCCCTACGAGTCTGGCTCTAGTTTTGCGATTGTCCGTGATTGATATATTTTTTCGAAATAGTTTCTCTAGTTTTTCATATTTGTTTTCCATTTATCCCAGTGAATCACCACAAAGATATTTTGTTTTCATGTCTGATTTAAGAGCCACCAGAGCACTCTACTCCGTTCAGCTGGATATCAAAGAAAGACCTGATGATGGAAAGTCCAAAGCAACAATTCACTCATCTGCTGCAGGCTAACAAGGGGCAATCCACAGCAAATCAAATCACTAAACTTCGCATCTCACAAGGTTTCTGCCGAGATTCCTAATTAAAAAAAAGCAAAGTTATACAAAAAATGAATTTACTGCGAAAAGGTATAGCTTATGGAGAATGGCAGATAAATTCTCTGGAAACACAAGCCAGGAATAGAAATACACCCACTGCACTACTAAATTTTTCAAAAGAGATTTGGAGATTTGTCATTGCAAGTCTCTGAGTTATTGCTTTAAATTGTTTCTATATTTAATAGCACGATTGTGCCAGCTCCACGCATGAGAATGACGGGTCTCCGCGCCACTAAAGAAATGACATTCTGTTTTTTTTGCTATGATTAATTTCCATAAAGCAATATTGTTTCATAATTAATCATTTATCTGCCTCATTTAGCAGTGTCAGTGTCTGCATATGAAACAATGCTGGTAATTTGTGAAATCAATTGCTTTGTGTAGAATAATCTTGCTGTTGTGCGTCGAGTATTCCGCAACTGGCCCTCAGAGGTAAAAATCCAGGCTACACTCTCGGGTGGAGAAGGTACAGGCCTCGCGATAAACCGCCTGCCCGATTCTTTTATGAGCCGATAAATCACGCTGCAGGGGGAAACGTCACAGAAAGAGAAATGAACTTTACATATATATCTATCAAATCCACACCGTGTAAACGGCAGTAGCAGGGAATAACAGCATTCAGTTTATTTCAACCTCCACCTCAACAGGCATTGGCAAAGCCAATCGGTCTGACTGTCATATTTTTGGGCCTTACTAGCGATTGTTTTGACATGGGTTTTTATAAACTTTGTAGTGGGAGCTGCTAGTCCCTCTCAGATATATTAAGAAAGAAGCATTGAAAAAATCAAAAATATTTTTCTTTATCTTACATAGTGCACATTGCTATATAATTATTTGGCATTTACGTGAACTACTTTGCCTATTTGTGAAAGGGCTATAGAATTATTTGGCATTTACGTGAACTACTTTGCCTATTTGTGAAAGGGCACTCACAAGTGAAGTTAGCCAATGCTTGCAGTGGGCCAACCGCTCTCCTATGCCTTCTGTTGTAGGCTTAAAACAAATGTTAATGACACAATAAGAGGCCGATGGATGAAGCGAGCTGGTTGAAAGGCCTTATAACTAAATATGTTATACATATAATTTTAATTAAAAAAAAGATCTTGACTAATGTCAGATCTAAAAAGACGTGCAGTGATTACTATAAAATAAACGTACATTTCAAAAAGTAAAACATGTAGACTTTCCCATAGTATGTGGATGTATAACCACACTTTTAGGAGCGATGGTGAGAGTAAGACTATAGGGCTGATTACGACTACGCTGCAGTGGTGGTGCGGGCACCGCCACACCGGTGCTCCAACCGCCCTATTATGAGCTTGGCGGTCAGCCTGCCAAAGAACTGCTACAACCGCCGAGAGTGGCACAGTAGACTGAGGCCCGCAATATGCAGCAGCACTGCCAAGCATATTACGGCATATTACGGGTTTCCTCAGCACCACAGTTTTCATGGCGGTGAGCCCACCATGAAAAGTGAGGGGGTGAGGTAAAAAAGAGGCCCCCTGTTGCCCAAGGCCAAGGATGCATACAGGGGCAAATGCAGGAACACGCTGTGGCAAACCCATGATTCTGCATTCCTAAGGCTCACATGCGAGCCTTTGAAAGACACCGCCTTGGGTCAGCAGCCACAGGACTGCCCACCCTGTATTCCAGCTGGAATACCGTGGGAGGTCTACATATGGGTTTTGCAGTCTTGGAGCGGGGCACTGGCATGGCGGTCCACTCCAAGACCGCCAAACTGTAATCAGGCCTATGTATTAAATTTGTATGGTAAACTGTGCACTGCAGACGTATGTATACAAGATGTAGATGTAGATTTGTATACAAGAGAATAGTCTGAATAATAAACTCCCCCTATTATACGTCTTTAATGGAACCCCTGTGACCAAAGTTTGACCTCTCCTACAAGAGTTCCTTTCAGTCATCCATCCATTTATCCCTCCATCCATTCATAAGTTCTTTGTTGCTTTTACCTTTCCTTCCTTCCACCATTCCTTCCTTCTGTTCTTTATCATGCTTCCTTCGAACTTTCCTTCTTTACCTCCACCTTTCTATCACCCTTTGTTTCTTTCACCATCTCTTTACTTGCTTTATCTCCTGTTCCTTTAACCCCTCATTCCTTTCTTCTTCCACCTTTTTTCCTTTTTTCGCCATTAAGTTGTCTTCTTATTTTTCTCTGTCCTGACAGTCCTACCCACCTGCCTCTCTCTCTGTCTTTTTCTCCCTTGCATTGCTTTTCTGCCTCTACGCCTGTTGCCGTACATGGCAGTCCTCAGCTCCCACTCCTCAGTTTTACCATGAGCCTTGGGGCAACCGCTATTTTGGTTACTAAAGTGTGGGGTGACACCATCAGCAGGTTCTGATTTTGTGGGTGCCAGCACTCTGTATTTTTGGACCTGCAGGTAGTTGGTTATCAGTGTAAGAAGGGGCAGGAAGATAAAAATTCCAAAGTGCTAATGAGACTGCCTGAAGGAGTCACATTACATAATGTGACAATAAAAGCAAATTTTTCGAATAATCAAAGTGGTCTACTGAATTTCAAATACTATTACAGCTTCTTACACATATGAAGCCACATCCATACCATGTTCGTCAATTTTATGGAAGTGCACTACTATTTTATCCACATCATCCATGAAAATGAGCATTGACAATACCATTTGGTTTTAGTTTTTTTTATGGAAATTGTATTACCAAATTTCTCTAACAATAGGCCAACTGGTGTGGCAGGCAGTTGCAATGCAGGCAGTCCTACCACACAAACCAATAAATAGGTAATGGTGGCTAAGGCTTGGCAAAATGGTTTGTTTAATTTAATGGTAGGTGCACTGTGGTGCAAATCCTCTTCTGTCTATCATGGATGAAATATAGGGAGGAACGCAGCAAAGAGGAAAGCAGAAAACAAACCACAAACAAGCTGCAAACTGTCAGATTCCCTAGTAGTTGAGTGGTACGTGCAGGACATCCACTTTGTGTGATCATACCTGGTCTACATTTAGCAGTACAAGAAGAACCACACAAACTACATTAACAGACTGTTTCTCTGGTTCACCTGCAGAGTGGTATTGGGTGGTTTGCAGAACCTTATTTCGCTCTGCAAGTAGATTTGAAAAATGGCAATGTGAGCGAGTGTGTGTGCAAGAAAGTGGATGCAGTTTGAAAGAGTGAGATAGTGAAAGTATGTGACAGTTGTCTCTATGTGAGAGTGTAGGTTAAAGCATTTGGGGGCATATCAGCAAGCAGGCGTTAAAAAATTATCGCCGCTTTTGTGTCTGTTTTCGGACGAAAAGCAGTGATAATTTTATCGACTTATCTGCAAGGTTACGCTATCGCGTGAAACCTTGCCTTATCTCCAGCTCCCTTAACGCCCATCTTTGCATCTCAAATGAAATGCAAAGTGGGCGTTCCTCCCCAGGAAAACGGGAGAAATGTTGCTAAGCGACATTTCTCCTATTATCAAGCCTCACACAAAGCAGCATAGCGACAGGAAAAGTTGCGATAACCTCTGTTATCACTACTTTCTTTATGCCTGCTTTGAAACTGACTTAGCCATGATATCCTATGGAAGGTGGATATCATGGCTAAGTATGTGAGACCCTATCAGCAAGCCATCGCCAAACTTCGTGGGATTATCGCTGGGTTTCTAGCGATACTCACACATTTGGCAGTTAGCGCTAGGATTTTTATCGCTTTTGAGATAAGCGTTGCTAATAGCACGCTATCTCAGCGATAAAAATCCACGCTAGCTGGCGATAATTATCCTAGCGCTAAGTGCGCTTAGTGATAATTATTGCCGGTTGTTGCTGATATGCCCCTTATTTGTTTAGTGCTGGAAAATCTAATGCTGGCCCTGTCAAACTGGAGGTAATTCTTGATTTATGGTCGAGGAAACACATAGATTATGGGTTGTACCATGTTAAGTACCAGTCAATAATATTCTGGTGGTAATTCTTGGCATATGGTGGCAACCGTGGCTCAGATCTGGCCCTGGCATACTGAAGGTAATTGATGCCAAATTAAAAAAAATATGGTCAGCTGCTGGGGAGAGTCAAGCTTCTTTAGCACACCATGAAAATATTAGAATATATAATGAATGCCCTTTCAGTGCCTAAGAATTTGTTTCAAACTATGTGAAAATGGTGCTTTAACAAACATTATTCAAGCCATTTTGTTTATCAAATGTTTTCCTTCCCATAAAAGAAATTTGGCTCGCTCACTTCACTCTTTTACTGAAAATTGGGGGAAGTTATGATGCACCGCCACTTTCAAAACCAAAAGTGAGCAATCGCTGGGGGGGCAGAGAGGGCAGGTATGAACAGCGGGGGCAAAGGGTGCACAGACAGAATATCGAGTTTAAAATTTTGACAAACAGAAATATTGAGTTTTAAATATTGTGATACAGAAATATCGACAGGAAGAATATCATGGTCAAGAATATCGACTTGCAGGTAAGAAATATCATCGTTTGCAAAAATATAGGGGCATATTCACAAGGAGTTATCGCCACGTTAGCAGCACTTTTCTGCCACTAATGCGGCGATAATTTCCTCACCCTATTACCAAGCTGTTGCTAACAGCCGTTAGCGACAGTTTTTAGGCGAAAATGTCTGTTATAATGATCGCTACTTCTGTTAGCGATAATTATATGCAGGAGAGGCGTTTCCATGCAAAAACTCCCGCAAACAACACTACTCCATATTCACAAGGGGATCCTTGAACTTCTGAAGATCAAAAAAAACTGTCTCTAACTGCAGTTAGAGCCAGTTACTTAAGACCAGAAAATAGCTGGTCTTTAAAACGGGGGCAACGCTTGGGGCCACATCTCAGCATGTTTTAGTGCTGAACAGTGCTGCAAGCAATGTTGCAGCGCTGCCCTTCGACAAAACTATAGTGCAGTAATGCGCACCATCAATAAGATAGTTCACATTCCTGGGCCCCAGTCATGAAAAGTGTTGCAGCACTGCAACAAGACAGCGTTGCAACACTTCTCACTACGCCCTTCTTGCGACAGCATGGACGCTCTGTATTCAATGAACAGCACTTCATGATGCAAGTAATGACAGATACGTCAGGAATCCTGACATATCTGTCTGCGCTAAAGTCATGCAATGCTGCAGTCATGTCACAACCATGACGCAACCCCAGCACTGCATGGGGCCAGCCTATCCCTGTGACACTGCGTCACACTCATGCATTCCATCAGGCAGGCGGAAGGTACTGATGCAGTGCCGTTCATCAGGGGTGCCCGAATATCTGCGCTGTTGGAGATCCATCAGTGGTGGTTGCGGGCTGTGGTGTCATCGTTTGGAAGCAGTGGTGGAGTGTTATTGTGGAGGGAGTGGATGAGACGTTCTTCAGTGGGTAACTAGACATAATATTGAAAAAAATATATCGAATGGACATAATATCGAGTCTAAAATATAGAATGGACACAATATCGAATGGACATAATATAGTCGTTAAAAATATCGAATTGCAGGTAAGTAATATCGAATGTCATAATATAGGCATGAAAAAATATCGAATTTTTATTAATATCGATTTTTTAAAGTGTTTTGCATGTTAGTATATGTGTTAAAAGTGTATATTATTTTTTGTAATGTATGTTTAATTTGTTTAAAATAATGAATTTTATGTTATTAAATTTTTGCGTAATTTAATTCCGTAGCGGGTTGTGGGTTTATAGGGGAATAGGGTGGGAAGTAATTTAATAGTAATTAAGTAAATATTTATTTTTATTTATTGGTATTGATATTTAATTTACTGTTAATTAATTATTAATTTGCATTTTTAATTATTTATTAATTTTTGGTATTGAAAATTAATTGGTTGTTGATTAATTCTTAATTGGTAAATAATTTGTATTAATTGGTCATTATTTTTTATTAATTGTTTAATTGATAATTATGCTAATTGTAATAATTTATAATTTGTAGTGGGTTGTGGGTTTATTGGGGAATATGGTGGGTACTAATTTAATTGTAATGAATGAATTGCTAAAAATATTTTTGTGTATTGATAATTAATTTACTGTTAATTAATTAATAATTGGTATTTTTGATTATTTATCAATTTTTGGTATTGAAAATTAATTGGTTGTTGATTAATTATTAATTGGTAATTAATTTGTATTAATTGGTAATTGGTTGTTGATTAATTATTAATTAGTAATTAATTTGTATTAATTGGTAAATATTTTTTATTAATTGTTTAATTGATAATTATGTTAATTGTTTTAAATTATTATTCGTAGTGGGTTGTGGGTTTATAGGGGAATATGGTGAGAAGTAATTTGATTTTAACTAATTAATTACTGAAATACATTTTGTATATTGATAATGAATTTACTATTAATTAATTATTAATTGATATTATTTGTATTTAATCATTTTTGGTATTGAAAATTAATTGTTTGTTAATTAATTATTAATAGGTAATTAATTAAAAAAACAATATTTATTGGTATTTATAATTATTTGATTAATAAATATTTTGTGATTGGTAATTAATTTTTTATTTTTTTTATTGGTATTAATAATTAAATTATTTTAATAAAAATATTAAACTATTATTTTCCCTACTGTTGCACTCTTTGGAGTGGGAATAGTAATTTTTACCCCTACGCTATCCAACGCTTTCCCTATTGTTGCACTCACTGGAGTGGGAATAGTAAATTTTACCCTCCCGCTATCCAACGCTTTCCCTACTGTTGCACTCTTTGGAGTGGGAATAGTAATTTTACCCATACGCTATCCAACCAATTCCCTATTGCTGCACTCACTGGAGTGGGAATAGTAAATTTTACCCTCCCGCTATTCAACGCTTTCCCTACTGTTGCACTCTTTGGAGTGGGAATAGTAATTTTTACCCCTACGCTATCCAACGCTTTCCCTATTGTTGCTCTCACTGGAGTCGGAATAGTAAATTTTACCCTCCCGTTATCCAACGCGTTCCCTACTGTTGCACTCTTTGGAGTGGGAATAGTAATTTTTACACATACGCTATCCAACGCTTTCCCTATTGTTGCGCTCACTCGAGTGGGAAAAGTAATTTATACCCCTACACTATCCAACGCTATCCTTACTGTTGCATTCTTTGGAGTGAGAATAGTAATTTTTACCCATACGCTATCCAACGCTTTCCCTATTGTTGCAGTCACTGGAGTGGGAATAGTACATTTTACCCTCCCACTATCCAACGCTTTCCCTACTGTTGCACTTTTTGGAGTGGGAATAGTAATTTTGACCCCTACGCTATCCAACGTTTTCCCTATTGTTGCACTCACTGGAGTGGGAATAGTAAATTTTACCCTCCTGCTATCCAACGCTTTCCCTACTGTTGCACTCTTTGGAGTGGTAATAGTAAATGTTACCCTCCCGCTATCCAACGCTTTCCCTACTGTTGCACTCTTTGGAGTGGGAATAGTAATTTTTACCCATACGCTATCCAACGTTTACCCTATTGTTGCACTCACTGGAGTGGGAATAGTAAATTTTACCATCCCGCTATCCAACGCTTTCCCTACTGTTGCACTCTATGGAGTGGGAATAGTTATTTTTACCCCAACGCTATCTGACGCTTTCTCTACTGTTGCACTCACTGGAGTGGTAATGGTACATTTTACCCTGCCGCTATCCTACGGTAAAAATATTGATTATTTTTTATTAATATTACGTTTATATATATCTATTAAAAAATAAGAATGTAAGTTTATTTTTTTGAAGTTACAATAATTATTTATTATATTTAAGGTTAGTTAAGTATTTTCAAATATGTTTTAGTTAATTATATTTATTATTTTATTAATTTTACATTACTTTTAATACATTTACAAAAATTCGATATTTTGACTGACTATATTTTTTACAACGATATTTTTGACTCGATATTTTTGTACTTACCTGTTTGTAAATAGGAATTCGATATTTTTGCATTCGATATTTTGGCATCGATATTTTTGTAGGTCTATATTTTGGTAGTCGATATTATGTCAGTGATCCGTTCAGTGGCCTTGATCCAGTTGCGAGGGGGTGCGATGATGGCGGTGGCATCCGGTTGGCAAGGTGAAGATGTGATGTTACCAATGATGGTCCGACCAGGAGAGTCCAGTGTTGTGGCTGTAGTTGAAGTTCCAGCTGGCGGAGGTGATGTGCTCGACCATGTGCCCTGCTATGTGGCTTGTTGAGGTGACTTTCTGCTTGCGTTTGATGTAGGGGACCTTCCCCAGGAGGGGGTGGTGTCCTGGTCACTGGGGTTGTCCAGGTGGAACTTGAGTTCATCGAGTAGGATGTCATCGGTAGATGGGAGACCCTGGGGTGCAATGAGATCTACAATGGTATTGGAGAATGGGGTCCATGGCCTGGGGGCCTGCACATGGGTGCCACAAAGGATGTGCTTTGGCTTGGTCCAGATCTGGGAGTTGAGGTGGTATATGGTCACCGTTGGGTCATTAGAATGCGTGATCAGTCGGAGTGTGCTTCTCTAGGTGATGGCAATGCCTCCTCCTTTATGGTCGGGGTGCTCCTTGCAGGTGATACTGCAGCCGTCAGTGATGGCGATGGTGATGTCCAGTCCGGAGCAGAGGTTGGTCCTGGCAGGCTAGGTGGCGTCCAGGTTTGATGGCGAGGGGGGTGCTGGCGTCGTAGCGGTGGAGTGTCCAAGAGGAAGTCTCCTTGGTGCTGAGCGCGGTCCAGGTGCAGACAGACGCAAACAGCGTAGCCTATGGGTTGCCGTTGGCACGGGAGACAACCATTACAATGTAGGCAGTACATCGTTAACAACGCCACTCCGACAACGCAGGTGCCTTTACATCGCATTTGATTACAGTTTTTCAGGTGGGTATGGGTTTTGGATGTAAAATATGAAAATTGGGGTGTGTGTTGGGGTAAAATATGGAATTTGGGGTGTGTTTTGGGGTAAAAATATGGAATTTGGGGGGTGTTTTGGGGTATAATATGGAAATTGGGGTGTGCATTTGGGTCAAATTTGATTTATGGGTGCGTTATGGGGGCTCAAAAAGGAATTCCAGGGTTCACGGTTGGGTTTGGGGTGCAAAGGTTAGTTTGGGTTGCACTCACTGATGTGGGAATAGTGATATTAATATCTCCGCTATGCAAAACCTACTCTACGTTTGCAATGTGCCTAGTATTAGTATGCATGGGAATGGAATGTGATGTTATGGCATGTGTTGCAACCACAGATGTGCCTTTGGCACACGGGTGGTATGCCTGCTGTGCATGGGTGCACAGTGGCCGCCATTGAGAAGTGATGGGGGGCTGGACAGCTGTGAGCTGGTAAACTCTGGAAAGAACATGAGATGGGGCGTGGACGCAGGGATGTGTTTGTGAGCGGGTGTTGTAAAACTTTCACACATGTTATAGTTAGCTGGACATTTCACTCGTAAAAAACCAATGAAACTCCCCCGTTATAGTTAGTTCAGATAACTATAACTCTCGAGCCCACAATCCACTGCTGATGACGTCACATATTAAATCACTCATGACATGGTCAGTGGCATCACTCATGACATCATCCTTGTGATAGAGTGGCGGTCGCGCGAGTTATAGTTATCTGAACTAACTATAACGGGGGAATTTCATTGGTTTTTTACGAGTGAAATGTCCAGCTAACTATAACATGTGTGAAACCTATGGTTTTTTAAGTGAATTTGTAAGGTTTTTTAAATGCTAATTCCTAACTATACCGTGTGTGAAACCTATGGTTTTTTAAGTGAAGTTGTACGGTTTTTTAAATGCGAAGTTATGTATGTATTATTATATTTTTTATATATTTATTTTACAATAAACTACCTATGTATAAAGTCATAGATTGACTGTATCCTGTAATATGGAATGGCTCGTTTAAAAAGTTTTTTTTTCTTTTAAATGTTTTCCACCCTGCGCGCATGGTGCGCGCACCCTGCGATTTTTTAAATAAAAATGTAATTTTTTTTTCCAGCCTTCGGGGTCCTTCAGGGACCCCCTGACAAAGGCTAGGGAGTCAGAAACTCTCTACCCTGCCCCCTTTTCACGTTCGCCACCTTCCTTCTTCCCTGTCCCACACAAAACAAACAAAATGGCGGCCGACACTTCCTGATTTCGACCGATTCGAACGTTGACTGACATGTAACCACCAATCAGAATTACGCTCGCGCACGTTAGGGTGCGCGCACGGTGCGCACTTATAGATATTTATGTGCTTTTAACTGCAATTTTCTCAGGAAATACTGAACAGATTGACTCCATACATGCAAAAGGCACATGCCTGACCTGAGGACTACCTCTCTGCCAAATTTCAAGTAATTCTGTTCAGCCGTTTGGGCTGTACCTTCGACTAAAGGTCCTATGGGAAAATGCATGGGGAAAACGCGTTTTGGGACCCCCCTTTTTTCTCGGCCCCCGCTTGATGAATCACCCAAGACTTACAGGGTAGGAGCTGAGCGGAGCGCCCCATTAGTTTTGAAAATTTCACGAGGATTCGTCAACCGGCGCCAAAGTTATTCAAAATAGAATTTTGAGATTTCCTATGGAAACACGGTCCTAACTATAACTATCTACTGTATATATATATGATCAAGGCCTCCTGTAGGCCGAAACGCGTCATGGCGGCTGTGCAAAGTTCTTGTCCGTAAATAAAGACTTTCAGCACTTACTTTGGGTCCGTGTTCGTCTCTGCGCTTTGATGGTGCGCGTTTGAGGAGGCGATTCCTGGTGGTATATATATATATATATATATATTATCTACTGGCGGTCGCCAGTAGATAGTTATAGTTAGGACAGAGTTTCTATGGGAAATCTGAAAATTCTATTTTGAATAACTTTGGCGCCGGTTGACGAATCCTCGCGAAATTTTCAAAACTAATGGGGTGCTCCGTTCAGCTCCTACCCTGAAAGTCTCGGGGTGATTCATCAAGCGGGGGCTGAGAAAAAAGGGGGGTCCCAAAACGCGTTTTCCCCATGCATTTTTCCATAGGACCTTTAGTCGAAGGTACAGCCCGAACGGCTGAACAGAATTACTTGAAATTTGGCAGAGAGGTAGTCCTTTGGTCAGGGAAGTGCCTTTTGCAGGTCTGGTGTCAATCAGTTCCTGAGAAAATAGCATTTAAAAGCATATAAATATCTATAAGCGCACCCTAACGTGCGCGAGCGTAATTCTGATTGGTGAATACATGTTAGTCAACGTTCGAATCGGTCGAAATCAGGAAGTTTCGGACGCCATTTTGTTTGGTTTCAGTGCGAGAGTGAAAAAGGAAGGTGTCGAACGTGAAAAGGGGGCAGGGTAGAGAGTTCCTGACCCCCTAGCCTTTGTCAGGGCGTCCCTGAAGGACCCAGAAGGCAGAATTTTTTTTAAAAAAAATGTTTTAAAAAATCGCGGGCGTGCGCGCACAGAGAAAAACCAAAATAAAAATAATCATTTTTTAATACGTAGTTTATTGTAAAATAAGTATATAAAAAAAATAATAATACATAAATAAGTTAGCATTTAAAAAACCGTACAAATTCACTGAAAAAACCATAGGTTTCACACACGTTATAGTTAGGAATTAGCATTTAAAAAACCTTGCAAATTCACTTAAAAAACCATAGGTTTCACACATGTTATAGTTAGGTGGATATTTCACTCGTAAAAAACCAATGAAATTCCCCCGTTATAGTTAGTTCAGATAACTATAACTCGCGCGACCGCCACTCTATCACAAGGATGATGTCATCAGTGATGTCATGAGTGATGCCACTGACCATGTCATGAGTGATGTAATATGTGACGTCATGAGCAGTGGATTGCGGGCGCGCGAGTTATAGTTATCTGAACTAACTATAACGGGGGAATTTCATTGGTTTTTTTAAGTGAATATATATATATATATATATATATATATACATATATATATATATATATATATAATTAAACTCTTGAAGCTCTTTTTGCAAGCGTGGCGCTCTTCTCAGCTGTGCATTACCTCGCGGTTGAGCCAAAACCGCAATAAATCATTCAACACTTTCCCAACAGAAAGAAACAGGTAGCACTCCGGTCACCATTGCTCCATGCATTTCTTTCAACAAAATTGCCCAGTTTGGAACGCAAAACCAACGCGTTTCGATCTCCTCCGAGATCTTGTTCACGGTAACGCCCCCTTCATTCATTACACAACTTAAAATGCAACATTGCTGACATCAGTTCCTGTCTCTAATATTTTGGGGCATTATGGGATTTGTAGTGATTGTGTTATCTTTTATGTATTTGCCTATAAGTTCAACAGTTTCTCAAAGCTATTATCATCATGAATCTATACAATTAATCCAATTCTGCTTCGATTTGGAATATTATTTCAATAACAAATTATTTTTTTAATAACAAATTATTATTTAAACGTTTTTGAAGGAAAATACATGCCTCTAGTGGCTATACTTCGATGTTAAGACTTTTTTTCAAAAACGAAAATTCTTACATTTTAAGGAGCATACATGCCTCCAGTGGCTATTGATGATTGTTCATTAATGTACTGTCAATGTCCTTATTATGAATAACTCAAATTTGTCAAATTTATCAAAAAAATGTTTTTGTTACCACCATCCAATAACGAAGAAAGAACCTAACAATTTTTAAAAAATGCAAATAAAAAAATGCAAATACTGTGATTTACATATCCTATGTACACACAACAGGCTAAAGAATTATTGTTTACCAAATTACTCATTTTTTTTTGTCATTTTTGTTGAATTCTTTGTAACTGTACAAAAAACTACTGCCACTACGGTTCTCCCACATATTATTATTTACAAGTGTATATAAAGTTCCTCGCTTTTGTTCAATCCATATGGTGTTAAGGAGCATAGATTCAGGATGTGTCTGGACTCTTTTTGTCTGAGATTTCTTTCTCTGTCGCCCCCCGCATCTGTTTTTTGGCTGTCTCAATGCCGTAGAAACTCAGAGTTTTCCAATTACTGTCATGATTTGTTTCCATGTGTTTAGCGACCGCATTGCTTCTGTCTTTATGAATGGTCGCCCTTACATGTTCAAGAATGCGCTTTTTCAGTTCACATATGGTGCTGCCCACATACTTGAGTTGACATGGACATCTGGCAAGTGATTAATTCTTTTATATTCCAAGTTTGTCCATCTGCCATTTTGATATCCTGAGTATTTCTAGCAATCTGGCATACTTTGCAATTGTAACATTTCTTGAAGCCTTTGATTTGTAGCTATGACTTGTTTTTTTCTTTTTGAAAGTGACTTTGGATCATCCGATCTTTCAAATTGGTTGCTCGTCGATATGTTATGTTAGGTGCATTGCCCATGATTGGTCCAACAGTAGTGTCTAATTTTAAGATTTTCCAATTTCTTTTTAAGATTTGTTTAATTTGTGTTGACTCTTTTGAGAAGGTGGTTATAAATCTTATTGATTCAATTTCACTTTTTTGAGTTTCCCTTTCCGGGGTAGTTTTTAATAATAATTCTCTTCTGTCTTTTCAATTCAATTCAATTCAAATAGACTTTATTCGGATTTCAGAAGAACCATCCATAAAAGCACAAAAACAAAATTTTTAAAATACACATTAAATACTACAGTTTTGGGCCGCAACTTATTACATGTAAGAATATAATTTATAAAAACAACAATGAAAACACAAATATCCTTCTGACTGGGCTGTGCGTAAGACCATCATACAACAGTGTACAAAATTATGCGTAGAAGATAACAATTAATTTTATGAAGGCAAAACATGTGCAATGTATTAAATTGAACAAGACATGCTTTAAAGTGCAAAGTGAATGTCTAAACAAAATTAATCAATTTTCAACGACCTGCGTGAACGTACAATGGCTTTGAGAAAGCTGCTAACTCTGAAAATTAATTCATCTGATCCCAGCATTAAAAAATGTCTATAGGCAAGGTTGTGGTCAATCAAGTCATATTTCCTACAGTATGGAATTAGATAATGCCTTGTAAATTTCATATAGAAACCACAGCCAAAAATAAAATGGAGCATACTCTGGGTTCCACCATGTTCACAAGGACAATGTAATTTTTCTGAGTTTTTGATGTAACCCAGTGGAAAGCAGATAAGGTTTATGATGCTCCTGTCCCTGAATCTAAATAATAGAAGTCTAGTCCATCTGCCCAGTTTTTTACATAGATAGGGCTGGGGAGACGTCAGGGATTCAGTATATGATTCCCGGATTAGTAAATAATCAATTGTAGATTGTTTCACGGAGTCTGCTCTTTCCCTTTCATTGTGAAAATGCTGATAGAGTGCCCTTCTCACCAAGTTTTTATGAGAGCCGTCAATCCTGTCGGGGTATGTAAAAAGATGACCGTAATTGACGCTCACAAGGCTCCTTTCTACCGCATTGATCCATGGGATTAGACCGACATTATCACTTTTCAAACAATCTAAAATAATCTCACGGGTCAGGGAAGCTGCCGGGTTTTGCCAGATCCTTAGCCAAAATAATGCAGGTCTCACTCTTATAAAATCCTCAACATATTGCAGTTTTAATTCATTGTGACATACACGGGTCGGTGCACTAATAATTCCCCCAGGATCTTTCGGCAAAATCTATTCTCTTCTCTCTGTAGTTCTGTACAGTTCGAAAACCCCCAAACTTCAGCACCATATGTTCCAGTTGTGAGACATTGAGTTCGGTAAATTTGTAGTAAGCTAAGAACCACATCGGCCTGGCGTGGTTGGCGTAGGGAGGTAATGGAATTAATTGATTTTGAAAGTTTGTTTCTCCCCATCGCAACGTGTGGTTGCCACGAGCCGCTATTAGAGAATAACAGACCCAGGTAAGGAAAAGTGCAAGTGCTTTTTAGAATGTTTGGACCTATCACAATCTTTGAGATTTTATAATTTTTAGGGCCGCAAGTCATTATAAAGGATTTATTGAAATTAGTGCACAACCCTAAATCGGACATATACTTAACAAATCCCGATATTAGAATACGCAGAGCATTCGGAGTGCGGCCCATAAGGACCGCATCATCCGCGTAGAGTAACGCCGGGATAGGTTTCTTATTGATAATTGGAACGTCCTTAGTCAAATTGCATAGGGAATGAGTCAATTCATTGATGTATAAAATAAAAAGCAAGGGGGCCAAGACACAGCCCTGTCTCACCCCCTTGCCAATTAAAATCTCATTTGAAACCTCACCATCATTGTTTAATCGAACTCGGGCTTTCAGGTTGCGGTGGAGGTTGGCCAAAAAATGGACTAAGGGTTCATCTAAACCATAATTTAGAAGAATGGACCATAAGCGAGAGCGATTAACGAAATCAAATGCTGAGCTTAGGTCCATAAAACCAAAATACAAAGGGGATTGTTTAGCTCTTGTGTATTTGGCCATTATGAGGTTCAGGTTTAAACATTGTTCCACCGTGCCAAGCTTGCTCCTGAAGCCAAGCTGACAACGGTGGATAATAGAATTTTCGTCTGCCCAAGTACTTATTTTATCAAATAGAACCCTGCCAAGGACCTTCAGGGTGTTGTCGATCAAGGATATTGGTCGATAACACCCCGGGTCCAACCTATTTCCCTTTTTAAAGATGGGTACAATAGTACTACAAGACCATGTCGGAGGGATGGAATTCTTACTCAGGTTATTAAAAAGGTTACAGAGTAAGGGGGCCCAAAAGCATGTGTTTGATTTTATCTGGTCGATGGACAAACCATCCGGACCAGGGGCCTTATTGCCGGCACTATTTGCGATGGCTTCCTCCACCTCCTCTAATGTTATGACTATGGTATTATCTGGCAAATTATCCTCAGTTGAATCTCCAGCTGCAGCATAGAGCTTTGAGAAATGGCTGACCCATGAGTCTCCTGTGATGTTACAATTTATCGGGGTGATATTGCTTCCCAGGGCTCTCAAGCTTTTTACTTCTCTCCAGAAACCAGTCGAATCTTTTAGGGCAATTGTTTTGGTGAGATTATCCCAATGGTTTATTAGGAGCTCTTCAGTTCTAACTTTTAAAACCTGTTTGTATTGAGAACGTAATGAGCTGACGAGGGATACATCTCGGGGTTTAGCTTCCAAAGCTTTCCTAAGTTCTCTATTGGCCCTTGAACAATTGGTATCAAACCATCTTTGATTATTTAAATTATGTTCTATTACTGGTCTGGAAATTGCCCTTTTTATAACTATACATAGATCACAGAAGGATTTAATAATATCGGGGCCACCAAATGTTAGGCAGTTGGAGATCAGCAGGGGATTATTCTTAATCACATTAGTTGGGATCTCTCGATTGTCAATCCCTCTCCATATAATCCTGAGCCTATCTGTAGATACAGTAATATTTTGAACACCAACCTCATGTGGGCCTACAGGTTTTTTAATAGATTTAAGATGGATTACTAGTGGCAGATGGTCACTATATGGGCTACTGACAACCTCAGACTTAAGTAGCACTTCGCTAAGGAGGGAAGAGGTAAACATATAGTCAATCGTGGTTAAACAACCACGGCCAATATACGTGGGGACCGGTACCCTTCCCTCAGCGGTTCCACTATAACCCATAACATCGTCTAGGTCTCTGCTATATAGAAAATCCAATAGTTCAGAGCCTCGTCTACAAGGCGGAGATGTAGAATGAATATGAGCATTAAAGTCCCCGCCAACACAAATACCATCAAATAGACCATATTTTTCACCATTCGCGACTTCGTCGATGAACTTAAACAATTCTAAAAAGGTGGGGTTAGGATGGTTAACAAAATCATTATTATAAAAATTTATAAAACAAATCTTTAACCTTGCAACATATTTCACGGCTATCAAATATTTACTAACCACGTGTAAAGGTTCAATTTTCACGTCCTTAGAAATTTTTGCCCAGATAGATAGACCACCACTTGGTCGCCCCAAGGCAGAAGATGGTGCAATAAGATTATGGCAGAAGAAACCCTCCAATAATTGAGTGCATGTGCACCATGTTTCTTGTAACATTACCACATCAAAGTTACTTATCCAGGTAACCCATTCTTTGATTTTCATCTTACCTGGAAGCCCAGCAATATTCCAACTGATGACACTTAGAGTATCAGTTAATGGAATAGTGGTGGAAAAAATAGGGGCAGTCGGAGAGTCTGAACAAACTACATGTGGGGGAACTAGTCTATCTGGGCAGGGTTTGTGAATACATATGGGATTTGCCGTATCCAGGGGCACTGTGCTGATGACCTTATCCAATATAGTAGGAGGTGTTAATGGTTGTCAGTCTAGACTTCCTAAGTCCGATAAGGCGGAAAATCTGTTAGATATAGGGATGGTATTAGAAACCGTTTGAAATAGTCTGTGGGGGGGGCCTATAAAAATAACCCAGTGGGTGAAGGCTTATTGCAGTAAATGGGCTAGCATGGGTGTTATGTGTGTCCATAAAAAATCTTACAAAGTTCGGATGTCTAAAATTAATCACTATACAGTCCCCACTGATATTTTTCTGTTGTGGGCCCACCCAACTTACCCTACGAGTTAATATGATCTCATTTGAGATGTCCCATCTTGCCCCTTTATGTTTTGTCAGCCAGTTGATACATTTGTTGTGTAATTGTACCCATGACTCGCTTTGGCCTTCTTTAAGAGCAGGTACGCCTGCTAGCACTAAAACATATGGGCAAGCTTCTGGGGGTAAGTGGAGTGACGGCCCTAAATTATTGGTGGGTCTGTTTCTTACTGATGTACCTCCACTAGTGCTTACGCCATCCAAAGTAATGCCTGTCCTGTCTATTGAGGAGGCTAGCGGGGTGGTGGTAGCCTTGGCATCCGAAATAGAAGTACCAGTCCTTACTGTTCCTTCTACACCAGAGGGATCATGATCTTGGCCCATGGGCAATACGGATTGGATATTGGCTGAGGTGCTGCTAGATGGAACAGTTTTGGCAACAGTTGGGTCTTGCATATTTCCACGGCCAAGATCAGCAACGGCGGTCGAGCCCCCCTCCCTCAAACCCTTACATAAGGATTCCAATTTACTCATAATTTTCTCGCCTCGAACAACATCTAGGCTAATAGTGCCTTTCCTTTTGATTTCCTCTTTTTTGACAAGGTTTACGATTTTGTCCAATCTCTTAAAAACAGTATTAAATTGTTTAACTATTTGAATTTCAACTTGTTTAAAAATAGTGTCAACAATAGTTTCTATCAAATTGCCATTAATTTAGATAAGGTATTTTGATCGATGTACTCAGTCTGGGTACTGACTGTGTTATCACTACTCTCCTTAAGTGGCATAGAAGCCCCACAAATGCTTTTGTCCGTGGCTGGAGACTCTAATCTTCGTGTGAGGGTGATAGGTCTCTCAGATTCTTCTTCCGATGGTAATGAGGAAAGTGGTAAGTCCTCAGTGGCGCTTGATATAACTATTTCACAATCTTTGTCTTTATCTTTGTTCCACATGCTCTGTGGCGTAGGTTGATTTCTACAACAACCTGGTTGTTTCCTTTTATTTATTAGACATTTCACTGGGCCTCTCTTACGTTTCTCCCTTATAAATTTGTTGGGGCATGGCATTTTATCTGGTTCAGGCTCCGCTAAACAGTCGGTTACAGCAATAGTTGGCAAACTGGTTATGTCAGTAGTCGAAGTTAGAGTGTCAACATGAATAGTTGGTTTAATAACCGTTACTGTGGGGGAGAGGGGGAGGCCCAAATTAGATAAAGCCTTGGGAGATTGAGAACGTAGCAAAGTGGTGGTGGTAGGGAATCCAAAAGACAGTCTACGTTCGGTATCAGCAATCTCGTTGGTGACCATAGTAAGAGCATTGGCCAAAAACGAATCTATCGATGTAGACGACTCAATAGGGGCGGCAGTGTCTACGAATGTAGACTTCGTCGTACGTTTCCCCATGTTTTTCAGTGATTACCTGTTCAGCCTGAGGATGCAAAGGGGGTGGCCCAGCCCGGCCTCTTCCGTCCCCTGACGGCCACAGACGGCCCGCCCTCTGCCCGGGCTCAGCCCAGCGCCGCCCGCGCGCGTCCCGCGACGCGGAGGGAGCCTCGCTGTTTATTGCGCCTCCGGGCGCGTTATCCGGCGGAAATGGGCGGGGCGGGAGAGAATGCTGGGACCTGTGGTTCTCGCCCGACTTCGGCCTCGGATGACAAGAGGCGGCGGGGAGAACGGAACGGCCAAGGAGATGGTTAAGCTGCCACCAGAGCCCAGGTAAGTCCGCTGAGTCCGCTGGCCTCAGGTGTCGCTGCAAAGTCTCCCCGCTCCACCGAGGGAGCCTCGCTGTTTATTGCGCCTCCGGGCGCGTTATCCGGCGGAAATGGGCGGGGCGGGAGAGAATGCTGGGACCTGTGGTTCTCGCCCGACTTCGGCCTCGGATGACAAGAGGCGGCGGGGAGAACGGAACGGCCAAGGAGATGGTTAAGCTGCCACCAGAGCCCAGGTAAGTCCGCTGAGTCCGCTGGCCTCAGGTGTCGCTGCAAAGTCCCCCCGCTCCACCGAGGGAGCCTCGCTGTTTATTGCGCCTCCGGGCGCGTTATCCGGCGGAAATGGGCGGGGCGGGAGAGAATGCTGGGACCTGTGGTTCTCGCCCGACTTCGGCCTCGGATGACAAGAGGCGGCGGGGAGAACGGAACGGCCAAGGAGATGGTTAAGCTGCCACCAGAGCCCAGGTAAGTCCGCTGAGTCCGCTGGCCTCAGGTGTCGCTGCAAAGTGTCTTTTTCATTCGTTCTCTCCAACCCATTTTCAATTTGAGATTTTGAGTATCCTCTTTTTTCAAATCTTTTAAAAGTCGATGCAGTCTGTTTTAACCATTCTGTTTGTTTCGAACATATCCTCCGAATTCTTAAAAATTCGCCATAAGGGATATTTTGGAATAGGCATTGTTGATGGAAACTGCTTGCATGCAAGGTTGCGTTGGTAGCTGTCATTTTCCTGTGTAATGTTGTTTGAATTTCATTTGCCTCTATGTAAATTTCTGTATCAAGGAAAACGACTCTCGTTTCGCTTAATTCAAAAGTAAATTTGAAGTTAGCAGGTGTTTTGTTTAAAATCTCAAAGTATTCTCTGAATTTTAGCTCAGATTCATCCCAGATGATAAGCAGATCGTCAATAAACCGTAACCATAAAATTATTTTCTCCAAAAAGATATCATTGTCAGATTGCCATGCCCATTTTTGCCTACAGTAGGCTCCTCGCCACATCCTATAATTAGTCAGTGTTCATTACATATTAATATACCTCTCGTAGGCCCCGGGATGATATTCCGGTTTGGCTTTTTTTGTGACTGGGCTGCTCGCAGCTGTGAGAGAATCCCGGTGCTGCGCAGCCTTTTCCCTTTTCCAAGCTGTAATGGAAAGTGAAAAATGGTGCAATCCTTCACAGCGAGGCAGCCGTGTAAAATTTGTGTTATCCAAGGTAAGCCTGATGCTTCAAGGACGCACTTCCAGTCACAGCTGATCACAAGGAATAATTGCAGAAGAAAACCGGAACCTGCATTTCAGGTAAAATTGCTTTTATTTTCCCAACGCGTTTCAAGGCAACGGCCCCTTCATCATGGGTCACTGTTTGGATATGGCATGGAAGTCCCGATGTGTATGCTGCTTCGTTTTCAGCCCTCAGTGGGTCACGCACAGCACGTAATATTCTGCACAGCATGCTGGGCTTTGTAGTCCTCACCGGCATCATTTTTGCCTACAGTTGACTCCTTGCCACATCCTATAATTAGTCAGTGTTCATTACATATTAATATACCTCTCGTAGACCCCAGGATGATATTCTGGTTTGGATTTTCTTGTGACTGGGCTGCTCACAGCTGTGAGAGAATCCCAGTGCTGCGCAGCCTTTTCCCTTTTCCAAGCCGTAATGGAAAGTGAAAAATGGTGCAATCCTTCACGGCGAGGCGATATATATATATATATATATGTATAATATATATATATGTATATATATATATTTCATTTTATATTTGTAGGTTTTTAATTATATTAATTTTATTACATTTGTTAAAATGTTTAAATGTAAATTAAATCTAAATAATACATTTTATTATTTCATATATTTAGCATTAATATTTATTCAAATAAAAATCGATATTTTGCACATCTATATTTTTAACATCACTATTTTTGTTTCAAGATTTTTGTACTTACAATTTTAAAGATAGGATGTTGATATTGGTGACATCGATATTTTTGCATCGATATTTGTGTATGGGGACATTTTGGGAATTGATATTCTATCAGTGAACCGGGGCAGAGTCTGTCTAGCGGGGTATGAGCAGAGACTTGGTAATATAATTGACAGCAACGTTCAATCTTAAAATGCATACAATTCACAACTGGATGAGCCTGCTTTCCTAGCTTCTAGATTGATATTCGAAATTGGGCTTTCTGACCTGGGCTCCACTAACAATTTTGTATCCTGGATCCCATGTTTATGATGCCAATGTTTGCATATTTTGAAACCTTTTTGAGAAGAGATAAAAAATTCCCAAGTGTACAGATGAAAACATACTACGTCGCACAAGTCCAAGCTCTCCTACTCACCTATACAGCTAGTTAATCCTTGTCCACTGGGGCGACAATGTGAGGGTTTAAGTATGACAAAAGCATGCATTTTTCATTTTCACTATAGTCTATTCATTTCCACATAGAAGATATTTTTACATGGCAAAGTCAGTTCATCTAAAGCGTCAAAAAATATGAAGTTTTGGGGTATAATTCACCCTCACTTTGCACACCCAAGCATTTTTAGTCCTTCAGTGAAGTTGGGTGTGGGAAGCCACTGAGGATGACAAACACATTTAGAAATGTGTGGGTATTCTCCATACTCCTGTTGGTATTACGAATGGCAACCCCAGCTTCTACCTTGAGAACAGCATCTCCCCACTTAGAATTCTAAAGCTATGACGGCAACAACTTGCAATGCTAACAGATATCCCAAGATGCATCTCCAAGCGGAAATGCTTGCAAACTCTGATTCAATGAACCAGTATTTGTCATTTAGCCTGTAACATTTTGAGCG
The DNA here is from genome assembly GCF_964204655.1 of Triturus cristatus. Lineage (NCBI taxonomy): Eukaryota > Metazoa > Chordata > Amphibia > Caudata > Salamandridae > Triturus > Triturus cristatus. Next base: position 464,224,190 of record NC_140594.1, read on the forward strand.
CTATTGTTATAGGTGTATGTACCTATTTGCACATTTCGGGGGGACTCTGGTTAAAAAGCAAGTGCAGCAAATGTTTGTATGTCCATTTTATCCATTGTGAGGGTACCTGTGCCAAGTCAAGTGGGCATTCTATCATTGGCAAATTAGATATTCCCTATTCTTGCACCTCTGCGCTAATATAGGCTTTGGTACATTGACAGAAAGATGCATTCAAAGTTTTTGAGCTCAAAAGGTGAATGAGCAGCGGAAAATGACTTTTAGTTCTGTAATTTGGAAAAAAATATTTATGATAAAGAGCATTCCATTGACAGACACATCGCTAGTTGGTGGTGTAAATCACAATTCAAGAATATTAGTTCAGTGATCATGTTACAAGACAATGACCTGAATAGCCATCGGAAACACATGTACGTAGTAAATTTCAAAACTGCAAAGGAATTGAATTCATTATTACTTTTTGGTTTAAACCTAAACTCTGGAGGTTAGCGAGAATAAAGAAAAGTTGTGGCAAATGCCGCGTATGACCAAAGTAAAACTGTGAAAATGGACTGTAGTCACTATAGATATTTGATTAATGTAATGCTGTTTAAGTACATGGATAATTGTCAAATCGTGTCCCAAAAAGGAAATCAAATATAACAAAGCTTTAAAGTAAACGATATGAAAAAATCTATTATTTGGAGAAACAAAAAGTCCCTTTGAAAATTTGAAGGAAAGACCAATATTTTTTCAGAATCAAATTGGAAGAAATAAACGAAATTAAAATATGAGTTAAGGACGGCATTCTGATGCCGGATGGTTGGACCACTGTCTGACATCACGACGCTTCGGGGGCAGGCCATGGTCTGACCGTCCAATTACAATTTGAGCACCGTGGTGGCAGTCGGAAAGTGCTTTTTTCTACTGCTGCTTGTGCTGCGTCCGAGCGAAAGGGCCAAAGCACAAGCCACAGTAGAAAATAGCACTTTATGCACATCCACACACCAGGTGGCTGGCACCACGTAGTGCCTGACACATAGTGCATGGATGGTAGGGGGGACACTACATGTGCCCCCAGGGCCACTTAGTAATGGCCCACGGGAGCTCTGCTTGGGGCCCCCAAAGTCCATTTCCATCTGCCTTTACATGGTGAGGCAGTCGGAAAAGGACATTGTAATCTCTGTGGCAGTGCCAACGCAGTCACTGCCGAAATGTTAGGGATACGATTTTGACTGCCACTACATCGGGATGCTAGATCCTGTCAGAGGCAGCGGTCCTACCCCCCAAACTCTGCGGTCTGACCGCCTGCATTGAAATTAATCATTCAGACCGATGGCCTGTCTGTTGGGGGGACCGCCACCAAGGGCCTGTCAGTTATGGTCCACCCGACATTGTAATCAGACCCAAAGAGAGAATATAAATGCAATTGCTTTAGAAATGTTTGGAGATTTATCCTTCTGTGTTGGGAAGCATATACTGCTGTTACACATGTCTTCCTGTTAGATAACTTTTGAGACCAACACATAAATGAATGGTGTTGGAGGTGAAGTACCCTTCTCATACATGCCTAGTGTGCAGTGCTGGGGTTTAAAGGATACTATGGTCTGGAATACTCTAAATTGAATTAAAGGGTGAAAGCTCACCCTGTCCTCATTCCCTTTCAACATGTAAACCAGCCACAATAAACAGCATTAATATATAGACCAGTCACCATAGTTTTCACATAACAGATGTATGTGGGGTCTTTTCTTTCCCACATCTTGTATTTGCATAATCAAACATTTAGACCCCTTTCAGAGCTTTGTGCTCTGATATTTGCTCATTGTTAGACCTGGCACATTGGCGTGGGTCTTCCTTCCATTTTTTCCTGTTGCCTCATGTTTTTTTGCTGGTTTTAGTTGCTCAGGACACTGTGCAACTGCTGTCCAGTCCCACAGTGCAAGTGCCCCCTATTGTAAATTGTTGTATGAATTTGTGATTCCATGATTGGCTGGTTTGGTTTACCTGTCAGACTCTAGTACAGTGCACCAGGAGTGTCCAGGGCTTCTAAATCCAAATGCTGCTGGTGGGCTTGCAGCACTGGTTGTGCCACCCACAGAAGCAGCCTGTAAAAGTGTGTCTAAGGTCTGCCATTGCAGAGCCTGTGTGCAGTCTGGTACTGTCATACTGACTGGGCAAGTGCACCCACTTGCCAGTCCCTAAACCTTCCCTTGTCTTCATATCAGACACCCCCATGGTAGGCCCAAGGGCAGGGTGCATTGTAGGATAAGGTAGGACATGCCCTGGTGTGTGTGGCATGTTCTAATAGTGAATTACAGCCATTTTCGTTTTTCACTATTGCACGGCTACCTGTTCTCCATAGGCCAGAATGGGCAGTTTGATTATTACATTTTATAATCCTAACTGACTCAGGGAACATGGTAGAAATTCGAATTTTGTATGCCTGAACTCAGAATGATAAAATACATGTTTTAGTGAAGTTGGTTTTAACATTCTGTGTTTGAAAATACCACTTTTAGAAAGTAGGCATTTTCTTGTCTAACCATTCAAACCTGCCTCTGCTAGGCTGTGTATTCCCTGTCTGGCGTTTGAGTGACAGGGCTGGGGAATTCCAGGAGACAGGGTGAGGTGTCCCAGTGGTGAATATAGAGATCTGCATCTAGATGGGTGGGAGGAGTTGCACCTGGGACCTGAATAGGGCTGTGCCTTCCATCCACAATGCTGGCTCCACCTCCTGTGGTGCGTCTGATGTCTCTGCCCTGCACTCTGAAAGGAAAGAAGGAGTCAGGTAAACAAAGTGCTCCAGGACTGACTAGAGCCGGTTTGAACAAGGCAAAGGCCCCTCTGCCCTCAGAGGACAAAAGATTTTGGGGTATAAGTATTGGGACCCTGATCCCAAGAATTTAGATCGCTTTGGGAAAACAAGAAGAACACTCTGCTGAGGAGAGGAACCAAGAAGAAGCTGAGGAGGAACTATCCCTGAAACTGGGGGATTGGACTACAGTGGTTGCCTACTGCCAAAAAGAGGAGAAAGGAACTTTGTGTGTACTTTTGCTCAACTTGTGAAGGATCTCCAAGGGCTTGGAAAAGAGCTTGCCTCCTGCTGAAGTCTCAGGAACAACAGACTTCACCCCCCAGCTCCCCAGAGTTCTTTGGAAGTGCCTGCTGCTGTTGTTGGGCCTTCTGAGGGACTGCGTGTCACAAGGAGCTGGAAGCGCGATCAAGAAGGAGAAACGTGCCGCCGTCGGAGCTGTTGTCGTCTCATCGCGTAAAGGGGTGTCGCTGCTGCAACATCGCATCGAGCGGAAGACTCTCGCAACGTTGGAGAAGAGTGCCGCTGCCAAGGCCGCTGTCGTCGCACCGTGTAAAGTGTGTTGCCGCTGCAGTTGAAGCATCGAAACGAGTCTTCTCGCAACATCGGAGAAGCGTGCCACATCTGGAAGATCTTCACGTCTTTATTTCTTTGCACCAAAATCTGCGTGTCGCATCTAAAAGGTACATTGACATAAAGTGTCGCATTTAAGAACTAAAGAGAACTAAGCAAAATTCTACCATCTAAAGTAACAGTATTGTGTGATTTTGTCGTTTAATGGTCTTGTGATAAATCTATATAAAGAATACTTATTTTTTTATTTAAAGCCTGTGTGGTGTCCATCTGTAGTGTTGTCTTTTGATTACTGTATGTGTTCACAAATGCTTTACACACTACCTCTGAGATAAGCCTGTCTGCTCACCCCTTGGTAACTTAGCACAAGCAGACAGGCTAATTTCAGAGGCAGTGTGTAAAGCATTTGTGCATGCATACAGTAACACAATGAAAACACTACAAATGAACTCCACACCCTTTTAGAAAAATAAGTAGTCTTCATCTAAACGAAACAAGACCAAATCCAACATATAATACTGTAAAAATAGTTATTGTTCCAAATAACCTTTAAATTGCAGCGAAAACGTGAAAATACAGATCCTCCAACTCGATAGCTCTGTTCAGGGACTACAGCGATACTGAACACGACAAAGTCTAATAAATCCAGCCAACTGCGTCGGTACTGGTCAGCTAAAGCGTCAACAGACTCAGAGACAATACCTTTCTTGTTGTGGCCGACGCGGTTGCGATGTGAGATGGAAGCATTGCAGCGTGCAGTGTCTTCAAGGCTCGGTGCAGGCAGTGGCTCGTTGATGAAGTCGATGAGACCAAGACTTGCTTTGCAGGGTGAGACGGTGCTAGATGCGGATCTGGCAGGTCACAGTGCCGCAACGGAGCCAGTTGATTTTCGAGTCGGGCAGCGATGGAGTCGGTGACGTCTGTGCAGTATGTAGCTAAGTGGTTGCGGAGTGTGGTGCACACAGGACGCGGTACAAGTAGCGGCTTGCTGACGGAGTCATTGACACCAGGGTTGTGTTGTAAAACAAGGCGGTGCTCTCTACAGTGCCTACAGGACACAGAATCCTGCAACAGACTTGGTGACCCTGGCTGTTTCAGTTACCCTTTTCTCCTGCCGCAACTGAAACAGCCAGTTCCAGAGATGGTGCCAAGAAGCTTGGTGAGGTCTTTGCTGTTCCTAAGCCCTCTTAAACAGGGGGCAAGCTCCACTTCAAGGTATTGGAGATACTTTCTGAAGCAGGATGCACACACAGGTCCTCTCCTTGGTAGAAAAAGACACTGCAGGCCAACACCAGACAGCACACAGCAAAGGGGCAGTCCTCCAGTTTCTCCAGCTCTTCTCCTTGGTAGAGGTCCCTCTTGGAAGTTCAAAATTGATCTAAAATTCTAGGGTCTGTACCCCAATACGTATACAGCAAAATCCTTTGTTCTCTGGTGGCAGAGAAGCACTGTGCCCAGTCAAAACCAGTTCTGTCCTCTCTGGTGCAGCTTCCTGGCAGGAGGTGGAGACAACATTATTTCATGCAAACCAGGCCCATTTAGGTGAAAGTAAATCTCCCCCCCCTACTATAAATGCAGCCCAGGTCTATTTAGCCCATCCCTGACTCATCCAGACTCTCTGGAGCCACTGCTCATCCCCAGCCCCTGTCACTCCAAAGCCAGACAGTCAATACACATCCTAGCAGAGGCACACTGGCTGGCTAAGCAAGAAAATACCTACTTTCTAAAAGTGGTATTTTCAAACACAGAATGTAAAAATCACTCTCACTAAAAGATGCATTTTAACATTCTGAGTTCAGGCATACTAAAGTTTAATTTCCTTCCTTTTTCCCAGGGGTAGTTAGGCTTACAAGATGTTATAAGCAAACTCCCCATTCTATCCTACGGGAAAAGATAGCCTTACAATAGTGAAAAACGAAATTGGCAGTATTCCACTATCAGGACATGCCACACACACCAGGGCATGTCCTACCTTTCACATACACTGCACCCTGCCCACAGGGGTACCTTGAGCCTTCCTTAGGAGTGACTAACATGTAAGAAAAGGGAAGATCAGGCCCTGGCAAGGGGGTGTACTTGCTAAGTCAACATGGTAGTATTAAAATGCGCACAGACTCTGCAGTGGCAGACATGAAGTACATTTACAGGCTGCTGATGTGGATGGCACAATCAGTGCTGCAGGCCCACTTTGCAGCATTTGATTTACAGGCCCGGGGTTACACACCGTGCATTGTACTAGGGACTGACTAGCAAACCAAATATGCCAATCATTGAGTCACTAATCCATAACAATAATTTACAAAGGGAGCACCTTCACTTTGACACTGAACAGCAGTGGCAAAGTGCCCAAAGCATCTAGACCAGCAAACACGAAGTCCAACACACAGCAAAAGCACGGGGGCAAACTAAAAAATACAGGGGAAACCCACACCAATGGTGCCAGGTGTAACACACATCCACATGTTAAAAAGCATACGTACTGCGAGTTTTATCAAAAACTGTCAGAAATCTACTGTCAAAAGAGCATATAAAATAAACATAAAATGTCTGAGTCATTCTTGTACCACTTTAGATCACAATGAATGCAGCTGTAAAACTATCCACTACAGGTCCCTGCACTCCCAGGCCATAAAGCAAAAGTTCAAGCTTTGGGCATGCATAAACATGAGAAAAAAGTCTCCCCTCATTAAGTTGCCTAAAACCTGGGAGACATAGGGGTAAGCTTTAAATATATTCTGTGGGTCAGCTGAAACACTCCCTGCAGCCACCAGAGTTCTTAAAATGTATGTTGGGTGTGCCCCTGCTCACAAGGCCAAATTCAGAATCAAGACAGAAGCAGGGCCCCTCCATGGACCAATGAATATTTTATGAGCAACTTTGGCTGCAGTTCTTTTGCTGTTAGTGGCCTTGCGCCACACTTTATTTTTTCTCCTTTCCATGAGACCCCCAAGGCAGATTTTCTGGGGAGGGGGACAGAAGTGGGAGACTCCAAGGCTCACGACCTGGCAAGCTCCCTGTGCACAGCTACGTGCTGAGCAGTAGTCGGTAACATCTTATTTCCTGCCCTTCCCATGTGCTCCCCAGTGGGGAGCAGTCTCCTTCATCTGGGTCCTGAGGAAGGGGCCCAGGAATTGGGACGGGTTGGGGACGGGTTGGGTACCTTTTGGTTAATGGTGGGCCAGGAGATGGGGTCCCAAGGCCAAGAGAGAGTTTGGAGAAGGGGCCACAAGCATTTCCCTACCACTGGAATAAATAATGAAATTATTCTTATGCCATTCCCTGTTAACTGGCCCAACCTGGGGTAAATCTGGAATTTGGTACAAAGCCACACATGTTTCTCTCCTCAAAAAAGCATGTTTAAATGGGCAATCTTTTAAAGGTGTATACCTCAAGGCCCCTTGGGCCGATTTTTTCCATCTCATGCTCATTCTCTTCCCGGTGACAAGATCTAGCCACCATGATCATTATCATTAGGCCCCCTGGTCTCTTAAGTGGTGCACCTTCAAGGGAGCTGGCATTTCTGGCTCTCTACACTCTCCTGCTCCATTGCCTGGCACCCACAGGTCATTTGGCCTCCTGGCCATCTTCCAGGACTAACACAGCAGCAGTAGAGTCAAGGTCTTCCTCCAATTGGTCCTCTAAGGGGGCCAGCATCATTGACCCTTGAGAAACCCACTAGTCCTGGGATCAGATACAGGCACATTTCTCAGTCCATCAGAGCACTAAAGGGCTTATCCTTTGAGCTGTTCATTTTGTTTCCGCTGTCGCAATTCAGGTACAAAGTCTTGCTCTTCTTCATGTTCTAGAAAGGCACTTTTATGCCCAGTCCTGCTTGGTATGAGGGCCCCCATTTGTCTAAACCTAAAACTGGTTCTGTTTAATCTCTCCTTTCCCCTGGGTTTGGCTCCATCCTGGCTAGTTAAACAAAAGCTGGTGTCAGGCCTCTTCGGGTGTGCTGGAGAAAGTACCTTCGAAGTGTAATTAGGGCAAGGCACAGCTCCTGCCCATCCATCCTGTCAGAAAGATCCACCCATCTCTACTCCTATGAACTTTTGTGTACTGACAGGCTGAGGCTGCAATATGAATTTCCCAGTGGGAGTGCCACTACCATTCCAGGCAGCTGGAAACTCCCAGTAACTTTAGGCAAAAACATGACAACTTTCTAAAAGTCTTAATCCTACCAAGGGTTTGACCCTTAATCAGTAAGGCTAGGCAATATTTATTACGTTAATAAACAAGACAAATTCCAATACTGATAACCTTTCAATCAACCATTCATCTTAAAGATCACACACCCTAAATACGATGGCCCTTTACATTTATTCAGACATTATTTTAAAATTTTCAAACTATTTAGTAAAACATTATTTTCATCAATACTAATCAATTTATTCAAATTTCATCAAAATCATTGACCTTACAATAAAAGAGACAAATTAACTTACAAAACATCCAATCAAATCTTTGTTTTTCACTTTGATTCTGTACAGATAAAATGTAAATTTAAACAATACAGAAATTATAACTGTCAGCCTTGTAGAGTACCTTCCACAAAAAATGTTTGAGGTTTTATATTACAAGGTCATACCACCAAACAGTGACCCTACTGAGTTCAAACGAGATTGTTTTAAACTAATTATGAGTATAATTTAATTACACATGAGCAACAGTGGTATACTTTGCACAAAACACTTGTTGAAGTAGTTACTTCACTTTCTGTGTGACATCTCCTTTGCCGAATTCTAGAGACCCAATCCATAAAAAAGAGAAGACCCATCTGAATACAATGTACCATCACAACAATCACCATTCTGTATCCCCACCTCGCTAACTACAAAACAACTTACATCAGCCATGAACCCTATCTGTAGCCATCTTCATTTCTTTCCACATTTCAGAAATCAAATTCCCCTGAAACAGAACCGAAGAAGGCAGCACTTAGTTTCAGTCCATAACAAATGTTCAAAGTTAAGCACCTCTAGTGTGTCTGATCCGTTTCCAGAAACCGTGTGCCCAACACCTTACTGGCGTTGTTTATACTTCCCACTTTTCATTAGATGCTAATACTTGTTATCTGTGGATCGTCTCTAGGCTCATCTGCGTATTTTGACTGCCCGTGTGTGTGGCACAACATGCCAAAGGAACACAATATCCTCGTAATGGACTTAAAGCATGTACCTCTTCATAATCTCTGGCTCTGATCAAATCAGGACCTACCTATTTTGCAGTCAAGGTTTCCATCAGTGGCTAAGCGGCACAACTCCGTCTTGGTCTGGCTTCAATTGACCAGCACAGCGACTTGCTGAGCTCAGATCAAATTACAGCTTGAGTTTGCAGTTTCTTCTGTTTTTTTTTTAAAGCGGAACAGGTTGCCACACTCTTTTGTAATTTCCTTCTAGGTTGTGAGAAAAAACACACTCAAGTCCATGCTCTATTTAAGGTGAAAAATCACTAAAAATAGGAAGGATCTGCATATTTATCTAATGAAAGTGATTTCACGCAATTTAATTCTGGAAAAACGTGTATTTAAACAACAAGGGATTCTGGGATTTGAAGTCCAGTAATGAAGTCGACTCAAAAAACATATTGGGAATTGCTCATCATATCCTTTTGAGGATGAGTTATATAAAAATCGAAGGACATCCAACTTATGAGGATTACTTTTACTTCCAAAAAGTTCTTATGGCATTTACTGAAAAAAGGGTGAAAAAAGAGGGGGAAAAACCTTTGTATAATCCTTATTGCATTCACAAATTTTGTAATTCGGTCATTTCATTCAGACGGTCAAATACAGTATTAGGCTTCCCTATTAAAAAGGATTCTCTCTGATCCAATTGCCTTTCAACATCTCCACCACGACTTGTTCCACTGGTGATATTATCGTCCACAGTAAATATTTTTCTAAGTGGTTTTCATTGATCCAGTGATTGAACAATGGGGCAGACAGTATCTTTTTACGAATCCTAGACTTATGCTGTAGGATTCTTTGGCACACTTCTTGGTTAATCTTTCCAATGTACAACCTGTCACATGAGCACATTATGTCGCAGACCACTACTTTTGTTTTGCAATTAGTGAACATATTGTTTTCCCAAGACACATTTTCATATTGAAATAAGCATCCTTCAATGGTTTGGCTGCAACCCGTGCAGGTTCCACATTTACGGTGTCCCTGAACTCGTGGTAGATTAAAAAACTGTTGTATTGTTGTTTAAATTGAAGATGTGGGAAGAGCTGAACGGACAATTAGGTTACCAATGCTTTTTTTCTTTTTTAAATGCGAATAATGGTTTTCTGAAGAACTCATCCAATTTTGAGATCAGATGCCAATTTTGATTTATGATTTTTTTCAATTGGTTAGATTTTGGGCAAAAAGTTGAAACACAAACAACGTGTTCAATCTGAGATTTGTCTTTTTTTCTTAGTAGTTCTTCCCGTGGTATTCACCACGCTCTTTTCATGGAGTGTTTTAATAGTTTCTTAGGATATCCATGCTCTTTAAGTTTGTTCATCAGATTAGTTGCATGAAACTGGTAATCCATTTTGCCAAGGCAGTTTTGTCCAATCCTCAGAAACTGACAAAATGGCAAATTGTTTTTAAAACTCCAAATGTGGAGACTACAGTAGTGTAATGCTTTGCTCCTGTCTATTTGTTTGTTATGGAGGGAAGTCATTAACACCCCCTCTGAGGCATACACTTCTACATCTAGAAACTTGATTCTTGAACAGTTTTGATGTGCGTTGAACTTAATTTCTGGTGTCCTTTCATTTAGCCAGCAGTGGAATCTATTACATTTTTGAAATATTTGAATTGTTTGCTCATTTATTTAATATTTTGTAATTGAATTGTTATTATTTTTAAAATTTTAAATAAATATATATGTATTCATATATATATATATGTATATGCTTTTCACATTGGTTAAGAAAAATACAACATAGAGTAAAATATATATTCTTAATAATTGTGTTACAAAGCATATGTTCATACATATTTTGCACACGTATTAGTGGAATTTATGTAATTTGCATTATAATAATATTATATACTGAAATATTTTAGATTTGCTAAATAAAAAAAATATATGTTTTTGTATATATATGGCAGACACAGGGAACGACCATGGGTACCTGCTTCGCCCCCCATTATGCGAACTTGTTCATGGGCTGGTGGGAGAAGCCGGTGGCTTGGGCAGATGACATGGAGGAATGGGTGGAGAGGGCTGTTTGCTGGCAGAGGTATATTGACGACCTCTTCATTATTTGGAGAGGGTCACAAGAGTCTGCCCAACAATATATCTCCAGTCTCAATCACAATCACCTGAACCTCAGATTTACAGGGGAGATGAGTTCCATTGAAGTAAATATCCTTGACCATAGAGTGTTTGTGAGTTCCAATGCGATTTAGATAGCCCTCTACAGGAAAAGCACAGCGGGCGACTCGGTTTTGCATGGACGTGGCAGTCATCCTATAAACCTCATAAAGAGCATCCCTTATGGGGAGTTACTCCGAATAAGGAGAAACAGCTCACGCAATCAGACTATGAGGAGGCAGCCGAGTGTAGCATTAGAAGCTTTAAAACTAGTGTCTACTCACAACAAACACTGAGGAGAGCACAGATTGAGGTCAGGGAAAAAGAAAGACAAACATTATTACAGGAAATACGGACGCCCAGTACAGAGAGAGGTCCAGGGAACCTGAGACTAATCACAAATTATTCCAATGCAGCAGGGAAGATCAGAGCTATACTGAGCAGAAATTGGAAAATGCTGAAATCAGATAACGTGGTTGGTAGTGTACTTCCAGAATACCCGAAAATATTATTCAGGAAATCAAGGTCTATAAGGGATTATTTAGTGGAAAGTCACTTACCCCCGTTAAGATCAGGTACTAGTCTGCAGGATCTCCAAGGTTCCTTCCCATGTGGAAGATGCAAGGCCTGCACTAGTAGCAGAAGAGTGCTTTCGTACATGGTCACAGGTTCTTGTAAGGAAGGAAAAGTAATGAAATTCATGACCTGTACCACAACCCATGTGGTTTATTGTATGGTATGCCATGTGGCTTGCGCTAGATGGGTAGCACCATACATCCAGTGAAAACCAGAGTCCTGAAACACCAACAGGCAATCATGAATTATGATGTCAATTACCCTGTGGCAAACCATTTCGCAACCCACCACAGAAGCAATAGGGCACTCATCCATTTTTTTTGTCTAGATTGCATCCCTAATGACATCAGGGGAGGAGACAGGGAGAAGAAGTTACGACGTCTGGAATCGAGGTACACCATTGATCTTCAGACGAAGTCCCCTTGTGGTTTAAACGGGGAGGGGGGAGCTGATAACACATCTGTGATGGAAGTATTGAGTTAATAGTATGTATGGATCTTAGCACAGAAAGACAGAGTTATCTGGGAACGTGTAGCACAGCATCAGAATCGGGACTCACACAAGGGAAGTCAAGAAATATTCGTTTAAGCCCATTCAGAGTGGTATAAAGTGGGTTAACATACCGCTAGAGAATAGTCTTGCTTGCCCATTATGGGCACAATAAAGGATTGATCAATCCTTGTTGATAAGGCATGTCACTCTCTGAAAACACGGGCCTTCAATATGAAATGAAATGAAAATCTCAAAGTGACTCACCTTTGGTTAACAAACGTAATAAGTTACAAAAAGATCGAGTGTGGTGTAAAGTAGAGACGTGATCAATTGTCCCCCCTTTTTTGACATATATATGGATTGATAATGTTTAATTCAATTTATTTAATAATAAATCATAATTGTATAAGAGGACAATGACAAGCAGATATAATGTACTTGTTGATAAACTCTATTAACCATTTGCACATTCAAAGATGTATATATATATATATATCCACACAAAGTGCTTACTTGCTTGATACGAAGTAGGCAGGACACAGCTCCGGGGTTTAAACGATTTTAATACAGCAAATGAAGCGTGCAAAGAAATCCGTGAAACGCTGGGGCAGACGCGTTTCTAGCCGGGATACAGCTTTCATCAGTGCCGGAATCACAGGTATGATTGATTCACCTGGAGTTTATTAAGACATTGAGTTCTTAACTCCTCCTCCTTTTACCAGGTTAGTACCTCCTCTCACAGCGTTTAAAAGCAGGCTGCATGCTGGTTCATGTAGTTACTCGTGGAGACTTAATCAAGTGATCAAGAAAGTCCAAAACACACAGTGGTGTCCCCAACCTTGGCGATATTCCACATGTTTCGCCGCAGCTTGCCACGACAGAAATTTGTCCGATTCATGCCTTACGTAACCCCTTCTCAGGCAATACAGTTTTGCCTCCTCTCTCCCCTTGCAGTAAAGTACTGCTCCATGGCAATTACCCGCTTGGGGGGGCTCTGCGTGTGCAATTTCGTTGCGCCGTCCAAAAGAGTTTGTTGACCAACGCAGAGCGCCTGATCGAGAGGGCGTGTCCTATGCCGGTGTCAACAATACCGGCTATACATCCACACAAAGTGCTTACTTGCTTGATACGAAGTAGGCAGGACACAGCTCCGGGGTTTAAACGATTTTAATACAGCAAATGAAGCGTGCAAAGAAATCCGTGAAACGCTGGGGCAGACGCGTTTCTAGCCGGGATACGGCTTTCATCAGTGCCGAAATCACAGGTATGATTGATTCACCTGGAGTTTATTAAGATATATATATATATATATGGATAGATAGATAGATAGATAGATAGATAGATAGATAGATAGATAGATAGATAGATAGATAGATAGATAGATAGATAGATAGATAGATAGATAGATAGATAGATAGATAGATAGATAGATAGATAGATAGATAGATAGATAGATAGAGATAGATAGATAGATAGATATAGATAGATATAGATAGATATAGATATGGATATGGATATAGATATATAATATGTTTCTAGGTTTTTGGAAGATATTAGTGTCAAACTACATTATATTTCCAATATTTTGGTATATATTATTATCATCACAAAGCATGGGTGGTTGCATGGGAATACCCATGTACCACCCATATAACACCCCCTTGACGCAAAGTAATGCAAAGCAGCATTTCACACTGCTTTACGTTACTTTTACATACAAACCAACACTAATACCAATTAGCACTGGTTTGTTAATCCCAAAATGGGTTTAGCGTTGGGCCTATATGCGTTAATAAATGAATGAGCTGTCAAATATATATATATATATATATATTCACTGAAAAAATATAGGTTTCAGGGGTGTTATAGTTAGCTGGACTTTTCACTTGTACAAAACCATTGAAATTCCCCCGTTATAGTTAGTTCAGCTAACTATAACTCACGCGCCCGCAATGCACTACTGATGACGTCACATATTACATCACTCATGACATGGTCAGTGACATCACTCATGACATCACTGATGACATCTCAAATGACATCACTGATGACATCACTGATGACATCATCCTTGTGATAGAGTGGCAGACCTCCTCTCACCCTAATATAACCTTTGATACACACATTCAAAAATAGAGACTACAATTTTCAAAACAATGGACATACCAATACCAGTTACAACAACCTCTTCAGTAATTCTAAGATCCACATACACATCCACTCATTCACCAACAGTCCTATACAGTCACTCATACATGTACTCACTCATCATATGTACTCATACACCTATACATCCTGTTACACAATGCCACTCATCCATAGAGTTACTCACAAACATAGTCACTCATGCTAATAAAGAATCAAACATACATTTACTTGCATATACAGTTATACACACACCACCACACTTACTTCTACGGAAACTTACACATACTTAGTCTTTTAAACAATCACTTATAGAAACACATACTTATTCATACAGGAACTCTTTCAATCTCTCACTCTCACATATACTCACTTATATACACCAATAGTCACATATACTAGTTTAAAACATATGTAGTTACTCATGAAGACACTATTGAGACAGTCATTCACTCACTAACACACCCATACACACACTCATCCACCCATACAGTCCTGCACACATGCTGTCTTCAACACATACAAACAGTGAGTCACTCATTCATGCAACTATGCACTACGTAATACGCCCCACCGAACCATGCAGACACTCAGACTGATACTCAAAAAACCAACTAATAACCTATATAGACACCCATGTAGCTACTCACCAACCCATGCAGCCACTTATACACAAAGTGAGAGACTGATACAGATATTTACATATTTAAACATTACTCACTAAGCCATGTATTCACTATGATACACTTAATCAGTCAGTTACACAATCAATTTTTCAAAAACAAATCATCCATTTAGACACTTATATACCCATTTATTCTTCCATCGACCTTGAGATATACATATATAAAACATATTTAATTTTCAGAAAAACACACATTCACTGGATGATGTCATCAGTGATGTCATCAGTGATGTCATTTGAGATGTCATCAGTGATGTCATCAGTGATGTCACTGACCACGTCATGAGTGATGTAATATGTGACGTCATCAGCAGTGCATTGCGGGCGCGCGAGTTATAGTTAGCTGAACTAACTATAACGGGGGAATTTCAATGGTTTTGTACAAGTGAAAAGTCCAGCTAACTATAACACCCCTGAAACCTATGGTTTTTTCAGTGAATTTCTGAGGTTTTTTAAATGCTAATTCCTAACTATAACGTGCCTGAAACCTATGGTTTTTTCTGTGAATTTCAAAGGTTTTTTAAATGCTAATTTCTAACTATGCCTACAGAGATAGGACATGTGAAGAAAGAAGGATAACGTGCAGAAAGAACAAAAAGAAGAGCAGAAAGAAACCTTGTTGCAAAATCATCCTGTACCCTCAACTTTTTCAGACGGATACTGGTGGTAACTGAGTCTGACTAACCAGTCCTAGAGCCAGTGATATGTTAAAAGACACTTAGAATACAGTGAAAACACCTACATACACTAGGGAACATTATGCGTTGGGGTCCCCCTGTGATTAGCATGACCTCCTCTGTAAGCCCCTAGTATATAATAGGGCAGGGGGATTAAAACTACCTCTTAAAACAGGCCACAGGGCGTTTTTGCACACGTTAACTCAGGCCCGGTCCCCTCCCTTCACCACTGTGTAAACACGCCCTGTGTCCGTTTTTAGTTGGGAGATTAAGTTCATTTGAATCCTGAGGGTCCCTAGGGTCCAACTAGCCCACTAGGTACCTCCAGTAAGTGCCACAGAGCTGCGTTGCAGAGAGGTGTAAAAAGTGGCACGGCCTGGACCACCTCTCTGCAATGCAGCTCAGTGGCACTTACTGGAAGCACTTGGTGGGCTAGTTAGCCCCCAGGGGCCCTCAGTATTGAAGGGAAATTATATCCCCAATTTAAAACGTGCCATAGTGCGTGTTTGCACACGTCACCTCAGGCCCCGTCCCCTCCCTTCACCACTGTGTAAACGTGCCCTGTGGCTGTTCTAAGTTGAGAGATTAAGTCCCCTTGAATCCTAAGGGTCCCTAGGGTCAAACTAGACCACTAGGTACCTCCAGTAAGCGCCACAGAGCTGCGTTGCAGAGAGGTGTAAAAAGGGGCTTGGCCTCAGAACACCTGTCTGCAGCGCAGCTCCCTGGTGCATACTGGAGATGCCTGTTGGGCTAGTTGGCCCTCAGGGACCCTCAGTATTGAAGAGGAATTAATTCCCCAACTTACAACTCGCCAGGGGGCGCGTTTGCAGAGTGCTGCAAGGAGGGGGCGTCGCCTCCGGCACGATGCCAGTCTTTTATTTATTTTAATTTTTTAAGAAGTGGGGCTGTGTGGTTCCCCTTCTTATTCTAATTTATTGGCCCTGATGACCCCATCCCCCAGGGCCTGTCTTCTAATTATATTTTTTTGACCCCAATCCCCAGGGCCGGCCACTGTTTTTTAATATTTTAAAAAAATATATATTTATAGACACACCTAGGACATGCTGGACAAACCGTACGTACCTATCACCATGACGATTTGCGTGATATTCATTAAAAGGCGACTATGCATACAATGAATCCACGTGGAATGTATTCACACCACTAGTGAAGCTCTGACATGTCTGATGCCCTGCCGTGCCTAATCCCGGTAGACACCCTTGTCGTTTATTTATACAAACATGGGTAGCTATTGACGGGCACATTTAATACACATGCACACCAAGCCATTCAAAGGGGATTCGACAAAAATTCGACCAAAACTATGCAAGAAACCCCCCTCACGATTAATAAAACACACATCCACTGCCGGATGTGTAATACATTTTATTTTACTCTCTGGAAAGGGGACGAACATCACTTGAGAGTCACAGCGCGCTCCTGGCAGAGCCCAATGCTGTGTTACACCCACCATTGCCTGCTGAGTGCCACACACCTCTGTGTTGTATTCCACTAGCTAGTGCATATGCTATGACACTCTCTAGCCAATGTGCACTGTAACACCACCCCGTGAATATGTCATGCCACACTTGTCTTCGCACGGGTTATATTGCCCCATCTAACGTGCCTTCCTCGATGCCTATGTTATAACACACAGTGCTATGCCATACATATTACAATCTGGGATCCATATCTTTGTCACAGTGCATATGCAACGTTACACTCCCCAGCACATATTTTATATTACAACTTTAGAGACTAGTTAGGTTACACAATACTGCCCTGTGCATATTACACTCCAAGGCGCATATCGCATAGCACGCGCTAGTGCCTGTGCTATCTCACGCTCTCCAATGAATCTGTCATTGCGCACAATGTATTGCATATTATATTTCACGCCCGGTTCATCTTATATCACACTTTTTGGTGCATAGTTTATACCATACACTATATCTAGTTTTCATTTTCAATCGTGCTCTCAGGACTATGTTCTATATAACACTGTGTTCACCTACCCTTTTCACGGGCATTACATTTTGCGATAGGGGGTGGAGGGTCAGGGGGTGTTTCTGCCAAGTGAGCCCAGAGTCACAGTCCCAAACGTCCTCTTCTTCCTGAATAAAAGTGAAATTATGCTGCATACTTGTTCATATTTTAAGTAGTTCGCACAGACACATGTTTTAAAAACATCCCCCTCCTCCCTATCCTCTGTTGTGTGAATCCTTGGACTAGCCTCCTCCCTCCTGCCATGCATGGTCTGATGTGCTGCCACTGCCCTCAATTTAGTATGATGTACCAGTCCACTCCTCCTGCCCTCCATTGCCCAATTCTATGTCCCATCATTGACCTCCTGCTTAAACTCTGTGCTTAGCTTGCTGCCCCTATTCTCCTTCCCCCTGCCCTCCGATGTCTTTGTGCATGCCCCTGCTCCATCCTTTTTGCCCACCATGTTCCATGGACCTGCTACTCCTATCTACTCTGAGTGTTCTGTTGAGCTGCCATTCCCCTCCCACCTGCCTAGCATTGTCAGATGACTGTAATCTGTCCCTGCCACCTCCACCCTGCCTGTCCACATGCTATGCCCCTATCCACTTCCTCCTGTCCACATGGTCCATTGTACTGCCACACCCTTCTGTCCTCCCTGGTATATTGTGCTGCAACTGCTCCTCCTGCCTGCCCCGTGCGATCTGTTGAGAGGCCCCTTCCCCTGAACTTCCTTGTCTGTGCACAGGTCCTGACCCTCCATTCTATCCTCCATCGTCCTTTGTGCATGCCCTTGCACCCTCCTTCTTGCCCATCATAGCCATTGTGCTGCCACTAACCCTCCCACTTGCCATGCATGGTCTTCTGTGCTGCCATGGCCCCTCCCACCTTCCCTGTGTGGTCAGTTAGCTGCCCCTGACCCCCTCCCACCTTCCCTCCATGGTCTGTGTGTATGCCATCACAGTCTCACTGTTGCTCTTCATGGTGTGTCTTGCTTCTAGTGCCCATCCTGCCTGACCTCCATGGCTATCTTGCTGCTCCTGCACTGCCCCCTTGCACCCAGCCCTCTGTTTACATGTGCAGACCCCTACTCCCTCCCTCCTAGCTTGTCTGTTCCATTGTAATGCCCCTGATCCATCCCTCCTGCCCTTTATGGTCTGTTATGCTGCAGCTTTCTCTCCTGTCTGTCCATTATGGTCAGCTAGCTACCATTGCCTCTTGCCCCTCTGTTCTCTGTTGTCCATGTGCATGGTCCTGTCCCCTCCCTCTTGCTTTCTATGGATTGTTGTGCTGCACTCCCGTCCCGCATGCCCTGTGTGGTGTATTGTGCTGCTGCAAACCCTGATGCCTGCCCTGCAGGGTCAGTTTGGTGCACCACTCCATGTCCCTCCTGTCCTCTGTTATCCAAGTCCATGTCCCTACCCCATTTCCTTCCATGATCCAATGTACCATACTTGCGAACATTTTGAACTTGCTAAGAGGGAGATTTTGAAAAAAAGCTGGGGTATTGATTTTCCCCTTTGAGTTACATTGAAAAAGAGGAGATTGTAGACAGGAGACAGATCAAATAAAGCCCATTTGAGCTTAAAAACATTGGACGTTTCCTTGCTGAATCGGGTCTGTTGGCATGTATGGTTGTACTACCATTGCCTCTTCCTTCTGCCCACAATGGTCTATTACATTGCCACAGCCTCTCTTGCAAGTCCTGTATTGTTGGTTTGTTGCCCCTGCCCCCCTTTCCACTGCCCTCCATAGTCTGTTGTGCTGCCACTACCCTTCCTGCCTGCTCAGTGTGGTTAAATTGTTGCCTTTGCACCCTCCTACCTGCCTTCAATTTTCAGAGTCCGTGCCCCTGGCCTCTGCCTCTCAACAGTATCCTAATGAACAAGTAGATTGCTAACATTCTATATTTATTACAAAAGTGTGGAACGCCTGACGTCATCTTGATGTAAACAAAACTGTAATACCTAGAGCATTTCCTTTAGAAATTACATATATGAGAGGGTCTTATTGGCATCAAAATTATGGTTAGTGCTCTAAAAGACTAACATAAGGACATATTTTCTGAGTTTTCAAATAGCGACAAAGCACTGTTAAATTATTTGTTATCTTTATGTTTTTTTATCCAGTTGACCACTTGATTAAATGTTGCCCTTAGGGGAGAGGATGTGGTGTTACTTCCAGAACTGCAGACTTTGCAACTGGGGACCAGGTTGGAGTTTCTGCTTCAGCTCGACATTCTGTGATTCTGGTCAAATCACTTAGGTGCCGATTACGATCCGGTAAAAACCGGGTACGAACCGTCGGTCGGAGCGTATTCTCCGTCCGACTCGTACCCGGTTGTAAAACATTACAAACATGGAATTACGATTCGCACGGAAACACCATTTCCGTACGAATCGTAAAAAACACCGACCGACGAAAATATGCATACGAATGTGATCCGGGAATGCTGCAACGTGACGTCGGTACGCTTCCAGGCAGCGTTTCACGACCCAGGAATTACGATTCGAACCGACAGCAGTCCGGACGGCAATATTTTTACGGCACCCAAAAAGTGCCGGAAATGCGAAGTACGGCACGAAACGACCAGAGTAGGTGGCCCGGTAAGCGCCGTACCCCCCCCCCAGCCCCCGCATGTACGCACCGTACCCCCCCCAGCCCCCGCATGTACGCGCCGTACCCCCCCAGCCCCCGCATGTACGCGCCGTACCCCCCCAGCCCCTGCATGTACGCGCCGTACCCCCCCAGCCCCCGCATGTACGCGTCGAGCCCCCCCCAGCCCCCGCATGTACGTGTCGAACCCCCCGTGTATGTACACCCAAGTACGTGTCGAACTGTACGTCTCGAACCCCCCGTGTATGTACACCCGAGTACGTTCGAGTCGCGCTGGGGGTACGCATCGTACATACACTGGTGGGGGTACGACTCGAACGTACTCGGGTGTACATACACGGGGGGTTCGACACGTACAGTTCGACACATACTCGGGTGTACATACACGGGGGGTTCGACACGTACTCGGGTGTACATACACGGGGGGTTCGACACGTACATGCGGGGGCTGGGGGGGGTACGGCACGTACCGGGCACCTGTTTGGACGTCTCCATGGTTGTTATAGGGGTTCGGTGCGGACGGTCTTTTAACCATACGGTTGTACATTCGGACGCCCGGGACGGATCGTGATTCCCCGGTCGGACTTCGCTTTTCACGTTTGTACGGTAAATCGTCCGAGGACGTGTTGGACACTTTTTCCGACCCGAGGACGTGTGGGGAATTATTCCCAATGCGATTCGTATGGTCTTTTTCCCATGCGAATCGTGATTGCCAGTTCGTACAGCACTTGTACGATTCGTACGGTAAAAAGACCGGATACGAGTCGCACGGGGAATTTTTTTACCGGATCATAATTGGCACCCAAGTCTCCCCATGTCTACAACCAAAATGAATTTGTTCTTGTGTGATGTAACCAATGCTCATGTAAAGCACTCCAATACCTGACAAGTCTGCACTATATAACACTGCAAAAACACAAAATAATAAGTGTTTTGCACACTTCTGTCATTGGGCTATATTTGGGCTACATCTGGGTGATTTTAGGCTACATTTGGGCTCTTTTGTCTCCGGTGGCCATTTTGGGAGATTTATTTGTTATGAAGTTTCCTAATTTCCTCATGTACTGCAGTCTCCTCAGTAGGAAATGCTTTCAGTTTTTTACTTTGATTCCATCATGAAGGTATTCAGATATGTCACACATTTGTCATAAATTCTGAATGTTAGCACTCTAGTTGCTCATTAGATCACTGTAGTAAAACTACTGTTCACCATGGAAGTCTGCTCCTGGTATTAAAAGTGCATGTTTCAGTCTGCATGTCAGAATTTTTTAATGAAATAGAAGAGGATTTGAGAAGTCACTCAAAATCTGCCCTCATTTTCTTTCTTCAGCATTAATCATAATTTCTATGGCAAAATGAACCCCCTCATTGTGTTCCTTTTTAAATTAAATGTTTTAAGTGTTACCAGTTTATTCCAATCAAGATGGCTTCAGGTGTGCCATACTTTTGTCATAATGAAGACAGTAAGCGCTCTAGTTGTTTTTAAGAACACTCTGGGACATTCTGTCATTGGGCTATACTTGGGCTACATCTGGGTGATATTTGGGCTACATTTGGGCTCTTTTGTCTCTGGTGGCCATCTTGGGAGACTTATTTGTTATGAAGTTTCCTAATTTTCTCATTTACTGCAGTCTCCTCAGTAGGAAATACTTTCAGTTTTTTACTTTGATTCCATCAAGAAGGCATTCAGATGTGTCACACATTTGCCATAAATTCAGAATGTTAGCAATCTTTTTGCTCATTAGATCACTGTAGTAAAGCTACTGCTCACCAGGGAAAACTGCTGCTGGTATTGAAAGTGCATGTTTCAGTCTGCATGTCAGAATTGTTTAATGAAATAGAAGAGGATTTGAGAAGTCACTCAAAATGTGCCCTAATTTTTCTTTCTGCAGCACTAATCATACATTTTGTGGAAAAATGAACCCCCTCATTTTGTTCCTTTTTAAATTAAATGTTTTAAGAGTTACCACTTTAATCCAAGCAAGATGGCTTCAGGTGTGCCATACATCGATCATAAGTAGGACTGTTAGCGCTCTAGTTGTTCTTTGGAACACTCTGGGAAGCTGCAGTAGAACACAAAGGAATCAACTGACAGTCTCTGCCCTTGTTGAATGTACATGTTTTACTGAGAATGTCAGACTTCATTCTCACATGACTGAGAAAGATACTGTGAATTTACAGAAAATATGCTCTCAGTTTAGCTTATAGATCACCTTCCAAACCTCTGTGGGAAAAGCATGAGAAAATATTTTTCTCTCAATCATGATATCCCAGCAGAAGGCTTTTTCACATGGTGAAATCACCTTAGAACATACCACAGTTCCTAAAATGAGTATGGTACCATCAACAAATGATTTATAATGTAACTAAAGTCTTAAAACCTTCTATTAACTGCACTGCTTTTTAATGAGGTGCTATCATGTATATTGGTCCAAAGATGGCTGCCAACACTTCTTGGATGAAGTGCTGACAGTGGCGGTCGCCAGTAGATAGGTATAGTTAGGGGGGTCCTAAAATACGTTTTCCCCATGCATTTTTCCATAGGGATCTTTAGTACAAGGTACCGCCCGAACGGCTGAACAGACTTACTTGAAATTTGGCAGAGAGGTAGTCCTCAGGTCAGGGAAGTGCCTTTTGCAGGTCTGGTGTCAATCTGTTCAGTAGTTCCTGAGAAATCCAAAAGGAAAATCATATATATATGTGGGCGGAGCCTAACCACACATCTCATCCTGAGATCTGATTGACTGTCAGTACTTCATCCAAGAAGTGTTGGCAGCCATCTTGGGACCAATATACATGATAGCACCTCATTAAAAAGCATTTCAGTTAATAGAAGGTTTTAAGACTTTAGTTACATTATAAATCATTTGTTGATGGTACCATACTCATTTTAGGAATTGTGGTGTGTTCTAAGGTGATTTTACCATGTGAAAAAGCCTTCTGCTGTGATATCACAAACCATGTTTGAGAGAAAACTATTTTCTCATACTTTTCCCACAGAGGTTTGGAAGGTGATCTATAAGCTAAACTGAGAGCATATTTTCTGTAAATTCACATTATCTTTCTCAGTCATGTAAGAATGAAGTCTGACATTCTCAGTAAAACATGTACATCCAACAAGGGCAGAGACTGTCAGTTGATTCCTTTGTGTTCTACTGCAGCTTCCCAGAGTGCTCTAAAGAACAACTAGAGCGCTAACAGTCTTACTTATGACAAAAGTATGGCACACTTGAAGCCATCTTGATTGGAATAAAGTGGTAACACTTAAAACATTTAATTTACAAAGGAACAAAATTAGGGGGTTCATTTTGCCATATAAATTATGATTAGTGCTGCAGAAAGAAAAACTAGGGCACATTTTGACTTCTGAAATCCTCTTTTATTTCATAAAAACATTCTGACATGCAGACTGAAACATGCACTTTGAATACTAGCAGCAGACTTGCCTGGTGAGCAGTAGCTTTACTACAGTGATCTAATGAGCAACTAGAGTGCTAACATTCAGAATTTATGGAAAATGTGTGACACATCTGAATGCCTTCTTGATGGAATCAATGTAAAAAACTGAAAGTATTTCCTACTGAGGAGACTGCAGTAAATGAGGAAATTAGGAAACTTCATAACAAATAAATCTCCCACGATGGCCACCAGAGACAAAAGAGCCCAAATATCACCCAGATGTAGCCCAAGTATAGCCCAATGACAGAATGTCCCAGAGTGTTCTTAAGAACAACTAGAGTGCTTACTGTCTTACTTATGACAAAAGTATGGCACACCTGAAGCCATCTTGATTGGAATAAACTGGTAACACTTAAAACATTTAATTTAAAAAGGAACACAATGAGGGGGTTCATTTTGCCATAGAAATTATGATTAGTGCTGAAGAAAGAAAAATTAGGGCACATTTTGAGTGACTTCTCAAATCCTCTTCTATTTCATTAAAAAATTCTGATATGCAGACTGAAACATGCACTTCTAATACTAGCAGCAGACTTCCGTGGTGAGCAGTAGCTTTACTTCAGTGATCTAATGAGCAACTAGAGTGCTAACATTCAGAATTTATGGCAAATGTGTGACATATCTGAATACCTTCTTGATGGAATCAAAGTAAAAAACTGAAAGCATTTCCTACTGAGGAGACTTCAGTAAATGAGGAAATTAGGAAACTTCATAACAAAGAAATCTCCTAAAATGGCCACCAGAGACAAAAGAGCCCAAATGTAGCCCAAATATCACCCAGATGTAGCCCAAATGTAGCCCAATGACAGAAGTGTGCAAAACACTTATTTTTTGTGTATTTGCAGTTTTATATAGTGCAGACTTGTCAGGTATTGGAGTGCTTTACATGAACATTGGTTACATCACACAAGATCAAATTCATTTTGGTTGTAGACATGGGGAGATTAAGTGATGCGACCAGAATCACAGAATGTTGAGCTGAAGCAGAAACTCCAACCTGGTTCCCCAGTTGCAAAGTCTGCAGCTCTGGAAGTAACACCACACCCTCTCCCCTTGGATGCAACATTTAATCAAGTGGTCAACTGGATAAAAAAACTAAGATTACAAATAATTTAAAAGTTCTTTGTCGCTATTTGAAAACTCAGAAAATATGTCCTCATTTTAGTTTTTTAGAGCACTAACCATAATTTTGATGCAAATAAGACCCTCTCATATATGTAATTTCTAAAGGAAATGCTCTAGGCATTACTGTTTTGATTACATCAAGATGACGTCAGGCATTCCACACTTTTGTAATAAATATAGAATGTTAGCAATCTAGTTGTTCATTGGGATACTGTTGAGAGGCAGAGGCCAGGGGCACGGACTCTGAAAATTGAAGGCAGGTAGGAGAGTGCAGAGGCAACAATTTGACCACACTAGGCAGGCAGGAAGGGCAGTGGCAGCACAACAGACTATGGAGGGCAGTGGAAAGGGGGGCAGGGGCAACAAACCAACAATACAGGACTGGCAAGAGAGGCTGTGGAAATATAATAGACCATTGTGGGCAGAAGGAAGAGGCAGTGGTTATACAACCATACATGCCAACAGACCCGTTTCAGCCTGGAAACGTCCAATGTTTTTAAGCTCAAATGGGCTTTACTTGATCTGTTTCCTGTCTACAATCTTCTCTTTTTAAATGTAACTCAAAGGGGAAAATCAATACCCCAGTTTTATTTCAAAATCTCCCTCTTACCAAGTTCAAAATGTTCGCAAGTATGGTACATTGGATCATGGTAGGCAGGAGGAATTGGGGTAGGGACATGGACTCGGATAACAGAGGACAGGAGGGACATTAAGAGGTGCACCAAACTGACCCTACAGGGCAGGCATCAGGGTTTGCAGCAGCACAATACACCACACAGGGCATGCGGGACGGGAGTGCAGCACAACAATCCATAGAAAGCAATAGGGAGGGGACAGGACCATGCACATGGACAACAGAGAACAGAGGGGCAAGAGGCAATGGTAGCTAGCTGACCATAATGGACAGACAGGAGAGAAAGCTGCAGCATAACAGACCATAAAGGGCAGGAGGGACGGATCAGGGGCATTACAATGGAACCGACAAGCCAGGAGGGAGGCAATAGGGGTCTGCACATGGAAACAGAGGGCTGGGGGCAAGGGGGCAGGGCAGGAGCAGCAAGATGACCATGGAGGTCAGGCAGGATGGGCACTAGAAACAAGACACACCATGGAGAGCAACAGAGAGACTATGATGGCATACACACAGACCATGGAGGGAAGGTGGGAGGGGGTCAGGGGCAGCTAACTGACCACACAGGGAAGGTGGGAGGGGCCATGGCAGCACAGAAGACCATGCATGGCAAGCGGGAGGGTTAGTGGCAGCACAATGGCTATGATGGGCAAGAAGGAGGGTGCAGGGGCATGCACAAAGGACCATGGAGGATAGAAGGGAGGGTCAGGACCTGGGCACAGACAAGAGTTCAGGGGAAGGGGCCTCACAACAGACCGCGCGGGGCAGGCAGGAGGAGCAGTTGCAGCACAACAGACCAGGGAGGGCAGGAGGGTGTGGCAGTAAAATGGACCATGGTGGACAGGAGGAAGGGGATAGGGGCATGGCATGTGGACAGGCAGGGTGGAGGTTGCAGGGACAGGTTACAGTCATCTGACAATGCTAGGCAGGTGGTAGGGGAGTGGCAGCACAACAGAACACTCAGAGTAGATAGGAGTGGCAGGTCCATGGAACATGGTGGTCAAAAAGGATGGAGCAGGGGCATGCACAAAGACATCGGAGGGCAGGGGGAAGGAGAATAGGGGCAGCAAGCAAAGCACAGAGGCTAAGCAGGAGGTCAATGATGGGCCATAGAATTGGGCAATGGAGGGCAGGATGAGTGGACTGGTACATCATGCTAAATGCAGGGCAGTGGCAGCACATCAGACCATGCATGGCAGGAGGGAGGAGGCTAGTCCATGGATTCAGACAACAGAGGATAGGGAGGAGGTGGATGGGGCAGCAAGCTAACTGTTCATAGAAGGTGGGTATTAGGAACTTTATTGTTTTTAAAATGAGTGTCTGTGCGAACTACTTAAAATATGAACAAGTATGCAGCATAATCTCACTTTTATTCAGGAAGAAGAGGACGTTTAGGACTGTGACTCCGGGCTCACTTGGCAGAAACATCCCCTGACCCTCCACCCCCCCATCGCAAAATGTAATGCCCGCGAAAAGGGTAGGTGGACGCAGTGTTATATAGAACATAGTCCTGAGAGCACGATTGAAAATGAAAACTAGATATAGTATATGGTATAAACTATGCACCAAAAAGTGTGATATAAGATGAACCGGGGCGTGAAATATAATATGCAATACATTGTGCGCAATGACAGATTCATTGGAGAGCGCGAGATAGCACAGGCACTAGCGCTTGCTATGTGATATGCGCCTTGGAGTGTAATATGCACAGGGCAGTGTTGTGTAACCTAAGTAGTCTCTAAAGTTGTAATATAAAATATGTGCTGGGTAGTGTAACATTGCATATGCACTGTGACAAAGATATGGATCCCAGATTGTAATATGTATGGCATAGCGCTGTGCTTTATAACATAGGCATCGAGGAAGGCACGTTAGATGGGGCAATATAACCCGTGCGAAGGCAAGTGTGGCATGACATATTCACGGGGTGGTGTTACAGTGCACATGGGCTAGAGAGTGTCATAGCATACGCACTAGCTGGTGGAATACAACACAGAGGTGTGTGGCACTCGGCGGGCACTGGTGGGTGTAACACAGCATTGGGCTCAGCCAGGAGCACGCTGTGACTCTCAAGTGAGGTTTGTCTCCTTTCCAGAGAGTAAAATAAAAAGTATTACACATCCGGCGGTGGATGTGTGTTTTATTAACCTTGAGGGGGTTTCTTGCATAGTTTGGTCGAATTTTTGTTAAATCCCCTTTGAATGGCTTGGTGTGCATGTGTATTAAATGTGCCCGTCAATAGCTACCCATGTTTGTATAAATAAACGACAAGGGTGTTTACTTGGAGAGTACCCACCAGCGGGGGCGCCGGGATTAGGCACGGTAGGGTGTCAGACATGTCAGAGCTTCACTAGTGGTGTGAATACATTCTACGTGGATTAATTGTATCCATAGTCGCCTTTTAATGAATATCACGCAAATCGTCATGGTGATAGGTACATACGGTTTGTCCTGCATGTCCTAGGTGTTTCTATAAATATATTTTTTTAAATAAAATAAAAAACAAAGGCCGGCCCCGGGGGATGGGGTCCCCGGGGCCATAAGTGGCCTGAGGAGGGGGGCAACACAGCCCCCCTCCTAAAGAATAAAAAAAATGTAAAAAAGGCCATGACCTGGGGGTTGGGGTCCCCGGGCCGATTAAGGCCTTGGGAGGGCCAAATTAATTTTTTTCAACAAAAAAAATGAGGGTTCAGGCCCTGGGGGATGGGGTCCTCAGGGCTAATAAATTAGAAAAAGAAAGGGGGCCACACAGCCCTCCTTCTTAAAAATAAATAAATAAAAGACCGGCATCGCGCCTGAGGCCACGCCCCTCCTTGCAGCACTCTGCAAACACGCTCCCTGGCCAGTTGTAAGTTGAGGAATTAATTCCCCTTCAATACTGAGGGTCCCTGAGGGCCAACTAGCCCAACAGGTATCTCCAGTACGCGCCAGGGAGCTGCGTTGCAGACAGGTGTTCTGAGGAAACGTCCCTTTTTACACCTCCATGCAACGCAGCTCTGTGGCGCTTACTGGAGGTACCTAGTGGGCTAGTTTGACCCTAGGGACCCTTAGGATTCAAGGGGACTTAATCTCTCAACTCGGAATGCCCACAGGCCCTGTGGCACGTTTTTAATTTGGGGAAATAATTCCCTTTCAATCCTGAGGCACCCTGGGGTCTAACTAGCCCACCAGGTGCTTCCAGTAAGCACCACTGCTCTGCGTTGCAGAGAGGTGGTGCAGGCCATGCCACTTTTTACACCTCTCTACAACGCAGCTCTGTGGCGCTTACTGGACTTACCTAGTGGTCTAGTTGGACCCTAGGGACCCTCAGGATTCAAGGGAACTTAATCTCCCAACTTAAAACGGCTACAGGGCGTGTTTACACAGTGGGGAAGGGAGGGGACGGGGCATGAGGTGACGTGTTCAAACACGCCCTGTGGTGCGTTTTAAGAGGTAGTTTTAATCCCCTGCCCTATTATATACTAGGGGCTTACAGAGGAGGTCATGCTAATCACACGGGGACCCCCACACATAGTGTGCCCTAGTGTATGTAGGTGTTTTCACTGTATTCTGAGTGTCTTTTAACATAGCACTGGCTCTAGGACTGGTTAGTCAGACTCAGTTACCACCAGTATCCGTCTGAAAAAGTTGAGTGTACAGGATGATTTTGCAACAAGGCTTGTTTCTGCTCTTCTGTTTGTTCTTTCTGCACGTTATACTTCTTCCTGCACTTTTCTTCGTCTTTGAGGACTTCTGTTGCTTCTTTCTGCATTTCTTTTTTTTCTTTCTGTGCGTTTTTCCTTCTTTCTTCACATGTCCTATCTCTGTAGGCATAGCTAGAAATTAGCATTTAAAAGACCTTTGAAATTCACTGAAAAAAACATAGGTTTCAGGCACGTTATAGCTAGGAATTAGCATTTAAAAAACCTTAGAAATTCACTGAAAAAACCATAGGTTTCAGGGGCGTTATAGTTAGCTGGACTTTTCACTCGTACAAAACCATAGAAATTCCCCTGTTATAGTTAGTTCAGCTAACTATAACTCGCACGCCCGCAATGCACTGCTGATGACGTCACATATTACATCACTCATGACATGGTCAGTGACATCACTCATGACATCACTGATGACATCACTGATGACATCATCCTTGTGATAGAGTGGCAGACCTCCTCTTCCCCTAATATAACCTTTGATACACACATTCAAAAATAGAAATTTAAATTTTCAAAACAATAGACATACCAATACCAGTTACAACAACCTATTCAGTAATTGTAAGATCCACATCCACATCCACTCATTCACCAACAGTCCTATACAGTAACTCATACATGTACTCACTCATCATATGTACTCATACACCTATACATCCTGTTACACAACGCCACTGATCCATAAAGTTACTCACACATATAGTCACTCATGCTAATAAAGAATCAAACATCCGTTTACCTGCATATACAGTTATACACACACCACCACACTTACTTCTACAGAAACTTACACATACTTAGTCTTTTTAACAATCACTTATAGAAACACATACTTATTCATACAGGAACTCTTTCAATCTCTCACTCTCACATATACTCACTTATATACACCAATAGTCACATATACTAGTTTAAAACATATGTAGTTACTCATGGAGACACTATTGAGGCAGTCATTCACTCACTAACACACCCATGCACACACTCATCCACCCATACAGTCCTGCACACATGCTGTCTTCAACACATACAAACAGTGAGTCACTCATTCATGCACCTATGCACTACGTAATACCCCCCACCGAACCATACAGACATCAGACACTTATACTGATACTCAAAAAACCAACTAATAACCTCTATAGACACTGATGTAGCTACTCCCCAACCCATGCAGCCACTTATACACAAAGTGAGAGACTGATACAGATATTTACATATTTAAACATTACTCACTAAGCCATGTATTCACTAAGATACACTTAATCAGTCAGTTATACAATCAATTTTTCAAAAACAGATCATCCATTTAGACACTTATATACCCATTTATTCTTCCATCGACCTTGAGATATACATATATAAAACATATGTAATTTTCAGAAAAACACACATTCACTGGATGATGTCATCAGTGATGTCATCAGTGATGTCATTTGAGATGTCATCAGTGATGTCATGAGTGATGTCACTGACCATGTCATGAGTGATGTAATATGTGACGTCATCAGCAGTGCATTGCGGGCGCGCGAGTTATAGTTAGCTGAACTAACTATAACGGGGGAATTTCTATGGTTTTGTACGAGTGAAAAGTCCAGCTAACTATAACGCTCCTGAAACCTATGGTTTTTTCAGTGAATATATATATATATATATATTACCTACTGGCGGTCGCCAGTAGGTAGTTATAGTTAGGACCTCGTTTCCATAGGAAAACCGCAACATTCTATTTTGAATAACTTTGGCGCTGGTCGACGAATCCTCGCGAATTTTTCAAAATAGGTGGGGCGCTACGCTCCGCTCCTACCCTGAAAGTCTCGGGGGGATTCGTCAAGCGGGGGCTGAGATAAAAGGGGGGTCCCAAAACACATTTTTCCCATGCATTTTTCCATAGGACCTTTAGACACAGCTACAGCCCAACGGCTGAACAGAATTACTTGAAATTTGGCAGAGAGGTAGTCCTCAGGTCAAGGAAGTGTCTTTTGTAGGTTTGGTGTAAATCTGTTCAGTAGATTCTGAGAAAATAGCATTTAAATCAATATATATATCTGAGCCAGCTTACGGTGCGCTTACGGTGCGCTTACCGTACGCGTACGGTGGCGTGCACGAGCGCGATTTTGATTGGCTCTTAGATCTTAGTAAACATTCGAATCGGTCGAAACCAGGAAGCGGCGGCCGCCATTTTCTCTCTCGCTCTCAGAGTTGGGCAGCAAAAATGAAGCCCAAAAATGTCTAAAGGGGCAGTTTCTTCAGATCCTAACCACCCATCAATGATATAGGGGTCCCCAAAAACCCCCCAAGCCCCAAAAAAAATATTTTCTTTTTTTTTGGAAAATCGGCGATTACGCTTACCGTACGCGTACGGTTAAAATTTTAATTAAAAAAAATTATCCACGCTCTCCCCACCCCGTGTGCAAATGGTGCCCGAAGGGCACCCTTTGTGCATGGCTTAAGACCTCTACGAAATTAATAAGAATACATTTCTCAAAGATGCGCATAATATGTCCCCCATGTGCGCACGGTGCGCGAAGCGCATCGTGCGTACATGGCCCATCCCGCATAACGTGGGCATGCGGTTCGCGCAGCGCACCGCGTGACCACCGTGCGTGCACGGCACTAACTGCGTAAAGTGGGCGCGCGGTGCGCGAAGCGCACCGCGTGCTCACTGTGCGTGCACGGTGCGCGAAGCGCACCCTGCGCGCACGCAACGAACTGCGTTAACTAGGCGCGCACGCCACGAATGGCGTAAAGTAACGTAGCATTTAAAAAACCGTACAAATTCACTGAAAAAACCATAGGTTTCACACACGTTATAGTTAGGAATTAGCATTTAAAAAACCTTGCAAATTCACTGAAAAAACCATAGGTTTCACACATGTTATAGTTAGCTGTACATTTCACTCGTAAAAAACCAATGAAATTCCCCCGTTATAGTTAGTGCAGGCAACTATAACTCACGCGATCGCAATCTTCTGCTGATGACATATGTGTCTTTATGAAAAAAAAATATTTGTAATATGTATAGCTACAATTTAATGGAAGAAGACATGGGCAAATAAGTGTCTAAATACAGTATTAGCATCAGCAGAGGATTGCGGTCGCGTGAGTTATAGTTGCTTGCACTAACTATAACGGGGGAATTTCATTGGTTTTTTACGAGTGAAATGTACAGCTAACTATAACATGTGTGAAACCTATGGTTTTTTCAGTGAATAGATAGATAGATAGATAGATAGATAGATAGATAGATAGATAGATAGATAGATAGATAGATAGATAGATAGATAGATAGATAGATAGATAGATAGATAGATAGATAGATAGATAGATAGATAGATAGATATAGATATAGATATAGATATAGATATCTATTATGTTTCTAGGTTTTTGGAAGATATTAGTGTCAAACTACATTATATTTCCAATATTTTGGTATTTGCTATTATAAGTATACTGCTTTGATATTTTGGTATTCAATATTTTTGACAGAATATTGGTGACAAGTAATATTTTTACCTCGTTATTGTGTCAGTGATCCTCAATATTAAAGTCCAAAACACAGGTGATCCTAGTGTACTAAACGGCATTACCCATTTGCAACAGGTATATATTGGTGGATAGTTTTGCGGAAAGGTTTTACTTTGGCATCTAGAAAGTGTTCTCAATGAAAAATAAAACCAGTGTGAAAAACCTGAGGTCTGTGTCTAATGAGGATAACACAAGCTCAAATATCACAATCAGAAACAATCGAGTATGATAATCAGGCTATACTGCTGTGGCATTCAATTTCTTGCCAAAATATTTTTTTCAGGAAAATTGACATATTTAGGGCTGCAGAAGGTACACATATTCTGAAGTAGTGTATGCATGGGGCTAGAGGTCATCCTGTGGAACATTATCACAAATCGAAGTGCTTGGCCCGCAGTACTATTTCAGACAAAATAAATCTCATTAGAAGAAGCTCTTCAAATGTCTTTCCAAATCCTTGCTTTGTGGGCTAGAGAAAAACTGGTTCCAAGAAAGGTTTCCAGTCAGCAGGGATGGACTGGCCTGTAGGGCTATCTGACAGTGCCAAAATAGCTGGTCTGACAAGTCACTTAGGGGCTCAATGTTTTGGTTGTTTATGGGCCTATTTCATAGTCTGGTGGTATGGCATGTCTACACCGGTTACAAAGTGCCCGGATGTGCAAATGTGGTTTACTTTTTCAGCTACCTGATTTGCTAATGGGGGACACTTTTATTTTGGTGCCAAGGCCCATTTTCAGTCTCCTCTGATCATGCGGGGCAGACAACATCTAACTCTGTCTTATAACTTTCTGCACCCCCAGCATAAGAGGGAAATTCACAGATGTGTTGAGACTATGCTGACAGTGCCTTGACTGCACTTAACTCAGGAAGTCAATGGAAGAATGACACCCTCAGTTCTGGAGCAAAGATCTGGAAGGATGAGGCATCCCACTCCCAATTTTCAATATATATACGTCCTTCCAGAGGTAGATAATATGTGGCATCAAAATTATCCCAGATATACATGCACTAAAAATCCAAAAATTATAAATATCATAAAAGGCGTTATTAACTTGGGACAGAAGACTCTACCAAGTTAGCAATCATAATCTTGTTAGGATACAAAACATTTCACCGAAAATAATGACATGCAAACCACATCAGCAAGTACATCAGATTATATCACTGCATTGAGAGATAGTTAATAATGTATATGTTTAACCCCTTGCATACTCGTATGGTTGAGAACGGAACCGTTCTGTCCTCTGCACAAAACCAGGAAATCCATCTGCTGTTTACAGCTGAGGTATTTTCTTTCTCAGCCTCAGCAGCTTGAGAATAGCTTCCCCAGCTGTCCGAAGCCTTGTTTTTATCAATGTAATGATGATTGGTGTGCGCCATTACAATGAAAATGAAAGGGAAATGAGCCGATCGGCTCCTTTCACTGTCACTGCCTATGTGCTTGTGAGGCTAGCTCAGTCCCCGAGCACCTAGGCAGATGAGAGAGATATCATTGGAAAGGAAACCCTTCCCTAGTGGATCCCAGCTTTGAAATCACCACAGGAGGGTAATTCCCATGCAGGGATCCAATCCAGTAGGCATCAGAGAGGAGGAAGCAGCACCTTGGGCAAGGGTTTTTGCTCGCACCATATTTTTTTGCCAGATTTGTCTTTCTGCCCCTCGAAAGCCCTCTATGTCTATGTTTATGTCTATGTTGGGGATTCGTAAAGAGTGACTGTTACTCCGAGGAGTGTCCTGATGCTACTGTAGAAGGAACATCAGCCAGTCTGGAAACAGAGAGCGCTAGGGGCAGGAGAAGAGCCATGTCTTACATTTTTTTCGGAACAGTGGTGTCACCTTAATGCACCTGAGAGACAGCAGAGCTTGTTCCAAAGAGAGGAGGCCCAGGAAGGAGAAATATCTGCCCCCTACCCTTGCCTTTCTAATACAAGGAACTTTTGCTAAACAAAGATTTTCAGGATAGAGGGTTCTCTGGGGACTGTAAAGCTTAACTCTGTTTTGTAGCTATCCTGGCCAGTTTCGTAAAGTGCTTTTTGGGTAAGTAGTAGTATCTTAAAAGTGATCCTGTTCCTGACCGGCAGCTAATGAAGGGGTTGAAGAAGGTCCATGACATTGGAAGTTCGTGAGATCCCAAAGATAGTACGTGCTCCTGCTTTCTGGCCTAGCTGCAACCTATTGATCAGGTAATTGGGCAGTGCTATATACAGACCGTTCCCATAGTCCAGCCATGAGATTATCAAATCTTGCGTTACTTGTTGTCTGGCCTGAAAGGATAAGAGATAGAAAGATAGAATCATTTTCTGAGTACACGAAGGAGAGCAAACCCTGTGCCCACAACCGTAATAATTTGGGATTGGAATGAAAGTTGCTCATCAAATTTGAAACCCATATTTTTTACCACCTGATTTTGAAAAGAGGGAGGGAGGGTATCCTTTGGTCAAAAAGTCACCGATGGTGTCTCGGCCTCTGAGCTCATAAACAGGAGCTCGGTCTTCCCTGCATTGCATTTCAGTTGTATGCTGGCTAGCAACTGAATATTGCATTCAGACATTTGCGAATTTTCTCTCCTGGCAAAGCATTGCCCATCCTCCAGGAAAAGAGGATTTGCGTCTCATCTGAATAAGACACATTTTTTGCCCCTAAGGATTCTACCAGGGTGGCCCAGGGAGTGAGGTATATATTGAATACGTCAGACTCAGGGCTGAGCCTTGCGGCACTCCTACCTGTAGTTTTCGGGAGACAGCAAAAAAAGGGTTACACTAGACTTCTTGACCCCGTTCCTCAAAAAATGAAGCAAGCCACTGCCAAGCTGACCCTCTAATTCCCACTGAATGTAAACGATCTAAAAAAAAAAGGAGTCAGAGATGGTGTTGATCACTGCCAATAAGTCGAGTAACAACAGCAGTCCAGGCAGAGGCAGATGGCCTCAGACACTTCCAGCAAAGCTGAAGTGCTCTAGACACCAGGGATTATTGTTAATTTTTTTATAGAAGGGGTGGGGGCTGCCTACAATGCCCGCACCCCAACACAAAAGGGACAATCTTTTCACCCCCTGGGAGCACACCGGGGTGCAGTAAACCCACAAGTCACCAGGGGAAATGTTCTTCTTAGTGTAGGGGTGGGTGTGCTCAAAATGGGCATACTAATGCCACAACCACCCAATAAAAAATGAGCACTGTTTTTCTACCCCTCCGCTGGGCATATCGTGCCAATAGCCCCTGATCTGCCCTACTAGGGAGGCAGAAAGCCCATTGGGCACAAGGGGATATTTTCTTTTCCTTGTGAAGGTGTGAGGACTGCCCTGAAGGGGCATGCTAATGCCCCCAACCCCCCAAAAATGAATGGGGACAGTCTTTATGCCCCCAGGGGCAGATATCGGCAACAATCCCAAACCTTCTCCCTGAGGGGACCAGAAAGCCCACTAGACACCAAGGACTATGTTCACTTTTTCTAGGGGTGGGGCTTAACAGAATGGGCATGTTGATGCCCACATCCACTCGAAGAAAATGGGCACAGTCTTTCTGCCCCCTCTAGGAGGGAGATGGTGGTTATTACACCCAATCTGCCCTCAGGTGGGGGCAGGTGGGGGCAGAAAGTCCACTAGACAGCAGGGATTTGTTTATGAACATGTTATGGAGTGGCCCCATAGTCCAGTGTCACTCCCCTTTGTTATGTACACATTGTAGCCATTTCTGCCACCCGGGGGGCAGATCAGTGATATTTTCAGGCTCATCTGTCCCCAAGGGGGAAAAAACACTAGATCCCAGAGAAAGTTTCTATGTGAGTATGTATGAATTGGAGTTTGGCTGAGAGTCTGCATGTACTGATGTTTGGCATGAATGTGCGTGCGCTGGCATTTTGATGGTGGTGTGTGTGGACTTGTGCTTGACTGGCAGTGTGTGTGGACAAGCGCTTGGTGGCAGTATTTGTAAAGTGGTGCTTCCCTGGCAGTGTGTGTGGACTGGTGCTTGGCTTGGCTGGCGATGTGCATGGATGACACTTGGTTGGCGGTGTGCATGGATGGTGCTTGGCTAGGGTGTGTGTGGACTAGCACTTGGCAGCAGTGTGACTGGCGCTTGGCTGGTGGTGTGTGTGGACTCTCGCTTGGCTGATGGTGTGGCTTGTGTGGATCCCCCACATTTTCCTCACATGTCTGTGTAGGAAAGTTGAAGGATCACCACACCAGCACAATTTTCCTACCACCCAGCATTCCCCTCGATCTCCTTGTAAAAATGAGGCCTCACTTGTGTAGATGCCCAAAGCAGAGTCAGACTGAAAACGTATTAAAAAAACCTGCCCTTATGGACATGCTTTGTTTCCCTCTCCTTTTTCATTTAACACGTTTTTAGGCTGACTCTGCTTTGGGCCCCCACACAAATGAGGTATCATTTTTATTGGGAGACAGAGAGAAATGCTGGGTGGTAGAAAATTTGTGCCAGCATGCTGATGCCACCCAGAAATGTAAGGAAAATAAGATTTGTTTGCTGTATTTGAGGTTTGCAAGGGATGCTGGGCAAGAAAACATTGAGGGATCCACACAAGCCACATCTCCCTGGACTCCCCCAGTTGTCTAGGTTTCAGACATGTCTGGATTTATAATATTCACTTCACAACTGAACAAAGCAAGGAAAAGATCTCATTTCTAGACGTAGAGTTCTATGTAGAAAACAAATGTTTACAAAGTAGACTGTTCAGAAAACAAACAGCCTGTAACTCCCTACTACACGCATCCAGCTCACATCCACCACATCAAATTAGGTCCATCCCTTATGGTGAACTGGTGAGGGTGAGACGAAATTGCAGCAAAGATACTGATTTTGAACAACAAAAAAAGGGAACCATAACTAGATTCAGGAGCAGAGGCTATGACCATGAGACCCTAAGAAGGGCAGAGAAAAGAATTGAGGCAGTCAAAAGAATAGATACTTTGAAAGATCGATCAGTAAAAGAAAAAGATGAGGACAAGATACGTTTGGTCACAAACTTTAACAATTGGTCAGAGATCCTCAAAAAAAGCCTCAACAAACACTGGCATCTACTGAAGGCAGACAAAACCTTAGATGAGGTAATTAACAACAGACCAGATATCACCTACAGACGAGGCTTTACACTTAAAAATATCTTGAGCCCCAGCTACCCAATACCGAAACAAGTTGACAACTGGTTGTCACAACACTCTATTGGTTTTTATGGCTGCGGCCGTTGCATGGCATGCAAATGGGCGCTTCCAAGGATCACTGAATTTCAAGGACCGGGTGGGAAAACATTTAAAATCAGACACAATATCACATGTCTGACCAAATTTGTGATCTATGCCATCAAATGTAAATGTGGGAAGAGATACATTGGGAGCACTATCAGACCTTTAAGAAACAGAATTGGGGAACATATACGAGCGGTAAAGAATGGTGACATGAGATACCCCATAGCGGCACACACATCTATCTGCTCAGAACAAACATTGAATAAGAGCTTTGAATTTTATGGCATTGACCATATACCAAAACACCCGAGGGGTGGGAACCGAGAATTAACACTGAGACGCAAGGAAGCATTATGGATTTTAAAATTGAGGAGCACAGATTGTGGCCTAAATATTGACCATGAGCTTCATTACTTTTTGGGCAGGTAATCTGCAGGCCCTCTCATGTGAATTTCCCGGTGTTCCTTATGTAGACAAGAGGTTTCAGCTACCAGTATGAAATGATGACAGTAACAATGTGTATCGATGGGCGTAATGATCACAATCTGGTTCAATGTTAGATGAATTAATCATATAGATCACACTCGATCTGTGATACAATGTCTATGTCGTAAGGAATGTACAACCATTCGATTTACAACTCGTTTCACTTGTATGAAACAATTTACACCCTTGTTGTAAGACCTTAACTGATGGAGAGAATGGAGGAGACACAATTGATACTGGAATCTAAGTACAACGGCTCAAATATGAGCATTTACTCTATTCACATCACAGACTCGGAGACTTAAGTATTGCGCCGGGTTTCTGAACTACGGATACAGAAAAGGACAATAAGCATGCTGTTGCTGTCCTTCATATACGGGAAATAACTTAGCAATGATATACAATATTTGAACGCATACTGGATTTGGAGGCGTTGTAATTTGTTTTTAACGAGAATTAAGAACCACAGTGGTAATAGAAGTCAGGGCGTTCAAAAAGTACCCTTTTATATTCTAAAAGAGATGTGATTGTCTAGGCTTAATAAATATGAATTTTAATTGGGAAACTCTGGAATTTGGTGATCGCATACATCTCGTATTATTTTCACGAAGGTTTAGCCATCTGGTCCGCTTGACTCGGCGTAGTCACATTTCTATTTCTATTGTCATGACGTAAGACGTTTTCGCGACCCGGAAGTATATTCACTAGGGCTCACTCGTCACTTCGGAGAAATCTGCATCCACGGACAGCTGCACTCGGCTCGCCGGAAAACGTTTAGATGGGAATTGAAAAGACAACGTGAAACCGACTGAAAAGTTGGGTAAGAATATACTAGTTTATGAGGGTGTGTTCACCGATTATGTTAGGGATTGGAGACTTTAAGTTTATTTGGCGAATACTAAAAACAGAGACAACGTGTTAGAACGTGATAGAAAGTAAGAATCCAGGCGGGTTATTCCTTTGAATTGTAATAATAGAATACGCTGAATTATGTCGGGATCTGGTGACTGTAGACAACAGTTAAACATAGATAATCATGAGCTGAACTATGACAGCTTTGATATTTAACTGTCATACAACAACACTAGATGATGAGATATACATGAGAATATATTTCGAGGCATCACTATTGACCGGCGCATTTACTCTTTACAGCTCAGCGCAAAACATACGCTTCACTGGCTAAGGAACCACAAATTTTGACTGTTCCAATCTTGGATTTGAACCCTATGTGGTCTGGAATTACAACCACATATTAAGTAGGTTTAATTTACGGATACACACCTAAGATAATATTATATAGTTTGTAAACTAGACCACTAACGCACTTGCGCTTTGATTGTGTTTCCCTACAATAGAGGTCATATTGAATAGAAAATAGGTAACTATTCTTGACTTTTGTCCTCGCTATGAGTGGACTCACTATTATGGGCATGCTGTGTTGCCAAACACCTCTTCACCTTCACGAAAACCACAACTAGCACCCGAGTAACTGAATCGCTTACCAGGCGGGACCGGATCACGTTTTTTCGATATGCTGGTTGCCATTTACTTAGTCACTTTCACGTTAATCACGACCAGCACCATAGTGACCGAATCTATTACTAGGCGGGACCTGATCACGTCGTTTTCTGCACGCCCTTCCAT
The DNA here is from genome assembly GCF_964204655.1 of Triturus cristatus. Classification (NCBI taxonomy): domain Eukaryota; kingdom Metazoa; phylum Chordata; class Amphibia; order Caudata; family Salamandridae; genus Triturus; species Triturus cristatus. Next base: position 464,263,815 of record NC_140594.1, read on the forward strand.
TTCTCTCCATCTTCTTTTGGTCGCTAGCTCTATCGGATACCTACTATAAATTTGATCTCTTTTACCTTGGTACACTTCTTTCCAAATGTTCATCTGTATGTATCCATTTGTGCGTCTTTTCACTTCAGATTTTACAAGTGATTCCTGTTCTTGTAATTTTGTATAATGGTTCACTGCATGGGAAACCTCTTTGTAACAATTTAAGAGGTAATTTACAATGCCACCTTATATGAACCCTCTTTTAGAAGTTGATAATGCCATATGGTATGTATTGTCTCTTAATTTACACAGCCTTGAGGAAGTCGTGGGTTAATGCCCCTACACGACGAAACACGTGTTGGCTGTGACTAGGATGTCCCATTGAGAATAAAGAACAAGGAAGACTAAATCTCGCATAAGAAATTTATTGCTATTGTTGTTTCTGACTCACACGTCACAACTACTTTGAAATTTTGATTAATACGAGTGCTGGGGATTTGTTGAACATGTCTGGATTTAGTAGGTTTACCTAGATGGCTGCACAGCATGGGGACAAAAACTCAGGTACTCCCCTATCTACCACAGAACGGCCTGTTTTTGCAAAGGGTGCTCCTGCGTTTTGGTCCCAGGCTAAGCGTCCATCTAGGAAACTCTGGGGAGATGGGGCTTGCGAGGAACCCCCCAACATTTTCCTACCCAGAATCTCTGTAATCCTCAAATTTAGCAAACAAAATAACATGTTCCTTACATTTCTGTGTGGGAAAGATGTTAAATCACCGGGCCATTGCAAATTCCCTGCTACTCAGCATTCCTCCAGGTATCCCGATAAAAAGTTTAGCTCCCTTGTGTGGATTGGCCTACTGCCCACAACATGAATGGTCCAAAATTTACTGTGGAGACTTCAAAATTATCGATCACAAAACAACCAGGTTTTGCAAGGGAGTCACCTGCGTTTTTGGTCCTGGGCTCAGAATCCTCTGCAAACCTCAAATTTAACTAACAAATGAAATTTTCCTCACATTTCTGTGCTTAAAAGCTTTCAGATCACTAGGCCATCACAAATGTCCTACCAATCAGTGTTCCCCCTGGTCTCCCGATAAAAATGCTGCCTCACTTGTGTGGGTGGACCAAGTGTCCATGACAGGGAGGGCCCAAAGCTTACTGCTGAGGCATCAAAATTATTGATCAAAAAATGACCTGGTTTTGCAAAGGAGTCACCTGCGTTTTTTGTCACGGGCTCGGCAGCCATCAAGGGAAACCTACCAAACCCAGAGATTTCTGAAAACTAGACACCTGGAGGAGTCCAGGGATGCATGACTTTTGTTGATCCCTAACAGTTTCTTACCCAGACTCCCCTCCAAACCTAAAATTTAGCTAAATAAAATTAAATTTCCTCACATTTCTGCATGAGTTCAATGCACGGGCAGAAATTCCCTACCGCCCAGCGTGCTCCACGGTGACCTGAGTAAAATTATACATCACTTGTTTGGGTTGGCCAAGGGCCTGCGACTGATTGACTGTGAACCTTCCCATGGATGTCTATTATTATTCCCTCTGTACTTGATATATATGCTCTTCGTTCACAGTTAATGAGCTAAAGGGGAAGGAATTCATAAGTTTCAGTCCTAAACTTTCAAGACAGTTCTCATTCTCAGGAGTACTCCTTTATCGCCCTCCCAGTCATGGCTCTGAGTTCCTTTAAACCCTAGGGGATGCCATCGCTCCACACTGCATGCAGTTTGCCAACTTCACCATCTTGGGTGATTTTAACATCCACGTAGACAATCTCAACAGCACCACCGGGAATGATGCAAACACTGGTGGATGGGGCCTGTACATTCGTTTTGGAGCAGAAACTACAGGGTTTTACTCATTCAGCAGGCCACACACTGGTCCCTATTTTTTCTAATCTGTCCTCTCTGAGTGCTCTAGAGCCAATCCCTTATCTGGATGGACCATTACTTGGTTTAGTTCCACATAAAACAGCTTGACCCCTCTGCCAAGTCAGAGTCTATAGGTCACTGTGTGCAATACCATGCACTAAAAGAAAATAATGAGGCATAGAGTGCAGCGGAAATAAAGCTATCCCTCCTCACCAATCAGGGTGACCTTGAGAAGGACACTATTGCCTTCAAAAAGGGTATCTTTGAGGTCTTGGACAAACTTTCCCCCATTACTATAGCCAAGGTCTCATTTTCTGCCCAAACAGCCCCTTGGTATTCCGCATAACTAGTAGAGTAAGGCTTGCAAAAAGCTGGAGAGAAAGTGGAGAGTGAATTTCTCTGACACTGATAACTATGATTACAAAGTGGCAATAAAGAAGTACCATAAAATAATAAAAGATGCAACATCTGTGTACTTTGTTGAGAAGATTGAATCAGCAACAGGCCACATATTCTTAATGGTTCAGTGACTAAATATCGAGGGACATAATATAGAATGCCCAAAATATCAACGCCAAAATGTAGAAGGACAGAATATCGACTCCCTATCTACAAACAGGTAAGTACTAAAATATTGATTCCAAAATATAGAATGTTAAAATATAGTTAGCTAAAATATCGAATTTTTTAAATGTATTAAAAATAATATAAAAGTAATTAAATATTAAAAACCAGGAAATAAAACATACATAATATAATATAAAAAAGCTTAAGATGTAAACATAATAGAAGTAATGTAAAAAAAGTAGAGATTTTGTTGGATAGTGAGAGCGTAAAAATTACTATTCCCACTCCAGTGAGTGCAACAGTAGGGAAAGCGTTGGATAGCGTAGGGGTAAAAATTACTATTCCCACTCCAGAGAGTGCAACAGTAGGGAAAGCGTTGGATAGCGGGAGGGTAAAAATTACTATTCCCACTCCAGACAGTGCAACAGTAGGGAAAGCGTTGGATAGCGGGAATGGAAAAATTACTATTCCCACTCCAGTGAGTGCAAGAGTAGGGAAAGCGTTGGATAGTGTAGGGGTAAAAATTACTATTCCCACTCCAGTGAGTGCAACAGTAGGGAAAACGTTGGATAGCGTAGGGGTAAAAATTGCCATTCCCACTCCAAAGAGTGCAACAGTAGGGAAAGCATTGGATAGCGGGAGAGTTAAAATTACTATTCCCACTCCAGAGAGTGCAACAGTAGGGAAATCGTTGGATAGCGGGAAGGGAAAAATTACTATTCCCACTCCAGTGACTCCAACAGTAGGGAAAGCATTGGATAGCGTAGGGGTAAAAATTACTATTCCCACGCCAGAAAGTGCAACAGTACAGAAAGAATTGGATAGCAGGAAGAGAAAAATTACTATTCCCACTCCAATGAGTGCAACAGTAGGGAAAGCGTTGGATAGCGTAGGGGTAACAATTACTATTCCCACTCCAGTGAGTGCAACAGTAGGGAAAACGTTGGATAGCGTAGGGGTAAAAATTACTATTCCCACTCCAAAGAGTGTAACAGTAGGGCAAGCGTTGGATAGCAGGAGGGTAAAAATTACTATTCCCACTCCAGTGAGTGCAACAGTAGGGAAAGAGTTGGATAGCGGGAGGGTAAAAAATAAAATACTATTCCCACTCCTGAGAGTGCAAAAGTAGGGAAAGTAATGATTTAATTTTAAAATAAGATTACATTAATTATCAATACCAATAAAAGGTTAATTAAAAATAATTACCAATTAATAACAATTAATTACCATTGAAAAATACGAATTAGCAATTAATACAAATTAATTACCAATTAATACAAATTAATTACCAATTAATAATTAATTATCAATTATCAATACACATAAATAAAAAATATAATATTTACTTTATTACAATTAATTTATTTCCCACCCAATTCCCCTATAAAACCACAACCCACTCCCAATAATAAAAAATACAATTAACATTATTATCAATTAATCAATTAATAACAATAATTTTGCAATTAATACAAATTAATTAGCAATTCATACAAATTATTTACCCATTAATACAAATTAATTACCAATTAATTATCAATTAATTATCAATACATTTAAATAAAAAAATTATTATTTACTTTATTACAATTAGAATACTTCCCACCCAATTCTCCTACAATCCCACAACCCGCTCCTAATAATAAAAAATACAATTAACATAATTATCAATTAATCAATAATATAAATTAATTACAAATTAATACAAATTAATTACCAATTAATAATTAATTATCAATCAATTAATTATCAAAACATATAAATATAATTAATATTTAATTAACCATAATTAAATTACTTCCCACCCTATTCCCCTATAAACCCACAACCCGCTACGAAATTAAATTACGCAAAAATTAAATAACATAACATTCATTAGTTTAAATAAATTAAACATACATTACAAAAATAATACATAATTTTAACACATATACTACCATACATAACACTAGAAAAAAATCGATATTATAGATATCTATATTTTTAAATTCGATATTATTGTAATCTATATTTTAAAATTCGATATTATGGAATTCTATATTTCTAAATTCTATATTATGGAAATCGATATTTCGTACCCCAATTTCGATATTCTGCCCTATCTATGTTTTGATAATTCGACATTCTGTCCACTCTATATTTTAATTTCGATATTCTGGGCAGTCGATATTTCGGAATCGATATTTAGGGTGTCCACCATTCTTAATGACGCAGCAACTTGTTTTGCTCTGCTAAGAAACTTGAAAAGAATTCTTAGCTGATTACCTCTTATTGGTTGTAAGAAAGTGATACATGCCCCGATCACTCTGCAACTGTACTACGGCAATTCCCTTTTTTTGGGTTTGTCGAAATACCTTATCAAACACCTGCAGATTGCCCAAACTACAGCAGCAAGGACAGTATTAAAGCTTAACAGAAGAAGCTCGCGGTTGCAAGCTCTTTGGACCTTGCGGTGGCTCTCTGCCAATAAGAGGATCCGATTTAAGGCTTTGACATTTGCCCAAAAAGCGGTTAGAAGCACTCGCTTCACTTCCTCCGAAAGAGGATTCTTCCTCACATACACTATAAACTGCTTTTCTCCTCTAATGCCCATTTACTGGAGTTTCCAAGTTAAAGGATGATCACCAGAGGCAGCAGGTCATTTTCTGTTCGAGCTCCCTTAGAATGGAACCAGCTCTCCCTCTCCTTAAGGATGGAAGGGAATAAATTCCGTTTCCGCAAGCAACTCAAAATCTGCCTCTCCTCCCAGCATGATTAACAGTCCGACCCTCTTTTTCTCTCAACTCACTCTGCTTTATAGAGTCCCTCTATTTCCGCAGCCCCAGGACGTGCCTTGGGGCAACAGGGAGATTTACAAGACACAATAAATACCAAATATAAATATGAAATATCTGTTTCTGTCTCCTTTCAAAAGGTGCACCTGAGCTAACTGTTCAGTGATTGTCCCACAAAGTCTTACTGCTTTGATAAGCTGTTGTGCTGTTTCCTGACAGCACACCTGTTTATGCCTAATGGGGATGCTACCTACTGCCACAGGAGAGAAGTGTGAGCCAGCAGAATTCGTATGCTACTGTTGCTCTTCCGAGTAGTATAAAATGTGTTTCTTAAAAGTTACTTACCAATCTAAATAATGAAAAATCCAGCAAAACAACTGCACCCGCTTTTTCTAGAATTGCCCTAGCTATAATTGTAAACAAAGGCTTTTATTCCCAAATAGGACGATCCAGAAGAACATGGCACTTTACTTATACAATGTGAAACAGCATTTGGTCGATTCTTACTGCAGGGGCATACTTTTGTTTGATAGTTGGGATGCTCCACCTTTTTGTAGTAAGAACCTAATCCTGTGGGCTTACAAGTCACAATATCACCCGCCTTACCAGTCGCCCAAGGTGTATCAAGTACCCATTCCAGGGGGATTACAAGGCACACTATCACCCTCACCCTCCTTACGAGTTGCCCAAGGTGTATCTCCAAAGGTGGTTACCGCTCTGGGCCATTGAAACACTCCAAGTGCCTCTGAGCCCAATAACTGGGTCTACCAACCAGACTCAAAGATTTCGACCCTCTGTTATCCTCACACAAATACCCTGATTTAGATGCTGGGATGCCAGTTCAAATTGGAGATTAAAACTTTCCAGTATTCGCACATCTAAATCCCAAAAGCTTGTTTGAGGTCCTTTGTGATAATGTATGTAAAGTGTAAAATAAAATGTATCTACATAGCAAGGCACTCTTCTCTGGTATGTGTTGCTGAAGTATTTTAACCTGCAGCCTGCTTGACATCAATCCTATCCCCTGGGCCATACTTTTTTGGTCATACATGATGTGGCTGAATAAATGTAGGCTGCAGGCCAAACAGGAAATTTAAATTCCCTATTTCCTAAAATTTGATGTAACCGATTTTACCTTATGTTTACAGGAAAGCGCACTCATACTTAACGGCTATGGCACAGTCATAATGCAAACAAAATACAAACTAGAACAGCAGGAGCAATAGTCAAAATGAAGTCCTTTCTCACAATGAACCCTTGTCTCATTTGTGCAGAGCTCTCTTTTGACTGCCAGGTACACTAGCACCCTGTCTAGTCGAGGCTATTCATATTCAAAGGCGACTTTCGCCACTCATCCAACATTTGGCACAGTCATGTGCTAGCCATGGCTCTAGTGAGTCTCACTGGACTCCCTTGTCGATGTGTAAAAGTTCATTATGTTCTGTTGGAGCACGAATATTCACTTTACAAATCCTAGGGCACTCCTCATGCATATATTAAACAGTTTGTGGCCATCACAAGGTGTAACATGAATCTGGTAAGACAGGCCTACTAATATCCAGGATGTGTATTTAGCTTTGATAGCATCGTCCAATCAGACGCTACACATTATCTGCTAATTGCATTGAGTAACTGAGACGAAATCTACTGAAGCTGAAGATGCATGCAAAACATGACAATAGGATGGCATGTTATGTTTTAGCTTTGGGTCCAATACATAATTCAATCATTCTTTGCATAGCTGTCTTTGGAGCTGTGCCAAGGAGAGCGAGAGATGTAATATCCGAACAACCTCCAGAGTTTGTATTAATAGATTTTAGTCCTTCAACCTTAAGTGCATTGTCGTCTAGTCAATTATGACTTTTTAAAAAATTAAATAATGTAACATATTTAGTGAGATGTCTGCCAACTAAAAAAGCATCACAAAATACCACAAATCATGTCTCATTTACTTACCTGCCGAAGAATGATTATGAGTTCAATGAACATGTGATTTAGGGTCACACTGTTCCAACCTGACATATTCGTTTTTATGTTTTAATGCAAACATTTCTGTTTCTAGCAATGCTAATCCAAAGAAGACATTTATGTAATCTGAGTTGTGATATTCTACTTGGACTAACAACATACACGAGATAATAAAATAATATATGAACCACCCATGTTTATGTAACTGAGTTGATGTTCAGTATGTCACAGCCATACTTCAGAGCGTGTGAATTTGCATGAAGCTGCACATAACTCTAATAATTCTTTCATAGGCTTGGTTGTAATTAAATTAAATTAGAGTCCAGTAAAATGGTCTGTTTGACATGAAGGTAAAATCCGAAAAACTGTATAATCCCCTCTTCAAAACAGAATTTGCAAATCTACATACATTTATTAAAATCTGAGCAATTTTTTACATAAACAAGTAATTAGTAAGATCATAAGCGAGCCACCGAGGAAGAGGTTTGGAAGCATGCGAAAACATTGATCACTTTTAATTAGAATGAAGTTAGAATTAAAGTCAACTAGCAATTTCGAAATCGTGTTTTTAGTGGTGAAACAGCAGCCTATGAAGCTTTCCGCCTGAGTTCAAGCCTCAAAGTTTAGCTGGATGCATGCCCAACTAAATCTAAAGCTAGTATAATTCACACACTTCACATGCTCTTGGATTGTAAAGCTGTTGCAGAAAAATGCAAAGATTAGAGATCAAAAAGATTATGATGTAATACCAGGGTATTTAACTTTGAAAATCCCAGGGGGGAGGGGCAAGTGGAGGTTTTTGTGAGAGGGCTTTCTGTCAGGATTCATGGCCTACACTTACCTCCTTACGCTGGTGTTGCACTGTGGTGCCCACCTATGTGTTAACATAGAGTGCACGAGTAAATTGAGTGTTACTCTAAGTACGACTTAGCAAATTCAGATTGAAAACATTGGCCCTTTTGTATGTTTACATTTATACAGCCTTGAGAGAGTCGCAGGACTACTTTCCTTACGCGACGAAACACGTGTTGGCTGTTGGAAGCTGTTATGAAGGTCTACATGAATAAATACCAAAAGAAAGAAAAAAGAAGAACATACTTGTGATTCACTCTGTGATACATTGCTTATTATTGTGTTTTATAAAAACGTGAAAACTTTAGTTTCAATTTACGTGTGCTGGGGAACGATTTGACACTGTGGTGCACTACTCCAAACTGCCTAAATGTTTACACCTTCAGACGCAGGAGAAGTTGGCGGTATGTGCAGGGTGTGGACACCACTGTGGAAGAGCCTATTATCATTACAATGATATAATCACTATTCGCTACCACTCTACCTTACATTTGAATACTCTTTCATTGATGACAGTGCCCCACTCTGCAGCTGGTCTCTGTGAAGATAGCCATTTCTGATCTCTCTCTTATTCAGTTTCTCTTTCACCGGATAGTCTTCTAACCAACATATTGCTCAGGGTATGATGTCATTGGGTCTTGAAAAGTCTGTAAAAATGCATTGTTCACATAGTGTCAGAATTGCAAGGTAACAGCAGACTGACTCTTTCACACCAGCAGGTTTTATATTGTTTTCTGAAATCCTGGCCATTCACCTTCCTCAAGGCTTTTGCTATTGTCTTGTGGAGAAGCAATACATATATTTCATCAACATTTTGGAAAACCTAAACAGCAAACACAAGGCAAACCGGCATGTCAGAACTTTTTGTGCGCCCCAATGTCACTAAACTCAAGTAGAGCAGCTATAGTACAATAAACTGTTTTAAGAGAAATTAGAAATGCCCTACTGAGAAGAGAAAACACAGTGGTTCTATCCTCTGGTGTCATCTAGTAGTATTGGCTGTGTTAGCTGCCTTGCCAGTTATATACATAATGCTTGCTTTAAAATTAAAAAATAAATGTTGCTGCATGGTTCTGAGTCCCTGGAAATGCAAGAAACCTGGAGAATGACCCATCTACATCCCTACCCCCTTCTGATACGCCTGCACCAATGTGAAGCAGCATGGTTAAAGATATTCAAGGTGTACGAACAGCACATGTTTGCAAAACTCTAGGGATATTGGGCTAGATGTATGAAGATTAGTAGCTGTGATTACCAAAGGCAATTTTTTGTTAATTACTATCTGTTACTCGCTATAACCAACAATAGTAATATAAGGCCCATTAGTGATTCATAGTGCATCGCAAATAGATCCAGCTCTTGAATATTAATGAGGTAGTTTGCAATTTGTGACTCACTAGGATCCGCTGCCATCACAGGGATGGTGGTCTGCTAGGGTCAGCAGACCACTGTGTTTGTGATTCCTTTTAAATGAAGCAATTATTTTCTTTTTTAGATGCAGACCAATTTCCTTTAAAGGCAAATGGATGCATTTAAAAAAAAATGAAAAGTTTAATAAACTTTATATTTTTTAAGAGGAGTCAGTGGTCCAAGGGACCACTGGCTGATTCTAGAAAATATTTTTAAGCATTCTCAAAAGGTAAGGGGTTCCAAAGGGACCCCTTCTCATTTGCGAATGGGTTACCACCATCTTTGAAATGGTGGTAAATTGCAAATGTTTTGCCACCACATTTTAGTAACAAAAAATTCATACATCCCATTCTGATATATGGAGGATACGCCCTAAACATGCCCCTTCAAAATGCGGAATTGGTATGTATTTGCAATTCCAAATTGCGATTCGGTAACAGGTTACAGAATAACAATTTGTGATTAATACATGCCAAAATGTATTTTTGCAGTCAGAAATGACCTGATTCTAAAGATTTCGCGACTGTAAAATTCTTTGTACATCTAGCCTATGGAAACAGTCATTAGAAATGGAGGATTGTAACTTTCCCATGAAAATGGTATATGCCTTTAGTACTTGAATACTGTTCACAAAGCTAGATATTTGCAAACACTTAAATAACACAAGGGGACAGTGTCAAACTGTAGGCTGGAAGTACATTGATCTCTAGGCCATTTCATGCAGGGGTTCAAAAAGGAGCAATGAAATGGACAAATATAACAAATGTCAGGGCCGACAGAGGTATGCCTAAAAGGTTGTGGCAGGGATTCTGCTTGGGAACAGAACTATGCTTGGGAAAATAGAACATCAGCATGTGGGGGCCGACTCACCATGCCACCTCAGTATCTATGAGCTAGAGTCCGACTAGTGACTTACTTGCCCTCCTAATCTTTCCAGAGAAACAAGTGAGTTAGCAGCCCAGAACACAACACTCTCGACCCTCTTAGGGATCGCGGTAACAGGACATACCCTTTCGCTCTCTTACTCGTACTTGTCCACAATAAGATAAACAAGAAACACAAAGGAAGTGTATAATATTTATTTAAACAATTGTACTCTAGGATGCAGTATTTGCACCACCATTAAACAACAAAATACATTCCAAAATATCATTAGCATGGTCAACAAACCATATACCATAAAAATCCCACTCATGTTATCAGTCAGATTAGCCTAGGCCCCCCCCCCTCCTTTCTCCTGAAGCTACATTATTATATACTAAAGATCTCTGGGATTAATGGTGGACCCCATACCTCAGCAAACATATGTGGATTTCATACATCTCAGCTGACCCAGCACTCTTGCCTCAGATCCTTCGCTCAATGTGTTTTTTTAACACCTGTCCTCAGATATATGACAAGACATGTGTGCTTGCAAACTGCATATCTATTCTTTTGGTATGTCTAGGTGCTAGTGTATGACCATAGAGAATACCAGGGGGCATTGTTATTTGACCTTGTGTAGGGTGTTCAGACTAAATCCCAGGAAAGGACCAAAATCCGGTTCCCAGGAGCCCGTGCGCTGTCACACCTGTGCTTCTCCCCGCCCACCGCCTCAAGAACACAGATAACACCTCGCGGAACCCGCTGGCGCGGGTCCCGCATCGTTCCTGCACCCACCTGTTTGTCTCCTACTGGCTGCTGTGCTGATGCCCTAGGAAGGGCTTTGATGACCGTTGATTTTCGCGAGTGGCTGCACCAACGTGGGGAGTAGGCTCTGCACGGGACTCCGGTCCCCAGGAGCCCGTGCGCTGTCACACCTGTGCTTCTCCCCGCCCACCCGCCTCAGCTCTACTTAAGTTTTGACGGTATCCGGTTCGCGGTACGCGAGCGGGACGCACCGGACGAAGCCCGGACAAAGGGCGGGCCCTCTGTGGCCCTCCGAGGACCGACGAGACCGGACCGGGCGTAGCACCCTGGTCACATTGAGAGATATAAGAAAACGTCGCATTGTAAGTTATAATTAATTTCTATTGCTTCAATTCATATATCCGTCACAGCTACTAACATGACCACGATTGTGCCGAGCCCAATATCAACGGTGGCTGACAGAGTGGGAACAATAACGAATGGCACTTTGGATAATTATTTTACCAAGACACCATCTGCAGGCTCAACAGAGCTCACTCTAGCAGAGCGCCGAGTTGAGCGTAGACGCTCTATAGAAAATATCAAAAATAGGGCACTGCACAAGCCTAATCCCACAGATATTCTCCAAAACGAGCACATTCTAGTATCAGCTTCTGCTGACGATACCCTAATTACAGAAGGTGTTCCACTGTTGTTGAGAGAATGTGCAGCACCCAGTATTCTTTCTACTGGAATAGATACCATTAATCCATCACTTGATCTATCCAGCTCTCTAGGAGTTTCAACTACAGTGACACCCACTCCTCTTAAGTCTATTAGACAAAAAATAAAGAAAGTTGCACAATCTACAAACCATGCTCCACCACCCACCAAGAAGAGACGTAACGGGATGGAACCTATGAAACAGAGGATGAGCTACACCGAATTTGGGAAGAAGGCAATCCCCCCTAGCTCCAAAGTTATATCCGCTGTAACTTCCAAGAATGTGACTGGATTGGACATTGTTCCTACACCGTCATTGACCTCTGTACATTTAGAGGGGGAACATAGTCTTGAACATTACTTTAAAGACATTGGGTCTAATACTAAAATCACCAGCAATCTTTTGGACAGTATCGAGATGATTATGCGATCTTATACCTTTGCATTAGTGGAAAGATTGGAAAAAATAGAGAACCGACTAGGAAAAATAGAAGTGGACCTGGGTAGGAAGTTTAGTCCTATACAATTAGAAGGTAATTCGGAGTTCAATCAGGTCCCAGTTCTCCCCCTTGGGGATAAATCCACTAATAAATCTCGATTACCATTGACTGAAATTGGGCCAGCTGTAAACACAGTCTTAACTAACCCAATATCAGATGTCCCGTCCTCTAGCAGTTATCAATTGAGAGGGTCAGTTCCAGCCCCTAAATCCATTGCGAGCAACCTTACCACCAATCTGACAAACGTTCCTGTGTGTAACATTTCAGCTAATACCAACTGTCATCCAACAATCTCTGGAAACAAAACCACCAGTGACATGGGTAATTGTTTGAATGGATCAAAGAGATATGAGGAGGGAGGCCTGTGGCAGACCCGGGGGAATCAGCCTAGGGGACCATTACCGGATCTTCCGCCCGAGGCTGTACCGTATGTTGTGATTGTAACGGGGGTTCCCGAGCTCCCAGTAAACAAGAGAGAGGGTTTCTCCCAATTGAAGAATAAAATAACACACTGGCTGGCACTACATAGGCCAATCGCCAGTAATATAGATGGTGAAATAATTGATGTACGCCGGCTCCAGTGGTTGGGGGGAAGACCTAAAGATATTGGGGGAGACGTAGTTGTGATTAATTTTAGAGACCAAAACGCAGTACGCTATATCCTGAATTGGCCAGAGGTTAATTCTGATAGTAGCATTATTCCACGCCCTCTGACTTATTTTTACCCTAGATCTGTAGTATTTTCAACCCACCAGACCAAGGGTTATATCTTACCCAGTATAAAATTCCCACGTACGATGAACATCAGACACCCGGCTTATGTGCAACATGCAGTCACAACTCCAGAATTGTCCGGGTGGAATACAGTACCTACTAGGCTAAGTCTCCCTGCACACAGGAGTATGGACTATCCAGCACTATTTACTCCACTGGAAATGTCTAATCGGTTCGACATTTTTAGTGGTCTGGATGCCTGTGACTGGATGTGGTTGAGGTCTTGGATAGGATTGCACCCACTGACCTAAATATACCAGTTAGAGATCTTAATTTGACCGGTGTGACCATCAATGTGCAAACTAACTCTGAGCACAATACACAAACAATTAACCAAGGAGACTGCACTAGTGATATATTAATTCATGGTCTAACTAATTATGAGACTCCCGCTGGGGCTACAGGCTTTTCTATACCTAGTAACTTTCCAGGGAAGCTAATTGATACCGATCGTTTGGTGGAGACTAGTGGAACAGTGTCAGAGGGAAAGCTGGATATCAGTAGTACAGGAGTTTCTGCAACTGTTCAAAACACCACAACCAGTAATGCGGAGACCCAGTTTTTGGTCTCGTGGAATGTGGCAGGTCTTAAAAACAAGCTGTCCTCCAGGGACTGGGCTACTTTTATTGATAACTTTATGATAGTTAATATGCAAGAAACATGGGCATCAGAGCCCCAATATAGATCAGGGTATCTCCACTTTGCAATAGCCGCAACCAAAACAAATAGAGGGAGACCCAAGGGGGGACTGACTACTTGGGTAAAACAGGATGATGGCTTTACAATTTCTCAACTTGAAATTAATTCAAGGGACATTCTGGCGGTTAAGCTAAAATCTCCATCGTTTGGCGAACTTATCATTTTCAATGTGTATGCCAGAGGAAAGCCAGGAGGGAAACCATCAGAAGTTGTGACGGCACTGGGATACTATGTTAGTATCTGGAGGGGACGGGCCAACCTGTTAATTTGCGGTGATTTCAACTGCTCCTATGAGCCTCTGGACCAGATTGATCTAGAGCTCACGGAGGCAGAGGATATCTGTTGGCAAATCCCCACCCTTAGTCTAACTCCCATCAAACGGTGGACCCAGGCAGCCCTACAACTTAAGACTTTTAGTTTAGAACATGGGCTGAGAGCAGTGAATGGTAGGACACGAGGTGATAAGCAGGGCAATCCAACCTTCAACAATGGTCTGAGCACCAGTAGAATTGACTACATTTTGGTCAATCTTGAATTCTGGTCTGCTATACTTGATATGACAGTAATACAGCGTATTGAAAGTGACCATAATCCTCTAAGTCTTGAGTTGCTGCTACACAAAGGGCCGGGGTCAACACAAGATGATTTGATAGATGACATCATCATGACAAATGACACCCGGCGGGTTAGATGGGCCGAGTGTCTGGGTAAGCCCGAATCTATTAATAAAATGAACGACATGGTAAAAGAAGCAACAACTGAAATGCAGGGGCAGTCGGACTATGAGGATTGCTGCAGTAGGGTTGTCCATATTCACTCGACCCTTTTTTTTTAAACTTAGTAAATTTTTTAGTACTTCCAGGAAAAGGCACCCTGGTAAGGGGAAAAGAAAACAGGAATCATGGTATGATAAAAACTGCAGGATTGCTTATAAATCTTTAGCTGATGCAGTGCGATCCACCGATAGGGAAGCTATAAGGGCGGAAAGGATTTATTATAAAAAGACACAAAATGTGGCGAAAAAAACCTGGGACACCAAATACTGGGAGGAGTTACTGGCAGCCAGTAAGTCCAGAGATTCGACGGACTTCTGGCATCTTGTGAGGTGGAGCATGGGGAACCAAAAACCAGCCCCGGTCAATCATGTCCCGCCAGAACAATGGGTCAAACACTTCAGGTCCCAGTTCGCCAATACAAATATTGTCCCATTATCCGCCCTAGCCTCTCTTAGTCCTCCCCCGCCAGTAACTACGCTAGTGTTCACCAAAAAAGATGTAGAATGTGCCCTTAATTTAATTCCCAAGGGCAGGGCCCCGGGCTTAGATAAAATTCCTGCAGATCTGTTCTTGCATAGCAGATCAGTCTGGGTCCCTTACATTGAATTACTGGCGAACACTTTGGCTAAAGGCACCACGGTGCCGGACATATGGCGGGGAGCAGAAATCATACCAATTTTCAAGAAGGGTGACCGAGCTGACCCGGGAAACTACAGGCCAATTAGCCTAATAGCCTGCATCCAGAAGGTTGTGGCTAGAATGGTACTTCTCAGGGTCCAGACCTGGATTCAGGAATTGGGAGTTATGTCCACTCTACAGGCTGGTTTTCGACCCCTGACCAGCACGGTGGACCAAGTTTTTAGATTTTCCACAATATATTGAAAATGGGTGGTCTTGGGGGGTGGTACACTATATGCAGCCTTTGTTGATTTAAAGGCTGCATTTGACTTAGTTCCGAGAGATAGGCTGTGGAGAGCGCTCCATGAGCAGGGCATCCCACCTGAATTACTTGCAATTTTGATTACATTACATGAAAACAATTATGCGCAGGTCAGATGGGGCAATCAGAGTCAGGTGACTGACAGCTTCCCAACGGATAGGGGTGTCCGGCAAGGATGCGTGCTGGCACCCACACTATTCACACTATATATAAATAGAGTTATAGATTATTATAGGGACTCTATTACCGACCCACCCAAACAGAACGGCATCCCCGTCCCCCTTTTAATGTTTGCCGACGATACCCTTCTACTATCAAAGACCCAGGAAGGGTTACAAAAGGCAATAGACTGCTTTGAAACATTTTGTAACGATTATGGCCTTTCTGGTAATGTTTCCAAAACTAAATTTATGACAATGCACAGGCATAGGAACATTAGGGGTAGAGTTTTCATGAATGGGGAACTATTAGAGCAGACTGACAGCTTCAATTACCTGGGTATCACATTGGGCTCCAGGTTACAGTGGAAGCCTCATGTGGCCCATTTAATCTCCAAGCATGCGCAACTATCCGGCGCTTTGCTAAGAGAATTTAAGTCATCAGCCACCAAACCCATAGCCCCAGTATTAAAAATCTATGACTCGAGAGTAAGATCTTCCATGCTGTATGGAGCCGAATTGTGGGGGTCGTCTGATATAGCAGGCTTACAAAAAGCACATAATAGGTTTCTTCGCTGCATAACAGGCCTCCCACAATCTACACCATTAATACCCCTTCGCATGGACCTGGGGTGTCAGAGTCTTGAAAATATATGTAGATTTAGACCAGTTGCCTACTGGAGAAGACTGTGGGTTACCCCTGAATTGAATCACTATGCGTTAGCACTTTTGGAGACGGGCAACATGGATTCTGGGGACAAAATTCCATGGTTTAGAAAGGTAAAAATTCTCTTAAAGTCCCTAGGAATGGGGGATCTTTGGGACAATCCACAGGGGACATCATTTCCTACTAAATTAGAGTTGAAAGAGGCTTATTGGTCACTCATATCCCAGGAGGAGTTCCAGTCACATATTGATCCATCACATACCAAGGTCTTTCTGGAGCTGAAACATACTACTGGGTATGAGCTGTACTGGGATTTGATCACATTGCCTCTCGATAGGAAATTATATCACCAGTTCAGGGTAGGTACTCTCCCACTGAACACGGTCACCTGTAAATGGGCTTCTAGCAAAAAAGATCAAATGTGCCCTTTTTGCATAATCTACCCTGAAACTATAGCACCTATCTTGTTTATTTGCCCAGAATACAAGGTCCCCCACCTAAGATGGATAAGAGCAGTCTGTATTCAAAAGGGTATTAGGACGGGGATCACTGCATTAAGAATACTTCAAACTGACTGTTCTGAAATAATAGTGATAGCTTTAGCTAAATTTTTGAAACGAATGTGGCAAATTAGAGCTGGGAAACTGAAAGGCCTCCAGCCGCCCTAAAAGAAATTCAGTATAATGGTGGAATTTTTGTATTTTTCTTAGCCTGTTTTTATGAAAGATAGATATTTATTCTTTTAACTGGTCGAGTAGGAATGCCTTACATGTAGTAAACCTAAATCATGATGCTTCTAGTTTTAGTATCATGAATTTAATACGTAATTTAATTGTGTAGCCAAAACTGGAAACATCTGATGATGAATTGTTTTTTTTAAATGTGGTTTTTTGTAAATGATGATGAGATCTGTTTTTAATTTGTCTTTTATGACAACAAGTCGAAATAAAGACTGTTTGAACTGAACTGAAAAAAACATATGCAAGTTCTGTGTGAAAATACAATGTGGCACAAAAGGCCACAAAGTGGTATGTAGTAAAGTGTGCAAAATAAAAGCGGCCATACACGTGCACAATTAGGATAACATAGGGAAGACAACAATGGGTCATGCAAGAAACACACAACAAGCCTGAGCCCCCATAGGTTCATTTACCCACGCAACAGTGGACATTTTGGGCAAACCTACTCCCTCTCACGATTAAGAAGTTAAGTGACTCAATGGATATTTGCATATCACCTAGAGTGATCAAAATACATTTTTCGGAACCCTGCTTCCAGCTCTAAGTTGGATATAAATAAGACTCCTGCTTTCTTAGGGCTCAATGGAATCCTTGGGTTGGGTTGTTGACTTTCAAGCTAGGCAAGATCAGAGAAGAGCAGACCAGCAGAGCTTTAGAAAGGTCATACACTTATTCTAACCAAGAAGAAGTACCTCAATCTGGAATGCCATCAGAAATAAGGGTCCAAGGATATCATCAATCGAAATGATGTTCAATGAGCTTGGCAAAAGGGGGTATTACCACTGTCAATCACAGTCCAGTATATTCATTAACTTTGATAGTGGAAGGAATAAATCGGGCTGTTCCAAGTTTCCTCTGCTCAGAGAGAAGCCTCTGTAGGGAAACAACCTTTACAACACAGTCATTACATCGCACTACCATAACATAGCAGTCATTACATCTCAACATCCTTTACATCGCATGTCATTACCATGCAGCCATTACATTGCATGTCACTACAACGCATGTCATTACAATGCATGCCACTACAAAGCAGGCATTACATCGCAAGTCATTACAATGCATACCATTACAACACATAGTACCCTTACACTATCCAACAATTACCCCACTGTTGCACTCACTGGAGTTAAAATAGTAATTTTTACCCCTACACTATCCAACACTCACCCTACTGTTGAACTCACTGGAGTTAGAATAGTAATTTTTACCCCTACACTATCCAACACTTACCCTACTGTTGCACTCACTGGAGTTAGAATAGTAATTATTACCCCTATACTATCCAACACTTACCTTAAATGCGATGTAATGGTATGCATTGTAATGGTATGCGTTGTAAAGGTATAATGCGATGTAATGGAATGCGTTGTAAAGGTAGTTTCTGAAAATGCTATGTAATGGCATGCGATGTAAAAGAATGCGTTGTAAAGGATGTTGTGTTGTAAAAACTGCAATTGTAAAGGCATGCTTTGTAAATGTATGCATTGAAACGTCATACATTCGCCTCTGTATGCAGTTGGGCTGATGTGAACCCCTGTGGAGCTTCTGTGTAAGAAAATGTGCATAATAGCTCCTGACAGGCTAAAGCCAGGGAGAATAGCAAGAAGATGTGGGGCAATGGGGTTTTACTAATACTACATGTTCAAACGCTTTTCATACAGTAAAATAAATGTTAGTAATTGGTCATTGGTAACCCTACATATTGTTTTGTGACTCCATTATTTCACTTCACTCATAGCAGTGTTCAAAAAAGGTCATGCTATCAGTCTCAGTACTTAATGGTCACAGCTATCATGTTTATTAAATAAAGTAAACATGAAGGTCCCTGAGTCTCTTGAGCTCAATATACATGGGGTGTGTGGTAGTTAACTCCCCTGATTGCACCTATGTACCATAGTAACCAATAGTCACTGATACTGGCAGGGCTCAGGCTAATGAGGATAAGTGGGGATGCTGCTAAGACAAAGGGTAAGGAGACAAATGAGGCCTCCCCTCCCAGGGCTCACCAAAGGGGTTACCTTGAGGAACACCAACCTGTAGTTTGATAGTTTAGGGGTCCCTGGGAATTAGGGCCCTTCAAAACATTGCCAACTAGCCAATATTATGGGGGTACATCAGAAAGAAAGACATTAATGTTGGAAAGGCCACCTGTTCAAGTTGGTCTGACTTTCATCCCTACAGAGGTTGGCTATTCATTGCCCAATATACTTTCTATAAAGCTCCTTGCCTTCATGTTTCAACCAGAGCAATCTATGACCTCTTTTCTTAAAACAGTGAAAAGCCTACACCTTCTGACAGATATTTCTGTTCCCTTCTTTGCTTTTGGTACAAGGTACATGAGTACTCAAGCTATTGGTGATCTCTGTATCTGCTCTAGAATCTGCCCTCAATCAATAGGACAACATTTTAGCAATAAGTGGCTAAAACCTTATCCAAGAAAACACAATGTGGCTCTCCATGATTACCAAACTAGGCACAGGTACAACGAACTCCTATACACCAGAAAATAAACTTTCTCTTTCCTACACATGCTTTCTCTCCCTTCACCATCACCCACCCACACATGTCTGTCCAATCAGAAACAGGTTTGCTTAAAGATTCTAATATTCTTTGTCTGGGTTTGTATGGTCTATCATCTGCCCCTCAGAATACTCAGGGTGAAAAGTGCTGCGGCAACAAATGATGGACGGAATGCTGGATGAATCATACGTTCACCTTCAGTCAAGAGACCTGATTAAATCTATTATTCTGTTGCTCACTACACCACTCCAGTTTGGACCCAGCCACATGCAAATCAGTCTTGACCCTGCTCCTCATGGGAACAGTCCTGCCTGAACTGCCAAGCCGGGTACTTCCTGAACCGGAAGCAAACATCCTTGGGCCAGTTTCGGAGTAACAACCCTCATCAACCATGCTAGCTTGAATCTAGTGGCACAGCGAGCAATAGACCCACATCTAGGCATACCCATCCCACTTAGGGCAAATAGTGTTGTGGCAACAAATAATGGATGGAATGCTAAATTAATCAATCATTCAACCCCACTCAAGAGATCTGAGTTAACTCCGTCATTATTTTGCTCACTACGCCACCCCAATTTGGACCCAGCCATATGCAAATCAGTTTTGACCCTGTTCCTCATGAGAACAGTCCCGCACAAACTGCAAAGCCAGGTCCTCCCTGGACCAAAAACAAGCATCCTGGGCCCGGATTCTGAGTAACACCCCTCATCAGCTTGCTAGCTTGAATCCAGGGGCACGGTAAACATGGAACCCATGTCTGGGCATACCAATTCCACTTAGGGCAAACAGTACTGCGGCAGCAAATGATGGACAGAATACTGAATGAATCAAGCATTCACTCCGGTCAAATCCATCATTATTTTGCTCACTATGCCACAGTAGTATGGAACCAGTCATAAGCAAATCAGGATTGACCCTGCTCCACATGGGAACAGTCCAGCCCGATATGCCAAGCCAGATCCTCCATGGACCAGATAAAAGCATCCTGGGACATGATTCAGAGTAACACCACTCATCAGACAAGTTGGCTTGAATCCAGTGACACAGTGAGAAAGGGCCCCATTTCTGGTTATACCCATCCCACTTAGGGCGAAAAGTGTCGTGGCAGCAAATGATGGCCGGAGTGCTGAATGAATCAAAAATTAACCCCCACTCAAGAGATCTGAGTTAAATCCATCATTCTTTTGCTCATTATGCCACCCCAGTTTGGACCCAGCCAGCCCTGTTTGGATCCAGCCATATGCACATCAGTCTTGACCCTGTTCCTCATGGGAACAGTCCTGCACGAACTGCCAAGCCAACTCCTCCCTGAACGAGAAACAAGAATCCTGGGGCCAGTTTCTGAGTAACACCCCTTGTTAGACCCGGGATCTCTGGTTGGCTGAGGTAGGTACCTTAGGCCAAATAGGGACCTGCTTTTCCACATCAGGGAAAGGAAGGACGCCTTCTGATGTAGCCCCCGCTCACCCCCTTGGTAGCTTGGCACGAGCAGCCAGGCGTATCTTCAAGGCAAATGTGTAAAGTATTTGCAACCACACTCACAGCAACCCAACGATGACACCAAAAATGGACTCCACACAAGTTTTATAAAAATGAGTATACATTTTATATAAAAAGATATACAGCAAGACCACACGATATAAATCCGACATATGAGTATGTGTAATATTCCTTCTGGCTGGTTGTTAGGCCAGCCAGCTCTTTTAAGTTCTGATGATATTAATGAGCACTTCTAAACATTCCACTGTAGTCCTAATACTATATTATGCAGTTTGTAATGCTAGAATCAGGCACTTTGCAATGGAAAAGTAATGCAATGCGTAACGCAACAATCAGGCACTTTTCAATGTAAAAATAATGCAATGCGTAAAGCAACAATCGGGCACTTTGCAATGTAGAAATAATGCAATGCGTAACGCAACAACCAGGTACTTCATTATGCAGAAATAATGCAATGCGTAATACACAGATCAGGTAGTGTGTTATGCAGGAATAATGCAATGCGTGATACACTAATCAGGTAGTTCGTTATGCAGAAACATTGCAATGCGTCATACGACAATCATGTAGTTTGTTATGCAGAAATAATGGCATGCGTTGTACACTAATCAGATAGTTCATTATGCAGGAATAATGCAATGCCTAATACACCAATCAGTTTGAAATGCGGATTGATGCAATGTGTAATATGACAATCAGGTACTTCGTTATGCAGAAATAAGGTCATGCGTAATGCACTCCAGCAACGATCACGGTGCCTTAGGCGGTCTCTCCGCCACTCGTGCTGACTAACAGTCAGCCTCTGTCAACAGTTGCCCCCAACACGGGTATGGTATAAAAAAAGTGCAGCTCCGCACTCCGTCCACGATATGAGCCGAAACAGAGGCTTGCGCTGCCGGAATGAGAGAGAGGCTGAGAGCATCTCCCAACGAGCCCGCACCCCGCCCCAGGCGTCGACACACATTACCTGGGGGTACGACCTCAGTCTCCTCTCCTCTTCCAGCGACTTGTGCCTCCAATGCAATGTTTGTGAATTGGCAATGGCGGGCTAGGGCTGGCGGCTCAGCTCCTCCATGACTGCCGGTCTGGGACGCCACTGCTACGAAGCTTCGCTGAGACTCCTTTAAGCTTTGGGTGCACGATCACCGGGTACTCCTCACGAAGGTCTCAGGCTGCACGAAGAACACGCACAGAGCGTCGCTGGGACTCACTTTAACTCCGGGTGCACAATAACAGGGCAATCCTCCCGAAGGTCTAAAACTGCACAAAGCACATGCACACAGCGTCGCTGAGACTCACTTGGATTCTGGGTGCACAATAACAAGGCAATCCATAAGAAGGTCTCAGGCTGCACAAAGCACACGTACACAGCGTCACTGAGACTCACTTGGATTTCGGGTGCACAATAATAAGGCTATCCTCACGAAGGTCTCAGGCTGCACAAAGCACACGCACACAGCGTTGCTGAGACTCACTTGGATTCCGGTGCACACGATAACAGGACGATCCTCACGGAGGGCTCAGGCTACAAAAAGCACATGCACACAGCATCGCTGAGACTAGCCTGGACTCCAGGTGCGCACGATCTCAGGGCACTCCTTACAAGGGTCTCAGGCTGCAAAAAGCACACGCACGCAGCGTCACTGAGGCTCTCCTAGAAACTTTTGTGTTCCTGAGTTTCCGCAACAGGGAGCCAGCTCATCTCGGGCCCTTGGGAACAAGTTACTTCAGGACACAGCACAACAAAGTCCTTTGAAGAAGGGGGATACAGCACACAACAAAGTCCCTTTAGCCTTTCCTTGGTTAAGGCAGTAAACTGGAGGCCAGCCCCAGAACACACAGCAAGGGTCAGTCCTTTCCTTCAGTCTTTTACAACTATTATTGGCAGAGCATTCGCTTCCATTACCTTATCGAGTGGCCATTTCTTTTTACCTTCAAGTAGTTACTTAGCTGGAGTTTAAAATGAACTACCAACATTATCTTTATCAAGCGGATAGAATCTGACGGATCAAACGTGTTAATTTCACCCATACGTGACTGCTCGGCAAACTAAAAGATAGACGACAGTCGAGAGCAGACTAAAGTACAGCTTGAAACCTTTTCTACCTTCAGTGTGGGTACATGAATTTTTTTCTAATAACGTGGCCCTTACCTCACCGAATTTGCAAGCAAGGTCGTTTGCTGTCCTTCCAGCCACAACGTATTCATCTCTCCCAACATTCCCATTGGGACTTCTCTTTTTTGGCGTTCAGTATTTTTCCTTGTCCAGTCCCCTTGGACCCCTGAAACGTACACTTTTCATGCCCTGAAGAAGGTGACACCCATGAGAAAGGGTGACAGCACCGAAACGCGCGTCGGCGTATTTTTCCTTATTCTTTAATTTCTGAACTGATCCAAATTATCCATATAATTTCTTGGTCGGAACAATTCTTTTTGATATAGATTGAATGTTTTAGTGATGTGTTAAGTATTTTATTAGGTTGTGAATGGGATTTTGAAGGTTTGAGTTGTATGAATGAGGGTTGTCAGGTTGTCCACTCAATTTGTCAAACTGTTGGGGCTATTTGTGTTGTACATATTTTATTGTATAATAATTAAGAATTTTGACATCATATCACTTTTGTTTTGAATATCAACTCAAAAATCAATAAATGTTGTTATAATAATTTACTAGCTTATTTGCTTCCTTTTGCTTATTTGGTCTGGCCTGAGTGATCTGTTAGATTTATTTAACGACTTACTAGCGTATATAGAATTTAGATAGGTGGAGCTCCCTTTTGTTCTATTGGTTATTTTTCCCCTTTTGCTCCATCTCGATCAACCCAGGGGTACCCCCTCTTTACTAGTGATCTTTCCTTCAGTCTCTTCAGTTGTTTCTTCCTTTGCAAAGTTCCTCTTGACCACAAAGTAGCTCCAGTCTTGTTCAATCTTGATCAAGCCATTCTCCAAAGTTCAGGGGCTTCAGCTCTCATAATTATACCCCTCAATGGCTTTGAAGTCTATGTGCTCAGGGGGGCACTGACCCCTGTTCACATTAGTTCTGGGTGCCTCCCTGCCAGTGGCACCTTCTTCCTTTGATTAGTGGGGGTCTGGATTCTCAATCACTCAGCAGGAGACTGGACAATTGTTTTATGGCAGCAACCCAGGCCTCTTCACATCTAGGGGCTACTCCTCCCCTACACTCCAAATGCAGGTCAGCCTGTTGCTGTCTCACCTCCTCCCCTGGGTCAAGACATTCCCCAGATCCTATCGCTTTCAAATCCAGACAGTCAATCCACAACCAGGCAGAGATACACAGAAATGTTAGAGCACAAAAACCCAGTGACTTCTAAAAGAGTGGCTTCTAAACACACAATGCAAAAACCACCTTCATAAAAAGATGTGTTATTACATTGTAAGTTCAGGCATACTACACTTCACCTCTCCATCTTAAGCCTTTGGGAAGATAGGCTGGAAAACATATTATACAGCCTCCCCATTCTGTCCTATTGGCAATATTGCCTTCTAACAGTGAAACAGCAAATGGAAATTATTTCAATGTCAGGACATGGTCCACACATTAGTACATGTTCTACCTTTCACATGCACTGCACCCTGCCCAGGGGGTACCTTGAACCTACCATAGGGGTTACGAAAAAACAGACCTGGTAACATCAAGGCACTCTTTTAGACCAATTACTTGCATAGGATTACTAGTAGAGTAATGTAAAGAACTATTACGCCTTCATTAGTAGTTCTTGTCATGAACTATCATTAAATCCCTGGTGCCATAAAACTTAATATTTATTAATTCCCAAAGGTGAAAACAACCACCCATGTGAAAGGTCACTCAACCAGCTTCTATAGGTAACAAAAAGAAAAAGTGTGAAGAAATGAGAAAGTATCTCACTTGCGCAACACCAGAGGAGCTGATGGCAGGTTCTCACCAGTTTGCTCACGGTTTTATCATCATCGATATCTTTCTCATGAAAATAATTACGTGTCCCATTAAGGAAAGTGAAAAGGGGGGGGGGGTTAAGAGATTTTTAAGGAGCCCAAAACCAAAAAAGACCCGTGAAGTCTTAAAGTAAAATTAGGTCTGGCTCACGTATATAATTCCAATTTCTTTATTCCATTTCGTGAGTCATCCCAAGGTTAAAAACACGGTCATGTTGTGTAACCACATTCAGGAATGGCCAACATGTTTCATTGCCTTATCAAATTTGCGGCAAATTCATCAGAGCATCAAGGGTCTGCATTCACTTCCCTGGACTTTCTCTATTTGAGAAAAGAGTGACTGCAAATATGCCAAAAACATAAAAAAGAAACATGGCTGGTAAGTTCATGAAAGACAACACCTATACCCCACTTCAGACCTCAGAGACAAATATTCTGGCCTAAAAACACCGACCAAAAGGTCCTCGATGTCAATTACCTAATGAGAGCCAAGGGCCCGCATACCAGCTCTCAATTAGTTCAGGGAATCAGTGTTAGTTAAACTTCTTATCCCAATTATAAGCACATCCGTTGCTTGCACCTTTATCTGGAGAAACAAATACACCAAATGAGTGGATTCACGTGTTATACTAAAAATCATCTACCTCTATCAACCATAAATCAAACGGGCTATGTAATGCTCATTCTCATAAAAAGCACCCACAAAGTTAGCCTTGTTCACTGCCTGCCCCTTCGCGATAACTCCTTAACGCCGTCTAGTTATCCAGCAATATACACAAATTTCAAATGCGTTTCATGGAGTCCTTTGTACAAAATGTGCTCGCCATTACCTTAATGCCGACACTGATCTCAATAATCTACTCTCACCGTAGGAGTTCCTAGACTGCACTGTCACTCGTTCAAGGATCGAAGCGCAATGATGCGCGGCCGTCGTTTAAACTGGCAACGCGTACCACAGTCTTCCGTGTTTGGATCGAAAAAGAGGCTGTACACCTGGATCGACCAGACACCACTTTCAGCGGGCCAACAAGGCAGCCATCTTGGAATGGCAAATCTTGTATCAGTCATTTATAAGGTTACTCAACATGTTGAATCTAAAATACACTTGTACTGCCATATATAGAACATTCATAAAAACACCTCCATTCAGGCATCATCACTATTCATTTCAGACAGGTCTATTTAATTTAGAGGACACAGTACAGATGTGTTGTGAAAAAAAGCATGTTGTCAGACTCAAGGATTACCTTTCTATTACAAATTGCTTTTTCCATTTCACAAACAGATGAAATTAGTTTCTCAAGGATGTCATACCGTAAAAATACATAGGGAAGTAGAAATAAGAGTAAAGTAAGAACAGCCTGAATGCACTTAGCTGTCTTAATGTGAATAAAAAGATGATCAACACATGAATAAGAGCAATGTGGCAAACTCTCATTCTTTACCTAGAGATCTTATTCCATTCAATTTGATCATTTAGACCAATTTGATCCACTTTTTCTGAGTAAATCCAACGTGCCTCTTTCAATGCGAGTGTTCTCTCAATCTGATTCGTATCACCCAACACTTTTTCCAGCACCACCCATCTCACTGCCTTATAATTATGTTGGCTATCTTTATAGTGTTGGACCAACCTTGTAGTCAGTTCCCCATTCTTAATGGTACTGAGATGCTCTTGTATCCTCACTTTAATTTTTCTTGTTGGGAGGCCGATGTAATGAAGCCAACACGGACAAGTTATTCTGTAAATAATATTGGTCGAGTTGCAATTACTGAACTTGTTCAAGTACCAAGTTCGTCCATTTTGCAACTGGACACTTGTTGTCTTCTCAGTAAGTTCACAAACTGAGCATCCACCACATGGGTAGTGCCCTGACGGAATGGAGGTATTTATTACTTGTAACGAGGGCCTCGTATGGAAAAGCCTGTCTTTGAGGTTCTGTGCTCTTTTAAACGCAAAACGGGGTGCAGGCATTTGATATTCGTTAGTAGAGAGCAAGGACCAATGCTTCCTAAAGGCCTGGCGGATTTTCGTTGCCAAAGGATCAAAAGTCAACACTATAGGTAAACAGTCATCTCCCTCTTTTGTATTCCTTTCCAGTAACGCCTCCCGAGGGGTATTGTGAGCTCTCTTTCGAGCTCTATTGACAATTTTTCTCGGATATGCCCGCTGGACCAATTTCTCAGTAAGGCTCTCAGACTGTTGCAGAAAGTCAGCAGTCGAAGAGCAGTTCCTACGGTAACGCAGAAACTGTCCTACAGGGAGATTATCCCTCAATGATCTGGGATGAAACGATTGATAGTGTAACAGTGAATTTTTGTTTGTGGGTTTCTGATGAACACTAGAACTTAACCTGTTATCAGTAACCCTGATGTCCAAATCCAAATAAGTCACCATTTCGGTACTCATACTCCACGTGAATTTTAAACAGTCATCACAGTTATTTACCCCTCCAAGAATTCACAAAGATGACTCCGGGTTCCTGTCCATATACAAAGGATATCATCAATATATCGCTTCCAGAGACTAATATGCCTCTGGAAGGGATTTGATGGATGGTGTAAATAATGTTCTTCAAACTGGCCCACATAAATGCAGGCCAGACTCGGTGCAAAAGTAGCACCCATTGAAGTACCGGATATTTGTAAGAACAGGTCATTCTTGTAGGAAAAATAATTGCGAGTTAATGCAATCTCAATGCACTGCAGCACAAAGGATTGGGGTGTGTCATAAAACCAATCCTGTCCCCCAAGAGCGCGTGCTGCTGCCACCAGCGTAGCATCTTGGGGGATACTCGTGTACAAGGATTCAATATCAATGGTCACAAGTATCTGTTGTGACGTATCAAAATCCAAATCTTGAATGGTATTTAAGATATCCGTGGTGCCTTGAACATAAGACAACTGTTTAAGTACTGACTCTCTGTGAAAAAAATCAGCAAACTGGGATAACGGTTCAAGCAGCGAGGAAATCCCCAAAACTATGGGGCGCCCAGGTGGAGGACGTTGTGTCTTATGAATTTTCGGCAAGATGTAAAATGCCAGAGTCCTAGGTTTTGCATTGACTAGAAACTCAGCCTCCTTGCTTGTAATCCAGTTCTTCTCTCCGGCTTGTCCTACCATAGTTGTAATGATCCCTAAAAGCTCAATCGTGGGATCTCTGACTAAGGGTTGACAGTTCTTTTTATCACCTAGTAACCTCAAAACCTCTCTCTCATAGTCCGTGGTGTTCATAAGGACTATGGCCCCACCCTTATCAGCCGATTTTATTATGAGAGAGGTATTTTCTTGTAGGGATTTCATCGCATGCCAGTCATCCTTACTCATATTACTAAATGTTTTTCTCTGCTGTGTTTCCTCAAGCAACTTAATCTCATCCAAGACCTTCCTTTCAAAAACAACAACTTCTGGGCCCACTGCATGATTCGGGGTACAAAAGTGTGAGGGCCGGTGAAGGTTAGTTGAAAAAACTGAAGGGGGATCAGAATCTTTATGAGCAAAGAACTTTTTGATTTTGATTTTTCTCATTGCCTCTTGCAACTCCATTCTGCATTTAAATGAGTCATGATGAGGAGTAGGAACATATCTCAACCCCTTGTTAAGCACTCTCAGTTCTTCTACCGTTAACTGGTAATATGATAAGTTGACTACAATGTTATTTACGTCGGCATCCTGCCCCTGCTCCTGGTTACACGGGGGGAGAATGATTGCCATGTCTGTGGCTGATTCTGACGCGCTCGACCTCGGCCCCTCGAACCTCCCCCTCTGTTTCCTCTTTGAGTTTGAACTAAAAAAGAACGCAGTAAACCTCCCAAGTCCTGATTTGACTGCACCTGGGGATTGAATCTTACCCTCCCTTGTTCAGATGCCTGTGCCCCCTCTTCCTCCTCACTGGAAGTGTTGTCAAACGTCCAGTTTTGGGGGGTACGTCTAGCTTGTACTCGACCTCCCCTCTGATACCTATTCTGTGGTAACTGTTCGCTGCCTTGCTGGTAGTATTTATCTTCAGTATAGGGAAACGCCCACTCGTGTGAATATCTTTCTCAATTTCTCCTTAACCCTTTGATTTTTTGATTAACCCTATAGTTCTTGTATTCATTCAGATCTTCTTGTATCCTCTGGAGCTGCTCTTTTGCGTCTATAATGCTAGAGTCTGCTTTTATACTCTCTTCTAATTCCAGAATCTCTTTTAGAAGTTCCTCACTCAGTCTTTTTGCTGTCTGAATAATTAAAATCAACCAGTCTCTTGTGCATTTATTCGCAATAAAACTCCAATCAATTCTAAACTGCTTATCCTCCAAAAAGATCCTGGGTTCAAATCTTACCAAGAAACTTGAAGGGGCTGCACCAGCTCGATAATATTCAGTCATTAATGCCCCATGTAATGCCACTCTCACTTGCTTCTTTTTTATAAAGCTCAATTTCTCCCATTCTTCTCTTACGGAACCAGTATTGGACAGACAAAAATCAGGAAAAAGTGAGGGACCAGAGCGAATCGCAGCGATCTGATCATCCGTAAAAGCTAAACAGTTCCTATCCATCTAAAAAAAAAAACAAGGTTAACAATCCACTGTTTCAACAGAAAAAAGGTGAAGCACACTGGAAATCTAAATAACAACTCCGCCAGTCTCTAATCCAGAAGATGGGAGGTGTTAAGTCTCTCATTAATCATTTTTTTATATAATAAAAAACTCTGTATGGTTCAAAAAACTCTCACGGCTGAGCCGCCGTACAACATATATATTCAAATTGGGAGTTACAGAGGGAAGATATATACCAGGCCACCCTCCACTCAATCTGTATTACGAAAAAACAGACCTGGTAACATCAAGGCACTCTTTTAGACCAATTACTTGCATAGGATTACTAGTAGGGTAATGTAAAGAACTATTACGCCTTCATTAGTAGTTCTTGTCATGAACTGTCATTAAATCCCTGGTGCCATAAAACTTAATATTTATTAATTCCCAAAGGTGAAAACAACCAACCATGTGAAAGGTCACTCAACCAGCTTCTATAGGTAACAAAAAGAAAAAGTGTGCAGAAATGAGAAAGTATCTCACGTGCGCAACACCAGAGGAGCTGCTGGCAGGTTCTCACCAGTTTGCTCACGGTTTTATCATCATCGATATCTTTCTCATGAAAATAATTACGTGTCCCATTAAGGAAAGTGAAAAAAGGGGGGGGGGGGTTAAGAGATTTTTTAAGCAGCCCAAAACCAAAAAAGACCCGTGAAGTCTTAAAGTAAAATTAGGTCTGGCTCACGTATATAATTCCAATTTCTTTATTCCATTTCGTGAGTCAACCCAAGGTTAAAAACACGGTCATGTCATGTAACCACATTCAGGAATGGCCAACATGTTTCATTGCCTTATCAAATTTGCGGCAAATTCATCAGGGCATCAAGGGTCTGCATTCACTTCCCTGGACTTTCTCTATTTGAGAAAAGAGTGACTGCAAATATGCCAAAAACATAAAAAAGAAACATGGCTGGTATGTTCATGAAAGACAACACCTATATCCCACTTCAGACCTCAGAGACAAATATTCTGGCCTAAAAACACCGACCAAAAGGTCCTCGATGTCAATTACCTAATGAGAGCCAAGGGCCCGCATACCAGCTCTCAATTAGTTCAGGGAATCAGTGTTAGTTACACTTCTTATCCCAATTATAAGCACATCCGTTGCTTGCACCTTTATCTGGAGAAACAAATACACCAAATGAGTGGATTCACGTGTTATACTAAAAATCATCTACCTCTACCAACCATAAATCAAACGGGCTATGTAATGCTCATTCTCATAAAAAGCACCCACAAAGTTAGCCTTGTTCACTGCCTGCCCCTTCGCGATAACTCCTTAACGCCGTCTAGTTATCCGGCAATATACACAAATTTCAAATGCGTTTCATGGAGTCCTTTGTACAAAATGCGCTCGCCATTACCTTAATGCCGACACTGATCTCAATAATCTACTCTCACCGTAGGAGTTCCTAGACTGCACTGTCACTCTTTCAAGGATCGAAGCGCAATGATACGCGGCCGTCATTTAAACCGGCAACGCGTACCACAGTCTTCCGTGTTTGGATCGAAAAAAAGGCTGTACACCTGGATCGACCAGACACCACTTTCAGCGGGCCAACAAGGCAGCCATCTTGGAATGGCAAATCTTGTATCAGTCATTTATAAGGTTACTCAACATGTTGAATCTAAAATACACTCGTACTGCCATATACAGAACATTCATAAAAACACCTCCATTCAGACATCATCACTATTCATTTCAGACAGGTCTATTTAATTTAGAGGACACAGTACAGATGTGTTGTGAAAATAAGCATGTTGTCAGACTCAATGATTACCTTTCTATTACAAATTACTTTTTCCATTTCACAAACAGATGAAATTAGTTTCTCAAGGATGTCATACCTGAAAAATACATAGGGAAGGAGAAATAAGAGTAAAGTAAGAACAGCCTAAATGCACTTAGCTGTCTTAATGTGAATAAAAAGATGATCAACACATGAGAAAGAGCAATGTGGCAAACTCTCATTCTTTACCTAGAGATCTTATTCCATTCAATTTGATCATTTAGACCAATTTGATCCACTTTTTCTGAGTAAATCCAACGTGCCTCTTTCAATGCGAGTGTTCTCTCAATCTGATTCATATCACTCAACACTTTTTCCAGCACCACCCATCTCACTGCCTTATAATTATGTTGGCTATCTTTATAGTGTTGGACCAACCTCGTAGTCATTTCCCCATTCTTGATGGTACTGAGATGCTCTTGTATCCTCACTTTAATTTTTCTTGTTGGGATGCCAATGTAATGAAGCCAACACGGACAAGTTAATCTGTAAATAATATTGGTCGAGTTGCAATTACTGAACTTGTTCAAGTACCAAGTTCGTCCATTTTGCAACTGGACACTTGTTGTCTTCTCAGTAAGTTCACAAACTGAGCATCCACCACATGGGTAGTGCCCTGACGGAATGGAGGTATTTATTACTTGTAACGAGGGCCTCGTATGGACAAGCCTGTCTTTGAGGTTCTGTGCTCTTTTAAACGCAAAACGGGGTGTAGGCATTTGATATTCGTTAGTAGAGAGCAAGGACCAATGCTTCCTAAAGGCCTGGCGGATTTTCGTTGCCAAAGGATCAAAAGTCAACACTATAGGTAAACAGTCATCTCCCTCTTTTGTATTCCTTTCCAGTAACGCCTCCCGAGGGGTATTGTGAGCTCTCTTTCGAGCTCTATTGACAATTTTTCTCGGATATGCCCGCTGGACCAATTTCTCAGTAAGGCTCTCAGACTGTTGCAGAAAGTCAGCAGTCGAAGAGCAGTTCCTACGGTAACACAGAAACTGTCCTACAGGGAGATTATCCCTCAATGATCTGGGATGAAACGATTGATAGTGTAACAGTGAATTTTTGTTTGTGGGTTTCTGATGAACACTAGAACTTAACCTGTTATCAGTAACCCTGATGTCCAAATCCAAATAAGTCACCATTTCGGTACTCATGCTCCACGTGAATTTTAAACAGTCATCACAGTTATTTAACCATTCCAAGAATTTACAAAAATGACTCCGGGTTCCTGTCCATATACAAAGGATATCATCAATATATCGCTTCCAGAGACTAATATGCCTCTGGAAGGGATTTGATGGATGGTGTAAATAATGTTCTTCAAACTGGCCCACATAAATGCAGGCCAGACTCGGTGCAAAAGTAGCACCCATTGAAGTACCGGATATTTGTAAGAACAGGTCATTCTTGTAGGAAAAATAATTGCGAGTTAATGCAATCTCAATGCACTGCATCACAAAGGATTGGGGTGTGTCATAAAACCAATCCTGTCCCCCAAGAGCGCGTGCTGCTGCCACCAGCGTAGCGTCTTGGGGGATACTCGTGTACAAGGATTCAATATCAATGGTCACAAGTATCTGTTGTGACGTATCAAAATCCAAATCTTGAATGGTATTTAAGATATCCGTGGTGTCTTGAACATAAGACAACTGTTTAAGTACTGACTCTCTGTGAAAAAAATCAGCAAACTGGGATAACGGTTCAAGCAGCGAGGAAATCCCCAAAACTATGGGGCGCCCAGGTGGAGGACGTTGTGTCTCATGAATTTTCGGCAAGATGCAAAATGCCGTAGTCCTAGGTCTTGTATTGACTAGAAACTCAGCCTCCTTGCTTGTAATCCAGTTCTTCTCTCCGGCTTGTCCTACCATAGTTGCAATGATCCCTAAAAGCTCAATCGTGGGATCTCTGACTAAGAGTTGACAGTTCTTTTTATCACCTAGTAACCTCAAAACCTCTCTCTCATAGTCCGTGGTGTTCATAAGGACTATGGCCCCACCCTTATCAGCCGATTTTATTGTGAGAGAGGTATTTTCTTGTAGGGATTTCATCGCATGCCAGTCATCCTTACTCATATTACTAAATGTTTTTCTCTGCTGTGTTTCCTCAAGCAACTTAATCTCATCCAAGACCTTCCTTTCAAAAACAACAACTTCTGGGCCCACTGCATGATTCGGGGTACAAAAGTGTGAGGGCCGGTGAAGGTTAGTTGAAAAAACTGAAGGGGAATCAGAATCTTTATGAGCAAAGAACTTTTTGATTTTGATTTTTCTCATTGCCTCTTGCAACTCCATTCTGCATTTAAATGAGTCATGATGAGGAGTAGGAACATATCTCAACCCCTTGTTAAGCACTCTCAGTTCTTCTACCGTTAACTGGTAATATGATAAGTTGACTTAAATGTTATTTACGTCGGCATCCTGCCCCTGCTCCTGGTTACACGGGGGAGAATGATTGCCATGTCTGTGGCTGATTCTGACACGCTCGACCTCGGCCCCTTGAACCTCCCCCTCTGTTTCTTCTTTGAGTTTGAACTAAAAAAGAACGCAGTAAACCTCCCAAGTCCTGATTTGACTGCACCTGGGGATTGAATCTTACCCTCCCTTGTTCAGATGCCTGTGCCCCCTCCTCCTCCTCACTGGGAGTGTTGTCAAACGTCCAGTTTTGGGGGGTACGTCTAGCTTGTACTCGACCTCCCCTCTGATACCTATTCTGTGGTAACTGTTCGCTGCCTTGCTGGTAGTATTTATCTTCAGTATAGGGAAACACCCACTCGTGTGAATATCTTTCTCAATTTCTCCTTAACCCTTTGATTTTTTGATTAACCCTATAGTTCTTGTATTCATTCAGATCTTCTTGTATCATCTGGAGCTGCTCTTTTGCGTCTATAATGCTAGAGTCTGCTTTTATACTCTCTTCTAATTCCAGAATCTCTTTTAGAAGTTCCTCACTCAGTCTTTTTGCTGTCTGAATGATTAAAATCAACCAGTCTCTTGTGCATTTATTCGCAATAAAACTCCAATCAATTCTAAACTGCTTATCCTCCAAAAAGATCCTGGGTTCAATCCTCACCAAGAGACTTGAAGGGGCTGCACCAGCTCGATAATATTCAGTCAATCATGCCCCATGTAATGCCACTCTCACTTGCTTCTTTTTTATAAAGCTCAATTTTTCCCATTCTTCTCTTACGGAACCAGTATTGGAGAGACAAGAATCAGGAAAAAGTGAGGGACCAGAGCGAATCGCAGCGATCTGATCATCCGTAAAAGCTAAACAGTTCCTATCCATCTAAAAAAAAAAAACAAGGTTAACAATCCACTGTTTCAACAGAAAAAAGGTGAAGCACACTGGAAATCTAAATAACAACTCCGCCAGTCTCTAATCCAGAAGATGGGAGGTGTTAAGTCTCTCATTAATCATTTTTTTATATAATAAAAAACTCCGTATGGTTCAAAAAACTCTCACGGCTGAGCCGCCGTACAACATATATATTCAAATTGGGAGTTACAGAGGGAAGATATATACCAGGCCACCCTCCACTCAATCTGTATTACAAAAAAACAGACCTGGTAACATCAAGGCACTCTTTTAGACAAATTACTTGCATAGGATTACTAGTAAGGTAATGTAAAGAACTATTACGCCTTCATTAGTAGTTCTTGTCATGAACTGTCATTAAATCCCTGGTGCCATAAAACTTAATATTTATTAATTCCCAAAGGTGAAAACAACTGACCATGTGAAAGGTCACTCAACCAGCTTCTATAGGTAACAAAAAGAAAAAGTGTGAAGAAATGAGAAAGTATCTCACGTGCGCAACACCAGACGAGCTGCTGGCAGGTTCTCACCAGTGTGCAGACGGTTTTATCATCATCGATATCTTTCTCATGAAAATAATTACGTGTCCCATTAAGGAAAGTGAAAAAAAGGGGGGGGGGGTTAAGAGATTTTTTAAGCAGCCCAAAACCAAAAAAGACCCGTGAAGTCTTAAAGTAAAATTAGGTCTGGCTCACGTATATAATTCCAATTTCTTTATTCCATTTCCTGAGTCATCCCAAGGTTAAAAACACGGTCATGTCATGTAACCACATTCAGGAATGGCCAACATGTTTCATTGCCTTATCAAATTTGCGGCAAATTCATCAGGGCATCAAGGGTCTGCATTCACTTCCCTGGACTTTCTCTATTTGAGAAAAGAGTGACTGCAAATATGCCAAAAACATAAAAAAGAAACATGGCTGGTAAGTTCATGAAAGACAACACCTATACCCCACTTCAGACCTCAGAGACATATATTCTGGCCTAAAAACACCGACCAAAAGGTTCTCGATGTCAATTACCTAATGAGAGCCAAGGGCCCTCATACCAACTCTCAATTAGTTCAGTGAATTAGTGTTAGTTACACTTCTTATCCCAATTATAAGCACATCCGTTGCTTGCACCTTTATCTGGAGAAACAAATACACCAAATGAGTGGATTCACGTGTTATACTAAAAATCATCTACCTCTACCAACCATAAATCAAACGGGCTATGTAATGCTCATTCTCATAAAAAGCACCCACAAAGTTAGCATTGTTCACTGCCTGCCCCTTCGCGATAACTCCTTAACGCCGTCTAGTTATCCGGCAATATACACGAATTTCAAATGCGTTTCATGGAGTCCTTTGTACAAAATGCGCTCGCCATTACCTTAATGCCGACACTGATCTCAATATTCTACTCTCACCGTAGGAGTTCCTAGACTGCACTGTCACTCGTTCCAGGATCGAAGCGCAATGATACGCGGCCGTCATTTAAACCGGCAACGCGTACCACAGTCTTCCGTGTTTGGATCGAAAACGAGGCTGTATACCTGGATCGACCAGACACCACTTTCAGCGGGCCAACAAGGCGGCCATCTTGGAATGGCAAATCTTGTATCAGTCATTTATAAGGTTACTCAACATGTTGAATCTAAAATACACTCGTACTGCCATATACAGAACATTCATAAAAACACCTCCATTCAGACATCATCACTATTCATTTCAGACAGGTCTATTTAATTTAGAGGACACAGTACAGATGTGTTATGAAAAAAAGCGTGTTGTCAGACTCAAGGATTACCTTTCTATTACAAATTACTTTTTCCATTTCACAAACAGATGAAATTAGTTTCTCAGGGTTGTCATACCTTAAAAATACATAGGGAAGGAGAAATAAGAGTAAAGTAAGAACAGCCTGAATGCACTTAGCTGTCTTAATGTGAATAAAAAGATGATCAACACATGAAAAAGAGCAATGTGGCAAACTCTCATTCTTTACCTAGAGATCTTATTCCATTCAATGTGATCATTTAGACCAATTTGATCCACTTTTTCTGAGTAAATCCAACGTGCCTCTTTCAATGCGAGTGTTCTCTCAATCTGATTCGTATCACCCAACACTTTTTCCAGCACCACCCATCTCACTGCCTTATAATTATGTTGGCTATCTTTATAGTGTTGGACCAACCTCGTAGTCAGTTTCCCATTCTTGATGGTACTGAGATGCTCTTGCATCCTCACTTTAATTTTTCTTGTTGTGAGGCCGATGTAATGAAGCCCACACGGACAACTTAATCTGTAAACAATATTGGTCGAGTTGCAATTACTGAACTTGTTCAAGTACCAAGTTCGTCCATTTTGCAACTGGACACTTGTTGTCTTCTCAGTAAGTTCACAAACTGAGCATCCACCACATGGGTAGTGCCCTGACGGAATGGAGGTATTTATTACTTGTAACGAGGGCCTCGTATGAACAAGCCTGTCTTTGAGGCTCTGTGCTCTTTTAAACGCAAAACGAGGTGCAGGCATTTGATACTCGTTAGTAGAGAGCAAGGACCAATGCTTCCTAAAGGCCTGGCGGATTTTCGTTGCCAAAGGATCAAAAGTCAACACTATAGATAAACAGTCATCTCCCTCTTTTGTATTCCTTTCCAGTAACGCCTCCCGAGGGGTATTGTGAGCTCTCTTTTGAGCTCTATTGACAATTTTTCTCGGATATGCCCGCTGGACCAATTTCTCAGTAAGGCTCTCAGACTGTTCCAGAAAGTCAGCAGTCGAAGAGCAGTTCCTACGGTATCGCAGAAACTGTCCTACGGGGAGATTATCCCTCAATGCTCTTGGGATGAAACGATTGATAGTATAACAGTGAATTTTTGTTTGTGGGTTTCTAATGAACACTAGAACTTAACCTGTTATCAGTAACCCTGATGTCCAAATCCAAGTAAGTCACCATTTCGGTACTCATACTCCACGTAAATTTTAAACAGTCATCACAGTTCTTTAACCATTCCAAGAATTCACAAAGATGACTCCGGGTACTGTCCATATACAAAGGATATCATCAATATACCGCTTCCAGAGACTAATATGCCTCTGGAAGGGATTTGATGGATGGTGTAAATAATGTTCTTCAAACTGGCCCACATAAATGCAGGCCAGACTCGGTGCAAAAGTAGCACCCATTGAAGTACCGGATATTTGTAAGAACAGGTTATTCTTTTAGGAAAAATAATTGCGAGTTAATGCAATCTCAATGCACTGCATCACAAAGGATTGGGGTGTGTCATAAAACCAATCCTCTCCCCCAAGAGCGCGCCTGCTGCTGCCACCAGCGTAGCGTCTTGGGGGATACTCGTGTACAAGGATTCAATATCAATGGTCACAAGTATCTGTTGTGACGTATCAAAATCCAAATCTTGAATGGTATTTAAGATATCCGTGGTGTCTTGAACATAAGACAACTGTTTAAGTACTGACTCTCTGAGAAAAAAATCAGCAAACTGGGAAAACGGTTCAAGCACCGAGGAAATCCCGGACACTATGGGGCGCCCAGGTGGAGGACGTTTTGTCTTATGAATTTTCTGCAAGATGTAAAATGCCGGAGTCCTAGGTTTTGTATTGACTAGAAACTCAGCCTCCTTGCTTGTAATCCAGTTCTTCTCTCTGGCTTGTCACATTAAGACAGCTAAGTGCATTCAGGCTGTTCTTACTTTACTCTTATTTCTCCTTCCCTATGTATTTTTAAGGTATGACATCCCTGAGAAACTAATTTTATCTGTTTGTGAAATGGAAAAAGTAATCTGTCATAGAAAGGTGTTCCTTGAGTCTGACAACACGCTTTTTTTCACAACACATCTGTACTGTGTCCTCTAAATTAAATAGACCTGTCTGAAATGAATAGTGATGATGTCTGAATGGAGGTGTTTATATGAATGTTCTGTATATGGCAGTACGAGTGTATTTTAGATTCAACATGTTGAGTAACCTTATAAATGACTGATACAAGATTTGCCATTCCAAGATGGCCGCCTTGTTGGCCCGCTGAAAGTGGTGTCTGGTCGATCCAGGTGTACAGCCTCGTTTTCGATCCAAACACGGAAGACTGTGGTACGCGTTGCCGGTTTAAATGACGGCCGCGTATCATTGCGCTTCTATCCAGAACGAGTGACAGTGCAGTCTAGGAACTCCTACGGTGAGAGTAGATTATTGAGATCAGTGTCGGCATTAAGGTAATGGCGAGCGCATTTTGTACAAAGGACTCCATGAAACGCATTTGAAATTCGTGTATATTGCCGGATAACTAGACGGCGTTAAGGAGTTATCGCGAAGGGGCAGGCAGTGAACAATGCTAACTTTGTGGGTGCTTTTTATGAGAATGAGCATTACATAGCCCGTTTGATTTATGGTTGATAGAGGTAGATGATTTTTAGTATAACACGTGAATCCACTCATTTGGTGTATTTGTTTCTCCAGATAAAGGTGCAAGCAACGGATGTGCTTATAATTGGGATAAGAAGTGTAACTAACACTGATTCTCTTAACTAATTGAGAGCTGGTATGCGGGCTCTTGGCTCTCATTAGGTAATTGACATTGAGGACCGTTTGGTCGGTGTTTTTAGGCCAGAATATTTGTCTCTGAGGTCTGAAGTGGGATATAGGTGTTGTCTTTCATGAACTTACCAGCCATGTTTCTTTTTTATGTTTTTTGCATATTTGCAGTCACTCTTTTCTCAAATAGAGAAAGTCAAGGGAAGTGAATGCAGACCCTTGATGCCCTGATGAATTTGCCGCAAATTTGATAAGGCAATGAAACATGTTGGCCATTCCTGAATGTGGTTACATGACATGACCGTGTTTTTAACCTTGGAATGACTCACGAAATGGAATAAAGAAATTGGAATTATATACGTGAGCCAGACCTAATTTTACTTTAAGACTTCACGGGTCTTTTTTGGTTTTGGGCTGCTTAAAAAATCTCTTAAACCCCCCCCCCCCCCCCTTTTTTTCACTTTCCTTAATGGGACACGTAATTATTTTCATGAGAAAGATATCGATGATGATAAAACCGTGAGCAAACTGGTGAGAACCTGCCAGCAGCTCCTCTGGTGTTGCGCATGTGAGATACTTTCTCATTTCTTCACACTTTTTCTTTTTGTTACCTATAGAAGCTGGTTGAGTGACCTTTCACATGGTTGGTTGTTTTCACCTTTGGGACTTAATAAATATTAAGTTTTATGGCACCAGGGATTTAATGATAGTTCATGACAAGAACTACTAATGAAGGCGTAATAGTTCTTGACATTACCCTACTATTAATCCTATGCAAGTAATTGGTCTAAAAGAGTGCCTTGATGTTACCAGGTCTGTTTTTTCGTAATACAGATTTAGTGGAGGGTGGCCTGGTATATATCTTCCCTCTGTAACTCCCAATTTGAATATACCTACCTATGATGTGCATAGAAAAGGAAGGGTAAGGTCTGGCAAGTGGGTGCACTTGTCAGAACAACATGGCAGTTTAACAAATTGCGCGCAGGCACTGCAATGGCAGGCCTGAGTTCCCTTCTTAAGGCTACTGGTGTGGTTGACACAAGTAGTGCTGCAGGCCCACTAGTAGCACTTGCATTACCAGCCCTGGCACACAAAGTACACTTTACAAGGGTCTTTACTAGTAAGGCAAAAATACCAATCATGGACAACCAATTACCATTATACTTTATACTGGGAGCACTTGCACTTTGACACTGATCAGCAGTGGCAAAGGGCCCAAAGCAAATAAGTTGGCAACACCATGTCAGAAAAAAGGGCTAGGGGGAAAGAAAAAAGTGTAGAGAACTTTAACCAAAAAGGGCCAAGTCCTACACCCCTGATCAGCTAGGCTAGCTTGAATCCAGTGGCACAGCAAGCAAGGAACCCACATCTGGGCATATCCATCCCAGTTAGGCTGAAAAATACTGCGGCAACAAATGATGGACAGAATGCTGAATGAATCAAACATTCAACCCAGGCAAGAAATCTATCATTCTTTTGCTCACTACACCACCCCAGTTTGGACTTAGTCATGTGCAAATTAGTCTTGAACCTGCTCCTCATGGAAACAGTCCAGCCCGAATTGCCAAGCCAGGTCCTCCCTCACCAGAAAACAGAAAAAAATCATCCTGTTTCAGAGTAACATCACTCATCAGCCAGACTAGCTTGAATCCAGTGGCACAGTAAGCAAGGTACCCATTTCTGGGCATACCCATACCACTTAGGGTGAAAAGTGCAGAGACAACAAATGATGGACGGAATGCTGAATGAATCAAACATTCATCTCCAGTAAAGAGATCGGAGTTAAACCCATCGTTCTTTGGCTCACTACGCCACCCCTTTTTGAAACCAGTCATATGCAAATCAGTCTGAACCCTGATCCTCATGGGAACAGTCCAGCCAAAACTGCCAAGCCAGGTCCTCCTTAGTGGTTGTTAAATGTGGGGAACATAGCCATGTTTGAAAATAAATTAGTTTCTACAATCTGTTACCTGTAAGGATTACTACAAATTAAAACAATATTATGACAAATGTGAATGTCTTAAGTGTTATCTCTCTTTCTCTTTTTATGTATTTGTTTTAGATGGATTTTTCCATTTTGGATTTTATTGATTTATTGATGTGAGATTATATTTATTGCCAAAACAACAGTTGATGGACAGAATGCAGAACAATGTCATACATTCACCCCAGTATAGAGATCTGGGCCTAAATCCACAGTTTTTGTGCTCA
This sequence comes from Triturus cristatus, assembly GCF_964204655.1. Lineage (NCBI taxonomy): Eukaryota > Metazoa > Chordata > Amphibia > Caudata > Salamandridae > Triturus > Triturus cristatus. The sequence goes on from NC_140594.1 coordinate 464,305,226, forward strand.
CCATGCCATTCCAGTTTGAACCCAGCCATATGCAAATCAGTCTTGACCCTGTGCCTCATGGGAACAGTCCAGCCCGAACTGCCAAGCCAGGTCCTCCCTGGACTGGAAACAAGCATCCTAGGACCGTTTCGGGGTTTCACCCCTCTTCAGCCAGGATAGCTTGGTTCCAGTCAGATTCAAATTTCGTGATTTAAAGTTGCTTTTTCAATATTTGGCTCTTTCATGACTGGTTGTATGAACGTGAGGTGAACTGAAACAGTTGTTGACAGTTGTTGTGTGATTAGTGATCTCCAAGTAAAATCATTTGAGGCTAACAATAAGATAAAAACAAATATATATGATAATTCTAAATCACGATAATAAAAAAGTGTTCTCATAAATCATTTAAAATGCATAACATTTCCTCAGTTTGATAGCAGCAACAGTATAACTGTCTACAGCAGTGCAGGTTTCAGGCAAAACTAAATTTGTCCATTCATCTTTCTAAGGTTCATAGAAAGAGAAGCAGGGCACTAAATAATGACACAACCTTTTATTAAGGGGTCGATTCCGATCCTGGATTTTTTTTCCCGTACGACTCGTATCCGTATTTTTTTACGTACAAATCGCACAAGTCCCGTACAAATGGCGAAGTACGATTCGTACGTGAAAAATACATACGAATCGCCTCGGGAAAAGTCTACGAGACGTCCCGGACAGTTTTACAAACAAATCGTAAAACTGAAGTCCGAGCGCGCAAGTTCGATCCATACCGCCCGTCCGAAAACACAAGCGCATGGAAAAGGCCCCGTACGGATCGAACTTTGTACGACCCCTACCCCGAGTACACATGTGCCCGGGGTACGAGTCGTATGGCCCCCCCAGCCTCCCACCCCTCCCGCGTACGTCCGCACTGTACCCCCCACCCCCCGTATGTACGGACCGTACCCCACCCCGTATGTACGGACCGTACCCCCACCTGCGTATATCCGCTCCATACCCCAGGTGTACCCCAATCCTCACGTATGTACGGTCCGTACATACGTGAGGATTGGGTACGCCTGGGGTATGGTGCGGACATACGCGGGTGGGGGCTACGCCTGGGGTACCGTTCGGACATACGTGGTGGGGGGTACACCTGGGGTACAGTGCGAACATACACGGGTCGGGGGTACGCCTTGGGTACGGTGCGGACATACGCGGGTGGGGGGTACGGTCTGTACAAACGGGGGGTGGGGGTACGGTCCATACATACGGGGTGGGGGGTACGGTCCGTACACACAAGGGGTACGGTCCGTACATATACAATGTTGGGGTACGCACCGTACATGATGACACGTACGATATGGGTGATGGCGTGTACATCGCGTAGCGGGCCCCCTTTTCCTCGTGCATCGCAGCGTACTTAGCTTTTCCGGCACTTTTTGGCTCCCGTAAAAATATAGCCGTGCGGAGTGCTGTAGGTACAAATCGTACTTGCTGGTCCATAAAACGCTTCCTGACTCCGTACGGACGTCGCGTACGCGCTGTCCTGGATCAGACTTGTATGTATTGTTTAGCCGTACTGTGTTTTTTACGATTCGTACGGAAATAGTATTTCTGTACGAATCGTACTTGCTGGTTTGTACGGTGGAATTCCCGGGTACGAATCGTACGGAGAAAACGCTCCGTACGACCATTCGTACCCGGGTTTTACAGGATCGGAATCGGCCCCTAAGTGTTAAGAAGTGGTTAAAGTTGTTGGTGTGTACTATGTAGTCATTAGTATACGAAGCTATACACTTTCCGGGAATCCAGCCTGCTTTTACTCATTTTAGAAGTAAATACTACAACTTATTTGTAGAATAAAAGATAACCACCTTTTATTCTTCATCAATGCAAATAACTTATATTGCCTTAAGCTCGAATGATACTCCTACATGCAGGTTATGCTTGGACATTTTTCTTAACATAAATAGTAATGATAAAATGGTACAGCTTTTAAATAATATAAGATGAGATATAAGTAAATCTACCTTTGATTACTTAAATCTTTTCTTACAAGATGACTGATCCTGAGGCAAAGTGTGTTCTTACCTCAATTTTAATCTACCTCACCGCTTTGATTAAGGGTACTACCAACAGGAAATGAGTGTTGGACCTTGGAACACTTTTTTCTAACAGCTTTGGAATAAGCCAGCAGGCCCACCTCTTGTTTATTAAACATACTCTATTTATGTGTGTTTTATGATGTGCATGGACCCCAAGGTCATTTCTTCAAACCACTGCTAGTGCGTGGTGGGGGAGGAGGGACAAAGAGGAATCAGGAAGAGTGAAAAAGTTAAACGCACCCCAAAAACTACCTAAATACTTGCAACATTCTACATAAGAAAGTTCTGTTTGGCTGAATGAATTATGCAAAACAGAAAATAGTTGTTCCCTACCACATTCTCTCATTATCAATTTTCCAAAATTGAATTTTAGTTCTTGATATTCCAATAAAAAAAGTGCCAAAATCTGCGTATTGCTGTACCTGTCTGTTCCCATGGAGTAAGGCTCCTAATAATAATACAATGAAGCACAGGGACTGCTTGTCTGATAGTACCAACCCAATTAAGGCAGTTTTATCAAACTGCACATGTGTTTGGAAAGTATCTTCTGCAGCTTCGAAGGAAAGCTTAATATCTAATAAATATAAACATACCATTATTAGAAAAATTGAAAAAGAGACAGTCTGAGTCACTAAGATAGACATGTATTAGCACACAAACTGTCAAGGCTATGTTTTGAAATAAAGAGAAAGATTTGGGAAGCCACATTTTGGTAAAATAGGCATGCCATGGAATTTTTTGGAGTGTCCTGCGTCTCCAATTTTTGCCACATATTTAAAAACGTATTTTCCATGTTTAATCAAAGGATACATCTAATTCTTAATAGCGACTGATGTTAATGCTGCCCTGCTCCTTTTCATTGATATGGTTATTAAAATCTGCTTCGGTCATGAAAGAGGAGGTACTCAGTTTTAGAAACAAGAGCTCCACTGTCTCTTTACAAAAAACGTGTTTTGAGGCTATGTAGGTGTAAAGCATATGCAGGGCTCAAAAAATAGTCCTCTGCAAAAAAGATGGAAGAAATTTGAGCGCTGATCACAGGGGCCGTCACGGTGCCTTGGCAGCTGCTTTGGTAATTTCTGTGACTCAGTAGATCACCTGTTTCTGTGGAAGAAACTAAACATTTAAAATACACTTTGGGTTTACTATCAAGTATTCAGTTGGGCCCATATTGAGGGGAATTTCAAAGAGTGCCCGACAAAAACCCTATTCAGAACATACACAAGTAGGGGTGTGTGCTGGTACATGAATGTCTTGAATGCACTTCTAACCGGCAGGACCACTTCCTCGAGGCGTGCGGCACCCGCTTCTTTCTAAGGAATCATCAGATCAACAGTACGACCGAGGGGGACAAGCAAGATTACAGACAAGACCTACCTGCTGCCCTGCTGATCCATCCGCCGTGAGGGGAACAGCTAGTGCTGCGGGGATATCCAACTGCCATCGCCCTGTTTGCGGACGCCTCCGCTATCGCCGTGAGGGGAACAGCGCACCGGAACATCATTTCCCGGCACCACTGGCGAGCGGCGCTCGCGGTGACGACACCTGGCAGCGCCGGACCACTACATAGGCCGCCAGGTGTCAACGCAGCGCGGGACGCTTTGTACTAGACCTACCTGCTGCCCTGCTGATCCATCCGCCGTGAGGGGAACGGCTAGTGCTGCGGGGATATCCAACTGCCATCGCCCTGTTTGCGGACGCCTCCGCTATCGCCGTGAGGGAAACGGCGCACCGGAACATCATTTCCCGGCACCACTGGCGAGCGGCGCTCGCGGTGACGACACCTGGCAGCGCCGGACCACTACATAGGCCGCCAGGTGTCAACGCAGCGCGGGACGCTTTGTACTAGACCTACCTGCTGCCCTGCTGATCCATCCGCCGTGAGGGGAACGGCTAGTACTGCGGGGATATCCAACTGCCATCGCCCTGTTTGCGGACGCCTCCGCTATCGCCGTGAGGGGAACGGCGCACCGGAACATCATTTCCCGGCACCACTGGCGAGCAGCGCTCGCGGTGACGACACCTGGCAGCGCCGGACCACTACATAGGCCGCCAGGTGTCAACGCAGCGCGGGACGCGCGCGGGCCGCACCCGGGCAAAGCCCGGGCCAAGGGCGGGCCCGTCCTTGCCCGTCAGGGACCGTCAGAGGCCGGGCAGGGCCACCCCACTGACATCATCGCAGCTGGAAATAGCAGCAACCAAGGAACTGTGTCACAAGCCTGATACGCATTTCAAATCCCCGACTCATCTTATGTGTTTGAATCGGTTGACTTTCTGAACTACAAGATTACCAGTATCTCCCCTCACAGCTCTGTGTTAGTTAACACCTAAGGGAATTACTGTAATAACTTGCGCGATTGTGTGTATTTTACACTTTGTTTGTAACCATGAAACGCAATGGTAAAAATCCTAGCCTATCTACTTCACGGCCAACAACTAGGCAACAGACTACAACTGCGCAACCCCTCCCAAGCTTGACAGCTATTGACAAAATGCTGCAGCAGACAATTGGAGCCGTGGCCTCGGCCATAGAAAACACAGAGCGGCGTTTATCAATTACTCCTGCAATTCTCCCCCCTTCCCAAATAGTGGAGGATGTGTCAATTGCTACAACCAACGCCCTTTATCTTAATTCCTCTTTTATTTGTTCCTTCGCTGACCTACCCTGCGCACAGCCCACTACCAGCGATACGCACGCCTTCCAGGTTCCCAACTCTCCACTCCACCTTCCTCCTAATAAGGCTCCTGCGACTCGTATTGTAGCCAAGAAACCTAGGGTTGGGAAGAATAAAACACTAAGGAAAAACAAGCCTCCAATTAATTCCTCTGCATCGATTGATACTCCTTCTACTTTGTCCCCCACGCAGGCTCCTCTGTGGGCCACTCACATGATTTTAGATCTCCAGGCCCATATTGAACATCTACTTGGTTCCCATTTTAAATCCCTCCTGTCTAGATTGGACAGATTGGTTTCTACCATCAACAACGCCGGCTTTGGTAAAACCAAGCCGTCCACAGACTCCACAAACTTCCCCCCCTGTCCTGCTCTTGCCGATGACAACGTCTCCGCCGCCACTGAAACCTCCTCTGCTCCCCCTCAAATAGCTGACATGATTGTTCCCGCTACAACTATTTCTCTGACTAGGGCCATAGACCCAGAAAGTTTCAGAACACAGAGGGAGGTTACCAATGCGGGGGAAAAATGTCCAGACAATCAAGCTAGAGAGCATAGAAACACTTCTACTGAGGGACTTAACACCGCACTACCCTGCATTGACTTGCCACCTGAATCTCTCCCGTATGTTGTTGTGCTTGCTGGTGTTCCCCCCCTACCTAAAGGGAAGAACGAGGATTTTCCGGAACTAAAAAACAAATGTATGCACTGGTTCAACTTAAACAGCCCCCTCCCTTATAACATCTCTGGAGAAGTTCTGGGTGTTCGGAGATTAGATTGGATTGGGCCTACTCCTAAGTCCATCATAGGAAATTGTGTCATTGTCAATTTTAGACTTCCACTTGCTGTAAATTATATCTGCAACAGGACACCCCTTAGACCTAACACTCAAATCATCCCATTGCATCTGTCATACTTCTATCCAGCCCCACAGCATAGAGTAGGGCAGACCAGGGGTGTAAGTTGGGCGGGGGGCCAAAATAAATTGTACGCTAGATCAGTGGAAGAGACCCAGAATATGCCCTTGTTGTCACTCTTTGCCCAAAAAACATAGATTCAGTGTGTTGGAGGAGGTGGACTGACCAGTCGTGAACTTGAGCCCTGTACTCCAACCTGACAAAGTTATGGGCATCCAATTAGCCGTAGAAAAGGATAGATGTGTGAGTGGAACTCTAGAATCTCCTTCAGTATCTCCTCCCTTGATCACAAGAGTGGAAATAAAACAAACCACCCATGAAGACTTGGTTGTTCCCCCCGATGATCTCCTGTGTAATGTTAATCTTGTGGGCACCATAATAGCAACAAACCCTCAAACAACTGAAGTCTGCACAGATCCTACGGCTGGCGACCCAGTAAATAGGAACAGAGCACTAGGCGGGGGAATAAAAATATTGTCCTGGAATGTGGCAGGGATAAAAAACAAGTTATTCAACTTGGAATGGAGTAATTTTGTAGGTACTCATGACATCTGCCTCATGCAAGAAACCTGGGCCACTGAGGAAAATTCGATGATTGGTTATGCCACTTTTGACACTTTGGCAACCACAAGTGGCAGAGGGAGGCCTTCGGGTGGTCTTTCAATTTGGGTGGGGACACATTTGGGAGCTCAGGCAACCGTGATTCCAACTAACTCCCTGGATGTTCAATGTGTCCTCTTAACCCTAAAAGACAAACCATCGGTTGCTTTAATAAATGTCTATTCTAGACCAGTCAAGAATGGCCAAGAATCTGGTGTAATAGATGCATTAAAGCATTTTATATTGTCTCTAGACCCCCCACCGCAACTAATAGTAGGAGGCGACTTTAACTGCCAATTTGAACCCCTCGAGTCTCCTAACACGGGCGAGCCAGACGAAGAAGACCAGTTCTGGCACATTTGTGAACCACAGATCTCTCCTGTCAGAGCCTGGACTCCGCTCGTCCTTCAAATTAAATCCTTATCTCTTGCACTGTCCCTAAGGGCCTGTAATGGGAGATTGAAGCCCGATTGCCCAGGCCTTCCCACGTTCAACAGACCTGGCCAAAACTCTAATATCGATTATATATTAATGGAGGCAAGACATTGGGATAACTTATTAGAGTTCAAAATCCACCTTAGACAAGATAGTGACCATAATGCCCTTGTTCTAACTTTGAAACCGGGCAGTTTTGGTCTAACTAACCCTCCTCCCAATTTAAATAGCCCAATACTCCCAGTACTCCTTTCTAACAATAGGAGGAGAATAAAATGGCCTTATTTTCTGAAATCCCCTGCTAAACTTGCGGAAATATATCAGACAGCTTTGCCATCTCTTTCCGCAATGGGGGATGTAAGTATAGACAACTTGAGTGATTCAACTAAGATCCATATTCACCTAGTTAATAACTTGAGGGGCCTATTTAACCCTGTGGGAAACAAACAACACCAGTCCAGGTCACACCCCTGGTATAAGGAACCCTGCAGAAAAGCAAAAAAGGACCTGCTCGCGGCAATTAAAGGTAATGACAGGGCCAACATAAAGAAACTTTGTCTAGACTATAAGAAGGCTATCGCCAGGGGGAAGAGGGATTGGGAGGAGCAAAGATGGGAGGATCTAAGATTAGCTCTCACATGTAGAGACCCTAAGGCGTTTTGGGCCACTGTGAACTCTGACGGGAATGGGGTAGCCCCACCCCTTGTTGTAAATATAGCTCCACAAGTCTGGGAATCCCATTTTGGGGAACTGTATGGGGATTCGGATGACCTTTTTTCTACTGATATGTCTCTTGAGTCTAGTCCGATGAGAGGAATTGATTCTAGTATATCTAATATTGAGACTCACCCTTGCTCCTCTATTTTAGCACCTTCACATGTATGCCAGCCGCAACCATCTTTGATGGGTGTAGCCACTCCTGTGACAGAACTCCCTGTGGCCATCATTCTTAAAGAAGTAGAAACCGCAATAATTAAGCTCCTTTCTAACAAAGCACCTGGCCTGGATAAAATACCACCGGACTTATTCCGCTCCCAACCAAAAATCTGGGCCCCGTATTTGGTGGTATTATTCAATTCCATTCTGATGGGGGCCGCCTTACCAGATACTTGGTTGGGCGCGGAGATAGTTCCCATATTTAAGAAAAGCTGCCCATTAAAGCCGGCTAATTATAGACCAATTAGCCTTATTGACACCACCCAGAAATTAATGGGCAGGATCATCTTGGATAGAATCCAGGAATGGATGGATGAAAACAACATCTTGACTACATTACAGGCAGGGTTTAGATCTGGGATTTCAACCATAGACCAGATCTTCCGGCTCCAGGTTCTATATTGGAAAACGGTGAGAGTAGAGGGTGGCAGTCTCTACCTCATCTTTGTAGACCTGCGAGCTGCCTTTGATCTTGTCCCAAAAGAAAAACTATGGAAAGTCCTGGCAGAAATGGGTCTCCCACCCTACCTGTTGGATATTTTAATTAGATTCCACAGCGGTAATTACGCCCAGGTTAGATGCGGGAGACATGGCGATTTATCCTCACGCTTTCCCGTTAGGAAGGGAGTGCGCCAAGGGTGTGTCTTGGCTCCAACATTGTTCAGCCTATACATCAATGGTTTTGTTACTCACCTGGCTGATGTAGCTAATAATGACGCCCCCAGATTGGCTACCGGTAGAGTGCCCGCTCTGATGTTTGCCGATGACACTCTGTTGATATCCAAAACATCATCGGGCATCCAGCGCATCTTGGATGGTTTCCTGGCATTTTGTACTTCCAGAGGCTTGGAGATTAACCTAGAAAAGACTAAATTCATGATCTTCAATCCTCCCAAACAGACTCGTCCAAATCCCACCCTAAATGGCTCCCCCCTTGAGAGAGTCAGGACTTTTGTGTACCTTGGAATTACGTTGACCGAGAATTTTGATTGGGGACCTCAAATCGCAAAATCATGGTTGAGGCTGTCTCAAATAGCAGGGGGCCTTTGCAAGGTCCAGCGAGCCTCGGTATATAAACCAGCAGCTCCGGTAGTTGAAATATACCGATTACAAGCTAGAACAGCTTCGTTGTACGGGGCCGAATTATGGGGCCATAAAAACATTGCCAAATTAACCCTGGTTGAGCAGGGCTGTATGAGAAGACTTGTGAGCCTTCCTGTAAGTACACCGCTCACTCCCCTACGCCTCGACCTGGGGCTAGAACCAATTGAAGACTTGGCAATTCTCCGACCCTTACTCTACTGGAAAAGGCTCTGGACGGTGCATGAACTGGTGAACTGGCACCTTTTAGAGAGGAATTCTTAGAGGTTTGGACATTAATTAAAAGTAAGAACATTCTATGGTTATCCCATATTAAGGCTCTTAGCATAAAGATCGGCAGGACCGATCTCTGGGAACTACCGGAGGTAGCCTGCATACGGATTTCTAAACCTGATCTAAGAGGCCATATAAGGGAGCTGAGATTAGCTACCTTACATGGTTCAAGCTCCTTGGGGAAACTCACTAATGAGTTTCTCCTAGTAAAATTAGAAACAAGAGCAGAGGCCTTCCTCGATGTAATTTATCCGTCTCTTGCTAGGAAGCTTTATTTGCAGTTGAGGTATGGTACCTTACCGCTCAGAGTATTCACCTGCAAATGGGCAAGATCAGAAAATGCAGCCTGTCCGGCATGTAACCATAGCAGTGAAGATATATGCCATGTCCTGTTTTTCTGTCCTGCATACCATTCAATAAGAAAAAAGTGGCTCATCCCCATTTGCAAGAACCTAGGGTTTAGACACTGCATGCTCGCATGCAGGGTCTTAAGATATGATACTCACCCCCCAATTGTTTTTGCTATGTCTCGCTTTTTACATGGGTTTTGGTGCAGAAGGAAAAGTTTTCTTTAAATACTTTTGTCTTTTATCAAATGAGTTTCTTTGATAACATCAGTTTAATACATTTTTAACTATTGTATTAACTTGACATTATTTATTGTTTTAATGAAATGTGCAATTTTCTTGTTATTTATTCTGTGCTTTTATGGTCTCCGACCGAAATAAAGTTATCAAATGAATGAATGTCTTTACTATTCTAGGCAGGTCTTCCACCACTCATATTTGCTTTGCTTCTTCTCTCTAAGCTAGGGAGAAAAGAGGTGGGAACGTTGCTCTATGATGATGCCTTGGTCATGCTAAATTACACAGTCTTCCATGAAAAATTGGCACACTCCAGCTTTGTTGTCTTCAAAGTAAATTAATAATAAATAGCAAAAGACTCGGATATCAGTATTTGGAAACCGCCAGACGAAGTTTATCTGTGTGTTGATAATGATGCTCTACTATTTTTTTGTAGATCTTGTATTCTAGTAGTATGAACACTTGGGAGTGGGTGATATTGCAGGGCCTTGCAGCACTTGGGCAGAATTATAAAATTTGATGCACAATTTGAAGTGTTTTCTTCAACCATGTTTTTCAGGACTTATCGAGGAAATATTGTGCCTCCAGTGGTGTATCTTCCAGAGCTCCTGCCATTGATGGGAGGGTAGACCTTAATTTGCTTTAAAGAAAATTCCTGACGCAGGGCTTCACTTACCCCCAGTCTTATATGATAAAATAAACAAGTGCTGAACTTTATATACTCATCGAGCTTTCCATTTGTCGCAAATTAATGTCTGCCTATTTAGTACTTGGGTCTCATTCAAAGGTATCACATACTACACTGGCTTCGCATGTTTATTGCCAGTGTCTGTCTTTTACGATAAGGCTGCTGTGACACAGCTAGGTTAAGGGGCACTTGGCTGGTTAGACGAAAACACATGTGTGGGCTGCACGTGTGAGACTACTGTTTTGCCCAGCCTGTTAGCTACACGCTGATAGCTTGGTGCATGGGGGACTCTGCAAGGTTAGATGTTGACCTGGGGTAGGTCCTATGATATTAGTGGGCACTCATTGGTAAAGTCAGAATGGTTTACTGTTTCATATGCAATGTCATGGTATTATACACATAAAGAAAAATATGCCTTAGAGTACAGTTTCACTCCACATAGGTCCATAAAATCCAGTAAGGTATCAAACTGGGGTGAAACATATGAGACAAGGTTGAATACGCTGGTCCCCGGATCTGACGTGTACGCCTTCTGAGTCGGACAGAATTTCCATATTTCACTTTTTCAGGTTCAAAGTACTGGCGTTTTTCACTCTACTGGGCCAAGTTAATTGCACTGCTCCCCAACAGAATGAACAATGGCCTCCCCAATTAACAGTGCTTCCTTCAGCTCCTGAGGAGGAAGGGGTGTGGAAGAAAATCTGCATCTGTTCATTGGCTGTCACACTGTACAAGGGTTGGGACAGCCCAGACCTACTGAACAAAGGAGGAAGCCAGACCTCTGAAGGTATCAGCCCTTTGGTGGGGGCGTCCCTGGCTGTGATGTCAGCTAGGGGTGGAGGTGAGGTCCTCAGAGGTGATTGCAACATTAATCACTTCATGATGCCATCTTGAATGGTCTCAGCATTCTGTGTAGTAATGTAGGAACAAGGGATGAGGTGTGATGGGGCACCATAGTATTAGCTAGGGTTACTTGCATTCAAGAACTTTCTGCCTCGATTTAAAAACTCTTGCACAAGGAAGAGAAATATATTTGGACTCTGGACCTGAACTGTGATAGTGGCAACACAATGGAAAGCTTGAAGGACAAGCCCCTTGAAGCCCAAATGGACTGTTGTCTCTGCCCACAGCTGACCTTAGGAGCATTGAAGCTGGTTCCATTACACCCCCTAAGGACCAGTTGGGGGAAGATCTGGACTTTTATGCGAATACAGGAGGAGAGGAGCACCAAAAACTAAGGTAGAGAGGATAGCTGTTGCAGGGTACCAGTGGAATGAGCTCCCTGCAAATTATGCCTCTTTGAGACCAAGAGGCCCTTTGAGAGGCTTGAAAACAAAAGCACAGGTGCACCACACAACGGAACTTAACCAATAAGAACAATTATAAAGTCCATGTCCAGAAAAGAGAGTTCTTCAGTTTTTTTCAGTTTTTTTCTTTTTATTCCATTTTTGTTTCACGTAGATAAAACACAGAGTCCAGTTCTAGTGACTCAACACACAATACAGCCGACGCGTTTCATCCTAGAGCAGAAATTCTTCAGGGCACTAGTCAAGCACATCCATGAGCTGAAAGGTCATAGGATTCCCTGCTAGTGAGCTGTATCCCATCAGGTATATTATTATATTTAAGGATTTAAAGCCATGTAAATAAAGACTATGGCCGAATAATGACTAAAAGGCGCGTCCCACAGTGGTGATGGCCAACACCACTAGGTTAAGTTGCGATGGTAAACAGGAAAAATCCTGTCGAAATGTATTTATAGTAAAACCGAGCAGCGGGGACGTCCCATTTCAAACAACCCTTAAAATGCAGACCAACTAGGCAGGAGATCAACAGCTGAAATTAGACTGTTGCCTTAAACGGGAGCGCTGGGGAACGTAGCAGCAAACGAGAGCCAGGCAAGGAAAAAAAAAACCCTTTGAGAGGCTGTTAGGACTCATCACCAGGAGCAAAATGAACCCAAGATGCTTAATCGACCCAAGATATCCACTGTTAATGGATTTGACCTTTGACCCCACTTGCGAGCGATGCAACACTTGGGTTTCCACTGACTGCCTGAACTGTACCTCAGGGTGAGCCAGTGTCCGGGGCTCGATGCAAGCTTCATCCACAATTATTGAGATTGGGAGGGAGCATGCATGGATCAGTCCCCCTCCACCGTGCTCCATGAAGCCTTGGGACCCCATCCGCCGGGCAGGCATATTCAGTTAAGGTGTCTGTGACCCCATCGATGAGGAGCTCAATCGGAAGCACCATCACAACAAAGAAAAGGGGCCCAGGATGCCAACCCCAACCCCCTGAAGATGGTTGAAGGGGGCAAATACTGTGTCGGCACCCCCCATGGTGGTGGCCTTTTCCCTGCTCCCTGTGACTGTGACAATCACAGAATGCGATCCTGTATGGACGTTGAGGAGGCTGGGGACTGCATGATCCACTTTGCTGAGCGAGAGGAGGAGGAGCCCTGTTTCCCTGTGCAGCGCAAATGCCGAAAAGTGCTGCTTCCCTCACGCGGCATGGGAAGTGTGCCAGCCGTTCTCGATTGAAGCTCGGGCCGAGTACGGGCCCATCAGTGCCCGTCCATGCCTGTCAGAGACCAGAGGAGGCCGGGCCAGGCCCTCCTTCTTAATCTTCTGGCTTCAGACCTCTCACTGGAGACAGTTGTCACTTCCATCGGACACACAGGTATTGAAGAGCAGGGGTGGGGCTCGAACTCAAACATGAGGTAGACCAAGCAGGGCTTTCTGCGAACAACTTTGTATTCAGTTGCTCATCTTGCCATTTGCCACTTGTTAGACTATTGTTTCACTTATACCCTCCTGCCCTATCTGGCCAAGTCTTGACATTACTGGCTAGAAGTTTTAATTCTGCAGCCTTGTCCTGATTTAACACCATATTCAGCATTGAGGTTGGGCTTTATGGAGAAACGTAAGACAGTTGTGGCAGCCACCATGGCCCCATCGATAACTACAATGGACTCTTTTTTTCTTTCTTAGATAAGGAGAAAGAGCTTGTGGCACAACAGCTCTCTTATTCCCCCACCAATCCTCTGCTCCCCCTTTTATCTAGTCCCCTAATAGGTCCAGCATCATGCAGCCCAGAGTTGGTGGAATTGGTTGAGCCATTTGGGGGGTCTTCTCCCCCACCCACCACTAGCTAGGAAGCAGTTGGGATACCAGACGTACTTGACATTATGGATGAGGCTAAGAGGAATAAAACAGCATCAGTGTTCGTGTTCGGTAGTAGTAGGAACACTACCAAGCCCATGTCCTCCCGCCCTCTTATGCCGATGGGGGGGTATCAGCGAGGGTCCTGGGATCCGGGCTAAAACAAAGCATTTCCCGACAGGGGATAAGGCAAAGCTTCCCAATGCAGAGGCTCCGTTGTCTAACACACATGGTGCACAGGCCCTGTCTAAGACTAAGAAGGATATGGCAGACATGATGGAAGAGTATGTGGGTTCCTTATTGGCAGGAATGGACTCAGACTGGAACCAATCAAGCAACAACTGGTCTCAGTTGAGCAGGAACTCTTTAACCTGACCCAGCATAATCACATGGGTAGCAATGCAGCCAAACTTGGTCCTGTGGCCATACTGGGTCGTATTGGTAATGAGGGTTTTAGTCAGTCTGGGCCATATACTGTAAACAAGGAGATCTTTCCATCCACCCCCCAACTGTAGGAGTGTACTCTCCAACCCACATGGCCCCCTATGCTTCTAGTCTCAAAGGAAAGGTCAAAGGGGGAAGGATCCCACTTGAGAACCCCAGGATGAAGGCTTGGTTGGACACCGCCAAGACTAACAGGGGGGAGCCTTTGTAGGAGGGGAATTCACTCTAATGAATGGAGTGCAAGGTGGATCTCTGACAGAATATCAACGACCACAATATCGAGTTACCAAAATATCGGGACATAAATATCGTTGTCAATAATATCGACTTCCTATTTTCATAATGGTAAGTACAAAAATATCGAAAAAAGCTATAGCTGGCAAAAATATCGATGTAGAAAATATTGTTTTTTTATATATCTAAAAAGTAATGTAAAATAAATTAAATAATATATTTTTTTTTTCAGAAAAATGTTATTGCAGCTATGTGCATCGAGTACAGCTGATCATCATCACTTACAGTTACAGTTATTCCTTTAAATAATATACAAAGTAATACCACTATATGAAAGAAGCACAAGTACGATCGCTCCAACCTCACTGTCCTAGACTTCCCAAGTTGAACGCTCTCTTAGTTTATCAGTAAATAATACATTTAACCTAAAAAACATTATTTAGTTATTTGTAAATGTTAACAATTATAATAAATACATTTAATTAAAAAAAATTAAACATACGTTTAGAAAATGTAATATTATATATTTAATTAAATACAAATAAAACATAATAATTTTAATTAATTTTAAAATGTTGTAAATATATTAAAAATCATAAATAAATATATATATACATACAACAGCAACATAAAAATCTATACATTTAAAAAAAGTATTATAAATTAAAATATTAGCATATTTAATATGTTTTAAACCTATATTATGCACTACATTGAGTGCAACAGTAGAGAAAGTGTTGGATTGCGGAGGGGATAAAATTACTTGTCCCACTCCAGCGAGTGCAACAGTAGGGAAATTGTTGAATAGCCTGGAGGATAAAATTACTATTCCCACTCTAGCAGATGCAACCGTAGGGAAAGTGTTGGATAGCAGAGGGGAATACTCTACTATTCTCATTACAGCGAGTGCAACAGTACAGAAAGTGTTGGATAGCGGAGAAGAAGAATTTACTATTCCCACTCCGAGTGCAACGGTAGGGAAAGTGTTGGATAGCAGAGGTGATAAAATTACTGTTCCCACTCCAGAGAGTGCAACAGTAGGGAAAGTGTTGGATAGCTGAAGGGAATAATTTACTATTCCCACTCCAACAAGTGCAACAGTAGAGAAAGTGTTGGATAGGGGAGGGTAAAAATTACTATTCCCACTCCAGTGAAGCGAGTGCAACAGTAGGGAAAGTGTTGGATAGCGGAGGCGGATAATTTACTATTTTCACTCCAAAAAGTGCAACAGTAGTGAAAGTGTTGGATAGCGGAGGGTAAAAAAATACTATTCCCACTCCAGTGAGTGAAACAGTAGGGAAAGTGTTGGATAGCGGAGGGGAATGATTTACTATTCCCACTCCAATGAGTGCAACAGTAGGGAAAGTGTTGGCTAGTGTAGGGTAAAAGAAATTACTATTCCCATTCCAGTGAGAGCAACAGTAGGGAAAGTGTTGGATGGCGGAGGGTAAAAAAATACTATTCCCACTCCAACGAGTGAAACAGTAGGGAAAGTGTTGGATAGCGGAGGGAAATAATTTACTATTCCCACGCCAGCGAGTGCAACAGTAGGGAAAGTGTTGGATAGCGGAGGGGAATGGTTTAGTATTCCCACTCCAACAAGTGCAACAGTAGGGAAAGTGTTGGATAGTGTAGGGTAAAAAAAATACTATTCCCATTCCAGTGAGTGCAACAGCAGGGAAACTGTGGGCTAGTGGAGGGGTAAACATTACTATCCCCACTCCAGCGAGTGCAACAGTAGGGAAAGTGTTGGATAGCGGAGGCGAATAATTTACTATTCCTACCCCAGCAAGTGCAATAGTAGGGAATGTGTTGGATATCAGATGGGAATAATTTACTATTCCCACTCCAATGAGAGCAACAGTAGAGAAAGTGCTGGATAGCATAGGGTAAAAAATTACAATTTCCACTCCATCAAGTGGAACAGAAGGGAAAGTATTGGATAGCGGAGGGGTAACAATTACTATTCCCACTCCAGCAGGTGCAACAGTAGGGAAAGTGTTGGATAGCGGATGGAAATAATTTACTATTCCCACTCCAATGAGTTCAACAGTAGGGAAAGTGTTGGATAGCGTAGGGTAAAGAATTACTATTCCCGCTCCAGCAGGTGCAACGGTAGGAAAAGTGTTGGATAGCGGAGGGGAATCATTTATTATTCCCACTCCAATCAGTGCAACGGTGGAGAAAGTGTTGGATACTGTAGGGTAAAAAAATACTATTCCCACTCCAGCGAGTGCAACAGTAGGAAACGTGTTGGATAGTGAAGGGGAATAATTTACTGTTCCCACTCCAATGAATGCAACAGTAGGGAAAGAGTTGGATAACGAAGGGTAAAAAATTACTATTCCTACTCCAGCTATTGCAACAGTAGGGAAAGTGTTGCATAGCAGAGGTGATAAAATTACTATTCCCACTACAGCGAGTGCAACAGTAGGGAAAGTGTTGGATAGCGGAAGGGAATAATTTACTATTCCTACTCCAACAAGTGCAACAGGAGAGCAAGTGTTGGATAGCAGAGGGTAAAATATTACAATTCCACTCCAACGAGTGCAACAGTAGGGAAAGTGTTGGATAGCGGAGGGAAATAATTTACTAGTCCCACTCCAGCGAGTGCAACAGTAGGGAAAGTGTTGGATTGCGGAGGGTAAAAAAATTACTATTCCCATTCCAGTGAGTGCAACAGTAGGAAAACTGTGGGCTGGTGGAGGGGTAAACATTACTATTCCCACTCCAGCGAGTGCAACAGTAGGGAAAGTGTTGGATAGCGGAGGGGAATACTTTACGATTCCTACTCCAGCAAGTGCAACAGTAGGGATAGCGGATGGGAATAATTTACTATTCCCACTCCAATGAGAGCAACAGTAGAGAATGTGTTGGATAGCATAGGGTAAAAAATTACTATTCCCACTCCAATGAGTGCAACAGTAGGGAAAGCGTTGGATAGCGTAGGGTAAAGAATTACTATTCCCGCTCCAGCAGGTGCAACTGTAGGAAAAGTGTTGGATAGCGGAGGGGAATAATTTATTACTCCCACTCCAATGAGTGTAACAGTAGGGAAAGTGTTGGATAGCATAGGGTAAAAAAATACTATTTCCCACTCCAGCGAGTGCAACAGTAGGAAAAGTGTTGGATAGTAAAGGGGAATAATTTACTGTTCCCACTCCAATGAATGAAACAGTAGGGAAAGAGTTTGATAACGAAAATTACTATTCCTAGTGCAAGGTGCAGAGGTGATAAAATTACTATTCCCACTACAGAGAGTACAACAGTAGGGAAAGTGTTGGATAGTGGAAGGGAATAATTTACTATTCCTACTCCAACGAGTGCAACAGGAGAGCAAGTGTTGGGTAGCAGAGGGTAAAAAAATTCAATTTCCACTCCAACGAGTGCAACAGTAGGGAAAGTGTTGGATAGCGGAGGGCAACAAATTACTATTCCCACTCCAGCGAGTGCATCAGTAGGGAAAGTGTTGGATAGCTGAGGAGAATAATTTACTATTCCAACTTCAGTGAGTGCAACAGTAGGGAAAGTGTTGGATAATGGAGGGGAATCATTTACTATTTCCACTCCAACGAGTGCAACAGGGGGGAAAGTATTGGATAGCGTATGGTAAAAAAATACTATTCCCAGTCTAGGGAGGGCAACATTAGGGAAAGTGTTGGCTATCGAGTGGGAATAATTTACTATTTCCACTCCAGCGAGTGCAACAGTAGGGAAAGTGTTGCATAGTGTAGGGTAAAAAATTACTATTACCACTCCAGCGAAAGCAAGAGTAGGGAAAGTGTTGGATAGAGGAGAGAAAAATTTACTATTCCAACTCCAATGAGTGCAACAGTAGGGAAAGTGTTGGATTGCAAGGGGAATAAAATACTTTTCCCACTCCAGGGAGTACAACAGTAGAGAAAGTGTTGATAGCTGGGGGGTTAAAAGTTACTATTCCAACTTCAGCAGGTGCAACAGTAGGGAAAGTGTTAGGTAGCACAGGGGATAAAGTTACTATTCCCACTCCAGGGAGTGCAACAGTAGGGAAAGTGTTGGATAGCATAAAGGATATAAATTAATATTCCCACAGAACAAAATTCAAATTTAAAAACAAACAAAATATCAACTACAATACAAAATATAATGAAAATGCCAAAAACAAAACATATTAAAAAAAATATAAAAATTAACAAAACATAAAAATATTTTAATGTATCAAAAATCTAAAATTACCATAAAAATATTCATTTTGTAAATTTAACAATTTACAAACACATAAATATTTTGTAATAGAAATTAATCTTAATCCAAAAAATGAAATTTACATAATTGTGATATTTATTTTCCTACCCTATAACACAACACAAGTTACAACACACATATAAATTAAACAAAAAAGTGTACCTCCATAATTAACAAAATTATCAATTAAACAAATATTAATAATTTAAAACGCATTTAAAAATTAAAAAATTATTGTACAAACCAAACGTTACAGCTAGTGAACCTAAATCCACAAACAAAATAAAAATTAAACAATTACCAAAAATATGTATCAATTAATAAATGATTATTAAGGAAAAAATAATGATTGATTAATGTAAACAAAATTACTTTCCACCCAATTCCCCATTAAACACCAAAGCACACACCTAAAGATATTTACACAATTTCCATAACTAATGTTTCATTAATAAATTAATATCAATTAACAACTAAAATTACCATAAAAATATTCATTTTGTAAATTTAACAATTTACAAACACATAAATATTTTGTAATAGAAATTAATCTTAATCCAAAAAATGAAATTTACATAATTGTGATATTTATTTTCCTACCCTATAACACAACACAAGTTACAACACACATATAAATTAAACAAAAAAGTGTACCTCCATAATTAACACAATTATCAATTAAACAAATATTAATAATTTAAAACGCATTTAAAAATTAAAAAATTATTGTACAAACCAAACGTTACAGCTAGTGAACCTAAATCCACAAACAAAATAAAAATTAAACAATTACCAAAAATATGTATCAATTCATAAATGATTATTAAGGAAAAAATAATGATTGATTAATGTAAACAGAATTACTTTCCACCCAATTCCCCATTAAACACCAAAACACACACCTAAAGATATTTACACAATTTCCATAACTAATGTTTCATTAATAAATTAATATCAATTAACAACAAATTATTACTTAAGTTTTTTTAACTTATGTCCCACCATTTCCCACTATAAACCGAACAACTCACACATCAAAATAATTACAAAATTGGCATATTTAATTATGAATTAACGAATTAACATTAATTAACAAATAATTAACTAATTATGAATACATTACCTCGCACCTTATTCTGCTATAAATGCCACCACCAATTTCGTAAAACATGACACAATTAACATAGTTAATTAACAATGAATTTATTATTAACAATTAACTAGCAACATATAAATAATTACTACAAAATTAATTCACACAATTAACACTATAAGATCAAATTAATTACATATTATATAAAAAATATTAATAAATAAATGTATTACAATTAAATTACTTCCCACCCTACTCCCCTATCAACCCACAAACTGCTCCTAAAAAAATAACACAATTAACATAATGACCAATTAATTAATAATAATTAACAACCAATTAATAAATAATTAATAATACATTAATTTCCACAATTAACAAAAAATATAAAATACATAAATATTAATTCATAAACAATATTAATACATTAATGATAATTAAATTACTTCCCACCCTATTCCCCTATAAACCCACAACCTGCTCCTAAACAAATGACTACATTAACATATTTACCAATTACTTAATCAGTAAAAATTAACAGCCAATTAATAATTAATGTATTATAAATTATTTCCCACAATTAACACAATAAAATCAAAAATAAATACTAATAAATACAAATTAATATTCAATGTATTATTAATTAAATTACTTCCCACTGTATTCTCCTATAAACCCACAGTCTGCTACGGAACTAAAACGCACAATTTTATTAAAATAAAATTAATAAATATTGAAAAATGAACACATATATTTAAAAAAAAGCAATACTTACACAAAAAACAGAGCACATACATTTAAAATACATACCAAAATACATAACACCTGGGGGCCTATTAGGATGGCGGGCGGCGGTCCCGCACTGGCAATTAGGATGCCACTGCCATGGTGGCAGTGGCATCCCCCATCCACATCATTGTGGCGGGTGGTCCACACAGCAATGCCTGCCACAATGCTGTGGCTGCACCTATGGTACCCCCCATGTGCACCCCAACATTCTGGGGGCCTGAAACAGGCCCCCAACTGCGAAATCCACATGCTTTTCCATGGCCGCCACGGAAAGGCTGATCCCCGCATGCATAGTAATATGGATGGCGGTCTCTAACAGACACCGCCACCATATTCAAACCTTTTCTGCCCGGTCGACTCATCGACCGGGCGGAAAAGCGGCAGATGGTCTTCCCGTCCGCCACGGTACCCCCACCAACATAATGAGGCGGGGGTAAATTGCATGTGGGCGGTGGATAATGGCAGGCAGATTGCTACCTCCATACGGGCGGTGGCTATCCACCCGCCATTATAATCGACCCCTAACTAAACAAACGATATTTTCAGTATTTTTCCAAACAGTATTAATGACTTCGATATTTTAAAAAACAATATTTCTTACCTTAAATTCGATATTCTGGACCACGATATTCTTGCTGTCGATACTTCTGTTCCTTGATATTTCAAAGTCAATATTAGCGCAAGTCGACATTTGAAACTCGATATTCTGACTCTATACCGTGCAAGGTAACCAGAGTCAGAGCCCAATTACCCTCCACCTTTCCCCGGAAGCAACACTGTATGTTGTGGTCTTGGGGAATGTAACTGTGCTTGAGCCAGGTGTTTCAGAGGACTTCCTCCAACTGAAGAACAAAGTATTGTATTGGCTGAACACCAACACAATCTTGGAGATAAGAGTGGAGAGATACATTAATATGGTGCATAGAGTTGCTTGGGTAGGAGGGTCGAAAAAGAATTGCGGTATGATTGTATTATAATCAACTTCAACTGATCACATGTGGCAGAGAGAATCCTCAACGTGGCTAATTCAAGCTCTTTTCTAGGTCCTGTCATGTCTATCGTGGCCCTCCTAAGGAGCTTTTTTTTACAGATCCTTGAACCTGGGTAATCAGAAGAAGGACATCCTTAATCCAGTTATCCTCCACTGAGATCCACAGATGTGACCATCTGCCCCAGCATGAGCAGTTGCAATTATGATCTATAATTTTAAATTGTACCCTGAACATCATCAAATTCTTCTTTTTCCTATTCTTGTTTTATTGTGAGTACTGGTGTCTCCTTTAGTATTTATAATCTTGTTGTGTAATGTTTAGGAATGTAAAGGGTCCAACGACTGTACAAATGTTTAACAAAACGCATTTGCACTTTATATAGGGACCTTGTTGCTCTGCACAATAATCTTTGCTCGACCATAGGCTGAAAGCATTGAATCACATGCTAATCCCTGTGCCTAGGTACTCTTTTCTTGCTGATATAATTTCAATATTTTGGGGCCGATTCCAATCCTGGAAAAAGGCTGTACAAATCGTTGTATGGAGCGTTTTTCCTGTACAACTCGTACCCGGTAAACTTTTCTTACAACCTAGGAAGTACGATTCGTACAGAAAGCCTCTTTCCATACAAATCGTACAAAAGATCATACAGCTAAAATAAACCAACGATTCTGATCCGGAACAGCTTGCACGCGAAGTCTGTATGTATTTAAGCAGCGGTTTCCAGCCCAGCAAGTACGGCTCTTTTCTTACGGGTGCCAAAAACAGCTGTAAAAGCAGAGTCCCCAGGGGTACGAGTCGTACAGGCATACACCCCCGTGCGTTGTGTATGTACACTGCGTACCCCAACATCGCGTATGCACTGTGCATACCCCCAACATCGCATACCCAACATCGCGTACCCCAACATTGCATACCCCAACATTGCATACGCCAACATCGCATACCCCAACATCACGTATGTACGCACCGTACATACGCGATGTTGGGGTACGCGATGTTGGGGTATGTGATGTTGGGGTATGCGATGTTGGGGGTACTCACAGTACATACGTGATGTTGGGGTACGCAATGTTTGGGTATGCGATGTTGGGGTACACGATGTTGGGGGTACGCACAGTACATACGCGATGTTGGGGTATGCGATGTTGGGGTACGCGATGTTGGGGTATGCGATGTTGGGGTACGCAATGTTGGGGTACACACCATACATACACAACGCACGGGGTGAATGCCTGTACGACTCGTACCCCTGTACGACTCGCACCCCAGGAACAACTTTTCCTGGGATACGAGTCGTACAAAGTTCGCTTCATAGCGGGTAATGGCATTCCCAGTGTACGGGACGTTTTCCGTACAAATCGTAAATCGAAAAGCCAGTCCGGATCGTACTAGTACGGTTGGACTGCATTTTTACAATTTGTACGGAAAAGTGTCCGGGTCCGTCTCGTACAACTTTTCCCGATCCGATTTGTAAGGATCGGGCCGATCCGTACAAATCGGATCGGGAAAAGTTGTATTTTCCAGTACGAATCGTACTTCACGGGTCGGACGGGACTTGTATAATTTGGTGCCGATTCCGATCTGGTAAAAATAATTTGCGTACGACCCGTATCCGTATTTTTTAACATACGAGTCGTACAAGTACCGTACAAACTGGCAAGTACGATTCGTCCGTGACAAATAACCACAAATAGCGTCGGGAAAAGTCTACGAGAGTGCGTCGGAAAGTGTCCACGTCCGAATATCGTCGGGAAAAGTGTACGAAAGTGATCCGGACAGTCTCACGTACAAATCGGAAAACACAAGTCCGAGCGCGCAAGTACGATCCCGGCCGTCCGTCTGAATACACAATCGCACGTAAAAACGCCCGTACGGAGCCAACGTAGTAGCACACATGTACACGGGTAAACTCATGCCCGTGTACGAGCCGTACAGCCCCCCCACCCCCAAATATGTCAGCACCGTACACCACCCTGTCTGCACTGCACCCCAGCCCCGCAACTGTATGCGCCGTACCCCCCATGTATGCGCAGCACCCCCTCATGTATGCGCCGTACCACCGCATGTACGCGCCGTCCTCCAGCGCCGCACGTGTACGCACCATACCCCCACCGCATGTACGCACTGTACCCCCAGCCCCCCACCGCATGTATGCACCGAACCCCCACCGCATGTATGCACTGTACCCCCAGCCCCCCAACGCATGTATGCACCGTACCCCCACCGCATGTACGCACTGTACCCCCAGCCCCCCCACCGCATGTATGCACTGAACCCCCACCGCATGTACGCACTGTACCCCCAGCCCACCAACGCATGTACGCACCGTACCCCCACTGCATGTACGCACTGTACCCCCAGCCCCCCCACTGCATGTACGCACCGTACCCCCACCACATGTATGTGCCGCACACCAACACCGTACCCCAGCACCCTCACCCAGCATCACATATGTACGGATCGTACCTACATGAAAAAGACTCATACAGAACCAGGACACTGTAAAACAGCACAAGGAGGGTCAAATCGACTCGCACAACAACACAAAACACGTCTAAACGACAAAATACATCTCAATGACTGACCTGCCACATCCAAACAGGCCAACAGAGACCCCAAACACAACAACCTCTTATAACACACCCACCAAAATTCAAACACAGCCACACCCAAAAATTGACCAATAAAAAGGGCCCACACACACAAACCATGAGCCTTTGCAACAGACCTCCTGCTGACAGAGCCCACACACAAACAACCCCACATTACTCATACCTTCGCTACACCTTCACTCACACACCTTCACACAACCTCCTCCACAAACATCCTCCTCTTCACATTCACACACACACTCACATTCACACCCACACACCCACAACCATCCATACCCACACCCACACCCCACACCATGCCCACTGACAAGAATCCAAAGTTCACAACGGCGGAGCTGGACCTCCTTGTCAACGAAGTCATCAGAGTCGAGCCACAGCTGTTTGGAATATTGGTCAGACAGACCAGCATAGCTGAAAAATCTGCCATGTGGCAGAGGATTGTCGACAAGGTGAATGCTGTTTCGCCCATCCGAAGGACCAGGCATGAATGCCAAGCCAGGTGGTAGGATCTGCGCAGGGCGGTCAAGAGGAAAATGAATGAAGAATATGCCCAGACCAACATCACTGAAGGTGGGCCGCCCCGCAGACCCGTACACTACCATCCCTAGGAGGAGAAGGTGATGGCCATGCTACCGCCGGTGAGAGTACACGGAGTCGAAGGAGTCGCAGAGCCTGGTGAGTACACAAACAACTCACGTAACATGGGGGGAATGGCATCCACACCCCAACTACAACAAATGCACGCACCTACCCCCAAGCACTCACCGCACACAACCACACTCAAAAACCACGCCCATGCCACTAACGTCACCATGCACCCTTCACAAATCAAGGCAAGGCCATGTCCAAGGCTACAACAACCACAAACACAAGACTGGATATCCGGGAGGCTGGGAGGGTGGGCCCCACACAAAACATTGTGAAAATGAGACGCAGACAACAATGCCCTCAGCCCATATGGCATAGGAACATACCCATTCACAATGCACAGGGACTGGCAAAGTACTGACAAGGTAGCTGACACTGGGCCCTGCCATATGCAGCACAAGGCCCTCCTGGGACCACTGTACACTCAAACAACAACTCCACTAGCTCACATACCCAGCACACGAACTCACACACACTGTCATGCCAGCATGCACCATGAGGGGACACACACATCACCTGGGAGACCCAATGACAACTCACACTACACACAACAGCATGCCCGGTCACACCCCCCCTAACACAAGCACACACCCCCGGGGCAGGCAACGGATTCACACACTCCCACAATGGACATGTGACACAACAAGACCAATCCAGAGCCACGTAAGCATCAGAGCCAACTATCTACAGGTCACACACTCAGGAGAACATCCCAATCTGTCCCCCGCAACATACCCATCCCCAAGTGGACACTGAGAGGAATGCTAGGGACATCCAACTACCTGGAGGAACTGTGTCAACTTGAATATGTATAAAACATGGATGTGGCATGAAACAGCATTAACATTGTCCCCCTCTCACATACAGGGCAACGTCGACGATCTCCCCCCAACTCTGGGGGGGAAGAATCACAGTCCCAGGCACTGCGTGAAGACGATCCCACCGGCAGCGACGACTCTCACCACTCCATGGATGACCCCGACCAACCTGGACCTGCAGCACCTGCGTCAGGTACATCTGTGCCAACCCCCACCCCCATTCCTGCCACATCCCAGGAGACACCCAGGAGCCCTGCTCGCACTGAACGACACAGCCAGTCTGACCAGGAGGGATAAGGTTCTGTGGGCACCCAGGAGGAGGCAGACAGCCCTGCAAAGGCCATCCCTCAGGGGTCCCGTAGACCCGATGTGCCCACAACGGCAGGCCAGACTCGTGTGGGCAGGGGTGGTGGGAGTGGAGGCAGGCGGAGGCGCGAACCTGACCAGCCAGCTCAGGACCCCGGTATGTCACACATATGCAACATCCTGGACTCATACCGGCGTGACACCAGAGGCATCGACCAGGTCGTGTCCAGACTTTCCGGGATGCAGGGGACCCTCGATGACATTAAGAACCTGCAGGTTGAGCATCATGCCAGTCATCAACAACACCAAGGACGGTTGGAGGCAAGACTGGCTGAGCTCCTGGCGGTGCACAGGGACGTGAGCCAATCACTCCGTCAGATCGCCCAAAGCCTGGCAAACCCTCCCTGTACCACCAGGCGTAGACCAGCACCAGACACAGGGAGGGAGGAGGAGGAGGAGGATTCATCTGACGGAGCGTCCCTAGCATCGTCAAGGCCTGCATATGAGGGTCCCCGGAGGAAGGTGGGTCGTCCACGGAAAAGACCGTGAGAGTCAGCGGACCATCCACATCTCCCAGGTCACCTGGCCTGGCACCTGGCCCTCTGGCGCAACAGCACCACCTCATCCAATGACATTCTCTGCCACATGGGCTTGCTGGTCACAGTCTGACCAATGATGACCAACACTGTGGTGTGGACTCTGATGACTCCAACTGACAAGGATGCCCTCTCCCCCTGTGAACTTTGGATTCTATTCCCCCGGAGAGCACCTTAGCACATCTACCATAAGACTCACCCCACCAAAAATACAATCTTATTGTTCTGCACATGAGATGTTGCTGTCATTTTGCATTATTCAACGACATATGTGTGTGGAAATGTCTAACTATGCCTGAGTGGTAAACTAACTCCAGCCATCCATACCCTGGGATCAGAGTCTGGTACAGGACACACATGGGTCACAAGGTATCATTCAATGTAGGCATGGAGCACAACACTCACCTGTGATGGTCTCTGGCTGCTGGGGGGGCTTGCTAAACTGTGCGTAGAGACCTATTTGGGAGATCATCATCAAGGCGTAGAGGTCATGGCTCATGTGGAGGTTCCCGGGGAGGGAGTCCCAGGTATGTGTGGCTAGGTGGGAGAACAATGTCCTGTATGCTGGAGTACGGTGGATGTGAAGAACGGTGGCCAGGGCAAGGTTGGATGCACGGAGATGACCCAACGGGATCTAGGATGACAGACGTACAAGGTTGGTTGGGGTCGGGGTTGTGGACTGCCTCCTGAGTGTTGGTGGGGAGTGTGGAGGTCACCCTGCAGCAGACAGTGATCCATAGCAGCTATCCACGTGGACGGTGAGGTGGCTGGGGCGCAGGGTGTTGAATCTGAGGTGTGCAGATGCCCCCTGGAAGTGGACCAGTTTTCTGGGAGTTTGGATGTACTTGCTCCGTAGAGGGCAGGGCAGTATATGAGACGGATGTTGTCATGGGCCTGGGGGATGGTCTGTCGTAACTTGGAGTGGATCTATCTGTGGATCATGTGCATAATGCAGAGGGCGTTGCAGCATGAGGTCCAGATGCTGTTGACTAGCATGGCATATGTGAGCGAGCCAAACATGATGCACACCATCATGTGTGTGTGGCCACTGGGTGCTTGTGCAGGGCCCGCAGCAGCAGGCGCCATCTCCCTGCCAAAAGCCACATTTTGCACACAAAGACTAGGATGTCAGAAGGACAACTGCAACAGGCGCGTGTGTAAAGTAAGGAGTGTCCGGTGTCACTTGGCACACCCAGAGATAATGCATGCACAATCACCAAAGAGCCATTACACCGGATCAGGAAACTGAAGGGCGACCTGCGCACAGGAGACACACCCTCAGCAGCTGTTGATGGCCCATTGTGTGGTCGACCTTGCTAAAAAACATACACGACCATGCACTTCATGCCCAATAGGGAGCCTAATCCATGAGCAACTGCATGCATGTAGCTAAACTACACATGGACTCCTATGCATTATCTACAGCAAGTATGCCAGAGATGCCGCATGCCAAGTGGCAAGAGATATGCATTGACAGAGATGAGGCACCTTGGAGTGTGACGAACACCTTTATTACTCAGCCTCACACTAATGGAAATGCATACATTGGAACAGACTCACAGGTCATTTGGCTGAACATGTGTGACCTACACTGGACACCCCCTTCAACACACAGATGTGGTAAATCCTACTGAGCTGGCACACAAGTGAAGGGGTTGAGCCTCACACCCCTTGCTGCACACCGAGAGGCTGCAATTCCCCATTGAGGCTGTCATGGGGATGTCCCACACCATGTCCACCATTAGCATCCCGTATGTTCCTGAGGGACGTTATACACACATTGATGCCTTCATCAGAATCCACAATCCATGACAGATGACTGTCAGGAAGGGTGACTATCAATTCATGGGAGCCATGCAACACGTCATGTGGCGCATGATGAGTCGACATGTATGCATGGTAACACAACATGCACAGGAGCAGTCCCCACATATCACAAACACGTACCACCCACAAAACGCCTTGCTGCACTCCTTACCCAAAATGACTTTTCCCCATGTCTGTGCATGTAACTCTGATCCAGCGCACATTGCAATACTCATGAGGAATAGCAGGAGGGCAATGATGACATGAGCAGACGACAGCCACAGGAACCTGGGGAGAACAGACACACAACAAGTCAGCGAAGAGCTAGTAATCCGCAGACATGTACATGTACTCTACAGGAATGATGTTGTCACCATGCTAATAATGAATTTTGTGTTCCCGCAAAAATGTGTGGAATGACATCATCACTTGAATGACACATCAGAACACACCTCCAAGTCACTTAGCACACAGTCAGCTCGACACACACATTGCAACACATGCCACACAAGGCTCTAAGCGTGCACACTCAGAAACAGGGACTCACCATCATGAGAAGAAGTTGCGGATAAGCTGACTCCGGATGTCCTCATCCTCATCCTCATCCTCACTTGCCCCGTGCCCAAGCCCTTCATCCTCCACGGGTGGATAATCTTGCTCATCTGGATCCAGGATGAGTGGCACGGCCTTCTCCACTGCCATGTTGTGCAGCATGCAGCACACAAAGAAGATTTTGCAGACCTTCACCGGGGCATATGGGAGTGCGCCACCGGTCTTGTGGAGGCACTGGAATCTGCTTTTCAGGAGTCCAAACGTCCTCTCAATCACGCGCCTCGTCTGCCCATGGGTGTCATTGTACCGGGGTTCTGCGGCTGTTCTGGGGTTGCAGAGAGGCGTCATCAGCCATGGCATGTTGGGATAGCCAGCGTCCCCTACATGGAAACATCATGGACAGAAGTGGGTCAGGAGAAGCAGTAAGATATTAAGATACAGCTAAATACAGGACTAACAGAGTATACCCACCAACAAGACATGCACGTTCGTTGCGCAGCTGCAGCATCATTTCAGGCACCCTGCTATGCCTCATGATGAAGCCATCGTGTGCTGATCCTGGAAAACGGGCACAGACATGGGATATCATCATGTTAGCAAGACATACCACAAGGGCATTGATGGAGTGGTAATGTTTGCGGTTACGGAAGGCTTCCTCCTGTGCCTGTGGTGGTACCAAAGCTACATGTGTCCCATCAATGGCCCCAATGACATGGGCCATCCCTGCCAGGGCATAGAACTCACCCTTGACACCTGTCAACTGCTCACGAGTTGGAAAATGTATAAATTCATGCAGGTGTACCAACATGGCCTCTAACACATCATGCAGGACACGGCTGAACATGGTCTGGGACATGCCACCTACATCAGCTATGGTCAATTGAAACGTACCCGTGGCAAAGAAATGTAGGGCTGCCATCACCTTCATCTTGGGTGTCAGTGCAGTAGGATACCTGTGTAGCGGTTGGAGGTGTGGTGCCAGCCTTGTGGTCAAGTTGTCAATCAACGGTTGGGAGAAGCGGTAGCGGCGTATACAGTCACGTTCCCTCATGGCAGCCAAGTCTGGCATTGGTCGAGGGAGAGGCGGTGCCCTGCAGAAATTTGGAAGGAATAACGAAGATTGTGTACAGCACTACACCACTGTCAATGAACTGAGCACATGTTCAATAGCTAATACAAATATGCTACATACAGAGTCTGTTCTGTGCAATGCATCCAGGACACGTATGCCAGCCAGGTGACACCCCTACCAAGAGTCAGCTACACACGTGGGTGCTCAAGGTCAACATGACATGCCATGAAACTAGCTGTGGGCCAGTGTAAGTGAACAGGCAGACGCATTACAGGAGTGACAGACATCCACATATGTGCAGAGAAGGATGTTTTATCATACGGACAGGTTGCGGAACACTAGAGGCACAGGTCACATGTCCTTGAAATAGGACAGTCCACACACCTTGCCATGAAGGGGTACATGTCAAGGCTGATCAAATATACAGTGAGACTACGCAGATATGTCCTTGTCTCGCAAGTCCATGTGCGATGCATACATACACCCGTTACGTCTGATTCCACATGTGGCCTGGTGTGCGTAATAGTGTGCCATGCACATCGACACGCAAACACATGTTGGATGCAGCAACTGCAGATGCATGTGACGGAACAACTACAGCAAGCTCATGGGAACACATGACACACACATGATATAGTCACATCGTGCAACGCCGGTAGTTACATGTCAGGTGTCATTATCCGTGTCCCTGGCATCAGGGGACAGTTGTGGGTGTAGGTGACTGTGCCATGCCAGTGATGCAGTGCTCGACTGTCCCCAGAGAGTAGCTCCTCTGTATAAATTGATATAAAGTAATTTGCTGTTGTGTCATGCTCCCCATTGTTTCCCAGTGACATGGTGGGTAAACCAACTGTGTGGTGCAGGGCCTACATATATTTGTAGTATTGTAGATGTTACTCATGTTGCTGTTCATGCTATGCACTGTGTCCTATGTAGTTTGGACTCATGTGTCATATGTATACAGGTGTCTGATCATTTCCTGTCTCTTCACCTTGCCCACAGCATCGTCGGGGGTAACCGAGGAAGACACTGGCACGGACGTGGGGGAGGGATCCAGCACCGGGGCCACCCGTGCTGGGGAGTCGGGCGCAGCAAGTGGCACGGAGGCCAAGGGGAGTCAGGCGGAGGACCTGTCCAGTCCCAACTCCGACTATGACGCTGACGGGTCCGAGGCAGAGCTCCCAGAGGGGACGGAGACTGCTCCCAGAGCTGAAAGCAGCACTCCATCTCTCGCCGCACCCTCCATTCCCATCACCGCCCTCCCACTTGCTCGGGTCCCTTGTGTCCGTGCTAGGCGACAACAGGTGCGTGAGAGACGGCTAGGAGGTGTATTTAAAAGGTGAAGGGTGCACTTCCACTCCGGATCATTCTGTGGTGTGTTGGCACATTCAATTGCATGGTGCTTGTAATATACACGCTCATAATTTAGCTTGTAATCTGAAAGGGATTCGTGTGCCAGTTATGACCCCGTCTTGTACGCTGCTTGCTAACGGTAGTTATGTGCTATTCAATGATGAAGCTTGCTGTGGGATGCTGGTGGGAATTCCTCACATCGTGACTGTATCACTACGAGTGGTTTTCTGTAATAACGTCCTTTTCCCACCCCCGCATGGCTGTCTCGATGTATCCATCTGGCCTTCCATTCCAACCTTGAAAGCAGAGTTCAACAAGATGAGCAGAATAAGGGCTCTATTGTCTCGAAAACAAGTTGTGTTGACTTCATCCCGAGAAACATTTGTCCTTCACGTAGCTAACACGTGCACAGAGGTGCAAGCGCTTTTGAACACTGATTTTGGGACTCTGATTCAGACTATCTTTCATGCCTCGTCAACAAGTGGCCTGGCTGTTTTTTTCTAAATTGTGGGCTCCGGCCTCGGGACCTCCTTCCAAACTCTGTTTGGTGTGATCCCCGCATTTCATCACTCGATTTTTTCTACCGTCTTCAGAGGTCTCCCTTTGCTTCTCGCCCTCGTAGCTGGGGTGCTATCATTGATCTGAGTACTACGCTATGGCTGCACAACTTGCGCTACAAGACAGCATGCACCGGCTGCTCCATCTGCGGAAACAGATGCTTGAATTCTACGGCACTTTGCCGTTGGCGACCTTAAGCATTGACTATTGATTGTTTCCCTTCTTTACCTGCGTGCAACCTGTCTTTCATTGCCTAGATTGTCCATTCGAATGGGCTCTGGATTTCTGCCTGTCTAACTCGGTGTCTCCTGACCCAGATTATGATCGACTGATGAGCCCCTTAGTGGCTCATAAGTTGGACTGTTCTGGCGTTAGGATCATGGCCTGTGCTGCAGCACATGGAGTCCTAGGGAATTGGGACATCGGAAAGGCTGCAACTGAATTCCTATCCAGAAGTAATCTTGATGTCCCCACCTGTTGTCCACAAATGGTGCTGGATGCCCCGATTGTTGAGGAAGACGTGTGTTCTTTCCCCCTGTTGAACTGGATGGCAGAAAATTTTGCGGAACGTTCAAATGATTTCCTCTTGGAAGCTGTTGCAACTTATTGTGCTTATACCTTGATGCATTGACTTTAGCCCTGCTCATTTCATGGTGCATCCATCGATGTTATATTTTTTGCCCTTTTACATGGTTAATTTCCCTGCAACATCGTTCATTATTGAACTTTCTTTCCTGACTTTTTCGCTTCCCTTCTATGGACTTCCAGTTCATGCCCTTGGTTCCGTTCTATCAAACTTGAACTCTGCGTTCTCGAATTTGCGCCCCTAGTGGTTAGTGGTACGAACAAGGGGGGGTGTAGTGATGATTCCTATCTCTCTATGTACAATGCTAAGTTGGCACCACTGCGTTAGTTGTTCGTAAGCCATCTTGCCAATTTTGCTGCTTTTGCACGCGACACTGTAGTTGCGTGTTATTAATTTAAAAATGCCTACTCGAGTTTGCTTCACATGAGAACTGTCTGTTGTTTGACATCCTTCACAGTGAGCAGCGAGCTTGTACTGTACATTTTGTACACAAACAGTCTGGGTGACTAGACGGTGCATGTTGTTGTGTGCAGGTTGATCGTCCCACTATTTAGCCATTACATGCACGCAGCTGCAGATACCTGATAGACGAGTGCTTGCCATATTGCAGTGCAGCACGTTTTAGTTTCATTGTGATGGGGAACTTTCGCAGGAGATGAGACTAGATGATCCTGTGATGTGATTCCACTGAACTGATCTGTACGGTGGGGGGGTCCCCTATTCAAGCCTTGAGACCTTCTATTAGTCGAATGATACTACTATTGGTTTACTGGCGACAGGAAGGTTGCTGTTTCCACTGTCATTTTCTTATGATTGCTCCTTTCATTGTCTATGATATTGCAGCAATGCTGATGCTTCTGAACTTAACCATTTGTCTGCTTATGTTAGCCACAGTACTGCATCTTAGGATGCGAGGTTCATTGAATGAACTCTTTCAACTTTACCGTGTCTCTGTCTATTCTGTTGTGGACTGATCTGAGAATAATGATGAACAGGTATGTCTGATTCCCACCATTCCTGAGAATATTGTCAGTCGCTTGTTCTGGGTTGTCTATGCATTGGGACCGCCGAGCTCATCCTCGGCTAACGAATGGGACACTCAGCTAGTCGGATAAGGGGTTCTGGGTTCTGAGGGGAGTTTGTGGTACACCAAACATGTCTCTTTCGTGCCAGGCACCGCACCCCCTGCCCCTGTCTCCCCTGCTGCCTTCAATGCAGAGTCTGTGGACATTCAGCACCAGTTGCAGGTTAGTCAGACATCGCTGCTGCGTGTCCTCCATGGCCACACCAGACTGCTGAAATGGATGGTGTCGTACATGGAGGGCATGTCATCAGCGATGTCTGACCAACGGATGTTGCTGAGGTCCATGGACTCGCCACTGACGGCAGCAGTGGGTCTCCTGCAGCGCTCCGTCCCCCCCTACCCCGGCACCATCCGCACTTCCCACTCCCATGCCTGTCCCATACACACCCAGACGTCCCCATGCACGCACCCCACCAGACACAGGCAGCACACCACCAGGGAAGGCCAAGCGCACACCTCCTGTCACGCACACACACACAGGTGGGAGAAGGCACAGTCAATGGGTCGGGGGGCAAACAGCAGCCACGCTGTCACAGTAGGAGTCCGCAGTCCTCACGACCCACTACCTCCAAAACCACTCCCCTTGGCTCTCCTGCCCAACAGTCGGACAGAGAGTCCTTCATGGCCTGTCTGTCCCTCAGCCCCAGTGTGACACCACCCCGCAAGCGTTTGAGGGATTCCCTGGCCAGGGTGGTTGAGTCCCCCCCCCTGTACACACCCTCCCCCAGTTGCGCGGCGACCCATCCCTCCGACCCCCCCCTCCTTGGGGCCTGTGGTTCCTTCGGGTGCAGGGGAGATACTGGAAGAGCTTGCGGCCGTGTGCAGCGCAATACTGACCTCCTCCTTTGGTGCTGCCCCTCCCCCTGTGGTGGAGTCGTCCGTCCCTGCACCCACGACACCTACCCGTGCCCCTCCTGTCCCTGCGGTGCCTGGTTCTTCCCCCCCACATGATGCCCCCCCTTCTGTGGATGACATGGTACAGTGCACTGCGCAGGCAAGCTAGGGGAGACGCGTCCCAACGTGTCCCCCCCCGGACTTCGCATCTGGCGTGGCCTATGGGCTTGGTGAATAGTGTACTGTAGCTAATTTTCTTCGAAATGCTGAATGTGGTTTTTAGTTTTTCCTTTGCACACTATAGCTTTTCTGGTATTGCTGATGGTGCTGCTGCTCCCTGAGTTGGGGTGGTGATAATGTGTTGGGTGTCTGGGAAATGTTGTAGTGTGCTGCTCATGGGGTGGACCCTGGTATCTGCATGCCGTCACAAGGTGTCTGCATATATTCGTAGGTCATGTTAGCTCTTACTGCATGGTGACATTGTCCCAAGGTTTGTTCCTTCCTCTGTGGCACCTGACATCTTCCCTGCAGGTTGTTTCCCAATTGTTGTGCTGAGCTGTGTCAACATTTCCTCTGTGTGTGACACATCCCTTCGACTTTGGCCATGCATGCTCTGCAATGTCTCCACCTGCATCGTTTGTGGCATCCTTGCTGGACACTGTACTTGTGTATGGAGTATATTGACATGATTTCATGTGGACATTTTCCCTTTCACGCACTATGCATGTGTGTACTCCCTGCCTCACACACATGTGTTACGTGTTCTGCAGGGTATTTGGGCACCTGACCGACAATTGTGGGCATTGTATCTGTGTGTACTCCACCCTTTTCCTTCCATGGGAGGCTACAACTTATTGGCTGCCCCGGCACCTGTACATTCCTATCATTCCTGGAATGTGGGTGACAGTGTGTGTTCCCTTAGGCTCTCTTGGTTTAGTGGTGTTTGACATGAGGATACAGTCTTGTTGCATGATCTCAGTGTGTGTATT
Source organism: Triturus cristatus (assembly GCF_964204655.1). Taxonomy (NCBI): domain Eukaryota; kingdom Metazoa; phylum Chordata; class Amphibia; order Caudata; family Salamandridae; genus Triturus; species Triturus cristatus. Next base: position 464,340,260 of record NC_140594.1, read on the forward strand.
GTGCTGCCTCCGCCAGGGGTGGGTATGCATGTGTAATTTGTCATCACACCCACATGTGGTGTGTCATGCAGTGGGGGAAGGACATCCATCCTCATGGGAGTGCTGTCAGTGATGTGTTGTCATGGCACTCTCAACATTGTCACACATTGTGGATGCCTTCATGCACCCATGGAGTTTTGCTCGTCGGAGGGTGATGTACACACCCCATGTCCCTGTCCACCGCTGGGGGTCCTCTACACCCACCCCTCATTTGTCTGGGCACTGCTGGGAGTGATAGGCACCCACCACTCATATGTCTGGGCACTGCTGGGAGTGATAGGCACACACCCCCCATGTCTCTGTCCACTGCTGGTAGTGATAGGCACACACCCCCCATGTCTCTGTCCACTGCTGGGAGTGATAGGCACCCACCTCCATGTCTCTGGGCACTGCTGGGAGTGATGGGAACCCACCCCTCATATGTCTGGGCACTGCTGGTAGTGATAGGCACACACCCCTATGTATCTGTCCACTGTCGTGGTACGAGCCGTACCCAGATGCTGATGGCCTGGGTACGGCCCGTACCCCTACGGCGCCCCAACTTTGGGGGTGCGGCCCGTACCCATGCCTTTGGGACGGGGGTACAGGCCGTACTGCCATTGTTGGTGTGACGTAGGGGTACGCGTGGTATGTGCAGTACCCACGCGCTGATGGCCTGGGTACGGCCCGTACCCCTACGGCACCCCAACTTTGGGGCTGCGGCCCGTATCCATGCCTTTGGGACGTGGGTACAGGCCGTACCGCCATTGTTGGTGTGACGTAGGGGTAGGCGTGGTACGGCCCATACCCATGCTCTGAGGGGCGTGGGGACGTCCCATACCACCATTGTGGTGGTGACGGTTCCGCGTCCACGTCCACTTCCGTTGTGGCGGGACGTCAGATTGGTGGACACGTCCCCCGAAGTGACCAGACCATGGTGGTAATTAATGTGCAGGATGTTTTAGTTATTTGTGGGGTGTGGGTTGTGTTTCCTGCCCCTTGCACACACACGGGGGTGTGTGTGCCCCTGGAGGTTGTTCTGACCTTCTGCGGCGTCTGCGTCGGTTTCTGTACACGAGGTGGTAGGCTATGAGGGCCGGGATGACGCGTAGGTTGGGGTCCATCGCTGTCCATCGCGTACCGGGGCTCCTTGTTCGCGTTGTCCTCAATTTCCCGGCAGTTTTTGGCTCCCGTAAAAGATGCTGTGTGCGGAGTGACTACGGCACGAATCGTACTTGCTGGTCCGTAGAATGCTGACTGACTTCGTCCGGACGTCGCATATGCGCCGTCCAGAATCTGATTTGTATGTATTTTTTTGCCGGTTGGTGTTTTTTACGACTCGTACGGAAATGGTATTTCTGTGCGAATCGTACTTGCGAGTTTGTAAGGTGTTTTTCCCGGGTATGAGTCGGAGGGAAAAAACGCTCCGTACGACCATTCGTACCCTGGTTTTACAGGATCGGAATCAACACCTTTGTATGGAAAAATTTACAGATACAAGTCGGACGGGAAAAAAAATACAGGATCCGAATCGGCCCCAAAGTGTCATTTTTTAATTGCATTTTTTTCTTAATATTTATTTGCATGTCACTTTCTAATTGGAATGTATGATGCTTATTCTAAACGTTTGTATCTTTTATGGTATTCTACCAAAATAAAGTGTTTGATGGTAATGATGAACCTTGAATCATGCAACATTTTCTGGATTCTGGTGCCCAAGGAGGCTTCCATGTCAAGCCAATCAGGAGTGACAATTGTGGACTCTGTCTCAAATGCCTTTGTCCCCTTGGGGTTTCTGGATAACTGGTATTGACTCCCAATGATGGCACCTGTGAAAATGACAGCTCCCATCTCACATCCCTCTCCTATTTATCAGTTTTACCATGGTTCTTCCGGTGCCAGTGCTATGGATGGAAATCTCTGTAAATATATTTCATGGAACATAGACAGACTGGCAGGAACAGTTTTTTAGCCAGGATGATGTTGTTTTGTAAAAAGTTTGATGTCATATATTGCAGGAGACATGGGCCATCCAAAACTCCTTTTTTATGGAGGGGTATAAGTCTTTCTTTGTGCCTGCTACCCCTTTGAGGGCAGGTCAATCTAAGGGGGGGTCTGGTTGTTTATGTTTCTCTAATGGTGAAATGTAGTAGTGTTGGCCACAGATAACCCATGCTTGCAAGCTCTGTTATTTTCAAGTGGTTGCTGTAAACTGTTGCTTTTGAACTTTTATAATGCAACATCATCTCTTCCAGAAGTTTGTAACATGTCCCGGTTGGGAGCATTCTTGAGCAATTTTGATGCCTCCATCCTGCATAAGATGCAACTTGTACTGGTTGGAGACTTTAATATCCATCTATGTGGGGATCCGAGTGAGAGCTAGGTTCCCCGTCTCTCAGGGATGCATTTAAAACATACCCGCCAGGGAGATAATCTTAATGCCCTAGTGAGTACATTTGATCTTTTATCAGTAATATGCAAATTGGACCCAGGCCAGATTGATGTGATTCCCACTTTCAAAGGGAACTGTAGTGATTCACTTATTGATTTGGTTTTTATCTCTACCCCCCTTTTTACCTCATATCAGAATTCTCCATTGAAGCAAACATCCATAGCAACAGTAACCCTCTGTGTCTTAAAGCTAGCTAGCCCCTATTAGCCCAGAACAAAGGGAGAGGAAGGGGAGATTATTGAAAGCCACAGATGGTAGTAGAAGGCTCAAATTGACCCAGATCATCCCTGATTCTTTCCACAAGACCTTAGCAGCCACATGTAATAGGGAGTTACAGACATTCCTGGCCGTGCTGCCGGAGCCAGGTGAACTCATAAATGCCTTTGCAGCTATTTCCCGCTCCATAGCTGATTTATTGGAAGCTCCTGCCCCCAAAGGGCACCCAGACCGGGCCCTGAGATGGTTTGATTCTACCTGCTTGCGATATCGAGGAAGCTAAAGGAAGCACTACGCACTATTTAAAGAGATAGTTGCTTAGTAAGAACTTGTAGAAAGCAGTATAAAGAAGCTTTGGTTAGGTGAAAGGAGGCACTGAAGGAGGATGCCTGGAGTGAGCTTATCGAGCCTATTACCCTCAAAAGTAGCACCAAATTTTGGGGCATTGTTAACAGCCCTTTCCTGGCATCGGACACAATAAACGCCATTGATGCCCATATCACCGAGAATGAATATGATAGCCATTTTGAGGATATGTTCCAGTGTCTACCTGTTCAGAATGCCTTTTCTGGAGCGGGAGTGTGGAAATCTGCCTTATCTGTTTCATAGGGGGAATTTAAGTCGGGTATTGTTGGGTTGTCTCGTAACAAGGACCCTGGACCAGATGGGATTCCCTCCAACCTCTACCTCATTATTGGTCTTCCATTTTCTTGGGCTATCTTTAACATTCTTCCTGTTTTAAAATAAGGGAATAGAGACAGTGCACACTGTTATAGGTTAATCTCCCTGTTGGATTCAGTGGTCAAAGTGGTTAGACATATTTTACTGGACAGGTTATATAGCTGGGCAGCTGACAATAACATCACATAATATCATGTCAGATGTTCATTATGGTTTTAGTCCTGGTCAATCAACCGAGGACCAATGCCTGAACCTGTTCATGTTTCTTAACAAGTACAAAGCTGCCAGTCCTGGTACTATTTACCTGGCCTGTATGTACCTATCCTTCATGTTTGATCTTGTTAATAAATGCAAGTTTTGTCAGACCTTGCTACCTATGGGGGTGGACAGGGACATTGTTTTCTTCCTACAAGATCTCTATCAAGATACGAAGGCGGATGTTAGATATTCTAAAGATTTCAAGGTCACTAGACAGTTCTCTATACAGAGAGGGGTCCAACAGGGTTGCATTTTGGCCTCTTTTCTGTTTAATTTATAATTATAGATACAACTAAGAGAAGGTATTACTGGAGACTAAGGTGGATTATCCTCAAGTGAGACGGCGTGGCTTTCCTGTTTTTTGTATGAGATGACACTGTTAAATGGTAGTGGCAGTTTCAGTCGATAACCTTTCAAGTATTGCCCGGCGGTAATCGCCTCTCATACCACTCGATAATTTACCAATGAAAGAGGCAGGCGCCGGAGACTGGAAGGCAGGAAACAAAGTTTTATTCCGTCGGAGCAGAACACATCAGATCAGACAGCAAGGTATCGTCACGAGGTGCTCTAACCGCATCTCTGAGACCTGGTCTCTTATACACCGGTTTATTGCTTTATTACACATAGTACATTCTTGAGATTCTCTTGATGCATGAAAGAACATCCCCTGAAGCCCCGGCTCAGATCCGATCCCACACATAGTTACAGTAGAGGTTCCCACCCTACCCGCAGTGGGAGATGGCTATCGCGCAGCAGGGAATTCCGCTAATTCCCGGGGGGTGTGTGCAACCGGCCGGGTCTCAGGGGGTAGGGGCTTTGATCTACTGTAATCCCTTTGATGCGGGGTGTTTCCCTTACAGTAGGGGCAATAAACTGCATCCGCAGGGCTAGGTGATGGCCTGGGACCAGTTCGGACAATGGGGCGCAGAGGAAGGGGGTTATCAAAGGAGAGGCATGACCATGTATGGGATGTCGGTCGGATGTGGTTCCGTAGCAGGGTCGCGCAGAAGGAGAGGGTTTATGGCCTGTATGAGAGAGCGGGGGTGGCCGGCGCGCGGGGATGCTCGCAGCGCCAGGGGAAAGCGCTGGTGATCGAGAGTGAGCGGGGAGAGAGTGGGGTGCCTAAAATGGCGGCCGTGCATTCGCTGTGCGTGGCGCTGGGGAGAGGCAAGATGGCGCAGATAATGTTCAGTTTGCAAGCTAAATTTCCACAGTCCTCCCTTTTAACATATCTCGCCAGCTTGTCTAGTTCGGATTTATCCCCATAATACTGCGAACTTCCACCTCATAAAGGGCTTTCATCCGCTCTGTTTCAAAGTTCAAAGTCTTAGGGCAGATGCAGTTCATAAAAAGCGAACATAAGGGTGGCAGACACTGAATCCCCAAGCAACATCCACATAGTATCACAATCGGTATTAGGATAAATGAAAACAGCCTCCATCCCCAACTTTTAATAGTGTCCCAAAACCAACTCCCCAGCGACCATTCTTCTTGCTCTTGATGGACCTCTGTGGACAGTCTGTGGAGGTGTTCAATTGCTTTGTAGACTGAGGGTGAGTTATCTGGTACGTAGGTACAACAGCTGGACCCAATGATGCGGCATGCTCCTCCACGATCAGCCAGAACCACATCTAGAACAAGGCGGTTCTGAAGAGCCACCAGGCGGACGGCCTGAAGCTCAGCGGTGTTGTTGGCGAGGGCGCCAGCTGTAATGTTCATTGCTGTTTCGACTGTCTGGGTTAAGTGGCGGATGGCACGGCTGTTTGCCATCGGACCCCAGAGCGGAACAAGACCTTTTACTGCGTCCATGAACTGTGCTCCGGCGGAGTCGGCTTGTACAATGTCTTTGGCACGTTTCTGTCGGTGATGGTTTGCTGGAGCCACATATGTCGGGGGAAGGACGAAGGCGATGTAGCAGGTGCCTCCCCAACCTTTCGGGAGCCAGGTGTAGGCCTTAGTACCACAGACAAAGTACATATTCGGGGAGGCAACAAAGGAGGGTGGGTCAACTGAGTCCAATGTTCGGGTGATGAGGCAGGAGCTGTGGCCCACCAGCTGTGCCCCCAGGCCTTCGAGGCATACAGATCCAGTGATGTTGATGACGGACAGGGCCACTGTTAGGGTGGCGGCCGTCCGTTTTCGGAGGTAAGAGAAGGTGGGTCTGGCTGGATTGTTGAACACTTGCATTTCAACTCGTTCTTTGGCGGGGATGTCCATGTGAAAGGAAGTGTTCGATCTCAGAGGGCAGAAGAGGGCGGAAGTTCTACCAGTTTTGTTCAGCCAGAACCCATGGTAGAAGTGTGACATGGTGCTGCCGGAAGTGGCATTGTCCTTGTAGCTCTCCTGCAGGAAGATCAGCCAGGCGAGGCAGGAACCATGGACAGAAAAAGGTGAAGGGATGAAAGGGATTGAGTGCCCAGTGGCATGGGGTAGCAATCCACAGATCCAGCAGTTAGTGGCGTTGGTGGCAAGATTGTGTTGGTGGAGCAACTGCACAAAAGAGTTATTCCAGAACTCCTTACGCCTTTCTCGGAGTTGGGGTGAAAGTGAGATCAGATGGTGTTCTTTCGTGGTGGTAGGTTGAACGGTGGTCAGCAATGTCTTATGAGCGGGTGTGCTCTCCTCCATGATCCAGAAGGTGACCACGAGGAGAAGGCAAAAGAGAAGGGAAATAAAAAGTGCTATTGTCTTAAAGCTGTGCATTCGGTCAGTCTTTGGGTTTTTGTAGTGGATCTTCGGACGTCCGGTTGCTTCCATCATCTTCATGTCGGGCGCTTCCATCACCTTCAAGAGACTCGGTAGCGGGCAGAACCACAGACTTTGTTTTAGTTTCTCTCCTGGTGGCCTTTGAGGTGACTAGGCTACCGCTCTGAGATTTCCACCTAGCCTGTGGTCTGCTTAGCCGAAGTTCTCTCCTTTCGTCGCAAGTTATACCCTTCTTTGGATGGCACAGTGGGATCGGGATATTCAATCAATTCAAGTGTCTCTGTATCCGGGCAGCGGCTCAGGGATGGTCGGTCTTTGTCCAGAAGTTCCTCTTGGGCGGTGATGTTGTCCGTGGTTATCAGGGTCGGTGATACCTTCTTGCAGTGGTGTGCATGCAGCCAATTGCGTTTCCCCTCCACTCGAAGAGCTGTTCGGGTGGTGATCAGGACTTGCAGGGGGCCCGTCCACCGGGGCTCCAGACTCTTGGTGCGCTGGAAGTTACGCACTAAGACGAAGTCACCGGGTTGGATGTCGTGCCCGGGGCCCCTGGAAACATCGGGAATGGCGTGCAGCACCTGCTGATGGATAACAGACAACGTCTTAGTTAGGTTATACAAATAGTCAGACATGAGGACGTCCGGGACGTCGTGGATAGATGTTGGTTTTGGTGCAGTCCAAAGGTTCATGGGCCGCCCAAAGACGACCTCGTAGGGGGTTAAGTGGTGTTTGGTGGGGGTGGAACGCATTGATAGCAATGCTAGTGGGAGAGCGTCTGGCCATCTTAGTCCTCTGGTGGCGACTATTTTTGCTATCTTAAGCTTCAATGTGGCATTGTGTCGCTCAACCAGGCCTGCAGATTGGGGATGGAAGACCGCATGGAATTTCTGTTTTACACCCAACCCTTTTAAGATGAGTTGGATAACTTCGGCTACGAAGTGGGGGCCGTTGTCGCTCCACAAAATTCGACAAAGGCCGTATCGGGGGAAGAATTCCTTCAGTAGTACTTTTGCGGTAGTCATAGCGGTGTTGTCATGGGTTGGGTATGCTTCCACCCACTTGCTGAAGGCACACACAACGACAAGTACATACTTTAAACCTTGGCACCTTTCTAGCTGGAGATAGTCCATTTGTAGGACTTCAAAGGGGTGATTGGGGACCCCAAACCCTCCCCGGGGTACAGCAGTTCCTTTCCCAGGGTTGTGTTGGAGGCATACTAGGCAATGTTGGACCAGACGTTTGGCTGAGTCTGGTATTCTGTCGTTGTGCCAGACTTTGGAGATGAGTTCGATCATGGGGGCAGACCCTATGTGTGCGGGGGAGTGTGCCATGGTCAGCATGGGGATCAAGTATGAGTCGGGTAGCAACCATTTGTTCGAGTCTTTAGTCCGCCAACAACCGTCATCGTCCTTCAATCCCACCCGGGCCCATTCAGTTAATTCGTGTGGTGTGCTGGCTAGTTGGATATCCCTAATCGTTTCCCTAGCATCCTTCCATTTCTCAGTTTGTGACCTGGTCACGTACATGCGGGTCGTGGACCTATTCTCGGCTGTGGTTCGGGCAGTAATGTCAGCTAGTGCATTTCCCTGTCCTATAATGTCTGTCACCTTCTTGTGTGCCTGGCATTTGATCACAGCTAACCGTGTGGGGAGGAGGACTGCTTCGGTCAGGGCAGAGACTAGATCTCCATGCAGGATGGGTGTGCCATGAGAAGTCAAGAATCCCCTCTCTTTCCATAAGAGCCCAAAGTGGTGAACTACCCCAAAGGCGTACTGACTGTCTGTGTAAATGTTTGCGGTTGTCCCTGCTGCCAGGATGCAGGCTCGTGTGAGGGCAATTAGTTTCGCCGCCTGTGCGGATCGCTGTGTGATGCGGGCTATCTCAACAACTGTTCGAGCCGTGGTGACTGCATAGGCAGCTGAGGTGGTGCCATCGGGGAGCTTGATGCATGAGCCATCCACCCACAGTTCTCCGTCAGGGTCCGGGAAGGCAGTATCCCAGAGGTCAACCCTACTCTTGGTTTGTTCGTCGGTGAGGGTCACGCAATCATGTATAGGGGATGCGTTGGGGTCAGCGTCAGGGAGAGGTAGTAGAGTAGCTGGATTCAGAGTGGTGCATCGTTTCAATGTGATGTGGGGTGCAAGCAGAGTCAGTTCATAACCAGTCAGTCGTGCGCTAGTCAGGTGTTGAGTCTTGGTTTGGTTCAGGAGGGTATCAACAGCATGGGGTACCAATACTGTGAGGGGGTTCGAGAGCACGATCCCCTCACTTTGCCGGATAGAGACAGCAGCGGCAGCTACTGCTCGAAGGCAGGCGGGCAAAGCTCTGGCTACGGGGTCAAGAGTGGCAGAGAAGTAGGCACAAGGGCGTTGCTTAGGGCCTATGGACTGGGTTAGGACAGACAACGCACATCCCTCCCTTTCGTGGGTGTAGAGGGAGAAAGGTTTAGTGTAGTCTGGGGTTCCTAGGACTGGGGCCGAGCAGAGGGCGTCTCGTAATTCTTTGAAGGAGGATTGACATTCGGGTGTCCAGGGGAGGGGGAAGGGGGTATCTTTAGCCAGCAGGGAAAGCAGAGGTTTTACGATAAGACTGAAATTTGGCAACCACTGTCGACAAAAGTAGGTGAGGCCCACTAGGGACCGCACTTGCTTCTGAGTTTTGGGAACAGGGGTTTCTAGAATGGTTTGAATTCGGTCAGGGGTAAGTTTCCTCCCGTCTTTGGATAGTAGGTGGCCTAGATACGTTACCTGGGGCTGGCAGAATTGCAATTTCTTTCTGGAGACCTTGTGACCGTTCTCCGCAAGGAAGCGGAGGAGGTGAATGGTGGCTGTGACGGCAAGTGGAGTGGTGTCGGCCGCCAAAAGAATGTCATCGACGTACTGTATCAACACCACTCCATCGGGTAGTTGGACTGCATCCAGTTGCCTCTTGAGGGCTTGGCTGTAAATACTGGGACTCTCAGTGTAGCCTTGGGGTGCCCTGCAGAATCTGTATGAACGGGCTTTTAAAGTGAAGCCGAACAGGTAGCGGCTGTCTGGGTGGATGGGGATGGAAAAGAATGCGTTCTTGAGATCAATAACAGTAAAGATGGTGGCAGTGGATGGAATCAGGGTGAGGATGGTGGTGATGTCTGAGACCACGGGGTACTGGGGTATGACTACTTTGTTAACCTCTCGCAAGTCAACAATGAAACGGTAGGCTTTCTCATCCCCCTCGCCTTGCTTCTTTACAATGGGTAGGATAGGGCTGTTGCAAACATTACTGACTACTTCTTCTACCACTCCTGCCTCGACTAGGGACTCGATGATTTCCACCAATGCCTTCTCGCCTTCGGGTGATATCCGATACTGTGGAAGCTTTGGGAGCACTGCGTCCGGTCGGACGGTTATGTGTACCGGGTCGATCACCATGCGCCCTACATCTGAGTCGGTTTTAGCCCATAGATGTGAAGGTAATGTGTCGAGTAGGGACATGTCAGCATCGGTTATAGAGAGCATACGCCGTGTGTGACAGGGTCTGGACAGATCTGGGTTATCGTGTAGGATGACTCGAACTCCGTCTGGGGAGCATCTGATGGTAGCTCGAAAATGTTTTAGCAAATCAAGTCCCATAATAGCATCGGGGGTGTTGGAGGAGAGCAGAAAGGTCGTGTCAGTGGTGTTATCTTCTAAGTCAAAGGAGATTGGTGCTGATAAGGGGTTAGTGGAGGGCGTTCCATCGAAGCCTATTGAGGTTACATGTGAGCCAGACAAGGGTGCCCTAGGGATCAGTCGTTTGGATAACGCACTACGTGTCGCCCCAGTGTCTACCAGGAATGGAGATTTTGTGCCCAAGACCTTAGCGGTGACGTAAGGGCCTTGCTGGTCAACACGGAGTTCGACTGGATCCCTCCCTTGCCCCTGGCAGTCCTATGCGAAGTCATGGGTGCTTTCATAGTCGGACTGCTGACACTGGTTTTGTCGGGGGCGGTCAAAGGTGTTTGGTTTGCCTGGCCTGACGTTGGTTGCGTCGTTCGTGTGCCCTCGTCCCTGTCCTCTGTTTCTGGGGTTATATGCTGTGTCTCTGGGATCCCTATTTTTGTTTAGTTCCAGAAGGACCGGGCACTGGGATTTCCAGTGTCCGAACCCTCTACAGAACGCACATTGGTTCCCATCTAAGTCTCTCCGTCCGTTGTAGGGTGCAGGTGTATGGTCTCTAGGGGGTAGCTTTCTAGGGGCGGTTGGGTGGTAATTCTCTTTCGGGGGTTCCCTTCCTATGGTCACCCCTTGCAATTGTGCTATCATTACCCTCTCCTTCAGTTCCTTTTTCTTCTTCTCTGATGCCCTATCGTTCTCGTTTTCTGATTTTCGTAGTATTGGGCCATCTGGAGAATTGCTGCGGGTTTGGAGGCTGCCCAACTACTCTCGCTGGTCTGTAGTTTCTGGGAAATTTCTTGTGTCAGACCCTTCACATAATTCTGGACAAAGAGGTGATGTCCGGTTGCGGTGGTCATGTCTTGGCCACTGTAATCGGAAAACACAGTCTCGAATCGGGAGAAGTATTCAGACACATCCTCCTGGGGTTTCTGGCGGCAAGCCGTTACTATCGACCAGTCTACCTTTCTTTCTGGGATTAGAGTCTTCAGTTTTAGTACAATCTTGTCTGGGAGCTCTAATATGGCTTTCGGGGGTTTCTGTCCCGGTTCTCGCTGTTTATCTATGGTATCGAGTTGTACCCAGGTATATCCGAACGGCTCAGCGTGGTCAACTTTCCGGATTTGTTTCCACACATCAGCCGGCAGACATAGCCCAAAGAACAAGTCGATATCTGCTAAAGTCATAATCGTAGAACCTAAGGCTGTACCCAATTCAGTGTAGAAGGCAGTCGGGTTCTCTCTCAAGTCGGGTAGAGTTTTTCTAAAGGTCAAAATATCTTGCCGGTCCCACGGCTGGTAGACCCAGTTATATACAACCCTTCCCTTCGCATCTTGGTGGTTGATGTCGTCATGTGTTCCCAGACCTCGTGGGGGGACCCAGTAGGGGGCAGCTTCTTTAATGGGCATCATGGCATCAGCCCTTCCTTCCTGGGGCTTAGTCGCTATGGGGGTTTCTGCTTTGGTGGTCTGTCCATGTTCTTTAAGGTGTCGGTAGACCTCGAGTGTACGAGTGAAGAGGTTCGTAACGTCGCCCTCTCTTTCCTCTCCGATGTCTACCTTCCTATATAGGGCTGCTAAGCCCTCGGGACCTTTATCGTGGTATCTTTCCTCATATGCATTCAGGGCGTGATAACAGAGCCGTACGACGAAGTGTCGTCTGCGGCTGTCGGCATACGAGTTATACACGTCTGTTATATACTCCTCACTTTCTTTTCGCTCCACCAGTGTCCCTACTATCTTATCAATTCCTGCTCGTTCATCCTTTGTTAATCGATTCATTCTGGTGGACTCTTTCTTTCTCATCTCTGGGTCGTCTAACGTTATAGCCGACGTTGTGTTCAGCACAGGAGGCTCGGCCGGCGCGGAGGCCGTGAGGACCGAGGCCCCTGTACTGCTTCCGCTCGTGTTCGGGGGTTGTGGGTGTTGCACTACTGACTGGGAGGGTGCATATGGAGGGGGCATGTAAATGATCGGGGGACCTAACCGTAATTCGTCATTCGTTCGCTGCTTGGAGGACAACTCAGGGTAGAGCAAAGAAGGGGTCCTAACAGCGTACTGGCCTGATGTTTCGGGCTCCTGTCTTAGTTTAGTTTCCCTTCTCTCCTTTATTTCTTCTTCTAACTTTCTAGCGGCAAGGTGAGCTGCCTTTCGTAATTCCTTTTCTGCTTTTACTTCTTCCCTATTTTTCCGTTGCGTTGCTTCTTTGCGCCACATGCCAATACTGTCAAGCATAGTAGGCGTCGTCTTATTGCTACGCAGAGCTACTTCTAGCGCTCCTATCTTATGGTCGTCGAAGGATCCCATCAGTGGCCACTGACTCTCGGGGTCCTTCTTTGTATATTTATGCCATAGCTTGGTATAAGCTACGGCGACTAGTCCATATTTAGTGAACATGTCCTTATTAGGGGTGCCCTCCAGTGGAGCCGGATGGTTCACCTCTAATAAGCGGTCCGGGCAGAACCAACTACCAATCAGTGGGGAGAAGATAGGCATGACGGGTTTCAACGGGGACAAAAGTCAGCACTACCTATCTTTTCACTGCTTGCAAAGACTTGACAGAATATCTCTATTCTTCGTTATTTGTAAGCAGAGAATACCTCCAAAGAACCAATATCGAACAACTAGTGTTCGGACAATCAATCAATCAATCAATCAATGGGAGATAAAGATGGGCATGACGGGTTTCAACGGGGACAAAAGTCAGCATTACCTACCCTTCACTATTTGCAAAGACTAGACAGAATATTCCTATTCTACGTTATTTGCAAACAGAGAATATCTCAAAAAGCACTATTCTCCAAAACAATCAATGTTCGGACAATCAATCAATGGGGAGATAAAGATAGGCACGACGGGTTTCAACGGGGACAAAAGTCTGCGTTACCTACCCTTCACTATCTGCAAAGGGAGAGAGAGAGAGTATTTCTACTCCTCCCCGTTTGTAGACAGCGAATATCTCAAAGAGAACAATCAATGAGCACAATCAATGAGCAATACTAGTATTCAAAAAGTTTCGGACAATCAATCAATTATTTCGCAATTTGTCGTGTGTCACGACCTTACCCGGACCGCGTGGACAGTTTCTCGTCTTCCGCCTCCAGCGCCCGATCGTCCTCTACTCTCCATTATTGCCGCGGCACTCCTGATGGTTCCCAGTCAGGACCGTAGATCACTCGAGAGAGGTCTGCTCGGAACCAGTGAAGTTCGGATGATCGGCTGCCAGACGAGGGTCTATTGGGCAGGAGCTCTCCCGATCGTTGCAGTCGTTCACTCTGTCGTCGGGACCTCTCCCACTGGATCCACGTGTCGCTGATGGGCCCCACATTGGGCGCCAATTGTTAAATGGTAGCGGCAGTTTCAGTCGATAACCTTTAAAGTATTGCCCGGCGGTAATCGCCTCTCATACCACTCGATAATTTACCAATGAAAGAGGCAGGCGCCGGAGACTGGAAGGCAGGAAACAAAGTTTTATTCCGTCGGAGCAGAACACATCAGATCAGACAGCAAGGTATCGTCACGAGGTGCTCTAACCGCATCTCTGAGACCTGGTCTCTTATACACCGGTTTATTGCTTTATTACACATAGTACATTCTTGAGATTCTCTTGATGCATGAAAGAACATCCCCTGAAGCCCCGGCTCAGATCCGATCCCACACATAGTTACAGTAGAGGTTCCCACCCTACCCGCAGTGGGAGATGGCTATCGCGTAGCAGGGAATTCCGCTAATTCCCGGGGGGTGTGTGCAACCGGCCGGGTCTCAGGGGGTAGGGGCTTTGATCTACTGTAATCCCTTTGATGCGGGGTGTTTCCCTTACAGTAGGGGCAATAAACTGCATCCGCAGGGCTAGGTGATGGCCTGGGACCAGTTCGGACAATGGGGCGCAGAGGAAGGGGGTTATCAAAGGAGAGGCATGACCATGTATGGGATGTCGGTCGGATGTGGTTCCGTAGCAGGGTCGCGCAGAAGGAGAGGGTTTATGGCCTGTATGAGAGAGCGGGGGTGGCCGGCGCGCGGGGGATGCTCGCAGCGCCAGGGGAAAGCGCTGGCGATCGAGAGTGAGCGGGGAGAGAGTGGGGTGCCTAAAATGGCGGCCGTGCATTCGCTGTGTGTGGCGCTGGGGAGAGGCAAGATGGCGCAGATAATGTTCAGTTTGCAAGCTAAATTTCCACAGACACCATCTTGATGTTCAGGACTGAGAGGGGTTTGCAAATGTTGTTTGAATCCTTTGTTCAATTTATGGAAGAGCAGGAGTTGTTGGTCAACAACTCAAAATCCTATGTGATGCAAGTAGGTTCTCGTTCGAGTAGGCCCTACACCTTTAAGGTCGGGTCTACTCCATTCTCTAGGACGTATGTTTTCTTCTATCGGTGGGTCCTGCTGGATGCCACTGTTAACTGGGGGCCCTTAAAAACTTGTAAGAAAAGTGACCTTACTCGGGCGAATGCAGCTATTTTTATCTTCGCCTCCAGATTAGGTAAAAGACCAGTTGGGGCAATGTTACAGCTCTATAGGGCTAAATGCTTCGCAAAAGTGTTGTACGGTAGTGAAACCTGTGGCCTTAATGCTCTTGATGACCTTCGAATCGCGGACACTTTATGAGACAGCGCCTACCTATACATCAGCGTACCTCCACCTTTATTGTACATGAAGAGCTTGGCATGGCCTATCTCACTGATCAGTTGGCTTTTCACCCCCTTTCATTATTGCTAAAAATCTGGACCAACAAGGTGACTTCATTATATAAATAAATCTTAAAGGACTATATGGCCTTTGAACATGCCTCCGATACTCCATAGCTCAAATACATTAGGGAGTGCTTTGTGAATCTGGGAAGAGCAGATCTTTTTTTTAATCCAGAATCGAGCAACAAGAAGGACCTGGTCGGTATCAAGGAGGTCTTTTTTAGACAGCAGTTAGCTGCCAGGGAAGAGAAGGAGCTGTTGAAGCATAGTGTACGTCATATTATCATGTGAGGGGCCACACAGATGAACAAACCTTACCTATTAGAGCTTGTGAATTCCAACATTCACTTTATATTGACCAGGCACTGGTTTGACCTTTTCCATTTTCTTCTCGCCCACCCAAGGGGGCAGAGTACGGGACAGAGGCTGTCGCCCTGTGGCTGTGATGGTAAGTCTCCATAGGACACTGAAAAGAAGACCAACATCCATTGTATGTTTTCCAGTCTTCTTTATTACAGTCCGGTCACCCAGCTCCCCCGACAGCAACTTCCGAAACCCCGTATTCCAGGTTCCACGCAGAGAACATACAGAAAGGAATGCATGTTATCACAGAGCACAAGATCCAAACAAAACCCCTTCCTGCACATGGAAAAGATATCAGCGAAGTAACGAAGCATAACTAACATAAATGGAAAACAAAAAACCAACAGGAGTAGATAAAAATTGCAGAGTAAACCAGGTTGATAAAACATGACAAACAAAACTTAATACTTATCGTAGTCTTGGAATCTGAGGGGGGGGCAACCCTTGTTCTAGAGGAACATTCCCGGGGAATAATCTCCCTGGAATGAACGGGTAAGCTCCGACTCCCACCTAAAGGAGGTACACAAAAAACTGTCACAGTGGAAACACATTTAGAAATGTAAAAGAAACATACATCTGTTAGTAATCCAAACAAATTTTACGACAACACCTGTTGCTTGCATGTATGCACATCATTTAATATCCATTTTCTCAGTCCAAACGAGGATCAGTACTTAAACACAGCACAAAAAGCATCACAGTATCAACATTTTCAAAAGTATCTCGGTGTAAGGTACGTGATAAGTGCAGGATTTTATGGGATTAGTGCAGGGCGTAGTGAGGGAGGGAGGTTGTGAAGGATTTAAGAACATCCACAATTCAATTGAAGAACCTGACCTGCCAAATAAATGGCCACAAAACTTAAATTAGATAACACAGATTTAAGACAGCAGTTTTACATTCACTGACAATCTCCTGTGTTGATTGAAGGAATGAAAAAGTCGACGTTTCGACCCCTGTTAGAGCCAGCAAATTGGTTTGCTTGGGGTTGGGGTCTTCATCAGGACCGGGGGAAGGGCTTACACCTGGGGGCAAAGGTCAAAAATAAAGAACCATGAGGTGTGTCTATTAAGGCCCATTATAGTTAGGAGAGAACAATTGTAACAATAATTACCAGCAACAGCAGGAATAATCACGCTGGAAAGATTGGGAAGGGGCCAGTCAGTGCTCCTAGGAGGAAGGAAAAGAGACGAGGAATACTAAAACCATACTTAAAAAACGGGTGTCAATAAAACCTAAGTAACCAGAAATACTCACCCAAGGTGTAGTATTCCAATGTTCGAGAAACGAGACAAGGGAAGGCTGAATGTATCAGCATAAACACTCATCCAATAGTGTTAAGGGCTGGAAAGAAAGGGGGGGAGATGGCGTTAATGTTCTCCCTCACTCGAAAACCGTTGTTAAACAAAGCGCATATAAGGTTGCTAGCCCTAAGGATAATGCGCGGGAAAATTATAAAATTAGTTACCAGCGCATACAAGGTACGTCTACGAATTATAGCGGGGTGCACAAAAGTGTAGGAAATCCCATATACATTGAAAAAGTGGCAAAACTCACTTATAGTATACCATTGAGGGAAAGGACCACTGAGTACTAAGGCTGCAACATACCTCGAGGGCCGCGCCGTGGAAACTGACAGCTAACCCTGGGTGTCGTCACAGGACTGAACAAAATAAAAACCAATCGCGCGCATAGCCAATAGGTCGCGCCCTGATTGGAAGGCTCGGGGGTGTGTCAGGTCACGTGCTCGCGTGCGAACCCGGCCAAGGGTCTGGAAGAGAGACGGAGAGAAGCGAAACCGCCGCAGCTGCAAGCGATAACATACCTGAAGGGCCGCGCGAGTCGGTCTGACAGCTAGCCCTGGGACGCGTCACCTGATCAAATATATATCCATCAGACGCGTCCTGATTGGTGGAGGATAAGGGGTGTGTGATGTTAACTAAGAAGATGTGTAAAGCAGGGACCATTTGCTGGTTCTTGATCCATGATCACAGTATTAAAAAGCAATACATTAATTTAAACAATAGTAGATGATACGGAAAATAACCACAACATTTGACATGACAGATATATCCGTTGGTTGCCGCTAAAAAAGCATACGGAATAACACAGGTGAATAGTATCACTAAACGGCACCACAGCGGAGGTGTATTCATATAAACACTGCAGATAACCAATGTAGTGCGGTTCACCAAGATTTATACTAGACAGTTTGCAAGGGTGTGTTGTTTAACCATTGTTTAATAAAGATATTTGGGTAAAAGTTGCGTCAAGTTCATTCAGGCCACATGTGACAGAGTCAAAACGGTCCATCCACTTACACTCCCTGATGTTAAGGATTGAAGTGAGGTCCCCACCCCTAACACCCAGTGTTATGGCTTCAATTACCAGCCATCTAAGCGATTCAGGGGAATGGTTACATGTATTGAAGTGGTCAACCATGGGTGCACCAGGTGTATTACATCTAATCCTGCTGCAGTGTTGCAATATCCTGCATTTCACTTTCTGGGTGGTCTGGCCTATATAGATCTTGTTACAGGGGCAGACTATTGCATAGATAACATTCTTAGTGTTACAATTGGTGAGCACCTTTAGATCCACCGTGCAGTTGTTATGTTGGAACGTCTTTGTTTCAAGAGTCAAATTGCAGGCTTTGCACTGTCCACATTTCACATGGCCCGTGGGAGCCGGAAGATGCCAAAGCGACTCAATTGTTGGCCTTGGTTGTGTTTCCAAAAGCGATTTCACCACATGATCGCGGACATTTTTGCCTTTTTTGAAGGCATGCATTGGGGGTTCAGTGAGCTGGAGTTCTGCGGACACCAGGTGCCAATGTTTGTTGATGATTTTACGGATATCATTACTCCTGGTGTTAAAGGTCGTAACACATATAAGTCTGTTGGGATCATCCATCCGTGTTTTGGGGGTAAGGAGGAGGTCTCTATGATTGTACCAGGCTCTCTTACGGGCCCTCTTGACAAGCCTCCGAGGGTAGCCGCGTTCAATCAGTCTGAGGATGAGGTCATCGGATTCCGTGAAGAAATCGTCTTTTCTGGAACAGTTTCTCCTGATCCTCAGAAACTGTCCGAAGGGGAGGTTATCACGTAGTCCTCTCGGGTGGTGACTTCCATACCTCAATAGGGTGTTTCTCTCCGAAGTTTTTCGGAACAAGGTTGTGTACAGACAGTCGTCCATAACCTTGATAGTGATATCAAGGAAATCGATACTGGACTTGTCCTTGGTCATGGTAAACCGAATGTCTGCCGATCTATCATTCAACCAAAGAAAGAACTCATCAAGATCCTGGTCGTTGCCCGTCCAAACCATCAGGACGTCGTCGATATATCGTTTCCAATATTTGATTCTTTGCCTGAATGGGTTGGTGATATTACTGACAAAAGTCTGTTCGAAGTTGTCCATATACAAAATGGCCAGATCTGGGGCAAAGCTGGCACCCATCGCCACGCCTTTCGTTTGCATGAAGAAGTCATTTTGGAAGAAAAAGAAATTCTGCGTCATTGCTATGTTGAGCAATTTGATGATAAAGTCCGAGGGGACTTGCACCGGTTGGCTTCTTGTCTCTAAACATTCCAAAATCACCTCCAAAGCATGTTGTTGAGGGATACTTGTGTATAAAGACACAATGTCCATTGTCACTAGAATCTGGGTGGTTGGATCGAAGGGCATCCCATCAATCAGATTGATGACTTGCATCGTGTCCCGCAGGTAAGAATCTGTTTTCTCTGCCAAGGGTTTCAAGAAGAAATCGATATATTTACACAGGGGCTCAAGGATTGAGCCACACCCCGAGACTATGGGGCGGCCAGGTGGTCTTTCCAAGTTTTTATGTACCTTAGGTAAGGTATAGATTGTCGGAAGACGCGGCTGAGGTTGATTCAGAAACTGAAACTCCAGGTTTGAGAGGAAGCCTTGAGCAAGGCCTTCTTGGGTTATTCGAAGGATCATGGTGCTGATCTTTTTCGTAGGATTTATGTTGAGTCTGGTATAGCTAATGCCATCATTCAGTTGGGAGTAAAGTTCTTCCTTATAATTATCCACGTTCTGTAGTACGATGGCTCCTCCCTTGTCAGCGGGTTTGATGACAATCGAACGGTTATTCCTCAAATCGTCCAAGGCCTTCCGTTCCGCTGAGGTGACATTATGCTTGACATACTTTCTAGTGGAGCATACTCCAAGCGCCTCCTTTAGTACAGTACTCTCGTAGGTTAAAATCCGATGTGAAACCATCTGAGAGGTAGGTGTAAATGTCGATGGAGTGCGTAGTCCAGTACACGATGTGGTTGTACTCACAGGAGCCTGACGAAAGAAATAGCGTAACCGTATCTTTCGAAAAAACCGGTACAGCTCAGTCTGTAGGTTGAATTTATTGGGATAGGTTGTGGGGACATATGACAGGCCTTTACTGAGAATCCGGTGTTCATCAGCGGTAAGTATATGATCCGACAGGTTCATAATGGGATCTTTGGATGTGCCTACCAACGATAGACTCGACGTCTCGTTTGAATTTCCCCATGTTGTTCCTGAGGGAAGTGTACCTGCTTCTGGGCAGTGTTCATGCCCTGTTGTTGAGCTCTGTCCCAGCCCTGGGTTTGTTGCAGGCGGCCGCGTCCGCGTCCCCTGTTCCAGTTCCAATTCGTATTTCTTCCCCTGGGTGGGCGCCATTGTCGGTCTTCTAAAAAAGCCGGTCCAGAGGGTGGATAGTAGGTAGAATCCTGAGGTTGGTACCCTGTATAGCTCCCTGCTTGTTCTCCCTCACTGCCTGTGGAGCCAGACGACTCCGAAAAATTCGTGAATCTCCGTGGGCCTCGGTAGCCCCCTCTCCCTCTGTTGAAGAAACGGCCTTGTTGGTCTTGTTTATAGTAGTCTTCCTGTAGGTATGGGTAGGTCACTTTCTTATCATAAAAACGGACGTCTTTAGATAGTTTATCCAATTTCTTGGTTTGTGTATTCACATCGAACTCCTTGATGGTTTTCTCAAGGCGTTCAAGAGCCTCCTTGGCATTGGTTAAAGCATTGTCTGTAGAAATGTCCCGCTTTAAATCAGCAATCTCCTTCATCAACAATTCCACCTGTTCAAGGGCAGTCTCCACTCCAAGGACCATCCAGTGGCGCGAACAGTTGTTGGCCACGAAGCTGAATCCCTCCTTGAACTTTGGTTGGTCTACAAAGATCGCTGGTTCGTTTTTAACCTGTAGCCCAACCGGTATGACATTCGATTGTAAGTACTTAGTTAGAAAATGGCCGTGCAGCCGAGTGCGGATCAGCTTCTTCTCTAGTCTCTCTAATTTGTTAATTTTCTCATTAAGGGACACATCAATGTTTGGGGTATTTGAAGAAATGAAAAGGTTGGAGGGGTCTTGAATGAGTGTGGTGATGTATTCCTCAGTGTATGATAGCGTCTCATTGCCTAACATAATGAAAGAAAGTTTAGAAATAGATACGAACAAATACCCTCGCAGGACGGCGCCTGCACTATAGAGAGTTATATATTAATGGGGTAACCCGGTAGACCACTGGACTCGGGTATAACTAGGTACACAAAAAACTGTCACAGTGGAAACACATTTAGAAATGTAAAAGAAACATACATCTGTTAGTAATCCAAACAAATTTTACGACAACACCTGTTGCTTGCATGTATGCACATCATTTAATATCCATTTTCTCAGTCCAAACGAGGATCAGTACTTAAACACAGCACAAAAAGCATCACAGTATCAACATTTTCAAAAGTATCTCGGTGTAAGGTACGTGATAAGTGCAGGATTTTATGGGATTAGTGCAGGGCGTAGTGAGGGAGGGAGGTTGTGAAGGATTTAAGAACATCCACAATTCAATTGAAGAACCTGACCTGCCAAATAAATGGCCACAAAACTTAAATTAGATAACACAGATTTAAGACAGCAGTTTTACATTCACTGACAATCTCCTGTGTTGATTGAAGGAATGAAAAAGTCGACGTTTCGACCCCTGTTAGAGCCAGCAAATTGGTTTGCTTGGGGTTGGGGTCTTCATCAGGACCGGGGGAAGGGCTTACACCTGGGGGCAAAGGTCAAAAATAAAGAACCATGAGGTGTGTCTATTAAGGCCCATTATAGTTAGGAGAGAACAATTGTAACAATAATTACCAGCAACAGCAGGAATAATCACGCTGGAAAGATTGGGAAGGGGCCAGTCAGTGCTCCTAGGAGGAAGGAAAAGAGACGAGGAATACTAAAACCATACTTAAAAAACGGGTGTCAATAAAACCTAAGTAACCAGAAATACTCACCCAAGGTGTAGTATTCCAATGTTCGAGAAACGAGACAAGGGAAGGCTGAATGTATCAGCATAAACACTCATCCAATAGTGTTAAGGGCTGGAAAGAAAGGGGGGGAGATGGCGTTAATGTTCTCCCTCACTCGAAAACCGTTGTTAAACAAAGCGCATATAAGGTTGCTAGCCCTAAGGATAATGCGCGGGAAAATTATAAAATTAGTTACCAGCGCATACAAGGTACGTCTACGAATTATAGCGGGGTGCACAAAAGTGTAGGAAATCCCATATACATTGAAAAAGTGGCAAAACTCACTTATAGTATACCAGCCTGCAATTTGACTCTTGAAACAAAGACGTTCCAACATAACAACTGCACGGTGGATCTAAAGGTGCTCACCAATTGTAACACTAAGAATGTTATCTATGCAATAGTCTGCCCCTGTAACAAGATCTATATAGGCCAGACCACCCAGAAAGTGAAATGCAGGATATTGCAACACTGCAGCAGGATTAGATGTAATACACCTGGTGCACCCATGGTTGACCACTTCAATACATGTAACCATTCCCCTGAATCGCTTAGATGGCTGGTAATTGAAGCCATAACACTGGGTGTTAGGGGTGGGGACCTCACTTCAATCCTTAACATCAGGGAGTGTAAGTGGATGGACCGTTTTGACTCTGTCACATGTGGCCTGAATGAACTTGACGCAACTTTTACCCAAATATCTTTATTAAACAATGGTTAAACAACACACCCTTGCAAACTGTCTAGTATAAATCTTGGTGAACCGCACTACATTGGTTATCTGCAGTGTTTATATGAATACACCTCCGCTGTGGTGCCGTTTAGTGATACTATTCACCTGTGTTATTCCGTATGCTTTTTTAGCGGCAACCAACGGATATATCTGTCATGTCAAATGTTGTGGTTATTTTCCGTATCATCTACTATTGTTTAAATTAATGTATTGCTTTTTAATACTGTGATCATGGATCAAGAACCAGCAAATGGTCCCTGCTTTACACATCTTCTTAGTTAACATCACACACCCCTTATCCTCCACCAATCAGGACGCGTCTGATGGATATATATTTGATCAGGTGACGCGTCCCAGGGCTAGCTGTCAGACCGACTCGCGCGGCCCTTCAGGTATGTTATCGCTTGCAGCTGCGGCGGTTTCGCTTCTCTCCGTCTCTCTTCCAGACCCTTGGCCGGGTTCGCACGCGAGCACGTGACCTGACACACCCCCGAGCCTTCCAATCAGGGCGCGACCTATTGGCTATGCGCGCGATTGGTTTTTATTTTGTTCAGTCCTGTGACGACACCCAGGGTTAGCTGTCAGTTTCCACGGCGCGGCCCTCGAGGTATGTTGCAGCCTTAGTACTCAGTGGTCCTTTCCCTCAATGGTATACTATAAGTGAGTTTTGCCACTTTTTCAATGTATATGGGATTTCCTACACTTTTGTGCACCCCGCTATAATTCGTAGACGTACCTTGTATGCGCTGGTAACTAATTTTATAATTTTCCCGCGCATTATCCTTAGGGCTAGCAACCTTATATGCGCTTTGTTTAACAACGGTTTTCGAGTGAGGGAGAACATTAACGCCATCTCCCCCCCTTTCTTTCCAGCCCTTAACACTATTGGATGAGTGTTTATGCTGATACATTCAGCCTTCCCTTGTCTCGTTTCTCGAACATTGGAATACTACACCTTGGGTGAGTATTTCTGGTTACTTAGGTTTTATTGACACCCGTTTTTTAAGTATGGTTTTAGTATTCCTCGTCTCTTTTCCTTCCTCCTAGGAGCACTGACTGGCCCCTTCCCAATCTTTCCAGCGTGATTATTCCTGCTGTTGCTGGTAATTATTGTTACAATTGTTCTCTCCTAACTATAATGGGCCTTAATAGACACACCTCATGGTTCTTTATTTTTGACCTTTGCCCCCAGGTGTAAGCCCTTCCCCCGGTCCTGATGAAGACCCCAACCCCAAGCAAACCAATTTGCTGGCTCTAACAGGGGTCGAAACGTCGACTTTTTCATTCCTTCAATCAACACAGGAGATTGTCAGTGAATGTAAAACTGCTGTCTTAAATCTGTGTTATCTAATTTAAGTTTTGTGGCCATTTATTTGGCAGGTCAGGTTCTTCAATTGAATTGTGGATGTTCTTAAATCCTTCACAACCTCCCTCCCTCACTACGCCCTGCACTAATCCCATAAAATCCTGCACTTATCACGTACCTTACACCGAGATACTTTTGAAAATGTTGATACTGTGATGCTTTTTGTGCTGTGTTTAAGTACTGATCCTCGTTTGGACTGAGAAAATGGATATTAAATGATGTGCATACATGCAAGCAACAGGTGTTGTCGTAAAATTTGTTTGGATTACTAACAGATGTATGTTTCTTTTACATTTCTAAATGTGTTTCCACTGTGACAGTTTTTTGTGTACCTAGTTATACCCGAGTCCAGTGGTCTACCGGGTTACCCCATTAATATATAACTCCCACCTAAAGGAGGCGCAGCAGTGCAAGGTATATGGATCCCAAATTTAACTCTCACATACTCAGCTTTCGACTCCGACACCACAGAGACAGCACGTTTGTTCCAGATCTTACCAGTCTCCAACACAACCACGTGGTATCTCACCTCCCTCACTCTAACCGGAGGGGAAAACCAAGAGAATCCCTTGCGAACAAGGTCAGGTTTCTTCAACCTCACCCAGTCACCAATGTACACCGGGGATACCCTAACACAATCCGATGCATACTTGGACTGAGCAGCGGCCCTGACATCAGTCACACTGCTCAGCTTTTGCAGATCAACTTCCTTTTTTTGACATGCAGTCTTTATTCAGCTTAGAACCAGCCACCCTACACCTTAACTAGGTAAAAGGAGACATTCCTGTACTTGCGTAGGGGGTGGTTCTCACTGCCCACAACATATCAGAGACCACCCTTTTCCAGTCCAAAACATTGATAAAAGCCAACTGTACTTGATACTTAATAACACGGTTCAGGCGCTCAATCAGACCGTTGCTGCGGGGATGATCAAGGGAGGTAAGGATATGCTTGATGCCATGCTCCTTCAGAAATTCCTGAATCTCCACGGACACCAACTGGGTGCCGTTGTCAGTCACCAATTCTTCCAGGGACCCTTCCCGAAGATAGACCTCCCTGAAAAAATTGATGATGGTTGCAAAATTGATCCCATCCACAAACCTCACCTCAGGCCACTTAGACATACAGTCAATCAACACCAAAGCGTATTTAGGAGAGCTTCCCATACCACCAAAAGGGCCAGCCACATAAAAAGCCAACTTGCACCAAGGTGAGTCCCTTACCACAATGGGATTGATGGGAGAAGGATAGGTTACTTGGGTTTTGTCACTCGAAACACACACACCACAATCACAAACACAATGTTCAATGGACCTGTCGATACCCGGCCAACAGAAGTCCTCTCTAGCCCTCCGCTTCATGGCACGAATGCCAAGGTGACCCTTATGAGCCAGTAATTCACAAAACCTCAGCACACGTAAACAAATATGGTTCTCGTCGTCTAGTACCGTACATGAATAAGAGTACATATAAGATAAATCATGTGACAAAATACAGTCTTCTTCTTGTCTTCTTTAATAAGACGTGTTCAGGTGAAGTATCAGGATTACAGCCATTCACAGCCAACACGTGTTTCGTCGTAATGGGAGTGTAGTCCCACGACTTTCTCAAGGCTGTGCAAACAAATAAATACATATATGCCAGCTTATACCGTGAAGGTCATTACAGGGAGTGAGAATCCAGAATGATCAACAATTCACTTTGCAATTGCAACAATAGAAAAAATGTGTAATCGCGTGTTGAAAGAGTGAATCCAAAAGAGGAGAAGAACAAATGCCGCAATATAGACAAAAGTCTATAGAATTAACCAAAATGATGGAGAGAGAAAGTCCAGATTGTGGTTAAAAGTGATAATTAGGTGGGATTTCTACATGGTGAAATAATAATAACAATACGGACGTTGTGGAGAGTAAGCGTCAGGCCAAAGCTAAACCAAAAGTAAAAAACAGAATCAACTGTAAAGCTGAAACTAAGAAGTTTACCTCTCTTCGTATTAATGAGAAATTCTGTTAGTATAAGGAAAACAAATAAGCACAATCTCATGTCAGAAAGAGCTCAAAACGAATACCGACAAACAATGTTATTACGTTGATAAAATGATTAAGACCTACTTTGAATGTGGTTATAATTCCGGCCCACATGGGGGTCTATGTTCACTGTTAGGAACGAGGGAAACCGTCAATCTGACAAAGAGGTGTGCGTGTTCGACACTTCTCTATGAACATTAAAGATATGCGCGTCAAGAACAGGGAAGGCTAAATTCAAATTCATTGTGTTCAATACTCCAATCAAAACCAAAATAGAAATAGTATCTAAGTCCCTTCCCCCGTACCGGGTATACAAAGAGTTGGTTTGCCCAATATTTCACCAAGGTGAAACCCCAGTTAAATGTGTGGGATCTTTAAAACTTTGTCTAGAATATCTCCGTTCAAGTATGTATATTTTCTCGAAAACTACGGTAAGATTCCCGTACCTTTCTCGCTTAGCCCGGTATCTCATTTTAGCCGTAAATAAATTCAGCGTAAAAGCTACGTACTAAACAACCAAACTCGTCCTCGTTGTGTCTCCGAAATTGCCTACAACAAGAGTCACAAAGCATAATCTCTGTGGTTAATTAATTCCTGATATTCCGGTTGATTTAACCTCACCTCTTATACTTCTAGTATTCTCGTTCCCTCGTCTGCATTAAAGTCAATGATAAGAAATCTTCCGGTCTGCCGAGTATGGCAACCCGCCTCACGAGTGTTTGCTCGACGCGACGGGGTCAGGCCACGGATATATCCGGGTTGATCGTCAGCGTGCGCGTCACTGCAAGCGACATAGAAAAAAGACTATAGGTTGATTCCGAGTGTCCCAACTATCGTGTTGGGATGAAACTTAAGCAAACTAAGTAACGCAATTAGTATTTCAATACTAAGTTTAAAAACGGAGTTTATCATATGTTATACCTGATAAAACCCAATATGGTTGCGAATCTATCTAATATTCAAAGTTGCCGCGATAGAGTGGGGGTGTCGATTGTGAACTTGGCAGTGATCCTATATTGAATATTTAACAGTTCGGAGCCGTAGACGCCCGAATCTGTCCGATAAGTCTAGCAAAAGCGGACACGGCAGCAATACAATTAGATTCCGAGAGTGACGTGAACGTGTGTAGGCTGTGTCCGTGCCGGTCGGTCTGCTGTTGGAACGTGAATCATGTGTGACCTCAGATCTCTCCATCAGTTCAATCACAACTTTAAGGTTGAAATACAACATGAACAAGAGGGCATAGTGGTATTTGACCATGTCCAAACATGTAAACAAGTAAATGACAGTCGTAGGTTTCTCATTAGCATATTACTGCGTCCAGAGATACACACACAGAAAGACGTATACATTGAGAATCATAACGGAAGTGTGAAGCCATGAAACCTTATGTGCCAAAGTTATTAACGGTTTGCTCTATTAGGTGTCCACAATACTTCATTGTGTTCCGGTATAAAGTTCAAGATGAATTATTTCAGAGTGAAGTATCTAATAATGTAACCTTGCGCCACAATTGTCACTTAATAATTTAAGCTAAGCATACATAATACATCATTATGTTAGAATATGTCATGTGTCATATTTGTAGTTTCTAATGCTAAGACTGTGGTGATTAGTACAGTCTATCTGCCCAGGAAGTAATGTAACTCATGGTCGATGTTCAAACCACATTCAGTACTTCTCATTTTTAAAATCCAATATGCTTCCTTGCGTCTCAGTGTCAACTCCCTATTGCCGCCCCGGGGGTGTCTGGGTATGTAGTCAAATCCATAGAATTCAAAACGTTTCGCCGTTGTTTGTTCAGTGCAGATAGACATATGAGCAGCTATGGGGTATCTCATGTCCCCATTCTTAACTGCCCTCATGTGTTCCCTGATCCTGTCTCATAGTGGCCGGATGGTGCTGCCAATGTATCTCTTCCCACATTTACACACTATCGCATAAATCACGAATTTAGTAAGACATGTGATGTTGGTCCTGATTTTATGAATCTTGCCACCTGGGCACTGAAATTCTGTGATTCTAGGGTGTGCCCATTTGCATGCTGTGCATTGTCCACAGCCAGAAAAACCGCATGAATATGTGGTTAGCCAGTTTTCTGTGCTTTTAGAAGTAGGATAGCTAAGACTCAAGATATTCTTAAGCGAGATGCCCCGTCTGAAAGTTAAGTCTGGTTTATCACTGATGTAGTCATTGAGTGATCTATCTGCCTTCTGTATGTGCCAATGTTTAGTGAGGCTCCGTCTCAAGATCATCGACCAGTCATTGTAGTTTGTCACCAATCTGATCTTATTGTCCTGTTTGGTAGTGACCATTTTTTCTCTTAGAGTGTCTGCCCTCGTGATCGTGTCAATTCTCCGCTCCGCCCTTCTTAAGGTTTCCTGATTATATCCACGGTTCCTAAATCTATTCAGGGTACTTCTCTTGTGTGTCTCGAAGTTAGTGTTGGTGCTGCAGTTCCGTCTCACCCTTACTAGTTCTCCATAAGGGATCGAACGAATTTGATGTTGAGGATGTGAGCTAGATGCATGGAGTACAGAGTTGCATGCTGTTGCTTTCCTGAATAAACTACTCTGAAGGTACCCACCCTCCACATAAAATTCCACATCCAGAAAGGAAATTTTAATACTACTCTGTTCCCAAGTGAAGTGAATATTCTGGTCGTTGAAATTGAGATGTTTTATGAATTCAGTGAGTTGTGTTTGTGACCCAGTCCATATCATAAAGCAGTCATCAATGTATCTTCCCCAGTATAATATTGAATCGTTCCAACTGGTGCCCAATGGGCCCCAGATCATCGTCACTTCGAACCATCCCATATAGAGATTGGCGTAGGAAGGAGAAAATCTGGAGCCCATTGCCACACCCTGTTTTTGTCTGTACCAGTCTCCTTGAAATAGGAACACATTATTGTCTAGTAACAGTGTCACCATTTCCATCAGCATCTCGGTGTGCTCCCAGGTGGTTGCCGATCTGTTGTAAAGCATTCTTCTCACCGCCATCATCCCTGCCTCCCTCTTGATGCTGGTGTACAGCGCTGTGACATCCAAGGTTACCATGATCATCCCATCTTCCCAAGTGAAATCAGCTAAAGTGCTCAGAATATGTTTTGTATCCCTGATGTAGGACGGGAGATTGACTACCATGGGTTTTAGGAATGTGTCAACATATTCTGACATTTTTTCTGTTGGGCCCCCAATGCCCGATATAATGGGTCTACCAGGGGGAAACGGACAAGCCTTGTGAACTTTAGGTAAGGTATATATGCATGGGAACCTAGGTCTGTCCACTTTCAAAAAAGTCAATTCGTCATCATCAATTAAGCCCTGCCCATGCCAACGTCTGAGTTGCGTGTTTATGTGCTCCATGAGAGCCCAAATTGGATTTGTATGTAGTGGCTCGTAACATTCTGGGTCTGTGAGTTGTGATCTGATCTCATTATTATAATCTATACTGCGCATGATCACCATGTTGCCCCCTTTATCTGCCTCACGTATAGTAAGGTCTGTGTTGTTACTCAAATCTCTCAGTGTGGTACGTTCTTGTCTGGTTAAGTTATCATGTTTTAAGTGAGTGACGGTCTTGCTATCTTCATGTTTGTCTAGATCAGCTAGGACTAATCTATGGAAGATGTCCACATTGTTGCCAGCGGTCAGGGTAGGAGTCCATTTGGACTTGTCCTTAAGGTTACTAGAAATGTTATAGTCCGTAGTGATATTTAAGTCTCTTAAGATAGCATCCGTAGTTACGGCTTCGTCTTCACACTCCGTTAATGACAAGAGTAATCTAGTATCTAAGATGTCTTGTATTGAATTTTCACTCAGTGTAGACATGCCCAAATGTTTATTCACACATTTCTTGACAATATTCGTGGATTCAAAATGTTTTTTAAGTTTGATGCGTCTGACAAATTTGAACAGATCTATCTTTACATCACATACATTACCAGTGACTTTAGGACAAAAATTCATTCCTTTGGTTAATAGTGACATAGCATCTCCAGACAGTTGTGTGTCACTTAAATTAACGATGTTCACATTATCTATTTCCTCTGGTTCCAGGACCTGGTCCTGACTCCTGGTGTTTCTTCTACCCGTTCCTGCTCTCTTCCCCCTCCTGGTTTTTCTCCTTGAGGTGCCCGTCTGTACTCCTTGTTCCCCCTCTTTATTCTTGCTACCTCTGCTAAAAAACCACTTCCAGTATTAATGGCGTTACTCGCTTCATCTGTCTCACTGCCACTCGTATGTGTAGTATTTAAGGAGGTGGAGCTAGAACCCAGTGAGCCACTTTGAGTTTGGGTCTGGTGTCTATTCTTAGGTATGAGATGATCGTACTTCTTGGCGAAGGTGAAAATACGCCCTTCGCAATAATCCCGCTCATCCCGTCTCAGCTTGCGTGCCTTGCGTATCTTAATCTCTGCTACGTGGCGCTCAATAATGTCATTCAGAATAGCATATTTTTTAAAAGTGCCTTCAGGTATATTAAGTTCCTTAATCTCTGACTCCAAAATGTCTATGTCTTTCTGTAATAGTGTGACTTTCCTTTCACAGTTTTCTATAAGTATGGTCATCAATTTATTTGAATTGTTACATAGTTCCTTCTCCCATTCACTCAGTAAATCTTCTTCCAAATCCTCATAGGTAGGAAGGATTTGAGATCTCAGACCCCTAGGAATCCTTTTCAGCTTTATATACTGTTTCAGGGTGGCAGCATCCCACCACCGTGAGAGTTCATTTTTCTTTAATTTTTCGAATCTAACAAATTTCTCCCTTAGACCTTCTTTCTTAGTAGTAGATGTCCCTTGTGCTAGTGTATTCAGGGGTGTATTACTAGCGATGTTGTTAAACAAATCCTCAGATAGTTGGGACACTCGGAATCAACCTATAGTCTTTTTTCTATGTCGCTTGCAGTGACGCGCACGCTGACGATCAACCCGGATATATCCGTGGCCTGACCCCGTCGCGTCGAGCAAACACTCGTGAGGCGGGTTGCCATACTCGGCAGACCGGAAGATTTCTTATCATTGACTTTAATGCGGACGAGGGAACGAGAATACTAGAAGTATAAGAGGTGAGGTTAAATCAACCGGAATATCAGGAATTAATTAACCACAGAGATTATGCTTTGTGACTCTTGTTGTAGTCAATTTCGGAGACACAACGAGGACGAGTTTGGTTGTTTAGTACGTAGCTTTTACGCTGAATTTATTTACGGCTAAAATGAGATACCGGGCTAATCGAGAAAGGTACGGGAATCTTACCGTAGTTTTCGAGAAAATATACATACTTGAACGGAGATATTCTAGACGAAGTTTTAAAGATCCCACACATTTAACTGGGGTTTCACCTTGGTGAAATATTGGGCAAACCAACTCTTTGTACACCCGGTACGGGGGAAGGGACTTAGATACTATTTCTATTTTGGTTTTGATTGGAGTATTGAACACAATGAATTTGAATTTAGCCTTCCCTGTTCTTGATGCGCATATCTTTTATGTTCATAGAGAAGTGTCGAACACGAACACCTCTTTGTCAGATTGACGGTTTCCCTCGTTCCTAACAGTGAACATAGACCCCCATGTGGGCCGGAATTATAACCACATTCAAATAGGTCTTAATCATTTTATCAACGTAATAACATTGTTTGTCGGTATTCGTTTCGAGCTCTTTCTGACATGAGATTGTGCTTATTTGTTTTCCTTATACTAACAGAATTTCTCATTAATACGAAGAGAGGTAAACTTCTTAGTTTCAGCTTTACAATTGATTCTGTTTTTTACTTTTGGTATAGCTTTGGCCTGACGCTTACTCTCCACAACGTCTGTATTGTTATTATTATTTCACCATGTAGAAATCCCACCTAATTATCACTTTTAACCACAATCGGGACTTTCTCTCTCCATCATTTTGGTTAATTCTATAGACTTTTGTCTATATTGCGGCATTTGTTCTTCTCCTCTTTTGGATTCACTCTTTCAACACGCGATTACACATTTTTTCTATTGTTGCAATTGCAAAGTGAATTGTTGATCATTATGGATTCTCACTCCCTGTAATGACCTTCACGGTATAAGCTGGCATATATGTATTTATTTGTTTGCACAGCCTTGAGAAAGTCGTGGGACTACACTCCCATTACGACGAAACACGTGTTGGCTGTGAATGGCTGTAATCCTGATACTTCACCTGAACACGTCTTATTAAAGAAGACAAGAAGAAGACTGTATTTTGTCACATGATTTATCTTATATGTACTCTTATTCATGTACGGTACTAGACGACGAGAACCATATTTGTTTACGTGTGCTGAGGTTTTGTGAATTAGTGACGTTAAGCTTTTGCTTACATTTGTAGAGTGTGTGGTCGCTCTACACCTTCCAGCACCGTCATATTAGGGATTTGTAAATTTTGTGTACCTTCTCTGATGCGCCATATACCTATGAGACATACCACAGACCTGCCTTAATAAGCTTATTAATAGGTGGCGGCACAGGGAACACCATGAATACAACAATGGGAGATAGACCAAATAGGGACAAAGAGGCTGAGGATTTGATTAACAACATCGCTAGTAATACACCCCTGAATACACTAGCACAAGGGACATCTACTACTAAGAAAGAAGGTCTAAGGGAGAAATTCGTTAGATTAGAAAAACTAAAGAAAAATGAACACTCACGGTGGTGGGATGCTGCCACCCTGAAACAGTATATAAAGCTGAAAAGGATTCCTAGGGGTCTGAGATCTCAAATCCTTCCTACCTATGAGGATTTGGAAGAAGATTTACTGAGTGAATGGGAGAAGGAACTATGTAACAATTCAAATAAATTGATGACCATACTTATAGAAAACTGTGAAAGGAAAGTCACACAATTACAGAAAGACATAGACATTTTGGAGTCAGAGATTAAGGAACTTAATATACCTGAAGGCACTTTTAAAAATTATGCTATTCTGAATGACATTATTGAGCGCCACGTAGCAGAGATTAAGATACACAAGGCACACAAGCTGAGACGGGATGAGCGTGATTATTGCGAAGGGCGTATTTTCACCTTCGCCAAGAAGTACGATCATCTCATACCTAAGAATAGACACCAGACCCAAACTCAAAGTGGCTCACTGGGTTCTAGCTCCACCTCCTTAAATACTACACATACGAGTGGCAGTGAGACAGATGAAGCGAGTAACGCCATTAATACTGGAAGTGGTTTTTTAGCAGAGGTAGCAAGAATAAAGAGGGGGAACAAGGAGTACAGACGGGCACCTCAAGGAGAAAAACCAGGAGGGGGAAGAGAGCAGGAACGGGTAGAAGAAACACCAGGAGTCAGGACCAGGTCCTGGAACCAGAGGAAATAGATAATGTGAACATCATTAATTTAAGTGACACACAACTGTCTGGAGATGCTATGTCACTATTAACCAAAGGAATGAATTTTTGTCCTAAAGTCACTGGTAATGTGTGTGATGTAAAGATAGATCTGTTCAAATTTGTCAGACGCATCAAACTTAAAAAACATTTTGAATCCACGAATATTGTCAATAAATGTGTGAATAAACATTTGGGCATGTCTACACTGAGTGAAAATTCAATACAAGACATCTTAGATACTAGATTACTCTTGTCATTAACGGAGTGTGAAGACGAAGCCGTAACTACGGATGCTATCTTAAGAGACTTAAATATCACTACGGACTATAACATTTCTAGTAACCTTAAGGACAAGTCCAAATGGACTCCTACCCTGACCGCTGGCAACAATGTGGACATCTTCCATAGATTAGTCCTAGCTGATCTAGACAAACATGAAGATAGCAAGACCGTCACTCACTTAAAACATGATAACTTAACCAGACAAGAACGTACCACACTGAGAGATTTGAGTAACAACACAGACCTTACTATACGTGAGGCAGATAAAGGGGGCAACATGGTGATCATGCGCAGTATAGATTATAATAATGAGATCAGATCACAACTCGCAGACCCAGAATGTTACGAGCCACTACATACAAATCCAATTTGGGCTCTCACGGAGCACATAAACACGCAACTCAGACGTTGGCATGGGCAGGGCTTAATTGATGATGACGAATTGACTTTTTTGAAAGTGGACAGACCTAGGTTCCCATGCATATATACCTTACCTAAAGTTCACAAGGCTTGTCCGTTTCCCCCTGGTAGACCCATTAAATCGGCATTGGGGGCCCAACAGAAAAAATTTCAGAATATGTTGACACATTCCTAAAACCCATGGTAGTCAATCTCCCGTCCTACATCAGGGATACAAAACATATTCTGAGCACTTTAGCTGATTTCAGTTGGGAAGATGGGATGATCATGGTAACCTTGGATGTCACAGCGCTGTACACCAGCATCAAGAGGGAGGCAGGGATGATGGCGGTGAGAAGAATGCTTTACAACAGATCGGCAACCACCTGGGAGCACACCGAGATGCTGATGGAAATGGTGACACTGTTACTAGACAATAATGTGTTCCTATTTCAAGGAGACTGGTACAGACAAAAACAGGGTGTGGCAATGGGCTCCAGATTTTCTCCTTCCTACGCCAATCTCTATATGGGATGGTTCGAAGCGACGATGATCTGGGGCCCATTGGGCACCAGTTGGAATGATTCAATATTATACTGGGGAAGATACATTGATGACTGCTTTATGATATGGACTGGGTCACAAACACAACTCACTGAATTCATAAAACATCTCAATTTCAACGACCAGAATATTCACTTCACTTGGGAACAGAGTAGTATTAAAATTTCCTTTCTGGATGTGGAATTTTATGTGGAGGGTGGGTACCTTCAGAGTAGTTTATTCAGGAAAGCAACAGCATGCAACTCTGTACTCCATGCATCTAGCTCACATTCTCAACATCAAATTCGTTCCATCCCTTATGGAGAACTAGTAAGGGTGAGACGGAACTGCAGCACCAACACTAACTTCGAGACACACAAGAGAAGTACCCTGAATAGATTTAGGAACCGTGGATATAATCAGGAAACCTTAAGAAGGGCGTAGCGGAGAATTGACACGATCACGAGGGCAGACACTCTAAGAGAAAAAATGGTCACTACCAAACAGGACAATAAGATCAGATTGGTGACAAACTACAATGACTGGTCGATAATCTTGAGACGGAGCCTCACTAAACATTGGCACATACTGAAGGCAGATAGATCACTCAATGACTACATCAGTGATAAACCAGACTTAACTTTCAGACGGGGCATCTCGCTTAAGAATATCTTGAGTCCTAGCTGTCCTACTTCTAAAAGCACAGAAAACTGGCTAACCACATATTCATGAGGTTTTTCTGGCTGTGGACAATGCACAGCATGCAAATGGGCACACCCTAGAATCACAGAATTTCAGTGCCCAGGTGGCAAGATTCATAAAATCAGGACCAACATCACATGTCTTACTAAATTCGTGATTTATGCGATAGTGTGTAAATGTGGGAAGAGATACATTGGCAGCACCATCCGGCCACTACGAGACAGGATCAGGGAACACATGAGGGCAGTTAAGAATGGGGACATGAGATACCCCATAGCTGCTCATATGTCTATCTGTACTGAACAAACAACGGCGAAACGTTTTGAATTCTATGGATTTGACTACATACCCAGACACCCCCGGGGCGGCAATAGGGAGTTGACACTGAGACGCAAGGAAGCATATTGGATTTTAAAAATGAGAAGTACTGAATGTGGTTTGAACATCGACCATGAGTTACATTACTTCCTGGGCAGATAGACTGTACTAATCACCACAGTCTTAGCATTAGAAACTACAAATATGACACATGACATATTCTAACATAATGATGTATTATGTATGCTTAGCTTAAATTATTAAGTGACAATTGTGGCGCAAGGTTACATTATTAGATACTTCACTCTGAAATAATTCATCTTGAACTTTATACTGGAACACAATGAAGTATTGTGGACACCTAATAGAGCAAACCATTAATAACTTTGGCACATAAGGTTTCATGGCTTCACACTTCCGTTATGATTCTCAATGTATACGTCTTTCTGTGTGTGTATCTCTGGACGCAGTAATATGCTAATGAGAAACCTACGACTGTCATTTACTTGTTTACATGTTTGGACATGGTCAAATACCACTATGCCCCCTTGTTCATGTTGTATTTCAACCTTAAAGTTGTGATTGAACTGATGGAGAGATCTGAGGTCACACATGATTCACGTTCCAACAGCAGACCGACCGGCACGGACACAGCCTACACACGTTCACGTCACTCTCGGAATCTAATTGTATTGCTGCCGTGTCCGCTTTTGCTAGACTTATCGGACAGATTCGGGCGTCTACGGCTCCGAACTGTTAAATATTCAATATAGGATTACTGCCAAGTTCACAATCGACACCCCCACTCTATCGCGGCAACTTTGAATATTAGATAGATTCGCAACCATATTGGGTTTTATCAGGTATAACATATGATAAACTCCGTTTGTAAACTTAGTATTGAAATACTAATTGCGTTACTTAGTTTGCTTAAGTTTCATCCCAACACTATAGTTGGGACACTCGGAATCAACCTATAGTCTTTTTTCTATGTCGCTTGCAGTGACGCGCACGCTGACGATCAACCCGGATATATCCGTGGCCTGACCCCGTCGCGTCGAGCAAACACTCGTGAGGCGGGTTGCCATACTCGGCAGACCGGAAGATTTCTTATCATTGACTTTAATGCGGACGAGGGAACGAGAATACTAGAAGTATAAGAGGTGAGGTTAAATCAACCGGAATATCAGGAATTAATTAACCACAGAGATTATGCTTTGTGACTCTTGTTGTAGTCAATTTCGGAGACACAACGAGGACGAGTTTGGTTGTTTAGTATGTAGCTTTTACGCTGAATTTATTTATGGCTAAAATGAGATACCGGGCTAATCGAGAAAGGTACGGGAATCTTACCGTAGTTTTCGAGAAAATATACATACTTGAACGGAGATATTCTAGACGAAGTTTTAAAGATCCCACGCATTTAACTGGGGTTTCACCTTGGTGAAATATTGGGCAAACCAACTCTTTGTATACCCGGTACGGGGGAAGGGACTTAGATACTATTTCTATTTTGGTTTTGATTGGAGTATTGAACACAATGAATTTGAATTTAGCCTTCCCTGTTCTTGACGCGCATATCTTTTATGTTCATAGAGAAGTGTCGAACACGAACACCTCTTTGTCAGATTGACGGTTTCCCTCGTTCCTAACAGTGAACATAGACCCCCATGTGGGCCGGAATTATAACCACATTCAAAGTAGGTCTTAATCATTTTATCAACGTAATAACATTGTTTGTCGGTATTCGTTTCGAGCTCTTTCTGACATGAGATTGTGCTTATTTGTTTTCCTTATACTAACAGAATTTCTCATTAATACGAAGAGAGGTAAACTTCTTAGTTTCAGCTTTACAGTTGATTCTGTTTTTTACTTTTGGTTTAGCTTTGGCCTGACGCTTACTCTCCACAACGTCTGTATTGTTATTATTATTTCACCATGTAGAAATCCCACCTAATTTTCACCTTTAACCACAATCGGGACTTTCTCTCTCCATCATTTTGGTTAATTCTATATACTTTTGTCTATATTGCGGCATTTGTTCTTCTCCTCTTTTGGATTCACTCTTTCAACACGCGATTACACATTTTTTCTATTGTTGCAATTGCAAAGTGAATTGTTGATCATTGTGGATTCTCACTCCCTGTAATGACCTTCACGGTATAAGCTGGCATATATGTATTTATTTGTTTGCACAGCCTTGAGAAAGTCGTGGGACTACACTCCCATTACGACGAAACACGTGTTGGCTGTGAATGGCTGTAATCCTGATACTTCACCTGAACACGTCTTATTAAAGAAGACAAGAAGAAGACTGTATTTTGTCACATGATTTATCTTATATGTACTCTTATTCATGTACGGTACTAGACGACGAGAACCATATTTGTTTACGTGTGCTGAGGTTTTGTGAATTAGTGATGTTAAGCTTTTGCTTACATTTGTAGAGTGTGTGGTTGCTCTACACCTTCCAGCACCGTCATATTAGGGATTTGTAAATTTTGTGTACCTTCTCTGATGCGCCATATACCTATGAGACATACCACAGACCTGCCATAATAAGACCCTTATGAGCCAGATCCAAAACCTTCTTACGCATGGACATGGGCACGACCAATAACCCCCCCTCCACAGAATCCCATCCACAAGAGACAACTCATCACACACTCTCTTGTAGGGAATCAATTCAGGAATAAGATTCATATTGTTAGGCTATCCATGAACCACAAAGTCCATCACCTTAGTGATCTCAACATCCTCAGACAAAGCTAATTTCCAATCGATTTCAGAAAGAGCAATTCCAACAGAGTCAGCTACCGCACCAACAGCACACACCATTTCCAAGTCCTCACCTACAGTGTCAACTGCAACCTCAGTGGGGGGTAATCTGGATTGGCAATCAGCCACATGATTATTCACACCAGCCATATATTCCAGACGATAGTTAAACTCATTCAGTCTGACTTGCCTTGGGTGGTAAAAAGATCTACCAACGGTTTATTGTTGGTTCTCAGAATAAATTCATTTCCCCACAAAAAGTTCTGGAAATACTGTACACCCCACCATAAGGCCAGAGCCTCCTTCTCGATTGTAGAGTAGGTGTTTTCTGTCCCGCAAAGTGCTCTTGAGGCAAAAGCAATGGTCTCCTCCTTCTTATCACTTCTCTTCTGCATAAGGACAGCCCCTAAGCCTACTTTGCTGGAATCTGTAGCAACAATACAGCTATCATTGATATTAAACAACTTCAGAGGGTCTGCTTGTACAATTGCCTCCCTAAGGAGCTTGTAGTTGCGACCACACTCATCTGACCACACATACTTCACATTCTTTTTCAGGAGCTTGCGCAAACGCACTGTTCTGTCAGAGAAGTTGGCCACAAATTTAGCATAGTATTCAACCAACCCTAGAAAAGAACGAAGCTGGTCCTTGTTCTGTGGTTCAGGTGCATTTTGAATGGCATCTACAAGTTTTACCTTAGTTTCAACCCCGCTCCAAGCAATATGGTGCCCCAAATAGTCTACACCATCTTGAAGAAATTTGCACTTCTCTTTCCTTAGCGTTAGCCCACTAGACCTGACTATCTCCAACACCTGCTTGACTCTAGTATTGTGCTCTAACTCGGTTTTGCCATGAATAAGGATGTTGTCCTGGAAAAACACGACTCCTGCAGTGATCTTGAATACATTTCCCATGAGACGCTGGAACACTGCAGAAGCCGATGCCAAACCAAACGGCATGTGTATATAGCAAAATGCCCCTTTGGGTGTCACAAAGGACGTGAGGTGTCTTGAATCCTTTTACACTTCCACCTGATGATAAGCGGAGGAGATGTAGAGTGAGAAGTACCTTGCAGTGCACCCTCCAAAGTTGCCAGCATCTCATTGATGTTTGGCAGAGGCTGGTAGTCCACCCAAATGCAAGCGTTAAGGTCACGCAAGTCCACACACATTCTGAGACACTTGTCCGCCTTGCGCGTAGAAACGATGGGAGACAACTATTCGGACCCCTCAATGGGCTCAATTACACCCATGGTGCACAAGCGCTTGAGTTCTTGCCAACAGTACCTTGCTCACCTTGTGTGCAATAGCCTTTTCACCTTCCTTAAGAGCAATGCGCTGTTGAAAACCCTTAAGTTTTCCCAACTCACCACTACAAATATCGGGATACATTTGGATCCAGTCATCATCAGATAACCGTGCCCCGGTAACAGTATGCACAGGAGTGGCAGCGGAAGAATCACAGTAAAACTGTTTAGCTTCATGTTTTGACAGAACCATATCCGGATGGTTGGGATCTAGAATATTCCCAAGCTCACCTTACACCTCCCATCCCAACAAATTCGCACCATCCTTCACAATGTACACTGTCCCTTGTGCAAAATCCCCTTTGAACTCCAGATTTCCCTCAAGCTTGCCAAGGACCTCCACTCTTTTTCCACCACAGAGAAAGATTTTTATGCTAAACTGATCTACTGGAATGTCACCCAGTCTTTCAAAGTCCTTGCTATTGATGAGGGTTAATAGAGAACCAGAATCAGCAAGAAATCTTACATTCGTGCCATTCAAGCTATTGCACACGCAGTGGATTTCCTTTTACAAGGTTGAGCAATGGAAGCTGTTTCTACCGCACCATCTGACTGTATGGAGGAAGAGGACAACATTAATAACATATAATTATTATTTTCCTCCCCAGATTCAGTAAAGTCCTCCTCAATAGTTTTCACAGTTTGCCAAAGTCCCTTGTGAGCCACAGTAGCCTTACATACACCTGCCAAATGTCCTTTCTTGCCACATTTAAAGCAAGTTTGGGTTACAGCAAAACAAAACTTAAAATTCCCCAGGTCTGATTTGCTCCCACAGCGTTAAGAAGAGAGGTCGGACCTTTCAGATTTGGCTTTGGAAAGACCAGGTGCAGGTTCAGGAATGCGAGACACATTTGTGTTGGTTCCTTTAACGCATTTGCTGATGGGTTTAGTGCTAACTAACTTAACTCCATTTGAAGGCACGGCTCCACTCATTTCCTTCATTCAAAACTGAGAATGCTTGATGCTTCTAGTTAAAGTGAGAGCGGTCGCCAAATAAGGATCCTCAGAAGATAAAGTTTTTTGCTGAATCTTCTTATTGCACGTGCGTTTAATTAGCTGATAACAAATTATCTAATCTCTGAGCTCTCTATAATTCCATGTGACGGCTAGAGTTCTGAGAGCAGCTACAAAATCATCAATTGATTCACAGCGAAGTTGAGAAAACTTTGTGATGCTCAAGTACTGTATTTCTCTTGGTATTGAATCTCTTGTCTAAGGTTTTGATGAGTGAAGCATAAAGGTTTATGATTAAATAATCGCCATCATCACCCCCACTAACACGCGTGCTCACAACTTCCTCGGGTAAAGTCTTTAAAATACTTCTACCTTCAGAACCCAAATTGTACACGAGTAACGCTTTCTTCTACTTTGAGGTCGATTCCGATTCTGGACGCAGATCGTAACGGCCGACACGGACCCGGACCAGATACCGACTGACACGGACCAGCGCCGTACGACACGTGCAATACAATGCAATGCATGTGATTTACAACCGACACGTACGGAATACAAGCCGTAGGACCGAGCTGTAGGGAAAATAGTGATCCGGCCAGAAAACTGACTCGAGTTTCACCGACCAACACGAACTCGGAATGAACCCGACCAACCCGTACCCGTGATGTCCGATCCGTACAGTACGATGCAATGCATGTAAACCAAGACCGATTCGCACGGAGACCAAGCCGCACAACCAACACACACAGAAAACCGGGTCCACAAGTAATAGAGAACTCCGCGACCGACGTGTACGAAACACAGAAGATAGTCAGCGTGAATGAAGCGGAGAAGCCCGCACGAGCCAACATCAGCGTCCGCTTCCGTCAGCCTTCATGCCTACAAAACCCAAAGGAAAAAAGACAAAAAAAAAGGACCAAACAAGCAATAGCAAAGCCAATAAATATCAAATAAAAACCTGGGACAAAGACAGACCCACAACTCCAAATATATAAAGGACTACAATTACTACCATGATCCCTTGCAAACAGGAGACACAGCCTGCAGCCAACACCATCACACTCACAACTCACCCATCACACAACTCACACACCATCAGCACCTCATCCAAAAGCACACATACAGCTCGCAAAACCAACACTAACCCACCCTCACTTGCACTCTCACACACACATCACTCACCACCACCATCCTTCAACTTGCCCCCAAAGAAGAATCCAAAGTTCACAGATAGTGAGTTAGAAGTGCTGGTAGACGAGATCATCAGAGTAGAGTCACATTTGTTTGCTATATTGGTCCAAAGGACCCTCATGTCACAGAAAACAAAGATGTGGGCGCGGATTGTGGACAAGGTGAATGCTCAAGCACCAGCAAGGCGCACAAAGGATGATATCCAGAACAGGTGGTATGACGTGCGCAGGAGGGTCAAGTAACTCATTGAAAAAGATCACGCCCTGAGTCAGTGCACCGGCGGTGGCCCTCCTGCCAAACCAGTCTACTTCAGGACCTGAGAGGAGAAGGTGCGGGACATCCTACCACCAGAGAGCGTCCATGGTCTAACTGACATACCAGAGACTGGTGAGTACACAAACAACATACCCAAGATTGTGTGGCAAGGGGACAGTGAAACCATGCACCGCAAGCAAAGCCACAGTAACCAATAGATAATCATCCCAAGATGTGTATGCCAGTCAGACAAACACAATACCTGCTTTCTCATAGTGACATGGAAACTGTGTTATGACATGCACCAACCTACAAACAAATAGAGCAAGGCAGTGGCACAAAGCTAAATAAACACTGCCAGACAGTTTGCCACCACAAACACACAACCTCACAGTGCAGCTGACTGACAGGAAGGAATAGTGGGGATGCAGGTGAAGTGAGTGTATCCAAAAGCATGATGGGGTTTGTAGTCACAGATAATGCTCCCCCTCCTGATTGGCCCATCAAGACCTCTCTGAAACATGCCCACATCACAGGGAGTGGAAAATGACTGACAAGATGGCTGACACTGGGTCCTGCTGTGGGGAGCACAAGGCCCTGGTAGGGCTTGTGCGCAAATCAGAAGCAGGACACCACTGACTGACATCCTGAAAGACAACTTGCACGCCCTCCAATGTAAGCACGTTTCATGGTGGGATGTCCGGCCGGGTGGGAAGGAGGACTGACAGCTCTGACCATACTTACCAGCATGTGGAGACACCCCCCCTCAACACAAACTCCACACAACTCACCGGGTAGAATGCATTGACCCACACCTCTGTAAAATATCAGCAAAAGATACCCCGTACTGGGTGCTGCTGTGTGAAGCACAAGGGCTCTCTTTGGACTTGTAGCCAAACAAACACCAGGATTTCACAGTCAGCCATCTTGCCATTGCTGTCACACCCCCTCACAGGGAAGCAGAGTCAAGAGGGAGGAAGTATGGGCATGCTGGGAAGGGGGGTGTAGCCAAGAGTATGATGGGAGTTGCAGTCACAGACAATCCCCACCCACCCACATGGCCCAGCAGGCTCACACTGAACCATGCTCATCTCACAAGGAGTGGAAAGGGACCGACAAGATGTCTGACACTGGGCCCTGTTGTGGGGAGCACAAGGCCCTGCTGGGAAATGGGCAACAGCAAACACCAGGACTTCACAATCAGCCATCTTGCCATTGCTGTCAAACCCCCTCACAGGGAAGCAGAGTCAAGAGGGAGGAAGTGTGGGTATGCTGGGAAGGGGGTGTAGCCAAAAGTATGATGGCAGTTGCAATCACAGACAATCCACACCCACCCACATGGCCCAGCAAGCTCACACTGAACCATGCTCGCCTCACAGGGAGTGGGAAGGGACAGAAAAGATGTCTGACACTGGGCTCTCTTTTGTGGCGCACAAGGCCCTGCTGGGAAATGGGCAACAACAAACACAGTCAGCAATCTTGTCATTGCTGTCACACCCCCTCACAGGGAAGCAGAGTCAAGAGGGAAGAAGTATGGGCATGCTGGGAAGGGGGGTGTAGCCAAGAGTATGATGGGAGTTGCAGTCACAGACATTCCAAACCCACCCACATGGCCCAGCAAGCTCACACTGAACCATGCTCGCCTCACAAGGAGTGGAAAGGGACCAACAAGATGTCTGACACTGGGTTCTGTTGTGGGGAGCACAAGGCCATGCAGGGGTATGGGCAACAACAATAACAAACACTGTCCGTGACAAGCTGGCAAAAAGCAGAGTACAGGCAGGCATCTGTTCGTACAGTAGAAAATGTCATGTTGTGAACCATTGATTCCTGTAGAAACATAACTTACACTGTGTCTCTCTTCCAAACACAGGTGGTGCTGGGGACCCAGCACCAAATGAAGAGGATTCTCAGTCCTAGACTCTGGTGGACACTGAGCTCTCTGGTTTGACTCTGTCTCTGTCCTCTTTGGATGACAACGACCAACCTGGCCCCTCCGGTGTGAGTCATCATGCAGCACCAGCAGCATCAACATCTGCACCCCCTGTACCCACGCCTCCAGCATCTGGAAACCGACAGGGCACCCCCGCCAACATGGACAGACCAAGGCCACTGAACACCCACTGCACAGGGACACAGTACCCCCCGGAAGCTACAGCACACACCACCAGCAACACCACCCAAGGGGTCCCAGTGTCACCTGTGTGTCCCACCGTTGGTTCTGCCCATGTGGATAGGGGTGCTGGGAGGGGTGGGAGGCAGAGGGCATGCCTTCCAGAGGGGTCTGGACTGCATGATGACCCCCAACTGGCACGCATCATAGATGCATACCAGGATAGCACCGGAGGATTTGGCCAGGTAGCGGGGATCCTCAAGGACATACAACAGGAGCAGGCTGCCCACCATG
Organism: Triturus cristatus; assembly: GCF_964204655.1. Lineage (NCBI taxonomy): Eukaryota > Metazoa > Chordata > Amphibia > Caudata > Salamandridae > Triturus > Triturus cristatus. The sequence goes on from NC_140594.1 coordinate 464,384,209, forward strand.
CCCGCATGGAGGCAAAGTGGGATGCCCTTACTGCGGTGCATCGGGACATACTCCAATGCCTCCGCCAGATCAACACAAACCTGTCCACACCTCCCTGTCTGGCCACAACATCTGTTGCAACACCATCTGCCAGCGCCACAGGGTGGGAGGAGGACTCTGGCGGAGAGTCCCCTGCACCGCAGAGGCCTGCACCTGAGGATCCCCCCCAGAAGAAGAAGAGTCGTCCGAAGAAGGACATGTGAGAGGCAGATGTCCCAGCACATCCCCCAGGGCCTCTAAACCTGTTCTGGACAATGTTCTTTGTGCGCAACCTGTTCACCTTGTTCAATCGCAAACAACTCGCCCACATGACATGGTTCATGTTGGTCCAATGTAGCAGATGACTGTGGACTTTACTCTGGACATTTCATCTACCAGCACTTCCAACTCTAATGTGAACTTTGGATTCCAAACCCAATGTACAGCACCCACCATATTGTGCACTTTCCTCAAATATGTTTGAAAATAAACTCACCAGTACACCATTCTTGCCTCTGTTGTGATTCCAACTTGTCATGTGTCATGGAGATGTCGATCTGCTACACAACACAGTGCCTGCCAAATACTGCAACAATGTGACCAACGTTAGATGAGTCATGGTGATGTGACACATGTGAGGGAGACACACAACTATGGCAACACAACACATCCTCACCATGGCCATGTTACTCATCCCACACAATGATGTTGACCTGAAACACATAGGTATGCCCAAACACAACACCTATCCACAGTCATTGGTAACAAGTCCACAGGTGAGGTAAGCAAATGTCACTCAGATGTGGGAAGACCTAACAAAGCATAGCACAGGTTCATTACACATCAGCAACATGTTTATTCAAAAATAGTTGCAAGGCAATTGTACATTACGGTGGACACACGGTCACAGAGTGTCTGAGAATTGGAGTCCAGGGGTGTGTGGCACATCACTTGATGTCAATTGACTACTCCCACACTGGTGTCAGATTCTGGGTGTTGGGGGTAGGGGTGGGCGGAATTTGAAAAATTCACTTTCGCAAACTATCGCCAAAATGATAAAAATCTCCACAAACACGCGGAAATATCGCGAAAATGCGGAAGTTTTTTTCCCACCCGTTCGCAGTAATTTCTGCGTGATCGCGGCTCGCCAACTTACCCATGCGTTTGCTCATGGGCGTGGCCATCTTCTTTTCACTTGTCTGGCCCGCTCGCATTCGATATGACGTGCCCGCGTCCTCACGCTCTCGCTCGCGGTGGAGAATGACGTGTTTGAGATCTCAATCATCTCATACTGTTGTGGTGCATGATCGCGAGAAGAAAGACGTGATCGCGCGACGAATGACGTGATCGCGTGACAAATGACGTTAATGTGGGCGCGAACTGTCGCGAGACAGCGCAAATGGCTACCAACAATCCAACATCTTGTGGAGAACGCGACCGGATAGGGAAAACTTGTTGGTGAACGCGGGGATTCAGGTAATGCAATCGCGCGCACGCGAGAATGTATTTTTTTACAGCATGAGCAAGAAAAAAAATTGCGGATTGCGGAAATTTTGACATTTTTGCGCTCTCTGCGGAATGCGAAAATGTCAAATTATCGCAATTTCCGTGAGCGAAACGGAATTTTCGCCCAGGCCTAGTTGGGGGTCAGTGTTGACCAAACAACTGGCAAATTACCCTTTGAAGGACAGACACAAGACACAGTCAAAAGTACAGCAGAACAGGAGAGAAATGCAATACACATGCACAAAACATGTCACAAGAAACCTACACAAAAACAAGTTAGCAGTACTACCCTATTGTGGAATACACACCACCTGAATGGACACATCACTGCACGCATCCAGTCAAGTGGCACACAGTCACACTCATACAGCAACAGAGCAGCCACAACACATTCCATGCTAACTCCATACTTTGACATAACAACCCTGGAAACTCACATTCAGGTGAAGAAGTTGTTGATGAGCTGTGAGCGGACGTCACCCTCATCCTCATCATCACTGGCATCGTGGCCCAGGCCAGGATCCTCCACAGGTGGCGGAGCTTGGTCATCATCATCCTGGATGAGAGGCACCTTCTTCCGCACTGCCATGTTGTGTAGCATGCAGCATACAAGGATTATTTTGCACACCTTTGCAGGTTCATATGGGAGGGCCCCTCCGGTCTTGTCCAGGCAGCGAAAGCGGCTTTTCAGGAGGCCGAATGTCCGCTCAATCACCTTCCTGCTCCGACCATGTGCCTCATTGTAGCGCATCTCGGCTGGTGTCACAGGGTTCCGGAGGGGTGTCAGCAACCATGGCATGTTGGGGTATCCGGAGTCACCTACACACAAAACAATTAACAAGTAGCTGAGTTTTGTAGGAGTGCGGAAAACAACATTGACAAACACACACAATGATAAACAGTCAGTAAACACCGACAAGCCAGGCACGCTGAGCTGACATCTCTGACATCAGCGTTGCAATGCGACTACTCCTCATTATGTAGGCATCGTGCGCAGAACCAGGGAACCGTGCACACACATGTGTGATACAAATGCCTGCAAGACATACCACCAGAGCATTTATCGAGTGGAAATGTTTCCTGTTCCGGTATGCCTGCTCATGTGCCTGTGGTGGTATCAGGGCCACGTGTCCCATCAATTGATCCGTTGACGTTCGGCATCCTCCCCAGTGTATAAAAGGCATCCTTTATTTCAGGGAGTTCAGCTGGGCTAGGGAACTTGATGTACAGGTCAAGGAAATGCAACATACCCTCAAAGACATCACGTAGCACACAACTAAACATAGTTTGCGACATCCCACCTGCTGTAGCCACAGTGTACTGGAAGGTACCAGTAGCAAAGAAGTGCAGGGCTGCCATCACCTTCACCTCTGGGGTCAGTGCTGTAGGGTATGTCCGGCCAGGTAGCAGATGTGGTGCCAACTGCTCCACCAATTCCTCAATCAGTGGCCTGGTGAAGTGGTACCGTCAGATGCAGTCGCGTTCCTGCATGGTTTGAAGGTCTGGGAACGGTCGATGGGCAGCTGAAGAACAGAGATGCAGAAAAGAGATGACCAAAGGAAGATTGTCGGTTCATCCACCCATGTGGCCATGACCAGGCTCAATATCAATGTACTGAGGTGTGTGCTGTTGGGCATGGACACATATGTCACCTACATGACCATCACCTCACATCTCAATTCCACATGTCCACATGAGTCCCATGTAGTGCAATGGCCAATCATCTGGCTGTGCCGCCTGACCTATGTACTGCTGTGACGTTACAAACACACACCACAGTGACAAGTGTGGCCTGATGTCTCCCAGGCATCACAGATCTTTGCCATGCAGATACCCAGGGTCCCTGTATTGCAAAATCGACACTGGCATGGACATGGCGTATCACGTACACACCACAAGGCAAGCATGAGTCGCACACGTAGTGGCTACTGTTGTCCCTGCAGGCCCTACATGTACGTCTCTTAGACACACACACACCATCAAGGTTGCTGCATATACCACATGGATGTGGAGACTGTCTCCCATTGGGCACATTAGATCAGACACATCTGAGACGCAACATGCACACAGACTGTGGGTGAACATCTGAATTGTGGCTACAGGTCTCACTGTGACGTACGTGCCATCACCCCCAGGACTCAGGGTGTATGTGACATGTCCTAAACATATCCAACCTGCAACTGTGCCCATTACTGTACATTTGCACATCACAGTGGTAATGTGCACAACACACAAAGGATTCTGCCCCCATGTACACGTGCACAGCCTGGGAGTGGCTGAACAAAAGTGCCACCAAACAAACCAAATGTTGCCCCCCCAACACACAGGGAATGCAGCCTTACATGTCATGGGACACTGTGTGGCCAATGCTGTAGTGTGCACAGGTGTACCTGGCAAGTAATTGTGTGTTGAATCCGTCAAATAGTCACACCAATGAGGCCCGACGCGGGTGACAATGCGTACACATTGCACGGTTCATGACCGAGCCATGCGTACGCTTTGCCATTGACTGCAATGAGGCCCGACGCGGGTGACAATGCGTACGCATTGCACCGTTCATGACTGAGCCATGCGTACGCTTTGCCATTGACTGCAATGAGGTCCGACGCAGGTGACAATTTGTACGCATTGCACGGTTCATGACCGAGCCGTGCGTACACTTTGCCATTGACTGCAATGAGGTCCGACGCGGGTGACAATGCGTACGCATTGCACGGTTCAGGACCGTGCCGTGCGTACGCTTTGCCTTTGACTGCAATGAGGTCTGACGCTGGTGACAATGCGTATGTATTGCACAGTTCATGACCGAGCCGTGCGTACGCTTTGCCATTGACTGCAATGAGGCCCGACGCGGGTGACTATTATACATGCGCGTCGGGCAGGCATGGTCCGAGACAGGCGTACGCCGTGGCCATTGAATCGTATGTAGACGGGAGCATGTGTAGTTTAAAAAAAAAGCGTTGTACAGTCAGTTGACCGAGCCGGCGCACCCATTGGCTCTGGGCTGTCATGGAGACGGATGCGGATTCAAAACTTGTACGAGTTGTGCGCTGGAAATTCAGTTGGATGCCTACAACAATGTTGCAATTCCTAGTGTTTCGTGAAGGTGAAGATTTGAACGATGTGGAAGGCATGTACGAGTCTTACATTTCCATGGATTGGCCAGATTCATAGAATGCAACCGTGTTGAACCTATCACTTGGGACACATGGCACAGATTCTGCCTCTGCAGCACAGATATACGGCTGGCTGGCCCCCAGGTTGCTCACTTGAGTGCACTACATGCTCCTGGACCACATCCCTGCTATCACTGCTGCTGTCTCTGCATCCTCTGGCTCCTGCTATGGCACGTACTCTGGAGAGGGACCCAGCCTTCACTGAGGAGGAGAACCAGGCCCTGCTGGACGGGCTCCTTCCACAGTACAGCAAGCTGTATGGGAAACCAGGGGAGCAGGTGACTGTGCAGTCCACTGCCTTCCTAATTGTGCATGTTGTCTGACTAGCAGTACTAGCAGTGTGTACACCAGTGGCAAGCATTCTCACTGACTACTTTAATCCCCAAAAGTGTGTAGGTACATGTAATGAACAGGTGTTCTGCTGCTAAAGTGCATTAGTGCAAGCTTAAGCTTCTCAGGCATTGTTAACATGTCAGACATGCAGGTTATTTGTCCTTTCCCATGGTTGCACAAACTGTGTAACTCATTTCCCTTTGTGATGATGACATGTATATCCAAATGTGTGCAGCACAAATATGGGGCATGTTTGTTAATGGAGTCTTAACTTTGTCATCCTCACAGGTTGATGGCCACCAGAAGCAGGAGATATGGCTGACCATCGCCCGGGCAGTTCGTTCAGTGGGGGTCTACAAGCGCCGGATCCGCAACTGTCAGAAGAGGTGGCAGGACCTTCGGGCTGGACCCGGAGGATCGCTAGAGTCCAGCTGAAGCTGTCACCTCCACACGGGAGGGGTGGACACTGGACCCTGACCCCCCACATGCTTCGGATCCTGGCGGTGGTCTTCCCGGACTTGGATAGGCAGCTGAAGGCCAGGCAGCAGCAAGGAGGGGGTAAGTCAATGCCTAATCTGTGTACTATATATGACATGCTAATTGCAGTCTTTTGGCCTGGTCACACTTCCACATTACGTAGGTCTAGCAGTCCAATACTCAGGTCCCTCAATTGTGTGATGCACCCTACTCATCTGTGCCACAGGTGTGGCCCCTACAGTCTGTTGCTTGTGTCACTAGGGCACTGTGTCCCTGTAGCCAGCTATGCTTCAGCTTCCTGACAGCATCTGTTATCGTGACTCTGTTGTGTGTTTCATGGGTGGTTCAATTGTTTACCCAATGCTTGGGATCTGACATGTGATCTGTGTGTGCCCTTGATATGTGTTCCAATTGCTGGTCTGACTCGCCACATGTGGCTGGGGTATTTCAAACACAGCCATGCAGCAGGGGACTCCAATTTGTGGGCCTCAGGAGTATGTATATAAAGTATGTCACACTTGCTTAGCCACCTGACTACTGTCCAGGGCCAAACAGTTTCACGTAGACCTGGGCAGTCATGCCTCCTCAAGGGCATTTAGAAACACTCTGTAATCCCACTCCTGTGTGTCAACTTACAGGTTGTGATTAGTGACATGTGCCTTCAGGTGTCTGCCTCTGTGTCCTTATGGTGTGGCTTCCTGTTACGTACAACTGGGGTGTCCATGATTTTGAGGGTCAGCAGGACATCTGAGATGTGACTGTGAGAGACAAGACCTGTGTGACATATAGGTGGGTGATCATCTAACAGCACACAAAGGTGTATGCAACTGTGTACTTCAGGCAGCTGGGTTACATGCACAGCAGACTGTGATGTGCTAATGTACAGGGAGTTGTGTTTGCAGAGACTCATATGTCTGATTTGCATGATGTGGGGTCTTCTGGGTCCTGTATATGTTGTTTGCAGGGGATCGGCAAGTGCACTTGACATCTGCAGAGTTAGCTTTCCCCCTGAGCTATGATTGTGACATAGTGCATACTGTTGTTGTCTGGATGCCCTGCCCCTCTGACAGGAGACAGTGTTGACTGACTTTCCAGGCATGCCAGTGCCATGGCATTTAACTTGCTATGAATGATCCTGCATTGTGTTCAAGTGTGCACCATGCACCCCATTGTGGCATTGACTATCAGGACATGAGAACATCATAGTGTGTGTTGCTGGCATGCATCACAAACATGTGAAATGAGTCTCTGTCCATCCCTTCATCTGGACACCTGTACTGAGTCAGTGGCAGGAGATGTGCTGTGTGTATAGTGACATACTCCTACATGTTCACTTGCATGTCCAACTGATGTGTGGGTGGTGTATGTCAGGACATTGGGGTATTAGCATCCAACATGCAACAGACATATGGGTGCAAGTCAAGGAGGGATATGTGTGCCATGGTTGATGTTGAAAATGACAATTGGCTTATTCTAAACAGTGTTGGCACTTTGAGTAGTGTTCAGCTGATGATGCCAGGGCTTGCCCTGTGATGTGATGTACTCACTGTGGTGTGTGCAGTCAGTGCAGATGACTGTTGTTGTTCTCTTATTTCCTATTCCTATCCAGATACATCCACGGCCACAGGAGGGGACAGCTCCATGGACCAGTAGGAGCCACAGAGCCTGACAGGGACAGAAGGAGAGGAGTTGGGGGGACCCAGTGGCACGGAGGGCGAATGGAGCCACACCGAGGCATCGTCAGCACCATCCACCCCAGCTGAGGGCCACAGCAGCTCTGAGGATGACTCCCTTGTGGAGACGGGTGTCAGCAGCCACCAAACCCCAGCTAGTGAGGCTGTCCCCACTACCGCCACCACCACCACCACCACCACCCTCTCATCAGCTCCCATCCCAGAGGTCCGTGGAGGCTCCCGTCTTCGGGAGCATGTCTCCTTTGTCCCAGGCACCGCACCCCCTGCACCTGTGTCCCCTGCTGCCCTGAGTGAGGAGTCTGTGGACTTACTTGAACAGATCCATGTAGGGCTGATATCGATGCTGAGTGTCCTCCATGCACACACCACTCAATTGACACAACTGGTGTCGTTCATGGAGGGCATTTCATCTGGCATGTCTGCCCTACAGAGGACCGATCAGTCCGTGGCCTCATCCCTGATGGCAGCAGTTTCCCTCCTCCAACAGTCCCGCACCCCTCCTACCCCTGCACCACCCACGATTCCTATCAGCCTACCTGTCCTAAGCACACACACACCTGCACTTTCTCACAAGCCACAGACATGGGCAGCACCCAAACACCCAAACCAAGGTCTAGACATGCACACGAAAAAAGCACAGGGGACTGATGCCACACTCACAGGGGCTGGTTTGCAGACACACACACAGTCATCCACAACCACTCCGCTGTCCTCCGAAACCTTTCCCTCCCAGCTCCCTTCCCTTGCCTCACCTGCAATAGGGGTGGGCGGAATTTGCGGAATTAACTTCCGCAAATTATCGCGAAAATGCAGAAAATCTCCGCAAACACGCCGGAAATATCGCGAAGACGCGGAAGTTTTTTGCGTGATCGCGGGTCGCCAACTTACCCATGCGGTTGCTCACGGGCGCGGCCATCTTGTTTTCACTTGTCCCGCCCTCTTGCGATGCTTACTTCCTGTTCCGGGTCGCGCAATGCATGTTCGCGCCTGTTCGCGGTCGATATTTCCTGTTCGCGACTGCTTTTACTTGATCGCGTTGCTTTTTGCTTGCTCGGGGAGAAAATATCGCGCAAACTTGCGCACGTGGTCGCAATGGGCGCGGCCATCTTGTTTTTCACTCTATTGCATGGTTCTGGGGCCTGATTTTCAATCCTCCCTAAATCTTTTCAATCCTTTGTTTATAGCCACTTTTTTTGGATCTGTATTACTTATTATTTCTCTAACTATTTTCCTGCTTCTATATTTTTGGTTTTTGTCTACTTTTTTTTTGTTTTTTAGCTACTTTTTCACTCTTTCTATTGCCTATTTATTTCCTTTACTTACTTTTTTAATTTTATTACCTTTTCTTTCCCACCCCGTCTCTCATCCCCAGAACCATGTCAAAGGGTAGGGCTCGCCGCAGCCAGAGCCGCGACCGCCTTCCATGTGGAAGGCGGCGCCCACAAGGGGTGCAGGCACGGGCCTTATTTGGGGAGATGGAGTTGGCTGCACTCATTTTCTTTGTGCAGCGCCACCTCCCCTCAACCCTGGCAGCAGGTGGCAGGTCTGGGTCCGGGTACGGCCTCCGGGAGCGTCGGCAGCGGTGGGGGAAGGTGCGCCGGGCAGTGTCGCGCATCTCTGGGGTCCGGCGCACCCAGGCACAGCTGACGCACCGGTGGTCCGACATCCTGGACCGTGAGCAGGACCTGCTGGACCTGCTAGGAGTGGAGGTCCCGGGGCTTGGTGAGTACCTATTTAATTATTACAACTTTTTGTCTGTTCTTCTGCTCTATGTTATATATTGCGAATATATTTGTTTCCTTCCAACCAGCTAGAATGTTGCTGCTTACAATACATTCCAGGTTAATAACGTTTAAAAGTCTTCTGTGATTATTATGACACAGGTGCTCTTCTGCGCTACTACTAATCTTACTTGTTTGCAGCTTTGCGTTTGCGCTTGCTTAGCGTGATTCTTTACGAGTTTATTTCAGAGAAATTAAGTTACGTAATGCTACAGTGACTCACGTCCATTCCTTACTTTGTCCTGTCACTAATAGAGAGGGGCGGATTGATACTTAGGTTTAGGGACTTTGTAGTTGTATGAGCTTCTAATTGGTTAGTGGTATGCGTGATGCCCCCCCTCACTCAGTTACGTGACGTGCTGCTATTACGGCAGTCTTTAGAACCTTTTCTAGTTTGTTCAATGAGTGGAGGTAGGCTTAGCAGTTACTTAGCAGTAGCAGATCAGCATCAATCAAACCAAAATTTGGTGTATACAAAAAATGTAGTCATGTTCATGTGTCCTCCATGATTGGACCATACGCATTGTTGAGGAATACAGTGGAAATGCATACTTAATGTACAATTGGCATGCCTGGAATAGGTGGGCTAGGTTGGGTGGTACGTTGTACTACTACTTAGGCTTAGTTGTAACTTAGTTTTCTGGAATCAGAATGGAAGACTGGATTACTGTTGATAAATAGTAACTTAAGTAGTCGAACTGCGAATCCCCCGATATTACATGTTGACCAGATGAGATCGGTCAATGTAGTTATTGCAATTGTTGTTTACATAAGTGTTTTTTGACCGTTGTTGAAAAATATTGTATTTGTTTGACACCATCCATCAATGTTTGTCTCTTTCTTATATCTTTCCTGTTCATCAGCACCCAGGGGCAGACGGGCAGGGACTGGGCAGTCGGCGGGACAGGAACACCACCAGGAGGACACCGCTGAGGGCTCGTCTGCTGGCCCCAGTAAGTCTTCTTGTTTTTAATAATATTTCTTATTCCATAACTTTTACTGCCCCATTTCTCCCGAACTATAGTGTGTTTCCAAATGCTATTTTTTTACCACCAATTATCCTTCGATCTGAACGGTTTCAAAAATCTTATCCCTGCCTCCGCTATGATGACTCTGAGTACTACTACATCCTATCAATCTGTCTGTACTGTAGTACCTAGTTTTGCCCAGTTGGCCAGTGCCACTCTTTGTGAAAGGTTGTAATATAAAACTCATATTCACCAGTAGCACGTACAATCCGTTGGGTCGTTGTCTTGTACTACTTTTACTCTTATTGATGATGAGGCTTTGAAAATTCACCGCAACAGCCCTACCAGATTTCTTAATATTTTGATATGATACCCTATAGGACATACCACTGTTGTAGGGATCTTGCACATGCATTTGCACCAGAAAATAGGATGTTGGTGATGGTAGGTTGGACCTTCCTTGCACACCTCAATCAGAAATTCCGCATCCACCACAATTCCACTGCTTGACTATAGTACTGTCTTGTCATACCTATTAGGTCTCGGAACCCTCCCCCCAAGATACCAACAAGTAGACAACCCAGAACATAACACACCCAACCTCTGTCGTGGAAGCAATTCACATGCACACCCTTACTTTCATTTGCTCACTCGTGTAACTTAGTCCACTCCACACCAAATACCACGAAGTCTATGTAAGTTTAAAATGTTTATTTCAATTTGAGAAGGTCTGTACACTGTTTTCTTAGCAGCACCAACCGGCAAATCAATAACATTAAAACAATATACATTGTTACACTTATACAGTTGGGAATTAAATCATGATAACTGAACAGTGGTGGAAGGCAGCACCACCATCCCATAGCAATTTAGTTTATATACATTTATAAATGAAGATGTGAGTAAATGGACCCCTCACCTCAGAAGAACCTAGTACTGGTAGTTTGTGCATCGTTCAGAAGCTCTGGTTCGTAGAAGGGAATCTTGCGTCTAATTCGAAAAAAGAAATGGTGTGCGTTAGTATATTGCAACTTGCAAGCATTTCTCAGCCGTGCCAAAAAGTGTAGCATCTATGGATAAGCAATATGGACTAACAGTAACAGTAGTACACCAGTTCTTCCTAAAAAAGTGGCTTGTTAATGTTTGTTGACCGCTTGTACGCAGCGCGTATACTAGACAGTAGCAGTGTGAGGCAGGTCATGTGGCCTCAAAGGTGTCTTAAGAAGCTGCAAGGTAAAGGTAGCGTCACATGTGCATGGCTAGGGCTAATCAAGCAAAGGCTACAATGATCATATAACTATTAGTGTCTACTCTACTACTACCTGATTTGTACTAGTGATGTATGTTATTATTAACTCATTTTTCAACCTTGCTACTGATCAATAGGGGGGAGGTGTATATGACGCCTAATAAATGTGTAATGTTTTCTAGGCGCACTACCGACCACCAGTGCTGGGGCCAGTGAACAAGGCGACGCGGAGGGAGAGGAGGCGGCAGTTGCTGCCGATACCGACGATGGAGCGGTAGGGGGAGTGGCAGCACCAGTGGCAGGCGGTGGTAAGTTAGATTCATAATCTTTAACTATTGTTGAACTTGACAGCACACTCACTGCAAGGGTGTACTGTATGTATATGTATACTGTAAAGTAGTGACTTAGGGCCCCCATTAGGATGGTGGGCGTATTGCCCCCGCCAGGCCGGCTGGAACTGCTGTCACCGCAGGGGCAAACCTCCCGCCATCCCTGTAGAAAATATTCAGACATGTCCAGGCGGAAAAGGGTTCAATATGGCGGTGGTGTCTCTCTCACCACACCGCCAGCCATATAATCTGCATTTTGGAATGCCTTTGCGTGGCGGCATTGCCGTCCGCCACGGAAAGGCATGCACACATTGCAGAGTATGCTTGGGGGCCCCCATGGAGGGTACCTACCGATGCTATGGTACCCCCCGACTTTCAAAGCAAAACGTGACAGGCTCCGTGCGGGGCCCGTCATGTTGTGCTTGGAAAAGCAGCACAACATTTTAGCATTGCTTTCAGCAAAGCCAACCAGAATTTAAATTAAAAAAAACAGGGTGCGCCCGCCACTGTGCCGGGCGCATCATCCTAATTAATTGTCCCCACGGGACCCCCACCCTTTTTAGCAGTCGGATGGCGGGCGTACAATGTCCGCCCGCTATCCGATGTCGTAAGTAAGTATGAGTTCTTGGGGACGTTTGAAGAGTGAACTAGAAGACTAGAATTCCCTTTAATTGGTATAGGACTAGGAGCCGGAGTATTAAGTAACCAATGGCCTCATCTATCTGATTTGAACTCCGCTTTGAAAGTTTTATGGAGAAGAGCACCTGGTGCACTGTTCAACTAAAAAGTGTAAGACAGGTAGAAGGAAGAAGGACGGGCGCCTTTTAAAATGTTATGTACTACTGTGCTTTATTTTATAGTGCTACTCTACCATGCCACTATGTGTATAAATAATTACCTTGTCCTACTGTTTTATTAAGACTATATTTTACAATTGTCTTGTTTTTTTCTTTTTGATACACAACAACTCCGAAAGTCAACCGTAAGGAGTTGGCCGCCAAGGCACGGTGCTGGAAGCTGGAGGCAATCCAGCAGGAATACCGGCGGCTGGTGGTCCTAGCCGAGGAGGATGATGAAACTGTAGCAGCTATTGAAGCCTCCTCCAGTGCCCCGGGCCCCAGCCACCGCCCTCCAGCGTTACGGCGCCACCGCCTGGCGGCTGCCCGCCGCCACCGTGTCATCTCCGGTGCCCCCCCCACTGTGGCTGCAACTGCTTCGGCCTTAGACGCCGCGTCGCCCATTTAGAGGAGGAGATGCGCCAGATGCGTGTCCTCCTTCAGTCCCGCCCCACCAGTTAGTCCCTGTCACTGCCCCTTTTTTAATTCTTGTTCGTTTGGGCGTTCCAGACTTTTTTCTATGGACAGTGGTTGAGGTTAGGGAGGGGGGTGGGTCAGCTTTTGTGGGTTTAGTTTATTTGTTAGGGTAAATTAAATATATTTTTCTATGTTACATGCAATGTTGTTAATGTTTTGTAGGTGGGGTAACTGTTTTACATCACACTGTTTCCTTGCTGGTGCATGGCCGCCCATAGCCTGTGTTTGATTTCAATAATTTGCTGACTGTATAAGACACAAACAGATAGATGCGACACACCTCACTCATTGACTGGTCCTTCTAGTACTTTCAGTCTGTCCTCTAGTCTATGCATTCTTTGGAGTGGTGTTTGAAAATGAAATCATTGACAACATGTCCATTATTAATTCTGCCTCCCCCAAACTTCTCTCTTACCGGTGCTTGATGTTTATGTCCAACTGTGGCACAGCACTGGCTGCATGGTGAAGATGGTTTCCTTTTTCATACATGCCATGATTGGGGTGGTGGTGGTGGTAGTATAGTAGTAGTAGTATACACTGGCAGGGTGGCAGCATTTCCAAAAAAAGAAAAGGAGATAGTCAATCGCCTTTGAGAGACTGTTAGAGGAGTAGTTGAATGAAGTACATCACAGAATTTACCGAGCAACAATTATATGCTCAAATATTTGACAAAAAAACTGAATGGTGGTTATTATGAGGATAGCCTACTAGACAGAGTTACAAACTATAGTTTTGTCGACTCGAGTCACTTGACTATGCCTACAGTCTAACAGTTAGTGCTGTATATGAGGAATGACAACAAACAAATCCAATCAATGCTGGCAATTCATGCTGAGGTATATGTTCCTTTGTTAAATAAAATAACTTCTGAAATATCCTACTCATGGGTGGGCAAGCAGAAGAAGATCATCGCTCCGCATTGAAATTGAAGTAGTGTTGCTTTCACCACATCCGCCCCAGCAAGTGTGTGATTAAGTATTGGTGTACATTTAATTTAGTTACACCTCGACAATAAGTCACACAGCCCGGGGGAAGAGGGTAAGGGTTTGTTGAATGGATGGGAAGGGGGATTTTGGGAAAGGTTTGACATAGAAAAACAGTATGCATACATAGACAAACAAACGACAATCATTGAAGACTACCATACCATATCCATTCCATATGTTAAGGGAGAAAAAGGCAATGCATGCATGATGATGAGACCCGGATTACATACACTTCTATTTCTTGTTCTGTTCCGGCCTTAATACTTTAACAGATAGCAAATAGAAAATTTAAATATTGGTAGTGAAGAATCGTAAACACAGAGCAAACGTAATGATGATTGATAATAACAACTCCAAGAAAACACTGTTGTAAAGATTGCATACAAGATAGTAATCAAATTATTTAAAAGAAGTTAAGAGGATACTGTTACTGTCTTATCCTGGTCAAAAAGGTGGACTGGTTTTGCGCATCTCGGTATTCCTCTTGATCCTCTCGTCCATCAATCTTGGGTGTGTCACCTCGCCACTCGCCACTGCCCGGCTGGAAAAAAAAGGTGATTGATTGGTAAGGTAATTAATATGCATTGTAATGTTTTACAAAGTTTTGGCCAAGGCCCGGCCTGTAATTTTAGATTGAAAACCAAAGGGGATATTGAGAAAGAAAGTGAAAACAAATGCACAAGTGATGGTGTAGTGCAACAAGAACACTTTCCGAGGTGGCATGTATGCATATGCATCATCTCTACTCTAGTCTGTTTCCAGCATTGACCTTCAACAGTAACAGGAGGGATCAGGCCCACAGTGCTTACCACCATTAGCACATCCTACGTTAACACTTTAGAGTCCTTTTTTTTTCTCTCAAAGAGTTGGACAAACGCAAAGCACATTATCCATTCCAAACATAGCACTTTACAGTTAAAGTTAGTAAAATCAATGCACTGCAGTCATCCCACCGCTACACTCTATTCAACTTCTACACAGACATTTGGGTCTGCTGTGGTTGTTGTTGACGTGTTTACGTTTAGGCTTTTCCGTTGCCACTCCTGAAACATCCTCCTCCTGACTTCATCATCATCTCTGAATCGATACTTTTACTGACTGAAGATCGGCCTGCAGTATAAGTATAATTTTTATGAATCACCCAGAGTAGAAATATAAATATTAGTGACTTGAGTCATTCTTTATTGTGTACAGAAAGATAGATTACTACTAGTACACTTTGATATCACTTTGTGCACAACAAACAACGCAAACACAAAGACCAATAGCTCAGAGTCAGGTGTCCACTGTCCAATGCATGCGATTAATTGTCATTCATTACCTGTTCCTTCTCATCTTAAGTTAACGGGCCGTCTCTTTCGCCATCATCATGAGGGACGGTGCTGTTAAGTCAGTCATTTGCATTGCGCAGATTGAGTGAGTCCCCTTCCTGTATTGAATTAAAAGCAATGTATCACCAAGAAGCAGGAGAAGCACACATTTCTTGTTTGCAAGAAGGGGAAAATTAGTGTGTTCTGTAGAAAGTTGATTAGTGGCAGTGCACAATTACATCAATTCATGCGCAACACACACAACAAAATCTACATCATTCAGTCTGCGATTCTGCGGCCAATGCATGGCATCAATCATTACCTGTTGCATCTCATCTCGTTAACGCTGCAGGCCGTCTCTTTCGCCATCATCATGATGGACGGTGCTGTTAAGTCACAGTCATTTGCATTGCGCAGATTGAGTGAGTCCCCTTCCTGTATTGAATTAAAAGCAATGTATCACCAAGATGCAGGAGAAGTACACATTTCTTGTTTGCAAGAAGGGGAAAATTAGTGTGTTCTGTAGAAAGTTGATTAGTGGCAGTGCACAATTACATCAATTCATGCGCAACACACACAACAAAATCTACATCATTCAGTCTGAGATTCTGTGGCCAATGAATGGCATCAATCATTACCTGTTGCATCTCATCTCGTTAACGCTGCAGGCCGTCTCTTTCGCCATCATCATGATGGACGGTGCTGTTAAGTCACAGTCATTTGCATTGCGCAGATTGAGGGAGTCCCCTTCCTGTATTGAATTAAAAGCAATATATCACCAAGAAGCAGGAGAAGCACACATTTTTTGTTTGCAAGAAGGGGAAAATTAGTGTGTTCTGTAGAAAGTTGATTAGTGGCAGTGCACAATTACATCAATTCATGCGCAACACACACAACAAAATCTACATCATTCAGTCTGCGATTCTGCGGCCAATGCATGGCATCAATCATTACCTGTTGCATCTCATCTCGTTAACGCTGCAGGCCGTCTCTTTCGCCATCATCATGATGGACGGTGCTGTTAAGTCACAGTCATTTGCATTGCGCAGATTGAGTGAGTCCCCTTCCTGTATTGAATTAAAAGCAATGTATCACCAAGATGCAGGAGAAGTACACATTTCTTGTTTGCAAGAAGGGGAAAATTAGTGTGTTCTGTAGAATGTTGATTAGTGGCAGTGCACAATTACATCAATTCATTCATGCGCAACACACACAACAAAATCTACATCATTCAGTCTGCTATTCTGCGGCCAATGCATGGCATCAATCATTACCTGTTGCATCTTATTTTCAGTTAATGGCCAGTCTCTCTCGGCTCTGAAGGAGGATAGCTATAGAAGTCATCAGATTCATGGTCCACTTGTTTTGGAAGGACGAGGAAAGTTTGAATTTGTTGTTACCATCATCCAATCATCATTCATGAGGGAAATGGAATTGAGCAGGAGATGCAGTATGATCGAGCGGAGGAGCTGGATTCTGAGGACTGTAGTGTCAAATGGCAGACACCTGAAACTTGTATCTTAAATTAGAAGAGTAGAAGACGGTGATAATGCATTTGTTGCGATTCACAAGTTTATAACCGGAACGACAGACACAAACAAAGGGGGAAAAAAGGGAGGAAGACAGTAAGTGCGAGCCTAGTCAGGGAAGAATAGCTCGTCCTCAAACTCTGGGGGATCTTCCAGTAGTAGGTAATCATCTGACACAATACTTCCGTCACCTGAGCCGCTGTCCTCATCTTCCTCTGTTGATTCATGCATTGTGTAATTCGGTGGTATGAAGTGCTGATTCATTTTGATCATTGTTAACCTCTCCACGTTTTTAGGAGAAAGACTGGTCCTTCTCAAGGTTACAATGGAACCAGCAGCACTGAAAACACGTTCGGAAGAGACACTTGCGACAGGGCAAGCCAGATAGCTTATCGCCAGCCTGCTGAGCTGTGGCCATTCAGACCTTTTCCTATACCAATACTGCACTGGGTTTTGATCAACGTACACCTCTGTTGGGTCGTCCAGATAGGCCTGGACCATCCGCTCAATGTTCAGGGTTGCTGCCGGTAAGCTTTTGTGCTGTTTTTTCTGTGCATCAGCACTGTGCTTAAGGCCCATCTTTACATACCAATCTGATAATGATTGTACTTGGCCGAATAATCCAGTTATTGTTTTTGTAGTCGATGGTGATGGTGAGTGTTGCGATTGTGAGCCAACCGCACTGCCCTCAGCCGACGAAGTTGCACTTGATTCTGCATGGCCTGCTTCAGTATCAGTACTTGTTGTGGGTTGATGTGGCGGGCTTTTAATTAGCAGCCCTTCGTTTTCAAACTTGATGGCTGCTTCAGCTATACAACTTTTGTAGCGGGCAACATCATTGTCGGAAAAAGAAAGGAATAGTCCTAATTTTGCACGTGGATCCAGAATTGTGGCACAAATGTAATGTTCTTGTGACAAAATTTTATTTTGTATCCTTACATTTTCTGATAAGCGCCTGGATAAGCTCTCCACCAAGTCATGGGCTTGCCTTCTGTCCTCTACACCTTTGTAGGATTCAGACACATTATTCAGCTCATGCTCTAGCATTTGCAACAATGGGATAGCTTGGCCCATTGTACAGTCCTCCTTGCTGACTTCACGTGTGAAGACCTCAAAAGGAGACAGCATCTCAGTCAGGCATTAAATTAGGGTCCATTGCTCCCTCTGAAGGGTCATGCCTTTAACACTAGCATCACTGCTTCTGTACCAGACATATTCATTGAGTGACCTGTGCTGTTCGTACAGACGATCAAGCATGTAATACGTTGAGTTCCAACGTGTTGCCACCTCCTGGATGAGTGCCTTGACTGGCATCCTACGGTCACGTTGGATGATCCTCAGCTGCTTCCGAGCTTTAAAAGAATGGCTGAAATGAGTGCATATTCTTCGGCAGATGGCCAGTAAATTGCTTACTATGGGTTCTTTTTTCAGAAAGTCTTGCACTATAATGTTTATGCAGTGTGCCAAACACGGAATCCTGAAATAGGAACCAAGTTCCATGGCCTTAAGTACATTACTGCCATTGTCTGTGGCAACAAAACCAATACCAAGCCCTCTGGGCCGCAGCCATTCCAAAACCTTGGTGCGAAACTCTTCTAAAATGTTTTAAGCCGTATGAGATTTCTCCATGGCGAACATGGCTACAGTTGCATGTTTCCGAGTACCTTCAAAAATCGCAGCTGTGTCAACAACACCTCGTGCAGATAGTTGATCTCTAACCCCCACAAAAGAGATCCAGTGTGCAGTGATGCACATGTAATCTGTGGCTTGGCAACTGGTCCACATGTCTGTTGTCAGGTGGATATTGTGCACAGCACTCTGCTGCAAACCGTGACCAACCAATTCCAGCACATCATGATGTAGTGCCGGAACAGCAATTCTTGCGAAATAGGACCGGCTGGGAACTTTCCATTTCGGGCAGATGGCAGACACAAATTCAAGGAAACCCACCCCTTCCACAAATGAAAAAGGAAGAAGGTCCAGCGCTAACATTTGAGCCAGCTTCGCATTGTACAATCGTGCCGTTGGGTGGTTGCGTTGGAACTGCCCCTCCAACCTAAACATGCTGTCAATGGTAGGCTGGCTTACTTTCCTTAGTGGTGCTGTTTTCATTAACCCACTAAGGCTCAACGATACAGATTGTCTCATTGAGGTACTCGCCGGTCGCCTTGGTGTCTCACCCACACTCTGAGTATGGCTCTTACTGCGGTGCCACTCTGATGTTACTGAGGAGGATGTGGGCGTTACCACTGCAGTGACTGCACTACTGGAGACAGGGCTAGAAATGCCTCCCTGTTCTTCACCTGCCACCACAATAATATCGCTCCCTGATTCCTGACCAACTTCAAAGGGTTTAGTTTTCCTACTTTCTTTTAACTTACCTAGGTGATCCTCCCACACGATATTGTGGTGTATTTTTAGATGACTTGCTTGTCCTCCGGTACCATAGTTTGTACCAAGCTTACCACGCCGAACACCTTGCCGACAAATTGCGCATATAGCAACGTTCTCCTCCTTGGCGCTAACAGAAAAGAAGTCCCAAACTGGGGAGGAGAACTTTCTGGCACTGCTGGATGTGCCACTTTCAACACCAGATGAACTTGAGGGGGTGCTTGAAAATATGTGACCCTGTCCACCTAACACTGTGACTTTTACTACCACTTCCTACTGAGATGGCTGAGCTGGATGTAGGTCCCTGCCGGGCCTTGGAAAATATGGCAGCTGGAGGTAGTGGTGGTGTAACCTGTGTTGGTGAGATCCGTGCTACATCCCGCTCAGTAGCAGCCTTTCTGGATAGGGTGAGAATGTCGGTCTCCAATCCCTTTGGGGCGGGAGTAATGTGCGTGATGACTGGCTCGTCTTCGTCAACATCATCACCCCCCTCTTTTACATCTACCTCCATAACTCTACGTTTTTCTGGGACCTTCCTTTTCAGAAGCAATATCTTGTGGCGTACTTCACTCTCAGACCGAGCTGGTGGGACCCAAGTGTCATCACGATCATCAGAAGCGGGGCTTGAAGAAGAAGATGATGGACTAAGCCTCCTTTTCCTTGCTGGTGGTCTGGAAGACAATTGATCTTCTGAAACAGTGGTTTGACTTCGCTCCACTTTGTCTGCAGGAAGCTTGATTTCCTGAAATGCCCCTACGTCAGGAGCAACAACTACTATGGTGGGCTGTTGCGGCGGCTGCTGCTGTTCTGGTTGCGGCGGCTGCTGCTGTTCTGGTTGCGGCGGCTGCTGCTGTTCTGGTTGCGGCGGCTGCTGCTGTTCTGGTTGAGGCGGCTGCTGCTGTTCTGGTTGCGGCGGCTTGACACTGATCTGCTGAGTTTGCGCCTGCGTTGAACTTGATTGTGTACTACTTTGCGGTAATGACATTTCTTCAACATCGCTGCCCGTTAGTAGACTGGCTACCTCTGCGACAGTAAAGCCCTTGGGCCTAGGTTGGTGGGGTTGCTGGACCGCTGTGCTGCTCCCAGCTTGGTTCCCGGACAACTCTTTGGTGCCAAAAAAAACCTTGGCCGGCACACCACCAGTCGTGGTTAATGGCACTTCCTTTTTCTGTTCCTTCTTCTCACCAGCAACTTTCTTGGTACTGGACCTGGTACCTTTCTTTGGGGCCATCTTCTTCCGATGTCAGGCAGGAGGCAGATGCACAACAAGTTCTGGTCACACGTGGGCGTGATGCGCAGCAGGACTTCTGTCTGGCTGGCAGTACAACGGGTAGCCAGGTGATGCTGATGACACCTCCTACTCTGTCTTTTGTGCACCTAAAAGCAAAGAAGACAGGAGAAGAACATCAGTGAAATGTTGCATTTGTTTTTGTGGTTCAGTTACTTAGTACTGTACTAGTGCAAACAAAAGATAGTCTAGCCATTTATGACTTTTTTTAACTAGAGCTATGTTATACTACTAGTACTGTGTACAGCCACACACTAGACTCTCAGGAAGGTGATGTCTAAAAATTCAACAGATCACATAGAAAACACTTGATCAATAAAGATGTGGCTACCTGCTCTGATCCTAGTTGATGAAAAAGCAGGCCTGTTGGCAGACAAGGCCAGGCAAGCTTGTAGGCCTAGGCCTCAAAATGGCCACCAGCCACATGGCCAGGCCCAACAACATCAGCAAGGCCACCCCCAAAAACACACTTCCCCAACTCAATCCACTGCCATCCATGCCCTAAATGATGTCTAAATTCAACAGATCACATAGAAAACACTTGATCAATAAAGCTGTGGCTACCTGCTCTGATCCTAGTGGATGAAAAAGCAGGCCTGTTGGCAGACAAGGCCAGGCAAGCTTGTAGGCCTAGGCCTCAAAATGGCCACCAGCCACATGGCCAGGCCCAACAACATCAGCAAGGCCACCCCAAAAAACACACTTCCCCAACTCAATCCAATGCCATCCATGCCCTAAATGATGTCTAAATTCAACAGATCACATAGAAAACACTTGATCAATAAAGCTGTGGCTACCTGCTCTGATCCTAGTGGATGAAAAAGCAGGCCTGTTGGCAAACAAGGCCAGGCAAGCTTGTAGGCCTAGGCCTCAAAATGGCCACCAGCCACATGGCCAGGCCCAACAACATCAGCAAGGCCACCCCCAAAAACACACTTCCCCAACTCAATCCAATGCCATCAATGCCCTAAATGATGTCTAAATTCAACAGATCACATAGAAAACACTTGATCAATAAAGCTGTGGCTACCTGCTCTGATCCTAGTGGATGAAAAAGCAGGCCTGTTGGCAGACAAGGCCAGGCAAGCTTGCAGGCCTAGGCCTCAAAATGGCCACCAGCCACATGGCCAGGCCCAACAACATCAGCAAGGCCACCCCAAAAAACACACTTCCCCAACTCAATCCAATGCCATCCATGCCCTAAATGATGTCTAAATTCAACAGATCACATAGAAAACACTTGATCAATAAAGCTGTGGCTACCTGCTCTGATCCTAGTGGATGAAAAAGCAGGCCTGTTGGCAGACAAGGCCAGGCAAGCTTGTAGGCCTAGGCCTCAAAATGGCCACCTGCCACATGGCCAGGCCCAACAACATCAGCAAGGCCACCCCCAAAAACACACTTCCCCAACTCAATCCAATGCCATCCATGCCCTAAATGATGTCTAAATTCAACAGATCACATAGAAAACACTTGATCAATAAAGCTGTGGCTACCTGCTCTGATCCTAGTGGATGAAAAAGCAGGCCTGTTGGCAGACAAGGCCAGGCAAGCTTGCAGGCCTAGGCCTCAAAATGGCCACCAGCCACATGGCCAGGCCCAACAACATCAGCAAGGCCACCCCAAAAAACACACTTCCCCAACTCAATCCAATGCCATCCAGGCCCTAAATGATGTCTAAATTCAACAGATCACATAGAAAACACTTGATCAATAAAGCTGTGGCTACCTGCTCTGATCCTAGTGGACGAAAAAGCAGGCCTGTTGGCAGACAAGGCCAGGCAAGCTTGCAGGCCTAGGCCTCAAAATGGCCACCAGCCACATGGCCAGGCCCAACAACATCAGCATGGCCACCCCCAAAAACACACTTCCCCAACTCAATCCAATGCCATCCATGCCCTAAATGATGTCTAAAAATTCAACAGATCACATAGAAAACAATTGATCAATAAAGCTGTGGCTACCTGCTCTGATCCTAGTGGATGAAAAAGCAGGCCTGTTGACAGACAAGGCCAGGCAATCGTGTAGGCCTAGGCCTCAAAATGGCCACCAGCCACATGGCCAGGCCCAACAACATCAGCAAGGCCACCCCAAAAAACACACTTCCCCAACTCAATCCAATGCCATCCATGCCCTAAATGATGTCTAAATTCAACAGAGCACATAGAAAACACTTGATCAATAAAGCTGTGGCTACCTGCTCTGATCCTAGTGGATGAAAAAGCAGGCCTGTTGGCAGACAAGGCCAGGCAAGCTTGCAGGCCTAGGCCTCAAAATGGCCACCAGCCACATGGCCAGGCCCAACAACATCAGCAAGGCCACCCCCAAAAACACACTTCCCCAACTCAATCCAATGCCATCCATGCCCTAAATGATGCCTAACTTCAACAGATCACATAGAAAACACTTGATCAATAAAGCTGTGGCTACCTGCTCTGATCCTAGTGGATGAAAAAGCAGGCCTGTTGGCAGACAAGGCCAGGCAAGCTTGCAGGCCTAGGCCTCAAAATGGCCACCAGCCACATGGCCAGGCCCAACAACATCACAAAGGCCACCCCAAAAAACACACTTCCCCAACTCAATCCAATGCCATTCATGCCCTAAATGTGCTTGAAAATGAAATCCATTAAAAAAACAAAAGGAACAGTTGCTTCATCATGCACACACACCCATGAGGCCATGCCCATGGCTAGCTCGGGCCTACTACTACAACCCACAAAATTTAAAAAACAAAAAAAGGAATGATGATAATTAATTAATTAACAAAAATAAATTGTAGTTACAACAACTGCAATGCCCACAATCAAACACAACAACCACTTACTTGTAAAATATCCTATTCCAAAAATCCTGAAATCCAATTGCAATGATGCAGCAGACAAAAAGAGTGATCTTTCCAGCTCCAAATCCAAAGACAGAATGAGCAGGAGATGGACAAAGCACTGGGAGGAGCCTGCTGGACAGGAACAGGAAGTTGGAGATTCTGTGTCACTTCCTCCCTCTCTCCACCTTTAAAAAAAATGACTCCTTGCACAAAAATGTCAATGTAAGGAGTTCTTTTCATCCAAAATCAGCATTTGCAGATGGTTTCATGCTGCTAGAGCCGATATTCCTCTCCAAATTGTAAATTTTACGTTGTTGAGTTCTCGAGCTTCACATTACTTCCTCCGGCGTGTCGAAAACGATATGATCGCGTTCTCTTCTTTGTCCCTGTCGCGTTGGATATGACGTGTTCGCGGTCTCTTTCTCCTGTTCGCGTTCGATTACACGTGACCGTGTCCTCATCCTCTAGCTCGCGATGTAGAATGACATGTTAGAGATCTCAATCTTCTCATACTCGCGCGGTGCATGATCGCGAGAAGAAAGACGTGATCGCGCGACAAATGACGTGATCGCGTGACAAATGACGTTAATGCGGCCGCGAACTCTCGCAAGACATCGCAAAATGGCTATCAAAATCCAACATCTCGTGGAGAACGCGACCGGGTCAAGAAAACTTGTCGGAGAACGCAGGGATTCAGGTAAGGCGATCGCGCGCGCGCTAGAATGTATTATTTTACAGCGCGAGCAAGAAACAAATTATCGCTAAGCTGCGGAATGCGGAAATTTTGACATTTTCGCGCTTTCCGCGGAACGCGAAAATGCCAAAATATCGCAATTTCCGCGAACGGAACGGAATTTTGGCCCAGGCCTAACCTGCAACCCATCTCCACAGAAGCTCTTCCTATGTGACCTTGGCCTCTTCCCCACCGACCCAGCAGATCCAGATTACAAGGGGAAGAGGAAGTCCCCACACACAGAGGGGAGTGCCCCTCACACCAGGACACCCTCCCCAGGCACAGTCAGACAGAGGCCCCCACCCGCAAGTCCCCCCGGAGCCGGAAGAGCAAGACCCCACCGCCGCCAGGCAGCTCCAAGGCAAAGTCTCCATCCTCCATCCCCCAGGCCAGCACTCCAGAGGTTCCCCCGCCACACCCTGCCCCGGGTTCCCCCACCCACAGATATACCATCCCCAAAATGCTGAGGCCCTCCCCCCTACCACATTTGCACCTCCACACCCGGTCAGACGGTTGGTGGCACTGATGTGGGGACCGTGTCCCCCCCTCTGTCCTGCTGACCTCCCCTGCACCCCATTCTGCTCACATGGATTTAGGCACTGCAGTGGAGTCCACGACCACCCCGTCTGACTCGGGCACTGCAGTGGGGGCCCAATCCACTCTATCTGACCTGCCCACTGAAGTTGTGCCGGCACCCACCCCATCTGACTTGTGCCCCACAGTTGTGACTGCACCCACCACTTCAGTCAGCTCCACTGCAATTGCAAGGGATTCTCTTGCATCCACCACCCCTTCACTGCCTCCTTCTGCTGCGCCCTGATCCTGTCCCTGCGGTACCTGGCCTGCCCCCATGTATGCCCCTCTGAGGGGATGTCCGCTGTCCTTACCAGTGCAGGCAAGCAACGTGTGACAGTTGTCACTCAAGTTCACTCCTTGTCATTTGATAATGGACTGGCCATTGGCCTTTTGTTTGAACGGACATTTACATTTTAATATGCGAAATAAAGCTTTTTTCTTTATCCTTGTGAACTTGATTTAGCTGTACATTAGGTTGAGGATGTTTAGCATGCCCTTGCACCTGTAATGCTTGGTTTCCAATGTTGAATACTGAGGTGTTGATGTGAGGTACTCCATGTGGTCCATGAGATATGTATCCTATTCTGGTCGGTATCCATGTCATCCTTTGCAGCTAACTCGGTGCGTCATGATCAACAATTTGTGGACATCTCTGTGAGCATTTCATTTGCATGGTCACATCTGTGGCTTGCACCCATGCACATATGATGTGCTTCCCATTGTCCAATGTGTCTATTTCCCTGACTTTGGGCGCATATCCACTGGACCTACAGGTGTGGGCATCATTGGTATATTAGCAACTGGGTCCTCTGTTCAACTTGCTGAACATGTGTGTTGAGTATGTGTAGATGAGTTAGGGGAGACTCACGTACCCAGGCAGTTGTGACCAGAGTCTTCATTGTGTGGTAACTGATGGCTGACTGACTAAGTGTTCTGCTGACTTGACTAAGACATGCTGTGACTATGTTTGGCACAGCTGGGCTTCCACTGGAGTTGGGTCCCGTCAGGCTATGTCACAGATGTGTTGTTCCATGACATAGCCTGGGCCCATGGTGTGTGTTGTGTGAGCATGTGTGTTTGTCCACCTCCCTTTTCATACACAGGCAGTGTTCCCTTGATATTCCTGTTGTTTATGCTTGCTGAGTGGTACTGTGTTCATCCCACAACTTTGCCATGGGCTCCCAGATGTGTGGGTGCACGACACACTACTGTTAATTGGTGTTTCATCATTGGGATTTTTCAGTTCTGAGTTGTGGTGATGTTGTCAGACGCAGATGGGACACAGTCAGGGGTCCCCAAGGCACTTGTTAGTTTGCAATATCATGTAGTTGTCCCTAGGTGATACCTTTCAGTGATTGAGACATGTGTATGTGTGTGTGACTGCTCCCACTTGTTCGGTTCAGGGCTGCAATGTTTGCAGGTGTCAGCATGTGTGCCTTGTGGTTCTCATTGGCTTCTGCATTGTCCTGGGATTGTGGGAGGTATTCTGAAGGTTATGTGAGCTTTGACATCATGGCCAGGTACCGCATACGGTGCAGTATGTCTGTCATTCACCCGGGTTGTGTACTGTCCTTGTGTGATGATTCTGTGCACCTTAGTTCCTCCCAACATTCCTGTATTTGTCATGTGCGCATGTGAAATGTCACCTGTCCATGTGGGCTTCACAGATGCACAATGTTGCAGTTCAGGGTGTGTGGTGCTGAGGGTGGACTGATGTAAATGTTTGCATGGATGGGCCGCTAGCTTCCGTTTGTCCATGGATGACGGGCCATGCTGAGTGATTTGTGTTTGTGTAGATGTGATGTACTTTTGTGGCACAGGACACATATCTGATTTTCACAGTTTGTAAGACATCTACCTTTGTCGTCACAGTGGAGGTGTCATGCATGCTTGTGTCACCCCAATGTCTGCTCCCTGGGGGTGATGCTGTTGTGTGTCAGTCCCTTGCTGTGTTAGTTTGTGTTCATTCCAGCTTGTGTCACATGTGTCTGTTGTGCTCCCTCTCATCTTACAATGCCTGATCGCCCACTAAGGGTGTCCCAGTGATGGTTTACCTTTGTATGGCACTGTGTCCACATCTGTGTCACTGTGGTTCAGCCCCCCTCATGTGTTGTGTAGTTGCCAGGGGATACTGAGACACACACACATGTTGTGTCAGATATGCAGTGTGAGGCTGCCTGTTTGTGTTTGTGCATCTGCATCAGGGCATTGGTATTGCTGTTGAGGGCCATTGTCTGGATGCTGTTTCTGTGATTTTCCCTGCTGTCTCTGTGAGTCATTTCACATCATTCTGCACATTCATCCTGGTTGTTGGGTGCCATTGCTGGCATGGAATGTGAGTTTGTGACCTGACACCTACAGTCTGCAAAGGTTGTTTTGATTAGTGTGTCTATTTTCGAGATGTGTGTATGCGTTGTGATGCTTACATCTGCTCTTGTGTTATTGTACACTGTATGCATTGTCAGCCCCCATGTGTGGTGCTTGCCTGCACATGGCCGAGAGTGTGTTTTGTTTTCACAGCACTGTTAGCTTCACCACATCTCTGTGGGTATGGGACACAACCACTAGTTTGCCCCAAAAGTGTTTCATGTGTTGGGACCAGGAATCATACATGCTGTTTGGCATTTGTACCTTTGACCATGATGACACTTACCTTTTGGTCACTGTGATGGGGGGGGGGGGTGGGGGTTAGACCCCATCACCACAATGTTTGACATTTGCTGCAGTTTGGAACCCTACACTTAACTTTTGTTCTACACAGTAAGGGGGTGTTATTTTCACATTGACACAGTGCTATAGTGATGCTTGCCTTGTGTAGGCTACACTCATTTGTTGGTCACAAATGTGCTGTTAGTTACATTGTATGTTCGAAGTCATAATCACTGTTGTGGGCATTTGTCACAGACTACACACTGTTGTCATGATGTTAGGGGGGATGTTTTTTGCTCACATACCTAATGTTGGAGTATGATGGATGTGTGGCGCATCACCTATTCTATGGGTGGGGGTGGCAGGGGTGATGGGCAACAGGTCCCCTATGAGTGGGGGAGGCATTAGTGATGGTCAACAGGTCCTCTATAAGTGGGGGTGGCAGGGGTGATGTGCAACATAAGCCCTATGAGAGGGGGAGGCAGGGGTGATGAGCAACAGGTCCCCTGTGAGTGGGGGTGGCAGTGGTGATGGGCAACATAAGCCCGATGTGTGGGGGGCATTAGTGATGGTCAACAGGTCCTCTATAAGTGGGGGTGGCAGGGGTGATGTGCAACATAAGCCCTATGAGAGGGGGAGGCAGGGGTGATGAGCAACAGGTCCCCTGTGAGTGGGGGTGGCAGTGGTGATGGGCAACATAAGCCCGATGAGTGGGGGGCATTAGTGATGGTCAACAGGTCCCCTATGAGTGAGGGTGGCAGGGGTGATGGGCAACATAAGCCCTATGGGTGGGGGTGGCAGGAGTGACGGGCAACAGGTCCCCTATGGGTGGGGGTGGCAGGGGAGATGGGCAACAGGTCCCCTAGGGATGGGGGTGGCAGGGGTGCTGGGCAACAGGTTCCCTATGAGCGGGGGTGGCAGGGGTGATGGGCAACAGGTCCCCTTTGAGTGGGGGTGGCATTAGTGATCGTCAACAGGTCCTCTGTGAGTGGGGGTTGCAGGGGTGATGAGCAACATAAGCACTATGGGTGGGGGTGGCAGGGGTGATGGGAAACAGGTCCCCTATGGGTTGGGGGTGGCAGGGGTGACGGGCGACAGGTCCCCTATGGGTGGGGGTGGCAGGGGAGATGGGCAACAGGTCCCCTAGGGATGGGGGTGGCAGGGGTGCTGGGCAACAGGTTCCCTATGAGCGGGGGTGGCAGGGGTGATGGGCAACAGGTCCCCTTTGAGTGGGGGTGGCATTAGTGATGGTCAACAGGTCCCCTGTGAGTGGGGGTTGCAGGGGTGATGAGCAACATAAGCACTATGGGTGGGGGTGGCAGGGGTGATGGGAAACAGGTCCCCTATGGGTTGGGGGTGGCAGGGGTGATGGGCAACTGGTCCCCTATGAGTGGGGGTGGCAGGGGTGATGTGCAACATAAGCCCTATGAGAGGGGGAGGCAGGGGTGATGAGCAACAGGTCCCCTGTGAGTGGGGGTGGCAGTGGTGATGGGCAACATAAGCCCTATGAGTGGAGGGGCAGGAGTGATTGTCGACAGGTCCCCTATGAGTGGTGGTGGCAGGGGTGATGGGCAACATAAGCCCTAGGAGTGGGGGTGGCAAGGGGTGATGGGCAACAGGTCCCCTGTGGGTGGGGGTGGCATTAGTGATGTCAACAGGTCCCCTATGGGTAGGGGTGGCAGGGGTGATGGGCAACATAAGCCCAATGGGTGGGGGTGGCAGGGGTGATGGGCAACAGGTCCCCTATGAGTGGGGGTGGCATTAGTGATGGTCAACAGGTCCCCTATGTGTAGGGGTGGCAGGGGTGATGGACAACAGGTCCCCTATGGGTGGGGGTGGCAGGGGTGATGGGCAACATAAGCCCTATGAGTGGGGGTGGCAGGGATGATGGGCAACAGGTCCCCTATGAGTGGGGCTGGCAGGGGTGATGGGCAACATAAGTAGGCCTGGGCGAAGCACTACGCTACGCTCGCGTAGTTTGCGAAGTTCGCGCTACTTCGCACTACGCGAACTGCACGTAGCACAGTGCGAACACGCGTAGCGTAGTGTTGCGTAGTGCTGCGGTCATTTTTTGCTTGCTCGCGGTCCTCAACGTCAAGTTGGCGACCGCGAGCAAGCAAAATGACATCCTGGCGAGACTTTTTCCTTGTTCGCGATCGCGAGCATGGAAAATAAACCTCCCGGCGAGATTCCCAACGCGAGAAGGTCAGGTTTCTCATTGCGAGGGGTCGCGTATGCTCGCGACCGCTCGCGATGAGAAACTACCAGTTCGCGTTGAGAAAGCTGCAGCTCGAGGAAAAATCTACTCGAGCAGCAGAAAACTACAGCTCGCACTGTGCAAGATGCCATTTTCAATGATTGCACAGTGCCGGTTGCTTGTCCGCACTGTGCAATCATTGAAAACAACATCTTGCACAGTGCGAACATGTTACTTCGCAGTTCGCGAAGTGCTACGCGTAGCTCGCGTAGTGCGAACTTCACTTTGCGTAGCTTCGCGAAGTGCTACTTCGCGAACTACGCCCACCCTTAAACATAAGCCCTATGAGTGGGGGGGCATTAGTGATGGTTAATAGGTCCCCTATGAGTGGGGGTGGCAGGGGTGATGGGCAACATAAGCCCTATGGGTGGGGGTGGCAGGGGTGATATGCAACAGGTCCCCTATGGGTGGGGGTGGAAGGGATGATGGGCAACAGGTCCCCTATGGGTGGGGGTGGAAGGGGTGATGGGCAACAGGTCCCCTATGACAGGGGGTGACAGGGGTGATGTGCAACTTAAGCTCGATGAGTGGGGGTGGCAGGGGTGATGGGCAACAGGTCCCCTATGAGTGGGGGTGGCAGGGGTGAAGGGCAACATAAGCCCTATGAGTGGGGGGCATTAGTGATGGTCAACAGGTCCCCTATGAGTGGGGGTGGCAGGGGTGATGGGAAACAGGTCCCCTATGAGTGGGGGTGGCATTAGTGATGGTCAACAGGTCCCCTATGAGTAGGGGTGGCATGAGTGATGGCAACATAAGCACTATGGGTGGGGGTGGCAGGGGTGATGGGCAACAGGTCCCCTGTGGCTGGGGGTGGCAGGGGTGATGGGCAACAGGTCCCCTATGAGTGGGGGTAGCAGGGGTGAGGTGCAACATAAGCCCTATGAGAGGGGGTGGCAGGGATGATGTGCAACAGGTCCCCTATGAGTGGGGGTGGCAGGGGTGAAGGGCAACATAAGCCCTATGAGTGGGGGGCAGGTGTGATGGTCAACAGGTCCCTTATGAGTGGGGGTGGCAGAGGTGATGGGCAACATAAGCCCAATGAGTGGGGGTGGTAGGGGTGATGGGCAACAGGTCCTCTATGGGTGGGGGTGGCAATAGTGATGGTCAACAGGTCCCCTATGGGTGGGGGTGGCAGGGGTGATGGGAAACATATGCCCAATGAGTGGGGGTGGCAGGGGTGATGGATAACAGGTCCCCTATGAGTGGGGGTGGCATTAGTGATTGTCAACAGGTCCCCTATGGTTGGGGGTGGCAGGGGTGATGAGCAACAGGTCCCCTTTGTGTGGGGGTGGAATGGAGATGGGCAACATAAGCCGTATGAGTGGGGGTGGCAGGGTTGATGGGCAACAGGTCCCCTATGAGTAGGGGTGGCAGGGGTTTTGGGCAACATAAGCCATATGAGTGGGGGGGCATCAGTGATGGTTAACAGGTCCCCTATGAGTGGGGGTGGCAGAGGTGATAAGCAACATAAGCCCTATGGGTGGGGATGGCAGGGGTGATATGCAACAGGTCCCCTATGGGTGGGGGTGGCAGGGGTGATGGGTGGGGGTGGCAGGGGTGATGGGCAACAGGTCCCCTATGGGTGGGGGTGGCAGTGGTGATGGGCAACAGGTCCCCTATGAGTGGGGATGGCAGGGGTGATGTGCAACATAAGCCCTATGAGTGGGGTGGCAGAGGTGATGGGCAACAGGTCCCCTATGAGTGGGGTGGCAGGGGTAATGGGCAACATAAGCCCTATGAGTGGGGGGCAGGAGTGAGGGTCAACAGGTCCCCTATGAGTGGGGGTGGCAGGTGTGATGGGCAACATCAGCCCTATGGGTGGGGGTGGCAGGGGTGATGGGCAACAGGTCCCCTAGGGATGGGGGTGGCAGGGGTGATGGGAAACAGGTCCCCTATGACTGGGGGTGGCAGGGGTGATGGGCAACAGGTCCCCTATGAGTGGGGGTGGCATTAGTGATGGTCAACAGGTCCCCTGTGAGTGGGGGTTGCAGGGGTGATGGGCAACATAAGCACTATGGGTGGGGGTGGCAGGAGTGATGGGCAACAGGTCCCCTGTGGGTGGGGGTGGCAGGGGTGATGGGCAACAGGTCCCCTATGAGTGGGGGTGGCAGGGGTGATGTGCAACATAAGCCCTATGAGAGGGGGGCAGGGGTGATGGGCAACAGGTCCCCTGTGAGTGGGGGTGGCAGGGGCGATGGGCAACATAATCCCTATGAGTGGAGGGGCAGGAGTGATGGTCGACAGGTCCCCTATGAGTGGTGGTGGCAGGGGTGATGGGCAACATAAGCCCTATGAGTGGGGGTGGCAAGGGTGATGGGCAACAGGTCCCCTGTGGGTGGGGGTGGCATTAGCGATGGTCAACAGGTCCCCTATGGGTGGGGGTGGCAGGGGGTGATGGGCAACAGGTCCCCTATGAGTGGGGGTGGCATTAGTGATGGTCAACAGGTCCCCTATGGGTAGGGGTGGCAGGAGTGACGGGCGACAGGTCCCCTATGGGTGGGGGTGGCAGGGGCGATGGGCAACAGGTCCCCTATGAGCGGGGGTGGCAGGGGTGATGGGCAACAGGTCCCCTATGAGTTGGGGTGGCATTAGTGATGGTCAACAGGACCCCTGTGAGTGGGGGTTGCAGGGGTGATGAGCAACATAAGCACTATGGGTGGGGGTGGCAGGGGTGATGGGAAACAGGTCCCGTATGGGTTGGGGGTGGCAGGGGTGATGGGCAACTGGTCCCCTATGAGTGGGGGTGGCAGAGGTGATGTGCAAAATAAGACCTATGAGAGGGGGAGGCAGGGGTGATGAGCAACAGGTCCCCTGTGAGTGGGGGTGGCAGTGGTGATGGGCAACATAAGCCCTATGAGTGGAGGGGTAGGAGCGATGGTCGACACGTCCCCTATGAGTGGTGGTGGCAGGGGTGATGGGCAACAGAAGCCCTAGGAGTGGGGGTGGCAAGGGGTGATGGGCAACAGGTCCCCTGTGGGTGGGGGTGGCATTAGTGATGGTCAACAGGTCCCCTATGGGTAGGCGTGGCAGGGGTGATGAGCAACATAAGCCCAATGGGTGGGGGTGGCAGGGGTGATGGGCAACAGGTCTCCTATGAGTGGGGGTGGCATTAGTGATGGTCAACAGGTCCCCTATGTGTAGGGGTGGCAGGGGTGATGGGCAACAGGTCCCCTATGGGTGGGGGTGACAGGGGTGATGGGCAACATAAGCCCTATGAGTGGGGGTGGCAGGGATGATGGGCAACAGGTCCCCTATGAGTGGGGGTGGCAGGGGTGATGGGCAACATAAGCCCAATGAGTGGGGGGCATTAGTGATGGTTAACAGGTCCCCTATGAGTGGGGGTGGCAGGGGTGATGGGCAACATAAGCCCTATGGGTGGGGGTGGCAGGGGTGATATGCAACAGGTCCCCTATGGGTGGGGGTGGAAGGGATGATGGGCAACAGGTCCCCTATGGTTGGGGGTGGAAGGGGTGATGGGCAACAGGTCCCCTATGACAGGGGGTGACAGGGGTGATGTGCAACATAAGCTCGATGAGTGGGGGTGGCAGGGGTGATGGGCAACAGGTCCCCTATGAGTGGGGGTGGCAGGGGTGAAGGGCAACATAAGCCCTATGAGTGGAGGGCATTAGTGATGGTCAACAGGTCCCCTATGAGTGGGGGTGGCAGGTGTGATGGGCAACAGGTCCCCTATGAGTGGGGGTGGCATTAGTGATGGTCAACAGGTCCCCTATGAGTAGGGGTGGCAGGAGTGATGGGCAACATAAGCACTATGGGTGGGGGTGGCAGGGGTGATGGGCAACAGGTCCCCTATGGCTGGGGGTGGCAGGGGTGATGGGCAACAGGTCCCCTATGAGTGGGCGTGGCAGGGGTGAGGTGCAACATAAGCCCTATGAGAGGGGGTGGCAGGGATGATGTGCAACAGGTCCCCTATGAGTGGGGGTGGCAGGGGTGAAGGGCAACATAAGCCCTATGAGTGGGGGGCAGGTGTGATGGTCAAAAGGTCCCTTATGAGTGGGGGTGGCAGGGGTGATGGGCAACATAAGCCCAATGAGTGGGGGTGGTAGGGGTGATGGGCAACAGGTCCTCTATGGGTGGGGGTGGCAATAGTGATGGTCAACAGGTCCCCTATGGGTGGGGGTGGCAGGGGTGATGGGAAACATATGCCCTATGGGTGGGGGTGGCAGGGGTGATGGATAACAGGTCCCCTATGAGTGGGGGTGGCATTGGTGGTGGTCAACAGGTCACCTATGGGTGGGGGTGGCAGGGGTGATGAGCAACAGGTCCCCTATGTGTGGGGGTGGAAGGGGTGATGGGCAACATAAGCCATATGAGTGGGGGTGGCAGGGTTGATGGGCAACAGGTCCCCTATGAGTGGGGGTGGTAGGGGTTTTGGGCACCATAAGCCATATGAGTGGGGGGGCATCAGTGATGGTTAACAGGTCCCCTATGAGTGGGGGTGGCAGGGGTGATGGGCAACATAAGCCCTATGGTTGGGGGTGGCAGGGGTGATATGCAACAGGTCCCCTAAGGGTGGGGGTGGCAGGGGTGATGGGCAACAGGTCCCCTATGGGTGGTTGTGGCAGTGGTGATGGACAACAGGTCCCCTATGAGTGGGGATGGCAGGGGTGATGTGCAACATAAGCCCTATGAGTGGGGTGGCAGAGGTGATGGGCAACAGGTCCCCTATGAGTGGGGTGGCAGGGGTGATGGGCAACATAAGCCCTATGAGTGGGGGGGCAGGAGTGAGGGTCAACAGGTCCCTTATGAGTGGGGGTGGCAGGGGTGATGGGCAACATCAGCCCTATGGGTGGGGTTGGCAGGAGTGATGGGTGACAGGTCCCCTATGGGTGGGGGTGGCAGGGGTGATGGGCAACAGGTCCCCTAGGGATGGGGGTGGCAGGGTTGATGGGAAACAGGTCCCCTATGAGTGGGGGTGGCAGGTGTGATGGGCAACAGGTCCCCTATGAGTGGGGGTGGCATTAGTGATGGTCAACAGGTCCCCTGTGAGTGGGGGTTGCAGGGGTGATGGGCAACATAAGCACTATGGGTGGGGGTGGCAGAGGTGATGGGCAACAGTTCCCATGTGGGTGGGGGTGGCAGGGGTGATGGGCAAAAGGTCCCTTGTGAGTGGGGGTGGCAGGGGCGATGGGCAACATAATCCCTATGAGTGGAGGGGCAGGAGTGATGGTCGACAGGTCCCCTATGAGTGGTGGTGGCAGGGGTGATGGGCAACATAAGCCCTAGGAGTGGGGGTGGCAAGGGTGATGGGCAACATGTCCCCTGTGGGTGGGTTGGCATTAGTGATGGTCAACAGGTCCCCTATGGGTGGCGGTGGCAGGGGTGATGGGCAACAGGTCCCCTATGAGTGGGGGTGGCATTAGTGATGGTCAACAGGTCCCCTATGAGTAGGGGTGGCAGGGGAGATGTGCAACAGGTCCCCTATGGGTGGGTGTGGCAGGGGTGATGGGCAACATAAACCCTATGAGTGGGGGTGGCAGGGTTGATGGGCAACAGGTCCCCTATGAGTGGGGGTGGCAGGGGTGATGGGCAACATAAGCCCTGTAAGTGGGGGGCATTAGTGATGGTTAACAGGTCCACTATGATTGGGGGTGGCAGGGGTGATGGGCAACATAAGCCCTATGGGTGGGGGTGGCAGGGATGATATGCATCAGGTCCCCTATGGGTGGGGGTGGAAGGGATGATGGGCAACAGGTCCCCTATGGCTGGGGGTGGAAGGGGTGATGGGCAACAGGTCCCCTATGAGTGGGGGTGACAGGGGTGATGTGCAACATAACCTCTATGAGTGGGGGTGGCAAGGGTGATGGGCAACAGGTCCCCTATGAGTGGGGGTGGCAGGGGTGATGGGCAATATCAGCCCTATGGGTGGGGTTGGCAGGAGTGATGGGTGACAGGTCCCCTATGGGTGGGGGTGGCAGGGGTGATGGGCAACAGGTCCCCTATGGATGGGGGTGGCAGGGGTGATGGGAAACAGGTCCCCTATGAGTGGGGGTGGCAGGTGTGATGGGCAACAGGTCCCCTATGAGTGGGGGTGGCATTAGTGATGGTCAACAGGTCCCCTGTGAGTGGGGGTTGCAGGGGTGATGGGCAACATAAGCAATATGGGTGGGGGTGGCAGAGGTGATGGGCAACAGTTCCCATGTGGGTGGTGGTGGCAGGGGTGATGGGCAACAGGTCCCTTGTGAGTGGGGGTGGCAGGGGCGATGGGCAACATAATCCCTATGAGTGGAGGGGCAGGAGTGATGGTCGACAGGTCCCCTATGAGTGGTGGTGGCAGGGGTGATGGGCAACATAAGCCCTAGGATTGGGGGTGGCAAGGGTGATGGGCAACATGTCCCCTGTGGGTGGGGTGGCATTAGTGATGGTCAACAGGTCCCCTATGGGTGGGGGTGGCAGGGGTGATGGGCAACAGGTCCCCTATGAGTGGGGGTGGCATTAGTGATGGTCAACAGGTCCCCTATGAGTAGGGGTGGCAGGGGAGATGTGCAACAGGTCCCCTATGGGTGGGTGTGGCAGGGGTGATGGGCAACATAAGCCCTATGAGTGGGGGTGGCAGGGTTGATGGGCAACAGGTCCCCTATGAGTGGGGGTGGCAGGGGTGATG
Source organism: Triturus cristatus (assembly GCF_964204655.1). Classification (NCBI taxonomy): domain Eukaryota; kingdom Metazoa; phylum Chordata; class Amphibia; order Caudata; family Salamandridae; genus Triturus; species Triturus cristatus. Next base: position 464,420,218 of record NC_140594.1, read on the forward strand.
GGCAACATAAGCCCTAGGAGTGGGGGTGGCAAGGGTGATGGGCAACATGTCCCCTGTGGGTGGGGTGGCATTAGTGATGGTCAACAGGTCCCCTATGGGTGGGGGTGGCAGGGGTGATGGGCAACAGGTCCCCTATGAGTGGGGGTGGCATTAGTGATGGTCAACAGGTCCCCTATGAGTAGGGGTGGCAGGGGAGATGTGCAACAGGTCCCCTATGGGTGGGTGTGGCAGGGGTGATGGGCAACATAAGCCCTATGAGTGGGGGTGGCAGGGTTGATGGGCAACAGGTCTCTATGAGTGGGGGTGGCATGGGTGATGGGCAACATAAGCCCTATGGGTGGGGGTGGCAGGGGTGATATGCAACAGGTCCCCTATGGGTGGGGGTGGCAGGGGTGATGGGCAACAGGTCCCCTATGAGTGGGGGTGGCAAGAGTGATGAGCAACATAAGCCCTATGAGTGGGGGCGGCAGGGGTGATGGGCAACAGGTAACCTATGAGTGGGGTGGCAGGGGTGATGGGCAACATAAGCCCTATGAGTGGGGGGGCAGGAGTGATGGTCAACAGGTCCCCTATGAGTGGGGGTGGCAGGGGTGATGGGCAACATCAGCCCTATGAGTGGGGGTGGCAGATGTGATGGGCAACAGGTCCCCTATAAGTGGGGGTGGCAGGGGTGATGGGCAACATAAGCCCTGTGAGTGGGGGGCATTAGTGATGGTTAACAGGTCCACTATGATTGGGGGTGGCAGGGGTGATGGGCAACATAAGCCCTATGGGTGGGGGTGGCAGGGATGATATGCATCAGGTCCCCTATGGGTGGGGGTGGAAGGGATGATGGGCAACAGGTCCCCTATGGGTGGGGGTGGAAGGGGTGATGGGCAACAGGTCCCCTATGAGTGGGGGTGACAGGGGTGATGTGCAACATAACCTCTATGAGTGGGGGTGGCAGGGGTGATGGGCAACAGGTCCCCTATGAGTGGGGGTGGCAGGGGTGAAGGGCAACATAAGCCCTATGAGTGGGGGGCATTAGTGATGGTCAACAGGTCCCCTATGAGTGGGAGTGGCATGGGTGATGGGCAATAGGTCCCCTATGAGTGGGGGTGGCATTAGTGATGGTCAACAGGTCCCCTATGAGTGGGGGTGGCAGGAGTGATGGGCAACATAAGCACTATGGGTGGGGGTGGCAGGGGTGATGGGCAACAGGTCCCCTATGGGTGGGGGTGGCAGGGGTGGTGGGTGACAGGTCCCCTATGAGTGGGGGTGGCAGGGGTGAGGTGCAACGTAAGCCCTATGAGAGGGGGTGGCAGGAGTGATGTGCAACAGGTTCCCTATGAGTGGGGGTGGCAGGGGTGACGGGCAACATAAACCCTATGAGTGGGGGGCAGGTGTGATGGTCAACAGGTCCCTGTTAGAATCCGGGGTCTCTGGTTGGCGCAGGTATGCACTTGCGACAAGCAGGGACCCTTTCCTCTAAGTCAGGGCGAAGGATTACTCTTAGAAAATAACCCCTGCTCACCCTCTAGGTAACGTGGCGTGAGCAGTCAGGCTAGATTCCAGAGGGCATTAGGTTAAGCACTCAAGATGTCCCACACAACAACCACCAACCCACCACACAGAGACACAAGACTGTATTTTTAAAAAAATAGACTCTTTATGTAAAAAGGTTTCTTCAAGCAGGCTTTAAAAATACAGTTCTTCACTTAAAAGTAGGTTCCAGTTACTTGTAATACTTTTCAGCAGTCCACAGTTCTTTAAATGGCAATGTTTGGCTCAAAATATACTTATTTGAGGTCTGTTTGCTTCATAGTGCCTTGCGTACGCTCTGTACGAGTTTTTAGATGCCTCTTGCCAATCCTCACGCTTCCCGCGTGAGCAACGTCTATATATTTCCAACGGTACGGACCGTACCTTCGCTGGGACGCTTCGATCAGCTGGTGCGACCCGTACAAAAGCTCACGCTTCACGCGGGAATAGCGTAGCGCGACGCCAGTGTTGGTACGGACCGTACAAAGGCAAGTACGGTTCGTACGGGGGCGCTTTCAATGCACAGTACCTTGAATCTTGGTAGGAAGTTCTTGGCGGCCTCAGCACTCCCACAAAGGGCTTCCCGCGCCGCGTCGCAGTCCCGGCTCTTCAGTGGACGGCGATGCTTCGTGGGGCGCTCGGAGACGTCTCAGCACACCACGGAGGTCAGGAGGAGGAGGGGCAGCCCCGGGGGTGATTATCAGCGCTTCGTGCTGTCGACTGACACCAGGATCGGCGAACAGTGCACCTTGGGTCCTTACAGTGGTCTCGGCGGCTCAGGGTCGCAGAGGTTTGGCGCTTGGACGCAGGTCGTCTCCCTTCACGTTGCGAGCTACGGCTCGAGGGGGCAGTTGCTTGCTTTGGTCAGACCAGGCGGGCTGGTCGTCACGGTGCTCACAGCAGCCCGGTGTTAGAAGGGCTTGCCTCAGGAAAGGACAGAATGTGTACCTGACCACCCTGCGCCCCACCCTTCTGGGAGAAATAGCCGAGCACCGGTCGGAGACCCCCTCAGGGCTGGGTCCCGTACCTAGGATCGTACACGCTGACTTAGCACCAGGCAACACAGAGACACCACACCGTAGATTCTGGAGTACGTATGCTTTATCTAGGAATATCAGCACATATATGATCCGCAAAGGCGTATATACATGTAGAGCAAGGGCATCCAAAGTCTTGGTTGGAGTAGGGGTAGCGGGACAGTCTTAGGATCAGGTCAATGCGGGAGCGTATCCGGCGCACGGCTCTCAATCCTCGAGCCGGGGGATACGAGACGATCTTTGGGGCCCAGCCGGACCGGAATGTCTCTTGAGTGTGTCCAAATCTGCAGGGCTCGAGTCCGGGTGTCGGAGGTCGGACAATGTTCAAGGAGCCGCGAGTCACTCAGCAGGGCTCAGAGTTCTCTAGGGTGCAAGGTGAGCCGCGACCACGTCAGCAGGGCTCGGATGTTTTTAGGCAGAAGTCCGTCTCTGCCAGGGGGAGCCGCGACGCTGTCTGCAGGGCTCACCGAGGTTCCAAGAGTTCCGTCGGATTTTTGGAGGATGTTCTTCAGCTGCGACCACGTCAGCGGGGCTCGTTTTGTTCCTGGATTCAACTGCCGAGGGTCCCAGAGCACCCCTTGTTATAGGGCGACTCCTCTTTGATGTCCGGCGCCCTCACGGGCAGGGGTCTTAGCGCCTGGGTGTCATTTTTTGGGGGTTCCTGCCACGCGCCCCTTTGATCCTTTCAAAGCGGGTTCAGGTGGGATCCCAGACACGCAGCAGGCGTGGAGCCAGCCCTCAGGGTGGCCGGAGGGCCGATCGAAACCATCTCTTGGGAGGAGGCCAGGTGTGAATGATACCACTCCTCCCTCTCCTGCTCACCAGGAGCTCTCTCTCCACCCAGCCGGCATGGCGCGACTAGGCCGGGGTTGTGCTTGGGTCGAGGGCGGCCATCTGGAGTGCTGGGCCGGGTCACTGGAGGCCGCGAGGCCGATGGAAGGGGAAGGATGCCTGGTGTCGGGAAGATGGAGGGGAGGACGTGGGTAACCCCGGGTTCTGGGTCGGGTAGGCTATGCTAGTCAGTGTCGTGTGGGGTGTAGAGGTCAGTCTGGTGTTGCTACGGGTCTGGAGGGGCCACGCCACGAGGCCGGGTCCAACATGCGTCCCCCCCAGCTGAAGGCCGGATAGAACTACCCATCCTCTTGGGGGTTCTCTTCGCTGAGGTGGAAGAATCTGGAGAGGCCGTCAGCGTTGGCATGGTCGTTGCCAGGGCGATGCTCCACTGTGAAGTCCATCCCCTGGAGGGAGATGGACCATTGTAGCAATTTGGGGTTCTCTCCCCTCATCTGCATGAGCCACCGTAAAGATCGATTATCCGTCTGGACTCGGAAGTGGGTTACGAAGAGGTAGGGTCGCAGTTTCTTTAGAGCCCAGACTACGGCGAATGCCTCACGTTCAATGGTGCTCCATCGTTGCTCTCGGGGCAGTAACCTTCGGCTAATGAAGGCCACGGGCTGATCTAAGCCCTTCTCATTGAGCTGGGATAGGACGGCTCCAATGCCATGCTCGGAAGCATCCGTTTGTACCACAAACTCTTTGGAGTAATCGGGGGCTTGGAGCACAGGGGCTGTACACTTGGCGAGTTTCAGGGCGTCGAACGCCTTCTGGCAGGCAGGGGTCCACTGCACCTTTTTAGGTTGTCTTTTGGACGTGAGCTCCGTGAGTGGTCCTACGAGGCTGCCGTAACCTTGGATGAACCTCCGGTCCAGTGAGGCCCAGAAAAGCGCAAACTTCGGTTTGGGTGGTTGGTGGTTCCCAGGCCAGGATGGCGTCAATCTTACTTTGGAGAGGGGCGACCTGCCCGCTGCCGACCTGGTGCCCAAGGTAGACCACCGATCCTTTCCCAATCTGGCATTTGCTGGCTTTCACTGTGAGGCCGGCTTGGCACAGGGCCCTCAAGACCCTCCGGAGGTGCTGGAGGTGCTCACCCCATTCGGAACTGAATACCGCAATATCGTCCAGATAGGCGGCGCTAAACTCTTCCAGCCCGGCCAGGACTCTATTCACCAGTCTCTGAAAGGTGGCCGGGGCATTTTTCATCCCGAATGGCATCACTCTGAAGCGATAGTGCGCATCCGGGGTGGAGAAGGCGGACCGCTCCTTGGCGCCTTCCGTGAGGGCAATTTGCCAGTATCCGCAGGTCAAATCGAAGGTGCTGAGAAACTGAGCAGACCCAAGGAGGTCAATGAGCTCATCTGCGTGGGGGAGAGGGTGAGCGTCAGCTCGGGTGACCGCATTGAGCCCCCGTTAGTCCACGCAGAACCGTAGTTCGGGGGCAACACCAGGGGCAGCTGCTTTCGGGACTAGTACCACTGGGCTGGCCCAATGACTGTCTGTGGGCTCGATCACCCCTAGAGATAACATCTTCGATACCTCCGCCTGGATGCAGGCCCAGATTCAGGCTCGGTGCCGTACCGGTGGGCTGTCTCCGGTGTCCACGTCATGGACGCACCAGTCGGTGACCTTGGGGACGAGGGAGAACAGGTCGGAGAACTGGCCCAAGAGCCGGCGGCAGTCCTCGTGTTGTTGGGGTGTGAGGGAGGGGGAGAGGATCAACCCCTCCACGGAGCCGTCCTTTTCTTTGGCCCGCAGGAGGTCAGGAAGAGGCTCCATTTTCTCTTCCGCCCCGTCGTCTGTGGCCAGGAGCAAGCTCAACTCCGTCCGCACGAAGTGAGGCTTGAGGCGGTTCACGTGCAGGACCCGAAGGGGGTTCCGAGGGGACTGGACGTCCACTACATATGTCACCTGACTTTTTCGTTCGACCACTTTGAAGGGCCCGGTCCATTTGTCTTGGAGGGCGCACGGCTTCACTGTGGCCATCACCCAGACCTGCTGGCCGGGCTGAAATTCGACCAGCGTGGCGATCTGGTCGTACCAGCGCTTCATTTCTTCCTGGCTCGCCTCTAGGTTGGCCTCGGCCAGCTCTCGGAACTTCCGAGTCTGGTTCCTGAGAGTCAACAGGTACCGGAACACGTCCTGCGGGGGGTTCCGGGGTGCCGTCTCCCATACTCTTTGACCAGGCTCAGGGGACCTCTGACTGTGTGCCCATACAGTAATTCAAATGGGCTGAACCCTAAGGACTTCTGGGGGACTTCCCTGTAGGCGAACAGGAGGCAGGGGAGAAGGACGTCCCACTTACGCCGCAGGGGCTCCTCGAGGCCCATGATCATTCCCTTCAGAGTCCGGTTAAACCGCTCCACTAGGCCATTGCCTTGGGGATGGTAAGGGGTAGTGAATTTATGAGATACTCCACATTGTTGCCACAGGTATCTTGTTAGACCCGGCCTTGTGGCATGGCCATCCCTGACCCCTAGCCACATACCCTGACCAGTGCACCTCACTCAGCCCCCGAGTACACGGCCTAGCCGGTCCTTCCCGCTAGAACCCACACACACCCGACCCGGACTTCCCCATCCGTGCCCTCCATCTTCCCAGCACCACAGGGCCCGCGTGCCCACTTCATGCACCTACGATGGCCGCCCGGCTCCAGCACAACCCAGGCCTAGAGGCGCGCTGCCCCAGCTGGAGGACATCGCGCTCCCACGGAGTGAGAGAGGGAGGAGCAGTATCCATCGCACCTCTGACCTCCCCTTGGGAGATGGGTTTCGATCGGCCCTCAGGCCTCCCTGACGGCTGGCTCCACGCCTGCTGTGTGTCTGGGACTCCTCCCGGCCCTGAAAGGATCAAAGGACGACATGGCAGGAAACTCCAACAAGCGACCCCCAGGGGCTAAGATCCCTGCCTACACAGACTCTGGACATCAAAGAGGAGTTGACCTATAACAAGGGGTGCTCCGGGACTATCTGGCAGATTCGACTCTGGAACGACGAGAGCCCGGCTGACGTGGTCGCGGCTCCATTTGCAACCTTGGAACACTTGAGCCCTGCTGAGTGACTCGCGGCTCCCCTGTGGATCGTAAGATCTCCGACCTTGTGCTTGAGCCCTGCTGAGTGACTCGCGGCTCCCCTGAAGATCGTAAGACCTCCGACCTTGTGCTTGAGCCCTGCTGAGTGACTCGCGGCTCCCCTGAAGATCGTAAGACCTCCGACCTTGTGCTTGAGCCCTGCTGAGTGACTCGCGGCTCCCCTGAAGACCGTAAGACCTCCGACCTTGTGCTTGAGCCCTGCTGAGTGACTCGCGGCTCCTAAAGACTCCCTCGGTCTGGCTGGACCCCAATGACCACAGCGAATCCCCCAGCTCGAGGATTGGGAGCTGTGCGCCGGGTACGTCCCTGCATTGATCCGGATCTCCAAAGACTGTCCCGCTACCCCCTATCCCTACCGAGACTCTTGGAGCCCGTGCTCTATTTGTAAATATCAACCTTGTTGATCATAAAGATCCTACGAAGCTGATTAGATAAAGATCTGTTCTCAAGAACATACCGTGTGGTGTCTCTTTGTCGTGCGGTGCAGTGTGTGCGATCCTAGACACGAGACTCTTCCCTGAGGAGTCTCCCGCCAGTGCCCGGCTACGATACCCCAAGGGTAGGTCTCAGGGTGCTCAGGTACCCTCCCTGTCTCCTCTGAGGTCGCCTTCTAACAGATCTCATATATCTGGAGATAAAATTGGTACCTCGGTCGCTCACGACCTCTCGGGGGAACCCTACCCGGGAGAAGATCCCCATTAAGGCCCGGCCCACCACGGGGGCAGTGATGGTGCGGAGGGGGATGGCCTCCGGGTATCGTGTGGCATGGTCCACTAGGACGAGGATAAAGCGGTGACCCTGGGCGGTCTTGGGATCCATGGGCCCCACGATGTCAATTCCGACCCGCTCGAAGGGGGTACTGGGAAGGGTTGGAGGGGAGCCTTGCGCTTCCCTCCACTTTTACCACCGGCCTGGCACGTGGGGCAGGACTTGCAGTGGGCCTCTACGTGGGCTCGCATTGTTGGCCAATAAAAGTGCGTTACTAGGCGGTGGTAGGTTTTGTCCTGGCCCAAGTGGCCGGCCAGGGGTACATCATGGGCCAAACCCAGGAGGAAGTCTCAAAAGCGTAGGGGTACCACCAGCACCCGGGCTGACCCTAGCTCGGCAGCCCGCTGTTCGCTATACAGGAGGTCATTCTCCCAATACAATAAGTGGGTTCCCGTTTGGTCGCCCGCGGCTTGGGCGGCGGCCTGCCGCCGAGGTCCGACCAGGGAAGGACAGGTCGCCTGTTCTCTGCAGAACTCCTCTCGGGAGGGGCCCCCTTCGTGGCGCCACTGGGCCAACTCGGGCAGATCACCTAACTCCGTGATCTGCGCGTGGTCGGGCTGGACGAGCCCGTCGTCGGTGGGGGGCTCTTCTCCTGGGGATAGGGCGTGAGGTTCAACAGGGTCGTCTCCGGTTTGGTCAATGGAGGGGGTGCTGGGGGTTTCGTCCTCGACTCCCCCGCGGGGGGGGTAGTCGCGCCGCCATGGATCAGGTGGTGGCGCACACCCATTCTGGTAGACCCATCATCCTGAGGTGGGTCTTGCGCTCGACCTGTCTCCAGGGGGAACTTTCCAGGTCGTTTCCCAGGAGGCAGTCTACAGGTTGTGCGGTTCGGACAGCTACCCGCAATGTTCCGGTTACTCCCCCCCATTCGAATGGTACCAAGGCCACCTTACACAAACTCTCAGTGTTGTCGGAAGCTATCACGGGGCAAAAGACATTTGGGATGATCTGGTCCGCCTGGACTAAGTGGCTGAGGACACCAGTGATGCTCGCCCCGGTGTCGCGAAGGGCCTCCACCGGGTGGCCGTTAACCTTTACGAGCTGGTGGTACTTCTTGGTGTTTACGGGTAGAGTTGCCCCGGGAATCATATCTCGATCTCCTAGAGAGACTAGGGCCATGGCTGCAGGTTCCCATCCCTCGGGGTCCTCAAACTCCTCCCCTAGGGTTACGGTGGCCATGTGTCGGGCTGGGGGAGCTGTCGTGGGGGGTGTCTGGGCCATGGGGCACTGAGGGTCACTGGCGTAATGCCCTAGCCGTTGACAGCGGAAAGATGTGATATTCACCCGGGGTCCTTGTCTGCCTGGGGTGGCGGTACTGCCTGGCGGAGGAGCTGGGAACCCCGGGGGTGGGTTCCTCGGGGGGCTACGCGGGGGCCCGGACGGGAACTCCCTCTTTTTCCCTTGATTTCCCCCCGCTCTCTGAAGGGGAGGTCCTTGATGGCTGCGGGGCTAGTCTCCTACGGGGTTCCGGGGGACCCGGGTGTTTACCCAGCGATCTGCTTCGACGTCCAGCTTCCTCGGGTCTGCGAGCTTGCTGTCGAGCAGGTGCTGGCGTAGTTCTACAAAACAGTTTGTGGACAAGTGTCCCTTTCCCTGTCTGTGATGTCTTCCGGGGACCAGCCCCAACCCGCTGCGGTGCTTTGTGCTTGGGGGTTATTGCTTGTTCTCGGGAAGTTCCTGAGCTCGTCCGGCCGCTCTGTCTCCTCACCGACTTCGTCCAGTCGGGGAAGGGAGGCTCCGGACTCCACCCAGGCTTTCAGGGCTTGTTGCATGTCTTCCTTGGTGTTCAGACCAGTGGTAGCGATCTTCCGTTGTTTGCAAAATTGTTTCAGCTCCTTGTGTGTGTTTTCTTCTAACGGCTGTACACAAAACATAGCGCTCGCGTCGGTTTCAGTGGTGCTCATGGTGGTTTCTTCTGCCGTCTTTGTTCGGTAGTGCGTCAGCCGTTCGTTGTACGATCTCTAGGTCGTGGGCTCAGATCCCGTCGCTTGCCACCAGTGTTAGAAGGGCTTGCCTCAGGAAAGGACAGAATGTGTACCTGACCACCCTGCGCCCCACCCTTCCGGGAGAAATAGCTGAGCACCGGTCGGAGACCCCCTCAGGGCTGCGTCCCGTACCTAGGATCGTACACGCTGACTTAGCACCAGGCAACACAGAGACACCACACCGTAGATTCTGGAGTACGTATGCTTTATCTAGGAATATCAGGACCTTTATGATCCGCAGAGGCGTATATACAAGTAGAGCAAGGGCTCTCAAAGTCTCGGTTGAAGTAGGGGTAGCGGGACAGTCTTAGGATCGGGTCAATGCGGGAGCGTATCCGGCGCACGGCTCTCAATCCTCGCGCCGGGGGATACGAGACGATCTTTGGGGCCCAGCCGGACCGGAATGTCTCTTGAGTGTGTCCAAATCTGCAGGGCTCGAGTCCGGGTGTCGGAGGTCGGACAATGTTCCAGGAGCCGCGAGTCACTCAGCTGGGCTCAGAGTTCTCTAGGGTGCAAGGTGAGCCGCGACCACGTCAGCAGGGCTCGGATGTTTTTAGGCAGAAGTCCGTCTCTGCCAGGGGGAGCCGCGACGCTGTCTGCAGGGCTCACCGAGGTTCCAAGAGTTCCGTCGGATTTTGGGAGGATGTTCTTCAGCCGCGACCACGTCAGCGGGGCTCGTTTTGTTCCTGGATTCAACTGCCGAGGGTCCCAGAGTGCCCCTTGTTATAGGGCGACTCCTCTTTGATGTCCGGAGCCCTCACGGGCAGGGGTCTTAGCGCCTGGGGGTCGTTTGTTGGGGGTTCCTGCCACATGCCCTTTGATCCTTTCAAAGTGGGTTCGGGAGGGATCCCAGACACGCAGCAGGCATGGAGCCAGCGCTCAGGGTGGCCGGAGGGCCGATCGAAACCATCTCTTGGGAGGAGGCCAGGTGTGAATGATACCACTCCTCCCTCTCCTGCTCACCAGGAGCTCTCTCTCCCCCCAGCCGGCATGGCGCGACTAGGCCGGGGTTGCGCTTGGGTCGAGGGCGGCCATCTGGGGTGCTGGGCCGAGTCACTGGAGACCGCGAGGCCGATGGAAGGGGAAGGATGCCTGGTGTCGGGAAGATGGAGGGGAGGACGTGGGTAACCCTGGGTTCTGGGTTGGGTAGGCTACTCTAGTCAGTCTCGTGTGGGGTGTAGAGGTCAGTCTGGTGTTGCTATGGGTCTGGAGGGGCCAAGCCACGAGGCCGGGTCCAACACCCGGGTAGCCAGAAGTCGCGGTGCTCAGCGAGATGGGGCACACAGGTTCTCTGGGGTCAGCGTTGCAGGGTTACCCAAAGCAGCTTCCTCTTCTTCCAGGGGAAAGGTAGCCCCACTGTTCCTGGGGCGCAGTTCAGGGGGCAAGTTCACAAGCAAGCCCTTGGAGATTGTTTGTAAAGTACAAGTTGAATAAACGTCTTTTCTTCAGTCTTTTCCTCTCCTTCCAGCAGCAAGGCACCCACCACAGGCCAGTCTCTCAGGCTTAGAGACAGTACTCCTCCATGCAGCTTTTCTTCAGGCAGAGTTTCTTCTTGGCGCAAACAGGATCTGATTTCTTAGGAGCAGGGCTCCTTCTTTTATACAGCAATTCTTTTGTTCTTTGTCGCCAGGGGGCCTGGGCCTGGCTCAGTCCGTTTTTGGAGCACTTTGTTGTGGTGACTCTGCTCTTTCCTTTCAGCAGCAGGGCAGAGACATCAGCCGCTCCACAGGGGGCGGAGCCGGCATTGTGGTGGCAGAGCACAGGTCTATTCAGAGTCAAGGTGTACTCCTCCCACCCATCCTGGTGTAATCTCCCTACCCACCACCTGGCAGCCAGCCTGTCTCCTGGAATTCCCCAGCCCTGCTCCCCACTGAAACTAGGCAGCACACACACACACAGCAGAGGTGGACTGAAATGGCCAGGTCAGTAAATACTAACTTTCTAAAAGTAGTATTTGCAAACAGAGGATATTAAAATAAACTTTACTAAAAGAAGTATTTTATTATTCTGAGTTCAGGCATACTAAACTTGACTTTCTACCATGCTCTATGAGTCCACTGGGATTACAGCGTGTAGTAATTCCAGCAGCCCATTCTGGCCTATGGAGAGCAGGTAGCCTTCAATAGTGAAAAACTAAAATGGCTGTAATTCACTATTTAGACATACCACACATATCAGGGCATGTCCTACCTTATGCCTACTGTTGGACAGGCCACACGAAGGGCTGGCTCCCTCCCCGCATGACAGGGCCCCAGCCCAGGCCCACCAGGCGTGACCCACGAGAATCACCCGCACCCCGTCTCCCGACGGAATTCCTGCCCTCGGACCTCCATGTATCACGGACCCAAGCCACCACCGGCTCCCCCGGCCGGGTCAAGCCGCCATCTTGGGCCCTGCGCCACGAGGCCGCGTGGCCTCCATCCGACCCTAACCCTGGGCCTGGCCGGCCCCGACATCCCGGCACCACCATCCACCCAGGAGGTGAGCGGACCACTTGGCAGGTCAATGGGAGAACGAAGCGCCAAGGACTCTCCCCCGCCAGGTGCCGATCGCCTCCAGCTCCCCCAGGCGCTGGCTCCACCCCCTGCTGGGTGTCTGGACACCTTCATCCCGGACCCTCCGACCTCCAAGTGCGAGGGTCCGGACATCAAAGGGCGCCTGCCCTATAACTGGGGCAGCTCCGGAGCAGGGGGGCAGTTGTATCCTGGAGTCGAGAGACACCGAGAGAACTCAGCCTTGACGGACTACTGGCGCTGCCGTAGCCCTACCTTGCGAACTATCGTCCTGCCTGCTGGCGCTGCCGCGGCCTTCTGCAACATCCATCCTCGTCGGGACCTGCTGGCGCTGCCGCGGACCGTTGTAACCACCACCTTCACCGGGACCTGCTGGCGCTGCCGCGGACCGTACCTCGACCATCTTCACCGGGACCTGCTGGCGCTGCCGCGGACCGTGTATCGACCATCTCCACCGGGACCTGCTGGCGCTGCCGCGGCCCGTACCAGCTAAACCACCAAGCTCGAGGATTGTGAGCTAACCACCAGATCATCCGAACAACCAGACTGGTAAACAGACTGTCCCGCTACCCCTTTTTTCCTATCTTGAGAGACTTAATCGAGGGGACCCCTGAGTCCAGACCTCCTTGTACCATTTCATCGTACCTTAAGAAGTGCATATAAAGAACGCTAACTCTTATCCTTGTGTGGTATCTGTCTGTGGGGGGGAAGTTATTTGTCTGTACGATCGCTGGAGACGGCTCTCCCCGGAGACCTCTCCCCTTGTCCTCGGCCGACCCTCCCGGTCCGTCTAACATTGGTGGCCAGCGGCGCGATCCGAATCAACGCGTAATCGTACAGAGTAGCTCACCCCACGACAAAACCACGATGTCAGCCAAAGATAGCGGTTCCACTGAAAAGTTCCAAATGGATAAGTTGGAAGAATATAGCCACCGCGAACTTAAACAATTCTGCATGGAACTAGGCATTGCTACCACCGGCCTGAGTACCAAAGATGATTTGAAGCACGCCCTTGAGTCGTGGACAGAAACTGGGATCGCCGGACCCTCCGACCAAAACAGTGTCGCACCAGAGGGGAACGCCACGGCTCCCGAGGAGCGGGGAACGGGCCTCTCGCAGGAGGAGATCCAGGAAAGAGAAAGAACCAGACTACACGAATTGGAAATGGCACGACTCAAGATGGACGGTGAACTCAAGTTAGCCGAGCAGAAAATAAATCTAGAGCATCTGCGACTCCGAGAAGAGCGAGAAGAAAAGCAAAGACAGAGAGAGCTTGAGGAAAAAAGAATAACACTCGAACACGAGCGCAAACTGGCGGAAATAGAACTTCGGAAACAGAATAAAGAACCGGGGATGCCTGAGCGACCGCACACCCCGGGGGCAACCGAGAAAAAAGTCCACATCCCCAAGGATGTTGTCCGAGAGTATGTTCGAGAAGACGACATACAACAGTGGTTCAAAGCCTACGAGATCGCCATGACCTCCCACCGGATCGACCGGAGTGATTGGGGAGCCGGACTATGGGGGAGGTTCGTCAACGAAGGCCGCAATGCCCTGCTGCAGCTCCCAGATCACCAAATGTCGTCCTACGACCACATGAAGGCTGCCCTCCTCACCCGCTACGGCCTCACACCTGAGATGTACCGCCAGAGGTTCAGAGATTGCACCCGGATCCCGGGTACAACTTGGGTGGAGTACGTCAACTATTTCAGCCGAGCCTTCGAGGGTTGGATCAAGGGGAGCCAGGTAACAACCTACGAACAACTCTTTAACCTTATGGTATGGGAACACCTGTCGAACAACTGTTTCGTCGAGCTCAGGCAGCACCTCCTCGACAGTAAACTGACTGACCCCCGGCAGCTCGCCGCTGAGGCTGATCGATGGGAAAGCACCCGAGTGGGCCGGAGAGGACCACACGAGCAAAACCAAAGCAACCAAGGCCAGCACCGTCCCCGGGGAGGAGGAGGAGGCCAGGGGCGAGGGAGAGACAGCCCCCCGGCCACAACCGTGACCAGCACCCCGCCCCCGACCGGCCGGGGCAACCCCCCGATGCGTCCTGGGTTCCGAGCCAACGTCACGTGCCACCGATGCCAGCGAGTCGGCCACTACGCCAATGTCCCGAGCTGCCCGCAGAACCAAACACCAAGGCCCCGCCAGGTAGCTGCCGCCGCCCTGGGGGAAGAACGACTATCAGAGGAACAGGACGAGTATGAGCCGGCCCAGCAAGAGTGGGAACCGGCCGCCATGGTTCTAGCGTGTCTAGGGGGAAAAGACATGGTCCCGCGGGCTCCCCTACCCGCCAACACCAGGAAATACGGTCAGTGGGTGATCATTAATGGGCATCGGGCCGAGGCCTTACGTGACACAGGTGCCAGTGTAACGGCCGTCCGCTGTCACCTGGTGAAACCCGAGCAGATCCTGCCGAACATTCTCTGCCCCGTCCGCTCAGCCGACAACTCCGAAAGTCTGTGTCAAATGGCCTGCGTCCCCTTCGAATGGGGAGGGGTCTCCAGCCTGTTGAAGGTGACGGTCCGGGATGATGCCCCCGTGGACTGCCTCCTGGGGAATGACCTTGAGAGCTCCCCGTGGGCCACCGTCGAGAGAAGAGAGCACCTGGGGATGCTGGGCCTCCCGGACTGGGCCTGCGTAACCACCCGGTCCATGGCCGCCCGTGCCGTCCCCCGATCCGAAGAACCGGTATGGCCAGCACCTCCGCCCCCGGTCGCCCCAGTGGAAGACAACGACGAGGCCAACCCCCCGGAACCAACGATCGAAGGGGACACGTAACCCCAGGACTTACCCGGCCTGGCTCAATGGCGTCAAGAAGGGGGGGCCCACCCAGGAACAGTTCCGCCAGGAGCAAAAGACCTGCCCCTCCCTCGAGGGACTCCGCCAACAAGCCAGCGCCCAGAGCGCAGGGGACTCCACCGGAACTCACTGGGTCTACTGGGATAACGACCTGCTATACAGCGAACAAAGAATCGCGGAGCTAGGGGCCGGTCGAGTACTAGTGGTACCTCTCTGCTTCAGAGACTTTCTGCTCAACCTGGCCCACGATGTACCCCTGGCTGGACACCTGGGCCAGGACAAAACTTACAGTCGCCTAGTAACCCACTTTTTCTGGCCGAAGATGAGGAACGACGTCCTGAACCACTGCCGGTCCTGCCCCACGTGCCAAGCCAGCGGGAAGAGTGGCCGTAAGCTGAAAGCCCCTCTACAACCCTTCCCAGTGGTCACTACCCCGTTCGAGAGGGTAGGGATAGACATTGTGGGGCCCCTGGACCCCCGCACGGCGCAAGGACACAGGTTCATCCTAGTACTGGTGGATCACGCCACCCGCTACCCCGAGGCGGTGCCCCTACGAACTGTGACCGCTCCGGTGGTTGGCCGGGCCCTAATGGGGATCTTCTCCCGGGTGGGCTTCCCCCGAGAAGTCGTCAGCGACCGAGGGACGAACTTCATCTCCAAATACATGAAGTCCCTCTGGCAACAGTGCGGGGTCACCTACAGATTCACGACCCCCTATCACCCCCAAGGGAATGGACTAGTGGAGCGATTCAACCGCACTCTCAAGGGGATGATTGGGGGATTGGAAGAGCCCCTCCGTCGCCAGTGGGATGTATTACTCCCGTGCCTCCTCTTCGCCTACCGAGAAGTTCCCCAGAAATCCCTCGGTTTTAGCCCTTTCGAACTCCTGTACGGGCACCCTGTGCGAGGGCCCCTCAGCCTAGTCAAAGAAGGTTGGGAGATGGCCCTCCTAAAGACCCCTCCAGACGTCTTCAAGTACCTCCTGGCCCTACGCAACCAGACTCGGCGCTTCAGGGAGATGGCCAAGGCGAACCTCGAGGCCAGCCAGGAAGACATGAAGAGGTGGTATGATCACAATGCCTCCTCCGTCGAGTTCGAACCTGGTCAACAAGTGTGGGTGATGTCCCCCACCGAACCATGTGCCTTGCAAGATAAGTGGACGGGACCCTTCAAAGTGGTCGAGCGCAAAAGCCCCGTCACTTACCTCATCGACATGGGGACCCCCCGGGACCCCCTTCGGGTCCTCCACACCAACAGACTCAAACCACACTTTGTGCGCTCAGAACTTAGCCTCCTGATGGCTACGGACAGTGGGGCAGAGGAAGACTCCGAACCACTCCCGGATCTACTGAAGGCCCAGGAGAACGACGGTTCCGTGGACGGGGTCCGGCTCTCCGATGCCCTCACCCCAGAGCAACGCCAGGGCTGCCGGGACCTCCTGCTGCGGTTCGCTACACTGTTCTCCCTCACCCCCGGGGTCACCCCTTGGTGCTTGCACGACGTGGACACCGGGGACAGTCCCCCTATCCGACACCGGGCCTATCGCGTACCAGATCGGGTACGGGCTTGCATACAAGAAGAAGTAGCCAGAATGCTCACGATCGGGGTCATCGAGCCCTCGGACAGTCCCTGGGCCAGCCCGGTTGTATTGGTACCCAAAGCCGCTGCCCCCGGCACCACACCTGAACTGAGATTCTGCGTCGACTACCGGGGCTTGAACGCTGTCACCCGGACCGACGCTCATCCTATCCCCCGGGCGGACGAACTGATCAACCGGCTGGGGGCCGCCCGCTACCTCAGTATCTTTGACCTAACAGCGGGCTACTGGCAGATCGGCCTCACACCCCGGGCTCAGGAACGATCTGCCTTCTCTACCCCCGATGGCCACTACCACTTCAAGGTCATGCCCTTCGGCATGAAGAACGCCCCCGCCACGTTTCAACGTCTTGTGAACCAGGTCTTGGCGGGGCTCGAAGAGTTCAGCGCGGCCTACCTGGACGATATCGCTGTATACAGCCGCCACTGGTCCGACCACCTCCTCCACCTCCAAGAGGTCCTACAGGCCCTCCAGCGGGCCGGCCTCACGATTAAGGCCGGCAAATGCCAAATTGGTCAAGGGTCCGTGACCTACCTTGGGCACCAGGTGGGAAGCGGGCTGGTGGCCCCGCTGCAACTTAAAATTGCTGCCATCCAGTCCTGGCAGCCCCCCGTCACCCAGACCGAGGTCCGAGCCTTCTTGGGGCTCACCGGCTACTACCGGCGGTTCGTGAGGGACTACGGCCGCCTTGTGGGGCCCCTCACGGGTCTCACGTCCAAAAACCAACCGAAGCGGATTAACTGGACCCCCGATTGTCAAGCGGCCTTCGAAAAGCTGAAGGCCGCCCTGTGCACCGCCCCTGTACTCCAGGCCCCCGATTACAGTCGGGAATTCGTGGTTCAGACAGACGCCTCCGACCACGGCATCGGGGCGGTTCTTTCCCAAGTGAACCCCGAAGGTCATGACCAGCCGGTGGCCTTCATCAGCCGACGTCTCCTGGCCCGAGAACAGCGCTGGAGCACAATCGAGAGGGAGGCCTTCGCAGTGGTGTGGGCCCTCAAAAAGCTCCGGCCCTATCTCTTCGGTACCCACTTCCGGGTACAAACCGACCATCGACCCCTGCAGTGGCTGATGCAGATGCGGGGGGAGAACCCAAAACTATTGCGCTGGTCCATCTCCCTGCAGGGAATGGACTTCACCGTGGAGCACCGACCGGGCCAAGACCACGCCAACGCGGATGGCCTGTCACGCTTTTTCCGCCTCGACGAGGAGAGTCCCCAAGGAGATGGGTGACTCTCCCCGCCTTCAGCTGGGGGGGACGCATGTTGGACAGGCCACACGAAGGGCTGGCTCCCTCCCCGCATGACAGGGCCCCAGCCCAGGCCCACCAGGCGTGACCCACGAGAATCACCCGCACCCCGTCTCCCGACGGAATTCCTGCCCTCGGACCTCCATGTATCACGGACCCAAGCCACCACCGGCTCCCCCGGCCGGGTCAAGCCGCCATCTTGGGCCCTGCGCCACGAGGCCGCGTGGCCTCCATCCGACCCTAACCCTGGGCCTGGCCGGCCCCGACATCCCGGCACCACCATCCACCCAGGAGGTGAGCGGACCACTTGGCAGGTCAATGGGAGAACGAAGCGCCAAGGACTCTCCCCCGCCAGGTGCCGATCGCCTCCAGCTCCCCCAGGCGCTGGCTCCACCCCCTGCTGGGTGTCTGGACACCTTCATCCCGGACCCTCCGACCTCCAAGTGCGAGGGTCCGGACATCAAAGGGCGCCTGCCCTATAACTGGGGCAGCTCCGGAGCAGGGGGGCAGTTGTATCCTGGAGTCGAGAGACACCGAGAGAACTCAGCCTTGACGGACTACTGGCGCTGCCGTAGCCCTACCTTGCGAACTATCGTCCTGCCTGCTGGCGCTGCCGCGGCCTTCTGCAACATCCATCCTCGTCTGGACCTGCTGGCGCTGCCGCGGACCGTTGTAACCACCACCTTCACCGGGACCTGCTGGCGCTGCCGCGGACCGTACCTCGACCATCTTCACCGGGACCTGCTGGCGCTGCCGCGGACCGTGTATCGACCATCTCCACCGGGACCTGCTGGCGCTGCCGCGGCCCGTACCAGCTAAACCACCAAGCTCGAGGATTGTGAGCTAACCACCAGATCATCCGAACTACCAGACTGGTAAACAGACTGTCCCGCTACCCCTTTTTTCCTATCTTGAGAGACTTAATCGAGGGGACCCCTGAGTCCAGACCTCCTTGTACCATTTCATCGTACCTTAAGAAGTGCATATAAAGAACGCTAACTCTTATCCTTGTGTGGTATCTGTCTGTGGGGGGGAAGTTATTTGTCTGTACGATCGCTGGAGACGGCTCTCCCCGGAGACCTCTCCCCTTGTCCTCGGCCGACCCTCCCGGTCCGTCTAACACCTACAATGCACCCTGCCCTTGGGCCTACCAGAGGGGTGACTAATATGTAGTTAAGGGAAGGTTTAGGGACTGGCAAGTGGGTGCACTTGCGCAGTCAGTGCGACAGTACCAGACTGCACGCAGGTTCTGCAGTGGCAGACCTTAGACACATTTTACTAGGCCGCTTCTGTGGGTGGCACAACCAGTGCTGCAAGCCCACCAGCAGCATTTGTATTTACAAGCCCTGGCACTCCTGGTGCACTTTACTAGGGGCTGATAGTAAACCAAATAAGCCAAACATGGACACCAATCAATGTATACATTTTACAAAAGGGAGAACTTGCGCTGTGGCACTGATTAGCAGTGGCACAGTGCTCTGAGCAGCCAACACCAACAAAACACATGAGGCACATCAGCAAAAAGTGGAAGGGAAACTCACGCCAAGGTGCCAGGTCTAACACGTGTCCCCTCCAGCTGAAATGTTGGGGGAACTACCCTACCCCAGGGAGTTCCTCTTCACTAAGGCGGAAAATCCTGGACAGATCTGCAGCATTGGCGTGAGCTGTGCCAGGGCGATGCTCCACCGTAAAGTCCATACCCTGTAGGGAGATGGACCACCTCAACAGCTTTGGGTCCTCACCCCTCATTTGCATCAACCATCTGAGGTGCCTGTGGTCGGTCTGAACCCGGAAGTGAGAACCAAACAAGTAGGGTCTTAGCTTCTTCAGCGCCCATACCACAGCAAATACTTCTCGCTCGATTGCACTCCACCTTTGTTCCCGTGGAAGTAACCTCCTACTAATGAAGGCTACAGGTTGTTCCCAGCCCTCCTCAGTCATCTGTGAGAGAACAGCCCCTACACCATGCTCTGATGCGTCTGTCTGCACTAGGAATTCTTTGGAGATGTCAGGAGCCAAGAGCACGGGCGCCGTGCACATGGCAGTCTTCAGGGTGTCAAAAGCCTTCTGACAGGTGTCAGTCCATATCACTTTTCTGGGCTGCTTCTTCGAAGTCAGCTCTGTCAAGGGGGCAACAATGCTGCCATACCCCTTGACAAACCTCCTGTAGTGTCAAGTACCCCACAAGGCTTACCTCTGCTTGTGGAGTGATTCCGCAGAGACGACAAGAGCGCCCGTCCCTGTACCCACCTGACCCTCATGGAGGGTAGAACCCAGCAGGGATGAGATGGACTCAGGGAAGGGAGCCAGGAAAGAAGGTAGGGGGTTGGTGTGTAGGGTTTCTCGAAGACAACTGAAAAATAAGAAAAAGACCCAGCTCAGTAAGGGACCCCAACTCCTACTTTCACACACCCCGTAATCCACACACAGAAAAGCTCTAGTCCCCTATTCGGAAGACTCACCAGTGCTCAGCAGACCACCGGTATCAAACTACGGACAGCCCAGTTGACGCTTCCAAATCAGGTGCTGTCCTGTATGCTCCTCCGTAACCAAAGAAAAGCACTCCTGCGCGTCTCGTACCCACGAGTGCCCTAACACCATAGAGACACCCTTGGAAGGCACTGTATATTAGTCACAAATAATAATAACCCCCCAGAGTAAACCCTCAGCGCTCCTGCGTGGGAGGGACAAAATAACCATAAGGCGCTCCTGCGCAGAGAAAGAAAAAGTAACCCAAGGCGCTTCAGCGCGGTGCACCTAAACAACGTAACTGCGCTCCAGCGCGGTGAAGACAAACAAGCAAATGCGCTCCAGTGCGGGGAACACAAACAAGCAAAATGCGCTCCAGCGCGGTGCACCTAAACAACGTAACTGCGCTCCAGTGCGGTGAATACAAACAAGCAAATGCGCTCCAGCATGGGGAACACAAACAGGCAAAATGCGCTCCAGCTCGAGGAAGACAAAAACAAACCTCGCAACGCTCCAGCGTTTGCAAAATACAAGGATCGGGTAGGATACCTCGACTTTGCTCCAGCGTAGGGATGAAAGACCTCTCACAGCACGGCGAGTCCCCTTGCGTCCGACGCTGCTGGGCTCCGGGACAATCCTCGCGACTCTAGGTGCATCCAAGAATTCGAAGCAAAGAATCCGGCGGTAAACGCGCTGTGTAAGCGTTTCCCCCGGAAGTGGTTTCCTGACCTTTCGTTGGTTGTGAAAAGACTAGACCGGGACTCCACCTCCACCCGGAAGTGAGTCTCCCGATCATTCTGTGTGTGTGTTATCGGGAGTTGCGGGAGTACCGGCAAGCGCCGCAAACACAACAGTACCCCCCCCCTAAACAAGTCCCTCCCCCAGCACACCCAGAAACCCAAAAAGGAGAAGCAGGGCGGGGGCTCAAAGGGTGACTCAGATGGAAAGCACGGACGAGAACGGGGGCATGACGTACATGGGACAAAGGCTCCCAAGACCGCTCATCCGGACCATACCCCTTCCAGTCCACCAGGTAGAACAGCTTGCCCTTGGTGCGACGGGACCCCAGGATGGCCCTGACCTCGTACTCAACATGGTCCTCCACCACCACCGGAGGAGGAGGAGAGGGAACAGCGCTACCAGAATGGAACGGCCGTAGAAGGGAGACATGGAAAACCGGGTGGATCCGCATATGCGGGGGGAGAGAGAGCCTCATAGCCACAGGGTTAACCACCTTCTCAATGACAAAGGGACCCACGAAACGGGGCAACAGTTTCTTGGGACCATGCACGTTGAGGTGCCGAATGGATAGCCACACCTGGTCTCCCATGCCGTACACGGGCTCTTGCTGTCGATGAGCGTCTGCGTGTGTCTTATATGTGTCCTTTGCCTTGGCCAACTCAAACCGTGCTTGCTGCCAGAGCCTGCGCAGGGAATCGTGATAGGCCCGTACCGTCGGCAACAGGCTGTTTCGGGGAACTTCCCAAGCAGAGGAACGAGGGTGACGACCTTGGAGACAAAAGAAGGAAGACATGCCGATGGCCGAATGCCTGCCGTTGTTGTAGGCGTATTCCGCCATCCACAGTACTTCGGACCATTCCTTTTCAACCGTAAGCAACAAACAACGGAGGTACTGCTCCATGGTGTGGTTCGTCCTGTCGGCCTGACCGTCGGTCTGGGGGTGGTATGCCGAGGACAAGCGCACTTCCATCTCCAGGATCCTGCACACCTCTTTCCAGAAGCGGGACACGAATTGCGATCCCCGGTCCGTTATAACCACCGAAGGAATGCCATGGAGGCGCACCACTTCTTGTACGAAGATTAAGGCCAGTTCCGCTGCCGTGGGTAATTTCAGCAAGGGCACAAAATGCGCCATCTTCGAGAGATGATCAACAACTGTGAGAACCGTGGTATGCCCCGTCTTGGTGATCGGTAATTCCACCACGAAATCCATGGAGATGGTGTGCCAAGGATATGGTGGCACAGGGATGGAACGCAGAAGACCAACAGGAGGCTCCGATCTGTTCTTACTCAAAAGACAAACGGTACAGCTCGTCACATGGTTCCTTGTGTCGGTTACCATAGTAGGCCACCAAAACTGTCTTCGCACGAGCTCAAGCGGTTTATGAAAACCAGGATGGCCAGATAGGACATGATCGTGGCACAGAGAGACTGCTTTCTGCTGGCTGGGCAACCCAGGTAGGTACAACCTGTCTCCTCGGTATAACAATCCGTCCACGCAAGTCACCCCTTTGTTTTCATTCGTCAGAGCCTCTAGATCGGAACGCTTCGTGACCTTTTCTACCTGAGCAAGGAACTCTGAGGATGAGACCACGCCCTGGAAGTGTTTCTCGGGGAGTATGGGAGCGGGCTCGGTGGGTTCGGCTTCTTCGTCGGTGTTGGACAGGCCACACAGAGGGCTGGCTTCCCCCCCCCGCACGACAGGGCCCGAGCTCCGGCCCACCAAGCATACCCCCGTGACAAGCCCCTGTACTCCGTCTCCCGACGGACCCTCTGCCCTCGGACCCCTACTCATCACGGGGTCCAGCCCCACCGGCTTCCCCGGCCAGGTCAAGCCGCCATCTTGGGCCCTGCACCACGCGGCCGCGTGGCCTCACCTCGACCCTAACCCCGGGCCTGGCCGGCCCCGACATCCCGGCACCACCATCCACCCAGGAGGTGAGCGGACCACTTGGCAGGTCAATGGGAGAACGAAGCGTCAAGAGCTCTTCCCCCGCCAGGTGCCGATCGCCTCCAGCAGCCCCCAGGCGCTGGCTCCACCCCCTGCTGGGTGTCTGGACACCTTCATCCCGGACCCTCCGACCTCCAAGTGCGAGGGTCCGGACATCAAAGGGCACCAGCCCTATAACTAAGACAGCTCCGGAGCAGGAAGGCAGTTGTATCCTGGAGTCGAGAGACACCGAGTGAACTCAACCCTGACGGTCTACTGGCGCTGCCGTAGCCCGCTCTTGTGAACCATCGTCCTGCCTGCTGGCGCTGCCGCGGCCTTCTGCAACCTTCATCTTCCTGGGACCTGCTGGCGCTGCCGCGGCCCGTTGTACCGACCATCCTCACCGGGACCTGCTGGCGCTGCCGCGGCCCTCTGCAACCTTCATCTTCCTGGGACCTGCTGGCGCTGCCGCGGCCCGTTGTACCGACCATCCTCACCGGGACCTGCTGGCGCTGCCGCGGCCCTCTGCAACCTTCATCTTCCTGGGACCTGCTGGCGCTGCCGCGGCCCGTTGTAACGACCAACCTCACCGGGACCTGCTGGCGCTGCCGCGGCCCTCCGCAACCTTCATCTTCCTGGGACCTGCTGGCGCTGCCGCGGCCCGTTGTATCGACCATCCGCACCGGGACCTGCTGGCGCTGCCGCGGCCCATACCACCTAACCACCAAGCTCGAGGATTGTGAGCTCATCACCATCTCATCCGAATTACCTGATTGGTAAATAGACTGTCCCGCTACCCCCTTCCCTACCTTACGAGACTCTAATCGAGGGGACCCCTGAGTCCAGACCTCCTTGTACCATTTTACCGTACCTTAAATAAGTGTCGATAAAGATCACTGAACCTTACCCGTGTGTGATATCTGTCTGTGGGGGGGAAGTTACTTGTCTGTACGATCGCTGGAGACGGCTCTCCCCGGAGACCTCTCCTCCTGACCCCGGCCGACCCTCCCGGTCCGTCTACCTTTTCTAACATTGGTGGCCAGCGGCGCGATCCGAATCAACGCGTAATCGTACAGAGAGTAGCTCACCCCACGACAAAGCACGATGTCGACCAAAGATAGCAGCTCCACCGAGAAGTTCCAAATGGAGAAACTAGAGGAGTACAACCACCGCGAACTGAGACAATTTTGCATAGAACTTGGCATTGCTACCACTGGCCTGAGTACCAAGGATGACCTAAAGCACGCCCTTGAGTCGTGGACAGAAACGGGGGTCGCAAGACCCTCCGACCAAAACAGCGTCACACCAGAGGGGAACGCCACGACTCCCGAGGAACGGGGAACGGGCCTCTCACCGGAGGAGATACGAGAAAGAGACAGAGTCAGACTGCACGAATTAGAGATGGCACGACTCAAGATGGATGGGGAGCTCAAGTTAGCTGAACAGAAACTCAACCTCGAGCAGATGCGGATTCGAGAGGAGCGAGAAGAAAAACAGAGACAGAGAGAGCTGGAAGAGAAAAAGATAACGCTCGAGCACGAGCGCCAATTGGCAGAGATAGAACTGCGCAAACAGCATAAGGACTTGGGGGTGCCTGAAAGACCACACACCCCGGGACCAACTGAGAAAAAAGTTCACATCCCCAAGGATGTGGTCCGCGAGTATGTCCGAGAAGACGACATACAACAATGGTTTAAGGCCTATGAGATCGCAATGACCTCCCACCGGATCGACCGGAGTGATTGGGGAGCCGGACTTTGGGGGAGATTTATCAACGAGGGTCGCGATGCCCTGCTGCAGCTCCCCGATCACCAAATGTCGTCCTACGACCACATGAAGGCTGCCCTCCTCACCCGCTACGGCCTCACGCCCGAGATGTACCGCCAGAGGTTCAGGGATTGCACCCGGATCCCAGGTACCACTTGGGTGGAATACGTGAACTATTTCAGCCGGGCCTTCGAGGGTTGGATCAAGGGAAGTCAGGTCACCACCTACGAACAGCTCTTCAACCTCATGGTATGGGAACACCTGTCAAACAACTGCTTCGTCGAGCTCCGGCAGCATCTACTCGACAGTAAGCTGACTGACCCCCGGCAGCTCGCCGCCGAAGCTGACCGGTGGGAGAGCACCCGAGTGGGCCGGAAAGGGCCACACGACCAGAACAGAAGCAACCAAGGCCAGCACCGTCCTCGGGGAGGAGGAGGAGGCCAGGGGCGGGGGAGAGACGCCTTGCCAGCAACAACCGTGGCCAGCACCCCGCCGCCGACCGGCCGGGGCAACCCCCCGGTGCGGCCTGGGTACCGAGCCAACGCCACGTGCCACAGATGCCAACGACTAGGCCACTACGCCAACGATCCGAACTGCCCGCTGAACCAAACGCCCAAACCCCGCCAGGTAGCTGCCGCTGCCCTGGGGGAGGAGCAGTCGTTGGAGGGTCCCGAGGAGTGTGAGCCGGACCAGCAAGGGTGGGAACCGGCCGCCATGGTCCTGGCATGCTTAGGGGGAAGAGACATGGTTCCGCGGGCTCCCCTACCCGCCAACACCAGGAAATACGGTCAGTGGGTGACCATTAATGGACAGAGAGCTGAGGCCTTGCGCGACACCGGCGCCAGCGTGACGGCCGTCCGCTGTCACCTGGTGAAGCCCGAGCAGATCTTGCCGAACATTCTCTGCCCCGTCCGCTCGGCAGATAACTCTGAAAGCATGTGCAAGATGGCCTGCGTCCCGTTTGAATGGGGAGGGGTCTCCGGCCTACTGAAAGTGACGGTCCGGGACGATGCCCCCGTGGACTGCCTCCTGGGGAATGACCTCGAGAGTTCCCCGTGGGCCACCGTCGAGAGAAGAGAGCACTTGGGGATGCTGGGCCTCCCGGACTGGGCCTGCATAACCACCCGATCCATGGCCGGCCGGGCCGCCCCCCGATCAGAAGAAACCGAATGGCCGGCACCTCCGCCCCCGGTTGCCCCCGTAGAGGACAACGGCGAGGCCGACCTCCCAGACCCGGCCCCCGAAGAAAACGCGCAACCCCAGGACCTTCCGGATCTGGCTCAGTGGCGGCAAGAAGGGGGGCCCACCCAAGAACAGTTCCGCCAGGAGCAAAAGACCTGTCCCTCCCTCGAGGGGCTTCGCCAACAAGCCAGCACCCAAGCCGCCGGGGACACCACCGGAACCCACTGGGTCTACTGGGATAACGACCTGCTCTACAGCGAGCAAAGAATCGCCGAGCTGGGGGCCAGTCGAGTTCTGGTGGTACCGCTCCGCTTCCGAGACTTTCTACTCAACCTAGCCCACGATGTCCCCCTGGCTGGGCACCTGGGCCAAGATAAAACGTACAGTCGACTGGTGACCCACTTTTTCTGGCCAAAAATGAGGAATGACGTCCTGAACCACTGCCGATCGTGCCCCACATGCCAAGCAAGCGGGAAGAGTGGCCGGAAGCTTAAGGCTCCTCTACAACCCTTCCCGGTGGTCACCACCCCGTTCGAGAGGGTGGGGATAGACATTGTGGGGCCGCTGGACCCGCGCACGGCACAAGGACACAGGTTCATCTTGGTACTAGTGGACCATGCCACCCGCTATCCCGAGGCGGTGCCCCTACGGACCGTGACCGCTCCAGTGGTTGGCCGGGCCCTGATGGGGATCTTCTCCCGGGTAGGCTTCCCCCGAGAAGTCGTCAGCGACCGAGGTACGAACTTCATATCGAAGTACATGAAGTCCCTCTGGCAACAATGCGGGGTCACATACAGATTCACGACCCCCTATCACCCCCAAGGAAACGGACTAGTGGAGCGGTTCAACCGCACTCTCAAAGGGATGATTGGGGGATTGGAAGAGCCTCTCCGTCGCCAGTGGGATGTACTGCTCCCGTGCCTCCTCTTCGCCTACCGAGAAGTACCCCAGAAGTCCCTCGGCTTTAGCCCCTTTGAACTCCTATACGGACACCCTGTGCGAGGGCCCCTCAGCCTCGTGAAGGAGGGCTGGGAGTTGGCCCCCCTAACGACCCCTCCAGACGTCTTCAAATACCTCCTGGCCCTACGAAACCAGACCCGGCGCTTCAGGGAGATGGCCAGGGCGAACCTCGAGGCCAGTCAGGAGGACATGAAAAGGTGGTATGACCACAATGCCTCCTCCGTTGAGTTCGAGCCTGGGCAGCAAGTATGGGTGATGTCCCCCACCGAACCATGTGCCCTGCAAGACAAGTGGACGGGGCCCTTCAAAGTGGTCGAGCGTAAAAGCCCCGTCACTTACCTCATCGACATGGGGTCCACCCGGAACCCCCTGCGGGTCCTCCACACCAACCGGCTCAAACCACACTTTGTGCGCTCCGAACTAAGCCTCCTGATGGCGACCGACAGTGGTACAGAAGAAGACTCCGAGCCCCTCCCGGATCTCTTAAGGACTCAGGAGAAGGACGGCTCCGTGGATGGGGTCCGGCTCTCCGACGCCCTCACTTCGGAGCAACGCCAGGACTGCCGGGACCTCCTGCTGCAGTTCGCTGCCCTGTTCTCACTCACCCCCGGGGTCACCCCTTGGTGTTTGCACGACGTAGACACCGGGGACAGTCCCCCTGTCCGGCACCGGGCCTACCGCGTACCAGATCGGGTACGGGCCTGCATACAGGAGGAAGTGGCCAAGATGCTCACGATCGGGGTCATCGAGCCCTCGGACAGTCCCTGGGCCAGTCCGGTTGTATTAGTTCCCAAGGCCGCTGCCCCCGGCACCGCCCCTGAACTGAGATTCTGCGTCGACTACCGGGGCTTGAACGCTGTCACCCGGACCGACGCTCATCCCATCCCCCGAGCAGACGAGCTGATCGACCGGCTGGGGGCCGCCCGCTACCTTAGTATCTTCGACCTGACGGCGGGCTACTGGCAGATCGGCCTCACACCCAGGGCTCAGGAACGGTCAGCCTTCTCCACCCCCGATGGCCACTATCAATTTAAGGTCATGCCCTTTGGCATGAAGAATGCCCCCGCCACATTCCAACGTCTTGTGAACCAGGTCTTGGCAGGGCTCGAAGAATTCAGCGCTGCCTACCTGGACGATATCGCTGTATACAGCCGCCACTGGTCCGACCACCTCCGTCACCTCCAAGAGGTCCTCCAAGCCCTCCAGCGGGCCGGCCTCACCATTAAAGCCGGCAAGTGCCAAATTGGCCAAGGGTCTGTGACCTACCTGGGGCACCAAGTGGGAAGCGGGCTGGTGGCCCCACTACAACTTAAGATTGCTGCCATCCAGTCCTGGCAGCCCCCCGTCACCCAGACCGAGGTCCGAGCCTTCTTGGGGCTCACCGGCTACTACCGGCGGTTCGTGAAGGACTACGGCAGCATCGTGGGGCCCCTCACGGGACTCACATCCAAGAATCAACCGAAGCGGGTCCACTGGACTCCTGATTGTCAAGCGGCCTTCGAAGAGCTGAAGGCCGCCCTGTGCACCGCCCCGGTGCTCCAGGCCCCCGATTACAGTCGGGAATTTGTAGTACAGACCGACGCCTCCGACCACGGCATCGGGGCCGTCCTCTCTCAGCTGAACCCCGAAGGTCATGACCAGCCGGTGGCCTTCATCAGTCGACGTCTCCTGGCCCGAGAACAGCGTTGGAGCACAATCGAGAGGGAGGCATTTGCAGTAGTGTGGGCCCTCAAAAAGCTCCGGCCCTATCTCTTCGGTACCCACTTCCGGGTACAAACCGACCATCGACCCCTGCAATGGCTGATGCAGATGCGGGGGGAGAACCCAAAACTCTTGCGCTGGTCCATTTCCCTGCAGGGGATGGACTTCACTGTGGAGCACCGGCCAGGCCAAGACCACGCCAACGCGGACGGCCTGTCCCGCTTTTTCCGCCTCGACGAAGAGAGTCCCCAAGGAGATGGGTGACTCTCCCCGCCTTCAGCTGGGGGGGACGCATGTTGGACAGGCCACACAGAGGGCTGGCTTCCCCCCCCCGCACGACAGGGCCCGAGCTCCGGCCCACCCAGCATACCCCCGTGACAAGCCCCTGTACTCCGTCTCCCGACGGACCCTCTGCCCTCGGACCCCTACTCATCACGGGGTCCAGCCCCACCGGCTTCCCCGGCCAGGTCAAGCCGCCATCTTGGGCCCTGCACCACGCGGCCGCGTGGCCTCACCTCGACCCTAACCCCGGGCCTGGCCGGCCCCGACATCCCGGCACCACCATCCACCCAGGAGGTGAGCGGACCACTTGGCAGGTCAATGGGAGAACGAAGCGTCAAGAGCTCTTCCCCCGCCAGGTGCCGATCGCCTCCAGCAGCCCCCAGGCGCTGGCTCCACCCCCTGCTGGGTGTCTGGACACCTTCATCCCGGACCCTCCGACCTCCAAGTGCGAGGGTCCGGACATCAAAGGGCACCAGCCCTATAACTAAGACAGCTCCGGAGCAGGAAGGCAGTTGTATCCTGGAGTCGAGAGACACCGAGTGAACTCAACCCTGACGGTCTACTGGCGCTGCCGTAGCCCGCTCTTGTGAACCATCGTCCTGCCTGCTGGCGCTGCCGCGGCCTTCTGCAACCTTCATCTTCCTGGGACCTGCTGGCGCTGCCGCGGCCCGTTGTACCGACCATCCTCACCGGGACCTGCTGGCGCTGCCGCGGCCCTCTGCAACCTTCATCTTCCTGGGACCTGCTGGCGCTGCCGCGGCCCGTTGTACCGACCATCCTCACCGGGACCTGCTGGCGCTGCCGCGGCCCTCTGCAACCTTCATCTTCCTGGGACCTGCTGGCGCTGCCGCGGCCCGTTGTAACGACCAACCTCACCGGGACCTGCTGGCGCTGCCGCGGCCCTCCGCAACCTTCATCTTCCTGGGACCTGCTGGCGCTGCCGCGGCCCGTTGTATCGACCATCCGCACCGGGACCTGCTGGCGCTGCCGCGGCCCATACCACCTAACCACCAAGCTCGAGGATTGTGAGCTCATCACCATCTCATCCGAATTACCTGATTGGTAAATAGACTGTCCCGCTACCCCCTTCCCTACCTTACGAGACTCTAATCGAGGGGACCCCTGAGTCCAGACCTCCTTGTACCATTTTACCGTACCTTAAATAAGTGTCGATAAAGATCACTGAACCTTACCCGTGTGTGATATCTGTCTGTGGGGGGGAAGTTACTTGTCTGTACGATCGCTGGAGACGGCTCTCCCCGGAGACCTCTCCTCCTGACCCCGGCCGACGCTCCCGGTCCGTCTACCTTTTCTAACAGTCGGCCTCTCCTAGCCGTGAGAGGGCATCGGCTTTGGCGTTTTCTTTTCCGGGGCGAAACGTGATCACAAAGTCATATTCATTGAAGAATAGAGTCCACCGAAGCTGTCGGGCGGTGAGAGCACGTGCTGACCGTAGAAACTGGAGGTTTCTGTGGTCGGTGTAGATGGTTACAGTGTGTTTTGCGTCTTTTAGGAAGTGGCGCCATTCCTCGAACGCGGTCTTGATAGCCAGGAGCTCCCTATCGGACACCGTATAGTTGCGTTCCGCGGGTTGGAGTTTCTTGGAGTAAAAGGCTACCGGATGTAATCGTCCTGTGCTGGTGTTCCGTTGGGAGAGTACAACTCCCAAGGCGTTTTTAGAGGCGTCTGCTTCTACCACGAAGGGTTGCTCGGAGTCAGGGTGCACCAGCACCGGGGCCACGGTAAAACGCCTTTTTAGTTCTTGGAATGCGTTGTCAGCTTCCTGATCCCAACCGAAGCGCACTCCTTTGCACAACAAGCGTGTGATAGGAGCTACCATCTCGGAGAAACCTGCAATGAATCTACGGTAGTAGTTGGAGAAACCGAGGAACCGTTGAACCCCTTTGACGGACTCCGGAGGAGGCCAAGAGAGGATTGCTTCCACTTTTTTGTTGTCCATGTGGATGCCTGCTGGAGTGATGATGTGCCCCAGGAACTCAACAGAGATGACATGAAAAACGCTCTTCTCCAGTTTCACATATAAACGGTGTCTTCCCAGCTGTTGGAGGACGGAACGGACATGTTGAACGTGTTCCGCTGTGGACTGTGAAAAAATCAGAATATTGTCTATGTAGACAACACAAAAGATATCTATGTAGTCCCTCAACACCTCGTCAATAAAGTACTGGAACGCTGCTGGGGCATTACAGAGTCCGAAAGGCATGACCTGGTACTCGAATAGACCAAACTTCGTCCGGAAGGCAGTTTTCCATTCGTCACCCTTTCGGACTCTGACGAGATGGTAAGCACCCCGCAGGTCCAGCTTGGTGTAGATAGAGGCGTCTTTCACCCGTTCCAGGAGATTGGGGATTAATGGTAGTGGGTAACGATTCTTTATGGTAATGGCGTTCATCGCCCGAAAGTCAATACAGGTCCTCAAATCACCTTCTTTCTTCGACACGAAGAAAAGAGGAGAGGAAACCGGAGACCTGGAATGGCGAATGAACCCGTTGCTCAGATACTCGTCTAGATAGGACCAAAGATGTAGGTTCTCTTTCTCCGTAAGGTAATAGATCCTGCTGCATGGCAACGTGGAGCCGGGGATCAGATCTATTCGGCAGTCGAACGTCCGATGTGGTGGTAGCGTGTTGGCCCCCTTCTTGTCGAACACGTCAGCTAGGTCCTGATATTCCTCTGGTATCGCTGCTTGGGAAACCATCCCCATGCCATGTACTGGCAGCGATCGTTCTTGTATGGAACGATCTTCCAGGAGGTTGTCCGTCGCATAACAGCTTCCACAACAGTGTTCCGAGTCCAACTGTATCACTCTGGATACCCAATCAATGCGGGGGTTGTGCTTCACCAACCATGGCAATCCCAATATCACCTTGAATTGAGGTGCGTCTATGACATCAAAGCTGATGGACTCGGCGTGGCGATTAGAAAAGGACATAGTCATGAGCTCGGTTCTATACCTGATAGGGCCGGAGGTTAAGTCCGTTCCGTCAACAGCCTTGACATTTTCGGGTTGGTCTTTGGACACTCTGTTTATGCCCAAGGCACTCGAGAAACCGGTATCGATAAAACAGCCTGTTGCACCGGAGTCCACCATGGCAGTCACCTGCCAGGTTCTGCCCGCCTGATTCTGTAACATAATATCCCCCCATACGTGGTGACTGCCGTCGAAAACAGCAGGGATCGCTAAGGCACCATACAAAGAACCCAGAGGACGGATCCCGTTGTCTACTGGGTTTCCTCGTTTCCCGTCTTGTCCACCTTGGTGACGGGCAAGGCAAAAGGCCTTCTGCCCTTAGGTTTGGATGGCTTCACCGGGCATTCCCTAACGAAATGTCCGCTTTTTCCGCAGTACAGGCATTGGTTCTGCTTTCTTCTCCGTTCTCTCTCTTGATTCGTTAAGGGCACTCTTACGCCCCCGATTTGCATGGGTTCCGTGGCCTCTCCCTGGGGAGTGGTTTCCTCTCTGGCCTTGTCCATCCCTTTTTCTCCAAAGGACAGGAAACGATTGTCACTGCCTTTTCCCTTCTCGGTTCTTCTTTCCAGGAGTCGGAAATTCATTTTCACCACTAGATCGATGAAAGGACCTATTTCTTCCGGGGGGTTGGGTAACTGGGAGATGAGATCCTTCAGGTCATCCCTTAATCCCCGGTAGAACACCGTTACCTTCTTATCCTCAGGCCAATGGGACTCGATCACCAGCCTGCTGAACATGGTGATATAGTGAAGCAGGTCCTGGTTACCTTGTCTTACATTAAGCAACTCGTTGTCCGCTGCTTGCACAAAGGTGTGACGAGCGAACATACGTCGCATGGCTTCCTTAAACGTTGGAAGGTGATGTAGCATGGGATCGTCATGTTCTACCAATGCGATGGACCACTGAGCTGCGTCTCCTCCCATGTAGGACAGAATGTAGGCTACTTTTGATGTGTCGTCGGGAAATGCCGCATTTCTGGCCATGAAATGCAAGTGACACTGATGGATGAAGATACCATACTGGGTGCTGTCCCCGTAGAAGCGTTCAGGTGGTGCCAGTTGTACGGGATGAGGGGCGATGACCTGAATGGCTGTGTTCGGGCTTGTGGCAGTGGAAGACCCCCCATATGTGAATGTAGGCTGTCTTAAGAGACCTTCCTGCATGACCCTGGGGCTAGGGGTGGTTCCCCAAGGACTGGTGACCCCAACCGCCATCTGGCCCTGTAGGGTGGTAATGTCTCGACGTAAACTAAGGTTTTCTGCCTGCATGGCAGTCAGCATGAGGGCTATGTCTTGTAACGAGACCACCGGGTCGCCCATGTCGTCTAGGCAGAATGAAGAACGTGGGCTTCGAATTCTGTCAAGTACCCCACAAGGCTTACCTCTGCTTGTGGAGTGATTCCGCAGAGACGACAAGAGCGCCCGTCCCTGTACCCACCTGACCCTCGTGGAGGGTAGAACCCAGCCGGGATGAGATGGACTCAGGGAAGGGAGCCAGGAAAGAAGGTAGGGGGTTGGTGTGTAGGGTTTCTCGAAGACAACTGAAAAATAAGAAAAAGACCCAGCTCAGTAAGGGACCCCAACTCCTACTTTCACACACCCCGTAATCCACACACAGAAAAGCTCTAGTCCCCTATTCGGAAGACTCACCAGTGCTCAGCAGACCACCGGTATCAAACTACGGACAGCCCAGTTGACGCTTCCAAGTCAGGTGCTGTCCTGTATGCTCCTCCGTAACCAAAGAAAAGCGCTCCTGCGCGTCTCGTACCCACGAGTGCCCTAACACCATAGAGACACCCTTGGAAGGCACTGTATATTAGTCACAAATAATAATAACCCCCCAGAGTAAACCCTCAGAGCTCCTGCGTGGGAGGGACAAAATAACCATAAGGCACTCCTGCGCAGAGAAAGAAAAAGTAACCCAAGGCGCTTCAGCGCGGTGCACCTAAACAACGTAACTGCGCTCCAGCGCGGTGAAGACAAACAAGCAAATGCGCTCCAGCGCGGGGAACACAAACAAGCAAAATGCGCTCCAGCGCGGTGCACCTAAACAACGTAACTGCGCTCCAGCGCGGTGAAGACAAACAAGCAAATGCGCTCCAGCATGGGGAACACAAACAGGCAAAATGCGCTCCAGCTCGAGGAAGACAAAAACAAACCTCGCAACGCTCCAGCGTTTGCAAAATACAAGGATCGGGTAGGATACCTCGACTTTGCTCCAGCGTAGGGATGAAAGACCTCTCACAGCACGGCGAGTCCCCTTGCATCCGACGCTGCTGGGCTCCGGGACAATCCTCGCGACTCTAGGTGCATCCAAGAATTCGAAGCAAAGAATCCGGCGGGAAACGCGCTGTGTAAGCGTTTCCCCCGGAAGTGGTTTCCTGACCTTTCGTTGGTTGTGAAAAGACTAGACCGGGACTCCACCTCCACCCGGAAGTGAGTCTCCCGATCATTCTGTGTGTGTATTATCGGGAGTTGCGGGAGTACCAGCAAGCGCCGCAAACATGACATGTAGTACCCGGTGAGTCCTAAAAAGGCCCTCACCTCCGTCTGGGTCTTTGGGGGCTCCCAAGCCAGGATGGTTTTGATCTTGGGTTGTAGGGGCGCCACCTGGCCGCTCCCAGCTTGGTGTCCCAAGTACACCACGGAACCCTGCCCGATCTGACACGTGCTTGCCTTGATTGTGAGGCCTGCCTTGCGCAGTGCCATCAACACTTCCCAGAGATGTTGCAGGTGTTCTTTCCATGTGCCACTGAACACTGCGATGTCATCCAGGTAGGCGGCACTGAACTCAGTCTGCCCAGCCAACACCTGGTTGACCAACCTCTGGAAGGTGGCAGGGGCATTCTTCATCCCAAATGGCATAACCCGGAACTGGAAATGCCCATCTGGTGTGGAGGATGCGGACCTCTCTTTGGCCCCATTAGTCAAGGCGATCTGCCAGTACCCAGACGTTAAATCAAACATGCTGAGGTACCGTGCAGCCCCTAACCGATCGATGAGCTCATCTGCTCTGGGGATGGGGTGCGCGTCAGTCTTGGTGACCGAATTGAGTCCTCTGTAGTCCACACAGAACCGGAGTTCGGGTGTGGCACCCGGCGTTGCAGCATTTGGGACCAAGACTACTGGGCTGGCCCAAGGACTGCTGGAGGACTCAACCACCCCTAGAGCAAGCATCTTTGAGACTTCCTTTTGATGCAGGCTCTGACCCTGTCAGTTACTCTGTAAGCTTTGTGCTTCACAGGCAAGCTGTCTCTTGTGTCCACATCATGGACGCACCAATCTGTGACACCAGGAACCAGGGAGAACAGGTCAGGAAACTGCCCCAGCAGCTGGCGGCAGTCATCCTGTTGCTCAGGGGTCAGGGTGGGTGAGAGGTTAACTCCATCCACTGACCCGTCTCGCTCTGAGGCTACCAGGAGGTCAGGAAGAGGCTCAGACTCCTCCTCTGTCCCATCATCTGTGGCCAAGAGCATGCCCAATTCGGACCTCTCCAAGTGGGGCTTCAGTCGATTGACATGGAGGACCCTCAAGGGGTTCCTAGGAGACTGCAAGTCCACCAAGTAGGTGACAGAACTCTTGCGCTCCACAATCTCAAAGGGTCCTGTCCACTTGTCTTGGAGTGCACAAGGCTCCACAGGGGCTAGGACCCATACTTTTTGACCAGGTTGAAGCTCAACCAGAGTGGCGTTCTGGTCGTACCACCGCTTCATTTCCTCTTGGCTGGCTTCCAGATTTGCCTCAGCAAGTTGCCTGAAACGCCTAGTCTGGTTCCGAAAGGCCAGCATGTAACTATATACATTCTGGTGAGGTTTCTTGGGAGATTGCTCCCAGCCTTCCTTGACCAGACTAAGAGGTCCTCGTACTGGGTGGCCACACAGAAGCTCAAAGGGACTGAACCGCAGAGACTTCTGTGGCACCTCACGGTACGCAAAGAGAAGGCATGGTAAGAGGACATCCCACTTACGCCTCATGGATTTCTCAAGACCCATAATCATGCCCTTTAGGGTTCGGTTGAATCTCTCAACCAACCCGTTTCCTTGGGGATGGTAAGGGGTGGTGAACTTGTATGTCACACCACACTCTTGCCAAAGGGATTTCATATATTTCGATATGAAATTGGTCCTCCTGTCAGACACCACCTCTAGAGGGAATCCTACTCGTGAGAAAATTCCCATCAGTGCCCGTCCCACCACGGGGGCCGTCAGTGTCCTCAGAGGGATGGCTTCAGGGTACCGGGTGGCATGGTCCACCAAGACCAGGATAAACCTGTTGCCCATAGCTGTCTTGGGGTCCAGTGGCCCCACAATGTCAATCCCCACCCGCTGGAATGGGGTACTGACCACAGGGAAAGGTTGGAGTGGAGCCTTCAGCTTCCTTCCACTCTTACCACTTGCCTGGCAAGTCTGGCAGGTCCTACAGTGAGTGTCTGAACTCCTGCGCATTTGAAGCCAATAAAAGTGGGTGACAAGCCTTTCAAAGGTCTTGTCCTGCCCCAGATGCCCTGCTAATGGAACATCGTGAGCCAGCCCCAGTAGGAAGGCTCTGAACATCTGGGGTACCACCAGCGCACGGGCTGACCTAGGTTCAGCGACCTTAGGCTCTGAGTACAGGAGGTCGTTCTCCCAGTAGATTAAGTGAGTACCGGACTGATCACCATTGGCCTGGGCTGCAGCCCGCTGCCGCATACCCACTAGAGAGGGGCACTCTTTCTGCTCACTGCAGAATTCCTCCCTGGTGGGGCCTCCTTCTTGCTGCCAATGGGTCAGCTCAGGCAGGTCCCCCAGTTTGGCTATCTGTTCCCCGGTAGGCTCCAGGGCATCCCCCTCAAGGTCTGCTTCCTCCTGGGCCGTGGGAACTTTAGGGGCCGGTTTCCCGCGCCTCCTGCGCCCTCTCCCTAAGGCCAGTTCCTGGGCCTCTCCCTCAGGCTCCAGGGTCCCTTCAACACCCCTACTGGCTGCCATCGACCGGGTGGTCATGCACGCCCAATCAGGTAAACCCAATATCCGCAGGTGAGCTGTCTTCTCCACCTTTTCCCACGGGGAGCTCTCCAAATCATTCCCTAGGAGACAGTCTACAGGCATGGCAGTTCTCACAGCGACTTGCAGAGTACCAGAGACCCCCCCCCACTCAAAGGGAACTTGAGCCATTGGACAATGACTCTCTGTGTTGTCAGCATTGACATCCCGACAATAGGCATGGGGTACAACCTGCTCTTGAGATACCAGGTGCTGCCGCACTGCAGTCACGCTGGCGCCTGTGTCTCGAAGAGCCTCTACCTTCTTCCTATTGACGGTCACCACTTGCCCATATTTCTTAGTGTTAGAGGGCAAGTCGGCGTTAGGGACCATCTCACTGTCTCCTAGTGAGACTAAGGTCAGCTGGACAGGGTCCCACCCACCTGGGACTTCTACCTCCTCCCCAAAGGCTACTGTAGCCACTTGCTTCGGTAGAGCACCAGTGGATGCTGGTTTCACATACTTGCGACACTTGGGATCACTGGCAAAGTGACCTAGTTCACCACATTTATAACATTGATGGGGCCCCTTGGGAACAGGTTTACCTGCCGGGGCCCCTGTCGGCTTCGGGGGTGGGGGAGGCTGAGAACCTTTCTGCTGGTTCCCTTGGGTATTACTTTGGGGGCCTTTTGGAAACCCTCTCTGTTTTCCCCTGTCCCCCCCACTCTTCTGCTGGGGACCCTGCCCACCCTTGGCGGAGTCTCCCACTTGACCCTTGTGGACCCTGGTGCTGACCCAGCGGTCCGCCTCTTCAGCAAGCTTCCTAGGGTTAGTCAGCTTGCTATCTATCAGGTGTTGGCGTAGCTCAGGAAAACAATTAAGCGACAAGTGCTCCCATGTAATTAAATCAAAGAGACCTTGGTAATCATCCACGTTGATACCCTTCACCCAGCCATCCAGTGCTCTGCAGAAAAAGGTTACATACTCCACATACGTACTCCCCGCAATCTTGGTACACCCCCTGAATCTCTGTCTATATCATTCAGGAGTTAGCCCATATCTGTTCATTAAAGATTCCTTCATGTGGGGGTAAGAATTGTAGACATCAGCGGGCAAATCTAAAAGTGTGTCCCGCCCCTCACTGAGGAACCGCCCCCACAACCCCGCTCCCCAATCTCTCTCAGGGACCCGGTGGGAAGACATGGCTACCTCATAGGCCTTGAACCATTGCCTTATGTCGTCATTCTTAAAGTATTCCTTAACTACATCTTTTGGCATGTACACCCTTGACTCTACCTGCACCGGCGTTGCGCTGCCACCAGAGGGAGGGTTTTCCAAACTTTTCTCCTTTATCGCCAACTCCCTCATTCTCGTGTCGTGCTCCATCTGAATCTTTCTTTCTTCAAGAGCCATTTTCTTTTCTTCCAGAGCCAGCTTTTTGCTTTCTAGCTCCAATTGGCTTTTTACTTTCAGCTCTGCCAATGATATCTCATGATCCCTGGTGGCCTGTCTGTCTGCCAGCTCCTCTGGTGACAGGCCTCTGCCAAAACTGTGAACACTCTCTGCTGGTTCCGGTAGTACGACGTCCTCAGCCGCACCCCTTGATTCCATCCAGGCTCTCAGCGCCTTGTAGAGATCTGGTTTGTTCTTGCATCCTGCATGTGGAACCTTTAGGTTTTTGCAGAAGTCCTTGAGTTGGTCTCTTGTATAGCTATCCAGTTTTGACTCATCCCATATCAATTCTCCTCTTTCAGAGGTTTCAGAGATTGATTTCTCAATGCTGTTTGTGCCCGGCATGACTCCAAACACAAGGGATCTTCTTTCTTGGCAAGCGAAATTAAATTGAAAAGTTCTGTGGCTTAAGCTACTGGACTGTCCTCACTGTGCAATGGCTAGTAATCACTGCGCAGACACCAAGAATGCAAATCCGTAAATCCTCACCGCTGCCACCAATGTTAGAATCCGGGGTCTCTGGTTGGCGCAAGTATGCACTTGCGACAAGCAGGGACCCTTTCCTCTAAGTCAGGGCGAAGGATTACTCTTAGAAAATAACCCCTGCTCACCCTCTAGGTAACGTGGCGCGAGCAGTCAGGCTAGATTCCAGAGGGCATTAGGTTAAGCACTCAAGATGTCCCACACAACAACCACCAACCCACCACACAGAGACACAAGACTGTATTTTTGTAAAAATAGACTCTTTATATAAAAAGGTTTCTTCAAGCAGGCTTTAAAAATACAGTTCTTCACTTAAAAGTAGGTTCCAGTTACTTGTAATACTTTTCAGCATTCCACAGTTCTTTAAATGGCAATGTTTGGCTCAAAATATACTTATTTGAGGTCTGTGCGCTTCGTAGTGCCTTGCGTACGCTCCGTACGAGTTTTTAGATGCCTCTTGCCAATCCTCACACTTCCCGCGTGAGCAACGTCTACATATTTCCAACGGTATGGACCGTACCTTCGCTGGGACGCTTTGATCAGCTGGTGCGACCTGTACAAAAGCTCACGCTTCACGCGGGAATAGCGTAGCGCGACACCAGTGTTGGTACGGACCGTACAAAGGCAAGTACAGTTCGTACGGGGGCGCTTTCAATGCACAGTACCTTGAATCTTGGTAGGAAGTTCGTGGCGGCCTCAGCAGTCCCGCAAAGGGTGTCCCACGTCGCGTCGCAGTCCCGGCTCTTCAGTGGACGGCGATGCTTCGTGGGGCGCTCGGAGACGTCTCAGCACACCACGGAGGTCAGGAGGAGGAGGGGCAGCCCCGGGGGTGATTCTCAGCGCGTCGCGCTGTCGGCTGACACCAGGATCGGCGAACAGTGCACCTTGGGTCCTTACAGTGGTCTCCGCGGCTCAGGGTCACAGAGGCTCGGCGCTTGGACGCAGGTCGTCTCCCTTCACGTTGCGGGCTACGGCTCGAGGGGGCAGTTGCTTGCTTTGGTCAGACCAGGCGGGCTGGTCGTCGCGGTGCTCACAGCAGCCCGGGTAGCCAGAAGTCGCGGTGCTCAACGAGATGGGGCACACAGGTTCTCTGGGGTCAGTGTTGCTGGGTTACCCACAGCAGCTTCCTCTTCTTCCAGGGGAAAGGTAGCGCCCACTGTTCCTGGGGCGCAGTTCAGGGGGCAAGTTCACAAGCAAGCCCTTGGAGATTGTTTGTAAAGCACAAGTTGAATAAAAGTCTTTTCTTCAGTCTTTTCCTCTCCTTCCAGCAGCAAGGCACCCACCACAGGCCAGTCTCTCAGGCTTAGAGACAGTACTCCTCCATGCAGCTTTTCCAGGTCCTTCTCTTCAGGCAGAGTTTCTTCTTGGCGCAAACAGAAACGGAAGATCTGATTTCTTAGGAGCAGGGCTCCTTCTTTTATACAGCAATTCTTTTGTTCTTTGTCGCCAGGGGGCCTGGGCCTGGCTCAGTCCGTTTTTGGAGCACTTTGTTGTGGTGACTCTGCTCTTTCCTTTCAGCAGCAGTGCAGAGACATCAGCCGCTCCACAGGGGGCGGAGCCGGCATTGTGGTGGCAGAACACAGGTCTATTCAGAGTCAAGGTGTACTCCTCCCACCCATCCTGGTGCAATCTCTCTACCCACCACCTGGCTGCCAGCCTGTCTCCTGGAATTCCCGAGCCCTGCTCCCCACTGAAACTAGGCAGCACACACACACACAGCAGAGGCGGACTGAAATGGCCATGTCAATAAATACTAACTTTCTAAACGTAGTATTTACAAACACAGGATATTAAGATAAACTTTACTAAAAGAAGTATTTTATTATTCTGAGTTCAGGCATTTTAAACTTGACTTTCTACCATGTTCTATGAGCCCACTGGGATTACAGCGTGTAGTAATTCCAACAGCCCATTCTGTCCTATGGAGAGCAGGTAGCCTTCAATAGTGAAAAACTAAAATGGCTGTAATTCACTATTAAGACATGCCACACACATCAGGGCATGCCCTACCTTATGCCTACAATGCACCCTGCCCTTGGGCCTACCAGAGGGGTGAATAATATGTAGTTAAGGGAAGGTTTAGGGACTGGCATGTGGGTGCACTTGCGCAGTCAGCACGACAGTACCAGACTGCACGCAGGTTCTGCAGTGGCAGACCTTAGATACATTTTACTAGGCTGCTTCTGTGGGTGGCACAACCAGTGCTGCAAGCCCACCAGCAGCATTTGTATTTACAAGCCTTGGCACTCCTGGTGCACTTTACTAGGGGCTGATAGTAAACCAAATAAGCCAAACATGGACACCAATCAATGTATACATTTTACAAAAGGGAGCACTTGCACTGTGGCACTGATTAGCAGTGGCACAGTGCTCTGAGCAGCCAACACCAACAAAACACATGAGGCACATCAGCAAAAAGTGGAAGGGAAACTCACGCCAAGGTGCCAGGTCTAACAGTCGCTTATGAGTGGGGGTTGCAGGGGTGATGGGCAACATAAGCCCAATGAGTGGGGGTGGTAGGGGTGATGGGCAACAGGTCCTCTATGGGTAGGGGTGGCAATAGAGATGGTCAACAGGTCCCCTATGGGTGGGGGTGGCAGGGGTGATGGGCAACATATGCCCTAGGGGTGGGGGTGGCAAGGGTGATGGATAACAGGTCCCCTATGAGTGGGGGTGGCATTAGGGATGGTCAACAGGTCCCTTATGGGTGGGGGTGGCAGGGGTGATGGGCAACAGGTCCCCTATGTGTGGGGGTGGAAGGGGTGATGGGCAACATAAGCCGTATGAGTGGGGGTAGCAGGGTTGATGGGCAACAGGTCCTCTATGAGTGGGGGTGGCAGAAGTTATGGGCAACATAAGCCATATGAGTGGGGGGGCATCAGTGATGGTTAACAGGTGGTCCCCTATGAGTGGGGGATGCAGGGGTGATGGGCAACATAAGCCCTATGGGTGGGGGTGGCAGGGGTGATATGCAACAGGTACCCTATGGGTGAGAGTGGCAGGGGTGATGGGCAACAGGTCCCCTATGGGTGGGGGTGGCAGTGGTGATGGGCAACAGGTCCCCTATGAGTGGGGGTGGCAGGGGTGATGTGCAACATAAGCCCTATGAGTGGGGTGGCAGGGGTGATGGGCAAGAGGTTCCCTATGAGTGGGGTGGCAGTGGTGATTGGCAACATAAGCCCTATGAGTGGGGGTGGCAGGGGTGATGGGCAAAATAAGCTCTGTGAGTGAGGGGCATTAGTGATGGTCAACAGGTCCCCTATGAGTGGGGGTGGCAGGGGTGATGGGCAACAGGTCCCTTATGGGTGGGGGTGGCATTAGAGATAGTCAGCAGGTCCCCTATGGGGGGGTGGCAGGGGTGATGGGCAACATAAGCCCTATGGGTGTGGGTGGCAGGGGTGATGGACAACAGGTCCCCTATGTGTGGTGGTGGCAGGGCTGAGGGGCAACATAAGCCCTATGAGTGGGGGTGGCAGGGTTGATGGGCAACAGATCCCCTATGAGTGGGGGTGGCAGGGGAGATGGGCAACATAAGCCATATGAGTGGGGGGGCATCAGTGCTGGTTAACAGGTGGTCCCCTATGAGTGGGGGGGCAGGGGTGATGGGCAACATAAGCCCTATGGGTGGGGGTGGCAGGGGTGATATGCAACAGGTACACGATGGGTGGGGGTGGCAGGGGTGATGGGCAACAGGTCCCCTATGGGTGGGGGTGGCAGTGGTGATGGGCAACAGGTCCCCTATGAGTGGGGGTGGCAGGGGTGATGTGCAACATAAGCCCTATGAGTGGGGTGGTAGGGGTGATGGGCAACAGGTTCCCTATGAGTGGGGTGGCAGTGGTGATTGGCAACATAAGCCCTATGAGTGGGGGTGGCAGGGGTGATGGGCAACATAAGCTCTGTGAGTGGGGGGCATTAGTTATGGTCAACAGGTCCCCTATGAGTGGGGGTGGCAGGGGTGATGGGCAACAGGTCCCTTATGGGTGGGGGTGGCATTAGAGATAGTCAGCAGTTCCCCTATGTGTGGGGTGGCAGTGGTGATTGGCAACATAAGCCCTATGAGTGGGGGTGGCAGGGGTGATGGGCAAAATAAGCTCTGTGAGTGAGGGGCATTAGTGATGGTCAACAGGTCCCCTATGAGTGGGGGTGGCAGGGGTGATGGGCAACAGGTCCCTTATGGGTGGGGGTGGCATTAGAGATAGTCAGCAGGTCCCCTATGGGGGGTGGCAGGGGTGATGGGCAACATAAGCCCTATGGGTGGGGGTGGCT
This sequence comes from Triturus cristatus, assembly GCF_964204655.1. Lineage (NCBI taxonomy): Eukaryota > Metazoa > Chordata > Amphibia > Caudata > Salamandridae > Triturus > Triturus cristatus. The sequence goes on from NC_140594.1 coordinate 464,462,803, forward strand.
GGGGTGATGGACAACAGGTCCCCTATGTGTGGGGGTGGCAGGGCTGAGGGGCAACATAAGCCCTATGAGTTGGGGGTGGCAGGGTTGATGGGCAACAGATCCCCTATGAGTGGGGGTGGCAGGGGTGATGGGCAACATAAGCCCTATGGTTGGGGTTGGCAGGGGTGATGGGCAACAGGTCCCCTATGAGGGGGGGTGGCATTAGTGATGGTCAACAGGTCCCCTATGGGTGGGAGTGGCAGGGGTGATGGACAACAGGTCCCCTATGTGTGGGGGTGGCAGGGCTGAGGGGCATCATAAGCCCTATGAGTGGGGGTGGCAGGGTTGATGGGCAACAGGTCCCCTATGAGTGGGGGTGGCAGGGGAGATGGGCAACATAAGCCATATGAGTGGGGGGGCATTAGTGATGGTTAACAGGTCCCCTATGGGTGGGGGTGGCAGGGGTGATGGGCAACATAAGCCCTATGGGTGGGGGTGGCAGGGGAATATGCAACAGGTCGCCTATTGGTGGGGGTGGAAGGGATGATGGGCAACAGGTCCCCTATGGGTGAGGGTGGAAGGGGTGATGGGCAACAGGTCCCCTATGAGTGGGGGTGACAGGGGTGATGGGCAACAGGTCCCCTATGAGTGGGGTGGCAGGGGTGATGGGCAACATAAGCCCTATGAGTGGGGGTGCAGGAGTGATGGTCAACAGGTCACCTATGAGTGGGGGTGGCAGGGGTGATGGGCAACATCAGCCCTATGAGTGGGGGTGGCAAGGGTTATGGGCAACAGGTCCCCGATGAGTGGGGGTGGCATTAGTGATGGTCAACAGGTCCCCTATGAGTGGAGGTTGCAGGGGTTATGGGCAACCTAAGCACTATGGGTGGGGGTGGCAGGTGTGGTGGGCAACAGGTCCTCTATGGGTGGGGGTGGCAGGGGTAATGGGCAACAGGTCCCCTATGAGTGGGGATGGCAGGGGTGGTGGGCAACAGGTCCTCTATGGGTGGGGGTGGCAGGGGTAATGGGCAACAGGTCCCCTATGAGTGGGGATGGCAGAGGTGATGTGCAACATAAGCCCTATGAGAGGGGTTGGCAGGGGTGATGGGCAACATAAGCCCTATGAGTGGGGGGGCAGGAGTGGTGGTCGACAGGTCCCCTATGAGTGGTGGTGGCAGGGGTGATGGGCAACATAAGCCCTATGAGTGGGGGTGGCAAGGGTGATGGGCAACTGGTCCCCTATGAGTGGGGGTGGAAGGGATGATGGGCAACAGGTCCCCTATGGGTGGGGGTGGAAGGGGTGATGGGCAACAGGTCCCCTATGAGTGAGGTTGACAGTGGTGATGGGCAACAGGTCCCCTATGAGTGGGGTGGCAGGGGTGATGGGGAAACATAAGCCCTATGAGTGGGGGGGCAGGAGTGATGGTCAACAGTTCCCCTATGAGTGGGGGTGGCAGGGGTGATGGGCAACAACAGCCCTATGAGTGGGGTGGCAGGGGTGATGGGCAACAGGTCCCCTATGAGTGGGGGTGGCATTAGAGATGGTCAACAGGTCCCCTACGGGTGGGGGTGGCAGGGTTGATGGGCAACATGAGCACTATGGGTGGGGGTGGCAGGGGTGATGGGCAACAGGTCCCCTATGAGTGGGGGTGGCAGAGGTGATGTGCAACATAAGCCCTATGAGAGAGGGTGGCAGGGGTTATGGGCAACAGGCTCCCTATTAGTGGGGGTGGCAGGGGTGATGGGCAACATAAGCCCTATGAGTGGGGGGGCAGGAGTGATGGTCGACAGGTCCCCTATGAGTAGGGGTGGCAGGGGGGATGGGCAACATCAGCCCTATGAGTGGGGGTGGCAGGGGTGATGGGCAACAGGTCCCCTATGAGTGGGGTGGCAGGGGTGATGGGGAAACATAAGCCCTATGAGTGGGGGGGCAGGAGTGATGGTCAACAGGTCCCCTATGAGTGGGGGTGGCAGGGGTGATGGGCAACATCAGCCCTATGAGTGGGGGTGGCAGGGGGTGATGGGCAACAGTTCCCCTATGAGTGGGGGTGGCATTAGTGATGGTCAACAGGTCCCCTACGGGTGGGGGTGGCAGGGTTGATGGGCAACATAAGCACTATGGGTGGGGGTGGCAGGGGTGATGGGCAATAGGTCCCCTGTGGGTGGGGGTGGCATTAGTGATGGTCAACAGGTCCCCTATGGGTGGGGGTGGCAGGGGTGATGGGCAACAGGTCCCCTATGAGGGGGGGTGGCATTAGTGATGGTCAACAGGTCCCCTATGGGTTGGGGTGGCAGGGGTGATGGACAACAGGTCCCCTATGTGTGGGGGTGGCAGGGCTGAGGGGCAACATAAGCCCTATGAGTGGGGGTGGCAGGGTTGATGGGCAACAGGTCCCCTATGAGTGGGGGTGGCAGGGGAGATGGGCAACATAAGCCATATGAGTGGGGGGGCATTAGTGATGGTTAACAGGTCCCCTATGGGTGGGGGTGGCAGGGGTGATGGGCAACATAAGCCCTATGGGTGGGGGTGGCAGGGGAATATGCAACAGGTCGCCTATTGGTGGGGGTGGAAGGGATGATGGGCAACAGGTCCCCTATGAGTGGGGGTGGCAGGGGTGATGGGCAACAGGTCCCTTATGGGTGGGGGTGGCATTAGAGATAGTCAGCAGGTCCCCTAAGGGGGGGTGGCAGGGGTGATGGGCAACATAAGCCCTATGGGTGGGGGTGGCAGGGGTGATGGACAACAGGTCCCCTATGTGTGGGGGTGGCAGGGCTGAGGGGCAACATAAGCCCTATGAGTGGGGGTGGCAGGGTTGATGGGCAACAGATCCCCTATGAGTGGGGGTGGCAGGGGTGATGGGCAACATAAGCCCTATGGGTGGGGTTGGAAGGGGTGATGGGCAATAGGTCCCCTATGAGGGGAGGTGGCATTAGTGATGGTCAACAGGTCCCCTATGGGTGGGGGTGGCAGGGGTGATGGACAACAGGTCCCCTATGTGTGGGGGTGGCAGGGATGAGGGGCAACATAAGCCCTATGAGTGGGGGTGGCAGGGTTGATGGGCAACAGGTCCCCTATGAGTGGGGGTGGCAGGGGAGATGGGCAACATAAGCCATATGAGTGGGGGGGCATTAGTGATGGTTAACAGGTCCCCTATGGGTGGGGGTGGCAGGGGTGATGGGCAACATAAGCCCTATGGGTGGGGGTGGCAGGGGAATATGCAACAGGGCGCCTATTGGTGGGGGTGGAAGGGATGATGGTCAACAGGTCCCCTATGGGTGAGGGTGGAAGGGGTGATGGGCAACAGGTCCCCTATGAGTGGGGGTGACAGGGGTGATGGGCAACAGGTCCCCTATGAGTGGGGTGGCAGGGGTGATGGGCAACATAAGCCCTATGAGTGGGGGGCAGGAGTGATGGTCAACAGGTCCCCTATGAGTGGGGGTGGCAGGGTTGATGGGCAACATCAGCCCTATGAGTGGGGGTGGCATGGGTGATGGGCAACAGGTCCCCTATGACTGGGGGTGGCATTAGTGATGGTCAACAGGTCCCCTATGAGTGGAGGTTGCAGGGGTTATGGGCAACCTAAGCACTATGGGTGGGGTGGCAGGGGTGGTGGGCAACAGGTCCTCTATGGGTGGGGGTGGCAGGGGTAATGGGCAACAGGTCCCCTACGAGTGGGGATGGCAGGGGTGGTGGGCAACAGGTCCTCTATGGGTGGGGGTGGCAGGGGTAATGGGCAACAGGTCCCCTATGAGTGGGGATGGCAGAGGTGATGTGCAACATAAGCCCTATGATAGGGGTTGGCAGGGGTGATGGGCAACATAAGCCCTATGAGTGGGGGGGCAGGAGTGATGGTCGACAGGTCCCCTATGGGTGGTGGTGGCAGGGGTGATGGGCAACATAAGCCCTATGAGTGGGGGTGGCAAGGGTGATGGGCAACTGATCCCCTATGAGTGGGGGTGGAAGGGATGATGGGCAACAGGTCCCCTATGGGTGGGGGTGGAAGGGGTGATGGGCAACAGGTCCCCTATGAGTGAGGGTGACAGGGGTGATGGGCAACAGGTCCCCTATGAGTGGGGTGGCAGGGGTGATGGGGAAACATAAGCCCTATGAGTGGGGGGGCAGGAGTGATGGTCAACAGGTCCCCTATGAGTGGGGGTGGCAGGGGTGATGGGCAACAGGTCCCCTATGAGTGGGGGTGGCATTAGTGATGGTCAACAGGTCCCCTACGGGTGGGGGTGGCAGGGTTGATGGGCAACATAAGCACTATGGGTGGGGGTGGCAGGGGTGATGGGCAACAGGTCCCCTATGAGTGGGGGTGGCAGAGGTGATGTGCAACATAAGCCCTATGAGAGGGGGTGGCAGGGGTTATGGGCAACAGGCTCCCTATTAGTGGGGGTGGCAGGGGTGATGGGCAACATAAGCCCTATGAGTGGGGGGGCAGGAGTGATGGTCGACAGGTCCCCTATGAGTGGGGGTGGCAGGGGTGATGGGCAACATCAGCCCTATGAGTGGGGGTGGCAGGGGTGATGGGCAACAGGTCCCCTATGAGTGGGGTGGCAGGGGTGATGGGGAAACATAAGCCCTATGAGTGGGGGGGCAGGAGTGATGGTCAACAGGTCCCCTATGAGTGGGGGTGGCAGGGGTGATGGGCAACATCAGCCCCATGAGTGGGGGTGGCAGGGGTGATGGGCAACAGGTCCCCTATGAGTGGGGGTGGCATTAGTGATGGTCAACAGGTCCCCTATGGGTGGGGGTGGCAGGGTTGATGGGCAACATAAGCACTATGGGTGGGGGTGGCAGGGGTGATGGGCAATAGGTCCCCTGTGGGTGGGGGTGGCATTAGTGATGGTCAACAGGTCCTCTATGGGTGGGGGTGGCAGGGGTGATGGGCAACATAAGCCCTAGTGTGGGGGTGGCAGGGGTGATGGGCAACTGGTCCCCTATGAGTGGGGGTGGCATTAGTGATGGTCAACAGGTCCCCTATGGGTGGGGGTGGCAGGGGTGATGGACAACAGGTCCCCTATGTGTGGGGGTGGCAGGGGTGATGGGCAACATAAGCCCTATGAGTGGGGCTGGCAGGGTTGATGGGCAACAGGTCCCCTATGAGTGGGGGTGGCAGGGGAGATGGGCAACATAAGCCATATGAGTGGGGGCATTAGTGATGGTTAACAGGTCCGCTATGAGTGGGGGTGGCAGGGGTAATGGGCAACGTAAGCGCCATGGGTGGGGGTGGCAGGGGTGATATGCAACAGGTCCCCTATGGGTGGGGGTGGCAGGGGTGATGGGCAACAGGTCCCCTGTGAGTGGGGGTGGCAGGAGTGATGTGCAACATAAGCCCTATGAGTGGGGGTGGCAGGGGTGATGGGCAACAGGTACCCTATGAGTGGGGTGGCAGGGGTGATGGGCAACATAAGCCCTATGAGTGGGGGGGCAGGAGTGATGGTCAAAAGGTCCTCTATGAGTGGGGGTGGCAGGGGTGATGGGCAACATCAGCCCTATGAGTGGTGGTGGCAGGGTTGATTGGGCAACAGGTCCCCTATGGGTGGGGGTGGCATTAGTGATGGTCAACAGGTCCCCTATGGGTGGAGGGGCCGGGGTGATGGGCAACATAAGCCCTATGGGTGGGGGTGGCAGGGGTGATGGGCAACAGGTCCCCTATGGGTGGGGGTGGCAGGTGTGATGGGCAACATAAGCCCTATGAGTGGTGGTGGCAGGGGCAATGGGCAACAGGTCCCCTATGGGTGGGGATGGCAGGGGTGATGGGCAACAGGTCCCCTATGGGTGGGGGTGGCAAGAGTGATGTTCAACATAAGCCCTATGAGTGGGGGTGGCAGGGGTGATGGGCAACAGGTCCTGTTGGACCCGGCCTCGTGGCGTGGCCCATTCAGACCCGTAGCGACACCAGACTAACCTCTACACCCCACACGACCCTGACTCACGTAGCCTACCCAACCCAGAACCTGGGGTTACCCACGTCCTCCCCTCCATCTTCCCGACACCGGGCACCCTTCCCCTTCCATCGGCCTCACGGCCTCCAGTGACCCTGCCCAGCATCCCAGATGGCCGCCCTCGACCGAAGCGCAACCCCGGCCTAGCCGCGCCATACCAGCTGGGGGGAGAGAGAGCTCCTGGTGAGCAGGAGAGGGAGGAGTAGTTTCATTCACACCTGGCCTCCTCCCAAGAGATAGTTTTGATCGCCCCTCCGGCCACCCTGAGAGTTGGCTCCATGCCTGCTGCGTGTCTGGGATCCCTCCCGAACCCACTTTGAAAGGATCAAAGGGCCGCGTGGCAGGAACCCCCAACAAACGGCCCCCAGGCACCAAGACCCCTGCCCGTGAGGACTCCGGACATCAAAGAGGAGTCGACCTATAACAAGGGGCGCCCTGGGACCCTCGGCAGTGGAATCCTGGAACAGAACAAGCCCTGCTGACGTGGTCGCGGCTGAAGAACATCCTCCCAAAATCCGACGGAACTCTTGGAACCTCGGTGAGCCCTGCAGACAGCGTCGCGGCTCCCCCTGGCAGAGACGGACTTCTGCCTAAAAAAATCCGAGCCCTGCTGACGTGGTCGCAGCTCACCTTGCACCCTAGAGAACTCTGAGCCCTGCTGAGTGATTCACGGCTCCTGAAAGATTGTCCGACCTCCGACACCCGGACTCGAGCCCTGCAGATTTGGGACCCACTCAAGAGACATTCCGGTCCGGCTGGGCCCCAAGATCGTCTCGTATCTCCCGGCTCGAGGATTGAGAGCCGTGCGCCGGATACGCTCCCGCATTGACCCAGAGCCTAAGACTGTCCCGCTACCCCTACCCCAACTGAGACTTTGTGAGCCCTTGCTCTACTTGTACATACGCCTCTGCGGATCATAAAGATCCTGATATCTCTAGATAAAGCATACGTACTCCAGAATCTACGGTGTGGTGTCTCTGTGTGGCCTGGTACTAAATCAGCTTGTACGATCCTAAGTACGAGACCCAGCCCTGATGGGGTCTCCGGCCAGTGCTCGGCTACTTCTCCCGGAAGGGTGAGGCGCAGGGGGGTCAGGTACCTATTCTGCCTGTCCCGGAGGCTAGCCTTTCTAACAGGTCCCCTATGAGTGGGGTGGCAGGGGTGATGGGCAACATAAGCCCTATGAGTGTGGGGGCAGGAGTGATGGTCAACAGGTCAACTATGAGTGGGGGTGGCAGGGGTGATGGGCAACATCAGCCCTATGAGTGGGGGTGGCAGGGGTGATGGACAACAGGTCCCCTATGGGTAGGGGTGGCATTAGTGATGGTCAACAGGTCCCCTATGGGTGGGGGTGGCCAGGGTGATGGGCAACATAAGCCCTATGGGTGGAGGTGGCAGGGGTGATGGGCAACAGGTTCCTTATGGGTGGGGGTGGCAGGGGAGATGGGCAACATAAGCCCTATGAGTGGGGGTGGCAGGGGTGATGGGCAACATACGCCCTATGAGTGGGGGGCCATTAGTGATGGTCAACAGGTCCCCTATGAGTGGTGGTGGCAGGGGTGATGGGCAACAGGTCCCCTATGGGTGGGGGTGGCATTAGTGATTGTCAGCAGGTCCCCTATGGGTGGGGGTGGCCAGGGTGATGGGCAACATAAGCCCTATGGGTGGAGGTGGCAGGGGTGATGGGCAACAGGTTCCTTATGGGTGGGGGTGGCAGGGGAGATGGGCAACATAAGCCCTATGAGTGGGGGTGGCAGGGGTGATGGGCAACATACGCCCTATGAGTGGGGGGCCATTAGTGATGGTCAACAGGTCCCCTATGAGTGGTGGTGGCAGGGGTGATGGGCAACAGGTCCCCTATGGGTCGGGGTGGCATTAGTGATGGTCAGCAGGTCCCCTACGCGTGGGGGTGGCAGGGGTGATGGGCAACTTAAGCCCTAGGGTGGGGGTGGCAGGGGTGATGGTTAACTGGTCCCCTATGAATGGGGGTGGAAGGGATGATGGGCAACAGGTCCCCTATGGGTGGGGGTGGAAGGGGTGATGGGCAACAGGTCCCCTATGAGTGAGGGTGATAGGGGTGATGGGCAACAGATCCCCTATGAGTGGGGTGGCAGGGGTGATGGGCAACATAAGCCCTATGAGTGGGGGGGCAGGAGTGATGGTCAACAGGACCCCTATGAGTGGGGGTGGCAGGGGTGATGGGCAACATCAGCCCTATGAGTGGGGGTGGCAGGGTGATGGGCAACAGGTTCCCTATGAGTGGGGGTGGCATTAGCGATGGTCAACAGGTCCCCTATGAGTGGAGGTTGCAGGGGTGATGGGCAACATAAGCACTATGGGTGGGGGTGGCAGGGGTGGTGGGCAACAGGTCCTCTATGGGTGTGGGTGGCAGGGGTGATGAGCAACAGGTCCCCTATGAGTGGGGGTGGCAGAGGTGATGTGCAACATAAGCCCTATGAGAGGGGGTGGTAGGGGTGATGGGCAACAGGTCCCCTATTAGTGGGGGTGGCAGGGGTGATGGGCAACATTAGCCCTATGAGTGGGGGGCCAGGAGGGATGGTTGACAGGCCCCCTATGAGTGGTGGTGGCAGAGGTGATGGGCAACATAAGCCCTATGAGTGGGGGTGGCAAGGTTGATGGGCAATAGGTCCCCTGTGGTGGGGGTGGCATTAGTGATGGTCAACAGGTCCCCTATGGGTGGGGGTGGCAGGGGTGATGGGCAACATAAGCCCTAGGGTGGGGGTGGCAGGGGTGATGGGCAACTGGTCCCCTATGAGTGGGGGTGGCATTAGTGATGGTCAACAGGTCCCCTATAGGTGGGGGTGGCAGGGGTGATGGACAACAGGTCCCCTATGTGTGTGGGTGGCAGGGGTGATGGGCAACATAAGCCCTATGAGTGGGGGTGGCAGAGTTGATGGGCAACAGGTCCCCTATGAGTGGGGGTGGCAGGGGAGATCGGCAACATAAGCCATATGAGTGGGGGCATTAGTGATGGTTAACAGGTCCCCTATGAGTGGGGGTGGCAGGGGTGATGGGCAACATAAGCCCTATGGGTGGGGGTGGCAGGGGTGATATGCAACAGGTCCTCTATGGCGGGGGTGGCAGGAGTGATGGGCAACAGGTCCCCTATGAGTGGGGTGGCAGAGGTGATGTGCAACATAAGCCCTATGAGAGGGTGTGGCAGGGGTGATGGGCAACAGGTCCCCTATCAGTGGGGGTGGCAGGGGTGATGGGCAACATTAGCCCTATGATAGGGGGGCCAGGAGTGATGGTCGACAGGTCCCCTATGAGTGGTGGTGGCAGGGGTGATGGACAACATAAGCCCTATGAGTGGGGGTGGCAAGGGTGATGGGCAATAGGTCCCCTGTGGGTGGGGGTGGCATTAGTGATGGTCAACAGGTCCCCTATGGGTGGGAGTGGCAGGGGTGATGGGCAACATAAGCCCTAGGGTGGGGGTGGCAGGGGTGATAAGCAACTGGTCCCCTATGAGTGGGGGTGGCATTAGTGATGGTCAACAGGTCCCCTATGGGTAGGGGTGGCAGGGGTGATGGACAACAGGTCCCCTATGTGTGGGGGTGGCAGGGGTGATGGGCAACATAAGCCCTATGGGTGGGGGTGGCAGGGGTGATATGCAACAGGTCCCCTATGGGTGGGGGTGGCAGGGGTGATGGGCAACAGGTCCCCTATGAGTGGGGGTGGCAAGAGTGATGAGCAAAATAAGCCCTATGAGTGGGGGTGGCAGGGGTGATGGGCAACAGGTAACCTATGAGTGGGGTGGCAGGGGTGATGGGCAACATAAGCCCTATGAGTGGGGGGGCAGGAGTGATGGTCAACAGGTCCCCTATGAGTGGCGGTTGCAGGGGTGATGGGCAACATAAGCACTATGGGGGGGTGGCAGGGGTGATGGGCAACGGGTCCTCTATGGGTGGGGGTGGTAGGGGTGATGGGCAACAGGTCTCCTATGAGTGAGGGTGGCAGAGGTGATGTTGTTGCAGGGATTCTGCTTATGCACAGAACTATGCGCAGGAAACCAGGACCTCAGAGAATTGTGGTGTACCAGAAACTCCCCTCAGAACTAAGAACCCCTATCCGACTAACTTAGTGTCACATTCGTTATCCGAGATTTAGCTCGGCGGTCCCAATGTATAGACAACCCAGAACAAGCGACTTAGATACTCTCAGGAGTGGTGGGAATCCGAAGTACCCGTTGGTAGCTATATATCTGTCCACAACAGAATAACAAAGACACGGTAAAGTTTAATGAGTTTATTTTATAAACCTCGTGTCCTAAAATGCAGTACTTTGGCTAACACAAGCAGACAAATGGTTAGGATCAGCACCATCAGCATTGTTACAATACCATAGAAAATGAAAGGAGCAATCATAATAATAATAACAGTGGAAAGTAACCACCCTCCTTTCTCTAGCAACTAATAAGATATTATTAGACTAATAGAAGGTCTCTTAGGATTGCATGGGGGACCCCATACCTTATAGATCAGCTTAGTGGAATCACATCACAGGATCAGCTAGGCTCTCTCCTGCAACAGCTCTTCGTTTCGAATGTAACAGAAAACATGCTGCTCTGTAATATTAAAGGGCTCGTCTTTCAGGTATTGGCAGCTGTATGTATGTTATGGCTAAGAAGTGGTACGATCAACCTGAACACAACAACCTGCCCCGTCTAGTGACCCAGACTCGTTCCTTACACGGTGTACAGACCAAGGTCACTGCTCGCTGTTAAAGATGTTAAACAACAGACGGTTCTCATGTGAAGCAAATTCGAGTCAGCAGTTCTCGCATGAATAACATGTAACAACAGTGTCGCGTGCAAAAGCAGCAGAAGCGGCAAGCTGGCTTTCTAACAGCCATCGAGGTTATGCTAACTTAGCGTTGTACATAGGGCGTGGTTAACCCACACTACAATGTGCAACATAAGCCCTATGAGAGGGGGTGGCAGGGGTGATGGGCAACAGGGCCCCTATTAGTGGGGGTGGTAGGGGTGATGGGCAATATAAGACCTATGAGTGGGGGACAGGAGTGATGGTCGACAGGTCCCCTATGAGTGGTGGTGGCAGGGGTGATGGGCAACATAAGCCCTATGAGTGGGGGTGGCAAGGGTGATGGGCAACAGGTCCCCTGTGGGTGGGGGTGGCATTAGTGATGGTCAACAGGTCCCCTATGGGTGGGGGTGGCAGGGGTGATGGGCAACATAAGACCTATGGGTGGGGGTGGCAGGGGTGATGGGCAACAGGTCCCCTATGAGTAGGGGTGACATTAGTGATGGTCAACAGGTCCCCTATGGGTAGGGGTGGCAGGGGTGATGGGCAACATAAGACCTATGGGTGGGGGTGGCAGGGGTGATGGGCAACATAAGCCCTATGAGTGGGGGTGGCAGGATTGATGGGCAACAGGTGCCCTATGAGTTGGGGTGGCAGGGGTGATGGGCAACATAAGTACTATGGGTGGGGGTGGCAGGGGTGATGGTTAACAGGTCCCCTATGGGTGGGGTGGCAGGGGTGATGGGCAACATAAGCCCTATGGGTGGGTGTGGCAGGGGTGATATGCAACAGGTCCCCTATGGGTGGGGGTGGCAGGGGTGATGGGCAACAGGTCCCCTATGGGTGGGGCTGGAAGGGGTGATGGGCAACAGGTCCCCTATGAGTGGGGGTGGCAGGGGTGATGTGCAACATAAGCCCTATGATTGGGGGTGGCAGGGGTGATGGCAACAGGTCCCCTATGAGTGGGATGTGCAACACAAGGTGGTAATCATGCATTGATGAGCATGCAATGAACACTTACAACAAAGGATCATTACATGTCTGTAAATCAGCCATGCTTTCACCAACAGTTTCACCATTCACTGGAATCTATCTGCCTGTTTACCAATGTAAGTTTATGCACAACAGAGACTGCACATTTTTTTCTTGTATCTCCTGTGCAATGGTGTTAGCTTTGAACTGTACAACATAGACAACTATTAATGTTTAGGGTGATTTGACATGTGATGTCTTTATGGTGAATATTTCTTAGTCAAAGAAAAACAAGGCTGAACAGGCAATTCTGTCACTCTAACATTTACATGTTAGTCAACATGCGAGTGGACTGGTATCTAAACTGGATGGGCTGGCACTATCTAAACATAGCTATACAGGTTATCTATGAGATAGACGACCTCCTTGAGAAACTGGCATTATGTTTTTCAACTTAGGGCTGATGTTGGTTTTCACTTTAGGCCTTTAAATAACCACTGTTAAAAGTAAAAGGTGTCAAATAAAGAACTGCGTAGCAAAGGTGGGTAAAGTCCTTGACAATGTTAACCTTTTTCATATTTACTATACTGGTTAAGTATTTGAATTAACATGAATTTATTAACATATTAATTCATCCTTTGTCCATTTTGACTCCATTCCTTTTCAGTGGACAGTGCTGGTGAAGCAAGGGGAAAGAAACACCCAGATCAAAGATTGACAAACTCCTTAGCTGCTACACATGGGCAATGACTAATGAAGTAGTGTCCATCCGATGAATGGTCTCCATCAGCCAAATTTAGAACTAACCAAATGCCCAGGTGCCCCTTTGCACATTGAAAGGAACCATGGTGGTTCCTTTCAATGTATTTTAAATTTGGTGGTTGACCGCTGTAAGTTTTGACAGCCAACCACCAAACATTTGCAAAGTTTTTGTTTTTCAGAAACAAACTCACTGAGCTGGAGTTTGTTTCTTAAAAACAAAACAAATAATGACCCACGCACCCTGGGAGCATTCATGTCTTTTTAGTTATACATTTAATTTTTACTTCATCAACTGACTTTATTTAAGGTATTTTTGCTATCTTTTTGATGTTTTTATGTTGTACAATTTCTACTCATTAATATATTTTCACTTATACATCCTCACATAGAAATGGCCCAGAATTTTTCCAACACGTCCTTCTCATTTACCTGACCCTCTCCAAGTTGACATTTCCTACCTGAACTCAGGCAGTATTTTTTTTCATTTGCTCCTGAACTTGGACTGTCCCCTACTTAAAACACATTGTTTCAAAAACTACCAATTACATTAATGGAAATCAATACCTTGGATGTGTAGAAGATAATTTGTCTTAACTAGATGGCTATGTATGTTGATGTATGCAATTGCATTGCATTACTGAGAAAGGCAAGTCTACCCAGCGCCTTGAGACCCTCACAGGCGAGTTGCACGCTTCACAGTTTCCTGATTGATTGAAATGCAGAAACTTCATGTTGCTACTTACATATAAAACACGAACAAGTGGTTGTTTGGTGCAATTGCCATTTATCTATAAAGGTCCTCAAAAGTAAGAGTTCAATAAGATTCATGAATGCTGCAAAAACGTTGAGAGAAAAATATTGGTAATCAACTGTGATATTGGGTGCAAAGTTTAAGGATTTGGGGATTGATATTTACATCGATTGGTCCTGGCAGACTGAATATAATTTGTGGCATATGGTGGCACTCATGGCAAAATCTTGTGCTGGTTTACTGGAGGCAATTGTTAGCATGACAGTCTTGTGGAGGGTATTTTTGGCATAATGGTCACACATTGTAAACTACTTGCACTGGCATACTAGATGTAATTCTTTTAACATGGGGTGCTATATGCTGGAGATGGCATAGCTGAGGAAATTCTGGAAAAATGTTGGTGCTAGCATATTGGATGTCTTTCTTAGCACAAGGGAGTTTTACTGTGGCATATGGGAGGGTCACCCATAACAAAATGCTTGCCCTGGTACAATGAAGATAAATTGTGGCATATGGCGCACCTACAGGACATTTTGAAAAATAATGGGTCACATCCTGGGAAGCATCAAGTTTAGTTGGCTTGGAACAGCATAAAGGGCTTTATTATTTAATGAGTGACCTTCAGCGCCAAAGGCTTTCAAGCAAATCTATGTGAACATTATGCTTAAAAATGTACAATCTGACCCATTTTTCCAAACTTTTCTAAGAGGGAGAATACCCACCCCCACCAAACTCTCATGGAAGAGGACAAACTCATTTGCTTCAGTCGCATGCTCCATTTCAGGGCAAGTAATATGCCCAGCCACTTCTAGCAATCATATCAGCACCCGAACATTGGTGGTATCTAAAAAAGACATTTGTCTATGGTGTGTCATTATATGAATTATACAGCAATTATGGAACTTCAGTGATGTCAATATCATATCATTAGGGTTAAAATCACATGGCCTCATTTTCTAGGGGGATTCAGAGTAAAGATTATAGAAAATTCAGATTCATAGATCATATGATATCACTTCCTGTGATGTCATTAAGGTCAAAGGGTGTGTGATGCCACTTCTGCTAAACCTGGCGCTTTGGTGAATCAATGTCCATGGGAAGAGTGCTAAATATCAGCTTCCAGGAAGTTCGTTGATGTCATCTAAAGTGTTGGCCACCGTGTCGGTATCAGATTCTCTTGTAGCACTGCAGCTGAAAAGAGATACATATGCAGTACAATGAGACATTCTAACACATAAGGGCTGATTACGATGTCGTTCGGAAACTGTTCCGAACGAATCAGTCTTAGAATAATTTCCGTACTAATTGGGTCCTGTGAGTCCGAATGACCGATTACGATACTTCCCAAAATCGTTTGGTCAGACTTGCATTGACTTCAATAGGAGCCTATTTTTCGAACGAGAACCTAGGCTCCCATTAAAAAAAGGGGTGGTTGGGGAAAACCTTGCACCCTGTCACGGCACCACATGGTTCCTGCCACATTGTGCATGGTTGGGAAGAGGGGTCTCTAGGGTTCACCCACGGGTCCTAATCAGATGCCTTCGGGTGAAGGGGCGCCCACAACATGCAACCAAGGCAGATTCCAACAGCTGTTTCATGTCGGGCAGACTGAATCGGAACGACTGTCAGAATCGGTCATCATAATTTCTTGTTCGGAAACCTCTGGGCTAAGTTTGCACTTTAGAAGTCTAATATTCATTCATTCATTCATTCAGTCATGCATTCATTCATTATTGTGCCAAGAGATCATGCTTTGGAGAAAGGACAAGAAATATTTTTTTAAGAATTGTGTTTCACTATCATCATAGGCTGTATTATGGAGATGCAGGTGATGATTTCTGAAGGCTGTTTAGGAGTTCATTTTCAAATAGACTTGGGTGTCTTCTGCATGATGGAGAAACAAGACACCACAGTTCTGAATTTGTAAATCTAGTGGCTCAGAGTCTAGGATAAAATGTGTGGATGCCCAAACAGATCTTTGAGGTTCCAGTTCCAATTAGAGAAGGTGTTAGTTTGTGGTTCGATTGTTATTCTCAGCTTGTAAGAAGTGGTTGGTAAGGTAAGAACTGATCCAACAACAAGGACCTGGCATTGATAGGCACTTTCATCAAATTGTGTGTATGAATACGTAGGATTACTTATAGGGCGATATATTTATCTATTCCTCAAATCAGTAGTTCTTATCATGAGCTCTGACCTAATCCCCCTTGCCTTACTAAATAGTTTTTTTTTTAATTCCCACAGTATGGAGAAGTACCAGTCAGCGGGCAGTTCACTTAACCAACACCAATCAACACATGGATGTGTGTATATCACAAAGATAGAAAGGTGCAGAAAAGTGTAGGGAAATGAGAAAGTATCTCACGTGCGCACCACCGGAGGAGCTACTGGCAGGTTCTCACCAGCTTGCCCACGTACTTATCATCATCGATAACTTTCTCATATAAAGTGAAAAAGTGTCCAGTGTGGAAAAGGTGTGAAAAATTAGAAAAGAAAAGCAAGACCCCCAGGAAAAGAGAGACACAAGAGGTCTCGAATAAAATGGGCACAACTCAGAGACGTACTCCTAACTTTTTATTCCACAGCGTGAGTTGGCCCAATGTTAAAAACACAGCATGTTGTTAACCACTTTGAGGATGGCCAACATGTTTCATTGCCTTTTCAAAAGTAACGGCAAATTCCTCAGGGCAACCAAGGTCAGCGATCACCTCCCTGGACCTTTGTACATCAAAGAAGAGTGACTGACAAACATACAAATAAAAAACAACAGCGACTGGTAAATCATGAGAAACACCACCCTTTTCTATCTGTTCATTCAGAACAGGTAGTCATGCAAACATGGACTTTACTACAATAGTAGCCACAAGTCCTATAGTTACGGTAAATATTTACCTAGTGAGAACCATGGGCCCACATACCAGCTCTCACTTATTTACGGGGGGTGTGTTATTTACTCTTTTCTCCCCTTCGGTAAGCACCTCTGTTGCTCATACCTTCATCTGTGGAAACAGATATATAAAACTCCACTCATGACTGTGTAAAGTTATGGTTCTATTCATACAGGTTTGGATTATACAATTCTCCCCAGTCATGAATCCATACTTCATGTCTCGAAATGCAATCACACGTAGTTAACACAATAAGTCTCACACCGAATTTGAGCCTTTTACAAGCTCCATCAGACCCATTGACCCCGGTATTAAAAACAATGTTTTTGCGTTCTCCTTTTATTCATGAGTAACTATGATCCGTCTCTTTTTATCACCGTTTTCATTCACACTACGTCGTACTGAAAAATGCCCGATCGTGAAGAATACAACACACTCGCTAATTAGCGAATACATACTTGAAACACTTTTCACACTTACATGTGCCATTAGGATTCTTTACTGCTCATATTCACTCACAGTTCCATCAAGAGCAACAAATCTCGCAGCATACTCTCACCGTATAACATGTAACTGCGCGTGGTCAATCGTCCCAGCATTTTGCCGGGCTGCGTGTGTCCTCAATTTAAAACAGAACGCGGCCCTCCTCCTTCCACATCACGTCACTGCGGCGGTCACATGACCACCGTTCAGGATTTTCAACAGTGCGTCAGCTAACGCCTTGCTAACGATGTGGCCATCTTAGACTGTACAGCTCCAAATACAGATATGGTGTGCCCGTAACACAACCCATTATGAAATATGCCATGTGCCATTTGGAATTTCGGCATACCGGGTTTGCAGAATACAAAAATTGTTATACACTATGTCCACCTTTGATGTTATTGAGTTGACCCTCCCACACATGTCAAGGGCACTAAAGACCATTAAGGTATACCCTGCTGCTCTCACCATGCAATCTATGACAATTCAACAATGATGGTGCATATTGTTTAGCTCAGGATCACATAACTGTTCATCAATGTGGCCCCCCTAAATTGCAGCCAACAGAAAAATGAGCAACCACTCTACAAGAGGGCCCAAAGCGTTTAGCTGACGACATTCACGAACACATTGAACCGGCCCACCAGAACTGGTGGCCGTAGGCAAGACATTTAAAAATTATGATTAATAAAAAACTTTGCGTCTTCATTAGACCCTACCTAAGTGTTCACATTAGAGACGGGTGGAGCTCAAACAGACCCAACATTATTGTCCAAAAAGGTGCTACGCTCCACAAAATTCTAATCACTGTCTACTGATCTTATTCCACTCGATTTGGTCATTAAGGCCAATTTGATCCGCCTTCTCAGAACAGATCCAGCGTGCCTCTTTCATAGCAAGTATTTTTTCAATGTTGTTGGAATCACCCAATACCTTCTCCAAAACCACCCATTTCACTGCTCTGTGGTTGTGTTGTTTTTCTCGGTAATGATGGACCAATCTAGTGGTCAACTTTCCATTTTTAATGGTACTGAGATGCTCTTGCACCCTGGCTTTAATTGTTCTGGTTGTGAGACCGATATAATGCAGCCCACAATGGCATGTTATTCTATAGATAACGTTCACAGAGTTGCAATTGCTGAACCTATTAAGGTACCATGTTCATCTGTTTTGCGGATGCACACTCATGGTTTTCTCTGTCAACTCACACACTGAGCACCCCCCACAAGGGTAGTGTCCAGATGGAATAGAGGTATTTACCGTTCGCTGCATATGCCTCGTATGGACAAACCTGTCCTTTAAATTCTGGGTACGCTTAAAAGCGAACCTTGGTTGCGGAATCTGATAATCATTGGTCGACAGCAGGGACCAATGCTTCCTTATTGCCTGGCGGATCTTTGTAGACAGGGGATCATAAGTCAGTACAACTGGCAAACAGTCATTAAATTCTCTAGTGTTCCTTTCAAGTATAGCCTCTCGTGGAGTGTTATGCGCCCTCTTACGGGCTCTGTTGACAATCCTCCTAGGATAAGAACGTTGCACCAGTCTTTCAGTGAGGCTCTCAGATTGTTGCAGATAAACAACAGTGGAGGAGCAATTCCTTCGATATCGAAGAAATTGCCCCACCGGGAAGTTGTCCCTCAAAGCTCTAGGGTGAAAAGATTGGTAATGCAACAAAGAATTCTTGTCTGTCGGTTTCTGGTGCACACTTGAAGTGAGTTTGTTGTTATTAACTCCAATGTCCAGATCAAGATATGTTGCTTTTGCATTACTTATGCTCCATGTAAACTTTAAGCAGTCATCACGACCATTCAGCCACTCCAAAAATCTACGGAGATGGCTCTCAGGACCTGACCATACACACAAGACATCATCAATATACCTCTTCCAGAGGCAAATATGACTCTGGAAGGAGTTAGATTCATGGTACAGATGATGTACTTCAAACTGGCCTACATAGATGCAGGCCAGACTGGGCGCAAACGTTGCGCCCATTGATGTACCGGATGTCTGCAAAAAAAGCTCATTCTTATAGCAGAAATAATTGCGGGTCAAGGCAATCTGGATACACTGCATCACAAAGGACTGTGCAGAGCAGTGAAATAGGTGGTTTTGGAGAAGGTAATGGGTGATTCCAACAACATTGAAAAAATACTTGCTATGAAAGAGGCACGCTTCACACATTAATTAGTTTGTAGCATTTTGTAGTACGTGAGTACTACTAATGCAGTTTGTGATTTGGCCTCTATTAATGAATTAATTAGGATTTGATTAGCATTGCTAATCACTCCAGACAGAATAGAGCAACTGGTATGCTGCTGCTGTCAGTTCATGTCTTGAGTCCCTTTCTGAATTCCGTGAGCAAGGATGCTGTTCAGAGGTGGAGGTCATTCCAAGACTTGGTGGCAAAGTGGGAGAAGGAGCAACCTTAACTCTGGCTCTGAAGGATGGGAAGAGTGTGTGTGAGGGTGGCAGAGCACGGGTGTCTGGAGAATTGGTAAAAGGTTCAGGCGGTGGTTGATGTTTGCAGGTCCTTGATCGTGGAGAGCTTTGTAGGCACGTGGCAGCACCTTGAACTGGCATCTTTTCTGGATGGGGAGTCCAAGTAGGTTCTTGAGGTGGGCGATAATATGAGTCCTTTTGGTGAGGTCAAGGATGAGTCTTGCTGCAGAGCTCTGAATGGTCTGTAATCCTCTCAGGAGTTGGTGGAGATTTCTGCATTGTGTATATTGCCACATCGAGTCAGCTGGTTAATAGAGCCTGTGTTATGGTTTTCCTGGTGTTGGCAGTGAGCCATCAGAATAACTTTCAGAGCATGTGAGGAAACTGAGTTGAACTGGTGTTTCATGGTGTATTTGCCATCTAGGATGATGCTGAGGTTGCATGCATGATGTGTCGGTGAGGGGAGTGTCCAAGTTCTGGGGGCCAACAGGTGTCACTCCATGGGGAGGTGTTATTTCCGAAGATCAGTATTTCGATCTTGTCTATGTTGAGCTTCAGGCAGTTGGTCTTCATCAAGTCAGCAACACTCTTCATGCAGGTGTGGAGGTTGGTCGTGGTAGTGGAGGGATCTTCTGAGGGTGAGAAGATGAGCTGGTTGTCATCTGCTTAGGAGATGATGTTGATGCCATGGGTTCTGATGAGGCTGGCCAGGGGCATCATGCAGGTGTTGAACAGAGTGGGAATGATGGATGCTCCATGCGGGATACAGCGGATAATGCTCTTGAGTTCTGACGTGAAGGGAGGTAGGTGGATTCTATGGGGGAATCCTGTGAGGAAGGATGCGCTCCATCTGAGGTTGCTTCTCTGGATCCCGAGGTGGTGGAGCCTCCTGATGAGAGTGTGGTGGGATACTATGTCAAATGCTGCTGAGAGGTCGAGGAGGATCATTGCTGCTATGTCGTCACAGTCAAGGAGGGTTCTGATATCGTCGGTGGCGGTGATCAGGGCAGTCTCGGTGCTGTGGTTGGTACAGAAGCCAGTTTTGGATGTGTCATAAAGGTGTTTGTTTTCGAGGTGTTCAGTGAGTTGTTGGTAAATGGTTTTCTCGAGGACATTTGTGGGGGAGGTAGAGTAGTGTTTGAGTTTGCTGGGGTCAGCTGAGGATTTTTCAGGAGGAATCTGACTTCAGCATTTTTCCATTTGCTCAAAGAAAGTGGCCGTGGAGATGAATGGATTGAGGATTGGGGTGTATTTGATGCTTATTTACTTGCTCCTGACGTCGAAGAATTGGTGGGGACAGGGGTCCGCACTTGCCCCTGAGTGGATGGAGATCATGTTGGCCATGGTGTCCTGTGCAGTGATTTGTTTCCAAGCTGTGAGCTGGGGAATGTTAGTGGTATCTGTTTTCATGGTTAGGGCTTGGAGGTCTGTGGGTCGGGATTCAAAGTTGCTGTAGTTGGTTGGATATCTTGGTGTGGAAGTAGTCTGACAGGGTGTTGCATAGCTACTGGGATGGGGGAATTGTTTTTTCTGTGACTGATAGGCTGGCAACTCTCTAACGATGTTGAAGAGTCCCTTATTGTTGTTGGAGCTGCCTTTGATTCAGTCTGCCAGGGTGCGTTTTTTGTGTGACTTTGAGGAGTCAATTGTATCTGTTGAGGACTGCTTTGAAGGTGGATCAGTCCATGCGGTATTTGTTTCCAGTGGCACTGCCCACTCAAGAAAAAGTATTCCTTACTAAGAGTTCAGTCCACACAGGTCCAAATCACTTGAGACTATGTGGTCTGCCCCGTTAAGCACTCTAGCATTCCCAGTTATCTGGAAACCCAACAGGAGGCAGAAACGTCCTCAGAATTAAAATGATATTTTTCCTAACCACACTTCCCAGACAAAACAAATAGCCCCAAGCAGAGAACAGATTGACTATAACAGACATTGGCCTCAATATCTATGATGCAACAGTTTTGTAACTTAACTAGTTTACAACCAGCTAATAGAGGGAATACAATTGCAAGTCACCAGTACTAAGTGTCTGGTGCCACACAATCTTGCAGAACAAGAAGTAACGGTTTTATTCCAGTATATTCATAAGAAAAATACTGTCTGACATATCGCAGCCTAAAAAAGAGCTACAAAAATATCACTCCATTGGGTGCAGATTTTCTACCATTAAATCTCAAGTTAATGATTTATGGTATGCACATTCACATTTTTCACGTCTTTGATAGTTATGATTCCCTCTAACATGCTAGCTACTCTTGTACCTCAGGCTACTAGTAGGACACTTCGATGTATTACCAATGTTTACACATCTATGCAGAACTGTGCTTAATTTACGCATTCGTATAACTCTCAACTTACCCCCCTTGGCTCTCACCTTTGGGGTGAGGGTGTCTTACACAAACTCACCTGCCATCTTAGCTTCTTTAACCAGATTGGTGATGGGTGTAATTACTTATTTTCTGTACAATGCTTCATGCTACAATTTTCCCATCTATGGTTCTCAATGTATGACCTTCGGGAGGCTGAATGGGCTTTGCCAGGATTCAGACTGGTGATCTGCCTACCTTCTTAGAGGCACTGACTTTCAACTCATTGAGCGACTTCTACAGAATGTTGACCATAGATTCAAGACTGGGACAAGAGTGCGGCACTACAGAGCCCATGGATAAAACTAAATTGCTTTGTTAAATACAGCATGCAGTTGAATCAATGTCTAGCCTGTGTAAATTAAAATTACTTATTCAAATATACGATGGGTAGATAAAACATAATGCTTTATTAAAAAAAAAAAAGGGATTCTTCCATTAAAATTGAGACTCCCCGCCCAAAATGTCCCAAAAGAGAGGGGTATTAATGCTTGTAACACTACGCATTCATAAGTAGTAACTCCTCATTTAAGTTGCTGTTGCGTGAACTGCAAGAAAATTAATTAGGTGTGTGATTGTGTTCCCTGCAAACCTTATCCACTTTAATAAAACATTTCTTCGATTGGGTCTGCACAACAGTGTTTGCCTGTAGATAAGTAGTAAAATACATTCATAAACTCTTCACGAATAAAAAAGATCTCTTACCCTCTGTCCTGTGCCTCCTTTAGGTCGCCAGCATCAATGGCGTTGCTTCCGGCCTCCTCCTGTGCACGTGGCAGAGCCTTCGAGAATATTTCATTTCCGATTGCGCGGGAGAAATGGAGCGAAGACAAAGCGAGGTTTGGAAACGCGGCATTACACAACAGGCTCCGAGTAAATAAGTCAGTCGGAGCCTTTTCGACGTTTTAATATAGGGAAAGTGGAAGCAAGGGGGGGAGGTATGATGACAGATTACAGAGAAGGGCCTTGATTGAAACAAGCGAGCCATGAATGAGCGTTTCAGGGGCGGCAGTGGCGAACGATGCTGTGGGTGGATTTCAATACCATTACTGAGCTGACACCGGTTATTTTCACCTGGGAAGTGGCGGCAGAGGTGAGAATTCTCTTCCATTCCATAAACTTGATGTCTCATTTACCGAAGGAATAATGCACCCCCATTGTTTAAGGGCAATCATCATTTTCCGCGGTGCATTGTAGCTTGAATATTTCACAAAGTAATAATATATCTTTCATCTTCCAGCTCTTACGGAGGGTTCAGTGCATGTTTAAAGAAGTCTTTGTACCTTTGAAATTGTTCTGGAGAGTGTTTGAAATGTTATGATGCACTTTTCTATGCTGTAGTGCAGAATATCCCAGCTATATATTATTGAAGAGAAAGCCGCTTTTAGGGTGGTTTGATCAAATGTTAATGCCAGCAAGCTCCTCTTTAGAGAAAAAAGATCTGCAGTGATGCATGCACAGAGGAGCTGCAATTGTATCATGACAGGAAGCAGGCAGCACATAAACCCCCCTTATCTAGCTTTTGTCCTTTCGCCTGGAAGGAGGCACTGAACAAGCATGTAGATGTACCTAAGTGGGGATATGCTGAGTGCGGAAAAAGGTGACACCTTCTCTGAGGTGGTAGCAGCTTCCAAAACCTAGTGGCTCCCTCCAAACTCCATCATTCACGTTTGAATCTAGTGCCACACCTATTGCAACGGAGAAAATAAAAGTTGTAAGAGGAGGTACAAGTGTACCCTGGCATTTTAATCTAATTCAAATGAAATTGACCATAAGACTATATTAACACACACACGAATGACAAATCACACAACCAGTGCTCCCAAAACTATTTAATATATTGTCTAAATATAAAGGACTCAGTCATTTTTGAAAGGATGTCAGGAAAATGTAAGTCTTAACAAAGTACAAACGGATTGTAAAAACTTGGGACGGGTGATCAATAGACCTGATATAAAAGTGGTAGGTGGGTTAATCTGAGAAACATAGAGGAAAACATGAGTCTTGCTAAGCCATTGTTGTGCTACTGGGTTGATATAGTGTGGTGGCGAAATGAGAGGGCCGGTGAAATGTAAATGTCTTATTCATGGGATTGACCTACTTAAATTGTATGCAAGTAGATACACCAAGGTGGGCGGGCGGTGTCCTTCTCAAAGTGGCTGAGGCGGGGAAGAGTTTAAAATGGGGGTGTATAGCACCAGAGTCTCTTCACGAGTTCCTTGCAAATCAGTGTAGCAGGGAGTTTGCCACCTGTTTTGACGGCGAGGCTAGCGCCTTGGACATCCTGGCTGCATTTGGAACTATGTCCACTGTCATATGGAAGCTATTACGAGCCCCGTCGGGGGCCGTGAGCCAGTTGGCCCAAGATGGTCTGGTACAGTTTGTTCTCAAGCTTCTAGGAAGCTGAAACAGTCCTTGAGCAACAAGCCCCAAGATATGGTGGTGGTCAAAGGGCTTCGCAGAGCATATAAGGCAGCATTAACAGCTCGTAAGTCCTCCCTGAAGCAGGAGGCCTGGTCTGACTCAGTGGAGGCAAGTACATTGCGTAACAGCTCTAAGTTTTGGGCCATCATTAACAGCCCATTTCTCTCAGAAGAGAATGCTCAATTATTGGTCGCCCATATCATGGAGGATGATTGGGTTCATCACTTTGAGGGTATTTTTCAACTGGATCCCACGCTATTTGAATGGCAGGAAACAGTGGAAGGTAAGGCCGATCTCGTATTCTCCATCCAAGATGTGAGAGCTGGTATACTAGATCTGACCCAAAGAAAGGCCCCATGGTCAGATGGGATCCCGCATGACCTCTACATTGCCCACGCAGAACTTTGGGAGTCCGTTGTTACAGCTGTCATTAATGCTGCAGTGTGAGTCGGCCATCCTGATTCTTGGGCCTTATCGACTATAGTCCTGGTATTAAAAAAGGGTGATAGGGTTAGTACCTAATATTATAGGCCCATTTCCCTCCTAGACTCCATAGTGAAGGTGGTGGATCGTATGATTCCTGACCGACTGGTATCTTGGGTCGACGAAAGTAACTTTTGATCTGCAATTCAATATGGTGTCCGCCCTGGTTGATCAATTGTGGAGCAGTCTTTGAACCTATATCTTGTCCTGAATATGTATACTGTGGCTCGGTCATGTCCCATATATTTAGCCTTCATGCACCTGTCCTCAGGCTTTGACTGTGTGAACAGTTCCAAGTTATGGCAGCTGATGTCATCCATTGACATCGATAAAAACATAATTTGGTTTTTGAGGGATCTTCACCAAGATTCTAGGTTGGTAGTTCGCTATTCAAAAGACCTGAAAGTGTCCTGTCAGTTTAACATCAAGAGGGGTGTGTGCCAAGGGTATATCCTTGCACCCTTCCTTTTCAATTTATACATCAACTCCCTAGAGAAGGCCCTTCTAGCAACAAAAGCCGACAGTCCACAGGTAGGCAAGTGTAGCCTGCCAGTCCTTTTATACGTGGACGATGCAGTCCTCCTGGCAGGGACTGCAAGGGGCTTACAACTTCTCCTTAACTTTTTTGCCTCTTTCATGGATGAGCTGGACTTGTCGGTGAACCACTCTAAATCATACATCATGCAGGTGGGCCCCGGAAAGGCTAAGGTTAAGCAGCCCATTTTTAAACTAGGAAGCTCCTTAATACCTAAGACAAATGTTTGACGACTACTTGAGCTGGTGCCCCTTGCTTAATCGTAAGAAAGGTGATCTAGTGAAAGATTTCGCAGCTGTTTTTAACTTTGCTAGCAGAGTGGGAGGGAAGCCAATAGGGGCCCTCCTGAAGATTTACCAAGCAAAATGTATCTCAAAGGCTAGCTACGGGAGCAAGATATGGGGCCATATTGCGCTCGGTGCTCTGCAGAGCACCAAAAACTAATTTCTGCAAAGAGTTCTTTCTGTCCTGCAATGCACCCCATCCTATGTTGTTCATGAGGAACTGGGGATGCCTTGTCTCTCTGGCGACCTGGCTTTTCGACCTTTGGCTCCAGTACATAAAAGTTGGCCTTGCCAGGTTAGGAAGAGCAGAACTTTTTACGAATCCTGAGGGTATTGGTAAAAGTGACCTCATTTGGGCCAAGGAGTGTTTTTTAAGAATGCAATATTGTGAAAGAGAAGGAAAAGAGCTGTCCAAGTCCAGTGTGCGCAAGTACGTCATACTGAAAATTGTGTCTACCACGGAGCCTTATCTTCTAGGGCTGAAAAGCATCCACGATCGTTTTCTTTTGACAAGGTTACGGCTCGACCTCTTCCACTATTTACTGGCATATCCCGATGGTTCTCACAGAGGTCAGTGCCTCATGCCCCGTGGCTGCAACGGAGAATCTCCTCAGGACTTTTTAATGTTCTGTACTTTTTATGCTGCTGCCAGATGTTATTTATCATTCCTATCGTAAAAAAATGGGCTTTAGGAGGTTGAGACCAACTTTTATCTTTTAACAACTTCTCTCTAGTGATGCCATTTTGTACACTCTTATCTTTTTAAGTAGTAAATAATATCTGTATTGTAACCCATGCTTTTTATTTTGTGTATAGATTACTTGGATTTTATTATACCTGTCAATTTGTAGTCTGATTTATGGTATATCGAAGGTTATATTACTTTTATGGTTTTATCCTTAAAGCCAAATAAAGTTTTGTTGTATTGTATTGTATTGTATGCAAGTCTCCAAAGAGCAGAGGTTTTCTTTTGGGAGTGAGATGCTCAAATGTCCCAGATTCTGCCATTGTTTACAATGAAATAGGACATCAGCAGTTTGGAGTTTTGTTAATGTTATTGGTTTGAGGGTAGGATTTGCTCAATGATGGACCTTAATTGGACTTAGATTTGATTGATTTGATTTTTGAATTTGCAAAGCGCAACGTATATGGCCGGAGGAGTCTTGGCACTGCCAAGGACAGGTAACTAGGCAACAAAATGCTTCTAATCATGACTAATCAGGCAGATTTTCAGAGATTTCCTAAAACATAATAGAGGAGTGGCGGCTTTCAGCTCCTGAGGGAGTAGGTCCCAATTATGGGCAGTGCAGATGAAAAAATTGCTACCTCCCCAGGAGGACAGTTTTTTACATAAGGGACTTACCAGAATTCTGGCAGAGCTAGAACGAAGGGACCTACCAGGCAGATACCATCTGAACCTTTCTTTAAGATACGTAGAACCTAGGCCAGGAAGTGCCTTGAAAGCAATAGAGAGGCCCTTGAAGATTATATGCTTCTTTACTGGAAGCCAATGCAGTCTACATATGGCTTCTGAGGCCATGTGGAATCCAGGAACCCTCTAAAGCATCTGGGCTACTGAGTTTTCAAGGATTTGCAATCTGTTCAATTAATTTTTAGGAAGGTTTTGATAAAGGCCATTAGAATAGTCTACTCTGGATAAGACTAATGCAATTACAACTATCTATAACAAATCAAATGGTAGAAAGTTTGCAATTTTCTTGACAATATTTAGGGTATAGAAGGATGGGTTTATTAACCGGCCCTTTAAACGTTAGTCTGTTATTGACCAGAGCGCCAGGGTTTTTGACCTTCTTAACTGGTGTCAAAAGGGAGCCCAGCTCATCTGGCTACCATGAGGGGGACTAAAAGGAGGTGTTCTTACCAAATAGGACGACTTCTGTCTTAGAAGATTTCACTTTAAGACAGATTTTGTCCATCAATTGGCTCGCTTCGCTCATGCAATTCTGAAAGGTATCGCTCATATTTAGGCCCTGTTAGAGAGTGAAACCACAATCTGTGTGTTCTCCACATAGGATATCAAAGTCAACCCAAAGGACTTGATATGGGTTGCCAAAGGTGTGACGTAAAGATTAATCAAATTTGGGCTCAATGATGAGCCCTGTGGTACCGAACATGGTAGCGAAAAGGGCTCAGGTGTAAAATCTTCAAAGGAGACAGATTGAATACGGTCTGTGAGGAAGAAGTGCAGCAAGGCCAGAGCTATACCCCCAATCCCTAAACTCTGTAGCCAGTCAATCAACTTGTCAAATAGTGTGGATAAGTCAAGCAGTAAATGGACAGCATTAACTCCCTTGTCTTCTGAGGCCCTAATTTCCTCCATGGCCACAATTAGCGCTGACTCGGTGCTGTGACCACCTTGGAAGCCAAATTGTGTATCATCTAGCAGATGGTTATTTTCCAGAAAAGTGGCCAGTTGTGTATTCACTGCCTGGGTAACCAGCTTGACCGGGAGGGGAAGCATAGAAATGGGCTGATAGCTGTTTGTGTTCAGCACATTTAAGTTTAAGCACATTTCTTAAAGGCTGCCTTCCACTGATTAGGAAACACTCCCAAAATAAACATGGCATTAAAGATCTTAGCGAGTTAAGTGCCACTGATTCAGGTTTTAGATGGAAGATCTTAGGCGGACAAGGTTCTGAAAGAGATACTGAATATGCATTAAGAATGGCCAATTTAACTTGATCCTCAGTCAGCTGAGTGAATTCGGTAAACAAGATCCTATCTGGATCTACTGGCCTAGCATCATTATTATCTGCAACTTAAAAATGCTGGAGCAGAATGCATTGAAGATTACTTCCACTGTCTGTTGAAAAAGATTTGCTAGCAAAGTACAGAAAACCTAACTACTTCTTGCTGAATTCCTGGTAGCTGGTGTAGAGAGTTTGGTGACATTTTGAAACAGTGCCTTAGTTGAATTGCTGGCCGATTTTATTTGTTTAGTGAAGAAGACAGATTTTCAATCAGTAAGAGTTTTTCGTACTGCACAAAACAACATTGTGTTAGTAGGCTCAATTTCACTCTTGTCTGCAACACCCTTGTTTTGCATTCCTAAGTGTGTCACTAAACCAGGGTGCAGAGAGCTTGCTTCTCCTAAATGTTTTGGTGTTTGCTGGGGCTAGTTTATATTAACCACAGATTTCAGCCATACTAAAATGTTCTCTGACATTAGTTCAATGTCCTTAGTTTATTTTGGTTGGGAGCCAGCGAGAAGATAGTTCAGCTCTGGGGCTTGAACCCTATGCCAGGCATGGGAGAAAAATGGTTTTCTGATGGTTTTGGCAGAAAGAGGTTTAAAGGGAAGCTTGATTTCCCAGAGCACTGCCCTGTGGTCTGACCAAGTAAAGGGAAATGTAGTAGGGCTAGTGGAGGTAGAATTGTTTGTAAACACTCCATCAAGTGTATGCCTAGCCAGGTTCGTAGGACCACCTACTAACTGCGCAAAACCAAAGCAGGACAAGGTGTCAACCAGAAGTTCTGCATCAGGAACCATTGGTTTCTGAGATGGAAAATGAAGTCCCCTATTAGAGGGAAATCTGATATAGAATGAGAGGATTCCAGAAGTGATTCATTGCATAAATGAAAGCAGTTCTTGGACCTGGCGGGCGGTATACCAGGAGTCCATTAAAGGACTGCGTTTTGGTTAGTGAACAGAAGGGCTTCATACTAAGACAACAAGGCTGGTGTGAAGACAGCAAAAATAAACTGCAATAAATAACCGCTATTTCTGCTGTATTCTTGTGGGATCTGTCCACTCTAAAGGTAGTGTATCCAATGGGAACTGTGACTGTCATCTCTGGGCCTGAGGTCTGGTCAGCCCAGTTTTCAGTAACGAAAACCAGATCTGCCTGATGTACATGTGATAATTCAGAGAATTCAACATGGTGCTTTACAAGTGACCTAGCATTGATCAACACACAGCTGACCCTCGAGTCTAAGGAAATTGCTTTGTTAGACACTTCTGCCATCCCGGTAACCGATGGCGGTCCTACCCTTTGAGAGTTTGTTCAAGTGACTCTTGTGTTGCGTACATGGCAGAAAGAATGAATAGTATCTTGTGTTGTAGGGCAAAATATAGGGCAATGATAAACTTGACCTGAAGGTTCAAAAGCAAAAGGTGAGTCTCTGGAGTAGCTCTTATGCAGTACTCCATGAGGGTGCAATTGGCCAGGAGGACGGGCCCTGGGCGCAGCAGTCCAGGCACAAAAGGGGGTAGACAGGCTTGCCTTAGGTGCACCTTTGGTGTGCCAGTAACGCAGATGCACTCTATGATGACCTACATAGCCTGTTATGGAGAGGGACATGTCCGGGGGCATGCCTGAGCGCAGCGCTTTGCATCACAGAATGAGTAAAACAGGTAGGGGAAATTAAAGGAGACCTGTGGTCCAGCAACCCCATTCACTGGTCGCAGTCCCCCCTGCAAGGAGCAAAATACTAGCACAATACCACAACCAACTTAAAGGGGAGAAAGGTAAAACCATAAAATGAGTTAAAAAGAGCTGACGCTCTACTAGAATGGCACCCAAATCAGATGGAGCCATGCAACTCCAGAAACGGTACCAGTGTGCCTATGAGAAAATTAAATCTGATTGCACAAACCTGATCAGAGGCTGCGCAGATGTACTCTATGACAACCTAAATAACTCGTCATGGAGAGGGGCGTGTCTGGAGGAGTGCCTGAGCACAGTACTTTGCAGCGCAGAATGAGTTAAACAGGTGAGGGAAATTAAAAGGAGAACTGCGGTCCAGCAACCCCCTTCACTGATCACAGGCTCCCCTGCGAGCAGCAAAATACTGGTTAAATAACACTACCAACTTAAAGGGAAGAAAGGTAAAACCATACAACAAGTTAAAAAGGGGGGACCCTCCACTAAGATGGCACACAAATCAGATGGAGTCAGGCTACTCCAGAAATTGCACCAGTGTGCCTACAGGGAAATAGAATCACAGGCTTATCACAGGCTGTGCAGACATGTTCTATAATGACCTAAAAAGTCTGATAAAACATGGTTACTGTCCCTTCTGCTATATTTGGAGTGCCAGCGACTATAATGCATGTGCAATATAGCAGATATCATCTCCTCCAACTTTTTGAGGGAGTGAACTGCCAAACAAACTTTAAATAAGGCCCTAACATATTTGAGAGTTTGGCATTTGACACCATTTTTACAAGTTTTATGCCACTCCTGCTTTAGATCATCTATTCCTACCATTTTACAGCAACATATCAGTTGAAATAAATCTCATTTGTTATGATCTGTGAGAAAGATCAGCAGTTGGGCATCATCAAAGTAAGTGTGAAAGCTGATACTCACATTTCATAAATGTAACACAGTGTTTGCATAAATATGCAGAACTCTCAAGAGATTGATTCTAAAATAAGGTTGGAGTCAGATTTTTACAACTGTGATTCCATTAAAATCAATAGAGGTTAGTAATTTTTTGGACAGTGCTATGTATTTGCTTTGGGAAATTCCATTTTATTTAGTGAAGGCCTTTAGGTTGTTGGAATGCAAATGTTGACTCTTAGGGGCAGATCTACAAGGAAGTGCCGCAGCGAAGCAACGCAAGCCCTTTGGCTGCGCCACGCTGCGGCACTTCCGAAGCACAGGAATGCGACATATTTACAATATTATGTCGCATTCCTGTGCTCTCACCTTTGCTGGCGCACAAACTACAGCCATGCGCCGGCGCCGGCATCCTTGCACCATGGTGCCTGCGTCATGGGGAGATTGTTTTGTGTGCAGGAAGGGGCACCTTCCTGCACAAAAACAATCACTACAGGCATTTTCCTCTTTCAATGCGTACTGTAGAATGCAGCACGCATTGAAAGAGGAAAAAACTAGGAGAAATGAAAACATTTCTCCTCATTGAGCCTCGCTAAGCCTCCCCTGGGGAAGTGTAGCATTGATACGCATTTCCAGATTTACAATTGCTCGTAAATCTGGAAATGTGTCTTGTTCCATGGGTGTTGCGTGGGAACACCCACAGCAACACCCATGGAACGCCCCTTCCATGCAAGTGCTGCGTGTGAAGGGGCCATATTTACAAGGAGAGGAAAAGTCATGCAGGGTGGCTTTTCCTCTACTTAACAATATGTAGAAGTGAAATGCGCCACCAGTGCGTCACAAAAAGTGATGTACTGGTGGCGCAGGGGGGTTGTAAATCTGCCCCAAAATGTATAAATAAGCAATCAATATGTGTATACAATACATGTGATTCACACATTTTATATCTAGCAACTGAAAAGGAGGTTTTGGCAAAGACTTGTCTTTCTCAACATGTAAAGAAATGTACACATGCAGTGTGGCAGCAGCATACAGTGCCACAGTCCTAAAGATTGATTAGAAAGAAACCTGCTGTGCTGGTTTGGGCAATATTGTCAACAGTGCACAATTTGTGAGGAAGAAAAGTGAAAGAAAGACTGACCTGGAAAACATCAAAGCTGTCAACATTCCACAATAATATAGCACTGTGCTTAAATATGGAGGTCACGCACAGGATTTTACTCTCTCCTGCACATACATTACCGTTGTTTTCTGATATGTAATCACTTGAGTGTGGAAAGTCACACCCAGGAACAATAGAGGTGAGGGTATGTTTTGATATCCTATTCAGCTGAAGCAATCAAAGCAACCATGGGTTTATTTGTCTATTGTGTTCTTGTTTAGGAGAAGGGTGCAAGAAGACATTAGCATTGCCAACTAAAAGATTTACTTTGTTAAATTGCAAAGTAGGAGACCAGTCTATAAGGACTTTTTAAAACACCCCAGCATGTTTAACATAACTTTACAAAACCACCAAACAGCCAAATAAAAATGTCAACCATTCTAATGACTGTGAGGGGAAACAAAAGTGTCTGTTTTATGTATGATCATTGCCCTCCTGATGCTATATAAAGTTCATGGTTGCAAAGTGAGGTGCACTATCAATCAATCAATGTAATTTTTATTTGATTTGTAAAAACCATAAAAGAGTACATAGCATAAAAACATTATATACAATCATTATGTCATAGCAATTGAAGTTGAAAAATAAATATATATGTACATATTCACTGAAGAAAACATAGGTTTCACAGACGTTATAGTTAGTTGGACATTTCACTCGTACAAAACCAGTGAAATGTGGGCGGTATAGTTAGTTCAGCTAACTATAACTCACACAGGGGCAGGATTGAGGAGCAGTGAGCTACGAATTCCTTGTGGAATTTAGCAGGGCTGAAAAATAAACTACCATGTCCTGACTGGGGGTCTTTTGTGGACAATCAAGACATTTGCCTATTCCAAGAAACCTGGGCTTGCGAAGAACACCTTATGGTAGGATTTGCCCCATTTAATATCTTGGCCACAAAGGGCGGGAGAGGGCGCCCATCTGGCGGACTCACGATCTGGGTGGGCACACATCTTGGGTGCTAGGCAGAGCAATTGATAACTCCTAACAACAACATTCAATGCGTCTTGCTGTCATTCCCCGATAAGATGAAAATTGCCTTAATTAATGTCTATTCTAGACCTGTAATCAATAGACTAGAATCTGCCACCATAGACCAGCTTGGCCATTATATTCCTAGCTTGGATCCAGCAATTCTGTTGATTATAGGAGGTGACTTTAATTGTCAATTTGAACCTTTAACTGACAATTTCCAGAAAGATCCATCAGAAGAAGACCTGTATTGGTCAATTCCTGAACCGCAGAACACCCCAATTAAAGCCTGGTCCCCTTTAGCCTTACAAATCTACTCATTTACGCTCTCCCACTCATTGAGGGCATGCAATGAGAGGACCAAGTCTGACCTCCCTGGTAAATTTACATTCAATCGTGATGGCCACCCCTCGTTAATTGATTACATTATGGTGGAAACAAGAACCTGGCAGAAAGTTCAAAATTTCTATGTACAACAGAGGCAGGACAGTGATCACAACGCCTTGATTGTAACATTGAAGCTGGGGAATCCGGGCGTATCTGCCATCCGTTCCAACCCGGCGACTAACACCGGTGATTTAGTAATCACTACTAACCGAAGGAAAGTTAGATGGTATCGTGTCCAGCAATCTCCCCCCAAACTGGCAAAGGTGTACCAGCTTCCAATACCTATAACAGACAGAATAAGAGAGTTGGGACAGGTGGAGACACCTGTAGAGGACAGAGATAAAGCTAAAATAATCCATGAGGAGCTAGTAGTAAAGTTGTCAGAAGTATTCTACCCGGAAACATCTAAGAGGGAAATAGATCGACCTAAATGCTCCTGGTATAATAGCAAATGCCACAAAGCAAAACAAGAGCTTGTAAATGTGGTGAAAGCCAAAGATAGGCCAAATATTAAGTTAGCCAGAGTAAAGCATAGGAAAATCTTGCACCAGGAAAAGAAAGATTGGGAAACAGAAAGGTGGGAGGCCTTGGGGACTGCCCTGAAGGTTCACAATTGTAAACAGTTTTGGAGGCTAGTTAGCTCTGGTGAGGAGGGGGGATGTGCAGCCATAGAGCCTAATATAGCAGCCGAAGTATGGGAGTCATACTTTGGGTCCCTGTATGATTGCGAGGCGGAAGGTCCCCCAAGCCCAGAAATCTTGAGTAACATCTTGGAGTATTGTCAGGAGGGAGGCAGGGACATTTCGCTGATGGAGGTTCGAAATGCTTTAACTAGCTTACTGCCCAATAAAGCCCCGGGTCTTGACAAACTCCCGGGGGATCTCTTCCGGGAAGAGCTCATTGTTTGGGTCCCATATCTGTGTGCCTTATTTAATGCAATTTTGAAGGGTATGAATCCCCCAGATACTTGGAAGGGTGCGGAGATAGTACCCATACTTAAAAAGGGTTGCCCTCTTCTACCCACCAATTATAGACCCATCAGTCTAATTGATAACACCCAAAAGCTGATGGGCAGGGTCTTTTTGATCCCTATACAGGGGTGGATGGAGGAGCCGGGAATTTTGAGCCTCTACCAGGCCGGCTTCAGATCAAGTATGTACACCATGGACCAGATATTCAGATTACAGCTACTTTTCTGGAAAACGGTGAGCATAGAGGGTGGCAGCCTCTATCTCATATTTGTTGACCTGAAGTCCACCTTTGATCTTGTCCCTAGAAAGATGCTGTGGGAGGTGCTTGGTGAGCTTGGGATTCCATCATACCTTCTCAATGTGCTGGTGAGGCTACACACAGATAACTATGCACAAGTTAGATGCGGTAAATATGGGGAACTTTCCTCGCGCTTCTCTGTCAGAAAGGGGGTTAGACAGAGCTGCGTTTTAGCCCCTACATTATTTTGTCTTTACATCAATGGGCTTATTGCTTTTTTAAACAACATAAAAGATACTGATGCACCAAAACTGGCCACCGGGAAAATACCTGTGTTGATGTTTGCGGACGACACTTTGCTGTTGTCAAAGTCACCCCTAGGTATTCAACGCATCCTGGATGTGTTTGCACAGTTCTGTAATATGAGAGGTTTGGAGATAAATTTATCTAAGACCGAATTTATGGTCTTCAACCCTCCAAAGAGCACACGCCCAAACCCCTCTCTCAATGGCATCCACCTTGACAAAGTAAGGACATTTGAATATATGGGCATAACATTGTCCGAGCAATTCGGGTGGGGCCCTCAGATAACCAAATCACAGCTTAGGCTCACCCAGTCAGTAGGGGGGATAATGAAAATGCTCAGAACATCTGCTTTCAAGACAGCAGCACCTGTGGTGGAGATATACAAGGCTCAAGCAAGAGGGGCCACATTATATGGGGCGGAGCTTTGGGGGCATAGTTCTACTATGGATTTTGTGAAGCTAGAAAATAACTTCTTGATCAAGATCTCAGGGGAGATCGAAACGCATTGGTTTTTGTTTTCCAGAATGGATGTTGCGAAATAAACATTGGATATACTTTTGAAACTACTTACCGGAGTGCAACCTGTTTTCTCTCCTACGGGAAAGGGTTGAATAATTTACAGCAGTTTGGCGCAACCGCAAGGCAGCATACAGCTGAAAGGAGCGCCACACCAGCGAGGGGAGCTTTCGAGGTCAAGAATATATATATATATATATATATATATATATATATATCCAACACAAGTAAAGAAATGACGCGGCACTCCTCTCGACGATTAATTATAGTTTAATCTCAGATAGTAACCCTCCCTACGCGTTTCGAACCGTAGTTCCTGGTCACGGTAGACAGTCTACCGTGACCAGGAACTACGGTTCGAAACACTCAATTTCTGTATGCTTAATGAGGATCGTTATGAGGCCCATTGAGGAGCCCAGAAGATGTTCACCCCATTCTTGCAGTAGAACAACAACTATGGAGGAAAGAGAAGCCAAACGCAATGCTGAGGTAGCACAAGTATTTGAAAGCATGTCAACAACATACCAACCCAAAGGCAAATTAAACATAAATGCTACAAATGATAATAAAGAGATCCTCAGATACTGGGAAAGATTGTCGAGAAAAGAAATTAACAAATGGTGGGAAGTGATCACCCTAAAAAAATACGGGAAAGTCAAGAGAATACCTCGAGGACTACGTCTTACATTAATGCCCAGCCATCAAGATACTAGTAGTGAACTACTGCAAGAATGGGGTGAACATCTTCTGGGCTCCTCAATGGGCCTCATAACGATCCTCATTAAGCATACAGAAAAAGCACTTAACGACATACAAAAAGAATTGAGTGAAATCGAAGATTCCTTAGACAAACTCACCCTATCCGAAGAACATCAAAAATTAAAAGAAGAAATCACCAAAAATCTGGAAAAACATGAAGACCGCGTAAAACAACGCAAGCAATTTAAATTTCAGAGGGACAAACTCGATTTTGAAGAAGGACGTATCTTCACTTTCTCTAGGAAATATGAACAACAAAGAAGCAAGGAACAACTAGAAGCAGCCAGTATACAATCTTCCAGTTTTGAATCTCTGGCAAGCACAGATTTAAGTGAAAATGAAAGCGTTAATGCCCCCCAACCAACCCCAGCAACAAGTACTAAAATTCCTTTTTTAACCGAAATGCGCCTGGCCCTGCAACAACAAAATTGGGAAAAGACAAGACCACCAGGCCGTGGGAGAGGAAGAGGAAGGGGCAGAGGACAGGGCAGAGGAGGAAGAGGAAAACAAGGCGAGGCAAAAGAGGGCAAGGGAGGCAACGATGCTTCAATGGAAACCCGGGGCAGGACAAAACGGACCTAGTAACATCTACACAACAAGAAGAAATTGATCACAGCAGTGATTCTCAGGAGTTGAATGTCATCAACCTCTCTAACCGCCATCTAACGAATTCAGAGGAAGAACTTCTAAAGAAAGGTCTCAATTTCTGCCCTAAAATACACATTGACATTGCCCAAACACGCATCGATCTCTATAAATACATCCGCAAAATTAAACTGGTCAAAATATTTGTGGAAAAAACTAGACCCACCAAGGAGAAAAATGCCACGCCTTTCAGCAGCGAGCTACTAGATGAAGACGAACAAGCTCTGGTTACCCTCATAACCATGGGTGAAGAAGAACCAGCAGACCCGAGTGAAAATCTGGGAGAAATACTTCCACCGTTAGGAGCCGGAATAAGCGGCAAGAAACCGAAATCCTACTTCTACCCCACTTTACCACCTGGCAATAAGATTGATTTGTTCCATGAAACAATCATACATGATCTATATCATCTTAATCAACGTAAAGTAAAGGACAATCTTTTGCCTTCAGAAAGACAAGCGCTAAAAAATCTACAACAGGATTCAACAATTGAAATCAAACCCGCGGATAAAGGCGGTAACATTGTAATCCAAAATAAAGTAGACTACATATGTGAAGCTAACCATCAGTTGCAAGATGAATCATGTTACAAAGAACTCTACACCAATCCAACTAAAGAAATTGAAAATAATATCAATAAACATCTCAATGATTGGTTTAACGAGGGTCTGATAGACAAAGAGGAAAGAAAATATTTAACAGTGTCACATCCTATTGAAGCTACAATTTACTTCTTACCTAAAGTGCACAAACGCTTAATCAGACCACCCGGCAGATCTATCATCTCTGCCAATGGTTCAATCATGGAACCCATCTCTAACTATATTGATTACTTCTTAGCTCCCATTGTAAAAGATCTCACTAGCTACCTCAGAGACACAACTGATCTCCTGCAGAAACTTGAAGGAATACCTTGGAACCAGCAATATAAACTTGTGTCAATGGACGTAGTCTCTCTATACACAAGTATAGAACATGACATAGGCCTAAAAGCATGCAGTTTCTCTTTAGGCAAAAGAAATATCCAATATAAACAGCACAACACCATGTTGCTACAAATGATTACTCTGTGTTTGCAAAATAACATCTTCACCTTCAATAAAAAACATTACCAACAAATGAAGGGTACAGCCATGGGCTTTTCCTTTTCTCCAAATTTTGCAAATCTTGTAATGGGGTGGTTTGAACAGAAAATCGCATGGAACTGTGAAAACGACAAACATGTGCAAAAAATCATCGCATGGTGGCGCTTCATCGACGATTTGTTTATAATATGGGATGGCACTAATGAAGAATTTGCAACATATTTCCAAATCTTGAACAATAATGAAACTCACTTGCAATTCACTTATGAGATAAGTTCAAACAAAATCTCATTTCTTGACATTGAAATATATGTGCAAAACAACACAATACAAACCACCCTTTTTAGAAAACAAACAGCCACAAACTCAGTCCTGCATGCGGACAGTTTCCATCCCATAAATCAAAAATGGAACATACCTTATGGGGAATTTTTAAGACTACGCAGGAACTGATCCGCAGATAATGAATTTGAAAACCACAGCAGAGCAATGAAAGTTAGATTTGAAAAAAGAAAATACCCTGGCAGGATAATTCAAACAAGTCTAAAAAAGGCAAAACAAAGAAATCGGACAGAGATACTTAAAAACAAACAAAAGACGAACCAGGAAGACTTCACAAAAATACGCCTTATAACAACTTATTCTACTGAAACCAGTGATCTGGTTCACATCTTGAAAAAACATTGGGGCATCCTAAAACTAGACACCACCATCGCAGACCTCATAGGGGATCACCCTAACGTCACATACAGGAGAGCACCTAATTTAGGTGACAAACTGACTCGCAGTCACTTCAAATCCAAACCACAGAAACCATGGACTAACATCGAGGGGTTTTGGCCATGTAAGAATTGCAAAGCATGCAAAATTGGCATCCCGAAAAAAGAGGTTGCGGGCAGAAAAGGCGAAAAATTGAAAATTCAACAACACATCTCCTGTAAAAGTAAATATGTGGTGTATGTGGTGGAATGTCCATGCAAGTTGAAGTATATAGGCAGTACAATCTGTGAAATCAAAAAAAGAATCCTGGAACACATTAGAGCCACTGTGAACTTAGATCACTCTAATGCAATCGCTAAGCACATGGAAAGTATGCATGAAAGCAAATGGGAACTGCTTCGGTACTACGCCATTGAACAAGTGCCATATTTGGAACGCGGAGGCAACCGAGAAAAACTTCTCCGTCAAAAGGAGTCTAAGCACATTGTCTCATTCAGAACTCTAACTCCTTATGGCTTAAATCAGGATGAGGAACTTTTTGTACATTTGTGAACTCATTTGATGGTTATAAACCATTTTCAAGAAATTACCGGAATATAATTGCAGTTGTAATCCATGCATGGCATAGTAGTACAAGGCTTAATAGTATTTAGCTATTATATTAATTCTGTACACATGGGTCCAATCAGCCAATTTCGGCATATCTAAAATGCACAATGTCTTAACACCCACTAGAGGGATGTGATTCCATGGTCATGTATAGAACCCTGTGTTCGTTTTCGGACTGGAGGGTCAATGTAGCCTTAAAATACTGTGAATGCCATGCCTTTGATATACCCACTAGAGGGCATTTAAAATCCAGAACTGCAGGTTTAATGGTATCTCGAGTTCGAAAGCTGAGTTCCCAAATCATCACAATAATTGGACATTGTTATTTGTGAAAGTGCGTTGTTAAGAATTGTATTAATGACAAACTCATCCCTTATTTTCCTCTTTTCTCCATATGTTATTTCACCAATTTGGTATTTTTGTAATTCACCAGCATAATGTGCAATTCAAATGCACTACAATGACCAGAATGCTTTGCCAATTTTGCAACAGGAAGTTAAGGCAAAAATAGAAATAAATGATGTCTGGTCATTTTGTAGGTAACCCGTGATCAAGGTTCGAGTAAGAACCGAAACGCGTTGGGCCAGTGTTGTTTGGCTTGTTTTGCTGATGAATTTGATTTTGAATTAAAACGAACTGCAACTAAACGAGTGGATTCCGTTTGAGTGCGTGTTCTCCTGACCTCTGGGCTCAGAGGTCTCTTGTTGCTCATTTGTACCGGTTGCCCTACCGGGCGTACTACGCACCGCCCCGACCGAAGAGCGCCGACCCTCAACCAAGGGCATCACAGGATTTATATATATATATATATATATATATTATCTACTGGCGGTCGCCAGTAGATAGTTATAGTTACAACCTAGTTTCCATAGGAAATCTCAAAATTCTATTTTGAATAACTTTGGCGCCGGTTGACTAATCCTCGCGAAAGTTTCAAAACTAATGGGGCGCTCCATTCCGCTCCTACCCTGAAAGTCTCGGGGTGATTCGTCAAGCGGGGGCCGAGAATAAGGGAGGGTCCCAAAACGCGTTTTCCCCATGCATTTTTCCATAGTACCTTTAGTCGCAGCTACAGCCCGAATGGCTGAACAGAATTACGTGAAATTTGGCAGAGAGGTAGCCATAAGGTCAAGGAAGAGCGCAATTCTGATTGGTTGTTAGATGTCGGTAAACATTCGAATCGGTCGAAACCAGGAAGTGTCGGCCGCCATTTTGTCTCTCTCAGTCTGAGGGGGTGAAAAAAAAGGTGGAGAACGTGAAAAGGGGGCAGAGTGGACAGTTCCTGACCCCCTAGCCTTGGTCAGGGGGTCACAGAAGGACCCCAAGGGCGAAAAAATCAATTTTTATTTTTTTTAAATCGCGAGGTGCGCGCACGAAGCGCACCGAGTGCCCACAGCGCGCGCAATCCTCTGCTGATGACGTCAGATATTACATCACTGATGACATATGTGTCTTTATGAAAAATAAATATTTGTAATATATGTATAGCTAAAGATTAATGGAAGAAGACATGGGTAAATAAGTGTCTAAATACAGTGATGTAATATCTGACGTCATCAGCAGAGGATTGCGGTCGCGTGAGTTATAGTTGCCTGCACTAACTATAACGGGGGAATTTCATTGTTTTTTTACAAGTGAAATGTCCAGCTAACTATAACATGTGTGAAACCTATGGTTTTTTAAGTGAATATATATATATATATATATATATATATATATATATATATATATATATATATATAGATATATATATATATTCACAATTTAATAGTATCTTATTCTTTAAGCATTTAAGAGTAGCAAATTATAGTAAGACATTTTACTGTGACATACTTATTAAGATGAAGCGTAGTTGTACCCATCTTTGTTTTTTAAAAAGGTCCATACATTCCTTTTTTATTAAATGTGTCTCCTGTAAGTTGAGGATTTGGGCAGAGGAGTCTCTAAGATATTGTAATATTCTATCCCTGCAACCTCTCACGCGCAACCCATTCACATTCCAGGTCAAGATTTGAATGGCCATATCCTTACTATATTAGTGCCATTTTCTTTATCCAAGGTGTTTGAGGCTTTATTTTTTATTTTTTCCCATATGCTCCCCACCCCGTGATAACCTACTTCCCAATCCACCCACCCCTTACCCTGGAGAACCCTTGCTTCTTCTTCTTGGACCTGATCTTAGTCCAAGCTCTTCTTTTGCTCTGCTGATCCCAGTGAAAAAAAATAAAAAAATAAAACGTATTGTGTGTCTTTCTATAAATGTATACATATATGTTCCTTGTTTCCTGAACAGCTCCCACCAGCTCCTTTGATATTTTCTAGCAGTTCATCTGCTTCCCTTATGCTCCTTATCATGTGCATTTTATTATTATACATTATTCGGAGCAAGGCCGGGAATTTAAGTTGTGCTGTTGCCCCTAGCTTCCTAAAGTCATCCATGCGTTTACCGAGCTCCCACTGTCTGTCTAATGTGACCCGTGATAGGTCTGATCTTATTTCAAATGAAAAATAGGGGCCTTTCAATGATTTTAACTTTAATGCAGATGTAAGAATCTTCTCTTTCAGCGCATATGTCTGAAAATTGATAAGGATCTTTCTTGGCTTTGCTCTTTCCGGCATTTTACAAAATGGTTCTCTGTGTATTCTTTGTATGTCCTTTAAGATGTCGGCCTCGCTTTCATCTACAAGAACTGCAGCTTTAATGAGGGTCACCACATACGATTTTAGATTATCCCTCTCAATTCCTTCAGGAACATTTAGAATCCTCAAATTGTTCTTTCTGGAATTATTCTCTAATTGTTCCAATTTTTCCTGAAGACCCTGCTCCTCTCTACGCAATACTTGTAGTTCCATTTTATTATTTGCAAGATCCTTTTTTAGTTCCTCCACTATATTTTGGAGTATGTCAGTTCTCTCAGTTAAAGTATCCAATTTGTTATCTAATGTCTCACAAAACCCCCGTATTTCGCGCTGGTTAGCTCCTGATGTCGAAAACCCATTTTTGATATCTAATGTTAGAGTTCCTAACAGTGCTTCCAATACGCTAGGCTGTGATTCACTCAGGGCTCTACCATCCATATTTATATCTCGAACAGATGTAAACCCACCAGAATCTACAGGACCATTAATAAGAGAGCTCCTCTGAAAGTCAACACCGTCCTTATTCATACTTCTATCTGTGTTTGTGACTATAGTACTCTCTTGGGTGCTACCCTGACCAGTCCGCTGTCCACTCTCCGTTTCTGTCACAAAATCTCCTCTAACTGCATTAACTGTAGGTTCCATATTCTCTTGTTCGGATCTAGGGCACAGGACTTCTATACTTGGTCTCTTTAATGATAGTACTGCCGGTTGCACTTTAAAAAAGGTGCGCAGAGACGGTCTAATTTTTAATTTGGGGTCTGGTGGTAAATCTCTTTGTTTCTGTTTTTTCCCCCTTCTTTTTAATTCCTTCTTAATTTTTTCTGAGGAGAGACTTTTTTGAGCTTTTTGCGAACTGGCTACAGGAATGAGAGGAGTAGGGACAATTGGAAACGCTGAAAACGCTGGGACCGGAGCTTGACTCTGTACCAAGCTATG
The DNA here is from genome assembly GCF_964204655.1 of Triturus cristatus. Classification (NCBI taxonomy): domain Eukaryota; kingdom Metazoa; phylum Chordata; class Amphibia; order Caudata; family Salamandridae; genus Triturus; species Triturus cristatus. The sequence continues at coordinate 464,505,163 of NC_140594.1, forward strand.
ACTCACTAGGGACGAACTGGCCCACTCGAAGGCAGCCTCCGTAGATCTCTGTCCTCCTGATACACCACATATACCCCCCGCACTAGCCCCCCTACCTCTCGTGTTCTGGGCTTTACTGGTATCAATGGCGACGGCAGACAGCTCCTCTCCGGCGGCTCTTGCAATGCGAGCGGCTGCAGTGCATGTACTGGCGCTGCCACCCCCTTGTCTGAGGAATCCTCGTGCGGCTGCCCTGCAGCTCTTCCTGAGCTCCAGGGAGGCCGAGAAGCAGCGCGGACCAACGTCCGATATCGAGGGTAAGAGCAGGGGGTCCAAAACTTTCGCGGACGTAAGGCACATCGGTTGCCAGTGGGGCTCAATAATTCAAATCAGAGATATAGATACAACGGAACCGGGGCTTCACATGCTCCGATTTGTTTACGGGACATACAGCAGAAATCAACCTGGATACAGCAGAGCTCACAACCCGCACACTACGTGGCCGCCATGTTCTCCGGCATCCCAGCTTGCACAGATCAGAGTGGTCATAATTGTGAAAAAACAAGCGAAATTATGGGTCTCTAAATCAAGGGTGGATAAAGCAGGAAGATGGATCATAGCAGTAGTAAAAAATCGAGGATAATCCACTAACGCTAGTAGGATACTATGGTCCAAACCAGGATGACTGCGAACCGTTAAAAAATCTCTTTACTAACCTGTTGGAATTTCCTGCTCCAATTATATTGGGGGAGATTTTAACGTGGTTTTAGACTTAAATTTGGATAAGTCAAGTAGGACAAGGTCAACTCCGACACCCAATACACGAGCACTTCTAAAAACCATGATGACGCAGCACACCCTCTGCGATCTCTGGAGGGAAAGGGTAGGTAACCAACAGGGTGTGTCTTTTTATAATAAAAAATATCGAAGTATGTCTAGAATAGACTACTTCTTAGTAGACTGGAGCCTTAGGGAAGATATTTCAAATATTGAATATAAGCCAGCCCACCTTTCAGATCACTCGGCGGTTTTATTGACATTAAAAAATCATACCAGATGTCAGGAAAGGAGATGGACCTTAGATCGTACAATACTGTTTGATAGTGAGATAATGGTTAAATTGAAAGAGGAGGTTCGGGAGTTTATTGCAATTAATAGTGGCTCAGCTATGAATGCAATAGTTTGGGATACCCTAAAAGCATTTATCAGAGGAAAGATCACCAGTGCAACCTACTATAGAAACAAACAGTATAAAAGGGAAGTCCTAGAGCTAGAGGAACAAATGGAACAATTGAATATAGAGCTGAAAGGTCCACTTTTAGAGGAGCAAAAGGTAGAACTAGAGAAGAAGCAAGTGTCATTGAAAAACCAACTATCAGGGATTCTCCAAGCAAGGGTTAAAAATAGGTGGGATGCTAATAAACTAGCTCATTTTGAATATGGAGAGGGAGCAAGTAAACTTCTAGCCTGGAAGGGTAAGTCAGATCTAAATAAGAACAGGATCAAGGAGATCAAAGAAGATCACTCTAATATTGTTTTAAACAGCGAAACCGAGATTAGAGAAGCCTTTAAAGAGTTCTTTCGTATCCTATACACAGAAGAGAAAGAAGGACTATTGTATACTGAGATAGAGCGCTGGCTAGCAGATTCAATCCAACCTATAGACCGTAACCAACAAGATCTCTTAAATAAAGTAATCACTCAGGAGGAGGTAATCAGGGCTATCCAATCGAGTAAAGGGTGTAAAGCTGCTGGGCCTGATGGCATTCCTATGGAGATTTATAAAATGCTGGCAGAAGAACTGTCGCCTATATTGACAACAGTTATAGGTGAAATACTAGAGCAGGGCATGCAGTTACCAAAGTCCTGGAATGAAGCAACAGTTATTCTTATCCTGAAATCAAATAAAGATCCAGTTGTTTGTGAGTCATATAGACCAATATCACTCCTACATTCAGACTATACATTTTTTACAAAATAGTGGCTAGCAAAAATTGCAAGTCACTCAATACACGAAGATCAGAGAGGATTTGTGAAGAGGAGGTACTGGCATGAACTCACTTATGAACTAATTGGTGTTATTGATGTAGCGACAACTTTCAATATTCCTTTAGCAATAACAACATTGGATGCTTCTAAAGCATTCGATAAGGTGAGGTGGTCTTACCTATTTGCCGTATTAAAAAGATATAACCTCGGCGACAAATTTTGTCGAGCTATGTAGTTAATATATCAGGAACTCGTTGCAAGGGTTTTAGTAAATGAGAGCTATCCTCTCCTTTTAAGATACTTAGAGGCACAAGACAGGGCTGCCCTCTCTCCCCGCTACTCTTTAATTTTTATATGGAGCCATTTGCATTTAGACTTAGAAGTACAAGTGACATCACCCCATTTCAACAGGGAAATTGGGTCAAAAAGGTTGCGCTATATGCCGACGATCTAATTGTGTACTCATCAGATTTGAGCATTGCCTTACCTGCCATCTTAAGAATAGCATTAGAATTTGAAGAGGTGTCCGGGTATTCTGTGAATGAGCATAAAACAGAAATCATGGTATGGAATCAAGTAAGCGCCAACCCCCAGGTTAAAAGGGAAATGCGATATCTTGGATTAAGGATAGTTCAAGATATAAATGAAATAGCAGAAATCAATCTGAGGACGGTCTTTAAAGAGATCATTCAATTAATGAAGAGTTGGGTGCACCTTCCGTTAACGATCTTAGGAAGAGTTAGTTTGGTTAAGATGACCATATTGCCTAAGATTACTTTTATGTTTAATTCCATACCATTGTATTTCGACAAAATCACTATAAATAAAATACAGCAGGCTATAAATTCATTCATTTGGGCCAATAAAGGGATAAGGATCTCCTGGAAAAAGTTGCGGAGGAGGAGGGAGAAGGGAGGCTTAACACTGCCTGATATACAATACTATGCATGGGCCTTCCAATAAAAAAATGCTAGAATGCTCACAAAGTCACCAGATGGCTCTAGAATAGGTTCAATGTTTCTAGTAATGTTAAAATTATCCAGAGTAAATATAGACGGATTCCTTTTTAAATTTTGGCGACCCCAAATTCTTTAAAAAAATCAAACTAAAGGTGGTTCAATCGATGGCAAAAATGTTGTATCATATCAGACGCCTATCAAAATTGAACTATTATTCTTACTTTGCTCCAGTCTGGGAATCACCAGGGACCCCTGAGTGCCTGGTCGATAAACTGGCGGTGCCCATTAAAAACTCTAACCTAAAAAATTGGGGGGACCTGACCAGGGATGGGAGCCTGCTATCCTGGCAAGATATTAATGGATTGACGAAAGGTACACTGTCAAGGTTCAAATATATACAATTAAAAAGTTGGGAGCAAAGTAGAAAACAAACACTTGGGGCCTGATTCACAGAACTAACTTAAGACAAAATCCTAAACTTACTACCATTTTGGTATTCACAGAAGGCACTTACTCATTTTGGTATTCACAGAACGTACTTACTCATTTCGGTATTCACAGAAGTTAGTAGTCCTAACTTTAGGACTCCTAAATGCCTTCTGTGAATACCGAAATCCTTAAAATTAGGATTTTTCTCAGTTTAGGAGTAGTAAAGTTAGGACTCCTAACTTTAGGACTCCTAAATGCTTTCTGTGAATACCGAAAGTCTTAAAGTTAGGATTTTTCTTAGTTTAGGAGTAGTAAAGTTAGGACAGCTATCTTTAGGACTCCTAAATGCCTTCTGTGAATACCGAAAGTCTTAAAGTTAGGATTTTTCTCAGTTTAGGAGTAGTAAAGTTAGGACTGCTATCTTTAGGACTCCTAAATGCCTTCTGTGAATACCGATAGTCTTAAAGTTAGGATTTTTCTCAGTTTAGGAGTAGTAAAGTTAGGACTCCTAACTTTAGGACACTTAAACTGAGAAAAATCCTAACTTTAAGACTTTCGGTATTCACAGAAGGCATTTAGGAGTCCTAAAGTTAGGAGTCCTAACTTCTGTGAATACCGAAATGAGTAAGTGCCTTCTGTGAATACCAAAATGGTAGTAAGTTTAGGATTTTGTCTTAAGTTAGTTCTGTGAATCGGGCCCTTGGAGTTGGCAACATATTAGAGGAGCAACTTGTAATCAAACCCATTGGAAACAAGGAAGTAGCAATCTGGTATTGGCACCTTTTGGAGACCATGGACGGAGAGTTCACCCTGGCTGAGGAACTGTGGGGAACATACTTGCCGAGGGAGCAACTGCAGAATATTTGGCAAGTATCTATGTGCACACTTTACCTCATAGTCAAACCTGCTTTTTTAAGAAGGAACCATCTTTTTCGCTCCACAGGGCTTATATATCACCCGAAAAGCTATCAAAGATTGGGAACGGGAGTCGAACAAGCTGTGGTAAATGTGGTTTAGAAAAGGCGACGGATGTGCACATGTTTTATCAGTGCCCTGAAATCAGAGGTTTTTGGGATAAAGTGGAGTCATCAATGTCAGGTATTTTGAGCCAGCAAATAAAGGTAAGCCTGTCTTTGGTCATCTTTGGAGTAGGGGATCTTTTTACGGGCTATACAAGACACATACTGTTCTATGCAATGTTACTAGCAAGAAGAGAGATCTCTCGTAAATTGGTGAGCAATATACCCTCACAGCATTCTGAATGGCTGGAATCCCTTGTGTATATGTCAAAAATAGACTTATTAGGAAACAAATCTAAGAGGAAAGATTTTTGGAATCTGTTGATGGCATGGATGGAGAACCAAGATAGGATGGTGTAGAGTTGAAGGGTATTGAAGATTTAAGAACATAACTAAGTCCAATGATTACACTGGCAATTTCTACTCTGGTCTGCTAAAGAGGCGCTTCCCTTATATCCCGAATCTTAAAGCAGTACCGGTGTATGTCTGTACACCGAGTGGGAGATAAAGCTGCAAGAAGGAATATGCCCATTGTAGTAAGCCCAACAGAGGTCAGTATCACTCTCATGTGAAGGGCGGAAAATCTGGACATTGGAGCCATCTGGGGTGAATGAGGACAAAAAAAAAAAAAAAAAAAAAAGATGAAGCGTAATTACATTTGTTTTAGTTTAAGTTTTACAATTGGAATAAATATGCATCTATTTTGCCAGACGATTTTTAATATGTCACGTTACGTGTCCACCATTTCTAAATCTCAATACACGGTTAAAGGGTATCGGGAAGGTCAACTTTATCAAGAAAGTGGTTAGATTATTGGCACTTTTTTTTTTTTTTGCAGAATACATTAATTTTGTCACTGTATGGAGATAATTTTTATATGCATTTTATTTATTGCATGGCGGTATTTTAATGTTGTGTAAATTCTTGTAAATTGTGCAGAAGTTGTGAAAATGCTAACATGAACGAAAATTTAAATTGAATGGGAATTGCCGGTGAAGGCAGAAAGGAAAACTAGTTGCACATGGTTTTCATACAATGCGCTCGCGACTTTCTGGAGACTTTCCTCTGTGTATGGCTGATGCTACCACTAATGGGTGGATACAACTTGTGTGACATCACGTTTTGTGTTATAATTAATGGTGGAGGTGGTTAGAGGCTGAACTTTTTTTATTCTGTGCTTGCTTCATCCTAGTTTAATTATTTTACAATGCGGTTGCCCGAAAGATGGAAGTTGTGCAGCCTGGAAGTGTGCATCCTCGCTGTGTGAATCACTGGTGCCCTTGTATTACCATGGCCTCTGCTGTCCCTCAGTCTACCCCCTCACCGCCACAAGATGAACAATTCCCTTTTCCCCTCCATGTTCTTGTGAAGCGGGGCAGTGCTTGTTAGTGCCGGGTGCTGTTATATCCATTGTATTTCAAAGGTAAGACTTGTACTTTTCTCCTAATTACACACCGTGACCGTTCACGCTCTCTTGCTTTCCAAATCAAAGCTGCTGGGATCCCAATCTTTCTATCTAATTACAGACTGCATTTAAAAAAAAGACTTTGGTGTTTGAAAGTTCTTTCCTTTTATATACTCATATTTTACCTGCACGCAGTTGCTCTGAGGTGATTCGCTTTCTGCACAGTTGGATTGAATCCATGGGGGTTGGAATGAGGGTGTCTGCCTTCTACATGGCCCGTGGTTTGTTTTCAAGGTTTGGGGCATTGGGAGCAGGGGGCCAAGGCAGCTCCCTCATGACCCCCTTCACCCCCTCTTCCCATCCCTCGCGCCCCCACCCCTTGTGCCCTCCAGCCATCGTCTGTGGTTATCTAATGCCTGTTTTTCTGCTGTTCCCAGGGCTGAGGTAAGCAGCAGCCTCCCAGTCTGTGTGAGTGTGAGGGGGGTGGCTGTCAGGACTCATGCTGTGCATGTAAAGCACTATGCATTTAAGAGGTGTGTGGTATGTGTACATTGTTGACTAGAGTGAATCAATCAATCAATCAATCAATACATTTATAGAGCGCGCTACTCACCCGTGAGGGTCTCAAGGCGCTGAAGGGAGGGGGGGTGCCGCTATTGCTCGAATAGCCAGGTCTTGAGGTGTTTCCTGAAGGTGAGATGGTCCTGGGTCAGTCGTAGGTGTGCGGGGAGGGAGTTCCATGTTTTGGCTGCCAGGTAGGAGAACGATCTTCCTCCGGCGGTGGTTCTGCGAATCCGTGGGACGGTGGTGAGGGCGAGGCTGGCAGAGCGGAGTGTAGAACTAGAGGCGGCTGTTGAGGTATTCGGGGCCCATGTCATGGAGTGCTTTGTGTGCGTGGGTGAGGAGTCTGAACATGATCCTCTTGCTGACGGGGAGCCAGTGCAGGTTTCTCAGGTGGGTGGATATGTGGCTGTGGCGAGGGATGTTGGAGATGAGTCGTGCGGAGGCGTTCTGTATGCGCTGAAGTCGTTTCTGAAGTTTGGCTGTAGTTACTGCGTATAGGGCGTTTCCGTAGTCCAGTCGGCTGGTGACGAGGGCCTGGGTGACGGTCTTTCTGGTTTCGGTGGGGATCCACCGGAAGATTTTTCAGAGCATGCGCAGGGTGTTGAAGCAAGAGGACGAGACGGCGTTGACTTGCTTGGTCATCGTGAGAGATGAGTCCAGGATGAATCCCAGGTTGCGTGCGTGGTCCGAGGGTGTTGGCGCGGAGCCCAGCGCTGTGGGCCACCAGGAGTCGTTCCAGGCGGATGGGGATTGTCCGAGGATGAAGACCTCCGTCTTGTCTGAGTACAGCTTCAGGCGACTGAGCTTCATCCATTCTGCGACGTCTTTCATTTCTTCCTGGAGGTTGGTTTTGGCGGTGGCTGGGTCTTTGGTGAGAGGAGAGTATCAGCTGGGTGTCGTCGGCACAGGAGATGATGTTGATGTTGTGTTTGCGTGAGATGGCAGCGAGGGGGCTCATGTAGAATGCAGCAGAGGAGTGTGGGAGGAGATGAGGGGGGGTTGTGTTAGTGAGTCTGTACATGCTGGAGTTAATACAAAATGGCACTGTGCCTTGTCTGTGAAGATATCTGCCGTGAGAGGGAATGGCAGTATGTATATTGGACAAGGGGTGGCACGTGTGGGCACCACAACAGGCGAGGTTGCCAGGACAATCGCTGGTGGCATAGAGCCATGAAGAATCAGGCTTGGTGCTGCACGGGTGTCACTGAGAGGTACTGGGTGAACCCTGCAGACACGGCTCTACACCGGTGACAGTGAAGGGTGCGGGTAGTCCCCAGGTGAACCCCCTGGTGAAGCCGACACTGCCCTACATGGTGATGGTGAGGGGTTCCAGGCAGGGCATGGTGAGAAGAGCCCGAGGACATAGTGAAGCAGACACGTTTCTGCACTGGGGCTGGTGAAGGGTGCAGGACACAGGGTGATAACCCGATGAAGGAGACTCGTCTCTGCACCGCTGATGGCGAGGGTTGCAGTGTGCTCCCTGGAGAGAGCCGTGGGGAAGCAGACAGTCTGACTGCTCCACCTTTGACAATGGAGGGAACCGTTAAGCCCCTGGTGAGAGAGAACCCGGTCCTTGAGTAAGCAGGAAAGACTTTGCATCGTGCCAGTGAGGGGGGCAGAGCAGGCCCTGGGGAGAAAGAGCCCTTGTGAAGCTGCTATGTCACTTGGGCGCAGGAGCTGTGTATGCTGCCACATTCCTCGGTTCTTCAGGGCTGTGGGACACAGTAATGTCCCTCCCTCTGAATCCCGGAGCAGTGGCTCTGCTGTACCCCCATGGGACCCGGAACTGTGGCTGCTGCTGTGGGTCTCAGAGCTGCGGGTGCTGCTGTCGCCCTCAGGGCCCCAGAGCGGTGGGTGCTGCTGTGCCCCATGGGACCAGGAGCTGTGAGTACAACTGTAGAGAGCCCCCCCACCCTGCCCAGGAGAGGGGGAGGAATCCTTATGAAAAACTGCGCCGTGGTTTTACCAGCATGTTTTCACACATTTCCCTCCTAAAATATCTCCCGCACAAAAGTGCGCAGTCTGACTGCATTTCTTGGCAGCTCATCACCTGCCTCCTCAAATCAAGCCAGTGCATTGGCTCATCTCCCTGCCAACCCATCTATCGCCTGGTGGCAACTGTTCCCTTAAACGATTGGCACTGCCTCCGGGACCTGGCCCACCCGGGGGCTTCCAAATAATTTGCCCTGGGGAGTGTTGGCAGCCAATCGGAGTGAACCTTGTGCCTGGTAGGATTCGTGAATCCTCCTCGGTGCTCAGATATCGATATTTTTCTTTTTCTAATTTCTCAGAAACTACTGAATGGATTTACACCATTTAAGAAAGGGCTCTTTCTGAACCAAGGGCTACCATTTTGCCAAATTTGGTGTAATTCCGTTCAGCAGTTCGAGCTGTAGCCTGTTCCAATTTTTCAGATGGAAATTAACATGGGGAAAAAACGTTTGGGGTCCCCCTTTTTTCTCAGCCCCCACTTGATGAATCACCCTGAAACTTTCAAGACAGGAGATGACCTGAGCGGGCCATTAGTTTTGAAAATATTGCGAAGATACATGAAACGACACAAAAGATATTGGGAAAAGAAAAAACGCTATTTGAATAAAAACGAGAGCCTAACTATAACTACCTACTGGCGACCGCCAGTATGTAATATGTATATATATATATATATATATATATATATATATATATATATATATATATATATATATTATCTACTGACGGACGCCAGTAGATAGTTATAGTTAGGACGGTGTTTCCATAGGAAATCCGCAACATTCTATTTGGAATAACTTTGGCGCCGGTTGACGTATCCTCGCGAAAATGTCAAAATAGGTGGGGCACTCCGCTCCGCTCCGCTCCTACCCTGAAAGTCTCGGGAGAATTCGTCAAGCGGGGGCTGAGAAAAAAGGGGGGTCCCAAAACGCGTTTTCCCCATGCAATTTTCCATAGGGACCTTTAGTCCAAGGTACAGCCCGAACGGCTGAACAGAATTACTTGAAATTTGGCAAAGAGGTAGTCCTCAGGTCAGGCATGTGCCTTTTGCATATATGGTGTCAATCTGTTCAGTAGTTCCTGAGAAAATCAAAAGTAAAATCACATACATATCTGGGTGGAGCCTAGCCACACATCTCATCGTGAGATCTGATTGGCTGTCAGTACTTCATCCAAGAAGTGTTGGCAGCCCTCTTGGGACCAATATACATGATAGCACCTCATTAAAAAGCATTGCAGTTAAAAGAAGTTTTTAAGACTTTAATTACATTATAAATCATTTGTTGATGGTACCATACTCATTTTAGGAATTGTGGTGTGTTCTAAGGGGATTTTACCATGTGAAAAAGCCTTCTGATGTGATATCACGAACCATGTTTGAGAGAAAACTATTTTCTCATACTTTTCCCACAGAGGTTTGGAAGGTGATCTATAAGCTAAACTGAGAGCATATTTTCTGTAAATTCACATTATCTTTCTCAGTCATGTAAGAATGAAGTCTGACATTTTCAGTAAAACATGTACATCCAACAAGAGCAGAGACTGTCAGTTGATTCCTTTGCGTTCTACTGCTGCTTCCCAGAGTGATCTAAAGAAAAACTAGAGCGCTAACAGTCTTACTTCTGACAAAAGTATGGCACACCTGAAGCCATCTTGATTGGAATAAAGTGGTAACACTTAAAAAATGTAATTTACAAAGGAACAAAATGAGGGGGTTCATTTTGCCATATAAATTATGATTAGTGCTGCAGAAAGAAAAACTAGGGCACATTTTGATTTCTGAAATCCTCTTTTATTTCATAAAAACATTCTGACATGCAGACTGAAACATGCACTTTGAATACCAGCAGCAGACTTGCCTGGTGAGCAGTAGCTTTACTACAGTGATCTAATGAGCAACTAGAGTGCTAACATTCAGAATTTATGGAAAATGTGTGACACATCTTAATGCCTTCTTGATGGAATCAAAGTAAAACACTGAAAGTATTTCCTACTGAGGAGACTGCAATAATGAGGAAATTAGGAATCTTCATAACAAATATATCTCCCAAGATGGCCACCAGAGACAAAAGAGCCTAAATGTAGCCCAAATATCACCCAGATGTAGCCCAAGTATAGCCCAATGACAGAATGTCCCAGAGTGTTCTTAAGAACAACTAGAGCGCTTACTTTCTTACTTATGACAAAAGTATGGCACACCTGAAATCATCTTGATTGGAATAAACTGGTAACACTTAAAAAATTTAATTTATAAAGGAACACAATGAGGGGGTTCATTTTGCCATAGAAATTATGATTAGTGCTGAAGAAAAAAAATTAGGGCACATTTTGAGTGACTTCTCAAATCCTCTTCTATTTCATTAAAAAATTCTGATATGCAGACTGAAACATGCACTTCTAATACTAGCAGCAGACTTCCGTGGTGAGCAGTAGCTTTACTACAGTGATCTAATGAGCAACTAGAGTGCTAACATTCAGAATTTATGGCAAATGTGTGACATATCTGAATACCTTCTTGATGGAATCAAAGTAAAAAACTGAAAGCATTTCCTACTGAGGAGACTGCAGTAAATGAGGAAATTAGGAAACTTCATAACAAATAAATCTCCTAAAATGGCCACCAGAGACAAAAGAGCCCAAATGTAGCCCAAATATCACCCAGATGTAGCCCAAATGTAGCCCAATGACAGAAGTGTGCAAAACACTTATTTTTTGTGTATTTGCAGTTTTATATAGTGCAGACTTGTCAGGTATTGGAGTGCTTTACATGAACATTGGTTACATCACACAAGATCAAATTTATTTTGGTTGTAGACATGGGGAGATTAAGTGATTTGACCAGAATCACAGAATGTTGAGCTGAAGCAGAAACTCCAACCTGGTTCCCCAGTTGCAAAGTCTGCAGCTCTGGAAGTAACACCACACCCTCTCCCCTTGGATGCAACATTTAATCAAGTGGTCAACTGGATAAAAAAACTAAGATTACAAATAATTTAAAAGTTCTTTGTCGCTATTTGAAAACTCAGAAAATATGTCCTCATTTTAGTTTTTTAGAGCACTAACCATAATTTTGATGCAAATAAGATCCTCTCATATATGTAATTTCTAAAGGAAATGCTCTAGGCATTACAGTTTTGATTACATCAAGATGACGTCAGGCATTCCACACTTTTGTAATAAATATAGAATGTTAGCAATCTAGTTGTTCATTGGGATACTGTTGAGAGGCAGAGGCCAGGGGCACAGACTCTGAAAATTGAAGGCAGGTAGGAGAGTGCAGAGGCAACAAGTTGACCACACTAGGCAGGCAGGAAGGGCAGTGGCAGCACAACAGACTATGGAGGGCAGTGGAAAGGGGGGCAGGGGCAACAAACCAACAATACAGGACTGGCAAGAGAGGCTGTGGCAATATAATAGACCATTGTGGGCAGAAGGAAGAGGCAATGGTCATACAACCATACATGCCAACAGACCCGTTTCAGCCAGGAAACGTCCAATGTTTTTCAAATGGGCTTTACTTGATCTGTTTCCTGTCTACAATCTTCTCTTTTTTAATGTAACTCAAAGGGGAAAATCAATACCCCAGTTTTATTTCAAAATCTCCCTCTTACCAAGTTCAAAATGTTCGCAAGTATGGTACATTGGATCATGGTAGGCAGGAGGAATTGGGGTAGGGACATGGACTCGGATAACAGAGGACAGCAGGGACATTGAGAGGTGCACCAAACTGACCCTACAGGGCAGGCATCAGGGTTTGCAGCAGCACAATACTCCACACAGGGCATAAAGGACGGGAGTGCAGCACAACAATCCATAGAAAGCAATAGGTAGGGGACAGGACCATGCACATGGACAACAGACGACAGAGGGGAAAGAGGCAATGGTAGCTTGCTGACCATAATGGACAGACAGGAGAGAAAGCTGCAGCATAACAGACCATAAAGGGCAGGAAGGATGGATCAGGGGCATTACAATGGAACCGACAAGCCAGAAGGGAGGGAATAGGGGTCTGCACATGGAAACAGAGGGCTGGGGGCAAGGGGGGAGGGCAGTAGCAGCAAGATGACCATGGAGGTCAGGCAGGATGGGCACTAGAAACAAGACACACCATGGAGAGCAACAGTGAGACTATGATGGCATACACACAGACCATGGAGGGAAGGTGGGAGGGGGTCAGGAGCAGCTAGCTGACCACACAGGGAAGGTGGGAGGGGCCATGGCAGCACAGAAGACCATGCATGGCAAGCGGGAGGGTTAGTGGCAGCACAATGGCTATGATGGGCAAGAAGGAGGGTGCAGGGGCATGCACAAAGGACCATGGAGGATAGAAGGGAGGGTCAGGACCTGGGCACAGACAAGAGAGTTCAGGGGAAGAGGCCTCACAACAGACCGCGTGGGGCAGGCAGGAGGAGCAGTTGCAGCACAACAGACCAGGGAGGGCAGAAGGGTGTGGCAGTAAAATGGACCATGGAGGACAGGAGGAAGGGGATAGGGGCATGGCATGTGGACAGGCAGGGTGGAGGTGGCAGGGACAGGTTACAGTCATCTGACAATGCTAGGCAGGTGGTAGGGGAGTGGCAGCTCAACAGAACACTCAGAGTAGATAGGAGTGGCAGGTCCATGGAACATGGTGGGCAAAAAGGATGGAGCAGGGGCATACACAAAGACATCGGAGGGCAGGGGGAAGGAGAATAGGGGCAGCAAGCTAAGCACAGAGTTTAAGCAGGAGGTCAATGATGGAGCATAGAATTGGGCAATGGAGGGCAGGAGGAGTGGACTGGTACATCATGCTAAATGCAGGGCAGTGGCACCACATCAGACCATGCATGGCAGGAGGGAGGAGGCTAGTCCACGGATTCAGACAACAGTGGATAGGGAGGAGGTGGATGGGGCAGCAAGCTAACTGTCAATAGAAGGTGGGTATTAGGATCTTTATTGTTTTTAAAATGTGTGTCTGTGCGAACTACTTAAAATATGAACAAGTATGCAGCATAATCTCACTTTTATTCAGGAAGAAGAGGACGTTTGGGACTGTGACTCCGGGCTCACTTGGCAGAAACATCCCCTGACCCTCCACCCCCCATCGCAAAATGTAATGCCTGTGAAAAGGGTAGGTGGACGCAGTGTTATATAGAACATAGTCCTGAGAGCACGATTGGAAATGAAAACTAGATATAGTATATGGTATCAACTATGCACCAAAAAGTGTGATATAAGATGAACCGGGGCGTGAAATATAATATGCAATAAATTGTGCGCAATGACAGATTCATTGGAGAGCACGAGATAGCACAGGCACTAGCGCTTGCTATGTGATATGCGCCTTGGAGTGTAGTATGCACAGGGCAGTGTTGTGTAACCTAAGTAGTCTCTAAAGTTGTAATATAAAATATGTGCTGGGTAGTGTAACAGTGCATATGCACTGTGACAAAGATATGGATCCCAGATTGTAATATGTATGGCATAGCACTGTGCTTTATAACATAGGCATCGAGGAAGGCACGTTAGATGGGGCAATATAACCCGTGCGAAGGCAAGTGTGGCATGACATATTCACGGGGTGGTGTTACAGTGCACATGGGCTAGAGAGTGTCATAGCATACGCACTAGCTGGTGGAATACAACACAGAGGTGTGTGGCACTCGGAGGGCACTGGTGGGTGTAACACAGCATTGGGCTCAGCCAGGAGCACGCTGTGACTCTCAAGTGAAGTTTGTCTCCTTTCCAGAGAGTAAAATAAAAAGTATAACACATCCGGCGGTGGATGTGTGTTTTATTAACCGTGAGGGGGTTTCTTGCCTAGTTTGGTCGAATTTTTGTCGAATCTCCTTTGAATGGCTTGATGTGCATGTGTATTAAATGTGCCCGTCAATTGCTACCCATGTTTGTATAAATAAATGACAAGGGTGTCTACTTGGAGAGTACCCACCAGCGGGGGCGCCGGGATTAGGCACGGTAGGGTGTCAGACATGTCAGAGCTTCACTAGCGGTGTAAATACATTCCATGAGGATTCATTCTATGCATAGTCGCCTTTTAATGAATATCACGCAAATCGTCATGGTGATAGGTACATACGGTTTGTCCAGCATGTCCTAGGTGTTTCTATAAATATATATATTTTTTTAAATAAAAAACAAAGGCCGGCCCCGGGGGATGGGGTCCCCGGGGCCATAAGTGGCCTGAGGAGGGGGGCAACACAGCCCCCCTCCTAAAGAATAAAAAAATTTAAAAAAGGCCATGACCTGGGGGTTGGGGTCCCCGGGGCCGATTAAGGCCTTGGGAGGGCCAAATTAATTTTTTTCAACAAAAAAAGTTAGGGTGCAGGCCCTGGGGGATGGGGTCCCCAGGGCTAATAAATTAGAAAAAGAAAGGGGGCCACAAAGCCCTCCTTCTTAAAAATAAATAAATAAAAGACCGGCATTGCGCCGGAGGCCACGCCCCCTCCTTGCAGCACTCTGCAAACGCGCCCCCTGGCCAGTTGTAAGTTAAGGAATTAATTCCCCTTCAATACTGAGGGTCCCTGAGGGCCAACTAGCCCAACAGGTATCTCCAGTATGCGCCAGGGAGCTGCATTGCAGACAGGTGTTCTGAGGCCACGCCCCTTTTAACACCTCCATGCAACGCAGCTCTGTGGCGCTTACTGGAGGTACCTAGTGGGCTAGTTTGACCCTAGGGACCCTTAGGATTCAAGGGGACTTAATCTCTCAACTCAGAACGCCCACAGGCCCCGTGGCACGTTTTTAAGTTAGGGAAATAATTCCCTTTCAATCCTGAGGGACCCTGGGGTCCAACTAGCCCACCAGGTGCTTCCAGTAGGCACCACTGCTCTGCGTTGCAGAGAGGTGGTGCAGGCCATGCCACTTTTTACACCTCTCTGCAACGCAGCTCTGTGGCACTTACTGGAGGTACCTAGTGGTCTAGTTGGACCCTAGGGACCCTCAGGATTCAAGGGGACTTAATCTCCCAACTTAAAACGGCTACAGGGCGTGTTTACACAGTGGGGAAGGGAGGGGACGGGGCATGAGGTGACGTGTTCAAACACACCCTGTGGTGCGTTTTAAGAGGTAGTTTTAATCCCCTGCCCTATTATATACTAGGGGCTTACAGAGGAGGTCATGCTAATCACAGGGTGACCCCAACACATAGTGTGCCCTAATGTATGTAGGTGTTTTCACTGTATTCTGAGTGTCTTTTAACATAGCACTGGCTCTAGGACTGGTTAGTCAGACTCAGTTACCACCAGTATCCGTCTGAAAAAGTTGAGGGTACAGGATGATTTTGCAACAAGGCTTGTTTCTGCTCTTCTGTTTGTTCTTTCTGCACGTTATACTTCTTCCTGCACTTTTCTTCGTCTTTGAGGACTTCTGTTGCTTCTTTCTGCATTTCTTTTTTTTCTTTCTGTGCGTTTTTCCTTCTTTCTTCACATGTCCTATCTCTGTAGGCATAGCTAGAAATTAGCATTTAAAAACCTTTGAAATTCACTGAAAAAAACATAGGTTTCAGGCACGTTATAGCTAGGAATAAGCATTTAAAAAACCTTAGAAATTCACTGAAAAAACCATAGGTTTCAGGGGCGTTATAGTTAGCTGGACTTTTCACTCGTACAAAACCATAGAAATTCCCCCGTTATAGTTAGTTCAGCTAACTATAACTCGTGAGCCCGCAATGCACTGCTGATGACGTCACATATTACATCACTCATGACATGGTCAGTGACATCACTCATGACATCACTGATGACATCACTGATGACATCATCCTTGTGATAGAGTGGCAGACCTCCTCTCCCCCTAATATAACCTTTGATACACACATTCAAATATAGAAATAAAAATTTTCAAAACAATGGACATACCAATACCAGTTACAACAACCTATTCAGTAATTGTAAGATCCACATCCACATCCACTCATTCACCAACAGTCCTAAACAGTCACTCATACATGTACTCACTCATCATATGTACTCATACACCTATACATCCTGTTACACAATGCCACTCATCCATAAAGTTACTCACACACATAGTCACTCATGCTAATAGAGAATCAAACATCTGTTTACCTGCATATACAGTTATACACACACCACCACACTTACTTCTACAGAAACTTACACATACTTAGTCTTTTTAACAATCACTTATAGAAACACATACTTATTCATACAGGAACTCTTTCAATCTCTCACTCTCACATATACTCACTTATATACACCAATAGTCACATATACTAGTTTAAAACATATGTAGTTACTCATAGAGACACTATTGAGACAGTCATTCACTCACTAACACACCCATGCACACACTCATCCACCCATACAGTCCTGCACACATGCTGTCTTCAACACATACAAACAGTGAGTCACTCATTCATGCACCTATGCACTACGTAATACCCCCCACCGAACCATACAGACATCAGACACTTATACAGATACTCAAAAAACCAACTAATAACCTATATAGACACTCATATAGCTACTCACCAACCCATGCAGCCACTTATACACAAAGTGAGAGACTGATACAGATATTTACATATTTAAACATTACTCACTAAGCCATGTATTCACTTGGATACACTTAATCAGTCAGTTATACAATCAATTTTTCAAACACAAATCATCCATTTAGACACTTATATACCCATTTATTCTTCCATCGACCTTGAGATATACATATATAAAACATATGTAATTTTCAGAAAAACGCACATTCACTGGATGATGTCATCAGTGATGTCATCAGTGATGTCATTTGAGATCTCATCAGTGATGTCATGAGTGATGTCACTGACCATGTCATGAGTGATGTAATATGTGACGTCATCAGCAGTGCATTGCGGGCGTGCGAGTTATAGTTAGCTGAACTAATTATAACAGGGGAATTTCTATGGTTTTGTACGATTGAAAAGTCCAGCTAACTATAACGCCCCTGAAACCTATGGTTTTTTCAGTGAATATATATATATATACACATATGTATGTATTTAAAATTGCAAGTTCAATCAATAGGTTGTTCACAAGCGGCACACATATACTCCACTATGGGTATTGACTCAATAAAGTGACTTGTCCATAAAACTGAGAAAAAAGAACAATATAAAAACTAATCAGAAAATGGTCCAGCACCATAATCCATACTAAAAGGCTCATCAAGGGACTAAGAGTAAATTGAGTAAATAAATAACCATAAAAACATTACTTCCCCACCATATTCCTCAGTCTTATTCCAGACATTATAAACGTGTGTAAAACATATTCAGTTTGCAACAACTGCAGGTAAAATAGTGAGGGTCTGCTCTTCCTAATGTTCAGGGTCCTCAGTAATGGAACTAAGAACTGTTTCCTTGGCATGGCATAAAGTTTACAGAAAAAGATTTTTTTTAGCATAGATTGATCTGACCTTGAATCACAAGGACATGGCTCAATGTCCAATTCACTACGGATGTCTCTAGGGTAGGAGACCAGAAGATGGGCTATATTGAACCTAAACCTGCGGAGATAATATCTCTGATGTTGATGAGGTAAAAATAAAGGTAGGGTTCCATATGATCAGTAGTTACTAACATATGGCAAGCAGCCACTCTTTTTAAGCTCTTTTGGATAAGGCAGCAATAGCCCATGGGCAAGAAAACATTCAGACCTCACTAATATAATAAGATGTCCTTTAACATACCTCAGCCACAGGGTTTTATAACCATAATCGAGCCGTATGCAATCAATGCACTAATACAGGGTTGCACACAGACCAGGAAGTGTGACTGTTATGCAGTGACCGAGCACAACTCATGTGGAATGCTCTGTGTGGGTACTTAGGCTAACTTTGAAGGGAGATTTAAGGCCTCCCCAGGATTGAACCTCCCAGACTGCCTATTCAACACCTCGGCCCCTTTTCTCCAAAAATGTTCCTTTCCCCAGCCTGATAACCGTTTTATAACCCACCCTAAAAGTGTTCTTAAATGTGCTCATTTTACACTGGCCTATGAAGCAGTTATGACGAACAGAACATGTTAACAGTGGGGCTTTTGGTGGAATGAGCTCATTGACTGATGCGGAAGGCATGTTTATATTATATATCACTGCTACTACTATTAATATTGTTATTATTTCTTATTATACATGGACACTCCCATCCCATAGGTCTTTTGCTCCTGCTTATGAAAGATGTATCATTATTCTAGTCATTTGAAATCTGTAGTGTGTAAATAAACAACCCAGTTTGCGCCATATAATTGGTGGTAAAAAAACGCAGAAGAAAATTAAACACCTGGAGATTCCTGTAATTGTTCAAACAGCAGCTTTAATTTACCATTTCTACCAGCAATCACTCTGTCTGCTGGTTCTGGCAACAGTACATTTGACATCTCAACTCAATCTTGATCTATAACCAAAGAGTAGCTATGTCATGTGCATAGTACAGGTGACTTGCAACATTATAGACTGTAATAAGAAAATTAAGGACATGTTTTATCCATTAATTATTATTATCATTATTAATACTAATCATCATCATTATATTGTTGATTTAATTTGTTCTGGAGTTTACATATTCTTCCTCCCAAAACCTTACATAGGTTAGTACATTTTCTAGTTATGGCATTGTAATTCCATATTAAACTTCAATAAAAAAATTAATCTGCTTTAGGGACACGTGGAGGACATTGCTGTACTGTGTGTAATATTGTACAGATAAATCTGAGAAATTCTTCATGAGCGTTGTACATGTTCGCTTACGCCGGGTATCTGTTCATTATTAGACCAATCATTTCCGATGAACATGTTCCTAGAAACAGTGTCAATTACGGCTGCGCAGGATAATATTATTTCAGTCTATTACCTGCAAATGAGTTATTCAAGAACAAGCAGATCAATCGCTAAAAGACAACCAATCAATATGCAAGACTGCCAGGACTAATTGGAAGTTTATAATGAATGTATGTTTTCCTTGGTGTGTTTCAAGGGTGGCTGCTTCTAATACATCTTAAATTGCAACGTTTTCTTGAACGCAAATACAGAATGGAGATGGCTGTAGAGTAGAATACGATTGCATTTCGTTCAGGGGTATGCCTGTATATGTTGATATGAATGGGATTGCCACTTACATTTCAAGTGACGAAGTTCTCATTATCAGGTTGGATAGCTCTGGCTGCTAGTCGCAACTTTAATAAAGAAACAGAGGTCTGCATTGACTTAAGGGATTGCTTTGGCTGTCACAATGCTCAATGGAATACAAAAGATTCTATTTACTGACCACTGTAAAGGTTGGGGGAATAGTTTAGTAACCAAATGCTTCAGTATCCTCTAAACTAAACATGCTTTCTTGCCCATGATTCTGCCATAGCCTTCCCAGGACTAACCATGGATACAGAGAAGAAATGCCTAGGAGATAGTTAGGTTGGGCAAAGCTGCTACGGACTCTTTAGGAGTCATTTAGGATTTCGAGGAGTCATGGTCAAGATCCCAGGATAACTGCAGAATGATTTAGAGTTGCGTGGTAATAAAGTATTTTTCAATTTCTGAAGGAAGCCCTACATGCAGAGGAGGATTTTCATTTGAAACCAATCCTAAACTAGGTCCTATTTCTTGTTTCTGCTACATCTCTTTAACAGAAGCCAGATAAAGGGGCGTTGCGGCTCAGCCTGATGATAATCTGTGTGTTGTCTGCGTAGGAAAGTGACCTGCAGTTGTAAGACTTAACAGGGCCAAATAGAGAGCTGATGTTTACATTAAATAAAGTGGGAGTGGTGGATGATTTCTCGAAAACTCTATTTGGAACCATTGTCTCAAGCTGCTCTATAAGGGACAATGGATAGGAGCTGGCATCAACCTAATCTGAATGATCAAAAACAATTAAGTACAGTACCCTCACTCCCTATTTCCACAAAATAGCAGAAGAATAGAATACTGTGGTCCAGGGTGTCAAATGTGATGGAAGGTCAAGAAGAATGGTCCCTGCAGTGTCACCATCTTCTACAATACTTTGATTTCATCGAGGACAATCAAAGGTGGACTGATTCCCCTCCCAGAGTGAAAGCCTAATAGACAAACCTCTGTACCACTAGTTGTCTTGTATTTTGCTAAGTGCTGGGAAAAGAGTTTTCATTATGTCCTCACTTGTTCCATTACAGTTGAGATATGGTTTATTTCAGTAACAGGTGTGTGCAACACCTCTCTTGTACTGGTAAAGAGACAGGTATTAACTGCTTCTGCCACTGATATACCATTGATGTTACTAAATGCTTGAAAAATCTGTACAATGGCAAACATCTTCAGGGGTACTTGATTTATTTCTCATAATGGTCTTAATATTTCGTTCCTTAAACACATGCAGACTTTGAAGTTTGACAAGTATGACAAACTGCATTATTAGGATTACAGTGGGAGGGTTTCCATATACCTGAATATCCACCCGCCCTGCAGTATCCCAACCTCGATATCCTAAGCTGCTCTGAGCCTTTGGGTTTCTCCAATGGAAGTTCTTCCACTATGCTGTGCAAGCACTTTCAGTGAATATGAATGCTGGGTGGGGCACACAATGCTGGAGGCCTATTCAGTGTGTTTTCTACATTTCAGAAACAACCCACCAATGAGGGGTGTTGTATCTTATTCAGAAAAACAAATGACCCTGGTGGCCAGGTACCTTTCTCATGTGTGTCAAGAAATGTCAAATTTTGAGTGCTTGAATCGATCATGTGTGCATGATGACCCCGGACAGGAAAAATCTGCATCAGAAGCCTTATTCTAAATATGATGATTCTAGGACCCTAGTGGTCCTTTTGTGGTGGGGCCACCATAAAAAGATTTCCAACAGCAGTATCAGGTGAGGATCTGTCATCAGAAATCTGGTGATCCACTGACACTCAATAAGGTGGGTTAACTGTGGGTCTTACAGGATGGATCAGCCTCCCATTTATGGTAATTTGCCGATGACATAAATTCTGAATAACCTATTAAGTCTATAATACCAACTAATATGTCAAAAGATGCAAAGGTTTGTGGTGCAGTAGAAAAATATGTGCCATGTAAGTACAACATTTCAGTATATTAATGCGCCACAGAACAACAGCACAGGATGCAATTTTCTTTTCTTAGGGAAAAGGATGATCAACGAAAAGATGTAAAGGGGACATGTGTAGGGCAAAGACATGGACATTGGGCATGGCTACATATAAAAGAAACAATAAGTAAAGAATCCTAAATGCATCTGCTGGTTTTCAACCTTCTCACTCAAAGAATTCTAAAGGTGCAAATATGAATGACAAAAATGTAGGCGTAATTTCAGACAATCAAAGTCAGTAAGTACTGAGGACTCAATTATACTATACAACATTACACTTGAGTTGCATCTCAAGCTTAGCAAAGAGCCATGTGAACACAAATGGCAAATATGAAGAAAAGGAGGACTTAAGCATCTTGTTGCAATTGGCTCACCAGACATAAAATAAGCAAGAAAAGGAATTGGCCAAACTTCTTCTCTGTAGAATTGCAGTTTATTGAGCAATTTCCTGTTTTTAAATGTGATGGCACTACCGGCGCAAGTTAAACATTTACAATGTGGCGGTATAAAACAGTTGGAGGTCTCTCTTATTTCTTACATAAACCATCCACACATTACAATATAAGGGTCTCTGTCATTAAAAAAAACACTTTACTCCTTCTCTCCTTATGTTTTCTACAATGTACATAGCTGTTCTTCTACTTAAGCCAATCTGCAGAGGATGAACTGAATTAAAAGGTTAATTATTACAAGCTTAACTCGGGAAAAGATTCACTGAAGAACACAGAAATGGAGGCATTACAACTTTCAATTAAGTAAGAGATCAAGCAAGGCTGAGTTCTATTACATGTTAATTTCCTGAGAGCAAGATAAACATTTAATGGTTAAAGGATCTACTAGGTATTAGTGGAAAATAAAATTAGAAAGGTAGAACAATCCAGAGAGAGACCATGATGCCTATTTCTACCCCTTTTTTAAGAGATAGACGTGCAGTACCTTCCATCAGCTGTAATTGGTAATAACAAATGATGTACTGTAGAAATACATTACACATAGTGTACCCATCTTTCAGAAAGACATCCAATTGCATACCTATAAAATTATTTCATAAAGGACCTCTTAGTCTCTCCTTTCCATTACAAATACTGTAAATTATTTGGGTATCCCCAGATGTGGGTCTCCTCCTTTCTGTGCCATATGTTCCAAACTTCACCTCACTGATGAGGCCCAACAACGATGAAACTGGTCTGGATTGCTTGTTCAAATTCGAAGGGAACATAGTCTGACAGATCAGACTGGACTCTTGCCATTCAAGCAGGATCAATGTTGATTGGTGTTATATTTGCTTCCTAACTGGAATGGCAGAGTGGGTTAAAACAATTGGCTGATATACAGTATAAGAAATTATAAATTTCTGAAACATTTGCAAGTATTCAATCAATCACCTTCTGTAGTTTTAAGTGCAAAGAGTATGCCCTGGAATGGTTCAATGCTAGCTGTTTTGTAGGATGCAAGCTTCACCTTATTGATGATATTCATGTTGGTTAAGTGTAAAGAGTATGCCCTGGAATGGTTCAGGACCAGCTGTGCTGTAGGATGCAAGCTGAAACGTACTTATGATATTCAACCTTGTTGAATCTTCACTGGGGTTGCTTGTGTTCCTGTCCACAGACAGTTTGGGCCAGACTGTTGTTACTGTTGCAGGGCCAAGCCTGATCTTATAAAATTGCCCCCAATCTAGAGTGGTACAGTGAGCAAAATAACCATTGACCATAATGTGGACTGAATGATTGACACCAATTGAGACTTGTGCAGGCATTCTATATTTCACCTTTTATTTCATAGTATAGAGACTATCTGATGGCAGCCTGCCATTACAGGACCTGAGTCTGTGCCCTAGGATCAAACAAGCCAGTTGCATTACCGCCTTAGTGCAAGGGACAGCGGTCCCAGTTTCTAAAGGTGGAATACCTCTAGCCATATCCTCATCATCCAGGACAGATTTGAGGCTTACCACTGGCTCAAACTTACAATTAAGGTCCCCTCCTATAATTATAGGTGCTCTAGGGTCGATAGTAGTTAGGAAGTTGTCCAGTAGCTTCAAAACTGGAGATTCTATACTAGCCGCTCTAGGTCTGCTGTAGATATTTACCAAGTAGAGTTCTCCTTTTTTTGTGTTTTAATTTTCAACACTAGTATATCTGGTGTTGGTAGATTTAGTTGACTAATGTCTATTCTTAGAGAAATTTTGGCCTATATTGCTAGGCCTCCTGAGGCTCTTCCTCTTTGGTAGGGAACAGCATTAATGCTTAAGGTCCTAAATCCCAACTTATGCGTTGAATCCAGGGCCCATGTTTCTTGTAGGAGGCAAAAGTCAAATTGATTCATATAACCTTGCCATTCAGGATCTATTTGTTTATTCCTTAAGCCCGCTATGTTGCATGATACCAGGATTTTCGGTTTTGTAATGGGTTCTGCACTCTCGATCTGGGTCCTAGGGTGAGCTACAACTCGTTATATTGGTTCAGCCCTTATTTTGGCAACTCTCTGGTGAATTTTAGTCTAGTGTTCCCTTGCATTATTCTCTTTGGCTGGTTTTAAGCACTGGGGGGTCTAATATTGGACATAAATCCAATTTCCTGGGGACCTTGTCAGTCGACTGCCTCTATATTATTATAGGTACAATTTGTTGTTGATGAATGGGTAATATTTTCAGCCTTTTTTTATATGAAGTCTCATTGCTAGATATGTTTAGTTTGAACCTCACTACAAAGCTTGCATTTGAGGGTGCTCTTAGGTCCAGTGCTATCAGGCCATCGATTATACTTTTAGATTTGAAGACCAGGAGTACAGTGGTATGGAGTTCGTGCTTGCTCGCTAGACGCTCTGCTTTTATGATGTCAGAGCGTATCACTGATAGACACCCACACTTAGATCTGATCCAATGGATTACCTTATTTTTTAGTGACTCTTCATTCTCCCTATAGGAGGAGAGAGTCAGTTTATGGACATTTATCATGAATAGTGTGTAGACTGCCTGGGTGTTTGTACCATAATCTGCATTAATGTTCTGTTTTTGCATGAGAGCTGGGTTTCTATTGATTGAACAGTACCTTGATTGCTCACTACGTGTGTCTTGGGCTCTACCAGTTATTGTAGGCCATGTATGATAGTTAAGCTGCCCTCCCATGTAGTGGTTAAGTTGTGGTTTTTTAAAATTGAGACAATGTTGGCCTTCATCACCCTTATTCTTCCATGCATCCCCTCTCTCTAACCTTTCTCCAGTGGCACCAGAAATCCTTCTCTCATAGCTTTTTCCCTCGTCATAGGCACATTTTTGGGTATCAACAGTATTGCTGCCAACTGGTTTTGATTGGCCAGAAGGTCGGGTCGGGACCTTGGAGGTAGTTGGAGTATTAGACTTAACATGCCAGTTTGTACTTGTGCCCCGCACCTCCTCTATATTAGCTTGGTTCTCCTGCGTACCTCGGAGAGCAAGAGTCCTAAATTGAGTTTTTAGGAGGGCTACTTACTCTGACATGGCCTCGAGCTTCTGGACTATTTCTGTTATCAGCTGTACCGGAACCTTGATTTGGACCTGTTGGGTCACTATTTCGGGGCCCCTCGTGAAACTGGGGGAAGACTGGGATAGGACCTGCTGGGTGTTACAGTTTGCGGGTAGTATTGTAGTCGGATCACAGGTATGAGAAAGAACACTCCCATTGGCTGATATTAAAGGTGAGGCTAACAGTGAGCATCTATTTGTGCATAATACCGTTGGTGTGGCCCCTCTATCTCCAATCAGATCAGTTTGATTTTCTGTGTAGTTTGGGTCAACAGGGTTGGGTGAAGGTGATCTTCTTATATGTGGTTCTATTTCAGATAGGATTGTTATTGCAGGCGGGGGGTTAGTGCCTCGCGGGGTGGGATATCAATTGATACGAGCGTTTCACCCAAATTTAAAAAGGTTTTATTCTGGATATATAAATCACATTTCCCTTAAAAGGCAGTTATCTTAGATTTTTGTGAGCTAACTGTTTGTTACTTAATAGCGATTCAACCTCTTTGAGCAAGTCGTCAATCTCTTCAAGGGTGCAGTTCTCTGCTGCACTTTTAATTATTTTAGATTTTTTTCCCTTGTCTGAACCCTCCGTGGCTTTTCGCTTGCCCATAAGGAATTGGTTTATAATGGGAAGTTTTTTGCTATAAACTAGGGGTGGGCGAAATTTGCGTAGTCGCGCTACGCAAAGCTCCGCAAAATGGTAAAAATTCTCAGTGAGTACGCAGAAATTCCACGAACATGCGGAATTGCTTGTTCGCAATGCTTTTTTCCTGTTTGCGAACGCTGGTTGCGTGCTCAGGGGGAAATATCTTGCGAACACGCATTTTGAGAACGCGAAAAAGCAAAAAATTCAGCGAAGCCACGGAACGCAGAATTTTGGGTAATTCCGCATTCTCCGCGGAACGTGAAATTACCCAAATTCCGCGAGCGAAACAGAATGTACCACCCAGGCCTACTATAAACCTCCCCTTGTTAAGTATTTAGTAAGTGCTTGATACTGCTATTTCCTCTTCATAAATGACGTACAAGGTGTAAAATAACTCTCATGGCAGGGATGGTAAGCTAGCTCTTTCCCTGGTTCACAATAACCTTTGGAAACAAAACCTCCAGCCCACCCCACTAACTATAAAAGAAAAGAAAATTTTGTGGATTGGTAAACGTACAATATAATCACACGTCAATTGGGGTTATATTTAAAGGGAAATAATGTCCGCTTTCTGAGCTGGGAAATCACGGCTTTGGTGGTTTAGGACCGCAATGAGGGTTTCCACTGAAAGATAACAAGGGCCCTTTATAGGTACCACTTGCATTGGAGACTGATCACTTCCTGCCCAAACAACAGGGAATGAAACACAGTAGATAACAAAGGTTTTTCTTACCAGAGGAATAAGTAAATAAAGATAGGGCTAAGGGGGGTGGCCCTGCCCTGCCTCTTCCTGTTGATGACGGGTGCTGGACGGGCCCACCCTTGGCCCGGGCTTGTCCCGGGTGTGGCCCGCTCCCTGGAGGGTGAGGCTGTGCTTTTGTGTGTGTAAGTGATAATGCCTCCCCCTCATCAGCAGCTGCAGAGAAGTGTAGAGTTGTGCCCTGGGACTTGGAGTCCTCAACAGGGTGTGCAGCGGCGTGGTCTGATGCGGGCAGCAGGCAGGTGATGCAGGGTATATTCCCTGGGTCAGCAGTCCCACCTGGGTAAAGCAGATGTATTGAAAGTGCCCCCAATACTGCCCAGCAGGGGCCCGGCAAGAGTGAACAAAGGTTGGAGACCCGCGCCACTGAGGGTGAGGCTGTGCTTTTGTGTGCATTGGTGATAACTCCTCCCCCTCGTCAGCGGCTGCAGAGAAGTGTAGAGTTGCACCCTGGGACTTGAAGTCCTCAACAGGGTATGCAGCAGCGTGGTCTGAGGTCGGAAGCAGGTAGGTGATGCAGGCGATATACTCTGGGACAGCGGTCCCACCAGGGTAAAGCAGAAGGATTGAAAGTGCCCCCAAAACTGCCCAGCAGGGGCCTGGCAGGAGTGAACAAAGGTTGGAGACCCACGCCGCAGAGGGTGAGGCAGCGCCTTTTTGCATGTTGGTGATAACACTTCCCCCTCGTCAGCAGCTGCAGAGAAGTGTAGAGTTGCACCCTGGGACTTGGAGTCCTCAACAGGGTGTGCAGTGGCCTGGTCTGATGCGGGCAGCAAGCAGGTGATGCAGGCGATATACCCTGGGACAGCGGTCCCACCAGGGTAAAGTAGAAAGATTGAAAGTGCCGCCAATACTGCCCAGCCGGGGCCTGGCAAGAGTGAACAAAGGTTGGAGACAGCATGCCAAAAAACATAGATGAAGCTAGGAGCCGTTACCATTTTGATAATATAGACTCTTCCCCAGGAATAGGTCTGTAGGGCGGACCATTGTGTTAAGTCCATTCTAGCTAGAAGATGTATATTTTTGTGTACCATGTTATGTAGGCCCTTATTGTTAAGAACTCCAACATATTTTATTGCTTTCCACTTAAAGCCATATGTATGCAGGAAGGGCCGGGGTTTGCATTGTGTCAGGGGCCTTGCCTCACTTTTGGTCCAATTTATTTTGCACACAGAAAAAACTGAACAGGTATTATTCAGTGATATAAGATTTGGGATTGACGATCCCTGGTTACTCAGGGTCAGTAAAATGTCATGGGTGTATAGCAGTATTTTTCATTCGCCCACTGGATTTTCTACTCTGTGTATATTGGTAGACTGTCGGGTGACGGTCCGTAGGGGTCCCAGGGCTAACATAAACAATAGTGGGGACAGTGGGAAGTCTTGCCTCATCCCAAGTAGGATTGAGAAGGTTCATGGCAAGTGTCCGCTACAGTCGACCTGTGCTGTGGGGTTGTGTAAAGCCATTTGACCTTTGTTGCTAAATTGGTCCCCAGCCCCGCATTGAAAGAGGAAAAAGCCTCTTGTGATTGTTTTTGTGCAGGAAGGTGTGCATGGGGTTGAGCAGCAAAAAAAAAAAAAAATGAAAAACTGTTTACCAGGAAAAAAAAAAAAAAAGAATTATGGGGTGGTGCATTTGTGCTGTTGGATTTTGTTCTCTATCAGGTTAATGCTGCTCTCACCATAACAGAGAACAACATTGCACACATTGCACCGGATATGAACCCTCTGGAACAGAGGGTGGATATCCAGAGGTCTGGAACCAGGTGATTCTGCTGCCGCAGATGATGTGCGTGGAGGGTTGTCTCTTGTGGCTGTTCTACACTCACGTGCATAAGCCACAGGATGCACTGTTTGAAAGTGCCTCAACATAGTATAAATACTAAAGGAGTATTTTTTTTTCGGATCTCCTCGAGACAAAACAACTCCACACACAGTGCAGGTGACTTTTGGGGCATTCACCTTCTTCTGACCCTCTGGAAAAGTAAAGAACTTCCAGATGAATGGGTCCTTTTGTTTCCTCTGCCTTGCTGCCACAAAGGTCTCCTCCTCACTCTCTGAAGAAGTCTGCTGTTCTGCCATTGCTGTTCAGCTCCTTCTCCCAGAAAATAAGAAGAAATAATGAGGGGAGTGGGTGTGGTGTTTGAAGATTCTGGAACTGAAACTACTATGAACCAATGAAAAGTGTTGTTTCGTAATCACATGACTTGCCGTGCGCACTCGGAGCACGCACGGAGCACGCACGCATGCGCACACGAAGCACGCATGCGCACACGGAGATGGTGCGTGCACAGTGCACGCACCCCCGCGGCAGAAGATAGCCAAAGAGAAAAGTTAAGAATGTGAAAACAAGTAACGGAAGACACTTCCTAACGCCCTAGGCCTTGTCACAGGGTCTCAAAAGGACCCACAAGAGGAAAAAAAATGCTTTTGATTTTGCGGGTGCACGCACGGTGCGCACACATTCAAAAACCCTAAAAAAAATTGTTTTAAAAAAAATTAAATACGTTTATAGAAGATATTAACTATGCTGTTCAACTTTATCCAAATTCAAAGAAAAAAAGAGCTGAGCCATATTACAGGATACAGTCAATCTATAACTATATACATAGGTAGTTTATTGTAAAATAAATATATAAAAAATATAATAATACATACATAAATTAGCATTTAAAAAAACTTACAAATTCAGTAAAAAAACATAGGTTTCAAACACGTTATAGTTAGGAATTAGGATTTAAAAAACCTTTGAAATTCACTGAAAAAAACAGGTTTCACACACGTTATACATACGAATTAGGATTTAAAAAACCTTGCAAATTCACAGAAAAAAACATAGGTTTCACACATGTTATAGTTAGCTGGACATTTCACTCGTACAAAACCATTGAAATTCCCCCGTTATAGTTAGTTCAGCTAACTATAACTCGCGCGCCCGCAATCCACTGCTGATGACATCACATATTACATCACTCATGACATGGTCAGTGACATCACTCATGACATCACTGATGACATCTCAAATGACATCACTCATGACATCACTGATGACATCATCCTTGTGTAAGAGTGGCAGACCTCCTCTTATCCTAATATAAACTTTGATACACACATTGAAAAATACAAACTAAAGTTTTGAAAACTATAGAGATACCAATACCAGTTAGAACAACCTATTCAGTAATTCCAAAATCTACATACGCATCCACTCATTCATCAACACTTCTATATAGTCACTCATACATGTACTCAGTCATCATATGTACTCATACACCTATACATCCTGTTACACACCTACACTCATACATAGAGTTACTCACACACATACTGACACATGCAAATAAACATCCATTTACTTGCATGTACAGCTATACACACACCAGTACACTTACTTCTACAGAAACGTACACATACTTACTCTCTAAAACAATCACTTATAGAAACACATACTTATTTATACAGGATCTCTTCCAATCTCTCACTCTCATATATCCTCACTTATATACATCAATACTCACATATACTAGTTCAAAACATATGGACTTACTCATAAAGACACTATTGAGACAGTCATTCACTCTCTTACTCACCCATACACACACTCATCCACCCATACTGTCCTGCTCACATACTGTCTTCAAAATGCATACAAACAGTGAGTCACTCATTCATCCGTCCATACGCTAAGTAACATCCCCCACTGAACCATACAGACACTCATACTGATACTCTAAAAACGAACTAATAACCCATATACACACTCATGTAGCTACTCACCAACACATGCAGCCACTTATCCACAAAGTGAGACACTGATACAGATATTTAAATATTTAAACATTACTCACTAATACTTGTATTCACTAAGATACTGTTAATAAGTCAGTTATACAATTAATTTTACAAAAGAAACCATCCATTTAGACACTTATTTACCCATTTTTTCTTCCATTAACCTTTAGATATACATATATAAAAAAATATTTATTTTTCAGAAAGACACATATTCACTGGATGATGTCATCAGTGATGTCATTTGAGATGTCATCAGTGATGTCATGAGTGATGTCACTGACCATGTCATGAGTGATGTAATATGTGACGTCATCAGCAGTGGATTGCGGGCGCGCGAGTTATAGTTAGCTGAACTAACTATAACAGGGGAATTTCAATGGTTTTGTACGAGTGAAATGTCCAGCTAACTATAACATGTGTGAAACCTATGGTTTTTTCAGTGAATTTGCAAGGTTTTTTAAATGATAATACCTAACTATAACGTGTGTGAAACCTATGGTTTTTTCAGTGAATATATATATATATATATATATACATATATATTCCTACAAAATCACCACTCTCATTTGGCAGTAATCATCCAGCACTCCATGGGCAATTTTCACTTGTTTTTTTAACTTATTTACAGTGACGACATCTACGTGTTTTGACAGCGCCCCGCTGCCTTGTTCACGATGCAAAAATGCCATTTTCACCCATTAAAGTATCTTTTTACAAATCATGAACATTGACAAAGGACAAACCTTCTTCGGCACCACAGAGTTTGTCAAATCGTTATTGTGGGCGCCATCTTTAAACATGTTGGAACAAACGCAACCCTTCAACATTTTGTTGTTTGTTTTCATAATAACAATCATGCTAGTGCATAATCATAGTTTCAATTCATATATCGGGCATTATGTTGTTCATTTTCACAGTTTCAACCATGCTAGTGCATAATCAGAGTTTCAATTCATATATCAAGCAGTAAAATTATTTACTTGCTTCTCACTTCAAATCTTGATTATACATGAAATTTTCAACGTATCATAAGGCTGCCCTCCGTAATGTATATCATTTTCCCACCATTTATGACAAACTTTCCTCTGATAAAGTGCTAGTGCTCAACCTCACTTTATATAATATTAAAAGTGCTAGTGCTTTCTTGATTATACAGTACCATCATTCCAAAAAGTGCTAGTGCTTTAATGTATAGAAGAGAGTTCTTTTTCCTGCTCTCTATATGCCCTTCAACAGTACTTGACTAATTTAGAGTGCACATGCTTCAGTATATTTAAAAAGCCTTATATTTCACAATACATTATTTAACAATGAGGAGCATACCTTTCTTTCCTCTCAACTCATATGCATATGTCAAGTACTCCAAGCATGGTAATGTATATTAATAAATAGAAAGTGCTACATCTAAAGTGCTTAAATCTGAAGTGCCAATGTCCTTCATTCCTCTTCTTCTGCTATACAAACTTAAGAGAAATCAGTCCTTGAATGTGCAAACGCTACAATTTTCTCTCAGTATAGGCAAGTATATAGATCGTCATCCACATTTAAACCATGAGGTTCCATGCTATTGAACTCCAATATATAATATGTCTCCAATCTTCAGAGTTCCTTCTCCCTATTCCCCCCTCTCTTCTTTCTGGGGATTTCAGCTATACAACTGTACTGCATGAATATAGGGTTGCTTTGATGATGAATTTCAAAATGCCTAGCAATCGGATATGTCCTATCTTGGTTGATAATTGCTCTCCGATGTTGAAAAATTATTTTATATACAGGTAAGGTGGTTCTCCCTATATAGATTTTTCCGCAAGGACATTTCAGCATATAGATCACAAAGCTAGATCTACATTTTAAGAAGCCTTTGATTACAATGGTTTTATTAAAAGATGTCTTATAATGTGTATGATTGACTCCATGTTGACACGCTTTACATTTAAAACACTTTCTAAAACCCATTTTCTGTTGAAGCCATGTGGGGGCGCCCCCCTCCTTTCTTGATATTCACTCTTGAAAATCTGATCTTTTAAGGACTTAGACTTTCTATACGTTATTTCAGGATGTTTTTTAACCTTAGGGCCCAGTACTGGATCAATTAGATGCCAATGTTTACTTAAAATGGACCTCACCTCCTTATGTTTTGTATTATAAGTCGTTATAAACCGATGAGTTTCCAGACACCCCCGTAGTTTTTTTCTTTGTTGGATTCTGGATGGTTCAAACAGTACCTTCTGTCTTTCCAAATTTCTGGCCTTCATTGCGGCTCCACATATGATTGTCGGTGGATAGCCCGTCCGAATAAAATGGCTGGTCATCTCTTGTCTTGCTGTCCTCTATGATACTCCTCTAAATTGCTGCAGACTCTCCGTGCCCAGTAGATCTCACCAAAAGGTAGACTCCTGATGAGAGGTACAGGGTGGGAGCTCCCCGCATGTAGAATAATATTGCCAACCTTTGGCTTCCAGAAGATGGTTCTTTCTAGTTTCCCTTCCACTGGTCTTATTCTAATGTCCAGGAAATCTATGGAGGTTTTTCTAGGATGTCCCACAAATTTCAAATTAAGACTATTTGAGTTAAGGTCCCTGATGAATAATTCTATATAGCTTTCTGTACCCTGCCACAGTACAAAAAAGGTCATCTATAAACCTCACCCATAGCAGGATATTCTCAGACCGTTGTTCCAGTGACGGCCCACTGAGCACCTGCTCCTCCCACCAGCCCAGATATAGATTGGCAATGCTGGGGGAAAAGCAGGTGCCCATGGTCTTTCCCTGTTCTTGCTGGAAAAATTATTCTCCAAATAAAACATATTCCTAGTCAGGCATCACATCATAATATCTAAAATCATTTTGTTATGATTAAAAAATCTCATAAGTCTTCTATTTAAAAAGTATTCAGTGGCTTTTAAACCATCAATATGTCTTATATTTCTGTACAAAGTAGCAATGTCAAGAGTCAATAACACCATTGTTGTTTCATTCAAACGTACGTCATAAATACATTAAAAAAAATCCATCAAATCTTTTATATGAGACGTTAATGTTTTTACAATAGGGTTAAAACAATAATCAATATATTTCGAAGCGTTTGCGAACAAGCTGCCACATGAAGATAATATTGGTCTCCCTGGTGGAATGGTGGTACTTTTATGCACTTTGGGTAGCATATAAAAGACTGGTATCACTGGGTTCTCTTGTTTGATGAACATATATTCGTCCCAGCTTAACAATTCTTGTTGTTTCCAAAAATCCAGTCTTTTAAAAAATTGTTCTTTCACCACTTCATATTCCTTCATATCAATTCTTTGATAGCACTCACTGTTATTCAACTGGCTGGCTGCCCTTTTTTTTTGCAAAGTTCACATCCCCAGAGCACGACATTCCCTCTCTTGTCCAAGGTTTTAACCAATACTCAATCTTCTTTTTTATTTTTTTTTACAGTTTTTTGTATTATTTTTTTATTTGTTGAGCAACTTTATAATGTAAGTGTTTAAGATCCTTTATTACATTATCGGAGAAGATGTCCAAGTTGTCACGTGCCATCGGCGGTATAAATCGTGAGCACGGATGAAATGGAGTACGGTCTCCTTTCTCCAAATTAAAACTCAGGAGACTTACTGCTTCATTACTTTCCATAGGCTTGTTCGTATTTCTTGATCCCTCATTGTTCTCTGCATATGTTACATTTAGAAAACTTTGTTCATTAAGGGGAATTGACTGAGTTCCCAGTGAAGAGGATTCTTGGAGATTTTTGTTTGTAAACATCTTTGATAGTTAGCTTGTCCTTCTGCTGATAAAACCATAGTACTCAAATTTATTATAGTATTATTGGAACTTATTTCTTCGTAGATTTTTTCGTGTTGGAGCGCATCGATCTTGGTGTTTGCCATTCTCGTGCTCCTCCTGTATCCTTCTCCTCCTCTTCTCTGTTTCCTCTTCCTTGACCTCTTCCTCTCCCATGACCTCTCATTGTACAATGGTCTGTTAGTGGCCTAACTGTAAAAAACGGAGTGCCTCAGTGACAGTAAGCCTTGTATTTGTTGCGCCTCTTCTACCTTGTTCCTCCTGTTCTGGTTCAGAAACAGTGTCTGAACTTGCTTCAGTTTGTGAGGTCTCTTGTTGCGCAACTACACCACTCTGGGCTTTTTGTATTCTCACTGAATCAAATGTTTTGGCCGATGTATAAATGTGCCCTGTTTCATAATCCAGACGGTCGCGTAGAAACTTAGGGGCCTATTAGGATGGCGGTCGGAAAAGCACCCTGACCTCCATAGAAGCAGAAAACAACTGCCCCCGGGCACCTTGGAAAAACCGGT
This sequence comes from Triturus cristatus, assembly GCF_964204655.1. Classification (NCBI taxonomy): domain Eukaryota; kingdom Metazoa; phylum Chordata; class Amphibia; order Caudata; family Salamandridae; genus Triturus; species Triturus cristatus. The sequence continues at coordinate 464,539,578 of NC_140594.1, forward strand.
GGTAAAATTACGATTATCCACCAAAAAACACCGACCGCGGTGGAACGGGGCCAAGAAAAACCACCTGTAGCAGGCAGAGATGGCCAAAATCTGTCTGCGGTGGTCGGATACGCAGCGGAAAAACACCAACCCGCCGCAAGTACAGCAGAGACACCGCATGGGAAATTAGGATATCCCCGACGGTCCCGCGGTACATACTGCTGTTTCCTACCGCCCCAGTCGCACAATGGGATGAATGGGAGAGCCAGCGGAAGAGCTGCAGCATAGCAACCGCTGCGGACGATCTGTGAAAAATATGGCGGACAAAGCAAAAAACCCACAATAAGGCCAAAAAGTGAACACAGAAAACTAGCCATGGCCCCCAAATACAAAAAACACACCCCAATGACACAACCACATGGCAAAAATAAAAATGCATTTCCCAGGACAACACACCTGACAGCAATACCCCATTTGGACACACCCACATAGCTGAGTATAAAACCAGCCCCTTCTCTGACCACAATCCTTTGCAATAATCCAGGAGAGACGGGACACACACCCCAGCTCAAAGGAGAGGCAAACAAAAAAACATTACTAGCCACACCACACACAGCACCACCACCACTTCCACACCTGCACAACTAATCCCCCTGTATATCACACACCATACACATCACAACCACACCCACCACTCACACTCCTGCACTCATAACCACTTTGCTCAACACACACCATGGCCACACAGAAAATGCCCAAATTCATAGAGAGTGAGTTGACAGTCATGGTAGATGAGATAGTCAGAGTGGAACCACAGCTGTTTGGTAGCCTGGTCCAACAGACACCATTAGCCACAAGGACACAAATGTGGGCATGGATAGTCAAAAGGGTCAATGCAGTAGGGACCACCCCAAGATCAAAAAAGGAGATCATGAAGCGGTGGCATGATCTGAAGAGGGTTGTCAAGGAGAGGAGGAGCAAGAACCGTGCGCTGGCTCAGAGGACTGGCGGTGGCCCTCCAATTCCACAAATAACATTCACACCATGGGAAGAGAAGGTGCTTGCCATACTGCATCCAGAGAGTCTCACAGGAGTAGCCGGGGGATTGGAGGCTGGTAAGTACAAACAAATGACTACCACCACACTGCTATGTACTGTCTCGCACAACTACAAAGCTACACCACCTAGGACAAATTTCATCCATCTGTACCACACACTCACAAAAACCTGTCTCACAGATCCAACATTCACCCACTCCCATTCACCCCAAACGTAGCTACCAACATTTCCATGGGGGCATGTGTACAGGCAGACAGCACTACAACTCCCACCAGGCCCCCTTCTCCCACAGCATCAGCAAGATGGAGCCTTCCACCCACCCCACCCAGAAGCATGTGTCAGCCATTACATTACCCTCATCAAACTTACAGTTAGGTAGCCATCTCCACAATGAGGGTGAGGGTGTGAGGGAGGCCTGTACCACTACTCCCACCATGCCCCCTGCCCCCAGCTCAGCAGGATGGAACCCTTCCCCACACCACCCAGAAGCATTTGGAAGCCATTGCAGTACACCAAACAAACTCACAGGTAGGTAGCCATCTTCCCTGGGAGGGTGTCTGTGGGTGGGAGGCCTGCACTACCACTCCCACCATGTCCCTTGCCCCCACCTCAGCAGGATGGAGCCCTCCCCCACCCCACCCAGAAGCATGTGTCAGCCATTATATTACCCTCATCAAACTTACAGGTAATTAGCCATCTTCCCTGGGATGGTGTTTGTGGGTGGGAGGCCTGCACTACCAACTCCACCATGCCCCCTACCCCCCACCGCAGCAGGATGGAGCCCACCCCTACCCCACCCTGAAGCATTTGGAAGCCATAGCAGTACACCAAACAAACTCACAGGTAGGTAGCCATCTTCCCTGGGAGGGTGTCTGTGGGTTAGAGGCCTGCACTACCACTCCCACCATGCCCCCTGCCCCCCACCTCAGCAGGATGGAGCCCTCCCCCCACTCCACCCAGAAGCATGTGTCAGCCATTAAATTACCCTCATCAAACTTACAGGTAGGTAGCCATCTTCCCTGGGAGGGTGTTTGTGGGTGGGAGGCCTGCGCTACCACTCCTACCATGCCCCCTGCCCCCCACCTCAGCAGGATGGAGCTCTCCCCCACCCCACCCAGAAGCAGTTGGAAGCCATTGCAGTACACCAAACAAACTTACAGGTAGGTAGCCATCTTCAAAATAAAGTTGTGGGTGGGTGGGAGGCCTGTACCACTACTCCCTCCCTACCCCATGCCCACCACCTCAGCAGGATGGAGCCCTCCCCCCACCCCACCCAGAAGCATGTGTCAGGCATTGCATTACCCTCATCAAACTTACAGGTAGGTAGCCATCTTCCCTGGGAGGGTGTTTGTGGGTGGGAGGCCTGCACTACCAACCCCACCATGCCCGCTGCCCCCCACCTCAACAGGATGCACCCCTCCCCCACCCCACCCAGAAGCATTTGGAAGCCATTGCAGTGCACCAAGCAAACTCACAGGTAGGTAGCCATCTTCCATGGGAGGGTGTCTGTGGATGGGAGGCCTGCACTACCACTCCCACCATGCCCCTGCCTCCCACCTCAGCAGGATGGAGTCTTCCCCCACCCCACTTGGAAGCATGTGTCAGCCATTATATTACCCTCATCAAACTTACAGGTGGGTAGCCATCTTCCCTGGGAGGGTGTTTGTGGGTGAGAGACCTGCACTACCAACCCCACCATGCCCCCTGCCCCCACCTCAGCAGGATGGAGCCCTCCCCCACCCCACCCAGAAGCAGTTGGAACCCATTGCAGTACACAAAACAAACTTACAGGTAGGTGGACATATTATTCTGTCCTGTGACCCCACTGAGCAGGATGTAAGCCTCCACCATGCACACACAGATGTGTCACATACCAAACCCAAATGTGGGCACATTACAGGTAAGTAGCCAGTACGTGCACCCACACATTCATCACACCATATGTCAACACCAGCCCTCTCATTGCACAAAGAGGCACACCTACCCCATTGCCAAGCACAGTGTGCAAATAGGTAAGCTAAGGAAACTGTCACAGCTACCAAAGTGTGACACACCAATGCACATGTAGAAGAAAGTCAAGGCGCAATCATGATCAGCACCTATGTGCATCACCATGGGTCAAGTGCAACAAGGACCATTCGAAAAATACGAAAGCATGTGTGGTGGTACAAATCAAGATATGCACATGACAGGACAATGGTATGCAGGAGATGACAATGGCCAGTTCATGGCCAGATTTGACGCCTACCAGAACAGACAAATCTACAATGAGTCCTCAATGAAAAACATGTTGTGCCAGACCCTAAATGGCAACAGGTCCCTGTAATCATTAATTAGGCATGTGTCGCATGGTATGCTTTGACACCTCACACCATGGACAAATAATGCATGTACCACTGCATCATGTCAGTAAGCACAGTAGTGCACATAGGAAACAATGTGATGATCAGTCAGTTGTGCAGTGTACAAAAAGTGAATGAAACACAGCTAACACAAAGCTTGCCGGGTGCACTACAATGACCATTTCCCATCTGTCCCACAGGTGACCAAGAACTCACTGCAGAGGACAACACCAGCAACCTGCAGAGCCAGTCTCCCCCCGGTACATGGACTCTTGGATGTTGACTCCCAGGATTCCATGGACGATGAGCTTGAAGCCGGCCCATCTGGTGTGCCAGGGCGCAACAGGTCCCAGGACCCCATCATCCCCCCACCACATCTGTGGCAATAACAACTTCACAGCAAATCCCTGCTGTTACGGCCTGTGCGGCCACCGCCACCACCACCACCAGTGCTGCCTGCAACACCCTCCCTGTCCCAGAGGATGACCATCCAACACCACCGACAGAGGAGGGCAGGGAGAGGATGCGGGTGACCACAGTGGTGAGGCAACCGGTCCGTGGCAGCAGGGTAGGTGGGAGGAGCAGGGTCACCCATAGGGACGAACAGGCCGGTCAGATGAACTATTGCACAAGCTCATCCTGCTCATGAGGTCCATCGACACCCGCTTGGGACAAATCGTGGACCTCTTGGGCCAGCAAGTGACGGTACTGAGGGACAGGTCTGCGCCACAAACAATACCTTCACCTCCCTCTGGTGGGCTGCAGAATGACAGTTCATCATCTTCCCCTATGCCCACAGAGAGGAGTAAGTCCTCAGACCCCACTGACCCTGCAGCAGGGCCCCCACTGCCAAACAACAAAGGGGCCGTCCTAAGAAGACCCTGGGAGTATCTGGAGGCAAAACACTTGCCAGGCGCCAGTCACAGAGCCAGCCATGATGGCAACCCTCTTCACAACTGCAATGACTTTTTGGACTGTCCTTCCCCACACTGCCTTGTGAATGGCATCTGTCTTTTGGACTGGGTCACCATATCAATGTGGTGACTACTCGATTATCTCATTTACCATAACTGTCAACTCACTGCTCCACCACCCCCCCATGGAAATGTACACCCCCCTCACATCTCACTATTGCAAAATACATATCCTTACACACATGTTGCCGTGTCTGCTCCGTCTTTATTGCAGGATGTACAGTCTTCACCATGATCACACTGTACCAGGAGTATGGGCTGTATGTAGGCAAGGAGAAGTTAAAGGCACCTAGGGAAACACAACAGAACAGCATTCACTGGTCTGGGTGAGGCATCACAGACATCACACAACACCTACCATCAGGATAACCAAACATGCACACATCACGATGGGCAACAAGTGTCAACATACACGTCCTGTAGATGTTCCCGAATGACCTGTCCCATAAACATTGCCAACCACTGCTGAGTCCACAACTGGCTGCTGTTACAATTCTCACATGCCCCTTCATAACAAAAGCAATATCAGCAGACAATGGGTATGTTGTACATTGTCACCCACCTTCAAGTGAAGTAGCGTGTGATGAGCTGTTCACGCAGGTCAACACCTTCTTCCTCTCCACTGTCCTCATCACTGGACATGGGTTGGTTTGCAGGCTGGGGTCTTGGGTCCTCACCATCATCCAGGAGCAGGGGAATCTCCATGCGAATGGCTAGGTTGTGGAGCATGCAGCATGCCACTGCAATCTGACACACCTTCTCGGGTGAGTATGCCAGTGCACCTCCGGTCTTGTCCAGGCAGCGGAAATGTGACTTGAGCAGACCAAAAGAACGATCCACCACACGACGTGTCCTCCCATGGGCCTCATTGTAGCGGACGTCAGCTGAGGTCCTGGGATTCCTCAGTGGGCTCAGCAACCAGGGACGGTTGGGATATGCAGAGTCACCGAGGTATGACAAACACAAATAAACTTTGCAATGTTGCTGAGGCAGAGGGCAGCAGGTCACACACCCAGCACGCCATACGACTAGGCATACTCACCCACAATCCATGCATGCCCATCAGCTGGGGCACAATGCTGTTCCACAGGATGTAGGAGTCATGGGCCGAGCCTGGGAATTTGGCACACACGTGGGAGATGATCATATCGGCCAGGCGCACCACATGCACATTTATGGAGTGGTAATGCTTGCGATTCCTGTAAATGTGCTCACTTGCCGGTGGTGGCACAAGCCCGACATGGGTTCAATCAATGGCACCAACAACATTGGGATGTATCCAAGGGGATAGAAGTCTCCCTTCACAGCTGGCAATTCAGCACCCATGGGGAAATGAATGTATCTGTCCTTGTATATTATCATGGCGGACAGTACATCACGCAGCACCATGCTGAACATCAGTTGTGACATCCCATCAGCGCTTGCCACTGTCTCTTGGAATGATCCAGTGGCAAAAAAATGCAGGGCCGCCATCACCTTATAAGTAGGGGTGAAAACTGTTGGATATGTCCGGTGAGGCTGCAGGTGGGGCTCCAACAGATCACAAAGGGTTTTCAGGGTGGCTCTATCCAGACGTCATTTCCAGATGTTCACCACATCCTCCATGTCCTCCAGCACCGTCAAGTGAAGAATCAAATTTGGCCTCCTCCTATTTGAGATGAAAGTGGACACATGTCAATGCAATACATCATGAGATGGGCACAGCATATCACGTTCTGGATGACACAACGACAACAATGACTGAAATCAATATTGAGTAACAGACCAGCTTACATTTAGGGACACCTTCAGCTACACAAAGGGCACACCTGTCAACTTACACAAGGCAAGTACCTCAAACACTACCTTGGTCAATGTGAATGCACATAGGGATATGGCCACATTTCACATGGGCACGCCTGGGAGTATAACATCCAGCATATGTGTAACTAATCAACCCCACTGTCTCCTACCTAGCTGCTGTACCTGTCACACCTTAGTGCGTCATTTCACCTGGCAGACGTCCAGCACAGTCGGCGCAGGAATGACGAATGTGTGCATGAGCAGAAAGGAGAGGCAATGCAAAATAGATCATCATTCACTGAGACGAGCATCGCTGTGATTGTCACTGCACATCGACACATTAACATGTGTCCACATTGTAGAGTCCAGAACAACACTGTCCTGCCTACATGACAATCAAATCCATAAGTGACATGTGAGTGAGTACAGGCCAATCACTCACACAAACAGGGCATGTGTAGTCAACAGTGGAGTAAATGGAACATTGGCATCATGTGCACAATGATGTGCTGTTGACCATGTGGGTACTGTGCACTGTTGATGTTTGCCAGATGGCCATTGACATTATATGGCACCCATATCGCGGTAGCTACCGCCTGGCCTGGCGGTGTGTCACCAGCACCCTCATTCCCACATGTGGGGTAGTGATAGGCATGGACACATGGGGAAATGGCAGTTGGCATGCACCGCCTGAATGGCGGTGCCTCGTGTCAATGTATGGCACCCATTTCGCGGTAGCTACCGCCTGGCCCCGGCGGTGTGTCACCAGCACCCCCATTCACACAAGTGCGGTAGTGATAGGCATGGACACATGGGGAAATGGTAGTTGGCATGCTCCTCCACCAGAATGCTGGTGCCTCGTGTCAATGTATGGCACCCATATCGCGGTAGCTACCGCCTGGCCCCGGCGGTGTGTAACCAGCACCCTCATTCACACAAGTGCGGTAGTGATAGGCATGGACACATAGGGAAATGGCGGTAGTGCACACCGGGACCCTGCGGTGTGTCACGGCCATGGAGCTTGCCCTAGAGCCAATGGGAACCTCGATAGCGGTGGCATGATGCAAGTTTGAAGATCGCGGTAGGCGTGCTCTGCCACCGCGGAGGAGGTAATTGGATGCATTTGAAAGATGCACCATCGCAATAGCGCACACTGGGCCCCTGCGGTGTGTCACCGCCATGGAGTTTGCCCTGGAGCCAATGGGAACCTCGATAGCAGTGGCATGATGCAATTTTAAAGATCACGATAGGCGTCCTCCGCCACCGCGGAGGCGGTCATTGGATGCATTTGAAAGAGGCAGACGTAGACCACCAATTGCTGCAGCTTGGCACCTTTGCAACAAGCCCTGAAGGCTATATATGTGTGGGAGTGAGCCTCACATTTCCACTGCTCCCAGAGCCTGCTGCCAGACACCCCTCACCTGCTGCTGCCTCCAGGGACTGCTGTCTGAGACCCCTCAACTGCTGCTGCCTCCAGGAACTGCTGCCTGAGACCCCTCACTTGCTGCTGCCTCCAGGGACTGCTGCCAGTGACCACCCAACTGCTGCTGCCTCCAGGGACTGCTGCCAGACACCCTTCATCTGCTGCTGCCTCCAGGGACTGCTGCCTGAGACCCCTCACCTGCTGCTGCCTCCAGGGACTGCTGCCAGACACCCCTCACCTGCTGCTGCCTCCAGGGACTGCTGCCTGAGACCCCTCACCTGCTACTGCCTCCAGCGACTGCTGCCATCCACCCCTGACCTGCTGCTGCCTCCAGGGACTGCTGCCTGAGACCCCTCACCTGCTGCTGCCTCCAGGGACTGCTGCCAGTGACCACGTGCTGCTGCCTCCAGGGACTGCTGCCAGACACCCCTCATCTGCTGCTGCCTCCAGGGACTTCTGACTGAGACCCCTCACCTGGTGCTGCCTCCAGGGACTGCTGCCAGACACCCCTCACCTGCTTCTGCCTCAAGGGACTGCTGCTAGACACCCCTCACCTGCTGCTGCCTCCAGGGACTGCTGCCTGAGACCCCTCACCACCCAATTCCGCCGCTGTTGTCTCATGTCCACAGTGATGGCAAGGACAGAGAAGATCCGTGCCAGTCCCTTCACAAGCGAAGAGCTGGAGGTCCTGGTGGACGAGGTGCTCGTTGTGGTAAGTCTTCAACAGTTGGGGGGGTAGGTCAGGGGAGTCACACATGTAGTTGGACTGATGCAGTATGTGCCTAGAGTGTGGGGTAGTGTCATGCACTGCCTGACATGCTGTCTCCAGGGGGAGGGTGTGTGTACACAATGCCAGAGGTTTGCCTCCCTGCACATGTATGTATGAGTGACCTGTGTTGTGTTGTCAGCCATACAGTTACACAGAAGGTTGTTCATGCTGTAGTCAGGACAGTGATTGCTTGGCTGAATGGCTGTGTGCGCCCATGTAGTCGATCTCAGTGTGAGCCCAGCTGGCCAGCACAGTCCCCGCCTACAAAGACAAGGACACATCACTTCACTTACAGAGTATGACATCAGTCTTTTCACATTTCACTCCAGCTATGGGCCATCTCAGCACTGTATTTTGCACACAACTGCCCTTGTGAATGGCATTTTGTATTTGTGAGATCATGTCCCTCCACGTGACCACCATGACACATTCAAATATTCACAGGACAGGGACATTGATGGCTGCGCAGTCTTGGACACAGTGAGTCTACCCCCAAACACAGGTTGATATGTGATGTATGTGTTGCTCAAGCCAACAATGGACTGGAGATGTGGGCAGGCTACATAGGTGTTTCAGTGCTGGCATCCTGCATGTGTGTGAGATGTGCAGGGACTGTGTTCCCCCTCCCACCTGCATGCATTTACATCAGCTTTTCCCATGCCTAGGTACCATGTGAGATGTACTCTAGTCTCTGATAGACATATCGTTGGATATGTGATGAGTTTGTATCTTGCTGCTATTCTTTGAGATGTTGGTACATAACACTGTGTCACTGATCATTTCCCCCTCTTGTCTCCCATGCCTGCAGATCAAGGTGCACCAGCGTAAGGCCGTGTGGAGGGCCATTGCAGTGAAGGTTCGAGCTTTGGGGGTCTCAAACCGATGGCGCACCCACTGCCACAAGAGGTGGGACGACATCAGGCGGCTGGCAAAAAAGTGGCGGAGATGACCTCGGGACTGCTTCCTTGCACTGGGCGTTTGGCATGGCGCAGCATGACACCACTAATGGGGTGCATCTTGGCGGTGACACAGCCTGAGCTGGATGCACAATTGAAGGAGCCTCAGCAGCAAACCAGGGGTGAGCATTTGGGAGGGTGACTTCGGCTGGTAGTGGCTGCATGTGTACAGAGCCTGTGCCAGCGCAGGCCTATTTAATGTTGGTAGTGTGATGAAGTGGTATGTAAGTGGCTGCTGGGCGCCGGTGTCATGCATTTGCCATACCTGTACTTACAAAGGTGATTTGAATGCTGTGCATTCCCATTGCATTCTGAGTTGTGCTCTTCAGGTTTCTTTTGCATTGGGGTAGTCTTCAGAATCCCATGGGAGGGAACAGGATTGTGCCCGATCTGACTGTGCCTCAATCAATGTGTCCATTGCATGCACCCAGATTGGGGAGGCCTAGACATCTGACAACAATGTGCACCAGTCTTTGGGCCCCGAAGTGCGACCTGGTGGGTGTCATGGGCTAATGGCCCTTGTGGACTGTCATGTTGTGGTCTGTGTCTGTGTTGTCCCCTCCTGTTCCATCCCGATATGTCAGTGGCAACAAGTAGTGTGTCCCTAGGTGTGCTCAGAGCTAGTTGAGTGTCTGGTTGAACAGAGCCACAAGCAGAATGTTGTGCTATGTGGTCATCACATGGCTCACTCACACCTGAATTTCCAGTTTCCACCCACTGTTTGAGTCTATATAGTGAGTTGGCACGATGTGATTGCACAGGGTGGTGTGCAACATGTAGATTTGGTCATCTTTTGTTATGCATTGCTTGCATATGTTTGTTCTGTTGCTGCCAGTGACCTGACCCTACATCTCTCTCTCTCATGCAGCATCTCCTATGGTCACGGAGGGACAGGAGACAGATACCAGTGGGCTTGAAACTAGCACAACAGCTCCACAGGAGCCCAGTGACACGGACGTCACCAGGGCCTCTGAGGGGGACATGAGTCTTCTGGAGGAATCCCAGCCTGAGACGCAAAGCACCACATCATCTGATGCCAGCGGGGATGCATCCATGTTGGCGGGTACAGGGAACGGAGACTCTGCGTCGTCTTCCACCACACAGCAGCCAGTGCCCACCCTCCCAGCCACTTCCTCTGGTGCTGCCCGTGTCTGCCTCAGTAAGAGGGGAAGAGTGTCCTTCAACCCTTGCACTGCTGCCCCTGCCCCTGTCCCCCCTGCTGTCATCAGTGCTGAGTTGACCTTTTGCACCAACTGTGTGTAGGCCAGACAGCTCTCCTCAATGCCTTCATTGACCACAACAAAAAATTGGCCCAGGTGGTTGCTTTCATGGAGGGCATACATTCAGACGTGGGTGGGCTGCACCGGACTGTCCAGGCTTTGTCCTCCACAGTGACGTCTTCCCTTCAACAGGCACATATTCACAGTGCAGCTCCGGTCCCTATGTCCACCCCCTTGGCAGTGGCCACATCTGATGATAGTGACCACGGTCCACATACATCAAACTCACGATACGGCACACATAGTACACAGCAGCAGCAACCCAAGCGGTCCCGGGCACCGACACCATCCCCACAGAAGACCAAAGCCACCCCAGAGCACAGAGAGAAAAGCCCGTCAGGCGACAACAGGGGACAAAAATCAAAGCAGCAGCCTGCAGGCACACATGCCTTAGAGGCATCCTCATCCAAGGACTTTCCTGTCTCTAAATCATCTCGCAAAGAGAAGCATACAGTTTCTATGCCCACCAAGGAGGTGGTGCATGCCAAGGGTACACCTAGGAAGGGCTCCAAGGCAGATTTACCCACCACCTTGACTCCCATTCCAAGCCCAGTGAAGCAGGGGAGGGAGGGCACTGTAGGGGTGACACCTAGTAAACAGGGGAAGGGGGGGCAGAGGCAAAGCCAGGCAAAGCATACCGCTGGATCCAGCACATCACCAGAGGGGGTGCCAGCGTCTGCACCTGATGCAGCTTTGGTGGTGAGTGTTCCTGTTGTGCCCACACCACTTCCCATTGATCCAAAGTCGGGCAGGCCATTTAGGATCCCCAATAAGTGGAAGGGCAGCCCTCCACAATCTCCCATCCACACCGTGTCTCCCGTCTGCATGACTCTACCTCCACGTGCCACTACACCACCTGGTCCAAGGAGCCCTCTGGCTTGCCAAACCACTGATAGCTCTACCTCAGATGTTCCGCGCTCTTCCTGTTCAAGTGCCCCGACAGCGTTGCAGCGTGTTGTAAAAAGGGGCATGGCCTCTGAACACCTCTCTGCAACGCAGCTCTCTGGTGCATACTGGAGGTACCTGGTGGACTAGTCGGCCCCCAGGGGACCTCAGGATTGAAGAGGAATTAATTCCCCAACTTAAAACGCGCCACAGGGCATGTTTGCACACATGTCACCTCAAGCCTCGCCCCCTTCCTTCACCATTGTGCAAATATTCCTCTAAAATCAGCCGAACTACGAATTCCGATTTACTCACCTGTTATCACAAGAGACCTCAGTGCTACATCTTTGAGCCCAGTACTGATCCTGAAAAGTAATTCTAACCGTACTTACTAGTAACTTGAATTTCCTTCCATTGCCTGCTTTTTGCGAAAAAAGTTTCTGTGTCGATTTTTGAAACGTAAAAATATTCCTCTAAAATCATCCGAACTACGAATTCTGATTTACTCACCTGTTATCAGGAGTGACCTCAGTGCTGCAACTTTGAGCCCAATACTGATCCTGAAAAGTAATTTTAACCGTACTTACCAGTTACTTGAATTTCCTTCCATAGGCTAACATTGACTGCTTTCACTTGGAAATTCTTCTAAGTGAGGAGTTTTGGAATTTACAAATATTCTTCTAAAATGTAGTCGAACTACGAATTCCGATTTATTCACCTGTTATCAGGAGAGAACCCAGTGCTGCATCTTTTAGCCCAGCTCTGACCCTGAAAAGTAATTTTAAGCATACTTACCAGTAACTTGCATTTCCTTCCATGGGAATCCATTGTGTGGTTTTCAGCAGAAAAGTGTCTAATTTCACAAACTAAAAATATTCCTCAAAAATCGTCTGCATGACTTAAACACATTATTTCAACTGTTTATAGAAGATTTACCAGTGCTGGATCCAGGATCCACCACTGAGTAAGAAAAAGTAATGATAACACTACTTACCTGCTAAGTGAATTTTCTGCCATAGGATAACATTGGTGATTCTATGTGAAAAAAATGTTGTGTCAACTTTTAAAATACAATAATATTCCTTAAAAATCAATACTGTAACCAAAATGCTTTTACTCAACTGTTTACAGGAGATGTCCGAGGACTGAATCTAGGATCCAGTCCTGTGGTTAGAAAAGTAATCCATAAAGTAACTAATTGCATTTGACTAGAAATTCACATTGAGCTCAATGTTGCATTGTGTTTGAAATTGTTTTGCCCATTGCAACAACTGTAACTACTGTACTTAAAAGTCTATTGCCTATTTGCAAAGTATTTAAACTAAAGTAATTCATTCTGAGAAAGTATATTTTGTATTGTAATGTATAATGTAATTATAATGTAATTAAAAAAATTAAATATCTAAAAACTAAATAGTTTTAAAAATGTAGTAAATCAGTATCAAAAAAATCACTATAACAATTAATACATTAATAATTGTCATTTACAAAACCTTTGAAATTCACTGAAAAAACCATAGGTTTCAGACCTGATATAGTTAGGAATTAGCATTTAAAAAACCTTTGAAATTCACTGAAAAAACCATAGGTTTCAGGCCTGATATAGTTATGAATTAGAATTTAAAAAACCTTTGAAATTCACTGAAAAACCCATAAGTTTCAGGCCTGATATAGTTAGGAATTAGCATTTAAAAAACCTTAGAAATTCCTGAGAAACCATAGGTTTTAGGGGTGTCATAGTTAGCTGGACATTTCACTCGAACGAAACCATTGAAATTCCTCCGATATAGTTAGTTGTACTAACTACTTCTCGCGCGCCCGCAATCCACTGCTGATGATGTCACATATTACATCATTCATGACATGGTCAGTGACATCACTGATGACATCTCAAATGACATCACTGATGACATCACTTATGACATCATCCACGTGACAATCAGATACACCTCATCATACACTAGTATAACCTTTCATCACTCACTGTAAAATACAGAGTGCCAGATTTAAAACCATTGACACACAAATACAAGTTTCTAAACACCCACTCAGTGATTCCTAGATCTATACATACATCTAATCACTTACCTATAGATTCACTCATACATGCTGTCAATGATCAATAGAACACTATCAAATATCGTTATACACCTATATCGACATTACACACCAGCACACATGCTAATCACTTATGAAGTCATCCTACTCACTTATGCAAACAATGGATCATACTTACTTTTACTTAGCTATACACTTATACAAACACCACTTCATCTATTCATATAGATAATAACTCATAATTAGTGTGTTACAAAAACACTATTACAAGTATACAGTTATCCATACAGTCACTCATACAATCACTGAGTCTTATGTATACTTATTTATATAAAACAACTGACACATACACTGGCTTCTATTTTTCTAGTTTGTTGGACATGTACCATTGAGACATATATTGGCTCATCACCACACCCATAAAGATATTCACTCACCCAAACAACTGTTATAACATGTAGTTTTAACTTCATATACCTACTGAATCAACTATTCACACATCTTTGGGCAGTCACACACCCCCACCAAACCACACACACATTCACTCTCCCATACAAATACTCAGTTAACTAATCAATAAATAATATAGACTTTCACGTAGCTAGTAACCAACTGGTGCAGCAGTTTACACAACTACTGTCAAAGTAATACAGATATTCACACAGTTTAGTTACTATCCAATATATTTAGTGAGACACTATAAATTAGTCAAGTAAACAGTCAATCACACTGCTACTAAATCCTCCATCCAGATATTTATATTTATATATCCACTCATTCTTCAATGCAAATTGCTATATATATATATAATACATATTTAAATAACGAACCAAACCACATTCACTGGATGATGTCATCAGTGATGTCATCAGTGATGTCATTTGAGATGTCATCAGTGATGTCACTTACCATGTCATGAATGATGTAATGTGTGACATCATCAGCAGTGGATTGCGGGCGGGCGAGATGTAGATAGTACAACTAACTATATCAGAGGAATTTCAATGGTTTTGTTCGAGTGAAATATCCAGCTAACTATAACACCCCTAAAACCTATGGTTTTTTGAGTTAATTTCTAAGGTTTTTTAAATGCTAATTGCTAACTATATCAGGCCTGAAACCTATGTTTTTTTCAGTGAATATATATATATATATATATTTTTTTTTATATATATATATATATATAAAAGGCGGAAGCTGAAACGTTGTAGTGGAAATATATTTTTGTTCTTGGTGAATCTATCTGTTTCAGTCACTTCTTTCTTGGATTTATATGTATATATATATATATATGTTAACCACAATCCTGCAGATGATCCAAATCTCGATCACAAAAACAGGTACGGACCACAATATGAAGATAAGGTTTTCTTTATTGTTGCAGATTGTTAAAGTGCAAGTTGCCACAATGCAAATCAACAGGAAACAACAGCGGTCTGCAAGCAGGTAGGTAATTTATTCAATCCTTGGCATGACGCGTTTCAGCATATTGCCTTCATCAGATGCCAAACAAACATTACTGGCACTACTGCACAGTTCAACATATATATATATATATATATACACACACACACACACACATCTATCTATATGCATGCATGTGTATGTGTGTGTGTGTGTGTGTGTGTGTGTGTGTGTGTGTGTGTGTGTGTGTGTGTGTATATATATTATCTACTGGCGGTCGCCAGTAGATAGTTATAGTTAGGACCGTGTTTCCATAGGAAATCCGCAACATTCTATTTGGAATAACTTTGGCGCCGGTTGACGAATCTTCACGAAATTTTCAAAATAGGTGGGGCGCTCCGCTCCTACCCTAAAAGTCTCGGGGGGATTCGTCAAGCGGGGGCTGAGAAAAAAGGGGGGTCCCAAAACACGTTTTCCCCATGCATTTTTCCATAGGGACCTTTAGTCCAAGGTACAGCCCGAACGGCTGAACAGAATTACTTGAAATTTGGCAGAGAGGTGGTCCTCAGGTCAGGGAAGTGCCTTTTGCAGGTCTGGTGTCAATCTGTTCAGTAGTTCCTGAGAAAATCAAAAGTAAAATCATATATATATGTGGGCGGAGCCTAACCACACATCTCATCCTGAGATCTGATTGGCTGTCAGCACTTCATCCAAGAAGTGTTGGCAGCCATCTTGGGACCAATATACATGATAGCACCTCATTAAAAATCATTGCAGTTAATAGAAGGTTTTAAGACTTTAGTTACATTATAAATCATTTGTTGATGGTACCATACTCATTTTAGGAATTGTGGTATGTTCTAAGATGATTTCACCATGTGAAAAACCCTACTGCTGGGATATCATGATTGAGAGAAAAATATTTTCTCATGCTTTTCCCACAGAGGTTTGGAAGGTGATCCATAAGCTAAACTGAGAGCATATTTTCTGTAAATTCACATTATCTTTCTCAGTCATGTGAGAATGAAGTCTGACATTCTCAGTAAAACATGTACATCCAACAAGGGCAGAGACTGTCAGTTGATTCCTTTGTGTTCTACTGCAGCTTCCCAGAGTGCTCTAAAGAAAAACTAGAGTGCTAACAGTCTTACTTATGACAAAAGTATGGCACACCTTGCTTGGAATAAAGTGGTAACACTTAAAACATTTAATTTACAAAGGAACAAAATGAGGGGGTTCATTTTGCCATATAAATTATGATTAGTGCTGCAGAAAGAAAAACTAGGGCACATTTTGACTTCTGAAATCCTCTTTTATTTCATAAAAACATTCTGACATGCAGACTGAAACATGCACTTTTAATACCAGCAGCAGACTTTTGTGGTGAGCAGTAGCTTTACTACAGTGATCTAATGAGCAACTAGAGTGCTAACATTCAGAATTTATGGCAAATGTGTGACATATCTGAATACCTTCTTGATGGAATCAAAGTAAAAAACTGAAAGCATTTCCTGCTGAGGAGACTGCAGTAAATGAGGAAATTAGGAAACTTCATAACAAATAAATCTCCTAAAATGGCCACCAGAGACAAAAGAGCCCAAATGTAGCCCAAATACCACCCAGATGTAGCCCACATGTAGCCCAATGACAGAATTGTGCAAAACACTTATTTTTGTGTATTTGCAGTTTTATATAGTGCAGACTTGTCAGGTATTGGAGTGCTTTACATGAACATTGGTTACATCACACAAGATCAAATTCATTTTGGTTGTAGACATGGGGAGATTAAGTGATTTGACCAGAATCACAGAATGTTGAGCTGAAGCAGAAACTCCAACCTGGTTCCCCAGTTGCAAAGTCTGCAGCTCTGGAAGTAACACCACACCCTCTCCCCTTGGATGCAACATTTAATCAAGTGGTCAACTGGATAAAAAAACTAAGATTACAAATAATTTAAAAGTTCTTTGTCGCTATTTGAAAACTCAGAAAATATGTCCTCATTTTAGTTTTTTAGAGCACTAACCATAATTTTGATGCAAATAAGACCCTCTCATATATGTAATTTCTAAAGGAAATGCTCTAGGCATTACAGTTTTGATTACATCAAGATGACGTCAGGCATTCCACACTTTTGTAATAAATATAGAATGTTAGCAATCTAGTTGTTCATTGGGATACTGTTGAGAGGCAGAGGCCAGGGGCACGGACTCTGAAAATTGAAGGCAGGTAGGAGAGTGCAGAGGCAACAATTTGACCACACTAGGCAGGCAGGAAGGGCAGTGGCAGCACAACAGACTATGGAGGGCAGTGGAAAGGAGGGCAGGGGCAACAAACCAACAATACACGACTGGCAAGAGAGGCTGTGGCAATATAATAGACCATTGTGGGCAGAAGGAAGAGGCAGTGGTCATACAACCATACATGCCAACAGACCCGTTTCAGCCAGGAAACGTCCAATGTTTTTAAGCTCAAATGGGCTTTACTTGATCTGTTTCGCAAGTATGGTACAGTGGATCATGGTAGGCAGGAGGAATTGGGGTAGGGACATGGGCTCGGATAACAGAGGACAGGAGGGACATTGAGAGGTGCACCAAACTGACCCTACAGGGCAGGCATCAGGGTTTGCAGCAGCACAATACACCACACAGGGCATGCGGGACGGGAGTGCAGCACAACAATCCATAGAAAGCAATAGGGAGGGGACAGGACCATGCACGTGGACAACAGACAACAGAGGGGAAAGAGGCAATGGTAGCTAGCTGACCATAATGGACAGACAGGAGAGAAAGCTGCAGCATAACAGACCATAAAGGGCAGGAGGGATAGATCAGGGGCATTACAATGGAACCGACAAGCCAGGAGGGAGGGAACAGGGGTCTGCACATGGTAACAGAGGGCTGGGGGCAAGGGGGCAGGGCAGGAGCAGCAAGATGACCATGGAGGTCAGGCAGGATGGGCACTAGAAACAAGACACACCATGGAGAGCAACAGTGAGACTATGATGGCATACACACAGACCATGGAGGGAAGGTGGGAGGGGGTCAGGAGCAGCTAGCTGACCACACAGGGAAGGTGGGAGGGGCCATGGCAGCACAGAAGACCATGCATGGCAAGCGGGAGGGTTAGTGGCAGCACAATGGCTATGATGGGCAAGAAGGAGGGTGCAGGGGCATGCACAAAGGACCATGGAGGATAGAAGGGAGGGTCAGGGCCTGGGCACAGACAAGAGAGTTCAGGGGAAGGGGCCTCACAACAGACTGTGCGGGGCAGGCAGGAGGAGCAGTTGCAGCACAACAGACCAGGGAGGGCAGAAGGGTGTGGCAGTAAAGTGGACCATGGAGGACAGGAGGAAGGGGATAGGGGCATGGCATGTGGACAGGCAGGGTGGAGGTGGCAGGGACAGGTTACAGTCATCTGACAATGCTAGGCAGGTGGTAGGGGAGTGGCAGCTCAACAGAACACTCAGAATAGATAGGAGTGGCAGGTCCATGGAACATGGTGGTCAAAAAGGATGGAGCAGGGGCATGCACAAAGACATCGGAGGGCAGGGGGAAGGAGAATAGGGGCAGCAAGCAAAGCACAGAGGCTAAGCAGGAGGTCAATGATGGGCCATAGAATTGGGCAATGGAGGGCAGGATGAGTGGACTGGTACATCATGCTAAATGCAGGGCAGTGGCAGCACATCAGACCATGCATGGCAGGAGGGAGGAGGCTAGTCCATGGATTCAGACAACAGAGGATAGGGAGGAGGTGGATGGGTCAGCAAGCTAACTGTTCATAGAAGGTGGGTATTAGGATCTTTATTGTTTTTAAAATGTGTGTCTGTGCGAACTACTTAAAATATGAACAAGTATGCAGCATAATCTCACTTTTATTCAGGAAGAAGAGGACGTTTGGGACTGTGACTCCGGGCTCACTTGGCAGAAACATCCCCTGACCCTCCACCCCCCATCGCAAAATGTAATGCCCGTGAAAAGGGTAGGTGGACGCAGTGTTATATAGAACATAGTCCTGAGAGCACGATTGAAAATGAAAACTAGATATAGTATATGGTATAAACTATGCACCAAAAAGTGTGATATAAGATGAACCGGGGCGTGAAATATAATATGCAATACATTGTGCGCAATGACAGATTCATTGGAGAGCGCGAGATAGCACAAGCACTAGCGCTTGCTATGTTATATGCGCCTTGGAGTGTAATATGCACAGGGCAGTGTTGTGTAATCTAAGTAGTCTCTAAAGTTGTAATATAAAATATGTGCTGGGTAGTGTAACATTGCATATGCACTGTGGCAAAGATATGGATCCCAGATTGTAATATGTATGGCATAGCGATGTGCTTTATAACATAGGCATCGAGGAAGGCACGTTAGATGGGGCAATATAACCCGTGCGAAGGCAAGTGTGGCATGACATATTCACGGGGTGGTGTTACAGTGCACATGGGCTAGAGAGTGTCATAGCATACGCACTAGCTGGTGGAATACAACACAGAGGTGTGTGGCACTCGGCAGGCACTGGTGGGTGTAACACAGCATTGGGCTCAGCCAGGAGCATGCTGTGACTCTCAAGTGAGGTTTGTCTCCTTTCCAGAGAGTAAAATAAAAAGTATTACACATCCGGCGGTTGATGTGTGTTTTATTAACTGTTAGGGGGTTTCTTGCATAGTTTGGTCGAATTTTTGTCGAATCCCCTTTGAATGGCTTGGTGTGCATGTGTATTAAATGTGCCCGTCAATAGCTACCCATGTTTGTATAAATAAACGACAATGGTGTCTACTTGGAGAGTACCCATCAGCGGGGGCGCCGGGATTAGGCACGGCAGGGTGTCAGACATGTCAGAGCTTCACTAGCGGTGTGAATACATTCTACGTGGATTCATTGTATGCATAGTCGCCTTTTAATGAATATCACGCAAATCGTCATGGTGATAGGTACATACGGTTTGTCCAGCATGTCCTAGGTGTTTCTATAAATATATATATTTTTTTTAAAATAAAAAACAAAGGCCGGCCCCGGGGGATGGGGTCCCCGGGCCATAAGTGGCCTGAGGAGGGAGGCAACACATCCCCCCCTCCTAAAGAATAAAAAAATTAAAAAAAGGCCATGACCTGGGGGTTGGGGTCCCCGGGGCCGATTAAGGCCTTGGGAAGGCCAAATAATTTTTTTTCAACAAAAAAAATTAGGGTGCAGGCCCTGGGGGATGGGGTCCCCAGGGCTAATAAATTAGAAAAAGAAAGGGGGCCACACAGCTCTCCTTCTTAAAAATAAATAAATAAAAGACCGGCATCGCGCCGGAGGCCACGCCCCCTCCTTGCAGCACTCTGCAAACGCGCCCCCTGGCCAGTTGTCAGTTGAGGAATTAATTCCCCTTCAATACTGAGGGTCCCTGAGGGCCAACTAGCCCAACAGGTATCTCCAGTATGCGCCAGGGAGCTGCGTTGCAGACAGGTGTTCTGAGGCCACGCCCCTTTTTACACCTCCATGCAACGCAGCTCTGTGGCGCTTACTGGAGGTACCTAATGGGCTAGTTTGACCCTAGGGACCCTTAGGATTCAAGGGGACTTAATCTCTCAACTCAGAACGCCCACAGGCCCTGTGGCACGTTTTTAAGTTGGGGAAATAATTCCCTTTCAATCCTGAGGGACCCTGAGGTCCAACTAGCACACCAGGTGCTTCCAGTAAGCACCACTGCTCTGCGTTGCAGAGAGGTGGTGCAGGCCGTGCCACTTTTTACACCTCTCTGCAACGCAGCTCTGTGGCGCTTACTGGAGGTACCTAGTGGTCTAGTTGGACCCTAGGGACCCTCAGGATTCAAGGGGACTTAATCTCCCAACTTAAAACGGCTACAGGGCGTGTTTACACAGTGGGGAAGGGAGGGGACGGGGCATGAGGTGACGTGTTCAAACACGCCCTGTGGTGCGTTTTAAGAGGTAGTTTTAATCCCCTGCCCTATTATATACTAGGGGCTTACAGAGGAGGTCATGCTAATCACAGGGGGACCCCAACATATAGGTGCCGATCACGATCCGGTAAAAAATGTCCCCGTACGACTCGTATCGGGTCTTTTTAGCGTACGAATCGTACAAGTGCCGTACGAACTGGCAATCACAATTCGCATGGTAAAAAGTCCATACGAACCGCACTGGGAATATTTCCCCACACGTCCTCGGGTCGGAAAATGTGTCCGACACGTCCTCGTACGATTCACCGTACAAACGTGAAAGGTGAACTCCGACCGGGGAATCACGATCCATCCCGGGCGTCCGAATGTACAACCGTATGGTGAAAAGACCGTCCGCACCGAACTCCCATAACAACCATGGAGACGTCCAAACAGGTGCCCGGTACGTGCCGTACCCCCCCCAGCCCCCGTAGGTACGCGCCGACCCCCCCCAGCCCCCGTAGGTACGCGCCGACCCCCCCCCCAGCCCCCGTAGGCACGCGCCGACCCCCCCCCAGCCCCCGTAGGTACGCGCCGACCCCCCCCACCCAGCCCCCGTAGGCACGCGCCGACCCCCCCCCAGCCCCCGTAGGTACGCGCTGACCCCCCCCCCAGCCCCCGTAGGTATGCGCCGACCCCCCCCCCAGCCCCCGTAGGCACGCGCCGACCCCTACCCAGCCCCCGTAGGTACGCGCTGACCCCCCCCCATCCCCCGTAGGCACGCGCTGACCCCCCCCCAGCCCCCGTAGGTACGCGCCGACCCCCCCCCAGCCCCCGTAGGTACGTGCCAACCCCCCTGTGTGTACACCCGTGTACGGTGCGTACCCCCCGTGTACGCTCGAGTCGAACCCCCCCGTGTACGCTCGAGTCGAACCCCCCCGTGTACGCTCGAGTCGAACCCCCCCGTGTACGCTCGAGTCGTACCCCCACCCGTGTATGTACGATGCGTACCCCCAGCGCGTACACGGGGGGGTTCGACTCGAGCGTACACGGGGGGGTTTGACTCGAGCGTACACGGGGGGGTTCGACTCGAGCGTACACGGGGGGTTCGACTCGAGCGTACACGGGGGGGTTTGACTCGAGCATACACGGGGGGGTTTGACTCGAGCGTACACGGGAGGGTTCGACTCGAGCGTACACGGGGGGGTACGCACCGTACACGGGTGTACACACAGGGGGGGTTGGCACGTACCTACGGGGGCTGGGGGGGGGTCGGCGCGTACCTACGGGGGCTGGGGGGGGGTCGGCGCGTACTGGGCCACCTACTCTGGTCGATTCGCGCCGTACTTCGCTTTTGCGGCACTTTTTGGGTGCCGTGAAAATATTGCCGTCCGGACTGCTGTCGGTTCGAATCGTAATTCCTGGTTCGTGAAACGCTGCCTGAAAGCGTCCCGACGTCACGTCGCAGCATTCCCGGATCACATTCGTATGTATATTTTCGTCGGTCGGTGTTTTTTACGATTCGTACGGAAATGGTGTTTCCGTGCGAATCGTAATTCCATGTTTGTAAAGTTTTACAACCGGGTACGAGTCGGACGGGGAATTCGCTCCGACCGACGGTTCGTACGCGGTTTTTAACGGATCGTAATCGGCACCAAAGTGTGCCCTAGTGTATGTATGTGTTTTCACTGTATTCTGAGTGTCTTTTAACATAGCACTGGCTCTAGGACTGGTTAGTCAGACTCAGTTACCACCAGTATCCGTCTGAAAAAGTTGAGGGTACAGGATGATTTTGCAACAAGGCTTGTTCCTGCTCTTCTGTTTGTTCTTTCTGCACGTTATACTTCTTCCTGCACTTTTCTTCGTCTTTGAGGACTTCTGTTGCTTCTTTGTGCATTTCTTTTTTTTCTTTCTGTGCATTTTTCCTTCTTTCTTCACATGTCCTATCTCTGTAGGCATAGCTAGAAATTAGCATTTAAAAAACCTTTGAAATTCACTGAAAAAAACATAGGTTTCAGGCACGTTATAGCTAGGAATTAGCATTTAAAAAACCTTAGAAATTCACTGAAAAAACCATAGGTTTCAGGGGCGTTATAGTTAGCTGGACTTTTCACTGTATGAGTGACTGTATAGGACTGTTGGTGAATGAGTGGATGTGGATGTGGATCTTACAATTACTGAATAGGTTGTTGTAACTGGTATTGGTATGTCCATTGTTTTGAAAATTTTAATTTCTATTTTTGAATGTGTGTATCAAAGGTTATATTAGGGGGAGAGGAGGTCTGCCACTCTATCACAAGGATGATGTCATCAGTGATGTCATCAGTGATGTCATGAGTGATGTCACTGACCATGTCATGAGTGATGTAATATGTGACGTCATCAGCAGTGCATTGCGGGCGCGCGAGTTATAGTTAGCTGAACTAACTATAACGGGGGAATTTCTATGGTTTTGTACGAGTGAAAAGTCCAGCTAACTATAACGCCCCTGAAACCTATGGTTTTTTCAGTGAATATATATATATCCACAGAACAACCTTTTTTGCTAGAGGCGTGGCCTGTTGACAGCGGGTGCGTCATGTAGGACAGGTCTCCTGGCGATTAAATTATTCCACAGAATTCTCTCAAGAAGGACGCACACTCGGGAAGTAAACCAGGAAGGTTTAATCAGTTTGGTAAAACTGACGAAACCTTCCTGGTTTACTTCCCGAGTGTGCGTCCTTCTTTTTAAAAATATTTTATTCTATTTAACACAAAGTCTGCAAAACATTCCACATATAGAGAAAGATACGCTGAAAACTTCTCAATGGGCATTACAGTGTACAGTGATAGATCGATTACATATTTGCAATTACTTCATCTCATCGTCTGATTCATGGTTTATGATTGGAGGAGTACATATATAACATCTATACACATTCCATTTGCTCCACAGTTTCCCCCATTCCCTGGGACACCCCCTATGGACATATGTAGCTTTTTCAGCAAACATGATCAGATCTATGTCGTTACACCAGCCAGTCACAGTTGGGGCCTGCGTTACTCCCCAGTACCGAGCTATGTTTCGTTTTGCTACCATCATCTCCGATATTGCCCATTGTCTGTCTGCATGGTTGAGGTCTGTAGGCTCCCATATGTTCAGAAGGCAGCACTTGGGAGAGAGCGGAACTGTACCTCCACTAACTTCAGTGATGATGTCCATTACTGCTTTCCAATACGATGTGATCCCCGGGCACTCCGAGAAAGTGTGATAGAATGTACCCACCTCTGCACAGTTACTTAAGCAATACTGGTCCAAGGCCCTACCAATCCTATGTAGAGTCACTCTTGTGTAGTACGTCCTATGTAATCTTTTTAGCTGTATAAGTCGTAGTTTTGAGGAGATCGCTACCTCCCGTGGTGATGCAATGGCATCCTGCCAGTCCGAGTCATCCATTTCTCCGACCTCCGCCTGCCAAGTCACTCGTAGTCGTGTCAGGGGGTCTGTCTGGTTATTGATGAGTTTCCGGTACGTGAGGGAAATTGATTTTTTATGCAAAAAGTCGGTCAGGAGTTGGTCTTCTAAGGGGGATGGTTCAGGGAGTGTATCTGTTGCTGGAAAAGATGTTTCTAGTGCGTGTTTCACCTGCAAGTATCAAACCCGCTCCCCGGGGGCCACCTCATAGTGATCCTGTAGGTAAGTAAAGGTGACTACCTTGCCCCCCTTCCATAGGTCCCCTATCCTGGAAATTCCTATATGGCCCCATTTCTGAAACCCTTTACTATTTCCCAGGGTGCCCAGTCTACCAGCGTCCCACAGTGGGGTGTGTTGCGTAAGTTTATCGGCCCACCCGAGGTGTTGTGTCGCTGCGTGCCAGACATGAAGGGTGTGTTCAGTCGGCCCAGGAATTCCTTTCGTTTTCCTCTTATTGTATAGCATCCTATTCATTCCTCCAGGTCCCAAGGCCACCCTGTCTAAGCGAAATGCTGGATCTGTAACCGGCACATGGAACCATTGATTGATTGTCGTCAGTTGCGAGGCCCAATAGTATGCCCGGATATCAGGCAGAGCAATGCCACCATCGTACCAGCTTCTAACGAGTTTACACATGGCTTTCCTCGCAGGTTTATTGTCCCAAAGGAGATTGGTAACTTTCGAGTTGATTGCCTTGAAGTAGGAGTCGGGCACACAGTATGGCGTGTTGTGAAGTGCATATAAGAATTGAGGCAAAGCCATCATTTTAAAAGAGCCGCCTTACCCAGTAGGGTGAGCGGCAATGTCTTCCAGTGTCGAATATCACGTTGCAGCCTGTGTAGCGGTAGTTGGAGATTGAGCGCCCGGAACTCATCGGGGTCTGACGTCACATGTTTTCCAAGGTACTTAAAGCTATCCGTTACCATCTTGACCATACAACCCCGGGGCAGTTTAGGGGGTGGGCCATACAGGACATAAAGAACCGATTTCTCCCAGTTAATCGTGTATCCCGACACTGATCCAAATGCCCGGCAAATATCAAGTAGTACATTGAGAGACCACGTAGGAGAAGCTATGTATATCAGAACATCATTTGCGTAGAGGGATATCCGGTCCTCCCATCCCTCCCGCCATCTTAAGCCTCAGATGGCTGGGTGATGTCTAATCCACGCAGCCAGGGGCTCCAGGACCAGCGCAAACAGGAGAGGCGACATTGGGCAGCCCTGTCTAGTCCCTCGCCCCAGCGTAAATTCAATTGATATGTGTCCGTTTGCTACCACATGTGCGATAGGGTTCGCGTAGAGGAGACGTACCCAGGAAAAGAATCTAGGCCCAAACCCCAAGTGTTGGAGGACTGTGAACAGGAACGCCCACTCCACAGAGTCAAATGCCATTTTTGCGTCAAGAGATATGATTGCTGCATCCTCCATGATTGTATGTTTCCGGCTCAGGACGCTTTGGAGGTGGCGGAGATTCAAGGCAGTGTTCCTGCCTGGCATAAGCCCGGCTTGGTCCTGGTGGATCAATTTAGTGAGATATGGAGTTAGTCTAAGTGCAAGCAATTTGGCCAAATTCTTGGCCTCCACATTGATCAATGAGATCGGGTGATACGATGCGCAATCCTCCGTGGGCTTCCCGGGCTTATGGATTGCCACAATAGTAGCTATACGTTGGTCCCTGGGAAGTTGACCCGCAGTTAGGCTCTCTTCATACATTCGCAACAAGTAGGGGGCAATCCTATTGGCCGTATGTTTGTATAGCTCGACAGGGATACAGTTAGGGCAGCAAGCCTTGCCTGATTGAAGTTTATAAATGGCTACCTTTAATTCCTCTGTTGTAAAGTCAGCCTCTAGGTCTGTATTGTCATCTGGAGTGAGCCCTGTCATGTGAATATCCCTGAGGAAGTCCCGTGCTTCCTGCACTGTGGTCATATTGGTGGAGGTGTAAACCTGCTAGAAGTGCACAGCCAGTGCCATCATAATGTCATGCGAGTTTCTGAGCATATCTCCATTCTGCGAAATAAGCCCTGCCACCCACCTGTTTGCCCGTTCCCTTTTATCCAACCAAGCAAGGAGTTTGCCGGCCTTATCCCCAGCCTCGTATATCCTGTGCCTAACTGCTGTTATGCGGGTCTTAGCATAATTCCAGAGGTATTCCTTATACTCCTGTTGTTTGACTCGCAGTCTATGTGCATTGTCCGTGGGATCGGCTGCATGCTGGGATTCTAACCAGTGTATCTCCCGTTCCAACTCCTCCACCTCTCTTTTTTGTTCCTTCCTATGTCCCTCAAATAGTGAAATGGCGTGGCCCTGGAGGACTGACTTGTAGGCCTCCCATAGGGTGAGAGGGGAGGAGACCGAGGCCTTGTTCTCTGTGAAGTAGTGTGTGGTTGCCATAAGCAGACCTTTCCTAATTTTGGGAATGTGGAGGAATCCCGGATATATGGGTAAATCCAGCACTGAGTTGGAGCATATGCTCTATATTCTGCAGACACCGGAAAGTGATCAGAAATGCCACGTGCTAAATGTGTGACTGGCCTAAACCTTCCCACGTTATCCGTTGCTGTAAGGATGTAATCTAATCTGGAAAGGCTATTGCGGGCCCCTGAATGAAAGGTGTATTGTCTCACGTGCGGGTTTTGGAAACGCCAAGTGTCAAGCAAACCGTGTGCCTCTAAAATGTCCGCTAGGTAAGGTCGGGAGCGGTGCTGTGGCCGGGCAGGTGTACGGTCCTGAGTGTCATCTAACGTCATGTTAAAGTCACCCCCAATTACTAGTTCTCCATCCGGCAATGCGAGTAGGAATGCGCCCAATGCCTGGAAGGCAGTCGAGTGCAAGGCAGGTGGGATGTACACAGTCACAAAATTGAGTAGGCGGCCCTCCCATTGCACCGCCGCCACTGCAAATCGGCCCTGATCGTCTTGGAAAGTACGGTGGACCACAAGGCGAAATTGTTCCCTAATCAAGATGCCCACACCTCGGGAGCCTGAAGGGAATTCCGAATGGGCTATCAATTTAAACCCCCATCTATCCAGTGCTTTACACGTGGATCCCGTTAAGTGTGTCTCCTGTAGTAATGTAACAGCAGGGGTTTTACGTTTTAAGTATTGCAGAACCAGCCCACTCTTCACCTTGTCACTCAGACCATTAACATTCCACGAAACAAACTGTAGTGTCGGTGTCACAGTGCGTTGCGTCATGTGAATAGGTAATGGAGGTCATGGTATGTGACCCGACTGTTAAACGGATACTGGAATGTACCTGTATAGGTGCCCTTGGAGAGATCATTTCTAGGAATGTACAAACGCAAATATGACAAACTGAAATCCCTGTAAACTACGTCCCTCCCCCTCCCTGCCTCTTCGCATGACAGACTTAGAACTACCCACCTCCCCAACTTTGCAGAGCGCTTGTATCCCTTACCTATGTACCTGAGTGGGGTGAAGTCGCTCCTCCCCCGCGTTTCTCCATGCAATGATGCTTAAAATAGTCTTAAACGCAAGAGTGTTCAGGAAAAGAAAAAGAGAGGTGCGTGGTGGCAATTATGTCTTGTGGGGTGTCACGCTGTGACTGCCATAGTGACCAACAGATACAATTACGTCACTCTCACTGTCCGGAGGAGATGCTGGGACTGCCTCTAGATGTAGGGAGTACTCCAATTGCTTCTCCGCTGCCTCAGTGCCTCTCCGGCGAGCCCTACCGTGACGTGGAAGTGGTACCATGGTCAGGGCGCATGTTTGTCACCGGCATGTGATACAGTTTACCATTATGTCTTCCTGGTGTTGTCGCTGGGCGCCAACCCTCCAAACAGTCTCGGGCTTCTCCGGCCTCCTGAAAGATCCATATCTTGCCCTCCGCCTCTACCCGAAGACGTGCCGGGAATAGCATGGAGTATTTCAGTTCTCTTTTCCGGAGTTCTCTTTTTACCTCCAGGAACGTGCGTCGCTGTTTTGTGACTGCTGCTTTGTAGTCAGGAAAGAAGGTGATAGTTGTGTGCATCCTTCTTGAGAGAATTCTGTGGAATAATATATATATATATATATATATATATATATATATATATATATATATATATATATATATATATATATATATATATATATATGTATATGTATATATATATATATATATATATATATACCCAAGTAAGAATTTGCACTTCACAGCTTCAAGTCCACACCAATTAAGAAAAAAAAATATATATATATATTCAAAAAATTCCATCATTCAAACATTCAAACAACAAAGATCTTAGCTACTTCGTGATAGATGCAGTAGCTCCAAGCAGACGGGGAGGAGATCGAGATTACAAACTCAGAAAACTAGAAACTATATACATCATACAACTAGACACCAAGTACCCCAGTGGTCTTAATGTAACGGAAGATCTTTATACATGCTTATAATGATGAAATGTGCAATATACAATTGGGGTTTCTGTGCTCATACATATAAACAAAATGATTTAGGCTTTTGTCATTCAGATGTGCAATATACAGGGTATTTTATCCGAAATATAGATTTTAGCATTTTGGGCACACATTTCTACCTATGATTTTATGAAGTACAATATATATATATATATACATATTTATTTATTTATTTATTTATTAGTACTTTTATGGATTCGCAGAGTATATGTTTACATGCCTACAATCATATGATTGTATATATATATATATATATATATATATATATATATATATATATATATATATATATATACGTTGGTTCATTCATGATCTTTGATATTAACCAGCCAGGCATTTTGTACGACATCATCCTCAAATCAAATGATTTGCTGCTCTATTTCATTTTTGCAAATAAAATTAGGCATGTTTTGCACATTAACCGCAAACAACTATTTTGCACTTTAATATATTTGTGGACATTTAACAAAGGGGTTTTTACTTGATGCATTATCACTAGATATTTCAGGTAAAATACAAATTCCCCCGCATTATACAAACAGATATACATATATATTTCCCAGAACAACCTGGTATTTTACATGTATTTAATCTATATGTATCTTCTGATCGGTTTGGTCATAATACTAATGCTGTCGCCACTTGCTAGAAGTTTTGCCACTTCATTCTACGCATACACATACTTTTACGTTGAGTAACTGTCAAAACAACAAATATAGCCTCGGTATTTCCAACGATTAAGCTTGTGACAACTCTTATAGGCTGTTTCGTTTGTTTTTAGACTTTTTAATCAAAGCACTGAGCACTTCATTAGCAATCCCAGAAATTATGTCTAGTGGGGTGTCATGCTGTGACTGCCACAGTGACCAACCGATACAATTATGTCGCTCTCACTGTCCGGAGGAGACGTTGGGAGTGTCCTCTAGATGCGAGCCCTCCTGTGACGTGGAAGTGGCACCGTGGTCAGGGCGCATGTTTGTCGCTGGCATGTGATACAGTTTACCATTATGTCTTCCTGGTGCAGTCTCTGGGCGCCAACCCTCCAACCAGTCTCGGGCTTCTCCGGCCTCCTGACAACTCTTATAGGCTGTTTCGTTTATTTTTAGACTTTTTAATCAAAGCACTGAGCACTTCATTAGCATATTTTGCACACTTTAATTTCCCCAGTGGGGACACAAATTTTCATGAGCAATACGTAACGTAACTGTGTGGATTTCAAACAAATGGTCCAAACACAACATGCTAGAGATTACAATCCGAGTTGTATGAGGTTTATTTTAAAAGTATATAACAAAAGACCAAACGAACATTGTGCATAAAAAATGGCAAATAAGTTCAGAATGTCTATATAATTTATAACAAACTATGAGCTGTTTAAAGTTTTAACATTATTTTAATATTCACTGTTGACGTTCGATATACAAAACCTTATAAGTATTTTATTCATGTCTATTGCCTTGTTGATCATGTGGGGTGTGTTCTATTTGCACGGTCACTTAAAAAGCACACTGAAAAAATGTCTCTATGTCGATTGAACAAGGCTCTTGAGAGCTGAATCGTGTTTTGACGACAACGGAGGAATAAAAATACCTTAAGCACCTACTTTGGGTCTGTGTCCGTGACTGGTTTCCTGTATTCCTGGATCCTTGCCAGAAAAAAGTAATATATATATATATATATATATATATATATATATATATATATATATGTATATATATATATATATATATATATATATATATATATATATATATATATATATATATTCACTGCAAAAACCATAGGTTTCAGGGGCGTTATAGTTAGCTGGACTTTTCACTCGTACAAAACCATTGAAATTCCCCCGTTGTAGTTAGTTCAGCTAACTATAACTCGCGCGCCCGCAATGCACTGCTGATGACGTCACATATTACATCACTCATGACATCACTGATGACATCTCAAATGACATCACTGATGACATCACTGATTACATCATCCAGTGAATGTGTGTTTTTCTGAAAATTACATATATTTTATATATGTATATCTCAAGGTCGATGGAAGAATAAATGGGTATATAAGTGTCTAAATGGATGATTTTTTTTAAAAATATTGATTGTATAACCGACTGATTAAGTGTATTGTAGTGAATATATGGCTTAGTGAGTAATGTTTAAATATGTAAATATTAGGCCTGGGCGTAGTTTGCGAAGTAGCACTTCGCGAAGCTACGCAAAGTGAAGTTCGCACTACGCGAGCTACGCGTAGCACTTCGCGAACTGCGTAGTACCTTGTTCGCACTGTGCCAGATGTCGTTTTCAATGATTGCACAGTGCAGACAAGCAACCGGCACTGTGCAATCATTGAAAATGGCATCTTGCACAGTGCGAGCTGTAGTTTTCTGCTGCTCGAGTAGATTTTTACTCGAGCTTCAGCTTTCTCAACGCGAACTGGTAGTTTCTCATCGCGAGCGGTCGCGAGCATACGCAACCACTCGCAATGAGAAACCTGACCTCCTCGCGTTGGGAATCTCGCCGGGAGGTTTATTTTCCATGCTCGCGATCGCCAACTTGAAGTTGCTGATCGCGAACAAGGAAAAAGTCTCGCCGGGATGTCATTTTGCTTGCTCGCGGTCGCCAACTTGACGTTGAGGACCGCGAGCAAGCAAAAAATGACCGCAGCACTACGCAACACTACGCTACGCGTGTTCGCACTGTGCTACGTGCAGTTCGCGTAGTGCGAAGTAGCGCGAACTTCGCAAACTACGCGAGCGTAGCGTAGTGCTTTGCCCAGGCTTAGTAAATATCTGTATCAGTCTCTTACTTTGTGTATAAGTGGCTGCATGGGTTGGTGAGTAGCTACATGAGTGTCTATATAGGTTATTAGTTGGTTTTTTGAGTATCAGTATGAGTGTCTGAGTGTCTGTATGGTTCGGTGGAGGGTATTACGTAGTGCATAGGTACATGAAAGAGTGACTCACTGTTTGTATGTGTTAAAGACAGCATGTGTGCAGGACTGTATGGGTGGATGAGTGTGTGCATGGGTGTGTTAGTGAGTGAATGACTGTCTCAATAGTGTCTTTATGAGTAACTACATATGTTTTAAACTAGTATATGTGACTATTGGTGTATATAAGTGAGTATATGTGAGAATGAGAGATTGAAAGAGTTCCTGTATGAATAAGTATGTGTTTCTATAAGTGATTGTTTAAAAGACTATGCATGTGTAAGTTTCTGTATAAGTAAGTGTGGTGGTGTGTGTATAACTGTATATGCAAGTACATGGATGTTTGATTCTTTATTAGCATGAGTGACTATGTGTGTGAGTAACTCTATGGATGAGTGGTGTTGTGTAACAGGATGTATAGGTGTATGAGTACATATGATGAGTGAGTACATGTATGAGTGACTGTATAGGACTGTTGGAGAATGAGTGGATGTGTATGTGGATCTTAGAATTACTGAATAGGTTGTTTTAACTGATATTGGTATGTCCATTGTTTTGAAAATGTTAGTTTCTATTTTTGAATGTGTGTATCAAAGGTTATATTAGGGGGAGAGGAGGTCTGCCACTCTATCACAAGGATGATGTCATCAGTGATGTCATTTGAGATGTCATCAGTGATGTCATGAGTGATGTCACTGATCATGTCATGAGTGATGTAATATGTGACGTCATCAGCAGTGCATTGCGGGTGCGCGAGTTATAGTTAGCTGAACTAACTATAACGGGGGAATTTCAATGGATTTGTACGAGTGAAAAGTCCAGCTAACTATAACGCCCAATGCTATGTTACACCCACCAGTGCCCGCCGAGTGCCTCACACCTCTGTGTTGTATTCCACCAGCTAGTGCGTATGCTATGACACTCTCTAGCCCATTTGCACTGTAACTCCACCCCGTGAATATGTCATGCCACACTTGCCTTCGCACGAGTTATATTGACCCATCTAACGTGCCTTCCTCGATGCCTATGTTATAACGCACAGCGCTATGCCATACATATTACAATCTGGGATCGATATCTTTGTCACAGTGCATATGCAACGTTACACTCCCCAGCACATATTTTATATTACAACTTTAGAGACTAGTTAGGTTACACAACACTGCCCTGTGCATATTACACTCCAAGGCGCATATCGCATAGCACGCGCTAGTGCCTGTGCTATCTCGCGCTCTCCAATGAATCTGTCATTGCGGACAATGTATTGCATATTATATTTCACGCCCCGGTTCATCTTATATCACACTTTTTGGTGCATAGTTTATACCATATACTATATCTAGTTTTCATTTTCAATTGTGCTCTCAGGACTATGTTCTATATAACACTGCGTCCACCTACCCTTTTCACGGGCATTACATTTTGCGATGGGGGTTGGAGGGTCAGGGGGTGTTTCTGCCAAGTGAGCCCGGAGTCACAGTCACAAAGGTCCTCTTCTTCCTGAATATAAGTGAGATTATGCTGCACACTTGTTCATATTTTAAGTAGTTTGCACAGACACACATTTTAAAAACAATAAAGTTCCTAATACCCACCTTCTCTGAACAGTTAGCTTGCTGCCCCATCCACCTCCTCCCTACCTCTGTTGTCTGAATCCATGGACTAGCCTCTTCCCTCCTGCCATGCATGGTCTGATGTGCTGCTGCTGGAGCGGGTTATGCAAAATTTTTGTATACCCATCCCATTTTCATGTCGTTTTATTAATTAGATTAATTAATTAATCATAATCGTACTAATGGTTTGGAGTGATGTGGAAATAACTAATCAACCTTATTAATGACCGAAATACACGTGGGATTTGCATCTGCATGGCCTAATTAATGACGTGAACTAAATTTCGTACGCAAATTAATGATATATAATTAGAACATTGCATGATATATGTCGCTTTGGTGATGAAATTGTGATTTGTGCTTTATTTAGTAAGTATAAACCGCATTGAGTGTTGCTTTTGGCTAGATAAATACACACACATATGGGTATTAGCGAGGGAATAACATTTAATTAGTCATTTCTATGTATTAATTACGTTTTTGTGTTTCTTTGCTTAAGTTGACTATTCTGGCCTAAAAAATGAGGGCTGCTTTTGGTGCCTAACCCAACTGCCGATGCTGAACCAGGCTTGGGTGAAGTGCGCCTGTGCTAAAAGATGAGCAACAATGGCCTTGTCTTGACCCCAGGCAAGCTGTACTTATCAAGGCCACTGGGAAAGGTGCCAGCGCTACAGACAAAAGGATTTATTAAAGAACCGGAACCAGCAAGTATGCTGACAACATGGACTAAACCTTATGGGAACGGAGAGGTTGACCCCTGATCAGCCAATCAGAACAGTTTAAAACTCAATATTGTTACATTTTGCTATTGAAATTATTATAAAACCCATAGAATAGAGAGGTTGGAGGGTCGCTCCTTCGATTTCCTGATGATATGCTGACGAAGAGGACGGTGACACTACAGGACAGCTGTTAGCCTGAATCTTTGACGG
Source organism: Triturus cristatus (assembly GCF_964204655.1). Lineage (NCBI taxonomy): Eukaryota > Metazoa > Chordata > Amphibia > Caudata > Salamandridae > Triturus > Triturus cristatus. Next base: position 464,573,731 of record NC_140594.1, read on the forward strand.
ACTGAATTAATGCTCAAAATCCTGATGAACTTAACCTGCTAAATTGATGGGCATAGATTTGCGAGATTGCCAGATTTGACATAGAGGACGACATTAGCCAGTATAGGTAAATATGAATGGCAACTTGAGCAAATGAATGATTTAATCTGCAATATTTATATAAATTTGGATTTGAACATCTACAGAAATGAGTTGGGTTGTTTATTCATTGAAATGTGTTAATGAAAAGGTTAATTAGAGTATTTGGAATTCACTTAAATCTACAACTAACAGATCCATCCCGGTCATGAGGGGAATACCAAATGTAAAATCTATGGCCTAATGAGTATAAGAAGGGTTTGTAGGTCTGTTGCTCATTAGGGTACAGTGGTATCTTCCTCCCTCATTATCCAGCACTTGGAAGGATAATCGCCTCTCGTACGGACTGATGGTGAGTGTGTGTTGGTGTTATGGGCCCCACCAGCAAATGTATGGATAGTGTGCGTGTGTGAGATCTTTTGGTCCGCAACGGTAGGGAGGGATTTTGCACTCCGCGCTGGAGCACTGCCACTGCCCTCATTTAGCATGATGTACCAGTCCACTCCTCCTGCCCTCCATTGCCCAATTCTATGGCCTATCATTGACCTCCTGATTAGCCTCTGTGCTTAGCTTGCTGCCCCTATTCTCCTTCCCCCTGCCCTCCGATGTCTTTTTGCATGTCCCTGCTCCATCCTTTTTGCCCACCATGTTCCATGGACCTGCCACTCCTATCTACTCTGTGTGTTCTGTTGAGCTGCCACTCCTCTCCCACCTGCCTAGCATTGTCAGATGACTGTAACCTGTCCCTGCCACCTCCACCCTGCCTGTCCACATGCCATGCCCCTATCCCCTTCCTCCTGTCCTCCATGGTTCATTTTACTGCCACAGCCTTCTGCCCTCCCTGGTCTGTTGTGCTCCACCTGCCTGCCCACGCGGTCTGTTGTGAGGCCCCTTCCCCTGAACTCTCTTGTCTGTGCCCAGGTCCTGACACTCCCTTCTATCCTCCATGGTCCTTTGTGCATGCCCCTGCACCCTCCTTCTTGCCCATCATAGCCATTGTGCTGCCACTAACCCTCCCGCTTGCCATGCATGGTCTTCTGAGCTGCCATGGCCCCTCCCACCTTCCCTGTGTGGTCAGCTAGCTGCCCCTGACCCCCTCCCACCTTCCCTCCATGGTCTGTGTGTATGCCATCATAGTCTCATTGTTGCTCTCCATGGTGTGTTTTGTTTCTAGTGCCCAACCTGCCTGACCTCCATGGTCATCTTGCTGCTCCTGCCTTGCCCCCTTGCCCCCAGCCCTCTGTTTCCATGTGCAGACCCCCTATTCCCTCCCTCCTGGCTTGTCTGTTCCATTGTAATGCCCCTGATCCGTCCCTCCTGCCCTTTATGGTCTGTTATGCTGCAGCATTCTCTCCTGTCTGCCCATTATGGTCAGCTAGCTACCATTGCCTCTTTCCCCTCTGTTCTCTGTTGTCCATGTGCATGGTCCTGTCCCCTCCCTATTGCTTTCTATGGATTGTTGTGCTGCACTCCTGTCCCGCATGCGCTGTGTGGTGTATTGTGCTGCTGCAAACCCTGATGCCTGCCCTGTAGGGTCAGTTTGGTGCACCTCTCCATGTCCCTCCTGTCCTCTGTTATCCAAGTCCATGTCCCTACCCCAATTCCTCCTGCCTACCATGATCCAATGTACCATACTTGCGCACATTTTGAACTTGGTAAGAGGGAGATTTTAAAAAAAAACTGGGGTATTGAATTTCCCCTTTGAGTTACATTGAAAAAGAGGAGATTGTAGACAGGAGAGAGATCAAATAAAGCTCATTTGAGCTTAAAAACATTGGACATTTCGTGGCTGAAACGGGTCTGTTGGCATGTATGGTTGTACTACCACTGCCTCTTCCTTCTGCCCACAATGGTGTATTATATTGCCACAGCCTCTCTTGCCAGTCCTGTATTGTTGGTTTGTTGCCCCTGCCCCCCTTTCCACTGCCCTCCATAGTCTGTTTTGCTGCCACTGCCCTTCCTGCCTGCCTAGTGTGGTCAAATTGTTGCATCTGCACTCTCCTACCTGCCTTCAATTTTCAGAGTCCGTGCCCCTGGCCTCTGCCTCTCAACAGTATCCCAATGAACAACTAGATTGCTAACATTCTATATTTATTACAAAAGTGTGGAACGCCTGACGTCATCTTGATGTAATCAAAACTGTAATACCTAGAGTATTTCCTTTAGAAATTACATATATGAGAGGGTCTTATTTGCATTCAAATTATGGTTAGTGCTCTAAAAAACTAAAATGAGGACATATTTTCTGAGTTTTTAAATAGCGACAAAGAACTTTTACATTATTTGTATTGTTTATGTTTTTTTATCCAGTTGACCACTTGATTAAATGTTGCACCTAGGGGAGAGGATGTGGTGTTACTTCCAGAGCTGCAGACTTTGCAATTGGGGAACCAGGTTGGAGTTTCTGCTTCAGTTCAACATTCTGTGATTCTGGTCAAATCACTTTATCTCCCCATGTCTACAACCAAAATGAATTTGGTCTTGTGTGATGTAACCAATGCTCATGTAAAGCACTCCAATACCTGACAAGTCTGCACTATATAAAACTGCAAATACTCAAAAAATAAGTGTTTTGCACACTTCTGTCATTGGGCCACATGTGGGCTACATCTGGGTGATATTTGTGCTGCATTTGGGCTTTTTGTCTCTGGTGGCTATCTTGGGAGATTTATTTGTTATGAAGTTTCCTAATTTCCTCATTTACTGCAGTCTCCTCAGTAGGAAATGCTTTCAGTTTTTTACTTTGATTCCATCAAGAAGGTATTCAGATATGTCACACATTTGCCATAAATTCTGAATGTTAGCACTCTAGTTGCTCATTAGATCACTGTAGTAAAGCTACTGCTCACCACGGAAGTCTGCTGCTGGTATTAAAAGTGCATGTTTCAGTCTGCATATCAGAAGTTTTTAATGAAATAGAAGAGGATTTGAGATGTCCCTCAAAATGTGCCCTAATTTTTCTTTCTTCAGCACTAATTATAATTTCTATGGCAAAATGAACCCCCTCATTGTGTTCCTTTTTAAATTAAATGTTTTAAGTGTTACCAGTTTTTTCCAATCAAGATGGCTTCAGGTGTGCCATACTTTTGTCAGAAGTAAGACAGTAAGCGCTCTAGTTGTTCTTAAGAACACTCTGGGACATTCTGTCAATGGGCTATACTTGGGCTACACCTGGGTGATATTTGGGCTACATTTGGGCTCTTTTGTCTCTGGTGGCCATCTTGGGAGATTTATTTGTTATGAAGTTTCCTAATTTCCTCATTTACTGCAGTCTCCTCAGTAGGAAATGCTTTCAGTTTTTTACTTTGATTCCATCAAGAAGGTATTCAGATGTGTCACACATTTGCCATAAATTCTGAATGTTAGCACTCTAGTTGCTCATTAGATCACTGTAGTAAAGCTACTGCTCACCAGGGAAGTCTGCTGCTGGTATTCAAAGTGCATGTTTCAATCTGCATGTCAGAATTTTTTTATGAAATAGAAGAGAATTTGAGAAGTCAAAATGTGCCCTAATTTTTCTTTCTGCAGAACTAATCATAATTTCTATAGCCCAATGACAGAATGTCCCAGAGTGTTCTAACGAACAACTAGAGCGCTAACAGTCTTACTTATGACAAAAGTATGGCACACCTGAAGCCATCTTGAATGGAATAAAGTGGTAACACTTAAAACATTTAATTTACAAAGGAACACAATGAGGGGATTCATTTTGCCATAGAAATTATGATTAGTGCTGCAGAAAGAAAAATTAGGGCACATTTTGACTTCTCAAATCTTCTTCTATGTCATAAAAAAATTCTGACATGCAGACTGAAACATGCACTTTGAATACCAGCAGCAGATTTCCCTGGTGGGCAGTAGCTTTACTACAGTGATATAATGAGCAACTAGAGTGCTAACATTCAGAATTTATGGCAAATGTGTGACACATCTGAATGCCTTCTTGATGGAACCAAGTAAAACACTGAAAGTATTTCCTATTGAGGAGACTGCAGTAAATGAGGTAATTAGGAAACTTCATAACAAATAAATCTCCCAAGATGGCCACCAGAGACAAAAGAGCCCAAATGTAGCCCAAATATCACCCAGATGTAGCTCAAGTATAGCTCAATGACAGAATGTCCCAGAGTGTTCTATCGAACAACTAGAGTGCTAACAGTCTTACTTATGACAAAAGTATGGCACACCTGAAGCCATCTTGAATGGAATAAAGTGGTAACACTTAAAACATTTAATTTACAAAGGAACACAATGAGGGGATTAATTTTGCCATAGAAATTATGATTAGTGCTGCAGAAAGAAAAATTAGGGCACATTTTGACTTCTCAAATCTTCTTCTATGTCATAAAAAAATTCTGACATGCAGACTGAAACATGCACTTTGAATACCAGCAGCAGATTTCCCTGGTGGGCAGTAGCTTTACTACAGTGATCTAATGAGCAACTAGAGTGCTAACATTCAGAATTTATGGCAAATGTGTGACACATCTGAATGCCTTCTTGATGGAACCAAAATAAAAAACTGAAAGTATTCCCACTGAAGAGACTGCAGTAAATGAGGAAATTAGGAAACTTCATAACAAATAAATCTCCCAAGATGGCCACCAGAGACGAAAAAGCCCAAATGTAGCCCAAATATCACCCAGATGTTGCCCAAGTATAGCCTAATGACAGAATGTCCCAGAGTGTTCTTAATAACAACTAGAGCGCTTACTGTCTTACTTATGACAAAAGTATGGCACACCTGAAGCCATCTTGATTGGAATAAACTGGTAACACTTAAAACATTTAATTTAAAGAGGAACACAATGCGGGGGTTCATTTTGCCATAGAAATTATGATTAGAGCTGAAGAAAGAAAAATTAGGGCACATTTTGAGTAACTTCTCAAATCCTCTTCTATTTCATTAAAACATTCTGATATGCAGACTGAAACATGCACTTTTAATACCAGCAGCAGACTTCCGTGGTGAGCAGTAGCTTTACTACAGTGATCTAATGAGCAACTAGAGTGCTAACATTCAGAATTTATGGCAAATGTGTGACATATTTGAATACCTTCTTGATGGAATCAAAGTAAAAAACTGAAAGCATTTCCTACTGAGGAGACTGCAGTAAATGAGGAAATTAGGAAACTTCATAACAAATAAATCTCCCAAGATGGCCACCAGACACAAAAGAGCCTAAATGCAGCACAAATATCACCCAGATGTAGCCCACATGTGGCCCAATGACAGAAGTGTGCAAAACACTTATTTTTTGTGTATTTGCAGTTTTATATAGTGCAGACTTGTCAGGTATTGGAATGCTTTACATGAGCATTGGTTACATCACACAAGATCAAATTCATTTTGGTTGTAGACATGGGGAGATTAAGTGATTTGACCACAATCACAGAATGTTGAGCTGAAGCAGAAACTCCAACCTGGTTCCCCAGTTGCAAAGTCTGCAGCTCTGGAAGTAACACCACATCCTCTCGCCAAGGTGCAACATTTAATCAAGTGGTCAACTGGATTAAAAAACATAAAGATTACAAATAATTTAAAAGTTCTTTGTCGCTATTTGAAAACTCAGAAAATATGTCCTCATTTTAGTTTTTTAGAGCACTAACCATAATTTTGATGCAAATAAGACCCTCTCATATATGTAATTTCTAAAGGAAATACTCTAGGTATTACAGTTTTGATTACATCAAGATGACGTCAGGCGTTCTACACTTTTGTAATAAATATAGAATGTTAGCAATCTAGTTTTTCATTGGGATACTGTTGAGAGGCAGAGGCCAGGGGCACGGACTCTGAAAATTGAAGGCAGGTAGGAGAGTGCAGAGGCAACAATTTGACCACACTGGGCAGGCAGGAAGGGCAGTGCAGCACAACAGACTATGGAGGGCAGTGGAAAGGGGGGCAGGGGCAACAAACCAACAATAGAGGACTGGCAAGAGAGGCTGTGGCAATATAATAGACCATTGTGGGCAGAAGGAAGAGGCAGTGGTAGTACAACCATACATGCCAACAGACCCGTTTCAGCCAGGAAACGTCCAATGTTTTTAAGCTCAAATGGGCTTTATTTGATCTGTCTCCTGTCGACAATCTCCTCTTTTTTAATGTAACTCAAAGGGGAAAATCAATACCCCAGTTTTTTTTCAAAATCTCCCTCTTACCAAGTTCAAAATGTTCGCAAGTATGGTACATTGAATCATGGTAGGCAGGAGGAATTGGGGTAGGGACATGGACTCGGATAACAGAGGACAGGAGGGACATGGAGAGGTGCACCAAACTGACCCTACAGGGCAGGCATCAGGGTTTGCAGCAGCACAATACACCACACAGCGCATGCGGGACGGGAGTGCAGCACAACAATCCATAGAAAGCAATAGGGAGGGGACAGGACCATGCACATGGACAACAGAGAACAGATGGGAAAGAGGCAATGGTAGCTGACCATAATGGACAGACAGGAGAGAAAGCTGCAGCATAACAGACCATAAAGGGCAGGAGGGACGGATCAGGGGCATTCCAATGGAACAGACAAGCCAGGAGGGAGGGAATAGGGGGTCTGCACATGGAAACAGAGGGCTGGGGGCAAGATGGCAGGGCAGGAGCAGCAAGATGACCATGGAGGTCAGGCAGGATGGGCACTAGAAACAAGACACACCATGGAGAGCAACAATGAGACTATGGTGGTATACACACAGACCATGGAGGGAAGGTGGGAGGGGGTCAGGGGCAGCTAGCTGACCACACAGGGAAGGTGGGAGGGGCCATGGCAGCACAGAAGACCATGCATGGCAAGCGGGAGGGTTAGTGGCAGCACAATGGCTATGATGGGCAAGAAGGAGGGTGCAGGGGCATGCACAAAGGACCATTGAGGATAGAAGGGAGGGTCAGGACCTGGGCACAGACAAGAGAGTTCAGGGGAAGGGGCCTCACAACAGACCACGCGGGGCAGGCAGGAGGAGCAGTTGCAGCACAACAGATCAGGGAGGGCAGAAGGGTGTAGCAGTAAAATGGACCATGGAGGACAGGAGGAAGGGGATAGGGACATGGCATGTGGACAGGCAGGGTGGAGGTGGCAGGGACAGGTTACAGTCATCTGACAATACTAGGTAGGTGGGAGGGGAGTGGCAGCTCAACAGAACACTCAGAGTAGATAGGATTGGTAGGTCCATGGAACATAGTGGGCAAACAGGATGGAGCAGGGGCATGCACAAAGACATCGGGGGGCAGGGGGGAGGAGAATAGGGGCAGCAAGCTAAACACAGAGGTTAAGCAGGAGGTCAATGATGGGCCATAGAATTGGGCAATGGAGGGCAGGAGGAGTGGACTGGTACATCATGCTAAATGGAGAGCAGTGGCAGCACATCAGACCATGCATGGCAGGAGGGAGGAGGCTAGTCCATGGATTCAGACAACAGAGGATAGGGAGGAGGTGGATGGGGAAGCAAGCTAACTGTTCAGAGAAGTTGGGTATTAGGAACTTTATTGTTTTTAAAATGTGTGTCTGTGCGAACTACTTAAAATATGAACAAGTATGCAGCATAATCTCCCTTTTATTCAGGAAGAAGAGGACGTTTGTGACTGTGACTCCGGGCTCACTTGGCAGAAACACCCCCTGACCCTCCACCCCCCATCGCAAAATGTAATGCCCGTGAAAAGGGTAGGTGGACGCAGTGTTATATAGAACATAGTCCTGAGAGCACGATTGAAAATGAAAACTAGATGTAGTATATGGTATAAACTATGCACCAAAAAGTATGATATAAGATGAACCGGGGCGTGAAATATAATATGCAATACATTGTGCGCAAGACAGATTCATTGGAGAGCGCGAGATAGCACAGGCACTAGCGCGTGCTATGCGATCTGCGCCTTGGAGTGTAATATGCACAGGGCAGTGTTGTGTAACATAACTAGCCTCTAAAGTTGTAATATAAAATATGTGCTGGGGAGTGTACCGTTGCATATGCACTGTGACAAAGATATGGATCCCAGATTATAATATGTATGGCATAGCGCTGTGTGTTATAACATACACATCGAGGAAGGCACGTTAGATGGGGCAATATAACCCGTGCGAAGGCAAGTGTGGCATGACATATTCACAGGGTGGTGTTACAGTGCACATGGGCTAGAGAGTGTCATAGCATACGCACTAGCTGGTTGAATACAACACAGAGGTGTGAGGCAATCGGCAGGCACTGGTGGGTGTAACACAGCATTGGAGTCAGCCAGGAGCATGCTGTGACTCTCAAGTGAGGTTCGTCTCCTTTCCAGAGAGTAAAATAAAAAGTATTACACATCCAGCGGTGGATGTGTTTTTTATTAACCGTGAGGGGGGTTTCTTGCATAGTTTGGTCGAATTTTCGTCGAATCCCCTTTGAAAGGCTTTGTGTGCGTGTATATTAAATGTGCCCATCAATAGCTACCCATGTTTGTATAAATAAACAACAAGGGTGTCTACTTGGAGAGTACCCACCGGCGGGGGCGCCGGGATAAGGCACGGTAGGGCGTCAGACACGTCAGAGCTTCACTAGCGGTGTAAATACATTCCATGAGGATTCATTCTATGCATAGTCGCCTTTTAATGAATGTCATGGTGATAGGTACATACGGTTTGTCCAGCATGTCCTAGGTGTTTCTATAAATATATATATTTTTTAAACTAATAAAAAACAAAGGCCGGCCACGAGGGATGGGGTCCCCGGAGCCATAAGTGGCCTGAGGAGGGGGCAACGCAGCCCCCTCCTAAAGAATTTAAATAAAAAAAAGGCCATGACCCGGGGGTTATTTTCTTCAACAAAAAAAATTAGGGTGCAGGCCCTGGGGGATGGGGTCCCCAGGGTCAGTAAATTAGAAAAAGAATCGCGCCGGAGGCCACGCCCCCTCCCTGCAGCACTCTGCAAACGCGCCCCCTGGCCAGTTGTAAGTTGGGGAATTAATTCCCTTCAATACTGAGGGTCCCTGAGGGCCAACTAGCCCAACAGGTATCTCCAGTGTGCGCCAGGGAGCTGCGTTGCAGACAGGTGTTCTGAGGCCACGCCCCTTTTTACACCTCTATGCAACGCAGCTCTGTGGCCCTTACTGGAGGTACCTAGTGGGCTAGTTTGACCCTAGGGACCCTTAGGATTCAAGGGGACTTAATCTCTCAACTTAGAACGGCCACAGGGCGCGTTTACACAGTGGTGAAGCTAGGGGATGGGGCCTGAGGTGACGTGTGCAAACACGCCCTGTGGCGCGTTTTAAGTTGGGGAAATAATTCCCTTTCAATCCTGAGGGACCCTGGGGGCCAACTAGCCCACCAGGTGCTTCCAGTAAGTGCCACTGCTCTGCGTTGCAGAGAGGTGGTGCAGGCCGTGCCCCTTTTTACACCTCTCTGCAATGGCGCTTACTGGATGTACCTAGTGGGCTATTTTGCCCCTAGGGATTCTCAGGATTCAAGGGGACTTAATCTCCCAACTTAAAAAACGGCCACAGGGCATGTTTACACAGTGGGTAAGGAAGGGGACGGGGCCTGAGGTGACGTGTGCAAACACGCCCTGTGGCGCGTTTTAAGTTGGGGAAATAATTCCCCTTCAATCCTGAGGGCCCCTGGGGGCTAACTAGCCCACCAGGTGCTTCCAGTAAGCGCCACTGAGCTGCGTTGCATAGAGGTGGTCCAGGCCGTGCCACTTTTTACACCTCTCTGCAACGCAGCTCTGTGGCGCATACTGGAGGTACCTAGTGGGCTAGTTGGACCCTAGGGACCCTCAGGATTCAAATTAACTTAATCTCCCAAATAAAAACGGCCACAGGGCGTGTTTACACAATGGTGAAGGGAGGGGACGGGCCTGAGTTAACGTGTGCAAACAAGCCCTGTGGTGCGTTTTAAGTTGGGGAAATAATTCCCCTTCAATCCTGAGGGACCCTGGGGGCCAACTAGCCCACCAGGTGCTTCCAGTAAGCACCACTCCGCTGCGTTGCAGAGAGGTGGTCTAGGCCATGCCCCTTTTTACATCTCTCTGCAACGCAGCTCTGTGGCGCTTACTGGAGGTACCTAGTGGTCTAGGTGGACCCTAGGGACCCTCAGGATTCAAGGGGACTTAATCTCCCAACTTAAAACGGCCACAGGGCGTGTTTACACAGTGGGGAAGTGAGGGGACGGGGCCTGAGGTGATGTGTGCAAACACACCCTGTGGCGCGTTTTAAGAGGTAGTTTTAATCCCCTGCCCTATTATATACTAGGGGCTTACAGAGGAGGTCATGCTGATCACAGGGGGACCCCAATGCATAGTGTTCCCTAGTGTATGTAGTTGTTTTCACTGTATTCTGAATGTCTTTTAACATAGCACTGGCTCTAGGACTGGTTAGTCAGACTCAGTTACCACCAGTATCCGTCTGAAAAAGTTGAGGGTACAGGATGATTTTGCAACAAGGCTTCTTTCTGCTCTTCTGTTTGTTCTTTCAGCACGTTATCCTTTTTCCTGCACTTTTCTTTGTCTTTGAGGACTTCTGTTGCTTCTTTCTGCATTTCTTTTTTTTCTTTCTGTGCGTTTTTTCTTCTTTCTTCACATGTCCTATCTCTGTAGGCATAGTTAGAAATTAGCATTTAAAAAATCTTTGAAATTCACTGAAAAAAACATAGGTTTCATGCACGTTATAGTTAGGAATTAGCATTTAAAAAACCTTAGAAATTCACTGAAAAAACCATAGGTTTCAGGGGCGTTATAGTTAGCTGGACTTTTCACTCGTACAAAACCATTGAAATTCCCCCGTTATAGTTAGTTCAGCTAACTATAACTCGCGCGCCCGCAATGCACTGCTGATGACGTCACATATTACATCACTCATGAGATGGTCAGTGACATCACTCATGACAACACTGATGACATCTCAAATGACATCACTAATGACATCACTGATGACATCATCCTTGTGATAGAGTGGCAGACCTCCTCTTCCCCTAATATAGCCTTTGATACACACATTCAAAAATAGAAACTACAATGTTCAAAACAATGGACACACCAATACCAGTCACAACAACCTACTCAGTAATTCAAAGATCCACATACACATCCACTCATTCACCAACAGTCCTATACAGTCACTCATACATGTACTCACTCATCATATGTACTCACACACCTATACATCCTGTTACACAACGCCGCTCATCCACAGAGTTACTCACACACATAGTCACTCATGCTAATAAAGAATCAAACATCCATTTACTTGCATATACAGTTATACACACAATACCACACTTACTTCTACAGAAACTTACACATACTTAGTCTTTTAAACAATCACTTATAGAAACACATACTTATTCATACAGGAACTCTTTCAATCTCTCACTCTCACATATACTCACTTATATACACCAATAGTCACATATACTAGTTTCAAACATATGTAGTTACTCATAAAGACACTATTGAGACAGTCTATCGCTCACTAACACACCCATGCACACACTCATCCACCCATACAGTCCTGCACACATGCAGTCTTCAACACATACAAACAGTGAGTCACTCATTCATGCACCTATGCACTACGTAATACCCCCCACCGAACCATACAGACACTCAGACACTCATACTGATACTCAAAAAACCAACTAATAACCTATATAGACACTCATGTAGCTACTCACCAACCCAAGCAGCCACTTATACACAAAGTGAAAGACTGATACAGATATTTACACATTTAAACATTACTCACTAAGCCATGTATTCACTAAGATACACTTAATCAGTCAGTTATACAATCAATTTTTCAAAAACAAATCATCCATTTAGACACTTATATACCCATTTATTCTTCCATCGACCTTGAGATATACATATATAAAACATATGCAATTTTCAGAAAAACACACATTCACTGGATGATGTCATCAGTGATGTCATTTGAGATGTCATCAGTGATGTCATGAGTGATGTCACTGACCATGTCATGAGTGATGTAATATGTGACGTCATCAGCAGTGCATTGCGGGCGTGCGAGTTATAGTTAGCTGAACTAACTACAACGGGGGAATTTCAATGGTTTTGTACGAGTGAAAAGTCCAGCTAACTATAACATGCCTGAAACCTATGGTTTTTTCAGTGAATATATATATATATATACATATATATTACCTACTGGTGGTTGCCAGAAGGTAGTTATAGTTAGGACCAAGTTTCCATAGGAAGAGCATTTTTTGTTTTGCTTATAACTTTGGCGTTGTTTAATGAATCTTCATGAAATTTTTCAAACTAATTCTTTGTTCATCCCACCTCCTGCGTGGAAAGTTTGGGGGTGATTCATCAAGGGAGGACTGAGAAATAAGGGGGGCCCAAAACGTGTTTTCTCCATGTTAATTTCCATAGGAAACTTTAGACAAGGCTACAGGTAGAACGGGTGAACGAAATTGACCCAAATTTGGCAGGGAGAAGGGTCTTGGTCTAGAAAGCACGCTTTTGTTTATTTGGTGTAAATCCATTCAGTAGTTTTGGAGAAATATCCAACTTTACAGATATCGATATTTGGGAATTCTGCCATCTGATTGGCTGAGATGTTACGAGCACAAGCTTGCTGCTTTTTGGTTGTGAGCGCTGCAAGCGGTTGCAACTAGGAAGTGTTGGCCACCATTTTGTTATTCCATTGAAGCAAGTAAGGGGAAAAGGGCAAACAGAGTAGGAAACTGGAGGATAGGAGCACTGTAACCTCTGTGGGGGAGTGCAAAGCGAAGTAGTCACACCTACCGGTCTGAAAGTGCGGTGTTGCTCAGAGTGACATGGTGCTGAGATGAGATGTGCTACAGTCGGGTATGAAACCTAGAGCCTAAACCGGGAGGTCATTGCTGTAAAGTGATGTGCTGTGGTGTTTGTAGGATACCTGTGGAAGTAGTGTTAGTAGGCGTTTATACCATACAGGGAGTGGGAAGCGAACTACTGAGCTCTACCGTGTGTTTATACTATACCGGAAGTGGGAAGCAAATTACTATGCCTACCGGTGTGAAGACTCGAAGATCAAACCAAGCTGATTGTTGTAAAGTAATGGGCTGTGGGCGCTGTAGCATACTGGCCACTGTAGTATAACTGTAAGTAGTGTTAGTATGCATTTATACTATACAGGGAGTGGGAAGCGAACTACTCACCCCTACTGGTCTGAAGACTCGGGGATTAAACCGTGAGCTCATTGCTGTAAAGTGATGTGCTCTGTGTACTATTTCAATGTAAGTCATAGTACAATGTTGGTATGTAATGATACTATAATGTAAGTATGTAATATTAGAATGTAGGGTTGTCAGGAGGGTAATCTTGGGGAGTTTGTACACTGTGCTGGAGAAGACGGATGCCTTGGCGTCTGGTCCTGTTGGTGGCTGTGTAATCTGTCTTCTTTTCCTGCAATAAATCTACTTATCGGATCCACTGCTGTCTTCCTGTCCACTACATAAATTTGGCGATGAGCGGGAGAAGGTGAAAAGAAGACAGCACTCACCAAGATTTTGCACTTGCTTGCGTTGTGCTGAAGACCCGTTTTCTTGGTGAATCTGTTTCTACTCATTCCAGAGTGGAGTGCAGAAGAGCCATTTTCGTGGTGAATCTGTTTATACTCAACCCAGGGTCATCGGCTGATCGAACTATGTGATCCTACCTCTGGTAGGATTTATATTTTATGATTTTGGGCTTCCTCTTCACTACACTCTGGTTGCTGTACCACACGTGTGCAAGTAGTGTTAGTATGCGTTTATACTAATTCTGTAGTTGTGCATTAAACAAAACATCATGGTCCCATTGAGCGCCACCTCCCAGGCGCAGGTCATACAATGTCCCGGGGTGTGCAAGCGTGGGACATTTATGTTTGCTATTACAGGGCAGGAGCATTGCTTGCACCCTGTGATAGTAAATTATTGTTTGCCTCATTGAAGCAAGAGGAGGAAAACCTCGTATCGTTTCAATAAAGCGGAACCGGATGGTAAAAATTGAGAAAAATAAAATGAAGCGGGGTCCCACCCTTTCATTTAAATGAGCCCACTGGTGGGTAATGTTCAGGGGCCAATCCTATTATTATATTGCGGGGTCTCTGCAGCACTGGGGATCTTAATCTCACATGTAAATTAGGCGCGGGAGGGCACAGAGACATTTCGCAGACAAGGGGATCGACACCTCCCCGGGTATTGTTTACGAATTGTACGGGGGACTTCAAGGCCAACTCAAGAAGGGGATCAGCAATCTCCGGGGCTTTATTTAAATATGCAGGGTGGGCCTCACCAGTCCTTGAATCCTCGGTGGCCCTAGGCAGTGCCTTATTGGTTCTGAAATCACACGGGCAGTACTCATGGTGTTATAAAGTGATACACTCATAACACTCTTGCCGTTGTACAATTACCCAGGCTTCATTTATGTAATAGTCTGTTGGTGTATATTTGGTAGGTGCACCGGAAAATAAACAAAATAACCTACTATCAACCGCCGATTTTCACAATAAACTACAGACAAGGGTTGTCAGAAAAAGAAGACCCAAACACTCAGTTGGTAAAAAAAATAACTTTTATTAACACAACACAAATAAATGGAAATGGAACTTTATTCGAACAACAGTAAAACATGAAATAAGTGGGTGGGACTCCTCCGGAAGCAGCATACAAACCCTGCAAGACAAAAAAGAAATATAAGTGTGTGTGCCATGTCTAAGAGAAAAAAAAAGGTAGTGAGAATGAACGGAGAAAAGTGAGAATGGGACAGAGAGCGAGTGGGTGGAAGGGAGAAGGGGAGGGAGAGCGAAAAGAACAGAGGGTGGAAGATACAGAGCGCCGGCCTACTGCACCCAGCCCTCACTGTTCACCTCCCATCACCCGTGTGTCTGGGATGCGGGGGCCCGCGAGAAAGAGTGTGGTCCTTAAAATGAAGCAGAGATATGAATGAGGCCATAGATTACATTATTATCTATGGCAACATCGCTTGCCTGCACCTGTGCACCCAGGCTGCTGCACCCCAGACCCTTTCTCCGCACTGTGCTCAATTGCAGCTCCTGCGCGCCGAGTCTTGACTGCTCACCTGCCACAACCGATGTGTCCAAGGACGTGCCGGTGCGGCTTCCAACTCTGGGGTGCCGCTATCAGGGTGGCCCAGCAGGTCTGCGGTCGAGGATGGTGTCTTGATACCATGGTGGAAGGCGTCAGAATGCCCATGGCATTTTCACGGGGTGAGCACCTGCTCCGCCCATTTTGGCTCCAATAACCCAGTGTCTGAAAAGGGTTAAAAAATATAATGTTGGAAACGTCTTGAGGTAAATGAAGGTTTCTTTCAACGTTAATAGAGAACACCAGTTGAGTGCATCCTTCCTTCTTGAAGCATGATCTTCGAACTGTTAGTGGTAATCGTGGTTCAAAGAGGAGTTAGAGTGCACGAGAATATACAAGGTTAAATAATAATATGTTATGCCAACGTTCACATACAAAGGAACAGAGCACATGCTAGAAGCATAATGTGCATGTGTTATGCAGTGGCGCAAGCCTGTGTGCATGTACACTTAGTAATCAGATCACTACAGTGCCCCAAAAGCCAATGTCACGTATCTGTAGGGCAGTGCTACCTGATGGCTCAGGCCTACAGTACCATCCAGCAGGTCCTTAAAATGAGACAGAGATATGACTGAATGAGGTCAGAGATCACATCAGTACACTGGGTAACATCGGCTGTTCGCACCTTTGCACACAGGCTGATGCACCCCACCCCTCCCGCAGCACTGCACTCAACACTTGTCTGTAGGGCAGCGCTGCCCGCTGGCTCAGGCCTACAGTACGGTCCAGCAGGTCCTTAAAATGAGACAGACATGTGACTGAATGAGGTCAGAGAACACATTATTAAGCAGGGCAATATCGCTTGTTTGTACCTGCGCACCCAGGCTGATGCACCCTACCCCTCCCGCAGAATCTCACTCAATTGCAGCCCCTGTGCACCCAGGCCCCACTGTTCACCTGCTGTCTATGTTGTGTGTCCAAACACGATGGGCAGCAGTGTTCACAATTCAGGTGCAGTGTTGATTGCGATGATGGTTTACGCCTTATGGATCTCTTTTTTTATTGCGCATTGTGATATGTGAGGTGGATGCGGCCATATCACCTGAGGCAGTGTAGAAGAACTGGGACATGTGGCGTCGTCGTTATCCTATTTATACGTACGCAAAGTGGCTATAAAGTTGATATTCTTGACAATAATATTTCTGCATCATGATATTGTTGGGTCACAATATTTTTTGCCCGATATATCTTCATCCGATGTTTCCAAATTGATGTTTGGTCCAAATACCCAATCAGCAAAGTGACAGCCCAGTATCCCCAAATAAAAATGTGTGTAGCTCTCTGTAACGAGTACAAATGTTAAATACAAACTACAGTAAACTTTAAACAGGTAAGGTTATCTCTAAGTCCCCTTCTCATCCAGCACTCTCACACTGATAATATGGACACACAACAAAATACCTGGGTCACCTCAAATGCAATGACTTCCTAATAAATTCCACCTCCTACTCTGTCATCTGGTATATCAAAACACCCCAATACATCGAAGAGAGGGGAAAGTGATTGGCATGTTGGGTTGCCAGTAAAATAAGTAACATCTGAATTTGGGGCAGAAAAAGTACATATGTGAATAGCACCCCTCAGAGGTGCTCTATGGAAGCCGGCAGGTGACTAAGTCCAACCTCCGATAGCAGTGGTTGTATCTTTGCCAGGAGATGCAGGTGGAGAGCATCCAACATTCTGCACATGAGTACGAGAGTTCACGGTTTGATGGAAGAGCACTATTCATCATTACGCCTCTCTGCTGGGTCCGCTCCAGCCCTGGGCATTTATCATTCCCATCGTTTGATTACAGAGTCCTGTCTCTGACGTTAGGGGGAGGTGGAGGTCGAACACTGCTGTGGAGTAGTGGTAATGTTTGGATCTTTCCTGGTTAGAGTGGCAGTCACTTACGGCGCAGTACCCATGTCCATTCCAGTGAAAGTGGACAAATATTGTTCCAGTTCATCTGAGTCATCAAGTTCTGGGTTTTGTCCATTTACGGTAGGAAGCATTGTGGCAGGTTCCAATAAGTCTTAACGAATGTCAAGTTTTTGTAGCATTGGTCGGAACGCCAGGAAATCCTTCCGGTGAATACCAGTGTCATGGGGGAAGTCAGCTGCCACGTAGATCTTGGCGTCATTATGGAGAAAGGGACTACCCTGTCAATTGGCTGCAGTGTAGACCTGCCGAGCTTGTTGGTGGCGAAGAAAACATGCAATTATCAGCCTGAGGGTGTTACGGCACGTATCTCCTCTGGTTCGAAGACTGTGCACTCTTTGGAATTGCAACAGAGGGGAGATTGTCAGGCCTGTAAGTTTTGAAAGGAACGCAGATAGGTTTCCGGCCATGTCTTTCTCCTCCTGCTATTCCGGTACGTCGAGGAAGTGGGCATTATTTCAATGGATGCAGTCTTCCATTTCACCTCAGTGTCTTATACAGGTGCCACACTTCACTACCAACATCATAACTGGTCTCTAATACTGTTATACGATAACCCAAAGCCTCCACCCATCGATCAGTAGTGTCAAGCTGCTCATTAAAGGAGCACAAGTTCGTTCTGAGGGACTTAAGATTGGAGGCAGTTGATACGGTAGCTGCATTTATTGAGTCCATGGTGGCCTTGATGCCCGTGAGTTCCTTTAAAATTTTCTCCAAGGTGATGCCCTCCATTACCTCTGTAGGGCACTTCAATTTAGTTGCTACCACAACCGTAAACAAAAGCTGGCATATGGGCTTCTCCCTGGGCATCAGGACTTGTCATCCTGGATACTGTGAAAGAGGTGCAGTCCTTGCCCAAGGTGTGTTGCAGAAAAAGGCACTGCTGTGTGCTAGTGTCCGTACGTGTGTCCTGCCCACACATCAATCAACTACTCGAGGAGTAGCCACCACCTCCAATATCCTCAATGCCACCTAGTGAGCAGTACCATGTCCAAGTATGCCCGGAAGGTGCCCACCCAGCCGGTGTACACAAAGAGGCCTATAATGGTGCCTGACTTCAGATTGGCTGAGTCTCTGCCGCAGCAGATGAACTGATGTGGCTGGTGAGTTGGACAAAGCGCAAACAGTACTCTGCAATCACTCACTCATGGCCACATACCTCCAAAGTATGCAGGGGTCTCACATCAGGCAGAGAAAGGCAGACTAGCAGGATGCACAGCACACACATTCTGAAAACTCTACACCCTGTTCAACACAGAAACACAATCCATCACTACATCATCACACCTCGTAGACTTCATATTTTTTCAGAGTCTACAGCATCCATTGTGTGGACATCGCACCTAAGAAGGAAAGAATCCTTGCTGTCATTTGTAGATATCCTGATCCTGCACCCTCGACATGTATGCAACACCTAAATCCCATGGATCTACCGACACACCACTTTCCACACTCTGCAAGTCAACCACTATTTTCCGTCTCATCTATAGGCCTCCCTGGCAGAACAAGGGATTCACTGATTACTTCTTGGATCTCATCTCCACAGCATCCATTCAAAATACCCACAATACCCTCTTGGATGTCTTCAACCTCCCTGACAACAGAAGCTCAAAAGAATTAGACACATGAGACACCCTCCTCACTCTCATTGGTAAACTCAATGTGATACAGCATGCCACTAAGCAAATACACACCAAAGATCACATCCTCGACTTTGTCTTTTCAACATCACTAAGAATCCAATGAATACTACACATACTTCAAGTCTGGACTGGCCACCTCACCATACCTATCTCCCTGCTCTGCATCATACAAACTAAGTGAGGGGAACTCACAGAGAAGACCAGACCCTCAAATCCTTCAAAGCCTCCATCGACAAACTAATGCATGAACTCATCTCTCACCTTGCAATCCCCAAATCCGATGACAACACTCGTATGAACACGTTCAGGGTTCTTTAGAAAAATATTTGAACAGCTATGCTCCAGTGAAAACAGTCAAGTGTAACTCAAATCCTTCACTCTGATTGGTACTTTGAAGTCCTTTCTGACAATAGGCACTCTATCCCCAGACAGGAAAGAATATGGAAGAAAAACAGATCTCCCAGTGATCTCGTGATACTTAAGTCCTTGCGCAACACACAAAGAGCTCATCACATCAGCCAAAGCAAGTACTATGCCAACACCATCAATGAAGTCACCAACAAAAGCAGAACACTTTTCAAGACAATCAAACACAGCATCAACCCCCTACCTATCCTAACTAGCACACACTTCACAGACAAAGGGCAAATACATCATTCTCTTCCTTAGTAGAAAATGAAGTTTCGACAGCACATGAACAATACCAACCCTGCTTCTTCTCCTATGCCCTCCCCCTCTCATAGAATCCCACAATGGTTATCCTCCGATGCCCTGTCTCTCACAAATCTCATCAACATGCTCAAAGCCACTTAAGTGATGATCATAGTGTTTTATGTGCACCCTTCATCAACACTCTCTCTTTGGGCAAACTCTCTTACCCCTACCCACCATTGTTAGAGCCTCCCTCACTCAGGCATCTTCTCAGATACTCTCAAAACAACTCAGATCTCCCACTATTAAATAAACATAGGGGCATATTACCAAGGGCCCTATCGCCGCTTTAGCGGCACTTTTTGTCGCTAAAGCGGCGATTTTTTATCGCCCTATCAGCAAGCTAACAGCAGTTAGCGACAGCTTTCTGAAGAAAGCGACCGGTTTGGTTGCCACTTTGCATGTCAGCGATATTTATCGCTAATGACATGCAAAATAGGCGTTCTCGACCAACAGACCTGATAAACAGCCGCTAACAGGCCTATCACCTATTAGCAAGGAGGCCCTGGCCCCGGTTAGTGACGTAAAAAGTCGCGCTTACCAGGGTCATCGCCGTTTTTTTAACACCTGCTAATTTCATGACTTAGCAATACCTAACATGGGGGGGGGGGTATGCTGATATGACCACAGGGTCGTATCAGCAAGGTTTTCCCCCTTCCCCATGCAACATCGCTGATTTTGTCACGATGTTGGCCCTTCCCTCCTGCTATCGCTGGAATATATATCACCATAGCGCTAATTGTTGCTAATACACCGTTAGCGTGTCGATATATTTCAGCGATTGCTGGCAATGGAACTTTTTGCACTAAGCGCGCTCTTCGATATTTTTCGCAGTTTCTTGCTAATATGGCCCTTACTCTTTTCCTTTATGACCTCGCCAACTACCAGCCTATCACTCACCTACCCTTCTTTGGCAAGATTATAGAAAATTAATTTTATACTCAACTCCAAGAGCACATAAATATGAATGTATGGCGTTACAACGCATACATTTACAATGCATGCCTTTACAACGCAGTTTTTACATCGCAACATCCATTACAACACATGATTTTACATAGCATGCCTTTACATCGCATTATACCATTACAACGCATACCATTGCATTGCATATAAGGTAAGTGTTGGATAGTGTAGGGATAAAAATTACTATTCCATCTCCAGTGAGTGCAACAGTAGGGTAAGTGTTCGATAGTGTAGGGGCAAAAACTATGCGTTGTAATGATATGCGTTGTAATGGTATGCGTTGTGGTGACATGCGTTGTCCGTCTTGATTAACAAAAATAGGAAAGCTTTTAAACAAAGTTGTCTCCATTTTGTTGAAAATCTTAGATTTAATTTAGAGATCACCAAAATTACAGTTCTTGCCCATCAACACATCTTGATCTCTCCCAAGATGCAGCGCTACTTAAAATTGGTTACCTCTGACTATGATAGATCCTTGCTCACCCATTTTAGGTTGGGCATTATTCCTAGATCACTCAGCTTTCCAGCAAGAAATGACTGGTCTAGACAGCTAAACATATGTCCATGTGATGAGATATCGGTTCAGACCACTATGCACTTTTTATTTTTCTGTAAATTCTATCAAGTTCAGAGGAAGAGATGGATACTCCCTGTCCTTAGATCATTAGGCTTGCGTCAATGTCACCCTGCATTTTTGGTCATGCAATCGCTTGGGGAAGAACTTATAATTTTATCTGTATCCACATTTTTAAAGTCGGTCTTCACTTGTAGAAAGATTATGTGAATTGTTGTTTTAATTCTGAGAATCCAACGATTAGCTAATGTTTGCTGTCGCTCACCCAGTTTTCTCGGTGAATTTACTTTTATATGTTATATTTTAATTGTTTTATTGTGCTTTTTTTAAGATTATCTCACAAATAGTTGAATAAAGCTTTATTTGAATTTGACATGCGTTGTAATGACATGCGTTGTAGTGACATGCGATGCAATGGCTGCGTTGTAAAGGATGTTTCCCCATCAATGCTGACCATCTCCTGCATGACTACAATCTGTGTTCAGCTCATGCTACAGCATGGAGACTGCTACTGTACTCTTCCTAGATGATACTTTCATGACCAAAGATGAAGGTGACCCCCAACTTCTTATATTGCTAGACTGCCTACCTACATTTTACTGCAAAAACAACAAGGTGATGGAGGGAATGCTGAAATTGATCTCAGGCAATGCTGACTGCTCAGGGCCACATGGATGGATGGAGAAACTAATATTGCACTGCTAACTCTGAGGCTGTTGAATGTGTTGCTGAAGAACAACATGGTGTTGCTATATAAGTTCTTGGAAAACATTAGAGTTGATGATATGTGGACTGAATTTTCCAATTATTTAGTGAACCAAAACAGTTCTCTTCGTGGAATTCGCTTCTTTCAAATTTCTAGTTTCCTCATGCAGGCTGCCTTTTAGCCATAGTCACAAACATAAGTCTGTATTTTTTCATGACTATGGTAGGACTTGTTGGGCGGTCTAAGTAGTGTTTTTCTTGCCTGGGGAGTTTGGGAATACAAAAAATACTTTTTTTTACTTGGGTGTTTAATTGCCATGTTTGACTTTGTTACGTCAGCTGCCAACTACACAAAAGACCAATCGCTACTTAAAGGTCAATCACATTCCAAATGTGAGCCTCCACTGAAATATTTTACCAGTCGGGTTTTGGTGCAAAACCTTCAACTTGTGCTGGGGAACAGATTAGCCCTCCAGTGTAGGCTGGATGCCTACAGTGAGACTAATTACAACTAAAACAACTAACATTGTATATTTAGCAAGCTATAAAGTCAGCTGTTTCACTTTTTTAGGTTCTTTGTGACCTTCTAAGCTTAAGCTAGGCTTTTGCTATTAAACTGAGACAGTCTCGAAAATACAATTATCCACAAGTTTCAGTAGGAGATAGGCAGAAAGGTCATTCTTTATTTATGTAATTAGTAAAGCACAATAACATTATTCAACTTGGATTATTTACTTTATATCCTTCAAAGAAAACTTTCAAAAGTGGTCATATTTTTGTATTTCCTGTTACCGAACCCCCTCACAAGTGGAATGTTTCCTTCACATCTTCTCCCTCCTGAAAAGATGCCCTAATCATAGTGATTAAAACGTTCTCTCTTTCCATTCATCTATTACATCAGCACAAACTTCCTATTTAAGAATGTGATTGTACAAGTCTGAAATCTTATCATCCTTTAAATAATCTTCTCCTCCATCTTAAAACTGCAAAATTATAATAGCCAACATTGGCCTTGCATTCCTTGAACTGATCTTATGAATGACACCAAAAAATACTATTCACACCAGAAGTCCTGTGTTAGAAATGGGATTTCTGGTTGGCTAGGGCTTGTGCCAAAGCCCGGCAGAAACCACCACTCTAACTCAGGGCTGGGGAGTTACACGCCAAAGATAACCCCTGCTCACCCCCTTGGTAGCTTGGCACGAGCAGTCAGGCTTATCCCGGAGGCAATGTGTAAAGCGTTTGCGTGCGCACCCAGCAACAATACCCAAGGCCCACCACAAAGGAAACCCCACAAAAGGTTATATATAAAAATAGCCTTTGTATTATAATAAACACACTAGATGATAATCACATAATTTACACGGTGCCAACTGGCACTGGGCAGAATTTACAGGGGACTATTTACACAAGACAGGGCCACATGGACCACTGTCAGAATCATCACAAATCACCAAATTGTAAATGTAGAAATGTAGAACAAATAATAAATGTAGCGCACAACCAGTAACCAATGGTAAAAGGTAAGTACACCCTACGCAATCCTAAACACCTTAGGCATATATCACGCAGGGAACCATGAACACACTAGCATAACCTATACTAGGAAAACAGTCTCCTATGCATGGACACAGTTAGGAATAAAAATAATAAGCATACAGGCAATGCACATTGCGCAAAAGTACACATGCAAAAATCACCATGTACCCTAGGTGAGGGCACAACACAGGAAAACTGTCCCCAGGCCAACTTGGCCATTCAGGGGCTCAAACGCCCTTTGCCCAAAGTGTCAGGGCTGGGCTGCGCACGCAGCCAAGGCAGAAGGCGCAAAGATCAGGCCTAAACGTTGCAGCTGCCCACTACTTGCTGGGCAGCTGTGCAGGCTGGCATGTCAAAAGGGAGGCCTGGGCTCTCAATAGCCCTTTCAACAAATATGCCCAGCGTTGGAGCCACCTAGGCTCTGGAAGTAAACTACGCCCTCCAAACGTTGGAGCCTCTCTGGGCTCTAGACTGAGAATGCCCCCTTCGGTGGAGTCCCTTTGGACTCTAAACTAATAATGCCCCCACTGGGGCACAGGATGTGCTTTTAATAAAACAGGCCCCCGGGGTTGGAGCGGACTGGGGCTCTGAATGACACCTGCCCCCAAAGCGCTGCTGCTGCCCACTGCCAGGCGGGGCAGCAGGAAGGAGGAATGAGCACTGCGCCCACAGTGCCCTGACTTCGTTACGGGGGCGGGCACCAAAAGACGTGCCCCGACACACCCCCAACCACCCAGCAGCTGAGTCCCACTCACCGGCTCTGACTTCGGGGACTCAGCTCCTCTGGCGGCGACAGAGGCAGCAATACTCTGACTCTTCTGGGGCTGCGGGGCTCTCTCCTGACTCACGAGAGCCCCGCTCAGGCGTCCACCAATTCCCTGGTCACTGCGTCTCCCTGGGCACATGCAGGAGCACGGGGTAGGCTCCCACCTGCTTCCTGCTTCCGGGTATGGCTTCCGTCTCGCGGCCCGCCCCCAGAGGGTGACTGACTTCCGGTTTGTCCCGGGCTGCGGCGGTGATTTCTTCAAGGGGTGGGCTCCCGTTTGAAGATAGAAACAAATGCGGGGTGGGCACCCGCTTGGAGGATGCAGATGTTTGCGGGGTGGGCACCCGTTGAAATTACGCCATAAGCGGGGTGGGCACCCGCCAACGAGCACCACAATGCGGGGTGGGCACCCGCTTGAGATCAAGGCAAACAGCGGGGGAATCCCTACGTCGGGATTCCCACGGAAACTCTCGCAGCTCGGCGCTGCTGCTCCCAACGAGGGCGCTCTGCAGCAAATCGAAATAAAGCGCTTCTCGGCCAGGGAAGAGACAGCTCTCCTCCCAGGCAAGGCTCAGGCACAAAGTCTTCTAGGAGGCAGGGGGGCAAGGGCTGGGCCCAGGGGCCAGCTCACAGGGCCCTCCAGGCAGGGAGGCAGTCCCCAGTGCCGGTCCTCCTGGCGCCCAGCAGCAGCAGCAGGCCCCCCTGCAGTTAAGATCAGCAGAAAACATTTTACCTGGGGTCACAGCCCCTTTTTATACACAGGTTACCTTTGTCTCTAGGTGCAGGGAAGGGGCGAACCAGAGGCAACTGGTTCTTGAGCCCTTTGTTTTACTCAGCCCCTCTCCCTATTCACAGAACAGGCCAGGGTCATCAGTCGCACCACAGGGGGTGGAGCCAGCATTGTGTGGGGAAAGCCCAGCCCTATTCAGGTCCCAGGTGTACTCTTCCCACTCATCAACATGCAGATCTCTCCACTCACCACTGGGGCAGACCCATCCTGACTCGTGGAGCCAGGCACACCAGCCAATCACACGCTAGACAGTCACTTCACTTTTATTCCACAGACGTGCCAGCTTCTAGAAGTGGCACTTCTACACTAGACACACTAACGCCGCACACATCATAACGCAGCATTCAATCTCACGAGTTTGCACATACCAAACTCGACCCTGCACTCCCCACGCACCAGGAACTACCATGGACACACACATTCCCCATGCATTCCTATGGGAGGGCAGGTCAGTCTCACTAAAGACATACACAGCGCACACGCACTCTCCACTGGGACACAGTGTAAAAACGCCTAGGGGCCTAAAACCACTCACACAACATAGAGAAAAAGCTAAGATAATCGCAAAAAGTTTAGGGGTGAACCTGCAAGAAGGGCCAAGTCCAACACAACCCCCTTCCAGCCAAAACGCAGGGTAGACCAATCACCACCGTGATGGTCTTCCCTGCTTGGGGCGATAAAACACGGACACAGGCCCGCAACAGCAGGGACACTCTCCGGTTTTATGCCACTGTGAACCCATGTGGTTCCCTCTGTAAAAGCTCTGCGGACCAACTGGGCTACCCCACTGGTACTCCTCAGCTGTCCGCGGCCAGGACCAGGCCCTAGGCCATCCAGGTGCCACTAGTCCTTGCCTAACCACAGAGTGGGGGTAGTAACCCCTGGCACATAGCAACCATTCTCCACTCTACCCCTCATCAGGGCAGTTCGAAACTGCCACTGATCCTCCAGCCCAGGGTCTGTACCCTCAAGCTGACCAACAGTCACAGGCGAGGCTCTCCTCCCCCTACCTCTTCTTCTAGGGTTCCGCCCTCTCTTTCTCTGAGAGGCGGCCTCGTAACACAATTCACCCACCAGCTCAGGACCTCTCCCTGAGAACTGGTCTCCCAACCTAGGGTTTAACCCCTCAGGTTGCACCGGGGTCAGAGGAGAGGACTCCCTCCCTCTGCACCCCCTTCCAGAGTCCGGCACCCTCCCAACTGGAGTGGTGCCCCTAGCAGCTACATCGGTCAGGACACTGCTTACAGTCGTCCTTCCCTCCAGGTCAGGCTGATCCTGAACCTGGCCTCCCAACCAGGGGTCTAAACCCTTTGGCTAAGTACTTGCCTGGCACTCCAGGACTTCTGGGGACTTACACACCATCCCCCCGAGGGTAACATATGCCTCATATGTTGCGTGACAGTCTGCCTGGCGCAGATCTCCCGTCCCCTGTCCACCTGACCGTGCGTGAAGATACCCCAGGACAGAGACGTGTGGTCACCATGGTCACCTCTAGGAGACGCAGCCCTCCCGGCTGGTCCCTGACCCACTGGCTCCTCCAGCGGGGAACACAGCCCCATGCCACCCCTCTCGCTGGACTTCTGTACCCTCCCTACTGGAGCGGTACTGCCAGACACCAGAACCACTGGAGTTCTACTCACAGATGCTCCAGGTTCTCCATACACTAGGTGATCCTCCTCAAATGGACTAACAGGACAGCCTAGGCCCCCAACCTGGTGTTCCCTGAAGAAACCATCCAGGCTCTGAGACTGGGTTTCGGGCATCTGGGGACTCGAAGTCACACACTCACTCCTACTCCACTGAGATAGGTCGTGAGCCCCTACACCCCTCTCACTACTCTGGGACCTAGCTGGGCTACTGTGAATCTCTTCCCCAATACAGGACGGGAAGATACCTGAGCCACTACTTTTGGATTCGCTTTCCCATGCCTCCTCAGAACTTCGGGCATTTTCCCATCGGTCTGCTTCCTCTGCCAGGGCCCAAGGACAAAAGGAGTTATACCTCAACAGGTGTTGGCGCAACCCGGGATAACAACTACTGAGCATCTGCTCTTTGATAACCAGATCATACAGGGCGGAATAACCACGTTCCGGGTTAAGCATCACCCAATCGGTCAGTGCACCATCACATTCATCCACAAACTCCTCCCAAGACTGGTGAGACAGCTGCTTCTTACTGTCCCTGAACTTCAACCTGTACTCCTCTTCTTGAGAACAAGGTACCATACTTTGGGAACTGGGAATGGGACGTCCTGCACTGGACTCTATATCGCTGCCACCACTGGACTCCAACCTCCCTGGGGAATCCAGACAACTACAACTGCGCTCAGGGGACACTTACCCTCCAGAGCTAGTTTCTCTCTGGCAAAGGCCCTCTCTGCCTCTGCCATCCTCTCCTGCGCTAGGACCCTCTCGGTCTCAAACTGTTTCTCCTCCACATTCAGCTGCGCTATCTCCTAGGCATGCTCTAACCTGAGCTTCTCAAAAGCCAGCTGATGCTCCCTTTCTTCCCTCCTATCTACCCACTCCTCTGGGGACAGGAAAAGGGAGGGGGCGCTGCCCCCGACACTGGACCCAGCAAGGGACTCCCTATCTATGGGGTCTTCACTGTCCTGTCACTTTCTTCCTCCTCTTCAGACTCCTCAGGGCTCCCCTCAGACCCACCACCCTCTTGGCGTGCGGCCCGGGTCCTCTCCTCCTCACTGCCCTCACATTCCCATTCATCCTTTTGCCATTGGATCAGGTTCTCACTAAGTTTTGACTGGGAGTCTGACACACTCTCTGCTATGTCTCTCTCCTCACAAAACTCAACCAACTCCCCCATACTGTATCTAAACAGACCACAGAAATTAAAAGCAGACTCCATTTTGGCAGGACGCTCAGGGACACGTGCAACACAAGGGACCTAGGTGTCTGAGCTGAAGCAAGAGTATACAATTTTCAAATGACACTTTTTAGGAGAAGAATTAAAAATAAACCTCAGAACAATAATCCCCAAACATGTGATTATCTAAAATGCAGAGTTTTGTAGTGCAGCCAGTCTCCTACGCATGGACACAGTTAGGAATAAAAAAAATAAGCATACAGGCAATGCACATTGCGCAAATGTACACATGCAAAAATCACCATGTACCCTAGGTGAGGGCACAACACAGGAAAACTGTCCCCAGGCCAACTTGGCCTTTCAGGGGCTCAAACGCCCTTTGTCCAAAGTGTCAGGGCTGGGCTGCGCACGCAGCCAAGGCAGAAGGTGCAAAGATCAGGCCTAAACGTTGCAGCTGCCCACTACTTGCTGGGCAGCTGTGCAGGCTGGCATGTCAAAAGGGAGGCCTGGGCTCTCAATGGCCCTTTCAACATATATGCCCAGCGTTGGAGCCACACGGGGCTCTGAAGCAATTACTGCGCTGCACTGGAGCCATCTAGGCTCTGGAAGTAAACTACGCCCTCCAAACGTTGGAGCCTCTCTGGGCTCTAAACGAATAATGCCTCCACTGGGGCACAGGATGTGCTTTTAATAAAACAGCCCCCGGGGTTGGAGCGGACTGGGGCTCTGAACGACACCTGCCCCCAAAGCGCTGCCGCTGCCCATTGTCAGGCGGGGCAGCAGGAAGGAGGAATGAGCACTGCGCCCGCAGTGCCCTGACTTCGTTACGGGATGGGCACCGAAAAACGTGCCGCGACACACCCTCAACCACCCAGCAGCTGAGCCCCACTCACCGGCTCTGACTTCGGGGACTCTGCTTCTCTAGCGGCGACAGAGGCGGCAATACTCCAACTCTTCTGGGGCTGCGGGCCTCTCTCCTGACTCACGAGAGCCCCACTCAGGCGTCCACCACTTCCCTGGTCACAGCATCTCCCTGGGCACACGCAGGAGCGCGGGGTAGGGTTCCGCCTGCTTCCTGCTTTCGGGTACGGCTTCCGTCTCATGGCCCGCCCCCAGAGGGTGCCTGACTTCCGGGTTGGCCCGGGCTGCGGCGGTGATTTCTTCACGGGGTGGGCTCCCGTTTGAAGATAAAAACAAATGCGGGGTGGGCACCCGCTTGGAGGATGCAGATGGTTGCGGGGTGGGCACCCGTTGAAATTACGCCATAAGCGGGGTGGGCATCCGCCAACGAGCACCACAATGCAGGGTGGGCACCCGCTTGAGATCAAGGCAAACAGCGGGGGAATCCCTACGTCAGGATTCCCAAGGAAACTCTCGCAGCTCGGCGCTGCTGCTCCCAACGAGTGCGCTCTTCAGCAAATCGAAATAAGGCGCTTCTCGGCCAGGGAAGAGACAGTGCTCCTCCCAGGCAAGGCTCAGGCACGACGTCTTCTAGGAGGCAGGGGGGCAAGGGCTGGGCCCAGGGGCCAGCTCACAGGGCCCTCCAGGCAAGGAGGCAGTCCCCAGTTCCTCCTGGCACCCAGCAGCAGCAGCAGGCCCCCCTCCAGTTAAGATCAGCAGAGAACATTTTACTTGGGGTCACAGCCCCTTTTTATACATAGGTTACTGTAGTATCTTCATGTTACCTTTGTCTCTAGGTGCAGGGAAGGGGCGAACCAGATGCAACTGGTTCTTGAGCACTTTGTTTTGCTCAGCCCCTCTCCCTATTCACAGAACAGGCCAGGGTCATCAGTCGTACCACAGGGGGTGGAGCCAGCATTGTGTGGGGAAAGCCCAGCCCTATTCAGGTCCCAGGTGTACTCCTCCCACTCATCAACATGCAGATTTCTCCACTCACCCCTGGGGCAGACCCATCCTGACTCCTGGAGCCAGGCACACCAGCCAATCACACGCTAGACAGTCACTTCACTTTTATTCCACAGACGTGCCAGCTTCTAGAAGTGGCACTTCTACACTAGACACACTAACGCCGCACACATCATCTCGCAGCATTCAATCTCACGAGTTTGCACATACCAAACTCGACCCTGCACTCCCCACGCACCAGGAACTACCATGGACACACACATTCCCCATGCATTCCTATGGGAGGGCAGGTCAGTCTCACTAAAGACATACACAGGTCACACGCACTCTCCACTAGGACACAGTGTAAAAGTACATAGGGGCCTAAAACCACTCACACAACGAAAAAGCTAAGATAATCGCAAAAAGTTTAGGGGTGAACCTGCCAGAAGGGCCAAGTCCAACATCCAGCATAAACTGAGGCATACCATCATCACATGTAGACTCAAAAATCCAAGCATCGAAATTCTATCTGCGTATGGAGCCATATTGGGCCCACCATGCATAAAGCATTTAAGTCAGCTGTGTCTACCTACCCAATGATTGCCTTTCAATTTGACTTTCTCCCCTATCACCATGGGATTGATATCACTCTATAGGTCATTATTTCCTCATTGCAAGAGAACAAGACATAAGCTTGTGGCCTTATTCCCCTGTATATCTCAGTGCCCTATGTATGACATCACTGACCTCAAAGGCATGCTCAATTGCCTTTTTTTAAATCCTGTCATTGGCTGCATGAACTTACCTAGTTCATGTATTGTTTTACTGATTGCGTGTATCAAGTAAAATTAGGCTGCAGATCAACAGCCCTACCACCATCATGCATGGAGTCCTTCAAGGGTCAGCCCTCTCTTACATCCTTGAGAGTAAGATATGGTGATGGCTGCCCAGGTACTGTGATGACACTCAAAAAAAGGTCACACTGTTGTTGTGCACTGAAGAATGTAATCAGATTGCAAACTGTCTAAAGGAATCCTAGTTTTGGATGCCACAAATGTGGCTCTACTTGAATAGTTATAAGACTGAGTTATGCTTTAAAGTGAACTAAAGAGCAAAAACTACATTCTGGACACTGGACATTCTGTTGTTCTTTTTTCCTGTTTGAAGCTTCCAGAATACACCTAGGGTGTGTTATTGTCATTAGCCTTTTGTTTAGTATATGCAAAACCCTGTTTTGGCAGTTTGTTTTTTAAAAAAGAAACCCAATAAAGTGCTAAGCAGCCTCATGAAATATGGCAGCCACTCAGCAAACTTACAATGCTGTTGCACTGGTTTCTCCAAGGCAGAGACATCCCTGCCAGGCTGGCAAAGATCTTGAAATACTAAAGTGGTAATCCGCTAGGGTGGCATAGGCTATGACCTCTACCCACCCAAAGGACAGCAGCACATCTGCAATAGCTCGTAATAACCCCATTACCCTTTCAGTTTGGCTTAACACAAGGTTGCATCGGTTAAGATGAAGAAGTGTCAACTTAAGCCTGCTAGAAATGACATTTCTGAAATCATTGCGCATCCATTATCAGGTAATATTCCGATTAATGACTTCAAAATCTTATGAACAAATTCCAAGGCTGAATTTAAGAATCTTCAATGCTCACTTTTATCACCCCATGCACAGTAATCACTCAGACTTGAAGTACTACCTTGACTCTGTTCAATGTTCCTTGCCTTTTTCAAAGTAATCCTTTTTCCATAGCATTCTTAGATAATAGAAAGGTGGTATGCAGCACTTGCTATCCCCTCAAAAAATAAATTGAAACAAGAGGTAATGGCGAACTGAACACAAGTATTTGATGTGAAGAGAGAGGTTAGTAGAAGTGGAAATCAAAGTAAAAGACAGAGGAAGAGATAACTAATGTAAAAGGAAGGAGTGAGTAGATCAGAGGTTAAAAATAATGCTTTGTGACAGACCAGGTTCAAGCTTGGCATGTCTGAGCGTTAGATAATTTTTTATATTTCCGACACACCCTCCTCTAGTTCAGAGATGTTTGCGTGTCTTTTAAAAATAGTCGCAAGGGATAACCTTGGGAAAGAAACTGTACAAGGCTCTGACTTATACATATTCCTTTTTCATCATTTTCTCTTGG
The DNA here is from genome assembly GCF_964204655.1 of Triturus cristatus. NCBI lineage: Eukaryota > Metazoa > Chordata > Amphibia > Caudata > Salamandridae > Triturus > Triturus cristatus. Next base: position 464,605,303 of record NC_140594.1, read on the forward strand.
GGGATTGCAAAGTAAACAGTTTTCAGGTAATAACTTTTATTGGACAAAAATATATATTTCCAACAGTAGCTTATCAAATTTTCTTCACCTTGGGCCATAGACACACGGCATAGCTCAGTTCTAGGTGCGAACTTAAAATAAAGTCAATTTGTTTTTGAAATGTGCAATGTTGAGGCTAACACTGAATTTGTATACTGACTATAATTACTTTAATTAAATATGACAGAAAGATATTACTATTAGTGGTTAGCAGAATGCTTTATTCTGCCCGCGGATTTTGCAGAATTTTGGTCACTCTGCGTTACTCTTCAACACAGAGTTCAGGCCAATTTCCACCAATTGCCACGTGATTAAATGTTTCTCCAGTGGGGCTCCAGAAAATGCAAGCTGGTGGACATGAGGGAGATTTGGCATCCTCTAGTGTGATTTTCTAACATGGGCGGTCGCGGTCAGACGGTTGCTGCTTGAGCAGATTTGCTGCAGCTCGAGCAGATTTACTACTCAAACGGCAGCAAAATCAACTCGAATGGCCGCGCACTCTTGCACAATTCAGGGTGCTGTTCGCACTGATATTTCAGTGCTGTTCACGCTTCCAGTGCTCAATTGCAGCATGAAAGTTTCTAAATTTTTGTGTAACTCTGCGAGTTCTGCCCACTTCTACTTACTAAAATTATGAATTTATAGTGGGGCATAGATACTCAGAAGCAACAAATTGGCAGTTTGGTGGCGCGGAAGCATTAAGTATTAGAATACAACAGGCATAAGATTTTAAACACATTGGCAACAGGAAAGGCTTCCATAAAAATGAGCAAAATAAAATGCTACAGCCCATCAAGCGGACATTGACACGACTTATGACAGTTGAACATTTACATACTTACACAAAACGGACATGTCATATCACATTGTCAAACAGCATGCAGCACATGGCCATCGTGACACCTTTCTGAGCTACTATATTCCAGTGTAAGGCAAAAATAACATAAAGCAATTGTGACACTTATCATATTACCAATTCTTGAGTATGATCAATGTTCCAGTGGTAATTTAGGCTCTTTTCATAAATTCAGAATGTTTGCACAAAATCAACAAACCAATGCAAAACACATTTTTAAATAAAATATTTGCACTATAGTGTGTATGGAAGAACTGCCAAACACAGATGACCTACAATGGGACCCACATGACACTAATAAGAATATTTGGAATGAATGGCAAAATCGTTGTGGTGTTATACCAGAGACATAAATCCAAACTTGCAGCACAGCTGTAGCATTTGAAAGTGCCAACAAGGCCAGATAAGGGAGCAGCTTTAGAGCACCACCTAAGCTCAATGTGAAATGACACCAGAAACTATGGAATATTGTCTTTTCTATGTACGAGGAGTGCTCCAGGAGGCAAAATTACTTTTTGCCTGAAGCACTGAGCATCCTTGTATTATTTTTGACTTTACGCTATCCAGCACATGTGGAAAGTGTTAAAATAGGAAAATCACTCCATCATTTTGGCAAAAGGCAGGTACAGACTACATTGTGAAGGATGAGAACACAGAAATGTTCTATGGACAATAGGATAACACACTGTTGGGCATGGATGATGGAGGAGTGTTTGGAATCCTTTGCTTCCCATCACATGATTGTAGGCATGGGATGAATGCTCAGTAGTGCTTCTGTCAACGCAATTTCCTCATTCCTCAAGCAATAAAGCCCCTGACCTTTTTATCTAGTGGCTATCCTACCTCACAATTCTTTTCAACCACTCTGTTCTTATGGAACCTACCCACAATGCTTCCTGTTAAAAATTCAAAAGACATACATTGATGGATGAAATGAAGAACAAATCAAAGCTTTCACCCGAGTCAAGAGATCTGGGTTAAATCCATCATTCTTTTGCTCACCATGCCACCCCAGTTTAAACCTGGCCATATGCAAATCAGTCTTGACCCTGTGCCTAATGGGAACAGTCAAGCCCAAACTGCCAAGCCAGGTCATTCCTGGACGGGAAACAAGCATCCTGGGACTGTGTTCGGGTTTTCACTCCTCATCAGACAGGATAGCTTGAATCCAATGGCACAGTGAGCCCGAGACCCACGTCTGGGCACACCCAGCGTACTTAGGGCGAGGAAGCAAAAGACACACAATTGCTGGACAGAATGCAGAACAAATCAAAACATTCATCCCCCAGTCAAGATATCTGGGTTAAATCCATCATTCTTTTGCTCACCATGCCACACCAGTTTAGACCTGACCACATGCAAATCAGTCTTGACCCTGTGAGTCATGGGAACAGTCCAACCCGAACTGCCAACCCAGGTCCTCCCTGGACCGGAAACGAGCATCCTAGGACCTGTTTCGTGGTTTCACCCCTCATCAGCTGGATAGCTTGAATCCAGTGGCACAGTGAGCCTGTGACCCACATCTGGGCATACCCGGCTCCCTTAGGGCGAGGAAGCAAAAGACACACAATTGATGGACAAAATAAAGAACAAATCAAAACATTTGCCCACAGTCAAGAGATCTGGGTTAAATCCCTCATTCTTTTGCTCACCATGCCACCCAGTTTAGACATGGCCACATGCAAATCAGTCTTACTCTTGACCCTGTGCCTCACGGGATCAGTCCAGCCCGAAATGCCAAGCCAGGTTCTCCCTGGACCGCAAGCAAGCATCCTAGGACTGGTTTCGGGGTTTCACCCCTCATCAGCCAGGATCACTTGAATCAGTGGCATAATGTGAGCCCGGGACTCACGTCTGGGCATACCCGGTGCACTTAGGGTGAGGAACCAAAAGACACCCAATTGATTGATGGAATGCAGAACAAACAAAAACATTCACTCACAGTCAAGAGATCCAATAATCTTTTGCTTACCATGCCACCCCAGTTTAGGCCTGGCCATATGCAAATCAGTCTTGACCCTGTGCCTAATGGGAACAGTCAAGCCCGAACTGCCAAGCCAGGTCCTCCCTGGACCGGAAACAAGCATCCTGTGACTGTGTTCGGGGTTTCACCCCTCATCAGACAGGATAGCTTGAATCCAGTGGCACAGTGAGCCCAAGACCCACGTCTGGGCATACCCAGTGTACTTAGGGCAAGGAAACAAAAGACACACAATTGTTGGACGGAATGCAGAACAAATCAAAACATTCATCCCCCAGTCAAGATATCTGGGTTAAATCCATCATTCTTTTGCTCACCTTGCCACCCCAGTTTAGACCTGACCATATGCAAATCTGTCTTGACCCTGTGCGTTATGGGACCAGTCCAGCCCGAACTGCCAAGCCAGGTCCTCCTTGGAATGGAAACAAGCATCCTGGGATCGGTTTTGGGTTTTAGCCCCTCATCAGCCAGATTAACTTCAATCCAGTGGCACAGTGAGCCCGGGACCCATGTCTGGGCATACTCGGCTCACTTAGGGTGAGGAAGCAAAAGACACACAATTGATGAACGGAATGCAAAACAAATCAAAACATTCACCTCCAGTCAAGAGATCTGGGTTAAATCCATCATTCTTTTGCTCACATGCAACCCCAGTTTAGACCTGGCCATCTGCAAATCAGTCTTGAACCAGTGCCTCATTGGAACAGTCCAGCCCGAACTGCCAAGCCAGGTCCTCAATGGACCAGAAACAAGCATCCTAGGACAGTTTCGGGTTTTCATCCCTCATCAGCCAGGATAGCTTGAATCCAGGGGTACGGTGAGCCCGAGACCCACATTTGGGCATATCCGGCGCACTTAGGGAGAGGAAGCAAAAGACACACAATTTATGGACGGAATGTAGAGCGAAGGAAAACATTCTTCCCCAGTCAAGATATCTGGGTTAAATACATCATTCTTTTGCTCACCATGCCTAACCAGTTTAGAAATTGTCACTTCCCTCCTCAAGAAACCTACAGTCGATCCCTCCTCTATTTCTAACATACTACTGGTTGAGCAACACCCCCTTTTTCTCATATGCTTAAATGAATGGTGCTCGCCCAACTTTCGAAGTACCTTTTACTTCAAAACATTTTCAATCTTGTACTGTTTGGTTCTAGACACTTCATCAATGTAGCGCCCAGACACACATATAATATTTATTAATGCTGTACAGCACAAATATCTCTGAATCATTATCTTACTTGATCAATTTACACTAACATGCTAACAAAACTCAACTCTATTGATGTTACCAACATATAACATCAATGATCCCTATCTCTAACCTTCTTCTCTTATTTTCATTTATTTCTCCATGTGCTTTTCACACTGTCCTCCACATTTCTTTATGCAGAACAGCATTCCAAGACCTCATGAACCCATTCTAATTCTTACTTTTTTGAAAAGCTTTTTTGATTTTAATTGCTAACAGAGATCAGTACGTGCTCCAAAAAGCCAAAAAGAGTAAATAACATGATACTGGTACATCATGGAGGTAATTGATTTGACCCACGGTAGCACACATTTCTACCAGTCAATCCCCCCCAACATTGGCTTCCCTTAAATAATCCTTGTTCCTCAATAATCATGAGTTTATTTTTTTTTGTTGTCCTCATTTTTCATAAGCAGTTTACGGGTTGGATATAAAAGAAAAGGACAGAAATTTTTTTTTTCGGCTTTTTATTCGTGCACACAATATGTGAGAGGTTTGATCTCTCCTTTGCGGAGGGAATGTGTAACATCACGAACCCTCTATTGGCCTAGCCGCTTACCCATTTTCTTTATACTCCATTGCCACAGGAATAGCGAAATTACCGCACCAGGGCTGCCAATCCATCTAGGACTATCCCTGTCCACCTGCGTAACTGCTTCTTAATCATAGGCTTAGAAAAGAACATAAAAGAAAAGGAGACTACTAAAGAAAAAATACGGTAAGAATACTTATGGCAGTTTCCACTACGAATGCTTACTCTTACACCAATCATCCCAAATATTCAAAAGATTTGTTTTTTCCGAATTATAAATTGCCCTGTCTAATTTTGCTATTCTATTTACAGAGTTAAGCCATTCGCACTCTAAAGGAGAAACAGGTAAAATCCATTTAATGCACAGTTCTCTACGCGCCAATAGAATTAACAAAAAAATAAGAGTTTTATATTGTTTAGGTATATTAGTTTTAGAGTCTTGATCTGGGATTACTCCGACAATAGTCAGCGGAATACTCATCTTAATCTCATGCCCCACAATACGGGAAATTGTTGCACCTACTTTTACCCAAAAGAGTTGGATGGAAGGATACCGCCTGAACATATGTGATACGTCTGCTTTTATCTCTCTGCATTTTGGACACTTCTTCGCAGCTTGTGTACCCATCTTAGATAGCCTTCGCTGTGTCCAGTATGCCTTGTGGATAGTAAACAAGTGATTTTTCCTTAGAGGTGCAGACTTAACACTGTGCCATAAAAGAGATAGAGATACTTGCCATAAGGTGTCAAGATCGTAGCTCGGCAGTTCCTTCCTCCAAGTTGTTTTGAACCAAGTCTGTGGATCTTCTTGAGACTGTACTAACACCCAGTACCAAGTAGCGATTCCCTTTCGACCCGGCATAGACTAAACTATTTTGAACTCAAAAAAGTAATTTCCCTTTCCATATTTTCTCAATGATTTAGCCCAACTAATTAACTGGTAATTCTTCAGTTTGGAGACCAAACCTTCTGTAATGTACTGTAAATTCTGCCACGGAATTAGCTCCGACCCGTCTAACAGTTGGCCCCATCTCTCAATTCCCTTTGTTTTAATTGGAGCCGCCAAAGCACCTTGTAAACAGGCTCATGTTCCGGGTGAATTCCAGATTGGGGCATACATACTATAATACAGGATTTGTAATATCACCCTCGTTTGAGCCCATACCTTACAGGCTGCTTCAAGGATTTTAAGTCTCACCTTTTTAAAAAATGTCGGATCTTCAAATTTAAAAAGAAAAAAACTGGATTGGGCTGGATGCCCAAAAGTGAGTGCTTGAAAAAATGGTGAAAGGGCAGCAGTGTCTCCTAATAATTGTCTGAAGATTTTTAAATGGAATGCTCTCTGATATTGGAGGAGATCTGGACTGGCAACTCCACCATTTTCCTTGTTTTCCCTGAACTTCCGCCAGGCTATTCGCGGTCTTTTCTTGCCTCAAATGAAGCTGGAGAACTAGCCTTGTACTTCAGTTATCCAGTCCTTCTTAAACTCCAATGGAATTGAGTTAAATAAAAAGGTGTATTTAGGTAGGATTGCCACTTTCAGGAGATTAGTCTTGCCTAAAAATGATAGAGGTAAAGAGTCCCATTGTTGTAATTGTATCCTAACTTTAGATGTAACTTTATCAAAATTTGTTTTGGTTAATAAATCGATCTTCTGGACCACCTCAATCCCCAAATACCTTATGTTGTGATGGACTTGGTCACACCTACAGCTTGTGTTCCATTGCATAATCTCTGTTTTGGCAAGATTAACAGCATATCCAGAGATTTCCCCAAAGCTTTTCAGTGTTTCCCAAATGGCTTCTATGGAATCTTGTAAGTGACCAGTAAATATCATCAGTTCATCCGCGTAAAGGCCAATTTTCTTAACCCACCCATTGCAAGAAAATGGTATAATGTTCTTACATTCCCTTAGTTTGATAGCCAGTGGCTCCATATAGAGATTAAACAATAGTGGTGAAAGTGGACACCCCTGCCTGGTGCCCTTACCTATTGTAACCTGCTTAGAGAGGGTACCATTTACTAAAATACGAGCTAAGGGATTTTTATAAAGGGACTCAATTGCTGAAACAAAATTATGACCTAAGTTAAAGCTCTGAATTACCTCTTGGAGGAAAGGCCAGTTGACCCTATCGAACGCTTTAGTTGCATCACATGTCATCACCGTTAGGGGCATGACACTTTCCATTGCTAAATTGATTGTGCCTATTAACTCATGAGTTAAGTCATGCAAATGCCTTCCTTTTATGAATCCCTTCTGGTCATTGTGGATCGAGAGGCTGTCCATCCGATCCAGTCTCTTAGTGATTATTTGTGTATACAATTTGTAATCTCTGTTAAGAAGGGAGATCGGCCTGTATGATTCACATAACCTTGGGTCTTTGTTAGGTTTTAACAATATAACTATTGTGGCCAAGTCCCAAGATGGGGGGAATTCTAGTTTTGAGATATACACTGAATTGAAGAGATCAAGCAAAATGGGGGCCAATTCCTCTTTCAGATGGGAAAAAGATTTAATTTGGGAGAGCGTCAGGTCCTGCGGCCTTGCCTTTCTTTAGACTTTTGATTACGGTGGAAATTTCTTCAATTGTAAAGGGGGCAGATAGCTCTTCTCTGAGTTCCTCACTGAGAATCGGGAGATTGATATCTTGGAAAAAAGCTGCTCTTTGGTCCCTATCTGGGTTCATATTTTCTGTATAAAGATCTTGATTTTTTTTAAAAAGGACTGTTCAATCTCCCCATCTTCTGTAATTCTATTCCCAGTAATTTGACATTTTACTTCTTTTATCATGTTCCTGGCTTAGTCTGCCTTCCATGCCAGAAGTTTGCCACATCCTTCCCCGTACTCATAATTAGCAAGTTTACTTGTCTCCCATTTTTGCTTTACCTTAATCTCCAGATAATCAGCTAAATTTGTTTTTGCTTTTATTAATTCAGTTTCGAGATCCAAGGCATTAGATAAGTTTGGAGTGCGCCCTATATTCTCCTGTACTACTTCAATTGCGTCCTCCAGTACTTGGATCTCCTTCTTCACCTTTTTATTGTGTGATGCGTTGATACGAATTAATATGCCTCTCGTAAACGCCTTGTACACGTCCCAGACCTTATTTAAAGGGGCTGTATTCTGATTAAAAAGAAAAAATTCAATTGTAGAGTGTTTCAACTTATCTATTACAGTGGTGCCTTAGAGTAGTGATCGATTCAACGTCCAAAGCCTTTCGGCTATTTTTTCTTTCAGCAAAAATTGTAGTGTGACTGCTGAATGGTCAGATAGGTGCTCTGGAATATGTACCACGCTTTTATTATGGTCAGTGATTGTGGCTGATACCAAAAAAAGGTCTATCCTTGACCGGTGGCCATGCTTTTTGTTATGAAAGGTGTATCTTCCTGTTTCTGCCCCCAGCTTTATGTTTTTTTATGGACCAAATATCCACAAGGCCTAGGCCGTGGATTATTTGCTTTAGGGTAACTCTCATTTTTAGTACAGTTACACCCGCCCTTTTGGACGTTGTATCCTGTGCAACCCTAAGGGGAACATTAAAATCACCCCCCATAATGATGGGCTCATTTAATTCAATTAAACGTAAAAATAATGTTTTTAAAGGAGACGGGTCATCCAAATTTGGACCATAATAAGCTACAAGTGCAAGTCAGGCACCTTGAATTTTAGCTTTTGCTATTACCCATCTGCCTAATGAGTCAACCCAAGTTTCCCCTAATATACATTGGGAAGCTTTTTTAACCACGATTGCTACACCTTTTACCGCTACAATTTGAGTAGTGCTTATACAATGTTCAATCCATGGATGGCTTTTTAGGATTTCTACCCATTCTTCTTTTAAAAGATGGGACTCTTGCATAAAAAAGATATCAGAATCACTCAGCTTCAAATATTCTAATATCCTTTGCCTTCTTGATACCACTCTCAGACCATTGACATTCCATGTCATGATTTTCAAAGATCTAGGTTTAGATTGATCTACCATTCGAAAAAGTTATGCTCCTGTAAATTTTTGAGTACCTCCAAATCAAGAAATACAGCCAAAACATGTTTTTTTCCCACAAGCTCCCCCACCCTTTGTGAAATTTTTTTGGGGTGCTTTTTTGTACTGCTTAGCTCAATACCCGTGACCCACCCCACCCTCCCTGGGGAACCCTCCCTAACTTCTTGAGGTATACTAATAACACCTCTATTTGAGCTCTCCTACCTCTTGATTGACTTAATCATATTTTGTTATATCGCTTGTGCTCTAATCTGTTCAATAAAGGTTCTCACATCATTTGGGTGCCGGAAATTATGCATCTTATTATTTCTCATTACTCTTAGGGATGCGGGAAACCGAATGTTTGTAGTAGCGCCAAGGTGTCTTAATTCCTGGATAGACTTGCCAAGCTCCCATTGTCTGTCCAATGTCGTTCTAGATACATCGGACCAGTCATTCTTCTTGTAGGACCCTGCTTGTAATTAGGGGTGGGCGGAATTTGCGAAAGCGACTTTCGCAAATTATCGCGAAAATGTTTAAAATCTCCGCAAACACGTGGAAATATCGCGAAGATGCAGAAGTTTTTTTCCCGCCCATTCGCGGTATTTTCTGCGTGTTCGCAGCTCGCCAACTTACCCATGCGGTTGCTTGCGGGCGCGGCCATCTTGTTTTCACTCTTCTCGTGGTGCATGATCGCGAGAAGAAAGACGTAATTGCGCGACGCATGACGTTACTGCGGGCACGAACTGTCGCGAGACAGCGCAAATGGCTACCAACAATCCAACATCTCATGGAGAACGCGACCGGATTGGGAAAACTTGTCGGCGAACGCGGGGATTCAGGTAAGGCGATCGCGCACGCGCGAGAATGTATTATTTTACAGCGCGAGCAAGAACCAAATTATCAATAAGCTGCGGAATGCGGAAATGTTGACATTTTCGCGCTCTCCGCGGAACGCGAAAATGTCAAATTATCGCAATTTCCACGAGCGGAACGGAAATTTAGCCCAGGCCTACTTGTAATGCTCCTGTAAGAATATTTTCTTTCATTTAGTATGTTTTAAAGTTTACCAGGATCCTTCTTGCGGCCTTTCTACCTGCACGCATTACAAAGGGGTCTCAATGAATTCTCTGTATATTTTCCTCCAATTATGCTCAATCAAGATCCTTATTGTGCTCCATTATTAAGGACACTACAAAGGCTTGGTTATCCCCACCTTCTGAACCCTGAACATTAAAAATTCTGAGGTTATTACGTCTCGCATTATTTTCGAGAGTTTCTAGCTTGTCTCTCAGTTCTTGTTCATTTTTCTTTAATTTCAGAATCTCCTCTTGATGATCCATCACCTTCGTTGAGAGCCGCTCATGCGCTAGTTCCATAGCTCCAACTCGTTACACTAAGCCATTGATCTTCTCCTCCATTGATTCACAGTGTCCCTCAATTTTTTTGGATTATTTTCAGAAATAACAAACCTCTGCCTTATTTCTGCTAACATTGTTGTCATTAGGTTCTCTAAGTCGGGTTTGCTCGACTGATCAGGCTGATCTGGCAATAATTCTGTTTCTCCTAACATACCCAGGCACTCTAAGGAGGGTTGCAAAGTACCCAGACTCTGCCCAGTCCTAGGGATTATACTGCCCGAACACAAGTCTGGGGCAGCCCCAAGGTCTACTAGTGGGTCAAAACTGTTTTTTGTTGCAATTTGGAATATAGAAGAAGTTTACTTAGAGCCTATGGCAGTTGTGGTTATGGTATTCATACTCTACGCCTGCAATTTCCAATTTGTTAAGTTAACCTTAGGAGGTTTATTTGATTCTGTATCAGGATAGGGTTATCTTTCATTTTGGTTATTAACTCCTGTGTTTTTACCTTAAAGAATGAACGCAACGAGGGGGTGATTTGTATTTTCTTTGGTTTCCCCTTCTTTACTTCTTTAGAGGTTTTATGCCCTACAGCCCCTTTACACACATCTGATATGGAAACAGAAATAGTTGGGTTGTCTAGAGAAGACCCACTTTGCGCGGTTGGAGAGATCACCTGGATTTTTTACTTTAAAGTTACAGCACTTTATGCAAGATCCTCCTCACCCCAAATGCCTCTACTCCTTAGACTATATCTATTTATTGTGCTGCTGTTGGTTGTTGCTGCCTTAGGCTTCACACTCTTACCCTTAACCTCCTTTTTGCCCTTTTCAGAGAGTTCCACTCCCTTTCCAAAAACCCCACCTCCAGTGAAGCCTGCCCCTGCCTCCTTACCGGGGTCATCTGCATTGTTTCCCCGCTCACATCTCCCAGCTCTTGCTCCTTTGAGGTGAAATCCCGGTCAGGGTTTTCATTGGTGTATTTCTTGTGGGTATTCTCGAGAAATTTTGCTTTTATAACCGGAATGCCGTTGAATATCCCCGACACGTCAAAGCTCCTGGACGGGAATCCAGACCTTGCGGCAGCGCGGCGACCCCTACCGAGCCATGCTGCTGCTTCCGCCCACATACCTCCCATCATCCTTGCAGCGGCTCTCCACCACCACCGCGCAGTCCCCGAAACGTTGGGACCAACGCAGGAAGGGAAGCACAAAGCCGCCAAAACCACCGAAGAACCGCCATAAACAAAGAAATTCACGGCCCCTCAAACTCCTTGCTCTTTCGCTTTTGGCTTTTGGGATGATTTCAATTTTGAGGTGCACTGTTTTAAATTTTGGGGTGTGCTAAATATTGAGGTGTGGTTCCCTTTCCATCCATCCACCATGGTGGAACTGTCTGAGATCCTAAAGCTCAAAATATCTCTTCAAATACTCAGGTAATGTTTAACAGTTTTAAACTAGATATTGTCAAAACTTCAGTGGTGGCTAGTCCATAGGGGGCGCAAGGGCGGCGACATACCATCACCGGCATGCAGGAGGAGAGAAAAGCTACTCTGTGCATTTCCAGCCTCAAGAAATGCAAATGGACGAACTGACAGATTTGTCAGTGTGTTTTGCTTTCATTTCTGTGGAGGTGTCAACGGAAGTGCAGAGAGGAGCAACACAGGGCAGGGGGTGCATCAGCTTCATGAATTGCGCATGTGTGAAGAGCCCTCTTCACACATTCGCAACCCATAGACATGCAGCGCATGCTCTTTGCAGCGCAGCTTGTCTAAGAATCGATAAATGCACGGGCTGTGAGACCAAATCGTCCCAGGCCCTATCAGTAGTCAGAAAGTAGCAGGAGTGAAAAGAGGGTTAACATTTAGTTCTAATCTGCTTCCTGATACTGCTTTGATCAGCGTGTTCCTGGTGCTGCAATGAAAAGATGGTATAGATTCATTCAAGACGTGCAGAAACACGCACTTAAGTAAACTATGGAAAGGAATCCTTTATTTAAAAATATTTCCTATAAGTTTACATCTTACATAACAATTGCGCTTCTGTACACGGTTTATATAATTTTTCTGTACTCATTGTTCAGTCTTTGTTTGCTTTAATTATCCGGGAGTGGTAGTGCTGAATTTGGGAAAAAATACTCTAATGTGTGGCAAAGGAAAGGGGGTTTAAGTTATAAGGGCCAGAGCTTGAAAACCAGAGTCTGACAGTCAATTTACAAATGTATTTCAAAGTAAATCTGCTGCAACGAAATTGGCAACCAAGCACATATTTTACATTAAATCTGTTCTATATTACCTAACTGGTCACACAGAGGCTGCATTTCAAACTATTCTACAGGGTTAAGACACCTGATGCAGAGGTCTGTGTCTGCCCAGCAATTTTGAGGACATTATGCTGGAAATTATGACTCTAGTGATTAACACAGCTCTGGGAGAGTTCTTTGTTTTATCCATTCATAAGGTTTGACTCATAAAGTAGTATAGAGGAATAATGTGCCTGCTGCAAGGCACACTGTGTAACATGCAGCTCAGAGAGTATTTAGCCAGGTAAGTGGACTACTGCTTCTGACACTGAGGCCATTTTGTTACTTCCAGTTCTTAAGTTGAAATATTCTAATATTTCCCAGTGATCTATTTACTGGCATGAAGGTGCTGCATGCAAACTGTGAGTCATGGGTTTACATCCTTATTTTTACTCACTCTGTTTTTATTCTAAGATTGCAAAGTAGTGTTCCTTTTGGAAGTGATAAAATCTTGTAAGTACATACAATTACAATCGACTACATTATGTTTTTATTCTAACTATATGGTCCTCCCAGCCATTCCCTCTTTACATACAACGTCTGGAAGTTTGGATGATATGAAATTCCTACACCCTGTAAGACTCAATGTCTTGTGTAACATTTCCTGTACATTGATTTACAAACTTGTATGATTTTGTGCCTCTCTGTGTGATGAAAGCACTCTGACACTCTACACTTAGATGAGTAGTGCTATAAAATAATTACATAGACGAATTTAGTAAATGACAGTTAAATCAATATCACACTATTTTAAAAAAAAATGGTTTCAGTGTTAGAACTCCCTACCAACTCCCACCGGGAGTCAGGCTTGCTCCCTTCGCACACTCCTTTGATAATATACAGTGATATATTTTTGCCCCACGACTTTCAAAGTTCACCAGCCTCCACTGCAATACTTTATGCAACTATTGCAGTCAATGGAGAAACAACAACTATTTAGAAAAGGCTTCTGCCCTTAGAATATGTTAAGAAGTCTTTGTGCAGCTTCCATGTTCCAGAAAATATACCACTTGGCACCATTCATGAGATGTATTATACACACCTGTGATCCCTTGGTCAATGGTTTCACTCATCTTCCTCATGGCTCTGTAGCCTGGTAGATGTTAGGGGAAAACGTGTGGGATCACCCTTCATCTGCTTCCTGCCCTTCAATCTAACTGCAGCCAGGTTTGGTGTTTTGCATTTTCCTCTTTGAGAGACAGCATTGTAGCAAGGTTTGGCCCTTTGCTTAGTGGTGCTACTGTTGGGAAATTCGATTGGAATCATCTTTTAATGTGTCTCACAAGGATCTCCAGTGTTATTTACAGTTAGGAATAGAATCATGCTAATCTTAACCCCTGTATCTTCAGGATTGCACAGCTTTCATGGGTTCTTAGTGCTTGGAGCAGCACAATTTAGTGCCCACCCCTTTCATATTCAACGTATATACTTGACATGTCTTTAACCAAATTAATCTGTGAGCACCAAATTAATTATTTGCAGTTAGTGGCTGTATATTCCTTTTAATGAAGGCCAATTGTATTTTAGCTGAATTGTTATAAATGTAATCACCATGAAAAGAATGTATGCTTTCTTTAAATTTGCATTCGATATAATAACTTATGCTAACTGTATTCACTTCAAACTTGTTAATATCTAGTGATGGCCTAATATGTAACCAGGCCTCAGTGCACATGTTACATTCCTTAAAGTGTTGAAAGCCTCTTGTTTTCCTCTTCTTTACAGGCATGTGTTATCTATGTCCTTGTTAGCTTAGAGTAGGTTCATTGTATTTGACTAGCAGACCACTGACCTTTTAAATAATTTTTGGCCTCGGATATGAAGATTGAGATGGTTCATGATACCATACTGTACCAAGCAGACCGGACTGATGATGCATCTAATGTCATCCAGATGACTCCTTCTATGATGGAAGCTGGGAAAATAGGGATTTTACCTGCTCCTCGAGAACACTGTCTTTTGGATTTGTTTGGTTGGTGGAAGGGGGAAAAGGAGAGTCCTTCTGGAAACTTCTTACCTGCTTTAATTGTGCGTTCTTTAGAATAGCAGTTCCGAACCTATCTTGACTTTGCAGAGGGATTACCCCTTTTTGACTCTGATATTTCCCTTTCAGAGGGCTAAGCTCCATGCTTCAATAATCAGACACTTTCCATTGAACCTTGAATCTGATTCATCTGGTACTGACAACTTTCTCATAGAATTTCCCCTTGATACTTGTGATACTCCATTTAGAATTGGTAAGTTCCATTATGGAACCAGTTTGGGTTATATTTTATGTGCTCTATGTTATCCTATCCAGCATATTATTTATCATCATATATAAATTTAGACTGCATGAACATTTAAGCATGTATCCTCTTACTAGATTTTCTGTCAATTTTACTGCCTGATTCAACTTGTAACCTGAACTAAATTTGTTAATAAAACCCTGAAGGTGCGACAACGTCCACTCTGTCGTTTTTGTGAAGCCACATTGGTTTCACTATGTTGCAATGTATTTCTGATGTTAGCTCCTTTCTTACACTTTAAATTTAAAATCAAAGGTCCATATGACCAGTGGGGGATTTTGTATGATAATTTTATCAAATGATTGAGATATAAGAAACCCTGATCTATCATGCTCAATTACATTTTAAGTATCTTCATCCTCTCATCAATGACAGTTTTTTGTTTTTTTAGAACAATTTTTCTAACTCTTTTTTATCACTCCATTATTGCTACATTCTTTAGGAGCTCACTTGAATGCTATTCTTCAACTGAATACTCCTTCCTTTCGGCACCAAT
Source organism: Triturus cristatus (assembly GCF_964204655.1). Taxonomy (NCBI): domain Eukaryota; kingdom Metazoa; phylum Chordata; class Amphibia; order Caudata; family Salamandridae; genus Triturus; species Triturus cristatus. The sequence goes on from NC_140594.1 coordinate 464,620,391, forward strand.
ATGGCCTCAAGTAGAATGTCTGACTTTGAGGCATATTTATGAGAGGCTTGCATCATGGTCGCACCATGCAAAGTGGTACATGCATGATGCAAGCATCTAAGTCAGATTTATGAAGCCACGCAAAGCCACTTTGCAGGACTTTAAACAGCTTAAAAAATCTGGAGTAAAGCTAAGCAGCACTAATTATTGTGTTGCTTTACTCTGCTCAAGGAAGGAATTCCATGAATGTTGAGGTGGGTCTTCCCACGCAAATTCCATGGTTTTTTATGCATTCCCAGATTTACAAGGACTTGTGAACCTGAGAATCTGCCTAGATCATACACCTATGCAGGTGAGGCCTAAGGAGAACAAATATCTTTATTTCTCACTTTTGTTCCTCTTTCTACATGTGCAGCATTCTGCAGCACACATGGAAAGAGGAAAAAGCCTCTGAGGATGGTTTTTGTGCAGGAAGGTGCCCCTCCCTGCACAAAAGCAATCCTGCATGCAACAGAGGCAGTCTTGCCCTATGGTGCAAGGCAGACTGCATTGGCAGGAGGCTTCAAAAACAGAGCCAGTGCAAAGGGAATGGACAGGAATGCACCGTATTGGATAAATACGGCTCATTCCTGCCCATTCCCAATGATGCAGGGCAGCACAGCAAGGTGACTTGCTGCACTGCCCTGTGCTACTAGTTTAATAAATATTTCCCTTTGTGTTTAGTGAAGATGTTTGTCATTCTATCCTCTGACAGGTCTCCATTATGCTGCTATCCACGGGAGAGTAATATCTAAGATAGGAGTATCCTTTCTCACCTTCAGCTTCCTTTTGTCTGAACTGATTCATTCTGGGGGCAAAGAAGTCTGTTTCTCCCTTCTTGTGAGATCTCTTAGATGTGATGGATATCTAAATACCTCCAGTTGAGGAAATGCCATACTCACACGCTACTCCACTCAATATCCACTCCTAGAGGTCACCGTTTGCATTCCACATGCAACCTCATGCATGGTGCATACAAGAATGCCAGAGGTCACGTCTGTTTACCTCACTCACTCTTAAATCTGCATTCACCGATGGCCTATTCTCCACTACAAGCCGTCAACTCCAGTCAGAGATAAAAATGCTGTAGGATATCAAGTCTCACTGCTCTCTCTCTCCAACCTTTTGCTGGTCAGCCTCCTCTACTGCACCAGTACACTGCAGTACTGCACATGTTTTCCTGGGTCTTTTACCTCTCTCCTCAGGCCTCAGAGGTTTCCGATGGACTCCATGGGACCATGCACCTCACTCCACAATGCCGTCAGTCTTTTCTGAGTGAGAGCTTTTTTCCGCAAGAATTTAAACCACTGGAGCCGCATTGACCTATTTTATATTTTGCTTCTGGCATATTGAAATGGGTAATAGATCTGAAATTCAATAGTAGAGGTGGGCTGTTCGGAATTAATAACAGAAACACAAAAGGTGTATTGAAATATGGTTAAAAGAAATTGGTTCATACGTAAGAGACTAAAGTGCTGTTCATTGATGGGATAAAGGCGTCAGCAGAGTATGGGATAAAGAACCCCTGGGAGAGAATTGAACAAATATAGGAAAAGCCTATGAAGCCTTAAACATACACAGTCAAGTGTGAAAAGCTGGAGGGAGGGAATCTAAGTGTGAAGCCTTTTGTTGTACCTCACAGATGGAAGCGGAGGGAGAGCGTAATGACGGCGCTGTGATCAAGAAAGAGAAGATTCATGGAAAAGATGCAATCACAGGCTTCGATAGACAGATTGATAATGTAAGGAACAAAGTCATATTTAATGTGAGTGTAGGTGGTGGGAGGAGTTGGAGGTGTGCGGATAAAAGTACTTTATGCGCAAATAAATGGCGAAGACCAAGATATTTCGGATATAATTGCTTTGCAGACGGTAAAATATTCCCTGTTCTGACACACACGACCCCCTGGATTTAAGCTTTTTTTTCAGAATCCGAAAGATGAAGCAATTCCCTGTCAAGGCATCAGAGAGGGAAAGAGGGGGGGAAAGGACAGACTGCTACAGAGCACAAGCAAGTCTCTTTGTGAGGAGATAATAGCAAAGGATCTGCACAAAAAGAATAACCCTTATCGCTCCAACTGTGCTGGCCTGATCTACAGCACTGAACTGATGCTTACAGAAAGCTGCTTTGACATTTTCCTCACACTACGGTTTTTGAATGATAGAAGTCTTTTTTTGAGGCACGCTGTTGGATACATTCAGAACATTCAAGTAATAGAAGAATAACTTTTAAATAGTTCTTTCTGAGTCTCTGTGTGTGCAGGATACCAGGTCAGAAGTACAGGTGGGGAGTTATGTCAAGAGCAAGAAAATATTATTGTATTATCTCCTTCTAAGATAAGGCGCTGAGAGACAAGCCACGGACTGCCATTCACTTTAAAAACGCGCAGCAGCTGCACAGCTCAAACAAAACAGAATTTAAATGTTGAAAATGGACACAGCGTTAGCGCTGTTCATCTCTCTTTCGCTTTTATTAAGAGCTCCTGTTTGAGATTCACCTGGCAGACCCAAGGGGGCAGAGACCAAAGAAGATGAAGGATAAAGACAAAAAGCTTTTTAAAATCTTGTGGAGTTGGGTCTACAGAGGGAAACAAAGAATGTGTTTTGGTCTCACCTTTTGTGTAACATGGGCCAAGCTGGAAGGGTTTCTGTTAGGAAATGTTTGAGGGAGTACAGGGATGCAACAACAATAGCTAAAGTTAAGGAAAATAGAAACAATATCTAATAAGGAACAAGGGGTGCTTTTGGTGACTAACAAAAAGGACATTAGATGAGAAATGCTAAATGCAAAGTAGACAGACAATTAGGGCCTGATTCACAAAGGTGAACTTACTCTTTTGTATATGTTTACTCTTTTGCGGTATTCACAAAGTACGATTGAATAGTAACTTTACGACTGTGGAGACTCCGCAGTTGGGACGGGCAACTCCGCACATAAAAAGATAGGTCTGTCCTACCTTTTTATGTTCTAGTTCTCTGCCCTGACTACGAGTCTCCGCAGCCATAAAGTTACTAATAAATCGTAGTTTGTGAATACTGCAAAAGAATAAACTTACAGAAAATGTTATGTTTACCTTTGTGAATCAGGCCCTAAGGATTTGCCCGACATAATATGATTTATCCTAGACGGTAAAATATGAATAAACAATATCTAAGACAATCAATAATACTACTTCACATGTATTTAAAAATTCCTCCCACATACTAAGAAGTTTACATTGGGAAGCAAAGGAAATAATAGCACCAAAAAATAGGCTTTTAAAAAATTGTTCATAATAGGAATTTTTGACTCCTAGGTTATACATTAGGCTGAATTTTCACATAGACCAGTAGGGATTAGTAAAGTCAGTGAGGTTGATAAATGCACACTGACTCTCAATGGTGATGGGGCATGCTTTCCAGTGGACTTTGAGCCTTTGAAAAATAGATTTCTGGTCCCTGGCTTTACTGGTACTTCTCTGCCAAGGTGTAGTTAGCAAAGTAGGTGACAATTGGGCAGTGCACGTTCTTCAGACTTCCCAGACTTGGCTCCTGGTGAACAAGCCAGCTACAGTGAGAGGGAACAATTTCACTCCTTCTCTAAACAGCCATGGCATAGGGAGACACATATCCGTGTATTCCAACTTTCAGAACTTACAGCAATAAGTATTCTATGAGTCCTCGTTAAATAGCTACCAGGGACCTCTTCTTGACACCTGGAACTCTGGAAGCAGTGGGCCCGCTCTCGTGCACTGGGCTGTGCCACGGCGACCCGCAAAGTCAAAAGATAAGGACAGCAGAGCTGGGGCTGGTGAATGGACACAAGTGGGGGGGCCTTGAAAGTACATACCACGCAGATTGGGCAGGCTGCTGAGGCCCTTGTAAGAGGATAATCCAAAAGTTGAACACGGGGCAACAGTTGAGTCCCTTGCCTATTAGCCATTGGCCCCACCATAAAGGACGCTGCCCTAGTTTGCGCAACCTATCAGGAGCTGTTATGCCCTCTCCAGCACCCATCAGAGCTAGCAGTAAATTGAGGCGACCAGCTATGACAAAGACAACTCAGTGATGTCTCTCTGGAATAAGACATCACAGCCAGATGCAGCCGCCCACCCCCAGTATATCCACCTGCAGCAAAGGGCAATTCCTCAGCTTTAATCACTCAGGGGTACATGGACCGCTTCCTAATCAATCCATACAGGCAACTCGTCGCTCAAAGAAGATTTTAAATCTGGTCTACACAACATTCGGAGAGATGTGTCTGAAAAAAGATTTGGGAAAATAGGAGCCACCGGAACAACATTTGCATAAAGGGCTTACCTTGGGGCACACAAGGCGTTGATGTTGTATGTCTTTCACAGCGAAACTGCTCCAGATGGTCCGTGGTGACGAGGATGCCTCCCCACCTGCCTTGGACAGGGCCCATCGAGTCGATGCTGAGGCTGGCCAAGCAGAAAACAACCCGGATATCCTGACTAGCATCCATTTCTTCACAGAAAAGAAAGTGAACATGCAAGCTTCTAGGGGCAAAACAGAGCTCAAGTTTCAAGGCTACTCGTTGTAACTCTATCAAGATCTCTCTTGCATTACTCTTAAGGAAGCGTCGCGATTTCAAGCCTGTTACTTATTAGCTATGTGCCTTGGGAATTCACTATCAGTGGGGCCATCCTTTTGTGCTCTTGTTTCAATGGGATGGCAAGCACCACAAATCACGCTCACTGGCAGAAGACAAAACGCTGCTGAGACTCCCAGATGACCCTAAAAAAGAAGAGGCTTCCTCACATTTGGGTTTCTCAGGACGAGACCTCAAACCCAAATGGGCCACGGTTCCCCAGCGATGGCCAGACAATCGACTGGAAGAATTTTCCTCCCAAGTCACAAAGAAAGATCTTATCCAATATCTTCATAATCTCATTGGGGGAGCATCTCCTGCCTGCTCTACCGCTGGCTCCATATGACCGCAAAGGGGGTTGGGCATGACCACGTGTTCAATAAAAGGAACTACCACTACATGCCCCTCCTTGTGATCTACTGTCAAAGACGTTAGGCCTTGGTGACGAGGGAGAGCCATGATGATTTAAATCCACTGTCCTTGCTGCGTTCCTGATGTCCACCCCACACAGACTTTCTCTTTCAGAGGATTACACCTTCAGCAGGATTGGACCATTTCGGAGCCGACCTCCACAAGATGAAGAAGTCCTAGTTGGACCCTGTTGGTCTGTTGTTGTTACCTGTATTATTTTGTTCTCTCTTGCTGGTCACGCCTTGTGTAATATCAAGCAGACATGATGGGGTGCTTGCTCTTTTGTGTGGCTGGGGGAGGGGTGGAAGCAGGTCCCATAGCTAACTCCACTCACCATGCACGGGTTTGGCGCAGGTCTGCAGGCAGGATGGGCAATCAAACGTGGGCTTGCCACAGCAGCATCCAGGGAATCAACATGCAGGAAAGATCTCTCTCCCCCTAGACAGTCTATATACCAGTATCTGCCTGTCCTTTCATGCATGCAACTCCCTCAGCACACCCCTCAACCCTCCACCTACCATGGGTGATCTTAAACTACTCTCACTAAATGTGCAGGATTTAAACTCCCCAAACATGCGAAAACTGATTTGGTGTTATGCACTGCAACACAAACCAGATGTTCTTATGCTCCAGGAGGCCCACTTGATGAGGGCTGATCTTCACCGTATGACACATCTGAAATACCCGAAGCACCACTGGGCATACACAACCACCAAAACACTAGGAGTGGGCATCCTCTGCAAGGCTATCTTTTACACCTCACTAGTAAAAGACATACACGATAAAGACGGTCATTACCTCTCTCTACAGCTACTCCGGGGGAAACGCAAACTGACATTACTCAACTTTTATGCTTCAAACACTTCTCAAGACATGTACATTAGATGCATCTTGCAAGATCTACTTGATGGGGTAAAGGAGGACACTATAGTCTGCGGGGACTTCAATCTGGTGTGGGACCCATTCCTAGACTACAGTGGCACAATATTCCAGAACACTAGGGCTATATCTGCAAGCTTAAAGAGAGATATAGAGGACTGTGGGCTGTTAGATGCATGGCGCTATAAATACCCTGACGTTCGGGTCTACTCCTTCTACTCACATATACACCCTTCCGACTCCCGCATAGATTATGCCTTTGTCACCCCCTCTATTCTCTGCCGCCTGTGCATTCTAGAACTCAAATATCTCTATTTCAGACCAAGCCCACCTTGAACCAATCTGGAGTGCTGAGGCAGACTGCCCTGAGGCCGTATCACGCTGGCGCCTACATCTGCACCTTCAACGCGACCCTTTGGATGTAGAGGAGATATGTACAGTAATTACTGATTATTTCCAGATTAATGCACTCCCTGAGATCTCCCTACACACCCTTTGGGGTGGGTTTAAAGCTACTATTAGGGGCACGATAACAACCATTGCTATCGCACGGGAACTGGAGGCGAGATTTGTGGAGAATCTCTCAGCCGAGATCAAGCAATTAGAGCGTTTAGACAAAGCTACCCCATCTTGATGGACCAAGCGTCAGCTAGCTCTGTTGTGAGGACAACTGCACACTCACCACACAGGCAAAGCAGAGCGCGCCCTTGTGTCCCTTCAAGAGAAATACTACGAGGGCGGAGACAAAGTGGGCAAGATTTTGGCCCATAGGCTGCGACACTTGCACTACAAGACCGATATTGCAAAAAATTTGGGTTGGGAGCTCAGGATGGGTGATGGCGGAAAGGGATAAGCTAGATGCCCTTCCACTACGAGACTCCACTCTTATCTTGCTGAATGCAACTGGGGACCCTTGAACCCACACCATGCTGCCTTCCAAGGCAGCCCCATCATGGCAGAAGAGCTGGGCACTACAGTCTGGAGCCTCCCATTAGGTAAACCACCCGGCCAAGATGGGCTCTCTGTGCTTTTTTACTGCCTGTTTTTACCCCAGCTTGAAAACCATCCCCTGTATCTGTTTAACACCTTCTCCCAGGACACGGGCCTTACCCCCACAATGGCTGCAGCAGAGATCTCAGTCACACTTAAAGTGGACAAGGACCCAGCTCAGTGCTCCTCATACTGCCTAATAGCCCTTCTCAACTCAGACACCAAGCTTTTCACTAAAATACTAGCCACCCGCCTGGACCCGTATCTCCCTGGCCTCATTAGTCCCGAACAGGTGGGTTTTATTCGCCAGCGGCAGATAATGTCCGGTGCATAGCACACAGTGAAAAAGTCATGCAGACTGGACATCCCAGCTTGCCTTCTCTCGCTTGACGTGGAGAAGGTCTTTGATAGAGTAAACTGGTCAAACCTCCAAGCGGTAATACAAAAAATAGGCCTAGGGCAGGGCTTCATCACAAAAATCATGGCTTCTTATGTAGCACCAAAAGCGTCCATCCGGGTTAAGCGGCAGACCACAAGTTTGATATCTTTACATCGAGGCGCGCGGCAGGGATGCCGGCTCTCGCCCTTGTTATTAGCACTGGCACTTGAACCCTTCGCAATCTGAATGAGGGACTCGGATAGGATTCAAAACATACCCTTTGGCAGCCAGATACATAAAATGAATCTGTTCGGAGATGACTTCCTCCTCGCCCTGACACAGCCTGACATATCGCTACCCAGTGTCGTAGGAAACTTGCAGGAGTTTGAGGCTATATCTGTCTTTAGGATCAACATGACTAAGTCGTCTGTACTTAACCTCAATATACCGGCTCCAGAGGTGGAAGCTCTACAGAGCTCAGCACCATTTTGGTGGTCATCGGAATGTATCAAGTACTTAGGTCTCCATATTACCCCCACACTTGCCCCCTGGTCCCATGCCAACTGGTTCTCCCTTCGTTTCTCTATTCTTGCAGACCTTCAGAGGTGGAAACCTCCTAGTTGGGGCGCGTTAACGCTATTAAAATAAACATCCTCCCTAGGGCTCTCTATCTATTCCAGACACTGCCTATGTCGATCCCACAGGAAGATATACAGTGCCTTCAGAGGTACATACATGCCTTTATATGGAATGGAAAGCAACCTTGAGAAACTCACTCACAACTGATGCAGTCACATGACCGGGTGGGCCTGCCCTGCCCAAACCTTCTGAAATACTATTGGGCAGCGCACTTAAGATATTTCTCCGAGTGTGTGGTACGTGAAAGTGAAAAGCATTGATTACACAAGGACGGCGCAGTGGCATGCAGGCCCCTGTGGGACTTTGCTTGGCTGCCTAAGCCAGCCCGCCTGCACAGCGCATAAGTAGCTACACCGACTAGGACGGTGCTAAAAATCTGGGACAGAGTAGCCTTGAAGAAGGGACTAACCATGTTCCTGTCCCCTAACACCTCTATCGCATGGAACCCTGATTTCCTCCCCGGCCTCTCAGCGCCCTCCTTTCGTACTTGGAGTAAAGGGGACTGCTGGACGCTACGGGACCTTTTTGTGGGTGACGCTATGAAGTCCTTTGAAGACTGTAGGACCAAAGTCACTCTCCCAGCCACCGCACGTCTCTAATATCATCAACTGGGTAATTGGCATTGCACCCTGGAGTCCACTCGTCGGTTGTTTGCCCCTTCACCTCCTTTGAGAAACTGTTTCGTGCCTTTGATGGTACCCGGGGGCTGATATCCCCAAATCAGGTACTGCAACACCCGACTCCAGCTCGCACCCATAGATATCAAGCTGCCTACCATGAATTTACCTCCGGGGGAATCACCACTAAACAGTGCAAAACTCTTTGGCGGGACATCCCTAAAACCTATTGCAGCCTCTCATTATGCAAGACTGCATATAAACGGGAAACAACGTTTACAACACTGTTGTTACCACGCAGGTAGGTAACAACGCGGTCGTTACAATGACTGCGTTGTTACCACGCGTGACTTTACAACGCAAGTCATTTCTACGACTTGTGCTAGGTGGTGTGCAACACCAGGAAATATGCTGGATTTTAAATCCAACACATTCCCTGCTGTTGCGCTAACTGGAGTAGGAATAGTAATTTATATTATTCCTCAATCCAGCGCGCCATCTAGCGCAAGTCTTTCGTGATGTAAAGCCATGCGTAGTAAAAACGCGGTCATTGTAACGACCGCGTTGTAACCTACTGCGGGGTAATCGATGGCGTAGTAACATCATACATTCCATATAAACTGATGTTTCATTGGTATTATATGCCTAATCGCTTGGTTACCATTTATCGAAGCGTGACTAACCTGTGTTGGCACTGTGAAGAGGAAGACGGAACCTTTTTTCATTTATGGTGGTCCTGCAAAGTGATTGCTACATACTGGAAGGAGGTCCTGGGGCATACGAAGGGCATCATAGGCTTCCTGCACCTCTATCACATAATTATTCAGGGTATCCGCCCCCTGACATAACCGCAATGACCCAGTCTGACTCGGCCTAATAAGCCATCTACATCTAGCTGGCAACAACTCTTAGTATGCTTGTGGAAGCGAATGTTGCCCCCTTATGTAGCACAATGGTTCGCTTGGGTATGTCGCCTCCTGACAATGGAACGGCTATCCCACAGCTTAGCCAACACGGATAAGGGTTCCAGCTCATATGGAAGACACTGATACATTACCTCATGTGCATAGAATTTACATGCTGCAGCCCCCCAAAACTTAGGGCCCTCCAACTCTTCGACTTTGAATGCTACATAAGCCCTTTCTGCCGGCACAGAGATTGCTGCACATTGCTGGTGAATGCCCCTTCTACCCCACTGCACTGAGCGATGCTGACTCCCACAAGTGACCTCCATCTGGGACACACTGCAACCTGTATAGACCTTGTTATTTTGATGTTCCAAGTTTACATACAACAGTACTACTTCAAACTTAGGCATTAGAGCACGAAAGGTTACTTGAAGCCACTAGATTAAGTACCAGCACAAACATCATTAATATATGATGGACAAGGTGGGGGCTAGCATAGTTGATGTAAAGCTTAGTCCTGTTTCTTAATTATGTGCAATTATAGTCAGGGGCATTGGTATGCACATGTTGTGCTTAGTGCTTATCGAGATAAAGATGTTCTGTGTGCTTGAAGCATGAAGATGTAACTCTGCTAGTCGCCGTTGACATCTGAAGCTGTAGAATAAACGTGGCTGGTCTGAAGGGGTTGTAGGCGACTTGCTGTGTATACACTGCTCTTTTCACCTCTTGCATATATATGCGGCCGGCCCGGTCTGTGTTGTAGGTGGCATGCTGTGTACAACAAAGACTGTTTTGGTGATAATAATCAGTTAAAAAAGATTGGTTGTAAAAAAAAAAAGAAACAGATCGCCTTCGACAAACAGCAGACAGATTGTTCAAAATGGCCAAGGGAAAAGTTGTTGAGTTGCCTGGTCCGCCACTCGCATACCTATTCATTCCAAAAGGCATTCTGGCTTAGGAGAACAAAATTCCAAATTTTATGTTGATCAAAAAATATTTTTCGAATGAAGGATTTCTACACTAGTTGCTGATACTTAGCAGGGTACAATAAATGATTGATGAGTTTTCTAAGATTTAAAGTAACGAATCTTTAGCGGTTTTTACGTGCTTCCTCTTTTATGACTAAGGAGCCTAAAAGTGCCTGGTGAGATTTATTTTAAGCCTGTCAGAAATTGGTCTGTTTGAACAAATGAGCCCAATCACATAATCTCAGACAGAGTTAGAGCCTTTGTCTTCTAGAAAGAGAAATTTTCTTGAGCCCATGTGTGTGCCTTTTTTGCTCAGGGCATTCAGGAGCTGGTCATCCTAAGCAGAAAATAATGCCTGAGCCTGCATCTCTCTCCATAGGGTAAAATCTGCTGAGGAGGGACATGAAAGAGTGGAAGGCGTGGAGGAGTGATACAACTTTAGGAGGGAACCGTGCAGGGTGAAGGATGGCGTAGAGAAGGTGGTGATGCAGGGAACAGAGCTAACATCCAGGTAGGTAGAACTTGCATGGGAGTAAACTCAAGAGAACTCAAAATGTTGCACAGGGGACAGAGACTCCGAGCTATCCAGCCCTTCACCAATTAGAAATGTTTCTGGCTAACACAATGGGCCTCAAGATATGTCATTTTATTTAATTTGTTTTGTTTTGTTAGCCTTTCAATTCGTGAAGTAGACTGCAAAGTTTAACAAACATTGTGTGAAGTTGCCTTTGTGGAACTGTGCACACTACTCTGGGTATGTGTGTCTTCCAGTGGCAGAGAGTCTGTCTTTATCTGGAGCGCCATACTGTTAGCAGTATTTTTAGGTCTCGCTGAGATCAGCGCATGCGCTGGCTCGGAGAGACATTTTGGAGGTGAGTTTTCAAAGTGCTGCTGGCTGGCCTAGCGCTTGCGTTCACACGAGCGTGCACGCGTGAACCGCTAGCCTTCAGCAGCACTTTGAAAACTCGTGCTTTAGCACGTCATCGCGATCACTTTCGCTTTTTAGAGCGATCGCAATCACTTTCGCTTTTACGACCGCGTGGCGTTACTTTTACTGCCGCGCGGCCAATGCTTGTTTTAGCGTGCCTGGCCGATTTTTTATTCAAATTCATCCCTGCAGTAAAGCAGTCCGTAATGGTGCTATTATCCCTCTCCTCCCAAGAAGCAAATGTCCAATCCCCCACTTTCCCACGGTGAAAAGGGGCATTCAGCTAGCTCTGCAGTGCAAAGTGTGGGCTGTGTTTTATTTGTGCAGGGGCATGCCGATGTTTAAATTTTTTAGAAGTTGGACTGAGCATCAGCACTCCATCTTCCTATACAACCTATTTTTTTAAATGTGCTCAAACCTGGGGCTTTGGGTTAAAAAATAAAAGAGTCTTTTTCGAATGAACCTGGCAAATGGAGCCCAGTGTTGAGATGACGTCAGTCGATAGGCAGTGGAAGTCGAAAAGCACAGCCCGCCCGCATCCAACTACACAAGACACAGCAATGATGTGAAAAGAATATTTTTTAAGTCGTAATAACACCAATGACTATTAATTATACCTATACTGCACTCTCCAACTGTAGAGTATGACTCCTTTAGGAATAATATTAATTACTGGCATTTCTTCATCTCCCTATCATATTAAATGCCACTGCTTCTCCTCTGGGTACGCCGTGCGTCATAGGCAAGAGTCATTTCATCACCTTGTATAAAATGATTGCATTACAACTCTATTTACAGATAATATAATTTTTTTCATTATTTCTCCCCAGGCCCCAGTATTGCTGACCATTTTTCACTTTATGGCTAAAAAACCCTTGGCACCCTTTCTCCACTGCATAATGACTGCCATCCTTCCACCTCATGGCGCACATCTATTGGCACTCCTTAGCCTCATGCCACTTTAATATTAATTGGCCAGCTTCCTTTCATAGCACAGAATTATTAGCATTCGTTCACCTCGTTGCAAAAATACTGCTATCATTTCACCCCATGGCACAATTACAGCCAACCTTTCAGTTAGTGGCGTAGGGCTTAATTTGTGCCGGTGTTCAGTACCAGTACTTCATTGTTAACACTGGCACTTACTTCTTTTTTTTTTTGCTGATCTCTTATTTTAGTATGAAGTACATCAGTTTAGCATATCAATGCATATTTAAATATAATTCCAGCACGTCCAGGCCATTCTTACTGCTTTTGGTGGCCTGGAATGGTCCAAAGTGTCACATTTATAGAGGTGTGACGCTTAGTTGGCTGCATTTATAGTAATCGGCCATGTGGATGCAATGGCAGTTCGAGTCGGTATTGCTGTCTGCAATGGCCTCCTACCTTGGGTCCTGGCACTTTTTTATTTACAAATGAAGCAGTACATGGTCATTGGCACTTTCTCACTTAGGGATGCATAAATATTGCCACCAAATTACAGAACTGCTCCCCAGGGTACCGAAACAAACACGAGTTCTGTTCACTGACATGAATGTAGTTAATACTGTCCTTTACTGACCAGTGCTGAATTTGAGACGATGGTTTCCAGTGCTTAGCACCGGCACTTATTTGCCAACACAATGTCTTATGACAGTCTGCCACATGGTGGCGCTGTTTGTGCTTTTTAGAGATGAGCAGACAGTTGCTATTAATTCAATAAACATTGTATGACTAATACCGACCACCCAAGGTATTCTTATAGCTTTCGGAGCCTGGAATAGTCTGAAGTGCCACCCTTAAAGGAGTGTGATGTTCGTAGTTTGTACTGCCACCGGCAGCGTTGGCTGGGGCAATGGGTGGTGCAAGCTGCTGAGGCAAGTAAGCGCTGTGAATCCTTCCACCCCTCTTTTTACCACCGATGCTTTCCTCTGAAAGCCAAACTCCCTCTATAGCACCAAGTTTACTTAGGAAAACACAAAGGTGCTGGATGGAACGCTTCAAAGGTCTCAGCTATGGACAGTCGCTTGGGCCGGATTCCAGGCCGCTGCTTTAGTCTCACTGTGCCATGTCAGACAGTGACCAGCCATACACAAATCAGCCACAGTCCTTCTTCAATAGGAACAGTCCAGTCAAACCTCGAGAACAGTCACCCCCTGTATCTTACCAGAATAGTGTACTCTAACCACAAACTGTGCCACTGGAATTATGTGGCAATGTACGACCAAATTATGCACCAGGGTGGACTTCATTATTCCGCAAGAAGAGGCAAATTACGCAGCATAATGCAGCACATTGGGTAGCAGTATTATTTCACTATTTCTTAATTTTACCGCACATGAATACGCTCTGGAACACCATAGTTTTTACCTCGGTTCCAGGTTAACAACTGCCTAAAGCAATTAGTAGCTGAAAGATCACCAGATGGTGCATTATATGGCAGGTGTGTTAAATACATAACTTTGCAGAAAATGCTGTGGCTGCAGAAGCACCTAATCCCAATGCACTGATTATATCACTAAACTATTCTTGATAATTTTCAAATAATTACTTTTAATTATGCCTTTGGGGGTGTGAGCTCTTCATAGAGGGCTTCCTTGATACAGGGTGAATATTATCCTAAACCTAAATATGTAATTCATGGCTTGTATGTGAATAATGTACAAGCGTTCGTTTAAGAATGGCCAATGCTGTTCCTTCGGACATGAAGCCGTTTCAGGCTATCAGGGTGACGGTAACCACTGAAAATGTAAGCAATTTCCATTTAGTACAAGTTGTTTGTAAAATGCATCCCGGGCACATGTGGTAAAAACCTAGACTGGCTGCAACATTCTGGTCAACTTTTATTGTTCTTGGTGTAAATAGATGTACAATGATATCTACTCGTAAACCAGTATATTTCCACGTAAAACAGTGAGTGGCTAACTTCCATGTGTGATGTTAACGGAATCCTTGATTTTAATTGTTAATTGTTCTAATGACTGCTATGTAAACTGTAAAGGTGTTGTCTAGTACTGTGATCACAGCGGTCATTTTGAGTCACTCTCGTTGCTGTGAAAAGTCGTAGCCGTAGCACCACATGCCTGATTTGTTTACAGGGCTTTGGACATGGTGTTTAGTGGATAACTAGGTAGTTTGTTGTCAGCTCCAAAGAAGATAATCACCCGGGGCCTTTGTAGCTGAAAAATGTTTCTCGTAAGCAGTGCTGGAAATGAAAAAAAGCAGCTACTCACTATGCCACAGGAGCTGCTTGCTACTGAGACGGTGCCTCTTCCTTTTAAAAGTATTCCATCAGTGCTGGTACTCAGTTAAAAGAAGTGGAAGTGCTCAGTGTCTGATGGGAAATGTCCACTTAAAGCACTGGCTGATCGGTCCTGCTGCCTGTACCTACATTCAGGTCTATGATACTGCTAATTACGTCTGGCTAGAAAGTATACTAGAGGCTGGTGTCTGCAGATGGGAATGTTTTAGCCCACAAGGCAGTACTTAACTTGAGCTGGTGTATTCTTGTGCTTGGCACTGGCACGTATGCCAGTCTGTCACATGTTGGCGCTATTTGTTTAATTTAGAGATGAGCACAGCAACAGTTGTTTATTCATTCAATACAAATTAAAAGTGGCTACTACCGGCTATACAAGCCATTTTAATAGCTTTAGGGCCCTGGAATAGTCTGAATTGTCACACTTGTAGGAGTGTGATGGTTAGTAGTTTGGTTGATACTGTCATTGGCAGCGCTGGAAGGGGTAAAGGGTGGTGCAAGCTGCAGTGGTCTCCTGATGGGAGCCCTGGCACATATTTTGTTACAGGTTAAGCCCTGGAACAAGGCATTGAGTGCCTGTGGCCTCCATGTTGGATTGTGTGTAGTAGTGTTGCAGCACAACCGCCGAATAATAATATTTATTTAAAAAAGAGTTCAGTCAAATTAATTCGCAAATTTCTGACAACCTCTTCCATTGAGAAATACGTTGGTAAAACTTTACTCCTCATTCTGTCCGCAGCAATCCACACTGATATTTTCTCTGTGCTACCTTCACCCTACCGTAAAAATACTCCGTTATTGAATAATTTTAATTCGAACTGGACCTGTAGCTGTTGGCATGTCGGCTGATTAGACTCAAAATCTTGCACAACATAAGTTGCAGACCTCTTCAAACCATGCCAATGATTTACTCGTTCGTGCAAAAAAATAAAACTTCACTTCCGGTGCACACCACAGCCTATCCTGGCTAGCGAAGTGTGCACGCCTGGCCCATATGGTTGTTATATACACATGTGAGGGCTGTGCATTTCATGCATTCGGTCTAGTGCACATAACTGCCCAATGGCACAGTATTTAAGTTCAGTGCTTAGTATCTCTTGAAAATCACCCCAGCTCGCAGTAACCTCTATAATTTCATAACTCTGATCTTGTGCAGTGTGAATGTGACTCAGGCCTGGCATGAAACAGCATTTGGTAACACATTTTGGCAGCTGAATGGATCTGCGATAGTAAATGCACATAGTGTAACCTTCCCTTGTTTGTTTCACTGGTTACACCGAGGCCTCAGTTAATATTCACGATTATACAAAAGCATTCCCCTGCCCCCCCCCATGAGAAATGGAGAATTGCTACCGAAATTTAATAATACCCAATTCACAAGACAGCCTTTGTTGTTCCAATAGTATAGCAGCAATATGACACACTGAAGCGTGTCGTGATGGATTACTCTTTCGATTTATATTATGTGGGTTGCATTTATGTTACGTTCTCTACACCCACTGGCCTGGATTTAGACCCTCGATGCTATTGACACAAAATCATCCTTGCACCAACAAAGACTTATTCGTTTTCCATTATTACAAAATTGTACCGAATTCTTCTGGAAGGGATGGGATATTGGTTGGGCAGAACTGAACTTGCTTTGTCTTTGCCATTGTCACAACCAAAAAATCAGGATCTTTTCAATTGTCTTTACCAGGTGCCCTTCAACACAACCCAAGGTTTCTTTCCTTTTCTGTAGGCTATTCATTTTCTAGGTACACCGCCGTTGGCCCAGTAAGTTGGCCAATTCCAGATGAACTTCCAAAAGTCCATGGATCACATGCATGCTCTCTTCCTGTTAGACTCCCACTGAAACAATCATATCAACATCACTTCGTTCCTGGTCCAGGTGTTTCTCTGGATGAAAAAGGGCTTCCTTACCATGAACGGTGCGAAAAACGGGGTGCTGGTTATGTGGGAGTCTGTCCCCTCCCCACCATCATCAGGTGGTCTGAAGAAAATGAAACCTCTCCGGCAACCTTAAAAGCCAATAATCTAGGACTGATTTTCGTCTCTAAACTGTTATTTCCCTCTCTAGTCAACAAGTTTTCAAGGATTTTAAGCTCCAGCTCCCCTTCATTGCAGTATATTTCCACTCCTCCAAATCGTCCATATGATAGAGCTGACAAGAGTCTGGATCATGGTACTCCTAGACTACTGCATCACAAGTTACAAGCTTCTCCAGGAAGCTCCTTGCCAGACTACAAAAGGTGGCACCATATCCTGAAATCTCACCCACGACTTCCAGTAGAACCCAGGATCACATTCAGGGTTCAATGCATCACCCATAAAGTCCATTAGGGCAAAGGCCCAGAATATATGCAGCTTATGGCTCCATACTAGACCACAGCTAGAAACCTTTGATCACTGTCTGCCACTTGCTTTGTCAACAATTATTCAAGAGGATGAAACACTTTGGCAGGTACCTGGCTGCTCAGGGCAATGTACCATGGGACGAACTCAACTCTGCCTTGAGGTCTAAATCCAATCACCTACAATTCAGAAAACTCCTTATGATTGAACTAGTAAACAACACTTCTAATGGGACTTCACATAATCAGGGTTTGCGGTGTCTGACACAAGCTGCAATTGTACAGTTAGACTTGATCACACTGCATATTATCGTGCTTAGCAACCAGAAGTAATTGTAATGTAACATGGAGCACTGCGGCAAATTCGCAAATGAATACATTTTATAGAAATTTATAACCTTGGTAAGGTAATGAAGTCTCTAAGCAGAGTGGTAATGCTCTTCATAGTAGGTTGTGACTGGTTGTTAAGCTGTTGTAAAGTGGCATATAAAGGAAATGTTTTAGCATAGTGATATGAGGTATTGATAAAGCGCACTGTCACTCATTACGGCGCATCCTGGTGCTAGCCCAGCAACAAACACAGTAAACCATCACTTAACACACAAGACTATAGTATGAAGAACCAAGGAGAACACGCATTGGCATAGACAATAGGTCTCGCCTTTGGGACCTTATAAGTGTTTAGCTATGCAACAGTTGATGTTGTTGCCCCAAGGATATTGTGCTGCATAACTAAATACTTATAAGATCCCAAAGGCGAGACCTATTGGCTATGCCAATGCTTGTTCTACATATGTGCTGTAGTAGGAACTACCGTACTTTAACATTCAGCATCCAAAGTAAACAGTGAGACAATAGAATCCAAGCCATTGGTCACATTGAAAGCAGCAGCAGGTTTCACTTCATTGCTCCCGAAAGTTTCCTGCATCCGGAAATCAATTGTCATGTTCCTGCTTATCCTATTGTTCTGTTTTGTAACTGGAACTGTGCTCTACATTGAGATTCTGGATTTACCTGCTACTTTGACAATTTCCCTGTGACTCATGTGGTATTGCACCTACTTAGTACCTCCCCCTCCTTCTTTGTACTTGGTATTGAATTTTTGTTACTTATATTTTTGTGTACCTTTGAATTCTGGATCATGACTCTATTTTATAATTCCCTTATTCGCTTATTATAAAAGTGAACTATAACGCACACCTTCTGGCTTTAAATTTCTTATTAAATATTTTCAGAGCTTAATTCACAGGACCATTCTGCCTGAGCAATTTACCAAAGTCTTAGATCACATGCATTGCACTGCTATGCCACAAGTACAACTTATTCTTATTCTTGTATTTAATTTATTATCTTGATTTGCAATGTGAGATCATCTAGTAATCAACATTCTCCATTACCTAGCTGGAGAAGCCCTGCTTTGACGTGCTCTTACCTGGTTGGGAATTTGTCAGGGAGGAAGATTTGTAATCAGCCTCGGTGAATCCTCGAGGTCCATGATATTTTATCCACCCACAGAGACAGTAAAAACAATCCCATAACTAAAAGAGATATCAAACCTTAGAAAATGTTATTGGCACTGCCCTTGCCAATTTAATAAGGATAAAAAAACACTGCTTTTGGACGTTGGTGCAGTTGGATGTCATAACTGCATTTCCTATGGGACCAATTCTATTAGTAGGCTCAGCAGCATATATACTCTTCCCCCATTTTCAATTAATACGTTTAACGGGATAAAGTTTCTTCATAAACAAATCAGCCAAATTGTCTTATTGCAGAAGTGCCAGTTAACAAATTCCCATAAGAGAAAAATCTTACCTGTGTGTATTGACCAATTACAGGTATGATAGCGTGATGACGAGGAGTGAATTGCACATTAGAAGTTGACTGAGGGCAAAGCTACTCTCAACTACCTTCCCCAAAGTTAGAAAATTAATATACCAATGCAAAACAAGGAAATGGCGCCTAAGCACTTATAGATGGATGGATACACAGATGGATCGATGGTCACAATATGTTTGAATGGGCTGCCAGGTCCTGTATGAGTTTTCAGTGATGGCGTTTTAGATTTTTAACCAAAGATATGAGCCCTTGTCAATTAGGAACTCATTATATCTGTGTTGATTATTTACACGCGTTTTGCTATTCTACATTTTTGTACATTATAAAATAACATTATTGCATACTCAGAAAGGTGCTGATAAACTTATTTTGAAAACTGAATTTTGTGATTAAAAGTTAAATATATCTTTGTGAGGCAGATTTGACCAGCGATTGCAAGTAGGGTTCCATCACTGATTACGATGGCAAATAATCTAGATGAAGGCAAGATCAGTGCTTAATTTGAGCTGGTGGTTGCTGGTGGGGTCAATTGGCACATATTATTCCTCAATAGGCATTGATTGAGAGCAAGAGACTGAAAAAAACACAGAGGAAAGAAGGAGGAAGAGAAAGATGGAATACAACACCACAATCTGAGAAAGCAGGTACATGTTAGATAGAGAGAGAGAGAGAAAGGGTAAGGGAGTGTCGGATAGTGGGTTAGAGAGTCATGAGGAGGATAACAGAGTAGGTAGTGGGCAAACCAACATTTAATCGCACCAGCCGTGGGTAGTTAAGAAGAGATTCAGGCATCAGCACTCTTCTTTTACAGCTAAGCACTGGGCAAAATAGATTTGTTTTCAGTATCCTAATACTCAACTGTAGCAAAGTGTAGGAAAGCCACATTTTGTTTTTAGTCATCCCTAATTTTCGCCTTTCCCCTATTTCTGCTGATATTAGAACTCTGTGCACTGTGATATTGCTATTCATTGCAGCAGTGTGTGCTCTGGGCCCAAAATTGTACTGGTCAAGTTAGTATCATTCAAGTGGTCTTTTCAACTTTCCTGTAAGACCATGAGAGATGGTGCAGAAAATGGCCTGCCTGTGTTGTCTAGGGCTGAGAGCAGGGTGTCATCTTGCAGCTTACCCCCATCGGAGCTAGAGGCCTGTTAGCTGGAGCTAGAGAACAGGAAGACTAATTTTGAAATTGGAATAGACCAATCCTGCCCCAGAGAACAAAAAGGATGTTTGGTCTGCAGAGAAGAAAAAGACAGGGACTGCCATAGCTGCTGAGGAGAAAAAGACAGCCCGAACTCTTGAGAAAAGGCAGTGGCTGCATTGGCTGCTGAGGAGAGAAATACATCCCCTGCTTTTGTCGAATTGAGGCCAACAGCTGAGGAGTAGATGGTACCTGGAGCATTGTCTGCCAAGGAGAAGTGGGCGGCAGCAGTCTTATCAATGGAGGAGAAAAAGTTGTCCTTGGAGATGTTGAAGGCCATACCGGCTTATGAGGGGTATCAACAAAAGATGGACTTGTGGTCCAAGAAATCATTGAAGAAATGAGGATGATTAAAGTGGTCCCTAGGCACCCAGGAAAGGCCACTCAATGCTTAACGTTCCTAAAGGTCTGGTGCCTAGGTATGTGGCTGGAGATTACACGTATAAGTGGTTTCCCACATCTGATGTCACTTTGTGAATACATTGATAAGATAGGGAGTGTTTAGAGGGTAGCTTGTGGAAGTATATATCTGTCCAGTGAAGGAGCACCCGATTAAACCTGGAGGAGTCCCAGCAAGGACAGTTTCAACTCATGAAGACTTCCCTCATTTGCAAGTGTGGCCTCACTTCCGAAATGTATCATGGGAAGTTTAGGGACATGCCAAAGAAGTCACAGTGATCTTGTGAAGATTCTGTGTGTAATTGAAGGCACTGGGAGGTTGGCTGAAGGGCAACTAAGTAACTAAGTATAATGGGCTTTATAAATGGTTTATGTAAGAACAAATTTGAGTCATTGGTTTACAAAGTTGCACCACCACCTGAGTGATTCCAAGATCACTGATCCCAGGGCGCTTGGGATAAATGATGAGATTTGGCTCAACACTAGATTGTCCAAGAAGGTGTGGAGGGTGAGCACTAGAAAGGTGGGTCAGGCCTGAGTAGATGACTGCAACTGAAAACTCCTTAGGACTCCAAACTAGTTCTAAGCCAATTTGGAGAAACATAAAGGCAGGAATAAAAAAGCCCTGCTTAGGGTGGAGTAAGATGCATGACCAGAGGAAGGCGGCTGTATGTCTGCGCTTGCAAAATTGCATCGTTGGCAGTGAATTGCCACAGGTGAGAAGGGTACCAATAAGTGAGAACATCGAGGTTGCCCCATCATAGGTTTCAAAGATACCTGCCCTAAGGCAAGGGTACGGGGCTCCAAGAGGAAGGTAAGGGATAGAAGTTGGGTATCTACTGTAGTAGGAAGACCATAGGGTGAAAGGTGACAAGCTGCTCTGACAGGTGATTACCCAACGATTGGTGCTGGTGAGTCCTTTTCAGTCCTGGAGGTAAAGCCTGAGCCTTCCATGAGACAGTAGCAATGAGACCCAGAAAAGACAGATCCCTGCATGGAGCAGATAAAGTGTGTCATCCTTGATGTGTCCAGTTTGTCCACACTAGAAGTCCTAGACTGTGTGGCAAATGTTCCAGCCTCACTGTACAGACCCTGAGTTGATGGTCAATTCTCAGGATGTCACCCTTGAGTGGGTAGAAGTGTGAGTGTTAGGATGGTGTATGCAACTTGATTCTGTAGCTAACCGCCCTCAGCCTGTGAGTCCTTACATCTCACTGGAGCTGTGAGGCATGATGATCTCAATCCATTCTTAAACAAATGCAGAGAATTATGTAAAGCTCCTAGCAAACTGTATCCAGTCTGCCTAGACCACCAGATATGTATGAGGGCTTTAGTGTGGCTAGTTTGATTCTAGGGCAGGCGTCCGCCCAGATGTATGCCCACAGTACACTGTCCAATCTCTAGAAAACAGATCTGGGGATAATGCAAAGTAGTCCTTTGAACATTTACAAACACAAATGGACTAAACAATTAGGCTCCCCACTTCTATACCTCACACTAGAAGCCCTTCCTACACCCACCCCCTTCCCGCTCCACCGGACTGCAGCAAATAGAGAAGTCCCTCCACCCACACCGGACTTCATGGAATGGCTCATCGAGCTTGCACCAGCAAGGCTAGGGGTTCTCCCCCACCTTCCACCCCCACCTGGCTCACCCATCATGACATACATTTTGGGATCTTCCTCCGACTGTTGAGACCTAACTAGCTGACCGGTGCCCGGTGGAGCTACCTGTTAGCTAAAGAGGAGATGGGTTGTGGACTTCCCCCTCGGCCGTCACCTACCCAGCCGGACTTTGGGCAGACTTTCCTTCGTCTCTCCGTCGTATTCTACCCCTACCCTTTTACCCTTCCCCCTACTCTTCTATGCTCCATTTATCTTGTCTTCCTATGCTCTTTAAATGTTTTACTGGTAACTTATGTAGTCTGTTAACTGATGTAATTTGGAACTTTGTGGTACCTCATGTAAAGCGATCTGATACCTTTGGGTCTAGCCAGCGCTATATAAAACTCATTAAATAAATAAATACATAAAAACGAAGGGATAATCTTCATCTCAATAGCAGTTATTCTCCTTCATATTGACAGATGAGCCACTTCAAAAATGTTACAGACTCTTGGATTCCTTCTATTGGGGAGCCAAGGTTGTGTCTGATGTATTAGTCCTGGTCGTATACCACTCTGATCACAACCTACCTAAGTTCCATAGTTTACCATTCGCATGCCCATGTTGGGAAACAATGGCCTTGCACGCTCATGCTCCAGCTCCCAATTGGAACAGTTGAGATTTAGCCCAGTTTGTAAGCATCCATGACTACTCCATTCCCCTAACTCTTTTAGTGTCTCCAGGATGTGTTGGGCTGATTTGTTAGGCTCTGTCAGGAATATCAATATATTGTCTACATTTTACAAGACAGCATGTACTTTTGTCTACACTATAACCTCCCATCTCTCCATACATTGCCAGTAGCATGCCCATCCATGGTACCACCAGAAACAGAATACATATTGAATTATCAGTGGTATCACTTATGGAAGCCTCTTTGTGGCTCCCTCCTATTTGAAATCAGTTTCCTCGTACAATACCTCTCCATTGGTTTTGCATACAAGGTTTTAATCCCTTGTATAGCATTGGGCCCTAGGTTAAGTCTTTCAAGTCCCATCCTACAGATCGAATGCCTTCCCTATATCCAGAGGAGGCCACTGCATACTCACTATTAGCATCACACAGGGAGAGCTTAGCATGTGCCAACGTTCTTAGATTATGTATGGTATATGTATGGTACTACACTTTGGAATTAACTCGTCGGTTGGATCAGATTATTACTGAACGTAACCAATTAACCACTACCTTCCGCAGGATTTTGGTGTCCAATGGCGACAGCAGTCTGTACAGCTCAAAGTCATTGAGGTCTTCCTCTGGTTTAAGTACCCCAACAATTTTACAAGCAGGGTCTCTTTCTTGGACTGAGGAAATCAGGCCTTTTTAGCCAAACATTGCCCACCTCTGGCCCTTTCTTCATTAACAATTTGAATCCATCCATCTAGTGAAGCTCAGTGAAGAGTCTATCCAGCACAGACGTTTCGTGTATTTTCATGAGGTTCAATTTAATCACTAACTGATCTGTAGAGTTTAGGGAAACCAACTGCTCTCTTTGATCTGCCTACAGCTGTTTCAGCATCACCCCTGCTAAGTACTTTCTCACCGTTCATGTGTCAGTGGGTACACATATGGAAAACTGTGTAGATACATATCTGCAAAAAAAAACATTCACTTCATTTTGTTTGGAGCTTCCCCTCTGGATCTGCAACGCAGTGGCTAGCTTTACCTGTCCAAAAGTCAGGCTAGTATGTTCCCCCGTTTCTCCACCTCCCAATACAGCTTTTGCCTCTAAGAAGTGTGCAAGAAATGATCCTGGGATACCTAAACAGCTCCTCATGTTTGCTTTTGCCACATGCTATACGTTTCCCTTAACTCCAGTTTCTAATTCTGTGAACTGCCCTTTCAGGTTCTCCACGTCAGCCTGCAAATCCTTTTTCACTCCATTGAGTTTCCCCAAGCATAACCCTCTCCTCGCTAACTTCGTAGTGCCCAAATGTAATGACCAGCAGGTGGTAGACCCTTAATATTTCTGCCACCAAGCAGCTTACTACCTATGTCTTGATAGAAATGTGGGTCTTATAGGGTCTCTGCTTTCAATTGCCAAGTCAGCATTTAGGGCCTTATTTGTTGCCATGACTATAATAAGCAGTGTATACCCACGAGTATCCGAGACCCATCAAGTCCTGCTTCGATATTGCTAGCTATCTCTTGAAGTTTAATGACCATGACTCTCATCTCATACATGTTGCTCATGAGAGTCTCAAACACAGTTTCATTTCATTTGGACTTTTCTGACACGTTTCTCAGGTCAGCTCTAATAAGGGTAATTTGCATTGAAATTGTATCATTTATGTTTTCAATGACTGTGCATGAGTCAGCAATTGTCACCATGATATCAGCTGAGGGATCTTTGTGACTTACTACTCATTGTGTCCATGACATCCCTGCATTTTTATCGCCCCTTCATCCTGTGATGTATTGCAGAATCTTACTGGCCTGGTTCAGCCTAGCTGCATTTTCTTTCATCATTTCTTTGTGGTTTCCTGTAAGTGGCCAAGTGCAACACTGATGTCACACCAGACCAAAGAGCTTGGAAAAGTCTGCCACAACTTTCCAGCTAGCACTGGGCAATCTTACCAGGTCAAGAACTCATAGACCTAGGTTCAGGATGTCTCTTCTGAGCATTAGTTTTCATGTAGTGAGTAGGGGTGGGCGGAATTTGCGTAATCGCGTTACGCAAATCTCCGTGAAACGGTAAAAAATCTCTGCAAACATGCAGAAATTCCGCGAACACGCGGAATTGCTTGTTCGCGATGCTTTTTTCCTGTTCACGGTTGCTGTTTGTGTGCTCGGGGAGAAATATCTCGCGAACACGCATTTGAGAACGCGAACAAGAAAAAATTTCGCGAAGTCGCGGAAACCAGAATTTTGGGCAATTTCGCTTTCTCCGCGGAACGCGAAATTACCGAAATTCCGCAAATTCCGCGAGCGGAACGGAATTTGCTGCCCAGGCCTAGTAGTGAGTCATGGGGGTAGGTATTCCCTATCCTTTCCATTGTTGGGGATCACTGTTTACCCACATCGCATCTCATGGCCGGATAGTTTGCCTTAACATCCTACAGGTTATTGAGGTGTCATCTCAGAGGCCCTGCTGTCTAGGGCAAGCTGCTTGCACATTTTGCTTTAGCCTATATTAGTTCATGGTGCCAATTCTTCCAGTCTTCTCTTGATCCTCGCGAGTGCTGTTGTTATGATTATTATTTTGTAGGTGGGACCCTCTTTGCTCAGGCTACAATTTTTTCATTCTGGTTCCAGTCTAGCAGTACATACTTTGTATGCTTCATATTTGCTGCATGGAGCATGAGCTAATCTTCATGGGTAAATGCTCCAAAAGCATGGGGAATGTCTAGGCCACTGCATCACCCTGCCATATCAGCCCACGTCCACCACCCAGCATTGACATTTCAGCCTCTGGGGCATGGGGCACTGGTCGAATTTCTCTCCTCAGGAGAGACCTCTTGCATCTTACAGTCGGCTGTCTTTGGTTGGCACCAAAGGCATGCTGCACACCACACATCATCACTTCCATGCTTCAATGGCAGCTTAGTGTGCATGCTAATCTCACCAGCACCCGGTGGTACCCATGTTGGTCACAGAATCTGCTCCAAAGGAGGCCATTGTTTACACTCCACTGGATCCAATGTCTTTGGAGCAAGCCCCATGCTCTGCAATAGCCATGCCAGGGGAAGGGGAATAAGCTGTTCTAATTGGCTCTTTGCCCGCACTGCTATAGCTGATAGCAGGCCTTAGTCTGTAGAATCATTTCCTAGTAACTCATTTGTTGTGACTGGACACATGGCACACAGTGCCACTGGAATTTCTCCCAGATGTTGGTGGTTGGACTGAGAAGCACAATTTCACAACCTGTTAGCCATCTTGCTCAGGCAACACCACAATATAATTAGATTTCTGATTCTTTTAGTGGAAAGTTAACTTAACAAATATGTACTCTGGCTGCCAGAAGAGGAAATGGCTTACAACCAGTTCTGCCGCTCATCACACTTCAAGGGCCAATACACGTTCATGGTTTGACATAATGATTATGGCTGCCAGAGGACAATAGCCTGGCCTCTGCTTCTGAAGGGTAGGCATGTTGTCAAGAACTGGCAACTGAAGAGGTAGTAACCATTTGGGAGAATGCAGGCTAGCTTGTAGAACAAAGAAAGTCTTGCTCTATTCCTTTTGACTTTTTGATTCCATATTGGGCTTATAGGATCTTGGCCCATTCACACTCCCAGCCCCCGCAGATCCTTTAGCAACAACCCCAGCATGAGGCAGAACCAGTTCCGACTCTAATAGAGAGGATATGAGGTCCTCCAACTAAGGGAGTCACTAGGGAGGCACGTGGAGCTCCTCAAGAGGGAAGGATAGTCAGCTATCTTGAATGTATGGCTTCTGGTAGTTTTTACAATAAAGCGAAAAGGAGGTGGGCATAGGA
This sequence comes from Triturus cristatus, assembly GCF_964204655.1. NCBI lineage: Eukaryota > Metazoa > Chordata > Amphibia > Caudata > Salamandridae > Triturus > Triturus cristatus. The sequence goes on from NC_140594.1 coordinate 464,646,845, forward strand.
TGAGAAAAAGAAAGTAATCAGGATCAGAAGGGAAAAATATCTAATTACTAGCTAGTGCACAGGTTTGACTACCACCTTACCACCAACTCATCCGAACATTACTGGACCTGGGAAGAACTGTTCACAAGTAGAAGGCCCTGCTAGAAGAAAGAAGATTCCTGGATTCAGCCTGAACCAAAGGACTGGAACTGCTCTCCCTAGGTCAGGTGCCTGCTTCAGGGAAACAAACAGCAAAAGGATTTCTAACTCCTTCAAGGCCCAGCTGACAGCAAAAGACCCAATCAATCAATCAGGGATTCTTTTAAGTGCGCTACTCACCCGTGAGGGTCTCAAAGCACTGGTGGGGGGCAGCTCCGGTCAGGTGAAGAGCCAGGTCTTGAGGGTCTTCCTAAAGATGTGCAGGGTGGGTGCGCGTTTGATGTCGATCAGGAGCTCATTCCAGTTATTGGCTTAGATGTAGGAGAATGTTCTGCCACCTGTTCTTGCTCTTTGGATGCACGGGGGTTCGGCGAGGGTGAGTTTGGGTACTTGGAAGGAGATTCTGTCATTGAGATATTGGGGATTGGTGTTATGGAGGCATTTGTAGGCATGGGTGAGTGGACTCTTAAAGGAGTGTGTGATGGAGAACTAATGACTGGAGCCTGCCCTAAGGAACTGTGGGGACTATCAAACAAGAGTGGCTGCTCCCATTTACACCAAACAAAATATCTGGTGTTTTACATTTATTTTTTCTAAAAGTTCCTTAACTAACTTTCTCAGCAGAAGAAATGTGGGACTTAAAATAATTTGACATACGAATGACTGGAACAAGGTGCTCAGGTGTTCACAGGAATGTAGCACTTGCCAATTGTTATTATTTAATAGAGCTTCACTTTTTCTAGAGCTTCACTTTTTCTAAGCACTTGGGGCCATATGTAGGAAGGCAAATTGCGATCGCAAATGCTGAAATTCGCCGAATTTCGGCGTTTGCGATCGCAATTTGGGCAGTGTGCTATGTAGCACACAAACCCACACGCAAAATAAGGAATCGCAAAATTTGCGATTCCTTATTTTGCTAATGCATTTAAGGAATCCCAAATTGCGATTCCTTAAATGCAATGTAGGAAGCACCCAAGTTGTGCAATTTTGGCTTAAGGAATCGTATATTACCACCAACCTCAGGTTGGTGGTAATTTGCGATTTCCTTGAAAAATGCACTTTTTTGCATTTTTCAAAGTGCCATGTGGCGCACATACATGCCCTTAGCGCATGTATGTGCGCCACATGTGCACACATGTTTATTTCAGGGGTGCAAAAGGGTGTCCTATTGACACCCTTGCAACCTTGAAATTGCATTCTCAATTTGCGATTCTCTAATTGAGAATCGCAAATTGAGAATGTCTTCCTATTCATTCCTATGGGCCTTCTAGCCCATAGGAATGAATGGCAAGGTATTCCTTATTTGTGAATCTCAATTTGGGATTCGCAAATAAGGAATAGGTGGGAATCGCAAAATATTTTGCTAATCCTACCTACATTCCGTTTTGCAATTCTCTAATTGCGATTGCCTAAAAATTGCAATTAGAGAATCGCAAAACACGTTGTACCTACATATGGCCCCTAGTGTCTTCCAATTTGTTTAAAAGGACATCTTCTGTTACTCTTATCCAATTTAATTATTTTGGTGTCCTTTTCTCATTCTTCTGTCTTTGCTTATACTATAATAGTTGGGTAATTTTATTCTTTTGTTTCTGAGATTAAAATTGTTGGAACTGCTTGAATGTAACAGAGTTTTCTAGGAAATTGCAAGCTGTTTATGCCATAGCTCCCATGGTCAGTTTGTAGGGCACAGGTAAACAAAACTGATTATAAGGGATGGAGGAATACCGTGTCTGTATTTATTCTTTCATCCAAAAGTACAGATACTGTGACATTTGAGACTTCTAGGTTGAGGGAATAATGGCTCAATAAGAGATTTCCTGTGAGAAATTGTAAGTGACATGAGCGAATCAGTGTTTCTACGCCGTTTTCTGTATGTTAGTCATGATTTTCGGCCCATTCCACCCAACAGTTTACTTGCTTATAGCAGATTAATTTGGCTGCTAATAGGTGAAAATAAAAAGAGCTTTGTGTTCGAGGATCACACGTAATGTTGATTCCCACCAATAATGTGATGAAATAGGGTTAATAATTTAATGGGTGCTTTAGGTTATGTCAGATACCTGTGCCCACACACAAACAAAGAAAAACAGCAATAGCAGCAAATAAAAGATGGATTTTTTCAATAAGAATTGAGGGGCATATCAGCAACAGCCAGCGATATTTATCGCTAAGAGCGCTTAGCGCGAGCATAATTATCGCCGGCTATCGCTGGATTATATCGCAGAGATAGCGCGTTATCATCAACGCTTATCTCCAATGCGATAACAAATCCAGCGATAGCGGCAAAATGTGCGATTATCGCTGGAAATCCAGCGATAAAAGCACAGCGATAGGCAAATACTTGTTGATAGGGCAGGGTGGATTTATCCATACAATCCACCTCCCATATGATATAATGGCTAAGTCAGATTGTAAGCAGGCGTTAAGAACCCAGCGATAAGAGTGGTTTGCGCTACTTTTCACATCGCTACGCGGGTTTGAGGCAAGATTGATGATAGGAGATAGTTGTGTTAGCGACATTTACCAGGTTATATTAGTAAGGCACACCTACTTTGCATATCATTAGCATTGCGATGCTGGGCGTTACGAAAACGGGCACTGAGGCATGGATTCACGCGCTAGCGTGTCCTTGCTGATAGTGCGATAAGATTATCACCACTTTTCGCCCGAAAACAGACCCTAATTTTATCGCAGCCTCTTGATAATATGCCCCTCAGGTTTCAAATTACATAGGGAGTCCATGTCACCTAATGTTGAAAGGATTCACCTTGGACAAATTGGGCAAGAAAAACCATACATGTCTAGCTAACTTGGCAGGGATGCCATGGACCCTGGTGCAATGGTAGCTAGGCCCCAGAAACGTCTCCATGTCGAGGCTATACTAGCCACAACCCAACGTGAACTTATGTGTCAAGCAGGTTTTTCAGACTGGAATCTGACTTTGCGAGTTTGCCAAGAATCTGCATTCATGGAGTGGAGCCAAGTCTTGGTAAACACCCGCCCACAGAAAGAAATAATCAACATCCACAGACGCATTTGCAAACGAAGGGCCCTCGCATTAAGATTCATCTCCTCCTCCAGCACTAATCTTTTTCTAATTATGCTTTATTAATATTATGCTGCAGACAGCTCTTCCTTATTTTTCACATCCTGTCCATGGCCCAAAATCAAAAGCAGGAAATGAAGCGGCTCGCTGCGTTCCCATTACTGCATGCATTTTAATTACTCATATTTTGTGCCATCCATCCCCCAATGGAACAGTTTTTTACCAGTTGCTTCAACATTCTCTTGCTTCATGCCCTTCGCTTTATGCCTTATTTTTTTTAGTCCACTTGGGCTTTCTTCACCTTCTAGTCCTCAAATCTTTTACAGTAGGAATGAAAAGAAGAACACCACTTGGTTTATTTTTAGCAAGGGAAGTAAAGTGGGATTTTTTCGGAGCAGGGGGTGCACAAGCATCATTACTATTTTCCATTTCTTTGGGTTGGTAGGAAAAGGTCAACTTCTTTGGAGACGACTTTGATAGACAGAAGAAAGCTGATACCCTAAAATAAGAGTTGCAAATAGGAGGTAGGGAGTTGGGAAAGTGTGAAAAGTGGTCAGAGAGGTAAGCAATACAATTTCAATGTGGTTAAATAAGGGCAAAACTAAGCTATGTGTTTAAAAAAACATAAGTTGAAGGACAACCATACAGACACATGTGGGAAGGTGGTGGTATATTGTAAGCTTATGGTTTTAGCTCCTTTCTTTCTGAGGTCTGCAGAATCAGGCCCACTGGAGTTATGTTATGTTATGTTAAATATTTTTATAGCACGCAATAGTTACTCCGAAGAGTGTCCCAGCGCGAAGCCAAGGGGGGGGAGAGCCAAAGTAGAGAGCAAGAGGAGACTTATGGAAACAGATAGGTTTTAAGGAGACGCTTAAAACAGCCTGGGTCCTGGGTATTCCGCAGGAAAAATGGGAGAGCATTCCAGGCAATGGCAGCTTTGACAGCAAGCGAGCTGCCCCCAATCCTAGACCGGGAGAAGCGCGGAACCCTCGCAAGTAAAAGAGCTGATGAGCGAAGGGCTCTAGTCGGAACATAAAAGGCGAACCGCCTCTGCAGATAGATGGGACCCAAATTATATAGGGCCTTGTGGGCGATGACCAAAGCCTTGAACTTAACCCTCTCAATCAGGGGCAGCCAATGCAAGGCCTGAAGGTGAAAGCGGACACTACAACTTCTACCGATACCAAGAAGGAGCCTAGCGGCCGCATTCTGGTTCACTTGTAGTTTGTTCAAGGAGTAGCCAGGCAGGCCAACATAGAGGGCATTGGCATAGTCCAGGCGGGACAAAACCAAAGCCCGAACAACCGTTTCCTTAGCCGGTCTAGGGAGAAGAGGGAGAAAACTCCTGAGAACCTTAAGAAGGCCAAAACAACCACCCGAGATCTTCTTCACCTGGACCGAGAAAGACAGATTGTCCTCGAACCACACTCCAAGGTTTTTAACGGAGCTCCCATTGGAAGAGGGAGGGGAAAAGTCCGGGGGCCAAATCTTACATCTAAAGTCCGAGGGGAAGTTACCATAAAGAAGGATCTCCGATTTGTCTTCATTGCATTTGAGTTGAGCCCTGGCAAGCCAACCAAATACCGAAGACAAACACTTCTGTACAGGCAGCACGGAATCATCCCGCTTGCTCCAGGTGAAAAGAAGCTGGGTGTCATCAGCATAGGCTATCACCTTAGCCCCCAACTTCTCGGCCAGAAAGACCAGCGGTGTAACATAGATGTTAAAGAGAAGGGGGCTAAGGGACGAGCCCTGGGGGACACCAGTAATGCTTTACTGAATTATGCAGCAAGAAAGTCCAGTTATAAGGTATAATGCGTTTCATTATGTGAGACTATTATTTCACTGCTTTGTCAGTTTAACACACAGTAATACTATTGAGGCAAACATTTCACCTCATCTGTACCAGTTTAATACCTGTACACTGCAATCATCACCTGCAGGCTGACCAGTTAACCTTCGGAAAAAGATTTTTATTGCGCATCATTACATTTTGAGCTTGGTTACGTAATTTTAGATCCGTTTTAGCTAAACACTAATTTCTACTGGAAATGTGTAAATCATGCATCAAATGTTGGATTGTTGGATTATGTGAAAAGTGCAGTAAATGCATGAATATGCAAAAAATGATACAGGCACACAACTGCATGATTCCAGTGACCCTGGTATTGGGATGGGAATGTTCCCTACTAAGGAAATAGGCATAGGCACCCACCCTGACTGCCTGAGTGCTTGAGAAAATGGTGTTCTGGCTTTTTGTTTGGCCTTGGTGTCACACTTACATAGAGTGTGTGCAAATGCCTAGACCAGTCTATGGTAACGCGACCAGGAAGGGCCCATAAATCATGCCCTCAAAGCGGGCCTTGGACCACTGCTTATGCCTTGTCAAAATTAAGTGGTGGCATCACTGTATCACGTTTTGTATCATTGTTAGTTTAACCAGACCTTTTTCTCATTATCAAGGAGAAGGTGGTTTATTGACCTCTCTAGTGTAAAGGTTTGCTGTTATGTGAATCCCAGATCTTTGCACTGACATTCAGTTTGCTTGTTGAGTGCTTGTGTGTAGAATGAGCATGTAGCACATTAATGGTAGTAGGATTCTGTGTAGTAGGTCTGCGTGCTGCAACTATGGGATCAATTTTGCATGGCCTTTAGTTTAGAATAGGACAGGTTGGAGGATGAATACAGCTTCCCAAGACAGTAGAAATGTATTGACAACATTCCAGACTATAGGATGGAGAACTAGACCCTACCGTGAAGGTGGTTTGAGACAGAGCCCCCATTACAAATTTAAAGAGGGCCTTATTAGCAAATGGTTGCTGATTCGTTATTCCTAAGCTCTGACTTTTGCTGATTAAAGGAGTGAGGGATGGCTCTGCTGTTTTGTTGTTCAAGGTGAGGATGTTTCTAGGTGGAGCCTGTCCTTTTGTCTGTCATTGATTACTACTTCAAGAAGGCTGATGGCACCTAATTGCAGAAATTGTATGGTTCATTGTGCCCTTTCTTTAGATACTCCTGCTTGGAGTTAGCAGCATTGCTACCTAATGCAGGTGAGAGATCATCTTATCCAAAGGTGGTGTCCTAGGAACGCCCAGAAAATTGCATTTGAAAGAGAACCAATCCAAACCAATTCTAAAACCTTAGACAGTGGATCCACATCGATCAGTAAAATGTATATAAAAGTGAGATCCAAACCCCTCCAATTGGTTCCAGTTCCAGGTTTTTCATAACCTTTGACTGGAGTGCTTTGCACAGAACTAAAAAGACTGCTTTGTGACCTGGGCTTGTGTCTTCATGACAGCCACTCTCCCAGAGGCGAGGAGATTGCACCTGAAGTCTGCACTCTCTGTTGGAGGAGCTGAGAGTCTGCTAGGAGGCTAGAAAACCAACTTTCGCCTCAGGAAAGGTGAGTGTGTGCCTTGCCCTGCAGGAAGAGAAACTGTCTAGAAGGAGAATCCCAAAACATTCCTGGCATATGGAATGACCAGAGAAAGTGATGCAGCGCAGAATGTAAAATTTCCCCCTTCGGTACAGACCAACTACCTCGGCATCAGATTCACTCAAATACATCCATTGGTAGGGCCCATAACACCAATCCACTTACACTCCGTTGATCTGTTTTCTGAGGGAAAAATACACTTCCCAACGCTGACCTGAGAAGAATACCTTTACCTTACCCTTAAACACATTGCCCTCAGACTCCTAGGATATCCCTCTCATAAGGAGATGGATCATTTAGTTGTTATTTATGATTTTAATGAATAATGCTCGTCTATCTACACATTACTTCTTTACCACATTTCTCTTATTCAAATAATCGACACAACGATGGCTAAAGTCGTCCTCTAAGTCAATCAGTCAAAGAAGAATGTATTCACCAAAGTTAGGCCGCAATTCAGTCTTTCAAAGATTCAGGATAACAGCTGTCCAGCAGTGTCACCGTCCTCTCCGTCAGCATAACGTCAGGAAATCGAGTTCGACACAGAAGAGCAAGCGCAATCAGTTCAATTCCCTACCTACTTTTATAATGAAAATAATGTAAAAAAGTATCAAGATCGGGGTTTAGAGAGTCTGGATTGGTCAACTTATGGTTGCGAGGTGAAGTTCTCACATAGTCCGCAATATGAAGTCATCGCACTTGCTGGTTCCGTTTTTTAAATCACGCATTGTCTTTTGTCTTGGATGGGTTCCCGGAGCGTCCTTGGAGGGTACATGTTCTCCCGGGGTCAGGTCCAGGCCACTGTTGCTGGCGGTGACGCCTGCGGACTTCACCCAGAACCTCATGCTGTCAGGGCAGTCACGTTTAACGTCTCGTTCAGCCATCTTGTATAGGCCGAAATGGTCAATTTAAGCAAAAGAAACACAAAAACGTAATTAAAACATAGAAATGACTAATAAAATGTTATCCCCTTGCTAATAACCATATGTGTGTGTATTTATCTAGCAAAAGCAACACTCAGAGCGGTTTATACTCACTGAATAAAGCACAATCACAAATACATCACCAAAGCAACATATAACATGCAATATTCTAATTTTCTACTATTAGTATGCGTACACAAGTTAATTCACAATTAATATAGCCAAAAAGTGCAATTCCCACGTGTAATTCTTTTGTTAATATAGTTGGTGAGTTATCACTTCCAACAAATTAATAATATTACAATTAATTGATTATTCGGATTAATATAAACATGCAGAATGGGGGGTATACAAAATTTTGTACTACCCACTCCAGCAAAAGCATGTGATTTGCAAAGCCAGGAGTGACCCATGTGTGGAAGAAGACCCCTCCAGTGTCCTTGTCATGAACTGTATCTCAGCCTTCTTAAAATACCAAGCACCATGTTATTGGTAGCCTGCGTTGTGACTTAGAGGCTGATGCTGCTGCTGCAGATGTCAGAATAATAAAACTTTGTTGCTAAAGTAGGAGACATGATCTGCTCAGAAACTGCAACTACCTAAGACATCAACTGGGTCAAGAGATCACACCATCCAGTCCAGCTTGCTTTGTGCACAGGCATAGGAAGGCCTCAACTGTCAAGGACCAGAGTCATCATGTAGCCCCTGTGTCAACATCTCCCAACCATCACATTCTGAGCCAGACTGTAGGTCTTTCTGTGAGTGGACCTCCCTCCCCCATTGTTAATTGGTCAGGCTCTGGGGGATGGGAGTCCCTGGGGTCGATATTAACCCAGGGTGGGGGGCTGCATACCCCCTCTCCCTTTATAATTTGGCTGGGAGATGGGGTCACTGGGGCCAGTAATCAGCCTAGGGAAGGGGGCCTGTGTGCCCCCTACCTATTTACAAAATTGCTGGGCACAGCAACATGGGTCCCCGGTGGCCGATATCGGCCGGGGATTTAGGTTGGATGGCCCATTTCCCCATAAACCAAGCAGTATGGTCACAGAGGATGGGACCCCAGGGCTCAAGCCAGCCCAGGTAGTGGGGCCACATAACCCCTCCAATAAAGAAATGTGCCAGGCCCTGGAGGATGGGGTCCTCAGGGCTTAAATCGGCCTAGGGAGGGGGGCTACATTCTTTCACATTCTGGGCTGGCTGTCTTTGGAGGGTTGGCCACAATGCCTGGCTGCAGATGAAGCCCCGCAGCACTCCCTTGCCGTACATGGTCAAAGATTGTGCATGGAGTGAGGTTGGCTGCATGTGGGGGGTTGACCGCAGGGCCTGGGCTTTGGCGTGGGGTGGGGTTCATGTGACAAACCCCCAGCCACACACAGCCTTTGGTCATGTGGTACAGCGGTTGAATTAACGTACATATATATTAAATATTACTTTATGTTTAAAAAAACTACAAATTCACTGGAAAAAACAAAGGTTAAAGTAACATTATAGTTAGGTGAATTTGCCAGTTATAGACAGCAGCACTAACTATAACTTGCGCCCCTGCCATGCACTGCTTTTGACCTTACATATGACATCACTCATGACATGTTCCATGAAAATGAATAAGAAAGAATATAGTAATTAATGTACGTAATAAATAAAATATGAAAAACTGAAAAATACAAAAAACACATTTACAAAAAGTTCTATAAACATTAAAATACATTTAAATATAAATACAAATAATATACAATTTAAAAAACTAAAACAATGAATGCTGTGAAATCTATTTAATCAACATTATGAAAACGTTTGAAGTCTAAGAATATTAAATTAACGATTCTAACTCTAGCTTATGCAATGATAGGGAAAGTGTTGGACTTTGAAGAGGTAATATTTACTAGTCCCACTCCAAAGAACACAACTCCAAACTGCACAACAGTTGGGAAAGATTTAGATGTTGGAGTGGTGAAATGTACTATTCCCATTCCCAACAGCGCAATAGTAAGGGAAGTGTTGAATTTCAAAGAGGTTAATTTTGCTATTACTACTGCAGTCGAAACAAGAGTAGGGAAAGAACTTCACTTCATACACATTACATATATACATAACACCATGAATGTAGGATACATATTCAACTATTAATATTAAAAGTATTAATTAACTAAAACATATATATGTAAAAAAATAAAAATAAAATTAATACAATTACATAACTACTATTCAATAAAATATTTGTCAATTATATATTGATTAACTTTCCTCCCTATACCCTTTACAAACGTAGCACCCCGCAACTAAAATATAATTTTAAAAAAAGGTATTCCTTAATTTGCAAATTTTAAATCAAACAATGAATTAACTATTAATAATTATTTTTTAAATGTGTATTACTTAATGATCATGACAACAGGATGTGGTAGCACAACGCTGACCTCTCAGGCAAGGTTCGCCCCTGGCATTCTGGTTAATGCAGTCTCTTGTAGATCGCTCCAATATTTTCAAGTGTTTCGCCAAGGTTGGCGCAGATAGTGCTGATCTCTAGACACGTGTTTCGGGTTTATTAACCGTCATCAGTAGAGAATTCAGTCTTGTATTTTGGGGTTTGCTGAGGGGTGAACCTTGCCTGAGAGGTCAGTGGTGTGCTCCCACATCCCCAGGTTACTCAAAGAAGTAGTGTCTGACAGGGGTACAAACCTCATATCAGCCTACATAAAGTCAATGTGGGGTAAGAGGGGAGGAACTTAAAAGCTCCCCACACTCTATTACCCCTGGACCAATTGGCTTGATGACAGGTTCAACAAGATCATGATTAAACACAATATTATGGGCCTGTCAGAGCCCATAAGTCAGAGATGGGACATCCTCTTGCCATGCCTTCTCTTTGCTTACTGGGCAATTTTCCAGCAGTTGCCCCCTTGGAGATTAACTCCCAGAGGAGTTTACTGACTTGAGCAGTCAGTCCTCCTTTCACTACAAAATAAGTTGTGGAACATATCTTGAGGGTAGATTGGGGACCCCAGGGCTAAGTAAAACGCCTATGATTGTGTACATTGGGTACTTTGTGGGTCATTACGATGGCGAAAGACACGCCACCCCCAGCAGTGGGGTGGCGGGCATTCCGCCATCGGAAAGCAACTTTCCCCCCGCCACATTATGATGGCGGTGAAATCTGACCTCAACTGTGGCGGACGCAAAGACCTCCCGCCACGGAACCGCCACCGGAAATCATACTTATTGCTGGCAGAGCGGTCTGCATCTCCAAAATGGTGGAAGTGCCTAGCAGGCACCGTCCGCCAAATTAGGATGCTGGCTTCAGCCAGCTGTTCAATGACAGTGAAAAAGCTGGCGGGGATTGGTTTCTGGTGCCCCTTATGGGCCCCCCTTGTGTTGGGGGAGGTGTTTGTGCACTGGTGGGGTACCCATGGTACCCCCTACATTTCACTGCACCAAAAGGCAGACACCGTGTGGTGCCTGCCACGTAGTGCAGTGAAATGCACAACATGCATTTTTTACATCGCGGCGGTGGCTGCAGTCAGCAGCACCCGCCGCAATGTTAAATTGCACAATGTGACCGCCGTGGTGGCGGTCGCATCCTAATTTGGAGTGCAGGACCGCTGCATACATGGCGAGGGAAGAGGTGTGGCGCCGCGGCCAGGGCAACTGACTCCGGAATCTGGGGATCACGGTTTGATCCCCGGCGCCGGCGGCAGATTAGCCCAGCACCCAGTGCCTAGAGACCCTTATTGGTGATTGTTCGCGCTTTACAAATGTGGATTATTATGGCGGGCGGTCAAGTACCCCACTATGAGGGCGGGTGGATCGTAATGACCCCCTTTGTCCCCAATAGTGTGATGGAGAGAGGCATGACCTTCTGAAGTAAGAACGTCTCATGGGACTCATGTGTCTCCTCCCTACAGGGCACTGACACTACTGTGGAAGCGGAATGAGTATAACTGTGGGTGAATGGCCAGTGACTTTGCCAATTCAAATAACAGCTGGCTAATTGGACGGACAAGTGTTATCACACTGGATCTTTGAATTTGGGTTTCAGAGTGTTCAGATCATGTCCTTGTATGTAGACATGGAACTGATAAGTGAGGCAAAACGGTCAACACAACAGTTTCAATCATTGTGGTGACTTCATAATGGATCATAATATAGGATGGTTATAGTTACCCCTCTCATCGGTGGGGTCTAAAGCAAGGAGCTGGGTTCCTAATAGATAGGTTCACGATGGGAGTAGTAGCTGATAAACAGGTATTATGCTGTCCATGAAGGCATACAATTATGAAGTACCACATCAAATTCAATTGATTACCCACATTCTAATGGCTCTTCAACGAAATCTGCCAAAGATGTAGTTAGCTTTCAAATACTTTACACTGAGAGCAACCTGTGTAGGTCATCATCTTTTTGAATATTTCACTGTATGATCAGATTTTTGCCGGCAGGTTGATAGTATTATGAATAGCTGGGTGTCAAAATAATTTGACCACAAATGATGGTCTAGCACATGGACTTGTAGCCAGCCATGAGGCTCTCCAATGCAGGCCTGATTATCAGATTGCAATCTAAATCTCTTGTAGATTTAAACACACTATAAATATTTATCATTAAGTAAGTGAGTTGTCCTTGTACTTTTTAAAAGCCAGTCCCAACTGCATATTGTTCAAATGTAATACATGTAAGCCGTTCACACTTACATGTTTAAAAGGACAACATGGACTAGAGGGCCATGTTGTCAGTGGGCTGCACAACACATACTTTGGCAAACAGATGCAGTTTCAAAAGCTTACTAATTTGTCACTAACAATATATTAACTTTAATCCTTTACTACAGCTTATATCTGAAAATAACAATAATAATAATAATGTGGCAATGTGGGATTTTATTTTATGTGCCACAAGAATGTCATTTTAATTCATTGGTGCTTACCTTCCTTTAAGTAAACCTTTGGATGCCTTGTGTTTGTCATCTTCTGCCTGTGCTATCTTTCCCGCAAGTTAATTTTAATTAATTTCACCTTCACCTCCCCTCAGCCTAGGAGTGATGTGAAGAGGAGTAAATGGGCTACAGATCTGAGGATTCCTAGCACAATTGTCCACCTGCCTCCAGGATGACAGCCACCTGTTAAAAGCAAAATGGCACTGATCAAAACTTTGCTCTGACAAAGCTTTAGACTTCTGTCAGGGCCCTATTTCTTATCACCCACAGCCAAAGAAAGCTCACACGGATAAACGAGCAGCTCTCACAAAGGGGGAATCTGCCTTTTGTTGAAGCAGACAGGTATGTCTATATACTGTTTGCACGCTTCATACACTGTATCTGGCTTGGTGCATCACGTTATGCATGCTTTGCTTCGGGTTGCCTTTTGGGCTGAGGGAGAATATAGTCCTATGTTGCTCTTTAATGTATGCCAAACGCTTTTCAAAGCAGTACTAGTCAGGGCGTTCTTTCTTGGCGTGTCTTATGTCGAAGAACACAGGAATAATGTGAATATATCGGGTCGCGAGCATGATAACGGTCCTAATGCTAACCCGCGGCTTTCACACCAAATGAACATTAATCGTGATAGCTTCACATCTGAAGTGATTTAGTACGTAAAGTCATGCAGTCAATGTATAAATGATTCATCTATATAATTTGGATATTGATTCATGGAAGTACTAGTACGAAAACTATCCCCAATGCATTTCGGGCCCTTGAGGGCTTTCATCAGAGGAACGCACTGTAAGCAAATAAACACATTTAACAAACATATAACCGAACAACAAGCAAGAGTCACAGACACAGTTGGCACTAAACAAGTGCGTTTAGAAAACCTGAAATATTAGCTAAAGGTTGCTCGTCTATCTAGTATTTTATGTTGTCTTGACTACAAGATTTTACCTTTTGCAACTTCGTGCATTTCTGAGGATCCTTAATTGTCTTCACAGAATAAAAGCATTCATACTAAATGAATTCAGATGCGAAACGATCACGATCAGTGTGTTTACTTGGCACAAAAGCAGATGAGGCTGAAGCTATGGCTCGTGCGCCCTGGAGCTATTCTCATGGTTGAGAACAGTTATATTCCACTGGGGCTTAGCTCACAATTTCAGTACATCAGTGGCACAGTTTTCTTGAGGGACATGTTGAACTCATAGCTTTTTTGGTGGTTGCACCGTTATTCTTGGTAGCTGGGAAATGTATTGTCCATATGAGTCAGGGCTAGCAGTGACGTGGGTATTCTGTTGTTGCAGGGCCATGCAGAGAAATTGATGTTTATTTGTCCTATGCCAGAAGAGATTAGTTCATCCTGCCAATTCAATTTTTGTAGCAATCTGCTACTTGTGATTCATATCTTTCAACCATCAACATAAAAGTACAAGTAAATAAGTGCATCCAAAACAGGAGTGGTAATCTTAGCGTTGTTCCACGTTTTTGCTTGTGATAAAGGCCCTCATTACGGAATATGCAGAGTGATACTACTGCATGGTTTTCAGTGGTAATACCACTCTGCATAATTTCAGGTGCAACATGGCGTGGTAATCTACTGCAGGTACTATGCCCACACCTAGTATTGCCACACGTAGTCAGATTTTCCACCCCCCCATGGCAGATGGAATTTTGAGTGGAAATGATGGATTCTGGAAACACATGTAGTAAACATCCTGGTAGTACTAGGTTTCACATATTAACCCCATTCAGAGCCTCATACTTGTAGTGGCTTGTGAAGGTGGTGGCAATGCCACCCCCTAACGACTATACTGGGGCTGGTATTACTACCCCATTTTACCGACCAACTCATAAGGAGGCCGTAAGTGTAATTAAAGGTGTCACACATCATGCCTGAAAACACAGAGGGCCATATTATCAAGGAACGGCGATAACATTATCACCGCTTTAGCGGCAGGAAACCGCTGCTAAAGCGGCGATAATGGGCTTGTTAATATGCCCTTGTGAATTCCCATAGAAGCCCATGTTCACACCAGAACCTGGGCTTCTATGGGAATTCAAAAGGGCATATTATCAAGCCCATTATCGCCGCTTTAGCGGCAGTTTCCTGCCGCTAAAGCGGCGATAATGTTATCGCCGTTCCTTGATAATATGGCCCATACTGCTTACATAGAAATGTTACATGCAGAACATTTGGCACCAAAAATATACCAGAATGTGGGGCATCTTAATAATCGTGAAGATGGAATTGTGCAGGGTACAGACCTCACAGGAATAGCTGAGGCGGCATGGAATGACTTTGCCATATGCAGTTACTCTTTCACTGCCACTGTCTCAGATGGAACAGTCAACCTAACTATAACTTGTGTCCCTGCCATGCACTGTTTATGACCTCAAAAATATCATCAATCATGACATGCTAAATGGCATCACTGATAACATCACTGATAACATTTACAATTACGTAGTTGATAACATCACTGATGACACTACTGATTACATTATCCAAGGTAATGCTCCTTAAATTACTCTATAAACCGCTAAATAATTAATTGTAGGTAGTACAGGGCTTAAAATCATATAGAGCATAAATTGCGTGTATGTACATATGCATATGTTACAAAATAGAAAAAGGGTTGTCCTAGAGACAGGTGATATTCATTGCAGTAAAAGTTACATGGTGCACAATTTAGCTACCAGTTAAGTTTTAAGTGCAGGCAGTACTTTATTTTAAAAAGGTAGTGACTGGGCACAACAGATGCGAGTCATATGTTTCAAATATGTTGCCAAAACTATGGGAGAAAAACTGAAGTTTCTCCTTAGAATACATTATTCACCTGCACATTTCTGTGTATATACAGATTGTTAGACCTGTCATCCTTGGCATGGTTTCTCCTGCCTTGTTTGCCTTTTGTCCTCCTGTTTTGCTGACAATGTTTTTGCTGGATTTAGGATTCTAGACACATTATCCCTGCTAACCAGGGCTAAAGTGCATATGCTCTGTACTCAAAACATGGTAACATTGGCTAATCCACTATTGGCATATTTAATTTACTCATAAGTCCATAGTGAAGTGCACTATATGTGCACAGAGCCTGTAAATTAAATGCTACCAGTGGGTCTGCAGCATTGATTGTGGCCCCCACTCAGTACCCCATTAAACATGGCTCAGGCCTGCCACTGCAGAACCTGTGTGCACAGTTTAATCAGCCAGTTTGACCCTATGGGCAGGGTGCAGAGGATTTAAAAGGTAGGACACATACTTTTAACGCGCTAAACAACTGCGGGGCACTTTTGGAGCATCTGCAGGGCTGAAGAGGGGACTGTGAATCTCCTTGTGCCTCCCAAAACCTACCACATCAGGGGCACTTCCTTTTCACCCCTAACGCGAGCACCTCTACCTGGTCACAAAGTCTGGTGGAACTCCAAGTCCCAGAGTGCAACGCGAGTCTCCCGCCTGCCTGTCAGCTGAGAGGAAGGAGTCTCCTGAGCCCTCATTAGCGCTGACCTGCTGCCACGACGTGGGGCGCGCACGGGCCGTGCCCGGGCAAAGCCCGGGCCAAGGGCAGGCCCGTCATCGCCCGGAGGAGGAAGGGCTGGGCCTCCCCTCTGTCATTACAGGCTCGAAGCCCCAGGCTACCTCACCCAAAGGTACTGTTGCCGGTTCACTCTTGCAACTCCATTTATTGTTGGACTTATAGTCTGTCTTCTTATCGGCCCTGCTGGAGCTAGTAGTGTGCGATACTGTGTTGTATTGTACTGTGCTGTAATACTATAGTTGAGACTGATTGTCAAACTGGTGTCATGGGGAAAAGGAAAGGGACTGAGATTGGGCTAGGAGGTGCAACTAGGAAAAGAAAAAAAACCTGGTCCAGCTACTCGCACAGGGAACTGGGTGTGAAGGGAGAGAAGGGGGGCCAGGAGAAGAAATTCTCAGCCGCATTGAGAACATTGTTGCCGAATGTGAAGAGCTGTTAATATATCATCCTACACAAATACCTGACAGCCCCATTATTGAAACCACCCACACCAACCTCATTAGGTCCCCCGTCCCCAAAATTCGAACAGACCTACTGCCATAGGGTATGGGAAGATCTCTAACATCTTTAAGAAAGTAGCAAGGAAAAGTAAAATGTCCCCAGTCGTAGATGTGCGCAAAAGTCGTACTCTAAGACTTCCGTTTTCTCAAAGAGAAGCGAGTCTTTCTGACAGTGTTACACTAGATGAGCTCCCTTTGAGCAATCGCTATGCCCTCCCCGCTGACAAGCCATCTATAACCAAAGTGCACTCTGACACGGACCACACCCTTTCAATTAATAATAATGACTCAAGTACAAATTCCTCACAGGGAGCAAGGGAAGCTCTATATCCTCGAGTTTTGATCTCCTGAGGGAAATTATAGCCTTAAAAAGTAGTGTTGAGGCATTAACCACCCTGGTATTTAAACTCTTCCAGCAAATAGACAGAAGTAATAGATCACATTCACTGCCGCTACCACTACATTTACCTGCATTATCGAATTATCCTAGTTTAAAGACGGGGCTTGCAATGCCCCCTGGGAATCAACCCGATTGTAATGCTTCGTACTTGCAATCTGACTATAGATCCACTCACAGTAATAGAGAACCCATCAGTACATTTCTAGAGCAACGTAAGTTAAATGTTGATCATGGAAGGAAAAGTATGGGCTTGCCACAGGAACAAGCTGGGCAGGGGCTAATGACAAGGCCAGCTCTGCCGAGCATGGTCACAAGTTACAATAGGGCGTCCCTACCTTGCCAGTCCTCTTCATTATTTCATTACAAGCAAAATAAACTGTAATCTCTGCCAATTTATTTGATCAATGTTCCTAAAGTAGACCGAAAGTGCACTAAGTATGAGAATGTTGAAGCATTAAAAAACAAAGCCTTTCATTGGTTGAGGCATACCAGGGGGACGACATTGTATATGCTAAAAGGTGCTTCTCAATTCAGAGTACAGTTGATGCAATTGACTTAATTTTAGCTTCTGAGCACCTGGTGCACGCTCTAATTGCTCTAGAGGCTAGATCTTCTCCAATTCCATCAACGAAAATTAGGCTGAGTTTAAACATCACCTTAATACCTGACCAAGTTGAAAACGAGTGCCAGATTCCTGGGGATTCTGCCACCTCATCCCTATTGCAGAATGGCTGATTAAACCCAGTCCCCATTAAAGATCTTTTGAGTAATTCTACCATAGGTCCTATGAACATCATTGATCCAGCTTATTCGTACCTCAATGCATCTCCTAAAGAGCCAGAGAGTACGTCTCCTTTTTTACAGATGGCCCAAGTCTTTGACCCATTATTAGTGTCGAATGATTGTACCTAGGCCAGCGGCCCGGATACAATCATCGATTGTCAAGCAGTGTCTAATTCGAACGTTCCACTTCTTTTTCAGGTTCCCACTTCTAAAGGCAATGGGCAAATGCTGAAGATTATGTCATGGAACGTGGCAGGTATAAGGGGGAAACTTGATTGCCCGCATTGGCTGGAGTTTATCTCTAAAGTTGAAATATGTACTTTCCAGGAAACCTGGTGTCTGATTCCTACGTTTATTCCAGGGTTTATGACTTTTGATAGACCAGCATTACCATCCAAACGCGGCCGGCCTTCAGGAGGGTTGCTCACACTTGTAAACCTTACACTAAATTGTAATGTAAAAGAGCTGGTTATCAATAGCCCGCATATTCTTGGGATCAAGTTAACCAATGGCAAACATAAGATGCCCAATATATATAACTTACATGCTAGGAGCACTAGAGGTGGTATTTCCCCAACCTTTCAGGCCCTGGATAATTTATTGGGAGCCACGTACGAAAGTCATCCACTAATAGTCGGTGGTGACTTCAACGTAACATTTGAGGCCAATGATGTGAACGAGGAGGATAAAGTCTGGAGGGTACCTCCCCTGGAGCTTACCCCGATTAAAAAATGGTCACAAGCAGCTCTTCAGTTGAATGCTATATCCCTAGAATATAGGTTAAGGGCCACTAACGGTAGAACCATCTCAGATAGAGGAGGAGGATTGACCTTCACTGGACCAAAAGGGTCAAGTAGGATTGACTACCTATTGGTGGATTTGACCCTTTGGCCCTTGTACAAGACATGGTTGCAGTCCCGTCCTGTGATAGTGATCATAACCCCCTTATTCTGTCCATTGATTACCTCTGGGGAGACACTGGGAGAGAGCCCTTAATACGATTAAGTACAAAAGCTCTAATTCCCACAAATGATAAGCGCCAACTCATATGGCCTGTGGTCTTGGAGGATGAATTCAAGATCCAATCGATCAAGGACGCCATAACTAAGCATTTAGCGACCCTCATGTCGGCGACCACGGCCCTGCCTATTCAGAGCAATTGCAGCATCTTTCATAGGAGATTCTTTGATCGCCTGGCCTGCTTTTTTCAAGCCCCTATTAACAAGACCAGGCCACCACAGGGAAGGTTTCTGGGAAGACATTCATGGTTTAATAAAGAGTGTAGGGCCTGTAGAGGGAGATTGACTGTAGCTATTAAAAGTAGAGATCCAGCTAGCATTTCTACAGCTAGGAAGGAATATAAACAGGTGCAGGGCAAAGCCAAAAACAAATGGGATGAAAGGAGATGGGAAGACCTTGGGAGGCCATTGGGCATCCTGACAGTCCAATGTTTTGGTCCCTTGTGTCCAAAAGTAACTTTGAACGCTCACCACCCTTGGCAAATAACATTCCGGCCATAGAATGGCACAAGCATTTTAGTGAGCTGTATTCCATCGGCAACACTAATTATAGTTCCCAGATGCTCCGTGATATAGGTGCTCCAACATGCACCCTTACATTTACTAGGGAGGAGATAATGTGCTCCTTAGAGGCCATTATCCCTGCAAAAGCCCCTGGTCTCGATGTTATCCTTGGTGACCTGTTTCATGCTGACAGGGACAATTGTGCAACCTATTCATGAAACTGGCCAATGACATTGCTGGCGGGGGGAGTATTCCGGACACATGGAAGGGGGCGGAAGCAATACCCATTTTTAAGAAAGGGGACAGGTCGAAGCCCCCCAACTACCATCCACTTAACCTGATAGATTGTGCACAGAAGGCCTTCTGCCGCTCACTCCTAGTTAAAATCCAGATCTGGATGGATAAGAACGACATCCTCTCTTCTCTCCAGGTGGGCTTTCAGCGGAAGACCAGCACCATCGATCAGGCATTTTGCCTTGTTTTGCTGTATTGGAAGGTAGTCGTGCTGGGTAAAGGCAGTTAATACCTTGCCTTTATAGATCTCAAAACAGCTTTCAACCTGGTTCCCAGGAATTTACTCTGGCAAACCCTTCGGGACATGGAAATGCCTCTGGAAATTCTAGAGCCATTGATCAGGCTACATCAGGACAATTTTGCTTGTGTGAGGTTGGGAAATCAGGGGCAAACCACCGAGCCATATAAGATTCAGCGAGGGGTACGTCACGGGTGCGTCTTGGCCCCCACCCTTTTTTATCTATATGTAAATCAAGTAGAGGATCTTTTGTGTTCCGTTCGGCAGACGCCCCCTCTCTGGCAAATCACAAAATAGCCACGTTATTGTTTGCGGACGATACCCTTTTGGTGTCTAAACCCGGCATAAGCCTACAAAAACTTTTAAATCATTTTAAGGCCTTTTGTGATATGAGGGGTCTGGTCATCAATATTACTAAAACTAAGTTGATGATGTTGAATCCCCACAAATCTTTTAAAGGTAATTTGGTTTTAGACAATGTTCCACTTGAGAGGGCTGGTTCTTTTGAGTATTTGGGAATCAAGTTGTCCGAGGGAATGGTTTGGAAAAATGACTTAGAGATGGCGTCACTGACATTTTCCCAGTTAACTGGGTCTTTGCGGCGGGAGCACTGCCTTTCTTATACTAAGCCTGTAGCCCCCGCTCTTAAACTGTACAGTTGTAAGGTAGTGAGTAGTGTGCTTTATGGGGCAGAACTGTGGGGTTGAGTAAACGTAAACACTCTTTTAATAGTGGAAAACAAGTTCCTGAGGAGCTTTGTATCTCTCACCCAAAGTACTCCTCTTCTCCCCTTGAAACTTGACCTGGGTGTCAAGTCTATTAATAACCAGGCGAGCTTACGCCTACTGCTCTTTTGGCATAGATTGGTCACTACCCCTGACCTGGCTCCCTATGCCGCTGCTTTCACCGAAGTATCTGCTTTTGATAAAAAACATAAAATTGGCTGGATTAAACACATAGACACCATCCGGGCAGGCATAGGTTTGCCTAAGGAACTTGCTGATCTCCTGCGCACATACTCTAGGGACCAAATAAAATCTCAGTATTGGGTATGGGTAGAACAGAAGATTTTCTTTTGTTGCGGGGATTCTGCTTATGCACAGAACTATGCGCAGGAAACCAGGACCTCAGAGAATTGTGGTGTACCAGAAACTCCCCTCAGAACCAAGAACCCCTATCCGACTAGCTTAGTGTCCCATTCGTTATCCGAGATTTAGCTCGGCGGTCCCAATGTATAGACAACCCAGAACAAGCGACTTAGATATTCTCAGGAGTGGTGGGAATCCGAAATACCTGTTTGTAGCTATATATCAATCCACAACAGAATAACAAAGACACGGTAAAGTTTAAAGAGTTTATTTTATAAACCTTGCGTCCTAAGATGCAGTACTTTGGCTAACACAAGCAGACAAATGGTTAAGATCAAAACCATCAGCATTGTTAAAATACCATAGAAAATGAAAGGAGCAACCATAATAATAATGACAGTGGAAAACACCCACCCTCCTTTCTCTAGCAACTAATAAGTTATTATTAGACTAATAGAAGGTCTCTTAGGCTTGCATAGGGGACCCCATACCTTATGGATCAGCTTAGTGCATCACAGGATCAGCTAGGCTCTCTCCTGCAACAGCTCTTCATTTCGAATGAATCTAAAACATGCTGCTCTGTAATATTAAAGGACTCGTCTTTCAGGTATTGGCAGCTGCATGTATGTAATGGCTAAGAAGTGGTACGATCAACCTGAACACAACAACCTGCACCGTCTAGTGACCCAGACTTGTTCCATACACGGTGTACAGACCAAGGTCATTGCTCACTGTTAAGGATGTTAAACAACAGACGGTTCTCATGTGAAGCAAAGTCGAGTCAGCATTTCTCAAATGAATAACATGTAACAACAGTGTCGCGTGCAAAAGCAGCAGAAGCGGCAAGCTGGCTTTCTAACAGCTAACGAGGTTATGCTAACTTAACATTGTAAATAGGGAGTGGCTAAACCACACTACACCCCTCCATGATCGGACCACTAACCACTAGTGGCGCACTTATCAAGAACGCAGAGTTCAAGTCAGAAAGAACGGCACCAAGGGCATGAACTATAAGTCCATATAAGGTAAGTGTAAAGTTCGAAAAAAAGAAAAAAAATTCCAAGAAGAAAAACGATGTCTTTAGGAAAAAAAAACATGAAAAAATGGGGAAAAAGAATGATATCGATGGATGCACCATGAGTTGACCAGGACAAAGAATCAATCCATCAAGGTATAGGCACAATAAGTTGCAACAGCCTCCAAGAGGAAATCATTGGAGCGTTCCGCAAAAGTATCTGCCATCCAATTGAGCAAGGGAAAGGAACACACGTGTTCATTTACAATTGGAGCTTCCAGAACCATACGAGGACAACAGGCAGGTTCTTCAATATAACTTCGGTCCAGGAAGTCAATAGCGGCCTCTCCGATGTCCCAATTACCAAGGACTCCATGCGCAGCACCCAAGGCCATAAACCCGACACCAGAACACGCAAACTCATGAGCCACTAAGGGGCCCATTAGTCCATCAAAATCCGGGGCAGGTGACACCAAGTTTGACAGGCACAAATCCAGAGCCCATTGGAATGGACAATCCAGGCAGTGAAAGACAGGTTGCACACAAGTAAAGAATGGAAACCGGAAGGACAATCCATATGCGACACTTAAGGTCGCCAGGGGTAAAGTGCCATAGAATTCAAGCATCTGGTTACGCAGATGGATCAGCCGGGGCATGTTGTCTCGGTACGCAAGTTGCGCAGCCATTGCGTATTACGCAAATCAATAGAAGTATCCCAGCTATAAGGGCGAGAAGCAAAGGGAGACCTCCGAAGACGCTGGAAAAAATAGAATGAAAAAATGCGGGTATCACACCAAAAATAGTTTGAAAAGAGCTCACGAGGCCGGAGCCCACAACTTTAAAAAAATGAACTATGCCAGTTGTAGACGAGGCATTAAAGATAGTCTGTATCAAGGTCCCAAAATGCAAAGGGAGGTCAGTATTCAAAAGCGCCTGCACCTTTGTGCGGGTGTTTGCCACGTGAAGAAGAAATGTTTCACGGGACGAAGTCAAAGCGACCTCTTTTTGAGACAAAAGAGCCCTTATTCTGCTCATCTTATTGAACTCTGCTTTCAAGGTTGGAATCGAAGGCCAGATAGAAACATCGAGCCGGCCATGCGGGGGTGGGAAAAGGACATTATTACAGCAAACTACACGCTGTGAAACAGTTACTATGTAAGGTATTCCTTCTAGCATCCCACAGCAAGCTTCATTATTTAAAAGCAAATAACTACCGTTAGCAAGCAGCGTAAATGAAGGGGTTATAACTGGCACCGGAATACCTTTCAGGACGCAAGCCAAATTAGGAGCGTGTATATTGCAGGCACCATGTAATTGTATGTGTCTACACACTACAGAATGATCAGGGGCAGAAGTGCACTCCTCACCCTTTAAGTAAACCTCTTTGCCCTCCCGCATGCATCTATATGTGAACGGGAGCGACCATACTTCGTGCAGGAAGGCAGTACCAAGGTGTTCATATCTGCCAAGTGCATAATGTTTCATGCATGAAGTAAACTTAAACAGGGAAAAAGGTAACGTGATCAACCCGTGGATAAGCCACACGGCCGAGTTCAGTTCAGCAATCGAGAACGGCAAAGGTTCTAATTTTTCAATGTGCAGCAAGGAATAAGTAGCATCTTTCATGGACATGAACTGTTGCTTCGCAGTCAAGTTAAAAGGGAGAAACAAAGATGACACATTCATGTAATCCCATGGGACTTTCCCTGCCTTTAACGTTTGCAAAGTCCATGCAAACTGCATAATAGAACGCAACTGATTCTGGCCATGATACAATACAGACAAATCATTCTGCACAATGTCTACAACAGATGAAACAATATTATCTAAAGTATAAATTCTGGAAGACAAGGTATTAATGCTATTATCTATCACAGCCAATACTTTTTCCATATTGGCTTGGTCAATAGCGCGTAATCTGGATGCAGCCTCAATTTGCGACAATTTCCAAACTTCGTTGTAAATAGCATATACCCATCTTTTGGACCTGCCTGTTGCAGGACCCTTAACAAAATCATTCAAATCTATTTTGTCGTTTAAACGTGATAAATGAAGTTTAAGAGAAGCTAATGTGGAATGTTGCAGCCATGACTGGCACAACTTAGCCACAGAGTAAGTTGTTACAGTGTGTGATGATTCAAAACGCGGATCTACTCTAACTTGAGTATACCCAGGTGTCAAAGACAGAAACCGGCGTTGACAGGAATCCGAGCCAGTTTGCCACACCAACCACCCTTCAGGATCTAATGCTGAAATATTAAAGGTTGCGTTGGAAACAAGGGACTGCAACATAGTGAGGGATAGATCTGTGTGGTTTCTCCAAGTGGGATAAGCACCCAGATCCGGGATTGAGGGGGAATTCAACTTTTTAGACATAGTCAATCCAAAACAGGTGGTTTGAAAAATAGATGAATTCAAAAATAAAATGTGGTTTGGGATAAGACAGGCACGATGCAAAGCTTCTGTTCCCTGTACCTGCCAAGGTTTAGTTGCCCAAACCGATTAAGATCGATAGTAGCTTTCCATAGGTCATAACCTCCGACAGCCAATTCGTCCATAAAGGACTTGGAATATAACAATTTGGTATGTGTTAATCTAACCTTAGAGGCGGTTTCAGCCGCCACTTTGAAATAAAAAGAGGTCGGATCAGACACACTAAAATCCGAAAAATATGTGAACTTGTTCACTAACGTGGCAGAGCTGCCAGACAAAGGTGCCGGGCAATGTTCCCATTGTGTGTAATTAACAAAATTACGAAAAGTATTTGCTCTGTGTAGGAAATGTGTGCCATAATGTTGGTAGCAAAACTGTTCACCATAATTTGCAGTATTTAAATACAAATCTTCAGCATCAAATGCAGCATAATATTTTAAATCAGAAAACAGTGCTTCAATAGCATGTACATCCCAATCATCCGATCGGATGTTCTGTGTGACTACATCACCCATAGAAACACGAAAGACATTAGGCACATTAATCACTTCAGTAGGTCCATGAATTTGAAATTTAACAGCATCCCAAGCTATCCCATCACGCACAGGCCAGGCGGTAATGTTCACAAAAGTCTGGTCCCTTTTCATAATGTGTGATGAGGAATGGGGGGCCAAAGTTCCATCAATTAATCGAATTGCAGATCGTTCATCCAGGTAGTGTCCATTGATAAGTTTAAAAAACACTACCACAAAGCCAATTGACATGAACACAAAAAATACATATTAGCACCAGCCAGATGTAAGTCCATGGTGCCACTAAAAAATGTCTCTTGAACCAGGCAAAAAATATAGAAATTTTGGAAGGGGCAGTGGAAGTCATTGATTCAGTGTCAAAGGAAGAATGTGACTGGTTAATCGCTGTTGAATGTAATAGAGGCAACGGGACTCCTGCAGGATAAGCATACTCGGGATCATCAGGTATACCACCAGCAGTAGGCGGCAAAGAAGGAGCAGTAAGTGCCTGCATCTCAACGGCAACCTCAGGCATGATGTGAGAGGGCGGCAACACAACAGAATTTCGCAGTATAGAAGGGCAAGAAACTGAAGGTGTCATACTATGGAGAATCGGCCACCCGCTGTAGCTTGACATTGTCAATCGAGATGTACCTGTTATCCTTGCGACCATGAAGTGGAGGTAAGATAACTGTACGTGTACCCATGACTCCAAGCACCGGGACCGGTGCATGATAAGAGGGGCCAAACTCCTTCTTGTTCTCCACCTTCTCACGGACCAGGTCACCAACTCGAGGTAGCCAGCCGACTACCGGAATCTGGAGCTCAGCTTTGGATGTAGAGGGCACGTGTTCCTTTGCTAGAGTGTCTATGGCTTCTTGAAGAGTCTGCAATACAGCACAGTGATCATCTAGGTCAAAAGGCGTGGCCGCCGCCGTCATGTCTAGGCCCTCAAGGTCCGGAACAAACATTCGTACTCCAAAGAGCATCATGTATGGGGTCCGCCCACCCAGAGACCTTCTAGGGAGATTATTAAGTGCACGCTGTACGTCATACAAGTGGGTAAGCCAGCTTCGGCCTGTACCTAAAACCCTTGCTGTCAAAGATTGCTTTAGGTCACGGTTCATTCGCTCCACAACACTATTGCCCTCGGGCCGGTATGGAGATGAAAATTTGACTTGGACCCCCAAACTTCTCATGGCTTCTTTGTATGCCCTAGAGGCAAACGCAGGGCCCTGGTCAGAATGAAGGGTACCACATGCAAAACTCCCAATAAAGACACACAAATCCCTGATGACAGTCCGGGCATCGGCACTCCTTTGCGGCCACACCCATAGAAAACGTGTGCACGAATCCACCGCAACCAAGATGTACTTGTACGCAGTGTCAGAGGAAAAAGGACCGCAGTGATCTAAATAAACACACGCAAGTGGTTGATTAGATATAAACAGCTGCGTTTGTGGTGGACGCACGGCAGAAGAAGGTTTGATCTGCTGGCAAATGTCACACAGAAGGACATAAGCCCGTGCTTGTTTGTACAAACCGTACCACCAGTAATGTTGCTGTAAAAGAGATACAGTAGCCGAAACTCCGGCATGCGCAGACGCAACACCTTCGTGGGCAGCTGATATCAGAGATGGTCTGCAGTCCGCGTTGGGAATCAATCTGTCACCAACGTCATTAATCCTCACTAAAGGGACGTTATCAGGACTTAAGTGATAATGGTAACGAGAAGGGAAACCTTTAGGAAAGCCTTTCCCTGTCTCTGTCGCAGCAATAGCTGCCAAGATGTCATCATCAATCTTAGTTTTGGATCTTGTAACTGCTGCTACTAAATATGTCGCCACTGCGGTTTTTGCTGCCTCGTCAGCCAGACTGTTACCGACAGCATGGACACCAACTCGTTGGTGACCAAGAGTGTGAATTACATTCACGAGGGGCAGACGTCCCTGAAGTTCTGCCACTCGAACCCAAAGCGTTTTGTGCTTTACTGTGCTACCCTTGGAATCACGAAAGTCATTTTGAATCCAAGTGTAGATTTTCGTTGTAAGATTGAACACAATAGTATGAGTCACTCACTATAAGAGTAGTGACTCGATGATCAGCAAACTCCAGTGCAAGCACCAGAGCCCTAAGCTCCGCTAACTGTGCGCTACAATCATCCAATGACTGCGTATGCAGGACATCAGACTGGAACTCTCCGTTCACGAAAGTACCCACGACAATTGCGCAAGCGGCTGAATAGGCGTGCTTTGATCCAGTAGCGGGTTGCGCAGACCCATCGGTGTAAATGACACAATGGTACTCCTCGAGCGGGCGCAAAGTCAGAGGAGCCGGATGAACGAATTCATACTCCAAGAACTCCTGTGTCTGTAATGCCGCGTCAAAGATATATGTGACGTCTGGCAAGGTCAAGGAGATAGCCCATTGTATCCACCTTGGATGCAAAGCCTTAGAATTTGGTACACTGGCTTTAGTGACTGCCTCAAGGGCAGGGTACGGTGTTACCACCAGCATGCGTTTTCCTTGTGATAGCGCTCGCTCTTTCAGTATCGCCATCTGAACTGCTGTCAGTACTTTTTCGACAGCGGAAAATCGCAGCTCAGCCGAAGTGTACAGATGAGATTTGTAAGCAATGGGGACTGTGTCGCCCTCATTGAACGCTAAGTAGGTGAAACCCACTGCACCCGGTACGATTCTAATGACCAGGTTAGTGTGGTTATCACGAGTTTGTAAGAATTTCGAAGCAAGAAGATCAGACTGCAAAGATTGCAATGCAGCAGAATGCTCAGGCACCCAGCAAGATTTGGTAAAAGTAGGTTGTACCAAGGCATAAAGCGACTTGATACGCTGGGCATAATCAGGAATGTAGGTACGACCGAAATTCGGAAAACCCAGCAAAGATTGTAATTTCTTCAGTGTCGTAGGAGCACTAAGGTGTGCGCATTTCTCAAGGAACTGCGGAGCCAAGCCTCGGCCCTCATTATTGAGTTCGTACCCCACGAACAACACTGTGAACTCGGCAATGTGGGACTTCGCAAAGTTGAATTTGTAACCGAAGTCTGCAAACATCGTTATTATGTTATCCACGTGAGCAAGGTGTGGAAGCAACTCGTCGTCCGTAAGGTAGATGTCATCTACATACGAGTATGCCTCCGGGTCTACCATCTCTAATAGAGAGACCACACAAGCAGCAAAGACCCCGGGGCTGTTCTTATAGCCCATTGGGAGCATTTTAAACTTCTTTTGTTTGCCACCCGAGGTAAACGCCGTCCACTCATAGCTATGAGGGGACAGATTATGGCTGTAAAATCCATTGGAAATGTCAAGTGTGGTTTTAAACCGTTTTCTCAGAAGACTATCGACGAGAGCCGAACTATGAGTATTCTGTACCGCGCATGTCCGGCAATGCGAATTTAAGTGTCGGTAATCCAAAACTAGGCGGTACGACCCGTCAGGCTTCGTCACAGTGAATAAAGGATTATTCATGGGTGACACACATGTTTCAATTACTCCCTGATATTCCAATTGTTCAAGGATTGCTGCGACGTGAGACCTCGCCTCAGGACGCATGGGATATTGGGGTTGTGGCTGGGGTTCTGACTGCAACGGAATCGTATGGTTGGGAGAAAATTTATCCCAACCTACCTGAGTACGATACAACGCAGGCGCGAGCACCTGTGCCCACTCCCCGGCTAACCTGTTAGAATGTTCCGTTGGCACTTTGTGCCCAAAGGACGGGAGGATTACTGTCTCCCCTCTAGGAGCCTCTAAAACGAAAGCCGGGGGCCAATCTGCCTCTGCCAAAAGTATATCATAGGTGGAGGTTAGATTATCCCAAAAGACCACCTTAATTTTACATTGTATGTCACCCTCAATTAAAATGTCAATTTCAAACATCCGTTCAGGGGGAGCTACGCGAGTATCAGCAGTTTCAACACTTACATAGGTATCAGTTGCTCTCGCCGCCAGATACGGACGCAGCGCTTGTCGCACTACTGTAACTTCTGCCGCGCTGTCTAGCAGCGTTAGCGCCCATGTCTGGTTCTGAAGCTGTGTCTGTACCATCTGAGGCATATCTCGCAGTTAGAGCAGCAACTTTCTTCTTCTGAAACGGGGGTCTCTGACGTGCAGATTCGTCCTGCTTGCCTTTACCTTCACCCTGACGGGGCTGCTCACGACCCTGAGCAGCCTTTCCTTTTCCACGATCTCCGCCACCGGAATGAAAAGCCGATGTTTCCTGTGAAGAACGAGGAGAGCGTTGTTCAGGAACCTGAAATCTATCAGGTGACTTAATATTAGAACGATCACGCAAATCATAAGTGCGTTCAGTTTTAACCTGTACCGGCGATGCAGAACCAGACCTCCACTTCTCCTGCTGCTTCCCCTGTTTCTTTGATCGCCAACTCTGTTTTGGAAAGTTGGGCTTTTCGTCTTTATTAGACAAACTCACTTTAGTCTGCTGTACTACCGTAGGAATGATAATGGTGGGTTTAACACCCAAGGCGCTACGCCCCACTATTCTGTAGGCTTTTGCAATAATTTTAGCGAATTCCTTTGGCCTGTCGGCCGGATCCACAAGGGCCAACATATTGCCCACTTGGAACTGCATGGCATCTCCTTTGAGGTTGCCCATAACCATGGAAGGAACCACATCAAAGCTGTCGACAAGCCTCATTCCCAACTCAATGGCTGCTTCCGCACCATGATTGTCCTGGACTTTCTTGATGACGGATGGTAGAACGGACATAGACGGAGTGCCATAGCACTTCGCATAGGTCGCAGAAAAGACCTTGCCCCAATTGTCACAATCGACAATATCAGGGACCAGGTCCTTCGGTAATGTAATAGTGAGTATCCTGTGTTTATCCACAGGAGAAGTATGCGGAAACATGGCTTCTAGTTGATCAAACTTTTCAGCAAGCCAGTAAGGAAATTCATCCTTATTCTGGGGGCGCTTGCCGACAACCGCATTAACCATAACTGGACTAATGACCACCGCGTGGTGGGCAGTCGTCTGGCCCGCAACTGCAGGTGCCCCCACCTGTACATCGCGAGACACGTACTGCACTAATGCCCTATGGACCGTAATCAGGGCAGTGTGCAGCACACGTAACTCCGCCACCGCCACAGTCATGTAGCAGGGATGTGGCGTCTAACCGGCTAGCACCGGCCATGTGGCCCCTGCAATAGACAATGGGCCCATTCTCGCCGGTGCTACCACATGGGAAAGGGTGCCATTAAACCAAATGGTATGCTGCCAGGCAGTGAGAGGAATTTCAAGTGTCCGATACGGGGCATAGGCTGCAGGCATCGCTGTGGCAGTATATTCGTGGAACAAATTATCGTTCGCATCCACTGCATCGAACGTCACCCAAGAGTAAAACAACTCATAAGGGAACGCTGCATCAGCCCCTACCACAAAGATAAAAGCCAACCCATCATCAGGAACCCCATAAACTCGCAGATGTGCGGTCAGGGGAACCCGACTATGCGCGGTAACGTTGATCGCCATCAGGACACTTAGAAGAGTAACAACGAATTCTACAGTAGCACTGGGGTTCAGAAAAAGAAAACCTTTTTAATTATCAAGCTTGAAAGAACCTTTAGTCGAAACCTAGGTAGGTTAAGCCGTCACTCTCGTTATCCGGAAACTAGAGTGAGGGCGTTGTGGACTAATAAAAGCACTACTAAGGCGTTCCAGATCAAAAGACCAAACGTTAGGTGCGCCATGTTGCGGGGATTCTGCTTATGCACAGAACTATGCACAGAAAACCAGGACCTCAGAGAATTGTGGTGTACCAGAAACTCCCCTCAGAACCAAGAACCCCTATCCGACTAGCTTAGTGTCCCATTCGTTATCCGAGATTTAGCTCGGCGGTCCCAATGTATAGACAACCCAGAACAAGCGACTTAGATATTCTCAGGAGTGGTGGGAATCCGAAATACCTGTTTGTAGCTATATATCAATCCACAACAGAATAACAAAGACACGGTAAGGTTTAAAGAGTTTATTTTATAAACCTCACGTCCTAAGATGCAGTACTTTGGCTAACACAAGCAGACAAATAGTTAAGATCAAAATCATCAGCATTGTTACAATACCATAGAAAATGAAAGGAGCAATCATAATAATAATGGCAGTGGAAAACACCCACCCTCCTTTCTCTAGCAACTAATAAGTTATTATTAGACTAATAGAAGGTCTCTTAGGCTTGCATGGGGGACCCCATACCTTATGGATCAGCTTAGTGGAATCACATCACAGGATCAGCTAGGCTCTCTCCTGCAACAGCTCTTCGTTTCGAATGAATCTAAAACATGCTGCTCTGTAATATTAAAGGACTCGTCTTTCAGGTATTGGCAGCTGCATGTATGTTATGGCTAAGAAGTGGTACAATCAACCTGAACACAACAACCTGCACCGTCTAGTGACCCAGACTTGTTCCATACACTGTGTACAGACCAAGGTCACTGCTCACTGTTAAGGATGTTAAACAACAGACGGTTCTCATGTGAAGCAAAGTCGAGTCAGCATTTCTCAAATGAATAACATGTAACAACAGTGTCGCGTGCAAAAGCAGCAGAAGCGGCAAGCTGGCTTTCTAACAGCTAACGAGGTTATGCTAACTTAACATTGTAAATAGGGAGTGGCTAAACCACACTACACTTTGAAATTCCTCATGGCAGCTTAACTGATGTTTTTACTGATATGAAATCCATCAGCCGGCTAGAATGCTATTTTGATTTTATTAAGGAGCTGGCAGATAGGAAACTGTACACTCAGTTCAGACATGGCAGTCTACCCATCAATGCCTTCACTAATTCTTGGATGACAAATAAATCCCAGCCTAAGGGCTGCCCCTCCTGTTCATGCCCGTATGAAACAATAGGTCATGTGTTTTTTGCTTGTGTTGCTTATGCTAGACCCAGGAGGAATTGCCTAGCTCCGGTATGTAGACAACTCGGGACTCAGAGCCATAAAGACGCCGTACGTAGTTTAAAGTCTAATGCGGGACCACTTTATGCTTGTGCTACAGCAACATTTTAGGCCAGTTTTGGGCTTTTAGAAGGAGGGCTTTAATCATCCCCCTGACTGTCATGGACAAAATAAACTGAAATATTAGTGATTAGACCAGATGAGTGTGCCTTTAAATTCATCTACCTGTTTTGTAAATAATTGTTTTTTTTAATGTTAATATTTGAAGCTTTTTATCCTTTTTATAGGCCATTTGGGGTAGGGGCTTTAAAATGGCTAATGCTACTTTATCGGGATGTACACACTTACAATCGATATATAAATAATATTTATTAATGCATTTGCACTTTAGCTTGTGTCCCGATAGGTAGAAGTACTTAATAATGAGATCTGCCTAGTTCTGATCCTCTTTGCACTTGTATATTTGTATTATGAAGTTGTTAATCGTTTTTTTCTCAATAGTCTGCATATGGAGTATCTTGTATTACCCTCTACCTGGAATGCTATTAATTTTGATTTATGTGCTTGTCTCTTTTATGGTATTCTAAAAGCGAAATAAAGACTTTGATGATGACATACTTTTGAGTTTTACATGTCCTGGTACTGAAAAACTGCTAAATTAGTTTTTAACTACTGCAAGTCCTATTTCTCCCTCAGGTTAACATTGGGATTGTCCTAAAACATCTTTTAAGTGTAATTTCCATTTGGAAAAGATGGAGATATGGAGTTTGGTGTCTCTGGACTCACAATTTTGAATTGTAAGTCTGAAAATGACACTTTTCAGAAAGTAGACATTTTCTTACCTGAACCATTCTGTCTCTAAATACACGCCTGAGTTGGGTGACATCTGGGCTTTGTGCATCCCTCTAAAAAATCACACAAAGGGAGAATGGGTGTGACATTTTCATCCTGATGGCCCATTACCAGGCAGATGAGCCTTCCTGAGGTAGATTGTGAGGGAGGAGCTGACACTTGCTCCTTGCCCCTGAAAAGGGCTGTGCCTGTCCCCACATAAAAAACTGTATACCCCCTGTAGTGAGTCTGGATCCGTAGCAGGAACGGCAGGGACATTGTGATCTTCAAAGGCCTCTTTGATGTCTCTCCCACTTCAAAGGCACAACTTGGTATAAGTACCGGACTCCTGACGCCACCAAATCCGAACTTTGCTGGAACCAAGGACATTCATCCTGGAAGAATAGCTGCTGTGTTGTAGGAGGGACTGCCACCTTGCTACTTGCATTGCTGTGTTTGCCTGATGCTTGCTGTGCTGTAGGAGGGACTGCTACTTTCCTGCCTGCTCTGCTGTGTTGGACTGCTGCATGCTGCTTCTTATCTGGGAGTGAGCAGGACTGGACCTGCTCTCTACATCCTTGATCACAAGTTTCTCCAAGGGCTTGCTGGCTTGCTTGCTTGCCTCCTGTTCTCTGAAGTTTCAGTGTCACAAAAGTTGTCTTGCGACTCTGCTTGTGCTGCTGGGCTCTGCTATCTGTGAATCCTACCCTTACCTGAGGTGTCCCCTCCAGACCTGGGCCTCATAAGTGGGTTCTACAGTTGTAATCTGTAAACATTGACACAATGACCCCTTTGTGCCAATCAGAGCCAACGTGGTGCCTTTTGATTCCGACGCTTGCTCCATTCAACGTACTTTTTCAGTGGGCCCTGCATGGCTCCTGTAGCAGCTTGCCCTCCATTATGGTCAGTCTGAACTTTAGATATCTCAACTTCTACTGATTGGATTTTTGTTGCTTTGGTTTTGCTTTGCTTGGATAGATATCCTCTATTTTTCTAAACTGGCGTGGTGTCTTTTTGTGCTGTTTTCACAGTGTTACTGTAATTAAAGTGTTGCACAAATGCTTTACGTGTTGCCTCTTAAGTTAAGATTATGGCTCCTGCTTGGGTAGGGTGTGTACTCTGCCAACCAGAAACCTCAATTTCTAACACTGATGTTAAAGAATTGTCATAAAGTGCTATAGACCCTTTCTGTATAAACTAGAGATTTATAATATGCAGATAGTAGTTTCTAGGAATTTAGTGAAAAGTTGGTGACATTAAGCATTTTTAAAGAGTGTATTGTGTTTTATTGACTCTCTATGGACTGTTTAAGCTGATGTATGATTAAACACGTTTTTGTAATGATGTATGCCTTTCTTCTCATTTCCAAAATATGTGTAGGATACTTTTAGTAAGAAGGGTTGTCCCAGGGACTTGGTAGTACATGTCTTATCATTGATTATTACTGAAATGTGAAGCTGTTGACTTTAAACTTTATGTCAGATGTGATACTTTATGAGTACCTCTCTTTAAGGTAAATAACAAACAAACACTCTTAGGACCAGTGTTCAAGGTTTAATAAATTGTTGGTTACATGAATGTCTCCAGAGACATTGTGTTTATCACTCACTTGAGTACCAGTAAAAAAAGAACATAATATCTACTAAATGTTGGTGATTTCACAGACACACTTTATATCCTGCATGTTGTGAAAGGTTAATTCCATTCGTACTACATAGGTGATACACAACTTGGTCTATGTGTAGCTCGCTGTGTACCTCGCTAAATACCTTGGAGTTTGAAAACCATATATCAAACTGTCATATCCATTCAAATCAGTATTCCCTGGTTAACAAGCTGAAAATGGTGGGTATGGAGGTGCTCCACTTATAGTTTGAAGATGGCAGATAAATTGTAAATGAATGTTATAACTACAACTTTAGAGTTCTAAAGTTTCTGTGGTTTACATTTGGTTTGTTTAGGGAAAAAAAGGTTTTTCTAACTACAACTAATTTGTAACCTTTGGTTCTTTTCATTGAATTTTAATGCTTTTTAATTTTTTCTACAAACAATGTGCTTCAACTCATACAGTCCAGT
Source organism: Triturus cristatus (assembly GCF_964204655.1). Taxonomy (NCBI): domain Eukaryota; kingdom Metazoa; phylum Chordata; class Amphibia; order Caudata; family Salamandridae; genus Triturus; species Triturus cristatus. Next base: position 464,681,493 of record NC_140594.1, read on the forward strand.
GTCGTCCAGTGGAGTGATGTTATGTAGAATGTCGTACAGTACAGTGGAGGAGAGGAGAGTGTTATAAAGTCTTATGTTGTAGAGTGGAGTATAGCAGATTGGAATAGAGGAGCGTGGAGTGGCTTAGCATACAGTATAGTAAATTATTATATAGTGTTGTGGTATGGCGTCTCATATAGTTGAGTCAAGTATCGTAGGGTGAAGCGGCAAATTGTACAGTGGACTGACATATCGTACAGCAGAGTAAGGTGTGGTAGACTTTCATAAAGTGGAGTGGAGTGTTTTAGAGTGGAGTAGGGTGAAGTAGAGTGCAGAAGAGTTGAGTATCATTGAGTTGAGTGTAGTAAAGTACAGTGGAGGTGATTGTTGTAGCGTGGAGTATTATGTCATAAAGTAGAGTGGTGTAGAGAGGAGTGGATTGGAGTGTCATTGAGTGTCATACAGTGTAGTGCAGTGATATAGAGTGGATGGACGTAGAGTGTCATAGAGGGGTATAGAGTGTAAAAACAAACAGCCCTGCACTCTTTAAAAAAGTCAAGCGTGTATAATACACAGACAATAATATTTGTTTTCCCAAAGAAAGATCGATGTCATTTTGTGCTTTTGATTTTATCCTTTATTCATTTTTCTTAATCTCTAAAAACCGTTTTTGCAACCGCCAACGCTTTCATCCACAATCGGACTTCTTCAGGGCTCAGAGTATATGTTATAATACATTTTCTTATGCCGATGTATTAGGGCCAGTTGATTTAGAACAACAGTCTGTGCAGTAAAGTTGTGTCCATTCAGAGGTTTACAGTGATAACCATATGTCAGTAACTAGACGCTTCCGTGTTCGCATATCCGTCTCGGCTCGAAAAGTGTTCGCGTACACGTCAAGTCAAGCTTTTTTCAGCTAATAAAAATTAGCATAAAAACACAAAAAATACTACAAACAAATAAAAATGAAAGTGCATTCCACGTGGTTACAAATACGTCACAGGACAACTTATACAAATGTATCAGTAGATTACTATACAATAAATAATACCAACAGATAAAATCAGTGTGCATTCCATACAGTTAAAAATACATCATAGCACAGCATATATTAAATTGTCAGCAGATTACCATACACTGCTAAGCAATAGACATGGATTCAAAACACCATACTTTTCTTTACAGTGCCCACAGAACAAAAAACAAAGGGGTATATTCACAAGAACGTGTGATAACTACCGCAAGAGTAGCTTAACGCAACTCTCAACCTCGCAGCCTATCACTGGAAAATTACACCGTGCCACCCAAGTATTCACAACGCGGCGGTAGCATGCGATAGTCACCAGTTAACGCATCAAATGTCAGCTTTAAAATCAACGTCACGCCGTAAAAATGCGAAACGCAAACGCAAAAAATCATGCAATTAGCCCAATTGCAACAAAAAGTAGCGAAAACCAGCCACAGGCCTGCAAATCCCACGCGTCTGGCGGGAAAATGTACCGTAAAAAACACAGAAACAACACACCAGAAACAAGCCAAAGCATGTAGCAACATGGATGCACCCTGACCGAGCGCCACCACAAACCCCACAACCCCCACAGACCACCGGCAAGGAACAACGGGGACGGCTGAGGAGAAGAGATAGAGGAAGACGGGGTGCAGTCGGCAGAAAAGCCAGATCAGCGTCACGGAGGTGACAGAAAACTACCATCAACTGACCAACAAGTAGACCACCTGGAATGCAGTCGGAGTGCTGAGGAGGCCAATCAAGGAGGCCAAGAGGCACTGGCATTATGTGACAACCTAAACCAGGCACAAACCCGCTGCCAACAGGAAGGCTGCAACGCCACAGGAAGAGCTGGACGAAACCGAGGCCACAGTCATCAGTGTGCAGACTGTGCAAGGAGTAGGGAGTACGGACATAGTTCTAGAGGACCTGACACAACATCAACATGGTGAGTACCGACCAGGGACTGGAGGGACGGGGGAAGATGGGCACAATGGCACACATGCCCAACAAGGTGTAGCACACTGCACACCCACAATTACCTAGGATCATGTCCCTGATCCCCTTGGCACACTGCAGCACACACACATAGCAAGAACAGCACACCCAGATTGACAACAACGTGGTACAATGGGTAAAGCCGACACTGCAGAACAGAGGACACAACTGGCTCCGCACATGCACAAAAACATACCTACTACATCTGACAGAGCAGGAAACTGTGAAATGGAAATGTACGCGTACAACCTCACATCCGTCATGTAGTCCAAATGTACACTCTTCCGCAGCAGTATTCAGCACCTCCCAAACAGTCACAATGTACATTGTCATACAGTCTGCATGTACACCAGAACAATGCGCCAACATATATGTCAACACAATGTCAACATGCATCTCCCCTTCACATTGCAGAGGGGCACACAACACCTCCTGCAGAGCACAGAGGACAACACATCTGTGATGCCGTAGAGGACCACCACACCTTCGACACCGACGCCCTACAACAGCCCATGGACATCCCACGCAACCCACCACCAGGACCCGGGCAGCCAAGTTACTGAGAGGAGAACACAGAGCCTGCAACAGACCACACAGCAGGAAGCACCCGCAAGCACAGCTGGCTCATGACACTTTGCCCACCCAGACATGGCACCCCAATGCCATGTGTCAGCACGCCAAAAGGAGGTGGCCGAACAGGTGTGGGTGGGATCTGAACCCATGGAAGGTGAACTAGATCACATATGTTGATGTCTATTACCCTTCAGGGACCACCTGTACCCCACATAGGAGACCCACACTGCCATAGAGACACATGCAGATGCACAGTTACAGTACAGAACTACGCCCAGGGGCACGAAAATAGCAGTCACACACCCAGGTTGGCTCTGCATACGACGGCCCAGGCCACTCCCCTTACGAATTGAGTGGGTGATGACAAAGCTACATGTCCAAGCTCTAACCCGCTGCCTGCAGTGACATGTCTGCATCTGCTGTACACAGCACTATGTAATGTCATAGGGCCCAGGGCCCTCATGAATACAAAAAGACCACAGGGACACACGCAGATATTATGTGGAACTGGATACGGGCACGTGCGTCCTGCCCCTTTATTGGCAGGGCCACATGTACAGTGACACCTGTGCTGGATGTGTGTAGGGTGAGTGTAAGCCAGACCACACGGAATGCTTAGTGCTGGCAACCACTTTGACAGTAGACACCAGTGCAACGGAAACTGAAAACACCTGCATAACAAGGTCAACTGCTGAGCAACATGGAGGGAGCCGGAGAAAGTCCAGAGGACACCCAACATGCAAACAGAAGTGTCCATGAGTTGCAGTGCAGTTGGGGCACTACAGCTGAGCGCACCCATGTGAAGAAAAAGTCTTGGATTGTGTCCCTTCGAGATATTCCTGATGCAGATGCAGTGGGGTGTGTTAGACCTGCATCATCTTCCTCATCAATGTCCCAGGTCTTCCACATTGCTTGAGATGACATTGCTGTGCAACCTCTCCACAGCTCAAAACTCAATCAGTAGCGGACAATGGCTTGCGGTGCACTGAGTCAGTGGCACCTGGAGTGCCAAGCAGGGTATGAGTCTGATGATGGCATCCACGACAGGTATGATCAACTCCTTAAGACTGTCAGGACCACCGTTTCGACTCTGGCAGATGGCGGTTGAAGGTAGTCCTGGCGGTGGTGGCGTGTGCCTCCTGCGTTGATGCGACGTCCGGGCTGGTCAGGACTCGATTTGATGTGTGAGTCCTGGTGGACAGCAGTTGTGGCCAGAGGGAGCGGACAGCGCAGGGCCACAAACACATGGCGTTAATGACCCTAAGGCCATCGCCTCAGAGGCTATCCAATATCTCAGAAGAAGGGGTCCCGGACCTGACCAGCACAGAGTTAGTGGCCCCGGATGCACAGTGGCCGGCACAGGCACCCTGCCACGGGACGGTGACTTGCGGTACACTGAGATAGGCCCACGCGCAGTGAGCGTATCCTCATCGATGTCGAAGGTGAATGTGGTGAAGGCTTGCGGGGCACAGAGAAAGGTGTCCTCCCGGGCATGATGCGGAAGGTATGATGTTATCCGGAAGCAGGAAATGGTGGAGTGGAAAGCGACAGCCTCATTTTCACCACAAAATCGGTATCAGCTACATGAGGATGAAAAATAGCCCCTAGTCCATAAACTCATATGCCACCAATGTACGACCAGAGTGTTGTATTCGCTTTAGGTGTCCGTATATAGGTTTTCCTGAAACATGTCCTTATATAGGCACAATTCGCATTGCCCTTATATAGGCATAAGATCCCAGTCCTTATTTAGGCATTAGCCATGCTATCCAAATACAGGCATGGTCAACTACATCTGTCCACCCCAATGTCACAACGAGTTCTTAGAAACCAGACCCTTAAGGTCTTGGGAGTTCCTCTAGCACAGGAATATTGATTTCTCCAAGAACTCATTTATTATGCATGAACCACTATTCCTTAAGGGTTCATTCCTGACGTCTTCCTCTGCCCGACTTTACGTCAATGCTAACATTCCAAGGCCCCTACCAGGTATAAATATACCTTCCCGTGCCCAAGCAAGTAGGAGGAGACCTCAACTTTAGAGGAGCCGTGTCCCGGCCTGATGCACTGATAAGAGATGCTGTCATCCCTGCTCGCAGAGAATCCAGCTTCCAGTGTTCTGACTCCCTTCGCGGGGTGTTAGAGTTCGAGACCCGGAAAGAGATTCCCACCTCTCAAGGTAAGGAGCTGACTAGATCCTAGAGGGACTCTTGGCATACCAGACTTGGCATACTAGACTATAGAATACCATACTATAGCCTACCATACTATGGAATACATAACCTACTTCTTACATTGTACTTCACTTAGGTTAGGTACACTGGGTTAGAACTAGTTAGAGAAGCATCTTGTGAGTACTCGCATTTTTAGCTTATGTTATTTATGTATATAAATATATGTGTCACAGCTAAAAGATAATGCTAGCGCAGTATTATTTCTTTCTACTGTTCACGCTGTACATAATATATCTTGCATACTGTCTTATGAATATAACAGCTCATATCTCTTACACAAGAAACAAGACTGTTGAATAAATCCTTTTATTGAAACGTCTGTCTATTCTTTCTGTGTAACTCTGAAGAAACTAAGCATGCACGATTAACTGAGTGAAACTGTTATCTGTTGTTTCCACGATTCTGAGAGTGTTCCGATTCTAAAGGGAAACAAAGTTGTCATGTTTATGCGGTTGCCAGAAACTACTCCCTTCTTATTTACAAGGAGTTTCTAGTGGCCTCTGAGTTAGCTGGCACAAAGTAATCAAGTTTAATGTACTCAATAGGGGCATACCTACCTCAGTCCTATGCCAAATCTATAGGGTATAATATTCCAATGCGTACAGCCTATTAGGGAAATAGTAACTAGACTACATGGCGCCCAACGTTTGGTAAGGCACTAATTTAACTCAAGATACTGAGACCCTTACTCACATTCTCCATAAGACGTCTGGAGTGGGTAGGGTAGGGTTAAGTATCCACCAAAGCTGAATAGGACAAAAATCCTATATATTAGCTTTTTGGTTTTTTCAACGTTGAAGGATACAGTGCTCCAAAATATTGTGCACCTTATCTTTGTTTCCTTGAAACTTGTTCTACATTTTTAAAAAACAATGTCCCGGAACGGGGATACTAACACCGAGAACGGTGTAGCTATGGCTGACCCAGTCGTAACAGCTTTTAATTTTACAGGTTTAAATGAAACCGATGAGGGTGTTATAAACATCCCTCCAAACTTAAGGAGAGCCTCTACTCTAAAACGTATAAAACACGGCCTAACACCAAGAGGTGGTAGAGCAGTTTTCTTGATAGAGGCACACAAATCCTTTCAGACAGAGGTATTCTATTCATGGATTGTATTCCCAGAATCAAATCCAGTAAAAAAAGTATTTCACTTCTTTAAAGAAGATGAACCACCTGAGGAATATTTTCCTTTTGAGGATATTGAAATTCCACTCACATACCAGGATCATAATCTCTGGTTTAAAGGCACCCTAAAACATCACAAAAACATTACCAGGCTTGGTCCACTAGGTAGCCCAGGAGCTACATGGCTGATTCTTGCCGGCTACAAACCTCATCCTGACATCAAAGAGATGTCAGACGAGGAATTACTTACTTAACTGCAAGAGTTAATAACAATTTACAGACAATTAGTCCAATATGTCATGCGGACTTTCACAGTCCAAAAACCAATAACCATTCCAAATCAAACCCCTCAACAAGGGTATACACTAAAAATTACTCCACAGACTTTACATGTAGTCATGGGTAAAATGCCCACGAAACGTGAACAAATTCCATTCTGGATAGCTAAAAAAATTACACAAATCAAAGCAGTATTTCCAAATACTAGCCCTTATGAGAAACACAGAATCCTAACAATCTGTTTGCCAATGGGGATCACACCACAACTGGAAGACTTCACCACTTGGGGCACAGTCTTTGCTGCCATCTATACTAAAACACATGGTGTTCCGTCAATTGCAGTAATACCAGATGTCCTGAAACAAATTCAAAACGAATACGGGGCAGAGCCTGCTCTGAATTGAGGTATGAAATTACTGAAAAACTTCGACCAGGTCTCAACAATAATATTATCTAATATTAAAGGGGAGGCAGCATCAGTGGCAATCCACCAACGCTTAAGGGAATTTGATGTAACAGAACATCAACATGAACTACCCAGAATAATGGAAATATCTTATGCAGAATTAGGCAGAGACAGTTTGGGTGGAAAACCATTGACGCCCAAACTGTCTGAAGGTCCTGAGAAGGACTCTTTTAAACAAAATCCTACATCTTCTAATAAGAAGTCTGAAACTAAAAAACAAAATCCAAAAGAGACACACTGTCAATCCCAAGGTAGGTCTCCTCAAAAAGAGCCCTCAAAAAGGAGGTATAACCGCAGGAATAGGGATAATTTAAGAAAACGTGACAGGTATCAGGATACTGATACATGTTCCTCTCGTACCTTTCAAATATCTTCAAAGACATCAGAAAAAAGAGGATGGCCACATCACAAAAAAGGACGCGTGAAGTCCAAAGACGATCAACACGTTCAAAAAAATTAATCAAAACCTCAATTCACAAAAAAGAAGGTAGCAGGTATGAAGATCAGACATGCCAAAAATACTGAGAACACTGCTCAAGAACGGATAATGGGCTCAGACAATGCTGGACAGTGCAGCAGAAGTAGCAATAGCTCACCAGAGCCTGAAGGAACTTCTGGAGATAGTGGAGTTGAATGAGTACATCACAGTAGAGACTGTAGACACCAGGGTTAGTACTCCACAAAAGTTATATGAACTAACACTCCGAATGGAGGGAGACATACAAAGAAAAGTGAAAGCACTCTTTTGGGAGAAACTTTCAAGGGGTTATGATATACTTCTAGCAGAAAAGGAGTGGCCACATGGCAAGGTCATCATAATGCCAGCCTTCTCCAAACATATTCCAATTTACCTAAAGTATACTTATGCCAGGAAATGGGCAGTAGCCCTGTCCCCAACATTATACAAAAATCATGTAGGATGGGATGAGGACTCACCTCACCACAAAATATAGCTAAAAAATCAACCTACTGCACAAAGGCAGTACCCAATAAAGCAAGAAGCTAAAAAACAGGTCAAGGAGTTCTTAGATCAACTTCAATACCAAGGGGTGATTGAAACATGCACCTCATCAATGAACAATCCTTTGTTTCCTGTATCCAAACCAGACAATACATATTGTCTAGTTTTAGATTACAGACAGTTGAACAATTGTTCCAAAACATTTGCAGTGCAAAATGCACATAGTACAGCATTATTGAATAACATTGTGCATAAAAAATATAAAACCACATTGGACATTTCAAATTGTTTCTTTTGTCAAAACATAGCACCTGAAAGCAGGTACTTAACAGCTTTCTCAATAATGGGGACACATCGTCAATTTTTTCGACTCCCACAAGGGTTCAAAAACAGCGCGGGGTTATTCTTAGCAAGGGTAACAGAGTTACTACAAATTTATGATAACAAGGCATTGTCATATGTCGATTACATCTATCTGGCAGACGATGACCTAGAAAGGCACTTGAACAGGGTGAACACCATTATACTGGGCTTCGCCTCTGAGGGCCATAAATTCAACTTTAAAAAATCCAGAATTGATCATCTCAATGTCCTTTTCCTAGGATATGAGCTTTCAAGTGAAGGCAAGAGCCTGGCAGCAAACTTTTTAGAAAAGTGTGCTCTGCTCCAACCTCCAAAAACGCTGAAAAACTTACAATCCATCTTGGCTTTCCTAAATTTTGGAAGAACTTACATTCTAAATTACGCAGAAAGGGTTAAACCTCTCTATGAATTAATCAAACCTGATTTTTCAACAAAACATTGGACACAGGAACACACAGACATCCTGCGTTCACTTCAAGGTAACATGTTAGCAACAAATCATTTACAAACATGCATACATAAACGCAATTTAGTGATCCAAATAATTTCGGGTCAATGCGGATTCACTTATTTAACATTTAATGAGGGTGAAAAAGTACCAATAGCATACAAATCACATTTGTTTACACAAGCAGAAATGTGCTTCACTTCAACAGAAAAGATACTGACAGCAGTTCAAACCGCTGTAGCAAAAGAAAGAGCTCTAGCTCAGGGGAAACAAATTATAATCGTGATCCCAGTACCAGCCTTAGAGGCGGTTACGAATGCGAGCATTCCAAATGCAAAAGCTTTACATCCTAGATGGATACAATGGGTTAATTCTCTTACTGCAACAGATGTTGAATATGTTTTTGATCCTGATTTAAAAACATAAGCGTTCCTCCAATATGAACATGAATGTCCTCTGCCCACTGAAATTCTGCCACTCGATCAGTACGGATTTATAATTTATACTGACGGATCAGCACAACCTGCTACAGGGAGTAAGCAAGCTTACAGTGCAACGTGCGCAATCCTTAAAGGTCGCATGCGCGATGGTAACTTCCGACCAATGGTCTCTAAAACTCAATCTCTAGCAGATTGTACGGCTCAGCGAGCTGAACTACAAGCATTCAAACTGGCACTGGAGAATACAGATTCCCCACACTTATAATGTGCAATTCCTTTTACTGTGTCCAGTCATATAATGAGTATTTACAGAATGGGCTTCAAAACGGATTCAAAGATGCAAAAGGTGTCACAATAAAGCATAAAATGCTTTGGGAACAAGTAGTTCAGTTCAGAAATGAGCTACCAAAAGCTCACGTGATACACACACTGAGTCATCAACATGATGGCGTTCATGTTGCAGGGAATTAATTAGCTGATGATGCCGCAAAGGGGGCTGTTCAGACTGCTTCCGTAGCTGCGATCACTCATTCAAAAACAAAAATAGACAGTGAGATATTGTTGGCTGTCAATGCTTCAAGCAAAGATAGTGGTGCAGCCTTACCAAAGAAAAGAAATTTCCACTCAAGTACTCTTATGTAATTGATGCGAACAACGTTCCTTTTGTTCAGTCAATCAATAAATCACATAATTTGTAAAGCACGCTACATACCCGTGAGGGTTTCAAGGCACTGGGAGGAGGGAGGGGGGGGGGGTTGCTGCTGCAATTGGTCGAAGAGCCAGGCCTTGAGTGGTCTCCGGAAGGTCAGCAGGTCTTCGGTTTGTCGCAGGTAGAGGGGAAGGGTGTTCCAGGCCTTGGCGGCGCGATGGTAGAAGGACCTGCCTTTGGCAGTGGTTCCCCGGATGCATGGGACCCTGGCCAGGGCGTGGTCAGCGGAGCGGAGATTCCTGTTGGGTACGTAGAAGGAGAGTCGACTGTTGAGATAGTCTGGGCCAGTTTTGTGGAGTGCTTTGTGTGCGTGGATCAGGATTTTGAAGGGGATTCTTTTGTCGACGGGGAGCCAGTGCAGGTTCCTCAGGTGGGGGGTGATGTGGTCACGGCGTGGGACGTCGAGGATCAGGCGTGCAAAGGCATTCTGGATTCGCTGTAGTCTGCTGATGAGCTTGGACGAGGCTCCAGCTTAGAGGGCGTTTCCGTAGTCGAGTCTGCTGCTGACAAGGGCCTGGGTGACTGTTTTCCTCGTGTTGGTCGGGATCCATTTGTAGATCTTGCGGAGCATGCGGAGGGTGTTGAAACAGGTGGAGGAGACTGCGTTGACTTGTTTGGTCATGGAGAGTTTTGAGTCGAGGATGACTCCCAAGTTGCGTGCGTGGTCGGTGGGGGCCAGGGCGGACCCCAGTGATGTGGGCCACCAGGAGTCGTCCCATTCGGAGGGGTTGGATCCGAGGATGAGATTTCCGTTTTGTCTGTGTTCATTTTGAGGCGGCTGTCCTCCATCCAGTCGGCAACGGCCTTCATTCCCTGGTGGAGGTTGGATTTGGCGGTGAGGGGGTCCTTAGTGAGGGAGAGGATCAGCTGAGTGTCGTCGGCGTAGGAGATTATGTTGAGGTCGTGCTGTCGGGCGATGCGTGCTAGTGGTGCCATGTAGACGTTGAACAGTGTCGGGCTGAGGGAGGATCCTTGAGGGACGCCACAGATGATCTCGGAGGCCTTGGATCGAAACGGGGGGAGGCGGACTCTCTGCGTTCTGCTGGAGAGGAAGGAGGTGGTCCAGTCCAGGGCCTTGTTACGGATCCCTGCATCGTGAAGGCGTGTGCGTAGTGTGAGGTGGCAGATGGTGTCGAAGGTGGCGGAGAAGTCCAAGAGGATGAGGGCCACCATCTTGCCATTGTCCAGCAGGATCCAGATGTCATCTGTGGCGCTGATGAGGGCAGTCTTGGTGCTGTGGTGGCTGCGGAATCCTGATTGGGATGGGTCAAGGATGTTGTTGTCTTCGAGGTGCCGGGTGAGCTGAATGTTTACTATGTTCTCGATGACCTTAGCTGGGAACAGAAGCAGGGAGATGGGCTGGAAGTTCTTGAGGTCGCTCGGGTCCGCCTTGGGTTTCTTCAGTAGGGCGTTGATCTCTGCGTGCTTCCAGATCTCAGGGAAGGTGGCGGTCTCGAAGGAGATGTTGATGATTTTGTGCAGGTGGGGAGCGATGGACTTGCTGGCTTTGTTGAAGATGTGGTGCGGGAGAGGGTCGGATGGGGATCCGGAGTGGACTGTTCCCATGGTCTTGATTGTGTCCTCGATGCTCACGTTGGCCCAGGTTGTCAGGGTGTCGAGGGCGGTGGGGTGCGGTGGGTTCGGTGCGGTGTGGTCAGTAGGGGTCATCTGGGGTCTGAAGCTGTCATGGATGTTGGTGATTTTCCGGTGGAAGATGGTGGCGAGGGAGTTGCACAGGTCTTGCGATGGTGGGATGTCATTCGCGTTGCAGCTGGGGTTGGAGAGTTCCTTCACGATGGTGAAGAGCTCCTTGCTGTTGTGTGCGTTGTTGTCACGGCGGTCTGTGAAGGAGGTTCTTTTGGAGGACCTGATGAGGTGGTGGTGGTTGCGGATGGCGTCTTTGTGGGCGGTGCGGCTGCCTGGCGTCTTTAAGTTGTGCCATATGTTTTCCAGTTTTCTGCAGGTGTGTTTGGAGTTGAGGAGTTCCGGGGTGAACCAGCTGACTCTTCTCCTGGTGTCTGTGTTGGTGGGGCTTTTCAGAGGAGCGATGGTGTTGGCGCAGTCGTTCATCCAGCGTTCGAGGGCGAGTGCACCTTCATCCGGGTTGGTTGGGGTCATCGGGGGGTTGAGTGCGAGGTTTGTCTGTAGTTGTTCTTCAGTGATTTTGCCCCAGCGGCGGCAGGGGGTCTGTAGGGTGCGGTGGTGTGTGGGTGGTTTTCAGAAGGAGAAGTGGATGCAGTGGTGGTCTGTCCAGGTGAGTTCGGAGGCATGGCTGAAGGTGATGTGGGGGCTTGAGGAGAAGATGACATCTAGCGTGTGGCCGGCATTGTGGGTCGGCGTTGTGACGAGCTGTTTCAGTCCGAGGTTGGCGAGATTGTCGATCAGGGTGGAGCAGTTGCTGTCGTTGTTGTTCTCCAGGTGAAAGTTCAGGTCTCCGAGGAGGATGTAGTCGGTGGAGGTCAGCGTGTGTGTGCTGATGAGGTCGGCGATGGAGTCGCAGAATTGAGGCCGGGGTCCTGGAGGTCTGTAGACGAGGGTGCCTCTTAAGGTGGTCTTTGGGTTCGTGTGGATCTGGAAGTGCATGTGTTCGGCGGTGCTGAGGGTGTCGGTGGTGTTTGTTGAGATCTTGATGGTGTTTTTGTGGACGATGGTGATTTGTGGTGCGGTCTCTGCGTGTGATCTTGTACCCGTCTGGGATGGCTATGGCGATGTCTGGCGAGGAGGCTTCGTTCATCCAGGTCTCGGTTAGGAAGGCGACGTCCGGTGATGTGGTGTCGAGTAGGTCCCAGAGTTCGACGGCGTTTTTGTGTGCGGAGGGAGTGTTGATCAGGATGCATCTAAGCTGGTTGGCTTCCGTTGTGGTGGGTGTCTTGGCGCTTTCGTGGCAGGAGAAGTTGCAGTTCCAGCAGGTGAAGGGACCGTGGGTGCGCCTCGGGCGGCCTTGTAGCAGGTGTGAGTTCTTCCTGGGTTGAGAGCGATGAGGGTCTTGGCGTTGTAGCGGAGGTGGTCGTCCTGGCAGGTGCGGGGGCCAGGGGTTCTGGCACTGGGTGCGGTCCAGGTGCAGACAGGCGCAGACGGGCTTGCCTTAGGCGCGCCTTCAGCGTGCCCGCGGCGTGCCCGCTGCGCGCGTCCGCTGCGCCATATATTGTTAGAATCGCTGGAGTGGGGGATAGGGTGATTCCAAAAATGGAACGTGGATTAGAACTGATCCTAGCAGCACATGAAAGGATAGACTCTGCCCATGCAGGTGTTTCTGCAACTGTATCTTTACTAAAGCAAAGATATTGGTGGCCTGGCATTAGGAAATAGACCAAAAACTATGTTTTGGAATGTGAAATATGCCAACAGATTGATGTTAATTGCAATGGTTATATTCAAGACTGATTTGCATATAGCTGAGTCTGAACTGAGGTGGCGAAGTGAGCTAAAGAATGATGATGGATTCAACCCAGATTTGTGACTGGAGCTGAGTGTCTGATAAGTTTCAGCATTCCATCCATCATCTCCTTCTGTTTGCTTTGTTTGCCCTACGTTGGCAGGGTATGCCCAGAAATGGGCCCCTTGCTCACTTTGCCACTGGATTCAAGCCAGCCTGGCTGATGAAGGGTGTTCCCCAGAAACTGGTCCCAGTGTGCTTGTTTCTGGTTCAGGGAAGACATGGTTTGGCAGTTCAGGCTGGACTGTTCCCATGAGGCACAGGGGCAAGACTGATTTGCATATAGTTGGCTCTGAACTGAGGTGGCGAAGTGAGCTAAAGAATGATGATGGATTCAATCCAGATCTGTGACTGGGGGTGAGAATCTGAAAAGTTTCAGTGCTCCGTCCATCTTCTCCTTGTGTTTGCTATTCTCTTAAACCTGCTTTATCGTTTTTTTGTGAAAGATTCTAAGCCCGCTATCCGTACAGGAACTATTAAAGGAAAGGATTCTGATTCTATTGATTTGAATGATGAATCTTTACACAACAATGCTTTGGGATTAGATTTTAGCTCAAATGTTTATACTTATCTGCGTAGTGAATATGTAAATACTATGGATGTTGATGATTGCTATATTTAAATGCAAACACCTTCATCAGTTGCTGAGGGTGAAAAGTACCATAGCTTACATTTAACATATGCAATATCTTGCAGTGTGTTAGCTAGCTTATTTTATGCTAATTATCCGTTGCAGTATTCATACTCTAAACAAGATTTGATCTTTTCAGAACTTACAATGCTTAAACATTTAAATCAGTTTTTCAAAGTTTCATCAATTGAGACTATGGGTTACTTATCAGACTAACTCAATCCTTGGACATGGTTTATGCACTTAATAACCTAACATCAGTGTAGCCTCCTCCATTGGTGCGTGGGTGTGTCACCCAACTGCTTTCTCGCAGTGCGAGAAGCAGAAACATAAAATGGTAAAACTTCTGCGAGAAAGCAGAAGTGCCTGGTTGGGGGCGGGAGGGTGGGCAGTCCTGCTTGAGACCAAGGCTGGAGTGGCTTGCCCTTTATTGTGGGCCCTGAAAGCAGTCATAGAGAAAATGGCCTCCGTACAGGCGCCCAGCTGGAGTGCTGTCTGCTGCACCGCACCAATCTCAATGCTGGGATTGGAGCGTTGTGTTTGGCTTAGGGGAGGGAGGCTGCCTAATATTGCCAGAAGCAGCAGGAGCTGAGGCGGCAGGCTGCGCGGCAGGCTGTGATGCGGCATACGGAGGAAGGTACGTTTCTGTATTTTTCACCCTCCACCCACCCACCCGTCTTGCCGGCAGCAACTGTGTTTATGTCAGTCGTCTTATCCTCCCACCAATCAAGGGATCTCGCATACCGTATTACAGTTGCATTTTATCCCATGGCGGCATTTCCCACCCGCCAAGAAAGCAGGCCCCAAGTCTTTACATGTTTAGGAGGGAGCTTCCCTCGTCACGAGTCCACCAGCCCACTGCCCTCATCTAGCGACCCCTCTCCCTCATTCAGTGTGTTTGTTTTGGGGTCAGACCCTCGGATATCTGGGGGCCAGGATTTGGAATACATCTTGGCTTCATCGATGACGTACCCAAATAAACTTGACTTTAGGAGGCCCTGACTGGCCTTCCTTGTTTTGTATGGAAAACTTAGGCTTCGGAGAGCAAAGCCTACCTGTAAATTGGCGCTTTGTAAATAAACAGTAAAATCACGGTCAGTGGATGAATGTGTACAGCTGTAAATATGAATGAATGAATGGGAGTCCGATGGTGAAGGGATGGGTGACTGTAGCTTCACGTGTCAAAGACTAAACGATGGACAAGGATGAAACTTTGCGGATGTATAAGTGCATGAATGAGTCAATTATCGATGTATGGGTAGATATCTACAGAAAAGACCACAGGGATGAGTACATGGAGCAAAATGGATGAAAGGGAGAATTCATTTGTCTCCAAAATGTGAGTGGTTAATGAATGGATGGATAAATGAATGTGAAGATGGATAGATGAATGAATATAAGCGGACTGATGAACGAGTGTGACGATGGAGGGGTGAATGGTACTGACGCAGAGTATATGAAAGGCTAAACCATGAACACATTTACACCTCACGAGGAACGCTCCTCACGGGGGCACCATGCTGCTCCAGGCTGGAATGAAATGGCCCCCAAAAGTAAATGTTTATTTATGAGGGTCTGAATAAAACAAATTAGTGCAAATACAGCACCTGCAAAAGACAATTCCGTATGAGGTCAAGCACAGAGAAGGGCAAACACGAAGACAACTTTTTCCACAAGAAGCACAGTTCCAGAGAGTCCCACATGACCCTTCACTTGTGGACGTGGCAAACACTGTAGCAAACTACCTGAACCACACCTCGCTGAGAAATGTCCGGCAATCCACTATTCCACTAAAGTGTGCACTGTCCAAGAGCCAGGCACACCTACCTAGCATTTTTTTTTCAAATCTGAAACATGCAAAAACGTGGTACAACAATCCAAGTGTAAAACTACCACCCGATTAAGCCTGCAGGGTTTGCAGTTCTTGGCTCCTTTCAGAACAACTATCAAGGAACCTTCCCAGAGAAGTGCCCATCACCCCTGTACCACAAATATGGAGAGGTCAGTCATAGGGAAAAACCACCCCAGCAGTTAAGTGGAGGATGACTTATTCTGGACCGCGCAGCGCCTTTGGACACGGGTAGATGGTGCTTTTTAGGTAAAGCCACTTTAAAAAGGAGTAGGTCGTATGTGCCCAGAAGGAGTCACAGCATTGGGCCAGGTTGAATATTTATCAGATGCAGCCACTCCCTCACCGTGAGAGTCTTTCCCTTAATTGAACAGCCTGTCAAGCAGGAATAGATCTCTCAGGGCCTTTGCGAGAAGAAGTCCATCACCTTTTGCTCTTTTTAACCAATCCCTTGAAATCCGCAGCTGCACGAACTCAGTGTGTGTCTTTCTAAAATCTTCAACCTGCAGGTCGTTACAGTACATACCATAAAACCGGGTGACAGTAACATCAAATTAGAGGGTCATAAAGCCAAAGCCATTATCAGGAGACGCTGTAAAAAAACGTTTTTATATGTGTGATGTCATGGGATACATTTGTGATGCTAGTTTATATGGTACGTCATATGTGTTCTTATGTGGTAGGTTTCTGTTTTTTGTATTTCGGCTTATAATTGTGCTGTTTTGTTATATGTTTTGGGTTAGAGAATTTCATTGTGTTTCCTTTCAATCATTTTGTTGATTTAAAAAGCAATATATGTCGACCATAACTTGATTTAAAAAAAAAAAAACATAAATGCCAAATGTGGCCCAAAAGAGACACCCATATTAGTAAACATGCTAATAATTGTATGGGTTATGTGATATGTTGGAATTTACGTGTCACGTAACGTCACTTAATTTAAGGAATGTTCCATGGTTTTTATTGTGTTATATTATCTGCTCAGAATGGTTAAGGCCCTGCTGGGCAACCAAAAGTCTGTGAGTTGTTTCCAGTTATTTGGGGGTATAGGTGAGTCTTGAGATCTCCCAGTCGGCAGGCAAGTTGGGTGTGGGGTGCGCTCTCCGGCAAGTCTGACTGTATGTTTCTTCTCACACCATCTCCCTGCTTCCCTCTTTCTTTCTGTCTTTCTTGTCTCACTCCTTCTGTTACTTCCCTCCCTTTCTATCTCTTTCTTTCTCGCTGCCGGTCTCTAACTAGATGTCTCAACCTGACTGTGTGCTCGCCCCTTCTTTTCTCTTCCTCTCTCTGCTTCTCTCTTCTTTTCTGCTGTCTCTCTCCTTCACTGTCTGCCCTTCTATCTCTTTATCGGTGCCAGGCCGTAACTATGGGTCTCACCCTGTCTGTCTGCTTGCCCTGTCCTTTTTCTGTCTTTCTCTATCTCTCTCTGCTTGCCCCCTGTACCCAATTCTCTCCCCAATCATTCATGTCTTTCTTAGCATCCCTTTCTCATCGTGCTCCCTTTCTCCTGCTGCCCTTCTCTCTTTTTCTGCTCTTCTGCTTCACTCTGCATGTCTAATCTTATCTCCCCTTTCCCTTCGTAACCCCCCCCCACTCTGCAATGTTGCTATCAGCCAACTGACAGCCTTGTCGATGGGAGGCATGAGACATGCATCTGGGGCTACCCCCAGCAGAAACAAACAATTTAGCCATAATGTTTACTCTTTTGTGTCAGAGGTATGCACCTAAATCCTCTCCTGTCTCTTAGTAACAGGAGCACATTAGACTTGTGAAAGATTATCACACAGTGGCACAGATGGACAGAGCACGTGGTAGGCCAGCGTCTGATATGCATCCGATTGGACTGACAGTTTTGCCAGTCATTGTCTTTGTTAGAACAGATTCACAATTGCTTTATTAACCTTCCTGCTTTCTCAAATTTGCTTGAAAACGCACCATTTGCCCACTCTTTTTTCAAAAGTTTCTCGGGGGGGGGGGGGGGGGATAACCCCCCGGTATGCCCCAAAGGCGGTTCAGGCTAGTACGGTAATTCTTTTACACCTCACCACCTTCAAATGTCACCAGACGCCACTGCCTAACTAGTAAATCAGTGAGTGCTGAAAATAATTGTATAGATTCAAGGGCAGATTTACAATAACTGGCGTATCCCTGCATATCAGCAGGGATGCGCCAATTATTTTGTGTCACAGAAGACACCTCTTGCGCCACCATGGATGCGCCGCATTTACAATGCTACGCACCAGGGGGCAAGAATAGACAGATGCGTGACGCATCTGCTGCCGTAAAGGTGACGCATTGCTGGAGTCGCGTCGCAAGCGCGACGCAGCACCATCTAGGCTCGGGGTGCCCCTATGCCTAACATGCTGCGTAAATCCTTATGCCTGCTTCAAGCAGGCACAGGGTTTTGACGCAGCATGGCCGTAAAAGTGACTGAGTGAAACAGCCACTTTTAGGAGGTGTTCCTGCGCCGGAACGCCCCCCTCTGCGCCAGAACGCCCAGATGTGGCGCAGGGCTTTACAACGTGATGCATCTCCCTAGATGCGTCATGTTGTAAATACCCCGCAGCATGGCACTGGCTTTGCCCCGCCGCTGCGTCACAAAGTGACGCAACGGCGGCGCAAACGTGGCGTACGGGGCTTGTAAATATGCCCCTCAGTTGGAAATAGATGAGAGAAAGCAACAAATATCATTAATGCATTGCCCAAAGTAATTTCTTGGATTTTACTGCAAGAAGAAATAAAACCATAGAGGGAATGGTTTCATCAGCTTTAGATTAGCAACATAAAGGAGCACTTTTTACATGTAGACTGAAGTCAAATACCAGCACTGTTCGTGTAGGACTTAGCAAATTAGAACATACATTTGAAATCCATGAAAACTGGGAAATATATTTAGAAGCTGTAGAACCAATTATCCCTGTACTTTATTATATTTGTGGGAAGAGTGCTTATTAAAAATTACCGAAAGGATGGTATGTAAGTTTTATTGTGGGAATAGTTTTTCCAAAAATGTATCATGTTAAGCAAATTGAAGAAGAAATAGTGGACACCAATGTGAAAATAAAAAGAAGTGCAAGTGAAATAGTAGTAAACATATTTGGAGTTCTAATACCTTCAGTAGGAATAGCATTAACCCCTTCAGCGCGGCGCGGATTACCGCGCTGTGCTGAAGGGTTCGTGCGCGGGCTGGGCAGTGACGGAGCGGTTCCGTCAACCGCACAGCGCGACCGACGCGCATGATGGAACCGCTCCGTCGCACGCATCGAAGGGGTTAAACTCCCAGAAAATTAGAAAGCTGTCTACTATTGTTAATAAACCAGTTCAGCTGGGGGTTTTCTGTTATAAATGAAGAAATGATATTGATGAAATCGATGGTGATTCAAAATCTACTTGCCCGTGATAGCCTTCTCGCGAAGGAGGGCAGAGTCTGCCAATTGTTAAAAGTCCAACATTGTCCTGCTTATATACAAGGCAGGAACAAAGATTTAGAGGGTTTCATTAAACACATAACTGACATAAACAAGGACTTGAAAGACTTAAAAGTAGATGGTGCCTGGGGAACCATAGTTAAGGGATTGTCAAAAGTTAGCAACTGATTGGAAAGCTTAGGGAATGGATTGCAGATTTCTATCTTGAGACCTTTAGTGGCGACCTCTTTGTGCATAATGCTACTGATATTATCGATAAAACTTCCAGATATAAAAGGAATACAAATTATGGACTGAAAAGACCAAGAGCTGATCTTGAAATGGAGGCTGAACAATGTGACATAAAAGCTTTAGAGTAGAGGAGAAGAAAATGGTTGAAGACAACACACCCATAATCTGTGATGAGATCTGATGTAATAGATAAATGAGATGGATTGATTCGCAATCAGAGGAGGGCACAATTTAAAATAATGTTAATACACAAAACATTTAATAATGAAAGACACAAAAGCTGAAAGTGCACTTTGCACACGTTTCCCCTGAACTCAACACAATGGATCATGGACAACTAGTGAAATGTTGCTTATTTGTCCTGTATACCCTGACATTCCTGAATGTTTCTTTAAAGTTCACAGCGAAATATTCCTGTGGGATCAGGATTGCAGCTGTTGCAATAGAAGATTACATTGTATCTCTTTTTACCAATTTAAGGCCTATGTGGACGCACAATCTTTCGTTTTTCATGAGCGGCATGGGAAAATAGCTCACTGGTGCAAGTCCTAGGTGACATTATGTGAAGCTGAACATGGGACAATCTTTCAATGGTGGTGTGATGTTACATCACCTGGATGTTCTTAGAGACTTTATAAAAGAAGACACCCCAAAGAAGGGGCAATCGCATTGATTTTTGTTGCATTGCAGCCGCGATTCTCAATGTTTCTACTCTGAGACCCGGGATGCTATCCAGTCTGATTTTTGAGAACTTTTCTCAGACTTTAGACTGCCTTGCTGATGTTATAGTTGATAGCTGATGGAATGAAACCTTCTTTGCTGAACAATTTCTATTTATCATGTCTTTTATTTCCTTGTTTATGTAAATTGACTCGTCACTAAAGGAGTTTACTTTTGAACCCTTTGCCGTTCTTTGTAGGATTTGAGCTGTTAGACAACAAGCTATCATCCTGTCTTAATGGTGGTGGGACTCTGTAAACTGATTTTATAATAACCATCTGAGAAAGCCTGCTTAGATATTTGGTACTTTTATACAAGCTGTGATATTCTTAAATACATACTCAAGAGACTGCTTGTGATAATGAACTTTGAATCTTTAACACAATAACCAAATTAATCTAATAACTGTCTGAGCCTGTTGGTTCTTCCATTCAAATTATGCTACGTTACATTTGATTAAAATGCATTGTAGGGAGAATCAGCGAGCTTTGCCAGAACAACAAGTTATACATCTTTTGTTTTGCATTGCTGTTGCAGAGATTTTGGTCTACATAATCCTAACTCAGCTTATTTTCTTCAGAAGGTTCGGTCTTTCTATTTATATTCCTAAATTTTACAGCATGGTTTTAAGAGTGGTGTACCTAAATCTGTTTTCAAACCTGTGAGTTTTCTGTCAATTGATGATCCTGATTGGACAGCTGACGTGGTATTTGATCACCCTAATTTCAACCCCTCCAATCATCTGAGAAACATTTGTCACAGGATCAATGCCTCTGTGGTAAAGGGAAGTGCTGCAGATTATCTAATCATAAAGGGACCAGTACGGTTAGAGAAGTAAGAGGTGAAGCACATAAATGTAACCACGCATGCGCTAAAAAAGTGGTAGGCCCAAGGGTTTTCTGCAAAACGTGTTTTCTTCAACATGTAGGCCACCGATTGGACCAGAGCCCCAGACAGGTGCCCCTTAAGTCAGAACAGACAAACATTTATGTTTATATATTTCCAATATCGCTGAAATAGACTCAGAGCAAACAGACTTATCAAATCAAAAGATGGCATTGATTGTTTGCAAGAAGCTATTGATCCTGTTTGCCAGACTCGGGCTCCCACTACATTGAGAATCAAATATAATGCACAAATAGGGCAATCTATACATCCTTTACAGCCCTCTACCCTTCATAAAAATTTATCAAATCTTTGATGGTTTCTTTTCTACTACCATATAATGGGTTTTATTAAAGTTCATTTATAGCCCATGTGTGTCCCTAGAGGTCACAAAATTGTCAATTTGCTTTTTAAAGACAAGCAGGATTTCATGCAAAAAGGACTGCACCATCCCCATATAAAAAAGCTGCCACAGGAAAATTCTCAATTTTTGGGAGATCACAGTATATAGTATAAGGTTTTTTCAAGCAGTATAACCGGAGGTCCACAACAAAAATGTATTCAAGTACTATGAGAGTATTATTTCTCTACAAACATTTACACAACCACAAATATTTTCAAAACACAATCTTCTATGAATCTGTAAGTGCCCTTCATTTATTGATTCTTTGACAAAAAAAACAGCTAGCGCGTTTCGTCCAACCGTTGACTTCTTCAGGGTTTAGAAGTGGCATATATTATATGATCAAAATTCCATAAGATCCATATGGGTCCACTCAAGAATATAGCTGAAAAAAATATTTATATCCAAGGTGGAAAATCCAATATAAAAAAACCTGGGAATCGTAGGTAAAGTAACATCCCACTCCAACAGCGATGATATGCATGTAGATCCTGTATTTCAAATGTGCATTGCATAAGAGATTTATCAGCTCCACAACGGACACCTGCAGCAGATCACATGGTGCCCTTCGCCTCACACACCGCTTCAGGCTCAAATAAATCTGAAGGATTTCATGTGATATGGACTGCACCATCCACATACAAAAGCTGCCACAGGAAAATTCTCAAATGTTGAGATATCACAGCATGTAGTATAAGGTAATCATGCAACCTATCACAATATAGCAAAAATAGAATTGCTGAAAAGCACACAACCCTGACTCACGCCCAGTGGAGGCTCCTCCCCTAAGGCAGAAGAGAGTTGCCCCACTACTCTCTGAGCAATCTAAAAAAGAATGATAAAATGATAATAATACAATGTTATATATCATTTTAATTTTAGTAGGGGCTACGGGGTGAGGTTAGGGCCGGGCGGGTTGGGGTCACAGGGAGGAGGAGTGGTTGGTGCACCATAAGCCTGCATAACAGTTTAGACGGCTGTCTTGAGCTGGCCAAATAGACATGTGCATTTAGAGTTTTTCCACCTGACTGTGTTGCACAGCTGGTTGGAGAACTGTCTAAGGCTCCCAGTCACTGTGGACAGCTGATACCCTTCTATGGTTTTACGTTGGATGACTATTGTCCAGACGAGACCCTGAGATTCTTTAGGGGTTGAAACGTCACATTGTTTCATATGAGTATTAATCAATAATAGTTCTACATGTTGCAATGCCATATGCATGTGATCCTTGTAAATATGTATACCAGTGAATTTTTGCATTTGAAGCTTTTGTGTATATTTTGTATTTGTTCACACACTAGAGCACTGCGTCGCCTTCACTAATGTTAGTAGTTGTATCCTTATATGCATATTTATGAAAAGTAATACAAAAAATAACTTTAGAAACCCTTGAAAGCATGTTGTGATCAAATATTTTATTATTTTAAAACTCCACCTCCCGCGGAGTTTACTAGGGCTGGCCCACCCCCACAATCAAGTGTATCGATGCACCTTCAAGTCTGTGACTGCACTCTCGGCACATTGCCATTTAGGACAATACATCTCTTGGTTCCGATGCATTACCGTTGTTCATGTCAATCAATGCGAATTCAGCCTTATTCTGGGGGTGCTAATTGTGCACATGACAAATACCAATACTGCAAAGGGCAGATTTTATTGTATGCGTGATTACCACACCAAAGGTCAGAATGCAAAACCAACTCAGAAACTGACATGGAACATCGCAAAATCACTGCAAGTCAACTGTGTGATCACTATAACAACACGCCGCCCTCAACCTGCTTGTGCACTCCTAAGTACAGAAGCATACATTAAGCTCATACAACATTGTCATCTAGTGCACACAGCACCTTCATTCTGATGCACCTCTGTATGACACACCAGGGTGTATTCATAAACTGAAGTCATATGATTGTTTTGATTGTTTATCACCCTCTCTTCTACCCCTTGAATGATCTTTGTGGGATGCTGGCAGAGACAGCGTCTCTGTACTCAGATGAGACCATATTTTGTATATCTAGGTACCTTAGAATACATAAGCGGCATGAACATTTGAAGCATAAATCAATGACTGACTTACCAGAGATGGACACCTTCATGAATGCTTCAAGGGGCTGGTTATTTTCCAAGGCCCAGCACAAGCAGATCTCCCAAGTCATGTTGTTAGAAAGACCAAATACAGCTCTTTCCCTAATCCAAATCTTTCTCCATTTCACTCTACTTCTTTCCTCATTTTCTTCTCTGTTTTTTTCTCTTCTTTTTGACTTTCACCACTTCCTTACTCTTTCCTCCCTGCTCACATTCTCTCGCTCTTCTCTCATGCTAACCTTTCTAACACAATTTCTCCTTCCCCTGCATCCCTTCTGCCTCTCCCCTTCTCACTCTCCTCCCCAGCCGCTTCCCCATGCTGGTAATCACAGTTGTAACTAGGCCTGGGCAAAAATTTCGTTCCGTTCGCGGAAATTGCGATATTTTGACATTTTTGCGTTCCGCGGAGAGCGCGAAGATGTCAAAAATTCCGGTTTCCGCAGCTTGGCGATAATTTGTTTCTTGCTCGCGCTGTAAAATGATACATTCTCGCGCGCGCGCGATCGCCTTACCTGATTCCCTGCGTTCGCCGACAAGTTTTCTTGATCCGGTCGCGTTCTCCATGAGATGTTGTATTGTTTTTAGCCATTTGCGCTGTCTCGCGACAGTTCGCGCCCGCAGTGACGTCATGCGTCGCGCGATCACGTCTTTCTTCTCGCGATCATGCACCGCGAGAACAACTCAAAACAAGATGGCCGCGCCCGCAAGCAGCCACATGGGTAAGTTGGCGACCCGCAACCATGCAGAAAATCGCGCGAACATGCCGGAAAAAACCTTCCGCATCTTCGCGATATTTCTGCTTGTTTGCGATAATTTTAAACATTCTCGCGATAATTTGCGAAGGTTAATTCCGCAAATTCCGCCCACCCCTAGTTGTAACCCATCTGCTTTGATTGAACGCTGACAGTGATGAGACAGGTGCCTCCATATTCTTGCTGACTGCACCAAGTCATGGGATTCTGTATTGCTTTATACTTCCAGATAAAATAAATCCAGCACTTCCCAGCAGAGGCACTTCCAGAATTAAGTGTGGAGTTTTATTTTAGTGCAGCACTCTCTAACAGAAAGGATTTGCCAGATGTCAGATGAAAACAACATGCACATGTAAATATGCATTAGTATGTGTAAGCAAATAATATAAAACACAAGCAGATGATTATGGTAAAACACATACAGAAAATAAACACAAGTCAGATAATAATGAAACATTAACAAGTGAAATGCAAGGGAGCAAAACCTAAGCAGATAATGATAATGGAATACTCAAAGCAAATGCAAAAGAGCAAATATAATGATAATGGACTTCAAATGCAAAAAACAAGCAAAAACAAGTTATCAAATACAAGAAATAAGCACTGTTGAATGAAAGACTCAAATTTAAGGATCATCTACACACAGAAGAGAAGCATATACAATATATACATAGTATACATCTGATAATGCCAATGAACAATAACAGAATCTATGAATAAAAATACTTTTCATGCTGGTTATTGAGCACACAGACAAAAACACATATCTCAATACCATTTATCAGAAAAGAAATACCTCACCAGCTGCAATATCTTCAACTTAGCCCACACAAGACTCCTCAAGCTGGGAAATGGAGCACTTAGCAGATGTGTCCACCTTTCAGGAGAAATCCAGGTTTCTGAGTCAAGAAACCCCAGTTTTATAATATTCTCAATGCACGAGGAGTTTTTGAGAAGACATCCTCTACAGCAAGCAAACTTACTTGTGCTGGTCAACCTCCATGCAAGTATTCCAAGGCAAAGGATTTCTCACGTATTTTCTCGACATGTTCAAGCCCCTTATCTTAGAGAAGCTTGTGAAAGTAGAAAACATCTCCAAAAGTACAGAAAACACCGTCAAAGTGGAAAACAATCTTGAATGTGAATAACCTAAATAACCGCGAGTAACCTGGGGGCCTGCATGTATGTGAGCAGAACTCGAGCTAGACAGCATCAGAATTCAAGATGGAATTTAGGGCACATTAAAGCTCAAAACTAAAACTCCATTTTACAATGCACAGCATAATGCACATTTGCACAGCAATGCCTACAGAACTATACTCAGACAGAGAAGTACATTCCACACATTTCTCTCTCTCATGCTTTCAAACACACATCCCACACATTCTGTTCCTGGGAAGGCTAAGTCTGTCCTACTCTGTGAAACATTCCCACTCTGAATTTACAAAGAAACACTGAATGAAATCACAAGGCAAAAATGCAAGTACACAGAAAATGATGTCGTAGTAAATTAAAACACATTAAGTCAAATAATTCAATGGTAGTCAAAGGTCATCATGTGGTCACAATACATAGGGGTACATGTAGTTTTACATATTCTTACACCAGCCTTGTCCATTTTGCACCATACATACATGCTGTGGGCAGAGTGCTGCTTTATTTAGAATGTGACCCCACAATAAAGAAACTCCTACTTCTCCCTCTCTAAACAAAATCTGAGTGTGGTCTTCAAATGTACTTAGAAAATTAAGGCTGAAGAAAAAGGACAGAACCCCAGGCTGAACGTGAACAAGTGTGTCCTTAATTAATATTAACAACCCTAAGGAGATGTTTAGTTCAGAAATATAAGTGCAATCAGCGTCGGTTTACCAGGTGATAGCACCAGGACAAAATGTGTTGTGTCTTTGGCTCGCTATTGATTTCAGGAGTGTCAGTCCAATAATTTAACGGAACCAATTCTACAGTTTCCAGAATTCCCACAGTAAGGCTGGTCACTTCACTCCATGTCACCGCAGGGACTATTTGCAGTCCTGGAATTTCATGTAAGCTCCCCTCACACCCGCAAGGGATTATGTGTATTGTGTCCTTAAATAACTTCTATTGAACTAATTTAAACTCTCAAATCTCATAGCAATGATTTGCATGTTAAAACTGACCACGGTGGTCCCTCTTCTTCTGAGGTGACTCCAAGACGACCCCTTGTACAAAAAAGTCCTTAAGAGCCGACACCCAAATAGGATATAGTTGTCGTTTTTTATTAATTTGACAAATGTGCTTGCTTCCTGTACTTACAGCTGCTGGGTAAAGGCACATAATTGTGGTATCCATGTGCTTACAAGCAGGTAAACAGTAACACTCTAAAGGTGGGAAAGTATTGAGACCCTGAATTGGATGTGGAAAGAGTCACAATTAGATTGGCTGGTGATTCTGTGAACTGTAGCTTAAGATTGGCAATTGAAACCCTTGGTAGTTCACCATTGGCTGTAACTTCCAGCAAGCCCGAGTATTGTACAGTGTATTATTTGATTTCTCACCTCACCTTCTGTCAATGTCCTACTATAGTAATATGTGCATTGATATTACCTTTTTTTGGGTGACCGCGTCCACTAGACTGTCTTGCGACCAGTTGCATCTAGAGTCTTTGTCATCATTAATGGTTGATTACATTTGTACAATTTACAGTTTTGCCAGTATATTTATTTCCTTTTTACTCTGCTTCTGTTTCTGACAACTAGGTTTGAGTGGTCGGAGGTAAACATTACCGCAACATTCCTAAATGAAGTGCTGGTGGCCCACTGTACATCAATGTTTTTGGACCACCTGAGCTTGAGCATTGTTTCCTGTCTCGGAGATGGCAGTTGCTTCCTCGAGTGAGGGGACTCTGAGGCCACCGCAAAATGCTATGAAGCTGGCTAATGGTGCTGTCAAGCTGGATGCTAGCTCCTGAGGCAAGGTGACCAGTAGGGCAGAGCAGAACTCTGTGGATTACCACTGAGATTTTATGCACATCCACAGAATTCCTCATAGTGCAACTTCGCAAGCTCCGCCCACCCTTATTTTTGAGAAATACATTGAATGGTGGCTTCC
Organism: Triturus cristatus; assembly: GCF_964204655.1. Taxonomy (NCBI): domain Eukaryota; kingdom Metazoa; phylum Chordata; class Amphibia; order Caudata; family Salamandridae; genus Triturus; species Triturus cristatus. The sequence goes on from NC_140594.1 coordinate 464,708,588, forward strand.
CCAAACAGATGTAGGAGGGTGGCTTATTTCCTGAAAAGAGTCCCACGGTGTACTCTGTATAAAACTACTATTGACCCTGGTCCCCATGGGCATAGAAGGTGTTGTCCTTGTGTTAATATATGCAGTGGCCAAACAGGCCACTCAGACCAATCACAATGCTGTTGTCATGCTGGTGACAGCAGCATCATGATTGGCTTAGAGGGGTCTGGGAGCCTGTGTGCCTCCCTACTGCTGGGAGTCAGGAAAAGAAGAGGACGGAGGAGGGGCAGTGGCTGTTTACAGGTAAGTGATCTTTTTTTATGTTGTAAACCCCTCACCCTCCAGCCCTGTTCCATAGCAGCCACCACTGCTCACGCCATAGTCCAGACTGAAGAAATCAGTACACTCACCCCCAGTTCCATAACTGACAGAGGCATGTAAGTTTTGATGAAGGGGGGATGAAGAAACTCATTTTTTTCATAAGAGGAGAGTGAGAGAAGCAGCACAGTTGCAATCTCCCAAATGCTATATTCTCACTAAAGGCAACTGATGTTTTCTGTTCTCACAACCTGGGATATACAGACTTTCAAAATTCAATTTTTATGAGGAAATCCCTGAACAATTGATATCTTTATACATAACCACTCAAAAAAGGTGGAATATCCAAAGATATTGGACAAGGCGCCTCACTCACTGATAGTGACATGCTTCATCATTGGCGTCTTTCCACACCCGGGTAAGATGGTACTACCTGGGCGGACTGAACCACAGATGTTATGAGAGTTCTTATATAAAGTAACGACTGGTTATGCAGGGAACCAGATAGGTGATATAATAAAAATACCTCCAGGTATACCTCAACTCTATACTTTATTCCTAAGGTACCTGGGGTATAAGATAAAATCGTGAAAATGGTGGGGTTCTTTTGAATTTGATTTATCCAAATATACCCCCGTAAAATGCCAACATGTTTTGGCCCTTAATTAAAGCCCTTACGGGTCTAGGGCCTTCTTCAGGGCTAAGGTGTCTACTCTACGGAGTCCCTGCCTTGTGTTTAGCAAATTTTTCATGCAACACAGAAATGAGGCCTAATGCACTCACCTATAATCATATCTCTTCCAGTAGATTTTCTAAAATTATTTACACCCTTATTGATGTATTAAATCAGAGTGGTTGTGGTAACCAGTGTCTACGATCTATCGAATCACCAGTGCTACTACCTTGAAATTAAATTGTTTCCCATTTGTGCTCTTTGTAGTTGTGATAAAAACAGTTAAAATTAACGATGTAAATTATTGGTCCATTGTGTGGTTAGACCATCACATAGTCCAGGGTATGATTTTAGTAGGGAACCCGCTTTGTGAACATGCTATGTAACCCAGATCAAAACCAGTACACCGTGAGTACCCAAACTTGGTGTTATACCATGCAACAAAGTGCCTCTCAACCTTTCCATATGACTATTCTCACCTACTGAATTATGCTATTAAGCACCATGCGGGTCTTGTGTGTCACACACTGAAAAATATATATACATGTGAAGGATTTTAATTTGATCCTTTCTTTTTGTAAACCTTAACAATAGTTTCTCAGCATTAAAATGACTGTCTAATCTATGTAGACCCTCTATTAGGAAATTCCGCTTTTCAATTGGGACCACATTCATCACATCTAGATATCCAGAAATTATCTAAGGTTTTTACTATTTCCTTAGAAGTGCCTTTGTCGTGATTCTGTTTATGATGTTCACCGTTAGTTTACTCATTCTGTGATGTACTCATCAAAGTCACTATCTTCATATCCACATATTGTTTAAAGGCTCTTTAACAAATCAAGCCAGCTAAGAAACTCAATCAATTCAGATTCTATGGCTAAGTCTCTCAAGATAGCCAATAGCAATGATCGATTAACCCATTCGAAAGACGAGGTAAGGTCCATAAATGCCAGCTAGAGAACCCCATCCTAAGCGACAGTGTAATCCTGAATTAATCTCCTAAGGGTTAACCTTTGTTCCATAGTGCCTCGGCCTATGGTGTTATGATATTATCTGCCTCAGACCAGCTCGTAATTTGCTTTAGGGGCTATACAACCTACTATTTTACAGTAGAGTCTAACAAGAAAATAGGTTGATAGCACAATGGTTTTCCGTGCAGCTTTTCTTAAATACAGGTACAATAATGGCAGATTGCCAGAAACTAGGTAGATTAGACTGGACAAGTAAATTTTGTGCATTTGTAATAATTGGAGCCCAGAATTATGATATCACTTAATGAATATCCACCGGGACGCCATCTTAATGGGTAGCCTTCAGTAGCGGCCCGTGGAGGGAGTTCTGTGGGGCAGTGAGGCGGGGCGGGGGAGGAACAGGGTGGGGGTTAGTAAACACCAGAATATGGATGAACGGAGGTAAGTAAACAATTAAGGGGCCGATTCCGATCCTGGAAAAAAATTCCCCGTACGAATCGTACAAGTCCCGTACAAACTGGCAAGTACGATTCGTATGTGAAAAAGTCCATACGAATCGCATTGGGTAAATTCCCCGACACGTCCTCGGGTCGGAAAAGGTGTCCGACACGTCCCCGGACATTTTTACATACGAATCTGAAAACTGAAGTCCGAGCGCGCAAGTACTATTCATACCGTCCGTCTGACTGTACAACCGTATGGTAAAAAGACCGTCCGGAGCGAACTCCTATAGCAACCATGGAGACGTCCAAACAGGTGCCAGGTACGCGCCGAACACCCCCCCCAGCCCCCCCGTATGTACGTGCCGTCCCCCCCAGCCCCCCATATGTATGCGCCGTACCCCCAGCCCCCCGCGGATGGACGCGCCGTACCCCCACCCCCGTAGGTACGGTGCGGACCCCCACCCGTGTATGTACGATGCGTACCCCCACTCCCGTAAGTACGGTGCGGGCCCCCACCCGTGTATGTACGACGCGTACCCCCACCCCCGTAGGTACGCGCTGGGGGTCTGCACCGTTCCTACAGGGGTGGGGGTACGCGTCGTACATACACGGGTGGGGGTCCGCACCGTACCTACGGGGGTGGGGGTATGCGTCATACATACACGGGTGGGGGTCTGCACCGTACCTATGGGGGTGGGGGTACGCGTCTTACATACACAGGTGGGGGTCCGCACCATACCTACGGGGGTGGGGGTTTCGCATCGTACATACACGGGTGGGGGTCCGCACCGTACCTACAGGGGTGGGGGTACGCGTCGTACATACACGGGTGGGGGTCCGCTCCGTACCTACGGGGGTGGGGGTACGGCGTGTCCATCCACGGGGGGGCTGGGGGTACGGCGCATACATACGGGGGGCTGGGGGGGACGGCACATACATACGTGGGGCTGAGGGGGACGGCGCATCCATCCGCGGGGGGGGCTGGGGGTACAGCACGTACATACGGGGGTCTGGGGGGGGCGGCGCGTACATACGGGGGGCTGAGGGGAGACGGCGCATCCATCCGCAGGGGGGCTGGGGGTACGGCGCGTACATACGGGGGGCTGGGGGGGACAGCACGTACATACGGGGGGCTGGGGGGGGACGGCGTGTACCGGGCCCCCTATTCCACTCGCATCGCGGCGTACTTCGCTTTTCCGGCACTTTTTGGGTGCCGTAAAAATATTGCCGTCCGGACTGCTGTCGGTATGAATCGTACTTGCTGGGATGTAAAAACATGCCTAACTCCGTCCGGACGTCACTTCCGCGGTGTCCCGTATCACAATCGTATGTATTTTGCTGTCGGTCGGTGTTTTTTCCGACTCGTACGGAAATGGTGTTTCCGTACGAATCGTACTTGCAAGTTTATATGGTGTTGTTACCGGGTACGAGTCGGACGGAGAAAACGCTCCGACCGACGGTTCGGACCCGTTTTTTCCAGGATCGGAATCGGCCCCTAAATAAGTAAAACGAATTTCGTTGCGTGCGCTGCATCGCACAATGCACAAAGATCATCCATCTGTCTAGTGATCGTATTACCATTATTGACAATTTCCAAAAACTGCCCGTGTCTGTTTTAGAAGAATCATTAATTATTCTAGCACTAGTGTTCCTTAGAATTTCCTGTTTATTTTGTTTCAGTACTTTTGTTTGCTCAGCCCGCAATAAGGAAATGGCAACTCTGTTGTCCTTGGATGTTTTATTAAGAGCAACCCTTAGTCGCTTAATTGCAGATAGAAAATTGTTGCGAACCGACAAAGTTCAGATTTGGGACCAGAGGGCAACAGTAATCAACAAGAGTATTTTGATAATCATCTCTAGATTTATAAATGCATCTACAAAGCCCTTGTGTGCCATTGGTTCAATCACTAAATCGCCCATAAAATAGGAAAAATTGGTATTGATCAGTCTTACAAACAATATCGTAAATTTAACAGCATGCCATTTAAGATCAAGTCCTTTATCTACTGTGCTAACACCTTTTAGTTTTGGAACACAATTAGGTACCTTACTGTTTAAAATGTTTGGATTGTGGTCACTAGCGCAATCCCCCATTGTAACCCCTCCCACCATAATAGGAATCATGGTGGAGGAGATAAAGCTAAAGTCAATCGTAGTGCCCATACCACTTCCATAGAACATAGGAACGTGGCTACCCGAGCAGCCTATAGATTGAGTATAGATAACTAGCCCATGGTTAAGAAGCATCCTATAGAGAATCTCCCCCTTAGGATCCATAGACCACTGCCACGTATATTATCCCTAAGAATGAAGGGTTATGCCAAGTAGGACTTGCACTAATTTTTCAATTAAAATCACCATCCAAAATAGGTCTAAAACAAAATAGCATCTGTGGCTAAGAAAGGCAATCATTTTAAACACAATGGCAACAGTACCGGCCTTCCCTACTTGATTTACAACATTATAACAATTAATTATAAAATATTTCAAAGTTTCATGATGAACCAAAACAATCTGAATACAAGTATGTATGAATTCAATCGGAAATACCTTGGCAAATAAGGTGGAACGTAGACGAAGAGCCAATCCAAAATTAGGCCTTCCAGATTTTGTGAGAAAACTGCTGGCAAACTAAAACTGAGACAACCCTCCCGGACGATCTCCTTCAAAGCCCAGGTTTACTGGAACATGAATTTGTCGAAGGTAGCCTTCCTAGAGTACCTCCTCCAAAGCCCAGGTTTATGAAACTTGATCAAATCAAACGTACCAATGAAATCTATCCATTCTCTATTAAAGGCTTTATTGTTATTTCCAGCTATATTCCAACATACAAGATGCATGGTATCTGTGATATCTGACTCATATGTTCCTGTTGGGCTCTAACAGTTCTTGGGGGCTCGATATGTCAGATTGCGGGTAGGACAGGACTGAGAAATTGTCAGTCCATTTCTGACATACATGATAATGGTGAAAAACGATTACTAACACTTGCAGATTCCATGGTTAGTCCCGCTCTTCTTGAATTGGTGGTCTCCATTCGTCGCCTATGGGCAATAAACACGAGTTAGTAAAAAAAGACACACATAAAGTAATAGTATCACAAAATATGCTGCATTATGCCACATAATTTACCTTTTCTTGCCACATAGTTTATTTAGCCCTCCCCTCTTGCGTGGTTCCAATGGCCCTGGGCTAGGGTAATTGCAATTAATGGAAGTAACAGAAAATAATAAGAGCTCTATATAGAACTAAATGTATGTTCTTCCAAACTACTGCCATTAATATCACCGAAACCAGAAGTAGCAACTGGCAAAGGCAGCACCAGGGTCACCAAAGTGCAAGCCAGTGTTAGCAGCTGACTGTCAATAATGATACTTTACTGACTCTCATTAAAGAGTGAATTCTAATTTGGGTCTGTACTTGATTGGAATGTCCACTGATATGCTTGTAATTTATGTTCTCATTTATTGTACACTGATATGTTTAAATCACAATACCTGCAAATAAAAATAAATACAACTCTGCAGGCCACCGGGAGATACGGTCTGCGGAACGGAGGATGTTATGTTTAGACTCGGTGTCCTTGAGCTTGGGAAGAAGTGGAATCTAATTTTGGAGGTTGAACAAATGTAGGTCTTTATGCCTTGGGTACACTTCTGCGGATCTCATTAAATAACAATATCCCATTTAATGAGGCATCTGGCGAGCACCTGGGTATCCCTCATCTCTCCGTGGTACAGCAGCAATGTCCTTTTGAGTCATTGCTGGTTAGTAACAGAGAACTCCTCGGGCTCTTGCTTGTCTCTCAAAAGAAAGGAGAAGGGAAAGCAGCCGTAATTTGTGATGCAAGTTTAACCTTGGCATCCGCATATGCTTCTGAACAGGTCTCAACCACTCATGGTTATTTCACATAAGATGTGCTAACTCAATTCTTTTTATGGAGAAGCAGTTTGGAAATATATATTATTTTTGCTATGGGGATGATTTGTTCTTAATTTAAAATGTGCATTTGATTTGTGAGAACACCTTTAATGTAAAAAATAGTGCAACCGCGTTACCAGCCTGCCTAGTACAATCAGTGTGTGATGAGTCAACCATGTTTTATGAACCAGCCTCATTGAGTGTGTTAGGACATGTAGTTACACCTTTCCCATGATGCATGTAGGCCTGTAGGTAGCTGATTACAAGTGGCTGAAAAAGTATGACTACTTTTTTTGTTTTTTTACAGGTCTTTATTCGTGTTTCATATAATATCACACCATTACAAGTGCAGTTCTCAACAGTTCAGTAGTTGATAAACATATATTTAACAAATCGTTGTCTTGTTCACAACCATCTGTTACATGAGTTTCATCATAATATGGCAAGAACAAAATAATCATGTAAACTTATTTATCACAAATGCGTCAATTCTAGTCAATGCCTTTCTGAGTTAGACACGTCACCCACCACAAAGCAACATCTTGCCGTCCACCCTTCTGCAACTGTGTAGAGACATTGCCAGTGATCACCGACCTCTGATTGTCCCCCCTACTGACCCCAACATCATTAATTCAACTCACAGCTGCTATTCTAGCCCGGGTCATGTTCGGGTGCACATCTGGATCCGAGACTTCGGCAAGGGGTGCCCATATCGCCCAAGTGGTATGTTTCCTACATTTCTCATTGTATCAGAATGTGTAGCTATATATGCCCTTTAATTCTCAAGAAGGAAGTTCATCAAATTTTTCTAGGGTGTGTCTATTCAGTGATTGTTGCCCCTCATCCCGTCTGCCTGAGTATGTGCATCATAAAATTAATTTCCAATGTGGATCATTGTACTAGATCCCTGAGCCATCATGCCACTCTGGAGGATGTCAACGCTTTCCTCTGCTGGCGATGCTGAGTTTCCCCAGTACATTCTTCAACTCCATTGCAGACCTTTTAGCGCCTCTAGCCCTGAACTCCAAGGACTGCATCTTCCTCTGTGACCTCAATTTCCATTTCGACGACAATAGCACTGCCCACCTCCTCAACAGCATGAGCCGCCTCGGACTGACACAGATCATCCACAACCTCACACACACCATAGGACACACACTGGACCCCATTTTTTCATTCAGGAACTGCGTCATAACAGCCACGTCACAGAACTAACATGGACTGATTGCTCTATTATCCACTTCAGCATCTTCAGTCCCCACACTACCACCCCAAAATGGCCAGCGCCCCCCACCTCAGCTGGAGCAAAATTTCTGAGACCAGCTGGACAGACGCCCTCAATATCTGCAACCCAGCCACCACCACAAATCTGGAACAGGGAATTATTAACTTCATGCCTGGATCACCAACTGCACCAACAGCATTGCCCACATCAACAGCAACAAGCAGTGAAGATCCATCAAAATGGTCAGCTGGTGCACCCGAGAGCTCAGATCAGCAAATCGTGACCGCAAGCAGCTGGAGAGGAGATGGCGCACCAGCAAGGACACCTCTGACAGAGCAGCTTTCAAAACCTACCATAACCTCTTCAAACGCATGCTGAGGGCAACAAAAAAATAAAACCCTAGCTGCATGCATCTAAACCAGCACCAATAACAACAAAGAGCTCTTCAACATTATTAAGGAGTTCTCCAACCCGGCTACCAGTGAAAACAACATCACACCCTCAAAAGACATGTGCGACAATCTCGCTGAGTTCTCCCATGACAAGATCTCAACTATTTACAGAAACTTCGATCCCAAATCCTTACCCATGCACTTAAGAGTAGGCCCTAAAGATCCCATAGGACAGGGTGCAGAGTATTTATTAAGTTGGACATGTAGCTTCAAGTCTTACATGTCCTGGTATTGAAAACTCTTACATTCATTTTTCACTAGAGCAAGGCCTACTTCTTCCTGACAATGTTTGTTTGGGAACAGTCATGCTTATACTCAGATGAATTGCAATTTGATGTCCTCTTTAATGGTAAAGTCAGATTTTAAGTCACAGTTCTGAAGATGCCACTTTTAGAAAGTGCAAAAACAACAATTGATGGACAGAATGCAGTACAATGTCATACATTCACCCCAGTACAGAGATCTGAGCCTAAATCCATCGTTTTTTTGATCACCATGTCATTCCAATTTGAACACAGCCATATGCAAATCAGTCTTGACCCTGTGCCCAATGGGAACAGTCCAGCCCAAACTGCCAGGCCAGGTCCTCCCTGGACTGGAAAAAAGCATCCAAGGACCGGTTTCGGGGTTTCACCCCTCTTCAGCCAGGATAGCTTGACTCTAGTGGCATGGAGAGCACGGGACCCAGAAACTGGTCCCATGAGGCACAGGGTCAAGAATGATTTGCATATGGCTGGGTCTGAACTGGAGTGGCATAGTGAGCAAAAGAATGATGGATTTAACCAAGATATCTCGACTGGGGGTGAATGTATGATTTATTCAGCATTCCATCCATCATCTGTTTGTGTAGCACTTTTCACCCTAAGTGGGATGGGTATGCCCAGATGTGGGTCCCTTGCTCACTGTGCCACTGGAATTAAGCTAGCCTTGCTGATGGAGGGTAATACCCAGAAACCGGTCCCAGGATGCTTGTTTCCGGGCCAGGGAGGATCTGGCTTGGCAGTTCCGACTGGACTGTTCCCATGAGGCACAGGGTCAAGACTGATTTGCATATGGCTGGGTCTGAACTGGGGTGGCATGGTGAGCAAAAGAACGATGTATTTAACCCAGATCTCTTGACTGGGGGTGAATGTATGATTTATCCAGCATTCCGTCCATCATTTGTTTGCGTAGCACTTTTTTTGAAAGTTGGAATTTTCTTGTTGTTAGAAATGGGATTTCTGGTTGGCTAGGACATGCGACTAAGCCAGGCAGAAACCACCACTCTGTTATGTTATGTTATGTTAAATGTGAATTTCTAAAGTGCACGTGCACGTGCAGGTCCCTTGGCGCTAGGATTAGAATAGGAGAGATCAACACAGATCCAGTCTAATTGTGTGCTTGAGTGAAAAGCCAAGTCTTTAGCATTTTTCTGAAGCGCAGGTAGTCTTCTTCAAGTCTCAGGGTTATAGGCAGGGAGTCTCACAATTTTGGGCCCAGTACGGAGAATCGTGACCCGCCTGTGCGTTTGCGTCTGAATCTTGGGACTGTCAGTAGATTCATATGTATGGATCTTAGGGAGCGCTGAAGGGAATATCTAAGGATTCTCGAAGATATATATTTGGGACCCATACTGTGTATGGCTTTGAATAGGATACATGCTGTTTTAAACAGAGAGCGCTGCTCCACCGGGAGCCAGTAAAGCTCTTTCAGCAGCGGTCTAATATGACATTGTCTGTCTTGTTGGTAAATAATTCTAGCTGCTTGATTCTGAATCATTTGCAGACGATGTTTCTGATTTTGCGGAAGGGCCGAGGTACATCGTGTTTCCATAATCAATTTTGGAAAGAATCAAAGCAATAATGATTTGGATGCTGGCCTCTCTTCTGAAAAATCTTCTGAACTTTCGCAGTTTCCGAAGTTGGACAAAGCAAGCAGAGGTAACTGAGCCAATCTGCGAGCTCATAGAAAGGTCCAAATTTATTTGTATGCCCAGACTTAGGGAGAGGTGCTGCACCTAAATCCAGAGGCCAGAGTACCTCTCGCAAGGGCAAGGGAGTTACACACTGAAGATAACCCCTGCTCAACCCCTTGGTAGCTTGGCAGAGCAGTCAGGCTTATCTCAGAGGCAATGTGTAAAGTGTTTGTGCAACATACTTACACAGCAGTGACACACTAGGCACACCAGAAAAGAAACTTCACACAAGGTTATATAAATATAGCCTTTGTATTATCCATAAAAGCTCATTTGAACACAATGACATATATTACACTGTGCCACTGGCACTCATCATGACTTCAAAGGGATTATATACACCAAAAGGCCAATCGGGCCACTGTCATAAACAGTACAGTTAGGGACCAGTAGTTACTGGTAGGAGTATACTTAGCATAGGCAAAACATAATTAGTAGCGCACCATAGTAAACTCTTGCCGTGTGTACACATTATCAATACATCCCCTCAGTATACAGGTGGTGCAACCCTGGCCATGTAATACCTAACAGTGACTAAAGTAATTACATACGAATAGTGGGCCCGTCCAAATTGTTTAAGTATAGTACGCTTCTGGGGAACAGGACGCGCCCCAAAACCCTCGCTCTCCCATTGATTTTTCAATGTAATACCTAAAACATAATCACAACAGGTCGTAACACATCACAGTAGGGCACATGTACCATACGCAGGGCAATGGGGTAACTACCCCTAGATTGAACACATTACATAAGTTACGAATCGCTGTGCATCAGATGAGATCATAGGCACATAAGTTACCCCGGGCGTAGTTCTACGCTTTGCCCACGTAGTGTACGTAGCGCTGCCTGCTTCGCAGTTTTCGAAGTAGGCGTAGCAGGCAGCGCTACGCACACGCCAGGGCGAAGCGGAGCTGCCTGCCACCCGCCACCCGCCTCCCGCCCGTCCTCCTTTTAAAATAACGTCATGTATGATAAAAAAATTAAATCTAAAGACTTACCTGCAGCGCTGCGTCTCTGGGGCTCCCTCTTCCCCGTTAACAACTTCTTGTCACAAATGCGCATGCGCGGGCGTCCGCGCATGCGCATTTCTTGCGAGAAATGCGCATGCGCCGGCGTCCGCGCAAGCACATTTTTGACAAGAAGTTGTGAACGAGGAAGAGGGAGCCCCGGAGACGCCGCACTGCAGGTAAGTCTTTATATTTAATTATTTTATCATGCATGACGTTATTTTAAAAGGAGGGTGGGCAGGAGGCGGGCGGCGCGTAGTGGGGCTACGCGGAGCGCGCGAGTGTGCGTAGATTTGGGCACACTACACGCTGCTCCACGTAGCCCCACTACGCCCACTACGCCCACCCCTGCATATAAGTCACCCCAAACAATACAGAAGAGCACTTTAGGCAGTAATCCCATAAGTCACTGTGCCTAAATCATGCCACTGTGTAGGCAGACCCAGATTCTCTCACAGTGAAGCAACCTCTGCATCTTTCGGGAATGCGGGCTTCCTGGCATCAGGGAATGGGGAGTGCAAGACCCTCCCTGGAATCCAGTTAGGGGCAATCCCGGTAATTTGCTAAACAAAGATGCCCCCATTGACAGAGGGACCTCCCGTAGTCCCCCGCATCCAGAATCATTGACAGAATATCGAGAGTCAGAATATCGTCTTACAGAAATATCGACGCAAAAATATCAAAGTCAAGAATATCGACATCCGATCTTCATTATGGCACGTACACACATATCGAAAAAATAATATCGATGTCAAAAAATATCGTTGTTAATAATATTGGGTTTTTTTAAGTTACAAAGATAATGTAAAATAATACATATAATTAAAATAAACATAGTTAACAATATTTTAAAATGTTTAAAAATTATAACTAATAAATAAAATGTAAAAATATATTAAACATATACATATAATATATATACTTATCTAATAATATTTTTTAATAATTATTGTATTTAACTTATAAATTGTTAAACATATCTTATAAATTACAAATACATCTTTACATATGAAACAATAATATAAATAGAAATTATATAAATATATATAACAAATTAAAAAAAATACTAATTCTTTTTAATATTTTTAAAATGAATTATATACTACATTAACTAACATAATACAAAGAAATATTAGATAGCGGAGGGAATAAAACTACTATTCCAACTCCAAACAGTGCAACAGTAGGGAAAATGTTGGACAGCATTGAGGTAAAAATTACTATTCTCACTCCAGTGAGTGCAACAGTAGGGAAAGTGTTGGATAGCGTAGTGGTAAAAATAACTATTCCCACTCCAGTGAGTGCAACAGTAGGGAAAGTGTTGGATAGTGTAGGGGTAATAATTACTATCCCCACTCCAGTAAGTGCAACAGTAGGGAAAGTGTTGGATAGCATAGTGGTAAAAATTACTATTCCCACTCCAGTGAGTGCAACAGTAGGGAAAGTGTTGGATAGCGTAGGTGTAAAAATTACTATTCCCACTCCAGTGAATGCAACAGTAGGGAAAGTGTTGGATAGCATAGGGTTTAAAATTACTATTCCCACTCCAGTGAGTGCAACAGTAGGGAAAGTGTTGGATAGCGTAGGGGTAAAAATTACTATTCCCACTCCAGTGAGTGCAACAGTAGGGAAAGTGTAGGATAGGGTAGGGGTTAAAACTACTTTTCCCACTCCAGGGAGTGCAACAGTAGGGAAAGTGTTGGATAGCGTAGGGGTAAAAATTACTATTCCCACTCCAGTGAGTGCAACAGTAGGAAAAGTGTTGGATAGCATAGGGGTTAAAATTACTATTCCTACTCCATTGAGTGCAACAGTAGGGAAAGTGTTGGATAGCGCAGGGGTTAAAATTACTATTCCCACTCCAGTGAGTGCAACAGTAGGGAAAGTGTTGGATAGTGTTGGGCTTAAAATTACTATTCCAACTCCAGTGAGTGTAACAGTGAGAAAAATGTAGGATAGCGTAGGGGTTAAATTAGCAAACGTATTAATTACATTTCTATTTTCTTAAATAAATAACATATTAATAATTGATTAATAAAAAAAAAAAAATAAATACCAATACAATTAAATATATATTTACTTAAATAACAATAAATTACTTCCCACCCTATTCCCCTATAAACACACAACCCACTACACATAAAAAATAACACAAAGAATTAAATTATCAATTAATCAATTCATGAAAATTAATTACCAATTAATAATTAGACAACAATAAATTAATAATCAGTACCAATTCATAAAAATTAAAATGTACTTAATTATAATAAATTACTTCCCACCCTATTCCCCGATAAACCCACAACCCGCTACGCATAAAAAATCACACAGTTAATTTAATTATCAATGAATACAAATGAATTACCAATTAATCATTAATTAACAATAAATTAATAATCAATACCAATTAATAACAATTAAAATGTACTTAATTACTAAAAATTACTTCCCACCCTATTCCCCTATAAACCCACTACAAATAAAAAATAACACATTTAATTTAATTATCAATTAATCAATTAATAAAATTAATTACCAATTAATAGTTAATTAACAATAAATTAATTAACAATAACAATAAATAAAAAATAAAAAATAATTATATTTGATATAATTATGAAATAATCAACTAATATAAAATAGTTACCAATTAATAATTTATTAACAATGCATTAATTATCGATAAAAATACATACAAAATATTAATTAATTAATTAATTAATTAATTAATTATAACTAAATTACTTCCCACCCTATTCCCCTATAAACCCACACCTTGCTCTTATACTAAAACACAAAATTAACTTTAAAATAAAATTACAAATTTCTAAACATTTAGGTGCCGATTCCGATCCGTTAAAAAAATTTACCGTCCGACTCGTATCCGTATTTTTTTACGTACGAATCGTACAAGTCCCGTACAAACGGCGAAGTACGATGCGTACTTGAAAAATACATCCGAATGACCTCAGGAAAAGTTTACGAGACGTCCCCGGACAGTATGAGTCGTAAAACTGAAGTCCGAGCGCACAAGTCCGATCCGTACCGGCGTCCCGAATACACAAGCGTATGGAAAACGTCCCGTACGGAGCGAACTTTGCACGACCCCTGCCCGGGGTTCGAGTCATACGGCCCCCCCCAGCCTCCCACCCCTCCCGCGTACGTCCGCACCGTACCCCCCACCCCTGTATGTACGCGCCGTACCCCCAGCCCCATATGTACGCGCCGTACCCCCAGCCCCGTATGTACGCGCCGTACCCCCAGCCCCCCCGTATGTACACACCGTACCCCCAGCCTCGTATGTACGCGCCGTACCCCCAGCTCCCCCGTATGTACGCGCCGTACCCCCAGCCCCCCGTATGTACAAACCAGCTAGTACGAGGAAAAGGGGACCCGGTACGCGCCGAACACGCCATCACCTACATCGTATGTGTCATCATGTACGGTGCATACCCCAACATTGCATATGTACGGACCGTACCCCCAGCTCCCCCGTATGTACGCACCGTGCCCCCAGCCCCCCGTATGTATGCGCCATACCCCCAGCCCCGTATGTACGCGCCATACCCCCAGCCCCCCGTTTGTACGCACTGTGCCCCCAGCCCTGTGTGTACGCGGCGTACCCCCAGCCCCCCGTATGTACGCGCCATACCCCCAGCCCCGTATGTACGCGTTGTACACCCATCGCTACATACGGGGCTGGGGGTACAGCACGTACATACGGGCTGGGGGTACGGCGTGTACATACGGGTGGGGGCTGGGGGTACCGCGCGTACATACGTGGCTGGGGGTATGGCGCGTACATACAGGGGTAGGCGTGTACATATGGGGGGCTGGGGGTACGGCACGTACATACGGGGCTGGGGGTATGGCGCATACATACGGGGGGCTGGGGGCACGGTGCGTACATACGGGGGAGCTGGGGGTACGGTCCATACATATGCAATGTTGGGGTACGCACCGTACATGATGACACATACGATGTAGGTGATGGCGTGTACGGCACGTACCGGGCCCCCTTTTCCTCATGCATCGCGGTGTACTTAGCATTGCCGTGCGGAGTGCTGTGGGTACGAATCGTACTTGCTGGTCTGTAAAACGCTGCCTGACTCCGTGCGGACGTCGCGTATGCGCTGCCCAGGTTCAGAATTCTATGTATTTTTTAGCCGTACTGTGTTTTTTAGGATTCGTACGGAAATGGTATTTCTGTACGAATCGTACTTGCTGGTTTGTACGGTGGAATTCCCGGGTACGAGTCGTACGGAGAAAGCGCTCCGTACGACCATTTTTACCCGGGTTTTACAGGATCGGAATCGGCACCTTAATACATATATTTAAAAATAATTAAAAAACATTACAAAAAATGTTAAACACATACATATAAAATACATCCTAAAATACATAACACTAACATAAATATCGATATTATTAACAACAATATTTTTGCTAATGATATTACTTACTTCGATATTACTTACTTCGATATAAAAAAAATGATGTTACTTACCTTAAGGTCGATATTCTGGTCACCGATATTCTTGACTTCGATATTCTGTTCCTACAATATTTAAAACTCGCTTTTAGTGTAGGTCATTAATAAAAACTCGATATTATGTCTGCATACCCCGCATCCGCAGATGGCACCAAGTACAGATGCTGGTGACCAGGATATAGAAATCCCCAAATAAATACTCCCACGATACCTTAACACTTCATGGACCTAGGAGAGCTCATTGTCAGACTAGCCACTGCAATGCATGGGAGCAGTGAGGATCCCTACCTCTTGTCGGCTCCCTTCTCTCCTTGGTGACTGCTGTCTTGGGCAGCTCCGGTGTAGGCCTCAAGCCCCCTGCCGAGCCTCACCCCCGAGGACTCCTCCTTCCGCCGGGGCATGCGGGGTCCGGAGCTTTCAATGAGCTCCCGACGTCACCAACTGCTGTAGGTGCGCTTCTGGCCCTGTCCCCTACGGGGCGGAGCTCTTCCCTTCCTGGCTGCCTCATCGCTACTGCGACCGGGGGCCACACTGCCTCCGATTCACACCTCAATACGGCAAGGCTAGCACCGGGGGTGGGGGTTCAGCCCAGAACTCTGGAACCAGCAGCAGCGTCGGCTGGTTACCTCTCAGGCCTTCCCTTCTGGAATTAGTTGGACAGTGCAGCGTGACACGTGCTGCAGGGCAGATAAAAAACGCTCCTCATACACTCCTGATGGATAGGTACAGCGCTCCACATGCTTGACTGCAGTATCAGCCCACACCTGTTGCTCAGGTAAATAAACTCCAGGGCGCATCCAGCCCAGGTTCAGGGCCAAGATCCCATTGAAAACAAAGTGCTTGATTCTGCCCATACCAGGGGCACAGCAGAACTCCTGCAAGAGTGTTGGGGACACGCCAGCAGGGCGCAGCCAGGCAGGCCGGCACAAGGGGCCTCAGAAATTGGGGCAGTCCTTCTCTCAGCCTTCCCCCAGAATAGTCCAGTCCCTAGGCGGTTCCTCCTGGCAGTCCAGCAGCCCACAGGCCACCACTTTAAGCAGTTCCAAGTAAGTTCGACCTTTCCTGGGGTAACGGCCCCAGTTCATAAACCACTAACAGTCTTTGTTCTGCCCTCTGGCACAGGGCTCTGAGCCCAGCCCAAACCAGTTCTGGGGGCATTTTGCAAGTGCACCACAACCTTCATTGTTAGTGTGAGCCTTGGCCCCAGACACACCACAGCGGGCTGAGCCATCATCATGGAAGGCAGGCACAGCTCTATGCAGGAGCAGGGCTACTCCTCCCACCACTCCAAATGTAGACCACGTCTATTCAGCCTAGTGCTGACTCATCCAGACTCTCTGGAGCCACTGCACATCCCCTCCACCCATCAGTAAGAACCAGACGGTCAATACACAACAGGCAGGCACAAAGACACATTGCACACAGAAATCCCACTTCTAAAAATGGCATTTTTAAAATAGTGATACTAAATCCGCGAACACCAATACGCAGCATTTATCACCACTATTCCCAACATACCAAACTTGATCACGCTACCCCTCTCATGTCAGGAATTACCACTGAAGAACATATCAGGGAATCCCCAATGCATCCCTATGAGAGAGTAGCCTCACAGCAGTGAGAAAACAAATAGGCTGCTTATCACTACCAGGACATGTCACACAGTTAAGGCACATGTCTTACCTTTTATCTACAATGCACCCCGCCCATAGGGCTATCTAGGGCCTACCTTAGGTGTGATTGATATGTAGTAAAAGGGGAGTCATAGACGTGGCAACCACTTTATGTGCCACATCACAGTGGCAGTATACAGCGCACGCAGGCACTGCAATGGCAGAGCACTGAGACAGGTTTGAAAGCCTACCACCAGTAGCATTTAACTTACTGGCCCTAGGTATATGAGATACCACTGTACAAAGGACTCACAGGTAAAATAAATATGCCACACAGGTGTAGACCAATCTTACCAAGTTTACCATAGAGAGCACATGCACTTTAGCACTAATCAGCAGTGATAAAGTGCCCAGAGTCATAAAACCACCAACTACAAGTCAGACAAAATACAGGAGGAAGGCAAAAAGTTCTGAGATGACCCTGCAAAAAGGGCCAGGTCAAACACTTGTCCTAACCAATTTGTGCCTGCACTGCAGCCTGTATCCAGGGTCACATGTCTAGGTGTAGTTGGCAGTTGGCCTTTGTGTGTTCCTCACAGACAGTATCACAAAGGAGGACTGGGTGCTGGCAGGATGGGCCCTTCTTACCAGATGGGAGGGGCAAGGCTATCACCTATCACACGTGTACTTCAAAGGAGCTGCCTCAGCACACACAAACACACACAAAAATAACTTCACACTAGCCTTTTTTGACTCCAGACATCCTGGGACCAGGGCAGGCAAGGAAAGGAAATTCCAAAACCAGATGTAGCAAGGGGCTCTAGAAGTGTATCCCACTTCGCAGCTGGAAACACGTATAAATATTGGACCCTCAGACCAACTATTGAGTACACTGCTGAACCTGTGGATACTTCAGAAGGACTGCCTTGCTGCCAGAGGACTGCCCTGCAGCCTAAGGCCTGCCCTGCTGAATGAGATGGAAGAATGGACCTGCTCCCTGCATCCCAGGCTACCAGAGTGACTCCAAGGGCTAGTTAGTTGGTCTCCTGTTCTGAGCTACAGGTACACAACAAGCTCCAGATGCCTCCATGCACCTGCCCAGCTGACTTGCTGCAACTGGACCTACCTGGCTCTGCAACTGGACTTGCCTGCGCCCTCTTAGCCTTTGCTAGAGTGAGTCCCTGATGCCCATGAGGCACCTTCCCCGGTCCTGTGCCCTAAATTGTCATCAGAGTGTACTCCTCTTACAAAAAGGAGAAAATTGTGCTACAGTGACCCTCAGTGACAATTGACAATGCAAGATCTGCCCTTCAAGCTAAAGCATCAACAGCCCGTATTGACCACCAATGCCAAAGTCTAGCAATGATCATTTTCGCACCAGACATTGAAAAGGACACTTTTTCAGTGGGACTAACCAGGTCCCTGTATCCAGCCCATGCTCCATCATGCTGAGCCTGAACTAGTGGCTTACATCGTTCGTGTAAAGATCTTGCCACCCTGCTGACCGTAAATGCAAAGCTCCGCTGAACCTGACTCTTTGCACTTCCATGACCACCAGCGATGACTGCCAATGCAAGATCTGCACTTAGCGCTACAGCATCAAAAGTCCAGCTCCAGCAACGACCATCCATGACACCTGGCAGGTTCTTCATGCTCCATTGATGACCATCCATTACACTTTCCCTGTTCCTCGACCACTCCTCCACCGCAAACCCGGCTCTTGTTGCAGAACTTTGAAAAGGTAACTTTGTCAGCAGGACTAACCTGTTCCCTGTATCTGGCTGACACTCCATCGCAGTCGGTCTAAACTTGTGACTTTTATCCAGTCTCACTAAAGAGTATAACTGAGTGGTGCTATTGAGGTTGCTGGAGCGGGTAGTACAAAATTTTCTGAGTTTGCATGAATATTAAACCAACATTACTAATATCCAAAAGTACACGTGGGATTGCATATTGCATGGCTAAATAACCTTTATTGACTAAAATCCGTACGCATACTAACAGTAGTATATGTAATAAATAGAATATTGCATGATATATGTTGCTTTGTGGTGTCTTTGTAATGTTGCCCGAGAGGAGGACCAAAAGGGTGAATATAAATGCTTTAAATGTTGCTATACGCTAGATAAATACAAGCACATAGACGGATTAGTAAGGGGTTAACATTAGATTTATAATTTCTATGCATTATTTACTCTTTTGTGTTTGTTTCGCTTAAGTTGGCGTTTGGACCTAAATCTCAAAATGGCCGCCGACGTGACATGACGAAGTGGCCACTGTCCCACTAGGCATGGAGCGAAGAGTGCAGAAGCGACAAAGTCTTCCAGACCTCATCATGAACCCTTATCCTAGTGTTCTCAAACAAGGTCACTGTGGGATGACGGCCAATACGAAAGACAATGGACTTCCACAGTAAACCAGAATGGACCGACATTAAATGAACGTGTGACATCACCCCTTGAACTGTACCAATATCCCAAAAAAGTTTCTGCCGGACGATCTCAACCAACCAATCACGACTGTATTAAAATAACGAAATGTATCTTCTTGCTTTGATTTTACTATAAAATACGCGGTAGAATAGAGAGGGACTTGCAATGCTATTGCTCTTTCCCATGACAATGACGACACGGTGACGCTGCGCAAACTCTACTACTTAGGGTGACTGCTGTGTTCCCTGAATCCTAGATGGTCCGGATGCTTCCCAATTACCCGATGACTGCAAACGTTTCCTAAATTCTATGGGCACTGACAGATGCTTGCACGTCTCTGGTCTGTACCGATCCTTTGAGACTGTAGCGTGCTGAGCAACGAACTTTGAACTTTTGCAACTGACTGCCTTATGACCAATGACTTAGAGGACTTCGGATAGCCAGATTGGGTAAATATGATGTTCTGCGATTTGCTTAAATTTTGAGATAAACTTTCCAAGTGCAAACTTAACTTTTCAAGAGATTTTCGATAAAAAGATATTGATTAACAAATAATGAGTTTGTGGTTTATTCAGAAGGATAAGATCTAAATCTTGAAATGTGTTTTAGCTGGTTCTAGATCACCATCAACCAATCCAACTATTTGGTCCATTGAGCATATGGAGGGAGTGCCTTGATGTTCAGGATTGAGATCTGTAGGTGGAAGGGGTATTGATGTATATTTTGTAAATTAACTTTTCCTTCCCTATATGTTATAGGGTGTTCCACCACATGTCGAGCGCTTGAACCGCTCATCCCTCCAACTGCATGTAGACCGGAGAATGGTTAGTGTGAGTGTTGGTGTTATGGGCCCCACCAATGAATACATGTGTTAATGAGTCAGTGTGACGTTGGGTCTGTGACGCAGGGAAGGATACCGGTAAGGAGGTTTTCCTTTTATCTGTTGTCAGGGTTTTCGCACTCCATCAGTTTTTCTGGTAGCAAGATGATGGTTATATTGTTTCGGTTTGGTGATTATTGCTTGTAAATAGCTGATTGATTATTGAATGTGGGAAAGTATTGGTTGATGTATTAACACTCTATGTTGAGTCGTGTCGAGTTCTATGTTGTTTGACGGCTTCTGGGATGTAGGAAGTCGGAATTTTGTAACGGTTCCGTAGTAGAGCAGAGGTAAGCGCTGCTCTCGGGAAAGACAGAATTGTTGTTGCCCTGTAGGTACACGGGGAAAACGTGTAACGATTGAAGTTGCACAACGCATTGTCTGGGTTCGAATCGGTAACATCGCCATGTGTTGCCATTAGGGAAAATTTCTGTATGAGAGAAGTGTATGGTAGCGAAGGTCACCTAAGAAATTTTGGTCTTAAGTACAAGGAGTCCAAAAGGAGCTCTAATAACGCTTATCACTGGAAAGGTAATAGGTGTTCCCTAAGCTTGCTAGAAGGATAAAGTAGAGGGAAGTGCTACTTTGTTAACGAGTGTTATAATTCTGTAGTAGGACAGACTGTTTGCTGTTCTCGGGAAAGACAGGATTTTGTGTGAATGAACTACATTTTCCGTATGAAAGTGCGTGAATGAAATAGCATTCAGGTTAATTGTGAAACTCTGGTTTTATTTCTCAGGAGCATTACGTCTCCAACTAGGGGGCCGATTCCGATCCTGTATTTTTGTTTTCCGTACGACTCGTATCCGTAATTTTTCCCGTACGAATTGTACAAGTCCCGTCCAACCCGTGAAGTACGATTCGTACGGGAAAAATACACACGGATCGGCCCGATCCGTACGAATTCGATCGGGAAAAGTTGTACGAGATGGACCTGGACACTTTTCCGTACGGAGCCTAAAAATACAGTCCGACTGTACTAGTACGATCCAGACCGGCATTCCGATTTAGGATTAGTACGGAAAATGTCCCGTACACGGGGAATGACTTCAGCTGCTACAAAGCAAACATTGTACGACGCGTATCCCGGGAAAAGTAGTTCCTGGGGTGCGAGTCGTACAAGGGTATGAGTCGTACAGGCCCCCCCATGCATATGTACGCACCTCTCAACAACATCGCGTATGTACACACCTTACTACAACATCGTTGCGTATGTACGGTGCGTACCCCAACATGGCGTATGTACGCACCTCACAACAACATCATCGCAAATGTATGGTGCGTACCCCAACATCGCGTATGTACGCACCCCACAACAACATCATCGCGTATATACGGTGCGTACCCCAACATCGCATATGTACGCACCCCACAACAACATCATCCTGTATGTACAGTGTGTACCCCAACATCGCGTATGTACGCACCTCGCAACAACATCATCGCGTAACGTACGGTGCGTACCCCAACATCACGTACGTACGCACCGCACAACAACATCATCGCGTATGTACGGTGCGTACCCCAACATCGCGTATGTACGCACCTCGCAACAACATCATCGCGTATGTACGGTGCGTACCCCAACATTGCATATGTACGCACCTCACAACAACACCATCATGTATGTGCGGTGCGTACCCCAACATCGCGTATGTACGCACCTCACAACATCATCGCGTATGTACGGTGCGTACCCCAACATCGCATATGTACGCACCCCACAACAACATCATCCTGTATGTACAGTGTGTACCCCAACATCGCGTATGTACGCACCTCGCAACAACATCATCGCGTAACGTACGGTGCATACCCCAACATCGCATATGTACGCACCACACAACAACATCATCGCGTATGTACGATGCGTACCCCAACATCGCGTATGTATGCACCTCACAACAACACCATCGCGTATGTACGGTGCGTACCCCAACATCGCGTATGTACGCACCTCACAACATCATCACGTATGTACATACCTAACAACAACATCATCGCGTATGTACAGTACGTACCCCAACATCGCGTATGTACGCACCTCACAACAACATCGCGTATGTACGCACCGTACATAGGCAATGTAAAACAGCACAAGGAGGGTCTATTCGACTCGCACAACACCACAAAACACGTCTACAGTGCACAAAACATGGAAATGACTGACCTGGCCACATCCAAACAAGCAAACAGAGGGGCAAACTCACAACCACCCCTTATAACACACCCACCAAAAATTCAAACTGAGGCCCACCCACAAATGGACCAATAAAAAGGGCCCACACACACAAACCATGAGCCTTTGCAACAGACTCAGTGCAGCTAGAGAGCACACACCAACAGCTGCACCCATCCACCTTAACATATACACCTTCACACAACCTCCTTCACACATACCCCCTCTTCACATTCAGACCCACACCTTCACATTCAGACCCACACACCCACAACCATCCACACCCTCACCCCACACCATGCCCACAGACAAGAATCCAAAGTTCACAAGGGAGGAGATGGAGATCCTTGTCAATGAAGTCATCAGAGTCGAGCCACAGCTGTTTGGAACATTGGTCAGACAGACCAGCATAGCCGAAAAATCACGCCTGTGGCAGAGTATCGTTGATAGGGTGAATGCTGTTGCACCCATCAGAAGGACCAGGACTGGATGCCAAGCCAGGTGGTACGATCTGCGGAGGGCGGTCAATGGTACATGGACTTCAAGGACTTCCAGAGCCTGGTGAGTACACAAACAACTAACGTAACATGGGGGTAATGGCATCCACACCCCAACTACACAAAATGCACGCAACTACCCCCAAGCCCTCACCGACCCGAACCAAAGTCAAAAACAACGCTAATGCCAATAACATGTGTATGCCCCATTGAGAAATCAAGGCCATGCTATGTCCCATGCTACACGAAGCACCAACCCAAGAATGGATGTCCCGTATGCTGGGAGGGTGGGTGTCACAAAACGCATTGTTGAACTCCAAATCAGACACAATTGCCCTCATCCCATATGGCCCAGGTACATACCCATGCACCATGCGCAATGCACAGGGATTGGGAAAGTACTGACAAGATAGCTGACACTTGGCCCGGGTGTAGGCAGCACAAGGCCCTCCTGTGACCAGTGCAAACACAAACACCAAGACAACAAGGTCAGATATCTAGGACAGGAACTCACACTCACTGTCATGGCAGAATGCTCCATGGGGGGACAGCTACATCACCTGGGAGCCCCAGTGCCAAATCACACTACACCCACCAGCAGGCCCTGTCACACACACCCCTTACACAAGCAGACACCCCCGGGACAGGCAATGGATTTACCCACTGTCACAATGGACATGTAATACAACAACACCAATACATAGCCGAAGAAGCATCCAAGCCAAAAATCTACATGTCAAAGACTCAGGAGAACATAGCAATCTGTCCCCCGCAACATACCCATCCACAAGTGAACATTGAGGAGAATGCTAGGCACATACAACTACCTGGAGGAACAGTGCCAACTTGAATGTGTATGAAACATGGATGTTGCATGAAACAGCATTAACATTGTCTCTCACACACAGGGCAACGTGATGATTCTCCCCCCAACAATGGGGGTGAAGAATCACAGTCCCAGGCTCGGGAGGAACCTGATCCCACCGGCAGCAATGCCTCTCAACACTCCGCGGATGACCCCGACCGACCTGGACCCTCTGTTGTCCAAGCCCCTGCAGCACCTGGTTCAGGAACATCTGTGCCAAACACCACCCCCATTCCTGCCACATAGCAGGAGACACCGAGGAGCCCTGCCCGCAGGGAACAGCTGGGCCAGTCTGACCAGGAGGGACAAGGTGCGCCGAGCACCCAGGAGGAGGCAGACAACACTGTCACTGCCATCCCTCAGGGGTCCCGTAGACCCGATGTGCCCACAACGGCAGCCCAGGCTCGTGCAGGCAGGGGTGGTGGGAGTGGAGGCAGGCAGAGGTGAGAACCTGACCAGCCAGCTGAAGGGACCGGTATGTCACACATAGACAACATCATGGATGCATGCCGGCATGACAGCAGGGAGTTCAGCCAGGTAGTGGTGACCCTCACAGAGATGAAGAACCAGCAGGCCGAACAACACGCCAGTCAACAAGAACACCAAGGACGGATGGAGGCAAGACTGGTTGAGCTCCTGGCGGTGCAAAGGGACATAAGCCATTCACTCCGTCGGATCGCCGACAACATGGGCAACCCTCCTTGTGCCACCAGGCGAAGACCACCACCAGCCACAGGGAGGGAGGAGGAGGAGGATTCGTCCGACGGAGCGTCACAAGCATCGTCAAGGCCTGCATCTGAGGGTCCCCGGAGGAAGGTGGGTCGTCCACAGAAAAGACCGTGAGAGGCAGCGGACCATCCACATCTCCCAGGTCACCTGGCGTGGCACCTGGCCTCCATGTGCGACAGCATCACCTCATTGACTGACATCATCTGCCACATGGACTTGCTGGTCACAGTCTGACCAATGATGCCAAACACTGTGGCCTGGACTCTGATGACTTCAAATGCCAAGGATCCCATCTCCCCCTTTGAACTTTGGATTCAATGGTCCCTGTATTGCACCTTTTTCTGTGCACAAATCACGCCCCAGACCTGTAATAAAAAAAAATATAATTGTAATTTGATGTTGCAGTCATTTAGCATGAGTCCACAACATACGTGTGGGGATATGTCAAAGTATGCCTGAGTGTGGAACTCACTCCAGCCATCCATACAGTTGGATCTAAGTCCGATCGAGGACACACATGGGTCACAATGTATTACCAAATACAGACATGGAGCCCAATACTCACCCGTGATGGCCTCAAGCTGCTGAGGGGGGGCTTGCAATACTGCTCAGACAGACCAATTTGGCAGAGTATCATGAAGGTGTAGAGGTCATGGGTCATGTTGAGGTGCCTGGGGAGGGAGTCCCAGGTCTGTTTGGCGAGGTGGGAGAACTATCTCCTGCATGCAGTTGTTCTGTGGATGTGATGAATGGTGGCCAGGGCAAGGTGGGCTGCATGGAGTAGGGCCAACGGGGTGTTGGATGACACACGTCCAAGGTCGGTTTGGGTCTGGGGTTGTGGATTGCTCCCTGAGTGTGGTTGAGGAGTCTGAAGGTGATCCTGCAGCAGACAGTGAGCCATTGTAGCTATCTCAGGTGGACGATGATGTGGCTGGGGCGGGGGATGTTGAAGATGAGGTGTGCGGATGCTCCCTGGATGTGGACAACTTCTCCTGCAGTTTTGTTGTTGTTCCTCCGTAGAGGGCGGTGCTGTAGTTGACCCGGCTGGTGTCTTGGACCTGGGGGACGGTCTGTCTTGCCTTGGAGTGGATCTATATGTGGATCATTTGCAGCATGCGGAGGGTGTTGCAGCATGAGGTACAGATGGTGTTGAGTTGCATGGTAATTGTGAGCGATGAGTCCATGATGAACACCAGCTTGCGTGCGTGGCCACTGGGTGCTGGTGCGGTGCCCAGGCCGGTGGGACACAAGGAGTTGACCCAGCCATAAGGGGACAATCCTCACATGATGACCTCAGTCCTGTCCAAGTCCAGCCTCAGGTGGCTGATGTTCAGCCATTCGTCAATGGATCTCATTCCTTCTTGAATGTTGGATCTGGCAATGGCTGGGTCTTTGGTGAGGTTGAGGAGCAGCTGGGTGTCAATGGCATACGAGATGATGATGAGGTTGTGTGCGCATGTGATCGTGGAGAGGGGGGTCATGGAGACATTGAAGATCGCCACGCTGAGAGATTAGCCCTGGGGCATGGGCCACATGACCCCAGTGTACTACATGCTGCAGGGTGGAGGCCGACTTCCTGGGCCTTGCTGGTGAGCTACTTGTTGATTTAATCCTGGGCTCTCCTCTGGATACCAGTGTTGGAGATGTGTGAGCTGACAGTGTGGTAGCACATGGTGTACAATGCCGTTGAGAGGTCAAGGGGGTGGTCTCACCATTGTTGAGCAGGGCAAAGTTGTCGTTGGTGGTGGCAATGATGACGGTTGCAGTGGTGTGATTACTGTGGAAGATGTTCTGATGCCGGTTGCCTGGAGCTGTTTTCGCGGAGGAAGTTTGTCAGTTGCTCGTTGAGTGTCTTCCTGATGACATTTGCTGGGTAGGGAAGCAGGGTGATGTTCCAGGAGATCCTGCAGTACTGCCGTCCATTGTTGAAGAAGGGCCTGGGTCTCTGCATGCCTCCAGCCCCCATGGAATGTG
Source organism: Triturus cristatus (assembly GCF_964204655.1). Taxonomy (NCBI): domain Eukaryota; kingdom Metazoa; phylum Chordata; class Amphibia; order Caudata; family Salamandridae; genus Triturus; species Triturus cristatus. The sequence continues at coordinate 464,735,198 of NC_140594.1, forward strand.
GCAAACTCAAAGGAGACATTCAGGACGCCCTGAACGTGGGCTTCAAGGATGGGGAATGATGTGGTTGAGATGTTGTGTGGGAAGGGGCCTGATGGAGAGCCAGAGTGGATGGTGCACATGAGCCAGGTGGTGTATTTGCTGCTGACGGGAGTCCAGAACCTGAGGGGGGTTTGTCCCGCGGATAATAGTGCTGTCTGCCTCTTTATGCCAAGGCTGTCATGTTTGGCCATGAGCTTGCAGTGGTAGAAAGTTGCAAGGGATGTGATCTGCCTTGCAAGGGTGGGGTGTCTTTTGGATGTAGATCTGCTGTCAGTTCACTCACAATGCTGATGAGCTCCTTGATGTCGTGTGTTTTGGTGCCTCGGCCCTATCTGAAGGATCTCCACTTGTCCTTGCTGATGATATGGTGATGGCTGTGTGTGGCGTTTTCCAGCAGGCTGTAAGGTAAATGAAGGTACTTTGTGTTGCAAGGTTTGCACAAGAGTCCGGCTAGATCTGTATGAGTCCAGTAGGTCTGCCTTGTCCCAGGTGGCTTAACTGTTGTTGTGCTTCACAGGAAAGTCCGTCAATGTGGCAAGATTGTTGGATCAGTAGCTGATCCAGTGTGTGAGGTTGCAGGGTGTGGCGGTAGTGTTGGTTCGAGTGTCCCACACAGCTTGTCTGTGGTGACTTACATCAAGCATCTTTGGGGGATCGGTAGTGGGGTGTGGGGCAGTGTGTTACTTGTCGGAGACGTGGATGCAAATGTTGATGGACCAATGTTGGATGGTGGTGTGGTTCTCCTCCAGCAAGAAGTTACTGGCCCACAGCCACATGTAGCCTGTGGAGGTGAGGGCGTGCGTACAGATGTACGTGTTGATGGCTTTGCGGAATTGTGGATGTAGGCCTGGAGATCTGTAGATGAGTGTTACTTTGAGGGTTGCCAGGGGGTTGGAGCAAAACCGGATTTGTGACTCTGAGGGTGTACTTGGGAATAAATTGCAATTCATCCTCCGGGATTGTTGTTGCCGTCCCTGCGGGTGATCTTGTATCCGTCTGAGATGGCAATGAAGAAGTTGTGTGCTGAGGATGCTTTTGTCCAGGTTACTGTCATGAAGGTGATGTGTGGGGCTGTTGTGTTGAGGAGGTAACAGAGTCCAATGGCGTGCTTGTGGACGGAGCGGGTGTGGAGTAGAAGGCACATGACCTGGCTGTTCTGACAGGGTCTGGTAGGCGGGGCAGCGCTGTGTAGGCAGTTGGAGTTGCACACTCAGCATGCGAAGGTGTTGTGTGTGCGCTTAGGGGTTGCCTGACAGCAGGCGGTTGCTTGTCTGGAGGACATTGCTTGGAGGGTGGCTGCAGCATGAGCCTGTTGTGTAATGTGGGTCATGCAAGGACCAGAGGGTCGTGCACTGTGCACGTTGCAGGCGCAGACGGTCCTGCCTTTGGCATGGCGTTGGCGCAACAGTGTCACAGACAAGCTGCTGGCTGCATTTAAAATGGGTGGAGGGGGAAAGGAGGAGCATTTTGGAGGCGTGTGGGTTGCAGAATCAGGGCACTCGGTGGGGCGGTGCCGCAGGTGAGGCAGCAGCAGACGGAATGGGTGAGAAACTAGGCCCAAATTAGCACACAAAGACAAGGAGGTCAGAAAGGCACAGTGCAACAGGTGTATGTAAAGGAAGGAGTGTCAGGTTACTCATGGGTCACTCAGAGAAAATGTATGAACAATCAGCAAAAATGACAGCCACAGGATCAGGCAACAAAAAGCGGAGCTGCGCACAGGAGACACACCGTCAGCAGGCATTCACGTCCCGTTGTGGGGAGCAACCTGCACAAATACATACACAAACAGGTACTTCATGCACAATACATATCATTAGCCATGAAGAACTGCATGCATGTTGCCGAAGTACACATACACCCATACGCTCAATCTTTGAGAATTATGCCATAGATGACGCATGCAAACTGGCAAGAGATCTGCAGTGACAGAGATGAGGCACTTCGGATTGTGCTGAACACCTTTATTACACAAACTCACACTAAGGGAAATGCATCCATACGAACAGACTCACAGGTCGGTTGACAGAACATGTGGGACATACGCTAGACCCCCACCTTCACAACACGGATGTTGTAAATCCCAATGAAGTGGCACACAAGTTAAGGGGATGAGCCAAACACATCCTGCTGCACACGGAGAGGCTGCAATTCACCATACAGCCTGTTGTTGCGATGTCCCACACTATGTCCACCAGTAGCATCCGCAATGTTTCAGAGGTAAGGTTTACGCACATTGATGCCTACATCAGACTCCACACTCCACTACAGATGACTGTCAAGAAGGGTGAATATCATGTCATGGGAGTGATGCTACATGTTAAATGCTCCATGCTACATGTATGCATCGTACCACAACATGCACAGAAGCAGTCCCCACACATTCCCAACCCATACCACCACCAAAAAGCCTTGCTGCTATCCTTACCCAAACTGACATTTCTACATGTCCATGCATGGCACGCTGATTCAGCACACGTTGCAATCGTCATGAGGAATAGCAGGAGGACAAAAAGGACACGAGCAGACAACAGGCGCAAAGACCTGGGAATGACAGACATACAAGAAGTCACCTAAAACAAATCTCGCCGCACACATGGTCAGTTACGAAACATGAACAATGTTGGACACATGCAAATTTCAAAGAAAGTCTCTCCGCAAAACTGTATGGCATGACATCATCACTCGAGTGACACATCAGTACACACATCAAAGTCACTTTGCATTCAGTCAGCTGGACACACACATTGCAACACATGCCACTCAATGCTACAAGCTTGCACACTCATACCCAGTGACTCACCATTATGAGAAGAAGTTGCGTATGAGCTGACTCCGGATATCATCCTCCTCCTCCTCATCACTAGCCTCGTGACCAAGCCCTGGATCCTCCATGGGTGGTGGATGTTCCTGCTCATCAGGATCAAGGATGAGTGACACTGCCTTCAGCACACAAGGAAGATTTTGAAAACCTTCTCCAGTGCATATGGGAGAGACCCACCTGTCTTGTCAAGGCACCGGAATCGGCTCTTAAGGAGTCCAAACGTCCTCTCAATCACTCGCCTGGTCTGCCCGTGTGCATTGTTGTACCGGTGATCTGCAGCTGTTCTCGGGTTGCTGAGAGGTGTCATTAGCCATGGCATGTTGGGATAACCAGAGTCCCCTACATGGAAACATCATGTAAATAAGTGGGTCAGGAGATGCCGTAAGTGCCAAAGATACCGCAACAGACAGGACAAACAGAGTATACCCACCAACAAGACATGCTCATTCGTTGTGCAGCCGCAGCATCAGTTGTGGCACCCTGCTGTGCCTCATGATGTAGGCATCGTGTGCTGATCCTGGAAAACGTGCACAGACATGGGAAATCAGCATGTTAGCAAGACACACCACAAGGGCATTTATTGAGTGTGTTAGACCTGGCACCTTAGCGTGAGTCTCCCTTCCACTTTTTGTCACTGTGCCTCATGTGTTTTACTGGTGTTAGCTGCTCAGAGCACTGTGCCACTGCCAACCAGTGCCACAGTGCAAGTGCTCCCAATTTAAAATGTATATGTTGGTTGGATTCCATGATTGGCTTATTTGGTTTACTGTCAGACCCCAGTAAAGTGCACCAGGAGTGCCCAGGGCTTGTGAATACAAATGCTGCTGGTGGGCTTGCAGCACTGGTTGTGCCACCCACAGAAGCGGCCTAGTAAAATGTGTCTAAGGTCTGCCATTGCAGAACCTGCATGCAGTCTGGTACTGTCATGCTGACTGGGCAAGTGCACCCACTTGCCAGTCCCTAAACCCTCCCTTAACTTCATATTAGTCACCCCTATGGTAGGCCCAAGGGCAGGGTGCATTGTAAGCATAAGGTAGGACAAGCCCTGATGTGTGTGGCATGTCCTAATAGTGAATTACAGCCATTTTCGTTTTTCACTATTGAAAGGCTTCCTGTTCTCCATAGGCCAGAATGGGCTGTCAGATTTGTTACATTCTATGATCCTAACAGACCCAGGAAACATGGTAGAAATTTGAGTTTAGTATGCCTGAACTCAGAATAATAAAATACATCTTTTAGTAAAGTTTATTTTAATATTCTGTGTTTGCAAATGCCACTTTTAGAAAGTTGGTATTTGCTTGCCTAACCTTTTCAGCCCGCCTCTGCTATGATGTGTATCTGCCTGTCTGGTTTGTGTGAGTGACAGGGCTGGGGAAACCCAGAGGGGCAGGGCTAGGTAGCCTGGTGGTGAATAGAGAGATTGACATCCAGATGGGTGGGAGAAGTGCACCTGGACTCTGAATAGGGCTGTGCTCTGCCACCACAATGCTGGCTCCACCTCCTGTGGAGCGGCTGATGTCTCTGCCCTGCACTCTGAACAGAAAGTCAGAGTCATGTCAACAAAGTGCTCAGGAACTGGTTTGGACTGGGCAAAGGCCCCTCCACCCCAGAGGAACAAAGGAATTAGGGGTATAAGTATTGGGACCGTGCTCCCAAGAAATTAGATCCTGCTTGACAAGAAGAAACTCTGCCTGAGGAGAAGGAACTGGGAAAGCTGTAAGGAGGAGTACTGTCCCTGACCTGGGGGATTGGCCTGCAGTGGTTGCATTGCTGCTGAAGGAGAGGAGAAAGACTACAAAGACTTTATTTCAACTTGTGCTTACAAAGATCTCCAATGGCCTGAGTGGAGCTGGCCTCCTGTTAAGAAGTCGCAGGAACAAAAGGACTTCACCCCCCAGCTTCCCCCTGAACTCTGCTGTGTGAGTTCTGCCCCTCCTAGAGCGCTGGAACCAGTTTTTGGACCTCTGGGAGCTGTGCTTGCTGTTGGGGAGCTGGCCAAGAAGAAAGAAATCAAAGATCTCCACTTTTTCACGCACAGACGGCTTAGCGAGAAAATTTCCATCGCACCGCTCGTTAGCGTACAGAATTTAATCGCTGAGGACATCGTCACAGAGCCTGCTGCCGCTGAGCCAGATCAGCGCTGGAAAAATCATCGCCCCGCTCGTTAGCGGACGGAATTTGATCGCTACCAGCCAAGATCCACGCTTCGCCTGTTAGCGGGAAGAATTCTATCGCTGCGAACTTCGTCGCAGAGCCTGCCGCTGCTGTGTGAAATCATCGCAGAACAAGCCAAGATCATCGCACCTCTCGTTAGCGTGAGTAATTTTATCGCTGAGAAGATCGTCGCAGACTCAACCGAGATAACCGCTGGTAAAATTGTCGCCCCGCTCGTTAGTGGGCCGAATTTTGTCGCATTGTGCCTTAGTGAGTAAATTTCTACCGGATAAGCTACACCTTGATTTTCAACGCTGAAGTGCCGCTAGGAACTTTTTATCGCATCATAAGGTACTGGGGGTTAAAACGGACGCTAAGGTGAATGATTTTGTTGCTAACCTAAGAACTCTTTCTAAAATCATATTCTTGAACTGTGTATGTCCTTTTTGTCGTTATTTGGTCTTGTGCTAAGCCTTGATATAAAAGATCACTATTTTTAATAAATCTAGTGTGGTGTCCATTTGTGGTGTCGTCACTGGGTTACTGTATGTGGTCACAAATGCTTAACCTATAACGCTCTGAGATAAGCCTTGTCAGCTCGCGCCAAGCTACCTAGAGGGTGAGCAGGGGTTATTTTAGGAGTGTAACTCCTTACCCTGACTAGAGGAGAGGGTCCCTGCTTGTCACAAGTACCTACCTGTGCCAACCAGAGGTCCCCAATTCTAACAGAGTGGTAATGTTTACGGTTGCGATAGGCTTGCTCCTGTGCCTGTGGTGGTACCAAAGCCACATGTGTCCCATCAATGGACCCAATGACATGGGGCATCCCTCCCAGGGCATAGAAATCACCCTTGACATCTGTCAACTCCTCAGGAGTTGGAAATTTGATGAATTCATCAAGGTGCTCCAACATGGCTGCCAAAACATCACGCAGGACACGGCTGAACATTGTCTGTGACATCCCACCAACATCAGCTATGGTCAATTGAAACGTACCTGTGGCAAAAAAATGTAGGGCTGCCATCACCTTCATCTTGGGGGTCAGCGCAGTAGGATACCTGTATCGCGGTTGGAGGTGTGGTGCCAGCTTGTCGGTCAAGTCCTCAATCAACTGTTGAGTGAATCTGTAACTTTGGATGCAGGCACGTTCCCTCATAGCAGCCAAGTCTGGCATTGGTCTTGGGACAGGCGGTGCCCTGAAAGACATTGTTAGGAATAATGAAGATTGAGAGTCTGCCAACATCAATGTCAATGAACATAGCACATGCTAAACTGCTACAAAACATCAGGTAACTATGGAGTCTGGTGTGTGCAATACATCCAGGACACATATGCCAGCTTGCTGGCACTTCTACGAAAAGCCAGATACACCTGTTGATTGTTAAGTCTACATGACATGCCCTGAAATGAGCTGGGGGCAAGTCTGAGTGAACAGCCAGAGATATCACCGGAGTGACACACATCCACATAGCTGCATTGGAAGGATGTCATCTCATCCAGACAGTTGACTGCAAGGCACACGCACAGGTCACATGGAATGTCAAATGTACATATGACACACATTGCGATGAAGGGGTACACGTGACAACAATTAAACACAGCCATTCAGACGACGCAGACATGTATGCCCGGGAAAATATGATGTCCAATGCACACAGACCCTACAGCCGTGGGAATCCACATGTGGCATGGTGTGCGTAGATGTGTGCCATGCCCATCTCCACACAGACCCATGTTGGATGCAGCAACAGCAGATGCAGTTGTCGGAACACTAACAGCAAGCTCTTGGGAACACATGACACACACCTGACATAGTCACATAGGGGCACGCTGATCGTAACATGTCAGTTGATAGAGTGTCCCTGGCCTCAGGAGACAGGTGCGGGTGTTGATGACTGTGTCATCCCACTGCTGCTGTGCATGACACAGTTGGACTACAGACACACATGTGGCAAGTGGCAAGGTGATGTGTGCCACATAGTGCCCCATCACACATGACATGTGTACACAGGTCATCACACATCAATTGTGCAACTAGATGAGATGACCTGTGCAATATCACTGGCTGACACACCTAGGGCCTGTTCATGAAAGTATGCAATGACAAGTACTTGATGGACATCCTTGTGCGACTCGTAGCCCTCCATTCCAGGCATGTATACGCCTGTATTACCATTGTAAGCGTGTGAAATGCACCGTACACCCGCAATCATGGCCTGTGTACGCTTCTTTTCACTATTGTTCTTGTGCCGTAGGGGTATGTGTGAAGCCCACCATACACCCGCAATAATCGCGTGTGTACGCTTCGTTTCACTATTGTACTTGTGCCGTAGGGGTACGTGTGAAACGCACAATACACCCGCAATAATCGCGCGTGTACGCTTCATTTCACCATTGTATTTGTGCCGTAGGGGTACAAGTGAAACGCACCGTACACCCGCAATAATCGCATGTGTACGCTTTGTTTCACTATTGTACTTGTGCCGTAGGGGTATGTGTGAAACGCACCGTACACCCGCAATCATTGCGTGTGTATGCTTCGTTTCACTATTGTACTTGTGCCGTAGGGGTACATGTGAAACGCCCCGTACACCCGCAATCATCGCGTGTGTACGCTTTGTTTCGCTATTGTACTTGTGCCGTAGGGGTACGTGTAAAACGCACCATGCCTGTGTGTGGATTTCAAAATTACATAGGGGACACATAAGGGACAAGTATTAGGCCCTAAATGTATGCTGGATGTCATGGATACTGAGTTTTCAGTTGAAATATGTCCATCAGGTGTCCTGGAACAGTAAGTTGGCCACAAAATACAATGTTGCAAAATGGTTGTTGAATTGACATGATGCTCAAAATTTGAACAATGCGAATGCGTGTCATAGGTGTATGTTTAAAGGGATTGGAGTAAACGTACGATGCAAATGTGTCTGACCAATCACTATGTACTCCTCAAAATGAATGCCCCTCAGCAAGACAGATATAAGGCAGCCAGAACCCATCAGAGGGCACTTGCCTGCACAACTTTCGAGTCGGCCACACTGCTGCTCTCTCTGCTTCCTTTTGACCATGTCACGTACTGTGGAGAGGGCCCAGCCATTCACCCTGGAGGAGAATGAGGCTTTGCTGGCCTGCCTCCTGCCACAGTACACCAAGCTGTATGGGAGACCAGGGGAGCAGGTGAGTGCTGACTCCACTACCTTTGCCTATGCACCTGTTGTGTCCAGGTGGGACAGACATGCAATGTTGTTTAGAGTGGGTCCCCGGGGTTGGACATGCTGATGTCTCTCATGCAGAGCATGATGTAGTTCCTGTGTGTACTCCTCACTTGCATTGTGCTTACTGTGACTTTCACTGCATAGTGCATGACACATTCAGCCTGGCAAAATCTTGGTGGCTTTTTTTCCTATTGTCCTGAGGTGATTCAGTGGTCCCCCCGGTGTGACAGGTGACTGTACCCACAGATGTGTATGAGTTGAGTGGACCTGTGGTGAGAGTGTCCAAATGATGTGTACGACCTCATGGACATTGATGTGTGTGAATGTTCCTTGTCATGTGGGTGAGTGTCTATGTGAAGTGTTGCACCACAGCTGCATGGAGGAGGCAGCAGATCTACCCATCTGATGTGACAAGTAAGCTGTGCTGTGTGTCTGACTTGCAGAGCTAGCACGACACCTGTGACACCCCACTGGCAAGTGGCACATGTGCAGAGTGAGGGTTGTATCCGCTGTTGTCAATGACAGGTGAGTGATCTGTGCCTAGGTGTGTCTGTCTAGTCTGCTGAGGGTGGGTCAGTGGAGTGGGACATGTGACTGCTTGACACGTGCTGGCCATCAGCCTGCTGTTGCATGTGATGCACAGTGTGTGCCATGATTAGTGAGTGTGTCGCACCCCTCATGCCACCTGTTGACTTTCAATGCCATGTAGTGCATTGGGGCTTGCACACATTCCAATTTCTTATTGTGAATGATGCAATTCCTGTCAGCATCCTATTCCCTGTTCAACATTTAAAAGATGTTCAAATGTGTGTCTCTGGGACATGGAGCAGGTGTATTGATGTTTTGTCACTGTGTCATCCTGACAGGTAACTGCCTGCGAGAAGGGGTAGATCTGGAGGGATATCGTCAGGGCCGTGAGATCTGCGGGGGAGCGTAGTCGGAGCCTGCCACAGGTCCGCAAAAGGTGGCAGGACATCCGGTGCTGGACCCGGTGGATCGCCCGGGTCCAGCTGGGGATCGACCCTCCTCGCCCCCACGGCGGGCGCCGATGCCTGACCCCCCACATGAGCTGTGTCCTGGTGGTGGTATTCCCTGACCTCGATAGGCAGTTACAGGAGAGACTGCAGCAACAAGGGGGTAGGTACATGGCTGTTTGTTGTGTTATGTGCCACCAGCTTTTGGAAGTGCTCTGTAGCCTGGATACACTCCCAGAGTTTATATGTGCAGTGCATTTTCTGTTCCCCAATATCACCTGGTTCTCTTTTTCATCCCTTTCCCTCCTTGTCATGTGTCCCCTGGTCTGTGTGTAATCACATTTGCACATGGTCATCTAGGGTTCCAGTAAATCTAAGTGCACATTGCTTTCTGCATCATGTGGGAGGGTGGTCTGTGACTTGTGTTGGTACCTTGCCTGTACCATGACCTGTTCACTATGTTGGGGGTCCATATTTGTTGGCACTGATGATGATTCTTGTTAGACCTGGCACCTTGGCGTGAGTTTCCCTCCCACTTTTTGATGGTGTGCCTCGACTGTTTTGCTGGTGTTGTCCGCTCAGGGCACTGCGCCACGGCTAATCCGTGCCGCAGTGCAAGTGCTCCCTAAGTAAAGTGTACCTGTAATTGACGTCCCTGATTGGTTTATTGGATTCACTGTCAGTCCCCAGTAAAGTGCACCAGGGGTGCCAGGGCTTGTGAATGCCAAGGCTGCTGGTGGGTTTGCAGCGCTGGTTGCGCCACCCACGGAAGCGGCCGTGTAAAGTGTGTCTAGGGTCTGCCACCGCAGACCCTGTGCGCGGTCCGGGACCGTCGCACTGACTGCGCAAGTGTCCCCACTTGCCAGTCCCTAAACCTTCCCTTACCTACGTATTAGCCACCCCTCTGGTAGGCCCAAGGGCAGGGTGCATTGTAGGCATAAGGTAGGACATGCCCTGATGTGTGTGGCATGTCTTAGTAGTGAATTACAGCCCTTGTCGTTTTTCACTATTGAAGGCTACCTGCTCTCCATAGGCCAGAATGGGCTGCCAGGATCACGCCAACGCTGTGACCCCAGTGGACTCAGAGAGCATGGTAGAAGTGTCAAGTTTAGTATGCCTGAACTCAGAATAATAAAATACTTCTTGTAGTCAAGTTTATTTTAATATCCTGGGTTTGTAAATACTACTTTTAGAAAGTTAGTATTTACTGACCTGACCATCTCAGTCCGCCTCTGCTGTGTGTGTGTGTGTGTTCTGCCTAGCAACAGTAAGGAGCAGGGTGGGGGGATCCCCAGAGACAGGTTGGCTGCCAGGTGGTGGGTAGAGAGATTACACCTGGATGGGTGGGAGGAGTACACCTTGACTCTTGAATAGACCTGTGCTCTGCCACCACAAAGCCGGCGCCACCCCCTGTGGGGCGGCTGATGTCTCTGCCCTGCTGCTGAAAGGAAAGAGCAGAGTCACCATAACAAAGTGCTCCAGAACTGGACTGAGCCAGGCCTAGGCCCCCTGGCGCTAAAGAACAAAAGAATCATGGTATAAAAGTAGGAGCCTGGCTCCTAAGAAATCAGAATCCTGTTTACCACAAAGAACCTCTTCCCGACTAGAAGGAGAAGAAGACGCTGGAGGAGCTGGCCTGCTGCTTGCCTTGCTGAGAAAGGAGAGGAAGAGACTTACTGAAAAGACTTTGCTACTTTGTGCTTGAACATTCTCCAAGGGCTTGATCTGAGCTTGCCCCCTGAACTGAACCCCAGGACCAGTGGGTTCTCTGTGCTTTTGCTCGTCCTGCAATTCGAGCCGTGTGTGCATCCCGCTGGAAAAGAGACTGCGCCCCTCATCGCCCCTCCTAGGGCCGTGACACTCAGAAGCTTGCCTGCCTCAAACCCGTGAGAGCCCCGCTCCGTCCAGAGCCGCTCTCTGTCCCCGGGCCAGGCCGCCTGCATCCCTGTCACCGCCTGCTACTGGAGCGCGCTGACCGCGCTATCACCCCTCCCGCCGGAAGCCGTCCGGCGACTGTGATCTACGCCGGGTCATCCAGCTGCACTGACTGTGCCCTGTGACCCCGCTTCACTATCCCCGGACATCTCAGGCCGCGCCGCCCCCGCTGTGGAGACCCTCCTGCACCGCCGTGCTAAAGGGTCGCTGGCCGCGCCTGCCTACGTGCCCACACCTGCTGATTGAGGACCCAAGAACACTTCCCAAGCTGAGAGTCGCACCGACCGGTGCCGACTCTCCACATCACGAAAGAAGTTCCAGTATCGGGCTCGGGGCCCGCAACGCCTTATTTCCCCGTTCGCAGGAGCCGATCTCTGTGAGTACTGGAAACTACAAGTAACATTTGCGAGAGACTACAAAGTATCCATTTGAAACTACGAACAACGAACATTTGCCCGCTGTACAACCTGGTGGCATAGCGAAAACGTTATTGGTCTTGTGATAAGTCTGTTGAGATATATATACCTTATTTTTACATAAAGAAGCGTATTTTTATATATATCCAAGTCTGGTGTCCGTTTCTGGGGGGGATTAATGTATTTACTGTGTGTACGATTGTAAGTGCTTAACCAACAACGCCTGAGGAATCGCCTTGGCTGCTCACGCCACGCACCTAGAGGGTGAGCAAGGGTCATTCGCGAGGGGTTATCCTGCGCCCTGACGTGGAGGAGAGGGTTCCTGCTTGACACAAGGGCAACCTTGCGCCAACCAGAGATCCCCGACTCTAACATTGTTGGCAGCGGGTGGGATTTCGGATTTGCACTTGTAATTTGCATACAGTGAATTATTAATCACCAGATAGTGAGAGCAGACCAAATAACGCAGCCACAAGTTTGTAATTGTTGAACTTTGTTGAGACATCTGCCATTACTGCAACCATGCCTGGCTCACACTCCGCTGGGAGAGCACTCTCTGTGATTTCTGGAATCGATGAGGTGGATTGGGAGAGACTGGAAGGTTACACAACGGAGCAATTGAAAGGCTACAGTGTAAAATTCAGAGTTCCCCATGCTGGATTCAGGAAGAAGAACCAGTACCTCAAGGCGCTGAGAGCCTGGAAGGAGTCACGAGACCCACGGAATGCGGGGGACATCGTTCCACCCGACAACCTTGAGGAGCCCAGCAGAGTCCGGTCGCCAGAGGAGCTGGCAGACAGGGCAGCCGACAGGGCGCATGCAATGGAGATGGCAAAGTTGGCCGGACAAATGGAAATGGAAAAGCAGAAGTTGGCCCTGGAGGCACAACAACGCCAAATGGATCATGACATAAGATTGAAGGAGTTGGAGCTGAAGGCGAAAAGTTTGGACACCGCTCCTTCTGGTGGCAGCACTCCACCAGCGCAGGTAGAGTCCAAGGTGTACATCCCCAAAGATGTAGTAAAGGAGTATTTCAGAAAGGATGACATAGGGCAGTGGTTTAGGGCCTACGAGGTGGCCATGTCCTCACACCGGGTCCCTGAGAAAGACTGGGGAGCGGGGTTGTGGGGAAGGTTCCTTGCTGAAGGGCGTGACACACTGTTAGATTTACCCTTAGATCTCCAAACCTCATACCCCCATATGAAGGAAGCTTTAATGACCAGGTATGGGTTAACTCCGGAGCTATATAGACAGCGGTTCAGGGAGACGAAGAAGATCCCTGAGAGTACGTATGTGGAATATGTGACCTTTTTCTGCAGAGCGCTGGATGGTTGGGTGAAGGGTAGCAAAGCGAATGATTATCAAGGGCTGCTTGATTTAATTGCATGGGAGCACTTGTCCAGTCAATGTTTTCCTGAGCTACGCCAGCACCTGATTGATAGCAAGCTGTCCAACCCGAGGAAGCTTGCTGAGGAGGCGGACCGCTGGCTCAGCACCAGGGTCCACAAGGGTCAAGTGGGAGACTCCGCCAAAGGTGGGCAGGGTCCCCAGCAGAAGAGTGGGGGGGACAAGGGTAAACAGAAGGGGTTCCAAAAAGGCCCCCAAAGTAATTCCCAAGGGAACCAGCAGAAGGGTTCTCAGCCTCCCCCACCCCCGCAGCAGAACGGGGCCCCGACAGGTAGACCTGTTCCAAAGGGGCCCTTCAATTGTTATAAGTGTGGTGATCCGGGTCACATTGCCTCTGATCCTAAGTGTCGCCTGTTTGGTAAGACCGCACCCACTGGTGCTCCACCCCGGCAAGTAGCTAGTGTTAACTTTGGGGAGGAAGTAGCAGTCCAGGAGGGTGGGGGTCCCGGGCAGATGACCCTAGTCTCGCTAGGAGACAGTGAGATGGTCCCTGTAACCTACCTACCCTCTAACACTAAGAAATATGGGCAGGTGGTGACCATCAATGGAAGGAAGGTGGAGGCTCTTAGAGATACAGGAGCCAGCGTGACCTCGGTGAGGCAACACCTGGTGTCTCAAGAGCAGATTGTACCCAATGCCTACTGTAGGGTTGTCAATGCTGACAACGTAGAGAGTCGTTGTCCAATGGCTCAAGTTCCCTTTGAGTGGGGGGAGGTCTCTGGTACCCTACAAGTCGCTGTGAGAACTGACATGCCTGTAGACTGTCTGCTAGGGAACGACCTGGAGAGTTCCCCTTGGGAAAAGGTGGAGAAGACCACGCATCTGAGGATGGTGGGTCTACCCGACTGGGCGTGCGTGACCACCCGGTCCATGGCAGCCAGTAGGGGTGTTGAGAGGGTCCTGGAGCCTGAGGGAGAGGTCCAGGAACCGGCCTTAGGGAGAAGGCGCAGGAGGCGCGGGAAACCGGCCCCCGAAGTTCCCACGGCCCAGGAGGAAGCAGACCCGGAGGGGGATGCTCTGGAGCCTACCGGGGAACAGATCGCCGAACTGGGAGACTTGCCTGAGCTGACCCATTGGCAGCAAGAAGGAGGTCCCTCCAGGGAGGAATTCTGCAGGGAGCAGAAAGAATGCCCTTCTCTCGTGGGTATGCGGCAACAGGCTGCAGACCAGGCCAATGGTGTTCAGGCCAAAACACACTACGTGTACTGGGAGAGTGACCTCCTGTATTCCGAGCCTAAGGCTGCTGAACCTGGGTCAGCCCGTGTGCTGGTGGTACCCCAGAAGTTCAGAACCTTCCTACTGGGGCTGGCTCATGATGTGCCGTTAGCAGGACATTTGGGGATGGACAAGACCTATGACAGGCTTGTCACCCACTTTTACTGGCCCCAAATGCATAAGAATTCAGATTCCTACTGCAGAACCTGTCAGACTTGCCAGGCAAGTGGTAAGAGCGGAGGGAAGCACAAGGCTCCTCTGCAACCTTTCCCTGTGGTCGGTACGCCATTCCAACGAGTGGGTATTGATATTGTGGGGCCTCTGGACCCCAAGACAGCCCTGGGCAACAGGTTCATCCTGGTCTTGGTGGACCATGCCACCCGGTACCCTGAAGCCATCCCTCTGAGGACAGTGACGGCCCCCGTGGTGGGACGGGCACTGATGGGAATTTTCTCCCGAGTGGGATTCCCTCTAGAGGTGGTGAGCGACAGGGGGACCAATTTCATATCCACATATATGAAATCCCTGTGGAAGGAGTGTGGGGTAACTTACAAGTTCACCACTCCTTACCACCCCCAAGGAAATGGGTTGGTTGAGAGATTCAACCGAACCCTCAAAGGCATGATCATGGGCCTGGACGGTCCAATGAGGCGTAAGTGGGACGTCCTCTTGCCATGCCTGCTCTTCGCTTACCGAGAGGTGCCACAGAAGTCTCTAGGGTTCAGCCCCTTTGAGCTTCTGTATGGTCACCCGGTAAGAGGACCTCTAAGTTTGGTAAAGGAAGGCTGGGAGCAATCTCCCAGGAAACCTCCCCAGAATGTATATAGTTACATGCTGGCCTTCCGAAACCAGACTAGGCGTTTCAGGCAACTTGCTGAGGCAAATCTGGAAGCCAGCCAGGAGGAGATGAAGCGGTGGTACGACCGGAATGCCACTCTGGTAGAGCTTCAACCTGGACAAAAGGTGTGGGTCTTGGCCCCAGTGGAGCCTTGTGCACTTCAGGATAAGTGGACAGGTCCATTTGAGGTTGTGGAGCGCAAAAGTCCTATCACCTACTTGGTGGACATGCAGACTCCCAGGAACCCTTTGAGGGTCCTACATGTTAACCGCCTTAAGCCCCACTTAGAGAGGACCGAAGTGGGCATGCTGCTGGCCACTGATGATGGAATGGAAGAGGAGACCGAGCCTCTTCCTGACCTCTTAGTGGCCTCTGAGAAAGATGGGTCAGTGGATGGAGTTAACCTCTCACCCACCCTGACGCCCGAACAACAGGAAGATTGCCGCCACTTGCTGGGACAGTTTTCCGACCGATTCTCCCTGGTTCCTGGTGTCACAGATTGGTGCGTCCATGATGTGGACACAGGAGACAGCTTACCTGTGAAGCACAAGGCTTACAGGGTAACTGACAGGGTCAGAGCTTGCATCAAGGAGGAGGTCTCCAAAATGCTTGCGCTAGGGGTGGTTGAGTCCTCCAGCAGTCCTTGGTCCAGCCCCGTGGTCTTGGTCCCAAAGGCTGCTGCGCCGGGAGCCACACCTGAACTCCGGTTCTGTGTGGACTACAGAGGACTCAATTCAGTCACGAAGACTGACGCGCACCCCATCCCCAGAGCTGATGAGCTCATTGATCGGCTGGGGGCTGCCCGGTTCCTCAGTACGTTTGATTTAACGTCTGGGTACTGGCAGATCGCCTTGACCGATGGGGCCAAAGAGAGGTCAGCATTCTCTACACCAGATGGGCACTTCCAGTTCCGAGTCATGCCATTTGGGATGAAGAATGCCCCTGCCACCTTTCAGAGGTTGGTCAACCAGGTACTGGTTGGGCTGGATGCGTTCAGTGCCGCCTACCTGGATGACATCGCAGTGTTCAGTGCCACCTGGCCTGAACACCTGCGCCACCTCTGGGAAGTGTTGATGGCTCTGCGCCGAGCAGGCCTCACGATCAAAGCCAGCAAGTGCCAGATCGGGCAGGGTTCCGTGGTGTACTTGGGACACCAAGTGGGGAGTGGCAAGGTGGCACCCTTGCAACCCAAAATTGAAACCATCCTGGCTTGGGAACCCCCCAAGACGCAGACCGCAGTGAGGGCCTTCCTGGGGCTCACTGGGTACTACAGGAGGTTTGTCAAGGGCTATGGAACGATCGTTGCCCCCTTGACAGAGCTGACTTCGAAGAAGCAGCCCAGGAACGTGATTTGGACTGACACCTGTCAGAAAGCTTTCGACACCCTGAAGACTGCCATGTGCACGGCGCCCGTGCTCTTGGCCCCTGACTTCTCCAGGGAATTCCTAGTGCAGACAGACGCTTCAGAGCATGGTGTAGGGGCTGTTCTTTCACAGATGACTGAGGAGGGCTGGGACCAACCCGTAGCCTTCATCAGTAGGAGGTTACTTCCACGGGAAAGTAGGTGGAGTGCAATTGAGCGAGAAGCATTTGCTGTGGTCTGGGCGCTGAAGAAGCTAAGACCCTACTTGTTTGGGTCTCACTTCCGGGTTCAGACGGACCACAGGCCCCTCAGATGGTTGATGCAAATGAGGGGTGAAAACCCGAAGCTGTTGAGGTGGTCCATCTCCCTACAGGGTATGGACTTTACGGTGGAACACCGTCCTGGTACAGATCACGCCAACGCTGACGGTCTGTCCAGGTATTTCCGCCTTAGTGACGAGGAACCCCCTGGGCAAGGGTAGTTCTCCCCACATTTCAGCTGGAGGGGACACGTGTTAGACCTGGCACCTTGGCGTGAGTTTCCCTCCCACTTTTTGATGGTGTGCCTCGACTGTTTTGCTGGTGTTGTCCGCTCAGGGCACTGCGCCACGGCTAATCCGTGCCGCAGTGCAAGTGCTCCCTAAGTAAAGTGTACCTGTAATTGACGTCCCTGATTGGTTTATTGGATTCACTGTCAGTCCCCAGTAAAGTGCACCAGGGGTGCCAGGGCTTGTGAATGCCAAGGCTGCTGGTGGGTTTGCAGCGCTGGTTGCGCCACCCACGGAAGCGGCCGTGTAAAGTGTGTCTAGGGTCTGCCACCGCAGACCCTGTGCGCGGTCCGGGACCGTCGCACTGACTGCGCAAGTGTCCCCAGTTGCCAGTCCCTAAACCTTCCCTTACCTACGTATTAGCCACCCCTCTGGTAGGCCCAAGGGCAGGGTGCATTGTAGGCATAAGGTAGGACATGCCCTGATGTGTGTGGCATGTCTTAGCAGTGAATTACAGCCCTTGTCGTTTTTCACTATTGAAGGCTACCTGCTCTCCATAGGCCAGAATGGGCTGCCGGGATCACGCCAACGCTGTGACCCCAGTGGACTCAGAGAGCATGGTAGAAGTGTCAAGTTTAGTATGCCTGAACTCAGAATAATAAAATACTTCTTGTAGTCAAGTTTATTTTAATATCCTGGGTTTGTAAATACTACTTTTAGAAAGTTAGTATTTACTGACCTGACCATCTCAGTCCGCCTCTGCTGTGTGTGTGTGTGTGTGTGTTCTGCCTAGCAACAGTAAGGAGCAGGGTGGGGGGATCCCCAGAGACAGGTTGGCTGCCAGGTGGTGGGTAGAGAGATTACACCTGGATGGGTGGGAGGAGTACACCTTGACTCTTGAATAGACCTGTGCTCTGCCACCACAAAGCCGGCGCCACCCCCTGTGGGGCGGCTGATGTCTCTGCCCTGCTGCTGAAAGGAAAGAGCAGAGTCACCATAACAAAGTGCTCCAGAACTGGACTGAGCCAGGCCTAGGCCCCCTGGCGCTAAAGAACAAAAGAATCATGGTATAAAAGTAGGAGCCTGGCTCCTAAGAAATCAGAATCCTGTTTACCACAAAGAACCTCTTCCCGACTAGAAGGAGAAGAAGACGCTGGAGGAGCTGGCCTGCTGCTTGCCTTGCTGAGAAAGGAGAGGAAGAGACTTACTGAAAAGACTTTGCTACTTTGTGCTTGAACATTCTCCAAGGGCTTGATCTGAGCTTGCCCCCTGAACTGAACCCCAGGACCAGTGGGTTCTCTGTGCTTTTGCTCGTCCTGCAATTCGAGCCGTGTGTGCATCCCGCTGGAAAAGAGACTGCGCCCCTCATCGCCCCTCCTAGGGCCGTGACACTCAGAAGCTTGCCTGCCTCAAACCCGTGAGAGCCCCGCTCCGTCCAGAGCCGCTCTCTGTCCCCGGGCCAGGCCGCCTGCATCCCTGTCACCGCCTGCTACTGGAGCGCGCTGACCGCGCTATCACCCCTCCCGCCGGAAGCCGTCCGGCGACTGTGATCTACGCCGGGTCATCCAGCTGCACTGACTGTGCCCTGTGACCCCGCTTCACTATCCCCGGACATCTCAGGCCGCGCCGCCCCCGCTGTGGAGACCCTCCTGCACCGCCGTGCTAAAGGGTCGCTGGCCGCGCCTGCCTACGTGCCCACACCTGCTGATTGAGGACCCAAGAACACTTCCCAAGCTGAGAGTCGCACCGACCGGTGCCGACTCTCTACATCACGAAAGAAGTTCCAGTATCGGGCTCGGGGCCCGCAACGCCTTATTTCCCCGTTCGCAGGAGCCGATCTCTGTGAGTACTGGAAACTACAAGTAACATTTGCGAGAGACTACAAAGTATCCATTTGAAACTACGAACAACGAACATTTGCCCGCTGTACAACCTGGTGGCATAGCGAAAACGTTATTGGTCTTGTGATAAGTCTGTTGAGATATATATACCTTATTTTTACATAAAGAAGCGTATTTTTATATATATCCAAGTCTGGTGTCCGTTTCTGGGGGGATTAATGTATTTACTGTGTGTACGATTGTAAGTGCTTAACCAACAACGCCTGAGGAATCGCCTTGGCTGCTCACGCCACGCACCTAGAGGGTGAGCAAGGGTCATTCGCGAGGGGTTATCCTGCGCCCTGACGTGGAGGAGAGGGTTCCTGCTTGACACAAGGGCAACCTTGCGCCAACCAGAGATCCCCGACTCTAACAATTCTCAACATAGGAGTGTGAGGTTTCAACTGAACACCCTTGCAGCATGCATGACCAATGTTGTGGCCTCAGACATGATGTGCATGAGTGGGAACTGCTCATTCCAGGAACATGGAGCAGTGTGCCCACTACAGTCCCATGAGACAGCCTGGCCTCCTAATCATGTGTGTCATCCAACACTGTGCACATTCTCTGTGGGTTCAGCATAGGTCTGCCTCTGTGGCATTGGTCCCTGGCCTAGTTTGTATTTTTCTAATGTGTGCTACACGTGTCCACTGGACAGGGATACACCATTTTGCTTGTGCATACTCACACTGGGCAGTGCCTGTGTGGCTATTCACAAAAATCTGTTGCTGGTTGTTTGTCACAAATATGTGTTGCCAGCCCCAGGAGGTGATGTTGTGTAAATCTAGCAATTTTTGCTGCACCGTTTTTGTTACCCTAAATAAGAGGTGTCACTTCTTGATCTGTATCAATCACATTGACTCAGGTATGGGTGGTTGTGCGGGAGAGGCCTACATGGGCACCCCTGATTTTTCCTTGCCAGGTCTGACCTGTGTTTGAGAATTGGCTGTACACAGAATCACCGTGGAGTGCCCCTGTGATGCTGGCCAGGGCTTAATGTTCGTGCTTTGCAGCCTGTGTCATTTTTTCAAAAACATGATTCCTGCTCATACATTTTTGGCACCTGTGGTGGTTCAGATGCAACGCAGTTTGGACTTTGTGTGGACAATCTGGCTTGCCATGAGGGTGTCTCCACAGTACTGCTATGCTTTTTAACAACCCAATTGCAGGCCCAGTAGCTTATGCATTGCCTGCCACATTGGTGCCACTCCAGATGACAGGCAGTAGGTCATATGTGTAGCCAACTGTGTAATCAGGGGACGGATGGCCATGTGACAACTGACATAATTCAAGTTGTTACTGTAAAAAAATTGTACCTTGGCACTCACAGCACTTGTCAACAGTTCTTCATGTTTTAAATGTGGTAATTTGATGATTTGTGTTAAGAACACTGATGTGCCTGCATGAAAGATGTCTCCCAAGGAAGTGCACACCAAACGAAATTTCCACTTTCATGGAACACGCTGGCACCTTTGCAAAGAAGCCACTGTTAGAATTAAGTGGTGTTTCAGACTCTCCATATACATGTTCCCACAGTGGTCTTGATTTTGTGAGACTCCTTTGTTGTTGGTAATACAAACTAACAAGCCTCAAGACATCAAGACCTCTGTAGGCCCATGTTTATGTACTTTCTGCAACACCATTCATTTCTAACAGTGGCTTCTTAGAAAAGGTGCCAGCTTCTTCAATGACAGTGTAAATGTAGTTTTGTGTGCACTGCCTTGTGAGACATATTTCATGCAGGCACATGAGTGTTCTTTTCACAAAATGGCGAATTGGCACATTCAAAACATGTTGATTGTGTAAAGTATTGTGAGTCCCAAGGTACCAACATTTTTTCATTTTGTGTTCCAAAGTACTTACAGGTCTCTGAGTGTGGTGACACCTTGAGTATTGAGGTGTGTCAGTTTACGTTGGGTGCACCACTACTGTTTCTTTCAGGGTAAACAAGAGGTGGAATGACTTCATTGTATTGCTGTGCTCACCGGTTCACAGACACTGTATTTCTCATTCAAGTAGTGGCCTGGTGTGTTCTTTTTTTCCTTGTGTCCAAGTGGCATAGTGGGTCTGCCAACTGGGCAATACAGGGCTTACATATGTGCGGAGTAATCTAGCTGTTACTCATGATGCACTGCCTGATATGCATTGTGACCAATTGTTTTTGTGCTCATGTGTTAGATGTATACAGGTGACTGATGCATTTCGGTTTCTTCTCCTTGCCCACAGCATCATCATCCGCAATGGAGAGAGACAACTGCACGGACCTGGAAGAGGGACCCAGCGACAGTGCCACCAGGGCTGTAGAGTCTGGAGGAGCCAGTGGCACGGAGGGCAAGGGGAGTCAGTCAGAGGACCTGTCTGGACACGATACCAGCTACGACGCCGACGGGTCCGACGCTGACCTCCTCGAGGAGGTGGAGGCTGCAACACCACCTGGCAGCATCCCCACATCTGTCCCCGCCTCCTCCGTTACCATCTCCGCCCTCCCAGTTGCTCCCGTCCCTTCTGTCCGTGCAGAGGCCCACCATGTCTCCTTCGGCCCAGGCACCGCACCCCCTGCCCCTGTTACCCCTGCTGCCCTCAGTGAAGAGTCTGTGGACATACTGCGGCAGTTGCAGGTTGGGCAGGCATCAGTGCTGAATGTCCTCCATGGACACACTAAACTGCTCACACAGATGGTGTCGTTCATGGAGGGCATGTCAGCAATGATGTCTGACCAACGCAGGATTCTGCGGTCCATGGACTCTTCCCTGACGGCAGCAGTTACTCTCCTGCAGCGCTCCGTCCCCCCCAACCCAAGACCCATCCACACTTCCCTCTCCCATGCCTGTCCAATGCACACACAGACAGTCAAGGGCACGCACCCCACCAGACACAGCCAGCACACCCCCAAGTAAGGCAAAGCGCACATCTCCTGGCACGCACACTCAGGGGGATGTTGGCACACCCACAGGGTCTGGGGACAGACGACATACACGCAGCCACAGTCGCAGTCTGCAGTCCTCACAACCCTGTTCCTCCAAAACTACTCCCCTTGGCTCCCCTGCCAAACTCTCACCCAAGAATATCTTTATGGGTGAGCTGGACCTCGCCCCCACTGAGCGACAACCCCACAAGCGGGCGAGGAAGTCCCCGGGCACAGGAGTTGAGTCCCCCACCATGTCGACCCCCTCCCCCAAGAGCGCTGCACCCCATCCCTCACCCACCACACCCTCTGTTGACCCTGGGGAATCCTCTGGTGCAAGGGTTAGGTTGGACGTCCTAGCAGCAGTGTGCAGCGCCACGCTCACTTCCACCTTCGGCGCTGCCCCACCCCCTGTGGTGGACACATCCCCCCTGCACCCGCAACACCTACCCTTCCCCCTCCTGACCCTGCGGTGCCTGGTACTGCCACAGATGATGCCCCCCCGGTCAACAAACCTTGAGGTTCCTTTGTGCAGGCAAGCTAGGGGTAGATGCGGTCCCCTACATCCCACCTTGGACTTGAAATATGGACTGGCCATTGGCCTCTGTACATTGTCTATTTTTCGTTGTTTTTTCCTGTGCTGAATAAAGCCTTTATTTTTACATTCAACACTATTGCATGTCAGGTACTTGATGTTGGTGCTGAGGCTCCTGGAGTTGGTGTTCTGATAATGTGTTAGGGTTCTGAGAAATGTTTTTGTATGAATGTCATGAGGTGGACCATGGGATCTGTGTGCCATCACAATGTCTCTGCAAAGAATCATTGGTAGTGTGTGTTAATTTTGTTTAGAGACATTGTCCCAAGGAGTGTTCCTTCCTCTGTGGCACCTGACATCTTCCCTGCAAACAGTTGCACAATTGTTGTGCTGACCTGTGTCAACATTTCCTTTGTTGGTGACGGATCCCTTCAACAATGGCCATGCCTGCTCACCGATGTCTACTGCTGAATCGTCTGTGCCATCCTTGCTAGTCACTGTACTTTTGTTTTGAGTATGTCGGAAAGCCTTCAGGGACAAATTCCCCCTTTTCAGCACTATGCATGTGTGTAATCACGGCCTACCACACAAATGGTACTTGTTATGCAGGGTATTTGGGCGACTGACTGACAATTGTGGGCATTGTATCTAGGGGAATTCCACCCTATTCCTTCCATGAGAGACAACATCTTGGTGGCTGGACCAGCATCTGGACATTCCTATCAGTCCTGGGATGTGCGTGACAGTGTGTGTTCCTTTTGGCTATCTTAGTTTTGTAGGCAGTTACATGACTATACAGTCTTGTGGCATGATATCATGGTGTGTATTGTGCTGCATCTGCCATGGGTGGGTATGCATGTGTTATATGTCCTCACACCCACATGTGGTGTGTCATGCAGTGTGTGAAATACATCCATCCTCCTGGGAGTGGGACACTGCTGTCAGTGATGTGTTGTTATAGCACTATCACCATAGTCCAAAGTTAGGGATGCAGCCATACCACCATGTAGGTGTGGTCATCTGATAATAATGTACACCCCCCCATATCTCTGTCCACTGCTGGGAGTCCTCTGCACCCACCCCCATGTCTCTGTCCACTGCTGGGGGTCCTGTGCACCCACCCCCATATGTCCGGACACTGCTGGTATTCATGTGCACACACACCTCATATTGCAGGCCACTGCCGGGAGTCCTCTGCACCCACCCCCATGTCTCTGTCCACTGCTGGGAGTCCTATGCACCCACCCCCATGTCTCTGTCCACTGCTGGGAGTCCTCTGCACCCACCCCCATATGTCTGGACACTGCTGGTATCAATCTGCACACACCTCATATTGCAGGTTACTGCTGGTAGTCCTGTGCACCAACCCCCATGTGTCTGGACACTGCTGGTATTCATCTGCACACACACCTCATATTGCAGGCCACTGCTGGGAGTCCTGTGCACCCACCCCCATATGTCTGGACACTGCTGGTATTCATCTGCACACACACCTCATATTGCAGGCCACTGCTGGGAGTCCTCTGCACCCACCCCCATATCTCTGTCCACTGCTGGGAGTCATCTGCACCCACCCCCATGTCTCTGTCCACTGCTAGGAGTCCTCTGCACCCACCCCCATGTCTCTGTCCACGGCTGGGAGTCCTGTGCACCCACCCCCATGTCTCTGTCCACTGCTAGGAGTCCTCTGCACCCACCCCCATATCTATGTCCACTGCTGGGAGTCCTCTACACCCACCCCCATGTCTCTGTCCACTGCTGGGAGTCCTCTGCACCCACCCCCATGTCTCTGTCCACTGCTGGTATTCATCTGCACCCACCCCATGTCTCTGTCCACTGCTGGTATTCATCTGCACCCACCCCTATCTGTGTGGCCACTGCTGATATTGATCTGCAGCCACCCCCATATGGCTGGCCACTGCTGAGAATCCTATGCACCCACCCACCCGCCCTGGAGCAGTACATTGCTGGACTGGACCTACACACACACCAATATGAAGGTAAAATGCAGGGCCAGTCCGTAAGCCCACATTCCTGGCGTGTGTACGCCTCATATCCCAAATGTACTGGTGCTGTAGGAGTATGTGTGAAACGCACCATACCCACGCATTCATTGCGTGTGTACGGTCTGTATCACTATTCTACCGGTGCCGTAGGGGTACGTGTGCAACGCACCGTACCCACGCATTTATTGCATGTGTACGGTCCGTATCACTGTTCTACTGGTGCCGTAGGAGTACGTGTGCAATGCACCATACCCATGCATTCATTGCGTGTGTATGGTCCATATCACTATTCTACTGGTGCCGTAGGGGTACGTGTGCAATGCACCACACCCACGCATTCATTGCGTGTGTACGGTCCGTATCACTGTTCTCCTGGTGCCGTAGGAGTACGTGTGCAACGCACCGTACCCACGCATTCATTGCGTGTGTACGGTCCGTATCACTATTGTACTTGTGCCGTAGGGGTACGTGTGCAACGCACCGTACACGTCCACTTCCGTTCTTGCGGTACGCAGGGGTTGCTGGCCACGCCCCCCCAAGTGACCAGACCCTGGTGGTAATGTATGGGCTCCATATTATAGGTTTTGCTTTGGGTATGGGGTATGTTTCCTGCCCCTCACCCCCCAGCACCTGGGTGTTGTTCTCACCTTCTGCAGCATGTGCGTCGGGTCCGGTGCACCAGGTTGTAGGCTAGGAGGACCGGGATGATACGTATGATGGGGTTCATGGCGTGTACGTTGCGTACTGGGGCTCCATTGCGTAGTGGTTCGCGTCGGACTCTGCTTTTCCGGCTGTGTTTGGCTCCTGTAAAAAAAGAGCTGTACGGAGTGACGTAGGGACGGAAACCGCTGCTTGAATGCGTCCGGATGTCGCGTACAAGCTGTTCCAGATCAGAATCGTTGGTTTTTTTGACCCGTACGGTCTTTTGTACGAAACATACGGAAATAGGCTTTCTGTATGAATCGTACTTCCTAGGTTGTACGGAAAGTTTACCGGGTACGAGTCGTATGGAGAAAACGCTCCGTACAACGATTCGTACTGCCTTTTTCCAGGATTGGAATCGGCCCCTTGGTGTCTTAATTCTGGAGAAATGGTTAGCTAATGCTTGCTAGAAGGGTGAAGTAGAGGGATGTGCTACTTTATCAACGGAAGTAACGATTCCGTAGTAGGGCAGAGGTAAGCGCTGCTCTCTGGAAAGACGGAATTCTTGTGAGAAAGGTCATTTACTGTTCCTTGGTTAGTGAAACAGATAATGGTGGTGTTTTTATGTTGTTACTAACACATTTGTAAGTTAAAAGAGCGTAAGGAGCTTACCGATAAATTTTGTAAAGGAGGGGTCAGCAGAAGCAGGAGTAGCGAGAAAAGCTGACGTCAGAAAGACTGCCCTGGGATTGGTTAATCAGCAAGAAACGTAGACGCTCCTGATTGGTGCGTTAGTGTGAGTCACCCTGGGATTTGAGAATTTTAGAAGTGACATAGACGCTTTGGATTGGTACGTTAGTGTGAGTCAC
Organism: Triturus cristatus; assembly: GCF_964204655.1. Classification (NCBI taxonomy): domain Eukaryota; kingdom Metazoa; phylum Chordata; class Amphibia; order Caudata; family Salamandridae; genus Triturus; species Triturus cristatus. Next base: position 464,760,902 of record NC_140594.1, read on the forward strand.
GCTACGATTGGCTAAGACAATAGAATAGTCGTAGGAAGAACCTAGCGATACACGGAAGACAAAAGGATGTATTACGATCCACCAGAAAAGGAGAGAAAGTCCTGGTTTGGGAAGATCAAAGGTTTATTCAAAAAGGACAAACCAATTAAGACTAGAGAGGGACAGTTGCTTCCTCCACCGAAATCGCCCGCATCATTTATGGTTGCAAAATACAGATATCATACATGCATTTGGTTGGACAATTGGGTGAAATATAAGCATTTCCAGAGCATGGTTCATTTAATTTAGCGGTTTTGAGAAATTTAAGAGAGAAAATGATGAATCTAGAACCGAGACCTAGACCAACACAAAGAGAAAGACAGAGGAGTGGCGGAAGATATAGGTACATGTTTGGCAGATCCCATTGTCAAGAGAATCATGATGACAGAATGAGGAGATAGCGAAGTGTAAATATGACTGATGTTTTTTTTCCTGTGAGACATGTTGAAGAAGTTAGTGGTAAAAATGTACGGAAAAGAGACATAATATAGGGGCAGGAGGGTATGGAGTCAATGAATCGGAGGATGATGTTCTTGATTATTCTTGTTTATAAAAATCCACCCCCGTATCAACCCGATTCTAAAATGTTAACACCAAGTGCCCCAATGAGAGAGACTTTGTGAAGCATTAAGACTGAACCAGTACCCAAAGAGTTAGGGAGAAATAATTCTTTCAGGGAGGTAGAGAGAAAACAGGATAGCAAGGTAAGTAGTGAAAATTCAACAGAACTAGCAAAAACCACTTTAGAGTTAACTGAAAAGATTAGGGAATTGACTAAAAACTTAAAAGCCGTAACTGTTCCTGTAACTATAGGTCCAGTAATGCCTATTTTTCTTAAACAGAAGGAAAATGAACATTGTTTAATGGTCCCTTATAACAGTAATAAACAGACAGAAAGGCCAAGGAGAAATTCAGAAGAAAACCCATGAAGACAAACAGTAAGTGCATCAGAACAGAGTACGCTTAAAAATTTGTCAGTAAATCCAGGTTTAGTTGAGAGACTGACAATGACTACAGATCCCATATCAGAAACCCCAAGAGACTCAGAACGAGGAAATGAGGAGAAACCAGTAGGTCCTACTTCAGAAGAATTAAGTGAATGGTTAAGGAACCTACAGAGAAAAGACAAAGAATCTCAATCTATAGATGTGGCAAAATTAAGGATGGTTTTGGAAGAATTAATAGAAGGAACAATCCCCACAGAAAAATTAAAAACCTATCAGGATGAAGAATTACTCTTTATATGCAAAAGTATAACTTGGAGAGCACAGAATCTACATGAGAGACTAGAGGAAGTAGCAAATGAAATGGGTATAGACATTGAAAAGGTAAAGGCTTTACAAAAACCATATTGAGTAGATTTTACTGAGAAAGATATTGAAAACTTGAACACCACAGGACGGATAATCCAGATTAAAGACATAATCATTTTGTTGAGAAAATGGGGAGATGTGGATAAATGGAGAAGTAGGTGGTTTAGAAAACGAGATGATGCCTCAGAGAAAACGTTTGCTGCTTTCCCCGTAAGAGAAAAGGAAAAGATAGTGACAGAATGCCCTATGAGAGAAATTCCAGGAGGAGAATATGTACATGTTCCTTGGACTAGGCAAGATATTTTGTCATTTACAAATGATTTCCCTCGACTACGCAAAAAGCCAGTCGAGTGGTATAGACAAGTGGACAGATTTGTAAAATTATCAAAAGTTTTGTGGATTGATTTGAATAGCCTATTTGACATAATAGTACCAGCAGATTTATGGACAGAGTGCAAAATTGTAATAGACTGGCCTACAAAAGAAAACCCTAGAGATCCAAAGACAGGTGCCCCTGATCCAGAGGTGATGAAAAAATATGAACAAGTAATTACTTTTTTGAAAAACAAAGTACCTCCTAAAGAGACCGATTGGGTAAAAATAGACCGAACTCATCAAGAAGCTAAGAAGTCAGTACATGCATACTATGAAAGGTTAATTCTTGCCTTTAAGCAATTTAGTGGTGATGAAAATTTGAGTGATAAGGATTTAAGTCATTTTGTATACAGGTTTGTATATGGACTACGTCCTGAAATTAGTGAAGTGATTAAGCAGCATACTGTAGATTCGCAAAACAAGAAAATAGATGAAGTGCTAAGACATGCAAAATATTTTATTGATGAAATTGAAGCTAAACAGCGTAAATTAAAAGAAAAAGCAATGTGGGCACAAGTAAAGGTAGCAGAAAGACAGGAAGCACAATTGATTGAACAAGCAAATAATGCAGGACCAAAACCTAGATTTAATACTGGAAAAGGAAAGGGACAATTCAATATTGAAGAAGCCAAAAAGAAATGGCCATGTCATAATTGCGGAAGAATAGGGCACTGGAAATCTGAGTGTAAATATCCCCCAAATACTAATGGTTATAATGCATCATTGAATCCGCAGGTGCAGAAAGAGGTGAGTGGTCAACCGCAGCGACAGCAGCAGGTTGTTACCCAACAGAATCAGGTGCCAAAGCCGCCTATTCCACAGACCGTAAATTCACAGAAATACAGTAATGAGACAGGATTCTACAACGAATAAAAGGTAACCAAGCTGCCGCGCGCTAGCGCTGTTTCGCAGTATTGGCTACAACGCGATGAGAGTGAGTCAGAAGAAGGTTATTGACGGTGCCGAAGGGAGAAAGAAGAGTGCGTCCTTGGAGCAACTCTAGAAGTAGACCAGACAGGCCCTTTTGTGGATGGAAAGGTAAATGATGAAAATATTACCTTCCTAGTAGATACTGTTGCTACTCGATCAACTGTTAGGTCAGCTGATGTAAAAAATCTTCCTCTCTCGGATGAAACAATCCAAGTGGTTGGAGTATCCAACAGACAAATCAAAACGTATCTCACAGAACTAATAAAAGCTAATATAGGGTAATTTTCCGAAATGCACCGCTTTGTCGTGTGTGATTCCAGTCCTGTAAACCTATTAGGACGAGACCTGTTGTGCAAAATGAATTACACCATATTTTGTACCCCTGATGGTATAGCCTTTGAGACCCCTGATGAAGACTTATTGTATAAAATGACTATGGCTAATATGGAACCTGAGATTACTGAAGTTTATGCTGTATTCAACCCTGACGAATTACCAAAAGAATTGAAACAAACAGTAAAAGCAGAAGTTTGGGATTTTACAGGAGAAGATGTAGGATTGATGAGAAATGTAGATCCCGTAAAAGTAACAGTGAAGGAAGGAATAAGCTACCCAAATGTTCCTCAATATAAATTGACACCCGAGATAATTGAAGGAGTTACCCCTATAATTGAGAAAATGATTAAACAAGGAATTTTGAGAGAAATAATGAGTAGTCCATGTAATTCACCAATTATGGGACTGAAAAAGCCTAACGGTAAGTTCAGGATAGTACAGGATTTGAGAAAGATAAACAAAATTGTTGTGTCATGTTGTCCTATTGTACCAAATCCATCTGTAATTCTGTACCAGATACCCCATGATGCAGAATGGTACACAGTGATTGATCTATGCAATGCTTTCTTTTCCATCTCGTTGCACCATGATAGCCAACAAATGTTTGCGTTTCGTTTTGGCGAACGTATTTTGGCTTGGTGCCGAATCCCACAGGGGTACACTGAAAGCCCCTCATTATTTAATCAGATATTGAAAAAGTCTTTGGAAGATTTAGAAATGCCCGAAAATTCAGTGCTAGTTCAATATATCGACGACCTGCTTGTGGCGTCGAAAACTCGAGAAGCCTGTGTAATGGACACCATAGCATTGTTAAATAATTTGGCAGATAGAGGACTTAAGGTATCCCCATCGAAATTGCAATTTTGTCAGAAAGAAGTACAATATTTAGGTCACAAAAAATTGAAAAGGGACTAAGGAAAATAACTACAGACATAATCATGATAATAAAAGGAATGAGAGCCCCAATGATGCAAAGGGAAGTGAGAATGTTTCTTGGAATGGTTGGACATTGTTGTCAGTGGATAAGTAATTTTTCCCTGATTGCAAAACCTTTGGTACGCCTTACGAGAAGGGATGTAAAAGACCCTATTGACTAAAGTAGGGAAGAATTAGCAGCTTTTAAGAAATTGAGAGACAGTTTGTGTGAAGCGCCAGCATTAGGAATGCCTGACTATGAACAGGAGTTTGTATTGTACTGCAGTGAGAGGAATGGATGTGCACTCTCTGTACTAATACAGAAACATGGAAAACTGAGAAGACCAATTGCATATTTTTCAGCTATGTTAGGCCCTGTAGCTGTAGCCTTGCCAGGTTGTTTGAAAGCAGTAGCTGCTACTTGTAAGAGTCTGGAACAGAGTGAGGGAATTGTGATGGGATATCCTGTGCAAGTGTTTGTACCTTATGATGTGGCAATCCTTCTAACAAGGAGTCGCACTCAATTCATGACACATAGTCGGCTGACTAAGTATGAGAAAGTCATATTAGGTGCAACAAATGTGAGCCTTGTGAGATGTCTGAATGTGAATCCTTCAACGCTATTGCCTGATGCTGAAAATGTTGAAGTGACTGACGAAGTGGATCATGATTGTTTGGATGTATTGGATTTCTGTACCAAACCACGTCCGGATATAAAAGATGTACCCTTGTCTGAGAGTTACTTTGTGATGTTTGTAGATGGGTCATGTTTGAGAACAGACAAAGGGAATCTGAGTGCAGCATATGCAGTATGCACAGTTGCAGCAGTAATGGAAGCATCTTACCTGAAGGGAGTAAAATCAGCCCAGGTTGCTAAACTGATAGCTTTAACTAGAGCATGCAAGATTGGAAAGAATGTGAGAGTGACTGTGATAACTGATAGTCAGTATGGTGTTGGCGTTGTGCATGACAATATGGCTGCAGAGAGGATTTCTGACTTCAAGTGGAACTCCAATAAAGAATGCTGAAGTGGTTGGGAAGTTGCTTGAGGCAATACAGCTGCCAAAGCAATAGGCTGTTGTGAAGTGTGCTGCCCATGTGCAAACCGCTGATTATATCGCCGTTGAAAACAAATATGCCAACGATAAGGCTCAATATTGTGCTCGAAACCAGAACTCAGTCAACAGGGCTAAAGAGAGGGAGATGAATTCTTTGCCTCTAATGTTTACTAACATTGTGGGTACCTGGAAAGAAGTGAGGCAATTGCAGGAAGAAGCAGGAGATGAGGAAATGAGACAATGGGTTAAAGCAGGATGTGCACCAAGAGAAACAGATCATGTGTGGGTTTATCGAGATAGAAGACCAGTCATACCTGATAGCATGATATCTGCAATGGCACGGATGTATCATGGACAGGGACATATAGGGAGGGACGCGATGATTCGGTCCTTCAAACGTGGTACAATGCAAAATTTAGACTGGTAGCTGAGAGCCTTTGTCAAAGATGCCTTATATGTCAGCAGTTCAATCCTGGAAGAAAAACAGTAGTAAGTCTAGGAACGATAGGTCAAGAAGGTGGGCCTTTCACCAGAATGCAGATTGATTTCATTGAGATACCGCCCTGTAATAGGTTGAGGTGTGTTCTAGTGATGGTCTGCTTGTTTTCAAGGTGAGTAGAAGCATATCCCACAAGAACAAGTGATGGGATTATTGTAGCAAAACTGCTTTTGAGGGAATTCATCCCTAGATTCGGGTTCCCAGTTACAATTGAATCAGATAGAGGGAAGCATTTCCATAAGGAGATCATGAAATTGATTTGTGAAGTATTGAATGTACAACAGAAACTACATTGTGCCTATCACCCAGAGGCTTCTGGTGTGGTGGAACAAATGAATGGCACTATAAAAAACAGATGGGGAAAAATGTGTTTAGCCACAGGTTTGAAATGGCCTGATGTCTTGCCTCTGGTACTCATGACTATTAGATCAATTCCAGATAGAACCACAGGTTTCAGTCCCCATGAAATTATCATGGGAAGAGCAATGCGTCATGTATTCATACCAGTCAACAAGCTGTTGCCTATAACTGATGACTTGGTGTTGGATTACTGTAAGGGGCTGGCTGACGCAGTTCATTCTGTGTTTCCTCAGGTTGGAGCGGATGCCACTACCCTTGAAAAGAAGCAAGCTCATGATCTAAACTAGGGGTGGGCGGAATTTGCGGAATTGCGTTACGCAAATCTCCGCGAAACGGTAAAAAATCTCTGCGAACACGCAGAAATTCCGCGAACACGCGGAATTGCTTGTTCGCGATGCTTTTTTCCTGTTCACAAATGCTGTTTGCGTGCTCGGGGAGAAATATCTCGCGAACACGCATTTTGAGATTGCGAACAAGCATAAATTTCGCGAAATCGTGGAAAGCAGACTTTTTAGCAATTTCGCGTTCTCCGCGGAACGCGAAATTACGCAAATTCCGCAAATTCCGCGAGCGGAACGGAATTTACCGCCCAGGCCTAATCTAAACCCAGGAGACTGGGTGAGAATAAAATTACACAGAAGAAGGAACTGTCTGGTCCCACGGTGGGGAAAACCATGACAAGTGATTTTGACTACAACAACAGCTGTGAAGTGTGCTGGGATCAAGAACTGGATCCATGCTAGTCACACATTGAGAATCCCAAATCCAGTGGATAACAGGGAAGGAGAATATTTTGACGAGTCAGAAAGTAGCTCTGAATCAGATGCTGAAGAAACAAGCACAAGAGAAAATCCTGAAAGGGGGGAAACAGAACCAAGTCTGATTGTTGCCCCAGAAAATATTCCCTTGAGAAGAAGATCACAGATTTCTGATACCAGCTCAGACTCAGAGACAGAAAAAATACCGGTATGTTCGGGAAAAGAGAAAAGCAGTGAAGAAACAATCAAGGAAGTTATAGATAAGGAGATTCCTGATGAAAAGCTGAGAGAAATTCCACTTGAAATAACAAAAGTAGATGAACAGCTGCAAGATATAGAGAGAAAGGGAAAGATTCTTGCGGCAGACCCCCGAGGAGTTGTAGGGAATTCTAACATCCAGTTAGAGGAAGGGATAATTAGTCAGCAGGAAGATTGTGTGCAAGAACCACGAGGAGGGACAGAAGTAGGGAAAATAAAAGAAGCGGTGGAAAGAACAGCTGAAAGCAAAAAGCAAGTTGAAACAGAATCAGAAGAAAGTGATGAGGAAGTACCAGAAGGACGAGTCCTGAGAAAAAGAGCATGGAGAGCTGAAAAGAATGATAAAGGAAATAAATAAAAAAGACCAGCAAGAGATGAAATCTGGCCTAATAAGATAAAGAGATTAAGATATCGACTGACACGAGTGAATTCATCAAGAGCGGAGCAGGTGAATGAAGTATCAAGTCAAGTAAAGTCGAAAGATGAGAAAACAGTTACAGCAGAGGAAAACAAAAGAACGAGAAAGCCCAACCAGAATTATAAGTCGCCAGAATGGTCGTATGCTGCCCTGCCTGAAATAAAAGAAGAGGCAGATAGCCAAGAAAATCCAGAGGTGACTGTATCAGAAGTGGTTGAGGAAGACGAAGAATCGGAAATCCTGAGAGTTATCTTGTCCGATATTGGAGAAGAAACGGATGTTCCGGAAGTTCTGTATCAAGATTATGAGAGAAAAGTGAAAGACGATCAAATGCCAAACTGAAAAAGACGAAAGTGCTGCTAATGGAAAAATAATAGAATACAAGAAAAGACAAAAACTAGTAGAACCAAGTAGGTGCTTAGAGCCTTGCGTTAGATAAAACTAGTTGTGAAGTAGAAGAGGCTAAGTCAAAAGACACTGATCATTTTGCGAAAATGGCAAACACAGAAAGTAGAAAAGCTAGATGTGTATTTCTAAAACGATGGTTTAAAATGTGTGTTTGTTGTACAGGATTACTAATGCTTCTATGGAGTGTATTAACTTTGATGATTTCATTTAAGGTTAAAATAGACACAATAGAGGGACATAGTGAAAATAAGAGTAGAAAAGATTCAGAAAGTATATCCAACTAAAATAGATAGAAATTACCTACATAAAGACAGGTCTATAAATGATTTCTCTAACAATGTGTTTTCAAAACTTTTGTATGAGTATGTAAAGACAATGGATGTGAGGGATTGCTACGTTTGTATGCAGTTACCTGCATCTATATCGGAGGAAGTGACCTACCATCACCTCCCAATAACATATGGAATAACATGTTGTGTAATAGCTAGTGTGTTTTACCAAATAGGGAAATTAGAATATTATTTTTCAGATGTAGATAACACAAGTGCCTGCAATTAACAAGTTGAATAAAGTAAAGCCTGCAAAGGTGTTAGGTGAATTTTTCTTAGAAACTAAGGAACTAACATTAGAATACATATTTAGGAATAATTTGACTTGTATTTTAAAGAAAGAAGAAAAGGCGTTTTGGGATTTGGTTGAAGAAAGGAGATTGAAAATGCAAAAGAAAGCATCTGAGAGAAAGGAGGAAAAGAAATTCTGGGATGTTGAAATGGAAAAACACTTGAAGGGAGAAGCTAGTCCAACTATGGCTTTAGATTGGCCCCAGAAAGGGAAGTTGTGTATTAAAAGGAATCAAACTGCCTATGATAATTACTTTGTAGGTAATAGTGAGTGCCATGATACATACCAAATCATGGGTGGATGGGGATTTAAAAGAGAAAATGATCCAGTTTTTCCTGGGTTATATTTTATGTGCGGGAACAAGGCATATTATCGTTTGCCAGAACATTGGTATGGCACATGTTATGTAGGTCTGGTTTTCCCAAAGATATTTCACATGGGAAGTGGAGAAGATGGTGTACATAACGTAGGTAGTCATTTAGCACATAGAAAGAGAGAATCTTGGTCAGAAATTGTAGGAGACATATTTGGAGCATTGATACCAGCAGTGGGAATATCTCTGAATGCACATAAAATTAGAAAACTATCAACAGTTCTGGATCGCTTGCCAACAAGCACAGCTGGAGGATTTTTATTGGTAAATACAGAAATGGTTGCCATGTGTGCTATGGTAATGCAAAATCGACTTGCCCTTGATATATTATTGGCAAAAGAGGGTGGAGTCTGCGGAATGCTGAAAGTTCAACATTGTTGTACTTACATTCCAGACGAAAGTAAAGATCTGAAAATTGACATCAAAAATATAACTGAATTGCATGAGGAAATTACACCACTGGAGGTTGAAAGTGTTTGGGAGAGAATTGGGAAGAAACTTTCTTCTATTAAGGATTTCCTGATAAACTTAGGTAGTACCTTTATACGTAGAATCTTATTTCCATTAACTTGTGTGATTTTTATAGTTTTAATTCTAAGATTAGTTTGTATGTGTCATAAAAGGAAGAATACAGAAAAGGTTAAATAGAGAAAGTTTGGAAAGAAGACAGAATAAGAGACAAACGAGGGAATTTGAAGAGATAGAATTAGAAGAGATAAAAGGAAGCATGTATAAAACAGCTAAAAGAGAAGAAATTGGGGAAACAGAGATGTAAACTAACTAAAGAATTCATTTCACTTTCTTGACAAATTGAAACAAAATTTTAATTGTGTGGTGATAAAATCACCAAAGGGGGGATTGCTGGAGCGGGTAGTACAACATTTTGTATACCTCCCCCATTCTGCAGGAAAATACTAATTGATTAATCTATTAATTATAATATTATTAAATGAGTTTGCATGAATATTAAACCAACATTACTAATATCCAAAATTACATGTGGGATTGCATATTGCATGGCTAAATAACCTTTATTGACTAAAATACGTACGCATACTAACAGTAGTATATGTAATAAATAGAATATTGCATGATATATGTTGCTTTGTGGTGTCTTTGTAATGTTGCCCGAGAGGAGGACCAAAAGGGTGAATATAAATGCTTTAAATGTTGCTATACGCTTGATAAATACAAGCACATAGAGGGATTAGTAAGGGGTTAACATTAGATTTATCATTTCTATGCATTAATTACTCTTCTGTGGTTGGTTTGCTTAAGTTGGCGTTTGGGCCTAAATCTCAAAATGGCCGCCGATGTGACACGACGAAGTGGCCACTGTCCCACGAGGCATGGAGCGAAGTGCGCAGAAGCGACAAAGTCTTCCAGACCTCATCATGAACCCTGATCCTAGTCTTCTCAAACAAGGTCACTGTGGGATGACGGCCAAGACGAAAGACAAAGGACTTCCACAGTAAACCAGAATGGACCGACATTAAATGAACGTGTGACATCACTCCTTTAACTGTACCAATATCCCCAAAAAGTTTCTGTCGCACGATCTTAACCAACCAATCACGACTGTATTAAAATAGCTAAATGTATCTTCTTGCTTTGATTTTATTATAAAATACGCGGTAGAATAGAGAGGGACTTGCAATGCGATCGCTCTTTCCGATGACGACGACGGTGACGCTATGTGAACTCTACTACTTAGGGTGACTGCTGTGTTCCCTGAACCTAGATGGTCCGGATGCTGCCCAATTACCTGATGACTGCCAACTTTCCGTTAATTCTATGGGCACTGACAGATGCTTGCACGTCTCTGGTCTGTACCGATTCTTTGAGATTGTAGCATGCTGAGCAAAGAACTTTGAACTTTGACAACTGACTGCCATATGACCGATGACTTAGAGGACTTCGGATAGCCAGATTAGGTAAATATGATGTTCTGCGATTTGCTTAAATTTTGAGATAAACTTTCCAAGTGCAAACCTAACTTTTCAAGAGATTTTCGATAAAAAGATATTGATTAACAAATAATGCGTTTGTGGTTTATTCAGAAGGATAAGATCTAAATATTGAAATGTGTTTTAGCTGGTTCTAGATCACCATCAACCAATCCAACTATTTGGTCCATTGACCACGTGGAGGGAGTGCCTTGATGTTCAGGATTGAGATCTGTAGGTGGAAGAGGTATTGATGTATATTTTGGAAATTAACTTTTCTTTCCCTATAGGTTATAAGGTGTTCCCCCACATGTCGAGCGCTTGAACCGCTCATCCCTCCAACTGCATGTAGACCGGAGAATGGTTAGTGTGAGTGTTGGTGTTATGGGTCCCACCAATGAATACATGTGTGAATGAGTCAGTGTGGCGTTGGGTCTGTGACGCAGGGAAGGATACCGGTAAGGAGGTTTTGCTTTTCCCGTTGTCAGGGTTTTTGCGCTCCATCAATGTCGAGCCTAGGCAGCATGCATGTGCTTTCTGGAAGACCTGCTGTAATCACTATCTGGAGTGTAATACCACCTGCTGCTTGCCATTGATTCACTCCTGCATCCACCTTCTTTGCTGGCTCCTCTTTGGTTGGTACTCCGGATACATCACTTTCGTTTTTCGCTCAGAAGCACCGGACAATTACAGTTAACTTATGCTGTACATGCTATATGCCTTTGGGAACTTTTTGTGCTTTTTTCTGTTAGCTGAAAGCCTATGGGAGCTGCTCGCGAGCCAGCCTGATGTTCCGTGGAAGGCTTAAGCAGGCTCATGGCTATGCTGCAGGCTGTTGTACTTCATACAGCTTATAGTAGATTGCGAGGGAGAACAGAGCAGCTTTGCCACCAAACACCGCGTAACATGCCGGCCGCTTCAGGAGGCACGCAACGTGTTTCTTTAATCAACACAGCACTTGTGGCACTTTTTTTTCCATCAGCACAGCTGTTAACAGATTCCCACTGGACTTTACTTCCCTATCCCATCTCGTGTCTCCGGACCATAGCTGATCATCAGCACCGTGGACTCCGGTATGTAAAAACCCCTCCCTTTCATGTGCATTTGTTCTGTTAGCTGAAAGCCTATGGGAGCTGCTCACGAGCCAGTAAGTATATGTGTCCTTTTTAATTGTGCTCATTCCACCATCTCTGGTAAGTCTGGGGCCATTGGATGTCTTTGTTCAGCCAATAACTTCCAATAGGTGCTCCCACTGAACATGTCCAGATGGTCCCCCACATGCATTCTTGTTTCTCCAGCCCGATCACCCTCCTTCCGCAATCCCTTGCCTCTAACCACCTTGCTCTTTCCCTCCCCCCTCCTGCTGCCTTCAGGTTCCCAGATAGCCTCCCGTCGTTTCTTACTGTCCTCCCACCTCGCTCGAAAAATAACATTGTCCACGATGTTGCAATACTTTTAAAACATTTATTTTGCAGCTTTACATAGTGCCAATTCGATCCGAACATATTGGACCACTTTAAACGATCACTAGTTACTTGCACACGCTCCCTCTCAGCCAACGCTTGTGGTGAGATTTTACTAGACTGATATCAATCCCCACCTTCCATCACTGTTTCCAAGACCTCTCCAACCTCCCGTTCTTTCAATTCTCCTCCACCCTTCCGTTGTTGTTTTCAATCACCCCTGCCCTCCCGTCGTTTTCAATTTACCCCCACCCTCCTGCTGATCTCCCACCTCTGCCACCCATCTTGCTAGAAGGGAAATGAAACATGGACAAAGCTTGGCGATACGTTTATTCATTTCTTTATTCATGTAGTTTTTTTGGTTAAAAATTAACATGTTCAGAAGTTATTCCACAATCATTTTCTTCACATAAAGATTTTACTAGAACATATAAATACGAAAGTATCCAAGACATCGTATGTTCAAAGTTTTACCTTCCCCACTTCAAAATTCTATTAGCTAGGGGTATACCCATCAATTACCCTCCCATTACCTGGGTACGCAAAACACAATCTAAGGAAAAATTGGTAAGGAGGAAAAGATAGAATGATATTTTTTGATCAAGGCAAAAACCAAAGGAAATGATGGACAGAGTGTTGAACATTGCAAGCACTCACCCCCAGTCAACTGATCTGGGTTTAATCCACCACGTTCTTTAGCCCACTCTGCCACCCCAGTTCAGACATGGCCATATGCAAATCAGTCTGACCCTGTGCCTCATGGGAACAGTCCAGCCCGAACTGCCAAGCCATGTCTTCCCTGGACCGGAAATAAGCTACCTAGGACCGGTTTCTGGCATTTCAGCCGTCTTCAGCCAGGCTTGCTTGAATCCAGTGGCAAAGTGAGCAAGGGACTCACGTCTGAGCATACCCTGCCAACTTATGGCGAACAAAGCAAAACCAAAGGAAATGATGGACGGAGTGTTGAACATTGCAAGCACTCACCCCCAGTCAACTGATCTGGGTTTAATCCACCACCGTTCTTTAGCCCACTCTGCCACCCCAGTTCAGACATGACCATATGCAAATCAGTCTGACCCTGTGCCTCATGGGAACAGTCCAGCCCGAACTGCCAAGCCATGTCTTCCCTGGACCGGAAATAAGCTACCTAGGACCGGTTTCTGGCATTTCAGCCGTCTTCAGCCAGGCTTGCATGAATCCAGTGGCAAAGTGAGCAAGGGACTCACGTCTGAGCATACCCTGCCAACTTATGGCGAACAAAGCAAAACCAAAGGAATTGATGGACGGAGTGTTGAACATTGCAAGCACTCACCCCAAGTCAACTGATCTGGGTTTAATCCACCACCGTTCTTTAGCCCACTCTGCCACCCCAGTTCAGAAATGACCATATGCAAATCAGTCTGACCCTGTGCCTCATGGGAACTGTCCAGCCCGAACTGCCAAGCCATGTCTTCCCTGGACCGGAAATAAGCTACCTAGGACAGGTTTCTGGCATTTCAGCTGTCTTCAGCCAGGCTTGCATGAATCCAGTGGCAAAGTGAGCAAGGGAGTCACGTCTGAGCATACCCTGCCAACTTATGGCGAACAAAGCAAAACCAAAGGAAATGATGGACGGAGTGTTGAACATTGCAAGCACTCACCCCCAGTCAACTGATCTGGGTTTAATCCACCACCGTTCTTTAGCCCACTCTGCCACCCCAGTTCAGACATGGCCATATGCAAATCAGTCTGACCCTGTGCCTCATGGGAACAGTCCAGCCCGAACTGCCAAGCCATGTCTTCCCTGGACCGGAAATAAGCAACCTAGGACCGGTTTCTGGCATTTCAGCTGTCTTCAGCCAGGCTTGCTTGAATCCAGTGGCAAAGTGAGCACGGGACTCACGTCTGAGCATACCCTGCCAACTTATGGCGAACAAAGCAAAACCAAAGGAAATGATGGACGGAGTGTTGAACATTGCAAGCACTCACCCCCAGTCAACTGATCTGGGTTTAATCCACCACCGTTCTTTAGCCCACTCTGCCACCCCAGTTCAGATATGGCCATATGCAAATCAGTCTGACCCTGTGCCTCATGGGAACAGTCCAGCCCGAACTGCCAAGCCACGTCTTCCCTGGACCGGAAATAAGCTACCTAGGACCGGTTTCTGGCATTTCAGCCGTCTTCAGCCAGGCTTGCTTGAATCCAGTGGCAAAGTGAGCAAGGGACTCACGTCTGAGCATACCCTGCCAACTTATGGCGAACAAAGCAAAACCAAAGGAAATGATGGACGGAGTGTTGAACATTGCAAGCACTCACCCCCAGTCAACTAATCTGGGTTTAATCCACCACCGTTCTTTAGCCCACTCTGCCACCCCAGTTCAGACATGGCCATATGCAAATCAGTCTGACCCTGTGCCTCATGGGAACAGTCCAGCCCGAACTGCCATGCCATGTCTTCCCTGGACCGTAAATAAGCTACCTAGGACAGGTTTCTAGCATTTCAGCCGTCTTCAGCCAGGCTTGCATGAATCCAGTGGCAAAGTGAGCAAGGGAGTCACATCTGAGCATACCCTGCCAACTTATGGCGAACAAAGCAAAACCAAAGGAAATGATGGACGGAGTGTTGAACATTGCAAGCACTCACCCCCAGTCAACTGATCTGGGTTTAATCCACCACCGTTATTTAGCCCACTCTGCCACCCCAGTTCAGACATGGCCATATGCAAAGCAGTCTGACCCTGTGCCTCATGGGAACAGTCCAGCCCGAACTGCCAAGCCATGTCTTCCCTGGACCGGAAATCAGCTACCTAGGACCGGTTTCTGGCATTTCAGCCGTCTTCAGCCAGGCTTGCTTGAATCCAGTGGCAAAGTGAGCAAGGGACTCACGTCTGAGCATACCCTGCCAACTTATGGCGAACAAAGCAAAACCAAAGGAAATGATGGACGGAGTGTTGAACATTGCAAGCACTCACCCCAGTCAATTGATCTGGGTTTAATCCACCACCGTTCTTTAGCCCACTCTGCCACCCCAGTTCTGACATGTCCATATGCAAATCAGTCTGAACCTGTGCCTCATGGGAACAGTCCAGCCCGAACTACCAAGCCATGTCTTCCCTGGACCGGAAATAAGCTACCTAGGACCGGTTTCTGGCATTTAAGCCGTCTTCAGCCAGGTTTGCTTGAATCCAGTGGCAAAGTGAGCACGGGACTCACGTCTGAGCATACCCTGCCAACTTATGGCGAACAAAGCAAAACCAAAGGAAATGATGGACGGAGTGTTGAACATTGCAAGCACTCACCCCCAGTCAACTAATCTGGGTTTAATCCACCACCGTTCTTTAGCCCACTCTGCCACCCCAGTTCAGACATGGCCATATGCAAATCAGTCTGACCCTGTGCCTCATGGGAACAGTCCAGCCCGAACTGCCAAGCCATGTCTTCCCTGGACCGGAAATAAGCTACCTAGGACCGGTTTCTGGAATTTCAGGCGTCTTCAGCCAGGCTTGCATGAATCCAGTGGCAAAGTGAGCAAGGGACTCACGTCTGAGCATACCCTGCCAACTTATGGCGAACAAAGCAAAACCAAAGGAAATGATGGACGGAGTGTTGAACATTGCAAGCACTCACCCCCAGTCAACTGATCTGGGTTTAATCCACCGCCGTTCTTTAGCCCACTCTGCCACCCCAGTTCAGACATGGCCATATGCAAATCAGTCTGACCCTGTGCCTCATGGGAACAGTCCAGCCCGAACTGCCAAGCCATGTCTTCCCTGGACCGGAAATAAGCTACCTAGGACAGGTTTCTGGCATTTCAGCCGTCTTCAGCCAGGCTTGCATGAATCCAGTGGCAAAGTGAGCAAGGGAGTCACGTCTGAGCATACCCTGCTAACTTATGGCGAACAAAGCAAAACCAAAGGAAATGATGAACGGAGTGTTGAACATTGCAAGCACTCACCCCCAGTCAACTGATCTGGGTTTAATCCACCACCGTTCTTTAGCCCACTCTGCCACCCCAGTTCAGACATGGCCATATGCAAATCAGTCTGACCCTGTGCCTCATGGGAACAGTCCAGCCCGAACTGCCAAGCCATGTCTTCCCTGGACCGGAAATAAGCTACCTAGGACCGGTTTCTGGCATTTCAGCCGTCTTCAGCCAGGCTTGCATGAATCCAGTGGCAAAGTGAGCAAGGGAGTCACGTCTGAGCATACCCTGCCAACTTATGGCGAACAAAGCAAAACCAAAGGAAATGATGGACGGAGTGTTGAACATTGCAAGCACTGACCCCCAGTCAACTGATCTGGGTTTAATCCACCACCGTTCTTTAGCCCACTCTGCCACCCCAGTTCAGACATGGCCATATGCAAATCAGTCTGACCCTGTGCCTCATGGGAACAGTCCAGCCCGAACTGCCAAGCCATGTCTTCCCTGGACCGAAAATAAGCTACCTAGGACCGGTTTCTGGCATTTCAGCCGTCTTCAGCCAGGCTTGCTTGAATCCAGTGGCAAAGTGAGCAAGGGACTCACGTCTGAGCATACCCTGCCAACTTATGGCGAACAAAGCAAAACCAAAGGAAATGATGGACGGAGTGTTGAACATTGCAAGCACTCACCCCCAGTCAACTGATCTGGGTTTAATCCACCACCGTTCTTTAGCCCACTCTTCCACCCCAGTTCAGACATGGCCATATGCAAATCAGTCTGACCCTGTGCCTCATGGGAACAGTCCAGCCCGAACTGCCAAGCCATGTCTTCCCTGGACCGGAAATAAGCTACCTAGGACCGGTTTCTGGCATTTCAGCCGTCTTCAGCCAGGCTTGCATGAATCCAGTGGCAAAGTGAGCAAGGGACTCACGTCTGAGCATACCCTGCCAACTTATGGCGAACAAAGCAAAACCAAAGGAAATGATGGACGGAGTGTTGAACATTGCAAGCACTCACCCCAGTCAACTGATCTGGGTTTAATCCACCACCGTTCTTTAGCCCACACTGCCACCCCAGTTCAGACATGGCCATATGCAAATCAGTCTGACCCTGTGCCTCATGGGAACAGTCCAGCCTGAACTGCCAAGCCATGTCGTCCCTGGACCGGAAATAAGCTACCCAGGACCGGTTTCTGGCATTTCAGCCGTCTTCAGCCAGGCTTGCTTGAATCCAGTGGCAAAGTGAGCAAGGGACTCACGTCTGAGCATACCCTGCCAACTTATGGCGAACAAAGCAAAACCAAAGGAAATGATGGACGGAGTATTGAACATTGCAAGCACTCACCCCCAGTCAACTGATCTGGGTTTAATCCACCACCGTTCTTTAGCCCACTCTGCCACCCCAGTTCTGACATGGCCATATGCAAATCAGTCTGACCCTGTGCCTCATGGGAACAGTCCAGCCCGAACTGCCAAGCCATGTCTTCCCTGGACCGGAAATAAGCTACCTTGGACCGGTTTCTGGCATTTCAGCCGTCTTCAGCCAGGCTTGCTTGAATCCAGTGGCAAAGTGAGCACGGGACTCACGTCTGAGCATACCCTGCCAACTTATGGCGAACAAAGCAAAACCAAAGGAAATGATGGACGGAGTGTTGAACATTGCAAGCACTCACCCCCAGTCAACTGATCTGGGTTTAATCCACCACCGTTCTTTAGCCCACTCTGCCACCCCAGTTCAGACATGGCCATATGCAAATCAGTCTGACCCTGTGCCTCATGGGAACAGTCCAGCCCGAACTGCCAAGCCATGTCTTCCCTGGACCGGAAATAAGCTACCTAGGACCGGTTTCTGGCATTTCAGCCGTCTTCAGCCAGGCTTGCTTGAATCCAGTGGCAAAGTGAGCAAGGGACTCACGTCTGAGCATACCCTGCCAACTTATGGCGAACAAAGCAAAACCAAAGGAAATGATGGACGGAGTGTTGAACATTGCAAGCACTCACCCCCAGTCAACTAATCTGGGTTTAATCCACCACCGTTCTTTAGCCCACTCTGCCACCCCAGTTCAGACATGGCCATATGCAAATCAGTCTGACCCTGTGCCTCATGGGAACAGTCCAGCCCGAACTGCCAAGCCATGTCTTCCCTGGACCGGAAATAAGCTACCTAAGACCGGTTTCTGGCATTTCAGCCGTCTTCAGCCAGGCTTGCATGAATCCAGTGGCAAAGTGAGCAAGGGACTCACGTCTGAGCATACCCTGCCAACTTATGGCGAACAAAGCAAAACCAAAGGAAATGATGGACGGAGTGTTGAACATTGCAAGCACTCACCCCCAGTCAACTGATCTGGGTTTAATCCACCACCGTTCTTTAGCCCACTCTGCCACCCCAGTTCAGACATGGCCATATGCAAATCAGTCTGACCCTGTGCCTCATGGGAACAGTCCAGCCCGAACTGCCAAGCCATGTCTTCCCTGGACCGGAAATAAGCTACCTAGGACAGGTTTCTGGCATTTCAGCCGTCTTCAGCCAGGCTTGCATGAATCCAGTGGCAAAGTGAGCAAGGGAGTCACGTCTGAGCATACCCTGCCAACTTATGGCGAACAAAGCAAAACCAAAGGAAATGATGGACGGAGTGTTGAACATTGCAAGCACTCACCCCCAGTCAACTGATCTGGGTTTAATCCACCACCGTTCTTTAGCCCACTCTGCCACCCCAGTTCAGACATGGCCATATGCAAATCAGTCTGACCCTGTGCCTCATGGGAACAGTCCAGCCCGAACTGCCAAGCCATGTCTTCCCTGGACCGGAAATAAGCTACCTAGGACCGGTTTCTGGCATTTCAGCCGTCTTCAGCCAGGCTTGCATGAATCCAGTGGCAAAGTGAGCAAGGGAGTCACGTCTGAGCATACCCTGCCAACTTATGGCGAACAAAGCAAAACCAAAGGAAATGATGGACGGAGTGTTGAACATTGCAAGCACTGACCCCCAGTCAACTGATCTGGGTTTAATCCACCACCGTTCTTTAGCCCACTCTTCCACCCCAGTTCAGACATGGCCATATGCAAATCAGTCTGACCCTGTGCCTCATGGGAACAGTCCAGGCCGAACTGCCAAGCCATGTCTTCCCTGGACCGGAAATAAGCTACCTAGGACCGGTTTCTGGCATTTCAGCCGTCTTCAGCCAGGCTTGCATGAATCCAGTGGCAAAGTGAGCAAGGGACTCACGTCTGAGCATACCCTGCCAACTTATGGCGAACAAAGCAAAACCAAAGGAAATGATGGACGGAGTGTTGAACATTGCAAGCACTCACCCCCAGTCAACTGATCTGGGTTTAATCCACCACCGTTCTTTAGCCCACTCTGCCACCCCAGTTCAGACATGGCCATATGCAAATCAGTCTGACCCTGTGCCTCATGGGAACAGTCCAGCCTGAACTGCCAAGCCATGTCGTCCCTGGACCGGAAATAAGCTACCCAGGACCGGTTTCTGGCATTTCAGCCGTCTTCAGCCAGGCTTGCTTGAATCCAGTGGCAAAGTGAGCAAGGGACTCACGTCTGAGCATACCCTGCCAACTTATGGCGAACAAAGCAAAACCAAAGGAAATGATGGACGGAGTATTGAACATTGCAAGCACTCACCCCCAGTCAACTGATCTGGGTTTAATCCACCACCGTTCTTTAGCCCACTCTGCCACCCCAGTTCTGACATGGCCATATGCAAATCAGTCTGACCCTGTGCCTCATGGGAACAGTCCAGCCCGAACTGCCAAGCCATGTCTTCCCTGCACCGGAAATAAGCTACCTAGGACCGGTTTCTGGCAATTCAGCCGTCTTCAGCCAGGCTTGCTTGAATCAAGTTGCAAAGTGAGCACGGGACTCACCTCTGAGCATACCCTGCCAACTTATGGCGAACAAAGCAAAACCAAAGGAAATGATGGACGGAGTGTTGAACATTGCAAGCACTCACCCCCAGTCAACTGATCTGGGTTTAATCCACCACCGTTCTTTAGCCCACTCTGCCACCCCAGTTCAGACATGGCCATATGCAAATCAGTCTGACCCTGTGCCTCATGGGAACAGTCCAGCCCGAACTGCCAAGCCATGTCTTCCCTGGACCGGAAATAAGCTACCTAGGACAGGTTTCTGGCATTTCAGCCGTCTTCAGCCAGGCTTGCATGAATCCAGTGGCAAAGTGAGCAAGGGAGTCACGTCTGAGCATACCCTGCCAACTTATGGCGAACAAAGCAAAACCAAAGGAAATGATGGACGGAGTGTTGAACATTGCAAGCACTCACCCCCAGTCAACTGATCTGGGTTTAATCCACCACCGTTCTTTAGCCCACTCTGCCACCCCAGTTCAGACATGGCCATATGCAAATCAGTCTGACCCTGTGCCTCATGGGAACAGTCCAGCCCGAACTGCCAAGCCACGTCTTCCCTGGACCGGAAATAAGCTACCTAGGACCGGTTTCTGGCATTTCAGCCATCTTCAGCCAGGCTTGCTTGAATCCAGTGGCAAAGTGAGCAAGGGGCTCACGTCTGAGCATACCCTGCCAACTTATGGCGAACAAAGCAAAACCAAAGGAAATGATGGACGGAGTGTTGAACATTGCAAGCACTCACCCCCAGTCAACTGATCTGGGTTTAATCCACCACCGTTCTTTAGCCCACTCTGCCACCCCAGTTCTGACATGTCCATATGCAAATCAGTCTGACCCTGTGCCTCATGGGAACAGTCCAGCCCGAACTGCCAAGCCATGTCTTCCCTGGACCGGAAATAAGCAACCTAGGACAGGTTTCTGGCATTTCAGCCGTCTTCAGCCAGGCTTGCATGAATCCAGTGGCAAAGTGAGCAAGGGAGTCACGTCTGAGCATACCCTGCCAACTTATGGCGAACAAAGCAAAACCAAAGGAAATGATGGACGGAGTGTTGAACATTGCAAGCACTCACCCCCAGTCAACTGATCTGGGTTTAATCCACCACCGTTCTTTAGCCCACTCTGCCACCCCAGTTCAGACATGGCCATATGCAAATCAGTCTGACCCTGTGCCTCATGGGAACAGTCCAGCCCGAACTGCCAAGCCACGTCTTCCCTGGACCGGAAATAAGCTACCTAGGACCGGTTTCTGGCATTTCAGCCATCTTCAGCCAGGCTTGCTTGAATCCAGTGGCAAAGTGAGCAAGGGACTCACGTCTGAGCATACCCTGCCAACTTATGGCGAACAAAGCAAAACCAAAGGAAATGATGGACGGAGTGTTGAACATTGCAAGCACTCACCCCCAGTCAACTAATCTGGGTTTAATCCACCACCGTTCTTTAGCCCACTCTGCCACCCCAGTTCAGACATGGCCATATGCAAATCAGTCTGACCCTGTGCCTCATGGGAACAGTCCAGCCCGAACTGCCATGCCATGTCTTCCCTGGACCGTAAATAAGCTACCTAGGACAGGTTTCTAGCATTTCAGCCGTCTTCAGCCAGGCTTGCATGAATCCAGTGGCAAAGTGAGCAAGGGAGTCACATCTGAGCATACCCTGCCAACTTATGGCGAACAAAGCAAAACCAAAGGAAATGATGGACGGAGTGTTGAACATTGCAAGCACTCACCCCCAGTCAACTGATCTGGGTTTAATCCACCACCGTTATTTAGCCCACTCTGCCACCCCAGTTCAGACATGGCCATATGCAAATCAGTCTGACCCTGTGCCTCATGGGAACAGTCCAGCCCGAACTGCCAAGCCATGTCTTCCCTGGACCGGAAATCAGCTACCTAGGACCGGTTTCTGGCATTTCAGCCGTCTTCAGCCAGGCTTGCTTGAATCCAGTGGCAAAGTGAGCAAGGGACTCACGTCTGAGCATACCCTGCCAACTTATGGCGAACAAAGCAAAACCAAAGGAAATGATGGACGGAGTGTTGAACATTGCAAGCACTCACCCCAGTCAATTGATCTGGGTTTAATCCACCACCGTTCTTTAGCCCACTCTGCCACCCCAGTTCTGACATGTCCATATGCAAATCAGTCTGAACCTGTGCCTCATGGGAACAGTCCAGCCCGAACTACCAAGCCATGTCTTCCCTGGACCGGAAATAAGCTACCTAGGACTGGTTTCTGGCATTTCAGCCGTCTTCAGCCAGGCTTGCTTGAATCCAGTGGCAAAGTGAGCACGGGACTCACGTCTGAGCATACCCTGCCAACTTATGGCGAACAAAGCAAAACCAAAGGAAATGATGGACGGAGTGTTGAACATTGCAAGCACTCACCCCCAGTCAACTGATCTGGGTTTAATCCACCACCGTTCTTTAGCCCACTCTGCCACCCCAGTTCAGACATGGCCATATGCAAATCAGTCTGACCCTGTGCCTCATGGGAAAAGTCCAGCCCGAACTGTCAAGCCATGTCTTCCCTGGACCGGAAATAAGCTACCTAGGACCGGTTTCTGGCATTTCAGCCGTCTTCAGCCAGGCTTGCATGAATCCAGTGGCAAAGTGAGCAAGGGACTCACGTCTGAGCATACCCTGCCAACTTATGGCGAACAAAGCAAAACCAAAGGAATTGATGGACGGAGTGTTGAACATTGCAAGCACTCACCCCCAGTCAACTGATCTGGGTTTAATCCACCACCGTTCTTTAGCCCACTCTGCCACCCCAGTTCAGACATGGCCATATGCAAATCAGTCTGACCCTGTGCCTCATGGGAACAGTCCAGCCCGAACTGCCAAGCCATGTCTTCCCTGGACCGGAAATAAGCTACCTAGGACCGGTTTCTGGCATTTCAGCCGTCTTCAGCCAGGCTTGCATGAATCCAGTGGCAAAGTGAGCAAGGGACTCACGTCTGAGCATACCCTGCCAACTTATGGCGAACAAAGCAAAATCAAAGGAAATGATGGACGGAGTGTTGAACATTGCAAGCACTCACCCCCAGTCAACTGATCTGGGTTTAATCCACCACCGTTCTTTAGCCCACTCTGCCACCCCAGTTCAGACATGGCCATATGCAAATCAGTCTGACCCTGTGCCTCATGGGAACAGTCCAGCCCGAACTGCCAAGCCATGTCTTCCCTGGACCGGAAATAAGCTACCTAAGACCGGTTTCTGGCATTTCAGCCGTCTTCAGCCAGGCTTGCTTGAATCCAGTGGCAAAGTGAGCAAGGGGCTCACGTCTGAGCATACCCTGCCAACTTATGGCGAACAAAGCAAAACCAAAGGAAATGATGGACGGAGTGTTGAACATTGCAAGCACTCACCCCCAGTCAACTGATCTGGGTTTAATCCACCACCGTTCTTTAGCCCACTCTGCCACCCCAGTTCTGACATGTCCATATGCAAATCAGTCTGACCCTGTGCCTCATGGGAACAGTCCAGCCCGAACTGCCAAGCCATGTCTTCCCTGGACCGGAAATAAGCAACCTAGGACAGGTTTCTGGCATTTCAGCCGTCTTCAGCCAGGCTTGCATGAATCCAGTGGCAAAGTGAGCAAGGGAGTCACGTCTGAGCATACCCTGCCAACTTATGGCGAACAAAGCAAAACCAAAGGAAATGATGGACGGAGTGTTGAACATTGCAAGCACTCACCCCCAGTCAACTGATCTGGGTTTAATCCACCACCGTTCTTTAGCCCACTCTGCCACCCCAGTTCAGACATGGCCATATGCAAATCAGTCTGACCCTGTGCCTCATGGGAACAGTCCAGCCCGAACTGCCAAGCCATGTCTTCCCTGGACCGGAAATAAGCAACCTAGGACCGGTTTCTGGCATTTCAGCCGTCTTCAGCCAGGCTTGCTTGAATCCAGTGGCAAAGTGAGCACGGGACTCACGTCTGAGCATACCCTGCCAACTTATGGCGAACAAAGCAAAACCAAAGGAAATGATGGACGGAGTGTTGAACATTGCAAGCACTCACCCCCAGTCAGCTGATCTGGGTTTAATCCACCACCGTTCTTTAGCCCACTCTGCCACCCCAGTTCAGACATGGCCATATGCAAATCAGTCTGACCCTGTGCCTCATGGGAACAGTCCAGCCCGAACTGCCAAGCCACGTCTTCCCTGGACCGGAAATAAGCTACCTAGGACCGGTTTCTGGCATTTCAGCCGTCTTCAGCCAGGCTTGCTTGAATCCAGTGGCAAAGTGAGCAAGGGACTCACGTCTGAGCATACCCTGCCAACTTATGGCGAACAAAGCAAAACCAAAGGAAATGATGGACGGAGTGTTGAACATTGCAAGGACTCACCCCCAGTCAACTAATCTGGGTTTAATCCACCACCGTTCTTTAGCCCACTCTGCCACCCCAGTTCAGACATGGCCATATGCAAATCAGTCTGACCCTGTGCCTCATGGGAACAGTCCAGCCCGAACTGCCATGCCATGTCTTCCCTGGACCGTAAATAAGCTACCTAGGACAGGTTTCTAGCATTTCAGCCGTCTTCAGCCAGGCTTGCATGAATCCAGTGGCAAAGTGAGCAAGGGAGTCACATCTGAGCATACCCTGCCAACTTATGGCGAACAAAGCAAAACCAAAGGAAATGATGGACGGAGTGTTAAACATTGCAAGCACTCACCCCCAGTCAACTGATCTGGGTTTAATCCACCACCGTTATTTAGCCCACTCTGCCACCCCAGTTCAGACATGGCCATATGCAAATCAGTCTGACCCTGTGCCTCATGGGAACAGTCCAGCCCGAACTGCCAAGCCATGTCTTCCCTGGACCGGAAATCAGCTACCTAGGACTGGTTTCTGGCATTTCAGCCGTCTTCAGCCAGGGTTGCTTCAATCCAGTGGCAAAGTGAGCAAGGGACTCACGTCTGAGCATACCCTGCCAACTTATGGCGAACAAAGCAAAACCAAAGGAAATGATGGACGGAGTGTTGAACATTGCAAGCACTCACCCCAGTCAATTGATCTGGGTTTAATCCACCACCGTTCTTTAGCCCACTCTGCCACCCCAGTTAAGACATGGCCATATGCAAATCAGTCTGACCCTGTGCCTCATGGGAACAGTCCAGCCCGAACTGCCAAGCCATGTCTTCCCTGGACCGGAAATAAGCTACCTAGGACCGGTTTCTGGCATTTCAGCCGTCTTCAGCCAGGCTTGCTTGAATCCAGTGGCAAAGTGAGCAAGGGACTCACGTCTGAGCATACCCTGCCAACTTATGGCGAACAAAGCAAAACCAAAGGAAATGATGGACGGAGTGTTGAACATTGCAAGCACTCACCCCCAGTCAACTAATCTGGGTTTAATCCACCACCGTTCTTTAGCCCACTCTGCCACCCCAGTTCAGACATGGCCATATGCAAATCAGTCTGACCCTGTGCCTCATGGGAACAGTCCAGCCCGAACTGCCAAGCCATGTCTTCCCTGGACCGGAAATAAGCTACCTAGGACCGGTTTCTGGCATTTCAGGCGTCTTCAGCCAGGCTTGCATGAATCCAGTGGCAAAGTGAGCAAGGGACTCACGTCTGAGCATACCCTGCCAACTTATGGCGAACAAAGCAAAACCAAAGGAAATGATGGACGGAGTGTTGAACATTGCAAGCACTCACCCCCAGTCAACTGATCTGGGTTTTATCCACCACCGTTCTTTAGCCCACTCTGCCACCCCAGTTCAGACATGGCCATATGCAAATCAGTCTGACCCTGTGCCTCATGGGAACAGTCCAGCCCGAACTGCCAAGCCATGTCTTCCCTGGACCGGAAATAAGCTACCTAGGACAGGTTTCTGGCATTTCAGCCGTCTTCAGCCAGGCTTGCATGAATCCAGTGGCAAAGTGAGCAAGGGAGTCACGTCTGAGCATACCCTGCCAACTTATGGCGAACAAAGCAAAACCAAAGGAAATGATGAACGGAGTGTTGAACATTGCAAGCACTCACCCCCAGTCAACTGATCTGGGTTTAATCCACCACCGTTCTTTAGCCCACTCTGCCACCCCAGTTCAGACATAGCCATATGCAAATCAGTCTGACCCTGTGCCTCATGGGAACAGTCCAGCCCGAACTGCCAAGCCATGTCTTCCCTGGACCGGAAATAAGCTACCTAGGACCGGTTTCTGGCATTTCAGCCGTCTTCAGCCAGGCTTGCATGAATCCAGTGGCAAAGTGAGCAAGGGAGTCACGTCTGAGCATACCCTGCCAACTTATGGCGAACAAAGCAAAACCAAAGGAAATGATGGACGGAGTGTTGAACATTGCAAGCACTGACCCCCAGTCAACTGATCTGGGTTTAATCCACCACCGTTCTTTAGCCCACTCTGCCACCCCAGTTCAGACATGGCCATATGCAAATCAGTCTGACCCTGTGCCTCATGGGAACAGTCCAGCCCGAACTGCCAAGCCATGTCTTCCCTGGACCGAAAATAAGCTACCTAGGACCGGTTTCTGGCATTTCAGCCGTCTTCAGCCAGGCTTGCTTGAATCCAGTGGCAAAGTGAGCAAGGGACTCACATCTGAGCATACCCTGCCAACTTATGGCGAACAAAGCAAAACCAAAGGAAATGATGGACGGAGTGTTGAACATTGCAAGCACTCACCCCCAGTCAACTGATCTGGGTTTAATCCACCACCGTTCTTTAGCCCACTCTTCCACCCCAGTTCAGACATGGCCATATGCAAATCAGTCTGACCCTGTGCCTCATGGGAACAGTCCAGCCCGAACTGCCAAGCCATGTCTTCCCTGGACCGGAAATAAGCTACCTAGGACCGGTTTCTGGCATTTCAGCCGTCTTCAGCCAGGCTTGCATGAATCCAGTGGCAAAGTGAGCAAGGGACTCACGTCTGAGCATACCCTGCCAACTTATGGCGAACAAAGCAAAACCAAAGGAAATGATGGACGGAGTGTTGAACATTGCAAGCACTCACCCCCAGTCAACTGATCTGGGTTTAATCCACCACCGTTCTTTAGCCCACTCTGCCACCCCAGTTCAGACATGGCCATATGCAAATCAGTCTGACCCTGTGCCTCATGGGAACAGTCCAGCCTGAACTGCCAAGCCATGTCGTCCCTGGACCGGAAATAAGCTACCCAGGACCGGTTTCTGGCATTTCAGCCGTCTTCAGCCAGGCTTGCTTGAATCCAGTGGCAAAGTGAGCAAGGGACTCACGTCTGAGCATACCCTGCCAACTTATGGCGAACAAAGCAAAACCAAAGGAAATGATGGACGGAGTATTGAACATTGCAAGCACTCACCCCCAGTCAACTGATCTGGGTTTAATCCACCACCGTTCTTTAGCCCACTCTGCCACCCCAGTTCTGACATGGCCATATGCAAATCAGTCTGACCCTGTGCCTCATGGGAACAGTCCAGCCCGAACTGCCAAGCCATGTCTTCCCTGGACCGGAAATAAGCTACCTTGGACCGGTTTCTGGCATTTCAGCCGTCTTCAGCCAGGCTTGCTTGAATCCAGTGGCAAAGTGAGCACGGGACTCACGTCTGAGCATACCCTGCCAACTTATGGCGAACAAAGCAAAACCAAAGGAAATGATGGACGGAGTGTTGAACATTGCAAGCACTCACCCCCAGTCAACTAATCTGGGTTTAATCCACCACCGTTCTTTAGCCCACTCTGCCACCCCAGTTCAGACATGGCCATATGCAAATCAGTCTGACCATGTGCCTCATGGGAACAGTCCAGCCCGAACTGCCATGCCATGTCTTCCCTGGACCGTAAATAAGCTACCTAGGACAGGTTTCTGGCATTTCAGCCGTCTTCAGCCAGGCTTGCATGAATCCAGTGGCAAAGTGAGCAAGGGAGTCACATCTGAGCATACCCTGCCAACTTATGGCGAACAAAGCAAAACCAAAGGAAATGATGGACGGAGTGTTGAACATTGCAAGCACTCACCCCCAGTCAACTGATCTGGGTTTAATCCACCACCGTTCTTTAGCCCACTCTGCCACCCCAGTTCAGACATGGCCATATGCAAATCAGTCTGACCCTGTGCCTCATGGGAACAGTCCAGCCCGAACTGCCAAGCCATGTCTTCCCTGGACCGGAAATCAGCTACCTAGGACCGGTTTCTGGCATTTCAGCCGTCTTCAGCCAGGCTTGCTTGAATCCAGTGGCAAAGTGAGCAAGGGACTCACGTCTGAGCATACCCTGCCAACTTATGGCGAACAAAGCAAAACCAAAGGAAATGATGGACGGAGTGTTGAACATTGCAAGCACTCACCCCAGTCAATTGATCTGGGTTTAATCCACCACCGTTCTTTAGCCCACTCTGCCACCCCAGTTCTGACATGTCCATATGCAAATCAGTCTGAACCTGTGCCTCATGGGAACAGTCCAGCCCGAACTACCAAGCCATGTCTTCCCTGGACCGGAAATAAGCTACCTAGGACCGGTTTCTGGCATTTCAGCCGTCTTCAGCCAGGCTTGCTTGAATCCAGTGGCAAAGTGAGCACGGGACTCACGTCTGAGCATACCCTGCCAACTTATGGCGAACAAAGCAAAACCAAAGGAAATGATGGACGGAGTGTTGAACATTGCAAGCACTCACCCCCAGTCAACTGATCTGGGTTTAATCCACCACCGTTCTTTAGCCCACTCTGCCACCCCAGTTCAGACATGGCCATATGCAAATCAGTCTGACCCTGTGCCTCATGGGAACAGTCCAGCCCGAACTGCCAAGCCATGTCTTCCCTGGACCGGAAATAAGCTACCTAGGACCGGTTTCTGGCATTTCAGCCGTCTTCAGCCAGGCTTGCTTGAATCCAGTGGCAAAGTGAGCAAGGGACTCACGTCTGAGCATACCCTGCCAACTTATGGCGAACAAAGCAAAACCAAAGGAAATGATGGACGGAGTGTTGAACATTGCAAGCACTCACCCCCAGTCAACTAATCTGGGTTTAATCCACCACCGTTCTTTAGCCCACTCTGCCACCCCAGTTCAGACATGGCCATATGCAAATCAGTCTGACCCTGTGCCTCATGGGAACAGTCCAGCCCGAACTGCCAAGCCATGTCTTCCCTGGACCGGAAATAAGCTACCTAAGACCGGTTTCTGGCATTTCAGCCGTCTTCAGCCAGGCTTGCATGAATCCAGTGGCAAAGTGAGCAAGGGACTCACGTCTGAGCATACCCTGCCAACTTATGGCGAACAAAGCAAAACCAAAGGAAATGATGGACGGAGTGTTGAACATTGCAAGCACTCACCCCCAGTCAACTGATCTGGGTTTAATCCACCACCGTTCTTTAGCCCACTCTGCCACCCCAGTTCAGACATGGCCATATGCAAATCAGTCTGACCCTGTGCCTCATGGGAACAGTCCAGCCCGAACTGCCAAGCCATGTCTTCCCTGGACCGGAAATAAGCTACCTAGGACAGGTTTCTGGCATTTCAGCCGTCTTCAGCCAGGCTTGCATGAATCCAGTGGCAAAGTGAGCAAGGGAGTCACGTCTGAGCATACCCTGCCAACTTATGGCGAACAAAGCAAAACCAAAGGAAATGATGGACGGAGTGTTGAACATTGCAAGCACTCACCCCCAGTCAACTGATCTGGGTTTAATCCACCACCGTTCTTTAGCCCACTCTGCCACCCCAGTTCAGACATGGCCATATGCAAATCAGTCTGACCCTGTGCCTCATGGGAACAGTCCAGCCCGAACTGCCAAGCCATGTCTTCCCTGGACCGGAAATAAGCTACCTAGGACCGGTTGCTGGCATTTCAGCCGTCTTCAGCCAGGCTTGCTTGAATCCAGTGGCAAAGTGAGCAAGGGGCTCACGTCTGAGCATACCCTGCCAACTTATGGCGAACAAAGCAAAACCAAAGGAAATGATGGACGGAGTGTTGAACATTGCAAGCACTCACCCCCAGTCAACTGATCTGGGTTTAATCCACCACCGTTCTTTAGCCCACTCTGCCACCCCAGTTCTGACATGTCCATATGCAAATCAGTCTGACCCTGTGCCTCATGGGAACAGTCCAGCCCGAACTGCCAAGCCATGTCTTCCCTGGACCGGAAATAAGCAACCTAGGACAGGTTTCTGGCATTTCAGCCGTCTTCAGCCAGGCTTGCATGAATCCAGTGGCAAAGTGAGCAAGGGAGTCACGTCTGAGCATACCCTGCCAACTTATGGCGAACAAAGCAAAACCAAAGGAAATGATGGACGGAGTGTTGAACATTGCAAGCACTCACCCCCAGTCAACTGATCTGGGTTTAATCCACCACCGTTCTTTAGCCCACTCTGCCACCCCAGTTCAGACATGGCCATATGCAAATCAGTCTGACCCTGTGCCTCATGGGAACAGTCCAGCCCGAACTGCCAAGCCATGTCTTCCCTGGACCGGAAATAAGCAACCTAGGACCGGTTTCTGGCATTTCA
The DNA here is from genome assembly GCF_964204655.1 of Triturus cristatus. Classification (NCBI taxonomy): domain Eukaryota; kingdom Metazoa; phylum Chordata; class Amphibia; order Caudata; family Salamandridae; genus Triturus; species Triturus cristatus. The sequence goes on from NC_140594.1 coordinate 464,791,194, forward strand.
GCCGTCTTCAGCCAGGCTTGCTTGAATCCAGGGGCAAAGTGAGCACGGGACTCACGTCTGAGCATACCCTGCCAACTTATGGCGAACAAAGCAAAACCAAAGGAAATGATGGACGGAGTGTTGAACATTGCAAGCACTCACCCCCAGTCAGCTGATCTGGGTTTAATCCACCACCGTTCTTTAGCCCACTCTGCCACCCCAGTTCAGACATGGCCATATGCAAATCAGTCTGACCCTGTGCCTCATGGGAACAGTCCAGCCCGAACTGCCAAGCCACGTCTTCCCTGGACCGGAAATAAGCTACCTAGGACCGGTTTCTGGCATTTCAGCCGTCTTCAGCCAGGCTTGCTTGAATCCAGTGGCAAAGTGAGCAAGGGACTCACGTCTGAGCATACCCTGCCAACTTATGGCGAACAAAGCAAAACCAAAGGAAATGATGGACGGAGTGTTGAACATTGCAAGGACTCACCCCCAGTCAACTAATCTGGGTTTAATCCACCACCGTTCTTTAGCCCACTCTGCCACCCCAGTTCAGACATGGCCATATGCAAATCAGTCTGACCCTGTGCCTCATGGGAACAGTCCAGCCCGAACTGCCATGCCATGTCTTCCCTGGACCGTAAATAAGCTACCTAGGACAGGTTTCTAGCATTTCAGCCGTCTTCAGCCAGGCTTGCATGAATCCAGTGGCAAAGTGAGCAAGGGAGTCACATCTGAGCATACCCTGCCAACTTATGGCGAACAAAGCAAAACCAAAGGAAATGATGGACGGAGTGTTAAACATTGCAAGCACTCACCCCCAGTCAACTGATCTGGGTTTAATCCACCACCGTTATTTAGCCCACTCTGCCACCCCAGTTCAGACATGGCCATATGCAAATCAGTCTGACCCTGTGCCTCATGGGAACAGTCCAGCCCGAACTGCCAAGCCATGTCTTCCCTGGACCGGAAATCAGCTACCTAGGACTGGTTTCTGGCATTTCAGCCGTCTTCAGCCAGGGTTGCTTCAATCCAGTGGCAAAGTGAGCAAGGGACTCACGTCTGAGCATACCCTGCCAACTTATGGCGAACAAAGCAAAACCAAAGGAAATGATGGACGGAGTGTTGAACATTGCAAGCACTCACCCCAGTCAATTGATCTGGGTTTAATCCACCACCGTTCTTTAGCCCACTCTGCCACCCCAGTTCTGACATGTCCATATGCAAATCAGTCTGAACCTGTGCCTCATGGGAACAGTCCAGCCCGAACTACCAAGCCATGTCTTTCCTGGACCGGAAATAAGCTACCTAGGACCGGTTTCTGGCATTTCAGCCGTCTTCAGCCAGGCTTGCTTGAATCCAGTGGCAAAGTGAGCACGGGACTCACGTCTGAGCATACCCTGCCAAATTATGGCGAACAAAGCAAAACCAAAGGAAATGATGGACGGAGTGTTGAACATTGCAAGCACTCACCCCCAGTCAACTGATCTGGGTTTAATCCACCACCGTTCTTTAGCCCACTCTGCCACCCCAGTTAAGACATGGCCATATGCAAATCAGTCTGACCCTGTGCCTCATGGGAACAGTCCAGCCCGAACTGCCAAGCCATGTCTTCCCTGGACCGGAAATAAGCTACCTAGGACCGGTTTCTGGCATTTCAGCCGTCTTCAGCCAGGCTTGCTTGAATCCAGTGGCAAAGTGAGCAAGGGACTCACGTCTGAGCATACCCTGCCAACTTATGGCGAACAAAGCAAAACCAAAGGAAATGATGGACGGAGTGTTGAACATTGCAAGCACTCACCCCCAGTCAACTAATCTGGGTTTAATCCACCACCGTTCTTTAGCCCACTCTGCCACCCCAGTTCAGACATGGCCATATGCAAATCAGTCTGACCCTGTGCCTCATGGGAACAGTCCAGCCCGAACTGCCAAGCCATGTCTTCCCTGGACCGGAAATAAGCTACCTAGGACCGGTTTCTGGCATTTCAGGCGTCTTCAGCCAGGCTTTCATGAATCCAGTGGCAAAGTGAGCAAGGGACTCACGTCTGAGCATACCCTGCCAACTTATGGCGAACAAAGCAAAACCAAAGGAAATGATGGACGGAGTGTTGAACATTGCAAGCACTCACCCCCAGTCAACTGATCTGGGTTTTATCCACCACCGTTCTTTAGCCCACTCTGCCACCCCAGTTCAGACATGGCCATATGCAAATCAGTCTGACCCTGTGCCTCATGGGAACAGTCCAGCCCGAACTGCCAAGCCATGTCTTCCCTGGACCGGAAATAAGCTACCTAGGACAGGTTTCTGGCATTTCAGCCGTCTTCAGCCAGGCTTGCATGAATCCAGTGGCAAAGTGAGCAAGGGAGTCACGTCTGAGCATACCCTGCCAACTTATGGCGAACAAAGCAAAACCAAAGGAAATGATGAACGGAGTGTTGAACATTGCAAGCACTCACCCCCAGTCAACTGATCTGGGTTTAATCCACCACCGTTCTTTAGCCCACTCTGCCACCCCAGTTCAGACATAGCCATATGCAAATCAGTCTGACCCTGTGCCTCATGGGAACAGTCCAGCCCGAACTGCCAAGCCATGTCTTCCCTGGACCGGAAATAAGCTACCTAGGACCGGTTTCTGGCATTTCAGCCGTCTTCAGCCAGGCTTGCATGAATCCAGTGGCAAAGTGAGCAAGGGAGTCACGTCTGAGCATACCCTGCCAACTTATGGCGAACAAAGCAAAACCAAAGGAAATGATGGACGGAGTGTTGAACATTGCAAGCACTGACCCCCAGTCAACTGATCTGGGTTTAATCCACCACCGTTCTTTAGCCCACTCTGCCACCCCAGTTCAGACATGGCCATATGCAAATCAGTCTGACCCTGTGCCTCATGGGAACAGTCCAGCCCGAACTGCCAAGCCATGTCTTCCCTGGACCGAAAATAAGCTACCTAGGACCGGTTTCTGGCATTTCAGCCGTCTTCAGCCAGGCTTGCTTGAATCCAGTGGCAAAGTGAGCAAGGGACTCACATCTGAGCATACCCTGCCAACTTATGGCGAACAAAGCAAAACCAAAGGAAATGATGGACGGAGTGTTGAACATTGCAAGCACTCACCCCCAGTCAACTGATCTGGGTTTAATCCACCACCGTTCTTTAGCCCACTCTTCCACCCCAGTTCAGACATGGCCATATGCAAATCAGTCTGACCCTGTGCCTCATGGGAACAGTCCAGCCCGAACTGCCAAGCCATGTCTTCCCTGGACCGGAAATAAGCTACCTAGGACCGGTTTCTGGCATTTCAGCCGTCTTCAGCCAGGCTTGCATGAATCCAGTGGCAAAGTGAGCAAGGGACTCACGTCTGAGCATACCCTGCCAACTTATGGCGAACAAAGCAAAACCAAAGGAAATGATGGACGGAGTGTTGAACATTGCAAGCACTCACCCCCAGTCAACTGATCTGGGTTTAATCCACCACCGTTCTTTAGCCCACTCTGCCACCCCAGTTCAGACATGGCCATATGCAAATCAGTCTGACCCTGTGCCTCATGGGAACAGTCCAGCCTGAACTGCCAAGCCATGTCGTCCCTGGACCGGAAATAAGCTACCCAGGACCGGTTTCTGGCATTTCAGCCGTCTTCAGCCAGGCTTGCTTGAATCCAGTGGCAAAGTGAGCAAGGGACTCACGTCTGAGCATACCCTGCCAACTTATGGCGAACAAAGCAAAACCAAAGGAAATGATGGACGGAGTATTGAACATTGCAAGCACTCACCCCCAGTCAACTGATCTGGGTTTAATCCACCACCGTTCTTTAGCCCACTCTGCCACCCCAGTTCTGACATGGCCATATGCAAATCAGTCTGACCCTGTGCCTCATGGGAACAGTCCAGCCCGAACTGCCAAGCCATGTCTTCCCTGGACCGGAAATAAGCTACCTTGGACCGGTTTCTGGCATTTCAGCCGTCTTCAGCCAGGCTTGCTTGAATCCAGTGGCAAAGTGAGCACGGGACTCACGTCTGAGCATACCCTGCCAACTTATGGCGAACAAAGCAAAACCAAAGGAAATGATGGACGGAGTGTTGAACATTGCAAGCACTCACCCCCAGTCAACTAATCTGGGTTTAATCCACCACCGTTCTTTAGCCCACTCTGCCACCCCAGTTCAGACATGGCCATATGCAAATCAGTCTGACCCTGTGCCTCATGGGAACAGTCCAGCCCGAACTGCCATGCCATGTCTTCCCTGGACCGTAAATAAGCTACCTAGGACAGGTTTCTGGCATTTCAGCCGTCTTCAGCCAGGCTTGCATGAATCCAGTGGCAAAGTGAGCAAGGGAGTCACATCTGAGCATACCCTGCCAACTTATGGCGAACAAAGCAAAACCAAAGGAAATGATGGACGGAGTGTTGAACATTGCAAGCACTCACCCCCAGTCAACTGATCTGGGTTTAATCCACCACCGTTCTTTAGCCCACTCTGCCACCCCAGTTCAGACATGGCCATATGCAAATCAGTCTGACCCTGTGCCTCATGGGAACAGTCCAGCCCGAACTGCCAAGCCATGTCTTCCCTGGACCGGAAATCAGCTACCTAGGACCGGTTTCTGGCATTTCAGCCGTCTTCAGCCAGGCTTGCTTGAATCCAGTGGCAAAGTGAGCAAGGGACTCACATCTGAGCATACCCTGCCAACTTATGGCGAACAAAGCAAAACCAAAGGAAATGATGGACGGAGTGTTGAACATTGCAAGCACTCACCCCAGTCAATTGATCTGGGTTTAATCCACCATCGTTCTTTAGCCCACTCTGCCACCCCAGTTCTGACATGTCCATATGCAAATCAGTCTGAACCTGTGCCTCATGGGAACAGTCCAGCCCGAACTACCAAGCCATGTCTTCCCTGGACCGGAAATAAGCTACCTAGGACCGGTTTCTGGCATTTCAGCCGTCTTCAGCCAGGCTTGCTTGAATCCAGTGGCAAAGTGAGCACGGGACTCACGTCTGAGCATACCCTGCCAACTTATGGCGAACAAAGCAAAACCAAAGGAAATGATGGACGGAGTGTTGAACATTGCAAGCACTCACCCCCAGTCAACTGATCTGGGTTTAATCCACCACCGTTCTTTAGCCCACTCTGCCACCCCAGTTCAGACATGGCCATATGCAAATCAGTCTGACCCTGTGCCTCATGGGAACAGTCCAGCCCGAACTGCCAAGCCATGTCTTCCCTGGACCGGAAATAAGCTACCTAGGACCGGTTTCTGGCATTTCAGCCGTCTTCAGCCAGGCTTGCTTGAATCCAGTGGCAAAGTGAGCAAGGGACTCACGTCTGAGCATACCCTGCCAACTTATGGCGAACAAAGCAAAACCAAAGGAAATGATGGACGGAGTGTTGAACATTGCAAGCACTCACCCCCAGTCAACTAATCTGGGTTTAATCCACCACCGTTCTTTAGCCCACTCTGCCACCCCAGTTCAGACATGGCCATATGCAAATCAGTCTGACCCTGTGCCTCATGGGAACAGTCCAGCCCGAACTGCCAAGCCATGTCTTCCCTGGACCGGAAATAAGCTACCTAAGACCGGTTTCTGGCATTTCAGCCGTCTTCAGCCAGGCTTGCATGAATCCAGTGGCAAAGTGAGCAAGGGACTCACGTCTGAGCATACCCTGCCAACTTATGGCGAACAAAGCAAAACCAAAGGAAATGATGGACGGAGTGTTGAACATTGCAAGCACTCACCCCCAGTCAACTGATCTGGGTTTAATCCACCACCGTTCTTTAGCCCACTCTGCCACCCCAGTTCAGACATGGCCATATGCAAATCAGTCTGACCCTGTGCCTCATGGGAACAGTCCAGCCCGAACTGCCAAGCCATGTCTTCCCTGGACCGGAAATAAGCTACCTAGGACAGGTTTCTGGCATTTCAGCCGTCTTCAGCCAGGCTTGCATGAATCCAGTGGCAAAGTGAGCAAGGGAGTCACGTCTGAGCATACCCTGCCAACTTATGGCGAACAAAGCAAAACCAAAGGAAATGATGGACGGAGTGTTGAACATTGCAAGCACTCACCCCCAGTCAACTGATCTGGGTTTAATCCACCACCGTTCTTTAGCCCACTCTGCCACCCCAGTTCAGACATGGCCATATGCAAATCAGTCTGACCCTGTGCCTCATGGGAACAGTCCAGCCCGAACTGCCAAGCCATGTCTTCCCTGGACCGGAAATAAGCTACCTAGGACCGGTTTCTGGCATTTCAGCCGTCTTCAGCCAGGCTTGTATGAATCCAGTGGCAAAGTGAGCAAGGGAGTCACGTCTGAGCATACCCTGCCAACTTATGGCGAACAAAGCAAAACCAAAGGAAATGATGGACGGAGTGTTGAACATTGCAAGCACTGACCCCCAGTCAACTGATCTGGGTTTAATCCACCACCGTTCTTTAGCCCACTCTTCCACCCTAGTTCAGACATGGCCATATGCAAATCAGTCTGACCCTGTGCCTCATGGGAACAGTCCAGCCCGAACTGCCAAGCCATGTCTTCCCTGGACCGGAAATAAGCTACCTAGGACCGGTTTCTGGCATTTCAGCCGTCTTCAGCCAGGCTTGCATGAATCCAGTGGCAAAGTGAGCAAGGGACTCACGTCTGAGCATACCCTGCCAACTTATGGTGAACAAAGCAAAACCAAAGGAAATGATGGACGGAGTGTTGAACATTGCAAGCACTCACCCCCAGTCAACTGATCTGGGTTTAATCCACCACCGTTCTTTAGCCCACTCTGCCACCCCAGTTCAGACATGGCCATATGCAAATCAGTCTGACCCTGTGCCTCATGGGAACAGTCCAGCCTGAACTGCCAAGCCATGTCGTCCCTGGACCGGAAATAAGCTACCCAGGACCGGTTTCTGGCATTTCAGCCGTCTTCAGCCAGGCTTGCTTGAATCCAGTGGCAAAGTGAGCAAGGGACTCACGTCTGAGCATACCCTGCCAACTTATGGCGAACAAAGCAAAACCAAAGGAAATGATGGACGGAGTATTGAACATTGCAAGCACTCACCCCCAGTCAACTGATCTGGGTTTAATCCACCACCGTTCTTTAGCCCACTCTGCCACCCCAGTTCTGACATGGCCATATGCAAATCAGTCTGACCCTGTGCCTCATGGGAACAGTCCAGCCCGAACTGCCAAGCCATGTCTTCCCTGGACCGGAAATAAGCTACCTAGGACCGGTTTCTGGCATTTCAGCCGTCTTCAGCCAGGCTTGCTTGAATCAAGTGGCAAAGTGAGCACGGGACTCACGTCTGAGCATACCCTGCCAACTTATGGCGAACAAAGCAAAACCAAAGGAAATGATGGACGGAGTGTTGAACATTGCAAGCACTCACCCCCAGTCAACTGATCTGGGTTTAATCCACCACCGTTCTTTAGCCCACTCTGCCACCCCAGTTCAGACATGGCCATATGCAAATCAGTCTGACCCTGTGCCTCATGGGAAAAGTCCAGCCCGAACTGTCAAGCCATGTCTTCCCTGGACCGGAAATAAGCTACCTAGGACCGGTTTCTGGCATTTCAGCCGTCTTCAGCCAGGCTTGCATGAATCCAGTGGCAAAGTGAGCAAGGGACTCACGTCTGAGCATACCCTGCCAACTTATGGCGAACAAAGCAAAACCAAAGGAATTGATGGACGGAGTGTTGAACATTGCAAGCACTCACCCCCAGTCAACTGATCTGGGTTTAATCCACCACCGTTCTTTAGCCCACTCTGCCACCCCAGTTCAGACATGGCCATATGCAAATCAGTCTGACCCTGTGCCTCATGGGAACAGTCCAGCCCGAACTGCCAAGCCATGTCTTCCCTGGACCGGAAATAAGCTACCTAGGACCGGTTTCTGGCATTTCAGCCGTCTTCAGCCAGGCTTGCATGAATCCAGTGGCAAAGTGAGCAAGGGACTCACGTCTGAGCATACCCTGCCAACTTATGGCGAACAAAGCAAAACCAAAGGAAATGATGGACGGAGTGTTGAACATTGCAAGCACTCACCCCCAGTCAACTGATCTGGGTTTAATCCACCACCGTTCTTTAGCCCACTCTGCCACCCCAGTTCAGACATGGCCATATGCAAATCAGTCTGACCCTGTGCCTCATGGGAACAGTCCAGCCCGAACTGCCAAGCCATGTCTTCCCTGGACCGGAAATAAGCTACCTAAGACCGGTTTCTGGCATTTCAGCCGTCTTCAGCCAGGCTTGCTTGAATCCAGTGGCAAAGTGAGCAAGGGGCTCACGTCTGAGCATACCCTGCCAACTTATGGCGAACAAAGCAAAACCAAAGGAAATGATGGACGGAGTGTTGAACATTGCAAGCACTCACCCCCAGTCAACTGATCTGGGTTTAATCCACCACCGTTCTTTAGCCCACTCTGCCACCCCAGTTCTGACATGTCCATATGCAAATCAGTCTGACCCTGTGCCTCATGGGAACAGTCCAGCCTGAACTGCCAAGCCATGTCTTCCCTGGACCGGAAATAAGCTACCTAGGACCGGTTTCTGGCATTTCAGCCGTCTTCAGCCAGGCTTGCTTGAATCCAGTGGCAAAGTGAGCACGGGACTCACGTCTGAGCATACCCTGCCAACTTATGGCGAACAAAGCAAAACCAAAGGAAATGATGGACGGAGTGTTGAACATTGCAAGCACTCACCCCCAGTCAACTGATCTGGGTTTAATCCACCACCGTTCTTTAGCCCACTCTGCCACCCCAGTTCAGACATGGCCATATGCAAATCAGTCTGACCCTGTGCCTCATGGGAACAGTCCAGCCCGAACTGCCAAGCCATGTCTTCCCTGGACTGGAAATAAGCTACCTAGGACAGGTTTCTGGCATTTCAGCCGTCTTCAGCCAGGCTTGCTTGAATCCAGTGGCAAAGTGAGCAAGGGACTCACGTCTGAGCATACCCTGCCAACTTATGGCGAACAAAGCAAAACCAAAGGAAATGATGGACGGAGTGTTGAACATTGCAAGCACTCACCCCCAGTCAACTGATCTGGGTTTAATCCACCACCGTTCTTTAGCCCACTCTGCCACCCCAGTTCAGACATGGCCATATGCAAATCAGTCTGACCCTGTGCCTCATGGGAACAGTCCAGCCCGAACTGTCAGAAGCCTGGCTGAAGACGGCTGAAATGCCAGAAACCGGTCCTAGGAAGCTTGTTTCCGGTCCAGGGAAGACATGGCTTGGCAGTTCGGGCTGGACTGTTCCCATGAGGCACAGGGTCAGACTGATTTGCACATAGCCATGTCTGAACTGGGGTGGCAGAGTGGGCTAAATAACGGTGATGGATTAAACCCAGATCAGTTGACTGGGGGTGAGTGCTTGCAATGTTCAACACTCCGTCCATCATTTCCTTTGGTTTTTGCTTTGTTCGCCATAAGTTGGCAGGGTATGCTCAGACGTGAGTCCCTCGCTCACTTTGCCACTGGATTCAAGCAAGCCTGGCTGAAGACGGCTGAAATGCCAGAAACCGGTCCTAGGAAGCTTGTTTCTGGTCCAGGGAAGACATGGCTTGGCAGTTCGGGCTGGACTGTTCCCATGAGGCACAGGGTCAGACTGATTTGCATATGGCCATGTCTGAACTGGGGTGGCAGAGTGGGCTAAAGAACGGTGATGGATTAAACCCAGATCAGTTGACTAGGGGTGAGTGCTTGCAATGTTCAACACTCCGTCCATCATTTCCTTTGGTTTTTGCGTTTTTTTATTTATTTTTATTTTTTATTTTTTGATCAAGGACACCTTTAATTATCCTTTCATATGTGTATATATTCACATTTTCTTTTCATCATTTTATCGCTGAGCATATAAAAAACACATATTTACAAAACAACACCTCTGAAATTATAACAAAACTAAACTACTGTCCAACAAAAATCATTTCTAATTGTGGAACCACCTTTCAATAGTGTAGACTACCCAGAGGGCATATACATTGCATATGGGAAAATGTATCTCCACAAGTTCAAAAGCAATGTGTAACTGTTAAATCCACATGAATTTCAGTTATTTTATGGTCCCTCCAAAACTGTAGACGCGGTCGCGTTTCAGCTAATCAATTTCTTTTGGCCTCTTCAGGGCAAGAAAAACAGCAGCACTCTACATAAAAAGAAACATACTCTATTGACATATACATTACATAAACACCATTATTGTACTTGCCAGTATATCCACAGGTCCCAGTCCCCAAACATAATCACCAGACCAAAAGACAAAGAGTCCCACCACTGGGAAATAAACACTGAATCCAGTGCAGAGAAAGTCCAAAGTAAACTTAATTTCCTACACTTTCCATATCTAAATGTGTGTGCATTTCAACGCACTTCTTATATCAGGGAAATGTATAGTACTTCCGGTGATTCTACCTTCCAGTGTGATTGAAAATCAAGCTTCTATTCTAAGGGATCTATCGTTAATATCTCTGTGAATCTATCCCCACTAAACTGTATGTATCTCAACTGACCTTAAACAGATCTCCTCGCTCAGCGTATTCAGCGTAAGGACAACGTGCTCGTGAGGGGTGGGGCATTGGGGGTTCAACCCTTATCCCAACTCTATAAAAAATATAATCAATATTTCAACTCTATCCCACTATGTAAAATAAAGGAACACAGTGCCTCCAAGGTTTATATACTTTGTACCTTTATAGGGTTTTCACTCGGCGCCTTACTCGTGTTTTCCAATGAATGAAATATGTCCGCCGTAGTTTATATGCTAATTCGTATTCAGCGTAAGGACAACGTGCTCGTGAGGGGTGGGGCGTTGGGGGTTCAACCCCTATCACAACTCTATAAAAAATATAATCAATATTTCAACTCTATCCCACTATGTAAAATAAAGGAACACAGTGCCACCAAGGTTTACATACTTCGTACCTTTATAGGGTTTTCACTCGGCGCCTTACTCGTGTTTTCCAATGAATGAAATATGTCCGCCGTAGTTTATATGCTAATTCGTAAAGGAAACACAAACGCGGAGGTGCAATATAAGCATAGATATACCAACAAAGTCCAGGTATAGGAAGCTAAGTAACGTCTATTCGTACCTTATATCTATCCCTTCTCTTCGAAGTCTGTTCCGCATATGTCCGTACTCACTCTCCAGCTCCGGTAATTAGTTCAAAGACACAGGCTCGGCACCTTATTTCCTGGTGTCGACAGTGACAAGGGACTAAACACCTCCACAAATAGAGGTGTATCAATCTGCCATATTAGAGTGAAGTATTTGCACAGGCCAACTGGTTTTTTCGTTCCTCTCTCCCTTAGTATTAGACCGTGTCGACAGTTTTGCTCAGCGATAAAATGATGAAAAGAAAATGTGAATATATACACATATGAAAGGATAATTAAAGGTGCCCCACTTCAAAAGCACAACACAATCGTAGGCTTGTTTTAGCGGTAGGTGGTAGAGCCAAAATGACCCCAATCGCTGCAGCACGAACTGAGCCTGGAAAGCATCGCTGTGCAACAACACGCTAGTTCGCACCCATAGGCATTTTTTTAAATTAACAGTTTATAAAAATTCATAGGGGCAGATTTACAAGCCCCTTGCACCACTTTTGCGTCACTTTTCCCATGTTAAAAGTGACGCAAAAGTGGCGCAAGGGGCTTGTAAATCTGCCCCATAGCTCCCAAACAAGAGTACATTCAGTGGACCGCACTTTCTGAATGAGCCCAACGTTGATTTGAGAGCACAGTTTGATTTGATTTTGAAGTGTGCCCTTTATAAAATAAAATAAAATAGGACCCAGTTAATTACAGTGACTTGTCTAACATCACACGATTCGGTCAACTCAGCTTGCCGAGATCTGAGCCCAGGTTTCCCCGCCACCCCGTTTGCAATGCAGCCCCCCTAACAAATCTACTTCTTCCGTTGCCACATATCAACAAAGAGCAACGCATTGCGTTTTTGTCTTCCAGCTGCAGGTACATTCCTACAGTACGTTCAATAGAGTGGGCTTCACATGTTAAATCTATCTGGCACCATATAAGAAATCTTTCCAGGGAATAGTTCATTTGATTTATTCTAAAAAAGGGCCAAGACCACTAAAGAAAATGAAGCAATCCACATCAAAGAAAATGCATCTGGGTTGTTCTTTGTAGTAAAGGTGCGTGTAAGAGAGTGGTCTATTTTGTTTTCTCTTTACACAGTGGCCTGCCTTAACTTGGAAAATCAAACTCCGTTAGGCAAATCCCAGTACCCAATGGAGTCAAATGAATGCTTCCGCAAAAAAAGAGAGTTCACCGAGACCCTGTTGAGCTCCACTCTGAAGGTTCAGGCTTTCAAGAGAAAAAGCCGGCAAAGTGCACAATTTAGACTACTGCCTCCTTCTATATTTATCTGCTATTTCAATTGAAAAATTTCAAGCAGAAAAGCATTCTTTCAGATTTCATTTATGCCGGTGTATAGCACACCATTCATTTGTCCTTTTTAGGTTGCAACCTTGCTACAGACATCTTAGGGACATTCAGAAAGTTCATATAGGAATGCTAATTAGGAACACAAATAAAGCACATTTTTAGTTATTTCTGAGGTGTGTTGGAAAAAATACTTTTATATAATCAAAAATAATCATTACACTGGGTGATGCAATTTCCACACATCATGTCTTGAAAATGTGTTGTCTGTAATAGCAATACGCTACCACACAATGAGTACACCACTCTATGCCACACCACACCACTGCACTTTACTCCACTGCACTCTGCACCACTCCACTCTACGCATCTCTACACTACACTGTACTCTATGCCACTCTGCCGTACTGCACTTTCCGCCACTGCACTCTATGCTAATACACTCTACGCCAATACACTTTACTCTGTAGCACTCAACTGTATGCCCCAGCACTCTAAACCAATCCAACTTTACGCCACTATTATCTACCCTGTACCACTGCACTCTACATCACTTTACGCCATAACATTCTATGCTGCTCTATGCATCTGCACTCTAAACTGCACCACTCCACTCTACACCACTTCACTCTGAAACAATCTACTCTACGCCACTCTGCATGACTCCACTTGATGCCACTGCACTCTGCGACACTCTACTCTTAACCACAGCACTCTGCGCCAATGCACTCTACACAACTGCTCACTGTCACTGCACTCTACGGCACTGCGCTCAATTCTGCATCACTATACTCTACACCACTGCTCTAATGGCCACTCTACACTCCTACTCTCTCACACTCTAATTTATGCAGGGTTACCCCAAACGTTTTGCTTTTTTCTCCCATGTTTCTGACCTTTTGTGGGGCCTCAGAACTCTGTGTACTTTACCACTACTAATCAGTGCTAAAATGTTTCTCGAGTAACCTCAGTAGTTCCTCATTCTAAATTCTCTAGACAGTGCAGCTACCTGCTTCTCTGGTCTCATTGGTAATTCCTTATTCTAACTCCTCTCGACAGTGCTTCAGCTGCATCTTTGGTCCTGTCAGTAATTCCTCAGTCTAAGTCCTCTACATAGTACTGCTAGCTGCTTCTCTGGTCCCGTCGGAAATCCCTACTTCTATGTTCCCTACACAGTGCTGCTATTTGCTTCTCTGGTCAAATTGGCATTTCCTCATTCGTAGTCCTCTAAACAGTGCTGCAGCTGCTTCTCCCTGTCCCAGTGGTAATTCCTCATTCTAACTCCTCTAGACATTGCTCTAGCTGTTTCTCTGTTTATACATCCACTACACTCCAAACTAAAACACATAGATAAAGCACATTGCCATTAACAACGCCAAGAGCTCTAACTCTAACAAATGTGAGACCTACTGCATTACAAATGCGTGTTACTTTTAGGTGCCACACTTACTTACATCTTTGAAATTACATATCTCTGGTTCTACTGATTTTTGTTGTTTTGGTGTTAAATAATTTATTTAATTTTACTGTATTCATCTAAATTGGTGTGGAATTGTTCTCATGTTGTGTTGTCATTTTATTATTGTTTGTATGCTGCATACACACTTTACATATTGACTCTAAGTTAAGCCTAACTGCTTTTGTGCCAAGCTACCCAAAGGTTAAACGTAAGTTAGTCTAGTGACTTTTGTGGCTTACCCTGACAAGGCTTGTGGTTGTTGCCTGAGTAGGGTTTCAACCCCCTCAACCAATAGCCCAATATTCCACACGCTGTTATACCGGAGTTGAAATGTAGCCAGTTTTTAGTATCTATTATACATGGAAAGGACATCTGCGCTCTGCAGGGCAATGTACTGAAATAGTAGTTAAGTATTGTCTGAATCGTATCAAATTACAGACGGATAATCAAGGTGGATAATGATTGAAAACAGATGATAAACCGATAGGGGATCATCCTGAAACCCTGATGGTCTTCACTTGTCACCAAGGATGCCTTGGTTGTGAAGTCGTCGAGGCAGGAAATAAGTTGAACACCGGTCCTGAAATGCTGATGTTGAAAATCTGCTGATAGACCTAATAACATCAGGGCCTTGACACTGTCATCATCGACCGACATGCAAAAACATCCTTGGCTGCTATTCATGCCAGTTCTGTCCCATGGCAGGGTGAAAGTCACAATTGTTTTTCATCTTGGATGTTGTCATTCTCTAGATCCTAATGAGTTGTCCTGCCACATGATGTTCATAAATTTAGCAACAGAGGGCAATAGATCAATATGATTATATTTGGACGATATAGAGGGTCTCACAGTTCCTAGTGCAGAACTATACCTTGCACCTGTGGCAAATTGATTAGTGCATATAATGGGTTAACAGTTACTGGTGCCTGTAGAAGAATGAACTTTAAGTATCTTGAGGGGAGGGTGCTTTGCATTGCTCTATGAGCTGTAGAACTTCACTTTAAGAAGTTGGTGCAATTTGATCCCACGTGTTAATTATTAGCTTGGGTGGAGGAGAATTGGAAGAGTTGCATGTTTTCCCAAGGGATATGGTATTTCTAATTGTAAAAATGATTTGCTAAAAAGAGGAAGCAATTTAGGGGTATATTCACAAGAACGTGTGATAACTACCGCAAGAGTAGCTTAACGCAACTCTTAACATCGCAGCCTATCTCGGGAAACATTTGCTGTGCCAACCAAGTAATTACAAGGCAGCAGTATCATGCGATAGTCACCAGATAACACGTCAAATGTCAGCGTAAAAAATCAACGCCACGCTACAAAAATGTGAAACGCGAACGCAAAAAATCATGTGATGAGGCCAATCGCCGTACAAAAATCGGCAAAAAGCAGACACAGGCCTGCAAATCACACGCGTCTGGTGGGAAAATGCACTGTAAAAGAAAGAAAAAAAAATAAAAAATTCAAACTGCGTAGCACCGTGGATGCACCTAGACCGAATGCAGAGGACAAACCTAACCCCACAAGCCCCACAGAGGGTCAGCCAGGAACCCCGTGTTCAGGGAAGGGCAAGGAGAAGAGGAAGACGGGGTTCAGTCTGCAGGAAGACCACAGCATTGTCATGGAGGTGACAGAACACCATCAACAACTGTTCGGCACCACCACTCCCACTCACTGGGAACCCAAACAGAAATATGGCAGGCCATCGTCACCAACTTCAATGCAGTCGCAGTGTCGAAGAGGTCAATGGAGGAGGTCAAGAGGCGCTGGCATGAAGTGCACAGCCAAACCAAACAGAAACTCGCCGCCAACAGGAAGGCAGCAACGGCGACAGGAGGTGGGAGTCCTGCGACACAGGAGGAGCTGGATGAGCTGGAGGAAATGGTGGCCACAGTCAGCAGTTTGGAGACAGTGGCAGGATTTGGGGCCCTGGACACAGCTCGATATGACCTGACCCAACAGCAACAGGGTGAGTAACGACCAGGGACTGGGGGGCGGGGAGATGGGCACAATGGCACACATGCACAATTATGTGTAGCACACTGCACACCCACAATGATCGTGGAACATGTCCCTGATAGCCTTGGCACACTGCAGCACACATAGAAACACCAAGTAGGCCCCCATCCACAATGTGCAAAAAGAGGCCCCCCTCCCTATCACCAATAATAAAACAGAGCCATGCACATGTGCTGAATCCAGCAAATCAGCAGCTCCGTGACCCACACTGACTATGCAAGTGACACTGCATGCCCGATAGCATGGCAGCAGCCAAAAAACATGACATGGCCCACGATTCGACATGGTGGTGGCCCAGTGCGGATCACATCTGTAAACGAGCAGGTCACACTCATATCCACGTGCACCCACAACACATGCCATACAATAATGCACCAGGCCACAAAATCTGTCAGAGAGCACATATGACTCAAGTCAAAAACAAATCAGCACCCGAAAAGCACACAATTCAAAGGCACCCCGCCTCAAAGGGAGATAGCTACATGAAATCAGAGCTGCAGGGGCAACTCCCCCACAATGCAGCACACACACATAGCAAGCACAGAACATCAGCAATGACGGCAATGTGGCACAAAGTGCAACACCAACACCACAGGACAGGGCTCACAACCGGTTCCCCACGTGCGTAGTAACCGTCCACTCACATCTGGCATTGCCTGACACTGTCTGATGACAATGTACGGGTACTACCACACATCCGTAATGTAGTCAAAAAACACACTGACTGCCATCAAATACCCAGCTCCACCAAAACAGTCACTATGTACATTGGCATGCGGTCATGTAAACATCTGCAAATCTTCAACCTACATGTGTAACTCTGTTAACCTGCATCTCCCCTTTACATTGCAGAGGGACGAACAACACCTCCTGCAGAGGACAACCTGCACATATGTCAAGACACCCCCCAACGGATAATGGATAGCCTCCGCACCCCATCCCCAAGAGCAGGGCAGGCGAGCTGCCCTAAGGTGACCCCACCACCCACACAGACCACACAGCAGGCAACACACAGCACCATGGCTGTCTCCCAGGACCCCCGACCAATACATGGAGTTCCAACAGCATGTGTGGTCTTTCCAGGTGGAGTTGGCTGAACAGCTGCGGGTGGGTTTCGAGCTCATGGCAGCCAAACTCGATACAATACATGGGTGTCTGAATCCCATCAGGGACCACGTACAGTCCCTATCGAATAACCCCCTGTTCGCACCATGCTCCACCACAGTCCTTGGCTGACCTGACTGGGGCCATTAATCGAATACAAGTACTGTCTGGTCAGACAGGCACCAGCGATGACAGCACAGAGTTGGCATAGATGCGGAGGTCAATGGAGACCATGGAGCAGATGCTGGCTGGAAGCATAGCTGCCACGGCTGGACACCAGCGAGTAGTAGCTGGGAACTTTAATGCCCTGCGATTCATCATCTTGCCATTGCTGCCACTGAGCCTGTCCCAGATGACTGAAGCGGGAAGATCAACACACACATCTCCGACCCCTGACTTGTCAGTGGCACACAGTGATGCTGCCCCATCACTTTCGCAGTCGATGTGTCGGTGGCACACAGTGATGCAGCCATCACCCTGCCACACACACCGGACACACCGGACACCGAACCCGTATCAGGGGAGCAAGATGGGCATGGTAATTACTGTGTGAGGAAGGAGGCAGTAGCATCCATCACCGCCAAACTGCCTGTCCCGGCCTGGTTGTGCCCTATGCATCATGCCCTGGGACAATACCTCCCACTGACCCCGGAACACTCTGCGACATTCACCCGGACCCCGACACGGACTGCCATATCTTCACTGCTGGACAATTGCACAGCAATCCTGCTGCGAACTGCACTCCCCCTCTTCCCAATCACTTTTCAATCCCCAAAGGACTCTGGTTGGCCCACCACTGGGCTTCCATGTAATGTGGGCTTGGATGGCCATTTACAGCTCCAGCTCCGTCAATCACCTGAATGTGAATAAAACATTCTAAATCACACAGATGTGTCATGACTATGTTCACTCACATATGGAAGTATGGCTGGATGTAGGGACAATGATTGCACATAAAGGTACACCCTGGTAACTGACATCTATGCACATGTGTATCCCTGAGACACATGGCCAATTGGATGACTGTGAAGGTGAGTACTAGCTGTGTTCCCATTGCACATACACAACAATCTCACAACCCCCCAACGTAGGCACACTTCCATGTATTGAATAGGGCTGTGTGTAGGAATGACCAAATCGGTAGCAGGCCAGGAGTGGTGTCCTACATCACATGTGACAACAGAACTTCATGTTGCATACTTACACACATCTGTGTGGACACATTCTGTTATGATATATGACATTTCTCCACATGGTCAGAGGTTGGACACCATACTCACATTGCTGAAGTCACGTAAGTGCACAGGTCGGCCAGTAACTATCCCAAAACAATGTCTGGCTCACAGAGGTGGAGCTTGCAAAAGGGAGCCTCCCCCATTGCACATGTGTCAGTCAGTTCCTCCCTGTGTAGGGATGATGCTCATTGTGGCACATGAGTGGACAATCTAATCAACACACATCACAGTTAGACACAAGTGGAGTGGCATAGACTTTATTGACATGTGCCTGTCAGTACGGACAAGGCTACGGCCACAACAGGCAGGGAAATGCTTAAGACACTTACATGCAGCATGGGAAGATGTCAAGGTTCAGAAAATGGTGAGTCAGGAATGGACAACAATCATCACGGAAGGCAACGGTCTCAGCCCACCTTGCCTTGCTGGACAAGTCATGTGTTTTTTGGCATCTGTCCATTGCCCCTTGTGAGGGGGCACGACTCACTGCCCATGGGATCTGCATAGTGCTCTGCCACCGGAGTGCGCTGATTGTCTGCTTTGCTGACAGTGATCAGGTTAAAGGGTCCAACAGGTTCACATGTCGTGCTACAGTGCCATGTGTGTACTCTCCCCCAGCAGTGTGTCCGAATTGGTAACATTGCCACACAACGCTGTGTTGCTCCGACCATGGACCTGCATCACCTTGCATAGGTGTGTGTACACACGCATAGTTCCACGCACATGCATCCAGATCCTGACGAGGGCAGACATGTCCTCTTTTGTGGAGGGATATGTGAGCATTGCCCATGATGCAACAAGTTGTTGGGACCTGTGCTGTGGGTGACAATCCGATGTGACTGCAGGAATGAATTAACTCGTCCATGAATGCCCGTGCAGCTTCATGTGCAATGTGTTCCAATAGTACGTCGTTGTCGTGTTCAAGGAACACCAGG
The DNA here is from genome assembly GCF_964204655.1 of Triturus cristatus. Lineage (NCBI taxonomy): Eukaryota > Metazoa > Chordata > Amphibia > Caudata > Salamandridae > Triturus > Triturus cristatus. The sequence continues at coordinate 464,810,318 of NC_140594.1, forward strand.
GTGAACCAATCCATTAACTGGTCCGGGCAGGTGTGCTCAGCCCAAGCCGTTTCACCAATCGGCAACACAGCCAAATAGGGGAGCACCTCGATGTGGTCACTGCACACAAGGAATTGTGCAATCTCCCAGGTGCAACTGCCAATACATACGCAGTATGCCAAGGCATCCTATGCACGGCTGTCAAGTACACTCCTGTTCGTGATCCAACAGGGGGCGCAGACACAAGTCATAATCCAATTCATCTACCATTGTGTTGGATAGGCAGACATCCATGGGACACTCGAAAGTGCATGTTCGGCAGTGGAACCAGGGCTGGACGCAGGTGACGTAGGCAATGCGGAAGCTCAGCCGCTAACTGATCCGCAGTACTTCCAGTGGCAGTGCACCCAGTAAATGCAGCATACGTGCACGGTACTGTTCCACGTGACGGGGGTTTTGCATGTGCCCGGGATGGCCTGCCATTGCGTTGGTGCGTCTCGTGGAACCGGCACTCTTCTGAACTGCGGCACTTGTGTGGAGGATATGCCACAGCTCTGACCAATAATTTGAATGTGTGTGAAAAATTGGTGAGAAAGGGGTTGCTGTTTCAATGAGTGTCAAGGGCATCCCATGCGAGAGTACCTCAGGCAGAAGCTTCTGTGTGTGGCGTGTGGATAAGTTGAATAGTTCATTGGTGCAATGCGTGGTGTGGGAGTCGTCCCCATCTGCCCTGGCATCTCTCTCAAGGTGTTCCAGCCATGTTCTGGACCAAGGTCGGAGGTGCAGGTGTCTTATCGCCTTCTGCATTGGAACAATGGAGCTTTCATCCCTGATGTTTGTCTGACTGCTACTTGCGTTTTCAGAATGTGATGTGACTATGGCACTGGGATTGGGACAAGGCATTCATGGTGTATGGATGGCGATACACACACACATCTTGGCATGTGGAGCCAGGTGCCCGAGAGGCCTTACGCTGCTTGTGCAATCTCACTCTGTCTCTCTTCCTCACTCTCTCCCTCTCTTTCCTTTGTTGGGTGCATGGCACACCTTCTTCTCTTGGATTTTGTCTTCCAGGCTGTGTCCTACAGATTGTCCAGTGAGGACCCGCTAGGACTCATCCGAATGGTTGTTTTGGCTTTTGTTTGAATGTTGTTTTGTGTTGGTGATTACATTGCTGCATGACTGATTCTCCATTTTCTGGCCAAGCATGTATGTTGATTTTCCTGCTTGTGCGACATCAGGCAGAATATTTGTTTTGGAATTCGTGGTGTTGGTGTGCAGTTTCTTTGTCCGGGGTTGGGGGGGCCCGCGGGTGGTGTTGCGGGCCTGGGGATAAGTGTTGGTGGGTGTTGTGGCCCTCTTGGGTGTCCGTCCTGCATGTTCAGTTGCTCGCGGTCATCTGTTGTTCTACATGTGTGGCTATGGTCTGTGCTTCCTTGTCTCGTGCAGGTTGTGGTCTGAGTGTGCACCAGGTCTGGACATGTGTTAATTTCCTGGTGCTAACGCACCTTGTCTACTGTTTTGTGTTCCTATTGCAGATCTGTCTGGTCATTGAGAATGTTGCAGAGTAATGTTGTTGCTGTTTTTTGCTCGGGAACGCCTACTCTGCATCTCATTAGCGATACTTGCCGGGGTCATCCATGGCGATATTTGTTGCGGATGCTAACGCGGGAAAAGTGGTGCGGTCGGCTGTTTGCACCGGCTTGTAAATGGGGAGGTAAAGTTATCATGACTTTGGCTGCGCTAAAGTGCTGTTAAATCAGAGATAACTCCTTGTGAATATCCCCCTAAGTTGAAAAATCCCTAGAGGAATTAGCCTTGGTAGACATAGAGGAGGTGTTGGATAGCTACTCTAATGTTTGAATATTTCTTTTTCATCATCTATAATAGTTTTGTAGGGTAAAAATAGAATGGGCTTGTTTAAAAACTGCCTTATATGAATTCAAAAAAATGTATATTTATTACGAGAGGCAAGCTCATAGTTTTCTCTGATAGACTTTTTAAGTCACCCCTCTTGAAAAAAAATTTAATTAAGAAGTAAGTCTGTGACCTAGGGTGTGTTGTAAGATATGTTTGGAAATACTTTTAAACAAGCAGGATCTGTTTCATATAGTACATTAAAGATGCATATACAAAACGTTGCATACGTCTCAATTGTCATACTAGGGACAGTGTTAACAGTGCCTACGTCTTTAAAAGTATCTGGAAAAATGTGTTTCCAATTTCTAGCCATTTTTTAAAACTTTGCTTGTCTGTTTTTTGATCTATTAAGATAGATCTTAAATGTAATTAGAAACTTATTACACAACATCACAGGAGTTCTTCCTATACTACTTCCTTAAATAGAAGAGTTAAGTTGTGGCCCTTCTCATCCATGGGTGCTTGAATATATTGACTAATATTATATATTTCCGAATAGTTTACTAAGCTTTGTTATTTGTAGTTTGTAGATGAACTCTGAAATCGGCTAGTATAATATGAGATGTATAATTTGTTAAAAGCACACCAACATATCTTCTAATTTTGGAATTAGTTTGAATTCACACTCAAGATGCCTAAATAGCAATACAATTAAAATAGGTGGTGAATTCAGATTTACAATTGGAGAGTCTTAGTGAGAGTTAAGTATTTTCTTATTATTATAGCAAAAACACTGACCGCTCTTTTCAACCAAATGATCACTTTGAAGTATACAATAGTCAGGGTGGTGTAGCATTAATTGTGGCTGTAAGCGACTTGTCTTTGAGCCACTTATCTGTGATTCAAAGGGCATTATATTTCTGGTCACAGATAAGAGGTGAATCTCGCTAGTGTGTTTTGAAACAGTCCTGGCATTGATTAATTCAATGTTAAGATTAGTAGGGCGTTTAGTAAAAATGCGGGCCCTATTTCCAGCTGAGAATCTTTGGCCCCCCCTAGCCGCTGGTCTCACCGGAGCCCACATAGGCACAAATATCCAGTTTTTTTTGACACAGCATCAATATAGTGCTCGGGTGGTCATTAGATGACCAGCAATGCAGCACGGGGGCAGATAGCAAGAATACAAATACCTTCAAGATGGTGGCAGTAGGAGGTATGTGAAATAAAGCCTGAAGATTGGGGAGCTTGGCAGAGAGGAAATTTGACAAGAAAGCGGTTCCCTCAAATAATATCAGTATTTGTTAAGTGCAAACAATTACCCAAGGGTATCAAGGCACTGGGGGCCGTCGGGAAGATTATGTGAGTTATTGCAGAGAAACACATGGTGCCACCGGGGATCGAACTGTGAGCCCTGTGCTCTGCAGTCAGCCGCCCTGGCCACTGCGCCACACCTCTTCCAGGATGTCATTGCTTGAATGGAACTTGGTAGAGACACGTTGAAAAACTACACACACATTTGCCATCTGTTTAAATGGAATCACAGAGTTGTTGTTGATACAGCTTATCGGTTAGACTCATTAAAGCCGGACCTATTAGTTTTGTCAAACATTATTTTATGTGAAAACAGAGGATTAAAAAGAATGGATAAAAGCCAGGTGGAGAAACCAACAGGATTTGTGCAACACTTCAACCAGTAATATTGTGAAAAATCACACACAAATGATCCCATACCAAGTTAGAAAAATAGAACTTTCAGTAATTAATAAAACACAGCCAAAACGGAAAAAAAAATCAGTAGAACCAGAGAGATGCAATTTTAAAGGTTTTAGGAAGATAATGCCAAAAAGCACAAAGCGCCAGCTGTGATATCTGATTTCGCAGACTTGATTAAAAAATCACAAGTTCAGGTCAACTGTGGTGGAGCGAGGGGCGGCTACAAGGTCCCAGATACATCCGCTGAACACAGTATATTAAATCCTGATTTGTGGACCATTGTGAGGATCTGCCTTGAAGATGTGTTGTGCAGCTAAAGTGATGCATCAGTTCCAAGATGCGGCAAAGCTGTGATGCGATGGCCTGCATCGTTGTAGAGGGTCCCATCAACGGGTCTTGCGATGCGAAGTCCAGCGTCGAGGATGCAGCATGCAGTTGGGGCAATATGTCAGTACCGAGGAGCTTTAAGACTGCGGAGTCCAGCTTTGTCATCGAGGCTGTCATCAGTGAGAGGTGAGAGGGCCTGCACCGAGGATGCGTTTCATTGTTGCAGCTCCAAAGGCAATGCTGATCCAGCAGCAATGTGGGTCTTTGCCATGGGTCTAATCAACAAAGCAGCATAAATGTGTCGGTTTTGCTCAGGGTTGCATCACACAGCAAAGGAGATGTGTCGGTTCTGCTGGATCTACAGAGGCAGGCAGAGCACCTTAAGTCTACTTCCTAGGGTCTAGGACTGGCCTGGCACCACTTGTCAAGGTAGACTCACAGACCACAGAGTGCAGTCGCAGGTGCAAGGTTGTTGGAAGTTTGTTATGTCTCTAAGGCTTCAGATCTGGAGGCCAGCCAACTAACCCCTGGAGTCACTCTGGGTTCTGGGCTGCTTCAGAGATGCAGGTCCAGTCCTTCTCACCCAGGCAAGAGAGCAGCAGGTCAGCAGGGCAGCAGGTCTTCAGAGCCACAGTCCAGCAGAATAGCAGTCCTTGCAGCAGCACGGCAGTCCTTCTTCCTAGCAGAGTAACCACAGGTCCATAAGTGTGCTTAAGAGTTGGTGTCGGAGGTCCAGTATTTATAATTGCATTAACAAGGGTATGCAGTTCCTAAAGATAAAGGGGCGGAAAGAAAACCCACTATTACCTTTTTACTTCACGTTGGCAAAATAGGAGAATATCTCTGGCAAAGAGCCCCTCATGGGGCCCGTTGGGCATTGCAGTGCCAGCCCAATGAGGAGCTGCCTGATGATGAAGCATGACACCCCTTTGGGGGCGTCAGTGTTCTTGCTCCTAATTGTAGCTATTCCACCTTTACCTTGTCTTTATCTTGCGAACACCTAGTACCTACCGACAACCTCCTTCTTTTCTTCCTGCCCCCGCCCCTTCCCCTTTAGGAACTGCATAGCCTTGTTTATGCAATTGTACACATGGCATTTGTGCTGGACCTACCAAGCCCCTGTCCCACCTTTTTGCAATGAATGTCCAGTATTTATACACAGTTGTACTTTTGAAGTGGAAAGAAGCTTCCAGAAGCATGCTTCTGACATGCACAGGTGCCCTGCCTTCCTGACATTGGCTCCAAACTAACTACAGGGGTTATGCATCCATTTGTGTGGAGACAGGATATAGGCCATTGGAGTGTATGTAGGGTTGGGCCCACCTCCTCCCTTCCATCCTGCCAGAGATGGCCCATCCATTCACTCCTAAGCTCCCCATTGTGTGGGGCTATCTAGAAGGAATATACAAAGCCCGACTGTCAGCTCCACCCAGTCATGTGACCCAGAGAAAGGCTGCAGGCACCAAATGTCTTAGCAAAAACATGCCAACTCTCTAAGGGGCATTTTCATAATTTTCGTTAAAGTCTGATTTCACATTAAATTAGGATTTTAAATTCCAGTTGCAAAGACAACAAACATGAACTAGTTACCTGTTCCCATTTGGAATTTCCACCTAGAAAATGTAATGAGGTAACTCCAATGTTATCCAATGGGAGAGGTAGGCCTTGCAGTAGAGAAACACGAGTCTAAGGGCCATATGTAGGAAGCCAAATACCGGTCGGTAACGGCCGAAATTCGGTAAATATCCCATTACCGACCGGTATTGAGGCACTTGAGATGTAGGTGGCTGATTTCTGGATTCGGTATTTACCGTTTCGGAATTTTAAGACATCAGTAAAATACCGATTCGGTAAATACCGAATCCAGAAATGCTATGTAGGGGGCACTCAAGTGAGTGCATAATTGGTGTCTGGATTCGTTATTTACCACCAACTACAAGTTGATGGTAAATGACGAATACCTTTAAAAAAGCATTTTTGTGCAATATGTGAAGTGCCATGTGGCAGACATACATGCCCTTAGGGCATGTATGTGCGCCACATGTGCACACATGCACGAATCAGGGGTGCAACAGGGTGTCAATGTGACACCCTGCCACCCATGATAATGCCTCCCCTATTACCGATTCGGTATTTACCGAATCGGTAATAGTAACTGGCTTCCCATTCATTCCTATGGGCCTCCAGGCCCATAGGAATCAATGGGAAGGGATGCATTATTACCGATTCGGTAAATACCGATTCATAAATACCGATATTTACCGAATCGGTAATGATCACCGATTAATTACCTACACACTATTTACCGATTCATAAATACCGAATTGGTAAAATTCGGTATTTATGAATCGGTAAATGTTATGCTACCTACATATGGCCCTAAGTGTTTTTAACTATCAGGACATGTTAAATTTAAAAGTACATATGCTATGTTTAAATACATTGCACCCTGCTTCTTGGCTGTCCAGGGACTGGCCTAGAGGTGACTTATATATATTAAAAAGGAATGTTTGGCCTGACAAAAGGTTTACTTTGTCGGGACTAAATGGTAGTTTACAAATTACAGACAAAGGCTGCAATGGCAAGCCTGAGATATGTTTAAAGGGCTTCTTTAGTGGGTGGCACAATCAGTGCTGCAGACCCACTCGTAGAATTTAATTTACATGCCCTGGGCACAGGCAGTTCCACTTTAGTAGGAACTTACAAGTAAATTAAATATGCCAATTGGGTATAAGCTAATTTAACATGTTTTAAGGAAAGAGCACACGCACTTTAGCAGTGGTACGGTGCACAGAGTTCTAAGGCTAACAAAAAATAATTCTGCAAAAATGAGAGGTCCAAAGGTCAAACATTTGGGGATAACCCTGCTGAAAGAGCCAAGTCCAACAATAGGTAACACTGTGTCTTACAGACAGCTGTGCTATCATTCCAGAATTACAACATGGAATTGCTGAGCTAATTGCACATGGAACTGAGAAAGGTGAGAACTCTGAAACCTTGGACTCATGCTCACTGATTGAGAGGCAGTAATGGTGACTTGACGGCAGAGAGTAAATGTATTTCTGTAGGCTGTATTTCATTTGAATATTAGTACCGATGGGAATTGCATGTCAGAAATGGTGCATTTTAATCAATTGCAATTTCTAAATTGAAAGCCTTAATGTACAAAGATGCAGAATGTAAAAATAGGGAGTTACTACTAATCACTAATAGTAACTCAGTGACATTTGACAGCACAGATTTCTTTGCTAACGGAATTGCAATTTGTGAATCTGTAAATTAAGAGCATCACACTGGCTGCTACTGAGGATATCAAAAGGAGGAAGTGAGTCATAAGTTCCACTTCTGAGTCTAGAAAAGACAAAGAAGTTGCAATAGCATAAGCATTTTATAACAAGAGCCATGGCATAAAAAAATGGGGGAAAGAAAACAAATTCAGTGAGCAGACGTTTGCCATATTAGTAAATGGGAGAATTCAAGAAGAGATAAATACTGTAGGTGTCACTTTTAGGAACACATATGAAAAGAGGGAAGATATGGTATGGTTTACGCTCAAGAACCAAAGACACAATCCTTATCTGAAGTAAAGAAGCAAGTTGCATTGGAGATGGGCCATCACCGAGCCACTACCCATCCAGATGGAGAAGGCTATTGAAAGTACTTAGTTACTGAATTCGTTTTAAAGTAGGGTTGGGCGGAATTTGCGAAATCCACTTTCACAAATTATCGCGAAAATGTTAAAAATTGTCGCAAACACGCGGAAATATCGCGAAGATGCAGAAGTTTTTTTCCCGCATGTTCGCGAGATTTTCTGCATGGTTGCGGCTCGCCAACTTACCCATGCGGTTGCTCGCGGGCGTGGCCATCTTGTTTTCAGTTGTCTCGGGGTGCATGATCACGAAAAGAAAGACGTGATCACGCAACGCATGACATCACTGCGGGCGCGAACTGTCGCGAGACAGCGCAAATGGCTAAAAACAATACAACATCTCATGGAGAACGCGACCGGATCAAGAAAACTTGTCGGCGAACGCAGGGATTCAGGTAAGGCGAATGTATTATTTTACAGCGCGAGCAAGAACCAAATTATCGCAAAGCTGCGGAAAGCAGAAATTTTGAAATTTTCGCGCTTTCCGCGGAACGCGAAAATGTTAAATTATCGCAATTTCCGCGAACGGAACAAAATTTTAGCCCAGGCCTATTTTAAAGCCTCTACCATAGACATGTTGTTGACTTCACAGACACCACTAGCTTATTAACTCTGTTTTTTATTATGTATTAAGCCTGGGAGCAATTTGCATAATTTCCACTAGGGAAATTAAATTAAATGACAACCACTTTGCACTATTTGTTTTATAGTTGAATGCATCCTTAAGGCAATTTTGGCGCATTCCTTAGAAAACAAATGTGAAAAATCACATATGATATAAATAACAGATGCTCACGTTCTGTTCTTTAGCACTGTTCCTGTACACCAACAATAGGAGTTTGAACCAAAATCTCAGTTAGACAAAATGTCATGACTATGTCATTTTGAGCATTTTGTGTAACAAGATTAACATGAAGTGCTGCAAGTTTGAGGAGATTATGATGGAATAAGCAGCATTTTAGCTGGGCTAATCTTTATCAAAGCAATAACAAGAATCATGGTTGAGTTTATATCTTTGTTTGAGGTTATAACAATCATCAGCGCCTCATCATAAGCATGAGGTATGGAAAATGTATGTAATTTCCTTTTACCTAATTAAATAACATTTCAAAAACATTCCAAGAAATTATGCAAAATGCAAATAGAACATTTTGTGCTAATAGTGTAAAAAATGCAAGAGTCTCATATAAGAGACCGCAATTATTGGCCACTTGCATTGAGTTTATTTATGTTGCTCCTGTGCTCATGCAGTAGGTTTTCTACCTGAATGGACTTGAAGTTGTGTGTTGTGGCATAACGGTTTAATGTTAGAAATTACACATAACAAGAGTATGGGACAGAAACTTGTCGCAAGACATTGGATCTATTGGCCATTGTACCCAAACAATATCCCCCTTTTAAAAAACCTTTTTAACGTATACATAGGGTACCCACCAAAACCGTGAATTCCCAAGGGTTTATTCTACGATATTTTTAAGGTCTGGATCCCCACTCTATCCAGCTATCATAACTTATCCAAGAACTCCCTCACAAAGTGGAGGTCGACTCTGCCCTGATAGTCTCATCTTACAAGGTTGGGGTAGGAGGCTGATGAAGCATGCCGTGTTACATGGATGAGGCATCTTTATTTGGAAAAACTGGATCTAGTTTCAAGGCCTAGGGTAGCCAACAGGGAACAAATTATTGTTCCGTACTGACACTGTAGCCCATATCTTTGTGTCTGGATGTTTTACTAATGAAGGATGCATGGTATGCCACCTGTTCCTCCTTATCTCTCACTGTGATCATAGATATATATGTTTGTGTGTTGGATCTACTCCAAACAGTTTTTAATGCATTCAGGGATGGCATTACCAGCTGGGGTCATTTGTAATATGTGTGGTCTCCTACAGAAAAAAATAGTCTGCATGCTCGTTGTTGTAGGAAATATTTTGTGTGTTGTGAAATAATGCCGCAAGAAAAATGATTTATCCACTATGACTCAATCTCCATATTCTCCCCATGCCAAATGTTTGTAGAGGGCATGGTGTCGAAACATGTAGGAACCATGTGTACTTCCAGGGTACTGTGCAACAATGTCTGTTATAATCCATTCTGCATTGCACACGACCTGGATGTTTAGAGTGTGTGGCATTTCTTGGTTTCTAACCCAGAACACTGCCTGACATTTAGAAACATGCAAACCTTAGATAAATGCAGGATTAGTCAAATTATCGATTCTAAATGGGCAAATACGTAGACTGTAGCCCTAGATGACTATTTGATTTAAATTAGAACCATACTTTTGGGGCTACCAACAGTTCTGTGAGACACAGGGTAAATAGCAGATTCAAATATATTGCAGATATATGTACTAGAAATCTTTTCAATTACTTTTATTTTAAAGATCAAACTCTACATTCTAGTGCAAGGAAACACATATAGCTGTAACTATAAAACCAAACAGTAAAGTGGCAGCAATCACAATCATTAAAGAGAATAACAAAAAGAGATTAAACATCAGAAGGTCGGAGCTTCGTCGGAGCTCTTTTGTAGGCAACAGGGAAGAAGGGTTAGTCTCTGCAAGCAACTTGGGTGGCCTGTGCTACACAACACTGCAGCACCAGGATCGTGCAACTGGATGTTGGTGTACTACAGGTTGGCACACTGTTTCCTCCTCCTGTATATCCAGCGGCACCTGAGATACTGTGTCGGTGCTTCGGGCCCTCCACAAGCCTGTGACTAGCGTCCATGACTCATGACCAGCAAAAATTGCTGCAACTTCCAACTGCCATTGCAAAGATATTAGCAGCCAACCAGGAGGAAGTAAGGAGGAGTTGGGATGCTGAAGGTACAGTGAGGTCAAGCTTGTTTTGCGTCACTTTGCAGACCTATCACTTGAACTGGAATAACTCACTCAATCTGTGTTTCAACCACCTTGTATCCCTGCTTCGACCTAAAACTAGGAGATGGGGACACTCTGTTGTCAGTTTTGAAGGACAGGAGGTCTGCAGGGGACTCATAGTCCAGGAAGCAACAGCCACCAGTCCAGCCCAGAGAGGAGGGGCTACCACATAATCCCACACTGCCAACGCGCATAACGCACTATCTCTTCTCCTGGAGCGTGGGAATCTCTGTTGCCAGTTATGTGGGCCAGGAGGTCTGTAGGGGACTCAGAGTCCCAGAAAGCACCAGCCTCCAATCCAGTCTGGAGGGGCTATCACTCAACCCCACAGCGCCAATGCACATAAAGTGCTATCCCTTCTCACGCAACAGTGTCTCAACTGGTGTTATTGAAGAAAAGGCAATTCTACATGTATGTACAAAACATTACATGAAGGAAGGAGGGAGACTCATGTTATTTGGTTTTGGAAGTGCTCATAGAACCATATATCTGGTTATGGCAATGTATACAATACAGTTATATCAGCACTGTGTACATAAATTGCAAAGGCAACCCAAAAACAATAGGTGCACGTTGTGCTCATGACATGAAAAGTGACGGCGCAAGTGACACGTGGTGAAGAACAGCGAAAGGCACAAGGTGACAATGTGAAGAAGAATAGATGCAGAGTTATGATTCAACTTTAAAAGTTTGAGGCATTGATTAGTATTATTCAAAACATTTCAGTGAACCATAGAGACATGTGCGCCACGAATTGCGCTGAAAGATGGTCGAAGGCGTTTCAATCCTATTTAGTCAGGATCATCTTCAGGACCGGGTTGACGATTGACGGGTGCTGTATGGGGGATAAAAAGGAGAGATCAGTGTGGGGGAGGATAGGTGGTGCGGGGTAGAGGAGGGCAAAAGATGGTGGATGGAGGTCTTTTGCCAGTTGGAATGCGTGAAAAATTTGGGGATGGCGGGGAGGACAGAAGGCTGGGCGTCTGGGGAGAGGGATGCGGCTCAGTGAGTGAAGGTCTAACTGAGGAGCAGCAACAGAAGTATGATGGCCCTGCAGCTGGGGCTAAGCATATGGCAGTGAAGGAGCAGTGCGTCTAAATTGCGGGTTGCGTCAAGGGAAGGCATGCGTCATGGGCGAATCCTTGTAGTGAGGAAGGGCGGAACTATACTGACTGGGGGTGGGCTGGGCGACAGGGAGCAAGGAAGATAGGAACTCACCTATCTGTAAGTCGGAGTGGGTCAGCGGTGAGAAGGCGGAGTGGTCGGAGCCCCGAACCACTGAGCGAAACCACGGTGGGATTTCAGCTATCTGTGAACCAAAGATCAATATTAGATGGGGTAAAAAGTCAAGAAAAGACGGGGATTAGCGGAAGAGCTGGCACAGAGAACTTACCCAAGGACAAAACCTTGTGGGCGGCGCAGAGTAAAGCCAGCCGTGGTGTGCATGGCGATCAGTGCAAAACACGGCACCAGACGAAATTCAGAATCTATGGGAGGAACGACGGTTGTTAGGAGAAGCGGGAGGGTGTGGTGGTGTAGGAACGAGCAGCGGATGCCTGCGGGATGGCTTACCGTTATGTGGATGGAGAAAGAAATATTTTGAATAATACGAATCAATGACTCAAACTTTGCAATTTATGCCCACAGTGCTGATGTAACTGTATTGTATAAATTGCCATAACCAAGTATATGATGCCATGAGCACATCCCAAACCAAATAACATGAGTCTCCCTCCTTCCTTTGTGTAATGTTTTGTACATACATGTAGAATTGCCTTATCTTCAATAACACCAGTTGAGAAACTGTTGCTAATTTTCACATATGTACCCAGATCTTAACGTGGTTTATGGGTTTTTGCTCCTGTTGCTATCTCCTACTCTATCCCTTCTCACGCGGCATGGAATGTACTCGGGCAAAGCCAAGGTCAAGGAAGGACACGTCTGCATCCGTCAGCAGCTAGAAGAGGCTGGGTCACCTCTCGTGGTTTCACAGTCTTCAGCTTCGCAGCTCTCCTGGTGAGTTAATCCTTGCATTATACTGTCCAAAATAATTTTTGGGGGCTTTTGCCATGTGCAAAGTGGCCACAGGGAAGGCCAGTACCACCATAAATCCTCAAGGTCATACTACACTGGATTCCTTTTTAGTATGAGCAGTTAGTGTGATCTCAAAGGAGATAGAACTGGCAGAGAGATGTTTATCCCTCTATAATGGGGAGAGGTTTAGCCATGCTACATCGAGTGTGGAATCATTAACACCTGGTTATTGTGAGGTCACTCCTGCAAGCTGTTCTGGCCTAACCACCCCTGAGGGTTCGAGTCATGCCTCCTTGAGGATGGTAGACAAGGAGCCAGCTCTAGTTACCCCCGACTCATCTCTTATTACTAGTTTTTGTGAACCCTCTACAAGGAAAAAGAGGAAAACTATAGCTGTATCCTCCTCAGTTAATACCAAAAACCAGGGCCTGTTTCCTGCTCAGCTAGTAGTGTTTAGGAATTTGCTGGTCATGGCTCTCCGCAGGCAGTGACGGCATCAGTTACTAATCTCATTGTGACAAGGGAGGTGTCCAGACCACTTTTGTAAGCTGTTTTAGACTGAGTTAAAATGATATTGGTTTCTGTGATTTCTCCCCTCTTGGATAGGATAAATGCCCTGGAAGGGGCATTCAGAAACTGTCCGTTAAGCTGAGCCACCCACCAACCCAGCTCTATTCCTAATACGTTTACCATAGGACAGAGTCTTGCATCCCAAGTGAAAACTGCTGCTCTGCCTGCAATTGCACCTCCTCCAGCACCAGGTGCAGGGTATTTTCCCTAAACCACCTGTGCCCCTACTGGCATTGGGCCAAAAAGGTCATCTGGGGCTAACATTGCAAACAATTCAAGCAGACTTCGTCTTCAGCCCCCTCCCAGGCAAGGTGAGCACCCTTTGGACCTGCCTCCAAACTCCCTCAGTATTTCCAGTTCCAGTGGAACTTGGGAATTGCCTGTCCTTGCCTGTCTTCCTGTGTGTCAGTAACCATAGTTACTAGCGGCGAAGCGCAGTCTTGAGTATCGCTTTAATTCGCATCTTACTTATTCTCGAGGTTAGGCGCCGGCTCGTCTAATTGAGCTAGAATTCGAGACCTTGAAACACTTCCTCGTTGAACATTCATGCGCTAAGGAGGCCTCTCATCAGCAGCGTGGAAATATTTTGTGGTTTAATTAGAAGGTGGCCTGGAAGGTTGATTAAAAACACTGCATAATTTTAGACAATTAGTTGAGTCCGTGTTCGGTTGAGCTCAATCGTAAGATTGTTTTGGCTTCCAGATGTGCTAATAGTGCCTCAGAACATCCCCCTTTCACATGTTTAAGTACAGTCCACCTTATGTCATGTGGTCCATGACCTTTCTCTTCCAAGAGTTTTACCATTGTTGCACTGATTATTTTGCATTTAATCCGAGACCTATGTTGGATGATTCGATTTTTTACAGCCTGGGTTGTTTTGCCCATATATGCAAGTTTACACGGGCACATGATGCAATAAATTATATTTGATGTCTTGCAATTCATGAATTGTGATTCTTCCCCTATAGTCAAATCTGTCCCCTTACATTGTTTTGTCGCACATAGTGCAGCACCCACATTTGTCCTTTAATGGGCGGGAGGAACAGCATGCTCTGGATAGTGGCAGTTGGTTGCCTGATTTGAGTGTTCTCATGTATCAGGGTGTCTTTGATGTTCTTATTTCTTTTAAGTGCAAAAACTGGGATTTCTTTTGGTTCATCTATGCCCCTTACAGTTTGCCAGTTACACCTCATGATTTTCTTTACTTCATTGGTAACACCACAAAATGTGGTGACGCACACTAAGGGTGCCTCTCTTTCTCTGTTTTGTGGAACCAGCAGTGTCTCCCTTGGGGTATACCAGGCACGTTTTAGTGATCTTTTTAACAACTTCTTCGGATAATTTCTTTGCAGTCGTTTTTCCATCAAAAGTCTGGGGTTCAAGAAATAATCTTTTTTCGTGTAGTTTCTTCGGACTTTTAAAAATTGACTATAAGGTAAATTTTCACAAAGGTTTCTCTGGTGGAAGCTTGAAAAGGGGAGGGACTTATTCCTATCTGTTTTTTTGGTATAAAGAGTGGTGTATATTACATCTTCCTCATGTTTTATCAGAAGGTCTAGGAAATTGATCTCCTCTTTACTGTTGTTTAGGGAAAACTGGATATCAGGGTTCCGATTGTTTTGCCACCCGTGGAATTCATGTAGTGTCTCAAGTGGACCTCTCCACAGTAGGAATACATTGTCGATATATCGACGCCATACTCGTATGTGTCCATCAAATGGATTATTATTGTAGATCCACCGCTCTTCATATAGGGCCATGAACATAACTGACATTTCTGGGGCAAATGGACATCCCATAGCGGTGCCTTTAGTCTGTAGGAACCGTTCTCCATTGAACTAAAACAAATTGAATTTCAGACATATTTCAGAAATTTTGGCCAGGTATTCTGATTGAACTGTATGGGGTCTCGTTCTGGCATCTAGGAAGACTTGTAGTCATCTAAGCCTGCCTCTTGTGAGATATTTGTGTAGAGACTTACTATGTCGAGAGTGACCAGATGTTTATTCGTAGGGTCAAAGGTAAGGCCTTCTAGTGTGTTAATAGCTTGCATCGTGTCTCTTAGGTAACTCGGTACAGTTTGGATCAATGGCTCAAGAAAAGTATCTCTATAATTAGCAGGTCTCTCCAGAATTGAGTTTATGCCAGAAATGATAGGTCTCCCTGGTGGATTAATGGAATCCTTGTGGATTTTGTGGAGAACGTACATTAAGAGCGTTCTTGGATCATCATTACTGAGGTGTTTTGCTTCTTTCTTAGACAACCACCCTTGATCTTCTCCTGTTTGGACCAATTCCGTCACTTTATGTTGCACTATCTTCCTGAGATCTTGTTCAATTTTTCTATAGTGGTCTATGTTTTGCAGTTGTTTGATGACTTCAGCTTCATATTTTGTCCGTTCCGTTATAACAATAGCCCCGCCTTTGTCGGCTGGCTTAATTATGATCTCTTGATTGCTCTTCAAATTTCTAGAGCCTTTTTTCTTCTTTTGTTATATTCCATTTAGTAAAACTTCTTTTTTGTTCCAATATATCGAGACCTCTCATGACATTTTTTTCAAATATTAGAATCTCGATTGGTGTCATTGCTGATGGTGGGAAGAACATTGACTGGTCTTTTAGAGAAAAAAGCTTTTAGTCTAATTTTTTGAAAGAGTTGGATCATTTCTAATTTGATCTGACCCATGTCTGGACGATTTGTTGGAATGAAGGACAACCCTTTGTTCAGGATGTTAATTTCTTCTTGGGAGAGTGGTGTATTAGACAAGTTGTAAATTGGGTTAGGTTCCTCAATTACCAGCGATATGTTTGTCTCCTCGTTGTAATTTCTCCTTTATATTGATTGGAGTTGCCCTGGTATAGGTTGGGATTGAACAATTGTTTCCCTTTGTTTCTTCCTCTCGGACATCCTTGACCTCGTTCTAAAAAAGATTCGAGAGCCTGATAAAATTGTCCCTGTATATTACCTCTATTGCTTGTGGACGGTTTAGCGTCACTCGAGCTGTCCGAGTAAGACAACGCATCCGAGAAAGAGATGAATTGTCTCTTACTTCTTCCTCTGTATGTTCATGTTCTTAAGAAACCGGTATTTGCTGGTTGTTTATAGAAATCTTTCTCCAGATACGGGTATGTTTTCTTTTCACTGCAGTTTGCAATGTCTTTTTGCAGTTTGCTTCTTTTAAAGTCCTCCGTATTTTTCTTAAAGGTGATGTTCTCCTTTTCTAGCTTTAACAGAAGAGCATGTGCGGTTTCTATCACTGCGTTGGCCAAAAGGGCTTCTTTGAGTTCCTTAATAAGTTCCAATTCCTTAAGACTGAGGCCTTCTGCTGCTTTAATCGACAGGAACTTTCAGTCTCTAGGGGGTTTGTCCCAGGATGTAAAAAAGTGGATACAAAAAAATTGGACACACTAATTCGTTGACAAGATACTACTTGTTTTATGTTAATATATCACAGAACGATATATGTCTGTTATGCATACGTGTGGCTGCTATTCTATACAAAACTAGAAGTGAGCATCGAGGTGATGAATATTTGTGATTCCATGTTGTGGTATATGTGTTTTATGGTATATGTAAACATGACATGTTATTTGCTGAATTGTTTTGACTAAAAATGTCTACATATACATGTCTGTCTTTGTAACATTCGCGTTTATAATTGACTTTGAATACAATGATTTGAAAGAAGTCTTAGAGTATAAATGCCTATCAATTGTGAGGTACTGCTAAATTAACACACTAGACAATATAAGATTATATCAAGGTTAATTAGAAAACCACAAATGATAATATTGTTGATCCTTTAGTTTTGAATTATACCAATTGATGGTCTAGGAGGCATCCCCTTACAGACATGATATTTTGATTCCAGCCTCCACAGTCCTGAACAGAATCACTCCCCATTTAGGAAACTTATTAAAAACAAACTGGCATGTCAGGAGTGGTGTGATTTCGTAGACCGTTTTGACTTATGTATGTTCCTGGAGAACTGGGCTGTTACACCTTATTTTTGATCGGGGTTTGCTAGTTTTGGCCAGCTTGCCTGTTTTTAGGTCTCGCCTGACCCAGCGCTTGCGCTGGTCTGGCGAGACTTTAAGTAAGGGCTTCAAAAAATGCTACCGCCGGCCACAGCTTGCAGTGCATGTGCGCGGGATCGCGCTTGAGCAGAGGCACCATATGGCGTGATTACTGCTGCCGCACCACTCATGCACATGCACTGCAAGCTGTGGCCGGCAGTAGCATTTTTCCCCCGCGATCACTTTCACTAAAGGCGCCGGGAGTCGCTGGATCGAAATACTGGTGAAGGCGACGTAGAGATTGGAAGGGTTTCAGATTAGCAGAGACTGAGAGTGATAAATGAACTGATCCTACCCGTATTACTGGGAGCTGAAACTATTCTACCACTTACTTGAATCACGTGTGACCTTGGGCACTTCTCGTGTGAATCCCACTGCGTGCCATGGACATCAATCTCTCTCTCAGACCCTGGGAATGCGTCCGGTAGGCAAAACCCGCACATGATCAGGATTACGTTACCAGAAGCTTTGAACAACTCCAAACTAAAAGTATTATAGCAAAAGCAGGTCAGTTTCATTACTGAACTGAAACTCCACGGAAGAGCCAAGCAGCATTTCCCAGCATACATTTCGAGAACATTACAGCCACGTGCCTGGCCTCAATTCACCCTGCTTGCTTTTATTTTCTTGCATGCAGCTGACGCTGTACTGAAAGGGCTGTCCTTTTCAATCCAAGTCCTTGTTTTTAAATATAGGAGTATCTCTTCTGGTAGTTCTGTGTGTTTGTCTGCATTGCGACGTCCCTCCTCTCTGAGAACCGGCTCCGGTGTGTATTGTACCCACCATACAGGCAGGCAGTCGGAGGGAGGATGCTGGCTCTGTTTTTTGTATTGAATATACTGCCAATGTGTGACCTGGCAAGTGGCAGGTGTATTATTGTCATCTGTATTACCCAACTCGCTTACATGCACTTAATTATGCATGCCTGGATAGTACCCTTATCTGGGCGGCATGTCATTTTTAAGCAGTCGGGGGATTAAATCTGAATTTGTTTCACCTCAAGTTAGGAAAAGAGATGGGCAGGGCAGTAAAGCTGAAGAAAGGGCAGTGTGTTCACAAAGGAATACAACCAGATTCCACCAAAACGTGAGCTTCTCTCCATGCTTCATTCATTCATTTATATATGCATATTACGAAGCCAAGAACAGGTTATGTCTAGAGGTGCCTTATATACAACGAATAAACATGAACAAGTGTTGGCAAAGCCAGTGGGTTTCGGCAGTAAAATGCTGAAATATTGGCTTTGCCAGTGCCTTTTTGCAGTCACATATATGCGCAAGCAGCATGATGTCATACTCCTGTGATGACAATTTTGGAAGCGGATTTCTAATTAAGAGGACTCATTGCAAGATTTGTCTCAGTCACCACAACGCATGCAGAGTGACACCAGGGACAGTTTTAATTTCCTTATTTAACATGACTGGTACCAATTTTAGGTAGGTTAGTTAATTAAAGTAAAACAAGCATGGGAGCAGGAGGGATCGTGGAGAATTTACAAGGGCGCCCGGGATGCAAAAAATGTTATTACGTAATGCGTATCTACTAGGAACCTATACTCCCTTTTTACCAGCTGAACCCTCAGTTTGAGAAGCGAGGGTAGTACAGTTAGCAGATTCTGAGTAGTCATTCACATTCGATACCTCCCCCTGCCTTACGTGCTACTCCTGCGCAGGACCTGGGTTTGCAGATTTCTCTTTTTCTGTTCCTCTTCTTCATGGAGTTTGTTTGTCCTGAAGAACAATGCTTGGCTCCCTACTATCCAAGCGCTTAGTCCTTCTGAAGCTCATAGGCAGAGGGAGAACTGATGGCGAGAAAGAAGCTGACTAACCTGAAGTAAACTGCAGGGGTCCACTGCAAAAACGAAATGACTGTGTTTCCTTCTAGTCAGCCCCTTTAGAGGCTTCTGTAGTGAAGCTCGGAAAGCGGGACAGCTGGCGGTGACTAACTCTGCCGGGCATGCCCCTTGAAGGAGATTCTAAAGGTGGCTCACATGTCTAGGCGAACGCCATCTTCTGCAGCAATTAAAAGCCCCCAGAGGACCTTGGGGCCGAGCCATGTCTTCCATCCAGCACCACCGCATCTCTGAGCCCCGCAACCCGGAGGGGCCAAGCAAGGAAAGACGTGATGGAATTACGAGGTGAACCCGGGGGACACCAAGGCGAGCCCACGGGCAACCGCCGCACACCACCGGCCGGCCAGGGAAGCAGCTGCCCAGGAGGCCAACAGGTAAGGAGTCCTGGATTGCGGGACAGCAAAGATATAGATAGGAGTGGAGGCAGCGAGAAAATGGGAGCGTGAGGCCCAGGGAGGGCTGAGGAGTACGGTTACGTCCGGAAAGGTCACGACGGAGCTCGCGGCTGAACTAACCCGCCGCCATGTTCCCTGTCGATGAGATTGTGTATGCTTTCATGGTTCATTTATGAACCATATAAAGTTTATATTGATTTGATTGATTAAAATTCGAGTCAATGGGGAGCATAAGCAATATAAAATGCAAGGTTTACATCAGGAGCATAGTTTTTCATATTTATTGTGATGCAGTTGGACAGTTGAGGACACGTGTACCATCTACACAGGTCGCCACCTGACAACAATGTGCTACATTTTAAAATGCAACTTTCGTATTTGTCTGTTCTAAAGTGTTGGGGAAGGAAATGTGGTTATGTATCTTTGAAAACATGTAATCAGAAAAATCTTGATAATGTACTCAAAGACATCTTATCTACGTCAACAAGTACCAGACAACTGCCTGAGACTACTAAAAGAAAAACAGATAGGATCTGTGTATGTGTAGAAACGGATTGCCATCTATGTGTTTCCCTCTCCAATACAACATATAGATCTGCTATGATGTCATACGACCTGGACCCTCATGCTGAACTTCAGGCATGTGTCATCTCTGTAATCAAAAATTGTGTTTTTGAGATCCTCACAAAGAATGTATACTGATACATTTTCTAGATCCTCTAGAAGTTGGCCTGCTACATTTCTGAGACCACCAGGACACTAAGGATTTGGTCAATGTGCTAGCCTGAGACAGAAAGTCAGACTGAACTGGAACCACCTCACAAACTACTGACTGGTTCTTGAGTAATATCCATTTCAGATAACAATCATTCTTATGAAATATCACAGGGCTTATTAGTGGAACACAAACAATAGAACGGCACACTCAAGGACATTAGGAACCAATTGATATATTCCAAAGATGTATTTTAATATTAGAATGTTATCCTAGTGTGCACAATGTGTGTAGCAACTATAATAAAGACAAACAGATTAGAAGCTGCAAAAGTTATTAGTAATGTGAGCATCAAACAATATTCTAAAATATTTTAGGTTTAGCCTTACATTATTAACACCCTCATATCTGTGGCTTACTAATCTAAGCTCAGTACCAAAAGAAAAGCCTGATTTGAGTTTTCAAAGAGGGTTCACACTCTTATATCGGCTCTGATCAATTACATTACTGTTCAATATTCATGTGCACCCTTGAAAAAATGCTGATAAGCCCTCAGAGAGTGAAATCAAGATGTGCCTCCCATTAGCCTTGAGCGAATGTAGGTTTAACAATTCTCTCTGGCCTGCCTTATTTGTGTGTTCTAAAATAACATCCTCTCTAGCTCTTGGCACTATGTTCCTAACTTATAGATCATTTTCTGAATATGTTTGAATCTTTTTGAATAAACAACAATTAGTTAGTGGTCTACTGCCATTGTTTTTATTTTCATTCTGTGAAATGGAGCTCCTTGAATAATGCTACTAAATGAGAAATTAAAATGATCAGACTCCAAGAAAATGTGTTAATGGCTTGGACTGAGAATGCAGATCAGATTAAATACTGTAAATATGTTGGAGCTGACTCGATTATCACTTTCAAAAGAAAAATTACATTAAACAAATATGCATTCTATTTAAGCCATTCATACCTAAAATGTGTAAACTAAAATGGGGATACCTAGAGGAGAAAAAGTATGATAATTCTAACAATACTGTCTTCACCTCCCATGATGTAGTGCCAGAATCCTCATTGCCTTTCCATGACACAAAGCACCGTAAGTTTGAAGATACTAATTTGCTTTCTGCAAATATTTTCAAACTGTGAATGTTTCATATATCCAATTCGCAAAATTTAATGAGTTAATTGCTGTTTGGTAATCACTCTTTCCGGTCACAGCATTAAAATTTATTATTTAGCTAGTTTGCTATGCAAAATTTGCAAACTCTCAAATTATTATTCTATATACATGGCAAGATGGTCATTTTTTATTTGCTAACAAGTTTGCGAACGATCAGCAATTTATAAAAAATTCCTAATATGGGCCTATAAGAACCAGTCTATTAATTGAGAGCTGTGGAATACCCCCTCAAATAATATACCCAATTCTTTGTCTGGGTCAATCACAAACAGCAACTACATTAGCCTGTGCTTAACCCGCTGGTAACTTGTCACAAAGCAGCTAGGCTTAACTTAGAGTCAAAGTGTAAAGTATTTATGCAGCACACAGACCCCAAATCACAAGCCAATTTAAAAAAAGGTTTATATAAATTTAGAACCAAGAAGCAGAAAGCTTTAACTGTGGGTATCTAGTCTCGCTGGACTGGGACAAAGTTACAAGTTCAGGCTGACTGCAATGAAACGGAGGCCGTGCACAAGTCCCAGTTAAGCCTGCTTGGATTTGCGCCTTATGTCCTTGGTGTGAGGTCTACAAGGCATGTCTTTGCGAGGAATCACATCACTTGTGTCAGTTCTGATAAGGCTTCTAGTTGTGCATTGAGGCTCTGCTAGGCCTTGCATGGCTCTGCATCGTTACTGATAAAACTTGTAGCTGTACAGTGGGGCCTTGCTGGGCTCTGAGTCGCTGGGCGTCGGTTCCAATGAAGCTCTCTGCTGTGTGACAAGGCTTTGCATCAACCAATTTCAGTTCCGATGAAGCTCTCAGCTGTGTGGCGTGGCTTTGCGGGTCTGGGCATCATTCAGCATCAGTTCAGGTGATGTTCTCAGCTGTGCAGTGAGACTTTGAATCTTTGTATCGCTTTACACAGGATTTGATGGAGCTTTCAGTAAGGAAAGGAGGAGGTCTCTCTGATATCAGCCAAAGGACCAGGGTCTGGGAGGCAACTCTTGGGAATCTGGAACTAACTCCAACAGAGATCAGCAGGGCTCAGATGGGCCCAGTTTGAGGTCCTGGTAGGTCCAGTTGCAGCAGGTCAGTTAAGCAGTTGGAGGGAGGCCTCTAAAGCGTGTGCTCCTGTAGCCCACCCAGGAGGTCAGCCAACTGCCCATTGGAGTCACACTGGTTCGTGTGAGGTGAAGGCAAGCAGGTCCAGTCTTCCGTCTCAGACAACAAGGCAGTCCTCAGCAGCTGGGTAGTCCTCTGACTATAGGGCAGACCTTCTTTGGTAACTTCCACAGGTCCAGGAGTATTCCAAAGAGTGGTTCTTGAGGTCCAACATTTATAGCAGGTGTCAGCCTTTGTGTGGGGGTGTTCTCTATACTACCCCCACATCTGGTTCTGGAAAGTCCTTCCCTTCTGTTGTCAAGGCTTCAAACATTATGAGGTGGCAAAAGATAGAGGTGCCGATTAGGATCCTGGAAAAACCGGGTACGAACCGTCGGTCAGAGCGTTCTCTCCGTCCGACTCGTACCCGGGACAAAAACATTACAAACATGGAAGTACGATTCGCACGGAAACACCATTTCCGTACGAGTCGTACAAAACACCGACCGATGAAAATATACATACGAATGTGATCCGGGAATGCTCCGACGTGACGTCGGGACGCTTTCAGGCAGCGTTTCACGACCCAGGAAGTACGAATCGAACCGACAGCAGTCCGGACGGCAATATTTTTACGGCACCCAAAAAGTGCCGGAAAAGCGAAGTACGCTGTGAAACGACCAGATTAGGGGGCCCGGTACGCGCCGTACCCCCCCCCAGCCCCCATGAGTACGCGCCGAACCCCCGTGTATGTACACCCGTGTACGTACGAGTCGTACCCCCCGTGTATGTACATCCGTGTACGTATGAGTCGTACCCCCACCCGTGTATGTACACCCGTATATGTACACCCGTGTACGTACGAGTCGTACCCCCCGTGTATGTACACCCGTGTACGTACGAGTCGAACCCCCCGTGTATATACACCCGTGTACGTACGAGTCATACGCACCGTACAAACACGTGTGGGGGTACGACTCGTACGTACACGGGTGTACATACACAGGGGGGTATGACTCGTACGTACACGGGTGTATATACACGGGGGGTTCGACTCGTACGTACATGGGTGTACATACACGGGGGGGTTCGACTCGTACGTACACGGGTGTACATACACGGGTGGGGGTACGACTCGTACGTACACGGGTGTACGTACATGGGGGGATACGACTCGTACGTACACGGGTGTACATACACGGGTGGGGGTACGACTCGTACGTACACGGGTGTACATACACGGGGGCTTCGACTCGTACGTACACGGGTGTACATACACGGGTGGGGGTACGACTCGTACGTACACGGGTGTACATACACGGGGGGTACGACTCATACGGACACGGGTGTACATACACGGGTGTACATACACGGGTAGGGGTACGACTCGTATGTACACGGGTGTACATACACGGGTGTACATACAGGGGGTGGGTACGACTCGTACGTACACGGGTGTACATACACAGGGGGTATGACTCGTACGTACATGGGTGTACATACACGGGTGTACATACACGGTGGGGGTACAACTCGTACGTACACGGGTGTACATACACGGGTGGGGGTACGACTCGTACGTACACGTGTGTACATACACGGGTGTACATACACGGGTGGGGGTACGGCTCGTACGTACACGGGTGTACGTACACGGGTGTACATACACGGGGGTTCGACGCGTACATACGGGGGCTGGGGGGGTGGTTCGGCGCGTACATACGGGGGCTGGGGGGGTGTTCGGCGCATATGTGGGCACATGTCTCCATGGTTGCTATGGGAGTTCGGTGCGGACGGTGTTTTTTCCATACGGTTGTGACATCGGACGCACCGGATGGATTGTACTTGCGCGGTCGGACTTCACTTTTCACGTTTGTATGGTAAATCGTCCGGGGACGTGTCGGACACATTTTCCGACCCGAGGACGTGTGGGGAATTATTCCCAATGCGATTCGTATGGAGTTTTTCCCATGCGAATCATACTTGGCAGTTTGTACGGCACTTGTACGATTCGTACGGTAAAAAGACCGGATACGAGTCGTACGGGGAAAATTTTTCCAGGATCCTAATCGGCACCAGAGTAGGCCTTGTGTCAGATTCCTTCATGAAATAAGTGGGGCTGAGTACACAAGAAAATGCTAACATTCTAAAAGTGGTATTTTCAGAATTCGGACCTAAATTCAATTTAACCATCAAAAAGAGTTTCAATTACAATTCATTTGAGTCTAAATAACATATCTCTATCTGTTTCCAATCCAAAGTTGTCACATAACAAATGTAATAAGGTAAAACATTATTGGTTAATTGGAAAGATAGGCCTTTCAACAGTAAAAAACAACTTTTGGAATTTTTTACTGCCAGGACTTGTAGGCCTATGTGCCTTCACAGCCTACCTTAGGGGTGACAAATGTATTAGAAAGGAAGGTTTAGGCCGGGCAAAGGATTTATTATGCAGGTCGAAATGACAATTTAATACTGCACTGCAGGCTGCAGTGGCAGGCCTGAGACATGTTTTAAAAGGTTAAATTGATGGGTGGCAAAATGAGTGCTTCAGGCCCACTATTAGCATTTGAAAAAGAGACCTGGGTAAATGTAGTAGCATTTACGAGGGACTTACAAGTAAAATTGTGCTAATTAGGTGAAGGACAATTTAACCATGTTTGAAAAAGAGACCACAAACACTTTAGCACTGGTTAGCAGTAGTAATGTGCACAAAGTCCTAAAGCCAACAAAAATAAATTCAGCAAGCAAGAGGGGTGAAGGCAACATGTTTGGTGTAATACCATGCCAAGGATGTCTGGTCTAGCAGGCCTATATCGTGTAATCAACCAGACACATAGATGCTTTCTGGAATCCTAACCTATGGAGGGCCAGCGCCGTACTCCCCTACTCCTGCAACCTCAACTGAGATGCCATCAGAATGGATAGGCTAATTTCTTGAACATCCATATTCATTCTAAATAAAACGACTTCATAAGAAAACAATAATTCCCCAGTAGCTCATTGCTACAGGTGTTTTATTGCTTGTGAAAGCATACCTTCTCTTTTCACTACAAGTACCCACTCCAGCGCTTTGAATGCATGCAGAAATGTTCTAACAAGTAGGAAAGAATATTTAGATGCCTGATGCAGGTAATCCCTTTGTTACTATGAATGGAATAAAAAAGATAGTAGCATTTCAACAAGAGTATTCTTTATTATGCGTGCTCTAAAAGGTATTGACTAGCCCTATTTAGTAATCACCAACATTCACCTGAATGCAATACCATTCGTTTTTTAATAGTGTATTAGGGTCAATATGCCAACATCAATGCTCCAGTACAGGTGCCAATGTGGATCAAAGGAACACTGGGCATGGTATACAGGCACAAAGGCACAAAACCAAGGTCACAAACAAGAGGAGAATCTTATAAAATTATGGGACATGGCAATAGGGCACATATGCTGAGTTATAAACATTTGGGAATGTACTCTGATTCACTGAGACACAGAAACTAGGACATGATAGCTAGGACATTGACTGGGGGACTTAAAAAAACACACTTCATCTGAAACATTTTGGCATTAAAATATGAATAAAAACACACATACAAATATATTTGGGATACAGGGAGAGGCAACTGATTGAGACTTTGGCAGATGGAGGCTTATCTGTCTGTATGGTGGAGTACTGTACTCCTGCCATACCTGAGGGTCCTCCACCCAACAAATTTAGAGATGCCTGCCAGCCCAGTTGACATCACTTAACATTGGCAGGAACTGCTGTGACAGTATCAAACTTTCAACAGAACGTGCTGTCAAAATGATACCATTCGTCAAACTTTTAACATTTCTTTAATTTTCAAATACACAATCCTAAAGCTGGATTTTGTTTTTAAAAATACAAAAAGTTATGACCCTCACACTATAGTTGTTTTCTCCCATGCAGTTTTCATTATCCATTTCTTACCGGCCAGTAATAAAGTGGCCACTGGCCATTCAACAGCCCACTCTAAATTGGGTGGGCAATTAACTACCAAACCTCCACCTGCCCTAACTCCATTAGTCCATCAGAAAAGTATATGAGCGACGAAGAAGATGTAGTTGCTGTTAAGATGGAGTACCCTCTACCCTAAACTCTAAATCAGGCCCTACGATATCTACTTTGAACACAAATATTAGAATGTGAACAATGGGACAGAAAACACATGCAATGGGGACAGCAGGGCCGGGTTTAGCTTTTGCGCTGGTGGCACCCAGTGCAACAATCTTTTTGGTGCCCCCATGACCTCCTTCTCCATGGATTTCCTCACTACCACCCTCCAACAGGGCCCTCATCTCCCCACAGCCTCTCTCCCACATGCATTTCATTTGTTCTATAGCGTTACTCACACCAGTGTAGGGTGCCGGTAAACAGTCATAATATCGAGAAAAAAAATATCGACTGGACAGAATATCGAGTTTTTAATATAGAATGGACAGAATATCGAATTGCCAAAATATAGTGGTGAAGAATATCGAAAATCAGGTAAGAAATATCAATTTACATAATATAGATTTAAGTAATATCGGCAGTCATAATATAGTTGTTAAAAATATCGCATTTTTTTATCGTGTTTTAGTGTTAGTATATGTGTTAAAAGTATGTATAAACTTTGGAATATCTGTTTGAATATTTTTAAAGTAATTAATTTTATGGTAATTCAATTTTTGTGTAATTTAATTCCGTAGCGGGTTGTGGGTTTATAGGGGATTAGGGTGGGAAGTAATTTAATTATAGTACATTAAATAATAATTTTTAGGAATTATTAATTATTTTTAATTTAATTTGGCGTTTTACTTCTGTAGCGGGTTGTGGGTTTATTGGGGAATAGGGTAGGAAGTAATTTAATTGTTATTAAGTAATTATTAATTGGTATTGAAAATCAATTGGTTGTTGATTAATTATTAATTGGTAAATAATTTGTATTAATTGGTAATTAATTTGTAATAATTGTTTAATTGATAATTATGTTAATTGTATTAATTTATTATTTGTAGCGGGTTGTGGGTTTACAGGGGAATATGGTGGGAAGTAATTTAATTGTAAATAATTAATTATTGAAATAATTTTTGTATATTGATAATTAATTTATTATTAATTAATTATTAATTTGTATTATTTGTATTTATTAATTTTTGGTATTGAAAATTAATTGGTTGTTAATTAATTATTAATAGGTAATTAATTGTAAAAAAATATTGGTATTAATAATTAATTAATTAGTAAATATTGTGTGATTGGTAATTCATTTGAATACTTTTTTCGTATTAATAATAATGTATTTTTAATAAAATATTAAATTATTATTTTCCCTTCTATTGCACTCACTGGAGTGGGAATAGTAATTTTTACCCCTACGCTATCCAACGATTTCCCTACTATTGCACTCACTGGAGTGGGAATAATCATTTTTACCCCTACGCTATCCAATGCTTTCCCTACTATTGCACTCACTGGAATGGGAATAATCATTTTTACCCCTACGCTATCCAACGCTTTCCCTACTGTTGCACTCTTTGGAGTGGGAATAGTAATTTTTACCCCTATGCTATCCAACGCTTTCCCTACTGTTGCACTCACTGGAGTGGGAATAGTAAATTTTACCCTCCCGCTATCCAACGCTTTCCCTACTGTTGCACTCTCTGGAGTGGGAATAGTAATTTTTACCCCTACGCTATCCAACGCTTACCCTACTGTTGCACTCTCTGGAGTAGGAATAGTAATTTTTACCCCTACGCTATCCAACGCTTTCCCTACTGTTGCATTCTCTGGAGTGGGAATAGTAATGTTTACCCCTACTCTATCCAATGCTTTCCCTACTGTTGCACTCTTTGGAGTGGGAATAGTAATTTTTACCCCTATGCTATCCAACGCTTTCCCTACTGTTGCACTCACTGGAGTGGGAATAGTAAATTTTACCCTCCCTCTATCCAACGCTTTCCCTACTGTTGCACTCTCTGGATTGGGAATAGTAATTTTTACCCCTACGCTATCCAATGATTTCCCTATTATTGCACTCTCTGGAGTGGGAATAGTCATTTTTACCCTCCCGCTATCCAACGCTTTCCCTACTGTTGCACTCTCTGGAGTGGGAATAGTAATTTTTACCCTCCCGCTATCCAACGCTTTCCCTACTATTGCACTTACTGGAGTGGTAATAGTAAATTTTACCCGCCCGCTATCCTACGCAAAAAATATTGAATATTTTTAAATATTATTACTTTAATATATATGTATTATTAATATTTTTTTTACTTACATTAATTATTTATTAATTTTAAAGTTATTTAAGTATTTTAAGTATGTTTTAGTTAATTATATGTATTATTTCATTAATTTGACATTACTTTTAAGACATTTAAAAAATTCGATATTTTGACCAACTATGGGGTCGATTCCAATCCGTTTCAAAAATTCCCCGTACGAATCGTATCCGGATTTTTTTACGTACGAATCGTACAAGTCCCGTACAAACTGGCAAGTACGATTCGTATGTGAAAAAATCCATTCGAATCGCATTGCGAAAATTCCCCGACACGTCCTCGGGTCGGAAAAAGTGTCCCACACGTCCCCGGACATTTTTACGTACGAATCGGGAAACTGAAGTCCGAGCATGCAAGTACGATCCCTCCCGTCCGTCCGAATGCACAACCGTATGTAAAAAACACCGTCCGAAGCGAACTCCCATGGCAAGCATGGAGACGTCCAAACATGTGCCCGCATACGTGCCGAACACCCCCCAAGTACGCGCCATACCCCCAGCCCCCGTAGTGCAGGTACGGAGCGTACCCCCACCCCCGTATGTACGGGGCGTACCACCACCCCCCGTATGTACGGGGCGTACCCCCTGTATGTACAGGGCGTACCACCACCCCCAAATGTACGGGGCTTACCACCACCCCCGTATGTACAGGGCGTACCCCCCGTATGTACGGGGCGTATCCCCGTATGTATGGGGCGTACCACCACCCCCTTATGTATGGGGTGTACCACCACCCCCGTATGTACGGGGTTTACCACCCCCCCGTATGTACGGGGCGTACCCCCGTATGTACGGGGCATACCCCCAGAGCTACGCTCTGGGGGTACGCACCGTACATATGGAGGGTACGCCCCGGGGGTGGTGGTACGCACCGTACATACGGGGGTACGCCCCGTACATACGGGGGTGGTGGTATGCACCGTACATACGGGGTGGTGGTATGCCCCATACATACAGGGGGTACGCTCCGTACATACGGGGGTGGTGGTATGCACCGTACATACAGGGGTGGTGGTATGCCCTGTACATACGGGGGTGGTGGTATGCCCCGTACATACTGGGGTGGGGGTACGCTCCGTACCTGCACTACGGGGGCTGGGGGACGGTGCGGACATGGGGGGATGCTGGGGTACGGTGCGGACATGTAGGGATGGGGGTACGGTGCGTACCGGGCCCCCTTTTCGTCGTGCATCGTGGCGTACTTAGCTTTTCCGGCACTTTTTGGGTCCCATAAAAATGTTGCCGTCCGAAGTTCTGTGGGTACGAATCGTACTTGCTGATCCGTAAAACGCTGCCTGACTCCATGCGAATGTCGCGTACGCGGTGTTCCGGATCCGATTTGTATGTGTTTTTTGGCCGGTCGGTGTTTTTTATGATTCGTACGGAAATGGTGTTTCTGTACGAATCGTACTTGCGGGTTTGTAAGGTGTTTTCCCCGGGTACGAGTCGGACGGAAAAAACGCTCCGTCCGACGGTTCGTACCCGGTTTTTCCAGGATCGGAATCGGCACCTATATTTTTTACAACGATATTTTGGATTCTATATTTTTGTACTTACCTGTTTGTAGATAGGGATTCGATATTTTGGCATTCTATATTTTTTCCTCGATATTTTGGCAGGTCGATATTCTCCTTCTCGATATTTTGTCAGTGATCCAGGGTATCAGAGTACATTAATGCTTGCAGCATGCAACTGACGTGCAGGACAGCTCGGTTGCAGGAAGTTAACCTGTGTGTGACCTCCAGTGCTTTTAAGATTTTGGCATCAGAGTTTGTGCCCTGACCTGTATTTTCACTCTGCCACAATTTGTCTTTTTAAAACTTGCGCAATTGCTCAAAATACTCGCTGCTCTCTCCGTATTTGTACCCACCATATCTGGGACTTAAAATCCGCCAATCCCTTCCCAGTCCACCACCAGCCCTTAGCGGGCTGTTTGTGTGGAGGGAGTCAAGAGTGGCAGATACCCACTTCCGGTGTGCTGTGCTCCTCTGCCATTTTGGGTGAGGAGACGGTCTAGTTGTTCAAAACTTGGCACCAGCCCAGTGAAAAGGGGCAGATGGTGTGGAAGCGCACTTGATTAATGCTCGCAGCATGCAACTGACATGCAGGACAGCTCGGTTGCAGGAGGCTGTGTTGTTTTAACCTGTGTGTGACCTCAAGTGCTTTAAAGATTTTGGCATCAGAGTTTGTGCCCCTACCTGCATTTTCACTCTGCCACAATTCGTCTTTTTAAAACTTGCGTAATTGCTAAAAATACTCGCTGCTCTCTCCGTATTTGCACTCACCGTATCTAGGACTTAAATTCCGCCAAACCCTCCCCGGTCCACCACCAGCCATTAGTTGGCTGTTTGTGTGGAGGGAGTCAAGAGTGGCGGATACCCACTTCCGGTGTGCCGTGCTCCTCTGCCATTTTGGGTGAGGAGACGGTCTAGTTGTTCAAAACTTGGCACCAGCCCAGTGAAAAATGGCCGATGGCGCAGAAGCGCAGCAGATGCGTGCTGCGGGCGTGCCGGCAGCGCACCGAAGGTGCACCAAAGTCAAGCCCGTCTGCGCCAGTTCATCACCAGATGCCAGACATGCTGCCTCCCCCACTAGAGATAGGCTCTTCTATGCCCAGAATGACCTCCTAAAAATCAGGAACTTGGTGAGCAGTTGTAGACAGTCCTGTCAGTGCTGTACTAGCCCCGTCCACCCGCTGCTACCTCCCCCGTCCCAGTAAGCATTTTAGCATTCTCAATCTGAACTGTCGCTCCTTAGCCAAACACTACGCTGATGTCCATGACCTATTAGAGGACACCTCCCATGATGTCCTCTTCCTTACCGATTCATGGCTCTCTGATGCCATGATAGCCGAGCCAGGCCTTGCGCTTCCTTAAGGCTACTGCATCCTCAATGTAAATAGGGAGTCCAGAGGTGGGGGCATCTCGGTTATTTTTATATCTTGTCACCCTGTACTTTTGCAAAACAGGTCGTAACCGGATGCAAATGCGCACACTTTAAGATTTCACTGAGCCCCAACTAAACGATGTCAGGGCTCCTAGTATCCCGGCCCCCTGGGCCATCCACAGACTTTAGGTCTGCCCTCATGGAGACGGTCAGCGTTTTAGTGCTTAACGCCGCTAACTTTACCGTCACTGGGGATTTGAACCTCCATCTGGATAATCATGATGACACAGACATAGCTAACTTTGTAGCTGATCTTGTGGCTTGCCAGCTTGTGCAACTGGTATCGGGTCCGACGCAAATTGCAGGCCACCATTTAGGCCCAGTCTTCATGAACATACCCTCACTTACAGTGCACACGCCCATCCCCATGGGAGCTTCAGACCACTACCTAGTCCCTATGTCACTCCAGGGTATAACCCTGGATCGTTCGGTCTCCCTCAAACGCCCATGACACAAATTGATCTGGGAACAATTTGACGCATGCCCGAGTCTGCCAGTTGACACCAACGAGACATACAGGGTGTTTTCCGATTTGGTCAGACATCCGTTAGACAGCCTAAATCCTGAGAAATGGTCTATTAACCGCTAATCTAAAACTAGACCATGGTATAAAGGCGATTTGGCCAATATGCGCAAGAGCTCTAAGAGGCTGGAGCGTACATGGAGAAGGGATTTAAATCCCGCCACGAAGGACATCTACCGGGCGGCGATTAAGAGGTACCACAAGGCCATTCAATTGGCCCGAGTGGCATTTTACGCCAATCAAATCTGCGAAAGTGATAACCCTGCAAAGAGGGTGTTCTCAATACTCTCTAGCCTTCAATCCCAGCAGACTGCCGCTGGGCCAACCATCTAATCCAATGAGCAGGGTGAGGACCTTGCCACCTTCTTTGTTAGGAAGGTGGATAACATCTATAGGTCCTTCCCTACGACACATAGTAGCAAGCAAGCGGCACAGGGTCCTCAAAAGGCGACTACCTTGGATACCTTTCTGCCTAACCCCGCCAACCAACTGCAAACACTGTGCAATAAAGTCAAGTCTGGAATCGATCCCCAGCAGACCCGCTCAAACCAGACCAATTCAGGAAAGTGCTTCCTTCAATCATATCCTCCATGGGCCAGGTGATAAATGGGTCACTTGCCACGGCCACAGTGCCTGGGGCATAGAAACAGGCGAAGGTGATACCCCTGCTTAAAAAACCTTCTCTCGACATTGCCAAGCCTGAGAACTATCGTCCTATTTCCTTGCTCCCCTGGGCGGCAAAGATCACTGAGGCCTATGTCAACTCCCTCCTGTCAGACTTCCTGACCAGGAATAACACTCTGGACCCCTTCCAGAATGGCTTCCGACCAGGTCACATCACGGAGTCTGCTCTCCTGGCTGGGACAGAACATCTCTGGTCAGCACTGGACACCGGTCAAACTTCGGTGCTAATCCTGTTGGATCTGAGTGCCCCGTTTGACATGGCATCCCATGCCATACTGCTGCACCACCTGGAGGAGGCAGGAATCACTGGTCCGGCACTGGAGTGGCTTGCCTCTCTAGTTCATGAGAGGTTGTTCGTGGTAACAGTTCCCCCATATGCCTCAGGCGAAAACCCCATCAAGCAAGGGGTGCCACAGGGTTCCTCCCTCAGCCCCCTGCTATTCAATCTTTACGTCCAACCCCTGGCCACAGTAGCTAAGAGCAGAGGACTGACCATGGTCTCCTACGCCGACGATACACAGTTGGTGGTGGCGCTCTCGAATAACACTGAGCGGGACGCCCTTAAGTTTCAGGGCGACCTAGCGGCAGTCGCCGAGTGGATGACCACCAACTGAACTCCAGCAAGTCGGAGGTACTGCTGGTGGGCAAGGACCATGGTCAGTGGAGTGAACGCTGGTGGCCCGCAAGCCTTGGTAGTGCCCCCCCCAAGCAGGCTGGGAAAAATCTGGGGGGGGTGGCTAGACTCATCTCTCAACTTCTGAGTCCAAATCAAAAAAGTGTCAGGGACCTACTTCAGACTACTTCGGGGGCTTCGACCCCTATTGGGTTTCTTCGATGCACCCACACGACAGATCATCATTCAGGCGTCTGTAATGTTAAGACTGGACTGTGCCTGCTCTCTGTATCTAGGGTCCAATAAGGCTGAAATTCTGAGGCTACAAAGGGCACAGAATGCAGCAGCAAGAACCCTTCTAAATCTGTGCAGGTCCTGCCCGGTATCCAACGCCATTCGTTGTCTTCACTGGCTGCCTGTAGCCAGGCGAATTGAATTCAAGGCTTTATGCATCGCCTTCAAAGCCTTTAAACTGTCCACCTCTAACATCTTGGCCAACCTCCTCTTGCCACATGTTCCCTCACGCCATCTCCGCTCACAGAGTCAACACCTGGTAGTGGTCCCCCGAACACAGA
Source organism: Triturus cristatus (assembly GCF_964204655.1). Taxonomy (NCBI): domain Eukaryota; kingdom Metazoa; phylum Chordata; class Amphibia; order Caudata; family Salamandridae; genus Triturus; species Triturus cristatus. The sequence continues at coordinate 464,844,257 of NC_140594.1, forward strand.
GAGTCCACGCTGGAGGCCGCTACTTTCGCAATAGAGCGGCCCTCCTCTGGAATGCACTTCCAGTTCACATCCGGGGCCTCAACAACTATCTAGAATTCAGGAAGCCCATTAAAACTCACCTTTTCCCTGCACCATAGTCCTACTCTCAGGTCCACCCGTATATGTCAGTTGCTCTGCTGTCAGCGCCGGGACGCCTCTTAGCTAGAGCACCTGTTGCGCTATACATGTTGTGGTAACATAACATAACATGATATAACATAACATAACTTTACATCTCATACACACATTAAACAGAGACAATGAATCATAGGTCTGTAAATCAGTGTAAAGGTGATGGTACAAAAGACAATGAGGACTACAATATGCAGGAATCACATACCATCCATACTAGTAGACAATATATGTTAAGAGAGTTTGTCTGGAGAAGCACAAACTCAGAATGTAAAACTTCTCAGTGGTTGGATTGGCTTTACTTATAATGAATGAATTTGTACCTCAACAATCCTTTTTCAACAACATTAGGATAATGAAATACTGGGAGAAAATAACCTATACCAGAAGTTTGCATGCAGTTCTTTGATTACATTCCATAGGTTTCTGTGTTATATTAGGATTTTAACTTATTAATTGCAAGTAACAAAAAGATTTCAATGATAAAAGCATTACCCTACTTAGCTAATTTAGCTGGCCACATACAATGCAATTATGTTCTTTCCAGCTGGCATATTAATCTGCTGTCCCACTAGACAAAACTCGGATCCCTCTCCAGCAGGAACATTAATCACTAGCATTATCTGGACATTTTTATTGTTGCCTGAAAACTGCTGGGCATAGGAAATCTATATTAGGTTCTTTTAAACCCCTGTTAATTTTAAACATAGCATTCCCTAAGGTCAGGACCAGCTGTAGCTGCACCAGTCACACTGCCCTAAAGCCAGCCCTGAAGGACAAGCCCTGGGACATGAACGTAGACTCTTGGACATTGGCACTGGTACACAACTATACCTTGACACACTAACATTAGGGCAGTGGGGTACAGGACACAAATACTTGGCCTAGAATGGAAAAGAAGAGTATCAAATGGACAATTGGACATTGGCACTGGAACAGAATTGTTGATTCATTTCTACAGGAACATAACCACTAAAACATTTATTTAGAGGTAACATGACATTAGCATTGGCACTCTAGCATTGAAAGTGGAACCCTGACCCTCTGAAATGGACACAGTGACAATAGATTATTTGTCAAGAATATGGGGAAGCTGGGGAGATATAGGCACATGATTCTTTGATTGCAACTAATAGAACAAGAACACTGAGAAATTTTCAACTGGGAACTGACAGTGTGGCACAGGCACTGCTACAAGCACATATGCCCATGGAATGGTGTACTGAACCAAAAAGCAGTGAACCACTTAAAGTGCACATCTAGGGATTGAGAGATGGACATAAACACAGATTTTGGCACTGGTACTGATACAAGGACAATATCATATGAATGAAGAAACACTGAAACTGAGCCACAAAGACTGCATTACAATGCTGATTTGATAGGACCATTTGCCTGAAAGTTTTAATGTCTCTGCCCCATTCATCATGGCGAGTGACATAAACACAGGGATATTGACATGGTCATTGAGAAATAGACCCTGTAACATGGATAATATTACATGCATAGGTGACCCTGACATTTGGATAAGGAAACTGACACAAGCAAATGAAGTGTCAAACAAGACACTGTACATGAGACTAAGGGCCTCATGTAGGTAGCATACCAGTTACCACTTCTAAAATACCGAACGATACCGAATCGGTATTTTAGAAGTGGTAACTGGTATGTAGGTAATGAGTCGGTATTTTTTACCGAATCGTTACTAGTCGGTAATTACCGAATCGGTATTTACCGATTCGGTAATGAGGCATACCTTCCCATTGAGGGGAAGGTATGCCTCATTACCGAATCGGTAAATACCGATTCGGTAATGGGGGGAACACATACAAGGGTGGCAGGGTGTCACGTTGACACCCTGTTGCACCCCTGATTCGGCCATGTGTGCACATGTGGCACACATACATGCCCTGGGCATGTATGTATGCCACATTGCACACTGCTACGCGCGTAAAAATGCATTTACACATACATTCATTATTTACCACCAACTATAAGTTGGTGGTAAATACCGACTCTTAAACACACACACACACTCCCCCTACATCTCGATTTTGCTTTCGGAATTTACCGAATCGGTAAAATTACCGATTCGGAAAAGTTACCGATTCGGTAACATTACCGATTCGGTATTTTTACCGAATCGGTAATTTTACCGATTCGGTAAATTCCGAAAGCAAAATTTGTACCCCTACATACCAATGGCCAAAATACCGGTCGGTAACGGTATAATTACCGAAAATCGGCCGTTACCGACCGGTATTTGGCTACCTACATGAGGCCCTAAGACACTAGGGGGCCATTTCACAAACTGCATTTTGTAGTATGTTCAGCAGTAACCCTGGGCGTAGTTCGCGTAGTAGCACTTCGCGAAGCTACGCAAAGTGCAGTTCGCACTACGCGAGCTACGCGTAGCACTTCGCGAACTGCGTAGTACCTTGTTCGCACTGTGCCAGATGTCGTTTTCAATGATTGCACAGTGCGGACAAGCAACCGGCACTGTGCAATCATTGAAAATGGCATCTTGCACAGTGCGAGCTGTAGTTTTCTGCTGCTCGAGTAGATTTTTACTCGAGCGGCAGCTTTCTCAGCGCGAACTGGTAGTTTCTCATCGCGAGCGGTCGCGAGCATACGCGACCACTCGCAATGAGAAACCTGACCTCCTCGCGTTGGGAATCTCGCCGGGAGGTTTATTTTCCATGCTCGCGATCGCCAACTTGATGTTGCTGATCGAGAACAAGGAAAAAGTCTCGCCGGGATGTCATTTTTGCTTGCTCGCGGTCGCCAACTTGACGTTGAGGACCGCGAGCAAGCAAAAAATGACCGCAACACTACGCTACGCGTGTTCACACTGTGCTACGTGCAGTTCGCGTAGTGCGAAGTAGCGCGAACTTCGCAAACTACGCGAGCGTAGCGTAGTGCTTTGCCCAGGCTTATTCAGCAGGACCACAACAGTATTATTTAAGTACTACAAAATGATACTCACAAACCTAAGTGTGAATATTTACGCCTTAACCTTTCCTATGTTTTTTATAGGGAAACACCCACACATGTAAGTTTAATCTTTCAGTAATAAATGTGGGAGGGACCAGGAAGTTACTTGAAAATGTTGTATACATACTAAATACAAGGGGCTTAAGGAGGAATAGTGATCCCATTCCTTCTCCTTGCTATGGATGTCTTCATGATCCAGTCTATGGCAAGCAGGAAGAGAAAAGGTAAGAGCAAACAACCCTGGCAAACTCCGGTCCTTACTTCAAATGGTTTCTGTGAGTTGTCTTCCATGGACTATCTTGCAGGTCATTCCCTCATAAGAGTTCCAGATGATTCTTGTAAGTTTATCTAGCACACCATAGGAGGAGTTTCCAAACAGCCTCTCTATCCATGCTGTTGAATACCTTCTCATAGTCGATGACGTTGACATGAAGGGGGGAATTCCATTCCATCAACTGCTCAATGATGATACACAGAGTTGCAATCTTGTCTATGCAGGATCTATCTTAGTGGAAGCCGGGTTGCTTGTCTCACAACTGAGTGTCGACTTGTTCCATCATTCTCTTCAGGATTACTTTGTTGGACACTTTGCCTGGGGTTGTTAGAAGAGTTATCCCTCTGTAGTTTGTGCAGTTACTCGGGTCACCTTTCTTGGAGATCTTGATCAGATGTTCCTCCTTCCAGTCTGACAGAAACGTTTCCTCTTCCAGATCCTTCCAATCATGGGGAAAGCATGTCTACTGAATTTTCAATGTCTTTCTTCAGTGCCTCTGCAGGAATGTTGTCATGTCCTGCTGCCTTCCCATTTCTCAGATGTTTGATGACCTGCAGATTAGTAAGTCTCTTTCAGCTGACTGCATGTCTAGTGGAGACTGTGGCACAGGCTGTTTGTAGCAGTACTTCAAAATGCTTGGTCCATCTTCGTTGTTAGCCTTTGTTACCCATGATTGTCTTCCCAGCTTTGCCTTTAGCAGGGTTTGCTGTATCTGCTGGAGAGTTTCCTTGTTCTGTCAGAGTTCTTTCAAGTTTCCATGGATTGCTGCTTCGTGGGAATCTGTGGCGAGATCATCGAGTGATCTTCGCTTGTCTGCTCTTAAGCTATTTTTTGCTTCCTTGTTGATTTTGTTGTATTTGCCTTGATCTTTGCTTTTTCGGCTCTTGTTCAGCTAGTGTTGACTGTAGATTTCTTTTCCTTTGTCACTTCGATCTTGCATAAAGTTTCTGTGGGGATCCATTCTTTATGCTGATGTTTCTTGGGAATGTACCTCTTGGCATGGTTGATGTCACTGTTTCTTTAATCTTCTCCCACTGTATTTCTACTATGTATCTGTCATCCTCTAGTTCTTGCAGGACTTGACACTTGTCACTCTGTTTCTGTGCATTTTTGGGGAGGTTTGCTGTTTGTTGGTTCCATCCATGCTTGCTTTAGCTTTAGCCTGGCCGTGGCAAGGTGATGGACTGACGCCACATCTATTTCTCTGATCACTCTCACATCCTGCAAGGACCTTTGAAACTTCCTGGGGCAATCGGGTTCCAATCTATCTTTTAGGGATGGATAATGATTGTACAATTTGATTCTACAGTCCATAGGGATGTACAAAGAGTGGAATCTCCAATCTTGGCATTGAGGTTCCCCATCAGTATGGTGATGTCTCAGCCTTGAAATTTCTCCAGGATGGACTATGTCTGTTGTAAAACTGCTCTTCTTCCTCTTCTTTTTTGTCATTTGTAGGTCTATAGCACTGCATAACAATTATGCTAATCCTCTTTTTTTTTGTGTGGAAGGTCGCTGAATGATCCTGGGACTATGTGCTTCCCATCCAATGAGAGCCCTGTTAGCTGCTGGCATTAATCCCTGAGTATGTGGGGAGTTTGATTCCTGGTGTCTAGAATATAGCAGAATTTCTCCTGGAGTTAGTGTTTCCTGTATGGATTGTGTCCATCTGCTCTCACTGATGCCAAAGAGGCCAAGGTTGTATTATTCATCTCCACTGCCACTTGGGCTGTCAGCCTGTCTAGTGCATGGTCGTCATGTTCCATGTCCTGATGGTGATAGTCTTGGTCGAAAGTAGGTGGATTGGCCTTGTGGCTTCCAGGGATCTCTTGCTTTCACCACAAGATGTCCAAGCTTCTGTCAAGGAAACTCCTTCCAGGATGTATTTTGCTCTTTTGGTTGATGTTTCTGTAGCTAGGATTGTTTTACATGGTCGGGTAGCTAGGCCTACACATAACCCTCCTCCCTTCGCAGCTGGGCTTGAGACCGGCCATGGCACTATTAACAATGGGAGTAGCTGTGTGATTTGGGGTTGTGCTCAACCACTATTCATGGTTAAGCTACCAACCACAGACTTTTTTGAAAACTAGCCAACAGGAGTATTCGAGGGTAGTGTCCATTGCATGGATCCCTCAAGGTTTTCTTATCTACAATGCCGTACAAACCTAAAACATTGCCTGAAATCACATATTTTCCTTACATTTCTGTAATGGAAAGTTCCGGAATCTGCAGGAATCCACACAATTCCTACCACCCACTGTTACCATACTGGTGCCGATAAAAACGGTGCACCACTTGTGGATCTGGACCTGGTGCCCATGACAGGAATGGATCAAACTAAGATCAATGGGAGTCCTCAGTGGCTCCCATTGATCTTGGTTTGATCTGTTTCTGTTGTGGGCAGTAGTCCCAGCCTTAAACGTGAGGCAGCGCTTGTATTTGCAAAAGTGGGGTAATGCTTGGGGTAGGAATTTTGAGGATTCTGGAAGTTTCCATCACAGATATTTTTGGAATATGGCTGATTCCTGGTACATTTTGAGGTCAGAATACCTCATGGGATCCACACAAGGCACACTACCCTGGAATTACCTAGTTGTTTATATTTGAAATATTTCTGTGGTTCATAGGTTTGCATGGGTAGCACCGCAACACAGTCCCAAATTCTGCAGCTACCTCTATATCTTATCTCTCAATCTAGTAGCATAAGGGCCTTTTTGTGTCATGGTTTTGTGGCCCATACGCACAAGTGGGGCACCATTCTTAGGGCAGGACAAGTGGGTGGTAGGAAATATGTTGATTCCTGCAGATTCCAGACCTTTCCAATGCAGAAATGTGAGGAAAAATGTTGAGGATAGCAAGGGATTCTAAGTAAGAAAAACCCAGTGAAAGGCATGCAAGTCATCCCACCCTGGATTGCCCCAAGTGTCTAGTTTTTAAAAACGTGCACTTTTACTAGGTTTCCCAAGGTGCCTGGTGAGCTAAGGCCCAAAATAAACAGCTGCCCACTTTGAAAAAAGTCAATTTTGAGTGGAATAATGTACTGTATCCATGTTGCATTTTGGGTGGTTTCCTGTTGCGGGCACTAGACCCACCCAAGTAAGTGAGGTACCATTTTTATTGGAAGACTTGTGGGAATGCTGGGTGAAAGGAAGTTTCTGGCTCCCCACAGATTCTAGAGCTTTCCATCACACAAATGCTAAGAAAATGTGCTTTTTTGGCCAACGTATGAGCTTTGCAAGGGCTGCTGGGTAAAAATAACATGATCAGATTTACGCAAGTCACCCCACTCTGGATTCCCCCAGGTGCCTAGTTGTCAAAAATGTGCAAGTTTTCTAGGTTTCCCTAGGTGCCAGCTGAGCTAGGGCCCAAAGGCCACAGCTACTGACTTTGCTAAAAAAAAAGGGTCATTTCTTAGTGCAAAAATGTGAAATATCAATGTTGCGTTTTGGTCCGTTTAATGTTGTGGACACTAGGCCTACCCATGCAAGTGACGTACTATTTTTATTGAAAGACTTGGGGGAATGCTGGGTGGAAGGAAGTGTGTGGCTCTCTGCAGATTCCAGAACTTTCCATCACAGAAATGTGAGGAAAATTTGTTTTTTTATCAAAGTTTGAGGTTTGCATGGGATTTTGGGTAAAACACCCATTTAGAGCCATACAAGTCACCCCATCCTGGATTTCCCCAGGTGTCTAGTTTTGAAAAAGTTATCTAGATTTTTCTAGGTGCTGGCTAAGCTAGAGTCCAAAGTCCACAGCTACCCACTATGCCAAAAAAAAGGATTTGTTTTGAGTGGGAAAATGACGTAGGCCTACCGACACAAGTAAGGGACCAATTTTGTCAGAAGACATGTGGGACAAGAAAATAGTAGAACATTTGTTCTTACCAATTGTATTTTGCTGCATTTGTATCTTCTTAAACGTAATCATGTGTGACAGAAAGAAGACATTTTGAAAAACACCCTCTAAATCACATGCTAGTACAGGTAGCCACAAATTCAGAGATGTACAAATAACCAGTGTTGCTAATCTCCTCATCTAGGGCCTTATGTAGGTAGCCTAACATTTACCACTTCATAAATACCGAATTTTACCAATTCGGTATTTATGAAGTGGTAAATGCTATGTAGGTAATGAGTCGGTAAAAATTACCGATTCGGAATTGGTCGGTAATTAAGAATCGGTATTTACCGATTCGGTAATGGTAACTGGCTTCCCATTGATTCCTATGGGCCCGGAGGCCCATAGGAATCAATGGGAAGCCAGTTACCATTACCGAATCGGTAAATACCGATTCGGTAATGGGGGGAGCACAATCAAGGGTGGCAGGGTGTCACAGTGACACCCTGTTGCACCCCTGATTCCTGCATGTGTGCACATGTGGCACACATACATGCCCTAAGGGCATGTATGTCTGCCACATTGCACACTTCTAAGGGCCAAAAAATGCTTTTACTAAGACATTCATCATTTACCACCAACTTTTAGTTGGTGGTAAATAACGAATCCACACAACACCCACACACTCCCCCTACATCTCATTTCAGGATTCGGTATTTACCGAATCGGTAAAATTACTGAATCGGTAATTTTACCGATTCGGTAAATTACCGAATCCTGAAATGTCCCCCCTACATCCCAAACGCCTGAATACCGGTCGGTAACGGCATTTTTACCGGAAATCGGCCGTTACCGACCGGTATTAGGCCACCTACATATGGCCCCTAGTGCCCATTTCAGAAATACATATGTTTCTTTGATACACATTTTTCACTCTGCATATTTTACCGTATGATTTGGTCTATACTCAGTACACAATGAAAATCAATCATACGGTGCTCTGTTGTTGCTTCTGGTGACCTTGCGTTCTTGGAGAACCTACAAACTTTATATATCTCCACAACCAGAATGGTCTAGCAGACTAATGAGATATTGCTTTTTTAAATTGCCCATTGTGACAAAATGTTACGGATAAAAACAGCACAAATGGCCTTTTTTCCCCTACTCATTCTCCATATTTTTACAGTTAGTTTCTTTAGGAAAACATTGTAGGATCTACACATATCCCTCTTGCTGAATTCAAAATGAGGCCTATTTTTCAGAAATCTATAGCTTCCATGGATTACCCATGGGTTTTACCCTCGTTTTTACCACAAACTGAAAGTAGGTAGCAAGCACCAAAAAGTTGAAAAATGGGCTACATTTTTGAAAAATGCCTGAACTGTGTAAGAAAATCAGATTTGTTTAATTCAGCTCTGCATGTTCCAGAAAGATGGTGCTTTTAGCACAACAAACCGTTCATTGACACCCTTTTTAGTAGAAAATAAATACTTTGATCCAGAGCACTTTTTCCCAATTTTCCTGCAAAAACTCAAAATTTAGCTATAATTTGCGTATTTTCGCAGCCCCCTCCAGAGGAATATAAAAACCTAGGGTTCCTTTAGAATCCCTAGGATGTTGGAAAACAAGGACACAAATACAGCGTGAATACTTTAAGTGAAAAAAAAGTTATGGAAGTCTAACTTTGAACCACCCCATATAGTAAGAGCTCTGGGGAGGGGAAAGGCCCAGCAGTTAAGGGGTTACACGCTGGCTGGCTGAATGTATGGAGACCCACTGTATCTGATTTTGTACAAGTATTGTGTGGGAGGGACCTGTATGTTTGTCTGTGTGCCTCGAAAACTAAATATCGATTGGTTTGTGGGCTAATATGCTTGTGTGTTTGACGGTCTGTGCAATATGCAGGTATGGCTGGTGAGATTTCTGCATGGATGCCTGTACGCCTGTGTTTCATTGGCACCTTTATGTCTGTTGATCTGTTGCTCTGCTGGCTGTATGTCAATGGGTCTGTGAGTATAGCTGCATGCACGTGTGTGTTCGGGTGTCTCCAGATGATTCAGTTGTGGGTGCATGGATGAATGCAGGTTATGTGCATGGTTGACTCTATGTCAATGTCTGCAAGCAGTGTATGTCTCTCTGTGCTAGCACTTTACAATGCCAAGCCTATTGGCTTTACAAATATTTTTTCTAGAAACCTTGTGACGAGAAATAAGCAATACTTACAAGCAGCAATGGAGCATGTTGTCTCCCTTTCACTAAATCGTTTTGCTTTCCGGACTCTGATCAATGAAATTAAGTTTATTCGTGTTTCTTTAATCTTATTTTAGCTGTACCTCTGCTAGAACGACGCTGCTTCTTAATCATTTTTAAAATACAGAGGATTTCTTCCTAAAGCAAACAATATTAGACTCAATAATAAATTAATCTCCATGTTCAGTAAACTGTTCTTTGTGGAGACGGCAGTTAATCATCGTTTACCAAATGGAAAGTTACTGCAAGCAAATAGAAATATGTACTCAAAAACAAACAACTGTGCTCAAAAAGGTCACACTTTAGCTGAAACTGAAATCTCTCAAAAATGCAGTTTCTTAAGGTTTTAACTTAAATGATGGAGGAACAATTGTGTGAAACACTTTAATGTTCCTCTCAACCGAAATCTTTAGTAAAAGGCGAACGATTTATTTGGTTTGAAGAGAAACCAGAGTATTGGAGGAAACACATTTTTACACATCTTCAGCTGTAATTATTCTCTTGATCACATTGCCAAAGTTTTATTTCTCCACCACAATAAATATTGTTATCTTTTCTATTTGTTTTGTTTTAGGTCTGGCTCTAGGCAATTTAACTGTAGACTGAGCCAGTGGCGGCTGCTATGGAATGGGGAGGGTTGGAGTGGGTGAAAGATTTAAAAAAAAAACACTCACCTGATTAAGGCCACAGGTTTTCCTCTGTCCTCTTCTCTTCCTGGCTCCAGGCAGCACACAGGCTCCCCTAACTCAATCCCAACGCTACTGTCACCAGTATGATAACAGTGTTGTGATTGGTCTGAGCAGACTGTTTGGCTGCTCAGACAGTGCCAGAGAGCCTTGAGGCTTTTCTCCACCAGGCTGTGAAATACAGCTAGGTAGAGAAATGCGCATGACTGGCCTTCATAGGTCGGCTGACCAAACTGTCTTGTGCACTTATGGTGCACAAACCACTCCTCTTCCCTGTGACCCCAGCTCCGCCCTCACATAACCCCATTGCCAGTACAAAAAATAAAATGACAATAGCGTTATTATTATTTTATTTTCCTTTTTCCACTGCTCTGAGAGAAGTGGGGTGATGTTCCTCAGCCTTAGCGGAGGAGCAGTCACTGGACAGAGCTTGTGACATGTACTTCATTCTATCCCTTCCTGCCGTTCTCGGCCCCTTTGATCCCCACTCATTGATTGTCCTACAGTTCCCTTACCTTAGGTCACTGGGTACACCATGTTCGCCAATCGTTCAGCCAAGCAAACTAATATTTATAGTGTATACCCTCCCTGGAAGAGCAGGGATGTGGTACCACAAAATGTTACAATGTAGTGTTTTGTAATCAACAACCATTGATAAATCGCATAATGACACCCTGATGCACCCCTGAAATTAGCATGTGTGCGCATATGGTGCACATACATGCCCTAAGGGCATGTATGTGCGCCACATGGCACTTTGAAAAATGCCAAAAAGTGCATTTTTCAAAGAAATCGCAAATTACCACCAACTTGAAGTTGGTGGTAATTTGCGATTTCTTAAAGAGAAATCGCACAACTTGGGTGTGTGTTACATAGCATTTAAGGAATCGCAATTTGCGATTCCTTAAATGCTTACGCAAAATTAAGAAATCACAAAATTAGCGATTCCTTAATAATGCGATGCTAAAATGGCTCACACATCTCATTTTGCGATTTTGTATTTGCAAATGCTGTTTTTTTGCGAAACGCAGCATTTGCGAATACAAAATCGTTTGATACATATGCCCCTAGGTGACGTGGCTGGCTAGTAGGCACATTTTTTTGCCTTTCGAAAAAAAAACGAAAAGTGATGTCTATCATAATGATGATTTTTTCCTGCTTAGGACCGCCATTTGGTTCTGAATTATCCATACATTGATGCCAACCGGCATTCTACCACTGGGAAAACCGTGGTTTCCTCCCTTCTATAAGAGTAGGGAAAACTGCATGGTGGATGATCGGGATATCCACCAAAGTTTGATACTTCCTGCTGCCACCCTCCTTTAAATTCCTCTTTAAGGGGTTATTAATTTAGAGTTCCAATGTCAGTCAGTCTTGGGGCACCCCACAATTTCATGTTATGCCAGTCTGTTTTTAAGTGAATCGATGCAGGGATATACATCACTTTCAGCCGTGCAAAAACCTTAATAAATAATCCTCTATAAATAAAAAAGCCCCCCAATGCTACAATAACAGTGTTTTTACCTGGCCTGCTGAACTAACATTTATTAACTGGTACAACATTTCTGGACACCCTTCAACTGCAAGCCATCCGAGATCAGAAGTCCACTCTACCAACAACCATTATCTGCACAAGTTGAATGGCTCGTGCCATTGAAGGAAAGGGTGCATGGTTCCATATGACAGCTGGCTCCACAAGTCAGGGTTCAAATCACCTCATCATCTCCAAACTCCTGGTATTCTTCAACACAGGGGCCCAACGCACATCAAAGATTTCTGCATCTACAACGCTGAATAGGTCTACAAATAAATCCTTAATGATGTGAAGATGATTGTGAGTCATCAGGCGGATGCCACCAATTATTCCAAACAGAACAGATATAAACCCTCTGCTGAAGCATATTCCAACTTAGCAAGCTCTGCGTTGCCATGGAGATCCTTCTCACTCTAAAGCTCATGCAAGGTTCTCTAGATGTGGATTTAATGGCGACGTGGAAAGTACAAATTGAAAGCAGCCTCACGGGACATTTATTCCACAGTTCCTACAATTAAGGGCACCTAACGATCTTTTTGGGACACAGAAATGGACTAACAGCCTTATCACACCATTTGATTACATGTAGGTTCAGTAAAAATGAATGCGAAATGAATCTTTTTTTCACATTTTGTAGCCGTTTATAAACTTGTGAAAGTGCCTAACTGAGAATACATCAAGATAAGTTTTTCTTGCTGATGCTGAGGACGTTAGTGCACAGGTTCAGGCTCAAGGATCAGGTCAAGATGTTTTACTCTTGACTGAGAAGGAACTTTAACACTTCTCGAAAGCAATCTCTTCCAGAAGGAGGGCCACGTGGTGGGAACACTGCTGTATCCGTGTGGGGTGTGTGGGAGGGGCTAGAAGGAACACAAGCTGGTAGCATTGGCAGTCTTAGGTCCCCACCCGGTTTTTCACACTATTGCTGCAAGTGTACTGGGAGGCACACATTGGTTCATTGGACATGATACCAGTGTCAGCCCCAATGGAAAGGGGATATTCTGTGGCAAAAGTTGAATACACTAGTTACGATGGAGGCCTTAGTCGCATCGCTGGAGAAATACCCAGTCAGGGAGGTGGCAGCATTGAGAGATGGTCTTGTGGTGGGATTCTGCATTCCATATACAGGACCACATAAAAAATGCTGAGCTGACATTTGAAGTCCTTGAAAAAGTTATGCATACAAAATTGATGAAGGAGGTCAAACCTGTCAGGATAGCAGGTCCCTTTCAAGGTCTTACTTTTCTGACCTTAGCGCATATTTATGAGAACGTGGCACTGTACAGTAAATCACCTTGTTGTGCTGTGGCACAGAAAAATGGCAATAATGTGCCTTATTTAAAAGAATATAACGCATTCCTGTCCTTTTCCCTGTGCTGGTGCCATTTTCGCTGCCTAGCGCCAATGCAGGCACCCTTGCACAAGGGTTGCTGTGTTGCCTGCAGGATTGTTTTGTGCAGGTAGGGGCAACTTCCTTCACAAAAACAATCCCAAGAATCACATTTCTATTTCTTGTGTGCTGCAGAAGAAATAACGAGGAGAAATAAAGATATTTCTTCTCATTATGCCTCACTTGAGGAGGTGTATCATTATGGTGCATTTTCTGGTTTACCAGTTCTAGTAAATCTGGGAATGTGCCAAAAACTATGGGAGTTGTATGGGAACAGCCTACTTGGTGCAGAGTAAGGGAACACAGAGATTTGCGCTGTGATGCTTTACTCCAGATTTATGAAGGCACTTGTGTGGCTTCCTAAATCTCATTTTTCAGTGGTGTTGCTCTGCAAGAGTGACACAACGGGGTTCATAAATGGCCATTAATGACTTTCCCATTGGGGATTCTGCTGAAGAAAATGTCCGATGAGTAGAGTCTGATACATTGCCTGTTTTGGCTGGAGGGTGAATCATTCAATATTTATATTGCTAGATAAGAATAATCACAGAGTTATACCGGAATTGACGAACAAGAGGAATTATTACAAAGCTGTGAAAAGGGGCTAAAAATCTTCAAGACTGAAATCCTGGGTGGCTTGGAGCGTCAAGATGGCGGTCGCACTCTAAGAGTGCTCCAGCCCCCTTCGTCATCCACTTCAAGATCCACTGCCATCAACGCCTTATCTACATCTGGGCGAAGAGATCTCCCTTCCCCATGATGGAGACGCAGCCCTTAGAGGTCTGACGAGCTGCCTGAATCTGCCCAGGAGCCATCACGTCACTAGCGGCCCACAGCGTGGCGATCAAGATGGCAGACCAAGCTGCGAAGAGGCCCGGGAGTGCCTGCTGAGGTTTACCAGAGTCCCTGGGGGAAGAGACTTGCCCCAGAAGCTCCCAACACTGGCTGGCTGTGCTCCCAACCCCTGGCGAGTGCCTGAGGGGACCTGATGCAGCACAACTGGTGCACCGGCCTGAACTCGGCCTTCTTCCCGGCCCCTCCCCGGGCTGCCACAGTGAAACGAGCCCACATGAGCCGTGCGTCCTGCCAAAGGTGCGGAGGCATCGCTGGCAGCATTCGGTGACTGCGTGGGTGCAACACCTGTCTGACCCCTGGGATGCCCCACCTGCGCTGAAGACTCCGGACTGGGACGGCGAGGGATTTGGCGTCTGGGACGAGCGGCACTAAGAGCTGCGGAGAACTGATGGGCCCCCCGATCAGGTGGTGAGTGCCCCCCATCTAAGCTGTGTGACTGGCCCAAAGTCCCGACAGATCATCGGACCCCCAGGGGGGGCTGGATCGAGGAGGCTACACCCGGGAGGCCTGACTCGCCCCTGATACTTGGAGGCATGGGGTGGCAGCCCAGGAGTGACCGCCTCGGGTCTGTCCTGCTGTCTCTGACCATCCTTGAGCCTAGCAGCGGGTGCTCCCTGTCAGCAGGTCCGATGGAGGGCCCACCTTGGCTGCGTTGTCTTGTGTGCAGGGGCGGAGGCCGCTTGGCCAATGCTGCCGTGAAGCTCTCATGACTTGGGCCCTGTCTCTCTGCGGCGATACCTGCACGCCTCCCGGGGGGCCACTGGGCGCTTAATGCGGTGCCTGCAGGGCTCGCCTGGAGTTCTGCCCCTCCTGCACCGGTTGTAGTGGTAGCTGGGGCCTGCCGCCTGGGTCTGGGAAAGCAGCGCATTGTGCCCCCAGGACCAGGATCAACGATCTGCACTGGAGTCCACAGATCCTTCCCCCCCTCATCACTGGCCTGATCTTACTGCTGGTGGGCGCAGCGCGGTGGGTATGACCGCGGCCCACAGCTTGGTATCTTGGTTCGGCAGGGCTCCGTCTTCCCCCACTTTGCTCTGGGAACAGCCACCCGCCCCTGGGAGGTCCGCACCTGCAACTGAATCCATGCCTGTGACCCCCCCCTTTTGTACCGCTTTGTTCGCCATAAGTTGGCAGGGTATGCTCAGACGTGAGTCCCTTGCTCACTTTGCCACTGGATTCAAGCAAGCCTGGCTGAAGACGGCTGAAATGCCAGAAACCGGTCCTAGGAAGCTTGTTTCCGGTCCAGGGAAGGCATGGCTTGGCAGTTCGGGCTGGACTGTTCCCATGAGGCACAGGGTCAGACTGATTTGCATATGGCCATGTCTGAACTGGGGTGGCAGAGTGGGCTAAAGAACGGTGGTGGATCAAACCCAGATCTGTTGACTGGGTGTGAGTGTTTGATTGGTTCTGATGCTCCGTCCATCACCACCCCCTTTTGTACCGCTTTGTTCGCCATAAGTTGGCAGGGTATGCTCAGACGTGAGTCCCTTGCTCACTTTGCCACTGGATTCAAGCAAGCCTGGCTGAAGACGGCTGAAATGCCAGAAACCGGTCCTAGGAAGCTTGTTTCCGGTCCAGGGAAGGCATGGCTTGGCAGTTCGGGCTGGACTGTTCCCATGAGGCACAGGGTCAGACTGATTTGCATATGGCCATGTCTGAACTGGGGTGGCAGAGTGGGCTAAAGAACGGTGGTGGATCAAACCCAGATCTGTTGACTGGGTGTGAGTGTTTGATTGGTTCTGATGCTCCGTCCATCACCACCCCCTTTTGTACCGCTTTGTTCGCCATAAGTTGGCAGGGTATGCTCAGACGTGAGTCCCTTGCTCACTTTGCCACTGGATTCAAGCAAGCCTGGCTGAAGACGGCTGAAATGCCAGAAACCGGTCCTAGGAAGCTTGTTTCCGGTCCAGGGAAGGCATGGCTTGGCAGTTCGGGCTGGACTGTTCCCATGAGGCACAGGGTCAGACTGATTTGCATATGGCCATGTCTGAACTGGGGTGGCAGAGTGGGCTAAAGAACGGTGGTGGATCAAACCCAGATCTGTTGACTGGGTGTGAGTGTTTGATTGGTTCTGATGCTCCGTCCATCACCACCCCCTTTTGTACCGCTTTGTTCGCCATAAGTTGGCAGGGTATGCTCAGACGTGAGTCCCTTGCTCACTTTGCCACTGGATTCAAGCAAGCCTGGCTGAAGACGGCTGAAATGCCAGAAACCGGTCCTAGGAAGCTTGTTTCCGGTCCAGGGAAGGCATGGCTTGGCAGTTCGGGCTGGACTGTTCCCATGAGGCACAGGGTCAGACTGATTTGCATATGGCCATGTCTGAACTGGGGTGGCAGAGTGGGCTAAAGAACGGTGGTGGATCAAACCCAGATCTGTTGACTGGGTGTGAGTGTTTGATTGGTTCTGATGCTCCGTCCATCACCACCCCCTTTTGTACCGCTTTGTTCGCCATAAGTTGGCAGGGTATGCTCAGACGTGAGTCCCTTGCTCACTTTGCCACTGGATTCAAGCAAGCCTGGCTGAAGACGGCTGAAATGCCAGAAACCGGTCCTAGGAAGCTTGTTTCCGGTCCAGGGAAGGCATGGCTTGGCAGTTCGGGCTGGACTGTTCCCATGAGGCACAGGGTCAGACTGATTTGCATATGGCCATGTCTGAACTGGGGTGGCAGAGTGGGCTAAAGAACGGTGGTGGATCAAACCCAGATCTGTTGACTGGGTGTGAGTGTTTGATTGGTTCTGATGCTCCGTCCATCACCACCCCCTTTTGTACCGCTTTGTTCGCCATAAGTTGGCAGGGTATGCTCAGACGTGAGTCCCTTGCTCACTTTGCCACTGGATTCAAGCAAGCCTGGCTGAAGACGGCTGAAATGCCAGAAACCGGTCCTAGGAAGCTTGTTTCCGGTCCAGGGAAGGCATGGCTTGGCAGTTCGGGCTGGACTGTTCCCATGAGGCACAGGGTCAGACTGATTTGCATATGGCCATGTCTGAACTGGGGTGGCAGAGTGGGCTAAAGAACGGTGGTGGATCAAACCCAGATCTGTTGACTGGGTGTGAGTGTTTGATTGGTTCTGATGCTCCGTCCATCACCACCCCCCTTTTGTACCGCTGTGACCCCTGGGAAGGCACACACTTTGGGGCCCGGCCCTCCAACACCTACCTATCTTTACGACCCGAGGCCAGAAGCGCTCCACCTTGCCGCATTATAGAAGCCTGAAGAGTCTGCAACCCTGCCTGCGAGGATCTGCTCTAGAAACACTCTGACTTCGGCTCCCTGTTGGAACTTTCCCCAGAACCAGCCATGGAAAATGAGTGGGGACCTAAACCCTCTACCACCCACATGCAGATGAAAATAGCTCAATACACTACGGCTGAACAGGAAGCCCCGGGACAGGATGGGAGTGGCCCTTCTCTCCAGGGTAAAGACTTGGCCGCAATCTGGCAAGAGATTAGCGTTTCCCAGGCCTCGTGGAGGGGAAGACCGGAGAGGTCCAAGTTGATATGTCCCTTATCCGGCAGGACTTGCACAGCACCACGGCCCGCTTCTCAGAGGCTGAATCTCACCTCTCCACGGTGGAGGACGACATCCACCAATTGAAGGAGCAAATGACCCGCCTGCAATCCCACACCAAGGAGTTACACAGAAGTGTGGAGGATGCTGAAAACCACTCACGCCACAATAATCTCTGCCTTGTGGGATTTCTGGAGGGAATCAAGAAGGGGCAGATGACCACCTTCATTGAAACATGGCTTTCCTCCTGGATGCCCAAGGTAACACTCTCAACCTGGTTCGTGGTGGAGAAAGCCCATCGGTCCCTGGCACCTGAACCGCCACCCAGAGCCCTGCACTGCCCCATAATAGCTTGGATCCTGAACTTTAAAGACCAGGATGCGATTCTGGGTGAGGCACAGACCCAGGGCACCCTCAAATTCCAGAACCATACCATCATAGTGTTTACAGACCACACCAAAGAGGTGCAAAACCAACAACGCTCCTACGTAGAGGTCAAAAAGAAAATGAGAGCTCTCTGCCTTCAGTATAGACTCCTTTTCCCGGCCCGCCTCCGCATCATCTTTCAGGGCAAAACACAGTTCTTTGACTCGCCACAGGCGGCCTGAACTTGACTGATGGTTGGGTCCGTTTTCCCGCTGTTGTTATTGTTTTATCATGTTGTTATGCTAGCATTCTTATGGTACACTACGATAGTCCCACGTACTGTTTGTGACCCGCAGTCACATTTGCTGTCTTACACTCAGACCAGACACCAGTATTCCCGCAGCCAACCAGGGTCTTGCAGACCTCCAATCCTACTTGCACCCACCATGACAGGCATGACCAGTAACGGACTTTCCCTCCGTGTACTATCTTAGAACATCAATGGGCTCCTCGATAGGGTCAAACAAATGGCTATCCTACACTTTGCCCAGCGCCAGGCATCTGACATCCTCCTACTCCAAGAGAGCCATCTCATGGGAAACCACTGCCCCTTCCAAGCAAAGGGAAGATCCTACATAGACTAGCTACATATTCCAAGCCAAACCGTATAATTCCAGAGATTAAAGACACGGACGGCTTTGCCCATCGTTTCCCCTTAGCAATGGCCCAGACCTCTGGCTCATATTATGTTATGTTATGTTAGCAATTTCTTATATAGTGCACGTACACCAGAAGGTTTCATGGTGCTAGCTCAAGAGTGTGCCGGGACCAAAGGGGAGTTAAGTGTGGGCCTGCGTGAACAACCATGTTTTGAGCATTTTCCTGAAGCTCAGCAGATTAGTACATGATCCAATCTCAAGTGGAAAAGAATTCCATAGTCTGGGAGCCAAGGCAGCGAACGTGCAACCTCCCTGACGTTTTAGCTTGAAGGTTGAAGTGATCAGAAGTTGAAGGTGGGCGGAACGAAGGTTGCGGGAAGGAGTGTATCTGGGTAGGAGATGCTTAATAAATTTGGGGCTCCGACTGTGAAGGGACTTGAAGATGATGCAGCCAGTCTTAAAGGCCGTGTGTTGGGGAATTGGGAGACAGTGAAGTTTTTTTAAAAGGGGTCTGGCCGATTGCCATCTTGGTTGCTGATGAATTAGTCTTGCCGCTTGGTTCTGGACCTGCTGGAGACGTTTAGTTAGGAAGAGTGGCATGCCGAGGTATATTGAGTTGGCATAATCCAGGTGTGATAGTACCAAGGCAATCACAACCTGGATCAGTGCTGAATGAGTGAGCAGGCGTCTGATCTTCCTGATCTTATGCAACTGGTAGAAGCAGGTAGAGACGACTGTGCCCACTTGAGTTTTTAATGATAGATCGTTGTTGATGGTCACCCCTAGGCTTTTGACAGAAGTGGATGGTTCTGGGGGGGAGCCAAGTTCCACTGGCCAGTAATGGGGGCCCAGAATTTCTGACTGTTCCCAGACAAGACTAATTCAGTCTTGTCTGGATTCAGTTTTAAGTGGTTTTGGTCCATCCAATTATGTATGTGGAGCATAGTAGCTTGAAATTCCAGGACTGATTTGGGGGAATTGTCTATCGTAAACATTAACTGTAAATCATCTGCATAGTTGAAAGTGATGGTCTTCCGTTCCTTCAGGGACTGGATCAAGGGGAGAAGATACAGATTGAACAAATGGGGAGAGAGTGAAGATCCCTGTGGGACCCCACACGTGGTATATAGTAGGCCTGGGCTGAATTTCCGTTCCGCTCGCGGAAATTGCGATAATTTGACATTTTCGCGTTCCGCGGAGAGCGCGAAAATGTCAAAATTTCCGCATTCCGCAGCTTAGCAATAATTTGGTTCATGCTCACGCTGTAAAATAATACATTCTCGCGCACGCGCGGTTGCCTTACCTGAATCCCCGCGTTCGCCGACTAGTTTTCCCGATCCGGTCGCGTTCTCCACGAGATGTTGGATTGTTGGTAGCCATTTGCGCATTCTCGCGACAGTTCGCGCCCGCAGTAACGTCATGCGTCGTGCGATCACGTCTTTCTTCTCGCGATCATGCACCGCGCGAAGAGTGAAAACAAGATGGCCGCGCCTGCAAGCAACCGCATGGGTAAGTTGGCGAGCCGCGAACACGCAGAAAATACCGCGAACGGGCGGGAAAAAAACTTCCGAATCTTCACGATATTTCCGCGTGTTTGCGGAGATTTTGAACATTTTCGCGATAATTTGCGAAAGTCGCTTTCGCAAATTCCGCCCACCCCTAGTATATAGCTTGGGTGCAGTGAATGGGGTTAATTGGGTGCGGCCCTTGAGAAAGGAGCCTATCCAGCTAAGGGCTGAGCCCTGGATGCCGGCCTGTTTGACACGGTCCATTAAGATGACATGGTCAACCGTGTCAAATGCGGCTGAAAGGTCTAAAAGCACCAAGGCCAGAGGGATTCCTTTATCGGCTGTGTCTCGTAGGGTATCCAGTACGGCTAGGATCACTGACTCTGTAGAGTGAGCAGGGCGGAATCCAGCCTGATGAGGATATAAGTATTCAGACTGTTCCATAAAATTGGACAGGCACTTTGCCACATGGGCTTCAAGAATCTTGGCCAAATAGGGGAGCAGGCAAATGGGCCTGTAGTTGGATAGGTTCTGTGGGTCAGCTCCAGGTTTTTTTAGGAGTGGGACCACTACTGCACCCTTGAATGCTTTGGGGACCTTGCCCTGCGAAAGTGATTCATTTCAAAGGGTCATGGCTGAGTGGGGTTGGGCAGAAAAAGTGTCTTTTAGAATGTGAGGTGGACAACAGTCGCTGGGGGAGCCAGATTTGACCCTGGACAGCAAGTCACGGAAGGACTCGATATTGATGATGGGGAAGTTGTCTAATGTGGACGAATTTGGTATCATGGAGGGGGAGCCTCCTTGGGGCTGGAGATAGGGATGCTGGCTTTGATATTGGAGATTTTTTCCACAAAATAGTTATTTAGAGAATCACACCAATCTTGGGTAGGTGTGGGTTTAAGTGGAACTCTCTCAGCATTGGATAGTTCGTTAACGATGGCGAAGATATCCTTCAATCTATTGTTAGAGTTTACAATTCTTGCAGAGAAATGGGTGGCCTTAGATAACATGATTGCTTTTTTATATTCTTTGCGGGCATTCAGGTAGTGCTGTTTACCTTCTGGAGTGTAGGTAAGTCTCCATTTCCTTTCTTTTTGGCGCAGAACCAATTTTTGAGCTCTTAACTCAGTAGAGAACCATTTCTGAGCATCAGAACGGTGAGCTCGACTGAGTTTTTGTAGCGGGGCGTGTTTGTTGCTGGCCGCTAGTAGCCAGCCTGAGATGTTAGCTTCGAGGAGATCCATATCAGGATGGACGACAGGGGTAGAGCTGGTCAGGCTGTCCTGGAATTCCTGAATATTTAGGGCACTCCATTTCCTAATCATGCTGCCTCCATTAACCGTGGGGGTATTACTGCTAAGAGGGATTGTTGTCGTGAATGTTATAAGATGATGGTCGGACCAAATACATGGGCGAATGATGGGAGTGGACACCATGAGGTTAATGGACCAGACCTGGTCCAGTATGTGGCCTTTAATGTGTGTAGCTGAGGATATATGGTGGATAAAGTTGAGATTAGTTAGTAATTCGGTTTGTTCGTTTGAATGGGGCCCACCGAGTGCGTCATTACACCAGTAGTTTAAATCACCTATTAGCAACATTTTGGCATAGTCCGTGGCAAGATTAGCCAATTGTTCGCTCAAAGCGAAAGGGAATAGAGGCATGTATTGCAGTATCCTGTATATCAGGACGCAAATGAGTGGCCCAGAACTAGTGTCGAACTTGAGGACCATATTATCTGCTGCAGGGAGACTTAAGGAGGACATAGATGTGAATTTATGTTTTTTATGGATGATTGCGGCTACTCCACCACCTATTTTCCCTGGTTGGCAGTTTGCATGGAGGATATAGTAGTCTGTGGGTAGAGCAGCCAGTATATCAGGAGTGGATTCAGAGTTTAGCCATGTCTCTGTGACGAAATAAATGTCATGTTTGTCAAATAATAGGAGTAGGAAGATATCTAGCTGATGCTTAACTAGGGAGCGTGTATTGAGATAATGAATATGTAGTGCATTCTGTTTTGCTTGGCCAGGAGGCAGTGCCCGGTGCTGGTGGAATTGATGGGGTTAGAGATCTCTTGAAAGGAGTCCCGTTCTTTGAGGATGCCAGTATAGTTAAGGCATGCGTGAGTGACAGGACAGAGAGAGAACCCCACCTGATGGAATTTCCTGAGTTCCTCAGATGAGTAAGTGAGGATTTGGGCTTGGCTTATGGCCCCTGGACCCTTCAGGGCGCAGATGGGCTTGCCTTTGGCATGCCCGCTGGGCGCGTCTGCAGCGCTCCCGTGCTGCGCGAGACATAAGTAGTGGTTCTCCGCCTCTAACTCCTCCCCCGCCCGGCGTGATTGGCTAGGGCCGAGGGGTGTGCCGAGAAGAGCGCAAGGGAGCAAGCACGGCAAGGTAGCTAAGGTATTGTTAGTCGTAATCACTAAAATACACAGAACAATTCCATTCCATCACAATTTTAAAAGTATTTTAAAAAAGATCTGAGTGCAAGCAGCAGCAATCCGCCAGGGAGTGGCACGGTATCTAGCGTGCCCGCTCCCGCGCTACATGGGACTGAAGTAGTCGTTCCCCGCCTATAACTCCTCCCCCGTCTGGCGTCATTGGCTAGGGCCGAGGGGTGTGCTGAGTAGAACGCGAGGGAGCCAGGGCGGCAAGGTAGCTAAGGTATTGTTAGCCATAATCACTAAAATACACAGTCAAATTCAATTCCAACACAATTTTTAAAGTATTTTTTAAAAGATCTGAGTGCAAGCAGCAGCAGTCTGCCAGGTAGCGGCACGGTATCTAGAGTGAGCTATACTCTGCGCACCGTCCTGAAACCTCCCTCCCAGACCTGCTCAACTCAGGTCGCCTTCACCTCCCTTGCCTCAGCGCAGCTGAATCTGCCGATCTGGACCTCCCCATTACCCCTGAGGAGATCAACGATGCCATAGCACGCACCTCACTGGATAAAACCCCAGGTCCAACGGTCTCCCGCAGGAGTACTACGCTGCTTACCGAGAGACGCTTGTCCCATACCTCATTGATCTATTTGCGGAGGCCCTCAAAAAGGGCTCCTTCCCTCCTGAAACTGATGTCGCCACCATTGTTGTTCTCCAAACACAACCGCCTTTGTCCAAATGTGCTGACTACCGTCCAATCTCACTCATAAATACAGAGGTTAAAATATTCTCTGCAGTCCTCACCCAATGGTTGAGGCCCTACCTCAACAACTTGATCCATCCCGACCAATGAGGGTTCATGCCACTGCCGGGCACTGTCTCCTGCGTCTCCACCTGGCCCTGGCAAACCGCCAGTTACTGACTCCCTACCTGGCATTACTTCTCATTGACTTCGAGAAGGCCTTCGACTCTGTGGATTGGCGGTACCTGGATGGCGTGCTGGCCGAGATGTGTTTTGGTCTATGCTTTTGCAACCTGGTGAAGGTCCTTTACTCTCATCCTCAAGTGCAAGTACTTGTCATTGGGGTACTATCGGAGGCACTTCCTATTAGAAGAGGAATGAGGCAGGGATGCCCCCTCTCAACTCTTCTTTTCACTTTAGCGATGGAACCTCTAGCAAGCCTCATACAGTCGGATGACCAAATTCGGGGTTGGAAGTGGCCCAACTCGGGAGAAGACAAAATTGCCTTGTATGCAGACAACGTCTTACTCTTCCTTGCGGAGCTGGCCCAACCTGGTCCCGACTGTCTCCGGGCGATGCACACCTTTGGGCGGGCCTCAGGGCTGGGACTCAACCCCAACAAATCAGTCCTGGTCCCTCTACATATAACTAGAGACTGCTTCGACTGGCAGTCCACAATACCCATCAGGTGACAGTCCTTTAAATACTTGGGGATCTGGGTCACATTGCTCCCTGATCGCGCTTGGTCCCTCAACATTACCGCACTAGTGAAGAGAACTAAGGAGGACCTCCGCAAATGGCAGACGCTACCACTGAATCCTCTGGGGAAGGTCACACTGTTTAAAATGATGATCCTTCCTAGATCCCTCTACGTCATTCAAAACACCCCCTTTTACTTCCCACAGGCCTGGTTCAGGTAATTAGATAGCCTCACCACTAAATTCCTCTGGGGCGGTCGGAGACCCCGTATAGCAGTGGCCTGCTGCCAAATCCCGCCCTCTGATGGAGGCATGGGAATGACTCATTTATACTTATACTACCTGGCGACCCGCCTACTCACATTGCATGACTGGTTTAACAGGGGTGGTCCGACCCGGCATACAGACTCGAGCTGAGTGAGTTGGGTCTATCTAACATCCAAACAATGATGTATGGGGCCCCCTACCCAGAACTCTACCTGTGGTGACTCAGGCTGGGATGTATGACGTTACAACGCACACTTTTACAACGCATGCACTTACAACGCATTTTTTACAACGCATAATCCATTACAACGCGTGACATTACAACGCATGACACTACAACGCATTTTGAAAAACTACCTTTACAACGCATTTCCATTACAACGCATACTACCTTTACAACGCATACCATTACAACGCATAATATTAAATTGCATTTAAGGTAAGTATTAGATAGTATAGGGGTAAAAGTTACTTTTCTAACTCCAGGGGGTGCAACAGTAGGGTAAGTGTTGGATAGTATAGGGGTAAAAATTACTATTCTAACTCCAGGGGGTGCAACAGTAGGGTAAGTGTTGGATAGTATAGGGGTAAAAATTACTATTCTAACTCCAGGGGGTGCAACAGTAGGGTAAGTGTTGGATAGTATAGGGGTACAAATTACGATTCTAACTCCAGGGGGTGCAACAGTACGGTAAGTGTTGGATAGTATAGGGGTAAAAATTACTATTCTAACTCCAGGGGGTGCAACAGTAGGGTAAGTGTTGGATAGAATAGGGGTAAAAATTACTATTCTAACTCCAGGGGGTGCAACAGTAGGGTAAGTGTTGGATAGTATAGGGGTAAAAATTACTATTCTAACTCCAGGGGGTGCAACAGTAGGGTAAGTGTTGGATAGTATAGGGGTAAAAATAACTATTCTAACTCCAGGGGGTGCAACAGTAGGGTAAGTGTTGGATAGTATAGGGGTAAAAATTACTATTCTAACTCCAGGGGGTGCAACAGTAGGGTAAGTGTTGGATAGAATAGGGGTAAAAATTACTATTCTAACTCCAGGGGGTGCAACAGTAGGGTAAGTGTTGGATAGTATAGGGGTAAAAATTACTATTCTAACTCCAGGGGGTGCAACAGTAGGGTAAGTGTTGGATAGTGTAGTGTAATATTATGCGTTGTAATGGTATGCGTTGTAATGGTAGTATGCGTTGTAATGGAATGCGTTGTAAAGGTAGTTTTTAAAAATGCGTTGTAGTGTCATGCGTTGTAATGTCATGCGTTGTAATGGATTATGCGTTGTAAAAAATGCGTTGTAAAGGTAGTGCGTTGTAAAAGTTGCGTTGTAAAGGTTGTTCCCCCTCAGGCTGTTCTTCTGGTCTGGCAGGCATCCATGCGTCACACCCACTGGACAAATACATTGACTCAACACACACCACATTGGGATCCCGCAGCTTGGGGACGTGTGGACCGGTGAGCACATACACACCTTCCAAGATCTGCAAACCAGACACTCCCCACACCCATCACAATTCTACAGATATTTACAGCTGCGCCATGCACTCCGCTCACACATACCGGTGGCACAACGACACTGAAATACAGTCCTCCAGAGGCGCAAATCATGATGAGGAACATGGGAGGGTGGGAATTTCACGTATCTATCGTTCTCCAACCAACAACACCCCATCTACACTAGATCTGCTCAGAAGCCAATGGGAGGGCTGGGTGGGGCCACTTGGGGAGGAAGATTGGAGGGATGCGCTGATAGCATCACTGCCTTAGCTAGGCTCCATCTGATCCATCTGTACTATTTGCCCACAGCATATTTCACCCCCGCACACCTCCATAATGCTGGTTTGAGCCTAACTGCATCCTGCGCACACTGGGGCCAAGATCAGGCAGACTTCTTCCACATGGTCGAGACCCGTCCCCTCCTGGGGCGGTATTGGTAATGCATAGAACAAGAGCTCACAGAGGTCTTGGGTTCGGAGGTTCCACACAAGCCGCTAAACATGCTCCTGGGGATTACAGATGGCTTGGACGGGTCCAGGAACGACAAACTGTTCTTTAATACGGCTATGATCATAGCCAAAAGAGACATGGCTGCCAACTAAAAGCTTCCTAATCCACCTAGCATCGAGAAGTGGCGCAGGGGAGTGGACTGGTGTGCGGCACAAGAGAAACCCCTATACGAAGCTAGGGGGTGTCCGACTAAACATTGCAAGGTTTGGGGCAAATTGTTGGGTCAGATAGACTAGATAAGCTTTCCTCAATTGACTGCATGTATCACATGGGACCCCTTGGGGTCATGAGCTACCACGGTTTGGTATCCAAACAAATGTGGAACTTCTTATCGTTATGGAGATGTACTGTACTGCTGGTCTGTTTACTTTTGTCTAAAATCAATAAAGTTGTTTATTAAAAAAAAAGACTGAAATCCTGGCTACATCCCCCTCAGCATCCACAGCATCTGGTACAACTGACCCTACCATTCTGGGTCCATTTCCAAAATGGTGGGCCCTCCTCCCCTATAATGTGCTGGCACTTGGCACAATGGTGATAATTCTTGATTTGAAGGAGTAGCAGTGGCAAGACGGTGCCAACACCAATCTTAACATTGGTTCATGAATAATGGGCACATTTCATTGCACACTATGAACATCTGTCTCATGATAGTGTCCATTTAATTTCTGCCTTAATGCTGATCCTTGCATTATGGTGATAAAATATTGACATTACACTAGCAGTTTTTGGAATAATGTGGGCATCGATCACAAGATGGTGCTCATCCTTAGTACAGGGATTGCCCTGCTGTCATTGACACAATTCTTGTTATATTGTGGGGACCTATTTGATTGCACTTTTCATGTGAAGTGAAGTAAATATGTGGATGGTGGGTTGAAAACAAAGTTCAACTGGATGAGAATAGAGTTCAACTTTTGATGGGAAGTCATTCTCCCAAACTGAGAACACCTGTGACAAATGTTATTCATTCTTTCATCCATGCACCCGCCGTAAACTTGCCCATTCATACATTCTTACAATCATCCATTCAGACACTTGTTTTTCATTGTTCTCAGTTGCCCATTCATTCATGCATCCATTCTTTTGTGTGTTCATCATCAATAAATGCACTTAATCACTCATTCATCCAGCTTTGCACTCACTTTCCAGGTTGATTTGGCACAGTAAGACTGCACATACAGACACTTTAGTGGCAGGTCTGAGACATGTTTGCAGGGCTACTCGTGAGGGTGGCACAATTAGTGATGCAGGCCCGACTAGTAGCATTTTATTTACAGGCCCTGAGTTTATGGGATACCACTGTACAAGGGACTTACAGGTGAATTAACTATGCCAAACATAGAGAAACCAATTACCATAACATTTTAGAGAAGGCAAACTTGCACTTTAGCACTGGTCAGTAGTGGTAAAGAGCCCATAGTGCTATTAAATTGCTAAAATTAAATGCAGCATACAGGAGGTCAGAGGCAAAAAGACAGCGGAAACCAGGCCAAAAGATGCCAGGTCTAACACAACTGTTAAAGAGGACTTGGACAAGTTCTTCCCTCACTCATTTTTTACTAGGATCCTCCTTGCTGTATCATCAGATGTACCTAATCTCTACTGTGCTGTACAGTCATCATCATTGTCAGAACTAAGTGGTAGGAAGAAACCTTCTGTTCAGTCCAGACATTAAAAATGGTATGCCCCTTGAGTATCAAACCAACAGTATAAATGGAATCGAATATCGAGGACAAAATATAAAGAGAGTCCACAGGTAACAAATTCTGGATTTTCTATACCTAACTCCACATATATGTGTCTACTTATTACATATCTTCAAGGTATGTAGAGGTGGAGCTAGGAGTAGTACATCTTTACTTACCTATATGCACATATGTTTTGATATTTTGCTCTTCGATGTTCTGTTCTCTGTACTCTTATTCCACAATATTGTTGGTGTCGATTTTCAGTAGAACAATTGTTGGTCTTGGCTCTTTTTGAAGGATCATCCCAGAATATTTTGCCTTCCCCTGTATTTCTTCTGGCCTGTTTTTGCTGGTTTTATGACTCTGGGCACTTTACCACTGCTGATCAGTGCATGTGCTCTCTTATACATATGGTAAGATTGGTCTACACCTGTTTGGCATATTTAATTTCCCTGTAAGTCCCTTGTACAGTAGTATGCCATATACCCAGGGCCTGTAAATTAAATGCTACTAGTGGGCTTGCAGTGCTGCTTGCGCCACCCACAGAAGTAGCCTTCCAAACCCGTCTCAGGCATATGCCGCTGCAGGGTCTGCACGTGTAGTTTACTGCCTCAGTGATGTGGCATGTAAAGTGGTTGCCACATCTGCAGCTCCCCTTTTACTACATAGAAGTCACCCCTAAAGTAGGCCCCAGCTAGCCCTAAGGGCAGAGTGCTGTATAGGTAAAAAGTAGGACATGTGCCTTAACTTTGTGGCATGTCCTGGTAGTAACAAACAGCCTATTTGGTTTCTTACTGCTGTGAGGCTGCCCTCTCATAGATTTGCATTGGGGATTCCCTGATATGTGCTTGAGCGGTACTTTTTGACATGGGATGGTTAACGTGACCATGTTTGGTATGTTTAGAATAGTAGGGATAAATCCTGCTTACTGGTGAAAGTGGTTAGTCATTACTATTTTAGAAATGGCACTTTTAGAAGTGGGCATTTCTGTGTGATTATGAGTTGTTGTGCCCAGCCTGGATGTGTATTCACTGTCTGATTTTGACTGCCAGTAGAGAGGGGATGTGCATTCACTCTAGACAGTCACAAGGGGTATTGAGGTGTGTCCTGCATTTGACTAGATGACTCAGCGCTAAGCTGAATAGACCTTGGCTGCATTTAGAGTAGCGGCGGAGTTTCCCTTCCACCACCTGAAAAAGCCCGGTCTGCATTTAGAGTGGTGCGAGGAGTTGCGCCTGCACCTAAATAGGGCTGTGCCTACCTTCTACAAAGCTGTCTCTGCCCCCCTGTGGTGTGCCTGGGGCCAGGGCCTGGGATGCGAATGGGGGTGATGTGCACTTCTAAACAGTGTTTGAATTGCCCCCCCCCCACCCCCCAGAACAAAGAGTTTCTGGAATAAGTACAGGGGCTATGATGCCATGAATTTAAACACTGTGTGGGCCTGTAACAGATGCTGCTAGCTCTGCTTGAAACCAGAGGACTGCTGGACTGCCAGGTGGAACCGCCTTGGGACTTCATACCTCTGTCGACCTGCTGCCAGTTGGGCTGAAGAAAGGACTGCTAGTTTTCCCTGAGGACCCTTGTGCT
Source organism: Triturus cristatus (assembly GCF_964204655.1). Classification (NCBI taxonomy): domain Eukaryota; kingdom Metazoa; phylum Chordata; class Amphibia; order Caudata; family Salamandridae; genus Triturus; species Triturus cristatus. The sequence continues at coordinate 464,873,672 of NC_140594.1, forward strand.
GGCCTTCCTGTCTGCACCCTGCTGGGTGACCCCAGTGCTCTCCAAAGAGTGCTGTTATTCCCCCTTTTCCTAGTGAACTCAAGCACATGATGAGGGCTCTAACTTCCTTCCATTTTTGTGCCAGGAAGCACGTGGTGAGCACTGTGGCCTGCTCTCTGTCAGGAGAGCGCATGGAGGGCTGCTCTCTGCCTTTTATTGGACCTAACGCGAGGAGAGCTCTTTGGCCCTACTGAGATCGTCACAGCCACTGGCCAGATCGAGCACTCCTCTTCGATCTGCCTCCTCTGGGTATTCCAGAACATGAGACACTGACCGTTCTAGGAAGTGCGCCATGGTGTGGATGTGCCCTGATTGCCACCGCCTTGTGAGAACCCCCTTAGAGGGGCCGCCACATGCCGAGGGGACCTTGAAGCATGGCCTTAGTCAGAAGGGTTGCCTGGCAACCCCAAGCAGCAAGATACTCAGGACACGACCGTCTGGCCCTGCCCTCCTGAATTCTGTTGGAGGCTGAAAAGAGGGGACGCAGTGGACCCCGGTCACGAGGTTGCCAACTCAACCACATCACTGCCCAGGTTTATCCCCCAACCTCGCCCATTGTCGGATGGTGTCTCATGGGCTCAGGTGAACTGTGGGTCCCTCGGGGATAGGGGAGGAAGCAAGGGAGCGACCTGCTACTTGCTTACCAGTCTGATGTGTGCCTATGTCGCGCTATGGCCTGTCAGCAGAGCGGGGAGAAATCTTCAATTGTGGTCCCTCTCAGCCAATAAAGGCACTGCTTTGGTAATAACAGTGCACTGCGGGCAGCTGCTTTGTGATTTAAACACAAAGGGTGACCCAGCGAGGTTGCCCCACAGAGATAAGCATTGAGTGCACCCCCTGCATTGGTACCTGGATAGGGGGGCGCAGAGTGGCCGCACACTTGTCTCTACCATCCTGGTCCGGAGGGGCCATTATTGAAACTCTGCCTATGGTGAGTGCTGTCTCACCAACAAGTAAAATTACCGTATTCCCTGCTGTAGGTAGGCAGATGGCCCACGAGCCTACGTGGAGGTAACAGAGATACCAGATACCCATACTAGATGTTGATTATGTAATATATGGTGATATGCATATGTGGTCACCGCATTTATGGTCCTTGTGTGGTTTATGGTACATTCTGTTGCACCTCAGGCAACATATTATATTACATGTAATTTTGCCTTACAGTATCAGGATAATAATTACTTTAGCAGGAAGGTGCCTATATGTGCAGTGATGGTGGATTTATGATGTGTGCACAAGTATTTACTGTTGTTCACTGCTAGTTTTGTTATGACGATTGCCCGATTGCAAAACGATTGTGTAATCTATGTGATGTCATGACAAGTGCCTAGTGGCACGGTGATTTATATGATTGTGGTCTAATGTGTTTTATGAACAATACAAAGGATATTTTATATAACCTCATGTGGAGTCTCTTTTTGTGGTGTGCCTAGTGTGTCGCTGATGTGTGAGTGTGCTGCGCAAACACTTTACACATTGCCTCTGGGATAAGCCTGACTGCTCTGCCAAGCTACCAAGTGAAGGGACATCTTAGGTGTGTAACTCCTTTGCCCTGACTAGAGTGGTGGATTCTGCCTGGCATAGGTGCATACTCTAGCCAACCTGAAACTCAAGTTCTAACAACAATCTTTAAAAATATTCATTTATTTCATGCCATGTGCTCTGTCTGTGGCAAAGTTCCTCTGCTAGTTTCTACCCAGCATTAGCAGATCTTCAGAGAGAGTCCATTGCTCCTGGTAAATTCAAGGGCAATATCAAACTGTGAACTAGCAGTCGCAGGTGTAAGGAGTTATGCACTATTATGGCAATATATAATGATCCTGTAATGACTGGAAACAGATATAAGCTTGGTGAACTCTGTAGGTTCTGGTTTTAGACCTGTCGGGGTACATAACTCGCATTTATTTTCCCAAAATGAGGCTCCTTACGTTTACATCACAAAGGGAGATGATCTTTTTTTAAACTTCATGTACCCAGTAACATGATGATGACAATTCTGCCATTTTAAACGTAAGGGAAAGATGAATCATTTCAGAAATAGACCGCTAAGGACCAGAAATACTATGCCACAGCCACAGTGAACTTAGCAACCTACTGCATAGTATTTTTTTATTATTAAAAAAAAAAAATGGTTTTCAGTAGTACTGAGTGGAAATGTTCTCCAGACTGGACTAGCTACTTAACATTTCCTCCTTCAGTGGAGTACAATGTACACAGACAGACAAGTTGTCCTTAGTACCCAAAGGTATTAGAAATTAGCTCGACAATTTGCACGGCAAAGTTTCATGATGAATGTATCTGAGGAATCTCAGATATGACCTGTTAGTGAAAAATATACAGCTCGCTTCCCATATGTGATTGGAGGAGCAAAAGGGGGGGGGGCACTAATCTTAAATACAATGAAAGTGCGTAGGAGAGTACACAGCAAAAGAGAGGTAATAACATTGTCTGACATGATTGAAACCCTGATTAAAATGGAAGCTTTCCAGATTGGCATATACTGTCACATCCTAGACAACTCAAGCTTGGCAGTCTTTTCTCTATTTCCTCAGTGGACTACATCACTGCGAAAGAGCTCTACTCATAAAGGTATGTGCAAGCGCGTTTGCCTACAAGGGAACTGCTGCCCGAGGTGACATCGGCAATCGCTGTGGGATGACAGTCATGTAAAAGCCACTGTGAAAAATCTCAGGAGTATTACAAACGTTGGCACTTGATGGATGAGACATCCAACACATCGATATGAAAGGAAGGAGGTGGTTAAGTGGACAGGAGACCACAGTAGCTGCAAGCAAAGACAGGAGAGGGAGTTCACTTGTGGTGCATCACTATTAACCCTATGGAGGGGGAAGCGAAAGAAATAGAAGTAGTGAAAAATCAGCAGCAAGAGGATGCAGGCAGATGGGATCCAATGAATTTGCACAATTTCGATACACAAACCAAAACCTAGGAAGGCATATCCCATTGTAAATAAGGAGCTTTTGTTGACGGTGTCTGGTGCCACAGTTAGTATTCATTGTCTGTCTGGAGTCCATATCCTAATCTGATGGCTTACATTTTCTGTTATATGTTTTCTACCTCATCATGAACATCTCCATCTTCTCCCTGGTAGAAAGCTTACCTAACTCAAGCTTTTTCTGAAAGGTCAGCAAACTGTGCCTTTTTTATACTTAGCAGATGAAGCTAAATGCATATTTTAATTAGATAGCATCACAGCCCGCCCATTTTGGTCCAACTTAGTAGCAACTAGGCTATGGGCGTGGTTTAAAATTGGGCTCCTATGGAAAAGCCTCAAATCTGTAGGTTAAGTGGAGAATCTCCTTCTGAAGTTTTCTTTCCAGTGAAGAATCCACCAGTGGAGATTTTCCCACTCGGTCCGCCAACAGCGGGATTCCAATTACCACCATGCCTTACATCTGATCCTATCTTAAGTTTACCTCCTCTTTTTCTCTGCTTCGGGTGTGTGCTTTGACAGAATATAAGGCCTTATTTCGTAACAGAAATCATTTAATTTGTTTACAAGGAGTATAGTATCCATCAAAGGATTCTCCACTGATGGGCAATTTGTTGGGTGAACTACCTATGCCACAGGGAGAGTATGGGAGTAGTACAAAGGCAGAAGGTGAAAGTGGGTATCACTTAAGTGTCCTTGACTCCCCATGAAAACATGGGTAAGCCTTCAGATACTTAACTCAAGAGAGGTTGTGTGGGGTAAGTCTATGTACAGTGCAACACAGCTATCATAATCACAATAAATTATAAGGGCCTCATTTATGAAAAGTGACGCATCACTGCGTGAAAACAGCGATGCGTCACTTTTCATTGCGCCCTCTTTGCAACACCAATGATGTGTCATATTTACAGTATGACGCATCATGTCGCAAGGAGTTACAGATACGTCAGCATTTCTGACGTATCTGTAGGCGCAAAAATGGCGCATTGCTGGAGTGTGTCACAAAAGTGACGCAACGCCAGCAATGGGTCATTTCACATGGGCAAGTCCCATTTTAAATGTGCCTGCATCAGTCTTACGCCTGCTGTGAAGCAGGCGTAAGATATTAACGCATTTGCGTGCTAGAAGTGGCGCAGTGAAATCTCAGAGATTTCACTTTGTCACTTCTACGAGGCTTACTTGCGTTAAAACGCCCACCCTGCATACATTATACCTGGCGCAGGTATAATGTGGCGCAGGGGTTTAGAAAGTGGAGCATCTACCTGGAAGCGTCACTCTGTAAATATGACGCAACATGGCACAAAAAGTGACGCACCGGCGGCGCAAAAGTGAGGCAAGGGCTCAGAAATAAGCCCCTAAATGTCCCGCCAAGGTTATTTGGTCCCACCTCTTTTAATAATACATATTATACATTATAGATTTGCTGCATAAGCAGTATGAAGCCTGTAGAAAGTAAAATATCTAAGCACAAAAACAATACACTTAGCACAACAATGGTTTAATAACCTGTATGTTTCTGTGAAAACAGAAATCTTACGTGAGCACTGTACAGCAGTAAACGTTGGTAACTATACAGATATGAAACCAAGGCCACTGGCTTCAAACACCCCAAATGACTGTGATTTGTTAATGTTTGCAAAGCTTCAATAATTATGTAGCTTGCAACACCTAGAATGGGAAAAACAAAGTCAATGTTGGAATGCATCATGGATATAGAAAATACAAGGAAGGTTTGCACTGATTAGCAAGGATTTAAAGGGTCAAGTCGGGAGAAACGAGGACCGCAATCGTTCCACTAAAATGTGTTACTTTGTATTTTTAATATCAGTGATTATATCTGACACTAAATACTGGCAAGCATATAAAACAAAAGCACCACGTCAAATACAATATGCCAAAGTTGCGTGTTGAAATCAAAATCACGGAGGTACAGAGATAATAGTGTGATGTGGACACCAAGTGCCACAGCGCGGGTGCACATAAGGCAGTGCAGAGCAGTACAAGGAAAGGAATCCTGAAAACAGTGCTCCTTATTTCAACGCACACCACTGTAGCCTGGAAGGGCGCAATCAAGAGCAACCTCACTGCGGTACAAACAGAAAAGATGCCCTGAGATCTGAAGGCTTCAAAACCAAGACTCACACTGACCCGCACAAAATACCCACTACCTAAATTCGAGAATAGAGTAATCACAATAAAAGCTGAAGACAAGTTCTAGGAGTCATTTTACAATGGATTCAAACAATTGAAGGACTTAAGTTTCAGTGTCCAAAAATACTGCCCCTGTAAATGTCAACTTCAGTACCTGTGACTTTAAGTGCAACTGAACACGCCTGGTGGCCTATTTTTTGGTGCAGGTTCACATACTGATTGGCATGTGCATACAAGCCTTGTGACTTGGGACCCAGTAGACTATCAAGAAAAGATTTGTCATGTAAAAGGCAAAACCATTGAATATGTCCTAAAAAGATACCAAAGCCTAAATATGCAGAGTCCTGAAAGCCGAGGGTGATGAAAACATGATTGTCGTAAGCTTCTGACAGGACTTCTAGAACAACTGATGAGAAATATTTTTAAGAGGATTTGATTATCCAAATGTCTGAAGCAATAAGGGGCATATTTACAAGGAAGTGGCAGAGCATGGCATTATGCAAACATTGCTAACACCACGCTCTGCCGATCCCAAAATGCAGGGATGCGCCGTATTCACAAGAATGTGGTGCACCCGTGCGGTTTCCCCTAAATCTGGTGCTAAATCTTGCTGACAAGGGCCAACACTGGCACTCTTTCACCATAGTGGAAGGGTGTCTGCATGGGAACATTCTTGTTTATGTGCAGGAAGGTGTCCCGTCCTGCACATACACAATCACTAATGGCAATGTGTAAGACCTAAAGTTGCAAATCGTCATTTTTCAAATGATTGGTTATGTGCAGGAGGGGACACCTTGCCAAGGTGTCCCTTCCTGCATATGAACAATCATTCATGGCGTTTTGCTGTTTCTATGTGTGCTGCACAATGCAGCATGCATAGAAAAAACTAAAATAAGGAGAAATAAGGCATTTATCCTCATTTTGCCATGTTAAGACCAGGTTTGCCTGGCCTTAACCGCTTGCATGCTCATGACGAGCTCAGCTCGTCATGAGGCACAGTGGAGCTGTGCTCATGACGAGCTGGGCTTGTCATAACGGCTGCGGCCCGCCCATGCACGATTGATTCCCCGCCTGTGCGGGAGAATCAATCAGTGGGCGGGGTCGTGACGAGCTCAGTTCATCATGAGCATAGCTCCACTGTGCCTCATGACGAGCTGGGCTCGTCACGAGCACCGCGGCGCCGCGCGTGCCCCCCCATGCCGTGGGGGAATTACCCCTGCGGTGAAGGGGTTACTTTGGTGCTGCCTCCTATTTACGGCACCCTTGTAAATAGGTGACAGCGTCAAAATCAATGGGTGTTGCAGCAGAACGCCCACCGCAACACCCATTGCCCACCCCTTTCACGCTAAGTGTAGTGTGAAATGGGGCCTTATTTACAAGGCACTGTTAAGCTATTAATACCTCCTTGTAAATAAGGCGAAGCCCCTATCGCCACAGGAACATCTTAAAAAGTGTTGTTCCTTTGGCGATTGGGGCTTGTAAATATGCTCCTATGTCTTTAAGGATTTCCGAATTATACAATGAAACTTTCATCTGTAAAGTTTAATGGTAGGGAACCATACAAGGAAGAACCCTAAAGTGAAGAAAATCAGCAATCAAATTATTGCCGCTGGTAATCAAGAGATATTATTTTGAAAACCTAATGCTTCTGGTCAGTAGGTAAGGGACAAACAATGTTTGTTTGTTGGACTTCAAGCTCCATATATACTTGCCAGAGAATTTTGAAGGTCGCTCTTTCTTTCACTGGGATTAAATTGACAGATTTCAGGGTTGGTGTGATTTGACCGTGTCAACCAAACAGCTTTGGACTGAAATGTTTCCAACCAAACAACCAGTTGGCTGACTTGTTTTTCTGGATTTTTGAGATTAAAACATTGGAGTGAACTGTGTATAGGCTGTTACAATAATCCAGGCTTGACAAGGCTGTTACAATAATCACAAAATTACAGCGAGGATTAAAACAATTTTGTCGGCCAAATTAGCAACAGCATAATCCTTGCCACATATGTAGATGGTGGAGTGCAATTTTGGATACGAATATTAAATAGGTGGGTAAATGATAGGTCGCTTTAAAAAAATACTCCCAAGTTGCAAACTGTGCATACAGAGACTGAAAGGGAGCCCCGTTCCCGAGCCAAACATACAGGGAAGAGAGTGACGTTGATCGGGCCCTGGAGCCACATTTCAGATTTATCACTTTTGAGTGAAAGCAAGGTATTCTGCATCCAAAAGTAAAACTAAGGGCCTGATTAGGATGGCAGTGAGACCGCCACCGACAGGCCGTTGGCGGTGGTCTCACTGCCGTCGGAACCATTTTTATTGCCTGCCACATTAGGATGGTGGGCGGAGGGGTGGAAGTCAGAAAGACCGACCACCACACATCCGACGGGCTGTTTGAGCCCGCCATGTGGTGGAGGGGGTTGTAGTCCCTACTATGGTGGCGGTGCCTGCCAGGCACAGCTGTAGGGATTACAATGTCCCTTTCTGCCGGCCTTTTCATAGTGGTTAACTCACTATGAATAGGCTATCAGAAAGGGAGTATGGAGGCCCGTAGTGGGCCCTGCTTCCCCCTTGGCTCTCCAATTTGTGCACAGTCTCTGCACCATGTGGCAGGCACTACAGGGTGCCTGCCACATGGTGCAGAGTCCCGCTAGTGGCCCGGTGATTACTGGCTCCGTCGCCGTTGCGGTGGCAGTCTGTGCATCCAAGTTATTGGGAGATCGGGACCCGCCATGGATTTTGGGGAGGAAAGAAGGTAGTCATGAGGTTACCCAACCCCATGTTGGGCGACATGCATTGTCATCATTGCCCCTGCCAGATACAATCCCTGATTTCTGAGGCTGTGGCGGTCGGGGGACCCAAGGAGACGTGATGTTCCTTTGCAAGCAGGAAATTGGTTTTAAACGAACGGTTCTGCCATTCCGCTCACCCACCAGGCGTTACACCCCTTATGCATTACCTACCTGGATTCTTTACATTGCCTTCTGGGTGTTGCAGTTCTTCAACACCACTTGAACTGACAACAGGTGAGCAGTCAACTACAGGGGGTGGAGCGGGCCCTCAGCCAATAAAAGGGCAGCAGGACTTAGAACGTGAAGTGAGTGCCTCCTGGACATTATGGCGCTGACGAAGGCTGATGTGCAGCCGAAATGCATTCGCCCCACAAAGGAATAAAGCTGCTTTCCTGATGTTTCCCGGTGTGGTTTCTACTCATTCGCAAGAAGGAGGTTCGTGTATATATATATATATATATATATATATATATATATATATATATATATATATATATTCACTGAAAAAACCATGGGTTTCACACACGTTATAGTTAGGAATTAGCATTTAAAAAACCTTAGAAATTCAATGAAAAAACCAAAGGTTTCACACATGTTATAGTTAGCTGGACATTTCACTCGTAAAAAACCATTGAAATTCCCCCGTTATAGTTAGTTCAGCTAACTATAACTCGCGCGCCCGCAATGCACTACTGATGACGTCACATATTACATCACTCATGACATGGTCAGTGACATCACTCATGACATCACTGATGACATCTCAAATGACATCACTGATGACATCATCCAGTGAATGTGTGTTTTTCTGAAAATTAAATATGTTTAATATATGTATATCTCAAGGTCGATGGAAGAATAAATGAGTATATAAGTGTCTAAATTGATGATTTGTTTTTGAAAAATTGATTGTATTACTGACTGATTAAGTGTATCTTTTTGAATACATGGCTAAGTGAGTAATGTTTAAATGTGTAAATACCTGTATCAGTCTCTCACTTTGTGTATAAGTGTCTGCATGGGTTGGTGAGTAGCTACATGGGTGTTTATATAGGTTATTATTTGGTTTTTTGAGTCTCAGTATGAGTGTCTGAGTGTCTTCATGGTGCGGTGGGGGGTATTACTTAGTGCATAGATGCATGAACGAGTGACTCACTGTTTGTATGTGTTGAAGACAGCATGTGTGCAGGACTGTATGGGTAGATGAGTGTGTGCATGGGTGTGTTAGTGAGTGAATGACTGTCTCAATAGTGTCTTCATAAGTAACTACATATGTTTTAAACTAGTATATGTGACTATTGGTGTTTATAAGTGAGTATATGTGAGAGTGAGAGATTGGAAGAGTTCCTGTATGAATAAGTATGTGTTTCTATAAGTGATTGTTTAAAAGACTAAGTATGTGTAAGTTTCTGTAAAAGTAAGTGTGGTGGTGTGTGTATAACTGTATATGCAAGTAAATGGATGTTTGATTCTTTATTAGCATGAGTGACTATGTGTGAGTAACTCTATGGATGAGTGGCATTGTGTTACAGGATGTTTAGGTGTATGAGTACATATGATGTGTGAGTACATGTATGAGTGACTGTATAGGACTGTTGGTGGATGAGTGGATGTGTATGTGGATCTTAGAATTACTGAATAGGTTGTTGTAACTGGTATTGGTATGTCCATTTTTTTGAAAATTTCAGTCTCTTTTTTTGAATGTTTGTATCAAAGGTTATATTAGGGTGAGAGGAGGTCTACCACTCTGTCACAAGGATGATGTCATCAGTGATGTTATTTGAGATGTCATCAGTGATGTCATGAGTGATGTCACTGACCATGTCATGAGTGATGTAATATGTGACGTCATCAGTAGTGCATTGCGGGCGCGCGAGTTATAGTTAGCTGAACTAACTATAACGGGGGAATTTCAATGGTTTTTTACGAGTGAAATGTCCAGCTAACTATAACATGTGTGAAACCTTTGGTTTTTTCATTGAATTTCTAAGGTTTTTTAAATGCTAATTCCTAACTATAACGTGTGTGAAACCCATGGTTTTTTCAGTGAATTTGCAAGGTTTTTTAAATGCTAATTCCTAACTATAACGTGAGTGAAACCCATGGTTTTTTCAGTGAATTTGCAAGGTTTTTTAAATGCTAATTTATTTTTTTTTCTTCTTTTTTTTTTTACATATTTTTATTTTAATTGTCTATCCTTTTTTAAAGACTATGGTTAAATTTTAAAAATTCTACAATATGTTTTTATTTTACCATTTTTTTAAAATAAACAGGTAAAATTTATTAGTATTACATATTTTTTTTTTTTTCCTTTTTTTTTTTTTTTTTTTTTTTTTTACCGTGCGCGTACGGTAAGCGCACGTCTTGCTGTAATTACGTTAGATTTCTACGCTGTTTGCGTTCATTTACGCAATTTGCGTAGACGCACGTCACGCGCGCACAGCGCGTAACGCGTACGCTGCACGCGCACGTTACGCGGAAGTGAAGGGGCGTGTCTGTTTTGCGCATGCGCGCGTGCGCGTGTCTTTTTTACTCGCATGCGTACTTTTGCCGTAAGCGCACCGTAAGCGCACCGTAAGCGTACGGTGGGTCATGTGATCATGAAACACAACTTTTGATTGGTTGAAACTACTTTCACTTCTAGAACTCTCCTACACCACACCCATTCCCCTCATTTCTGCTTGTGATCCCTTAGGAGAAGGAGCTGGGTTGTCTTTGTGATACGATGGCAGAACAGCAGAGCCCTTCTGAGAGTGAGGCTAGCAGCACTACCTTGAGGCAGAGAGCGAGGAAACAAAAGACCTCTTTCATATGGGAGTATTTTTCTTTTCCAGAGGGCCAGCAAAAGGTAAATGCACCCTTAGTGACTTGTAAGCTGTGTGGCCGTGTACTTTCAAGAGGGAATCCCGACAGGAAGTATTCCTTCGGGAATCACACCATGTTGAGACACCTTAAGGATGTACACAGAAGGACACATGCTCGACTTACTGAAGGTAACCCTTCAGTAAATCAACCAAGCACATCCACAGCAGCTCAGCCTGGACCATCATCTGCAGTGCCGAGTCCTTCTTCTGCAGGTCAGGTGAGCCCTTCATCTGTGGGGGGGAGCATCTCCTTTTTCTTCTCCTCAGGAAATTAACCCTCAGTTTCTGAGGGTTGAAATACGGTGCGCCACTTGTCATGATCTAATTTGTTATAGGGAGACCAGTATTTCCCTAGTGAACAATAAAATAGATCAGCACACTTGTCGTACCGTCTAATATTCCCATTCTTTCTTTCCTCTGTCCCTACATGAACACAACGGCTCTTTTAAGAGCCAACCTTACCTTTCATCTATTTTTTATATATGTTTTTAAAACTTTTTTTTGTTTTTTTTTTTACCGTACGCGTACGGTACGCGTAATTATTATTATTTTTTTTTAAAAACACTAAAAATCAATTATCACATTACAAGGTCCTTGAGAGACTACAATGAAAAACTGAAAATGTGATTGTGGAGAAGTGGAAAAAAGGGACCATGATATTTTTGACTTACCATACCCACTCAAAAAAATATTTATTCATTTAAATTTTTTTTTAATTGCTTTAAAAATGGTTCTAGTTTTTGAAAATGTTCTATCTCAATCTGAAAAAAAAGAAAAAAGTATTAATATTTAATAAAACATTTTATAATACAGTACATATATTTACATATTTTTCCCAAAAATTTTTTGCCTTTTTTTTGCTGTTTTCAGAATATATTGCATTTCACTATAAATTGTGAAAGCAATTGCATTCATCATTTAACAGCGGGCAAAAAAAGAAATTAACAATCTCAAAGATTGTTTTAAAAAAGCCCACAATCTCTTTTTGCATAAACATAACTTTATAGAAATGCATAATATTCTTAAAAAATATCATCTAATATCAATACTTATTTCTTTAAAATACCGTCTGATATTTTTGTTTCAGAAGTATAATCACAAAAATATATCTCACATAACTCCACAATACATCTGGTTCCATTTCCTTTAGGCCAAATAGTAATTTTAAAATTCTTTTTTGATTAAATTTCCAATGTTAATCCAATAAAAATCTAAAGTTTAAATTGTACAGATCTCACCGATTCTCTGTAACATTTTGGTTTCCGAAAGATTTATTAATAATTAAATAAGTCCACAATAGAATTGTTTACCTTTCCGCATGGCCAAATAGTAATTTTAAAAATATTTTTTGAATAAATTTCCAATGGCAATCCAATAACATTCCAAAATTTAAATTGTGCAGATGTTACCGATTTTTTCAAAATTTTTGGTTTTCCAAAGTTTCATTTAAAATTGAAAAAGTCCACATTACAATTGGTTACTTTTCCATTAGGCCAAATGGTAATTTGTAAAATCATTTTTTTGAAAATTCCACTGGTAATCCAATAAAATGGTAAAATTGTTTTGTCCAGATGTTGCCAAATCTCTCTAAAATTTAGGTTTCAGGAAGATTAGATAGGAATTTGCTAAATCAAAAGGCAAACGTTGCTTAAAAATCAATTGGGAATCATTACACAGTGTCCAGCCTTTTTCACATTTAAGATAAACTGTGTAATGTCCAGAAGTTACAGTAGGTCCATCATGGAAAATTATTGCAACTGTTACAAAAGTTTTTCCTGAAATTGATAATTGCTGTCCTGTAAACTTCTTTATTAAAGTATCTAATTTTGAACCATCAGCTTTACAGCGTTGCATCATTAAAATTACATACTGTCCGTATTCCTTTAAAATTAACGTTGAAAACATGTCAGATTGACACTCACTGCATTCCATGCTATGATTAGCATCTTTAACTAATTTAGCAAAAGTGACTGTTTTACTTTCTGGCAATGTTAAATAAATAAACCTTTCAGAATCAACATTAGAGCCTCATATATTATAACAGTTTTCACAACTATGTTCCCATTTATAAGAGAGACCAAATAAATTTTTAATGGGAACCCCTTCTTCTACCAGTACCTGAAGAAAAAACATCAAGAATTCCTATGCGTCTTGCTGTACATTTTGAGAAAACTGTGTTCGTCCTGAACATACATCTAAAAGTTTTCTAATTTCAGTAGCACTTTCTATTTGAGTTTTATCATTACTCAGCTTTTGAAAAAGGAGACTCAACTCAGAACAGAATCTTTTTCCCTGATTTACTATTATCTGCTCTTGCACACTTTCCAGATAAAATGCAACATTCAGCACTACATTAGCGTAGCAGTTGACACCAGAGCTATTTTCAAAATGACATCCTACAACCTGTTCTTCATTTTCCTTTTTCTTTTTGCTTGCAATTACATCACTCCTCTTTTTTTTCCTCCTCTCTACATCTTCATTACAGATATTCTCATTTCTCCTTTTACGAGAAACTACACGTTTCTCCAACACAGGATACTGACCTAAATGAGGAGCATAGCTTCTTCTTAATCTATTATACTCCTTTACACAATTTGCATCAGCACTAACTTTTGAGTCATCAAAGTCTATCATGAATAAACCTGATAATGTTTTCACTCGTGACAAAGCAACATATGCCATACCTTCTTTGAACACAGTTGAACCAATGTTCACAAATGCACAATCTACAGTCAATCCTTGAGACTTGTGAATAGTTACAGCATATGCTAGAGAAAACGGAAACTGCTTCCTACGTACATATAAATCTTTCACAAGCATGAAACGAACTGAACAACGACAAATGTCTTTAACTTCTTCTATCTGATCAAATTTTATTTTTAAACATTCAATTCCATCTTTTTTCTGATAATTAATAAAACCCACAACTCTTCCCATAGCTCCATTAACTAAACCTTTTTCAACATCCAAATTTCTCCTTAAAAATACTCTACAGTTCATGCAAACATATAGATTTTTTTCTAATCCAGCTGTTTTGGAAATGTTCTTCTCTAGTGAATCCAATTTATTTTTCAGTGTTCCTGTTAATGTGACAGTAATTCTTCCATCCTCAATTTTGTCCACTGCTTCCAATTTCCTGATATCTTCCTTTTCCAATTTCAAAAGCTCCTCATTGAATATTGAGCATTCACGTAGAGTTGGCATTAAGCAGATGACACTTTTCTTTTCTGCAATGTTCTTGTATATCTTCTCTGCAACTATTTCTTCCTTTGGAAATAAATTATGTAGCAGCCGACTCTGTAATGCTTTTTTGCCAGCTTCAGTGAGTAGTCCAATTCTGATATCTTTCAGAATACTTCCATATTCTTCGTCGTTTGCTTGCCTCATATTAGTAGTAAGTTCCTTGTACTCAAAGAAGGACCAAATATTTGCATTACCGATGCTTCCCAATGACTTCTTTGTGTCTTCATGTGTCACAGTATTAAACACTGGTTGTCCTTTAACTGGAGTAAGTTGCAAAAGATCTCCAAAAACTATGACGTGTTTTCCTCCAAATAACACGTCATAGTCTGTCTTCAGAATTTGCTGCATTCTTAAATGCACAAAGGCAAGCATTAAGTTTGATACCATGCTCACCTCATCAATAATGAGAACTTGCATCTTCTTCAATACTCTTGAAACTTCCAAGCATGCTTCTCCAGTTAGCTTGTTGTATTGTATTTTGTTCTCATGCTCCATTGGTAACATTAGCAAACGATGTAAAGTGATTCCTTTTATGTTATATGCTGCTAACCCAGTTGGAGCAGTAACCACACAAGACAAAGTAGAATCCGTTTTTTGCTGTAGGTAGCTTCTGATGACTTTTATAAGGAAACTTTTTCCAGTTCCAGCTTGTCCGCTTACATACATCCTGATTGGATGAAATGATGTGCATGAGCACTCTTTTTTTTCATGTAGAAATCCGTGATCAATTTTGTTTCTGATCTCTTCATATATTTGTTGCTGCTCTTCGTTCAGTTGTCTTTCCAAATTTTGTAAGTCTATAAATTCTTCTTGAGCTTGATTCATAGCTGTTTCCACTTCATTCATGGCTATTGATGCTTCATTTTCAACGATTGGTTGTCCTAGGGGATCTTGACTGAGTGTTCCTGAACTTTGGCTGTCCTGAGAACTGTCTCTAGCTATTTCTGCTGCAATTGTAGTTTCCTGTTCAATTTCTTCATTTAACATTTGCAGATAAGTTGAGAATGTACTGCATTGTATGC
The DNA here is from genome assembly GCF_964204655.1 of Triturus cristatus. Classification (NCBI taxonomy): domain Eukaryota; kingdom Metazoa; phylum Chordata; class Amphibia; order Caudata; family Salamandridae; genus Triturus; species Triturus cristatus. The sequence continues at coordinate 464,888,739 of NC_140594.1, forward strand.
TGTCTTTGCAAGCATGAAAAGAATCTTCATAGCTTTGAAATTCTCCCAGTAGTTCATCCTCTGTACGCCATGGTTTAAACAGCTGTAAAAGAGCCAAGTAGTAAAATTCCTTTTTGTCAGTAGTGTCGCAACTCAGCTTCCTGTGATTTATCAAACTTCCTTTTGTTTGCTTCACCAAACATCCTTCCTCACCAATAACTTTATATTGTCCATTGTTGATGTCTTCTGTGGCTTTCCGTGAATAAATGTAGTTCTGCAGCACTTCATAGAGACACATGTTCTCCAGATGATGACTTCTCTTGGGATAATATGTGTCCAACATGTTTGATTTCAAAATATCTGTACTTTCTGGGTCATTCTCGGCCACATATTCAATTTCTCCAACAGATTTCAGTACCCGATTTCTCATTGCTGCAAGGCCTAAACTTGCCCAAATTATTCTTCTTGATTTCGAGTAGAGACTTGCAGAAGATAACCTATCTGAACATTCGTAGGATCCAATTTCTCGATGCGATAACATCTTCAAACTGAAACTGTACAGCTTCTTACTGACAGTCTTCTCGTGAGAAATCTCTTCCCACATTTCCTTCAATTCTGTTTTTTCTGATTTCGTAATGTAAGACGTTACATATCGAGCAACAGCAATGGAATTGTCAGCTACATACTGTATATCCATGTTAGCATTCCACATGGATAAAATGACTGGGTTGTAGTCATTTATATTTTTTGATTCTTCTTTTCTTTTAAGGTTGTAGGTATTCTTAGGTGATTTTCTTGTGATAGTATGTCTCACAGATGACATAAAACTGTTTACTCTTCCATTTGAAAGAACAGGTCTAGGAAATCCAAATCGACATTTAGTGTAGTATTTATCTTTGCTCTTGTATTTCCGTCGACAGTATTTTCCACACCGATGACTTTGGAAACGTAAAACTTGCTCCTTTAACTTTTTATCTTTTTGGTATAGCACATGTTGCATATTCTTCAATGTAAGATAACACTGCTTCATCAGCATCTGTTCCAAACTTTGGGGCATCCTTGATCCACAACAGCATATGAATATGAGGAGCACCTCTTGCCTGGTACTCTTTTCTCCAAAAGAAATCCACTACTTCTCCTAGAGGTGGATTTTTTTTATTGCAGATGAACGACATCATAGCCTCAAATCTATGATTGAAATATCTGCAAACATTAACCGGATCCAATGAGCACAGTTCTCCTGCTGTCTTGTATTCGATGTTTTTAATGTTTGAATTTGCCTCTCGTAGAAAATCCAGTAAATCATCCCAAGCGTACTCAGCACAGCTTAGGGTAACGAACCATGTTGGTGTTCCTAAATTCCGTAACATGCATTTTAATTCACCATGACGTCGGTACCAATATTCATTTGTCCCACGCTGACAAGCCATCAGATTGATCAGTTGTGTTTCCAAATGATCATCTCGGTGCTGCACTTTCTCCATAAAATCCTTAGCAGACACATTTTGTAAATGTACTCCACTTTTTAAAATGTGATTTACTGCATAAGACAGTGCAGACAAGTCGCTTTCAAATAAAAGATGGAACAAATAAGGAATACTTTGTCGAAATCTGGGATCTTCAGCATATAGTCTTGTAGTCCGATACTCAGAAGCTGGAATCTGTTCCGGACGTTCATCGTATCGTCCTCCTTTTCCTGTAGGAAACAGCTGGGGAAAACATCGAGCTTCCAAGCTCTCCTCCCATACACTCACGGGAGTTCCTTTTGCTTTCTTCATCTGAAACAGATCAATATTGTCTCCCATAACTTCTTTTGAATGAAGAGGATGTATGCTAAAATGTTCATAAATTTCTTCTTCCTTTGACTTGTCCACTTTTTCAATTTGTCCTGTTGGTGTTTCTGTGTCTTCTTGTAAATCTTCTTCTTCTTCTTCTTCTTCTATATAAATTGATTCATACCATTTGTTATTCCTTTTCAAATACAAATTTGCTCTTTGTACTTTCCGTACATCTACCAGCTCCTGCCAAATCTTCTTATTCTTTGTAGGTATACCATTAACCAGAATAATTAATGGTTCAGTTTCCAAAGTATCCGCATCAATAGTTTCCATATTTTTTTTCAAATCCAAGGGCAAATACACCACTCTACCTTTTAAACCTCTCAGTAAATCTGAAGGAGGTAATTTACCAGTTTTGGGCTCCATACGTACTATGCTCTGGAACGGATGAACACATTGAATGAGTATAGACTCATATGTATTTAATTCAGAAAGTTCAGCAGGAATTGCATCCAATTCTAAATTATTATGTACAGCTCTGGTCGGCATTCTATTTTCTTCTAACTTATTATAACAGTATTTACAAATACGCTGAACTTCACCCAATTCAAAACAATTTTCAAGAAATATATATGTGGCAAAATCCTTCCACTTATAATTATCTTCATTTTCACTTTTTCTATAGAGATCAACATACCTGGTTTGTTTTCTATAATGAGTTCTGCGGCAACAAATACAAGTAATATTTGGTCTTTCATTAGAGATTATTGCAAATTTTGTTATGTGATCATTAAATGTCTTACTTACAGAGGGTTCTACATTCTCTTCCACTTCTTCCTCATTTACTGTGTCCTTTTCTGCACTGTTTTGTTCAGGACCAAAGTAACAAAACTGAATTTCATCAACAACCTTCTCTACATCTGATACCGATCCACGGAACAGAGCCCTATTCAATTCATCTAACTTTATTGCTGGACTTTTAGCAAAATACAACCGTCTCACAAACTTTCTCATTTCAGTATGATGAACAGCCAGCATCCTAAAATGATGGAAAACACTATTACACACTTTTCTAGATAGACAAGCCAGAGAATGACCCTGCAAACCAGTATTCTCTCTCACTCTGCATGGATCCAGACTTTGAAGCACCTTAATCTTCTGTTTTACACTTTTTTTTACTATATTCTCACGAAATGTATCAATAGATTCCTGACGCATAGTGCAAATACTACTACAATTCCAAGTGTACACTGGGGCTTTAGGACGTCTCCCCATAGCCTCATCCGCCATCACTTGTACCTCATCTCTTGGAACCATTATCTCCTTCTCCATTATGCAACCATTTTTCACTTCGTAAGCACGACCTCTGGTGTCAACTGCATGCAGCAAACTATTACTTTGAAAATAGCTCTCTTCATTAAAAAAAGGTTCACTACTTGAACTATGCATCCATTTTCCTAAAAACACTTTACAAAAGTTTGTTCTGTTCACTACTCTTTTCCTTTTGCTTTGTGATTTCAGTACATTAACCATTTTATCTAATGTACGCATCCTATTCAAAATTAAAATGAATAGTTTCCTTTTTAATTCTAATGCCTTTGCTGCAATGGCTTCAATTTCTTTTTTTCTCTTATAAAACTTAGCCTTTTGCTTATATTTCTTCACATCCTTTATCAAATTGGACATAACTCTTCTCTGAAACATTTTTCTACGTATCTCTTTAAACGCTGTTTTTCTGTTTAAGTTTATCTTTCTAGTTGCAGAAGGTATATTTGCATTAACTAAATGCTCAATTTTTTCCTCTCCTTTTCTATTGAAAACATTTTTTCCAGTACAGACATTTTGTACATTTTTCCTTTTTTTGAATATGTTCTTTAAAAAATCTTTTGTTTGCTTACCAGAAGATTTTTTCTTTTTCCCAACATGAGCATCTCCAACTAACTTAGGTCCTCCAGTTGTCTTCAAATATAGGTTTTTTTTGTGGTCTTTCTTTACTCTGGATTTTGTAGGCATCTTAAATTTTGTTCACTGCTCTTCAGCAATACCTGAAAAAAACTAAAAAAAAATTCCTTTATTTTATTTAAATATATTACTACATTTTTTATGTTCTTTAGAAATCTTAAAATACTATAAACCCCTTTCCTATAAATGAAAATCAAAATAACACCTTCACAAATTAAATTTCTAAAAATAATTCCTGTGTGCACACAAAGTCATGCTTTGAAATTAGGCAGAAAACTGCTTTTTCAGACCAGCACCATGTGTAACCTGGGTGACTGCCTACACTCCAGCAAGGGCAACCAGGCTTAGTGATGCTGTATGTATTTGCATTACTGACTGAAACCTCAAACCCCACTCGCTTGTGAATACTGTGCATGATTCCACAGGGTAAGCAGCTGGGTGTGTGCTAAGAGTCTGCTTCTGCACCAAAAAATGGCTCCCCCTTTCCATCTAATGCAACTGTGAAATCACCAGAGCAATACGCAATAAATCTCTGCCTGTAATTCCTATATGCACACAGAGTCATGTTTTCACATTAGTCACAAAACGAAATTTCTTTGCCATTTTGAAAGCACACTTACTACTCTTTTTTTTGGCAAGTGATAAACACTTTTACAGACTGACACATTATGAATCCACTTTTCAGATTCTTAAAAAAGCACATGTCCAAACTGCTTTTTCAGACCAGCACCATGTGTAACCTGGGTGACTGCCTACACTCCAGCAAGGGCAACCAGCCTTAGTGATGCTGAATGTATTTGCATTACTGACTGAAACCTCAAACCCCACTCGCTTGCGAATACTGTGCATGATTCCACAGGGTAAGCAGCTGGGTGTGTGCTAAGAGTCTGCTTCTCCACCAAAAAATGGCTCCCCCTTTCCATCTAATGCAACTGTGAAATCACCAGAGCAATACGCAATAAATCTCTGCCTGTAATTCCTATTTGCACACAGAGTCATGTTTTCACATTAGTCACAAAACGAAATTTCTTTGCCAATTTGAAAGCACACTTACTACTCTTTTTTTTGGCAAGTGATAAACACTTTTACAGACTGACACATTATGAATCCACTTTTCAGATTCTTAAAAAAGCACATGTCCAAACTGCTTTTTCAGACCAGCACCATGTGTAACCTGGGTGACTGCCTACACTCCAGCAAGGGCAACCAGCCTTAGTGATGCTGAATGTATTTGCGTTACTGACTGAAACCTCAAACCCCACTCGCTTGTGAATACTGTGCATGATTCCACAGGGTAAGCAGCTGGGTGTGTGCTAAGAGTCTGCTTCTGCACCAAAAAATGGCTCCCCCTTTCCATCTAATGCAACTGTGAAATCACCAGAGCAATACGCAATAAATCTCTGCCTGTAATTCCTATATGCACACAGAGTCATGTTTTCACATTAGTCACAAAACGAAATTTCTTTGCCATTTTGAAAGCACACTTACTACTCTTTTTTTTGGCAAGTGATAAACACTTTTACAGACTGACACATTATGAATCCACTTTTCAGATTCTTAAAAAAGCACATGTCCAAACTGCTTTTTCAGACCAGCACCATGTGTAACCTGGGTGACTGCCTACACTCCAGCAAGGGCAACCAGCCTTAGTGATGCTGAATGTATTTGCATTACTGACTGAAACCTCAAACCCCACTCGCTTGTGAATACTGTGCATGATTCCACAGGGTAAGCAGCTGGGTGTGTGCTAAGAGTCTGCTTCTGCACCAAAAAATGGCTCCCCCTTTCCATCTAATGCAACTGTGAAATCACCAGAGCAATACGCAATAAATCTCTGCCTGTAATTCCTATATGCACACAGAGTCATGTTTTCACATTAGTCACAAAACGAAATTTCTTTGCCAATTTGAAAGCACACTTACTACTCTTTTTTTTGGCAAGTGATAAACACTTTTACAGACTGACACATTATGAATCCACTTTTCAGATTCTTAAAAAAGCACATGTCCAAACTGCTTTTTCAGACCAGCACCATGTGTAACCTGGGTGACTGCCTACACTCCAGCAAGGGCAACCAGCCTTAGTGATGCTGAATGTATTTGCATTACTGACTGAAACCTCAAACCCCACTCGCTTGTGAATACTGTGCATGATTCCACAGGGTAAGCAGCTGGGTGTGTGCTAAGAGTCTGCTTCTCCACCAAAAAATGGCTCCCCCTTTCCATCTAATGCAACTGTGAAATCACCAGAGCAATACGCAATAAATCTCTGCCTGTAATTCCTATTTGCACACAGAGTCATGTTTTCACATTAGTCACAAAACGAAATTTCTTTGCCAATTTGAAAGCACACTTACTACTCTTTTTTTTGGCAAGTGATAAACACTTTTACAGACTGACACATTATGAATCCACTTTTCAGATTCTTAAAAAAGCACATGTCCAAACTGCTTTTTCAGACCAGCACCATGTGTAACCTGGGTGACTGCCTACACTCCAGCAAGGGCAACCAGCCTTAGTGATGCTGAATGTATTTGCATTACTGACTCAAACCTCAAACCCCACTCGCTTGTGAATACTGTGCATGATTCCACAGGGTAAGCAGCTGGGTGTGTGCTAAGAGTCTGCTTCTGCACCAAAAAATGGCTCCCCCTTTCCATCCAATGCAACTGTGAAATCACCAGAGCAATACACAATAAATCTCTGCCTGTAATTCCTATATGCACACAGAGTCATGTTTTAACATTAGTCACAAAACGAAATTTCTTTGCCAATTTGAAAGCACACTTACTACTCTTTTTTTTGGCAAGTGATAAACACTTTTACAGACTGACACATTATGAATCCACTTTTCAGATTCTTAAAAAAGCACATGTCCAAACTGCTTTTTCAGACCAGCACCATGTGTAACCTGGGTGACTGCCTACACTCCAGCAAGGGCAACCAGCCTTAGTGATGCTGAATGTATTTGCATTACTGACTGAAACCTCAAACCCCACTCGCTTGTGAATACTGTGCATGATTCCACAGGGTAAGCAGCTGGGTGTGTGCTAAGAGTCTGCTTCTGCACCAAAAAATGGCTCCCCCTTTCCATCCAATGCAACTGTGAAATCACCAGAGCAATACGCAATAAATCTCTGCCTGTAATTCCTATATGCACACAGAGTCATGTTTTCACATTAGTCACAAAACGAAATTTCTTTGCCAATTTGAAAGCACACTTACTACTCTTTTTTTTGGCAAGTGATAAACACTTTTACAGACTGACACATTATGAATCCACTTTTCAGATTCTTAAAAAAGCACATGTCCAAACTGCTTTTTCAGACCAGCACCATGTGTAACCTGGGTGACTGCCTACACTCCAGCAAGGGCAACCAGCCTTAGTGATGCTGAATGTATTTGCATTACTGACTGAAACCTCAAACCCCACTCGCTTGTGAATACTGTGCATGATTCCACAGGGTAAGCAGCTGGGTGTGTGCTAAGAGTCTGCTTCTCCACCAAAAAATGGCTCCCCCTTTCCATCTAATGCAACTGTGAAATCACCAGAGCAATACGCAATAAATCTCTGCCTGTAATTCCTATTTGCACACAGAGTCATGTTTTCACATTAGTCACAAAACGAAATTTCTTTGCCAATTTGAAAGCACACTTACTACTCTTTTTTTTGGCAAGTGATAAACACTTTTACAGACTGACACATTATGAATCCACTTTTCAGATTCTTAAAAAAGCACATGTCCAAACTGCTTTTTCAGACCAGCACCATGTGTAACCTGGGTGACTGCCTACACTCCAGCAAGGGCAACCAGCCTTAGTGATGCTGAATGTATTTGCATTACTGACTCAAACCTCAAACCCCACTCGCTTGTGAATACTGTGCATGATTCCACAGGGTAAGCAGCTGGGTGTGTGCTAAGAGTCTGCTTCTGCACCAAAAAATGGCTCCCCCTTTCCATCCAATGCAACTGTGAAATCACCAGAGCAATACGCAATAAATCTCTGCCTGTAATTCCTATATGCACACAGAGTCATGTTTTAACATTAGTCACAAAACGAAATTTCTTTGCCAATTTGAAAGCACACTTACTACTCTTTTTTTTGGCAAGTGATAAACACTTTTACAGACTGACACATTATGAATCCACTTTTCAGATTCTTAAAAAAGCACATGTCCAAACTGCTTTTTCAGACCAGCACCATGTGTAACCTGGGTGACTGCCTACACTCCAGCAAGGGCAACCAGCCTTAGTGATGCTGAATGTATTTGCATTACTGACTGAAACCTCAAACCCCACTCGCTTGTGAATACTGTGCATGATTCCACAGGGTAAGCAGCTGGGTGTGTGCTAAGAGTCTGCTTCTGCACCAAAAAATGGCTCCCCCTTTCCATCCAATGCAACTGTGAAATCACCAGAGCAATACGCAATAAATCTCTGCCTGTAATTCCTATTTGCACACAGAGTCATGTTTTCACATTAGTCACAAAACGAAATTTCTTTGCCAATTTGAAAGCACACTTACTACTCTTTTTTTTGGCAAGTGATAAACACTTTTACAGACTGACACATTATGAATCCACTTTTCAGATTCTTAAAAAAGCACATGTCCAAACTGCTTTTTCAGACCAGCACCATGTGTAACCTGGGTGACTGCCTACACTCCAGCAAGGGCAACCAGCCTTAGTGATGCTGAATGTATTTGCATTACTGACTCAAACCTCAAACCCCACTCGCTTGTGAATACTGTGCATGATTCCACAGGGTAAGCAGCTGGGTGTGTGCTAAGAGTCTGCTTCTGCACCAAAAAATGGCTCCCCCTTTCCATCCAATGCAACTGTGAAATCACCAGAGCAATACGCAATAAATCTCTGCCTGTAATTCCTATATGCACACAGAGTCATGTTTTCACATTAGTCACAAAACGAAATTTCTTTGCCAATTTGAAAGCACACTTACTACTCTTTTTTTTGGCAAGTGATAAACACTTTTACAGACTGACACATTATGAATCCACTTTTCAGATTCTTAAAAAAGCACATGTCCAAACTGCTTTTTCAGACCAGCACCATGTGTAACCTGGGTGACTGCCTACACTCCAGCAAGGGCAACCAGCCTTAGTGATGCTGAATGTATTTGCATTACTGACTGAAACCTCAAACCCCACTCGCTTGTGAATACTGTGCATGATTCCACAGGGTAAGCAGCTGGGTGTGTGCTAAGAGTCTGCTTCTGCACCAAAAAATGGCTCCCCCTTTCCATCCAATGCAACTGTGAAATCACCAGAGCAATACGCAATAAATCTCTGCCTGTAATTCCTATATGCACACAGAGTCATGTTTTCACATTAGTCACAAAACGAAATTTCTTTGCCATTTTGAAAGCACACTTACTACTCTTTTTTTTGGCAAGTGATAAACACTTTTACAGTCTGTCACATTTTGAATCCACTTTTCAGATTCTTAAAAAAGCACATGTCCAAACTGCTTTTTCAGACCAGCACCATGTGTAACCTGGGTGACTGCCTACACTCCAGCAAGGGCAACCAGCCTTAGTGATGCTGAATGTATTTGCATTACTGACTGAAACCTCAAACCCCACTCGCTTGTGAATACTGTGCATGATTCCACAGGGTAAGCAGCTGGGTGTGTGCTAAGAGTCTGCTTCTGCACCAAAAAATGGCTCCCCCTTTCCATCTAATGCAACTGTGAAATCACCAGAGCAATACGCAATAAATCTCTGCCTGTAATTCCTATATGCACACAGAGTCATGTTTTCACATTAGTCACAAAACGAAATTTCTTTGCCAATTTGAAAGCACACTTACTACTCTTTTTTTTGGCAAGTGATAAACACTTTTACAGTCTGTCACATTTTGAATCCACTTTTCAGATTCTTAAAAAAGCACATGTCCAAACTGCTTTTTCAGACCAGCACCATGTGTAACCTGGGTGACTGCCTACACTCCAGCAAGGGCAACCAGCCTTAGTGATGCTGTATGTATTTGCATTACTGACTGAAACCTCAAACCCCACTCGCTTGTGAATACTGTGCATGATTCCACAGGGTAAGCAGCTGGGTGTGTGCTAAGAGTCTGCTTCTGCACCAAAAAATGGCTCCCCCTTTCCATCTAATGCAACTGTGAAATCACCAGAGCAATACGCAATAAATCTCTGCCTGTAATTCCTATATGCACACAGAGTCATGTTTTCACATTAGTCACAAAACGAAATTTCTTTGCCAATTTGAAAGCACACTTACTACTCTTTTTTTTGGCAAGTGATAAACACTTTTACAGACTGACACATTATGAATCCACTTTTCAGATTCTTAAAAAAGCACATGTCCAAACTGCTTTTTCAGACCAGCACCATGTGTAACCTGGGTGACTGCCTACACTCCAGCAAGGGCAACCAGCCTTAGTGATGCTGAATGTATTTGCATTACTGACTGAAACCTCAAACCCCACTCGCTTGTGAATACTGTGCATGATTCCACAGGGTAAGCAGCTGGGTGTGTGCTAAGAGTCTGCTTCTCCACCAAAAAATGGCTCCCCCTTTCCATCTAATGCAACTGTGAAATCACCAGAGCAATACGCAATAAATCTCTGCCTGTAATTCCTATATGCACACAGAGTCATGTTTTCACATTAGTCACAAAACGAAATTTCTTTGCCATTTTGAAAGCACACTTACTACTCTTTTTTTTGGCAAGTGATAAACACTTTTACAGACTGACACATTATGAATCCACTTTTCAGATTCTTAAGAAAGCACATGTCCAAACTGCTTTTTCAGACCAGCACCATGTGTAACCTGGGTGACTGCCTACACTCCAGCAAGGGCAACCAGCCTTAGTGATGCTGAATGTATTTGCATTACTGACTCAAACCTCAAACCCCACTCGCTTGTGAATACTGTGCATGATTCCACAGGGTAAGCAGCTGGGTGTGTGCTAAGAGTCTGCTTCTGCACCAAAAAATGGCTCCCCCTTTCCATCTAATGCAACTGTGAAATCACCAGAGCAATACGCAATAAATCTCTGCCTGTAATTCCTATTTGCACACAGAGTCATGTTTTCACATTAGTCACAAAATGAAATTTCTTTGCCAATTTGAAAGCACACTTCCTACTCTTTTTTTTGGCAAGTGATAAACACTTTTACAGACTGACACATTATGAATCCACTTTTCAGATTCTTAAAAAAGCACATGTCCAAACTGCTTTTTCAGACCAGCACCATGTGTAACCTGGGTGACTGCCTACACTCCAGCAAGGGCAACCAGCCTTAGTGATGCTGAATGTATTTGCATTACTGACTGAAACCTCAAACCCCACTCGCTTGTGAATACTGTGCATGATTCCACAGGGTAAGCAGCTGGGTGTGTGCTAAGAGTCTGCTTCTCCACCAAAAAATAGCTCCCCCTTTCCATCTAATGCAACTGTGAAATCACCAGAGCAATACGCAATAAATCTCTGCCTGTAATTCCTATTTGCACACAGAGTCATGTTTTCACATTAGTCACAAAACGACATTTCTTTGCCAATTTGAAAGCACACTTACTACTCTTTTTTTTGGCAAGTGATAAACACTTTTACAGACTGACACATTATGAATCCACTTTTCAGATTCTTAAAAAAGCACATGTCCAAACTGCTTTTTCAGACCAGCACCATGTGTAACCTGGGTGACTGCCTACACTCCAGCAAGGGCAACCAGCCTTACTGATGCTGTATGTATTTGCATTACTGAGTCCAACCTTAAATCCTTAAAGTATTCTTTATTTTTACCAGTACACCTTACTTTATCGTGAAAACATAGTCCATATTATTTTACATGTTCCTCACATTTAAATTTCTCCCAAAACAGAAAATAATAAACACAACTTCAACAAAAGGAATTCCATTTCTATTATTCATTTCTTAATTTACCATATACATCCCCTCTCAAACTCTAAACTCACCTTTAAAATTAGTTAGCTGTGAAAGAAATGTGGCACTCAAACAGCAGATTATCAGAGCCAGGATCTCTGTTCTTTACACCTCTCTCCTCTCAGCAGAACCAGATAATGGCAAACTTTCCCTCTCTTTTTCCACACATATACATGTTAATTTCAAATCTCAGTGCTTCCCCCTTTTTTTCAAATGTAATCACACATTTCTATTGGTTGAAAACCAACCCTTTTCCAAAAGTACCCTTCCCCCAACTTGACTTCTGCCTAGTACCCTTCCCCCAACTTGACTTCTGCCTGCTACCATAGCAACAGCTCATGGAACACTGCTGTGTGGAGTTAGGTCAGAAGTTCACCAAACAATGTTTCAATTCCACAGAGCAAGAGTGCTTGACTTTTCAAACCTAACAGCAAATCCATAGTACTGTTCTTTGGTAACACATTTTTCTGTACCAATACAAAACATGCTTCCATTAATTTACACATACAGCCTAGTTTTTATTCTAGAATGGTATGAAACAGCCAATCAGTTCTTTTTTTTATGAAAAAAATATGTATGCCTCCATTTCCAAACTGTCTTTCATTTCTTTTTACCATTCTACTGAATTACACCTCCTGAGTGCATCCAGTTCTCCTTTGAAGATGTTCACAGTGTGGATTGTAGGGCACAGCTATGCCAAATGTAGACATTAAATGGATTGGTCAGAGAGGGTTAAAGTGGCACCAATTGATGCCATTGGTGAAATCCTTCATGCAAATCCAACACCCTGACCTCATAATAGTGCACTGTGGTGGCAATGACCTAGGCACTTTGACTGGGGTAGGTCTGGAAATGCTTATGAAGGACACCTTTGCACAATTGTTTTCACTTTTCCCTAAAACTGCCTTTGTGTTTTCTAACATATGCCAAAGGCAAAAATGGAAATGGTCCAATCATTTCTGTCCGCAGATTGACAAAGCAAGAAAGCACGTCAACAAATCTGTTTCTGCTTTCCTCCGTGACTATGGTATGGGTTCCATTTACCACAACAACTTGCGTTACGACATGCAAGACATTTATAGAGGAGATGGTGTGCACTTCAATGATGAAGGGAACAGAGTCTTCCTCTTGAACCTTAGACTCTGCATCAGTACTTACTTGTAGGTACCACTAAAAAAATCACTTCATAAACACAACGGCTCTTTTTAGAGCCCCCTAATATCTAAACACTTAAATCTGCATTTCATTTCATTTTTTATTTTTTTTTTCTACCGTACGCGTACGGTAAGCTTACCGTACGCATACCCCGTGATTTTTTTTAAAATCAATAAATGTTTTTTTTGTACTTTTCTGTCCTTCTTTGACCCCCTTACAAATGTTAGGGGGTCTGTAACTCTCCTCCTTGCCCCCTTTTCAAGATATCACTCTTTTTTTTCTGAGTGAAACACACGAAATGGCGGCCGCCGCTTCCTGGTTTCGACCGATTCGAATGTTTACTAAGATCTAAGAGCCAATCAGAATCGCGCTCGCGCACGCCACCGTACGCGTACGGTAAGCGTACCGTAAGCGCACCGTAAGCTGGCTCAGATATATATATTGATTTAAAGGCTATTTTCTCAGAATCTACTGAACAGATTTACACCAAACCTACAAAAGGCACTTCCTTGACCTGAGGACTACCTCTCTGCCAAATTTCTAGTAATTCTGTTCAGCCGTTCGGGCTGTAGCTGTGTCTAAAGGTCCTATGGAAAAATGCATGGGTAAAACGCGTTTTGGGACCCCCCTTTTATCTCAGCCCCCGCTTGACGAATCCCCCCGAGACTTTCAGGGTAGGAGCGGAGCGTAGCGCCCCACCTATTTTGAAATATTCGCGAGGATTCGTCGACCGGCGCCAAAGTTATTCAAAATAGAATGTTGCTGATTTCCTATGGAAACAGGGTCCTAACTATAACTACCTACTGGCGACCGCCAGTAGGTAATATATATATATATATATATATATATATATATATATATATATATATATATATATATATATATATATTAGGGGTGGGCGGAATTTGCGGAATTAACCTTCGCAAATTATCGCGAGAATGTTTAAAATTATCGCAAACAAGCAGAAATATCGCGAAGATGCGGAAGGTTTTTTCCGGCATGTTCGCGCGATTTTCTGCATGGTTGCGGGTCGCCAACTTACCCATGTGGCTGCTTGCGGGCGCGGCCATCTTGTTTTGAGTTGTTCTCGCGGTGCATGATCGCGAGAAGAAAGACGTGATCGCGCGACGCATGACGTCACTGCGGGCGCGAACTGTCGCGAGACAGCGCAAATGGCTAAAAACAATACAACATCTCATGGAGAACGCGACCGGATCAAGAAAACTTGTCGGCGAACGCAGGGAATCAGGTAAGGCGATCGCGCGCGCGCGAGAATGTATCATTTTACAGCGCGAGCAAGAAACAAATTATCGCCAAGCTGCGGAAACCGGAATTTTTGACATCTTCGCGCTCTCCGCGGAACGCAAAAATGTCAAAATATCGCAATTTCCGCGAACGGAACGAAATTTTTGCCCAGGCCTAATATATATATATATATATATATATATATATATATATATATATATATTATTTTGAAAAAAAACACAGGTTTTAGTAATGTTAGGCTGATATTTCACTTGTACAGAACCAGAGAAAGTCAGCCGGTATACTTAGCTGAGCTCCCTCACGCCCTCGCAATGCACTGCTGACGGCGTCACATATTACATCACTCATGACATGGTCAGTGACATCCCTGAAACCTGTGTTTTTTTCAGTGAATTTCTAAGGTTTTTTAAATGCTAATTTCTAACTATGCCTACACAGGTAGAACATGTACAGAAAGAGGAAGAAAGGCACAGAAAGCAGCAAGAGAAGTGCAGAAAGAGGCAAGAGAAGTGCAGAAAGAGACAAAAGGGGTGCAGAAAGAAGCAAGAGAGGTGCAGAATGAAGCAAAGGAAGTTCAGAAAGAAGCAAGCAAGGTGCAGAAAGAGGCAAGAGAAGTGCAAAAAGAGGCAAGAGAGGTACAGAAAGAGGCACGAGAGGCACGAGAGGTGCAGAAAGAGGGAAGAGGATACAGAAAGATGCAAGAGAAGTGCAGAAAGAAGCAACAGAGGTGCAGAATGAGGCAAGAGAGGTGTAGAAGAAAGAAGCAAGAGAGGTGTAGAAAGAAGGAAGCGAGGTGCAGAAAGAAGGGAGGTGCAGAAAGCGGAAGAGATGTACAGAAAGAGGCAAGAGAAGTGGAGAAAAATTAAGAAAGGTGCAGATAGAAGCAAGAGAAATGCAGAAAGAGGCAAGAGAGGGGCAAAATTCAGCAAAAGTGGTTTGCGCACCATTAGTACCAATTCAACACCCACATCAAGCAGTAGGTAACAAATGACCATTCCAGGTTTCCAAAGGGCCTTTCACCGCGCTGTAACACTTGTTGCTGCATTTTTGGTAACGTTCGAGCTGTATGAGCTAGGAACATTTTTTTTGTTCAAATCTGCTGATTATGCAGCAGATGATGGATAATGTGGCAAATGTGGAAAATGTATAATTGTTCGAAAATCAGTGCAGCCGAACAGTCACATAATTCTGGTGTCCCTGCTAATACCTCTAACTAGGTTCAGAAGTGCTCCTCAGTGGTTCCTTCTTTTTTTTGTCTGATTGAGTTTATAGTTTAGCTTCTATGTATATAAAGAAGACTAAACATGAGGTTACCACTCCACAACACAGACTACAATACCACATAATTACTCTCCATAACACATAATTCCACTCTTCATAATTCCTATACACTAAATACCACATAATTACTATCCACATAATTTCACTGCCCAACATACCACATAATTCCACAACACAAAACGTGCATCCACTCCATTCCAAAAGACATTAGCAAAAAAATTTACATTTACAATGCCAATAGCTCTAACTCTTGCAAATACGAGACGTATTACATTGCAAACGCTTCTTTAACTAGTAGTCGTGTTTGCAGAGTGGTGTAAAAAGAGGGATGGGCCGCTGACCAGCGCTCAGGAATTCCACTCCGTAGGACTTACAGGAGTAACCAGGAGGGCTTCTTGGCTCCCAAAGTCAGTCAGGGTTAATGTAGACTTCATCTCCAAACCAGTAGTGTGCCAGGAGGTGCAATTGCAGAGTAGTGGAGAATGGGTGGACATGGCCTCCAAAGACCTCTTAGCAAACCCACTGTGTGGGACTTACTCAAGGTAACAGAAGAGGTAGTTGGCCCCCAAGGACATTCTTGGGGGCCAACTACCCCTTCTATTACCTCCAGTAAGTCTCACACAGCAGGATTGCTAAGTTCTCATAGCAGGCCATACCCCCTTTGCCCAACACTCCGCAAACACACTCCCTGGTGTGCTCTGGGATGGAGATTGAAGTCCCCTTTGCTGCTGGAAGTCCTTAGGGGCCAACTAGCCTACCTGTTACCTCCAGTAAGCCCCACACAGTGGGATTGCTGAGAGGGGGACACAGGCCATGCCCCCTTCCTCCACCACTCTGCAAACGCAGTTCCTGGCACACTCTTGGTTGGAGGACGATGTTCCCTTGCACCCAACCCAGAGTGCGGCAGGAAGCGTGTTTGCAGAGTGGTGCAGGGGAGGAGAGGTCTCCAGTGAGTTACCGGTTTCTTTTTTTAATTGTCTTTTAGGGAAGGGGCTGTGTGTCTCCTCTTCCCTTGAACATGTTGGGCCCCGGGGCTCCTATCCCTGGGGCCTGAGCGATTTCTTTTTAAATTGAAAAGGGAGGGGGGGCACGAGGACCCACTCTCAAGGCCGATTGCGGCGCCGGGGACCTCATCCCCAGGGATAGGCCTTGTTTTTCTTTTTAAAAGGGGGCGGGCAGCCCCCTTTCCCAGGCCGATTTTGGCCCTGCGGACTCCAACCCCCAGGGCCCGGCAAAACGTTTTTTAATGGAAGGGGGGGCCATGTGGCCCACCTCCCGGGCCATTTTGGCCCCGGGGACCCCATCCCTCGGGGCATCTCCTCTGTGTTGGGGGCTGCTGGGGAGCCCCAATGCCCCCGCGGTCCCTGCCGGTTCCCCACCTACTTTGGTAGCCGGCAATGCTTTTGGACAAAGGGAACTGCAAACATGCAGCTCCCTTTTCCCAAAAGCAAATCTGCTTCGGTTCATGGAAGACGGAGCAGTTTTTCTGCTGTTGCTTCTATTAAGCGAAGCAGAAGTTTGCAATGGCATAGCGTGAGCAGTGCTCCCGCCATGCCATAGCAAACTTCAATGTCCCGGGGGTGGGCACCCTGGGACATTGCTGGAGCTGGCCCTGGGGGGTGTCGGTTTCCAGGTCCATGGAGGGCTCCTGGAGGTGGGTCGAGCAGCCCACTCCCAGCATTTGCATGGCCCCAGGGAGGTGATGGTCCCCTGGGCCAGGGGTCTTCAACTGACCCCCGCATTACGTGATCTATGTCTGTTTTAGTTAAAAAAAGACCCAGGGAGATGGCAGTCCCCGGGGCTGTGGGGGGGCTGCGTTACCCCACATACATTGAATTAGCCCCAGAGAAGTGGCAATCCCTGGGGCTGCGGGGGCCCCACAGGCCCCAGCATCACATTTGGCATTGCCCCCGGGACCTGGTTCCCCCGGGGGCTTAACTAAACGAACCTCAGTAGACTGCGCTTCTTTTTAAAAAAAATCTTTCAGCGGGGTTCAGAGACGCTATGCGAATCCTGCTGAAAAAAGTTTGTAAAAACTGCTTTTTTTGGCCCTCCTTAGTCCCCGTGGGACCACCTGAGCAAGCCTACGGGGTTTTCTTGTTATTTTTTACCTTTTTTCTTGTGACTCCATTCATCCGAGTCACAAGATGTCTGCCAACACTTCCTGGTTGGAACTGTTGGCAGCCAATCAGAGTCATACTCGAGATCGGGAGGGTTCGCAGAGCCACAGCGATCAGCAGATATCAATATTTCTAAATATATTAATTTCTAAGGAACTACTGAACAGATTTACACCATTTAACAAAAAGAGCGCACTCTAGACCAAGAGCTACCTTTCTGCCAAATTTGGTGTAATTCTCTTCAGCAGTTCGGGCTGTAGCTGCGACAAATGTTTCCAATGGATATTAACATAGAGAAAACGCATTTTGGGACCCCCTTTTTTCTCGGCCCCTGCTTGACGAACCAGCCCGAAACTTTCAAGACAGGAGCTGACCGAAGTGCCCCATTAGTTTTAAAAATTTAGCAAAGATTCGATAAAAGGGTACCAAAGATATTGGCAAATCAAAAGCGCTTTTCCCATGGAAACTAGGTTTTAACTTTAACAACCTACTGGCGACCACCAGTAGATAATATATATGGATATATACACACACATGTCTATATCTGTCACTGTTGACTGCCACCGTGCACGAGTCTGAAGAGCACGTTGGTAAAAGCGGAGTCAGCTAATCCTCAATACTTATGCCTAACACCTCGCTCCCCCTCAAGTAATGAGTAGAGACGCTCAGGAATGTTGCAAAAAGTGCTCTTGTGCTACCCTGACACATTTTGGCAGCCTTGCAGCCTTGATCACATAAAGCGAGGCATCATCATGTTTTCAGATTTCACCACGCAATGTGTAAACATCATCATAGAAACTAAAAACACACTTATTGCTGCGCTCCAATGTGCACATTATTATACAGTCCATTCATTGTTAAATTATAGGTGTACGCTGTTACTAAAATCACAAAATGTTTGGGACAGTCATCCTGATGGGCCGCATTATTAACCGAATTTATGCAGAGTAAAATATATTTAAATTCAAATATTTTAAATGTTTAAAAAAACTGGGAGCATTTCCTTTTAAAAGCCTTTCTTTTAAAAGCATTATAAAATATGGTTTCAAATACAGCCCAGCGCTTAACATTTCTTTGTAACCTTTTTGGATTATTGCACCTGTGTCATCCATTCAATGAACTTCTTAATCAAGCCCAAGTGGGCAAGTTTTGTCCTTTCATTTTTGTTACTATAAGATACTTTCATTAAAACAATGACTGTATCTCTACCTTCTAGGCAAATTACAAATTTTCACATACAACTACCTGCTTCCAGTGTCAACATACTCTCTAAAGTGCCCAGTGCAAAGTTAATGTTGATTTAAAATTCTGAAAACCTATAAATTGCTTCTCATTCAGTTAAACTGAATTCCTGTCAGAGCTACAGGTGTTTGTGAAAGTCCTCTTCCATATTCAGTCCATAGTTCTGACTGTCAGAGATGAGCTATATTTTTTGCAGATAAAACATCAATTTAAATTGCGCCCGAGAGAGAGAGAGACAATAAACCCAAAATCCACAAAAAGGACCAGGAAGAGGAGGAAACGGTTGAGTAGAATTGAAAACAAAATCTGAATACAGGAAAATCAGTGAAGTGGGGTAAGAAACAGTAGGAGAAAAAATTAGAGAAAACAACAATATGACAATGAACCTGACTGACCAAATTTTAACACAAGAGGAGAAATATCTTATGAAATTGGGACTGTCCATCTGCCTGGAACAGAATATGAACCGTACACAAATCAGTACAGATATTTTCAAATTTATAGGATCAATGAAATTGAAAAAGGGGTTGCCCCACCTCATACTCCAGTATGCACACCCATTATCCAACAGAGGGTTTTTAGTGAAGAGGCTATTGCTTCCAATATACTACTTTCTACAAATGTGTTGCAATCCTGTAAGAGTCTCACAAGAGTAGCATGCAAGCTTCAGAGGGTAAGGCTTGCCACATGAGGCTAGTGCGATCTCGCAAGACACTTGCGAGACCCACATGGAAAGTTGCTGAGCCTGTAACAAAGTGTTTTGCGATCCCATGTGCCTCTTGCAAGACTCACATGGAAAATTACTGGGCCTGCCATGAGGTGTTTTGTGATCCCGTGAGATTCTTGCGAGATCGTATTGCGAGTAGTAAAAAAAAAGAGCCTAGGCTCAACCAGTAGTGACCATTCTTATTACAATGTTGAAGAAATGCTGTTATGTGATTTGGTGGATAATGAGAGACTGCTCAGTGTGTCCTTTGTGCTTTGGTGGAGAAGGAAGTCTGTTTGAGTTGTGCTCAGCAAAGGTGAAATTATGTGGAGCTGAAAGAGACTAGTGTCTTCATCTTTATTAAAGAAAGAACTGAGGTCTTATATGTGAGGTGCATGCCGTCTCTACCTTATTATGCATACTACTTAGCCTGGGGAATGGTGTGAGTGGAGAGGCAGTGTCTCTTTACACCCTATTCTAAAAACCTTTATGCAAGGTCCCACTAGATAGGCCAGTCTCTCCAAATAGTCTGCTATACATTGTAAGGCTGTGGAGAGGTGTCAGAGGGATCTCAGTGTCTCCTTACACCCTACTCTGCACTGTTATAGTGTGGCAAGGTCTCATTTGAGAGTCTACTTTCTCTCCGCACTCTACTAGTGGGGACTATAAAGCAACAAGTACTGTAATCAAGGAAAATGCTAAATCTTCCTCTAAAACCTTTTTTATAATCTTGCAAGACTCTTGCGGGATCATAAAACAAGTTGTGATTTAACTTTTTCTTATAATATTAAATGGACAAGAAGTAAATACATGAATGTCAATGTGTGCTATCTACCAATGTTTATCTCATGCAGATAAAACAAGTGTTTTATTTTCATAAATCTAAGTCATGTATTTTTCCTCACAATTATATAATGGATTGCATTTCATTAAACTAAACAAACTTTTACTATTCTGTTGTACATAGATTCTATATACATCAGGATATATTCAGTGTGAATGCAAAGTCCATTATAAAAAGTATGATCTTGTGAGAGCCCCTTGGACTGCATGTGAGGGATTGCCTACCTGGCTGTCGCAAGAATCCCACAAGAGCTCTCAAAGCGAAAAAAGGTAAACATAGTACAAACAACATAGTTCATGACACTATAGGTTGTCTGTGAAAGAGCTGTTTTTGTCAACAACTATACAAAATGTATTGCATTGTCAAACATTTAAAATGTTTTGGGTTTGTCAAAACGTACAACTTCAAGTGTTAAACAAACACCACATCATGTCCTTAAACACAAAAATGAGAAAAACGTACAAAAAACGGTAAACAAAAAGACCACTGCCTGAGGGGGCACTTGTGCTCTTAGGCAGGCTTGTCCTCGGCAGACCTTGTCGTCTCTGTTGAAATAATTATCTGCCTACACAAGCAGCAACATAGCAGGGTTGCATGTGCACTTAGAACCTGTGCAGGCATAGTATCTTCTTGAGCAAATGATGTTGAAGCCCCTGTAGAGTTGTCTAACTCCATAGCACGAACCAACTCTGCCTGTGCAAGCCTTTGTGGATGCATTGACCTCAGGTGTCTCCACATCCCTTTGGTACTCATGCTATTTTGTTTATTTCTGCTCCCCCAGCTGAACTCTTTGCTGCAACGTTTAACAGGTAACGTACTTCGTAAAAACTTTCTTGGCACCTGGCCTCATTTCAAAGAATTGCCCCATGAAGGATTCCTTGGGTGGCTGACATGGCTGAGCTAGTGCAGAAGCCCCTCGCGGTTGGTTTGAATCTGATGAGATATCTTTGTGAAGAGGGGCAAATATGAAAGGAGAGCAAGCCACCTATGTCTACTCTCACCAAACTCCAATAGTAAAATAAAACAAAAATTATGAAATCTTATTTGTCTAAATAAAGGCATCCATATGCAGCAATAACAATCCTTCCCTGTAATGTGGGTCCTCTCCCACACCTCTTACGAGATACCTGCGAGCATCACACAAGTTCATAAAAATATTATTGCTTTATATATTTCATGGAACAATTCATAATCAGTTTTTCCATACTAACCAACATCTCAAATGTCGTAATTTGTTCAGAATTACAAGAAACCACTGATATAACTTAAATGCAAGAGCATGATTAAATGGGTCGATTGCGAGAGCAGAACTGGAAGTACAGTCCACCCAGAGTAGCTGTAGGGAATTGTGTGTTCGAGTTCTGCAAGTGTCTCGCGAGATTGTAAAAATATGATTGCTTTATATATTCAATTGAACAAATCCTATTCAATTTTACTAATATAATCAACATCTGTAAAAGTTTGCTTTTTTCAGAAATACAGGAAAACACTGTTCTTAAACTAATAACAAATTTATGATCTTGTGATAGGGTCACGAAAGTCAACCAGGAAGTACACTCACCTCAGAGTCCGTGCACGGGATTGTGTGTTTGACTCCCTCAAGCATCTTCCAAGAGTCACCACCTTTTATAATAAAAATGAATGAATATCACAACCATATTTTAATGACTCTCTTTTACAGATTGAACATTAAACAAAAACTGGACACATTAAAAATAACTCTAAACAGTGATTAAAACAACATATAGAACTCTAGTGAGTAATCGCACACTTAAAAATAGATTGATTTAATGAAATGTAATACTGTATAATACTTAAAAACACATGTTATTCTCTTTCTGATTTATACCTATGACTTTAATGTGATAGGCAAAGGCTTTGATAAGTATGCTATTACAATATACATGAATTTGCTGGGAAAATGTCTCAATATGAAAGTCAGAAGAACTGAGGGGGTAGACAATCTTAACACAAATATTGTAGTATTATTCTGTTTATACTCAAACATCATTTTTTAGAAACATTTTGCAAAGAGTGCAACCTTTCTTGTTAACTTGCAATTTGTAAGCAATACCCTTCTAGAATAATGTCCACACACAGGATATAATATTCATACACTTATATAATACCTACTCTTAAGAAAAGGTTACCGTGAAAAAAGGCCTAGAAATTCACTGAAAAACCAAAGATTAATGTAATTATAGTTAGGTGTGATAAAAATATCTTTTTTCGTTTAATAAAAATAGTTAGAAATTCACTGAATAAAACAAAGTTTAAAGTAACGTTATAGTTAGGGGAATTCTTCAGTGACAACATTAATGTTTTTAACTAAAAATAACACAGAAGGTTCACAGATATAGTTAGCAGTGCTAACTATAACATGCACCCATGGCATGCACTGCTTATGATCTCATATACAACACTCATTACATGTTCCATGAAAGCATTTACAACATCACTGATGTAATCTCAAATGACATCATTGATGACACCACTGAAGCCATCATACATTGCATATGTTAGTGCGATTTATAGTTTACATAGTGACTGGTAGTTTTCATCTTAAGTTCCCACCGAATTTTGTACAGCAAAAATGCATGTGCTCCTAATACACTATTGCTGTGTAGAGGTATTGAACATGTTATCAGTTCTTGTACTCCAGAGTAACTCTGTGTGCCAGTGACAGTTCATTATGCTTCAGACAAGCTTCTTTGGTTCTACAAAAAAGGTTTCATACAGGAGAAAGTTTTTACATAGTAGAAACTAACTTTTGTAAGTTGAGTTATTAGAGTGAATCGTCTCAGCACAGCAATTTATACTCAGCATAGAGGACTGTGTGGACCAGGAGTACTGACCTATTTATGTGTACTTGTTTATATATATTACCTACTGGGGTTCACCAGTAGGTAGTTATAGATAGAACCTATTTTCCATCGGAAAAGCGTTTTATTGATTTGCAAATATATTTTGCGCAGTTTGACTAATCTTAGTGAAATATTCCAAAAAATAGGGTTGGACCGCTCAGTTTGTGTGTTGAAAGTTTGAGGGTGATTCATCAAGCGGGGGACAAGAAAAAGGGGGGTTCAAAAGCACATTTCCTCCATGTTATTTGCCATAGGATCTTTATTACAGGCTACAGCCTGAACTGCTTAACAGAATTACACCAAATTTTGCAAAAAGGTAGGTCTTGGTTCAGACTGCGCCCTTTTTGTTAAATGGTGTAAATCCGTTCAGTAGTTCCTGAGAGATTAAAAAAACAAAATATCGATATCTGAGCACCGAGGAGGGTTTGCGAACCCTCCCGGGCATGAGCTTCACTCTGATTGGCTGCCAACACTCCAAACCAGGAAGTGTTGGCAGCCATCTTGTGACTGGGTAACTGAGTCACAAGAAAAAGGGTGAAACAAAGATAACAAAAACATGAAAAGGGGGCAGGGTACAAACACCCTGCTCAGGGGGTCCCAGGGCCAAAAAAAGCATTTTCTTTTTAAAAACAGTAGCATTCACGTTGGGGTCGCGAATCCTGCATAAAGTTTAAAAAAATGAAGCGCGGGTTCCCGCACTTCATTTTAATGAGGCCCCTGGGTGGGCCAGGTCCTGGGGGCAATGCCAAATTGAAATAGCAGGGAACCGCAGGGCTCCCCGCAGCCCCGAGGACTGCCACCTCCCCAGGGCTATGCTAAGTATTTGCGGGGTGCACGCGGCTCCCCTGCAGCCCCGGGGACCACCACCTCCCTGGGGCTTCTTTCAAAATGTATGCTTGGGGGGACCCCCTGCTGCCCCGGGGACCACCACCTCCACGGGGCTTTTTTAAATTTAGGTGGGGGCACACGGCCACCCCGCAGCCCCGGGGACTGCCACCTTCTCGGGGCTCTGTTTTAAAAAAAAAAAGTGTAGAGTGGGCAAGAGTCCCCCCTCATGCCCCGGGGACCACCACCTACCCGGGGCATTCTTTATTCAAATTCGGGGGTCCATTACGAACCCCCAGCCCTGGGGACCAGCACCTCCCCGGGGCTTTGCAAACATGGGGAGGGGGCGGCGCAGCCCCCCTCCTGGAGCCCTTGATGGCACTGGGGACCGCCACCCCCAGGGCCTGCTCCTGCAATGTCCTGGGGTGCCCACCCCGGGACAGTGCTGTTTGCTATGGCAGGGCGGGAGCTGTGCGGCTCCCGCCTTGTCATAACAAACTCTGCTTTGCTTCGTTTAAACAAGAGCAGGGAAACCTGGTCTCGCTTCAATGAAGCAGGGCAGAACGGATAAGGTCATGTTTTGCAAAGTCAACCATACCTGCTGTTGTCATTTGCAATATTGTGTGGTGAACTTGTGACCTGTGAGTTAAGTTGAATGTTGCATGTCCTGTTGCTATGGAAACTGACATTAAGGAGAGGGGGTGAAGAAGTCAGTTGAAAAGGGTTATTATCTGTGCCCAATGCAAATGTGTTTTACAATTTTAAAATCCCTTGGTAGCAATGTCATTTGTTGCTTATGTGTATTTATATGGAATAAGAGAGGGAAACCTTGCCATTACTGTGCAGAGTCTGGTGATTTATATTGACTGTGTGTAAAAGAAAATCCTGTCTGAGTGTGTTAGATTTTTCATTCAATAGATTTATTTGCTAGGTGAGTTATATATTTTTTTGTTTATTTAAAACAAATTGATTTTTTTTCTAAAGCTGTGTTGTTTGAAATATATAATTAAATGTAGAGATGTATATTGGAATTAGTTTTATTGTACTTGAAGTTTGTTTAAAAAACAGTCTGTACTGTAATATGTATATTTTTAAGTCTGTTTAAAGGTATAGCTGAATGACGCCTCTTATTTTTAGATTGTTGGTTGAAGATGCAGTATAAATGTGTATTTTGAAAGATGTTCATATAAGGTGTAGTTTATTCGGCTTCATTTTTTCTTCTCTCCAAAGGTATAGTTGAATGTTACTGCATAGTTATAGATACTTTGGTAAAGATGCAGTACAACTGTGGTGTTTCAAAGATGATCATATACAGTGTTATTAATTAGGTTTCTGTTATTATTTTGTACAGAAGGTAAAGTTAAATTATGGCATATAATTAAAGATAGAATGGTGAAATAAGGTGCTGTAAATTAGGTTTCTTTTTGTAGTCTAAGCAAATGTATAGTTGAATAATGCCACACAATTTTAGATACAAAACTGAAGATATATGTGGTTTTAAAAATTATCATTAAATGTGTTGTTAATTGCTCTTCTTTCTTAAGTCTGTTGTGAGGTATAGTTTACTGATGTGGCATATTTGTAGATTGAATGCTCAAGACGTAACTCAAAAATGAACCACCATATATTACCTTTTGTGGCATGTTGCACTTATCTACTTAAGTAGAGAGTATGTAATGAGTTATCTATGTGTTCAGATACTATTTATACAGTTGCATGTATGCTTAGTGTACTCATGCAATGACCCAGGCACTAACTCCTGCACTTCTACAATCCCTTGAGCACTACATATACAGTTCAGTAATCTTCCTGTTACTACCTAAGCACTCCTCCAATCATCTAGCTAGTCTCATGTCCTTATCTAATCATTGCACCAAAACCCAAGCACTTATAAGTTCACCATGCAGTCACCTTGCAGTTCTCTATTCCTTCAGTCACTACCCATGTACTCATGCAATGGCCCAGGCACCAACTCATGCATTTCTACAATCCCTTGAGCACTACATACACAGTTGAGTAATCTCCCTGTTACTACCTATGCATTCCTCCAATCATTCAGTCAGTCTCAAGTCCTTAACTAATCCCTGCACCAAAACCAAAGCACTTTTAAATTCACCATGCTGTCACCTTGCAGTACTCTAATCATCCAGTCACTACCTATATACTCATGCAATGACCCAGGCACTAACTCCTGGACTTCTACAATTCCTTGAGTACTACATATACAGTTCAGTAATCTCCCTGTTACTACCAATGCATTCCTCCAATCACCCAGCCAGTCCCATGTCCTTATCTAATCACTGCACCAAAACCCAAGCACTTATAAATTCAACATGCACTCTTCTTGCAGTACACTAATCATCCAGTTACTACCCATGTAGTCATTCAATGACCCAGGCACTAACTCATGCATTTCTACAATCCCTTGAGCACTACATTTACAGTTCAGGAATCTCCCTGTTACTACCTATGCATTCCTCCGATAACCCAGCCAGTCATCCAATGTCCTAATCACTGCGCCAAAACCCAGGCACTTTTAAATTCACCATGCAGTCACTTTGCAGTACTCTAATAATTCAGTCACTACTTATGCACTTATGCAGTGACACAGGCACTAACTCCTGCACATCTACAATCCCTTGAGCACTACATATACAGTTAGGTAATCTCCCTGTTACTACCTATGCAATCTCCAATCACCCAGCCAGTCCCATGTCCTTATCTAATCACTGCGTCAAAACCCTAGCACTTTTAAATTCACCATGCAGTCACCTTGCAGTACTCTAATCATCCAGTCACTACCCATGTAGTCATGCAATGACCCAGGCATTAACTCATGCACTTCTACAATCCCTTGAAAACTACATATACAGTTCAGTAATCTCTCTGTTACTACCTAAGCACTCCTCCAATCATCTAGTCAGTCCCATGTCCTTATGTAATCACTGCGACAAAACCCAAGCACTTATACATTCACCATGCAGTCACTTTGCAGTACTTAATCATCCAGTCACTACCCATGAACTCATGCAATGATCCAGGCACTACCTCAGGCACTTGTACAATCCCTTGAGCACTACATATACAGTTCATTGATCTCCCTGTTACTACCTAAGCACTCCTCCAATCACCTAGTCAGTCTCGTGTCCTTATGTAATCACTGTGCCAAAACCCAAGCACTTCTAAATTCACCATGCAGTCACCTTGCAGCACTCTAATCATCCAGTCACTACCCATGTAGTCATGCAATGACCCAGGCACTAACTTCTGCACTTCTACAATCCCTTGAGCACTATCTATATAGTTCAATAATCTCCCTGTTACCACCTATGCATTCCTGTAATCACCCAGCCAGTCCCATGTCCTTATATAATCACTGTGCCAAAACCCAAGCACTTATAAATTCAGCATGCAGTCACCTTGCAGTACTCTAATCATCCAGTCAGTACCCATTAACTCATGCAATGACCCAAGCAGTAACACATGCACAGCTACAATCCCCTATCCACTGCCGATGCAGTCCTCTAAACATCTAAACACTACTCATTCACTCCTACAATTATCCAGGTAGTACCTGTGTATTGCAGCAAATGCATTGTGATTTCAAAACAAAGTGTTTACATGGTTTTCATGTAGAACATGTTTGTTTAGTAATAGAATTGTATATTTTATAGATTTATATTAATAATATTAAATATTTTTTTTACAGATATTCTTCATCATCATTAAAAAGACTTACCATGACTAAAAAAACAGTAAAGAGGAAACAACAAAAGAAAGGCTATTATTTGAAGAAAAGACAACAGCAAGAGTTAGATGAACTACAACATGTGGGAAAAAAGAAAACGTCTTGCGGTAAGAGAATAAAAGAATGTACTAAAAGACTTTCAAAGACAAGAAACAGTTTGCACAATGTAGAAAGTAGAAAGAATACCCCAACAACAAAGAAGAATGAAAACAAAAAAGGAGCGATTAATGGGAAATCACGTTTTAAAAAAACAATCTATTGTAAAAAGAGAAAGAATCAATTTGATGAAATGAGGAAAATGATGTTTCACAATAGAGTAGTACTTACTGTATTAAAAGATGCCAAGAAATATAAAAAAAATCAGCATTTTATAAATAGAAGAAACAGATTGAAACTATTGTTGAAAGGGCTTTTGAATTCCAAAGGAAATTATTTATTTTACTTTTAAACAGAATTCAACCATTAGATAAGCCAATACATTTTATGAAAAGTAAAAAGAAGAGTTTAATTAATAGAACTAACTTTTGTGTTATTTTTTGGGGTGAATGGATGCACAGTTCAAGTTCAGAGCCTTTTTTTAATGAAGAGAGCTATTTTCAAACCAATACATTAGTGTACGCAGTTGAAACCAGTGGTCGTGCTTATGAAGTGAAGAACGGTTGTCCTATTGAAAAAGAAAAGATGGTTCCTAGAAATGTAGAAGAAATGATAGCTGATGAAGTTCTAGGGAGATGTAGTAAAGCACCAGTGTATACTTGGGATTGTAGTAGTATTTGTAGTATACGACAGGAGTCTATTGATATTTTACGCAATGTCTTATGAGAATATAGTAAAAAAAAGTGTTAAACAAAAGATTAAGATGCTGCAAGGACTAGATTTTTGCAAAGTGAGAAACAATACTGGTTTGTAAGGTCATTCTCTGGCTTGTCTTTCTAGAAAAGTGTGTCAAAGTGTTTTTCATCATTTCAGAATGTTAGCAGTACTTCACTCTCAAATGCGGAAGTTAGTCAGAAGATTGTATTAAGTAAAAAGTCCTGCAATAATTTTAAGTGACTTAAACAGTGCTCTTTTGCATGGGTCAGTATCAGATGTAAAAAAAAGCTTGTAATGAAAGAGAGTTTTGTTACTTTGGTCCTGAACAAGAACGTAGAGAAAGTGAGACATTCATAGAAGTAGGGGTTGAAGAAGACATGCAAGATAGTAATACTGAGACGTTTCAAGAAGAAATTACAAAGTTTATGGTAATTTGTTGTGAAAGACCAAATTATGTTTGTATTTGATGTCGACGAACTCACTATAAAAATCAGACTAGGAATGTTGATCTGTATTTAAAAAGTGAAAGAGAAAACAATGATAAGTGGAAGGAATTTGCAACTTATTTGTTGGTAGAAGATTGCTTTGATTTGGGTAGTGATCAACGTATTTGTAAATATTGTTATAACATATTAGAGGACAACAAAATGCCAGCTAGAGCTGTACATAATAACCTAGAGTTGGTGGCTATTCCTCCAGAACTGGTAGATTTCAACATGTATGAGTATATTCTGATTCAATCTGTGCACCCGTTTCAGGCTACTGTTCGTATGGAGCCTAAAACAGGTAAGTTGCCTCCCACAGATTTACAAAGAGGATTAAAAGGAAGGGTTGTGTATTTACCTTTTGATTTAAAGAAAAATATTGAAACTATTGGCGTAGAGAAAGAGGAAACTGAACCTGCAGTTATTCTAGTTAATGGTGTTCCTACAAAGAGTCGGGATATATGGCAAGAATTAATAGATGTGAGCAAAGTGCAAAAGGCTACGTTACACCTCACAAAAAACAGTGATTACCACAAAAATGTGTATGTGGAAGGAGAAGAAATAGTTTTAGGAGATGATAGCGAAATTTCAAGTGGCCAAATTGAAAAAGTGGACATGTCGAAAAACTGAAGAAATTTATGAACATTATAGTGTACATCCTTTACATTCCAAAGAAGTGATGGGAAATACTATTGAATTATTCCTAATGAAGAAAGCGAAGGGGACTCCCATGAGTGTTTGGGAAAAAAGTTTGGAAGCTCGTTGTTTTCCACAGCTCTTCCCCACTGGAAAAGGTGGACGAAATGACAATCGACCAGTACAGATTCCTGCATCCGAATATCGGACAGCAAGATTGTACTCAGAAGATCCAAGATTTCGACAATGTATCCCATATATATTTCATCTTATGCTTGAAAGTGACTTGTCTGGACATTCAAATGCAGTGAACCACATATTAAAGACAGGAGTTCATCTTCAAAATGTTTCTGCAAAGGAACTCATGGACAAAGTACATCAGAGAGATGATCATTTAGAATCTCAATTGATTAATTTGATGGCATGTTAACGTGGTACTAATGAGTATTGGTATCGTCGTCATGGAGAACTTAAATGTATGTTAAGGAACTCCTACGTGGTTTGTTACGCTAAGCTGTGCTGAATATGCATGATACGATTTACTTGAATTTCTTCTAGAAGCAAATTCAAATATTAAAAACATTAATTTCAAGACACCTGGAGAACTGTGTTCCTTGGATCCTATACATGTGTGCAGATATTTTAATCATAGGTTTCAAGCCATGATGTCTTTTATCTGCAATAAAAACAATCCTCCTCTTGGAGAAGTTATTGATTTTGTTTGGAGAAAGGAGTATCAAGCTAGAGGTGGGCCTCATATACATGTGCTTTTATGGATCAAGGATGCACCCAAATTTGAAACTGATTCGGATGAGACTGTTTTATCTTTTAGTGAAGACTATGTTAAATGTGCTATACCAAAAACAAGAAGAAAACACCTTAAAGCAACAAGTTTAATGGTTTCAAACTCATCGATGTAGCAAATACTGTCAACAGAAATACAAGTCGAAGGAAATGTTTTATACCAAATGTCGTTTTGGATTCCCACGTCCAGTAATATCCAAAGGAAGAGTCAACAGTTTCATGTCAGCAGTGAGACATACCAACACTAGAATATCTCCCAAAAATGTTTACAATTTAAAATGAAGTGAAAAATCAAACTATATTAATGATTATAATCCATTTTTTTTATCGATGTGGAATGCTAATATAGATATCCAGTATGTTGCGGATAATTCCATTGCTGTTGCTCGGTATGTAACATCATACATAACAAAATCAGAAAAGACGGAGTTCAATGAAATGTGGGAAGAAATTTCCCACGAGAAGAGTCTTAGTAAGAAATTGTACAGCTTTAGTTTGAAGATGCTGTCCCATCGAGAGAGTGGATCTTACGAATGTTCGGATCGGTTGTCCTCTGCAAGTTTATATTCAAAGTCAAGAGGAATCATTTGGGTTAGTCTAGGTCTTGCTGCAACACGAAATCGAGTATTTAAATCTGCACAAGAAATCGAATATTTAGCATTAAATGAACAAAAAAGCACAGATATTGTAAAAACAAACATATTGGATATGTACTATCCAAATAGAAGTCTTCATCTTGAAAACATATGTCACTATGAAGTGCTGCAATATTACAGGTTTAAGAGAAATATTACAGAGAACATAAATGAAGAAAAATATGCAGTGATTGGTTCAGAAGGATGTTTGGTGAAACATAGTAAAGGAAATCGGATTAATCACAAGAAACTGAGTTGCGATACTCCTGATAAAAGAGAATGTTACTATTTAGCACTTCTGCAACTCTTCATGCCTTGGCGTTCTGAAATGGAATTACTTGGAGATTTTCAGTGCTATAAAGATTCTTTTAATGCATGTAAAGATAGCATTGAATGCACAGTTTGTCCAAATTATCTCCAAATGTTGAATGAAGAAATTGAACAAGAAGCTGCTATTGCAGCTGAGATTGCTAGAGACAGTTCTCAAGATAGTCAAAGTTCTGCTCCACTGAGTCAGGATACACTAGGAGAACCAACTCTTGAAAATGAAGCAGCAATCGCCATGAGTTAGGTGGAAACAGCAATGCATCAAACACAACACAATATTATGGATATTAGGAAATTTGGAACAGCAACTAAATATTGAACAGAAAGAAATATATCAGCAAGTGACAGAACAGCTCGACCATGGTTTACCTAATGAAAAAATAGAATGCAACTGCACATCTTTTAAACATATTCAAATGTATATCAGTGTTCAAATTGGTACAGGAAAAGTTTCTTAATTAAAGTTTTGACTAGTTATTTACAGAAAACCACTGAATCATATGTATCTTGTGTTGTAACTGCTCCAACTGGGTTAGCAGCACACAATATTAAAGGGTTTACCTTACATCATTTACTAATGTTACCTGTTGAACATGAAAACAAGTTGGAATCTCACAAGCTTTCTGGAGAAGCTTGTTTGGAAGTTTCAACTTCGTAATATTGATGAGGTGAGCATGGTCTCAAACTTAATGCTTGCCTTTGTGCATTTAAGAATGCAGCAAATTTTAAAAACAGAATATGATGTGTTATTTTGAGGAAAACATGTGATCGTATTTGGTGATCTACTTTAACTTACTCTTGTAAAAGTGCAACCAGTTTTTAAAACACTTGTGCATGAAGACACCAGAAAATCTTTGGGAAGTATTGGAAATATCAACATTCGGTCATATTTTGAATACAAAGAACTTATTAAAAATATGCGACAGGCAAGTGATGAAGATTATGGAAGCATTCTCTAAGATATAAGAATTGGTGTATTGACAGAACATGGAAAGAAGCTTTGCAAAGTCGGTTACTTACAAACGTGTTGCCAAATGAAAATGTTGCTCCCGAAAGAATATACAAAATATTGGAGAAAAGAAATCTATATTCTGCTTAATGCCAACACTGCGAGAGTGTTCTACATTCAATGAAGAACTTTTAAAGCTGGAAAAACAGCAAATAATACAAATGGAAGCCATTGATAAAATAGAGCACCAAGAAATTACTATTATTTTGTCAGAAAAATTAAAAATAAAATTGGATTCTTTGCAAAAATCAATATCTAAAACTGCTGGTTTAGAAAAGAATTTATATGTATGTGAAAACTGTCGGGTAATTTTACGGTGTAACTTGGATGTGGAAAAAGGTTTAGTAAATGGAGCAATGGGAAAAGTTGTTGATTTTGTTAACGATCAAAATAGAGATGGAATTGAATTTTTAAAGATTACATTTGATGAGATTGAAGAAGTAAAACAGATTGGACGTTGTTCGGTTCGTTTTTTTCTTGTTAAAGATTTGTATGTTCATAGAAGACAGTTTCCTCTTTCTTTAGCATATGCGGTGACCATTCATGAATCTCAAAGTTTAAGTGAGGACAGCACTTTGGTAAACATTGGAAGTACCGTGTTTAAAGAGTGAATGGCATATGTTGCATTGTCCAGTGTCAGAACTTTATCTGGATTGTATTTGATTGAAATTTGATGAGAGAAATATTAGTGCAGATGCAAATTATGTAAGAGAGTATAAACGGTTACGAAGAGTGTATGCTGTATATGAAAAGTGTGTAGTAGGTCAAAAACAAAGATATGAAAATCTCTGTAGTGAAGATGGAAAGAAGAAAAAATCAAAACAATGTTGAGATTCCAAACAAAAAGAAAAAGGATACCGTTGAAGAGATTGTAGGATATCAGTTAGAAAATAGTTCAGGCATCAACTGCTATGCTAATGTAGTGGTGAACGTCATATTTTTTCCAGAAAATCTCCAACAGCACATAATGGAGAATCGAGAAAAAAGGTTTTGTTCCTTGTTGCATTCTATTTTTGAAAACTTGAGTACTGATAAAACAAAAATCCAAAGTGTTTCTGGCATTCGAAATCTTCTGGATATATGTTCTGGTTCTTCACAATTTACACAGAATGTTCAAAAAGATGCTCTGGAATTTCTAATGTTTATGCTTGCAGTATTGAAAGATGAAGGAAT
The DNA here is from genome assembly GCF_964204655.1 of Triturus cristatus. Lineage (NCBI taxonomy): Eukaryota > Metazoa > Chordata > Amphibia > Caudata > Salamandridae > Triturus > Triturus cristatus. The sequence goes on from NC_140594.1 coordinate 464,922,323, forward strand.
ACAAATTGAAAATCTGTTTGGACTTCGCTACAGTTTGAAACATGAATGTGAAGACGGTACATTTACTTCTACCACTCAAATAGACACTGAAAGATTCATATATTTAACAATACCAGATTGTAAAACAGTGTCTTTTAAAAAAATTGTAAAATCAGCAAATCAAAATATGGAATGTAGTCAGTGCAAATCTGAATTGTTATCAACATTATTTATACAAAGATTTGGACAATTTGGACATTTTAATGATACAACATTGCAGACCAGATGGAAGAAAATTTGAAACTACTGTTAAAGATTTGGTGGCAAGTCAACTGTCAATTTCAGGAAGAACTTTCAAAGCAGTTGCAATCATTTTCCATGATGGAGCTTCTACAACATCTGGACACTACACTGTGTATTTAAAGTGCAATAACGGATTGACACATTGTAATGATGCCCATTTACCATTCAAATATTGGTTGCCCTATGAATTACCAAATTCATATATAAAATTTTTGATTCCAAAGTTCTGAGAACATCATTCGGCCTATTGGGAAGATGTCAACAGGAATTAATGAGGTTATTTTGTAAATGTTCAATTCAAACGAATTCAGAAACATCATTCGGCCTATTGGGACGATGTGAATATGAATTAAGAAGTTTCTTTTGGACATTCTCAATACAAATGATTTCGGAAACATCATTCGGCCTATAGAGAAGATATCTAGAATTGCTGATTCAATTATTGTTTCTGTTCTTTCGTTTTGTATTTACAAAATTGTTTTGGAAATAAATATTTCATATATTTGATCTTTGAATTATATGCAATGTTATTAAGGATGTTTATTGTAGGAATTGTGAAGAGATAGTTAAGTTTGTTGTAAATATTTTGGACACAGATTTGGTCTTTTTAACAATCTTATTAATTGTATTTTTTTGCCCGCTGTTACATGATGAGCAACATTGAAATCACTGTCTATGTTGAAATTTGATAGATTCTGAGAAGAGCAAAAAAGGAAAACTGAATATCTTATGTAATGGTAGAATTATGTTGTGTTCTTAAAACTATAACATTATATATTATAACTGTATTTTTTCTTCTCTTTTACAGACCCAAATTCTAGAGTTTGAAACATTTATAAATTTAGATGATAAAAACAAGTGAAAATATTGTTTCAAAGACTTTCATATCTACTGTCAAAAAGGTCAGATTAAGTAACCCAAACACTACCCATGCACTACTACATTCACTTCTGCACTATCCATGCAGTCCTCTAACCACCTAGACACTGGTCATTCACACATATAATTACCCATGTAGTACCCATGCAGTCCAGCAATCCCCCTGTCACTCCTCATGCACTCCTCCAATTACCCAGCCAGCACTATGTACTTATCCAATCATTCCGCCAAAACCCAAGCACTTATAAATATACCATACACTTTCCTCACAGTACTCTAATCATCCAGTCACTACCCATTCAATCACCCAAGCAGTAACACATGCACTGCTACAATCTCCTGAGCACTACTGATGCAGTCCAGCCATCTCCTTACCACTACCCATGCACTTCACCAATCATCTAGCCAGTTCCATGTCCTTATCCAATCACTCAGCCAAAACCCAAGCACTTTTAAATTCACCATGCAGTCACGTTGCAGTACTTAATCATCCAGTCACTACCCATGAACTCATGCAATGATCCAGGCACTACCTCAGGCACTTGTACAATCCCTTGAGCACTACATATACAGTTCATTGATCTCCCTGTTACTACCTAAGCAGTCCTCCAATCACCTAGTCAGTCTCGTGTCCTTAGGTAATCACTGTGCCAAAACCCAAGCACTTCTAAATTCACCATGCAGTCACCTTGCAGCACTCTAATCATCCAGTCACTACCCATGTAGTCATGCAATGACCCAGGCACTAACTTCTGCACTTCTACAATCCCTTGAGCACTATCTATATAGTTCAATAATCTCCCTGTTACCACCTATGCATTCCTGTAATCACCCAGCCAGTCCCATGTCCTTATATAATCACTGTGCCAAAACCCAAGCACTTATAAATTCAGCATGCTGTCCTCTTGCAGTACTCTAATCATCCAGTCAGTACCCATGAACTCATGCAATGACCCAAGCAGTAACACATGCACAGCTACAATCCCCTATCCACTGCCGATGCAGTCCTCTAAACTTCTATACACTACTCATTCACTCCTACAATTATCCAGGTAGTACCTGTGTATTGCAGCAAATGCATTGTGATTTCAAAACAAAGTGTTTACATGGTTTTCATGTAGAACATGTTTGTTTAGTAATAGAATTGTATATTTTATAGATTTATATTAATAATATTAAATATTTTTTTTACAGATATTCTTCATCATCATTAAAAAGACTTACCATGACTAAAAACACAGTAAAGAGGAAACAACAAAAGAAAGGCTATTATTTGAAGAAAAGACAACAGCAAGAGTTAGATGAACTACAACATGTGGGAAAAAAGAAAACGTCTTGCGGTAAGAGAACAAAAGAATGTACTAAAAGACTTTCAAAGACAAGAAACAGTTTGCACAATGTAGAAAGTAGAAAGAATACCCCAACAACAAAGAAGAATGAAAACAAAAAAGGAGCGATTAATGGGGAATCACGTTTTAAAAAAACAATCTATTGTAAAAGGAGAAAGAATCAATTTGATGAAATGAGGAAAATAATGTTTCACAATAGAGTAGTACTTAATGTATTAAAAGATGCCAAGAAATATGAAAAAATCAGCATTTTATAAATAGAAGAAACAGATTGAAACTATTGTTGAAAAGGCTTTTGAATTCCAAAGGAAATTATTTATTTTACTTTTAAACAGAATTCAACCATTAGATAAGCCAATACATTTTATGAAAAGTAAAAAGAAGAGTTTAATTAATAGAACTAACTTTTGTGTTATTTTTTGGGGTGAATGGATGCACAGTTCAAGTTCAGAGCCTTTTTTTTAATGAAGAGAGCTATTTTCAAACCAATACATTAGTGTACGCAGTTGAAACCAGTGGTCGTGCTTATGAAGTGAAGAACGGTTGTCCTATTGAAAAAGAAAAGATGGTTCCTAGAAATGTAGAAGAAATGATAGCTGATGAAGTTCTAGGGAGATGTAGTAAAGCCCCAGTGTATACTTGGGATTGTAGTAGTATTTGTAGTATACGACAGGAGTCTATTGATATTTTACGCAATGTCTTATGAGAGTATAGTAAAAAAAAGTGTTAAACAAAAGATTAAGATGCTGCAAGGACTAGATTTTTGCAAAGTGAGAAACAATACTGGTTTGTAAGGTCATTCTCTGGCTTGTCTTTCTAGAAAAGTGTGTCAAAGTGTTTTTCATCATTTCAGAATGTTAGCAGTACTTCACTCTCAAATGCGGAAGTTAGTCAGAAGATTGTATTAAGTAAAAAGTCCTGCAATAATTTTAAGTGACTTAAACAGTGCTCTTTTGCATGGGTCAGTATCAGATGTAAAAAAAAGCTTGTAATGAAAGAGAGTTTTGTTACTTTGGTCCTGAACAAGAGCGTAGAGAAAGTGAGACATTCATAGCAGTAGGGGTTGAAGAAGACATGCAAGATAGTAATACTGAGACGTTTCAAAAAGAAATTACAAATTTGTTGTGAAAGACCAAATTATGTTTGTATTTGATGTCGACGAACTCACTATAAAAATCAGACTAGGAATGTTGATCTGTATTTAAAAAGTGAAAAAGAAAACAATGATAAGTGGAAGGAATTTGCAACTTATTTGTTGGTAGAAGATTGCTTTGATTTGGGTAGTGATCAACGTATTTGTAAATATTGTTATAACATATTAGAGGACAACAAAATGCCAGCTAGAGCTGTACATAATAACCTAGAGTTGGTGGCTATTCCTCCAGAACTGGTAGATTTCAACATGTATGAGTCTATTCTGATTCAATCTGTGCACCCGTTACAGGCTACTGTTTGTATGGAGCCTAAAACAGGTAAGATGCCTCCCACAGATTTACAAAGAGGATTAAAAGGAAGAGTTGTGTATTTACCATTTGATTTAAATAAAAATATTGAAACTATTGGCGTAGAGAAAGAGGAAGTGAACCTGCAGTTATTCTAGTTAATGGTGTTCCTACAAAGAGTCGGGAAATATGGCAAGAATTAATAGATGTGAGCAAAGTGCAAAAGGCTACGTTACACCTCACAAAAAACAGTGATTACCACAAAAATGTGTATGTGGAAGGAGAAGAAATAGTTTTAGGAGATGATCGCGAAATTTCAAGTGGCCAAATTGAAAAAGTGGACATGTCGAAAACTGAAGAAATTTATGAACATTATAGTGTACATCCTTTACATTCCAAAGAAGTGATGGGAAATACTATTGAATTATTCCTAATGAAGAAAGTGAAGGGGACTCCCATGAGTGTTTGGGAAAAAAGTTTGGAAGCTCGTTGTTTTCCACAGCTCTTCCCCACTGGAAAAGGTGGACGATATGACGATCGACCAGTACAGATTCCTGCATCCGAATATCGGACAGCAAGATTGTACTCAGAAGATCCAAGATTTCGACAATGTATCCCATATATATTTCATCTTATGCTTGAAAGTGACTTTTCTGGACATTCAAATGCAGTGAACCACATATTAAAGACAGGAGTTCATCTTCAAAATGTTTCTGCAAAGGAACTCATGGACAAAGTACATCAGAGAGATGATCATTTAGAATCTCAATTGATTAATTTGATGGCATGTTAACGTGGTACTAATGAGTATTGGTATCGTCGTCATGGAGAACTTAAATGTATGTTAAGGAACTCCTACGTGGTTTGTTACGCTAAGCTGTGCTGAATATGCATGATACGATTTACTTGAATTTCTTCTAGAAGCAAATTCAAATATTAAAAACATTAATTTCAAGACACCTGGAGAACTGTGTTCCTTGGATCCTATACATGTGTGCAGATATTTTAATCATAGGTTTCAAGCCATGATGTCTTTTATCTGCAATAAAAACAATCCTCCTCTTGGAGAAGTTATTGATTTCTTTTGGAGAAAGGAGTATCAAGCTAGAGGTGCGCCTCATATACATGTGCTTTTATGGATCAAGGATGCACCCAAATTTGAAACTGATTCGGATGAGACTGTTTTATCTTTTAGTGAAGACTATGTTACATGTGCTATACCAAAAACAAGAAGAAAACACCTTAAAGCAACAAGTTTAATGGTTTCAAACTCATCGATGTAGCAAATACTGTCAACAGAAATACAAGTCGAAGGAAATGTTTTATACCAAATGTCGTTTTGGATTCCCACGTCCAGTAATATCCAAAGGAAGAGTCAACAGTTTCATGTCAGCAGTGAGACATACCAACACTAGAATATCTCCCAAAAATGTTTACAATTTAAAAAGAAGTGAAAAATCAAACTATATTAATGATTATAATCCATTTTTTTTATCGATGTGGAATGCTAATATAGATATCCAGTATGTTGCGGATAATTCCATTGCTGTTGCTCGGTATGTAACATCATACATAACAAAATCAGAAAAGACGGAGTTCAATGAAATGTGGGAAGAAATTTCCCACGAGAAGAGTCTTAGTAAGAAATTGTACAGCTTTAGTTTGAAGATGCTGTCCCATCGAGAGAGTGGATCCTACGAATGTTCGGATCGGTTGTCCTCTGCAAGATTATATTCAAAGTCAAGAGGAATCATTTGGGTTAGTCTAGGTCTTGCTGCAACACGAAATCGAGTATTTAAATCTGCACAAGAAATCGAATATTTAGCATTAAATGAACAAAAAAGCACAGATATTGTAAAAACAAACATATTGGATATGTACTATCCAAATAGAAGTCTTCATCTTGAAAACATATGTCACTATGAAGTGCTGCAATATTACAGGTTTAAGAGAAATATTACAGAGAACATAAATGAAGAAAAATATGCAGTGATTGGTTCAGAAGGATGTTTGGTGAAACATAGTAAAGGAAATCTGATTAATCACAAGAAACTGAGTTGCGATACTCCTGATAAAAGAGAATGTTACTATTTAGCACTTCTGCAACTCTTCATGCCTTGGCGTACTGAAATGGAATTACTTGGAGATTTTCAGTGCTATAAAGATTCTTTTAATGCATGTAAAGATAGCATTGAATGCACAGTTTTTCCAAATTATCTCCAAATGTTGAATGAAGAAATTGAACAAGAAGCTGCTATTGCAGCTGAGATTGCTAGAGACAGTTCTCAAGATAGTCAAAGTTCTGCTCCACTGAGTCAGGATACACTAGGAGAACCAACTCTTGAAAATGAAGCAGCAATCGCCATGAGTTAGGTGGAAACAGCAATGCATCAAGCACAACACAATATTATGGATATTAGGAAATTTGGAACAGCAACTAAATATTGAACAGAAAGAAATATATCAGCAAGTGACAGAACAGCTCGACCATGGTTTACCTAATGAAAAAATAGAATGCAACTGCACATCTTTTAAACATATTTAAATGTATATCAGTGGTCAAATTGGTACAGGAAAAGTTTCTTAATTAAGGTTTTGACCAGTTATTTACAGAAAACCACTGAATCATATGTATCTTGTGTTGTAACTGCTCCAACTGGGTTAGCAGCACACAACATTAAAGGGTTTACCTTACATCATTTACTAATGTTACCTGTTGAACATGAAAACAAGTTGGAATATCACAAGCTTTCTGGAGAAGCTTGTTTGGAAGTTTCAACTTCTGAATATTGATGAGGTGAGCATAGTCTCAAACTTAATTCTTGCCTTTGTGCATTTAAGAATGCAGCAAATTTTAAAAACAGAATATGATGTGTTATTTGGAGGAAAACATGTGATCGTGTTTGGTGATCTACTGTAACTTACTCTTGTAAAAGTGCAACCAGTTTTTAAAACACTTGTGCATGAAGACACCAGAAAATCTTTGGGAAGTATTGGAAATATCAACATTAGGTCATATTTTGAATACAAAGAACTTATTAAAAATATGCGACAGGCAAGTGATGAAGATTATGGAAGCATTCTCTAAGATATAAGAATTGGTGTATTGACAGAACATGGAAAGAAGCTTTGCAAAGTCGGTTACTTACAAACGTGTTGCCAAATGAAAATGTTGCTCCCGAAAGAATATACAAAATATTGGAGAAAAGAAATCTATATTCTGCTTAATGCCAACACTGCGAGAGTGTTCTACATTCAATGAAGAACGTTTAAAGCTGGAAAAACAGCAAATAATACAAATGGAAGCCATTGATAAAATAGAGCACCAAGAAATTACTATTATTTTGTCAGAAAAATTAAAAATAAAATTGGATTCTTTGCAAAAATCAATATCTAAAACTGCTGGTTTAGAAAAGAATTTATATGTATGTGAAAACTGTCGGGTAATTTTAGGGTGTAACTTGGATGTGGAAAAAGGTTTAGTAAATGGAGCAATGGGAAAAGTTGTTGATTTTGTTAACGATCAAAATAGAGATGGAATTGAATTTTTAAAGATTACATTTGATGAGATTGAAGAAGTAAAACAGATTGGACGTTGTTCGGTTCGTTTTTTTCTTGTTAAAGATTTGTATGTTCATAGAAGACAGTTTCCTCTTTCTTTAGCATATGCGATGACCATTCATGAATCTCAAAGTTTAAGTGAGGACAGCACTTTGGTAAACATTGGAAGTACCGTGTTTAAAGAGTGAATGGCATATGCTGCATTGTCCAGTGTCAGAACTTTATCTGGATTCTATTTGATTGAAATTTGATGAGAGAAATATTAGTGCAGATGCAAATTATGTAAGAGAGTATAAACGGTTACGAAGAGTGTATGCTGTATATGAAAAGTGTGTAGTAGGTCAAAAACAAAGATATGAAAATCTCTGTAGTGAAGATGGAAAGAAGAAAAAATCAAGACAATGTTGAGATTCCAAAAAAAAGAAAAAGGACACTGTTGAAGAGATTGTAGGATATCAGTTAGAAAATAGTTCAGGCATCAACTGCTATGCTAATGTAGTGGTGAACGTCATATTTTTTCCAGAAAATCTCCAACAGCACATAATGGAGAATCGAGAAAAAAGGTTTTGTTCCTTGTTGCATTCTATTTTTGAAAACTTGAGTACTGATAAAACAAAAATCCAAAGTGTTTCTGGCATTCGGAATCTTCTGGATATATGTTCTGGTTCTTCACAATTTACACAGAATGTTCAACAAGATGCTCTGGAATTTCTAATGTTTATGCTTGCAGTATTGAAAGATGAAGGAATACAAATTGAAAATCTGTTTGGACTTCGCTACAGTTTGAAACATGAATGTGAAGATGGTACATTTACTTCTACCACTCAAATAGACACTGAAAGATTCATATATTTAACAATACCAGATTGTAAAACAGTGTCTTTTAAAAAAATTGTAAAATCAGCAAATCAAAATATGGAATGTAGTCAGTGCAAATCTGAATTGTTATCAACATTATTTATACAAAGATTTGGACAATTTGGACATTTTAATGATACAACATTGCAGACCAGATGGAAGAAAATTTGAAACTACTGTTAAAGATTTTGTGGCAAGTCAACTGTCAATTTCAGGAAGAACTTTCAAAGCAGTTGCAATCATTTTCCATGATGGAGCTTCTACAACATCTGGACACTACACTGTGTATTTAAAGTGCAATAACGGATAGACACATTGTAATGATGCCCATTTACCATTCAAATATTGGTTGCCCTATGAATTACCAAATTCATATATAATATTTTTGATTCCAAAGTTCTGAGAACATCATTCGGCCTATTGGGAAGATGTCAACAGGAATTAATGAGGTTATTTTGTAAATGTTCAATTCAAACGAATTCAGAAACATCATTCGGCCTATTGGGACGATGTGAATATGAATTAAGAAGTTTCTTTTGGACATTCTCAATACAAATGATTTCGGAAACATCATTCGGCCTATAGAGAAGATATCTAGAATTGCTGATTCAATTATTGTTTCTGTTCTTTCGTTTTGTATTTACAAAATTGTTTTGGAAAGAAATATTTCATATATTTGATCTTTGAATTATATGCAATGTTATTAAGGATGTTTATTGTAGGAATTGTGAAGAGATAGTTAAGTTTGTTGTAAATATTTTGGACACAGATTTGGTCTTTTTAACAATCTTATTAATTGTATTTTTTGCCCGCTGTTACATGATGAGCAACATTGAAATCACTGTCTATGTTGAAATTTGATAGATTCTGAGAAGAGCAAAAAGGGAAAACTGAATATCTTATGTAATGGTAGAATTATGTTGTGTTCTTAAAACTATAACATTATATAGTATAACTGTATTTTTTCTTCTCTTTTACAGACCCAAATTCTAGAGTTTGAAACATTTTTAAATTTAGATGATAAAAACAAGTGAAAATATTGTTTCAAAGGCTTTCATATCTACTGTCAAAAAGGTCAGATTAAGTAACCAAAACACTACCCATGCACTACTACATTCACTTCTGCACTATCCATGCAGTCCTCTAACCACCTAGACACTGGTCATTCACACATTTAATTACCCATGTAGTACGCATGCAGTCCAGCAATCCCCCTGTCACTCCTCATGCACTCCTCCAATTACCCAGCCAGCACTATGTACTTATCCAATCACTCCGCCAAAACCCAAGCACTTATAAATATACCATACACTTTCCTCACAGTACTCTAATCATCCAGTCACTACCCATTCAATCACCCAAGCAGTAACACATGCACTGCTACAATCTCCTGAGCACTACTGATGCAGTCCAGCCATCTCCTTACCACTACCCATGCACTTCACCAATCATCTAGCCAGTTCCATGTCCTTATCCAATCACTCAGCCAAAACCCAAGCACTTTTAAATTCACCATGCAGTCACGTTGCAGTACTCTAATCATCCAGTCACTACTTATGCACTTATGCAGTGACACAGGCACTAACTCCTGCACATCTACAATCCCTTGAGCACTACATATACAGTTCAGTAATCTCCATGTTACTACCTATGCAATCCTCCAATCACCCAGCCAGTCCCATGTCCTTATCTTATCACTGCGCCAAAACCCTAGCACTTTCAAATTCACCATGCAGTCACCTTGCAGTACTCTAATCATCCAGTCACTACTCATGTAGTCATGCAATGACCCAGGCATTAACTCATGCACTTCTACAATCCCTTGAAAACTACATATACAGTTCAGTAATCTCTCTGTTACTACCTAAGCACTCCTCCAATCATCTGGTCAGTCCCATGTCCTTATGTAATCACTGCGACAAAACCCAAGCACTTATAAATTCACCATGCAGTCACTTTGCAGTACTTAATCATCCAGTCACTACCCATGAACTCATGCAATGACCCAGGCACTACCTCAGGCACTTGTACAATCCCTTGAGCACTACATATACAGTTCATTGATCTCCCTGTTACTACCTAAGCACTCCTCCAATCACCTAGTCAGTCTCCTGTCCTTATGTAATCACTGTGCCAAAACCCAAGCACTCCTAAATTCACCATGCAGTCACCTTGCAGCACTCTAATCATCCAGTCACTACCCATGTAGTCATGCAATGACCCAGGCACTAACTTCTGCACTTCTACAATCCCTTGAGCACTATCTATATAGTTCAATGCACTTCACCAATCATCTAGCCAGTTCCATATCCTTATCCAATCACTCAGCCAAAACCCAAGCACTTTTAAATTCACCATGCAGTCACGTTGCAGTACTCTAATCATCCAGTCACTACTTATGCACTTATGCAGTGACACAGGCACTAACTCCTGCACATCTACAATCCCTTGAGCACTACATATACAGTTCAGTAATCTCCCTGTTACTACCTATGCAATCCTCCAATCACCCAGCCAGTCCCATGTCCTTATCTAATCACTGCGCCAAAACCCTAGCACTTTTAAATTCACCATGCACTCTCCTAGCAGTACTCTAATCAACCAGTCAATACCCATGTAGTCATGCAATGACCCAGGAACTAACTTGTGCACTTCTACAATCCCTTGAGCACTACATACACAGTTTAGTAATCTCCCTGTCACTGGTAGTACCCATGCAGAACAGAAATTATCCTGTCACTCCCCGTGCACTCCTCCAGTCACCCAGCCCCTACCATGTACTAATCCAAACACTCCGCCAATACCCAAGCACTTATAAATTTACCACGCAGTCTCCTTACAGTACTCTAATCATCCACTCAGTACCCATGTACTCATGCAAAGACCCAGTCACAAACACATGCACTGCTGCAATCCTCTATTCCCTACACATGCAGTTCTCTAACCACTTACACACTTCTTATTCACTCCTTCAATTCCTCTAGTAGTACCCATACAGTCCAAAAATCACTCTGTCACTCCCGTGCACTATTTCAGTCACACAACCACTACCATGTAGTAATCCAAACGCTTCACCAATACCCAAGCACTTATAAATTCACTACGCACTTTCCTTGCAGTACTCTAATCATCCACTCATTACCCATGTACTCATGCAATGACCCAGTCACAAACACATGCACTGCTTCAATCCTGTATGCACTTCTCATGCAGTCCTCTAACCACTTACACACTTCTCATTCGCTCTACAATTCCTCTGGTAGTACCCATACAGTCCACAAATCACTTCGTCACTCCCCATGCACTGCTCCAGTCAACCCAGCCACTACCATGTCCTTATGTAATCATTGCGCCAAAACCCAAGGACTTATAAATTCACCATGCACTCTCCTTGCAGTACTTTAATCATCCAGTCACTACCCATGTACTCATCCAATGACCCATGCACTAACACATGCAGTGCTACAATTACCTGTGCACTACACATGCAGTCCTCTAATCACCTAGACACTTCTCATTTGCTCCTTCAATTCCCCTGGTAGTACCCATACAGTAGAGCAATCACCCTCTCACTTCCCAAGCACTGCTCCAGTCACCCAGCCACTACCATGTACTAATCCAAATACTCCGTCAAAACCCAAGCTCTTATAAAATCACCGTGCACTCTCCTTGCAGTACTCTAATCATCCACTCAGTACCCATGTACTCATGCAAAGACCCAGTCACAAACACATGCACTGTTGCAATCCTCTATGCACTACTCATTCAGTCCTCTAACCACTTACACACTTCTCATTCACTCCTTCAATACCTCTAGTAGTATCCATACAGTCCACAAATCCCTCTGTCACACCCCATGCACTGCTCTAGTCACCCAGCCACTACCATGTACTAATCCAAACACTCCACCAATACCCAAGCACTTATAAATTCACCACACACTCTCCTTGAAGTACTATAATCATCCACTCAATACCCATGTACTCATACAATGACTAAGTCACAAACGCATGCACTGCTGCAATCCCCTATGCACTACTCATGCAGTCTTCTAACCACTTACACACTTCCCATTCACTCCTAAACCTCTACACATATACTCATGCAATCACCCACGCATTAGCATGCAGTTATTTCACTTTTTTTAACCAGGTAAGGTAGTTCTAAAAAGAACTCTTTTTTTTCTTTTATAATTTTTTTGTGTTTTTTAAACCATTTTGTATATTTTTTTGGTGTTTTTTTTAAAAAAAGGGAAAACAACAAAACAAACTGTCCAACTTTGCAATTAAACTATCATTGCAAGAAAAATGTAACAAAAAAAAATCAACAAGAGTGGTTTCTTGTGGCAAAAACCACAGCATCAACAGACTTCTCGCCATAGCAAACTACAGTCTTGCACTTGATGCAGGGCTGTTCTAAATTTGCAAACTCGGGACGGATGTTGAGTCCGCGATTTCCTGCAGAGGTACTCGGTCCAGCAGATTGCTCATCATGGTTTTGTGCTTCCTGGGCGCGACGATGTTGTTCGCGGGCCAGATGACGTGGATGCAGAGTCTACAGGTGCTTCATCATACTGGAAGTTCCACATGAATACTTCTTTTCACTTCCACGTGAAAGGACCCTGGGACATAGCGTGCAGCTAACTTTCCTCGCATTCACCTTCTTTTGCCCCTCAGAAATTGTAAAGAAGGTCCATACCACAGACTCTCTCCTCTTCTTCACTGGTTCATCCAACTCTTCCTCTGTTTCCCAATTCATAGGTTCAGATTAAGAAGCCATTTTTCAGTGCAAAAAACACCCAAAAAATAAACAGCCTGGTATAAAGAACACAACAGGTGTGTCTCCTAGGAGGCTGTCAACGGAATGAAAAAAAGGGAGGGGTCCTTCACATTCTAGAAACAAAACCTTGTAAAACAATTAAATGCTTTCTTTTGAAATCACATGGGGGTCGCGCACCATGCGCGCACCCGGCGCGCATTCGGCGCGACTTACCAAAAATGTATTTACCAATAATATAAATTTATTGCAAATATAAATATATTAATTTAATAATTACTTTAGATAATCTCTTCCTTTAAAACACATACTAAAGTTATATACATATACTTTTAAAACATAAACATTTTACGGAAGTCGCGCACCCAGCGTGACCAAATACGTACGTGACAATACGCGGGGCCGGACACCGTTACCCGTCACATACCGCATGTGCATCGATCACGAAGTTCGAAAAATGTACTTAACACTAATAGACCTTTAATAAAATTACTAATATATGCTTCTTCAAATTAGTTTATATAATCTCTTGATTTAAAACACATATTAAAGTTATATATATATATATTTTTAAAATAATAATATTTTACGGAAGATGCACACCCGGCGCGATCTCATACGTACGTGACATTATAGAGGGCCGGACACCGCATACCCATCACATATCAAACGCGCAACCTCCACGACTTTACCAATGGTGGCTTGAATACGCGCACACACCGAGGTAGGTACATGATTGGTAAGCGACTCCACTTTTTTGCAAAAAATGAAATAAAAATATATATTTTAGAAAACAAAAACATTACATTATTTTTACAACAAATAAAAAGTAATGTAAAAATAGTTATAACATATGTCAGTTACAAAAGATCGTTTGAAAAACCTTTGAAATTCACTGAAAAAACCAAAGGTTTCAGGTACATTACAGTTAGAAATGATCATTTGAAAAACCTTTGAAATTCACTGAAAAAAACATAGGTTTCAGGGACGTTATAGTTAGAAATTAGCATTTAAAAAACCTTTGAATTTCACTGAAAAAACCATAGGTTTCAGGTACGGTATAGTTAGAAACTAGCATTTTAAAAAACCTTACAAATTCACTGGAAAAACCATAGGTTTCAGGGGTGTTATAGTTAGTTGTACATTTCACTCCTACAAAACCATAGAAATTCTGCCGTTATAGTTAGTACAGCTAACTATAACTCACGCCCCCGCAATGCACTGCTGATGACATCACAAATTACATCATTCATGACATGGTCAGTGACTTCACTGATGATATCTCAAATGACATTACTGATGACATCATCCAAGTGATAATCTGATGCACCTCCTCACACCCTAATATAACCTTTGATACACCCACTCGAAAATACCATAGACACACCAATACCAGTTACTACATATCCACTCACTGGTTCTTAAGGTGTACACACACATCCACTCATTCACCTATACAATCACTCATACATGTAGTAACCCATCAATACATTATCATATGCACTCATACACCTACATAGACACACACACCGCCACTTATCCAGAGTTACTCACACAGCTTGTCAGTCATGCAAAGAATAAATAATATTTTCCATTTACTCCCCTATACACTCATACACACACCCCCTCACTTATTCATACAGATACTAACACATACTTACTCTCTTATACAATCACTTATAGAAGTACACACTTATCCATAGAGCCAGTCTCACAATCACTGACTCTCATGTATAGTCATTTATATACTGCAACTCTCACATACACCACTGCCTTTTAGATAAGTAGTTACTTAGACATGTAACATTGATATATATATATATATATATATATATATATATATATATATATATATATATATATATATATATATATATTCACTGAAAAAATATAGGTTTCAGGCACGTTATAGTTAGAAATTAGCATTGAAAAAACCTTAGAAATTCACTGAAAAAACCACAGGTTTCAGGGGCGTTCTAGTTAGTTGGACATTTCACTCGTACAAAACCAGAGAAGTTCCCCCGTTATAGTTAGTTCAGCTAACTATAACTTGCGCCCCCACAATGCACTGCTGATGACGTCACATATTACATCACTCTTGACATGGTCAGTGACATCACTGATGACATCTCAAATGACATCACTGATGACATCACTGATGACATCATCCATTGACTGTGTGTTTCTGTAAAGTTTAAATATGTTTAATATATATAGGGAAAGACATATCGAAGAATGAGTTGGTGTATAAGTGTCTGAATGGATGATTTAGTAGGTGCGTGACTGACTATAAGTGAGTGATTAAACGTATCTTACTGAATGCATGGGTTAGTGAATTAACTGTGTGAATGTCTGTATCCCTCTGTCTGTTGGTGTGTAAGCATCTGCATGGGTTTGTGAATAGCTACATGAGTATCTATATGGGTTATTGATTGGTTGTCTGAGTATCTGTATGAGTGCCTGAGTGTTTGTGTGGGTGGGGTGTGTGTGACTCTGTCCATAGATGTGTGAGTGGGTGATTCACTGGGTTTTTTGTTTTCGAGAGTGCATCTGTGATGGACTGTATGGGTGGGTGAGTGAGTGTATGGGTGTGTTAGTGAGTGAATGTATATCTCAGTGGTACATGTGTGCGTAACTACATATGTGAAAGGCAGTATATATGTGTGTTGGAGTATATAAATGGCTATAAGTGAGAGTGTGTGATTGTGAGACTGGCTGTATGGATGAGTGTGTGCTTGTATCAGTGATTGTATAAGAGCATAATAATGTGCTAGTATTTGTATCAGTAAGTGAGCTGGCGTGTGTATAACTGTATAGGTGAGTAAATGGCAGTGTATATAATTATTTGCATGACTTATTTACATGACTGACTAGGTGTGTAAGTACCTCTATGGATGATTGGTGGTCTGTGAGTATCTATATAGGTGTATGAGTGCACATGATAGTCCTGTACTGAGTGACCATAAGAGTGACTGTACGGATGAGTGACTGGATGTGTGTGTAAACCTTAGAATCAGTGAGTGGGTATGTAGTTATTGGTGTTGGAGTGTCTATGGTTTTGAGAATGGCAGTCTATAATTTAAAGTGGGTGTATCAAAGGTCATATTAGGGTGTGAGAAGATGCATCAAATTATCACATGGATGTTGTCATCAGTGATGTCATCATTGATGCCACTTGAGATGTCATTAGTGATGTCATCAGTGATGTCACTGACCATGTCATGAGTGATGTAATATGTGACATCATCAGCAGTGCATTGCGGGGGCGCAAGTTATAGTTAGCTGAACTAACTATAACAGGGGAATTTCTCTGGTTTTATATGAGTGAAATGTCCAACTAACTATAACGCCCCTGAAACCTATGGTTTATTCAGTGAATTTCAAAGGTTTTTTAAATGCTAATTTCTAACTATAACATGGCTGAAACCTATGGTTTTTAAGTGAATTTCTAAGGTTTTTTAAATGCTAGTTTCTAACTATGCCTACAGAGGTAGGACATGTGAAGAAAGAAGAAAAAACGCACAGAAAGAAGCAACAGAATTCCACAAAGACGAAGAAAAGTGTAGGAAGAAGCAAGACATGTGCAGAAAGAACCAACAGAGGAGCAGAAAGAGGCCTTGTTGCAAAATCATCCTGTGCCCACAACTTTTTCTGATGGGTACTGGTGGTAACTGCCTCTGACTAACCAGGCCTAGAGCCAGTGCTATGTAACCCTGGGCGTTACACTACGCTTCGCCCACGTAGTGTACGTAGCGCTGCCTGCTTCGCAGTTTTCGAAGTAGGCGAAGCAGGCAAGCGCTACGCACATGCCAGGGCGAAGCATAGCTGCCTTACGCCCGCCCCCCGCCTCCCGCCCGCCCTCCTTTTAAATCACATCTTGCATGTTAAATAATTAAAAGTAAAGAGACTTACCTGAAGCGCGGCGTCTCCTGGGCTCCCTCTTCCTCGTTTTCAACTTCTTGTGACAAATCCGCATGCGCGGACGCCCGCGCTTGCGCATTTCTTGCGAGAAATGCGCATGCGCATGCACATTTGTCACAAGAAGTTGGAAACGAGGAAAAGGGAGCCCCGGAGACGCTGTGCTTCAGGTAAGTCTCTTTACTTTTAATTATTTAACATGCAGGGTATTATTTAAAAGGAGGGTGGGCGGGAGGCGGGCGGCGCGTAGTGGGGCTACGCGGAGCACGCGAGTGTGCGTAGATTAGGGCACACTACGGACTGCTTCACGTAGCCCCCCTACACCCACTACGCCCACCCTTAGTGCTATGCTAAAAGACACTTAGAATACAGTGAAAACACCTACATACAATAGGGAACACTATGCGTTGGGGTACCCCTGTGATTAGCATGACCTCCTCTGTAAGGCCCTAGTACATAATTGGGCAGTGGGATTAAACCTACCTCTAAGTCAGAGGTGCAGAAATATGCTACTTTAACTAGTAGTCGAGTTTGCAGAGTGGTGGAGAAAGGGTGCTGAGCGTCCAACCAAGGCTCAGGAATTCCACTGCGTAGGACTTACAGGAGGTACCAGGAGGGATTCTTGGCCCCCAAACTCCCTTAGGGGCTAAATACGACTTCATCCCCCATCCCGTAGTCTGCCACGAGGCATGTTTGCAGAGTGGTAGAGACAGTGGGTCATGGCCTCCGAAGACGTCTTAGCAAACCCACTGTGTGGGACTTACTGGAGGTAACAAGAGGGGTAGTTGGCCCCCAAGGACATCCCTGGGGGCCATCTTCCCAAACTATTACCTCCAGTGAGTCCCACACAGAAGCATTGGTAAGTACTCATACCAGGCCATGCCCACCACTCTACAAACACGCTCCCTGGCACGCTCTTGAATGGAGATTGAAGTCCCCTTCACTGCTGGGGGTCCTTTAGGGGCCAACTATCCTACCTTTTACCTCCAGTAAACTCCATGTAGTGTGATTGGTGAGAGGTAGACAAAGGCCATGCCCCCTTTCTCCACCACTCTGCAAACACGCCCCCTGGTGGTTTGTAAGTTGGGGGATTAAGTCCCTTTGAAACTAGCCCACCAGGTACCTCTAGTAAGCGCCACAGAGCTGCGTTGCAGAGAGGTGTAAAAAGGGACATGGCCTGGGCAACCTCTCTGCAACGCAGACCTGTGGTGCTTACTGGAGGTACCTGGTGGGCTAGTTGGCCCCCAGGGGCCCTCAGGATTGAAGGGGAATTAATTCCCCATCTTAAAACATGCCATAGGCCGTGTTTGCACGTCACCTCAGGCCCGGCCCCCTCCCTTCACCACTGTGTAAACACGCCGCATGGCACGTTTTAAGTTGGGGGATTAAGTCCCCTTGAGTCCTGAGGGTCCCTGGGGTCCAACTAGCCCTCCAGGTACCTCCAGTAAGCGCCACAGAGCTGCGTGGCAGAGAGGTGTAAAAAGGGGCTTTGCCTGGACCACCTCTGTGCAAAGCAGGTCTGTGGCGCTTACTGGAGGGACCTGGTGAGCTAGTTGCCCCCCCCAGGGGCCCTCAGGATTGAAGGGGAATTTATCCCCAACTTAAAATGCACCACAGGGCGTGTTTGCAAACATGTCACCAGAGGCCACGCCCCCTCCCTTTACCACTGTGCAACCGCACCTTGTGGCGCGTTTTAAGTTGGGGGATTAAGTCCCCTTGAATCCTGAGGATCCCTGGGGTCCAACTAGCCCACCAGGTACCTCCAGCAAGCTCCAGAGAGATGCGTTGCAGAGAGAAGTGTAAAAAGGGGCGTGGCCTCTCAACACCTCTCTGCAACGCAGCTCCCTGGTGCATACTGGAGGTTCCTGCTGGGCTAGTTGGCCCAGGGACCCTCAGTGTTCAAGGGGAATTAATTCCCCAACTTAGAACACGTCAGGGGGCGCGTTTGCTGAGTGCTGCAGGGAGGGGGCGGGGCCTAGCCGAGATACAGCTATTTTTTTATTTTATTTTTAAAGAAGGGGGGCTGTGTGGCCCCCCTCCTCTTTCCTATTTTTTGGGCCCTGGGGACCCGATCCCCCTGGGCCTTGCCCCTTTTTTAAATTAAAAAAAAAAATGTAAACGGGAAGGGGGTCCACCTCCCGAGGCCAATTTCGGCCCTGGGGACCCCATCCCCCGGGGCATGGCAATAATTTTTGTATTATTTTTAAATGTAGGAGAGGGGCTGCGTGTCCCCCCACCTGAGGCCTCTGTTATTAGCCCCGGGGACCCCATCCCCTCGTTTATTTATTTATTTTTTATGGAGGGGGGCCACGTGGCCCCCATTCTAGGCCACTTCTGGCCCCGGGGACCCCATCCCCGGGGCCTGGCCATCCTTTTTAGTTTTTTTGGGGAGGGGGGCCGCGTGGCCCCCCTCCTCAGGCCAAATATGGCCCGGGGACCCCATCTCCCGGGGCCTGGCCTCTCATTATTTAAAAAATTATTCACAGTGGAGGGGGGCTGCTTGGCCCTGGGGACCCCATCCCCCGGTGCCGGCCCTCTTCTTTGGGGACTGTGGGGGGGAGCCCCAATGCCCCCACTATCCCTGCCGACTCCCAGCGTCCTGCGGGAGCCGGCATTGCTTTTCCACATGGGGAGCTGCTGACATGCAGCTCCCCATGTGGAAAAGCAAAGTTGTTTGGATTTTGAAAGCAAGAGCAGGTTTCCTGCTCTCGCTTTCAAAATCCAAACCACAGTTTGATATGGCAGGGCAGGAGCCGCGAGGCTCCCGCCCTGCCTTAGCAAACAGCAGTGTCCCGGGGGTGGGCACCCCAGGACACTGCAGGAGCCGGCCCTTGGGGGTGGCGGTCCCCAGGGCCATCATACGCTCCGCACGGCCCCCCTCCCATCACATGCACAGCCCCAGAAGGTGGCAGTCCCCGGGGCATGTGGGGGGGCTTGAGCACCCCCACACAGGTGTAGTTTTTTTTTTTTAAAGCCCTGGGGTCAGGCAGTTCCCTAGGCTTGGGGGACCTTGGAGGCCAATCCACCCATTTAAAATGAAACCCCGGGGCTGCAGGGGGCCATGAGCCCCCCCTGCAAATATTTAATGAAAGCCCCGGGGGTGGCGGTTCCTGGGGCTGCGGGGGCTTGCCTAGGCCCCCGCAATTTCAATTTTGCATGCCCCGGGGGCTAAATAATAACGAAGCGTGGGAGACCGCGCTTCGTTTTTTTTTATTTTCAGCCGAAATTCACCCTGGGTGCCTGAATCTCGCTGATTTTTCTAAAAACAAATGCTTTCTTTGGCCCTGAGCGGGCCTAGGGGGTCAGGGTGTTTCTACCCTGCTCCCTTTTGTTAATTTTTCACCTTTTGTTTTTCTGTTTTCTTGTGCCTCGGTAACCGAGCACTACTTTTTTGCCAAATTTGGTGTAATTCCATTCAGCAGTTCGAGCTTTAGCCGTGTCTAAAGTTTCCTATGGAAAATGCATTTTTTGACCTCTTTTTTTTTAATTTCTCAGGAACTACTGAACGGATTTACACCATTTAACAAAAAGGTCTCTTTCAGAACCAAGGGCTACCTTCTTGCTAAATTTGGTGTAATTCCGTTCACCAGTTTGGGCTGTAGTCATGTCTAAGTTTCCTATTGGAAATAACATGGAGAAAACATGTTTTGGGACCCCCCTTTTTTTCTCGGCCCCCGCTTGGCGAATCACCCCGAAGCATTCAGCATAGGAGCTGACCAGAGCGGCCCATAAGTTTTGAAAATTTTGCAAAGATTCGTCATCTGGCGCCAAAGTTATTGGGAAAACAAAAAACTAGTTTCCTATGGAAACTAGGTCCTAACTATAAATACCTACTGGCGACTGCCAGTGGGTAATATATACATATATATATATATATGTGTGTGTGTACATATTTATATATGTATTAATAAGTGGCATTTGCCACTTGCTAATACATGGATCATGGATCATGTTTTCATAGGAAATTCATTGTTTGGTTTGTTTTTAACTTTGGAGTTATTTGACAAATCTTCACAAAGCATTCCAAAAGAAGTCTCAACCACCTCAGTTCTTCCTGGAAAGTTGTGGGGTCATCCATCAAGCTGGGGCTGAGATAAAGGGGGTGCCATAATGCATTTTCTTCAAGCTATTTTCAAAAGGAAAACTAGACACATCTACTGCCAAAATGGCTGTAAGGAATTGCACCAAATTTGGAAGAAAACTTGATTTTGTTGTAAAATGCATGCTTTTGTGATTTGACGTAAATCTGTTCAGTATTTCTTGTCAAATGAAAGTTCAAAATGTATGTATATTTCACACCAAGGAGGATTTGTGTATCAAAAGATATGATCTGATTGGCTGCTGCCACATCATCAAAGATGTGGCAGCAGCCATTTTAGTGCTTGAGGACTCAGTCCCCCTTGCAAGTCTCTTAGAGGTTCCTAGGTACCCCATCCCCTGGAGTCAAGAATTAAAATTGAGAAGTGGGGTGTGTGCCTTCCCTCCCTGAACCTCCCATCCTCTGGTGTTTGCTCATTTATTATTCACTGCACTAGCAAGGAACACCCCATACTGCCCTGCAGTGGCTCTTCAATTTCATATTTTATGATGCTTGTGGTGCCTTTACAAGGAGCAGGGGCATCACCAAGCTTTTTGTTTGACATCTTGGAGGGCTACAGGGAGCTCAGCAGCCTCCCAGCAATATTTTAAAGAATTGTAAGTCTCCTCAGTAATTGAATCCATGTTCCCAGGCGAGCTAATCATACTTTTTTAAAGCACTCCAAGCTGGAGCTGTTGGCTCTTCAGCTGGAGTGCAGTGCCCAATTGTGGTTGCATTTATGGCTGTACTTTTTGGCCTAAATGTATTTTTTTAAACACCACAAAGATAGGTTTAATGATTTTATTTGAAAAAATCCTTCATTGAAAGCATGTTGAGACAATCACTTTTATAAAACGTTCTAATGCTTTAATTGATCAAATATACATTTGATTATAATTAGTGGTGATGTTTTGACAAAGCCAACATGTCTGCTCTATATATGTTGAATTGTAGTCCCTGTGATAAAGTCAATAGGCCCCTGCTTTTTATATTTTTGTGTTTTGACCATTTGACAAGGCCACTAGGTCTACCTTACTTAAAATTGCACTGTTTATCACCCAAGAGAAATAGGGAGCTCCATGTCAAACATTAATAAACTTGTTCGCTCTTCAAGCTTAAGGCTTCAACAGTTTAGAACGAGCTGTATGTTATACTATACCCCCGAAATAATATCTAAATGGTCTTCTAATAATTCTTTCAGCGATCAAACTAATTGCCCAAAATGTTCAACTGAGGCCGCCGACTTGATACACATGTTGTTTTCGTGTCCTACCCTAAAGGATTATTGGGGGGACATTCAGAAGGTTCTAAAAATCAAACATATCCAAACACCCATATTCACCGCTGCCTCAGCTCTGCTTGATATATATCCTAATCCAATCCCACAAGCCGCGTTGACCTCAATACTTATGTCATGTGCTAAACTAACTGTGGCAAGAGCCTGGATATGCACCGATCCACCCACGGTTTGGGACTGGTGGGCGTTGGTCACCGAGATCTACACCATGGAGTCAGCTTTAGCTCGGCTAAGAGGGAGCCGTTCCTTAAGCAAACACGAAAAAAACTGGGGAACCTTTATAGGATGAGATGGTCTCTATTATCTTTCTAATTTTTCTTTATCCTTCCTTTTTTTTTTTTTTTTTTTTTTTTTAATTTCCCTCTTATTCTTTTTGTCCCTTCCCGTGTTTATAGCTTAGTTTTGCTATTTAGCGCTGAGAATATATTATAATTTTTTCTATATTATAATTTTCTCGATTATAGACGTTAACTGATGTAAGTATTCATATGTGTTTTTTTCCTGTCAGCCTGTTCAATAATTTTTTTTTTTTTAAAAAAGATTATAATTAGTGGTGATGTTTTGACAAAGCCAACATGTCTGCTCTATATATGTTGAATTGTAGTCCCTGTGATAAAGTCAATAGGCCCCTGCTTTTTATATTTTTGTGTTTTGACCATTTGACAAGGCCACTAGGTCTACCTTACTTAAAATTGCACTGTTTATCACCCAACCCCACCCCCCGCTTGCCAAAGTCTGTGCATGGTAGGATGGTGGGTGGTTGGGAATCTCAGAAGTGGCTGTAACTCTGGCTTTAAAAAGTGAACACTATAATGTTTTATGTGAGGGTGGGGAGGCAAGCAAAAGGGAATTTAGAGGAAAATTGCTAGGGTTTACCAGATGAAAATGTGCAACAGTGGTTTGTAATTATAATTTCAAGCTCTGCATGCATATGTGTAAGTGTTTGATGCCTCGTACATCTTCACAAAAGATCTACCAAGTAACCATTATAGCATCCATTCTGCAAATGGATGGTTAGGTTTTAGATTCACCATTCAATGCACATGTTTTTGCAATACTAAATTAATTACGTTCTAAATGCATGATTGATATAGCTGCAATATTTCTTTTGATTATTGTTGGACTTGGCCCTCTCTGAAGGGTCATCACCAAACGTTCTGCCTTCACCCCTCCTATTTTTACTGAATTCAATGATGCTGGTTTTAGGACTCTGTGCACTTTGACAGGGTCCAGACTGATTTTCATATGGCTGGGTCCAAACTAGGGTGGCGTGGTGAGCAAAAGAACAATGGATTAAACCCAGATGTTTATGACTGAGGGTGAATGTTTGCATTGTTCAGCATTCAGTCCATCAGGTTCCTTTAACTTTACCACTGCTAACCAGTGCTAAGGTGCTTGTGCCCTCTCCCTAAAATATGGTAAAATTGTCTTACGCCTAATTGGCATATTTGATTTATGCATAAGCCCCTAGTAAATTAATGTTCTATATACCTAGGGCCTGTAAATTAAATGCTACTAGTGGGACTGAGCCACTGACTGTGCCACCTACGTAATAAGCCCCTTAAATTAAGTCCCAGGCCTTCCATTGAAGCCAGAATGCAGTTTTCAACAGCCAATTCGACTTGGCAATATAACTCCATTGCCAAGCCTTAAACTCCCCTTTTATTACATAGCAATCATCCCAAAGGTAGACCCTAGGTGGCTCATAAGACCGAGTGCTTTGTAATGGAAATGTTTGAAATGTATTTTTAAGTTCTACATGTCCTTGAACTGAAAACTAAAATTAGTGCGCACTACTGTGAGGCCTACCTCTCCCATAGGATAATATTAGGTTGCCTATTGCATTTAACAAGTGCTAACCTTGGACTGGAAACAGGCATACTGTGACGGGGTGTCAGGGACAGGCGGGACACAACGTTGTTTCAAACGGGGTTTTATTGACAAGTAGTGCTTTCTAGATACACGGTCAGCCAGTGTTCGAGATGTGTTTACAGTTCTTTAGGCTTTCGTTGTTGGCACTCTCTTCTCTCCTCTCCTGCTCCGTCCAGACTCCAGGCGTCACGTGGGCAGGTTCTCCCCGGGACAAGGCGGTCTCCCAGCCGGAAGGAAACAAAGAGAAAAGGCTATGTCAGGGGATCGTGTTGCTAAGCTCGTTCCCTAACTCCAGGACCGGGTGTGAGGAAAGTCTAACACCAGTGCTTTGACCCCTTTTCCCCTCACGCTGTGCCTATTCAAGTGTCGACTAAGGGAAGGGAACACAGGAAATACCTCTCCTACACCGGCGGTCTGCCTTCTTTGCCTAACCAGCCCGCTACTCGGTCACGTACCTGACCGAGCCACGCTCCTCCCCGGGGAACGTGGCTGGGCGATGCACGGTGTCCCGGGCCTCCTGGCCGTCCAAAGTCCGTCTCGCCTCCTCCTTCTTCGCTCCGCTCCTCTCCGCGTCCTTGCTCGGTCCGCTCCTCTCCTCGTCCTTGTTCGGTCCACTCCTCTCCTCGTCCTTGTTCACTCCGCTCCGCACCAACACTCCTCCGGGAAACGCCGTCCAACTCTCTGCGAGGTTCTTCCTGTTTTGGCTGCTCCCACTCGGTGACGTCATAGGAGGGCGGGTACCGCGTCTCGTAGCCTCTCCACTTAAAGGGACCTGTTCCTTCTGGTCCCGATCCTTGCTGTTGGTCCATGAAGGGGAACCATTCCTCCTGCTGTGGGGTTACAAGAGGAGGTGAGACCGGTCAGGGAGTCCACCACTCGTTATAGTCATAGTCCTCCTCATGTCCCGCACTGTCACATACCTCCCCCCCTGGATTCTCCCGTTCGGGGAGACAAACAGAGCGCGACAGAAAGTCCGCATTCCCATTGTCTCTGCCCTTCCTGTGGTACACCGTAAAGGAGAAGGGTTGGAGGGTCAAAAACCAACGCAGAATCCTGGGATTCTGACTCTTATTCCTGTACATCCACCGGAGGGGGGCGTGGTCCGTGTACAGGAGGAAGGGTTTACCTTCCAGGTAATAATGGAGCTTCTCAATCGCCCACTTAATAGCCAAACACTCACGCTCTATTGTGGGGTATTTACGCTCTCTGGGGAACAATTTCCTACTCACATACAATAAGGGATGTTCCGCCCGTCCTCCCCTAGCTGAGACAAAACTGCCCCAATCCCCGTGTCCGAGGCATCTGTGGCTACAATAAAGGGTTTGGTGAAATCCGGGGAAACCAGTACCGGGGAGGTGGTTATGGAGGTCTTTAACTGCTGAAAGGCCTGTAACGCCTCTTCGCTGGGGTGACTCAACCATTTGTTGGGGCTCTCTTTTTTCAGGAGGTCCGTTAAGGGTGAGGCGGTTTCGGCGAATCGGGGCAGGAACCGTCTGTAATACCTGATTAGGCCCAAGAAGCTTCTCAGTTGTTTCTTTGTAGAGGGAAACGGTGTTTCGGTTATGGCCTTGATTTTCTCGACCTGGGGGGCTATGACTCCGTCACCCAGGACATACCCCAGATACCGGACCCGTTGGAATCCTACCCTGGACTTTTTGGCGTTCACATGGAGGCCGGCCTGTTGTAAGGTTTTCAGGATGATGGACACGTGGTGTAAATGCTCGGTCCAGGATGAGCTGAAAACGACAATGTCATCCAGATATGCCGAACTAAAGGTGGGATACGGCTTAAGGAGGGTGTTCATCAATCGCTGAAAAG
Organism: Triturus cristatus; assembly: GCF_964204655.1. Classification (NCBI taxonomy): domain Eukaryota; kingdom Metazoa; phylum Chordata; class Amphibia; order Caudata; family Salamandridae; genus Triturus; species Triturus cristatus. The sequence continues at coordinate 464,948,453 of NC_140594.1, forward strand.
TCGCGGGAGCCCCATGTAATCCGAAGGGCAAGACCGTGAATTCGAACAATCCTTGCTCCGTAGAGAAAGCGGTCTTCTTTCGGTCGGCTTCTCTCAAAGGCACTTGCCAGTAGCCTTTGGTCAAGTCAAAGGTCGTGATATATCGGGCATCTCCTATCCTCTCTATGAGTTCATCCACCCTCGGAATGGGGTATGCATCGAAGGTGGATATCTCGTTCAAGGCGCGGAAATCCATACAGAACCGTGTGGATCCATCGGGTTTGAGAATCATCACGATAGGTGACATCCAGTCGCTGGAGGAGGGTCTTATCACCCCTAGCTGTAACATCTCGTTGACTTCTTTTTGGATGGCCTGTCTTCTAGCCGCCGGAATCCTATATGGTTTCTGTCGGATGATTCGGCCTGGTAGGGTTTCAATCCCATGTTCTATCACGTCAGTCCTTCCCGGGGTATTGGAGAACATGGCCGAAAACGGTGCCAAGGTATCCGTCAAGTCCTTTTTCTGCTCCTAGGTGAGCTCGGGATTTACCACTAATTCTTCTAGTGTCGTTTGAGGCTTGTTGTTGGTGGGTACTAAAAAGTGGGCAGCCCGGGGAGGTGGGCCGATCCACTTTTTTAACATGTTTATATGGTAGCTTTGAATCTTCTTTGGAGAAACTTGTATGCCGTAAGTGGTGTCCCCGATTTTATGCCTTACCGGAAAGGGACCCTGCCACTCCTTTTTGAATTTACTGCTAGAGGTGGGTAGGAGGATTAGCGCCCAGTCTCCCAAATGTAGTCTCCGTAGTTTCGTCCCCTTGTCATAATACTTCTTCTGTTTCTCTTGACTTCTTTCCAAGTTCAGGAAAGCCAGGTCCCGTAGTTTGCCTATTTTGGACTTCAGCTGACTGGTATACTCCAATAGCGTCTGATGGTCTTGTTTTTCTTCGGTCTCCCAGGCGTCTTTGGTCATTTCCAATAGGGATTTTGGTTGGCGGCCGTACAGGAGTTCGAAAGCCGAGCAACCGAGGCTGCTTTGCACTTGGGACCGAATGACGTACAACGCTAAGGGAAGCATTTTGTCCCACTCCTTCCCCTCCACGGTTAACATTTTTTTCAATGTGTTTTTCAATGTTCGATTATATCGCTCCACGAGACCGTCGGTCTGTGTGTGATAGACTGAGGTGCGCAGTTGGCCAATATCGAGGGTGCGACAGACTTCCTTCATCAATCTTGACGTAAAGGGGGTTCCTTGGTCTGTAACGACCTCTTTCGGGAATCCTACTCTGGCGAATAGTTCCAACAGTTTGTCCGCAATGGTTTTCGTATTCGGGGTTTGTAACGGGAAGGCCTCCACGAACCTCGTGGCATAGTCCACTATTACGAGGGCGTGGATGTGTCCTTTACGGGTACGCGGAAGGGGGCCCATCAGGTCCATACCAACTCTTTCGAACGGAGTCCCTATTATGGGCATGGGCTTCAGGGGTGCCGGGGGCGGGCGGTAGTCGCTTCTCTTCTGACAGGTTTCGCAGGTGTTGCAATATCTATCTACATCTCTATAAACCCCCGGCCAATAGAAGTGCCTTAAAACATTAGAGGTGGCCTTTTCCTTTCCTACGTGGCCGGTGGTCAGGTGGCTATGCGAAAAGAACAGTACTTGGTCCCTGAAGGGCTGGGGAATCAATAGCTGGGGCGGGTCCCCTTCTTTTCCTTCCCTATATAACAAGTCATTGCGGATGGTAAACCGGGGAAACCGGTCTTCTTCCTGGGCTTGGTTCTGGTGGGCCTGTTCCCATGCATTGAAAAGGGTCCGATCGTTGGACTGCGCAAACCGAAAACTCCGGTCCGTAATCCAGGGATCGGGACTGACCATAGCCGAAGCTGGGGGGTTGACCTCTTTCTTTCCCCTTATTTCCTCCCGAAAGAGGGCTAAGAACCCCGGGTTGTCTTCCCCTAGTATAACCTCCTCAGGTAATGTTTCGACTACCCCCACCTTTATCTTTTGTGTGGGATGATTCAGGGGCGTTATCGGGACCAAAGCCAGGGGGTAGGGTTTCACGTCCCCATGGATACACCGGATGTGGACGGTTTTATGTGAGAGATATTGCTGGGGACGGACTAGAGTTTTCCTTACCACTGACTGTCTACAGCCTGAATCTAACAGGGCTCGTACCCAGGTCCCGTTTATTGTTACCCGTACATGAAAGGAGGTCCCCAACTCCGCCGAGTACAGCACGGCTTTAGGCAAGTACCCGACCTCCATGGGTTCCTCTGTGCGTCTCTTGGGCCATAGACGGGCAATGTGGCCCCATTCTCCACAGTCATAACATTGTGGTCCTTGGAACACAGGTGGGTCCAGGCGAGCGGTTTTGGGACGCCCCCCCCTCAATCGCACGTTGGCTTTTTCGCTCTGCCCGAGGCAGAGGACCTCCTTTGGTGGGTTTTTCATTGTCCCCAGGGAAGTATCGGGGTTGGGCTCGCCCGAACTGTGTGGCCATCTCGATGGTCTGGGCTACGGACAGGTTCGAATGTTGTCTGAGCCATCTCTGTGTCCCGTAGGGCAAGGTGTCCAAGAACTGTTCTAAGTATATTCGGGTCATAATATCTTCCTTGGAACTGGATTCGGGTTTTAACCACTTGTCCGCAGCCATCTTTAATCGAAAGTATAGGGTCTTTGGATTTTCCCCTACTCGCCCCTTTTCTCTTCTGAACCTCAGATGATAGGCCTCGGCGTCGAGCCCTAGATGCTCCAGAATGATATCTTTGATAACCGCATATGGAGTGGCTCCTGTGGGATTGGCCACTTGATACGCTGCTTGTGCTTCTGCCGATAACAGGGGAGCGAGAAAAAAAGGCCACTTGTCTTCGGTCCAGCCACAGGCCCGGGCTACCCTTTCGAAATTCGTTAGGAAGGCATCCGGATCTTCCCCTGGCACGTATTTTTGTAAGGAGATGCCGGTTGGATGGGGCCCATGTGGTCGTAGTTCCGAGGTCATCGGTCTCCCGGCCTCGGGAGAGGGTTTTTTCAGTGCTTCTAGCTGCGCCGCCATGGTGTTTTGAAACACTTCCCTGTCCGCCTGGGCCGACGTCATCTGGCGTTCCACGGCCCATCCTAGCTTTTCTTGTCCCTGCACCAAGTGCTGAATGAGGGCCTCCATCGTGTGGCTGATGGAGTATGATGGAAAATCCCACTTCTGACACCAGTGTGACGGGGTGTCAGGGACAGGCGGGACACAACGTTGTTTCAAACGGGGTTTTATTGACAAGTAGTGCTTTCTAGATACACGGTCAGCCAGTGTTCGAGATGTGTTTACAGTTCTTTAGGCTTTCGTTGTTGGCACTCTCTTCTCTCCTCTCCTGCTCCGTCCAGACTCCAGGCGTCACGTGGGCAGGTTCTCCCCGGGACAAGGCGGTCTCCCAGCCGGAAGGAAACAAAGAGAAAAGGCTATGTCAGGGGATCGTGTTGCTAAGCTCGTTCCCTAACTCCAGGACCGGGTGTGAGGAAAGTCTAACACCAGTGCTTTGACCCCTTTTCCCCTCACGCTGTGCCTATTCAAGTGTCGACTAAGGGAAGGGAACACAGGAAATACCTCTCCTACACCAGCGGTCTGCCTTCTTTGCCTAACCAGCCCGCTCCTCCCCGGGGAACGTGGCTGGGCGATGCACGGTGTCCCGGGCCTCCTGGCTGTCCAAAGTCCGTCTCGCCTCCTCCTTCTTCGCTCCGCTCCTCTCCGCGTCCTTGCTCGGTCCGCTCCTCTCCTCGTCCTTGTTCGGTCCACTCCTCTCCTCGTCCTTGTTCACTCCGCTCCGCACCAACACTCCTCCGGGAAACGCCGTCCAACTCTCTGCGAGGTTCTTCCTGTTTTGGCTGCTCCCACTCGGTGACGTCATAGGAGGGCGGGTACCGCGTCTCGTAGCCGCTCCACTTAAAGGGACCTGTTCCTTCTGGTCCCGATCCTTGGTGTTCGTCCACGAAGGGGAACCATTCCTCCTGCTGTGGGGTTACAAGAGGAGGTGAGACCGGTCTGGGAGTCCACCACTCGTTATAGTCATAGTCCTCCTCATGTCCCGCACTGTCACACATACCTTTTATCATTACTGTCTGTGAAACTGTAACATAAAACCCTCTTTAATGGTAAAGGCAGATTTTGACTTACAGTTTTTCAAATGCCACTTTTAGAAAGATGGCATTTTCCTGCCCTAGCTATTCGGTGCCTGCAGCCTGTTCCTGGGTCCATGACTGGGTGTAGTTGGCAGTGGACTTTGTTTATTCCTCACAGGCAGCCACACAATAGAGGCATGAGGTATCTATGGATGGGCCATCAGGATGTCAGGATGGGATTGCGAAGCTGGGCACATCCCCACTAGCAACTGAGTAGGCTGGGATCTGACTTCACACAAATGACTTGTCACACCTGCATTGTTCATGCATTCAGGTTGGATCCATGGCAAAGGAAGCTGGAAACTTCAAGCACTTCCAATGGAATTTTCTAGAAACTTTTTCTACTTTAAAGAAGGAACCAGGTATAAACATAGGGCTCTCAGTTCACTTTCTAGACCTGTTGAAGGACTCTCAGGGAACTGCCTGCTATTGTGGTCTGCTGTGTACTTAAGAAGGCTGTTTTGCTGCACCTGGAAGGACTGGTTTGCTGCCTGAAACCTGCCTAGAACCATTAGAAGCATGCCCTGCTGCTTGAGCCCTATTCCACTGCTGAACCCAGCACTAACAGAGTGACTCAAAGGGCTATTTGGCTGGCCTCCTGATCATAGCCTCAGGGACAGAAAAAGCTCTAACCATCTTGAACACACACCGGAACCTAGCATGAGTGAGTCCTGACCCCCCCCCAAATAGTGCCCCTTCAGCCCTGGACACTTGGTGGTGGTGCTAAAGGTGCCCAGATAACCAAAATCCAAAACTTGGGACTTACACATTTTTGTCTGAAAACTGCACTGAGAACCTAGAGCAGACAGGACGCAGACAGGACGCAAACTGCTAGTTGATCAGCCCAAAGTGCGTCGCTGGTCGGCCTGACTTTGCAGCAGCACCCGCTATGTTTTCGCATCAGCATATTCTGTTCTGTTGTCCTTCCCCCAAGGGGTATCCAGCCTCATGGAAATCTTGTTGGCTACAGACTACAGCCTCATCCCGCTGGAGGTTTTCAACTTCCAAAAAAGTGACTAACTCCAAATTATGAACTTTTCACTGCAACTTTATCAAGTGGCACCCCAATGATGATGCTCCCTCCTTGGATATCGCCTGCAACCTTGCCCCGCTGAACTTTACCGTCCCAGCACTTTTTTTTTTCAAACTGCTTCCAAGTCCGAAGGTAACCACTGACTGGGCCCAAACCACTTCTTGTATTGACTTGCATTCCTTTGCGGTTGGCCATATTTTTCGACTTTGACCTGGTCTCAGGTGACTAGATGTCCAAGGTTGGCGCTTAGTTTTAGGAGCTAATTTTTGCCTTAAACTTAACTACTTAAATACTTAACTCCAATTCTAATGATTGTATTTGTGTTGTTTTGGCGTTAAATACTTTATTTAAATGTACTCTATTTTTCTAATTTGGCGTGGGATTTGTCTTGTGTTGTGCTTTTACTTTATTACTTTTTGTGAGCTGCATTAATACTTTGCCTCCAAGTCAAGCCTGATTGCTTTTGTGCCAAACTATCAGAGGGTTAAATATCAGTTAGTTTGGTGACTTTTGTGATTTACTCTGACAGGGATTGTGCATGTTCCTTGAGCATGGTTAACACCCCACTCAAACAACAATCTAATCTCTCACAATTATGTACATTTCTCCTAAATGTTTATTTGCTTCCTAAGTGCTATCTATACCATGACTAAATAAGGCTGATCTAGTTTTACAAAAATGCTAACTTTTTTAAATTTTTCGTTTTTAGAAATGTTGGATTCTCATTTGTTTAGTTGCATTTATTGCAATTGCTAATTTTGCAGACAGGAGCACAATGGTTTTAAAACATGCGCCCAAGTTTTTTATGGAAGTTAACATGAGATGAGAGCGTTGGTCGGAGGGTGCACATCACTGTATGTTCTCTGATTCTGACTCTGTTCTCTGAGTGTGGGGCATTTTTAAACTCTGTTACTTGAATTTGAATTTGAGTCCAAACTTCTGCTAAGGGGCAGGGGAACGTTCTGTGGTTTTCTGTGTTGGAAGGGTGAGGGGCATTGAATCAACCATAGAGAGGACCTCTCTACCCTCTCCACCATAGAGCTGCGGAAAGGTTGGCGCTCTAGTTTTGAGCCAGTCACGTCCTTTATGGTGGCTGGGGTGCGGGCTTGCAGAAGAGAGCGTTGCTTTGAGGGTGCACATCATTTGACATCACTGTATGATCTCTGAATATTTTTAAAATGTGGGACAATTTGAAATGCTGTTACTGAAATTTGAATTTGAAACCAAACTGCTACTAAGGAGAGGGGAACATTCCTTGTGTTTCTGTGTCGGAACGGTGAGGGGCATTGAATCAACCATAGAGAGGACCTCTCCACCCTCGCCACCATAGAGCTCCAGGAAGGTTGGCGCTCTAGTTTCAGACAGCCGGTCCTTTTATGGCAGCTGGGGTGTGGGCAAGCCTGTTTCCCCTGTCCATGCCAGAATGGGACAAGGGGGCAGAAACCCTTGGAAAATCCCCCCGATGCCCATAGCAATCGTAGATACACAGCGGAAGAGCTATTGTTGCTCAGGCCGACTCCCGGGCCACACTCAGTCCGAACAGGACGGAAGAAATTAAAGAGGCATGCAATTTCTGTAACTTCAAACTAAAGGGTTATTCAAAGCATAACAAGACAACACAACCCCACCTCTCCAGGGGAAAAAGGCACTTTGGAAGATGGGGCTGAAAAACAAAAAATCTCTCCCAGGGCCTAAAATAGAGATTAGGCTGCTGTTTATCACGGATACCAGGCTCAAAGAGAGCTCCTCCCCGACATCATAACGGTACCCCGGGACACAAAATTTGCAAACAGGATGCAGCATTGCCATTATATTTAAAAAAACAGCTTAGGCGCACAACCACTCCTCTCACTATAAATGACTGTGATATCCTGCAATTTGTGATCAATTTTTCCCCACATGTATCTTTACGGTAACTCTCATTTACAGACCTCCAGGCCCATATAGCATATTCATTGATGCCCTTCCAGAGGTGCTTGCTAGCCTGATTGTAGGAAAAGGTCACATCACCACACTAGGGGATTTTAATATACTCCTAGATGAAACAAATAACCAACAATCCAAGAGACTACTACAAGATCTAGAGGCCTTGCAACTCATCTAACAAGTAGACACCGCCACCCATGAAAAAGGAGACACCCTTGACCCCATCTTTTCTAACAATCCAAAGATCAAGGTCAACACACCCATCCCGATACCATGGTCAGACCATTACTTTTTCCCTTTTGCCTTCATAAAGATACGAATGCGAATACCATCTAACATCACCATAAAGCCTGGGCCAAGACCCCGGAGGTCTCCACTCCACACCTAATGGATAACACATATGAGACCCATCGCCAATAGGAACACTGAATTGAACAATCATTAGACAAATGTATTCTGAAATCTAGGCCAAGGTCACAATTAAACACTAAAAGATCCCCCTGGTTTAACCAGCATCTAGCCTTCCCGATAAAACTGTAAGAAACTGGAAAGGAACTGGAGGAATTCTTATGACTCTACACTAACATTACAATCTAAAATGACCATCAAACACTACCATACTGAAATTAAACTAGCTCAGTCTAAGTTCTAAGAGGAAAATATTAACCAGGCCTCCACTTCCCCTAGAGAACTATTTAACATAATAAATATTCTGACACATTTTAAGCAGTGCAACTCTCCCCTACAATCAACAAAGAAAAGATGCAACGAGTTTGCAGCCTTCTTCAATATGAAAGTGATAGACATCTACAATACACTTAGAAGCAATATAAGGTCAGATCAGAATCAACTGGTGGACTCCATGGACCAGCCTTACCAGCCCTGACTCACCTCCCAGCTTTAAATGAGGAGAACACCTGACTACTTATAGGTAAAATTAAATCAGATTCCCCTTTAGACCCCACACCTCCCCATATCCTTCTCAAGGGAGTGGAAGCCATTCTCTCAACTACAAAAGAGCTATTAACACTCTCACTTGACTCCCCAAAAAGTTGAAAAATGCATCCTGTTGAAGAAACCTCACTGAGCTCCAGGAATATTGGGCAACCATCGTCCTATCTCACTACTACCCGCCCAAAGAAAAATACCCGAGAAACATGTCAATCACACGCTATCCTAATTTCTGGAAAAGAATAATTATTTACACCAGACACAGATGGGTTTTCACCCACAGCACTGAATCGGCGCTCCTGGTGGTCAACGAGGAGATTAAAAGCATCCTGGACCAGGGGGGTTTGGTCGCAATTCTGCTCCTGGACTTAAGCGTGGTATATGATTCCATAGATCACCGCACTCTGCTAAGAAGTCTTACGGAAGTTGGGATTCAAGGCAAAGCCCTAGAGTGGCTCACCTCCTTTCTGATGGATAGATCATTTCAGATTATGGAAACCGCCTATCTCTCAAACACTATGCCAGCTAAATGTGGAGTTCCACAGGGTTCATCTCCCAGTCCCACGTTGTTCAACGTATATATGCGCCCGCTGGTGGATACTGTACAGGAGTCTGGGCTGTCTGTCATCTCCCATGCAGATGACACACAGCTGGTGGTCTCCTTTGTGAATGGCCCAAACTCGAAACATCAACAATTAGTGCCCTGTCTGGAAAAGGTTTCAAGTTGGATGGCCAACTGTTGCCTGATATTAAAGAGCGACGAAACAGAATTGATGATCCTGGGAAATAACCATTGTCCCAGGCCCGTATTTAGCTGGCCGAAGGACATGGGAAACCCCCTCGTCCCCAAACCCTCCATAAAGAACCTGGGTATGTGGCTGGACAAAGCACTAACAATGGACAATCAAGCTAACAAACTAGCAGGAACATGCTTTGGTGCTCTTAAAATGATCCGTAAAATCATAGGGCTTATCCCGGAACACCTAAAAAGGATTGTGATTCAATCCCTGATGTTGTCCCGCCCCGATTATGGCAACTCCCTCTATCTGGACTCACCAAAATGTGTCACAAATAGACTGCAGGTTGCACAAAATGCAGAAGCCAGGTTATTGCTCAAAATCCCAAGACACAAATCGGTAAAAGTGTCCCTGAAACGGCAATCTAGTTGCCCATTGATGCCAGGATCAAGTTTAAATCCCTTTGCCTGGTTCACAATGTAACGAATGGCATCTCCCCATATATTCCGTCAAGATGCCTTAAGTCTGCATAGGACTGTCTTATGAGAACCTCAAGAAATAAGAGATCAAGATGGGGAGGCAGAACGTTCTGACACCTGGTCCCGAAGTTGTGGAACTCCATGGCCTGGGAGCTGAGACTGCTTGAAGAGGAGCCCAGCTTCAGGAAGAAGCTTGAAGCATGGCTATTCTGACTATAATCCCCAATTGTCCACCCTCTCTTACAGCACTCTCTTCCAGTGCTAGGAAGCCCTTGAGCAGCCATGCGCTTTACAAAAAACTAAACATAAAAAGAAGCCATGGATATACAGTGGAGAACGAAATTGCAAATGTTTGTAGAATGTTCATTGAGGATTGCAATCAGAAGTTGAATCTCATTCTGGCAGCCTATTTTTTTCGCATAGGTGTAGACTCTAGAACTTATTTCAGAGCTTGTTGACTGCCATGACTCAACCAGGTCTCCATGAACTCATATGTGCTTATTTTGGTTTTCAGTCCTGCCCTCCCAGGCTGCAATGCAAGACAGGACTTACTTTATTGCGCAATGTATGTTAGGCCTTGTACTTGAGTCTCTGTCTCCAAAGATACACACACAGTACAGCTTCTACTCTTCTCCTATTTATTTTCAGAATAAAATTCCCTACCACCTTGCTTACCCAATCTCCTTGCTCCTCCAGACAGTGAGGGAACCCTAAGTGCACTCTCAAGGTAATAAAATGTGGAACAAATTCCCTGACGGTCTATGCTCGGAACCTTGTCTCCTCCATTTTAAGCACAAACTAAACACCTTTAGTCCATAGTTGTTTTCACTGGTCAATGACTTGAGACTTTTGGGTTGATATGTACTGTTTGAAACAAGAATGTTTAGGTTATGTGTGAGAGTGAGGCCACGGTTTTATGTGGACTGTTTTTGAGCTACCAAAATGTCCAAACAATATGATTCCTAAAAAGTTAAACTGATTTCTTTGAGTATCTCTGACTTACCCTATTAAGCTTGGCTCATGCAGGAGGCCTTTCCTCTGATAAACGCATGTCATTTATGAGCAACATTAAACCAAAACAAACTGAAATCTAAGAAATTAAAATATGCAAAAGCTATTAGATCAAAAAATTTAGCACTAGAAAATTTGATTTAGGATAAAAAAGTAGTAGTAGTCACAAAAGACATTCATTAAAAATAATAGACTATAGGAAATCCAATCCATTATGGCGGACGAGCGTCGGCCCCCCTCCAGCAGAGGCAAACTTGTAAAATAAAATGGTAATAAAACACTTTTAAAATTTTATTTTTCTTCACGTCTTGGGGGCGGATACATCCTGACGACAGCATTCCAGCAAGCATGGAGGAGGAGTGGTGGGCATTGCTGCAAGTATGCATGTCGGTTTGGCTGGCTGTCTTAGGGAGGCCAAACTGACATGCGCACTGAGATCTCTTCAACCCCAGCTGCACTGCAGGTGGAGAACAGCAGATACAGGCTCCCAGTCCCTGTGGATGCGCAAAAACAGCCAGATCAAACCAATCCCGGCACTTCTGTCATGCTGGGTAATAGTAATACCAGCATGAGAGCAGCATCTGGATTGGCCTTAGGAAGTCTGGAAGCCTAAGCCGGTGCACGAGCAGTAGAGCCTGAGGAGAAGAAGAGTGGTGAGTGGCAGGAAGTTATTATTTTGTTTTTTTTGTTTTGTTATTGTCCCCCTTGCTGCCCTGCAACTTTTCCCTGATACCAGCCACTAAAGAGTCCAAAGCCTATGTGTTGAGATAGACAAGGAGCTTAACCACCATTTGAGACTGATTTGTGAATAACAGTGGGCTGGTAAATGTTAGTGGATAATGCCAGTCAAAGCTTTTATCTTTGTGCTTAGAAACGGCATTCAGCTGGAAACAGGCTAGGTCCTGTGGAAAAGATGGGAGTCACGTGGTCAGATAGATCTGGTGAGAAGTCTTGCTGTGGCCTGAACTCTTTTCTAAGTCCCAACTTTAAACAAGAAAATCAATACTTTCTGTTGCTGGACTAAATGAGTCTACAGACAATACATTAAAGTTGCAAGAGGCTCCTTACAACTCTAGTTAAAGTCCACAATAAAATTTCAAGTAGCAAATAGTCATTAGAATTTCACTGCAACAGCAGCTTCATTTATCAATAGGGCTTTCCGCACTCCTCAAACAAGGACATCATTTTCAGTCAGGAATATTGTCCGGTTATAAATGGTTCCCAAATAATTTCTTCCTGGCAGCCACACTTTCCTGTTTTCAGCCTCAGGAGGGAAGGTCTCTAGGAGAAACGAGACTACTATAGCAGCTACGATCCTCTGTATCCTTGTGTGTCAACATGAGCTACCGCTACTGATGTATGACACATTTGAAACATCACAGCACAGGCATCTCACAGGCAATCAGAAATGTTTCAATGTTGAAAGCAGGTAACACTTATTTTCTACTTCGGTTCCACCCACCTCTCTGATGAGAGTAGGTTCAGGTGTGGATTTAAAGCACAAAACATTCAGTGATCGGCCATGACCTCTTGTACTAGAACTTCTAACCTTTTCTCTCTTTGGGTTTTGCAGCAATGTCTCAGTACTTTTTTTAGGGTTTTCTTTCAAGGCAAAATCTTTTCCATAATCTTTTTTTTACCGTAGACCCTTAAATTGTGGATCTGTTCTTTCCAGGCCCTGGAATCTCGAACTTGTTAAATTCTGACCTGTGCTGGTGTAGTTACTCCCATTAGGCATCAAAGGAAATCTCCAACTCCATGGCCCCATGTGTTTCAGCCCACTGCTTAGATTGTGGCTATTTAAGTCTGGGTCTAGTTCCCCACCTCACTGAAGAGAAGCACTGTAGAAACTATTGTCAGACAGCTGTGACCTGGACTCCCTTTTGCTGACTTCTCCTCCCTTCCTTCTCCTTTTACAAACTTCCTTTGAAAGAGCAACTCCTGGGGCTCCGAGGCAAAGGGCGAACATTTGATGTGAACTACAGAAGGGCAGCCCAGGGATGTCATTTCCCTTTGGTTCAGCTCCTCGGCTTCGACGGATTTTTGTTTAATATTTCAATAATAGTGTGAGCACTGTTGGTAATAAAGAATTGGTCAGGCCTATGGCCTTTCCGTACAGGACTACCTTTGGACCGCGAGTTTGATATTGGTAGAACTTACCATTTAAAAGTTACTGAATAAGAATTCTAATCAAGCTTTAATATTATTAACCATTTCTTGTGCCTTGTGGCAACAAATCAAGCACTTTTAAAAACATAGTACATTTTATATGCCAGTGGGAAAAGCGTTTTCTTTCATTCTAACACCATGAGGCTGCAGTGCATACAACTTCACAAAGACTGTTTCAATATTCAGTTAATTTATCAAAGAGATGGCAAATTCAAAATACACCAGCATTGACAAAGCCTATAGGCATTGACTTTTGGACCTACTAGCTTTGTGAATGTTTTAAGCAATGATCTACAGCATCCCTGATGTTCTGCAGCATGGCTTAATAATATGATGCGGCCGGCCTAGTCATTTAGCATGTTTGGGCCTGCAAATAGATATGGGTGTTTTTATTCTATTTATTTGCTTAATGCAGTGGAAGAAGCAAGATTTGGCGCGGAAGCAATAAGGGAAGGGAGTATTGGGTGGGGGTTGAGCAGAACCAAAAATTGAGAGAGAAGAAAGGTGTTAAGGAAGCAACATGGAGAGTAGGGGTGGGCGGAATTTGCGAAAGCGACTTCCGAAAATTATCGCGAAAATGTTAAAAATCTCCGCAAACAAGCGGAAATATCGCGAAGATGCGGAAGTTTCTTTCCGGCATGTTCACGAGATTTTCTGCATGGTTGCGGGTCGCCAACTTACCCATGTGGTTGCTTGCGGGCCCGGCCATCTTGTTTTCAGTTGTCTCGCGGTGCATGATCGCGAGAAAAAAGACGTGATCGCGCGACGCATGACGTCACTGCGGACGCGAACTGTCGCGAGACAGCGCAAATGGCTAAAACAATACAACATCTCATGGAGAACGCGACCGGATCGGGAAAACTTGTCGGCGAACGCGGGGATTCAGGTAAGGCGATCGCGCGCGCGCGAGAATGTATTATTTTACAGCGCGAGCAAGAACCAAATTATCGCAAAGATGCGGAATGCGGAAATTTTGACATTTGCCCACTCTCCGCGGAACGCGGAAATGCCAAATTATCGCAAATTCCACGAACGGAATGGAAATTTTGCCCAGGCCTAATGGAGAGCAGGGGGGAGGAGAGCGACGTGGAGTGGGTGGGAGAGATGTACACGTGTGATAAAGAGCAACATAGAACGGAAGTAGGGAAGGGAGACAGTTGGAGAACACATGCACACTTGCGAGGTGCTTCAGTCACAAGAAAAAATGAGGTCCATAAAAGTGAGCAGTGGAAGAAGTGGGAGTAACAGACATAGGATAGACAAGGCAAGCTATAGAGGGTGAGAGTAAAGCAATAGTAAGCAATGGCTGAGCTCCATGTCCCTGTATATATTTTGGTAAACCCACAACATGTCTTGCAACAGACAGCACATGCACTGTCCATCGGGTTTGACCTAAAAATGGTTGTTATGTTTGACAAAGCGTATGAGCTGAGGTCAGGTCTCGGTTACTCCAGATGTCAAAAACGCCTGTTATCCAGAGAAACGTAATGGGGGCAACATGTTAAAAACGTTGGATTTCCTAACGTATAAGCATGCTTTACAACTACACTTCCTGTTCCTTTTCCCTTTCTTTCATTCCATCACTAGGCTTTCTCGAATTTTCATGTCACTGGAGATATTCAATAGGCAATAGTAAACAATAAAGCAGGTGCAAGTAGGCAAATGTCACACAGAATGCCAATTTTTATAAAAAAAAGAATTAGGGTCTGTTTTTGAAAAAAGAAACCAAGTCTTCTTTTTTTTTTTTTTTAAATGATTTTTATTAGCAATTTTTCACAAAATTATACATAAACCTCCCACCCCTCCCTTTGGACCAAGATATTGCTTCACATCATATCCATCCACAAGAGAGAAAGAAAACAGTTCGATTGATCTGTAGAATAATACAGCATGTATTGTCAGACTCAGTATAATTACAATAAATATTCACCCAAATAAGATCATAATATTGACCAAGCATTTTAGGTGTGATCTAGTTGCCAATGTAAAAGCGGACCCCAAATCTGCATCCCTCTTCTCTTTTTTCTCCTCCCTTTAGTTTTATATATAGCTACTTCCAGAGTGCAGATTGCTAATAGTCTAGATCTCCATTGTACAAAAGCCGGTGCAGTAGCATCCAGCCACGCTGAAGCTATACAAAGTCGAAGGACAGCCATAGCTATAAAAATAAGGTCCTGCATATGATTAGGTCTTTGATTATTAGATATTCCTAGCACAATTTCCTCCCGATTGATAGATATATTAGCTTGAAAAATTTCTGAAAGGAAGTCAGAGATTCCTTTCATCAAACCTGACAGTTTCTCGCATGAGGCAAACATGTGAATCATGTCGGCAGCGCCCAACGAGCAGCGTGGACATGTTGTTCCCTTTCCTACTGCCCATTTTGCAATCTTATATGGTGTATAATAAAGGGAGAAAAAAGTTTTATAAAATTGTGCCTGGAGATTTATAGACATTAAACACACTTGTGATAATTCATACGCTCTCAGAGGAATATTCGGTTGGATTGCAAGAGAGGTCTGCCACTCCATTAAATGTTTTCCCAAGTCATCAGGGAGCTTATCCCTAAGAAGTTCATAGATGACCCCAATTTTAGGGGTATTTGGTCTACATATAGTATCTAGTACGATATTATTTTGAAACTTATCACGTCCCCCTGTTTTCTTTTGCAAAAAATCCCTGATCTGTAGATATTTTAAAAACTCTCTATGGTTAATGGAATATTCAGTCTGAAGATCGGAGAAAGTTTTTAGGCCACTTGAGTTATAAAAACAGCCTAATTGCTGAATGCCATTCTCGATCCATCTCGACATACAAGTGTAGTGGAATAGTGCGGGTAGCTCATAATTAAGCTTAATTGGGGTGTAGCATGAATAGCGGCCCAATCCTAGCAGTTTTCTTACATTAATCCAAACTTTATATATACTAGAGATGGTCTTGAGTTTTACTTTCTTAAAATAGTTGTCGTTCATGTGTCGCCAAAGACAGCCCTCACAGCCTGTCCCTAGGATCAATTCTTGTGGAGTGATCCTATCGGAGTTGTGGCCTTCTCCTATTGATAAGAGCACGATACTATATCTGATTACCGTAGCCCAATAGTATAGCTTAAAGTTTGGCATTCCAAGTCCACCTCTTTCTTTGGGCAACATAAGCCATTTAAGTGCTCGGCGAGGTCTCTTATAACCCCAAATAAATCTGGAAAAGATATTCTCGATGTTTTTAAACTGTTGGGGAGTGAACTCCAGGCATATTGTGCGAAAGAGATATAAGAATTTAGGTAAATATAGCATTTTAATAACGTTGCATCTCCCGCCAATAGTAAGATGTAGGTTGTCAAGTCGGGATAGTTCTTTCTTGGTGTGTTTAATCAATGGGTCTAAATTTAAACTAACTACACTATCTATGTTTGCGGTTATATCAACTCCTAGGTAGACAGCATGTTCCGTTACTCTATAGTCATCCATCTTGAGCTTGTCATTAATAACTATCTTTGTTTTAGTTGAGTTCAGCTTGTATCCGGAAATCTTACCAAAGCTAATCGCTTCCTCTTCTATCGCTGACATTGCTTGGATAGGATTACAGGTGACTATGGCTATATCGTCGGCATACGCTAGGATTTTTGTATCAATATTAAATGCCTTTATCGGAGTCATTAGCGGATGGTTTTCTAATTTCCGTATGAACGCATCTACATAAACTGCAAATAGTAGGGGAGAGCATGGGCACCCCTGTCTCGTACCCCTAGTGATCTCAAATCTCTCTGAGAGTGTACCATTGATCATAACGCTGGCTCCTGGGTCAACATATAATACTTGTATGGCTGTAGTAAATTGTGATGTAAGTCCACACCTACCCATAATTTCCCAAAGGAACCTCCAGGAGACCCTATCGAAGGCTTTTTCTGCATCCAACAATATTAAAGCCAAGTCTTCTGCCTACAATGTGATTTTGCCCTGCAAATATGACTAGATAGTGATGTCCTGACCTGCTCTGCATGTTTTTCCTATTATTTGAGTGCCCCTTGATTCCAAAAGATTGAGCAGGCTATGCATATTCTGAAGCATACCAATAGCTATCATTAAAGGAATTAAAACAAATGGTGTAAATTAAATGTTTAAAAAGAAGGAGGCGCATGGAGGCTAGAAGAAGAAGGAAGTAACTAAGGGAAAACAGTGAAACAGTGGATGGAGTATCGGGTTACTAGGAATAACTTCAAGTGGCGAGATTGCGACCAATGGAAATCATTTAAAAATACATTCAAAGCGAGGTTGTGAGAAAAGAGAGACAGAAAGAAAGTTTTCGAGACATAAAGTACAGTACACAGTGAAAGTATCTAGGAATATGTGCTCTGTACAACTGTTAAACTGGACTAAATAGATTGCACAGTCATGCAATTTTCCACCAACGTTTCTATATGATATAGATTACAGTGATGCAATTTAGCAGCAACATTTGGAATGACTTGCCAGTACAAAATGTTATTGTTGCACTTATCGGTCAGCGCAACTGTCGGAGGAAAATGTCCGGTGCAGTTAATATGTTTTGGCCGTAAGAAAATACAAGCTAGATAGACACGACTGAAATTGAGGGACACAAATAGGGTGGCTGCCGGATGGAGAACAGACTAGCCCATTCCAGACATAATTGAATCACAATCTATTTGGATGCTAGAAGGGAACAACAAACGAAGGTTGCAAATAATGCATCTTGAAGATGCATCACTTTGCAAGAACTCTGTTCAGAGCTTTAAATGAATATTTCGAAACTGCTGTAAAAATTGGAGCAGAATATTGCAAATTTTGGGTTTTCTAAAAACATTTTTACAACATTTCGTTATCAACTTTCAAAGATTCCTACAAATCGTTAATGGCCATAGACTTACGAATCTCGTTAAGCAGTTAAGACACACGAGGGGCACATCCCATTTCGGATATGACAACTGTAGGAGTGTGCAGTTAACATTCCAAAGAAGCATGTCGACCAACATGCATTGATAAATGTAAACATGATCTATGAAGTGTACTCTCTAGAGCAGAAACCTTCGGAGACCTATATAGCCTTTCACAAAACAGAGCATGAAGTTGAGCACAAGGGGGTACAAAGCGAACATGGGAATCCTGGTCTGACTTTGTAGAACGGTTGAGGTCATTCTACGTATAAATAGTCTGTAGTACGGCTACACATAAGGTTTCATGCATGATAAGTATCCTGGTGATCATGTAATAGAACAAGAGCCGACATTTAACGTCCTGCGTGTTGGGTATCTCTTAGGTTGGGGGGGTGTCAGTGCTTTCGATGGACATTATACCGTGTAACCTGACTATGATTCTTTTCTATCACTTTTGTCCTGTCTTTAGGAGGATTGCAAGAAAGGTAGTGCTTATCCTTACGTGGTATCACAGTGTGCTAATCCCCGAACTAAGGGGCATATTCTCAAGGACTTTTCGATGATTTATCGGCATTTTAGCGCTGCAAAAGTGGCGATAGATTTATTGCCCTACACCCAAGCTGATGCAAACTGCCGATATCGCCAGTTTTCCAGCGATAGCTGCTGCAAAAAACATCGCCACGGATGAGAGCAACAACTAACACTAATGATATGCAGAGTAGGCGTTCCAGTGCAAAAACACGCGATAACACCACTTCGCGATATTCTCAACGACCAGCCAGATATGTGATGCGATCAAAAAACAGGCGATAAGGCGCGTTATCAGAATGGATTTAACACCTGCCTTTTACTGGTGTTAAGCAGGCCGACAACCTGCAGTATGAAAGGGAGCCAAGCCCAGAGCCACATCTGAAGACCAGCACATGTCATGGAGTCACTAATCATGCAGCTCAGACACCCAAAAGGGCCACAACACCCACCTCCACCACCTCCAGGAACCCCCTCCCCTCTGGACCACCCCTCCAGTCTACCACCTAGGCAGCACAGAACAAGACAGCGGACGTTCCTAAACTGCAACAGCCTCAGAGACTCAACGTCAGAGCATGCAATTGCCCACTACAGGCTCAAAAGGACAACCATCCTCCGCATCCTGACCCACATTGCCCACAGGCTGACAATACCAACACAGCGGAGTACCAACATCCCTCCGCAGACAAAACTGCTGGCTGTGCCGCACCTGTTGGCCTCTTGTACCTCCCAACCAACAACTGCCAGAGTCGGAGGAGTCTCACAGCCAGTCCTATCAAACTTCCTCACACATGTCTTGGATGCATGTCCACAAAAGCAACGGCGGGCACCTGTATCCGCACCACACACTAGTTCAACTCCGTAGTGTTCCTGCGCAACCAACCCCAATGCCAGCCGTTGCTTGGCGTTTCTGTGCCCCAGATCAAAGACTGTAGTCACTGAAATGGGGGTGCGCCAGGTCATGAAGTCCAGTAGTCAACAGTAGTGTAAAAACAGGTATTTATTACAGATACATAAATCAACAATACAAAAAACTCAGCCAACGTGTTCCATTCCCAACGGGGAACTTCATCAGGGCAATGTGTGGATTCAATTAACCGCATATGCTGCGGGAACTCCCCAATACATTTCCATATTCTGAAAGTCAGCATTCAGAAACCTGTTGGATAAATGGTGACAATGGTCAAGCGTCCGTATAGTCACAAACGTAATCTGGTACAGTGCATTGCACTTGGACAAACCGGAATGCTTACAGGTATGATTAATCCTGCATAAAAATAAGACCGTAACAGAAGTTTGTGTGGTCCTAACCTTCGTAGGAAAGAAAAGGAAGGTTACTACCACACAAACTTCTGTTACGGTCTTATTGTGTAGGATTTATCATACCTGTAAGCGTCACGGTTTGTATCAGCTTGATACCCCTGCATCTTCACTTTCCCAACACTGCGCAGAAACAGCTGGAGACCAAGCAAGGGAACTACGCCATAGCCGCCTTCCCACACGTGTTGGGAGTAATTGACTACACACATGTACTACTTGTGCCACCTGCCGACACTGCACACAATCACCGCAACAGAAACCACACGCATTCCATCAATGTGCAGGCAAAACTGGACCACCGGGGCCTATTCACCAATGTCATCGCAAACTTCCCAGGGTGTGTGCATGATTCCTACACCTTCAGCAAGTCCATCGCCAACCAGCACTTTGAGGATAGCACCTATGGAAATGCACTGCTCGTTGGTAAGTACCAACTGAACACATCACACACCTCAACTCAACAATCATGCAACTCACAACTGTGGGAATGCACACATTACAAAATCACATACAACATGCCAATCAACATGCCCAACCACCAGACACGACAACACAAGTAACTGTGGTAACCGTGGCCAGCCATGTAGAAAAACCATCCACGGCATGGCACCTCTGCCACACAAATGCAAAATGTGGGTAGAGGTGGGAACCAAGTATGTGCGAAGGAGGCAAGTGACCCATCAATGAGAATGTACACAATGCCAAGTGTGGCGTTGACGTGCTGAACAGACTTCAGTATGCATAGCACAGACATGTCCATGTGGACATATACTGCTGGTGTTTGTAGTGTTGTGGACAGTGGACACAAACAGGTCACGTAAGGCAGTGGGGAAGACCTTGAACATGTAGCTTTGTTGTCCTCCCATAAGCGTGAGCGGAGTGGCCATGACCGAAGAATGTCATGAATAAATAGCCCGGGGCACTGGGCATGGTTCAGTTCCGGGATGGCCACCAAAGTAACTACTGCATGTGTCTCTGTGTCTGCCATATCCTGTCCATAGGCCTACACACACGTGGCCAACTACCTTCAACAGCCAGCTTTACACTTCAGACAAGGTGGCTATGTCCCCAGCCAACCCGCACATATCTTGTCATCGCATGCAGGGTCGTGTCTGCCAGGGTGGCACCCCTCCACCCAGCCACGAGGCCGCCACCATGACTGGTGGGCCTGTGTGATCCTGTGAACCTGCTGCACCCCAGCCCTGGTCCCTAGACCTGTCCGCCTCCCAGCGATGACTCCAAGAGGGCCCACCATTTGCCGGTGCAACCTCCTCAGCCGATCGCTGGATTCCACGCCACAGGCCCCCAGTGCACCCTGCGACACCACACCGCGGAGTTATGTGTGTGCTGACTGCTGCCATCAGTGTACACTGCAGTCCAGCAGGGCTCTTAATTCAAATCGAGTCTTGACTGGCAGGACAGCATTTTGAGGCCTACGCATCATCGCAGGCTGCACACCCGCTCAGCTCTTCAGGTGCCCCTACCGGAGTGCACTGCAAGTCATCGTCCCATGGCAGGAGGCCCGTGCCGGCCACAGTGCAACGGGTGCCATCAACTCTGTCCAATGCAAGTCATCATTCCATGGCGGTAGGCCCGTTCCTGCCGCAGTGCAATGGGTGCCACCAACTCTGTGCAACGCAAGTCTTCGTCCTGTGGCGGTAGGCCCATGCTGGCCGCAGTGCATCAGGTGCCACGGACTCTGCGCACCGCAAGTCATCATACCGTGGCAGTAGGCCCGTGCCGACCGCAGTGGAACGGGTGCCACCAACCCAGTGCACCACAGGTCATCGGCGCTTTATGATTGAGTCTCGTGGTGAGGACGCCATCATGTCACCTCCAGCAGTGGGGATTGTGATGTGGTAGGCCCCTTTTATTGGCAGGGTGACATGTCCTGTGACGCCTGTGCTGGATGGGTGTGGTGTGGTTGTAAACTAGCCCTCAGGGTGTGGCTGTGGCATGCTGTCAACTAGACCAGTGATCAGCAGATCACTACCGGGAAGACCTGGGACATGTAGCTTTGTTCCCCCCTGTAAGCGTAAGTGGAGTGGGCTGGGCTGGCGTATGCCAGTCCAGTGTAGGGGGTATGAACAATGAGCCCAGGGCTTTGAGCTTCGTTCAGTTCTGTGCTGGACAAGTAAGTAACTAATGCGTGTATCTCTGTTGTAGTGTCGGCGCAACCCGGACTGCAATCGGCAATGTTGCACCCTGTGGCTCAAATCCCACAACATGAGCAACATGGACGTAAGGGGTAATCACTGATGCTACATACATCCATACTTTCAAACTTGAATGATCATAGACATGACACATCTGTATGAATTTGAATGTTTATTCACATTCAGTGGAGTGTAGAAGCTGGAGCAATACAGGGCCATGCAAACCCCACTTCACATTGTTGCCCCATGGAGGGCTAGCCAGAGTCCTTTAGGGAATGACAAATTCATTGGAAGAGGAAGAGTTCAGTCCGCAGTCTGATTGCTGTGTCCTTGGTAACCAAACAGAATATGGCAGGCCATGTCGAGGTCCAAGGTGAGTGTCGCAGAGTGTATCGGGGGACAGTGGAAGGTGATGATGCAGAGGGCAGAACCAAGCAGAAACAGGCCATATGGCGGAGATGAATGCTACTGCTTCGTTCTTACCACTGAGGCAGATTCATCCGCATCTTCGTCCTCTGATGTATCATGTGCCTCACATGTGGATGGTGTTTTGTCTGCATCACTGTGTGGCAGTGACACATCAGGGGCCGGAGGTGGAATGTCTGCCTCACTGTGTGGCACTGACACTTCAGGGGGCAGAGATGTGGATGGAGTGGTAGCAGCAGCATTCATCTGTGTCAGGCCTTGTGGCAGCAATGCCATGATGATGGTCTGCAGGGCATGGAAGAACCCAGCTACCTCTCACTGGTGTGGAGCCGTGGCAGACATTCTTCCCGCCTGCATCCACTCCATGTTCTCGATGATCCCCCGCATATGTCCCTTCTTCCGGCTGACATTGCTGGAGCTACTCTGACTAGACAGTTGTTCTTGTCTAAGGGTCAGGACTCCAGCGATTTCAGTCATGGATCATTTTAGAGCATTGACCGGACTGTGGGTGTCCGTTAGGGACTGTGAGTGGTCACTGCTGGGACTTAGACACCCAGGTATGGCATCTAGTTTGGCTGCCATGAGGTCGAACCTCACCCACACCATCTTCTCTTGGCACCCTAACACATGGCTTTGGAAGGCCATTTGTTGTTCGTGGGGGTCCTGGAAGGCAGCCGTGGTGGTGGGTGCTTCCTGCTGTGTGGTCTGTGCAGGGGGTGAGGTCTCCTCGATGCAGCTGGTCTGCCCTGCTCCTGGAGGTGGGATGCCAAGACTGTCCATGAGCTGTTGGAGGGCGTCGGTGTCGATGTAGGGTACGTCCTCTTCGTCATCAGTGAAGAGATGTTCGGTCTGCTCTGCAGGAAGTGTTGATTTTCCCTCTGTAATGTGAAGGGTGAAGCAGTTTAACATTGTGTTCACATTTTTGTTGACGTATTGTACAAGTTTACATACAGAATGCATGACAATGTACATTGTGATTGTTTGGGAGGAGCTGCATATTTGATGCGGGACAGTGGACACTTTGAAAACATAACGGATGTGTGTTTGTACTTTCACATTCTCATCTCACAGTTTCCTGCTATGCCAAATGTGATTGGCCAGTTTCTACACACATGCAGCAGCAGTTGTGTCCTCTGTTCTGTTGTCAACGTGTTGCAGTTTGTACCACATTGTCGTCAATGTTGATGTTCTCTGCATGTTATGTGTTTGTGCTACATTGTGGGAGAGTCACCCCTACAGCTCTGATTTTTATGCCACTTATCCCTTTCAGGCGGTGTTCCTTTGACTTCTGTGCTTATACAGTGCTGAGATGTTGCATACTTGGGTACATTGGGCACTTGGTGGGATTTGGGACTCTGGGGCATGGTTTGTCCACAGATGTGTTGTTGATGTCAGGGGTTGTTTGTACACGTGGATGTGTCAGAGTGTGACCTGCTCCTTTACGGATGTGGTCCATACTCAGGCACCTCAGTGTCGTGGCGTGCAACATGTCATGATCTACTGACTCCAGCAATGCTAATCGTCATGCAGTGTCACTTGCATTGTCAGTGTTGCTCACAGACACGCCGCTTTGCTGGGTTTGGCCCATGTGCATGGGTTGGTTGTGAGATTGCTGATGTGTGGAAAGGCCTGCTCTGGGCAGGTAGTCGACAGGTGCCTACTCCATCTCATCCAGCTCCTCCTGTGGCACTGGACTCCCACCTTCAGTCTGCATTACTGCCTTCTGGTTGTTGCAGAGTTTCTGCTTTGTTTTGTGTTTCACATCATTCCAGCGCCTCTTGACCTCTTCCATTGTCCTCCTCAGCACTCCAACTGCATTCACCTTGTCCACGATGGACTGCCATATTCTATTTTTTGTTGCCAATGACACAGTGGAGGTGACAGACAGTAGTTGATGGTGTTCTACCACCTCCGTTATCAGGATCCTGTTTTCCTGCGAACTGAACCGCGTCTTCCTATTCTTCTTCTCCTTGCCCTTCCCTGACCCCGAGGTCCCAGGCTGGTTCTCTGTTTGGCTTGTGGGGTTCTGATTGTCCTCTGTACTTGCTCCGGCTACCTCCATTGGGCTTCACAGTTGTTTTGGTTTTGTTTGTGTTTTTTTTTCTTCTACTCTTATAGTGATTTTTCCCGCCTGACGTGTGTGAATTGCAGGTCTGGCGCAGATTATCGCTGATTATTTATCACTGTTGAGCCCATTGCAGCTTTTTTCACGTTCGGGTTTGGATTTTTATCGCCGTCCAGGTGATTTTATCGCGGACATTTGACGCGTTATCGGGAATCTATTGCATGTTACCGCCGTGTTATGAATAGGACGTTAACACAGAGTTATTTACCCGTGATAGACAGCAATATGAAACAATGCGTTAACCTATTTTGGCGACGATTATCGCACGTTCTTGAGAATATCCCCTAAGTTTGTGCCCAAATTCCCTTGTGCAGGCATGTTTTTATGATGTGTTCCTCTAAGATGTTAACCTATCTATGATCTTGTATACTGCATGCTCGCAGTGGGCTATCCATCGGAGTACCTTCAGCCAATCATCTAGTGTGAGTGTGGTAGTCTGATGCCAGTGGTGTAAAATACAGATCTTAGATATATCCAAGGGTGTTGGCACACAGTTATGTCCATGTGGAGTCAGTTCTTTAGCACCAACCAAATCATGGAGAAGTGCTCAATATGCAGATAGTGGGATCAAGATATTACTCACTTGTGGCCGTTTATTCCATACTCCTGCCCAGTAAGGCTGTACAGTTCAGCACTCAAATAAAAGAAGACATATATTAGACTCCTCTGGGTTACATCTCCTGCAGCCGTAGTGATCAAACAGTTAGCCCTGTACAGTTTCCGAGGACACCAAAACCAATTGATTAGAATTTTACAGTATATGCATTTGAGTTTAGATTTGCTTACAATACTAGCATGACCTTGTAGAAATTAAGGCAATCTTCCAGAGAATATGGTCTGAGAACACTTTATGAATATTTCAGATTTGTTGTCTGCCAGTGTAGTCTTGAGATGCACATATTCGGCCTGAAAGACAGTTCAGTGATAAACACAGTTTACAGGCCAGATACCAAACCATGCTAGAGGACCCACAATTTGTGGTATTGCATGATGAGGGATTGTTGTAGAGTAATCGAACATGGGGCAAAGCAAGTTTGCAGACTATGCAGAAGGTGATTTGGCTATTAACAAAAGTTGTTCAGGTTCGGTTCAGTGCGTAAGCTTTGAAAGGTTTTGATTGGCCCATCCAGGAATAATGGCCCCATTGATAATATACCTTTCTCAGACCACTTATTGAAATGTACTGTTGTGCCATCTGTCTGTATGTCCATATTGTACCAAACGTATGCCAACTTGTACACCAATGGGCATTTTCAGCTGTCTTTGTGAGGTCCTCCAGTTAATGTTACTACTGGATTTGCCAAAATCATGTTGGAGGATCTTGTGCTTGTGGTCGGAAGCAAGATATCTGTGAACAGTGATGTACAAGATAGTAGGATGTCATTTAAGGGCATAGGAGGCTTCCCACACTAGTGTGCTCAGTCTGGGTTTCGCTCCACCTGACACATATTACTTCATGTCAATGTGGATTGGATTAGGAATGGTTTGAGTACCAGTACTGGCAATATCCCAAATATATAATTATACTTGGGCCCTAGGTCATTTTGATTGTCTGCATTTACCCCACATCGAAAGGATGACATGTATTCACCTAAGAAAGTAATTCTTGGTCTTAGTCATCAAATGAAACAGGTTATCCCTCATCCCGCTCTACAGTTCTCTATTGATGCAAATCTCCATGTTCACGAGACCTCTGGGAACCCACTGCATGTTGTTGCCACCAAGTCTGGCTTTAGTAATGATGTGGAGCATGGGCAGTGGATCACACATCTAGGAAATTAAACAAGTCAATGATGTCTCTGTAGGTATCAAGGATTCAAGTCTGAGGAAAGTAAGTAAGATGTCATCTGTGCATCGAAACGCTTTGACATGACAAGCGGTTGTATGGATCACTTAAATGTTGGTCAACTAGTGCATTATGTTGATAATGGGTCCTGAACAAGAAAGATAAAAGAGGTGAAAGGGTAGTGTGAGGAGTAGCATTCTTGATTGTTACTTCTCAGGATAGCAGTATGCCAAAAATAATTAGGACAGTTTAACAGTCATGGACCTTGACTATGAATAGTTGCCCAAGGCTGGCTCACTTGAGGATGAGAAAAAGATACGCCTATCATGCATGATTGAAAGCTGTCTCATCATTTAGTGAGAGAGTAATTTGGATTTTAGACAAACGACTAGGTACATCCCACCTTTGAAGCATGTATCTTCCAATCACTCCTTGGTTAATTTTTCGGCGGTTGATTTGTCATGCACGTTGAGAATTTTGAAGGGTCTGAAGTCCGGCTCTCCGGCTGACCCGTGCTCGGCAAGATTATTGGTTTTGGTGGCAGAGGTTGTGAATGCTGAAGTCAACCACATTATTAATCTGTCTTTGCATGATGCTAGGGTTCCAAGTGTTTGGAAGAAGGCAAAAATCCTCCCTCTCTTGAAGAAATCTACTCTTAATCCCTCGATTCCCGGGAATTATAGGCCCATCTCTCTCCTCCCTAGCCTCACTAAAGTCTGTGAAAAGATAGTAAACAGACAGCTGTCGGAGTATGTGGAGAGGGCGGGGCTTTTACATCCAGCTCAGTCAGGCTTCCACCCTTCCTTTAGTCTGGAAGGTGCTCTGGTGGAAGTGTCGGAAGCAATTCGGGAGTGTCTCGATGCCGGCGGGAGAGCAGCCTTAGTGCTGCTCGACTTGTCGGCTGCCTTTAATACGGTCCCCGATCCATTATTGCTAGACAGATTGGCAGAGATTGGGGTGGCTGGCTCAGCCTGGGGCTGGATTAAGTCCTTTTTGGAAGGCCGGGTTCAGCAAGTATGGCTACCCCCGGCGGCCTCTTCACCTCAGCGGGTTTGCACAGGGGTCCCCCAGGGTTCATCCCTTAGCCCCCTTTTGTTTAATATTTATCTTACCCCTCTCGTTTTTTTGGCAGAGAGATTGTGGGCTAAGGTGATTGCCTATGCTGATGATACTCAGCTATTGTTTACCTGGGATAAGAATGTGACTACGGTTGCCCCCGTGCAATTGTGTCTTTCTTCGGTCTTCAAGTGGTTGGCGAAGGCCCAATTGAAATGTAATGAGGACAAATCTGAGGTTCTGCTGTTTGGTGACTTTCCGACTGGGTTTAGAGACGTGATCTGGCCTGCTGAGTTTCCACCGCCAGTGTCCAATAGTTAGACCGCTAAGAATCTGGGAGTTTGGTTTGACAGTAACCTTTCCTTCTCCAGTCAAGTAAAGCGACTGGCAGGCTGCTGCTTTGGTCTCCTCAGAGTCCTGAGAAGGATCTTTCCGCGTCTTCCGCAGGCGGCACGGGAATCTGGGGTGCGTGCGCTTATCTTGTCCCGCTTGGACTATGCCAAGTCGCTTTATGTAGGGATCCCAGCTTACTCCCTTAATAAACTGCAAGTGATTCAGAATGCGGCTGCCCACCTCTTGGGTGGGATTGCGCCGAGGGAGAGTGTGCGGGGCTACATTCGTTCCCTGCACTGGCTTCCGGTCAAGGCGCCAGTGGTGTTTAAATCTCTCACTATTGCCCATCGGGCACTACATGGTCAAGGCCCAGGCTATCTGCAGAAGCGTTTCTCCTTTTATGCTCCGGGGAGGACTCTGGGCTCTTCATCTCTTAGGCTGGTGAAGATCCCTGGTTTCCAGCGTCACCGCCTGGGGGGTGCTTCCTTGGCCGTTCTTGCGGCCCGTGCTTGGAATGCGCTTCACTTGGCACTTCGTTGTGTGGAAGATATTGCGGCTTTTAAAAAATTGCTAAAAATTCACCTTTTTATCTAAAGTCAGGTTATGCTCTGTTTTCCCTTGGGTCGCGCCGGGACACTCCTTGGAGTAGCTGTGCGCGCTATAAGTTTAAATAACATAACATAACATTAGTGAAAGTATGACTTTATGAATCCTGGTCATCAAGATTGTGGCCAAGATCTTAATTTCCAAATTAATTAGGCCTATGTTAAGGAGAGCTGACATGAATATATTTTCATTCATTGGGGATCAGAGATATGGAGGTCTGCTGGAAATTGCATCGAACAAGCCTGTGTCCTTCACATCCTTGAATGCTGTATGCAATAGAGGCATTACTAGAGATCTGTCAAATTTTTAAAATTCACCAAGGAAGCTAACTTCCCCTTCCAGTTTCCAGGTGGATAGTCAATAATCCTTTGCTAGTTCCTCCTCAGTCATCTAACCATCCCATAGTGATCTGTTGTAGGTGGACAAAGTGGAAAGTCATAGCGAGCATAGAAAAAGTCATCCTCTATCTGTAAAGTATATATATTATGAACGTTAAAGTTCATAGTATTAGTATGTGAAGGACACAGGCTGAGTAAGAAGATGTTTCTCCTTAGTTCGAACAGCAGCTATATGTACCCATGACTCCTTCTTATGAAGCTGCGTGCAGTCTGCCAGCTTTTCCACATATTCATATTTGACTAATGCTAACTCAACTTTGTAAAGAAGGTATTATTAGTGGTCTTTAACCTCTCCCTCGCAATAGGAGAGAAATCTAGTTTATATCATACTGACAGATCTCTGTCAGTTGTCCCAATGCCACCAGTTCAGCTATTCATTTAGGTATGGTAATGGCATAGTCCCTCATCAAAGGGCCTCTCCTCATGGTTTTACCAGCTGCCCAAATCATTTCTACCAAAAGTAATGACCACCTTCATTTTTATCTATATACGTTTCAATGTGTCACATGAGAATTTATGTGTCCTGGCGGGTGGCCCTTATGCACCTATCTGCAGGTAGAGAAAAGTTATGACATACATCAAGTTCCAACTGTATTAGTGATTGGTCAGTAATTTCACCTTTTAGTATTTCTTAATGTGTTACATCTGATAATAGTGTACCTTTCACCAAAAAGTAACCAAGATGTAAAGAAATTATGGTGGGACAAGAACGACAGATGATGTCTCTGCCTGTTGGGTGTTAAAGTCACCAAACCTCAAGCAGACCATAAGCTAATACCACTCTATCATTACCCTTGCAGGTATCAGATCACCCTGATTTTGAAAAGGGTCTGGTAGCAGATTCCCATAGTTGCTCATCATCACAATCTGGAGCTACAAATCCAAAGAAGTAGTCTAGCAATATGGAGAAGAAGTGTTAGTTGAATAAAATTGTTGCAAAAAACATGCCTACAACCAGTGTTTGGTCTAGTGTTTTCAGTTTCACTGAAGCATATTGCCGTCTTCGCCTGTGCTTTTCTTAAGGACTTCATGAGGAAGTGAATTTATTGTAAAGATGGCTGCTCCACACTTCTTACAGAGGTTACAAAAATCTGTTGGGGTGCCTTAGTTCCACTGCTACTTGCAGCTCTGTCCACTCAGGCTCACTTAAGTTTCTGTGACTTGTCTGATAAGTGTGTTTCCTGCAGGATTACATTGTCTGCATGTTTAGTTCCAAGGTAATGTAATATTTTTTTCCTGTTATACAAAGTGAAACATGTTCATTGAATTAATGATCAATATCTTGATTGAATAACTTTGTATTGTCATTGAATAGGAATCATAGAGAGAAATATGGTTACACCAGTTTTGTCAACTTCAATATCTCATATGATAAATGCTAGTATAAGGGAATAATATATAAATAAAGGGAGCGATTTGCCAATAACAAAGCTCTCCTGCTAATAATATGCCATGCGCTGAGAGTTCTAGTGACCAAGATCAACAATTTCTGAAACAATGTATGAAGTAGGTTATTAACAGGCTGATTAGTAGAAACAGAATGGTGCCTATCATTGAGCAAGGTAAATACATATAAATTGAGCTAATCTGCTTGAGTGTGGTAAACTGTGAACTAAGTGTTGCCTCCCACAGCACAAAATATTTCCACAAAGTCAACAGGCAAGGAGAGTGATGGAATTTACCCGCTCGTCCCTTTGTAATATTGCATCAAAACAAATTGAGGGTATGATGCAAAGAGGAACTCTACACATCATAATCACACTTCATCAATAATGATGACTCTAGCATTTATGGGGGGGGGGGCTACTTTGGTTCTGATTACTAGAAGCCTGTACACTAGCAGTTTCTGTTTGTGAAAAAGTGCAAGAGTAAGCTGGAGTTACAATTGGGTACAATTAGTCTAATAAACAAGTATACGCTTACTTTTTCGAATGTGTACAAATCAATCATAAACTTTTCCGAGCAATACTGGGTGTAGCGAATAAGGTCATATGAATCTTGTGTAAACATTCATCCGTCAACTGAAATAGAAGTACATTGCACCAGTGCAAGAGTACCAATAGTAATTGTCTGTCAATAAAGGAAACTTGAAAGGTGGGAGTGAACAATACAAATCATACATCTCAGAATTTGTCAACCCCCTTGTAGTTGTCTCCGTCTTTCACCAGTGTGAATACTATCCGATTCAAGCTAGCCTTTTTAAATGGAGTTTGTGTTATTTCAGCCTATTATCCATGAGTGTTGTGGCTTAATTGGTGCTTTTAGTCTGGTGTTTGTGCCATGTCTGAATTTGAGGATTTTGGATCAGACCCAACCTTCAATCCATTGTTTTCCAATTCTTCCAATAATTCGTCAAGTTCTTCAAGTTACATGTTACATGATTATGACTGCATGGTCAGGTAAGATGTATTTATTGTTCCATTTCCATAATCGGGGATCTACCACATTTATGAGACTATGCCCCTTTTTTTGCCCGGTCACCTCCATTTTTCTGCTGAATGTTATTGTTCTTCTTTAGGCTCTGTCTACAGGGGCACTACTATCCAGTGCCCAGTACATTTATGCGCTCTGAATCCTAAAACATGCAGAAATTGGATAATCCCTGGTTTGTGTAATTTAATTTGCTATAAAGTGATAGCAATTGGGCGGAAATACACCATGGCATGAAAAGTTAAATCTCACCTGGGGAATACAGCACTTATGGTGCCTAAAACTAATCTGCATGGCATTTAAAAGTGGGACATGTAGAAATTAATGTTACCATATCCCTACAGTGACAAGGCCCTAAAAGTTATTTTCACTGTGGCAGGCCTAGCTGTCCTATGCAGATAACAAGAGAACAGAATAAAATGATAATACTGCTACCTCTGGAATGGGACAAGCTAAAAAATAATTAACCCACTATTTTAATAGTTATTAAAAATCTAATTAAAGGGTGAAGTTGAATTTCATAAATATTTACAAAAAAAGTAACTTTCAAAGAGTAACACTTTAACTGCTAGATCATTGAACAGTCTGATTAGCTTAAGCCTCTGCCAGCTCCCAGCCTGTGCTCAACCTCAGGAGTAGGTGTGAAAAAGGTGTGAAGCAAACAATTGGCTGACCTGCATGGACTGAGAGGCCACTGTGGACTCCATTGAGTACACTAAATACAGACTACGGGCTTCCTTTTGAACCACAAGTAACAATGGGGTGCACTTGAACGTATCCCCTATCTAGTTGCTGAAGGACCCTGCTTTTAACCTACCAGATGTTTGTCTCTGAGTTTATTGTGGGTGCACTGCCTGTTTCAAACTGAATTTTAGTGTTAGATGTTGGAGAATACTAGTGATTTCCATATTACAATCCCCACACACATACCCAGCCTACAGATCCTAAGTTTAGTGTGCTTGAAGACTTTCTTCTTCATGAAAATGCCTTGGCACATTGAATTTTGGGCCAGTTTGCAGGACGGCAAACATGAACTACTAAAAAAGTGGGTAGAGTTGTTCCTGAGGCCCTTTAGTCCATTGGTTATGGATTGCCCAGGAAGTAGCCTCACCAACTAACTGGTGCCAAGCATAATTATGGCACCCCAAGGCACCCTCATTATAACTCTGTGGACTTGCAAAAGGGTACCAGATGGACTGAATCTGTTCCACCTGGATCCTGTGAGAAGGAACTGAGGAGGATGAACCCCCTTACACTTGAAATTCCAAGGCCAGAAAGATTTGTAAGGACAATAATACTGATGCCTTGGGTGGCTCTAGAAACTTGAAAAAATGACGAGGACATTTCTATGAAGAACACCATATGGCCAGATTCCACCTCACCTGGAATTGACATACCTACTTCCTGACCGTGGCAGGCCCCCCTGCCTGGTATAACCGGCCCACATTCCAATGCAGTTGGCCTCAAACTGCTCTTCTGCAGTGTCCTATCCCCACCATCGACTATCATTGGCAATTTTCACTTTCTGGTGCTCTTGTCAACTAAGTCAATAAAATAAATCATACCTCTTCTTCTCATTATTTGATTTTTCCTTATTTTTATAAATTGGAGTGGGATTTGAATTGTCTTGAGCTTTTTGCTTTCTAACTGTTTTAATACTTCTAATTGCTTTATACATTTTCCAGTTGAGGCTGTCTGCTCAATGCCACTGCTGCCAGGGGTTGAGCTCAGGTTCAAATTACTGAAACCTCTGACTGTACCTAACAGGTTAGTGACTTTATTATTTGTGGTGGACTACCATTCACTCGGATTAATAAACCACTTCATCACAACCTTGAACTTTCCCTTTTAAAATAAGCTTCCAAAAAAATAAGCCACTATGATATGTACTGAATGGTCCATTCTTTTTTCTGGCTCCTTAAACCGCCAGTGTCATAACTGGCCAGAAATGACTGAGTCAGTCTAGTTCCCTGTCACAATATTCTGTGACCTAATCCGATGAGCCCTCTGGGACTCCAGTGGTTCTGTAAAGTCTAAATCGGATAGTTGTGACACCAAATTTGTAAATACACCCATCATGTTGTCCTTCTACAT
Source organism: Triturus cristatus (assembly GCF_964204655.1). Classification (NCBI taxonomy): domain Eukaryota; kingdom Metazoa; phylum Chordata; class Amphibia; order Caudata; family Salamandridae; genus Triturus; species Triturus cristatus. Next base: position 464,981,046 of record NC_140594.1, read on the forward strand.
CTTCTCTTGGATACCATAAAGGCAAATTTTATTCCATCTACAAGTGTCTTTTTGATCTATGACCTTGTACCAGAAGCGCCAGATATCTTGACCTCAATCCAGTAGTGTGTTTTGTAGTTCTTCCAGATCATTTAACCTCTTTACAGCCATGTCAAGACATTTTTGAGAAGCCAAGTGGTTAGCATGTATATATTTGTGTCTAATTTCCTACTTAGATATTGTAGATACTTTCCTGGATATCTCTTTTAATATGCAGTTAGGTGAAGTTTTGGACAATTCACTTTCTGCTCAACACTTTTGATTCATCAGTTTAGCACGTGGTGGTGGTCGGGCATGAATCCTGAGAAGGCGCTGACATAGAGAGTTTGACCAGGGAGCAACAATCTTGGTCATGACTTTGGGCTTCAATAAACATTAAGAAATGGGAATCTAGTTTTGAATGTTAGTGTTAAAGAATTGTAAACAAGGGTCGTCTGGCTGAGAAGAACTAGCCATAGGTTTAGGATATCAGAAATTAAGCACTCCAATTTGATAGCAAAAAGAGGGTTAAAATACAGTTTTAAAAAAAGGAATCTGTCTGTAGGTCTGCTTGTTATCTGCTTATTAATGACTCTTTAGGGAATGGTAATAAGGACTTTAAACATAATGCAACCCCTTTATGTAGCTGTGACATTGTCCTGTCATGCAGATTGCAGTGTTATGGAGCCTACATATTTGAATGATAAATCATTGAATGGAGGAATGGGTTGTGCAGATGAGTTGAGCAGGATAAATGTGGGCAACTTATGAATGTGTACTGTCTATTTCCTATCACTAGATGTAATAAGCAGGATCATTTTATAAATGTTTGAGGCATGTTCATGTAAAATAAATTTTCTTCTGGGACGCTTTGTTATGTTAAACAGGGAATTGGACTCCTGATGGGGCTTAGCTGAATTTCAGGGGGTATTAATTAATTCAAATCATTAATACATTCAGTGAAACCAAACCAGTTGAGAATTTCTTTAATATGTAATCCAAAGTGGTAGACTATCTGCCAAATCTTCTCACCATCACCATTTACATCACCAGACGCTGAAGGGTTCACAAAGTTTTAAGTCTGTTTTTAAGCATAAGATGGCCATCAAATAAGATGCTTAAGATTCCAAATCAATTGGCAGGAGCTATATCCAAGCTCTGAATGGCCTCTCATGAGATGGTAAGGAGAATTCCATGTATGGCATTCTCTATGTTTTGTAACTGCAACTCAGAGTTGAAATCATTTCTCTTAAAGGGTCTGCTGAATTTCCATGCCTCAAATGCACATTGCTGCCTAAGGAGTTTTTAGAAAGAGTCCCATGCATTCAATGTAAATCTAGGTGTTGAAACATGGAAAAATGTCTCAGTTGAGGGATCCTTAATGGAAACCAGGTGTAAGTGAATACATGGATAAAAAAGCAGGGTTCAAAATTAATGATGTGTTCCAATACAATGAAGCAAGACTGCAGTAAAACATCTAATCAAAGGAGCAGAGTAAAAGATTATGAGACCAGTAGAAAATGTGCTAATTAAAATTTGGGTGAAAGCTACCAGAAAATAAACAAGGATTCAAGAGAACAGTACATAGAACATGAGTAGTAACTTATCCTATCTTATCTTGACTGATAAAGTACATAGCTACCCTAAGGCTTACCAGTGCTGTGTGTCAAAACCGTGCACCCACGGGTTTTGAGTTGGGCCCTAGTTAATTGGGATAAAGGCAAGCTTCAGGACAATTTCTAAATTTGCCTTATCCAACTCCATTCTCGGATTCACTGGCAATGTGTTCACTGTTGGCGGGAGATAGAAGAAATAGCTCCCCCTCCCCCATTTAGCCTTTTGAATGTGGTGAAATGTCAAAAGACCTGTGTTGGAGGAAAAAAAGTGTCCTGCTTAGAATGTAGGTGGTCAGAAGGGCTCTGATCCTACGAGGACCCTTTCCATTGAGGGCCCTGTGAGTCAGACATAGTGCTTTCAATTTAATTCTATGGTCCACTGGAAGTCAGTGTAATGAGGTCGGGGCTCTTTTGGCTGTGAAACCTTTAGTTATCTTATAGATGGTTCTGACTGCGGTGTGCTACAGCACCTGCAGCATATTTTGGACTGCTTTGAGGGAGCAGAGGTATAGAGAGTTACTGTGTAGTCCAAGCGTGAAGAGATTAATGCTTGCACTACCATTCTTCACAAAGGGATGTGAGTAGAACCAGAATTTTCCTCAGGGTCCTCAATATGACAAGGCAGGAACTGGTCAGTTTTTTGGCTTGGTCTTCCATTGACAGAGAACTGCCCAGCTACGTTCTCAAACATTTTATAGGGGAACATGGAATAGGTTGCTTCCTTAAACTGTTTGGCCAACCCCACAGTGTCACTAGGGGTGGGCTATTTCCCAGCACCATCAGTTCTGGGTTGTCTCCATTTAATTTTAATGAGCAGCTTGCCATCCAGTGGGCCACTTTCTCTAGGTATGGGCCTAACCGAAGCTGGGAGCCCCCATTTGGGGTGAGTGAGAAGATAAGCTGAGTATCGGCAGCATAGGAGACGATGGGCACTCCAAATTCCTTGACAATGGAAGCCACTGGACTGACATAGATATTAAAAAGCATAGGGCTGAGTGCAGAGCCCAGCAGGATCCCACACTTCAGAGGGACAGCCTCAGAGTAACATGGGGATTCCCAGATTGGGAATAATCTTTCTGTTAGAAACTACAAAAACCATTCCAGGGTGGTATCCTCCTATACCTATTTCCCTCAACCTGAGTACCATTTTCTGGAGGTCGACCGTGTCGAATGTCATACTCAGGTAGAAGAGGATGATGGATCTACTCCTCCCTTGTCTAGGATTTGTTTAACCTCCTCAGTGACTATTAGTAGTACCAACTCCATGCTATGCTTAGGACAGAAGGCATTTTGGCAGTCATCCAGAAGCGGGTTGTCCTCTAGACGCTTAGAGAGATTCTACTTGATGTGTTTCTCTAGAATTTTCCCAAATACTGGCCTAAAGTTCCCTGGGCAGGCTGGGTAAAGATCCATTTTTTTTTAGCAGAGGCTTGACCACCACATGTTTCCATTTCCGTGGGACTATGCCTGTGGAAATTGAGCTGTTTAGTAATTTCCTGAATATTGGCAGGATTTTCTGGCTCCCATGTGATAGAATATGAAGAGGGGTCGGATCTAATGACAGATTTCACTTTCCATAACAAATCTGGGAGTGCTTCTTCTGTGATACAGGGACTGCAAACACTCTGTCCCTTTCATTAATGGAGGAGTTTCAGGACCGGTGTAGGAATCTGCTCTTTTGTAATTCACTATAGATGTCTGCCACCTTGTTTTGGAAATGGGCTGCTAACTCATTGCAGCGGCATTCTGAGGGATTGGGCAGTGAATTCCCGCTTTTGGAAGCCGTAAGAGATTTACAATATGAAATAGCTCCCTAAGAGCATTAGCTGCCTTGCCCAATAGATCTTAATAAAATGTGGCTTGTACCTTTTTTTATCTCTTGATGATAGTAGAGGGTTGATACCCTATAAGCAAGTTTTGTATTTTGATTGTATTTGTGTTTCCACTGTCTTTCCAGTAAGTCGGGTGATTGAGAGACAGCAGCAGAAAGCTAGCAGAATACATAACAAAATGAAAAAACATAATACAATTAAAGATTTCAGAAACTAGAATTGAGAGTCTAATCCACAACTGTAAGTAACACAATTCTCTGCCCTTAGTACACCCAAAAGAACTTTCCTATGAATTATTGTTTATATGACCTACCTAACTCACTCCTATATTGAGTATCCAAACACCCAGACCCCATAAGAAATAGTTAGCGATGAGTATGTTTATTGACTTAGGTAACTTTAATAGGAAATGTAACTCATAGGCTGTACTGGATTATTAAATTGGGCTATATGAACAGTTTATTCTAGGGTTAAATGAGCAGGTAGGTGTTGGGGAAAGTAATGAAAAGGAACACCTTTGCAGATAATATTATTTTACGAATCACAGGACACGAGGAGCTTTGAGAATAAAAGGCTTAATTAGTATCAGAGAGATGTCTAGTATCAGAGAGATGCAAGATGTAAGAAAGTGGATTAATTGGGCTGGGCAACTGCTCACCTCAATGAACAGCACTTCTTCTCGGAGTGAACCCTCAATGTCACTAAATTAACCTGAGCTCTACCACCTCATAGCTATGGCACAAAGCAGACAGACTTAACTGATGGCAATATGTTAATTTAGGGAGTACAGACTAGTAATAAAGTTAAAGCATCAGGCATTAAAAATAGAAACAAATTAGAAAATTAAAGTAAGACTTAATAAACATGATGAGACTTAAACAACAAAATTCCAACACAGGGTCAAAGGATATGAACTTTTAAATTTTTAAGTAGAAATAGCACCAAAATGCTCTAAACTCCAATGATAGTCTATGAAAGCAGCAGGTCGGAACTTAGGCGCAATTTGAGGCTAACTGCGAGGGAGTTCTAATTAGATATACCAAGTAGATTTGTCCTTGTGAAAGCCTGGAATACAAAAAGTTTGAGAAAGTATCTAAGCCCCATATCCGAAAGTGACTTTGTGATTTTCTTGAAGACAAATCTTGAAATTTCTTTTCATTCACAATGTATAATGAGACTTTGTCCCACTTTGAGAAGATAAATTCTCCCTGCCTGTGACGCCACAAAAATTGCAGCTGGAGCCGAGGAACAAAAGACCAAATGCTTGAAGCAGGTTGGTCCCGCAGGTGCACTAAAACTTTAGAGATTTCTTGCTGAAATGTCCTAATGCAGAATGGAAATGAATCTGAAATTTAATCTGACTCAGTGAATCTACTGATCACATACTATTCCCAGCAGGTCCTGGTGGAGCTGGTGGAGCTCTGTATAAAAAGTTTGGAAAACATCCCAGACTTTCTACTGATGACAAGGAGTACACTATTAAGTATTAAGACTCTGGGGACCTCAGGCGACTGCACATAGAGTCTTGCAGGGTGTCAGGCAGAAGCAAACCAAAAAGTCTATTGCAGGTCCAGTTCGCACTGGTCAGGTGGGCATATCAATGAAAAGGGCAATTGCAGTTTTTGTGTCCCAATACCCACACAAGACTTCAGCCAACTTACCCTTCGAGTCCACTTTTTTGTCCTGGGTACAAGAGGAAGCATATCCAATCCCTCAGGGCTCCTCTCAGGTCACAGATGCCCTCTTCTGATCTTCTGCAGGTCAAGAAAGTGCTCTGAGGAGGTGCCTTGTGGTCAAATTTATGGTGGGCACTTGTTAGTGAGTGGGGGGTGACTCCTGGCCCCTCACTAACCAATGAGGTAAAGGTCCCCAGGCCTTGGCCTGTCTACGTTTTTAGTAGTTCCTATTTGACTTACTGCAAACATGCCCAATCAGCAATTTGAAAAAGTCCAAAGTCTTCAGCCATACTAATCGTGGGCTCTGAGAACTGGGGGTGCGTAGAAGAGTGTGCTAGGAACATTTATATTGTTCTCCCAAATCTAATGTTAAAATTAAATTTGAGGTAGGCTCTGGACCCACAACAAAAGGTTGAAGTCTGGTAATATCAAGCAAGTCCTTCAGCAACCAGACTGAGCATACCTAGGAATTGTTTTCTGGTCCTGTTTGGCAAAAGTTGCATGTGTGCCTCAGTTAGGATTTAACACTGTTGTATCAACAAGAGGTGTAGCAGCACTGACCCGGAATGTCCAGCTGAGCTCAAAGGAGTCATCCATGTCCATTCAGAGTGACTTGCTAATCAAAGTGGTCTATTGTGTGGGTCCTGGAATGAATTTCACATCTCATTAAAGGCTAAGTACAGGCTGGGAAGCTGCTGAGAGCTAATGCAAATTAGCTACCATGAGCTTCAGCTAGGATAAAGGTAACTTTCCAAACTTTCTTTGACTTAATACATATTCAACATCTGACTTCACCATTTAATTTGATTTTTTATAACTTACAAAAATAATAGTTTACTTATTTTTCTGGCTGGCCCCACACCCGAGATAGCAATATTAATATTTTAATCTGTACTCTGTATAGGAGAGCCAAGCTTGTCACAGTAAAAATAGCTACTGGAACATTGTCACTGTATGAAAATGATGACATTAGTTTCTATATGTCCCACTATTAAATGCCATGCACCCAACTTGTGGGCCACAAGGCTTACAAAGGGCTGACTTACTAATATTGAAAAGGAATATTTTACCTGTCAAAAATAATTATTTGGACAGATTGCACTGCAAGATTTATAGTGAAGCAGTTAGGCTATCATAGTTTCCTGAACCCATGTTTTGTATGCTCTCTGTTGATTACACAATAGGTACTGCCTCCCATAAATGGCATTTCATGTTAAGGCCCTGGGTGCGATTTTGACAAGAAGGGACTTATGGGCAAAATAAATAAATGTGTAATTTAGGTTTAAGCCAATGTTACTATGTTTAAAGAGGAGCACAAGCACTTTATTCCAATTTAGCAGGGGTAACAGTCCATAGAGTTGTAAGTCCACCAAGTAGAGGGTCCAAACATACGCAAACAATTTAAGGATGACAGTTCAGAAAAAGTCGATGTCCTATCCACTGTATTAAGAGTTAATAGCTCCCTAAGTACCTGAGATGGGACATATGCACCTTTTTCATTGATACCCTGCTGCTCCAAACTCTATATAGGGCCTATGCCTGTGTCTTGCATGGCTAGAAGAACCTGGATCTGATCCAACAATGGAGAAAGTTCAATGAGAGGCCCTTTGTGAAGACTTGGGTGCGTTTTACCTATTGGGGTCTCAGTTACCAGTACAATTTCTGGTAGCACAAAGGACCAACGTGTTTATCCGAAATGGAAACCGACAGAAGTGTTATGCTGTGGCAATTTGTTTCTCGGGTTACAATCTTCCAGAAGTCCATACTATCTTTATGGCATGGTGCACCATTGTGAACATCTCATTCACTTTCGGAGACACTTTGCTGTTTGTTGTTTTTGAACTTTTCTAAGCCAGTCTAATAGTAGTTAGAATATCTACATTTGTTTTTATTATTTGATTAAAAACATGCAGGACAACTGATTAGATCATGTAAATCGAAACACATCGTCATATCGTTTATAAGGAGAGCTAACTCAATGTTGTTCCTTCTTAATATCATTTACCACATTTGGAGTATGTGAGTCTATAGCTGATTGTTGATTCATCAAGACAAACAAAAAATGAGGTCCAGAAATAGAATCATCTTTATAATTGAAGCAGAGCCGTATTAAGGGGCATATTATCAAGCCAGGCGATAAAATTATCGCCGCTGTAGCGGCAGAAAACTGCCGCTAAAACGGCGATAATGGGCTTGATAATAAGCTCTATGGAATTCCAATAGAAGCCCAGGTAAGATGTCCTTCACATCTAACATGGGCATCAATTGGAATTCCATAGAGCATATTATCAAGCCCATTATCGCCGTGTTAGCGGCAGTTTTCTGCCGCTAAAGCAGCGATAATTTTATCGCCTGGCTTGATAATATGCCCCATAATTAGGAATAGGGGTCGTTGTTTTCTAGTGACTTACCTTTGTATACCACACATTTGTGAATCTATTTACTTTGCAGTTGGTAGCCAGAATGGTCTTGTAAGCGTGGACCCCTTCTACAAAATCTCTTCGTCTACCCTATTATGACAAAGAGCTTAACTAAAGGTGTTTTCCATTGTCTTTTCAAGTATCAAAAACACAATCTTGCTGCTAACAGCAGCACACTAAATGTAGCCCAGTCTCTTTAAAAAGTCACTGCATGCACTTCTTTGTAGTTCAAAGAACAAGCGAGCACCAATTTTAATTGAGCTATTTTAATTCAATAAGGCCCACACATCAGAGATTTGAAAGAATCTCTTTTCAACTCCATGCCCTCATTCAAAAGAAGAAAAAAAAATGATGCTGTATCCTTGGGAACAACCAGAAATGTATAAATGAGCACATACGTCAACGCAACAGTAACGCAAATTGCAAAAAAGCAGATGTTTTCTTATGTAAGTCTAATGGTGTGCAAAACATTTACCAACAGCAAAAATGAAGAGTTACATACATTCCAAGTAATGCAAACGCTGCCTGATTGCTCTTAATCAATTGAGTCTGCATGGCCAATTGTGTATTCATTTCCAATTAGGAGATGATATAAAGTGGAGGACAAATGACTACCAACACTACTGAAAGATCTGTCCAATACCTTATGGCAAGACTCACAAAATTGTGTGGACAAAATTGCTGAAGGTTTCCCCTTATATGATACACATAATTCCTGTGAGAATGTTGGATTTTGTGCATGTTACACAAGGAAGGGCCTCCATGTGAAAATGAGGACCTATGCAATTCTCATTTATCGAGACCCACATTTTCAGTATTTGCTTATGAGTAAAAAGGATCTCATGTACCTTTGCCTCATAGTGTCTATAATTCAGCCATTTGCAATGTAATTGTACCAGAGATATGCGCTTGCATAAAAAAAGACTTGTGATATACCTATGTCTATCCAATTTCTTCAACTGTTGTGGTGAACGTTGCTATTGCAATGCACACTGCTATAGCAGTCAACACAAGACATTTTTTGCTTATCTGAGCAGTAGTGTAGAAAGGGCCCAATGGGCCCAAATTCAAGCAAAGAAATTGGACCCAGACCCTCCGGTTTGGTAGCTTTGTGGTGAAGTGGGTCCATTAAAGCCCTGGATCCTGTTGCCATGGCACCTGTGCACCATTGACAGCCACACACCAAACCCAAGTAAAGTGCAAGACAAAGCATATGTGGCCAGTGCAAGAGAAAGAAAAACAGAAATTACATGAAATAGAGATAACCCAATAATCGGAATTTCTGTAAGATTATTCTCTGTTTAATTCAAACTGCACTCAAGGGTGCTGTGCCAATCTATTTCTACCTCCTTCTTCCGATATGTATTTAGAATAAGACATAACTGTGCACCCTTGCAGTGAGATGCAAAGCAAGCCCTTCTTCTACCTCTAGTTAAGCACAGAAGAAGGGAGGAAAATGTGGTTTAATCAATTCAAGCGCGTGAAGAGCTTGGGTCTCCCATGTGACGATGGCAGCGCGCCATTCTTCTCCATTCCACCAAAATTGAGATCAGATGCAAGATGGCAGCATCGTAAGCCTGGATTTATTTCCCAATAGGAGAGTCTAATGCAAATTTAAGTCAATTAGTGCCACCGTAGAGAAGCATTCACGCTGTGCTATAAATCCAGCTGGGCACGGTATTTGCTTTGTGAATGGCTGCCAAGGATTATCAAGTCGCAACAAAGGGAAGAAATATTGTGCGCTCGAGATCGACCGGGAGACACTGCAGGTGTAAAAAAAATGTACAACCTGCAACAGAAGAATACATTTGTACGATTTCGTGGAGAAAATAGCCGTTTGTGCTCCTTTCCCGTTAGCACTGTCAGACATGTCGAGAAACAATACCAGCATTGCCGTAAATTGTGAGGTTTTAAGCATCTCCGAGTGTCATATTTTGATGCTTCCAATGCTCCTCCTGTACGAGTTGAAACACATCTACGAGGACCGTGTGTGGTGTAATTTTGCCGCAACCACAGAAAATGATTTTCAAAATATTTATAAATTGTTGAGGCGAATAACAGAAAATCAACAAAGAATTTGCAAACCTGCCGTGTAGAACATGTCAGTTGACATCAAAAACGTGTCTCTCAGTTCAGCAGCTATTAGGTCAGCCGTCGGTTGCTAAGCAGCACAAGCTCTATGTGGAATTATGTGTTTATTTCTGACTTTTTATTATTTTGGGGGAGCTTTGTCGAGAATGTGAACTAGTTCTTTCTCCCCCTCATGTCAGTGAAGCCAGATGATACCACTCTGATCCCCACTGACTGACCTTAACTCTGCCCGCGAACACCGCTTGCGACCTATCAATCTATGCATTAAAAGAATTACAAAACATATGCTATCGAGCTGATGATTTTTAAAGGAAACTGGGAATCGTGTAGGAAAGAACAACACTGTTTATCCTGCTGTAGCTTATTTCTTAATCTCTCGGTTAAATGTCTGACTATTGCACGGTGTTTTTATAATTTGTACCCTAAATTTCCATTTATTTGTATTCAGATCGAAGGCACCAAGGGGACTGATATATCCTAGTCACTTACATACTACGGACATGCACGTCACGTGACTACATGGCCCGTTCAGCACCTCTACCAAATGATGAGTTTTTTAACCGAAAACACTTTGTGGTCTATTAGGATATAGGGCGGTGGCGATCCACCATACATCTTACCCCGCCTGCCACCCATTTCGCCCCCGCCATATTAATATGGCGGGGGGGACCCCGGCGGACGGAAAGACCGTCCGTCGGTTTTCCGCCGGTCGACCAGTCAACTGGGTGGAAAAGGGACTAGATATGGTGGCGGTGTCTGCTAGACACCGCCAACCATATTAGCATGGGCACTGGTGCATGGTTTTCCATGGCGGAGACCCCGCCATGGAATGCCATGCGAAGTCTGCTTTGGGGGGCCTGTTGCGGGCCTCCAGGGTATTAGGGGGTGCACATGGGCGGTACCATAAACACCTACATTGTCATGGACAAGGTGGCAGGCACCACGCGGTGCCTGTCACCTTGTGCATGACAATGCACAACGTGCATTCCCAGCATTATGGCGGGCGGTGCTGTGAGCACTGCCCGCCACAATGCTGGGAATTGAGGATGCCACCGCCACGGTGGAGGTGGCATCCTAATTGCCGGTGCGGGACCGCTGCACCACTGGCGGCCGGTCCCAGCACCGCTAGGGGGGCGGGCAGACGAAAGTCCACCCGCCATCCTAATATTCCCCTTTGTATTGTATGACTTTTATTTTCATTCCTCCCTATGTAAAAAGGAACCTAGAAACCAGAACATGCAAAAAGAACTTTGCTGAAAAAAATGACAGGTGGCAATGGTCTATCAGTGGGTGACTGGATTTTTGAGACATGGATCACTTTCTTAAGACCACTGTTAAGATCTGCTAAAGGCTTTAGGCTGCATCCGATTAGTCTCATTTGGTGCATTGCGCATGCCCATCAGCTTCTATGGTACTTTGTTCACAGTGTCTGTTAATGGCAGATCCTTTTTAACTTGTTATATGTGGTAAAGGAATACGTCTATCACTAAAAAGTATGTAGCTTCCATGCTTGGCGCTAGGCTTGTATTACATCAACCCTCCTCTGAGATCATTGTTTGGGTCTCTAAGCTAAAACCACACAATGATTAAAGCAGCCTTATTGCAATAGCAGTTTCCCACTTTTAATGACACCGTTGATATATGTCATGCCTGAATTTTTAGTGCTAGCGGTTTCCAAAGAGGAAACCTTTCATGAAATCTCAAACATCCATGTTTCCCGAGAATAGTATCTAGAATGAAAGATTAGCAAATTCGAATAAGAAGACATCTAGTCCAGAACGACTTCTTGTCAGACCATACACTTGGAGAAGAACTAGCAAACTCATGTGCCCTATTTGCAGAACAAAAGCATTTAACTGCTAACAGCACATGTCCCAAATATTATTCAGCTATAATATATTACTAGTCACTTTCACTCTAACATTCCTTCTTTATGTCACCCAACCTGGAAAGGACACTGATTAATCCTAAAGACGTTGAGACATCATCAGTCCTTCATACTAAATTTGCCATATTCTCCCACACACCACACATCAACAACAGAGGAGTAGGAGGTGGCATCCTTATAAACATGGCACGTACCCACTTGAATCTCAAACGTCCATCCAACTTCATTTGAACATAATCCTACTACTGCCATCATTTTAGTAGAACTTCCCACAGTGACCACTTATCTCACGCCAGAAAACATTGTTTCCTTCATTGATTATCTTGACAATCTTCTTTCCAAAAATACCACATCCTCTAGCATTCATCATTATTCCTCACCTTGACCTCAGTTGTCTAAATAAGGACCAACAGTTAATCCTATTTGCCGAAACATGTGGGTTCCATGCACCTCTCAGCTCCTTATCAACTGCCTATAGACCTGCTTGTTACACACCCATCCCGACATATCACATGTAACCTACCACTTGCTCTTACGTTTGTGTTTCCTTCTGGTTTATTACTCTCCCTTATGACTTCTATAGCTGCCCTACCTTAACCTTTATGTATGTTATACTTCAATATGTTAAATTCTGGTTTTGCTGTTTCATTGAAATTGAAGGCTATCTTCTCTTCTCTTCTGTTAAGATTATAGCATTATTATTAAACTGAGTGTGATTTAGAAGTACATAATCATAAAAGAAATAAATAGGGGTCAAAGGTTATTTTCTCCTTTTATGACCTAATCCATTGATACCACTGATTCTCAAACTGAGAATGAAGTACCCAGCTTCTCAGAGTAGTGAAGAAGAGCGTTGCAAGGCTGACTCAGGGAGCTGTTTTGTGCTAGAAAGGTTGAACTCAGAAAAGCACAAATTAGAGCTCAATAAATCATTGTCCATTTAAGCTTTTTCTTTGAAAAGGAAAAGCACTTTCATAGACACACAACCAAACACTGTAAAGAAAATAAATGACAAATTCACAAGAAATTTAGGTGGACATGAGATGTTGACCTTCATCTTAAAGAGGTCTTGCAGAATACCCAGAATGCAAAACTAAAACCCTAAAGAAAGACCACGGGGGTCAATTAAAACCCCAAATGCAGACTATTTCCATTATGTGCTAGGTACAATATGAGATTGTGTGCACCAGCATGCCTAAGACCAAAAATAGCAATACCGTAATCAACATCACTACTTGGTTTCCTGTATAAACAGGCTATTTAGCAACTCCCACTGAGACTTCAAGCTGTGCGTGTCTTGCTCTTTCCGACTCCAACGTCTTACTCCTGGGCGAGTAGGAACTGGAAATGTCTCTCTGCACTAAAGGCTTTATGAAGGTAGACTGCTGCTCTAGGAAAACAATCAAACAACTTACAAAGCTTTGAGAGTGCCTTTGGGAATATGCTACAAATATACAAAGGAACTGTTCTTCCTGCCCCAGGGCTTAATGGCGCAGTCTATTGCTCTAGCATTGACCCCAGGCTTAAATTCTGCTTTCCGTTTTTCTATTTGTTGTAATATATGTAAACCTTTTTAATGTTAGATTGGTGTTTTTTTAATTCAACACCTACTGCTTCCCCTTGGATGGTGGACTGGGGTCCCTCTCCCTCAACTCACTGAGTTCCACTTTAAAGGGATGGAACTCTGCTGTCTCTTGCAGACCTACACCCCTGCATTGAGAGGACAATGATATTCTTTATTGATTTAATCTACTTGTAATACGATTTGACAGTCTTTTCATTGATTGAAGAAGCAACAGAACAGCCAAAGTGCAATACATTTCAGAATTGGTGTAAAGAAACAGCCCAAAATACCATTCTCCTTTAAGGCTCATGAGTTGTTGCCTTGTTAGTGAGCCTCAAGTCCTTCTTTTCTTTCTGTGGGCCTACTAAGACAACAGGTCCTATGTCCATTTTAACTTCAGGAGTTGAAAGTTCCCAGAGGTCCTTTTTTAATTTCCATGAACCTGTGGATGGCAATCCTCCATCCAGATTAATTACCAGAAGCAGCCTGCCATCTTGGTCGGCGAGGGGAGAGGAAGCCCCTAAAATGGGCTGGTTATAGTATGGAGAGATCCCCAACTGCGTTTGACATCCCAAAAATCAAAGCCAAACAGGCTCATTAACAAGAGCACCATCTGCAGCAATACAACATTTTAATCAAATTAATAAGGATGACAATGGAGGGACTCTGTAGGACCAAGGCCACCAAAGTTCCACCAGGGAGAGGACCCCATCTCACTCAGTGCATGTGGTTTGGGTGAAAAAGTGCTCGCAGGACACTGTTTGGACTTAAGGAAGGGTGCCTGATCAAGAATTGCAGACCCACTACCAAGGAGAGGCCTGCAGTGTGGCGAAAGGGAGGGTGTGAGCCCTCAGCCAATGCACGGAACAAATGAGTGCCGAAAATCACCCAGGGAAGATAGATGTAATCATTTCAACTGTTAAGTCAAGGGACACCAAGTGGGTCTTCCGCCCAAAAGAGGGCAAGGGGGAACAAAAGTGTCAGCCACCCAATCAAGGCACACAACAGGGGCAAAAAATAAATCGAGACAGGCTGTTAACATTCCAGCCAGAAAGGCTGTTAGCAGGACAGGAGACACAGGCTGGACAGCTACTGACCCAGATCCTCCTCCGAGGATCATCTGTAGGCTCTTGGCAACTCCCGCAGGCGGCACTTGCGTTGCGGTGACACATGGCTCCCCAAACAGGCGAGGAGGGAAGACAACACAAGGACCAGGCATCCGTCGTTGGGATCTTGGGGTAAACGGGATTCCGCTGAGAGCATCTGCCGATCCAATCCTATGTGGTATAGCAGATGGAGAGGGGAATACCTTCCAGAATCCTAGGATCGTTGCAGCAAGTGGAATCCATCAAGTAAGCTGGATTAGTCTCGATTATTGAAGAGCACAATGATTTTTAGGATTTTTTGGTTTTCATGAAGATAGCTTTTTTATTCACATATACATTTTAGGAAGCTTTTGAGTCACCTTATGTTAAGGAGTGGGTGTCATGTGGTCACATTCTGGCCTGAGTAGGTACACCGTCAAAATACATGCACACGGTGTAAAGTTGGCATCTGTTTTTTGAACACTGACATTTGACATACATTTGCTTGTATGCTTGTACAGGATAATATTCTCTGAAATACCTTTGCCTACATCTCCACTTCTTCATAGGCATATTGTCAAGTGCCTTGAACATTATGTACAAGGGCTAAGTTCACAATGCAAAATGTTGATGTTTGTTATTGTCAGCTCAGCGACTGTACCATCACTAAAGAATCAACAATAGCAGCCCGACTAGGGCTCCAGCATGATTGCATGAGTGCAGGTTTATATAAACATCACTCGTTTGTTAAGGCCGAGGAGCAGTCCTCTGACACAGCTGGGGTCGCCCCAATACCGGAATTGAAGCCCAACTGATTCCTGTTTACCTCCTGCGAGGGATGATGCACTGCTCTCCACTAATACACTTACCCACAAGCAACTGAGAAAGCGTCAAGAAGGGATACAAAATATGACAGTATTATTATGCAAGCATATATTCTCTGCAAGAACACAATGGTTGAATTGTTTCTCTTATTCATTTTTACATTTATTTCATTTTGCATAGTTAATTAAAACCGTTGCAATACAAAAGAATTTCAGTTAAAAGCAAAAATGTACATACATAAAATTACTTTCATCACATTGCTTGTATTTATAAATTATTTCTAAAAAAACATTGCTCTACTTCAGCAAGTAAAGCGACAGGCTATGTGCTCCCTTTTTTTTTTCAAGCTAGTTAATTTTCGGCTAAATATGCTGTCCACTCCTTGTGGCAATAACTGTGATGTCTATAATGTACCGCAAGTCAGTTCTAGTTGGCTAGGGGGGTAGTGCTTATTCCAGTTATTTCTTCCTTTCTCTGGTTATGCTCTAGTTTAGTTACGAGAAGTTTGACTCCGGAAACAGAGTGCAGCTGTGCACGTGAAAGCGATTAATACAGAGGAGTTCTTCTCACCTCCTCCTCGCGATCTTGCTTGTCTTTCATGCAGCTAGCTTCTTTTATAGCTGCATTAGTGGCATTTTCTGCTCGCATAACCTCAGGTACTTTACTTGACGCCAGTTTAGTTGTGGATCGGTAGATGTGAAGCATGCCAGTGCTGCTTGCCTCCCGGTGCGAACCCCTCGTAAATTGAATTGTCATTTTAGCAGTTGCTTCTGTTCTTTTAAAAGTTCTTTACAGGAGCATAGTATATGCAACAGGTCTTCTGTTGCTGATCCGCATAAGCGGCATGTAGAGCCCACTTTCTCCCTTAGCCAGGGTGGTAAATGCTGTATGCAGGGTAGCAGACCAAGCCCATATTTCATGAAGCTGATTTTTATGTTTTCTGCATAACCCAGGTTGAAGTAGATTTGTGCTGTAGGCTTCGCATAGGTGTTCAAAATCATCCATCCATGAGACCTTTTTGATAAAGAAGCCTTGTCCTCCAGCCATGAAAGATGTTTCACTGTCTTCCACACCAGTTTTTTAAAGGTGGTGGCTGTTGTAGGTGTTTCCCAAAGCTGGTTTAGCCCCATGTTGTGTAAGCTGCTGTTGAGATACTCCGCGGCAGGGGTTGCAGTGGGTAGTTGTATCTCCTTCCATAACTGTTCATTTAGAGTTCCCTGGGGGGCTTTCCGCACTTTGTCCCTGGTGATGATGTAAGCCCCTTGTCTTGCAATCGATTGTTTCTGTATTCCAAACTCGAGTCTAATTTGTGCAGGCGAGGTGTATTTAGGTAGCCCGAAGATGACCCTGTATGCAGTTGTTACTGTGGCATCAAGTATTTTGGCATATCTTTCTTTCTGTGCCTCGCTGCCGTAGGTGATTGTCAGTAGTAGCTTTTGCGAGTTTTTAAGGAGGTAGCCAGCGCTAGGCCTTTGTGCCTAATGCTGTGCTTCTGAGTCAAAAATCAGCCACCTTTGTCTAGCTTCACTCCCAGGTATTTGTATTCCCTTGTGTCCTCAATTCCGGTCTCTCCCCAGAACCAAGCTACTGGTTGTCTCCTTTTTTTGCCAACCATCACGGTTTTTGTTTGATCCAGATTTATCAATAAATCATTTGCTTTGGAGATATCATATTCAGCATTTAAAAGGTGTTGAAGCCCTACTTTTGTTTGGCTGATCAGGACTATATCGTCCACGTATAGAAGACAAGGTAGCAATATGTCTCCTATTTTTGGGGCATGTGAGTTGCAGCTAATTAATTGCGGGACTATGTCAGCTATAAACAGGTTGAAAAGTGTGGGTGCCAGTATGCATCCTTGTTTCAGCCCTTTTTCCATTGGTATACGCCTTGACAGTAAAGACCCATTACCCAGCTTTATCTGTACCCATGTGTTGGTGTGCAGATTTATCAGCAAATTTAGTAGGGGCTGTGACAGCCCCCAGCTTTGCAGTTTGAGCCAGAGTCTGTTGCAGTTGACGTGGTTGAAGGCGGGCTGTTAATCGATGAAACATAGGAAAAGGGGCATCCTTGCAGATTCTGCCTTGTCCATAAGCATTGCCATACTGAGTAAATTTGTAGTTGTCCCAACTGATTTCGCGAATTTAGTCTAATTTAGTGGGATTGCGGATTTTTCTTTGGCCCATGCCTGGAGCTCATCTAGTAGCATTTCAGCAAAGAAATTAGCCTCGTTGTCTATTAGGGCCACTAATCGATAGTTTTGTGGTTTTGACTTTTCTCCGGATTTGTGAATTGGTGAAATAATTGATTTATGTTAAAATTGCTTGTATTAAGGTTAAGCCTCTTTGTTCCACAGCTTAGTATCAATTGTTACTTGTGTCCTTTACTGGGGATTTTAATGTTTTACTTATTAATTCGTATCATAATGTTTTTAACCAGCAGTCCACTGACATAGTAGACAGGCTGGATGACTTCCTTTCACATTTCAACATGGCAGCCAACCCCACTTCCTGTTCGTTATGGGCTGGGAACTTTAATACTTGTCTATGTATACAAAGCAGTTACCAAGTCTGTGGTCTTGAAGGCATTGATGGAGTTGAGATTACCCATTGTTATGTTATGTTATGTTATGTTACCGGATTTCTAAAGCGCATGGCTGCCCGTGAGCGTCCCAGCGCTGAACAAGTACAGGTGGAATCAAGAGGGGAAGCTCACGGGAACAGCCAGGTCTTCAGAGATTTGCGGAATGTCAGAAGGTTGGGTTGTGCGCGGAGGTCGGAGGGGAGGAAGTTCCACAGTTTGGAAGCGTTGTATGAAAAACGTCGACCTCCTGAACGTGCTCTCTTGATCTTAGGCGGCAGAGTAAGGTGGGCATTAGAGGATCGGAGGGGTCTGGAGGTGGTGTAGGGAGTCACCAAGTCTTTGAGGATAGGGGGTGCTTTTCCATTTAGAATTTTGTGCGTTAGACAGAGTGCCTTAAACTGCACTCTTTCCACGACGGGTAGCCAGTGCAGCGCTCTGATGGCTGGTTTGGCCGAACAGCGACTCTTAGTGTTGGTCAGAATCCTAGCGGCCGCATTCTGCACTACCTGTAATTTAGTTGTAACTTTCCGCGGTGCGCCCAGGTACAGTGCGTTTCCGTAATCCAGCCTTGACAGAATGAGGCCCTGGATCAGAAGTTTCCTTGATTGGAAAGGGAGCAGTGGTAGGATTTTTCGGGTGGAGTGCAGGAGACCAAAGCAGACTCCAGCCGTTTTTCTAGCTTGGGTATGCATGGTGAGATTTTGGTCTAGCCATAGACCGAGGCTTTTAATCTCGGTTTTGGGAGTTGGGGGCTTGCCCATGCATGGGGGCCAGAGAGAGTCTGGATGAAAGTGGGCCTGATTCCCCATCACCAGAATCTCCGTCTTGTCGCCATTAAGCTTCAAGTGAGATCTGTCCATCCAGCTGACTATGTCTCTCAAGCAGGAGTAGAGGTCGATGGTGGGATATTCCTGCTGAGTAAGAGAGACAACCAGCTGCGTGTCATCTGCGTACGTCAGGAGTTTGATCCCATATGGGGTGACTATCTTTTCCAGGGGGGACATATATATGTTGAAGAGTGTGGGGCTCAAAGAAGAGCCCTGTGGCACTCCACAACGTATAGGGGTCTCTTTAGATGTGTAATTGCCCTCTATCACCTGGAATGAACGGTCCTGAAGGAACGATTTCAGCCAAGACAGGGCAGTGCCTGTGATCCCAAGATCTTTAAGTCGCTGGGCCAGGATCTGGTGGTTGACCGTGTCGAAGGCCGCGCTCAGGTCCAGGAGGATCACTACCACTGATCCTCCTGCATCC
This sequence comes from Triturus cristatus, assembly GCF_964204655.1. Taxonomy (NCBI): domain Eukaryota; kingdom Metazoa; phylum Chordata; class Amphibia; order Caudata; family Salamandridae; genus Triturus; species Triturus cristatus. Next base: position 464,999,895 of record NC_140594.1, read on the forward strand.
ATGATCTTCCTGGCCTCCTTGACCACCGTCACCATCGCAGTTTCAGTGCCCTGGCCCGGGCGAAAGCCTGTCTGTGAAGATTTGAGTAGTTTGTTAATTTCGAGGTAGTTAGACAGCTGGGAATTGATGAATTTTTCTGTTATCTTGCTGATACACGGGAGAAGAGAGATCGGCCTGAAGTTGGATAGGTTGAGGGGATCTAAATTAGGTTTTTTAAGTAGGGCCCTAACCTTCGCCTTCTTCCAGCTAGGGGGTACCAATGCGTTTGTCAGAGAGGCATTGATCACGTTTACCATTGGTGCGAGAATGGTAGGTGCTACCTGCTTTAAAATTTTTACTGGGGCGGGGTCCGACGGTGAGCCACTTTTGAGTGAATGGAGGATGGGGGACAGAATGTCCGGGCTTATGGGGACGAGTTAGACAAGTCCCGTGTTGAGGTTGTTGACCTGCCTTTACGGACAGCGATGAGGGGTCCATAGGGGAGAGGGGCGGAAGTTGCTGTAGAATATTTTGTATCTTTTGATCAAAGAACGTAGCCAACTTATCACAGTGGTTGTCCGAAGGATCAGTCGAGCCTGTGGGTTCTGGTGTTTTTAGAAGTTGTTTTACGATTTGGAAAGTCTCCCTAGATGAGTAAGATGCTGCACTGATTTTCTCTTGGAAAAAAGCGGTTTGGGCAATTTTCAGGGCTTTTTTATAGTTGAGAATGGACAGTCTATAGTCCTTCTTGCTATTAGGGTCGAAGTCTTTCTGCCACACTCTTTCGGTCCTTTTACAGAGCTTCTTCAGATGGCGAGTCTCCTGGGTGAACCATGGAGAGGAAGTTTTTTTACGGGAGGTCAAATATGGTTTTTTAGGAAGGATCGTGTTGAGAGAGTTTTCAATCCAAGTGGAAAACTGCTGTAACAGGGTCTATTTCATGGTTTGGTTTAAGGAGTTCCAAAACCTGCTTCCATTTATCGATGTCTAGTTTAGCCCAGGGACGCGTCGGTTTGCCGGGGGGATTGTTGGGAGGAGAGATATTAGGGATCTCCCACCTAAAGGGGATGAGCAGGTGATCCGATCATGGCAGGGGGATCGGGGCATTAGTTTTAAGATCGTCAATATTGCATATGATGGGGTCGAGTAAATGTCCAAGCGTATGCGTAGGTTGGTCGCTCTGAAGATGGAGATGAAGAGCAGCCAGGTCTGTAAGTAGTTCTGATGCGGTAATATCATCGCTGTTGTCGAAATGGATATTAAGATCCCCTAAAATTATCATGTTGGATAAAGTGCTAGACATGGCCGTAGAAAATTGCAGGAGGGAGCTACAGAATTGGCCCAGAGGCCCTGGTGGGCGGTAGATGAGGACTCCTGAGAGGCAGTTACATGGGGACAGTTGAATGCTAAAGTGTAGATTTTCGCAATCCAATAGGGGACTATCGTGAAATCTACATGGAAATTGGTCCTTGTGGATAATAGCAATCCCTCCTCCCCTTCCCTTCGCTCGGTCCAAGTGTTGCAATAGGTAGCCCTGAGGTAGCGCCTGTACAATATCGTAGTCTGAGTCTGGGGTGAGCCATGTTTCAGTGAGAAACAGAATCTCAAGTTGCTCCTCTTCTAGTAGCATATGGATTTCCTGCGCATGTTTGGGCAGAGATCTGCAATTTAACAAAGCCATTATAGTTATTGTCAGGGGTGCTTGGTTCTTCAAAGCAGGAGTAAGTTTGAATGGGCAATGAGGGCAGTGGGCACACGAGCTCTCACCTTTAAGGATATTAGTACAGGAAGGCTGTAGGGGCTGGTTCAGTTGGAGCAGGGAGTCTCTGGAGTATGACAACCTTACTTGAGTAGAGAGGTCCAGAGTCCCTGGCCCTAGGCTAGTCCTGGCGTGGACGGGCGCAGACGGGCTTGCCTTAGGCGCGCCTTCGGCGCGCTGACGGCGCGCCCGCTGCGCTCATCCGCTGCGCTTATTTCCATCATACCCCTTATGGGGAGGCTCTAAATAGGCTGATTATAAAAAATCACATTCTATTACCTAATGATATGACCCCAATACCTGACCCTGTGATTCCAACATGCACTGGCATGGGTTATTCTGGTACAATCAACTTAATTTTATTATCAAACAACTTTAACTTTCGGGCAGCTGATTTTAAAGTTATAGCAAATTGTTGTAGTGATCACAATTCTCTGTCATTGTCTATAAATCTAATACAGGAGCTTATTCCTCAAATAAGTGTATAAGAATCAAATGGGACATTGTCAATCCATCCTTAATGATGGAACATTTGATATTAAAAACAAGAAAGTTATTGTGGACTGTTTGTCTGCAGATCCTCCTGTATGTTTTATAATTAATAGTTTTGGTGACTTATGTCATTCGATTTCCCAGTCCCTCACTGCTAAACAGAGAGTAAAACATGATCTTACTTGTCGATTGTTTTATTCTTCTTCTACTGCAGCCCACAAGCAACTCAAGTTGGCTCTTAATCGTTCCGTGAAAAACAGGGAAAGTATTAAATGGGCTCACTAAACTTATTAAGCAACTTTGTTGGACAGAATAGAGGAAATTAAAACATTAGCATGGGTCATTTAGAAACTGCAGAGTATTTAAGGAGGAATAGATTTTTTGGGAAACAGAGAATCACCCTTTCTTTTCAAACAGTCCCGCTTCAAATCCCGAGTGTGTAATTTTAGCTGAAACTTGTGTCTCACATTTTTCAAAGGTTTTTGACTTGGAGTCTATCGGTACCTTAGAGTCTGGTGAAGCGAGAAACTTGAAAATCGATCTGGGGGCTGCTCAGGATTTAGTAATTTGATTAGCAGGAAGGAAATTTTATTAGCCATTAAGAAAATCTCAGGGGGAAAAACCTCTAGTCCTGATGGCGTGCCAAATGAGCTTTTTAAAGTAAATACTGACTTTTGGGGCCCTTTATTGACAACTGTAATTCAGGCAGCGATAGTCACCCCATTAATTTCATCCTGACAAGAGACATCATTTGTCTCAATCAAACTAAAAGGTTTGGGCAGAGTTCTTCTCTTGAGGTTGGAGGACTAGGCAGAGAGTAATAATATTCTTCCTGATGTCCAGTTTGGCAGTTTGGCTTTAGATCAGGCATTGGCACTTTAGAGCAATGTTTAAAGTAGCACAAGGAAAAAAGAGTGCCTTACATATGGCCTTTACAGATTTGTCAAGCGCTTTTGATAGCGTAAATCAATCTAAACTTTGGTCCATGGTAGGAAAGCTGGGATTAGAGAAACACTTATCAGTTAAGTGAGACATTTATATTGGGACACCTCTGTTAAGATTAGATATGGCCCAAATGGAAAGTGTTCAAACTCTGAAAGCTGCAATTGGGGTGTCCGGTAGGGCTGTATTCTGGCACCTTTTCTATATTTAATATATATCAATGGGTTGGAGAGTTATTTATTGTCACATGCGAAGGATATGCCAAAAGTAGGAAGCCATTCCATGCTTTCATTATTATATGTGGACAATAAAGTTTTTATTTCTTGAGCTGAAAATAATCTGCAAAGCTTGATAGATGCTTTCTGTGATTTCATTAATAGTTTTGATCTGAAAGTAAATCGCACTAAGGGGTCATTAGTATAGCAGGCGGATCGCCACTGCCCGTATGGCGGTGGCGATCCGCAAGCTAAAAACCTCCACCCAGTGCCAATTTCCCCCCGCCACATTACCATGGCAGGGGGGACCCCGGCGGACGGGAAGACCGCCTGTCGGTTTTCCGCCGGTAGACAATCCGCCCAATTGCCTACCGGGCGGAAAAGCAGTTTATATGGTGGCGGTGTCTGGTAGACACCGCCATCCATATTACTATGCAGCCGGGGACCTGCCTTTCTGTGGCAGCAACGCCGCCACGGAAAGTCAGGCGGTGTTTGGCATTGGGGGCCCGTAGCAGGCCCCAAGGAATCCTGGGGGGTGCACATGGGGGGTACCTATGGTACCCCCCTGTATTTCAATGTACAGCGTGGCAGGCACCGCGCGGTGCCTGTCACGTTGTGCATTGAAAGGCACAGGATGCCTTTGTGGCATTGCGGCAGGTGGTGCTCTTTGCACCGCCCGCCACAATGTAGCAGATGCGCCATGCGCCCGCTAGTGTGGTGGGCGCATACTAATCGGTAGTGCGGGACTGGCGCACCCTCAGCGAGCGGTCCCGTTTCCCGAGGGTATGGCGGGCGGACGAAGTCCACCCTCCATACTAATGGGGCCCTAAGTCTTTTACCCTGATTAGTGGCCCCATAGGTTTAAAAAACAAGGCTCATGCCACAGTTTTTAAAGTTGAACATTTTAATAATTTACTTTGATTTTTCTCATAAGTGGACTTTTTATTGACACTGAGAGCACAACAGCTCTCTAGAGTTGATGAGGTTTTTTTTATGTTGCTGCTAAATTGGGCCAAAGCCTATCAGGGAGCTGCTACTTCTTTATAAGGCTAAATGTATTCCGGTGGGGGTTTATGGAGCGGGAGGATGGGGCTATTCTAACCCTGAATTAATTTGAAAGGTTGAAAATTGTTTGCTGAGGGGGCTCCTTGGCATTTGCCCAAACCCTTCAACATACATCAGTCATGCTGAGTACGTTGGGATGAATTATATAGAGGACACCATAAACCTTGCCTTCCTAATGCTATGACTCAAGATCTCGAAAACATCAGAGGCAGACTTTTCAATATAGATTGTAATAAACTGTTTGGCCCTGGTTAACATGATTTGAGTACTCCTTTTTGAAAATGGGAATCCCAGAACGTTTCTCTAACCCAAAGCAAGGGGAGGGTATTGATAAAGCCCAAATCCAGTTTCTTTTTCTAGATCACTGTTTCGATAAACATCATGTTAATGCCCAACAATTGCAATTTGTACTTAATTGCTTTTCTTTAGTACCTGCAAACAATTTGGAATTTGATTTTACACTTACCCAAAACTCCCAAAACAGATCACATCCAACTTGTTTGCGTCTCAGCACTATACATGTATTTGTAACACTCCATCTCTTCCAATTTGTCCCTGTGCAATCAGTCTCATCAAATAACTTTATTCTATTTTATACATTATATTCTACATGGGGATTCTGCTTTTTAGTACCTATCTTTTGAACTGCTAACATTAGAATCCATACGATGAGATTCATCTATTTGCAACAAATAAGATCCGCAGAAGTTTTATAGTGCTGTGAAGTTTCATTAGATGTTCTTTGAAAGTAAGGAGAAGATATGGCGTTTCTACTTCAGAACTGGTAGTCTAAGGACTTTTAATGTATAGGAGCATAGTTTTAAGTTGTATTGTTGCAAGGTTTTTAACTTTTAGAGAATGTTTTTAGGATGTGTTATAATTATTTGTTAACCACTCTATCAGAGTGAGTTTGAGGTTAGATTCTAAATGTTGCAGAAGGATTTTTTAACTAATAGTTATCTAATTTTTTGTATTTTGTGCTATGCATTGAACTGTTTATAGTATGTTGTGCTGAAGTTTTAGGATTATTTTGCCAAATTAAGCTAAATCTACTCAATGACTGATTTCCTCTAGGAAATAAAATGATGGAGGCCGATTGATACATTTAGCTAAATAGGGCATAAATTAAGGAACAATGATTTCTATATGCTTTAACAAGTACATACAGGTTGCAAGCAAGAACATAAAGAACAGTTTTGTTCCGCTTATGATGTCATTCCTTTGAGATGTCATCACTGATGACATCTCAAAGGAAAGCATAAATGACATCATCGTTTCTTTCACTAGTACTCAATGCAGTTCTTAAAGTATGCACCACATATTAGGAAAATATTTTCCATACAAATGAGACTGAACCTCATTTCTGAGACAAGACTTGCTAAGGTAAGGCAGAGTACTCATAATTCCCAGTTCCATGCATGAGTAGTTTATGCATTTCAGGATTTTTCTGTGTATTTTGGGACGTATAGTGGCGATTCTATAATGGGATTAAGAATACTGTAAATACCAGGCTGCAAAGAAAGCAAGCATTGACAAAGCCAATAGGTCGCACCTTTTTGACCTTGTTTTTATTTTAAATAATTTTTTTATTGAACAGTTGGCACAAAGCATACAGTAAATGATACAGTGATTGATAAGCTTCGGTAGATACCAGTTATAATCCAAGAGAATACAGTTATAACATAGGATTCGGTATGAGAAATTCAACTGCCTCAACCCCTCTGCATCTCTGGAGTGTATCAGAGTGTGGGAGAACCTGCCTTAGTGTGGTATGTAAGTCAGTCACTGTCGTCTGATTCTTGTTCAGGCGGGGGAGGATCACATATATCACCTCGGTAGTGATTCCACTTTCCCCAGATTTGCGCCCATTTCTTTTGGCAGCCTCTGTGTATGTAGACAGATTTCTCCATTATCATTGTCTGGTCCATGTGTCGACACCATTGCTGCGGCATCGGGGACTGATCTGAACCCCATCGCTGCACTATGTTTTGTTTGGCTAGTGTCATCCCCAGTGTTACCCAGGCTTGGTCTGTGCGGTATAGATCCGTGGGTTCCCAGATGTTGAGTAGGCAGCATTTGGGCTCAGGTGGAACAACCACGCCAGAGACCTGGGACATGGTGCGGAGAACTGAAGTGCAAAAGGACGCAATCCTCGGACATTCCCAGATCGTGTGCCAAAAAGTCCCCTCGGTCCCACAGTTACGTAAACAGTAGGGAGTGTCAGCCGGTCCTATGCTGTATAGCAATGGCCGTTTGTAATAAGTTTGGTGTAGGATTTTTAGTTGGAGTAACCTAAGGGTAGAGGGTATTGCGACCTCCCTAGGGGACATCAGGGCCATCTGCCAGTCATCCTCATCTAAGTCTCCCAATTCTGCCTCCCATCTTTGCTTTAGGACTGCCGTTGGGACTGGTAGATTGTTTGTTATTTTCCGGTAAGTCAATGATACGGCTTTTATTTGAAGATGGTCTGTTAGCAATCTGTCCTCCAACGGCGAGGACTCGGGCAATTGTGTATTTGCTGAGATTGCCGCTTGTAGGGCATAACGTATTTGGGCGTACCTGTACAGTTCAGTGTGTACCAATCCGTGAGTGTCTTGCAACTGAGGAAAGGGAACCACTCCCCCTTCTGCCAGAAATCTCCCACCTAGGAGATCCCTATGAGATCCCACTCTTGGAACCCCTTGATGTTTTTGAGTCAGCCAAGGTGTCGGGTGTCCCAGAGCAGTGTCGCCTGCGTGAGCGTCCCCATCACCATCTGTGCCTCATGCCAAATTCCTAAGATATGGGCCATAGGGCCTGTGTAGTGCGATTTCTGTATGGTACTGTAGAGAGCGCTGAGTATCCCTACGGGCTCAAGGAGATGGCGATCCATACAGAATGCGGGGTCATCGTGTGAAGCCCTCCACAATTTCTTACTGCACAGAAGGAAAATAACCCTGCTTTTGTAAATAATGCAACATTTTTCTGCTTATAAAAGCAGCTAAATCTCCACCAGATGCACCATCACTCAAGCCCTCGTCACCAGCAGCTTTGACCACGGAAACGCACTCTATGCAAGAATTACCACATGCCTCCTGAAGAGATTGCAGGCCATTAAAAACTTAACAGCCAGACTCATCCTCAACACTCCCAGATCACCCCTCACCTGAAGAAACTCCTCTCCGTCCACAAGTGATGACAATTCAAGATTCTAACCCCGCCTACAAAGCCCTGCACAACCAAGGACCAGCTTACATCAACCATCACCTGAGCTTCGACCTACCCTTCAGACTCCTGCACTCCACCTCCCTCTCCCTCACTTACACCCACTGCATCAGCCGAAGCAACAGTGGAGGACACTCCGACCTCACTGCAAAGTCCTGGAAGTCTCTCCTCCATCTCCAGAGCGAACCCTCCCTCCAGGAATTCAGAAGAACACTCAAGACCTGGCTACTCAATTGATGCCACCCAAGCAGCTTATCTCTCAGCGCCTGGATACACTTGCAGGTGATTAGCTGTGTTTAATAAATTCAGTTTGATTGATTAATTTACTTTTTGGCTTATCGTTAGCCAACCATGTTTTGCACATGCTTATAATCTCACCCTATGCCACCATATTACTGTTAATCAACAGGTTGCTCATTTTGAATGTATGTACATTTATTCATCCCCAGTAGAGGCAGAGGGGCTAGGGTTGCATATAGTAGGTATGTCGAACCTGGAATTCAACTTAGAGGAAGTTAGCCAGGGAATTTTTGGTCTTACTAAAAACAAGGCCTTAGTCCTGGATAGAATCTCCCCTGACCTGTATGTACGCATTGTTGCTATCTAGGGCCCTGTATTCGCTCAGACTTTAAATGCAGTGGTTAGGGAAGGTCCTTCACCCTCCAGGTCTACCTCAGTTATAGTCCCTGTTTTTATGAAGGGTGACAAATATAATTCACAATGTTATAGACCTATATACCTTATTGACTTAGTTGTAAATGTCATGGGGCGAGTGCTGTTGGAAAGATTATCTTGTTGGGTGGAGGAGCATTACATCATCTCAGATATGCAGTATGGCTTTAGAGGCGGGAAGCCCACCATTGATCAGTGTATGAACTTGTACAGGGTTGTTAACAAATACACGGTAACCCGCCCTGAATCAAATTAATTGGCCTTCATGGACCTCACATTGGCATTCAACAGAATGAAGAGGGATAGATTGTGCGGTGTTCTTCTTGGCAGGGGCTGGATACAAATATTGTTTATTTTTGGCAGGATCTCCATGCCAACACTTCAGCGTCAATCAGGTATTCTAATGATTTTGCATGTATTGAGAAATAGGAAGTGGGGACCGTCAATGGTGTATATTAGCTCCTTGTTTATTCTCTCTCTAGATCCACGGCCTTGAACAGGTACTGGTGTTGGCTAAGGTCGATTGCCCACACATAGGACCTTGTCCGTTTCCAATACTGCTTTATACAGATGATGAGGTCTAGATGGTAATGACCACTAGGGGATTAAAAATCCTTTTGAATTCTTTTGCTGCCTTTAAGGAGAAGCATGACCTGGCAGTTAATTTTACAAAGCCCATTGTAATGGTGGTTGGACCCAGTTAGACTAAAACACAAACATTTAGTATTTGTAACCACACCATCTCAAAGTTTTAGACTTTCCCATATCTGTGTGTTTTGTTCGACTTCAAATTGAACTGGAAACCTTTAGTTGCAGCTAAGAATGAGGAGTTACCAGAGCCATCACAGCTGTACTTATTGTTGCTGCCAGATTTATCAGAATAAGTGCATTGCCTAAGTTTCGTATGGATAGCAATATCTGGGGCGATGCAGCAGCCAACCAACTTCAGATCTCTGAAAATAAATTTCTGAGGAGGTTGTTATGTGTCCCCAAAGCACTCAGTCATCATGTGTTCATGAGGAGTTTGGAGTCAAATACCTAATGATTTGTTAGTGCTTTGCCATCTGCTGGAGAGGATTAGGGTGGACAAGGGAGGAACTCTGCTTGAACAGGTTAATCCTGAGAGATTGCCTATTGTTAGACCATGCCCTTAAAATTCCATTGCTCACTTATGTCAGGGAATCTCTCCAGTCTTTGGGAAGCGTGGAGCTTTTGAACACCTCTGACATTTTAAGCAAGTCTGATTGCAAATGGATGAGGCATTACTTTTTAGAATGGAGAACTCTGTGCAGAGAAGAGAATGAATTGCTAAAACTTGCTGTCTGGGAGTATGTGTTGTTGCAACACAAAAAGATGATGGACGGAATGTTGAACATTGTCAAACATTCACCCCCAGTCACAGATCTGGGTTTAATCCATCGTTATGTGTTGTTGACCACGACCCAGTTGATAGAGCCTTATCTAGCACTTGTGAAAAATAACCGGTTGCGACAAAGTATTGCCGCAGGACCTGATACAATTTAAGATGTTTTGTAGGTTTTATATTGAGCCCAGGAGAGCTTTCATTATCCCACTAGTTAGGGATAAAGGATTGTTTTTAAGACCGACCTGCTCTTATGTTTTTACAAATGTTATCTGATGAATTTATAATTTATGATGTTGTTAGTTTCTTAAAAGCTATTATGGAATTTAGGGGCTCCTGGACAGATTAGTTGCGGCGCATAATATTAATGTTTTTTATTATTTGTACTCTGAATAGATATGCCCATTCTGTAGTATGCTTTTAAGGCTCGAAAAGTAACCGAATAAAGATGTATTTGATTTGATTGGAAATGTGGAATGTTTTGTATGTAGTGAGATATTTGTATGCAAGATCTGAGATTAAGATTTGCTTTTTCATTCTGCTAATTTGATAATAATATTCGTGGTATGTATTGGGTTAGAGAAGAGTTTTCATATGGCTTGGTTTTTGCATGCTCTTTATCAATCTTTCCAATATAGACATCCCTATCCATTATTACAATGTTGCTAACTTTACCTGCCTCTTCTTATAAAAATAGTTTGGTCATGCTTAAAGTTTCCAGATACTTCCTTTCATTAAAAGAAAGGTTGTTTTCATGGTGTAATTTATGCTTATGTATTTTTTCCTCAAAGCACAAAGCAAACAAGTCCTTCAAAACTGGTTTGTGAATAGTGTCTATGTTGATACTTGGGTGTAGTGGAGGGATGACTATAGATTGAGGTTTGAGTTCACTGTCTGGATTAAGGTCCAGGATAATATACAGGTGTTTTAGAATATCAGTGGTGGTAGGTAATTGAGTGTCACTAATATTCAGGGATAGTAACAGTTGTATGTCTTTAATGTACCTAAAGATAACTTCAGAGTCAATCGGTAAGGGTTGAGGACGATTAAGCATGGGATGTTTGTCACTGAAATATCTATATAGTTTTAAGTTGCAGATGAATTTGTACAAATCAATCTGTATTTGTGGAAAAACAACACATTTTAGATGGCCAGAGACCAAAACCTATGGTCAGTGAGTATATTTCTGAACATATTTCACTTCTATATAAGTTCTAACTAGTTGTTTTATCAATCAGTCGACCCTCCCAGGTTGTATTTCTTGTCTCCCTGATCAGTTAGGTCAGTAAAAATTAAGTTGTATGTAGGGTCCATGTTTAATTGGAGCTGCTCACTAGTCATTATTTTTAACATTTGTTCCTGATCTTGTTAACATTCCACCTTTGGGGATCTCTTCTGGAGGACCTTTTTTTCCCCTTCTTGTATCATCATACTTGTCTATTTCTGAATAATATTGTTATTGGCTTACCTGATTTGTCTGTGGTTTGACTTTAGATGCTACTTTTCTACAAATATGTATGTTAGTGACGTTCTGTCCTATTTAATTCTGTTGTTACACAGCTCTAGTTCTTGTCAATGATTATGATACAATTATTAAAGCAATTGGCAAAGCCGCCAACAGAGTAGGACAGAATGTAAGGGGAGGTGGAGCAAGAGAGATGGAAGAAAGGGAAAAGAGAGAAACACTGCGCAGATGGCAGTGCTCACTGTGAAAGGTGGAGGTCAGAGTGAGGAGGAGAGACAGCAATAGCAGACAGTGTGTGCAGGTGGCAATGATAAACATAAAAAGAAGGGAATACTAGGGATAGACAGAAGGAGAGAGAGGAAAAGAGATAGAAGCATTACAGACACTCATATTCAAATATACATACATAAAAATAGTACCTAACGTTAGCAGTGGAAAAACACACTCAACCAATCATAATCAAATCAAATAAGCTTTATTAGATGTCTTCAGAGGAAACCATAAAAGCAGGATATATATATAAAAAAAGTTAATATTTACAAGACTAAAAGTCGTATACAAACTAGTTAAATATACAGCAATCTTGATTAGAAATCAATTTCTTTCAGCATCAATCGCTACCGTTAAAAAATAATTTATCATAAAATACAGACACTTTTACATCCCAAAAAATTGACAATCTAATGGTATTTCTTCAATTGATTACATTCTTTGAAAACCTTTCCATAGACAAAATATTGTACTCGCTGGATAACAGATGAAGGAATAAAAATGCTGGACGACTTTGCCTAAACCAAAGCGCTCTTAAAATCGGTAAAACCAAAAATGTTCTCTGTTTTTCATAACATTTACAAAAAAAAGCACAACATGAATTGTTGTCCGCTATGACGTGCCGTCACAGGGACATTTACAAAGAGAACACTCAACCAATCAAAAAGCGATGTGAAACCTTAATGCTCCTGGTGTGGTACAACCAATATTATGGAGGAAATCCATCAAATCAAAGATGGAAATTGAAATAGACACAAAAGCCATCCAAACATGATCAACAGGTGGATCCAAAGTTCACTCTATGTCGTTATTAATGTATTGGTGACTAGCTCTTAACAGGTCACCCAGTCATGCATGTATGTCAGTGTATTTAACAAATGTTGTAAATTGTTGAAAACAGTAGAAATAGTTCACTTAAATAGCTCTCATTCTGAGAAGAAAAAAAAAACCTTTGCAATGGTTTTCTCTTTGCAGCAAAATTACTCCTTGTTCCAAATTGTTCTGAATTAAGTTGCTGAATAGAAAGCTGTAAGATGTTCGGCTCTGATGATCAAAGTGAATGCAGATCTGATTTAATTGCACAATAGGGAAATACCTGTCTCCTAAGGAATACTTCTAAGATGATAACAACTTTTTTATTTTCAATTTTTGTCTTAAGCAAAAATAAGTAAAGTTTGCTTTCAAATATGTATTCAAATTCAGGAACGTTTCATTGCCTCCCGTGTCATCATTATTTACTATAACCTGGTTCTTATCTTTCACTTAAATAAAAAAATTAATCTTCCTTAGAGATGATCATCATTCCACATAGAGCATTGAGGAAATGTAAAGGTAAGAAAGTAAAGGAGACAACAATCATCAATCATCAACAAAGACAATTGGTCTGGCGATGTTATATGTTAAAGTGATTCTTCATTGATTCAGCAAGTTTGCGTGTGGGTTTTGTGATCAGGTGGGTGGGTGAATGTGATAATGAATCTGCAGTTGGATGGAGGCTGAGAAAAAGCACGGGTGGTGAAGAAGAGTGATGTTACAGATTGGATAATATTAGACTAAGTGAATACTTGTGTATATGGCTGCATGAACTGATGAGTGCATGAATAGGTTATTGAGTGAGCCAAAGGGTGGATATGTACAGATTACACCAATATTACAGGCTGAGGCCTAAAACAGCAGTCCTAATAATGTGAGTGCTTACCACACAAAAAAATCTACGTTTGATATACTTTGTCCATTGCCAGTACTTTTGATGCACTTCCCATCTGATGCTGCACACCGCTCACGGAACACCCTTTTGGATGACTGGGACCATGGAAATGACAGTGCAGTCCATGACACTGGGATGTCCAATCACACGGTGATCATGCTATCCTTCAACATGCTACTTGACTGTGCAGTAGGTATGCAGTATTCTTCTTAATAGTCACAAGTTCATGTAACTGCTTGTCATAGATATAGCAATAATGTTTAATGCATGTTCAGATTTGAAACACAAATCATTAATCTTAACTGAATGTTTAGATTTTCTACATAACACAGTGATAATCTGCGTGCATTTAAATGTCCCCCTCATGCAGCAACTCAGTGCATTTCAGATCTGAACCATCACTCAATCATTCCTGTACGGATTTTCATTTCGAAATCTGGAACATTAGGATTAGCTTTGCACTATCACTGAGAAGGCTTAGCAGCACTGGCAAATATGCACCATCACTTATTATTCTGTTTACATTTTCAGATTTGAACCATCTTTCAGTGATCAGTATTTCATGTTCAAATTCTCACCATCACTCACGAATAGCCAGTACATACAAATACTTGCACTATCACCCTCTAATACTACCACAATATGTTACCTCTTGCTTTTCTTCCTCAGCAGTAATTTCTTTATCTTGTCCTCTTTCCTTATACAGACAAATGTATGTGGGTTAGGGATCACAGGTAATTCATTATAAGTTGCCCCTCAGAAATGAGTAAAAATTATGCAATAACTCAGGTCCCTACCAGACGCCCCTTTGAAATCATTAAAGTGGGTGCATTACCTCAGCTTATCATGACAGATACCTCTGAAGTCTGGAGAAAGGGTACAGTAACTCACATAGTTACTACAGTTCTCTCTGAATTCAGTAGAGTGGATGCTGTACATCTTAGCAATGCTAGATGCCCCTCTGAAATCAGTAGAAGAGGTATGTATTTGAGTTTATAAGTAGTTGCTTTGAAGTTTGTGCACTCACGCTTTAGTACTTAAACTGTATTCCTAAAATGCATCAGGAAGTACAAATCCAACAGTTGAAGTTATAAGTATATTACTGAGATGGTTTAATGCTGTACTGATGCCCAGACGCGATTTCGCTTGTTGTGGATTAGACATAACACTGGTATTAAATGTTTATAACAACCATGCTCAGAAAAGAAGAAGAAAAAACCTAAAAGTATACCACTGGATAAACTCAACCGGGCTAATTCTCCTTTTGGGGTAGCTCAGCTTCATCAGTAGAAAAATCTGGATGAGCAAAAGGTGATAAAACAAACACAAAGTGATAGGGGGTCTAAGGGAACGTTTAGAGACCAAGCGTGGAAATATTCCCCAAAATAACTCTCAATACAACTAAATATCCACGGGTCTAGTGAGTCTGAACAGACCCTTGCATAAGCAGAGACCTTCTAACCTGTAATCTTTAAAAAGGAAACTTAAAATCCTAAAATCCAACAGATGTGAGGAGTTTAATGAATGTGAATGATGGATTATATGTTCCGTATGCGATTTAGAAGCAGCCCGGGGTACCGACGGACATAGCGGGGCCTCATTTCCTGAGCTGTTGCCAGGTGAGGTGAGGCTGTTTCCTCATGAATTACGGGTGCCATCAGCATTCTGTAATCTACGGAGGACGTAAATACCAGGTCATATGGTTGTATTTGGTCCAACCTTGAGTTATTATTTTTGCCACTTTTATTTACTCACCAGGCAGTAGCAATATCATATTGAGGTCCTGAGGAAGGCCTGGATTACATATAATCCATTCGGCTGAAACATGTAGACCTATGCCGTTATTATGTTAAAACTACATCTGCACCGTTTTTCATTTGGATATCAAGATATAATGAATAAACTTTTTTCTCCTGCTACCCAATTTTATTTTCACTTCACACACCTATGCACTGTGCCCATCACTCACATTGTTTACAAATCCTCACATCTGTTGGATCTTAGGAAATCCTAGAAACATAAGATTCTTTTGAAAACATCCGTGAGCTCCCCTCTCTTAGCGAGGGGGTTGTAGCTCTTGGTTACACCAGGTTGCAACCAGGAGGAGATCCCAGATGATGAAGCATGTCACTTCGGTGAGTGATGGGAATCCGTCCTTTTTTAAGGATTTTCCTTTTTAAATATTATATGTTAGAAGGTCTCTGCTTATGCTAGGGTCTGTTCAGACACACTAGACGCATGGATATTGTGTTGTATTGTGAGCAAAAGGTGATGCCTGGAGTTAATTGGAGCTGGGACTGAAGCTGTCTGGCTTGTAACTATGCATGCATTGCCAATGCAAATAGTTCATAGTCAATAGGGGTTTCTTACTGTTGGGATAAGCATTTCCGACTGGTCTGGCTAGCCTCAAGGTAGCTGCTGGATGTTGGCATTGTATGTGGAACTGTGCTGAAGGGATGTTAAGCCTGACCTTCTCTAGCAGTAAATGGGGTGTTTACTCACACACTCGGAGTCAACAGATTGCCATCTATTCATTTACTATTAAGTATCCCATTCAAGCCTGATATTCTCTCTGGGCCAGATTGCCAACACATGACCTGACCCACTGGCAGGGCTCTAAAGAGGGGTGTGTCAGCCTGTGTGGGTAGCAGTGTTGCGTTGTGCCTGTTTTCTGAAAGAGGGAAGAGCCGCACCCCCAATTGCCACTTTAGGAGCACTGCTCCTACAGATGTATGGCTTTGGCGATGCAGGAGATGGCACAAGTAGCAGCAAGGAGGAGATGGGATGGCACCCTTTGGTAGAACCTCTCTTCTATTTCCTACTCAGGAACCAAGTGGCAGCAGGCATAAGTATGGGCTTGTTAGATGTGATGATACAAGCACACTACTTGAACTGCCCTTCAACAAAGTCAAAAATAAGTTAGTTAGCAAAAGTTAGAACGTCACAAAATATATACATAACACACCACACAAACAGTAGTGGCTGAAGACCAAGAGAAACCAATGCCCCCAAACCTCTATGTGTATTTTTGTTGTACTGACATGAGCTTTGTCAGACAAATAATGCAGCCTGCAGTAGATCTAAAATATAACCCTATTGCTAACTTGTTTGCTTAAAAGATAGAACTGTGTATGTTCCCACTAATCAGCCTACCTCTCCTTTTCAATACCTGCTTTCAATATCCACAGCAGCAAAGCAAATAGGGGAAAGAGTGATTGTAAGAAAGTTGATTATTATTTGGAGTCAGCAGTCAACCACCTCAAGGAATAAAACAAGCAATTGCAATGCAATCGGTCTCACCTTTGGGACCCTTCTATGTATTCAGCTATGCAGCACATTAGCATGAGTGCTGAAACATCTACTGTTCTTTAACATGGAGGGAAAGTAAGCACCAAACTGCATGACACGCCAGGTATGGGAACACATGGAGAGAAATATTGCCTTTCAGCGGGAAATGGTATAGTCCAAAGCCCTTTTTTTAATGAAATTCAGGGCCTTCGGTGGTCATATCACTGAAAATACAAGATTTGAAAAAAATATTATTGTCTACGGGTGCTCGTGGAAGACAATTTCTATGGACTGGAATCTAGAGAAAGCTAAAGTGAATCTGGTAATTTACTGACCTCTGCTGGTCGTTTTCTATCAAGAAAGTTAAATAGAGGCAGGTGCCAGAAAAATAAAAAAAGAAAGTCACAAAGCAGAAAGCAATTCTGATATTTTACTAACCTATGCTGGTTGTTTTCTATCAAGACAGTTAAATAGAGGCAGTTGAGCAAGCAGAAAACAATTCTGGTATTTTACTGACCTCTACTACTCGTTTTCTACCAAGACAGTTAAATAGAGGCAGTTGAACAGAAAAAAAGTCCCTAAGTGGAAGCAAACAAGTCCTAGGGCTGATCTCCAGAGCCCAAAAAGTATATGTACATATAAGTATATACTAAAGTATATACAAGAGGTCTCGAATGCTCGACCTAAAAATGAACTTATCCGTGTAAACCACAAAGTTACAAAATTAACATGAGCTCAATCCCCTGGTTGCTATCGTACAGGCTTAACCTAGGGCAATACATAAAGGGAAAGATTTACAAGACCCTTGCACCACTTTTGCGTCATTTTTTAACATGGGAAAAGTGACGCAAAAGTGGCGCAAGGGGCTTGTAAATCTGCCCCAAAGCATTTATACAGTACCCATAAGTAAGAAAGTCAAAACACCAAACAATAGAAATCCAAACCAACTTATAAAAATAGAGTAGAATCAAAACAACACCAAAATAATACAAAATCAAATAAGGGAAACCAAATATATGAATTTGTAAAGATTTAAGTGAAAATAGGGACAAAAAGCATTGTGTCAATATTTGTCTATAGAAACGGTAGACAAGGACCTAGCCGTATTTCAGGCAGACTGTCATGGAGCGTGGGTCGGATACACTAAGTAGGTTCTTCTCAGTCAAAGATTTCACCCCCTGATTTATTCTTTTTTGTGGAGCTCAATATCCTCCAGTGGAGCAAGTCTGATGCTGTAGCCAACAAAGCTAAATCGAAATTGGGCACCTTTGCAATGGAGTCCAACTGACAGCTCAAGAGGGTTTGAAATTTCAAAAATATTTTAAGTTTCAGTGTTCCTGGAGCAGCTCATGTGGGTCGCTTCTAAGGCTCCTAGGATTTCAGCAACAGCACTTAGGAGTCAGGACTCAGTCCAGCATAGGCCACCAGCAAGGTCCAGCTCTGGTCTGTTTGTTACTGGTCAACAGGTCATTTCAGGAAAATGGCTTTTGCAGGATGTTGTGCCCCTGAATGCACCAGGAAGTCACTCTAGTTACCATTTGGGTCCACTTATTTTTCCTTGGGCACAAGAGAGAGCAGGTCCACTCCTCTAGGGCTTCTCTCAGGTCACAGACAGAAGGTCATCTCCTCTTCTGATCTTATCCAGGTCCAGACAGTCTTCTGAGCAGGGTTGCTTTGGATGCCACAATCATGGTTTGCACTAGCCAGTGGGTAAGGGTGTCTCCTGAACAGTCCCTAACCAATGGGGAAAAGGTTCCTAGGCGCAACCTTACACACTTTTGCAGTACATCCTGCTTATAGTGCAAATAGCTCATTGGAGGAACATGCCAACTCTAATTGCGCTCATGTTCCTTTTTAAAATATAAGCCACCCTACCTTGTAGGTGACAAGGCTAACTTAGTGGTGACCTACTAATATTTAAAAGAAGAGTACCCCATCTATTCAAAAGGCTTATTTGATAGCTGATTATTAGGCTGTGCATGATGGGCCTGAAGTCATGTTTTATAGACCAACCCTGTCGACGGCACAACAGGCGCTGCAGTCCACAAATGGCTTTTAACTTCCAGGCTATGGATGCAGTTTCTACTCCAAATACTAGGGACTAATATGCAAGTTAAATATGTCACTCAGGGATATGCCAATTTAACTGCTTTTAAAGGAGACACACACACACTTTACTCCTGTTTAGCAGAGGTAAAGTGCACAGAGTTGCAATGCCAGCAAAGATAGGTTCCAGAAAAAGGTAAAATAACTGAGGTAATCGTGCAGAAAAGGTGGATTTGCTTAAGTGAAGGTTAGTACTTTAGCGTTTTCTACATGTTAGTACAAACCACTCTTTCAGTAATGACACCAATGAACATTTTCCTATGCTATTCTTAGTCTTGCTTTCCTCAGTTTGAAATGTAATTGCCTGATCTGATTACATTCCCAGTTCCACTATATTGCAAAATTACAACAACATTTTTCCCAAATCTCCAGCCCCTGCCCTTCTTCTGTAGTTTGAAGGACACAATTTTATAATAGGCCCACATTTATTTGACTTCATAGTGTCAAATGCGATTTATTGTGTGGAGCCAAAAAACAAACAAAGCAAAATGCCATCTGGCATAAAATTCCTGCATCACTGTAACTTCTGTCAATGACCTGGTTGCCCGGGTCTTCTCTGTCTGTAAGCATGCTCACCAAGAGTGCAGATGAGGCCAACCACTCAACATCACAGCACTATTATCAAACATGTCTTTATTTGTAATCGGGTGTGACAATACAATCTCATACATCTGTTTCCCCATTACTCTATTTCACTGGCCAAGTACATTTCACAAACTGTTGCTTCCAAGCTTGGAATTCACCTGGGAAGAGAAAATATGCTTTTCAGTGTAGTTCAGAGGGAAGGCTGTGAAGGAGTCCATGCTTGTTCACCTTGCACACCTGACTCTACTTTGTGATGGAGCCATTGTTTGACCATCATTCAATTTTGCTCCCCCCTCAACTTCAATCTCCCAATCCAGAATCATCTGATCCATGACACTAAGTCCTAAAATGTATGGAAACTTTGTGGGAATATCCATCTAAATGACATCTGAACTAGTCTGCAACATGTGCCCAATAGCTTTCCTCTAAAAATCCATACCCTACATCCTAACCTGCCTCTATACATCTCCATCGCAAACAAGAACAAGCATAGCACTTCATTTTAGACTGCATCTTGGACAATTTCCTGAGAAATTCCCTGACAATAGATAATCTTCACCATCTCAATGCCATTTTGGAATTCCATACCTGCAATAATGCTAAATAAATTTAAATATCGTCTGAAACTCTCCCACCTATTTCTAAGCCATTTTTTGCACAGTGGGCTGCATTTTCCCAGTGTGGAATTGTACTTTGTGTACAACTCCTCACTGGTGGAATAACAAATGTCACATGTCATTCCCGGTAGTACTCCTAAATATCTTAAACTGATTTATCATTCCAGGTTTGCTACTGGAAATGTTTTGGAACCACCACAAGTTGTACATTTACAACTGTGAGAAGGAATATCTCTTAAATGTAAATAAACATTTTCTTTTGTAAGTCAGTCCCACCAATCCAGCTTCAACTCTCCTCTGATACTACTGTCCCAAGCTACCTGTGAATGGTCTATTTTAGCATCTCCCAGTTAAAGAAACTCTAGCCTTTCAATCAGGCTCCAGAAAACCTTTTTTGGGTGATAATTCTCCAAGCAAATTGCGGTTTGTTGAACTTTTGTTATGCAAAAACCTACTTAGGTCACTTTTTCAGTTTCGTTTTTGAAAATGTTCCAGGAATGACCATAAGCAAAGTTGGAACGGTTCCCTCCTCCCATGCCTCAAAGCATTTCTTAAGAGAGCAAGACCAAGAATTAGGCAAGTTTGTCGCTTGACTCCATTAGCATCAACTGGGAGGCAGTCAATGGAGATTCCTCTCCCCTCCATGTATGTTTATTTATTTTGTGTAATGCAGTTATGCTGCTGATACACAAGGCTAGTGACCATCCCCCCAGCTACCAAAACTAGTAGGTTTCTGTCCCTTTTCCATACGTTGTTCATGACTGTCTGAGGAGCAGTGAAAAACAACACACACCACATCATGTGCATTTCAATTTTGTTGTTTGAAACTCTGGTTTTAAATCTCCAACAGTGAGACGTTGAAAACTTTTGTAAATTGGCATCTGCCAAATCTCTACCTTTGCATCGAAAAATGCTCTTAAAAAATCATCAATGTTTCTGATCTGTCAAATATTAACAAAGACGCATTTCACTAAACGCCTGAATGGACTCCTGTGATGTTGCTGAGTGGGGCCTGACAACTGAAGGTCCCAGAGTCCCTGCTAGCTGAGAAAGGTGTGGGAGGAGCCAGAAGAACTTTTTAGCATGCACACATAACCAGCAGTGCGGGACACCTTAACAGACTCCTGTGGTGTTGCTGATTGGGGCCTGAGGACTTCAAGGCCCAAAGTCCTTGCTGCCTGAGGAATGCAGAGGTGATTTTCAGTATGCACACATGTGGTGCAGTGGGAGACACCTGAATGGACTCCTGTGGTGTTGCTGAGTAGGGCTTGATGAATACTGGGCTTCCTGAGGTAATTCTACATGTTATTATTTTAAAAAAATGTCCCACCAATACGTCCTGAACAAAAGGAAGACTGGTCAGATCTCAAATATGAAGTGGTACATTGCTTAGCAGAATGTGAGGGAAATAGTAGTCAGCTAAGTAATACCATTATCATGGTAAGAGTGTGGATTGGGTGTATTTTGGTCCTAAGGTATTTGCTGGGGACTGTATAATGCTAATTTTCAGGTCACATTTTATGGTGCATGCCCTAATGGATAAATTGAAACATCTGCAACTCCCTCACACCAAGATTAAAGCTATACACTTGGGCCACTGTTACAGACACAGACATTTGACTCACCATCCACTGTACATCCAACAGAAGAGGTGAAATGGAGTCCTTAGTGATCTGCCTTCTTTCTCTGCTTACAATAAATTTGTCCCAGGGAATTAATGACAATGAGTGACTCCCAGGATTACACCATAACTCTTCTCTGCATGCTGTAGCTTTTGAGCACATATTCCCAATGCCCCTCCTTCAATTGTGCCAACTTCTGAAGTGGGGGATGTCTTAGTTCCTTAGATGTATCCCATGAGGCTAACAACTTTGTTAAGCTAATTTCATGGAACATTTCTGGGGTTATTACATTGGATAATCTGGACTAGATCTCTCACATAAGTAGCTATAGCTTTGTATGTTAACAGGAGACCTGGGTTACCAATTCTTTTTGATGCAAATGGGTATGTAACCATTCATTCCAATCCAGTTCCTTCAAAAGAAGGGGGAAAGGAAGGGCAGGCTTGCCATTTTAGTATCCATCAAAAATTCAAAGTGGAGACACAAATTCACCTCATTTTCAACTCATACAGCTAGCGCCAACAGGGGGTCCCGATTTAATGGTCATAAAGTTCTAGAATACTATGTTTAATTCAAGCTGTGTAGATGTTATAAGAAACCTACATTTGTCACTGTGGACATTCCTAGCCAAAAAAGACTCTGCATTTGAGCTAATCTGGGTTAAAGATCTCATTGTTCATTTAGGTCAGCTGCCATCTACACAAGTCTGCGAGATGATGGAATATATTGGTGAAAAGTAATCATATTTTATACATAATCCTTACGGAATTACACTTAATAACTTATTAGCAAAATGTAATTTTATTTTCCTCTCGATTGTTGCTCTGAAAATGCTGCTCAGACATTGCCACCAACTCAGATGAGCAAAGGCCGCTCAAGCACAATTGATTTTATACTTATGCCGATAATATATGCTCCAACGCTCATGAGATTACTAATCATTTTAGTTGTATTAGCAACCACAATCTTCTGACTGTAAATTTTGGATTGAATTCATGGAACATTTTATGCCAGGCCCATCCAGTAGAATTAGAGGTAAATTGAAGTGATGGGTCAGGGATCCGCTGGCAGGGTATTGATAAGATATATTATTAAAATACCTTCTAGAAACAATTTTCTCAAACTTTGTAAATATGTTTACCATCATGGTTCAATTATAACAGAAATAGGTCTGCCTTTGATAGTATTTCTAACATGATTAAGAACTTGCTAACTGTGCAGAACCATCCCATTAATTCTAACTGTCTAGGCTGGTATAAAAATCTGTGCACAGCAGAAAATCAGACTTTAAGGCTAACATTAGCTAGATCACCTGAGATCTGGTTGAAGTACGCAGAGTGAGATTTAATTATAAGTGGGCCCTTGAGTCTAGAAAATCTGAAATTCAAGGTGAGGTTTGGGCTGCTGTCCCAGAGGCTTGCCACTATAAGTGTAATACTGCCTTTTGGACAGTGGCAAATATCTCTATTGGAAGGATATATCAACCCTGCTGTTTGAACCAATATTCTGGCAAATAGTCAATCATTACTGTAATAGCTAAGCAGGGTACCTTCTTACAATCCTTAGAGGAGGGGAGGGAGGCTGCCTTCTTCCTCTTCCTGCCAGAGGCAGGAGAGCAGGAAAGCAGCGGGAAAACGAGTGACCCGGCTAGGAGTGGAAGCGGCGCCGGGACCCGGTAAAGTAAGTTGTTTTAAATATTTAAATTTCCCCCACGCAAATCCCCGTGTGACCCCCCTATCCGCGATTTGTGCAGGCCGTGACTGGGTAAAGCTCCTGTCCCCGATGCTGTCCCCTTGACATGTTTCAACATACTTCTTCTTGTGACACCACTTGTTACAAATGTCTTTAACTCTATTATGTATTCCTGTCCAGCTAGTGCATGGTCTTAGACGGTTATTGTACTGATATTTAAAAAGAGAAATAGAGATAATCCTATGTGCCATTGCCCAATAACACTCCTTAATTCCTTGGTGAAAATCATATGTAGTATAGTACCTGCCTGATTGGAATAATGGAAGGAGGACAATAACATTTTGGGCCAGATCTATGACCCAGTCACACAACGCAGAGCAGAACCCAAAGCTGCTGTGCTGCGTTTCATTGATGTGCCGCGTTATGAAACAGGGAGAGAGAAGAAAAGCACCATATCTATAGAGATGTGGCATTCTCCTCCCCTCTCCCTAGAGATGGTGCAGAGTCAGGCTGCCGAGAGCCATGCACATGCATTTGCACCATAGTGCAGAGGTGTCTATGTAAGTCTAGCATATGTTTTTTTACTTGAAGGCTACCCTTCCACCACAAACTACTATGCCTAGACGAACTGTAAAACATTTCTCGATTTGTATATGTGCTGTACTTGGAAATTAAAGGAGAAATAAAAGGATTTATCTTTTTAACACCGACTTTAAAGTGGCATTATGTTTTTTATGCAAAGCCCTCTCTACTGTTGTTAATAGATAGGTGTTTGTCTAAAAAAGCATGGGTGGTTGCATATGGGCACCCATGTGCCACCCATGCAACTCCCCACTGATGTCGAGTAACAAAAAGCAGCCATTGCACTGCTATGTATTACTTTTGGGTAACTTTCTAGAAATTAAATACAACAAAAAGATTTGTGTCTCTTTTGAGACGCAAATCGAGTGCAAAAGATTTGTCAATCTGGCCCTCTGTCAGAAGTCAAAAATGAACATAGGAAAGTAAGGGGCACTGTGCAACAGTCATTAAAACTTAATTTACTACTTGGTAAATACACTGTGGCTAAACAAGTCTTCCAACCTCTGGCCTTCATGAATTTGATCAGCACTTTTGATTGCGTTGCTCACTCTAAACTCTGGTCAATCAAGTTAAGCCTAAGTGTAAAGGAGGTTATAGTACATTTCCTGAGATAAATCCATCAGCTAGTCTAATGCATCAGCTAGGGTGAGGTTTGGTCACAATAGTGAATAGTCCAATTCATTCAAGACAGGAAGAGATGTGAGACAGAGGTGTGTGTTAGCCCCCTTCTTATTTAGTCTATAGATTACTGGTCAGAAATCCCATCTCCTCAAAAAGGTCTAGATATGCCTAAGGTAGGTGCTTGTGCCATCCCCACCCTACTTCATGCTTATGATGCGGTCTTCATGTCCAGATCCCCAAATGGTTTGCAAAACCTACTAGATGTCTTTGCTAGTTTTATTGAGGAGCGTGACCTAAAAAAAAAAGGGATAAAACATTTTCTATGATTCGTCGGGGGAATGGTGCCAAGTCACGTGCTCATTCAGTACCCACCACCAACTTTGAAAGGGTTAATGCCTTTTCTTACCGTGGGGTGCAGTTTAAATCGAAAGGGAAGTGGACTCGTTTGAAAGACATATGGAACCAACAATTTGCTAATAGACTCAGTCAAAAGCTTGTAAAGAAAATGTGCTTGCTCTATAAATCAATATGTGTGTTTCATGGAGAGCTACAGAGCAGAAAGTTTGGGCTATGCTGAATATGTGAATGTCCAAATAGAGGGAAATTATTTTTGAAGAGACTTTTGACGGTGCAAAAAGTTGCTCTAATTTCATAAGTCATCTAGAATTGGGTCTAAAGTACTTAAATGCTCTTATTAGGCTAGTCCCACTCTTATTGTTGTACTCCTTTTTGTTCTAAAGTGGAAACCGCATTCAATCTATTGGTGTTACAGGATTGTTTAACTTTTGATCATGCACGTCCTATCCCCTGACTAACCTACAGTGAACATGTATGTTCGAAACTAGGCAATTCTGGGCTTTTTTGTGACCTTGATTATGTGCAACATCTCAAAAAATTAAATTAAGATCCTTATTTCTATATTTCTTGTGAGATTCAGTGGAGGTTAGAAGATACTTAACCTACTAATAGTGCTCACTTTTTACTTCTACCTTCAGAGGGTATGCGGTTTTATTTGTCTGCAGTTACTAATTCAGTACACAGGCACTTGTTGACACGTTTTCGGCAGTACATTTTAATGTAGTGTTCCTAAATATGGGTGAATAGTCACATGACTTTCCTCTATGTCCTTTTAATAGGATTTTCACTCAAACTACTTTACATTATTTGTTATTTTGTACATTTTAATAAAAGTGTTAGAAATAGGGTCTCTAGTTGGCAGAGGTATGCACCCTGTCCAAGTAGGGATCAACACTCTAGTCAGGGTAAGCTAGATACACACTAAAAGATAACTTGTGCTCCCCGTCTGGTAGCTTGGCACAGAACAGTCAGGCTTATCTAAAAAGGCAGGACCTCATTTATGAAAAGGGTCACATTGCTGCGGTGAAACAGCAATGCAACACTTTTCACTGCGCCCTCCTTGCGACACCATGGATGCACCATATTTACTGTACGGCGCTCCATGTCGCAAGGAATGACAGATGCATCAGGAGTCCTGACATATTTGTTAGCGCAAAACTCACGCATTGCTGGCGTTGTATCATAAGCATGATGCAACTCCAGCAAACATTGCACTGTGTCACCCGTACGCCTGCTATGAGGCATGCGTAAGGTTTTGACACAGTGGTGTCCAATAGATTTCACTGCACTACTTCTACGATGCTTTCTTGCCGGGGAACGCCCACCCTGCATACATTAAACCTTGCGCAGGTATAATGTGGCACAGGGGTTTACAAATTGACGCATCTGCCTAGATTCTTTACGCCGCCGCTGCATCTCGAAAAGTGACGCAACAGTGGTGCAAAAGTATTGCAAGGGGCTCATAAATAAGCCACGCAATGCTTAAAGTTTTGTGGTTTTAGACAATGCTGACCCGATCTGATACTCTTGCAGCAACTGCAAGATATGTATATCTGCTTTCCACAATTTCATTTTTAAATTATACTCTAAGAGTTAGGAAAATAATACATTTTATGTAATTTTATATACCTGCAGTACCACTTATTATAGCATTATCAATAAACTTTAGTAAATATGCAAAGTTTGTTTTTATTGATTTGAGCAAATAAAGAAAGTAAAGTGAAGTGATTAACTGAAATTCCAGGGTTAGTGGAATCAACATTATGTGCCCTTTGAACCCAAGTGTGATCTCATAGGAAGCAACATCACTTTTAAAACTGATTCCACAAGCATCACAACAATCACCCTAAAATTAAACAGAAGTGAAGGCACACAGACTTTAATATAAAGGACGTGGCATCACAGAAGTGTATGAAACTTTAACAAAAACTTCTTTGAAATTTTGACTGTATGAAATTCATATGCTCCAAAATTCAAACAATTTCAACCTAAATCCTGCCAGATTGTTCCCGAACAATTCTAGAAGTTACAATGAATATGAACCTCAATATTAGCGTGGCAAAGATGATGACAAACAGTACTCTTTCTTAATAAATGTGTAAGCCAAGTGGGACAGTCAATCTTTTACAATTGGAAGTTACTCACAATAGGAGCTGGAGCTGAAATACTGCTGGAACAGTCATAATTAAATACATTTGAAATGAGAAGTAGTCAAATGTCGGCATCAAGGTGACAGGCCAGGAGTTCCACAGCTAAGTAGCGTGGTAAAAGAAAGATCACCCTCCGATACAGTGATGCTTGAATCTAGGAACCTAGAGAAATCTGGTTCCAGAAGAGTGGAGAGTGTTCAAATGTATATAAAGCAGATCTTTGAAGGCAAGTAAGCAGGACTGATTCCCTTTCTGAGAGCCCACTTTTGTCAGATAGGTACCTAGTAAAGCTGAGGGAGAAGAAATTTTACTGAAGTTGTTTGAGCGGGATTAAGAATAACTTGGGCCACCA
Organism: Triturus cristatus; assembly: GCF_964204655.1. NCBI lineage: Eukaryota > Metazoa > Chordata > Amphibia > Caudata > Salamandridae > Triturus > Triturus cristatus. Next base: position 465,027,001 of record NC_140594.1, read on the forward strand.
CATTCTGTACAATTTATAGCCTGTCAAGAAGATAGGCTGGCATGCCTAGATGTAAAGCATTGTCATAGCCCAGATGAAAAGATATAAGGGCCTGAACCACGGTTTTATGACTGAAGTAGCACAAAACACTTATGGGAGAAATTGGGATAGTGGCTGGGGGGTTTGGAAGCCCTACTCATGCAATAACCACAATCCATGTCAGAGTGAACCACAAACGTCATGAAATTACCTTGTGCTTCCCTCTGGCAGCTTGGCACAAAAGCAGTCAGGCTTAACTTTGAGTCAACGTGTAAAGTATTTATGCAGCACACAAACAGCAATAAAGTAAAAATACAACACAAGACAAATCCCAATCAAATTTAGACAAATAGAGTAAAGTTCAATAAATAAAATGATACCCGAATGACAAATATCCAAATTAGTAGAACATGAGAGATGCAGTTTTAAAATTGAAAGTAAATATAGCATGTAAAAGCACAAAGGCTCACTCAAGGTCATCTTCTCGTGCAAGACTGGGGGAAAGTCATAAGTTCAGTTTGACAGCGATGGAGGCTGGGGATCATACCAGGACCAGCTTAGTCCCACTGAAAAGTCACCTTCTGAAAGTCTGACATGAATAGCTTGGTTTGTGTTGGAGATGGCCGACAGGTACAGGGAAAGAATTGTGGATGGTCGTCGCTGCAGAGCGAAATGCCGGTTGAGCGTCACAGACAGTTGTTGCTGGAGTCTCTCATTGGCAGTCATCATGGGCGGTTGTTGCTGTAGTGCGAAGTGCAGATTTGGCATTGCTGGTCGTCACTGGCAGTCACTGTAGAGAGAAGAGCAGGTCTTCACCAGAGCTTCTCATTGGTGGTCGCCGCAGGCAGCAGAATCTTGGTGCACAGAGTCCCATTCACAAACTTCAGAATTTCACCTTTTCGACTTGGGAGGAGCTAAAACTCATACCAACCAATGGTCAAGAACCAGGGGGGTCCAAACTTTTGGGGACCAGGAACGCACTGCAGAAAAGGCCATAAGAGCTTACGCAGGTCCAGGCAGGTTTAGTTGCAGCAGGTCAGCTGGACAATTGCAGAGAGGTCTGCAGAGTTTGTTTTGTCTCCAGTAGCTCAAACAGGAGGTCAGCCAATTGACCTTTGGAGTCACTCAGGTTAGCCTGGGGTGAAGGAAAGCAGGTGGTTCAGTCTTCCTTCTCAGACAGCAGGGCAGTCCTTCTTTTGTAATGTCTGTAGTTCCAAGACTGTTCTGAAGAGTGGCTCAGGAGGTCCGATATTTCTGATACAATCAAGGGAGAGAGAGATGAAAAACTGTGGACTAGTTCACTTACCCTAGTACTATAGGTAATTATCAATGAGAACCAGCTATTGGATAGAAGCTAAATATCCATGTCTGGGAGAAAAACACTTTGTTTTTTATGAAGACCCTCACCCACTGACCTAGTTGGCGGCATGCTTCATCATCGGGTCCCACCCAAGGTGCCGAGTGCACCTCCCGTGTGCTTCGACGCCTGACTACAGCGGAGCGGGCTTTGTAAAGTGAGAGTGCAGTGAAGTGAATGAGGGTACTGGCTAAAACATGTAGACCTTGCAGGATATTAGAGACATAACTCAATCTCCACATATATCCACCCTTTTGTTTTAATACTGCCAGGGGCCCACCATTAAATTTCTCTAACTTTTCGGGACCTATTGGACAGTTTTTAACCTACACTAATTCACTTCACTGCACTCTCACTTTACAAAACCCGTTCCGCGGTAGTCAGGCGTCGAAGCACATCCAAGGTGGGACTTGGGTGGGACTTGGGTGGGACCCGATGATGAAGCATGCCACCAACTATGTCTGTGGGTGAGGGTCCGATATGTATACCTTCTACCAGCCTTTGTGTGTGGGGGCACACCCGGTCCTACCCTCACATCTCGATCTGGAAAGTTTTTCCATTCCCCTGTCAAGGATCCAAGAAAACTGTGGTGACAAAAGACAGGGCAGTTCTGGTGTCAGATTACTTTGTGTGTGCAGGAGGCAACAGCCTCTGAAATGTAGGTGAGGCTGGGCAGCCCCTCTCTGTCATTCTGTTCACGCCAATGCCTCCTTTTTGTTACTGTCTGGAAGCAATACATATTTCCAACAGCAGAGTCATTCACAGTCATGTGACCCAGAACACTGGCAGAATGCACAAATGGGTGGGACAACAAAAAGTCAACTTTCTAAAAGTGTCATTTTCAGAATTGTGGCTTAAAATCAAACTTCCTTATTAAAGAGGATAATAAATTACAATTTGTTTGAGTGTAAACTGTAGATTTCTATCTGCCCCCAATCCAAAGTTATCACTTATTAAATGCAGCAAGTTCAGTGTTAGTCAATAGGAGCAATACGCCTTACAACAATGAAAAACGACTTTAAGAATTTTTCACTGACAGGACATAAAATGTTAGTGCATATGTCCAACTTTTTAAATAAAATGCGCCATGCCCTATGAGCTTTTAAGGCCTACTTTAGAGGTGACATATGTATTGAAAAAAAAGTTTACGTCTGGCAAAAGATTAATTTTGCTAGGTCGAAATGGTAGTTTAAAACTGCATTACAGGCTGCAGTGGCAAGCCTGAGATGTTTTAAAAGGTTACTTTAGAGGGTGGCACAATAAGTCCTGCAGGCCTACAAGTTGCATTTAATTTACAGGTTCTAGGTATATGTAGTACCAATTAGTTCTAAGGCAATTTTACCATGTTTGAAGGAGACAGCACATGCACTTTAGCACTGGTTAGCGTTAGTAAATTGCACAGAGTCCTAATGCCAGCATAAACGAATTCAGAAAACAGGGGGGTGAAGCAAAATGTTTGGAGAATACCACACCAAGGAAATCAGGTCTAACAACAGTTGGCATACAGGTAGGGAACAGCTCTGTCTTTACCTAGATTGTTAGAGATGGCAATGCAAGTCTGGGCATCATTCCTCTATGTCATGCAAGAGAATTCGAAAGATCCAGTCAAAGCTGCCAGTTGTACATGTATACATGAAATAAAGTAGGACTCAAACAAGATTCCTGAAGCACCCCACAGGGAAACCTAAAGTAATCTGATGAAAAAGGGGTTAAAAAGACAGATCTTTCTGAAAGAAAGGCTTTATCTCAATTCAAAGCCAAACCAGAGACCCCAATGCTCACTAACCTATCTATGAGCTCACGATGGACAACCATTTCAAAAGCTGCAGAGGTCCGATGGGATCAAGGCAGCCAAGACTCCCTTATACAAGATGGTTTTCATATCTTCAGCTACAGCAAGAAGGGCAGTCTCAGTGCAATAGGATGGTGTAAAACCAGAATGGGCTTAATCCAATAACTGGTTCTTTTCCAAGTACGATGTTAGCTGGGATTTGAAAAAGCTGTCTATTAGCTTGGTTTGGAACAGGAGGAAAGAAATGGGTCTATATTAGAGCCAAAATGGTAGTGTCTAAGAATGTTTTGCATTTAGGCAGCAGTGTGGCAGTGGTAAGAGATTTGATGAAGACTTTCACCAGTTTAAGTGCTACTAGATTCTTGGCAAGAGCCTGGATCTGAGGGGGGCAGTGATTGAATGGCAAACCCAATTTGATGGTAATCACAAGTGATTTAAGTATCTCTATAGAAAAAGAAGAGAATTTCGGCAGGCAACATACAAGTCTCACTTAGGTTGCTTATCTTATTGGGTGAAACATAGACACAGGACACATAGTAGGCTATTGCTTGCACTTGCAAATAAATGTGAGGCATCAAAATATGAATATGAATCTTTTCTTCATAGCTATCAAGTGGCCCCAGGTCACATATGACACCTTCCACCAGTACTGACATTTTTCACATCATAACTTTGGAGCCTGGAATTTGTAGGTTTTTACCAGAATAAATCTGGTTTCAACAATCTCAGTATGCTGTGTGCTCTTTCCTGGGTAGCCAGGACTGGCACAAGGAGCTGCGCATAGAACAGGCCTCTAGGTAGTTGTGCTTTAATAATTTAACACTTGTTGTTAACCAAGAGACTGGGTTCATTAGGTCTTTTTACCAGATTCATATCACCGCGATACAAAGTGTGTTTCTTTTCTGTCTAAGGTTCTGAAGTCAAAGAAACCAGAGTCGGTGCTATAGCATCCTGTCCATAAGCGACGAGGTAAGAGTAAGGGAGCTGCCTTGTGACTACTTCAGCACAGATGCCTTCAGATGCCAGATTGCAGCTGGTTCCTGCTTGAACAGCCCTGCTGTGGCCCAATTATACTTTTTATGCCTGAGTGTACACTCTGGTATAAAAGAGTGGGGAAGAGATACAGGTAAACACATTCTATTATATGCCCCCAACACGAGTTAATTCCTAAAAAAAAACATGAATTAGTTGATGGGGTAATTGAGAACAAAGAGGCCCATCTCTGCTTTCAAACAGAGAACAGTCTTGGCTGCTCAATAACTATTAGCAGGTTGTTACAATATTTACAGAGTGAAAACTCAGGTTCTGTGTGGTTTGTGACAGTTTAAGGCTGAAGTGTAACACCTGCAACACCCCATGGACATCTCCGACACAGTCACCAGGGGCATAATTACTAAGTGACCTCACGTTATGTCCGAGTCTTTCAGACAGCCCTTGCAATCAGCACCTTGCAGATGAACACATATCCAGGGCTCGCAGTAGTTGTTACATGAACAGGCATTGTTTCTCTTAACACAGCTGAGCCTAACGTACCAGATGACTCCATTTCACCAAAGACACCAGACTCCATATTGAGCTTTTCTTTTGTAAATCGTTGTTTTGATGTGATTTAGGTCAATTGGATTAATTGAATTAAACTTGCATGCATGGGCTGTTGAATAGACTCCATCCTTGATGACGTGGAGTCAGCTGGTATTGTCCTCACAAAATGCTGTAGATGTTCGCTACACTTATTTTTGTATTTTTATTTATCTTTTGAGCCAGGTCGCTACGCTTGATGCACTGAAAACTTGGGATCTACCTGCACAGGCTTGTGGGTATTATGTTCTAATACACTGCTGCGGGTGGTCCAAACACAACGCCAGCAAAATGCCACCCAAAGGTCAGTACACGCAGACCGTGAGCCAAACTCTAGTTCACACACACACAAACTCTCCCTGGTTTCTAGGTGTTTTCTGGGCAGATGAGACTAAAAATATCACTGAAACTGCCAAAATGTGTGCCTTAATAAAAAGGGGGAAACCCTTGCCTATGGGGCTTCTCTTTAACATGCCCATAAACATATCCCTGGTGCCTAGTGGCCTTTCTGCTCCCCTGGGGGGGGGCAAATAAGGGGCTTTTGCCCTGATCTGCCTTCCGGAGGGGGCAGAAAGACTATTTTGAGGGTGGGGGCATTAGCATTACCAATCTGGGCAGCACCCACCCCTACTTTAAAATAAAACATAATCCCTGGTGCCCAGTAGGCTTTCTGGGGGAAGATCAGGGGATATTGCCCCATCTGCCTTCAGGGGGCAGAAAGATTGTGGAATTTTGGGGGGATGGGACTATTGGCATGCCCATTTTGGGCAGCCCCATCCCTATAGACAATAAAATAATCCCCAGTACCTGGTGTGTTTTCTGCCCCCTAGGTGGGACAGATCGTGGGCTATTGACCCCATCTGCCACCGAGGGGGGGCAGAATGACGTTTCCTAAATATATTTGGGTGGGGGCATGGTCGTGCCGTTTGTTGCCAACCCCCACCCCACTTTTATTTAAAAAATATCCCTGGTGTCTAGTGGGCTTTCTGCCCCCGAGGGGCAGATGTGGGGTAATACCCCTCATTTGCCCCCCCAGGGGGAAGCAGAAAGTCTATGAAGGTTGTTTGAGGGGGTTAGGGCATTGGCATGCCCATTTAGGGCAGTCCCCACCAATAAATACTATACAAAAGTAATCCCTGGTATCTAGTGTGCTCCTGCCCCCTGGGGGGAGAAAGACTGTTCCCAAATATATATTTGGGTGGGGGTAAAGTCTTGCCCTTTGTGGGCAGTTCCGACCCCTCTTTTAAAAAAAATAAATGGGAAATCCCTGGTTCTAGTGGGATTTCTGTCCCCTGTGATGCAGATCGGGGGTAATACCCCTCATTTGCCCCCTAGGGGGAGCAGAGAGTCTGTGGAGGATGTTTGGGTGGTGGTGGCATTGGCATGCCCAATTAGGGCAGCCCCCACCCCTAAATACCATTTTGTTTAAATAATCCCTGGTATCTAGTGTGTTTTCTGCCTCCCAGGGGGGCAGGGGGGGCAGAAAGACTGAATTTGCCCAACATTTATTTGGGGGGAGCAAAGGCCCTTGTCCAAGGGGCTGCTCTCCCATCCCTGTTATCTAGTGGTGGATCGCTGCTTGGGGATCGCCCTCCTGAGGCGATCCCCAAGCAGCGTTCCAGTACGGAGGGGTACCACTGGAAAGGGGTGATTCTCCCCTTCTCAATTATACCTCTCCCATCTGCCTCACTGCTCAGGGGGCTGCGATAGCCCACTGAGCACCGGAGCAGTGAAACTGAAATGAGCCCATCGACTCATTTCAGTTTCAGTTTCACTGAAATGGCGTCAGCGTGACGTGCACACTGATCGTCATTTCAGTGAAAAAATTGAGCAGCCTCAGAAGCTGGGGAAGCTCTTCCCCAGCTCCCGAGGCTCTTTGGGGGGAAAGGAAATCCCTCTGGTGCTCATACCAGAGAGATTTCCTGTGCCACATCGTCGGACGTGCGAGAGCCGTCCGACGCACATGAGCACTTTTGCGTCGGACGGCTCTGGTGCATCCGATGCACCCAAGGGGTTAATAATAGATCATCTATACCCAATAGAGCGATATTTCTGTAAACAATATATGAGCTACAATATTTATGTCAGAAACTTGACATACAACCCTATTTTCTGCAGGCATTCACACATAGTGCTGCAGACATACCTCCCCTCAAGTACCCCTTGTTGTTCCTGCACTGTGACCTCACTTTGCCCCAGCAATATGCCTCAATCCTGATCTAATGCACAGCGTGCAGCTATTCCAGTACTATGAGCCTTACATTGCTCTGCTAATGCACCTCAATCATAACCTGAAGTGCACTCTGCGAAAAAGCAATCCCAGTACAGTATTTGCAATATTACAAGCTCACTACAAGCATGGCATTAGTGTCCAATCCCTTTCCAGTGATTCGTTATTGCTCATGCAACTCAGCAATGCTCTCCAATCTTGAACTCTCATCCATTGGTATTCCAGCACTGGGACTGACAAGCATTTCACAATGCACCCAAGCACTTACCAACAACCAATAAATCACTCATTAAATCAGTAATTTGCGCAGTGCCATAAGCCCCTAGAGGGGCATATCAAAGTGCTTGAAGCATCACTCTCAGTTTCCATCCTTTGCAAACTGTATGCACCCATGAAAAATAGGTGAAAGGACTGGTATTCAATTCTTGTGTTTTTTGCTGAATATGTGCATAGAATTAGCTCAGACCAGGAATAAAAATTAAGTTTATGACATATAAATGTATGCAGTAATGTGTTTTATAAACTCTACTCAGTGCTGGTTCTTATTAGGTGCATTTTCTGCATCACATCAAGGGGTGAGAATATCAAGCAATCCAGCTAACATGTTGATAGCATTCCATTTCATTGTATATACTTTGCTTTTCGATCAGGCCTGAGGCACTTTGTGCAGAACTGATATAAAAAAAACTGACATAGCATCTGTGACCCTAACTCTGCCAGCACTGAAACGCTGTGAATTGACGTTCTTGTCATCTGTATCACTGCTGCTTGCCTCACTGAATAACTGGTCTGGTGATCCCACCAGTGACCCTCATCATAGATTGAAGCAATGTGGCTTAACCTGTTATGCTTGAAGAAAGTTGGCAGGCACAAAGGTGCTCACGAGACTCCTCTAGGCAGTGCCTAGAGTAGTCCCAGTGATTGTAATCACTACCTTTTTCTCATCATGCCCCAGGAACCAGTATCATTAGACTGTAAGCGTGAACAGATGTCTTGAGCCTGCACACAAGTCTGTTTTATCCCCCAAAAAGCTGCCCAAGTCCACTCCTGTGGGATTTCCATATGCTGGGGAACAGGAGTGTGTGGGGACTGAGTGGAAGTAGAGACCTGCTTGTAGGCCAGACAGGCTGCAAGAGTGTTTCCCTCTCCATCATATGTGCTCCTTTTCTTCTACCTTTCTATTTTTTAATCCTTGTCACTTTCGAAATTTATCGAGATGGCACAGTTTTAATTGCATAAAGTTGTTAGATGCTCACCCAGACCTTTCAAGCTTCCCAGTTGCCTGCGTGAGCTGCTCAGCCATTCCAGGCTTTTACCTGTGAATGCAGAGATTATTAATCCTTTTGAGACCACATATAATATCAGGACTAAAAATATCAGATTAAAATTGGATGAGCTACTCATGAACAAGCATTCTAAGCTACTTAGTTCTAGGCCTGGGCAGTAAATTCCATTCCGCTCGCGGAATTTGCAGAATTTCGGTAATTTCGCGTTCCAGAGAGAACGCGGTATTGCCTAAAATTCTCCTTTCCGCTGAATTGTTTGTTCGCGTGATATTTCCCCCCGAGCACGCACACAGCGATCGCGAACAGGAAAAAAGCATCACGAACAGGCAATTCCAAGTGTTCGCGGAATTTCTGCGTGTTCACAGAGATTTTTTACCGTTTCGTGGAGCTTTGCGTAGCGCGACTACTCAAATTCTGCCCACCCCTACTTTTTTCTAGTGACAAAGTGTACCTATAAAGCAATAACACATCACGTATAAGCACACATAAAAACAAAAGTGTTACAAATAAACTGGAGCAACATAAAATCACTGGTGCTTAAGGAAATAATTAAAATCATACCACTAACCATGGATGCCTGCAAGCCTTTGACAGATCAGTGTGCTGCAAAAATGTTTTTCTGGAACTTTTGCGGAGCAGCTCACATGCTCTCCAGAATGGCTTGTTTCAGCCAGGATATATTACTAATGACACAAGTCCTTGTAATCTCTTCTTTAATGGAATTAATCAATCAGTCAGGGATTTCTAGTGTGCAGCACATCACCAGTGAAGGTCTCAAAGTGCTGGATTGGTATCTGCCTTGCGGTGATATGTTCATTTGAAATGCCAGGTCTTGAGTTCTTTCTTGAATTTTTGGAGTGATGAGGCTGTTCTGAGGTGCAATGGAAGGTCGTTCCAAGCTTTGGCCAGCAGATGTGTGAAGGAGCAAGGCGGATCATAGGTGTCTGGTCAGTTGGTGGTAGGACAGGCATTTTTTGATGTATGCTGGTCCTTCGTTGTGCAGGACTTTGTATGCATGTGTCAACATCTTGAACTGGCATCTCTTCTGAATCAGGAGCCAGAGTAGCTTTTTGAGGAGTGGTGTGATGTGGGTTCGTCTGGGGAAGTCAAGTATGAGTCTTGCCACCATCTTTTGTGTTGTCTGTAGTCTCTTCAGGAGGCATGTGGTGATTCCTAAGGAGAGTGTATTCCCCTAGTCCAGCCTGCTGGTTATGAGTGCCTGTGTGATGCTCCTTCTGTGACTGGGAGCCACCTGAAGATCTTGTGGAGTATGCATAGGGTATGGAAGCAAGCGGGTGTTACTGCATGTACCTGTTTCTTCACAGATAACTTGGTGTCCAAGATGATGCTGAGGTTGCTGGTCTGGTCTGTTGGGTTGGGAGATGAACGAAGCTCAGCAGGCCATCATGCGTCATTCCATGATGAAGTGTTGTTCCCAAAGATGAGAACTTCCTTCTTGCCCGTGTTGAACTTGAGACAGTTGTCCTTCATTCAGTCAGAGACGTTCATCATGCAATTGTGGAAGTTGGCTCTAGGTGGAGGGTTCTTCAGACATTGTCATAAGCGTCCATGCAATCAGACTGTGTTGGCTAAAGGGGTCATATAAGAGTTGAAAATGTGGGGCTGAGGGATGATCCATTGGGGATGCTGCAGATAATCTTCCTGGGTTCGGAGGTGAACGGTGGAAGACGGACCCTCTGGGTTCTTACGGTGAGGTATGAGGCGAGGCATCTGAGGGTGTCTCCCTGAATTCTGATGTGGTGGAGTCTGTTGATCAAGATGTGATGTTAGATGGTATCCAAGGCAGCTGACAATTCCAGAAGGATGAATGCTGCTGTTTTGCCTCACTCCAGGAGGGTCCTGATGTCGTCGGTGGCTGCAATCATGGGCTGTCTTGGTACTGTGGTTGGCTCAAAATCTGGTTTGAGTGGGGTCCCGGAGGTTGTTGTGTTCCAGGTGTTCAGTGAGTTGCTAGTTTATTGCCTTCTCGAAAACCTTTGCTGGACAGAGTATCAGGGAGATGTTTGGATCTGCTAAGTCAGCAAATGGTTTCTTCAGGAGGAGTGTCACCTCAGTGTGTTTCCAGTCCTCTGGGAAGGAGACCGTGGTGATAGAGGTGTTCAGGACTTTCTTGAGCTCATTGCCAATCATCTTGCTTCTGAGGCTGAAGACGTGGTTGGGACAGGGGACCGTGAGTGCTCCCAAGTGCATGGCGTTCATGATGGAGATAGTGGCTTGAGTAAAGAGAGGGTCTCAATAGGTGAGCAGGAGTTCAGGGTTCGTGTTCGTGTGTGTGAGCAGCCTGATGCTGTCAACAGTGGGGGGTTGGGGAATGGAGGTTTTTATTGATGACAGAGATATTGTCATCAAAGAAGTCTGCCAGTGTGTCACATAGTTCTTGGGGGGTGTTATGTCATTCTCTGTGGCTGTGGTGTTGGAGAACTCCTTCACAAAGGCAAAGAGCTCCTTGCTGTGGTTTGTACTAGCTCCTATGCTGTATGCTAAGGTTCGTTTCTTTGTTTCTTTCAGGAAGTGGTGGTACTGGTTGAATGCCGTCTTGAAGGTGGTGTGGTTTCCAGCCCCTTTGCTGGTGCGCCACTTCCTTTCTAGTTGTTGGCAGTGATGTTTGATGGGTTTGAGCTCCGCAGTGAACCAGCTGGTTCTTCTGGCCGGTCTTTTGGATTTTTCTGGCCTGTCAGGGGAGATAATGTTGGTGCATTCTGTGATCCAATGCGAGAAGTTCTTGGCAGCCTGATCCAGGTTAGATGTTATGTCCAGGAGGAGGGAGTTGAGAGTTTGTTTCAAAGGTCTTCTGATATCTTTTTCCAGTTTCTGCGTCTGGAGCTGGGTGGCATGGTGCTGGTGTTGATTAGTTCTGAGATGATGATGAGGACGCTGTAGTGGTTGGCCCAGGGGAGCTGTAAGATGTGGTTGTACTTGACTCTGTTGCTGGACTTAAAAACATGGTAGAGCGTGTGTCCTGCGATGTGGGAAGGGTCAATGACAAGTTGCTTGAGGCCAATATTGCTCATGCTTTCCAGGAGGTCACTTGTTTTGGTGTCGTTGGGGTCATCCAGGTGGAAGTTGAGATCTCCTAGGAAGATGTAGTGCTTGGAGTTGATGGCAATTGGGTTGATGAAGTTGGTATGGTGTTGCAGAAGCTGGGGCGTGGTCATGGTCGTCTGTAGGCGAGGGTGCCTCTGATGGTGTTCTTTCCGCATCCGTGGAGTTGGAATTTGAGATGCTCCATTATCGGAATCAAATCATCTGGGGAGGTCATGCAGTGGATGGTGTATCTGTAGATGATGGCAATTTCACCTCTTTTTTAGTTGGTTCTGTCCCTGTGTGTTATCTTGTAGCCCTCAGTCGTGGCGATAGTGATGTCCGGTGCGGAGGTGGGTTCAGCCAGGTCTCTGTGAGGAAGATGATGTCCGGGATGAGGGAAGAGATTGTGTCCCAGATGTCTGTGGAGTGTTTGCAGAGCGATCGTGCATTGAGTAGAATGCAGTTGAGGTGTGCTGTGGCAGTCTCAGTCAGCGTGGTGGGTGCAGTCGTGTTCGTGGAATCTCTGGGGTTGTTGGTTGCTTTGGTGTTGCACGTGAAACAACAGTGCTGGAAGAAGAAAGGTCCTCTGGTGGTGTGTGGTGATGCGCAGCTGCAGTTGTTGGTGTGCCCGGGATCCATGGCTTGGAGATCTACAGCGGTTTATCTGAGTGGGGTGGAGGAAACAGGGTTCCTGGCACTGGGCATTGCCCAGGCGCCTTCGGGCTTGCCTTTGATGCACCTTTGGTGTGCCAACGGCGCTTCCACGTTGCGGCCTCCTTATGTAATCCTGGGTGGTGCGAGGGGAAAGCAGGAGGTGGGAAGGCATGGGAAATCGGGGGAAGTGGCAAAATGTCACAGTCCAACCTAAGCAGCAGGAGAAATACAGAGTACTAAACAACAGCAACACAATTTAAGTGAAAAGAAAACAGTTTAAATTAAATAAAACACAGTTTAAATGAAAAGCAGTATGTTGCTAGGAATGGGGGGCTCAGGCAGTCAGATGCCAGCTAGTGAACAGCAGCAGTGGGGGGAGCAGCAACGTCGACTAGGAGATTGTGGAGTATTGGTGTCACTGGTGTCATCGAGGTGGAAGTTGAGATCCCTTAGGAAGATGCACTCCTCAGAGTAAATGGTGATTGGGTCGATGAGGTTCGGGATTGCGTTGCACAAGCTGGGGCGTGGTCCCCCAAGTACTTTTGCAGGTCCTGCTGGTCAAGCATACTCATTCTTGCTACAGACTAGCCTTGCATCTGGGAGATCTTGAAGGATGTGTGGCTAGACCTTACCTGAGCTTAGCGAAAAAATTTAACCAGTAGCAAGTTTCATCTGTACTGTATCTCCAGTTAGAGCAGCCTGGAGTACCTTTTATTGACATGAAAATATCCAATTTCCTCTGTTCCTAGTGATTCCTTTGCAAACACTGAGGCTAGGGTTCACAAGGGAAGTGCAAGGATAGCAAGGTATATGCTAAGAGTCTCAAATGTGACCTCTAGTGACTCCTAAATAATATCAATAAATATAATTGCAAAGTGCAAATAATGCAAACCGCTCAACCCTGCTTTCCTGTTCGTAACTTTAAATCATAGTACTTTATCTTAGTTCAGGACGTATATTCAAGACGTTACTTCAAAAAGACTTGCTTGACTAGTGGCTCAAAGCATTTTCTGCTATCTTAAGCTAGTTTTCCCTTGTCAGCATATAGCATTGGAATTTTAAGTTTCACTTTTCCAATATTAGTATGAGCATACAGAATGCAATTTGTTTTTGCTAAAATGCTAGGGCAAAACAAAGGTTTCACACATAAATTGGGCCAAGGAAAGCATTCATTTTGGTCCATTTATGTCCCTAAGACTGGCCTGGGTACGTTTTTGCCAGCAGCAACAAACAAGAACTGGTGTGTGTCTTTAGCATGATTGTAATTGTTGGTGTGTTTTACCGTAATTATCATCATCAACATTTTTTTGCATTTTGATAATTTTACACAGCAATTATAATTCCTTACAATATTTTTTACTGATGATGGTGAGTCTGAGAATTGTGATTCTCGAATGCTTTATTTACTGTATTTTCATTACCTTGTAATATAATCAGGCAATTACGAATATTTCGGATTTTTAAGAACTTATTGTGTGGTAGTGTTCTATTTCAATATTTGTTTTTAGTGTTCTTGGTAATCTTTTTAAGTAACTATATAATAGAATGTATTATATAAACATTGTTTTTCTCTAACGCTCCTTAAAATATTTGCTACTTCATGAACTTTATCATAGTCCATCATTCTTTGACAACATTTATAATCATATCTAAACCTTCAATCTTCATTTTAAAACAATCTTTTAGAAACTAGTTTGCCCATTTTTTAAATTACCTGTAGATGTAATGCAATTGCATAGTGACACATGGGTTAGAGTAATACTGGGTGAAAGGAAAGAATATACCTGTAAAACGCCTTTTGAAAATGGCCTTATACAGAGCTGCGGTTTAGCTCCCTATTAGTTTCATAATATTTAGACTACTTTTGAAAAAAAGCTTGATATTCAGTGCAATCCTCCTGTTATGTGAGGCTGTTTACTTCTATTAATGCAATATGGGGATGATATTGTCCTAAATTGTATTCCCGTAGGATTTCAGTGACAACTATTCACAACACATCTCTTCATGACTAGCCATAAATTAGTATTTGATTATAACAAAAATAATTATTATTTTTAGAAAAGTCTAGAAATAAAATTTGCAAAAATTGGAAAATAGATGGTCTAAATATTGAGAATGTAAAATACATAGGACCAAGCAGTGGTAGAGTGCTTGTGCTCTTTTTTTCATACATGAACTGGCTCAAATTGGCATACACCTAATTGGCACATTTAATTTACTTACAAATCTCTAGTATATGGTACTTCCTTTACCCAGTGCGGTATAATAAATGCTACCAGTGAACAGAAGCCATCATTGTGCAATCCACTATAGTAACCCTGTAAAGCACACCCAATGGGAGGGGAGGAATTGAGCAGAACTGGTTTAAGGGACGGACCAAGGAGTGCCCTTCTCCCACATGATGGCACTGGACATAACAGTGGATCCCACAGACCTCTCCTCAGAACACTTTAGGACTTCTGCCCTACTGTCCAACAAACCTGAAGAAAGATTGGACCTGCTTTCCTTTACTCCAGAAGTGACTTTCAGGGTCAGTTGGTCAACCTGCAAGAAATTGGGATGTCTAGACAGGATTGGGAAAAGGGACTTGTTCACAATCTATTACTCCCAGGGAGGAGACATACTCAGTTAACACCCCCTCTTCTAAAAGTAGCTGTCACATACTGGAAGAGAGCTCTCAGGTATACAGGGGAATAGGCCCCATACGCCACTAATATACCGTTGATGGGCGTATCTACGCCGACAAGAGTGGTTTCAACTAGATGTCTGAGTAAATGGACAGCTGAGGGAGTTGACTCAGTGGGGATGCTGTTCGCAGACTGCATGCTCATGGACCATGGTAACTTTGTGAGAGAACATGGAGTGCCCCAAACACTATATATTCTCCATGCCATTATTATCAGATTTGTAAAACGTTCTTGGTCACCTGAAAGCACTGAGCCTAAGCAACATGAACTAACGCACATGTTATATTTGATGGGAAATGGGAGACACCTCACCAGATGGATATATAGAAGTGTTCCCACTTATTTGGCTAGGCCACTGTCAGACCTGCAAGATAAATGGGCCAGAGACATCGGGCGTGAATGATTGGATAAGGAGTGACAAATAAGAACAACAAGAGAGCGAGGAAAAGAAGAACTTGTCCTCTTCCCCAAAACAATATGGTCAAACAAAGTGGACAAGTTTCATGACTTGAAGCAAACTTTTTTCGCTGTCATTGTGGGAAACAAATTAGAAAGGAGAGAGAGCACAACTGCTGTGTAGGAAACCCCTCACCCACCTACCTAGTAGGTGGCATGCTTCATCATCGGGGCCCAACTGGATTGTCTAGCACAATCCAGTTGTGCTACAACGCCTGAGATACAGCGGAGCAGGGTTATGAGCAGTGAGTGAAGTGCTATGTGAAGTGATATAAGAGTTAAAAAAGTCTCAGGGAAATGCCCTTTTGAAAAAACTTTAATTTTAAGGGTCCCAGGACTAGTGTAAAAAGAGAGAAGGGGATATCGTTAGGAATGTTATTTTCCTTATATCCCTAGAAACTAAGGTCAACTAGTTTCAGCCTTCGATATAGTTCTAGAGGCTTTCGTCAGGACCAATCGAAATTGTAGTTAAAAATAATTTTGGTGAATGGCCGTAAAAAATATATATAGGCCAAGTGTAATTATCAGCACACACCCTAAAGTGTGCTGTGAGTGTAGTGATGAAATACTCACAGTAACTTCGTTCGAGGTTACCTGTAAATGAAGAGTTAATTTAGAGCTGGGGAGCAGTTGTAAATCATGCATATATACTAAATGCATGCTCCTTTCGATTAGAAGGCTAGTGATATCGGACTAGACTACTAAGGTGAGGGTGTACAGACACTATAGAGGCTTGCGTGGCTACAATGTGCCCCACGGGATCCGTAGGTGAGTGATTATTGTAGTATCGGGGCACATGGTGCGCATAATCGTAATTCATTTTTGCGTGTCTATAGTGCGATCATACCCATGTTGTGTATGTGGAGTTGTGACTGTGCAAGTATAGAGGACACTGATAGCTGATGTGCTAGAGTAGTCATGTGCACGTGCAGTTTTAAAATGAGCTGATTATATGGTGGTAAATATCAACAATATGTCCGCTGTGTGTGCCGTTCAGCAGACAGTCCTTCGTGCTTAAAATTGAAAGACAAACAACGTGACAGACAACACAAAACATAAAAATACAGTCTCACATGAGTAGAGAGGTAGTGAATCCTCTGGAGTTAGAACGCCGTATGAATCTCCGCTTGCCTTAAGTGGAGAATGAAGGGCAAGGAGAGTGTGAGAGCGCCTTTAATTAGGGGCAAAAGGTTAAAGCAGCAAGGTATTCAGGGTCTAGACTGGTCCATGGTGGACCGCTAATTACTCACAGTTTGAAGGGAGAACAGGTCCGTAGTACCTAGGACGGCGCTCGGTTCCGCTTGTTCAGCGCCGATGCACGCGTGGGGCGTGGTTATGAAGGGTGAAAAACAGGAAGTAGCGTACTGACGCTGGGGAGACTAGAACGTCTACAAAGTACATGGAAATAGAAGACAAACTCGGTGTCCCGTATACGGAGCACCGAGTGAGTGAAATTGACATTTTAAATTGTAAAAATGTCTGCGGGGACCTAAAGTATGAAGAGCTCCAACTAAGGAAATTAAAGAGGAATTTTAAACGGCCAACTATGCCTTAGTGATAGGCATACAAAGTACATGGAAATAGAAGACAAACTCGGTGTCCCGTGTACGGAGCACCGAGTGAGTGAAATTGACATATTAAATTGTAAAAATGTCTGCGGGGACCTAAAGTATGAAGAGCTCCAACTATGGAAAATAAAGAGGAATTCTAAACGGCCAGCTATGCCTTAGTGATAGGATGGAGGGTAAAGGACTACCACTTTAGGACTAGGTGAAGAAGAGTAGAGGCACTTAGTATGCCTGTGCCTGACAGGGGGTTACAGGCTGCCACTTGGAGATGAATGGTAATGTTAAAAGTGGCGGTGATGGCGACAAATCACAAAAAGGGGGCGTTTTGCATAGGACGGATTTATTGAAGATTAGAGAGCGATCAATGTCGATGTATGCTGTTCCAGGGGACATTATCGTTAAGTCCTGAGATGTGGGTTGAAAGTCTATAGACCCAGCGTTGTTCTTTTTCGAAGAGACGTTCTTGGATATCAGTTGGGCTAGGGTCTAGTTGTTCAATGACTACCCATGACATGTCATTGGTGGTGTGTCCCTTGGCAAGGTAGTGTTCAGTGAGTTTGGTGGTGCTGCGTTTGCAGCGGATGTTGCTGCGATGCTCGCAGATTCTGGTTTTGACCTTTCTGGTGGTCATCCCAACATAGCGCAAGTTACATGGGCATGTGATGAGGTAGATGACGTTAGCCGAATTACAGTTGGTATGTTTCTTGATTGTCCAGACTTTGTCATGTTCAAGATTGAGTGTTTTAGTGGTTTCAGTAAGATGACAAATACTACAGTTGCCACATGGATAGTGGCCTGTAACTTCTGGGAGTCCCCATGCATTCAGAACTGTACTGGGCATGTTCAGTGTCTTTTTTGGCCTGGTTGGTACTAGGCTGTCTCTGAGGTTATGCGACCTCTTGTATGAAAATAGAGGTTTTTCCCATTGTAGTTTGCCTGAGGTAACAATTTTCCAATTGTTTTGAATCAATTTAGCAACTTGGTTAGAAATGGTGTTGAAGGTGGTTACGCACGTGAGTGGTAAGATCGTTGATTGATTCAGCTTGGGTTCCAAAAGACCTTCACGGTTTTGGTTGCGGGCTCTTTTTTGTGCTTTGTGGATAACTTTATTTGGGTATCCACGGTTTTGAAGCTTTTTAGTTAGTTCTTCTGATTGGTATTTAAAATCTTTTAGATCACTACAGTTACGGCGCAATCTGAGATATTGGCCGAACGGTAGATTGTCCCTTAGAGGCCTAGGGTGGAAACTTTGGAAATGTAGAAGAGAGTTTTTTGCTGTTGGTTTAAAGTGGGTTTTAGTCATCAGTACTCCATCTTTTGCTTCAATTTCCAGGTCTAGGAAGGTGATTTTGGTTTTGCTTGTAGTGTGTGTGAATCGTAGGTTTTGGTCTAGTGTGTTAATCCAATTCAAGAAGTCGTTGAGTCTTTGGTTATTACTTGTCCAGATTAAGAGTACATCATCGATGTATCTCTTATAGAAGGTGATGTCTTGATGGTAAATTGATTGAGGGTTGAGGATATGTAGTTCTTCAAAGTTTGACACGTACAGCCCCGCTACACTAGGAGCGAAGGTGCTCCCCATGGATAAGGAATGAGACAGAATACTTGAACATCCCAAGAAAGTGTCTAGGAACCCTAAATTTAAGATGATACAGCTCATGATGGTACACAGAGCATATCTGACACCTTACAAATTGAGCAAAATGTTCCCCGACGCTACTGATTCCTGTCCCAGATGCCATGCACATCCAGCCGACCTGCTACACATGATGTGGTCATTCCCACGTTTAGCCAAATTCTGGGGGACTGTACATGAGCTGCTTCATGAGTCTTCGCCTGAAGGGGGGAGCGACATGTTAGAATGATATCTACTAGGCATAGCCAAGACAAAAAAAACACAGAGCACACATATTCGATTTGCTAACCTGGCGCTACTATTGACGAAACATTCCATCACAATGAACTGGAAGTCAGTGTAGCCTCCATTGACAATGGTCTGGTATGAGGAAGTGGTACGATGGGGAAGAGCTGAAAGCATGGCAATTAGAGGAGAAGAGAACAGAGGGCTGAGGAGGAACCCTATCTCATTGGAGTGGGACGCTATTCTTGAAGCTTTTGTCTCTGCGAAACCCTCCCCGCATTGAGTGATGCATGGTATATATGCTATTTAGGAAACGGAGCACCTGACAAATGCAGGTCCAGTATGATCCCCCTAAACAGCCAGATTGCCTGAAGTTATATGTTGAACACCAACTATGCCGGGGAAGACTTGTGTGATCGAGAAAATAGAGAAAGCGGGGTAGGGAGGGGGAGGGAAATAGGCGGTTGCAGTGGGGAGGCGGGAGGGTTGGGGTTGTTTGGTCAGACTGAGAGAATATACTGCAATATGGTACACTTGATAATATGTATGCAATCACATGCAGAATGTTTTTCATCACATGTTGTACGGTGAATTTCTAGATGCTGACCTGTTTTATGTAATAAAACTAATAAAATATGTTTTTTTTTAAAAAGGGTCTGTTGGCTGACCTCTTGTTTGAGCTATAGGACCACAACAAGCTTACAGAGGCTGCAAACTGGACTTGACATGGTATCTCCTGCTAGCCTCTGTGGAAGTGAGTACTGACACCCAAGTACTGTTCCTGAGGGCCTGGACCCTTGGCTATGGTCAAAGTGAACTCCTCCCTGCCTAAAACCTTAATCGGCACGGACGCTAAGCATTGAATCCGACAACCTTTATCTTACATACCCTTCCAGCTTCACTGGACTTGACACACGGTTTGATGCAAACAACCTTTCACGGCTTCACCGGACTTGACTCCTAGCAGCCTATAATCAAATGTGGGACCCCGCTCTACACCACTCTGCCGCCATCGAGCTCTGTTTTGGATGCAGCTGGCAGCTTGACCTGCAGACAGCTTGTCGAAGACCACTTTTTCTGCACAAACTTTGTAAATATGAAGGTAACTTTCCACCAGGATGAACCTGGTCTGCTTGCCTGACTAGTGTCCATTCTGGCCCGCCTTAATTTTTGACTTTCACCCATCTAGCGTGACCAGATACCCACGGTTGGCGCTTTGTACTTTTTGGTGTTCTTTTTCAGTCAAACTTTAACAAATTATATCTCTGGTTCTGCTTATTGGATTTTTGTTGCTTTAATGTCAATTTATTGACAACATATTTTCACTTTTGTAAATTAGCTTGGGATTTGCTCTTGTGTTGAGTTTTGACTTTATTACTATTGCAGTGCTGCATAAATACTTTACACATTGCCAGTAACCTAAGCCTGGCTATTGTGTGCCGTAGCTACCAGGGTTGAACACAGGTTTAGTTACAGACTTCTGTGATGTACATTGACAGAGATTGTAATTTTTGTTAGAAGTGGGTTCTCATCCCTTTTAACTAACACCCTGATTTCTTACATTGGTCAGATTCAGGACAAGTGCATTTGCAGTAACACTTAGTAATGTTTGTAAAACCAAAAACCCTTCTTATAATCTGATATCATAATAGATTTTTAATTCACCTCTTATTTCTAATTTGGCTTTTTTTTCTTCTAAATTTCACTTGTCATCATATTTTGCACCAATGATCTTGCAAGAATGGGGGTGCATCTCAGTAACATTGAGGGCTTCAATATCGCTGATCTGAGGTTGCTGAAGGAGAGGGAGAGAGCTGAAGCTGGCCAAAGGCTCCTAGAAACTGGAGTATGAGGTAGCTCACAGAACCTGGGAAGAGGACCACATACTGCAGTCTACAACACAGGAACAAAAGGATGAGGATAAATTTGAGAAAAAAGAGGACGAGACCCTGCAGTGGCCTCAAAGCTATATACAGAGAAGAATACAAGACGGATGAAGAATGGGTCCCCTAAGAATGAGGTCACCGAAGCAGAGAGTAGTCTGTCCTCCCTCAGATTGACCCCTGTGGAGATGGAGGGCAGATGGGCTGGGAGAGCCCTGAAATTGCAGCTAGCCAAGCTAACCCTGGCTGCAGAGGAGAAGAGGGTAGCAATTGAGAGATCCTTAGAGGAAAAGAAGCTAGTTCTGGTGGAAATTAAAATACTGCTGGGCCATGAAGTGAGCCAGAAAGAAAGCAAGGTGGGTCACAGAGTCCAGTGGTGATGGCAGCAGTGACAAAAATGTGCAAAGGAGAGATAAAAGGGTCTACATCCCCAAATACCTTATGTATAGCTTTTTGTGGTAGGGGATGACATAGACAAGTGGTTTGAGGCCTGAGAGGTGATATTGTGCATTCGCATGGTGCAAGAGCAGGACTGAGGGGCTAGTATCTGAAAGCATATGCCAGTCCCATTGAGGGGCTCCCTACTGGCCCAAGATGAACCTGGCAGGATGAGGTTTGGCCCATGAGAGAAGCCCTTATTGTCAACTTATTGTCAACGTTGGTGTTACCCAATAGAAATAGTACTTAAACTTCAGACATAGCTCAAAGTCACCTTACCAGTTGATGTAGATTATTCCAGTAAGGCACTAGATTTTAGGTGAAAGGTAGCAAAGTGAGTGACTATGATGGGCTGTATAATCTATTTATGAAAGAGCACATGTTCAGTAATTGATGTGCAGAGTTGCACTAGCACCTTATTGACTCCAAGCTCAGTGTGGCCAGAGAACTTGCAAAGGAGACAGACCTCTGGATCAGTACTGAAGTGTCATAGAAGGGTCCTGGGGGACCCCAAGAAGGCTAGCGAGGTTCCCCACCACCAGAAGAAGGGAGGAAACATGGAAAACCAAAGGGAGTTCTCCAGGAGCCCCAAAAAAGTATTCAGGGGAAGAAGTCACAATCAAATCCTGACCCTAAGAAGGGAGGGTTTCATAGCCCAAGTGCTATAAGTGTTACAAGCTTAGGCACAGAAAGGAGGATGCCATCTACCCCATACGAAGCAACCCCCACTGGTGGCTCAGCCCTGGAAATTACCAGTGTATTGCTCAAATGTCTGATAACACAAAGAAATACAGGCAGTGGCTTGACATCAATGGGCAGAAAGTGGAGGCTATGAAGAACACATGAGCCAGTATGAGGTGGAATCTGGTGTCTCAAGAGCAGGTGGTTCCCAATATGGTGACAGACTAACAACCAGATGACCCAGAGGCTGTGGTTAAAAGTAACTGTGAGTCCAGTCATGCATGTTGACTGTCTCTTAGGAAATGACCTAGAGCACACCATCTGGAAAGAGGTGGAGCTCAGGTCCCACCTGGAGATGTTGGAATTACCTGAGTGGGTGTGCGTGACCACACAGTCCATGGCAGCCCGACAGGAGAGTCAGAGGGACCTGGGCCTGGAGCCTGGGAAAGTGGCCCAGGAGACTGTAAAGAAAAGGAAGGGCAGGTGGTGTGGGAAGCCCACCCCAGAAGCTCACACAGCAGGAGGTTGATTGTGACTGTGACACCCCGGAACCTACAGGGAAAGATATTGCTGCCCTGGGAGACCTGTCTTAGCTAGTCGGGTGCCAAGTTGAAGAAGGACCACCCCAGGCACAATTTTACAAGGCACAGAAGGAGTGCCCCACCCTTGAGGTCCTACAACGGCAGGCCAAGGCACAGAGAGTGACCATTCTGGTGATCAGCTCATTCATTGGAAGAATGGACTCCTGTATCGTGAGCCTAAGGTCCCTGAGCCTGGGTCAACCATGTGTTGGTGGTCGCCCCAGTACTACCAGGCCTTCCTACTGGAGCTGGCTCATGACATCTGGTGGAAGGACATCTAGGGCAGGCCCAAATCTTTAACCAACTGGTCACCCACTTTTATTGAGCCTGGAATAGGATGCATTCAGATGCATGCTGCATATCCTGTGTAACTTGCCAGGACATTTTGAACTCACGGGTATATCATTAGTCTTTTTTTCACAAATGGAGAGTGAGAGAGAAGGCAGTCCAGTTGCAATCTCCCAAGCAAACTTTATTGTCACTAAAGGCAACTGTTGTTTAACTGTTATCCCCTGTGGGTATACAGTTATACCAGGAAGCCGGATGTCATATCACGAAACCCCTGGATATATAATGTATTGTTGTTTTCACTTAGTGTAGTGGAATATCCAAGATATTGGAGAAGACGCCTCACTCACTAATAGTGACATGCTTCATCATAGGCGTCTTTTCCACACCCAGATGAGATGGTACTATCTGGGCGGACTCAACCAAAGATGTTTTGGGAGTTCTTATATAAGATGACAACTGGTTAAGCAGGGAACCAGATACGTGATATATTAAAATTACCTACAGGTATACCCAACTCAAATATTTTATTATTAGGGTACCTGTGGTATCATTAAAATCATGTGTTGGGGTTTTTTTGAAAATAATTTGTTCAAATATACCCTCGTTTTAGTGCCAACATATTTCGGCCCTCGGTGCTCATTAATCTTCCCTGCTTCCATTCCCTGTGGTGGGAACACCCTTTGAATGGGAGAGAACTTGTATAATTAGGTCCCTGCACCCGCTACATTTTTCCTGATCTTGGTGGACTATTTCACACGGTACTCTGAGGCCATACCCCTGAGGCCAGTGACTGCACCCATGGAGGACAAGGCACTGATGGGGACATTTACTGATCTGTGTTTCCCCAAGAACATTTGGCCTGATTCAATATGGGCCACCACACTCGTGGCAGAGGACACTCAGTCGTGGGGCAGTCTCTGCTCTTTGGGTGGAATATCCGCAATGAAAATTCTCATTACAGAGATTTCACCCGATTGCAGAGACTCCCCCATGACTGTGAGGCCTCAGCCAAAAGTGTGGAGGCCCTTTGTGAATCAAGCCCATTGTGTCGAACATAGGCACCAACTTCATATCTGCATGCGTGAAGTTCACTGGGGGTTTAACCTACAAGTTCTCCACAGCATACCACCTCCAGACCAATGGACTTGTTGAGAGATTCAACAAGACCCTGAAGAGCATGAATATGGGCCTATCAGGGCCCTTTAAGGTCCAATGGACAAGGATCTATGGAGTGAAGGAGCCGAAACGGGAAGTTCCATACCCGCTAGAACTCAACACACCTAGGAATCCCTTAAGAGTCCTACATTCAAACTGCCTCAAGACCCACTTTGAGAGGTCTGAGGTCACTATACTCTTAGTGATAGATGATGGTGAGGAAGAGGAGAGTGAACCCTTCTAAGATATCCTGCCTTCCAAGGAGAAAGATTAGTAAGTGGAAGGAGTTGTCCTCTCCCCTACCCTCACATCAGAGCAACACACAGATTTTGTCACTTGTTGAGGCAGTTATTCTCACTAACTCCAGGGCTCACTGATTAGTGTCCCCATGACATTGACACAGGGATTCATTCAGCTAACTCTTGCCACACATACGGGCCTGAATATTACGTTCCATGGATGGTCTGGGCACCACCGTCAGGGTTTATATCTAATGAATAACGGGATTTGTCCTTAGTTGACCCTTGCCACTTTACGGGTGAGTTGCTACAGTCAGTCCTTGTGTACTTTTAGTGTAAAATCCTTATGGACCCTTGACAACAAATTTTGATATTATTATTGAATTGCGGGCATTGGTGTTACCAGGTTTTAGACTCCAATAGAGCATTACAAGGTTGATGAGGTGGGTTTAATACATTACTTCAGCCATTTCATGTGCAGGTCCCGGTTCTAAGTTCCTTGTTTTTATTCTGTAGGATCACTTCACCTGTCCCATTGTCCTGAGGAAGATCCACATGGCTGAGGTATTAAGGTCCCTCAGTTGCCGATAAGCCAGATCGAAACGTTGCAGCTATCCCCCACCGCACCTGGACCAATTTCCCCTTCCCCATTACCCCTGTTTACAGCCTTAAAGAAACTCTCCTTACAACTTTAGAAAATATCATTCAAATGAATAATTTGCATGTGGCCAGGTTGCATCTAACTATTTATTGGATATCAGTTCTGTTCAGTCTTGTAAATATGTGCCCTTTACTTTTCTACACACTTTGCTTTGAGCTCGCTTGACTCCTTTATATACACTTGAGCACTCTTTCTTACACGTTCCCTAGAACATTCTCCTACCTTCTTGACCCTCTAGTGATTGTTCCTTTCAATGACTAAATAAATATATTGTAATAATAACTAGTGGTTTTTCTGCACATTTGTTTGTTTTAATTATTTTCATGATTTACAGACGCTTGAGAGCTGATTAATGTAACCTCAAATAAGTTGATTAATCTGCTGAACTAACTCTTCCTTGAATAACTGGTCCAGGACCATTGTTTCTTTATAATAACCGATACCCAGGTCCAGGGACCATTTGGGAATACCCCATTGTTTATAATGATTGACACAGGGTCAAAACTAAAATGTACAGAATATCAGACAAAGTGGGAGCCAGATTCAAGGAAGAGATATTCAAGACATTGGATTTCAGGATGATTGAGCCCTCCTATAGGCCCTGGTCCAGTTCAGTGGTACTGGTATCTAAGGCTGCTCCACCAGGCATCACCCCGGAACATAAGTTCTGTGTGGATTACAGGGGCCTCAACGCAGTCACCAAGACTGATGTGCACCTCAACCCCAGAGTTGATAAAGTCATTGATCGGTTGTGGTCTGCCAAGTACCTTAGTACCTTAGTACCTTCGACTTGACATCGGGGTTTAGGCAGATTCCCTAATTGAGGGGGCCAAAGAGAGGCCAGCATTCTCCTCCCCAGGAACACTTTTAGTTCAGAGCGATACCCTGTGGGCTAAAGAAAGCCCCTTCCACCTTCCAGAGGTTTCTCAACCGGGTCCTTACTGGGTTAGTGATCTTCAGTGTTGCCTACTTGGATGACATTTCTGTTTTCAGCTCCAGCTGGGATGACCACCTGTACTACATCCAAAAAGTGTGTCAGGACCTGACACTGGCAGGCCCGACTATCAAAGACCTAAGTGCCAGATAATGCAGGGATCTGTGGTATATTTGGGACAACAAGTCAGTGGAGGCAAGTTTCAGCCTCTTCAGCTCAAGATACAGACCATAATGGCTAATGAGGGGAGCCTTTCAAGACCCAGATTAGGTGAGAGTTTCTTGGGCCTTACTGGGTACTACTGGATATTTGTTAAGACGATGGTACAAGTGATGCCCTATTAACCGATCCAAAGAAGCAGCCCAGGAATCAATCAATCATGGCATTTGTAAAGAGCACTACATACCCACGAGGGTCTCAAGGCACTGGGGGGGTGAAGCTGCTACTGTTCGAAGAGCCAGGTCTTGAGAAGTCTTCTGAAGGTTAGCAGGTCTTCGGTCTGCCGTATGCGGATGGGGAGGGTGTTCCATGTCTTGGCGGCGAGGTGGGAGAGTGATCTGCCACCAGCGGTCACTCTTCGGATGCGGGGGACGGTGGCGAGGATGCAGTCTGCGGCGCGGAGCTGGCGAGTGGGGGTGTAGAGGCTGAGTCGGCTGTTGAGGTACATTGATCCGTTGTTGTGGAATGCCTTGTGTGCGTGGGTGAGGAGTTTGAAGGTTATCCTCTTGTTGACAGGGAGCCAGTGCAGGTCTCTCAGGTGGGGTGTGATGTGGCTGTGGCGAGGGATGTCGAGGATCAGGCGTGCGGAGGCGTTCCTGGATGCGTTGAAGCCGTTTCAGGAATTTGGCTGGGGCTCCTGCATAGAGTGCGTTTCCGTAGTCCAGTCTACTGCTGATGAGGGCCTGGATTCGGAGCGGAAGGGGGGGAGGCGGACACTCTGTGTTCTGCCGGAGAGGAAGGAGGAGGTCCAGTCTAGGGCCTTCTCTTGGATTCTGGCATCGTAGAGGCGTGTTCGTAGTGTGCGGTGGCAGACCATGTCGAAGGCGGCTGACAGGTCCAGCAGGATGAGGGCCGCGGTTTATCCGTTGTCTAGCAGGGTCCTGATGTCATCGCTGGCGGAGATGAGGGCAGTTTCGGTGCTGTGGTTGCTGCAGAACCCAGAATGGGACGGGTTCAGGATGCTGTTCTCCCCGAGGAAGCTGATCAGTTGTTTGTTGACGGCCTTTTCAACGATCTTCGCCGGGAACGGGAGCAGGAAAGTAGGTAGGAAGTTCTTGAGGTCCTTGGTGTCCGCCTTGGGTTTCTTGAGTAAGGCGTTGATCTCGGCATGCTTCCAGCTCTCCGGGAAGATTGCTGTCTCAAAGGAGATGTTGATGGCTTGCCGGAGATGGTGTGCGATGGCAGTGCTGGCTTTGTTGAAGATGTGGTATGGGCAAGGGTCGGCAGGGGTCTGACGGAAATCCGAAGTGGATGGTGTTCATGATCTTGATGGTGTCGTCGTCGTTGATGTTGGTCCAGGAGAGCAGGCGGTTGGTGAGGATGGTGGTCGTGGGGGCGGAAGGTTTCAGTGGTTGTCGGTGCAGTCTTGGCGTTGAAGCTGTCGTGGATGTCTACGATCTTGCGATGGAAGAAGGTGGCCATTGAGTCGCACAGGTCTTATGAAGGTGGGATGTTGTTGGTGTTGGAGGAGCTGGGGTTGGTGAGTTCCTTCATGATGGTGAAAAGCTCTTTGCTGTTGTGTGCATTGTTGTCTAGGCAGTCTTTGAAGGAGGCTCTTTTGGTTGATATGATGAGGTGATGGTGTCGGCGGGTGGCGTTCTTGAGGGCTGCGTGGCTGTCCAGTGTTCGTTCACGGAGCCAGTTCTTCTCCAGCTTTCGGCAGGTTTACTTGGAGGCCTGTAGGTTGTCAGTGAACCAGCTGGCTCTCTTGCTGGTGTGACTGTTGGAGGGTGTCTTGAGCGGGGAGAGGGTGTTGGTGCAGTCGTCGATCCACTGTCTGAGGTTGCGGGCGGCGGTGTCAGGGTCGGTGGGGTCGGCAGGTGGCCGCTGGGCGAGGGTGGTGGTTAGCTGGTCTTCGGTGACTTTGCTCCAGCAGCGGCGAGGCATCTGTTGGGTGCAGTGGTGCGTGGTAGGTTTCCGGAAGGTGAAGTGGATGCAGCGTTGGTCGGTCCAGTGGAGTTCGGTGGTGTGGTTGAAGGAGACGTGGGGGCTTGCGGAGAAGATGGGGTCGAGCGTATGGCCGGCACAGTGGGTGACCTCTTCAGATCCAGCTTGCATCTTACTCTGCCAATGGCCAAGTCTGTGGATAACCTCCTGCAGTCACGAACCTGGTCCCTGGATCCGACCAGCGATCTATCATGGTCAGCCTTCTCCACTTTTGACTTTGACATGGTCTACTCAGACCAAATACCTGCAGTTGGTGCTTTGTGCTTTTTAGTTCTCTTTTCAATTGAAACATTAAAAATTCACATCTCCGGTTCTTGTATTTTTGGCATTTGGTGTAATTGTATTTGTTAAAATATATTCTATTTTTCTAAATTGGTATGACATTTTTCATACATTGCATGTTCAGTTTATTACTGTTTGAATGCTGCATAAAAACTTGACACATTGCCTCTAAGTTACACCTGGCTGCTCTGTGCCATAGCTACCAGAAGTTTGATTATTCTCATCCCTCTCAACTAACATTCCAATTTTGTACAGGTGTCATTATATACATATAAAAAGGAATTATTTAACTGCATAAGTGGTGCAGAAGGCTCATTTGATAATACAAAAGTCAAAGGACCTTGAAAAGCCTTTGTGGAAGTGAGATGAAATAAAGTGTTAGAAATGGGGGTCTCTAGTTGGCAGAGGTAGGTACCTTGTCCGGGTAAGGACCCTTCCTTCTAGTAAGGAAAAGGGAGTCACACTCCTAAAATAGCCCCTTTGGTAGCTTGGCACGACCAGTCAGGCATACCTTAGAGGCAGTGTGTAAAGCATTAGGACATAACCAACAGAAATGCAGTGTAATCACTACAAATGGACACCACTCCAGTTTAGAAAAATATCCAGTATTTTTATATACTTAAGACAAGGCCAAAAAAAATAAAAATCCACAATACAATGCTTAGAAATCTTCAATAATCAAAATATACTTGAAATAAAGTTCCTTGAAGTTAATTGCTCCGTATGGGGCTATCACGGCGTCATGAACAACAAATCCAAACAGTTCAGGCTGACCGCAGCGTCGCGGGCCAGCTACGGTGTCGGGAAGATCCGCAAAACAGTACCCTTAGAAATGCAGGGCGTCGGCGACCTCTTGTTGAGCTCTAAAAGCATGGGGTCTCCAGGTGTTGATTCTGGAAGTCGGTGCTGGAGTCGTCTGGCCCTTGAAGTCACACGCGTTGCAGATCGAACTCCTCGCAGTTGAAGGCGGGAGAGCCGGTGTCGTCAAGCGTTGGGGCTGCAGTGCAAAGTGCAGCAGTGCGGTGTGCGGTGCCCTCAGGTCACGGTGCAGGTTGCAGCTTGGTGATGGTCATCCAGCAGCGTCAGTGAGACCAGGGCTGTGGTGCGAAGTGATGTGGTGCTAGTTGGAGTGCTGGCAGGTCACGGTGCAAGGAGCATCGTCGTCGTTGCTAAAGCTCTGTGGTCAGCTGATGAACTGGAGTCGCTGACACCAGTGTCGGTGTCGGTAGTACAAGGCTGCGGTGCGGGATGAAGGTGGCGTGTCGAGTAGCTTATGAGCGGTGCCCTCGAACCACAGTGCAAGAATCGGCCTTGATGTCGGCGTGAAACGACGTCATCGGGGATACCAGGGCGACGATGTGAAGCGAGGCGGTGCAGAGTGCGGTGCCCACAGGTCGGGGTGCAAGCAGCGGCTTGGTGGCAGCATCAGCAGGCATCATCGGTGAGACCAGCATTGTGGTGCGGTAATGCCCTCTGCGGTGCCTTCAAGACACAGAGTCAGCAGTGGCGTCGTAGATGGTGTCGGGTTACTTTTTCTTCTGTTGCAGCACAAAACTCACAGTCCCCAGTGCTGAGGGCAGAAGAACTTGAAGTCTTTGCTGTTCCTGAGACAGGGGGAAAGCTCTGCCTCAAGCCCTTGGAGGAACTCACAAAGAAGTTTGTAGAAAGTTCAGTCCATTCCTTTCACTGCCCAAGACAGAAGCAGCCACTAGAGGCCAACACAGCAAAGCACACAGCAAAGTGGTACTTCCTCTTCACAGCTTCTCCAGGTCTTCTTCTTGGCAGTCTTCTTGGTCCAAAATAGTTCTAAAGTTCTGGGGTCTGGGCCCCAATATATAAACACCAAAATACTTTGTTCTCCTAAGGCTGAGAGTGTCTGTACCCAGCCCAAACCAGTTCTGCCCTCATTGGTACAGCTTCCTGGCAGGGGGTGGAGACGGCATTGTGCAAGGCAGACCAGGACCATTCAGGTTCAAGGAAATCTCCTCCCACTACTCTACGTGCAGCCCAGGTCTATTGAGCCCAGTCCTGACCCATCAGGCTCTCTGAAGCCACTTTCCCTCTCCAGCCCCTGTCATCCCAAAGCCAGACAATCAATCCACAACCCCAGCAGAGGCACACAGGATGGCTAAGCAAGAAAATACTTACTTTCTAAAAGTGGTATTTTCAAACACCGAGTGTAAAGATCATCTTCACTAAAAGATGCATTTTAACATTCTGAGTCCAGTAAATACTAAACTTTATTTTTCTAACTTGTTCCCAGTTGTAGTTCTGTTTATAAGATTGTATAAACAAACTCCCCATTCTGCCCTATGGGAACAGGCGGCCTTGCAATGGTGAAAAACGAAATATACTGCAATTCACCACCAGGACATGTCACGCACATCAGTATATGTCCTAACTTAAACATACTCAGCACCCTGCCCCCAGGGGTACCTTGGGCCTACCTTAGGGGTGACTGATATGTAGAAAAATGGAAGGTTGGGGCCTGCAACTGGGTGCATTTGCCAGGTCGACATGGCAGTTACAAACTGCGCTCAGACTCTGCAGTTACCAGTCTGAGTTACCTTTTCAGGTCTACTTCTGTGGGTGGCACAACCAGTGCTGCAAGCCCACTAGCAGCATTTGGTTTACCAGTACTGGCACTCTCAGTGCACTTTACTAAGGCCTCACTAGTAAATCAAATATGCCAATCAAGGAAACACCAATCCATAACATCATTTACAACAGGAGCCTTTGCACTTTAACAATGAACAGCAGTGAGAAAATGCGCAAAGACCCTAAGCCGGCAAAAACAGAGTCAAAATCAGGAGGTCAGAAAGCAAAAGACAGGGGAAACACGCCAAAAGATGCCGAGTCTAACATAATGCAACAATTTTTAGAAAAGAGCAATAGACCTTGTTTGTTGGGGGTCAGAAAGGGGAGACCTGACTCAAGTCCATACTGACCCTTCAATGTGTATGTCCATGAAGAATGACAAGAGCATGGTTGTTAGACTTGGGGGTCTCTAGTTGGCACAGGTATGCACTTGTGACAAATAGAGACCCTCTCCTCTAGTCAGGGTAAGGGGGTACACTCCTAAAATAACCCCTGCTCACCCCCTTGGTTATTTGGCACGAGCAGACAGGCTTATCTCAGAGGTAGTGTGTAAAGCATTTGTGAACACATACAGTAACCAAGTGACAACACTACAGATGGACAACACACAGGTTTTATATCAAAAGTAAGTATTCTTTATATAGATTTACCACAAGACCATTAAACGACAAAAACACACAATACTGTTACTTTAGATGGTAGAATTTTGTGTAGTTCTCTTAAGTTCTTAGATGCGACACTTTAAGTCAATGTACCTTTTAGATGAGACATGCAGGGCAACGAAAGTGTTGCAACGATGTTGATGCGATGAAGTTTTTGGTGCAAAGAAATAAAGATGTGAAGATCTTCCAGATGCGGCACGCTTCTCCGATGTTGCAAGAAGACTCGACTTGATGCTTCAGCTGCAGCGGAGACACCCTTTACGCGATGCGACGACAGTAGCTCCAACAGCGGCACGCTTCTCCGTGGATGCGAGGTGCTTTTCTTGATGCGGTGCAATGCGACAACTACGATGGCTGCGATGGCGACACGCTTCTTCGGCATTGCGAGACACTTCCTGGATGATGCGCGATGCTTCCACTTGATGCGATGCTGCAGCGGCGACACACTTTACGAGATGCAACGACAACAGCTCCGACGTCGGCACGCTTCTCCTTCTTGAGTCGCGCTTCCAGCTCCTTGCGACACGCAGTCCCTCAGAGGGCCCAACAACAACAGCAGACACTTCCAAAGAACTCTGGGGAGCTGGGGGGTGTAGTCTGTTGTTCCTGAGACTTCAGCAGGAGGCAAGCTCTTTTCCAAGCCCTTGGAGATCCTTCACAAGTTGAGCAAAAGTACACACAAACTTCCTTTCTCCTCTCTTTGGCAGTAAGGCAACCACTGCAGGCCAATCTCCCCGGTTCAGGGATGGTTTCCTCCTCAGCTTCTTCTGGCTCCTCCCTCAGCAGAGGTTCTTCTTGTTTTCCCAAAGTGATCTAAATTCTTGGGATCAGGGTCCCAATACTTATACCCAAACATCTTTTGTCCTCTGAGGGCAGAGGGGCCTTTTCCGTGTTCAAACCGGTTCTGGTCAGTCCTGGAGCACTTTGTTTACCTGACTCATTCTTTCCTTTCAGAGTGCAGGGCAGAGACATCAGACGCACCACAGGAGGTGGAGCCAGCATTGTGGAGGGAAAGCACAGCCCTGGAGCACTTTGTTGACATGATTCCTTCTCTCCCTTCACAGTGCAGGGCAGAGACATCAGACGCACCACAGGGGGTGGAGCCAGCACTGTGGGGGGAAGGCACTGTCCTATTCAGGTCCCAGGTGCAACTCCTTCCTCCCATCTAGATGCTGATCTCTCTAATCACCACTGGGCGGACTCACCCTGTCTCCAGGAATTCCCCAGCCCAGTCACTCAAACTCCAGACAGGGAATACACAGCCTAGCAGAGGCAGGTTTGAATGGTTAGACAAGAAAATGCCTACTTTCTAAAAGTAGTATTTTCAAACACAGAATGTTAAAACCAAGTTCACTAAAAGATGTATTTTATCATCCTGAGTTCAGGCATACTAATTTCGAATTTCTATCATGTTCTCTGAGTCAATTAAGATTATAAGATGTAATAACCAAACTGCCCATTCTGTCCTATGGAGAACTGGTAGCCTTGCAATAGTGAAAATCGAAAATGGCTGTACTTCACTATTAGAACATGCCACACACATCAGGGTATGTTCTACCTTATCTTACAATGCACCCTGCCCTTGGGCCTACCATAGGGGTGTCTGATATGAAGAAAAGGGAAGTTTTAGGGCCTGGCAAGTGGGTGCACTTGCCCAGTCAGCATGCCAGTACCAGACTGCACGCAGGTTCTGCAATGGCAGACCTTAGACACATGTTTACAGACTGCTTCTGTGGGTGGCACAACCAGTGCTGCAAGCCCACCAGCAGTATTTGGATTTACAAGCCCTGGGAACTCCTGGTGCACTGTACTAGGGTCTGACAGGTAAACCAAACCAACCAATCATGGAATCACTAATCAATATGTCAATTTACAATAGGGAGAGCATATGCACTTTAGCACTGGACAGCAGTGGTAAAGTGCCCAGAGTCATAAAATAGCCAACAACAGGTCAGAAAAAATATAGGAGGAAGACAAAAAGTTCAGGGATGACCCTTCAAAAAGGGCCAAGTCCAACAATGGTACATCTGATAGAGTCAAATGAAGGGTCCTAAAGGACAAAGACTGTGACAGAGCCTCCATCTGCTGCCTTGCTTAGCTTATGTGCATCTACACTAGAACAGTATTTGTGCTATCTTAACAGCAGAAAAAAGCATGCTGGTCATCTAAACTTTCTTTCCAAACAGGCAAGGAACTTTCCAATCTGATTTGTTTATAAGGGCAGATGGGTTGAAAAATTGAAGGGGTCAATTAGATCAATATCAGATTTGTACTGGAGGCAGACATTGCCACTTTGTTGACTTCTGTAGGAACTGCTATAGATAAATTAACAGAAAAACGAAAAATAGAGTGAGAGAGAGAGAGAGACAAAGAGAGAGCGAGAGAGATATCATCTCAGAAAGCAGAGGATCAACCATGTGGAGCAGAGAATAAAGAGACATGGGTCAATAGGAGCTCAGCACTTCAAATTAGGAATCAATGATCTAATTTACTCCACCACCATTGGGTCATGAAGGATAAACTTATCAGAATTAGATTCCGAATCCACCAGAGAGAAAGCTCTAATTTTACTGCCAGCAAGTACATTATTGAATTTGTATTCAAAAAATGGATTGCTTAGTGGAGACCTCATAGATAGGGTAGCACTTGATATTTAGGTTCTCGTTTACTTGGAAGTCACACAACGCAGTGCATCATGGCAAGTTGCTGTGCTGCGTTGCGTGAATGGGAGAGAGCTGAAAAGCACCATATTTACTAAGATATGACACTCTTCAGCTCTCTCCTAGCGCTGGCACACTTGATGATATCCAGTGCCAATGCAGGCACCCTTGCATGATGGTGCCAGGTGCCCGCATTTTGGGGAGTAATGTTTTTGTGCAGGAATGGATACCTTCCTACACAAAAGCAATCCTTACAGTCATGTTACTCTTTCTATGTGTGCTGCAGAATGCAGCATATGAGGAAAGAGGAAGTAACAAGGAGACATAAAGATGTTTCTCCTCATTATGCCTCAGGGGGAAGCTGTAGCATTTTGAAGCATTCACAGGTTTACTTGCTTTAGTAAATTTTAGAATGTGGCAAAATGCATGGGTGAATGCAGGGGAACGCCCATGCTCCAACAATTGAACACCTTCCCAATGCAAGGTAACACTTTTTATTTACTAAACCACACAAAGCTATGCAAAGTGGCTTTGTATGGCTTAGCAAATACCCAAAATCATTGTGTTTCGGCAGTGCGCCACAAAAGTAACATGACCCATTGCAAAATCACTGTATGTCTGACCCTCAATGCTTAAAATGTGTGCTTTTGAACCAATTACATTTTGTGGCTATAAGTTACGCTCATTTAAATAACTGAAGAAACAATGGGCCTGGGGGAATGGCCTAAACAACTTATGCAAAATGATGTCTTATTATTAAAGACAATGCCGACATTATGCATTATTTTTAAATGGCACAATTTATGTATAACTCGAAGAACAGTCACACATGTTGGGCTCCTTTGTGATGTTTTTGAGCTCCTTCAATAGGGTTTTACTCACACGAAGCTCAATTATGCGACACGGCGCGCAGTAATGTCTTTTAGTTTACGTGACATCCTGGCTTAAAAAACGAAAAGCAAGTTCCTCTTTATATGGTAATGCTTTTTATTGGAACTTATATCCGAGTGCCATCCACTGTATACACCAGCTTGCCTATCATCAGAAAATTCACAAAGGGAGGGGGTGGACATGACAAGGCTTTCTATAAAAAGGTCCAAATAGACAATAGGTGAGTGTCTCTCAAAAGGATCAAACTTACTGAAGCACTCTTCAAACGCGTTACCGGGGAAGAAAGGTTTTTTCTCAAATGCTCAGTCAGACCAGACCAAACTGTGAAGGAAAATGGGCAAATGTCATTGTATCAATGTCTCTGTCAGCTCGTAGGAGCCTGAATGCTTTGACAAAGGGCTCACATTTCAAAAGATGCAATAAGATGTTGAGCAGTCCTAGAAGCTGCTTCTTCAGCACACTGGTTACAATATCACAAAAAGAGGCTCAAAGGCCAGTGAAATGTAAGGAGGATGCAAATTCTGCTATTGAATTGTGAAGTAGCTCACCGACAATGACCCGTCTAACAGAAAAAAGTGTGTTAACAGCATTTTTATTACTTTAAAAGGTATTTGGCCACAAGTACAACACCTCTGTTAATGTGGGGTGCTGTTTAGCGATTTACTTCCCAATGGAAACGAATTAAACATATCTGGCACAAATGCTTTGGGAAATAAGCATTTTAAGCACACCACAGTGTCAGTTGATCAATATATCAAACACCTCTGTGGCATTATGACGTACAGCGTCACAAAGCAGGCATTTGGAAGTATCATCTGGACACAGTAATAAGGCATTCCTTGGGAGAATCCCCAGAAGGGACGTTTCCTGAGGATAGTGTATCCCAAACATTTCAAACCTAATTAAATGGTTCAGAGAGACTGTGGATTGGAAGTTCATTAACTGTAATTAAAAATCCATAGTTTGGCTACAGAATAGTTGACCAGGGTACAACAGTGGTGCAGATTTCTGGGCCGTAATAAAAAAAGCCTGAGGGAAGACGCAGCTAATGAGAAAGTCCCTGCAGGCTAAACAACTCAAGACTCTACATTGAAGATGGAGAAAGGACTCCAAGAAAACAAATGAATAGAAAGAAAAAAGACAGAACCCTTGGACTCAGGTGAATTAATCACCTACTTCTGAAAATAAATGTAGCTAAAAGGAACTCAACAGTGAAAAATAGGTGAATATATAACTATAATAAGAATGTCCTCACCCCAAGGTTCATGCCCAATTAAAAATAAAATGACCAGGAGGGCACATAACACAGGAGGACATTTACTAACAAGATGCCACAAAAGTGATGCAAACCCAGCAAAAAAGATTGCATTAGAAATTATGTTCCCATGCAAATCCTAATTTGAGTTGGAAAGTAGTTCTAAAGTAATGCTAAATATGGATATGTGCTACTTTGCACGATGGTGTCAGCTACTCTCTACTCAAGTCTAACCCCACGAAGGATCTGGCTGAGGAGATTCATCAAATCACTCTTGAGGCACTGGATTCTGGTTTCCTTAGTAAATTGGAATTTGACTACCTTAACCAGAAGAACCAACGATTACCTACCATCTACACCCTACCAAAAATACATAAAGACATGCGTCATCCACCCGGACGTCCAATTGTGTCTGGATGTGGTTCACTATTGGAACCTCTTTGCAAGTATATAGACTTCTTCTTGAAACCGATGGCTGAGAAAACAACAACATACCTACGGGATACTATGCAAGTCATTACTATCATCGACCAAAAACCATTTAACTCCAGTGAACAATTACTTGTCACGTGTGATATTGTCTCACTCTATACCAGCATCCCCCAGGAACCAGCTTTGAATGTGATGCGAGAAGTCCTGAATTCAAGACCAGCACCAATGAGGGTACCTACAGATTTCATCATAGCACTTCTTACTATTGCGATGAAGAAGAATTTCTTCTACTTTCAAGGCAACTACTACATCTAAAAGAAAGGTGTAGCGATGGGAGCTGCCTTTGCCCCAGATCTAGCGATCTTGTATATGGACAATTTTGAACAGCGCCATGTCCTTAACAACAACCCCTTCTCTCAAAATGTTGATTTATGGAAGAGATATATCGACGATATATTATTGATTTGGAATGGCGATATAGCTCAACTTAATATGTTCCATGAATGGCTCAACCAGTGCGACCATGATATCCAGTTTACCATCCAGTCTGAACCTCAGGAGATACCATTCCTTGATCTAAAAATTTTCAGTGAAGATGACAAACTTTGCACTACACTGTACAGAAAACCCACTGAACGGAATTCACTTCTAAGATACAGCAGTTACCACCCTCGTGGCCTGCGAGACAACCTTCCGGTGGGACAATTTTTACGGATACGCAGAAACTGTACTAAGAGATCTGATTACTTGATTGAGTCCGAAGACTTGAGTGCCAGACTAATTTCAAGGGGATACCCCAAGCGCTTGGTAAAAAGGGCCCAGAAGAGGGCGTGGTTTAATCCGCGGGAAACCTTACTCACGGCTAAAGAACCTGCTGTATCAGCCAAGAATAAAATGATTTGCGTTACAACTTTCTCTACCAGAAGCAACGCAGTAAAGAGGATAATCAACAAGCACTGGAGCCTTGTTTCAACTGAGATTGATCAACCAACCCTGCCAATGCATTCCTTCAAAAAAGCAATGAGCATCAAGGACCATGTTGTCCATTCCTTTCTTGAGGATCCAGTGGAACCGACCATCCAGTCACTTTGGAATTTACCACCTGTTATAGGCCATTTCAAATGTGGGTCGTGCAAAGCATGCCCAACAACAATTCAATCCAGAAACTTTGTTTACAAACATCACACTGTTACACTTTATTCCCATACTAACTGTAATTCTACCGACGTTATTTATGGGATCCTATGTCCATGTGGCCAATTATATATTGGCCAAACACAGCAGAAGATTAAAGTGAGAATTTTGCAACACCAAAGTAGAATAAGATGCCAGGTCATAGGCGCACCACTAGTTGAGCATTACAGCCAGTTGGGACATGGCCCTGACCAAATGCAGTGGATTGTGTTAGAGAAAACCAAACTGGGGCCAAGGGGAGGCGACATATCCTCTATTCTTACCATTAGGGAGTGTAAATGGATGATCCGTTTTGATACCATCAATATGGGTTTGAATGAACAAGATCCCAGCAATGCACAATTGGCCAGTCTTAACATTTAGGCATTTCTGGTTACTGTTGGCCTCTTTATGCCTTTGACTAGCTTGATGATAATTGCCTTCTTACGAGTATTTGCTTGGCTGTTCATTGGATGCATATGATGTTTATTCATGTATCAACGCATTGTACACATAAATCTGTTTGACTAAATATCCATTCAAGATGTAATCCCTGGTACCATCCATAGCCATTGTATTCATCTATCTATTTATTTCTTAATTTGAGCCAGGCTGACCCCCTTCTGAACTTTTGCCACTCTTTACCGCCCTCATACATGTTAAATACTTTTGTATATTGCCTGATGCATACTGTTCACAACTCGATGTGTGTTTCTTTAATAACGTTCATCTATGCCTAGATGATGCAATCTCCCGCACAAATGTATCTATTCCGAACCAATGATGAACATCCAGATCTCTGTCTTTTTAAACGCTTTAATTCTACCATTTTTATGATAATGTATCCATCTAGGTTGTAACTATGTGTTTAAAACTATTACGTGGTGTTCACAACATCTAATTGTCATGAAAAATGTTGATTTGCTTTTACTATCCTCTATTCACACGGTCCCTTTTTTCTTCATCAATTGATGACAAATGCTGAATCACAAGAAAACAACTTTTGTTGTCTTTCTTCTAATACATTTCTGACTGCAAGCATTTAGCGTCTGCGCCGTGTTTAACGTCACGCGGCGTGGGCCTCTATTTCAATGTTTACTCAGTGCCGCTTCAGTGCCTTTTCCTACGAACTCTGAGGACAGCGGGTGCTGCCGTCTCTCACGGTAAGGGATACATCCAAATCTTTCCCCGAGCTTTGGCCTTTAGCTATTGAGTTTATGGTACACGAAGATTCGGCAGTATTTCTCAGTATTCTTAGGTCCTATAATTAACTTTTCCGGGATTTAGCTTAAAGTATAGCGTTTTCTCTGAGGGTTGGTTCCTACCATTAGGCGGTGCTCTGAGCCGTTTAAACTGCATCCTCTGTTGAGTAATCTTGTACCCTTTGGGGGCCGGTTTGTGTTCACCACACTTGACCCTATTTGCTTATCAGATTTGGAATACATTTTTGGGCACCCGTTTTAGGCTGTTCCTATCTCCCACTGTGACCCGTAGCTTATCTGTTGGGCCTTCTGCTGAGTGTGCCGAACATTCACACACTTTTTGAAGTTCTATTTGCTGGTGTAAGCCCTGGGTTCCTTGTCCCTTGCGCTGTACTTCCTTTAGGTTTGGGTTTTAAAGTGTTTTTATTACCATTCCTTTACCTTGTATTTTTAGAGGCTGAATTATGTTTGTGATTAATTTCACTCTCCCCACCGATGGTGCGCCACAGCGTGTGACGTTGGAGTCATTAATTTCTCCGATCTACTTGAAATTGCTAATAAGTAAGTCACTGATGCCGAGGTCTTCTGAACTTTTATGTATCCTTTATTGGTTTTACGGATCATTACAATGACACCTCATAATTCTTTGTAGGTGTCACTCACCCCACCCTCATCTGGAGCTTTTCAGCCCCTGCGCCTTCTGACGCCAAGCGGACTTTGACTATATGTCCACCTTCTATTTTGGTAAATATAGCGTTTTGTTCAATATCCAGTCCCCTTCCTTTCGCCTGTTTGGGACTCCAATTTCATTTGTAACACTGACTTAATATCATTGTAGGTGTCATTCCTCCTTGTTAC
The DNA here is from genome assembly GCF_964204655.1 of Triturus cristatus. Lineage (NCBI taxonomy): Eukaryota > Metazoa > Chordata > Amphibia > Caudata > Salamandridae > Triturus > Triturus cristatus. The sequence continues at coordinate 465,066,575 of NC_140594.1, forward strand.
ACCGTCTTTTGTGTCCTGAAGAAGACCCCGTTAGTAAGGAGCCAACTAACCTCCCTATGTCCAGGGGTCGAAACGTCGACAATACTACTTTGCCAGTACTTCCAACAGTGCAATTCACACTGTGTTTTTGTTTGTACATGGTTTCTGTAAATAATCTATGTTCCAAACCAATGAACTTTATCTGGATTATGTGGCTTAAAATCGTTTTGCCTTACAATTAAGTTGTGACAGTTTCATATAATTTATATGTCACTTTTTCCTTTTACCTCACTTAACTCACTACCCCCTTTCCCTCCCATGGCACCCCGCACTGTTTGATCACAGTCGATTGCATTTATGAAAAATGGTTATCTTGCCAATGTGTGATTAAATAACACTTTGACATCATTTTTTCTGTATTTAATGCCATTGACTTTGTGTTAGCTCTTAATAAGTCTGTATACTCTGGGACCCTTTCTCCCCTATACTGCTTAATTACCCAGGTCCCAGTGATTTTTGGGTTTACCCTTTGCTTTAACACTTTGCACTACTTGGCATCAAGTGGGAATTCCATGGGTGGTACATAGGCATTCCCATACAATGACTTATGGGTTTTGATGCAAAGCCCTCTTTATTAACATTTATAGACAGGGATTTGTGCCAAACATTTACACCTACTTGAGGCAGATGTAAAGTTTGAGAAAAGTTTTTTTTCCCCAAAATGTTTCCAACGCTTCATGTATGCTGAACTGTACAGCACACATTCAACGACACAAAACAATCAAAATGTTGGTGATAAAGCGGTGTGAGCTCAACCAAAAACATCAACAAGATGCTTCAATTTGAGCCATCATTTTCCTTTTTTTAAGGCAATGTTATTTTATACAATCTTTTGTTTAGACCATCAATATAAATGTCAGATGCTTATATACCAATATAACAAGCAAAACACATTCTCTCAGTTCCACCCTTTCAAGAATTCCTTCAAAACATATTATTTTCTTTTGTTTTGTTTTGATGACACGTTATCTCTATCTACAGACTGCTCCTAATTTTATGTATGACATTAGTAAATATGAATGTAAATACTCTGTTTTGAACTCCTATAAATATGCGGGGCCACAGCAAAAACCACCAGGACATGTTAAGCTCTTCTAACACAATATAAAAAAAATCCCATTTCATGTCAATTTGGCCAGAAAATTATTTTTGATACGCACCATTGTAATTTGCTTCTGAAATCTTATACTCAGTTTCCGATTCGTAACATCCAACTACTACATTAAACTGTTATCAGAGCAACAATTTTAGATGATAGCTTTTGACCCTTAAACACCTGCACTTAATTTGTAAAAGAATAAGTGCTCGGGCCCAAATATTTGCTCACAATCTCAAGGCAGGCACTATTAAAGGTCGGGTTGTGGAATACCAATGCTGTTAGTCTTGATTACACCTAGGTGCCGATTACGATCCGGTAAAAACCGGATACGAACCGTCGGTCGGAGCGTTTTCTCCGTCTGACTCGTACCCGGTTGTAAAACTTTACAAACATGGAATTACGATTCGCACGGAAACACCATTTCCGTACGAATCATAAAAAACACCGACCGACGAAAATATACATATGAATGTGATCCGGGAATGCTGCGACGTGACGTCGGGACGCTTCAGGCAGCGTTTCACGACCCAGGAAGTACGATTCAAACCGACAGCAGTCCGGATGGCAATAATTTCACGGCACCCAAAAAGTGCCGGAAAAGCGAAGTACGGTGCGAAACGACCAGAGTAGGTGGCCCGGTATGCGCCGTACTCCCCCAGCCCCCGTACGTTCGAGTCGACCCCCCCCAGCCCCCGTATGTAAGTGCCGACCCCCCCAGCCCCCGTACGTTCGAGTTGACCCCCCCCAGCCCCCGTATGTACGCGCCGACCCCCCCAGCCCCCGTACGTTCGAGTCGACCCCCCCAGCCCCCGTATGTACATGCCGACCCCCCCAAGTCCCCGTACGTTTGAGTCGACCCCCCCAGCCCCCGTATGTACGCGCCGACCCTCCCCAGCCCCCGTACATTCGAGTCGACCCCCCCAGCCCCCATATGTACGCGCCGACCCCCCCCAGCCCCCGTACGTTCGAGTCGACCCCCCCAGCCCCCGTATGTACGCGCCGACCCCCCCAGCCCCCGTACGTTCGAGTCGACCCCCCCAGCCCCCGTATGTACGCGCCGACCCCCCCAGACCCCGTACGTTCGAGTCGACCCCCCCAGCCCCCGTATGTACGCGCTGACCCCCCCCAGCCCCCGTACGTTCGAGTCGTACCCCCCGTGTATGTACTCCCATGTACGTGTCGAACCTCGAACCCCCCGTGTATGTACACCCGTGTACGTGTCGAACCCCCCCGTGTATGTACACCCGTGTACGTGTCGAACCCCCGTGTATGTACACCCGTGTACGTGTCGAACCCCCCGTGTATGTACACCCGTGTACATACACGGGGGGTTCAACACGTACACAGGTGTACATACACGGGTGGGGGTACGACTCGAACGTACACGGGTGTACATACACGGGTGGGGGTACGACTCGAACGTACACGGCTGTACATACACGGGGGGGATACGACTCAAACGTACATGGGTGTACATACACGGGGGGCATGACTCGAACGTACGGGGGCGGGGGGGGTTGGCGCATACATACGGGGGCCGGGGGGGTCGACTCTAACATAGGAGGTCTGGGGGGAGTGTTGGGCACGTATGCGGGCACATGTCTCCATGGTTGCTATGGGAGTTTGGTGCGGACGGTGTTTTTTCCATACGGTTGTAACATCGGACGCACGGGATGGATCGTAATTCCGCGGTCGGACTTCACTTTTCACATTTGTACGGTAAATCGTCCGGGGATGTGTCGGACACATTTTCCGACCCGAGGACGTGTGGGGAATAATTCCCAATGCGATTCGTATGTACTTTTTCCCATGCGAATCGTAATTGGCAGTTTGTACGGCACTTGTACGATTCGTACGGTAAAAAGACCGGATACGAGTCGTACGGGGCATTTTTTTACCGGATCGTAATCGGCACCCTAATGTCTCTTTAATACATCACCAGACAGTCTGCTGTTTTATCTCACTCTTGTAGTTACTTTTTCTTCTTTGTTTTCTCCCTTTGTCACATTTCTTCCATCTTTCACTATAGCCTTCTTTTCATCTTTCATGTTTTTTCCTCTCATACTCTGGATAAAAATCTATTGTGCAAAAATAAGGGCTGGTTTCCAAAACTAAGTTCCAGTGTGCCCCACCTGCAACCACCGGCTCAAATTTAACACCACCACCACGAAAACTCTCATAACTGTAGGAGAACAGACTGGAATTTAGGACTACCTGTGTTTTGTGCAATGTACAACGGGCAAAGTCTGCTGTTTTTAGGGGACTCACACCTCTAACATGTACATGTAGGGATACCACGGTCCGGATAACAATGCCTTGTGGTGATTTCACATTTCAGTGTGCACATCCTCAGTGCTTAATTCGAGACATTGGTTGCTAGTGGGAGGGTATGGCAATTATTTTTGGGAACCAGCAATTATTTATATCAGATATTTATCGAGCACAGAAGAGGAAGAAAAAACACAGATCAGCAAGATGGAGGAGGAAAAATAAGGCAAACTGTCACCAACAAAAAGCAGGAATCTGTAAGTGCGAGAATAATGGTCACAGAGTGTCTGATAGTGATTAAAGAGTACCGGCATTAGTAATCAGTGCTCTGACATTTAATTGCATCGGCTGCTGGCTTCTGACCAGAGCTGCAGGAACCGGCTCTCTTTCTTTTGCAAATTAAGCAATGCACAGCCTAAGGGAAGTTTTTTGTATGTGCTGGTAGAGCACCAAACAGAAGACAATTCAGGTACAAATTTGCCAGACTCATAGCCATCACCATTTCAGATGTCCCACAGATACATCTTAGTATTATGTTTCATGCTAAAATTTGAATTATTATTTGCGGTATGCTTTATAGCATGATGATGGATGGCATTCTGCTAAAGATGCATAAAAAAGACTACTGTTGCAAGATAGTCAAATTCAAAACGAAGACACAGACACAGAAAGCCACACACACACACACACACACACAACATGTGACTTAAGAGGCAAACTTCAGATCCTGATGTGCTAAGTATACCATCATCATGGAGCCTAAAAAATACCATTGCTACAAAGACGAGATCAATAGAGGTAGCTGAGAAAGGAAAAATGTAATGTTGAATCAAGGGTAGGCCAATGATGAAAGGCGTGTCAGCTGGCTGTCATAGAGGCAAAGTTGGCACACTCAACGGCCCTGCTGGAAATGAACTGGGGGTGCTTCTAAACAGATGGTCAGCTACCCAAGTTGTTATTTGACTGTAGAACGCAGAGCCCAGTATCCAATTAAATGTATTTAAACTGTTAGAGGTTTCAACTCAGTTGTCTGTTATTTTTCTATCAGATACAGAAGGTCTAGGGTCTGTAGGTTCTTTTTAGTTCGAGCCTAGACAGTGCAAGGCCTGTTGTTTTCTCTTATGTTACTTTGTAGCAAGTTCATGAATTGTCATTGGCAGGTACAAGTGGCATTCTGAAATGGTTGCATTTCATTGGTGTTTGTCCCTCCATTCTCTGTCTGATCCTGCCCCGTGGCGATTACACAAATTGTTTCTTTTGGTCATCCCAGCAGGCGTCTATCTCAGCTCCTCGTGCTCCTGCACATCGCGATGGCCCCTCCTCCTGCCTCCCATCTGGGAATGCAGCCTATCCTTTCGTTGGCCAGCCCATCATAATGCTTCCTCATGACACGGCCTTCATTAACTGGTTCACCGAGTGTCCCAGCTTCAGCAAGTTCAACTATTTACAAATACAGCATTGCTTCATTTCCTTTTATGTTGTGTAATTTGAATTAGTATTTAATTTGTTATTTGAAGGAGGGGACACCCAGACTCGAACCAGGCCTCCAGTCCCAAAGTCGGAAGTGCTGTATGCTGTGCTACATTCAGCCACATTCAGCACCAACTATAAAGTTTGTTATGTTTCATGGTGGGCGGAAATGTGGCATGTTGATTCTATAAAATAAGCATTTGCAATACGATTGGTCTCGCAAGTACGCACGTTTGAGATATTGGCATTGTAAACGATAATGCTTGTTAATTTTGTTTTGGTTTTTAAATCATAAATAAAAGGAATTGTCATTTAAAATGGCAATAGCTTAAACCCACGTAAATGTGAGACCTATTGCATTGCACATGCTTGATTCATTTTATCATTGTGCAACATTTGTGTCAGCAGATGTGTTTTAAACAGTATAGGCATTCGGCACGTCGGCTGTACAATATGACCTGGCCCCACATGAAATGCATGAAATCAGATTAGAACATTCAGACTGGTTTGAACTCATTTCCATAGAGTGAGTCAGAAAGAGGGAGAGTGCCTGGAAGTGGAAACAAGCATTTACAATGCAATGGTCTCGGCATTGGTAAAGTTAGAGCTATTGGCATTGCTCATGACATTATTTTTGTTTTTAAAACAGTTAAAGAAACGGCATTGTTATTTACAATGTCAATAGCTTAATCACTCTCAAATGCGAGACCTATTGCATTTGCACCCACACACAGGACCACCTACACACACACTGATTAAGCTATTGACATTGTAAATAACAATGCCGTTTCTTTACATGTTTGAAAAATAAAAACATAAACAAAAATGTCATGAGCAATGCCAATAGCTCTAACTTTAACAATGCCGAGACCGTTGCATTGTAAATGATTGTTTTAAGAACCCACTGTGCCTTGAGGGCAAGCCCCTCCTCCTCTCCTCCAGCGGTATTCTGCGCCTAAGAGTCCTTCCCCAGTAAAAGCCAAGAAACAGCTTCTCCATAATGAGGGACTCTGGATCTTCTTCAGGATCGGAAAACGATTGTACGGTATTATGTGATTTGAGTACAGATTTTAGAGTATTAGGGTTGAATAATAATTACAAAAACAAGCTAGTATGTTCAATCACTTTAGGTAGTATGCTCATAGACATTGTGACTGATATTCAGGGTCATCATTTACCATTATTAATAGATCAGTTTGGGTTGGCATATATCAGGAAACCCTAAGAAAGCTAGGGGCAGCATGGCAGACGTCTCTTAGTGGCGCTCCGTCGCATGTCCCCATAATTCGTAATAATTATCCTGCATTGCCGAGTGCTTGCGGCCTGAAACAACAAGCGAAGTACCAGCAGCAACCCCAGAGTACCGAAGTTGCTGCGGGACCTGGAGAGCAAATTACCCGAGTCACCTCGAGGTGCAGGCATTCAACGCTGACTCTACAGCCTCGAACGGCCGAATGTAAAGCTATCGGCTGGGCCTGCCGATTCCGGACCCGGACTGCGGAGCTTGTCGGATCCGCACTGAAGAGCACTAGGGGACAGTGCGGGGACGTGCTGGTCCCGAGTCATGTAATAACCCGGACGGATTGGCCATTGCACTCGGAGGCTGTGGTGGAAGTACGCGGTTCGTCGCAAAATGGCAGACGAGCCATGGCTATGATTGTCGACATAGGACGGCTTGACACGGCCGTAATCTTTGGTTATTTGCCTATGTGGGATCTCCGCAGGAGCACAAAGCGGGATATTGTGTAAAACAAGCCCAGGGCACCGGAATACACCACCGCCTTTCTCCGAGGCAGAGCAGAAATGCCTCGGAGAAACGCAGCGTCGTTTTCGGATTCGGGGGCGTGTTTTGCTGTTATCTCCTCCTTGAGACTTCTTGCAAAAAACACGCCCCCCGATCCGAAAAGGACGGGGCGTAATCGGAGTGACTGACCTCTTCTCCAGTGGCTGGCCAGCATTCAAGAGGCCAGCCAATGGAGAACAGGGGAGAAGAGGGGCGGGTTCAAGCCCCTCTTCTCCAAGTCATTAAATCTCGCGAGCGAGACTGCGCAAGCGCAGCCTTCGCTAGCCGAGACCTAAAAATGAGGGGTGCAGAATAGCAAGCAGGTAGCGCCAGTCACAGTGGCTTGACATCGCACAGCTCAGTACAAAGGCAATCGGATCAGGAGAGTGAGCACAGTTGAACAAAACATGGCCGGTAACACACAGGGGCATATTATCAAGAACAACGTTAGAATTATCGCAGCTTTAGTGGCAGGAAACTGCTGCTAAAGCAGCGATAATGGGCTTGATAATATGCCCTTGAGAATTCCAATAGAAGCCTATGTTCACACCAGAACATGGGCTTCTATTGGAATTCACAAGGGCATATTATCAAGAACATTATCGCCACTTTAGCGGCAGTTTCCTGCCGCTATCGCGGCGATGATTCTAACGCCACTTTTGATAATATGCCCCACAATTTCTTTTGTTTCGGAGACCATTTTTTCTTTTAAAACTTACCAGAGTATATCACACAGTAGACAAGCACTCCAGTAGTTGCAGTACTAGAGAGGATTATAGATTAAGACACCAGTAGAATGGCCCGATGTCGTACCTTGGGTGCATTCGGGCGCTGGGCAGAACTCATCGCCAATTGTACATTGATATTGTAGGGTCCTCTAAAACCCTTGCATGAACGTAGACAGGAAGCCAAAGTAGTAAAGTAAATCTTTCATTAGAGGGATGACAAACAGGAGATGGCAGCAGCTTCCCAAACAATCCTCCCAGGAAATACAAGTGCTCACTCTCTAGCTGGACCCAACATTCCCTCATGGCATAGTTAGGTTCTAACATATGCATAGAAGAGTTCAGTGAGAAGAGGTTCCACAGTGAACCTGCCGTTCATACACCACACATCTGTTGCCAACAAAAATTCTCTAATAAACTCAAAAAACCCAATGGGATATTTCAGTGACTCTCTGACAATAAACATGGGAAGACAACGTGGAGAGATCAAACATTTAAGAATTTACTAACACAACTTGCAAGGACATTTACTTAACTAAGTGCTGCAAAAAGAGTCAGCATCTGAGGAGGAATCACTAACCACCAAGTAATCAGTTGGAACATAAGAAACAGCATTAGGTTGTGCATCGTAAGATTCCACATCTATCTCAACTGAGACCTTGGCTAAACTGCCTACATGCCACCATTATACTTCTTCAACCATAATAACATTTGCTACTATATCCGCAGTTCAAGTTAGGTTTAAAATCTAGAGAGACACTTTCGGCAAAACTGAGGTTCTTTAACCCTTACCTATTCGCAAAATTTCAAACACCTCTTAATTTGTTTAGTATGATGTAGGGATGTTTATTTCACACCTCCGAGATCTAAAGTTTTCTGAGCAAGAACCAATATCTCTGTGAGAGGCATTACATCTTTTAAAGCCATGTTCATAATACAATTGAACTGTGTAACTAAACCATTGCAATGAGGACTATGTAGTGGTGTTCTTAAATGCCTCACTTCTGACTGAACCAAATAAATCAAATAGAATTATTCATTTTAATCAACTCGGCGATTCCTTTAATAAGGGCAATAAAAAAAACACCATAAACCTTCAGCTGTGCTCTCTTTTTAAGGAACTGTAGCTCAGTAACGGACTTCCAAATGGAGTCCAAAATCCTGGCCAAACACTTATGCACGAGAGAATATCCCCAACGCAACATACCTCTCTCTCTGAAAAGAGCAGGAAACAACAACGGAGAAAGCCTGTTAGAGATCAGACAAAAGGAACCTTGTGACTCACTCACGTGTGTGACTACACTCACACCTGGTTCCAATCGAGTAAAAAATATCATCAAAAAACATTGTGGTATCCTGAACACAGGTAGTCTCAACCTTCCAGTCCCCAGATTTGCTTTCAAACGTACTAGCAACCTCAAAGACATGCTCATACACACTAGATCCAAGATCCAACATACCAACGTACAGAGATCTTTATGGGACTTACAGCCAGTGAGGGGTCACTACCCTTGCGGCTTATGCACTGTTTGTCCATTCACAAAGGTGACAAAAGAGATCACATTTGCGAATGGGCTTAAGGGGCAAATCAATAAACATACAAATTACAACACGACTACCTGTATCAATGTGTTAACGTGCCCATGCAAACTCCGATATGTAGGGATGACCCCCAGACCAGTGAGAACCCGGATCACAGAACACCAGAGTAACTTCAGGTGCCACAAAACAAACACACCAAAATGACAACACATTTTGACCAACTCCACCACTCACCAGACTCGATTAGATGGTGTGTCCTTGAAGCACACCCTGGCATGACCAAGGACACTGTTTTCAGGATCGAGCAAAGGTGGGTGCTGAGACTAGCTTCGGACAAAGAGGGACTGAACGAAGACATCCCCTGGGGGGCACTGACTTGATAACGATTTTACTAGATGACAATCTTACCACTACATTGATACTGTTGTAATGGTGGTGTAAGGGTTCTGTTCCAAACATCAACAGATTGACACCAGCTCACACTTGACTCAACAGTTGGTCTGCTGTAATCGTTATCAAACCCTTCCGCTTCACAATACGAGTGGGTGATACCATCACTCCTATATAAAACATTTGTTAACTCCTGGACCAGGAGGCAAGTTGATACGAAGCACTAATTTTGTATACATCAACTTACTTACTTTACTTGAGCTTGGACAGGTATAACCCATTTTGTATCCTGAGTTTCTCTCTGCTCGTTTGATACGTTGAGTGGCCAGACACAAAACGTCACCTCCAACATGGCGCCCGCTATTACCGCAGGTGACGCACTAGCTGAGCAAACGCTGATGCGGAAGTACCCGCCCACTGCACGTGCGGCCGGGAAGTATAACTGAGCAATGCCTACGCTGACCATTACCTCCCGGGACCGGCAGAGTGTGGGTAGGTCTTTCCCACCAGCAGCTTGGAGAATACATGTGAGTACACCTACTATACTAATAGGCAACAGGTTAGTTTGACTTGGCCTTTGCTGGCCGTGCAGCGGGGGCTACGGGAGGCTGGACTTGGGCGCCCTCTCGCTCGCATTTGCATCTTGCTCTAACACGCTGAGACCATAACGCCCTCTGTGTTTAACCAAAACACAGCATCCTCCCAGGGGAAAAAACGCGCACAGAGCCTTGTGGACAGCGAGTGTTGAGCCTTTTGCGGGTCTAATGGGACTCCTTTGCTTTCATCTTACGTGTGGTTGTGTTCTTGATGGTTTGATATGCTGAGTGTTTTTGCAGACTCCCGGGGAGACCAACGGAACCTGGGTTTGTCTCACTCTGATACCACTTTGGTCACGCGGTATGAGTTTCGCCATGAGTATGGGGTGGCGGTGGACCCTGGTGGTCCAAAATAACATGAGCACTCCTCACTAACACCGACCCCAACTCCTGGGCTGCATTTGCTTTGAACAAACTACACCATAATGGCAGACAAAGAGTACATCATTATTATAGAGAACTTAGACATATATATCCTCTAATGTCTCCCACATCCTTCAAGGAAACTGCACTACTTAGGGGCAGATTCCGATGTCGGATGGACTCAGGTCCGTCTGACATCGGTCAGGAGTCATAACCGACCGACCTGCTGTCATCGGTTACGGCCCTGCAAGTACGATGCGACCAAACAGAGTTCGGTCGCACTTGTATACTTCACAATGCAAGCATGCATTCCGAGCGGAATATATGCTTGCACTGTGAAAAACAGGGGTGCAGTTCATCCCTGCACCCTGTGGCCGGCACCCCAAGGTGCCTGCCACCGGGTGCCGGGATCCACAGAGGGCACCTTAGGTGCCCCCAGGCCACCATTAGGCAGACTCGCACCCATGGGGGCCCTACTGGGGGACCCCAAAGACGGTTTCCGACGGTCTTTCCGTGCCGGAAAGACCGGCACGAAAAGGCAGTGAAAAACTGCCATCGTACTCCCTCGGTCGTAAAGAGGTGGCCGGGGGAGTACTGAGGGATTTCCGGACAGTGGACAGGCTCTCCGAGCCTGTCGTCAGCCATCCGGAAATCTGAGTCGGATTCCTTTCCGACCGAGCCCATCGGAATGGCTCGGTCGGAAAGGAATCCGGCCGACATGTTCCGATTCGGTCGGAAGGGCTCCGACCATCGTTCGGAGACCTTCCAGCCGAAATCGGAATCGGACCCTCAGTGTCTAACATCTGCCGGAACACGATGAAACAATAATCTGACCCGATTGGGGTGAGTTCGGACACGTGCACTGCATGTGTACATTTATGGTTGTTTTTTAGTTAGTTTTTAATCACCTAGTGCATGGTCACAAACACCTAAGTGTGATGCATGCCCTTTTACCACGTGATCCCTTGTTTTATTGACTGTACCAGTATAGAGGTTTCTTGCAATGTCCTAGTAAATCTTTATGACTTTTTCTTTTCAGGTTGATGTCCCAGATCTACAGGTATCACTTTTTAGGGTGCTGTATGAGTGGCCACTTAGTTACTTAATTAAGGACCACCACCAAAAAGGTAGATCTCACATCGGTCCTGAAGAATTGCCTTCCACTTGAATTAACAGCAAAAAACATGTTTAACCTTATTTTTGCACCTTTCACATCTACACTCTCTAGGGCTCTTACACGCACTGCACCTTACGGCTTAAGGAAGAAAGATCTCCGCCAAAAGCCCCCAACAAGGGTGCCGATCAGGTATTGCAGCGCCGACCCGATAAGGAGCCGACCCAATGATGAGGCAAGACACCCCGCAGATTGGGTGTGTGATGGTCTCTTTCCGAAAGGAGGAAACCTCCTCCTGCCTCTAGTGAGCACGTTATACCTCACCACTTATACATCAACCAACAGTGTTCATTAGGAACAGCATACCACTCTATTTCTGTACTCTCTTTTTTAATCTCTACCCTATGGGTGAAGTTTTCAGAGAACTAACATGTATCTGCACTGTAATGGCAGAATGTGTAATGTTCCTAAACAATCTAGACCAACATTTTGCTAAGCTCTAGCAGGAGCAACCACAGGACATGAAATATCGTAAAGTATTTATTACCCCCTATACATTCTTCTATAAATCTTTGTATTTCAGTATCCAACCTCGGCCACAAATAACTTCCCCCGATCCTTCTTCTCATGAGCGTGGAACCAAGATGGCCACGATGAGCAGTTTCTATGATTTTGTGTCTTAAATCGAGGGGTTGGGGTGATGGGATTCTCTCCTCACAAAAGTAAGCCATCAGCCTATATCAATTTATCAGCAATCTTCCTACAGAGGTGAATATCTGCTTCAAGATTTATTTATTTTGGCATCCTTTTGGTCATCAAATCAAGAATGTTGCTAAAGCAGTCATCATAAGCCAACTAACATTTTACACTTCTCCAAGCTCTCACAAACAACGGAGTTAATTTCACAGCTAGCAATGACACATTCTCCTTGGTGTCATTAATATCTTTTTTTTTGGTTGAATATTTCTTAATTGATTTTCAGAGATAGATACGAAACACTGTTTACAGTGCGAGGATACATTTAAGTATAGCATCAGCATAATGTTTAGCCCTGTGGCAACAGTAATAAAGGTATGACTAAAGTGATAGTGCAGTATATAACGTTATTCCACACATTTGATAAATTATGCAATCAGGAGCAGAAAATGTAGACACTGCAATGCACATCAAGGAATATTCAAACAACAGCTAATGGAAGGGTGAGGGACATAGTTTACATCTTGTAACAATCATTATCCATGTGGGGTGTTGCGGATCTACACTGTGCGTGAACGGGGAGACTATGTGGTGTAAGCGCATCAGTGTGCTGATGAATCTTAATTGTGTCTTGAGGGGGGTGATGTTGGGAGGCGGGGGGTAAAGAGCATAACAGGGTAACAGGACAGTTCCCAGTAACCTACTATGCCTACCCATGTTCCCTCTTATGGCAACTCACTGCAGACCCGGAGGTTATATAGGAGTACCAATTATTTTTGCCTCAATTGCGGTGAGGTATGTTTTCCAATATGGGGGATTGGGTGTGATTGAGCGCCCCAGTATGTTACCCTGGGAGATCTCAAGTTCAACTATGAGGGCTCTGCGTAGGACAGTGAGCCACGATTGAGTAGGAGGGGTTGAGTGTGAGTTCCAGCACATAGATATCATTCATTTAGGTATCACCATTGCCGGATACAAGAATTGATTTAAGGCCTTGTGTTTTGCAGTGCGTTAGGTGATCCCTAACAGAAAGTGCAGGTCTCCCCAAGTGTGTCGGCCATTCCTACCCAGTACATGGCCAACCGCAGGCATGACCAGACTATGTGCATGGATGTGGCCTTGGTATTGTGACAGTGGAACAACTGCCCAGGGAACATCTGTGTGATTCTTTGGTGGGGTGAGGTATGCATGATGTAAATCGTTGAATTGTGTGTATTCGAGTGTAGCGTTTACTGAAATGATTTTGTGATTCCTAAACATTTGACTCATTGTTTGTCCTCAGTGTTGTTGAGAGTGCGCCATCCAAATAAGCCCAGAATGACGCGAGAGGGATCACTCTGCCCTAATATATTGAATTCTATACCATTGTTATGGCCCGTCGGCCGGAGCAGTGTAATAGTAGTGTTTGAAGAAACCTAGATATCTAAGGCTCATTGTCTGTCCTGCCCCATACCTTGTGTAGGCGTCCATTAATTTCTCGAACTACAGAGGATCGAGTCGGTGAACAGGTCTCCCCATGAGGTGACACCGACCCTAGTCCAGCCTGCCACCTCCGAACTAGGGCCTAGTGCTGTGCAACCAGGTATCACCCACATAGGAAGCTATGGGGCATTGGGGGTGAAAGGGCATTTCTTCTGTCAGTAACAAAACCCGCAAGAGCCGGCCATGGTTCCCTGTATTCTTCGGGATTGTGGTCTCCGATCCCAGCAGCCATTCCAACACAGCATTTGGGCGTAAGCCAGCCGCCCAACATCCTAGTTCCATGGCATTACGACCAGCCACGCAGCTCATTCGCCATTGTAATTGTGCGGCTGCATAGTAATATTCATAGTTTGGAGCCCCCAATTCACTTTCGGACAGTGGAGCGTACAGTTTCACAAAGGAAGCTTGCTTCCTGCTTTTACCCCATATGAGGGATGTCAGTAATGACTTATGACCCCATAAACATTTCTGGAGCAATTGGAGGGCAAGGGCAGGGGAAAAGTACAACAGTCTGCGCAGAAGCAACATTTTGGAAATGGCTATCCACCCCATGGGTGAAACCGGTAACTCCATCCAAAATGATAGAGAAGATCGAGTGCTGGATAATTTTGTCCAAATTTCCCTCTAGTAAGTCCACTGTCGAGTGATACACTTGGACCCCCAAATGTCTGAAGTTGTGCAGGATTAGGGAAGCAGCGTATGTGGGGGGTGTCTCCTCTGATCAGGGGTCAGGGAGGTCATAGGAAATAGGAGAAATGTATCCCAGTTCACCTTCAGACCAGATATCCGTTAGAATCGCTACAGCAGCACCATCAGTTCCAGGTCAACGGTTGCATCCCAGCATAGGTATATCAGTGCTTCATCTGCGTATTATGAAATTACGTACCATTGGTTATATGCCCTTATGCCCCAGTGCTCTGCCCGCTGTCTAAGCGCACAAGCATGTTGTTCCATTGCCAGTGCAAAATAATTCAGTGACAGGGAGCAACCATGCTGGGTACCCCATTCAATACCAATGGGGATCCGTAAATAAGGAGCCAGGGGCAGATTCACAAGCCCCGTATGCCACTTTTGCGCCGCCGTTGCGTCTCTTCTGTGAGGCAGTGGCGGCGTAAAGCCAGCGCCATGCTGCGGGGTATTTACAACGTGACGCATCTAGGGAGATGCGTCATGTTGTATACCCTGTGCCACATGAAACCTGCATCAGGTTTCATGTGGGCGTTTTGGTGCAGGGGGGGCGTACCGGCGCAGGAACGCCTCGGAAAAGGGTTGAGTGAAATCTACAAGATTTCACTCAGTCACTTTTCCGAACCCCCTGCGTCAAAACCTTGCACCTGCTTGAAGCAGGCGTAAGGCTTGAAGCACCATGTCAGACATAGGCAGGGTTGGCACAGTGCTGGACTTGCGTCGCGCCCGCGAAACAACTCCAGCACTGCGCCAACCTTACGGCAGCAGATGCAACAGGCATCTGCATTTCCTTGCGCCATGATGCGCCGCATTGTAAATGCGGCACATCCGTGGTGGCGCAAGGATTGAGATGCGTGTTTCAAGTTTCCTGGCGCATCCCTGCTGATTTGCAGGGATGCGCCAGGAAACATAAATCTGTCCCCCAGTCTTTACTCATGCCATTGGTGAATTGTAGAGGAAAGAGATCCACTTGAGGAATCAGGTACCTATCCCAAAGCCAGTGAGCACTGCTTGTAGGTAGCCCCAGCCCCGAGGGCAATACACCTATTTCATACTCATCAATATACACCCTATGGAGGAGAGGGGCCCGTTGTGTTTAGAGTGTAGTGTAAAACTCTAAGGGCCAACCGTCTGTCCCGGGAACCCTACCTCTTGCCATGTGGCGGAATGGTATCTGCTATCTCAGTTTCAGTGATGGGAGATTCCAGCTCTGCGGATTGCGTGGGCTCCACTCGGGGGAGAATGATGCCCGAGGCATAGTATGAGTGAAAAGTGGCATTAATCTCATTCTGTGAGTTAAAAATGTGTCCCTCTTCATTTCTAATACCTCTGATCGGATTCCTGGGTGAGCCCAATCGTAAGAGCCATGCCAGCAACTTGCCAGCTTTATATCCATCTGTGTGCCATCTGGCCTGATATTCCCTGTGATCTAGGGCACCCAGTTGTTCAATTGTTTTCTTATGTTTTAATCTAGCATGGGCCAGTGAAGCTGTGACTGTTGGGGTGGTGGGAGATGCCTGGTAACACCAACGTATCTCGACTTCCAATTTACCAAGCTCTTTTCAGAAGGTTAACTGTGTGCTGTATATCACTTTAATCATGTGTCCATGGAGTATGGTTTTAAGCGCATCCCATTCCACCCAGACTCTGGATGCAGTACCCTCATTGTCTTGAAAGTAAGAAGTAATAGTCTCTGAAAGGAACTTGCAGAGCGGGGCATCACAGAACACCTCTAAAGGCAGTCTCCAGGTAGGAATTTTAGGTTTACTCCTTACACAGGACAACCACAGTTGCAGCGGGCTGTGATCAGATAGAGTATGTCAGAGGTATGCACTTGGGACACCTTGGTAGATCGTCAACAGACAACTGACCCAATTCCTTGAAGAGAACAACACCCTGGACTCATCCCAATCCGGATTCTGCAGCAACCACAGCACCAAAACTGCCCTCATTGCCGCTACCGACGACATCAGGGCCCTGCTGGACAACTGCAAAACCGCGACCCTCATCCTCCTGGTCCTCTCGGCCGCCTTCAATGCCATCTGCCACCACAGCCTGCGCACACGACTCTACATTACGGGGATCCACGACAAAGCCCTGGACTGGATCACCTCCTTCCTCACCGACAGAACCCCGAGAGTCCGCCTCCCTCCATTCCGATCCGAAGCCACCAAGATCGCCTGCGGCGTAGCCCAAGGATCATCCCTCAGCCCGACCCTTTTCAACGTCTACATGACACCGCTCGGCAACATCGTCCAATCACAGGAACTCAACATAGTCTCATACGCCGACGACACCCAGCTGATCCTCTCCCTGACCAAAGACGCCGCCACCGCCAAAACCAACTTCCATGCAGGGATGAAGTCCGTCTCCAAATGGATGAAGAGCAGTCACCTGACACTGAACTCGGACAAGTTGGAGGTCCTCATCCTTGGCTCCACCCCTTCTGCCTGGGACGACTCCTGGTGGCCAGCCTCACTGGGAGCTGCGCTGACACCCACCGACCATGCACGCAACCTGGGGTTCATCCTAGACTCAACGCTCTCAATGACCCAACAAGTTAACATCGTCTCCTCCTCCTGCTTCAACACCCTCCGGATGCTTCGCAAGATCTACAGATGGATCCCCACCGAAACCAGAAGGACGGTCACCCACGCCCTCGTCACCAGCAGGCTGGACTACGGCAACACCCTCTACGCGGGAACCACGGCCAAACTCTAGAAGCAACTCCAACGCATACAAAACGCTTCTGCACGTCTCATCCTCGACATCCCCATCACAGCCCCATCACCGCCCACCTGAAGCACCTGCACTGGCTTCCCGTCAGCAAGAGGATCATCTTCAAGCTCCTCACCCATGCTTGCAAAGCACTCCACAACGCAGGACTAGCATACCTCAACAAGCAACTCACCTTCTACACCCCCAACCGCCAGCTCCGCTCTGCTGACCTCGCCCTCGCCACCGTTCCACGCATCCACCAAACAACCACTGGTGGCAGATCCTTCTCCCACCTCACCGCCTCAAGACATGGAACACCCTCCCCATCCACCTACGACAGACCCAGGACCTGCTGACCTTTAAGAGACTCCTCAAGACCTGGCTGTTTGATCAGTAGCTGCTCCCCCCTCAGCGCCTTGAGACCATCACGGGTGAGTAGCGTGCTTTACAAATGTTTGATTGATTAATTGATTGATTGCTAATAGCTTCTTGTGTACAATACATTAAGTCTATTCTGGTGTGTCGATTAGGTAATCCAGAGTAGTACGAGTATTTTCTAGCATTTGGGTGTAGGCCACGCCATGCTTCCTCTGTCTGGAGGTTGGTGGACCATGTCTTGAAGTAAGTGTAGTACAATGGGCGCACGGAAGGGGGGGATGTGAGTCCCTGCCCCAGTAGACCGAAACCAATAGGCTAGGGACTAACGCAGGCATTAAGGACAGCAGGAAGAAGGACTGGTTAGAATTGGCTGCATTCAAAATTAAGAGGGGAGTTACCCCAATGTGCACCACACAAAGAGACTGGGTACCAATAATCGAAAAAACACAAAAAGTCCCTATTTTCAATCAAGAAAGCCTTTGGTGTTATCCTTAACCAAGTGTCAAAAAATATTCATGAGCTTAATTAATATTCTTAAAACAAAAACAAAAACAAAGGATTGTTGTATTATATCAATCTAACGATCTATTTTGAAAAACACTGTATCTTATATATGCACTAAGTAAACCTTTTCGGGAAACTTATTGATTAAAATCCAAATCATTTATTACATATTATAAAAAATCATTTATTCAATGTATCTATACCTCCCAAAATGGGTTACACTCTATAATGATCACACAAAGAAACTAATCCTCATAATTAAAAAATATCATAGTTAAAAGTCGACGCGGCGTTTCGGTGATATTCTTAAACTTTCCACCTTCTTCAGGACTAAAACAATTTTCATCAAATCTCGTCTTTAGATTGAATAGACATTCAATGGAGGATGACCTTCCACATTTGAATTTTCTGCCTGCTGGTTATTCAGCCTTGTTAATAATTGAGGTAATATATTTAATCCGCAAAAGCCACCGTAAATGTATTCATTTATAGAGTAAAGACCACCTTTGATCATTTGAGAACTTTTTCCTCACAGGACTTCATAGGGTACTAAACCTTTCCTTGTCTTCGATTTTAAGGAAATGCCATTAAATTGGTCAGGAGAGGTTATTAATTTCAATTTGTCTTCTCTTTCCTCTTGAATCTGTAAGGACCTTTCAAAATAAAATCGGCCTCCCTGCTTTTGCGGACCCTTCAGAACCAGGGGTATGCCGTTCTGTAGTAGAGGTCCAGTGTAAATGGTGGGATGGCAGGTACAACAGCAGTGGCAGGCCCGAATGACAGAAAGCACCTCCCTTGACCTGGTCATTTGTTTTGATTAGGTGTCAGAGCGCACCCAACCTCGGAACATACTTATCAACCCTTCATAACCCCTCCACACGTATTCACAGTTCATCACACCAGGTCCTCAGATGTTTGCGGGGTGACTGTGGAGCCCCAACCTAGCACCGCTGTGATCTGGATTCACATAGAAGGGTCTTTGTGTTGGTTCTCTGCCTCCGAGCCCGAGGGAGAATGTGACGTTGCCTGCTGCCGTACATCTTGCACTGCTCGGGCCCTTTCACTTGCAGCCTGCTCTTTGGTGGGACCCCAGTGGTCGGCGTCTGGAGCATGCCCTGTGCTGCTTCTGTGTTTGCCAGGGTGGAGAGGGACCGGGGTTGTCTCGATGTGAGGGTGCAAGGCATCTTTGCTCGAGCCAGGTACAGGCCTCTTCCGGGTCATACAAAAGGTGGTGGTGCTGTCATGTTGCACCCGGAGGGTGGGAGGAAACTGTAGAGTGCATTTTATGCTGTTATCACGTAGGCACTTCTTCACATTAAGGATGGAGGCTCTGCGTCTCAGAATCTCCAGAATATAGTCTGGGTGGATATGTACTGGGGTGTTTGACAGTCCACTAACACCATGCCCTCAACACCTGTAGGATGTTGTCTCAGTCTCTATAGTTGAATGAATGCACTACCACCGGATGTGGTGGGGTGCCTGGGTGGGGAGGTCTCCCTGGGACCCTGTGGGCTCTCTCTCTACTGAGAAGAACGTGGATCGTTTGCTCTGTAGAATTCTGTTTCTGAACCACTCTTCTAAGAAGAGCTCCATGTTTGGGATTTCTGCCTGCTCAGGGAGGCCAACTATGCATACATTGTTTCTTTTCGACCTACATTCTTGGTGCTCGATCAGGCCGTACAGTTATTTCACCTCATCCTGCATGGCCCGAAGGTGTTCTTCACATTTGAGTACCGTGGGTCAGAGGGGCAGCCAGTGAAGATTTCGAGCTTTCAACCCAGTCCTTCAGTTTTTTTGTGATCCTCTCTGAGATTACCTACTTCAATGCACAGGGAGATAAGCTTTGGTCCCAGAGTTGATTTGATGTGTAGGAACGCCGAAAGCAGTTTGTTGAATTGGCGAGAGTGGTCAGGCAGTGTATGCACCAGAGTTTTGTCCACAGGTGCCACAACCGTCCGGCTTGCTTCAGTCCCCTGTGTGCTGCTGGCCAATGCCTGAGTCCTGTTTGGTTTATTCTTCACCAGCCTGAAAGAAGTGGCGTGCACGCGGCAGTAATATTGAAGTAGCAGTTGGTGGGGGGTTATGATGCAGTGACTGCAGCTGTATCTAAGTGCTCTGCAGGGGGCAAACAGCAGTGCTGCAGGTGGAGGCAACTCAGATCTAGACACTCGTCTGGTTCTGTGAAGGCCCACAGAGTGGTCTGTCAAGGTTAGAGGTAGAAGGAGCGGAAAGCGAAAGAAGTAGTACTAGACATCCAGGTGGGGCATATACCAAAGAATGAAGGTGTCCTCCTTAAACTGGCCCATACAGGGCATGATGTAGCAGTTGCCGGTGAGATAGTGCCAGTGTCTGGCTTCCACTGGCTCTAATGCAATGTGTTGTAAAAGCCCTTCAAGTGCCAGTCCCATCATTACTGTCCCCAGCATTTGTTGGAAGTGATCGCAGCCAAAAACCAATGTCTGTCCAGCCCTTCCATGTGTTACGTTTCCAGGTCTTTTTTCTTGGGGGCAGTGACGGGCCCTGTGCTCCCCATGGGTCATCCAGGCCAGGCTGTTGCACCAGCAAGTGATGTCGGGAAGTCAAGAAGAACTGGAAGGGGGCCTCCAGGAAACCGCAATGGGCTGCAGGGTCACACGCTTAGGAATCCTGGGCCAGCATTGCCAGTCCGCTGCCTGTGTCTTACTATGGCATCACGGAATGGGTGAAAGTTGGCTCTTTGCAGGTTTCAGCGCTGTAAAGGACCAGCAGCTTCAGGAGTGCCCCTGCCCAGTCCAGGTGGTTCCCCGCGGGGCTTCCGATCTGTACAATTCAGTCCAGCTTTGGCTGGTAAGTGTAGGGCTGTAGTGCAGTAGACAGGTGCGCACCTCCGGACGTGGTTTAGTAGAGTACATGATCCCAGGCGCGGGGTCTGCACAAGTGTGAGGAGGGTACCTTGCGTACTCAAGGACCAGCGGAGAATTCAGGATTTTCAGCAGGCCATCGGTAGAGCTCTCTATCACGCATCCGCCCCGGCTGCCATCTTGGCCAAGCCTCCCAGTGTCATTATCATCTTGACCTGAGTTTCAACCCACAGGAAGTAGAAGTCTAGAAAGTCAGCCAGCCCATACATTCCACCATTCTGAGATATATTTCATTTTGAAATTGTATTCCAATAGCTTGTTTGTCAAATTAGATAATCTTGCAATGGCCTTATTTATTTTAGAACCAGGCAAGATGTCAACAGCTTATGATCGCAATTCATAAGAAATTGAAAACCATGTTCATAAAAACGAAATTTTGACACCCGCAAGCGCACACCAAGAATTATTTTTCAATAACTTTGTATTGTAGCAGTTGAATCTGGCCATCTCTGCAGGGCCGCTTCCAAACGTTTTGACTTCTCTCCTCTGATTTTACTGAATTAGTTATTGTTTGCTTTAGGACTCTGTGCTTGTTACCACTGCTAACCAGTGCTAACATGCTCTCTCACTAAAACATGGCAATTTGTAAGTCCCTAGTAAATGGTACCACATGCACCCAGGGCCAGTAAGTTATATGCTACTCGGGGGCCTACATCACTCATTATGCAACCCACTAAAGTAGCACTTTAAAGAATGTTTCAGACCTGCCATGGTCGCCTGTAGTGCAGTTTTAAACAGCCATTTCTAACTAGCAAAATAAACATTTTGCCAGATCAAACCCTTCCTTTTTATTGCAGATTTGTCACGCCAAGTAAAGTAGGCCTAAAATGTCTATTGGGCAGGGTGCATTATATTTAAAAGGTAGGACGTGTGTGCTTAAATAATACAGATCCTGGTAGTAAAAAACAGAACAATATACAGAATGGGGCAGTGAACATCTTAATAGGGGTATGGGGTACCAATTAAGAATAAACACAGAAACACAAAAACTCTATACCAAAAATAATAAAAATAATGACTAAAATATTAAGTTGTTCCAGCAGTCTATAAGTACCATAACAGTTCATTGTCAATATGTAAATTATTGAAGTCAACTAGTATGTGAAGAATCACATTTTAATATTTTAGCAATAAATAAATCATGTATACAATATATAAAAGCTAAAACCACTATATATAACAAAGACAATGCGGATGCTAGAAACCCCATACAGAAATAGAAAAACCTGGAAAAGAAATCAAATTAAAAGTTCCAGGAAATAAAATATAGTAGAAAACAAGGTCCTAGTAGCAAAATGTTGGTCTTCAAAGGTGATAGTAGACAGTCCATTGTGACTTCACTTTACATGAAGCCAAGCCACTGTGGACAAGAGAAAACATTGATCATCCATCTACCTTCATCGGGACTTGAAAACAGTGACATTGGATACTACTAGTGAATCCATTCCATTATAAATTTCAAGGTAGGCTGCATAATACTCATAGGGCATGGTGCTTCTATTTAAAAAGTAGGACATGTGGGTTTAAGTTTTACATGTCCTTGTAGTGAAAATCTCCTAAAGTTGTTTTACCTACTGTAAGGCCTATCTCTCCCAATGACAAACACTGGGTAGCTTATTACATTTAATAGGTGCTAACTTTGGATTGGGAGCAGGTAGAGTTGTCATGTTTGGACTCAAATTAAAAGTTCTCAAAAATCCTTTTTAATTGTAAAGTCAGATTTTAAGTCACAATTCTGAACATGCCAATTTTAGGAGTGTACATTTTCTTGTCCTAACCATTTGTGCATTCTACTAGGGTCCCGGGTTATATGACTGTGCATGAATCAGCTGTTGGGGTTTGTGTATTCCTTCTCGACAGTGACACAATGGTGATTTGGTGTAGACAGGAGGATAGGTCATACTGCCAGGATAGCTGGGGGCGGAGCTGTTCCCTACCCCACATACACTTCAAGAAGGCTTGCCTCCAGCATACACAAAGGAACCTGAAACCAGTCTTTTGGCACCCCAGACTTCTTGGAGCCTTGACTGGGAATGCAAATAACTTTCCAGAACTGGAAGTAGAGGTTGGACAAAGTGTTCCTCAATACGCAAAGGCTGGCACCAGGTATAAATATTGGATCCTAAGAAAGCTCATCAGTGCACTCATGAACATGTGAACATTGCTCCCCAAATGAATGCCCGTCTGCTCCCAGAGGACTGCCCTGCTATTTGAAGGATACTTTGTTCTCTGAGAAGGAAGACTGGACCTGCTCCCTTCATCCCAGTCTAACCTTGGTGACTCCAAAGGTCAGCTGACTTACCTCCTCTCTGACCTACAGGGACACAATTAGTTCCAGATTCCTCCATGCAACAGCCCAGCTGACCTGCTTCACTGGACCCACTAGGCCTGCAAGTGGACATGCCTGAGTCATGCTGGCCTCTGCTGGAGTGAGTTCCCGATCCCCAAGAAATTCATCCACAGGTCCTAAACCCTTACCTGGCACCATTTGAGCTCCTCATGTGAAAAAGGTCGAAATCTTGAAGTTGTGGGCTTATTGTGACTGCAAAGGGATTCAATCGCGGCAAGACTGTGCCGCCCATGACAACCTCAAATATGAAGCTCCAGTGAACCGTACTCTTCACGATACAGTGACCTGAAGAGTTGACCGGCAACACGCGATCTAAACTTCATGCTACAGCAACAACACTCACAGTGATAACCAACACAAAGCTTCAGCAATGAACGTGTGTGATGCCTGACCTGATCTTTGTGCTACCGCAATGACTGTCTAAGATGCCAGGTCTGCTCATCTCGCTATAACGATAATCATCTGTGATACTTCCCCTGCTCATTTCAGCTTCCTCCACTGCAAATTGAACTCTCCACACAAGACTTTAAAAAGGTAACTTTTTCAGTGGGAGTAACATGGTTCCTGCATCCAGCCCACACTCCATCACGGTCGCACTGAATTTGTGACTTTACCCCAGTCTAGCATGACCAGATAACAGCGAGTGGATTCTTTCTGCTTTTAGGTGCTATTTTTACTTAAAAATACCATTGAATATCTCTGTTTCTACTGATTAGATTTTTGTTGTTGTGGTGCAATTTTATTTACAAACATTTTCTCTATTGTTTTAAATTGGTTTGGGAATTTTCTTACCATGTGATTTTATTTTATTATTGTTTGTGCACTTCATAAATACTTCACACACTGCCTCTAAGTTAAACCAGCTCCTGCGATGAGCTACCAGCAGGTTAAGCACAGGTTAAATTAATGACTTTTGTGGTACAGCCTGACAAGGGTAGCCTAAGTTGGGCTTCTACCACCCTCAACCAATAACCCAATTTCAGCAGGCTATAACGTGTGGGAAGTGAAACCAATGGTGTACTTTTGGTGGACTACGTGAGAAAGAACTGAACCCAAACCATAGGCACATGCATTTACCATTATTTGTCTGACTCTCTTCTCTGTAGACAGGTGCAATGCATGGGCATCTGAAATTATTCTTTTGACTTTAGTAAAGACTATGTCACAATCTTCATTCCAAATACATTTTTCTTTTTGCATAGCAGTCTAAAACTTTTAGATATATTTGCAACGCCTAACGAAAATTTAGAGCAGAACTGATACATGCCAAGGAAAGATCTCAGGTGCTCTTTGTCTTTGGAAGCGAGAGTGTTTACAATAATATCAACTAATTTTGGTTTTGGTTTAATACTACTCTCAGACAAAACATGCCATACATATCAACTTCAGAAGCTCTGAACACGTATTTTCCTCCACGAAAAGCCAGACTATATTCTTGGAAGGTTCTCAATCAACATTCAATACAAATTCCAATAACCACAAAGATCAATACTACATACTTCACAGTCACACAACCCTGTTGCTACATTCAGAGCCAAACTTTGTGTTTCAAACTTTTTGTAGGTTATCATTGTTATTTTTGCCCCTGAATCTATCAGAAATTGAATGGTAAGATTATTATTGGACATTTGAATAAGTGGTCCAGCACCTTTTCAGATAGTTTCCACTAACCATGTGTGCTGTGCACTAAGCCTGGGCAAAGTACTACGCTACGCTCGCGTAGTTTGCGAAGTTCGCGCTACTTCGCACTACGCGAACTGCACGTAGCACAGTGCGAACACGCGTAGCGTAATGTTGCGTAGTGCTGCGGTCCTTTTTTGCTTGCTCGCGGTCCTCAACGTCAAGTTGGCGACCGCAAACAAGCAAAATGACATCCGGCGAGACTTTTTCCTTGTTTGCGATCAGCAACATCAAGTTGGCGATCGCGAGCATGAAAAATAAACCTCCCGGCGAGATTCCCAACGTGAGGAGGTCAGGTTTCTCATTGCGAGTGGTCGCGTATGCTCGCGACCGCTCGCGATGAGAAACTACCAGTTCGCGTTGAGAAAGCTGCCGCTCGAGTAAAAATCTACTCGAGCAGCAGAAAACTACAGCTCGCACTGTGCAAGATGCCATTTTCAATGATTGCACAGTGCCGGTTGCTTGTCCGCACTGTGCAATCATTGAAAACGACATCTGGCACAGTGCGAACAAGGTACTACGCAGTTCGCGAAGTGCTAAGCGTAGCTCGCGTAGTGCGAACTGCACTTTGCGTAGCTTCGCGAAGTGCTACTTCGCGAACTACGCCCAGGGTTACTGTGCACCACATCAGTAGATACAACCAGTTATTTACTCTAACTTGTTGACATTGTGACACAGGAAAGAATCATGAGATACGTCATGAGACGCATTCAACTCATCCTAAGCAGCATATCGTAATTCCATTTTCTTTCCACCTTGCTCACTTGATACTTTTTGCAGATTGTCCGTTTGCAGGAAATTGCAGAAATTGGCCAAATGCAACAGTGAACCTCATTTAGAACACAAGGACTGTTTGGATTTGTTTGCTGTTTGGTATCATTGCACAGATCTCGAATATTGATTTTTTTCTTTGTTCTTCGATTTATAAGTATACTATTTGACTGCAGCTACATCAGAGTGTGATTTAAAGCAAAATGAAAAAACTGCAGCTGATGAATAGTAAGAGTTGAGGAGGAGCCAACATTCATAAAACTGTTATATGAAAGACTTGAGTTGTTTAGAGTTGGATTGCAAACTCTGCCAGCAATGTCAAGAGCTTTTTCAAAGGTTGGATATTTTTAAATCGTTCTTGTGAACTCTTGAAGGAGCATGTGAGATGTAAATCCTTCAACATCACAGTCCTTGGCTAGAACCTTGAGAGCAGTGACAAACGCTTCCACTGGTTCCTTGGGTCCTTGAGCTATAGCAAAACATTTTAT
This sequence comes from Triturus cristatus, assembly GCF_964204655.1. Taxonomy (NCBI): domain Eukaryota; kingdom Metazoa; phylum Chordata; class Amphibia; order Caudata; family Salamandridae; genus Triturus; species Triturus cristatus. Next base: position 465,092,618 of record NC_140594.1, read on the forward strand.
CAGAATACCACAACATTTTCTTTACCTTGAAAATACTTACCTATCTGCTGAATGGCCATTTGAAATTCTACTAGCTCTTCGGCAATGTCATAATCACCAGCTGAAGAAACATAGGGTGTAAGATTGTCAAACATGTTTTGACCTTTAACTTCAAGGAAGTACTACAATCATTATTTTTTGTGTCAGGTCTATATCTTTGCCCATTATTAGATGTGCATTAAAAGTTCTTATCCATATGCTCCATTTGAAAGGAGACGGACCGAACTCCTGTGGAAACATTGGTAGAGGTGTGACACCAGAGAAGTTATATTACTTGTTTCAAATATAAAGTTACTTGTAATATAATATTCAGTGGAAACCAGTGTACGACAATATGAAAAAAAGAAGAATAACATAAAGGTTAACAATGAAGGGGGATATTTACAAGTCCCTTGAGACACTCTTGTGCCTCTATTGCGTCACTTATGTGATGCAGCGGCAGCATAAACAATGCAGCCAATTTACAACGTGATGCATCAAGAGAGGCGGTACGTTGAAAAAGCCCTGCATCACATTATACCTGTATCAGGTATGTTGGGGTCTATTAGGATGGCGGTTGGAAAACCATCCCAACCTCCATGGTAGCAGAAATTAACCGTCCGCATGTATCGCGGGAAAACCGCCGGTCATATTATGATCAACTGCCAGAAAAATCGGACCGCGGCGGAATGATGCCACAAAAGACTGCCGGTAGCGGGCAGAGCAGCTTAAAATCCGTCCACGGTGGTCGGATTCACGGCGGAAAAACCCAAACCCGCCGCAAGGCCAGCGGAGTGACCGCACGCACAATTAGTATCCGATTGCGTTGATAGCGGAAAGATCTTCTGTTTCCGACTGCCGCAATCGCTAACAGTGATGAATGGGAGAGCAGGCAGAAGGACTGTTGCATACCCACCGCCGTGGCCACACCGGAACTAATATGGCAGTTGACAATAAAAACACACAAAAAGGTCACCAAGTGTACACATCAAACTAGCCCAGTCCCCCAAAACACCCAACACACCCCAAGGAAACACCCCCAGGGCAACCAAAAAAATACAAATCCCAGGACAACCAACACAACACACCTGACAGCAATACTCCATTTTGACACACCCACATAGCTGAGTATAAAACCTACCCCTTCCCTGACCAGAATCCTTTGCACTACTCCAGCACTGAAGAAACTAAACCCTGCAGTACATTGGATAGGCAAAACACCACACATCCCACCGGCACAACAACACACACACACCACCTACACCACCCCCATCACCCTCACAACTTCACCTCAAACCATTTGCACATCACACACCATGGCACAAAAGAAAATGCCCAAATTCACTGACAATGAGTTGTCAGTCATGACAGGTGAGATACTCAGAGTAGAACCACAATTGTTTGGTGACCTGGTCCAACAGACACCATTTACCACCAGAGCACAAATGTGGGGAACAAGGTAAATGCAGTAGGGACCACCCCAGACACCAAGAATGAGATCATGAAGAGGTGGCATGACCTGAAGATGCAGGTGAAAGAGAAGAACTACAAGAACCGTCTGCTGGCTCAGATGACTGGCGGTGGCCCTCCCATTCCACCAAGAACATTCACTGCATGGGAGGAGAAGGTGCTTGCCATACTGAATCCAGAGAGTCTGTCAGTAGTAGACGGGGGAGTGGAGGCTGGTAAGTACAAACAAATGTCTACCATCACACTGCTATGTACTGTCTTGCAAAACTACAAAGCTACACCTCCTAGGCCCAAATCCATTCATCTGCACCACACACTCCCCAACACATCTCACAGATCCAAAATTCACTCCCTCTCATTCACCCCAAAGGTAGCTAGCAACATACCCTGGGTTGCATTTGTACAGGCAGCCACCACTACAACTCCCACCAGGGCCCTTGTCCCACAGCTCAGTAAGATGGAGCACTACCACCACCCCACCCAGAAGCATGTGGTAGACATTGCATCTCAACAACCAAACTTACCGGTAGGTAGCCATCTTCACAGGGAGGGGATATGTGTTTAGGAAGCCTGCACCACAACTCCCACCAGTCACCCTTGTCCCACAGCTGAGCAGGATGGAGCAAACCCACCACCCGGAACCATGTGGCAGCCATTCTATTAATCACATCAAACTTATAGGTAGGTAGCCATCTTAACAGGGAATGGTGTTTGCTCACATCAAACTCACAGGTAGGTAGCCATTTTCACAGGGAGGGGTATTTGTGGGTGGGAAGCCTGCACTATAACTGTCACCAGGCCCCCTGTCCAACAGCTCAGCAGGATGGAACACTCTCCCCACCCAAGAGCCATGTGCAACCAATCACATCCTCAGCTCCACAGGGAGCCAGCCATCTTAACAGGGAGGGGTATCTTTGGATAGGTAATGAGCACCACAATTCCCAACAGGGCCCCTTGTCCCACAGCCCAGCAAGATGTAGTACTTCCACCCCAGCCAGAAGCATGGGGCAGCCATTGTATCTCACCAATCAAACGTACAGGTAGGTAGCCATCTTAACAGGGAGGGGTGTTTGTGGGTGGGAAGCCATCACTACAACTCCCACCAGGCCCCCTGTCCCACAGCTCAGCAGGATGGAACACTCCCCCCACCCAAGAGCCATGTGCAACCAATCACTTCCGCAGCTTCACAGGGAGCCCGTCATCTGAACAGGGAGGGGTGTCTTTGGATAGGCAGCCAGCACCACAACTCCCAACAGACCCCCTTGTCCCACAGCCGAGCAGGATGTAGCACTTCCACCCCAGCCAGAAGCATGTGGCAGCCATTGTATCTCACCAACCAAATATACAGGTAGGTAGCCATCTTAACAGGGAGGGGTGTCTGTGGGTGGGAGGCCAGCACTACAACTCCCAAAAGGCCCCCATTTCCCACAGTCCAGCAGCATGGAACACTCCCCCCAGCCAGAAGCATGTGGCAGACATTGATTCTCACTCATCAAACTTACAGGTAGGTAGCCATCTTAACAGCGAGTGGGGGGTTGTGGCTTGGAAGCCATCACTGCAACTCCCACCAGGCCCCCTTGTCCCACAGCTGAGCAGGCTGGAGCACCCCCCCACCCAGAAGCATGTTGCAGCCATTGCATTGCTCACCTTCACCTAACAGGTAGGTAGCCATCTTATGCTCTCTTGTCCCACCCCTGAGTAGGATGGAACAGTCCCCCCCACCCAAGAGCCATGTGTAACCTATTCCATCACTCTGTCAACTACACAGGTAGTTGCCCATTTTCACATGGAGGGGTGTTTGTGTGTGGGAAGCCTGCACTACAACTCCCAACAGGCCCCCTTGTCCTACCCCTGAGCAGGATGGAGCAACACCCCCAGCCAGAAGCATGTGGCAGCCATTGTACCAGCACCGCAACACTCACCAGGCACCCTTGTCACAAAGCAAGATGGATCTCTCACACCAGCCAGAACCTTCTGTCAGCCATTGCATTGCTCACTTCAAAGTAACAGGTAGGTAGCCATCTGAACAGGGAGGGGTGTCTATGGTGAGGAAGCCTACACTACAACTCCCACCAGGCCCCCTTGTGCCAAAGCAGAGCAATATGGAGTACTCCCCGACCCACAACCATGTGGCAGACATTGGATCTCACTCATCAAACTGACAGGTAGGTAGTCATCGTCACAGGGAGGCGGGGTGTGTGGGACGCCAGGACCACAACTCCCACTAGGTACCCTTGTCCCACAGCTGAGCAGGATGGAGTACTCTACCACACACCCCGAAAGATATGTCAGAAATTCCCCTCAAATGTGCCAACAGAACAGGCAAGTAGACAGTGCATTCACCCCGCCTTTCCTCTCAAAAAGCATGGAGCCATATGACTACACCAGCCCTCACATCCCACCAAAATTATCACAGATCCAATTGCCACTTACTGGGTACTGACAGCTAAGCGTATGTAACTGTCACAGACACCAAAGTGTGACTCACCAAATCACATGTTGAAGAAATTCAAGGCACAATCATGCACACCACTGAATGCTATCTGTAAGTGCAATGGGTGTAGAACATCAAGGACCACATGAAAACAAAGCAAGCATGGTCTGTCGTACAAATAAAGCAAAGCACATGACATGAAAAAGGTATGCATGAGATAACAATGGCTAGTTCATGCTCAGATGTAACGTCTGCCATGCAGAGTAATCAACAAAGATGCTTCACATAAAGTCGCTGTGTCACTAGTCATTAGATGACAACATGTCCTTGTAATCACAAAATCAGCACATGTGGCATGGTATCTATTGACATGTCACACCATGGACAAGTAATGCATGCACCTCAACATCATGTCATGATGCACAGTACTGTGCAGCTATACAATGTGATAACTTGCAAACTGTGTGGTGTATAACCTGTAAATAAGATACATCTAACACCAAGCTTGAGGGGTGCTCTTCAATGACCATTTCCCCTCTGCTCCACAGGTGACCAAGAACTGACAGCAGAAGATGATCACACCAACCTGCTGAGCCAGACTCCACCCCCGGAACATAGACTCTCTGATGTTGACTCCCTGGATTTCGTGGATGCAGAGCCAGAAGCCAGCCCATCAGGCATTCCAGGGCGCAACAGGTTCCAGGACCCCACTGCCCCCCCCGCCATCAGATCAGCAGCAACAACTATGTTTACCCCTGCTGTAACAACCTGTGCGACCTCCACCAGCACCACCACCACTACAAGTGCTGCCTGCAACACTCTCCCTGCCTCAGAGGATGAGCACCCCACCCCACAATATGATGAGGGCAGGGAGAGTACGCAGGTGCATATAGTGGTGGCGCCACAGGTTTGGGACAGCAGGGCAGGTTGGAGGGCAACTGGGCATCATACCCAACCAGACACTGGGACCAAAACCCTGGCCAACATCGTCGGAGTCCTTGCTTATGAAGGAGCCCAGGGACACACAGGCCAGGCTCTTGAAGATTCTCGTGAGCTCCGCCTGCTGCTGAGGTCCATAGACACTCGCATGGCCTCATGGGCCATCTGGTGGCGGTTCTGTGGCCACAGAGAGAGGGGAGTCCTCGACCCTGCTAACCTCGCAGCAGTGGCACCCCCTGCCAAACATTCAAGGGGCCATCCAAAGAAATCCCCAGGAGGATCCCGTGGCAAAGCAACCGCCAAATGCCAGTCAAGGAGCCAGCCATGATGGCACCCCTCTTCACCTAGCCATTGACTTTGTTGACTGTCCTTACCGACACTGCCAAGTTAATGGCATGCGTCTGTTGGACTGGGACACCACATCAATGTGGTGACTACTCGATTGTCTCATCTTCCATCACTGACAACTCATTGATCCACTTTTCACCTTTTTGTAAATATTCACTTCCCTGTCACATATACCCATTGTAAATAAGCACTCTTTACACACCTATGTGTTCGTGTCAGCTCCATTTTTATCACAGGATGCACAATGTTGACTCTGTTTACAATGGACCAGGAGCACTAATGGTTTGGAGGCATCAAGAGGCTGAAGGGACCTAGGAAAACACAAGAGAGCACTATTCACTTGTCAGGTGATGGCATCACAGACATTACACAACACTTGTCATCAAGGTACACAATTCTGCACACATCACAATGAGCAACAGTACCAACATACCTATCCTGTAGCTTGGCATGACTACCCTGTCCCAGAAATATTAGCAGCCAGCACAGAGCCAACAACAGGCAGCAGTCACAAAGTTCACCTAGGCCTTTTCAGCAAAACAAAATCTGCAGACAATGGCACCATTGTACGTTTCCACTCACCTCCAAGGGAAGTAGCGGTTGATGAGCTGTTGGCGCAGGTCAACACCTTCCTCTTCTCCAATATCCTCATCACTGTACATGTTTGGGTTTGCAGGCGGGGGCCTCGGCTGCTCATCATCATCCAGGAGAAGGGGAATCTCCTTCCTCAAGGCCAGGTTGTGGAGCATGCAGCATGCAACTACGATCTGACACACCTTTTGAGGAGAGTACATCAGTGCCCCTCCGGTCTTGTCCAGGCAGCGAAATTGTGACTTAAGTAGACCAAAGATAGGCTCCACCACACGACGAGTCCTCCCATGGGCATCATTGTAGCGGACATCCCCCGGGGTCCTGGGATTCCTTAGTGGGCTCAGCAACCAAGGCCGGTTGGGATATGCAGAGTCACCTTGGTGTGAGATACACAGACCAATATTGTAATATAAACAGTAGCTGAGAACAGCATGTCACACATCCAGCATACTACTTGACTCTGCCTACTCACCCACAATCCAAGCATGCTCTGGATGCAGATTTGCCATCAGCTGGGGTACGATGCTGTTATGCAGGATGTAGGAATCATGGACTGATCCTGGAAATTTGACACAGACATGTGAGATTATCATATCCACCTGGCATACCACTTGCACTTTGATTGAATGGAAATGCTATCTATTCCTGTAGATGTGCTCACGTTCCTGTGGTGGAACCAGGGCAACATGTGTGCAGTCAATGGCACCAACAACATTAGGGATGTGGCCAAGGACATAAAAATCACCCTTCACAGCCGCTAATTCATGCCTCCTGGGGAAATGGATGTATCGGTCCTTGTAGGTCATCCTAGCGGACAGGACATCACGTAGCACCATGCTGAACATAGGTTGCGACATCCCACCTGCGGTGGACACAATGTACTGGAATGAACCAGTAGAAAAAAAATGCAGTGCCGCCATCACCTTACACGTTGGTTAATATTTATCATTTTAATTTATATATATTTTGTACAACTATATTTTTTACAACGATATTTATTTCTCTCTGTATTTTTGTACAAACTTGTTTGAGTATAGAGAGTAGATTTTTATTCTGTATTTTTACATCAATATTTTTGATGTCGAGGTTGTGTCAGTGAACTGTCTATACTAGTGCACAGAAGAAATTTGGATATCAACTCGATTTTTTAGACCAATAACGTCTGTTTTCAAGTTGGTAAAATCCAGTGGCTTTTACCCTCCTCTACAAGAAGCCGCAAAGGATTCCTGACATAATGCATGACCCATATATCCAGCATAGGGGTTCTATTTATTCCTGCAAATCTGTTCTTGGAATGAAGTTATTATTTACTCCCACTTTTATTTCCAAAACATAAAATTTCTGGAACTTAAGACAGTCTTAACACCTTGCGTGCGGACGGCCGGGAGCCATCCAACGCCAAAGTGGCCATGTGCATCAGACAGCTCCCATCTGTCCTAGCACCCACCCACAGGGAAGTGTTGCCGCTCCACCCGTGGGCCGCCCTTCCTGTTTCCCCCACTAGGGATGGCAGCAGAAGCCCTACCGCAGCTCCCATCCCCCACTGTCAGGTTTTCGTACTACTCAGGGTCCCGATGACGCAATAAGGTGTCCACCCCTTGACATCCCCAAACTCCAACTAGAAAGTCACAGAGTATTAGGGCGATCAAGTGAGGGAAGGGAAAGGTAGGGAACAGCAGGGATGAGAACCTATAAAACAAAACAACAGAGATCAAAAAACACTTAAACATATATGACTACTTTCATATGGTCTCACTATGAGGACATAACTACCTTATCCATCAAAGTATTTCGTGCCCGTACATAGCTCCTGAAAATAACCAATCCTGTTTGGTGGATAGTCCTACAAGATAGAACACATCAGTTTTACACATAGGCATGCCACATCCATCTCCCACATCCCCTAAACCTTTGTGCCTAACACACCCTGTCTTCTCACTTGTCTCCCTGCTTACCGGTTCTCTTTGTGGGCATCAAGCTAATAAAACATGAAACCAAGTCTCGACAAAAAAGGAAAACATGAGGCCAAAAATAGTTCAGGTTCGTGACAACAGGTAAAGCGTTAGTTACACACTCCAGGTTATCCACCAACATACAACAACTCCTCCAGAGGATGGGAAGGAAATTCTCCAACACAAATTTTCTTATTGACACATTGTCTTGTTGCACAAGAGAAGAACACGCTTGACCTCTTTTGACACTGAAGTTTAGCTCCTCAGCTGTTCCTCAAATACCGAATGCGGTTACCTCACAGTTGTTCAGAAACTAAAAATACTTTGGGAAATAATCAAAGAAAGGCTTCAGCAGTTACTTCACTGCCGCCCATTCAGTCTCATTGGCGTGCATTCACCATCCGGTGTAAACGCCGTCGCCGATTGAAAGCCTTCACTCACCATCCGATGAGCGATACGGCCCCCGGGAATGTCCTTAGCAGGACTGGTATTTGTTCCGGCGAGCACTCTAAGAGGCTTCCCTCTTCGTGGATTTACCAAAAACGCCGCCGGAATCAAAAACCTCTGAATTCAGAATTATGCACGCTCACGGGCGCACGCTGCATCTTCTTGTAGATGCTGACTCCTCCTCCACTTTGCCTCCTGGGAGATGTAGTCTGATGATTAGGTAGGCGCTAAATATCGCGTATCCTGACACCCACGTCATGTGATGGCGACAGTGCGCCCTGAGCGCTGACCTCATTAGGTGTTGTCAGACAACCCTGGAAGTCATTTGCTTCGAGCACGTTGAGGGAGGCAGGTGTGTTTCTCTCTGGGGAGGGGAGGTTAACTAAAGAGGCATGAGGGGAAAGGAAAGGGTTTTCCTTAACTCCGTTGTCTCTCTGGAGCATTCCTGCTAGAAAATCCCATGTGGTCGCAATCATGCAGCAGGAATGCCCACTATAAACAGGAATTTTGTTTTTCAATTTCCAAATGGCGGGGATCGGCCCCTTGGGGAAGGGCAGCTTCCCTTTGGTGAGCATTATTGTTGGCCGTTTCTGCCTCCCTCGGGTGTATTTTTGTTTTATTAGCCACTAGGCTAGGCCACCAGGGTTTTTTTAGGGGGATGTTGGGGACCGGACCCTACAGCAAGGGTCGCTACCCTTTATTGGGGTGATTATTTTGGCCGTTTCTTCTCCCCTTGGGGGCAGATCGGCCTTATGTTTTGAGGTCCATCTGCCTCCAAGGAGGGCAGAAGCCAATACGCACCAGGAATTTCTTTATTTGTATCAATTTTGGCGATGTTAGGGAGCGGCCCCTTGGGTTGGGAAAGGGTCACTCCCTTTTGGTGAGCAATTATTTTGGCTGTTTCTGCCCTCCTTGGCGGGTGATTGGTGATTATTTATATTTTTATGTATTAGCCACTAGGCCACCAGGGATTGTTTTTATTTTTGGGATGTTGGGGAGCGGCCCCTTGGACAAGAGTTGCTCACCTTTATTGGGGTGAATATTTTGGCCTTATGATTTTAGGCCCATCTGCCCCCAAGGGTGGCAGAAGCCACTAGACACCAGAGATAGCTGAATGTTGTTGCTGGGGAGTGGCCCCATGGCAAGGGTTGCTCCCCTTTCAGGGGGTGATTATTTTGGCTGTTTCTGCCTTCCTTGGGGGCTGATTGGCCTGATGCTATTAGACATACCTGCCTCCAAGGGAGGAATAATCCACTAGACACCACAGATAGCTGTATGTTGTTGCTGGGGATTGGCCCCATGGGCAAGGGTTGCTCCCCTTCTAGGGGGTGATTATTTTGACTGTTTCTGCCTTCCTTGGGGGCTGAGTGGCCTGATGCTTTTAGACACAAGTGCCTCTAAGGGGGCAGAAGCCACTAGACACCAGGGATGTTGATTTCACTAAGTTGCTGTTTTGGGGGAGAGACCACATGGGCAAGGGTCGCTCCTCTTTTGGGACTGAATATTTTTGCTATATTTTTAGGTTAATCTGCCCCCAGGCTTGGCTCGTGGTTTGTATGGGGGCTGGTGCATTATTTGCAAATGTGATTGTAATGTTTTAGGTCCCCTTTTTATTCTAGTGCAAAGCTTTTGATTCCTGTTTGTGGTTTTGGCAATGGCTGATCCGTAGTTTGCATAGTTGCATATGTTTGGTAAGAAAAACATTTCTGTTGTGTTTACTCCAAATGAGTATTATTGTCATGCATTATTTTTTTTTTGTAAGTGATGTCATGATAGCAGCATATTTAGTTTATGTTATGAATGTGAAATTCTTGGATTTGTTCACAATGTGTATTGCGTTGTCTTATGGGTAATTTTCTTTTCTTTTTTAGTGGGCTATTGTTGGTCCTTCCGGTATCTGTGCAGAGTAGGTGGTGGTGAATCTAGCAGCTTCTTGCAAGTGAGTGGTATCGTTCAGGCGTATATAGGTCTTTGTGATAAAGCCATATTTTGTTTATTACTTATTTAACAAAGTGTTTGTTGTTGTTGACTTATTTGCCAAGTTACCTTTATAGGTACGAATTATGGCTAGCCACAGTATTACTGATCAGTAGGTAGTTGGTATGCTTTTTGAATCATCCTCTGACCATGATTATGAGACTGAGAGTGCATCTGATGCATCACAAACTGACCTGGTTTTGCAAGGGGGCACCCCTGGTTTTTGGGCCTGGACTCGCGGCCACCTATGGAAACCTTCCAAACCCAGACATTTCTGTAAACTAGACACCAGAGGTAGTCCAGGGAGGTATGGCTTGCGTGGATCCACCAACGTTTTCCTACCCAGAATCCCCTGAAAACCTTAAATTTAGCTTAACAAAAGCACATTTTTCTTTATGTTTCTGTGTGGAAATGTTCTAGGATCACCCAGCTGACACAAATACCCTACCACCCAGCATTTCCCCAGGTCTCCCGATATAAATTTTGGTACCTCACCTGTGTGGGTGGGCCAAGTACCCATGACAAGCAAGGGCCCTAAAGATATTGTGGAGAAATCAAAATGATCTATCACAAAACGACCTGGTTTTGCTAGGGGGCACCTGGGTTTTTTGTCCCCGGGCTCGGCGGCCATCTAGGTAAGCCTACCAAATACAGACATTTCTGAAAACTAGACACCAGGGGTGCCCAGGGTGGAATGACTTGTGTGGATCCCCCAGCGTTTTTCTACTCAGAATCCCCTGCAAACCTCAAATTTAGTTGGGAAAAAGAACATTTTCCTCACATTTCTGTCTGATATCGCTGCGCCGGCACAAAAGTCCTACCACCCAGCGTTCCCCATGGTCTCCCAAGTAAAATGATATCTTGCTGTATTTTGGCTAATTTCTGAGTTCCCTCCAGGGGAATCCACAAACCCTAGGTACCTTTAGAATCCTCAGGGTGTTGGAAGAAAAGGATGCAAATTTAGCGTGGTTACCTTATGTGGACAAAAAGTTACAGAGGCATAATAAGCGTGAAGTACCCAAATAGCAAAAAAAGGCTTAGCATGGGGGGGGGGGGGAGGGGGCTCGGGTTTTCTCATATGTGTGTTAGGTTACTGTATTTTATGCTTAACTTTCTGAACTTCAAATCATATTTTCACAAAGCACCACTTCAATGAGAATACGCTGTTTTCTAATTATTGAAGTAGATCCCTATTTAAGGCACTTAGATTTATTATCTAAATTGCTGTCGGGCCGCGCGTAGTGTTTTACAAACCCTTTCATGCCACCTACATTATTGAAGAAATGGATAGGTATTAATTATATAATGCTGCGTCGAAATGCTAAAACGTAAAATTCAAACACAGTTAAAAGAAGAAATAGTGGGTCAAGTACACTCTATTCTGTTCTCCTGAGTGCTGTCCAAAAAAGGCCACCCTCGAAGAAGGAATGATCACCCACCACTGAGATGAAATAAATAGGCTGCACATTAGTTACATGTGTGTACACCATATTATAATTGGCCAGACTGTTACAACACTTCCTGGGGGCTTGCTTTCTGTGGGTCTGAGGAAAATGCCGTGGCAAGCACTCTCCGATGTACCTTGGATCTTTATGAATTATTCAAAATAAAACTACTTCTATACTGGGGTGCTCTGCAGCTTATTGAGTGTAGAAATGTAAACACATAAATGCGTTCTCTTTTGCATCAGGCCATATCTTTCGGCAACTGTTTCGCTTTCTCTCCAGCTAAAAGCAGAAAAATATCTAGGCGATGGCGCTGATTCTGGGGAGGGTTTTTGTGTGTAACAAAATGCAGCGACATGTGCTCACCAGTCTGTCCCAAAAGTGAATAAAAATCGTATTTTGCTAGACAAAACGAACTTCAATTACTCATTATTTCCTGCCCCCACAGCCTCCGCGTCAAGAGCAGTAAACGCTGCTGTGTTGTCTGCTAGTTGATTATACCAGGGAACAGCAAGACTCAATAGCCCACGTTGGTTTTAAGAGAATGGCGCTGGCCCATTTAAAGCAACAGGAAGCTCGCAGGAGCCATTAGATATACCAGCACTGCTTGAATCCAGCATGGCGCCTCCTGTGTAATTGCAGTCTCCAGCCAAAAAGAGACGCTTAAATATCATTCGAACAATTATCAGGATGGGGATTTCATTACAATCTGCTTAAACACATCTTCTTCCCATTGCCACTGTTGACTGTAATTGGGGAGGAGTAATATGCTCAGGTTCGAGATGGTCTTTTGTTAGGTAATCGGGGATTTGGCTTGTGTTCCAATATTTTTCCCATTTGATGCAATGCATTAGGGCCCGAGGGAGACCTTCAACATCCGCATAATTAGACTCACAAGCATTGTGGAATGGACGGAACAGGTTAAAACACTGAAGGCATTGTCCATAACGAGGGCAACGAAAAAGAGAGCTCAAGTGGGAATACAGATTGCCGAACATTGTGCCACAAACCAAAGACGACTCAACACTCTGAAGGTTTTGTCCACAACGACGGCAGTGATAAGGAGTCCAAAAGTGAAAATACAGATTGCGGTACTGTGCGCCTCTATTCAAAGTAATTCGATTTTCCCAAAAACAACTGATGTGGCAAGAGTTGACATTGGAACCCCCCATTTCCACATAATTGAAGAAATGACCAGGTCCAGGTCCTGAAGAGAACCCCTGAAAAGCTTGGGGTTTGAAGCACGTTGACCCATGCCCCTGGGAAAGAACATATGCAGCATTAGTGTCTGGGAGAGATCTAGTACTGGTACCACTCTCCTCTTGACAACATTTTAAGCCAGCGTTCCCAGGGCTGCACATAATGGCAGGACATAGTGTATATTACCAAAAATATTTTTCGCGCCAAGTGTATTAAATGTCAATAAAGGACTGGTCAAATATATATCTATATATATATATATATATATATATATATATATATATATATATATATATATATATTCACTGAAAAAACCATAGGTTTCAGGGGCGTTATAGTTAGCTGGACATTTCCCTTGTACAAAACCCTAGAAATTCCCCCGTTATAGTTAGTTCAGCTAACTATAACTCGCGCCCCCGCAATGCACTGCTGATGACGTCACATATTACATCACTCATGACATGGTCAGTGACATCACTGATGACATCACTGATGACATCTGAAATGACATCACTGATGACATCAATGATGACGTTATCCAGTGAGTGTGTGTTTCTGTAAATTTTAAATATGTTTAATATATATATAGGGAAAAACCTATGGAAGAATGAGTGGGTGTATAAGTGTGTGAATGGATGATTTAGTAGGTGTGTGACTGACTCTATAAGTGAGTCATTAAACGTATCTTACTCCAGACTCGTGACTAAACTGTGTGAATGTCTGTATCTGTCTGTCTGTTGGTGTATAAGCGGCTGCGTGGTTTTGTGAATAGCTATATGAGAGTTTCTATGGGTTATTGATTGGTTGTCTGAGTATCTGTTTGGGTGCCTGAGTGTTTGTGTGGGTGGGGTGTGTGCCTCTGTGCATACATGTGTGAGTGGGTGATTCTATGGGTGCATGGTTTTAAGAGTGCATCTGTGATGGAGTGTATGGTTGGGTGAGTGTATGTATGGGTGTGTTAGTGATTGAATATATATCTCAGTGGTACATGTGTGAGTAACTACATATTTGAAAGTCAGTATATATGTGTGTAAGAGTATATAAGTGGGTATATGTGAGAGTGTGTGATTGTTAGAGTGGCTGTATGGATGAGTGTGTGCTTGTATCAGTGATTGTATAAGAACGTAAGAATGTGGTACTATTTTTATGAGTAAGTGAACTTGTGTGTGTATAACTGCATAGGTGAGTAAATGGGAGTGTGATTAATTATTTGCATGACTGACTAGGTGTGAGAGTACCTCTATGGATGATTGGTGGTGTGTGAGTGTCTATGTAGGTGTTTAAATGCATATGATAGTCCTGTACTGAGTGACTGTAAGTATGAGTGACTGTACAGGTGAGTGTGTGGATGTGTGTGTAGATCTAAGAGTCAATGAGTGGGTATGTGGTTATTGGTATTGGAGTATCTATGGTTTTGAGAATGGACGTCTGAAATTTTGATTGAGTATATCAAAGGGTGTGAGAAGATGCACTAATTTATCACATGGATGACGTCATCAGTTATGTCATCAGTGATGTCATCAGTGATGTCACTGGCCATGTCATGAGTGATGTAATATGTGACGTCATCAGCAGTGCATTGTGGGGGCGCGAGTTATAGTTAGCTGAACTCACTATAACATGGGAATTTCTAGGGTTTTGTACGAGGGAAATGTCCAGCGAACTATAACGCCCCTGAAACCTTTCAGTGAATACATATATATATATCTATATATCTATATATATATATATATTCACTGAAAAAACCATAGGTTTCACACACGTTATAGTTAGGAATTATCATTTACAAAACCTTGCAAATTCACTTAAAAAACCATAGGTTTCACACATGTTATAGTTAGTTGTACATTTCACTCGTAAAAAAACAATGAAATTCCACGTTATAGTTAGATCAGGTAACTATAACTTGCGCGCCCACAATAAACTGCTGATGACGTCACATATTACATCACTCATGACATGGTCAGTGACATCACTCATGACATCAATGATGACATCTGAAATTACACATTGTGGATTGCGGTCGCGCAAGTTATAGTTACCTGATCTAACTATAACGTGGAATTTCATTGGTTTTTTACGAGTGAAATGTACAGCTAACTATAACATGTGTGAAACTTATGGTTTTTTAAGTGAATTTGCAAGGTTTTGTAAATGATAATTCCTAACTATAACGTGTGTGAAACCTATGGTTTTTTCAGTGAATTTGTACGGTTTTTTAAATGCTAAGTTATGTATTTATTTTTTATTTTTTTTTCTGGTTTTTTACTGTGCGCACACCCTGCTAATTAATGGACTTGGATGCAAAGGAGAGTTGCCAATAAATAACCGGAAGGTGGGCCTGCTGCCGAGAGCGTTCTGTGAAAGCTTCAGGGCATTTTGTATAAAATAAATTCACATGGCGGCCCCCGTCGTGACAGGACTGCACCATCTTTTGAAAAAGTAAGAGGCTGTGGTGTAAACTGCTTTCAACCAATACAGCGCAGCAAGCCAGGCATAACGAACTTTCCTGCACATTCAACCTTCTACTATAGAAAATAATGTGCTTTTATTCAACAAGTGAGTACGAACCCACTGTGGGGAATACAATGCTGCTTCCCTGAACTACGTGTTCCAGAATGCCAGGAATGGAGTACAGCCCACTGAGGGCGGAGAAACTAATTAAGAGACATTTAAATAAAAGGAAAGCAATTTGTACTCACTTGCAAGCTGCCTATGAAGAAGGGACGAAGAGTCTTGAAACGCATCAGGCAAAAGCTAATTAATGGACTTGGATGCAAAGGAGAGTTGCCAATAAATAACCGGAAGGTGGGCCTGCTGCCGAGTGCGTTCTGTGAAAGCTTCAGGGCATTTTGTATAAAATAAATTCACACGGCGGCCCCCGTCGTGACAGGACTGCACCATCTTTTGAAAAAGTAAGAGGCTGTGGTGTAAACTGCTTTCAACCAATACAGCGCAGCAAGCCAGGCATAACGAACTTTCCTGCACATTCAACCTTCTACTATAGAAAAAAATGTGCTTTTATTCAACAAGTGAGTACGAACCCACTGTGGGGAATACAATGCTGCTTCCCTGAACTACGTGTTCCAGAATGCCAGGAATGGAGTACAGCCCACTGAGGGCGGAGAAACTAATTAAGAGACATTTAAATAAAAGGAAAGCAATTTGTACTCACTTGCAAGCTGCCTATGAAGGAGGGACGAAGAGTCTTGAAACGCGTCAGGCAAAAGCTAATTAATGGACTTGGATGCAAAGGAGAGTTGCCAATAAATAACCGGAAGGTGGGCCTGCTGCTGAGTGCGTTCTGTGAAAGCTTCAGGGCATTTTGTATAAAATACATATATATATATATATATTCACTGAAAAAACCATAGGTTTCACACATGTTATAGTTAGCGGAAATTTTACTGATAAAAAACCAATGAAATTCCCCCGTTATAGTTAGTGCAGGCAACTATAACTCACGCGACCGCAATCCTCTGCTGATGCTAATACTGTATTTAGACACTTATTTGCCCATGTCTTCTTCCATACATTTTTAGCTATACATATATTACAAATATTTTTTTTTCATAAAGACACATATGTCATCAGCAGAAGATTGCGGTCGCGTGAGTTATAGTTGCCTGCACTAACTATAACGGGGGAATTTCATTGGTTTTTTATCAGTAAAATTTCCGCTAACTATAACATGTGTGAAACCTATGGTTTTTTCAGTGAATTTGCAAGGTTTTTTAAATGCTAATTCCTAACTATAACGTGTGTGAAACCTATGGTTTTTTCAGTGAATTTGTACGGTTTTTTAAATGCTAAGTTACTTTACGCCATTTGTGGCGTGCGCGCCCACTTAACGCAGTTCGTTCCGTGCGCGCACGGTGCGCTTCGCGCACCGTGCGCGCACAGTGAGCACGCGGTGCGCTTCGCGCACCGCGCGCCCACTTTACGCAGTTAGTGCCGTGCACGCACGGTGGGCACGCAGTGCGCTACGCGCACCGCGTGCCCACGTTACGCTAGATGGGCCATGTACGCACGATGCGCTTCGCGCACCGTGCGCACATGGAGGACATATGATGCACTTCGTTTTGAAAGGTAATATTTTAATTTTTTGTATATTTTATAAGCCATGCACAATTGGTGCCCTTCGGGCACCAATTGCACACGGGGTGGAGAGAGTGTGGATAATTTTTTTTTTTTTAAATTTTTTACCGTACGCATACGGTAAGCGTAATCGGCGAAATTACTGAAAAATTAAAAATTCCGTTTTTGGCCTTGGGGGATCTTTGGGGACTCCCTCAACATGGCTATGTGTGTGGGAGCTGTCTAAACAGCCCCTTTACATGTTTTTGGGCTTTATATTTTAAAAATCACTCTCAGTGCGAGAGAGAAAATGGCGGCCGCCGCTTCCTGGTTTCGGCCGATTCGAATGTTTACTTAGATCTAAGAGCCAATCAGAATCGCGCTCGCGCACGCCACCGTACGCGTACGGTAAGCGTACCGTAAGCGCATCGTAAGCTGGCTCAGATATATATATTGATTTAAAGGCTATTTTCTCAGAATCTACTGAACAGATTTACACCAAACCTACAAAAGGCACTTCCTTGACCTGAGGACTACCTCTCTGCCAAATTTCTAGTAATTCTGTTCAGCCGTTCGGGCTGTAGCCCTGTCTAAAGGTCCTATGGAAAAATGCATGGGAAAAACGCGTTTTGTGACCCCCCTTTTATCTCAGCCCCCGCTTGACGAATCCCCCCGAGACTTTCAGGGTAGGAGCGGAGCGTAGCGCCCCACCTATTTTGAAAAATTCGCGAGGATTCGTCGACCGGCGCCAAAGTTATTCAAAATAGAATGTTGCGGATTTCCTATGGAAACGTGGTCCTAACTATAACTACCTACTGGCGACCGCCAGTAGGTAATATATATAGATATATATATATATATTCACTGAAAAAACCATGGGTTTCACACACGTTATAGTTAGGAATTAGCATTTAAAAAAACCTTAGAAATTCAATGAAAAAACCAAAGGTTTCACACATGTTATAGTTAGCTGGACATTTCACTCGTAAAAAACCATTGAAATTCCCCCGTTATAGTTAGTTCAGCTAACTATAACTCGCGCGCCCGCAATGCACTACTGATGACGTCACTTATTACATCACTCATGACATGGTCAGTGACATCACTCATGACATCACTGATGACATCTCAAATGACATCACTGATGACATCATCCAGTGAATGTGTGTTTTTCTGAAAATTAAATATGTTTAATATATGTATATCTCAAGGTCGATGGAAGAATAAATGAGTATATAAGTGTCTAAATTGATGATTTGTTTTTGAAAAATTGATTGTGTAACTGACTGATTAAGTGTATCTTTATGAATACATGGCTAAGTGAGGAATGTTTAAATGTGTAAATACTAGGGGTGGGCGGAATTTGCGGAATTAACCTTCGCAAATTATCGCGAGAATGTTTAAAATTATCGCAAACAAGCAGAAATATCGCGAAGATGCGGAAGGTTTTTTCCGGCATGTTCGCGCGATTTTCTGCATGGTTGCGGGTCGCCAACTTACCCATGTGGCTGCTTGCGGGCGCGGCCATCTTGTTTTGAGTTGTTCTCGCGGTGCATGATCGCGAGAAGAAAGACGTGATCGCGCGACGCATGACGTCACTGCGGGCGCGAACTGTCGCGAGACAGCGCAAATGGCTAAAAACAATACAACATCTCATGGAGAACGCGACCGGATCAAGAAAACTTGTCGGCGAACGCAGGGAATCAGGTAAGGCGATCGCGCGCGCGCGAGAATGTATCATTTTACAGCGCGAGCAAGAAACAAATTATCGCCAAGCTGCGGAAACCGGAATTTTTGACATCTTCGCGCTCTCCGCGGAACGCAAAAATGTCAAAATATCGCAATTTCCGCGAACGGAACGAAATTTTTGCCCAGGCCTAGTAAATACCTGTATCAGTCTCTCACTTTGTATATAAGTGGCTGCATGGGTTGGTGAGTAGCTACATGAGTGTCTATATAGGTTATTAGTTGGTTTTTTGAGTATCAGTATGAGTGTCTGAGTGTCTTCATGGTTCGGTGGGGGTTATTATGTAGTGCATAGGTGCATGAATGAGTGACTCACTGTTTGTATGTGTTGAAGACAGCATGTTTGTAGGACCGTATGGGTGGATGAGTGTGTGTATGGGTGTGTTAGTGAGTGAATGACTGTCTCAATAGTGTCTTTATGAGTAACTACATATGTTTTAAACTAGTATATATGACTATTGGTGTATATAAGTAAGTATATGTGCGAGTGAGAGATTGGAAGAGTGCCTGTATGAATAAGTATGTGTTTCTATAAGTGATTATTTAAAAGACTAAGTATGTGTAAGTTTCTGTAAAAGTAAGTGTGGTGGTGTGTGTATAACTGTATATGCAGGTAAATGGATGTTTGATTCTTTATTAGCATGAGTGACTATGTGTGAGTAACTCTATGAATGAGTGGCATTGTGTTACAGGATGTTTAGGTGTATGAGTACATATGATGTGTGAGTACATGTATGAGTGACTGTATAGGATTGTTGGTGGATGAGTGGATGTGTATGTGGATCTTAGAATTACTGAATAGGTTGTTGTAACTGTTATTGGTATGTCCATTTTTTTGAAAATTTCAGTCTCTATTTTTAAATGTGTGTATCAAAGGTTATATTAGGGTGAGAGGAGGTCTACCACTCTATCACAAGGATGATGTCATCAGTGATGTCATTTGAGATGTCATGAGTGATGTCATGAGTGATGTCACTGACCATGTCATGAGTGATGTAATATGTGACGTCATCAGTAGTGCATTGCGGGCGCGCGAGTTATAGTTAGCTGAACTAACTATAACGGGGGAATTTCAATGGTTTTTTACGAGTGAAATGTCCAGCTAACTATAACATGTGTGAAACCTTTGGTTTTTTCATTGAATTTCCAAGGTTTTTTAAATGCTAATTCCTAACTATAACGTGTGTGAAAGCCATGGTTTTTTCAGTGAATTTCAAAGGTTTTTTAAATGCTAATTCCTAACTATAACGTGTGTGAAACCCATGGTTTTTTCAGTGAATTTGCAAAGTTTTTTAAATGCTAATTTTTTTTTTTTTCTTCTTTTTTTTTTTACATATTTTTATTTTAATTTTCTATCCTTTTTTAAAGACTATGGTTAAATTTTAAAAATTCTACAATATGTTTTTATTTTACATTTTTTTTAAAATAAACAGGTAAAAATTATTAGCAATACATTTTTTTTTTTTTTTTTTTTTTACCGTGCGCGTACGGTAAGCGCACGTCTTGCTGTAATTATGTTAGATTTCTACGCTGTTTGCGTTCATTTACGCAATTTGCGTAGACGCACGTCACGCGCGCATAGCGCGTAACGCGTACGCTGCACGCGCACGTTACGCGGAAGTGAAGGGGCGTGCCTGTTTTGCGCATGCGCGCGTGTGCGTGTCTTTTTTACGCGCATGCGTACTTTTGCTGTAAGCGCACCGTAAGCGTACCGTAAGCGTACGGTAGGTCATGTGATCATGAAACACAACTTTTGATTGGTTGAAACTACTTTCAGTTCTAGAACTCTCCTACACCACACCCATTCCCCTCATTTCTGCTTGTGATCCCTTAGGAGAAGGAGCTGGGTTGTCTTTGTGATACGATGGCAGAACAGCAGAGCTCTTCTGAGAGTGAGGCTAGCAGCACTACCTTGAGGCAGAGAGCGAGGAAACAAAAGACCTCTTACGTATGGGAGTATTTTTCTTTTCCAGAAGGCCAGCAAAAGGTAAATGCACCATTAGTGACTTGTAAGCTGTGTAAGCGTGTACTTTCAAGAGGGAATCCTGACAGGAAGTATTCCTTTGGGAATCACACCATGATGAGACACCTTAAGGATGTACACAGAAGGACACGTGCTCGACTTACTGAAGGTAACCCTTCAGTAAATCAACCAAGCACATCCACAGCAGCTCAGCCTGGACCATCATCTGCAGTGCCGAGTCCTTCTTCTGCAGGTCAGGTGAGCCCTTCATCTGTGGGGGGAGCATCTCCTTTTTCTGGTCCTCTGGAAATTAACCCTCGGTTTGTGAGGGTTGAAGTACGGTGCGCCACTTGTCATGATCTAATTAGTTATAGGGAGACCAGTATTTCCCTAGTGAACAATAAAATAGATCAGCACACTTGTCGTACCATCTAATATTCCCAATCTATCTTTCCTCTGTCCCTGCATGAACACAACGGCTCTTTTAAGAGCCAACCTTTCATCTATTTTTTATATATGTTTTTAAAAACTTTTTTGAAATTTTTTTTTACCGTACGCGTACGGTACGCGTAATTTTTTTTTTTTTTTTTTTAAAAACACTAAAAATCAATTATCACATTACAAGGTCCTTGAGAGACTACAATTAAAAACTGAAAATGTGATTGTAGAGAAGTGGAAAAAAGGGACCATGATATTATTGACTTACCATACCCACTCAAAAAAATATTTATTCATTTACATTTTTTTTTAATTGCTTTAAAAATGGTTCTAGTTTTCGAAAATGTTCTATCTCAATCTGAAAAAAAAGAAAAAAGTATTAATATTTAATAAAACATTTTATAATACAGTACACATATTTACATATTTTTCAAAAAATATTTTTGCCTTTTTTTTGCTGTTTTCAGAATATATTGCATTTCACTATAAATTGTGAAAGCAATTGCATTCATCATTTAACAGCAGGCGAAAAAAAAATTAACAGTCTCAAAGATTGTTTTAAAAAAGCCCACAATCTCTTTTTGCATAAACATAACTTTATAGAAATGCATAATATTCTTAAAAAATATCATCTAATATCAATACTTATTTCTTTAAAATACCGTCTGATATTTTTGTTTCAGAAGTATAATCACAATAATATATCTCAAATAACTCCACAATACATCGGGTTCCATTTCCTTTAGGCCAAATAGTAATTTTAAAATTCTTTTTTGGTTAAATTTCCAATGGTAATCCAATAAAAATCTAAAGTTTAAATTGTACAGATCTCACCGATTCTCTGTAACATTTTGGTTTCCGAAAGATTTATTAATAATTAAATAAGTCCACAATAGAATTGTTTACCTTTCCGCATGGCCAAATAGTAATTTTAAAAATCTTTTTTGAAAAAATTTCCAATGGCAATCCAATAACATTCCAAAATTTAAATTGTGCAGATGTTACCGATTTTTTCTAAATTTTTGGTTTTCCAAAGTTTCCTTAAAAAATGGAAATATTCCACATTACAATTGGTTACCTTTCCATTAGGCCAAATGATAATTTGTTAAATCTTTTTATTTGTAAATTCCAAATGGTAATCCAATAAAATGGTAAAATTGTTTTGTCCAGATGTTGCCAAATCTCTCTAAAATTTAGGTTTCAGGAAGATTAGATAGGAATTTGCTAAATCAAAAGGCAAACGTTGCTTAAAAATCAATTGGGAATCATTACACAGTGTCCAGCCTTTTTCACATTTAAGATAAACTGTGTAATGACCAGAAGTTACAGTAGGTCCATCATGGAAAATTATTGCAACTGTTACAAAAGTTTTTCCTGAAATTGATAATTGCTGTCCTGTAAACTTCTTTATTAAAGTATCCAATTTTGAACCATCAGCTCTACATCGTTGCATCATTAAAATTACATACTGTCCGTATTCCTTTAAAATTAACGTTGAAAACATGTCAGATTTACACTCACCGCATTGCATGCTATGATTAGCATCTTTAACTAATTTAGCAAAAGTGACTGTTTTACTCTCTGGCAATGTTAAATAAATAAACCTTTCATTATCAACATTAGAGCCACATATATTATAACAGTTTTCACAACTATGTTCCCATTTATAAGAGAGACCAAATACATTTTCAATGGGAACCCCTTCTTCTTCCAGTACCTGAAGAAAATACATCAAGAATTCCTGTGCGTCTTGCTGTACATTTTGAGAAAACTGTGTTCGTCCTGAACATACATCTAAAAGTTTTCTAATTTCAGTAGCACTTTCTATTTGAGTTTTATCATTACTCAGCTTTTCAAAAAGGAGACTCAGCACAGAACAGAATCTTTTTCCCTGATTTACTATTATCTGCTCTTGCAAACTTTCCAGATAAAATGCAACATTCAGCACTACATTAGCGTAGCAGTTGACACCAGAGCTATTTTCAAAATGACATCCTACAACCTGTTCTTCATTTTCCTTATTCTTTTTGCTTGCAATTACATCACTCCTCTTTTTTTTCCTCCTCTCTACATCTTCATTACAGATATTCTCATTTCTCCTTTTACGAGAAACTACACGTTTCTCCAACACAGGATACTGACCTAAATGAGGAGCATAGCTTCTTCTTAATCTATTATACTCCTTTACACAATTTGTATCAGCACTAACTTTTGAATCATAAAAGTCTATCATGAATAAACCTGATAATGTTTTCACTCGTGACAAAGCAACATATGCCATACCTTCTTTGAACACAGTTGAACCAATGTTCACAAATGCACAATCTACAGTCAATCCTTGAGACTTGTGAATAGTTACAGCATATGCTAGCGAAAACGGAAACTGCTTCCTACGTACATATAAGTCTTTCACAAGCATGAAACGAACTGAACAACGACAAATGTCTTTAACTTCTTCTATCTGATCAAATTTTATTTTTAAACATTCAATTCCATCTTTTTTCTGATAATTAATAAAACCCACAACTCTTCCCCTAGCTCCATTAACTAAACCTTTTTCAACATCCAAATTTCTCCTTAAAAATACTCTACAGTTCATGCAAACATATAGATTTTTTTCTAATCCAGCTGTTTTGGAAATGTTCTTCTCTAGTGAATCCAATTTATTTTTCAGTGTGCCTGTTAATGTGACAGTAATTCTTCCATCCTCAATTTTGTCCACTGCTTCCAATTTCCTGATATCTTCCTTTTCCAATTTCAAAAGCTCCTCATTGAATATTGAGCATTCACGTAGAGTTGGCATTAAGCAGATGACACTTTTGTTTTCTGCAATGTTCTTGTATATCTTCTCTGCAACTATTTCTTCCTTTGGAAATAAATTATGTAGCAGCCGACTCTGTAATGCTTTTTTGCCAGCTTCAGTGAGTAGTCCAATTCTGATATCTTTCAGAATACTTCCATATTCTTCATCGTTTGCTTGCCTCATATTAGTAGTAAGTTCCTTGTACTCAAAGAAGGACCAAATATTTGTATTACCGATGCTTCCCAATGACTTCTTCGTGTCTTCATGTGTCACAGTATTAAACACTGGTTGTCCTTTAACTGGAGTAAGTTGCAAAAGATCTCCAAAAACTATGATGTGTTTTCCTCCAAATAACACGTCATAGTCTGTCTTCAGAATTTGCTGCATTCTTAAATGCACAAAGGCAAGCATTAAGTTTGATACCATGCTCACCTCATCAATAATGAGAACTTGCATCTTCTTCAATACTCTTGAAACTTCCAAGCATGCTTCTCCAGTTAGCTTGTTGTATTGTATTTTGTTATCATGCTCCACTGGTAACATTAGCAAACGATGTAAAGTGATTCCTTTTATGTTATATGCTGCTAACCCAGTTGGAGCAGTAACCACACAAGACAAAGTAGAATCCGTTTTTTGCTGTAGGTAGCTTCTGATGACTTTTATTAGGAAACTTTTTCCAGTTCCAGCTTGTCCGCTTACATACATCCTGATTGGATGAAATGATGTGCATGAGCACTCTTTTTTTTCATGTAGAAATCCGTGATCAATTTTGTTTCTGATCTCTTCATAAATTTGTTGCTGCTCTTCTTTCAGTTGTCTTTCCAAATTTTGTAAGTCTATAAATTCTTCTTGAGCTTGATTCATAGCCGTTTCCACTTCATTCATGGCTATTGATGCTTCATTTTCAACGATTGGTTGTCCTAGGGGATCTTGACTGAGTGTTCCTGAACTTTGGCTGTCCTGAGAACTGTCTCTAGCTATTTCTGCTGCAATTGTAGTTTCCTGTTCAATTTCTTCATTTAACATTTGCAGATAAGTTGAGAATGTACTGCATTGTATGCTGTCTTTGCAAGCATTAAAAGAATCTTCATAGCTTTGAAATTCTCCCAGTAGTTCATCCTCTGTACGCCATGTTTTAAACAGCTGTAAAAGAGCCAAGTAGTAAAATTCCTTTTTGTCAGTAGTGTCGCAACTCAGCTTCCTGTGATTTATCAAACTTCCTTTTGTTTGCTTCACCAAACATCCTTCCTCACCAATGACTTTATATTTTCCATTGTTGATGTCTTCTGTGGCTTTCCGTGAATAAATGTAGTTCTGCAGCACTTCATAGAGAGACATGTTCTCCAGATGATGACTTCTCTTGGGATAATATGTGTCCAACATGTTTGATTTCAAAATATCTGTACTTTCTGGGTCATTCTCGGCCAAATATTCAATTTCTCCAACAGATTTCAGTACCCGATTTCTCATTGCTGCAAGGCCTAAACTTGCCCAAATTATTCTTCTTGATTTCGAGTAGAGACTTGCAGAAGATAACCTATCTGAACATTCGTAGGATCCAATTTCTCGATGCGATAACATCTTCAAACTGAAACTGTACAGCTTCTTACTGACAGTTTTCTCGTGAGAAATCTCTTCCCACATTTCCTTCAATTCTGTTTTTTCTGATTTCGTAATGTAAGACGTTACATATCGAGCAACAGCAATGGAATTGTCAGCTACATACTGTATATCCATGTTAGCGTTCCACATGGATAAAATCACTGGGTTGTAGTCATTTATATTTTTTAATTCTTCTTTTCTTTTAAGGTTGTAGGTATTCTTAGGTGATTTTCTTGTGATAGTATGTCTCACAGATGACATAAAACTGTTAACTCTTCCATTTGAAATAACAGGTCTAGGAAATCCAAATCGACATTTAGTGTAGTATTTATCTTTGCTCTTGTATTTCCGTCGACAGTATTTTCCACACCGATGACTTTGGAAACGTAAAACTTGCTCCTTTAACTTTTTCTCTTCTGTGCTTTTTGGTATAGCACATGTTGCATATTCTTCAATGTAAGATAACACTGCTTCATCAGTATCTGTTCCAAACTTTGGGGCATCCTTGATCCACAACAGCATATGAATATGATGAGCACCTCTTGCCTGGTACTCTTTTCTCCAAAAGAAATCCACTACTTCTCCTAGAGGTGGATTTTTTTTATTGCAGATGAAGGACATCATAGCCTCAAATCTATGATTGAAATATCTGCAAACATTAACCGGATCCAATGAGCACAGTTCTCCTGGTGTCTTGTATTCGATGTTTTTAATGTTTGAATTTGCCTCTCGTAGAAAATCCAGTAAATCATCCCAAGCGCACTCGGCACAGCTTAGGGTAACGAACCATGTTGGTGTTCCTAAATTCCGTAACATGCATTTTAATTCACCATGGCGTCGGTACCAATATTCATTTGTCCCACGCTGACAAGCCATCAGATTGATCAGTTGTGTTTCCAAATGATCATCTCGGTGCTGCACTTTCTCCATAAAATCCTTAGCAGACACATTTTGCAAATGTACTCCACTTTTTAAAATGTGATTTACTGCATAAGACAATGCAGACAAGTCGCTTTCAAATAAAAGATGGAACAAATAAGGAATACTTTGTCGAAATCTGGGATCTTCAGCATATAGTCTTGTAGTCCGATACTCAGAAGCTGGAATCTGTTCCGGACGTTCATCGTATCGTCCTCCTTTTCCTTTAGGAAACAGCTGGGGAAAACATCGAGCTTCCAAGCTCTCCTCCCATACACTCACGGGAGTTTCTTTTGCTTTCTTCATCTGAAATAGATCAATATTGTCTCCCATAACTTCTTTTGAATGAAGAGGATGTATGCTAAAATGTTCATAAATTTCTTCTTCCTTTGACTTGTCCACTTTTTCAATTTGTCCAGTTGGTGTTTCTGTGTCTTCTTGTAAATCTTCTTCTTCTTCTTCTTCTATATAAATTGATTCATACCATTTGTTATTCCTTTTCAAATACAAATTTGCTCTTTGTACTTTCCGTACATCTACCAGCTCCTGCCAAATCTTCTTATTCTTAGTAGGTACACCATTAACCAGAATAATTAATGGTTCAGTTTCCAAAGTATCCGCATCAATAGTTTCCATATTTTTTTTCAAATCCAAGGGCAAATACACCACTCTACCTTTTAAACCTCTCAGTAAATCTGAAGGAGGTAATTTACCAGTTTTGGGCTCCATACGTACTATGGTCTGGAACGGATGAACACATTGAATGAGTATAGACTCATATGTATTTAATTCAGAAAGTTCAGCAGGAATAGCATCCAATTCTAAATTATTATGTACAGCTCTGGTCGGCATTCTATTTTCCTCTAACTTGTTGTAACAGTATTTACAAATACGCTGATCTTCACCCAATTCAAAACAATTTTCAAGAAATATATATGTGGCAAAATCCTTCCACTTATAATTATCTTCATTTTCACTCTTTCTGTAGAGATCAATATTCCTAGTTTGTTTTCTATAATGAGTTCTGCGGCAACAAATACAAGTAATATTTGGTCTTTCATTAGAGATTATTGCAAATTTTGTTATGTGATCATTAAATGTCTTACTTACAGAGGGTTCTACATTCTCTTCCACTTCTTCCTCATTTACTGTGTCCTTCTCTGCACTGTTTTGTTCAGGACCAAAGAAACAAAACTGAATTTCATCAACAACCTTCTCTACATCTGATACCGTTCCACGGAACAGAGCCCTATTCAATTCATCTAACTTTATTGCTGGACTTTTAGCAAAATACAACCGTCTCACAAACTTTCTCATTTCAGTATGATGAACAGCCAGCATCCTAAAATGATGGAAAACACTATTACACACTTTTCTAGATAGACAAGCCAGAGAATGACCCTGCAAACCAGTATTCTCTCTCACTCTGCATGGATCCAGACTTTGAAGCACCTTAATCTTCTGTTTTACACTTTTTTTACTATATTCTCTTAGAAACTCACGAAATTTATCAATAGATTCCTGACGCACAGTGCAAATACTACTACAATTCCAAGTGTACACTGGGGCTTTAGGACGTCTCCCCATAGCCTCATCCGCCATCACTTGTACCTCATCTCTTGGAACCATTATCTCCTTCTCCATTATGCAACCATTTTCCACTTCATAAGCACGACCTCTGGTGTCAACTGCATGCAGCAAACTATTACTTTGAAAATAACTCTCTTCATTAAAAAAAGGTTCACTACTTGAACTATGCATCCATTTTCCTAAAAACACTTTAGAAAAGTTTGTTCTGTTCACTACTCTTTTCCTTTTGCTATGTGATTTCAGTACATTAACCATTTTGTCTAATGTACGCATCCTATTCAAAATTAAAATGAATAGTTTCCTTTTTAATTCTAATGCCTTTGCTGCAATGGCTTCAATTTCTTTTTTTCTCTTATAAAACTTACCTTTTTGCTTATATTTCTTCACATCCTTTATCAAATTGGACATAACTCTTCTCTGAAACATTTTTCTACGTATCTCTTTAAACGCTGTTTTTCTGTTTAAGTTAATCTTTTTAGTTGCAGAAGGTATATTTGCATTAACTAAATTCTCAATTTTTTCCTGTCCTTTTCGATTGAAATCATTCTTTCCAGTACAGACATTTTGTACATTTTTCCTTTTTTTGAATATGTTCTTTAGAAAAATTTTTGTCTGCTTACCAGAAGATTTTTTCTTTTTCCCAACATGAGCATCTTCAACTAACTTAGGTCCTCCAGTTGTCTTCAAATATAGGTTTTTTTTGTGGTCTTTTTTTACTCTGGATTTTGTAGGCATCTTAAATTTTGTTCACTGCTCTTCAGCAATACCTGAAAAAAACTAGAAAAAAATTCCTTTATTTTATTTAAATATATTACTACATTTGTTTTCACATTAGTCACAAAACGAAATTTCTTTGCCAATTTGAAAGCACACTTACTACTCTTTTTTTTGGCAAGTGATAATCACTTTTACAGACTGACACATTATGAATCCACTTTTCAGATTTTTTAAAAAGCACATGTCCAAACTGCTTTTTCAGACCAGCACCATTTGTAACCTGGGTGACTGCCTACACTCCAGCAAGGGCAACCAGCCTTAGTGATGCTGAATGTATTTGCATTACTGACTGAAACCTCAAACCCCACTCGCTTGTGAATACTGTGCATGATTCCACATGGTAAGCAGCTGGGTGTGTGCTAAGAGTCTGCTTCTGCACCAAAAAATGGCTCCCCCTTTCCATCTAATGCAACTGTGAAATCACCAGAGCAATACGCAATAAATCTCTGCCTGTAATTCCTATTTGCACACAGAGTCATGTTTTCACATTAGGCCCTTAAACGAAATTTCTTTGCCAATTTGAAAGCACACTTACTACTCTTTTTTTTGGCAAGTGATAATCACTTTTACAGACTGACACATTATGAATCCACTTTTCAGATTTTTTAAAAAGCACATGTCCAAACTGCTTTTTCAGACCAGCACCATTTGTAACCTGGGTGACTGCCTACACTCCAGCAAGGGCAACCAGCCTTAGTGATGCTGAATGTATTTGCATTACTGACTGAAACCTCAAACCCCACTCGCTTGTGAATACTGTGCATGATTCCACATGGTAAGCAGCTGGGTGTGTGCTAAGAGTCTGCTTCTGCACCAAAAAATGGCTCCCCCTTTCCATCTAATGCAACTGTGAAATCACCAGAGCAATACGCAATAAATCTCTGTCTATAATTCCTCTTTGCACACAGAGTCATGTTTTCACATTAGTCACAAAACGAAATTTCTTTGCCAATTTGAAAGCACACTTACTGCTCTTTTTTTTGGCAAGTGATAAACACTTTTACAGACTGACACATTATGAATCCACTTTTCAGATTCTTAAAAAAGCACATGTCCAAACTGCTTTTTCAGACCAGCACCATTTGTAACCTGGATGACTGCCTACACTCCAGCA
The DNA here is from genome assembly GCF_964204655.1 of Triturus cristatus. Classification (NCBI taxonomy): domain Eukaryota; kingdom Metazoa; phylum Chordata; class Amphibia; order Caudata; family Salamandridae; genus Triturus; species Triturus cristatus. The sequence continues at coordinate 465,122,467 of NC_140594.1, forward strand.
AGGGCAACCAGCCTTAGTGATGCTGAATGTATTTGCATTACTGACTGAAACCTCAAACCCCACTCGCTTGTGAATACTGTGCATGATTCCACATGGTAAGCAGCTGGGTGTGTGCTAAGAGTCTGCTTCTGCACCAAAAAATGGCTCCCCCTTTCCATCTAATGCAACTGTGAAATCACCAGAGCAATACGCAATAAATCTCTGTCTATAATTCCTCTTTGCACACAGAGTCATGTTTTCACATTAGTCACAAAACGAAATTTCTTTGCCAATTTGAAAGCACACTTACTGCTCTTTTTTTTGGCAAGTGATAAACACTTTTACAGACTGACACATTATGAATCCACTTTTCAGATTCTTAAAAAAGCACATGTCCAAACTGCTTTTTCAGACCAGCACCATTTGTAACCTGGATGACTGCCTACACTCCAGCAAGGGCAACCAGCCTTAGTGATGCTGAATGTATTTGCATTACTGACTGAAACCTCAAACCCCACTCGCTTGTGAATACTGTGCATGATTCCACATGGTAAGCAGCTGGGTGTGTGCTAAGAGTCTGCTTCTGCACCAAAAAATGGCTCCCCCTTTCCATCTAATGCAACTGTGAAATCACCAGAGCAATACGCAATAAATCTTTGCCTGTAATTCCTATTTGCACACAGAGTCATGTTTTCACATTAGGCCCTTAAACGAAATTTCTTTGCCAATTTGAAAGCACACTTACTACTCTTTTTTTTGGCAAGTGATAATCACTTTTACAGACTGACACATTATGAATCCACTTTTCAGATTTTTTAAAAAGCACATGTCCAAACTGCTTTTTCAGACCAGCACCATTTGTAACCTGGGTGACTGCCTACACTCCAGCAAGGGCAACCAGCCTTAGTGATGCTGAATGTATTTGCATTACTGACTGAAACCTCAAACCCCACTCGCTTGTGAATACTGTGCATGATTCCACATGGTAAGCAGCTGGGTGTGTGCTAAGAGTCTGCTTCTGCACCAAAAAATGGCTCCCCCTTTCCATCTAATGCAACTGTGAAATCACCAGAGCAATACGCAATAAATCTCTGTCTATAATTCCTCTTTGCACACAGAGTCATGTTTTCACATTAGTCACAAAACGAAATTTCTTTGCCAATTTGAAAGCACACTTACGGCTCTTTTTTTTGGCAAGTGATAATCACTTTTACAGACTGACACATTATGAATCCACTTTTCAGATTTTTTTAAAAGCACATGTCCAAACTGCTTTTTCAGACCAGCACCATTTGTAACCTGGGTGACTGCCTACACTCCAGCAAGGGCAACCAGCCTTAGTGATGCTGAATGTATTTGCATTACTGAGTCCAACCTCAAACCCTTAAACTATTCTTTTTTTATACCAGTACACCTTAATTTATTGTGAAAACATAGTCCATATTATTTTACATGTTCCTCACATTTAAATTTCTCCCAAAACAGAAAATAATAAACACAACTTCAACAAAAAGAATTGCATTTCTATTATTCATTTCTTAATTTACCATATACATCCCCTCTCAAACTCTAAACTCACCTTTAAAATTAGTTAGTTGTGAAAGAAATGTGGCACTCAAACAGCAGATTATCAGAGCCAGGATCTCTGTTCTTTACACCTCTCTCCTCTCAGCAGAACCAGATAATGGCAAACTTTCCCTCTCTTTTTCCACATATATACATGTTAATTTCAAATCTCAGTGCTTCCCCTTTTTTTCAAATGTAATCACACATTTCTATTGGTTGAAAACCAACCCTTTTCCAAAAGTACCCTTCCCCCAACTTGACTTCTGCCTAGTACCCTTCCCCCAACTTGACTTCTGCCTGCTACCATAGCAACAGCTCATGGAACACTGCTGTGTGGAGTTAGGTCAGAAGTTCGCCAAACAATGTTTCAATTCCACAGAGCAAGAGTGCTTGACTTTTCTAACCTAACAGCAAATCCATTGTACTGTTCTTTGGTAACACATTTTTCTGTACCAATACAAAACATGCTTCTATAAATTTACACATACAGCCTAGTTTTTAGTGTAGAATGGTATGAAACAGCCAATCAGTTCTTTTTTTTAAAAAACAATATGTATGCCTCCATTTCCAAACTGTCTTTCATTTCTTTTTACCATTCTACTGAAATACACCTCCTGAGTGCATCCAGATCTCCTTTGAAGATGTTCACAGTGTGGATTGTAGGACACAGCTATGTCTTCTGGAGTGAAAAGTTTGCAGAGAAAACAGGTATGGTGAGAGACCTTGCTTTGCCAAATGTAGACATTAAATGGATTGGTCAGAGAGGGTTAAAGTGGCACCAATTGATGCCATTGGTGAAATCCTTCATGCAAAACCAACACCCTGACCTCATAATAGTGCACTGCGGTGGCAATGACCTAGGCACTTTGACTGGGGTAGGTCTGGAAATGCTTATGAAGGACACCTTTGCACAACTGTTTTCACTTTTCCCTAAAACTGCCTTTGTGTTTTCTAACATATGCCAAAGGCAAAAATGGAACTGGTCCAATCATTTCTGTCCACAGATTGACAAAGCAAGAAAGCACGTCAACAAATCTGTTTCTGCTTTCCTCCGTGACTATGGTATGGGTTCCATTTACCACAACAACTTGCGTTACGACATGCAAGACATTTATAGAGGAGATGGTGTGCACTTCAATGATGAAGGGAACAGAGTCTTCCTCTTGAACCTTAGACTCTGCATCGGTACTTACTTGTAGGTACCACTTAAAAATCACTTCATAAACACAACGGCTCTTTTTAGAGCCCCCTAATATCTAAACACTTAAATCTGCATTTCATTTCTTTTTTTTTTTTTTTTTTACCGTACGCTTACCGTACGCGTACCCCGCGATTTTTTTTAAAATCAATAAATGTTTTCTTTGTACTTTTCTGTCCTTCTTTGACTCCCTTACAAATGTTAGGGGGTCTGTAACTCTCCTCCTTGCCCCCTTCTCTTGTTATCACTCTTTTTTTTCTGAGTGAAACACACGAAATGGCGGCCGCCACTTCCTGGTTTCGGCCGATTCGAATGTTTACTAAGATCTAAGAGCCAATCAGAATCGTGCTCGCGCACGCCACCGTACGCGTACGGTAAGCGTACCGTAAGCGCACCGTAAGCTGGCTCAGATATATATATTGATTTAAAGGCTATTTTCTCAGAATCTACTGAACAGATTTACACCAAACCTACAAAAGGCACTTCCTTGACCTGAGGACTACCTCTCTGCCAAATTTCTAGTAATTCTGTTCAGCCGTTCGGGCTGTAGCCCTGTCTAAAGGTCCTATGGAAAAATGCATGGGAAAAACGCGTTTTGGGACCCCCCTTTTATCTCAGCCCCCGCTTGACGAATCCCCCCGAGACTTTCAGGGAAGGAGCGGAGCGTAGCGCCCCACCTATTTCGAAAAATTCGCGAGGATTCGTCGACCGGCGCCAAAGTTATTCAAAATAGAATGTTGCGGATTTCCTATGGAAACGTGGTCCTAACTATAACTACCTACTGGCGACCGCCAGTAGGTAATATAGATATATATATTCACAGAAAAAAACATAGGTTTCAGGCACCTTATAGTTAGGAATTAGCATTTAAAAAACCTCAGAAATTCACTGAAAAAACCATAGGTTTCAGGGGTGTTATAGTTAGCTGGACTTTTCACTTGTACAAAACCATTGAAATTCCCCCGTTATAGTTAGTTCAGCTAACTATAACTCGCGCACCCGCAATACACTGCTGATGACGTCACATATTACATCACTCATGACATGGTCAGTGACATCACTCATGACATCACTGATGACATCTCAAATGACATCACTGATGACATCATCCAGTGAATGTGTGTTTTTCTGAAAATTAAATATGTTTTATATATGTATATCTCAAGGTCGATGGAAGAATAAATGGGTATATAAGTGTCTAAATGGATGATTTGTTTTTGAAAAATTGATTGTGTAACTGACTGATTAAGTGTATCATAGTGAATACATGGCTTAGTGAGTAATGTTTAAATATGTAAATATCTGTATCAGTCTCTCACTTTGTGTATAAGTGGCTGCATGGGTTGGTGAGTAGCTACATGGGTGTCTATATAGGTTATTAGTTGGTTTTTTGAGTATCAGTCTGAGTGTCTGCATGGTTCGGTGGGGGGTATTACGTAGTGCATAGGTGCATGAATGAGTGACTCACTGTTTGTATGTGTTGAACACAGCATGTGTGCAGAACTGTATGGGTGGATGAGTGTGTGTATGTGTGTGTTAGTGAGTGAATGACTGTCTCAATAGTGTCTTTACGAGTAACTACATATGTTTTAAACTAGTATATGTGACTATTGGTGTATATATGTGAGTATATGTGAGAGTGAGAGATTAAAAGAGTTCCTGTATGAATAAGTATGTGTTTCTATAAGTGATTGTTTAAAAGACTAAGTATGTGTAAGTTTCCGTAGAAGTAAGTGTGGTGGTGTGTGTATAACTGTATATGCAAGTAAATGTATGTTTGATTCTTTATTAGCATGAGTGACTATGTGTGTGAGTAACTCTATGGATGAGTGGCATTGTGTAACAGGATGTATAGGTGTATGAGTACATCTGATGAGTGAGTACATGTATGAGTGACTGTATAGGACTGTTGGTGAATGAGTGGATGTGTATGTGGATCTTAGAATTACTGAAGAAGTTGTTGTAACTGGTATTGGTATGTCCATTGTTTTGAAAATTGTAGTCTCTATTTTTGAATGTGTGTATCAAAGGTTATATTAGGGTGAGAGGAGGTCTGCCACTCTATCACAAGGATGATGTCATCAGTGATGTCATCAGTGATGTCATTTGAGATGTCATCAGTGATGTCATGAGTGATGTCACTGACCATGTCATGAGTGATGTAATATGTGACGTCATCAGCAGTGCATTGCGGGCGCGCGAGTTATAGTTAGCTGAACTAACTATAACGGGGGAATTTCAATGGTTTTGTTCAAGTGAAAAGTCCAGCTAACTATAACACCCCTGAAACCTATGGTTTTTTCAGTGAATTTCTGAGGTTTTTTAAATGCTAATTCCGAACTATAACGTGCCTGAAACCTATGGTTTTTTCTGTGAATTTCAAAGGTTTTTTAAATGCTAATATCTAACTATGCCTACCGAGATAGGACATGTGAAGAAAGAAGAAAAAATGCACAGAAAGAAAAAAAAGAAGTGCAGAAAGAAGCAGCAGAAGTCCTCAAAGACGAAGAAAAGTGCAGGAAGAAGGATAACGTGCAGAAAGAACAAAAAGAAGAGCAGAAAGAAACCTTGTTGCAAAATCATCCTGTACCCTCAACTTTTTCAGACGGATACTGGTGGTAACTGAGTCTGACTAACCAGTCCTAGAGCCAGTGCTATGTTAAAAGACACTTAGAATACAGTGAAAACACCTACATACACTAGGGAACATTATGCGTTGGGGTCCCCCTGTGATTAGCATGACCTCCTCTGTAAGCCCCTAGTATATAATAGGGCATGGGGATTAAAACTACCTCTTAAAACAGGCCACAGGGCGTTTTTGCACACGTTAACTCAGGCCCCGTCCCCTCCCTTCACCACTGTGTAAACACGCCCTGTGTCCGTTTTTAGTTGGGAGATTAAGTTCATTTGAATCCTGAGGGTCCCTAGGGTCCAACTAGCCCACTAGGTACCTCCAGTAAGTGCCACAGAGCTGCGTTGCTGAGAGGTGTAAAAAGTGGCACGGCCTGGACCACCTCTCTGCAATGCAGCTCAGTGGCGCTTACTGGAAGCACTTGGTGGGCTAGTTAGCCCCCAGGGGCCCTCAGTATTGAAGGGAAATTATATCCCCAATTTAAAACGTGCCATAGTGCGTGTTTGCACACGTCACCTCAGGCCCCGTCCCCTCCCTTCACCTCTGTGTAAACGCTCCCTCTGGCTGTTCTAAGTTGAGAGATTAAGTCCCCTTGAATCCTAAGGGTCCCTAGGGTCAAACTAGACCACTAGGTACCTCCAGTAAGCACCACAGAGCTGCGTTGCAGAGAGGTGTAAAAAGGGGCTTGGCCTCAGAACACCTGTCTGCAGCGCAGCTCCCCGGCGCGTACTGGAGATGCCTGTTGGGGGCGCGTTTGCAGAGTGCTGCACGGAGGGGGCATGGCCTCCGGCACGATGCCAGTCTTTTATTTATTTTAATTTTTTAAGAAGGGGGGCTGTGTGGTTCCCCTTCTTATTCTAATTTATTGGCCCTGATGACCCCATCCCCCAGGGCCTGTCTCCTAATTATATTTTTTTGACCCCAATCCCCAGGACCGGCCACTGTTTTTTATTATTTTAAAAAAATATATATTTATAGACACACCTAGGACATCCTGGACAAACCGTACGTACCTATCACCATGACGATTTGCGTGATATTCATTAAAAGGCGACTATGCATGCAATGAATCCACGTGGAATGTATTTACACCACTAGTGAAGCTCTGACATGTCTGATGCCCTACCGTGCCTAATCCCGGTGGACACCCTTGTCGTTTATTTATACAAACATGGGTAGCTATTGACGGGCACATTTAATACACATGCACACCAAGCCATTCAAAGGGGATTCGACAAAAATTCGACCAAAACTATGCAAGAAACCCCCCTCACGGTTAATAAAACACACATCCACTGCCGGATGTGTAATACTTTTTATTTTACTCTCTGGAAAGGGGACGAACATCACTTGAGAGTCACAGCGCGCTCCTGACAGAGCCCAATGCTGTGTTACACCCACCATTGCCTGCCGAGTGCCACACACCTCTGTGTTGTATTCCACTAGCTAGTGCATATGCTATGACACTCTCTAGCCCATGTGCACTGTAACACCACCCCGTGAATATGTCATGCCACACTTGTCTTCGCACGGGTTATATTGCCCCATCTAACATGCCTTCCTCGATGCCTATGTTATAACGCACAGTGCTATGCCATACATATTACAATCTGGGATCCATATCTTTGTCACAGAGCATATGCAACGTTGCACTCCCCAGCACATATTTTATATTACAACTTTAGAGACTAGTTAGGTAACACAACACTGCCCTGTGCATATTACACTCCAAGGCGCATATCGCATAGCACGCGCTAGTGCCTGTGCTATCTCGCGCTCTCCAATGAATCTGTCATTGCGCACAATGTATTGCATATTATATTTCACGCCCGGTTCATCTTATATCACACTTTTTGGTGCATAGTTTATACCATACACTATATCTAGTTTTCATTTTCAATCGTGCTCTCAGGACTATGTTCTATATAACACTGTGTTCACCTACCCTTTTCACGGGCATTACATTTTGCGATAGGGGGTGGAGGGTCAGGGGGTGTTTCTGCCAAGTGAGCCCAGAGTCACAGTCACAAACGTCCTCTTCTTCCTGAATAAAAGTGAGATTATGCTGCATACTTGTTCATATTTTAAGTAGTTCGCACAGACACAATGTTTTAAAAACAATAAAGTTCCTAAAACCCGCCTTCTCTGAACAGTTAGCTTGCTGCCCCATCCCCCTCCTCCCTATCCTCTGTTGTGTGAATCCATGGACTAGCCTCCTCCCTCCTGCCATGCATGGTCTGATGTGCTGCCACTGCCCTCAATTTAGTATGATGTACCAGTCCACTCCTCCTGCCCTCCATTGCCCAATTTGATGCCCCATCATTGACCTCCTGCTTAAACACTGTGCTTAGCTTGCTGCCCCTATTCTCCTTCTCCCTGCCCTCCGATGTCTTTGTGCATGCCCCTGCTCCATCCTTTTTGCCCACCATGTCCCATGGACCTGCCACTCCTATCTACTCTGAGTGTTCTGTTGAGCTGCCACTCCCCTCCCACCTGCCTAGAATTGTCAGATGACTGTAACCTGTCCCTGCCACCTCCACCCTGCCTGTCCACATGCCATGCCCCTATCCTCTTCCTCCTGTCCTACATGGTCCATTGTACTGCCACACCCTTCTGCCCTCCCTGGTCTGTTGTGCTGCAACTGCTCCTCCTGCCTGCCCCGTGTGGTCTGTTGTGAGGCCCCTTCCCCTGAACTTTGTTGTATGTGCACAGGTCCTGACCCTCCCTTCTATCCTCCATCATCCTTTGTGCATGCCCCTGTACCCTCCTTCTTGCCCATCATAGCCATTGTGCTGCCACTAACCCTCCCACGTGCCATGCATGGTCTTCTGTGCTGCCATGGCCCCTCCCACCTTCCCTGTGTGGTCAGTTAGCTGCCCCTGACCCCCTCCCACCTTCCCTCCATGGTCTGTGTGTATGCCATCACAGTCTCACTGTTGCTCTTCATGGTGTGTCTTGCTTCTAGTGCACATCCTGCCTGACCTCCATGGCTATCTTGCTGCTCCTTCCCTGCCCCCTTGCCCCCAGCCCTCTGTTTACATGTGCAGACCCCTACTCCCTCCCTCCTGGCTTGTCTGTTCCATTGTAATGCCCCTGATCCGTCCCTCCTGCCCTTTATGGTCTGTCATGCTGCATCTTTCTCTCCTGTCTGTCCATTATGGTCAGCTAGCTACCATTGCCTCTTGCCCCTCTGTTCTCTGTTGTCCATGTGCATGGTCCTGTCCCCACCCTCTTGCTTTCTATGGATTGTTGTGCTGCACTCCCGTCCTGCATGCCCTGTGTGGTGTATTGTGCTGCTGCAAACCCTGATGCCTGCCCTGCAGGGTCAGTTTGGTGCACCTCTCCATGTCCCTCCTGTCCTCTGTTATCCAAGTCCATGTCCCTATCCCATTTCCTTCCATGATCCAATGTACCATACTTGCGAACATTTTGAACTTGGTAAGAGGGAGATTTTGAAAAAAAATGGAGTATTGATTTTCCCCTTTGAGTTACATTGAAAAAGAGGCGATTGTAGACAGGAGACAGATCAAATAAAGCCCATTTGAGCTTAAAAACATTGGACGTTCCCTGGCTGAATCAGGTCTGTTGGCATGTATGGTTGTACTACCATTGCCTCTTCCTTCTGCCCACAATGGTCTATTACATTGCCACAGCCTCTCTTGCAAGTCCTGTATTGTTGGTTTGTTGCCCCTGCCCCCCTTTCCACTGCCCTCCTTAGTCTGTTGTGCTTCCACGGCCCTTCCTGCCTGCTCAGTGTGGTTAAATTGTTGCCTTTGCACCCTCCTACCTGCCTTCAATTTTCAGAGTCCGTGCCCCTGGCCTCTGCCTCTCAACAGTATCCTAATGAACAACTAGATTGCTAACATTCTATATTTATTACAAAAGTGTGGAACGCCTGACATCATCTTGATGTAATCAAAACTGTAATACCTAGAGCATTTCCTTTCCTTTAGAAATTACATATATGAGAGGGTCTTATTGGCATCAAAATTATGGTTAGTGCTCTAAAAGACTAAAATAAGGACATATTTTCTGAGTTTTCAAATAGCGACAAAGCACTTTTAAATTATTTGTTATCTTTATGTTTTTTTATCCAGTTGACCACTTGATTAAATGTTGCACTTAGGGGAGAGGATGTGGTGTTACTTCCAGAACTGCAGACTTTGCAACTGGGGAACCAGGTTGAAGTTTCTGCTTCAGCTCGACATTCTGTAATTCTGGTCAAATCACTTAGTCTCCCCATGTCTACAACCAAAATGAATTTGTTCTTGTGTGATGTAACCAATGCTCATGTTAAGCACTCCAATACCTGACAAGTCTGCACTATATAACACTGCCTAAACACAAAATAATAAGTGTTTTGCACACTTCTGTCATTGGGCTATATTTGGGCTACATCTGGGTGATTTTGGGCTACATTTGGGCTCTTTTGTCTCCGGTGGCCATCTTGGGAGATTTATTTGTTATGAAGTTTCCTAATTTCCTCATGTACTGCAGTCTCCTCAGTAGGAAATGCTTTCAGTTTTTTACTTTGATTCCATCATGAAGGTATTCAGATATGTCACACATTTGCCATAAATTCTGAATGTTAGCACTCTAGTTGCTCATTAGATCACTGTAGTAAAACTACTGTTCACCATGGAAGTCTGCTCCTGGTATTAAAAGTGCATGTTTCAGTCTGCATGTCAGAATATTTTAATGAAATAGAAGAGGATTTGAGAAGTCACTCAAAATATGCCCTCATTTTCTTTCTTCAGCATTATTCATAATTTCTATGGCAAAATGAGCCCCCTCATTGTGTTCCTTTTTAAATTATATGTTTTAAGTGTTACCAGTTTATTCCAATCAAGATGGCTTCAGGTGTGCCATACTTTTGTCATAATGAAGACAGTAAGCGCTCTAGTTGTTTTTAAGAACATTCTGGGACATTCTGTCATTGGGCTATATTTGGGCTACATCTGGGTGATATTTGGGCTACATTTGGGCTCTTTTGTCTCTGGTGGCCATCTTGGGAGACTTATTTGTTATGAAGTTTCCTAATTTCCTCATTTACTGCAGTCTCCTCAGTAGGAAATACTTTCAGTTTTTTACTTTGATTCCATCAAGAAGGCATTCAGATGTGTCACACATTTGCCATAAATTCAGAATGTTAGCACTCTTTTCGCTCATTAGATCACTGTAGTAAAGCTACTGCTCACCAGGGAAAACTGCTGCTGGTATTGAAAGTGCATGTTTCAGTCTGCATGTCAGAATTTTTTAATGAAATAGAAGAGGATTTGAGAAGTCACTCAAAATGTGCCCTAATTTTTCTTTCTGCAGCACTAATCATACTTTTTATGGAAAAATGAACCCCCTCATTTTGTTCCTTTTTAAATTAAATGTTTTAAGAGTTACCACTTTAATCCAAGCAAGATGGCTTCAGGTGTGCCATACGTTTATCATAAGTAGGACTGTTAGCGCTCTAGTAGTTCTTTGGAACACTCTGGGAAGCTGCAGTAGAACACAAAGGAATCAACTGACAGTCTCTGCCCTTGTTGGATGTACATGTTTTACTGAGAATGTCAGACTTCATTCTCACATGACTGAGAAAGATAATGTGAATTTACAGAAAATAAGCTCTCAGTTTAGCTTATAGATCACCTTCCAAACCTCTGTGGTAAAAGCATGAGAAAATATTTTTCTCTCAATCATGATATCCCAGCAGAAGGATTTTTCACATGGTGAAATCACCTTAGAACATACCACAATTCCTAAAATTAGTATGGTACCATCAACAAATGATTTATAATGTAACTAAAGTCTTAAAACCTTCTATTAACTGCAATGCTTTTTAATGAGGTGCTATCATGTATATTGGTCCCAGGATGGCTGCCAACACTTCTTGGATAAAGTGCTGACAGCCAATCAGATCTCAGGATGAGATGTGTGGTTAGGCTCCGCCCACATATATATATGCTTTTAAATGCTATTTTCTCAGGAAATACTGAACAGATTTACACCAGACCTGCAAAAGGCACTTCCTTGACCTTATGGCTACCTCTCTGCCAAATTTCAAGTAATTCTGTTCAGCCGTTCGGGCTGTAGCTGTGTCTAAAGGTCCTGTGGAAAAATGCATGGGGAAAACGCGTTTTGGGGCCCCCCTTTTTTCTCGGCCCCTGCTTGACGAATCACCCCGAGACTTTCAGGGTAGGAGCTGATTATCACGGGGTACAACAGACAACACTCAGACCTCTACAGAATCATCAATCGGAATTGGCCCATCATTCTCAGTGATCCAATCATCGGCCCTACTCTTCCACATAAAGCCTCTATCACCTTCAGTAGGGCCCCCTCCATGAAGGACCGTTTGGTCAATACCAGTCCCGAAACGATTGAAAGAACCACATGGCTTCAGACTAATAGCGGTTTTTTTAAATGTAAAACCTGCAAATCTTGTATCCATGGTTCCAATACGAAAACATATAAAGATGGCTTCAGTGACAGAGAACATCCCATTGACAAGGTTTTAACATGTAAAACAGAATTCACCATATACGTTTTACAATGCCCCTGCCAACTCAGATACGTTGGCAGCACAAAACTTGCCGTACACAAGCGCATTTTACAACACCTTAGGGCTATAACAAACGAAGATAATACCTATCCAGTGGCCAGACATTTTAAGGAGCATCACCATAGTGACAACAAGGGCTTAAAATGTTATGTCATTGACGCAGTGACGGCAAGCAGACGCGGAGGAGATAGAGAACATAGACTCCGCCAACTTGAAACACGGTATATCTTACAACTTGATTCAAAACACCCTGGGGGATTAAATATCACAGAGGATCTCTACACTAGCCTACCTTAAATACTATCCAACATTAGGCAGGCAGCTGTATCTTCACTATAGGTTTTCACACCTTTTGGCAGGACCCAGAGGTATCTCACGGTCCTTCAAAATTGCATATATATTCATGTATTTATTTATGTATGCATCTTTAAACAGCCAAATATTTGGGTGAAGATAACAAGATTCTTTCTGACACACACATTTTATGTACCCCCGGTGTTGCTGCTAGTCCTTATACAGGGTGCCATTCGAACTTACCTGTGTTTAAACATAAAGTCACACTAGCACCCATTGAACATACGGTGCCCTTTTTCATCAGTTTCTCATGTATTTACTCATAATATCATTTTATGTATTGGCGAGGGCTCTCACCATATAGTATTTTTCCTTGAGATAACATCCCTTAGTCTTCTCTTATTTTGAGAATTGCTGTATATAATAATTTTTATGGAGACCTGCCCACTTTTATTAGCAAGGCAGAGATATTAGAGTAGAAATACTGATCTCCGTATGTCCTCTATATGGTTTTTACGTGTTTTCTACGTATCTTTTACATGTTTTTACATGTTTTCTACATTTTGCTCAACTTTAGTCATCAGATGTACAGGGCAATGTCCTTTTACCCAATCCAGTCAGTATTTTGATTAGAGTATTCCCCCCAATCTGTGACTTCAAGATTAACATCGTTATTTTAATCACTTTTACATATATTCTTACTTTTTTATAGCCCACAGGTGTGGTTCATAGACTTGCACATCACACTTTGCATATTTGCACAAATCTTCCATGTGACTGTACATATGATATTAGTTCCATTTTAAGCAGACTAGCTTATAGCGTTACCCTTAGGGATTCATCCCGCGTATGTCAACTTAGATTTGAATATGATAGTGGAAGGCTATTGTGATGTTTTCTGTAAAAATGTTCCCTTACAGTTCACACACAAGAAGGGATATCCTTTCACCATACATCAGATGCATTTTCTCTATTGGACCTTGTCATTAGACTTGTATTATTGTAGACTCATGAAGTATTTTATCTCATGATCTTTCAGATGTCCCTTTGTTTTAGCATTGTATCCTTACATTATAACTGTTGAATATCTGACACACGTCTATGGGTGTAGGCATGTGGAAATCAATATGTCTTTATGATATACTCAGGTGGTTGCGCTAAGCATATACAACAGCGATATTTTGCACAAATGAAAGAATATTTATTTATTTATTCTTGATATAACTGTTTGCTATTTGCACTTACATTGATTTTAAATAATTTATATTTATTTATCTGATGTATTTACCAATATAGGTTTTTAAAATTATTTATAATTCTAATTACCGTGCGTTTACCACTTTTAAATGCGTTGTTTTGCACAGTTATATCAGTCAAGTCTGTTGTCTATATCCATCTGTAGGCAGTCACATGATCAATCGAATGTTTGCACAGTCACTTTATAAGTCAACTCTTTACTGGTTCATGTTGTCATGTGATCAAGGCTCGGAGGAGCCGAAACGTTATGGCGGCAGAAAGGCACAAAATAAAATAACCAGCACTCAACTTTGGTCCGTGTCCGTTTATGCTGTGACGGTGTGGAGTGGCATTCGCAGCAAGCTTACGGATCTACTCATATTCTTGGTCGAGTTGTTTCGTACGACCAATACACGGGACCCTCTCCTCTTTGGACAACGCCGCATACGGAACTACATCCTGGTTTACTTGGATTTCTACGTCTCCGGAAGGAGTTCGGCGTTTGACCCCCCTGAACCTGAACGTGAACACGCTGTACGAAGAACGGGAGGCTTCGGCGGATAACGAGTCGGAGGACGCGCAATACCGCGAGGAGGAACCCAGGCTTCGAGGCGCTACAAATTTCAAGGTATTCAGGGGTGGAGAGTTATAGTGCATAAGGCGCGCAGTTTGTTATTATAGCCAACTGTTTGAGGCGCCTTGTTAATCTACGGAATAGTGCCAATAGCAATGTCGGCCGACAACATGAAAGAGCGGGAGGCTGCAGCAGCAATGATGTTTACAGACAGCCTACCATTAGCCACCAACATACGGGGGAGACTCAATACCAATGACAGTACCAATAACAGTACACTTAAAGAAAAGTTTAAAATGTTAGAAAAAAAGCTAAAAAACGAGCAGAGCAAATGGTGGGAATCTAAGTCCCTACAAGCCTACATTGACGTCAACAGGATCCCAAGAGGGCTGCGAATCTTAACGGCCCCAAGCTATGAAAACCCCAATCCGGACCTCATGAAAGAATGGGCGGAGAGCAACCTGGAATCGTCTAGACGCCTTACTTTAATTCTTATAAAATATGCGGATATAGACAGAGCCAAATTGCTAAAAGAAATTGCTACGATACATGAAGAGTTGGAAACAATTGGTGAAGCAGAGGAAAAAATCAAACTCACCAATGAGATGAATGCCAGACTCAAGAAAGAAGAGTCTGTGATCAGGGAAAGAAAAGCGTTCAAGTTTCAGCGAGACGGCAACGACTACGAACTTGGCCAAATATTTACTTTTTCCAAAAAATATGATGCTCTGCATGGTCCTACGTCCAAGACATATTCCAAACACAAGGCGCCAAGAAACAAAGATCAAGCAGATTCAACTATATCGGATATCAGTTCAGCAGGAGAGAACGACTCTGATTCTGAACTTCGTGGTGCGGATATGCAAAGTGGATTAGTGAAACCCTCCCCAGGTGAAGAAATTGGTTTTTTATGCCACGAGAGGATGCAATCGCTAAGACCCAGGCCACAAAAGAATTACAACGAAAGCACATCAACTACAAACGCAGGCAGAGGAACAACGCGAGGAAGAGGGGCATCCTATCCCAACAGAAAGAGGGGCAGGGGCCAATGGCAGACCAACAAGCAATAACGTATTCTGATTCCAATCGATCTATAGTCAACCTGACCCCAATGAACCTCACACAAAAAGAACAAGATATACTTAAATTAGGTCTTTCCTTTGCTCCTCAAACCAACTTTAACTATGCGTCAACCAGAATAGACATCTACAAAGCGGTCAGAAAGTTAAAACTCCGCAAATTCCACCTTCTTAACAACTTCAAAAAAACGCCAGCCCCCATCTCAAAGGATACGGACATAAGCGAGGCTTCAAACCCAGGATTTTCTCAAGATATTCTGGAACTCTGGGAAACTGAAGGAGCATGTTATTCTGACACCCCGAGTCAAGCAGCAACATCAATACTTCCCATTAAACAAATAGCACCTAAAACCTCTTTCAAAGCGCCATCAACCTTCAGTCCTGTGATGCCACATGATGCAATAGACATTTTCCACGAGAATGTTATTGTTCAATTAAAAAATCTCCAGAGACGCATCATTAAAAACAAATGTCATAACAACAGAACCACTTATCAGTATGAAGCGTTGGTGACCAAACTCAGCAAAGAGAAAAACATCATAATACGAGGAAGTGACAAAGGGGGCAACATTGTCCTGCTAACCAGAGCTGATTATGACAAGGAGGCCTACTACCAGCTCAATGACAGACAATGTTATGAACGTATCAATGTTACAACTTTGAAAACAACACAACAAGATTTCTACCACAAACTGACCAGATGGAGAAATAAACAATTGATTTCGGAGGACGAATTGAAATTTCTTAAGAATAAAAATCCAGTTACTCCATTGATCTACTTTATACCGAAAGTCCACAAAGATGAAAAGAAACCCCCCGGCAGACCCATCATTTCTGCAAGAGGGGGGCTGTTGGAAAAGGCTTCACAGTATGTAGATTATTTTCTACAAAGTCACGTAAAAAACCTTGAATCGTATATACAGGACACAGGTGACTTTTTGCTCAAAATACAACAGATCACATGGAAGAATGACGATTGGATGTTGGCACTGGATGTGACTGCACTCTATACCAGTATTGTACATACGGATGGCATAGCGGCAGTGAAATATTACCTCACACGTAGACCTGAACAATATCAAGAACACAACTCTATGCTGTTGCAGATGCTGGAATTTTGTTTATGCAATAACATATTCATGTACAACAATCTTCTGTACCGCCAATTGCAGGGTGTTGCCATGGGGGCCAGTTTCTCTCCAAGCTACGCCTGTTTACACATGGGGGCTTGGGAGGAACTGGTCCTCAAGGTCCAGCACAGGTCAATTTTCAGTACCAATGTTATAGCCTGGTACAGATATATTGATGATTTGTTCGTGGTTTGGAGGGGTAGCAAAGAACAGGCAGAGAATTTTATTGCTATGATTAATGTAAATCAATTTAATCTAAAATTCACTGCCAACTTGAGTCAATCTAGCATAGCTTTTTTGGACACTGAGGTATTCATTTCCAACAACACAATCCAAACTAGGCTATACAGAAAACACACTGCTGGTAATACCATCCTTCACGCAGGGAGTGCACACCCCAATCATCTTATTCACAGTATCCCATACGGTGAGATGCTCAGATTAAGGAGAATATGTAGCAGCCAATCTGACCTAGAGCTTGCACAACAAGCAAGTAAAATCCGATTTTTGGAGAGGGGCTACAGTGCACGAGTCATTAATGGTGCCATAATGAAAAGTATGCAAGTAGACAGACAAAAACTCCTTGATACTTCTAGAACCTCTGATTCTACGGTACCCATCATAACAAATACTTTGCTACCACCTACAGCCAGTCCATTTAGGATTATCACGGGGTACAACAGACAACACTCAGACCTCTACAGAATCATCAATCGGAATTGGCCCATCATTCTCAGTGATCCAATCATCGGCCCTACTCTTCCACATAAAGCCTCTATCACCTTCAGTAGGGCCCCCTCCATGAAGGACCGTTTGGTCAATACCAGTCCCGAAACGATTGAAAGAACCACATGGCTTCAGACTAATAGCGGATTTTTTAAATGTAAAACCTGCAAATCTTGTATCCATGGTTCCAATACGAAAACATATAAGGATGGCTTCAGTGACAGAGAACATCCCATTGACAAGGTTTTAACATGTAAAACAGAATTCGCCATATACGTTTTACAATGCCCCTGCCAACTCAGATACGTTGGCAGCACAAAACTTGCCGTACACAAGCGCATTTTACAACACCTTAGGGCTATAACAAACGAAGATAATACCTATCCAGTGGCCAGACATTTTAAGGAGCATCACCATAGTGACAACAAGGGCTTAAAATGTTATGTCATTGACGCAGTGACGGCAAGCAGACGCGGAGGAGATAGAGAACATAGACTCCGCCAACTTGAAACACGGTATATCTTACAACTTGATTCAAAACACCCTGGGGGATTAAATATCACAGAGGATCTCTACACTAGCCTACCTTAAATACTATCCAACATTAGGCAGGCAGCTGTATCTTCACTATAGGTTTTCACACCTTTTGGCAGGACCCAGAGGTATCTCACGGTCCTTCAAAATCGCATATATACTCATGTATTTATTTATGTATGCATCTTTAAACAGCCAAATATTTGGGTGAAGATAACATGATTCTTTCTGACACACACATTTTATGTACCCCCGGTGTTGCTGCTAGTCCTTATACAGGGTGCCATTCGAACTTACCTGTGTTTAAACATAAAGTCACACTAGCACCCATTGAACATACGGTGCCCTTTTTCATCAGTTTCTCATGTATTTACTCATAATATCATTTTATGTATTGGCGAGGGCTCTCACCATATAGTATTTTTCCTTGAGATAACATCCCTTAGTCTTCTCTTATTTTGAGAATTGCTGGATATAATAATTTTTATGGAGACCTGCCCACTTTTATTAGCAAGGCAGAGATATTAGAGTAGAAATACTGATCTCCGTATGTCCTCTATATGGTTTTTACGTGTTTTCTACGTATCTTTTACATGTTTTTACATGTTTTCTACATTTTGCTCAACTTTAGTCATCAGATGTACAGGGCAATGTCCTTTTACCCGATCCAGTCAGTATTTTGATTAGAGTATTCCCCCCAATCTGTGACTTCAAGATTAACATCGTTATTTTAATCACTTTTACATATATTCTTACTTTTTTATAGCCCACAGGTGTGGTTCATAGACTTGCACATCACACTTTGCACATTTGCACAAATCTTCCATGTGACTGTACATATGATATTAGTTCCATTTTAAGCAGACTAGCTTATAGCGTTACCCTTAGGGATTCATCCCGCGTATGTCAACTTAGATTTGAATATGATAGTGGAAGGCTATTGTGATGTTTTCTGTAAAAATGTTCCCTTACAGTTCACACACAAGAAGGGATATCCTTTCACCATACATCAGATGCATTTTCTCTATTGGACCTTGTCATTAGACTTGTATTATTGTAGACTCATGAAGTATTTTATCTCATGATCTTTCAGATGTCCCTTTGTTTTAGCATTGTATCCTTACATTATAACTGTTGAATATCTGACACACGTCTATGGGTGTAGGCATGTGGAAATCAATATGTCTTTATGATATACTCAGGTGGTTGCGCTAAGCATATACAACAGCGATATTTTGCACAAATGAAAGAATATTTATTTATTTATTCTTGATATAACTGTTTGCTATTTGCACTTACATTGATTTTAAATAATTTATATTTATTTATCTGATGTATTTACCAATATAGGTTTTTAAAATTATTTATAATTCTAATTACCGTGCGTTTACCACTTTTAAATGCGTTGTTTTGCACAGTTATATCAGTCAAGTCTGTTGTCTATATCCATCTGTAGGCAGTCACATGATCAATCGAATGTTTGCACAGTCACTTTATAAGTCAACTCTTTACTGGTTCATGTTGTCATGTGATCAAGGCTCGGAGGAGCCGAAACGTTATGGCGGCAGAAAGGCACAAAATAAAATAACCAGCACTCAACTTTGGTCCGTGTCCGTTTATGCTGTGACGGTGTGGAGTGGCATTCGCAGCAAGCTTACGGATCTACTCATATATATATATATATATATATATATATATATATATTTATATATATATTCACTGAAAAAACCATAGGTTTCAGGGATGTTATAGTTAACTGGACTTTTCACTTGTACAAAACCATTGAAATTCCCCCGTTATAGTTAGTTCAGCTAACTATAACTCGCGCGCCTGCAATGCACTGCTGATGACGTCACATATTACATCACTCATGACATGGTCAGTGACATCACTCATGACATCACTGATGACATCTCAAATGACATCACTGATGACATCATCCAGTGAATGTGTGTTTTTCTGAAAATTAAATATGTTTTATATATGTATATCACAAGGTCGATGGAAGAATAAATCGGTACATAAGTGTCTAAATGGATGATTTGTTTTTGAAAAATTGATTCTGTAACTGACTGATTAAGTGTATCATAGTGAATACATGGCTTAGTGAGTAATGTTTAAATATGTAAATATCTGTATCAGTCTCTCACTTTGTGTATAAGGGGCTGCATGGGTTGGTGAGTAGCTACATGGGTGTCTATATAGGTTATTAGTTGGTTTTTTGAGTATCAGTCTGAGTGTCTGCATGGTTCGGCGGGGGGTATTACGTAGTGCATAGGTGCATGAATGAGTGACTCACTCTTTGTATGTGTTGAAGACAGCATGTGTGCAGGACTGTACGGGTGGATGAGTGTGTGTATGGGTGTGTTAGTGAGTGAATGACTGTCTCAATAGTGTCTTTATGAGTAACTACATATGTTTTAAACTAGTATATGTGACTATTGGTGTATATAAGTGAGTATATGTGAGAGTGAGAGATTGAAAGAGTTCCTGTATGAATAAGTATGTGTTTCTATAAGTGATTGTTTAAAAGACTAAGTATGTGTAAGTTTCCGTAGAAGTAAGTGTGGTGGTGTGTGTATAACTGTACATGCAAATAAATGTATGTTTGATTCTTTATTAGCATGAGTGACTATGTGTGTGAGTAACTCTATGGATGAGTGGCATTTTGTAACAGGATGTATAGGTGTATGAGTACATATGATGAGTAAATACATGTATGAGTAACTGTATAGGACTGTTGGTGAATGAGTGGATGTATATGTGGATCTTAGAATTACTGAAGAGGTTGTTGTAACTGGTATTGGTATGTCCATTGTTTTGAAAAGTTTAGTCTCTATTTTTGAATGTGTGTATCAAAGGTTATATTAGGGTGAGAGGAGGTCTGCCACTCTATCACAAGGATGATGTCATCAGTGATGTCATCAGTGATGTCATTTGAGATGTCATCAGTGATGTCATGAGTGATGTCACTGACCATGTCATGAGTGATGTAATACGTGACGTCATCAGCAGTGGATTGCGGGCGCGCGAGTTATAGTTAGCTGAACTAACTATAACGGGGGAATTTCAATGGTTTTGTACAAGTGAAAAGTCCAGCTAACTATAACACCCCTGAAACCTATGTTTTTTTCTGTGAATTTCTGAGGTTTTTTAAATGCTAATTCCGAACTATAACGTGCCTGAAACCTATGGTTTTTTCTGTGAATTTCAAAGGTTTTTTAAATGCTAATTTCTAACTATGCCTACCGAGATAGGACATGTGAAGAAAGAAGAAAAAATGCACAGAAAGAAAAAAAAGAAGTGCAGAAAGAAGCAGCAGAAGTCCTCAAAGACGAAGAAAAGCGCAGGAAGAAGGATAACGTGCAGAAAGAACAAAAAGAAGAGCAGAAAGAAACCTTGTTGCAAAATCATCCTGTACCCTCAACTTTTTCAGACGGATACTGGTGGTAACTGAGTCTGACTAACCAGTCCTAGAGCCAGTGCTATGTTAAAAGACACTTAGAATACAGTGAAAACACCTACATACACTAGGGAACATTATGCGTTGGGGTCCCCCTGTGATTAGCATGACCTCCTCTGTAAGCCCCTAGTATATAATAGGGCATGGGGATTAAAACTACCTCTTAAAACAGGCCACAGGGCGTTTTTGCACACGTTAACTCAGGCCCCGTCCCCTCCCTTCACCACTGTGTAAACACGCCCTGTGTCCGTTTTTAGTTGGGAGATTAAGTTCATTTGAATCCTGAGGGTCCCTAGGGTCCAACTAGCCCACTAGGTACCTCCAGTAAGTGCCACAGAGCTGCGTTGCAGAGAGGTGTAAAAAGTGGCACGGCCTGGACCACCTCTCTGCAATGCAGCTCAGTGGCACTTACTGGAAGCACTTGGTGGGCTAGTTAGCCCCCAGGGGCCCTCAGTATTGAAGGGAAATTATATCCCCAATTTAAAACGTGCCATAGTGCGTGTTTGCACACGTCACCTCAGGCCCCGTCCCCTCCCTTCACCTCTGTGTAAACGCTCCCTCTGGCTGTTCTAAGTTGAGAGATTAAGTCCCCTTGAATCCTAAGGGTCCCTAGGGTCAAACTAGACCACTAGGTACCTCCAGTAAGCACCACAGAGCTGCGTTGCAGAGAGGTGTAAAAAGGGGCTTGGCCTCAGAACACCTGTCTGCAGCGCAGCTCCCCGGCGCGTACTGGAGATGCCTGTTGGGGGCGCGTTTGCAGAGTGCTGCACGGAGGGGGCATGGCCTCCGGCACGATGCCAGTCTTTTATTTATTTTAATTTTTTAAGAAGGGGGGCTGTGTGGTTCCCCTTCTTATTCTAATTTATTGGCCCTGATGACCCCATCCCCCAGGGCCTGTCTCCTAATTATATTTTTTTGACCCCAATCCCCAGGACCGGCCACTGTTTTTTATTATTTTAAAAAAATATATATTTATAGACACACCTAGGACATCCTGGACAAACCGTACGTACCTATCACCATGACGATTTGCGTGATATTCATTAAAAGGCGACTATGCATGCAATGAATCCACGTGGAATGTATTTACACCACTAGTGAAGCTCTGACATGTCTGATGCCCTACCGTGCCTAATCCCGGTGGACACCCTTGTCGTTTATTTATACAAACATGGGTAGCTATTGACGGGCACATTTAATACACATGCACACCAAGCCATTCAAAGGGGATTCGACAAAAATTCGACCAAAACTATGCAAGAAACCCCCCTCACGGTTAATAAAACACACATCCACTGCCGGATGTGTAATATTTTTTATTTTACTCTCTGGAAAGGGGACGAACATCACTTGAGAGTCACAGCGCGCTCCTGACAGAGCCCAATGCTGTGTTACACCCACCATTGCCTGCCGAGTGCCACACACCTCTGTGTTGTATTCCACTAGCTAGTGCATATGCTATGACACTCTCTAGCCCCTGTGCACTGTAACACCACCCCGTGAATATGTCATGCCACACTTGTCTTCGCACGGGTTATATTGCCCCATCTAACATGCCTTCCTCGATGCCTATGTTATAACGCACAGTGCTATGCCATACATATTACAATCTGGGATCCATATCTTTGTCACAGTGCATATGCAACGTTGCACTCCCCAGCACATATTTTATATTACAACTTTAGAGACTAGTTAGGTAACACAACACTGCCCTGTGCATATTACACTCCAAGGCGCATATCGCATAGCACGCGCTAGTGCCTGTGCTATCTCGCGCTCTCCAATGAATCTGTCATTGCGCACAATGTATTGCATATTATATTTCACGCCCGGTTCATCTTATATCACACTTTTTGGTGCATAGTTTATACCATACACTATATCTAGTTTTCATTTTCAATCGTGCTCTCAGGACTATGTTCTATATAACACTGTGTTCACCTACCCTTTTCACGGGCATTACATTTTGCGATAGGGGGTGGAGGGTCAGGGGGTGTTTCTGCCAAGTGAGCCCAGAGTCACAGTCACAAACGTCCTCTTCTTCCTGAATAAAAGTGAGATTATGCTGCATACTTGTTCATATTTTAAGTAGTTCGCACAGACACAATGTTTTAAAAACAATAAAGTTCCTAAAACCCGCCTTCTCTGAACAGTTAGCTTGCTGCCCCATCCCCTTCCTCCCTATCCTCTGTTGTGTGAATCCATGGACTAGCCTCCTCCCTCCTGCCATGCATGGTCTGATGTGCTGCCACTGCCCTCAATTTAGTATGATGTACCAGTCCACTCCTCCTGCCCTCCATTGCCCAATTTGATGCCCCATCATTGACCTCCTGCTTAAACACTGTGCTTAGCTTGCTGCCCCTATTCTCCTTCTCCCTGCCCTCCGATGTCTTTGTGCATGCCCCTGCTCCATCCTTTTTGCCCACCATGTCCCATGGACCTGCCACTCCTATCTACTCTGAGTGTTCTGTTGAGCTGCCACTCCCCTCCCACCTGCCTAGAATTGTCAGATGACTGTAACCTGTCCCTGCCACCTCCACCCTGCCTGTCCACATGCCATGCCCCTATCCTCTTCCTCCTGTCCTACATGGTCCATTGTACTGCCACACCCTTCTGCCCTCCCTGGTCTGTTGTGCTGCAACTGCTCCTCCTGCCTGCCCCGTGTGGTCTGTTGTGAGGCCCCTTCCCCTGAACTTTGTTGTATGTGCACAGGTCCTGACCCTCCCTTCTATCCTCCATCGTCCTTTGTGCATGCCCCTGTACCCTCCTTCTTGCCCATCATAGCCATTGTGCTGCCACTAACCCTCCCACGTGCCATGCATGGTCTTCTGTGCTGCCATGGCCCCTCCCACCTTCCCTGTGTGGTCAGTTAGCTGCCCCTGACCCCCTCCCACCTTCCCTCCATGGTCTGTGTGTATGCCATCACAGTCTCACTGTTGCTCTTCATGGTGTGTCTTGCTTCTAGTGCCCATCCTGCCTGACCTCCATGGCTATCTTGCTGCTCCTGCCCTGCCCCCTTGCCCCCAGCCCTCTGTTTACATGTGCAGACCCCTACTCCCTCCCTCCTGGCTTGTCTGTTCCATTGTAATGCCCCTGATCCGTCCCTCCTGCCCTTTATGGTCTGTCATGCTGCATCTTTCTCTCCTGTCTGTCCATTATGGTCAGCTAGCTACCATTGCCTCTTGCCCCTCTGTTCTCTGTTGTCCATGTGCATGGTCCTGTCCCCACCCTCTTGCTTTCTATGGATTGTTGTGCTGCACTCCCGTCCTGCATGCCCTGTGTGGTGTATTGTGCTGCTGCAAACCCTGATGCCTGCCCTGCAGGGTCAGTTTGGTGCACCTCTCCATGTCCCTCCTGTCCTCTGTTATCCAAGTCCATGTCCCTATCCCATTTCCTTCCATGATCCAATGTACCATACTTGCGAACATTTTGAACTTGGTAAGAGGGAGATTTTGAAAAAAAATGGGGTATTGATTTTCCCCTTTGAGTTACATTGAAAAAGAGGAGATTGTAGACAGGAGACAGATCAAATAAAGCCCATTTGAGCTTAAAAACATTGGACGTTCCCTGGCTGAATCAGGTCTGTTGGCATGTATGGTTGTACTACCATTGCCTCTTCCTTCTGCCCACAATGGTCTATTACATTGCCACAGCCTCTCTTGCAAGTCCTGTATTGTTGGTTTGTTGCCCCTGCCCCCCTTTCCACTGCCCTCCATAGTCTGTTGTGCTTCCACGGCCCTTCCTGCCTGCTCAGTGTGGTTAAATTGTTGCCTTTGCACCCTCCTACCTGCCTTCAATTTTCAGAGTCCGTGCCCCTGGCCTCTGCCTCTCAACAGTATCCTAATGAACAACTAGATTGCTAACATTCTATATTTATTACAAAAGTGTGGAACGCCTGACATCATCTTGATGTAATCAAAACTGTAATACCTAGAGCATTTCCTTTCCTTTAGAAATTACATATATGAGAGGGTCTTATTGGCATCAAAATTATGGTTAGTGCTCTAAAAGACTAAAATAAGGACATATTTTCTGAGTTTTCAAATAGCGACAAAGCACTTTTAAATTATTTGTTATCTTTATGTTTTTTTATCCAGTTGACCACTTGATTAAATGTTGCACTTAGGGGAGAGGATGTGGTGTTACTTCCAGAACTGCAGACTTTGCAACTGGGGAACCAGGTTGAAGTTTCTGCTTCAGCTCGACATTCTGTAATTCTGGACAAATCACTTAGTCTCCCCATGTATACAACCAACATGAATTTGTTCTTGTGTGATGTAACCAATGCTCATGTTAAGCACTCCAATACCTGACAAGTCTGCACTATATAACACTGCCTAAACACAAAATAATAAGTGTTTTGCACACTTCTGTCATTGGGCTATATTTGGGCTACATCTGGGTGATTTTGGGCTACATTTGGGCTCTTTTGTCTCCGGTGGCCATCTTGGGAGATTTATTTGTTATGAAGTTTCCTAATTTCCTCATGTACTGCAGTCTCCTCAGTAGGAAATGCTTTCAGTTTTTTACTTTGATTCCATCATGAAGGTATTCAGATATGTCACACATTTGCCATAAATTCTGAATGTTAGCACTCTAGTTGCTCATTAGATCACTGTAGTAAAACTACTGTTCACCATGGAAGTCTGCTCCTGGTATTAAAAGTGCATGTTTCAGTCTGCATGTCAGAATATTTTAATGAAATAGAAGAGGATTTGAGAAGTCACTCAAAATGTGCCCTCATTTTCTTTCTTCAGCATTATTCATAATTTCTATGGCAAAATGAACCCCCTCATTGTGTTCCTTTTTAAATTATATGTTTTAAGTGTTACCAGTTTATTCCAATCAAGATGGCTTCAGGTGTGCCATACTTTTGTCATAATGAAGACAGTAAGCGCTCTAGTTGTTTTTAAGAACATTCTGGGACATTCTGTCATTGGGCTATACTTGGGCTACATCTGGGTGATATTTGGGCTACATTTGGGCTCTTTTGTCTCTGGTAGCCATCTTGGGAGACTTATTTGTTATGAAGTTTCCTAATTTCCTCATTTACTGCAGTCTCCTCAGTAGGAAATACTTTCAGTTTTTTACTTTGATTCCATCAAGAAGGCATTCAGATGTGTCACACATTTGCCATAAATTCAGAATGTTAGCACTCTTTTCGCTCATTAGATCACTGTAGTAAAGCTACTGCTCACCAGGGAAAACTGCTGCTGGTATTGAAAGTGCATGTTTCAGTCTGCATGTCAGAATTTTTTAATGAAATAGAAGAGGATTTGAGAAGTCACTCAAAATGTGCCCTAATTTTTCTTTCTGCAGCACTAATCATACTTTTTATGGAAAAATGAACCCCCTCATTTTGTTCCTTTTTAAATTAAATGTTTTAAGAGTTACCACTTTAATCCAAGCAAGATGGCTTCAGGTGTGCCATACGTTTATCATAAGTAGGACTGTTAGCGCTCTAGTAGTTCTTTGGAACACTCTGGGAAGCTGCAGTAGAACACAAAGGAATCAACTGACAGTCTCTGCCCTTGTTGGATGTACATGTTTTACTGAGAATGTCAGACTTCATTCTCACATGACTGAGAAAGATAATGTGAATTTACAGAAAATAAGCTCTCAGTTTAGCTTATAGATCACCTTCCAAACCTCTGTGGTAAAAGCATGAGAAAATATTTTTCTCTCAATCATGATATCCCAGCAGAAGGCTTTTTCACATGGTGAAATCACCTTAGAACATACCACAATTCCTAAAATGAGTATGGTACCATCAACAAATGATTTATAATGTAACTAAAGTCTTAAAACCTTCTATTAACTGCAATGCTTTTTAATGAGGTGCTATCATGTATATTGGTCCCAGGATGGCTGCCAACACTTCTTGGATAAAGTGCTGACAGCCAATCAGATCTCAGGATGAGATGTGTGGTTAGGCTCCGCCCACATATATATATGCTTTTAAATGCTATTTTCTCAAGAAATACTGAACAGATTTACACCCACCAGACCTGCAAAAGGCACTTCCTTGACCTTATGGCTACCTCTCTGCCAAATTTCAAGTAATTCTGTTCAGCCGTTCGGGCTGTAGCTGTGTCTAAAGGTCCTGTGGAAAAATGCATGGGGAAAACGCGTTTTGGGGCCCCCCTTTTTTCTCGGCCCCTGCTTGACGAATCACCCCGAGACTTTCAGGGTAGGAGCTGATTATCACGGGGTACAACAGACAACACTCAGACCTCTACAGAATCATCAATCGGAATTGGCCCATCATTCTCAGTGATCCAATCATCGGCCCTACTCTTCCACATAAAGCCTCTATCACCTTCAGTAGGGCCCCCTCCATGAAGGACCGTTTGGTCAATACCAGTCCCGAAACGATTGAAAGAACCACATGGCTTCAGACTAATAGCGGATTTTTTAAATGTAAAACCTGCAAATCTTGTATCCATGGTTCCAATACGAAAACATATAAAGATGGCTTCAGTGACAGAGAACATCCCATTGACAAGGTTTTAACATGTAAAACAGAATTCACCATATACGTTTTACAATGCCCCTGCCAACTCAGATACGTTGGCAGCACAAAACTTGCCGTACACAAGCGCATTTTACAACACCTTAGGGCTATAACAAACGAAGATAATAGCTATCCAGTGGCCAGACATTTTAAGGAGCATCACCATAGTGACAACAAGGGCTTAAAATGTTATGTCATTGACGCAGTGACGGCAAGCAGACGCGGAGGAGATAGAGAACATAGACTCCGCCAACTTGAAACACGGTATATCTTACAACTTGATTCAAAACACCCTGGGGGATTAAATATCACAGAGGATCTCTACACTAGCCTACCTTAAATACTATCCAACATTAGGCAGGCAGCTGTATCTTCACTATAGGTTTTCACACCTTTTGGCAGGACCCAGAGGTATCTCACGGTCCTTCAAAATCGCATATATATTCATGTATTTATTTATGTATGCATCTTTAAACAGCCAAATATTTGGGTGAAGATAACAAGATTCTTTCTGACACACACATTTTATGTACCCCCGGTGTTGCTGCTAGTCCTTATACAGGGTGCCATTCGAACTTACCTGTGTTTAAACATAAAGTCACACTAGCACCCATTGAACATACGGTGCCCTTTTTCATCAGTTTCTCATGTATTTACTCATAATATCATTTTATGTATTGGCGAGGGCTCTCACCATATAGTATTTTTCCTTGAGATAACATCCCTTAGTCTTCTCTTATTTTGAGAATTGCTGGATATAATAATTTTTATGGAGACCTGCCCACTTTTATTAGCAAGGCAGAGATATTAGAGTAGAAATACTGATCTCCGTATGTCCTCTATATGGTTTTTACGTGTTTTCTACGTATCTTTTACATGTTTTTACATGTTTTCTACATTTTGCTCAACTTTAGTCATCAGATGTACAGGGCAATGTCCTTTTACCCGATCCAGTCAGTATTTTGATTAGAGTATTCCCCCCAATCTGTGACTTCAAGATTAACATCGTTATTTTAATCACTTTTACATATATTCTTACTTTTTTATAGCCCACAGGTGTGGTTCATAGACTTGCACATCACACTTTGCACATTTGCACAAATCTTCCATGTGACTGTACATATGATATTAGTTCCATCTTAAGCAGACTAGCTTATAGCGTTACCCTTAGGGATTCATCCCGCGTATGTCAACTTAGATTTGAATATGATAGTGGAAGGCTATTGTGATGTTTTCTGTAAAAATGTTCCCTTACAGTTCACACACAAGAAGGGATATCCTTTCACCATACATCAGATGCATTTTCTCTATTGGACCTTGTCATTAGACTTGTATTATTGTAGACTCATGAAGTATTTTATCTCATGATCTTTCAGATGTCCCTTTGTTTTAGCATTGTATCCTTACATTATAACTGTTGAATATCTGACACACGTCTATGGGTGTAGGCATGTGGAAATCAATATGTCTTTATGATATACTCAGGTGGTTGCGCTAAGCATATACAACAGCGATATTTTGCACAAATGAAAGAATATTTATTTATTTATTCTTGATATAACTGTTTGCTATTTGCACTTACATTGATTTTAAATAATTTATATTTATTTATCTGATGTATTTACCAATATAGGTTTTTAAAATTATTTATAATTCTAATTACCGTACGTTTACCACTTTTAAATGCGTTGTTTTGCACAGTTATATCAGTCAAGTCTGTTGTCTATATCCATCTGTAGGCAGTCACATGATCAATCGAATGTTTGCACAGTCACTTTATAAGTCAACTCTTTACTGGTTCATGTTGTCATGTGATCAAGGCTCGGAGGAGCCGAAACGTTATGGCGGCAGAAAGGCACAAAATAAAATAACCAGCACTCAACTTTGGTCCGTGTCCGTTTATGCTGTGACGGTGTGGAGTGGCATTCGCAACAAGCTTACGGATCTACTCATATTCTTGGTCGAGTTGTTTCGTACGACCAATGCACGGGACCCTCTCCTCTTTGGACAACGCCGCATACGGAACTACATCCTGGTTTACTTGGATTTCTACGTCTCCGGAAGGAGTTCGGCGTTTGACCCCCCTGAACCTGAACGTGAACACGCTGTACGAAGAACGGGAGGCTTCGGCGGATAACGAGTCGGAGGACGCGCAATACCGCGAGGAGGAACCCAGGCTTCGAGGCGCTACAAATTTCAAGGTATTCAGGGGTGGAGAGTTATAGTGCATAAGGCGCGCAGTTTGTTATTATAGCCAACTGTTTGAGGCGCCTTGTTAATCTACGGAATAGTGCCAATAGCAATGTCGGCCGACAACATGAAAGAGCGGGAGGCTGCAGCAGCAATGATGTTTACAGACAGCCTACCATTAGCCACCAACATACGGGGGAGACTCAATACCAATGACAGTACCAATAACAGTACACTTAAAGAAAAGTTTAAAATGTTAGAAAAAAAGCTAAAAAACGAGCAGAGCAAATGGTGGGAATCTAAGTCCCTACAAGCCTACATTGACGTCAACAGGATCCCAAGAGGGCTGCGAATCTTAACGGCCCCAAGCTATGAAAACCCCAATCCGGACCTCATGAAAGAATGGGCGGAGAGCAACCTGGAATCGTCTAGACGCCTTACTTTAATTCTTATAAAATATGCGGATATAGACAGAGCCAAATTGCTAAAAGAAATTGCTACGATACATGAAGAGTTGGAAACAATTGGTGAAGCAGAGGAAAAAATCAAACTCACCAATGAGATGAATGCCAGACTCAAGAAAGAAGAGTCTGTGATCAGGGAAAGAAAAGCGTTCAAGTTTCAGCGAGACCGCAACGACTACGAACTTGGCCAAATATTTACTTTTTCCCAAAAATATGATGCTCTGCATGGTCCTACGTCCAAGACATATTCCAAACACAAGGCGCCAAGAAACAAAGATCAAGCAGATTCAACTATATCGGATATCAGTTCAGCAGGAGAGAACGACTCTGATTCTGAACTTCGTGGTGCGGATATGCAAAGTGGATTAGTGAAACCCTCCCCAGGTGAAGAAATTGGTTTTTTATGCCACGAGACGATGCAATCGCTAAGACCCAGGCCACAAAAGAATTACAACGAAAGCACATCAACTACAAACGCAGGCAGAGGAACAACGCGAGGAAGAGGGGCATCCTATCCCAACAGAAAGAGGGGCAGGGGCCAATGGCAGACCAACAAGCAATAACGTATTCTGATTCCAATCGATCTATAGTCAACCTGACCCCAATGAACCTCACACAAAAAGAACAAGATATACTTAAATTAGGTCTTTCCTTTGCTCCTCAAACCAACTTTAACTATGCGTCAACCAGAATAGACATCTACAAAGCGGTCAGAAAGTTAAAACTCCGCAAATTCCACCTTCTTAACAACTTCAAAAAAACGCCAGCCCCCATCTCAAAGGATACGGACATAAGCGAGGCTTCAAACCCAGGATTTTCTCAAGATATTCTGGAACTCTGGGAAACTGAAGGAGCATGTTATTCTGACACCCCGAGTCAAGCAGCAACATCAATACTTCCCATTAAACAAATAGCACCTAAAACCTCTTTCAAAGCGCCATCAACCTTCAGTCCTGTGATGCCACATGATGCAATAGACATTTTCCACGAGAATGTTATTGTTCAATTAAAAAATCTCCAGAGACGCATCATTAAAAACAAATGTCATAACAACAGAACCACTTATCAGTATGAAGCGTTGGTGACCAAACTCAGCAAAGAGAAAAACATCATAATACGAGGAAGTGACAAAGGGGGCAACATTGTCCTGCTAACCAGAGCTGATTATGACAAGGAGGCCTACTACCAGCTCAATGACAGACAATGTTATGAACGTATCAATGTTACAACTTTGAAAACAACACAACAAGATTTCTACCACAAACTGACCAGATGGAGAAATAAACAATTGATTTCGGAGGACGAATTGAAATTTCTTAAGAATAAAAATCCAGTTACTCCATTGATCTACTTTATACCGAAAGTCCACAAAGATGAAAAGAAACCCCCCGGCAGACCCATCATTTCTGCAAGAGGGGGGCTGTTGGAAAAGGCTTCACAGTATGTAGATTATTTTCTACAAAGTCACGTAAAAAACCTTGAATCGTATATACAGGACACAGGTGACTTTTTGCTCAAAATACAACAGATCACATGGAAGAATGACGATTGGATGTTGGCACTGGATGTGACTGCACTCTATACCAGTATTGTACATACGGATGGCATAGCGGCAGTGAAATATTACCTCACACGTAGACCTGAACAATATCAAGAACACAACTCTATGCTGTTGCAGATGCTGGAATTTTGTTTATGCAATAACATATTCATGTACAACAATCTTCTGTACCGCCAATTGCAGGGTGTTGCCATGGGGGCCAGTTTCTCTCCAAGCTACGCCTGTTTACACATGGGGGCTTGGGAGGAACTGGTCCTCAAGGTCCAGCACAGGTCAATTTTCAGTACCAATGTTATAGCCTGGTACAGATATATTGATGATTTGTTCGTGGTTTGGAGGGGTAGCAAAGAACAGGCAGAGAATTTTATTGCTATGATTAATGTAAATCAATTTAATCTAAAATTCACTGCCAACTTGAGTCAATCTAGCATAG
This sequence comes from Triturus cristatus, assembly GCF_964204655.1. Lineage (NCBI taxonomy): Eukaryota > Metazoa > Chordata > Amphibia > Caudata > Salamandridae > Triturus > Triturus cristatus. The sequence goes on from NC_140594.1 coordinate 465,154,593, forward strand.
CTTTTTTGGACACTGAGGTATTCATTTCCAACAACACAATCCAAACTAGGCTATACAGAAAACACACTGCTGGTAATACCATCCTTCACGCAGGGAGTGCACACCCCAATCATCTTATTCACAGTATCCCATACGGTGAGATGCTCAGATTAAGGAGAATATGTAGCAGCCAATCTGACCTAGAGCTTGCACAACAAGCAAGTAAAATCCGATTTTTGGAGAGGGGCTACAGTGCACGAGTCATTAATGGTGCCATAATGAAAAGTATGCAAGTAGACAGACAAAAACTCCTTGATACTTCTAGAACCTCTGATTCTACGGTACCCATCATAACAAATACTTTGCTACCACCTACAGCCAGTCCATTTAGGATTATCACGGGGTACAACAGACAACACTCAGACCTCTACAGAATCATCAATCGGAATTGGCCCATCATTCTCAGTGATCCAATCATCGGCCCTACTCTTCCACATAAAGCCTCTATCACCTTCAGTAGGGCCCCCTCCATGAAGGACCGTTTGGTCAATACCAGTCCCGAAACGATTGAAAGAACCACATGGCTTCAGACTAATAGCGGATTTTTTAAATGTAAAACCTGCAAATCTTGTATCCATGGTTCCAATACGAAAACATATAAGGATGGCTTCAGTGACAGAGAACATCCCATTGACAAGGTTTTAACATGTAAAACAGAATTCGCCATATACGTTTTACAATGCCCCTGCCAACTCAGATACGTTGGCAGCACAAAACTTGCCGTACACAAGCGCATTTTACAACACCTTAGGGCTATAACAAACGAAGATAATACCTATCCAGTGGCCAGACATTTTAAGGAGCATCACCATAGTGACAACAAGGGCTTAAAATGTTATGTCATTGACGCAGTGACGGCAAGCAGACGCGGAGGAGATAGAGAACATAGACTCCGCCAACTTGAAACACGGTATATCTTACAACTTGATTCAAAACACCCTGGGGGATTAAATATCACAGAGGATCTCTACACTAGCCTACCTTAAATACTATCCAACATTAGGCAGGCAGCTGTATCTTCACTATAGGTTTTCACACCTTTTGGCAGGACCCAGAGGTATCTCACGGTCCTTCAAAATCGCATATATACTCATGTATTTATTTATGTATGCATCTTTAAACAGCCAAATATTTGGGTGAAGATAACATGATTCTTTCTGACACACACATTTTATGTACCCCCGGTGTTGCTGCTAGTCCTTATACAGGGTGCCATTCGAACTTACCTGTGTTTAAACATAAAGTCACACTAGCACCCATTGAACATACGGTGCCCTTTTTCATCAGTTTCTCATGTATTTACTCATAATATCATTTTATGTATTGGCGAGGGCTCTCACCATATAGTATTTTTCCTTGAGATAACATCCCTTAGTCTTCTCTTATTTTGAGAATTGCTGGATATAATAATTTTTATGGAGACCTGCCCAATTTTATTAGCAAGGCAGAGATATTAGAGTAGAAATACTGATCTCCGTATGTCCTCTATATGGTTTTTACGTGTGTTCTACGTATCTTTTACATGTTTTTACATGTTTTCTACATTTTGCTCAACTTTAGTCATCAGATGTACAGGGCAATGTCCTTTTACCCGATCCAGTCAGTATTTTGATTAGAGTATTCCCCCCAATCTGTGACTTCAAGATTAACATCGTTATTTTAATCACTTTTACATATATTCTTACTTTTTTATAGCCCACAGGTGTGGTTCATAGACTTGCACATCACACTTTGCACATTTGCACAAATCTTCCATGTGACTGTACATATGATATTAGTTCCATTTTAAGCAGACTAGCTTATAGCGTTACCCTTAGGGATTCATCCCGCGTATGTCAACTTAGATTTGAATATGATAGTGGAAGGCTATTGTGATGTTTTCTGTAAAAATGTTCCCTTACAGTTCACACACAAGAAGGGATATCCTTTCACCATACATCAGATGCATTTTCTCTATTGGACCTTGTCATTAGACTTGTATTATTGTAGACTCATGAAGTATTTTATCTCATGATCTTTCAGATGTCCCTTTGTTTTAGCATTGTATCCTTACATTATAACTGTTGAATATCTGACACACGTCTATGGGTGTAGGCATGTGGAAATCAATATGTCTTTATGATATACTCAGGTGGTTGCGCTAAGCATATACAACAGCGATATTTTGCACAAATGAAAGAATATTTATTTATTTATTCTTGATATAACTGTTTGCTATTTGCACTTACATTGATTTTAAATAATTTATATTTATTTATCTGATGTATTTACCAATATAGGTTTTTAAAATTATTTATAATTCTAATTACCGTGCGTTTACCACTTTTAAATGCGTTGTTTTGCACAGTTATATCAGTCAAGTCTGTTGTCTATATCCATCTGTAGGCAGTCACATGATCAATCGAATGTTTGCACAGTCACTTTATAAGTCAACTCTTAACTGGTTCATGTTGTCATGTGATCAAGGCTCGGAGGAGCCGAAACGTTATGGCGGCAGAAAGGCACAAAATAAAATAACCAGCACTCAACTTTGGTCCGTGTCCGTTTATGCTGTGACGGTGTGGAGTGGCATTCGCAGCAAGCTTACGGATCTACTCATATATATATATATATATATATATATATATATATATATATATATTCACTGAAAAAACCATAGGTTTCAGGGGTGTTATAGTTAACTGGACTTTTCACTTGTACAAAACCATTGAAATTCCCCCGTTATAGTTAGTTCAGCTAACTATAACTCGCACGCCTGCAATGCACTGCTGATGACGTCACATATTACATCACTCATGACATGGTCAGTGACATCACTCATGACATCACTGATGACATCTCAAATGACATCACTGATGACATCATCCAGTGAATGTGTGTTTTTCTGAAAATTAAATATGTTTTATATATGTATATCACAAGGTCGATGGAAGAATAAATCGGTACATAAGTGTCTAAATGGATGATTTGTTTTTGAAAAATTGATTCTGTAACTGACTGATTAAGTGTATCATAGTGAATACATGGCTTAGTGAGTAATGTTTAAATATGTAAATATCTGTATCAGTCTCTCACTTTGTGTATAAGGGGCTGCATGGGTTGGTGAGTAGCTACATGGGTGTCTATATAGGTTATTAGTTGGTTTTTTGAGTATCAGTCTGAGTGTCTGCATGGTTCGGCGGGGGGTATTATGTAGTGCATAGGTGCATGAATGAGTGACTCTCTCTTTGTATGTGTTGAAGACAGCATGTGTGCAGGACTGTACGGGTGGATGAGTGTGTGTATGGGTGTGTTAGTGAGTGAATGACTGTCTCAATAGTGTCTTTATGAGTAACTACATATGTTTTAAACTAGTATATGTGACTATTGGTGTATATAAGTGAGTATATGTGAGAGTGAGAGATTGAAAGAGTTCCTGTATGAATAAGTATGTGTTTCTATAAGTGATTGTTTAAAAGACTAAGTATGTGTAAGTTTCCGTAGAAGTAAGTGTGGTGGTGTGTGTATAACTGTACATGCAAATAAATGTATGTTTGATTCTTTATTAGCATGAGTGACTATGTGTGTGAGTAACTCTATGGATGAGTGGCATTTTGTAACAGGATGTATAGGTGTATGAGTACATATGATGAGTAAATACATGTATGAGTAACTGTATAGGACTGTTGGTGAATGAGTGGATGTATATGTGGATCTTAGAATTACTGAAGAGGTTGTTGTAACTGGTATTGGTATGTCCATTGTTTTGAAAAGTTTAGTCTCTATTTTTGAATGTGTGTATCAAAGGTTATATTAGGGTGAGAGGAGGTCTGCCACTCTATCACAAGGATGATGTCATCAGTGATGTCATCAGTGATGTCATTTGAGATGTCATCAGTGATGTCATGAGTGATGTCACTGACCATGTCATGAGTGATGTAATACGTGACGTCATCAGCAGTGGATTGCGGGCGCGCGAGTTATAGTTAGCTGAACTAACTATAACGGGGGAATTTCAATGGTTTTGTACAAGTGAAAAGTCCAGCTAACTATAACACCCCTGAAACCTATGTTTTTTTCTGTGAATTTCTGAGGTTTTTTAAATGCTAATTCCTAACTATAACGTGCCTGAAGCCTATGGTTTTTTCTGTGAATTTCAAAGGTTTTTTAAATGCTAATTTCTAACCATGCCTACAGAGATAGGACATGTGAAGAAAGAAGAAAAAATGCACAGAAAGAAAAAAAAGAAGTGCAGAAAGAAGCAACAGAAGTCCTCAAAGACGAAGAAAAGTGCAGGAAGAAGGATAACGTGCAGAAAGAACAAAAAGAAGAGCAGAAAGAAACATTGTTGCAAAATCATCCTGTACCCTCAACTTTTTCAGACGGATACTGGTGGTAACTGAGTCTGACTAACCAGTCCTAGAGCCAGTGCTATGTTAAAAGACACTTAGAATACAGTGAAAACACATACATACACTAGGGAACATTATGCGTTGGGGTCCCCCTGTGATTAGCATGACCTCCTCTGTAAGCCCCTAGTATATAATAGGGCAGGGGGATTAAAACTACCTCTTAAAACAAGCCACAGGGCGTTTTTGCACACGTTAACTCAGGCCCCGTCCCCTCCCTTCACCACTGTGTAAACACGCCCTGTGTCCTTTTTTAGTTGGGAGATTAAGTTCATTTGAATCCTAAGGGTCCCTAGGGTTCAACTAGCCCACTAGGTACCTCCAGTAAGTGCCACAGAGCTGCGTTGCAGAGAGGTGTAAAAAGTGGCACGGCCTGGACCACCTCTCTGCAATGCAGCTCAGTGGCGCTTACTGGAAGCACTTGGTGGGCTAGTTAGCCCCCAGGGGCCCTCAGTATTGAAGGGAAATTATATCCCCAATTTAAAACGTGCCATAGTGCGTGTTTGCACACGTCACCTCAGGCCCCGTCCCCTCCCTTCACCACTGTGTAAACGCGCCCTGTGGCTGTTCTAAGTTGAGAGATTAAGTCCCCTTGAATCCTAAGGGTCCCTAGGGTCAAACTAGACCACTAGGTATCTCCAGTAAGCGCCACAGAGCTGCGTTGCAGAGAGGTGTAAAAAGGGGCTTGGCCTCAGAACACCTGTCTGCAGCGCAGCTCCCTGGTGCATACTGGAGATGCCTGTTGGGCTAGTTGGCCCTCAGGGACCCTCAGTATTGAAGAGGAATTAATTCCCCAACTTACAACTCGCCAGGGGGCGCGTTTGCAGAGTGCTGCAAGGAGGGGGCGTGGCCTCCGGCACGATGCCAGTCTTTTATTTATTTTAATTTTTTAAGAAGGGGGGCTGTGTGGTTCCCCTTCTTATTCTAATTTATTGGCCCTGATGACCCCATCCCCCAGGGCCTGTCTCCTAATTATATTTTTTTGACCCCAATCCCCAGGGCCGGCCACTGTTTTTTATTATTTTTAAAAAATATATATTTATAGACACACCTAGGACATGCTGGACAAACCGTACGTACCTATCACCATGACGATTTGCGTGATATTCATTAAAAGGCGACTATGCATACAATGAATCCACGTGGAATGTATTTACACCACTAGTGAAGCTCTGACATGTCTGATGCCCTACCGTGCCTAATCCTGGTAGACACCCTTGTCATTTATTTATAGAAACATGGGTAGCCATTGACGGGCACATTTAATACACATGCACACCAAGCCATTCAAAGGGGATTCAACAAAAATTCGTCCAAAACTATGCAAGAAACCCCCCTCACGGTTAATAAAACACACATCCACTGCCGGATGTGTAATACTTTTTATTTTACTCTCTGGAAAGGGGACGAACATCACTTGAGAGTCACAGCGCGCTCCTGGCAGAGCCCAATGCTGTGTTACACCCACCATTGCCTGCTGAGTGCCACACACCTCTGTGTTGTATTCCACTAGCTAGTGCATATGCTATGACACTCTCTAGCCCATGTGCACTGTAACACCACCCCTTGAATATGTCATGCCACACTTGTCTTCGCACGGGTTATATTGCCCCATCTAACGTGCCTTCCTCGATGCCTATGTTATAACGCACAGTGCTATGCCATACATATTACAATCTGGGATCCATATCTTTGTCACAGTGCATATGCAACGTTACACTCCCCAGCACATATTTTATATTACAACTTTAGAGACTAGTTAGGTTACACAACACTGCCCTGTGCATATTACACTCCAAGGCGCATATCGCATAGCACGCGCTAGTGCCTGTGCTATCTCGCGCTCTCCAATGAATTTGTCATTGCGCACAATGTATTGCATATTATATTTCACGCCCGGTTCATCTTATATCACACTTTTTGGTGCATAGTTTATTCCATACACTATATCTAGTTTTCATTTTCAATCGTGCTCTCAGGACTATGTTCTATATAACACTGTGTTCACCTACCCTTTTCACGGGCATTACATTTTGCGATAGGGGGTGGAGGGTCAGGGGATGTTTCTGCCAAGTGAGCCCGGAGTCACAGTCACAAACGTCCTCTTCTTCCTGAATAAAAGTGAGATTATGCTGCATACTTGTTCATATTTTAAGTAGTTCGCACAGACACACGTTTTAAAAACAATAAAGTTCCTAATACCTGCCTTCTCTGAACAGTTAGCTTGCTGCCCCATCCCCCTCCTCCCTGTCCTCTGTTGTGTGAATCCATGGACTAGCCTCCTCCCTCCTGCCATGCATGGTCTGATGTGCTGCCACTGCCCTCAATTTAGTATGATGTACCAGTCCACTCCTCCTGCCCTCCATTGCCCAATTCTATGCCCCATCATTGACCTCCTGCTTAAACTCTGTGCTTAGCTTGCTGCCCCTATTCTCCTTCCCCCTGCCCTCCGATGTCTTTGTGTATGCCCCTGCTCCATCCTTTTTGCCCACCATGTTCCATGGACCTGCCACACCTATCTACTCTGAGTGTTCTGTTGAGCTGCCACTCCCCTCCCACCTGCCTAGCATTGTCAGATGACTGTAACCTGTCCCTGCCACCTCCACCCTGCCTGTCCACATGCCATGCCCCTATCCTCTTCCTCCTGTCCTACATGGTCCATTGTACTGCCACACCCTTCTGCCCTCCCTGGTCTGTTGTGCTGCAACTGCTCCTACTGCCTGCCCCGTGCGGTCTGTTGTGAGGCCCCTTCCCCTGAACTTTCTTGTCTTTGCACAGGTCCTGACCCTCCCTTCTATCCTCCATCGTCCTTTGTGCATGCCCCTGCACCCTCCTTCTTGCCCATCATAGCCATTGTACTACCACTAACCCTCCCACTTGCCATGCATGGTCTTCTGTGCTGCCATGGCCCCTCCCACCTTCCCTGTGTGGTCAGTTAGCTGCCCCTTAACCCCTCCCACCTTCCCTCCATGGTCTGTGTGTATGCCATCCCAGTCTCACTGTTGCTGTTCATGGGGTGTCTTGCTTCTAGTGCCCATCCTGCCTGACCTCCATGGCTATCTTGCTGCTCCTGCCCTGCCCCCTTGCCCCCAGCCCTCTGTTTACATGTGCAGACCCCTACTCCCTCCCTCCTGGCTTGTCTGTTCCATTGTAATGCCCCTGATCCATCCCTCCTGCCCTTTATGGTCTGTTATGCTGCAGCTTTCTCTCCTGTCTGTCCATTATGGTCCTGCCTCTTGCACCTCTGTTCTCTGTTGTCCATGTGCATGGTCCTGTCCCCTCCCTCTTGCTTTCTATGGATTGTTGTGCTGCACTCCCGTCCCGCATGCCCTGTGTGGTGTATTGCGCTGCTGCAAACCCTGATGCCTGCCCTGCAGGGTCAGTTTGGTGCACGTCTCCATGTCCCTCCTGTCCTCTGTTATCCAAGTCCATGTCCCCACCCCATTTCCTTCCATGATCCAATGTACCATACTTGCGAACATTTTGAACTTGGTAAGAGGGAGATTTTGAAAAAAAACTGGGGTATTGATTTTCCCCTTTGAGTTACGTTGAAAAAGAGGAGATTGTAGACAGGAGACAGATAAAATAAAGCCCATTTGAGCTTAAAAACATTGGACGTTTCCTGGCTGAATCGGGTCTGTTGGCATGTATGGTTGTACTACCATTGCCTCTTCCTTCTGCCCACAATGGTCTATTACATTGCCACAGCCTCTCTTGCAAGTCCTGTATTGTTGGTTTGTTGCCCCTGCCCCCCTTTCCACTGCCCTCCATAGTCTGTTGTGCTGCCACGGCCCTTCCTGCCTGCTCAGTGTGGTTAAATTGTTGCCTTTGCACCCTCCTACCTGCCTTCAATTTTCAGAGTCCGTGCCCCTGGCCTCTGCCTCTCAACAGTATCCTAATGAACAACTAGATTGCTAACATTCTATATTTATTACAAAAGTGTGGAACGCCTGACGTCATCTTGATGTAATCAAAACTGTAATACCTAGAGCATTTCCTTCAGAAATTACATATATGAGAGGGTCTTATTGGCATCAAAATTATGGTTAGTGCTCTAAAAGACTAAAATAAGGACATATTTTCTGAGTTTTCAAATAGCGAGAAAGCACTTTTAAATTATTTGTTACCTTTATGTTTTTTTATCCAATTGACCACTTGATTAAATGTTGCACTTAGGGGAGAGGATGTGGTGTTACTTCCAGAACTGCAGACTTTGCAACTGGGGAACCAGGTTGGAGTTTCTGCTTCAGCTCGACATTCTGTGATTCTGGTAAAATCACTTAGTCTCCCCATGTCTACAACCAAAATGAATTTGTTCTTGTGTGATGTAACCAATGCTCATGTAAAGCACTCCGATACCTGACAAGTCTGCACTATATAACACTGCAAAAACACAAAATAATAAGTGTTTTGCACACTTCTGTCATTGGGCTATATTTGGGCTACATCTGGGTTATTTTGGGCTACATTTGGGCTCTTTTGTCTACGGTGGCCATCTTTGGAGATTTATTTGTTATGAAGTTTCCTAATTTCCTCATGTACTGCAGTCTCCTCAGTAGGAAATGCTTTCAGTTTTTTACTTTGATTCCATCATGAAGGTATTCAGACATGTCACACATTTGCCATAAATTCTGAATGTTAGCACTCTAGTTGCTCATTAGATCACTGTAGTAAAACTACAGTTCACCAAGGAAGTCTGCTCCTGGTATTAAAAGTGCATGTTTCAGTCTGCATGTCAGAATTTTTTAATGAAATAGAAGAGGATTTGAGAAGTCACTCAAAATGTGCCCTCATTTTCTTTCTTCAGCATTAATCATAATTTCTATGGCAAAATGAACCCCCTCATTGTGTTCCTTTTTAAATTAAATGTTTTAAGTGTTACCAGTTTATTCCAATCAAGATGGCTTCAGGTGTGCCATACTTTTGTCATAGACTCATAATGAAGACAGTAAGCGCTCTAGTTGTTTTTAAGAACACTCTGGGACATTCTGTCATTGGGCTATACTTGGGCTACATCTGGGTGATATTTGGGCTACATTTGGGCTCTTTTGTCTCTGGTGGCCATCTTGGTGGACTTATTTGTTATGAAGTTTCCTAATTTCCTCGTTTACTGCAGTCTCCTCAGTAGGAAATACTGTCAGTTTTTTACTTTGATTCCAAAGGCATTCAGATGTGTCACACATTTGCCATAAATTCAGAATGTTAGCACTCTTTTTGCTCATTAGATCACTGTAGTAAAGCTACTGCTCACCAGGGAAAACTGCTGCTGGTATTGAAAGGGGTTACAACAAACAAATGATGGACGGAATGCTGACAATGCAGACATTCTCCCCCAGTCAAGAGATCTGGGTTAAATCCATCGTTCTTTTGCCCACTACGCCACCCCAGTTCAGACATGGCCATATGCAAATCAGTCTTGACCCTGTTCCTCATGGGAACAGTCCAGCCCGAACTGCCAAGCCATGTCTTCCCTGGACCGGAATCAAGCATCCTAGGACCGGTTTCTGGCTATCAGCCGTCATCAGCCAGGATAGCTTGACTCCAGTGGCGTAGTGAGCACGGGTCCCACGTCTGGGAATACCCATCCCACTTAGAGCGAAAAGCGTTACAACAAACAAATGATGGACGGAATGCTGACAATACAGACATTCTCCCCCAGTCAAGAGATCTGGGTTAAATCCATCGTTCTTTTGCCCACTACGCCACCCCAGTTCAGACATGGCCATATGCAAATCAGTCTTGACCCTGTGCCTCATGGGAACAGTCCAGCCCGAACTGCCAAGCCATGTCTTCCCTGGACCGGAATCAAGCATCCTAGGACCGGTTTCTGGCTATCAGCCGTCATCAGCCAGGATAGCTTGACTCCAGTGGCGTAGTGAGCACGGGTCCCACGTCTGGGAATACCCATCCCACTTAGAGCGAAAAGCGTTACAACAAACAAATGATGGACGGAATGCTGACAATGCAGACATTCTCCCCCAGTCAAGAGATCTGGGTTAAATCCATCGTTCTTTTGCTCACTACGCCACCCCAGTTCAGACATGGCCATATGCAAATCAGTCTTGACCCTGTGCCTCATGGGAACAGTCCAGCCCGAACTGCCAAGCCATGTCTTCCCTGGACCGGAATCAAGCATCCTAGGACCGGTTTCTGGCTATCAGCCGTCATCAGCCAGGATAGCTTGACTCCAGTGGCGTAGTGAGCACGGGTCCCACGTCTGGGAATACCCATCCCACTTAGAGCGAAAAGCGTTACAACAAACAAATGATGGACGGAATGCTGACAATGCAGACATTCTCCCCCAGTCAAGAGATCTGGGTTAAATCCATCGTTCTTTTGCCCACTACGCCACCCCAGTTCAGACATGGCCATATGCAAATCAGTCTTGACCCTGTGCCTCATGGGAACAGTCCAGCCCGAACTGCCAAGCCATGTCTTCCCTGGACCGGTCCTAGGATGCTTGTTTCCAGTCCAGGGAGGACCTGGCTTGGCAGTTCGGGCTGGACTGTTCCCATGGGGCACAGGGTCAAGACTGATTTGCATATGGCTGGGTTCAAATTGGAATGGCATGGTGAGCAAAAAAACGATGGATTTAGGCCCAGATCTCTGTACTGGGGTGAATGTATGACATTGTTCTGCATTCTGTCCATCAATTGTTGGTTTTGCAGCTGGTATTGAAAGTGCATGTTTCAGTCTGCATGTCAGAATTTTTTAATGAAATAGAAGAGGATTTGAGAAGTCTCTCAAAATGTGCCCTAATTTTTCTTTCTGCAGCACTAATCATACTTTCTATGGAAAAAAGAACCCCCTCATCTTGTTCCTTTTTAAATTAAATGTTTTAAGAGTTACCACTTTAATCCAAGCAAGATGGCTTCAGGTGTGCCATACGTTTATCATAAGTAGGACTGTTAGCGCTCTAGTTGTTCTTTGGAACACTCTGGGAAGCTGCAGTAGAACACAAAGGAATCAACTGACAGTCTCTGCCCTTGTTGGATGTACATGTTTTACTGAGAATGTCAGACTTCATTCTCACATGACTGAGAAAGATAATGTGAATTTACAGAAAATAAGCTCTCAGTTTAGCTTATAGATCACCTTCCAAACCTCTGTGGGAAAAGCATGAGAAAATATTTTTCTCTCAATCATGATATCCCAGCAGAAGGCTTTTTCACATGGTGAAATCACCTTAGAGCATACCACAATTCCTAAAATGAGTATGGTACCATCAACAAATGATTTATAATGTAACTAAAGTCTTAAAACCTTCTATTAACTGCAATGCTTTTTAATGAGGTGCTATCATGTATATTGGTCCCAAGATGGCTGCCAACACGTCTTGGATGAAATGCTGACAGCCAAAGAGATCTCAGGATGAGATGTGTGGTTAGGCTCCGCCCACATATATATATGATTTTACTTTTGCTTCTCTCAGGAACTACTGAACAGATTGACACCAGACCTGCAAAAGGCACATCCCTGACCTGAGGACTACCTCTCTGCCAAATTTCAAGTAATTCTGTTCAGCCGTTCGGGCTGTACCTTGGACTAAAGGTCCCTATGGAAAATTGCATGGGGAAAACGCGTTTTGGGACCCCCCTTTTTTCTCAGCCCCCGCTTGACGAATCCCCCCGAGACTTTCAGGGTAGGAGCGGAGCGGAGCGCCCCACCTATTTTGAAAAGTTCGCGAGGATTCGTCAACCGGCGCCAAAGTTATTCCAAATAGAATGTTGCGGATATCCTATGGAAACACGGTCCTAACTATAACTATCTACTGGCGACCGCCAGTAGATAATATAGTTATATATGTCAGTAGGTTTATAAATGGTATTTATGTAGATATAACTGTGATCTATGTATGTTCTATGTATGTTTGTTATAAGTGCGTTTACAAATTAAGGGAACTATTAGGATGGCGGTTGGAAAATCGCCCCAACTGCCATGGTAGCAGGAATCAACTGCCCGCTGGTCCCGCGGCAAAACCGGCGGTCTGATTAGGATCAACCACCCAAAAAATCAGACCGCGGCGGAACAAGGCCAGCAAAGACCGCCCGTAGCGGTTGGAGCAGGTTGAATTCCATCCGATGCGGTCGGATTCGCGGGGGAAACACACCAAACCGCCACCAGGCAAGCGGAGAGACCGCACGGAAAATTAGGATTCCCCCAATGTGACAGAGTGACCTTCTGCTGTTTCCGACCGCCGCGGTCGCAAACACTGATGAATGGGAGAGCCGGCGGAAGGGCTGTTGCATACCCACCTCCGCGTACGCTCCGTGACAAATATGCTGGTCGTTCAAAAAAACACACAAGACCACCAAGTGCACACAGCAAACTCGCCCTGTCCCCAAAAACACCTAACACATCCCAATGACACCCCCCCATGGAAACTACAAAAATACAAATCCTGGGACAACCCACACAACACGCCTGACAGCAATAATCCATTTTGACACACCCACATAGCTGAGTATAAAACCAAATCCTTCCCTGACCAGAATCCTTTGCACTACTCCAGCACTGAAGGAACCAAACCCTGCAGCACATTGGATAGGCAAAACACCACACATCTCACCTGCACAACAACAGACACACCCCCACCTACACCACCCCCACCATACCTCACAAGTGCACCTCAACACAATAGTACATCACACACCATGGCACCACAGAAAATGCCCAAATTTACAGAGAGTGAGTTATCAGTCATGGTAGATGAGATAATCAGAGTAGAACCACAAGTGTTTGGTCGCCTGGTCCAACAGACACCATTAGCCACAAGAGCACAAATGTGGCCAAGGATATTCAACAAGGTCAATGCAGTAGGGAACACCCCGCTCACCAGAAATGAAATCATGAAGCGGTGGCATGACCTTAAGAGGGTTGTTAAACAAAAGAGGAACAAGAAGCGTGAGCTGGCACAGAGGACTGGCGGTGGCCCTCCAATCCCACCAAAAACATTCACTGCATGGGAGGAGAAGGTGCTTGCCATACTTCATCCAAAGAGTCTCACAGGAATAGCCGGGGAAGTGCAGGCTAGTAAGAACAAACAAATGTCTACCATTACACTGCCATGTACTGTCTTACACAACTCTAAAGCTACACCTCCTAGGCCCAATCCCATTCATCAGCACCACCATACCCAACAAAGGTCTCACAGATGAAACATTCACCCCATCTGAGTCACCCCAAAGGTAGACAGCTACATTTCCAGGGTTGTATGTGTACAGGCAGCCAGCACTACAACTCCCACCAGGCCCCCTGTCCCATCCCTGAGCAGGATGGTGACCTCCCTCCCACCCAGAAGCATCTGGCAGCCATCACTTTGCCCTCACCAAACTAACAGGTAGGTAGCCATCTTCCAAGGGAGGGCTTTTTGGGGGTGGGGGGACTGCACTACAACTCCCACCAGGCACCCCGGTCCCACCCCTGAACAGGATGTCACACTTCCCCCCACGCAGAAGCATGTGGCTGCCATTGTAGTACATGAACCAAACTTACAGGTAGGTAGCCATCTTCACAGGGAAGGCTGTCTGGGGGTGGGAAGCCTGCACTACTACTCCCACCAGGCACCCTTGTTCCCCAGCTCAGCAAGATGGAGCACTCCCCACCCACCCAGAAGCATGTAGCATCCATTGTACTGTTCACCTTCACCTAACAGGTAGGTAGCCATCTTCCCAGGGAGGGGTGTGTGTGTGGGAGGCCAGCACTACAACTCTCAACAGTCCCCTTTGTCCCACCACTGAGAAGGATGGAACACTCCATCCCACCCAGAAGCATGTGGCAGCACACTGTGGTCTTCCGGAGGAACATGTCGGCAGGCTGACGCCGGTTGCGGGACCTCCCGTCGCAGCACGAGGCATGGATTGAAATTGGGCAGATATAACCCATAGAAAGAGCCACAGAAGAAATGGCAAGGTATATAAGACACACTTAAGTTTTTGAAAGGTTTATTTGGATCTAAATACCTTTTTTTTTTTGCTGGATGCCGTGTAAAAATCCCCATCGGCATATGGGGCAGGAAGCGGCAGATCACGTCGGATTCTGGGGATGTCGGGCTGGCCTCTGGAGGAAGACACGGTCCGCAGCGGCCCTGATCGGTTTCCGGGCCGGGGGAGGCAGAGACAGAACAGCACACTGGCAAGCTGTAAAATCCTGAGGAGGGCTTCCCGGTGCGGGACTCCCCTCGGATTCTTCGACTGATAGGCGAAGTCGTGGTGGTGGAGAGGCTTGGCAGATGGAAAGGGACCTGCTCCCTCTTGGTCTTGAGTCAGGTTCAGACAAGAAGGGGAAGGGAAAAGGAGGGGAGGGAGAGTTTGCACTTTTAGAGGCACAGCTTAGGTTGGGGGCTCAAGTTGGGTTGGGAAAAGTTATTGCGCCTAATAAAGGAGTCCTTCTTCCCCAGCCTAGAAACAGATATCAGCTGCGTTCTTATCTAGAGGCGAAAAACAGAGGAAAAACAGCAGTGGAGGGAAAAATGCCCGGAGAGGTGCTGCCAGGTACCCCCCCAAAAAAGGCGATAAAGTCTGGAGGGGGCAAAATGCGGAGTGGAGTTAAGGCTACGCGTATGTCAGTAAAAGCAACCCCCTCTTTAACATTTTATTTTAAAATAATGGAGCAGGTTGCGACCTCTAAAGGAGGGCAACAAGGAATACAGAAGACCTCTGCCCCACTACAATTGGAAAATCGATTTGCATTATTAATGGAGGATGAAAGAGGGGTGGGTGAGGAATACCAATCCAATGACCAGTTTAGGGCTGAGGAGGCACTTAATAAAGGTAACCCTCCCTCTGTTATAGGGATGCCCCCTCCACAGAATGAATCCCAAAGCAAGGTGGTGGTAGTGCCCTAGATGGGGGGAACACTGATAAACTCCTAGGAGCAGAGGTAGGTAAGACCCAATTGGAGTTGATGATATTGAGCTTAAGAGGAGACTTATTTTCAAAATTCGAGATCTCAGAAACCAATCAGAGAGGGATACATGATAAGTGGGATGTTTTAGAAGGAAAACTGGACGATATAGCCCTACAAACTGGGGCGTTGGAATGTGAGGTAAAAGTCCTCTCAGAAGCTGTATCAGAGAATACTAAAGACCTCGAGAAATTAAAAGCATAGAATAAAACCTTACAAGAAGACCTGGAGAGGTTGGAGATGCAGGCGAGGTGGAATAACTTAAAAGTTCTCAAAATTCCAGAGGGCTCAGAGGGTGGAGACATTAAGGCATTTATATGTAAAATTTTGAAAGAAGGAATTTTGAAGGACAGACCGGACATAGATCTGGATAAGGAGATTCAGAGAGTCCATAGAGATCCTTTCAAGTTGAATCCCGCTAGAAAGGCTCCAAGGAAAATACTGATCAACTTTCTTACGTATGCAGTTAAGGAGCTGGTTTTGGGGAGAGCCCTTAAAGAAACTGCATTACAATTTGAGTCTTTTAGCTATCAAATTAGGTCGGACCTTGGAAAGAGAATGGCGCAAAGGCAGTGGGACCTTGGAACCAGAATGCCTGAGTTAAGAAGTCGGGGGCACAGGTCCAAATGAAATTTCCGGCCATGCTCAATATAATGTGGCAAAATAAGATGTATAATTTTAGCTCCCCAGAAGAAGTCGACACTTTTTTGGCACAAATGAAGTAGTAGATCAGATGTAGATTAGATTTAGAGATAGATGTGGATGCGTATAAATAGATTGATAAAATGAGTAGATCAGATGGGGGTAGTAGGGGTGTGGATAATATTAAATAGAGAAAGGGAAGCAAAAAAAAAAAAGAAAAAAAATACAGTTAAATATGATACAATTTAACACTCATTTGAGGGTTTATTTTTTCTGAGTGGATGCCTCTAGCTGTAAAGGGAGGATCCCGAATGGCGGTTTTAATCGCCAAGGGAATAGTAAAAGGGCTCCTTAAGGGGGGATGCGGGGGAGCACAGGGTGTGGGGAGCAAGGGGGGGAAAAGAAAGAAAATGTAGTCCTCATACAAGTTTTAGAGTTTTCAGGGTTACGAGGGAAGAGTGTAGGGAGCTGCAAGGATGGATAGGCTAAACAAAGTTAAATTAATAACATGGAATGTGAATGGATTGAGGAGTAGGAGAAAGATCTCCCGGGTTATAGAATTTTTGGAAAATAGTGAGGCACATATCTGCCTCCTACAAGAGACTCATTTAGATGCCCAAGAGTGCAAACAGGGTTTTAGTAAAGTAAGATGGATTCAGGAGGTGCTTTGTTCATAACAAAGAGGAAGCACTAGGGGAGTACACCTTTGGTTTGTGTAGTATATTATGAGCCCAATAAAGATAATCCAGAGGCACTCCAAAAACTTGAAGTCTGTTTGTTAAATACAACTGCGCCGATTATAATCAGGGGAGATTTTAATTTAGTTCTAAATAAAGAAATAGATCGTACCTCCAAAGCAAAAAATATTAGCCTTCCAAAAATGTTTGCTAGGTTAAAAAATATAATTAAAGAATTTAATTTGCTTGATATTTGGAGAAGCAAGAAAGGGGAAACTAGAGATTTTACGTTTTATAGCAAAAAGTATAGGCATCATTCAAGAATTAATTATTTTCTTATAGATCAGGGGCTGTTTACAGAGGTGGAGACAATAAATCATATTCCGGCTATATTATCAGACCACTCAGCAGTAGTTATGACTCTGGGGCTCAGGCAAAAAGAGGCACAAAAAAGGTGGACAGTAGAGAGGACCATACTATTGAATGAAGAAGTGATTATTGAGTTAGGGGATAAAACGGATGAGCATTTCAAGTTTAATATTGGTACAGCTAAGGATCAGATAGTATGGGAGGCTTTTAAAGCCTATATAAGCGGGATACTTAGTTCCATAACGACAGGAAGAAGGAAAGTTTTGAAAAAAGAGGAAGCAAATATAAATAGTAAGATTAAGGGAAAAGAGGTAGAACTACAGAAAGCATCAATGGAAAGCTTAAGAACAGTGCCACATTTAGAGAAAGAGTTGGAGACCTTACAGGCTGAATTTCAGGCTAACTTAGATAAGAAGCTTTTAGATAGGTGGAAAGCTAGTAAGCTTCAGCATTTTGCATACGGGGAGAAATGCAGTTCCTTATTAGCATGGAAAGCCAAAACAGATAGGGCAAGGAACACGATAAAGAATTTAATTAAAAGAGGGTCGGGAGGAATTATATATGCGGATGATGAAATTCGTGAAGAAGCTTTATGAGTGAACTCTATAAGGAGGATATCAGGCCGGGACAAGAGGTCATTCAAGAGTGGTTAAAGTTAACAACACTACCTCAGTTGACTGAGGAATATAAAGTATTCTTGCGAGGTAGTATTACTGAGGAAGAAGTTAGAGCACAATGTAAAAAGATGGCAAGGGGAAAAGCTGCAGGACCAGATGGCCTCCCGATAGAGTTCTATTTCGGTGTTTTGGATAAGGTTGTGCCAATTTTAAATATCCTGTTTAATAAAATATATATAGGTGGGGAAAATCCACCCGGTTCATGGGCGGAAGCCACGGTGACCCTGATATTAATACCAAACAAAGACTCCCAGAAGATTGACTCTTATAGACCAATATCTTTATTAAATTCAGATTATAAGGTTTTCACAGGTATAGTGGCAGCAAGGGTGGCAAAGGTCATAAAGGCGGTGGTTCATTCGGATCAGAGAGGCTTTATACCAGGAAGTCAGCTGAACAAACTTATATTTCAGGTAATGGGGGCCATAGAAATGGCAGAAGTAAGGAAGGCTCCATTAACAGTAGTAGCAATAGATGCTGCTAAAGCCTTTGACCAAGTTAATTGGGTATATCTGTGGAAGACCCTAAAAGGTTTTGGTTTTCCTAATAATCTTGTGGAGGCATTGAAAAGTTTATATTTTAGTCCCAAAGCAAAGCTGTTGGTAAACGGGGCACTGACAGATTGGTTTAACATCACAAGAGGCACTAGGCAGGGGTGTCCCCTGTCGCCGCTTTTGTTCAATTTGTATATTGAGCCTTTTGCTACCTGGCTCAGGGCAGACTACCAAATTCACCCCTATAAAATGGGAGAGCTAGAACTTAAACTTGCTTTATATGCTGACGATTTGCTTTTATATACGACAAATCCCTCGGAGGCAATCCCTAGGCTAATTGAGAAGGCGGAGAGGTTTGGGGAAGTTTCGGGGTATAAAATTAATAAAGAAAAAAACGAAATAATGGAATGGAATCAAGTAATGGGAACTCAGGGGGTTAAGAACCAAATTAGATATTTAGGGGTTCAGTTAATGCAGAAATTAAAGGATATCCCTATAGTTAACTGGAAGAGGGTTTGTAAAGAGGTCGTGAGTTTACTTGCACGATGGGCTAACCTTCCTTTGAACATCTATGGGAGGGTTAATCTTGTGAAAATGATAATCCTACCTAAAATTACCGTTTTATATAATTCTGTTCCATTGCTCTTCAGGAAAGAAGACATAGCTAAGCTACAAGGAAAAATAGGTAGTTTTATCTGGGCAAAAAAAAGCCAGAGAATAGTCTGGACAAAGCTTAGAAGAGGCCTTACTGTGGGTGGGTTAGCACTACCAGACCTACTCACATACTGCTATGCTTTTCATTTTAAAAATGTCCGAATGCTGGCTAATAAGACAGATAATTCATCATTAGGCTTATTGTTCGAGGCCATGTTGAAAGATGTGGTGCAAGGGCAGGAACACTTTCTATATAAATATGGAGACCCGAAGTTCTACAAAAAAGTAAGGCTAAATATTTTGGGAGCAGCCTTAAAGATCTGGATGTACATGAGAAAAATAATGAAAATTCCATATTATGCAGCACAGACCCCAATCTGGGACTCCCCTGGCACCCTGAATGCCTATAAGATCAACTTAGTCAGCCTCTGAAAATGGGAGGCATAAGGTGCTGGGGTGATCTACAAGAGGAATCTAATTTAATAAGATGGGAAGCGCTCAGCAGGTTAACTGGAGGAACACTGACGAGGTTCAAGTTCTATCAGATATCCTCTTAGTGGGCGACACAAAATTGGCATAACAAGGAGGAAACTCGAAATTTGACCAAGTTACTAGGACGGACAAATGGAAAAAGGAAGTTTTGTTTTGGTATTGGGCCTTACCGGACGCTGAGGACGATGTCGAAACTGAAGTTATAAGTCTTTGGGGTAAAGAGTATGGAGATAATGATACCGATATATATAAAATATGGTTTGACTCTTTTGCTATGTTGCAGGCTATTGTTAAACCAGCTGCGCTTAGAAGGAACCACTTGTACACTGCCTACAGAGTTTACTGGGCTCCGCAAAAGCTGTCTAAGGTGACAGGAAACACGTATAATTGTCCTTGGTGCAAGTATCCTGCAGCCGACGATATACATATGTTCATGGAGTGTCCGAGAATTAAACCTTATTGGACGGAGGTATGTTCATTTTTAGAAGCAGTGCTGGAGAAACCAATTGAAGTAAGTACCAGCTTGATTTACTTCGGTAAATTGAATGACTATCACTTGAATGCACCTGGATTCAATTTCGTGTTTTATGTGATAATTTTAGCAAGGAGAGAAATTTGTAGGATGTGGAAATCAGAAGCCCCTCCGACTTTTGTTGAATGTTTAAAGAATATTATCTACACTAGCGAATCAGATATGGCTTGTGACCAGAGAAGTAAAGTTAAGATCTGGGCTGCTTTGTTGAACTGGAGGGAGTAAGATTAAGCCATTTTACTGTTAGTCCTTGCCTCCTTAGTAACATCCCGGGGCCCCAAAAAAGGTGAACAGGAGTTGGAAAAGGTAACAGTAGTATCTTGGAGGAAAAGCTCCCTTCTCTCTTTGCCTCTTCCGAGGGCTGGTATACGTTGGTATGGAGAGATAGGAGGAATACTTATAAGAGCTTTGGCAGTATGAGGACAACTAAAAAAAAAAGCATGTGGCAGCCATTGCATTGTTCACCCTCATCTAACAGGTAGCTAGCCATCTTATACTCCCTTGTCCCACCCCTGTGCAGGATGGAGCACTCAACCACACACCCAGAGAGATGTCACAAACAGAACAGTCAAGTAGACAGTGCATGCACCCCACCATTCCTCTCTAAAATCATGGAGCCAAATGACAACACCAGCCCTCACCTCCCACCATCATTTACACAGATACAATTGCCAATTACAGTGTGCAGACAGCTAAGCGTATGTAACTGTCATAGAAACAGAGGTGTGACTCAACAAATCTAATCTCAAAGCAAATCAGGATACAAACATGCACAGCATTGAATGCTATCTGTAAGTTACATGGGAGCTGAGCTTGAAGGACCATATGAAAACAAACCAAGCAGGGTCTGTCGAACCAATAAATCTAAGCCCAGGACCTGACAAAGGTATGCATGAGATGAAAATGCCCAGTACAATCGCAAATGCAATGCCTGTCAGGCAGAGTAACAGCAAAGAT
The DNA here is from genome assembly GCF_964204655.1 of Triturus cristatus. Taxonomy (NCBI): domain Eukaryota; kingdom Metazoa; phylum Chordata; class Amphibia; order Caudata; family Salamandridae; genus Triturus; species Triturus cristatus. Next base: position 465,175,419 of record NC_140594.1, read on the forward strand.
GCCTCACATCAAGTTGTATTGCCGCCAGTTGCCAGATGACAACATGTCCTCGTAATCACAGAATCTACACGTGGGGCATGGAATCCATCGACATGTCACACCATGGAATTTTAATGTATGTACCTCTAAATCATGTCATGATGCACATCACAGTGCAGACATACAATGCGTGAAATAGTTAACTGTGTGTTGCATAACCAGTAAATAAGATACATCGACCACAAAGCTTTAGGTATGTACGTGAATGACCATTTCTCCTCTGTCCCACAGGTGACCAACAACTGACTGCAGAGGACGACAACATCAACCTGCAGGGCAAGTCTCGACCCCTGGAACATGGACACTTGGATGAGGACTCCCTGGATTTTGAGGACGCGGAGCTCGAAGTCAGCCCATCTGGTGTGCCAGGGTGCAACAGGTCCCAGGACCCCACTGTCCCCTCACCACCTCAACAGCACCAACAACAACTATGCTTACCCCTGCTGGAATGACTTGTTCGGCCTACACCACCACCTCCACCAATGCTGCCTGCAGCACTCTCCCTGCCCCAGAGGATGACCACCCCACCCCACCAACTGATGAGGGAAGGGAGAGGAGGTGGGTGCCTACAGTGGTAAGGCAACAGGTCCGTGACAGCAGGGCAGGTGGGAGGGCAAGGGGAAGTCAAGCCAACAGGACCCTGGGACCGAAGCCCTGGACAACATCAACAGAGTCCTTAGGGCCTATGAACGGGCCAAGGGACGAACGGCCCAGGCTGAGGAAGATTTACGTGAGCTCTGCCTGATGCTGAGGTCTATCGACACCCGCATGGGCCAAATTGTGGACCTCTTGGGCCAGCTAGTGGCGGTTCTGAGGAACAGGCCTGCGGCACAACCAACACCTCTACCTCCCTCCGGTGTCCTGCAGGATGACAGTTCCACATCCTCCCCTGCAGTCACGGAGAGGGAGGACACCTCAGACCCCACTGACCCCGCAGCAGAGGCCCCCCTAAAAAACGATGAAGGGGCCGTGTAAAGAAATCCGAGGGAGGAACCCATGGCAAAGTACCTGCCAAACGCCAGTCAAGGAGCAAGCCATGATGGCAACCCTCTTCACCATTGCATTGACTTTGTTGACTGTCCTTCCCCCCACTGCCTTGTTAATGGCATCCGTTTGTTGGACTGGGTCACCACATCAATGTGGTGACTACTCGGATGTCTCATCTACCATCACTGACAACTCATTGCTTCACTATTCACCTTTTCGTAAATATTCACTCCCATGTCACATGAATCCATTTGAAATAAACACTCCTTACACACACATGTCGTTGTGTCTGCTCCGTGTTTATTACAGGATGTGCAGTCTTCACCATCATTACAATATACCTGGAGTACGGATTGTTCGTAGGCAAGGAGAGGCTGAAGGAACCTAGGAAAACACAACAGAACACTATTCACTAGTCAGGTGATGGTATCACAGCCATCACACAATACTTGTCATCAGGGTGCTCCAATCTGCACACATTACAATGAGCAACAGTACCGACCTGAACATCCTGTATCTCTGGCAAACTACCCTGTCCAGGAACATTGGAACCCAGCACTGAGTCAACAACAGGCTGTAGTCACAAAGCTCACATACACCTTTCCATCAACAACGACATCAGCAGACAATGGCTCCGTTGTACATTCTCACTCACCTTCAAGTGAAGTAGTGGTTGATGACCTGTTGACGCAGGTCGACACCTTCCTCCTCTCCACTATCCTCGTCACTGGACATGGGTTGGTTAGCAGGCGGGGGCCTTGGCTGCTCATCAGCTTCTAGGAGCAGAAGGATCTCCTTGCGCAAGGCCAGGTCGTGGAGCATGCAGCATGCAACTACAATCTGACACATCTTTTTGGGCGAGTACATCAGTGCACCTCCGGTCTTGTCCAGGCAGCGGAAACGTGACTTCAGGAGACCGAAAGTACGCTCCACCACACGACTTGTCCTCCCATGGGCATCATTGTAGCGGACCTCACCCGGGGTCCTGGGATTCCGCAATGGGCTCAGCAACCAAGGACGGTTGGGATATGCAGAATCACCTAGGTGGGAGATACACAGAGCAACTTTCTAATGTAACTGTGGCAGAGGACAGCATGTCACACACACAGCACGCTACCTGACTCTTCGTACTCACCCACAATCCATGCATGCTCCGGAAGCAGATTATCCATCAGCTGTGGCACAATGCTGTTACACATGATGTACGAGTCATGGGCCGAGCCAGGGAATTTGGCACAGATGTGTGAGATGAACATTTCTGCCTGGCACACCAATTGCACATTGATGGAATGGAAATGCTTTCTGTTCTTGTAGATGTGCTCACGGGCCTGTGGTGGAACCAGGTCAACATGTGTGCATTCAATGGCACCAACAACATTGGGGATGTGCCCAAGTGCATAAAAATCTCCCTTCACAGCCGCCAATTCATGCCTCCTGGGGAAATGGATATATCTGTCCTTGTAGGACATCATGTGGCACATAGGTTGCGACATACCACCTGCGCTGGACACTGTGTACTGGAATGATCCAGAAGCAAAAAAATGCAGGGCCGCCACCACCTTAGACGTTGTTTTGAAAGCACTCGGATATGTCCTGCGAGGCTGCAGGTGGGGCTCCAACATAGCACATAGGTGTTGTAGGATGGGTCAATCCAGACACAATTTCCATATGACCTCCTCATCCTCCATGTCTGCCAGCACTGTGTAGGGACAATGCACATTTGGCCTCCTCCTAGGTGAGATGAAATGGGGCACATGTCAATGCAATCCACCAGGAGATTTGTCCGACATCTTACGTTCTGACTGACACAACGTCAACAATGACTGTCACCACAGTTAAGCTCACAGCCCAACTAACAGGTAGAGACACCTTCAGCTACACCATCCGTACACCTGTCCACTTTTCACACAGCTAGCACCTCCCAAACAATATCTGACTATGTGAATGCCCAAAGGGATATGTCCACGTCTTGCATGTGCAGCCCTGAGAGTAGTTCCAGCAGCATATGTGTGAAACAGCAACACTACTGTCTCATACCTAGATGCTGTACCTGACACACCTTCTTGCGTAAGTTGAATCGGGCACACATCAACAACACAATGCGCCTAGTCTGAGCGTAAACAACAAGTCTGTGCATGAGCCACGAAAAGTAGACAGTCAAATATGCACATTGTGTAGTCAGACATTCATCACTGTGAGTTGCTCTGCCCTTTCACTCATTAACATGTGTACCAATTGGAGAGTCCATCACAACACTGTTTTGTGTACACACCCAGCAATATCACAAGTGACATGTGAGGGTGTACATGCTAATATTTAAAATCATATACACAAACATGGCATGTGTAGTCAGCAGTGGGGTAAATGTTACATTGGCATTGTGTGCACAATCATGTGCCATTAATCATGTGGCCACTGTGCACTGTTGAGAACTGCCCATTGGCCATTGACACAGCATGATGTGTCCATAGGTGCTGTCAAAGTGCTCTGCCACCAAAATCACAGTCATTCTTAGCAATGTATGGCACCCATATCGCGGTAGCTACCACCTTGCCCCTGTGGTGTGTCACCGCCAATGCCCAAGCCCTTACAGCCAATGGGAACCGCAATCGGGGTAGACTAATGCAATTTTGAAAATCACGGTAGCCGTGCTCTGCCACCGCGGGCCGGTCACTGGATGCAATTGAAAGATACATGACTGCGGTAGAGACTGCCTGGCCCCTGCGGTGTGTCACCACCAATGCCCTGCCCTTACAGCCAATGGGAACCGCAATTGCGGTAGACTAATGCAATTTTGAAAGTTACGGTAGGCGTGCTCCGCCACCGCAGGGCCGGTCATTGGATGCTATTGAAAGATACACGACCACGGTAGCGACCGCCTGGCCACTGCGGTGTGTCACCGCCAATGCCCATGCCCTTACAGCCAATGGGAACCGCAATCGCGGTAGACTAATGTAATTTTGAAAATCACGGTAGGCGTGCTCTGCCACCACGGGGCCGGTCACTGGATGCAATTGAAAGATACACAACCGTAGTAGAGACCGCCTGGCCCCTGCGGTGTGTCACCACCAATGCCCATGCCCTTACAGCCAATGGGAACCACAATTGCAGTAGACTAATGCAATTTTGAAAATCGCGGTAGGTGTGCTACACCACCACGGAGCTGGTCATTGGATGCATTTGAAAAAGGCTGACCTGGAACACCAATTGCAGCAGCTTGGAACCACAGAAACTATCCCAGGGGGATATATATGTGTGGGAGAGAGCCTCACATTTCCGCAGCTTCCAGAGCCTGCTGCCTGACACCCCTCACTACCAACTGCTGCTGTTCCTGTCTCCAGAGCCTGCTGTCTGACACCCCTCACCAGCAACTGCTGCTGCTCCTGTCTCCATAGCCTGCTGCCTCACACCCCTCACCACCAACTGCTGCTGCTCCTGTCTCCTTAGCCTACTGCCTAACACCCCTCACCACCAACTGCTGCTGCTCTTGTCTCCAGAGCCTGCTGCTTGACACCCCTCACCACCAACTGTTGCTGCTCCTGTCTCCAGGACCCAGTGATGGTGAGGACTGAGAAGATCTGGCCCCGTCCCTTCACCACCGAGGAGCTGGAGGTCCTGGTGGACGAGGTGCTCACACAGTATTGGAGGCTATATGGTGCTCCAAATGTCGTGGTAAGTGGTTCAGAGTGGAAGTGAGAGTGCAGGGAGTGCACACATGACGTTGATCTGCTGGAGTATGTGCCTGAGAGTGTGGGGTTGTGTCATGCACTGCCTAGCATGCTGTCTCCAGGGGAAAGGGGTATGTAGCCTATTTCACACATTTCCCTGCCTGCACATCAAAATTGGAGGGACATGTATTGTTTTGTCAGCCATACAGTGATGCAGCAAGTTGGTAATGCAGGAGTCAGGACAGAGATTGCCTAGGTGAATGGATGTGTGGGTCCCTGATGTTCTTCATAGGCTCATCTGTGGCCTTAGCAGGGGTTTACATCCAGAGGGTACTGATGGAATTGTGTCTGACTTAAAATTTGCATCATGTATAGGTCAGCACTATGCTCAGGACTTTAATACCAGAGGATGATACTCAGTGGTAATTCACCTATGACACAGCAGATTGTTGTACTTTTGTGCACAGCCCCTTCCATTTCCACCAGCATGTGTACTGACTACCATGTGTAGGCACTGTTTCCGTTCAAAATTTGTCCCTTCATGTGACATTTCTGATGCCCCACGTTGGACCTCAGTGTGAGCCCACCTGGCCTGCACAGTCACTGCCCAATCTGACAAGGACACATCACTGAATATACAGAGTGAAACGTGTGTTGTTTGCTAGACTATCCATCAAAGAGCCATCTCAGCCCTGTAGATTGCACACGACAGGCCTTGTGAGAAGGGTGTGAGATTGTAAGATCATGTCCCTCATTATGACCTCCATGACACAGTGAGCCATTCACAGGGCAAGGACATTGATGGCTGCGTAGTGTTGGACACACTGAGTGTGCCCCTAAACATATTTTTAAATGTAATGTTTGTCTTGCTCACCCTCAAACTGTATAGTAGATGGGGGCAGCCTACACATAGCTTTCTGTGCTGGCATCCTGCATGTGTATGAGATGGGCAGGTACTGCATCCACCCTCATACCTGCATGCATTTTCGTATGATTCTACCATTCTAATTTACTATGTGAGATGCTGTATTGTCTCTGCTAGACATATCTGTGAAGTTGTGCTGAGTTAGTATCATGCTCCTGTGTTGAGAGATAGTTGTACATAACTTTGTGTAACTGATTTTTTGCCCTCTTTTCTCCCATACCTGCAGCTCAAAGTCCACCAGCGTAAGGCCGTGTGGAGGGCCATTGCATGCAAGGTGCGGGCTCTGGGTGTCTCCAACCGACGGCGCACACACTGTTAGAAGAGGTGGGATGACATCTGCGGCTGAGCAAAAATGTGGCAGAGATGACGCTGGGGCTGCTCCCTCGGACTGGCAGGTTGGCGCGCACGAGCATGACACCACTAATGTCCCACATCTTAGCTGTGACACAGTCTGAGCTGGATGCACATTTGAAGGAGCATCAGCAGCAAGCTGGGGGTGAGTATTCTGAGAAGGGTGACTTTGGTTGTGAGTGGCTGCATGTGTTCACAGCCTGGGCCAGCGCTGGGCTCTGTGATGTTGCTAGTGTGATGAAATGGCTTGTAAGTGGCCTCTGTGTTAGGTGCAGCTGTCATGCATTTTCCCTACCTGTACTTTCTCGTGTCATTGGAGTAATGGCCCTTGACATTGCATTCTGAGTCGTGGTCTTCTGGCATCATCTGCATTGGGGTAGTCAGGGACATCCCATGGAATGGAACGGCAGTGTGTATCATCTGAGTGTGCTTTCATCAATGTGTGCATTGCCTGATGTCATAATTGTGAGGACTACACATCTGGCACCAATGTGCAACTGTAGTTGTGCCCCAAAGTACGACATGGTGGATGGCATGGACTCATGGCCATTGTGGGCTGTTATGTTGGAGTCTGTATCTGTGTTGTCCACTTCTGCTGCCTCCAGATGTGACAGTGGCAACATCTTTTCCACCCTCAGGGTTCTAGGTGTGCTCAGAGGGATTTGTGTATCTGGTTACACGGAGCCATCGGCAGGCTATTTGGCTGTGTGCTCATCACATGGGTCACTTATGCCACATATGCATGATAACACGCAAAAATCAAATTTTGAATTGAGGTTGCACAAGGTTACTGCACAGGGTGGTGTGCAACATGGGGATATCATCATCTTGTTTTGTGCTTTGCTTGCATATGATGTTTGTGTTAATGCCACTGAACTGACCCTACATCTCTGTCTCATGTAGCATCTCCCGTGGGCACAGAAGGACAGGGGACAGACACCAGTGGTGAGGCATCAAGCATGACTGCTACACATGAGCACAGTGACACTGATGTGTCCAGTGCCTCGGAGGCGAACAGGAGTCTGCTTGAGGAATAACAGCCACAGACACCAACCTCAACGTCATCTGACGCCAGCGGTGACACATCTGCTGGCGGACACAGGGAGCGGGAACTCTGCCTCCTCTTCCACCACACAGTGTCCAGTGCCCACCATCCCACCTACTTCCACTAGTGCTGCCTGTGTTCGCACCAGTAAGAAGGGAAGAGTGTCCTTCACCCCAGGCACTGCTGCTTCTGCCCCTGTCTCCCCTGCTGCCATCAGTGTTGAGTCTGTGTACCTTTTGCACCAGCTATGTGTGGGCCAGACAACTCTCATCAACGCCTTCCTAGACCATGACAAAAAGTTGGCACAAGTCGTTGCTTTCATGGAGGGCATTCATTCAAACATGGGTGGGCTACAACAGAATGTCCAGTCTTTGTCCTCTGCCGTGAAGGCAGCCATTCAACTCGCACAATCTCAGAGTCCAGCTCCAGTCCCTTTGGGCAGTGGCTACATCTGACAATAGTGACCACACACCACAGGCCTCAGGCTAAAGATACAGCACACACAGCACACAACAACAGCAGCTCAAGCGGGCCAGAGTGCAGACACCATCCCCCCAAAAAACCAAAGCCACCCCAGAGGGCAAAGGCAAAAGCCTTTCAGGCAACACTCAGGGGCATAAAGCCAAGAAGCAGGCCACATGCCTCAGAGGCATCCCCAGTCAAGGACTCTCCTGTCCCAAAAGCATTTCGCAAAGACAAGCAGACAGTTGCCGTGCCCGCTAAGAAGCTGGTGCCTGCTAAGAGTCCACATAAAAAGAGCTCCAAGGCAGATTCACCCACAACCTCAACTCCCATCCACACCCCTGTGATGCAGGGAAAGGAGGGCACTGTAGGGCGTACATCTGGTAAACAGGGGATGGAGGGGCAAAGGCAAGGCCAGGCCAAGCATACCACTGGATCCAGCATGTCCCCAGAGGGCGAGCCACTGGCTGCACCTGATGCAGCTTTGGGGGAGAGTGTACCTGTTGTGTCTGCCCCACCTCCCACTCCTACCAAGACAGGGAAGCCATTTAGACTCCCCAAGAAGTGGAAAGGCACCCCTCTATATTCTCCCACCCACACTGTATCTCACAGCAGTATGACTTCACCGCCACGTGCCACCACACCACCCAGTCCAAGCAGCTCTCCGGCTTCCAAAGCCACTGATACCTCTACCTCAGCTGGGCCTCTCTCTCCCCGGCCCAGTCCTCCAACTGGCCCCGACACTCAGCCACCTCCAAGTCCGACTGACAGCCAAGTCAGAGTGAAAGTCCCCCTCACACAACTGTCTCTCCTAAGCAGTGCCTGGACTGCCCATTGTTATCCCCCTAACTGTGATGCTGGTCATGGCAGGGTACAGTCTCACCCATTCCCTGTGCAGGATTTCATGTACCTACTCTGCAGCTTGGACTGGCCACTGGCCTTGATGTTCACTGCTGTTTGCCCATTGCCTGTGTAGGATGGCATGTGCCTACTCAGCACTTTGTACTGGCCACTGTCCTTGCTATTTGCCCGTTCCCAGTGCAGGATCTCATGTACCTACTCTGCACCTTGGACTGGCCACTGGCTTTGATGTTCACTGCTGTTTGCCCATTCCCTGTGCAAGATCTCATGTACCCACTCTGCACCTTGGACTGGCCACTGGCCTTGATGTTCACTGCTGTTTGCCCATTGCCTGTGTAGGATGGCATGTGCCTACTCTGCACTTTGTACTGGCCACTGTCCTTGCTATTTGGCCATTCCCTCTGCAGGATCTCATATACCTACTCTGCACCTTGGACTGGCCACTGGCCTTGATGTTCACTGCTGTTTGCCCATTCCCTGTGAAGGATGTCATGTACCTCCCTGCACTTTGTACTGGCCATTGGCCTTGCTGTTTGCCCATTCCCTGTGCCGGATCTCATGTACGTACTCTGCACCTTGGACTGGCCACTGGCCTTGATGTTCACTGTTGTGTGCCCATTCCCTGTGCAGGATGTCATGTACCTAAACTGCACTTTGTACTGGCCACTGGCCTTGCTGTTTGCCCATTCCCTGTGCAGGATCTCATGTACCTACTCTGCACTTTGTACTGGCCACTGGCCTTGCTCTTGTCTATTTTTGGTGCCTATCTGTGTAATATGTGAATAAAGACGGTTGCTCCTGTTGTCTGCTATGTCAGAGTCCTTGCTAAATATAGGGTTTTCTGTGTGGATATGGTTTAATGTGACACATGCTCTGTATGCCACTTCAACATTGCCACTTTTTTGGGGTTTTGCAGTGGTGACAGGCCCTTCAGTTCTTCTTGACTCTGAGGCTTGGGGGTGCAATGATGGTGGTTTGTGATGAACTACTGTTATCATAATCATTCTTTGGTCAGGTTAGCTAAATTGTACACATGTCATGTTTGGATGCATTGCCAGCACAAAGTGGTATTCTATCCACAAGATTGCAGGCAGGCTGGCTAGGGCCATCATGTCTGTGTGATCTTTATTGATGTGTGAACAGCAGTGTTGGTGCATGCTCATCTTGTGATGGCCTGTCATCGTAGTCAAATGGGTAAATGTCAATGTGTGCACTTGGGTGGTCAAGAAGTGTGCAGTGTGAAGGGGTGACTTTGTCAGTAGTGTTGATGTGTGTGTGCCCCTGCAATGGCAACTGCACACATGTGTCACCCAGGAGTTGAGTGCCTGTTAGTTTGATTAGTCTGCCCTGTGATTGTGATTGTGTGCACATGAGGGAGTTGTACGTTGTGCACTGTGCAGTGTGGTGGTGTGTCCTTGCACTTCTGGTGAACACCTACAAGTTATTGGTGCCAATTATGAGTATGCAGAGTGTGTGACTGGCAAGTCAGTGTTGTGTTTTGTTGATCAGCCATGTGTCTTGATACTGTTTATGCTCACTGTGCAGACCTGCTCAGCCACACTGACATTGTGGGTGTGTTTTCCCATGCATTGCTGTCACTTGAGGCTTTTTTTGGCTCTAGTGTGGCATGTGGGGTGTGGAGTCATTACGTCCCCTATCTGTGCTTCTTATGCCTACCCATTGTGAGTGTGCAGTCCATCTGTGTCTGTATGGGGCACTCCAGACATGACCACTACTGACATACACAACACTTCACTCTCATGTCAGCTGTCCCCTTGGTTTGCCAGTGTGTGTGCCTACCCACCACTTTATTTGTTACACTATGCTTTGTGGTGCTGATCTGTGCCACTCAGGACAGTTTCCCAATTGGTTATATGTGATGTTCTTGTGCTGTTTTGCAGTTAGGTTTGCTCATATACAGTTCAACTGTTTGTGCTGCACAGTCCTCTGGTCATGTTGTTTTCACCTGGGTGTCCCAGACTTGTGCACCAGTGGGTGATGGGTGAGCTGTATGTGTGTTTGCTTAGGTACTTCTTACCTTCCTGAGTGTGATGTTGTCTATGTGCTAAGGTGATTTGTTTTGTGGGGGTTCATGTTGTGGCACTCAGGTATGTGTTGGTTGGTGTGCACAAACTGCATGTTGTGCATGCAGTGCTGTGGGTGTATGTTGCCTTGTAATTGCCTGGTGTGCATCCCCTGATGTACAGCTGTGTTTGCATCATGAAGGATTGGCATGTACATCTGTTGTGTGTTTGATGTGGATGTGTGCAGTGTTTGGCCTGTATTGTCTCTTTCAGCTGACAGATGCTCTGTGAGTGATGTTCTCTCTGCATGTGATTGTGTGTGAGTTGTTAGTGCATTGTGAAACATTCAGATTTGTGTTGTTAGTTTAGTGTGCATTACATGTGTGTCTGTCACATGCACTTATGAGTATTCTTGTTCCTGAGCTTGTTTTGAGTGCACCTTGATGGTTTCTCCTCTTATATTTGAGCTGTCATTTGTCAGGATTGTGCATGTGCAGCATGTGGTACACTATGACACCATGTTGACTTTATGCTTGACGTGGTATAGCTGTCTGTGTTTTTTTATTGGCCCATTGCTCCCAGTTAGTGTTCAGGATTGTTTTTTGATGATCCACCTCTTGTCTGTATTGGGGTATGTTGTCTGTGCTAGGGGTGGGCGGAATTTGCGGAATTAACCTTCGCAAATTATCGCGAGAATGTTTAAAATTATCGCAAACAAGCAGAAATATCGCGAAGATGCGGAAGTTTTTTTCCGGCATGTTCGCGAGATTTTCTGCATGGTTGCGGGTCGCCAACTTACCCATGTGGTTGCTTGCGGGCGCGGCCATCTTGATTTGAGTTGTTCTCGCGGTGCATGATCGCGAGAAGAAAGACGTGATCGCGCGACGCATGACGTCACTGCGGGCGCGAACTGTCGCGAGACAGCGCAAATGGCTAAAAACAATACAACATCTCATGGAGAACGCGACCGGATCAAGAAAACTTGTCGGCGAACGCAGGGATTCAGGTAAGGCGATCGCGCGCGCGCGAGAATGTATTATTTTACAGCGCGAGCAAGAAACAAATTATCGCCAAGCTGCGGAAACCGGAATTTTTGACATTTTCGCGCTCTCCGCGGAACGCAAAAATGTCAAATTATCGCAATTTCCGCGAACGGAACGAAATTTTTGCCCAGGCCTAGTCTGTGCATTGTTCCTGAGTGATGATGTTGTGTACTCCTGTTCTGTCTGGGCTCCCATTGCCTTTCCACAGTTTTACTGCACAGGTCTGGGCTTGTTGCACTTCTGTGTATGTTGTTAGTGAGTTTTGTGTTTGGCTTTTGTTTTTGTGCCATCATTATTTCAGGCATCCCTGAGTGTGTGTGTGATGTTTATGGATGCCCCTCAGGGAGTGTGATTGTTTGCCAGTGTATTGACTGGACATTATTGGCACCATTCTGTGTGTTTGACACTGGTGTTGAGTGCTGCAGGTGTGAGGTTGATGGGGGGGTATGTGTGAAGGATCCAACTTGTGTTTGACAGTCATGGCGTGTGACAATGGGCCCTGTGTGTTGTGCTGCTGACATACACCTGTCAAGTAGTTGGATACAGATGTGTGGCTGAACACTGTTTGACTTCAGAGACTTCCTTTCATCCCTGTGCCTTTGCATGGGTTGTCTTGCTGTCTCTCTGAGTTGTTGCACAGAGGTGACTGTGGTTTCATTTCACTCACTGTGCCAGCCATGTGTGATTTGATGGGCTAAGGGTGTTGTTATATCTTCCTTCTCTTGCATGTAATGTACACATGCTTAGTGGCTAGCTCCGTGGCCTTCCATTTGCGTCCACCTCACTTTAGCTTTCCCATTTCTTGTCCTCCATTGCTGCTGACATCTGGTCAGTGTATGTGGCTGTGTGTCAGTGTGGGGTGTGTCTAGTTGAGTGATTGTTTATATTCATTGTGAGTGTTAATTTGGTGATTGGACTCAGTTTGCTTGACATGAGTGTAGTGTGGTGTGAGGGTTGCCCCGGCCCTGAGCTTATGTGCTGTGTGTTCCTGTGCAGCACCACCTACTGTGACTGTCTCCCTGGTTGTTTGGTGTGTGGGTCAGGGTGTGGGTTCACCTGGCTAGTCATTGTGCATGGGGGTGCACAGGAGGGGTCCCTTAATGGGTGTGGGGGGCCTAGTGTGTGGATGGTGAAGGTGTGGCCCTATGATCTTTGTGCACTGCCCATGCCTGGCGCTGGCCCTGCCTTCTACATTGTGCGCATGTTTTCCCGCGTCTTCACCGCTGCGGTGACGTTACTGGGACATTGCATTGATATCGTGGTTGGTGGGTGACCTGGATGCGGAGGGATGATTTGGTGACAGGTAGGACATGTGTGGGTACACTTGTGGATGTGTTCCTGTCCCCACCAGGGTGTCTGGTGTGAACAGGAACCCTATATATGCCCATGAGTTGTGTGCTGTTGTTGTGTGCGGAGTTGTGTTATTGCATACCTGCATACCTGCGGTGCCGTTCGCAACGGTGCATAACTTGCTGGTAGTGTATCAGGTACAGCACCAGGAAGACGTGTAGAGCTGGATCCGTTGCGTTCGGGACCGGTTGGAAAGGACCGGAAATCTGGTTTTGCGATCCACAGTTGTGCTTCCGCCGTCTCTGTTTGGGCGGTTTCTCCGCTGCTAGGGGCATCCTGATTTGTACGGCGGTCGGGACATCATTCTGCATGGTGGTGGGTCTCTATTGGCTCCCACCGCCACGGTGGCGGGCGCATTTTGATGGCTTTTGCGGCGCACCGCGGCAGACGGGAAATGGGCCATGGTTGTCCATACTAATATGGCGGGAGTGAGGACCGCTGCAGGCGTGCTAAAAATTGCATTTTCTGCCAGCACCGCGTGGTGCCTCTGCCCGCCATCCTAATGGGCCCCTAAGTGTTGCCCTTTATGAAGACATACTTTAAATGCAAAAAGTATTTTTCTGAAAAATATAAAGAAAAGTGAAATAAATCACAAGGACTAATGAACTAAGGGCATTGGACCGTCCGTTTACTTTTGAACAATTGAGAGACAAGGCAACTAGATACTTTTTTTGTATAAAAAATATAAGTTGTCCTATCTAGTTTGTGCAAAGACCCAAGGCTCCCTCTAGTAACAACTTTATGAAAGGTGTATTTTCAGACATACAATTTAAAATCCGACTGCGCCATAAGTTGTGAATTTAAATTGTGAGTTTAGAGACACCAAACTCCAAATCTTCATCTTTTTCAATTGGAATTACACTTAAAATATGTTTTAAGGCAATCCCAATGTTAACCTAAGGGAGAGAAAGTCCTTGCAGAAGTGAAAAACAAATATACCAGTTCTTCACTTCCAGAACATGTAAAACTCAAAAGTATGTCCTACCTTTTAAATGCACTGCACCCTGCCCAGAGGGCTACCTAGGGCTTACCTTAGGGGTGGCTTATATGTAATAAAAGGGAAGGTGTGCCTTGCAGGTAGGTTAACTTGCAAGGTCGAAATAGTTGCTTAAACTGCACACAGGCTCTGCAATGGCAGGGCTGAGTCATGTTTAAAGTGGATACTGAAGAGGGTGGTACAATCAGTGATGCAGAGCCTCTAGTAGCATTACATTTGCAGGCCCTGGGCGCATATAGTACACATCTCTAGGGAATTATAATTAAATTAAGTATGCCAATTGTGGATAAGTCAATGTTACCATGTTTTGAGTACAGATCTTATGCACTTTAGCCCTGGTTAGTAGTGGTCCAGAGCCCAGAATCATAAAGCCAGCAAAACAGGAGGTTAGAATGCAAAAAGTCAGGGGAAACCACCCCAGTGATGCCAGGTCTAAAACCTACCATTTACTAACACAACACCCTGCCCTTAGGGCTACCTAGGGCCTACCTTAGGGGTGACTTATGTGTAATGAAAGGGGCTTTTAAGGCTTGGCAAGTGGCTTTAAAAGCCAAGTCGAAGTGGCAGTAGAGTGCACACACAGACCTTGCAATGGCAGGCCTGAGACAGGTTTGAAAGGCTACTTGTGTGGGTGGCACAATCAGTGCTGCAGGCCCACTAGTAGCATTTAGATCACCGGCTCTGGGTATATGGTATACCACTTTACAAGGGACATATAAGTAAACTAAATATGGCAACCATGTATACACCAATATCACTCTGTTTAGGGGAGAAGCACACACACTTTAGCACTGCTTAGCATCTTTTGCAGTGGGTTTAATAGACAGGATTTCCTTGAAAGCTCACATAGAGCATTGGTTGGCAGTGTAATATTAGTTCAGACATGGGAGTTAAAGTGTTTAGTGTAGTTGTTTTGGATTCCAAGATTTGTACATCTTGTGCGTATAGGTGTCTCTTCGACTACATCTCTAAACTAAGGAGAGTTTAGTTGCATCGTTAATGACGATGCATAATGCTTATGAATACTCATTATAATTAAAGAAAAATACATACAAATTGTCCCTCCCTCGTTCGACCCCAATCCTATGGACTTCGTTATATACTGGGAGTCTATTCTTCAGCACCCTTGGCACCTAAAAAAACAGTACTTAGCTGCCAGCAGTCAGTGCTTGGTCTCAGGGGACTATGAAAAGGAACCACGTTAGGGCCATGAGTAAGCCGGCCATTTGAGTTCTCCCGTATTTAATGCTTAATGTGAGCCGGTGGTTTCCAGTGCTCGGCACCAGCACTTACTTGGCAGCACCAGCACTTATGGCAGTCTGCCACCTGGTGGGCTATTTGTCTGATTTACAGTAAGCACAACTACAGTTGTTTACTAATTCAATATATGTTAAAAAATGACTACACCTGTCGCCCATGCTATTCTTATTGCTTTGTGGGGCTGGAACAGCCTGAATTGTCACACTTGTAGGAGGGTGATGGTTAGTGCTGGTTTGGTGCTGGCATTGGTAGTGCTAGAAGGGGCAATGGGTGGTGTGGGCTGCAGTGGCCTCCTGATGAGGGCCCTTCTATTAGAGCTCCTGCAAGGGGTGACCTTGATGCAACAAGCTACAGTTTCCTGCTCTACACATTAGGGGTCCAATTACTTAATAAAAAATCATACAAAAAAACAGAGAACTTCAGAAGTAAAAAGAAACACGTTGTGCAAATGACAGCCACACGAGATGTCACTGACTTTCCTGATGACATAAAATGAGCTATGAATGGAAATAAGGGTTGACCTGACCTGTCGACACTCTCCCTTAGAAGGAATTGAAACTGTCGATTTTTTACACATTAAGCAAGAATTCAAAAGCCATGTCATTATTCTTATTGCACCACCGAGAAGAGGCAAATCGTAAGCTAGCCTCGCCCCAGACCTGTTGTAAGAGGTGTTGGTGCGTGGGTGTGCCTTGACCTGTAACCTAGATGAGAGAGGATTACAACCTGCCTCAGTTTCACTGTTCAAAATGAATCGTCGTCTGGGGGGGGGGGGGGGGGGGGTGTCCATCCTTACTGGTGTTGTGGCGGACTGTACACGGTCGGACTCGGACTTGGACCGTAAATTGTCCTGAGCAGAAAAAAAAGTGGCCTCCAATAGTGACAAATAGATAAATGTTTGCATATTGGAGCAGTTTCGAATTTGTAAAGACACACTGTATAAATGTTTTACAAGCTATGGAAGACTGCGTGGATTTGAGCTTGCTGCGGGAACAGTTGGTTTTAATATCAGAGAAATTAACGCTAAAAACTGGCTCCGCAGACCATAAAACAGGATCACCCTTTATTTCGACCACGACATGGCCATAAAAGTGCAGTCAGAATACATCATATTATAATAAAAGAGTTCATCACGTATCAGTAATCACAATATCTTTTAAACACTAGTACATAATTAAAACTTTCCGGAAGAGACATGCAATTCTTAAAATATCATCAGAGAAAACTAGGGGGCATATTATGAAGCCAGGGGATACAATTATCGCCGCTTTAGCGGCAGAAAATTGCCGCTAAAACGGCGATAATGGGCTTGATAATATGCTCTATGGAGTTCCAATTGAAGCCCATGTTAGATGTCCTCCACATCTAACATGGGCTTCAATTGGAATTCCATAGAGCTTAGTATCAAGTCCATTATCGCCGTTTTAGCGGCAGTTTTCTGCCGCTAAAGCGGCGATAATTGTCTCGCCTGTCTTGATAATATGCCCCTAGATTCATTAAAAAGAAAAAAGAAACCCCTCACTCGGTGAACACTTGCTCAAATGGGCTGGTAAACTGCAAATGCTACATTATTGAAAAATAATGAAAGATACAACTAAGCTACTCTAGACATGAGTAAAAGCAGATAGTAACTGAATAAAAAAAGATTTTTAAAACAGCAATGAAATCCCTCTTCTGACGGCACATCTTAGAAGTTTGCATACATTGACATACATCGTTGGGGTCTCCAAAGCATGAAGAAACTCTAAAGCTGCTTAGAAACACAAATACTCCCTGTCCTGATTGCAGGAAATATATAATTTTTAAATGATCTTGATAAAATATGCAGAAAAAGACAAAATGTGGCATGCTTTGGGATGAGGCTTCGTCACATGGGCATGACAGAATACTGGATATATCATGCTGGCCCAAAGGGAGATTCAAATGCTGTCCTACAAAACTTAGGCGGAATCACGTTATAATAACATTCTGTCCCAGGAAGAATCAATCCTCCCTAGGTATTGAGCCAAAGCTGGGGTGTTATGCAGGGCTTCATAATCTCGATCGCAGCTCTATGGTTGTATTTATTTATTTTAAACAGAGATTTAACTCGAGCCATATCATGTGTGGTCAAAGTTTCCAGATTATAGAAAAAATGCACCTCCCCCAGTTCCTCAAACATGGTCTTTACAAAGCAAATCCAGGGGATATTCGGCCCCCTATCACAGGCTAGGCAATCTAGAACTGTCTCCCTGTTAAAGGCCACGTGCAGGTTAGTTCATATCTAGCACCACAGCAACAGTGGGAACAAGGATGATGGAGTTCACCACATACTCCATCCCTAGCTCCTGGTGCAAAATGAAGGTAGAACAGGTAGGCGGAACACCCAGAAGCCTCCTAAACACTCCATTGTGTACCCCCTGGAGGGGCTTGGGTTGCAATAGCCCCATATCGCTGCACTATACATCAGGATGGGGAAACACTTCCTCCTATATACCTCCAAAAGGGGGTATATGTTTTTTTTCCCAATGAGTTTGGCCAAGTTAAAAACATACTCGATAAAGCCTAAAAATTTACACTGAACTGCAGTGGTACAGGGCCCCCAGTTCCACTTTGAATCAAAGACTACATCCAGGTAGGTGAAATCCTGGGTGAGTGCCACCGAGTGACCTTGCAGCTCGATACCCTGCATCCTGGTATGTTTTAAATTACATCTCATAATAAATGTTATGGACTAGTTGGTAGCCAAACCCAAGGAGCCCTTAAAAGATACAAATTCCTGGAATAGTGTCTTTAAACCATTAGGGGTTCTTGATATCAGAACAGCATTATCAGTATATAATAATACAGGGACCCTTCCTGCAAAGAAGCGCTGTTCCTGTGTTGTTGCTGTCTGGCCACTTCGCCACGCCTCGCGGCCCCCGCTTCGCGGGTGCCGCTCGTAGGCTTAGACTCTTTCTGGGGAGCATTCATTCCTTCTGCCTCCCTTCACGTGCTTTGAGCACCAACGCGCCCCTTGCAAGCTGTCATCTGGTCAACAGGGGTAGAGGCGGGACTGCGAGGACCAGCATTCCTAGCGGCGTGGATCGGCCGCAGCTGGTCCTCTTCCCGCCCCCTCCTCCTCCTCTTTAAAATCTGTGTGGAGTGAGTGAGCCTTGGGACCCTTCCTGCAAAGAAGCGCTGTTCCTGTGTTGTTGCTGTCTGGCCACTTCGCCACGCCTCGCGGCCCCCGCTTCGCGGGTGCCGCTCCTAGGCTTAGACTCTTTCTGGGGAACATTCATTCTTTCTGCCTCCCTTCACGTGCTTTGAGCACCAACGCGCCCCTTGCAAGCTGTCATCTGGTCAACAGGGGTAGAGGCGGGACTGCGAGGACCAGCATTCCTAGCGGCGTGGATCGGCCGCAGCTGGTCCTCTTCCCGCCCCTTCCTCTTGTTTTTCCTTCATAGCTTGTGTGGACGACGCGCACGCGGGACGCGCGCGGGGCAACGACCGGGGCGAAGACCGGGCTAAGAGCGGGCCGTTTGAGGCCGTTCGAGGACGGCAGAGGACGGCCCTGGCCCACCCCCCTTATTGCTCCTAACCTGCTTGTTATTGTATCATCGTGCTGAGACAGGTTAGCTTAAACTGAAGCTCCCTAGTTAGTAAGTCGAGTGACGATCCTGATCTCATCGTAAGCACCATGAGTACTAGGATGACACGTAGCAAAGCCTCCAAAGGTGGTTCACAAATCTGTGGCCCTATGGACGACTTCATCACCCGCACAAATATAGCCATCGATGAAGAAATATCTAAACTTCAAACCCGGGTATCCCTAGAATTGGTAGCTGCACGTAGGCTGTCCGAGGTAATTGCCCTCTCGAAAAAATCATCCCTAGGACATATAGCCTCTGCTGTCACTCCAGCACGCCCTGCCCGCCCAAATAGTATTACCACCCAGGTTGATTTACACCAGCCCCCGATTACTTCCACCCTCACTCCGCCCTTAGAACAATCACGCATTACAGAAGAGCTAAGTTTTGTTGCACCTTCTCACGCCCAGACCCCCACCCTTAATCCCCTTTCCCAAGTATTCCCAACTATTTCCCGTGTTAGTGGTGCACAACCCAAAAGAAAACGCCAATCACGCTCAGCCTACTCTGGTAAAAAGGCAAAGGTCGCAGTCTCCCACCAGCTCACAATGACCAACACTCAGGCACGTAATGCTTTACCTGAGGGTTCCTCGAGCACACAGTCAGTATGCCAAAGTATGGGAGAGGGTCCAGCCAACACCACCCCAGTAGACGAGGGGGCGCAGGTACAAGACCAGGGAAGGAATGATAAGGAATTTATAGATCAAGTCTGGGAAACATTAAAAAAACTTCTCTCACCACTCGACTTAAGATTGTCTAGGATAGAAAACAATCTACTCGAGATGGAGAAGAGCATTATTGCTCTGGCCACTCTTGGCCTGAGAAGTCTCGAAAACCAGGGCGTGTCCTTATCTGACCCACTTTCGCCAGCCCCTGTTTTGCAAGCTGAGCAGCACCCCCCACCAGTACCTGTTGCTGTAAGGCCTGTTCCTAAGCCGAGGACTGTGGCTGTGGATCAAGTTTCCATAACCGCTAAACCTCAGGCTACCAAACCGCAGATTCCCACACGGAACTCTAAACCTGGAAAAGTAAATCCAAACCTGGTAGCATCCACCAGACCCCAGCCTGCCGAAACCCAGGGTCCTCGTCCAAAAGAAAATTTTAGAGGAGGCTATATAGACCTTCCACCAGAGGCCAATGACTATGTGGTCGTGTTGACAGGCGTCCCTGTGATTGGCACTGACCAACACGAAAACCACTGGTCATTGAAAAATAAAACTATGCCCTGGCTTAACGTCAACAGACCGATTCCCAATGGCAAAAGAAGCCGAGTAATGATGGTCCGTAGAATACCCTGGGTGGGCCCAACCAAGAAATCTAAGCAAGGGGACTGTGTAGTTGTAACTTTTGAAGACCCACATACGGCGCACCATATCTGTTCCTGGCCAACTAGTGAAGATTCTTTAGTCATACCAAGGCCGCTATCCTATTTTTACCCCCCACGCCAATTGCATACCCAAGCGGATAACTGGTCCTTGGTGCAGCACCACCCATGGAACACCCATCCCATGAGGCAAAAGAATACTCTTTTACACTGGAATGGCCTTTCAACCTACAATAGATTTGGAGGCCTGGAGGAGGTCGATTGACTTTCTATGTTCCCAGCATGCCCACAACTAGAAAAAGCATTGTCTCCACATGTTATAGACATAATTGGAAATCCAACCAACGGCCCTCCAACTAGCCAAGCCGGGCTTCTGACTCTCTTGCCCCGGGCCATGGAACCGATCAAAATGGCCATTTTAGATTGCAAAAGAGTGGAAACGAGGCCAGACGGCCCCTGTTCGATCCCCCCTCCTCCAGTACAATCTAATCCAATGGAGATCGACCTGCCTGATAGAGTTGTCTCCCCAGGCGATTCTTCACTGAGGGTCTTAAGCTGGAATGTGGCTGGCCTTGCACGTAACTTTGATAACCCGGAATGGAACACCTTCCTGGCACCCTATGACATTTGCTTGCTACAGGAAACATGGTGCCAGGAACCCAGACATAGAGTGGGGTTTTCGACCTTCTATGTTCCGGCTGTATGTCACCAAGGTTCTAAAGGACGCCCATCCGGTGGTCTTCTCATCTGGATCAACATAGCACTAGACCTCAGTGTTTCTCAAAGGACCACCGAAACACCTGACCTTCAATGGCTAACAGTGCACTACAAAGGGGGAAGGAAACTAGAACTATTTAATCTCTTTTTAAGGGGCAATAGGAACGGAGGATCTCTAAACTCTTTAGGCTTAAGTAACTACCTGTCTGCCTGTGACGCCGACTCTCTCGTCCTGCTGGCAGGCGATTTTAATTGATGTTTTGAGCCTTTAGCCAAAGAAGATATTCTGGATACCAACGAGGAGGATAACAGGAGGGGCATCCCTATTTTGAACCTCGAACCGATCCCTAAATGGACACAAAAGGCGATCGATATAAATGCTCTTTGCATGGAGCATAACTTGAGAGCAACGAATGGGCGTTCTAAATCAGATCCCATGGGTGCCCATACATACAATAGGACGGGCCACTCATCCAGAATTGACTTTATTATGCTCAACTATAACCTCTGGCCATATCATCAAGACATGGAGGTTATAGAGACCTGTGACAGCGACCACAACCCTCTCGCTTTAACCATTTCTGTCCCCTGGCAAACTGGGTCTCAAGAAACCACTAATCAGTTATGGAAAGCTTCACATGAGATTCTTCCCTCAAACTGTGGCAGACGTCTTAAATGGGCAAGAGTCTCAGCGGATGAGGCTAGGATGTCACTAGCTGAAACCATCTTACTAGAGGCTGAATCTAGGCTTGATAGCACGAATAGCGATAGCAAGATGTTTTTATCATTATTTACGGAGACTGTAACGGCACTAAGTGGGCTGTTCATCATTCCCAAACCCAGCTCCAGAACTGCTTCAAAGGGGGCCCTGAGAACAAGTGAAAAGTGGTTCCGAGCCAAGTGTCGACTTGCTAAGGGTGATCTTGTTGCTGCAGTAAAAGGAAAAGACCAAGCTACCATCAGGTCTGCAAGGAAACTTTATAGGAAAACTGTGACTGAGGCCAAGCGGACATATGATTTCAACTTTTGGCGTGACCTAACGGAGGAGAGCACAAGGAAAGATGCTAAGGGGTTCTGGGACTTGCTAAGATCAAGAGACAAGCCCATTGATCAACAACTGACTTGTAATATCCCTGGTGTTGCCTGGTTTGCCCACTTTTCGAAATTGTATTCGGCTCAGACAGGGCCTCCGCAACCAGACCCGCTCCCAAGGCTCAGTTCCACAGATCTCCCACCAAATGAAGTCCTATTTACCACCTTGGAAGTAGAGAAGGCAATCAGGTGTATTGTTTCTAACAAAGCGGCAGGACCTGATGGGATCCCGGGCGACTTGATAAAAAATAATCCCCCATTTTGGAGCAGATTAATTGCTGCTCTTCTTAATGAGGTTATGTTGGGGGGGTCTTTCCCTGACTCTTGGAGGGGCGCTGAAGTAGTCCCCATTTTCAAGAAGGGTAGCAGGGAAGACCCAGCCAATTACCGCCCCATCAGTTTGCTGGATTCGACGCAAAAGGTAGCGGGGAAAGTGGTATTGGGCAGGATTCTGGAGTGGGTGGATGAAAATCAGATATTGTCTGATTTCCAAGCGGGTTTTAGATCAGGGACAGGCACCGTCGAGCAGACATTCCGCCTTTTAATGCTCTATTGGAAGGTAGTG
This sequence comes from Triturus cristatus, assembly GCF_964204655.1. Taxonomy (NCBI): domain Eukaryota; kingdom Metazoa; phylum Chordata; class Amphibia; order Caudata; family Salamandridae; genus Triturus; species Triturus cristatus. The sequence continues at coordinate 465,197,737 of NC_140594.1, forward strand.
GTGCTAGGAGGGGGCAGCTTATACTTAGTCTTCATAGACTTAAAAACAGCCTTCGACCTGGTTCCAAGAGCATTATTGTGGAAGGTCCTTGACGAGTTAGGTCTACCTCCCTATTTTTTGGCCTTGCTGATAAAATTCCATGAAAACAACTTTGCCCAAATCAGATGGGGTGCCCAGGGAGAAAAAACCCTGTGTATTCCAGTAGACAGGGGCGTCCGCCAGGGGTGTGTGCTTGCCCCCACTCTGTTTTCGCTTTACGTCAATGGAGTGGTGGAGCACCTTCTTCAACATCCTGCAGATGCACCATCCCTGGCTGGAAGGAAAATCCCGACGCTCCTGTTTGCGGACGACACCCTCCTGATTTCGAAATCACCTGCAGGCATACAGTCACTACTTTCCAGCTTCAAGGCCTTCTGTGACACCAAGGGACTGGCCATAAATATTGGCAAGACCAAATTTCTTGTCCTCAACCCCCCTAAGAAATCTGTTAAACCCCCCACTCTAGACTCTGTCACATTAGAACGGGTCAAAGAATTTGACTATCTAGGCATACGTCTTTGTGATAGTATGAGCTGGAAGGCCCATCACCAAAAAGTGTTTCTAACCCATAAGAGGGTTGTTGGTGCTTTACTTAAAGAGCAGCGTGCTTCCTCCATAAAACCTATTGGGGCACTTCTTGATATTTATAGGGGTAGGGTTGTGAGTGCAGCACTGTATGGCGCAGAACTTTGGGGTACCCAGAGAGTGGATACTTTGGCCCACCTAGAAAATAAATTTCACAAAGATCTGATGAGGCTACCCCAGAGCACTCCCACAATCCCCCTCTTGCTGGACGCAGGTACTCGTCCAATCTGCGAGCAAGCTAAATTACGCCCCTTACTACTATGGTCTAGAATTTGGAACGTCCCCGAACTCCACAGCTATGCAGACGCCCTAAAAGATGTACTGTCCTTACCTGGCTGGCATAAGATCGCCTGGCTCAGAGAGGTCAAGAGGGCATTATACAAGCTCGGTCTGGGAGCTGCGTGGGAAAATAAAACAGCACCTCCTAAACAAGAACTGAAGAAGGCTTACTGGTCTTGGGTGGGTAACGAGAGACTTGGTAAATCAAATCACCCAAGATCTGTTGCCAACTTCTTGATGGTTAAAGATATCCCCTCCAGAGAACCATATTTGGACTTGATTTACAGTTCACATGATAGGGCATTATATTTTAAATTCAGGGTTGGGGTCTTACCTTTATGTCAGTTTACCTCTACCTGGAAACCACCACTGCAAACTGTACCCTATTGCCCATTCTGCGAGCTAAAAATCGAATCTGTCGCACACTTTTTATTTGAGTGTCGAGTCTATATGGCCCCTAGACGGAGGTGGTTGAAGCCTCTTTGTAGGAGCCTGGGAACTCGCTCACATCTGGAAGCTATAAGAATACTGCTCTCAGATACAAGACCCTTTTTTGCCATTTGTTTGGCTAAATTCCTAGGCTGGGCTTGGCGCATAAGATCTGCTAAACAACTGACGATACAGTAAAGTGTCCCTTTTTCATTTTTCATAAATTTTAAGATTATCTCGTGTAAATATGAAATGTTTTTAATGGTAATATGAATTGTAAATTGCTTTGTTTCGACCATTGTTTTTATGCTGTCATGTTTTGCTTTTATGATATGTTTCTATATCGAAATAAAGCTTTACTACTACTAATAATACAGGGACCTTCTTGCCACCTAGGGAGCAGGCATCGGAGACCTTGGCGGGCAGGTATGGTCCAAGTCTGTTTATATAAAACAAGAACAGGTGTGCTAAACCACACCCACAGTCTGATTCGGAAACCCTCTGTCCTCGCGCCTGAGGGACCAAACTGAACTGAAGTTGAGAGGCGCTCTTAGGAACTGTAGCAGGCCACCACCAATCCCCATGTCAATTAGTAGCTCCCAGAGCTTGAACTTCACCATGCTGTTTAAGGCACAGGACAGGTCCATGAAAGCCAAGCAAATGGTGTTTTTGCTTATTAGCAGGTGCAGGTTTAAACATTGCTACAATGTGCCTTGGCCCTAACGGAATCCGTACTGTGCCTCTGATAGTGTGCCAGTCGCCCCAACCAAGTCCAGTAAATGGGCTTAAACTATTCTGCCAACCAGCTTGATGGCAAAGTTGAGTAACGAAATTGGGCAATAACAATCTGGCAACTGATGATTTCCTTTTTAAAGATGGGGGCACTAACGGCAGAATGCTATGATTGTGGTAGCCCTGTCTTGCATAGGGCATCACAAAGTAACGGGGCCCAGAGGACTGGACAGTTTTATAGACGTCCATAAAGACCCCATCTGGACTAGGCACCTTTCTGCTTGGGCTTTTAGCAGTTGCAAACCTTACTTTGTCAACAGTAAACAATAGCCCCAATGACACTTGAGGAGTCATAGATTCTTTTAACCCGTTCCGTGCTCATGACGGAACCACTCCGTCATGAGCCACGGGCGCCGTGTGCTCATGACGGAGTGGTTCCGTCATGCTGCGGCCATTGGCGGCCGCTCCGCCCACGCGGCGCTAATTCCCCGCCTGTGCGGGCGATTAGCGCAGTGGGCAGAGTCGTGACGGAACCACTCCGTCATGAGCACAGCTCGCCCGTGACTCATGATGGAGTGGTTCCGTCACGAGCACGGCGGCACCGCACTGCCCCCAAACCCCCCCAGCGCCGCGGCAGAATTCCTGCCGTGGCGAAGGGGTTAAAATGCTCAACCCAGGCTTCCTGGCATATGGTGGTAACAACGGAGTTTAATTTTATCCCTTCTGACTTGATATTTCCACTGGCCTCCCAAAAGGCTCTGGGGAATTCAGCCTGAAGGCCTTAACTAGGTCTCCCCAAGACTCATCCTGCAGTTCCTTCCACCTGACTGATATCCCTTCTCTGTATGCCAGCCTGCAATTGCGTACTTCCAGCGCATCCCTGGGTTTGGCTGTTAAAGCCTCATGGAGATACTTTGAGATCTTTCTACAGGGCCAAACGAACCACAAAACCTAATTCCACAAAATGAATAGACTCTATTTGAAACAACTGGGAAGCTTGAAGCAGGTAAAAAACAGTGGTAGGTGATTAGAGCATACATTCCTTAATTGGTTTCTACATTCCTCCAGACCAAGTGCTGCCCTTGCGTCTTGGTTTCCAGTGACTAAGAGGTCAAGATCAGCAAGCCACCCTCCGTCTTTGGGATACATAGTTCCACACGCAGGGAGGTGTGTTTACTATGGGGTTTTTCGTCTATTGCGGCACCCAAAAGTCAAGCACCCAGATCCTGATTAACACAAATATAGTCTATCACAGTGGAACACCCCCCACCCCCTCCTTCTTAAATGTTGCCTTATTTGGCTACTGTGGATCGTGAGTTTCAGTTACATTCAGGAGACTGTGCAGTTTGATAATTTGATAGAGATCCTGGCACACCTTATCAATAGGTTGTCTGTCACATCCAACGGAAAGGCTATCAAACATGGTTTGTGCATTCTCCACTTTTATGGTACCTAATTTCACATCAAAGTCACCCCCAAGAATGATGATGTAACTATTATGCAGGGGTGCTAAAGTTTCCTCCAGGCCTAATATGAATTCAGACAGCAATTTAAGGTTGGTAATAGAATCTGCTTAAAAAAAGCTGTTATAAAAATGTATTAGAATGATGCACAAACCATTAGGCCATGTTGTTAAAAAGGCTTGAATTAGGATCTATTGGAGTGAATTGCAGTGACTTTACAATCTGCAGTAATTTTGATCCAGCAAGTTAAGCCCACATTGGCGTGGACAGCAGGCAAGGGAAATGCGGGGACAGAATAGGAATGATAACCATCCAAAGCAACTTCCTCAGTAGCCCAGGTCTCTTGAAATAGAGCTATATCAAACCTCTGTATACAAAGCACCCAATCATCATAAGCCAATTTACTGGTATGACCTGCCACATTCCAAAACAGAATGTTCACCCCAATCTTCAAGGTCCTCTCAGGAGATTGAGTATGCTAATTGGGTAGCATGGCCCCCTATAGGGGGCAGATTTACAAGAAGGTGCCTCAGCATGGCACAGCAAGCCCTGTGGCTGCGCCACGCTGCGGCACTTTCAGAGCACAGGAATGCAACATATTTACAATGATACGTTGCATTCCTGTGCTCTCCCCTGCGCTGGCGCACAAACTGCTGCCATGTGCCGACGCAGGCACCTTTGAACCATGGTGCAAGCATGCCTGCATCGTGAGGAGATTGTTTTTGTGCAGGAAGGGGTACCTTCCTGCACAATAAACAATCCCTTTGGGCATTTTCCTCTTTCAATGCATGCTGTAGAATGCAGCACGCATTGAAAGAGGAAAAAAAGGAGGATAAGTGAAAACATTTCTCCTCGTTGAGCCTCTCAACGCCTCCCCTAGGGTGGCGTAGCATACTGACGCATGTCCAGGTTTATGAATCCTCGTAAATCTGGAAATGTGTCTGGTTTCATGGGTATTGCATGGGAACACCCACAGCAACACCCATGGCATACCCCTGTCACGCAAAGTGCTGCGTGTTAAGGGGCTGTATTTACAAGGACAAGAAAAGCCACACAGGGTAGCTTTTCCTGTCCTTGTAAATAAGGGGCTGAGAAATGGGCTGCCAGTGCATCACAAAAAGTGACGAACTGGCACCCACAGGGCGAAGCTGTTTGAGACCGGCACAGCATAGTGTGGTTGCGCCATAGGAGTAAAGTGTGGACTTCTTGCTAGGCCTCCATAGAAAAGACCCTGGGGTAAAGCCCTAATCTTACTTTGATGACAGATGGCCAACCCTGGGGGCTCGATCAGGTGCCTTGCCATTCATGGATCCTTGAAGGTGATAATAACAGAAGTCGCCCTCAAATTCTTTCCGCGTTTTCCCAACCCAACCCACCCATCTAGTTAAAGGTCTTTCTGGATGTGGGCAACTCTGCAACCTGGAGTTCCCCTTGACCCAGTGAGCTGCTTTATTTATTAACTCTATTGTGGACTTGCTGGTTCCTGGGAGCAGTTTAGGAACATCCACTAGTATGGCCACATAGGTGAAAAGTGGCTGGGGGAAGGTCGCTTCTAGAGGTATTAACATGTGCTCGCCCTGCCTCCTTAACTGGGCGGGAAGTAATATTAGGTGGGGGGATACCTGACACATGTGAACTTTGAGCTGATAACATCAGTGGAGAGTTCCCGCTTTCCCCGTGTGTATCTGTGACAGGACAGGCTGGGGGGCACTCCTGAGTGCATTCTCCATGAGCTGGCCCCTCTGATTTGTCAAGGCCTGCCCTGCCCGTAGATCACAAGCCAAACTGCTGAGGGCAGAGCTAGACGGCTCTCGTAACATAACACTAACATCCCTATCCCTCCCACTCCACTTATCCTCACTCCCACCTCTTCTGCAATCGAAATCTGCAAATTTGGCCTCAATTCGCCCCAAATGATCAAACATCCCAGACAGTTTGCAATCGGTAAGATCCACAATTTCTTTAACCAGATGCATGAGCATGTCCTCAAGAGTCTCTTTGCAAAGGGAATCACCAGTACTGGTCGATGCCGAAGGGGCCACTACTTTGGAGTTCTAGCGGGTGATAAGGGATTTTTTGGGAGCAGGGCCTTGTTTCCACTTCTCCGGTGGGTTGCGGGGGGCAATATTAAGTCAGTTGTATTTGCAATGGGGGGGGGAATTAGGATTAGGGAGGCAGAGTAGGTCCCCGCTGTCCAGTCCCACATGTTTGGCGTGGGTTTATGAAGCTGAGGTGACAAAACTGATGAAATGCACTTCTCAGCCACAGAAATGTATTTCTCAAATGCACCCACAGACTGTTCAATATAGCCACTAGGAGTACCTTTTCTCTTTGCTGCTCCTCTTTCAAGTTTGGGCCCTGCTTATGCTTAACCATCGTTAGTTCTCAATGAACCCAACCCAAGAGTCAAAACAACAGACTAAGTCAAAACCCTTTGTGATCGCCCACAAGTGCCAATGTATGTTTGAAATTTAGTCTGGGTTGAGAGGACGGGGGGTGGGGGCACAACCAGCGGCATTGTATAAAGAAGATAAAGCAAAATAGACCATGCAGTACCTTGGGGAAGAAAGCCAAGGGGGGTGGACTGCTAGGAGCATGATAGCAATGTCTGGATTGGTAGTAGTTGTGTCTGGGAGCCTCAGCCTGTGCTGCAGTGGAGACAGAACAGCAGTGATGCGGTGGACAGCAGTAAGTCCTTTCTTTTGCTATTGTCGCTGTCATCACCCAACCCGCCACATTTCCCTGACACCAGCTGCTCCTCAATGTAATCCCCCCTGAAATCAGGACAGCAAACTACAGGCTAAGTAAATATGGATAGTGGCCACCCAGAAGGAGATGAGAGGGATTACTGTGCATATAATTGTTGCTGGAAGTGACACCTGTAGGTGATCTAGAAGAAGTCCACGGCTTGCACTGACTAAACAGGAAGCAAAAGGAACTATGGAGTCAAACAGTTCAGATGCATAGCCAGTAGGTAGACACAATAGAGATGCATCCATACTGATGATCTTTATCGGTAGCAATTAGTCAAGGCGGTTATCTGTAGGAATGTACCATTTGTAGGCTTCCAGTGTCCCTTGATCACAAACATGGAACTTTTGCCAAATAAGACAAACAAGGCTAAAGCAGGTGTCAGAGCACAAATTATGAGGCTGTGGCTGAAATCCAGCTTGTAGATAACAGTCACTGTATTGCCTTAGAATTCTGCAATGCCAGCTGAAATTTTAGACAAGTCTTATTTGAGTCCCTCTAGAGTTGCTGGACAGACAGACGTTGCTTGCTAGGTACATCCAGGAGAAGTTGAGAACAGCCCTGGGTAAGCACTGGTTACAATCAGACCAGTTAACTGTTCATTCAATTCAATCAAAACTTTATTCGGCCACGTTCTGGCAATTAAAGTACATTTCGCATAAAAGAACACATACATTTTAAAACTACACCACAGATATAATTAAAAGCACAGTTAAAATACGTTTGTATTACAAGAAACATATTTGGATAGGCCCAAGTCATTACTGTTATCAAACCAGATATTTCCTCTTACGAATCACCCCTGATAACAAACTTGCAACCCCATAACAAATGAGTGGAGAAGAGAGCATTTGTAAATAGATCAGTGCTGGTCTTACTTGTGCAAAGTAGCAATCTCTAAAAAGTGGTAGGACATGTTTAGCTCGCAGCTCAGCATAAAAAACACAAAAAAACAAGTGCAACAGGTCTTGGTCAGAGAAATTATCGCATGCACACGGTTGCAGTGTGCCTAACTTCGCAAAACCTTTAGGTACAGTTAGAGACCAGTGGATACAATTACATCTGAATCTGAATAAAAGAAAAAGATGATGCAGATTATTAACAAAAGACCAAAAAGTTTGATTTAAAATTCCAGGACTCATAATCATAAAATGTCTACATGTAGGTTTCTTTAGTTCATTTACTTCCCTATCCAGTTGTCTCCTCATTAAAAATTGTGTTTTTATAGCTTTCACGTCATCAGGATGCAGCTTTCTTGGTTGATTAAACAGCTCTCGTTGCCCGAGAGCTGAAAGCTGTTGGGAGACATATTTTAACCAGGGAATATCTGCAACTCTGTCCAACATCATGCAGTCCTCTAAAATAATTTGGTTTAGGTCTTGCTTATCTCTAGACTAAATCTTTAACCACCATATCAAAGGTGCTTCAGCAATATTAACAAGAAAGTAGCAGAGTGCACACCAGTTTCATCTGTATATCATCATTCTTATTTCTTTTGTTTGTTCACGTGCGAAGCTGGAATCGTGAACTGCCCGATCACGTCTATAAACAGACTTCAGATAATGTAGTGTCATTCCGCCACAATCCAGCCGCACAGTGTTGTTTGATGCATAACTTTCATGCTACAATTGATCCACTTACAAAAGTCTTTTTCAAATTTTATCCATAATTTTTAATCTGTTTATCATTGTTCATCGAGTCACATGGTAGACACTTATAGTTACATGTTATCCTTAATGCTGTAGACACGCCTCCTGGCCTTATCCTAAAGCATGGAATGTTGCATAAGAGTTCCTCCATAGATAATCTTTCTCACCCAATGCATTTCGGGCCTTTTTCGGCCCTGCGTCAGGGGTTATCTACAAATTTAAAACAATTCTATGAGACTCATACGTACATTGTTCCTGCTAATAAACATTTAAATAAGAGGATATTAAACGTACATGCCTCAGTTCACCCCGTTCCCAACGTTTTGCCCGCTGAATTCAATACATTTTCCACTACATGAGGTGTCTGCTCTACCCTCCCCTCAGCCTTCTATCATTTTTTATTTACCCTTACTTTATACACACACTATTACGTTCAAATGTTAAAAGCATTGTTATTAATCCAAATGTCTCTTTTGCCCAAACCTACTAAAGCCAACCCTTACCTTGAGCAATTTTTTTGGCGACTGATTTCATTATGTTCTAAACCATTCTGAGTACCCGGCTGTCTCGCTCTATTTCAAACACCTGTGTCACACCCCGCCCCTTCATACTCATTTCTTCTTCCTTTCCTGCTGTAAACTACACAGCCCAAAATGCATTACAAAAACATTTAGGTGAACATTTTCATTTCTTATACTTTCAGTGTGATGTATGCCTTACGTTCCTAAGCACGTGTCATCTGAAGTTGTTTATATTCATTTGAAACATAACATTGTGCAAACATATCAACATTGAAATTCCCCGCCCACCCACTGGTATCATTTTAAACGTTGGTTACGTAGCATGTCATTTTATCGCTTAACCGTGATCTCATTGTACGCAGATTAATAATATACATTCAAAAAAGTCCAATTAATGATAGTCCGTTTTTGCGCTAAAGATGTAGTTCGTGAAAAATTTATTTATCAAGGAACGGTGTTTCGATCGTCTACCGTGTAACGATATGATTTTCGTAAGGTTTAATCTCTGTAATCCATGGGTGCAACTCGTTGGGCAGGCAGTGTGGTAAATTTAAATTACCTAGACTTAATTTATGCGGTAAAATACAATACGAATAACTCAGTAAAAATAAGAGGCAGAATCCGTGGTATTCGAGGGTATAATAGGGTATTTATTCCTTACAAAGGAATGATGGTTCGCACCAGGCAATCGAGTTCCGTCACCACGAAGGTTCAGGAAGGGATCAGCAATACATTATTGACAGGTTAAAGCATATATAGTAATGTATTACAGTAGAGACAGATGCAAGAGGCGTAACAACTGATAAGAATACACATACGTAATAGAAAGGCGTTACAATAGGCGTGCATAGAGGCGTATACTAAAAACGTTGTTATGATGATGACACAATGGGTGGATCCATAAGAGAATCCTGCAAAGTCAGCAAAAATACATGGCAGAGATGCGCGCGCAGCCGCATGACGTGTGATTGACGTGTAACTAGAGGGTGAAGGGAACTTGACATTTAGCCCTACATGAGGAGACAGAAGTCTGGGGTGTCAGGACAACCTAGTCCTAAATCATATCTAATATCTTGTGTTTAAGGAACTATATTATCTGGAAGGAAAGGTCTTCTCGGACAGATCCTATTCTATACTGACTGTTAGTGCGTGTACAAGCGTCTAAGTGTCTACATGAGATGCGAGGGGGGCATGGGCCTACCATGGTAACGAGAGTCATGAATTACTTGCACGGAGACAGTAAGGCCGGGCCCTTTGCTCTGCAGCTAGAGGGATGTTTACCTAAGCTACTTAGACAGGAATGCATTTCTTGAGGAACGGAACAGATAACTTGAAGGCTGAATACAGTTTTGGCAGGCAACAGGGCGGGCTAGGCACCGTTAGCCGCGCAGGAAGTAAGACAAAGTTCATGGATACAGATGCAGGTCCAGGCTGGAGCATTCAGAGGCAGAAGCAGGAAAAGGCTCGATGGCAGAATTCAGGGCCTACCTTGCCAGAGCTGGAAAACGTGAAAAGTATACCATATAAAGACGGTGGCAAGGCATACTTAGGAACGGAATATCTGGCCCATTCATGGCAGATATGAAAGAGTACATATTAACGTTGGACACAATTGTATTTGCGTCTTCATAGCTTGAAATGGAGGGAACATACATGTACTTGTAGCATGTACATGGAGCCAATGGGGTCTAGATAGGGAACACAATTGACCATAAAAATTCATATTTCCTCATTCCCTCCTTGTCCCCTATGGACCCTCATGAAATATCGATCTTCAGGAATCCATCAATCTGTTCATGTAACATCATTTGTTCTTCTTTCTTCTTCCGGGATCTTGAATGAAAACTTGAACGTGGAATACACGATGTGGCACACAGGCCGCAAATCGCTGGTCCACATTGTAGACATAGGCAGCAACTGAATACTATGAGAAGGCCAATACCTAGGAAGGATAGGACTTTCCATCCCCAGGCTGACAACACGCTCCAGAACCAACCGGACCATGTCCAAGTGCCTGCATTCTGATGTATCTGGTTTGCAATCTTGTGAAGACGAGTTATGGCTTTATATACGGATGGCGCGTTTTCTGGGATGAAAACACAGCAACTTGATCCGATGACCCTACAATTTCCGCCCCTATCTGCTAGGATGACGTCAAGGACAAGACGATTTTGGAGAACAACAATCCGCATCGCAGACTGCTCCTCTGTTAAGTTGCCTAGGGCAGAGGTAGTTTCATTCACTACTGCTTCAAGGGTTCTGGTTAATCTACGTATCAGTTTACTGTTTGAGACAACACCTATGTAAGGAAAGAGACCTTTATTGAAGTCTGTATATTGTTCCCATGCTGTTTCGGTGTAGTCAACAATCGGGGTATCTCTCTGGGGTCTATGGTGTACTAGATTGGTATTTCTATGATAATCAGGAGGGGCTAGGAAAACAGGTGGCAGAAGGAATGCAATGTAACAGGTACCATCCCAATCTAGGGGTAGGCGTATATATGCGGTGTGACCACAGATGAAGTAGGAGTGACGGGAAGCTCTAAATGTAGACTTGCCTTTATCACTGAATTCGATCACATTAGTACATTTACTATGACCCAGGTGTACTGAACCATTCTTTCTTACACAGAATTCACCTTTGACTGGTAATACGGACATAGCAGGCAAGACTAGTGTAGCTTCAGATTCAACATTTAGAATCATGAGGTTAAGTGTAAAATTACCTAATCCATATACTTCATTTTCTAGGTCAGTTCCTGTTCTTTTGGGAAGTCCCTCCTTGTTAGGATAACAGGCTTTAAGCAAAACTAAGTTCAGGTTTCCCCATACCCAGTTGCTCTGGTAAACTACAGTGTTTGAATCTAAAGAGTTAATCAAACTAAACCATGCTCCACAGGAACCATTGTGTGTGAACGGGTACGGAAAGAGAGGCAGAACTCCTTTGTATTTCTGATAGGGAGGGAGTCGGCCACATATCCAACAATTTGTAGCATTGCTGGTCTGGTGGGAATGGTGTAACATACTAATGAATGTGTTGTTGCGCAGCGCAATTCTATAAGACAACTCATGTGGAGGTAGTTCACTAAAAGAATGTTCGGCTGTAACATTGTAAGCACGCTTGAAAATAGGATAGTACATATGTAACAGTATACTTGCAGCAATAATAAAAAGACTTAGGAAAAACATAATCAACAATGTCACTATACAGTGACTATGAAGTGATTTACAGTATGCATGTTTCTTGAGCTGTTTCTGTCTATTTTTCTCTCTCATTCGGTCTAGAGGATACATGTCAAAGACTTAATTCAACCGATTCACCTTGGAGAGGACTTAAACAATCGAATTGTCTGACTTGCTAGACCTTAGTTTCAGTTTATAGTTCTGAGATTCGGTCGGTTCAACCAGGGGGAGTTTTGAATCAGTCTCTGGAAGGGGGCAGGGCTGAGAGTTCAGATCGGCTGGTAGTCCATGAAATTTCTTGATATGACTCGAATGTAACCAACCCTTGCGACCTTCGACCTTCACTGCTGTCCTCGTCGTTAGGAGAACCAGCTTCGGTTGTAGCCAGCGAGGCTCCAACGGGCTCCTCCTGTCGAAATTTCTGACGAAAACAAGATTTCCCGGAACTACTTCATGGGGCTTTACCTCGGTGTTGTCGGGAAAGGCTGCAGCTACCTGTGAACGGCAAGATTGTAGTGCAGACATCAAGGAAGCAAGGTAATCTGTCAGCATATTACAATCAACATCAGTTATTTTACGAGGTATAGGCGTCCCCCACATATTTGGTGGCCTACCGAAGACCACTTCGTACGGGGATAGCCCTGTGCGAGAATGTGCTACCATTCTCATGTAAAATAGTGCAACCGGTAAGGCTACTATCCAGTCGACACCTTTCTCTCTACAGATTTTTGAAAGTCGTATTTTCAGGGTCTGATTATGACGTTCCACGAGACCTGCTGCCTCGGGATGTCGGACACAGTGGAATTTCCATTGATAGCCTAACAAGAGTGAAATGTGTTTCATTAGCTCGGATGAGAACGGCTGGCCATTATCTGAGTACACGATACGGGGCAAACCATACCGTGGGAAGAATTCACGAACTAATTGTTTGGCAGTAGTCGGGGCAGTGTAATCTGAGACGGGATACGCCTCTGTCCAACGGGAAAGAGCGCATACAACTACGAGGACATATTTGAATCCTCGACATCGTTCCATCTGGATATAATCCATCTGGAGGACTTCAAAAGGGTGATCGGGAGGTTGAAATCCACCCTGCTCTACAGGTACGCCTTTACCTGGATTGAACTGACAACAAATCATACAAGTTCGGACTTTCTGTTTGGCTGCAGCTCGTAAGTTTTTGTTGAACCAAATGTGTTGAATACTGTCTAACATGGCTTTTTCTCCTAGATGTGCTGGACTATGTATTGTGTTAATGATAACTTGAACCATTGAGTCGGGGAGAAACCATATAGATTTTCCCTTCGTCATCCATCCCTGATCGGTTTGGATCCCTCCTAATTCAGTCCATTTCTTTATTTCCTCTGGCGTAGCATGTGTCTGTATGTCAATTACATCAAGAGCGGGATCCTTAACTGTCATGCAGTGTGTCGGCGTTGGAACTATTGTCTTTGTCAAGTCAGTTGCATGAGTCTGATTCTGTGCTGTTTGTTTAGCTGTTCGGTCTGCTAGGTCATTACCTTGGGAAATAATAACGGTGATTTTTGTATGGGCTTTACACTTCATGATAGATATTGAAGTAGGTAGATGTATTGCATCTAATAGAGCTTGAATGAGGGGACCGTGTTGAATGTTGGCACCGTGAGAAGTCAAATAACCTCTCTCTCGCCAAAGGACTCCGAAGTCGTGTACGACTCCGAAAGCATAACGTGAATCTGTGTATATGTTAACTTTTTTATTCTTGGCTTGAATACAGGCTTGTGTCAGAGCAATAAGCTCTGCTGCTTGAGCTGATAATGTGTCGATACAATTTGTTTCAATGACTTCGGTGTCTGTCGTGACTGCATAGGCGGCCACTAACTTTCCTGTACTTGTTCTCATACATGAATCATCTACATAAAGTGTCAGATCTGGATCTGGTAATGGGACATCTGTCAAGTCTTGTCTGGGTTTCGTCGTAATAGTAATGACTTCAATACAATCATGTGCCAGTGGGTCTGTTCCACTTAATGGCAAAAGTGTGGCAGGATTTAATGTACTACAACGTCTGATTTCTATGTGTGGCTGAAACAATGTGAGTTCGTAACCTGTCAGTCGTGCTATAGTCAAGTGTTGTGTTTGTGTCCGGTTCAAGAGAACCTCTACTGCGTGTGGTACTTGTACTGTCAATTGATGTCCTAATACTATGGAATCGCTTTGTCTAATCGCTAGAGCTGTCGCTGCGACTGATTTCAGGCACGCAGGAAGAGCCTGAGCTACGGGATCTAATGTGCTAGAAAAGTAAGCACATGGCTTGTGTGATCCTGCTTGTTCCTGCGTGAGTACTGACAAAGCAGTACCTTCACGTTCTGTAACAAAGAGTGTAAAAGGCTTACTGTAACATGGTGTCGCTAAAACAGGTGCTTGGCATAAAGCTTTCTTTAAGTCTTCAAAAGCTTGTGTATGTTCTGGAGTCCAAGGGAGGACAGTCGATGTCGCTGCCTCCTGTGTTGTCAACTGGATGAGTGGTTTAGCTAAAAATGCATATTGGGGAATCCACTGCCTGCAGTATGAAGTGAGGCCTATGAAGGCCCGTACCTCCTTTTGTGTCTTGGGTGGTGACATGTTTACAATTAACTGGATACGATCAGGTGTGAGCTGTCTCCCCCATTTGGACAGCAAGTGCCCTAGGTACACAACTTGCTGGGCACAAAATTGCAGCTTTGAAGGGGACACCTTGTGCCCCTTGTCGGCTAAGAAATGTAAAACCGTCAGTGATGCTTTTTCACATTCGGGTTCGCTTCGGGCGGTGATCAGCAGATCATCGACATACTGAAGCAGTGCAGTGTTAACAGGCATGTGGATACTGTCAAGTTGTCTTTTCAGTGCTTGGCTGTAGATGCTAGGACTTTCTGTAAATCCTTGAGGTGCGCGTGCGAATTTAAAACTTCGTCCATTTAAACTGAATCCGAACAAATATTGGCTTTCCGGATCAATTGGGACGCTGAAGAAGGCGTTCTTGAGGTCAATTACAGTAAAGAACGTTGCCTCTGAATCAATAGCTGTCAGTAATGAAGAAATATCTGGGACCACGGGATATTGTGGTACAATGCATTTATTCAATTCTCGCAGATCAATAACTAATCGATATACTGGGGGTACTTTTGGGTCGGTTCGTTTAAGAATCGGAATAATCGGAGAATTACATACATTGGAGTCCGTTTCTACAACCACTCCTTGTGCAATGAGCTCGTCAATGATTTGCAGTAAAGCCACTACAGCATCTGGTGGTAACTTGTATTGTCGCATTCGTGGTAGTACCACTCCTGTTTTGAGTGTAACTCGATATGGTGTGATGTGCATACAACCTACATCAGTGGTGCCTTGTGCCCATAAGTGTGCAGGTAGATTCTGTAACCGGTGATCCATGTCTCTTGACACGTAGTGACCTTTAAAGTCACGCAAAAATAGTCGTACTCCGTCCGGAGAACAGCATATTATAGCTCCTAGAGCTTTCAATGTTTTTATACCTAACAAGTTTTCTGGGCATGATTTCGTAAGCAATAGATCTGTAGTTCGTGTCAATGGACCGACTGTGAATGCAAGTGGTTGCGATACTTCGTTAATAGTGGGCTTTCCTGAAAAACCAAGGGAAATATTTTGTGAGCCTGAGAGGGGTGCCCCTGGAACTTCATCGTGACTTATAGTTGTTCTGCTTGCCCCTGTATCGAGTAGAAACTTTCTGTCTTTCCCTAATACTTGACTCTGTACATAAGGACCCTCTTGATCTACAGGAACCTCAATAAGGGGTAAGCCAACTTCCCTCTCTAGGCTATTTCATGTGTAGCGCTGATACTCTGTATAGTCATTTTGTGCATACTGGTACATCTGTTGTGTCGTGTTTTGTGTTGCGGCAATAGGCTGTGGCTGTTGTTGTGGTACGGTCTGTTGTGCAGCTTGCATAGGCTGTATATTCTGAGGTACTTGTTGTTGGATCTGATCCTGTCTAGGCGGACGTGGTCTCTCCTTGGTTTTACCCGTGGAGATATTATGTTTCAGAACTGCACAATCGTTTATATAATGGCCTGGCTGTTTACAATAGTTGCATGTCCCTTTAACGGGAACCGCTGAATTACTGGACTGTGTCGCACCCTTTTTATGACCGTCAGCTGGAACTGACTGAGCGACAAGCATTTTCATTTTCGTGTCTTTCATACGCCTTTGTTCGTGTTCTTGTTCTTCTCTAATTCTATTCTGGTGATACTGTAACATTTGTAACATTTGTGAGGGAGTGTTAGCTTGCCAAGTGCTCTCAACTTTCAATACTCTGTTTTTAACCTGCGGCAGTGAATTCTCGACTAGTTTTGTTACAAAAAGGTGTGGATATGACTCACTATTTGCTTTCAGGCCGCTATTAATACCAAAACATTTTTCAAATCGGGAATAAAAGTCACTAGTGTCTTCATCGGGTTTCTGTTTACAAGCTGAAATTGCTCCCCAATCTTCCTTTTTCGTAGTTAATAAACGTGGCAATACTTGTACCAATAAACCTGGCAATGCTTTTGTTTTGCCCCCAAGCCCTACGCCTGCAGTTCTGCTATTTTCTTCAGTTTCTAATGCGGTCCAATCAATCTTTTGGTCTCCCACCTCCCATTCTTTTTCCTTGAGTTTCTCATAAATACCGGCAGGCAATAATACTTTCAATATTTTCATAATGTCAGGATAGGTATAATCACCCATGAGTAACATGTCCTTTAGTTCACGGTGAAAACCTGCTGGATCTTTGTCATGGCTGGGCACTAATTTTTTCATTTCCAATAGTTCTATTTTGGTTATGGGCGTGTACACAAACACGCGTCTAAACGTATTGTCATCATTCCTGACTGGGTGTACTTCGCGTAAGGGATTCTGTCTGTCTATGTAATACGGGTTTCTCTCCATGGAAGGAGCTGGATCATGTTCTGGGCACAAAAAGGCACTATATCTGTGTCTGTATTCCAGAATTACTTTAATTAGATCGGTACCTAAACCTCTCCATTTATTCATGAGTAGTTCTATCAATATATCAGGTAGAGGACCAGGATCGGAGTGTTGGCCTTTATATAATATAAGGAGATGTTGTATCATGTATATACTAGCCAAACGTTGTTCATCTGGGGCGAGATTCAGAAACGTGTGTGCTAGCGCATCATCACTGTATTTTTCAGAGCTGTCAGCCCATTGTACTGCTGACCTGGCTAATTCTTGTTCATCCATAGAATCGAGCACATGGTACCCCCTTCGTTCTCGAAGTAATTTATCAGTAGCCTGGAATAAGTGTTCAGGGATCCTTGGATTTGTAATAACTGTTTGAAAAATTCTGTTACATTCTGGATGTATCGGACGTATTGTTTTATTAAAAGATCTTCCTTTTCCTACATAAGCTATCATTTGTTTAGCTGGTAATTCAAATTGTCCTGTG
The DNA here is from genome assembly GCF_964204655.1 of Triturus cristatus. NCBI lineage: Eukaryota > Metazoa > Chordata > Amphibia > Caudata > Salamandridae > Triturus > Triturus cristatus. The sequence goes on from NC_140594.1 coordinate 465,214,807, forward strand.
TTCATTTCTGACTGTTCCTCCTCCTCTTCCTCTGATTCAGTTTTATCTGCTTCTACTCTGTTTTCATGTATTCGTTCTACTTCTTTTCTGATCCTTCGGCACATGGCTTCTATACATTTCTGTTTATCATGTCTCCCGTCTGTTATATTCTGACCCCATTTGGTGAGTGCTTGCATTTCCTCCAAATCTACCTCAGGCCTATCTCTATTTCTGATCAAACAGTTTATAAAAAAGCGTAACAGTAATTTTTGTATGTCTACTTTCTGGTATTCCATGGCTTCGGCAATACTTTCAGGACCTTGCCCTGATTGGATAAAGCGATATATTTTGTCTAGATGTTCAACCATTCCTGGTAACGTCATTAAATAGTTTGCAGCTCGTCGCAAACGTACTGAAGACAGCAACATTCTGTCGTGTTTTCCTGGCACTGGATCATACCTACAATCAGAAAGAGGCTCGTTTAATATATTGTCTGATATCCTTTGGGGTGTACGTCGGTATGCTAAATCTCAATAAGTCAATCTAGTGTTTGGCGGTGGCGTGGAAAAACCTCCTGTCGCACCCCCTGAGGTGCCAAGTCCAAAAGGATTTGTTGGGTGCAGGGTAGAGAGTGTCGGTGCAGGAAGGACTGTAGAAACAGATGGAATCGTTAGAACTTGAGTAGGAGTTTGTTGCTGCGGAGGTGAGTGCAGCTGATTTTGGGGTTGAGTGTCGTTAACGGGTGGTGTGCGTGGCTGCACACCATTAGCATATTCGGGGGCTGCATCGTCTAAATAGGAAGAAAGGAAAATGTCTTTTGCGGTCTTGGGATGTACTTTAATCGGGAGTAACGGAGGTGGCAGATCTTCTGGTACCTCCAAAGTGGCCTTAGGCAAACCCTCGGCCAGAAGAGGATACATACCATTCATAAGAGTGTTTCGTTGTCTGTCTACTTGTTCTGTTTTTACTCGGGTACCTTCGTCAATTAATATGTTTTCTCGGGCCTTTTCTGAATCTTCCCTACTTTTCTCTTCCTTTCTGAGCGCTTTCTCTGTGTGCCTATGCGATTCTTTACGCCATAGTTCAATGGCATCTTTCTGTGACTCTCTGGCTTTCTTTTTCCATAACGCTTCTTCTATTCTCATGATGCAATCTGCATCCCATGTTCCAGCAGCGGGCCATCTCTGACTCTCTGCCAAATCCTTGGTGTAGTCCACCCATAGATCAAGATATAATACGGCATCTAGGCCATGTTTATGGTACATAAAGTACCCTGGAGTGTCCCTAGGTGGGATAGGAACAGCTTCCTCGAGTATCCCTTTTCTAGTTTTTATCTATCTTAATTTTGAAAATAACGGCATCTTGAACCTTGTTACTTAATTCTTACTCGGTTTTTGAACACAATAATTACAATAAACACAATAATGAAGATCGAACAATCACTCATACCACGACATTTAAAACATATCAAAACATTTTAGAACGAACAATAATAATTAGAATAAAACTAGTTAACTGCATAATACTAAATATACTGTATGTACTGCTAAACAGTACAGATACACTGCTAAAACAGTGCAGACCAGGTCTGTGTACCCAGACCCGTCTTGACCGGCACAAACTAATGTGCACGTCTAGATGCGTCCTCAGCAACGGTACTCACCGGGAAGCACGGAACGGAAGGCCTCGGAAGTCTGGACTGGACTAGACCAAACTGGACTGGACTCGACTCGTGACTTAGATACTTCGGAACTTCGGAATCTGGTGGGCCTCTGTATACCTCGGATCTTGCTCTCTCAGCTAGGCTCTGGTCGGGATTCTCCGCACTCCTCACCGCCTCGTCTGGGTGTTGATCGCAGCCTCAGTCGCCCCCGTTGGCCTGAGGGAGATACAGGAAATCCTGCGGGTACGCGTAATTGTCCGTCCGGCTGTGGCAGGAGACCGGGTCTGCAACGCACCTCCGGCGCGTGGGGTGTGAGAGGTGTCCCTGTTCGGGCGCCAATTATGTGGTAAATTTAAATTACCTAGACTTAATTTATGCGGTAAAATACAATACGAATAACTCAGTAAAAATAAGAGGCAGAATCCGTGGTATTCGAGGGTATAATAGGGTATTTATTCCTTACAAAGGAATGATGGTTCGAACCAGGCAATCGAGTTCCGTCACCACGAAGGTTCAGGAAGGGATCAGCAATACATTATTGACAGGTTAAAGCATATATAGTAATGTATTACAGTAGAGACAGATGCAAGAGGCGTAACAACTGATAAGAATACACATACGTAATAGAAAGGCGTTACAATAGGCGTGCATAGAGGCGTATACTAAAAACGTCGTTATGATGATGACACAATGGGTGGATCCATAAGAGAATCCTGCAAAGTCAGCAAAAATACATGGCAGAGATGCGCGCGCAGCCGCATGACGTGTGATTGACGTGTAACTAGAGGGTGAAGGGAACTTGACATTTAGCCCTACATGAGGAGACAGAAGTCTGGGGTGTCAGGACAACCTAGTCCTAAATCATATCTAATATCTTGTGTTTAAGGAACTATATTATCTGGAAGGAAAGGTCTTCTCGGACAGATCCTATTCTATACTGACTGTTAGTGCGTGTACAAGCGTCTAAGTGTCTACATGAGATGCGAGGGGGGCATGGGCCTACCATGGTAATGAGAGTCATGAATTACTTGCACGGAGACAGTAAGGCCGGGCCCTTTGCTCTGCAGCTAGAGGGATGTTTACCTAAGCTACTTAGACAGGAATGCATTTCTTGAGGAACGGAACAGATAACTTGAAGGCTGAATACAGTTTTGGCAGGCAACAGGCCGGGCTAGGCACCGTTAGCCGCGCAGGAAGTAAGACAAAGTTCATGGATACAGATGCAGGTCCAGGCTGGAGCATTCAGAGGCAGAAGCAGGAAAAGGCTCGATGGCAGAATTCAGGGCCTACCTTGCCAGAGCTGGAAAACGTGAAAAGTATACCATATAAAGACGGTGGCAAGGCATACTTAGGAACGGAATATCTGGCCCATTCATGGCAGATATGAAAGAGTACATATTAACGTTGGACACAATTGTATTTGCGTCTTCATAGCTTGAAATGGAGGGAACATACATGTACTTGTAGCATGTACATGGAGCCAATGGGGTCTAGATAGGGGACACAATTGACCATAAAAATTCATATTTCCTCAGCAGTATAATGCTTTATCAACAAGAAAGTAGCAGAGTGCACACCAGTTTCGTCTGTATATCATCATTCTTATTTCTTTAGTTTATTCACGTGCAAAGCTGGAATCGTGAACTGCCCGATCACGTGTATAAACAGTAGGCCTGGGCGGTAAATTCCGTTCCGCTCGCGGAATTTGCGGAATTTGCGTAATTTCGCGTTCCGCGGAGAACGCGAAATTGCTCAAAAGTCTGCTTTCCGCGATTTCGCGAAATTTTTGCTTGTTCGCGTTCTGAAAATGCGTGTTCGCGAGATATTTCTCCCCGAGCACGCAAACAGCAATTGTGAACAGGAAAAAAGCATCGCGAACAAGCAATTCCGCGTGTTCGCGGAATTTCTGCGTGTTCGCGGAGATTTTTTACCGTTTCGCGGAGATTTGCGTAACGCAATTACGCAAATTCCGCCCACCCCTAATAAACAGACTTCAGATAATGTGGCGTCATTCCGCCACAATCCAGCCGCAAAGTGTTGTTTGATGCATAACTTTCATGCTACAATTGATCCACTTACAAAAGTTTTTTTCAAATTTTATCCATAATTTTTTATCTGTTTATCATTGTTCATCCATGCACATGGTAGACACTTATGGTTACATGTTATCCTTAATGCTGTAGACATGCCTCCTGGCCTTATCCTAAAGCATGGAATGTTACATAAGAGTTCCTCCACAGATAATCTTTCTCACCCAATGCATTTCGGGCCTTTTTCGGCCCTTCGTCAGGGGTTCTCTACAAATTTAAAACAATTCTATTAGACTCATACGTACATTGTTCCTGCTAATAAACATTTAAATAAGAGGATATTAAACGTACATGCCTCAGTTCACTCCGTTCCCAACGTTTTGCCCGCTGAATTCAATACATTTTCCACTACATGAGGTGTCTGCTCTATCCTCCCCTCAACCTTCTATCATTTTTTATTTACCCTTACTTTATACACACACTATTACGTTCAAATGTTAAAAGCATAGTTATTAATCCAAATGTCTCTTTTACCCAAACCTACTAAAGCCAACCCTTACCTTGAGCACATTTTTTGGCGACTGATTTCATCCTGTTCTAAACCATTCTGAGTACCCGGCTGTCTCGCTCTATTTCAAACACCTGTGTCACACCCCGCCCCTTCATACTCATTTCTTCTTCCTTTCCTGCTGTAAACTACACAGCCCAAAATGCATTACAAAAACATTTAGGTGAACATTTTCATTTCTTATACTTTCAGTGTGATGTATGCCTTACGTTCCTAAGCACGTGTCATCTGAAGTTGTTTATATTCATTTGAAACATAACATTGTGCACACATATCAACATTGAAATTCCCGGCCCACCCACTGGTATCATTTTAAACGTTGGTTACGTAGCATGTCATTTTATCGCTTAACCGTGATCTCATTGTACGCAGATTAATATTATACATTCAAAAAAGTCCAATTACTGATAGTCCGTTTTTGCGCTAAAGATGTAGTTCGTGAAAAATTTATTTATCAAGGAACGGTGTTTCGATCGTCTACCGTGTAACGATATGATTTTCGTAAGGTTTAATCTCTGTAATCCATGGGTGCAACTCGTTGGGCAGGCAGTGTGGTAAATTTAAATTACCTAGACAAACCCACTGGTCGGCTGGAATTACGCACTCTGTTCTTTTCGTGTTATTATGTTTAAAAAAGGAGCTATTTACTACCTTCCAGAATTTTGCACTATCAGCTTGTGCACTCGCCTGTGTTAGTTCCTCCCATGCCTGATCCTTTAAAGCAGCCTTCCTTAATTTTAAAGCCATATCAAATGCTTTCCTTCCACTTTTAATCAACTCGGGATCTCTAGGTAAAGTTTTTAATGCGACCATAAGGGCTTTGTGAGCTTTAGAGCAATCAGCATTAAACCACTTGACCTCCTTTGTACCTCCGAAGATCTTTTTACCTGTTAACCTTTTACCAATTAGCTTTGTTAACTTGACGTAAGCCACTAGTACTTCTGTAGGCTCACTATGTTCATTAAGGCATTGCTCAATATCCTCTTTGCCCTCAGTTTATAACTCTACTAAAAAGAGCTCGGGACAATTTTCTCCCATCTTATTTTCCGATCCTGGTCCATGGGCCGAAAATCCCCATTTGCAAAGGTTTTTATCTCCGCACCTCGAAAGACCATTATACCTTTGGATTCAGCAATGGTGGGATTATGGTCACTAAAACCGATTCGAGCCGCCCTGACTTCCAGCATATGTTGGTATAGGGGGGTTGATATTCCAACATAATCTATAGTTGAACCGCTCCCTCTCCCAAAGAACGGCGGTATCATCTCTGCTTCCTCCCCAGGCTCTAGACAGTATACATTATTACTTGCTAATAAACTTTCTAGCCGGGTGCCTTGGGAGGTATGTTCAAAATGGGCCACAGGTGTTAAGTCTTCACAGATCTCCCCATCTAACAAGCATTGTAATTTCCAACCTTGAATTTTAAAATCCCCCATTATAATTGTTTTGTAGGGAGCATGTCTCTCCTGAGCAAGGACCTCTATAAAAACTTTCGAGATCATTTAAATGTTCACTATCATGATCCCTACAAAATGAATTGTAAAAATGTACAATTACCAGAGTTACCATACATGGAAAGGTTAATTCTACTGCTAATAGATGATTAGAGGAGCTAGGCAAAACCTGGATGGTGCATGACAATTGAAGCGAGATTAGGGTAAGCAAGCCACCCTATGCTCTTCCTCAGGCTGATTGAGATGCAGATTTAAAATAAGGGGCAAAACCATCCATTACAAAGGAGTCAGACTTGTCCCATGTTTCTTGGAGTGCAATAATGTGACCCGCCTTTATTACGGCTAACCACTGTTCATCGTCTCTTTTTGCATGCAGACCTGCAATGTGCCATGTCATGAAGGTGCACACCAAAGGATCTAATGCTTTGTCATGGAGTAGTTGAGATGCATTAGTCAGTTGTGCTCTTAAAGGAGGGTTTATACTAGTCACTGTGTCAAAGGGGGTTGGCTGTCAATCCACACTATCCAGATCCCTTAATGGTGCAAATCTGTTAGTGGGAGGGATTAATAGATTCCTAGTGGTGCCCTCTTCTTGTGATTGCAATAACCTTCCATGGGGGCGAGTGTATCTATTTCCCTCAAACCTAGAGTGTAGTGGCGCTTCTGGATAGAAAAAGGAAAGTGGAAGGGTCTGTATTCCTGTGGAGGACTCTGCTTTCATCTGGCCATGTAACATGGCTCTTACGTGTACAGGATGGGTTACATTAACCACGATACAGTCCCCACTACTATCTTTCTTTGTGGCTTTCCCCACCCATCCAACTGTTCTGGCCATGATAATATGGGGGGGAAAAAGATCGACATGTGATTGTAATTTGTCCAGCCAATGTATCACCTTGTGTATTAAATCCATTGTTGTCTCTTTGGAGTTCTCCTGTAAGGGAGGAACTCCTACTAGGACGGTCACAAGTGGGCCTGACTTAGGAGGCAGATGTAAAACTTCTGTTCTCGGTCTCACCAAGCTATTTGGTTTAAGAGATTTCAGGCCAATGAGCTAATTCCTATGAATCAGTCTAGTTTCCTTAGGCACAGACCCTAGTAATTCATGCGGGGCTGTGTCTGGGGCAGTTACTTGGGCCCAACCATTTTCGGGATGACCCGTCATTCCTTGTGGGCCTATCCTACCTAAGTTCTGTATACTATCACTAGGTGACTCCCTGTGTGCTCTTGGAATACTTTTACTAATTAACGACCCCATATTGTGGGATTGACTATTACTATCATTTCCCTCAGCCACTGAGGGACAAATCTGTCCCCTTGGTTCTGACCCCATAATATTCGAGGTACTAAGCTTGAGCCTTTCGTTAGCCTGAAGTAGTAGTAGTTCTAATTTGTCTAGCCTAGCAATAATAGGGCTTAGATGCAATTTTACAATTTCTTCTACTTTTGAAGAGAGGCTCCTTACAATTTGTCCCAATCCCACATTAATTTGAACTACAATAGGTGGTGCGATTTGCTTTTTCGGTTGCTGAGTCGTTTTCCTGCTTCCACCTCTTTTCTTTTTTACTGGTGGCTCAAATAAGGAGGGGCCCTCGTCTTGGTTGCCATCAACGTTATCCATTAAATGGATGGCAACCAATGGTGACGGCATAAACTTACCTTGCACTGTTTGTGATGGGGTATTTAATGGTGCCGGACTTGAGGGCAAACTATTCAGTTCCAATGAGAGTCTCCGCTTGGTTAAAGCAATTTCATTGGACAAAACATTGGAAGCCCTGGTCAGAAATGAGTCAAGGGTTGTCACAGCCGCCCCCCCCCCCCCCACTGGACCCTTTCATGGGCTGCTTCCTCTTAGCCATGTCTTCCCTTACAGTCAACGGGCTAATTGTTTTACAGACTGTTCAAGATAAATGTGACAATATGCAACAGATTGTAGCTAGGGAACACAAAAATGCTGGACACTTATGCACAGGCTAGGATTTTCCCCATAAATGAAATCTGTCCATTAAAGAGATTTCGGTCTCAGCGTTCACCAAGTCAGGGCTACCAATAAAGAGAAACACACAATTAGAAGTCACTTAACTACACAGGGATCAAGGAATATGGTTCAGTTGGTTTTCTGGACACTCCCTGCAATACACCGCGCCTCTCAAGTTTGTTTGACCTCACAAATGAAGACTCACTTAATTGTGGTCCTGGCAGGTTTCAATGGAAAGTGTTCAATAATCAGCAATGCAAACTCATGGGCCAAAAGAAAGAGGGGTGGCCCAGCCCTGCCTCTTCTGGCAATGACCGGCAAGGACGGGCCAGCCCTTGGCCCGGGATTCACCAGGGCACGGCCCAGCACGTCCCGCGCAGCGGGAGTGCAGAACGACTTAAGAGGCATGATGGTGGTGGTGCATTGGGGCGAGCAGACAGCGCTTCGCCCTTGAAGAGCAGGCTCCCTGGGTAGCAGCAGAGTGTTTTTGTGTCCCGCGCAGCGGGATGGCAGAACGCCTTAAGAGGCGTGGATTGGCCACAGGGATATCTGGGACTTGCAGTCCCCAATGATGCGAGTGATGGCGGTGTCACCCGTGGTGGCTCCCACCTCACTGGAGCAGTCCAGCGGCTGATGGTGGTGGTGCATTAGGGCGAGCAGACAGCGCTTCGCCCTTGAAGAGCAAGCTTCCGGGTGGCAGCAGAGTGTTTTCGTGTTCTGTATTGTCTACACAGGAGCAACAACTACCTCTGGTTATAGGTGTTTTACCAACCACCAAAAACATACTCTATATTGTCCATTCATATCTGTCAGAAAAAGTACTCCATGGATTGAACTAAAAGAGAGAGCAGACCAAGACAAGGGTATGTAAGAATTTGATTTACTGGCCATTGCAGCATCCCCTCAGCCAAGGTACATGTAAATGATCATGCCACACACGGAGCTTTGTATTACACGTTTGTATTCCTCAACATGTAGCTGTTAACTGTACCATTAATTGAACATTGTACATCAAGAATTCTATCACCCCCACACTTACATCACTGTTCTATGGAGTATGTCAGGAACCAAAAGGGCCACATTTTGTCTAATTCACAAGACACTGCATCTCCACCTTTGTTAAATAACAAGTACAAAATAATACATATATACATCACACCTCTTCAGGACGTTTTTTGGGCACTTTGGCGCTTAAATCAAAAGCCCAGATCTGGTCATGTGAGGTTGCCAAGATACATGAGAAGTGTCCATGACTGGCACTGGTGATAGAGACACTGGTACAGTTGTTGGGCTCTCTGGGTTCTCAGGTGGCTAAGTCTTACTTCTGACTTTTGGAGTAGGCAAATGTCGAGGCAGATACTTGAAATGTGAAGAATCTTGTGTAATGGACTTTCTGGGAAGGTAAGCAGTCTCCATGTGTTCTTTAATGGTCCAAAACCTCAGTGGGCGAGCATCAAAAAGAGCATTAGACTCGCATTTCACTTTCTGCCAGCATACTCATTTGTTGAAGAGTATGAAATATCAAGGGTAGACAGAATGAGATCACTACTAAATGCAATGTGACGAGAGACATGTAATTACGAATAATGACTGGAAGTGTAGAAATGGGAAGTTTCTTAAGAAGTATTTTCATGCCAGATTGTTCAGTTTCAGTGAAGCGCCTAACTCATGGGGGGTCCAGGGAAATAATCAGAGAGAAAAACATAATTTAGTTCTTTATTTGCTTTCATCTACCCATGGAGAATATATGCAGCCACGCTAAGAAGTTCCCGTTGCCTTGGTACCATTTGAAGGAAGAGTGCTAGAAGGTCTATTTGAAGAACTGAGCATTTTTCACCTGTTGACATAAATTGTTCAAATCCCTGAAAATTCAAAATTATTCCTGGACATAATACTTCAGTGGGTAAACGGCGATGAAGCTATCAGTAGTGCAGCATGTACAATTGCATTGCGGTGCAGGACTGTGAAGGCCTGCTGCACTCCAATCATGTCTTTCTCCTTTGCTAGCAACCAATGGCAGAGGCAGGCTTTTTTGCCTTGGGTCCTTCTAGCACTCTTCCCTCAAATGCCACCAAGGCAACAGGAACTTCTATGGGTGGCTGTATATATTCTCCATGGGTAGATGGAAACTACATTTCCCAGCATCCTCTTGGTCTTGTTAGAAGACACCTCCTAAGCACAGGCACACTCCAGGTTTCTTTTGAAATCCCTTAACATGAAAAGTAGAGTGGACCATCATTCTTCTGGAGGAAATCTGTCTCTGAGTTCTGCTCAAGATCAGAGAGTCATTTACCTCCTAACACCAGTTGTGTAAATCAACTAAAGTGTAATTGCACACAGGACCTCTGTAGCAAGAACACCAGCAACGTGCAGCATACACTCCTCTTGGCTGGTTGGAACCTACATCTCCCAGTGTCCCCTGGTGTGAGAAAGTACCCCTTTTGCATGGTTAGGCCCCCCTTATTGCCTGGTTTTGATGGGGTTTCAAATGTAGTGCATAGGGTCCCTACCAAACAGGTCCCCTGTGCCAGTGCTCCTTCCCTAATACAAACTCCCAATTGGTACCTCTGCCCCTGTAAGTCCCTATTAAATAGTACCCTGGGCACCTAGGGCCTGAGAGCAGAAGAGGGCTCCTTGGGACTCCCCTCACTGGGACCATGCCACTGTCCTTGCAGCCTGCATGCCCCTGTGAGGGAGAAAATGACAAAGTTGACATGGCACCCTGCCTGGGTTTCATGCCAGCTAGCACTGTCTGACAGCATAGGTATGTCACCCTCTAGAAGGCCTCACAGCCATAAGGCAGGGTGCACTACACTACAGGTGCGGGCATGATAACTTCACTGAATACAGGAGTGTTAGGTCCCAAACTACTTCTTTCAATAAACCCACACTGATGCCAGTGTGGGATTTATTGCACCATGTACCCAGAGGGCACTTCAGAGGTGCCCCCTGAATCCCTACCAATGTTGGCATGGACTCTGACCAGCTGTAGGCAGCCAGCCACCACCAGACATGTTTCTGCATCCTTGGGTAGAGAGCACCTGTTCTCTGGTACCAGAAGCAATGCCCATCCTGGCCAGAGGTGTCATGCCTACTCCTCCAGGATGGGCAGTGCTCGAAGAAGGAGAGCTTCAAAGGCCAGCCGTCTTTGTAATGAAACTGCCAGCCACTGCTACTGGCAGCAGATGGCAGCCACTGATTTACACCCCCACCCTGGGCGGGAAAATTCAAAAAGGTAGGAGGTGTGCCCACCTCTGCAAACTCCACCCCTAAGGTGGGGGAAGCAAGGTGAAGCACAACTTTCACTCCTTGCCATCTTGAAGATGGGGGAACCCCTCAAATTAGGGCTGGCCTGTGCTTCCCACAAGAGGGTGACGATAAAAAAGGGGGTTTACCTGTGGGAATAGATTGTTAAACAACTGAACCAATAAGCTTACTAATTGGTCACTTGTTTGGTATACAATTCCAAAATATTATTTATTAGCCTTGTCTTAAAGCGAAACCCCAAGCTCCTAGATTGTAATGAAGGAAGAAGTGTATCTACATACAACAAAAACAAAACACATGTATATTGACTTAACAACATAGGACATTTCTTTTAAGCAAAAGACATCTACTACAAAAATCCAAATAAACAAGATTAGTTCAGTGTTACAGTACAAAAAACAGGAGATGATGCAGTTGTTTGTAACAGCTGACAAAAAATCTTCAAAATCCACTCTCTGATCTTTTTGTCTGTTGACCTAAAGCCGCAGCTGGTGTACTTCCACCCCTAGGAGGGTGGCATAATAGAGGGTGTAGTCACCCCAGGTAAGGTGGTCATTGGCTCTACCTGCTATTTCCCTAAAACGCCTCCTAAATTTAGTAATTTGGTGGGTCCTCCTGGACCGGACCCTCAGATCTGCGATGACCTAAGGAGGAAGAAGATACCCTGCAGCAGAAGCTAGAAGATGACAACTGCCTTGGCCCCAGCCCTACTGGCCTGTCTCCAGCTGTGATGATCCTGCAACCTGTCTTACAACAACAGCCTCCAAAATCCTGGGGAGGACAGTTGCCTTCAATAAAGACTCCAATCTCCCAAGGACAGCGGACCTGTCTGTCCGAAAGAAACCGACTACAAACACTCCAGGCGGATCTATGTCTCCTGCCCCCTCTGCACCCGACACCCAATCCCAGAGTCTGAGTGGCACACCTCTGCAGTGAAGTCACCGCAGTGATCCTGACCCCATGTCCAGTGTTGGCTAACCTCCCCTGCTTTCCACGACAGCACCTGCAGTGTGAATCCAGAAGCTCCCCCTGACCACAACCGGCTCTGGTAAAAGATTCCGACATTGAAAGGCCCCCCTGCACCCAAATCCCCTGGGCCTTGGTTAGCTGAACCGACAGTGCCCCTACAACCCCCTACATTCCAACTTACCTCTGCTGTTGCTGGCCTTCCTCTTGCAACCTCCAGTGCCATGCCTGCAGCCTCTCTTCAGTCAAGAAAATCCTCATTGAAAAGCATTGGGCGCCCAACACCTTGCATCCAGCTGCCCCTGTGCCGCTAGTGGTGTATGTTTGGTGCTGCTTTGTGGCCCCCACTGTACTTGTGCTAACCCCCAAAGCTTGACCCCTGCAACTGATTTACTTACAAGTAAGCAGTGAGGCTCAAGGCACACTCTGTCTCAACTGGAAAGCATTGGGTTAAACTCTGCACCCGGCCGCCCCTGTGCTGCTGGTGGTGCAGTTTTGGTACTTAAGCGACCCTTGGCCCTTACTGACTTTTGGCTGTGAAGACTGAGATTGTCAGTTGAACACTTACTTGTATAACCACAATATTGTTTTACTTATAGGATCACATTGGACTGTGTGAAAAAGATTGTGTCGATTTTTCAAAAACATATTAACCTTATTATGAAGAGCAGGGTCTTAAAATAAAATACAAACAAAGTATAATTTTATTAAATTGGTCTGGATCTCCTTCTTGAGTCTTCTGCCATTATTGATCATTGTTGTGCAATACATGTCTTGCACTCATCTGTGTTAGGCCTAAGGCTACTCGCCCACACTACCATTAAGAGCGTGGGTACGGTCCGACCCACGTGTACCCCTACGGCACCACTACAATGGTGGTACGGACCGTACCCATGCCCTCAGAGCGTGTGTACGGTCCGTACCACCATTGTAGTGGTGACGTAGGGGTACGCGTGGTACGGACCGTACACACGCCCTCAGAGCGTGGGTACGGTCCGTACCACCATTGTAGTGGTGACGTAGGGGTACACGTGGTACGGACTATACCCACCCTATGAATGCAGGGGGTACGGTCCGTATCACCCATACCCCTACGGCACCAGTACATTTGTGATACAAGGCGGACACACGCCACAAATGTTGGCTTAGGGCCTGGTGCAGCATATAACCAGTATATTGAGGTGTGTGTATGGCCAGGACAGCAGTGTACTGCACCAAGGGTGCGGGTGGGTGGGTGGGTGGCTGCCTAGGATTCCCAGCAGTAGACAGAGACATGTGAGGGGTGCATGCATATCACTCCCAGCAGTGGATAGAGACATGTGAGGGGTGGGTGCCTATCACTCCCATCAGTGGACAGAGACATGTGAGGGGTGGGTGCCTATCACTCCCAGCAGTGGACAGAGACATGTGAGGGTGGGTGCCTATCACTCCCATCAGTGGACAGAGACATGTGAGGGGTGGGTGACTATCACTCCCAGCAGTGGACAGAGACATGTGAGGGGTGGGTGCCTATCACTCCCAGCAGTGGACAGAGACATGTGAGGGGTGGGTGCCTATCACTCCCAGCAGTGGACAGAGACATGTGAGGGGTGGGAGAGGAAGTCAGGCAGCTCTCAGGAAGTCAGGCAGCCCGGAGGGCAGTGGCAGCGGAGAGCAGGGGAAGGCGGCAGGCGGGCTGGTTGCGGGCAAGCCGGGTCCGAAGATTGAGGCCAGAATCAGCACATTCTGCGAGCCGTGTCGCTGCACCGCCGTGCCGTGCCGCCGCATTGCCGCACTGTGGTTGTGGACGGGGACGAGGGCGTGAGCAGGACAGTGCGAAGCGGGTGTAATCAGATGGAGAGGCGGAGGTGAGCCAAGTTGAGCTACCAGCAGCATTCCGCCCCCCCCGCTCTCCCTCCCCCAGCAGTGCCTAACCCCATAGCCAAGCCAGCCAGCGAAGTATTGCTAGGAGACCACCACTGGGACCTCCGGAAAACAGCCCAAAAAAAACAAAACCGCCAAAAAAACATAAAACATATAACATACAATAGCACAAACAGCATAAACCAACAGGAACCAGCAGGAACCAGCAGAGAATCAACAGAGAACGTGGCTGCGAGGGCGACCACCGCTAGGGGGTGGTTGCAGAGTGTGTGCCCGGATAGCCCGCAGAGGCGGCCCAACTAGGTTGGGTGCAGCTTGTGGACTATCCGTGAGCCCTGCTCGCCTAAGAGCCCAAGAGCCTGAGTGCCCAAACAGCCCAAGAGGAAACCAAACAGAGTGTGCTAGGTAGAGGCAAGGGAGGGCCACACCCTTAAGGACTTCTCACAGGAAGCCGGTAATTACCTCTTGGAGACCATCAGAGTGAGCGGAGTATTATGAGTAAACATAGAACCTCGGGGCAGGGGGGAGGATACAGCATTGTAGGGACTTTGGACGCTTTCATCATAAGAGCAGAATCCCTGGTGTCACATCACATCCAGCCGACGGAAAGAAGGGTATCGACTGAACTGGCGCAGGCACAGAGACGCTCATCGCTCGGGCATATTGCCCTGTCAAAATCACCAATCACGAGTAGGCTGAGCCAGTCTGTGATTCCAGAGGGGGATCCGCGTTGTATTACAGAATCACAGTCACGCCCTTCAAGTCCACCACAGTGTCCGCCACAGTGTCCAGGGGGGGTCAAGGATGGTACTAGTATTAGCCATAATCAAGGGCCAAAGGGGGAGGAGGGTAAAGAGGCCCATAATTCAGTTAAGGTGGGTAAGAGTGTGATTGTTGAGATCCATGAGGAAATGGGGGAGAGTATGAATGAGGATGTTAATGAAAATGCCGCGGACCCGATTTTAGCCAGGGGAAATAGGTCAGGTACGACACGGTCCCAGAAAAAAAGCAAGTCCAGCAGTTTGTGAGTCGGTGGCGAAAGGGGGTGGGGGGGGAATAAAATCGAAATTAACCAAACAGCCCAGGCAAAAAAACAAAGGGGGCCCCCCAAGAAATATAAGTAAGCACTCGACTGGTGCAGCTGGGGTGAGGGAGGAGGGGGCAGATGATTCAAACAAAGTAGCTTCATGTCCCAATGTGGTGCACGAGGAGATTGATTTAGAATTGGTCAGGAATAGCGCACTTTGGGCCAAAATTGAGCATCTCCTTATCCTTGCCTTAAAACCCCTATTATCTAAATTAGACCGTATTGAGTCTCACTTGATGGAGATGAGAAATTGGAGAAAGGGTCCCGAGTTGCATCAGGAGAGTTTGATAAGTGGGAAAGGTGTGGATATCATAGGGAGGACCGTTAGTGATCATGTGGTGGCAGAGACAAGGCCTCCTGATGGGAAGAATGGACTAGGAGCACAGAAGGTCAAACAAGTGCCCGGTACTAGAAACAACCAGGACCAAGGACAAGCGATTAATGAGGGTGAGACAGCGAGGCGGGGACCTACTCTGGATCAGGCTACTAGGGGGATCATGAGTAAGGAATATGACAGGGACTCGGAGGGTGAAGGCTGTGTGCAGGGATCAAAGGGGTTGATACATCTAGATCTCCCTCCTGCATGCAGCCGATATACATTGGTTCTCGTGGGCGTGCCGGCACCCAAAGGGAACACCCGGGAAATGACAGAAACATTAATAAACAAGACGGCACACTGGCTAAGTCAGAATGCGAGGTTTAATGGTATAGACCTTAGGCACATTTTAATGGCGAGGCGAGTAGCATGGGTAGGGAAGTCTAAAAAAGTATACCCAGGGGACTGTGTTGTAGTAACCCTCAGGCACCCTAACCTGGTGGACAAAGCACTCCGCTGCTTCAGAGATCGAGCGTGGGAGGAACGATTGGCGATAGGCTTGTTGCCCCTGGAATTCTTTTATAGAAAGCCGGCAAGATTAGTATTGGAGGTTAGCAATTATGGAGAGGGATCATTAGAATGTGCATATGGAGCAGAGAGAGTGAGAGATATCCCTTTACGCAATAGGTTCGACCCACTGCTTAGAGGGAGAGTTTTAAGTGAGGTGGATTGGCGGTGGGCGATAAATGGAAGGGTACAGCAGCTAGACCAAACAAAGGAATCAGGTAGGGTCCCACAGGGTGTTGACACGGGGTGTGGGGACAACATGGACCTGTTAAAGGAAAATGTAGGGATGGCAGGGAGGATTGCCACTATGGCAGCACTGGAAGAGGGCATCACACCAGAAAGAGTAGCACAGGACCCCGTAAACTCGTCACAGTTGGAAGGTCACAAGGTTAAAAATTCCAACATAATAAAAATAACATCTTGGAATATTGCAGGGCTTGCGTCCAAAATAGAGGACCCTGATTGGCTGCAATATATTCAGGGTTTCCAGATTATATGTTTACAGGAAACCTGGATAATAGATTGTAGTAATATTCACTTAGTAGGTTACAAGTGCTTCGCTGTCCCGGCCCGAAAGTCCTGCTCGGGGAGAGCCATGGGGGGATTGTTTATTTTTGTGGACCTACAATTGGGAGGCACTTGGACCGATCTAAAATGGTCCTCTGCTTGTATGCAGGCCCTTAGGTTTTCTAATTATGGGGACTGTATTCTCTTGATCAATTTTTATAACTCAACGTCACAAAAAAAGACAGGGTCTGGTGTGCAAGAGTTAGATGCTAGGCTCACTGCAGGGATTTGGGTCTGCAAGGGGGCGGTAGCCCCGTTGGTAGCCATTGTGGGTGATTTTAATTGTCATCTTTGCCCTGATCTGAGACCGGCCTAAGGAAATTGGTCTTCGTGCCCGGTTAGGATCGGACCACACTTTGAGCACTCAATTGAGGGCAATGAGCTGGGAAGGGTGTTAAGCAAACACGCCCCTTGAGCATACCGTGGATTTGATAACCAAAGAGAGGGAGAGAGAGATTAATCCCACTTTTAAGGGGAGGGGGCGCTCCTCTTTCATTGATTTTATAGTAGTCTCTAAATTTTTAAAAGACCAGGTAAGTGGGGCTGATATTGACCTAAGTGCTTTTAGTGACCACAACCCTCTAACATTGGTGGTTGAGGGTGTGGTCACTAAAAAATCTAAGAAGAAGGGAAAGGGTGGTAGCATAGAGAGATGAACAGACCAGGGGAGAAGATTAAAATGGGCCAAAGTGGATGGATGTACCTTTTATAAAAAACTCATAAGAGAAGGCAAGAGAGAACTAGAAAGGTGCCTGGACCCCGTGGTTGAGGGTCCAGAAGTAGTTAAGTGCTTTGAGGCAGTTGCCCATCTAGTGGACAAGTTGTTGTGCTCCACCCACCATGGTCCAGCTATGGATAATCCAAAATGGTTCAACAAATCCTGCACTTTAGCCCTTAAAATTTTAAAAAGTTGTTTAAAAATCTCACCAAGGGATAAGTTGAAAGTAAAAGAGTCAAGGCTGATATATAATCAGGCCGTTAAATGCAGGAAAAGAGCCATTCAAACACAGGCCTGGGAAGACCTAAGGGAGGCTGCCTTAAGGAGGGACACATCCGCTTTCTGGAAAATAATTAATAATCCATGTTTCCAGGATGCCAGTGTTCCCGCACTCGGCACCAATATCTAGCCGGAAGATTGGGTAGCTCATTTCAAAGGCCTTTATAATTATGTAGCGGGTCGTACAATTCCCTCTGAGGTGGAAGCAGGGGAGGTACCTGCAATTATGTTTAGGAGGAGATAATTGGGGGAATACAGGGTCTATCCCCTAATAAAGCGCCAGGACCGGATGGCATTCCCCCGGATCTTTTTCTAAGTAATATTGAGTTGTGGGCGCCCATACTGACAAGAGTGATCAATGCTGCAGTAATGTTTGGTTGTCCCAGTTCGTGGTCCACAGCAATAATTGTCCCTATATTCAAAAAAGGGAATAGGGACAATCCTCAATGTTATCACCCGATCTCTCTGATCGACGTCACAGCGAAAGTTGTGGGACGTGTGATTTTAGCACGATTGATGGATTGGTCGGAGGAAAATCGGGTCATTACTGATGTTCAATATGGTTTTAGACCGGGGAAATCTACATCCGACCAGTGTATAAATCTATATTTACTAGTGGCTAAATATACTCTAGCAAGTGAGGGGTTTAATTAGGCTTTATGGACCTAACAGCCCCATTTGACCATGTAAGCAGGGAGAAATTATGGGCCCTTTTAAGTAGGCTGGGGGTGGATGGGGGACTTATAAATATACTTAGGGACCTACACTGTAACACATCTGCTAGAGTCCGATATAACCGTGAGGGGAACCTATCAGCATCGTTCTCATGCACCAGTGGGGTTAGACAAGGGTGCATTTTGGCCCCCTTTTTGTTCTCCCTATATATTAATGGATTGGAGCAAGCATTACGTGATCTAAAGGTGGATTCCCCCAGGGTAGGATCTAGGCCAATCCCAGTTCTGCTCTACGCAGATGACGCAGTACTTCTAGCACGCACACCCAGTGGCTTGCAGCGTCTAATAGACGGATTTGTTAATTTCATGGACACGCTGGATCTGTCGGGCAATCTCTCCAAATCCTTTGTTATGGAGGTTGGACGCAAACCCATTAAGAAATTTACTTATAAAATGGGTGACAATAGTATAGGGAAAGTACAACATTTCTCATATCTAGGCATTTTATTTGATGGGCGTTAAAATTTTAAAATTTTACTGGAGGAACGATGCACAAAGTTAGTCTCGGCCACAGGTTCCATTATGAATTATGGACGTAGGCTGGGACGGTGGTCCCCGGAGCAGATAGCAAGATTGTACACCTCAATTTGCTGTGCAAAGGTGTTATATGGAGCTGAACTTTGGGGCTGTAGAGAAGTCCATCAGCTTCAGACAGAGGAGAATAAATACCTGAGATCCCTACTTAACATTCCCCAAAGTACCTCGTCCTATGTCACCCATGAGGAATTAGGATTGGCTTATATAGAGGATGTGGTTCATTTGAAGCCGATTATGGCCTGGATTAGGATATGGGCGAACCCAGAGGCTGAATTAAACAGGCAAATAATTATGGACAGCATCAGTAGGGATAAAGGGTTGTCCATTTCTTGGTTGAGATATGTAAAGTCCTCTCTTGAGTCTATTGGATGCAACAACCTTTTTAGTACCCCCATGGTAATTTCCCATTTGGACAGGAAATTGGTGATGAAAAGGTATTTTAACTATGTCCAATTACAGAGAGAAACAAAAGAAGGGGGCAACAACTCTGTGATAGCTTACAATATGTTGAAAACGGTGGTGGGGATGGAACCGTATTTGACTCTTATGTGTAATGCTCAGGATAGGTTTTTAATTACCCGTTTTAGGCTCAATCTTTTACATCACTTGTTGTCTGTGCTTCATGGTTTTACTGTTTCGGTTGAGCAGAAGGGTCCCTGTGGCTGCCATCTACGATCTCCTCAGGATACCCTTCATTTTGTATTGTTATGCCCATTTTATTCAGTACCGAGACGTCGATTTTTAGTTGGTATTTTAAAAAAGGCTAAATTCAAGCAGGCCTGGGTCGCCTTGCTACACCTACAAATGGTAAATGATTCTCGGACTCTGTTTTGTGTGGTGAATTTCCTGAAGATGACCTTAAAAATAAGGAAATCAAGAGGGATTTGCTGAAGCAAAAATTAGTACTGTATTTGATGTATATCAGCATGGATTTTAATGAAACTTTTTATTTTTTTTATTGCTATGTGCTTTTATGGTGTTTTCTAGATGCCGAATAATGATTTTCATTGCTTGATTGATTGACATGTGAGGGGTGGGTGCCTATCACTCCCATCAGTGGACAGAGACATTGGGGTGGGTGCCTATCACTTCCATCAGTGGACAGAGACATGTGAGGGGTGGGTGCCTATCACTCCCAGCAGTGGACAGATACATGTGAGGGGTGGGTGCAGAGGAATACCAGCAGTGGACAGAGACATGGGGGTGTGTACATCATTATCAGATGACCACAACTCCATGGGTGTATGTACGCATCCCTAATTTTCGACTATGTTGATAGTAACATAACAACACCACTGACAGCAGTGTCCCACTCCCATGAGGATGGATGTCTTTCCCCCACTGCATGACACACCACATGTGGGTGTGAGGACAAATGACACATGCATACCCACCCCTGGCGGATGCAGCACAATACACACACAGAGATCATGCCACAAGACTGTATAGTCATGTCAATGCCTACTAAACTAAGAGAGCCAAAGGGAACACACACAGTCATGCACATCCCAGGACTGATAGGAATGTACAGGTGCTGGGACAGCCACCAAGATGTTGTCTCTCATGGAAGGAATAGGGTGGAGTTCCCACAGATACAATGCCCACAATTGTGAGTCAAGTGCCCAAATACCCTTCAGAACAAGTACCATATGTGTGCTAGGCTGGGGAGGGATGTGCTTCGCCCTGGCGTGGGCTGGGACACCTGGGTCCTGCACGGACAGTCGCTGCTGAGAAACCGGCACTTGGGTACTACGGGGTGCCCCACCTGATGAGACATTCTTTGGAACTAACAAACGTGGTGTGCTCCCGATTCCCTCTGGATCTGTTTCCCTAGACGACTGGATATTGGGTTGGACATGTTGTTGGCGAGCTCGTGCGCTATGCGCAACGGAGCGGGAGCCCCCATCGGGCTGGAACCGGGGGTTTGCCTGCTAGGACTCGGACCTGAGTACGCCTGGGTGGGGGCGGGTCTGGGATGCGGGCTTGTATGTGTAGCGGCCGTTGGCCCGTCAGAAGGCGAGGTAGACCACAGGAGAGGGCGGTGAGGGGTTCACTGTCATTCCTGCAGGAGATGGGAGAGTAGCTCGTTAAGCAGCAAGGTTACCAGAGGGCGGGGTGGCGGAGGTGCGCGATTCTCTGGCGCTTTGCCAGGTTGAGATTGTTGAAGTGCCTGACAACCTCGGCCCTAGCGCAGTTGACTAGTAGGGTCCTTGTGGGGTGTGATTCGGGAGGATATCTGGGGGGAGTGTTTGTTTTAGTGGAGGGTGGGAGGGTGCACGGGGGAACTGTCTGGCCAGGTTGGGGGAGGTCGGCTGTGGGCGGAGGGGCGAGTTGGGGTTTGGGGTGGGGGGTTTGCACGCACTGTGGAGTGATTGGTCGCTAGATGTCGTGTTTTATGTCTGTATTGATGTGTCAGATACTGGTAGATGGGTGGCACTTTGCACAGAGCCTGTCGTGATGCAACCGCCGTAACGCAGTGTATCTGTGATGGGAGAACCTAGTGAGCTGACTGGTGATAATGATAAGGCGTCCTTGAGGGCAATGACATGGAATGTGAGGGGGTTGAATGATTTTCGTAAACTGCGGAAAGTGCTGAATTACCTGCGTAGGCATCATATAGATCTGGCACTTCTGCAGGAGACGCATCACCCCCTTACGAGCAATATGCTCAATGCGAGGGGTTCAGCAGGTAACAGCGTTGCGGCAGGCTTCACCTCGCATTCTAGGGGTGTGATCACTTGGGTGAATCCTCGATCCAATTTGGTGCTGACGGCACTTGAAACAGACCCGGATGGGCGATACTTGATTGTCCGGTGCGCAGGGAAGGGTCACGACTTGGTGGTGGTCAACGTGTACGGCCCCAATTACGACAACCCAGAATTCTACGTGGCTCTAGCCGCCGGCTGCCGCCACTATACGCACACCTGCATGGTGTGGGGGGGCGACTTTAACTTCACGTTTGACCCGGCTTTGGATCGCTCCTCTGGGCCGGAGCGTTGCCCGGCGTCTGCTGCATTACGCATGCAGGTGGAGCTCACCAGACTCGATTTGGTGGATGCCTGGAGGCAGAGACACCCGGGGAAGGGGGGATTTACGCATTACTCCTCATACCACGACGTCCACACTAGAATCGACTATTGGCTGACGTCGCAGTCGCTACTTGCGATGGTTAAGGGCTGTGCGGTCCTCCTGCGTACGCTTTCGGATCACTCCCCGCTACTCCTAATATTAGATACCTCGGTCAAGCGTATCCCACCATTCACATGGAGGTTCCCGCCATACTCGCTGCTTGACGAGGTGTTCCGGGGTGAACTGGCGGAGGATATAGAGTCCTTCTTCGACAACAACTTGGGTTCTGTCCAGAGCTTCCACACGGTCTGGGACTCGTTTAAAGCCTACATCAGAGGTATGGCCATGGCCAAGCACTCTGGAGTACTAAAATCTATACGGGGGAGACTTAAGGGTATAGAGACTCAGCTGGCACAACTGGAGGAGAGACAGCAGCAGTCTGCGGACTCGTCTGGGGAGGCTCAGATCCAAGCGTTGGTCTCGAAATATCACAGGGAAGCGGACAGGGAGGTGCAGCATGTGGGCAAATATGCTACGGCCCGGGTGTACGGGGAGAGCGGGCGCCCTGGCTCCCTGCTTGCGCGGATTTTGCGTAACAGCAGGCAGCCCCTGGTCATAGACGAGTTGGCTATGGGGGCTGGCACGGTGGTCACAGGGGAAGAGGCGATCAGCGCCGAGTTCCGGGACTATTACGCGGGGCTTTACACAGCCAGGTCCGCCCAGATGGAGGAGGAAATAGAGGATTACCTCAGCTACATCAAAATGCCCTTTTTATCCGACTCTCAGAGGGAGTTCCTGTCGCTTCCCGTACAGCAGGATGAGATCCTGGAGGCACTAGAGGGAATGAGGGCGGGCAGCGCCCCCGGGGCTGATGGGATGACGGTGGCATTCTATAAGGCATTCAAAGATAAGCTCCTCCCACATCTGATAACTTTATTTGATGGCATATGCCAAGATGGCTACATGCCGGACACTATGCGCGAAGCGCTTCTAGTTCCCATTCTGAAACCAGGGAGGCCCCCCAACGTGTGCGGATCGTACCGGCCGCTTTCCCTCATCAACGTAGATGCAAAGTTGTATGCTAAGGTGCTGGCCACGCGTTTAGCGCTGCTGGTGCCGGAACTTGTGGCGCCGGACCAGGCGGGCTTTATACCTGCCAGGAATCTTACATACAATATTCGCATGGTACTGGGGACCATGCAACACGTGCGTCCGGAAAACAAGGCTTTGGCCATTTTCCTGGATATGGAAAAAGCGTTCGACTTGGTGGAGTGGCCCTTTATGGTACGGGTGCTACGTAAGATTGGGTTGGGGGAGCCCTTTTTGCAGATGCTTGGAGCATTATACTACCAGCCCTCGGCCAGGCTACGAATGGGTGACCGGGTCACAGAAGCCTTCAGGGTCAGCAGGGGAACCAGGCAGGGCTGCCCTCTCTCCCCCCTTCTTTACGCCCTGGTGGCGGAAACTTTGGCGTGTGCTATTAGGGAGTACCACCGCTACGAGGGCATTAACTTTCCCACCTAACAAATTGGTATTTCTACATACGCAGATGATACGCTGCTTTATGTCCGGGACCCGGAGGTGAATCTTTCGTCTATACTACGGGAGGTGGTCAGGTTCGGAGCGCTGTCCGGCCTCAAGGTGAACTGGAGCAAGTCACTGGCGTTTCCGTTGACGCCGGTTACGGCCCCGTTCCCAATGGACTATCCCCTGCAATGGACAACGGATGCGGTTAGCTACCTGGGGATACGGCTCCATAGAGATCCTGAGGTGTTACTTAGGGAAAATTATGGGGTGGCGTACGCCAAACTGGTCGAGGATGTGGAGTCCTGGATCCAACTGCCCTTATCCTTGATGGGTAGAATAGCCATTATGAAAATGGTCGTATTACCGAGATTCTTGTTCCTCTTTACCAACATCCCCATTGTCCTGTCTAAGGCCTTTTTTAAACAGCTGACCCAAACCCTAATTAAGCTGGCATGGGGTGGCGGACAGCCTAGAGTACAATGGAAGGTGCTGACGCTCCCGTATGAAATGGGAGGGCTGGGGGCTCCAGATATGGAGAGATATTACAGGGTAGCGCAGGCGGCCCACCTGCACGCGTGGATACATGCCGGCGCGGATGTCCCACACGTCACCCTGGAACGTCTGTTCGCGGATCCGCTCCCATTGCCTGCGGTCGCTCTCCAACTGACGGACCGCTCGGTGGGGCGACTGGACTCCCTCAAGGCCACGACTCATGCATGGCAGGCATTAATGAGGGCACATGATTGTGCGCTGCTGTACTCCCCCCTGCTACCGGTGGAATGGGCGATTTGGCTCCCCCCGCTGAGGGAGAGGGGAGTGGTCCAAGCATTAGTTGCACTGGGCATTGCGCGGATGGAGGATTTATTTGCGGATGGCGTTGCCGAAAACGTGGGATCGGCTTGGGCTGGCCCCATCTGCCCACACCCCCCTTCAGCGCTTTCAGTTCCATAGGGTTCGTAGGGCTTTATCGGTGGTACTAGGCCCGGGCATGGCGGAACCCCCAGAGGTCCCGGAACTCACCTACATTATCAAAACGGTGGCGCCGCCCAAATTGATTTCGAACCTTAAAAAAATTGGAGACCGGCAAACGGCGCGTGAGTATGCCACGGCGCGACGAGCCTGGCAGGAGGACCTGCAATTAGAGTTCTCAGACGAGATGTGGAGATATTGCTGTGTCAGCACCAAGACGATATCACTCAACGGCTGGCACAGGTTGGTGCACTTTAAGTACCTGCAGAGGGTGTACTATACTCCGGAACGGTTGCATAGGTATGGGCTCAGGACAACAGCGGAGTGCGAGCGTTGCCACTTCCCGGTGGCTGACTTTATGCACCTGGCCTGGAACTGCCTGGGAATAGCCAAGTTTTGGACTGAGGTGTTCACTGAGTTGAGCCGGGTCTTGGGCACCGAGATTACTCCCAGCCCTGCCCTGGCGCTGCTGGGATACACCCGGCCTCTGCCGGTGGCGCTGCGTCGCTTAGTTGACATGGCGTTGCTTATTGCTAGAAGGGTCGTTGCGATCTGCTGGATGAGGGGGCCCCTCCCCACCAAGAAATGGTGGGCCAGTGATATGCTGTATTGCAGCACACAGGCTGAGACATATAGTGAATTGCTGCCGCCGAAGAGTCGCCCCAAGAATTTCTGGGGGTTATACAAGACGTATTTGACGACTGGGGCCCCGGTACTGTCAGACGGGGGTGACGCGCAGGGGGAGGGGCTCGACGGGCATGTGCCAGTGGAGTGCGCTTCGGCTACTATGCTGGACCCGGGATGACTGCATGGGTGAGTGGCGCTGGCCGGCGAGTAGGTGTAGCTGCTTGACCGAGGGATGTGCGATAGGGCCAACAGTGGGCCCCATGGGGTTCTTGGGGCAGGGGCGACGCAAGAGAGACTGGGATGTGTGGAGTGGAGCGCTGACTGCTGATGGTAGAGTGCTGCGACTGGCTGAGCAGGATTAGCGTGACAGTGGACACACACAGACGGGGAAGGATGACCGGAGGTGACAGTGATTGTGCGTGGGGGGGTGGGGGGGTGGGAGTTTAGGTTGTGATTGGATTTCATGAGAGTGTTCCTGGGTTCGCCAGTCCTGGCTGACAGTCTATGACTCCCCGAGATACCCGCAGGCGACCAATTGGGCTAGAAGTGGCGTAGATGACAACCGCAGCCAGGCTCAGTAGGTTATATTTGTCATACGGTGGGTAATGCAGACGCCGCCAACTGCGGGCGGCGGCCCTGTGTATCTCCTTTCTTTTTTACCAATAAAGGTTTTTGAAATTTTGTTTAAAAAAATAATAAAATGTGTGCTAGGCTGGGATTACACACATGCATAGTGTGGAAAAGGGAGAATTTCTCCATGACGGCATGTCAACATACTCAATACACAAGTACAGTAACTAGCAAGGATGGCACAGACGATGCAGCAAGAGACATTGCTGAGCAGGCATGGCCATAGTTGAAGGGATCCGTCACCAACAAAGGGAATGTATACACAGGTCAGCACAACAATTGTGCAACTCTCTGCAGGGAAGATGTCAGGTGCCACGGAGGAAGGAACACTCCTTGGTACAATGTCTCAAAAAACAAATAACACACACGACCAAAGATTCTTCGCAGAGACCTTGTGATGGCACGCAGATCCCATGGTCCACCTCATGACCATCAGACTCGAACCTTTGCCAGAAACATAACACATTACCACAACCCCAACTCCTGGAGCATCAACACCAACATCAATACCTGAAATGCAATAGTGTTGAAAGTAAAAAGAAAATGCTTTAATCAGCATAATTTTTTTGTCAAGAACACTATATACAAAGGCCAATGGCAAGTCCAGAATAGAAGTCCTTGGGGGGACACATGGGCACACGTCTCCCCTAGCTTGCCTGCACAGTGGAACCCTCAGGTTTGTCGACTGGGGGGGGCATCATGTGGGGAAGGACCAGGCACCGCAGGGACAGGAGGTGTAAGGGTAGGTGTGGTGGGTGCAGGGCCGGATGCCTCCACCACAGGGGGTGGGGCAGCGCCAGAGGTGAGCTCGGCGCTGCACACTTCTGCCAGGGCGTCCAGAGTATGCCCTGCACCGGAAGAAACCACAGGCACAAAGGAGGGGGGAGTCGGAGGGATGGGGTGCAGCGCTTCTGGGGGAGGGGGTGGACATGGGGGGACTCAACTCCCCTGCCCGTGGAGTCCCTTGCCCGCTTGCGGGGTGGTGACACAGTGGGGCTGAGGCCCAGCACAGACATGTAGCTCTCCGTGTCTGACTGTGTGGCAGGGGAGCCAAGGGGAGTGCTTTTGGAGGGACTGGGTAGTGAGGCATGCGGACTCAGACTGTGGCTGCGTGTATGTCTGTGTGCCCCAGACCCAGTGGGTGTGCCTTTATCCCCCTGAGTGTGCATGCCAGGAGGTGTGTGCTTGCCCTTACATGGTGGGGTGCTGCCTGTGTCTGGTGGGGTGCGTGCTTGGGAATGTCTGGGTGTGCATGGGACAGGTATGGGAGTGGGAAGTGTGGATGGGGCTGGGGTACGGGGAGGGACGAAGCGCTGCAGGAGACTCACTGCTGCCGTCAGTGAAGAGTCCATGGACCTCAGCAACATCCGTTGGTCAGACATCATTGCTGACATGCTCTCTATGAACGACACCATCTGTGTCAGCAGTGTGGTGTGGCCATGGAGGACATTCAGCATCGATGTCTGGCCAACCTGCAACTGCCGCAGAATGTCCACAGACTCTGCAGTGAGGACAGCAGGGGTGACAGTGGCAGAGGGTGCGGTGCCTGGCACGAAGGAGACATGGGGGTGCCCTGCACGGACAGAAGGGACCGGAGCAACTGGGAGGGCGGTGATGGGAATGGAGGAGGTGGGGACAGATGTTGTGCTGCTGCCAGGTGTTGTAGCAGCCTCCGCCCCCTTGATGAGTTCAGCCTCGGACCCGTCTGCATCGTAGTTGGTCTCGCCACCAGACAGGTCCTCCGCCTGACTCCCCTTGCCCTCCGTGCCATTTGCTCCCGCAGACTCGCCAGCACTGGTGGCACCGGTGCTGGATCCCTCCTCCAGGTCCATGCAGGTGTCTCCCTCGGTTTCCTCCGATGATGCTGTGGGCAAGGTGAAGATACAGAAAATAATCAGTCACCTGTATACATCTGACACAAAAAAAGGTCACAGTGCATATCAGGCAATGCATCATGAGTAACATCTAGATTACTCTGCACATATGTAAGCCCTGTACTCCCTAGTTGGTGGACCCACCATGCCACTTGGAAACAAGGAAAAATAGGACACAACAGCCAACAACTTGAATTAGAAATATACTGAGAAGCTAGTATCTGGGAACAGTTGAGCACAGCAATACTATGAAGGCATGCCACCTCTTGTTTACTGTGAAAGAAACAGTATTGTTGCACCCAACGCTAAATAACAGACCTCAATGCTAAAGGTGTTCCCACACTCAGAGACCTGTAAGTACTTTGGAAGCCCAAACGAAATACATTTTGATCCCTTGGGAATCACACCACTTTATACAATCTACATGTTTAGAATGTGTGAATGTGCCACTTTGTGAACAGAACACACATGTGCCTGTATAAAAGAAGTCACACAAGGAGGTGCACACAAAACTACATTTACACAGTCATTGTATGAGCTGCCAGCCTTATTCAAAGAAGCCACTGTTAGAAAGAAATGGGGTCTCAGAAAGTACATATACATGGGATCACGGCGGTCTGGATGACTTGACACTCGTAAGTTGGTATCACCAACAACCAAGGACTTACCCAAATCCACCACACTGTGGGAACATGGATATGTATAATCTGAAAAACAGTCTTATTCGAACTGTACCTTTCTTTAAAATGTGCCAGCGTGTTCCCTGAAAGTGTAAAGTGGTTTCTTGTGCACTTCCTTGGGAGACATCTGTCATGCAGGCACATTATTGTCCTTCACAACAAAACATCAAAGTCAAGCATTGAAAACATGAAGACATGTTGACAAGTGTAGTGAGTGCCAAGGTACAAGACTTTTTGACTAACAACTTGAATCATGCCACCTGTCACATGGCCATCTGTACCATGATGACACAGTTGGCAACACATCTGACCCACTGCCTGTCATGTGGAGTGGCACACATGTCCAAACACAGGACAATGCATAAGCTAATGGGCCTGCAATTGTGTTGGAATAAGGCTCACCTGCACTGAGGAGACACCCTCATGGCAAGCCAGAATGTCCACACAGATGTCAGCACACAAAGACAAAACTACGTAGCATCTGGACCACACACTGGTGCCAAAAATGGATGAGCAGGAATCATGTATTTAAACTATTGACACATGCTGCAAAGCACAAACATTAAACCCTGCACAACATCACTGGGTCACTGCATGTTGAGTGTCTGTCCAGACAATTATCACACACAGGTCAGACCTGGCAAGGAGACATAAGGTTTGGACATGTAGGCCTCACCCGCACAAACCCCCCATACCTGAGACAATGTGATTGAAACAGATCAAGAAGTGACACCTCTTAATCAGGGTTTACAAAAATGTGCATCAAGAATTCCCAAATGTACTCCACATCACCTCGTGAGGCTGCCAACACACATTTGTGACAAACAACCATCAACAGATAGTTGTGAATAGACACACAGGCACTGCCCAGTGTGAGTATGAACAAGCCAAATGGGGTCACCCTGTCCAGTGGACACATGTAGCACACTTTAGATAAATCCAAATGAGGCCAGGGAACAATGCCACAGAGGCCAACCTATGCTGAACACACAGAGAATGGGCACAGTGTTGGATGACACACATGATTACGAGGCAAGGGTGTCTCAGGGGACTGTAGTGGGAACACTGCTCCATGGTCCTGGAATGATCTAACTGTAACATGAGCAACCGTCCTGGCACTATGCATATCTCCCACTCATGCACATCGTGTCTGAGGCCACAACATCGGTCATGCATGTTGCAAGTCTGTTCATTTGAAACCTCACACTCCTATGTTGATACTCAGCATCAGTGCCAACAAATATGGATCCCCAAATGACTGAACAGGACAGGGCACAGGCAAGGTACCAACACATGTCACAGACCACCCCCACACATGATGCAGAAAGCAATGTGAACTTGGATTAACTGGCAGCCTAGATGACCATGTGCAATAGTGATTACACACAGACCAGGGAACACATGTCAAGGAGGGGAAGGGAGGAAGAACAGCACCGGTTGACTTGGGGGAGCAGGATATGCACTGCACATATAAACCCTGGCAGTGTATCCAGGTGACTGAGCACTTCCAAAAGCTGGTGACACACAACAAACACACATGTACCTACCCCCTCCTTGCTGCTGTCTCTCCTGTAACTGCCTATCCATGTCAGGGAAGACAACCGCCAGGACACGCCTCATCTGGTGGGTCAGGCATTGGCGCCCGCCGTGGGGGTGTGGAGGTGAGTCTCCCAGCTGGACCCTGGCGATCCTCTGGGTCCAGCACCGGATGTCCTGCCACCGTTTTCGGACTTGGGCTAGGCGCCGACTACGACCCTCCACCGATCTCACGGCCCTGACGGCCCACTTCCAGATCTCCCCCTTCTCGTAGGCAGTTACCTGTGAGGATGACAAAGTGAGACAACATCACTACACCTGCTCCATGTCAGAGTGACACACATTTGAACATCTTTGATATGTTGAACATGGCATAGGATGCTGCCAAGGAATAGCATCTTTGTCATATGAACATTGGCCTCTGTGGAACCCCCAATGCACTACATGGCATTGAAAGTAAACAGGTGGCATGAGGGGTGCGACACACTCCATGATCATGGCACACACTGTGCATCACAAGCAACACCAGGCTGATGGACAGCACCTCCAAGCAGTTACATGCCCCAGGCCACTGACGCAACCTCAGCAGAGTACACAGACACACACAGGCAAAGATCAATCACCTGCCATTGGCAACAGCGGATACAAACCTCACTCTGCACATGTGCCACTTGCCTGTGGGGTGTCACAGGTGTGGGGCAAGCTCAGCAAGTCAGACACACAGCACGGCTTACTTCTCACATCAGATTGGTAGAGCTGTTGCCTCCTCCATGCAGCTGTGGTGCAACACATCAATGTCCAGGGGGCGTACACATCGCATGGACAATCTCACCACAGCTCCACATCTGTGGGTACAGTCACCTGTCACACCGGGGGGACCATTGAATCACCTCAGGACTATAGACAAAAAATGCCACAAAGGATTAGCCAGGCTGAATGTGTCATGCACTATGCAGTGAATGTCACAGTAAGCACAATGCAAGTGAGGAGTGCATACATGAACTACATCATGCTCTGCATGGGAGACATAAGCCACCCCCCCCCCCGGGACCCACTCTAAACAACATTACATGTCTGTCACACCTGGACACAATGCCAGAAGTGACAGTCACAAAAAAGGTGCACTGTCAAAGGTAGTGGAATCAGTACTCACCTGCTCCCCTGGTCTTCCATACAGGCTGGTGTACTGTGGGAGGATGACATCCAGCAATGCCTCATTCTCCTCCTGGGTGAATGGCTGGGCCCTCTCCACAGACCTTGACATGGTGCCAGAGGAAGCACAGACAGCAGCAGTGTTGTCAACAGGAAAGTTGTGCAGGCAAGTGCCCTCTCATGGGTCCTGGCTGCCTTATATCTGTCTTGCTGAGGGGCATTCATTTGGAGGAGTACATAGTGATTGGTCAGATTGACAAATTTGAACTGAAAACTCTGTATCCATGACAACCAGCATGCATTTAGTGCCTAACACTTGTCCCTTATGTTTCCCCTATGTAATTTTCAAATCCACACACAGGTACGGTGGGTTTCACACATACCCCTACTGCACCAGTTGCACAGTGCGTTTGAACCGTACGTGTACGCACTGGTAGTACACGTACCCATACGTGTACTACCAGTGCCTACACATACGGGTACGCACTGGTAGTACACAAACCCATACGTGTACTACCAGTGCCTACACATACGTGTACTACCAGTGCCTACATGTACGGGTACGCACTGGTAGTACACGTACCCGTACGTGTACTACCAGTGCCTACATGTACGGGCACACACTGGTAGTACACGTACCCGTACGTGTACTACCAGTGCCTACACGTACGTGTACTACCAGTGCCTACACATACGGGTACGCACTGGTAGTACACGTACCTGTACGTGTACTACCAGTGCCTACACGTACGGGTACGCACTGGTAGTACACGTATGGGTACGTGTAACTACCAGTGCCTACATGTACGTGTACTACCAGTGCCTACACGTACGGGTACGCACTGGTAGTACACGTACGGGTACGTGTACTACCAGTGCGTACCCGTACGTGTTGGCACTGGTAATACACGTATGTGTAGGCACTGGTAGTACATGTACGTGTGTACGGTCTGTACCACGCGTGCTCCTATGGCACTTGTACGGTCCGTACCACGTGTACTCCTATGGCCACACAACTCTAGTGATACGGACCGTACACACGCCCTCAGAGCTTGTGTACTGTGTGTTTCACACGCTTACACTGTTGATAGGATGCGCACACAAAAGGAATGGTGGTCTCAGACTAGCACAAGGATGTACATCAAGTCATTGGCATTGCTGTCCCACATGTGCAGGGCCTAGGTGTGTCAGGCAGTGATATTGCACATGTCTCCTCATGTATTTGCACAATTGATGTTTGATGACCTGTGTACACATGTCATGTGTGATGGGGCACTATGTGGCACACTTCCCCTTCACACTTTACACATGTGTGCATGTAGTTCAAATGTGTCAAGCACAGCATCACTGGTATGGCACAGTCACCACCACCCGCAACTGTCCCCTGATGCCAGGGACAGGGACACTAACAACTGATATTTAACGACCAGCATGCACCGATGTGACTATGTCATGTGTGCGTCATGTGTTCCCATGAGCTTGCTGTTGGTGTTCCGTCAACTGCATCTGCTGTAGCTTCATCCAACATGTGTCTGTGTGTAGATGGGCATGGCACACATCTACGCACACCATGCCACATGTGGATTTCCATGTAACATGTGTCTGTATGCATCGAACATAACATTTTGACATGAGGACATATCTGCGTCGTCTCAATGTCTGTGTTTTCTGTTTTCCTGTGTACCCCTTCATCGCAATGTGTGTGATCTGTACATCTGACATTCCATGTGATCTGTGCGTCTAGCTTGCCGTCAGCTGTCTGTATGAGATGACATCCTTCAAATGCAGATATGTGGATGTATGTCACTCTTGTGATGTCTCTGGCTGTTCACTGACACTGGCCCACAGCTTGTTTCAAGGCATGTCATGTAGACTTGACAATCAACGGGTGTAGCTGGCTTTTCGTAGGAGTATCACCTGGCTGGCATACGTGTACTGGATGTATTGCACAGACCAGACTCTGTATTTATCTGATGTGTATTAGCAGTTGAGCATGTGCTCAGTTCATTGACATTGATGTTGTTATGTTCTCACTCTTCGTTATTCATTCCAATTTTCTGCAGGGCACCGTCTGTCCTCAGACCAATGCCAGACTTGGGTGCCATGAGGGAACGTGACTGCATACGACGTTAAAGATTCACCCAACAGTTGATTGAGGACTTGACCGCCAAGCTGGCACCACACCTCCAACTACGACACAGGTATCTTACTGCGCTGACCCCCAAGATGAAGGTGATGGCAGCCCTACATTTTTTGCCACAGGTACGGTTCAATTCACCACAGCTGATGTTGGTGGCATGTCACAGACGATGTTCAGCCGTGTCCTGCATGATGTTTTAGCAGCCATGTTGAAGCACCTGGATCAATTCATCCATTTTCCGACTCCTAAGGAGTTGACAGGTGTCAAGGGTGATTTCCATGCCCTGGGAGGGATGCCCCATGTCATTGGGTCCATTGATGGGACACATGTGGCTTTGGTACCACCACAGGCACAGGAGGTCGCCTATCGCAACCATAAACATTACCACTCTATAAATGCCCTTGTGGTGTGTCTTGCTAAAATGCTGATTTCCCACGTTTTCCAGGGTCAGCACACAATGCCTACATCATGAGGTGTAGCAGGGTGCCACAAATGATGTTGCGGCTGCAGAATGAACGAGCATGTCTTGTTGGTGGGTATACTCTGTTTGTCCTGTGTTTTGCGGTATCTTTGTATCTTACGGCATCTCCTGACCCACTTCTTTACATGATGTTTCCATGTAGGGGACTCTGGCTATCCCAACATGCCATGGCTGATGACGCCTCTCCGCAACCCAAGATCAGCTGCAGATCACCGTTACAACAATGCACACGGGCAGACCAGGCGAGTGATTGAGAGGACGTTTGGCCTCCTGAAGAGCCGATTCCGGTGCCTTCACAAGACAGGCGGGTCCCTCCCATATGCACCGGCAAAGGGCTGCAAAATCTTCCTCGTGTGCTGCATGCTGCACAACATGGCAGTGGAGAAGGCAGTGCCACTCATCTTGGAGCAGCATGAGCAGGAACATCCTCCCGTGGAGGATGAAGGGCTTGGTCACGAGGCAAGTGAAGAGGAGGAGGAGGATATCCGGAGTCAGCTCATACGCAACTTCTTCTCATAATGGTGAGTCACTGGGTCTGAGTGTGCATGCTTGGAGCCTTGTGTGGCATGTGTTGCAATGTGTGTGCCCAGCTGACTGTATGCTAAGTGACTTAGATGTGTGTTCTGATGTGTCACTCGAGTGATGATGTCATTCCACACATTTAAGCTGAGACACTAAATTTTCAATTTGCATGGTGACAACATTATCCTGTAGAGTAAATGACCATGTATGCGGATAACAATATTTTAGCTGACTTCTTGTGTGTCTGTCATCCACAGGTTCTTGCACATGTTGTCTGGTCGTGTCATCGTTGGCCTCCTGCTATTCCTCATGAGTATTGCAACGTGTGCTGAATCAGCGTTCCATGCACGGACATGGGGAATAGTCATTTTGGGTGTGGATTGCAGCAAGGCATTTTGGGGGTGTTATGTGTTTGGAATGTGTGGGGACTGCTCCTGTGCATATTGTGTTACCATGCATACATGTCGACTCACCATGGGGCACATGACATGTAGCATGACTCCCATGAATTGATAGTCAACCTTCGTGACAGTCATCCGTAATGGTTTGTGGATTCTGATGAAGGCATCAATGTGTGTAAAATTTCCCTCAGAAACATACGGGATGCTACGGGTGGACATAGTGTGGGACATTCCCATAAGAGGCTCAATGGGGAATTGCAGCCTCTCCGTGTGCAGCAGGGGGTGTTTGGCTCATCCCCTTAACTTGTGTGCCAGGCCATTTGGATTTACAACATCTGTGTTGTGAAGGGGGTGTCCAGTGTAGGTCCCACATATTCAGCCAAATGACCTGTGAGTCTGTTCATATTGATGCATTGCCTTAGTGTGAGCCTGAGTAATAAAGGTGTTCCTCACCCTCCAAGGTGCCTCATCTCAGTCAATGCAGGTCTCTTGCTACTTTGCATGCGGCATCTCTGGCATAGTTGTCAAAGATTGTGCATATGAGTCTATGTGTAGTTTGGCAACATGCATGCAGTTCTTCATGGGTTAGAATCTCTATTGTGCATGAAGTCCATGGTTGTGTATGTATTTGGGCATGTTGGTCCCCACAACGGGCCGTCAACGCCTGCTGAGGGTGTGTCTCCTGTGCGCAGCTCAGCCTTCTGTTTCCTGATCCTGTGTCAGTCATCTTTGGTGATTGTGCATCCATTTTCTCTGGGTGTGCCATGGGTAACCGGACACTCCTTCCTTTACGTACACCTGTTGCAGTTGTCCTTTCTGACATCCTTGTCTTTGTGTGCTACTTTTGGCATAGTTTCCAGGACATGCCGCCTGCTGCTGCAGCCCCTGCAGCAAGGGCCCACAAAGTAGCGGGATTCGGCAACACACACACCTCAAAGATGCTCCTCCCGGCCTCCCTCCACCCATTCATTTGGCTGTCATCATCTTGTCTGTGCCACTGTTGCGGCCACGCGGTGCCAAAGACAGGACCATCAGCACATGCAACGTGCACATTGCATGACCCTCATGTCCTTGCATGACCCACATCACACTAAAGTCTTATGTTGCAGCCACCCTCCAAGCAATGTCCATCCGAAAATCAACCACCTGCTCTCAGGCATACCCTAAGCGCACACACAACACCTTTGCATGCTGAGTGTGTAACTCCAACTGCCTACACAGCGCTGCCCCGCCTTCCAGGCCCTGTCACACCAACCATGTCATGCCCCTCCTACTCCACACCGGCTCCGTCCACCAGCAAGGCCATGGGAGTGGGACTCAAGCCTTCAGCATGTAGTATTGTGGCGTCATCTGGCACATGGCCCAGGGATCATCTCTCAGCATGTCAATCTTCAATGTGTCCAGGACCCCCCTCTCCACCATCACATGCGCACACAACCTCATCATGTCGTATGCCATTGACAGCCAGGTGCTCCTCACCAAAGACGCAGCCATTGCCAGTTCCAACATTCAAGAAGGCATGAGGTCCGTGGATGAATGGCTGAACATCAGCCACCTGAGGCTGGACTTGTACAGGACTGAGGTCATCATCTGAGGATTGTCCCCTTACAGCTGGCTCAACTCCTTGTGTCCCACCCGCAGGAGCCCTACACAAGCACCCAGTGGCCACGCACACAAGATGGTGTGCATCATGGATTTGTCACTCACATTTGCCATGCAAATCACCAGCATCTGTACCTCATGCTGCAACACCCTCTGCATGATGCACATGATCCACAGATAGATCCACTCCAAGGAAAGACAGACCATCCCCCAGGTTCACGACACCAGATGTGTCAACTACAGCCCCCCCCCCCCCTCTACGGAGCAAGTACATCCAAACTCACTGGAAACTTGTCCACATCCAGGGTGCATCTGCACACCTCAGCTTCAACATCCCGCACCCCATCCACATCACCGTCCACCTGAGATAGCTGCAATGGATCACTGTCTGCTGCAGGATGACCTTCAGACTCCTCAACCTCACTCAGGAGGCAGTCCACAACCACAGACCCCAAACAAACCTTGGACGTCTGTCATCCGAGACCCCGTTGGGCCAACTCGATGCATCCAACCTTGTTCTGGCCACTATTCTTCACATCCACCGTACTCCAGCATGCAGGACATAGTTCTCACACCCGGCCAAACATACCTGGTACTCCCTCCCCAGGAACATCCACATGAGCCATGACCTCTACGCCTTAATGATACTCTTCAAAATCGGTCTGTCCGCACAGTCTTGCAAGCCCCCCCTCAGCAGCTTGAGGCCATCACGGGTGAGTATTGTGCGCCATATCTGTATTGGATGATACATTGTGACCCATGTGTGTCCTGTACCAGACTCAGATCCCAGGGTATGGATGGCTGGAGTTAGTTCAACACTCAGGCATAGTTTGACATTTCCCCACACATAGGTTGTGTACTCATGCAAAATGACTGCAACATCTAATTAAAGAAATGTACTTTTATTCTCGGAGGGGGGCGTGTTTAGTGTTGAAAAATAGTTGCTATACAGTGTGCATAGAATCCAAAGTTCACAGGGGGAAATGGGATCCTTGTCATTTGAAGTCATCAGAGTCCAGCCCACAGTGTTTGGCATCATTAGTCAGACTGTGACCAGCAAGTCCATGCGGCAGAGAATGTCATTGAATGAGGTTCTGCTGTTGCGCATGAGGGCCAGGTGCCAGGCCAGGTGACCTGGGAGATGTGGATGGTCCGCTGCCTCTCACGGTCTTTTCCTTCCTCGGGGGACCCTCAGATGCAGGCCTTGACGATGCTTGGGACGCTCCGTCGGATGAATCCTCCTCCTCCTCCCTCCCTGTGGCTGGTGGTGGTCTTCGCCTGGTGACACAGGGAGGGTTGCCCATGTTGTCGGCGATCTGACGGAGTGAACGGCTCATGTCCGTTTGCACCGCCAGGAGCTCAGCCAGTCTTGCCTCCATCCGTCCTTGGTGTTGTTGTTGACTGACATGTTACTCGGCCTGCTGGTTCCTAATCTCTGTGAGGGTCTCCACTACCTGGCTGATGGCCCTGGTGTCACGCCAGTATGTGTCCAGGATGTGACGTATGTGTGACATACCGGTCCCTTCAGCTGGCTGGTCAGGTTCTCACCTCTGCCTGCCTCCACTCCCACCACCCCTGCCCACACGAGCCTGGCCTGCCGTTGTGGGCACATCAGGTCTACGGGACCCCTGAGGGATGGCATTTGCGGGGTTGTCTGCCTCCTCCTGGGTGCCCGGAGAACCTTGTCCCTCCAGGTCAGACTGGCTCAGTTGTTCAGTGCGGGCAGGGCTCCTGGGTGTCTCCTGGGATGTGGCAGGAATGGGGGTGGTGGTTGGCACAGATGTACCTGAAGCAGGTGCTGCAGGGGCTTGGGCACCAGAGGGTCCAGGTGGGTTGGGGTCATCCACGGAGTGTTGAGAGTCGTCGCTGCCAGTGGGATCAGCTTCCGGCCGAGCCTGGGACTGTGATTTTTCCCCCCCATTGTTGGGGGGAGATCCATAACGTTGCCCTGTGTGTGAGAGAGATACAATGTTAATGCTGTTTCATGCAACATCCATGTTTCATACATATTCAAGTTGGCACAGTTCCTCCAGGTAGTTGGATGTGCCTAGCATTCCTCTCAATGTTCACTTGTGGATGGGTATGTTGCGGGGGACATATTGATATGTTCTCATGAGTGTTTGGCATGTAGATTTTTTACTGTGGTGCTTCTTTGGCTATGGATTGATCTTGTTGTGTCACATGTCCATTGTGAGAGTGGGTAGATCCATTGCCTGCCCCGGGGGTGTATGCTTGGGTAAGGGGTGTGTGTGACAGGGCCTGCTGTTGGGTGTAGTGTGATTTGGCATTGGGTCTCCCAGGTGATGTGTCTGTCCCCTCATGGAGCATGCTGGCATGACAGTGAGTGTGAGTTCCTGTCCTAGATATCTGAGCTTGTGGTGTTGGTGTTTGAGTTTCCAGTGGTCACAGGAGGGCCTTGTGCTGCCTACAGCAGGGACAAGTGTCAGCTACCTTGTCAGTACTTAGCCAGTCCCTGTGCATTGAGCATGGTGCATGGGTATGTACCTGGGCCATATGGGCTGAGGGCAATGATGTCTGCTTCTGAGTTGAACAATGTGTTTTTTGAGCCCCACCCTCCCAGCATCACGGACATCCAGTCTTGTGTTTGTGGTTCGTGTAGCCTGGGACATGGCATGGCCTTGCTTTGTGAATGGAGCATGGACATGTTAGTGGCATGAGCGTTGTTTTTGTGTGTGGTTGTGTCAGGTGAGGGCTTGGGGGTAGTTGCGTGTGTTTGGTGTAGTTGGGGTGTGGATGGCATTACCCCCATGTTATGTAAGTTGTTTGTGTACTCACCAGGCTCTGCCACTCCTTGGACTCCATGTACTCCCACCGGCGGCAGCAGGGCCATCACCTTCTCCTCCCAGGAATGGTAATTTACCAGTCTGCGGGGCAGCCCACCTCCAGTGATATTGCTCTTGGCGTAGTCCTCGTTCATTTTGCACTTGACTGCCCTCCGCAGATCGTACCACCTGGCATAGCATTCATTCCTGGTCCTTCTGATGGGCGCAACAGCATTCACCCTATCGACAATCCTCTGCCACATGCGTGATTTTTCTGCTATGCTGGTCTGTCTGACCAATGTTCCAAAGAGCTGTGGCTCGACTCTGATGACTTTGTTGACAAGGATGTCCAGCTCCTCCCTTGTGAACTTTGGATTCTTGTCTGTGGGCATGGTGTGGGGCGTGGGTGTGGGTGGTTGTGGATATGTGGGTGTGAATGTGATGGTGTGGGTCTGAATGTGAAGAGGGTTCTGTGTGAAGGAGGTTGTGTGAAGGTGTGTACGTTAAGGTGTATGGGTGCAGTTGTTTGTGTGTGGGTCTGTTGCAAAGGCTCATGGTTTGTGTGTGTGGGCCCTTTTTATTGGTCCATTTGTGGGTGTGGCTGGGTTTGAAATTTTGGTGGGTGTGTTATAAGAGGTGGTTGTGAGTTTGGGCCTCTGTTTGCCTGTTTGGATGTGCCAGGTCAGTCATTTAGATGTTTTTCCTACTGTAGACGTGTTTTGTGGAGTCAAATTGACCCTCCTTGTGCTGTTTTACAGTGTCCTGGTTCTGTACGAGTCGTTTTAGCGTATGTAAGGTGCGTACATACGCGATGTTGTTGTACAGTGCTCACATATGCAATGTTGTTGTACGGTTCGTACATACGCGATGCTGGGGTACGGTGGTGGGGTATGGTGCATCCAAGTATGGGGCTGGTGTACGGCACTGGGGTACGGTGCATACAAGTACGGTGCTGGGGTACGGTGCATCCAAGTATGGGGCTGGGGTATGGTGGTGGGGTACGGTGCGTACATTATGGGGCTGGGTTTCGGTGGTGGGGTACGGTGCGTACATATATGGGGCAGGGGTACAGTGCTGGGGTATGGTGCGTCCAAGTAAGGGGCTGGGGTACGGCGCTGGGGTACGGTGCGTACAAGTACGGTGCTGGGGTACGGTGTGTCCAAGTACGGGCCTGGGTAACGGTGGTGGGGTACGGTGCGTACGAGTACGGGGCTGGGGTACGGTGGTGGGGTACAGTGCGTACATGTACGGGGCTGGGGTATGGTGTTGGGGTACGGTGCGTACATGTACGAGGCTGGGGTACGATTTGTCCAAGTACGGGGCTGGGGTACGGTGTTGGGGTACGGTGCTGGGGCATGGTGCGTCCAAGTACGGGCCTGGGGTACGGTGCGTCCAAGTACGGGGCTGGGGTACGGCGCTGGGGTACGGTGCATATATGTACGGGGCTGGGTATGGTGCTGGGGTACGGTGTGTACATGTACAGGGCTGGGGTATGGCGCTGGGGTACGGTGCGTACATGTACGGGGCTGGGGTACGGCGCTGGGGTACGGGGCTGGGGTACGGCGCTGAGGTACGGTGCGTCCAAGTATGGGCCTGGGGTACGGCGCTGGGGTACGGTGCGTCCAAGTACGGGGCTGGGGTGGGGTGGTGGGGTACGGTGCGTACATGTACGGGGCTGGGGTACAGTGGTGGGGTATGGTGCGTACACGTACGGGGCTGGGCTACGGTGGTGGGGTATATCGCATACACGAATGGGGCTGGGGTAAAGTGCGGACATGGGGGGGTACGGTGCTGACATATGCGGGGGGAGGGGGGGGCTGTACCACTCGTATCCCCGGCACAAGTTTACCTGGATACGAGTGGTACGGCGTTCGCTCTGTACGGGGCCTTTTCCATGCCCTTGTGACTGTTTTCGGAAGGGCGGTACGGATCGTACTTGCGTGCTCGGACTTCAGTTTTACGATTTGTATGTAAAACTGTCCGGGTACGTCTCGTAGACTTTTCCCAAAGCGATTCGTATGTATTTTTCACGTACGAATCGTACTTCACCGGTTGTATGGGACTTGTACGATTCGTACGTAAAAAACGGATCGGAATCTGCACCTAAATAGGGTTAAAATTGCAGCACTCAAGACAAATTGGATCTGCATTCACTGTGCAAATTCAGTGCAAGCCATGAACCTGGAACATTACCTTCTAAAGCAAAGTCGAGCAGCAAATACTCGTACACACAATCCGTCTTTGTTTCCACCTCGGGTCTCTTCAGTGTAGCAAAGATTTTCCCAGGGCTGCTGTCCTCCGGGGGATGGGCGGGGAACCAATACGAGTTTGTTGCCAAAAAAATATGGCTCACCAGAAGAAATCTCCAAATGCAGGGAAGCCGTGATTTCTGTAAACGGACCCAAAATATAATAAAATATGCCGACTTCAAATTCCAGAGGCTGCTATCTGCATCACGGTAAACTTCCTAAAGCCATCTGTAAAAGTTAGCAGCAGTTTCCACAAGTCCAGACAATACCAAGGAGGTCTTGATCTTGCAGCAGCATGCAAAGCGGCATGCAGCACGGGGAGAGGGCTGCAGGGTTGTTCGTACTACGTCAATTTACAGCCAGCCCCCTGGCAGGCTCCGTTAGCTTTGGACACCAATGGGGCTTTGTCGACCCACCTCTGCCGCCTCCTCTGGCAGAACGCCGAGGAAGTGATAGCAAACTGGTAATAAACAGGCATATTCAACTCATCCGCAGCCAGTAGGTGATTGATCACTGATATTCCCAGTTATTGAAAAGCTCCTAGCTCAGACAGAAAAAGCACAGGGGTCAAGTGGCAACGGCAGCAAGGGATGAGGAAACTACGCGTTTTTGGAAAACCAGTGAACCTTTACAAGCCAGCTGGTAACTTTCATACTTTGAAAGATCCCGAGGAAAATGGTTTGCTCATGTAAAATGAACACTATTGTAATGAAAACAAGCACTGGAGTTGTGTGCGTGCGCGCAAAGAGGAAATAAAAACAAGCACGCGAGTGGTGCGCTGCACGCAGCGGCGGCAAAAGTGAAAGTCATCACGATCGCGCTGTAAGGGTGCCGCGAGCGATGCGCTTAATGAGCCATGACGGAAAGACAGACGGCGCCTGTGCGTGTAACCGCGCGCGTAACCGCAAGCTTTAGGTCACAAGCAAAAGCGTGTGGTTGGATTTTTAAAGCCCACCTACTAAATGTCTCACCAGATCAGCGTATGCGCTGGCTCAGGCGAGACCTAAAAAGGGTGCCTGACCACCTTTCTGTAAGAGTGAATCTATCAATACCAGAGGAAAAACTGAGGGTCCTCCATCTGCTCACACCAACTGTCAAAATCACTTAAAGTGCAGCATTTTACTGGCTCATGAACTTCTCGCCCTGGGTCAACACCAGCGAGTGGCAGCATACAATAGCCTTGGGCTGCTTCCGGAAACTACATCTCCCAATGTTGCCTAGGCCTTGTCAACAGCTGTCTTTGACGTCCAAGCGTGCTATGGCATGCCTTTCATTTCATATGGCATGCGGCTATGGTCAAATTAAAAATATCCCTTGACAGCCTAATGATCTTTCTACCAGAATGAAACTTTCTCTACCATATGACCTACTTACCAACTTGAACACCCTCTACCTGCTTACATTAAGTACTCAAATCAACTAACGAACATCACCTC
Organism: Triturus cristatus; assembly: GCF_964204655.1. Lineage (NCBI taxonomy): Eukaryota > Metazoa > Chordata > Amphibia > Caudata > Salamandridae > Triturus > Triturus cristatus. Next base: position 465,257,058 of record NC_140594.1, read on the forward strand.
ATCGGCTCATGGAATTTCTGTATCCAGGTAAACATTGACAGGTGTCAACATGCAGTAGCCTTAGAATGCTGGCAATTAGGTCTCCGATTGCCCCATCAGTCTTGTCAATTGCCACCTCAGATGCTCTGGAAAGCTCTTCCTTGCTTTTAAAATCATAATGTGTGGGAGGTAAGATCGAATTTAAAGTGCATCTGGCCTACCTATCCTTCTCCATTAGTGAATCGATCACTGTCAGACGATGTGATGAAGAACTGAGTGTACTCTACCTGCTGACCCTATTTGCGCAAATCATCAAAAGCGCAATACCTTACCAGCACCCGGGACTTCTATGGCTGGAACAAAACTTGCCTAAGGCAGCATTCGTTCACCTTTAGTGGCAGTAAACTTTCTCTTACAATGTACTTTCTCTTCAAATTACCATCAGGTACAAATGTGTTTTAAAATCACACCATATGAGAGAGGCAGGTTCGCCCTTCATACATGGGCTCATGGTGCTGTGCATGCTGTAAAGGGCAGCCACCAAGACAGTGAGCAGTTAGCTACTATGTGCTCTAATATATAGCAAATAGCTCAATACAAGTGTGGTCGTGACTGCTGCTCACCAGGTTAATACCAAACAAGCTTCCTTTTCGAAGCAAGGTGAAGTATTTAATGGACTTACACCAAAAAAAAACCACTCAATACCAGTCTGTATCAAAAAGCAGATTCAATTCTGGTAAACTTAGTTTGAGTAGGTATTCCCTGCTACGTCATGAAGGGGAAAAGAGAAAGGGAACAGAGACACATTTTATACCCCTTTTCCAAATACAATAACTGACAACCCCTTTAATTTGCCTAGCATGGGCAAAGGCTAGGTACATGTATTTGATGTTCACCTCAATCAGACATTCTAGCTGTCTATGATTGCCTCACAATTCGTAAATTAGACTTCTATAATGATTCTCAGAGATGTGTGTGCATGGTGGGACACAACATTAGATAACATGACAACTTCTAGTACAAAACAAGAAGATCTGTGAGTTCAACAGATGTGCACATGGCCCTACACACAATGGATGACATATGCTTAATGCTATTTAAAAACTTTAATTATTGATCATGTCTATAGACATCTGTAATCTGGAGTATGCTTTTTATTCACTTCACTCTTAATACCTCAAAGTCCTCATATAAAGAACCCTCATTAACTTTTGCAGTTTTTAAGAGAATTTGTACTTGGAGAGAAATGGCATTTACAACGCGGGTTGAGCCACGCCTGCCGTTTCAACGCAGGTGGAACAACGCTTGCCTGAACCATGCATATGCCTTAACCAGGCATTTGCCTTAACCACGCTGTCTAGATGCAGAGCGGATGGGCAGGGAGAGGAACAGGAAGGATCAGGAGAGAAAGGACCGGGACGACACTTGGTAAGTGGGGAGGGGGCTGTGTTTTTGGAGTGGTGGGTTTTAGGGCTAGGGCTAGTTTTAGGGTGAGGGATCGGGGTAGTTTTTAGAGCTGGGTGCTGGGTTTTTGGTCTCAGGGCAGTGGGGGAAAGGGCAGTTTTCATGGCTGGGGGTTCGTTTTAGGACTCAGGGTGAGGAGTCGGGGCAGTGTTTAGGGTTGGGATGGGGTGGGGTGGATTTCAGGGTCATGTATCAAGATTTAGGGATCAGGGCGGGGTGGCAGGGGTGTGATCTTTACCACGCATATCTCTTTACCAATCATGACTTTACAGCATAATTCATTGTAAAGGCCTGTGTGGTAAAGACGTGGTAAAGACATGGTTGTTAATTCAGACCATGCTGTTTAGGCATGCATGGTTAAGGGATGTATGTTGTATCATACAACCGTCCATGAATGAGTAATGTAGGTAATGTAACTTGGATTTGTAGAGCACATACCTGTCATCCATGAGGGTATCCAGATGCTAAGTATGAGCGGGAAATGCAAGAAGTTTCATTTGAAGAGGCAGGTTTTCATTTTCTTGTGGGGCTTCATAAGAAAAGTGGCTGCCCTGATGTGCTGAGGGAGGTTGTTCCAGGATAAGGCTGCCAAGTAAGACAATGCTCTGCCTCCTGCCTTGCTTCTATGGATACGTCAAGTGTGGGTGAACATGAGAGAAGCTAAGTGGAGATTATGATTGGTTGGTGGAAAGGTCTTCAGTGGTTGAGGTAGGTTGGACCCAGGTTGTGAAGTCTCCTGTAGGTGTGGGTGAGTATCATGAACTGGCAGTGTTTCTGAATGAGGAGCCAGTGAAGATGTAGGAGGTGCATGAGGCGAGGCAGGTTTAGTAAGGGTATGGCGGTGGCATTTTGGGTGGTTTGCAGCTTGTGCAGCAAGTGTGCAGGATTACCATAGCAAAGAGCATTGCCATAGTCAAGTCTGCTTGTGATAAGGGCCTCAGTAATGACAGTGAATGACAGTGAACCATTTAAATCCACTCCTCAACCTCCTAAATCCCATCATAAGTAACTGTCTCCGGCAGCCACACTGTTCTCCTGTTTTCTACCATTACAGAAACCTTTCTGGACACGTAATTTATAGTCAGGTTATTGAAATCATAAACTTGCTGAATTCAGCTTGCAATCACTGAAGGTAAAATGTATGAGGCCATGATCCAGATGGAGGATATCCCCAATTACCACCATAAAAAAGGAAAAGCAGGAAAGCTATAAAACGAATTTAAAAAACCTACACAGGACAGGAAAAGGGTTACTGGGAGGAGGAAATTTTGAAAGCAGCCAGCCTCTTTGCCACCAGTTTGTGGCCTTCTCTGGCATGGTTCAAGAGAATCAGCTAGAGCTGGCATTTTCAGCGGGTTTATCAACAGACTTTTTGCTTTTTGGCCTTCTGTTTCCTACCTGTTTTTGTTTTAGGACTCTGGGCACTTTACCACTGCTATACAGTGCTAAAGTTCATATGCTCTCTCTGTAAATTATTGTTATAGATTGGTGTTTCCATAATTGGCTGATCTGATTTACTAGTCAGTCCCTAGAACAGTGCACTGGGTGCGCCCAGGACCTGTAAACCAAATGCTGCTAGTGGGCCTCCAGCGCTGATTGTGCCACCCACATAAGCAGCCTGTAAATGGAATTCAGGCCTGCCATTACAGAGCCTGTGTGCAGTCTGGTACTGCCATGTCGACTTGGCAAGTGCACCCACTTACCAGGCCCTAACCTTCCCTTTTCTTACATTAGTCACCCCAAAGGTAGGCCCAAGGTACCCCTGTAGACAGGGTGCAGTGTATGTGAAGGGTAGGACATGCCCTGATGTGTGTGGCATGTCCTGATGGTGAAATACTTCCAATTTCGTTCTTCACTATTGTAAGGCTATCTGTTGCCATAGGATAGAATGGGGAGTTTGCTTATAACATTTTATAATCATAACTGCCCCTGTGAACCAGATGAGAAAATAACATTTAATATGCCTGAACTCAGAATGTTAAAATGTATCTTTTAGTGAGGGTGATTTTTAAATTCTGTGTTTGAAAATACCACTTTTAGAAAGAAGGTATTTTCTTGCTTAGCCATCCAGTGTCCCTCTGCTAGGATGTGTATTGACTGTCTGACTTTGGAATGAAGGGCTGGGGATGTGCAGTGGCTCCAGAGAGTCTAGATCAGTCAGCACTAGGCTGAATAGGACTGATCTTTATTTGGAGTGGTGGGAGGAGTAGCACTTGCTCCTGAATAGGGCTGTCTCTGCCTTGCACAATGATGGCTCTGCCCCCCTGTGGTGTGTCTGGAGCCAGGGCTCACACTGACAATGGAGGGTGTTGTTCACTTGCAAAGTGCCCCCCAGAACTGGTTTGGACTGGGCTCAGAGCCCTGGGCCAGAAGAGGACAAAGCGATTTACTGTATAAAAAGAGGGGCCCAGACCCCAGACTTTTAGATCACTGCTGAACTAAGGAACCTGCCAGGAAGAAGAACCGGGAAAGCTGGAGGAGGAGTACTGCCCCTGTGCTGTGAGCTTTTGGGGTTGGCCAGCAGTGGTTGCTTCTGTCTTGGGTAGGGAAGGGACTGGACTGTGCTTTCATCATCCTGCTGTTAGAGCTTTCTTCATGGGCTTAAAGTAGAGCTTACCTCCTGTTGGAAGTCTCAGGGATAGAAAAGACTTCAAAGACCACTTCTGGAATCAAGAGGAACCTTTGACAAGGAGAAGAGCTGGAGAAACTGAGGAGAAGTACTATCCCTTTGCAGTGTGTCTGGGGTTGGCCGGCAGTAGCTGCTTCTGCCAAGGAAAGGTGAAGGACTTTGCTGTGTGCTGTGTCCCCTGCTTGAAGAAGATCTCCAAGGGCATGAGAAGAGCTTGCCTCCTGTTTTGAAGTCTCCGGAACACAAAGACTTCACCCTCAGCTCCCCTGAACTTCCTTGCTGGGAGTTCTGACCTGCCAGGAGGCCCCTGTGACTGTCTTAGGCCTCTGGAGGTTGTTTCTGCTGTTGGGAGCTGGAAAAGCAACGCAGCTACAAGAAAATCGACGCATAGCTCTTGCTTTCTGACGCAGCACCGTGGTGCGAGAAGAATCTCCATGCATCGCTGCACTACTGCCGATACCGATGAAGTGCCTGCTGCCGCTACAAGAACCGACTTTTCGAGGGGTCGCAGCTGAAGATACTGACGCATCGTCGCTCAACACCACCGCATCGATCACAGACGCACTCCTGAATTCCAGGCATGGTACCTGTGCAACAAGTTTTCCCAACACATCACCTCTGGATCGGAGTCGCCTCAGAATCAACGCATCGCTTTCCCCCTACAGACCGGACCTGACGCACTGGTCCCCTATGTGCAGCAGAACTGTCGCATTGCATACCCAACGTCTCAGGAAACAACGCATCTCTTTGTTTCACGAGGCCTCACATCACTTCGGCTGTTTGGCCTTGTGAATTTTGTTGAAACTACAGGTACTTTGAGAGAAATCACACACCCATAGTTTTCTATGGACCCAGTTGCCTAAAACATTTTTAAAGTCATTTTATTAATACTTGTATGTTGGATTTTTGTCGTTTTTGTCTTGTTGAGTTTAGATAAAGATGCTTTATTTTTCTAAACTGGTGTGGTGTTATCACTGTATTACTGTGTGTTTTGAGTACAAATACTTTACACATTGCCTTTGAGCTAAGTCTTTCTGCTCGTGCCAAGCTACCCAGGGGGTGAGCAGGGGTTCTCTAAATTGTATATCCCCCTTACCCTGACTAGAAGCGAGGGTCCCTATTTGGACAAATGTTCCTAACTCTGCCAACTAGAGATCCCCATTTCTAACAGAATCTCATTAACCTAATAATGAGCAAAAGGTGTGTTCCTAAACCCTTTAAAGAAGGTATTGTGACCCACCGCAGCAAAGAAACAAATCCATCAGTTACTGAATCAGCTAACTATCATCCTATAATGTCTCTCCCTCGGACAGATCTGTGTATGTCCAGGTACATTCCTCCACGTACAGAAACAATATTCTCAGCGGGATGCAAACTAAGGTCATCCCTTCAAAGACCACGTTATTTTGTTCCTAGGTCGACTGCTTTTGGAAAAAAGCAAAGACCTCTCTTTTGGTCATGGTGCACCTATCAGCAGACTTCCACACAGCTGACCCTTCACGTTTCTTGAGCGCCTGAACACTATGATGAGGGCAGAACGGTTCACAAACATTTTTTGGGCAATTAGAGACAATAAATAATGAAGTTAGAGCATTGTGTTTCCACCCATACATGCCTGCCGTATGTACCACCACATGGTTCAGCCCTTTCCGCTGCCCGGTTCAAGACATTTCTACGACTTAGGCAGTGGTGTCAGGGTTTATTTGTATTGATACACTCATGTTTCACAAATGTAAGTTCGATTTCCATAGGATTCTCAGCCTTGTGCAGATCTAGTTATACACATATCTAATTTCCGAAGCTAGCTAGCTGAGCCAATCAAAATGAGCTGCTTCTGTCAGCATGAAAGGCTTTCTAGAGACTAGAGACTGCAGAGCTCTGCACAAAGTTTAACCTACAGGAAAGTGACAAATCCGAGAATCACCCTGTATACTTAAGTATCCCTAAAACCACAAATGCAGGCTTTTCAGTCAATCAGTCAGTCAGTCAAATACTCTTTATTCGATTCGTTAAAATCATAAAAGACATTAAAAGACAATACAGAATAGCAACATATGTCATAAGAAACACACAATTTCAATTTTACATGGATCAGAGCAAACCCTAGACAGTACATAAGTACATAACAAATTGATTATTAAAATCTACTTGGGACTTAAAACATTTCATTGAGGGGGGCTTGCTTTTTAATCCTCATGGCTGCCACTAAAAAGCTAGCCACACAAAACATGATACGAGTAGACCCCAGATGCTGGAGATAGGTCAGTGCCGGCCTAACCTGTATAAAACCTACCTCTTTCAATAGTGGTAACAAGTGTCTTTTCCTTATATCCCTAAAGGTCTTTTGTCTAAACCTGCTCCCATACAAATGTATAAACAGAAACCGATTCAATCTCTACTGCCTCTGAAGAACACAGCTTTACTCACCGGAACAGAAATGCATTTGCATCTAAACAGACATCAAGCTCACGCCTCAGCAGTGTGTGTCATTTTTGGCCTAAAACAAGAGAACATATCACAAAGTCCCGTTGCTTCCTGCCATCTCTCCCTGTGCAAAACCAGACTACATTTAAAGCGCTTTGCTTATTTTTTTAATGTTTAAATCAGTAATCACCCTTGAAATTGTCAATCAGAATTGCAAATTGCCAGGCTTCATATTGTAAGCTACTAATTACGTTTCAGATCATCATATCAGATTGCCAATTCCAAAATACAATTTGGTATCAGGCGCTAGCTGCTCGTTTTCCATACTGGCACCTACACTATGGAATGTGTTCCCTGCCAATAGTAATCACTCAACCATTCTTTTGACCTTCTGGAAAAGCATGAAGTATCATCTGTTTCTAGCCAGTATTTAGACAAGCGCCAAGAGACCCAGGTCGTTTGGAGGGCGCTTTATGATTGCAGGCAACAGGTCAATCAGCCTCCGTTTGCTCAGAAAACCATAGATCATAGGAAACGTCCGCCGCAGGGCACATGGATTAGTGGTAAAGATTCACTATATATGGAGTTGGGCTAAAGCCATGTCGGTTCCAGGCAAGAAATTAAAGAGATCAATTGGAGAATCGGGACAAAGCCTACCTCCATGCACGTCAGGGACATTTGCTTCAACCTGGCACACGTTTGGCATCCATCTTTATCATAAGTGCATCCACCACACCTACAGGCCAGAAAGACCCACACTGCACGCGCATGTCGTTTGTTGTTCTCTGCGTTAGGAATGGAAGATAGGCACAGCCACCAAAGTCAAGGTGCGGCCATTAGTCATTGGGAAGACAGCATGTGCTTCTCAGCTCAGGCTTTGAATGAGCTTTTGACCAGTGAGCATAATGAATCTTAAAGCATTTTATTTTTTTTTATTTGTGGCTCTCTTCATTTTTGCAGGTGATCATTTGATGACTTGCGTCACCTATTGTTACTGTCCCATCAAGACATGAAAGAGATAAAGAGCCCAATGTATAGCCCGGCAGATGGGATACTCCATAAACATGGCACATCCCGTCCACACAAGTGCCAGAGGTTATCCTGCCCTTGCAATTTGAAGCATAGTATTTCCTCTACGTTTTGACAGAGTGTCCCATTCGCCAAACTCTTTATAAGGTCCAAAGTGTTTTTAAAATTAACTTTATAATAATGGAAACACCCATTCCTTTGTAGGGAATACTAATGGCCACCAGGTTGTGGAAGGTGATCTACACTGAATCCTACATTCTAGATTTCGTGGGTTTGAGCACCAATATTGGGAATCGTGAGATGCCTGCTCCTTGTGGAAACTTTAAACAGTGCTCAGTTGTATCTTTGTAGGATATTTGAGCTACCGCAGAAGCCCTAAGGATGCTTTTTTTCTCTAGCTCACATGGAATGGTAAAGTCTTTTTAATGGCATACTTTGAAAATGTTAATTTTACCTGCAGGCTTCTGATTTAACAGGTTTGCGAATACCTAGCAGACCAATTTGAATGTCACAGCCCATTTGTTCAATTTAAACAAAAAGCCTTTAACAGGTTGTTTCTAAGATGAGCTAATCTGAGTTCCAATTGTCTGATGATGGTCTATGAAGTTCTAATTCCCCACAAGTATTACCTCACTCAGGTGTGAACTCTGAATGTGGAAAATGCAGCCTTAGCTGCGCACCTTCTAGAGTTTGCACGTGGATGTCTTTTGTCTGGATCATATTTATGAGTGCATTGGAAGGGCTAGGTTCTGGTGTTCTGTGCCACATAATCAAACGACTATCCTTTTGTCGGAGCACAAGCATTCTTCAGAGCAGCCAAACTGGGTCAAGCAAAGATGGACAGACTCTGTTGCTATAGCAATACTAGCTCATAAAATCCTAATGGAGCAGAGATTGAGGGCAAATGAAGTATTTCATGTCTTCCTGGTCCAAGGATGTATGCTTCTCTAAACCAGGTGGTACCTTCTCATCCCTTTAAAAAGATAGTGCAAAAACACAGAGGTCGAGGTAAGCTGTGGTGCTTGCCTCGCTAAAAAGAAAACATAAGATTGCAAGACATGCCTGCTACTGTGTTTAAGAACAATGGTCATAACGTAAAAGATGCGTAGTGACTGAAAGTCCTTCGAAGCAGAGCCTTAAACCCTGAGCAATATAAATGCACCAGCAGAAGTGTTATCGATTCCCCTTTTTCTAAATGTCTTTTGGTCTAATCATTTATGGGGGTACAAGAAATTAGCCACTCAGGGCCTTTTTTTAGAGTTTGGCAGATGAGATAGCTTTGCAAATGTGGTGGATGTCCCTTCCGACATATTACAAGAAAGTTAAACGAAAACACATTAAAGTCAAATGTAAGGCAATGGGCTTGGATGATTAGTACTATGTCCCTTTTCAGCCAATTTCAATGGAAACTTGGAGACTTCATAGCCATTTCCAGTTATTCATTTTGACTTAGATTAGATTATAAAACCTGAAATGTTTCAGTCGGGTAAAGTACAATGGTGAAGCTGGAAAGCATCTGAAAAGCAGTGAATGTGGGATCACACTGTGGCCTTGAGTTTTGATGAAAAAAACTCTGAATGGAACAGACTTGAAAACCACTCAGGCCACTTCGCATAAAATGCAACCTGTGCTTGAGTTTTATCTTTGGACTAAGAAATTATTGAGATGGAGTCCATAGGGCCTGTGGCATTCTACATTATATCAATCAATCAAAGGGTGATCGGAGGAATGCTTGCAAAATGTCTAACCACTGCAATCAGTCGGGGTAGCATTCCAACATGTCATTTTTCGCCTACTGTGCCACAATAGGCAAAGGCTGCCTTATGCAAATCAGTACTGAGCCTTCTCCTTATGGGAACAGCTGCATCCTGTACTTTCAGGCGAGGCGCAAGCAACCCTAGACCAGTTTTGACTTCATCAGTGAAATATAGCTTGGATCCTATATCCCATTGAGTAAAGGACCCATGTCTGCGCATACCCTTGGCCACTTAGGACGTAGCATCAATTACATTAAGGTAATGAGAGGAATGCTTGCACAAAGTATAACCATTTGCAATTCCTTTTTTTCAAGTCTCTATATAGGTACAAAACAAATGGCTGAACAGAATTACATAAAATTTGGCTAAAAGTTAGAGCTTTCCTCAGAAAACGTGCTTTTTGGGATTTAATGTAGATCCAGGGAGACATTTTTAAGAAATCTCTGTTAAGAAGGTGGTCGGGGTGCTATGAAGGGTAGACAAAATAGGTATGGCTGGATAAATCGTCCTGCAGGAGTCCCATGGTACTGAAAATGTAAAAAAATGGCACTGATTTTCCCATGGTACCCAGTAATCTGATTGGCTGCAAGTCTGAGAAGCCTGTTGCACCCACAATTGCAGACTCAGTGCCTCGGTCTCCATTTTTGTGAAAATGTTTGAAAAATAGCATACAAGTGGGTAGGATAGAGACACCCTCAATCAACCAATTAATCAATCAATCAGGGAATTGTGAAGTGCGCTATTCACCGGTAAGGGTCTCAAGGCTCTGGGGGAGAAGGGTGCAGCTCCAGTCAATCGAAGAGCCAGGTCTTAAGGGCCATCCTGAAGAAGTGCCGAGTGAGGGCATGTCTGATGTTGATTGGGAGCTCATTCCATGTTTTTGTAATGATGTAGGAGAAGGCACTTCCACCCATTCTGGCTTTGTGGATACGTGGGGTTTCAGCGAGGGCGAGGTTGGTGGAATGGAGGTTTCTCTTGGGAACTTGGAAGGAGATTCTTTCATTGAGATATTGGGGTCCGGTGTTGTGGAGGCATTTGGAGGCATGGCTGAGTATCTTGAAGGTAAACTCTCTTCTCGATGGGGAGCCCTTGACTCCCTGTCACTTCTTAGGAGGACCAGAGGGTCCCCCAGAGGGAATAAAACTTACAAATCTTTAAAAGAATTATGCTTTGGGTTCAGCAGTACTCCTGCAGGCCCCAACCTGGACCTCACATGAGGCACCACTGTGATGCCATGGGAGCTGCCAGACAAGCTTCCATCCCCATGGTGCAGCGGTACCCCCGGCTGTACACGGTCAACGGCAGTGCACAGTGGGATGTTGGCTGCCCACAGAGGAATAGGTGCAGGGCTTATCTATCTATCTATCTTATCTATCGGGAGCCGGCATTGCTTTTCAACATGGGGAGCTGCTGACATGCATTTCCCTGTCTGGAAAAGCAATATGGTTTGGATTTTGAAAGAGAGAGCAGATTTCCCTGCTCTCTCTTTCAAAATCCAAACCAAGTTTGCTATGGGAGGGTGGGAGACTCCCGCCCTCTCATAGCAAACAACAGTGTCCTGGGGGTGGCCCCAGGACACTGCAGGAGCCGGCCCTGGGGGGTGGCGGTCCCCAGGGCCCTTGAGGGCTCCAGGTGGGGGGCCACGCAGCCCCCCTCCCTCAATACATAAAGCCCCGGGGGATGGTGGTCCCCGGGGCGTGGGGGGGTCGTTGAGCCCCCCCCCCACAAATTATACTGGGAGGGGCTTTCAAGCCCCTCCCAATTTATTTATGTAATTGCATTTAAACATTGGAAACGCTATACAAGTTTGCAATTGAATGGAAATGTGTTCATCAAACACGGACACAATAATAGTTAGACTGCAACCAATCACGTAGTCTGATTAGCATGTGATCTTTGTATTTGTTTGATGAAACTGCCCTTCTGTGATCAAGGCTGAAGGAGAAGCTGAAACGGGTAAGGAGCTGGGGCAAGTGTTTATGATGGACTGCCAGCCTGTCTTTGAAGTTTGAATAAATTGTTGGGATATCTTCAATCTGGATTCGTTGTATTTCTTGTCAAAGAAATTAGTTTGGATTAATTGACAGGACTCGTCGTTCCTGTCGACAAAGCCGCCCTGTTGTGGTCTGGAGCTCCTAAACGGAGAAATTGTGTATTGATTGATTTAAGTGGAGCTTGACCCGCCTGACCCCTTCCACAAAAAAAACGGGGCTGTGCCCAGAAGAAATTGCAATAGGAGACAGGCAAGGGGTGCGAGCAGTGTATCACACTCTGCTTGCTGGTGTTGAAGAAATCCAAACAAAACACTCGAAACTGAAAATGCACGAGGCAAGTTCATCGCACTTTTATTTTTTATCACATTTTCTGACAAAATGAACTAAATTGCATTTAAACATTGGAAACGCTATACAAGTTTGCAATTGAATGGAGATGTGTTCATCAAACACGGACACAGTAATTGTTAGACTACAACGAATCACGTAGTCTGACGTATGCTAGATAAGCACGTGATCCTCGTATTTGTTTGATGAAACTGCCCGCCTGTGATCAAGGCTGATGGAGAAGCTGAAACCCGTAAGGAGCTGGGGCAAGTGTTTATGATGGACTGCAAGCCTGTCTTTTGAAGTTTGAATACATTGTTGGGATATCTTCACCCTGGAGTCGTCCTATTTCTTGTCAAAGAAATTAGTTTGGATATATACACATATATACATATATATATATATGTAAAGTTCGGTAGGAAAGTGTTTTTCAAGTTATTGTAAACTGCCAAACCAACGCAGGAAAACAGTAATGGGGTACCTGCTGATGCATGTTGAATGATGACTGCATGAGTAGCGCTGTTAATTAATACTAGCGCTTACATGTATCCACTACTTGGAGGACAGTACACGGCTGGATGTGGGGTTTGTAGAGAGGTGAAAAGCAATCATGCTGCCAATGTCCAACGAAATACTTTGCAGCCCTTTCCTTTTGTGGGTGTTAAAATAGATTAAAGACACTTGGCTGATGTTTCAAGAAGGAGGCCAGTCAATGTTATTGGGACCAATAATAACAATTATTGGTCCCAAAAAACTGTGGCGGCTTCATAACATCATTGCAATGTTGAAGAACTGTAGTCTTTTCTCACTGACTATAATACATCCTCTACTGGGAGGGAGATCTTTTTAGAGACCTGGAGTGAAAAACACTGCTTTGTCACTGGCATTTTTTAAAGACATATTATGCCAAAACGCGTCATGGCGTTTTAATTAATTTGGGGATTTCTACAAACCTGCTTTGTCCTCTGGTCTTTTCCTTAGTAAAGGAATCTGTTTTTTTATTTATACGTGCTGCTATTTGAACATTTGAGCCCCAGTCTTCAAGCAAGTTCAGCAGGAAAGTGGCACTTGTGGATTGGTTTTCAAGTTATTGGAAACTGTTGAACTGCCGCAGTCAAATAGGAATGGTGTAGCTGGTGACACATGTTGGATCATAACTGCATGAGTAGCGAGGGTAATTCATGATTCACTGGCATAATATTGAAACTAGAAATATCATCCTACACAAATATCAGGATCAAAATATCAAAGACAAAAATCTTGTGATCCTATACTTATAATGTAAATTACAACAATATTGGAAAAAAATATTATTGTCACTAATATTGTTGTAAAAAAAATCGTATATATATATATATATTACCTACTGGCAGCCGCCAGTAGGTAGTTATAGTTAGGACCTATTTTCCATAGGAAATCAGGAACATTCTATTTGGAATAACGTTGGCGTCGATTGATGAATTTTCGCGAAATTTTCCAAACTTTTGGCCAGCTCCGGTCCGCTCCTATCCTTAAAATTTCACGGTGATTCGTCAAGCAGGGGCCAAGAAAAAAGGGAGGTCCCAAAACGCGTTTTCCCCATATGCATTTTCTCATAGGACCTGTTGACGCAGCTACAGCCTGAAGTGCTGAACGGAATTACACTAAATTTGGCAAAAAGGTAGTCCTCAGTTCAGACTCGTGCCTTTTGCTAAAATGGTGTAAATCCGTTCAGTAGTTCCTGAGAAAATCAAAAGTAAAATCACATATTTATCTGGGCGGAGCCTAACCACACATCTCATCGTGAGATCTGATTGGCTGTCAGCACTTCATCCAAGAAGTGTTGGCAGCCATCTTGGGACCAATATACATGATAGCACCTCATTAAAAAGCATTGCAGTTAATAGAAGGTTTTAAGACTTTAGTTACATTATAAATCATTTGTTGATGGTACCATACTCATTTAAGAATTGTGGTGTGTTCTACGGTGATTTTACCATGTGAAAAAGCCTTCTGCTGTGAAATCATGAATCATGTTTGAGGGAAAACTATTTTCTCATGCTTTTCCCACAGAGGTTTGGAAGGTGATCTATAAGCTAAACTGAGAGCATATTTTCTGTAAATTCACATTATCTTTCTCAGTCATGTGAGAATGAAGTCTGACATTCTCAGTAAAACATGTACATCCAACAAGGGCAGAGACTGTCAGTTGATTCCTTTGTGTTCTACTGCAGCTTCCCAGAGTGTTCTAAAGAACAACTAGAGCACTAACAGTCCTACTTATGACAAACGTATGGCACACCTGAAGCCATCTTGGTTGGAATAAAGTGGTAACTCTTAAAACATTTAATTTAAAAAGGAACAAAATGAGGGGGTTCATTTTGCCATAGAAAGTATGATTAGTGCTGCAGAAAGAAAAATTAGGGTACATTTTGAGTGACTTCTCAAATCCTCTTCTATTTCATTAAAAAATTCTGACATGCAGACTGAAACATGCACTTTCAATACCAGCAGCAGACTTCCCTGGTGAGCAGTAGATTTACTACAGTGATCTAATAAGCAACTAGAGTGCTAACATTCTGAATTTATGGCAAATTTGTGACACATCTGAATGCCTTCTTGATGGAATCAAAGTAAAAAACTGAAAGTATTTCCTACTGAGGAGACTGTAGTAAATGAGGAAATTAGGAAACATCATAACAAATAAGTCGCCCAAAATGGCCCCCAGAGACAAAAGAGCCCAAATGTAGCCCAAATATCACCCAGATGTAGCCCAAGTATGGCCCAATGACAGAATGTCCCAGAGTGTTCTAACGAACAACTAGAGCGCTAACAGTCTTACTTATGACAAAAGTATGACACACCTGAAGCCACCTTGAATGGAATAAAGTGGTAACACTTAAAACATTTAACTTACAAAGGAACAAAATGAGGGGGTTCATTTTACCATAGAAATTATGATTAGTTCTGCAGAAAGAAAAATTAGGGCACATTTTAACTTCTCAAATCCTCTTCTATTTCATAAAAAAATTCTGACATGCAGACTGAAACATGCACTTTGAATACCAGCAGCAGACTTCCGTGGTGAGCAGTAGCTTTACTACAGTGATCTAATGAGCAACTAGAGTGCTAACATTCAGAATTTATGGCAAATGTGTGACATATCTGAATACCTTCTTGATGGAATCAAAGTAAAAAACTGAAAGCATTTCCTACTGAGGAGACTGCAGTAAATGAGGAAATTAGGAAACAAATAAATCTCCCAAGATGGCCACCAGACACAAAAGAGCCCAAATGCAGCACAAATATCACCCAGATGTAGCCCACATGTAGGCCAATGACAGAAGTGTGCAAAACACTTATTTTTGTGTATTTGCAGTTTTATATAGTGCAGACTTGTCAGGTATTGGAGTGCTTTACATGAGCATTGGTTACATCACACAAGATCAAATTCATTTTGGTTGTAGACATGGGGAGATTAAGTGATTTGACTAGAATCACAGAATGTTGAGCTGAAGCAGAAACTCCAACCTGGTTCCCCAGTAGCAAAGTCAGCAGCACTGGAACTAAAACCACATCCTCTCCCCTAGGTGCAACATTTAATCAAGTGGTCATCTGGATAAAAAAACATAAAGATTACAAATAATTTAAAAGTTCTTTGTCGCTATTTGAAAACTCAGAAAATATATCCTCATTTTAGTTTTTTAGAGCACTAACCATAATTTTGATGCAAATAAGACCCTCTCATATATGTAATTTCTAAAGGAAATACACTAGGTATTACAGTTTGGATTACATCAAGATGACGTCAGGCGTTCCACACTTTTATAATAAATATAGAATGTTAGCAATCTAGTTGTTCATTGGGATACTGTTGAGAGGCAGAGGCCAGGGGCACGGACTCTGAAAATTGAAGGCAGGTAGGAGAGTGCAGAGGCAACAATTTGACCACACTGGGCAGGCAGGAAGGGCAGTGGCAGCACAACAGACTATGGAGGGCAGTGGAAAGGGGGTCAGGGGCAACAAACCAACAATACAGGACTGGCAAGAGAGTCTGTGGCAATATAATAGACCATTGTGGGCAGAAGGAAGAGGCAGTGGTAGTGCAACCATACATGCCAACAGACCCGTTTCAGCCAGGAAACGTCCAATGTTTTTAAGCTCAAATGGGCTTTATTTGATCTGTCTCCTGTCTACAATCTCCTCTTTTTCAATGTAACTCAAAGGGGAAAATCAATACCCCAGTTTTTTTTCAAAATCTCCCTCTTACCAAGTTCAAAATGTTCGCAAGTATGGTACATTGGATCATGGTAGGCAGGAGGAATTGGGGTAGGGACATGGACTCGGATAACAGAGGACAGAAGGGACATGGAGAGGTGCACCAAACTGACCCTACAGGGCAGGCATCAGGGTTTGCAGCAGCACAATACACCACACAGCGCATGCGGGACAGGAGTGCAGCACAACAATCCATAGAAAGCAATAGGGAGGGGACAGGACCATGCACATGGACAACAGAGAGAAGAGGGCAAAGAGGCAATGGTAGCTAGCTGACCATAATGGACAGACAGGAGAGAAAGCTGCAGCATAACAGACCATAAAGGGCAGGAGGGATGGATCAGGGGCATTGCAATGGAACAGACAAGCCAGGAGGAAGGGAATAAGGGTCTGCACATGGAAACAGAGGGCTGGGGGCAAGGGGGCAGGGCAGGAGCAGCAAGATGACCATGGAGGCCAGGCAGTATGGACACTAGAAACAAGACACACCATGGAGAGCAACAATGAGACTATGGTGGCATACACACAGACCATGGAGGGAAGGTGGGAGGGGGTCAGGGGCAGCTAGCTGACCACACAGGGAAGGTGGGAGGGGCCTTGGCAGCACAGAAGACCATGCATGGCAAGCGGGAGGGTTAGTGGCAGCACAATGGCTATGATGGGCAAGAAGGAGGGTGCAGGGGCATGCACAAAGGACCATGGAGGATAGAAGAGAGGGTCAGGACCTGGGCACAGACAAGAGAGTTCAGGGGAAGGGGCCTCACAACAGACAGCGCGGGGCAGGCAGAAGGAGCAGTTGCAGCACAACAGACCAGGGAGGGCAGAAGGGTGTGGCAGTAAAATGGACCATGGAGGACAGGAGGAAGGGGATAGGGGCATGGCATGTGGACAGGCAGGGTGGAGGTGGCAGGGACAGGTTACAGTCATCTGACAATGCTAGGCAGGTGGGAGGGGAGTGGCAGCTCAACAGAACACACAGAGTAGATAGGAGTGGCAGGTCCATGGAACATGGTGGGCAAAAAGGATGGAGCAGGGGCATGCACAAATACATCGGAGGGCAGGGGGAAGGAGAATAGGGGCAGCAAGCTAAGCACAGAGGCTAAGCAGGAGGTCAATGATGGGCCATAAAAGTGGGCAATGGAGGGCAGGAGGAGTGGACTGGTACATCATGCTAAATGGAGGGCAGTGGCAGCACATCAGACCATGCATGGCAGGAGGGAGGAGGCTAGTCCCTGGATTCAGACAACAGAGGATAGGGAGGAGGTGGATGGGCAGCAAGCTAACTGTTCAGAGAAGGTGGGTATTAGGAACTTTATTGTTTTTAAAATATGTGTCTGAGCGAACTACTTAAAATATGAACAAGTATGCAGCATAATCTCACTTTTATTCAGGAAGAAGAGGACGTTTGTGACTGTGACTCCGGGCTCACTTGGCAGAAACACCCCCTGACCCTCCACCCCATCGCAAAATGTAATGCCCGTGAAAAGGGTAGGTAGACGCAGTGTTATATAGAACATAGTCCTGAGAGCACGATTGAAAATGAAAACTAGATATAGTATATGGTATAAACTATGCATCAAAAAGTGTGATATAAGATGAACCGGGGTGTGAAATATAATATGCAATACATTGTGCGCAATGACAGATTCATTGGAGAGCGCGAGATAGCACAGGCACTAGCGCGTGCTATGCGATATGCGACTTGGAGTGTAATATGCACAGGGCAGTGTTGTGTAACCTAACTAGTCTCTAAAGTTGTAATATAAAATATGTGCAGGGGAGTGTAACGTTGCATATGCACTGTGACAAAGATATGGATCCCAGATTGTAATATGTATTGCATAGCGCTGTGCGTTATAACATAGGCATCGAGGAAGGCACGTTAGATGGGGCAATATAACCTGTGCGAAGGCAAGTGTGGCATGACATATTCACGGGGTGGTGTTACAGTGCACATGGGCTAGAGAGTGTCATAGCATACGCACTAGCTGGTGAAATACAACACAGAGGTGTGAGGTACTCGGCGGGCACTGGTGGGTGTAACACAGCATTGGGCTCAGCCAGGAGCACGCTGTGACTTTCAAGTGAGGTTCGTCTCCTTTCCAGAGAGTAAAATAAAAAGCATGCACATCCGGCGGTGGATGTGTGTTTTATTAACCGTGAGGGGGGTTTCATGCATAGTTTGGTCGAATTTTTGTCGAATCCCCTTTAAATGGCTAGGTGTGCGTGTATATGAAATGTGCCCGTCAATAGCTACCCATGTTTGTATAAATAAACAACAAGGGTGTCTACTTGGAGAGTACCCACCGGCGGGGGCGCCGGGATTAGGCACGGTAGGGCGTCAGACACGTCAGAGCTTCACTAGCGGTGTAAATACATTCCATGTGGATTCATTCTATGCATAGTCGCCTTTTAATGAATATCACGCAAATCGTCATGGTGATAGGTACATACGGTTTGTCCAGCATGTCCTAGGTGTTTCTATAAATATATATATTTTTTTAAATAATAAAAAACAAAGGCCGGCCCCGGGGGATGGGGTCCCCGGGGCCATAAGTTGCCTGAGGAGGGGGGCAACGCAGCCGCCTCCTAAAGATTTTTTTTTAAAAAAGGTTGGGGTCCCCGGGGACGATTAAGGCCTTGGGAGGGCCAAATTTATTTTTTTCAACAAACAAAATGAGGGTGCAGGCCCTGGGGGATGGGGTCCCCAGGGCCAGTAAATTAGAAAAAGAAGGGGGGCCACACAGCCCTCCTTCTTAAAAAAATAAAATAAATAAAAGACCGGCATCGCACTGGAGGCCACGCCCCCTCCTTGCAGCACTCTGCAAACGCGCCCCCTGGCAAGTTGTACGTTGGGGAATTAATTCCCCTTCAATACTGAGGGTCCCTGAGGGCCAACTAGCCCAACAGGTATCTCCAGTATGCGCCAGGGAGCTGCGTTGCAGACAGGTGTTCTGAGGTCACGCCCCTTTTTACACCTCTATGCAAAGCAGCTCTGTGGCGCTTACTGGAGGTACCTAGTGGGCTAGTTTGACCCTAGGGACCCTTAGGATTCAAGGGGACTTAATCTCTCAACTTAGAACGGCCACAGGGCACGTTTACACAGTGGTGAAGGGAGGAGACGGAGCCTGAGGTGACGTGTGCAAACACGCACTGTGGCGCGTTTTAAGTTGGGTATATAATTCCCTTTCAATCCTGAGGGACCCTGGGGGCCAACTAGCCCACCAGGTGCTTCCAGTAAGCGCCACTGCTCTGCGTTGCAGAGAGGTGGTGCAGGCCGTGCCCCCTTTTACACCTCTCTGCAATGGCGCTTACTGGACGTACCTAGTGGGCTATTTTGCCCCTAGGGATCCTCAGGATTCAAGGGGACTTAATCTCCCAATTTAAAAAATGGCCACAGGGAGTGTTTACACAGTGGGGAAGGGAGGGGACGCGCCTGAGGTGAACAAACACGCCCTATGGCGCGTTTTAAGTGGTAGTTTTAATCCCCTCAGGATTGAAGGGGAATTATTTTCCCAACTTGTAATGTTATACACACACCACCACACTTACTTCTACAGAAACCTACACATACTTAGTCTTTTAAACAATCACTTATAGAAACACATACTTATTCATACAGGAACTCTTTCAATATCTCACTCTCACATATACTCACTTATATACACCAATAGTCACATATACTAGTTTAAAACATATGTAGTTACTCATAAAGACACTATTGAGACAGTAATTTACTCACTAACACACCCATGCACACACTCATCCACCCATACAGTCCTGCACACATGCTGTCTTCAACACATACAAACAGTGAGTCACTCATTCATGCACCTATGCACTATGTAATACCCCCAACCGAACCATACAGACACTCAGACACTCATACTGATACTCAAAAAACCAACTAATAACCTATACAGACACTCATGTAGCTACTCACCAACCCATGCAGTCACTTATACACAAAGTGAGAGACTGATACAGATATTTACATATTTAAACATTACTCACTAAGCCATGTATTCACTAAGATACACTTAATCAGTCAGTTATACAATCAATTTTTCAAAAACAAATCATCCATTTAGACACTTATATACCCATTTATTCTTCCATCGACCTTGAGATATACATATATAAAACATATGTAATTTTCAGAAAAACACACATTCACTGGATGATGTCATCAGTGATGTCATTTGAGATGTCATCAGTGATGTCATGATTGATGTCACTGACCATGTCATGAGTGATGTAATATGTGACGTCATCAGCAGTGCATTGCGGGCGCGCGAGTTATAGTTAGCTGAACTAACTATAACGGGGGAATTTCAATGGTTTTGTACGAGTGAAAAGTCCAGCTAACTATAACGCCCCTGAAACCTATGGTTTTTTCAGTGAATATTATCTACTGGCGGTCGCCAGTAGATAGTTATAGTTAGGACCGTGTTTCCATAGGAAATCCGCAACATTCTATTTGGAATAACTTTGGCACCGGTTGACGAATCCTCGTGAAATTTTCAAAATAGTTGGGGCGCTCCGCTCCGCTCCTACCCTGAAAGTCTCGGGGGATTCGTCAAGCGGGGGCTGAGAAAAAAGGGGGGTCCCAAAACGTGTTTACCCCATGCAATTTTCCATAGGGACCTTTAGTCCACGGTACAGCCTGAACGGCTGAACAGAATTACTTGAAATTTGGCAGAGAGGTAGTCCTCAGCTCTGGGATGTGCCTTTTTCATAAATGGAGTCAATCTGTTCAGTAGTTCCTGAGAAAATTGCAGTTAAAAGCACATACATATCTATAGCCTCGCATCGTGCGCGCACCGTGCGAGCACCGTGCGCGCACCGTGCGCGCACCCTAACGTGCACGAGCGTAATTCTGATTGGTGGTAACATGTTAGTCAACGTTCGAATCAGTCGAAATCAGGAAGTGTCTGCCGCCATTTTGTTTGTTTTCAGTGCGAGAGTGAAAAAGGAAGGTGGCGAATGTGAAAAGGGGGCAGGGTAGAGAGTTCCTGACCCCCTAGCCTTTGTCAGGGGGTCCCTGAAGGACCCCGAAGGCAGAAAAAAACATGTTAATTTTTTTAAAAAAATATCGCGGGGGTGCACGCACCGTGGGTGCATGGTGAAAAACCTAAAAAAAAAAAAAAAAAAGAAATTTTTTTAATACGTAGTTTATTGTAAAATAAATATATTAAAAAATAATAATACATACATAACTTAGCATTTAAAAAAACGTACAAATTCACTGAAAAAACCATAGGTTTCACACACGTTATAGTTAGGAATTAGCATTTAAAAACCTTGCAAATTCACTTAAAAAACCATAGGTTTCACACATGTTATAGTTAGGTGGATATTTCACTAGTAAAAAACCAATGAAATTCCCCCGTTATAGTTAGTTCAGATAACTGTAACTCGCGCGGCCGCCACTCTATCACAAGGATGATGTCATGAGTGATGTCATGAGTGATGCCACTGACCATGTCATGAGTGATGTAATATTTGACGTCATCAGCATTGGATTGCGGGCGCACAAGTTATAGTTATCTGAACTAACTATAACGGGGGAATATATATATGTGTATATATATATATATATATATATATATATATATATATATATATATATATATATTATCTACTGGCGGTCTTCAGTAGATAGTTATAGTTAGGACCGTGTTTCCATAGGAAATCTCAAAATTCTATTTTGAATAACTGTGGTGCCAGTTGACGAATCCTCGCGAAATTTTCAAAACTAATGGGGCTCTCGGCTCAGCTCCTACCCTGAAAGTCTCGGGGGGATTCGTCAAGCGGGGGCCGAGAAAAAAGGGGGGTCCCAAAACGCATTTTCCCATAGGACCTTTAGTCGAAGGTACAGCCCGAATGGCTGAACAGAATTACTTGAAATTTGGCAAAGAGGTAGTCCTCAGGTCAGGGATGTGCCTTTTGCATATATGGAGTCAATCTGTTCAGTAGTTCCTGAGAAAATTGCAGTTAAAGTACACAAATATCTATAGCCGCGCACCCTGCGCGCACCCTAACGTGCACAAGCGTAATTCTGATTGGTGGTTACATGTCAGTCAACGTTCGAATCGGTCGAAATCAGGAAGTGACGCCCGCCATTTTGTTTGTTTCGAGCGCGAGAGTGAAAAAGGAAGGTGGCGAACTTGAAAAGGGGGAAGGGTAGAGAAATCCTGACCCCCTAGCCTTTGTCAGGGGGTCCCTGAAGGACCACGAAGGCAGATAAAAACATTGTAATTTTTTTTTAAAAAATCGCGGGGTGCGCGCACGGTGAAAAACCATAAAAAAATGAAAAAATGTTTAATACGTGGGGGCGCTAGGTGGCGCCAAACCAAGATGGCCGCGCATTAGCAAGGCTCTCGCCCGACCGGGCACTCTTCCGATCCTGCAGCTATCCTGACCGCACTATCCTACACACAGATGCTCTGACTGGACGCCGGAATGCCTGCTGATTACGGCGGTGCCCGTTGAGTGCGGAAGCCCTCCCGAATGGCGGAGATATCGTCGGCGGCTCTTCCCGAGCGGAGCTACTTGCAGTCTCGACGCTGGCGGGGAGGCGGAGTCGCCGGCCAGGAAACTCCGAGGCTTCTGGGGCCTTGCGCTGCTGCGGGGGCGCCCCCCTGGGGGAGAGAGCTGCACCGGAGGAATCGGATGGGAGCGCTGGAGCCTGCTGTGCCCCGGTCGTGAGGTGACCCCCTGGTGCTTGAGCGGAGGAGCCGGCGTGACTGGCGGCGGAGTGAGCGGCCTCTTTCCGGCGACTCTGGTAGGACGGGGCCGGGGCCCGGCGACGATCCCACCGGTCCGGTGGCTTCCCTGGGTGGGTGGCCTGGTGGGGTGCGGCCCCCAGACGGCTGACGACCTGCCTTTCTCTGTCCCCGGTGGAGCGAGTGGCTGCGGACTGCGGGCCACGTGGAAGACGGTGAGAGCTCCCCGCGCGGTGCGGCCTGTCAGGGCTCGGCGGAGGAAGCCCAGTCTACACATACCTACCCACCACGAGTGTCCCAGTGATTCCGTGGCAATACCGCGGGCGAGCGGTGCATCAGGGACACGACCCCATCCTTGGCGGGCGGATCGGCTGGGCCCCCCCCCCCCCGCTGGTCCTCTCTCTGTCGGTGGGGTGCGGTGGGGATCGGCGCTGGACGTGGGGGAGTGCAGGAGCTGTGGAGCGACTGGGGCGGAGCGGGAGCCGGCCGGAGGAAGTGAAGAGCCCATATGCTGAGAGCCTTGACCGGGGCTCGCGACTGCGGCGCTCGCCCTGGGGTTGACCCGCTGTGTGCTGCCTGAGTCTCCCTGCTTGCGGACCCTCGGTTGGGGGGGGCTGCGCTGAATCGCCATTTGCCAGTTGAAGACTGTGCCTGCGGACTGCGGACTGCTCGGCTGCTGCGTCGGCCGGGGGTGCTCCTCTGGTCGACCGGTCAGCCGGAGGGGGCCGGACGCTGGAAGGGACGGTCCTGAACATGGGTCGCAAGGATGCTAAACAGTCCACGCTGCCGTTCGAGGCCGCGAAGAAATCCGCGACAGTGCCAGTGGCGGGGAGCGAGACGCCCGCTGCGTGGGCACCCGACGAAGACTGGAAGGCTCTACTAATGGGTATGCGGCACAGTCTGACATCCATAGACGCCAAGGTGGACAGCATTAATACCAGGCTGGACAGTGTGGTCACCAGGCTGGAGCACCATGACACTCGCATTACAGAAACGGAGGAGCGGATCTCTACCCTGGAGGACGGGGCCTCTTCTGCGGCCAGGCAGGTGACCCAGATGGATCGGCTCCTTAAGATCATTGCGGACAAAAACGAGGATTTGGAAGCGAGGTCCCGTCGCAACAACGTCCGCGTACTGGGTCTGGCTGAGTCCACCAATACGGGGAAAATGGAAATTTTCATGGAGCGCCTTGTAGTTGAACTGTTCGGGAAAGACTCCTTCTCCTCATCTCTTATAGTGGAACGAGCCCATAGATCCTTGGCTGCCAAGCCTCCGCCGGGAGCCCCGCCGCGACCCATCGTGGCGCGCTTCCTTAACTACAGGGACCGGGACGCGGTGCTGAGGCGAGCGCGTGAGATTGGCACGGTGGTGTATGGTAATGCCACGTTATCCTTTTTTCCTGACTTCACCGCCTCGGTCCAGGAAGCTCGTCGCAAATTCACCGGGGTGAAAAAGAAACTACAGTCCCTGGAGCTGCCCTACGCCATGCTCTACCCGGCGAGGCTCAAAATATCTTGCCAGGGCCGACAGCATTTATTTCAAACCCCACAACAGGCAGAAGACTTCCTCAAATCCTATAAAAAAGACGTGGCCGCGGAGGCGGCGGGGGGGGACGTTCGAGGGCACCGTCGCCAATGGAGCAGCAGGACTGATTGTGCTGGGACGCCATGCGGGCCGCGAGAGGCCGCTGCTGCTGCACATTTCTGGACTATCAGACACACATTCTGGTGAGACACTCCCGATGAACAGGTCAGGTGTTGAGCTGAACTGAACTATTCCATTACTTGTGCCTGGTCACCCGCCTCTGTCCCACATTGTGTTACCAGGAACATACCTGGTTCCCAGTGGGTGAAAGTAGAGAGGGGGAGGGCAGGTTTGGCACCCCTAGGTACCGTCCCCTACTGGGCGAACCCCTATATTCCCCCTTCCGCAGTGTGGGGAGGGCGTCAGTTGTTTCCCTCATGTTCTTAGGGATGGTTTTGTTTGTGGAGGGGGGGACGGGGAGGGAGCTAGGTACCCGGCTAGGGGGGTTTGCCGGTGTGGGAGGGAACCGACTCCGGCTAGTTGCTGAGATCTCAGATGTGGCACTGCCAGTTACCGGGAGTCGGAGGGAGGGGACAGTTGTTGTGGGAGTTTATCATGTTGGTGAATTTGAGTGCTACACGACCTCGTATGCTATGGCTCTCAACTGTAAATGCTTGGGTCTGGGTGAATGGGTGACGTAGCTGATTCGCAGCCCTCTATACAACTGCAATTTATATCCTGGAATGTACGGGGGTTGAACAACCCGAGAAAGAAGAGACAGGTCCTGGGATATCTGGACAGGCAAGGGGTTTCCATTGCCATGCTGCAGGAGACGCATCTCTTACGGGGTGGGTCCCCCTTATTTGCATCCCGCTGGGCTACCTGTAGGGTATTTTCATCCTACTCTAATTACGCTAGAGGGGTTACGATTCTGGTGCGAAGGGGAGTGGGGTTTGTACCTGAGGGGACTGAGGCGGACTCGGGTGGAAGGTACTGTCTGGTCTGGGGGACACTGCACTCACACACGATACTCTTTGCCTGTTACTATGGCCCCAACACAGACGACCCGGCCCCGTTTCTCACACTGTGGGGAAAGATTCAAACATTGGGAGTGGCACATGTCGTAATGGGAGGCGATTTCAACACTGCGATTCGGCCCACAGCGGACAGATCACACCCTCAAGCGTCGCACTACACGCAGACCCAACGCACATTATCAACCATTATTGACGAACACCACTTGATAGACGCGTGGCGGTACTCGCACCCCTCGCTCGGACAAGGTACACATTACTCGGCGGTGCACTCCACGTGGGCCCGCATAGATTATATCTTTCTCACGGTGGGTCTCTCTTCCTGGATCGGTTGTACACAACACCTCGCCCGTACGCTTTCTGATCACTCCCCGGTCCTCCTTTCGCTGCGCGTTCCCGTGGCAGTTTCCCCCTTTCTTGGTTGGCGCCTCAACCCGGCTCATCTCCTGGACTCGGTCTTTAGAGCGGAACTGGAGCAAGACATACCGGAGTTTTTTGACCGCAATGTGGACTCCGTGTCCAGTATTGCCACGGTTTGGGAAGCCTTCAAGGTTACTGTGAGAGGCTGGTGCATAGCTAAGGGAGGTGGGGTCCTCAAGTCCCTGCGAGGGGACCTACGCAGACTCGAGCTCGAGATACGTCGCTTGGAGGACGAGCTGACGCGGCTCCCGCGGGGGACTGCGGTGACCGCGCAGCTCCGAGAAACGATGAATGAATACACGGAAGCGGCGGATAGGGAGAGTAGGTTTTTGGGGACACCATTTGTGGCGAGGATGTATGGAGAGGGAGACAGACCGGGTAGGGCATTGGCCTCGGCTATCCGCCCCCCTAGATACCGAAATTTCGTAGCCTCCCTACTCGACGAGCGGGAGATCCCGCAGCGCAACCTCCCGGATCAGCTTCGGGTCCTCACTGACCATTATACTAGACTCTACACCACACATCGGTCGTCACCGATTAACCTACATGATTATCTTGACGACACGGCCATAGCATGGCTGGGACCAACACAGCAGGAATTTCTCCACCACGAAATCGAATTAGATGAAATAAAAGACGCCATAATGTCCATGTCATCGGGCAAGGCGCCGGGCTCGGACGGTATACCGATCGAGTTCTACAAAACTTTCATCCACACACTGGCCCCGGTGCTGAAACAGGTATACTATACTGCGCTGGAGGAGGGCTCTCTACCGGCTACGATGCGCGAAGCCCTTATCACGTCCTTGTTGAAGCCCGGGAAGCCGCCGGACCAATGTGATTCGTACAGACCTCTATCGCTACTGAACGTGGACAGTAAAATTTTGGCGAAGGTACTGGCTACACGCCTTAATTTACTGATGGAGCGCCTGGTCCTTCCGGATCAGGCCGGATTTGTCCCTAACCGTGCGACTGCCCATAATCTGCGTACGTTGCAAGCTGTGCTGCAGGATATTAATCCACAGTGCGAGGCGGCTGCCATTTTCCTCGACGCCACTAAGGCATTTGATTCCCTGGAGTGGGACTACCTTTTGGCGCTGCTGGAGCGCATGGGCATCCCCTTCAGCTTTTTGAACTGGATCAAGTTGTTGTATACCCGGCCCCAAGCCGCGGTCTTACTAAATGGTGCCCGATCTGCCCCCTTTGCCATCCGCAGAGGTACCAGACAGGGGTGCCCCCTCTCCCCAGTGCTGTTCGCGGTCGCGATCGAGCCCCTCGCGGCTAAACTTAGGCAGCATCACAATCATCGCTCTCTTGTCTACCCAGAGCGTCAACTGCTGGTCGCATTATATGCAGATGACATCACGCTCTATGTGCATAAGCCGCAGGAAAACCTGAATCCTCTGTTACGTGAAATCACGAAATTCGGAGCAATATCTGGGATTCAGATCAATTGGGCGAAATCAGCCCTATTCCCCTTGACAGACAAAACTCTACCGTTCCCCCTGGACTACCCATTGCAGTGGGAGTCGGAGGAGGTTAAATACCTGGGCATCAGGGTGACCAGAGACCGAGAGGCTCTAATCTGGGCTAATTATGGGACGGCACTAGACAAAATTACCGAGAATGTCACTAAATGGATTCATCTCCCGCTGTCCATGGCGGGGCGTGTTTCCCTGATCAAGATGGTGGTTCTCCCCAAATTATTATACCTTTTCACCAACATCCCCTATAGCCCGGGTCCCCACTTCTTCCGAGCTCTTAACTCCCAAATGTCTCGTCTGGTTTGGGGCGGGAAGCAGGCGAGGATTGGGCTGCGCACCCTTATGTTGCCTTACCACCAAGGTGGGTTTGAGGTGCCTAATTTCCAGCGCTACTATGACTGTGCCCAGGGGCACTTTGCGGCCTACTGGCTTCACCCCCCACCCTTTATGGCGCACCTGGCGGTGGAGGATGGGTACATGCGCCCTGAGCAACCTTCCGGTTATCTCTATTCGGAGGTCCGTTTGGGAGAACGTGACCCCACTACGGTTGACTGTACGGTACGGGCCTGGAGGCGCATAGCGGAGCGCATGGGGACCCCCTTTCTATATTCTCCCCGTATGGTCATAGCACACGATCCTCGACTGAGTGTTGCACGTGAGGGGCTCGGTCGCAAAATGCTTACAAAGTTCGCGATCTGCACGTGGGGTGACCTATATCACGAGGGGAGTTTCCGCTCGGCGGCGCACTTCTTTGGCGAGGTGTCCCCGTCGGTGATGGAGACGTTCCTTTATGTCCGACTGCGACAGAACATAAAGGCGGTCACGCCTAATTTCCCGGACGAGCCTGAGGTCTTGGCGCCTCTACATGCTATGTTACAAACGGACACCCCGAAGCATGTGGTCTCCATGTTGTATGCCCACGTGCAATCGGCTCCGTCCCCCCCCTCTCTTAGGGCGCGGACGGACTGGGATAATGACCTGGGGAACCCGATGTCGGACGAACAGTGGGAGGAGAGCTGCTCGCATGCCACCGCGGTCACCGGGAATGCGCGACTCAGATTAGTCCACTTTAAATATTTGCACCGCCTTTACTATACCCCCGCCAAACTGTGTCGAATCGGACTGCGAGATGATGACCGCTGTGTGAGATGCAGGAGGTTGGGCGCTGGTTTTCTCCATCTGGCCTGGCTATGCCCGGCTGTAGCCGCTTATTGGAAGGAGGTCTTCTCGGCCCTGTCCGTAATGGTCGAGGTGCCCACCGCGCCTTGCCCTGAGCTCGCTCTGTTGGGCCGGTCGCACCCGGTGCTCAAGACGCATCGGAAATTCTTTGCTCTGGGACTTCTGCTGGCCAAGCGTCACGTGGCGTGTAGATGGGGACGTGGACGGGCGCCTAAATTCAAGGATTGGCTGAGCACCATGTCTACATGGCAGGAAAGGCTTCAGCAATATGCTGATATCTTGCCCCCTAAATCGCGGCCTAGGGACCTCTGGGGACCTCTCGTCGCTTATCTCCTGCGGGTCGCCGAGGAGGGAGATGCCGGTGGGGGCGGGATGGAGGGTGCTGGAAGAGTCGACCCCTCGGCCGCGCCCTGTGCAGTCTCTACCCCATAGACCGTTACGACGGATTGCTTGCCTTGACCCTCTTTCTCGCCCTCCTGTTTCCCCCCCCCCCCCCCCCCCATCGGGTTGGGTGTCCGAGGCGCTTCCCGCTTGCCTGGACCGAGTAAATGCTTGCGGGGGTGCGCGGATTTTTCTGCGCCCACTACATGGATGGGAGGGGGCGGGATGCCACTTCCCCAGCTTGAGATGCCACCGAGCTTTCCCCGCCGCAGCGCAGGTTGAGAGGTTGTGTCGTATGTAGCACCAGTTCATGTTCACTACACTGCATCAAGGATGTTTTCCCCCCAGGTCACTGGCTAGACCAGTTACGGGCAGAGCGACATACCCCCACAGTTGATTCGTACCCGACCATGGGTACGCCTTATACCATGGCTCTGCGCTAACTAGTTTCTCACACCACATACTACGTATGGTGGACACACACTGGGGGTGTACAGTTCTCATTGAAGTTGAAAGTTGGTTTTGATAAAATGGAAAACGGAACCTAGCAGGGTAATTGATTGTGTGCTTCTTGCTGTTATCATTGCCATTATTTACCTGACTCACCAGCTCTATCGTACTATCCAACGGCTGGTAGATATAGGTTGTTGGCGACATGCTGCGAGCCTGCCTTACTCCTGTTTGACAAATGCTTTTTGTCTATTGCGCTGCTTGTTGTTGCTGCCGGCCAGGTGACATGGTTGTAGGCAAGAAGCTGTGTATGCTTTGCACTTGGTCAATAAAGGTTTTATAAAAAAAAAAAAAAAAAAAAAAAAAATGTTTAATACGTAGTTTATTGTAACATAAATATATAAAAAATATAATAATAAATACATAACTTAGCATTTAAAAAAACGTACAAATTCAATGAAAAAACCATAGGTTTCACACACGTTATAGTTAGGAATTAGCATTTAAAAAAACTTGCAAATTCACTTAAAAAACCATAGGTTTCACACATGTTATAGTTAGGTGGATATTTCACTAGTAAAAAACCAATGAAATTCCCCCGTTATAGTTAGTTCAGATAACTATAACTCGCGCGGCCGCCACTCTATCACAAGGATGATGTCATGAGTGATGTCATGAGTGATGCCACTGACCATGTCATGAGTGATGTAATATGTGACGTCATCAGCAGTGGATTTCGGGCGCGCAAGTTATAGTTATCTGAACTAACTATAACGGGGGAATATATATATATATGTGTGTATATATATATATATATATATATATATATATATATATATATATATATATATATATATATTATCTACTGGCGGTCGCCAGTAGATAGTTATAGTTAGGACCGTGTTTCCATAGGAAATCTCAAAATTCTATTTTGAATAACTGTGGTGCCAGTTGACGAATCCTCGCGAAATTTTCAAAACGAATGGGGCTCTCGGCTCAGCTCCTACCCTGAAAGTCTCGGGGGGATTCGTCAAGCGGGGGCCGAGAAAAAAGGGGGGTCCCAAAACGCATTTTCCCATAGGACCTTTAGTCGAAGGTAAAGCCCGAATGGCTGAACAGAATTACTTGAAATTTGGCAAAGAGGTAGTCCTCAGGTCAGGGATGTGCCTTTTGCATATATGGAGTCAACCTGTTCAGTAGTTCCTGAGAAAATTGCAGTTAAAGTACATAAATATCTATAGCCGCGCACCCTGCGCGCACCATAACGTGCACGAGCGTAATTCTGATTGGTGGTTACATGTCAGTCAACGTTCGAATCGGTCGAAATCAGGAAGTGAGGCCCGCCATTTTGTTTGTTTTGAGTGCGAGAGTGAAAAAGGAAGGTGGCGAACTTGAAAAGGGGGAAGGGTAGAGAGTTCCTGACCCCCTAGCCTTTGTCAGGGGGTCCCTGAAGGACCACGAAGGCAGAAAAAAACATTGTAATTTTTTTTTTTAAATCGCAGGGTGCGCGCACGGTGAAAAATCATAAAAAAAATGAAAAAAAATTTTAATACGTAGTTTATTGTAAAATAAATATATAAAAAATATAATAATAAATACATAACTTAGCATTTAAAAAACCGTACAAATTCAATGAAAAAACCATAGGTTTCACACACGTTATAGTTAGGAATTAGCATTTAAAAAACCTTGCAAATTCACTTAAAAAACCATAGGTTTCACACATGTTATAGTTAGGTGGATATTTCACTAGTAAAAAATCAATGAAATTCCCCGTTATAGTTAGTTCAGAGAACTATAACTCGCGCGGCCGCCACTCTATCACAAGGATGATGTCATGAGTGATGTCATGAGTGATGCCACTGACCATGTCATGAGTGATGTAATATGTGACGTCATCAGCAGTGGATTGCGGGCGCGCAAGTTATAGTTATCTGAACTAACTATAACGGGGGAATATATATATATATGTGTATATATATATATATATATATATATATATATATATATATATATATATATATATATATATATATATATATATATATATATATATATATATATCTACTGGCAGTCGCCAGTAGATAGTTATAGTTAGGACCGTGTTTCCATAGGAAATCTCAAAATTCTATTTTGAATAACTGTGGTGTCAGTTGACGAATCATCGCGAAATTTTCAAAACTAATGGGGCTCTCGGCTCAGCTCCTACCCTGAAAGTCTCGGGGGGATTCGTCAAGCGGGGGCCGAGAAAAAAGGGGGGGTCCCAAAACGCATTTTCCCATAGGACCTTTAGTCGAAGGTACAGCCCGAATGGCTGAACAGAATTACTTGAAATTTGGCAAAGAGGTAGTCCTCAGGTCAGGGATGTGCCTTTTGCATATATGGAGTCAATCTGTTCTGTAGTTCCTGAGAAAATTGCAGTTAAAGTACATATATATCTATAGCCGCGCACCCTGCGCGCACCATAACGTGCACAAGCGTAATTCTGATTGGTGGTTACATGTCAGTCAACGTTCGAATCGGTCGAAATCAGGAAGTGACGCCCGCCATTTTGTTTGTTTTGAGTGCGAGAGTGAAAAAGGAAGGTGGCGAACTTGAAAAGGGGGAAGGGTAGAGAGTTCCTGACCCCCTAGCCTTTGTCAGGGGGTCCCTGAAGGACCACGAAGGCAGAAAAAAACATTGTAATTTTTTTTTTAAAAATCGCGGGGTGCGCGCACGGTGAAAAACCATAAAAAAAATGAAAAAAAATTTTAATACGTAGTTTATTGTAAAATAAATATATAAAAAATATAATAATAAATACATAACTTAGCATTTAAAAAACCGTACAAATTCAATGAAAAAACCATAGGTTTCACACACGTTATATTTAGGAATTAGCATTTAAAAAACCTTGCAAATTCACTTAAAAAACCATAGGTTTCACACATGTTATAGTTAGGTGGACATTTCACTCGTAAAAAACCAATGAAATTCCCCCGTTATAGTTAGTTCAGATAACTATAACTCGCGCGACCGCCACTCTATCAAAAGGATGATGTCATCAGTGATGTCATGAGTGATGCCACTGACCATGTCACGATTGATGTAATATGTGACGTCATGAGCAGTGGATTGCGGGCGCGTGAATGATAGTTATCTGAACTAACTATAACGGGGGAATTTCATTGTTTTTTTACGAGTGAAATGTTCACCTAACTATAACGTGTGAAACCTATGGTTTTTTAAGTGAATATATATATAGATATATATATAGTTATCCAGATTCAGATTTGTGTAATGGTATTTCAGCAGTTATAACATTTTAAATTTGCTTAGATTGACGAGACTCATGTGAAACGTAACAAAAGAAGGGAGGTCACATGAACATCAGAATTGTATAGTTTTAACAAACGGATTCCTTTTAAAGGGGTCAACTTCAGTGCAATGTTTTAAAATCTGTGTTTTATTATCAAAAGAGAGTCTAATGAGGATGTTTTGGAATTTATGAAGAAGGGTAGGTTAGAAATATAGTAATTTTGGGTTCAAGAATGGATTGTTTTTAATCAACATCAGAGTTCTGTATTGCATTTTCACTTTATTGTGAAAAACATTTGCACTAATATAGAGACCAGGAGGACACATCAGGTGATGCACTTGCACTGAATGTTTAAACACTGGCCGATATATAATTGATATCGTAGTACTGTATTGCACTTTAACTTTATTGCACAATTTTGCACTGGCATTTGGGCAATGTTTTAAACCCAATACTGAAGCACTTGCACTTTCTGATTAATCCATAGATGCTACACCTCCCTAAGTGAGAAAACATAAGAATCATCCTATGACGCAATCGAAGGCTCAAATTTAACTGAGATTCAGCACTTGTACTTTACTGTACCACTGTTGATAAAGGTTTAAACACTATACTGCAATGATGCCTATTAACAATTACCCCTTTGGGAAGAATACGCACAAATCGGAAAGTAAATATTGCATCCAACCTCAGTTTTAACCCCTTCAGTGCCCGCCCCTTTCCCCGCCCTGTGCCGGCCGTTGAATTAGCGGGCGGGGTCTATGACGAGCTGGACTCGTCATGGGCACAGCGCCACCGCGGCCCATGACGAGTCCAGCTCGTCATGGGCACTGAAGGGGTTAATATAATTCAAATTAGTAAAAATATGTTCATGAATTTTAATGAAGTCGATGTGCAATTATTTCTTTGTAGTAGATTATTCTAACTACGATATAGAATAAGATGTATAATTTTATTGTAAAGTTTTTTCAATGTCAAGAGTTTTAACATTAGAAGTTAGGCACTTGCCTTGTATGTCATAGTGAAGTATGAGAGGTTGAAAGTACCATGCACAGGAACTTTATGATGAGTAATGAAAAGGAAAACAATGAAGGTATAATTGCTACTTTTCTTACAAATAAGTCAAGAAAATCCACAAATGAATTGTAATTATGAAAACAGTCCATCTTAAGAGAAGTGGCATAACGTGAGAGTTTATTGCCGATAATATGCACATGTAAAAGTCTTTCTTTGCTGCCCATTGTGAATCACGGGTTATGTGACCTTGTCACTCTGCTTTTTAAAGTAGCGATCTCTGTGTGATCAAGGCAGGTATTGCCGAAACGCGTCACAGTGTAATTCTGAATTACAGACGGTATTGCAAAATGCTACCCTCGTGTCGGTGTCCTGTTTCATTTTGAGGAGTCGTACGTGGTGTTCATATATATATATATATATATATATATATATATATATATATATATATATATATATATATATTTCCACCAAAGTTGCCCTCAGCAACGAGAGGTCACTCACCAACATTTCTCTGAGAAGCAGCCTGCCTTTCAGAATCCTTATTATTGCATTTTAATGCCGACGCGTTTCAAGGCTGAAAGCCTCTTCTTCTTGGGCTGCAGTAACATCACATTGGACACTCGCATTGCTTCAGTTACTTGACTTTATTTATTTCCATGACCCCCACTGGGCGTGAGCTAAGTGCAAAGTCCTGAGTGCATTCTGGGGCATGGAGTCATGAATGCGACATAATTAATCACTTTAGTAAGTTCCAATGTGCATATTTACAAGTAATGCTTCTTTTTCTCCTTTAGTAGGTTACGATAATGAAAGCAGGCTCATTACGCATTTAAATGTTGTGCCTTTGAAGTCCCGAACAGTTTCAGAACTGGCTTCCCCAGCTGGCAAAGAATTCCAATCCCAGCTAGTAACGGTGCTCCTCTCCACGGCCGGGCCGCCGTGTATAATATTTCCACCAAAGTTGCCCTCAGCAACGAGAGGTCACTCACCAACATTTCTCTGAGAAGCAGCCTACCTTTCAGAATCCTTATTATTGCATTTTAATGCCGACGCGTTTCAAGGCTGAAAGCCTCTTCTTCTTGGGCTGCAGTAACATCACATTGGACACTCGCATTGCTTCAGTCACTTGACTTTATTTATTTCCATGACCCCCACTGGGCGTGAGCTAAGTGCAAAGTCCTGAGTGCATTCTGGGGCATGGAGTCATGAATGCGACATAATTAATCACTTTAGTAAGTTCCAATGTGCATATTTACAAGTAATGCTTCTTTTTCTCCTTTAGTAGGTTACGATAATGAAAGCAGGCTCATTACGCATTTAAATGTTGTGCCTTTGAAGTCCCGAACAGTTTCAGAACTGGCTTCCCCAGCTGGCAAAGAATTCCAATCCCAGCTAGTAACGGTGCTCCTCTCCACGGCCGGGCCGCCGTGTATAACATTTCTCTGAGAAGCAGCCTGCCTTTCAGAATCCTTATTATTGCATTTTAATGCCGACGCATAAAGTCAAGTAACTGAAGCAATGCGAGTGTCCAATGTGATGTTACTGCAGCCCAAGAAGAAGAGGCTTTCAGCCTTGAAACGCGTCGGCATTAAAATGCAATAATAAGGATTC
This sequence comes from Triturus cristatus, assembly GCF_964204655.1. Classification (NCBI taxonomy): domain Eukaryota; kingdom Metazoa; phylum Chordata; class Amphibia; order Caudata; family Salamandridae; genus Triturus; species Triturus cristatus. The sequence continues at coordinate 465,292,044 of NC_140594.1, forward strand.
TGAAAGGCAGGCTGCTTCTCAGAGAAATGTTGGTGAGTGACCTCTCGTTGCTGAGGGCAACTTTGGTGGAAATATATATATATATATATACATACACTAAACATTAAATATATTACGAAGTAACATTACTATAATAAAAATTAAAGATGTTTAAATCGTTTTTTAAAGAAATATAACTGTTATACTTATTTACAAAAATAAAAAAAAAACATATGTTAATATTAGGCCTGGGCGAAGCACTACGCTACGCTCGCGTAGTTTGCGAAGTTCGCGCTACTTCGCACTACGCGAACTGCACGTAGCACAGTGAGAACACGCGTAGCATAGTGTTGCGTAGTGCTGCGGTCATTTTTTGCTTGCTCGCGGTCCTCAACGTCAAGTTGGCGACCGCGAGCAAGCAAAATGACATCCCGGCGAGACTTTTTCCTTGTTCGCGATCAGCAACTGTAAGTTTGCGATCGCGAGCATGGAAAATAAACCTCCCGGCGAGATTCCCAACGCGAGGAGGTCAGGTTTCTCATTGCGAGTGGTCGCGTATGCTCGCGACCGCTCGCGATGAGAAACTACCAGTTCGCGTTGAGAAAGCTGAAGCTCGAGTAAAAATCTACTCGAGCAGCAGAAAACTACCGCTCGCACTGTGCAAGATGCCATTTTCAATGATTGCACAGTGCCGGTTGCTTGTCCGCACTGTGCAATCATTGAAAACAACATCTTGCACAGTGCGAACATGTTACTACGCAGTTCGCGAAGTGCTACGTGTAGCTCGCGTAGTGCGAACTTCACTTTGCGTAGCTTCGCGAAGTGCTACTTCGCGAACTACGCCCACCCTTAGTTAATATATATATTTTTTCTTTTTTGTTTTTAAATTGTTATACTATAATAAATACATATCGGGATATATATAAACCACCAGTTAATTAAAGGAGCCTTTAAAACACGTGGTCATTCTCAATGCAGAGACTTTCATTCCTCCTGTGATCAAGGCTCCAAGCAGAGCCGAAACGCGTTGCAATTGGTATTGCAGCAGGCTGCCAGGTATATATTTGTCCACTAAAGCACTTTGAATCAGGGAATCAGGCTCTGATATGCTTCTCTTCTGTGGAATGCTGTGTGTTCATTTGTCAGAAGGAGACTCCATTCCTGCTTCGTTAAAGCTATCCTGTCAGGGCCGTTGTTATTGTACAGGGTGCCTGGCTCGCTTACCTCTACAAAAGTTAAAGATGGGATTTATCCTCAAAAATAACCAGTGTGTGGAGTAAAGTAAGAGACCTGAACTGAAATCTCTTCAGATTTACGGATACCATGATTTTAAAAGGTGAAGCTGGAGACAACATTTCCATTTCAAGTATTTTCTGTGCACTGAGCACTGAGTGACATTTTGAAGTGTTATTTCAAAGTTTATATTGATTTTTCACGCTTCAGAGGACCTAGGGGGATATTCTCAAGAACGTGTGTTAATTATCGCAAAATTAGCTTAACGCAACTTTGCACATCGCAGTCTATCGTGGGAAAATAACACTGTGTTAACGTTGTATTCTCAACATGGCGGCACCATGCGGTAGTCCCAAGATAAAGCAGAAAAATGACCGAGTTAAAATCAACGCGACACCAAAAAAATGCGAAATATCAACGCAAAAAAGTGGCGATGTGGCCAACCGCGATAAAAGAATCAGTGATAACCAGAGTCAGGCCTGGCTTGAAGCAGGATGCAGGAAAAAGCACCATAAAAGCACCGAAAAACATAAACAAAGTAAATTCAACTGCGTAGCACCATGGAGGAACCCGGAGCAAGCACAGAGGACAACCAGACCCCCACAGACCCCCAGGATGACCAGCCTAGGACCTTGGGGTTACAGAAGGCCAAGGAGAAGAAGACGAGGAAGACAAGGTTCAGTCCGCAGGAAAACAGGATCATCATCACGGAGGTGATAGAACGCCACCAACAACTGTTCGTCACCTCCAACGTACCATTGGCAAATAAAAATGTAATATGGCATTTCAAGGCCAGGTGTTACACTGCCAGAAGGAGGTGGCTAAACAGGTGCGGGTGGGGTTCGAACTCATGGCAGCCAAACTAAATGACATACTTGTGTGTCTAAGTCACATCAGGGACCACTTACACTCCGTAACAGACACCCACAGTTTGCTTCATGATGTCCAACAATCCATGCCCGACATCGCTGGAGTCATGACTATGAGACGAGAACAACTGTCTGGTCAGAGCGGCCTCAGCGATGTCAGCCGAGAGTTGGCATAGATGCTGAGGACAATGGAGAACATGGAGTGGAGGCATGCGGAAAGAATGGCTGCCACGGATGCACACCAGCGAAGACTTCTTGGGATCTTCCATGCCCTGCAGATCCTCATCATTGCATTGCTGCCACTAAGGCAGTCGCAAATGAATGCTGCTGGTACTCCTACAAACACATCTCCGGACCCTGATGTGTCAATGGCACACAGTGCTGCGGCCATACCACATGCAGCCTCTGATGTGTCAGTGGCACACAGTGCTGTAGACCAAACACCAGAACCCACATGTCAGCCAGATGACATAGAGGACGACGATGCGGGTGAATCAACCTTTGTATTAAGACGGAGGCATTAGCATTCATCTCCGCTGTATGCCCTGTTTCAGCTTCGTTCTGCCCTCTGTATCATGCCTGTAACATCAACTCCCACTGTCCCCCAAAACACTGCTACTCTCACCTTGGACCTCGACATGGACAGCCATATTTTGTTTGTTTACCAATGACACAGCAAACAGACTGCAGACTGTACACTTCATCCTCCGATGTACCCGTCAAGCCCTAAAGGACTCCGGCTGGCCCTCCACTGGGCTACAAAGTAATGTGGGGTTTGCATGGCCATGTACTATTCTAGCTCCCACACTCCTCCTAATATGAACTAAACATTTCAAATGCACACAGATGTGTCATCCATGATCGACCAATTATGTAAGTATGGATGAATGTAGTGACATTGATTGCACAAAAAGGTACACCCTGGGAAATGACCTCAATGCGCATGTTTGACCGTGACCCACATGGCCAATGAGATGACTGGGAAGGTGTGCACTAGCCGTGGCCCCATTGCTATGAAACAGCTACTGTTCAATTTCACACCTTTGACCCAGGCAATGTTTGAAATAGAGCTGTGCATGAAATGTCAAAGTCGTTGGCAAGCCTGAAGTAGTGTCCGCATCACATTCACCAACAGTACATCTCTCCTCATACCTACATGTGTACTCTCCCTCCAGCAGTATGTCAGATTGAGGTATGTTGCCAAGCACCACTGTCCACTCACCTTGCACAGGTGTGTGTCAACCCGCGTTGTTGTCCACTTATGCATTGGGAGTCCAGGCTAATGCAGCCATATCCACTGTTGTCGTGGGATATGTGACCAGTTCTCCAGGATGCAACATGGTGTTGGGACCTGTGCAATGGTCCGGACAGGAGTGCTGCGTCCATCCCCTTTAACCAATATGAATCACAGCGCAATAGGGAAGCGTTTCAATGTGGTCACTGCACACGAGGAGTTGTGCAGTCTCACGGTGACACTCCTGGTCGTGGGCCAACAGGGGGAGCACACACATGTCAATAGCCAGTTCAGCTACCATCCTGTTGGATAGGCAGACATCCATGGACCACTCGTATATGCTTGATTGACAATACAACACAGGCTGAACGCAGGTGAAGTTGGCAAGGCGGAAGCTTAGCTGGTGACTGATGCACAACACTGCCAGTGGCATTTCCCCCAACAAATGCAGCATTCGGTCAAGGTACAGTCCTATGTGATGGGGGTAGTGCATGTGCCCGGGATGTCCTGCCATTGCCGGCACTCTTCTGACCTGCATCAGTTATGTGGATGATATGCCACTGCTTGGAGCAATGGGTCGTATGAGTGTGCAACGTTTGGATGTATGTGTTGTTGTTTACGTAAGTGTCAAGGGCATTCCATGCAAGAGTACCTCGAGCAAGGACTTCTGTGTGTGGGGTATGGATACGTTGGGCTATCATTACTGCTGTGCGTAGTGTGTGAGTCGTCATCATCTGCTATGATGTATCTTCCTGGGGGTGCATGCCGCATGCAAAAACCCAGCTCGGAGGTGCAGAGGTCCTTCCGCATTCTGTATTGAGAAAAAGGAGCTTTCGTCCCTAATGTTAGTCTGACTACTGCTTGCATTCTTGAAATGTGATGTGTCTTTTGTGCTGCAATTGCTGCAAGTGTAAAAATAACAATTGATGGACAGAATGCAGAACAATGTCATACATTCACCCCAGTACAGAGATCTGGGCCTAAATCCATCGTTTTTTTGCTCACCATGCCATTCCAGTTTGAACCCAGCCATATGCAAATCAGTCTTGACCCTGTGCCCCATGGGAACAGTCCAGCCCGAACTGCCAAGCCAGGTCCTCCCTGGACTGGAAACAAGCATCCTAGGACCGGTTTCGGGCTTTCAGCCCTCGTCAGCCAGGATAGCTTGATTCCAGTGGCATGGAGAGCAAGGGACTCACGTCTGAGCATACCCTTCCCACTCGGGGTGACAAGTGCAAAAATAACAATTGATGGACAGAATGCAGAACAATGTCATACATTCACCCCAGTACAGAGATCTGGGCCTAAATCCATCGTTTTTTTGCTCACCATGCCATTCCAGTTTGAACCCAGCCATATGCAAATCAGTCTTGACCCTGTGCCCCATGGGAACAGTCCAGCCCGAACTGCCAAGCCAGGTCCTCCCTGGACTGGAAACAAGCATCCTAGGACCGGTTTCGGGCTTTCAGCCCTCGTCAGCCAGGATAGCTTGATTCCAGTGGCATGGAGAGCAAGGGACTCACGTCTGAGCATACCCTTCCCACTCGGGGTGACAAGTGCAAAAATAACAATTGATGGACAGAATGCAGAACAATGTCATACATTCACCCCAGTACAGAGATCTGGGCCTAAATCCATCGTTTTTTTGCTCACCATGCCATTCCAGTTTGAACCCAGCCATATGCAAATCAGTCTTGACCCTGTGCCCCATGGGAACAGTCCAGCCCGAACTGCCAAGCCAGGTCCTCCCTGGACTGGAAACAAGCATCCTAGGACCGGTTTCGGGGTTTCAGCCCTCGTCAGCCAGGATAGCTTGATTCCAGTGGCATGGAGAGCAAGGGACTCACGTCTGAGCATACCCTTCCCACTCGGGGTGACAAGTGCAAAAATAACAATTGATGGACAGAATGCAGAACAATGTCATACATTCACCCCAGTACAGAGATCTGGGCCTAAATCCATCGTTTTTTTGCTCACCTTGCCATTCCAGTTTGAACCCAGCCATATGCAAATCAGTCTTGACCCTGTGCCCCATGGGAACAGTCCAGCCCGAACTGCCAAGCCAGGTCCTCCCTGGACTGGAAACAAGCATCCTAGGACCGGTTTCGGGCTTTCAGCCCTCGCCAGCCAGGATAGCTTGATTCCAGTGGCTTGGAGAGCAAGGGACTCACGTCTGAGCATACCCTTCCCACTCGGGGTGACAAGTGCAAAAATAACAATTGATGGACAGAATGCAGAACAATGTCATACATTCACCCCAGTACAGAGGTCTGGGCCTAAATCCATCGTTTTTTTGCTCACCATGCCATTCCAGTTTGAACCCAGCCATATGCAAATCAGTCTTGACCCTGTGCCCCATGGGAACAGTCCAGCCCGAACTGCCAAGCCAGGTCCTCCCTGGACTGGAAACAAGCATCCTAGGACCGGTTTCGGGCTTTCAGCCCTCGTCAGCCAGGATAGCTTGATTCCAGTGGCATGGAGAGCAAGGGACTCACGTCTGAGCATACCCTTCCCACTCGGGGTGACAAGTGCAAAAATAACAATTGATGGACAGAATGCAGAACAATGTCATACATTCACCCCAGTACAGAGATCTGGGCCTAAATCCATCGTTTTTTTGCTCACCATGCCATTCCAGTTTGAACCCAGCCATATGCAAATCAGTCTTGACCCTGTGCCCCATGGGAACAGTCCAGCCCGAACTGCCAAGCCAGGTCCTCCCTGGACTGGAAACAAGCATCCTAGGACCGGTTTCGGGCTTTCAGCCCTCGTCAGCCAGGATAGCTTGATTCCAGTGGCATGGAGAGCAAGGGACTCACGTCTGAGCATACCCTTCCCACTCGGGGTGACAAGTGCAAAAATAACAATTGATGGACAGAATGCAGAACAATGTCATACATTCACCCCAGTACAGAGATCTGGGCCTAAATCCATCGTTTTTTTGCTCACCATGCCATTCCAGTTTGAACCCAGCCATATGCAAATCAGTCTTGACCCTGTGCCCCATGGGAACAGTCCAGCCCGAACTGCCAAGCCAGGTCCTCCCTGGACTGGAAACAAGCATCCTAGGACCGGTTTCGGGCTTTCAGCCCTCGTCAGCCAGGATAGCTTGATTCCAGTGGCATGGAGAGCAAGGGACTCACGTCTGAGCATACCCTTCCCACTCGGGGTGACAAGTGCAAAAATAACAATTGATGGACAGAATGCAGAACAATGTCATACATTCACCCCAGTACAGAGATCTGGGCCTAAATCCATCGTTTTTTTGCTCACCATGCCATTCCAGTTTGAACCCAGCCATATGCAAATCAGTCTTGACCCTGTGCCCCATGGGAACAGTCCAGCCCGAACTGCCAAGCCAGGTCCTCCCTGGACTGGAAACAAGCATCCTAGGACCGGTTTCGGGCTTTCAGCCCTCGTCAGCCAGGATAGCTTGATTCCAGTGGCATGGAGAGCAAGGGACTCACGTCTGAGCATACCCTTCCCACTCGGGGTGACAAGTGCAAAAATAACAATTGATGGACAGAATGCAGAACAATGTCATACATTCACCCCAGTACAGAGATCTGGGCCTAAATCCATCGTTTTTTTGCTCACCATGCCATTCCAGTTTGAACCCAGCCATATGCAAATCAGTCTTGACCCTGTGCCCCATGGGAACAGTCCAGCCCGAACTGCCAAGCCAGGTCCTCCCTGGACTGGAAACAAGCATCCTAGGACCGGTTTCGGGCTTTCAGCCCTCGTCAGCCAGGATAGCTTGATTCCAGTGGCATGGAGAGCAAGGGACTCACGTCTGAGCATACCCTTCCCACTCGGGGTGACAAGTGCAAAAATAACAATTGATGGACAGAATGCAGAACAATGTCATACATTCACCCCAGTACAGAGATCTGGGCCTAAATCCATCGTTTTTTTGCTCACCATGCCATTCCAGTTTGAACCCAGCCATATGCAAATCAGTCTTGACCCTGTGCCCCATGGGAACAGTCCAGCCCGAACTGCCAAGCCAGGTCCTCCCTGGACTGGAAACAAGCATCCTAGGACCGGTTTCGGGCTTTCAGCCCTCGTCAGCCAGGATAGCTTGATTCCAGTGGCATGGAGAGCAAGGGACTCACGTCTGAGCATACCCTTCCCACTCGGGGTGACAAGTGCAAAAATAACAATTGATGGACAGAATGCAGAACAATGTCATACATTCACCCCAGTACAGAGATCTGGGCCTAAATCCATCGTTTTTTTGCTCACCATGCCATTCCAGTTTGAACCCAGCCATATGCAAATCAGTCTTGACCCTGTGCCCCATGGGAACAGTCCAGCCCGAACTGCCAAGCCAGGTCCTCCCTGGACTGGAAACAAGCATCCTAGGACCGGTTTCGGGCTTTCAGCCCTCGTCAGCCAGGATAGTTTGATTCCAGTGGCATGGAGAGCAAGGGACTCACGTCTGAGCATACCCTTCCCACTCGGGGTGACAAGTGCAAAAATAACAATTGATGGACAGAATGCAGAACAATGTCATACATTCACCCCAGTACAGAGATCTGGGCCTAAATCCATCGTTTTTTTGCTCACCATGCCATTCCAGTTTGAACCCAGCCATATGCAAATCAGTCTTGACCCTGTGCCCCATGGGAACAGTCCAGCCCGAACTGCCAAGCCAGGTCCTCCCTGGACTGGAAACAAGCATCCTAGGACCGGTTTCGGGCTTTCAGCCCTCGTCAGCCAGGATAGCTTGATTCCAGTGGCATGGAGAGCAAGGGACTCACGTCTGAGCATACCCTTCCCACTCGGGGTGACAAGTGCAAAAATAACAATTGATGGACAGAATGCAGAACAATGTCATACATTCACCCCAGTACAGAGATCTGGGCCTAAATCCATCGTTTTTTTGCTCACCATGCCATTCCAGTTTGAACCCAGCCATATGCAAATCAGTCTTGACCCTGTGCCCCATTGGAACAGTCCAGCCCGAACTGCCAAGCCACAGGGTCAAGACTGATTTGCATATGGCCATGTCTGAACTGGGGTGGCGTAGTGGGCAAAAGAACGATGGATTTAACCCAGATCTCTTGACTGGGGGAGAATGTCTGCATTGTCAGCATTCCGTCCATCATTTGTTTGTTGTAACGCTTTTCGCCCTAAGTGGGATGGGTATTCCCAGACGTGGGACCCGTGCTCACTACGCCACTGGAGTCAAGCTATCCTGGCTGATGACGGCTGATAGCCAGAAACCGGTCCTAGGATGCTTGATTCCGGTCCAGGGAAGACATGGCTTGGCAGTTCGGGCTGGACTGTTCCCATGAGGCACAGGGTCAAGACTGATTTGCATATGGCCATGTCTGAACTGGGGTGGCGTAGTGGGCAAAAGAACGATGGATTTAACCCAGATCTCTTGACTGGGGGAGAATGTCTGCATTGTCAGCATTCCGTCCATCATTTGTTTGTTGTAACACAATTGCTGCAAGGCCTTAGGCTTATGGTGCACTAATAGTGATACACACACACCAGTTGGCATGTATGAGCCAAGACCCTGAGTGGCCTTGCGCTCCTTGTACAATCCCTTTGTGCGCATCCGCCCTCTGTGTGCATGCAACATTGTCCATGGCGGGCCGTGTGGCGCCGACACTGCAACGGAGACACACGCATCAGTTTGTTTCCTGTGCAGTCCAGATATGGACCACGCCCAGAGGCCAGGGATAATTATTGACACCCCTATGCTGGACTGGCGTATGCTGTGCCTGCCCACTCGGCGTACGTATTAAGGGGGGAACAACAACGCAACGTGTCCCAGTTTTTCCCACTGCCTGAGGTGACATGGCTGCATCCACCTGGCATATCATGAGACTCAATCATAGAGGGTCCATGACTTGCGTTGCACATAATTGGTGGCACCGGATACACTGCGTCTGGCATGGGCCTATCCTCTGCTGATGCTAATACTGTATTTAGAAACTTATTTGCCCATGTCTTCTTCCATTAAATTTTAGCTATACATATATTACAAATTTTTTTTTTTCATAAAGACACATATGTCATCAGCAGAGGATTGCGGTCGCGTGAGTTATAGTTGCCTGCACTAACTATAACGGGGGAATTTCAATGGTTTTTTACGAGTGAAATGTGCAGCTAACTGTAACATGTGTGAAACCTATGGTTTTTTCATTGAATTTGCAAGGTTTTTTAAATTCTAATTCCTAACTATAACGTGTGTGAAACCTATGGTTTTTTCAGTGAATTTGTACGTTTTTTTAAATGCTAAGTTACTTTACGCCGTTCGTGGCGTACGCGCCCACTTCACGCAGTTCGTTCCGTGCGCGCACAGTGAGCACGCGGTGCGCTTCGCGCACCGCGCGCCCACTTTTACGCAGTTAGTGCCGTGCACGCAGCGTGCCCACGTTACGCTGGATGGGCCATGTACGCACGATGCGCTTCGCGCACCGTCCGCACACGGACATATTATGCGCTTCGTTGTGAAAGGTTATCTATAATTTGTTCTATTATTAGATATGCCATGCACAAAAGGTGTCCTTCGGGCACCATTTGCACACGGGGTGGGGCAATTGTGGATATTGTTTTTTTTATTTATTTATTTTTTACCGTACGCGTACGGTAAGCGTAATCGGCGTTTAAAAAAAAAAAAAAATTATTATTTTTTGGCCTTGGGGGTTCTTTGGGGACACCCTAGCCATGGCTATGTGGTTAGCAGCTGTCTAGCCTGCCCCTTTTCGTGTTAACCAGCTTTGTTTTTCTTTCCCCCCCTCAGAGTGCGAGAGAGAAAATGGCGGCCGACACTTCCTGGTTTCGACCGATTCGAATGTTTACTTAGATCTAACAGCCAATCAGAATCGCGCTCGCGCACGTCACCGTACGCGTACGGTAAGCTTACCGTAAGCGCACGGTAAGCGCACCGTAAGCTGCCACAGATATATATATTGATATAAATGCTATTTTCTCTGGAACTACTGAACAGATTTACACCAGACCTACAAAAGGCACTTCCTTGACCTGTAGACTACCTCTCTGCCAAATTTCAAGTAACTCTGTTCAGCCGTTCGGGCTGTAGCTGTGTCTAAAGGTCCTATGGAAAAATGCATGGGGAAAACGCGTTTTGGGACCCCCCTTTTTTCTCAGCCCCCGCTTGACGAATCCCCCCGAGACTTTCAGGGTAGGAGCGGACCGTAGCGCCCCATTAGTTTTGAAAATTTCCCGAGGATTCGTCGACCGGCGCCAAAGTTATTCAAAATAGAATGTTGCGGTTTTCCTATGGAAACAGGGTCCTAACTATAACTATCTACTGGCGACCGCCAGTAGATAATATATATATAGATATATACCAATAACAAACATTTTTTTTAAACATACCAATTTAGGGCTTCCTTTCGTCATTTCTATGTCAGTGGGACATTGCAGAAATTACATGCACACCTCGTGGTCCTTTACGCAGCTGTAGTTTAGAATATGCACAAGAAATGTATGCAACAAGGTAGCACTTACTAATTAACCAAATGAACATACTCCAGTTAGGTAGATGTTTTATTTTAGAAAATGAGGTAGATTCTGTCCCTTGTATTAATTACACAAAATTAACCCTCAACTGGAGGCACTTACAAATATAAACATAACAGGTGCCCCAGTTAAAACTGCACTTCAGTAAAGCACAAACAAATATGAAATGCTTAATGGAGGTGAATTCATCCTTGATCTATTGGAGCAAAATCTGATGTGTAGTAACTGTGATGAGTGCTTTCTTTCTTGTCATCTTCTGCTGGGAGCAGAGTACATGGTTCTCCCTTTTAAGTACCTCAAGTATGCAACTGCCCAAAATGCATAGCACCTCTCACACAACCACTCACAGATTGCAGAAATTACATGCACACCTCGTGGTCCTTTACGCAGCTGTAGTTTAGAATATGCACAAGAAATGTATGCAACAAGGTAGCACTTACTAATTAACCAAATGAACATACTCCAGTTAGGTAGATGTTTTATTTTAGAAAATGAGGTAGATTCTGTCCCTTGTATTAATTACACAAAATTAACCCTCAACTGGAGGCACTTACAAATATAAACATAACAGGTGCCCCAGTTAAAACTGCACTTCAGTAAAGCACAAACAAATATGAAATGCTTAATGGAGGTGAATTCATCCTTGATCTATTGGAGCAAAATCTGATGTGTAGTAACTGTGATGAGTGCTTTCTTTCTTGTCATCTTCTGCTGGGAGCAGAGTACATGGTTCTCCCTTTTAAGTACCTCAAGTATGCAACTGCCCAAAATGCATAGCACCTCTCACACAACCACTCACAGACATTCACAGGCACTCACACACCCACTCACAGACCCACACAGGCACTTGCATATGCACTCACAGAGCGACACAGGCACTCACACACCCACTCAGCCACTCACACAGGGACTCACAAAACCACTCACAGATCCACAAAGACACTCACAGACCCACTCACGGACCCACGTAGGCACTCACAGACTAACTCACAGACACACACAGGCACTCATAAACCCACTAACAGACTGACACAGACACTCACACACCCATTGTCAAAGGTGACAGGTTACAGTTAGGATTAAAAGGTTTAAAAAACATAGAAATGCACTAAAAAAACAAAGGTTACAGGGTCATTATACTTAGGAAATAGATTATTTTTTAAAACTTAGAAATTCACTGATAAAACAGGAACATTATATTTAGGCTCTGATTTCACTTGTACAGAACCAGTGAAATTAAGCAGATAGTGTTACCTGAGCTAATTATTACTTCTGCCATGCAAAGCACTGCTTATGACCTCACATATGACATCACTCATAACATGGTCAGTGACATCACTGATTACATCAGTAATTACATCATCCACAGAACCACTCACACACCCACTCATACTCCCTTACAACCTCTCATACACACACTCACACAACCATATCCACACAACCATTCACATACCCATTCACAGACCCATACAAGTACTTACACAACCACTCACTTAACCATAGAGCCACTCACACACCCACTCACTCACTGATAGAGCCTGATCATACAACCAGTCACTCCCCAATACAGCCACTCACATAGTCACTCACTCACCCATAAAGCTACTGACACATCCAGTTATTAACCTATATAGTCACTCACACACCCACTCACCCACACAGCCACTTACTCACCCATACAATAACTCACACACTCACTCACAAACCCACACAACCACTTGCATACCCATTCACACATTCATAAAACCACTCACTCAGCCACTCGCTTACCCATACTGCCAATCCCACAGACACTCACTCTTCCATACAGCCACTCACACACCAACTCACTTAAACAAACACTAACTCACTAATAAAGTCACTTACACACCCAGTCACTCACTCATACAGCCATTCAGATACCCACCCATACAGCCACTGACACACCCACTCAATCACTAATACAGCCACTCACACAGCCACTACGTCAGCCCCACAGCTACTCAAATACCCACTTATACACCCATATAGCCACTCACACAACTACTCATGCACCTGTACAGTCACTCAGACATCCACTCACACACAGATGCAAACAGTCACACAGCAACTCACATAAGCTATGTTAAATAAGGAATCACTCATTAGTAGTACAGAAAGTATACTAATTTAACTTTTGTGGTACCTTAGTATATACATTTAACAAACAAAAACGTTTAGAAAACACTCACAATCACTGGGTGATGTCATCAGTGATGTCATTTGATATGTCAATGGTGATGTCATCAATGTCACTGACCATGTCATGAGTGATGTTATATGTGAGGTCATAAGCAGTGCATTGCGGGGGTGTGAGTTATAGTTAACCCAGTTAACTATAACTGCTGAATTTCACTGGTTCTGTACGAGTGAAATCTGAGCCTAATTATAATGTCCCTGTACCTTGGGGTTTTTCAGTGAATTTCAAAGTTTCTGTAAATTCTATTTCCTAACTATAATGTCCCTGTAACCTTTGTTTTTAAGTGAATATATGTTTGTACACACTACCATTAAAATCCCCTTATTGTAGTGTACTGTTAGACATCTTTGTACCCTAAAAACACCTAAACACCTAACTACCCTGTACCCTTACCCATCACTGAACACTAAAAGCACTTAACTGCCTGTACTCTTAGCCAGCTTTGAACCTCTGAAATTGCTTACTTCTCAGTTGCCTTATATTAACCATTGAAATGGAGTCTTAATCTACATTTCATCAGCTTATCATGACCATTCTGCAAATCCATTACAGCCACCCTCCTTAACAACCATCGGATGTTCCTTCATGACAATCCGAATATATGTTTTTCAAGCCTGCCTTTGCTCAGATTAAATCACTATTTTGCAGCTTGTATGTACTATTACTGTAACAAGATGTCATGGACCTAGCCTCTCTTCTCGATACATGATTAATGCTATTTATAGGCTAAGAATATTGTATCTTCTGGTCTATTGGGATGGCAATGTCGGGTACATGGTAAATAGATGAGTAACCCTGCCATGAGTTACCTAATGGCAAGTGAATACGGTTCCCTGACATTCTTTTGGCCCAGCACCCATGGACTCCTGCAAGTGCACTGAGCCCTAAGGCTGAGATTGACCCAGAGATCAAGAACCTGATTCTGAGGTTAAGTGTAATGCACCAAAAGTGTACGTCTTCAGGGTCAGGAGTCTACCATCCATGTTCCTGTGACATGCAGAGCGAGCGGAGGAGGCAGCATACTGTTCATAATCCTTACCATAAAGCCCACCAGCCTGCCTATTTACAATTATGCTCATGTGTGACTGCACTGACTTCTATGTGGGTGTTGAGTGCATGTTTTGTGTGTGGTGCCAGCTAGCCGGACACATGTTGGTTAAGAATTTATGTATGCTATAAACTAATGGAATCCATTTTGGATTGCCTTTGGTTCGACATGGCACAAGCTGCAGGTCTTGATAAAGTCTCCTCAGATAGTGGAAAGTGTAAATATATTTCTTACTTTCCTGAGCTGGAGAGTGTTACTCTAAACATGGAATTATGCTGGAGATGGAGCAGTACTTATAAATTCAATGAATCCTATATAGCAAGGGGTTGTTTAGTATTCCTTCCTTCGCACTTCCATTTAGGTGATGGTAAGGGAGTTGTGGTGAGTCAGCAGATTCAGTTGTTAGAAGGGAAGATGTTTTTTGACACAGCCTCTGCTTTTAGCCTTCCTTTGAGTGGGCTATCCAGGAAGGCTGATGATAGCAAAGCTTCACAAGTACTGTGTTTGTGTTATACATACTCCTGTTTGGAACCAACATTATTACCACATTCTGTGAGAGCCAGTGCTAGAGACAAAATACCTCTTTATCTGATTTAGACCAAACTACTGAAAACAACAACAAAATATAAGTGTGCTCCTTGCACGTGTGTAGAAAAACAATACAGGGACGAGTTAAGTTGAACCATCCAGCACTGAAAAAATGTGTGCTTGGTTAGTTAGAGAATAGTAGAATCAATAAACGTAGGAATTTTGGGATGAATTTTATAACTAATTACTGATATTTCTAGCAAAGATTTTGTTTAAAGGAAACATGAAAATTAACCAATTCTTACAGAGTGATTTGATAACATATATTGGTGCAAAACATTTAGGCTTTTTGTATAAATATCTAATATTATGTCGGTTCTAGAATTATGAAAATGCTTTTGGTAAAAGGTTTTAAAAAAATTATTGTTATAAGATGTGGTATGCACACCGTCGTTTCTCTGCATGTAATCCGTTCTATCAAACTTTACAAAGTTGCGTGCAAAACTGGGCTGTGCGGTGCCCTAATGCACAATGATCAGTACAATGCTGTGGGGAGCGCGCGTGAACGCTCCACTCCCACACGCACAGCGTGAGTGTATATTATGTCCTGCTAGTTGATTCAACTTTTCAGCCTTATTCAAATTCATCAAACACACAAGATGATGGACGGAATGTTGCACATTGGCAAAACATTCACCCCCAGTCACAGATCTGGGTTTAATTCATCGTTATTTTGCTCACCACACCACACCACCCCAGTACAGACATGGCCATAAGCAAATCAGTATTGACCCTGTGCCTCATGGGAACAGTCCAGCCCGAACTGCCAAGCCATGTATTCCCTGGACCGGAATCAAGCATCCTAGGACCGGTTTCAGGGTTTCACCCCTCTTCAGCCAGGATAGCTTGACTCCAGTGGCGTAGTGAGCATGAGACCCACATCTGGGCATACCCTTCCCACATAGAGTGAACAGCAAAACACACAAGATGATGGACGGAATGTTTCACATTGGCAAAACATTAACCCCCAGTCACAGATATGGGTTTAATCCATCGTTATTTTGCTCACCATGCCACCCCAGTTCAGACATGGCCATATGCAAATCCGTCTTGACCCTGTGCCTCATGGGAACAGTCCTGCCTGAACTGGCAAGCCATGTCTTCCCTGGACCAGAACCAAGCATCCTAGGACCGGTTTCGGGGTTTCACTCCTCTTCAGCCAGAATAGCTTGACTACAGTGGCGTAGTGAGCACGGGACCCACGTCTGGGCATACCCTTCCCAGATAGGGCGAACAGCAAAACACACAAGATGATGGACGGAATGTTGCACATTGGCAAAACATTCACCCCAAGTCACAGATCTGGGTTTAATCCATCGTTAGTTTGCTCACCACGCCACCCCAGTTCAAACATGGCCATATGCAAATCAGTCTTGACCCTGTGCATCATGGGAACAGTCCAGCCCGAACTGCCAAGCAATATCTTCCCTGGACCTGAATCAAGCATCCTAGGACTGGTTTTGGGGTTGCACCCCTCTTCAGCCAGGAAAGCTTGACTCCAGTGGCGTAGTGAGCACGGGACCCACATCTGGGCATACCCTTCCCACATAGGGCGAACAGCAAAACACACAAGATGATGGACGGAATGTTGCACATTGGCAAAACATTCACCCCCAGTCACAGATCTGGGTTTAATCCATCGTTATTTTGCTCACCAAACCACCCCAGTTCAGATATGACCATATGCAAATCAGTCTTGACCCTGTGCCTCATGGAAACAGTCCAGCCCGAACTGCCAAGCCATGTCTTCCCTGGACCGGAACCAAGCATCCTAGGACCGGTTTCGGGGTTTCACCCTTCTTCAGCCAGGGTAGCTTGACTCCAGTGGCGTAGTGAGCACGTTACTCACGTCTGGGCATACCCTTCCCACATCGGGCGAACAGGAAAGCACACAAGAGGATGGACGGAATGTTGCACATTGGCAAAACATTAACCCCCAGTCACAGATATGGGTCTAATCCATCGTTATTTTGCTCACCATGCCACCCCAGTTCAGACATGGCCATATGCAAATCCGTCTTGACCCTGTGCCTCATGGGAACAGTCCAGCCTGAACTGCCAAGCCATGTCTTCCCTGGACCAGAACCAAGCATCCTAGGACCGGTTTCGGGGTTTCACCCCTATTCAGCCAGGATAGCTTGACTACAGTGGCGTAGTGAGCACGGGACCCACGTCTGGGCATACCCTTCCCAGATAGGGCGAACAGCAAAACACACAAGATGATGGACGGAATGTTGCACATTGGCAAAACATTCACCCCCATTCACAGATCTGGGTTTAATCCATCGTTAGTTTGCTAACCACGCCACCGCAGTTCAAACATGGCCATATGCAAATTGTTGGACAGGCCACACGAAGGGCTTGCTCCCTCCCCGCACGACAGGGCCCCAGCCCCGGCCCGCCAGGCATGACCCACAAGAATCACCCGCACCCCGTCCCCCGATGGAACTCCTGCCCCCGGACCTCCATGTATCACGGGACCGAGCCACCACCGGCTCCCCCGGCCGGATCAAGCCGCCATCTTGGGCCCTGCGCCACGAGGCCGCGTGGCCTCCACCCGACCCTAACCCTGGGCCTGGCCGGCCCCGACATCCCGGCACCACCATCCACCCAGGAGGTGAGCGGACCACTTGGCAGGTCAATGGGAGAACGAAGCGTCAAGGGCTCTCCCCCGCCAGGTGCCGATCGCCTCCAGCTCCCCCAGGCGCTGGCTCCACCCCCTGCTGGGTGTCTGGACACCTTCATCCCGGGCCCTCCGACCTCCAAGTGCGAGGGTCCGGACATCAAAGGGCGCCAGACCTATAACTAGGGCAGCTCCGGAGCAGGACGGCAGTTGTATCCTGGAGTCGAGAGACACCGAGAGAACTCAGCCTTGACGGACTACTGGCGCTGCCGTAGCCCTACCTTGTGAACTATCGTCCTGCCTGCTGGCGCTGCCGCGGCCTTCTGCAACATCCATCCTCGTCGGGACCTGCTGGCGCTGCCGCGGCCCGTTGTAACGACCATCTTCACCGGGACCTGCTGGCGCTGCCGCGGACCGTGTATCGACCATCTTCCCGGGACCTGCTGGCGCTGCCGCGGACCGTGTATCAACCATCTTCACCGGGACCTGCTGGCGCTGCCGCGGCCCGTCCCAGCTAGAACACCGAGCTCGAGGATTGTGAGATATCCACCATACCATCTCAACTACCAGACTGGTAACCAGACTGTCCCGCTACCCCCTTTCCCCACCTTGAGAGACTTGAATCGAGGGGACCCCTGAGTCCAGACCTCCTTGTACCATTTCATCGTACCGTAAGAAATTGCCTATAAAGAACGCTGAATCTTCTCCTTGTGTGGTGTCTGTCTGTGGGGGGGAAGTTATTTATCTGTACGATCGCTGGAGACGGCTCTCCCCGGAGACCTCTCCCCTCGTCCTCGGCCGACCCTCCCGGTCCGTCTAACATTGGTGGCCAGCGGCGCGATCCGAATCAACGCGTAATCGTACAGAGAGTAGCTCACCCCACGACAAAACCACGATGTCAGCCAAAGATAGCGGTTCCACTGAAAAGTTCCAAATGGATAAGTTGGAAGAATATAGCCACCGCGAACTTAAACAATTCTGCATGGAACTAGGCATTGCTACCACCGGCCTGAGTACCAAAGACGATTTGAAGCGCGCCCTTGAGTCGTGGCCAGAAACTGAGGTCGCCGGATCCCCCGACCAAAACAGTGTCACACCAGAGGGGAACGCCACGGCTCCCGAGGAACGGGGAACGGGCCTCTCGCAGGAGGAGATCCAAGAAAGAGAAAGAACCAGATTACATGAGTTGGAAATGGCACGACTCAAGATGGACGGTGAACTAAAGTTAGCCGAGCAGAAACTAAATCTAGAACATCTGCGGCTCCGAGAAGAACGAGAAGAAAAACAGAGACAGAGAGAGCTCGAGGAAAAAAGAATAACACTCGAACACGAGCGCAAACTGGCGGAAATAGAACTTCGGAAACAGAATAAAGAACCGGGGGTGCCTGAGCGACCGCACACCCCGGGAGCAACCGAGAAAAAAGTCCACATTCCCAAGTATGTTGTCCGAGAATATGTCCGAGAGGACGACATACAACAGTGGTTCAAAGCCTACGAGATCGCCATGACCTCCCACCGGATCGACCGGAGTGATTGGGGAGCCGGACTATGGGGGAGGTTCGTCAACGAAGGCCGCGATGCCCTATTGCAGCTCCCAGATCACCAGATGTCGTCCTACGACCACATGAAGGCTGCCCTCCTCACCCGCTACGGCCTCACGCCCGAGATGTACCGCCAGAGGTTCAGAGACTGCACCCGGATCCCGGGTACAACTTGGGTGGAGTACGTCAACTATTTCAGCCGAGCCTTCGAGGGTTGGATCAAGGGGAGCCATGTAACGACCTACGAGCAACTCTTTAACCTTATGGTATGGGAGCACCTGTCGAACAACTGTTTCGTCGAGCTCAGGCAGCACCTCCTCGACAGTAAATTGACTGACCCCCGGCAACTCGCCGCCGAAGCTGACCGATGGGAAAGCACCCGAGTGGGCCGGAGAGGACCACACGAGCAAAACCGAAACAACCACGGCCAGCACCGTCCCCGGGGAGGAGGAGGAGGCCAGGGGCGAGGGAGAGACACCATCCCGGCAACACCCGTGGCCAGCACCCCGCCCCCGGCCGGCCGGGGCAACCCCCTGATGCGCCCGGGGTTCCGAGCCAACGTCACGTGCCACCGATGCCAGCGAGTCGGCCACTACGCCAATGACCCGAGCTGCCCGCAGAACCAAACACCAAAGCCCCGCCAGGTAGCTGCCGCCGCCCTGGGGGGAGAACGACTGTCAGAGGAACAGGAAGAATATGAGCCGGCCCAGCAGGAGTGGGAACCGGCCGCCATGGTTCTAGCGTGCCTAGGGGGAAAAGACATGGTCCCGCGGGCTCCCCTACCCGCCAACACCCGGAAATATGGCCAGTGGGTGACCATTAATGGACGTCGGGCCGAGGCCTTACGTGACACAGGCGCCAGTGTGACGGCCGTCCGCTGTCACCTGGTGAAGCCCGAGAAGATCCTTCCGAACATTCTCTGCCCCGTCCGCTCAGCCGACAATTCCGAAAGTCTGTGTCAAATGGCCTGCGTCCCCTTCGAATGGGGAGGGGTCTCCGGCCTGTTGAAGGTGACGGTCCGGGATGATGCCCCCGTGGACTGGCTCCTGGGGAATGACCTTGAGAGCTCCCCGTGGGCCACCGTCGAAAGAAGAGAGCACCTGGGGATGCTGGGCCTCCCGGACTGGGCCTGCGTAACCGCCCGGTCCATGGCCGCCCGTGCCGTCCCCCGGTCAGAAGAACCAGAATGGCCAGCACCTCCGCCCCCGGTCGCCCCAGTAGAGGACAACGACGAGGCCAACCCCCCAGAACCAACGGCCGAAGGGGTCGCGCAACCCCCGGACCTTCCCGGCCTGGCTCAGTGGCGTCAAGAAGGGGGGCCCACCCAAGAACAGTTCCGCCAGGAGCAAAAGACCTGCCCCTCCCTCGAGGGACTCCGCCGGCAAGCCAGCGCCCAGAGCGCAGGGGACTCCACCGGAACTCATTGGGTCTATTGGGATAACGACCTGCTATACAGCGAACAAAGAATCGCAGAGCTAGGGGCCAGTCGAGTGCTGGTGGTACCTCTCCGCTTCAGAGACTTCCTACTAACTCTGGCCCACGATGTCCCCCTGGCTGGACACCTGGGCCAGGAAAAAACCTACAGTCGCCTAGTGACTCACTTTTTCTGGCCGAAGATGCGGAACGACGTCCTTAACCACTGCCGGTCCTGCCCCACGTGCCAGGCCAGTGGGAAGAGCGGCCGTAAGCTGAAAGCCCCTCTGCAACCCTTCCCAGTGGTCACCACCCCGTTCGAGAGGGTAGGAATAGACATTGTGGGGCCCCTGGACCCCCGCACGGCACAAGGACATAGGTTCATCCTGGTACTGGTGGACCACGCCACCCGCTACCCCGAGGCGGTGCCCCTACGAACTGTAACAGCTCCGGTGGTTGGCCGGGCCCTAATGGGGATCTTCTCCCGGGTGGGCTTCCCCCGGGAAGTCGTCAGCAACCGAGGCACGAACTTTATCTCAAAATATATGAAGTCCCTCTGGCAACAGTGCGGGGTCACCTACCGATTCACGACCCCCTATCACCCCCAAGGGAACGGACTAGTGGAGCGATTCAACCGCACCCTCAAGGGGATGATTGGGGGATTGGAAGAGCCCCTCCGTCGCCAGTGGGATGTACTACTCCCGTGCCTCCTCTTCGCCTATCGAGAAGTTCCCCAGAAGTCCCTCGGCTTTAGCCCTTTCGAACTCCTGTACGGGCACCCTGTGCGAGGGCCCCTCAGCCTGGTCAAAGAAGGTTGGGAGATGGCCCCCCTAAAGACCCCTCCAGACGTCTTCAAGTACCTCCTGGCCCTACGCAATCAGACCCGGCGCTTCAGGGAGATGGCCAAGGCGAACCTCGAGGCCAGTCAGGAGGACATGAAAAAATGGTACGATCACAATGCCTCCTCCGTCGAGTTCGAACCTGGTCAACAAGTGTGGGTGATGTCCCCCACCGAACCATGTGCCTTACAAGATAAGTGGACGGGGCCCTTCAAAGTGGTCGAGCGCAAAAGCCCCGTCACTTACCTCATCGACATGGGGACCCCCCGGAACCCCCTCCGGGTCCTCCACACCAACAGACTCAAACCACACTTTGTGCGCTCAGAACTCAGCCTCCTGATGGCTACGGACAGTGGGGCGGAAGAAGACTCCGAACCCCTCCCGGATCTCCTGAAGACTCAGGAGAACGACGGTTCCGTGGACGGGGTCCGGCTCTCCGATGCCCTCACCCCAGAGCAACGCCAGGGCTGCCGGGACCTCCTGCTGCGGTTCGCTACACTGTTCTCCCTCACCCCCGGGATCACCCCTTGGTGCTTGCACGACGTGGACACCGGGGACAGTCCCCCTATCCGACACCGGGCCTACCGCGTGCCAGATCGCGTACGGGCCTGCATTCAAGAGGAAGTGGCCAAAATGCTCACGATCGGGGTCATCGAGCCCTCGGACAGCCCCTGGGCCAGCCCGGTTGTACTGGTCCCCAAAGCCGCTGCCCCCGGCACCACACCTGAACTGAGATTCTGCGTCGACTACCGGGGCTTGAACGCTGTCACCTGGACCGACGCTCATCCTATCCCCCGAACGGATGAATTGATCGACCGGCTGGGGGCCGCCCGCTACCTCAGCATCTTCGACCTAACAGCGGGCTACTGGCAGATCGGTCTCACACCCCAGGCTCAGGAACGGTCCGCCTTCTTTACCCCCGATGGCCACTACCACTTCAAGGTCATGCCCTTCGGCATGAAGAATGCCCCCGCTACTTTTCAACGTCTAGTGAACCAGGTCTTGGCGGGGCTCGAAGAATTCAGCGCCGCCTACCTGGACGATATCGCTGTGTACAGCCGCCACTGGTCCGACCACCTCCTCCACCTCCAAGAGGTCCTGCAGGCCCTCCAGCGGGCCGGCCTCACGATTAAGGCCGGCAAATGCCAAATTGGTCAAGGGTCCGTGACCTACCTCGGGCACCAGGTGGGAAGCGGGCTGGTGGCCCCGCTGCAACTTAAAATTGCTGCCATCCAGTCCTGGCAGCCCCCCGTCACCCAGACCGAGGTCCGAGCCTTCTTGGGGCTCACCGGCTACTACCGGCGGTTCGTGAGGGACTATTTCAGCATTGTGGGGCCCCTCACGGGTCTCACGTCCAAAAACCAGCCGAAGCGGATTAACTGGACCCCCGACTGTCAAGCGGCCTTCGAAAAGCTGAAGGCCGCCCTGTGCACCGCCCCTGTGCTCCAGGCCCCCGATTACAGTCGGGAATTCATTGTACAGACAGACGCCTCCGACCACGGCATCGGAGCGGTTCTTTCCCAACTGAACCCCGAGGGTCATGACCAGCCGGTGGCCTTCATCAGCAGACGTCTCCTGGCCCGAGAACAGCGCTGGAGGACAATCGAGAGGGAGGCCTTCGCAGTGGTGTGGGCCCTCAAAAAGCTCCGGCCCTATCTCTTCGGTACCCACTTCCGGGTACAAACCGACCATCGACCCCTGCAGTGGCTGATGCAGATGCGGGGGGAGAACCCAAAACTATTGCGCTGGTCCATCTCCCTGCAGGGAATGGACTTCACCATGGAACATCGACCGGGCCAAGACCACGCCAACGCAGATGGCCTGTCACGCTTTTTCCGCCTCGACGAGGAGAGTACCCAGGAAGATGGGTGACTCTCCCCGCCTTCAGCTGGGGGGGACGCATGTTGGACAGGCCACACGAAGGGCTTGCTCCCTCCCCGCACGACAGGGCCCCAGCCCCGGCCCGCCAGGCATGACCCACAAGAATCACCCGCACCCCGTCCCCCGACGGAACTCCTGCCCCCGGACCTCCATGTATCACGGGACCGAGCCACCACCGGCTCCCCCGGCCGGATCAAGCCGCCATCTTGGGCCCTGCGCCACGAGGCCGCGTGGCCTCCACCCGACCCTAACCCTGGGCCTGGCCGGCCCCGACATCCCGGCACCACCATCCACCCAGGAGGTGAGCGGACCACTTGGCAGGTCAATGGGAGAACGAAGCGTCAAGGGCTCTCCCCCGCCAGGTGCCGATCGCCTCCAGCTCCCCCAGGCGCTGGCTCCACCCCCTGCTGGGTGTCTGGACACCTTCATCCCGGGCCCTCCGACCTCCAAGTGCGAGGGTCCGGACATCAAAGGGCGCCAGACCTATAACTAGGGCAGCTCCGGAGCAGGACGGCAGTTGTATCCTGGAGTCGAGAGACACCGAGAGAACTCAGCCTTGACGGACTACTGGCGCTGCCGTAGCCCTACCTTGTGAACTATCGTCCTGCCTGCTGGCGCTGCCGCGGCCTTCTGCAACATCCATCCTCGTCGGGACCTGCTGGCGCTGCCGCGGCCCGTTGTAACGACCATCTTCACCGGGACCTGCTGGCGCTGCCGCGGACCGTGTATCGACCATCTTCCCGGGACCTGCTGGCGCTGCCGCGGACCGTGTATCAACCATCTTCACCGGGACCTGCTGGCGCTGCCGCGGCCCGTCCCAGCTAGAACACCGAGCTCGAGGATTGTGAGATATCCACCATACCATCTCAACTACCAGACTGGTAACCAGACTGTCCCGCTACCCCCTTTCCCCACCTTGAGAGACTTGAATCGAGGGGACCCCTGAGTCCAGACCTCCTTGTACCATTTCATCGTACCGTAAGAAATTGCCTATAAAGAACGCTGAATCTTCTCCTTGTGTGGTGTCTGTCTGTGGGGGGGAAGTTATTTATCTGTACGATCGCTGGAGACGGCTCTCCCCGGAGACCTCTCCCCTCGTCCTCGGCCGACCCTCCCGGTCCGTCTAACATTGGTGGCCAGCGGCGCGATCCGAATCAACGCGTAATCGTACAGAGAGTAGCTCACCCCACGACAAAACCACGATGTCAGCCAAAGATAGCGGTTCCACTGAAAAGTTCCAAATGGATAAGTTGGAAGAATATAGCCACCGCGAACTTAAACAATTCTGCATGGAACTAGGCATTGCTACCACCGGCCTGAGTACCAAAGACGATTTGAAGCGCGCCCTTGAGTCGTGGCCAGAAACTGAGGTCGCCGGATCCCCCGACCAAAACAGTGTCACACCAGAGGGGAACGCCACGGCTCCCGAGGAACGGGGAACGGGCCTCTCGCAGGAGGAGATCCAAGAAAGAGAAAGAACCAGATTACATGAGTTGGAAATGGCACGACTCAAGATGGACGGTGAACTAAAGTTAGCCGAGCAGAAACTAAATCTAGAACATCTGCGGCTCCGAGAAGAACGAGAAGAAAAACAGAGACAGAGAGAGCTCGAGGAAAAAAGAATAACACTCGAACACGAGCGCAAACTGGCGGAAATAGAACTTCGGAAACAGAATAAAGAACCGGGGGTGCCTGAGCGACCGCACACCCCGGGAGCAACCGAGAAAAAAGTCCACATTCCCAAGTATGTTGTCCGAGAATATGTCCGAGAGGACGACATACAACAGTGGTTCAAAGCCTACGAGATCGCCATGACCTCCCACCGGATCGACCGGAGTGATTGGGGAGCCGGACTATGGGGGAGGTTCGTCAACGAAGGCCGCGATGCCCTATTGCAGCTCCCAGATCACCAGATGTCGTCCTACGACCACATGAAGGCTGCCCTCCTCACCCGCTACGGCCTCACGCCCGAGATGTACCGCCAGAGGTTCAGAGACTGCACCCGGATCCCGGGTACAACTTGGGTGGAGTACGTCAACTATTTCAGCCGAGCCTTCGAGGGTTGGATCAAGGGGAGCCATGTAACGACCTACGAGCAACTCTTTAACCTTATGGTATGGGAGCACCTGTCGAACAACTGTTTCGTCGAGCTCAGGCAGCACCTCCTCGACAGTAAATTGACTGACCCCCGGCAACTCGCCGCCGAAGCTGACCGATGGGAAAGCACCCGAGTGGGCCGGAGAGGACCACACGAGCAAAACCGAAACAACCACGGCCAGCACCGTCCCCGGGGAGGAGGAGGAGGCCAGGGGCGAGGGAGAGACACCATCCCGGCAACACCCGTGGCCAGCACCCCGCCCCCGGCCGGCCGGGGCAACCCCCTGATGCGCCCGGGGTTCCGAGCCAACGTCACGTGCCACCGATGCCAGCGAGTCGGCCACTACGCCAATGACCCGAGCTGCCCGCAGAACCAAACACCAAAGCCCCGCCAGGTAGCTGCCGCCGCCCTGGGGGGAGAACGACTGTCAGAGGAACAGGAAGAATATGAGCCGGCCCAGCAGGAGTGGGAACCGGCCGCCATGGTTCTAGCGTGCCTAGGGGGAAAAGACATGGTCCCGCGGGCTCCCCTACCCGCCAACACCCGGAAATATGGCCAGTGGGTGACCATTAATGGACGTCGGGCCGAGGCCTTACGTGACACAGGCGCCAGTGTGACGGCCGTCCGCTGTCACCTGGTGAAGCCCGAGAAGATCCTTCCGAACATTCTCTGCCCCGTCCGCTCAGCCGACAATTCCGAAAGTCTGTGTCAAATGGCCTGCGTCCCCTTCGAATGGGGAGGGGTCTCCGGCCTGTTGAAGGTGACGGTCCGGGATGATGCCCCCGTGGACTGGCTCCTGGGGAATGACCTTGAGAGCTCCCCGTGGGCCACCGTCGAAAGAAGAGAGCACCTGGGGATGCTGGGCCTCCCGGACTGGGCCTGCGTAACCGCCCGGTCCATGGCCGCCCGTGCCGTCCCCCGGTCAGAAGAACCAGAATGGCCAGCACCTCCGCCCCCGGTCGCCCCAGTAGAGGACAACGACGAGGCCAACCCCCCAGAACCAACGGCCGAAGGGGTCGCGCAACCCCCGGACCTTCCCGGCCTGGCTCAGTGGCGTCAAGAAGGGGGGCCCACCCAAGAACAGTTCCGCCAGGAGCAAAAGACCTGCCCCTCCCTCGAGGGACTCCGCCGGCAAGCCAGCGCCCAGAGCGCAGGGGACTCCACCGGAACTCATTGGGTCTATTGGGATAACGACCTGCTATACAGCGAACAAAGAATCGCAGAGCTAGGGGCCAGTCGAGTGCTGGTGGTACCTCTCCGCTTCAGAGACTTCCTACTAACTCTGGCCCACGATGTCCCCCTGGCTGGACACCTGGGCCAGGAAAAAACCTACAGTCGCCTAGTGACTCACTTTTTCTGGCCGAAGATGCGGAACGACGTCCTTAACCACTGCCGGTCCTGCCCCACGTGCCAGGCCAGTGGGAAGAGCGGCCGTAAGCTGAAAGCCCCTCTGCAACCCTTCCCAGTGGTCACCACCCCGTTCGAGAGGGTAGGAATAGACATTGTGGGGCCCCTGGACCCCCGCACGGCACAAGGACATAGGTTCATCCTGGTACTGGTGGACCACGCCACCCGCTACCCCGAGGCGGTGCCCCTACGAACTGTAACAGCTCCGGTGGTTGGCCGGGCCCTAATGGGGATCTTCTCCCGGGTGGGCTTCCCCCGGGAAGTCGTCAGCAACCGAGGCACGAACTTTATCTCAAAATATATGAAGTCCCTCTGGCAACAGTGCGGGGTCACCTACCGATTCACGACCCCCTATCACCCCCAAGGGAACGGACTAGTGGAGCGATTCAACCGCACCCTCAAGGGGATGATTGGGGGATTGGAAGAGCCCCTCCGTCGCCAGTGGGATGTACTACTCCCGTGCCTCCTCTTCGCCTATCGAGAAGTTCCCCAGAAGTCCCTCGGCTTTAGCCCTTTCGAACTCCTGTACGGGCACCCTGTGCGAGGGCCCCTCAGCCTGGTCAAAGAAGGTTGGGAGATGGCCCCCCTAAAGACCCCTCCAGACGTCTTCAAGTACCTCCTGGCCCTACGCAATCAGACCCGGCGCTTCAGGGAGATGGCCAAGGCGAACCTCGAGGCCAGTCAGGAGGACATGAAAAAATGGTACGATCACAATGCCTCCTCCGTCGAGTTCGAACCTGGTCAACAAGTGTGGGTGATGTCCCCCACCGAACCATGTGCCTTACAAGATAAGTGGACGGGGCCCTTCAAAGTGGTCGAGCGCAAAAGCCCCGTCACTTACCTCATCGACATGGGGACCCCCCGGAACCCCCTCCGGGTCCTCCACACCAACAGACTCAAACCACACTTTGTGCGCTCAGAACTCAGCCTCCTGATGGCTACGGACAGTGGGGCGGAAGAAGACTCCGAACCCCTCCCGGATCTCCTGAAGACTCAGGAGAACGACGGTTCCGTGGACGGGGTCCGGCTCTCCGATGCCCTCACCCCAGAGCAACGCCAGGGCTGCCGGGACCTCCTGCTGCGGTTCGCTACACTGTTCTCCCTCACCCCCGGGATCACCCCTTGGTGCTTGCACGACGTGGACACCGGGGACAGTCCCCCTATCCGACACCGGGCCTACCGCGTGCCAGATCGCGTACGGGCCTGCATTCAAGAGGAAGTGGCCAAAATGCTCACGATCGGGGTCATCGAGCCCTCGGACAGCCCCTGGGCCAGCCCGGTTGTACTGGTCCCCAAAGCCGCTGCCCCCGGCACCACACCTGAACTGAGATTCTGCGTCGACTACCGGGGCTTGAACGCTGTCACCTGGACCGACGCTCATCCTATCCCCCGAACGGATGAATTGATCGACCGGCTGGGGGCCGCCCGCTACCTCAGCATCTTCGACCTAACAGCGGGCTACTGGCAGATCGGTCTCACACCCCAGGCTCAGGAACGGTCCGCCTTCTTTACCCCCGATGGCCACTACCACTTCAAGGTCATGCCCTTCGGCATGAAGAATGCCCCCGCTACTTTTCAACGTCTAGTGAACCAGGTCTTGGCGGGGCTCGAAGAATTCAGCGCCGCCTACCTGGACGATATCGCTGTGTACAGCCGCCACTGGTCCGACCACCTCCTCCACCTCCAAGAGGTCCTGCAGGCCCTCCAGCGGGCCGGCCTCACGATTAAGGCCGGCAAATGCCAAATTGGTCAAGGGTCCGTGACCTACCTCGGGCACCAGGTGGGAAGCGGGCTGGTGGCCCCGCTGCAACTTAAAATTGCTGCCATCCAGTCCTGGCAGCCCCCCGTCACCCAGACCGAGGTCCGAGCCTTCTTGGGGCTCACCGGCTACTACCGGCGGTTCGTGAGGGACTATTTCAGCATTGTGGGGCCCCTCACGGGTCTCACGTCCAAAAACCAGCCGAAGCGGATTAACTGGACCCCCGACTGTCAAGCGGCCTTCGAAAAGCTGAAGGCCGCCCTGTGCACCGCCCCTGTGCTCCAGGCCCCCGATTACAGTCGGGAATTCATTGTACAGACAGACGCCTCCGACCACGGCATCGGAGCGGTTCTTTCCCAACTGAACCCCGAGGGTCATGACCAGCCGGTGGCCTTCATCAGCAGACGTCTCCTGGCCCGAGAACAGCGCTGGAGGACAATCGAGAGGGAGGCCTTCGCAGTGGTGTGGGCCCTCAAAAAGCTCCGGCCCTATCTCTTCGGTACCCACTTCCGGGTACAAACCGACCATCGACCCCTGCAGTGGCTGATGCAGATGCGGGGGGAGAACCCAAAACTATTGCGCTGGTCCATCTCCCTGCAGGGAATGGACTTCACCATGGAACATCGACCGGGCCAAGACCACGCCAACGCAGATGGCCTGTCACGCTTTTTCCGCCTCGACGAGGAGAGTACCCAGGAAGATGGGTGACTCTCCCCGCCTTCAGCTGGGGGGGACGCATGTTGGACAGGCCACACGAAGGGCTTGCTCCCTCCCCGCACGACAGGGCCCCAGCCCCGGCCCGCCAGGCATGACCCACAAGAATCACCCGCACCCCGTCCCCCGACGGAACTCCTGCCCCCGGACCTCCATGTATCACGGGACCGAGCCACCACCGGCTCCCCCGGCCGGATCAAGCCGCCATCTTGGGCCCTGCGCCACGAGGCCGCGTGGCCTCCACCCGACCCTAACCCTGGGCCTGGCCGGCCCCGACATCCCGGCACCACCATCCACCCAGGAGGTGAGCGGACCACTTGGCAGGTCAATGGGAGAACGAAGCGTCAAGGGCTCTCCCCCGCCAGGTGCCGATCGCCTCCAGCTCCCCCAGGCGCTGGCTCCACCCCCTGCTGGGTGTCTCTGGACACCTTCATCCCGGGCCTTCCGACCTCCAAGTGCGAGGGTCCGGACATCAAAGGGCGCCAGACCTATAACTAGGGCAGCTCCGGAGCAGGACGGCAGTTGTATCCTGGAGTCGAGAGACACCGAGAGAACTCAGCCTTGACGGACTACTGGCGCTGCCGTAGCCCTACCTTGTGAACTATCGTCCTGCCTGCTGGCGCTGCCGCGGCCTTCTGCAACATCCATCCTCGTCGGGACCTGCTGGCGCTGCCGCGGCCCGTTGTAACGACCATCTTCACCGGGACCTGCTGGCGCTGCCGCGGACCGTGTATCGACCATCTTCCCGGGACCTGCTGGCGCTGCCGCGGACCGTGTATCAACCATCTTCACCGGGACCTGCTGGCGCTGCCGCGGCCCGTCCCAGCTAGAACACCGAGCTCGAGGATTGTGAGCTATCCACCATACCATCTCAACTACCAGACTGGTAACCAGACTGTCCCGCTACCCCCCTTTCCCCACCTTGAGAGACTTGAATCGAGGGGACCCCTGAGTCCAGACCTCCTTGTACCATTTCATCGTACCGTAAGAAATTGCCTATAAAGAACGCTGAATCTTCTCCTTGTGTGGTGTCTGTCTGTGGGGGGGAAGTTATTTATCTGTACGATCGCTGGAGACGGCTCTCCCCGGAGACCTCTCCCCTTGTCCTCGGCCGACCCTCCCGGTCCGTCTAACACAAATCAGTCTTGACCCTGTGCATCATGGGAACAGTCCAGCCCGAACTGCCAAGCCATGTCTTCCCTGGACCGGAATCAAGCATCCCAGGACTGGTTTTGGGGTTTCACCCCTCTTCAGCCAGGAAAGCTTGACTCCAGTGGCGTAGTGAGCACGGGACCCACATCTGGGCATACCCTTCCCACATAGGGAGAACAGCAAAACACACAAGATGATGGACGGAATGTTGCACATTGGCAAAACATTCACCCCCAGTCACAGATCTGGGTTTAATCCATCGTTATTTTGCTCACCAAACCACCCCAGTTCAGATATGACCATATGCAAATCAGTCTTGACCCTGTGCCTCATGGAAACAGTCCAGCCCGAGCTGCCAAGCCATGTCTTTCCTGGACTGGAATCAAGCATCCTAGGACCGGTTTCGGGGTTTCACCCTTGTTCAGCCAGGGTAGCTTGACTCCAGTGGCGTAGTGAGCACGGGACTCACGTCTGGGCATACCCTTCCCACATAGGGCGAACAGCAAAACACACAAGATGACACACAAGATGATGGACGGAATGTTGCACATTGGCAAAACATTCACCCCCAGTCACAGATCTGGGTTTAATCCATCGTTATTTTGCTCACCACGCCACCCCAGTTCAGACATGGCCATATGCAAATCAGTCTTGACCCCGTGCCTCATGGGAACAGTTCAGCCCGAACTGCCAAGCCATGTCTTCCCTGGACCTGAATCAAGCATCCTAGGACCAGTTTTGGGGTTTCACCCCTCTTCAGCCAGGATAGCTTGACTCCAGTGGCGTAGTGAGCACGGGACCCACGTCTGGGAATACCCTTCCCACATAGGGCGAACAGCAAAACACACAAGATGATGGACGGAATATTGCACATTGGCATAACATTCACCCCCAGTCACAGATCTGGGTTTAATCCATCGCTATTTTGCTCACCACGCCATCCCAGTTCAGACATGGCGATATGCAAATCAGTCTTGACCCTGTGCTTCATGGGAACAGTCCAGCCCGAATTGCCAAGCCATGTCTTCCCTGGACCGGAATCAAGCATCCTAGGACCGGTTTCGGGGTTTCACCCCCATCAGCCAGGATAGCTTGACTCCAGTGGCGTAGTGAGCACGGGACCCACGTCTGGGCCTACCCAGGTAGAATGGGGAGAATGCGACTTGCGACTTGCTGATGGGGGAATAGGCGGTTATATGAAGTATAGAAAGCGAGGGGTTTGACATTAGAGGCGAATGTAGTTTTACACATGCACAGTTTTGCACAGCACGGGTTGGGGAGTGAATAAAATATAGATTGGTGTTTAAGGGGAGGTAGACAGTTTGAGCGTAAAATTCATTGATTATGATTACGGTCAGAATAATAAGTACAAGAGTACATTGATTTGTAAAATGAAATATGAATTGATGTGATGATTATGTTACATACAAGACATTTAGCAACGGTTTTTTAAACTGTTAGTTTCCAGTGACCCCTTATGAAGGGCTTGTTATAAGCCCGAAATGCATTGGGTTCCTAATAAAGAAGATGCTGCTCTTAACGATTCTCTGCATTTTGTGCGTATTTCCGAAGATGTCCGGATGGGCACCCTGAAATATGGGAAGCATTCTAAATACATGTGGATAAGGAAAAGGATGACATGAAAGTTTTGGCAAACTTTGTGGATTAAATGGGATGAATTTGAATAGGGCTGAGAAGTTGAATCAAGTAGCAGGATATAATATCCACTCACGCTGTGCGTCTGGGAGTGGAGCGTTCACACGCGCTCCCCACAGCATTGTTTAAAAACTATTGTACATGTTACTACTTTGAGAATGCAATAATAGGCCATAATTGCAGGTACATATCTATGTGTATCAATCACTGACAAATCATTACCAAATGCTTGGATTTGATATATTTGAGTGATTCTATAATGCTTTTTAACATGAATTAGGAGTTTTACACTAAATGAAGTATGAACTTAAAAGGTGTTTGAATTAACTTTAATTTTACGCTGTGTCTTTTCAATGGCCTGATACAATGAACTTTGACACATTTAGAAATGTTGCTTATTTGTTCTGATCATGCCACATTCCCTAAAGAACAAACTGGACACTTTTTCTTGATTCGCTTTTGTGTGGATTTCATGGGAACCTAACATTTTGTACGTGTCCATGGACAAAGCAAAAATGTTAAAGCTTTTTCTCAACAAACCTGTGAGGGTGCAATGTACTGTTCTTCTCATGATTCATACGGGAAATTATCCTGGAGTATCAATTTGTACCTGATAAACGGAAGAGTGATCACATGAGGTCACTCTGCTGTGACTGACAACAACGTCTTAACGACAGATATGCACTATAAAGACTATTGGATTTAGGGGTATTGGGCTCCACTGCTTCTTCTTTGGTTATTGCTGCCTAAGAGCTCTTTGGCAATACTCTCCGTAACTGTGGCCGTTGCCATCTTTCCATCACTTTCTTGACTCTATTCTGCCTGCTGAATTATCTTGTTTTCCTCTTGCCTTATGCTAATAAACTTAACCGCTGGACTATTTGGAGCTGTCTGATGAGAATCCATACATGAACTTTTTGATTAATACTCCAGTTCCCTTTGCCTATACTTATGGACTTTCACCTAGTGGACTTTAATTGGAATCCTGTGTCTTTACTGAGAGAATTCTATTTAACCATCATTTCTCTTTAGAAACCACCCTTTGCATTCTTTGATCTGATAGACTAAATGTTGAGATTTTAGCTGCATGCATTAGTATGCATGACAGAATTGCTAAATATGTTACTTGTATTCATTTTGAATCTCAAATAAAATAATTCATTTATTGTAAAGATCTATTGTATGCCATTTATTTGAGATTTCATGTCCTTTTTTTGAAACTGTGCTTGAGAGTTGACTACCAATAAATTGTCCTCATTGGGGAGATCAGCAGTGGGTTATCGTAGCTTCCACCCCTTACTACGATGAAGAAAGGTCGATCAGAGGACCAATGCCTCTGTGGTAAAGTATAGCAAGAAGATTGTGAAAATTCAGCTCTCCTACAGAACCTGTGCTGGACGACTGTTTTTCTTTAATAAGAACTTTTACTACCACAAATCTGTCTTCTCACAATTGTCTGAAGTGCATTATGAATATGAAATTATGAAAAGGAACCACCAAAGCCGTTCTTGAACTGTTGCCATCGATCCATATCCCTCTTTGGAAGTTTTATATTAAAGTAGGTACAAAACCTTCCAATTTGGTTTCAAGCTGCATTACTAATCAAGGACAGGGTTACTCGGAGAGTTCTCAAAAAGATGCGGTGATCTGGGGCCTCTATCGCTGAGTCTTCCAGAAGTGAGGGCTCATTACCTGAAACCTCACATCTTGCTGCAGAACCTCTGGGTCTGCCCGAGACGTGTAAGCTCATCGCCTGTTTAGACGGGGAAAGGAGAGCTCCTTGTCCCAAAGGAGTTGTTTGCCTGAACAGGAGAAGTCCAGTCATGAGTCAGGGAAGAAAGTGATACAAAACAAATAATGTATCCAAGGGAGCATTCCTGGAGCCGACATGTGGGAACCCAATTGTCTCCCAACCGGTCTGTTCAAAACAAAGACCTTCTTGGCCAGCAGAGAAATACCTGTGAGTCTGCTAATGCGACCACTAGAGAGGAAAACAGAAACCCGATTACTTCCCGGCAGAAAGCCAGGAACGGTCCACACCATGGATGATGTAAACTTAGACATCATCCGGCCTTTTACATTTCTAATCAAGTATGAGTGAGCAGAAAGTATAATCGATTCAATTATATTTTGCATTCTGCTAATAAGAAAGGAAGCAGAGAGAACGCTTGAAATACTAGCTCAGTTAAGAAATCAGATTTAAAAATTCAAACACAGACAAGTTATTGGCATTTTCTTAATGAAATTATTTTAAATCATAATAAAATGCAAGCCATGACTTAGAAGATCCTCATGGAAACACGTTTTTTTTTGTTTCTGGATATTGATGTGTATGAACTATGAAAGGACTGTAAATACATAATTATATGTTTTTTTTTATCTGCAACAGAGATTGCAAGATTTATGAACTTTGAATGAATGTTTCTGAGAAAGACCTCCTTTGGGGCACTGATTACTGAAAAGCACCATTGGGTTTGATGCTGGAGGTTACAGCACCAGGTTATTTTTCCTTACTTTCTCGCTCTGTGGTCGATGATCAGAGCCCTGCTCTGACACTGAGGCATGACACATTTCCCTTTCCCATATAGAACTGTCTCCACCCATACCCATCCCTCATGCAAAAATCTCATTGCCAACCCTAACCAATGCACCTGCCTAAGACACCAGCAAGCTGAATTCCTAAAAGCCAGGATGTGATCAAAGCAGGTGTTATATTGCAAACCCCACTCACGTGTCTTACAACCGTACATGCAAACTTCCTACCTGCATCGAATCTTACAAGATAACGTGGCATGATTCCACATTAGTAACATGTGTGATCAACATAATGGCCAATGGCAAATGCTGCCCGTGTCTGCACTCTGTCCAAATAGTCTTATTTGCCAAAGAAAATATTTATTTTACCCTGCTTTTCATATTTAAAACAATGAATTCAAGTTACAGAGTCCTGCTTAAAAAGCTGATAATAGTTGGGATGGTATTATCATCCTTAATGTATTGAATTCTTCCATAATATTTAGAGGATCTGTTTACACATGTTGCAGATGTTTATAGATAATGAGTAGTAACGGGGGAAATAGTTCCCATTAACAACCAAAGCAGTTCTTATAAGTAAGTAACATTTATTCCGATCTCTCAATTAAAAAGTACAGACATACACTTTACATTATGCTCTCAGTTTTTTAATGCCTATAAGCCATTCATGCTCCATATAATCAAACTTTAAAAGCTTTCGCATAATGTCATCCCTCAGTGTGTTTTTTCCTGGTTTACATTACCACCTTATATATGTCCATTATAAAGTGCATTGTGTTTGGATTTTTCATTTCGAGAGAATGTTTGAAACCACGTTTGCATACAAATGACTTAGGGCACAGTTTATATACAGGCTCAATTTCCTTTTTACGAACAACAGACTTTTTATATTTTTATTTCACTCAATTAATTACTTATACTTTCATTTGTGTTTACCCCATCTCTATTTGTGATTGTTGAACGGGTTTCCTTTTTTTTAAATCGCTCTTTACCACCCAAAATCAGAGTTTTAGCTTGTTTCCTGCAGCATATGCAAGCCTCGTTTAATAAAGAGTTTATCATAGTGCCTCTCAGAGTGGATTATTATTTAAAAATAAGTTAAGAATGGTCCTAGGGGTCCACAATAACAAACTGAAATGGGAAGATAAGGTTTCAGGTAATAACATGACATCTCGGCTCTGTAGGATAAAGCCTCTAACTTTGGAAAATGGAAATTTTCCAGCCAAAACAGTCTATTTTGAATACAATATTGTTATTAAGTTTGAGCAAGTTGATATTAATCGTTTGAATATTTTAATCAAATTCTGTCAAAATCAGTGTAAGCAGGAGCGAGGCTTTTGTACACAGTTGCCTGACCCATCGTAGGCAAAGGAAAATATACACATTTATCTAGTAGATCTCTTACTTACCTCTAGAATTGTGCCCTGATAAAGCAGCTCAGTTAAGTATCGGAGATCAGGATTCAACCTCTGAACCTAGACTGGGCCTGCAGCAGCTGTCTCTTCATTGTAGTGGCCTAACACAAAATTGAGGGCCCCTTGCAGAAAATGTTGATGGGCACCTGAGTCTCCCATATCTCAAATATATTACTTTGCCGGGGGTACAATGGGAGCCCCTAGAAGGGTCAGGCCGCCTGATGGGTTGGGGTCCCCTCAGCACTGTAGGGGACTGTGTTACTCCACTGCTTTATTATATAAAAACGGTGAACTAGGTGCAGGAATGCAACACACTCATGTCCACCCTTTAACTTGGTGCATGTATTGATCGGTGCTTTGAGGGCCGTGCAATGGCTCTGATCAATTTTGCAAAGATTGTGTCATACATTTCTAGAAGACAGATTGGTCGGTCGCAGATTAAGTCTTTTGTTTCTGTGTTTGTACAAGGGTGATAGATATGGGGCAGTTTTGTTCCTACCACACAAGCACCATGCGGTGGTGCAGTGTTACCTGATGAGGTGTTAGCTGCATTTCAGTGCAATCTCTGCAGTTGAGTTGGACAGTGCTTTTGTGCTTTGCTTGTGCTGCTTGGAGCAACACTTAGCACTTCCTTCCTAAGAGTTGGCAGAGTCAATATGTAGCTGCTGCAGTGCTAGCAATTGCATTGGAGACCACAGCTACTCACTAGCCCCTATTCTTCTAGCAAATGCCCCTTGTCAATTGGAGAGGCCCTATTAGTCATGCTCCAGACAGGAAGTGAGCATTAAGAGGAAGGGACACTTTATTCATGTCCCAATATTACTACACCATGACAGTCTGGGCTGGTGAACTCTTGTGAGTGTGTTACAAGTGGGGTAAGAGTTATAGGCTTAAAAACTCATTCCACCCTTTGCATAACACTCTTTGTTCTTTTTGGTACAGGAGCAGAGACTGCACAGGAGTGCAAATGTCCACCCACACAGACCCTTATATTTGGCAATAGCCTGCAAGTCATTGCAGTGGTAATTAGTCAATAGAGATCAGTATTGTTTCCTATAACTCCTTCATGCGATGTATCTCAATCCTATTCATGAGGTTTTGAGCTGGACACGGGCTAGTGGGGGGGGGGGGGCTGACCTACTGGTTGTCCACACTCTCTAGCACTACCCCAGGATTTCTGAGTGTATGATGGCTTAAGGGTGTGATCAGTGTCCGTCACATGAGGCCCCGAAAAGAGACACTGGAGGAAGGGGTTCTATAAGCTATGACAGCAATGAATAAGCTTTGGCAAAAACAAATAAGTCAGTAACGAAGTTACCCACATTTTGGAGATCTGGTGGTAGCTGACCCGCCTTGCTTGCCTCCTGGAACAAGATAAAAAAGTGTGGTTTTGGCAAGGATGATTGTTATGAAGAAACACTGCAGGCCATTTAGTAAGTCCAAGCTGAATTTACTGGCCACAGTTCTCATCAGCTATCACCAACTGTCCAGGTCAGCTTACCAGGCTCTAACTGCCTCATAGAGAACCACCCTGGTTTAACGCTCCACATGACATCTATACAATTAAGAAAGCAATGCAACACCACTTATACATATACAAGTCCATAACACAGCCCCTTCCATCCAAAGTTACTTCCTTAGCATGCCTGCATCGATTCATGCAGCATTCATCTTAGAATTACCAACTCTGCCCCTCATACATGGGAACTTTTAAGTTACAGAATTAGGGGTGTTCCAATGAGGCTACCACATTTCCCTAAGTATGTCTTACCAAGGTATCTTGGTGTTGAATGTTCTCTAGACACAAGTTTTTGTATACAATTTATGCGCCCCAAAAGACCATTACTTTCAGGTGAATTTAATGCTGTTTTCAAATGCACCATGGAAAGATCCCTTAAAAAAATTCTTGCATCTCGTCAGACGTGAGCTTATCCCCATTGTCAGTAATGAGATGATTAGGTACTCCTTCATGGTAAAATTCCTCCTTAAGAAACTTGATCACCACTTTGGTGTTGAGCAACCCCACACTTTGTCACTACCCACTTTGAAGTACAATCCACCAGAAACATCACATAGCGTTCATTGGAAGGCAAGAGCTGGAAAGAATCAGGAAATCCGCCCCCAACTTCTTCCAAGATGTTTCCGGAATTTTAACAGGAGACAGTTTTGTTTTAATTACCACTTTGCTTTTGCCATTCCTGGCACATAGATCACAATCTTTGACAACACTGACTATTTGCTGGTCAACCCAACCCACCAATATATTTCTCATATTCTAGATTTAGTCAGATTCCTACCCATGTGATATTCATGAGCCAAATTGATCATTATCTCTCAAACTCCCCAGTGGTATCACTTTCCTCTCATGAGAAGTCTCCTTCAACCCAATTCAGTTTCTCCCTCACACTCCAGTATCCCTTCAAAGTCCCAGGAAGATGCTCATGTGCAGGCCACCCTCTGACAATAAAATCATTGATGGCTCTTCCTTCAACATTTTTTTCTTTAGCTAATTTCCATTCATCCTCACCAATGGCATTTTCACGTATCCAACTAACCAAAGAGATGTCCAAGATATCATCTTCTCCTTTCGTAGGTGTCATCTTCTCTTTTCACAGCTGACCAAGAAGGAAAATCTGCTACTTTATTTTCAACTCCCGATATATGCTCCACCTGAAGATTTTACTCACATAGACCATCAATCCATCTTTTAATTCTGGGAGTTATCTCATTATCCTTCCTAGTGGAAAGGATTTGGGCAAAAAGTATATGGTAAGTCCTAAACAACAATAGGCAAACCCCACAGATAAAACTTTAAGTGCTTGATCACCCATGCACACACCAAATCCTCTCCTTTGATGACAGAATAACTCTCCTCTGTGTCGAAAGAATGTGAGGCAAAGGCAACTACTCTATCCTCACTATCAATTAACTGTGACAGGACAGCACCCAATCCATTAGAAATAGCATCAGTTGTCAACACTGGACTAGGGTGGGGATACTACTGGTGTTATACTTGATGG
This sequence comes from Triturus cristatus, assembly GCF_964204655.1. Lineage (NCBI taxonomy): Eukaryota > Metazoa > Chordata > Amphibia > Caudata > Salamandridae > Triturus > Triturus cristatus. The sequence goes on from NC_140594.1 coordinate 465,330,769, forward strand.
AGAAAAAACCTGACTCACATTCTTTTGTCTCAACAATATTCACCCTCTTCTTAAGTAGCATCCTTAGAGGTTATATAACACTCAAAAAATTGGCAACAAACTTTGAATAAAATTCTGCCAACCCAAAGAATGACCTGACTTGTCCCTTGTCCCGTTGCAATGGTACCCTAGCAATGGACTCCACTGGCTCCAATCCAGGTCAAATGCCCGCACCCAAAATGGTGTTATGAAAATAAGAGACTATACTATAGCCTTAAAGCCCGCCGTCGTGGGCTATACCGGCTATTAAAGGCCCGCTACCGCGTTAAAGGCCAGAACCGAAGGCGAGGGACTTTAACAACGTAGCGGGATTTAATAGCCGGTATAGCCCTGCTACGAAGGGCTATAAGGCTATTAGAACATTCTGCCACTAGAGGGCAGAATGTTCTAACAAATGAAACAAAGACCTCTGGAAGCTCGAGGGGATTTAAATCCCCTCGAGCTTGGAGAGGCCTTTGTAAGACATTGGAATGTTGCTGTGCGGGCCTTTACCGGCCCGTAGAAGCAGGGAGAACTCCATTGTCTCAATGGAGCTCCCAACATTCCAATGTTCTAATAACCCTTAAATCTGCATTTTGCCTTTTTCCGGTTTTGCTAGCTTCCTCAGACTTGACCTCAGAATGTTGTCATGTTCCTCCAAGTCCGTTTAAAAAAACAATATATCATCTTGAAAGAAAAGGAAATGTGAGATGCCATCCAATACTTAATTATTGTTTCTAAACAAGCTGCCACTAACAACAGCCTAAAGGGCATCTTAATAAAGTGATAGGCTCCCAGTAGCATAAGAAATTATGTCAGACACCTGGACTCCTCATGCAACTTAGCCTGGTGATAGGCGGAAGAGAGGTCCATAACACTGAACTCTAATAACTTATGGGTCTCTTGCCTTAGAGGTAACAACACGAGATTAGGAACCTTCATAACTTTGTGAACAAGGAAACATGTTTCAGTTTAAAATGATTTTATGCTCAACATCTTTCAAAAGACCCAAGGTGTTACTGAAACCCCTAGGAAATGCCTCATAAATAGCCTCATGCTCAATATCCTTTCTTGCAAACATTATTTACTGATGTGAATTCAGGTTTAATGTAATACTCATGTCACATTGATGACATCAGCCTAACAGGTTGACACCACGATTGGCAAAATTGACCTTCCCAACTGTGTCTTTTCCACAAAATTCAATCCTCATGATGGTGTACCGCAAAATATAAATATTTGCTCCACCATAGCTTGCTGGATTGATATCAGATGAAAAAAGTGAAATTTGATTGTTTCCAGATTCCCTCTACTAGTTCTAATCTCTAACCCTATGTAAGGGACCCAAAATCTGCTCGAACCATAATACACACACCATCCAATTTGATATACCATTCAGACAGCTGTATGGGATCAATATCAACCTCACTTTCACATGGTTTTTGATTAAACGCAATCTTATTCAAACTTTCAGACTCAGCTTTCACACTGTGGAACATGTCACCCCTTTTTACCACATTTCCTGCATGTTGAATATTTAGCATAACAGGTTGAGCTATTAGAAGAGTAACCTAGATTACCACAATGGTCACATTTCAGTTTGAAATCATTGTAGTCTTTTTCTTGACTTACATAAGACAAATTATCTTCTGCAACCACACAGAACATAGGACTCTTATCATTCATACTCTCTGCATTCGGGAAACAACCTTTACAATGCAGTCATTACATCGCACTACCTTTACATAGCATTCATTTCATCGCAAAATCCTTCACATCGCATGTCATCACAATGCAGACATTACATCGCATGTCACTTCAACAAATGTAATTACAACGCATATCCCTACAACCCAGGTATTACATCGCAAGTCATTACAATGCATATCATTACAACGCATAGTACCCTCACACTATCCAACACTAACCCTACTGTTGCACTCACTGGAGTTAGAATAGTAATTTATACCCCTACACTATCCAACACTTACCTTAAATGCGATGTAATGGTATGCATTGTAATGGTATGCATTGTAAAGGTATAATGCGATGTAATGGAATGCGTTGTAAAGGTAGTTTCTGAAAATGCGATGTAATGGCATGCGATGTAAAAGAATGCGTTGTAAAGGATGTTGCGATGTAAAAACTGCGTTGTAAAGGAATGCATTGTAAATATATGGGTTGTAACGTCATACATTCTCTGCATTCACATTCACCACCTCAGCAATGGGCTTGTCAGGTGATCTATTATCATGCATCTCTTGTACCCAGCCATTGGTATTTTTTTTTATCTCTGACTGCTAATAAATTTGACTCAAGAGTTGTTTCCAATGCTTCCAAGGTATAACTGGTTCTTCACTGTCAGAAAGAAAGGCTGGAGGCTGACACATACTAGCTGCTGCCCTGTTTCTAGATGGTGTATCTATGATGTACGAATATCAGTGTTATTATACCTTGTATGTAGAGTCAATATTGCTCCCTAGCATTTTCAGTAATATTACAGAAGCAACGAAAAAGCTAAATTATCTTTATATGTCCTAGATAAGGTAGTTCATGACTGGCAAATATCTTTACCTGCAGTGTGTTTAAAGTACCAGTGAAGCAAACAGTAATGGGAGCAACAGGAGAATCACTGCATGTTACATTGTATTTGCTACCAAACCAAAATTGTGCCTTAATAGCATATGCAATATGTGCCTGGACAGTAAATGGGCAAAAAGTGACGTAGTGAAGGCGCATCTTCCAGCCAAGTGAGAGTGCTCTTCCACACGATGCAGCGGCTCGAGCTAGAGCAGCTAATGTTGCTGTTTTGCATAGGCTCAAGAGGTTTTAAAATCTTGTGATTTGGGTAAGTAAAGTGTAGTGTGTATGTGGACTTCTTGCATCTCCCCAAATCTCTGCTATGCCACACATTACAGGGATTATGCGGACCTAGACCTTCTTGTACCTCGAGAGGGTTGGTTGTGTAAACAGTTTATCATTTACAGGAGCTGCATTTCTAAACAATGGCTGATCTTTAATATGATAAATATTTGAATTGAGTTTCAATGTTTATTTTAACTTCCGAGACACACTCAAAGAAATATGACCAAGTTCAAAAGATGTGCCAAAAACAAATATGTCCTAAAATGTAGACCATCTGTTTCCAAATCCTGAGACTTGTCACACTAGTCTTCCCACTGACAACAAAAATATTGTAATCCATGTCCATCCCTCAAAGAGATACTTAGGGCCTCATTTATAAAAAGTGACGCATTGCAGCGTGAAAACAGCGATGCGTCATTTTTCATTGCGCCCTCCTTGCAACACCAATGATGCGCCCTATTTACAGTACGACGCATCATGTCACAAGGAGTTACAGATACGTCAGTATTTCTGACGTATCTGTAGGCGCAAAAATGACACATTGCTGGAGTGTGTCACAAAAGTGACGCAACTCCAGCAATGAGTCATTTCACATGGGCAAGTCCAATTTTAAATGTGCCTGCGTCAGTCTTAACGCCTGCTGTGAGATGTTGACGCATTTGCGTTCCAGAAGTGGCGCAGTGAAATCTCAGAGATTTCACTGCGTCACTTCTACGGGGCTTACTTGCGTCAGAATGCACACCCTGCATACATTATACCTGGCGCAGGTATAATGTGGCTCAGGGGTTTACAAAGTTACCTAGATGCGTCACTTTGTAAATATGACGCAACGTAGAACATCTTGCACCGGCAGTGCAAATGTGACGCAAGTGCTCATAAATAAGCCCCTTAATGTTCAGGTCTTACGTTATGACAGTGCTAGCAATGGCGACACTTGCTTTAAGGAGACTTTAAGTTCAGTAAAACCTGGTATGACCCACATCCGCTGTTAATCTTTATGAACTATTTGACTTGAAGCGACTCGGATATGAGTGTTAAGTTCTGCTCTGGGATATGCAGCCTTCAGATCATGGATGGCATACTTCCTCCATTTGTTATTGCTTTCCCGATTGGCAAAATAATAGTATATCAATGGGTCTTTGTAGGGTATTGATCCTCCGGTAGTAAGCAAATAACTGAACTAAATCAATCAAACATTAGCAGCTGTTTAAAAAATAAAAGCAACCAAATCGAAACAAACCCACATTTTTTTTTTAACTTATGCATTCCTATGTCTCGGGCATGTTGATGTTTCCTGTATTTGCTCTACGTTGTAATATTTGTACTTGTTGATGTAGCTTGGCGCAACACACATACAACAGATTGTTTGAATATGTATATGCAGCCATCCACAATAATTATTCATCGTTTTGTTGTGGTGTTAGGCTGGTTTATTCATTGTGTTTGTATTGTGCGGTTGTGTTTTCTGTGGCCACTGGGAAAGCTAACACTAATTAAGGCTAATGGAATTGAATATTTAACAATGCGCCTCCATCAAATATAGCAAAATTGCATGGAAGCCACCAGGCAGCACCGCGTTCAAAACATAAAATTGAACTGTGAACTGATTGAATGACTCCTTTGGTATTACTTTCCAGAACAGAGATCGTTTAGAGCTGCCAGTGTGTTGAATATTAAAGCAGGCAGCAGTGCTTTCCGCTTGCATCCGTAGTTTCACTTTGTATGATTGTCAGTGCCTCACCTCGGCAATTAGCGAGACTGATCCCAGACGTTAATTGGAAATTAGGCGCTTTCAGTTAAAAGCTGGAACAAAATAAAGTTCTGTCGGGTTCTGCTTAGGGAAGACGATTACTGAAATCTGAAAGATGTTGTTATTGTCTTAGTTTCTTTTCATATCAATTTCGAAATGCTGCAAGTCGTAGAATATGATTTTAGGAATATGAATAATTAAAAATGCAAGAGGTAATTATGTAGCTTCATTGTGATGAATGGTCTTATGCTCAAAACCAAAACCAAAGCCAACAAAAATAAAACTTAGCAACTTGTGTTTGTGTTGTGGTCTCATTATTGAACACACAGGGGCATGTTTACAAGCCCCTATCGCCACAGGAACGTCACTTTTAGTGATGTTCCTGTGGCGATTAACCCTTCGCCTTATTTACAAGGCAACGTTAAGCCATTTAACACGGTTTAACGCCACCTTGTAAATAAGGCCCACAGGGCGTGCAATGGGTGATGTAGTGGGATTTCTGCCGCAATTGATTTTGACGCTGCAACCTATTTACAAGAGGGGCGTAAATAGAAGGCAGCGCCAAAATTAAGACCAGGGAAATGAGGCAAAATGAAGAGAAATGCTTTATTTCTCCATATTTTTGCTGTTTCTACGTGTGTAGCACACATAGAATTGGCAAATTGCCATGAATTATTGTTTATGTGCAGGAAGGTATCTCTTCCTGCACATAAACAATCATTTAAAAAATGACGAATTGCAACTTCTATGCATACTACACAATGCAGCACACATAGAAGTTGCAAATCGCCGTTCTGGATTGTTTTATGTGCAGGAAGGGACACCTTCCTGCAAGCAATCATTCCCTCAATGCAGACACCGTTGCACTATAGCGCAAGGGTGCCTGTGTTGGCGCTTGCCAGTTGTTAGCGCCAGCGCAGGGAGAAATGCAGGCATGCAAAATATTACATTAAATACGGCACATCCCTGCAGTTCTGAAGTGACCCAGCACAGCATTAGCAATTTTGGAACTAATCCGCCTTCCGACACTTTCTTATATATATGCCCCACAATGTTCTTATCTGTGACACATCACAGGAGTCATAGCCCTGTTATGCAAAGGTATTTGTAAATGAATTTTATTTAGGTTCAGAATGTAAAAGGTCCAACCCCACAATGCGGTTAGCAGAGCACCGTGCTTTTGCATCCATCCTTGGAACCTGCAAAGACTATGCTTTTGGGAATGACGATTGGCTTAGCAAGGGCAATACGGAGCTCCATGTATGTCAAACATAAACAAGCATTGGCATAGCCAATAGGTCTCGCCTTTGGGACCTTATAAGTATTTAGTAATGCAACTGTTGCATAGCTAAACACTTATAAGGTCCCAAAAGCGAGACCTATTGGCTATACAAAGCGGCCGTGCGGCCGTGAAAGTGAAAGTGATCGCGATCAAACATCAAAGCGGCCATGCGGCCGCGAAAGTGAAAGTAATCGCGGTAAAGCGCGGCGCGCGCGCCTGCGCACATGCATGGTAGCTCTAGGCTGGCCTGGAAGCACTTTTTGGAGCCCTCTCAATAAGTCTCGCCAGACCAGCGCATGCGCTGGGTCAGGCGAGACCTAAAAAGGAGACTCGAAGACCCCTTTTCATATTCTTCAAAAAGGGATGTGCTACTTGACCCCCACAACCCAAAATAAATTTCAATTTGCTACTTTTCCCTGACATCCCTGGCATCTTTGGCTATTGGACCCCCTAACTGTGTTTTTTATTTGAAAGGTGTATCTGTCCTGTGTCAATGTTCAAAGCTCATGATAATAATGCTTTAGTTTGCCTGTTACTCTACCCTTTAAAGCAGTGCCTTTCACAAAGCTATTTTTGGGAGGGGAAGAAAGGGGGTTAAGTTGAATCACCTCTTGCATTTCCAAGTGCAGACTCAGTACATTATATTGAAATGGAAAAATGTGTATTTGAATTATATTTTAATATTTAATGACGCTATTCGCCGCTTTCAAAAGGTGTTAACGTCCTCTGCTTTCAAAGTATCGCAATACCGCATACCATCAGGTCTGTTCTTGACATTCAATATGCTAAGTTATTTCAGAAGACATATTCTCAACAAATCATGTTGGAATTGGGATGCAGTCAGAGAGCAGTATCGTGAATCTAAGCAATATTACCCACCCAAAATATACAAACACTAAACACATTTAGGGGCATATTATTAAGAAACGGCGTTAAAATTATAGCCGCTTTAGCGGCAGAAAACTGCCGCTAAAGCAGCAATAATGGGCTTGATAATATGCTCTTGAGAATTCCCATAGAAGCCCAGGTTCTGGTGTCAACATGGGCTTCTATTGGAATTCTCTGCGGCATATTATCAAGCCCATTATCGCCGCTTTAGCAGCAGTTTTCTGCCGTAAAGTGGCGATAATTTTAACTCAGTGCTTGATAATATGCCCCTTAATACCTTGCCACCTCCATAGAAGGTTTCCGAAAGTACCAGATAAATATCTTCGCTGTCAGGAAGGGAATGCGGCCTAGTGCATAGGTTTGGTCATTTCCTTGCTCACAATGTACTGGAAGCAAGCATTAGAGTACATTGGGCAAGTAACAGAACTAAACATTGTTGGGGACCCTAGAACATGTATGTTGGGGTTGCATTTAATTTCTGTTCTCGATTCATAAAAACCCTAAAAGCACAATCACATGAAAGACATAAAAATATTTAAAAGCACATATATAGGTGCATAAAGAATCAAATTGCACACTTAATACCGTTGCAAAAAAAAGACTAGGAAAGAAATTGCAAAGTTCAAGGTGTTAAGCCAAAATCACAAAACAAAGTGCCAAGATCTAAAATAATGTCATCCAGTAAACCCTTCCAAGAGGATATGTAGTCATCAATTAAATAAGATGCAAGTCAGTCAAGCGCAACCCCACCACAAAAATTCAACATGCATATCCAACTCACAATCGCCAAAATGGCTAATTATAACAATAGGGAGCACCTGAACCATAACGTGTGCTTAAAAACGTAACCACACCTAAACAGACTTTAGGTGTGGAAAGCGATAGAAGGGCAGGGATATGGAGGGGATGTGAAGTGCCCCTCAAGAGTGGGATTACAATCTTTCTGGTGTAACTGCTGTAGAACCCACAGAAGCACACTAAATGCACTAAAGTTTGAAAAGAACATTCATCACAAGGGAAACCCAAGATTCCTTTTGTATCAAACTGACCTAAAGGGAAGATATGGTGACATCTAATCTGCCCCAACCTTAACTTGTTTAAAAGGACCCTATCCCTGCCTTTCGAGACCATAACCAGATGTGGTTCCAGACCAAGGGTGGGTTGCACCAACAGGTTCTCTACATTAGTGGTCTTCCTCATTTCGGATGCCTCCTTTTCCCTTTTCATAAGGTTGCTAAAGGTATATTTTAGCCAACTTTTACCCCTCGCAGTGATGTCATCAGGCGAAGAGTAAATTTTAGATAGGCCAAGCTTATTAAACGTATCCTTAACAAACATATGCCAGGGGATATGAAGACCCTTTGCACATGTGAGACAGTCCAGGATAATATCCCCTTTTAGAGATGCCTCCAGGTTGTGCCAAAAAGAGCACCATAACGACAGGAGGGCAAATTTAATTGCATCACCTATGAACAGTAGACCAAATTCCGCGTGGATGGCATAGCTTGGTGCCCTGGTGGCATCCCAAGGATGCATCAACAAACCCTATTTTTCTCGGCCTGCAATACATTGACATCTTTATACCCCCACAAGCTGGAACCATAAGTGTGTGTCGGCACACACTTCCTTTTATAAATTTCGACAACGGAAGCTACCAATGCTCTATCTGTGAAGCCAAGCTAAAAATAAATCCAAAAGAGTTGCAAATCCTAGGAAATCTTTGCTTCTGACAAGGGCCCAAGCCCCTCACAAGCCAAAAGTGACCGTCAGATAAAGAAATTCATAAATTCTTCCTATGGCTGTACCTTGCAGTGCAAAACAGCGTATTTTCACATTCTTTGGTCCACAAGTCATTACAAAAGTTTTGCCAAAATTCGTGTTTAGGCCCAAAGCATTCATAAAATCCAACAAACAATCCAGCAATTCCTGAAGGTCATTCAGCATCATCAGCATAAAGAAAAAGAGGGTCACACTGACCATTCATGGTCGGCATGTCCTTGCCCCTGTAGACCAGAGCTGCCTTCAGGCCATTGATGTGCAAAAGAAACAAGATTGGGGCTAGGATGCATCCCAGCCGGACACCATATCCCAACCAAAATCTCACAGATCACTCACCATTCTGTCCATAACAGACAGAGGCACTCAGATTATAATGAAGGGCACATAGGAGACACTAAAAAAATGGTCAAACCCCAAAAGCACTAATACTTCTCAGAGTTTGGATCTGACTATGCTATCAAAAGAAAAAGCAAGGTCCATAAGTGCAAGATAAAAAGAACCATATTTGGCCAATGTATACCTAGTAAAAGAAGGCAGCGATCGAGCTACTGTTTCTGGGTGCCAAAACCATAGCTGAAGCCATATTGGATGTCAGAAATTATATGATTATCCGAGACCCATAACATGATTCTGTGTAGAATGACCCCACCAATGTCCTTCACAGTAGAATCCAAAAGGGATATGGGCCTATAGCAGCAAGGGTATGCCCTATTCCCTTTCATAAATATAGGAACTTTTATTGCAGAGCGACACAACTTGGGCAGGACAGTCTAGCTGGCTAAGTTGGCATATTTTGTTAAAATGGGTGACCAAAGATCCACCTCCAGCTTACATAGGTCCCAATGCCTTGGGCTTGGGGCTGTTGCCGATCGCTTTGGCCACTTCCTCCACAGTGAATTCTATGCCTAACAGATGAGAGCGCATGTAGATATCAGGCTTGCTGCTAACACAATCATTCATATGGTAAACTTGCATGAAGTAGCCACCCAAGAGACAGCACTAATGTTATCACAAATGTGGTTGGAATCAGTTGTAAGCGGCCGGTTATTATTGACCGTGTACCAGAACAGTATTATCGGTCCTACGAGAACCAACCAGAGTACACCAAACATCCTGCCTGAGCTCAGCCTTCCTCCTATGATAGCCAACTTGCAGGTTCTTCTGCAGGACGTGACCTCAGCCGGGACCCGTGGAGTTGTGTTGAGAGGCCGCAACAAACAGCTGTTGGCCTCCCTACAGGCCTTATCAAACCAGGAATGGGCAACAGGCTTGGTAGATGGAATCCTATCCAAAAACATTTTTTGATAGTGGGCCCTCAAATGTTAAAGAAGTTGGGACTACTTTGTGAATGATACATCACACACAACCAATCGTAAAGCATATCTATATGTTCGGCACAGAGCCTGTTCTGCACGTTGGGCAGTTTGTCGGACTTCCATGCCAGCCTAAGCCCATCATTACTTGGCAACAAATATGTACCTCTTACAGGAATAGCCCACAAACTGAGCCTCAGACAGGACAAAGTAATTGAGAGAGAATTGTGAACACAAAAACTGATGGATATTACAATACCCCCCCCCCTCAAATGGCCTCCCATGAACGTAGGTGTTAAATAACAATGGGAGGCAACCCATTTGAGTTTGTTACATAAGTAATACTGAGCCAGATAGTAAATAACATCAGGACTTTAGAGTCACTGAGCGTACCGATGTAGCCATTGTGATACGTTTGAAAAAGGAGGAAACTGGACTAGCAGATCCACCCTCCCCCAAGCCCAATTTATCATTGAAGTCTTCAGCAAGTGCAATATTAAAGTCTCGGTCTTGAAGTGAGTAGCTAAGTTCCATATCACTAATGGAGTCAAAAAGAGAAAAAAAATTAGGATTACTCTTTGTGGAAAAATTGTCAATGTCAAAATTAATAGGACCAAAACTAAAGGACTTGGACCACTTGATTTGGAATGCTTGAATTAGCCTACTATGTGGGGGTATTGTAGAAATAGAACAATCACACAAGGTTTTAAACCAAACAGCAAGCCCAGCACAGGCCCTTCCAATCCCAGAGGAAACAGAGGGGATGGAATGACATAAAACGATCACAAAAAGATCCCTTAAGGCCCAATCTCCTGTAAGATGACAATGTCATAGGATAGGAAAAAATCCACCCAGTTCTTCAACTGGATTTTAGCATTGAGACTGGCTATGTTCCAGCTCAACAGCCTGACCCTATGTGTGAGACGTCATGAAAGCAATTTTGGCTTGAGATACCAAAGGCCGCAAATGAGTTTGAGGATGGTAAGAATGGTGGATCTCATACCCTGTGGTGGTCCTCAGCTTCAGAGCCACGAGCTATGCCACTGTCAGCATCGGACCAAAATGGGATGGGACATTGCAGTCAATTGATACCACAAGGTCCAGCCAGGAAAAAACATCGATTTGTAACAGGCACTGCATAAAGAACACTCAGGTACAGCTCAGCAGCAGACTTTTCCCACAAAAACCCACACCTAGGGCCCAGGGACCTGTAAAAATACCCCTAAGGTAGTAACTTCACATTGTTCTGCCTTACTAAACCCAAATAAGAGGCACAGAACAATTAATCAGGAAAAGACTGTTTAGCAAATTCACGATAATGCAATTCCCCTCAAATTCCTTTTTCATGGGGCCCTAATAAGGAATTTTCCGGATGAACAGAACTTCAGAGAACACATTGGATTTATGACGAATGTGCAACTTCAGCCAATGAGCCAATGAGTGGCCTTATTCATCAACTGCTCAGTACTTTAGATAGACAGTGAATTGAGTCTGGACACGCTGGCAAGGACCACAACAAAATGGCAGGCAGCTGGAGGTAGATTAACTACAGTGTTGTTGCCACCCCTGGAGTGGTCTGAGTCTGGCAAAGGATGATTAACTACTTGTGGGTTGGCCGCCGTCGAGTACAAAAATAAGGAAGCTCCAAGGTTTTTTAAGGTGTAGTAGCATAGTGAGGGGTTCCAGACAATAATCGTGGGAAGTGACATGAAAGATGGAGAAAGGCCCCATGTCATGTTCACTGGGGCAATAGTCTGTGAAGCCATCGTGGCAACAATAGGCTTAGGTGCTTCCCTTAGCCCAAGACCCATGCCAGGTCCCATAGCCTGACATTGTTTACATCCAATGGAGGACAAACAGGCCAACACAGGCAACAGGCAGGTATCCAACATGAAGTTGAATGTGTCCATCAAACAGGTAAACTGGTCATTAGAATCAGGACCTGAGGTCGAGCAGGTTAAAGAGCAAGCAAGGTCGCTGGGGTGCAAGATCCGTGGCACAGCCTGCAAGCCTCTTGATCTGGGTTGTCTGCCTTTCTTTTTACCCTTTGCGGGAGGGGAACTAGCAGCAATTGGTGCAGTCAAGTTCAAAATCAGAGTAGCGGCTTAATCAGAAGGAGGCTGATACCCTATAGGATACTTTCCATTGCTACCGCTTGATGGGTACCCAGAGGGTGCCGATAATTCACTGGAGTTCGCAAATAAGGACAGGCCAGGATTATCAGAGACATGAGACAGCCTCCTCCCCGCAAGCTGTATCTCTTTGTCAATGACCCCCCACCACCAGCTCAAAAAAAGGTCCAAAGTTGAATTTCTCGATGGGGCAGGATTGGGGACCTCCAATTTGCCATGATAAAACTAATGGCCCAACGGCCCTCAGGGAGTCAAACAGTAAATCAAGGCACAAGAATATACCAGCTCCAACTCCACGGAATTGAAAAAGGAAGGTCTCTGAAAAAAGGACAGGCCTGGATCGTGCCTCCCCATGGATGATGATGTTCCTGGCACCACATAAACAAGAGTCCAGTCCAGACCAGGGAACCAAGAGAGGGGGCCTAACCCAGCCTCTTCCGGGCTCTGTCACGGGCTGGTCTTTGCCCCGGCATAGCCCTGGCATGGCCAATGCATGTCCCGCTTGGAGGCAACTGTTGTGTGTGCTTTATAGCACTTCAACATTTTCACCTCCTGTAGCTTGGAACTATGGAGCTTGATGGCCCCCAGCAGGTCTCCTTTTCTAATGCAGTGTGAGTATCAAGTGCACTGTCTAGCACTGCAACGTTGGTACCTCCTAGCGCTTGGAATTGTGGGGTTGAAGTCCCCCAGCGGTCCTCAACAAGTCTCCTCTCCCAGTACAGCAGGAGCGTCATGTGTGCTTTATAGTGTTTCAAAATTGGCACCTCCTGGCTCTTGGAATTATAGAGCTTGAAGTCCCCCAGTGGGCCCCAACAGGTCTCCTCTTCCAGCGCAGTGGGATTGTCATGTGTGCTTTATAGCACTGCAACGTTGGTGCCTCCCAGTCCTTGGAATTATAGGGCCGTTTATGCATAGCCCTGAATCAAAAGTGTCAGCAAGTAAATTTGCTGATCCAGCGATGGTGCTGGAGAAATGACAAATGACAAAATTATGGAAAAATTACTCTCCCCCTCTGTTAAATCAGTGCAAAAAGGAGTATGCAAACGGACAGAAGCTGAGATTAATAATCTGGAGGAACAGTGTAAAAAAAGAATCACTAATGAGTGGGACAGTGAAATAGATAACCGGGAAAGATGATGCTAGGCCCCCTTGATGATCAGCGCTCTATATACAATGGTCCAGAATTATACACTAATGGGAGTTTCCTTTGTTCCAACTGAATGGTACAGTACAAGATGTTTGTGCTGTTGAGAATGATGATGCTGTAATCAAGGTAACTGTTCTCTAGGTAAAACTGCAGTAGAAATGTGACATGACATGATGGATATAATGAATATAAAGAGGTTCTGTAGCTTAATGAGTGCACCTGTGTACAATCAAATGTTATATATGGAAGTAAAACAACACTGGCATCTTGCTTAGACCTTTACAGACCTTTACAGATCAGCCTAGAATTATGGTGGTTTTCTACAGTAGTAAAAGATATTCTAACTAGCAATCAATCAATTAATCATTCTGGATTTGTATAGTGCGATTCATTACCCATAAGGGTATCCAGGCACTGAACGCACTGCTGCAGGAGGGCTAAGTTTAACTGCCAGGCCTTGAAACCTTTTCTGAATTCCAACAGAAAGGATGAGATCCAGAGGTGGAGTGGGAGGTCATTCGCAGGAGACCATGCAAATCCTGCAAACTATAGGCTAGTAGCTCTGCTCGACATTGAAGCAAAGTTCTATGCCTGTCTATTACTAAGGGACCTAGAGGACTGGGTGGACAAGAACGGTATCCTCCTGCCTTATCAAACTGGCTTTAGGGCAAATAGCTCCACCATGGATAACACCTTGGTGCTGTCGTAGCTCTCCAAGCAAGCAGTAACGAATAACAACCTGCCCCTGTTTTGCTCCTTTATAGACTACATCACGGCCTTTGATAGAGTCAATCGAGGAAGATTATAGGAAAAACTCGAATCATGTGGGATCCCAGCTACCCTTCTAAAAATGATAAAAGCCCTCTACGAGGGGACATGGGTCCAGGTCAAACTAAGTCCAACAACAGCAACCTAGAGAGTCGAAACTAGCACTGAACTGAAACAGGGTTGTGTTCTGGCCCCATTATTATTCAATCTATACACGGCAGACCTGGGGCAAGCTCTTAAAAATGCCAACCTATACCTCTGAGATTGGGCAAGATGACCCTTGCATTTCTTCAGTATGCGGACAACACAGTGATCATGGATAATACCAGGGTGGGGCTCCAAAGAGCTTGGAAGAGTCTAGCAGTGTATAACAAGGAAAACAGTCTGCAAATTAATGAGAATAAGACAAAGATAATAATCTTTCGCAAATATCCTCACAAAAAGCAAGCGTCCTGGTTGCTGGGCAACCACTAAATTAGGAGAGCCACATCCTAGAACTACTTGGAGGTATGATTAACAGAGAGTGTAGTGTAGTTCCTATTTTCCTAATAGGCTCCGCGCATTGGAATAATATACCCTACAGATTTGGCAAAGGACTGAGGTCTGTATGCCCCTATCGAGTATATTAAACTTAATTAATTTGTACCAGCTAACTCAGAGGCCACTAGAAACTCCTTGTAAACAAGAAGGGATTAGTTTCTGGCAACCGCATAAACATGACAACTTTGTTTCCCTTTAGAATCGGAACACTCTCAGAATCGTGGAAACAACAGATAACATTTTCACTCAGCTAATCGTGCATGCTTAGTTTCTTCAAAGTTACACAGAAAGAATAGACGGGCGTTTCAATAAAAGGATTTATTGAACAGTCTTGTTTCTCGTATAAGAGATATGAGCTGTTACAGTCGTAAGACAGTATGCAAGATATATTATGTACAGCGTAAGCAGGAGGAAGAAATAATACTGCGCTAGCATTATCTTTTAGCTATGACACATATATCCATATACATAAATAACATAAGCTAAAAATGTGAGCACTTCTGAGATTCTTCTCTAACTAATTCTACCCCAGTGTACCTAACCTAAGTGTAGTACAAGGTAAGAAGTAGGTGATGTATGCTATAGTATGGTATGCTAAGTTCAGTATGCCAAGTCTGGTATGCCAAGAGTCCCTCTAGGTTCTAGTCAGCTCCATACCTTGAGAATGAGAGAGTTGGGAATCTCTTTCTGGGTCTCGAACTCTAACACCCCGCGAAGGGAGTCAGAATACTGGAAGCTGGATTCTCTGCGAACATGGATGACAGCGTCTCTTGTCAGTGCGTCAGGCCGGGATACGGGGTCCTCTAAAGTCGAGGTCTCCTCCTACTTGCTTGGGCAAGGAAAGGTATATTTATACCCGGTAGGTGCCTTGGAATGTTAGCATTGACGTAATGTCGGGCAGAGGACGACGTCAGGAATGAACCCTTAAGGAATAGCTGTTCATGCATAATAAATGAGTTCTTGGAGAAATCAATAATCCTGTGATAGGGGAACTCCCAAGACCTTAAGGGTCTGGTTTCTAAGAACTCGTTGTGACGTTGGGGTCGACGGATGTAGGTGACCATGCCTGTATTTGGATAGCATGGCTAATGCCTAAATAAGGACTGGGATCTTATGCCTATATAAGGGCAATGCGAATTGTGCCTATATAAGGACATGTATCATGAAAACCTATATACGGACACCTAAAGCGGAATACAACAAGAGGGCAACAGCAGCTAAATGCATAAATGAGCTAACTCCAAAAATCAACAGAATAATTCTCTCACTTCGACATTTGAGCCATCGCCTATCTTGTCCTTCTGCAGAGCCCATGTTGACAATTCTCAGGGCAAAATTAATTCCATCAATTGCTTATGGCCACTTAGCCTTCCCAGGTGCACTAGAAAAATCCATCACTGCACCTCAGGTAAAAGCTTACAAGACTGTGCCGCAGGTGCCCAGACAAGCAAGGGACCCCAAGTTGAGGTTGGAAATAGGACTAAATAGACCGGATTTGATACCAGAGGGGGATTTACTAAAATATAACATCAGTGTCCTTAAAGCCCCCAAAACTACTCTCAAACACTTTCTAAAAATGATTGTCAGGGCAGCGGGATCCCCATGGCACTCTAAGCTAGACCAAGCAACACTCTCACTGGAAATAGAGGCAGAGAGCATGCCCTTACATGAATTTCCATACACTGCCTTGGATAATGCTGTGAAGCGCTAATTCCAGACTTTCTAGTAGTTTGCACTGGATCGTTCCTCACTCCGGTACAATTCCTCTACACTGGCACTTGACAATTCGCATATCACTGGGAAAGCTCAACCTTACATGCGACACCCACTCTCAGCCCATGCTAGAAGAAAAATCCTGTTTCTGCACCTCATTGCCCTCAAGATCCTGGAGTTCAACTCGACATGGGCGTGAAAAGACAACCCAGTCTCCTGCCGGCTGTGTAATTACAATAGGTAATCCTGGTTACATCTGCTATGCTACTGCCCAATGCTGGCCATTGATCACCATCCTTTGCTACACCCTGAATTTAGGGAGAAGGCTTTAGAACCTGCAGGGACACTTCGGATTGGTGCTTCTCAGACTGGCAAGAGCAGGCAAGTTTATTCATCAAATCAAAATCACACTTGACTTCCAGCAACAGGCAGCAGATCCCTGGGACGCAATTAATTAGCACTTAATCCAAGTCCTAGTAAAGTGGTATACCAAATACCCAGCACTTGTAAATTAAATGCCACTAGTGGGTATGAAAAACTTATTATGCCACCCACTTAAGTAGCCCCTACAACATGTCCAAGAACTGCTATTACAGCCTGAAGCAGTTTCAACTGCCAATTTGACTTAAAAGTATGAATTGGGGATCCATAAAGTGCACGGCTACGCAACAAGGGTCTCCCGGCGCTCGACAAGGTAGCAAGCCAAGCCGCCGCAGGCTGCTAACAGCAAACCAGAGTAGCAGAAAATCAGGCATGGATGCTAAAAAGTAATGTTTTCAGGTTCTTGCAAAAGGAAAGCAAGGAGTGACAATTCCTGAGAGCAAGCGGGAGTGAATTTCAGAGTTTCTGGTAATATATCTCCCTTGCCAAGCATTAAACAGCCCTTTAATTACATAGACATCATCCCGAGGTAGGCCATAGGGCAGGGTGCATTTAAATTAAGAGGTTAGACGTGTTATTTTAAGTTTAACATGTCCTGGTAGCAAAGAAACTCCTACATGTGTTTTTCACTACCTTGATGCCTACCTCTCTCAATGGGCTGCCTTATTAAGTGCTAACGTTTGATTGGGAAAAGGTAAATATTTCATGTTTGCTGTTTGAGAAATTGTAATTTAAAATCCTGTCTAATTGTAAAAACATATTTTAAGTTATGATTTTGGAATTGGCACATTTAAATAGTTGTCATTTTGCTGCCCTAACTGTTTGGTGCCTGCAGTCTTTTCGCATGACTGGGTGTAGTTGGCAGTTGGACTATGTATATTTCTTTAAGACAGCCACACAATGATGAATTAGGTGTGCCAGGATGGCCATCACTGGCAGGATGGGGTGGAGCTGGGCACAGGCCCCTTTCAACTGAATAGGCTGTGGCCTGCTGCCTTCACAAAAAGGACTTGTTTCCCTTGAATTCGCTCATGCAGCCAGCTAGGAACCAGGGCTGGGGAGGTGGTAAACTTCAAGCACTTCAAAGGAAATTATCTATAAACATCTCTTACATCAAAAAAGGCACCAAAGATAAAATTAGGACCCTCGGACCCACTCTTCAGTTTGCTTTCTGGGTCTGATCAAGGACTCTCAAATGACTGCCTGGTGCTGTGGGCTGCTGTGTATTTCAGAAGAATTGCTTTGCTGCACCTGGAAGGACTGCTCTGGTGCATAAAGCCAGCCTTGAACCCTCAAAGGCTTTCCCTACTGCCTGAATCCAGTTCCACTGCTTGAACCCAAGACTACCAGAGTGATTCCAACAGCTAGTTGGCCCAGCCTCCTGACCAGAGTCTCATGGATAGAAAAGGCTCCAACCATCTTGAACCCGTTCCTAAGCCTAGCCTGAGTGTGTCCTAACCCCCAAGTGTCCAAACCTGAGTGTTGAGCAGCAGGAGCACAACTCTCCCAGAGAGGATGGCCAGAATGGGGATAGGAAGAAGTGTTTCTGCCCGTGGTCTGTCCCCAGAGGAGGTAGAGGAAGGGAAAGTGGCAAGGGAGCTCAAACTGCAGCTGAGCAATGTAAGCCTGGAAACAGAGGAAAGGAAGGCTAAGGAATAGAGAGTTTTGTCAGAAAAAACCCCTGCTAGCAAATGAAATGAGTCTGAAGAAGCTGAAGTTCAAAGCTAGGCAGACCATAAAGCCCAGCACCAATACATCACCCAAGTAATCACAGGAGCAAAGAGAGACCACATTGCAAAGGATCTGCTGCCTAAATGTGTTGTGGGAGATGATACAAACAGCTGGTTTGAGGCCTATGAGATTGTCCTAGAGATGCACAGGGTCCCTGAGGAAGACTAGGGAGCCCTCATTTGGAGGCACATTTCCAATGAAGGGAGGGATCACCTGTTAGCCCTAGGGAAAGTTGACAGGTCGAAGTATCTCCTCATGAAAGAAGTCATCAGCAGGAAATATGGGCTTACCCCAAAGAGATAAAGGCAGACGCTGAGGAACAGCCAGAAGTGCGACATAATACACAGGGCTGTACAATCTGATTTCTAAAGAGCACATGTTCAGTCTTTGTTTTACAGGGCTGTGTTATCACCATGTTGATAGAAAGCTCTCTGAACCCAGGGACCTTGCTAAGGAGGTAGACTGCTGGCTCAGAATCAGGAACTATAAGAAGGTACCTGAGAGTGCCCCCAAGAGTGGGGGAGGTCAACAGAGACACAGACAAATCCCAGAGTAAAGTAGGGGCATGGGTTCCCATGGTCCTGTGGATAAACAGTTGTGAGATTCTAGAGGGTGGTGGCCCAGGACGTTCCATTTCCATTCCTGCACAAGCAGGGTGACTGTGTCTGTCCTAAGAAAGTACCCACTTGTAGGTCCTCTACAGGGGCAGTCAATATTGCCTTAGGGGAGGGTAGTCCTCAAGGTTTGAAGGTAGACCATACTATATTCTCCCTTAGATGGGAGTTGACCTCATAGAGTAGATTTGTGATCCCTGAAGGTGGGAGTTATCACTTTCACCAGAACAAGGTGAATGGGACCCCTGTCTCTGCTTTGAGGGACACAGGGGCCAGCCAGGTTATGGTAGTAGAAAGGCTTGATTCCCCAGAGCAGTACACAGGCAAGGTGTGTAGGGTGACTCATTCCCAGTGGCATCATTTTGTCCTAGTGTCCCTGGAGTAGGGGGGTGGGGTGGGGAGGTAACACAGAGTGGAGTCATAGTCTGTCCTTAGATGCCCATTGACTGCAGTTTGAGAAATGAGTAGGGGTGGGTGGTGAACTCTGCTTCACTGGCAGAGTTTGCAAAGTTTTTCCACTCCGCTGTCAACTTGGAGCGCGGAGTTCGGCAAAAACTCCACCTCCCATGTAGCGTAGTGGAGTTTACTGGCGCCAGCTCACTGCTTCTACAAACCTCATCTCAATGAGGAATAGGTGCATTGCCTGTGTGCTTCATGCCAGGTTTTGTCAGTACCTCTCCACTCACTCTCCTGTAGCCCAGTGCTCTTCCATCATAGTGTACCACTTTGCCACATTGGTGGGGTGGTTGTAATGTAGACACCTGCATACGTGCAGGTTGTGGATTAGTCCCGTATGACGCAAGGGACCAATATAAATAAAGCAGGGGCATTGCTGCAAGTCAGTCATGTACTGTACCTCTTGAAAGCAATCCTCTTGTGTATCCTCACATTATTTCTAGGCCCAAACGCTCCTGATCGTCTCGGCCCGCCACTGGGACCGATCAGTATATTCACTTACTCCTACCCAGGCTTTGCCTCTCCCTGGCCCTCCTTGTGCTCGCTCCCTACCATCTTGCCATCCTCCTTTGTGTTGGGCTCAGGCTGTGGGCTGCGAGAAGGAGCAGAATCCATTGACCACACCCTGGGCTGAGCTAGTGGCCCAGACATGAGCCTGGAGAGAGACTCTACTGGAGGCAGCCATGTTCCTGGAGTGGCCAGCACGTGTTAAGGGGGGTAGTGTGGGGGATGGGGCAGTGCCAGTGGGGGTAAGGAAGGGCCTCTTGGTGCAGCATCTGTCAACCCTGAGGTCTAGACTGATCCCTGGCACATGCCAAGAATACAGACACTTCAGGTGCACTGGTTGGGCATGCTTTCTCTGTGTGTCTCCTTCGAAGAGGAGGCCCAGGGGCTATTTCTAGGGCAGAGTGAAACTCTGCCAAATTCCAAGGAGTTTTTACGTAACTCTACGGAATTCTATTTAGTGTAACTCCGCAAGCTTCGCCCACCCCTAGAAATGAGTTGCCACCAGCCTTAGAATAACTGGGAGGGGCGGACAACCAAGGTGCCCTGAAAATTCAGATTTCTGGGTCACTACTTTCAAATGGAGGGTACACAGGCAATATGATGGTGCAGCATGAGAAAGGACTCGCCCATGTTCAGCATCAGGGTACAAAACCTGGGCTGAAAGCCCAGTCTCATTATGCCACCCCTGGACTTGCAGAAAGGAGAGTGGAATAAGGGTGCCTAACTCCTGGGGCTGTTGCCCCACAGTCTGAGACACCTCAGAGTTCAGAGACCCCTAAATGGTCTGGGGCCTGGCTCTTGACAATGACAGCTGTCAGTGGCCTCTGTTGGTAATTTTCCTTATAGGCTGAGTTTTCTTTGGGTCGGGGACAGAAGTCTGATCCAAGAGGTAGCATGGGCATCATCACTTTGTTGGCCAGTATGGTACTGTCTGCCTACTAGGATGCATTTGTGAGTGAATTAAAGTTAGGTGCTACATAGATGAGGTCCTCAGGGGAGGAGAAGGCTTTCCCATAGGTAAGCTCAGTAGCTCAGGAGAGTGTAATCAGAGGGACTCATTCTAGTTCAGTCTGGCATTGAATTGGCAGGGCCTTTGAAGCAGAGGGTCACTGTCCATGTTCTATCACCTAAGCAGGTAAGTCCATCAAGGAATGGATTAGTCTTATGTGGGTTTTGGCAGGAGGGGGGCATGTTGTATCTGGCCCTCTCTGCAGGTTCACCCCCAAACCTTTTTCCCTCACCCCTCTTATTTTAGTTGAATTTGCTTTGATTTGCTTTAGAACTTTGTACCACTACTAACCACTGCTAAAGTGCTAGTGCTCACTCCCTAGAAAATGGTAACATTGGTTTACACCTGATTTGCATATTTTATTTTCTCATAAGTCACTAGTAAAGTGGTATACCGTTTAGCTAGGGCATGTAAATTAAATGCTACCAGTGAGCCTGTAGCACTTCAATCAATCAATCAATAATTTTTATTTGATTTAGACATTTACTGAGGTCAACAAAAGTAAATAAAAGTACATTTAAATTTTCAATGTAAAACCAATCACAATGCAACTTAAAAAAAATATTGTTAAAAAAAAATTAAGAATTTTAAACAGAATATGGCAGACAAATTCATATAGTTGGAGATCTAAAATACGTTATTAAACTTTGTACAGTGAATATATTATATATAAGACATATGGGTTTTCAAAAGCGACTTCTGGACTCTACCAACGTTTTGTTTTTGGCAAGCATATAATGCATGAGTTATATCTCGCACCCCTCCATTACAAAAGATCCGATAAGCCTGTAGTATTATCAGAATTATTTAATATTTTTGTATAAGCCTTTAATAGTAAAATCCCCAAGCGTAGTAAGATAATACAGCCTCGAACCCTGTGTATTAATGTGTATCACAAGTATCTTTTTTGAATGTTATATTCCATGGTGTCAGAGTTTATACCGTGATAGCTGAGTACAATGCTTTACATCAAGCTCATAACTTATTCTTGGAGTCAGGTTTGTCAATAATAACTTTAAAAGTTCTGGAGTCCAAGACTTTAAAAATGCTATCATGCAATGAGAAAGATCTAACACTATATTAAGATTTTATTTTAAGATTATGTGCCCAGCTTATTATATTTGCCGTAGGTGTGGCGAAGGAGATAACTATGGACAGTTCAAGAGACAATGGGACTGCTTGATTAACCTTTATCATTTTTCGAAGCAGGTTCCCTTTTCTGATATTTGTAGCTTGCCATTTATTAATTTGAATGTATTTGAGAGCATGAGATAGGCTAGGGGGTATTTTCATGCAATAGACCTCTATCAGGGAGTTAAAATGCCTATGACCAGTGGAGGAATATAATTGATTTATCGCGCCAAAACAGGCATCCACCTTAACGGCAATATTTTTTAAATGGGAGGAATCTTGTAGGGCTTGCGGAAAGATTCTCCCCAGGCAGGTGTATTCTTTAGCTATCTCTATTGGCCTCCCCGAGTGTCCAGTCGAAATGAGTCAAATGTTTTTAAACTCTCAAATCTACTACCTTTGATTTAAAAATGTATATGCTTTAAAAAAAAGTCCTCAGTATAGCTAAATAATGCATTTAAGTTTCATTGTAGGCCGCTTGGGACAAGGTTAAATATGACCACATCGTCGGCATACATTAAAATATGCTCTTTACTAGATGCTATTTTGTGGGCGAAATTATTTATTCTTAAAAAGAAATCAGGGAGGTTGCTTATAAAAAGGGAAAATAGAAGAGGTGCTAAAAGACAACACTGTTTTAGGCTGTTTGGTGTAGCAATTAATCATGTTAAACCTTTATCCCCCCATTTGTACTCTACACCATGTGAATATATTATATATAAGACATATAGTCTTAAAAGGTTTTCAAAAAATCCCATCTTCTCTAACTTCTTCCATAGTGTGGGTCTATTTACTCTGCCGTAAGCAGTTGCAAAGTCTACAAACACACTGTATATGACCTGTGATTTTAATGTTACATATTTGTCAAGGATTGTCTGCAAGATTGCAATGTTGTCTGTTACAGAGTGTTTTGGCCGAAATCCATCTTGGATCATGGGGATAACCCCTCTGGAGAAAGCCCATTCATTCAATTGGTCCTGGACAGTGGCCACAAAGATCTTCCCTGTTACGTCCAACAGAGCAATTTGGCAGTAATTACTGGGTATTATGAGAGAGCCTTTTTTCAAGAGTGGTATCCTGATACTCAACAGCCATGAATTAAGGATTGTGCCAGTTTCGTAACGAGAACAGGGGGGCTAGAAATTTGCTCCATTCTTCAGGATTACTCTGAAAGACTTTGACCGGGATTTTGTCTGGACACATAGATGCGGAAGATCTAGCCTTTTTTATATATTGAACAATTTGTTGTTTAGATGCTGTTGAGGTATCCTGGTGCTTTTTAATCTTCATGTAGCTGTGTTTGCCAGAGTTGTCTGTGATCTTGTTTACTTTATATAAGGCAAGAATATATTTTTCCCAATCATGCAATTATACAGGAGACGCTTTTAAAGATTGTTTTTTTCCCGTTGCTTTAGTTACTATGCTACAGAATGCCTTGCTGTTTTTTTGTTTTAGCTACTGGAGGTCTACCCAATTTTTATCTTTTTATTCCTGACTACTTTTTTCCTTCTTTCACCTGTGGGCTTTTTGTAGCTTCGAGATTTCTTCCTTCCTTGACCCCTGAATAATTGAGAAATTATAGTCTAATTACTTTATTTAGGTTAATTGTGGATTTCTATTTGGTCCATTGATTTCCTTTTGCTGGGAATCAAATAATTTATGTGGTATGCTCACTCAGATCACTTTCTATTTGGTCTATTGATTTATTTTTCCTGGGATTCAGATAATATCTGTAGTGAGAGAAGGCCCAGGGGTTGTATTTGAGGCACAGTAAAACTCCACAGAAATCCAAGGAGTTTTTATGCAACTCTGCAGAATTCCGCTTAGGGCAACTCCGCGAGCTCTGCTCACCCCTAGAAATGAGTTGCCACCAGTGTTAGGAGAGCTGGGAAGTGCAGACACCCAAGGTGCCCTGGAAACTCAGATTTCTGACTTACCACTCCCAAAAGGAGGGTGCACGGACTCATATGAAGGTGCAGCAGAAGGAAGGACTCACCCCTGACCCCTGTCCAGCATCAGGGTACAGAACCTGGGCTGAAAACGCAGTCTCTTGATGCCATCCCTGGACTTGTGGGAAGGAGAGTGGAAGAAGGGTGCCTAAAACCTGTGGTTGTTGCCCTACAGTCTGAGACACCTCAGAGTTCAGAGAACCCTACATGGCTTGGGGCCTGGCTCTTGACACTGACAGCTGTCAGTGGCCTCTGTTGGTAAATGTCCTTATGGGCAGAGTTTTCCTTGGGTTGGGGCCAGTAGTCTGATCCAAGGAGTAGTATGGGACTCATCACTTTGGTGGCCAGTGTGGTACTCTCTGTCTACTGAGATACATCTGTGAGAAAATTAAAGTTAGATGCTGTATAGATGAGGTCCACAGGTGAGGAGAAGGTTTTCCCCTAGGTCAGCTCAGTGGCTCAGGAGAGTGTATTCAGAGGGACCCAATTTAGTTCAGATTGGCATAGAACTCGCAAGGGACTTTGCAGCAGAGGGTCATTGTCCCTGTTCTATTTCCTAAGCAAGGAAGCCCATTGAGGTATTGATCAGTCTTGCCTGGATTTTGGCTGGAAGGGGAGTCATGTTGTATGTGGCCCTCTCTACAGGTTCACTTCCAAACATTTTTCCCTCACCCTTCCTATTTTTGTTGAATTTTCTTTTGTCTGCTTTAGAGCTCTGTGCACTGTACCTCGTCTAACCAATGCTAAAGTTCTGGTGCTCTCTCCCTAAAAAATGGTAATATTGGTTTACACCTGATTTGCATATATAATTTACTTATAAGTCACTAGTAAAGTGGTTTACCTTTTAGCCAGGGCCTGTAAATTAAATGCTGCCAGTGGACCTGCAGCACAGATTATGCCATCCACTTAAGTAACCCCTTACTACTAAGGGTGGGTGGAACTCACGGTGTTCTGCTCAGATGAATTCCGCAGAGATTCTGCAGAGCTCAACCCACCCCTAATATTGACCAAATACTAAGTAAACACTTTCCCAGCTCGACAATGCAGGCTGCATTCTAACATTCGTTTTAATGGAAGAAACATTTGAAGTCTTAAGTCAAATATTTGCTTCCTGCATTCCACGTACATCTGCATAGGGCTGGGTAGTTTAGATCTGATCTGCAAGTCATCATAAGTCCCACAGTAGTTTGGAAACCATACCTTAGATGGTTCAAGTACATTTTAAAAATGAAGGGGCCCACAAACAATCTGGTGAGAGACTGGGGTAAAAGTACATCGGGGTCCACTTTTTAAACAAGAGGTTCATGCTGAATTTGTGATGTAAAGTGTTGCAGAGCAACCCTTTGAGATGCAGGTAAATTGTCTATCAGACTAAATATTAATCCTTTACAATCCTCATTTAAAATGATTTAAATCCCTTGATATCACAATGTGTACATTTTTGGCTATAAAGAATACAGCACTTCAAGTGCCATAATGCAACCTGAAGGGGTAGATTGCAAGGCACTCACACGTAGGCACAAACACCAGACATGTCAGTTTGATATCTGAGTGTTGCAAGCTACAAGCTCTTGGTCTCCTTGTGAAAGAGCTTTCATGTCTGTGTAATACTGTTACGCCTGTTCATGGACTGCTTTCTACAAATGCTTTTGGAGGACTGGAGGTAGGCCAAACGTGTAGTCTCTCAGAGTTCTAGAAATCCTCTGGGTGGGCTCTATGACCCAGAGAGTTACATAAGGAGACTATATTATCGCAGTTGCCAAAGAAAGCTGACCTCTCATTTCCCATTACCTACTGAGCTCTGCAAATGCAACTAGCAAGTTAATGGTTACACTTTTTTCTCATTTGTTATTTGCAGATTAGCCAGAATGTTATAAATGACAACAAGATTGATGTGCATTTTTGGGAATATTAACATAGTCTTTACAGTAGATATAGTTACAAAGTAGATAGAGCACAGGCAACTTTCACTTATCTGTGAACTCTTCTGAAGGGCACCCACACTGTTACAACAGCTGAACTCCAGATAATGAGCCTGTTGCCTTTGAAAACATGTATTTTAGAAGACCGAAGGTCTATGCCGACTGCCGAGGGTGCAAGGGGGGCATGGCAGCCCCTCATGTGAAGGGCAACCTCATTAGAAGAAGCAGGTAGGAGTTTCACTCACCACTTTTGTTGCAACAAAAGCAGAGGTTGTAGGATCAAGGAAGAGAGTCCTGGTGGGAGTTGCAGAGATCTAATTCAGACCTATACACACTTGGAGGATGACTCTGAAGCAGCATAGGGTGAGGCCTAGACCCGAGCAGAACAGTCAAGGTGCTCTTAGGAGGAGGGAAGAATGTAGAGGGCCGCAGGAGATGACTCGTTATAGTGTACGTGCTGGGTGGCTTAGCTGCCCACCTCAGAAACTGCTGCATAGTGGAATTTGGCTGTCCCACCTCAAGTCGAGGTGCTGGCTCGATTGATAGGCAGGAACAGTGAGTTGAATGATTAATTCAACTAGTGGAGTGGTAGAATTTAATTAGTAATTCCACATTAGAAGAGTAACACAGAATTGCTCAATTCCTCCAATTCCGATGGCAGAATAAAAAATTCCACCCACCCCTACCTAAAACATGTCCCAGGACTGCCATTGCTGCCTGAATGCAGATTTAAACTGCTAATTTGACTTGGCAATATATCCCCCTTACCAATATTTCAAGGAAGATATTAGGTAGCCCATAAGGAAGGGTGCATTGTAAATAATTGGTTGGACATATCCTTTTAAGTTTCACATGCCCTGGTATCGAAAAACTCCAAAATTTGTTTTCCACTACTGTGAGGGCTACCTCTCCCTCAGGATAACATATAGGCTGATCCCTGCTTCACACATAGGACTTGTCACCCCTTAATTGTTCATGCAGCCAGCTTGGAGCCAGGGAAGAGGAGGTAGGAAATGTCAAGCACGTCAAAGGGAATTCTCTAGAAACTTCTACTTCAAACAAGCGCACCAGGTATAAAAATGAGACCCCCAGGCTCACTCTTCACTTCACTTTCTAGACCAGCTCAAGGACGCTCTGAAGACTGCCTGCTGCTTTGGCCTGCCTTGTACTTCAGAAAACTGCTCTGATGCAACTTGAAGGACTGCTCTGCTGCGTGAGGCCTGCCTTGAACCCTCAAAGGCCTGACCTGCTGCTTTGCCCTGTTTTACAGCTTGAACCCAGGACTAACAGAGTGACTCCAAGGGCTAGATGTCTGGCCTCCTGATCAGAGCCTCAAGGACAGAAAAGGCTCCAACCATCTTGAACCCGTTCCTATACCCAGCCTGGGTGTGTCCTAACCCCCAAGTGGTACCCCCCTAGACCTGGACCCTTGATGGTAGTGTTAAAAGGTATCCAAATAACCAACATCCTAAACTTGGTACTTAGAACAGTTTTGTCTTTAAACTGCTCTGAGAATCAAGAGTAGACTGGGACAAACCTACTCATCTATCCGCCCAAGGTGCATCCCCGTCAGCCTGATTAGGCAGCAGCAACTGCCACGTTCTTCCCGCAGCACCAAATCTTGTTCAGTGTTCTGTGCCAAAGGGATAGTTGGACTTGGGGAACTCTTGTCCGCTACAGCCTCCAGCCTAGTCCCGCTGGAGATTTTCAACTTCCAAAAAAGAGACTAAG
Organism: Triturus cristatus; assembly: GCF_964204655.1. NCBI lineage: Eukaryota > Metazoa > Chordata > Amphibia > Caudata > Salamandridae > Triturus > Triturus cristatus. Next base: position 465,358,395 of record NC_140594.1, read on the forward strand.
GGGCACATGCATCAAAATCGGCTTTTGGGAGTCCTTAATTGCGATTATGAAGGAATCGCAATTAGGGACTCTCAAAAGCCTATACATGTAGAAATCGCTATTAAAATAGCGATTTCTCGGGGGGGACGGAGCAAGCCTCGAAGCGCGATGGCAGCTTGCTAAGCGGGCTCCCCGCGTACGCCCGCTAAATCCTTACATTTGATCCTTCCCATGCTGTCTGAATACACCTGCACCCGAGGCGAGATGAACGAACCAAGCGGCGATGTGATGGAGCGGTCCCTGGCGTTGTACCCTGCAGGAACAGCCTGAAACGACGGTCCCGCGAACACGGCCTTCATGCAGAAGTGAAAGTAGAGCGGCGGGCTGTGGCCGAGTGCCGTACCGAGATGTAAGGCACGTAACGCGGACCCTGATTGCCGGAAGTGCCGCTGAGATCGGGACTTCGGGTCGATTGGTGCGGTGGGATCGGCGGTGAGCCCGGGCCCCGGGGACAGAGGAAGCATACCGGAGACGACCCTCCCTGTTTGAACATTAGCGAATTGAGGCGCAAGGTGCAGCCACACACAGGCGGAAGGTGAGGGCACGCTCCCGGGACCTCTGAGGCACGGTAAAAAATCAGACTGCCATCGGGACACCGCGTGTTTGCTAAGTGCAGGGCGAGGGCTTGCAAGCGCGGCGAGACGCCTCGGGCCATATGCTCGCTAAAGACACACTCTATGGTCCTGAATGAACAAGCGCTACTCTGAGACGGCTGTGGGAGATAACTCCTGGAGGAACTGTTAAACCTGCCAATTCATGCGTTTGTTGCTGGGAGTTGTGGAGGGATATAGAGCGGCAGTATCTAATTGGCGGCTGGAGATAGGAGAGGGCACCCGCAGCTGAAGGGACCCTATGAGCTAGAGTAGGTGGCTGCTGAAGGATCCAAGCATCTGCCCTCTGAGCAGCCCGGCGCCACACACAGTAGATGGACATAGTGCTGCCCAACCAGGGGCAATAGACGCGTGAGAAGGGAGTGGCGTGAAATACACAGAACTACAGCCCTGACCTACTGAGAAACAACACCACCCTTATAACTAAAGTAGACCAGCAGAACAGGTCGGCGCAATTCTAAATACCCCCTTAGAGTGGGATACCTTCCCCTCTGTAGGGCGGCAGACACAAGAGGCATTCTAGAGCGGTGGGTCCGGGATCTCTCCTGCCTGCTCCCGGACCAATTGTTTGCGTTGGCGCTGGGCCTGGACTGCAAATCCCGTGGCGCACTGCTCCCAACCCGAGGTAGCAAGCGACAATATATCTGAGGATAAGGTTGACAATATATTACAAAATGGGTAAGTCAGACCGCACTCAGTCAAAAATAAGCTTTGATCACACGAAGAAACACCAAGAGCAAGGTACAGACACACAAACAGCAGCTCAATCGAAAGTGGGAGCAACGGGAGGAGTGTCAAACGAAGATACCCAAACTATGTTTACAACAATCCAAGCGGCACTGTCGAATATCGACGGAAAAATTGACTCCTTAACATACAGAGTTGACAGGATGTCGGAGCGTCTTGACAAACACTCAGAACGACTAGATGAGGCGGAACGAAGAATTTTGGAAGCTGAAGATGGCCAGGTGTGGACGGAAACGAAACAGTCGATGATGGAAAAACTACTGGCGGTCATAAAGGCAAAGTCAGAAGACTTGGAAGCTAGGTCCCGAAGGAGTAACCTCCGCCTGATGGGAGTATCAGAGTCGACACATACGGGCCAAATGGAATGTTACGTGGAGCAGCTGCTCATAGCCCTTCTAGGTCGGGAGACGTTCTCCGAGGTGTTCATCGTGGAAAGAGCCCACAGGTCACTAGGCCCCAAGCCCCCAGTGGGCTCCAGACCGCGGCCGATCATCGCTAAGATACTCTATTACAGAGACAGGGATGCGGCGCTCCGAAGGGCCAGAGAAATTGGCAAGCTATCGCACGAAGGTATGGATATTTCAATTTACCGAGACTTTACATCCTCGGTGCAGGAAGCGCGAAAACAATTCACCACTGCCAAACAAAAACTGAGGGACCTGAATATCCCATATGCCATGCTATATCCGGCCAGACTAAAGATCACGGTAGACGGTAAAACCCGGATCTTTGCTGATCCATCGGAGGCAGTAAAATTTGCGAAGCAACGTGGACAGATGGGCACTCAGAGAAGGTCACCGAGTAGTGAGCAGGGGGACCGGTCTACTACATCGGATGTGGAGTGAACACACTCAAAAAGAAAAAGGGGCCCACAAAAGCGTACGGGCTGAGGAGGGCCTTTGGTTGTCCCAGGGAGGCAACATCTGAACATTGACGGCAGATCGATGGCCCACAGACTACTGTTTTCAGATAAGTTATTGATAAGCATTTAAGACTTGCCTTGCCATCTGTCCTGATTGGCCCAAATACGGATAATTGATATATATAACACTGAGCTAAGGCGGATGGAGCTATCCGAGACTTGCTGGGAGGAGGCTTCTCCATAGTTTTGCTTGGGAATATCGTACAGCATGGGACGCTACAGTATGCACGACAGGGCGGGCGCCCATGTGGCCTAGCCGCAAGAAACGGGCGGGCCACTCTGACCCCTACGTGTGCACCACACTCAGTGTTATGTTGTTTTTTTGTTTTTTTCTTCTCCCTTTTTCTTTTTTCTTCTTTTTTTAGTTTTTCTTTCTTGGCTTTTTCTCTATGAGGGGACGTTAATTGTTCTCTTTGGGTTTGACTCCACTAGGGAAAAAGAGGTGGAGTGGGTGGGGGAGGGGGAAAGGGGTATGCATAAAATCCGTCCGGTGGCACAGTGGGAGACGGACATGCGACGGACGCTTTCCACTACCGTAGACACACATATCAGGCATCGGAAGGTGACTTGAAAGATGGCTGAAACGTTGCAACAGCAAAGATCAATGAAGCTCCTCACATGGAACGTTAGGGGACTGTACAACCCATGGAAAATCTGCAAGGTATTAGCATATCTAGACAGGCAGAAAATAGATGTTGCAAGCCTACAGGAGACACATTTGACAGAACTGAGAGAGACACAAATAGGGACTCGATGGGCTATGTACAGAATAGCGTCATCATATTCCTCCTACGCGAGGGGGGTACTTTTATGGGTTAAGCGAAACATCCCCTTCACGCTTATTAAATCTAAAAAAGATGACCAAGGGCGGTATGTCATGGTGCAAGGCTGTTTTGGGGGTACAGTGTTAACTATTGTCAATGTATATGGCCCAAACACGGATGACCCCTCCTTCTATGCACAAATATGGATGCAGTTACGGGATTTCCAACCCGGAGCGATCATCTGGGGAGGGGACTTCAACACATGCTTAGACCCTACACTGGATAGATCCACTGGACTAGATAGGTATGGTAAACAATCAGCGAGAGTATTAAGGGATGGAATGGGTGATTGGGGCATGGTAGATGTATGGAGGCTTCGGAACCCAGACCGTAAAGAAGGGACGTGTTTCACCTCAACATATCTCACATGGTCAAGACTTGACTATTGGCTAACGTCCCGAGATGCATGCACATGGACGACGGATGTTAAGCATGCCCCCAGGACGCTCTCAGACCATGCTCCGGTCATACTCACGATGCAAATCCCAACACACACACCACGACAGTTCATGTGGCGACTGCGACCAGCGGCGCTACAAGACCAGGTTTTCAGGGAAGGGCTACGCCAGGCAATAATAGAATATTTTGATCATATCTCCAGATCAGTACGAAGCACGAAAGTAGTATGGGAAGCCTTTAAAGTTACTATACGGGGGCATTGCATAGGGCAACATGCAGGAATCTTGGCCGACATACGGGGACAATTAGCAAAGACAGAAGCGGAAATAGCCAGACTGGAAAGAGAATTTGAACGCACACAGGATAAAACAATACAAGCCAATATCAGGACACAGATTGATATATACAATGGATTTGCAGAAGACGAGATGAAATATATCTCGAGCAAGTACACTGCTAGAAGCTATGGGGAGGGAGGGAGACCTGGGAGAGCGCTGTCATACAAAATCAGGCCCACGAACACTGCCGCACACATCACACAGATCAGGGATGTAAAGCATCAAACTGTCTATGACACCCCAACTATACTAGATTGCTTTACCAAGTTCTACACCAGGCTGTACACTGCCTAGAGCATGGCCTCCACGGCAAAAATTAGGGACTACCTGGAAGATGTGGCACTGGCCTGGTTGGCAGATTCCCACCGAGAATATTTTTGTCATCATATTACACGTGAAGAAATCATAGATGCCATCAGCTCATTGCCTAATAATAAAACGCCGGGTCTAGATGGCCTGCCGGGCGAATTTTATAAAGAGTACCGTGACCTATTGATTTCTCATTTTGCTGAAATGCTGGAGGAGGCATACTATGAGGGCAGGCTTCCTCCCTCCTTAGAAGAGGCGCTCCTTATAGCACTCCCGAAGCCGGGAAAAGATCCATATGAGTGTGAATCATACAGAGCATTATCCCTGATAAATATAGACGCTAAGATACCAGCAAAAATAATAGCAAATAGAATACAACCGCTCCTCTACAACTTGGTGTTGCCTGACCAGTCTGGCTTTATGCCAACAAGATCCACCACTCACAATATTTGCACCATTTTTGCATTATATCATCAGTTAGACCCGAATATGCTAGCGGCTGCGGCCTTGTTGGATGCCGCTAAGGCATTCGACTCAATAGAATGGAACTTTATGTTCGTCACTCTCCGCAAGATGGGATTCCCAGAACCATTCTTAAAGTGGATATCGCTCCTATACGCGGCTTCGAAGGCGCAGGTCAGAATAAATGGATCTACATCCAAACCCATAGAAATAAAGAGAGGCACCAGACAGGGCTGTCCGTTGTCTCCAATGCTATTTGCTCTGATTCTAGAACCCCTGGCCTGCAAGATTAGACAGAAACACTCGGAATCTGCCCTACAGTTTGGACTTCGCCCCATTGGTATTGCGTTATACGCGGACGATATGGTCCTGTACACTACGCATCCAGATAGACACTTAAACTCGCTTATTAGAGAATATGTACGCTATGAAAGATATACGGGCCTCCGAATCAATTGGGACAAATCGGTAATAATACAATTGACAGAGGAAACGAGGGAACCCCAACTGGAGTTCCCATTACAATGGCGGACGGATCCAGTTAAATACTTGGGGGTTTGGATACAACGCGACCCCGAACTGGTACTAAGGGAGAACTTTGGGAAAGCACTGGTGAGACTCGAAGAGCAGGTAGAGAAATGGATAAAAATGCCGCTCTCGATGGCGGATAGAATAGCCTTACAGAAGATGATTGTATTACCAAGGTTCCTGTATTTATTCTGGAATATCCCAATCTGGCTGAACAAAGCCTTTTTTGGGAGATTGAGATCCATTATGCAGAGGCTTACATGGGCGGGAAAGCAGGCCAGAACAAGCTGGACGGTTTTAACACAGCCATGTCACCAGGGAGGCTTCGAGGTGCCAGATTTGTACCTTTATTACCTCTGTGCACAAGCACAACACGCACATTACTGGACGAGACCACATGCACATATACCACACATTGCGGTGGAAAAGGATAGTGTAGATCCTTTGCCACTAACTGCACTCATGGCTGATCCGATTAGGCACACACCAAGGGATAAAATTCACACAGCACTATGCACCTCAAGGGCGTGGTATGTCATGGCACATAGGGCAGGTAAATTTCCGATATATGCTAGAGCACTACCATTGGAAAGACACCCTAGGATTACGGTGACACAAGAAAAGAAAATGAATACACTGCAGACAGAGATGGGGTTGACAACTATGGGACAGTTATACCCTCATAATACATTCAAAAAATGGACAGACCCCTCACTGTGCGCTCACCAAATCCCAATGAAGCAATATGCATACTTACGTCTACGTACGGCGGTGAGATCTTTATACACTACATTTCCGGAGGAACCTCCACAATTGAACACACTACAGATACTATTAACTTCCCCAACACGAAAAAGCTTGGTGACACGCTTATACAACGCAGCCCAAGAGGAACAGGCAAAGAAATATACCGCAGCGCTGGGTAGATGGGAAAAGACAATAGGAGATGTGATTGATGCACAGGACTGGAGTTACAGTTGCACACAACTTACACTTCTCACGTCCAATTGCAACCTGCGTATAATTCACTTCAAATTTCTCCATCAACTATATTATACACCAGCTAAACTACACAGACTGGGGTTATGGGAAAATGATAACTGCCTGAGGTGCGGAGCGCCAGGCGCTGATTTCCTCCATACATCATTGTCATGCCCACAACTGCGGATCTACTGGGAGGAGGTCACTACCGCACTATCCGCAATGCTGACAGAGCAGATCCCCAATACCCCTCTGATATGCATATTAGGCGCCAGGAAACTTAAACATGCCAGACGCAGGAAAGTCTTGGCGGTGGCACTACTGCTTGCAAAAAGGCAGATTGCAATGAAGTGGGGAAGTAAAAGACCCCCAAGATTTAAAGACTGGATCACAGACATGACCTACTGTAGGGCGACTCTGGAGAAATATGCGGAAGACATCCCACAGGCATCACGGCCAAGAGATTACTGGGAGCCACTGATACAATACTTGCAGGCAGAACCGGAAAACGAGACATGATCAGCCCATAGACACAGCTGGCTAAGGGATTGTTATACCTGGGCAGTATGTAGGCAGCAGACGACAGGAAACACAGATGGTGTCGGAGGGCTGGGGACAGGCAATGACACAAGTAGGATGAGGAACCCACCTCTGATGCAAAAAAAGGGAATGTGATAATTGATAGATATGCGTTGTGGTCTGTGTTACCGCGTGTAAAATACTATTGCAACATGTTGGTTGATGAACAATGTAAGACTTGTAAGACCTGTGTACACCTGGATGGTTAATAAAAAAATTAAAAATGGCGATTTCTAAACATTCCTTAATTGCGAATCGCAAATTGCGAGTCGCAATTAAGGAATGGTTTCCCCTTCATTCCTCTGGGCCTGTAGCCATTCATTCCTATGGGCCTGCAGGCCCATAGGAATGAATAGGAAATTGCAAGCGAAATTTGCGAGTACCAATAGGTAGTCGCAAATTGCGCATGCAATTTCAAGGGTTCAAAGGTGTCAAAATGACACCCTGTTGCACCCCTGAAATTGTGATGTGCACCCATGTTGCGCACACACATGCCCCAAGGGCACTTTAGGGCATTTTTCAAGGTTTTTGCAAAATACAGACCAGAGTAATTTCTCTGTATTTTGCAGCCCCAAATAGCAAATTCACTATTTCTAAGTGGTACATGCATTGCATTTAAGGAATCGAAAATTACAATTCCTTAAATGCAATCGCAATTAAAGAAATCGCAATAAAATGCGATTTCTTAAATTATGAGCGCCTAATACTTTGATGAATCGCAATAGGCCTTTTTGCGGGCGCAAACGGACGATTTTTGTTAATCACACCGTTTGCGCTCGGACAAAACGATGATGCATGTGCCTGTAAGTCCGAATGTAGAAATCTTCAATGCAGTTTCATCCAGTTGCTCCCTGATGCTGACACCTCCTCCTCAGACACCACCTGCAGCCTTTCCTCACTTAACTTTTTGCTGACATTTCTTCTAAGTTCAAAGGTAAGCGCCAAACAGGCCCACTCCACTCCTTGTATCTGACTTGTGCTCCATCGCAGTACACCTTATTTTTCAACTTTGACCTAGTCCCATGTAACTAGATGTCTGCTATTGGCACTGTGATCTTTTAGAGGTTAGGTTTTATCTTTACCGGTTCTAAGAATTAGATTTTTGCTATTTTAGTGTCAAATAAGTTATTAAAATTGACTCTATTTTTCTAAATTGGTGTGGGTTTTTTCTAGTGGTGCTTTAGTCCTGTTTGTGTGCTACATAAATATTTTACACATTGACTTTAAGTTAAGCCTGATTGATTGTGTGTCAATCTACCCTAGGGTTAAGCACAGGCTAATATAGTGTCTTTTTCAATTCACCCTGACAAGGATTTCGGCTGTTGCTTGGGCAGGGTTAAAACCCCATTCAACCAACAATCACATTTCTCACATTCAGAACTACCCATCTACAATTTCATATTATGTATTTCCCCCACATGTTCTTCTCATGCTCACTTGAGCACTGCAGAGTAGTCATCCGTCAGCCATACATAACCAGGTGTCTTGCCACCCACCCCAAGCCATCTTGTCATTAGATTTAACTCCTCCACTCAAATGTAAAAAATTGCCCGGTATCCTGTTGCCCTCTCTTTAGTCATATGCAAGGAAATCCATACCTCGCATATGCATCATCCCACACTACGTCCTGTGCATTCCCTCCCCTTACCATTTCTTCTTTACTAAATGCTCCCCCTACCTGGCATCATGTCACCCCCCATGCCATCCACAGGGTGGTATAGGGGTGACATGATGCCACATAAAGGCACCTACCTTATCATTCCCAAATACAAAAACGACCCCATATTTTGCATTCTGCCACCCACTGAAGACACACAGGTAATACCATACTGATCACCCCACTGAAAAATACCTAAAAGGCATCCAGCCACCTTCCCAAACCCCTCTTTGAGCATTCCCTTCCTTGGGACCCTCTATGAGAGCATGCTTTTCCTTGTCAGCACTGGTCTACAGAGCCCATGCAGATCAGGAACACATCGGAGGAAGAGGCAAAGCACCACCTACGTTTCTCTGTCTTCATCAGATCTCTGGGATTCCTGGGAGACAGAAGCAGTTGATGAGACTGCAGGGCACCATTCCACTACTTCTCCCACATTCCTGGAGACCCAGGCATGACAGGGAAACACAGGGGAAGCAAGTGGTTCCCCTTATGACATCACAACTGTAGGAAAATGTGATATTCATTTTTAAAGTTAGAATTATCTGTGGTTATCTCCTCATTCTCTACATGGTCAAAGTAAAAAGCTAAGGCTGACTGTGATGGATCATCGGTTGAATACAGGGACCAGGTTAATCCAGGTCAAAAGTTTATCTCTGGACTTAGAAAATTTTATGGAGTAAAAGTGGTCATCAATAAGTCATCAGCAGGGCAAGTTGAAAGCTGGATCTGTTGCAAGGCTCAACTCTGATGGGCTGCAGAAGAGCTAGGTCCTGGTGCGTTCGTTGACAAAGGCAGGAAAGTTCTGAATGGACAAAGTTGGTGTCCGGTAAGGTCTTGACATTGATGGGATGCTACTTGGCGTTCGTCCTGATGAAACCCTCTACATTCAGACTTAGAAACTTCTCTAGAAGTCAGCGGGGTAGACCAATAAGCTGAGGCTGACTGGCGATTTGACTTTGGCTTTAAATGGGGATCCCGGTCTCTGTTATTTCCTCAGGAAATAAATTGGGAAAAAGTTTCTAAGTCACAACTTTTGCAATCTGGACAAGAGAAGTGCACTCCAATGCCAGCTAAGGGTCCATCATGTGGGGTGTACCACATTGCGGTTACAACTCACTCTAACAGATGCCAGCAGCACAGTCTGGGAGAAGTCGATGTGGAACTGGTCGGCTAGGCAGTTGTAGGGAGGGCGGCCTCTGTAAGCTTATTGTGTCCCTGAGGCTCAAACCGAGGTTCAGCCAAATGGCATCTTGAGTCACTTCTGGGGTCCTGGGGTCTTCCTTCAGGTTCTTCAGACACCAGGGTAATCTTTCTTCTGATTCTTCACAGATCCTGGAGTGTTTTTAGGAGAACTTTATGGGGTCCTATTGGCAATACGTAGATGGACGGTAAGCTTTTGTCCATCCCCTAAACCAGTTCCAGTCAGTTCCTTTATCCACAATAGGTTTGGTGCCGGGCTAACTAGTGAGACAAACCTAACTGTGAGCTTCCATCTTCCAGTCACAAGGAAGGCATTCTTTGAAGGGGCAGGGAACAGTGTCACAGGCCATCCTATTGAGGGAAGAGTTACCCTCCCCACTCCAATGGCCCTTTGTCCACTGCCTGGGAGCAATACACATCTCATCACAAGGGTGCCATCTGGGGTCTGATGACATCTGCAGGAAAGCCCTTTTGATTTTAGACAGGGGAATGACAACTTTCTATCAGTGCAATTTTTAAAATAGTAATATAAAATTCAACTTGACCATTATGTTGGATTTTAAATAACTTTTACAAAGAGTCCATGGAACATTTTATAACTATTCCCAAACTGAATGTAACACTTATTTTTACCATTTGTTGAAGGTAATTGAGTAATCCAGTTTCAATTTATGGAAGACTGCTTTACCACAGTAAAGAAAACACGTGTAGGTTTTTCATTGCCAGGGTTTGTAATACATAAATGATACATGTCCTACATTTTAAATCCTATGCTGTCTGCCCTACTGGCATTCATGATGCAAACAACAACTGGTTCTGTTGGGTCATGCAATTTCTTTTTTGGTTATATTCATTCAAATTAGGTAAAGAAATGAATCTAAGAAAATAACGCTACAACACAAATCAAAAACAAAATGAATCATGAAACATACGGGCATTCAGGACATGCTTTACAGTGCTACTTTAGTGGGTGGAACCCCACTTGCTGCAGCCAACTAGTAGCATTTAATTAACAGGTGCTATTTACACGTAGTACCATTTGTTAGGGACTTACCTTTAAATTAAATGTACCACTCAGATATATGCCAATGTTACCCAGTTTTAAAGGAAGAACACAAGCAAAAGAAGTCGAAAATCTGGGGGCACGCCATGCAAGAAGCCATGCAAAAGATGGTAATTTCTAACAGATAGAATTTTGTTTCACACTATTGCTATGTATTTGCAATGAAATGCCGAATTTTGTATCATCGGTATTCACACTAAAGGCTCTCTACCAGAGTAAATATTTGCAAGTCACTATGTGGTGTATAAAAATGCAGACGTCTTCATTCTATCTGACACATCTGGTTTTGAAGCAATTTCAAGCAGAAGTGAGTGCTTCTCGTGAGCTCTTTTCTACCATTTCAAGACTTTTAAAAAATGTAAAGGATTTTGATAAGTGCACATTTTCCCTCTTAAGGTTGTACTCTTACCTGCATGGCCAATTGGACTAAGGTAAAGTGCTTATTTTGCTGAACTGATGGTAATGTAGCCTGTTATGCTTCACAAAACATATCTGAAATGTAATAAATTTAATCAGTGAACGAGACCATAGACGCATTGTTTTATCTTTTTCTTTCCAGAAATAAAACAATCCGTATGAATCAGTCCTAAACCGGCAGAACAGAACATTTCTTCTTTGCCATAACACCCCTCGTTAAAACGTGTCAATGACTTCTGTAAAATATTTGCTATATAAAGCAAAGCCTCTATATGATAAAAGCACTACACAACAGTGAACAAAAACATTGCAGCTTTTAACATTCATGTGGCCAACAATAGCAAATTAGCAAAGATGACTGCTACGTCTAGTCATAAAACGTCCCCCATAAAACAATAGTATCCTGACGACAAGGTACAGGATAATTTAAAAATACAGGAAGCAACTTAATTTTCGTAGCCTGTTGGAAAAGAGAACGCACAAGCACCAATTTTCAGAAAGGAAACGATTCAGTGTTATTTGCCTATGCAACGTCCCTCATGAAGATTTGGTTTTACTTTTACTCTCCATTTGAATATTTCAGTACGAATTTTCCTTTCCAGGAATTCCGCATAATGACGGATTCCTCGAAAAACATCCAAGCAAGTAAAAAACTGAAAGACATTGATACAGGTTGTCCACCCAATCTAAACTAAGCAAGCCAGACATAAACGTTCTTTTTTGTGTCTCCTTGAAAAAAGGAACATTTAAAGGACTATCGATTCCACTGAGCCTCTCCCACACCTTTTCTTAATACGATTGTTAAAAGATAAAAATCTAGCCAAGGCCTTCCTTTTAATGGATGAAAATCTGTCCTACTTAAACATGCGTGCAGTGAACCTGTGGCATCTTTTTTTTTTTTTACACAAGATGGTTTCTTCTACGTTGCTGCCAACGCTGCAGAGTGGCCATACTGTAAAAAAAGCTGATAGCATTTTCAACATGCCTGTGTTTCATGTTCTCCATGTCACTGACGAATGTGTGTTACTAGAAATGCACCCAAAAAATGGGCGGAAGTCGTTCAACACTCATATTCCTGGTTTCAACTTTAGAATATCAGTACTAAGTAGTATACAAGGAACTTTTTTTTTTTTATCCTGTTTGCTTCTGTGAAACACTTCCAGTACAATCGAGTATGGCAGGACATGCTTGCCTTCATGAAAGACAGTAGCTGATGAGTTCCAGAACCTCTTTTGGTTTAAGTGTTAGTCATGAAAAATGGTATTTACAAAGTAAACAACCCAAAGGAACAATATTGCACAGACTGTAAATATTGCATCATGAGACCAGTGGCGGCTGGTGACATTTGAAAATGGTAAGGCGTAAACGTTTGGTATGACTTTTATGTAGTGAGCAATGGGAGCAAGCTTAATGGACAAATGTGGGGTCCAGGCTGGGACCCCTCTAGAGAAACTTTTGAAAAAAGCTTGGCAAGTGGTGCATTTTAAAGCAAATCAATTTTGTGATAAAGCAAGGCTTATAAAGCAACGGTAACATGCAGCCTTTTAAAGTGTGTGCTTGCCTAGTGTCTTGCACTGCATACATTATTAACTGTGGAAAAAAATGCTCTAACCAGGCATCGGGAAGGACCCTCAGCTGTAGACTACAACCAGTCAAAAAGGAATATGTGAAGACAGGACTTTAAGTGGGATGAAAAATGCATGGGCTCTTTAAAATGGAACATATAAAATACATTTCTGTGATTCCCACAGTGTGCTACCCAACAAGTACTTTGGTTTCTCTCTGCGATATAATTGCATCCAGATCAGTGGCGTAGGAAGAGAGTGGGCGGTACGACTTTTGGGGGCGGGGAGGCGGCCTCCTCCCCTCTTACCTGCCATCTCGGGGCAGCAATCGTCCTCCCCCACTTTAAATTGCGGCTGTCGCGGGACGGCAATCGCTTGGGAAACTCGCCAGCTGTCCCCCTGCTCTTTAATGCGGCCACGACAGGCCGGCAAACGCAGGGCCATAGGGCTAGCTATGCCACTGATCCTGATATATAACACAATAACTGACCCACACTGATAATCTGTCAATAGGATTGGCTTTGTCAATGATTTGTAGCTGTTTAAGATAAATGAGTAACAACAAGGATGCGTTATAAATAATTAAACTTAAAAATGTTTCAATTCGGAATTTTGAATAAGATTGAGGCCTGTGTGAGGAATTTTGGCCTTCAGTTAAGTTTGCTTTAAGTTCGATATGTGAGCACTTTTTTCTCTGCACATCTCATCCATCTGCACATCTTCAACCTCCTCTCTTTCCTCTTCAGCACCCTCTTTTCACTCTTCGTCGAATGAACTTCCACGCATCTCCCTCACTTCACAACTTCTAAACGTACACTGCACTCACTCACATTTAAGCAATTATTTGCTTTTGCCCTGTACATTGTTTGCTATATATACTCCCCTTTCACACACACATTCTGACAGAAGTGCAATTGCAACTGAAATACATGACTATTGTTCTGTGTTCTCTGCAGAGAGGCCAACCCACTGACAGGCACTTTGCTTTGGCTTCAGCGTCAGAGCTCTCAATCAAAGCCCCTCATAAACATCTGGCACGACTCCAAGTATGCACAGCAAAAAAAATACAGACACACAACATGATTAAATAGCTTACTCTTGAGGAAGGCATGATTGAATAAAATGTGAAATAAGGGAGGAACTAAATCACTGAAATGCGTTGCCTTAACATTTTTAACATTCATTGTTCTTAAATCAATCCATGTTTTTGGCATTAATGTTGTTAAGAGCATGAAGATAGTGCAAGTTTTAATGTCATACAGCAGATAACTGTCGACTGTAAACACATCTCGGTATTCACTTGACTCAGATAGTTGGATCAACTTTACTAAGGAACAAGAACCCTGGCCTGCTCATCTTTTGGATCAATTTTGAGGGGGAACAAATACAGCAGCTCAACTTCTAACAGGCCAGTGACATGCATTCAAGGCCTAGGTATCACAGTGGGGGAAGTTAGTGTGGTGAAGGATCTCAGCACAATATACATAACAGAAGATTAGCATTCTAACACTTCCCATTACTGAGAACAAGGCACTAAAACACAGGTGATTGTATGCCCTCCTATGTGTAACGTATGGGAGAGGGTGTGATCTATGCCTATGAATGACAGACAGCTGCTCTCATGGAGGGGTGAAGAATCCAATGCCCGAAACCAAGACACTGAAAGCCTCACTTGCCTATAGTGGATACTGCTATTGAGTACAATTGCAATGAAGGGCTTTTGTAAAGTAAGCCCTGTGTTGTGCGTCATAGTTCAGAAAATTGATTTACTGCCTGGCTTCAGTCTCCTGCTTCAGGGCAAGGCAGGGCAGGCAACCTGGGACAGACATCCCCGGCCTAAATACATTCATTTGTTTAGAGCTGCAATTGTATCTCTAAATGATTTCATCTATTCCATATTTGTACAGGAATGTGCAGGAATTTTAGGGGAGCACAGCCCCAGAGCCCTGATAAAGAATGCACCACTGCATGAGACCCTCTTAACATTTAATCACAGGGTTCCTTTTCAGCTCTGTGCTTACTTCAATATTATGTCATATACTAAAATACTGTCTTTAAAGAAATGTGCCAACTGGAATTTCGAAACCACTTTATCGATGGGACTTATTATAAATGACAGAATATTGAAAATAAAATATTGACACATAAGTATGTCTTGAATTTCTATGCCTAAATGCACATATGTGCCTACACTGTGCATATATTTGCAAGGTACGTGGAGGTGTAGTTAGGAATAGTAAATCTATTTTTCCTTACATGCACTTACCTTTCGATAATTTATCCCTCAATAGGCTCTCCTCGATCTTCTTGTACTACGATATTGCTTGTATTGGTATTTAGCAGTACAATCCTTGAAAGACAGGTCTTCCTTTAAGGGATTTGTACAGGTGCATAGCACCAGAACCTTTGCATGGGAAGACCCCATTCTTGACTGTGCTAAAATTCTTAACTTTGATCATCTTAAACACCTGAGCATTATTGTTAATACAACAAGGTAGTATGTCAGACCATTCGTTCGACCTGACCTTTTTTGCAGACTTATCCCCAAAATCTTTGCCTTCTTCTTCCTATTTGTTCTGACTTTTTTTTTTGGCTTTAGGACTCTTGGCACTTTACCACTGCTAAACAGTGCTAAAGTGTATTTCCTGTTTGTCTAAATTATATTGGTGATTGGTTTATCTATGATTGGCATATTTGTTTCACTAGCAAGTCCCTAGTAA
Source organism: Triturus cristatus (assembly GCF_964204655.1). Classification (NCBI taxonomy): domain Eukaryota; kingdom Metazoa; phylum Chordata; class Amphibia; order Caudata; family Salamandridae; genus Triturus; species Triturus cristatus. The sequence continues at coordinate 465,373,759 of NC_140594.1, forward strand.
AGTGCACCTGGTCTGCCCTGGGCATGTAAATCATTTGCTACTAGTGGGCCTGCAGCAGTGATTGTTACACCCACAGGTGTAGCCCTGCATACATGTCTCAGAGCTGTCACTGCACTGTCTGTGTCAGCAGTTTTAATCTGCCATGTCTACCTCCACCCACTTGCCAGGCCCAAACCATCCCTTTTATTACATGTAAGGTAGCCGCATGGGGAGTCTGCAATACATCTAACAGGCAGGACATGTACTGTTGTGCTTTGCAGATCCTAATAGTGAAATAGGGGGAACAACCTTTACAACGCAACTTTTACAACGCACTACCTTTACAACGCATTTTTTACAACGCATAATCCATTACAACGCATGACATTACAACGCATGACACTACAACGCATTTTTAAAAACTACCTTTACAACGCATTCCATTACATCGCATACTACCATTACAACGCATACCATTACAACGCATAATATTACACTACACTATCCAACACTTACCCTACTGTTGCACCCCCTGGAGTTAGAATAGTAATTTTTACCCCTATATTATCCAACACTTACCCTACTGATGCACCCCCTGGAGTTAGAATAGTAATTTTTACCCCTATACTATCCAACACTTACCCTACTGATGCACCCCCTGGAGTTAGAATAGTAATTTTTACCCCTATACTATCCAACACTTACCCTACTGTTGCACCCCCTGGAGTTAGAATAGTAATTTTTACCCCTATATTATCCAACACTTACCCTACTGATGCACCCCCTGGAGTTAGAATAGTAATTTTTACCCCTATACTATCCAACACTTACCCTACTGATGCACCCCCTGGAGTTAGAATAGTAATTTTTACCCCTATACTATCCAACACTTACCCTACTGTTGCACCCCCTGGAGTTAGAATAGTAATTTTTACCCCTATACTATCCAACACTTACCCTACTGTTGCACCCCCTGGAGTTAGAATAGTAATTTTTACCCCTATACTATCCAACACTTACCCTACTGTTGCACCCCCTGGAGTTAGAATAGTAATTTTTACCCCTATACTATCCAACACTTACCCTACTGTTGCACCCCCTGGAGTTAGAATAGTAATTTTTACCCCTATACTATCCAACACTTACCGTACTGTTGCACCCCCTGGAGTTAGAATAGTAATTTTTACCCCTATACTATCCAACACTTACCCTACTGTTGCACCCCCTGGAGTTAGAATAGTAATTTTTACCCCTATACTATCCAACACTTACCCCACTGTTGCACCCCCTGGAGTTAGAATAGTAATTTTTACCCCTATACTATCCAACACTTACCCTACTGTTGCACCCCCTTGAGTTAGAAAAGTAACTTTTACCCCTATACTATCTAATACTTACCTTAAATGTAATTTAATATTATGCGTTGTAATGGTATGCGTTGTAAAGGTAGTATGCGTTGTAATGGAAATGCCTTGTAAAGGTATTTTTTAAAAATGCGTTGTAGTGTCATGCGTTGTAATTTCATGCGTTGTAATGGATTATGCGTTGTAAAAAATGCGTTGTAAGTGCATGCGTTGTAAAAGTGTGCGTTGTAACGTCATACATCCGTGAAATAGTGCTAATTTATTTTTTTACTATTGAAAGGACTATCTCTCCCATAGAGTAACATTGGGATTGCCTTAAAATATCTTTTAAGTATAATTTTCTATTGGGAGCCAATAGAGATTTGGGGTTTAAGGTCTCTGAACTCACAATTTAAAAATACAACTTTTGGTGAAGTTGCTTTTTAAATTGAAAGTTTGAAAATGCCACTTTTAGAAAGTGGGTATTTTCTTGCTTAACCATTCTGTGCCACAGCCTTTCTGTAGAATACACATCTGGGTTGGCTGGGAGTTAAGCTCTTGTGCATTCATTCTAGACAGTAACACAAATAGAGCTGAGATATGCCCTGAATACTCTGATGGCCCATCACCAAGCTGATGGGCCTTCCTGAACTCGAGTTATGGGAGGAGTTGCCAATGACACCGGAATAGTGCTGTGCTTGTCCTCACACAAAACTGTCTCTGCCACCCTTGTAGTGCATCTGGAGCCAGGTCAAAGAATGGCAGGGTCTTGTGCACTGCAAAAAGTTTCATTTGAAGTTAGTCTACTTTTAACGCAGAAACGGGTATAAGTATTGGAACCCTAAGACCTGAAAATCAGAACACTTCTGGACTGAGGACATTCTGCCAGTAAGAAAAGCTGGATGCTGTAGGAGGAACTGCCTCCCTGCCTGTTGCTTTCTTGTGCTGGTCTGCTGCTTACTGTTTCTGTCCTGAGAGCAAAAGGACTGGACTTTGCTTTCTGTATCCTGCTTCCTAAGTTTTCCAAGGGCTTGAATTGATCTTGCCTCCTGTTCAGTAGTCTTATGGCCATCAAAGACTTCACCTTTGAGTGCCTGGGCTCTTCTGCTGAGAGTCCCGACTTGCCAAGCCGTGCCAAATCCAGGTCCTGGGCCCTTGGAAGTGTAACCTGCTGATCTTAAGGACAAAATCCATGCATTTACACCCAGTGCCTGTTTTCTCGATTCACCACTGCAAAAGATCACCTCTGCCTGCACCAAAGGTGGTTCCCACTCAATGCTCAGACCACAGCTTTCACCACAGGCCCCAGCGTGACATCTCAGCGCCTCAGAAAAATCACCACAGAAAAAAACACAGGAGAAAACCCTTAAGCTCAGTTGAGACCTGAGTGATTTATGTGTACCAAACAACAATGTGTCAAAAGCCAATATTTATAGATGAATTAATAGAAACAAAAAAACAACTGCGAATCAAAGAGAGTAGGGAGACAAAAACAATGATATTTAGAAAAAGCATTTGCAATGCAATAAGTCTTGTATTTGCAAGAGTTTAAGCTACTGGCTTTGTAAATGACGATGCATTTTATTTATCTGTTTTGAAAATAACACATAAATATACGTAATTATCATTTACAATGCTAATAGCTCAAACTCTTGTGAATGCAAGACCTATTGCATTTCAAAGAAGCGGCAGCCATTGACCCGTGCTGCTTGAAAAGTGCGCATGGCACACTGAACATTGCAGGAAAGCATGTCATGCCTGCAGTAGGTGAAACTCATTAAAGAAAATAAGACATACCAGGTAAGAACAGAAGTAAAAGGGCCCGTCCTCATGGGAGGTTACAGGTGTAAACAAGGCTGTACTCAAGAGTTACTAACAGGCCTATGAACGAATCAGTAGCCAGCATTTATGAAGGACAGTGACACAAGCCAATGACAAATATTAGTGAAGAGTGGGTGGAGCTTCAAGTCCATACTCTAATACAGCATGCCTCGCAGAGCAGCACATGCGCTGCCTAGGCTCGACCTAAAAGGAGAGCGATCTTTATTAGGATTTCAAATTATGGAATGTATACCAGCACTGTTATGATGTATATAGACGTAATCCAAAAATGAGTGCGCACAAGGTGCTTGTACAAAAAGTGAACGGTGCAGGTGAACACGTGACAAAGTGAAAGGAACAGTGAAAAATGGCGCAACTAATAATGACTTTAGAACATGGTTACCAAGCATGAAAATCAATGATGCAGTTAAATAAGGAACGTGTTGGGAACCAAAAAATGCCCCAAAAATTGGGCTGTTCTCTTTGCATCGGAACTGTTTTATTGCCTTGTATTTATTCATCTATAAATATTACCTGTTGAGACAGTGTTGTTTGTTACAGAAAAATGCTGCAGTGTGAGTCCCAAGCACCGTGTCACTGACGTCCATGGCACACTTCCTGACTCCGACTCAGCACCTGCTTTGTGGTTGTGGAATTGACAGCGTCTGCCTCGCCACTATTGTATCGATGCAGAGAATCTGGATTTTCGGCGCATTGTCCCTAAGTGCAGATTCTTCATCGACACGGCACAGCAGTGAGGAAACGAGTAATCCCGGGTGGGTAACTATGCTCTGCCAGCGTAGTTTGCGTAGTTTTGCCTACTCCGTCTTTCGCTGCGAACACGGAGTTCAGACAAAACTACGACAAAACTACGACTCCGTGGTGGAGTGTAGTTAGCCGGCCCCTCCACCCTCCTAAACTTATTAAAAATAATTAAAAAGGCACTTGCCTGCTGTGTCTGCCTCGGCTGCCTCCTCCTCGCAATGGCTGCTCTCTCCTGCCTCCCCTCACACTGAATAACCCCTACATTGTATGTCTTGCATGTGCGCATTCACAAGACGTACAACATAGGGGTTATTCAGTGGGAGGAGGAGGCAGGAGAGAGCAGCCATTGTGAGGAGGAGGCAGCCGAGGCAGACACAGCAGGTAAGTGCCTTTTTAATTATTTCTAATAAGTTTGGGAGGGGTGAGGATGCGGAGCGGAGCCTAGTTCCACTGAGTTTTTTTTAAACTCCATGGAACTATGAGGAGCACCACTCCACATACTCTGTCGAGGGTTAGAATCGAGGCTGCGTGTATGGAACCCTATGCATCACCTCCTCTGCCATTAAAGAACTGACACATCACCTTCCCTTCCTAGCAGTAAGAAACTGACACATCACCTCCCCTGCCAGTAAGGAACTGATGCATCATCTTCCCTGTGTAGTAAGGAACCGATGCATCGCTTTTCTTCTCCAGCGCCTCACCTGCCCTGCGCCTTGCATCGTCTTTGATTTTTGATACAATTTAGTACTTTGTGAAACGAAAACACCCATTGATTTCCATTTCTATTCTATTTTTATTACATTGCCTCGGAAATAAGCCTGACTGCTTGTGCAAATCTACCAAAAGGGGTAAGCAGGGGTTAGCTTAGCTGTATGACTCCTGTACCCTGACTAGAGTGAAGGACCCTACTAGAGTCCCCATTTCTAACATCATTATAGTCAGAAATATTGATTATAAAAATGTCATACAAGGGCATGTAGATGTCCTGTTGTTTATGCAAATGGGGTGATATTTTAGTCAACTATATTTAGGACACAATATTTATGTTGGTAGATATTCTGACAAAGGTATCTCACCATACAACAGGTTTCCGGCCTAAGGACCAAGTCAGTTTCATAAAATGATTCCATATGCAAGACTTCTCTGGATATTTTTCTGCATAGATAAGTGTGACATGTGACATTATATTTAAACTGTGTGCTGGCCAGGTCATACCCAATTCACTAACTAGTTCAATGTCAATACTGACAGAAGGAAAATGTCCACAATTTTTATTGAAGGTACTAACATGACTTTATAATGAGTAACCTAAGTAATGTTAACTATTAACAGGACATGCATTGTTTATGATTACCAGTAGTTATGGGAAGATACATTTCAGACATGCCTCAAGAAACTGAGATAGCTATTTCAAAATGATAATCTTCACAATCCTGTGCCTAAATAGAAATGGCTTCAACCTTCGTCTATACAAATTTGAGTTATTATACACAGTCACGATTCAAATGTTGCTGAGAAGTTGTACGTGATGTGCATGCGTATGTGGGTGTCTAATGCCTGTTTAAATGTGGGACTCTCCTTCCTAGTAATATCAAAATAATGCATTCTAAAACTTTTGCATCTCATATCCTCTTTCTGGGCCATTACAAAGCTATTTATGTGCTCCTTGTATACAACGTTTTAGAATCAATTGACATTTTCCATATTCTAGGCACTGAATGCATATGTTTTCTTTTCTACAGCTGGAATTAGTTTGAAAAAAGGCTTGTTAGTTCTTGTATTAGATGGAAAACTTTATTCAAGTGTAACATTAATTTGACTGTGAAAGAACATGAAGATTCAGTTCACTGTGGATTTCTGAACTTGAGTGCACACCCTATAATAGATTATTTTAGCACTTTCAGGAAAGAGTCTGAGCTCTATAGAGCAAGCTCCCTGCATGAGATGTTCAATTTGCAGATGAGATAGCTCAGATTTCCTATGAAGGTGCTTTGTGTATGATGCAGGCAGAGACTTATTTGGAAAGATGTCTTATTTCCATCAGATTAAAACTTGAGTTTCATCAAAAGAGTAGTAATGAAGCAAATAGAGCTTCGTTGAGAGAGGCCGGGAGTATCTTTGGAATACTAATCGCAGGGAGTTGCCCTAGTTCAGTCTAAAAGGCTTCATCTCCTATTTGCAAAGTGTCTGACATCATGATGAATCCTGCCCATAAACTTAATTGAAACTCATCAAAAGGTCTTTCGTCATGCGATACTGTTTAAGTTGTTTAACATACAAGCTATTGGAAATGGTAGATTCAGTACTGGAGAAATACTGTTTATATCCACAGTGTCAGAGTCTGAGATTTTATGAGTAATGTGACTTGGCCTAACCTATATTTTAAGACGACCCAGAAACTTTTCTTGAGCCAATGGGTCACTGATCATGATAGGCCAAGATGTGCTGCAGACAGGCTCATGCATTTTAAGAATAGAGGTGTTAATTCACTGTTTTCCCATGTGCATAGTTTTATATGCATGGGTACATTTTTAATCCAAGTTACCCGTGACAAAAGTAATCTCTTACTGAAAAGCATTGGGTACAGTTGAAAATGGATGTAATTTGAATTGCCAGATGTAGAGAAATATTGCTTCAAGCTGTTTCTACTGTGCATGTTGAACAATGGCATCAAGATCTGAATAAAACTTTCATGCTGTCAAAACTGGATCAAATTATGGATTAAAAAAATAAATTAATTATTTTGCTAGGCCTAAACCTTCCTTTTAAATACATATAAATCACCCTGAGGGCATGCCCTTGACAGCCCAGATGGAAGGATGTAATGTATCTAAAAAGTTGGACATGCACTTTTAAGTTTTATATGTCCTGGTAGCACAAAACTCCTAAAGATGTTTTTCACTACATGGCCTACCTCTCCCAGAGGATAACATTGAAGTTAATCTATTATATTTAATATGCTGTAATTTCCAAATGGGTAAGGGAACCATTTCATGTTTGGTGTCTTTGGAACTATAATGAAAAATCCTATGCTGTTTCATGGTCTGGATTTGGATTACAATTTTGAAAATGCCCCTTTTAGAAAGTTACCATTTTCCTGCCATTTGGTTTGTGCAGCCTGTCTCTGGGTCACTTGACTGGGTATAGCTGAGAGTTGGGCTTTGTGTATTACTCCTAGACAGTCACTGTTAGGAATGGGGGTCTCTAGTTGGCAGGAAAAAGGGATTACACTTCTAAAATGACCCCTGCTCACCCCCTTGGTAGCTTGGAACGAGCAGTCCGGCTTATCTCCGAGGCAATGTGTGAAGCATTTGCACATAGCACACAGTGATACAGTTAAAACACTTCAAAATGACACCACACCAGTTTTAGAAAAACAACTAATATTTTTATGTGTAACACAAGACCAAAACGATAAAAATCCAACATACAGTAATCCAAATACGAATATTGCAATAATAACCTTAAAATACAGTTCCTGAAGTTGATAGATCTGTACTGGGCTATCACGGCGTAGTTCAAACCAACGGTGGCATCGCGGGCCAGCTTCTGTGTCGGGAAGACCCGCAAGCAGTATCTTGGAGAGGCAGGGCATTGTGGACCTTGCGATGAGCTCCTAAGAGATGGTGTTGGCAGCCGTAGGTCCTAGAGGTTGGTGCAGAAGTCATTGGGCCCTTGAAGTCACATGTGTGAAGGTGAAACTCTATGAGGTTGAAGTCAGGAGTACTGGCATTGGCAGTCTTGAAGGCTGTGGTGTGAAGTGGGACTGTGAGGCGTGTGATACTCTCAGGTCACAATGCAGGCAGCTGCTCATTGACGGTTGTCCAACGGTGTCGGTTAGACCAGGGCTGTGGTTAAAAGTGGGACAGTGCTTGTCATGCTACTGGCAGGTCATGGTGCAAGCAGCAGTGTTATTAGTGCTGAATCGCTGTGGTCAGTAGACCCAAGGCTGCAGTGCGAGTTGAGGCAATGCAGTGTGCGTGTTGCGGTGCAAGCAGCGGCGTAGTTGCTAATCTGAAGTCGATGGTGCTGGCATCGGTAGGTCAAGACTGCGGTGTGTGCCATAGGGCGGTGCTTCCTGTAACTTACGAGCAGTGCCCCCAGACCACAGTGCAGGCAGAGTAAAAAATGTCAGCTTGTAGCATCATCAGTGAGACCAGGTCGGCGATATGAAGCAAGGCAGTGCAGAGTGCAGTGCCCACAAATTGCGGTGCAAGCATCGACTCGGTGGTGGAGTCAGACGTCATCGTCAGTGAGATCAGGGTTGCAGTGCAAGTGTAGTGGTGCTATCTGTGGTGCCTTTAGGTCACGGAGCCGGAAGCAGCATTGTTGATGGTGTTGGGTTGCTTTTTCCCTCTGTGGCAGCTGGAACATACATTTCCATATTCAGGTACCCAGAAGAAGGCTAAGTCTTTGCTGTTCCTGAGACTTATTGAACAGGAGGCAAACTCTAGCTCAAGCCCTTGGAGATACCCAGAAAAAGAAGTTGTTGAAAGCTCAGTCCAGTCCTTTCACTGCACAAGACATAAGCAACAACTGCAGGCCAAAACTGCAAAGAACACAGAACAGAGATAGTCTCTCCTCATAGGTTCTCCAGCTCTTCTTTTTGGAAGGTTCCTTAATTCCAAAGAGTTCCAAAGTCCTAGGTACTGGGCCCAAATAGTTATATCACATTTCCATTTGAAGTTGGTATAAACAAAACTCCTCTGGCATAAATAAACCAGTTTTGCTTGGCTCAGGCCAGGATCAATCCAGGAGAGTGAGACAGCTTTGTGAGAGGCAGCCACAGCTTATTCAGGTGCAAGTGATAACTCCTCCCACCAATCTAAATGCAGCCAGGTCTATTCAGCCTGGCTATGAGTCACACGGGAAGGGAAAGACACACCTCAACCCCTCCCGTGTGTCTGTCTAGTATGACTGCACATCACCAGGTCCTGTCTCGCTCAGCCCAGATGCTAAAAACACAAACAGGCAGATACACACAGGAAGATTAAGCAAGAAAATGCCCAATTTCTAAAAGTGTCATTTTCAAACACAGAATTTAAAAACCACGTTTACTAAAAGGTGTGTTATTAAATTCTGAGTTCTGAGAGCCTAACTCGATTTCGCTATATTGTCCCAATTGAAAGCTGCACATGCTAAATTTTACAGTGCCGCTCCAATTATAGCCTATGAGACAGATTGTCTTTTTAACAGTGAAAAACGAAATACCCAGTATTTCACTATCAGGACATGTAAAACACACCAGTACATGCCCTACTTTTCATGTACACTGCAGCACCCTTGCAATGGGGATACCTTGGGCCTACCTGAGGGGTACCTTACATGTAAGAAAAGGGAAAGTTGGGGCCTGGTAAGTGGGTTCACTTGCCAGGCCGACATGGCAGTAAAAACTGCACACAGATACTGCAGTGGTGGGTCTGAGACACCTTTGATGGGCTACTTGTGTGGGTGGCAGAACGAGTGCTGCAAGCCCACTAGTGGCATTTGATTTACAGGCCCTGGGCACACACGATGCACTGTGCTAGGGACTTGCTAATAAATCAAATAGCCTAATCATGGAAAACCAATCATTTTACAATTTACAGTAGGAGCACTTGAACTTTAGCACTGAATAGCAGTGAAAAAGTGTGCAGAGACAATAAACCAGCAAAAACAAAGTCCAGCATACCATAAAAAACATGAGGTCAGAAATTAAAAAGACTGAAGAAACACGCCAAAAGATGCCAGGTCTAATGGTCACACACAATAGAGAGCTTAGGTGTGCCTGGATGGGCCATCACTGGCAATATAGGAGAGCGGAGCTCGTCACAGCCCTACTTACACTTGAAAAGGCTGTGTCCTGCTTCCAAACAAAGGGCTATATACCCCCATGTTGTTAGTCTGGAGCCAGGGTAGGGAATGCAGGATGCCTGTGGACTTCAAAGGGAAACTTCTAGAAGCTTCTTCCACTTCAAAGGTTGATCTGGGTATAAATATTAGGACTTAGACACCAATTCTTCAGTACACTTTTGAACCTGTAGATATTCTGCCAAGAAGAAGGCTTGTTGTGCCGCTGAAACGACTGCCACTCTACTGTATTGCTGCCTTGCTGGACTGCTGCCTTGCTGTGCTGACCTGCTGTCTTCTGAGAAGGACTAGACCTGCATCTGTTGAACCTAGGACTCCAAAGTGGCTCAAAGGGCTGGTTGGTTGGCTTCCTGTCTAACAGAAAGTGACAGAAAGCCCCAGCAACTCTGAACCCAGCACCTGGACTCTACTATCAGTGAGTCCTGCCCTGTCCTTGAGAATCAGATTAGGAGGCCAGCCAGCTAGTCCTTGGAGTCTCTTTGGGATCAAGTTGTGCAGGTCTTGTCCTTCTCACCCAGGCAGGGGAATAGCAGGCAGCAGAGCAGCACAGCAAGGCAGGAGTCCTGCAAAGCAGCAGTGCAGCAAAGTGGCAGTCCTTCAGCAGCAGTGTGGTCCTTCTTCCTGGCCGATTCTTCACAGGTCCAGATGTGTACTGATGTTGTAGGGCCTGAGGTCCAGTACTTATACCCAATCGGCCCTTTAAAGGGGGGGAGACTTCAAAGACATGCCTTTGAAGCGCACCAATGTACTCTCTCCCACCCTGGCTCCAGACTCACCATGGGTTATGCAGCCTATTCAAATGTGAGTGAGGCTAGGTCCAGCTTCTCCCTCCCATCCTGCCAAGATGGCCCATGAAATCACACCTAAGCTTCCATTGTGTGTGGCTGGCTAGGGGGCTACACAAAGCCCAACTGCCACCCACCCCAGACATGTGATAAGTGACAGGCACCAGGCACCAAATAGCTAAAGTAAAAAAAATGCCAACTTTCTAAAAGTGACATTCTCATAATTGCAGTTTAAAATCTGACTTCTCCATAAATTTAGATTATAAATTGGGATTTCAGAGTCACCAAACTTAACACGTATATCTCTTCACAATTGGGAATCACACTTATAACATGTAATAAGGTAATTCCAATTTTATCCTATGACTGAGATAGGCTTTCCAGCAGTGAAAAGCAAATTTGAGGGTTATTCACTACCAGGACATGTAACATAAACGTATGTGTCCTGCCTTTTAAATACATTTCACTCTGCCCTCTGGGTTATCCAGGTCCTATTTGAGAGATGATGTATCTGTTAAAAAGTAGGCCTGGGCAGAGATTGCGGGGTCCTGCTATGCAGAATTCTGCGAAGTGCCGAAAAAACTCTGCTGTGCTCGGCGGAGTTCTGCAAGTGGTGGAGTATCGTAAGTCACACTGATATTTTGCACCAGGAGTTTGTCCTGTACTGTAAAATCAGCGTGAATGGCAACATGAATGGCACTGCTCGAGTAGCTGTTCTACTCGAGTGGCAGCTTCTTCAACATGAGTGGCAGGTTTCTCAACGCGAGCGGAAGAAACTTGTCATGACCATCTGCGTTGAGAAATCTTGCCGGAAGGTGGTCTAGTAAATGATTGTCCTTGCCACACTTACCTCCTTAACGTCGGCGAGCCACACAAGAAACAGTGGAGGGGAAGGCCACCCTAAGGCTGTCAGGTCGAACATGCACCATTTGAAACCCTGTTCCCAAATCATCCTTTAGTTACTGGGGCTACCCAAAAATCTAGCAACAATAATGTTAAAGCCCTAAGCAGCTGCAAGCAGTGCTACATGTTTTATAATACATAGTTTGCTAGTGATTGACACAGACATTACACACATTGCCAGGTCTTTCACCCAATGTGTATTACAATGCCACGTCTAACATAGTTGATATTTTGAATTTATATGGTTCACAATCAAACTTTAGCATGTTATTTCAATACCTTTGGGAGTTCAGGGATGATTTTTTCAAATGTATTCGATCATTCTGCTTAAATTTGCTTACAATTCTTGAGCGCAAAGTCTGGATCTACTGTTGTAATGTTTGCTGAGTCCTGCTTTGATGAAGCCATTCATATTGCCAACCAGCCAAGCCTGCACCGGCTCTAAAAAAGGCCTCCAAGAAAGTGCTGTGAAAGAGGCCCCAAGAGAGACAGGAAGAAGCGCAAGAGAAGCAGAAAGAGGAGCTATGTCACCTACATTTACAAAGTGATGAAGCAGGTGCACCCGGACGCCGGAATCTCCATCAAGGCCATTGGCATCATGAACTGGTGATGTGTGTTTTCAAATTCAGCATTCCAGACATATTATCTAGGAAATGCATTACACATAACACACATTGGACTGGAACAATGAAAGCAGATACCCAAATGTGTTCCTCAACCTGAAGATAACTTTGTCAAAAATTCAAAATCTTATCCATCCCCAAAAGATTATTGAGTCTAGTTGCAGTCCTGCCCCACAAACAGCAGTGATTAAGGAATATTAATTCAAGCATTTCCATCCATCCCTATTTTACATTAATTTGGAAAATTAAAAGAAAATGGCTTAGAGAAAAGCATTTAAATGGGGAGAGGATGTGGCGTAAACCGCGAGGGTGGTCGACCTCGAATCTGGGGAAGCAGGTTTGAGTATTGGCAACGATGCGCAACATCCTGTAATTCTGGGCAAATCACTTAGGGGCATATTATCAAGCACGGCATCAAAATTATCGCTGCTTTAGCGGCAAAAAACTGCCGCTAAAGCAGCGATAATAGGCTTGATAATATGCCACAGAGAATTCCAATAGAATCCCTTGTTGACACCAGATCATGGGCCTCTATTGGAAATCGCCTGGGCATAATATCAAGCCCATTATCGCCGCTTTAGCGGCAGTTTTCTGCCGCTAAAGTGGCGATAATTTTAACGCCGTTTCTTGATAATATGCCCCTTAATCGCCCGGTGCCCAACAAAAATGAATGTGTCTGTCTGTAACGCAACTGGTGCTCATCTATAGTGCTCTGACACCTCATACCTTCAGGTCAAGTTCGAGCTATTTAAAACTCCGGGAAAAAAATAGCTTATAATACTTGATCAAAATAAATGATGAAGTAGCTTGACATATGTATTAACACATGAAGGTAGGGATATGAGATGCTAAGAAAAAAACTATTGGGCTGGAAAAATGCTTGATATGACGTGGGTGCACAAGAATGAGAACAAGATTACTAAGCATACTACAATTTTATTAAATAGTGAAAAGGTACATGGGTATAAGTTTAGTGTTAGTTTGAGTTTGCATTAAACCTGGCCTACCTCATGGCTTTCCTTCTCCCAGTATCGGTGTCTTCTCTTTGCTAGTTGATGCATCGGCAAGAGTCAATCTGTTTTGACAACCTTTTAAAACTCCTGGAAGTACCCAAGGGAGATGGAGTAGTGGTTTCATTCTTCTCTGTGTCGAGAATACTGCAGCTCTTAGCCAGGGAAAGAAAGACTACAGAAACGCTTAGCCGGCTGCAAGGTAATCTATCATGTTTTATTTAATAAATAATTTCTCAACACAAATGAACTCTTTTCCGAGACAATTTAGATGGAGCTGACTAACCCAGTTGTTGCATAGCTTCCTGTATGCTTCTTTGCAGGTGAATGCAGTTCTCATGAAATGTGCAGGATTGATTGCACTTACAGCTTTAGTTATACTTTCAGCCAGAAGAAAAAGTAATATACCTTGGAAAGACCAATGAAGTATTTACTTCGTCAAAATGTCGCTTCCGATTCGTCAATCACTTCCCTTCGGAAATTAGGCAGAATCAATGCATCAGTGTGCTCTAAAGTCTCAATATCAATATCACAATATAGTGTACTTTTATTCAAGCTCTCTCTAATCACCTTTTATTTAGAATTGATGCCATAGCGGAAAAGCAAATGAACATAACTCCATTCAGCTGTCCTCACACCCCCTGCTCATACCCTACACCATCCTACTAGAATCTAACTGTAATTGATTGGGTTGTTGGTTGACGAGGGTGTGAGCCCTAGTCTAACAGCAACCGTAATCCTTGTCAGAGTGAAATAGTGCTTAATTTGTGCCGGTGTTTACCGGTGCTGGGCAGCAAAACATAATTGTTAGCATTGGCTCTAGTGAAGACCACCACATGGTGGTGCTGTCTTTTCAAATTTGAGATGACCATAACAACCATGTTTATTAAGTCAGAATACATTGAAAATTAATGATACCATCTTCTCATGCCATTATTGTAGTTTTATGTGGCCTTAAATATTCAGAATTGCCACTCTTGTACGAGTGCGACAGTTAGGTGTTATGTTGGTACTGTCATTGGCAGCGCTGGCAGGGTATTGGTGGTGCAGGCTGCAGGGCCTTCCAAGAAGTGCCCTGGCACTTAATTGTTTACAAATTAAGCACTGTCATACAAGCCAGCCATAAATTAACCTGTCCTCAACCCTCTGGTAGCTTGGCACAGAGCCTAATTTAGAGGCAGAGTGAAAGTAGTTGTGAAAAAAATGAAACAATAACGTTTTTTATTTCTTTTTTTTTAAATGCATACCGTTTTCCTTCAAGGAACATGAGCTGAATTTAAAAACAAAAAGCTGCATTTAAACGTAGTCACAGACATGATGGTCTGCATGCCCCATCAGGCCACCATCCTTGGGAGTGCTAGCCATTCCTAATGGGATTGCAAATTGCACCTGCCTTGTGAATATTAATGAGGCAGGCAAATTGCGACCCCATTAGGAATTGCAAACAGTGTCTGAGACACTGTTGTACATTCGTATTTACGAGTTGCAAATTGCAAGTCGCCAAACTACGCAATTGGTGGCTCGCAAATTTGTAAGGTCGTACATCTGGCCCCAAAAATCCAATCAGTAGAACCGGAGATATGCAATTTGAAATATTTTACTGAAAATAGTGCTAAAAAGCATGAAGTGAATTTATGGTCACCCAGGACCTGGACAAAGTCACAAGTTCTGGCCGACCGCAATGGAGCATGGGTGCAGCTGCAGGGACCAATTTAGGCCCACCCAAACAAAGTACATGAAATCTGGATTTGCGGAGAGTTGCGAGGATCTGTGTTGAATATGTGTTGCACAGCTTAAGGGATGTCTCGATTCTGCAACATGACGAGGTGGTGATGTGAGGGCCTTCGTTGCCATCAAGGATCCATGCGATGGGGCTTGCAAACGAAGTCCAGCATCAATGATACGGTGCACAATCAGGGTGATGAGTCGGTTCCAAGGGGCTGTGTGCTGTGAATCTGAGTTTGACATCTCCTCCAAGGCTGCCATTAATGAGGGATGCACCAAGGATGAGTCATACAGCGGTGGTTCTTATGATGGCTGCAGAGGCAATGCATGTCTTTGCGACAAGTCCAATCCACTCAGCAGTGGTGAGGAGACAGTTCTGCTCGTATTTAGGCTGCACAGCAGAGGAGATGCATCGGCCCCACTGGATTCACAGAGGCTGGCAGAGCACCTTAAGCCCATTTCCAAGGGTCCAGGACTGGAGTGGCACCATTTGGCAGGGTGGACTCACAGATGGCAGAGTCCAGGTGCTGGTGTAAGGTTGTTGGAAGCCTGTTGTATCCCAGAGGCTTCAGATAAGGAGGCTAGTCAACTAGCTCTTGAAGTCACTCTGGGTTCTAGCTTCAAGAGGTGTAGGTTGAGTCCTTCCCACCCAGGCAAGAGGGTAGTAGGCAGCACCCGCCTCCACCCCCTCATAAAAAGTAATTCAACATTAATTAAAAATAAATTTAAAACCACTCACCTCTGTACTGCAGCATCCCCGGGCTGCCCTCCTCTTCTTCCTCGCCATCTCGGTAATCCTTGAGAAAACTGTGCATGGATTCCTGCGCATGCGAATTGTGCGAATTCACAGAGGCTGGCAGAGCACCTTAAGCCCATTTCCAAGGGTCCAGGACTGGAGTGGCACCATTTGGCAGGGTGGACTCACAGATGGCAGAGTCCAGGTGCTGGGGGAAGGTTGTTGGAAGCCTGTTGTATCCCAGAGGCTTCAGATAAGGAGGCTAGTCAACTAGCTCTTGGAGTCACTCTGGGTTCTAGCTTCAAGAGGTGTAGGTTGAGTCCTTCCCACCCAGGCAAGAGGGTAGTAAGCAGCACCCGACTCCACCCCCACTCATAAAAAGTAATTCAACATTAATTAAAAATAAATTAAAAACCACTCACCTCTGTACTGCAGCGTCCCCGGGCTGCCCTCCTCCTCTTCCTCGCCATCTCGGTAATCCTTGAGAAAACTGTGCATACATTCCTGCGCATGCGAATTGTGCATGCGCGGCCGCACGCGCGCATGTGCAGTTTTCTCAAGGATTACAGAGACGGCAAGGAAGAGGGGGAGTGCAGCCCAGGGACGCCACAGTACAGAGGTAAGTGGTTTTGACCAACTACGCTCCACTGCGGAGTGTGATGAGATTTGCCTTCTCCGCAGAACGTGGAGTAGGCAAATCTCCGCACACTCCGCAGGCGGAGCGATGGTCTCCGCTCGGGGTTAGTGTAGAGAAGCTTCTGAAGGCAAGTCTTAGAAGTGCAGAGATGCTCTACCTTCCTGGCCCTGGCTCCAGACTAACTACAGGCAGTTTGCAGCCCTTTTATGTGTGGACAGGACACACCCTATTCAAGTGTAAGCGGGACTGGGCCTAGCTCCTCCCTCCCATCTTGCCAGAGATGGCCCGTCCAATCACACCTAAGCTCCCCATTATGTGTGGCTGTCTAGGAGAAATACATAAAGCCTAACTGTGAACTACATCCAGTCATGTGACCCAGAGACAGGCTGTAGGCAGCAAATGGCTGGGGCAAGAAAATGCCAACTCTCTAAGGGGCATTTTCAAAATTGCTTTTTAAAGGCCGACTTTACCATAAATTAGGATTTTAAATTCCAATTGCAGAGACACCAAACATGTACTAGTTGCCGGTTCTCTTTTGGAATTTAAACTTATAAAAATATAATAAGGTTATTCCAATGTTATCTTTTGGGAGAGATAGGCCTTGCAGTAATGAAAAATTAATGTAGGAGTTTTTCACTACCAGGACATATTGAACTTGAAGGTACATGTCCTACTTTTTTAATACATTGCGCCGTGGCATCTGGGCTGTCCAGGGCCTGCCCTAGGGCTGATGTATATGTGTTGAAAAGGAAGGTTTGAGCCTGGCAAATGGATTATCTTGCTAGGTCAAATGGCAGTCTAAAATGGCACACACACACACAGGCTGTAATGGCAGGCCTGAGACATGTTTAAAGTGCAACTTAAGTGGGCGGCACAATCAGGCCGTGGGCGCAGGAAGTGCCGCTTTACTAGGGACTGACAAGTAAATTAAATATTACAATTGGGTATAAGCCAATTCTTCTTGTTTTAGGGCGAGAGCACACGCACTTTAGGAGTGGTAGGAGTGGTAAAGTTCGCAGAGTCCTTAGGCCAGCAAAAACAAAGTCAGCAAAAAAAGGGGGTCTAAAGCCAAAAAGTTAAGGGAAAAACTACACCAAAGATGCCAGGTCTAACAATAACTAAGAGCCACTAGTGTGAATTCTAATTTTGGATCTTGTGATTTCCAGCTCTGACTTAGCATAGGCTGCAGGAATTACTCAGGCTCACCTGAGTCTCCAGGGAACTGAATAGAGGTGGAATGACAGACAGCGGCTCATCCACCTTCTCCATGCACCTTTTTGGTCTGCAGACCTGTTAGATCTGGGGGTCTCTAGTTGGCAGGGTAGGTACCACTGTCCAAGTAGGGACCCTTGCTTCTAGTCAGGGAAAGGGGGATACACTGTTAAGATAACCCCTGCTCACCCTCTAGGTAGCTTGGCCTGAGCAGTCTAGGCTATCAAAGGCAATGTGTAAAGTATTTGTACCAACACTCACAGTAACACACTGAAAACACCACAGATTTACTCCACACCAGTTTTAGAAAAATAAGGTATCTTTACTAAAAACTTCACAAGACCAAATACTACAGAAAAACCAAAATACAATTAAAAAGGTTACTTTAAAGATAGTTCAAGAGTTTGCAGAAAGTACTCCAGGATGTAAAAATCAGTGTCCTGCACAATGCGAATCTCAATGCACAAAATGCGACACTCACGTGCCCAACAGTACCTGTAGTTGCGTTAAGGTTCCGAAAAGCTATAACAAGGAAGATGGCAAAGGCGATGCGATACTCCT
Organism: Triturus cristatus; assembly: GCF_964204655.1. NCBI lineage: Eukaryota > Metazoa > Chordata > Amphibia > Caudata > Salamandridae > Triturus > Triturus cristatus. The sequence continues at coordinate 465,391,709 of NC_140594.1, forward strand.
GAGATCTTGGGGAGGCTTTGCAGCAGCCCTGCTTCACGCAGCAGAGGTGGATGCGCCGGCTCCGATCTGTAGGGGGAGGATGCGATGACTTTGGCTTTCGTTGCGTAGGTTTCTTAGGGGGAAGCTTCACGCACAGGTACGATGCGACGATCTTCGATGCGGCGCGATGCGGGGCGCAGCGCTGACTTCTGGCGCTGCAACCCTCGATGCGCCACGGCGCGCGGCGTTGACTTCTGGCGCCGCGAACCTTGATGTGTCACGGGACGGGAATCTGCGTCGACACACACAGCGACTGGATACTTTAACGCACCGGCAGTGGTGCGGCCCGCAAACTGGTTCTGCGACGACCCTCGCAGTGTCAGGAATCTTCACGCACCGGGACGATGCTCGACGCACTCGGCGATGCGGGGACTCCAGGTGCTGCGATGACGCCGCGATGAAATTCTCTTCGCACTCTCGCGACTCGCAATCGGATGATGCGTTGGGTACCAGTTACTCTTGTTCACGCTTCTGCTTTCCAGCTCCCAAACACAGCAAAATGACCTCCTGAGGCCCCAAGACTAGGCAAGCACTCCAAGGCAGGTCAGAACTCCCTCAGCAGAGTTCCAGGGGAGCTGGTGGTGAAGTCCTTTTGTTCCTGGGACTTCTTAACAGGGAGCCAGCTCTTCTCAGGCCCTTGGAGATCAGAATCAAAAGAAGGGGACACAGCAAAGTCCTTCCCCTCTCCTTGGCAGCAAAGCAAAACAACAAGCAGGCAGTTTTCTCCTCTTCAGTTCCTTCCAGCTTTCTCCTTGGCAGAGGTTCCTTCCTAGTTCCACAGTGACCTAAAGTTTAGGTGTCTGGGGTCCTCTTCTTATACCCCTCCAAGTCTTTGTCTCTCTTTGTTTCAGTGGGGGGATTCCCCTGCTCAAACCGGTTCCTGGGAGTGCTCTGCCCTGGAGCACCTGGTTCCTTTCAGAGTGAGGGGCAGGGTCGTTAGACGCTCAGCAGGAGGTGGAGCCTTCTTTGTGCTGGCAGAGGCAAAGTCCTCAGCCTGGCCAGCAGGGTGTGGAGCCGGCATTGTGCTGGCAGAGGCAGCCCTACTCAAACCCAGGGGCTACTCCTCCCACCCATTTAGAGCAGATCTCCCTATTCACCCTGCTGCTGACTCATCCAGACTCCTGGAGCCACCCAGCCCATCACATGACACCAGTCAGCCAATCTGCACACAGGCACACAGGAAGGTTAAACAGGAGAATAGCTACTTTCTAAAAAGTGCTATTCTCACACAGTGAATTTAAAAACCATCTTGCTAAAAAGATGTATAATTAAATTCTGAACACAAAGATACCAAACTTGGATTTTCTATCTTGCCTTTAGGGGAAGTTAGGCATGTAAACAGCCTCCCCCATTCTGTCCTATGGGCAAGATAGCCTCTCAGCAGTGAAAAACGAAAATGGCTGTAATTCACTACCAGGGCATGTTACCCACCTCAGTACATGCCCTACCTTTCAGATACACTACACCCAGCCCAGGGGGGTACCTAGGGCCACCATAGGGATGCCGCACATGTACAGAAAGGGAAGGATAAGGCCTGGTCAGTGGTTGCACTGGCCAGGTCGACATGGCAGTCCTGGACTGCACATAGGCACTGCAAGCAGGCCTAAGAAATCATTTTAGGGTACTCCTGTGGGTGGCACAATCAGTGCTGCAGCCCACTAGTAGCATTTGAATCACCAGCCCTGGCACACTCAGTGCACTTTACTAGGGGCTAACAGGTGAAACAAATATACCAATCATGGATAACCAATCAATATAACAATTTATACAGAGAGCATATGCACTTTAGCACTGATCAGCAGTGGTAAAGTGCCCAGAGTCCTATTGCCAACAACCACGGGTCAGAAAAAATAAAGGAGGAAGAAGCAAAAAGTTTGGGGATAACCCTGCAAAAAGGGCCATTTCCAACCCAACCCCCTTCCAGCCTAAAGCCAGGGTAGACCAAGCGATACCTCGATGGGATTTCCTGCTTAGGGCGATAGAACACGGAAACTGGCCCAAACAGCAGGGCACTATTCCTGTTCTAGGCCTTCCTGAACCCGGTTGGATCCCTCCATCCATACTCTCAGGGTCCACCAAGCCAACCCATGTGGAACCCTTCTCCTCACCTGTGGACACCACCTGTGCAGCACCTAGCCTTAAATTGTTCACAGGTGTGTCCCAACAGACAGACAGCAAGCCGCAGTGACCACTGGCAGTGGTCAGGGATGAGACCCAGGCCTTATTCCTCTCAGGGCCCTCAAACCCCTGTGGCATCAGAAGGTGGGGGGCAGTAGCCCCAGGTGCTTGGCACCCTTTGTCCACTCCCTTCCCTGTCAGGTCGGGTCTGACAACCTGGCACTGACCCACCAGCCCCGGGCCTGTATCCGGTGGCTGGTCAGGAGGCTGGGGTGGGCTGTTCCATACCCGGTCCTCCTCTTCCATGGGGCCCGGTACCCTCCCACCTGGAGCGGTACCCCCTTCTAGAATAGTAAGGGCACCTGTGGCAGGTGTCCTGCACCATTCGCCCACCAGTTCAGGGGTTCTATCCTGCAACTGGGATTCCAGGTCAGGGGGGACACCCCGGACCTGGCCTTCTAACCTAGGGTCTAAACCCTCCAGGTGAACCGGGGTCAGAGGCGAGGACTCCCTCCCTCTGCACCCCTTTCCAGAATTCTGCACCCTCCCACTCGGAGTGGTACACCTCAAAGACAAACTGGTAGAGACACTGCTTACAGATGTCCCTCCCTCCAGGTCAGGAAACACCTGCACCTGGCTTCCCACCCCAGGGATCAACCCCTGCAGTTGAACACTTGCCCGGCGCACCAGGGCTTCACTCACAGATGTGTCCACACTGGTAGAGAGCACCCACCTGGTCAACACAACGGTGTGTCCCAGTCCACCCGCAGAGTGTGACTCCTGCCCCCCTTCCAGGGGCAACCCTGTCCACCAGGACAACCAGCTACAGGGGCCACTGAAAACTGTCAGTGATGAGAGCCAGGCCTCATGCCTGTCAGGCCTCTCTAACCTCTGTGGCGTCAGAAAATGGGGGGCAGTAGCCCCAAGTGCCTGGCACCTTTCCTTCCTCTCTCCCTCCTGCCAAGTCAGTTAGGGCATCCTGACACTGGCCCGCCAGCCCAGGGTCTGTACCCTCAGGCTGACCAGAGGTCACGGGTGGGGCTCTCCTCCCCCTACCTCTCCTTCTGGGGTCCTGCCCTCTCCTCCCTAGAGAGTCACCCTTAGAACACAACTCACCCACCAGTTCAGGACCTCTCTCCAGCAACTGGTCTCCCAACCTAGGGTCTAAACCCTCAGGTTGCACCGGGGTCAGAGGCGAGGACTCTCACCCTCTGCACCCCCTTCCAGAGTGCTGTACCCCCCCCCACTGGAGTGGTACCCCTGGAAGCCAAACCGGTCAGGACACAGCTTACAGATGTCCTTCCCTCCAGGTCATGCAGATCCTGAACCTGGCCTCCCAACCCAGGGACTAAACCCTGTGGTTGCACACCTGCCTGGCATGCCAGGACTTCTGGGGACTCACACAGTATCTCCCCGAGGGAGACACATGACTCATGTGTTTCGTGACAGTCTGCCTGGCGCAGATCTCCCGGCCCCTGTCCACCTGACAGTGCGCGAAGATCCCCCAGGACAGAAGTGGTGTCACCATGGTCACTCCTAGGGGACTCAGCCCTTCTGGCTGGTCCCTGACCCACTGGTTCTCCCACTGGGGAACACATCCCCCTCTCACCCCTCAGTCTGGACTTCTGCACCCTCCCAACTGGAGCGGTACCGCCAGACACCAGAACCACTGGAGCTCTGTTTACAGAGACTCCAGGTTCTCCTGACACTAGGAGATCCTCCTCAAATTGCCTACTAGCACTGTCTAGGACCCCAACCTGGTGTTCCCTTAAAGAACCCACGAGGCCCTGAGACTGGGTTTCGGGCACCTTGGGACCCACAGTCCCATACTCACCCCTTCTCCACTGAGACAGGACGTGAGCCCCTACACCCCTCCCACTACACTGGGACCTAACTGGGCTACACTGAACCTCTTCCACCTCACAGGTCTGGAAGATATCTGTGCCACTCCTTTTGGGATCACTCCCCAATGCCTCTTCAGACCCCCTGGCATCCAACCAGAGGTCTGCCTCCAAAGCAAGCTCCCTGGAACCAGAGAACTCACTCTCCACCGGGTGTTGGCATAGCTCTGGAAAACAGGGACTTAAAATATGCTCTCCAACAAATGAATCACACAGCCCCCCACAGTTGTTAACCAAGCTACCCTTTGCCTCACCCTCCAATGCCTCACACAAGTACCCCACACCACTCTCCTGAGATTGGCAAGACAGTACCTGACTGTCTCTGTCACACAACTCACACTCTTCTGGGCGGTCTTCACACTCACACACCAAGGTTTCTACCATGGGGAACCCCTCTCCCTGTACCTCTCATCTAGGGTCAGTAGAGTGTCCCTCCCACCACTAGGAATATGGTCCCCTGTGCCAGTTCCCCCATCTACTTCAGGGACACTGCACTCCACTGGAACTACATCATAAACCTGAACCCCCTGGTGTATGTTAACCCCCTCCTTCAAGTCAGGTGCCACATCTCTGGGTGTTTGTACCTTTCTCTCAGCACTAGAAACTACAATCTTGCTGCCACCATCTGAGCTGGACTCCACCTCCAACTCAGCAAAGCTCACTTCTTGAGCTACCCATTTTTCTTCTTCAGCTGAGACACTCATGGCCTCAAGCCTCTCGAGCTCCAAATCAAGCTCCCTCATCCTTAGTTCATGTGCCAAGGTCAATTTAAATTCTTCCAAGGCATACATCTTCTTGCTCTCTTCTACTTTGTTCTGGGTTTCTATTTCCATCAGCTTCAAATCAAGCCTCATGACTTCTAACTCATGATCTCTAACCCTTTGATTCTCCTCCAACTTTTCTGGAGTGAGACTCCTACTGGAATGGGAGCTGCCAGCCCTTGAGACTGGTCCGACCATGGGCAGATATTGGGGAACAAAACCATTCTCTTCATCCGCATCATCTTCCTCTTGGGCCTCCCACCAGGCCTTCAAGACTCTTTGTAGCACATCCTTTCTAGATCCGCTTTTCACAGGGCAACCAAGGTCTTTGCAGAATTGCTTGAGATCCTCAACTTTGTATGAATACAGATCCTCAATTGAAAATTCCAATTCTGCCCTCTCACTTGTTGCCACCTGAGACATGATGCTCTTGAAGAGTTACTCAAAAATAGAATCAAAAATACAGTATGTGGTTGCGTATTGGTCTGCACTTAAACTAGTGATGTACACCAATTACTGTGGGTCAAGTACAAATACAAGTTCAATCCTCACCGATGACCACCAATATTAGATCTGGGGGGCTCTAGTTGGCAGGGTAGGTACCACTGTCCAAGTAGAGACCCTTGCTTCTAGTCAGGGAAAGGGGGATACACTGTTAAGATAACCCCTGCTCACCCTCTAGGTAGCTTGGCCTGAGCAGTCTAGGCTATCAAAGGCAATGTGTAAAGTATTTGTACCAACACTCACAGTAACACAGTGAAAACACCACAGATTTACTCCACACCAGTTTTAGAAAAATAAGGTATCTTTACTAAACACTTCAGAAGACCAAATACTACAGAAAAACCAACATACAATTAAAAAGGTTACTTTAAAGATAGTTCAAGAGTTTGCAGAAAGTGCTCCAGGATGTAAAAATCAGTGTCCTGCACAATGCGACTCTCAATGCACAAAATGCGACACTCTCGTGCCCAACAGTACCTGTAGTTGCGTTAAGGTTCCCAAAAGCTATAACAAGGAAGATGGCAAAGGCGATGCAATACTCCTGAGATCTTGGGGAGGCTTTGCAGCAGCCCTGCTTCACGCAGCAGAGGTGGATGGGCCGGCTCCGATCTGTAGGGGGAGGATGCGATGACTTTGGCTTTTGTTGTGTAGGTTTCTTAGGGGGAAGCTTCACGCACAGGTACGATGCGACGATCTTCGATGCGACGCGATGTGTTGAGCAGCGCTGACTTCTGGCGCTGCAACCCTCGATGCGTCGCGGCGCGCGGCGTTGACTTCTGGCGCTGCGACCCTCAATGCGTCACGGGACGGGACTCTGCGTCGACACACGCAGCGACTGGATACTTTCATGCACCGGCAGTGTTGCGGCCCGCAAAACTGGTTCTGCGATGACCCTCGCAGCGTCAGGAATCTTCACGCACCGGGACGATGCTCGACGCACTCGGCGATGCGGGGACTCTGGATGCTGCGATGACGCCGCGATGAAATTCTCCTCGCACTCTCGCGACTCGCAATCGGATGATGCGTTGGGTACCAGTTACTCTTGTTCACACTTCTGCTTTCCAGCTCCCAAACACAGCAAAACGACCTCCTGAGGCCCCAAGACTAGGCAAGCACTCCAAGGCAGGTCAGAACTCCCTCAGCAGAGTTCCAGGGGAGCTGGTGGTGAAGTCCTTTTGTTCCTGGGACTTCCTAACAGGGAGCCAGCTCTTCTCAGGCCCTTGGAGATCAGAATCAAAAGAAGGGGACACAGCAAAGTCCTTCCCCTCTCCTTGGCAGCAAAGCAAAACAACAAGCAGGCAGTTTTCTCCTCTTCAGTTCCTTCCAGCTTTCTCCTTGGCAGAGGTTCCTTCCTAGTGCCACAGTGATCTAAAGTTTAGGTGTCTGGGGTCCTCTTCTTATACCCCTCCAAGTCTTTGTCTCTCTTTGTTTCAGTGGGGGGATTCCCCTGCTCAAACCGGTTCCTGGGTGTGCTCTGCCCTGGAGCACCTGGTTCCTTTCAGAGTGAGGGGCAGGGTCGTTAGACGCTCAGCAGGAGGTGGAGCCTTCTTTGTGCTGGCAGAGGCAGAGTCCTCAGCCTGGCCAGCAGGGGGTGGAGCCGGCATTGTGCTGGCAGAGGCAGCCCTACTCAAACCCAGGGGCTACTCCTCCCACCCATTTAGAGCAGATCTCCCTATTCACCCTGCTGCTGACTCATCCAGACTCCTGGAGCCACCCAGCCCATCACATGACACCAGTCAGCCAATCTGCACACAGGCACACAGGAAGGTTAAACAGGAGAATAGCTACTTTCTAAAAAGTGCTATTCTCACACAGTGAATTTAAAAACCATCTTGCTAAAAAGATGTATAATTAAATTCTGAACACAAAGATACCAAACTTGGATTTTCTATCTTGCCTTTAGGGGAAGCTAGGCATGTAAACAGCCTCCCCCATTCTGTCCTATGGGCAAGATAGCCTCTCAGCAGTGAAAAACGAAAATGGCTGTAATTCACTACCAGGGCATGTTACCCACCTCAGTACATGCCCTACCTTTCAGATACACTGCACCCAGCCCAGGGGGGTACCTAGGGCCACCATAGGGATGCCGGACATGTACAGAAAGGGAAGGATAAGGCCTGGTCAGTGGTTGCACTGGCCAGGTCGACATGGCAGTCCTGGACTGCACATAGGCACTGCAAGCAGGCCTAAGAAATCATTTTAGGGTACTCCTGTGGGTGGCACAATCAGTGCTGCAGCCCACTAGTAGCATTTGAATCACCAGCCCTGGAACACTCAGTGCACTTTACTAGGGGCTAACAGGTGAAACAAATATACCAATCATGGATAACCAATCAATATAACAATTTATACAGAGAGCATATGCACTTTAGCACTGATCAGCAGTGGTAAAATGCCCAGAGTCCTATTGCCAACAACCACGGGTCAGAAAAAATAAAGGAGGAAGAAGCAAAAAGTTTGGGGATAACCCTGCAAAAAGGGCCATTTCCAACAAGACCCTTTAAAGGCCCAAGGGCCAGACATACGAAGAGTTTTAGTGTTCGCAGACCCTTCCGTTCAGTAAATCAAATTGTTTGCAGATCCTAAAGCCCTCTTTCTGATGTACTAATACATTTAGCAACTTAGAAACTGCTAGAAATGGCGGTCTCTAGTTGGCAGAGGTAGGTACCTTTTTCCAAATAGGGACCATTCTTCCTAGTCAGGGTAAGGGGTATACACTTCTAAAATAACCACTGCTCACCCCCTTGGTAGCTTGGCACAAGAAGACAGGCTTATATCAGAGGCAGTGTGTAAAGCATGTGTGCACATATACAGTAATACAGTAAAAAATACAAATGGTCACCACACCAGTTTACAAAAATAAGTAATCTTTATCTAAACCAAACAAGACCAAAACGACAAAAATCCACAATACAATAATAAAAATATGACTTTCAAAATGTAGAAACGGTTCTGTTCAAAGCAAATTGCAGATGCAACACTTTTCACACAAATTACCTTGGATGTGTCACACGCACAAACAAAAAGGGTCGCAGGGAAGGTGACGCGTCAGTCCCTTACACACAGGGAAGGTGATGCATTGGTTCCCTGCTGTGGGGGAGGTGATGCGTCAGTTCCTTACTCCTGCGCAGGGGAGGTGATGCATCGGTTCCTTATCGGAGAGGAGGTGATCCGTCGGTTTCTTACGGCATGGGGAGGTAATGCATTGCTTTCTTACTGCGTCCCCCAGCGATGCGACAGACCTGGCGCTTCGATGCGATGCGTGATGATTTTGGGGTGATGCCATGGTTCCTACAACAGGGCCAGCATAGGAATCGGTGTGGTGATCTCGGCCTTCGGAGATGGGTGCATTTGATGCAGCATGTGGCAAATTTTGCATGCCACAGGCTGGCGCTGCATCAGTTTCTTTGGCAATGTATAGGAAAAAAATTGCAGATGCATCGCGCGTCTCTTAGCTGCATTGCTTTTCCAGGTCTCAACAGCAGGAACAACCGCTAGCGGTCCAGAACAACAACATGCACCTCCTGGCAGGTCAGAACTCCCAGCAAGGAAGTTCAGGGGAGCTAGGGGTGAAGGGTTTTTATCCCTGAGTCTTCAAAAAACTACTTCAAGCACTTGGAGATCTTTCTCAAGCAGAGGACACAGCAGACAGCAAAGTCCTTGTCCTTTCCTTGGCAGAAACAGCCACTACAGGCCAATCCCAGACAGCACACAGCAAAGGGACAGTACTTCTCCTCAGTTTCTCCAACTCTTATCCTTGGCAAACGTTCCTCTTGAATTCCAGAAATGATCTAAATATCTGGGGTCTGGGCCCCACTATTTATAGCACAAAATCCTTTGTTCTCTGGTGGCAGAGAAGCTGTTTGACCAGCCAAAACCAGTTCTGTCCTCTCTGGTGCAGCTTCCTGGCAGGAGGTAGAGACAGTATTGTCCAAAGCAGACCAGGCCCATTCAGGAGTGAAATAAATCTCCTCCCCCTACTCTGAATGCAGCCCAGGTCTATTCAGCCCAGCCCTGACTCACCCTGGAAAGGCAGGACACACCTCCGCCTCCCTCCCCCCAAGTGGCTGTCTGAACAGAATGCACATCCCCTGCCCCTGTCACTCTAAAGCCAAACAGCCAATAAACAAACCTAGCAGAGGCATACATGATAGCTATGCAAGAAAATATCTACTTTCTAAAAGTGGTATTTTCAAACACAGAATGTAAAAATCATCCTTACTAAAAGATGCATCATTATATTCTATGTTCAGGCATACTAAACGTTATCTTCCTATCTTGTCCCAATTGGAAGTTATATTTTTAAGATGTTATAAACTCCCATTCTATTCTATGGGACAGATAGCCTTGCAATAGTGAATGACGAAATTGGCAGTATTTCACTATCAGGGCATGCCACACACATCAGGGTATGTCCTACATTTCACATACACTGCACCCTGCCCACAGGTGTACATTGGGCCTACCTTAGGGGTGACTCACATGTAAGAGAAGGGAAGGTTAGGGCCTGGCAAGTGGGTGCACTTGCCAGGTCTACATGGCAATATCAAACTGTGCACAGACACTGCAGTGGCAGGTCTGAGTTACATTTACAGGCTGCTTATGTGGGTGGCACAATCAGTGCTGCAGGGCCACTAGCAGCATTTGATTTACAGGCCCCTGGGCACACACAGTGCACTGTACTAGGAACTGACTAGTAATTCAAATATTCCAATCATGGAATCACCAATCCATAAAAACTATTTACAGGGAACACTTGCACTTTGGCACTGAACAGCAGTGGCAAAGTGCCCAAAGCTTCTAGACCAGCAAAAACAAAGTCCAGCACACAACAAAAACACAGGAAGTAAAGGCAAAAATACAGGGAAAACCCATGCCAATGTTGCCAGGTCTAACAGAAACATTCGTCCAAATCACTCCAGGGGTTTAGAAATGAATACTGGATTGCCATTTGGAAGGGGCTTGTTATAGGTTTCTCTTCCAAATAGTGATTCAGTATCATTGCATTAATGGTTTGTGAAAAGAATTCCAGTTGCAAACTCTTGAAAAGTTGCAGACTCCCAAGGTGGGGTTGTAACACATTTACCAAAGAGAGTGGTTCTCCCTTGAGAACCCCTCCCATTAGTGAACTGCCTTAAAAGTGTCAGGAGGAGAAGCAAGGGTACCACTGACAACCCTTACTGAAACTTAAAAAAAAAAAAATAACATTGTTTTCAAAGCCACCCCATTTACTTCAATAAAATAGGGCGGCATTTTTTTAAATGTTCTATTTAAAGGCAATCATGGATATGTTGGTCTGTTGACTCTTGTAGACCACCATGTCTGTGATAGTGACGAATCAAAGTGAGGCACAATTTGTGACCTGCCTAATAAATATTAATTAGGTAAATCAGATTACAACTCAGTCTGATTACTTAATTTGCAAACAAAGCTATAAGTACATCGACTGGTTAACAAAATGTGACTGGATCAGCCCAAAGTCAATGTGCAATTTAACAACCGCTTTTTGCGAGTCAAATCTTAGCAAATCTGACCCCATATATTATGTTATGTTATATTATGTTATGTTATATTATGGGAATTTGTTTGGCACACTCATCGCCTGAGTGGTATCAGCCATTAATACTGTCAATAATTTAGATTTTGCGAATGCCAGTTTAGGTAAATTGTGCTATTTTTGCAAACTATGTTGTCCGTCTTTCGATGTGTGTAGATACCTGCCTGACAGAATTAAAGAAATGTCACAATCCAGCTCTTGTCAGGCTCTATTTACTTATGATCATAACTCTTATTTCATTTTTCATTGTTCCACGTTAGACGTGTAACATAAATGATTCTGAAAGAACTACTATATATACTTTGTTATAGACTAGAATATATCGAGGTCCTTGAATATGCTTAGGTAGGGTGACATATTAGATTGATTGACTACTTGGTGCTATCCAGTAATGATGCACACTGTCTAATTGATTATCTTGTAAATGGTTAATTTGCTATTTATTTATAGGTAAGTGGAAGGCATGATGCATGGAAAGGTCATCAATTAGCAGCATGCAATATCTGAGTGGTGGATTTATTGAATTGAATATTGTTATCAAGATCTGTTTTTCATTCAGACTCAAATAAATTGCTTTTGAACCGATTTATATTTTTATCATTCTCTTGAATACATAGGAGAGTGTGTTCTTAATGGGTGAGTAATTGAATCACTAATGCATCTGCATTATTTATCTCGAATTTGACATATTTGTTCGACTCTGTTAGGAGGCATCTTGTTGGATATATCTGAGGAGTAATTTGGAGAAAATTGTGAATGGATTAATTGTTTTATCATAATTTACACAGACTGTGGTTTCAAGTTTTTCTGGCGATTTGACTATATGAAACAATGTTTAATTGTGCAGTACATATTGCGTACAACCTTTTTGAATGTGAATTAATTTTGAAAATCATAGCCCACTATTGAATGTGTAATCAAGAAGCATTTGTGACATCTGATTATATAACAGAATTATTTCGTTTGTAGTTACGAGGATGTAATTGGTCAGAAAAGCTATCTTGTTCTGAGAATGGTTTCGTGTACCGCTGACACTGAGATGTTAACACGTTGACGTGTTTTCTGCTCTTTTCAATTTAATAATGTAACTTCCCTTTGACAAGGATACACAGATTTGATACGAAACGTAATGTTTGTAACGTACTTCATGATTGAATATGTAAAAAGTGTGCTTTTTTAGGCTCCGTGTATATGTGTTACCTTTTGTCTCCTTTGTTGTTTATTTAATTGGCAATATGTCAATACATTTGTAGCTGTAAATATATGATCTAAAAACTTGAGCATACAATATATTTGGAGATATTCGTGCAACAATAAGTTCCAGGTGTTCTTTGTTGAAAATATACATTTTGGATGGTAGATCCAACTACATAAATTGCTGTATCAAATAAAGAAACGTTTTTATTAAATGTTTCTTCTGGGAGCAATTGAAAATATATGTACTCAATGGGTTTGTCGTTTGGCACGGTATAGGAGCTTTTCCTGAGCTGTTGGAGGTACAATATAAAAGCATTGCTGGTTTTGTTTTATCTCCCTATTACACTCATCCACATCTGCCTAGCTGTGGCACCCCAGCACACTGGCCTCACAGCTCCACCGAGGCTGGAGTGCAAGGGTCTGCGATGTTGTCCCTGGACTGCCTTACCAATCAGTAATCGCCATTTCCTGTTTCAGACTAGGACAGAAAGCAAGTATTATGTATTCACTCATGATGACTGACACCCAGAAAGGATATCAAGTGGGTTGATCCAAATGTGAAGTACACTAGCATCAAAGATAGTGGGTGGAGGGGGCTGCCATGTTGCTCTATTCTATGTAAGCTGTTATGTGGACTGATCTAGCATGTGAGTAATAGCTCAGAATGTCTGAACCAAAGCCCTTCTATGCATATGGTTTATTTATTTATTTTTGGAGATTACAAAAGAATGGCAGACAGGAAAAGCTCTGTCTAGTCCACACATATAAAGGCATATATGGTCAACAACTTGACTATCATGGGGTCTTATCTTAACTTGCCCATGTCTCTTTAAATCTACATGTACACTGAAGGATCGTTATTGGATACTTTCTAGAAAGAAAATGCTTTTAATTTCATAACAGGGAGGAAAACAAGATATTATCCAAACTACCATGATATTCTTAGATATCTTGGGCCCATTTTCTGACTGTGTTTGCCTCTTGTGCTTGTTCAGTGGGTGCACCCATAAGCAAAAAAACACAGAAATATAACAGTGAATTGATACCTTAGGGAATTAGCTTATGTCCTTTGACAGTGACAACACAAATGTGGAATATTGATTCACCCTGCTGATCCATGTTTTCTTTGTAAGCAGTCCATAACTTTTTAACAAGGCCCAAAAAGCCCGCACACAGCTGCCTGTAGAAACAGATTTTACCTATCATTGTGGGTGGTGACTAACAGGGCCTCCCTCCAGGGCAAGGTTCAAGGTGCCACTGCAGAAACACAGAGAACAAGACTTCTGCCCACCTGTAAGGTGTTTACAAGGGATCTACGAGCCTACTGTTTGAGCGTGACTGTAATGTGGCGGCCCGGTAACTGTTCATGCTCCCTCCCACAGGCTGCCTTCATTGTGTACTTAATGCCTGCTTCATCCTAGATGGGGCTATTAACCCATAAACCTACAAAAATGTAATACAGCGCAGAAACTTGTAAAAAGGCACTCCGTCACTTGCACCAGTCAAACCAGCACACAAATGAGAGGTCACACACTCAACATTCTGCTCATTATGTGCCGCTATATTGAGTGTTACAGATGAAAATGCGCTGTGTGTGTACCACTTTCTGTAATAAGAAAATGTCCCACAAGTGCACAATAGGCTGAAATGCTGTTATGCTTAAAGTGTAGTAAGGAAAACAAGGGGACCCCAATAGGTGAACCTGGGGTAGACTAATGTTTTTGAAAACAATGGTTCTTATGTGGCCAAGAAGGTCCAAAGAAAAGGCAGTGCTAGAATTAGGGACAATGCGCTAGTTGAGAATGATAATGAATATCTCAAGGAGCAATAAGTAATATGAACAGGGACATGTAAGTCAAAATAACATTCAGCGCGCCGTCCGGAGAAGCAGGACACACAGCTCAGCTCTTCACTGTCAGGTTTACCTATGCAGTCCTGATTACAAAAATTAAAAAATAATCGGCAACCAAAGAGTCGCACATCACATTGCAGCCTTGAGCTGCTGCACCACATTGTGGTCTCCAATCCGTTTTGGTTCGGATGACACCGGAATAGGCGGCTTTTCCTCTCGCTGCTCCAAGTATTTGGCTCAATAACGTGCTCCATCACTCCTCAGTTGGAACACTTCCACGCCCTCCACTTCAAGTATCAGGTTTTCATGCCCCTTACCACGCTCTGCTTCATTTCTCGCTCCCCGGCACCTCCCGGTTTTGAATTCAGCTTGCTCACAATTACTATGTCCTGAAGATGATCTCGAATAACTGAGATTGAAACGCAGTCGACCCCCTACAACAAGAACTCTGTACACTTTGCATAATTTATTCATGAGGAGTTCTTCTATATGTTGTCAATGCGATGTTTATATTTTAAAGTCACCCCCATTTATCACGTCACGCTCGTTGTCACTTTCCTATGTGAGCACCTGAATTTTCTCTTGTATATTTTCATAAAATAAATAACAAACGTTATTTTGACTTACATGTCCCTGTTCATATTACTTATTGCTCCCTGAGATATTCATTATCATTCTCGACTCTAGCGCATTGTCCCTAATTCTAACACTGCCTTTTCTTTGGACCTTCTTGGCCACATAAGAACCATTGTTGTCTAAAACGTTGTGCTTAAAGAGCATATTTGCCAGCAACACTATGCTACAACCACTGGTGACAAGCAGACAAGAAGAACATCCGGTGTGACGGTCAGGTGGGGTTTGCTAAAGGTGGCAGCTGCTACTCTGGCTTTTTCTTTACTACCTATGCAAAATACTTGTGCCCTCTAAGAAATCAGAGGGGAAGTGCTTGTAATACAAACTAGACAGAACACTCTTTCAGCAAATTTCCGTTTCTTGTCCCTTCTTTAAACTCTCCTAAACAAATAAAAGGCACAATGAGAGCTGTTATCCTTTGTCCCTTCCCTGAACCTTCCACAGCCCTATATTTGCTGTTGGAGAGCTATAGAACTGAAATAAGTGGAAACACTTCCTCCCTCTCCAACAAAGCCATGACTTGGAGGTTGGAGGTCCATTGGCATACTTCCAAGGATCCCTACTGCCCATATTGACAGAGCCACAGGACAGGGAATGTCTAATCACTTGTATTTATCCCACTGCTGGCCATGCTTAAACAACCACAGAGGCATAGTACTTATTTTAGGGGGTTTCTCACTATCTGGTGAAAGAGCGGACACACTCTGTCACCTTCTCAGCTGTAGGAAGAGAAAGAAATGTGGAGAAAACAGGTCATAGGGAGCTTCATCATTGCACATGAGTCCCGCTACTATATTTCGCAGGGACCATCTCAGTGGTACGAGGCTCTAGAGTCATACTCCCCACTCTGAAAGGGGTGTGAGATGGATATAGAGCCACATAGGGTGATACCGTGCATATAGGGCTTGACTGAGGGTAAAGAGCTATACATGCGCTTTTGAACTATACTCAGTCCAATAGGAGGAGATCAGCATTTGGGACCGGGTTCGTCATACAATACTATACCTGCACCTATAATTATATAGCAAGGACGTGCAAAAGAGGGTCCGGTAGACAGCTAGAGTCTGCCATGAAACCTGTTTTCTGAAACCTGGAGTGCTTTGAATTAAGTAGTTCCTGTAACAATGAGTGCCTGCCAAAACCGGGGGACTCTCCAACACCGGGAGAATCACAGTGAGTGTGCTGTGAGGAATGTTTGGCCACTGCTCCGGATATTCTCTTCAGTAACTTTTTCCAAGAAGACTGGAGGGCAGGGCGACTAGCAGTCAGCCTTAAATTTTAGGAACTACCATTACCTGTGGATCAGTCTACATCCCAAGAGAGGCAGCTTGTGAGAGACAGCTGGACAAATGGCCTCGCCACAGCCCCAATGACCTCTGTGAACAGCCTTGGGTTCACAGTCTTTAGTGATTTTTATTTTAACAATATGATGTCATAGTGACCGTTACTGATAACAGATTATGGTTTTGGTGTTGAATGTTCGCATTTATCGCTCAAGGAATCTCCAACTCAAGGTAACTACGAAAGAGAGGAAAGATCCCCTTTAGTGAACCTTTTATCCTTTGTCGGCAGTGTGGAATCCCAAGCACAGTTTAAAATAATTCTCTCTTGGGGGCGTGGTCTCGCGCCACGAGAAGATGGCGGCTGAATTTTGAGCTCCGCTCGTCCGCGGAGACACTCTACGGATTACAGCCTGTTCTTTTGCTCATGGACACATTACGAGGATGGCATGCGAGCGATGAAGGGTCGGTGCGGTGATTTTGCCCGTTCCGACCCTGGAATCTTCTCTTGTGGACCCGGTAGCTGTGGCAGTGATTTCTCTTCAGTACAGTGCTTGCAGCGGCCACCATTTTGTGCTGGCTGCTCGTAGAATTGCTGGACACTGTGAGGTAATCCGGGGCGCTTCATAATATGAGCGCGCGGCAACGTTTTCTTCTATTTTTTTTTCTTTTTTCAATATTTCTGGCTGTACTGACTTACAGAATGTTTTCAGCACGCTACTGTGCATTGATGTAGGCGAGGTTTATACTCTTCTCTTCCTCACTACGTGCCCCAGTCGCACCATGTTATTTCTAGCATCACATTTTTTAGACTCTTTTGGAGGTAGTGCCAGCTGCATTCTTTTCTCCTCTCTCTGGTTCTCAGTTTCTTATCTAGTATGTGCCTATTTTAATCTTTTGATATAATGCTGTCACATTTCCTAGCCTCTTGGTGATATGTCATTTTTAGGAGTGACGCTGTTCTGCTCACGAGTGTCTAATATCGCTAGAGTGCTGACGGAAGGTGACGTTCTTTACCGCACATGCTATCTTTTTGGGATTTTTTCTTTTTTTTCTTTTTTTTTCTGTTCTTTGGTCCCCAGAGACTTCTTGAGGAATGTGGTGTTTTCTTTTGACGGATGGGCAGGCGGAAGTCTTTATTGAAAATCACCTCTCGACCGCCTTACCGTTTCAAGATGGCTAGTGAAGCTTCTACTGCGGCTAGAGCAGTTTCTTCTGGTACCAAACCCAAGAGAGCCAAGAATGACCCTCCCTCACCCATACTTTCCTCTCAACATCCTGTTCTGGATACTATTTTGGATGAGGTGAGGGGTCTTAAATCTTTTAGGGCCACTACTAATGAGAAGCTACAACTAATTGAGGATAGATGGATTACTATGGAAGCTAAGGTGTTTGATATGGAGCAACGTATTAGTGATGTTCAGGATATTTCTAATAAAATTCCAATTTTGGAACAGGAAATCCAGCGTCTTAAGCTTCACACCGAGGACCTTGAAAATCGCAATCGGCGTAACAACCTACGCCTTTATGGCTTACCAGAAAATTTGGAGGGTCCTGATTTGCTTCTCTTCCTTAGGAAATTTCTGACTGAGCTCTTAGGCATGTCCCCGGAGCCTGCACTGAATATTCAACGTGCACATAGACTTGGTCGTTTTCAACCTAATGCTTCTAAGCCTAGAGGCATTATCATGTTGTTTTTGGAATTTACTGATTTAATGCGAGTCCTCTCAGCTGCCAAATTGAAGCGTCACCTTACTTGGTCAGGTCACAACATCTTTATTTCACAAGACTTATCTAATGCTACCAACGCAAGAAGGAAGGAATTTCTGGCGCTTCGTCCTCAAATGAGACAGTTGAATATTCGCTATGGTATTCTCCATCCTTGTCTGTGTAAAGTCACACATGAAGGCTCCACTCGCTCTTTTGATGACCCTCTTAAACTGAAGTCGTTTCTTCAAAACATATCTTCACTCCCTGCGACTGGCTCTTCCTCTCCTATTTAATGTCCTTGTGTCTTTTTGCTCTCCCTTTTAGTACGGCTGTTTCTTAGTTTTCTATTCTTATCTTTTTCTCTGTTATTCCATCTCTTGTCGGTGCTGTTACGCTCCATGCATCTGTTTTTATTGTTGTTTTCTTTTAGATCTAGATATCTTTCCTTGATCTATCTTCTTTCACTTCTTTTTCCATTCTCTATTTCTTTCTTCGCTTTGTTATTTTTTCCGTCAGTATGTCCTATTACTCATTTGACAATGTGCTGTTTATTGCGTATGTCCTTTGGAACTGTGTACTGTCTTATTGTATACTTTTTTTTTATTTTGATCAATTTTGGTGTCTCTTTTTTTTTAGATGTCTCCCTGAAGTGTATCATCTCCGTACGCATCTCCTTACGTATTGTTCCCCTCCGATCCCTCATTATGTGTAATTTTGTTACTTGGAATGTTCGTGGTCTTGGCAACCCCATCAAAAGACAAAAGGTACTTTCTCATTTATCCAAATTAAATTCTCAGATATCTTTCATTCAAGAAACACATTGTAATGAAGCGGAATCACTTAAGCTAAAAAGACAATGGGTAGGCAAAGTTGTGTACTCCCCTGCTTCTAGTAAAAAAGGGGGTGTTGCTATAGTGTTTCATAAATCTTTATCTGTGCAAATTGTTTCTACGCAAAATAATGCTGATGGACGATGGGTAATGGCCAGGGCTGTTGTACAAGGCAAGGATTTGGTTTTATTGAATATTTATGGTCCGGTTAAACCTGACCCCAAATTCTGGCATAACATCAAGGTTCTACTCTCCTCCTTTGATTGTCCTAATATTATTATTGCTGGTGATTTTAACCAATGGATAGACCCATTTTCTGATAGACAATCTCAGTCCAAGTTTCCTCCTGACAAATCCCACAAAGCTTTTCAATCGGCCATTACCTCTCGTCCTCTATTTGATGTTTGGAAGACATGTAACCCAGATTCTCTTGAGTTCACGTTTTTTTCCAATGTTCACCATACACGGTCTAGGATTGATTATATTCTGGTCAGTAAATCCCTACTCCCATCTGTTCAATCCTCGGAGATTGGATCAATTTTCATCTCAGACCATGCACCAGTCCTTACTGTTTTGGATCTCTCGTTAACCTCCCAAAAATGTAGTCGTTGGAAGCTTAATAATGTTTTATTATCGGATTCTACTTTCATAAAAGAAGCTACTTCCTTTGTTAGAGAGTTCTTCATGTTTAACAACCCCTTAGCAACCTCTGTTTCTAATAATTGGGATGCTTTTAAGGCCTCTTTTCGGGCATTTGCTATTTCTTATGTTTCTAGGAAAAAGAAAATTGCTCGAAATAAATATTTAGCTTTACTACAACAGCTTAAATTACTGGAGCATAATTACTTCACTTCTAAATCACCCTCGGCACTTCATGACCTCATTAAGGCCAAATCTGAAATTAACAAACTTGCGACAGTTGAAGCTTGTAATATTCTTCTCAAAATTAAATCTAAATACCATGGTGGCCAAAATAAAGCTGGTAAGATGTTAGCTAACTATTTAAAAATCAAATCTGAACGTAAAAATATTGGTCCCATCTTAAATGAATCCACTAAATGCTTAGTGTCCTCAGACGATGATATTGCTAATATCTTTCATAACTACTATGAGGCCCTTTACTCCGATGACACGAACCCTTCTAATCAAAATTTAGATTTTTTTTTTTCTGGCCTTCCTTCTCCCCCATCCTTGCCGCATGAATTCGAAGCCATGGAGGGTGCAGTTACTGCCCAAGAAATTATTAATGCCATTAAATCCCTAAAAAAATCAAAGGCTCCAGGACCGGATGGCTTTTCGGTTGAATTTTATTACACCTTTGCTTCGATTTTTGTTCCTAAGCTTCTGACACTGTTTAATTCCTTTATTAATGATGCTAAGGCCTCTGGCTCTTTTATGGATGCTTTAATAATCATTATTCCCAAACCTGACAAGGATCACTCATTGTGTAAAAACTACCGCCCTATTTCATTAATTAATTATGACTGTAAGATATTTGCAAAGATTCTTGCTATCCGTCTTGAGAGTCTTCTCCCATTATTGGTTAAGACTGATCAAGTTGGTTTTATTAAGGGTAGATTAGCAGCAGATAATGCTCAAATGTTTGCAAATGTTATCTCGCATGCAAAAAAATTTAAAACTCCTCTTGCAGCGTTATCTCTAGATGCCGAAAAGGCTTTTGACCGTATTAATTGGCAATTTATGTTTAGAACCCTCAATTGGTTTGGTTTTGGTCCAACTTTCATTTCCTACATTAAATTATTATACTCCTGTCCCCAGGGCCAGTATTTTTGTAAATAATCACTTTTCCAATTCTTTTTCTTTATCTCGTGGTACACGTCAGGTCTGCCCTCTTTCCCCTTTGTTATTTGTTCTTTGCCTCGAACCCTTCCTTGAGCGTATTCGGGTTAATGCTCATGTTTCTGGCTTTACACACAACTCTGTAGAAATTAAAATATCAGCTTATGCTGATGATATATTGATCTACATGTCTAATCCTCTCATATCCCTTCCTCCCTTCTTAGATGAGGTTCGACTATACTCCAGCATTTCTGGATATAAGTTAAATCTCTCTAAAACAGAAGTTCTACCCCTGAACTCGTTATGTTATCAATATATGTTTCATGATACTAATTTTCCATGGTGCCCCACAAAAATTAAATACCTAGGTATTTGGTTCTCTGCGTCCCTACCTGCCACAATAAAATATACATTTGCAGCATCACTTACTAAAATTCAATCATTGCTTCTTACATGGTCCCCACTATATCTTTCTTGGTGGGGCAGGTTAGATACTATAAAAATGATGATTGTACCTCATGTCCTTTATATATTGTCTATGTTACCTATTCGCATTCCCCTTACATATTTTTTGCAAATTAATTCTATTTGTGTAAAATTTTTATGGAATAAGAAACACCCACGTATTGCCCTTATAAAGCTTCAACGCCCTAAGTCTGAAGGTGGAGTACGTTTTCCCGATTTTAAGGCTTACCACTCAGCCTTTCTCATCAAACAATCCTTCGCTTTATCCTTTGATTTTGCGGATACTCCTATTCCGAGATGGATTGTTTTTTAACGTTCCTCTCTAAAGGATTTTTCTTTTCAGAATGTGATTTATATGTCCAATTGTACTTTCATCTCTAATAACCCGATTATAAAATATTCCCAAAATGTATTATATAATACGTTTACTAAGGGTTTAACTCCATTTCAATGCTTTCTCTCTTCCACTATCTGGTATAATAAATTTCTTAGATACAAGGGTAAATCATTCTATTACAAACACTGGAAGGAGAAGGGTATTATTTTCGTACACCAATTAATCCTTCAACATTCTGTTATTCCCTTCCTTGATTTGCAAACACGATTTCAATTACCTGACACATATCGTGCCGAATATCTTTTAATTTCAGCCGCTTTACAATTACAATTATTCTCTTTTGACTTACCTGTATCACTAGCTTCCCTTACTCCCCCCACACCTTTATACAGTATATTTCCTATGCATATACCTAAAGCAGCTCTTGTTTATAAATTGTTGTTGTTACATATAACCGAGAGACCTAAATCTCCTAATGAACTTGCTTGGGAATTAGACTTATCCCTTTCATTTTCTATCGATGTCTGGGATAAATTATGGTCTAAGTTATTTAAAATCTCTGCTGCTGCTCGTATAACTCAATCCTTGTATTTTATTTACAATAGAGCTGTTATTACTCCTGTTTGCATATCCAAGTTCTCCCCTTCCTCGTCTCCACTATGCTGGTCTTGTTCTAAGCATACTGGCACTTTGAGACATCTCCTTTATGATTGTCCTAATGTTTTGACTTTTTGGAAATCGGTTTGGTCAAAATGCATGAACATTTTTAATTGTAATCTGAGTTTATCATTTCATAATGTTTTTTTAGGTTCCTCATCACCTGATTTGGATGACTCCACTTCTATTTCTTTATTGTTTGATCTTTTTATTGCATTGGCATTCAAAGCTATTTTATCTTCATGGAAAGATAATTCAAAAATCTCTTTATTAATGTGGTGGAATTTTATCTGCGATGAACATCGGATTGCCAATGTCTCCTCTTCTGTCCTTTCGCAAAAAATTAAATCTGATCTTCTCTGGTTACCATTTACATCTTATCTTTCTTCACGCGCTCCTCTTCCCTAACTTGGATCTTTCTTCTTTTATCTGGTATCTTACGTAGTCTTAGGACATTTTCTATTCTTTGATTTCTATTTTTATTTCTTTTATCTCTGCTCTCCTTCTTCTTTTCTTTCCACTTCCCCTTTCGTTCTTTTTCTTTTCTTTTCTTCTTTTCCTTTACTGTTTGATCATTTATGGGATTTTTTCTATTGTTCTTATTACTTGATTTTTATACTTTGTAAGTACAATTTAGACTTCCTGATTGATTGTATTCCTCTTGTATTTCTGTGTTTTGTTTCTTTCTGAAAACTCAATAAAAATTCTTAAAAAAAAAAAAATTCTCTCTCCATCAAACAGATCCCTACTCCATCTTTGCAGCTCTTCCTTAATAATTCCTTATAATGAAAGCAAAAAGTATCAAATCTTCGATCAGGTGGAAATTTGAGACAGACTTTGCTATTAATGGAGGATGAATGTGGGGTATCAGCATATTTTTATCAAAGACTGCTGGAGGTTGTAATGCAGAGGTAGCCAGGACCTTTTTGGTATGCTGACTAACAGAAAATTATCATCCCAGTAAGGAGCTTATTTCCTCACTTTATAATGAACGAAAACTTTTTTTTAATACCTTCTTAAATAGGGGGACTCTTGGGGGTCATTGATACTGTGACATGATGGGGGAGTGCCAAGCTCTGCCTTGTGAAACATGGCAGAATCAGACAGGGAAAATAAACAATGACTCCAAAGTGCATGTAGAGACCTGGGGCAGGGCACTAGGACCCTGCAGTGGACCATGGGGACCCCAGGGTAACTGGACACCACATCCGGTCAAGGGTGTGGGGAGGGGACAGTAGAGGGGACGAGGGAGCGTGGGTAGATATGATTGTAAGCAGCTCTGCGCAGAGAAAGAATAAAGTAACAGATAACTCTTACCTGTGTCCTGTGTCTCTGTGGGACCATGGGGACACGACAGTGCATGAAAAAAGAGAACGCCAAAGGAGCCAAAACAACCTGGTGCCTCGGCCAGGATCCATCTTTGTCAAAAGTGCATGTGTCACACTGGAGGATGCTTTTTTGGCAAAAAGCGTCATCACTTGGCAGGTGGAAACTTCTCAGTATGGAGGGTGCCCTCCACCGTGGGGTGTAGTGTAAGGCCTTCGCCGGCCCATTGTGCTGGAGGCTCACCAGAGAGGGTCTAAACTACCCCTTTCGTTCCCTTACAGGAACCAACAAATATATCAGCCTAAGCGCATAGCTTTGCTGAATAAAAGAAATGACGTGCCTTTTGTGTTATTATTTTAAACACTCAAACATTTATCAAAACATCTTTCAGTGCCTGTAATCGCCTAAGGCAAACTACTGCAAATTAATTTAAATATTCCCTAATGCCCAGAAAGTACTCAACCCATTTTGAGTTTGCCAAGTTAATTGAACTTTTAATGTTTGCATTGAAAAGTCCATGCAGTCTGTTTGATTGGGTTGTGAAAGGTTCTTGTTGTAAGGAGCTTCAGGAAGCCTCATGGCAAGGGAGGAAAATAGTTGTTTTTGATGAATTCATATGTATTGGGGACTGAAGGTTCTAGGGGATCTTTTGGCAATATATAGAAAGGATTTTAGTAAAACAATTGCATTTTAGCCTTTTTATCGACAGTACAAAAACCCAAGGTATCTTAACAAGATTTTACACAGAGGCCATTAAATAAGTAATTAGGAAGAATGTTTGAGACATATTTACATTTTTCTGAAAGTTTTGCACAGACTGTGTTGACGATTTGGCTCCACCTGGTTGATAATACATTACAAAGGGTACTTTAAATGTTGTTTCCACTGAAACTGATCTCAGCACATTAATCAAGGGATGCTGCCTTTGGAGGTGGGCAGGCAGGCCTATATTGCTTCATTCATCACGCCTTACTTGAAGCTTTCAGGCCTTGCACTTGATCTTCCAGAGATCTGTACATGTTTTTTCACGATTGATTTAATCATAATATTATGAAGATGTAAATTGTCTGGAGTGGGAGAAAAGCCCGTTTTTTCTCTTGCAACTCAGTTTACCGAAGGATTTGCCACTCGGTGCTTAATCATATGGAGAGTACTCTACATGTTTTGAATTTGATTTACTCAAAACATTGATCGTGATGCTAGATTGCTTGGAGGTGCGGTTAAACAGGCCTGTTCGGTGAGACATGTCAGAGGGTTTGCTGAGAGGTGTTTGAACATATAAAGAGCACTCTGCAATCCCACTGCACTAGATTTGACAATGAAAGGGACCTGCATTGCTTGGAAGTGTGTAGAAAGGGTGTTAGATTTGCCATAACACAGCTTCATAGAGGCCCAAATTTACTAACATCTGGCGCAACGTAATGCAGCAAGGCAACTCGCTGGACTGTGTCAAATGGGGAGAGCTGGCATGCACCATATTTACTAAGATATGGTGCATTCCTGCTCTGTCTGTGCGCTGGTGCACTGAGTGTTGCCTAGCATCAATGCATGCACTCTTGCACTATGGTGCAAGAGCGCCTGTGTTACAGACAGGATCCTTTTTGTGCAAGAAGAGACACCTTCCTGCACAACAACAATCTTCAGAGGCATTTTCCTCTTCTATGTGTGCAGCAGAATGCAGCACATGTAGAAAGAGGAAATAACAATGAGAAATGAACATATTGTTCAACTTTACGCCTCTGTTGGGATGTGGCATTTTGACACATTCCTAGTGTAGGAAAGTGGATTATTAGTAGATGGGGGTATTCGGGGAAACATCCATTACAATGCAGTCATTGAAAGCACTACCATTACAACGCAGTCATTAAAATGCAACATCCTTTACATCGCATGCCATTACAACGCAGCCATTACAACGCATGCCATTACAACGCATTATAAGGAAAGTAATAGGAAATAGTTTTTTTTACACATACACTATTTAACACTTTCCCTACTGTTGCACTCACTGGAGTGGGAATAGTAATTTTTACCCCTACACTATCCAACACTTACCCTACTGTTGCACTCACTGAAGTGGGAATAGTGATTTTATCCCCTACACTATCCAAAACTTGCACTACTGTTGCCCTAAAAGTATTATGCATTGTAATGGTTTCCGTTGTAATGGTATGCGTTGTAATGGAATGCCTTGTAGGAGTAGTTTCTAAAAATGCGTTGTGATGGCATGCGTTGTAAAATCATGCATTTTAATGGATGTTGCGATGTAAAAACCATGTTGTGAAGACATGTGTTGTGAAAGTTTTCATTGTAATGTGTCCTATTCGGGTATTCACCTTTAGCTAGTAATAATACCACAATCACTAACAGGTCCAGTCAAGTCTCAGTAAATTAATCCTTGGTCAGCCCTTGGTAGCTGAGCAAACAAGCAGTCAGGCTTAACATAGGAGACAGTTATATGTAAAGCATTTAATATCAGCAAAACAGTAATTAAGTAAAAGCCACAGCACAATAAAATTCCAACACCAATTTATAAAGATAGAGAATATTTTTATCACTAAAACAACACCAAAATGACAAACATCGAATGTAAGGAACTGGAGATAAGAATATTTAAAGATGAAAAAAAAATGTGTTCATCATAGTGCCAAAAAGCTTAAAGTGCCACTCACGGCTCTCTGGTTGCGCTGGACCAGGACAAAGTCAAGGTTTTAGGCCTACCGTGATGGAGCACGGGTCAGATAGGGTGAGGGCTAGGTCCTGGTCAAAAGTTTACCTTTGCAGTTAGTCTTTTTCTTGGAGCGTTTCTCTCGTCGACGGACTCGTAGGCAGGTCCTCGGGCTTCTCAGGTCTAAAGTTCAACTCGATTCCAGCGGCCTGCTGGATGCGATGCCTGGATGAGCCTCTTTATCCCCTATGTCAATGATGGTTTCAGTGGGACAAACCAGTGCAGTCAGGCCTATTCACAAGTCGATGACGGCATCTTGACTCTTCACGTCGAGCAAGTCTTCTCCTGGAGCTTTTCTGCCAGACTTTGTAGGACGTTTCCAAACTTTGAGAGCTGGTTGTTTTTGAGTACCTTTGGAGAAAATAACAGTCCAGTAGCTCCAACCAAGGTTTCAGAAAATATGGATTGCCTCTTGGAGGTTAGGACTCAATTTCCTACAGTTCAGCTGCACAGTCCAGGAAAAACCCAGTTGCAATGGCCATGTGGGGTAATCCTCTCTTGGGCCTTGTTGGTGCCTTCTACCAGCTTTGTTGTACCTGTTGTTGATCAGGAAGTACACTCCCTTTCCATTAATTGAGGCACAGTACTTTGAATCCTGGTGAGTGTAACAGGTGCAGTCTTTCTGAGGGCAAGCCTTCTGTGGTACAGTCCAAGGGTCCAAAAGGCCGATCCTTCTTTTTCCGATGTTCCAGACAGTGCTCTGAGGGGCTCCTGCTGCTCTCCCATAGTTATACCAAAGGGGATGATGGACGGAGCGTTTGAGCAAATTAAACACTCACCCCCAGTCAACTGATCTGGGTTTAATCCATCATCATGCTTTAGCACACTTCACCACCCCAGTTCAGACATGGCCATATGCAAATCAGTCTGACCCTGTGCCTCATGGGAACAGTCCAGCGTGAACTGCCAAGCCATGTCTTCCCTGGACCAAAAACAAGCATCCTGGGACCGGTTTCAGGTTCATAACCCTCATCAGCCAGGCTATCTTGAATCCAGGCAAAGTGAGCAAGGGACCCACGTCTGGGCATACCCTGCCAACGTAGGGCGAACAAAGCGATACCAAAGGGGATGATGGACGGAGCATTTGAGCAAATCAAACACTTACCCCCAGTCAACTGATCTGGGTTTAATCCATCATTATTTAGCCCACTTCACCACCCCAGTTCAGACATGGCCATATGCAATTCAGTCTGACCCTGTGCCTCATGGGAATAGTCCAGCCCGAACTGCCAAGCCATGTCTTCCCTGGACCGGAAACAAGCATCCTGGGACCGGTTT
This sequence comes from Triturus cristatus, assembly GCF_964204655.1. NCBI lineage: Eukaryota > Metazoa > Chordata > Amphibia > Caudata > Salamandridae > Triturus > Triturus cristatus. The sequence continues at coordinate 465,418,682 of NC_140594.1, forward strand.
CAGGTTCATAACCCTCATCAGCCAGGCTATCTTGAATCCAGTGGCAAAGTGAGCAAGGGACCCACGTCTGGGCATACCCTGCCAACTTAGGGCGAACAAAGCGATACCAAAGGGGATGATGGGCGGAGCGTTTGAGCAAATCAAACACTCACCCCCAGTCAGCTGATCTGGGTTTAATCCATCATCATTCTTTAGCTCACTTCACCACCCCAGTTCAGACATGGTCATATGCAAATCAGTCTGACCCTGTGCCTCATTGGAACAGTCCAGCCTGAACTGCCAAGCCATGTCTTCGCTGGACCGGAAACAAGCATCTTGGGACCGGTTTCAGGTTCATAACCCTCATCAGCCAGGCTATCTTGAATCCAGTGGCAAAGTGAGCAAGGGACCCACGTCTGGGCATACCCTGCCAACTTAGGGCGAACAAAACAATACCAAAGGGAATGATGGACGGAGCGTTTGAGCAAATCAAACACTCACCCCCAGTCAACTGATCTGGGTTTAATCCATCATCATTCTTTAGCTCACTTCACCACCCCAGTTCAGACATGGCCATATGCAAATCAGTCTGACCCTGTGCCTCATGGGAACAGTCCAGCCCCGACTGCCAAGCCATGTCTTCCCTGGACCGGAAACAAGCATCCTGGGACCGGTTTCACGTTCATAACCCTCATCGGCCAGGCTATCTTGAATCCAGTGGCAAAGTGAGCAAGGGACCCACGTCTGGGCATACCCTGCCAACTTAGGGCGAACAAAGCAATACCAAAAGGGATGATGGATGGAGCGTTTGAGCAAATCAAACACTCGCCCACAGTCAACTGATCTGGGTTTAATCCATCATCATTCTTTAGCTCACTTCACCACCCCAGTTTAGACATGGCCATAGTTATCCTCTATTCTGGACTGTTGAGAGGGGGGTGCACCCCCACCCAATAGGGATAAACTTACCTCCTTCTGCATTGACCACTTCCTGCGACGCATGGCATATTTGGTACCTAGAATGCACAGTTCTCACAGGAATCAAAATGGAAAAAAACTCTCCATAGGAATCAAGAAAGTGGGACATGACCATGGTCCTATGTCATATGTTCTTCTGCCGTTGAAGTCCAGCTTATCTCTGCAGCCCCCTTCCTCTCCCTGGCTTCTCCGGGAAGCACATCTTCTCCCACCAAACGTCTGCAGTATTTCAGTCTCAGGCCTCTTCACACCTACTCAAGGAGAGGCTTGGGTCAGTCTGTCAAAGGCGGGCCAATCCTAAGAGGCTGCTACAGGGCTGCTTTAGGTAACTTCAGGATAATATGTTCTAAAACTACTTTCTTGTGATAGTTACATTAACTCTAACCTTGCAAGTTGTTGGGTATAATGTGACCATTAATTTGATGCCTTGAAATTCCTAACTAGCTCCAAAAGCAAAGATAGACTTTATTAAGCCTATCGGGCTGGCAGCACTACAATTGGAAAATTATTACTTTGGCTGTATTTTCCTACCAAGGCATATAGAACATCTTTAAAAAAATGCTATGCTCCCACCATAACAGGGATCAAAATATCCAAATATGTCGGTATGGGCACTATGATTTTAATAATCCAGCAATTTAGTAAAAAAGATTGAAATGTGGGCCTGAGCATTGATGCATAATACATAGATGTGGGCCTAATGAAACAGAAAGGTGGGTCAGAAATCCACTATTTGAGCAACACAGTGATGCCTGCATCATGAGCACCACTACTAAGATAAGGACGTGGGCCCAAATACCGCTACTCAAGCAAGATAAAAAAGTGGCCCAGAGCATGCTAAATAAATAAACACCAAAGTGTGGAACAATATACCGCGTCTCTAATTAATAATATACATGAGGGCCCAAGTAAAACATGTGCAAACTCACAAATGCAGGACCCAGCTCCACATATCGATAAAACAGAACCTGGGCATTGTTTCAACAAGGCTTACCTTAACCTTATCTCAGGTCTTTCATTCCAAAGTGCTGATGCTCCAGATCATGGTCACTGCAAATGATAAGAAATAAAGGAAGCAATCAGGTTAGGCACAGAAACCAGACAGAATGAAGTCTGTGTGTTCTGTAAATGGAAAAGAAAGAGGAATATGCCTCAGGGCGCTGTATTTGTGCAGTAAGGTGCACCTTTCTGCACATAAAACGATTCTGCGTGCAGCGCAGGCACCCTTGCACCATAGTGCAGGGGTGCCGGCGTTGGCGCTTGGCAGCCCATTTAGCGCCAGCAGTGGGAAAAGGCTGTAATGTGCCGTATTCTGAAAAATACGGCACATTCCTGCCCTTTGCCCGTAATGTAGCGCAGCAAGGTGACTTGCTGCACTGCATTTCTTATTTGGAAATATGCCCCTACATTGGTAACATAGATCTAAAAGAGTGGCACAATCTCTTATCAGGGTGCCAGTATGTTGCTATGAATCTATGCACTTGATGCTGTCCTTCCAAATTGGTTGTCTACCAGCCACAGTGCTTGCAATTCTTGCAGTTTTCATCTAAATCTTTGCTCATTACCTGCATCTGGTCCCACAAGATCCACATAAGCACTTCCTGGAGAATGCACACCTTTACGAGCTAGACCTGCAATGCAGACCTTCCCAAAGCAAAAGCCACCGGGTAGTTTAATTTTTTGAGACTGCCCCAGACCTCACCTGAGTACGAAAAAGAGATATACTACATCTATCACAAAGCCAATTCAGTACTGACTCATGGGGTGGGGGGGCATGGCCTTGTTTTGCCTTGGTCATAAGACTGTAATATTGCAATGTACTTCTGAAGATTAATCACCTGTAATGGCATCTTGACCTGATTAATAACCACAACATAATGTAGTTTGGAAAAAGTGTCAAGATCAATGGGTGCTCAGTTGTCATAGAAAGAGGAAGTAACAAGGAGATATTCCTCCTCATTATTCCTCACCTGGGAAGCCATAGCATTTTGGCACATTCCCCGATCTACCAGTAATGGTAAATCTGAGAATGCATCAAAATCCATGGGTTTGTGTAGTAACACCCGCAGAACGGCCATGGAACACATCTCTGGGGCAGAATAATGCAACACAGAGATTTGCGCTGCGTTGCTTTACTCCAGATTTATCAAGCCATTCAGAGCTATGCCAAGTGGCCTTCTGTTCCTTTTTAAATCACATTTTGGGGTTTTGTTGCGCATGCATCAGGATGCATAGTGCAAAAGCAATGCAACCCCTTGATAAATATGCCCCATAGTCTATCTTATTTCCTGCTACACATGGAGACTGATGTTCCACCCTGCAGGTTGTAGGTGCAGTAAGAGTTACAGATTATGAAACTGCTAACAGCAACATGCATGCCATTATGTTATCTAGAATGCAAAGAAGTGCATACAAAATGTAGCATTAGAATTGATTGCCTCTTTCCTTGCAGATTGAGCACAGGTACCATAGCAACAGAGAATTCATAGCTGAGATGTACCTCTGTCTACAACTTTAATCAAGTCTCAGATTTTCATACATTAGACATGCAAATCTGTGGCATTCAAGTGCATTTATGGCAAACGCCATAGCCTTCCTTGGCCAGATCTCCACGTCCTTAGGGCTAAGATTAAGGACAGTGTCAAACGTGAAAAACACTTTGATTTCTATTTCTTTTTTTCTCATATGCAGTTCTCCCTTTCTGTGGACAAAATTTCAAAATGTATATATTTAGATGCAAATTTACTGAGTGTCTGCAGCTTTTATATCAGGTTAATTAAGGTGCACGGTAAGAAGTGCACTTGAGTATGGGAAATGTGTTGCAAACATTTGTGAATACCTGCACAGCTATGATTGTGTGGGTGTTTGCCTCATTTGCTTTGCATTTTTCTGTTCTCTTTCATTCCTCTGGCTCACCTGGGAATGCTTGCTAATTCTCACGTAGGTGTCATGTGAATATGCAGAGTAATCTGCATACGTTCCATAAATTCGGGAATTGAAGGGGATAAATAAACATGCAAAACAAATCCCACTTTGGTGAATACATCGTAAGTTTTGCATGCAGAGTTTAGGAATGAGTTTACAAAATGTCTATGTCTACAAAATACATTTTGGATTAAGCTCAATCTGCCTCCATGTTTCCATTCTGAACCTCACAAATTGTGTTCTCCCCACTCTTGCCTTTTTTGTAATTATTGATTGATTGATTGATTGATGGGAAACTTATATAGCGCAGCTATCACCCTACGGGCATCTTGGCGCTTTAGACTGAAGAACCATACCGAGGAGAGCAGAAGAGGAACAGGGGGAGCGGAACCTGGTTAGACTTTGGGATAGAGCCAAGTTTTAAGCCCCTTCCGAAATTCAAGTAGAGAATTACACTGTCTCAGAATCGGAGGAAGCTTGTTCCACATGCCGGCAGCTACTATACTGAAGGCCCTTCCGCCTACCCAGGAGCGTTTGAATCTCGGGACTGCCAATAGGCCTGCTGTAGAGGAGCGAAGCTGCCTAATTGGCCGATGGCGAACAAACTTGTCCTGCATCGGAGCTGGGCCCAGACCGTGCACTGCTCTGAAGGTCAAACACAGAGACTTGAAAGAGACCCTCTCCTTGACAGGGAGCCAATGTAGGTCCCTTAGTGCTCCAGTGGCCGACGAGCTGCGACGCCGATCAAGCACTAGTTTAGCTGCTGCTGACTGTATCCTCTGCAGTCCCTGGAAGATATACTGCGGGGCCCCCAAATAGAGGGAGTTGCAGTAATCAAGCCTGCTTAAAACCGTGCTGCGTACTACCATTGCTCGTGACTCCCTGGGAAGTAAGGGTAAGATACTTCGGAGTAGTCGCAGCAGGGCGAAGCAGACCAAAGCGGTCTTACTAGCCTGGGATCCCATCTGAAGGTTGTCTTCAAGGATCACCCCAAGATTACGTACCTTACTGACCGGTATCAGGGGACCTTCCTCTGGAGAGAGTCTGAATTCAGGAGGTAGATGTTTTGGGATCCTAGTTGGAGAGCAGAAGACCACCTCAGTTTTGCCACTATTGAACTGGAGAGAATTCCTTCTAAGCCAGTCCGTGGTCTGCTTCATGCATTGCAGGAACTGTTCCATAGGTAGTGCATCATCCCCTTCCAAAGAGAAGGCCAGCTGCGTGTCGTCAGCGTAGTTCACCAAGCTGACGCTAAAAGATTTAATTAAAGGGAACAGGGGCCGTAGGTAGATGAATTATCCCTCCCCATCAGGCATATGTGTCAAACTACTGAAACCAATATCAACCTGCATATGTATCGAGTCCAGAATATAAGATACCAATCATCAAAATAAGGTTGTAAAGGGAAGTAAACAGTTACTATTCTTAACTCCACAGCTACTCACTTTGACAATGTGTTGATAGTCAATATTGTGGATTCTATGAAACTGCAGGTCGAGATAAACAACTCTCTATTTTTATAGAAGAGCTCCAATGCGTAGATATCTGCTAGATCCTTTTCAAAACCTCTTTTAAATGTCGATGTATGTATGTGACAGAAGTTTGTGAAACTCAGCCTGTCCACGGTGGAAATGGCCCTTCATGGATCAAATGATCTTAGTCAACAAAGTCTCAAATTACGCATATTGGGGCGTATTTACAAGCCCCCTGCGCCGCTTTTTCGTCATTTTTAACTAGGAAAAGTGACACAAACGTGGCGCAAGGGGATTGTAAATAAGCCCCATTGTTTGGTGTTCGTTTCACGTTAAATAACTACAGGACATATTTTCTCTCCTAGATAAGTCACAGGAGGCCAGTATTTTCTCATGTCACTTTTGAGACAGGATTTGCTAGCACCATAATAGAAACACTTCTGACAAACAGAAAGAGGGATTGGCTAAAAACATGTATTAATATTAATGATAAGTTGCTTCAATAGCTATGTCAGAAACACTCCACTGAGGAAGTCCCAAAATCTCCCCAATTTTCCTTGCTTCCCATTAGGCAGCGCTTTCAGGTTTCCAAATTGCTCATCTAGTCAATTTCTTTACTTTGCATTCTGGGACTGGTAGTCCAGTTGAACTCATAGGAAATCAATTTTATATAATGTTTCCATTATTAAATGTGTATACACACACATACATATATACACACACACACACACACACACTAAGTGTAACATTTTCTTTACAAGTTTTTGTTTATGTTGGAGTGGGGATAGTAAATGTAACCCCTCAATGTCAAACCCTTTCCCTACTGTTGCTTAGGTTGGAATGGCAAAAGTAGAAATAAACCCCTCCCTCATTTTTGGGGACGGATGCAAATTTTTCCTACTCAGTCCTTGATCCACACCAAGAAGGAGAGAACACAAAAGGGGGAAAAAAGGAAGAAAACAGAAAAACTGTGACAAAAGGGATAAGAAACCAGCTTTGAAAAAGAACCCCAAAAACTGAGATAAAGAGGCAGGGAGTGATTGGTGCTGGAATGTAGAGTCGTAAGGTGGAATTAAGACTGCACAGTTTTTAGGTTTGATCATGAGTCTGGTGGTGCACAGACTGCCAGACCTGCAGGTGCACAATTAGGGCTGTCGGACCACCATTGTCCCACATAGCTGCCAGGGAACTTCTGTTCCTTGGTGGTGATGCGGTGGTTTTGGCGTTCCCATTGCAGTGCCCATTTTTAGAGGCACCGCAGTGGGAGCACCCAAAAAATCCTGCCAGACATGAGGAAACTCCTAATCTGGTGGATGGCCCATCCACGGCTTTGGGTGTGTGGTGGCGGGGCGGACCTGGAGTCGTACAACCAAAGTCGTAATCAGGCCCGTTGAATTTGGCACCCCGATCTTCAATAATGCCAACAGCAGGGATCTGAGCAGAAGGCTTATTTTTTCACAAATTTAGCACTGGATTGGAGTGGTAATAGTAGAATAGTAAATGTCAAACCCTCCAAAGAACAGCAGTTTCCTTACAGTTTCTTAGACTAGAGTGGATATAGTAAATATAACCCTCCAAAGACCAACATTACCCCTTCTTTTGTTTATGTTGCTCTGGGAAAGTAAGTTTAACCCCATCCAAAGTGAAATTATTTCCCTGTGTTTGCTCATGTTTGAGTAGGAATAGTAAACTGAACCCATCCAAAGTCCAACACTTGTTCTACTAATGCTTAAGTTGGAGTTTAATTGTTTAATGTGACTCCTTTGAGGTGCAAGATTTTTTCAATTCAATTTCCTAACTATAAAGTCCCTGTAACCTTTGGTTTCAAAATGAATTTCTAAGGTTTTTTAAATTTTACTTCCTACGTGTAACTAAAAACCTTTGACCGTGAGTGTGGGAGTGAGTGCATGAGTGTCTCAGTAAGTCTGTCAGAGGGTGTGGGAGTCTCTGAGTGGGTCTGTGAGACATGTGAGACTGTCTGAGTGGGTGTGTGTCTGAGTGCTCTCTGTTTTGCCCTCTTCTGCTCTGTTTTGCCTTTTCAGCTTGTTTTTCTGACCTCTGTTTTGCCTGTGCTGCTCATATTTCTGCCTCTGTTTGCCTTTTCCTGCACGTTTTGTGGCCTACTAATATTTTGCCTCTTTCTGTTCGTTTCTCAGCTTTATCTTGCCTCTTCCTGTTCTTTGCTGACCTTTATTTTGCCTCTTTTTGCCTGTTTCTCACCTTTATTTTGCCTCTTGCTGCTGGATTCATACCTCTGTTTTGTCTCTTTCTACTAGTTTCTAACCTTTATTTTGCCGTATCTGCTCATTTTTTGGTTCTTGCTGCTGGGTTATGACCTCCATTTTGCCTCTTTCTTATCATTTGGTGGCTTTATTTTGCCTCTTTCTGCTCGTTTCTAACCTTTATATTTGCCTCTTTCTGCTCATTGCTCTCCTTTATTCTGACTCTTTCTTCTTGTTTTTCACCTTCATTTTGCCTCCTGCTGCTGATTTGTGACCTCTAGTTTGTCTCTTTCTTCTCATTTCTGACCTTTATCCTGCCTCTCTCTGCTTTAATCTGAACATTATTCTGCCTTTTGCTGCTCATTGCTGTCCTTTATTTTGCCTCTTTCTGCTCATTGCTGTCCTTTATTCTGACTCTTTCTCCTTGTTTCTCACCTTAATTTTGCATCTTGCTGTTGGTGTTTGACCTTTATTTTGCCTCTTAATGCTTGTTTCTCACCTTTATTTTAAATATTACACTTTACAACACACGCGTTACAACACATGTCATTACAACACATTTTTTACATCGCAAAATCCATTACAACGAATGTTGTTACAGCTTTTGTCATTACAACGCATAATCCATTACAACGCAATTACTATTCTAACTCCGCTGGGGCGTTACTTTGGGGAATGCGTTGTAATGGATTATGCGATGTAATGACATGCGTTGTAATGGATTTCGCATTGTAAATCATTTGTTTTAATGATACGCATTGTAACGCGTGCGTTGTAAACAATGTTTCCCCTTTATTTTGCCTCTTTCTGCTTGTTTCTCATCATTATTTTGCATCTTGCATCTTGTTTTTTATCTGTAATTTACTTCTTCCTGCTCATTGCTGACCATTATTTTGCCTCTTTCTGCTTGTTTCTCACCTTTATTAAACCTCTTTCTGCTCATTTCTCACCTTTATTTTGCCTCTTGAGGTCGTTTCTCACTTTTATTCTGCCTCTTTCTACTCATTACTCACCTTTACTTTGACTCTCTATGCTAATTTCTTACCTTCTTTTGCCTCTTTCTGCTAGCTGCTGATGATTATTTTGCCTCTTTCTACTAGTCTTTCTCCTTTATTTTGCCTTTTGCTCCTGGTTTCTGTCCTCTATTTTTCCTCTTTCTGCTAGTTTTTCACCTTTATTTTGCCTCTTTCTCCTCATTTCTGACCTTTATTTTGCCTCTTGCTACTAATTTCTCACTTTTATTTTGCTTCTTTCTGCTTGTTTCTCACCTTTATTCTGCCTCTTTCTATTCAATTCTCATCTTTATTTTGCCTCTTTCTGCATGTTTTTCACCTTTATTTTGCATCTTTCTGCTTGTTGCTGACCTTTCTTGTGCTTCTCTGTGCTCATTGCTGACTTTTAATCTGCCTTTTTCTCTTCATTTCTGACCTATATTCTGCCTCTTTCTGCTCATTCCTAACCTTTATCTTGCATCTTACTGCTGACCTTTGTTCTGCCTTTTTATGCTTGTTTCTGACCTTTATTCTGCCTCTTTCTGACCTTTATTTTGCCTCTTTCTCCTCTTTCCCCTGGTACCACAGGGGGGGACTCAAGGGCCCTGTGGTCCAAGCCGGTTTCCAACCTCCTGTGGGAGTCCTCATTGCTTCTGCAAAGTGAAAGCTGCTGGACAGGTAGCTCCCTCCGTGTAGGAGCAATTGTTTCATCTCTTTCCCCGCCTGCATGTCTGCAGAGAGTGAAAAAGATTAAATGTCTGCCAAAAGCAAGCAGGACCACTTTGACAACTCCTGCCCGCTGGAAGCAGCTTGTTTGCTTTAGCTTGGCGAGAGCTGTCACAGCTCCTACCAAGCAAAAGCAAACAGCTATGCCCGGTGTAGATAGCCCAGGGCATAGCAGGAGCTGATCCTTAGGGTGACGGTCCCAAGGGCCATGAATGGCTTCAGGAGAGATACCTCCCTCCTTCATTTGAAAAAACGATTTGGCCCCGGGAAGGTGGTGGTCTCTGGGCCCAGGGATATCCACCTGGCCAACGTTAAATCAAAAGGAGAGTATGCTGTTCCTTAAGACAAGGGTGGAGCTACAGTGATAATGGCCACGAATGATTATGATACTGAGTGCCTTAGACAATTAAGCAACAGGAATTACTATACCCCTATTGCCAATAATCCCACCAAACGCCTTACTAGTATCATCACAGGCATGGTAGATTAAGCTGAAAATCAAGGATGGTTGAGCAAAAAGGAGGCATTGTTCCTCATCAAAAAGGACCCTAAGACCCCATACTTTTACATCCTTCCAAAGATCCATAAGGGTTAAACCCCAGTTCCAGGGAGACCCATTGTCTCGGGTATCGACTCAGTCTTAGAACCTTTATCACAGTTTTGTGATCACTTCTTACAACCTCTGGTTAAATTGATACCTTCTTATTTGCAGGACACGACAGATGTTCTGCGATTGCTTGACCAGTTCCCCAGAGCACATGAGATCGACTTCCTCGTGACTCTCGATGTGGAAGCCCTCTACACTAACATCCCCCAGATGGCTACACTTGAAGTCATTGAGGAGGTTCTATATGCTGGCACTTGGATGTCTGCGACACCTCCCTCCTTTATCATGGAGTGCGCCACATTGGCACTAACTGAAAATTTCTTTGAATTTAAGGGCCAAATCTACCACCAGACCCAAGGTACTTCCATGGGGAGTACCTTTGCTTCTAGTCTGGCATGTCTCTACATGGCAGCCTTTGAGAAACAACATATTCACGATGATTCCAATCCATACAATGAGAATATATTGTTATGGAAACGTTTCATAGATGACATCTTGATTTTTTGGAAAGGCAGTTCAGAAACCTATAGAGACTTCTTTGTATGGATTAATAACCTTAATCCCTTTCTGAATTTTACCATCACTTCTTTGCCTACAGATATTGCATTCCTAGACCTCACTATTAAAATTGAGGGGGGACATCTTACCACCACCATGTACAGAAAAAGTACAGATCGAAACAGTCTACTTCATTATAATAGCTACCACCCGAAAGCTCTCAAAGATAATTTGCCATTCGGTCAGTTCCTAAGAATAAGAAGGAACTGCAGCACAATTAATGAGTACAAGACTGAGTCTGAGACACTGACAAAAAACTTGACACTTAGAGACTACCCACAAAGGAGTATCTCACTAGCTCGGAAGCGAGCACGTAACAATAACAGAGAGGCTCTTTTAGAACCCAGGGACAAAGATATGGTTGAGCAAGAGACACTTACTTGCGTTACAACCTTTACAACCATCTCTAATAAACTCACCAAGGTGTTAAAGAAACACTGGAGCATACTAAACACGGGGGCTCTACAACTAGAACAACCACGGTTCGCGTTTAAACGCTCAAGGAACCTTAAAGACACCCTGATTAACACCAGACCTAAACATAAGGTCATCAATAGGCAGGGTACACTTTGGCAATTACCGGCAGTTGTTGGCCACTATCCCTGCGGCACTTGTACGGCCTGTGCCTTCACCTCAATACACAAAACAATCACCCTGAACGGTACGTTCACTTGGGAAATGAGAACACATACAAACTGTAACACCTCGAATTGTATTTACCTATTGACTTGTCCCTGTGACCTTCACTATGTGGGTATGACCACTCGCCCAATCAAAGTACGGATTTCAGAACATCGCAGCAATTTTCGCTGCCATAAAAATAACACCAAAATGTGTCTCCACTTTTTGGAAAAAGCTCATTCTCCGGACTCTCTGAAATGGCTGATTCTAGAAGCTTCACAGAACTCATCCAAATCACAGCTATTTACAAAGGAACAAAGATGGATACACCGTCTTTCCTCACAGGTTAGAGGATTGAATGATGATATCCCTTGGAGCCTTATTCAAATCTAAGTCTCCAACAACTTGTCCAACTTCCTCCTTTACCTTACGTTTAACTACTCAGCAATTGGTCTTTAGCAGCCAGTCCACAACCCTGGCATCACTGCGCTTTTTGAGCTATAGAACACATGGCTTTTCTAGGTTTCTCTTTGACCCACTTGCATCAACTAACTTAGCTGATACCATTTTTTTGAACATGACATACATCTTTGAATTTTAACTGCTGGTTTATCCCTTGAAGTCGAACATTTCCTTTTGGGATCATTGGCGTTTATATAGAATTTGGTATCGCCATAAATCGCCTTTGAATGACCTATGACATCACCTATATTTAAACTAAATATATGGGAGCTATTTCTTTGCACAAAATACAATTAATCCCATGCCCTTCACGCTACTTTTACCCTTATAAGATGGCCGCCGTCATTACTTCACTTGAGACCTATACCTGACCATGCTAGAACGCACCTGGTGACACGTGGTCTCTGGTTTCTTGAAAAACTAAGGAGGGACTGACTGCTACACCTCCCGGACCCGGTGGACAGGGAAGGTCGTCAAGCAGCATAACGAGCAAACTTTGTAAGTTATACCCTGAACAACTTAATAATTGTACAGTTCGCCGTTTTTTCGGCGCTCGCTTTACTATAGAGACTTACACTGTATTATTTGTTTGTTGAGACTTGCCCCAAAACACCTCCTAATCTTTAGATTTTAACAATTCGAGCACCCGAGATTCAACATTACACATGGAAATCTCGCCCTTTTTTCTACCTCGTTCTTTTTCCAGCACGCTACATGCTCGTCAGCTAACCTATTAACCACACATGTTTTTGCTGAATCTGCCGAGTTAGACTACCTCCTCTACGGGTGAGATAACGGTTTTCCCCTATCCTCCTTCAAGTGCTCATTAAGTGAATAACACCAGCGATTGAGGCGTTATTTAGTACCTCTCCCGACATCTTTTTGTTATTATTTAAAAGAAATACAAACCTTGTTACTCCTCCTTACTAGACCCCCACCAGATAACCCCAACAACAGGTAGTCCCTGTTGTGTGTCTATGGGTGAGGTACATGTGTAATGAATGACCGCCTTTTAAATTTCTTCACATCGCCAATTAACATGTGCTGACAACACCAGTGTGTGAGGCGTCAGTCAGTGTTTCTAACCGCTTGTTCAGCCTCATTACTATAGGAACCTTGCGTAATGCATCAACCACCGGGTACTGATGATGCCTGGGGTTTCTACTGAGTAGGGTGAGTAGCCCTTCTTTTATTTAATTGTATTATTATTTTTATTTTCATTTTTACTGCTGCCTTATGGTTTTCTCCACAGGGGCTTAGGATCACATTAGTTCACTGTGGAATTTCACTACCTGTTCACTTTTAAAGATTGTTTTTAGCACCACAATAATCACGACACGTGTGCTAATAATGAGGATTTAGAGTCACCCTGAGACCGTATCTAGGTTGATCATGTTCTGTTTTTCCTAATGTAAAGATATTTTATTACTTTTGTCTTCCTATATAGGTAGATCCAGACACATTAGCCTAGAAGGTTTTTTCACTGTGAGTAAATACATTACCACGCTAATTATGGGTAGATAAACCTCTATTTTGGTCCTGAAGAATCGCTCGGATATTTTCCATTAGCGAGAAACATGTCGACCCACACGCAATAAAACAAGGCAATACACTATATGAGACATCACACTCAGATTAGTGCCTTGCTCTTTATTTTTAATTAGGGTAGGAGACCCCCAGAATAAAACACTTGCTTACTCCGGCACTCCCAACCCTATTTTATATCACTCCATCTACACAATACTGGCCCCATACCCGCACATCATCATACGGCTATTGGATAAAAAGATCTCCGTCAAAGAGCCCCTAATTTTAGGGAGCCCGTCGGGTATTGCACCGCCGACCTGACGAGGAGTAGCCCAGATGATGAAGCATGACTCCCGCAAGGGTGTGTGAGGGCATTACTATCCAAAATTTTGGATTCCCAATAATTTCCCATATTATTGGAAGTATGGGATCCTTGTCTCCTGTGACTCTTTAAATCCCACCTTATAAGGAACAGCATACTCTCCTTTTGATTTAACGTTGACGTGGGCATATCTTTATGCTGGACCTTCTGCTCTTTGACTGAGCAGTAAAAGCCCCTCCTGTCCCCTCCTTCTATTGTTCGCCATATCCACCTGGCCCCCTGTAATATTTAACTGAAAGCCCTGGGTAGGTAGTAGTCCCTGGTGTCTAGTGTGGGTCCGTGTGGTGGCCTCGCATTTATATAAAAAAAGATCCCCCAGGTAGGTGGTGGTCTCCGGGACAATAATGAGCCTTAGGAGGCTCCTGGGACCAGGCCGACATGGGGACGTTTTACAAAACAACAACGGGAGCCAGTGATTGCTTTTAAAATTGTTTGGCTTCGGATTCAGGGCTCCATTGCATTTCCATGGATTCTTTTTTTAAAAGTGCCTTTTGGTCCTACAGGAGTTATAGGGGGATCCCAGGACCACAATTAGTGGGTCAGAGTATTTCTTCCCTGCCCCTTTCTCTTTTAAAAAATGTTTTTGGGGGGAGTCAGCTGAGGCCAAGTCCCAAGATGGCTACCGACACTTCCTGGTTGAAGTGTTGGCAACCAATCACATTTCAGCACGTATCACATCCCTATATATACAAATTTGGATTTGCCTTAATTATTGAAAAACTACTGAACAGATTTACACCATTTTACAAAAAGGTCACTATCAGAACAATCAGCTACCTCTCTGCCAAATGTTGTGTAATTCCCTTCAGCTGTTCGAGCTGTAGCTGTGTATAAATCTTATGGGACATTGCATGGGGAAAAAGCATATTGGAACACCCTTTTTCTCGGCTCCCACTTGCCGGATCACATGAAACTTCCAAGAAAGCAGTGAAAGTGAGTTGGAAAGTAGTTTTGAGAATTTCACAAGGATTTATCAAACAGCGTCAAAGTTATTGATAAAACAAAAACAATTATCTTATGGACACTTGTCCTGGGGACACCACCTCCCCGGCAAAATTCATTCAAATCGAGGAAGGGTCCTACAGCCCTGGGGACCACCACCACCCCAGGGCTTTGTACTAGAATGGAAACGGGCCATGGAGCCATGGGTGGCCCTGGGGAGCGCCACCCTCCAGAACCGGGTCCTGCTATATACCCCCCAAACCACACTCCACTTTCAGCAAGCAGGAGTGGAGAAATGCTCTTACTTGCTGGAGCATTCATCTGTTTCCCTTTACACAGTCAAGTGAGCAGGGAAACAGACAAATTGTTTTCACACACAGTGAGCTGCATGTGAAAGCAATGCCAGATCCTGCACGAGGCAGGCAGCCGGAAGGGACCGCGGAGGCCTTCAGAATCCCCATGCAGTCCCACTGCAGACTGAGTGCCCAGGGAGTACCCAGAAAATCCTGGGGGACTGGGGCCCTGGGGCTGAAATTGACTCTGGGGCCACAATGCCCCCTTCCCCATTTGGTAATGGCCAGGCCCCAGGGGATTGGGTCCCCAGCGCCCCCTCTTTCATTAAAAAAGGTACAAAATAAAAGACTGGGATCCATGGGATAAGGTCCCTGAGGCCAAAATCAGCCTAGGGACGTGGACCTTCCGCAGATCCACCCATGGTGAATCTGCAGCTCCACACGACAAACCAAGATCCTGATTGGCTGTCGCAAATTTACATAAAAGTTGCAGCCACCATGTTATATATTAGGAAATGGTCCCTGGGGCTGAAACGTAGCATGTAAGCTGAAGGAAGGGGTCAGGGAATAGCTTTACTGACCACATGTGTGTGTTATAGAAGTGGGGAAAGCATGTGCAATGGACAGCAAAATGCCAGAAAATGTTTTGTTTTTGGCACACACGAGATCTGCAGATCTGTCATGGGACTCAGCATGGCCCTCCATGTAAATCCACAACGGATCTGCAAATCTCGCTGTGAATCAAAATAATATATATATTCACACACACCCACTCTGAGACCTATACAGACACTCTCACACCCAGTCACACCCCCAGACAGGTGCTCTTACAGTCACTGTGACACTCATACAGACACTCCCATAGCCACTCTGACACCCATATTGACACTCTCACACACAGACACTCTCACACCCACTCTGTTGACCATACAGACACTCTCACACTCACTCAAACACACAGACACTCTCACACCCATTGAGATGCCCATAGCCACACTCACACCCACTCACACACACCAACAGACACTCTCACTGTCACACACACAGACACTTTCACACCCATTCTAACACCGATACAGACACTCTCAGATACACTCACACACACTGGCAGACACTCTCACACCAACCCACACACCCAGAGAGACGCTCTCACAACAATTGTGACACCCATACAAACTCTCCCACACCCACTGACACACCCAGACTGACACTCCCACACCCACTGTGACACCCACAGTTGCTTTTGAAACTGAGCTAAAGCAGTGTGGGGGAAGGGATCTTAAGAGACTGTACTTTCAATCATACATGTTGAGTGGTTTAGACATTCCTTGTTATGGAGGAGTTATTTTCTAAATCAGTACTATCTTATGAAGTTAAATGTAGATGCAAATGTATAGTAGCATAATGTTAAATGGTGTAATGGACTCAAGCATAGATTTGCAAATCCACCACGAAGTTACATAGAGCCATACTGAGCGTCGCAGAGGATTTACAGTTGTGGAAAAAACAACCAAATTAGGCTTCTTCACCGGAAACATGGAAACAGTTAAAGAAATACTGACCAGTTAGAAGTGGTATAACAAAAAAAAGATTAAACGAAGCCTGTGATTTGTTAATTAGAACAGCATAATTAAGAGCATACGTGAGGGGTAGCTGTTCTACCTGCTTTTCTACTGAGAGAGGAGGTGGTTTGCAGAAGTTCTGACTGGAGATTTGAAATGAAAACAGATGGTACCAGACATATAAATAAAATTGAGAGAATATCAAAGAGCTTTTACAGGTTTGTTAATTAGGTTGTAGAATCTAAAAGTATATTTAGAAAAAGGAATTGTGTGTGTATGCTGAAAGAAAATGTAGAGCTTCTAGACACCATACTAGAAGGGAAAATGAAAGGATGCTTAAATGAGAACATTGACTGAAAATACAGTGAGCAGGAATGGAGAAAGAGGAAGTTTTATACTGAATGAAAATTACTTTTATTATAGCAGTATGAATGAATATGTTTGAAATTAGATGTGGGTGCTTGCTTATAGTATGTCATTTAATAGTATGTAATTTGCATCCACTCACACAGACACTTTTAGACCCAGTTACACTCCCACAAAAGCACTTTTGTACCCATCACATATAGTCAGACAGTGACTGCCACACTCACTCACATACCCATAAGACCATTCACTCACCAATGTATTTACCGGTACGTCCAAGTTTGAGTACTAGTTTGCCCTTACAGTCTGGGAGGACATTCACGGAATGCAAACGGCACCACAGGAAGAGTTTAATGAGGACTACTTCAGCACTCAAGGTAATAAAACTTTCTTCGGCCAAATTTGGCCATAAGAGGATACATGAGTAATCAAAAAATCGATTAAAAGCGGACTTAATGCAATCAATGTTATGACATGTACAATTTAGAACCAACGTAATACATATAACAAGGAAATGTGCAGAAAAAAAGTATTAAAATAAAAAATGACAATGAAATAAGCACAAAGTAAAAACTACAAAAAAATACACAAATGGCAATTTAACAGTTAGCTGAACCCTGACTTCCCTCCTGATCCTTAGGGCGTGACAGATAAAGATGATAATGGAATGGGAAATGAACTCTGACTTTAGACTCTGTAACAGCTCAAAGCTCTGAAACGCTGATGTACTCTTTAAGGAACTTAAAATTGGGCGTAAAATGTATCTCTAATCACTGCGAACAAGCTACAAAAAAACATGAAGTGTATTTTAGACTGCTTACTGGTTTTGTGGCTGGGGCAGTGAGGCTACAGCGAAAACCAGCTGCCCTGTAGTGGAAACATGATCAGAAAATAGACAGTACACAGCCTAAGGCACGTTAAGTAGAATCTTTGTTCCTGGTTAGGAATCCACTAGATAAGATTCAATCAACTTTTGTACAGCAATCTCCATGTGATGGCGGATGGTGTCCATCACTAGTGATTTATTATACCTTTTCAGGTTATAGTGTGACTGGAAAAGGGAATGAATTAGATGTTTGTTGTTCTAAGTAAACTCACTAGGAGAGAGGAAGAGTTGTGGAACTTCCAAATCTGAAAAGGATTTCCTAACATAAGCTAGTCAAGCAAAGTTATTGCTGTGATATAAATTGATACAATCAACTAGTATATTTAGTGAGTGGCAAACTCCAAATGTTGGCCCATAGAAGAAGTAGAGCTAGTTTAATCGTTTCTTCTACATACAGTAGGCCAACCTCGGTATGGGTGATTGAAAAGGCAGTACCATTTGGAACTGCCAGCAATCTAGAGAGGATTTTTTTTTGCCGCTACATGTAAGCGATCACAGTTTGCATACCCCCACCCCTCTGCCCTATAAGTCTAAGCTGAAATGTATTTTGCTTTGTAAAGGGATAAAAGGACTTTCACTATTTATTCCTTAGATTTCCTATTGAAGCTGAAGATAGCCTCAGCAGTTTGTGCCCTCTCTGTTCAACAAGTTTGACCCAATTATAATTTATATCCAGCAAAATTCCTCGGTAATTAAAATTAGACTCGTTCGTAATGGCTGCCCATTTCATACTAAATCTTTAAGAGTGCATATTTCTAAGGACAAGTGGCATGATCAATGATTTTTTTATGGTTGACCCTTAATTTCAAATCAAGCATGACATCATTAAATGTATTGAGCACGTGCTGAGGCCCATTCTCTGTCCACAACAGCCGCACAGCTTCATCAGCATACATTAATCCAAGTACAGTCTTGTCCCCCATACTGGACAAATACTTGCACTTAAGCTGTAAGGGTTAATACAATGAAATAATATAAAAAAGAAAAATAAGAGGCACTAAAATGCACCCCTGCCTAACACCTTTATCGACTTTAAAAGTGGGTGTACACTCCCCTTCATGATCAAAGCAACCCTGGGCTATGGTATCACAGCATAAGTGCTAGGGGAGTTCAACCATGTTCAGGTCTACCCCAGCCTTACTTCTGAGTTCCCACATCTTGCCCCTGTCCACATGGTCAAACACTGTGGACTAGTCCATGAACGTGAGATGTAATGATCTTTTCTTGGACTTCACATATTTTCCTGAGATCAGGAGCAGATTGAGGGACTGTTTGACCGTGTGGACGACTGGTCAAAAGCCATACTGAACTTCAGAAAGGAAGCACCTGTCTTTCGCAAAGGCTTCTAATTTCTCAAGGATTAACCTGTATAAGATTTTGACAGAGGAGTCCAACACTGAGATGTGATGATAACATGTTGGATCTCCATTGTCGGCCATTTTGAAAATCAGGATGATCATTGTTTATTCCATGAGCTAGGGATTTCAGCATGGAATAGGCCAAGAAAAACATTGATTAGAAATGTGGCCCAAAATTGTATGTTCTATCAGAAAACGTCTAATGGAACCCCATGGTGCCGGAGGTCTTGCCCGGGAAGCTCTACAGATACGGAAGGGGCAGGATTAATCAAATAGAAGAGAGACAAGTGGGCCAGGATCAGATAATTACATAGATGGGCCCTCAAAGATGTGGGGAAAATGGGAAGTTTTCTGAGGAGACATGTCAGGTAATTTGTGGGGAGTGGTCATCTGTAAAAGAGGATGGTTAATCACGTCCCAGAATACCTTTACATCCCTTAAAGTAAAAGCTTTGAGTATGTATACCCATGCCTTCACTCTAATTTCTAACCTTCTGTTTTCCAATGTTATTTTGTAAGACCTTCTGGCCAGCCTGATTTCCTCTATGCTTCTAGTTGGACGGTTAATTGGGAATAGGGTCTAAGTCACTCTTGGCGTAGTCCACACTAAAATGTAAATTATATTTGAGAATTATATAATTCAAAACTTGAAGTAACTGGGATAAATCATCCCTCCGCCAATTGGCAAAACCACAAATGCTATCACCTGGTACAGGGCATTTTGGAATATTAAAATCTCCTGCCCAGATGATAGAAACCCTCTCTTAAAAATTCCCATAACAATTCCACAAGGTGATTAGCAAAATAATAATAATAATAATAAATAAATAAATAATCAAAAGCAAGGTCTAAGAACCAGAAAAACTCAAAATAAAATCTGATACCATGGTGTGAGCTTTAAAACATCAATTGTAGAGAAATAATCACTCCTAAACCACCGTTGGAGTGACCTGATGTTGATGGAATGGCAGGAGCACAAAACGACTGGTAACCATTTACATAAACAATGTTTGTGACCCACGTTTCTTGGCAACACACAACGTCAAACTGATTAATATATCCAGCCAATCCTAATTGTCAATTTTTTTGGTTATATCCGCAACATTCCTTGATGGAATTTGTAACCCACCAGATCTGGTTATCGTGGGAGGAGTGGGAGCATTAGCTTCATGCAAAACGGACTAGGTTAAGAGACCTTGGTCATGCAAGTCTGTAATGTGAATTGACTCTTGACACAGATAAAAAATTCTATCACAAGATCGATCACAGAGTCAATCACTTTCCAAAAGCCTGGGAAGTGGGGCAAACTAATTTGCGTGGGTAAAGGAAACAGAGGTGCTTCTGGGCAGCTCGGACAAATACTCCATCAACCCACTTGGTTTCCGGTGTAAATGGGATGGATGGTATAAGTAGCCATGGGGTAGAGAACGGACTTTGGCATGGGTTACAGTGTTTAAGCATTGCAAAAAGTTGCCCACTAGCCATGGATGCCTAAAGTTAATGACCAAACAGTCTCCTTGAGATGATTTTGGAGCATCGCCAACCCATTCAACCTTGCAGACCACAATAAAATCATCCATCAGATCAAAGCCCCATCCAGATTTAGACATAATCCAGTGAGGGAAAACCAATCTTCTGGTTCATTTTTGGATGCAGTAGACACACCTGTTAAAATGATGACATAAGGAGTAAGATCAGGGGGTAGCTGAAGGTGATCACAGTGGCAGGAAACAACTAGGGAAGGGCCTCTAGATTTAGCCTACTGCAATGGTTTCTTTAAAATGGAACCCTGAGAATTACGAGTTTGAGTTGAATTTGCAGCCTGCGATTTTGGTTTGGTATCCGATGGTGGAGGGAACATGCTGACTGACATTGAAATGCTAGGAGCCAGAGCAATGGATGGGTAGCTAGCTCCAATTGATATTAGCTGAGGGGTAGAGAGCTGTGAATATCTCCCATGAAGGTCGTACAAAGCTTGTACTTAATCATTTAGCAACGGTTCCAGGGGAGAGAGGGGGCCCTCCACAGAGAGAGACAGAGACTTCCCTACTGGATTTGATGCAGAAAATAGTGTCTCCTCCTAAACCCAGACCCCTGAGGGGCTCGTGGACAGACAGGCTGAGAGGGGCCAGAGGTTGCAGCTGGCCGAGGTGGCTGCAGAGGAGAGAAAAGCTAAAGCTGAGAGAGCCTTGGAGGAGAAAAGGGTCTTGTTGGCTTATGAAGTGACTGTCAAGGAGGTGGACTTAAAGGCCAAATAGTTGGTAGAGTGTAGCAAAAATAGTGGGAGCTAAACTACTGTGTCCAGTGCATAACAAAAAGTCCATATACTCAGATACTTGGTGCCTGTCTGTAAGGAGGAGGGTGATATAGACAGGTTGTTTTAGGGATCTGAAGTTGCTCAAGAGGTACAGAGGATCTATGCGGAGGATTGGGGAGCTGGCTTTTAAAGTCAAATTCCTGATGATGGAAGGGATGACCTAGGGGCCCTAGAAAAGGGAAAGAGGTTGAGGTATCCCATCATGAAGGTTGCCCTTGTCAGTAATTATGAGTTTACCCTAGAGGAGTGCAAATTTACATACATGGGCAGTTAGAAACTGTGTCGCCAGTCCTGGGAGGACTGGGATACTTTTGAATAAATACTTAAGCTTTTTGTAACAGTTGTATGCTTTTTGTTTTTTTGCAAAGAGAGCTGGGAAGAAGGAATTGGCTTTGGAGTGCAAAAAACATGACGTTTCAACAGGGAGCTAAGAAAATAACTAAATATTTCTGCTGACAGTGCTTTGGACATGTATGTGAATGGAAATGCAGTACTTCCTGATTTATGCATTTTTTCTCAGTGTCTTTTGGAATGGTACATGTAACATAGTGTTCTATTAAAGAAAGTACAGACTCATCCACAGCATATGAATATGAGGAGCAACTCTTGCTTGGTACTCTTCTAGCTAAAAGAAACAGTAATTTTTCCAAGAAGGGGATTTTTTGTTGCAGGTGAAGGACAGCATTGTCTCAAATCTGTACTTAAAGTACCTGCAAACGTTTGCAAGATCCAAGGAGTAAAGGTCTCCTGATGTCTTGAATTTGATGTCTGTAATGTCACAGTTTGTGTGAAAAGGTTATGTAAGATAGAAACTGAGGGCCAGATGTGCAACTATTTTTTGCACTTGCAAATGGGAAATCGGCCTATATGCAATTGTAAAATAGGTCTGCCCTATTTACAAACCCTATTTTATGAGTCTGTTACCTATTACCGACTTCATGAAATAGGGTTTGTGACTCGCTATTTAGAAGGTGCGCGCCAAGGTCATCCCTCGAACTTCAATGTAAGATTGTTTTGTGTCCGCAAAACACTTGCAGTTTACCACCCATTTCAAATGGGTGGTAACCCAGTTGCAAACAGGAAGGGGTCTCCAGGGAACACCTTCCCCTTTGTGACTGGCATTAAAAATATTTTTTTAAGAGCAGGCAGTAAAATGAAACAGTAACGTTTCATTTTGTTTTAAAATGCATCCCATTTTCCTTGGGCTGCATTTAAAAAAAACGGTTTATTTAAAAACCAGTCACAGGCATGGTGGTCTGCTGACCCCAGCAGGCCACCATCCCTGGGAGTGCTAGCCATTCCTAATGGGGTCTCAAATTGCACCTGCCTCATGAATATTAATGAGGGAGGCAATTTGCAACCCCATTAGGAATCGCAAACAGTCTCTATGACACTGTTGTACATTCCTATTTGCAAGTAAAATGACGCAATTTGCGACTTGCAAATTGGTAGGGTTGTACATCTGGCTCCTAAGGTTTTTTTGTACAATCTTTCAGATAGTTTTTTCCCCACTTTTTATTGATGATTCTTTCAACAGTACTGTTGTAAAGTTTCCACTTTCCAGTAGGAACTGTGCCTTTGTTAGGCAACATAAACTTTGGGATTGTGCCAGACAGATTTCAACACCCCCTCAATATATGTTGTCCTAAGGCCCTGCTAGGTCATGGTGCCACCTAAACGTAGATATGTAGCAAATGGTTTTGACAACCACAGAGCATGAAAACCCTGACCCCACCCAGGAATTGTGGTAACAGATCTAGAACCCTTTTGCTCAGTCATTCGTATTCTATTTCTCTCAAAGGGGCTTTTTTCAACATCTATTGAACCATTGTGATTCTTGTATAGCATGTATGTGCTGTAATGATCAATAGACAGAAGCAGATAAGAGTGATTAGCAATGTGAAGAAAGTAAACAGAATGAACACTTTGACTATCTTGCTAAAACAATGTATATATGCGAGCATGCAAAACAATATCTAGATAGTGTACTCTTACTATGCATTCCTTAACCTAAGTGTCTAGGGTGTGTATTTATGTTCTGGCAAGAATCCCCTGTAGGATGATCCAATCCCCATTACCTGAAGGTAAAGTATGTAGGTCACCGTCTTGGTCACATGTTCAACATCACTCCTCGCAGAGGGATCAGCAAGAAGCTGGGCTGTGGTTTCAGCCTGTAGTGAACTCGCAATGACAGCAAGTGATCCACTGCCTAAACCTGGAAATGCTTGTTTACTTTTAGCAAAAATCATTCTTGCTCCAAGCTGAGACCTTAGTCAGGCCGCCATTGTTTAAGATCTATAGATAGCTGCATTGCCGCATGGACGAACAACAAATAATCCCATTTGCACAATGTATGCTCAGACCTTGTACGGAATGTTCAATGTATTGTGATAGTGTTCTTAGGAAGTGAAATTTGTAAGCAAATGTAGTTTCATGGAAACTAATCCTGCACTGTCACACATGAAAATGTGTGTCAGAAGTCATTGTGGGAGGAGGAAGGCAACTTAGTAAAAACGTGTGCATGTAAAATGGCAGTATTTCCCACTGGGCCTAACTTGAGACACATGACAGTACTTCACTTTTGGTGTATGAATATAGAACCTGAGAACAGTAAAAAAGGGAAAATGCACCCAGAGAAGACATTTGCATGATGAGAAGCATGTGGCATTTTGCACAGTGATTAAGCATCTCACTTAAATATTTGAAGGCAAGTGCTAATAAAATAACATCATAATCAAAATGGAATGAATCACTTCTGTCAATATTCCAGAGCCTCAAGAAAATTGTATTGAAGACCCTCAACCACACATTTTCAGTACATTTATTATCCGCTTGTGTGGTTTGGAGGATATTGTCATCATTGGGTCTATCACTCTCTAAGTGATCTCCTGTCCTCCACCATGAGGGAGTTTTTCTGAATAGTGACAGTAGTGAAGAGAGTTAAAATGGTTACTTTCCTGTATGCAATAGTTTATTTAATCTACGCAAACAAATGATGGACGGAATGCTGAATAAATCATACATTCATCCCCAGTCAAGAGATCTGGGTTAAATCTGACCGAACTGCCAAGCCAGGTCCTCCCTGGACCGGAAACAAGCATCCTGGGACCAGTTTCTCGGTATTACCCATAATCAACCAGGCTAGCTTGAATCAAGTGGCACAGTGAGCAAGGGACCCACGTCTGGGCATACCCATACCACTTAGAGTGAAAGGTGGTATGCAAACAAATGATGGACGGAATACTGAATAAATCATACATTCACCCCCAGTCAAGAGAACTGGGTTAAAATACCCAGAAACCGGTCCCATTCTTGATTCTGGTCCAGGGAGGACCTGGCTGGGCAGTTCGGTCTGGACTGTTCCCACTGTTCTCAGCCAGTGGGAGCATTAAAAATGCCCAGGGAGAGGGGCCATGTGACCCCCTCCCATTTAATTTTCAGAAATGGTCCTGGTGCATGTGGGATCCCCATCAACTAACAACACTCAGGGAGGGGGGCCGTGCCACCCCCTTCCCTTTATTTAAAGTAGTGGCCCTGGGGATGGGTTACACTTGGCCTAATTTGGCTCGGGGGGGTGGTGCCAGGTGGCCCCCTCCCCTTTCCTAAAAAAGGGCCCTACGGATGGGGTCCTCAGGACCTCCTAAGGCTTTAGGAGGGGGATCGCAGAGCCCTCCTCCCCCTTAACTTAAAAAAATAGCCGTGGGAGATAGGGTCCCTGTGTCCTAATAAAGCCAAAGGAGGGCCACCACAGGACCCCTCGCCCTTCATGAAAAAATGGCCCTGGGGAATGTTGACCACAAGGCCTGATAAGGATTGGGGAGGGGATTCCCCAGAGGCTACTAGAGCTTACAGAGGGGGCCAATGCAGCCCCCTCCCCTTAATGAAAAATAAACAGTCCTGGGGGATAATCCCCAGGGCCCAATACGACTTGTGGAGGAAGCCACGTGGCCCCCTTGCCTTTACTAAAAATAAAGTGAAGGGGTCCCCGGGGCCTAATAAGGCTAGAGGAGTGCATGCAGGGCCCCTCCCCTTTAATAAAAAAAAAATAACCTGGGGGATGGGGTTCCCAGGATTTAATGAGGCTCAGGGAGTGGGGTCATGCGCCCCCCTTTTATTAAAAAGACCTAGTGGATGGGGTCCTCAAGGCCTAATAATGCTCTGGGAATGTGGCCACATTGCTTCCTCCCCTGTAATTTGAAATAAACCCCAGGGAAGGGGTTCCATGGTCTATTAAGTCTCAGGAAGGGAGCCATGTGGCCCCCGTTCCCCCTTCATTAAAATAAAGGACCTGAAGGATAAGGTCCCAAGTGTCTAATAAGACTCTGGAGAGGGGTCACACAGATGATCTACTACTGATAAGCATGATCCCCTCCGTAGGTTTGCAACACCTCCTAGCTGCACTCTCAACCTTCATCAAGTGGCACAAACTAGAAATCAGTTAAAAAAAACAAAAGTGGTGAAATTTAGTAAGAAATACAAACAAAGCCTGGATCATGGCTGATAGGAGATGGCAGATTATCAGTCAAGCCAAAATAAAAAATACCTTGGAATATTATTCGACCAGAGAGGCACCTTCACCGCGTAAATGGATTCAGTGAAATTCAAAGCAGCCTCTTTAAAATTCAGTTTTAATTCTTTTCAAAATCCCTACAAGGTACAATTCTAGGACCCCTGCACAAAGTCATGGGGCAAAATTACTTCCATCTATAGCGCATGGGTGTGAAATAATGATAGGAGCAAAGATAGCCAAGCTGCTGGATCTGTTAATCGCTAAAGCTTATCGGTCAGTGGACAGGCTTCCTAACTACACTTTTCAGGCCCTACTATGCCTAGAGCTTGGCCTCACAAAACAATCAAGTGCCATGAAGTGTTTCTTTTTAGAAATTTGTGACAGATTTAGAATGGTAAAGGATAATACACTAGCAGCACTCGCTTGGCTTGAAATCAGTAAGCCAAAATCGCAACCAAGTTTTTAGACGAAGCCTCAGCGATGCTCTGCTGTCACTCCAAGACTCTGAATTGTGGGGAATAACGTCTTCAGCTGCCAAATTTATAAAGATTTTTAACAGATCTTCTAGATTTATTTCCAGGTAAGAAGATAAAGAGAGCCTGGCCAGCTCAGTCATACCTGGCAAAGCATTAACTCCTATGTTTCCCTAAAGCCACATGCATATTTTGACCATATCACCTCAAACGTAAAGTACTGCGTCTTCATTTAGGCATTCCGCCAACTCCAGAACAATCTCCACTTGGCTATAACCAGTAAAGGTAAACTGAAGACACTGTGGGGCAGACAAAGAAACATTCATGCACATCCTTTGCTCTGTTCGGCAATGTTATATGACCACAAAAGGACGTTGCAGGTCTCCTTCAATCAGGCCACTAAAACATGCAGGCAAGCCACTGCAGCAGCACTCAACCCAGTAAACACACAGCTGAACACCAGGGTGGTAAAATTCCTGGGAATCTTTGAAGACAAAATGAAACATTACACTGAACTACCATAAATGGAGGCTAACCATGGACTCTAACAGTTCTGGACAGCTTATAAAAAAGATCCTGGAAACATGTACTGACACCTTGAATCTCTCTGTATAACCACGACCATTAACTTCTTGATATATGCTTTTAAAACACACTTTTAAACTATGCAGTTTCTTTGAACTTTCATATATACTCAATTGTCAAGAAATACTTCTTTAATGAATTATTTTGCAGAATCTACATTTTATTGTTCTTTTATACATTTTTCATGGTGTAATGGTTTTAATTACCAATGCACATTGATATTGAAATTGAATGACAAAGCAAACTGTAACAAAAGTAGACATATATTTGTTATATAAATAAAGCCTTTTTATTGTGTAAGATTAATAAAAATCATTACAATGTTTACAGAACATGATCTTGAGATTTAAAGTCAGCGGAGCATATAAGAACCGACTAAATTCAAGAGAACTTGCATTTTTATTACCTCATCTTTTAAAACTGGTCAAGGATTTTTTTTTTAAATAATACATTATATAAGTAGCAGCACAGCAAAAATTGTCCAAAAAGTGCTGATAGTTATCGAGATACATGATAAGCATTATAAAATTCATCTGAATTGTGTTCATGCATTTGACAAACGAGTTGATCAACAATCCTTCAGTGTTATTAAACAAAATAGCATTGTTTTGCAGTAGCATAGCAAGGGGGTGTGGAAGGGCAGTCCGCTCTGGGCGGCACGAGTTTTGGGGGAGCCAGCACCCCTGCTCTTCAGCACAAGACAGGGACTGCCACGGGCTGCAGAATGCCTAGCTTCGCCACTGTTGCCATGCTACATGTTCGAATTACAAGTGACAACATTTTTATTAAAAAGGAACCAGGGAAGGTTCCTTTTCGTGGGCACGGGGCTCCGCCCCCTTAATTCTTTCTCCAAAAAATCAATATTTACAATTCTTTATATTTCTTTTAATGCCATTAAAAAGTAGAGATACAAGCTGCTGTCACTTTCAGCTAACCTTGCAGTACGTTCTGTTAAGCATGAAGCGCATCTGCTTGAATCTACTTTATTCACGTATTTGCCAGGATGATGCTTCACACAGCCATGAAGCCTGTGATGTCATCAGCACGGCAAACCTATTGCCTCATGGGCTGAGCTCCATCCCCTAAAGACGATGAAATGCAGTTAGCCCTGGGCACATCAGCCTGAAGCCCTGCATCTCCAGGGGCTTCACGTCAATCAGGGAGTGGAGTCTCAGCCACATCACCCTTTCACAGTTCGTAACAGGGTGGGTTTAATGCAGTGAGGCTAGCTGACCACACCCTGTGATGAATTGTGAATGTCGGCCCTCGGGGAAAGCAGGGTCGCAGACCGGGAGGACAAGGTGGGTGGAAGTTCAAAGGGGTGAGATTAGAGGCGGACCGGTGGTGCTTATAAAGGTGCTGGGGTGGGATGTTCCGGCCTCTTTCCCAGCACTTCGCACCACTGGGTTAGGAAAGGGTTAAGGAAGTTTTAATAAAGTTGATAGCGGGTAGGCTAGGTTGGCTAGGCCCACGGGGTACTGTGCGTCGGCGAGCATTTCCTGCACGGCGGCACCTACAGAGAGAGGGACATGGCTGGCGCTGAGTCAGACGCGGTACGGGAAGTCCTACGCATCATCCGGCAAGCAGGCCGGGCGGACCTCCTCCATCCCGGCATCTTGGCTGAAGCATGGGTTGGCATGGGCCCGCCCACGTGGTCCGCGTCAGCGGGCATGGCTTCGACGGTCGATGCATGTTTAACGAGCCGTTGACAGCCGAAAAAACCTCCAGAGCGAAGCGCGGTGGCAGGAGGCAGAATCTGCCCGCGTGCTTGTCAGAAGCTGCAGTGCAAGGTGAGAGGGAGGCGGGCGGATTTCAGCGCGACATAGCCATCTGTTCAGAATTAAGCGCCGATGAAGGGGGGGCTGAGGCAGATGCTGGCATGCCGTTGGACCTTTCCACTAGGCCCAAAACGGCCCAAGGGGACAGGGAAGCTCCTGCTATAAAGGATCCTGCAAAAAAGAAGGCAAAAAGGGCAGGGCCACAGGGGGTGGGCCCCATGGGGTCCTCCTGCTCCAGGGATCAGGACAATGGGGCTGCTAGGTGGAACGGGGAGACTCTCAGCCCCCGATATTGCCACGATGGGCAGGGCTCTTCCTGGAAGATAAAATCAAGGACCATTGACAGAGGACAGGTGGGCTGCCATGTGCAAGGCCAGGGACAGGGCGGGCAGGGGAGGCATTGAGGGGGATGTTGAGGTACGGGAACTGGGAGAGGGTGCTCCTTTTCAGACCTAGGAACGTCGAGGGGTCAGTGGGTTGGGTCCCTGTCGAATACCAGGTAGGCGGGGGGTCAGGGTCAGCCTGCACAGCGGTGAGGCCAAGTGGTGCTGAGGACCCCCCAGGTTGGAGCAGCCTGGGGGGTTTTTACCCGGCAGCATAAGCTGGGAGAGGGAGGATAGGGCGGGTGGGGCACAAAACAGCTCAGGCACATCGGTTAAAAGTAGCAGTGGGGCCGCAGTGGCCAACCTGCTGCCGAGGGAGCACACAAAGAAGGCAGTGGGGGGGAAGGGTGCTGCGAGGAATGCTGGTGTGGTGCATGAGCAAAAGAGAGGAACACAGGAGAAAGTGAGCGAGCAAATGGAGAATGAAACGGAGTTGGTGTTGGACTATCAAGAGGAGAGTGATGAGTGGGAGGATGGGGAGTTGCGTGATGAGGAAGAAGGGGATAGATTCCTGCCAGGGGCCTCTGGGGGGCAAACAAGAAAATTGGTGTCTTTCAGGAGAAGGCTTCGATCAAGGGGAAGGTGGTGCACCAGCGGAAGACCGGTGGCCGAGTCAGCTACAAGGGGATGCAAGGAGGACGCTCAGGTATGGGGGAGTGGTGGTCGGCCTGGGGGGGTGGAAATGTGGGCGCGAAGGGGAAATCCTGCCAGTCGGTAGGTGTGGGAGATGGGAAGGTACAGGAGGTGGTCCTTCGGGTGGAGGCTGCGCCGATACAGAAGGCCAGTGAAACGGGTGGGGGACAGTGACGTTTGGTGGGGAGGGGGGTCCAGACAGTCTGTCAAGAATTCCTGTCATGCGAGGGGAGGAAAACGGTAACCAGCGAAAACGGACTACATCTCCCAGGATGCTTAGCGGTTGAGAGGTTATGTAAACAGGAGAGCTGTTACATAACTCAAGGAAAACACGCCCTTATGTAAACAGGAGAGCTGTTACATAACTCAAGGAAAACACGCCCTTATGTAAACAGGAGAGCTGTTACATAACTCAAGGAAAGCACGCCCTTATGTAAACAGGAGAGCTGTTACATAACTCAAGGAAAACACGCCCTTATGTAAACAGGAGAGCTGTTACATAACTCAAGGAAAACACGCCCTATAAAGGGAGGAACCGGGAGGTACAACGCTGTCGGATATTGTGTTTACACCGACGTACCTGCTTCGTGAAGAGCAGTGTTCCGGAGTGGAGCTCCAGTAAGGCAAGAACGGAGGTAGGTCGAGTCGTTACTCCCTGGGCCGTGTCTTGCCCCATCGTCACCTGTGAAGGACCCGGAAGCTCCACCGGTCAACCATTGAGCTTCGCTTTTTGACTCGGCTGAGTCAAAGCGCAGTGGCGCTTTTGCTGGTTGGAGTCGTAACTCCCAGCCCGACCAGAGATACAGGGACTGCCAGCTGTAACGCACACCAGGAGGTGTTTGCCGCGTTACAGACTCGGAAGTCCACAGGATCGATCGAGCGGCTGCTCTCGGTTCAGTCTTCTTGGTTTTGATTGGGGTATCGGTGACGCATCACCAGGAGGTGACTCCGCGTCCCGGTGCAGTCTGAGGAAGAGGTTGAGCGGCTGCTCCCTTCAGGTAGAGACCCCGGCTGGGTGTTTCCCTGACTCCTCGATTCTCCCCAACACTCTTCGTGCCCCTCACAGCCTGCCGATTGGTATTGTCGGCCATTTCATTTCTGCCCTCTGTTGGCATACGCCGGGACCGGCGTATATGCAGAGGACGGTTAGGACCACCCGTGCTGTGGGCTGGTAACGTACTTAGCCTGGAGGATTCCAGTGACTATAACTTTTGTTTCTTCTTTGTGTTATTTTTGCCTTCATTAAAATAACTAACCCTTCACAAGTGGTTGCGTCCTCATTATCGTGTCTGTTAAACGATCCCGAGACGTTCAGGGCGTTACACAGTCAACCTGATGGGGGCCAGGGTCCAGACAGACAAACTAGTGGGGACGGACGATAAGGAGGATAAGTCAGGTGACAAACATTAGAAGAAGTTGCCGTATGTTATGTTATGTTATGTTATGTTATGTTAATTAGTTTATATAGCACTCAACTCACCCTGGGGCATCTCGGCGCTCACTAGAAGATTAAGGTCCTGCACGAAGAGCATTGGAGAGACTGGAGAGAAGATTCAGAACAAAAAAGCTTTCAGCTCTTTTCTAAAAAGGCCATAGTTGGGAATTGATCGCAAAGCGTGGGGGAGCTGGTTCCAGTATTTTGGAGCAAGATATGAAAAGGCTCTGCCACCAGTCTGAGTAAGGCGAAAACGAGGAACCTGAAGGAAGCCCAGCGAACTAGATCTGAGACTCCTAGAGGGACAGTATTTGAGAACTTTTCTTTGTAGATAAAGAGGACCTCTGTTGTTCAAAGCGTTATAGGTGAGGCTACAGGTCTTGAAAAAGGATCTCTTTTTCACAGATAGCCAGTGTAGTTCTCTGAGCAGCGGAGATGAAGGAGAGCCTGCCAGTCGATTAAGAATGATTCTCACTGCTGTATTCTGAACCACTTGTAGTTTGGCCAGGTGAGTCTCCCCTACTTCTGCCAGCAGTGCGTTGCCATAATCCAAGCGGCTAGTTACCATAGCCTGCACTAATGTCCTACAATGACAGGTAGGCATATATGGGAGTATTTTCCGCAGAAGTCGGAGTCTATAGTAGCATGAACTGGTCATGGCCGCAATATGGTCCTTCATGGACAGCGTCTGGTCTATTTTTATACCCAAATTTTTTACTGAAAGTTTGGGGAATGGGAGCAGGGCCCAGTTGGACGGGCCACCAATCATCTGACCAGATATCAGTTGCTTTTCCCAACAACATGATCTCTGTTTTTCCTGGATTGAGTTGAAGGCAATTTCCCATCATCCAGTCATAGATCGCCTTCATGCCGATGGCAAAACAGATTTTCTCTTTCTCTGGATTTTCTCTAATAGTGAACATAAGCTGCGTGTCATCTGCGTCATAGGGTTTGCGATGCCAATGGGTTCCCATATATCAGATAGACCCGTACCAGGATATGGAAACACAAATATGTCGATGTTTTCAAACTGCTACATCGGGAGATACAGTCAAAAGAGGGTTCCAAGGAGGAGGATTGGGAACTAACGAGACGGCCGAGGGTGCCCATTACTTTGAAAAACTGGACCTCTGCATTTCTGATTTTCGCCAGTATATACTGCGAAAATTACCTGGACAGAGCAATAGCTTTGCTGAAATACATGAACATAATCAGGAAAGCTCAGATGCATTTCAGAGGCTCAGCGTGGCTGAGTTACGACGAGGAGTTTCGGGCGCGAGTTACCAAAAATCCAGACAAGCCTTGGGGGTAGATGGATCAAGAGTTGTGGATGAAGTGGATGTCCTCCGCGCAATCGACAGCATCTATTTAGACGGCGAGCGGTCTGCCGGTGACCTATCGGTCATTTCAGGCACGTCCCGCCCAGTATGGGGCAGGTGGGAGCAGTGTGGGAGCAGGGAGTACGGGCGGGCCGTCCAAGCCACCAGGGGCAAATACAGGGGCCCGCTGGAACTTCAACAAGGGGTCCTGTACTAGGCACGCTTGTAAATTTAAGCACGAATGCTCTAAGTGCAGGGGTAGACACCCACTTGTCCAGTACTTTACCCCGGCCACACCAAGCGAGCAGTTGTCGGGCAATGAAAGGAAGGGGGCAAGCTGGAACAAAGGGCCCCATCTCCAATTAAGCTAGAAGCCATGGGCCCATGGCTCTCAGTCTACCCCAACAGAGAGTTGGCTCTGCTTTTGCAATGGGGTTTTCAGGAAGGTTTTCGGGTGGGATATCAAGGTCCCAGGGTCAGGCGCTGGGCGGATAGTTTGAAATCAGCCAAACAACTGCCTAAAATTGTGGCAGCAAAATTGGACAAAAGAAGTGGCAGAAGGGAGGATGGCAGGCCCCTTTACGGATTGGCCATTTGAGGACTTGATCGTGTCACCATTGGGGTGGTTCCCAAAAAAGACCCGGGGGAGTTCTGAATAATTCATCACCTCTCCTGGCTGAAGGGGGAATCAGTGAATGATTTCATCGTGGAAAATTACTCTAGGGTACTGTATGCATCAGTGGATGACGCAATCCGTCTGGTGATGGCATGCTTGGGCGAGCAGAAATGGACAAGTGTGATGTCAAGTCTGCTTTCCTCCTGTTGCCTATTCATCCAATGGATTTCCCGCTGCTGGGGATGCAGTTCAATGGGGCCATCTACGTGGACAAGGTCCCTCCCATGGGGTGTGCCATATCCTGTCCACTGTTTGAGAGGTTCAGTACATTTTTACATTGGACGTTCATCAAAAAGAGTGGTCATGGGGAGGTGACACACTATCTGGATGATTTCCTGTTCGTGGGTAAAGGTGACTTGGGGACTGTGAACGAGCGCTACAACAGTTTGAGGACTTGGCACAGACTTTCAGAGTCCCTTTAGCACCTGAAAAGACATCTGGGCCCAGCTGTAGGTTGACATTCCAGGGCATTGAACTATACTCTGTGCATTGGATGGTGCGCCTGCCCCAGGACAAAGTGACGGACATGCAGGAGTTCCTGGTAACAGTGATGGGGGAAAAGAAGATCGACTTGAGGGCAGTGCAGAAGTTGCTGGGTTTCCTGAACTTTGCGTGCAGGGTGGTGAGAGCGGGAAGGACATTTTACAGGCGGCATGGCCATGTCCAGCACGGTGTTACCACATCACAGGGTCCGGATATCACTGGGAGTCAGGGCTAACCTGGGGGTGTGGCAAATGTTTCTGGAGAACGTCAATTGTGTTTTGTTGAATTTTGTGGAGGAGAACACGGTCTGGCAGGTGCAGATATTTTCAGATGCCGCTGGTGCATCGGGTTTTGGCCTGTTTTGGGATGGGCAGTGGTGTGCGGAAAGGTGGCCGGCACATTGGTTGACCCAAAGTCGGAGCATTGCCTTTTTGGAGTTCTTTCCGTTGCTGGTGGCGCTGGTGGTGGGGGACAGGGAGCTGCAGAACCTGACGGTGCTTTTCCATGTGGATAATACCCCTGTAGTTGAACTGGTAAATGGGCAGAAGGAGACGGACCTGAGAGTTTTGAGACTGTTGCGTAGGTTCATGTTGAATTGTTTTACGGTTGAATATTGTTTTTCGTGCCAAGCACGTGCCTGGGGTAAGCAATGATGTGGCAGATGCTTTGTCTGGTTTTCAGTGGCAGGTTTTTGGACTTTGGCACCGGGAGCAGAGAAGACACAGTTGCCGGATGACATCTGGGCCTGGGGGGATTGAGGCTGATAGGTCTGGTTGAAAAATCGTTTGCAGATTCAACGTGGCAGAGTTACAAGCTGGCTTTGTCGGAGTTCAGAGAGTCGCTGGGGCCCGGGATGGCATCCCAAACCATCAGGGAGCCAAACCAGCAGGGAGTCTTGACTTTTGTGTTGCATTGTATGGACAAGGGGCTGTCACAAACAACCATAGCTGGGAAGTTGACGGGGATCTCATTCTACAGTAAATTGTATATGGGTTTTGATCTGGCAAAGGACGAAATACTGAGCAGAGCATTGAAGAGTTAGGGGAGGGAGCGAAAGATGGGGGGCCTGTGAGGGGGCTATTACTTTTGAATTGTTGAGGGACTTGTTGGAGGTGTTACCGGTTTGTTGTTATGATGCAGTTGAGGCACAATTAATCCAGATGTGCATGATATGGATGTTTTTTGGAGCCTTCTGAGTGTCGGAATTGCTGGGTACCACACGGCGGCCAGGTTTGTTGTACAGTGAGGTGGATTTGGCTCATGGGAACCTGGAAATTTGGCTGAGGCAATCAAAGACAGATCAGGCGGGGAGGGGTAAATGGGTATGGTTGAAAGAAAGTGGATCCAATGATGTGTGCCTGGTGAGGGCATGGCAAGGGGCTGCCTTGCGGGGTCAGCGGGAGAGTGGGGAGATATTCTTCCACACTTCTGGGGAGAGGGTTACATCTTTTCAATTGTTGGCGGTGCTGCGCAGAACACTCCAGAGGGGAGGAGCCACTGACTATGGAACGCACTTGTTCAGGATAGGTGCAGCTATCTCTGCGGCGCGACTGGGGTTATCATGGAGTTAGATTAGCCGGATAGGACATTGGCATTTACGCTGTTGGGAGAAGTAGGTGAGGAAATAACTGGAAAAGGGTAGTGGGGGGCATGCACGGAGTTGGCAGTGAAACAGGGGGGTTGTGGGACACAAGCTTGTTTTCCAGAGATAATTCTGCTTTCTTTCTGCCGTAGGATGCGTGAGCGGACCGGGGACCAAGACGGTCACCTGGATCGTGGGACACTCGTTTGTTCACTGGGCAGCCACGTATTCAGACCAGCAACTCTATGGATGTAACTTGGGCCCGAGAAGCAGCCATCCTGAAGTGAGCTGGTGGGGTAAAGGGGGAATGAGATGGGGTGCGCTACTGTCATGGCTCACCAAGATGGTAGCTCAGAGGGGCTGCCTGGACATGCTAGTAATCCATTTGGGGGAGAATGACTTGGTGCGGCTGCAAGGCCTGGCATTGCTGCATGACTTGCAAAGGGATTTGGAGGTTCTGAGGAAAAACCTTGGGGGTATATGTCTAGTGTAGACAGAACTGGTGCCAAGGAGGGCTTGGAGAGGAGCTGCCAAACATGCAGCAATTGATAAGGCACGGAGAAAACTGAATCGAGCAATGAGAGTTTTTTGCCAACCAAGGAACATTAAGTTGATTTCTCATGGGAGTTTGAGGCTGGTCATATTCAGGGGCGATGGGATGCACCTTTCGAGAATGGGTAATGCTTATTACATGATGGAGATGCAGGATACTATCAGCAAGCTTTGGAATGAGGCCATTTGGTGTCGCAGGGATTAGTGAGCAAAAGGTGCACCAAGCAGTGTGGGGCAGGTAACCGCCCTATGGGGCTTACCTGGGTGGCGGAGCTTTGGAGCGGTGGTGAGTCATGGATGGGCGGAACCACCCCTCGAGGGATAGGTACACAGGGAAAGGAGGGTGGAGCGCAGGATGCAAGGTGCAGCAGAGGGAAGGAAAGAGAGGATACCTAAGAGGGCTGTCAAGGTAAAGAAGGGATGCATGGAGAAGTTTACGGCAGGAATGGGGAGGAGTGAAAGGGGTGAGAGGGATGGAGAATGAATGGATGAGGGGGATGGGTTGTTTATTGGTGAGTAAAGTTATTAGAGTTGAATTGTTATGTTAATAAACGTTGAGAACTATGATAACCTTGTCCTAATAAATGGCCTTTTACACTTCAAGCCAGCGTGGAGTGGAGTTATTGCGTGAAGGGTGGGGTTTACAGGGTTTTACGGGTGCAAACAGGAAGCTGAGTACTTGACAATGTGCAGGCTTTGATTGTACACTGTGCACACTCTAGTGCTGTGCTTCCACTCTTCCACTCTCTCCAAAAAGGTAAATGCTACAGGAGTGCAAACTGCAGACAGAGTACAGCCAAGCAGGTGAGCTATGTGCATTGAGATTTCGGACACGGACGCTCAAGTATTTGACTTTTTTGTCTTGGGAAATTTAAACGCATAGAATTCAAAGTGCTCTGTTTACTTTCCTACATCCGCTGTCTTTTAGGGCCTGGGAGTGCGCTCACTGTCATGCTTTGTCCTGTGAATGTGCACTTTTTTGTACAGGCACAGTTTGTATTAAAGAAGCTCAAAAGGGGACAAATTAGGGCACCAGAATAAATAACGCTCATATTAAACTAAGAAGTGATTGATTAAAAGCCGAATCATATAAGTCTGGTTTAGAAGATTAAGCTCAATTTGTCATTCTACACATTTACTACTTTTTTGGGGGGGCGGTTTTATATAGTGTAAACTCGACCTGAAGGTATTGGAGTGCTTTACATGAGCATCAGTTAAGTTACACAAGGACACATTCATTTTTGGTAGGCGCTGGGAGATTTAAGGAAGAAAAAGAAAAATGACTGTCTATTTTATCTTTGCAAATTAAATTAGGTACTTAGATTTGTTTTCTGTTGCAAAGCAAGCAACATGGAGCCCTGTAAGAAAGAAATTGAGTAAAATTGCACAAAGATGTGATTTAGCACCATTATGCATACAGTAGGGGTGAGCTGTTTGCATCATTTATTTTTGTGTGTTAATTTTCAAAGAGCAAAAAATGTTTGTTTGAAAAGGAAAAACTCAAAGAACCATTATGGGTGTCATAAAACAGCCCTACCCCCCACCCGGGACTGTATTACTCAATTATCATTCATAGGTTACCTTTGGAGAAGTATTCCAATAGGACAGAGGGACGCAGGGGGAGCTGGGGGTGAGCCGGTCTCCCCCTGGGTTGGTTCGCACAATGAAATGGCCACCCAGGTGTGAGGAGGGCTAATTGGGGAAATTCTGTGGGCATGAGGGGAAGGTTATTTATAGAGGTCTGGCGGGGCGGGAAAATCGCTGTGCCTGAGGGCGGCGGGAGGAGCGGAATTTAGTTTGTCTTCTTAACAATTTAACCCGGTGTCACTCACTTTGCGAGGGCCTCTCCTCCAGGATGTCTGAGAATGCGGAGGTCAGGGAGGCCATTCGAGTACTCTGCGCAGCTGGCAGAGATGATTTATTGAAGCCTGGGGCCCCCGGTGAGGCCTGGGTGGGGCTCGCTCGCACGAAGAGAAAGGCGGCGCGTGGGGTTTCCGACGCAGTGGCTGCCTGTCTATCCCCTCATCCTGCTGACAGGGAGGAGTGTGCTGGAGAACAGTTGCTGGTTACAGCGAAGGTCGGTGCCAATGTGCAGGAGGAGACTCTTGTTCCTCCTACTTTGCCACATGCTACCGGCCAGGTATGTGCTGGTGCTTGGGATTCTGTGCACGTCCATTGCTCTGTCGTGGGCAGGAGGAGGGTGCGGTCTGTGGGAGGGGCTCCGAGACTGAGGGGAGGTGCCCCGAGCAGGCTTGCTGCTGTGGATAGGAAAAGCCTTAGGGGAGGAGAGCTAAGAGTGCTGCTGCTGTGCCTGTTAAGAGTGGCCAGTTAAAGTCTAATAAGGTAAGACCGATACTTTTGTGTAGAGATATGTAGAGGCTTTAATGAGTAAATCCCATCCATCGACTCCCTGGCCAACTGCCAACTCCTAGAACCCTCAGTAGACCTGGTTCCACGCTAGAACATAGAACGTGGAACCAGGCCATGTCATACTTCTTCCCTCTTACCTTTTGAAATACAATTTGCAATAAATTAACAGCAAGAAACAAAGATGAAAAACAAGAAACTCAACACAACCCTTCATCCTCCTTAAATAAACAAGAGAGAGAACACCATATGACAGTAAAAACATGGTAAATATATAAATTAATATCTCATAAAATCACGAAGAAAACTTGGGCTTTTGCAGACCCTATCACTCTTTCGAGTAGGCACAGATTCTGAACGAGAAAGAGACAAACCCCCAACAGTAAATTCAGGCTCAGGGATCCTTTCTTTGTTAACTTTAACATGAACAACACGACTATGGTTCCAGATACGACCATCATCAGTTTTAACAGCATTTTTGAACAGTTTAACCATACTCTTCACAGAAGTGAATTTTGACCAATTCTGACAACCCACAGGAGCTTTAACTTTGACTTGGTCACCAACCTTGAACTCAATTTCCTTACAAGATCGGCGAGCATTCTGTTGAAGATCTAATTCTTTTTCTCACTATTCACCAATGTCATTATTCTTGAGACCTTTATCCAGAATCATCCACCCTGGACACAAGAAAGTATTAGAAGACCTTCCTTTGAATAATTCAAAAGGTGTCTTCCCCGTTGAAGAATGTGGTGTAAATCTATAAGCAGAAATACGACTTTGCAACTCAACCCTCCAGTTTAAGCAGTTCACTCTTGCCAGTTGAATGCTTTCCTTCAAAGTTTTGTTTAATCTCTCAATGGCACCATTAGACTCAGGATGATAAAGCGAAATTCTTTTGTGTTCAATGCCACACTTAAGTAAATAATCTTCCATTTCACGTGAACAGAATTGTGGTCCATTGTCCGAAAGTAATGAATTAGGAAAACTTTCACGTTTAAAAATGGAATCTAAAAACTTGATTTTGCATTGTGTCGTGATGTCTCTAACGGAACTGACTTCAATCCACCTTGAGTATAAATCCATCAACACAATTAAATAAGGGGTTTGATGTTCACTATGAAGAGGACCAACAATGTCAATAGCAACCTCATCCCAAGGGCACATGGGTAATCTCCTACAAACCATTAGTGGTTGTCTGGGCTTGGGTACTTTGTCGCATAAAGAGCAAGGGACACAATCACGAACTGCACGTTCCACCATGAGATCCAAACCCGGCCACCAAAAATCTTGTCTGATGCGTTCTTTGGTTTTTGAAATACCCATGTGTCCTTCGTGTGCCAACTTGACAATGTTGCTCCTTAAACTCTCAGGTGGAACTAGTCTTGTACCTCTAGTTAGGATGCCCTCGACAATGGCTAATTCATTAGAGACTAAAGACCAAGGCTTCACAAGCCTGTTTGCCTTGTCTTGTGACAACAATTCCATCACACCCAACAATTCAGAATCTTTACTCAATTCTTCTTTCCACTCATCTTCCTTTATCACACCTAAGGTGATGTCACACACTTTTACATCACACTCATCATCCTCTTCTCCCTCAATAAACATATCCGTTGAGTTCACTGTGTCCACTAAACGTGAGAGGCAGTCAGCAGAGACATTAGTACTTCTGGGAATATATTCAAAAATAAAATTAAACTCCTGCAGAGATATCACCCACCTTCTGATCCTAGAGGAGATAGAGTCAAGACCTTTCTTTTCAAAAATGTCCTTGAGTGGCTTATGAACTGATCTGACAATAAAAGAGATACCCCAAACAAATTTCTTAAATTTGTTGAGAGCCCAAAAGATGGCAAGAGCTTCTTTTTCTATGACCGAATAGTTGAGCTCAGCACCTTTAAGACACCTGGAAGCACACGCAATTAAATCCTCACGACCATTACGCATCTGCAAAAGTAGCGCGCCCAAACCTTTTTTGCTGGCGTCAGTTACAATATATGTCACATCCCCACGTTTAAATGCCTGTAAATTGGGTGCATTCTTGAGATCCTTCTTAACACCTAAAAACTCCTCCTTGCACACTTCATCCCACACAAACTTAGCATTCTTGCACAGTATACGTCTGAGATGAACGTTTTATCTGCAAAATTCCTAATGAATTTGCTGTAAAACTCAGCCATACCCAAAAATGAGGAT
Organism: Triturus cristatus; assembly: GCF_964204655.1. NCBI lineage: Eukaryota > Metazoa > Chordata > Amphibia > Caudata > Salamandridae > Triturus > Triturus cristatus. The sequence goes on from NC_140594.1 coordinate 465,458,831, forward strand.
AGTTCTTCCTTTGAACACGGTGCCTTCAATTTTTCTATGGTGTCCACCAACTCTTTTTTGGGTCTTACTCCACTACTCGATATGTGATGCCCAAGATAATCAAGCTCAGTAACACCAAACTTGCATTTATCACGACGTGAAGACAAACCTGCCTTAAGCAATCTTCCTAGTACCCTGTCTACTCTGCCATCATGTTTCTCAATGGTCTTCCCACAAATCAAAACATCATCTTGGTAGCATCTGACCCCGGGTATCCCTTTGATGATATCATTCATTATTCTCTGAAAAACAGAGGCTACGGACACTAACCCGAAAAGCATCCGTAAGAACTTAAATGCCCCCACGGGAGTTATGAACGCAGTAAGCTCTTGTGAATCCCTACTGAGGGGTACTTGGTGGTATGCAGGTGCCAGGTCTAGGGTACTGAAATAACACGCACCATCTAAAGTCGAAACCATTTCTTCAATATTGGGAAGAGGAAACTTGTCCACTACAACCTCCTTGTTAAGAGCGCGAAGATCCACACATAAACGAATCTCATTGTTGGCCTTGCGCGCCACGACAATGGGAGCCAACTACTCTGTGGCCTCCACGGGCTCTATCACCCCAATAGCTAGTAACTTGTCAATCTCCTTTTGCACAGCCTCCTGCACACTGATGGGAACCCTCCTCACCTTGGCTGCAATTGGTTTAGCACCAAGCTTAAGTTTAATCCGGTGACTATAACCTTTCAGACAACCCAAAGTGTCACTGAACAAACTTTCAAACTTCTTTACAAATTTGTTATCAACATTCTCAATGGACTGCACTTGCACAGGGGGTTTAGCATTGGGGTTGAGAATGATACCCAAATGTGCCTGATGAGTCCAGCTCAGCAAGTTGTCTCCCTTTTCCGCCACATAAACTTTAGTATCAGTAAACCTTCCATTGCATTCTATACAAGTCATAAAATAACCCAACATTTTAATTGGTGTTCCGCCATAGCCTGTGGGTCTAACATCTGATTTTGTTAACTTGATCTTACTCGAAAAATTCTCGAACTCAACCTTAGATATGAAGGTGAGATGAGAGCAAGAGTCAAATTTCATTTTAATCTTTACGTCTCCCACTATGACCCACTCAGAAGGGTGTTCCACACCACACTCATTTACTTGAAAACTAACTTCTCTTATTTCATTCCTGTTGTCTTTTTTGTTACGAAAACAACAGTTTTTTGCGAAATGACACTTTTTTCCACATACAATACAAACCACTTTGAGAGCAGGGCATTCTGTTGCATTAGCCATGTGACCAAATCTCCCACAATGATAGCAGGTACCCTGAAATGTCATTTCATTTTTCCTTTCATATCGCATATTAGTTGCTTTATTATCTTCCTCCTTACTTTTCTAGTTGACACTCTCAGATTTTTTTACAGAATCAACTTTCGATACAGTCTGACATACCACCTCTTCTACCTACCAGGCCAACCCAGCCCAACAGCCAAGAGCAGAGGAGAACAGGCTGCACAGGGCAGCAGGGCCAAAGGCCCAGGAAGGAACACAGCAGAGGCAAGACAGAGAGAACCTCCCCAAAAGAGGGAAGAAGGTGAACCACAGGTACAGGAACCCACAAAGGACCACACCAAAAAGCGAGGAGAAAGAAGACGAAACCGAAGAGGCACGCCAAAACAAGGAAAGGGACGACCAACCGCAGGACCACCCAAACACATCAGGGGAAGCCACCAGCTGAGCCGCAAAGACCAAAGAGGGCAGAACCGGAAAAGAAAACAGCAACCGACCCAGAGGAAAAGCCAGGAAGAAAAGGGGGCAGGGAACCCAAGCAAGGCCCCCCCCAGCCGAAAACAGCAGCAACAGGGAACCCGGAGGCCAGAAACACACAGAAGGCCCAGAACACAGGGCAGGAATGACTAACGGCCAACCCAAGCCGAGACACCGAAGAGCTGCAGGAACAAAAAGGCTGCCACACCGGGAGAGGAACCTGGGGCACAGGAACCGGCCTGGCAAGAGGCACACCCCCAAAGCAGGAGACATCGGGACACGAAGCACAGCAACCCACCCAACGGAGGCCAGGGAGAGCAAAGAAGCACAACCCCAAGCAGACCCAGCCAAAACCCGGGCACAAATAAAGACAACAACAGTGGCCGATCACGGAACCAGGGAAACCAAACCCCAGGAAGGAGGAAACACCACCAACCAAGAGCTGACACTCCCACCAGGAGGAGAAGGGAGAACACCAAGGAACCAACTAAGGCGAACCCCAAGAGGAGCAGCAGAAGGGTAAAACAGTAAAGACCAACAAGGAGGCCAACAGACCAACCCTGTAGGAGATCCACAAATGCCCAGGAGGCCAGCTGGAGAAACCGGCAGGGCAGCCAGCCAGGAGGCCCACAACATGGCACCACCAAGACCCGAAAGGAGAGAGAAAAACAAACCCAACCAAGAAGGGGCTCAGGGAAAGGCACAGTAGCCAACCACAGCCCGGCCACCCAGAGAGGAGAGTGTTACAGCAAACAAATGATGGACGGAATGTTGACAATGCAAACATTCTCCCCCAGTCAAAAGATCTGGGTTAAATCCATTGTTCTTTTGCCAACTATGCCACCCCAGTTTCGACCCAACCATATGGAAATCAGTCTTGACCCTGTGCCCCATGGGAACAGTACAGACCGAAATGCCAGGCCATGTCCTCATGGATCAGAAACAAGCATCCTGGAACCGGTTTCAGGGTATGTCACCCTTCTTCAGCCAGGCTAGCTTGAATCCAGTGGCATAGTGAGCAAAGGACCCACGTCTGGGCATACCCATCCCACTTAGGGTCAAAAGTGTTACAGCAAACAAATGATGGATGGAATACTGACAATGCAAACATTCTCCCTCAGTCAAAAGATCTGGGTTTAATCCATCGTTCTTTTGTCCACTACGCCACCCCAGTTTGGACCCAGCCATATGCAAATCAGTCTCGACCCTGTGCCCCATGGGAACAGTCCAGACCGAACTGCCAGGTCAGGCCCTCCCTGGACCAGAAGCAAACATCCTGTGACCAGTTTCAGGGTATGTCACCCTTCTTCAGCTAGGCTAGCTTGAATCCAGTGGTGCAGTGAGCAAGGGACCCACGTGTGGGCATATCCATCCCACTTAGGGCGAAAAGTGTTACAGCCAAAAAATGATGGACGAAATGATGACAATGCAAATGCTCTCCCCCAGTCAAAAGATCTGGGTTAAATCCATCGTTCTTTTGCCCACTATGCCACCCCAGTTTGGACCCAGCCATATGGAAATCAGTGTTGACCCTGTTCTGCATGGGAAGAGTCCAGACCGAACTGCCAGGCCAGGTCCTCCCAGGACTGGAAACAAACATCCTGGGACCAGTTTCAGGGTATGTCTCGCTTCTTTAGCCAGGCTAGCTTGAATCCAGTGGCGCAGTGAGCATGGAACCCACGTGTGGGCACACCCATCCCACTTAGGGCGAAAAGTGTTACAGCAAACAAATCATGGACGGAATGCTGACAATGCAAACATTCTCCCCCAGTCAAAAGATCTGGGATAAATCCATCGACCTTTGGCCAACTATGCCACCCCATTTTGGACCCAGCCATATGCAAATCAGTCTTGACCCTGTGCTGCATGGTAACAGTCCAGACCGAAATGCCAGGCGAGGAGCTCCCTGGACCGGAAACAAGTGTCCTGGGACCGGTTTCAGGGTATGTCACCTTTCCTCAGCCAGGCTTGCTTGAATCCAGTGGCACAGTGAGCAAGGGACCAACGTGTGGGCATACCTATCCCACTTAGGTCGAAAAGCGAAACAGCAAACAAATGAACGGAATGCTGGCAATGCAAACATTCTCCCCCAGTCAAAAGATCTGGGTTAAATCCATCGTTTTTATGCCCACTACGCCACCCCAGTTTGGACCCAGCAGTGTGCAAATCAGTCTTGACCCTGTTTGCCTCATGGGAACAGTCCAGGCCGTACTGCCAGACCCGGTCCTCCCTGGACCGGAAACAAGCATCCTGGGACTGGTTTCAGGGTATGTTACCCTTCTTCAGCCAGGCTAGCTTGAATCCAGTGGCGCAGGGAGCAAAGGACCCACGTCTGGGCAAACCCATCCCACTTAGGGCAAAAAGTGTTACAGCAAACACATGATGGATGGAATGCTGACAATGCAAACATTCTCAGCCAGTCAAAAGATCTGGGTTAAATCCATCGTTCTTTTGCCCACTACGCCACTCCAGTTGGGACCCAGCCATAGCAAACCAGTCTTGACAGTGTGACCCATGGGAACAGTCAAGATCGAACTGTCAGGCCAGGTCCTCCCTGGACCAGAAACAAGCATCCTGGGAGCGGTTTCAGGGTATGTCACTCTTCTTCAACCAGGCTAGCTTGAATCCAGTGGCGCAGGGAGCAAGGGACCACGAGTGGGTATATCCATCCCACTTAGGGCGAAAAGTGTTACAGAAAACAAATGATGGACGAAATGCTAACAATGCACACATTCTCCCCCAGTCAAAAGATCTGGGTTAAATCCAATGATCTTTTGCCCACTATGCCACCCCATTTTGGACCCAGCCATATGCAAATCAGTCTTGACCCTGTGATGCATAGTAACAGTCCAGACCGAAATGCCAGGTGAGGTTCTCCATGGACCAGAAACAAGTGTCCTGGGACCGGTTTCAGGGTATGTTACCCTTTTTCAGCCAGGATAGCTTGAATCCAGTGGCACAGTGAGCAAGGGACCCAGGCGTGGGCATACCTATCCCACTTAGGTCGAAAAGCGATACAGCAAACAAATGATGAACGGAATGCTGACAATGCAAACATTCTCCCCTAGTCAAAAGATCTGGGTTAAATCCATCGTTTTTATGCCCATTATGCCACCCCAGTTTAGACCCAGCCGTGTGCAAATCAGTCTTGATCCTGTTTGCCTCATGGGAACAGTCCAGGCCGCACTGCCAGACCAGCTCCTCCCTGGACCGGAAACAAGCATCCTGGGACCGGTTTCAGGGTATGTTACCCTTCTTCAGCCAGGCTAGCTTGAATCCAGTGTCTCAGTGAGCAAAGGACCCACGTCTGGGCAAACCCATCCCACTTAGGGCAAAAAGTGTTACAGCAAACACATGATGGATGGAATGCTGACAATGCAAATATTCTCCCCCAGTCAAAATATCTGGGTTAAATCCATTGTTCTGTTGCCCACTACGCCACCCCAGTTTGGACCCAGCCATATGCAAATCAGTCTTGACCCTGTGCCCCATAGGAACAGTCCAGACCGAACTGCCAGGCCAGGTCCTTCCTGGACCGGAAGCAAGCATTCTGGGACCGGTTTCAGGTTATGTCACCCTTCTTCAGCCAGGCTAGCTTGAAACCAGTGGCGCAGTGAGCAAGGGACACACGTCTGGGCATACCCATCCCACTTAGGACGAAAAGTGTTACAGCAAACAAATGATGGATGTAATGCTCACAATGCAAACATTCTCACCCAGTCAAAAGATCTGGGTTAAATCCATCGTTCTTTTGCCCACTACGCCACACCAGTTGGGACCCAGCCATAGCAAATCAGTCTTGACAGTGTGACCCATGGGAACAGTCAAGATCGAACTGTCAGGCCAGGTCCTCCCTGGACCAGAAACAAGCATCCTGGAAGCGGTTTCAGGGTATGTCACTCTTCTTCAGCCTGGCTAGCTTGAATCCAGTGACGCAGTGAGCAAGGGACCACGTCTGGGCATATCCATCCCACTTAGGACAAAAAGTGTTACAGCAAACAAATGATGGACAAAATGCTAACAATGCACACATTCTCCCCCAGTCAAAAGATCTGGGTTAAATCCATCGATCTTTTGCCCACTAAGCCACCCCATTTTGGACCCAGCCTTATGTAAATCAGTCTTGACCCTGTGCTGCATGGTAACAGTCCAGACCGAAATTCCAGGCGAGGTTCTCCCTGGACCAGAAACAAGTGTCCTGGGACCGCTTTCAGGGTATGTCACTCTTATTCAGCCAGGCTAGCTTGAAACCAGTGGCACAGTGAGCAAGGGACCCACGTGTGTGCATACCTATCCCACTTAGGTCGAAAAGTGTTACAGCAAACAAATGATTCCCGGAATGCTGAAATTGCAAACATTCTCCCCCAGTCAAAAGATCTGGGTTAAATCCATGGATTTTATGCCCACTACGCCACCCCAGTTTGGACCCAGCCATGTGCAAATCAGGCTTGACCCTGTTTGCCGCATGGGAACAATCCAGGCCGTACTGCCAGACCAGGTCCACCCTGGACCGGAAACAAGCATCCTGGGACCGGTTTCAGGGTATGTTACCCTTCTTCAGCCAGGCTAGCTTGAATCCAGTGGCCCAGTGAGCAAAGGACCCACGTCTGGGCAAACCCATCCCACTTAGGGCAAAAAGTGTTACAGCAAACACATGATGGATGGAATGCTGACAATGCAAATATTCTCCCCCAGTCAAAATATCTCAGTTAAATCCATTGTTCTTTTGCCCACTACGCCACACCAGTATGGGCCCAGCCATATGCAAATCAGTCCTGACCCTGTGCCCCATAGGAACAGTCCAGACCGAACTGCCAGGCCAGGTCCTTCCTGGACCAAAAGCAAGCATTCTGGGACCGGTTTCAGGTTATGTCACCCTTCTTCAGCCAGGCTAGCTTGAAACCAGTGGCGCAGGGAGCAAGGGACACACGTCTGGGCATACCCATCCCACTTACGATGAAAAGTGTTACTGCAAACAAATGATGGACGGAATGCTGACAATGCAAACATTCTCACCCAGTCAAAAGATCTGGGTTAAATCCATTGTTCTTTTGACCACTACGCTACTCCAGTTGGGACCCAGCCATAGCAAATCAATCTTGACAGTGTGACCCATGGGAACAGTCAAGATCCAACTGTCAGGCCAGGTCCTCGCTGGTCCAGAAACAAGCATCCTGGTAGCGGTTTCAGGGTATGTCACTCTTCTTCGGCCAGGCTAGCTTGAATCCAGTGGCGCAGTGAGCAAGGGACCACGTGTGGGCATATCCATCCCACTTAGGGCGAAAAGTGTTACAGCATACAAATGATGGACGAAATGCTAACAATGCACACATTCTCCCCCAGTCAAAAGATCTGGGTTAAATCCATCGATCTTTTGCCCACTATGCCAACCCATTTTAGACCCAGCCATATGCAAATCAGTCTTGACCTTGTGCTGCATGGTAACAGTCCAGACCGAAATGCCAGGCGAGGTTCTCCCTGGACCGGAAACAAGTGTCCTGGGACTGGTTTCTGGGTATGTCACCCTTCTTCAGCCAGGCTAGCTTGAATCCAGTGGCACAGTGAGCAAGGGACCCACGTGTGTGCATACCTATCCCACTTAGGTGGAAAAGTGCTACAGCAAACAAATGATGCTCGGAATGCTGACATTGCAAACATTCTCCCCTAGTCAAAAGATCTGCGTTAAATCCATCGTTTTATGCCCACTACGCCACCCCAGTTTGGAACCAGCCATGTGCAAATCAGTCTTGACCCAGTTTGCCTCATGGGAACAGTCCAGGCCGCACTGCCAGACCAGGTCCTCCCTGGACCGAAAACAAGCATCATGGGACCGGTTTCAGGGTATGTCACCAATCTTCAGCCAGGCTAGCTTGAATCCAGTGATGCAGTGAGCAAGGGACCCACGTCTGGGCATACCCATCCCACTTAGGGCAAAAGCACACAAATGATGGATGGAATGCTGACAATGCAAACATTTTCCTCCAGTCAAAAGATCTGGGTTAAATTCATCATTCTTTTGCCCACTACGCCACCCCAGTTTGGAACCAGCCATGTGCAAATCAGTCTTGACCCAGTTTGCCTCATGGGAACAGTCCAGGCCGCACTGCCAGACCAGGTCCTCCCTGGACCAGAAACACGCATCCTGGGACCGGTTTCAGGGTATGTCACCCTTCTTCAGCTAGGCTAGCTTGAATCCAGTGGCGCAGTGAGATAGGGACCCACGTCTGGGCATACCCATCCCACTTAGGGCGAAAAGTGTTACAGCACACAAATGATGGCCGGAATGCTCACAATGCAAACATTCTTCCCCAGTCAAAAGATCTGGGTTAAATCCATTGTTCTTTTGCCCACTACACCACCCTAATTTCAACCCAGCCATATGCAAATCAGTCTTGAATCTTTTCCCCATGGGAACTGTCCAGACCGAACTTCCAGGAAAGGTCCTCCCTGGACCAGAAACAAGCATCCTGGGAGCGGTTTCAGGATATGTCACCCTTCTTCAGCCAGGCTATCTTGAATCCAGTGGTGTAGTAAGCAAGGGACCTAAGTCTGGGCATACCTATCCCACTTAGGTCGAGAAGTGTTACAGCAAAGAAATGATGGACAGAATGCTGACAATGCAAACATTCTCCCCCAGCCAAAAAATCTGGGTTAAATCCATCGTTCTTTTGCCCACTACACCACCCCAGTTTGGACCCAGCCATATGCAAATCAGTCTTGACCCTGTACCCCATGGGAACAGTCCAGACCAAACTGCCAGGCCAGGTCCTCCATGGACCGGAAACAAGCATCCTGGGACCAGTTTCAGAGTATGTCACCCTTCTTCAGCCAGGCTATCTTGAATCCAGTGGCGCAGTGAGCAAGGGACCCACGTCTGGGCATACCTATCCCACTTAGGTCGAAAAGTGTTACAGCAAAGAAATGATGGACGGAATGCTGACAATGCAAACATTTTCCCCAGTCAAAAGATCTTGGTTAAATTCATTGTTCTTTTGCCCACTACACCACCCCAGTTTGGACACAGCCATATGCAAATCAGTCTTGACCTTGTGCCCCATGGGAACAGTCCAGACCGAACTGCCAGCCCAGGTCCTCCCTGGACCAGAAACAAGCATTCTGGGAGCGGTTTCCAGGTATGTCATCCTTCTTCAGCCAGGCTAGCTTGAATCCAGTGTCGCAGTGAGCAAGGGACCCACGTCTGGGCATACCCATCCCACTTAGGGCAAAAAGTGTTGCAGCAAACAAATGATGGACGGAATGCTGACAATGCAAACATTCTCTGCCAGTCAAAAGATCTGGGTTAAAGCCATAATTCTTTTGCCCACTACGCCACCCCAGTTTGGACCCAGCCATATGCAAATCAGTCTTGACCCTGTGCCCCATGGGAACAGTCCAGACCGAACTGCCAGGCCAGGTCCTCCCTGGACCAGAAACAAGCATCCTGGGAGCAGTTTCAGGGTATGTCATCCTTCTTCAGCCAGGCTAGCTTGAATCCAGTGGCGCAGTAAACAAGGGACCCATGTCTGAGCATACCCATCCCACTTAGGGCGAAAGCGTTACAGCAAACAAATGATGGATGGAATGCTAACAATGCCAACATTCTCCCCCAGTCAAAAGATCTGTGTTAGATCCATCGTTCTTTTGCCCACTACGCCACTCAGTTTGGACCCAGCCATATGCAAATCAGTCTTGACCCTGTTCCCCACGGGAACAGTCTAGACCGAACTGCCAGGTCAGGTCCACCCTGAACCGGAAACAAGCATCCTGGGAGCGGTTTCCGCGTATGTCACATTTCTTCAGCCAGGCTAGCTTGAATCCAGTGGCGCAGTGAGCAAGGGACCCACGTCTGGGCATACCTATCCCACTTAGGGCAAAAAGTGTTCCAGCAAACAAATGACGGATGGAATGCTGACAATGCAAACATTCTTCCCCAGTCAAAAGATCTGGGTTAAATCCATCGTTCTCTTGCCCACTACACCACCCCAGTTTGGACCTAGCCATATGCAAATCAGTCTTGACCCTGTGCCCCATGGGAACAGTCCAGACTGAATTGCCTGGCCAGGTCCTCCCTGGACCGGAAACAAACATCCTGGGACCGGTTTCAGGGTATGTCACCCTTCTTTAGCCAGGCTAGATTGAATCCAGTGGCGCAGTGAGCAAGGGGCCCACGTCTGGGCATATCCATCCCACTTAGGGCGAAAAGTGTTACAGCAAACAAATGATGAACGGAATGCTGACAATGCAATCATTCTCCCCCAGTCAAAAGATCTGGGTTAAATCCATCGTTCTTTTGCTCACTATGCCACCCCAGTTTGGACCCAGCCATGTGAAAATCAGTCTTGACCTTGTGCCCCATGGGAACAGTCCAGACCGAATTGCCAGGCCAGGCCCTCCCTGGACCGGAAACAAGCATCCTGGGACTGGTTTCAGGGTATGTCACCCTTCTTCAGCCACGCTAGCTTGAATCCAGTGGCGCAGTGAGAGGAGAAGCAGCAGCCAGCCGCAAAGGAGCAACACAGGAAAAGACAGAAGATCTGCCCTGGACTGAGAACACCAGGGCCAGAACCACAAGGCACCAAGATGCAGAAGGTACGCCAAAGCCCAAGAGAACGAGCGGCCAGGAAAGGACCCAAGCAGGGACCAAAAGAGGACTCCAAAACAAGGGCCCCACAGCACAAAGCCCAACACAACCAAGCCAAGAAGCGCACCAGAAACCCACACGCGCAAGCAAATGGGAGGCCAAACACATGGATCGCAAGGGAAAACCCAACAGAGGCAGAGCCCAGGCCCCAACAGCACACCGGAACAACCCAGGCACCAGAAACCAAAGGAGAGAAGCCCGGAGAAGCCAAAGGCTCACCACCCGCGGGGGGTGCGGGAACAGACTCAAACAAGGGGGGAATGAACAGCCCAGAGCCAACAAGAGAGCAAGGGCCACAGACACCACAGGCCGAAAACAGCCTGTGCGGGAGCACAGGCCCAACAACAGGCCCCCAAAGGGGAAATGTCAGAGCCCCAGAACCGAGGCAAAGCCAACCGCAACCCCAAAGTGGAACGAGGAGAGTGGGAAGCAGCAAAAGCGGCCCACACACCAGGGGAGGCCAACACCCACAAGCAGGGAAAGGGCACAGCAGACAGGGCAGGGCACAGGAGCCTGGCACCCGAAGAACAAGGGGCCACCCAAGGCAGAGGCCAAGGAAGACCAATGACACCCAGCCCCCACAGGAGGCAAAGGGAGTGGCAGGTGAGATGCAAAGCCCAAAGCGCAACAAGCCACCAAGGGAAACACAAGAGGGGAGAAGGAAACCAGACCCCAGCAGGCAACACAAACCAGCAGCAAGGGAGAAGCAAACCCAACTCCAGCCAGAACCCACCAGGGGCACAATCAGCACCACCCGGAGCCAACAGCCCAACAAGGCCAAGAGTCCACCAGGACAGAGAGAGGGCACAACAGCCCCCCCCCCCACTAAAACAAGGGGGAGGATCCAGCAAAACCTCGGAAGGGCAAGAAGAAACCAGACAGCCTGAGCACGTGGCAAGCAGAAGCACCCGGAAGGAAGCAATTAGCGCCCAACAGTGAAAGTGCTGGCAGCCATCCAGACAGGCACACACCAGGCCCGAACCCACAGAAAGGGCAGGAACCAATGGGGGGAAGGGCAGCAGGCAGCCAAAGGAAGCCCAAGAATCACAATGCACCAGGACCTGAAAAAAGGCACAAACGCCCGGCAAGCAGGCAGGGATGACCAGAACAGGCCACAGTATCATGCAAACCCAGGCAGACCCCAAACCAGGCATCAACCAGGGCCGACCAGTGAGAACAGAAGCCTGAAGGGCAGGACGGCCGGAGGCCCAGAGGACAGAGCAAAGAGGCCACAATAAGAAGCCATCAAGCCCAGGAGAGACCGCACCAAAGCGAGCCACGGCCCAGCAAGCAGACACCACACCATGGACGAACCAGGGCCAACCCGGCCAAACCACAGGGCAGGCAGCAGGAAGAGCAGAAGCCAAGGCCGCAGGCCAGCACAGCAGGAGAGCACAGCAAGCAAGAAACCGCCAGACAGCATGCACCAAGGGGACAGGTCAACAGCAGACCTACAGGGACCGACCCCCAGCCCAGCCACCAACCAGCAACAAGCATCAAGCAAGCAAAAGCCAGAAGGCCTGGGAAAATACCACCCAAGGAGGAAGCCCCTAAGGACCCACCCAGGCTAAACCCCCCGAAAAAGGGCAGCGACACAGGGGAACCCACGGCCCACAACAGGACAGCGAAGGCAGGGGAGCCTACGTCGCAGTCTGCTGAAGAATCCGAAGGGCCGCCAGGACCCCGGGACCAGGGGGCAGTGGAGGCAGAGAACCAGGCCGGAGACACCATGGGCCCAGGACCGAGACAGCAATCGTACCCATGGCTCATGCAACCAGCAAAGCACAGAGGGCCAGCACACAGGAACAGGCGCCAGCAAAGAGAAGCCCCAACAGGAATCCACCCACACCGGGAGAGACCTGAGAACGATGGGATCCAACAGCACCAGAAAGAAAGCAAGGAACCCACATGGCACGGCCTTAGGGAGACTGGTGGAGCCCAGCGCAATGTAGTAGGGCGCAAGTAGCACAAGCAGGAGGCCACGGGCCCAAATCCAGGCATCTCCTAGAGGCCCAGTTGGACATCGCGGCAGCGACCAGAAGGCCATCCAGGCAGTAACCCAAACACCCGAAGAGGGCAAGGGAAGACACACCAACCAGGGCCGCAAGCAAACCCAACGGAAAGCACATAAGCCTACCGAACCTGGAATACCCAGGCGATCCCCCATCCTGTCAAGAACAGACCGGAACCTGCCAAACCACTGACAAGAACAGGTGCACACATGTAGGTATGGCTGGAGGCCAAAACAGTAAGGAGAAATAAGGAACCGCTACGCGGTACTCACCAAGGGTGCTGGAACGGCGCACCACAAGTCCACTGCCCCCCAATAGCCAGCCCAGGCGCGCACCAGGAAACCAGCACCGGGTGGAGAAACCCACCGAAAACGGTCTTCGAGGCCAGAGCAAGGCCCGCCCCTGCATTGACCCAACCGAGCATCAGGGGCGCCAGGAAGAAGAGGAGGCAGGCAGGACATCAAACGCCAGGCAGGGGGCCCAGGGCATCACCCGGCAGAGACCCAGGACCCGCCAAATTGCCACAGCAGTGCATCCCCCAGACCGGCCAAGCCACAGGGAGACACACGCTGCAACCTGGAAGAGACCGGGAGGAACAGCGCCCCAGCCGCCAAGGGCCGATCAGCAAGCAACGAGGCTCCTGACAAGCTGGGTAGGCCAGGAGAACACGGAAAGAGGACGGCGAGGACAGCCCAGCAGCCCCGACGAGACGTCCAGTGAAGAATCCATCAGGTAAGTTCAAACACGTCCCATTCTGTCGGAAGACAGAAAAAAAGAACAGGCTGCATGCTGGGCTGGTACCGCCTATGTACTCCCAGTGGGAGGGAGTGGGTTGGGTATCCCAGCATGCTCCTGTTCTTTTTTTTTCTGTCGCGGAGATGGTCATCTCCACTTAGTATAGGAATGGGACAAGGAAAGAGGGACCTGGGGGTAATAGATTCCTTTAATAACTATAAATTTGCCAATGGCTTACAGAGGAACACTAAAAAAACAAAAAGAATGATGGTTTTTCGACTAAGTCAGATATGAGAGTTTGGAACATTATTGGTTCAAAGATTGAAACTGTAAATGTTACAAATATTTAGGTATTACATTTGACGACAAATTGTCTTTTAAACAGCATTTTCTTAATTTAAAAGCGAAAGCTATGGCGCTGTCTTTTGCTTTCAGAAAGCTGAGAGACACGTTGGAATGTCCGAACCATGAGCGTTTAGTTAAAGTAATGAGAGCTAAATTGATTCCCACTCTGGATTATGGGTCAGTAATCTTTCGAGGAAAAGACTCAGAAATTCTTGATAATCTACAGATAAAAGTTTTTAAATCAGTATTTAGAGTTCCAAAGAACATCTGGCATGCCAAGAATTTGACTTAAAAAGACAGTCCTTAATAAGACAATCTGCATTTTTAAAATCTTTATATTCCTTCTTTTGTTCAGAACCAGGTACACTGGCAAATTCTTGCTGGCAGGAAATAATGGGTATGAGCATGCTAAGGGTTATCTAACGGAGAGCCTAAACAATTTTATGTCTCCGCCCTTCGAAGATGTAGTTAGAAATAAAGCCATGTTTAAACAGATACTAAACCAATTGGCTAATTTCTTAACAATTTTATTTGATAAGGACGAGTTTGCTAAAAAAAAGTCATGCATGGCCGGTTATCAATTTGTTTACTAAATTAGAGCCACAATCTTATCTTATTTCCTACTTAAAATAATTTATAAGAGACAAATATTTTCTGTTACGACTTGGGAGACATCCCACAAAGGAAGGAGAACCCCCCCACCCCCGGGTACAAAATTGGCCCTCAAACAGCTGTAGGATATGCGGTTTTTAAAATGAATAACTTTTGCATATTTTATCTATTTGTCCTCAACTGTTAACCTCTTCAGTGCCCCGCCCTTTCCACGCCCTGTGCCGGGCGTTTCATTAGCGGGCGGGGTTCATGACGAGATAGTCTCGTCATGGGCACAGCACAACCGCGCTCCATGACGAGACTATCTCGTCATGGGCACTGAAGGGGTTAAAGGAGAGGAAAGCCCTATTAAAATCCATCTTTAAAGAAAATGGGGTGAGGACATGTCATCAAACAATTATAAGTTGCCTCTCTGGGGAATCCGTTCATCTGACCACACAGTTTGTAAAGTTTATTCTCATTGCAGAAAAAAAGTTAACTGTTGATTGTGCCACTAGAGGTTAGGGGCTTGTGAACAATAATTGTCTCGCTCAACGATGCTGCTCCGGAGACGCTGCTGTCAACTATACCTTAAACTGACAACTGTTTAGATTGTTACTAATGTGACTTTTTATCTGTATATTCTATAATATGGGGTAGCGGAGGCACTCCTAACTAAACTTCTCAGATATTTTAATTATTAGTTTTATACATAATGTAGCGTAGTCATTTGTGATTTGTGTGAAATATTTGATTTCTAATATTAGAAATAGAATGTCAACCCGAGAAGGTTGACACTTTCGTAATGTTTACATACATGGGCACTTTAGTTATCGCACTTTACATTATGAACTGGAGGAAAATACTCAAAATGTTGTTAAAATATGGTGTGATCATTATACTGAAACGTGGTGTATCTCCGATAATATTTTCCAAGTTTCAATGTTTTGTTGTGACCATGCACAATCCAATGCATTTTTATATTCCACCTGTTTGTAATGATTTGAATTAATCAACAATAAAGGTTATCTGTCTGTCTATATTGAATTGTAATGATACTGTAGTAGGTCTGACCAGGGATGGGGAGCTTGGTTGTGAGCTATTTAATCCAAATTGTGATATTTTACTTTGGTGGACAACAGACACGAACCAAGGTGAGACCTTAGCACAACCACACATACTTACAAATGACTTCAATAATGGGTCTAGTAGGGTGGACTCAAGTAGATGTATGTAAAGATATAGCACAGACTTTTGTTAACGAAAATGACACTTGTATACAAATATATAATTTTATAACTTTGAATGTTGGAGGGTTGGGATCCCCAGCTAGAAGATATAGAATATACACTTTTCTTAAATGTAGAAGATCCCATTCTGCATGTCTGCAAGAAAAACATGTTACTCAAAAGGTAAATGAAAGTGTACAGAACAAATGGTGCAGACAAATCATTGGCACAAAAATCTCTGCCTACTGAAGTGGTACGCTGATTTGAATAGTCCAGACGGTCCCTTACTTAATAAATGTTAAGCACGCAGACACTGCAGGGGATTCCCAACAGAGAAGCGAACTCTGGAAGGTATATGTAGTTGGACTTAGATATGGTGGCTATAATTGTTTACATGCTACCTATTTAGGCAGGTCAATATTGCTGTTACAAGAAACCCAATGAGGAACACTCTCAGCAAAATTTAGCAAGTCAAAGTGGCAATCGAAAATGACTATGAATATTTGAAGTGAAATGTACGCTATTGACAGGCAATATTTGTTTGACTCCCTTGTTCATTTTATATACACAAGGTTAGATATATACTTGGTTGTAATGCCCATAGGGCATAAAGCAGTAAACTTAGAGTATTTAGATCATACAGACTCATAATCCTGGCATCTTCAAGTGGGCGAGCTCTACATAACCCACCCTACTTTGTCACCTTAGAGAAGGATAATCCTAAATTTTCTGGGTTAATGAGGTTATAGGTAGTGCTAGCAATATTAACTGGAACACCTTTAAAGTCATCATAAGAGTAGGGGTGGGTGACAAATTCCGCTCTGCTGTCAGAGTTGGCGGAGCTGTGGCGAATCTGCATTACGCATGTAACACAGAGTTCCGGCCAAATTCCGTAAACCACCAAGTGGTGGAGTTTTTTTCTCAAGTAAGGCTCACCAATGGTAAGTTGGTGAGTGTGAGCGAGATTTAGCGACCCCTGACGCAATTTTCGATTGCTTGGAGGGTACCCTGTGAGATTTCCCCAACGTGGGTGATCATGGGTGGTCATGCCCATTCGTGGTCAGAAAGTTGCCCCTCGAGTAGAGAATCTACTCGAGTGGCAACAAAACCTACTCAAGAAGCAGCGCCCTCCAGCATGCAGCGTGGTGCAGTTTGCGCTGATTTTTCAGCACAGAACAAGCTTCTGGTGCTAAACGTCGGAGTGAGCAGTGTGGCATGCCTAATTCCGCCTGTTCGCGGAACTCCACAAAATCTCCAGCGATATCAGCCCACCCTTACATAAGAAGCATTTGATTTAAAACTAAGGGACTGATTTAGAGTTTAACGGGCAGGTTACTCTGTTACAAATGTGATGGATATCACAACTCCTAATTACAAGTGCATTAGGACCATCAGGCAGCACACCGATTGGCTGAAGCCAAAACAAAACATACTGAGCTAGTGAACTGACTTAGATGTATAGACTATAGGGAACATATAACTAAACATCAATTAGAAGCAGACAAAACTATGATATTATTGGCTTGGTTGATAGCAGCTCAATCTCTCAAATGGCCTAAATATGCAAAATGGACGTATCCTGATACCTCTGTATAACACCCAGGCTAATATAAATGGGCCTACTATAAAGATTTGCATACTGCACTGCTAGCTGGGGATAAGATTTTTCAGATAGGATTCTACACAGGTGGGGGCTGCTCAGAATTATAGGACCCAACCGTCACTGCCTTACTACCACTTTCCTAGTAATACAGGCAGGGAGGAAGGAGATACTTTGGTGTTGGACATGTGGTTCACATTGTTAAGGCCATAGTACTCCCACTTCCCACACCCAGGCATCTGGGAGGGTGGCATAGCAGCATGAGCATGACCTTTTTTAAAGTGAAGGCTACAACTACAGTGAATCACCCTGTAAAACATGCTGTACTTTCTGACAGCCTTGTCAATAGCACATTGTGAAACCTTTCCATGGAGTGAGCCATATAGAAAATAACCCATTGCCCTCCACACCCTCTTTCTGAGGCTGGTGAACATGCACATAAAGCAGAGAATATTTCACAATACTTGATGTGAGATACCTATATTCCTGTACAAGTCACCCAACCCCATTAAGGCAATAGTTGAGCACGAAACATGTTGATGGAAAAGACAAGTGGTATCCATTGCTCTGCCGAAGCTTGTGGTAGGGAGACACCAGTAAACAGCATTTCTGCTCACCCACATACTATTTCAAAATAGGTATAACAGTCCAACATAGGGAGAACATAAATGTCGACATAAGTGACATAACCACACCCAAACTTGGGAACCCATAGCTAGGAGACTGTACAAACAGTGAACATTAACACTTGAAAATAATTCCCAGTGAAATATATGAAACCCACTGTTGAATAGTACCACAATTGTTAGATGAATGTTGATAATCCTGTTTGAGTATATAAATGTTGGCTAATTCCATAAGAGGTTTGACTTTTTCTTACAGAAAGTTTGCACTTCTTTGGTGTTTATTGAAATTGTACAACAGTCCTTTTATGCTTCTCCCTCACTCTTTAGTGTTTTAGCTACTTTATGTTGTACCTGTCCATTATGAGAGAGAGAATCATGTTATGTACCTTCTACTACTGCCACACATTCTTAAATTGGTAATTGTTTTAGAGCAGGCCATGCTGCTTGCTATAAATATTGTGCCTTTATTATATTGTGAATCTAAACAATAGAAAACAAACATTCATATTGCCAATGCTTGTTTAAATGCATGATGTAAGTGAAAAGTAAACACACTCAAAATATGTGAGCAGAGCTTACTATTAAATTTATGTGAGAAAAAAATGTTGGTTTTGTATGCAGTAGTCAACTTTGTAAAATTTTGAAACATAGCTGACATGTTTAAAAATGTAGCTGGCAAGTTGCCAATTCTGGGAATTTCACCAACATCACTTTTCATGCTGGTGTTTTAATCTCAAAACTACAAGCCCTGCAATGCAACGAGCTGTTGAAAGGGGAAAAAAGGAAGGGGCAAATCAGCAACAACCGGTGTTAATTATCGCTAAGCGCACTTAGCGCTAGGATAATTATCGCTGGCTAACGTGGATTTTTATCGCTGAGATAGCGTGCTATTAGCAACGCTTATCTCAAAAGCGATATGAATCCTAACTGCCTAATGTGAGATTATTGCTGGAAATCCAGTGATAATCTCACGAAATGTGGCGTTAGCTTGTAGATAGGGCATCACAAACTTAGCTATGATATCCACCTTCCATAGGATATCATGGCTAAGTCAGTCCTGAAGCAGGCGTAAGGAAAGTAGCGATAACGGGGGTTATTACTACTTTTCTTGCCGCTATGCTTCATGGCATGGGGCTTGATGATAGGAGAAATGTCGCTTAGCGACATTTCTCCTGTCATGTCAGGTCAGGAATGCCCACTTTGCATCTCATTAGAGATGCAAAGCTGGGCGTTAGGAATTCGTGCGCTAATGCAAGGTTTCATGCGTTAGCATGAGCTTGCTAATTAGGCGATAAAATTATCGCCGCTTTTCGGCCGCAGACGGCCGCAAAAGCAGCCATAATTTTCTATCGCTGCGTTGTAGATATGCCTCGAAAATAGGTGATGGTATACTCTCTATCCTACAGCAAAAGTGGAGAGTTATAAAATGCAAAATAAAAGCTAGTTTCTGTCATTCTTGCTTTTTTCTTGAGGGCAATGAAGGGTTAAGCAGCAAGGGGGGGGGAGAAGGCAGAGATTCCTTTCAGATGCAATTGAATCTCTCACTGTTAATCAGTTAACATTAACAGCCATTCAAATCCTGAAATGGACTTCATTTACCAGAACAATGCAAGCAGCAACAGTTAGATGTGTCTACAGACACTCAGAGAGGAACTATTACCTATTTTCTCCTCTCTATCCAAGTACGTACTCGGCTAAGAATGTGGTGGGATTAAGGTGGGATTTTTACAGCCATACAGAGAAGCACCCTGCGCTGAAAAAGTGCAGCACAGGCTTCAACTATTGCCCCATGAGAACGACAAGTGCACCCTAATACATTGGACTGGTTTTGTGACTGAGTGTACTGCTGGATTTACTGAATGGGTTTCTTTTTAAATGTGGTGAAAGGTTCAAATCCTAGCAGAGATGCTCAGCTTTTCAGTCTTCTGGGAGCCACAATATTAGCATCATTAACTTGTGCAACTATTAGCATCTTTGACCAGCTCAAGGGGGGCCACCTTTGCGTTGAAGAACTGCTTTACAATTAGACTGCCACTTTGTAAAAGGTCATGTGTCGGTTCTATGGTAAACACAGAAAACTGATGTTTCTGCGACTTCTGTTTTTCTATCTGTACTTCGGTTTCTCACCTTATATCTTTCCTCCGCTTTCCACATCTTGCCTTCCATTGTTCTCTTTGCTAACGCTCCCCGTCTATTTTTCTGTGCTCCTTAGCGCTCCTACATCCCTGCTCCTCATATATCTTTCCAGTCCTTCCATTGCTCTCCCTCATTCCAATTTCCCCTTCTCTTTTTACCCCAACCTCCACCATTTCTATTATGATCATTACATGTGTCATAGCTATGCCTTTCGACAAAATGGCGCACATATGACGAATGGGGCAAAGGGGTGAACACCCCTAACATAACATAGCCTGTCTTTGACATGAGTGACGCATTTGAGGCAATAGACAAACAAGGGAAACATATACAATATGCAGATTTTTCTAATGATATATTTGATTGATTCCTCTCTGCACCGGGAAAAACTGCGCAGAAAAATGATTCAGGCAACTAGTGAGAGATGAACAGTCAGTGTTATAGCTATTGGTTCTTTCATTGGCGCGAAAAGAGGCCTTTCATAGCAACATACCTCAGGTTAGGACTGTTATGAGAGACAAGCCAGACTATTCTATGAGACAAAGAGACTGACATGCTTATACACGCCTCTTCATTAAGCAAAAGACAGAAGAGAAATCAAAGGAACTCGGAGATGACACAACACAAACACTGAATACAAATATCAGAAGACGCAAAAGGCACAAGCACACAGGAGTGTGATTTGGATTTGCTGAGAGGGGTCCTAAGAAAGGGTCATGGTATCAGATAGGGAAATCCCAAACTTGAGAAAGTAAGGAACAAGTACTCCAGCATCAGAACTGGCCCGGAACAGAAGAAATCCAGCTGAAGTTAATAGAGGCAAAGTCCAGAAATCCAGCCAGTACACTGCAGGAGACGTTATAGGAAGTTGGTAGGGAAGGGGAAACAACAGAGGCTCTCATCCTATATGTGGCTGGAATAGAAGTTCTTAAAGTCACCTGTGGAAATGCCGATATCACTGTCTGTTGGGACAGAAAAGTCCTCTGCATGGTGAGAGAGGTGTACCCTTGCCCAGAGTGTCCCACTGTAGAGTGGTCTGGATCCCTATTGCTGATTTTTTTTCGTAGGCGAACACAGATCATGCGTGTGCACCATGACAAAGGTCTGTCTCAGGATTGTGGTCCTGTTGGATTGGGAGGGGCGCCCAAAGCACTACCTCATAGTGGATGTAGGAAAGTGATTTTGAAATGTAGGTACACTGGGTCCCTGCTAACTAGGTTCCCAGTGCCAGATCTCTTTCCCAAAACCTGTACTACCATTGGCACAACTTCAGTTACCCCTGTATGTGCCTAGTAAGCGGTATCCAAGGTACCTAGGGCATGGTTACTGAAGAGGCTCCTCTGGGGCTACAGCACTGGTTTGTGCCACCCCGAGGACCCCTCACCAAGGCTATGCTCTCTGCCATTGCAGGCTGCATGTCTTGGTGCAGAGAAATCTGAAGAGTCGACATGGCACACAGCCGTGTGTGCAATGCCATCCATGCACTGCATAAGATATAGGCAAGTCACCACTACTGCAGGCCGTTAACCGCAAGGCACGGTGCACTATATCCTATGTGTGGACATATCAGCATGAGCAGATATGCTCCTACAATGTCGAGTACATTCTAAGATGTTGTAAGTACACAGGGAAGCCATAAAGAGTACATGGGCCGGACACTTGTCAACAGGAGTTTTAAAGCTCCATGATAGTTTCACTGATTCCTAAGGTGTTTGGTACCAAACATCTTGTCCTAATAAATACTCACTGATACCAGTGTTGGATTTATTAATAAGTTCACACAGGAGACCTTTTTAGACGGTCCCTGAAAACCTACCAAGCACTGGTGTGGTTCCTGACTTGTTTTCGCCAACCTGCCACTACCTTTCTGATCTCATTTAGAGTGTGCCAGCGCTCTCAGAGGACAGAGACAAAACCTGCTCTGGGCCGAGGTGCTTGACACCTCCTCCATGACAGGAAGGCCTTCCTGGGCGAGAAGCTTCAAAGGTGATGCCACCATCGAAATCTTATCCAGGAACCTCCTAATAGTAGGGGAAGCCAAGCTCCCTTTCCTGCTCCACTTTTGGTGGGAGGAAAGGTGAAAAAAATAGTTAGAGGAGGGTCCCCACTTAGCCTACACCACCCCTGAGTCAGGGGCAGGCGATGTGAACCCCTCTCCTGGAATTCCAACTTTTGGGATGGTGCGAAAACATCCTATCAGTGCTAGGGTACTGCCTCTTCCCACAGGAAGTGGTCACTAGAAGGTGTGGACATCCTAATGGTAGGCAGCCCATTGGCTACCACCTGTCTCCCTTTGTAACACCCCTAAATCCAGTATTTGGTTGGCAACCTGAGATCTGAACATCAGATTTGATGGACAAGATACGACCATGACAAAGAAGTCCCGCTGCATGGGAATTGAAGCCCAGCTGCATAAGAAAAAGGCCCATAACTCTCCCTGCTGTTCCCTGGACTCAACAGTCACTTCTTCTCTGTCATCTTCAAACCTGAAAGGACTCCAAGAAACCCAGAGCACCTCCAGCCTTGAAGAAATCACCAAAAGCTCTCTCGAAATAAATGTATCACTCCCCTGCACAATGCAAGCACCGATCCAGTGATGTCCAGTTTGTAAACTAGCAGGTCCTCGATGACTCTGGCACAGCACTGAAGCAAGAGAAAGTACAACAGCTTTGGAGGGTCATACCTGTCTCCCCACCAAGTTTGGAGACACCAGGACCTACCGGAGTTGTAGCATATCAATTTTTGGGATAGCCAATGCCAAACACCAAGAAGAAGAGTCCACTCCGGACTCTCAAAGCACCACAAGCAAGCACTCATCGAGGGACATCAAGACACCGAGACCCACTTCCTGAGTGGCCCAGCTGTGCCGAGATCGCTTCTCCAAGTTGCCTGCTCCTGACTGTGAGGACCTGTGATGCCTGGTTGACCTGTATGCTCTGCACCCAGCCCCACTGGCCTCAGCCTCAGTCCCCTGGCCCTTGGGACCTTATCCCTCTAAGGAGACCCACCAACTTACCTGCAACAGCTTCCAAGAATTCATCACTCTGCTCCTGGCTGATCCAGGATGCTCCCAAAGTTCTCCTGCTGGAACTTTGGCCCTGGTCACGACATTGACCTAAAACGAGAAGGTGAACTTTGTGAAAGCATTGCCTGAATTTCTATGAAATCAATCAAAATAACTTTATTCGGTTCCAAAGACCATAAAAGTTTCACAGATTACACTTTAAAATATTAATATCGTATATGTACAGAGGCATGGATACAAACAGTTAAAATGAACAATAATTAGCACTCAAACAATTAGATAGGGGATATAATCCCCAATACCAGATACCCAATGCAACAGTCTGTATTGTCAACCATAACATTTCATAAATAAGAATAATTATCGTGAAAAGGTTACAAGAGTTCTATTCATCTATTGTGACACATAGGTGCCGATTACGATCCGGCAAAAACCGGGTACGAACCGTCGGTCGGAGCGTATTCTCCGTCCGACTCGTACACGGTTGTAAAACATTACAAACATGGAATTACGATTCGCACGGAAACACCATTTCCGTACGAATCGTAAAAAACACCGACCGACGAAAATATGCATACAAATGTGATCCGGGAATGCTGCGACGTGACGTCGGGACGCTTCCAGGCAGCGTTTCACGACCCAGGAATTACGATTCGAACCGACAGCAGTCCGGACGGCAATATTTTTACGGCACCCAAAAAGTGCCGGAAATGCGAAGTACGGCGCGAAACGACCAGAGTAGGTGGCCTGGTAAGCGCCGTACCCCCCCCAGCCCCCGCATGTACGCGTCGAACCCCCCGTGTATGTACACCCGAGTACGTGTCGAACTGTACGTGTCGAACCCCCCGTGTATGTACACCCGAGTACGTGTCGAACTGTACGTGTCAAACCCCCCGTGTATGTACACCCGAGTACGTGTCGAACTGTACGTGTCGAACCCCCCGTGTATGTACACCCGAGTACGTTCGAGTCGTACCCCCACCGTGTATGTACGGTGCGTACCCCCAGCGCTACGCAGGACCAGGCTGCAATGCCACGGGGTACTTTGCCGCCGGTGTGGGTGAGCGAATAACTGGGCCTTTGAGCCCCGGGGGACATAACACTATTGGTGTTGCTAAACCTTAGATTCTAAAAACTGAACATAGTTGCAGAGTGCAAGGGAAGAACTCTTGAGTATGGCCTATTTAGTTTATGTTCCCAGGGTGCAGCCATCAGTGAATGGGGAAAAACACTGAACTTGGTATACTAGAGGTGTGAGGACAGGGGATGGCCTGAAAACTACCAGAGCCCCAACCTCAAGGGGATTGTGTTATTGCTTCTTGAATGTTGTTTATCTTTGCTTGTGCAGAGTTAGAATAAAAATATTTTTTTAAACAAAAACAAGTATTTGACTGGACATTGATCCATTGCTGCGCTGCCTGCATGCTGAGTTATAAGTTGTGTTCACTGAACTGTATCTGAGCTTTCCCTGAGGGAGCCTTGAGCTATGCTACCCAGCTCAGAGTAAGATGCTAAGGGGGCTCTTTCCCCAGTTGTGCAGGATCCATAGTAGGGTGGTACCCGAGACATCCAGGGTAGAAGACCCCAACCTCCTTGGTTGGGCCCAGTAACTCCTGCATGCCTCGTGGACCCCAGAATGGGGGTCTAACACTGTCCTTTTCATTTATTATCCCTGGTAGCAGCAGCACCATACTTTTTCTGTAGATCCTAAACTTAGGCCACCTGAAAACTCAGACTATAATAGTGGCATTACCCATGTTTTTCTCTTTATCAATGCTGAACACTCGCGACAATAAGTCTGCACTTATAAAACCAAAGGATGAGGACTGTAGGTTTTTCGAATTCTTATTTTCAATTATTGGATGTCCCACAGGCTCTTTTCTGCTACCTTCATTTTTATTTCCTTATTGACACCCATTTTAACTCCCATCCTCACTCACCCAGAGCCATACTGAGCAAATACAATACGACCTTTCCAAGCTATTACATTTTAATTGCTTGGCCCATTTCCATCCATGAATCAAATAAATTGCACCTGAATTAGATTGTGGTGTGAATGGGAAATCCTCCCGTTTCTAAAGAAATTGCTACATGAGCAGGAGAATCCACGAGAGGGATTTTTATACCGTAGGAATAGAATAGAGGAGGAAAGTGGTTCCTGAATTGTCATTACATTTTAGAACTTCCTCCAGAATTCAGATAATTTTCAGTTACCACTCATCCCTGAATCAAGAATTAAATCCAAGGCTACTAATACTTTCATTAGCTATGCAACAACCTGTAAAGAATAGAAGAATGCACAGGATAATATATGAGTAACAGTGAAAAATAGGGACTTTTTTAACTGAGGGGTTTTAAGTACCATCAAATAGACAAGAGCAAAGCTAGAGTTGTCATGATGTCACTCAGAACCCTGAGTTGGTAAACATGCATGTTGCTCACTTCTCTCCCATCTATAATATTATGTCATGTATGGCTTCCAAAACCAACTGCCCCTGCTTTCAACTGCTACAAAGTATCGTAGGAGTACTGGGAGAGTCATACATAACTTGACCAATCCTCCCTGTCTCAAATGTAAAAAAAAAACACAAACTAACTGACATCCTGACACTCACCACAACTCTATGGGCCAGATTTACCAATTTCTCAAGCAGCGCAGTGCAGTAGCTGCAAATGCTGCACTGCGTGAAAAGGAGAGAGCAGGAGAGTGCCAAATTTGCTGAAATATGGCACTCTCCTACCCTCTCCATAGCGCCGCACGCTCCTACCCTCACTAAAGCGCCGGCACTGAAATTAGCTGTCTAGTGCCACGGAATCACCTTTACACCGTAGTGCAAGTAGAGTGACTCTGTGAGTCAATCATAGGTTTTCTACTGGAAGGGTACTCTTCCATTGTAAAATACTATGCTTAGACTAATTTTAAACATTTTCCCACTTTGTGTGCTGTACAGTGCAGCACACATGCAAAGTCGGAAAATAAAGGAGAAAAAAAGCATTTCTTCTTCTTAGCACCTGGTTGAAGGGTGCACTATGAACCTTGTCTACTTAATTTAGTAAATTGGGGTTAGCATCAGAAACCTTGGATGGTTGCATGGCAACCATCCATGGTACGCCCCCTTGGCGCTAAGTAATTCTAGTGTTACTTTTCACGTTATTTTAGCGCTAAAAAAGTTTAGCATAGGAAAAAAATCTGACAAAAAGATTTTGCGCTAATTTGTGTCACGCTTGTGACACAAACACTGGGGTAGATTTATGTTGCACTTGCGGCACTTTTGCGCCGCCGTTGCGTCACTTTTGTGACGCAGCAGCGGCGCAAATCCTGCGCCATGGTGCGGGGCATTTACAAACGTGACGCATCTCCCAGATGCGTCACGTTGTAAAGCCCTGCGCCACATGTAGGCGTTCCAGGGCAGGTGGGGGCGTTCCGGCGCAGGAACGCCTCCTAAAAGTGGCTGAGTGAAATCTACAAGATTTCACTCAGTCACTTTTAGGCCCATGCTGCGTCAAAACCCTGCGCCTGCTTGAAGCAGGCGTAAGGATTGACGCAGCATTGTACAGATAGGGCCCCCCAGATCATTGCTGGAGCTGCGTCGCGCTTGCGACGCAACTCCAGCAATGCGCCACTTTTCGGCACAGATGCGTGATGCATCTGTGCCGTTTTTGCCCCATGGTGCGCCGCATTATAAATGCGGCGCATCCATGGTGGCGCAGCTGTGGCGCATAATAACTGGCGCATCCCTGCTGATATGCAGGGATGCGCCAGTCGTCATAAATCTGCCCCACTGTGTTAAAATCTTAGTAAATCTGCCCCTATGTGCCTTACTTCTTCTTTCTTGTTCTCTCTGTTCTCATTGGAGCAGAGAGCCATCAAGGCAGTGCCAGACTCTTTGAGATCCCTGTCAGAGCTGCATAGAATTTCCTTCTGGTGTTGCAACAGTGGGGAAAAAAAACACTTGTTTTTCGTTTTGCTACCTCACAGCAGTAAATGACCAGATTTGGAATCTGGTAATCACAAAAGTGGCGCTCAGTGAGAGACATACATAACAATAATTTCAATTTAAATAATGTGACCGTCTCAAACCCTTATTTAACTTCAATGATACCTTTCTTTGAATGCCCCTCTCTTGAGTTTTTTAGAGCTTGAAATAGCCCGTTTGAAACATAATCCCACAGGCATGCTGACTACAGAAATTACTTTCTTTCTCGGTTCCACAATATTCCTCTGTTGCAGTGAGAGGAGTGATGGTTTCAGGGAATTTTCTCGCCAGGGTCCTTGCTGACAGACTGTTTCTGGGCAACATCCTTAAAAGTTATTCCGTGGGCTCGCAATGTACATCACAGAGGTCTTGGCAGTGGGTGAGATCAAATCCCTTATCGCAGGCGCCTGCTGACAAGAGAGCTAGGGGTGTTACTCTACCGCGTCACGAGATTGCCATCTAGTGTCCATTTAGGGGAAAGAAATCATGTTTTTTTTTAATTGAAAAGATAATGAATGTATGAACAATGTGCTGCTCTCCTGAGATGTTTTCTTATTAAGAACAGGGTAGAAGCGTTCATGAAAGGAGACCTCCTTAGAGATTTGACTCCGTGGTTTCAGAGCATTCTTTTTAGATTAACAGAAAACAGACAGGGAAGCCAAGAAACCATTTCTTCTAATGAGAAAAGTACATGAAACACTGGTTTGTGAATGTACATGTAAATATCATAGCTTAAGCACATAGGCAGAATGTTAAAGCTCTTAAATAGGCGCTGTAGGCCATGGGGCATATTTATCAAACTTTCACCCAGTGCAGAAAGCCACCTTGCTGCGATGCGAGAAAGGGCAGGAATGCGCCACGTTTAACACTATGCAGAAAATTGATGTCCTTTCCTTGCACTGGTGCCTTTTTGGCTGCCTAGCACCAACACAAGAAGGGAGTCTGTGTTGTAGGCAGATTAATTTTTGTGCAGGAAGGGGTACTTTCCTGCACAAAAAGTATCCTCAGAGGCATTTTCCTCTTTCTATATGTGCTGCTTAGGCAGAAGAAACAACAAAGAGAAATAAAGATATTTTTCGTTGCTGCACCCCTCCGGGGAGGCGTGTCATTTTAACGTATTCTCAGATTTACCAGTGTTGGTGAATCTGAGAATACACCAAAATCCATGGGTGGATGTCTGGGATCACCCATGCTCTGCCCATTGACTGCCCCCTGGGGCAGAGTCATGCAAGGCATTTATTTGCTTGCATTACTCTAGAATTACCAAGCCAAGCAAGGCCACTCAAGGTGGCCTTGCGTGGCTTGATAAATCTTACTTTAGTGTTACGTTGTCATTCTGGCCCGCTTGCGTAGCACAAGGGTGATGCCACACATTGATAAATATTCTCCCCAATTCATTAATCCTTTGCACCTGCACAAATGCTACACAAGATGAAGAAAAGAACCAATAATGATTTACTTTCTAGCACAAAAGGTGTTATCGCTGCACATCTATTCTATGCAAGAATAACATTGGTTCAATAATTATATTGAAAATGTCCCACTGTGTATTCTGTATATTTCTCTGAGCACAAGTAAGCGTGAGTGACTGAGCAAAAGGTTCAGATCTGTTACCACAATCCATGAGGGGTCAAGGTTGTCAGGTTCAGTGTTTGCTAGAAACCATTCGCTCCCTGGAAAGGTTAGGGGGGCTAGAGGTGGCAATGTGAGCTAGCTGGTCTCTACGCCAACATATACTGTGGGGGTGCCTGGAATCAGTCTTGTGACCTCGCCCAAAGTATATGCTGTCCAAACAAATGTGCAGGTCCTATGGATTATTGGTAACTAAATGACAAGCATTCATCCAACGTATCCGACCCTACTGAGGTTGTCTATGCAAATGATTTTACACTGAAACAATGTGCCTCCAGGACAAATCAGATGCTGAACAATGCACATTTGTCTCAGCATCATGGTGCAAGGCTGTGCTTTGCAAAAGGCTGCCTCTGATTGTGCCAGCATAGTGGTATGACACCCGCAACAGGCCATTCTTTGCAGGTATGGTTCTGAGATTTCTGCCTCTTCATGCAATGCAGAGCAGGACTTTTGAGTGTTTTGTTGCATGATATCTAAGTAAATTCAGGGCTCGGACTGTTGCACACAGCACCAACAAATCACTTGTCATCCACTTCAGAGTATTTACTTGGGTCCCCTAGCAAAGTGGGAGGAGTTATATTGAAGTGCTGGAGTAAGTAGGTTCCAGAAATATAAGGAGAGTAGGAGGAGACATAGAGAAGGAGTGAGGAAAGTAAAGCTGTAGAACGTGATAGGAAGGGACCAACAGCGGGAGCCAAAACCCCCTTTGTAAAAGCAGACTTGAGAGCAGACATAAAGGCCCCACAGGATCAGAATTGATGTGAGTCCAACCATTGTACTCCCTTATCTGGCTTCTGCTTGGTATGTGCAATGATGTTGTACACAGTCCTCTATTTAATGGGGGCACCACTGGGCCTGTTCAAGTGATGCAGGAGCAATTGACTGTAAGCCCCCCCCCCACTATCTTCATCTACAATCCTTTGCTTGTGTGATGCCTAGTGATCAGGAGGGTGGATGACACTTGCACTTACACAGTAGTGACGTTAGTTACCTGGTATGGGGGAGGTCAGCGGCAGGCAGGTAGATTAAGCCTGTGGCCAGCAAGCTACCTACCATCATTTCCTAAGGTTTTCTGACCCCACAGGTGCCATGGCTTCCAGTACAGCCTGGGGGATTCAGAAGGAGCCTGGAGTCTGTGAAGTGACAGCAAAAAGTCTCCTCCTCTTTCTGACATCACCATCTTAGTATCTTGCCACACGTTTGTATTCTAGTTAGTCTTGTCTTCCGGCAATGTCCCTTTCACTGATTCAACAAAACACACAATCTATACCAATTAAAGGGGCAGGCATACAGTTACTCATTTACATGATCATAAAACAAACTTCAGCTCTTGCCCTGTGATCTCTAGCCCCAGAAAACTGTAAAACAATACTGGTATTGCACTCTTATCAGATCAGAGGAGGTGTTTGCATTGTGTTGACCTAGTATGACAGGGAAGGGCTTCACTTTGCTGGGAGGAGTTGTAGTGAAGGCAGTACCCTGAACTGGCAACTTTTATACCACGCTTCCCATCCCTTGTACCACCCCTTATGGATAGTGCTGTCCTACCAAGACCAACCCCCTACATTCTACTCATTAGACCTCATCTAGACCTTCTTGTTTAACTCCCCAAGACACTACAGGGCGCAGCCTAAAAGGGCAAGTGCAAGGGCTGTTTCTTGGTCCCATCATAGCCCATGTGACCACATAAACAGACCATACACTGATCTTTTCAAGATGCAACATTTTGCAATGCCAGACTGGCTGAAATGCCCGTCCAACACTGATAGGGTATGTGAGAAGTTGGCCTGGTATATGCTGTTCACTAGTTAAAGTGGACACCTTGCACCAGTACAATTCGACTTTTATGGTAGTAGGTTTAAGACAACCTTTAAAGAAAGCTATCCTAGTGGTAGCTGTGGAGAGCAGCCTTCAGGCTAAGTCTTTAGAGGAATGTAAAGCAGCTTGTTCTACCTTATAATCTCTTGAATTACTAAATTAAAGGACACCACACAGGTATATATATCAAATATATATGTATTTATTACTAACAACTCTCTGCTAATCTCTTTATGAGATTAGAAGTCAGGAACACACGCACAAATCAACATTTCACAATAAGTTAAGCAAAAATATCGCTGGGGCCCTAGGGGTGTACCAGACCATATACTAAAAAAGAGACTTAGAGATAACGACTTGCAAGGGGACAAGTTCTAGGGCCTTCAGAAGCGCCGGGGCTTCACAAAACCACCCAAGGCAGGTAAGTAAAGGACCCATGGGAGACGTATGCAGTATGAGAACTCAGCCGTGAATCCCTATTGACTTCAATGGAGCAAGTCGAGATGGGAAATTAAGAGTTTTAGTATACTTCGGGAGAGTCTACAAGCAAGTCACTTACAGGGTAAGTAGTTCTAGAGCCAACACACACAGGAGCACCATAGTGCTGAAGTTACCTCACCCAGGGAAGCCGGGTGCATAGGTGTCTTTTGGTGTCGGATCGCGACGTCGTTTTCAATGGGAGCCATAGAAAACTTGCTGCTTGTGAAGACAGGAGAAGTGTCTGGTGGAATCAAAGGATGGATTCAGAAGAAGGAAGACCTGAAAGCAGAGGGGGACAGTGTTCAAAGTCACTTGGCAGTGACCCGGGGCAAGGAGGATGGATGCCCACAGTCGTCGGGTGATTTCAGGTGATCACAGGTGTCTTGACTCTTCAGCCACGAGGTCCAGGAGGCATCGACCACAACCAGGAGCTGGATTCAGCCTGTCCACCAAAGTCTGCAGCTTACTGCGGTGTCGGTGACCAGATTGGAGCCAACCAGCATTGGTAACAGCAAGTCTCGTGGAAAGGACAAAAAGTCAGCGGTGCAGACCAGTAAGGTCTGAGGGACTCACCCAGCAAGGGTTAGTCAGGGCAGACCTGGAGCAATCAGGGGAGCCTTTTGGAATTGTAGGAAAGTCTTCAGGGGACCCACAAGCCAGCTGGCAAGGGATCATGAAGATGCCTCAGGAGGATCCACTCAACAGGGGCCCACGGTCACTCGGGACAGGGTAGGCCTCTGATCTTCAGAGGGATTCCTGCTGGAGGCTTGGACCACATGTGGTCCAATGCACAGGTTCGTAGAATGTGGTCTAGGGGTTGCACTTGAAAATAGTGCATGGTACCCAGGGATTGCCATTCCTCATCATTCGTGGGGTCCACTTGCCTCAGCGTCGCTGGGGACTCACGATGGCCTTGGAGAAGTCAGGAAATCTTCTTCCTGGGCTGCAGGGACTTCAGACTCCGGCGGGAGCGGGAAAGTTTGTGACCGTTGATTGCAAGATTTGGTGCCTGCCAAGCAGGGGAATCAATCCTTGACTTCAAGGGAGATTCTTCCGTATTCCAGAGGTAATAGAACATCGAAGGTCCAGGATTCTTCTTCAGAGCATCGTCCAGGGATATCTAGTTTGCAATGGCAAGGGTTCCCTAACTTATACTGAAAGGAAGGGAGGGACTAGCTCTATGACCCCACCTATGGGAGGGTCAGGGGAGTGTGTGGCTACACCCACTTCCCTTTGTCTAGTTTCGTGCCAGAGCAGCGGCAGGTAGCCCCTGAGCTGGTTTGAACTGGTGTATGCAGAGAGGAGCCTACTGCTCCCACATTGCAGGACTTCAAAGCACTCCAGGAGTGCACCCACCCAGCCCCAATACATTAAACCCTGTCTGGGAGGTGGTCACACCTCCCTGTGACAGGATACCTATTGTTGGGCCTCCTCCACTGCGAGTTTCAGTCATCAGCAGGAGGGCAGCCCAGTGTCTGTGACTGGTGGCATCCATTTTGTGATGCCAGGGCTCTGCAGGATTCTACCGCTTTTCCACAGTAGGTACATGTCTCTCCCTCTAGAAGACTGGGATCATACTCCCACACCACTGGTGTGGGGGTATGATTCCAAAGCATTTGACACCAAACACAGCATGTTTTGATGCAGCCATTCCAAAGTTAGCATTAACCATGAGGTTATAATGCACTTAAGAGTGTATGGTTTGACCGCATTCACAAACAGCCCCAGAGAATGGACTCTGAGAGCTGCAGAGGGGCCCTGCTCAGGCAGAGGAACCCCCTCACATGAAAACCAAGTACCCTGCCCTCAGGATTGCTAGGGCCTGCCTTAGGGGTGACTGATAGGTTTAAATGTGTGTGCAGGGAGAGATATAGTGAACCTATATCTCCGTGAAGGGTGCTGGCACCACCTCACCCAGGCTGCAGTAGCAGGCCTGTGGTTTCAGATTTAGTCTGCTTCCCGGGGTGGCATAATACATGCTTCAGCCCCTGGTAGGCCTGTGAAGTACCTATGCCCTTGGTACCTAAGGTACCATATACTAGGGGCTCATAAGGTACCACAGTATCCAATAACTAGTGTACCTAATATGCACTCCTTGTTTAGAGAGAACAGAGAGGCTGGGGTCCTGATTAGCAGGGTCCCAGCCAGACTATAGCCAGAAACCAGTGTAAACATCAGAAAAAAGTGGGGGCAATATAAGAGGCATATCCTACTCTCCTACAGGGTGCAACCTCAGTCAAGCAAACCTGCGGGGCAAGCCTCTGGCATGGAGAGTCTACAATAGCATGGTTTCCTGACGTATCCATGAACCACACAGTTTTAGTCTTTCTTTATCAAACTTGGACTCTTAAAGGATGATAAAACCCTGTTTTAGAGTTTAGAAGAGTGGGAGTCAAAAATCAAAAGGGATCCCTCTCCGTCACACTCACAGTTATCTGTCTCATTGTGAGGGGAGGCAATGCCAGGTTTCTGGCAGCCACAGCAGGGCCGTCAGTCAATGTACATCGAAGGCCTACCTTATTTATGTTAATCCTTCAGACGCATTTCTTCTGTTCTGGACCTCAAGAAAAAGCCTGGCGGTCCTGCCTAGGGTAAAAAATGCAAAAGGCAGTAATATTGGTATTTCTACAAGTGGCTGTAAGAATCTCTATTCCAGTTTCACATGGGATAAGAGCCTCTTTCTTTTCCCCTCGCCCAACAACTCCTCTGTAAGACCTGTCTTGTCCTGTGGGTTTATCCCCTGACTTTTTGCTTTTTGGCCTTCTGTCTCTGACCTGCTTGTGTTGGTTTTATGACTCTGGGAAATTGACCACTGCTAATCAGTGCTAAAGTGCACATGCTCTCCCTGTAAATTTGTATGATGGATTAGTGATTATGTGATTGGCATATGTGATTTACGGGTAGGTCCCAAGTACTGTGCACTGTGATTGCCCAGGGTCTGTAAATCAAATGCTGCTAGTGAGCCTGCAGCACTGATTGTGCCACCCACATGAGCAGCCTGTAAATATAACTCAGACCTGCCACCGCAGTTTGGTACTGCCATGTCAACCTGGCAAGTGCACATACTTGCCAGGCCCACACCTTTCCTTTTCTTACATGTAAATCACCCCCTAAAATAGGCCCAAGTTAACCCCGTGGACAGGGTGCAGTGTTGTGAAAGGTGGGACATGTTCTGATGTGTGTGGCATGTCCTGATAGTGAAATACTACCCCTTTAGTTTTTCACTATTTAAAGGCTATCTGTCATATATATATAAATATAATTTCACATTGGGACAAGATAGAAAGGTGGATATTAGTATGCCTGTACTAAGAATATAATAATGCCTCTTTTAGTACAGATGATTTTTATATTGTGTTTGAAAATACCACTTTTAGAAAGTGTTTTTTTCTTGCATCGCCATTCCGTGAGCATCTGCTGGTTTGTGTATTGACTGTCTGGCTTTGGAGTGACAGGGGCTGAGGATGTGCATTCTCTCAGACAACCACTAGGGGGGGTTGTGCCTTTCCTGCATCAGTCACGGCTGGGCTGAATAGATCTGAGCTGCATGCAGAGTAGGGGGAGGAGTTCTCAATAGCACCTGAATAGGCCTGTCTGCATTTAGAATGGTGGGAGGAGATTTCCCTTGCACCTGAATAGGCCCTGTCTGCCTTACACAATGCTGTCCCCACCTCCCGCCGGACAGCTGCACCAGAGAGGGCAGATTTGGTTTTGGCTGGGCAAAAAGCTTCTCTGCCACCAGCTGACAAAGGAATTTGTGCTATAAAAAGGGGGCCCGGACCCCTTTAATTTTAGATTACAGCTGAACTAAGGAACCTGCCAGGAAGAAGAACAAGGAATGCTGGAGGTGTACCGCCCCTGTGCTGTGTGCTGTTGGGATTGGCCTGCAGTGGTTGCTTTTGTCTTGGGCAGGGGAAAGACTGGACTGTGCTTTCATCATCCTGCTGTTAGAATTTTTTCCAAAGGCTTGAAGTAGAGCTTGTCTCCTGTTGAAAGTCTCAGGAATAGAACAGACTTCAAAGATCATTCTAGGAATCAAGACGAACCTTTGCCAAAGGGAAGAGCTTGAGAAAATGAGGAGGAATACTGCCCCTCTGCTGTTTGCTGTCTGGGGTTGGCCTGCAGTGGCTACTTCCTTGCTGGGAGTTCTGATCTGCTGAGAGGTGGCTACTGCTGATTTGGACCTCTGGAGGCTGTTTGCTGCTGGAAGCTGGAAAAGTTACACAACTTCGAGAAGCGGGACACATCTGCAACTGTTTCCGATGCATCGCCGAAGAAATCGTTGCAGCGCCTGCCGCGGTTCTAGAAATTGCTGCATGCCAAATCACAGCATTGATTCCGACGCAGGCCCTGCTGTGCGGCTGCAAGAACCAATGCATCGTGGGACCGTGGCTGGAGAGAGAGACGCAGTGTTATTGCCGCTGCATCGAGAACTGATGCATCCCCAATCCTCACGCATCGCACATGGGCACCAAGCCGGCAAGAACACCGAGGTTGCAGCAAGAAACAGACACATCACCTCCCTGCACAGTAAGAAACCTATGCATCACCTTCCCTTCAGTAAGGAACTGACCCATCACAGCCCCTGTGTGGCTGTAAGGCACCAACGCATCACCTCCCCTGAAGTAAAGAACCAACGCATCACATTCCCTGGGTGTAAGGAACCAACGCATCACCTTCCCTTCAATAATTTTTGTTTGTGTGAGCAATGCAGCCAATGTTCTTTGTGTGAAAAGTGTTGCATCTGCAATTTTCTTTGACCAGAACTATTTTTACCCTTTAAGAATCATATTTTTAGTGCTGTATTGTTGATTATTGTCATTTGATCTTGTTTTGGCTTTGATAAAGATTACTTATTTTTCTAAACTGGTGTGGTGTCCATTTGTAGTGTTTTCACTGAATTACTGTATGTGTTCCCAAATGCTTTAAAGATTACCTCTGAGATAAGTCTGTCTGCTCGTGCCAATCTACCAAGTGGGTGAGCAGGGGTTATTTTAGAAGTGTATCCCACTTACCCTGACTAGGAAGAAGGGTCTCTACTTGGACAAAGGTACCTACCTCTGCCATCTAGAGACCCCCATTTCTAACATCCTCCATATGGCTTCTCCTATCCTGGGCTGCCTCGATTTTTGGACCTTGACCCTATAAACTTCCAGTGGATTTATTCGGTCCTGGGCAGGTTTTGACATAGGGGTACGTATTCCTTAATTACTTAAGTTCTATTTTTTCCCATCTGATACATTGCCACTTTACTAGTGCCCCTCTTAGCATATCCAATTCCCTTATCCATTGTGCTTGTACCATTTGTACCTTCTGATATTTGTTTTCAGTGTACGTCTTGTGTCCCCTCCGAGTTTCTTTGATTTCCATCTGTGTTTTGCTAACTGCAGATGTGTGTCTCTTTGCATCCTGGAGTGGTCTAGCCTGTCACCCATATGCAACTTGAGATAGATTGCCTGTGAAAGTCCTCTTTTGGTGCCAATGAAAGAACCAACCAATAGCCAATAACCTTTAATGTCCATCTCTACCTATTTGCCTGTATAATTTACTGCATTGAATTCCCCGGTGCAGATAACAATCACTCAAAAATATATTATGGTAAAGATACCCATATTGTACATGTTTCAATTGTTTTTCTATTGTGACAAATGTTTCACTTATATCAGTGATGGTCTATGATTGGTAATAGTGTTCGCCCTTTGCCCCATTTGCCAAATATCTGATATTGGGTTCGAAGGCATAGTTGTGACAAATGTATTGAACATGATAGGAATGTCGGGTAAGGGTTGGGGAGTTGAAAAGGTGGAAAATTGGGATGAGGGAGAACAATGGGGTACTGGAAAAATATATGTGGAGCAGAAAAGCAGGGGAAGCATTTGGAAGCAACAGAAAAATAGATGAGTAGCGTTGGAGATTTGGCAAAGAGAGAACAATGGAAATCAGAATAGGATTTGGAAAGGAGGAGGATAGGACGCAAGGCAAACAAAAATGACAGTATGGATAGGAGAACGGAAGTTTCTATTACAGCAGAAGAGAACAACATAACCATGTTTATGTTTGGTTTTCTGTGTTCTACACAGAACCAACATGTGACCTTTTAAAAAGTGGCAGTCTAATTGTATAGCACATTTATATTACCAGGGGTGCTTCTTGGAACCTCTTAAATATGTTAATAGTTGCCCAACTCTATGATGCTAACATTGTGGTTCTAAGAAGGTTGAAAAGCTGACCGGCTATGCCGGGATTTGAAGATTTGACCACATTTTAACCGAGGCCCCTTGAGTAAATGCAGCAAACCGAACGAGATGATGGACGGAGTGATTAAACTTTTCAACCACTCACCCGCAGTCACAGATCTGGGTTTAATCCATTATTTGTTTGCTCACTATGCCGCCCAAATTAGGACCCAGCCATATGCAAATCAGTCTGAACCTTGTTCCTCATGGGAACAGTCCAGCCCGAACTACCAGGCCAGGTTGTCCCTGGACCAGAAACAAGCATCCTAGGACCGATTTGGAATTTGACCCCTCATTAGCTTGCATCCAGTGGCACAGTGAGCAAGTGACCCATGTCTGGGCATACCCTTGGCCATTTAGGATGAACATAGCAAACACAACAAGATGATGGACGGTGTCATGAAACTTTTCAATCACTCACCCCCAGTCACAGATCTAGGTTTAATACATCATTATTTTCCTCTCTGTGCCACCCCAGTTTGGACCCAGGCAAATGCAAATCAGTCTTGACCCTGTACCTTATGGGAAAAGTCCAGCACAAAACTGCCAGGCCAGGTCTTCCTTGGTCCATAAACAAGCATCCTAGGACTTGTTCATCACCCCTCATCAGTCAGGCTAGCTTGAATCAAGTGGCACAGCGAGCAAGGGCCCCATGTCTGCAGCAGCCCGTTCAGTCCCAAAATGAGGGGCCAGATGTACAAGGTGGGGTCGCAAGGAAGTATGAGTCACATGTGTGACCTTTTTAACAGTCACAAACTGAGAATCAGGCCATTTGCGACTGCGAAATTGGCTTGTGACTTATACTAATCCTATTTTGCGAGTCTGTAACTTATTACCGACTTCCAAAATAGGGTTTGTGAGTCGGTATTGGGAAGGGGCGTGACAAGGGCGTCCCTTCCTAATAGCGAGTCACAGGGGCACATATGAATATTTTGCAACCTGAATGGGGTCGCAAAAGATCCATATTTAACTGACTCCATAAATAAGGTGGTAACCCGATGGCAAAAAGAAGAGGTCCCCAAGGGACGCCTTCCCGTTTATGAATGTGTTTGCCAAAATTTTTTAAGAGCAGGAAGTGGTCCCAAAAAAGTGAAAATGTAGCTTTTCATTTTTATTTTTTAAATGCATCCTGTTTTCCTTTAAGAAAAACGGGCTGCATTCCACCCCCAAAAATGCTCTATTTACAAAGCAACCAAAGACATAATGGTCCGCTGACCCCAGCAGGCCGCTATCCCTGTGAGTGCAGGCAATTCCAAATGGGCTGCAAATGTCGACCTGCCTCATGAATATCGATGAGGCAAGTCATTTGCGATCCCATTGGCAATAGCAAAATGTGTCTTAGACATATTAGTTCGTTGCATTTTGCGAGTGCCTAATTGCGAGTTGTAAAAAATTACAATTAGAGACTCACAAAATAAAATGTTCATATGAGTGGCCCCAAATCCTTTTCAATGCCAAATTCATTTTGTCCTGCATCTGATAACCTAACTGGTACTAACTTGTACCATAAAGGTCCTTACCTATGTAAGTTTTGCACAGGCGCTAATATGATGCAATGTGCTGCAAGCACACAACCTAAAAACGAATACATATTTTAACTGCCCACATCTTGGGGCATATTATCAAGCACGGCGTTAAGATTATCGCCACTTTAGCGGCAGAAAACTGCCACTAAAGCGTCGATAATGGGCTTGATAATATGCCACAGAGAATTCCAATAGAAGCCCATGTTGACACCAGAACATGGGCTTCTATGGGAATTCTCAAGGGCAGTTTTTTGCCCCCAAAGCGGCGATAATCTTAACGCCGTTTCTTGATAATATGCCCCCAATAGAGCTAAACTGCATTGCGTTGCATGAGCTCTCGTGAACTCTTCAGTGTTGGAAAACTATTGAATTCATATTTTTGAGGCTGCAGAGTTTTTGCAACTTTCCTTAAATAGCTGCATATGCAAGGATGGAGGCTAGTGAGAAACAGCAGACCACTCACTCTATTTGAAGTTCACTGAACGCTCGCATGTGTGGTTTTTTTTTAGCAGAACCGGTCTATTTAAGGGACAGGGAGGGGGCCTCTTTCAAACATAAAATTTAGCATACAGACACTGTCATTGGTGATGCAAGCAGCGGTCCCTTCAGCTACTTTTTGCCCCTCCCAATGCCAGCAGGCAAGATTCACTAGCTGGAAACTGTCCTTGGTGACAGCTTTCAGTTTACGAAGGCCTTACAACCAATGGTTTGTAACCGCCATGGCAGCTGTAAAAGATACTGAGTTGCATCAAATAGATGCCCAATTTTTTAAAAGAATGTTCATGGTTCACAAAGTGCACTTTATGAGTCGAAATGACATTTTCAACTCAAAATGTAATGTTTGTACATTGTGACCTTTATTTTTGCTGTTGCAAAGCCAGTGATTTAATGAATCACAAGGTTTACAACCACGTAAATGCTTTCTACATTGAGACTTGGAATTTTAAGCGCATTTTCATGTGCTTTTTTCTTGTTTTATGATAGATAAAAGAGGCATTCAAAAATACATACAGCAAACGTGCATTGTGCCATATTGCACCTATTATGGCAAGATGGCTTAAGGGTGTCTATATTTTTCTGAACGGTGGCATTTTCTTTTTCTTCCTGAGGGTAAGGCTTTAAACCCCCTCCAGAAGCTCATCGAGAGTGTGCTGGATAGCTAGGATATATGCACTATAAAACATCAATCTCTTTTTTTTCAATTAAGCATGTAGTGGGACTCGCTGAAAGTAATGATTAGATTAACGCAGGGAGGGTTAATAAATGTACAGCACTGCTGTAGTTTTCTATTAAATGAATATGAATCTATAAAGCTGGAACATATGTGAGGGAGATACAGAGACTAAACAAGGGTTTGTACATTGACTGCAGCAGTGTAACACAAAATGGTGGGAACTCCTTCAATATATGGTGAGATACCCACCAGGAGCTGTGTAACACCAGTTCCAGTCCTACATTAACTCTTTTGAAGGCACCCATGGGGAGATCCAGTAGCAAGGGGTGAATGATTGCTTTTTAAACCAGAAAACATTGTTTACTTCTTTGGGGAAAGGCATGGTAAAATGTCAGTACCCTTTGCTCTTTTAACCCTTTTAGTGCCAAGGATGTAACGGTTACATCCTCCGCCATGGTGGCCGTGTGCGGAGGAAATAAACATTACGTCCTCTGCACGCACCCAGGAAATCCCTCTACTATTTGCAGGTAATGGATTTTTTTTCAGCCTTGGGAGCAGTGGAAGAGCATCACTTGCCACCGAGGCATTCTTTTTTTGTGTATGATGACGTTATTACATTGAAAGTGAAATGGGAAAAAAGGGTTAGTTTTCAGTGGAAAAATGTGCTACGTCCATGTTGCTTTTTGGGCCGCTTCCTGTCATGAGCACTAGGTCTACCCACAGAAGTGAGGTACCATTTTTATCAGGAGACCTGGGGGAATGCCAGGTGAAAGGATGTTTGAGGCTCCCTGTTGATTACAGAAATTTCCATCACAAAAAATGTGAGTAGAACTAATTTTTATAGTCAAAGTTTGAGGTTTTCAAGTGCTTCTGGGTAATAAAATGTAGTGAGAGCCACGCAAGTCAGCCCACCCTGGATAGCACTAGGTTGACTCAGTTTCCCTAGGTGTTGGCTTAGCTAGGGTTCAAAATCGAGAGTAACAAAAATGGCAGAACAAGTGTTATTACCAATTGTCTCGGCCCAGGAAGGCTTGTCCTGCGTGGCTGGGTCCAGGAGCTCTGACTGGGCCGCCGGTACCCACCAAACCCAGAGGCCTGAGGCTCCAGATCCCCTAGTTGTCCAGCCGGTCTCAACAAGAGACCAGATGGCCCAGGACTGGGGTCGTGTTCGGCCCTGCGGTGGGTGCCTCCCCATCCTGGGCTCTGTCCTAAGGGCTCATTTGCTTCCTCAAGTCCAAGCAGGCCTCTAGGAGGTTGGGTGGGTTTATGCCGGCTGTACCCTCTGTCACTCAGTTCACACAGATTACAAGAAGGGGTGGTAGCCTTCCCTTAGATTCTTAGGGATGTTTTAATTAATCAAGAAAAAAAGTCGAAGGTTCGAAGACGATTAGATACCATCATAATTCGGTACCACAAATGATGCTGACTAGCGATCAGGAGGTGTTATTCCCATGACCTGCCAAGCAGCTTCTGGGAAAGCAAAGTCTTTTGGTTCTGAGGGCAGTATGGTTACAAAGCTGAAACTTAGACATTGAAAGAAGGGCACCACCAGAAGTAAGCATGTGGCTAAAGGAAACTTCACCCGGTCGGACACAGAAAGGATTGACAGACTGATAGCTATTTCTTGATTCTGTGGGTGGTAGTGCATGGTCACTCTCAGTTAGTGGAACAATTTGTCTGGTTAATTCCATTAATGAACAAGACCCCTCCAGGCTAACTAGTCATGTGAACCCCAGTGTTAGGAGTCCAACTTCTTGGAGGGACAAGTGGCATTCAGCCACATGAGTTCTAGCAATAACCGGTCTGTGATGCCCTCAGATGTCACTGGTTGCGCGCACGCTACACTGAATGGATCAGCGTGTCTACGCTTTGCCAACAGGTGGAGTAACCTGCTGAGTCCCATTTGTGATAGGGATTGGTGTTTGCAATTTTTTTTCAATGAATGAGGGATTCCTAGTCAGTGCAGTTCATAAGTTTGCGTTGATTAAGTTGCTTCCCTTTGTACATATTGCCCCGACATTACTACTGATTGGATGGTTTAATGAGGTCCTCAAATAGCCCCACTGCGGTCAGCAATAGCCCTGGCAGAGCACTGAGAAGGTATTCAAATTTGAATATCTAAAGGATTTAAAAGTTGCAACAAGGTTTCTTTAGGTGAACCTGCAAAAGGATCATTATTGGCAGAGCAGCCTGAGTGACTGACGGCGCCAGCCTGAAATCCTCAGCTGCCTCCCAGACAAAACACACCATAGACACAAGGCCCAGACCTGCCCTCGCACACCCTGGGCTGTAGTGAGGTCTGTGTCTGACGGGGCAGTTGGGTGAGGACCAGATATGGGGCAGGCTCCTCCACCCAAGAGGACCTGACTGACAGATGTTTGAGGTACTGGGGACGGTCCTGGTTCCTCCAGGGGGGACACAATGGTAGGCCTTCCCAGATGGAACCCACGCTCACCCATCATGACGCCATTGGGGAGACCGAATCGCAGTGTCTCGACGGGCTGAGATCACTCTTGAAGGCCCTGCCACCACATGCCCTCCCGTGCCTGATCATATACTGACTGGGTTTAGGGTGACCGAAAAGTGGCCCTGCTTAGGTGGCAGTGTGTGGGATGAGGACCAGGGCAGGGGGTAGGCTACCCACCAACCCGCCAGCATGGCTCAGGGCCTCTGCCCAAGCTAGGGACTCTCGATACCGCAGGGGTCACGCCCAGTGGTGGATAGATGGCTTGCAGGTGTGGAGACCCTTTCTCTTTGCCAGATACCTGGTTGCATGCCACTCGTGTCTGTCTGTGGTGTCCTGCGGCTTCCAGCATGCACCGCCTCTGTAGACCACTTCTGCAGCTGGGATCTGGGGAGGGTTACCCCCTGCCAGGCCTGGGGGTGCTCACCTACCCCCGCAGGCCTCGGTCTCTGATCCAGGAAAAAGGTTGCACTGCTATGACCCCTGCCCCTGCAGCCTAGGGGCCAGTGTTCCCTGGATATCCAAGGCTGTAGCATCTGATTACAACCTCAGATGTGGCACCCCGCTGAATATAAGCATGGATGAAAAGAAACTGACCAGGATTCCTTCATGGGGAGTGAAGAGGAAAGAGCCTAGCACCAAATCCATGCCAGGCAGCATGCACAGGAAATGTGGCATACAGAAGTCCAACTCAGAGGGCCCAAGTACTTCTGATCAACGCTCAGCCCACAGACAGTGTTAGGCTAGTAGCGGCCCCGGGCGTGCTGTAATCGGGTCTTCTCAGATTCAGGTTGCTTGGGATTGCAGCCCAAAGTGGGTGGTAAACATCATGTAAGTCTAAATACGGGCACAAGACTGATATCCAAAAAGTACTGTAAGGAAATTTGAAAAGAACTTTGAGGAGAGAGTTCAAGAGGGCGTAAACAGTCCAGAGGTACAACGTTGGGTCTGTGCTGTCTGCCCAGAAGATTCAACATGGCGGGAAGGTCGGTCACACAGAGGGGCATATCTTCTCTGCAGGACCACCGCCTGGGTGCACCTGACACCCGCAGAGCGCATTTCCCCCATGGCGGTGCACCAAGACCAGTGCCAGATTTGCTGGGAAGGCTGCAGGGTAGCAGGTGGCTGCACCAAGAGTGCCAGGATTCATGCCACAGTTCACCTCTCTTGACTATCACACTATACCAGCGTGACTCGTATCGTTCCTCCCAATTCATATGAATAAACAAACATCTTGTTCCCTGACTTTTGACCATATAATAGCTAGCTATAGCTGGTGTTCTCAGGTTTGTTTGAAAAGACTTGATAGTGTTTACAAATGTTTTACCACTCATATCCAAGGTCAGGATTCATGAGCCATGGAAACATCCAGAAAATACACAATAGTAAGCATCAAGCAACAAACATTGATGACCTCAACATGAAACTTCCCAAAGACAGCCCTCATCAAATGAATCCCCTGCACCCCTTGCTATAAGCAATTAGAAAGCGACCTTTGTGAACATTCAAAAACAGCTTCTAGAATGCAGCCTCATCAAGTTATTATCTGCACCTGTTCCTTGCTTTAAACATATAGATCTCAACCTTTGTGAGCATTCTAACGCACCTTCTAGAAGGCAGCCTCACCAAGGTAATTATCTGCACCTATTCCTTTTCACAAAAAATTAGAATGTGACCTTCATGAACATTCTAAAGCAAGGTTATTTAAGGACCGTTCACACTCTTCCCCTTCGCTTAGCTTCTTCGTCTGCCACTTACCTGTCTCCCGGCAGCCAGGACTCTGTCTTGCCAGTTCCCTTGATCCTCCCGCTTTGACCTCACCGCAAAGAAGGTCCCGCAATAGTCTTGCACCTAGATGGAAAAAAAAACAAGAAGAAAAGGAGAGTCTCATTAATAGACTTGATTTTACTTCGTGCATACTCAGTCGCAAAACCATGCTGCAAACAGAGGTAACCAGGGGCAGATTTATGAGCACCTTGCGCCACTTTTGCGTCACTTTTCCCATGTTAAAAGTGACGCAAAAGTGGCGCAAGGGGCTCATAAATCTGCCCCCCAGTGTTTTTGTTCAACTTGTACATACTATTGGCAGTGCTCTGCCAGAGAGGACTTGGGTGAAGCTAACCCCATCCAGATTTGCTCATTACAGTTTCGAACATTTTGATAAAGGGGCTTCAATGGACAGTCTAACTGAAAACAAATCAACAACAAAAGTAAAGGTTGGTTGAGATTTTAAAAGCTTTGCTGAGGTGATTCCTTAGGGGATAGAGTTAATACTAGGATAAAGCCTTATTGTTTGTTTGTTCATAGGTGCAATATCTGTTTGTACCATTAATTAGACTGGTGTGAATGCCTGTTCCAGTGTTGCTGTTGAGCAGAAGAGCCACAGCATCTTTGACTCTACACATTCTCTCCATCCTTTCCCCTGGGATTTGCCACCAGAGCAGTGTCACCTCTTGTAAAGCAAGGTCAAGTTTCGGGAGGATTCGGAAACTAGCGTCGCTGCCCCTTTGCAATCATCTGGGATCCAGGTAGGTGGCTTATGAGTATGACGTAGATGCTATGACTAGAGGAAGAGGAAGTGAGGCTATCACTAGAGAAATAAACCAAACATTTGCTACTTGCAGATAAGAGGTTTGTGAAACAATTGCTCACATTTCAGGTACATGTCCTAA
This sequence comes from Triturus cristatus, assembly GCF_964204655.1. Taxonomy (NCBI): domain Eukaryota; kingdom Metazoa; phylum Chordata; class Amphibia; order Caudata; family Salamandridae; genus Triturus; species Triturus cristatus. Next base: position 465,503,513 of record NC_140594.1, read on the forward strand.
AACCAAGGACATAGGGATCAAAAGACATAACTACATTTTTGTAACTTCTCTTTAATGGAGTAAAAAGATGTGGTTGGATGCTTCTGACTTTTTCGGTTTCAAGCAGTAGGTGTCAGAAAAGTTATCATAGGGATAACTGGCTTGTGGCGGCCAAGCACTCATAGTGAAGTTGCTTTTTGATCTTTTAATGAAGGCTCCTCCTATCATTGTAGAGCAGGATTCACCAAGCGTTTGTTTGTTCACCCACTAATAGGGAACGTGAGCTGGGTTTAGACCCTTGTGAGATAAGTTAGTTTTACCCTACTGATGATGTGTTGTTGCAATAGTAATCCTGCTCAGTACGAGAGTAACAGTAGGTTCAGACATTTGGTTTCTGTGCTTGGCTGAGAAGCCATTGGGGTGAAGCTACTATCTGTGGCATTGTGACTGAACACCTCTAAGTCAGAATCCCCCCAAATAGTAATGATACCGCAATGCTGGGGAGTCATGTTTGGCCCGGGAAAGCTGGCCTCTTGAACCAGTGCATAAAGCCACTTGCTTGGTGACCAGAGTGAAGGCGGAAGGGTGCCTTCTACAGTGCCCCTAATATTCTGCATGTTTGTGGGGCGCCCAGTGCTAATTCATTCGCAGATGGCCTGATTCTGGGTCAGGGTTTTATGGGTAGCAGAGCAGCTACCTTGCAGTAATCTATTCAAAGTCATTCTCTGATCAAAGCTTCTGTCTCCGTCCATAGGGGCCTGTGGACTCCTGCACCACCTGGGGTGGGTCCTTTGCTGCCAGGTTGGCAGGAGGGGCATGAAGAGGGAATATGGGCCAGTAGGAGGCCGCCTCCGCCATGTGTCAACCAGCACTGTGGTCTTCCCCTCCCAACCTGCACAGCCAAGTGCAGGGACGGGCCTACAATCCCTTGCGAGTCAGCAGGGTGACCAGATGGCCGGACTGGGATCTCCCTACTCCCACACTAGTTGCTGCGAGGAATGTAGCCCCAGGAAAGAGACTCCCAAGCACCGGCCTTAGAGTGCATGCCGACTGTTGTCGTCGTCAGACAGCCATGTGACTGGGTCCTGGGTGTTGTCGTCCCAGGCCGTCTGGTTGCAGGGTCATCCTTGACCATCTGGTCACCAAGCTGTGCAACCAGATGGCCCGGCAGGCTGGGTGTCCAGATGGCAGGCTCCAACTTTTTTCCCCAACTCAGGAATCTGTAAGCCCCCACTTTGTGGGAGCTTAATAGTCAAGGGAAATGGCCTTCCCAGGCAGGCCTGTGACAAGAGGGTGTGGGGTGTAACCCTTCTTGCCTCCCCAGACCCAGGCTCCAGGAAGGTGGAAGGCACCCACCCAAGGCAGCACCCTGATCCCACGGTATGATGGTGGCAGTCACCACCCAAAGCAAGGTGGCTGCGGACCGGGGAGGCCTCTGTTGCTCTGCCCGTAGATTTAAGCCTAGAGGCTAGATAAGTCCTGCATGAAGGTCCAGCATGGCATCGAGCTGGGTCATGATCCCAGGAGAGGCCTGAGAGCCCTAAGCATATGCCTGGGCCCGGTCTTGAATGGCAGCAATGGTCGATGTCCTGCGTCACCCAAGAGGTACCATCGGCAGGCCCTCTGCAAGGTTTGCTGTTCTCTTAAGAATGAGTCGTGCCTGGCAAAGGGGAAGCAGCAGGTCTGGGAAGGACCTCGCCCACCTTCTACAAGAGGGCGGGAGGCCATGGCTTTGGTAGGCTCAGGCTCTATGCGGCAGCCCCAATTGCTGGAAAGCGCTTGGGGAAGGGCTCTGCTGTCCCAGACAGGGTGGCCTGCATAGGGACAGTCCAAACCAGTTGTCCATTTGGTGACTTTTGGCTGCTTGGTTGGAAACATGCCCCTGGCCAGGCCTTCCGCAGGACACAGAGCATGCAGGATGGGGCTGCACATGGGTCAGGAAACTAGCAGGCCCAGGCCTGCAAGCCCACCAGGACCCTGGGCACCTTTACCCTGCCTGGGCAGTGTCGGAAAGCACATGGGGAGGCTTCCCTGCGTGGCCAGGTTCAGAGCTAAATACACTTGTTAGAAAGCTCAGATCTGAACTTGTGAAGGGGTTTATGTGCCTTTTGGACAATGTGAAGTTTTTTCCACCTCCAGCCATGGGAAAAGCTTGGAATATTACCCGACTCAGAGCTCTATAGCCCTGGGTACAAGAAGTGACTTTGTCTTCTTGAAACTGGACAACTCAAACTATCACAAATATTACTAACACGGATGCCTGGAGGCTAGAAGTGGGCCAGAGATGCTGAAGGCTCAGATCTGGTACAGTGAAGCGGTTTATCACTTTATGCACCTTTTGGATGACTTGTTTTTCCACCACCTCCAGCCAAGGCAAAACCCTGAAATCTCATTTGACTTGGAGTTCCATTGCCCTGGGTAGAAGTAGTGACTTTGTACCTTTGAAGCTGAACAACTCAAAATGTTACAAATATTACAGAAAAATATGCCTCAAGGCTAGAAATGGGCCATAGATGCTGAAGGCTCAGATCTGATACTATGAATTAGTTTCTGTACCTTTTGGATGAAGTTTTCTTTTTTTCAGCAACTTCAGCCAAGGGAGAACCTGAAATATTACCTGACTCAGCACTCCATAGCCCTGTTAGACCTGGCTTTTCCAGCTGGTATATCCCTGGACTTTTTGCTTTTGGGCCTCCAGTTTTTAACCCTGTTTGTGTTGGTTTTATGACTCCGGGCACTTTCCCACTACAGATCAGTGCTAAAGTGCATATGCTCTCTGTGTAAATTGTTATTATGGATTGGTGTTTGCATGATTGGCTTATTTGACTTACTACTAAGTCCCTAGTACAGTGCACTGTGTGCGCCCAGGGCCTGTAAGTCAAATGCTGCCAGTCTGCAGTGGGTCTGCAGCACTGATTGTGGCACCCTCACAAGCAGCCTTTCAAAGGGGTTTCAGACCAGCCACTACTGTGTCTTCATGCAGTCTCTACTGCCATGCCGGCCTGGCAAGTGCACCCACATGCCAGGCCCTAACCTTCCCTTTTATTACATGTGAGACACCCCTAAGGTAGGACTAAGTTACCCCTGTGGGCAGGGTGCAGTGTATGTGAAAGGTAGGAAATGTAATAATGTGTGTGGCATGTCCTGATAGTGAAATACAGTGAATTTCATTTTTCAGTATTGAAAGGCTATATGTCCCATAGGATAGAATGAGAGTTTACTTATAACATCTTATAAATGTAACTTCCCATTGGGACAAGATAGAAAGGTGGAGTTTAGTTTGCCTGAACTCAGAATATAAAAATGAATTTTTTTGTGAAGATGATTTCTATATTGTGTGTTTGAAAATACCACTTTTAGAAACTAGGTATTTTCTTGCTTAGCCATCCTGTTGCCTCTGCTGCTTAGTGGATTGACTATCTGGCTTAGGAGTAACAGGGGCTGGGAATGTGCATTCTCTTAGTCAGCCCCTGGGAGGGGCAGATGTGTGTCCTGCCTTGCGTAGATGAGTCAGGGCTTGCCGAATAGACCTGGACTGCATTTAGAGTAGGGGGAGGAGATTTCCTTGCACCTGAATAGGCCTGGTCTGCCTTATACAATGCTGTCACCACCTCCTGCCAGGAAGATGGACCAGAGTGGACAAAACTGGTTGTGACTGAGCACAGAGCCTCTCTGCCACCAGAAAACAAAGAAAAATTGGATATACATATTGAGACCCAGACCCCAGAACTTTAGATTACTTCTGGACTCAAGAGGACCCTGTGCCAATGAGAAAAGCTGGGAATGCTGCAGGAGAAGTACTGCCGTTTTGCTCTGTGCTGTCTGGAGGGTTGGCCTGCAGTGGCTGTTTCTGCAAGGAGAGGATGAAGACTTTGCTGTGTGCTGTGTATCCTGCTTGAAGAAGATCTCCAAGGGCTTGAAGTAGAGCTTGCCTCATGTTCTATTGTCTCAGGGACACAAAGACTTCACTACCAGCTCCCCTAAACTTCCTTGCTGGAAGTTCTGACCTGCCAAGAGATGCATGTTGCTCTGCTGGGCATCTGGAGGTTGTTCCTGGTGTTGGGAGCTGGAAAAGAGACACAACTACGAGAATCAAGATGCATCCGCAACTGTTTCCAACGCATCTCAACCATGTGGGCGAAGAAACCGACGCAGTGCCAGCCCACTGCTGGAGAAATCGCTGCACTCTAAATCCTGTTCACCCAAGTCCAAGATCACCGCACCGATTCCGGTGCAGGCCCTGATGTGCGGCTGCAAGAGCCAACGCCTTGTGGGACCATGACTGGAGAGACCAATGCAGCACTGTTGCTGCCGCAGAGAACCGAAGCATCCCCGATCCCCATGCATTGCACCGGGGCACCAAGTCTACAAAAATGCCAGAACCGCAGTCAGAAACCAATGCATCACCTAGCTGCACAGTAAGAAATCGACGCATTACCTCCCCTTCAGTAAGAAACCAACACATCATGTAGGAAAGTAGGATCTGCCTCTTATGGTTACCCCCACTTTTTGATTGATGTGATATAGTTTTTGACTAGTCTGACTGGGATCCTGCTAATCAGGACCCCAGTCTATTTGCTTCCTCCTAAAACTATTACGTCATGTACTTAGGTACACTCCAGATTGGATACTGGGGTACCCTTGTCAGTCCCTAGTTTATGGTACCCATGTACCAAGGGCATAGGTACCCCAAAGGCCTCCCAAGGCATGAAGCTTGTATTATGACACCCATGAGAGGCTATGCAAACTAGATCTACAGGCCTGCAAATGCAGCTTGTGTAAATTGGTGCATGCACCACTTACTAAAGATATAGGTTTACTATATCTAAGGGTCACTACACTTAAAACCTATAAGTCACCCCTATAGCAGACCTTAACAATCCTGAAGCCAGGGTGCTCGGTTCTAAGTGAGAGGGTGCCACTGCATGAGCAGGACACCCCTACAGCCTACAGAGTCCATTCTGCCGGGTTGTTAGTGCTGCAGACATTTACAACATATAGAGGTGGCATTATGAGACCGCGTGATGACCAACTCTAAAACGGCTGTAAGTAACCATATCATGTTTGGTGTTAAAATTGTGGAAACATACCCCCACATCGGTAACCTGTGTGGGAGGTCTGATTCCACTCTTCAGAAACGAGCTTTGTGAGGTCCCTGGTGTTCCCGGTACCAGCCTTCTAGTCCCCGGCAGCCCAAAAGGGTTGCTGCCGACCAGAGACATATTTCTGCCCTCCTGCTGCTGAGCCAAGCTCGAGCAGGGGAAGGCAGAACAATAGGCATCCTGTCAAAGGGAGGTGTGACCATCTCCCAGACAGCATTTAGTGTGTTTGGCCTGGGTGGGTGTGCTTGCCAGCAACTGAAAGTCTGCATGAGGGGCAGATATAGTGCCCTTGTGCAAAGTCCAGTTCAAACCAGTCCTGGGAGCCATTGGCTCCTGCTCTGGTGCAAAACTGGACAAAAGACATGGGAGTAACCTCCCAACTGTCCAGACCCTCCCCTGGGAGGGTCCCCTGAATCTGTCCAACCCTCACCCGTGGGTACCAAAGGGATAACCTGGCTGTAAGACCCTAGATTCGAGGTGAACAAGATTCTGATCAAGAAACCACTGACCTTTGACCATCTGGACACTCTGGACTTTGCTGGACTTTGTATGGGCTCAACTTCGTCTCCCTCTCTGTATAAAGCATCCTCAGTGCCTGTGCTCCATATAGGCTCCATGTAAGACCTGTGGAGCATCGAGCACAACTTAAGATATCTACCTTGCAGTGAAGGAGTCATTCCCCTGCAACCGCAGGCACCACATCTCAAATGACCATTCTGCTGCTCCTGAGCTCCTACGGACTTCAAAGGCTCCAACAACACAGGAGGTGGGTTTCCAATTCCCTCGAGATCCAATCTGCCCTCTTACCAAGTTTGAGGCCAGAATCCCTCATGGGGGCTGCAATACCCACACCCCTGTGCGTCAAGTACTTTTGCAAGTGCATAAGCTTGTTGCCATATCCAAAACAAGTGCACTGTGCTCCAAGTAGCCCCAACCTCTTGCACCATTTCCTATAAACAACTCTGGCCTCCTTGCAGCAAGTGCATCGTGGGCTGCTTCTTTGTGAAACTGCTCGAGGTCCCCTCGAGACTCCTCTGACTCCGGCCTGTGGGTCCTCTTCAGGGTCAACACTGCTTATCGTGGGCTCCCCTGGTTGCTCCAGGCTGGCCCTGACTCCCTTGTGTTTGGTGAGTCTCCTGGACCTTGCTGGTCCGAACCGTAACCCTTCTTGTCCTTCTATGTGGGCTGCTGTTGCCAAGGCTTGGTGGTGCTCTAGCTGGACATCAACCACTCAGCACTTGATATCCTTGTGGGACAGATCGTATCTGGCTCCTTGTCATCTTTGACATCTCCTGGTCCCTGGGGCTGCAGAGTCAAGAACACCCACAACACACCTGAAGCACCCGACATCGGTGGGCATTCATTTACCGAGCCCTTGGCCACGCCTGAGTGACTGAGACTCTGTATCCTCTGCTTTCAGGTACTCTGCATTAAGAATCCACCTTTGGATTCCCACTGACACTTTTCTTCTTCCCAGCAGTGGCTCTTCTTCGAAGTCTTCCATAGAGATCGACAGCGGTTTCCGAAGCCTCATACGACCTGTGCACCTGGCGTCCCTGGGAGAGGTAACTCTGGTACTACGATATCCACGGGTGGTGTGGCTCTCCAACCTCCTAAGCTCCTTGGGGTTTCTTCAAAGTCAACTTAGAAGGGTCCTTAAACTTTAAAACTGCAACAGCGACTCTCCCATAGAATTGTACGGCACACGCAGTCGTGTTCCCACACTGCACGCGTCCTCCGTGGGGTCCCTACTTACTCACCTTGGGTGGTTCCTTGGAGTCCCAGCGATTCTTCATCCTTTAGACACTATCCTGACTTGACTTGCGGTTCTTATACCACTATTTTAGTATATGGTTTGGTCTTCCCCTGGAGCCCACTGTGTATTAGTGCTATTTACTATTGTTTCTGTGCTACAGTATTGTGTGCTTTCTGAGTATTTTCATGTAGGAGATTCTGTGTTGTGCTTAAAGAGTGTTATATCAATAAATACATAATTATATAACTACTATGCGGTTCTCCTTTCATTTAACCAATACTATAAGGTTGCATTCTTGTAAAACAAGCTGCTTAACATTCCTTCAAGACTGAGCCTGAAGGCTGCTCTCCAGAGCTACCACTTGGATAGCTGTGTTAAGGTTATCTTTGACCTCTTAAATCACCATAAGGGTTGTTTGGACTGGTGTAGGGTGCCCACTTTAATTAGTGGACAGCATATACCAGGCCAACTTCTCACACCTCACCTCCCTTTGCGTGGCAGTAAGGAACCAACGCATCCCCTGTCCTTAAGTAAGGAACCAACGCATTACTTTCCCAGGGCATAAGGAACCGAGGCATCACCTTCCCTGCGGCTGTTTTTGTTTAAGATTGTGATACTTTCAAGCTACTTTGTGTTGAAAGTGTCACATCTATAATTTGCTATGGGCAGATCTGTTTTTACCTTCTAAGAATCCCATTTTGATTATTGTATGTTGGATTTCTGTTGTTTTGGTCATGTTTAGTTTAGATAAAGTTTACTTATTTTTCTAAACTAGTGTGGTGTCAATTTGTAGTGTTTTCATTGTATTACTGTATGTGTGCACAAATGCCTAAATACTGCCTCTGAGATAAGCCTGTCTGCTCGTGCCTAGCTACCAAGGGGATGAGCAGGGGTTATTTTTGAAGTGTAACCCCCTCACCATAAAGAACAAGGGTCCCTGCTTGGACAGAGGTGTAAACCATTGCTAACTAGAGAACACCATTTCTAACATACCTGTGAACCTGAACATCTGAAAATGTCACAAACATTACTGAATCAGGTAAAATGGCCTCTGGAAGCTACAGAGATGCTTTCTAAGGTATATTAGGGGGGTCCTGATAATAATATGGACCCACAAACTGTCATGAGGATTCATAAAGAAAATGCTGGGCCATCTTGTTGCTGGGTCTTCACTGGCTATCTGTTACCGGAATGGGCCTGGGGAGGCCTCCTCTGTGTGGTTGGTTTCAGAAGCTCCTGCGAAACCCTGGGGCGGGCACTCCCACACTAGGCTCCATCCTCCACAGGCCTCAAAAAGTCGTAGAAATGTTACTAGACCTGCAGGTTGAGTGACTTGAATAAACTTCATATCTTGTGCCCATTTTGGAAATATATAAGTTTCCTTGATACCTATTTTTTACTTTTTATATTTTACTGATTGCATTGCTGTGGTACACAATGGAAAACCGTTGCAAGGTGCAGCTCAGTTATTGACTCCAGGTACCTCGGGTTCTTGGAGAACCCACAAGCCCTATATATCCCCACAACCAGAAAGGTCCTACAGACGTAATGGCATATTGCTTTACAAATATGCCATAGTTAGAAGAACTTACAAATGAAAATGTAGACATAAATGGCTGGTTTTTTTTCAACTCAATTCAAATTGTTTTTTAACTCAACTGTTACTTTTTATGGGAAAACCTTGACGCATCTACACATATGACCCCTTGTTGAATTCAGAATTTTGTCTATTATTCTGAAATATGTAGCTTTCTGTAATCCACCATGGGGTTCACACCCGATTCTACCACTAACTGAAAGGAGGTGGAACACACAAAAATTAGGAAAAATGGGCTATGTCCCAGTAAGATGCCCAAACTGTGCTGGAAAATGTGTTTTCTGATTCAAGTCTGCCTGTTCCTGAAATCTGGAAAGATGGTGAATTTAGAATTGCAAACTCTTTCCTGATGCTATTTGCATCCACAAAAGCTTTCTTCTGCTGCACTTGTTGGATCCCCCCCAAAAAATAGCTCAAATTTGGTTAGTTTCTCATAGCCCTCCAGGCAATCCACAAACCTTGGGTACATTTAGAACCCCCAGGATCTTTGTAAAAAGGACATACATTTGGGATTAATACCTTATGTGAACAAAAACTTATGCGCACCTAAGGAAGGACTACCCCTTAAAAAGGCTTAGCACAGGGTGGGGAAAAGGCCTGGCAGCAAAGGGGTTAACTAGCTTTTTTCACTACTCAACAGCTAGCTGCGAGAAAGGGGGTCATACCTTTATTCTAATTACTTGTTTGGCTGCAGCAACCTGTACCAGTTGGATACCTGAGACTTAGGGGTATAGTCACAAGGAGCTATCGCCAAATTAATTGCACTTTATCGCAGCCAAAGTTGTGATAAATGTACCTCCCCATTCACAAGCTGGTGCTAACAGACCACAGCACCAGTTTACCCAAAATAGCAGCCGCAAAAAACATTGCCACCGAGGCCCCCTGCAACTATCGCTAATGAGATGCAGAGTGGGCATTCCCGTGCCAAAAGCCGCGATAACATCACACCACAACATTCTCAACGACCAGACAGATCTTCGATAAAAACATTAAACAGGTGATAAGGCGCGTTAGCACCAGGAAATCTACACCTGCTCTGACCTGGTGTTAAGTCGGATGGCAGCCAGCCCCGCAAAAGGGATACCAGCCCAGGGCCACATCGCAAGTGCAACAGATGCCATGGAGCCACTCATCATGCGGCCCGGACACCCAAAAGGGCCACAACACCCACCCACACCCCCCCAGGACCCGAACTCACACCCGGAACAACCCCCCGGACCACCACAGACACAGCGCAGACAAAGACAGTGGACCCCCAGGAAGCGTGCCAGCTGCACAGACCCAACATCTAACAATGTCACCGTCCACCACAGGCAGAAATGGACAACCATCCAACGCATCCTGACCATCATCACCTAACAGGCCTACGGCACCAACACAGCGGACAACCAACATCCCATCCCATACCAAGCTGCTGGCTTGGCTGCACCTGATGGCCCCTGGCACACCCCAAACAACACCCATCAGATTCAGAGGAGTCTCACAGCTAGTCACATCCTAGTCCCCCACACCTGTCCTGGACATCACCCTGGTACCCCAGTCCCCATACGTCCAACACAATGTGCTGGATTGGCTGGAGACCAAGGAAGGACCATACGCCATAACAGGATGCACACACGTGTGGGGCAATCCACAGCACATGTGTCCTACCAGTGCACCCTGGTGACACAGCACACAATCACCGCAACAGGAAGCACACGTCTCACATCAATGTGCAGGCAACAACAGAACACCGTGGTACCTCCAACAATGCTGCATCCAAATACACAGCCAGTGTGCATGATTCCTTCACACACCGACAGTCCATCATCAACCAGCATCCCCAGGGTGGCAACAAGGTAAATGCACAGCCCCTTGGCAAGTTCCAAATGAACACCCCACTCACCTCAACTCCACAACCATGCAACTCACAACACTGGCAATGCACATATCACAAAATCACAACCAACATGCACAACAACATGCCCACCCACCAACTTACAATGGTAACCTGGGCAAGCCCTGAAAAAGAGCCATCAACGGCATGGCACCTCAGCCACACAATAGCCGAATTTGTGGGGAGAGGTGGCAACCAGGCATGTGTGAAGGATGCAGTAGAACCATGATTGGGAAAGTACACAATGCCAAGAGTGGCGGAGATGTGCTGGACAGACTGCAGTATGCAGAACACACACATATCCACAGCGACATACATCTCTGGGGTGTGGAGTGTAGTAGACAGTGGATGCAACCATGTCACCCCAGCCAGTGGGGGACCTCACAAAAATGTTGCCTGTTATGCCCCCTAAGCATGACCGGAATGGATGGCCCGGTGTACGCCATGCCAGCGTAGGGGTGTGAATAAAAAGCACGCAGCCCTGGGCGTGGTCCTCTTCCGGAAAGCACAACGTCTCTGCCAGGGTGGTGCCTCTCACCCCACCACAAGGCCGACGTCATCCTCGTGAGGGGAGTTGCCTGCGATGCTGTGTGCCTGCAGGACCCTGGCACGCTGGACCACAAATCTGTCAGGCAAGCCCCTGTGCAGCCACGCCACACTGATCACCTTCCGACACCGGCGTGTATCAAGGAGGGCCCACCACATGCCGGCGCAATCTCCAAACTCGAGGGCCAGTGGCCCCAGCACCAGACCCCCCGATCAGTGAGGCATAGTTCCATATGGGCATCTTGCGACACGTGGCGCCACTGAACCTGAACTACGCAGGTCGGTGGGGCCATCCAAAGCCAGCAGGTGACACGTGGTGTCACTAACTCTGTTCAACGCCAGCCAGCGACACATGGTGCCACTAACCCTGTTCAATGCCAGCCAGCAACATGTGGCACCACTGAACCTGAACTTGCAGGCCGGTGGGGCCATCTAACCTATGCCAGCTACACTCAATGAATGGCCCGTGCTGACCGCTGCCTCAGGCCCACTCCACGGTCAAGTAGGTCACAGAGTTGGAATTGAACATCGATTATTTAACGGCAGAATACATTCCATTGCACGCATGGAGAGGGGTAAGAGGATGACGTGTTGCAGTCCGGAGGGAACAGGATCATCGTTACGGAGGTGAGCGAACACTATCCACAACTTGCCTTGTGTTACTAACTCTGTGCCTCGTGAGCCAACGGCACGTGGCTGTGGCCCACTGCTGACCGCTGCCTCCGGCCTACACTGTGGTGCAGTAGGTCACAGAGTCTTGATTTAGCAATTGTGGAGTTCATATCAGTGTACCAGCATCATCGCAGACTGCATCCCCTCTCAGCACCTGTGCCACTAAGTCTGTTCCCCGACAATCATGGACACTCTCGGGTCAAACTTTGGTGGCGTCTGAGCCTATGGACTAGGGGGCAGTTTTCATCCTCATGTAGCTGATACCGAAATGGTGGTGGCAACGAGGCTGTCGCATTCCACTCCTCCATTTGCTGTTTTCTGATCAAATCAAACTTTTTGGCATCATGCCCTAGAGGACACCTTCCACTGTCCCCCGAAACCCTCCGCAACATACACCTTGGACATTGATGGTGACACGCTCAGGTCGCATGGCCCATCTGACTGCACCGCAAGTCACCGTCCCGTGGCTAGGTGCCTGTCCCGGCTGCAATGCATCCGGGGCCACTGACTCTGTGCTGGTCTGCTCCGGGACCCCTTCTTCTGAGATATGGGATGGCCCCTGAAGCATTGGCCTTGGGGTCATCAACGCCATTTCTCTGTAGCCCTGCGCTGTATGCACCCTCCGGGCTCAAGAGCGTCCCAGCAGGGCTCACACACCAAATCAAGTCCTGACCAACCCGGACATGGCATCACTGCAGGAGGCACACGCCACCACCACAAGGACCACCTCCAACAGCCATCTGCCACAGTCGACAAGGTGGTCCTGACAGACTTACGGAGTTGCTCAGACCTGTCGTGGATGCCATCATCGGCCTGATACCCTGCTCAGCACTCCAGGTGCCAGTGACTCAGTGCACCGCAAGCCATTGTCCGTTACTGGTTTAGTTTTGAGCTGTGGAGTGGTTGCGCAGCTATGTTACCTCAAACAGTGTGTGGGCCCTGAGACGTTGATGGGGAAGATGATGCAGGTATGACACACCCCACTGCATCTGCATCAGGTATCTGTCGGAGGGACACAACCCAAGACTTTTTCTTCACATGGGCGCGCTCATCTCTTGTGTCCCATCCCCAGTGCACTGAAACTCACGGACACTTCTGTTTGCATGTTGGCTGTCCTCTGGACTTTTTCCAGCTCCCTCCATGTTGCTCGGAAGTTGACTCTTTAATGCATGTGTTTTCTGTTTAGATTGCACTGGTGTCTAATGTTCAAGTGGTTGTTAGCACCAGACATTCCATGCGTGCTGGCTTACACTCACCCCACACACATCCAGCACAGGCATCACTGTACATGTGGCCCTGCCAATAAAGGGGTCAGGCGCACGTGCCTGTGGCCAGTTCAACATGATATCTGTGTGTGTCCCTGTGGTCTTGTTGTATGCATGAGGGCCCTGGGCCCTACGCCATTACATTGTGCTGTGTACATCAGATGCAGACTTGTCACCTCAGGCAGCGGGTTCGAGCTTGGACATGTAGTTTTGTCGTCCCCCACTCAATTCGTAAGGGGAGTGGGCAGGGCCATCGTACACAGAGCCAACACGGGTGTGTGACTGATATTTGAGCACCCCTGCCCGTGGTTCTGTATTGTGAATGTGCAACTGCATGTGCCTCTATGGCATTGTGGGTCTCCTTAGTGGGGTGTTGGTGACCCCTGATGGGTGATAGACACCTACGTATGTGTCCTGGGTCGCATTCCATGGGTTCGGCCCCCACCCACACCTGTTGGGCCACCTCCTTTTGGCGTGCAGGAACATGGCATTGAGGTGTGATGTGTGGGTGGGTGAAGTGTCGTGAGCCAGCTGTGATTGTGGGTGCTTCCTGCTGCGTGGTCTGTTGCAGGCTGGGTGTTCTCCTCTGAGTAGCTTGGCTGTCCGGGTCTTGGTGGAGGGTTGCATGGGATATCCATGTGCCTTTGTAGGGCATCGGTGTCGACGGTGTGTTGGTCCTCTCCGGCATCACTGATGTGTTGTATTCTGTGCTCTGCTGAAGGTGTTGTGTGCCCCTCTGCGATGTGAAGGGGAGGTGCGTATTGACTTTGCGTTGACATATATGTTGGCGCATTGTGCAGGTTTGCATGCTGACTTTATGGCAATGTACATTGTGACTGTTTGAGGGGTGCTGGATTCTTCTGCGGGACAGTGTACATTTGGTCTACATGATGGATGTGATGTTGTACGTGTGCATTTCCATTTCACAGTTTCTGGCTCTGTCAGATGTAGTGGGCATGTTTCTGTGCATGTGCGTAGCCAGTGGTGTCCTCTGTTCTGCAGTGTTGGCAATGCGTGTTGTTCCTCATTGTTGTCAATGTGGGTGTGCTGTTCGTGCTATGTGTGTGTGCTGCAGTGTGCCAAGGGGATCAGGCACATGGACCTCGATGAATGTGGGTGTGCAGTGTGCTACACCTCGTTGTGCCTGTATGCCATTGTGCCCACTCGCCCCATCCCCACAGTCCCTGTTTGTTGCACTCCCTGTTGATGTTGTGTCAGATCGTCTTGAGCTGTGTCCGTACTCCCTACTCCTTCCACCGTCTCCACACTGATGACTGTGGCCTGGCTTCTCTTCAGCTCCTCCGGTGGCACTGGACTGCCACCGCCTGTCGCCGTTGCTGCCTTCCTGTTTGTAGCAGGTTTGTGCCTGGTTTAGGTAGTCACGTCATGCCGGCGCCTATTGGTCTCCTGGATTGGCCATCTGGGCACTCCGACTGCAATCCAGTTGGTATGCTAGTGGGTTAGTTGCTGGGGGTGTTCTGTCGCCTCCATGGCGCAGGTCTAGTTTTCCTGCGGTCTGCACCCCGTCTTTCTCTGCCTCTTCTCTTTGGCCTTCCCCTACCCCGTTGTTTCTTGCTGGTAGTCTGTGGGGGTTGTGGGGTTCGGGTTGGACCCTGCGCTGTGTCAGGGTGCATCCATGTTGCTACGCACATTGGATTGTTTTTGGTGTATTTTTTCTGTGGTTTTTATAGGGCATAGTTCCGCCAGACGCGTGGGATTTGCAGGCGTTTGGCTGGTTTTCGCTACTTTTTGTACCGTGGTTGGCCTCATCGCATGTTTTTTTGTGTTCGCGTATTGCATTTCTGCTGCGTGGTGTTGATTTTGACGTGGACATTTGGCGCGTTATTTGGTGACTATCGCATGCTACCGCCTTGTTGTGAATCCCACGTTGTCACAGGGTTATTTTCCCGCGATAGGCTGCAATATTGAAAGTTGCGTTACGCTACTCTTGCGGTAGTTATCAATCAATCAATACATTTGTATAGCGCACTACTCACCCGTGAGGGTCTCAAGGCACTAGGGGAGGGGTGCTGCTACTACTCGAATAGCCAGTTCTTGAGCAGCTTCCTGAAAGCAAGTAGGTCCTGGGTCTGCCGTAGGAGGATGGGGAGGGTGTTCCAGGTTTTGGCAGAGAGGTGGGAGAACGATCTGCCGCTGGTGGTCGCTCTTCGGATGCGGGGGGCGGTGGCGAGGGCGAGGTCAGCAGAGCGGAGCTGGTGGTTCGAGGTGTAGAAGGTGAGTTGTCTGTTGAGGTATGTCGGTCCGGTGTTGTGGAGTGCTTTGTGTGCGTGGGTGAGGAGCTTGAAGGAGATCCTCTTGTTGACGGGAAGCCAGTGCAGGTCTTTTAGGAGGGGTGTGATGTGGCTGTGGCGAAGGATGTCGAGGATCAAGCGTGCAGATGCGTTCTGTATGCGTTGTAGTCGTTTCAGGAGTTTGGCTGAGGTTCCTACGTAGAGGGCATTACCGTAGTCCAGTCTGCTGCTGACTAGGGCCTGCGTGACTGTTCTTCTTGTTTCAGTGGGGATCCACCTGTAGATCTTGCGGAGCATGCAGATGGTGTTGAAACAGGAGGAAGAGATGGCGTTGACTTGCTTGGCCATGGAGAGTGTTGAGTCAAGGATGAACCCTAGGTTGCGTGCGTGGTCTGTGGGTGCTGGTGCTGCTCCCAGTGCAGTCGGCCACCAGGAGTCGTCCCATGCCGAGGGAGTGGAGCCGAGGATGAGGACTTCCGTCTTGTCTGAGTTCAGCTGCAGGCAGCTGATCTTCATCCACTCGGTGACAGCTTTCCTTCGTGGAGGTTGGTTTTGGTGGTGAGAGGGTCCTTGGTGAGGGAGAGGATCAGCTGGGTGTCTTCGGCGTAGGAGATGATGTTGAGGTTGTGCAGTGGGGTGACGTGAGCGAGTGGTGCCATGTAGATCTTGAACAATGTCAGGCTGAGGGATTATCCTTGGGGTACGCTGCAGATGATCTCGGTGGCTTCGGATCGGAAAGGGGGGAGGTGGACGCTCTGGGTTCTGCCGGAGAGGAAGGAGGTGGTCCAGTCCAGTGCTTTGTATAGGATACCAGCGTTGTGGAGGGTGTGGTGGCAGACCGTGTCGAAGACGGCTGACAGGTCCAGGAGGATGAGGGCCGCGGCTTCGACATTGTTCAGCAGGATCCTGATGTCATCAGTGGCAGCGATGAGGGCAGTTTTTGGTGCTGTGGTTGCTGCGGAATCCGGACTGGGATGGCTCCAGGATGCTGTTCTCCTCGAGGTGGTGGGCCAGTTGTCTGTTGACAGTCTTCTCGATGACCTTTGCTGGGAACAGGAGCAGGGAGATGGGTCAGAAGTTCTTGAGGTCCTTGGGATCCGCCTTGGGTTTTTTGAGTAAGGCGAGAAAGGTCGCGGTCTCGAAGGAGATGTTGATGGCCTTGCGGAGATGGGGTGCGATGGTGGAGCTGACTTTGTTGAAGATGTTGTGTGGGCATGGGTCTGACGGAGAGCCAGAGTGGATGGTGTTCATGATTTTGATGGTGTCGTCGTCGTTTATGTTGGTCCAGGTGAGCAGGGGATTGGTGAGGATGGTGTCCGTGCGGTCGGAGGTCTGGGTGACTGTCGGGGCGGTCAGGGTGTTGAAGCTGTCATGAATGTCTGTGATCTTGCAGTGGACGAAGGTGGCGAGGGCGTCGCTCAGGTCTTGCGAAGGTGGGATGTCGTTGGTGTTGGAGCTGGGGTTGGAGAGCAACCTTCACGAAGTTGATGTCATGTGCATTGTTGTCTAGGCGGTCTTTGAAGGAGGCCCTTTTGGTGGATTTGATGAGGTGATGGTGTCTGCCGATGGCGTTCTTGTGGGCTGCGTGGCTGTCCGGTGTCTGTTCGCGGTGCCATTTCTTCTCTAGTTTTCGGCAGATTTGCTTGGATGCCTGGAGGTCCGAGGTGAACCAACTGGCTTTCTTGTTGGTGTGTCTGTTGGAGGGTTTCTTGAGCGGGGCGAGGGTGCTAGCGCAGTAGTCGATCCACTGTCTAAGGTCACGGGAGGTGGTGTCGGGGTCGGTGGGGTCAACGGGTGGGCTTCGGGCGAGGGTGGTGTTTAGCTGGTCTTCGGTGACTTTGCTCCAGCATCAGCGAGGGATCTGTTGAGTGCGGTGGTGCGTGGTGGGTTTCCGGAAGGTGAAGAGGATGCAGCAATGGTCAGTCTAGTGGAGTTCAGTGGTGTGGCTGAAGGAGACGTGGGAGCTTGCGGAGAAGATGGGGTCAAGCATGTGGCTGGCAGAGTGGGTGGGTGTTGTGACGAGCTGTCTGAGTCCGAGGTTGGCGAGGTTGTCAATCAAGGTGGTGGAGTTGGTGTCATTGTTGTTCTTGAGTTGGAGGCGAGGGCGTGCGTACTGACGAAGTCGGCGATGGCGTCGCTGTACTGTGGCCGTGGACCGGGGGTTCTGTAGATGAGGGTTCCTCTGAGGGTAGTGTTGGGATCAGTGTGGATCTGGAAGTGCAGGTGTTCAGCAGTGCTGAGGGTGTCGTCAGTGCTGGTCGAGACTCTGAGGGTATTCCTGTGGACGATGGTGATTCCTCCTCCTGTTCCATTGGTGCAGTCCCTGCGGGTGATATTGTAGCCGTCAGGGATAGCTATGGCAATGTCGGGTGCAGAGGCGGGGTTCAACCAGGTCTCCGTCAGGAAGGCGACGTCTGGGAAGGTGGAGTCGAGTAGGTCCCAGAGTTCGATGGAGTGTTTCTTGGCGGAGCGGGTGTTGAGTAGAAAGCATCTGACATTCTTGTGAATACACCCCTTAGTCTTTTGACATGACAAGATAAAATGAGTTGTCATGGATAAGAGAGAAGTTGACGTGAGTTCCACATATAAATGTAGCAGTACTCTGGTGGATCACAAAGAATTTTCATTAGAAAAGTCTACAGAAGAAAGCACACTGCTGCCTCTACAATTGTAACTGTTGCAGCAGGAAATATTTAAATTGTATATCAATGAGATATAAGAGCAATATACAAAAGAAAGACTAACGTCAAAAGGGGCTATTTCTATAAGTTAGGGTCTATAATTTTGCACTTTATTGGATGTTATTTGTCATGATCCTATCACAGTAGAACAATGCTCAAGAAGGAGTTTGATACAATTTCAGTACTTCCTGTATTTGACTATCAAAGAATTCTGTTTATCTAGCAAGAAACATGAACAACAAAGATTGTGACTCTTTTTCAGCAAATGTAAATTCAGAATGAGAGGTGGTACCAGCTATTTATTGATCAGGAGTGAGAAGTATGACTGTGGAGGAGGATGATGCTACTTAACAGTTGGAGGTACATGGTAAAGAGACAGGAAGGGAACACTGGTCTTATGTCTTCCTGAGTCGCCTATTCCTCTGAAAAGCTCGTCGACACCCCTCTCATTTCAGATCGTAGGGCAAGAACTGAACAATAGAGCCAAACTTAGAGGAATACCTCAGCCATGTGTTGGCAGAGAGGTGGAGATTTCCTTTGCAATTCTGTGGGCTGAACTGGACAGGACAACAATGGAGACAGGAGACAGGGAGAACATAGTTAACCCAAGAAGCCATCAACATGAACTTCGTGGCACAAAAGATTTGATAACTTTTTGCCTAAGGCATAATATTGAGAGAGGACATGGATGGCATGGGAGATAAACGTATGAATTGTAGTGGCATTTACTCAGTTTTACTCACCAATAGCTTACTAATTTACTCTTTAAAATACCTTGCTAGGGGAGAATGTGATGTGCAGATAAATACAAGCAGACCTCCTGGCTTTACTGAACCATTATTTTACATAAGCTTAAGCTCGATACAGAGGTGAGACGAAGTGATCAGGGAAGAGTGGGAGGTTTTTCCGGGAAACATCGATTACAACGCAGTCATTACATCGCACTGCTTTTACAACACAACTGTTACAACGCAGCTGCCTTTACATCGCATGCCATTACAATGCATGCCATTACAATGCCTGTTACTACAACGCATGCCATTACAATGCATACCATTACAACGCATGCCATTACAATGCATCATAAGGTAAGTAATGAAGATTTTTTATTTTTAGGGTGGCTATGGGTTTTAGGGTAGATAGGAATAGTGATCTTTACCCCTACACTATTCAACACTCACCTTACTGTTGCACTCACTGGAGTGGAAATAGTAATTTTTACCCCTACACTATTCAACACTTACCCTACTGTTGCACTCACTGGAGTGGGAATAGTAATTTTTACCCCTACACTATCCAACACTTACACTACTGTTGCCCTGAAAGTATTATGCATTGCAATGGTATGCGTTGTAATGGTATGCGTTTTAATAGAATGCGTTGTAATGGTAGTTTTTTTTAAATGCATTGTAATGGTAGTTGCGATGTAAAAACAACGTTGTAAAAGCATGCGTTGTAATTGGTTGCATTGTAACGTCATATATTAGTTTTTTCCACTAAGCAACCTTACAGCCTTGTAAGGGTGGATGAGGGGGCACTGAAGAGGCCTGAATTGAGCAAGGGGATATGAGAGCAGCTGCTAAGGGATACAATTCCTTGTTGTCCTTATTAGCCTTGCAATGGCAGCGCAAAGTTATTCTGCTGTTCCAATCAGCTGCCTCAGCTGCTCACGTACCCATTTTTTTGCAAAATATTCAGGAACTTTGCTGCTACACTTTGTGCATATCTTGTGAAGTTTAAAAAAAAAATCATACAAACAAATTCGAGTCAAAATACAACACAACCTTGCATACCCCTACTTGGTTAATGATGTTCCAAGTTGTGCCAAAGAAGCCTACTTGGTAATGCGAAACTTTCCCCCACTGGATGGAGATAGCTATAAGGTCTGTAGAAGAGCACACTGTTTTGTGCCTGGAAGAAAAACAGTGTAAAGACTAAAGCTAGGCTGTTCTGCTTGTTTTCTCAGAATGACTCAGAAAGCAACAACATTGAATTCCAGATGTAGTGGCAGTGATGTCCACACTTTCCACATCCACTTCCAGCATATACCATATCAATATGTTGGTTAGCAGCACACTTGGGGAAAGGAGAATGAGATAAGAGAAAAAAACAGGGGTACTGAATATCTCCACTCTTGACTGTCACTGCTGGGCACTGACACTGGTTATAGTGAATATCTAAAGAAAACATGAATACCTTTGGTACCTTATCACAATAGTGAATCATCTGTCATTTGCTATGGAAATGACATACCTTCAGATTATCTCATGTCTCATGCTACCTGTATTTTATTGCAACACTGTCATTTCAAGATATGGAACATAAATAATATGTTTGTAATCAATGTTTTTTTGGCCTTTGACATAATCCCACTGGCGTCCCTGACCAAAATAACTGACCTCTGTTTTTGTAAGAATATGCACTCTCATTGTGATATACATTTGAAGTTTGCTTTGGTAAAATTGTAATATATTGAACATTCATCAGAATTCTATAGCACACACTGATATCATCTACTCACTCCCCTTGGCGCAGCTACAATCTTAAACACGTCATATTCATTATGAATATTTCAACAGAATAGAACAAACAATTTATTGATTCTCAGAAGTACTGGTAGCAAACTCCTGGCAGCCTCAACAAAGAATCACAATTGCCAAGCAATGACCTTATGGACCACAAGGAAACTTATTTTCAAATGTAGAGATGGGCTGAATTCACGGAGTTTGATTACGAAGAATCATGCGGAATTACATTAAAAGTCCTCCATATTGCATGGAATTCCTCGACGGGCGGATTGGGCATTTGACGCAATTTCTTGGGGCAAAATGCACCCTTGTGTCCAAAAATTGAAGCAAGGATGCATTTTCCCTAGGAAAATAGCGCTGCCAAATATTACCCAGCACCCAAACATTCTCTAGAGGGATTAAAACGTTTAATCACTGCAGATTATGTAAGGGTGCCGAGTGGTGTATGCGGTGGTTTCTAAACTTTAGAAACCACTATATAGCTTTTAATTCCACCAACGGAGCGACAACATTTTCATTTATCAGCAATTCCACCGTACAAGGGAAACACAGAATTATCAAAATTCCTCAGATTCTACCAGCAGAATTGATAATGCCGCACACTCCTACACAAAAGTTCAAAACAGCAGCCGTTATTTCCAAAGAACTTGAGAGTTCAGAACATTCACAGGATGTAAATCCTTTTTACTGAGTGCTGCTGATGTTCTAGGAGCACAGCCAGCAATTCCTTTCCTGGAATGGAGCCAGCACCGATGCGTTCAGAGCATTGTGCTTGGAATTTCATCCCAGAAATTAGTTTGCCTTTGAAGCTCAGATTGCTTGGCTCGTGTGGGAACTCACTTCAAGACTGGGGCCTCTCTTTCACAGCTTCGAATTTGACTCATTATATTGTTGTTCGGCATTGCATGAGTGTATACACAGCCTTAATATTAAAGACAAACATGTCATACCAGAATTTCGATCACTTTTTTTATTTTTTCTATCTATATTTTTTTCAGATGTGTGGAACCATTTGAAATTGATTTAGCTTCCTTCAAAGACTGATAGTGACAACCATGAAGGCACTATTCAATGAGAGCTGTTTGCCAAGAAAGCAAATAAACACAGATGGAAAAAGACCTCAGTGCCTGTGAAGAAGCAAGGTATGCCAAGGTGATTCCTATATGTTAGAAGGCACTTTTAATGAGAACCTGTATGGATCAGTTTCCCCCCTATGTTCTCAAGTGCCATTAGCAGCACTACTGTCTATGTCTAGTTTGCAGTGAGCTGGATGTACAAATGGAAACCAAAGGAATGTGGATTAAAGAAAAAAAAAGCTTAAAGGGAATTATAGCTGCAGTTGGCCAAAGAGTAGCCAGCAGTGACAAAAAGGAAAAGATTGCATCTTTGCATCTGTGGAACAGAAAAGTAGGTTTAGTTTCAGAGACAACTATGGACACTTTGGGTCTGGAAGCAAGAAATACTGTCTTGGTTCATGAACATAAGGTATAGAGGAAAAGCTCAGCATGCCCCATCACCCAGCACTGACCCTAAACCCAACTTTACAAAATTAGTAATGCTTAGTTATAATGCTGGAGATTGTACTGTTGTAGGGCCCTAGGCCCTTGTGCATGCATAGTGACCACACAGACACACTTGGTCACTTAGTAGAACTGGCCTAGGGCACATGCGCCCGCACCCTTTGATTGGCAGAGTCACATATCCAGTGATGCCTGTGGTGGATGGGTGTGGGGTGGGGTGGGGTATAAGCCAGCCCTCTGGGAGTGGCTGGTATCAGAACAACTAGAACAGTGACCAGCAGGTCACTACATCCCTCCCAAACGTTATTCCAAATGGAAACAATAAAGCCGAACCTGTGGGAGAGAATAAAACAAAATAACAAACTTCCGCTGAGTCTCCTTAGCTGCCTGCAAAAGCAAAGACGATGGTACAACAGCAGCTGGGAGTACCAGTACTATTTGGCACAGTTCATGGGTGCCCTGCGGGTCCAGTCTTCTTTCGACTCTGTGCATGGAATTTTACACCAATGTCTCATCACATCATAGCTCTTGTGGGAACGGAGCAGGTAGAGTGATGGTGGATTGGATAGATGTTACTATTCACCAATCAGTCCTGATTGTCGTAGCATCTCCACACAGGCAGCATTGCTTCTCGCTACGAAATGGTGGAATAGTTGTAAGACACCCCTCTCACTAGGATGCCCCTCTTGCAGGTGTTCCCCTCTCACAGGGTGTCTCGGAGACCCTCTTCACCAGGTTTCCACTGGACTGGGTGCACTTTGCCGTGTCGCTCCAATGCCACCCGCTGGGTGTGTGGAGGAAGCATTACGAGTCCCATCTTCAAGTTCTAAACTCCATCTGAAGGGTAGATGTTTACTCCTTGCACTTAGCACAAGATCTTCGTCTTCCTGGGTCCTGCTGTAGAGCAACTGTAGATTTATCTCTCGTGGCGGGACCCGCTCTCACTGGTGTCCCCAAGTCCTTTGCCCTTGGGTCACCACGCCTGGTGTGGAGTGTTCAGATCCTCTTCTTCCGGACATCCGAGCAGTCTCACCGTCCAGTCTCCCGTGCAACCAAAAAGGTGGATGTCACGAATGGTCCAGCCTGCTCGCTTCCACAATCACCAGGTGTTCCAAAGACTCATGGATAGGTAGGTTGGTAGTTTGTCCAATTGCCACCGGTGTTCTCCAGGAACTGAGCTCCATGCCAGATGTTCTTGCACGTGTCACTTGCCTTCCGGTATACGACTTGTCATCTCACACACTCCTCTCTTCTTCTTTCTTCTCCTTGAGATTTCTTCTTAGCCTCTATTCTCGGCGGCGTCATGCCACCCCATTTCCTCCTTGTTCTTTCGCTTTGCAATGAGGTCTAGTCCCATCTTCTTGTTCGTCTTCACTGACCAGGCCTCTCAGTGTGACGTGCACTTCTCACGGGTTTCCCTGGTCCTGTCCTATCCCTAGGACAATGCATTCTCTTCCTTCGATGACCAGACCTGTTGTCGCGACCTTCTTCTTGTCAATACTCATTCTCAGTTTTCATTATTTTATTCCAAGTCTTCTCTGACCTCTTCTTTGGTCCTCTCCTTGGACCTCTACTCAGTCATCTTGTAAGACCGCTCTGTCATCTTCTCTGTAACCTTCTGACAGGTCATCTTCACTGTGATCTTCTGGCAGGTCATCTTTGCTGCGACCTTCTGGCAGGTCATCTTTGCCATGACCTTCAGGCAGGTCATCTTCACCGTAACCTTCTGGCAGGTCATCTTCTCTGCTCTTGAGGAAGCGATCCAGGCGCCTCAATGCCACACTGATGTGGCTCTCTCTTTGCAGCCTTCTCTCGGGCTGGCTTCACAGGATGAGTCACGCCATGTGACCACTTGACTTCCATGCAGGGCGCTCGCTCTCGGGATCCAGTCCGTACCGTCCGTGTCGGGGGTAGCTCTTCAGCACAACTTCACTCCTCACGCTCTTTTCTCATCATCCCCTTGCGGTGGTGTCCTTTTGCCACTAGGTGCGCATGCTGCATACTGCCTCTGTTCTCCAGGGATTTGCTGCTTTTAGTCTTGTGTTCTAAACTGCCCTTGTTTTTCAGGTGGCACTCCTTTCTATGTTCCTGCTGCTGCAGCGAAAACCTGTGGCCACCAGGCATCACCGCATTCTCCGTCTCAGACTTTGGCAGCCTCTCCGACTCAAAGATGTTCAGTGCTCACTTGCCGACTGAGGCTGTGGTCCTTTCTTCACCCCTTATGCAACAGTCTTGGGGGGTTTCTGCCACTTCTCTTCATGTAGTTGCATCTTTCTCTCAATCCCATAGAGTTGTAGCAGCTGTTCCTGTGCTGCTGCGCATTTGCTTGGCTCTATGTTTTCTCATTTTCCGAAGACACACATGGAGCTGCCTCTCCTTCTGCAATATCTGCATGTCCTGGCAGTCTTCACAGTGTGGTGGCATTGGGTAGTAGTCTTTTCTTTTGGGGTGTGCAGTACAGCTTGACAGCCACTAGAAGGCAGTGTTGCACTGGTCCTAGGCGCCAGCAGCTTCCTTGTTGCTACAGGTCTCCTCACTTTCTCTTCCCTTTGCCGGTAACACCTGTTTATACCGGTTCTCTCCCAGGGCTGCCCTTTTCACCTCAAGGATGAAAACGACGTGTAGTGTGGCTCCCTGAAGCTGCAGGCTCCATCCTGCCCTCGCAGGGTGACACCCCTCCACAACAGACCTGGAACTCGGCTCTTACACATGCAGGTAAGCCGCCCATTTCTCTTTAATTTTATGCTACATGTCATGCTTGGATGTCACTGCCGGGGAAGCCGGTTCTCTCCCTTGCCACTCTGTCCTGCACTGAGAAATTTACTGTCTTTCTGAGTTGCGGGCCCCACGTACCTCACATTGTGTCCTGATTGGCCTCAACCCCTTTACACACACTGGGGGGGCCTTGCTTTTTTGGAGCAACCTTAGCTTGGCTACACGGTAACTCTTATAGTCACCGGCCGAGTGCCAGGCCTCGCATCATTCTCCTCACTTCAGCGGGCCTCACACTCCCCACTTTCTGAAAACTGCCACCTGTCTTCCGGTTGCGATAGACCTTCTGCAAGGCAGCTGCACTGTCTCCTTGCCCAGTATCACTTTCAGTTTCCGGCCATACACAAGGGCATGCCAGGCCTTTCACGACGATAGCCCTGAGCAGCCAGTCGCCGCTCTAAGTCTGTTGCCTGCTCTTGCAGCTCTGCGGCAGGCACACTCATTTCTAACATGCCACGCGGGGCCTGGCACTACCCAAAGAGACTTCGGTGCCTGGCCTCGGTGCCGATAGCTGTCCCTGTCTTAGGCCAACACTACTTCCTCCCGTCAGCAGTCCTTTCTTTCTTCCTTGCTCCCACCCCTCGCAGCGTGCACTCTCGCTTCATGGGCTGCGCGGGGGGGCTGGAACAGCCGCCTGGAAATCTCCAGTGCCTCGCTTTGGTGGTAGATTCTGCCCGCTTTGGGCTTGCCTTCTGCCCGATGACTGTGCAGGCACTTTAGATGTTGGGTTGGCTCCCACTGACCACATACAGTTTGCAGTCACTCTTCTTCTCGCCACAGCCCCTCGGCACCTCTATCATCCAATGGGCTCGCCTCCTGCCCGGCGAGACGTTGCTTCCGACGGGGGTGGGTTTGGCTCCTGCATCTGTTGGGCCTCAGCAAGGTGATAGCAGCGGCATGCCAATGTCTCCTTTCAGCACCACGTGGTCTCTCCACGTTCGTGTACCTCGACTTCCTTGCGGGCACGCCAGGTGCGGGGTAGGCTCCCAATCACCTCTTCACCCCGGGGCTTTTCACATACCCTGCGGGCATTCAGGCTGCTTCTTTCACATGCTGCAGGGGTGCCCTTGACACCTGCCAATGTAATGTTACAGGGCCCTAGGCCCTCATGCATACATAGTGTCCACACAGACACACTTGGTTACTTAGTGGAACTGGCTCAGTGCACGTGCACCCGGCCCCTTATATTGGCTGGGGTTTACATGTCCAGTGACTCCTGTGGTGGATGGGTGTGGGGTGGGGTATAAGCCAGCCATCTTGGAGTGGCTGGTACATCAAAACAACTAGAACAGTGACCAGCAGGTCATTAGAGTGATGATGCTGGTAGTCAGACAAATCATTTGATTTGGGTTATCCTGTGCACAATTAGAAAAGGATCACTTTGAGAGAAGATTATGAGGAGTCCCCCTCTTTGCTTTGATCTCACAGTCCTGCCTCATACTCTTTGTCTTTATAATTGTTAACCCGCCACAAGGAGTGTAAAAACATGGACCATGCAGGTGGATGAAAGATTACTGCACTACTTGTTCTGGACTTCCTTTCTATCTGTAATTAATTTTGCTTGTTAGATTATATCTGTTCATTAATTTCACTTTCTTACGTTGCATTGTGTAGTCAATGTGACATATTTGTCAAGCTGTTGTTCACCAGGTTTTCCTTTCAACAGGAAGTCAATCTACTGATCGAAAGGTTTTATTTTTCTTTGGTAACCTATATGCTACTGCTCCCCCTTACTAATGCTAACTGAAGAGGGGCACATCTGTCTGTAAGTATAGTGGCCTCTGGTTGAAGGACATGGCCACGGATTCCCCATTAACGAGCGCCTTCAGGACAAGGCTGAGGACAGTGCTTTTTAGGCCCAGTGCATAGCGCACAGTGGAACTTGACACGTCATTGTTGATGGCTTTTCTCTATTCCGTAGTCCATTGGACATGACAGAAGGCTATGGCATCTGTGCTTTGGGAGCATAGAGAATCGGTGCAAAGCTGTGTCAAAAGCCACTTCCTGCGGGACACGGCTTGAGGCTGTTCCCCATGGTCTATGTTTGGATGCAGAGCTTTTCAAATAGCCACACTTCATACCCAGAGCACTATGAGCACAACTGAAGGACATCCACAGCACATTGTTTGCACAAAGAGAATGTGCGCTAGACACGGATGACAGTACATTCTAAACCAGTAGTTTGTTCTGAAGGCACTGAGGGAAAATGGCTGGATTTTGAGCTTGGTTCAAAAACCATACCCTCAACTCAGAGCCTGGTGATTATTGCAAAATGATGTCTGCAGTCTGAGTGATTATGGATTTAATGACGACCCTGTGTTTAAATCAATGTGGTATGGCAAAAAATCAGTCCCCTGTGTCTGGTGGCTACTTGGCATGTTTGAATGAATCTTTGTACCAAGAGGCTGCTGGTCATAGGTGTAGACATTACCCTGTTGACTTGGGGAGATGTACAACATGGGTGCAGGACATTCTCTGCAAGCTATTCAATAGGCTAGCTGGGCTCATTAAATGATGAAAGACACATCCTTTCTCCAGAGCCTTTTGGCAATGTCAAACACCATACATTGTGGGTTTTCGGGGCAAATTGAATTGGCTCAGAGTACAGCCAAAAGCCATATCCTGCTTGGCATGGGCAATAGGTTCCCCAGAGGACCCTGGTGACAGGGGTAATGGGTGATATGATATCAACAAAATCTTTCTCCTGCCCTGAGATCTGACTTTGAATGACTGAAGACCGCTTCTTGTGGACTCTGGGCACCGGTAAATGGGTGCGGGGCATAGCTAAAAGCCACACACTGCACCCAGAACCGCAACCATCATGCCCAGTGAAAACTGAGCTCAGTTGCACTTGGACCATTGGATTATTTCAGGAATTATCTACTCACTGAATGCAGTGGCTATGGGTGGAGGCCCCATCCATCAGGCTCTGAAGATGGAGAAACTGGGCATGGGCAATGAATCCAGACCTTCTTCCATCACTGCCAGGTTATTGTACATTCCCAAAGTGTGCCAACTAAAGATTCTGGTGCACAGGCAATGGATGCAGGACATATCAAGAAGGCTCACCCTACAACCAAAGCAATAGACTTTTGCCAAAGTCACAGACCTCTGGTCCCTTTTGGTAGAGGGACCAAGACAAAGGATGTAGGCAAAGGCCATGCAATGCTACCAAAAGCCACTTTGTTTGGCATTACGCATAGCATGAAGTCTGGCCCCTGTTTGCAACTCTGCATTTATGGTCAGTGGTTTTGTCCACATGCAGGCTGAGTACAGGTGCACTCCAACCTCAATGCAGGCAGCAGTTAGCCATGTGCAGTGGTTTATGTGCTCATGAAAGCTAATTGCATGTCTTGGTTTTAGACTCAGCCCTGAATTCAGCACAATGCAGATATAAATTACTATACATGGTCAAAGGTAAGTGTCATATGTCCATCCATTTGCTGTATACATCGCGTGGCAATAGTCCAGTGGCTTCTCTCCACATAAGTGCAGAGCACTGAGTGTGACAAATGTTATGACCTACAAACAAATCATGCACTAAACTTTCACTATGCACAGCCTTAGACCCTGCACAGTGCCTTGTATCCATATTGGTGAAGAGCTGCTCATTACTTAAGGACACAGCAGTGGTTTATAACCTCACCGAGGATGAGCACATCCATAGACCAATAGACCATACAAAGTGGCTTATGGCAAACTGTTGCTGAGTGGTGGGCATGGGTATAGTCCAAGACCTTTCCTCAAACCCTTCTACACATAACCATGATACAAGAACCATGGCTCATGTCTATACACAGGCTGACCTCCAGGCCTTGTCCCAACCCAGGACTTGCCATCAATCTGCTCTGTGCACTGCCAGATGTCACGCACAATGGTTATATAGACCATATACAGCAGCTTATGTCCAACTGTTTCTGGGTGGTGGGCATGGTTACTGTCTAGGAACTACCCTTAATGAGTTTGATCCATCTGCCATGGCTCATTTCCTCACTGGAGCTGAACACAGGACCTGACAGAGAGTGGAGTGGCATACAGTAGAATATTGTAAAGTCAAGGGGTGTACAGTGGAATAGCGTATAGTGAAGTGCTGCAGAGTGTTGTGCCATAGAGTGCAGTGGTGTACACTGGAATAGCATATTGTGGCGTGGCATACACTATAGTGGTGTAAAGTGCAGTGGCATACAGTGGAGTACAGTAGAGTGTAGTAGCATAGAATGTACAATAAAATAGCTTAGAGTGGAGAGGTGTAAAGTGTATTTGGGTAGAGTACAGTAGCGTTCAGTGGAGTTCAATGCAGTGAAATAGCATAGAGTGGAGTGTCTTACAGTATAGTGTCGTAGAGTGAGGTGGCATATAATGGAAAATTGTAGAGTGGAGTGGTGCAGAATGGACTGTAGTAGAGCGCAATAGCATGGAGTGGCATATACTGGAGTGGTCTAGAGTACAGTGGCATATAGTTGAGGTCCTTCCAGTGAAATAGCAGACAGTGGATTGGTGTAGAACGGCATACAGTGGAGTAGCATAGAGTGGTGGGGTGTAGTATGTAGTGGCGATGAGTGGAGAGGCAGAGTATAATAGTGTACAGTACAGTGGAGTGGTGTAAATTGTAGTGCAGTACAGTGGAAGAGCAAACAGTGGTGTGATGTACTGTGTAGTGGTGCACAGTGGAATACTGTGGAGTGGAGTGGCATAGGGTGGAGTTGGGTAAAGTGGAGTTGCGAACAGTGGACTACCATAAAGTGGAGTGGTGAAGAGTATAGTTTAGTACGGTGGAATAGCATATTGTGGATTGGTGTAGATTGGAGTGGGGTACAGTAGAATGGTGTAGACTAGAGTGGCAAACAGTGGACTGGTGTAGAGTAGAGTGGCAAAGTATAGAATGTAGTTGCGGGCAGTAGAATAACAGAGACTGTAGTGGCATGCAGAAGAGTGGTGTAGACTGGAGGAGGTTACAATGGAGTGACGTAGAGTAGAATAACATAAAGTGGAGTGGTGTAGAGTGGAGTGGTGTAGAATAGAGTGTGGTAGAGCTTAGTGGCATACAATGGATAGCATACACTGAAGTGGTGTCAAGTAGAGTGGCATAAAGTGGAGTGGCGCAGAGTGGAGTGGCAGAGAGTGGAGTGTCGGAGAATTGAGTGGCATAGAGTGGAATAGCATAGAGAGGAGTTATGTACAATGGAGGGGTCTACAGTGGAGTGGTTTAGACTGGAGTGTTATTGAATGGGGGGTGTAGAATGGACTGGCGTAGAACAAAATAACATATAGAGTGTAGTGGTGTGGACTGGAGTGCCGTAGAGTGGAGTTGCATACAGTGCAGTGGCGTAAGGTGTAGTGATGTAGAGTGGAGTGCCATATAGTGGAATAGGATATAGTGGAGTGGCATAAAGTAGAGTATTGTACAGTTGAATAGCGCAGAGTGTAGTAGCATTGAGTGGAGTTGCGTACATTGGAGTAGTGTGGAGTTGAGTGGTGTAGAGTGGAATGGTGTACAGTGTCATACTGTACAGTGTTGTGTCATGAGTGGAGTGACGTATAGTGGAGTGGCGTACAGTTTAGTGGCGTACAGTGGAATGGCATACAGTTAAGTGGTGTACAGTGCAGTGGCATAGAGTGGAGTGCCATAGAGTGGAATAGCATAGAGTGTAGTGTCATAGAGTGGAGTTACATACAGGGGAACAACATACACTGGAGTAGCAAACAGTGAAGATGCATACAGTGTGGTAGCGTAGACTTGAGTATCATAGAATGGAATAGTGTAGAGTGTAATAGCATACAGTGGGGTGATATAGAGTGGAGTGGCACTGATGGAGTGGGGTAGAGCGGAGTGGCTTACAGTGCATTAGCACAGAGTGCAGTGGTGTACCTTGGATTAGTGTAGAGTTGAATGGTATATAGTGGACTGGCGTAGAGCGTAATAGAGTAGAGTAGACTGGTGTAGAGAGGAGTGACATAGAGTGGAGAGGCGTGGAGTATGATACTTAAAACAGATGTTGCGTGAAAGTGGGTGAACGGACGTAAATGTAATGTGGCAGGAATACAGATTGTGAGGTGCAAATGTTAATTTTTGGTGGTATTTACTTATTTATTTATTTATTTTAAAGGTTTTATATAGCGCGAACAAGACCCTTGCGGGTATCAGAACGCTTTACATGTCATACATTGGAAACAAGAGCAAAATATGGAAAACAGAAAATTCAGCATAGAAGAACACAATTTTAGGTGAATAAGATTCATATAAGGTGCTCAATAGTACGAAACTAGCAATTAAAATACGGTGCTCAATAATAGAGCCTAGTAATTAACATTTAGTAAAAAGTAAGTAGTTCACGTGAAATTGGCCATGAGAATTGCTTTCACTTCTTTTTTGAAGGCGGCAGTGGATGGGTTTGTTCTTGTTTCTGTGGGCAAAGCATTCCAGATCCTGGGAGCCATTCCAGAGAAGGACCGGTTGTAAGTTTCTTTCTTGGCAAATCATTGGGGTTTCAGTAAAAGATTCTTGGAGCTTCTGGAAGCTCTATTACCAGCAGAGAGTACCAGTTTCTGAGCTAGATAGCTCAGGGAATTGTGGTGTATGGCCTTGTGCGTCATACATGCTATTTTCAGGTGAATTCTAGCTTCAAACTGTAGCCAGTTGAGTGTTCTAAGGTCTGGGGATATGTGAGAAGTTCTCTTTGATCCTGTGATGAGTCTCGCCGCTGAATTGATAGCGGCTCTTAACGGGTCTGTCGTCGACCTAGGGAGGCCGCATAAGGTTACTGCACCATATTCCACTCTTGGGATTACTAGGGCCTGCACTGCTTGTTTAAAGTTGTTTGCTGGCAAGAAGGGTTTCAGTTTTCGCAGTGTGTTCATGTGGAAATTTGCTCCTTTTGTGGAGGCGCCAATATGCTTCTGCATTTTTAGGTTTCTGTCCAGTGTCACCCCTGGCGATTTTGCTGATTTGACAATGAGCGGTTGCCCTTGTAGAGCTGTTGGGGGGGCGATTAGGAGGAACTTCGTTTTGAGGGCGTTTAGTTTCAAATAGTTTTCGGCCAGCCATGTTTGAGTTTTTTGTAGCGTTGTGTTGAGAGCTTTGATGTCCTCAAGAGAATGCATCTTGATGTAGAGTTGGGTGTCCTCTGCATATCTGCATACATATGGAAATTGACCTCTGAGAGACTGAGAAGTTCGGTGAGAGGCTCCATGAAAAGGTTGAATAGTATGGGTGAGAGGGAAGAACCTTGCAGTACTCCTAACATGACTGGCACGGGGTTAGATAAGGTTGATTGATCTTGAATCTTTGAAATATATTTTGGAGGAAAGAGGTAAACCAGGTAAGCACAGACCCAGATATTCCCATTCTGAGTTTCAGGACTTCTAGCAGGTTGTCGTGTTTGAAGGAGTCAGATGCTGATGACAAGTCGAGTAAGATTAGTAAACAGGCTTCGTTTTGGTCAAGGATGTTTATAGCGTCGTCAACTATGTGTGTCATGGCTGATTCAGTACTGTGGCCTGCATGGAAGCCAGATTGGTATTGGTTAAGCAGGTTGAATTGGTCGATGTGGTTGCTAAGCTGAGACTGAACACATTTTTCCAGGAGCTTGGCTTGAGTGGGGAGGTTGGATATCGGGCGATAATTATTTAGGTCTGATGGGTCAGCTGTTGGTTTCTTTAGAATAGGGGATACTTGCCCTATTTTCAGGATATCTGGGATGGTACCTTGACGGAGGGAGGTATTTATAATCTTGGTCCAGAGAGGTAGTAACAATGGGAGGAAGTCTTTTAGATAGTTAGCGGGAAGTGGGTCTGTGAAGTGGTTGTAGGGATTCACGGCGTTTAGTGTCTTTAGTACAGAATCTTCACTATAAGTTTTGAATTGGGACCAGGATGTGTTGTTTTTCAGGTTGAATTTTGTGGAGCATTTGATTGAGGCACCTGTCAGGGGAGGTGCGGAGTTATTTTGCATGACCATCATGGATAAAAGATCATTGAGTAAGTCAGTTTTTATGGAATCTGATTTTGTAGTGAAAAAGGATGCAAATTCCTCACAATTAGGTAGGGTGTCAGGTGTAGCCTTGGGGTGAATGGATGCACTCTTGGTTTGAGCTTTGATTAGATCAAAAAGTTTTTGGGGACGGTTTTTGGCTTGATCTATTTGATTTCTGAAGAAATCTGTTTTAGATCTTCTGATTTTTCTGAAGTAGGCGTTTCTGGTGATTCTTAGTAGTTTGAGGTGGTCAGCTGATGGAGCTGATCTCCATCGTCTTTCACTCAATCTAAGTGAGCGTCTGTCATCATTTAGCCTACCATCATACCAAGGTTTTGAGTCTTTTGTGGTGGTTCTTTTCCACTGTAGAGGAGCTATATTGTCTAGTAGGTGAGTCATGGAGTGAAAGTAGTGGTTGGTTAGGCCTTGTACATCGGTAAGGTCTTCCGGGGGATATATTATGTTTGGAATAGAGGATGCTAGTAAGTCAGAGTCGACGTTTTTCAGATTTCTCTTCCATATCTTTGTCCTCACAGGTTGTAGGTATAAATAGTGTGAATAGTCTTATCAGTCATAAAATAATTTGAAATATATTGTGCCATAATATACAGTGCTTAGTATGCAAAAGCAGTAAATGATTGGTTAATGGCTGCCTTTACAAAATGGGAACAACAGCCATGTAGATTTCAGCACATGTTTCCTGCATTCTGCGTTAGGGCCTTCCATAGAGGTAAGTATTAGGTTTTACTACTGGTCCCTACCTATTCCTACTTTGTTAAATTTATTTGTAAATATCTTTGTATTTTTACAGCAGTTTAGGGAGAACTGCACAATTTAAAAAAATATTTATGCAGTGTAGTAATATGTAGGTATTACAGCAATATTCCATAGACTCCATAGACGTTTTTGTAAGGATTTGAATATGGAAATGTGGAAAATACACTTTAGTGCACTATATTTGTAAAATACATAATCATTTATTTATTAATGACTGCTGTACTTCCTAGGATGGACCATAGTCCTCCATTCATTTTTTAAAATATGTAGAAACTTATTAAAAAAAATCCCACCTATTACCACAAGTGATAATAGGTAGGGCACAAACTATAAAACCTAATACCTATATCCAAGGTTGTAAAGCAGAACACAGCCAAAGTGTTCCGAAAACAACATGCCTACATTTAACTTTTGTAAAGGCAGTCATTAGCCATCACCTAATGCCATGTCCTTGCTGTGTACCACAGCATGTCCGTGAAATACTGTGAAATACCATGAAATTTCACAAAAGTACAGTGACCACAGATATCACTAAGTTAAAGTGCCTTATAACTAAAAAGTACTTACCCTGCTTACCTGTACCCTTAAAGATCATCTGCACATCATAATGTGGACCCCACTAAATTTCATGGATATTTGTTGAGCCATTTTCGTGCTACATCTAATACAGCAGTCTACGTAAAATGTATTGGGACTCCCTTTTATTTTTGCAACCCATTCACAAACCCCCATGAAACTTTAAATGGTAAATCAATGTAAAAAAAGCTAAAGGTCTGGAAAGTTATGAGGCGATTCGCCAAACAGGGGCAAAGTCATTAGCGAGAAAAAATCTGAGGAATTCCCACACCTGGGAATCCTAACTATGACTACGGGATGGCTACCAAAGCTCTGTAAAATATATATATATATATATTTACAGGATCACTGGTTGGTCTTTCAGTCAGACATAAAATCTGGTCACTGGACCAATTATACGAATTGTCTAATAGCATGAAATTGCGCTGGGCGGGCATGCCTAGCGTCTATTTGTTCAATACACAATTTTAATGTCTTGAGGCCACAAGTGACTTGTTGTTGTGTGAATTTTGCGTCTGAAGTGCTTCCTCAGTGTTGGATTTTTACTGTATTTATGATGTGTGGAAACGGGATTGTCTGCTAGCACCACATTACTTTTTCAATTTGTTTTGTAGACGCAATCACATTTGTGTTTATTTGTTTGTGTAATTTTCATCTGCAATTGTTATCTACAATTTTGATGTTAGCACCACAATAATGCATTAATGTAGCAATTAATTTGGCATGAAGTCTGTTTTTGCAACTTCCTGACATCAGGCGACAGGGTGTTGTGTGTGCATTTCTTTACTGTTCATAACCGTCAAAGGTTATTTTTATGCTTGGTTGCTCACAATGTATTATTGGCTGTGACAAAGAGCTTTTCAGGTCAAAACACGTTGCTGCAATAAAGTTACTTAACTTTGCAATTCTGTGTGCAATATATATTCTGGCTTACAGCCTTAAATATAGGTGAGCATTAGGTTTCATATGATTTTCATACCTATTACTACTTATCTTATGTGGTAATAGGTAGGGGAACATAATTCAAAATTTCTATATATTTTAAAGAAATATTATGAATTACCGTGGTACAACCGGGTAGTACTCCGGTATCTTAAATATGCATAACAAATTGTAAAACAATACTGTAATATACAATATTTTAGTGTACTACAGTGTCTTCACAATTTTTTACATATTTACTTATGTAAGAAATAATCAACGCATTACCTCAGTAATACCTATAAATGACAGCGTAACTTACAATAAATTACACAAAATTTAGGAAATGTTGTTAAAACCACAGTACATGCTAGGTAGTACCAAAGTACTGCAATATTTAGGAATCTCAAACCATTCCTTTCACAAGATGACTTCAAGTAGGTGGTTCAAGCGCTTGTTTTGCTAAGGCTAGACTATGGCAGTGCTACGCTCTGTGGACTCCCCAAATATACCTTGGCCCCACTAAGGGCTTCCTTGAATGCCGCTGCCAGACGGATTACGGGTACAAAAAGAAATGCTCACATACCGCCAGCACTAAAATCTTTAAATTCGTTGCCCTACAAAGCAAGAATATTGCAAAAGACTGCCTGTTGACTCACAAAGCC
Organism: Triturus cristatus; assembly: GCF_964204655.1. NCBI lineage: Eukaryota > Metazoa > Chordata > Amphibia > Caudata > Salamandridae > Triturus > Triturus cristatus. Next base: position 465,538,970 of record NC_140594.1, read on the forward strand.
ATCCATTTTAAAAACCCCTGTTACCTGGCTCAAAAGCTAGAATTATCTGAAGGGGTAGACCATCAAGAAGTGCAAACTCGTTCCTCTTGAAACCACAGATTTCTCACAAAAAGAGAACGAGGCACAGAGCTTTCTCAGGCTCAGCCCTAAGGATCTGGAACTCTCTTCCACTGGAAGTCTGCAGAATCTCCTCCACGGCATCTTTCAAATAGGAAATGAAAATAATCTTAAAGAACACGTTCTTGCCTTAAATGGTCATGGCTCGTCTGTTTTTCTCACCGCCCCCTGATTACTTACTATATTGGACTAACACCTGTGAAGCCCGGAGTCGTCTGCTTACTCTTACAGGTAATGTTTGTACTTCTCCCAGTACGCTATTGTATTAGCTGAATGTGATGTTCTTTGCTACCCCCTTTCTCGCTGCTGTTGCATGCATTCTTAAAAGAAGCTGTTTTTTCCCCTTATTATTTCCTACCCTTCCAAAGTGTGAAGCACTCTGATACCCATCTATGTCATGTTCGCGCTATACAAAATAAATAAATAAATACATAAATAAGTGATAAAAAAACCCTTGAACCATACCCTGCTACACATTACTACACTATGCAATAGACCACTCCACTGTACACTACTCTACTGTACACTACTCATCTGTACGCCATTCCACTCTACACAGCTCCACTGTACAACTCTGCGACACTACAGTGTACCCTATTGCACTTTATGGCACTCCATTCTATGCTACTCCACTCTATGCCACCCCACTTTACACTCCTCTACTTTATCTAATGGGACTCTACAAATCACTACTAGACTCTATGCCTCTTTACTAGACTGTTCTCCACATTTGTGCCACTGTCTAAATTTGGATTTAAGTCTATGACCATACACTTTATCGTCCAACACTCTAATCTTCTACAACACTTTTAAACTCTATATGACACATCTCTTCACTCTTCTGTATGAGACAACATTCCAATTTATACCATTTTCATGAGGGTATGCTACTCCACTTCAAGGCTGCTACTTTACTGTATTCTAATCCAATATACCCTACTCCAATCTATGCTACTCCACTCTATGCCAATCCAATCCTGTACACTCCACTGTACAATATTACAATGTATGGTATGCCACTGTACGCTATTCAACTTTATGCTACTCCACTGTATGGCATTCCACTACATGCTACTATAGTGTATGGCAAAGCACTGTACACTCTTTCACTATAGTCCACTCTGCTTCATTCTCTATAACTCCACTCTATAAAACTGTACTACACTTTATCCCTGTTGGACCTGGCCCTTTTTGCAGGGTCATCCCTGAACTTTTTGCCTTCCTCCTGTATTTTGTCTGACCTGTTTTTGTTGGTTTTATGACTCTGGGCACTTTATCACTGCTGATCAGTGCTAAAGTGCATATGCTCTCCCTATTGTAAATTGATGTATTGATTAGTGACTCCATGATTGGGTTACTTGTCAGACCCAAGTACAGTGCACCATGTATGCCCAGGGCTTGTAAATCAAATGCTGCTGGTGGGCTTGCAGCACTGGTTGTGCCACCCACAGAAGCAGCTTGTAAAGTGTGTCTCAGGTCTGCCATTGCAGAGCCTATGTGCAGTCTGGTACTGCCATGCTGACTGACCAAGTGCACCCACTTGCCAGTCCCTAAACCTTCCCTTATTTTCATATCAGACACCCCTATGGTAGGCCCAAGGGCAGGGTGCATTGTAAGTATAAGGTAGGACATGCCCTGGTGTGTGTGGCATGTCCTAATAGTGAATTACAGCCATTTGCATTTTTCATTATTGCAAGGTTAGCTGTTCCCTATAGGCCAGAATGGGCAGTTTGATTATTACATCTCATAATCCTAACTGACTCAGGGAACATGGTAGAAATTCGAGTTTAGTATGCCTGAACTCAGAATGATAAAATACATATTTTAATAAAGTTGTTTTTAACATTCTGTACTTGAAAATACCACTTTTAGAAAGTAGGTATTTTCTTGCTTAACTGTCCATGCCTGCCTCTGCTAGGTTGTGTATTGTGTGTCTGGAGTTTGAGTGACAGGGGCTGGGGGATTCCAGGAGACAGGGTGAGTCAGCATAGGGCTGAATAGAGAGATCTGCATCTAGATGGGTGGGAGGAGTTACAACTGGGACCTGAATAGGGCTGTGCCTTCCCTTCACAATGCTGGATCCACCTCCTGTGGTGCGTCTGATGTCTCTGCCCTGCTCTGTGAAAGGAAAGAAGGAGTCTTGTCAACAAAGTGCTCCAGGACTGACCAGAACTGGTTTGGACTAGGCAAAGGCCTCTCTGCCTTCAGCGAACAAAGAGAAAAGTAGTATAAATATGGAGACCCAGACCCCAAGACTTTAGATCACTTCTGGAACAACACGACTAAACCTCTGCCTAGGAGAAGAACCAAAGGAAGCTGTAGGAGTAGACTGCCCCCCTGCCAGTGTGCTGTGTTGCTAGGTTGTCCTACAGTGGTGTCTTCAGTGCCAAGGAGAGAAGAAGGAACTTTTGTGTGTACTTCATCATCTTGCAGAATATTTCTCCAAGGGCTTGAACTTGTGCTTGCCTCCTGCTGAAGTCTCAGGGACAACAGACTTCACCACCAGCTCCCCTTTGAATTTCCTTGCTGGGAAATCTATCTGCAGAAGCCTGCGTGTCGCTGGGAGCTAGAAGCGCGACGCAACAAGAAGCATGTTGCCGCCGCAGCTGTAGTCATCGCATAGCCGGAGAGCGTGCCGCCGCCGCATCTCCCAGAAGCGTGTCTTCCTCGCAGCTGTCTGCTGTCGCATCACCGGAGAAGTGCGTCGCAACTGTGAGGGTCACAGTCGCATCATCGGAGAAGCGTTTCGCAGGGCCTGTCGTGGCTCCAAAGTACAGAGCCGCCACAAGGCTGCCAAAGCGTGCCCGCATCCTCTCAACATCGTCGCATCAAGGGCGCCATCTTATCGCATCGCACCGGATTGTCGCATCGCGGCGCCTTCTAGTCACATCGCAACTGGGCTGCAGTACGAGAATCTACGCGTCACCTCCTCTCCGGAAAAGATCAAGACGCATCCCCTACTCTGCGCGACGCATCGTCTCCCCGAAGCAAGGAACTGACGCATCGCCAACGTTGCGAGCCTTTTGTTTCTTTTACTTTACGCATCAAAGTACTTTTGTGAGAACTGTGTTGCATTTACCAGCAACTTGAACTAAGTTACTTCTACCATCTTTAAGTCAATTGTGAGTGCAGTATTGTGGATTTTTGTCGTTTGTGTCTTGTGTTAAGTCTATATAAAGAATACTTATTTTTGTGAAGTTTGCGCTACCTCGCACTATGCGAATTGCACGTAGCACAGTGCAAACACACGTAGCGTAGTGCAGCGGTCATTTTTTGCTTGCTCGCGGTCCCCAACGTCAAGTTGTCGACCGCGAGCAAGCAAAATGACATCCCGGCGAGAATTTTTCCTCGTTCGCAATCAGCAACATCAAGTTGGCGATCGCCAGCGTGGAAAATAAACCTCCCGGCGAGATTCTCAATGCAGGGAGGTCAGGTTTCTCATTGCGAGTGGTCGCGTATGCTCGCGACCGCTAGCGATGAGAAACTACCAGTCCGCGTTGAGAAAGCTGCTGCTCGAGTAAAAATCTACTCGAGCGGCAGAAAACTACAGCTCGCACTGTGCAAGATGCCGTTTTCAATGACTGCACAGTGCTGGATGCTTGTCCGCACTGTGCAATCATTGAAAACTACATCTTACACAGTGCGCACAGGGTACTACGCAGTTCGCGAAGTGCTACGCATAGCTCGCAAACTACACCCAGGGTTAATTTAGAAGACTTCACTCCACTCTATGTGACTACACTATAATCCACTCCAGACCACACTACTCTCTGACACGATAACACACTGTATTATAGTTTACTCCACAATATGCTACGCCACTCCACACAACTCTATTCCACTATACTCCACTGTACAAGACTATACCTCACTCTACGCCACTGTCCAAACATCCACTCTACACAGTTCCACTGTGCAACACAGTACTATATTTCAAGCAACTCCACTCTACAGCACTCTACTACACTGTATCTCACTGTACCCCACTCCACTCTACTCCACTGAACTGTATTCCACTCTGCAATAGTCCACTGAATGCTACTCAACTCTGCAACACTCGCCTCAGTTGTTCAGTTGTACTGTCCCACACTACAATTAATGGCACCTTAATAAATAATGCTGAAAAATACGATTTGAAACACATTTTTATAAAAAATTAAAACTCTTGAAATTCCATTAAAAAAGCAAAGGATTGTGATAATTTATAGTTAGGAAACCTTTATTTTTCCTTTTCATACAAACCCAACTTAAGCAACACATACATTAGAAATTTGAAGTTTGAGTTATAGCTTACATTTATAATCTATGTAGCACATTGAAGTCCTATAAATTGCGCACTTCTGTACAGTGTTACTTATAACTAACAAATGTAACATACGCACCTCCTTCAAATTACTATAAGTTGTGTATCTCTGTACACAGTGTTGTCACCTCATTCACCACACTACATTAATTATAACTTGCCACTCTGAGATTCACTGTGTTCTGACAAATCATCTCATTAGGAATGTCATACTTATTGTTATGAAAGCTATGTTTTCACATACTATAAGTGATGTAATATGCATGGGTATAACCAGAACATAGAGAATGTCTGTGCTGTTTAACTGGAGATCACCAATTATGTAAATGAGGATGCCATCAGCGATCTCGTGTATAAGTTTAAGAACACTGCATAGTGCGATGGTGTGGATGCAAAGCAAAGTTTGCATAGCATACCTTAACTATTGCATTTCGTTTTAGGTTTTGCTCGAACACAGCTAGAGAGAAACAAAAAAAAAGATAAAAGACATTTTTTTTTATTTTATAGAAACGTTACTGGTCTATATTGCATGAAAGCCCTACAGAGCATTTCGATTTTCTTAGTTTCATGCTTTTTGCAATCAGTGATTAATGCCATGCCTACTTAGATTTATGCACTGCACATCTCCCCTCCTCACCAAAGGACTCACTATTATCTGTTCATTGCTTAAGGGCAAGTGGAGGGCATGAGCCTTTTTAAAATGAAAAAACGATTGCGGCTCAAAGCAGCCACTAGTGTGAACATGGCATAGGGCCTGCAATTGTTGTCAGGACACTGGTGCAATTCAAAGCTAACAAGTCCTGTATGCCCTGCCCCTATACTTGGAAAGTAACAGGGCCATGTCTGCGGATAGTCAATGACAGGCAATAGAAATGCTTGATTTTGGCTTACAAAAATTTCAAATGATTTGCTCCTAACTTACAAACCAGTGAAACAATTGCACCTCATAAAATGAAAACTACCATATGCACCAAGTACTGCGTGCCTGCTTGTTTTGATGTACTTTCTTTCAACTTTTATTTTAGTTCTCTCTTTCTACATTTGTATTTAGTAACTCCCATTTGGAAGTTGAGGTCAATGGTAGTGCCATACACGAAGTTAACAGTGACAACATTAGTGGTGTTGTTTGTGATATCATCTGTCACGCCATGTGTGGGGTCAAGAAGCGTTCACTGAAGGGCCTGTCATAGCTATGTTATTCTCCAAAACTGTGGCTGGCAGTTATGAGTCTTATAATCAAAATCATAATATTCATTCAATTGAAAGTTTTTCAAGGGAAATTACATTTTTTGTGAATTGATTTGTGTCTTTTGAATACTTAACAAAAACACAGTAGTGTGTGAAACTCTTTAGACACACAATTTAATACATGGATACTAGAAAGTGAGCATACACTACTGCTGTCAACTATCTATGAAAAAGAGCATTGAAAAAGTCCAGGAAACTGTTTGTCATATACTTATGGCTGAGTAGGTATGTGTGTGTGATTCGCACACGATTTTTCGATAGGCTCTCAAAACAAGAAGAAAAAAAGCGTAGCCGTATCTGTACTTGCTCATACCATTGCTAGGCATATGCCTTTCTAAACTTGATCTTTGATGTGCAGCTGGATGATTTTACATTTCTAATTTGAGAAACCTGTTTCCCAAGGAGCAGTTAGGGACATATTTACAAGAAAGTGGTGAAGGATGTCATTAAGCCAAGAATACTAACAACACGCTTCGTCACTTTGGTAATGCTTGGCTGCACCATATTGACTAGAATATGGTGCAGCCCTGCGTTCGCCCCTGCACTGGTGCTAAATTTAGCAGCCTAGCGCCAGCGATGGCACCCTTGCATAGTGCAAGGGTGCCTGTGTTGAGCAGAAGATTGTTTATGTGCAAGAAGGTCCCCCTTCCTGCACATAAACAGTCTTGAAATGCTGTTTTGTAACTTCTATGTGTGCTGCCTAATGCAGCACATGTTGAAGTTGCAAAACAGCATTTTTTTAAAATGATTGTTTATGTACAGGAAGGGTCACCTTCCTGCACATAAACAATCATTGGCATTTTTCTGTTTCTATATGTGATGCCCAAGACAGCACACATGGAAACAGCAAAAACAAGGAGAAATATAGCATTTCTCCTCTTTTCGCCTGTTTAAGACCAGGTTTTCCCCGGTCTTAATTTTGGCACTGCCTCCTATTTAAGGTGCTCTTGTAAATAGGGGGCAGCCTCTATATCAATGGGTGTTGTGGTGGAACGGCCAATGCAACACCCATTTCCCTCCCCTTTCACGCTAAGTGTAGCATGAAAGGGGGCCTTATTTACAAGGCAGAGTTAAGCCATGTTAAGTGGATTAACACTGCCTTTTAAATGATGTTGTGGTGGCAATAGGGGCTTGTAAATGTGCCCCTTAGTGTCAACAGGGTATTGCCAGTTCTTCTCCCACATAGATACTTACTTATGTTTGATCATCATAATGCTGAAGTTAAAAACGGAGAGCAAATTAAATAGCACCTATTGTGTCACGTTGTTGTGCCACGTTGTCTGTTCCATGCCTTTATTTTTCAGTATAAGTTAGTGAAGAATGGTGTCTCAAAATGTGCACTACTGGATAGTTGAATATTTCTGGTGGCATTGCCATGAGAAGATATTGCAGATCCAGAAATATTTTTATTAATGTGGGCATTTCAGATTTGGAGAACACCGCTTGGACAATTGGAATCAAGTAGCATCAGATTTTATTTCTATTGGAAAGCATGTGGATGTATGAGCACCATCAAATAATTATACCCTGTGGTGGAAATAATTAAGAATTGACAAAAGTCATTGCTTTAACACTTCTAAGTTGGCACAATTAGCGCAACGTTTTCTTAGCACTTCCATCAATGTGCCCTGGCAACACCAGAGACAGCAATGAAAGTGGTGGAGAGAGTTGTTGTGTCTACTAAATAAGAAGGCTCCCAGAAATGTCAATAGGGCAGTTTCTTCAACTCTTAAAGATCATGGCAGGCCACTGATCCAAGATAACAATATCAGATTCATCGTCACAGATGTATTCTGAGAACGACATGTACCTTTAATCAAAAATTGAACTAAGGAGGTCCTAGGAAACATTGAAATGTGCATTTAAAAATGTCAATAGTTTTCTCTCAGAAATCATCAAACGCCAGGAACCTTTTTAGCAATAATCCTTTTTTGAGTTATCAACGACTCATTTTGTCCTGTCTCTTTTGATATATATTTTGTTAGAAAATCTCGAATTTACAGCAAGCTACAAATTGTAATGCTGAAAAAAATGAACTCTTCTTACTTATTCAGTGTTCATCCATATGTTTACTTTCTACTTGTGACAGTATCATGTTTTCCTACAGGCTGAATTAACTATGGCTAGAGGGGTTGCATTCCTGTGTTTTTTTTTCTCAAGGGAATTGTTTATTTACTGTATAATGCAAACTCTACTCACCCCCTTGTGTTTAAAATTCGATTTTTATCCCTCCTCTCTTCTGCTGGCTGTAATTAATGTTTTGTCCTAAAAGTCTGATGTGCATGCAAAGAGTCTAGTTTCTCATGCAGCAAACCATGTGAAAATAACAACTAATTTGGTTAGTGAGGAATGTTCTTTTAGTTTTAAACTACCATCATATTTTTGGACCTGGATTTACAAATATTTAATGCAACCAGCGCAGCAAGTGACATATATTTTGTTGCATGAAAGGAAGAGAGCAGGTGTGTGCCAAATTTTTAAAGAAATAGAGCAGTTCTTCTCTTGACATGTGCAGGTGCACTTGTTGCTGCCGAGCGCTGATGCTAAGCACTCTTGCACTATAGTGAAAGGGTATCTGTGTTATGGTTGGGATAGTTTTTGTGCAGGGGGCGGTAACGTCCTACACAAAAATTAGCCTTTAAATCTATTCCCTTTTTTATTGTGTGCTGCAGAATCCAAAACACAGACAAAGAGGATCTAACGAGGCAAAATAAAGATATTTCTCCTCACTACACCAGCCTAAGGAAATCACACTATTTTGGTACAAAACTATGTCTACAACTCTTTGTAAATATGGGTTTGCATCGAAAGTCATGGTAGAATGCACAGGAACACCCATGCACCACCCTTGCAAAGCCTCCCTAATGCAAAGTAATGCAAGACAGGGCAATGCACTGCAATACTTTTTTCACAAAGCAATGCAAATTAACGTAGGTATTGCATTGCAAATACGAAAATGGATTTGGTGTTGGGTCTATGCCAAAAAAGTGAAACTGGCCCGATGTAAAGTCTTTGTAAATCCATGCTACCATGCACAATACCTTGCTTGCTTGTTTTATAGAAGTAAAACCTGACCATCATATTTGTGGGCAGTTTCTTTTACTTTCAATGAGTTCAATGAAGTCTGCTAACTTTTTCTTGACTTCAAAGAAAAAAGAATCTTTCCAAACCTACCAATCCAGCAGCACGCCATGTCAGCAGAGACTCTAACCTCTACTCTTATGGTTGAGGACTGCCTGTCATGTTTAGAGACTGACCTGCCAGACGAGGATGTCTGTGATTTTAGGACCCTGTGGTAGATTCATTACAGTTGAATGTAGGTTGGGCCACCATCTTTATGCAGCTTTCTCTCTCCTCTCTGCATTCTCCTTTGCTTTGTGCTACTAAAAATCTCCAACGTGGAAGTTCATTGCTGAAAAACAAAATACAAATGTCCTTGATGGACAGGGAGTTTGCTTCAACATTTTGTTTCCTGGGACCACCATGCCTAAAGGGAGTTCCTGTAAGGAATACCGTGAGTATTGCCAGTTATTTCTTTTTAGTTTAAAGGTTATAGTTTATTAACATTTTACATTTTGCATTCACTGAGATTACAATGAACTAAAACAATGTAGTAGAAGAGAAAAATAACTTAAGTGGCAAAAGAGGTAAATATTAAGCCTGGGCAAAGCACTTCCCTACGCTCGCGTAGTTTGCGAAGTTCGCGCTACTTCACACTACGCGAATTGCACGTAGCACTGTGCAAACACGCGTAGCGTAGTGTTGCGTAGTGCTGCGGTCATTTTTTGCAAGCAAAATGACATTCCGGCGAGACTTTTTCCTTGTTCGCAATCAGCAACATCATGTTGGCGATCGCAAGCATGGAAAATAAACCTCCCGGCAAGATTCCCAACGCGAGGAGGTCAGGTTTCTCATTGCGAGTGGTCGCGTATGCTCGCGACCGCTCGCAATGAGAAACTACCAGTTCGCGTTGAGAAAGCTGCCGCTCGAGTAAAAATCTACTCGAGCAGCAGAAAACTACAGCTCGCAATGTGCAAGATGCCGTTTTCAATGATTGCACAGTGCCGGTTGCTTGTCCGCACTGTGCAATCATTGAAAACGACATCTTGCACAGTGCAGTACTACGCAGTTCGTGAAGTGCTAGGCGTAGCTCGCGTAGTGCGAAGTGCACTAAATATCCCATAAATAAGAAGCAAATATGCAATCATTGCTCAAATAAGAAATGTAAGTATAATTTCAGATCTTGCCCTATTACAATAGTACATAACAATATTAAGAAATAAATCTTGTGTATCTTGGTGCCTCTTCAATCTGTGTATTAAGTGTGTTAGTATATTGTGCTGACAAGTCCAGGAAACATGACACAGGTAGCAAGCGAAAATATCTTACATATGCTTCAGGGTATTGGGTGAGAAATTACAAGACAACAGGAGGAGGGATTTGTTGGATTTATTTTGTGTAAAGTGGTGTCGGAATTAATATTCTGTTATATAAAAATAATGCAGTTTGGATAATATTAGCTGCCATAGAGGATTTCCGTATTTTAAGCCAGATCTTTTTCCACAAGGGAATTCAGAATGCTGTATTCAAGTCACCCTTACATTTCCATTCCACCTCAAATTTGTCTCATTCTTCTGAAGATGCAATGAGTGCCTTGTAAATATGAGATGCTGAAGAAAAAGACAGTAGTGATGCAACCAGTTCGGTATAGGAAAGAGTAAGATTCTAGTCAGAAGGAAGTTGGTTATAAGCGGTTTGAAGTGATGAGACTAATGAAAGATATTTAATAAGAGGAAGGAGGAAAGAAAAATTGATGTTGAGCAGTTTGAAAAGTCAGACAGGAATCATTATCAAATAATGGATGAATCTGTTTTAAACCTTTATTTTTGTGAGGATTTCTCAAAAAAATTGTGTTATTGATTTTAACATTTTGATTAGGCCAAGGAAAGGAAAGAAGAAATTGTGCCTTAAAGGTAATATGCCATATAAAACTAGGGCATAAGAGTTTACATGTATTTTTAGAAAAGGGAGATACATAGAAAGGTGTTTTCGAATAAAAGATAAAAATTCTCAAAGGGTAAAAGGATGAAAAAAGTATTTTCAATATCGACCCAAAGAGGAGGAATAATAGACTCATCCACAGTTAACAAAAAGGATGCTCATTTGAGAAGAAAAACACTATGATATAAACAAAAGTCCGTAAAATTTACAACTCCCATATGTTCAGGGTGTTTAAGTTTTTCAAGGAACAAGTGAGGTTTTTATTGTATCAAATAAAGGTGGATATGATAGAGCAAATCATTTTAAAATAAAATGAAGCATTATTTATAGCAATAGCTGATAGGAAAAACAGTAATATTGGGACTATCCTCATCTTAAGAGAGTGTAACCGACCTTACCAATATAAAAATAGAGGGTTTCATTTGGATGTCAGAGAAGAGATACGGGTAAAACCTGTGTCATATTAGTAGCACCCGTGTCTTAAATATTAGCATTAAATCAGAGACACGGTATTTGATGTTTTGTGAATTCCAGTGAAAATGGGAAGAAGCAAATTCTGCATGAAAACATAATTTATTTAAAGAGATTATTTGACATTTTTCCTTATTCACTTTATAACCTGAGGCAGAATTTTATTGGGAACTTCCATTAGGGAAGCCGGTAAAGTAGGTTATGGTTTAGACATGAAAAGGAGAATATCATCAGCGTACACAGAGTTTTAGTTGATCCTGTTCATATTAGAAACCACGAATGTGAGAATTGAAACAGAGCTTTATTTGACAGGGTTCCCAAGCCAGGGCAAAGACAAGAGGAGACAGAGGGCATCCTTGACCTACACCAAGATGTAGTGAGATAAGTGAGGAAATTAGTTCATTTACAATAATAGAGGCTTTAGGAGAAGAGTATAATAGCAAGACTAAATTAATAGATTTTGAACCCAAATCAAGGGAGAGTGGAATGAACAAAGGACCAATCAGCTTGGTCAAATGTCTTTGCTGCATCCAAGGCAATGGCTGCCAAAGAATGTCTGTACAATTTAGATATACTTAGTATATTAAAGAATGAACTTGTATTATCAGAAAGATGTTTTCCTTTAATAAAATCAGTTTATTCTCTACCTATCTACCGAGGAAGAAGAGGATATGCAAACCAGTATTTTAGCTTAAATGTTATAATCAAGATTAACAAGTGATATAGGTCTGTAGTTTTTACACAATTACGAATATTTGTTTTATTTTGGGGATAACACATATAAGAGCCTCTTGGAAGGATCCCTCATTGCAGAATTGGAAGATATAAAATGAGTGAAAAGTTGTTGTAGTCTGGTAGTTAAAAAGTTCAGAAAAATGTGAATAAAATGATAGTGAATCCATCAGGTCCCGGAACATTCCCTTTCTTTATTTAACATATAGGGGCCGATTCCAATTTTGGCCAGAAGGGCTCCGAACGATGGTCGGTGCCCTTCCGACCGAATCGGAACGTGTTGGCTGGATTCCTTTCTGACCGAGCCATTCCGGTGTGCTCGGTCGGAAAGGAATCCGACTCGGATTTCCGGATGACTGCCATCTGGACATCCTTCACTACTCTCCCGGCTGCCTCTTCAGGACGAAGGAGTACAATGGCAGTTTTTCACTGCCTTTTCTTGACGTCCTTTCCGGCATGAAAACGCAGTCGGAAACTGTCTTTGGGGCCCCCAGTAGGGCCCCCATGGGTGCGAAGCCACCGAATGGTGGCCTGGGGGCACCTATGGTGCCCCTCTGTGGATCCCTACACCCGGTGGCGGGCACCTTGGGGTGCCGGCCACAGGGTGCAGGGATGAACTGCACCCCTGCTTTTCACAATGCTAGTATGCATTCCGCTCGGAAATGCATGCTCCTATTGTGAAGCATACGACTGCGACCGAACAGGGTCGTAACCGACGACAGCATGTCAGTCAGTTACGGCTCCTGACCGATATCGGACGGACCAGAGTCCATCTGACATCGGAATCAGCCCCATAGCAGTAAGAATATCTTCAACATGAATGTCCGTGTCTTAGTAAGAAAAAAACAACACATAAGTGGAGTGGTGGATTGGTGGAAGATAAATATTTAAGGACGATCTCCTTAGAAGCTAGAGATTATGGAGTTAAAGAGTATCAAAAAAGTTGAGGATTCTGATAAAATATCCTCATTTTTATGAACAGGAGCATTCTCAGAGAAGAAAATAGATTCTTTTTTAGTTTTCTCTCATTTAATTTTTAGATAATTACTTTGCACTTGATTTAAAAAGATATGCGATCTCTTTTTTTTAAAGGCAAATTTAGCTTCGATCAACTCATCTAGTCATGCTATAGATTTAGAAGTATAATACATATGTTCCAATTGTTTAATAAGAGTTATAGTTTGATGCAATTTTTTAGATGCTGATTTCTTTTCTATGCACTACGAAAGAAATAATAAAATCCCTAGTGGCCATTTTGAAGGAGTCCCAGAGAATCTCAGGAGAGATATCCAGAGTTTCATTAATGACAATTTTATTGAGCAAACTTCTTAAATTGCTTAGTGAAATTAGAATCAAAAGGGAAATGAGTTATTAAATCTCCACCTCTGGTTACTAGAAATATGTGGGATGAAATCTAAGTCCAAAATAACTGGGATATGGTCAGTACCATCTGTGACTGACAAGAAACCCATCTCTTGAAGAGGTATGTGAGCCTCCTTCACAGCTGCTGATTTACTTGGCAGCTCCTATCGTCTAGTACCCAACAAGAAGGGGAGATAGCAGTAATACTGAATAACAAGTTACATAGCAAGATAGTATCTACTAATGCAGAAATCCGCAGCAGGATGCTAGAGGTGTGATTTCCATATATAGCTTGTTCCAAACTGGAATGGTGTGGTGACCAAAAAGAATATGGATTTAGGTCCAGATCTCTTAACTGGGGTAAATGTTTGATACTGTTCATCATTCCATCCTTCATATGTTCTTTGTGAGGTGTGAATAGAGCAACATGCACATACCTACATACCTTCACTCTTTGTGATGTATATGTCCAAAACAACAATCAAGAAAGCTTCCTGCATAATGTGATCTACCAAACTGTGTTAACCACAGATACAGAGATCCATATAATAGGGGATTTTAACATGGTGATGAATACTACTCTGGAACGATTAGCTTTAATGGTCGTTCAAGCGGGAGCTTTCTCAAAAGTGGGACAGACCTGGCTCAATGACTTGGTGCTGAAGGACATCTAGCTTACTCTTCACCCTGAAAGCAAAAACTACATGCTCTTCTCATCTTCGCATCAGATTTATGCTAAATTCGATTATTACTAGGCACACCACAGCTCCTAGTGAGGATTTTCCAAGTAGAGATCTGGGTAATCTCTGTCTCGTCACACTATGTGACCCTGACGGGCCCCCTATGACAGATATATTGGCGACTAAACAACAATCTTCTGTGGCAAGCAGATATTATTCCGTCCATTTGCAAGCGCATCACTACCTACTTGAGAGAGAGCGAAGGATCTGTCCCACAGACAGCTACACTTTGGGACACCCTTAAGTCAGTCCTGAGAGGGAATTTATTGCTATTGCAGCTTAACTCAGCACAGACCGGAGGGCAAAATGATGGGAACTAGAACACAGGGTGGATGACCTTGAGAAACAACCTAAGAGCTCAGGCTCCTATAAAGCTTGGCACCAACACACAACAGCATAACACCAACCTAAAGCGCCAGCCTGGGTGCCACAGAATTTGCAGTGCTTCGCACCTAACATAGATACCACCTAGAGGGGGAGAGTAGAGAAGAAATATGCTGGCTTGCAGACTCTGAGCCAAGCAACAGAGATAAACGGTGGCTTGAATAGAGACACACACACACAAGAGACCCAGTGTACTCTTAAGAGGGACTAGCAGAGACATTCCGAAACTTCTACAAGGAACTGTACATCTCAGACCCAATCTCCACGTGGAGCATACAGACTTACCTTGATAAGAGTCAAACTACCGGCAATCACTACACAACAGTTAGATGCACTAGACAAGGAAATCAATATAGCAGAGGTCTTAACAAGCATTTTTCACCTCTGCATATGCAAAGCTCTTGGCCCAGAAGGGTTTACTGCAGCATTCTACAAGCTCTTTTGTGCCCAAGTCGCCCCTCTACTGAATAATCTCTCTAACTCATTTGCACACAAAGGATCACTCACTCACTCCTACGATGCACTATGCTGTCTTTACAGTTATTCATAATCCTGGAAAGGACCCGGTCAACTGCACCTCCTATCACCTAATCTCCTTACTTAATATATGTGTGAGGATCTTTATAGGCATTTTAGCTAAGAGGTTGGGCCCTAACATGCAGCACCTGGTGGGCCCTGACCAAATGGGATTCCTTCCCCAAGAGGGTACCAGGATAGCACAAAACACATACTCCACATCCTCAACAAGGTTACATGTGCTAAAGTTCTGGCTTTCCTGCAACCTATAGAGATTGAGAAAGCATTCAATATAGTCCACTGGCCCTTCCTCTAAGAAGCCCTCTGTAAGACTGGAATGGGGACAGGATTCTGGAGAATGAGTATTGAGTGACTACACACACCCAAAGGCTAGGGTACAGGTAAATGTGTGATATCAGGCCCCATCCAGACACAGAGGGGGACAGGTCAGGACTACCCCCAGTCCCCTCTCCTCTTCGGCCTCTACATGAAGCACCTCATGGAGACCATCCACCAACACACTCAAATTGCTTGGGTGACTTTTGGCAAAACAAAACACAAAATATCTCTATATGCAGATAATGTTTGTCTGTCACTTACTAACCCAACAACCACACTCCTTACGCTGTTGTGCGAGCTGGAGGCGTTCTGCCTAGTGTTGGGTTTAAATTGAATGCACACAAATCCCAGATACTGGAGATCGATGTGTTCAACGAGCAGCAGTACACCCTGCAAGAATCCGTCCCTTTTCTCCTGGACATTACAGTACATCAAATACCTAGGTATGAAATGTGCCCCTCAATAGATTGTACGGCTGAACGGGACTACTCCAAATTCCTCCACTCCGCCTGGAGGGATCTCCAGAACAGGCAGATGGGGGCCACTCATACATGGGATGCATAGGCATAGAAGCCTAAGAGGAGCCTCCCACTTAGAATTCTATACATTATGCAGGCCCTTCCTCTGAAGCCACATCAGGACACACAACTTGCCCTACAGATACTGATAGAGTGCTTTGTCTGGAGGGTGAAGAAAGCAAAGATTCCTAGGTGGCACGAATATGCCGCACCATATGAAGGAGGGCTGGGATACCCTGGCATAAACACTATTGCATAGCTATCCAACTAAGTTACATTGTAGAATGTCATTGCACAGCTTCTGAGAAACACCAGTGCTTCATGGACCAGTCCATAGCTGGCACGCATGTATGGATTATTCTATGACTGCCCAAGAAACACAGACTGTGGGTCACATATAGTTCCCCAATAATGTGGGCAACTATGAGAGCGTGGGATGTAATTGCCCTCCCTCTATATTTAACCTCTATGCCTTCCCCAATGTCCCTGATCATAGGCAATCCCAAGTTCATGCCAGCTATATACAACACCAAATTCCAGGCCTGGCATGCAGATTAGCTACTGGGTGGTCCAACCCACCATACGTAAATTTGCTGCCAGCCCATTGATTGCCTTTGAAAAATGGTTTCTCACGAAAACCAATGATGCAGATCTGGTCTCTGACCTATACAAACTTTTTCAGAGGGCGGTCCCCATATCAGGCACAGAAGTGCAAAAATGATGGGCTGAATTGGAACGCACCATCACAGACAAGGAATGGGGAGAGATATTTTGCTGCACATTCACAACAGCATCCAGTGCTGTTGGCAGTGAGGCTATGGGTAAGAGATTACCGGACTGCTGGAGGGGGAGGCTCACCTGGTACCCTCATCATCCTCCAGTGGCACTGCTCAAAACACAAAGCATACTGAACGGCAGTTCTGTATAGCATTAATAACATATTTCACCCCAATATTGCTCTGTTTCCAGCCTATACTAACTTGAACTTCCTGAATGCACTCTTGTTTCCACTGTTCTCACATAGAGGGAAAATGATTACCCTGGCACTCTGTGCAGCCAACCAGGCCATCTAGGCCCTCTGGGATTAAGATACCGCCCTAGAATATGGGGCATAGCTCCACTACATTTGGTACCACCTGGGGATGGAGCAAATCTCCGCTACACTAGTGATGAGGGATCAGGGGTTTGAAAAAACTTGTTGTCCATTCATTATTTTTCTCGCACAGGAATGTAGGAACCTCATATGTCCCAAATATGTTTGAATGATGTGTGTGCTATGTCCTCTGCTATCCCATCATATTACTACAAATCTACCTTAGGTAGCAGCATTGGGGACCAACAGTGACATTCCCTGGTGGATGATATTGATAAGCAATATGAAAGAATTTGTTGAGCGACAGGAGGGTGGTTGGTGTGTGAGGGAGGGTTTTCAAAGTGAGGGGGCAGGAAATTGGAGACCCCTGTTAGGACAAGAGACCTGTTTGTACTGTTTAAATGTACACCTTATTCAGTGGATCCATTGGCCTTTGGATGTAGGTGACACATGTTGTAAATCAGTGGATCCATTGGCCTTTGGATGTAGGTGATACATGTTGTAAATCAATAAAGAGATTTAAACCATAAATTCAGTAGAAGAAATAGTTGTTCACCTATCTAGACTCATGCATGATATGTGTTCTTTTTAGATAAATGTATTGCCTGTGACTCTCGTCCTGTTCTTTAAATCATTTTAGTCCTTGTATGCATTTAAATATGTCATTATAATTTTTTCTAACACAGGGAAAAGAAGACACAGAGATGGGATTTTTTGGATAAGAAGTGGTCTTTCCATTTGCTGGTCAGAAGTCAGAACCCGCTAACCTTTTATTCATTGACATAGGATACTGCTTGATAGTAACACAAAGCACACAGGAAAATATATCATATTGCACAAGTCCTTACAATACTTTGTTAGACAGTAGAGAGTTGTGCTAGTTTAATATAAGAGGATGAACATAATTTGGTGTAGAGTCTGTGAAGAATTGGAATAACCTGAATGTTGAATGAAGTGTTTATTAATCTTGAATGTATGCATACTGGAGTCGACCCATACATGAGATGTTGTTTATATTTTCAATTTTTGAAGATGATTTTATTACTCAGTATCCCATCTATTTTGAAGATGTTGTATTGGGATGATGGATATACATACAAGAGATCAAATAGATCAATGAGAAAGCTTAATTGAAATGTTCCAGTTTTAGAGATGTTTAGTTCATAATAGGCCTGGGTGAAATTTTAATTATGCAGGGGTAATCTGAGTAATTTCAGTTATTCAGCATTACTCTCTTGATAAAAAAATTAATGCAAATTTTATGATTACGACTATTTGTATAATTATGAGTAATTTGGAAGAAAAAAATTACTGCAGGGCACAGGAACAATGAACTTAGGGACCATGAGCTCCCTGGGCCAATTAGCATGCTCCACTTTTAAATTGCTCGGGCCTCTTGCGGACCCGACCATCCAGATCTAGAAATGTATTTGACCCTTGATTTCCTAAAAGCTACTGAATGGATTTACACCATATTATAAAAAGCACAATCTCCAGGCCAAGATCTAGCTATCTTCCAAACTTGGTGTAATTCCATTCAGCAAAAGTCTACTGAAAATAAATTGGGATTTTGTGTTCTGGGACCCCCCTTTTTCTGTGCAACTGCTTGACAGATCACCCTGAAACTTGCCATTCACAAGTTATTTAATAGGTAGAACCTTTTCGGAACGTTTCATGGCAATCTGTCAAACAGGGCCAAAGTTATAGCAATTTAAAAATGCTTTCCATTTGCAACTGATAACCTAACTATAACAACCCAGTAGTGACCACCACTATATATATATATGTACCTATATACATTTCTATATTAATATATATATATATATATATATATATATATATACTGGCGGTCGCCAGTAGATAGTTATAGTTAGGACCTATTTTCCATAGGAAATCCGCAACATTCTATTCCCAATAAGTCTGGCGCTGATTGACGAATCTCCGCGAAATTTTCCGAACTTTTGGCCAGCTCCGCTCCGCTCCTACCCTTAAAGTTTTGTGGTGATTTGTCAAGCGAGGGCTGAGAAAAAAGGGGGGTCCCAAAACACGTTTTCCCCATGCAATTTCTCATAGGATCTGTTGTCGCAGCTACAGCCCGAACCGCGGAACGGAATGACACCAAATTTGGCAAAGAGGTAGTCCACAGTTCAGACTCGTGTCTTTTGCATTCATGGTGTGAATCTGTTCAGTAGTTCCTGAGAAAATTAGGGTAAAAAAGTTAGTGATATCTATGGCCGGGGAGGATCCGCGTACCCTACCCGCACAGTATGCGCACCCTCCCCTCCTGATCGCGCGCTGAATGCTAATTGGCTGTCGAGTGTCTGTCTACATTTGAAACCAGGAACTGTTGGCGGTCATTTTCTGCCTCGGTAGAAGCGAGGCTGAAGAGGCAAGGGGATTAAGTGTGTAAAACACATAAAGGGAGCAGAGTGGAAATACTCTGACCCTCTAGAGGTGCTTAGGGGGTCCCAGAAGGACCCACTGAGGCCCCGTTTTAAAAAAAAAAAACGGCAAAATACGCACACGGTGCCCGCATCCTATCGCGTTGGGTGCCCGGATCCACGGCAATGTTTTTTGAAAATCATTGGTTGTATGACTACTTTCTACACTGAAAGGTAGGGTGTATATTTCTGTTTTGTAAAGGTATGATTCTTATTGGTTAACGAAAATAGATTGTAAGGAACATTATATATGATAAGCTGATATGTTGAAAAGTCAAGCACACTTCCTGTCTTATTTAGTAACATTGTGTGCTGAACTTGTGACCAGTGAGCTCAGTGCAGTGTTCCATGACCTGTTTCTATGGTAACAGGCAGAAGGCAGATTGGGGGAAGGG
Organism: Triturus cristatus; assembly: GCF_964204655.1. NCBI lineage: Eukaryota > Metazoa > Chordata > Amphibia > Caudata > Salamandridae > Triturus > Triturus cristatus. The sequence goes on from NC_140594.1 coordinate 465,558,630, forward strand.
TTGAAATGTATTTCAGTTGGAAAGGGTTGAAATGTTTAACCAATAGAAATTTGTGTTTGCTTTTGAGTTTATGTGTGAAGGATTGTGATTTGATGTTTACATGTATATGTGTGGAAAATGAAAGGGAAACTTTTCCATTCTTTGTTTTTGCTGAGAGGTGCACAGTGCAGAGATTCTGTAAAAGAAAATATGGTGAGTGATTAATATACTTCTTAATCTACAAAAGAACTTGAAAGATGAGTTATTTAATTGTGAGGGGATGTATGTAGACTATTTCGATTTTAATCAGACTAATGTATTTCTCCTGCTAAAGTGTAGGGAGTACTTTTTTTCTCTACAATGTGTGTGCATGTAGAAACCATTCTGTGATATGCATTTGTGTTTTTCATGTGTTTGTAGACTGATAACTGTGCTGTTTTTATATTTTGGTAGAATTAGAAACCAGTCATTGTTTATGAATTTGTGAAATGAGTTATGTTATGTTTCTATACCAAAATGTAGTACTACTTCTAGATGAAGAAATGTGTTTTGGTATAGTGCAAGGGATAGTGTTCTTTGTCTAGAATCACACAGTGAGTCTGTGTGCATTTGGGAACCACTGTGAGAGAAGCATTTGGTAACATCGTGTATTTGCTGACAGATAACTGTTTTAACTTGTCATGTTGTTAAGTTTTAGTAGCATTAGAAGACAGTTATGGCTTATGCTTTCATTAAATGAGTCAGGCATTGACAGTAAATTGCAGTTGTGAAATATGTAGATTGTGTGCAGTTCCCTTACCACTTGCACTGTAGTGAATGAGTTTTGGTAAGCTCCTAGGGATAGTGGTGCTTGTCTAGAATCACACTGTGAGTTAGTGTGTATTTGGGATCAGTGTGAGAGAAGCATTTGGTAACATCATGTATTTGCTGACAGATAACTGTTTTAAAACCTGTCATGTTGTGAAGTTTTAGTAGCATTAGAATCCAGTCTTTGCTTATGCGTTGATTAAATGAGTCATGCTTTGACACTGATGTGCTGTACTTAAATATGTAGATTGTGTGCAGTACCATTAACTCTTCCAGACTAGTGAATGAGTTTTGGTAAACTCCTAGGATAGTGTTGCACGTCTAAAATCACACTGTGAGTCTGTGTGCATTTGGGTAAGGATTGTGAGAGAAGCATTTGGTAACATTGTGTATTTGCTGACAGATAACTGTTTTAAAACCGGTCATGTTGTCAAGTTTTAGTAGCATTAGAAGCCAGTCTTTGCTTATGCTTGGATTAAATGAGTCAGGCTTTGACACAAAAGTGAAGTCCTGAAATATGAAGACGGTGTGCAGTTCCCTTACCACTTCCACAGTAGTGAATGATTTTTGGTAAACTCCTGGGTATAGTGGTTGTTGTCTAGAATCACACTGTGAGTGTGTGTGCATTTGGGAACCACTGTGAGAGAAGCATTGACACTAAAGTGCAGTTGTGAAATATGTAGATTGTGTGCAGTTCCCTTACCACTTCCACTGTAGTGAATGAGTTTTGGTAATCTGCTAGGGATAGTGTTGTTTGTCTAGAATCACACTGTGAGTCTGTGTGCATTTGGGAACCACTGTGAGAGAAGCATTTGGTAACATTGTTTATTTGCTGACAGATAACTGTTTTAAAACCGGTCATGTTGTCAAGTTTTAGTAGCATTAGAAGACAGTTATGGCTTATGCTTTGATTATATGAGTCAGGCTTTGACATAAAAGTGCAGTCCTGAAATATGAAGATTGTGTGTAGTTCCCTTACCATTTCCACAGTAGTGAATGATTTTTGGTAAACTCCTAGGTATAGTGGTTGTTGTCTAGAATCACACTGTGAGTCTGTGTGCATTTGGGAACCACTGTGAGAGAAGCATTTGGTAACATTGTGTATTTGCTGACAGATAACTAATTTAAAACCTCTCATGTTGTCAAGTTTTAGTAGCATTAGAAGCTAGTCTTTGCTTATGCGTTGATAAAATGAGTCAGGGTTTGACACTAAGGTGCAGTACCATGTACTATTCTGTTCACTGTGGCAGAACTGAAAATTTAAAAGTTTTACCTAAGCACTGTCCTAGAAGTAGTCTGATTATTTAGTCAGTTTCTAAGTACCAAATAGATTGCTTCAAATGTCTATGCAGTATGCATGTAGTGTTCTAACATACTATACACTTCCAGGAAACATCCTGTCACTTCCTTTGCAGTCCTCTAGAGACCCATTCAACAGCATGTACTAATCCATTCACTGTGCCAAAACCCAAACACTTATAAATTCACCAAGACACTCTCTTTCCAGTACTCTAATGATTCAGTCACTGCCTAAGTATTCATGCACTGAGCCAGGTCTTAGCACATGGACTTTTTCAAACCCCTATCCACTATGCATGCAGTCCTCTAACCACCTACACACTTGTCTTTCACACCTTCAATTCCCCAGTCAGTATCTGTTGACTTCCAGCAAACACCCTGTCACTGCCGATGCACTCCTCTAGTGACCCATTCAGCATCATGTACTAATCCATTCACTGCGCCAAACGCTAATAAATTCACCCAGGCACTCTCCTTGCAGTACTATAATCATTCAGTCAGTACCCAAGTACTCATACACTGAGCTAGGCCTTAGCACATGGACTGCTTCAAACCCCTATGCACTATGCATGCAGTCTTCTAACCACCTAGACAATTGTCTTTCACACTTTCAATTTCCTAGTCAGTATCCATACAGTCCAGCACTTGTCACTGCCTTTGCACTCCTCTAGTGACCCATTCAGTACCAAGTACTAATCCATTCCCTGTGCGAAAAGCCTAGCACTTATAAATTCACCTAGGCACTCTCCTTGCTGTACTCTAATCATTCAGTCAGTACCCAAGTAGTCAAGCAGTGAGCCAGGCCTTAGCACATGGACTGCTTTAAATGCCTATGCAGTATGGATGCAGTCCTCTAATCACCTACACAGTTGTGTTTCACACCTTCTATTCCCTAGTTAGTATTCATACTCTTCTAGCAAACACCCTATCACTCACCCAGTGTGTCTCCTTACAGTACTGTAATCATTTAGTCAGTTAGCAAGTAGTCTTTTAGTGAGGTAGGCTTTAGGGCATGAACTGCTTCAAGTAGTATGCACTAGTGTTTTAATGATCGTCACACTTGTGGTTCAGGGCTATAGTTTCTTAGTCAGTTTTTATATAAAATGTATTTGTGCAGTAATGGAATAGTATAAATTTGAAAGTTATTAATATACATTTATTTGTGATTCTTTTTTACAGATACAGAACAGGAGTGTTTCTCATCGGTTTGCACTCTTCTCGTGCAAGATTGTTTGGATGAAGGGTCCTTAGGTGTTTCATCATACTTGCTGTGCCGCACGAGTATTTTTTGTTAGGATCCCCTCATAACAGAACTCTTTGGCAAATCTTGCGAGTGATGAAGGTGGCATTGGTCTTTGTTTGCCCCTTGGGAAAAGTAAAACATTTCCTCACCACTGAGGAAAAACATTGTGGGCGTGGTGCCTTCTGCAAAAAAAATTCCTCAGATTCGGTAAATATTTTAAAGCAGCAACATTTACAGTTTTTGTAAGTTAAACTTATAAAATGTTGTTAGCTGTATGCATTTTATATATCTGTGATTTGTTTCTTGTGGTATTTTGTTGAGAATACAATGTTTTTTTTTTTTAACAATCTTTCTTATTTTCCAGGTCTTTCGTCGACATCCATGGTCCCCACAGGAGTGTTCCGCCTTATTGTTTTGTATTATTGTTGTTACATTTTGTTTATTAATTTATTGTTTATATATATGTTAATAAAAAAACAAAGTTTGAAAATAGTTTATCGTTTATATATTTATTACTATAAAATATAAAGTTTGAAAAAAAAATTAATAAAGTTTTTGGTTGTTCTCTTAACTGCTGTGTGACTCTTTCTTGTTCTTATTACTGTTATTTGATGGAGTCCACCATGGTGTTAAATTTTGGGGCACTTATCGCTGGAGTACTGGTGATATCTGCAGTTTGCACCAACTTCTGAATAGTGTGTTAAATTTATCTCAACTTTACTTCCGTTAAATTTCTGATAATGAAATGGAGACTAGCCGTTCCTGTGCAAAAAGACACGAGGTGCACCTTTCTGATTTATTCTAAATACTAAAATCCTGTATTGAATTGCACTGAGGTATTGGCTGCACTTACAGTGTACACACAAAATCTATTAAGAAATCTCATTGTATTTATATTGATTGGGAATAGTGCGTCAGGTGCTGGATCTTGATGAGATACACTGCTCAGTTCGTACATTGTTCTGCACACGAAAAAAATCACATCACAACTTTCACACCAATTGCAATGCGAAACAAATTCCGGCGATAAGACACGTTAGCACCAGGGATTTTACACCTGCTTTCTGCTGGTGTTAAGCATGACAACTACCTGCACCATGAAAGGGAACACAGCCAAGAGCCACACCAGAACACCCACAGGTGCCATAGAGTCAATGAGCATGATATAGGGATACCCATGAGGGCCAGAAGACTCGTCTTAACAACTCCAGGACCGCCAATGCCTCCCAAACCCACATCTTAGTAAGTGTGTCCCTGTGGTCATTGTCTAAGCATGATAGGCACGAGCCCTGCAAGATCACAGTGTGCTGTCACCTCAGCGTTGGCAGTGAGCCTGAATGTGTAGCTATGCACGCATCCTCCTGCATTCACAACTGGCATGTGCTGGTCTGGGGTTCACAGGTCAGTGCAGGGGTGTGCCTCTCTGGCAAGGGGAACGGGGTGTCTCAGACATGTCCGTGTACAGGAAGTGTGGTAAGTGTGTCTCTGTGTTCTGGTGTGGCCTGCTACAAGAGCCGAAGCAGTCGATGTTGTAAAGTGGCATGCACCACCTCCAAACGGCACTGTGATGTTGTAGTTGGAATGTAGCAGGACATGCGCAAATAGGCATTACAATGGTGTGCCGTACGAGTGCACGAGATACAACAGCGCACCGTACAAAAATGCAGGGGCTCATGGGAGGGAGGAGCAGCCGTTTGGCAACATAACACACAGTGAACTCGACCATGTGCCACATGCTGGGCATCTCATCCATGATGACCACGGTCGCAGACATCCCCCAACACCAACGACTGGCCTTTGTACACATCCTGTATGAATGCAGCGTGGTTTTCACTTCTATGCTCGTTCAGTGGTGTGATGTTGGCGGGTTGTGTGACTTGTGCTCCTTGTTGGTGTGTTTCATTTTGGCCATTGTTAGTCTATATGTGTGTTGTACTTAATTGTGCATGTGTGACATTCTGCCGATCTCCCCCCTCCCCCCACTCCCTGCTTCTTCCTCTTCCTAGTGCTGTTGTGTCTATAATTTTGTTGTTGCACACATAAATACATGTAAAGAATAAATTAAAATAGTTCCTTGATTATTTTAGGTTTCAAAACTTCTCTATTGGTTTCTTTCTAATTTTCCATATGAACCGTTTTTTAAATATTCAACAACACATAGAAGTCAGAAGTGCAACGTATTCTATCAACACACTTTCTAGAACATTCTACAACACGTGCAGGTTAAAAGTTCATCAATTTTTTAAAACTTAACGATATTTTTTTGTAACATTTTCTTGAACATTTAACGACACGTGCAGGTTAAAAGTTGACGATTGTTTTAAGTTCGAACAGTGGCTTCCAAATGCAAGTAGCAGGTGTGGTTGAGCTGAGCAAATTTTATCCTATGATATGTACTCCACGTTGAAACTTCTTTTTCTTAACCAATCACAAAGATGCTTTTCCACAAAACTAATGTGCACCCTACTTTTAAAAAAGAATGCTTTTCATGATATCTTTAGAGATAAGTTATAGATTGGAATTAGCATTTAAAAAACCTTTGAAATTCACTGAAAAAAACATAGGTTTCATGCACGTTATAGTTAGGAATTGGCATTTAAAAAACCTTTGAAATTCACTGAAAAAACCATAGGTTTCAGGCACGTTATAATTAGGAATTAGCATTTAAAAAACCTTAGAAATTCACTGAAAAAACCATAGGTTCCAGGGGCGTTATAGTTAGCTGGACATTTCCCTCATACAAAACCCTAGAAATTCCCCTGTTATAGTTAGTTCAGCTAACTATAACTCGCGCCCCCGCAATGCACTGCTGATGACGTTATATATTACATCACTCATGACATTGTCAGTGACATCACTGATGACATCACTGATGACATCTCAAATGACATCACTGATGACCTCACTGATGACATCATCCATGTGATAAATTACTGCATCTTCTCACACCCTAATTTAACCGTAGATACACCGTCTCAAAATTTCAGACGTCCATTCTCAAAACCATAGATACTCCAATACCAATAACTACATACCCACTTATTAACTCTTAGGTCTACATACACCTCCACTCATTCACCTGTACAGTCACTCATACTTACAGTCACTCCGTACAAGACTATCATATGCATTTATACACCTACATAGACACTCACACACCACCAATCACCAATAGAGGTACTCTCACACCTAGTCAGTCATGCAAATAATTAATTACACTCCCAGTTACTCACCTATGCAGTTATACACACTCAAGTTCACTTACTCATAAAAATAGTACCACATTCTTACGCTCTATACAATCATTAATACAAGCAAACACTCATCCATACAGCCACTCTCACAATCACACACTCTCACATATACCCACTTATATACTCTTACACGCATATATACTGCCTTTCACATATGTAGTTAGTCACAAATGTACCACTGAGATATACATTCAATCCCTAACACACCCATACATACACTCACTCAACCATACAGTTCATCACAGATGCACTCTTAAAACCATGCACCCACAGAATCACCCACTCACACATCTATGCACAGAGTCACACACAGCCTACGTACACAAACACTCGGGCACCCATACAGATACTCAGACAACCAATCAAGAACCCATATAGACACTCATATAGCTATTCACAAAACCATGCAGCCACTTATACACCATCACACAGACACATACAGACATTCACACAGTTTAGTCACTAGTCTGTAGTAAGATACATTTAATGTCTCACTTATAGAGTCAGTTACACACCTACAAAATCATCCATTCACACACTTGTACACCCACTCATTCTTCAACAGGCCTTTCCCTATATATAGTAAACATATTAAAACTTTACAGAAACACATACTCACTGGATGACGTCATCAGTGATATCATCAGTGATGTCATTTGAGATGTCATCAGTGATGTCACTGACCATGTCATGAGTGATGTAATATGTGACGTCATCAGCAGTGCATTGCGGGGACGCGAGTTATAATTAGCTGAACTAACTATAACAGGGGAATTTCTAGGGTTTTGTACGAGGGAAATTTCCAGCTAACTATAACGCCCCTGAAACCTATGTTTTTTTCAGTGAATATATATATATATATATATATATATACATATATATATACACAAATATATATATCTTCAGCTTGCCTGTTCACAGATCACAAACAGGCTCCAGCACGCTCAGGCTCACTTTTCCTAGGACATTATTGTGGTTACTGGTTATGCGATCCGACCGCCTCCTTGGCCTTCCTCAAAACCAAGTAAGTTGCCATATTACTTGCTTTTTATACCAACAACGAGGTTTTTGAAAAAAATTGAAGTGAGAGCACATAATACATTTTGAAAGTGACATTGTGCAATTTTACCCACCTAATTAAACTTTTAAGTTGCATGATCTCTATCCACCGTATAAACCAACCATATTAACTGGCAGTCCAAAATTAGGTAACAATACCCAATTATAAAGTGCAAAATGCAAGAAAGTGCCATCTTGTCTATTGTTTCTGTTTTTATCTTCATAGACCAGGATGTGCAAATTTGGACATAAAACCTTTATCAACAAAGAAAAAACATTTAAAGGGGTTGAAACTCTCCTTAATTAAAATTATTATCAATATTTGCAAAATTATATAAATATTTAATGTTCTCCCTATCCTCAATGATTTACAATAAATATTTTTTGGGTTTGTTCAGGGACAGCAAGCATAGAGATTTTCCACAATTTGGGGCAAGTGCCCTACAAATTAGTCATTATCCCTGATGTCCATTACGTCAAGCTGATCCAACAAATAATTTTTATAGACAACAATGCAGATATATCCACTTGCACAATCTTTCTTCATGCACCCCTGTATATGTTAATTAAAAGGTGGCTTATCAACTTAAAAGTACTACATTAATACTAGTGAAAAAAAACCAATAATAACAAAATCTGTAATACATAAACTGGCTGGCTGAATTAATTTTATTTACTACACACTAAATGACATAATTCATAGGTGGGCATGAAGATCTTCCTCTATATTCAGGCCACTGGGCATCTTGGAATTTAACCTCAAGTTATATCTAGATTCAAGTTGTCTCAGACATTTCTCCCTATTTCCACCCCTCAATCTATTTGACACCTGATCTAATACAAAGTATCTAAGATCCTCCAATCTGTTTGCATGCATTACTTCAAAGTCCTTAGCCACTGGATAAGTTTGATCTTTTTTTTTTATGACTCTAGCATGCTGTAAAATATGTTGATGAACTTTAGGTTTAAAACTATATTGATATCTGTGGACGTGGATATTTTGCTGTGGTTTAGCAATGAATGGCGAATGCAAGTGCCAACAGGAATGCTCTGATTGGCTGGTTGCAACCTGAATAAACAGTTCTGGCCGCCATTGTATCTATTGGGAACAGTTGCAGGTGCTGAAATTCTTTGTGAAAGCCCACATAAGTGGTCAGGTTGGAGATACTCCGACCCCACAGTTGAGAATTGGAGATGTTAGTGACACAAGTTATGTGTCCAAAATAAATTATTTAATTGCGTGCAATATTCGGGATATCCTCGTGACCTCCAGCACGCCCACCCCGTGTACCGTCATTGCAAATACTGGTGAAAATATTTAAAAAAACATATCAGTGAATCATTAATACACATTATATTATTTTGAGATTCTGATACATGTTTTTATAGAGTTATATATATAGTGAGTTATCTACTGTGATGGTTAGAATTAATTATAAAGTCATAATTTTTTAATGTGGTTGTTATTGAAATCCTGCTTTTGCTTTCTGCATTCGCGACATAGCCGCAGGGATCGCGATTACCGATTTCCTCATGATATCTGAAGTCACCGCAAAAATGGAAAATAGTCTTTAGAGATAGTTGTTCTAGAAATACAGTAGAAAAACATGAGATTTAAGTGTTCAGTAATAAACCTCTAGTGTGTAGAATACCCTAATGTGTGTAAATATATCTGTTTTCACTTTGTGGGAAAGGCGCGATCTTCGTGGTCAATGACGTCATTGTGAAATCCCGAATAACCGCGAAAATGGAAAATTGTTCTGTAAGGTGGATTTTAAAGAACCATAGAGCAAAAATTTGAGTTTAAACGTGCATTGAAAGAAGTATGTATATAGTAATGTATGCAGGCCAATGTCCAGAATCAATATTTTTGCATATTCTTTTTGGGTGTGTTGGAGGTCATTATTTGTCTGCTTTTCTCTTCTGTTTTCGTGACGTGTCCATGGGGAATGCGACATGACCGCAAAGATCCCCAAAAACTAAGGAAAAAAACCTTTAAAAAAACTTCACAATATTCCAATGGCTATGATGGCTCTGACAAGAGCCGTTGTGTTGGTTGTCTGTATGTGGCTGCTACACATAAGACCGGATGCAGAGTATCAGGTTACTTAGAAACACTCTGTTACCTTTATCTGTAAAGTGTACTCCATCATTTCTATAAATTCCATGCATGCCAAAACGCAGATTGTTGTTATAGATACATCCCCTACGATGGTCTCTGAGGAATGCAGAAACATTTTTTTTAACATGTTTCCTGGCTTTGTCAATCTGTGTACAGAATTGATTTGACCACGCCCATTTCTGTCTTTGGCATATATTAGAGTACATCAAGACAGTGTAAGGGAAAAGCAACATCAGTTCTGCAAAGGTATCTTTCATTAGGATTTCCACCCCTACCCCTGTCAATGTGCCTAGGCCGTTGCCACTAAAGTGCACAATCATGAGGTGAGGAGCACGGGAATTCACAATGGATTTAACCAAAGCAGCAACTGATTAACTCTTAACCCTCTCTGGCCAAACCAAGTAATATGCACATTTGGCAAACCCAGGTCCCTATCAACACCTCCCTTCTTAGCAAGTTCTTTAGCCCAATAGATAAAGCTAAGGACCACAATCCAAACTCGAAGCATTTTGACATGAAGGAGCAATAGTAGTCAGGAGGAGGCAGGAGCTAAATAAGGTAGTTTTACAAACTAAACAAAGTTAAAATGGCGGTGTTTTAAAAAATTATACATATTTATATATATATTTTTTTTTTCACTGAAGAAATCATTGGTTTCAGGGACGTTATAGTTAGAAATTAGCATTTAAAAAACCTTAGAAATTCACTGAAACAAAACAGGTTTCAGGGACGTTATAATTAGTTGGACATTTCACTCGTACAAAACCAGAGAAATTCGGCTATTATAGTTAGTTCAGCTAACTATAACTCGCGCCCCGCAATGCACTGCTGATGACGCTACATATTATAGCATTATTGAATGGCCTCCCTTCCCTGGGCCACTATTAGTCCCGGGGACCCTGTCCCCCTGGGCCTGGCTAGCACTTTTTAATATTTTTATTTTGGAGGGAGGCCGCATTGCCCCCCTCCTGAGGCCTATAATGGCCCCGGGGCATTGCCTCGTTTTTATTTCTTTAAATAATAACATAGTATGGGAGGGGGGCTGCGTGGCCCCCCTCCTTAGGCCAATTATGGCCCCAGGGACCCCATCCCCCTGGGCCAGCCTTCCTTTTTTGAAAAAAATAAAAATAATAATTAATTAAAAAGAAGGGGGACGCGTGTCCTCCCCCCGGGCAAGTTCTGGCCCTGGGGACCCGATCCCCTTGGGGTCGGCCCTCAAGTTGGGAACTGTGGGGGAGCCCTAATGCCCTCACTGTCCTGCTGGCTCCCTGCCTCCTGCAGGAGCCGGCATTACTTATGAACAAGGGGAGCTGCTGACATGCAACTCCCCCTGCCCAAAAGCAATCTGCTTTGGTTTTTGGAAGCAAGAGAAGGTTTCCTGCTCTCGCATCCAAAAACCAAAGCAGAGTTTGCTAATACAGGGCAGGAGTCGTGCTCCCACCCTGCCATAGGGAACAGCAATGTCCCTGGGGTGGGCACCCCGAGACATTGCAGTAGCTGGCCCTGGGGGCGTCGGTCCCCGGCCAAAAAGGGCTCCAAGAGGGGGGCCGCGCAGCCCCCTCCAACAAGTAAATAGCCCCGGGGAGGTAGTGGTCCCCAGAGTCCGCAACGGACCCCCATACTTAAATATTCAATGCCCTGGGGAGGTGGTGGTCCCCTGATCAGTGTTGGGAGCTCAAACCCCTCCACATTCATTATTTATCTCAGCCCCGGGGAGGTGGCAATCCCCAGGGCTCTGGGGGCCCACGAGGCCCCCCAACCTAATTTCAATAAAGCCCCGGGGAGGTGGCAGTCCCCGGGGCTTCAGAGTGCCGTGTGCCCCCTGCACATCATCAATGAAGCCCCGGGAAGATGGTGGCCCCCAGGGCTGTGGGGGGCCCCCACGGGCCCGCAACATAATTTGACAAGCGCACCCAGTGCGAATTCGGCTGAAATTATTTTAAAAACATGCATTTTTTGGCCCTGTGGGTCCTTGTGGGACCCCCCTCAGCAGGCCTAGGGGGTTTCTACCCCACCCCCTTTTATTGTTTTTTTATGTTTTTTAACTGTTTTCAAGATAGCTGCCAACACATTTTGGTTTGGAGTGTTGGCAGCCAATCAGAATTGAGCTTGTGCAAACCCTCCTCGGTGCTCAGATAGCTCAGATATCATCATTATTATTTCTTGAATTTCTCAGCAACTACTGAATGGATTTACACCATTTAAAAAGAGTACTTTCTGAACCAAGAGCTACCTTTTTGACAAATTTGGTGTAATTCTGTTCAGCAGTTAGGGCTGTGTCGAAAGTTCCTATGGAAATTAACATGGTGAAAATGCGTTTTGGGCCTCCCCTTGTTTCTCAGCCCCCACTAGACGAATCACAAATCACCCTTAAGCTTTCAGGACAGGAGCTGACCTGCTGAAAGGAATTACACCAAATTTAGCAAAAAGGTAGCTCTTGTTTCAGAAAGCACCCTTTTTATAAATGGTGTAAATCCATTGTTTTTTTTTTATATTAAAGGAAAAATAAATGTATATATCTGGGCGGAGCCTAACCACACATCTCATTGTGAGATCTGATAGGCTGTCAGCACTTCATCCAAGAAGTGTTGGTAGCCATCTTGGGACCACTACACATGATAGCACCCCATTAAAATGCATTGTAGTGAATGGAAGGTTTTGAGGGTCACCAAAAGGAGAACGTATAAAGGGTGATAAGACTTTAGTTACATTATAAATCATTTGTTGATTGTACCATACTAATTTTAGGAATTGTGGTGTGTTCTAAGGTAATTTTACTCTCTGAAAAAGCCTTCTGCTGGGATATCATGAATCATGTTTGAGAGAAAACTATTTTCTCATACTTTTCCCATAGAGGTTTGGAAGGTGATCTAGAAGCTAAAATGAGAGCATATTTTCTGTAAATTCACATTATCTTTCTCAGTCATGTGAGAATGAAGTCTGACATTCTCAGTAAAACATGTACATCCAACAAGGGCAGAGACTGTCAGTTGATTCCTTTGTGTTCTAAAGAACAACTAGAGTGCTAACAGTCTTACTTATGACAAAAGTATGGCACACCTGAAGCCATCTTGATTGGAATAAAGTGGTAAAACTTAGAACATTTAATTTAAAAAGGAGCAAAATGAGGGGGGTTCATTTTGCCATAGAAAATATGATTAGTGCTGAAGAAAGCAAAATTAGGGCACATTTTGAGTGACTTCTCAAATCCTCTTCTATTTCTTAAAAAAATTCTGACATGCAGACTGAAACATACACTTTCAATACCAGCAGCAGACTTCCCTGGTGAGCAGTAGCTTTATTACAGTGATCTAATGAGCAACTAGAGTGCTAACATTCAGAATGTATGGCATCTGAATGCCTTCCTGATGGAATCAAAATAAAAAACTGAGGAGACTGCAGTAAATGAGGAAATTAGGAAACTTCATAACAAATAAAGCTCCCAAGATGGCCACCAGAGACAAAAGAGCCCAAATATTGCACAAATATCACCCAGATGTAGCCCACATACAGCCCAATGACAGAAGTGTGCAAAACACGTTTTTATTTTGTTTTTTTGCCATTTTATATAGTGCAGAGTGGTCAGGTATTGGAGTGCTTTACATGAGCATTAGTTACATCACACAAGGACAAATTCATTTTGGTTGTAGACATGGGGTGATTAAGTGATTTGACCAGAATCACAGAATGTCGAGCTGAAGCAGAAACTCCAACCTGGTTCCCCAGTTGCAAAGTCTGCAGCTCTTGATGTAACCCCACATGCTCTCCCCTAAGTGCAACATTTAATCAAGTGGTCAACTGGATAAAAAACATAAAGATAACAAATAATTTAAAAGTGCTTTGTCGCAGGGGCAACAAACCATCAATGCAGGACAGGCAAGATAGGCTGTAACAATATAATAGACCATTGTGGGCAGAAGGAAGAGGCAGTGGTAGTACAACCATACATGCCAAAAGAACCGATTCAGCCAGGAAATGCCCAATGTTTTTAAGCACAAATGGGCTTTATTTAATCTGTCTCCTGTCTACAATCTCCTCTTTTTCAATGTAAGTCAATGGGGAAAATCAATACCTCCGTTTTTTTTCCAAGTTCAAAATGTTAGCAAGTATGGTACATTGGATCATGGAAGGCAGGAGGAATTGGTGTAGGGACATGGACTCGGATAACAGATGACAGGAGGGACATGGACAGGTGCACCAAACTGACCTTACAGGGCAGGCATTAGGCTTTGCAGCAGCACAATACACCACACAGGGCATGTGGGATGGGAGTGCAGCACAACAATCCATGCTCATGGACAACAGAGAAAACTGCAGCATAAAGGACCATAAAGGGCAGGAGGGAGGGATCAGGGGCATTACAATGGAACAGACAAGCCAGGAGGGAGGGAATAGGGGTCTGCACATGGAAAACAGAGGGCAGGAGCAGCAAGCTGACCATGGAGGTCAGGCAGGATGGGCACTAGAAGCAAGACACACCATGGAGAGCAACAGTGAGACTATAATGACATACACACAGACCATGGAGGGAAGGTGGGAGGGGGTCAGGGGCAGCTAGATGACCACACAGGGAAGGTGGGAGGGGCTGTGGCAGCACAGAAGACCATTGCATGGCAAGGGGGAGGGTTAATGGAAGCACAATGGCCATGATGGGCAAGAAGGAGGGGGCCGGGGCATGAACAAAGTACCATGGAGGATAGAAGAGAGGGGTAGGAGCTGGGCACAGACAAGAGAGTTCAGGGGAAGCGGCCCCACAACAAACCACACAGGGCATGCAGGAGGAGCAGTTGCAGCACAACAGACCAAGGAGGGCAGAGGGGTGTGGCAGTAAAATGGACCATGGAGGACAGGAGGAAAAGGATAGGGGCATGGAACATGAACGGGCAGGGTGGCAGGGACAGGTTAAAGTCATCTGACAATGCTAGGCAGGTGGAAGGGGAGTGGCAGCTCAAAAGAACACTCAGAGTAGATCGGAGGGGCAGGTCCATGAATCATGGTGGGCAAAAAGGATGGCACAGGGGCATGCACACAGACATCGGAGGGCAGGGGAAGGAGAGTAGGGGCAGCAATCTAAGCACAGAGGCTAAGCAGGAGGACAATGATGGGGCATATAATTGAACAATGGACGGCAAGAGGAGTGGACTAGGACATCATGCTAAATGGAGGAGAGTAGCAGCACATCAGACCATGCATGGCAGGAGGGAGGAGGCTAGTGCATGGATTCAAACAACTGAGGATAGGGAGGAGGTAGATGGGGCAGCAATCTAACCATTCAGAGAAGGCGGGAAGGCCAGTTACAGAACAAGGGCCACAGAGGACTGTAATGAGGGAGCAGGAGCATGGACTTGGACAATGGATGGCAAAGAGGTGGGAAGGCAGGAGCAGCAAGCTTGGGTGGGGACAGCACAATCCCAGGCCAGGCCCTGCTTCTAACCCCCCACCATCCATTGTGATAGGCATCTTACTTAACATTAAAATAAACCTGAAATTGCCTGGAAAAAACAAACATTACAGGGACTTTATAGTTAGACTCCGATTTCACTCGTTCAAAACCGGTGAATTTCAGCAGTTATAGTTACCTGAGCTTACTATAACTTACACCCCCACAATGCACTGCTTATGACCTAAGACATTACATCATTAAATCATTCATGACATGGTCAGTGACATCACTCATGACATCTCAAATGAGCTGTGAATGGAATGGAACTATAATCGCTCGAACTTTATTTAGGAATAGTGTGTGTATATTAACACCTCTTTTTTTCTTTTCTTTTGTGTAAGAACCATTATAATACACAACGTGCCCAGATCAATATGACCGATAGCCTTTCACTTTAAAGTAATATTTAGTCCATTATTTATGTTGATATTTGCAATCCTAAGTATGTTTATTGTGATCAAGTCACATTGACGAACATACAGGTATGGCGGTCACGGGGAAAGATTTGCTGAAATTACATTGTGTGCTAATTAACACTTGTTTTCTTTTCTTTATTGTATCAATTTCTGAATTTTCACATTGTGACCAGGCCAATATGACTACCAGCTTTTTGGATTAAAGTAATATGTAGTCCTTTGTTAATGTTGGCAACTGGAGGCATATGTACATTTAAATAAGGAAGCTGCAATGACGTCTTGTATCGCTATCAAGGTTCGGATGAGCCAAAACGCGTCGATCCAAACTACACCCTGAATGCTGATTCCTTCCTTGTAAGAGTGAGAGGAGATTGAATACATATATATAAAACTCACTGAAAAAAACACAGATTTCAGGGACGTTATAGTTAGAAATTAGCATTTAAAAAACCTTAGATATTCACGGAAAAAAGCACAGGTGTCAGGGACGTTATAAAGTCTGACATTTCACTCGTATAAAAACAAGGAAATTCAGAAGTTATAGTTAGCTGAGCTAACTATAACTCACGCCCTGCAATGCACTGCTGATGACATCAGATATTACATCACTCATGACATGGCATCTCAAATGACATCACTGATGATTTCACTGATGACATCCTCCAGTGACTGTGAGTGTTTCTAAAAAGTTTAAGAATGTGATATATATATAATATCATGCAGTCAGTGTGTGACTGACTGTTTAGTGAGTAATTATAGGTGTCTGGGTGAATATATGGGTGAGTAACTAATCTGTGTGAATGTCTGTATCAGTCTCCCAGTTTGTGTGTAAGTGGCTGCATAGGTTGGTGAATAGGTACATGAGTGTCTATATGGGTTATTGATTGGTTGTCTGAGTACCTGTATGGGTGCCTGAGTGTCTGTGTGTTGTGTGACTACCTGCATGGATGTGTGAGTGGGTGATTCACTGGGTGTATGGCTTCATGAGTACATCTGTGAGGGGCTGTATGGGTGAGTGAGTGTACATATGGCTGTGTTGGTGAGTGAATGGATGTATCAGTGGTATATGTGTGAGTAACTGCATATGTGAACGGCAGTATATGTGAGTGTTGGAGTATATAAGTGATTGTATGTGAAAGTGAGTGATTGTGAAAGTGGATGTATGGATGAGTGTTAGCTTGTGTCAGTGATTGTATAAAAGAGAAAGTATGTGTTAGTATCTGTGAATAAGTGAGGTGGTGAGTGTATAACTGTATAGGTGATTAAATGGCATTGTGATTGACTCTATGGTTGGCTCACTAGGTGTGTGAGTAACTCTATGGGTGAGTGGGGATGTGTGAGTGTCTGTATGGGTGTAGGAGTGCATATATTAGTGGCTGTATTGATGAGTGACTGCATGTATGAGTGACTGTATGGGTGAGTGAGTGGATGTGTGTGTAGACCTATGAATCAGTGAGTGGGTATTGAATCAGTGAGTGGGTATATACTAACTGGTATTGGTGTGTCTATGGTTTCGAGAATGGTAGTCTGTATTTTAGAGTGGGGGCATGAAAGGTTATATTAGGGTGTGAGTAGGTGCATCAGAGATTAAGTGGATGATGCCATCAGTGGTGTCATCAGTGATGTCATTTGAGATGTCATCAGTGATGTCACTGACCATGTCATTAGTGATGTAATATGTGACATCATCAGCAGTGCATTGCGGGGCAGTAAGTTATATATATATATATATATATATATATATATATATATATATATATATATTCACTTAAAAAACCATAGGTTTCACACATGTTATAGTTAGCTGGACATTTCACTCGTAAAAAACCTATGAAATTCCCCCGTTATAGTTACTGTAGGCAACTATAACTCACGCGACCGCAATCCTCTGCTGATGACGTCAGATATTACATCACTGTATTTAGACACTTATTTACCCATGTCTTCTTCCATTAATCTTTAGCTATACATATATTACAAATATTTATTTTTCATAAAGACACATATGTCATCAGTGATGTAATATCTGATGTCATCAGCAGAGGATTGCGGTCGCGTGAGTTATAGTTGCCTACAGTAACTATAACGGGGGAATTTCATAGGTTTTTTACGAGTGAAATGTCCAGCTAACTATAACATGTGTGAAACCTATGGTTTTTTAAGTGAATTTGCAAGGTTTTTTAAATGCTAATTCCTAACTATAACGTGTGTGAAACCCATGGTTTTTTCAGTGAATATATATATATATATATATACACACATACATATACACACACATACACACACACACACATACATACTTATAAGCCCATAGAACAACAATATTCGGTCCAACCTGCCCTTTGCAGGAAGACACCCATATGGCGATCAACAATGCATGTACTAAAAAGTCCAGGTTTACAAATCATATTGAGACCTAAACATAGTGTGTACGTTCACTTCAGATAGGACTGTGAAGGTACTGAAAGATATAGACATATATCTGCTGTAGTCAATAGTCGTATTTAATTCACTAGGCACCTAACAATCTTCCATCACTGGGTCCGCATCAAGATTGTACTGCACGGAACCACTTAGGAATCACTCACTGGGAAAGAAAAACTCTTCACAGCATCACAGAAGGGCAGTCGCACAGGATCAAGTGGCCTGCTGTACAAGCGTGGCTAACTTTTTGGTAGCCATGCCATGGCAAGCAGCAAGAGATGACTACAAGGCCAGGCATCAGTGAGTTTCAAGCACCCTTAAAAAGTCATGAGACCAGCATCCACACAGGGCCGCGCTCCAGGCAGCCATAGACGGCCAAGTGCACAGCAAACCCACAAGACCAAGATTCCTGCAGAAACAAACTACCACACGCCCAGGAGACACAGTGGGCCAACAATGCACTATTAGGACGGTAAGCACTCAGATTGTGCTACAGGCCACTTGTTGACCATATCCTCCTACAACTTAAAACTGCACGGCAGGGCAATGGGAAATCCAGGTAGGACCCGAACTCTGTGCGCTCTGGATTCTCGTAAGAACTTTGACAACATGTGACGTATGCACCAATCACATAATTTAGCTCATGCAGCCCATAATGATATACCGTTATAAGCACAGTAACACAGAGACCATCCTGTGAAGTGAATACGCTCGCGGGTGCCCTCACCTCCTCTTGCTTCTCTTGCCCGGCCGGGTCTGCATCCCGGGGGCCCTCCCTTGCGGTCAGGCGGCTCTCCAGTGCCGTTACCAGACTCCGAAGGTCCCCGCAGACCCTGCCCCGGCTCTGGTCCTCTTCCCGGACGGTCCTCTGCCCCTCAGATTCCGACGAGCCTGCGCTGCAGTCCGACACAGACGGGTGCTTCACGCCGCCCTCGGAGAGAGTCTCGGAGCCCGAGGAGGAGGCTGACAGGCTAGGCGAGGACGAGGAGCTGCTACCGCCGCTCTTCGCTGCCAGGGGGGAAAGTGTCCGCTCCATGGTGCCCACGGGTGACAGGCGTGCCGCGGACAGTACGGGCGGCGGGACATGGCACTACCCGGGCCAGGTCAGCTCCCGCCCAGTAGCTGAGGTGTCGCACGCCAGTCCCTCCTTCACGTCTCGGACTTCTCAGCGGGCCGTGCTGGCAGCGCTAGGCTTCTCCGCGCTAGACATGCCCCTGCGCGGCTCCTGTTGCCTGTCTCCCCGCAGTTCTGGCAGCTCTGATGATGAACCACAGCGACGCCTCCAGCCGCCGCTTCCCTGCCAGAGGCCTTTGTTTTTCACCCCCTCAAAATGCGAGAGACAAAATGGCGGCCGCCGCTTCCTGATTTCCACCGATTTTAATGTTTTTCAACCAATCAGAAGTGCGCTCGCGCACGGCCGAGTGCGCGCACCCAGCGCGCACGCTGCGCGCGTACAGATATATATATTGATATAAATGCTATTTTCTCTGGAAATACTGAACAGATTTACATCAAACCTGCAAAAGGCACTTCATGGACCTTATGGCTACCTCTCTGCCAAATTTCACATAATTCTGTTCAGCCGTTCGGGCTGTAGCTGCGACTAAAGTCCCTATGGAAAAATCCATGGGGAAAACGTGTTTTGGGACCCCCCATTTTTCTCTGCCCCCGCTTGACGAATCACCCCGAGACTTTCAGGGTAGGAGCTGAACGGAGCGCCCCATTAGTTTTGTAAATTTCACGAGGATTCGCCAATCGGCACCAAAGTTATTCAAAATAGAATTTTGAGATTTCCTATGGAAACTCGGTCCTAACTATAACTATCTACTGGCGACCGCCAGTAGATAATATATATATATATATTCACTGAAAAAAACATAGGTTTTAAGGGCATTATAGTTAGAAATTCGCATTAAAAATACCTTAGAAATTCACTGAAAAAAACATAGGTTTCAGGGATGTTATAGTTAGTTGGACATTTAACTCGTATAAAACCAGAGAAATTCAGCTGTTATAGTTAGTAGAGCTAACTATAACTCACACCCCCGCAACGCACTGCTGATGACGTCACATATTACATCACTCATGACATGCTCAGTGACATCACTGAGGACATCTCAAATGACATCATTGATGACATCATCCGGTGACTGTGTGTTTCTGTAAAGTTTAAATATGTTTTATATATATAAATTTCGAGGTGTATTGAAGTATGAGTGGGTGCATGAGTGTCTGAATAGATGATTTAGTAGATGCGTGACTGAGTGTATAAGTGAGTGATTAAACTTGTCTTACTGAATACATGGGCTAGTGAGTAAACTGTGAAAATGTCTGTAACAGTCTGTCAGTTGGTGTGTAAGCGGCTGAATGGGTAGGTGAGTAGCTAAATGAGTATCTATATGGTTTATTCATTGGTTGTCTGAGTATCTGTATGGGTGCCTGAGTGTCTGTGTGGGTGGGTGGGGGTGTGTGACTCCGTGCATAGATGTGTGAATGGGTAATTCACTGGGTGCATGCGTTTATGAGTATGTGTGTTAGAGAGTGTATGGGTGAGTGAGTGTATGTATAGCTGTGGTGGTGAATGGATATGTTAGTGGTATATATGTAAGTAATTACATATGTGAAAAGCAGTATTTTTGAGTGTTGGAGAATATAAGTGAGTATATGTGACAGTGAGTGATTGTGACAGTGGCTACATGGATAAATGTGTGCTTATGTCAGTAATTGTTGAAGACAGCATGTATCTGTATGAATAAGTAATGTGGCTTGTGTATAACTGTATAGGTGAGTAAATGGCAGTATTATTAATTATTTGGGTGACTGACTGGGTTTTTGAGTAACTCTTTGGGTGAGTGACAGTGTGTGAATGTTTATGTGGGTGTATAAGTGGATATATCAGTGGCTGTATAGATGAATGACTGCATGTATGAGTGACTGTCTGGGTTAGTGGGTGGATGTGTGTATAGATGTGTGAATCACCAAGCAGGTATGTACTAACTGTTATTGGGGTGTCTATGGTGTTGATATTGGTAGTCTGTATTTTAGAGTGGGTGTATGAAAGGTCTCATTAGTATGTGAGGAGGTGCATCAGATGATAACGTGGATGATGTCATCAGTGATGACATCAGTTATGTCATTTGAGATGTGATCAGTGATGTTATCATTTTTATTTTTGTGTGTGTTGTTTTTACTTTTAAAAGGGTAACAGGGGGTATTAGATACAATTGTATGATTTAATTATTAGTTGTTTATAGTAATAGTTTTTAATTTTAAAATACGTTTTAAATGTATTTTATTATTTTATAGTTTAATTTAGATGTGTGTTGTGGATAGTATAGTGTTAAAGTGTGTGTAGTCAATTAATCCTTATTAGTTTTTTTATTAATATTATTGTTTAATTCATTCAAAATGTTGTTAATTATGTAAATACATTTAATTAAAAATGTTAAAGTGTTTAGTTATTGCTGTGGTGATATAGGGTAGGAAAAAAAATACATTTAAGTTTTAATTAATTTTTTTGTTTGTAAATAGTTTCTAGTTTAATTATTTTTTGTAAATGTATTTATGATTTTATTTTATATAATATTGGTAGGTTTTTGTTATATGTAATTAGTATTATATTGTGTTATTTTTAAATGTTTAATGTTTATTCTTTTTAATTTTGTTTATTTGTTATTAATATTTTTTAAGTTTTGATGTATATCATTTTTTTCTAAGAGTTTGAGTGTCAATGTTATTTTTTTTCCTCCGCTATCCAACACTTTTACTACTGTTGTAATTCACTGGAGTGGGAATAGTAATTTTTATCCCTCTGCTATCCAGCACTTTTCCTACTGTTGCACTCAGTGGAGTGGGACTAGTAATTTTTACCCCTCCGCTAGCCAACACTTTCCCTACTATTGCTCTTACTGGAGTGTGAATAGTAAGTTTTGCCCCTCTGCTATCATACAATTTCCCTACTGGTGCACTCACTGGAGTGGAAATAGTAATTGTTACCCCTCTGCTATCCAACACTTTCCCTACTCTTGCACTCATTGGAGTGGGAATAGTAATTTTTATCCCTCCTCTATCCAACACTTTCCCTACTGTTGCACTTACTGGAGTGGGAATACATTTGTTTGCCCCTCCGGTACCCAACACATATCCTACTGTTGAATTCAGTGGAGTGGGAATACAAATTTTTACCCCTCTGTTATCCAACATTTCTCTACTGTTGCACTATTTGGAGTGGGAATAGTAATTTTTGGCCCTCCGCTATCCAACACTTTCCTTACTGTTGCTCTCTCTGGAGTGGGAATAGTAAATTTTACTCCTCCACTATCCAACACTTTCCCTACTGTTACACTAACTGGAGTTGGTTTAGTAATGTTTACCCCTGCGCTAGCCAACTCTATCCCTACAGTTGCACTCAATGGAGTGGGAATAGTCATTTTTACCTCTCTGCCATCCAGCACTTTCCCTACTGTTGCACTCACTGGAGTTAGAATAGTAATTTTTACCCCTCCGCTATCCAGCACTTTCCCTACTGTTGCGCCCATGAGTTTGGGCATCAATGGATAGTTTGAATGATATTTTTAAAGTCATTTTGTGTTTGTGTGTTCAAATGTTGAAAGTTGCTTTTTGAAACTGTTGTTTTTCTTTTAAATATGTAGTTAAAATAAAGTTAAACCAATATCTTACTAAACAGCTGGACTGAAACTTGGTGTAAAATATGTCTAGATATATTTTTTACACTTTTTAATTTGTATTCGTGACTACTAATGTCATTGCGACCTCCGGTGTTGCAGTGAAGAAGGAAAATGCATTTAATGTATTTCTTTACAAAGGGAAAAGTTATATTTGTATCTTACTAAATAGCCACACTGAAACTTTATGTCAAATATGTTTATATATGTGTTTTACACTTTGTCAAAACCACCCAGTATTAGCAGTCTGTCCTTGGAAATGGCACTCATAGGCTCATACAGGCACTGCCTGTGCAATCATCAAGTATTTCCTTTCTACATCACTCTGCAAACCAGCCTCCTGGCATAATACTAGTTGGTGAGGAATTCCCCTTTGCTATTGAGGGTATTTGTTGGCCAAGTATTCCTCTTGTTACCTCCTGCAAGTTCCACACAGTCAGTTTGCTAAGAGGTGTTCTGAGGCCTCACCCCTTTCTGCGCCACTCTGCATACATGTCTCCTGGCACACTAGTGGTTGGGGAAAACATTTTCTTGGATGCTAAAGGACCTTGGGAACAAAGAAGCCATTCTGGTACTTTCTATAAGTCCTACTCAGTGGGATTTCTGGGAGCTGGTCAGAGGTCCACCTCCCTATCCAGACCATTCTGCAAAGACCATTGCTACTTAAACAACCATGGAAATTCACTGAAAAAAATCAAAGGTTACAGGTAGGATATAGTTAGGAATTAGCAATTAAAAAACCTTAGAAATTCACTGAAAAAACCTAAGGTTACAGGGCTGTTATAGTTAGGAAATGGGATAAAAAACTCACACCCCATGCAACTATATATATAGCCACTCCAACCTATGTGGGTCTCAGTGAATGTATAGGTGAGTGACTAATCTGTGTGACTCTGTATCAGTCTGTCAGTTGTTGTGTAAGTGGCTGCATGGGTTGGTGAGTAGGTACATGGGTGCCTATATGGGTTATTGATTGGTTGCCTGAGTACCTGTATAGGTGTATGAGTGTCTGTGTGGGTGGGTGAGGGTGTGTGTGACGCCTTCATGAGTGTATCCGAGAAGGGTGGTATGGGTGAGTGAGTGTGCATATGGCTGTGTCGGTGAGTAAATGAATGTGTCAGTTCAGTGGTATATGGTTCAATAACTGCATATGTTAGAGGTATTAGAGGTAAATGTGTTGGAGTGTATAAGTGAATGTATTTGTGAGTAAGTGGTTGTGAGTGTGGCTGTATGGGTGAGTGTCTGTCAGTGACTGTATAGGTGAGTGAGTATGTGTTAGTATATATATAATTAAATGAGTGGGTGTGTGTATAACTGTATAGGTGAGTAAGTGGCTGTGGGAGTTACCCTATGGGTGATTGTGTAGGTGTGTGAGTAGCTTTATGGTGACTGACAGTGTATGAATAGCTGTATGGGTATATGAGTAAATATATCAGTGGCTGTATCAGTGAGTGTGTTGGTGTATGAGTGGCTGTAGGGTGACAGAGTGGATGCATGTATAGACCTATGAATCAGTGAGTGGGTGTGTAAATACTGGTATGGGTATGTCAATGGTTTTTAGAATGGTAGTGTGGAAGTTGGAGTGGGTATAGAAAGGTTATATTGTGGTGTGAGTGGTTTCGTCAAAAATTCTGTGGATGATGCCTTCAGTGATGTCATTTAAGAAGTCATCAGTGATGTTATCAGTGATGTCACTAACCATGTTATGAGTGATGTAATATATGAGGTCATGAGCCGTGCATTGTGAGGGTGAGAGTTATAGTTAGCTCAGCTAAATATAACTGCTGAATTTCTCTGTGTTTTATTGAGTAAAACCTGTGGCTAACTATAATATCTCTGTAACCTTTGCTTTTCGGCTGAAAGTCGCATTTGCAGAGTGGTGGAGAAAGGGGGCTGGGCCCCTGGGAGGAGGTGGACCCTGGGGCAGCGGGTGAGGCCCTACAGCCTCCCCGCATTACTTGACATGACAACAGTGTGTCCTGGAGAGGTGGCGGTCTCCAGGAGAGGGGGGTTCCTTGAGGCTGCCCATATTGTTTTAATGAACCCATAGGAGGTAGTGGTCCCCAGAGTAGGGGGTCCACGAAGGCCCTCCCACATAGTTCAAAATAGCCCCAGGGAGGGGGTAGTCCCTGGGCCTGCAGGTGGGTCCAGTGGGTCCACCCGCATTCATTATCAACAGTACCCCAGGGAGATGGCGGTCCCTGGGGCTTTGATAAATCCCTGTGCTCCCCCTACTATAATTAGTATATGCCCTGGCCCACCTGGGGGTTATTTTAAGGCAAGCGTGGGAGCCTGCGCTTGCTTTTTTTAATTTTGCTGCTGATTAACAGATGACAGGCAAAATAACAACAACAAATTATTTTTCCCCCCGGGTGGGTCTCTGTGGGCATATCTGGGGATAAGGGTAGCCCTACCCTTCCCCCTTTCATTTTTTTAATCTTATTTTTGGGACTCGGCTTCAAGCCACATCCTAAGATGTCTGCCATCACTTTCTGGTTTGAAGTGCTGGCAGCCAATATAATTTTGGTAGGGTTCACTAGTCCTCTGCAAGGACTCACGTCTCCTGATAGCTGTCTTTTTAAAGATAGATATCTCAAAAACTACTGAACTGATTTACGGCAAATTAAAACGCACGCTTTCAGGACCAACTTCTAGATTTCTGCCAAAATTGGTGCAATTCTGTTCTGCAGTTCAGGCTGTAGTCGTGTTCAAAAAATCCCCATCGATTGCCCATACAGACGCTTAAGGCTGCTCCTGAGCGGTCGTTTTTACTGGAAACGCTATTTTAGACTTTTTAACAAATAAGCCTTCAATTGTGTGTAGTATTTCCCCTTGTGTCCGCCCCCCCCCCTCGAGTTATTTCTTGCACACCTAGGGGTCGATAATTATTGTTAGGACACGCCAGCAGCTCTAAATCATTTTTCCCCGCTTCCCAGGTGTTGCTTGGCCGTTTTTCGAGGCTAAGTCACCGGGTCCCGGGTTGTTGGTTTTGGCGGCCATCTTGGGTTGGGCGCTATTGAACGAGCGCTCTACTCGCTCTATTTAAGGAAGGGCTCTTCACCAAATCGGGAGATTGCCCATACAGACGCTTAAGGCTGCTCCTGAGCGGTCGTTTTAACTGGAAACGCTATTTTAGACTTTTTAACAAATAAGCCTTCAATTGTGTGTAGTATTTCCCCTTGTGTCCGCCCCCCCCCCCCGAGTTATTTCTTGCACACCTAGGGGTCGATAATTATTGTTAGGACACGCCAGCAGCTCTAAATCATTTTTCCCCGCTTCCCAGGTGTTGCTTGGCCGTTTTTCGAGGCTAAGTCACCGGGTCCCGGGTTGTTGGTTTTGGCGGCCATCTTGGGTTGGGCGCTATTGAACGAGCGCTCTACTCGCTCTATTTAAACGGCCAGTCATGCCTCCGCGCAGCGGACGCGGACAGCGGATGCGCCGGACCTGCGCCGGAGGTTCGCCAGAGGTGAGCCCATCTTTGCCCATCCGTGACCATCCGGGGCCTGGGGCCAGAACCCCTGGCCAGATTGTGGTTTACTCAAGGGCCGATCTATTACAACTTAATTTGGGCAAGTCCCTTCCGGAGCCGGCTACCCTACACCGGCTGGGCTGCGAGGGTCTGCTTATGTCACCTAGAGGCGCCAGAGGGCGCCAGCGCACGCCCAACATACATACCCTGAGCTACGGTCTACTGAATACTCGCTCTCTGCAGAGCCATAGGTTAGAGGTTTTTACACTCCTGGAAGACGGGGAGTTAGATGTCCTCGCGCTTACTGAAACATGGCTGGAGGACTGCTCAGCGCCCGACTTGGTGGCGGCCCTCCCAGATAACTATTTGGCTATTCATTTTAACAGGGAGGGAGCTAAGAGAGGAGGAGGAGTAGCCCTTCTTTATAAATCATGCCTCCGTGCCAATAGGTTCCTCTGCGAAACCCTTGGAGGAGCTGAGGTTATGGGGGTTAAGCTCAGGAGGGGAGCAGTCTGTGTGGTGTGCCTGGTGGTTTATCGGCCACCTTGGACTTCGCCTGACTTCCCTATCCTCTTTGTAAGATTGGTCCAGGACCTGTGTACAAGATACGATAAACTGGTGATCGTTGGAGACTTCAATTATCACTGGGAAAAGTCCCCTAAAGAAGGACAAGCATTACAGATCGAGGAGGCGATCTCCTCCTTAGGTCTCATCCAACAGGTTAAGGGACCAACACATGAGAAAGGTCATGTGCTCGACCTAGTCTGGACCACCATGCCAGCTCAGGGTATCACGGAAATTCTTCCTTGTGCTTGGTCTGATCATTTTTTAATTAAGGGTAGACTCACATTGAGGGGCCCCCTGTCCAAACCTGAGGAGGGCTGGAAAACGGCCCGCAAATGGAGAAACCTTGATGAGGAAAAACTGGTCCACCTCTTAGAACATCATCCCTCAGACATAGAGCAGGATGCCAACATTGATGCTCTATGCAGACATCTTCAGCATAAACTGGGGAGTGCCATTGATGTGGTGGCACCTCTCCGCAGGATGAAGAAGGTGGCGAGAGGAGCCGGGGCGCCTTGGTATAATGATTCCCTTAGAGAGATGAAACGCGGGGTGAGGAAGAAAGAACGGGCATGGCGTAAAAAGTATGACGCTATCTCCAAACAAGAATATACCTCATCCTTAGCCCAGTACAAACTAGCCATACAATCAAGGAAGGCTGCTTTCTTTGAGGAAAGAATAACTACTGCTAGAAATCCGCAAAAAGAAATCTTCCGGGTCCTGGCGGAGCTCAGGGTGAACAAGGAGCAAAGTCCTGAGTTCACCCAGGAGGAGTGTCAGAGGTTCCAGGATTTCTTCGTAAAGAAGATATCCGACATCTTGGATGAAATTGCAGAAACTGCACCCCTCGAATGTCCGCACATACCGGACCTCACTGGCCCGCTAAACATTCCACCTCTAGCTGAGCTATCCCTTATTTCCAAACAGGAATTACTTAAAATCACAGGCCGAGTCAAATCAGGCTCCTTGGTGGACCCCTGCCCGCCTGACATATTCAAGATGGCAATGCCAGGAATAGAGGAGGAGGTTCTGCACCTATTGAACACCTCTCTCCGGACAGGACAGATCCCTTCAGCTTTTAAAGAGGCTCGCCTGATCCCTTTATTGAAGAAACCTGGAGCAGACACAAAATGTCTGAAAAATTTTCGGCCCATCTCCCAGTTGCCTTTCTTAGCCAAGGTAGTTGAGCAGCATGTGTTAGCTCTATTATCGGGCCATCTAGAGAGTAACAACCTGTTGGAGACCAATCAGGCAGGGTTCCGTGCTAATCACAGCACGGAACTAGTTATGCTATCCATTTAGGATGAGCTAAGGATGCGAGCTGATGTAAAAACACCGAGCGCCCTGGTACTATTGGATCTCTCCGCGGCGTTTGACACCGTGTGCCATAAACAGCTTCTGTCGCGGTTGAGATCCTTTGGCGTCGTGGGTACAGCACATGCATGGCTCTCTTCATTTCTGCAGGGTAGGACACAACGAGTACAGCTGGGGGATCTACTTTCTACCCCTGCTCCGATCACCTGCGGGGTCCCCCAGGGATCTGCCTTGTCTCCACTACTTTTCAACATCTACCTGCAACCACTAATTGCTCTCCTGAATAGGATGGATTGCCTAGCGTACAACTATGCCGATGACACCCAGATAATCATCCGGCTGGATGATGGTCCAGGAGCTCCCACCAGGCTACAGGACATATTGAAAACCACAGTTAATTGGATGTCCGAGAACTCCTTAAAAGTCAACCCGGATAAAACGGAAGTATTACCCATTTCCATCTCGGGTAACCCTTGGAGTGATACATTTTGGCCAATGGAGCTGGGTGTACCCCCAAAGCCGGCAGTTGCAGTCAAAAGCCTAGGCCTATATGTGGATAATAAATTATCCATGGAAAAACAAGTTACCACCGTAGTAGGCACCAGTATAGGCTTGTTAAGACAACTTAGGAAGATCGCGGCCCTACTCTCATTCTCTACCTTGAGACACGTGGTCTCAGCCACAATTTTGGCTAGGCTGGACTACGGGAACTCCCTTTATTTAGGTTTGCCACAGCGGCTGCTGGACAAACTACAGGGAGTCATGAACGATGCAGCTAGGTTGATATTTAAAAAACCCAGAAATGCCCATGCCTCTCCCCTGATGCAGGAGTTACACTGGCTACCAGTTCGCCAGAGAATTGTCTTCAAAGGGATGTGCATTGCTCACAAGGCTTTGCATGGTAAAGCACCAAAATACCTAAAATCCCGACTATCCCCTTACATACCGGGTAGGACTCTGCGTTCGTCGGACGCCACCCTTCTGTCTCAGCCCCGCTTTAAATTGACCACGGTGGGGGGCCGTACTTTCTCCAACACAATCCCAGCCCTATGGAACAAATTGGATCCAGAGCTCAGGAAGGAGAGTAATTTACTTTCCTTCAGAAAAAAATTAAAAACCGTACTATTCAAACAAGCATGGAGCAGACCTTAGGTGTACAGCTGGTTTCAAGTGAATATAACATCTATCACGTAAATATGGTCAGACAGCGCTTAGAGACCCCTGTGGTTATAACGCGCCATACAAATTAAATAAATAAATAAATAAACAGTAGGGAAACATGTTTTAGGACCCCTTTTTTTATCAGCCCCCGCTGACGGATCACCCCAAAACAGCTGAACCACAAAGGGGAAGTTTTGTGAAAACTTTGTGGAGCATAGTCAAGCAGCGCCAAACTTATTGGCAAAACAAAAAACTGTTTTCCTATGAAAACTTTTGTCCTAACTATTACTACCTACTTCTGATTGCCATTAGATAGATAGATAGATAGATAGATAGATAGATAGATAGATAGATAGATAGATAGATAGATAGATAGATAGATAGATAGATAGATAGATAGATAGATAGATAGATAGATAGATAGATAGATAGATAGATAGATAGATAGATAGATAGATAGATAGATAGATAGATAGATAGATAGATAGATATGTATATATTTATATATATATATAAACTTTGCAAATTGCTCCTTCTGGGATGCTGGGACACTTGAAAAGTGGTGTACACTCCGGCGGAGTGTGCCGGTACTTAATATCCAATCCGAAAAGTCCATTCAGTATGCTCTCAGGAACGAAACAGGCAAAATACAGTATAGTATATCCAGATTTAATCCACACAACGCGTTTCGGCAACAGCCTTGATCACGTGTAAAAGTGCACAATGAAACAGACACTGATAAAGTTTTTCCACGATCAGAAATAAACATAAATGTAGGACAATGTCCTCTCTCTGCCCCACTAGCTTTGGGAACCACCTTGGAATGGTGAAATATGAACAGAGAAAACGTTGTTAACGAAATAGCTGAAAGTAATGCGCCAAATGCGCGTGCCATTGATCAGAAAATTTGATACAAACTCCCCTGGCATCAAAATTGCACCCACTGGATTAATTGATAAAAATGTAATATGCAAAAATCCGCACTCCTAAGAATGCTGCCTGACGTATGTTTCAATCAAGAAATTAAGCGCAAGTGCGCATGCAGCATGCTTCCACTGTCTAAGCATACAAATCAACACTAGATATGAAAAAGGTAAGCGCTGATGTGCGTACCTTTAACGTCAGTGTCCTGTGCCTAATCTATGTCATTAAATTATGGCCCACGAGTGAATAATACTAGTGGGCAAGTGCCCATAAACACGTGGGTGCCAGGGTACTAATCTATACCGTTGATTATGGTACAGAAAAAACAAACAAAATAATAGGCAAGTGCCCATAATCTGTAGATAGCAGAATGCTAAACAATGGCTGATGGGGATCGTGCACCTACCAGTGACCTGTTGGTGACAATTAGATAAAAACACAGAATGTGACAGATGTGCAGTCAAGTCGGATGAAATAGGTAAATTGCCCATGCAGGTGAGTACGTGTGAAAGGGCCCCTTCCTTTTCTCCTGTAAGGAAACATAAGAAGAAAAAAGAGAGAACAGATGGTTAAAATCAGTTAGCGGCATCAATTATTCATACTATATATCCATTGATACATTCTAAACTGATGACGTCAATCGCACATCAAACAGTGGAAGGGAGCAAAGATACATAGGATACAATTGTAATAAAATATTTGTAATAAAACAGCAAAAAAACACTGAAAAACCAGTACAGCCATTACGGAAAAAGAAAAACAATTAAGACGTTTCCCTGAGGTGAATAAATAATTCCTCATCAATGTTTAAACCTCCCGGACTCTTAGTTTGGAAATCTATGATATAACGAGATTTCCACTGTCTGAGAGTAAGTACCCTGTCTCCACCCCTGGGACTCTTATGGATGTGTTCAAGGATCAGAAAACTGAGATCAGATACATTAGAAAAATGTTTCTCATCGAAGTGACGGGATACCGGGTATTTAGGGTCATGGTTGGTGATGGCTCTTAGATGTTCCAGGACCCTCTTTTTGGCTGTGCACGTAGTGCTGCCAATATACCACAGCTTACATGTACACTTAATGGCATAGATAACAAAGCTTGTGCCACACGTCAGGAATTGTGTAATTTTTCTTGTTATGCCATTATATACCAGAGCTCCTCTGTACTTACTGTGCGTACAAGCCTTACAATGGCTGCATGGATAAAATCCAATTTGGCCATGGCTAGTAACGGTGGGGTAGTCAGTGATATCGTTCCTGACCACCAAATCACGTATATTTCTGTTGCGTCTATATGTTATAGTTGGTCTCTCCATTATATTTGTACCAAGGACAATATCAGCTTTCAGAATGTCCCAATGTTTGGCGAGTATGCGCTTGACCTTGTGTGATTCTGAGTTGAAAGTGAGAATCATCCGTGTGTTGTCATTTTCCCCTTGTGTGTCATCTATTTTGTCACAAAGTGTGTCAGTTCTTTCCACCTTTTCAGCCCGATCCTTGGC
This sequence comes from Triturus cristatus, assembly GCF_964204655.1. Classification (NCBI taxonomy): domain Eukaryota; kingdom Metazoa; phylum Chordata; class Amphibia; order Caudata; family Salamandridae; genus Triturus; species Triturus cristatus. The sequence continues at coordinate 465,590,297 of NC_140594.1, forward strand.
CTTGTTAAGAACCCAATTGGGACAGCCCCTGGTGCGGAACCTATCAATGATGTTATCCCTCTCTTCTGTATATGCCTCAGTGTTGTTACAATTCCTTTTAGCCCTCAGCAGTTCGCCATCAGGTATACTCCATTTGAGTGCTTCTGGGTGGCTGTTGAGGGCATGCAGGACGCTGTTACCTGCTGTGGCCTTCCGAAAGAGAGAGGTGCAAATCTTGTCTTGTTTGATTCCCAGACATACATCAAGATAGTCAGTCTTGTCTGCATTGATGCTGCCTGTAAGTAAGATGCTATATTTGTTGGTATTAAGTTTGTCAATGAACTTCTCAGCATCACCCCTGGAGCCCCTCCAGATGATGAACAAGTCATCTATGTAGCCTAGCCACATGATGACTCTCTGGAGGTCCTCCGTCAGGGTAGTGCTTCCAAAGATCTCTTGCTCCCTGTACCCCATAAACAAATTCGCAAAACTGGGAGCAAAACACGAACACATGGCAGTACCATTGACCTGCCTATAGAGGGCGCCATTGAATGCAAATATATTGTTTTTTAAACAAAATTCTGTGATTTCAATGATCATACTGCTATGTTCACGATACCTCAGGGGTCTGTGTTTCAAAAAGTGCTCACACGCTTATAGTCCCTGCTGATGATCTATTATTGTATAAAGCGAATGCACATCGAGAACAATGAATAGAAATTCAGGATTCCAAACCAAGTTATCAATCATACAGAGGAAATCCTTGGTGTCCCTCAAATAACTAGGCAATTGTACCACAAAATCCCTCAAAAAATGGTCTACATATTTTGAAATATGCTCACTGACATTTCCAATAGATGATACAATGGAGCATCCGGGTGGTCTAGTGCTGTCTTTGTGTAACTTCGGTATCAGATACAATATCGGGAGTTTGGGATGATCTTTTTTCAGATAACAAAATTCCTTCCATTCCAGGAGTCCCTTGTCTCTCTAGGTGATCAGTTTGTCCCAGATGTCAAAAATGTTTTTGTCATAGATGTCATGTGTGATGGGTATATAGAATTTAGTATCGTTGAGTTGGCATAGTGCCTCGTTAATGTAATCCTCTCTGTCTAGGATGACAATACTGCCACCCTTATCAGCAGGGCAGATCACAATATTGGTGTCCTCATACAGAGATTTCAACGCCTGTCTTTGAGTGCAAGAGAGATTATCATAAGTGTCTCTGGGTTGTTTCCTGCTCTTATGTCTCAGATCCATGAGTGCCTTAGTGGTACATTCATGGAATGTGTCTATGTTGTCATGCGGGAGCAGAGGTATGAATTTAGATTTGACTCTGAAATCTGTTCTAGCCGATGCCCCTGATTCTAGTTCCATATATTCTAGAATCTGTGTAGTACAGATTTGATCATCTCTGGGATTTCACTATCTTGGTTAAGTTCAGCTATAGTAATCAGAGTGTCTACATCACCAATCACGAGATTGTTGTCACTGGTCCTGGTGTTGTGGTGTCTGATATGATTGTGACCTACTCTCTTTAACTTGTGCCATTTTTTAAGTTTGAGTTTTCTCACAAATTTAAATACATCTATTCTAGTGTAGGTGTAAATAAGTAAAGAGGATGGACAAAAAGACAGGCCTAGGCAGAGAGTCTATTTTTTCTGCTTCAACGTTTCCCTGTCCTCTGCCTCTTCCCCAACCTCATCCTCTTGCTCTCATGGTGGTTTGTCCCTCGCAGTTTGTCGGTCCTTCCGCATGACCCTGAATTCGTCTTAAAAAATTTATCTGTCTTGGATTCCGGTTCTCACTAGATACATTACCATCAGAGACATCGGATTCGGTGTCACTTATAGTGGAATTTTCTATCACTGTATTGGTAGTATTGACCGTAGCATGTGAAGTAGTTTGAACTTTATACAGATGATCGTATGTTTTACGAAAAGTCAATATTCTACCACTCTCATAATCAGTGTAATTACGAATCATTTTTCTCTGTTTCCTCGCCTTGATTTCCTCCTCATATTTTGTGAGGCGTTCTTTCATGGGGTCAAGGAATTTGTTCAATGTTTCGCTATCCATTAGTTGAGATAATTCAGTCATGATATCTTTTATGAGTTTCAATGTCTCCTCTCTGTCTTTCCAGGCGTACTTAATTAATATTTCCATCATGATCCTGGAACTTGATGCTGAGTGTTCGGACCATTCTTGTAGCATCATAGGATTGGGCGCTTCGTAAGTGGGGGTGATGAAAATTCTTAGGCCCCTCGCTTCCATCGCCTGGACTACGTAATTATGTAGTGAGATGGCCTCCCACCATTTGGATGTTTCTATGCGTTTCAATTTCTCTAATTTCTTGATTTTCTCTTACAGAGGTTGGGTTTTCTGGTCTGTCTTGTCCATTTTGCCCGGTATACTGGAGATTCCTGGTTTCCTACTGAATAGAGTTAGAGCAGCCGCTCTCCTCTCTGCTTCCTCTTCCATATTGTGCTTAAAAATGGAATGAGTTATACTGTGTTGTATTGCCTGCCTTCCCCTTTCCTAAATGGAAAGTTCCCTTTGCCAAATAACCAAAATTTCTAGGGAGATTACTTCTTCTGTTATAAACACGAGTGTTCCAAATCACGTATTGTGGCCACACAAAAGAACGGTAATTCGTCTTGTTTAGTCTGTATTTGGGTTTTCTTCATATTACCACTGCATAAGAATGTGTCCCCAGTGAATGTATTTACAAGTCTCCTGTACTGCAGGTAATGCTGAAAATGCACACAAGTCGGATGAATCCGCTGATGTCTTAATACGATACAATCCGCTATAGTACGTGTAACCGGATCCCAGTAAATAATCGGAAATGCAGTAAATGAAAGAAATCAACACTCTGCAGTTCCTACTGCTCCCGCCGCTGCCCCGGGGAGATGACCGCGTCACGAATCCGCAGATCCGTTACCACGGCACCCCCCGCAAGGGACGGACAGGAATGTAGTCGTATAGTAGGCTTACCTCCGTGTTTGTTTGTCCAGCGCAAATCAGTCCTCCTTTTCTCGTGTTTGATCCACACGTATGGCCGGTCTGATGCACCCACAGTGAATCCAAACTTTCCAAATTGCTCCTTCTGGGATGCTGGTACCCTTAAAAGGTGGAGTACACTCTGGCGGAGCGTGCCAGTACTTAATATCCAATTCGGAAAGTCCATTCAGTACGCTCTCAGGAAGGAAACAGGCAAAACACAGTATAAGATATCCAGATTTAATCCACACAACGCGTTTCGGCAACAGCCTTGATCACGTGTAAAATTGCACAATGATACAGACACTGATAAAGTTTTTCCACAATCAGAAATAAACATAAACATAGGACAATTTCCTCTCTCTGCCCCACTAGCTTTGGCATCCATCTTGGAATGGTGAAATATCATGAACAGAGAAAACGTTGTTAACGAAATAGCTGAAAGTAATGCACCAAATGCATGTGCTATTGATCAGAAAATTTGATACAATCTCCCCTGGCATCAAAATTGCACCCACTGGATTAATTGATAAAAACGTAATGTGCAAAGATCCGCACTCCAAAGAATGCTGACTGACGTATGTTTCAATCAAGAAACTAAGTGCAAGTGCGCATGGCAGCATGTTTCCACTGTCTAAGCATAAAAATCAACACTAGATATGAAAAAGGTATACATATATATATTCACTGAAAAACCATAGGTTTCAGAGGCATTATAGTTAGCTGGACATTTCGCTCATACAAAACCCTAGAAATTCCCCTGTTATAGTTAGTTCAGCTAACTATAACTCGCGCCCCCGCAATGCACTGCTGATGACATCCCATATTACATCACTCATGACATGGTCAGTGACATCACTCATGACATCTGAAATGACATCACTGATGACTGGAGGGCCATAATTTGCCCCGGGGACCCCATCCCCCGGGGCATGGCCCTTTTTAAAAAAAATATTTTTTTTAATGGAGGGGGGCTGCATTGCCCCCTCCTGTGCCACCTATGGCTCCGGGGACCCCATCCCCCGGGGCTATTTAAAAAAAGAAAATTGGGGGAGGGGGGCTGCGTGGCCCCCCTCCCGGGACACTTATGGCCCCGGGGACCCCATCCCAGCAACGAGGCTCCCACCCTGCCATAGCAAACAGCAGTGTCCCGGGGGTGGGCACCCCGGGACACTGCAGGAGCTGGCCCTGGGGGGTGGTGGTCCCCAGGGCCATCATTGGCTCCAGGGGGGGCCACGCAGCCCCCCCACTTAAGTTTAAGCCCTGGGGGTGGTGGTCCTCGGGGTTTGGGGGTCCATAACGGACCCCCTATTTTACATATTCAGTGCCCCGGGGAGGTGGCGGTCCCCGGGGCGTGTGGGGGGGGGCTCGAGCCCCTTCACACAGGGTTTTTTTTTAAAAAAAAAAAAGCCCCGGGGGTTGGTGGTCTGGGGGGCCCCTCTGGGCCCCCCATTATAAAACCATATTGCCCCCGGGACTTGGCCCCCCGGAGGCTAAATCTAAACGAAGCGCGGGAGCGGGATGCGCGGACCCTACGCGCATCCCGCAATTTTTTAAAAAAAAACTATTTTTATTTTTTTTGCCTTGGGGGTCCTTGTGAGACCACCTGAGCAGGCCTAGGGGCTCAGGGTGTTTCTACCCTGCCCCCTTGTTGCGTTTTGCATCTTTGTTTTTGTGCTTTCTGATGGCTGCCAACACTTCCTGATTAAGAGTGTTGGCAGCCAATTAGCATTCAGCTCGTGCTCGGGAGGGTTCGGGGAGGGTGCGTGGAGGATCCACGGATCCTCCGCGGCCATAGATATCACTAACTTTTTTACCTTCATTTTCTCAGGAACTACTGAACAGATTCACACCATTTATGCAAAAGGCAGGAGTCTGAACTGAGCACTACCTCTTTGCCAAATTTGGTGTCATTCCGTTCAGCGGTTCGGGTTGTAGCTGCGACAACAGATCCTATGGGAAATTGCATGGGGAAAATGCTTTTTGGGACCCCCCTTTTTTCTCAGCCCCCGCTTGACCAATTACTGCGAAACTGTCAGGGTAGGAGCGGAGCGGATCTGGCCAAAAGTTTGGAAAATTTTGCGAAGATTTGTCAATCGGCGCCAAAGATATCCCCAATAGAATGTTGCGGATTTCCTATGGAAAATAGGTCCTAACTATAACTATCTACTGGCGACCGCCAGTAGATAATATCTATATCCATCTATCTAAATCTATATCTATATCTATATCTATATCTATATATACATTTAAATATATATATTTATATATATATATATTCACTGAAAAAACCATAGGTTTCACACATGTTATAGTTAGCTGGAAATTTTACTGATAAAAAACCTATGAAATTCCCCCGTTATAGTTAGTGCAGGCAACTATAACTCACGCGACCGCAATCCTCTGCTGATGCTAATACTGTATTTAGACACTTATTTGCCCATGTCTTCTTCCAATAAATTTTAGCTATACGTATATTACAAATTTTTTTTTTTCATAAAGACACATATGTCATCAGCAGAGGATTGCGGTCGCGTGAGTTATAGTTGCCTGCACTAACTATAACGGGGGAATTTCATAGGTTTTTTATCAGTAAAATTTCCAGCTAACTATAACGTGTGTGAAACCTATGGTTTTTTCAGTGAATTTGTACGGTTTTTTAAATGCTAAGTTACTTTACGCCATTCGTGGCATGCGCGCCCACTTAACGCAGTTCGTTCCGTGCGCGCACAGTGAGCACGCGGGGCGCTTCGCGCACCGCTCGCCCACTTTACGCAGTTAGTGCCGTGCACGCACGGTGGTCACGCGGTGCGCTGCGCGCACCGCGTGCCCACGTTACGCGGGATAGGCCATGTACGCACGATGCGCTTCGCGCACCGTGCGCACATGGAGGACATATTATGCGCTTCGTTGTGAAAGGTAATCTTTTAAATTTCTTTTTAAAAAATAAATTTGCCATGCACAAATGGTGTCCTTCGGGCACCGTTTGCCCACGGGGTGGAGATAGTGTGGATAGTTTTTTTTTTTAATAATTTTTACCGTACGCGTACGGTAAGCGTAATCGGCGAATTTTCGGAAAAAAAATAAAATTGAATATTTGTCCTTGGGGGTTCATTGGTGACACCTTCATCAATGCTAGGTGGTTAGGAACTGAATACATTGCCCCTTTAGATGTTTTTTGCCTTTGTTTTTGCTGCCTCACTTGGATTGCGAGAGAGAAAATGGCGGCCGCCGCTTCCTGGTTTCGACCGATTCGAATGTTTACTTAGATCTAACAGCCAATCAGAATCGCGCTCGCGCACACCACCGTACGCATACGGTAAGCTTACCGTAAGCTTACCGTAAGCTGCCACAGATATATATATTGATTTAAATGCTATTTTCTCAGGATCTACTGAACAGATTTACACCAAACCTACAAAAGGCACTTTCTTGACCTGAGGACTACCTCTCTGCCAAATTTCAAGTAACTCTGTTCAGCCGTTCGGGCTGTAGCTGTGTCTAAAGGTCCTATGGAAAAATGCATGGGAAAAATGCGTTTTGGGACCCCCCTTTTTTCTCAGCCCCCGCTTGACGAATCCCCCCGAGACTTTCAGGGTAGGAGCGGAGCGTAGCGCCCCACCTATTTTGAAAATTTCGCGAGGATTCGTCGACCGGCGCTAAAGTTATTCCAAATAGAATGTTGCGGATTTCCTATGGAAACAGGGTCCTAACTATAACTATCTACTGGCGACCGCCAGTAGATAATATATATATATATATATATATATATATATATATATATATATATATATATATATATATATATATATATATATTCCAGCTCAGGCTTGGTTTCCGTCACGTGGGAAGCACTCGAACAGCGTCGCAGGGCTCCAAGCATCAGCCCTGTATCATAGGTATGAGAACGCCAGGCAGCCGAGTCAGTTACAGTCCTGTTGCCACATACGCCCAACGCGTTTCGAAATCTTTCTTCTTCAGGGGCTGGTGGTATCGGAAGCACTTGTGTTCATTCTGCAACTCCTTTTGTACACATGGTGACGTGCCCTGGATGGGCGGCTCTGAATGAGACTCCGCTGTGTCTTATGAGAGTCGTAGTCTGACCGGACATTGTAGCGTCCTAATTGCAAGTGCAAACAGTAAAGTTCAAAGCTCGGAATGAGCCTCAGCTGTCATCTGTTCTCTCAATCCAACGACGTTGTCCCACATTGAGGGGCTCGCAGGATGCTTTCCCCCGTGGCCCCCAGGTTCTCGGGGTGGTGCTTTCCCGGCGGCACGGACGCCGCCAAATATTCCAGCTCAGGCTTGGTTTCCGTCACGTGGGAAGCACTCGAACAGCGTCGCAGGGCTCCAAGCATCAGCCCTGTATCATAGGTATGAGAACGCCAGGCAGCCGAGTCAGTTACAGTCCTGTTGCCACATACGCCCAACGCGTTTCGAAATCTTTCTTCTTCAGGGGCTGGTGGTATGGGAATCACTTGTGTTCATTCTGCAACTCCTTTTGTACACATGGTGACGTGCCCTGGATGGGCGGCTCTGAATGAGACTCCGCTGTGTCTTATGGGAGTCGTAGTCTGACCGGACATTGTAGCGTCCTAATTGCAAGTGCAAACAGTAAAGTTCAAAGCTCGGAATGAGCCTCAGCTGTCATCTGTTCTCTCAATCCAACGACGTTGTCCCACATCGAGGGGCTCGCAGGATGCTTTCCCCCGTGGCCCCCAGGTTCTCGGGGTGGTGCTTTCCCGGCGGCACGGACGCCGCCAAATATTCCAGCTCAGGCTTGGTTTCCGTCACGTGGGAAGCACTCGAACAGCGTCGCAGGGCTCCAAGCATCAGCCCTGTATCATAGGTATGAGAACGCCAGGCAGCCGAGTCAGTTACAGTCCTGTTGCCACATACGCCCAACGCGTTTCGAAATCTTTCTTCTTCAGGGGCTGGTGGTATCGGAAGCACTTGTGTTCATTCTGCAACTCCTTTTGTACACAAGGTGACGTGCCCTGGATGGGCGGCTCTGAATGAGACTCTGCTGTGTCTTATGGGAGTCGTAGTCTGACCGGACATTGTAGCGTCCTAATTGCAAGTGCAAACAGTAAAGTTCAAAGCTCGGAATGAGCCTCAGCTGTCATCTGTTCTCTCAATCCAACGACGTTGTCCCACATCGAGGGGCTCGCAGGATGCTTTCCCCCGTGGCCCCCAGGTTCTCGGGGTGGTGCTTTCCCGGCGGCACGGACGCCGCCAAATATTCCAGCTCAGGCTTGGTTTCCGTCACGTGGGAAGCACTCGAACAGCGTCGCAGGGCTCCAAGCATCAGCCCTGTATCATAGGTATGAGAACGCCAGGCAGCCGAGTCAGTTACAGTCCTGTTGCCACATACGCCCAACGCGTTTCGAAATCTTTCTTCTTCAGGGGCTGGTGGTATCGGAAGCACTTGTGTTCATTCTGCAACTCCTTTTGTACACATGGTGACGTGCCCTGGATGGGCGGCTCTGAATGAGACTCCGCTGTGTCTTATGGGAGTCGTAGTCTGACCGGACATTGTAGCGTCCTAATTGCAAGTGCAAACAGTAAAGTTCAAAGCTCGGAATGAGTCTCAGCTGTCATCTGTTCTCTCAATCCAACGACGTTGTCCCACATCGAGGGGCTCGCAGGATGCTTTCCCCCGTGGCCCCCAGGTTCTCGGGGTGGTGCTTTCCCGGCGGCACGGACGCCGCCAAATATTCCAGCTCAGGCTTGGTTTCCGTCACGTGGGAAGCACTCGAACAGCGTCGCAGGGCTCCAAGCATCAGCCCTGTATCATAGGTATGAGAACGCCAGGCAGCCGAGTCAGTTACAGTCCTGTTGCCACATACGCCCAACGCGTTTCGAAATCTTTCTTCTTCAGGGGCTGGTGGTATCGGAAGCACTTGTGTTCATTCTGCAACTCCTTTTGTACACATGGTGACGTGCCCTGGATGGGCGGCTCTGAATGAGACTCCGCTGTGTCTTATGGGAGTCGTAGTCTGACCGGACATTGTAGCGTCCTAATTGCAAGTGCAAACAGTAAAGTTCAAAGCTCGGAATGAGCCTCAGCTGTCATCTGTTCTCTCAATCCAACGACGTTGTCCCACATCGAGGGGCTCGCAGGATGCTTTCCCACGTGGCCCCCAGGTTCTCGGGGTGGTGCTTTCCCGGCGGCACGGACGCCGCCAAATATTCCAGCTCAGGCTTGGTTTCCGTCACGTGGGAAGCACTCGAACAGCGTCGCAGGGCTCCAAGCATCAGCCCTGTATCATAGGTATGAGAACGCCAGGCAGCCGAGTCAGTTACAGTCCTGTTGCCACATACGCCCAACGCGTTTCAAAATCTTTCTTCTTCAGGGGCTGGTGGTATCGGAAGCACTTGTGTTCATTCTGCAACTCCTTTTGTACACATGGTGACGTGCCCTGGATGGGCGGCTCTGAATGAGACTCCGCTGTGTCTTATGGGAGTCGTAGTCTGACCGGACATTGTAGCGTCCTAATTGCAAGTGCAAACAGTAAAGTTCAAAGCTCGGAATGAGCCTCAGCTGTCATCTGTTCTCTCAATCCAACGACGTTGTCCCACATCGAGGGGCTCGCAGGATGCTTTCCCCCGTGGCCCCCAGGTTCTCGGGGTGGTGCTTTCCCGGCGGCACGGACGCCGCCAAATATTCCAGCTCAGGCTTGGTTTCCGTCACGTGGGAAGCACTCGAACAGCGTCGCAGGGCTCCAAGCATCAGCCCTGTATCATAGGTATGAGAACGCCAGGCAACCGAGTCAGTTACAGTCCTGTTGCCACATACGTCCAACGCGTTTCGAAATCTTTCTTCTTCAGGGGCTGGTGGTATCGGAAGCACTTGTGTTCATTCTGCAACTCCTTTTGTACACATGGTGACGTGCCCTGGATGGGCGGCTCTGAATGAGACTCCGCTGTGTCTTATGGGAGTCGTAGTCTGACCGGACATTGTAGCGTCCTAATTGCAAGTGCAAACAGTAAAGTTCAAAGCTCGTCACCATGTGTACAAAAGGAGTTGCAGAATGAACACAAGTGCTTCCGATACCACCAGCCCCTGAAGAAGAAAGATTTCGAAACGCGTTGGGCGTATGTGGCAACAGGACTGTAACTGACTCGGCTGCCTGGCGTTCTCATACCTATGATACAGGGCTGATGCTTGGAGCCCTGCGACGCTGTTCGAGTGCTTCCCACGTGACGGAAACCAAGCCTGAGCTGGAATATATATATATATATATATATATATATATATATATATCTCCGAGTGCGTCTCCACAGGTGGGAACCTTGGAGCTTTGATGTACACGCGGCCTCCCAACCGCGGGAGATGCTCCACCCGAAAATTTGGGGCCACGGAGCTCTGTATCACGGAGTCTCAATGTGGAGGCATCCATGGAGGATTGACAAGCCGGATGTGTAAGTGGAGGCCCATTGGTGGGCTTGAAATGTCTCAGACAGCCGCACATAACTGAGGCACACACCACTAGACCCACAAACCAACGCAGACTCATTTGAGTCGCCCATTGGAGGGCTCATATTTCAAAGTGGGAGGTGTGGCCTCTATGCCAAAATGACTTTCGCGCCTCTGAAGAGTGCAATGAGCACGAAATGCGTCAGGCGTGAATCGACAGGCATGCTGTAAACTGGATCCGCTCGCCGACCTGGCTTTTACCCAATGAAGGTTGCTGCAGTGGATGTCAGAGTGCGTCTCCACAGGTGGGATCCTTGGAGCTTTGATGTACACGTGGCCTTCCAGCCGTGGGAGATGCACCACCCAAAAATTTGAGGCCACGGAGCTCTGTATCACGGAGTCTCAATGTGGAGCCATCCCTGGAGGATTGACAAGCCGGATGTGCATGTGGAGGCCCATTGGTGGGCTTGAAATGTCTCAGACAGCGGCACATAACTGAGGCACATACCACTAGACCCACAAACCAACACAGACTCATTTGAGTCGCCCATTGGAGGGCTCATATTTCAAAGTGGGAGGTGTGGCCTCTATGCCAAAATGACTTTCGCGCCTCTGAAGAGTGCAATGAGCACGAAACGCGTCAGGCGTGAATCGACAGGCATGCTGTAAACTGGATCCACTCGCTGACCTGGCTTTTACCCAATGAAGGTTGCTGCAGTGGATGTCAGAGTGCGTCTCCACAGGTGGGAACCTTGGAGCTTTGATGTACATGTGGCCTCCCAGCCGCGGGAGATGCACCACCCGAAAATATGGGGCCACGGAGCTCTGTATCACGGAGTCTCAATGTGGAGGCCTCCATGGAGGACAAACACCCCCCCAGCTCTCCGTATGTACGTGCCGTTCCCCCCCAGCCCCGTGGATGTACGTGCCTCACCCCCAGCCCCCCCGCGGATGGACGTGCCATACCCCCAGCCCCCCTGCGGATGAACGCGCCGTACCCCCAGCCCCCCCACGGATGGACGTGCCGTACCCCACCTTTGTATGTACAACGCGTACCCCCACCCCCATAGGTACGGTGCGGACCCCCACCCGTGTATGTACGACGCGTACCCCCACCCCCGTAGATACGGTGCAGACCCCCACCGGTGTATGTACGACACGTACCCCCACCCCCGTAGGTATGGTGCGGTCCCCCACCCGTGTATGTACGGTGCAGACCCCCACCCCATAGGTACGGTGCGGACCCCACCCGTGTATGTACGACGCGTACCCCCACCCCCGTAGGTACGGTGCAGACCCCCACCCATGAATGTACAACGTGTACCCCCACCCCCGTAGGTATGGTGCGGTCCCCCACCCGTGTATGTACGGTGCGGACCCCTACCCGTGTATGTATGATGCGTACCCCCACCCCCTAAGGTACGGTGCGGACCCCCAGCGCTACGCGCTGGGGGTCCGCACCGTACCTACGGGGATGTGGGCATGTGTCGTACATACACGGGTGGGGGTATGGCGCATCCATCCGCGGGGGGGCTGGGGGTACGGTGCGTACATCCGCGGGGCTGGGGGGGTACGGCGCGTACATACGGGGGGCTGGGGGGACGGCACGTACATACGGGGGGCTGGGGGGACGGCGTGTACACACGGGGGCTGGGGGGGACGGCGCATACATACGGGGGCTGGGGGGGGATGGCGCGTACCGGGCCCCCTATTCCTCTCGCATCGCGGCGTACTTCGCTTTTCCGGCACTTTTTGGGTGCTGTAAAAATATTGCCGTCCGGACTGCTGTCGGCACGAATTGTACTTGCTGGGACGTAAAAACATGGCTAACTCCGCCCGGACGTCACGTCCGCAGTGTCCCGGATCACATTCGTATGTATTTTGCTGTCGGTCAGTGTTTTTTCCGACTTGTACGGAAATGGTGTTTCCGTACGAATTGTACTTGCAAGTTTGTATGGTGTTTTTACCGGGTACGAGTCGGACGGAGAAAACGCTCTGACCGACGGTTCGTACCCGGTTTTTCCAGGATTGGAATCAGCCCCCTAGTGTGTAAAGTGCATAGAAGAGTCTAAAGTGCTAGGTGGTAAAAACTGTAAAAAATGTAAACATAGTACATTTTGTCCCACTGCATGGGTCGTACGGCGCTGGTCCGTGTCGTTAGGTATTCGGTCCGGGTCCGTGTCGGTCGGTTCGTTTTGCGACCGGAATCGGAATCGGCCTCTATTGTTCGAATTTTCTAGTTTATTTATTTCGATGTTAATGCGGGAAATTTCTTTGATGTTGATGTCCCGGTCTATTTTAGCATATTTGATAAGTAGACACACGAGCCGCATGGAGGCCTCCAAATTGCTCTCAGCCCATTCTTTCAAGAGAGAAGGATTAGTACTCTCAAAGCTGGGAGCCAACATTATTTGAAGAACCCGAGGAATTCTCCCTGCCTTGTGGTATTTTTCCAGCGATTTAACTTCCCACCATTTAGTGAGCTCGCTATGGTTGTTTTTCTCTAGCTGTCGCAATAGGCTCTTCATATCCACATGTAATTCACTTTCAGTATGGTTTATACCGGCGTTGACATGAACTTGATGGAGATTAGTGAAAAGATCCTCTGCCGCCTTTTCTCTTTCTCGTAATGCGTCTTGAGACATTGCACTGACAGTTATAACTTTGTTAATGTTCAAATAGTGTGGTATCTGTTGCCACTCGTAGTTTCTTGCCATAAAAAGACAGCACCTCCCCACCTGCAAAAAGGTATCCACTTGAACACTCCGGCGTCTCCATGGGTTGTCGAGCCCTTCGGAAAATGCCAACGGTACTGCTGCATAATCCGTTGGATTTGCAGGGGGCCGTTCTTCCTTGCTCCGACCGAGCCTTGTTCTGGGGGCTTGTACACAGAACAGCCACTTCCAGGTGAGGGGTCCGTAGAAAGGAAACAAGCCAATTCCTCTAGGTAATATCAAATTATGCTCCCTTGTTCCCTGGATGCACAAAAATAGGTACGGACAACTTCTTAAGCTGGTGCCAGATTTTCTTTTTATTGAATTATTTAAGTTGCGTGCAAAGCTTCTTCATGACGCGTTTCGAGCCACTTAGCCCTTGATCACATGACCGCATTACGTACATGGAGAGTTTTTATTGGCGATACGTCCATAACCTGATCAAGCTTGTGACTACAATGATAATAGAGCTAGACAAGATATTCAAAAGTGCGGCATGATTATGTAGTACAGATCAGAAAATATAAGCTGAACAGATTGTTGTATAACTTTCTATCATGTATAGACACTTGTGTGAAATAAACACATTGCAATTGGATGGTAAAAATGCGCTGGATAACATCCTATACCTATAGTAAAGGATATCACATACGCCCACACTGATATATAGATAGATATTTTCACTGGAACAATTATGAATTTACTTTGTTAAAAATTGCATAGTGGAAAACAGAATGAAATTACTTTATCACCCAATCCTGTGTCTTGCACAACATTATTTTTTTTTTTTTTAAATGTTGATTAAAATAAGTTGTAGAATTTGGACATTTTTAAAACTTACAAATTTAAGATTGAATAATTATGTATTATACCAACTGCTCAAGTATGAGATAAAACACGGAAGGCTTTCTTTTGTATCCTTGTTCATGTGACAGTATTTATATGTTGTTCAATGGCACTGCAGGCATGTGAACAAGGCCAGTGTTGTGGCCAAAACGCATCATGGCGAATGATTGTTCTAAATAAAATAACTTTGTGAAAAGAATTTGGCATCTACGCCTAGTCCATACAGATTCGAGTTAAGAAGAAGGAAAGCAGTAATGTTGAGGCGGAAAGGCTGTATCCATATCATCAATCAATCAATCAATCAATCAATCAATCAATCAATCAATCAAGTGACTTGTAAAGCCAACTACTCACCTGTAAGGGTCTCAAGGCTCTGAGGGGGGGGGCTGCTGATCTGTCACAGACACTGTTGTTCAGTCAATGAGCCAGGTCTTGAGGTCATTCACAAAATTGGGGCGTGTAGGTATTTGTCTTAGGTGGAGAGCCAGGGTGTTCCAGGTCTTTGTGGTGAGTTAGTAGAGGGATCTTCCCCCAGCCATGATCTTGTGGATAAGTGGGTTGGCAGTCGAGCCTGTTCGGAGGTACGGAGGTCTCTGGCGTGTGCATGGAATCTGAGGTAGTGGTGAGGTATGCAGGTCCCACATCGTGTAGGGGTTTGTAGGCATGTGTGAGTAGCATGAAGGTGATTCTTTTGTGGACTGGGAGCCATTGGAGGTCTCTCAGGTGGAGGCATTCTGGATGCTTTGTAGTTTCTTAAGGAGTTTCTGGGTGATGCTGTAGAGTGATTCTGCTGCTGATGAGTGCATGGGTAATCCTCTTTCTGGACTCGGTGAGGATCCACTTGAAGATCTTTCAGAGCAGGTGTAGCATGTGGAAGCAGAATGATGAGACGGCGTTGATCTGGTGGTTCATGGTGAGCAAGGAGTCCAAGATGATGCCGAGATTTTGTGCATGATCTGTGGGTGTTGGGGGATCCAAGACCTGCAGGCCACCAGGATTCATCCCAGGTGGAGAGGTTGGAGCTCAGAGTGAGAACTTCAGTCTTCTCTGAGTTTAGCTTGAGGCAGCTGTCCTTCATCCAGATGGCGACAGCCTTCATCCCGTCATCGAAGTTGTTCTTGACAACTGTGGGTTCGTTCTTGAGGGAGAAGATCAGCTGAGTGTCATCAAGGTTGCATCGTAAACCCTCTCCCATTGTGACCATGACAGTCTCAGCCATACCGGCTTTTCAGATTCGGAAAAGTACTTGGAAGAAGTAATCGCTTGGCTCCCAGAAGATGAGAAGCTGAACATTATGAAACTCAAAGCAATGAGTCAGAGGACATACTGGACATAATATGGGTGAGTGCAGGATAGGCGGGAGGTTACCCATAGTGGTCGGATTTCGCAAAATACAAAATTTACAACCACAACCAAAGGGAAACTGAACACTATAAACGAAGCATAATATCCGCCAGTGTGCTGCGTGATAGAGAGGCAGCCACAGAACAACAATGATGGCAGACCTTGCACAGCGAGAGCACTTCTAAATAAGAACAGCATCAAAGCAAAGCTAAAGCAGCTGGAGAAATTCACGAAGGGTAAGATATTGAAGTGGTGGGAATGCAAATCACTGACTAAAATATTTGGAGGTGGGCTGCATCCCCAGGGACCTAAGGATTTTAATTGTGCCAAGCTTTGAGGGTCCAAATTCTCTGATACTCAAAGAATGGGCCAAGAGCAACATAGAGGCATCAGGCTCAGATAGATCAACTGCATCTAGAAAGAGATGCGCATCCGAGCAGGACATGATCAAAAAACAATGTGAAGAGATCGTAACATGCTTAAGGAAACATGAAGACATAATCAAAAACAGAAAAGCGTCAAAGTTGCATCATGACAAAGACTGTAAACTGGGGCAAATATTTATGTTTGCCAAACGCTTTGATGTGTTGAAAAGGTAAAAAGGTTGACAGAGGGAAATAGAGCGCTACAGCAGAGAAAGCTAGTAAAACTGGTTCAGCATTAACCTCTGAGGTAGAAACAGATTTGGAGGGTGGAAGATCAGGCGCTGGGGCAATGATGGGCCCCAACAAACTGTCCATAATTGAGGAACTACATTTTATGAGAGTGGACAGATGCAAAACACTAAGGCCAAGTGGACAGAAATAAAATCACAACGGCGGCGGAACCAAAGACGGAGAGAACAGAGGAAATGAATTAGGAAGGGCAAGACCCAAACAAAAGTGGAATCACAAATGAGAATGGGATCACCCATTATGCTAGTGCTACCCCTAAAAGATTGACTAAGTAAAGCAGAACAACACATTTTTGCCCTGGAACTGTCATTCTGCCTTGAGATTTCTATTTAATTATACCCAAACTAGGTTTGACATATACAAGTTTATTTTAAATTTTAAATTGGCCAAATAACATGACAATCTCTCCATCGCATATTTAAGGTTGATTCAAGAACTGAAAGAATTAGATCAAGAAGTAACATTCTTGGCTGAGCCTATTTGTGAGCAAGAGATCATGGACACTATGGTTTTTGAAGTATATGTAGAGACAGATACACATTTCAAACATGCGTCAGCCTTTTTAACAATGTCAGGTACAGCTGGAATTGACGTGTCCAATGACAGAGTTATTGAGGATCTGAAAAAGCTCAATAACAAGGTACAAGGGAAGAACATGAAGTGCAACATTAAAGAACAAGATTAACAAAAATTGTTTTAACAAAAATTGTTACAGAAACTGCAACAACATAAAGAAGTGGTCCTCTGCAATTCAGATAAGGGTGGTAACAGTACTCTGGCCATTGGAGATGTACAAAGCGGAGGCACAACGACAGTTGAGCAACACTTGTTGCTACATCAAAAGCAGTTGACAGTAAATACAACAGGTGAAAAGCAATTACTTAACTCAACTGTTGGAATGGAAAAGCAGGGTATTGTTTAGCCAGGAAAAATATTTGTACATCAAGAATGAACACCCTAAAATTCCAATTTGATGTTTCATTCCTAAAATTCACACAAACAGAGTGCAGCCACCTGGGAGGTCAATAATATCTGTAAATGACAATCTATTTGAAAGGTCTACAAGATATATAGATTTTTTCTTGCAGAACATGTCAGGAATTTGCCCTGCCTTTATAAAAGACACAGGAGATGTTCTGAAAAGAATTTAAGTATATTCCCTGGCAAGATGACTTAATTATGATCTCACTGGGTGTTACATCCTTGCATACTAGCATTATTCATAGAGATGGATTACGTGTTACACTTTCTCAGAAACTGACCTCTCAGAATGTACAAACATACTAAAATGTTGATTAACATGGTTAATGGTGCCTGTAAAACAATATCTTCCTCTATAACAATGAGGTTTACAGGCAAATATGTGGCACAGCAATGGGCACCTGCTTCGCCCCCAGCTTCTTGTGCTTGCATATGGGCTGATGGGAGGAACAGGTGGTCACCAACAAATATGGAGAAGTGTGGAACAATCATATGATATGTTGGCTGTGTTTCATTGTTGATATTTTCATTCTATGGAAAGGCTCATGTGATGCCGCTGAAGTAGTTGTAACTCAGAAAAATTGCACTGATATCAATCTACATTTTACAGCACACATCAGTGAGAGGGAAGCAATTTTTTTAGATTTGTTGGTTTACATAAAGGCAGGTAAAATCGAGGTATAGTTATATTGAAAAGGAAACAGCAGGGAACTCCACATTAAATGCCAGTAGTTCTCACCTGAAACATCTCAAGGGTAGCATTCCATACGGAGAAATACTCCAATTGAAAAGGAATTGTAGTGTCCTGGATGAACTGAAAAAAATGTCAGTATAGAATCTATGCATTGCTTCTTGGAGAGAGGATACAACAGAGAAGACCTAGAGAAAGTAGTGGGCAATGTGGAGGCTAAAAGCAGAGAATCTATCCTGTTTAATCAGAAGTGAAAGAGGGATGGCAAACGGAAGATTAGATTGATAACTCCTTACAATAGACATGAAAGAGAAGTTAGGACCATTCTAAAAAAATCAATGGCATCTAATAAGGGAAGATGCCATGCTCGGACCTGTAATAGACACGTCACCAGATCTAACTTATAGGGGGGTATTTTCTATGAGAGATGCACTAGCCAGGAGCAGTCCGGAGGTAAGTGAGCAATCAAATTGGCTACCACAGATGAAAGGTTCCCTCAGTGCAGTAGATGCAAGGCATGCAGTATAGGAATGTGTACCGTCTACCCTTTAGTGAAGTACAATTAAAGTCTGAGGGAGCTTCAATTGCATAATGGAGATTGCAATATATGTCTTGAATTGTGTCTGTGGACTCAGGTTCATAGGAAGTACTATACTACAAGTCCACATGTGAATCCTAGAACACATGAGGGCAGTAAACAAACAACATCGAACATATCCGGTAGTTTGCCACATATTGTAATGTCATGACAATGACATTAGATGCCTCAGCTATTTTGTAATTGGTGCTATTCCGAAGAACCTGAAAGGTGGTAATCGGGAGCTAGTGTTTAGGCAGACGGAAGTCAAGTACATTATCAGTTTAGATACTAAATCACCTAATGGGTTGAACCTAGGGGAGGAATTATCCCCTTTTTAATAATAAACGGCAAAATACTTTGTTTTTTAGACACTTAGGGTGTATTCGATGGTTGTTTTCAAGTTTGTCATTTGTTTATAAAAAAATTGTTATTATTATGGTTGAATCGATTCTAAGGTAGAGAATACCAAACAGATGTGAATAATGGGGTTTGGAACAAATTCAGTCAAATTTAGTGAAAATGTCCACATGGGATTAACTATGTTGAACAATCAATTTTAGAACCATCTAACATATATTATAAGTTCACATAGGGGTTATTTTATTAACATGTAGGGGATAATCATGATTACCCATACATTTTTAATAGAAGGTAGTGCAACAAAATTGGCCCACTTGGACTTGATTGTGACCAATTTACTTTGTTTAAAATTGCATAGTTGAAAACAGAATGAAATTGCTTTCTCACCGAATCCTGTGTCACGCACACCATGAAATATCTAATTATGAGTCGATTTCGATGAAATGGTAAAAAAGGCTTAAATAATTTTAATTCTTCTTTTAGAAAAATGTTGGTAAAAACAAATGGTAGAATTTAGAAATGTTTAAAAACTTAAAATTGTGAATCATGATTTATTATAACAACTACTCACATAAGTCTTTCTTTTGTATCCTTGGTCATGGACACTGTTTAAATGTTCTTCAATGCTGCTGCAGGCATGTGACCAAGGCAAGCATAGTGGCTAAAACACATCATTGAGTGTGATTGTGCTGAATAAAATAGCTTTGTAGGAAGAATTT
This sequence comes from Triturus cristatus, assembly GCF_964204655.1. Taxonomy (NCBI): domain Eukaryota; kingdom Metazoa; phylum Chordata; class Amphibia; order Caudata; family Salamandridae; genus Triturus; species Triturus cristatus. The sequence continues at coordinate 465,609,608 of NC_140594.1, forward strand.
GGGGTCTATACCTGGTTCCGTATGTATCCGAGTGGAAGAGATGGGAGACACATCCTATTCACCACTCCTGGCCACAAAGGATTAATGACCATTTGACGGATGCTGACGTTCACTCCCTTTTACTATCTTACAACCACCTCTCATAGTGTGCTATCAACCTCAACATTTAATATCCAAAATATTGCCTCCAACCCGTTTAGAGAATCCAGTGTCAATCTCAGAACTATGAACAAGGATTATTTACTAACTGTCCCCACATCAAACCTAGAAGCCGTAGTAACTAAAAATCACATCAAATCAATGCTTTTTAGCTGCAGATCAGCGGTAAAGCACCCAGCTGATATTGCCAACCACATACTTGAGCAAGTACTGGACCTCCTAATATTAACTGTAATTTGACTCAATGACACCTCTGCACCAGTTTTCCACAATTAAGTTGCTCCTAAATATGATATCATTAGAGTGGATAGATCTGTTAAATTGGGCGGCAGCATAGCTAGCATCTATCGTTCCATACACATTCGGCTCCGATGTCCTCCTTTAAACAACTGGGCATTGAAATCTGGAACAACAACAAGATAGTTTGTACTATTCATGCAACTTATCAACCATCAGATGACAATTTTATTTTTATCAAACAAATAATGGAGACCGAATCCTCTGACTCTGACAAACACCCTAAGCATATCTTTCTTGGGGATTTCAACTCAAACTGGAACAATGAAAATGATCCCTTACTATGCACCTTCGAGGCTTTCCTCTCTGACCTAAACTTCACCCAGTCCTTCAATGGAACTACATGTAACAAGTGCTCCACCCTCGATTGATTCATAGCTCAAGACAACATTATTCAATTTGATTGGTAGGATTACTACCTAATCTTTTTTATCATCTTGGAAAGGGTGCTGATTAGTAGGGGTGGGAGGAATTTGTGTAGTCGTGCTATGCAAAGCTCTGCGAAACGGTAAAAAATCTCTGCGAGCACGCAGAAATTCCGCAAACACGTGAAATTGCTTGTTCGCGATGCTTTTTTCCTGTTTGCGAATGCTGTTTGGGTGCTTGGGGGGAAATATCTCGTGAACACGCATTTTGTGAATGCAAACAAGCAGAAAAATCCAGGAAGCTGTGGAACGCAGAATTTTGGGCAATTCCGCATTCTCCGTGGAACGCAAATTACCAAAATTCCTCAAATTCTGCAAGCGGAGCGGAATTTACCGCCCAGGCCTACTGATTAGACAAGGGCAACCTTGTAAGACCAGACAATGGTCTTGGAATCTGAGGAACATCATGGTAAAATTATCTTACCTACATGAGCGATAATCTACTTCCTCCGCCCCCAAACATGATAAATCTGGATGACCTCACTGAACATTACATCTACTCCATGACGTATGTTTGATTCAATTTCTCCAAAGCGACTCAAAATGATTCTCAGTAAACGTTCCAAACCCTGGTTCAATTGCTCCCTTAACGAGAAACAACACAAACTAAGGCTTGCAGAGAGTTCATGGAGAAACTCTCCTTCCATAGCAAACCTCAAGCAGTTGAGGATGACATGGAGCACGTATAGCAAACATATGTGTAGCGTCAAATCCGATCACTTTACATCACAGCTTGACAGTGCCAAAAATAGACCGAAAAAAAGTTTTTCAAATCATTAAACAACAAGCTAACCACTCAACTAACCAACACTCTACACTCAAGGACTAAAAGATTGAAGTAGGACTGCAACACACTTTACTAATTAGTAAATTTCGCATTATCAGACCCAACCCATTCCCTCTACATGGATATCCTTGGCGAGTTCCCCTCCTTCCAGCTCTTTGGATTATTTCCCAAAAAACAATGAACCATGGAATACCTTTTTCCTACCAGATTGCTCAACCCTATAACTTCATTAAAACCTTCAAATCATTTCAATTACTTGAGAAATGTGTGCATACACAACACTGTAATCACATCAAACAGTTTCAGCTCCTAGACCAATACCAATCGGGCTTCAGATCTTGATGTAGTACTGAAAGTGCTATAGCACACATTAGTGATGACACCCTAAGACTACGTGACCAGAAAGAACCTTGCCTACTTATACTTTTTTATGTTTCCTCGGTGTTTGACACAGTCAAACATGACAGCATGATTGCACTTCTTGAAAAAAGGATGGCGTTATCGAGTCCAGTTCTAAATTTGTTTGCCTCATTCCTACAAAATAGAATGCAAAGAATCAAAACCAACCATGCTCTTACCAATAGTACGCTGGCCTCAATTGGAGTGCCTCAAGGATCAGCACTCTTACCCACGCTTTTCAACTTTTACATGGAACCGCTCCCTGAAATTTGGGCCCGCACAAACATAGACTATCATATTTATGCTGATGATACTCAATTGTACTTGAAAATGTCTTCACTGGATGATATCACAACTCTTAACTGTGCACTTCGGCAAACTTAACACTGGTTAGCTCACAATCATCTTATGCTAAATACACTCAATAGGGAATTCCTCCTGATTGCCCCCCACAATCAGTCTGTTCTCATTCAGGATTGGTTCAAACAACTAACGGCCCTCAACTGCACTCCACTTGATGTTGTCTCCACTAGATCATTAGGCATAATTGTAGGTCCACCACCTGAATATGCAAGACCACATCAGTGCAACAACTAGAGAAGGAAATCAAACAGTCCCTACCTCTGGATGACATGCAGCTAGCAGCTCAATCCCTAGATATATATATATATATATATATATATTCACTTAAAAAACCATAGGTTTCACACATGTTATAGTTAGCTGGACATTTCACTAGTGAAAAACCATTTAAATTCCCACGTTATAGTTAGTGCAGGCAACTATAACTCACGCGACCGCAATCCTCTGCTGATGACGTCAGATATTACATCGCTGTATTTAGACACTTATTTACCCATGTCTTCTTCCATTAATTTTTAGCTATACATATATTACAAATATTTTTTTTTCAGAAAGACACATATGTCATCAGTGATGTAATATCTGACGTCATCAGCAGAGGATTGCGGTCGCGTGAGTTATAGTTGCCTGCACTAACTATAACGGGGGAATTTCAATGGTTTTTCACAAGTGAAATGTCCAGCTAACTATAACATGTGTGAAACCTATGGTTTTTTCAGTGAATTTGTACGGTTTTTTTAAATGCTAAGTTATGTATTTATTTTTTTTTTTTTAAGGTTTTTCACCGTGCGCGTACCGTACGCGCACGGTGCGCTTCGCGTACCGCGCGCCCACATTATTCAGTTCGCGGAATTTTTCCGTTTCTACCGTATGCGCACGCTACGCGTACTCCGCGATTTTTCGCAAAAAAATTAAAGGAAATTTTGGCCCTTGGGGGTCTTTCTGGGACCCCCTGACAAAGGCTAGGGGGTCAGGAACTGTCCACCCTGCCCCCTTTTCAGGTTCTCCACCTTTGTTATTCACCCCCTCAGACTGCGAGAGACAAAATGGCGGCCGACACTTCCTGGTTTCGACTGATTCGAATGTTTACTAAGATCTAACAACCAATCAGAATCGCGCTCGCGCCAGCAGCGTGCACGTACGGTAAGTTTTACCGTACACGCACGGTGCGCGCTTACAAATATATATATGCTTTTAAATGATATTTTCTCGGGAAATACTGAACAGATTTACACCAGACCTGCAAAAGGCACATCCCTGACCTGAGGACTACCTCTCTGCCAAATTTCAAGTAATTCTGTTCACGTTATAGTTAGGAATTAGCATTTAAAAAAACCTTAGAAATTCACTGAAAAAAAACATAGGTTTCAGGGGCGTTATAGTTAACTGGACTGTTCACTCGTACAAAACCATTGAAATTCCCACGTTGTAGTTAGTTCAGCTAACTATAACTCGCGCACCCGCAATGCGCTGCTGATGACGTCACATATTACATCACTCATGACATGGTCAGTGACATCACTCATGACATCAGTGATGAAATCTCAAATGACATCACTGATGACATCACTGATGACATCATCCTTGTGATAGAGTGGCAAACCTCCTTTCCCCCAATATAACCTTTGATACACACATTCAAAAATAGAAACTAACATTTTCAAAACAATGGACATACCAATACCAGTTACAACAACCTATTCAGTAATTCTAAGATCCACATACACATCCACTCATTCATCAACAGTCCTATACAGTCACTCATACATGTACTCACTCATCATATGTACTCATACACCTATACATCCTGTTACACAGCGCCACTCATCCATAGAGTTACTCACACACATAGTCACTCATGTTGATAAAGAATCAAGCATCCATTTACTTGCATATACAGTTATCCACACACCACCACACTTACTTCTACAGAAACCTACACATACTTAGTCTTTTAAACAATCACTTATAGAAACACATACTTATTTATACAGGAACTCTTTTAATCTCTCACTCTCACATATACTCACTTATATACACCAATAGTCACATATACTAGTTTAAAACATATGTAGTTACTCATAAAGACACTGTTGAGATAGTCATTCACTCACTAACACACCCATGCACACACTCATCCACCCATACAGACCTGCACACATGCTGTCTTCAACACATACAAAGAGTGAGTCACTCATTCATGCACCTATGCACTACGTAATACCCCCACCGAACCATACAGACACTCAGACACTCATACTGATACACAAAAAATAACTAATAACCTATATAGACACTCATGTAGCTACTCACCAACCCATGCAGCCATTTATACAGAAAGTGAGAGACTGATACAGATATTTACATATTTAAACATTACTCACTAAGCCATGTATTCACTAAGATACACTTAATCAGTCAGTTATACAATCAATTTTTCAAAAACAAATCATCCATTTAGACACTTATATACCCATTTATTCTTCCATCGACCTTGAGATATACATATATAAAACATATGTAATTTTCAGAAAAACAAACATTCACTGGATGATGTCATCAGTGATGTCATTTGAGATGTCATGAGTGATGTCACTGACCATGTCATGAGTGATGTAATATGTGACGTCATCAGCAGTGCATTGCGGGCGCGCGAGTTATAGTTAGCTGAACTAACTATAACGGGGGAATTTCAATGATTTTGTACGAGTGAAAAGTCCAGCTAACTATAACGCGCCTGAAACCTATGGTTTTTTCAGTGTATTTCTAAGGTTTTTTAAATGCTAATTCCTAACTATAACGTGCCTGAAACCTATGGTTTTTTCAGTGAATATATATATATATATATATATATATATATATATATATATTACCTACTAGCGGTCGCCAGTAGGTAGTTATAGTTAGGACCACGTTTCCATAGGAAATCCGCAACATTCTATTTTGAATAACTTTGGCGCCGGTCGACGAATCCTCGCAAATTTTTCAAAATAGGTGGGGCGCTACGCTTTGCTCCTACCCTGAAAGTCTCGGGGGGATTCGTCAAGCGGGGGCTGAGATAAAAGGGGGGTCCCAAAACGCGTTTTTCCCATGCATTTTTCCATAGGACCTTTAGACACAGCTACAGCCCGAACGGCTGAACAGAATTACTTGAAATTTGGCAGAGAGGTAGTCCTCAGGTCAAGGAAGTGCCTTTTGTAGGTTTGGTGTAAATCTGTGCAGTAGATTCTGAGAAAATAGCCTTTAAATCAATATATATATCTGTGGCAGCTTACGGTGCGCTTACGGTGCACTTACCGTAAGCTTACCGTACGCGTACGGTGGCGTGCGCGAGCGCGATTTTGATTGGCTCTTAGATCTTAGTAAACATTCGAATCGGTCGAAACCAGGAAGCGGCGGCCGCCATTTTCTCTCTCGCTGTCTGAGTTGGGCAGCAAAAACGAAGCCCAAAAAATGTCTAAAGAGGCAGTTTCTTGAGATCCTAACCACCCAGCATTGATATAGGGGTCCCCAAACAACCCCCAAGCCCAAAAAAAAAAATTTTTTTTTTTCGGAAAATCGCCGATTACGCTTACCGTACACGTACGGTAAAAATTTAAAAAAAAAAAAATTATCCACATTCTCCCCATCCCGTGTGCAAATGGTGCCCGAAGGGCACCATTTGTGCATGGCATATAAGAGCTATGAAATTAACAAATGTGCGCACGGTGCGCGAAGCGCATCGTGCGTACATTGCCCATCCCGCATAACGTGGGCACGCGGTGCGCGCAGCGCACCGCGTGACCACCGTGCGTGCACGGCACTAACTGCGTAAAGTGGGCGCGCGGTGCGCAAAGCGCACCGCGTGCTCACTGTGCGCGCACGGTGCGCGCACAGTGATCTTTCTGATCCCCCATGGGAATTCCAGAAACAGTTTTGAAATCTCTTTGGCTACAACAGGGGTGCAGGTTTTTGTAATAGACAGTGAAGACATACTGGACATAGTTGCATCGACAAAACATTTTTAAAGTAAAGAATAAATTTGTTCTAATTGCTACTACAATTTGTCCATTGTTTCAGGCAATTTGCGAGGAAAACAAATAATTACAAGTTGCAATTGGTTTACGAAGTAATTCAAAATCAAGGTAAAGTACCAACGATAATTTGAAAGGAATGAAGAACATAATCAAATAAGAGGTGTCTCCAATTAGTACTGGTTGTGACCCTATTGGTAAAGAATATATACAATATACATATATATATTCACTGGCGGTCGCCAGTAGATAGTTATAGTTAGGACCGAGTTTCCATAGGAAATCTCAAAATTCTATTTTGAATAACTTTGGCGCCGGTTGACGAATCCTCGCAAAATTTTCAAAACTAATGGGGCGCTCCGCTCAGCTCCTACCCTGAAAGTCTCGGGGTGATTAGTCAAGCGGGGGCTGAGAAAAAAGGGGGGTCCCAAAACACGTTTTCCCCATGCATTTTCCCATAGGACCTTTAGTCGAAGGTACAGCCCGAACGGCTGAACAGAATTACTTGAAATTTGGCAAAGAGGTAGTCCTCAGGTCAGGAATGTGCCTTTTGCATTTATGTTGTCAATCTGTTCAGTAGTTCCTGAGAAAATTACAGTTAAAAGCACATAATTATCTATATGCGTGCACCGTGCACGCACCGTGCGCGCACCGTACGCGCACCGTGCCGTGCGCAAGCGTTATTCTGATTGGTGGTTACATGTCAGTCAACATTCGAATCGGTCAAAATCAGGAAGTGTCGGCCGCCATTTTGTGTGTTGTGTGTATGACAGGGAAAAAGAAAGGTGGAGAACGTGAAAAGGGGGCAGGGTAGAGAGTTCCTGACCACCTAGCCTTTGTCAGGGGGTCCCTGAAGGACCACGAAGGGTGCAAAAAACATTTTTTTTTTTTTCAAAAAATCGAGGGATGCGCACACGGTGCGCGCACCCCCCAGCCGCCATTTTGAGTTTTAGAGGCAGAAGAGAGCTAAAAACACAAGTGGAGAACGTTAAAAGGGGGCAGGGTAGAGAGTTCCTCACCCCCTAGGCCTTTTCAGGGGGACCATGAAAGACCCCTTAGGTAACACAAAAAATAAATAATTAAAAAATATCGCGGGGTGCACGCACGGTGCACGCACGGTGCGTGCACGGCGGCAAAAAAACATTAAAAAAATAGAATTGAAAATCAAGTTTAAGTGTTTAGATGTTGGTTGGCTCTAAAAAGAGCCGTTGTGTTCATTGAGTGTTTTTTTGTACCTACAAGTAAGTACCGATGCAGAGTCTAAAGTTCAAGAGGAAGACTCTGTTGCCTTCATCTGTGAAATGTACACCGTCTCCTCTATAAATGCCTTGCATGTTGTAACGCAAGTTGTTGTGGTATATAGAACCCATACCATAGTCTCTGAGGAAAGCAGAAACAGACTTATTGACGTGCTTTCTTGCTTTGTCAATCAGCGGACAATATTGGTTGGACCAGTTCCACTTTTGCCTTTGGCATATATTAGAATATACAAAGGTAGTTTGTGGAAAAAGTGACATCAATTGCACAAAGGTGTCCTTAACAAGCATTTCCAGACCTACCTCAGTTAAAGTGCCTAGGTCATTTCCACCACAGTGCACAATTATAAGGTCAGGCTGTGGGAGATGTAGAAAGGATTTCACCAAAGGCATTAATTGGTGCCACTTTAACCCTCTCTGACCAATCCATTTAATGTCTACATTTGGCAAAGCAAGGTCTTTCACAATACCTCTTTTTTCTGCATACTTTTCACTCCAGAAGACATAGCTATGACCTACAATCCACACTGTGAACATCTTTCAAGGAGATCTGGATGCACTCAGAAGGTGTCTTTCAGTAGAATGGCAATATGAAAAGAAAGATAGTTGTAAAATGGAGGCTTACATACTTTTTTTTAAATAAAAAGAACTCATTGGCTGTTTCAGACCATTGAACACTAAAATCTAGGGTGTATGTTTACATTTTTAAAAGCATGTTTTGTATTGGTTCAGAAAATGTGTTCCCACAGAATATTACTTTGGATTTGCTGTTAGGTTTGAAAAGTCAAGCACTCTTGCTCTTTGGATTAGAAACATTGTGTGCTGAACTTCTGACCTCTCTGCTCACACCAGTGTTCCATGATCTGTTGCTATGGTAGCAGGCAGAAGTCATGTTGGGGGTAGGAATCATTTGGAAAGGGTTGAAATTTGCAACCAATAGAAATGTGTGTTTCCATTTGAAAAAATGTGGGAAGCAATGTGATTTGAAGTTAACATGTATATGTGTGAGTGAAAAAAGAGAGGGAAAGTTTGCCATTTACTGGTTCTGGTGAGAGGTGTACAGCTCAGAGATTCTGGCTCTGATAATCTGCTGTGTGAGTGCCACATTTCTTTCTCAACTAACTACTTTTAATGGTGAGTCATGAATTTGAGAAGGGATGTATGTGGTTCATTTTGATATAAATAATAGAAATGTGATTCTTGTTTTAAAGTTGTGTTTTACATTTTATGTTTTGGAAGCTATTTAACTGCCTTGAACTTGTAAGATATTATGGAGTATGTCTTCACCATAAGTTAAGGTGTACTGGTATCACCCAGGAATACTGTTTTCTGCCTAGAATCACACCATGAGTCTGTGTGCACAAAGGAATTGTTGTCAGAGATTTAATTTGTGGTGGTCTGGTTCTGTAAGACTTGCATTCGTAGGAAAGGGGCAGCTTGTTTTCTTGAAGTGTGATAGCTAGCATTCAGCACAAATCAATATCTCACAAATGAGAGGCAAATGCTAACACATTTGAAATCAACATGGTAGATTTTCCTTCCACTCCTGCAATGGGTGAGGAAGTTCCTACATGTTCAAAACTCCAATTAACCCTTACCCCACATGTACTCTTACATACATCTCTGCAGTCTTCATGCAGTTGTGCAAGCGTCCATGCAGATCTCTCTTGCACCTGACAATACACAGTCTCCAGAAGCACGCTCTTAGCACACGGGCAGCTGCTTCTCCTGCACCCCCATGCTAAGTATTCAGCACTGTGTGGTATTTTAGATAGTAGTGTGTAACGCTACCACATTCAACATCACCGAGGCTCATTTCCTTTGCTCTAGTCTAATCACTCACCCAGGTTCCACATGTTCATGGTCTCAAGTAGCTGTTAGGACATGTGCTCTTTTCTGCCTCTCTAAACTATAAGGAAAATGTGTCAGGCTGTTACAGTAATTATCACTTGCAAAACCACAGTAGTAAATGTGCTTTGAAATTGCCAATCAAATATCATTTTCTGCCTAGAATCACACCATGAGTCTGTGTGCACAAAGGCATTGTTGCCAGAGATTTCATTTGTGTTGGTCTGGTTCTGTAAGACTTGCATTCGTAGGAAAGGGGCAGCTTGTTTTCTTGAACTGTGATGGCTAGCATTTAGCACAAATCAATATCTCACAAATGAGAGGCAAATGCTAACACATTTGAAAAAAACAGAGTAGATTTTTCTTACACTCCTGCAATGGGCGAGGTAGATCCTACATGTTCAAAACTCCAATTAACCCTTACCCCTCATGTACTCTTACATACATCTCTGCAGTCTTCATGCAGTTGTGCAAACGTCCATGCAGATCTCTCTTGCACCTGACAATACACAGTCTCCAGAAGCACACTTTTAGCACACAGGCAGCTGCTTCTCCTGCACCCCCATGCTAAGTATTCAGCACTGTGTGGTATTTTAGATAGTAGTGTGTAACGCTACCACATTCAACATCACCAAGGTTCCACATGCTCATGGTCTCAAGTAGCTGTTAGGACATGTGCTCTTTTCTGCCTCTCTAAACTATAAGGAAAATGTGTCAGGCTGTTACAGTAATTATCACTTGCTCTACCACAGTAGTAAATGTGCTTTGAAATTGCCAATCAAATATCGTTTTCTGCCTAGAATCACACAATGAGTCTGTGTGCACACAGGAATTGTTGTCAGAGATTTAATTTGTGTAGCTTTTATTGTGTAAGACTTGCAGTCGTAGGAAAGGGACAGCTCATATGATAGGATTTGAAAAGCTCATAAAAAATATAGTAATATATTTAAATTACATAAAGGTATTTTTTTTTTAGTTTCTTTCAGGTATTGCTGACCAACACTGAAATAAATTAAAGATGCCTATAAAATCAAGAAAGAGAAAAGAACAGCAACAACATCTATATTTAAAGACAACTGGACAACAAACATTAGTTGAAGAACCTCATGTTGGAAAAAAGAAAAAGTCTTCTGGTAAGCAGACTAAGGATTTTATAAAAAATATCCTCAAGCAAAGAAAAAATGTAAAAAATATATCCACTGCAAATAGTGTTTCAAGTAGAAAACAACAAGACAATCGACAGAATATACTAAATGCTAATGTACAATCAGAAGTAAGAAAGAAAAATAGATTTTAAAAACAGTCGTAGAAAAATATTTCAGAGAAGAGTGATGTTCAATTTGCTAAAGGATGTGAAAAAATATAGGAAGAAAGCCAAATTTTATAAGAAAAAGAAACATATTGAATCAATTGTTGCAAAGGCTTTGGAATTAAAAAGAAAACTATTCATTTTAATTTTTAACAGGATCCGTACATTAGATAAATTAGTGAATGTAATGAAGTCAAAAAGCAAAAGAAAAAGAGAAGTGAAAAAAAGTAAAGTGTTCTCAGGAGAATGGAAGCATAGTTCAAGTACTGAACCATTTTTTAATGAAGAGAGTTACCTTCAAAGTAATAGTTTGCTGCATGCAGTTGACACCAGTGGTCGAGCATATGAAGTTAAAGATGGTTGTGGAATGGAAAAGGAGAAAATGGTTCCAAGAAATGAGGAAGAAGTGTTAGCTGATGAGGTTATGGGGAGACGTCCTAAAGCCCCAGTGTACACTTGGAATTGTAGTAGTATTTGTACTGTACGACAGGAATCTATTGATAAATTACGTGACTTTCTAAGAGAATATAGTAAAAAAAAGTGTTAAACAGAAGATTAAGGTGCTTCAAAGACTAGATCCATGCAGAGTGAGAGAGAATACTGGTTTGCAAGGACATTCTCTGGCTTGTCTTTCTATGAAAGTTTGTCAAAGTGTTTTTCACCATTTTAGGATGCTGGCAGTTCATCATACTGAAATGAGAAAATTTGTGAGAAGATTGTATTTTGCTAAAAGTCCAGCACTAAAGTTAAATGAGTTGAATAGTGCTCTGTTTTGTGGATCTGTATCAGATGTGAAGAAGGTTTGTGAAGATATTGAGTTTTGCTACTTTGGTCCAGAGCAAGAAAGTGCAGGAAATGACACAGTTATTGAAGAAATGTGGAAGAGAATGTAGAACTCACTGTTAGTAAAAATTTTGAAGAACAAATGACAAAATGTACTATCATCTCTAATGAAAGACCAAATATTACTTGTATTTGTTGTCGGAGAAGCCATTATAAAACTCAAACAAGGAATGTTGATCTCTATAAAAAAAGTGAAAAAGAAAATAATTCTAAATGGAAGGATTTTGCTACATATTTATTTCTGGAAAATTGTTTTGATTTGGGTGAAGATCAGCGTATTTGTAAATACTGTTATAACAAGTTAGAGGAACATAAAATGCCAGCTAGAGCTGTACATAATAATTTAGAATTGGTTGATATTCCTGCAGAACTTAGTGATTTAAAAACGTATGAGTCTATACTCATTCAATGTGTCCTTGCGTTTCAGACTATAGTTCGTATGGAGCCCAAAACAGGTAAATTACCTCCTTGAGATTTACAAAGAGGTTTAAAAGGAAGAGTTGTCTATTTGCCATTAGATTTGAAATAAAATATTGAAACAATTGATGCAGATAGTTTGGAAACTGAACCATTAGTTATTCTGGTTAATGGTGTACCTACAAAGAATAAGAAAATTTGGCAGGAGCTGGTAGATGTTCGAAAAGTACAAAGAGCAAATTTATAGTTGAAAATAAATAATAAATGGTATGAATCAAATTATATGGATGAAGATGAAGAAGTTTTACTAGCAGACACAGGAATACCAACTGGGCAAATTGAAAAAGTGGATAAGTCAAAAGAAGAAGAAATTTATGAAAATTTCAGCATACATCCTCTTCATTCTAAAGAAGTTATGGGAAACACTATTGATCTGTTTCAGATGAAAAAAGCAAAAGGAACTCCCGTGAGTGTATGGGAGGAGAGCTTGGAAGCTCGTTGTTTTCCCCATCTGTTTCCTACAGGAAAAGGTGGACAATATGATGAACGTCCAGTACAGATTCCTGCTTCTGAGTATCGGACTACAAGATTATATGCAGAAGATCCAAGATTTCGTCAAAGTATTCCTTATTTGTTCCATCTTTTATTTGAAAGTGACTTGTCTACACTATCTTATGCAGTAAATCACATTTTAAAAACTGGAGTACATCTGCATAATGTGTCTGCAAAGGATTTTCTGAACAAAGTGCAACAGCGAGATGATCATTTGGAATCTCAATTGATTAATCTGATGGCTTGTCAGTGTGGGACTCATGAATATTGGTACCGACGCCATGGAGAATTGAAATGTATGTTACGGAATTTAGGAGCTCCTACATGGTTCCTTACCCTAAGCTGTGCTGAGTACGCTTGGGATGATTTACTGGATTTTCTTCGAGAGGCAAATTCAAATATTGAATACAGATATTGAAAACATTCAATAGAAGACAGCAGGAGAATTGTGCTCATTAGATCCGGTTAATGTTTGCAGATATTTTAATCATAGATTTGAGGCTATGATGTCCTTCATCTGCAATAAAAAAAATCCACCTCTTGGAGAAGTTGTGGATTTCTTTTGGAGAAAAGAGTGCCAAGCAAGAGGTGCTCCTCATATTCATATGCTGTTGTGGATCAAGGATGCCCCAAAATTTGGAACAGATTCTGATGATGCAGTTTTATCTTTCATTGAAGGATATGCAACATGTGATGTGCTATACCTAAAAGCACAGAAGAAAAAAACTTAAAGAGCAAGTTTTACGTTTTCAAAATCATCGGTGTGGAAAATACTGTCGACAAAAGTACAAGAGTAAAGATAAATTCTACACAAAATGTCGATTTGGATTTCCACGACCTGTTCTTTCAAAAGGAAGAGTAAACAGTTTTATGTCAGCTGTGCGGCATACTATTACAAGAAAATCGCCTAAAAATACCTACAACCTAAGAAGAAAAGAAGAGTCAAAATATATAAATGACTACAACCCAGTAATTTTATCCATGTGGAATGCTAAAATGGATATTCAGTATGTAGCTGACAATTCTATTGCTGTTGCTCGGTATGTCACATCTTACATCACTAAATCTGATAAAACAGAATTGAAAGAAATGTGGGAAGAGATTTCTCACGAGAAGACTGTCAGTAAAAAGCTATACAGTTTCAGTTTAAAGATGTTATCGCATCGAGAAATTGGGTCATACGAATGCTCAGATAGGTTATCATCTGCAAGTCTGTACTTCAAATCCAGAAGAATAATTTGGGTAAGTTTAGGCCTTGCAGGAATGCGAAATCGGGTATTGAAATCTATTCGAGAAATTGAATATTTAGCAGAGTACGAACCAGAAAGTACAGACATTTTAAGAACAAACATGTTGGACACATATTACCCAAAGAGAAGTCATCATCTTGAGAACATGTGTCTCTATGAAGTGCTGCAGAACTACATTTTTAAACGGAATACCACAGAAGACATCAACAATGGAAATATAAAGTCATTGGTGAGGAAGGATGTTTGGTAAAACAAACAAAAGGAAGTTTGATTAATCACAGAAAGCTGAGTTGCGACACTACTGACAAGAAGGAATTTTACTACTTAGCACTTTTACAGTTGTTTAAACCATGGCGTTCAGAGGATGAATTACTTGGACATTTTCAAAGCTATGAAGATTCCTTTAATGGATGCACAGATACTATAGAATGCAGTACTTACACAACTTATGTGCAAATGTTAAATGAAGAAATTGAACAAGAAGCAACAATTGCAGCTGAAGTAGCTAGAGACAGTTCTCAAGACAGTCAAAGTTCTGGGACGCTCAGTCAAGATCCCCTAGGACAACCAATCGTAGAAAATGAAGCTTCAATAGCCATGACTGAAGTGGAAACAGCTATGAATCAAGCTCAGGAAGATTTAATAAACTTACCAAGTTTGGAACAGCAACTGAATGATGAACAAAAACAAATGTATGAGGAAGTCACAAAACAAATTGATCATGGATTACTACATGAAAATAAAGAGTGCTCATGCACATCATTTGAACTAATCAGAATTTATGTGAGTGGACAAGCTGGAACTGGAAAAAGTGTCTTAATTAAAGTAATTAGAAGCTACCTACAGAAAAAAACTGATTCAACTTTGTCTTGTGTTGTTACTGCTCCAACTGGGTTAGCAGCATATAACATAAAAGGAATTACCCTCCATCGTTTGCTAATGTTACCAGTAGAGCATGAGAACAAAATACAATACCACAAGCTAACAGGAGAAGCATGTTTTGAAGTTTCAAGAGTATTGAAAAAAATGAAAGTTCTCATTATTGATGAGGTAAGCATGGTATCAAACTTAATGCTTGCCTTTGTGCATTTAAGAATGCAGCAAATTCTAAAGACAGACTATGACGTGCTATTTGGAGGAAAACATGTTATAGTTTTTGGGGATCTACTGCAGCTCACTCCAGTTAAAGGACAACCAGCATTTCATACTCTTACACATGAAGACACGAAAAAGTCGTTAGGAAGTATAGGTAATGTGAATATTTGGACATACTTTGGGTACAAAGAACTAATTAACAATATGCGGCAAGCAAATGATGATGATTATGCAAGTGTTCTCAAAGATATCAGAATTGGACTACTCACAGAACATGGCAGAAAAGCTTTACAGAGTTGATCGCTATGTAATTTGTTTCCAACAGAACAAATAGTTCCAGAGAAAATATACAAGAAAATTGCAGGAAAAAATACTGTAATCTGCTTTATGCCAACACTACATGAATGCTCTATATTCAATCAAGAACTTTTGAAAAAAGAATTTAAAAATTACCATTTGGCCTCATGGAAAGGTAACTGTTTCTATTGTGGACTTCTTTGACAAATATTATTTTGGTGTATGTACTTAAGCAACAAGATTTACAGACGATATTTATTGCAAATAGTTATTGTTCTTAGAAGATATTTTTAATATATATGTTACATTTCTATCAAGGTATGTTTTACTGAGGATAGATTCAGGGCTTTTTTTAAACAATCTTTCAGATTGTTAATTTTTTTGCCCGCTGTTAAATGATTAATGCAATTGATATCACTATTTTCAGTGAAATTCAATATATTCTGAAAACAACAAAAAAAGGGCAAAAAATTACTTTGTTAAATATGAAAATATGTGTACTGTATTCTAAAATGTATTGTTAAATATTAATACTTTTTTTCTTTTTTTTCAGATCTAGAAAGAAATTTAGGAGATTGAATCCATTTTTCTTGTAATTAAAAAAATCCATTTATTTCTAATTAAGTTATTTTGTTGTTCAGGTAAGTTTAAAATATCTGTATTTCTCACACCTTCACTTTCATGCTCCCTTTTCTTCACTTCTCCTCACTCTGCTTTTCTCATTACCCTTCCCTCTCTCTTCTTCTTCTACTGCTCTTTCGTAACTCCCTCACTCCTTCTCTACTACTCCCCTAGGTTTACTGCCTCCATCACTATTTTTTCAACCATGTTTCTCTCCCTGTTTCCATATGTCTCAGTCATTCTAACTGCCTTACTCATTCTCAGTTCCATGCTCTCTGTCTCTGTTTCTGTCTCTCTCCCTTTTTCTGTCTTACCCTTAATTTCCTTAACATCTCTGTTTCTACCACTTCTCCTCTCTCCATCACTCATTTTCCATCTATGTTAATTTTTTAACCTTCTCCGTCATTCTCCTTCCCTCACCTTCCCTAACTGTCACTATCCTTTACTCATAGTCACTCCTATTCTCCTACTTCACTTCCTCCTGTCTGTATCTCACACCCCTTCATCTTTTCGCATTCTTTCCTTCACTCTCCCTCACTCTCCTTTGCCCATTGAAATCCTGACTCCCTTTCTCTCACTCCAGTTTCCTAAATCCTTCCATCCCCTCACTCCCCATCTCTCACTTTCCCTTACCCCCTTTACTAATCCTCATAACCCTTATCTCACCATCACTCCACTTCTCTTACTTTCAATCCCTTAACCCTGCTGTACTTCATCCGCTTCATCTGTTACTCCCTTTTCCTATCTCCGTCCCTTACTCCCCTTTTCTCACTCCCCCTCCATCACTCTCCATTACTCACTGCCATTCCCTTACTCATTTACTCTTCTTACCTGTATCCTCTACCCTTAGTCCTTTTGTTGCAGTCAGTCTTTCACTTCCCTTTCATGACTGATCATAATTTCCTTTTCTCACTCATTCTGTCTGTCCTTTCCTCCTCTTCACTCAGTCATTTCAATCATTTCAATCATCTTGTATACACTACACATTCATTCAATCAAAATAAAAAACAGTATATTAAGAATATAGCTATTTTTGGAGAAGTGAAGTGAGTTCTTAAAAGAACTGTTTTTTTGTCTTTTTTTGTTTTATATTTTTTTTTTAGTTTTCAAACAGTTTATTATTTTTTGGGGGATTTTTTTACAGCACCAAAACAAAACTGGGAATCAACAAACTGCTCAAAAGGAACGAAAAAATAAAATAAAAATTATGACCTTGGAGCATGTGTGCTGCTGCATACGGTTTTCAATTAAATGTATGCTACTCTCTCCGAAGCAAATTACCTCATTGCACATATTGCAATGAATGTACGCTTTTTGGAACAGGGGCAGGATGTCAAGAGGCCTGGTGCATGGTGAATCTGCAGCCGCAGATGATGTACTCGGCTGAGAAGGTCCAGGTAGAGGGTTCTCCCTTAGGGCTCTTGTGGTTTCACGAGCAAACGGAATTGGATGCATTGATTTAAAATGCCTGAGCATGCAATAAATGCTGAAGGAGTATTTTTTGGCCGGATCCCCTCTAGACAGGACACTTCCGCAAATTGTACAAGTGACCTTTGGCGCATTCACTTTTTTTTGCCCGTCTGGAAAAGTGAAATAATTCCAAATGAAAGAGTGCTTCTGTTTGCTCTTTCTTGGTGGTTCTTGAAAGGTCTCCTCACTGTCTGAAGATGACTGGTGTTCTGCCATTTCACTGGAGTAGCTCTTCAGCAACCTTCTCTCAGGAAATTAGTAGAAAAAGTGAGGGGAGTGGGTGTGGTGTTTGAAGATTCTGAAACAGAGACTAATATGAACCAATGAAACGTGTTGTTTTGTAATCACATGACTTGCCATGCGCGCACTGTGCGCGCACTATACGCGTACCGTATACGCACAGAGCACGCACGCATGCGCACTCGGAGCACGCATGCATGCGCACTCAGAGCACGCCGGTACGCGCACCATACACGCACGGTGCACGCACGCATACGCGCACGGTGCACGCACGCATACGAGCACGGTGCACGCACGCATGCGCATACGGAGCACGTGCGAACGGAGCACGTACAACGTACGCATGCGCACTCGGAGCACGCAGGTGCGCGCGCGGGACGCGCACGGTGCACGCACGCATACGCGTACGAAGCACGCGCGTAGGGAGCATGCGCATATGTGCGTAGGGAGCATGCGCGCACGGAGCATGCACGATGTACGCATGCGCACGTGGAGCGCACACCGTGCGCACACGGTGCGCGCAAGGTCAAAAACCCTTAAAAAAAAAACAAAAAAAAATTCAAGTGTTTATAAGTTTATAGAAGATATTGACTATGCTGTTCAACTTTATCCAAATAAAAAAAAAAAGAGCTGAGCCATTCAATATTACAGGATACAGTCAATCTATAACTATATACATAGGTAGTTTATTGTAAAATAATTATATAAAAAATATAATAATACATACATAAATTAGCATTTAAAAAACCTTACAAATTCACTAAAAAAAACATAGGTTTCACACACGTTATAGTTTGGAATTAGCATTTAAAAAACCTTTGAAATTCACTGAAAAAACCATAGGTTTCACACACGTTATAGTTAGGAATTAGCATTTAATAAACCTTGCAAATTCACTGAAAAAACCATAGGTTTCACACATGTTATAGTTAGCTGGACATTTCACTCATAAAAAACCAATGAAATTCCCCCGTTATAGTTAGTTCAGCTAACTATAACTCGCGCGCCCGCAATCCACTGCTGATGACGTCACATATTACATCACTCATGACATGGTCAGTGACATCACTCATGACATCACTCATGACATCTCAAATGACATCACTGATGATGTCATCCATGTGATAAATTACCACATCTTCTCACACCCTAATATAAGCTTTGATACACCGACTCAAAATTTCAGAGTTCCATTCTCAAAACCATACATACTCCAATACCAATAACTACATACCCACTTATTAATTCTTAGGTCTACATACACCTCCACTCATTCACCTGTACAGTCCCTCATAGTTACAATCACTCCATACAAGACTATCATATGCATTTATACACCTATATAGACACTCACACACCACCAATCATCCATAGAGGTACTCTCACACCTAGTCAGTCATGCAAATAATTACACTCCCATTTACTCACCTATGCGGTTATACACACTCAAGTTCACTTAATCATAAAAATAGTACCACATTCTTACGCTCTTATAGAATCATTGATACAAGAACATTGATACAAGAACACACTCATCCATACAGTCACTCTCACAATCACACACTATCACATCTACACTATCACATCTACCCACTTATATACACTTACACGCATATATACTGCCTTTCACATATGTAGTTAATCACAAATGTACCACTGAGATATACATTCAATCCCTAACACACCCATACATACACTCACTCAACCATACAGTCCATCACAGATGGACTCTTAAAACCATGCACCCATAGAATCACCCCTCACACATCTATGCATAGAGTCACACACACCCTACCCACACAAACACTCAGGAACCCATACAGATACTGAGACAAGCAATCAATAACTCATATAGACACTCATATAGGTATTCACAAAACCATGCAGCCACTTATACACCAACATACAGAAACATACAGACATTTACACAGTTTAGTCACTAGTCTGCAGTAAGATACATTTAATGACTCACTTATAGAGTTAGTTACGCACCACAGAAAATCATCCATTTACACACTTGTATACCCACTCATTCTTCAACAGGCCTTTCCCTATATATATTAAACATATTAAAATTGTTAAGAAACACATACTCAATGGATGATGTCATCAGTGATGTCATTTGAGATGTCATCAGTGATGTCATGAGTGATGTCACTGACCATGTCATGAGTGATATAATATGTGACGTCATCAGCAGTGGATTGCGGGCGCGCAAGTTATAGTTAGCTGAACTAACTATAACGGGTGAATTTCATTGGTTTTTTACGAGTGAAATGTCCAGCTAACTATAACATTTGTGAAACCTATGGTTTTTTCAGTGAATTTGCAAGGTTTTTTAAATGCTAATTCCTAACTATAACGTGTGTGAAACCTATGGTTTTTTCAGTGAATATATATATATATATATATATCTATATATATATATATATATTCACTGAAAAAACCATAGGTTTCACACATGTTATAGTTAGCGGAAATTTTACTGATAAAAAACCAATGAAATTCCCCCGTTATAGTTAGTGCAGGCAACTATAACTCACGCGACCGCAATCCTCTGCTGATGCTAATACTGTATTTAGACACTTATTTGCCCATGTCTTCTTCCATAAATTTTTAGCTATACATATATTACAAATATTTTTTTTTCATAAAGACACATATGTCATCAGCAGAAGATTGCGGTCGCGTGAGTTATAGTTGCCTGCACTAACTATAACGGGGGAATTTCATTGGTTTTTTATCAGTAAAATTTCCGCTAACTATAACATGTGTGAAACCTATGGTTTTTCAGTGAATTTGCAAGGTTTTTTAAATGCTAATTCCTAACTATAACGTGTGTGAAACCTATGGTTTTTTCAGTGAATTTGTACGGTTTTTTAAATGCTAAGTTACTTTACGCCATTCGTGGCGTGCGCGCCCACTTAACGCAGTTCGTTCCGTGCACGCACGGTGCGCTTCGCGCACCGTGCGCGCACAGTGAGCACGCGGTGCGCTACGCGCACCGCGTGCCCACGTTACGCTAGATGGGCCATATACGCACGATGCGCTTCGCGCACCGTGCGCACATGGAGGACATATGATGCACTTCGTTTTGAAATGTAATATTTTAATTTTTCACACCAGTTATAAGCCATGCACAAATGGTGCCCTTCGGGCACCATTTGCACACGGGGTGGGGAGAGTGTGGATAATTTTTTTTTTTTTATATTTTTTTACCGTAAGCGTAATCGGCGAAATTAGCGAAAAAATAAAAATTCCGTTTTTGGCCTTGGGGGATCTTTGGGGACTCCGTCAACATGGCTAGGTGTTTTGGAGCTGTCCAAACAGCCCCTTTACATGTTTTTGTGCTTTGTATTTGAATCCACACTCTCAGTGCGAGAGAGAAAATGGTGGCCGCCGCTTCCTGGTTTCGGCCGATTCGAATGTTTACTAAGATCTAAGAACCAATCAGAATCGGGCTCGCGCACGCCACCGTACGCGTACGGTAAGCGTACCGTAAGCGCACCGTAAGCTGGCTCAGATATATATATTGATTTAAAGGCTATTTTCTCAGAATCTACTGAACAGATTTACACCAAACCTACAAAAGGCACTTCCTTGACCTGAGGACTACCTCTCTGCCAAATTTCTAGTAATTCTGTTCAGCCGTTCGGGCTGTAGCTGTGTCTAAAGGTCCTATGGAAAAATGCATGGGAAAAACGCGTTTTGGGACCCCCCTTTTATCTCAGCCCCCGCTTGACGAATCCCCCCGAGACTTTCAGGGTAAGAGCGGAGCGTAGCGCCCCACCTATTTTGAAAAATTCGCGAGGATTCGTCGACCGGCGCCAAAGTTATTCAAAATAGAATGTTGCGGATTTCCTATGGAAACGTGGTCCTAACTATAACTACCTACTGGCGACCGCCAGTAGGTAATATATATATATATATATATATATATATATATATATATATATATATATATATATATATATAGAGAGAGAGAGAGAGAGAGAGAGAGAAATAAAAAAAAAAACCTTAGGTGCCTTTTAGCAATGGATCAGGAACTGGGGCAGGTTTTGTCACTATTTATCCCTTGATCACATGCAATACTTGTCCCTGCCTAGGGACTTGTGCCTTAAGGCACAAGTTAGAGTTACTGAAAATAACTATAATTGGTGAATTTCAGTGATTTTCTATTTAAAAGGTGTGCACTGAAATTGTCATCTAAATAGAACATCACATAAACTTTGTTTTTTATATTGGGTATATTGGGATTTATTACTATACTCTAAACATAAAGCTAACCAGATCCTGCTGCCATCCCCTCACAGTCAAGCAACCTCCCACCTGCATGGGGTTGGCTGCAGACCCTGGCCTTCGACTGTGCAGCATATGATCGGCCACTGGGTCCTGTCCACACTCCCCCACAGGCAGCCAAACTCCTCAAGGTGAAGGGGTCACACGGCTCCCGGGCACGCCATCCCAGGAGTCAAATATATATTATCAGAGGAGGGGGTTGTGGACCCAATCCACAAGCACAAATGGGCCTGGGTACCCCATCCCTGGGGTCCAATAGCTTCATTATAGTAGTGGGGCACATGGTCCCACATCCTAAGCCTTAAGAAGCCCCAGAGACCCCATCACCTGGGGCCAAATACATTAATAGTAGAGTAGTGAGTGTGTTGCCCCCTCTACTAGGCCAAATGAGCCTTGGGACCGATCCCTTGAGGCCATTCTTTAGACATAGGGGATGTATGCATGGCCCCCTCCCCAAGCCTTAAGACAACCCTATTCCCTAGGGCCAAATGCCAAATCAAAGCAAAGTGGGAAGCATGTCCTCCCTACCCCAGTGTTAATAGGCACCAGGGACCCCATCCCTCAGAGGCAAATTCTATTTAGAAGGGGAGGGGGGCACAAGCCCCTTTCACAAGCCCTAATAGGCTCCAGATGCCACATCCCTTGGGCCTTTTTATTTTCTCCCCTGGAACTCAACCGGGGCACCAACTAAAAAAATGTTAGTTGCCACAGGTAGAGTCCGAGGGGCTCTGTGGTCCCAGCTGGCTCCCAACATGCACCGTGAGCCATCATTGCCCCCGCCTGGTGGGAGCAGCTGTTTATGATTATGCTGGGAAACAAACGCCTGCTACAAATTGGTGGGAGTATTTATAAAGCTCCTGCTGGGTCAGAGCATATAGGCCTTCCTGCCAAATGTCCTTCAGGCAGGCAAGGCATGTTTGCTCTCACCCAGGGGCAGATTTAAAAATGCACGGTCAGGTAGGAGTGTAGAGATGGACCTCAGCAAGGCCTACCAGTGCTAGGGGTTTGCCCTTCTCTGCACAAAAGCCCTCAGACCAGAAGATAGAAGTTGACACAGAAGCTGAAATAGTAAAAATATATTTTATTAACCTCATGAGGTGGAACTACATTCACACAACACCCTTCGGTAGTGTATGAAGTAGCACAAGGAGAAGAAGAACCATGGGTCTTTTATACCCACACAGGAGCTGAAAAGAAGGCGGTACAAGCGCACATAGGAGAGTTACATACATAAATGGTCATACAAAGAATGCACAGTCAACAGTAAAGGAGGAGCCAGCAGTTGCTGACTTTAGTAAAAACAACCGGACAGTTACAGACTAGAGCAGGTGCATGGGCAGCTACAGACTCTTCTGCACATGTGCAGAGTAGCAGAGGCTAAGTATAGCCAGTTCTTTGAGCAAAGCACAAGGGCAAGCAACAGTGAAGAAGGAAAAAGCACATTATTGACAAAATGGCTGCCAGAAACAAGATGGCTTCAGCTAAATGCTAACAGAGATCTCTGCCAAATTTCCACAGACGACCCTTTTAGCATTAGCTGAAGACATCTATAATATAGAAGAGTCTAGGTATACATCATGTATGTCGATTCTCATCATTTCATCAATCTCTTTATCTAGTACACGCTGGGCATTCATTTGCTTAACATCACATCTGGTAGGTGTACAAGCAGTGATACAGATGGAGCAAAGCATTGGACCACATTGTATACATAGGCAGCATGTCAGTAGAATTGCAAGTAATATGCACAGCACTGTTAAGAGTTTCCAGCCCCAGGTAGAGACCAATGTCCAAAACCAACTTGCCAAAGTCCATGTGCCAGTATCAGGGTGAATCTCAGCAGCTATTCTGTGTAGCTTGGATATTGCATCAAAAACTGAAGGGGCATGATCTGGAATTTACACGCAACAACTATTTCCGATGATGCGACGTGCACAACCTCGATCAGCCAGAACCACCTCCAGGACCATACGGTTTTGGAGCACCACAATCCTCGCAATCTGTAGTTCCTCTGTGATGTTTCCAAGTGCCATAGCTGTCTGGTTGGTCACAGCTTCCACAACACAAGTTAATCGTCTGATTTTCCTGCTGTTCAAGGCAGCCCCAACAAAAAAGAACAGCCCCAAATTAAAATCAACATATTGCTGCAGTGCGGTGTCAGTCTGATCCACCTCATCATTACTTATTGTTCTTTTGTATCTGTTCTTAGAAATGTCATTAAACAGTCGATAGTCCTTGTGATATGATGCAGGTGCCAGAAACACAGGAGGTAGCAAAAAGGATATGTAACAGACTCCAGACCATCCAACAGGTAGATGGTAGTATCCCTTGCTTCCGCAAATTAATAAAGTATGTTTTATGTGAAGACGTAAAGCTGCTGTTATTGGTACCATCAATAGTCAAAACCTGAGTACATTCGCTTCTTCCCACTGGAATTTTCCCCACACTACTCACGCATAAATCTGCTCTAGTGACAGGTATAACAAATGGTCCATTACCCTTAGCAGTTAGAGTATTTGGGTAAACATAATGTGCAGAAGCATTTCCTTGTCGGTACTCCTTCATCTCCCATTTAGTCCCTTTAGCTTGCGGATCACCTTCTTCATCAGGATAACATGCTTTATTAAGGTAGTAGTTTAATCTCCCTACACCAATTCAGTAATATTAGCCACTTGAGAAGCCAATAGAAGTGCAAACCAGGCTTGACAAGAGCCATTGTGGGAAAAGGAAGAGAACTGAAAGGTGTGCCTCCCTTTTTCTGATGTGCTGGCATCATTCCACACACCCAACAGTCAGTAATGTTCATAGCATTGTGCATGTGGTGCAACCTCTGAATGAACGTGTTGTTCAGATAAGACTGTCTATGTTTTTGCTCATGATAAGGGAGAGTAAAATAGTGGTGTTCAATGGGTGCTGGAGTAGTGACAGTCAGTATTTGTCGAGCAGGAGCCACTTCCTCTACAACCCAAGTTATCACTGCCATAGTGATCATAGTGACAGTGAACCCAACAACACACATAATCTTCTTGTCGCAAATCCTCGCAGCAGTTGATGCTTTCTCCATAGGCACATTCATCTTGTTGTTGAAGTAACAAAACCGTTGGAGCTCTAAAGTCCTGGGCAGCCGTTGGTTTCTTCTCTGAGTTTGAGACGGGTGTCACAAATAGACCACCCTTTGCAGCTCAGTTTTTCACTAACCCAGGACGGTTGCTCAACCAGTCTTTTTCAGCAATGCAGTTTCTCTCCGGGGTTGTAGCTGATATCGAGATGTACCAGGGATCGTGTGGTCCGGGAAGACTTCCTCAGATTCCTCAGGTGATATGGCTTGGCCTCTCTCTGTGTCCAGGATGTCTCGATGGTCGGCAAGTGCAGCAGGTTCCACCAAGGCAGATGGCACCTTTTTGCAATGCGTGGAGTGCACCCAGTTCTTCCGATTGGTCACTCGGACTGCAGTTCTCGTAGCGAGGAGGAATTGCTCCGGGCCACGCCACCTAGGCTCCAAGCTGCTCGATTTCTGGAAGACCTTGACCATCACATGGTCACCGGGCTGCAGCTCGTGGCCTTCACCTTTCGACCAGTCTGGAAGAGCACCTCAAACCTGTTGATGAATAGAAAGGAGACTATCAGTCAACTGCGATAGATAATCGTTCATCATATCACAAGGTTCATCATGTATGGGGCGTGGCTTTGGAATCCCCAAAATATTCATAGGCCTACCGAATACCACCTCATACGGTGTGAGGTCAGATCGTGTATGCGGTACCGATCTAATGGACAGTAATGCCAAGGGTAGTGCATCAGGCCACTTCAGAGATGTGGAAACCTGGATTTTAGCTAGTTTAAGCTTAAGAGTAGCATTATATCGTTCCTCTAGCCCTGCTGATTGTGGGTGGAAGGCAGCATGAAACTTCTGCTTAATCCCCAATCCTTTCAAGACATACTCAACAACTTACCCAATAAAATCGGGTCCGTTATCACTCCACAAAAGTTTGCAAACACCAAATCTAGGGAAGAATTCCTTTAGAAGCACCTTCGCTGTAATAAGAGCTGTATTATCTTTCGTACGGTAGGCTTCTATCCACTTACTAAAAGCACATACCACTACTAGAACATACTTTAAATTATTCCAGCGTTCAAGCTGGATGTAATCCATCTGCAAAACCTCAAATGGCGCAGTTGGTGTAGCAAACCCTCCTGCTGTAGTTCATGTCCCTTTTCCAGGATTGTACTGGAGACAAGTCAAGCAGGACTGCACTATTTTTGTAGCCGTGCCAGCAATTTCTGGATGATCCCAAACTTGCGTAAGCAACTTCGTTATTGAGGATGCTCCAACATGTGCTGGTCCATGTGCCATATGAATCATAGGATGTAAATAGGCTGTGGGCAGTCTCCATTTCGTCATGTCTTTATTCCTCCAACAGCACTCATCATCCAATGTTCCCTCCTTAGACCATTGCTCAAGTTCTTCTGTAGAAGCAGATCGCTGCATATCAAGCACTTCCTGCCTGGTATCATGCCAACGTTCAGCCTGTGACTTCACTACGTACACTGATGTAGTGCTTCACTGCATTGCAGTTTCGCGGGCTGTGCGGTCTGGAAATGCATTACCTTGCCCTATTGTATCTGTTACTTTCTTATGTGCATTACACTTAACAATCGCTATCTTCTTCGGATATGTCAAGGCAGTCAGGAGATTATGCCCTAATTCTCCATGCACTATTTGCGTTCCATGTGATGTAAGGAAGCCTCTTTCCTTCCGGAGTAGCCCAAAGTCATGAGCCACTCCAAAAGCATAGCGGCTATCTGCATAGATATTAACAGACAAATCAGTACTAAGTTCACACGCTCTTGTTAGTGCTATCAGCTCAGCTGCCTGAGCTGACTTCTGTAGAATACGAGCTGTCTTAACTACTGTGTGAAACATTGTAATTGCATATGCAGCTGAGGTCGTACCATCTGGTAATCGTAAACAGGACCCATCAACCCATAATTCTCCATCAACCTTTGAAAGGGGCGTTTCTTGTAGGTCAACACAACCCTTTGTCTGTTCCTCAGTAAGGAATATATAATCATGAAACTCTTGTGGCTAGGATTGAGTAGCCGGATATGGCAACAGAGTAGCCGGGTTAAGGGTTGAACATCTTTTCAGAGTGATATGAGGGGCCAAAAGTGTCAGTTCATATCCTGTCAAACGAGCACTGGTTAAATGCTGCGTTTTAGTTTGGTTCAAAAGGGCATCAACTGCATGGGGTACTAGCACAAGCAATCTATGTGACAGGACTATCCCTTCACTCTGACGTATGGCCGCAGCTGCCGCAGCAACAGAACAAAAACACCCAGGCAACGCATGAGCGACTGGATCAAGAACAGCTGAAAAATATGCACAAGGACGCTGCTTATCACCATGTGTCTGTACTAGAACTGAGAGTGCACAACCGTCCCTCTCGTGTACATAGAGTGTAAAAGCCTTAGTGTAGTCTGGAGTGCCCAATACTGGTGCTGAACATAAAGCTTGACGCAACTGCTGAAAAGCATTCTACATTCAGTAGTCCATGGGAGGGGCATTGGAGTTTCTTTGGTCAAGAGGGCCAACAAAGGTTTTACAATGTGTGAAAAGCCCAAAATCTATTGCCTACAAAATGAAGTAAGACCAATAAATGCACGAACATCTCTCTGAGTACGAGGCACAGGCGTGTCTAAAATAACTTGAATGCGGTCTGGTGTGAGTGCGCGTCCCTCCTTAGACAGGAGGTGACCTAAATAGGTAACCTGCTGTCTACAATATTGCAATTTCTTTCGAGAAACCTTGTGATGGTGTGATGCAAGAAATGAAAGAAATAACAGTGTTCCTTCTTCACACTGTTCAGAGGTATCAGCTGCCAACAAGATATCATCGACATATTGTATGAGAACCACCACTGTTGGTACAGGGAAAGAATCAAGCTGTTGTTTTAAAGCTTGGCTGTAAATACTAGGACTCTCTGTATACCCCTGGGGAGCTCTACATAATCTGAAGGATTGATTATTCAAAGTGAAACCAAACAAATATCGGCTATCAGGATGAATAGGAATCGAGAAGAAAGCATTCTTCAGATCAATCACAGAAAATGTAGTTGCAGTTGGAGGAACTATGGTAAGGGGTGTCGTGATGTCAGTCACTACCGGGTATTGGGGCACTACAATCTTATTAACCTCTCACAAATCAATGATAAACCTGTACATTTTAGTATCAGTATCTTTCTTCAAAATGGGAAGAAAAGGACTATTGCAAATATTGTAAGGGACTTCTTCCACAACTCCTACTGCAAACAGATCTTGAACAATATGTATTAATGCTTCTTCGCCTTCTCGAGAAATTTTGTATTGAGGCAATCGAGGCAATGAACCACCTTCCCTCACTTGAATATGGACTGGTGGGATAACCATTTGTCCCACATCGGTATCTGATGTCGCCCACAAAGTACTAGGGAGTGATGCCAAGGCAATATCTTCTCTAATGAGATAGGACTCCTCAACCATGGGAGAGTTATCATTCAAAATAACACGCACGCCTTCTGAGGAACAACGTATCATAGCCTGGAAATGCTTGAGCATATCAAGACCCACAATATTGTCCAGCATGTTAGGGGAAAGCAAAAATGGACATGGAGCAGAAAATGTATCAACATGAAATGCAATTGGTTGTGAGAGTGGGCTAAGGGAAGGAGTCCCATCGAAACCTATTGATGTGCTTGTTAAGCCTATCAGGGGAGCCCTTGGAACCAATCGTTTAGACAGAGCGCTACGAGTAGCTCCTGTGTCAACAAAAAACCAAACAGTGGAACCTAAAACGTATGCAGTAACATAAGGACCCTCCTGATCTACTGGGATTTCAACTGATTCCTTACCCCATCCTAGCCATTCCTATGCATAAGCAGAATCTTTCAAATCAGCAGTAGGATAAGCAGACATTTGATATTGATTACGCCTATCAAAAGTACTATAAGAATTCGGAGTATGCTCAACAGCTTCAAACCTAGTGCGACTATCCATTACTCCCCTATATCCTGAATTCTCTGGACGGCCTCTCATTTGTCCTCGACCACGCTGATACTGCTGAGTACGCAATTGTGAACAGTCAGCAACCCAATGTCCAATCTCCTTAATATAATCGCACTGATCAGAAAACAAAGTAACTCGGGGAAAAGAGGGTGCGCCAGGGCGGTACATCGCACGTCCGCCTCTGCCACCACCTCTATAGGATGGACCATAAACCTGAGCTAACATAACCTTTGTTTTTAAATCTTTAGTCTTTTTATCCTCGTTGCCCATAGCTTCCAATTCCTGACGTTCATAATACTGAGCCATAGTCAAAAGAGAGACTGGAGAAGACGTAGTCCATGAACTCTCGCTGGCCTTTAGGCGACTAGCTATTCCTGGCAGCATGTTGGCGACAAATTTATCGACAAACAAATGCCTGCCCGTGTTATCTGTCAATGACTGGCCACTAAATTCGTGGAATGTCTCCTCAAAATGTGTAAAGAAGTCAGAGACCGATTCATCTGTCTTTTGTTTACAGGATGCTAACATATTCCAATCTATCTTCTTAGGAGGAATGAGAGTTTTCAATTTAACAATTATAGCTCTTGGAAGGTCTAAAATCAGTTGTTGCAGTTTCTGTGCTGGTTCCCGTTCTCTGTCTGTCCTCTCTAATTCCCTCCAAACATCTCCAAAAGCTGCCTGATCATCTACTTTACGAATAGATCTCCACATATCAGGGGGTAGGATAAGCCCAAAAAACATCAAAGTCATAATACAAGAACCGATAGCTCCCTTAACTTCTTCATAAAAAGCCGCCTGATTTTTCCACGGGTCTGGCAAAGCAGTCTTAAGAGCCACAACATCTGCTCTACTCCAAGGAGTATAGACCCAATTATAAATAACATATCCCTTCGCATCATCTGAAGGTTTATCGTCATCCTTTCCCGTACCCTTAGGAGGGACATACAAAGGCGCAGCTTCACGCATTGGTTTCCCATGAACTACAATAGCCTTATCTGTCCCTGGGTTGCCATCCTGCAACACAGAGGACTGATTTGTTTGTTCGGCTGCAGCGGCTGCCTTTTTCTCCTCCCACAAATGGAATGCCTCAGCTCGCAGTTTAACCAAGCGTCTAATTAAGTCAGCCACCTGAGAATGGAGAAAAAGACCGTCACGCAATTGTTTACAATAGTTTGCTATATCAACAGGCTCAAACTCTGTGGAATGCTTTCTAAACCGTGCAATCACTTCTGTGGTAAAGGTTTCTTCAAAATATAACTGTTCCCTATCCTGCCATTGTTGTACATCAGCTACAAAATCTGAAGCGGAAATGTCATCACGAGCTGCTTTGCAAGCAGCTGATCTAAGAGCGGCTGCACGATCAACCGGTAGAATTGAGCTAGTCTGACGCTGAGCATCGGATCCTAACTGATCCTGATCTGTAGGAGAAATATCATCATCAGAATCAATAGTAGGGGCAGAGGTGAAAGTGTATGGAGGCGGGGAGCGATCTAACAAAATGGAATCGTCCTGTGGTTTATTAAGTGGAGGGTAGAGGGGACGCCGGACAGGGTATTGGCCATTTACTTGTAAACGATGCTCCCTATCCTCTCTCTCTTTTATCTCCTTCATTTCTTTATTTTTCAGTTCCAGCGCTTTCGTATGGATATTTTTGCGTTGTTCTTTTTCTACCAAAGCCTGCTCTCTTCTCACACGTTCACGCGCTTCTTTCTCCCACATTTGTACACAATCAAACATATCCTGTCTACTTTTTCGTTTAAACATACATTGCTCCACATACTGAATCTTTTTAAGCTCAAATAACCCATTTATAGGCCATTGCAACTCAGGATCCTTACTAGTACATTTATTCCATAACGTGCTGAACATTATAGAAGAAATACCATTTTTAATATACATATCCTATTTGGTGTCCCCTCTGGGGGAGCTGGCTGATTCCGTTCAAGATCCATATTGGTGCCTCCAAGAAAGCAACACATTCTACGAAGTGTGCTTGAAACAGGCATGCCAAGAATATTGTAGTATATACAATATTATACGCAAAGTAGCACTTAACTCAAAGTGTGCCGTTCAAGTTTTTCAAAATTTTCTCATTACCTGCCTTTATAAATTGCAATGTATATATATCCAAACAAATCAAGTTTTTGGCCAAATACTAACAAACAAATGTCGACGACTTTACCAAGAACAAACCATCAGCTCTCAACTGCCAAGTTCTGAATCGACCAAATGGTCTCTGCACGGTGAACATCAGAAGGAATCTCAGTCGAGGACCGGCACTGCCTGGAGCGTCAATATCAGGAGAAGTGGAAGAAGCGCCACAGCTGTGAAGACACGGGTCTCCTCACGCAGTGATCACCTGTAGCGAGATTCCAATCCTCTGTCAAGACTGCTCCTACAGGTATGAGTCACTGATGAGCCCTACGTTGGGCGCCAATTTGTAGAGGTGGACCTCAGCAAGGCCTACCAGTGCTAGGGGTTTGCCCTTCTCTGCACAAAAGTCTTCAGACCAGAAGATAGAAGTTGGCAGAGAAGCTGAAATAGTAAAAAGATATTTCATTAACCTCATGAGGTGGAACTACATTCACACAACACCCTTCGGTAGTGTATGAAGTAGCACAAGGAGTAGAAGAACCATGGGTCTTTTATACCCACACAGGAGCTAAAAAGAAGGCGGTACAAGCACACACAGGAGAGTTAAATACATAAATGGTCATGCACAGTCAACAGTAAAGGAGGAGCCAGCAGTTGCTGACTTTGGTAAAAACAACCTGACAGTTACAGACTAGAGCAGGTGCCTGGGCAGCTACAGACTCTTTTGCATATGTGCAGAGTAGCAGAGGCTAAGTATAGCCAGTTTTGTTTAGCAAAGCACAAGGGCAAGCAACAGTGAAGAAGGAAAAAGCACATGATTGACAAAATGGCTGCCAGAAACAAGATGGCTTCAGCTAAATGCTAACAGAGATCTCTGCCAAATTTCCACAGGAGCAAATATATGCATGAGCGCGAGCCGAGAAACTACTCTGTCGCAGGATGGGCTCTCCGGGACACAGTCTGTGATCCAGCCACCTGGGCCTTAAGAGGCTCCCCTTTTTTGACATTCAGCCCCATGGGATGGGGTCTGCGGGACCCATATAGGCTTGGGAAGGAGTCAGTGCGACCCTTCTTGTTAGGCCACGGGGATGAGTCGCAAGTCCTAAGATGGCTGCTACCACATCCTTGTTGATGTGTTGGCAGCCAATCAGATCTCACTATAAGATCTGTCGGCTCATGGATTCTCCACAGCGTGATTTACAAAGTTTTAAGCATTAATTGCTCAAAAACTGCTGATTGCATTTCAACCAAATCAAAAAAAAGCACTCTTCTGGACGAACATCTAGCTTTTTGCCAGATTTAGTGTAAACCTCTTCAACGGTATGGGGTGTAGCTGTATCTAAAGTTCCTATGGAAAAATTAAGAGGGAAATTGCATTATGGGACTCCTCCTCTATTTATCGGGCCCCACTGGTGGTTACCTTTGAAACTTACTAGGAAGTAGGCAATGTGAAAATAAACATTTTTGGGAATTTTCATGAAGATTCATCAAACTGCACCAAAGATATAAGCAAACCCCAAAAAGCACAAAATGCATTTCTTATGGAAACACAATCCTGACTATAAGCCTTATTATGAGTTTGGTGGTCCTACCACCATAGGACTGTACCCGCCCCCACCACCGCCAACAGCCTACAGCACTGGCGGACCAAAGACCGCCGTATTACATGTTGACCTCGGGCTGGCAGTGTGGAGGCAATGATTTTGTTGCAGTGGTGAGTACTTTTTACAAAGATATCAATGCCTGTGTGTGCATTTTAACTGCAGATGTGTCAGATGCACACAAATGCATGATATATGTGGAAGAATACCATATACCCATAACCGGGGTTCAGCCCATATGTGGGCAGTCCTGGCAAAGGTTATATGGTTCGAAAAGGACTCAACTGTAGATTGCCGAAAACAGGGTCATAATTCTGTAGAAAGAGATCCACGTCAGAATCTACCTGGAAAAGAAGAAAGGGGGAAGTATGCACTTCAAATCCTTTGTCACCACCACCTTGAAGCAGGCCGTCGGACTGTGGCGGTCTGCATGTGGAACAGTCAACTCGTAATATGAGCGGCTGTGCAGCTCCCCTGTACCACCCTATAGTGGCTGCCTTACCCTGACCGCACACCTGGGAGTTGGCAGTCTGCTTGCGGTCTGGGCAGTCAAGCTGTGATCTTCACAAAGCCGATTCATCCAACTCATAATACAGCCATTGGACCACCAAGCTTACCGCGCTTAGACCGCCACTGCAGATACGGTGGTCACCAAATTCGTAATGATGCACTAATACTACCCAGTGAAGGCTGCCATATGTATCTCCTGAACTGCACACCCTGATAAAACTATATGACAAACAATGAGTAGGTTTGTCAGGGTAGGTATTTTGCTGGGCTTGCAAGAGTGGAGGTGAGGATTACACTGGAGTAACAGAGAGTCATTTTCAGAGCATTTGCAAAGAATCACACAGGGTGGCGGTTTCAAGAATTAAACTTGTGGCTCCTATCCCTGTGCAAAAGTTTGCACAGCGATCAGACTTAAAAGTTGTGCCATAATTATTACACTGCCACAAGCTTCCTCTGATAGATTCCAGTAGGTCAGCATTGCCTAAAACAATCGGGATAAAGGGTAAGAAAAATTGCAAAATATACAGAAATTGTTAAGTTCAGCTTTATGTTGATATCTTGGAATAAAAGGTAATTACCACATTCGGTGAGTACCTTAGTGCAAGGTAATGCCGTTATCACCTTGGTCCCACGGATTTGTAATAAGGACTGTAGAGTTATAGCGCAATTTCATATCAGCCATTCATTCCTCCAAAGCTAACCAAAAAGATACTGATTCTGGAATGCTTTTCATATTTAAAACTAACAAGGAAAGCGTTTTGGATAAAAACACTGTGACGTGTTAGACCTGAAGGCAATTATTTAACATTTAATCATAGGCACCTTTTGTTAGAAATAATAACCATATGCTTCCTAGTTTAGTACGCACACAAAATCTAGGCAACCTCTCTCCGCTCCCGCATAAACAGCCCTCATTCCGTGCTCATTTCCATAGCAACCGATCAATGCCGCCAATGCTTTCACTAGAAATGGCTGGTATGCGTGTTTTTTCCGCGCCATTCTAATAGTTCCCATCTTCACATCTGTCCTCCCAACAAAGAGGCTGCTTTGGAAGAGAAAAAGGTTGGAAATCTTTCCATCGCTTATTTTTCCTTCCTGTCAGAATTGTCAAGGGTTGCAAACCTCGGTAGATCAGAACGCAGTATAAAATATGAAACTTTCTCATACGTCTCTACGCATAGGAATCCGTGCGTGGACGGACTGTCTTCAAAGCTTCCATGATCTGCTTTAAAATAACCTTCAAAGGTTATATTTGCTGCTTCTCGGGGCCAGCGCTTAACGCCTCGCAGCGCTAGTGGTTTCCGCTCCGGGCCTCCTTCAGAACTAGCCAAACGATCTCTGCATTTCTTGTTTGCGAGTGGTTTATATTCAAAATCCTTGAAGGTTCGGTTTTATCCTGCTTTTTTTAACTTCTGTTATTGAGCATTTTTTGTAATGATGCGAGCATGAAACCGTGGATATAAAACAGATTGGCGCTTGGTGTTAAAAATACTAGGAAAGGGCCTCGCTTGCAAGAGGACATAGTGATAGGTGTGACATTTATCTGCATTGAACATTTGCACTAGCGGCGCAGAGACAAACAGTAATTGGATCATGTGCATCCAGTGGTAGACTGTGAGCTGAAAAGAGGCAGGCCCGGAAACTGATTTCAATCCAGTCACATATTGTACCATGTGAGAGTAGAGAGTGAGTTCGACCGCATGAAGGAGGTATTTATGTGCTTACAACAATATTGTGTGTGTTCCTTCAATACTGTTTGCCAGGCTTCACAGTGCATGATCCCTTTAATCCATTGACCACTAAAATCTCCATGATTAGGGGTGTAGTATGTGTGCCATTCGCCCTAATGTGACCAAAGAAGATGTTCCCCCACCCCTACTTTTGTGGTAAAAGCAGCTGCGATTGGGGTACATTGGACCCTGAAACCACAACCCCAAGTGGCAATATGATTGCTGCACTCATGGTGGTCTGCCGCTCTGGGATCTCCCACCCACCCCGATGGAACACGCCCACAACCTCAGCATCATACTGGTCTCATCGCTCACAATGAACTGCCAAATCAATGTAGTTTCCTCAGCCTGCTTCCACATGCTTCAACTGCTTCAAAAGACGTTCAGATGGATCCCACAGAATCCAGAAAGACGATCACCCATGCACATCATCAGAGGACTCGACTACGGCAACGCATTCTATGCCAGCGTCATCCAGAAACTGCTCAAGAAACGTCAGTATGTCCAAAATGCCTCAGTCGAAATGATACTCGACATCCCCGTCACAGCCACATCAGTTAACACCTCCGACAACTCCACTGGCTCCCAGTCAACAAGAGAATCACTTTCAAGCTCCTCGCTCACGCCTACAAAGCTCTACACGACGAAGGACCAGCATACCTGAACCACGGCCTCACATTCTGCGTACCTGCCAGACAACTCCGATCCTCCCAACTTGCCCTTGCCCTTTCCACCGTCCCCAGTATCCACAAGCCCAGAACCAGAAGAAGGTCTTTTCCCACCTCGCCACCAAGACGTGGAACACCCTGCCCTTCCACATCAGGCAATCCGTGTTGCTGACCCAATTCAGGAAGGAACTCAAGACCTTACCCTTCGAGTATTCCTCCACCCAGTCTGACCACCAGCCCCCCTCCCCCAGCGCCTTGAGACCCTCTCGGGTGAGAAGTCACGCTATACAAGACCCTGATTGATTAACTGCTGATAGCTATGCCCTTGTCTCCGTAACTCCGCCTACTACAGGTTTCCCTGCCTGTGTCCCAATAGGGTTGGTATTCTGCTGATAGTACTTTTTCCTTATATTTTTTTCAATCTGCATTCCAATTCTGTATAATGTCAAGAAGGTTTGCAATTGAAAGAAGGAATAGTTGAACGTTTACTTGGAGAGGTTGACTGCACCAATCCAGGGCTAGAGAAAAGTGTTGGATTGCAATAATATTTAGGATTTCCACCACATGCTACACTGCCCCTACAGTCCCAAATGCGGGCTTGCCCTGTGACAAGCACAGAGGGCTGGATTAGCAAACCATAAATGACGAGACCCTTCAAGAAGACTCTAGTGGAAACATTACCTAGGGTCCAGGAGTGCTTTAATACTACAGATGGGGTCAGAGAGGCTAACGCAGACCCTTTCGTAATATAGATTGTTTGTGCACACATTTTGCCCCCACACGATAACAAAAGGACATTCCCTCACACAGGTCTGACTTCATGTATTTTGGGGAACACTCTGAGATTGTGTCACCACATCATGAATCAAGGGACAAAGTTGGTGCACCCCGCATGGGATACACATTAACGCGACCCTAAAGCATCACTCTACAGGTGGATGTGTGAAGTCTGACATGTGTGCCCACCTGTGTGGGTGCTGCACCTCTCTTCAAAATAAATCCAGTTTGCTAGTGATAGAGATCAGGGTATCTATAATATGCCCACTACCACGGATAGAGTAATCTCACAGTTACACGCACATACATTCATCATACGCTAGGGCCCATTTCACTAACACACGCTCAAATACTCTACCGGCAATAAACCTGTGGAAAGAAACACCTAAATACCCTGCATCTATATCGGGGTCGATAAGATCTGGTTTTTGTGACTGTCCTTAATCGATAAACATAATCTATACAACATATACAATAATGTTCAAAAATGTAAACCCAATAATTGACAAGAAAGAATATCCAACACCATGTTTAAAATTATATTGCTTTATCTAAATTAGTCAAAGAAATCAATCAGAGTAAATCATTTTTCTCATAGTTACCTATTCTAGCTAAATGTCAGAACGGGTCAGGACAAGTCTCTCGGTAAAAGTCTCTCAAGACGAAGTCCTTTCAGCATCGATCCTCAGCAACGCAGATTCGGTACGCGGCAAAGGCAGAATGGCAAGTGGCAAGTGGCAAGTGGCAAAAACCCTCCCTAGGCTAACATTTTTTATAGTAAAACACACAAAGGAAAGACACATTATAGTTTGCAATATCCGCTGAATCACTGAGCAGAGCGAGAAGGAAAGGATGTAACATCGCTACATTTGGAAATCTCCGCTCAGGAAAAGTTCACAAAATGAAGACTACGGAACAGGAACCAAGAAACCAATAAAGTATCTAGTTTGTTCAACTTCTCCTCAGCAATCGAGCCATAGTTCACAGTCTTTCTCTAAGGCTCCTTTGTTTCCCAAGGCTGCCAAGGACGTTCCATTTCTTTTGGAGATCCTCCAAAACTGCTGCTGTCCTCATGGAAAGTTTCTCAGGCGAGGACTATGGTCAGTTGACTTCAGGACCATTTCCAGCAGAGGTCTCCCTCGTCACAGTTTTTATATTATAAATCACAGGCAGGCTCATCATTTAGCCAACTCGGCTTAGGCCACCATAGGCCATAATTGACCATCTTAATTAAAGAAACAAAAACAATCGTTACTACAGCATAGTGATTAAACAGTGTTAACCCCACTAACACCCTTATGTGTATGTATTTATCTAGCTCCTGCGACATAGGAAAGCATTAATTCGGAAAGCGTTTTGTGCTAAAAAATAAACAGCACACAGCAACGTTTAAACATGAAAACACGCACATTATTTTTAAAACAGAAACAGCACAATTATGCTGACCCTCGTGTAACTCTCTCTTATGTTAGGACAAACGGATTGATTAATATAAACACACTTGCACAAGACAAATAATTAATTGTTAACTATTAATAAATTAATAAAACGCATAGACATGCTAGAGCTTCAAAAGCCTCTGAATTTTCAAACTGAAAACTCTGCTCCAGCAATCCCCCCTTTGGTGATTTTATCACCAAATAAACCCAAAAAAGAAAAAATTAGTGAAAATGTAATCCCATTTTAGGAGAAATCGGAAATGTCTTTTCCCCTTACACAATATTACAAACATTACACACCAGTCACTCTTTCATCATCCTTCTTTGTCTCTAAGTAAACACTCTCCCTCAATTCTTTTAATTCAATCTCTTGTTGTTCTCTTTTCAACCTCTTGATTTTCTTTTCCTTATTTAATTTCTTTTTCCCTCTCCTGTTTTTATAACACACACACACTAATCTCAGTATCAGTAGAGCAATAATTATACAAGTTAAAGGAAACAATATTCTACTTATAATAGTACTACCTATTTTTGCAATAAAATCCTTAACAGCTATCATCTTATTAGCTATTTTAGTCCATAACCCTTCAGCTTCAAGTGGTACTAATTCTTCATGCAAATCAGTAATATTTTTGATATAGACCTTCAGGTCTTTACTTTCGTCAGGAATGTAAGTGCAACAATGTTGAACTTTCAGCATTCCACAGACTCCACCCTCCTTGGCCAATAGAATATCGAGGGCAAGTCGATTTTGCATAGACATGGCACGTACGGCACTTAATTCCGTATTCACCAAAAGAAACCCTCCTGCGGTATTTGTCGATAAGCGATCAACCACTGTGGACAGTTTCCGAATTCCATAAGCATTTAAAGAAATTCCCACTGCTGGAATCAAAACCCCAAAAATATCACCCACAATTTCAGACCAAGTTTCTCTCTTAAAACGTGTTAATAAGTTAATATCTTCTACATCTCTTATTTTATCTGTATGAAAAATCTTAGGAAAAACCAGGCCCACATAACATGTGCCATACCAATGGTCAGGCAACTTGTAATAAGCCTTGTTCCCACAAACATAATACACTCCTGGAAAAATTGTATCTTCTCCACCTCTGAAACCCCAACCTGTTGCTGTCGTACTTTAATATTCGGGACCACGTAGGGAACAGGGCCCTACCCCTGTCTATCTTGGTATTAGCGAACCGCAAATGGTAAATGCGGCATGTACGAGTGCTTTACTTATCGTTCTAGCTATGAATGCACTGTGTACACGTTATTCTGCTGCACTACGCGGGTTCCATTTTGGAAGCAGTGGCCATCTTGTCATTGCCCTCACATAGGCTATAATGGAGCAAATACGGGCCTCACAGTACATGGGCTTCTTCTCTGACTTCTCTGTGACCTGGGCAGCTGGCTCTGCTGCCCCGGGTCAAACTGGTCTCACGAGCTCCCCTTCCTCTCTCCACCTGTGATTAGCATCAGGGCTTGACCCGTCATAAAACCCTTTCATTCTACACAAGCCCCTGGCTAATCTCTTTCGCACCTGGCTGTTCCTGCTTTATGACTTGGTTCCCAAAACAGGAGATGCTCATGTTTATTGGGGGGATCTGTTTACATGTAATGTGGGATCTGAACCTTGTTGTGTAAATCATTGGGGGCTGGCCGAACTGGAATGTGGGATGGTCATCATGACTCTGCCTTTTCTTTGTAATGTACACTTGCATATTGCCGTATCATAAAACCTAGGAATGTATGCTTGAGGCAGGAAAAAGGGTATTTAAGATGAAGTCCATTCCTATGATTTTCAGCAGTCTCCTGAGAACATACACGCTGTTGTACTTCTAGGATACCTGTCATTGGTCTGCAGCCAATAAACGATTCTTTGACTTCACCCAGAAGACTCTGTGTTTCTGTAGGTCCGGAACAGGGTGAACCCAGAAGTCATAGGGTGTGTGTCCCTGCACCGCTGGGTCTAAATTACCCAGTACTTCAGTTTGGCGCCCAACTCGGGACGATTTCAGCGGTACCAGTCCAAGCCAGAGGTTCGTGAGGAGCTTCGTGTGGAAATTCTGGAGGAAGGCCGCCACTTCATCGACCCCTGCATGTCGACGTGGTCCGAAAGTCTTTTCTGCGAGGTTCTCCGCGTCC
This sequence comes from Triturus cristatus, assembly GCF_964204655.1. Classification (NCBI taxonomy): domain Eukaryota; kingdom Metazoa; phylum Chordata; class Amphibia; order Caudata; family Salamandridae; genus Triturus; species Triturus cristatus. The sequence goes on from NC_140594.1 coordinate 465,649,556, forward strand.
CGACGGCTACGAAGGACTGCTGCCCTGATTAATCGACCTGTTTTGGACCCTTGACGAGTTTGAGAGAGCGAAACAATCGAGAGAGTCTTCTGGTGACGTCATCGATCAGCAATATTCAGTTAAGTATAAGTGGAGCGTCTCCCATTTGTTTTGGTATCCCTCGGGATCGTTTGGTTTGATTTGGTAATTGGTGATTTGGTGTTTGCAAACCCCAAAGCCAGAGGACTCGTGTATTCACGAGAATATCGTAATCGATAATCCTTTGACGTTTGGATCTAGACTAGTGAGCGAAGATGCCTGGTTCTAGAATATTTGGTAGAATATTTTGTTTGGGTTGTGGAAGAGATTTCCAGCTGGAAGAATCATGCCCGGTTCCTCCGGTTGGAACTCCAACTTATGAGCTCTATGTAAAACATGGCGTAGGCCCCATTGCATATAACGAAGTGTGGATCCACTACACCAGGAAAGACGGTGTTTTAAAATGGCCCCAAAATGGTAGTTTTGATACCGATATTTTAGATAATCTGGAAATTAAATTGTTTAAGAAGAAAGCCCGGCCGGCGATGTTTGACTCTTTCCGCTTATGGCGAAAGGAAGCCAAACAGAAGGAAATTAAGCTAGCGAAAAAGAATAAGAGAGAGAGAGGTATGTCAGTAATGCAAGCAGCTGTACAATTTAAAGACAATGAAGAGGAGCAAATGAATGAGCAATTGCACAGGCAGCGTAAGTTAGGGATTGACAAATGTTATCCAGCTTTGCCACATTCTAAGCAGGATGAGTCAGAAGAAAAGGAGAAAGATCCCCTGATGTCACATTTGTTGAGTTCGCCACCCCCGTATGCTCAAACTGCCACGGCACCTCCCCAGCTTGTAAATATGCCACCTCCAGTGCATATACTGCAAGCCTTGCCGCAACCGCCAGTTGCTTTGCAACCAGTTCCTATTCCTGTAGCGCAGTCCTCTCAAGCGCCTCCGGTAGTGCTTCCAACTGCCCCCGCACTTCCTGCGACTTTGCTTAATCCAGTAACTGCCTCCCCTAACACTCTTCCTTCTACCACTCCAGTACCTGTCTCTACATCCTCTTTTCTTCCCTCTGTTTTTCCCCCTGTTCTCGCCTCAGCTTCTCCTTCAGCGCGACAGCGTTTAGCTAATGTGGTTACTACATTAATGTCGCCTCTCTTTGGGTCATCTGGTGCAACTCCTGGTGTACAGCGTAAGCAGTTGCGCAGCCAATTGCCTAACCCCGATGAGAAAAAGGTAATAGATCACATGGCGCGTAGATGGATCGTTTTTCCTTCACTGTATGATGTGGAATCGGTTGTTAACACTTTCCATCAATGGGATGCCCCGAAACAGAGATATGTATTTGAGAAAATGTGCGAAATTCTCTGTGAAGAATTGGAGGATAGTGGTAGAAATCCGAACCCGCAGGAATTGTGTAGAGTGAGGTTCGATTTTGGAACTGGTATAATTGTGGACCGCGAAGTAGATAAAGCAGTTGCGGTTGTATTGTCCTTAAGGAATGACGATTGCCAACAGTCATTGTTTGAACAAGAGGTCCTTGTGGGGAAAAAGGCAAAAGCGCGACAATACCCTATGAGAGAAGTTCCCCCGGTATGGAAGGAAGCAGTTGCAGCTGTCGGCAATAACCCCGCTGTGCCAGCGCATTTCCAACGTGTTTGGGTGCATGTTCCATGGAAGCGCTCTGAGGTGTTAGCACTTAAGCAGACATTGCCTGATCCCCGTAAAAACCCAGCAGGTTATTATAAAGAGTTGTCACAGACGGCAGGGTCATGCGTTATGAATCTGGCCGACATAGACATGTTGTTTGGTAATGTTGTTCCACAGCCTCTATGGGGATCAATTCGTAATGTAGATCACAATGCAGAACTAGGGGATACATGGGCTAACATTGTCGCTGCTGATGCTAGACAAACGGGTGGTGCGAAACCAGAACCTTTAGTAGCTGAATTGCCTGGTAGAATCATCACGTATATGAAGACATTAATGCCTGCAATGCGCGTAAATTGGGACAAGTTATCTGCGTGTAAACAGAAGAAAGATGAGACAGTGTCAGACTTCTTTACTAGGTTTGAGGAAACGTTTATTGACCACAGTGGACAAGATATGAGTACTGAGGGTGGCCAACGGTTGTTTGTGGATAAGTTTGTGCAGAATTTACTTCCTGACCTGTGTAAAAAGTTGAAAGATTCAGAGAGTTCTTGGGCCGTTTCCTCTTCAGCGCAAATACTGGCTACTGCACAGTATTATGAAAACAGAGATAAAGACGAGAAAGATAGAACGGAGAAGAAAACGAAGGAACTAAAGACAAAGGTCCTTTTACAGCAGGCCTATCTGCCACGTGGAGGTGGTAATAATTATAGACAACCCCAAGGTGTCTATCACCAACCCCAACAATTTCAGAACAATCAGCAAATGAATGGGTATTATCACCCACGTGTCCCTGTAGGTCCCAACCAATGTTCATACTGCAAAGAGGAAGGTCATTTTAAATATAGTTGCCCTAAATTAATGCAACGGAACGGTAATACGTATGGCGCCAGAGGTAGAGGTGGTCAGCAAGCTCCTAGAGGCAGAGGGCGTGGAATTGTTCCCCAAAACGCGCGTCCTCTTCCGCCCCAAAGCGCCATTAATAGTTTTGATCAGCAAGCTAACGCGACTGGTAATACGGCACAGTATTACAATAATGATTATTATGTGGAGGATGGCGATGCAGAAAATAATGGTTACTAGGACAGCCATAGACAGAGAGAGGGAGTTGTTTCAGTGCCAGTGGATCAGAGTGGACCGTATGTTGAGGTGACTACAGCAAATGTAACGGAGCCTTTTCTGCTAGACACTGGTGCTGCAAAGAGTTCAATCATGCATTCAAAACTCCCTGGCGCACCTTTGTCTGGCGATATAAATGTTTCAGTAGGTTTTTCTGGCGCCCCAGTTAGGAACCCGATTTCCAGTCCCATGTCACTTTCTGTTGGACCTTGCGAGCTGAAAGCGCCCCTGATCCTGACAACTGGTTGTGGTGAGAATTTGCTGGGATTAGATTTGTTGAAAAGATTGCACGCTACACTGTATTGTTCTCCTTCAGGAGTACAACTTACATTAGGCAAGAAAGTGGTTTCCCCAATGTATTTGTCTAAAAACACGATGCCACCTGAATTGTCATCCCTTCCGGATGCCCTTTGGGCTACTGGTCCCAATGATGTGGGCCTCTTGGAGATACCACCATATGTGGTGACTCTAAAGGCTAATGTCAGACTGCCACGTATTCCCCAGTACAAGATCTCTAATGAAGGGCAGAAAGCATTGTTAGACATTGTCAGCGACTTGATTAATAAGGGTGTGATTGAGGAGACAAGAGGCAACGTTTGCAATAGTCCGATTTTACCTGTCTTAAAACGAACGGACCCTTCACAGCCACCTGTTTACAGATTTGTGATTGATCTTAGAGAGGTTAATAAGATTGTTGTGCCTCAGTTTCCGGTTGTCCCCGATATAACTGCCTTGTTAACGATGATTCCAGCCTCTGCTGCATGGTTTTCAGTGATCGATTTAAAGAATGCTTTCTTTAGTTTCCCAATTGCAGAAGAGAGCAGAGACATTTTTGGTTTTAGTCTGGGAGGCCGAAGCTTCCGCTTCAAACGCGCTCCCCAAGGCTACTGCGAGAGTCCATCCATATACAGTCAAGCTTTGAAAGCGCAGCTTGATGCACTTGTTTTACCTAGTGGCGCTATTCTGATCCAGTACGTGGACGATTTACTGATCGCTGCGGATACTGAGAAGGTCTGTAAAGAAGCCACATTGTCATTGTTGCGCCATTTATCCGCTTTTCATCACAAAGTGTCTCTCTCTAAGCTGCAATATTGTCGACAAGAAGTGACCTACTTAGGTCATCTCTTATCGAAGGAGGGAAGGAAACTGACCCCAGAAAGAATTCAAGCCATTGCACAGTTGAGTGTGCCAAAAACACAGAGAGAAGTGCGTGCTTTCTTGGGCATTACTTCATACTGTAGGCATTGGATTCCTAGTTTTTCTTTGTTGGCAAAACCTTTATTAGCATTAACATGCAAAGACACACCGAATCCTATCCCATGGTCTGAAGAGTGCCAGAAAAGTTTTGTGGAATTGCGCAATGCATTGTGTTCAGCACCTGTGTTGGGCACTCCTGACTATAGCAAGCCTTTTACATTGTATGTTCACGAGAAAGATGGTTGTGCGTTGTCAGTGTTAACACAGCCTTTTGGCGACAGACCGCGCCCATGCGCGTATTTTTCATCCACCTTGGACCCTGTAGCGAGGGCATTGCCAAGCTGTCTGAGAGCGACAGCTGCTGCAGCAATGTCTATCCGACAATCTGCTGGTCTGGTAATGGACAACACATTGATCGTTATGGTCCCACACGCTGTAGACACATTATTAAATAGGACCAAGACACAACACTTGACTAGTGCGCGATTATCAGGGTATGAACTCACACTGTTAGCGAATCATATACACATAAAAAGATGTAATACGCTGAATCCAGCTACGTTATTGCCAATTCCAGCAGACTCAGATGAGATTGAGCAACATGATTGTCTGTTCAGAACAGAAGAAGAGACGAAAGGGAGAGTAGATTTAAAAGATACTCCCCTGACTGAGTGTGATGGTACTTTATGGGTGGATGGTTCATGCTTCAAACTCCCTAATGGTGACACGACTGCTGCATATGCTATCACGACTTTACACACGGTCGTGGAAACTGCACGAGTGCCACATAATTCGGCCCAAGCAGCAGAATTAATTGCCCTCACGAGAGCATGCGTGTTGTCTGAAGGAATGAGAGTTAATATATACACAGATAGCCAGTACGCCTTTGGCGTGGCTCATAATTTTGGACGACTGTGGAAAGAGCGTGGGTTCCTGACGTCGCATGGAGCTAAAATTCAGAATGGCAAGTTGGTGAATGATCTCCCTGAGTCACTGACCCTACCGTTGCAAGTTGCGATCATGAAATGCAGTGCGCACAGGAAAGTTACAGATGATGTTGGACGTGGGAATGCGTTTGCTGATGAGACCGTGAAAGAAACAGCACAGAATGTGAAGACTAGAATGTATGTTGCAGGCCCCGCAAGATGGGTTAATGATGTTGGAATGTGTGAGAACACAATAGAGAGTGTGAAGTCGCTTCAGGCTGAAGCCACAGAGGAAGAGTTAAGCAAGTGGAGAGAGAGTATGGGTAAGTTGGATGAGAATGGTTGTTGGATTGATCTGACAGAACATAGGCGATGGTTGTTGCCTGATGCATATGTGCTTCCAGTGGTTACTATGGCGCATGGAATGGCACATATCAGTACGAAAGGTATCTGTAAGTTGTTGGCTCCAGTATGGCAGAATGTTGGGATTCCCAAGTGTGCAGAGAATGTGGTCAAGAATTGTATAGTATGCTTGAAGTACAACCCTGGTAGGGGAACCCCAACTCCAGCCGGTCACTTTGCACCCCCATCATGTCCATTCGAAGTTTTGCAGCTGGACTTTATTCACATGGATAGGTGCAACAACCTAAAATATGTATTGGTGGTTGTTTGTGCTTTTTCCAAATGGGTAGAGGCTTATCCTCTGAAAGATAACACTGCCCTATCCACAGCCAAAGCCCTTGTGAAAGAGTTTTTCCCCAGGTTTGGAATGCCGAGAATGGTATGGTGTGATAATGGAAGTGAGTTTGTGGGTAAAGTGATGAAGAATGTATGTGAAGGTTTAGGCATAAGGCAGAAATTCCACGCTGCAAATCACCCCCAATCAGCTGGACTAGTAGAGCGCTACAATGGAGCCTTAAAGCTCAAGTTAGCCAAAATTCAGGCGAGCACTGGTCTTAAATGGCCTGACGCTCTGCCTTTAGCACTCCTGTCCACCAGAATGACCATACACTCACGAGTGGGACTTAGTCCCTATGAAGTAGTCTTTGGCCGCCCGGCCAACGTATGGGGTGTGCCAAGGCCTACGAAGTTCAGTGAGATTGAGCATCCAGTACTGCTCGATTACCTGTATGATTTGACTGTTAAACTGCGTGTTTTGCACCAACAGGTACATGATACTCTTCCCCAAGCTTCTGAACCTCCTGGACACCCTATCAACCCTGGTTCGTGGGTCCTGGTCCGGAATTTCCAGCGTAAGGGCAACGACGAGCCTCGCTGGATCGGCCCTCATCTTGTGCTCCTGTCGACGAGATCAGCGGTGCGAGTAAAAGGAAGGAAGCATTGGATACATGGTACCCACTGCAAAATAGTCCCCTTGCCTCTGCCATATGACCAGTGGGTCAAGGAGGGTATCGCCGACACTGAGACAGACACTGTACCTCGTTTTGTACCATTCAGTGACGCACGCCTAAAAGACACAGCTTCAGTCCAAGAGAGTGACAATATTCTGCAGGAAGCTGTGCCACCATCAAATCGACTGGACACCACTGAGCCTGAACTTTTGTTCCAAGACCAAACGGCACCTGGCCGTCTCCGCTATAATTTGAGACCCAGGCCCATGGACAAATAAAGATTTCCTTACTATTTCCTTTTTGGACACTTTTTGCTCTCCCATCTGAAGGACTTTCTTGATTTTTGTTTTTCGAACCACCATCCGGGTTCTGCCGCAGGGTCGCGGTGCCAAGACTTTGGGGTACAGGCCGAAGACGTTAGGTCAACGGTTCTGGTTGGTCTAGGGCGTTTCCCTGGACTGACAGGCGTACTCCTTAGCAGAAGAAACTCATCCACCGCGAGCGGCCCGAGTAGAGGATGGAGTTTTTTAAGATGGAGAGACCGATTGAGGAAATGAACTTTAAAACCAGAATGTGTAGAATTGTAAAAAGTAAATGTTTTGTCTTTTTGTGCCTTTTTACACTGTGTAGTATTATGATGTTTATTGTAGGATTTGTGTTTTTCTCCACTCAAAAGCCCATTGCACCCACTGAACAGCCTATACCTCTTTCTACTGCCTCCTCTCACTCTTTTCACCCTTTGCCTGAACACGAACAGACCAGACGATCGGAGTTTGTAAATAACTCGTTTATCCAGCTCTTGCACCAGCACCAACTAGTAGTGAATACGACCAATTGCTGGGTGTGTGGGTTAATGCCACATACCATTAACAAGGGTATTCCTTATTTGGTGCTGCCATATAGTTATAATGGATCGTCATGGGCATTCCAGACCATGTTTCTCTACGCCCTAGAGACATACTCCCCTCGCCAACCGCGTTCCATCAGACCTGGTACAAATAATAAAGCCTTAGTGAGAGGAATTGCCGATATGAGTAGGGATATTGATGCATACTCATCCATTCCCAAAGAAGAGTTGAGACCTTATGTAGGATGGAACGCGACGGGGTATAGTATTAGTCTGGGTGAAAGACAGCGAAAAATCTCATCTCCAATCTGGGTCGTACCCCACATGGGTCGGTTCTGCTTACAGGGTAATGGTCAGAACCCTAGAGCTCAACTGGGAAGAAGTGACTGCACTGAAACGTACACGTTCCCGTCACAGTTTTCCCCTGCGTTTTTAACTGCCAAGGGTACATATTTCATCTGTAATGACCGAGCATATACATGGTTGCCCCCTGATTTCTCGGGCACATGTTATATTGCGAATCTGCTACCGCCTACATTTACTGCCGCCTCCGACTATCACAAGACCAGAGTTGTGAGAGGTGTGATTAGTAAGGAGGACACTGCCGGTCAGGAAGCGGGAGACTTCTTCTTGGGTTTCCTGCCGTTTTGGGGACCTATGGTCAATAGTAGGAACCTGAGACAGCTGACTCGTGTGGTTGAATCCACCGTTAATGTAACGGCTGGTGCCCTTGGTAATTTGACAGCTGAGCTCCAAGCGGATCGCCTTATGACTTTGCAGAACCGCATGGTTCTAGACGTTATTCTTGCAGACCGCGGTGGGGTATGCAGGGTTATCCAATCCAGTTGCTGCATTTTCATACCAGATAATGCTCCAGCAGTGTATCAAGCCATCTCCAAACTCCATAAAATATCTGAATCCATACACGTGGATAAGGGAGATTGGTCACTGGTGGGGTGGTTCTGGGAACTGATATCTGCCTGGGGTTGGAAAGTTCTGATGGTCATTGGAATGATCTTAGCCATTCTTTTCCTGTTCTGTCTGTGTATACAGTGTGCTCCTGCGATATGTGGCCTCTGTGCTACCTTATGTGTAAGGAAACCTGTATCGAGGGACAAGCTAAGTAATAGGATGATGCTACAGCAACATCTCCATGACTTCGTGAACATTGACCTAGACTCGGATTAAGATGAGTATAGTGATTGCCTATGTAAGGGCAAAAGGAGGGTCTGTCGTACTTTAATATTCGGGACCACGTAGGGAACAGGGCCCTACCCCTGTCTATCTTGGTATTAGCGAACCGCAAATGGTAAATGCGGCATGTACGAGTGCTTTACTTATCGTTCTAGCTATGAATGCACTGTGTACACGTTATTCTGCTGCACTACGCGGGTTCCATTTTGGAAGCAGTGGCCATCTTGTCATTGCCCTCACATAGGCTATAATGGAGCAAATACGGGCCTCACAGTACATGGGCTTCTTCTCTGACTTCTCTGTGACCTGGGCAGCTGGCTCTGCTGCCCCGGGTCAAACTGGTCTCACGAGCTCCCCTTCCTCTCTCCACCTGTGATTAGCATCAGGGCTTGACCCGTCATAAAACCCTTTCATTCTACACAAGCCCCTGGCTAATCTCTTTCGCACCTGGCTGTTCCTGCTTTATGACTTGGTTCCCAAAACAGGAGATGCTCATGTTTATTGGGGGGATCTGTTTACATGTAATGTGGGATCTGAACCTTGTTGTGTAAATCATTGTGGGCTGGCCGAACTGGAATGTGGGATGGTCATCATGACTCTGCCTTTTCTTTGTAATGTACACTTGCATATTGCCGTATCATAAAACCTAGGAATGTATGCTTGAGGCAGGAAAAAGGGTATTTAAGATGAAGTCCATTCCTATGATTTTCAGCAGTCTCCTGAGAACATACACGCTGTTGTACTTCTAGGATACCTGTCATTGGTCTGCAGCCAATAAACGATTCTTTGACTTCACCCAGAAGACTCTGTGTTTCTGTAGGTCCGGAACAGGGTGAACCCAGAAGTCATAGGGTGTGTGTCCCTGCACCGCTGGGTCTAAATTACCCAGTACTTCATTGCAACGAAGTATGTATCATGGCACTCACTAGTCCCCACAAAATATGTATCATATTGGGATTTCCTTCTGGTAATACATAGTTTACCCTTCTGCGGTGCATCTAGAGCTAAAGTTGGACTAGCCCCATTTTCCAACTCTTTTCCCATCTCAATGTCCCAAATTGTCTCACCCACTTCATATTTTCCCGCTTTCTCATGCCTGTTCAATCTCCTTTCCTCTACCATATCCAGGAAAGCTTTCTCCTCTTCTTTCAGACTGCAAGTTAAATTATTCTTAAAAATGTAATCTAATGTTAATCCTTTTTCTTCAATAAAAATCTCACCAAAAGTGTTAGCTTCTTTAGCTGGATTCAGCTCTTTGTTCATTGGCAAGTGCCCAAAAATACTATCTCTGTTAGACATCTTATAATCAATTTTCCCTAACAAATAAAAAACACTACTTAAAACACTACAAGAAATACCATATGTAGCTGGTAAATGGTGATAAGTAACACCCTCTGAAACGGATGCAGGTAATTGCATACAAACGTAGCAATCCCTCACTTCCATTGTTTTCACATATTCATATAACAGTTTAGAAAAAACATTACTAGAAAAATTATTAATTGATCTATCTTTGTGTATGTAAGTATTACTACTTCTAATTGGAACTACCTTTTGTGAATTCTTCTCTATATTTGTCACATTCTCTGTATGCATCCCAAATTCAACCTTAAAAGTCACTAATAAAACTAAAATACCCCATAGAAGCATTAATAATCCAGTACAGCAGCAGCACATCCTACACCACCTTTTAAAGAAGGCACATCTATTTTGATTATCCTCTATATTAGCCATTTTACTACCTTGACTTAACCACTACTACTCCACTACTGAAATTTGAAACTTTAAAAAAAATCTTCAGCAATTCTTTTCAACTTCTTTCCTTTCCAATTTCTTCAAATTATCTTTTCGTTCACTTAATCCAAGTGAATCCTCCTTTTATTCAGTTTGGATACTTGTCATTCTTCACTTCACTTTCTTCAACATCAAATTGTATTAGATCTCCAACATCAAAATCCTCAGTATCCGACTCTTCTCCAATGTCAGTCAAGAGTACTTTCAGGATTTCACCAGTATCTTCTTCAACCACTTCCTGTACAGTCTCCTTTGGATTTCCTTGACTTTCCACCTCTTCACTTTCAGGCAGCGTCACATACATCCATTCCGGCGACCTATACTTTTGGTTAGGTTTTCTCACTCTTTTCACTTCTTCTGGTTCTTTCGATTCTTTTGATTCTTCTTTTTCAGCTTTTGAACTTTGACTCGATATTTCATTTACTTGTTCAGCTTTTGATGAATTTGCTCTTATTACTCTGTATCTCACCCTTTTAACTCTGTTGTTAGGCCAACGATCTCCTTTCACAACCTTTTTCGGCCTTAATTCTTTATCACTCCTTTCTCCAATCCAAGTTCTCTTTCTCAGAACTCGACCCTCTGTTTGTTCATTTTCATCATCCGATTCCGTTTCAAGTGCCTTCTGTTTTCGTTTCCTAGCAGTTTTCTTTTCTTCCACAGATTCTTTCACCACTATTTGAGACTTCCCTACTTCTGTCCCTCCTCGGGTCTCCGACACGCAATCTTCTTGCTGTCTACTTGTCCCTTCACCTAGCTCGTCATGAATGTTCCCTACACCTCCTCGGGGGTCTTCCGCAATCTGTCCCTCTCTATCTTCTTCTGACCCTGCTTCTTCAAGTATAATCTCAAGTGGTTCTTCAATCTCCTCCTCTTCTGATTCAGGAGTAGTCTCTGTGAAATTTCTCTTTTCTTTTCTTTTTCCTTCACTGCTTTTTGAAACTTCAGGCTCTCTCACAGAATCTGATCTTTTCTCTGATACTCACAGTGGTTCACTTGAAGCTTTTCCTGCTTCTTTTCTCACTGATTCTGTATCTTCATCATCACTGGAATCTGACTCTTCAAAATACTCTTTACCAGTCCCTTCTTTTGGGTTTGGAACTCTCAGAGTATGACTTGCATGTACCCAGTGTTTCACTCCAGCACACTTTACTGCAGTCGTTGTAGTCAGAATAACTTGTCTCGGCCTTCCCCACCTTGGAATCAAGCAATTCCTTCTCCTGTGCACCTTAATCCTCACCCAGTCTCCTGGACTCAGATCATGGGCTTGCTTCTTCTCAAGTGTGGTAGCTTCTTCTCCAACCTGGTGAAACACAGAATGAACTGCGTCAGCCAGGCCTTTACAGTAATCCAAAATCATGTCATCAGTTATTGTCACCAACTTATTTACAGGCACGAATGCATGGCGCATTGCACGTCCCATGATTATCTCGTGCGGGCTCAAACCAGTAGTTCTATCTGGAGTAGATCTCATAGTCATCAGAACTAAAGGTAAAACATCTGGCCATTTCATGCCAGTGGCTAAGCAAATTTTTCCAATCCTATTCTTGATTGTGCCATTAATCTGTTCAACCACACCAGAAGCCTCTGGTCGGTATGCACAATGTAGCTTCTGCTGTATTTTCAATGCTTCACAAATTAAACCCATGAGTTCATTTTGAAAGTGTCTACCTCTATCAGACTCAACCGTAACTGGAAACCCGTACCTAGGAATCAATTCCCTTAACAGTAATTTTGCCACTGTTAATCCATCATTTCTTCTAGTCGGTTAAGCTTCCACCCACCTTGAAAACAAACAGACTACCACTGGAACATACCTCAGTCTGTTTACTTGGGGCATTTCAATGAAATCAATCTGCATTCTCGTAAAAGGACCTCCTTCTCTGCCAATAGTTCCCAAACGCACCACTGTCTTTTTCCCAGTGTTAAATTGCTGACAAACTAAACACCTTTGACAGATGCTCTCTGCAATTGTCCTGAATTTTGCATTGTACCAAGTCTGCTTGAACGACCTGACCATCGCATCCCTCCCCAAATGTCCCTGGCCATGATACATCCTTGCCATTGACGACAAGATGGAGTTGGGCATTACTGGTCTGCCATCTCTGTAGACCCAAACATAGTCTGTTTCTCTTGGAGCACATCCTGCTTTAATCCAATCTTTTTTCTCTTCCTCTCCTGCCTCATCTTGCAACTGTTTCACTTCATCCCATGTCTCTAAGACATTAGTAAACATCACAGAGAGAAAAGACATTTCCCCCTCTCGGTCCCGATTAATGGACTGATTTGTTTTTGCACAATATTGTGCAACATCATTTGCATATCTGTTTCCGACCGTTATGAAATCCTCCCCCTGTCCATGGGCAGCACATTTTACAACTGCTAACTCCTTAGGCAGCTGTATCGCTTCAAGCAATTTACCAATCATTTCAGCATTCTTTATTGGAGTTCCACTCGACGTCAAGAAACCTCTTTGTAGCCAATGCTGGCCAAAATCATGCACCACTCCAAATCCATACTGACTATCAGTCATCACAGTTGTCCTCAAATCTTTCCCAATTTCGCAAGCTTTTGTCAATGCCACCAATTCAGCAACTTGCGCAGATTTCACTCCTTTCAATGGCGATGCTTCCATAACCTCTGAAACTTTGCACACCGCGTATGCTGCACATAACACACCATCATCATTTCTCAGGCATGATCCATCCACAAACAACACATGGTCATTCTCAGGTAAAGGAAGATCCCTTATGTCTGGTCTCGGTTTTGTACAGTACTCAAGTACATCCAAACAATCATGATCATCTTCCATCCTCACACCCACATTTTCAATATCCGGCAAGAGTGTCGCTGGATTCACATTCACACATCTCTCAAGAGTCACATTTGATGCTCCCAGAATCACCTTTTCATACTTAGTCAACCGACTATGTGACATGTACTGGGTTCTGCTTCTTGTCAAAAGAATTGCCACATTGTGAGGTACGAATACCCTTACAGGATATCCCATTATGATTCCCTCACTTTGTTCCAGGCTTCTGCATGTTGCAGCCACAGATTTCAGACAACCTGGTAAACCCACAGCTACAGGGTCAAGTGTCGATGAGAAGTACGCAATAGGCCTTCTCAGCTGTCCATGCTTCTGGATTAACACTGAAAGTGCACATCCATTTCTCTCACTGCAGTACAGCTCAAATTCCTTTTCGTAGTCAGGCATACCCAAAGCTGGAGCTTCACACATTTTACTTTTGAGCTCTTCAAATGCTGCCAATTGTTCTGCATCCAGATCCAATGGATCTGTCGTTTCACTTTTTGTCAGTTTAATCAGTGGCTTTGCTATCAGCGAAAAATTAATTATCCACTGACGACAATATCCCACCATACCCAGGAACATTCTCACTTCTCTCTGGGTTTTTGGAGCTTTCATTTCTCTGATTATTCTGATCCTGTCATCAGTCACTTTTCTCAGACCTTTTTCAATATTGTGTCCAACATAATGCACCTCTTTTTTGCAAAATTGCAATTTGGCTGGAGATACCTTTAACCCTCCATCTCCCAGATGATTCAGTAAAGCTATGGTATCTACTTCACAAGCTTCACGTGTCTTTGATGCCACAAGTAGGTCATCAATATACTGAACTAGTACTGAGTTCTCGGGCATGATCAGACTTTCCAACGATCTTTTCAATAACTGATTGAATATCGAAGGACTCTCCGTATACCCCTGTGGGATACGACACCATGCTAAAATACGCTGGCCAAACCTAAATGCAAAAATCGGCTGGCTGTCATGATGCAATGGAATTGAAAAGAACGCATGACACAAATCAATCACTGTATACCACTCAGCATCATGTGGTATTTGATACAGGATCACTGATGGATTTGGCACGATAGGACAACATGCCACCACAATTTGATTAACTTTTCTCAGATCCTGCACGATCCTAAATTTGCCATTAGGCTTTTTTAGTCCCATTATCGGTGAATTACACGGACTACTCAGTAGTTCTCTCAGAACTCCCTGCTGAATCATTTTCTCAATTATAGGAGTTATCCCTTCAATTATTTCTGGTGTCATTTTGTACTGAGGAATGTTAGGATATGTAATCCCCTCTTTTACTGCAATTTTCACTGGATCTACATTATTCATCAATCCCACATCCTCTCCAGTAAAATCCCAAACTGCCCTTTTCACTGTGTCTCTCAGCTCTCGAGGCAAATCCTCCGGATTAAACACTGCAAATGCACCAATTAACTCACTTTCTCTATTCTCTAGAGTCATTCGGTACAAAACATCGTCATCTGGTGTTTCAAAAGCTATTCCATCCGGTGTACAGAAAATTGTACAATTCATCTTGCACAATAGGTCCCTACCTAGCAGGTTCACTGGACTCGTGTCACAGACAATAAATCTGTGCATATCTGAAAATTTCCCTATCTGTACTCTTACTGGTTCAGTAAGACGTGTTCTGATTTGTGTGTTTGCTACACCAACTACTTGGATTGCTTCATCCGAGAGAGGAAGATTGTTAACATCTGTTGACCTGACAGTTGATCTTGTCGCACCTGTGTCTACCAAAAAAGTAACACTCTCCTCATTTATTTTCCCATCCACAAATGGTCCTGCCTAGTCTATTTCTAGAGTTGCACCAAGTATGCACTCTTCTTCCTCTCTTCGGCACCGTCAATAATCACCCTCAGACTCACTCCCTTCATTCTTTAACAAGTACTGTTGTACCTGGTTAGAACGTCTTGGTTTGTTTACCTGTTCATCATTGTAGAATCCTGAATCCTGATTATACTTTTGTAACCCTCTATTCTGCGGCAAGGGCGGTTTTGGCTCTTGGCTCTGCTGTCTCACAACTTTCTGTTGTTGCTGCTGTTGATTATTTCCTTCGTTCTGCACCTGTTGATTTAAGGGTTTATTCTCATTACTTACTAATGGTGGATTAGGACATTCCGACCTCCAGTGCCCCAATTGGCCACAGTTGTGACAAGGAAACTTTTTCTTTGCTTCCTCAAGACTCCCCTTTCCTTTTCCTGCATACCTAGGTCTATTCCCTGCATTGTTTCCTGGATTATTTGCCTGTTCTACCAACTGTGCTTCCTGTCTTTCTGCAACTTTCACTTGTGCCCACATTGCTTTCTCTTTCAGCTTTCTTTGTTTTGCTTCAATTTCATCACTGAAATATTTTGCATGTCTCAGAATCTCATCTACTTTCTTACTCTGCCAATCCACTGTGTGCTCACGAATCCTCTCACCAATTTCAGGTCTAAGGCCATATACAAATCTGTATACAAAATGACTCAAATCTTTGTCACCCAGGTGTTCATCTCCACTGAATTGTTTAAAAGCCAGTATCAGCCTCTCGTAAAAAGCATGAACTGATTCTTTTGCTTCCTGTTGTGTTCGATCTATCTTAACCCAGTCTGTCTCTTTTGGAGGAACTTTACTCTTCAGGTATACCATCACCTGATAATACTTTCTCATTACTTCTGGATCTGGTGCCCCTGTTCTTGGATCTCTTGGATACTCTTCAGTAGGCCAACTCACAACTATTTTACATTCAGTCCACAAGTCTGCTGGAACAATTATATCAAACAGACTATTCAGGTCAACCCACAGCACTTTTGACAATTTCACAAACCTGTCTACCTGCCTATACCACTCGACGGGCTTTTCTCTCAATCGAGGGAAATCATTCGTAAATGATAAAATA
Organism: Triturus cristatus; assembly: GCF_964204655.1. Taxonomy (NCBI): domain Eukaryota; kingdom Metazoa; phylum Chordata; class Amphibia; order Caudata; family Salamandridae; genus Triturus; species Triturus cristatus. Next base: position 465,665,375 of record NC_140594.1, read on the forward strand.
TCCTGTCTGGTCCATGGAACATGTACATATCCTCCTCCAGGTATTTCTCTCATAGGATAATTATCCACTGGTTTCTCCTTTTCTCTTACTGGAAATGCTGAATAAGTTGTTCTGTCTTCAGATTCATCTCTTTTCTTATACCACCTATCTTTCCACTTTTCCACATCACCCCATCTTCGCAATAATGCTATCATTTCCTTGATCTGTCCTGTTCTACCAGTAGCATTCAAATTTTCTATATCCTTTTCTGAGAAGTCCATCCTGTAGGTTTTTTGTAAAGCCTTCACTTTATCAATGTCAACTCCCTGCTCATTTGCTATCGCTCTTAGCCTATCATGTGTATTTCTTGCTCTCCAGGTGATACTTTTACACATAAACATCAGCTCACCATCATGATGACTCTTCAAAATTTCTGTTGGAACTGTTCCTGTAACAAGCTCTTCTAATTCTATCCGTAACCTAGCCACATCAATTGCTTGTGAATCTTTATCTTTTTTCTGAAGAACTTTCATCCAGTCATTTAAATCTTCAACTGTTATTTCAGCAGTTTTTCTCACTGGAACCACTCTTTTCTGCGGTTCTAAAATTGGCATCCCTGAACAACTAGGTTCACTAGCATCCAGTATTTCACTACATGTGTCATGTCTGGTTTGTCTCAGGTCACTTTTCCCTGTTCTTTTTCCTGAATCTCCTGAAGGACCAACTGAATTTGTGAAATCATTCCAAACATATGGAATCACCAGTCCATTTTCACCTGTCCTCTGTTTGTCAAACACAGGCATAACCGGACCTATGGTTACAGGCACCGTAACAGCTTCTAGATTCTTCGTTAACTCCCTAATTTTCTCAGTCAGTTCTGTTGTCGTTTTGGCTAATTGTCTGGCATTTTCGTCACTACCTCGATTCTCTCTCTCCCTAAAAGAATTACTACCTCTTGATTCAGGAGTCACTTTTTCTGTTTCAATATTACAAACTGTATCTCTTATCGGAGAAACAACTGGTGTACTTTCATCTGGTTCTGGTCTATATGGAGGTGGTCTCTTGTAAATCATGTCATTCAAGACCTCATCCTCATACTCTCCATATCTTCTCATATCTGACTCAGGAACCCTTTCTGCTCCCCCTTCAACTGTTCTCATTGGATATAATCCCTCTGACATACTAGCATCTCGCCATCTTTTCATTCGATCATGATGAGTTTCACGATCATGTCTCCTCCCAAACATATGCCTGTAATAACCTCCAGATCTCTGTTTCTCTCGCTCATGTACTTCCTCTTCCCATTCCACTAAAGCCTCAAACTGTGTAGGTCTCGGCTTCGGGTCTAAGCATAATATCTTCTCCCGTAAATTTCTCAACACGGCCAGATTAAATGAACCATGTTCTGGAAATGCTAGAACACCATCTTCTTTAGTATACCTAACCCAGTTCTCCAACCATATACAGGTATGATACCCATATTTCGCAGCCATGAAGGATGCAGGTGTTTTCGCTGGAGGTAGCAACTCACCCTCTCTCGTCTTAACCTCTTTATCCTTGCTAAACCACTGTTTCATTTTTCCAAAGAATGTTTTCTTCTTTTTCTCTTCTTGGTAATACATTTTAGCGCTTACCAAAACTCTCTACTCTTTCCGTATTATAAATATACAATACGAACTTTTCAACCAATAGCAGCGCGACTCACACTAACGCACCAATCCTGGAGCGTCTACGTCACTAAACAGCTCTTCCAATCCCTGCGCGACTTACACTAACGCACCAATCCTAGCGCCAACCCTATTCTGATCCACTATCCAATCAGAGCGCGGACTTTCTGACGTCAACAGTCGCTGCAGTCGCTTGTCTCCTGTCTCTGTCACTCGTCTACCCCTCCTTTACAAAATCTCTCAGTAGACTTTGTGTCAAAATTTCTACAAAATCTATTAATTACAACATAAAAACATCTCCATTGTCTGCTTCGCTAACCACAGAATAGTAAAAGAGAGTCTATTTCTCAAGAGTCAACAAACTTTCATACATCTCATAACTGTTTCCTCTAGGACTTGTCCAAAGAGTCTTACAATCAATAAATGTATATGCATCCACGCACATTCATACAAGAGAAATATAGTACATGCACACAGAATCCTGCTTCCCGAGAACAGCGCACAATCTGTCCTACTACAGAATTATAACATACATTAACTAAGCAACTTTGCCCAGTTCCTCAAACAAGCTCAGAGAATACCTATTACTCCTCCCGCAATAAGCTTTAACGGAAATCCTTTACGGATCCCTGGGACTTAAGACCAGAGTTTCACAGATAACCTTCGCTACCATACACACTCCTTATATACCAGAAATATATTCTAATAGTAACATACAATAATGTCACTGATTCCGAACCCAGACAATGTGACGCGCAACTTCAATTGTCACACGTTATTCCTTACAATTCCGTCTTCCCGAGAGCAGCATATACTTCCCTCTGCCCTACTACGGAACTGCTACTAGCTTCCAAATTCCAGAAGCACTACATGTAACTCAACATATAGTATTAGTACATTTACCAATATCGACCAATAAAATCAATAATCAATAAGCTAATGTACAAGCAATCTTATCAGATCAAGACAACCATCAAAAACCATCAAATTCTGCTACCAGGAAATTGATAGAGATCAGGGTATCTATAATATGCCCACTACCACGGATAGAGTAATCCCACAGATACACGCACATACATTCATCATACGCTAGGGCCCATTTCACTAACACACGCTCAAATACTCTACCGGCAATAAACCTGTGGAAAGAAACACCTAAATACCCTGCATCTATATCGGGGTCGATAAGATCTGGTTTTTGTGACTGTCCTTAATCGATAAACATAATCTATACAACATATACAATAATGTTCAAAAATGTAAACCCAATAATTGACAAGAAAGAATATCCAACACCATGTTTAAAATTATATTGCTTTATCTAAATTAGTCAAAGAAATCAATCAGAGTAAATCATTTTTCTCATAGTTACCTATTCTAGCTAAATGTCAGAACGGGTCAGGACAAGTCTCTCGGTAAAAGTCTCTCAAGACGAAGTCCTTTCAGCATCGATCCTCAGCAACGCAGATTCGGTACGCGGCAAAGGCAGAATGGCAAGTGGCAAGTGGCAAAAACCCTCCCTAGGCTAACATTTTTAATAGTAAAACACACAAAGGAAAGACACATTATAGTTTGCAATATCCGCTGAATCACTGAGCAGAGCGAGAAGGAAAGGATGTAACATCGCTACATTTGGAAATCTCCGCTCAGGAAAAGTTCACAAAATGAAGACAACGGAACAGGAACCAAGAAACCAATAAAGTATCTAGTTTGTTCAACTTCTCCTCAGCAATCGAGCCATAGTTCACAGTCTTTCTCTAAGGCTCCTTTGTTTCCCAAGGCTGCCAAGGACGTTCCATTTCTTTTGGAGATCCTCCAAAACTGCTGCTGTCCTCATGGAAAGTTTCTCAGGCGAGGACTATGGTCAGTTGACTTCAGGACCATTTCCAGCAGAGGTCTCCCTCGTCACAGTTTTTATATTATAAATCACAGGCAGGCTCATAATTTAGCCAACTCGGCTTAGGCCACCATAGGCCATAATTGACCATCTTAATTAAAGAAACAAAAACAATTGTTACTACAGCATAGTGATTAAACAGTGTTAACCCCACTAACACCCTTATGTGTATGTATTTATCTAGCTCCTGCGACATTGGAAAGCATTAATTCGGAAAGCGCTTTGTGCTCAAAAATAAACAGCACACAGCAACGTTTAAACATGAAAACACGCACATTATTTTTAAAACAGAAACAGCACAATTATGCTGACCCTCGTGTAACTCTCTCTTATGTTAGGACAAACGGATTGATTAATATAAACACACTTGCACAAGACAAATAATTAATTGTTAACTATTAATAAATTAATAAAACGCATAGACATGCTAGAGCTTCAAAAGCCTCTGAATTTTCAAACTGAAAACTCTGCTCCAGCACTAGCAGTGAAAGTTAGAGCCACAGTTTCATATCACTGCTTTTTTTCTGAGTGCTGTCCTCCTATCAGTGCAGGAACGAGCAAAGGAGTTCATGACTGTAATGTGGAGAGTGCATCATTTTCTGTAATCTGGTGCACAGATCCAGTCTGCACCAGGTACATCAGATAAATCCCTGCCTGGCTCAAAACAGGTCTCTGTGCTGGGATAGTGTAGTCTGGGCAAGGACCTTCTCTCACTTTCTGACCTTATAGAAGTGACTATAGTTCCCACACCTCTGGATTATAGCAAAACTAAACACAAGGAAACCAGACAGTATCGAATAAGAAAAAAATACAAAAGTGAGTTATTCATGGAAGTATTTTTTGGAAGAATTTGCTCAGGCCTATTAATTTATTTTCATACTGCTATAGCAGAAATGTCCAACATGGGATCAGAATAAGGATTGCTATACCCAAACACATTTTCAGGATCACCACTGACTTTTTCAATGACTTCCATTAAGCATCGTAGTATATGAATTTTTATCATGTGTATACCTTCAAAATCCTACATTTATCTGCTGCTCTGGATCTATGCTGCACCCCAATACCCTGCAGTGTCATTTGAGGAAACTTCAGAGCTGGAAGAATAGAGCAGGAGTAGAAAAAATGACAAAGTGGGCCTCACCACAAGGCATGAGAGGAGACTACCCATGAGTAGTATTCTTAATTGTAAAACTCTTTCTGAATGATTTCTGTAAAATTGCGGTCTGATCTATTGTGCTTTCAGGAGTTTACTGTGGTTATGTTAGTCCATCAATTTAGTGATCTGCTCATTCAAAGGGCCTGATTCCGATGCGGTTAGGACTGGCTTCTACCCTCGGTCTGAGCCATCCTAACAGCATCAGACCTGCCTGTTCGTATTCCTTTCTGACCGAGCCATTCGATGGGCTCGGTCGGAAAGGAATCCAACTTGGTTTTCCGAATGGCTTCCAACGGGCTCGGAGAGCCCGTCTGCCATCCGAAACCCTTCAGTACTTCCTCGCCTGGCTCTTTCCAGCCAAGGGAGTACGATGGCAGTTTCCTACTACCTTTCTGTGCCAGCCGGTCCGGCAAAGAAAGGCAGTGGGAAACTGTCTTTGGGGACCCCTTGCAGGGACCCCATGGATACGAGGCCACTGAATGGCAGCCCTGGGGGCACCGATGCTGCGCCCCTGTTGATCCTCGCACCCAGTGGCAGCCACGTTGGGTTGCCTGCCACTGGGTGCAGGTGTGAACTGCACCTCTGCACTTAACGACGTAAGCATGCATTCCATTCAGAATGCATGCTCCCATTGTTAAGTATAGGATTGAGACTGAACAGGGTTCGGTTGCATCCTACTTTCAGGTCTGGAACCGATGACAAGAGGTCATTTGGTTCCAGTTTCTGACCGATATCGGATGGACTCCGGTCCGTCCGACATCGGAATCGGCCCCAAAGTCTATGGGCTTGGTTTACAGTTAGGATAAAGTTCTGAGAACCAAATGCATATTATCTTACACTAGCAGGCAAATCAGATGGAAATGTATAGATATTGTGCCACCCAGATATAAAATATATTTTTTGCTGTGTTTGTAAAGAGAGAGAGATATTATCATTTAGTGATAGAGATTTTTAAGGCAAGTGGTTATGTCAGAACGACTACTCAGATAGTTTACTGGCAAAAGATAATACTGGCATCTGTCCTTAGATTTAAAAATGCAACTGGTGCTACTTCAGCAATTGTGAGAATGTGATATTGATGAAACCATAAAGCACACTACATGTCACCTTCATTGCTGATGATAATAGTGGTTCAATCTGAACTTGTTTTATCTATAGTCATTGAGAATAGAGTGGATCCAATTTAAGGTAGTGTCAGACATTCCAGCTGTTCGTTCATTCTGTTGATAAGGATCCCATGGTGAACTGCTGAAAGTTCATTTAGAGAAAATGCCTCTTTTTCACATGGTTATCCCCATTTTTTTTTAGAACTGAGTCAGATTTTATTTGACTCTGTGCATTGGAACAGTGCTAACCAAGCCCCACTGCATGTGCCCTGACCCTTAACACATGTTGAATTGGCTACTATCTAACTGGCATATTTAATTTTCCAATAGGTCCTTAATATATGGTTGTTTCCAAAGTATACCTATGACATAGAAAGTTAAATATTCCCTGTGGACTACAGCACTACTGTGCCATCCACTAGGCAAACATGACTCCAGGCCTGCCATGGTAGCTTGCCAGCTACATCAAACCTGCTAAGCCAGAAGGCAGGGTGCATGGTAATTAAAGGAGGGCATGTACACATGTGTAGTTAACATGTCCTTACAATGACAAGCACCCAAAAGCTGTTATCACTGTATTAAGGATGGCTGTTCCATAGCGGAACACTGAGAGCCTCAATTACATTTAATAGTGCTTTCTGCTGTTAGTCAACACATAGAAATGTCATTTGTGCACTCTTTGTAGCATTTATTCAAAAATCAATACACTGTTGCAGTTAGATTTTTAAATAAATATTAAGTAAGAGATACTTTTAGAAAGTTACCTTTTTCATACCTGAAGCCAACGGAGGCAAATTTGCAGTAGCCCCCAGCTGCAGCCCTCTAAGTGCTCAAGTCATCAATGAAGTATAAAAACTTCTCCCAAAGCATGAACAGAGGCCTGGGTGTGGAGATGTGTTTCTGTTCTTCTGACAGGATGGCCATTTAGGCACTGTGCAGAAACGTAATTATGTTGAAAGGGAGCTCCTCTGTCACAGGCAGATGTCAGATAACACTTACACAGGCCCCTTCTTTGTTCCCAAATCAGGAAGACTCCAATCCATGGAGAGAGGAGCTTCCCCCGTAATGGTTCTGAAATGATTACAGAGGATGGTTTGCTCATTTTTCTGGCCATACTTCTTGATTGGGAACACAGGATTTGCATACGTGGAGAAGGGTTTCACCATTTTGGATTCAGGCAAAGAGGGGCACTGAGAAATTCTTTGCAGTTGGGCACACAGGAACTGATGCAAAAGTGGTTAGGATTCCCCTGAGGACTTTTCTCCTATTGTTTTGGGAGGGTCCTGGAGTCATTCCCACCCACCCGCTAGTGCCAGGCATAACAGTGACTTGCACTCTCCTCAGAAAACTATGGACCGGTGGTAGAGCAAATAATTACACAGGCTGTTTGAGACCTGTAGGAAGACCTGAAGGGTTTGACCTGCTACCACCTGTACCCAGGACAAATAAGAGGATTTCCAGGGGCAGTTGGTTGACCTTCTGTTTAGCTACAGGGCCACAACAAGCTGCACGAAGTATTTTTCTGAACAGCCCAGCTGAACAGTTGCAACTGGAACTGGCTTGGACCCTGTTAATAGCTTCTGCTGGCAAAAGTCTTGACCATGAAAAACCTGGGACATACAAACGTTTTGATTCCAAAGACCTCTGGTGGATATCGGAAATTCTATAAAATCAATGCAACCAAGGCCAGTTACTGCTTGACTGAAAATGTAGGTTTCTCATGCTCAGAGCTTTTCCACAGCAACAAATCAATGTCAGCTGGACCTCATAGGTAGGGTATCCTGCCTCATAGGGCCCTCTTCTGCTGCAGCCTGAAGCCTTGCACTGCTGGAGGAATCCAAGCTACATAAAAGTGAATCCAGGTTTGAACATGGTAACTTAGCTGTGTCAGACACAAAAGGACTTCCTTGTTTAGAAATGTACATTTTCTTTCTCAGAGCTTTTCCCACCGAAATCCGTGGCTTCACTCTGACCAAGTTCAATGCCTATGTGATGTTGTGGAACCCTTCTCTGATACAACCTTCTGCCTTGCCCCACTGAAGGACTTTGGCTTCCATTTTCAAGAGTAAATCTGAAGTTAAAATCTCCAACCAAGTCAACCCTGGTAGGTGTATAAAAACCAAGCTCTCCTCCATTCCGCCTTAAACATGCCTAGGTCCCAGTCCATTGTGACCTGTTGACCTGCAATGGTGCTTGATGCTTCTTGGAGATATTTTTATTTACATTTAAAAAATATATGTCTGCTTCCCCCTATTAGATTTTTATATTTTTGGTATAATTTTGCTCGATAAATTATTCTCTATTTTATAAAATGCAGTGGGATTTTTATTGTGTCAGTACTTGTACGCACACACAGTAACACAGTGAAATCACCAAAAAAGGACCACACAACAGTTTAGAAAAATAGCCAATATTTATCTGACAAAACAAGACCAACATGACAAACATACACAACTCAAGATATGGATTTTTCAAAGTTAAATAAAGGTCAAGTTCTTAGAAACCAATGGTTGTGCTTGATCAGGACAAAGTACCTTAAATGCATTAAAAATCAAAGGCGATGCATGGTGCAGGGGAGGTGCGGTGTTGCAAAGACAGGTGATGCGTCAGTTCCTTACTGCTATTCAGGTTGGTAGCATATTGTGCTCAGGGACAGTGCATTGCGCAGTGGAGGTAATGCGTCACTGTAGGCAGTGATGCATTGGTTCCTTAAAGCGGTGCAGAGTTGTTGAGCTACTAACACCCGGCGACGAAGCATGGCGCAGGGGAGGTGGTGCATCGATTGTGGGCCCGATACTAATGCGTCTTTGTTTAAATTTTTTGGTGCGAGGATACATTTAAACAGCACCTCGAACAATAGCCTCTCGGGTTTTGCTGATCCTGTGCGTTCACATTATTAGCACCATTCATCGTACTTTTTTACGGGAGCAGCTCATAATTGCGAGAAGTGGCGTAATACCCTAAATATGGAATTTTGCGTAAGAAGCATAATGCTAAATTTCTTGAAATTATGTGATATATTTAACGATTAATTAGATGGAGAAAGCACTCAGTTTGTGTATATTATTCATTTGCATTTGTATGTACTTTCACTCCTTCTTCACAGAATCCAACCCTTCTGTATACTAGAACCCTATAAATATCTTATATCTGCTGTACTCCCTTTTTCTCCCTCGCCTCTTAACTCTCAGTTCTGTTAGTCTGTTATATATACCTATCTCCCTATCCTTAGCCAGTTTGACTAACATTCATTTATTGGGTCTATATTCTAAAAGTCCACTCTCCTCCTTCCATGTCCCTGAACTTTCTCCTCTCCCACGTGTCCTACTAATCTCTCCTTCTTCTATATATGCCCCAAGTATCCACTCCCATAAACAGTTCCTAGTTTATTTCACCCTCTCTTTTCTCCCTTTTGACTTCCAGTCGTCTCTCTCTTTTACTAGCTTGCACTTCTCTCGCATAGGTACTGTCCTATCGAGGTTCTTAAGGTGTTCAAACAGATTTCTTCCTTACTCTGTATTTGAGTTCAGAACGCTTTTTCTTCTATTTCAATGCATATTATGTATAGATTTCTTGCTCCATACATATACCTAGACAGTAACTAATACACATTATGTCAGTCCTTTTGAGGTGCAGTATTCAATCAATTTGAAACAAAGAAACGAGGGACAAACAAGAAGGACATGAAAAGACAACACATTTTGCAATTCAATCTTGCCTAAAAACGAATTTTGTGATAAATCTGTTAAACAGTTCATAGGTCAGTCAGATGTTATCTGGCCCAATTGAGTCCATGGGAGCCTTTCTCAAGAAACTCTGTGCCACAAAACGTGAAACTGGGGTCCACGTTCTCCAGCTATCAGAGTAATGAGTCAACAGTCCAAGGATGACGCAGGGAGGTGCTGTGGGCTAGAAGTTCCTAAATCAGCAGCTAACACAATGATTAAATACAAAAATAAATAATTGTCCAGCCAGTGCTCTTTCTTTAAAATGGAAACATAATTTGAGGTGCACACAACTAAACGCAAGGCATACAATTACAAATAAGTGCATGTTCTCGGGTGCAATTGCAAATTATAACACCTCCTAAAGAGGCCTTGCAGAAGAAAACAAGGGTACCTAAAGAAATGTCATAAGTTGCAATTAACTCTATATATCAAGCCTGTTTTGGTTATCTTAGAGGCACATTGTGACCATTTATGTAATAGCAGGCCCTTGCCCTAAAAAAACGCAATACTGCTAAATAGGGCTGTGACAAATATATATATGGGTTTTCACTATTTAAAAGTCATGCCTACAGGCGTTTATCAAGATATTCACGCTTAATAAAAAACAACCTATCACTTTTTGACAGTGGGTTTGTGCCATAAAAGACAAAAGGCATAAAACTTTTTAACAATCACGTTTCTCTTTGTTTACAGGTTACCAAGCGACCGATCATGACTTCACGGTTCAAAACGTTAGCTGCCACATGGGCTTTCTAACCTAGGCCCCACATGGCCTGCTTGCTGTGGTTGTCCTGCCTTTTCTGGGCACCCACGCTCTCAGAGACCTAATGTGATATATTTTCTCCATGCACTTTGGGCTATAAGGTGGCATGCCCCAGCTTCCGGTGGGCCATTCAACATTTATGATTGCTGTGTAGTTGGTGTCCCACTTCCCTGAGGGGCATCGCATTTTAATATGTAAAATTTTCCTTGGCAGCAAGGGATCATGAGGCACACCTTCACTTCGGCCATACTGCTGCAATATCTATTTCCTTTGTTCCTTCTTCAAAAGCTGCCCCAGAGTCTTTCTTTTCCTTCTATTTCAACACTGCCTGTGTTCCAGCCCCTCGGTGGGCACCCAAGTACCTCTTTCCGGGAGCAAAAGACAAATACCACAAGGGGCATAATTTAGAGTTAGGCAGAGCCCTTACTCAGTCATAAACGTGATAAATATCTTGGACTCCAAGTGCTTAATTTGTAAAAGAATGCATGCCGGTGCCCAAAGCCGCACACAGAAGCCCGTGGCCGGTGCTATTAAAAGTGGGCCACTGTACTTGATGTCTCTTTATTACACAACCAGGCACTCCCTTTCCCTTTATCTCACTGTTGTAGGTAAGTGCTTTTTCCCCTTGTGACAGTTTATCCATCTTTCTCTTCCTCCTTCACCTGTTGTGTTTTCCCTCTACCTCTAGAGAAATGTCTGAAGAGGAGAAAATAAGGGCCGGTCCCCAAAAATATATTGAATTTCTCTAATATTAAAGTCAACATTTGACTTCAAGTGTGAACCCCTAAAACACGTCTAGGGCCCCAGCGGACCATCATACCTTGAGAAAATGTGGTTTCTTTCTGGCGCTGTGTGGAAGCACATAAAACAGCAAATGTGGTATGTATGTTATGTGTAAGGCTCCCTGTTTTCCGTTTTTACTGATTTTTACAGATAAATACAGACAGAAAACATTTATTTTCTTGTCTGTATTTATTTTTAGATATGGATAAAAACGGGATCTGGGTTGCTTTTTGAGTAATTCTAAATACTGTCTGACATGAGGGCCAGGCGAATAGATGTTTGGATTGATAGATAAGGGGGTTAAAAAAAGGGATTTTAGTAAAAAGGCTTTAACAGCAGAAGATATACCCAAGGTTGAAATTGAAATGTGCATATTTTCTTATAAGTGCATTGATTTATCTTCAGCGGGTGTTCACAGCACTAAAAGCTGGTAGACATTCAAGCATGAGTGCATATTTATCAGTTAAATAAATTTGGAAATATACAAATTTCAGTTTACTTTTTCCACAAAACCCCAAAAAAATATGGATAAATACAGACGGAAATGGCAAAAAATAAATACCATGAAACCGGAGCCCTAGTTATGTGTGTGCTAAATGCGGCTTTTGTTCTGTTTTTTGTTGAAATAGCCTTGTTAATTTTCCTTGAGCAATTCTTTATCTCATTGCCATACAAAGGTAAAAGTGCTGCTTTGTTCATGCAGCTGCTATTAACAATCTGTAGTTCAACTAAAAAATATTGGCTCTCTTTTATGCCTAAAATAATTGCTATTATATATGTCCCACAGAAAAAAAGATCTATTTTTGAAGCAAAACCTTTCTGTTGTGAGCAATTTATTTAAAATGCCTTATCTAGTTTTGAATAGGGAGTATGCATATAATTAAAAAGGTGCTTTCACAAAGTAGAATGAAAAGCATCGACCGTTAAGTGAAGTCAAGCTGCCATGAAATGGTAAACAGCGCGCTCTGCAATTTATCAACCATGGGGCGACCTGTGCACACAGTGCTGTTTACAAACGTCAGCATCCATTCCAGCATTTGCATATTTGTTTCAGGTCAGCATCTATAGTGACTATAATATTCTTTATTGCTTGATTTTTTTAAATCATTGCAATTACAACACTTCACATCTCAATCTTAAAAACTAAATTAATTGTTACAAAATTCATTACAAGCAAAACATCTTCCCAACACATAAAATAGGAAACTGTCCCATATATACAATTTAAAACTTATCAATAAGATCACATCCAATCACATAACATCAATAGTTACAGCCTAATATTGCAAATCTTATATTTTAAGATGACGGCGTGCACAGCATACTATTTCCTTGTACATAATGGGAAGATACTCTAACGAATAACAATTACTTTCAGCTAAAAACCTTTACACATGTAATTCAAAGTATTAATACTAAGGTGCAAAATTAACTAATACGAGATAGTTTCTAATGTACTAAATATTTAGACATGGTGATAGTACAAGGTGGGCTGTGCACATTTCAAAACAGGTGCTAAGGTAACTTTTTTATCGTTCTGAGATCATAAAAAAGTGGAGTGGTTCGCATATTCAAAAACACCCAACCTTTCTAACATACCTGCACACAGTCACTCTGCTCTGAATAGCAACATAAAAAATACACATTTAAAACCACCTCTACCTCACACTCTCCATGCAACAAATACACAAATTGTTCAATTCACAAACACATGACAACACTCACTCACATGTCCATCATCTAATGCTGAATTCAGCACCCCCTGCAACCATAAACATTCCACCTTCAACATACGCAAAAGAAAGCAACTCCATAACACTCTTTATAGCTTTACTTCTTGTTGTCTATCACACAACAAACCTAGCTTTCAAGCACAATTCCACAGCTCATTCCGCCCACATATTCAGACCCAAACACAATGTCTTCTCAGCCTTTTGGAATAAAACAACAATAAAGAAAAGCAACACTATATCTGTGGTCCTGTAACAGTTGACACTACCAACAGCACACCACACACAACTTCAAAGAACACTACTCACTGTCCTACAACACAAACTCACACCACCTCCAAAAACATGCTTTAAACCGCCTACTCATAAATACTTGTTCAATTTAAAAAAAAATAAGTTCCCTCATATTTGACCTATTGATAAACACAGAACCTTATTTATTTCTCATAACAGAATCATGGCTGGGAATGATATGGCACTGGCATCACATGAAGATGTTCCACCAGGCTATCAAACTGTGATCTAAAATCTCAAAGTTAAAAGAAGAAGCGACTTAGCTGTCATATTTAAAGGAACAACAAATCTCGCCACAACTGAGGATGTTTCTTTACAAGTTTCTGAGGCAATACTTGTCAGATGCAACCCTACCCCAACTTTTTCATATAACTTTCTTTCTCTACAGACCACCAACTAGCAATACAACAGCCACATTCCCTGTCACATTTGTAGACATAATCCTCCTTCATTATACTGAAACCTATGTGTGTTTAGTGACCAGACAATATGGGACGACAAACCAAACATTCCACACCACAAAACCAAACTCACTGGCCCAGCCTAACATAACCTACAACAGATCAGTCCCAATCCCACATACATCACAGAACTCAGTTTAGTTGTCATTTTTGACAACCCACACCCATTCTGAAGGATGACTCCAGTCATGTGGACAGACCACCACCTGGTTGTCTTCCAAATCAAGACACACCAACTCCCCCCAACCTAAACTCATCTTACCTGCAGCTATATCTCAACCTTGGAACAGACTGTATTTTGAGGAGCTAGAAACCTGCTTACCACTAAAACAGGTCTGTCACAATAAATTCTGTACAAATACACTAAGGATGACACCAGTTAGTGTTTAAGCTTTTAATTCTACCAAAAACTTCTTTATATCACAAAGGAAAACTTACTCCTTGGATAAATGCATAATAAAAAAAGAATCAATAAAGAAATTGCTATTACTGAATGCAACTGTTTAAAAATAAACAACTCTCAGGACAAAATATGCCTACATAAACATAATCAAAATATACAAAACAACAAGCAAAAAAGCACAAAAAACTGCATTTTTCCAGCTGAATCCACAATGCAAAATGTAACAATAAAGAATTTCATAAAGTACTCACGGAATTCCATAACACAAAATGCATAGAAGGCACCACTCCTATTTCTCAATAATATTTTGACAAACTGTTAAATAATCACACAACTAAGGCAAACATGCTGGGTTAGTACTGGCTGTAGTTACTAAGTATGGCAGAATCAGCTGATTTTTTTCAAAAGAGGAAGAAAAATAGCCCGGCTTAAAAGGATGACTCCAAGCTATCTTTGCGAGAAATTGACTTTTAAGTATCTTGCCCACTGAGCCGATCACCAAGTGTAAGAAATATGTTGAGCATGGGCTCAACGAGGAGCCTAATTTCATTGTTAGGGTGCATGTATTTGCAGAATCAAGATACAGTGATCGGAAATCACTCGGAACAAGGACGATGGGGCTATCTGAATGTGATGGAAGGCCTATTTAATGGGTAATGCTAGTGTTGTGTGTCTCCTGCAAGGCTCATTGTATTTTTCCATATGGTAGCCTAACAGTGTACATTGTAGGCTTCATTTTCCTTTGCACACGTTCCTATATAAACACGCTTTGCCTTTGTGACACATTGTACTTTCACACAGAACTGTCATATGTTTTCACGTTCTGTTCTTTTCTTGGGATTTAGTCTGAACACCACCAACAATGTCAAAGAGCAATGTACCGTTTTTTAGGTCTCGCCTAGGCAGCGCGCATGCGCTGTCTCCCTGCGACATCCGGGAATCTGTGGTGAAACTCTGTCTATTGCTTGGTCGCTTGTCAACTTAAAATCTTTTGCTTTTGACCGGCTAATCTGTCTTTTAGTTCCTCCTTTATTTGTTTGGGAACGCCAATGCAGCATCGACTAACTACTGTAAACCTGCCACTATTGTTCTGAAGGATTTGTCTTGGAACTATTTTTTGTTTTTGCTGCCGTTCTTAATTTGTTCATGCATGGTATTTTTCAGGGGGGTGAGCGGTGAATTTAATGTTTGCATTTGTGCTGCGATGATTTTAGCACTGATTAGCATTATGCCCCACATGCTTTCCACAATCAGTTTAATGGAAACAGGCCCCCAGTACCGCAAATCCCTTCTGTACAGGTACGGATTGTTGTTGTCACCAGGAGAGGGGGGTCTTGTTAGCAATCACGCTTCACGGGAGGAGCAAGACAGCTCCTTCGTGTTGGTGACCTGTGAGCTTTTAGTGTTGAATTTGTAATAAATAGTATTCCGCAAATCTTAGTAGGCATCAGCTTTAAGCAGCACATTTTGTTTTAATCGTACCACTAGTGTAGTGAAGTATTTGTCTTTGAATTTCTTTTAGTTTGTGGTGTTGGTGTCTTTCATAATTTGCTTGTGCATGGAATTTTTTGAGGGGGTGACAGGTGAGTTTTAATGTTTGCATTTGTGTTGCGATGATTTTAGCACCGATTAGCATTATGCCGCCACATGCTCTCCACAAACAGATTAAGGGAAACAGGTTCCCGGTATCACAAATCGAGGCAGCTCCTTCATGTATGCAACTTATGAGCTTTTAGTGTTGAATTTGTACCAAATAATGTTCCAGGAATCTTATCAGGGGGCAGCTTTAGGAATTCACATTTGGTTTCGTGTCACTGGGCATACGGAAAAAAAATCTTACAATTCTCAGCGCTCTTTCGAAACAAAATGCAGTGTACCAGTCAGCATGCTGTAATAAAAGTAAAGCAAATGTGTGAACAGTTTCTGCGGTTCATGTTTTAATTTTTCTCTGCAAATCAGCATGCAGTAATAACAGAACAATGCCTAGGCACACACGTCTGCAATGTACGTCTGTGATGTTGGTGTACTAATCAACCTCCAGTAACCATGCAATGGACCCCATTCTGCTCTTCACACGGCCCCTTGTACCGGTCACTATGCACTAATCTCGGTAGACTGCACACGCAGCATACCCACGTTTTTCATGCCACATGATTGTTTTGTGTATCAGTCAGCATGCAGTCACTGCGAAAGGGATGTGGCCTAGTGGTAAGCGCTGCTGACTTTGAACCAGGACAACATCCTGGCTTCTGTTCAAAGTCGCGTGATTCTGTACCACCTTGGAATCACGTTCCAATTTTAAAATTTTCTCTACAATGTGTGATTTTGGGCACATACTTTACATTTTTAAGATGCACTAAAAATACATGTGCTTGGGACTGGAGCAGAAGCTGTTATGTTGATTAAAAGGTGCTAGTGCTAAGCACCCGAAAATATTGGCTTATATTTACCAGTGCCCTCTTCTTATATGTAAAATACCACTACATAATGTGAATGCCTGAAATCTGGATTCAATCCTGGTTTTCTATAAACATACTGTAACGCTTTTGTAAAATAAATATAGTTCCATGTACTTTAGGGCCTTTGTGGCATTCATAAAATCAATTGTACATTTTAAAATCCTTTTACGTGTGTGTCGCGTTTCTTGTTTTTTGTAACGTTTAGCTGTAACCTTCAGTTGTTTTTGCACGTTGTTTTTAAGTTACTGATCTGCAACTCACAGATGCTGCAGACACAAAGGTTAGGATTTTTACAACAAGGCTTAATTACACTCAATTAGCTCGTCTTGGTTTTCTTTCTCAGCTGTTGGGAACATGCTAATGTTTCACACTACAGCAGACTTTCAGGCTCCTTTTTTTCTCCAAAACAAATGCTAATACAGTGGGATTTATTCACACAGCTACACGAACCAGCATAAAAACAACGTTTTTTGTTTAAAAAAACAAAGTTCGAATCGTATTGCTACAAAAAAGTGTATTTTTTCTTTAATAATACTAATTTAGTTTTTGGGCAGCTGCAAACATAATGGGATAACACGGCCCCTTGTACCGGTCACTATGCAGTAATCTTGGTAGACTGCACACATGATATACCCATGTTTTGCATGTCACATGTTCGTTTTGTGTATCAGTTAGCATGCAGTCACTGCAAAAGGGATGTAGCATAATGGTAAGCGCTGCTGACTTTGAACCTGAACAACATCCTGGCGTCTGCTCAAAGTCATGTGATTCTGTACCACCTTGGAACTCACATTCCACTTTACATGTGAACTCTGCCAATTAGCATGCAGTAATAACAGACTAATGCCTAGGCACACACGTCTGCAATGTACGTCTGTGATGTTGGTGTACTACTAGACCTGCAGGAACCAGGCAATGCGTGCCATTCTGGTCTTCACACGGCCCCTTGTACCAGTCACTATGCAGTAATCTTGGTAGACCGCAATCGCGATATACCCACGTTTTACATGCCACATGTTCGTTTTGTGCATCAGTCACTATGCAGTCACTGCGAAAGGGATGTAGCATAGTTGTAAGCGCTGCTCACTTTGAACTGGGACAACATCGTGGCTTCTGCTCTAAGTCGTGTGATTTTGTACTCCCTTAGAAATCACGTTCCACTTTACATGTGAAGTCCGCCAATCAGCATGCAGTAATAACCGAACAATGCCTAGGCACAGGCGTCTGCAATGTACGTCTGTGATGTTGGTGTACTACTTGACGTTAGATCTACACTTCTAACTGCATGCCATTTTCTTTTTTCTTCACCACATATATTTACAATTCTATTTCCTATATTTACCCTATTCCTGTTCTTTACTTCATTGCTCTCCACAGTTACTAATGCTCACTCTCAGTACTGTATACACTAACATTGCCATACACTTTCCTCTGCTAACCCACATATCTTAACTTCACAACTTCATAAATCCTAAAAACCTCTCTATGCTCTATATCCATCTTTCAAAAAAGCTGTAATGAACATTGTTTTACTTTCAAAATTATTTAGGTTGTCAAAAAGACTTAGCATATTTAAAGCACACAGTGATGTAATAAAACATACAAAAAATGTACTTCCCAAAAGGTATATGGAAAGTTGAGCCACACCCAGGCAGGCTTTCATTTAAACATCATTTTGCAATGCAATAGGTATCGCATGTGCATGAGTTAAAGATAGCATTAAAAAATGCCTTTTATTTATAATTGCATTTTAATAAACGGCGCAGCAACATGTCAGCATCACTCTGCACCACCTAAACACCAGCACAACACCAAAATATCACACAGCCCAACATCAGCATCACTCTCACAGATCAGTATCAATACACAGCACCCCAGCATCAGTCAGCAATACCTCAACATCACTAAAAACCACCTCAGCATCACTCTGCAACACATCGGCACCAGTACAGCAGCAAATAAACACCACTACAGCACCATATAGGCACCAACACAGCACAACATCATCAATGAACCACTAACAGTGCAGCACCAAAACAGCAAAAGCACAGCGTCACCTCCGCTCCAGTGCACCAACACCTCAACATCAACACAGGACAGCACAACACAGCACCATCTCAGCATCAGCGCAGCTCCACCCAGCATCAATGCACCAACACCAACTCAGCCAAAATTCAGAAGCAAATCAGGTCTAACACAACACCACTTCAGCAACAGTGCTGCACCACCTCAGCATCAGCGTTGCACCACATCAGCATCACTACAACACCAGCAGTGCAGCCCCACATCAGCACCAGCATAGCCATACCACCGCAGAAATTCAGCACCAACAAAGTACAACTTCAACATAAGTGATGCACTACATCAGCATAAACTAAAACAACATGAACACAAAGCCATCTAAACATTACAAAGCAACACAGCTGCACAGCACCCACACTGCACTAAAACAGAGCTTAAAACAAAGGTCAAAGCAAAACATCTAGCTAATCACTTATAAGGTACCAAAGGCGAGATCTATTGGCTATGCCAGTGCTTGTTATTCTTTCTGCCAGTCACTAGCACCAAGACACAATACAAGAATGCAGCTGCTGTTTATGTGCATGCGTGTCCTATCATATAGGTGAGCACAGTAACAAAAACACAAGTGGAAAGAGAGCTATGAGGCAAGAGCACTGTGTCTGTTAAGATGTAGAACACCCATCTGTTAATACTGAGGTACAGGGTCTGTAAGTGATCCTAGAGAACTTTGCTATATAATCCTTTAGCTTTATTAGCAAGGTGTTTAGGTTATGCTGTCCTATAAAATGACAAGGTGTTTCATGATATATGGATTATTAACCATGCTAGCAGTATTTTTGTTATGTATTTGTTTTCTAATTGTGGCATGTATACTGCATTTCACAGCACAATACTTGAAACAAATATTCTAAACTTCCTCTGTGTCTTCTTCTAATGTTATTGTGGATGAGCACAAGTGAGAGAGTAAAATGGTTTGTCCTGTTACCACAACCACTGAGAGGCTCGAGCTAGTTGGACTCGGAATCATAGATACTGAGGTGATATGGTGACTCAGTCCCTGCAATACCAATGTTCTATGGTTCGAAGCATAGTTCTGTTCCAGAGCAGAATCTCTGCAGCACTAGTATGTACAAAGGTGCTGCACATCCTGGTAAGTTTGTAATGACAGAAAAAAAAGGAAGTTCCTTGCAGAAATATAAACAAGGTGTTAAAGGACATTTCTTGTTGGAGAGATTAAGGAATGAGGACACAATGTTAAAACTTTCCCTGTTGGAGTTGGTTCCCGGGATAATTTTGTTGGCCTAAAAAAGACCCCAGAGCTTTTGTGATTTGTTTTTTGTATCTAGAGAAAATATATGGTGGTAACACTGAATAATGAATTTGTAAAAAAGCCAGCTCTCTCCCACTTTCTACATTCAAGTTTGGCATCTTTGAAGTTCTTTTTTAATATAGTGATCAGAGTGTAGGGATCAGAGTGTCTCATGTGATAAGAGAATATATGTTGAAGAGGGGAAGCACAGTCCAAAGTCTGATTAATCCAGCAATTTTAATTTTCTATTCAGAGAAAAATGCTAAATTGAGGCCATGATTTTGCTCCATGTGTGTATGGAGTGTGTAGTAGAGGTTGTTTTGGGACAAAGTGACTAATAGAAAAGTCCACCGAAAAAGTCCATGACTTGCTCCGACCAGGGTGAAGGAGATACTATAAGGCTGGTGATAGAGCATAGATGTTATCTTTCATGTATCTCTATGAATTCACCCTGGAAACATTATTTTCAATATTAATTTACGACAATGACAAATGTTTTTTAGGTTATCAAGTTTAAGAAAAACGCACAAATGAAGTTTGATTTAGATACTGCTTTGTAAAGCATGCAGAATGTTTGACATAGTTTTCTGTTAGCACTTAACAGTCAATAAGCTGATGTGAAGCATAACTAATTATATTGACATACGTTATCTTCATGCAGAGATGAACTTAGTAAACAAATGATAATATAGATATTAATATATAAGAATAAAGTTGTTTTATGTGTTGGGAAAATGGTCATTAACATTAGAATGTGTAATATGAGCACTTGCATTGATGAGAAAATAGACGCTGTAATAATTTGTGCTATCTGGTGGTTTCTTTTAAATCAGCCTTTGAAACCCTGAATGATGTATTAACCTATAATGTGCGAAATAATAATGAAGTATTAAAAAAAACAATTAGGGGTACCTTATACTTAAATGATGTAATTGCAAATCATGAATCTGCCAAATTGAAGAACTAATGTATTGTATTTAATAATGTGAGATTCATATTGTAGCAAAAATTCATCACGCACAAGCTGTGTTTCATGTAGGCCTCAAAACTTGCTTTTCTTTCCTAGTATGAAATTATGAACTGAGTAGTCTGAAGCCTATGGGAACCTTTCATAAAGTTTGTACTTGTGCTCTAACACCCAATAATTCCTTTCACGTTTGTAGCTTACATGACTGGAAAGAACATTTTATCTTCCTAGAGCACATGCTTAGGAAAGAACTGACAAAGGATCAGAACATGAACTCGCCTACTTCCTGAATGTCACAACAAATCATATGACTAAAGTACAGTGGTCCTAGTCCTAAGGAAAATGCAAAGTAATGGATTTCTTAAATATTCACTTTTCTGTATACTTTTACCTACTACATCATCTCATCCTATCGAAACTGACCAATGGGACGGACTGGCCTGATAAATTTAGTGATGTCAAGGGGTGTAAACCAGAAATCAATGCAGTATAATTGCCTAAACTATGGACAGGGGCAGTTCCTATGTTTTCCATCTCCCCTCTTTCCTTCTTACGGTACAGAGAAGGACAATTTGGACATCCAGAAACAACGCGAGCTGTGATGAAATACTAAATTTGCTGCCGGCTGGTATTCTTACGTAGTGGAATGTTTCTGGCTGGAAAGTTTTACATTAAAACAGCTGTGGTATTGACGCTGCCGTACAGAAAGGGGCAGACAATCCTGCCCATGAACTGGAAGTGGTAATTCAGTGATTTACTGAACTTTTTTCAATAGGGTTTGTATGAGAGATAATTGATTTCCTAAAAAACTCACTTCCACAGGATAAAATCTCCCCCGGCTGAGTAAAATAGCTCCCTTCAGATCGAAGTTCACAAGTTGTTAATGTTTATTAAATCTGTTCAAATTCTTTAAATTAGATTTGTATGTTAATCGTTTGACATTTGATCAAAATACAACATGAGATAAAATACTCTGCTGATTCTGTTTCATTATTTGTTGTGGCCAATTAATCTGCTTTAAAATTAACTGATCTAGAGGTAGAATTATATGGGAAATTCCATCAGTAATAACTGAATGTTAACAATTATCTTATTCCAGGTCCTCATATGATAATTGTTCATCCCCTGAGTATCCTAGTCCCTTTCAGCACAGAACAAGATCTATTGGAGGACCTAGGAGATTAGGTATAGTAGCTGAGGTTATTTTGAGGTTAAGAGTAATAAGATCAATTTAAAATAATTTATAAGGCCCAACACTTTTACGCTATAACAATGGTAATGTGTTCTTCTCTGGCAAAAACTAGATTGAGAATGTGTCCTGGCTCATGCATAGACTTTGTTTTCCATTCCAGGAGACCCAAGGCATAAAGGATTTGAGAAGCTGAGTGTGATTGACCCAAATATTGATATCACCCAGTACCAAATCTTACAAATGACCATATTTTGCATAGTATTTCCCCAGCTTTTTGCCTTCACTACCCTTTTTTGCTGAACCCATTTCTATTGACCTTACAACTCTGCACACTTTACTCCGCCTAACCAGTGGCTTTGGCTTTTGCTCTTCCTTCCAATATGGTAACATTTGCATACATCTAAATGGCACATTTAATTTACTTATAAGTCCCTAGTATATGGTACTTTGTGTGCCTAGGCCTGTAAAGTAAATGTTGCAAGTGGGCTGCAGCACTGTGTATCCCACCCGCTAGAGTAGCACTTAAAAACATATCTACAGGCCTGCCCTTGTGTGTAGTTTTGAACTGCTTTTCTTGATGTGGTAAAATGAAACTTTTGGCAGGCCCAAACATTCTTGCTAAATACTTATAAGTCACCCCTAATGTAGACCCTAAATCCTCATAGGCCAGGGTGCATGGTTTTCAAAAATAGGGCATGTACAGTCCATTTACATTTTTTGGAAGTGAAAAGCCCCAAAAGTTTACATTTATTAAAATATCCTCTATTATTTCCAAATCAGTTTGGGATTCTTCTGGTGTTGTGCATTCACTTCATAACTCTTGATGTACTGCATACATACTTTATGCATTGCCTAGGAGTTGAGCCTGACTGCCTCTGTGGCAAGCTACTAAAGGGTTAAAGACAGGTTAATGTAGAAACTTTTGTGGCTCACCCTGACAAAGTTTGTGATTAGGATTTAAACTGGGTTCCCACCCTCTTCAATCAATAATCTAATTTCTTACTTTGGTGCAGAGGTGGAAACCAGAACTTGTGCATGTGCAGTGGCACTCGGTGATTTATGTAAAAATCAAAAATCCCTTTCTTTAATTTGACAGCAAAATTGCTCTTTGATTTTTAAATTTTCCTCATTTCTTAATTGAGCATTTTTTTCCTTTTTCACAATTCAGTTCCTACCTCATACTTTGCACCTGTGATTTTTTTGCAAGAATTGAAGGAGATCTCAGTAACAGTGAAGGCTTCACTGTGGCAGAGAGGAGCTGAAGCCTTGGCAGAGAGATAGGCTGAAGCTGAGAAGGCCTTTGAGAGCCTAGCTGCTGAAGAAGAGAATGCAGTAGCAGAACTGGACTTGGAAGGCAGAAGGTTGGCCTTATAAGAGAAAAAGGCCTTGTTGGCTCATGAAGTAAGTCAGAAAAAACTAGTCTTAAGGGCCAGACAGACTACAGAGTCTGGTGTTGATGGTGGCAGCGACAATGGAGGGTCCAAGAAAAGTAAAAGGGTCTACATACCAAAACACCTGGTCACTAGCTTTGTGGTGGGGGTGATATTAATCAATGGTTTGAGGCCTAGGAGGCAGCAACTAGAGATGCACATTGTTCCTAAGAAGGATTTGGGAGGGTGTGGGGTCTAGTTTGTAGCAACATATGCCCAACTCAGGGAATGATACCCTTCTTGTGCAAGGAAAGGGGGGCAGCAGGAATGTTGCCCTGCTGAATAAAACCCTGGTTATGAAATATGGCCTTACCCCGGATAAGATTATATTAGATTTTAGAGAATGTCAGAAGCCATCTAACAAGTCTTGGGTGGATTTCATGGAGTATTTCACTAAGGCACTAGATGGGTGTGTGAAGGGCAGTAATGTGAGTCATTATGAAGCTTTACAATCTTTTCGTGAAAGAGCAGATGTTCAGTAATTGTTTCCAGAACTGCAGCAACACCTAGTTGAATCTAAGCTTTCCGAACCCAGGGAGCTTGCAAAAGAAGGGGAACTCTGGCTCAGCACCAGGGTCCACAAGACCTGGAGGCATCACCATTAGAGGGGACAGGGTCCCGCCAGAAAAAAGAGTTAGAGATAAAGAAAAAAAAACAAAAGAGTTCTCTAAAAGCCCTCACAAGTGTTTTCAGGGGAAGAAACCCCAGTCCAGTCCTGAACAGAGGAAGGGTGAAGGGTGTCTTTAATGAGAAGAAGTCTCTGGGCTACTTACATCCCTAATACAATGAGTGTTACAAATATGGGCACTTTTAAGGGGAATCTGATTTGTCATCGCAGGATTCAGCCCACCACTGGATGGCTTTCCCTAGGAATGCCAAGTGTAGTGCTCGGGTGGGGTCTGCCCCAGTAATTATTGGGGGGAATACAAGAGTTACCCTACTGTCCCTCGTTGACAAAGAGAGGGTACCAAAGGCTTACATGCCTGACAATAGCAAGAAAATATAAGCAGTAGGTTACCATTAATGGGCAGAGGGTGGCGACTCTATGAAACAGAGGAGCCAGTACACCTATTGTCAGGTACCATTTGGTGTCCACAGAGGTGGTAGTGCCTGACGTAATTGACCACAGTATCATAGCAGACATCTATCGAGTGGCTAACCCAGTGTGCGTGGAACAGTCCAAAATACAATATCAAAAGGTCCCATTAAAACACATCTTCTCAGTGTTTGTTCAATTGTGAAATAAAGAAGTGTGGGAAGACAATTGTGTTCAAAAGTTTCTAAAAAGATGGTGTAAAATGTATATTACCCATGGAGAACTAACCCCTTACCTACAGCAATTGTAAAGTTTCAGTATTGAAAAACCAAACATAGAATTCCGCCTGATTGTTGTAAACCAAGTAAAGAAAAGCCTTCAGTTTGGGCACAAGTACAACTTGAACCATGACTAGCTAAAAAAACAAAGAGAGTAGCAATTAAAAAAGTAAAGTAATTAATTGTTATACAAAATCCACCAGTGTAAATAAAAAGTGTTTGCCTAAAGCGTCCCTTAACCTTAAGATTGAACATTATGGAAGGTAACTTGGCATTTTTGTAACAGGCTTCTGAAATGCTAAGCAAGCATGGTGCTAAGAAATATATTAAGGACAGTAAAAATAATTGAATTTCTCCCAACTCGGAAAGCTACACCATATTAGAGTATCTGCTTGGTCTGTAAACAGCCATGAACCAAGGAGGAAAATAGTATATATATGTGCCATGGAAGTAAATGTGTGGTATAAGTGTAAAACATGTATAAAAAGAAATAATAAGTGGGCACACAGTAGATGAAAGAAAATAGAAGCACAGCGATCTGATCAAACCTATAAAGTATTTTAACTGTCCATTTGATAGTTAAATATCCAGCCAGAAGATAATGAAACTGCATGACCAGAAGTAACCCTGGGCGTAGTTTGCATAGTAGCACTACGCTACGCTACGCTACGTGCACTTCGCACTACGCAAGCTATCCGTAGCTACACGAGCTGCGTAGTGCAGTAGGGAAAATGATGTTCGCACTGATTACACAGTGCCAGATGCTTGTCCGCCCTGTGCCATCATTGCAAACGGCACCTTGCACAGTGCAAGCGGTCGTTTTCTGCAGCTCGGGTAGATTTGTACTCAAGCTGGGTTGTTTATTTTCCATGCTCGCGATCGGTAACTTGATGTTGCAGATCGCGAACGATGAAAAAGTCTTGCCGGGATGTAATTTTGCTCGCTGGTGGTCGCCAACTTGACGTTGAGGACCACGAGCAAGCAAAAAATAAATACCTGTGTATGGGATGTTAATTTGAAATATTGTTTTTGATAATAGTATACAGAAAATATGTTATGTCAATGTTTTAATTAATGTTTTATAATGAAATGTTTTTAAATATACAAAAATAAATTAGACAGACTCGCTTCTGTATGAATGTGTGCGTGAGAGTTTCTGGGTTGCTAGAGTAAGTAGAAAGTAAGGATTATAAAAACAAAAAAAGCTTTCTTTTTCACTGGTACCCATGACTTTGACACGGGAGACAACATGACTGTCAAGAATAATAGGGTAATGCAGATGTTGCATGCAAGCAGAGCACTTTCACCAAGAATAAAATGTCTGGCTGACAAGGTGAGGGCCACCATAAAGGATGAGGTGTTCAAGATGTTGGACTTGTGGGTGATTGAGCCCTCCTGTGACCACAGGTCCAGTCCAGTGATGCTGGTAGCCACTGTTGTCCCACCATGCACTACTCCAAAACGTAGGTTTTGTATGGATTACAGAGGCCTCAACTCAGTCAACAAGACTGCTGCTCACCCTATCCCCAGAGTGGATGAGCTTATTGATTGGTTCAGGCCGGCCAAATTCCTCAGCACCTTGGACTTGACATCACGGTATTGGCAGGGCCAAGGAGAGGTAGTTATTCATCATCCCTGAATACACCTGCCACTTTCCAGAGGTTTATCAACTGGGTCCTCAGAGGGCTAGCAAACGTCAGTGCTGCCTACTTGGATGACATTGCTGTTTTCAGCTCTAGTTGAAATAATCACCTGTACCCCCTCCAAGAAGTGCTACAGGCCCTGGATTGGGGATGCCTATCAAGGCCAGTAAGTGCCAGATAGGGCAGGGATCAGTTGTGCACTTTGGCCACCAAGTTGGTGGGGTAAGGGCAAGACCCATCAGCCCTAGATACAGACCATCATGGTTAGCGAGCCAGCCAAGACCCAAACTGAAGTGAGAGCCTTTTTATGCCTCAATGGCATAAATACTACAGGAGATTTGTTACGGGTTAAGGCACCATTATTGCTCCCTTAACAAAGATGACTTCTGAAAAGCAGCCCAATAAGGTGATCTTGACAGAGGAGGGCCAGAAGGAATTTGACACCCTCAATGAAGCCACATGCAGAGTATCTATTCTCATGGCCCCTGACTTTTCTAAAGACATCCTGGTCATTTTTCAATGTGGCAAGTTGGGGCTCCCACAGACTAATGGTGGTTTACCCTATTAGATTAAATAAGTGCTAATATTCCGTTTAGGAACAACTCGAGAGATACTTCTTCCACTCAATCTAATTAGATTTTAAATCCTCTTTATTGGTAAAATAAAATTTAAAATTATTATTCAGGAAATGCAACTTTTAGAAAGTTGGCATTTTCCTGCGTTTCAGAGGGCTTTCTGTAAGTGGCTAGCTGTTCTAGGACTTTTGATGGCTCCCTCACTGAGGAATGTGTATTAGAGCTAGACAGTGGACAAAGGGTCTGGGTGTGGAGAAGGCCTTCCTGAGAAGGTTTACTGGGGATGAGCTGTGCCTTGGCCTTTATTACACTCCAAATGGTAGCTTGGGGGCTGTACCCAGCACTTTCAGACTTCAGGAGAAATATACCCAGTCACTGGCAGATACAACTCATACCTGGGCTTGCCTGCCTGCCCTTTATCTTACTAGCAAAGCTGGAGACAAAGCCAGGGGAAAAGGAAGAACTGACCAGAACCAGTTTTAGAGTGCCCCCACCCAGATGCTGGTACTGGGCACAAAAGTGGCATTCCCAGAATTTGAAATCAGAAAACTCCTAGACCTGAGAAGATTCAGAAGAAAGACTGCAACTTTGTCTGAAGAGGGAAGATTTGACATGCTTGCCTTGGACCCAAGACCATAGAAGTGACCCAAAGGGTCAGTTGGCTGGCCTGTTTGAGCTACAGGGACAAAATAAGCTTCCAGAGGCCTTCTCTGCTTTCTAGCTGTCCAGATCCAACTGGACCAGATCTGACCCCCTCTGCTGGCCTCAGTGAAAGTGAGCCCTGACCCCCAAGTCCTGTCCTCAATGTCCTATGAGTCAGATTGTACTTCTCCCTGCTTAACTGAAGGCTTCACCAGATCTGACAAAGGGCAGCTTAGTGTGACGCAGGGTCTCACTCCGCAGCACCCCACGAGCATTTGCTTCACAGTACCATGCAGCTCCTGGCCTGCAGCTTCTCTGATCTGAAACAGAGTGACGCAGAGCCTCGCATAACACCAGCACACAGCTCCTGATCTCCAACTTCAACATACCTGGGTAGCCCATGCACCAACAACAGAAGGTACAGCTCCCATTCAGGTTAACCTGATTGTGTACATCACAGTTGGGCTGAACTCGTGCCCATGTCCTGCCGTTGGTGCTATTTTTTAACCTTAAACTTTAAAAATGTATATCTCTGGTTCTACTGACTGGATTCTTGTCATTTTGGAGACATTTTATTTTTTAAATATCCTCTATTTTTCTAAATTGGTTTGAGATTTTCTTGTGTAGTGATTTCACTTTGTTACTGTTTTTGTACAGAAATACTTTACACATTTTCTCCTAGTTAAGCCTGGCTGCTTTTGTGCCAAGCTATCAGAGCGTGAAGCACAGTTTCATTTTGTGACTTTTGTGATTCACCCTGACAAGGATTATGAGCACAGATGAGATGAAGTTAGTAACAGAACTATCGAATATTTAGGCTGTGCCAGGAGCGATACACCAGGGTAGTCAAGAAAAGAGCACATGGGAAAATAGAATAGTTATTAGGTCGAATTGTTCATAGAGAATAGACATATGGTCTCTAAATATACCAGCTAGTCTGCCCCCTTTCATGACAGAAAAGAGAAGATGTAACCCTTTGTATACAAGGGAAGATGATAGGGCTAGAACTGGAATGGAAGCTTTGTTAGTCCAGAAATCCAGGTTATATTGAGTGTCTAGGTTAGAGTCTTGCATTTCAACAGATCTGGCATTTATCAAAGCACAGAAAATTCTTAGGTACAGGGATGAGAAATATTTTTAGTAGAGGCGTAAAAATGATGGACAGGCGACTTCCTATTGGGGGTAATGGGCAAGGTTTGGGCAAATCATTAACACTGTTTTTAAATTCAAGAAGTATTTGGAACGAATAACTTATGCATACTGAGCTTATCTGAGAGCCTAATGTTGCAGGAGCAACGTGGATGGTGTTGAGCGCTTTTGGCATATGAGCAGATGCAGATGGGTTCAACACATTTCCACTTTATGCCTATATTTTTTACAAGCCCCCTGTTCCCAATTTGCTTCCTTATTGTTACAAATCCCTTCCTCTCACTCTTGGTTTAGTTCCTTCTTTTAAAATGTGTTTGTCCTCTTCTGCTTTACTCAAATATAGGCATCTTTTTCAATTGTGAGAGACCTAAAGCTGCATTGGAGTCACAAAGGTTACAAGGTTTAGCAAGTTGAGTGTGGCGGACCCAGATATTGAAATTATGCTTCACCAGCCGAGCTGAGTAGCATAGGTAAGTTGAAGTGATCAAGCGAACTACCGAACATTCAGGTGGTGGCATAGATGATAAACCATTACTGTCTAAAAAGAGCATGAATGGGATAGCACAGTTTTAACTGCCTGATTGCTAGGTGTCAAGAATTCCTGTCATGCGAGGGGAGGAAAACGGTAACCAGCGAAAACGGACTACATCTCCCAGGATGCTTAGCGGTTGAGAGGTTATGTAAACAGGAGAACTGTTACATAACTCAAGGAAAACACGTCCTTATGTAAACAGGAGAGCTGTTACATAACTCAAGGATAACACTCCCTTATGTAAACAGGAGAGCTGTTACATAACTCAAGGAAAACACGCCCTATAAAGGGAGGAACCGGGAGGTACAACGCTGTCGGATATTGTGTTTACACCGATATACCTGCTTCGTGAAGAGCAGTGTTCCGGAGTGGTGCTCCAGTAAGGCAAGAACGGAGGTAGGTCGAGTCGTTACTCCCTGGGCCGTGTCTTGCCCCATCGTCACCTGTGAAGGACCCGGAAGCTATACCGGTCAACCTTTGAGCTTCGCTTTTTGACTCGGCTGAGTCAAGGCGCAGTGGCGCTTTTGCTGGTTGGAGTCGTAACTCCCAGCCCGACCAGAGATACAGGGACTGCCAGCTGTAACGCACACCAGGAGGTGTTTGCCGCGTTACAGACTCGGAAGTCCACAGGATCGATCGAGCGGCTGCTCTCGGTTCAGTCTTCTTGCTTTTGAGTGGGGTATCGGTGACGCATCACCAGGAGGTGACTCCGCGTCCCGGTGCAGTCTGAGGAAGAGGTTGAGCGGCTGCTCCCTTCAGGTAGAGACCCCGGCTGGGTGTTTCCCTGACTCCTCGATTCTCCCCAACACTCTTCGTGCCCCTCACAGCCTACCGATTGGCATTGTCGGCCATTTCATTTCTGCCCTCTGTTGGCATACGCCGGGATCGGCGTATATGCAGAGGACGGTTAGGACCATCCGTGCTGTGGGCTGGTAACGTACTTAGCCTGGAGGATTCCAGTGACTATGACTTTTGTTTATTCGTTGTATTAGTTTTGCCTTCATTAAAATAACTAACCCTTCACAAGTGGTTGCGTCCTCATTATCGTGTCTGTTAAACGATCCTGAGACGTTCAGGGCGTTACAAAATATCCGACCATAATAACACTAACTGTCTCCCGGTCGATAACAGACATGGCAACACTTGATGATGTGCTGGCTGCTTTAGCGACCGTGCAAGCTGAAGTGGCTGCCTCTAGGCAAGAAACCGCCGATGTAAAAGCCAGACTGCTATTCAATTGGACCCGCTCACGCCCAGCACCTCCCTCACGAACCAGACCCCTGCGGTAGTAGTGGAAATGCCGGTAGCCATCCCCTTGGCAACACCAGAGAGGTACAGTGGGGATCCTAACACAGTGCAGGTATTCCTCACACAAGTGGCGCTACATTTATCGTGCAAACCAAAGGCGTTCCCCACGAGCCAGGCTCGTGTGGCTTTCCTTATTTCCTATTTGGCTGGAAACGCGGCACAATGGGCCGTACCTCTGGTGAGCAGGGACGACCCCATCTTATGCGATTGGGGTGCCTTTCGCGAGGAATTCCTGAAGGTATTCGACAGAAGGGCTGACTCGTACACGGCGGACCGTGAAATGCTTGAGTTGAGACAGGGATCCAACGACCTGGTGCAGTATCTCAACGCGTTCCGAAGGCTGGTTGCGGAAACCAAGTGGCCTGTTGCTAAACAGACGGCGCTCTTCCACCAAGGCCTGTGCGATGAGCTCAAGGACGCCGTGGCTCATATTGACCCTCAACCCAAGACATGTGAGGGCCTTATCAACCTGGTATTACGGCTGGAGCATAGGCTAAGTGAAAGAAAGGGGGATCATGGGAGAAAAGGAAAATCCTTTCCATCC
Organism: Triturus cristatus; assembly: GCF_964204655.1. NCBI lineage: Eukaryota > Metazoa > Chordata > Amphibia > Caudata > Salamandridae > Triturus > Triturus cristatus. The sequence goes on from NC_140594.1 coordinate 465,696,431, forward strand.
TATGTAACGGTGGGAAGTCCTGAAACTTCCACCGCATCCAAGGGAGAACCCATGGACATCGGCGCAATACGAGCGAGCCTCACAGCCACGGAGAAAGAGTCACGCCGTAAACAAGGATTGTGCCTATATTGTGGCAAAAAAGGCCACTACGTACGTGAATGCCCTGCCAAACCGAAGACGTCACGTTATCGGGCCAACCGGTCGGTAACAGCCGTGGTGGACATACCGGCGGAAAACTAGAGGACTCCCAGACCAAAGAAGGGGCATCTCGGAGTCACTCATCCATCCCTTCACTTTCCAACTCAGTCTCTAAAGGACAACGACACCTGTTTCTCACGGTGCACGTGGGAGTGCATGACCAGTGGATACCCGTTGTGGCCATGGTGGATTCAGGGGCCACTGGCATGTTTATGGACCACAACGAGGCATGCAGGCTAGAGCTAGTGCTTCTTCCCAAAGCTGTACCCGAAGACGTCTATGCTGTAGACGGAAGGCGATTGGTGACGGGACCCATCGGGCAACACACGGGGGTCCTTCCGATGAGATATGGGAGGAACCATTTGGAACAAATCGATTTTAACATCATCCGAGCGCCCCAATATGGCGTCATATTGGGATTGCCGTGGCTACAGAAACACAACCCTGCTGTGGATTGGCCAACACATCGCATCGAAATGACGTCACAGTATTGCATCTTGCATTGTGGAATAAGAACGGAATCCCTTGACGCAGATGAGAGCGGGAGTCAGACGGTGGCTACAGCGGCAGAAAAAGATGTGGCTCTCCCCCAAGCTTATCACAGTTTTGCGGACGTATTTGATGAGGTGAAGGCGGAAGTGCTACCACCACATAGGCAGTTTGACTGCCAGATCGACCTGGTGCCAGGGGCCAGCGTTCCCAGCTGCAGGCTGTATGCTCTGACGGAGCCTGAAAACGTGCATCTCCGGGGGTACCTGGATAAACTCCTCAAGCTAGGATTCATCCGCCCGTCCAAGTCTCCGGCCGCCTCGCCGCTCTTCATCATCCCGAAGGCTAATGGGGAGCTGAGAGCCTGTGTGGACTTTAGGGCATTGAATGCGATAACCATAAAAAATAGGTACCCCTTGCCTCTCATCAGTGTACTTCTGGAACAGGTCAAGAAAGCTCGTATCTACACCAAGTTGGATTTGAAAGGGGCATATCATCTGGTGCGCATGAGGGACGGAGACGAGTGGAAGACCGCCTTTAAGACCAGGTTCGGCCTTTTTGAGTACCTCGTCATGCCGTTCGGTCTGTGCAACGCCCCGGCAGCCTTTCAGTACTTTTTGAATGAGGTATTCAGAGAGGAGTTGGATATCTACGTGGTCGTATATATCGACGACATCCTCATCTATTCGTCCAGTGTGGAGGAGCACGTACACCACGTCAAAGCTGTGCTCCAAAAGCTGAGGGAAAACCTGCTGTTTTGTAAACTCAGCAAGTGTGACTTCCACGTCACATCCGTGGAATTCCTCGGAGTGATGCTGAGTCCGGAGGGACAGGAGATGGCAGAACGAAAGATCAAGGCGGTGAAAGAATGGCCGGTGCCCCACAGCGTGAAGGACGTCCAAAGTTTCATTGGCTTCGCCAACTTTTACAGGCGGTTTATAGATGGATTTTCAGGATTGGTGGCCCCAATCACACAGCTACTGAGGAAGTCCAAGGAGTTTGTCTGGTCCCCTGAAGCGAACAAAGCCTTTGAGGCCCTGAAAAGCGCCTTTGGTAAGGCGCCGGTGTTGGCTCACCCCGATCCGGATCTCCCCTACGTGGTGGAAGCGGACGCATCGGATGTGGCGCTGGGGGCTATCTTGTCCCAACGCAACCACGACACAGGGGTGCTTCATCCCGTTGCGTACATGTCCCGCAAACTCAGCGACGCCGAACGCAACTACCATATTGCGGAGAAGGAGCTTCTCGCAATCAAGGACGCCTTCACCGAATGGAGGCATTGGTTGATGGGGGCAAGACATGTGGTTTCGGTGTACACGGACCATCGGAACCTACAGTTCATGACGGCCACAAGACACCTTTCTCCCAGGCAGCTGCGGTGGATGATCTTCTTTGCGGGGTTCAACTTCTGCATCACATATCGGCCGGGGACGGAAAACCGGAAGGCGGACGCCCTGTCCCGTCAATCTGCAGTTAGTGAACCATTGCCTGCGACCGAGCGTTCCATCATTTCCCCGAGGATGGTATTGGGGGTTATCCAACCGGATACTTTCCTGAGGGGAATAAAGAGAGGGATCAGGTCATTCGCATGGCGGAGGTGGCTCCTCAGTCACAGAGAATGGCAGCTGAAGGACGGGATACCCCTGAAGGGCAGGTGCCTATTGATACCCACGCCTAGGCTAAGGAAACAAGCATTCATCTGGTGCCATGACTCTCCATGCGTAGGTCATTTGGGCTTTGAAGAAACGGTGGCTAGCATGGGACGGCATTTCTGGTGGCCGACCATGAGAGTGGATGTCAGGAGGTGGGGACAGGAGTGTCCTACGTGTGCTACCATGAAGGCCGACCATGGCCGAACCCAAGGGCTCTTACATCCACTTCCGACCCCGGATAGACCATGGGATAGCATATCACTGGACTTCGTGGTGGGCCTACCAGTAGACCAAGGGATGACGGCAATACTGGTGGTGGTGGATTACTTGACGAATATGGGGCACTTCATCCCCTGCAAGAGAGTCCCTACGGCCGGGGAATTGGCGTCACTACTCCTAAAGAATGTGGTACGACTGCATGGATTACCTGGGGTGATCGTGTCGGACCGGGGGTCGCAGTTTACTGCGCAATTCTGGAAGACTTGGTGCACTGCGCTGCATGTTAAGACCGCCCTGTCCACCAGCTACCACCCTCAAACGGACGGCCAAACCGAGCGCCTGAACCAAACGCTCAAACAGTATCTGCGTTGTTTTGTGGACCAGGGCAGGGAAGAATGGGTCGACTTGCTATGGGTTGCAGAGATAGCCTATAACAACGCCACTCACAGCTCCACACAGTCATCTCCGTTCTATAGCAACTATGGCCACCATCCCAGGTTCTTTCCATTTCTACATCCGTTCAGAGAGGACAGGATTCCCGCCACAGCGGACAGGGTGGCACACATAAAAGACACGTTGATGCGCTCAAGGGCTGTCCTAATAGAGGCCAAGAGAAGATACAAGGCTGCGGCAGACAGGAAGAGAAGGCCCGGGCCACTGTACCGCACTGGAGACTACGTTTGGATATCCACAAGAAACATGAGGTTTCGAAAGAACGGTGTGTTCCATCCCAAGTACATGGGCCCCTATCGAATTACCAAGTGTATGGGTCCCGTGAACGTGAAGGTGTGCTTGCCCCAGTCATTGCGGATACACCCTGTCTTTCATGTATCATTGCTCAAACCAGCACCCTCCAAGCCGTCTGGGACACCTAGGCCGGTATGCGTGGAGTCGGAGGTGGAGTATGAAGTGTCGGGCATACGGGCGTCCAAATGGCGCAGGGGGAGGCTGTGGTACCTGGTTGCGTGGAAGGGCTATGGCCCGGAGGAGCAATCATGGGAACCGGCTGAAGGGGTTCATGCTCTGCGCTTGGTCTCCTTGTTCCATCGGCGTTTTCCTGCCAGCGCTGGACCCGTGGGGAGCCGCTGAGAGGGAGGATGTACTGTCAAGAATTCCTGTCATGCGAGGGGAGGAAAACGGTAACCAGCGAAAACAGACTACATCTCCCAGGATGCTTAGCGGTTGAGAGGTTATGTAAACAGGAGAACTGTTACATAACTCAAGGAAAACACGCCCTTATGTAAACAGGAGATCTGTTACATAACTCAAGGATAACACTCCCTTATGTAAACAGGAGAGCTGTTATATAACTCAAGGAAAACACGCCCTATAAAGGGAGGAACCGGGAGGTACAACACTGTCGGATATTGTGTTTACACCGACGTACCTGCTTCGTGAAGAGCAGTGTTCCGGAGTGGTGCTCCAGTAAGGCAAGAACGGAGGTAGGTCGAGTCGTTACTCCCTGGGCCGTGTCTTGCCCCATCGTCACCTGTGAAGGACCCGGAAGCTCTACCGGTCAACCTTTGAGCTTCGCTTTTTGACTCGGCTGAGTCAAGGCGCAGTGGCGCTTTTGCTGGTTGGAGTCGTAACTCCCAGCCCGACCAGAGATACAGGGACTGCCAGCTGTAACGCACACCAGGAGGTGTTTGCCGCGTTACAGACTCGGAAGTCCACAGGATCGATCGAGCGGCTGCTCTCGGTTCAGTCTTCTTGCTTTTGAGTGGGGTATCGGTGACGCATCACCAGGAGGTGACTCCGCGTCCCGGTGCAGTCTGAGGAAGAGGTTGAGCGGCTGCTCCCTTCAGGTAGAGACCCCGGCTGGGTGTTTCCCTGACTCCTCGATTCTCCCCAACACTCTTCGTGCCCCTCACAGCCTACCGATTGGCATTGTCGGCCATTTCATTTCTGCCCTCTGTTGGCATACGCCGGGATCGGCGTATATGCAGAGGACGGTTAGGACCATCCGTGCTGTGGGCTGGTAACGTACTTAGCCTGGAGGATTCCAGTGACTATAACTTTTGTTTATTCGTTGTATTAATTTTGCCTCCATTAAAATAACTAACCCTTCACAAGTGGTTGCGTCCTCATTATCGTGTCTGTTAAACGATCCTGAGACGTTCAGGGCGTTACACTAGGGCTCCCCCCCCAACTCTTGCTGCCAAGTGGATGGTTTAGAACTTTGCACTTAAACCTTCATAGTTAATTTGTGCATGAAAGGTATTCACACCGATTGTTTTGACATTGTGAGGATTCTGAAGGTGTCAAGGCTTTGTAGATTCCTCTGGTGGGAACTGGGAAAATGGCAAATATATAGCAGTATTTTATTTTTTTTGTGAAAAATGGGAAAACATTGCATCAATAAAAGGTTTGAAATGCAAGGACCACAGCTTCCCAGCTCTTAGGAACAAGCAGAGTTGTATCAAAAACACTTTTTTACCTCCATTTTTTGCATTTGTCTTAGAGGAAGTCAATGTATCCTAATTTCTGTGGTTTCAGTCTACTTCCAGTAGTAAGGGGAAACCTGAGCAGCCCATGAGTAATCCCAGAAAGCTACACATTCCTGAAATGTAGGCAAAATCCTGAATTCAGAAAGGACTCATTCTTGTAGGTGCCTCAAGGTTTTCCAAAAGAAACCAGTCATTGAAATAAAATTAAAATAAGGAAAATGAGCACAACAAACTAGTATTAGTGACAACGTTTATATATGTAATTTTTTGTCACAATAACTAATTTAACAAAATCGGTATAAGATTATGTCCCTTCTGGTCACACGGATAAATAGGGTTTGAAGATTATTCAAACATGTGATTCACACAGTAAATCACTGATCTGCAGTTTGTAATGTGTTTTCGTTTGGCACTGATCATACAGTAATTCATATGGTAAAACATAACTTTTGCTACTGGATCTACCCCACACACCCGCACTGCTTTTCTCTTAAAAGATCTCTGTGAAAGTGACCCTTTGGAGGGCTCGTCTGGCATTGCAGCGCCAGCCCGACGAGGAGCAAAGCCTGATAATGAAGCATAAAATCCTTCGGGGTGTGTGAGGGCAACTAAGAGGCAAGACTCGACCCTCCTCTTCGGGATTGGATCAATGATACTGGGAATGCACCTCAGCCTCTCTCTCTTTTTCTTCCTCCTTTCACCATCTGCTTTATTCTCAATCTTTCTCTTTATTGATTGGGTGACACTTTGCACCCTCAATTCGGAACAGTGTTCCCTATGATTTAAAGGTAATTTGTGGAGCACGGACACTGGACCTAAACAGGCTCCTGGTCCCCCCTCTCCTTTGTTGATAAAACTTAATGATTGAAAAAGAAGTGGGAAAGAAACCTATTTCTTTCTGAAATGTGCACAGGAAAGTGGTTATTTGAACACATCTGAACTTGTGGTTACCCATACTTTCATGTGATTCATAGGACATATTGTCAAATGTATTTTTCTTGCACACTAGCTTACATGGAAGACAACAATAAAGAATTATCTAATTGGTAATACCAAATGTTCTAATTTTCTCTGTACCTACAAATCTCTGAATAAACACAATACTGATTTGTGTGGCTGGGCCTAACACTGATGACACAAAATGCTCCAAAACGCAAGACATCAAAAAATCTGCCAAAAATATGCTTGGTTTTGAATGTTTATAACTGGGAATTTTTGGCCCTGACTTGCCCTCTACACTGGGAAACCTACCAGAAATAGACATTGCTAAAAACTCAGGGGAATTCAGGATGGTGTCTTTTGTTTGGATCCAATGCTGAAGGCCTTGCAAACCTCACATGCCTGCCCCTGGAACCCACAACAGGAACAGATCAAACTAGGGACCATGCGAGGACCATGCTGACTTGGCATGATCCCTGGTTTTAACTGTTCCTTTTGAGCATGCACTGCCACCACAAGGGGTAGAGTTTTTTTCTTGGGAGCAGTGCGGTAATGCTGGGATGTAAGAATTCCTGAAAATGAGTGATTATAAGCAATGTTTGAAACTTGCAAGGCTTTGTGGGTTAGAAACCATTGTGGGATGCACACAAGGCACACCACCCTAGACTAATCTGGGTATTTAGTCTTCAAATGTGGCTGGGTTTGGTAGGCATCCCTGGTTGTTGGCTCACCCCATTCCTGAATTGGCAAGTGAGTAAATTGGGGATTTACACCCACTCTGCTGGTTCACATGTAAATATTACGCCCAAAAGAATCAACATTTCCCCTTGCTTGTGATGGAGAAGGGGCTGGCTACTTTAGCCTCCACTGAGGCAGAATGACTGTTAAGCTTGTTTTGGGGTTGGCAGCCCAAAGCGAGGGTAATCCACCCCATCCCTTTCTTTTTTTAGAAAAATTATTCCTTTATGTCTAGTAGACTTTCTACAGCCACGGGGTAGAAAGACTTTATTTTCCTCTGCTTAGGGTGGGGCATGGCCCCATCCCTTTTTTCTTTCTGTTTAATTGCCTGGTTGCTAGTAGCCTTTCTGCCCTCGGGGGTGGGAGGGCCAGAAAGAGTGATTGTTCTCATGTGGGGAGCAAAGGTCCATGACCTGGTTTGCTCCCATCCCGCAAACAAGTAATCCCTTGTGTCTGGTGATGTGAATATTTGCCTTCAGAACTCCTTTGTGGGATGATCACCAAGCAGGGATCCACTTGGGAGAGGTATCTTTGAAAAGGGTTGATTCTTTCATTTTCAGCAATGCCTCTCCCATCAAAATCAGTGATTAGGGGCCAAGATATACCCCGGGCAATGATGCAAGTTAAAATAAAATGTGCTGATTTCCTCATTTTAATTTCACTTTTACAGTAATGACGTAAATGTGGCATTTGTGCTGATCATCATTACAAAAACCAAACAGCTTGGGCTGTTGATGAAGGTCTTCCTCGGCAGCCTGTCTTGAAATGACAAAAATGTAACCCTGGCCCTGGGTGTTTGATGTGAGTGACCTTCTAACACATAGGACCCTATTTGGAGTGTTGCTGATTGTGAGGGAATAAAGTACTGCCGAAGTAGTAACCCAAATATTTCTGCCTCCAGAAAAAAACTGAGTTTAAATATTGAGGTAGTGTCTGTAAACATGTGTAACACTAATTTTTTACTACAATTTTATATAAACTGCTTGCTCCATTTTTTACTACAAATCCCTCAACCCATTCCAGCTGAACTCCCTTTTTTTCCAAACCCCTTACTAAGACTCCAGCATTACTCCCTTTTTTCAAACCTGTTACTTCTGCTCGCAATGGACTTCCTTTTTTTTATAAACCCCTTACATATTCTCCTGCTGTAACACTTTTTTCAACCCTTACCACCGTTACCTCTCTTCAGTTTTACTTCGTTTTTTTACAAACTCCTATCTCCCACTGCTGACTTACTCCATTTTTTCAAACCCCTTACTCCCTGACCCATGTTACTTCCATTTCTTTACAACCCACTTATTCCCCCTTCCTCTTTACTCCGTTTTTATATCACCCCTTACCCTTTTTTCACAAACCCTTACTTCCATTCTCCCCTTACTTCAGTTTTTTAAACCCTTTGCTTTTCTTCCCAATTTACTTTGATTTTTTTACAAACCCTTTGTTACCATTTCTTCTTTTTTTCCTTTTTCAAATCCCTTATTCCCTCTTCTGCTTCACTCCTTTTTTTCACAACCCCCTTAAGTTTCCCCTTCTCTATCCTTGTCCCCACTCCTATATACCAACCTAATGTCCCCTCTTACCTCTTCATCATGTTGATCTTCAAAAAAAAACTTTTACTTTTTCCAAGGAAACATTATATTTTTATGGCAAAGATATCTCATCATTTTAACTTTTCTGCAACATTTATTTCCATCATCGTGTTTCTGTCAGGCTGACTTTCTTCTTTTAAAAAAATCATATCTGGTTTGCATACCAACTAGTTCTCTGGCTATAATATGTGGTTACCATGCATCCTCTGGCAGTAAGCAGTTTTTTCCCCCAGGTGTTCATCCAAAGGAATATCATATCATTGTTTTTTTGACCAGCTCGTGTGGCGCACAGACTTCATACTACAGGTAGCTGAGATTTATCTAGACCGTGCGAAATTGCCTGTTACCCCGAGCATCATTTGCATAATTCGTACAATTCCACACTATGTTAATTATAGAAAATGTCAGAATTACAGCAGTACAATATTTCACACAACTTTTTGCTGAAGAGAGCAATTTTTTTTGCAGAAAATGTCTCCCGGGAGAGAGGTTAGAGCAAAAACTGTGTCCCAGAGACGTTTTCTCCCCCAAAAAAGTTTACTTGCCGCTGTTTTGAGTGGCTTTTGATCTTTATGGAAGGCCTTGCGTAAATATCCACAGATTTCATTTTGAGCAATCTACAGATAATTTAATTTAATTTTCTTGACATTGCACATATTTTTGGCAAAACAATACACAATTCTTTACACCCTCAGTTTTGCCTGAATGTTGATATAAGCCAACCAAGGACTTCTGCAAGATTCAGACTCAAAGCCATTTTACAGAGTAGATAATGAGAGTATTAGTTAGTTGAGTTGTATATACAATGTTGGGTGATCTTGTAATATTCACCCTTTTAGCAGTTTTCTGTACTGATGCCCTAGCAATACCCATAGCAGCTATAATGCATATATTCTACACATAGAAGATATATATTAAACAAAATAACTACTATAAGTCTTTTGTGTTAAGTGTGCTAAATTTGGAGCAGCCGTAGAAAGGGACCTACCAAAATTGTCACTGCTAAATTACTGTGGCAGGTTATGTTGCTTCTTCATACACACATCTGAAGAGAAAGGTCGGAGGGGGATATTCTCAAGAACGGGCAATAATTATCGGCAACCTAGGTTAACGCAACTTTACATAACGCCGGCTATCGCAGGAAACTAGTGTCGTGTTAACGGCGTATTCTCAACATGCCTGTAACAGGCGATAAATCCCCGATAACGCGTCAAATGTCTGCGTTAAAATTACCGGGACACCGATAAAAAGGAAACCCAAACATGAAAAAAGTTGCGATGGGCTCAACAGCGATAAAAATATCAGCGATTAGCAGCGCCAGGATTGCTATTCCCACGTCAGGCGGGGAAAATCACCATAAAAGCTGCAAACAGAAAAAAATTAAAAATAAATAAATCCCAAACAACTGAGAAGCACCAAGGAATAAGCTGGAGCAACTACTGAGGCCAACCAGAACCCCACAAACCCCCTGGAGGACCAGCCAGGGACCTCTGGGAAGGAGAAGGGCAAGGAGAAGAAGAAGAGGAACACACGATTCAGTCCGCAGGAAAACAAGAAAGTGATTACGGAGATGAAAGAACACCACCAATAACTGTTCATCACCTCCACTGTGTCATTGGCAACTAAAAATGCAATATGGCAGTCCATCTTAGCCAAGGTGAATGCAGTCGGAGTGAAGGGCCAAGAAGTGCTGGAATGATGTGAAGGGCAAAACCAAGCTGAAACTCGCTAACAACCGGAAAGCAGCAATTCAGACTGGAGGTGGGAGTGCAGTGCCACAGCAGGAGCTGGATGAGATGGAGGAAATGGTGTCCACAGTCATCAGTGGGGAGACGGTGGCAGGAGTTGGGGGACCGGACATTGCTCAACATGACCTGACCCAACAGCAACAGGGTTAGTAACGGCCAGAGACTGAGGGGACGGGGGGAGATGGGCACAATAGCACACATGCACAATTCAGTATAGCACAGTGCACTCCCACAATGACTCTGGATCATGTCCCCGATATCCTTGGCATACTGCGGCACACATAAAAACAGCAAGTAGTCCCCCGTCGACAATGTGCCCAGAGGGGCCCTCCCCACACGTCACTAATCTCACAACAAACCCATGCACATTTGCTGAACCCAGCAAAGCTGCGGGTCCATGATCCACACTGACAATGCAAGTGACACTGCATGACGATTAGCATGGCTGCAGTCCAATCATCATGACATGGTGCCCGACACTGAGGTGGCTGAGTGTGGACCACATCTGTAAACGAGCAGGTCACACTCTGACACACCCACGTACACAAACAACCCCTGACGCCATCCCCTTTACATCCATGTTGCTCATGTTGTGGGACTTGAGTCACAGGGTGCATCTCTGCATCAGGGTGGTTCATATTTGACCCCAAATGACACCCGACATTTTTATATCTGACCCCAAATGACACCCTGTTGTCTTTTTCTAAACACCAATGACAGCTTTCATGTCATGTTTTTGTACACATGTGATATGCTGATGAGTGGGATTATGCACTACATTTGACACCCTGAAATTGCATTTTGAATACGTGACCCCCTAAACAGCCTATCTGCACAGAGGTGTCAACCCCACCATCTATTTGCTATTTGTGAGATTGTTAGCACTTAATGTTGCACTTACACTTGTCAGAGTGATGTGTTAATGCAGAGAACTGACATGCACACAGGGAATGTGTGTTGCAATAAATGTATTTGCACATGCTGTTCATGTGGTCATTTTGTACTTTTCTATGATTGCTAAGGACAGTCACAATGTGACGTGCTCATGCGAATAAATTGTTAATGATTGTGTTCCTTCGGGCTATTCCTGAATCAGCTGCAGTGGGGTGTGGTCCACCTGCCACATCTTCCTCATCATCATCCGGTGCATCTGGCACTTGCATCTATGGGGCATTGGTGCGTACACATATGTTATGCAATACACAGCATGCAATGATCATCTTGCGCACAATTTCTGGGCTGTACAGGAGTCTTCCACCTGTGATGTCCAGGCACCTGAAATATGACTTTAACATGGCAAATGTGCGCTCAACAATGCCCCTGGTGCGTTTGTGGGCCACATTGTACTGCCTCTGGGCCGGGGTGTTCGGGTCTCAGAGGGGTGTCATCATCCACAGGCAGAGTGCATATCCTTGATCACCTCTGAGAGGTAAGTGAGATTAGTGTAAATTGGTGGTTCTGCATGCTGTGTTGGCAGACTCACAAGTTGTGTGGCGTGTGATTTGTGTGACTTTGGGATTCATGTTTGCCATGTATTGCTTCTGTCAAAAGTGTGGGATCAATGTGTATTACGCAGCCTCATAGCTGCTCCTCCCTCCCCCCAAGCCTATTTACTTGTGTGCACTGTGTGGTTGCATAACTTGCACTCCTATGGCATACCATTTTTATGCCTGTCTGCGTATGTCTGCAAGCCTGACAACAACACTGTAATGTTGGCCATTGAACGTGTGCATAGGCCTATGGTAAGGATAGGGCGGACACAGATGTAGAGTTTAGGCCTGGCTGAACTCGCGCTGCGATTGAGTCTAGGCCTTTGGCTTATGCTGTGGCAATGAAGAAACACACACAACAGTGAGCATGTATGAGCCAAGACCCCGAACAGTCTTGTGCTCCTTTATTTATCCATTCGGGTTAGTCGGCCCTCTGGGTGCATGCTAAATTGCAACATTGTTGATTAAGTGCCGGGTGGCGCAGACACTACAACAGAGACACACGTCATAATCACTTTTGTGGCCAGCCCGGAACTGAAACACGCCCTGAGCCCAGAACTGAACCACGCCCAGAGCCCAGAACTGAACCACACCCAGAGCCCAGAACTGAACCACGTCCAGAGGCCCGGGCCATTTCTTCACACTCCTCACACGCCTATGCGTGGGCCGCCGCTGCGGTGCTGGGATGTTGTGCACTTTGGAGTATGTCTCCAGACGTTCCGCCCAGGCTTTCCAGCAGCTACCTGGGACAGGGGTGGCCCTGTGACTGTGAAGGGCTCCAGTGGCGTTACCGAGGACATGCCGTTGGCTGCTGGAGGCAGACTTGTGGGGTAGCCCCACGGGACGATGACTTTGGGTGCACTGAGTTTGTCCCATCGGAATAGCTGAGCGGGTGTGCAGTCTGCGATGATGCAATAGCCTGGAGGCTGTACGGTGACTTGCGGTGCACAGAGGTAGTGGCACCTGAGGCACTGCATCCGCCACGGGCCTACCGCCACGTGGCGATGACTTGTGGTGCACTGAGTTAGTCCCACCTGAAGAGCTGAGCGGGTCTGCAGGCTGCGATGATGCAGTGGACTGGAGGCTGGACGATGACTTGCAGTGCACTGAGCTAGGCCCACCAGAAGAGCTGAGCTGGTGTGCAGCCTGCGATGATGCAGTAGGCCTGTTGGGCTAGACTGGAGTGGATTTGACTAAGACCTGCTGGACCCCAGTGTAGGCTGAAGGGAGCAGTCAGCACACACAGAACTCCATGGTGCTGTGCCGCTGGGTGCGCTGGGGGCCTGTTGTGCGGAATCCATCAATTGGCTGGGGAGGCTGCCAAGCTCATGGGCTTCGGGCTTGAAGATTGCACCTGCACATGGTGGGCCCTCTTGGAGACACACCTGTGGCAGCAGGTGAGCAGTGAGGCCTGGGTGCGCAGGGGAGGGCAATCACTGCTGGGTGCCGGATGGGTCTGGGGACCAGGGGGCGGGGGTGCAGAAGGCACAACTGATCGCGCAGGCAGCACCCGTCATGGCAGCGGCATCCTGGCAGGGTGAAAGGCGCCACCCTGGCAGACACGCCCCTGCAGGCCATGATGAGATGTGCACCGGGTGACGAGTGATGTAACAACCTCGCCATCGGTGTAGATTTGTCCAGTGAAGGTGGTCAGCAACGTGTGTGTAGGCCTATGGTCAGGATATGGCGGACACAGAGACACACTCAGTAGTTACTTTGGTGGCCATCCCAGGAGTGAACCACACCCAGAGCCCAGAGCCCAGGGCTATTTATTCACACTCCTATGCTGGACTGGCGTACGCTGGCCCAGCCCACTGCCCTTACGCTTACAGGGAGGGCGACATAGCTATATGTCCAAGGTCTTTCCCACTGCTTGAGGTAACATGGTTGCGTCCACTGTCCAAAACACTACAAACACCAGCAGTATATGTCCACATGGACATGTCTGTGCGCTATATACTGAAGACTGTCCAGCACATCACCGCCACACTTGGTACTGTGTACATTCTTATTCATGGGTCACTTGCCTCCTTCAGACATTCTTGGTTCCCACCTCTCCCCACATTCTGTAATTGTATGGCAGAGGGGCTTTGCCTTTGTAGATGGTTTGTCTACATGTCTGGCCCCTGCTACCACAGTTACTTGTGCTGTCATGTCTGGTAGGTGGGCATGTTGTTTGGCATGTTGTATGTGATTTTGTTACATGTTCATTACCACAGTTGTGAGTTGTCTGCTTGTGAAGCCGAGGTGTGTGGTGTGTTCCGTTGGTACTTACCAACGAGCAGTCCATTTCCATAGGTGCCATCCTGAAAGCGCTGGTTGATGATGGACTGTCGGAAGATGTAGGAATCATGCACACTGCCTGGGAAGTTGGCGACGACATTGGTGAACAGTCCCCAGTGGTTCACTATTGCCTGCACATTGATGGAATGCATTTGCTTTCTGTTGTGGTAGTTGTGTGCAGTGTCGGCAGGGGACACAAGTAGGACATGTGTGCAGTCAATTGCCCCCAACATGTGCGGGTAGCCAGCTATGGCATAGAAACCTTGCTTGGTCTCCAGCTGTTCCTGTGCAGTGTGGGGGAAGTGAAGGTGCTGGTGTATCAAGCTGATGATGGCATCGAAGACAGGTGTGAGGAACTTTGATAGGGCTGGCTATGAGTCTCCTCTGACTCTGGCAGTTGTTGGTTGGAAGGTACCAGAGGCCAACAAGTGCAGCACAGCCAGCAGCTTTGCCTGCGGAGGGATGTTGGTTGTCCGCTGTATTGGTACCATCAGCATGTGGGCAATGTGGGTCAGGATGTGGAGGATGGTTGTCCTTTTGAGCCTGTAGTGGGCAAGGACATCCTCTGGCGTTATGTCTCTGAGGCTAGTGCGTTTTCGGAAGGTCTGCTTTCTTGTTCTGCACTGCCTCGGTGGTAGTCTGGGGGTTGGTCCAGGGGGTGGGGGTGGTCCTAGGTGTGGTGGCGGTGGTCCTTGTTGTGGCCCTCTTGGGTCTCCCAAGCTGCATGATTAGTAGCTCCATGCCATCTGTTGGTCTTCAGATGTGGCTCTGGACTGAGCTCCCTTTCTACTGCAGGTTTTCGCCTTACTTCAGACCAGAAAAAAGCAGGTCTTAAGTCCCTGCTGCTAACGTGCCTTATCACCTGTTTTTGGACCGCATCGCCAATCTGGCTGGTCGTTCAGAATATCGCGAAGAGGGGTTATCGTGAGTTTTTGACGGGAACGCCTACTCTGCATATGATTAGCGTTAGTTGTCGCTCTCAGCCGTGGCGATGTTTTTAGAGCCAGCTATCGCAGGTAAACTGACAATGTTCGCTGTTAGCGTAGGCTTGTGAATAGGGCGATAAATCCTATCACCACTTTAGTGGCGGAAAAGTGCTGCTAAAACGGTGATGTGTCCTTGAGAATATGCCTGTAGGTGGGTTTTAGGCATATGTCTTTTCTGAAAGATCCAGGTTTTTAATTTGTTCTGAAGGCCATTTGATCTGCAGCTCTTTTTAGCCCCAGTGGAAGTTCGTTCTACAATTTCTCAGCCTTGGAGGCAGCCATTGTTGTGTAGCCAATAAGTTGTTTAGGGGTGACTTAGGGCATCCAACCAGGATACATTCTTTCTTTTTAGAATTCTCTATTTGCCTGTCTTTTGTACTGTTTGGATTCCACTGCCAAGGGTCTATGTAGCCTTCAAATGGCAGGGTCCAGAACTGGATTTGGTTCTCGCAGTAGCTGGATAAAATGAAGAGCTCCACAGATGCTAATGCCTCAATATTACCTTAAGTGTTCCATGGATGACTGATTTGGGAAAAAGGGGGTGGTGATGGACAGAGTTTCTGAAATATGCAGAATACTCTTACCAAGTCAAGAGATCATGGTTTTAATCCATCACCGTTTTTTAGCTCACTGCACCATCCCAGCTCAGAACCTGGCTACATGCAAATTAGTCTGTACCTGTCCCAGTGCATGATGGGAACAGGGCAAACCAAACTACCAAGCCAATTCTTCTACTGGGAAGGAAACAAGCTTCCGGGGACCAGTTTCTGGCATCACAGCCTTCGTCGGCCCGGCTTGCCTGAATCCTGATGGTGCAATGAGCAAGGGACTCACGTCTGAGCATACCCTCCCACACTGAGTGTGGTTAAAAACGAATTGGGAAAAAGGGGGTGGTGATGGACAGAGTTTCTGAAATATGCAGAATACTCTTACCAAGTCAAGAGATCATGGTTATAATCCATCACCGTTTTTTAGCTCACTGCACCATCCCAGCTCAGAACCTGGCTACATGCAAATTAGTCTGTACCTGTCCCAGTGCATGATGGGAACAGGGCAAACCAAACTACCAAGCCAATTCTTCTACTGGGAAGGAAACAAGCTTCCGGGGACAAGTTTCTGGCATCACAGCCTTCGTCGGCCCGGCTTGCCTGAATCCTGATGGTGCAATGAGCAAGGGACTCACGTCTGAGCATACCCTCCCACACTGAGTGTGGTTAAAAACGATTTGGGAAAAAGGGGGTGGTGATGGACAGAGTTTCTGAAATATGCAGAATACTCTTACCAAGTCAAGAGATCATGGTTATAATCCATCACCGTTTTTTAGCTCACTGCACCATCCCAGCTCAGAACCTGGCTACATGCAAATTAGTCTGTACCTGTCCCAGTGCATGATGGGAACAGGGCAAACCAAACTACCAAGCCAATTCTTCTACTGGGAAGGAAACAAGCTTCCGGGGACCAGTTTCTGGCATCACAGCCTTCGTCGGCCCGGCTTGCCTGAATCCTGATGGTGCAATGAGCAAGGGACTCACGTCTGAGCATACCCTCCCACACTGAGTGTGGTTAAAAACGATTTGGGAAAAAGGGGGTGGTGATGGACAGAGTTTCTGAAATATGCAGAATACTCTTACCAAGTCAAGAGATCATGGTTTTAATCCATCACCGTTTTTTAGCTCACTGCACCATCCCAGCTCAGAACCTGGCTACATGCAAATTAGTCTGTACCTGTCCCAGTGCATGATGGGAACAGGGCAAACCAAACTACCAAGCCAATTCTTCTACTGGGAAGGAAACAAGCTTCCGGGGACCAGTTTCTGGCATCACAGCCTTCGTCGGCCCGGCTTGCCTGAATCCTGATGGTGCAATGAGCAAGGGACCACTTCCATGGATGACTGTCCAGCTCCTCTATTTATTATTTACTTGGAGTTGTTTGTAAGACTGGACTTCCTGCAACTGTTTGAGGATACCTAATAAAGTTTGTCCTTGAAACTCATTTTCTGCCATTTAAAGGCAGACCACGAAGCCTTGTCCTGACACAGCAGCATATGCTTCTGATTGGTCATCAGGCTGGGGTGAATAGGTTGTACTACTGAATATTAGCCCCCAGAATATGGACCTACGAGAATATTGAGGGACAACATATTGAAAGGTAAGTGCATACAGGGAGATATAGATTTGCTACCCATAACTCCACATCTACATACCATGCAAATGAAGATATATATCGCCATGGTACATAATTGTGGTGTTAGGTTAGGTAGAGAAAATCTATAATTGCTTACCTGCCGATATTTCAACTTCTAATTTTTGTTCTCGATATTCTGTGCCATTGATTTTCTGGTTGCAGTAATCAGGGTGCACACCTGTGAGTGTGCACATGTAAGCTCAAAATATTAGATTTGTATTTTTTTTTATTAAAAGGTACATCGTGAATACGATCTAGATTTGGTAGTTCAGCTGTGTGTATCTTATCTTGCAACAGAACAGCGCCTGAACTTTTCAACTCATTTGAATGTACTGAAATGTGCCTTCTCCGCAAGACTATTAGTAGAATGGATTTTCTACATTCCCGCATAACTCATTTGAATCTGGCACACAGGCAGAGCCACATCGTTAATTCCTAGCGTTGGATGTACGAGTGCTGGGGGCGGTACAGCACCCCCAAAATAGCCATACTGGCATTCAGAAGGTGAATGAGCAATGAAGATGCCTTTAAATGTTATGTTTTAGCATGTTTCATTTGCTCTGTGTTCAAAGACAGAGGTCAAACGTCAGGCTATATCTTCTCACAAATTGCTGCTTATTCCTTTAACATGGAGATTGGTGTTTAATTTTCTTTTTCTGAGTGCAAAGTTAAGTGAACTATCTGACAGTCTTGCTGGAGTAGAGGGAACGTTAATAGAAAAGATACAGGACTTCAGTTTTTTCCTAACAGCTTAGATTTAAATACCTGTATAATTACTATACATATTTTAAATATATCAGCAGTTAGAAAAGCATAAATGAAGCATATTGTTTGTAATTCTGAGGTGAGATGGAAGCACTGATTTGTATAGGATCAGAACATTTCCAGAAACTTTACTTTGTGATGTCAAAATGGTAATTATTTGCAGAGAGCTGATTTCCACACTTTTTAGCCATATTGTTTTCTCAGTAAAACGGAATATCAATTAAAATTTTGTTGCCACTTCAATTAAAAACGTGATGCCTGCAAATGACAGTGTGCTACCTCGTTTCACAACAATTTTACTCCAACTGACCTTAAGAACCGGTCAGACATCCAAATGTATAGACGGAATACTGTGATGAAGTTACTGTGGGGGAGTATTTTCTTCACCGATAGGTGAGCAAGGAAAAAATTCCTTTTGATTTAGGTACCCTCACACACCCTAGTGGTGTCATGCTTCATCACCGGGTCACCCCGACGCCTAAAAGTCGGGGTGGGCTCAACCACAGTGTTGGGAGCTCTTTGAAGATGTTATAGACAAGGGGGGCTAGAAAATTCTTTTAAAAAACCTCAGACAGATGCCCAGTATCCCTTTATTTGCGGGTCTGTCTGGGATACTAAAATACTTCAAATAGGGTCTTTGTAGGATAATTATGGTCCTAAGACCCTAGTGCCAACATGTTTCAGTCCTTGAAATGGCCTTAAAGGTCCAGGACTTTCATCAGGGCAAAACCAAAAGCCACCCAGGAAAACAGTGCAGGGAATTCCCTAGCCTGTTTATAGATGCAAGGGCAGAGTAGCTGCTCCTTGAGAGAATGAATGATTTATTAATCCGTCATCCTTCGTATTCCATCCGATTTTCGGACGGGCTCCGTTTCTCAGGGGATCGTAGGACTGTATAGGGGTAGCTCTGTAGTCACACTTTCATCAAGAGTCCTGCCCCGTTTGTCCACCTACTTGGTCTCGATCCCCGGCGTGGTGCTACCTCACCATGCTAAGGTAATTTGCGACAGAGTGCTCCACAATGCACCACCGGCTAAATACCACCCCTGACCATCCACGGCTCGCACAGGTAAATGCAATGGGGTGGTGAGGCAAGGAGAGGGCGGGGCGTAGTGGAATCAGACATACGACGGCAATGTGAAAACTAACAAAATAAAGAAATAAAAGCACTTACCTTGTGCTCGCCGCATCGCAGACTTCAGCGATGCAGCAAGCACAAGGTAAGTGCGGCTGCCCCTTACCACTCTTCTGCATGGATGTGGCTCATTTGCTATACTTATTTTTCGAATGAATGACGCTAGCATTTTTACACTCGCTATGACATCAGTGATGTAACATTGATGACAACACCCCCGGTCTGAAATTTGTTCCAGCACCAACCATTCATCCTGAGCATTTAATAACCACTTACAAAAAAAATATGTGGTCATGACCGCAAGATATGGCCAGCAGTAACTAATTGGGGTGCATATTTACAAGGGCCATATCTCCGCTTTTTTGGCCTATTTACAAGAGGGTGATAACATGCATTAGCGCATGTTAGCCCCCTTTTACCCGACGCCTCCCTTTGCAGCTCTAATGAGATGCAAAATGGGCGTCACTGGGCAGTACAACCTTGTAAATATCGCTGACGTACACATCGCGATATTTACAAGGCTGCCCACGCATTATAGCAGACGTTAGTTTTTGGAGAAAACAGCTGTTTTCTCCAAAAACTAACGTCTGCTAAAGTGCAGACTTAGCTATACTTACCATTGGGGGTGGATTAGGCTGATAAGACCACAGGGTCGTATCAGCAAGGTTATCGCCGATTTCCATGAAACATCGCTGTAAAACCAGCGATGTTCCATGGAAAACATCGCTATCGCTGGGAAATTATCGCCATTTCGCTATGCGTTGTTAATACAACGCTAGCATAGCAATAATTTCCTGCAATAGCCAGCGATAAAATGTTTCTCGCTAAGAGCGGCCAGCGATAATTATCGCTGCCGCTTGTTAATATGCCCCATAATTATTATATCGAAGGTTGGCTTCATTCAAATTATTAATTCTCCCAAATATGAACAGGCTACCATTTACCACTGGCAGAAATAAGCATATCTGATAGACGTTAAGAGGGGTCACTGTAACAGTCACGATAGTAGACTGTAGCAGCCATTAAGGGCACCTCCTCCCGTCACCGAGGCGAACAGTGGAAGTGGTTTTCACAAGGTCAGGTAAAGGGAAAAGTAAAAAGTGCTCTTTTCTAGCAGACTCACCTCACAGTTTGCATGCTGTGCCATTACAGGCCAGTGTTGGCTCTTCGGATATACCTAAGCCACATCCCCCTCCTTGCCAAGATTTTTATATTATGGGCTCTCAGTTGAATAGGTCACTGTGACCCATTTCTTGTACCCCTCCGGGTGCCAGTATGTTTTTAAAGGTTTACAGGATTGGAATGGCCTATAGGAAAATCTGCAGAGCCGGAAGGACCTATTTCACAGGTCAGTGTGTGGATCTGTTATCTGGCTATGTATTGGACTGTTGGGCCAGTTTTGTGTAAGGATGACTGATGAACCCACAGTGGGGACTCTTATATGATAATAATATGATTGGTAACAGCACTATGCTTGCAGTGCTATTGCCAGGGCCAGATAGCCTTGGACTATGCTTTCACTCACTAACTTTACTTTCAGGGTACTGAGGACCACAGAAGGGGCAGCTCAATCCTAGCTTTGACAGGATTTTCAGGGAAGAATAACAGGGGTGTTACTGGTATTGTAAATGAAGATTTTCTGTGCACCTTGTGGGTCATCAGAATCCTTCACTATGTACATTCCCTAGAATCAAAATGTAGCTAATGTTACTCTCTAGTAGAATTTTGTCATTCAAACAGTGGTGGCTGCTATTTAACGTCGCGGTGGACGGATCCCGGAAGATGTTGGTGGGAGGGAATGAAAAAAAAATTCAACACTTACCTGTGTGCCGTCGCCATTCGGTCCGCTTCGCCCGCTTACAGGGCAGGAACAGGAAGCTCCCAGGCTTTCAGGCTATCCTAAGCCAATCACAACTCTGCAATACAGCATTGTGATTGGTCTGAGCACCATGCCTCAGTGCTTAGATGGGGACAGGTAGCCTGGGCATGTTCTCCATCCAGGCTGTAATGCTGCCTGGGTGGAGAACATGCAGAGGGCTAATGACGGTTTGGCTTGCCAAACCTTCATGTGTGCTTAAGATAGTGAGAACCACTCTTCCTCCTCCACCTGCGGCCCGTGGATGTAAGAGCAGTGGGGCTGGGTGAGGGGGATGTCAACGGACAATGAGAAGGGAAAGTTAATTATTTATTTAATTTTTCCTCATCATTGTCCGTCAAAATCCCCCCTCACCAGGCCCCACTGCTCTTATCTGCACAGGCTGTGGCTGTCCAGCTCCTCTGCAAGAGCCTAGCCCTGCCCCCCCACCCAGCTGAACTACAACAGAAATATTAAATGATACTAACAATGAGTTATTATCATTTTATTTTTACCTTTTTGACCTGCTCAGTGGGGCAACACTCCTCCACCTTAGCGGAGGAGCTTACCCTGCATTCAAATAGACAATGACGTTAATTACAAAAGGAGATGAAGGAAGGAGGCTGGTGTGAAAGATGCATCTTGAATAAGCCTACATTTTCTTGAAGCTACGGTGTGCCCTCATCTTTTATAGTGTGCTAATCGTTTTATCTTTTTGTGAAGGAACAAGCAGTAAAATTCCCTGCTTCATTTCCAAAGTATATTAGCACAAACATTACCTGCAGCAAGCCTAAGTGCATGCAATCACACACAGCTTATGGATCACACACAGATAGCATGTGTTAAAAAGTTCATAGTTGCCACAAGTTAAATAAGTGGGCCTCTTTTTTTACTATCAAATTCACTACATGGCAGCCACTTTTATTTTAGTGCCCGACCTATCATATGTTTCAGTCAAACTGTGCAGGTTTTGGTCACTTTGTGTTTGGCCAACAATGTGGGTAGGAGGATTCCTAGTCTTGAAGAAGATCAAGACTGAATATCAATGATTAATCCATTGAAGCAGGGTCCAACCTGGTCTATAGTGAGAGATACTTTTGCTCAAGAAAAATCCTCCCAAGCTCACAGCAAATGTATCAACGTAAAAGAGTGACCACATCTATTGACATTACTCTGTGACCAGCCCAAGAAGGATTATCAATAGTGACCATCAAATATTTCAAGTGAGGTTCCCAGAAGAATTGTCAAGAAAAGCTCATCGATGTGAAATACCTCCATGTGACTATTGAAATTACAGCTAAAACAGCATGTGCTGTTTTGCACAAAGAAAAAAGCCACAGAAATGATTTCCCTCAGTTCAACATGAATTGTCATTCAACTGTTAGCTTTAAACATGTTTTGGAAATGTAAGCAGCATAATTATGTTTCCAAAAGTATGCTGTTTTTCCTATCAAATACCAGTTTTTATTTTGGTCAAATAAACTTGACAAGCCATAAGAAAAATCTTTTCAGAACAAAACAGACGTTAACCTTTCAAATATCAGTTTTCATTTTTAGGCAATGCACAGCCCCCAAACACCAGCTTGTCTTTTACATCAAGTTCTACACATTCGTGACACAGACAGATTCTGCTTCAGATGCTTGGGTATTACAGCCATAGGCTATGGACACTTAACATAACACCAAGGATGTCTATAATATGTCAATAATGCCCTCTAATAATGGGCCACCATTGTGCCAAGACTGGAACCATAATGACAGGATGCCAACAATATATCAGACACAGCCATTATTATGCAGGGACAGCTGCTGCTTTGTCATGGATGGCTAGAATCTGGGCAATCATGCTCTTGTAGTCTCCATTATACCATGAATGGGCACAGTTGTGCAAGGGAAGCATCCACCTTTGTTGTTTAGGACAGCACATACACTGTCAATGTGCTCCTTGACATTAGGCATAGCTTCCAATTAGAGATATTGTTTGTTATGAAGGTACTCAAGGGAAGACACACATAGATACATAAATAAATGTGAACCTATACATATACTCACACAGATACATGCATTTGACGATCTTAAATGCCTCAGCTTAGTATTTAAATGCTGTTCCTTAACATGCAAGTAGACTAACACTTCTCCACCCCCTGTAAAAGTCCAGTACCACACATGGCCTGTCAGGACTCAGTCTGGGACAATGGCATCTGTCAGGGACTCTGGCATTGACTGGTTCCAGAGAAGACAAAGTAGGCAGAATATTGGGTACAGAGCTGCCCAAGATCATAGAGCGAGTCAAAGGAGAAAGGGAATCCTACGAGGAAGCTCTGTACATAATAATAAGTGCGTTAAGGCTCAGAAAGGACAGGCCCTCAGAGGTGGTTTAGCATTCAGAAAAAATACACACAGGGTGGATATGCAAGACACATAGAAAGAACAACATTAACAATAAAGGGAATGTGGGGCAAAGATCTCTGAAGCTCCACACGGTATGAACCTCAGTAAGTTCCTCACCCACAATTGCTTTTACAGACGCTGACTGCAAATACCCACATTTAGGATATGCATGCAAAGGCAGGGTCTGTGGAGCTGAAACATATGGTGATGTTTTAAATGTAACTCAAATACAATACTCACAGTGAACAAGAAACACCACCTATGTTGTCAGCTGTGTCCACCGATCCTGGCAATCAAACAGGAACATGCAAGGCAGTAACAGCAAGTGGGTAGAACTAAACACAAGCGCGATAGACAAGGAGCTAGCAAGGAGGAGTGTTTAATAGGTGTGAGAAGTTGGCCTGGTATATGCTGTCCACTAATTGTAGCGGGTACCCTGTACCAGTCCAAACAACCCCTTATTGATGATAGGCTAAAGACAACCTTTATTGGAAGCTATCCTAGTGGAAGCTATGGAGAGCAGCCTTCAGGCTAAGTCTTGAAGGAATGTAAAGCAGCTTGTTATACCAGTCTATAATCTCTTGAGTGGCTAAATGAAAGACAACCACACCAGGCATATATATAAAATATATGTATTTATTTCTAAACACACCCTCCTAGTCTCTTTATGAGGCTAGAGGTCAAAACACATAAGTTACCCTTCAAATATGACAGTAATAAGCACAAATACACTTCAGGCCCTAGGGGCAAGCCAAACCATATACTAAAATAGTGGTACAAGAACCACAACTTAACTAGACACAAGGCCTAGAGCCTGTAGAATCGCTGGGACCCCAAGGAACCACCCAAGGTAGCGACACAGGGGACCCACGGGGGCCGTGCGCAGTGTGAGAACACAGCCGCAAGCTCCCGTTAGCTTCTATGGGAAAAGTCGCGGTTAGATTTCTAAAGATTAGGGAAACTTAGAAACGAGTCAGGACCAAACCCTTTGGGACTTAGGAAGTTCTAGGGTCAACACTGACGGGAGCACCGGAGTACTCGTGTTACCTCACCCAGGGAAGCCGGGTGCATAGGTGTCAAATGGTGTCGGGTCACGTCGTCATTTTCAATGGGAGCTGGCAAAGAAGTGCTGCTGCCGGGAAGATGAGAAGTGTCCGAAGAGATCCAAGAGAAGTTGAGAAGAACCTGAAAGCAGAGGGGACAGAGTCTGGGTCACTTGCCAGTGACCAGGAGGACGATAGGCGAATGCTCACCGATGTCGGTTGTTTTAGGTAAAGAAGGTGAAGCTTGACTCCACCAGGACCAGGAGGTGTTGAGGACAACTAGGAGCTGGATTCAAGCTGTCCCACAAATAATGTCGAGTGCTGCAGCGTCGGTGCCCAGATTAGACACAACAAGCCTTGGCAACAGCAACCCACGCAGAAAGGAGAAAGATGCTTCCAGCAAGGTCTGAGGGACTCACCACTTGGTAGGGAGTTGGGACATGTTTGGAGCAACCAGGGAAGCCCAAGGAAAATCAAAGTTGCCTTATCAGGGACCCACCAGATCAAGGGACCAGGGATTGCAAAGGATCCTTGAGAGGAAACACAAAATGGCGGCCCACGGGTCACTCGGGGTGACTAGGCTGACAATCTTTGGTGGATTCTCTGCTCGAGGTAGGGGCTACAAGTAACCCCAAGCATGACTTCAAGAGACATCGAGAAGTCAATGCACTTGCAAAAGTGCCCGGGGACCAGGAGTTCCGGTTCCACATTACTCACGTGGGCTGCAGGTCTCAGCTTTGCTGGGGACTCGGGTCGGCCTCTGAGATGTCTGAAAATCCTTTTCCTCGGCTGCAAATAATTCGGAGTCTGGCGGGAGCTTCAGAAATGCAGACTGTCAAAATGCTTCGTTGGTGCCTGCCAAGCAGGGGAGTCACTCCTTGACCCCAAGGGAGATTTCTTCAGTCCTCTAGTCTTTAGTAGAGCGTCGAAGATCCAGGATTCAGCTTCAGAGTTTTGTCCAGGGATATCTAAAGTTCTGGTTACAGAGGTTCCTTACTTATACCTAAGGAAGGGGCTGGACTAGCTCTGGGGACCCACCTATGAGAGGGTTGGGAAAGAGGGGTGGCTACACCCATTTCCTTTGTCCAGTTTTGTGCCAGAGCAGGGGCTGGAAGCCCCTGAACCGGTTTGAGCTGGATTATGCACAGGGACACCAAATGTACCCCCAGTGCAGGACTCAAAGCTTGTGAATTCCCATAAAAGCCCAGGTTCTGGTGTGAACCTGGGCTTCTATGGGAATTCACAAGGGCATATTATCAAGCCCATTATCGCCACTTTAGCTAAAGCGGCGATAATGTTATCGCCGTTCCTTGATAATATGGCCCTAAATTGCTACAGGGTTAAGCACATTCAAGAACAGCGCCATGAAACCAATCGGTGAATGTGCACTCTAGAAGAATTTTATAACAAAACATAACATAACAAGGAGTGAAGAGAGCACTGCAAATCAGGAACAAGAAATAGCTGAAGCTCAGGAACAAAGAATAACTATAGCTCAGGAACTCAGGAAACAAGGTAGCACTGCAGACAGTGCTAATTCAGGCACAAGGAATAGCTACAGATCAGGAATCAAGGAAATAGTATTAACTATAGCTCAGGAATCAAGGAATGTCAAAAGCTGAGGAAACAAGGATCGGTCTCGCTGGAACACAGCTACAGTGACCAACACTGGACTGAAGGAAGCTGGGGCTTGAAAGAGCTCACAATAATCATATGCATCAGGTGTGACAAGGCTAGCAGCCGCCAGCCACAGGTGAGCTGAATTCCTACACCCATCCTTGGCTTGCAGGGGTAAAGAAGAAGCAGTGAGCAGGGAATTCTAGATAATGGAGTGTCAAACATGAGCAGGCTAGATTCAAGCATGAGCAGGTTGGCTTTCACAAAACCCAGCAGGGATTGGGAATGGATGACAATTTGCACGTAGAATCAAAATGACTGGAAGTCAGTATATGCATGAAGGGGAGGGTCTGGAAGCTTATTAGAACAATGGAGATCCCAACATTTCAGCCCCCTGGTGGTGGGCACGATAATGTAGGGAGCGAATCGTGACGGCCTGCCGCTGGTAGTGCAATACCCTTGCATAGAACTTGATATAGGCAGGGACTTAAAATAAAACCCAATAGAAAATAATATTTAACTAAAATAAAGTATTTAACATAGTAAAAAATACGAAAATAAATGAAAATAACCAATATATAAACTAACAATAAATGTGTGTGGAGATTCCCTCCACCAGAGTGGAGGTATGCTTACAGGAAAGAATAAGCTAATTTAATAATGTTTATTATTTTGTAAAATATATCTATGAAAAATGTTGCAGCATATCTTATAGATGTTCACAAAAATGAAAAATTTAATATTTATCTGCAACAAATAAATGTAAAGTTAGAGAGCATTAACTCATCAACCTAAAGGTGCATTAAATAATACAACATTTGCAGAAAATTATCTCAAGATATAGTATCTCTGTCTCTCTCTGTCTCTCTCTGTCTCTCTCTCTCTCTCTCTCTCTCTCTCTCTCTATATATATATATATATATATATTCACTGAAAAAAACAAAATACCTGAGGTTTCAGGGATGTTATAGTTAGGGATTAGCATTTTAAATGCTTTTGAAATTCACTGTCAAAACCATAGGTTTCAGGGGATTTTTGTTAGGAATTAGCATTTAAAAAACCTTATAAATTCACTGAAAAAACCACAGGTTTCAGGGACGTTAAATTTAGTTGGATCTTTCACTCGTACAAAACTAGAGAAATTCAGCCGTTATAGTTAGTTGCGCTAACTATAACTAGTGCCCCCGCAATGCACTGCTGATGACGTCACATATTACATCATTCATGACATGGTCTGTGTCATCACATGACCTATGGGTTTTTCAGTGAATTTCAAAGGTTTTTTAAATGCTAATTCCAAACTATAACGTCACTGAAACCTCTGTTTTTTTCAGTGAATTTCAAAGGTATTTTAAATGCTAATTTCTAACTGTGCCTACAGAGGTAGAACATGTGCAGAAAGAGGAAGAAAGGTGCTGAAAGAAGCAAGGGGAATTCAGAAAGAGGCAACTGAAGTCCAGAAAGACGAAGAAAGGTGCAGAAAGAAGCCAGAGATATGCAGAAAGAACCAACAGAGGTGCAGAAAGAGGCCTTGTTGCAAAGTCATCCTGTGGCCCCAACTTTTTGCTGACTGGTACTCGTGGTAACTGACTCTGATTAACCAGGCCAAGAGCCAGTGCTATGCTGAAAGACACTCAGAATACAATGAAAAGACCTTCATACACTAGGGTACACTATGGTTTGGGGTACCCCTGAGATTGGCATGACCTCCCCTGTAAGGCCCTAGTACATATTAGGGCAGGGGAATTAAAATGACCTCTAAGTCAGAGGTGCAGAAAGAAGCAGGAGCAGTGCAGAAGAACCAACAGAGGTGCAGTAAGAGGCAAGAGGGGTACAGAAAGAGGCAAGAAAAGTGCAAAAAGCAGCAAAAGAGGTGCAGAAAGAGGCAGGGGAGGTGCACACAGAGTCAAAAGGGATACGTAAAGAAGCAAGAGGGGGCGGAAAGAAGCAAGAGAAGTGCAGAAAGAAACAACAAAGGTGCCAAAAGAGGCAAGAGAGGTGCAGAAACAGGCAAGAAAGGTACAGAAAGAGGGAAAAGAGGTGCAGAAAGAGGTAACAGGGATACATAAATTTGCAAGAGAGGTCCAGAAAGAAGCAAAAGCAGTACAGAAAGAACTAACAGAGGTGCAAAAAGAGGCAAGAGGGGTACAGAAAGAGGTAGGAGAGATGCATAAATTGGCAAGGGAGGTATAGAAAGAGGCAGGAGGGGTGCAGAAAGAAGGAGGAGAAGTGCAGAAAGAAACAACAAAGGTGCTGAAAGAGGCACAAATGGGCAGAAAGAGGCAAGAGAAGTGCAGAAAGAAGCAACAGAGGTACAGAAGAAGACAAGAGAGGTGCAGAAACAGGCAGGAAAGGTGCAGAAATAGGGAAGAGGGGTGCAAAAAGAGGCAAGAGAGGTGCAGAAAGAGGCTAAAGAAGTACAGAAAATAGCAACAGAGGTGCAGAAAGAGGCAAGATAGGTGCAGAAACAGACAGGAAAGGTCAAGAAAGAGGAAACATGGGTGCAGAAAGAGGCAAGAGGGATACAGAAATATTGAAAAGAGGAGCTGAAAAAAGCAAGAGCAGTGCAGAAAGAACGAACAGAGGTGCAGAAAGAGGCAAGAGGTGTACAGAAAGAGGCAAGAAAAATACAGAAAGAGGCAAAAGAGGTAAAGAAAAATGTAAGAGAACTGCTGAAAAAGGCAGGAAAGGTGCAGAAAGAAGGAACAGGGGTGCATAAATAGGCAAGAGAACTGCAGAAAAGGGCAAGAGGGTGCAGACAAAGGAAGGAGACGTAAAGAAAGAGGCAAGAAGGGTGCAGAAGGAAACAAGAGAAGTGCAGAAAGAAAAAACAGAGGTGCTGAAAGAAGCAAGAGGGGTACAGAAAGAGGCAAGAGAAGTACAGAACAAAGCAATAGAGGTGCAGAAAGAGGTAGGAGAGGTGCACAAAGAGGCAAGAGGCATAAAGAAAGAGGCAAAAGGGGTGTATAAAAAAGGAAGAGAAGTGCAGAAAAAAGCAGCAGAGGTGCTGAAAGAGACAAGAAGGGTTCAGAAAGAGGCAAGAGAAATGCAAAAAGAAGCAATAGATTTGCAGAAATAGGCAATAGAGGTATAGAAAGAGGCAAAATAGATGCAGAAAGAAGCAAGTGAGGTGCAGAAAGAGGCAAGAGTGGTCCATAAAGAAGAGAGTGAGGTTCAGAAAGAGGCAAGAGAAGAGCAGAAAGTGGCAAGTAAGGTGCAGAAAGAGGCAAGAGAGGTATAGAAAGAAGCAAGATAAGTGTAGAAAGAGGCAAGATAAGTGCAGAAAGATGCACTTGAGGTGCAGAAAGAGGCAAGAGGTACAGATAGAGGCAAGAGATGTATAGAAATAGGCAAGAGAGGTGCAGAAGGAAGAGAGTGAGGTTCAGAAAGAGGCAAGAGAAGAGCAGAAAGTGGCAAGTAAGGTGCAGAAAGAGGCAAGAGAGGTATAGAAAGAAGCAAGATAAGTGTAGAAATGGGCAAGAGAAATACACAAAGAGGTAAGAGAGGAGTAGAAAGAGGCAAGAGAGGTGTAGAAAGAAGCAAGAGAAGTGCAGAAAGAGGCAAGTGAGGTACCGAAAGTGGAAAGATAGTTGCAGAAAGAGGCAAGAGATCTGCAGAAAAAAGCAACAGATGTGCTGAAAGAGGCAAGTGAGGTGCAGAAAGGGGCAAGAGAAGTGCAGAAAGTGGGAAGTGAAGTGCAGAAAGAAGAAAGTGAGGTACAGAAAGAGGAAATTGTGCACCATCAGCACCAAGTTAACACCCACATTTAGCAATAAGTACCATGTGACCATTCCAGCTTTGCATAGGACGTAACACGTGACGCTGTATATTTGGGAACATTTGAGCCGTTTGAGCTAGAAATAATGTTTTTTTTTTGTTCAAATCTGTAGATTAGGCAGCAAATGATGGAATATTTGGCAAATGCAGAAAACGTTTAACTATGTGAAAATTGGTGCAGCCAAACAGTCACATAATTCCAGTGGCCCTGCTCATACCTACGATTAGGTCCAGAAATGCTTCTCAGTGGGGACTTCTTTTTTTGTGTCTCATTGAGTTTATAGTTTAGCTTCTATGGAAATTAGGAAGACGAAACCTGAGGTTACCACTCCACAACACAGACTACAATACCTCATAATTACTCTCCAAAACACATAATCCCACTCCACATAATTCCTATACACTAAATACCACATACTTTCTATTCACATAATTAAACTGCACAACATACCACATAATTCCACTAATCACAACGTACATCCACTCTACACCAAAAAACATTGATAAAATGTTTTTACATTCACAAAGCCAAGAGCTCTAACTCAAATGTGAGACCTAATACATTACAAATGCTTCTTTAACTGGTAGTCGCATTTGCAGAGTGGTGCAGAAAGGGGGCTGGGCCTCTGACCAGCGATCAGGAATTCCATTGCGTAGCACTTAGAGGAGGTACCTGGAGGGCTTCTTGGCCCCCAAAGTCCCCCAAAGTTGGGGGACTTCATCCCCCAACCAGTACTGTGCCAGGAGGTGCGTTTGCAGAATGGTGGAGAAAGGCGGGGCATGGCATCTGAATACCTCTTAGCAATCCCACTGTGTGGGACTTAGTGGAGGTAATAGGAGTGGTAGTTGGCCACCAACTACCCCTCCTATTACTTCCAGTAAGTCCCACATGGTGGGATTGCTAAATTGTCATAGCAGACCACACCCCCTTTCCACACCACTCTGCAAAGGCACTCCCTAGCACACTCTTGGATGGGGATTAAAGTCCTCCTCGCTGCTGAGGGTGCTCAGGGGTCAACTAGCATAACTGATACCTCCAGTATGCCCCAGATAGTGGGATTGCTGATAGGTGGACACAGGCCATGCCCCCTTTGCCCACCACTCTGCAAACGCACCTCCTGGCACCATCTTGGTTGGGGGATGAAGTCCCCTTGCCTTCTGAGGGCCCCTGGGGGCCAACTAGCCCACCAGGTACCTCCAGTAAACCCCCACACAGCTGGTTTGCTGAGAGTGGTCCAAGGCCATGCCCTTTTTTACACCACCCTGCAAATGCACCTCCTGGCAGACTGCTGCTCAGGAGATGAAGTCCACTTGTGTCCTGAGGTCCTCAGGACACAAGAGGGCCTCATTGCCCCAACAGCAGTGTGCCAAGAGGCATGTTTGCAGAGTGGTGTAAAAGGGGGCATGGCCTCGGACCACCTCTCAACAATACCACTGTGTTGGGCTTACTGGAGGTACCTGGTGGGCTAGTTAGCCCCCAGGGACCCTCAGGAATGAAGGGGACCTAATCCCCCAACTTAAAACACACTTGGGGTGTATTTGCAGAGTGTTGAAGGGAGGGGGCGGGGTCTCTGGCAAGATGTTTTTTTTGTTTTTAGAAATATTTTTAGAAGGGTGGCTGTGTGGCCCCTCTTCTTTCAGTATTTTGTGGGCCCTGGGGACCCCATTCCGCAAGGCCTGAGCATTAATTTTTTTTTAAAACAGGAAGGGTGCCGCGTGGTCTTTCTTCCCTGGGCCACTATTGGCCCCGGGGACCCCATTCCCCCGGGCATGGCCAATGCTTTTTTCTTTTTTCATTTCCGCTGGGCCACTTCTGGCCCCAGGGACCCCATACCCCATGGCCTGGCCTTTTTTTTTCTTTTTCTATAAAACAGGAGGGGACCCTGTGGCCCCCCTTCCCTGGGCCACTTCTGGCCCCGGGGACCCCATCCCCCGGGGCCTGGCCTCAGCATTGGGGACCGTGAAGGGACCCCCAAGGCTCCCACGGTCCCTGCCAGCTCCCCGCCTCCTGCGGGAGACAGCTTTGCTTTTGGTTAAGGTGAACTGCTAACATGCAACTCCCCTTGTCCAAAAGCAATTCTGCTTCGCTTCTTGGAAGCGAAGCAGATGATATCCCCAGGAAGGTGGCGGTCGCGGTGGATTGGGGGGCATGCGAGGTCACCCGGCTTAAAATAACAAACCCCCAGGGAGGTGGTGGTCCCCAGGGCTACAGGGCCCCCACGGGCCCCTGCTGATTAGTTGGGCATTGCGCCCGGGACCTTGCCCACCCGGGGGTTCATAGAGAACAAAGCGCTGCAGCCTGTGCTTTGTTTTCTAAAAACATTTTGGCCAGATTTGCAGACCCATCACGAATTCTGCCAATTTTAATTATTTTTATTTTAGAAATAGCTTTTTTTGGCCCTGTGGGTCCTTGTTGGACCCTCTGAGCAGGCCTAGGGAGTCAGGGTGTTTCTACCCTCCCCCTTTTTATTTTTGTAATCCTTTTCTTAACTTTTTCTTGTGACTCGGTTCAACCAAGTCACAAGATGGCTGCCAACACTTCCTGGTTTGGAGTGTTGACAGCCAATGAAAACTAAGCTTGTGATTGGGAGGGTTCACGGATCCTCCTAGGCCCTCAGATATCGATATTTTTATTTTTTTAATTTCTCAGGAACTACTGAATGGATTTACACGGTTCAAAAAAGGGTGCTTTCTGAACCAAGAGCTACCTTTTTGACAAATTTGGTGTAATTCGTTCAGCAGTTCGGGCTGTAGCCTAGTCCAAAATTCCTATGGAAATTAACATGGAGAAAATGAGTTTTGGGCCCCCCTCTTTTCTCTGCCCCCGCTTCACGAATCACCCTGAAACTTTCAAAACAGGAGCTGACCTGAGTGAACCATTAGTTTGGAAAATTTCGCAAAGATTCGTCAAACGACGCTAAAGATATTGGCAAAAGAAAAAACAATTATTGAATAGAAACAAGGTTCTAACTATAACTTCCTACTGGCACCGCCGGTAGGTAATATATATATTTATATATATATATATATATATATATTTTCATCCATCAAAATGCCCAAGCATATAGGGGCGCACTCACGGCAACTTGCACCAGCCGGTTCCTCCCAAACAGGTATCACCATCGGCGTCGTTAAAAGGACATGACCACGCAAAACTTATCTTGCAAGCAATCTTTAATGTAGACCTGACGCGTTTCAAAGCATTCACTTCTTCCTCAGAGGTCACAGCTCAAACAGTCACAGGGAGCTCCGATGCAAACTCCGCCTTTAGTAGGACGCGCTTAGTGTGCGCTTTGCATTGTGGAAGATATAGTCAAATCGGAGCATTTTCCACCTATAGTAGGTCCTGTGCAGCTGTTCCTATTACACTCATTATCTCACCCTTAGTGGGCCCCAGAGAAGTTTCCTAGCTTTGCAAGTCTATTTTTCAAAAATGGCGGCAACATTAGGTTTGACAAAGACCGAGTATGCGGTTGAAACACATTACCTGTGTGTTGTAGCCACAATAAAGCCCGTTTATGTGAGCCAGATGTGCTGGAGGCTGTTCTATTTTGTGAGTAGGCAATTTGAGGATATATATATATATAGTGTGGCACACACTCGAGAAGGTATATTAAATTACTTCATTGCAGTCCCATAGCTAGACAAACGCGTCACAGCCATAACGGCCTTCGTCAATGTTAGCACGACAATGGATTCATAAAGGATAAATACATGTCAACCAGTAAACTTACGAACAAAATAGAAAACTGACTTATTTACAAACATGTGATTTCATGGTAACGACGGCGGCCATCTTAAAACAGACAACAGAGTAACCTATTTCACATATATCATAGGTGTTCTACTCCGTGAACCATCCTACTGGGGGTCTCCAGTGGGTAGTTATAGTTAGGAACATGTTTCTATTGAAAAAACATTTTTTGACCTGCCTTTATCTCTTGTGCAGTTTGAGGAATCTTCACTACATTTTCCAAACTCTTGTCCTTGTGATTCTTGTTGTGCATCGAAAGTTTCTGGGCAATCCGTTAAGTGGGGGGGCAAGAAAAAGGGTGGTTCAAAGAAAAGGGTGTTTCCCATGTTAATTCTCATAGGAGCTTTAGACATGACTGCGGCCCAAACCGCTGCATGGAATTACACAAAATGTAGCAGAAAGGTAGCTTTTGGTTCGCAGATCAGGCTTTCAGTTACTTGGCGTAAATCTGTTCAGCAGTTGTTGATAGGTTTAGGGAAATTTGTATACTTTCAACTGCAGCTAATTCACAAATAATAACGAACTTGTGCAGGGTAATGCAGAGCTCTGATTGGCTGCCAACACTTGAAACAGAAATTGTTGGCAACCGTTTGGGACTTGACTGAAGCCATAGTCTAACCTATGGTCTATTTAAGTTACCTATAACTTAAAGTGCTAGGGCCCGATTCACAGAACTAACTTAAGACAAAATCCTAAACTTACTACCATTTTGGTATTCACAGAAGGCACTTACTCATTTTGGTATTCACAGAAGGCACTTACTCATTTCGGTATTCACAGAAGTTAGGAGTCCTAACTTTAGGACTCCTAAATGCCTTCTGTGAATACCGAAAGTCTTAACATTAGGATTTTTCGCAGTTTAGTAGTAGTATAGTTAGGACTCCTAACTTTAGGACTCCTAAATGCCTTCTGTGAATACCAAAATGGTAGTAAGTTTAGGATTTTGTCTTAAGTTAGTTCTGTGAATCGGGCCCCTAGTGTGCTTTAGAGTGTGAGTTAATTGGGAAAATTGTGAAAATTAAAATCCTGCCTCTGTTTCATTTGAAGCTTTGCTGGAATTCCTACAAATATGTATTTAAATCTTCCTCAATCTTTAATGCATTCAGGATCTTTGCATTTAGCTCAATGATGTAACTAACCCTGGGCGTAGTTCGCGTAGTCGCGCTTCGCGAAGCTTCGCGAAGATGTCATTGCACTACGCGACCTTCGCGAAGCTTCACGAGCTTGCGTAGTTGCTTGTGGCAACCTGTTCGCGATGGCTTTTTCTTGTTCGCGAGCGCGGTAAGCATGTTCGGGGAACTGTTTGCATGCTCAGGGGATATATCTCGCGATCTTACCCATGCGGTCGCCAATGGGCGCGGCCATCTTGTTTTTCTATAGTCCCGCCCGCTCGCGATGCCTTATTTCCTGTTCCGGGTCGCGGATAGCGTGTTCGCGATGTGCATTGACGTGTTCGGGAGCGCATTTTACTTGTTCGCGATAAATAGTACATGTTCGCGAGAAATATCACGCGAACTTACCCACGCGGTCGCGAATGGGCGCGGCCATCTTGTTTTTCACTCTATGCAATGTTTCTGGGCCTACTTTTGTATCCTCCCTTTATCATAGCAATCCTTTGTCTTTAAAGCCTTTTTCTGACTTTTTTTAGTTATTATCTATCTCTCTGTTTGCCTCAGTTTATATTTTGCATTTTATTTCTACTTTTACTGTGTTTTTGTTACTTTTATAAAGTTCTTTCTATCTTCTTCCCCCTAACTTTTTTTCCCCTTTGGACTTTTCTTTTCCGCCTCCCACCCACCCCAGAACCATGGCCAAGGGCACACCAAGTCCCAAGGGCAAGGGACCTGCAGGCGCAGAGAAGCGCCGCCTGCCTTGCGGCAGAATGCGTCCTGCAGGGGTGCAGGCCCGGCAACTGTTTGGGGAGGAGGAGGTGGCGGCTCTTGTTTTCTTTATCCAGCGCCTCCTCCCCTTGACCTTGGCAGCAGGCGGCAGGCCCGGCTCCGGGTACGCTACCCAGGAGCGGCACCGTCGGTGGGTGAAGGTGCGCCGGGCCGTGTTCCGGTGCACTGGGATCCGGCGCACCTTTAACCAGCTAGCTCACCAGTGGTCCGACATCCTGGACCGGGAGCAGGACCTGTTGGACCTGCTAGGTGTCGAGGTCATCGGGCTTGGTGAGTAACTGATTGTGTATATTAAATTAGATGAACAACAAGATTACTGCTGCGTGCCAAGCGTTGCTGGTAAATTACGTTTCAAAAAGCAAAATGTTCTTTGATTTAAGGACCCAGGTGCACGGTGGTACTCTTACTTGTTTGCAACGTAGTTTGCGCTAGCTTGTGCTGATGCTGATTATGTAAGAGTTTACTTTACAGAACTGAAGTTAGGTAATGCGATTTGCTAGAGAGACTCTAGTCCTTCCATTGTCCTACTGTGAAATAGTGGTGGATGGATATTGGATACTAGGTTTAGTTTGTTAGTAGTAGTTACTAATTGTTTTATGCGGTCTGCGTGACACATCCTCTGTCACTGAGTGCTGATTACCCCAGTCCTCCGTCGAACCTTTTGTACTTTGTTTAGTGAGTGGTAGGCTTAGCATGGTCAGTCAGTAGCAGAACTAGATCAGCATTATGCAACCAACCCACAATTTGTTGTATGTATGCACTAATGTATGCAACTATGCATGTGTCCTCCATCTCATCTATGCATTTGATGGCTGAAAAAAATTGAAGTGCAGACTTAGTGAACAATTGGCCCGTCTGGAATAGGTGGTGTAGGTCAGGTGGTACTTACTAGGCTTTGTTAGTATTTGGAATCAGAATGATCAAGGAACACTGGAGTGTTCATAAATAAGTAGACGATCCGTAAATGCACTAGGAAGCAGCCAGTAGTCGATCCATCTGATTAGATAGGTCTATTTTCTTGCACTTGTTGTTTCCTAAAATGTTTTTTGACTTATTGTTTTTGCAAATGATTTATTATTTTTCTCACAGCACTCCTTAATGTTGGTCTCTTTCTTTATTATATTTTACATGATCATCAGCACCACCCAGGGGCAAGAAGACGGGGTCGGAGTCGGCGGGGGAACCCCAGGACCTCTCCTCTACTGAGGCTCCTGCAGCTGGCCCCAGTAAGTCCTCCATTGGTTAGATTGTCATTTATATTTCCCTAAATGTTATGGTACTGGATCTTTTTTTCCCAAACTCTAAATTATGGTTCCACTTTCTGAATCTCTTTTTTACAAAAGCTTACTTCTTTGACCTTGACTATCTGTTTACTAATTCTGTTTATCCCTGCCTCGAAGTTGCTTCTAACTCCCTCTGCTATGACTCTCTGTGCTACTAATACTACTACTACTATTACTATTATTACTCTGTGTGTAGCGAAGCTTGCACAGTTGCCCACTCTTTAATAGAAGGTTTTCTTTGCAACAATAAAACTCTGATTGACCAATAGCTCTAGCCACTGGGTCCTGTCCTTTGGGTTGTCCTCTTCAAGTCTTCTCAATATTGAGGCTTTGACAATTACCACAAACAAAATGCCCAACCAGATATTTGACTAGTATTTTTGATCGGATAGTACATGATACTACTATTGTCTAGGATTCTGCAGAGCCACATACAGAACTATGCACAACAAAATAGGATGGTGCTGATGGGAGGTTGGATCTTACTGATCACACCTCAGTCCGAAGAACCCAGGATCCCCTAACCGACTAGCTATAGTGTCTCAC
Organism: Triturus cristatus; assembly: GCF_964204655.1. NCBI lineage: Eukaryota > Metazoa > Chordata > Amphibia > Caudata > Salamandridae > Triturus > Triturus cristatus. The sequence continues at coordinate 465,733,461 of NC_140594.1, forward strand.
ATTAGGGTCCCACTCCCGACCCCCCCACGAAGACGATACACAATGTTGATGATGACTGAGACAGAGACAACCCAGAACATAATAACAAACACCATTTTGCTCACACACTTGTGTAAGTCCTCTCCACCACACCAAATACCACAGAGTCTATGTGTAAGTTCAAAAGGTTTATTTGAAACAAGTATCAAACTCTGTACATCGTTAATATGAAATTTAATTTACGACAGCCATAGTCAATAGGCCAGCAAAAAGCCTAACATTAAAACAGTAAACATTTACAAGTGCATGATTGACAACAAGAACAAGAGCCAAGATCTTTTTAATTCTGGAAGATCCCTCACCGTAGAACGTAGAAATACTGGTTACATCATCTTGCATCCAATATGCTCTGTAAATCTCTGGTTTGTAGAAGGGAATGTTCCGCCTATGATATATGAGAAAAACGCTGCGAGTTAGCCGTTAGATAGTATACTGGTGAATGCTAGCATTTTGCAGTCATGCCAAAAAGTGTAACATGTATGTGTGATGGCTAAGCAATATAAACTAAACAAAGTCAATAAGTTGTTTTTTTTTCGACCTCTTCACTTGTACGCAACAGTCAAGCGGCCTTAAAGGCATCTACTGCACATGTCAATAAGCTGGCAGGTATAATATGCACCAAAAGAGTAGTAGTTGACATGATGAATCTAAAAGGGTTACTCATGGCTCAGGCTAACTTTCAAAAGAGTAGAGTAGGACTAGATGACCCTAGGAAGTGGAACCATATCCTACTAGTGTCTGTCTACTGACTGTACTTACTGTCTAGTGCTGATGTATGTTGCATCGCATTAACATTTTTTTCAATGTTCCAAGTGAACACTTAAAATAGGGGGAGGTTTACAGGCATCTAAAAAATTTGTGATGCTTTTTTCTAGGCACACTACCATCCACCAGTGCCGTCGGGGCCAGCGATGCGGCCATTCCGGAGGGGGCAGGCGAACTTGCGGCACCTGCAGGAGACACAGGGCCCAGGGGGGATCCAGCAGCAGTGGCCGGCGGCGGTAAGTTATATTCATTACTTCTTTACATTACAGCTAGATGGAACTGTGTTCACTATTTCACTGTACTGTGCGACTTATTATACAACGGTTGAAGAAGACACCCTTTACGTAGCATTACCAGCGTGAGTAGAGTAACCAATGGGCTCTTCTATTTGACTCCAAAATCAGCTGTGAATGTTTTATGGAGAAGACAAACTCAGATCAAATGACCTTCATGGATGTGTTGAACATAGAGGGAAAGCACTAAGGGCCTCATGTAGGTAGCCAAATACCGGTCGGTAACGGCCGAAATTCGGTAAATATCCCGTTACCGACCGGTATTCAGACAAGTGAGATGTAGGAGTCCAAAAACCACTTTTCGGTAAATATGAGGCGGTAAATACCGATTCATAGTTACCGAATTCTAAAATACCGATTCATATTTACCGAATACATTATTAACGAATCGGTAAATATGAAGTGGTAAATATGAAGTGGTAAAAATTTAAAATGACATGTAGGAGCAGTCGGTAATTAAGAAATCCAGGAAAATCGGTAAATAAGAGTCGGTAATTAACACGGATGGAAAGCAGGTGGTAACCATCAACAATGCACATAAGCAATCCCAAAATGCAACTGCGTGGACAACATGGCCGCCATGTACGTCATTGCAAGGCGCCTACGTCTACAGGCAGCAGGACTGAGGGTGTGGCGACGGGAGGAACAAATCTACAGACAGCGCATCACACTATTCCAGCTGACTGATGCAGAGATACATGAGAGGTACAGGCTACACCCCGAAACCATCATGGACTTAATCAGGGACCTTCACCCACTCCTGGACCAGCCAATAAGAAGGGCGCACGCCATACCCCCACATGTGCAGGTGCTCTGCAGCCTACATCTGTTGGCATCCGGCAGTTATCAGGTGGTGATAGCTGCGGTGGGTGGAGTATCCCAGAGTTGCCTGTCACGTTTCTTCAGGAAGTTCCTGGATGCCATGATGCAGAGAATGCACCACTACATAAGCTTCCCAAACACACAGGCTGCACTGCAGAAAACAAAAACAGACTTTTATCACATGGCACAGTTCCCCCATGTCATCGGCTGTATTGATGGTACACACATCCCAATCTGTCCACCAGCTGATACAGAGCACATCTACAGGAACAGGAAGTCCACCCACTCCATCAATGTGCAGGTGATCTGTGATGCAGGGAACATCATCACAGATATTGTAGCAAAGTTTCCTGGGAGCACCCACGACTCTTACATCTTCCAGAATAGTGGGATCTACACACGACTGAGAGCCGGAGAATTCGGAGAGGGATACCTGCTGGGTAAGTAACATTGACACCCCTTGAAACCTGCAAATCAGAGTGTATAGAGGCATGTAACTGATGGTTCCCTTTTACTCATCCAGGCGACAGTGCATATGCATGCCGTTCATTCATCCTCACTCCCTACCTACACCCAGCAACCCAGAGTGAGAGACGATACAACGTGGCCCACAAATCTACACGCAATGTGGTGGAGCGCACGTTTGGACTGCTGAAGAGCAGGTTCCGCTGCCTCCACAAGAGCGGAGGCGCACGCCAGTACAAACCCATCACCTGCTGCAAGATCATTGCCACTTGTGCAATGCTGCACAACCTTGCCACGAAAAAAGGTACAGATGTGGAACTAACATATTTTGAGGACAACGAGGATGAGTCAGGCCAGCCAGAGGGCAGCGCAGCTAGAGTGCCAACTGCAATCGATGGGAGAGAGAGACGGGCAGAGATCACATGCAACTATTTCTGAGTAAGTGAGGGGACACAGCGAGTCGTGAGAAGTCATGACGTAGTTTAATGTGGCACCACGCCATGAACACATGAACAGGCCAATCTGGCAATATGCCATCTATACAATGAGTATGTCCAGGGTTACGTCACCCAATGGCAAGTGGATAAGCAGGGCCACATCAATGTTTGCGCATACGCGCTGCAGTGGTGGATTGCACGGCCTGTGCATCCTCACTAGAGCCAACCCCAAGCCGCCTGCTGCTCCTGCGTGCTTCTGGGACGGGGGGTGTGATGCTGCTGCTGGTGTCGATGCTCTCCGCAGCATCCCCTGCAGCAGTTGTCGACGCCTGACTTGTCAATAGCACCCCTAGTGCACTTGTCACCTGCACCATCCCCCGTGACAGGTCGCTGCAGCACTGTGTTAGGCCCTCCTGCATCGTCACAGAGCGCCGGCAAAGTAGGGAAGTCGCAGTTGCCAGACGGTTGAGTGCCCTGCTGGTAGTGTCCCTTCTCTGGCGTTCCCGGCGCCGTGCTTCGATGTCAGCATCTAATTTGCTGCACAACTGCTGGATTGACTGGGACATGTCCCGAATGCCCACAGCCATGCCGCCAATGTTTGTGTCCATGTTGACTAAGCTTGTCCTCATCACCCGCATGTGCCTCTGGACTGACATTACTGCCTTTGATTGCAGGCGCTGTTGCTTCAACATTTGGCCCTCGAGCCCCAAGAAGACACCATGGCCGTCAGTGGGTGCTGGTGGACTCTGGACACGCGACCTGCGGCGCCCTCTTGCTCCCGTCTGTGCTGCCTGTGAGGTGTGGGGCACAGTGGGATGGCTCCCTTCCTGGGGCCCGGTGCGGTCTTCTGGGCCCATGCTGTCGTCTGACGAGGTGTCGAAGGCTCGTAGCCTGGCTGCTGGACGCCTCCTCATTCTCACACCTGCAAGCGGAGATGTGGCCGGTGAATCGAACATGAGTGGCGATGCTGGCTCTGGTGGTGGTGATGGTGGCTCTCGGTGAGGTGATGGTGGCTCTGTGTGCGGCGCGGCTGGCTGCGTAGGTGGTGCGGCTGAAAGTGGGCCTGCTCCCTGGTCTGAACTCGTGGTGGCTAGAGGTGATTTTTGTGGCCGGTGTGCCGTCTCCCCTGCAGCATGCCCTGTACTGCATGATGTCACATCTGTGGACAGAAAAACAACATTGGCTCAGTGTCCCCGAAGGGCTGCATTGCAAGCGTCACAATAAATCATTTCACATTCCAATCTGTCCTCTGTCTCCTTGTGCCTTGAGTGCGTGACATGCCTTGTTGCCCTGTGACATTTATGTCATGGTTAGTGTTGCCCTGACTACATCTCCCGGAATGCATTGCCTGTCTGCACTGACACGTGTGGACTGCAGTGTGATTCTCGTTTCACAATGGGGGATGTGGGATAGGGGTAGGGGCGGCTACATTGCTGTGCTTTCATCTTACCTTGCTGTGTTGCGGCTCTGGCAGAGCTGTCGGCGTCCCCAAGACCCACGACGCTCTCTTGCTCGAGTGTGGCCGCCACCAGCTCCTCCAGTTCGGTGAGGGCAGGTGCCCTGTTGGTTCCACCTCCGGTCTGGCTGGCCTCCTTCTGGATGTCGCCCATCTTCCTCTTGGTCACAATCCTCAGGTCATACCAGCGCTTTTTGAGGACCTCAATTTCCCTGTGGGTCACTCCCACAGCATTGACCTGCGCCTGGATGGCCAGCCATATGTTGCGCTTTTCGGCCTCAGGCACTTGCAGGGATTGCCTCCCAAACAGCTTCTGGTGCTGCTTCACCACCTCCTCCACCAGCACCTGGAGTTCCTTGGGGCTGAATTTGAGCTTCCTCCTCCTTTCCCCTCCGTCTTTCTGTGTGCTCTGGCTGGACATGCTGTTCGTTTCCCGCTCGCACATGCAACTGCTCCCTGCCTCTCCTCTGCACTCCGAGCCTCTCCAGGGTCGGCTAATTATGTACACCTGCCTGGGTGTGGCCACTTCGGCTAATTGTGTACACCTGCCTGGGTGTGGGCAGTTCCTGGTTGGGTGGGCTGTCGTTGCACAGGATTAGCTGTTTCGTCAAGTCATGTGATGTTATTTACCGAATCCGTACGTACCGATTCGGTATTTTCCGATTCGGTAGATACCACCTCGGTATTTTCCGATTCGGTAGGTACCACCTCGGTATTTTCCGAATCGGTAATTATCACCTCGGTATTTACCGATTCGGTGAATTCCGATTCGTATTTACCGAATGTTACCGACTCGGTAACTGTTACCGAATTTTTACTTACATATAACTTACCGATTCTAATTTACCGATTCGGTACGGCTCGGTATTTAAGAACCGGTAACATTTATTTACCTACATGAGGCCCTAAGTGTCGAAGGACGGGCGAGATAAACAATATGACTGACCGGCAGAGAAGGATATGTTGTTGGAAGCATGTATAGGAGTCTGATAGTAATAAGATCAGATGCATGGGTTGTTGAAGGATGGGTGGAAGGTGAAAGAATGCCTGCCTGGGTGGGCGACACAGTATGGGTGGATAGTACTAGATAGCAAGAATCAGCGGTGTTTTTGGTTCAAACTCAAAGCCAAGGCAAGGAAGGAAGGAGCAGAAGCATGGGTGTTTGTTGGTGAAACCAACTAAGGTTTGTTAAGAGATATATACAAAAGGATAGACGTTTACTTTAATGGATGTATGCCTGGATGTACTATCACCAAGAGACAGTATAGGTGGAAAGTGTCACTGGAGATTCTTACTTTGAAGAAAATGTAACAGAAACTGCGCGACAGTAGCAAAGCCTAGAGGAATCAAGGTAGTATTATGAGCATACAGTACACTTGCAGTAGTGTGCAAGCACGTCATATTATCAAGCGGAAACCCCTTCCTCCCACTCTGGGGACCACTCCCTACCTATTATTATTAATGTATTTTCGATTGGGGCAGCCAGCCTGCAAAGGGTGGCCTATCTGTTGTTTAATGTTTATGTATATTGGTTACACAATCAATGAAAGCAAAGTACCCCCTGCAGTAGCGGTTGGTGGTGGGATTGTTGGTGGGCGGTGACATGGGGAGGGGACAGGTGGGTGGCACTGGCGAGTAAACTGTGTATTACTGTTACGGCCAAATACAGGTAATCAACATAAAAATAAATAAAACTATTTTCAAGGTGCGCACTGCACCGCCGAATGCGATGCAGTGTGTGCTACTATGTGCAGTAATGTTTTTTTTAATGTATTCTTTAATTACCTGTGAATGTCCTTAATCCATCGTTTACTATCCCCACCCTGCACCTTCCCACGTCACCGACCGGCAGCACTCCCACCACCGACCGCTACCGACCTGATGTCGTATATCGTATTAGCACTAGCAGCATCTATAATATGAATATAAGCAATGATCGTTGGATCCGATAAATAAATAATCAGCCTTTTTGTAGTACCCATGGCAGGGTGTAAGTGAAATTGTGCATGCCATTTGCCCTCATGTAACAGAGTATGACCAGTGCCAACGGCCGTAAGGCGTCAGACAAAAAGATGAGCTTCCCCACCTGCAGACAGTAGTAGTAAATAAAACTAACGTGAGTCTGCATCATGTGGCTCATATCTGTTTCTCTTGGGTGCAAGCTTAGCTGATGGACCTGGCATGCCGCCTACAACAAGGTTATGTAATTGGGCTAAACTACAGATAAGAACAGCACGACTGGTGTACCGGAGTACATACATAGTACGATTATATTTATAAATAATGTCTGAAACGGTCACAAATGTTAGAGTCCAAGGAAGTAGGATTAGAGATACTTACCCCAGCACCAAATCCCAAATGTTATGAACTGTGCTTGCTAGTGATACTGTGACACTATGTGTTGAATGATTTTAGTGTTCCTGTTTTGCTAAGAGTATTGGCTCCAACATGTTCTTTTTCTTTCTTGATATAGATGATACTCCTTCCACTAAACCATCAAGGAAGGAGTTGGCTGCTAGGGCTCGGAGCCGGAAACTGGAGGCCATCTGCGAGCATTATCGCCAGCTGGTGGCTCAGGAGGAGGAGGAGGAGGAGGCGGCTGCAGCTGCAGCCTCCTCCAATGCCCCGGGCCCCAGTCAGGCCCGGCCTCCACTTTCACGGCGCCGTGGTCCGGCATTCGCCCGCCGCCGCGCCTCTATTTCCAGCACTGCTGCCCCCCACCCTGGATGTAACTGTAGGGCATTTCGCCGCCAGCTGCTCCGCCGGATGGCCCGCTTGGAGGAGAACATGGAGGAGCGGGTAAAGATCCTGGTGGACAAACATCTTAAGGCCCGCCGACAATAGAGGACCTCGTCGTTTGCCCCTTTTTTAATTCCTTTTGTTGGTGGGTGGGTTTGTGGGCGTTGGGGATTTCTACAGACATTGGGACTTTGGACTTTCGTTTCGTTGGGGTTAGGGAGGGGGGTGGGTTAGGTCAGAGCGGGATAGTTTATTTTTGTTAGGGGACATTAAAAATATACTTACTATTTATTTATATGATGTTAATGTTTTTTGTGGTGGGTTACAGTTTGCCGAATTCAATGTAAGTTACATGGTTGTTTACTTTGTTTCCGTGCTGCTGCATGCCCACAGCCAGTGTTTGATTTAAAAGATCTGCCGATTTTGTAACACACAAACCGATAGATGCAGTACCCCTCACTGAGTTATTTTTAATTGTCATAATAGTACTGTCAGTCTCTCCTCCTAGTCCATACCTCCCACCAAACTTATCTTACCTGTGATTGATGATGAAGTTCGGCACACTGATGGCTGCATGGTTGGTTTCCCAAATTGACGGAGTAGATGCCATTATTGTGGTGGTAGTAGTAGACACTGGCAATAGCGTTTGAAAAAAGAAAGAGAAAGTCACTTGACTGAGACTCTGGGAGGAGGAGTGGAACAGAACACAAAGTAAACTACAGCATGGGTGGTCAAGCAGAAGAAGATCCTTGCCCTGCCTTAGTTGAAATTCAATTAGTGTTGCTTTCACCACATCTGCCCCAGCAAGCGTGTGATCAATTGGTGTACATAGTCATCACATCACACCTCAATATAAATCACACAGCCCGGGGGAAGAGGGTTAGGGATTGATGATTGGATGGGAAGTGGGGTTTCGGGAAAGGTTTGAGAAAGAAAAACAGACAATATGCATGGACACAACAAAAGTAAAACACAATCTTGTAAGACGACCATGATCCATTATCAAGGAAATCAAAGTATGAAGTGAGAGAAAGCAAATGCATGCATGCTGAGGAGGATAACTTGATGGTTAATGATAATGAGTTGTACTATAACTACTATGACCCAATGAGACAGTACAGTCAGGGACGAAATTGAAATTTGCCTTGCCTGTCTGACGCCCTCAGAGCTCAGACCGAACCCAATTACATGCTGTACCGGGCTTACTTTTATTTTTCAAGCTAGCTAAGGAAACTAAAAAAAAGTTGGATCAATTAACAAACAAACCACAACACACAGTCGTAATGATTAAAGAGAAAAAAGCAAGCAAATAAATGTAAAGACGAATGATGATACTAAAGTTACTGTATTATCCTGGTCCAAATGTGGAGTTGCATCATTCTCGTCATTCTTCTTGGTCCTCCCTCCCATGGACACTCCGCACATCAATCTTGGGTATCACTGCCTGCCCGATGCGGATTGGTAAGGTACGTGTGAGTCGTTTCTCCCACTGTAGCACAGGGTAAAGGCCGGCCTGTAAGTGTAGATGGAAAAACAAACGGGGTATTGAAAAATTACAGCCTTTACAACAATAAACTCAATTACAGTGGAGTGCAAGACAACACTCTGGAGAGAACACTTTCAGACTGAGGCAGCTTGGATAGGCTACATAGTGTGTCTACTCTACAGCATTAAGGTACAACAACAACAACGGGACAGGATTCAGGAGCCAGCACAGCCACAGAACAGGAGAACCGCGGCACAGGCCAGGCACCCTACCCCTTACTTACATTTTGACCGAGCCAGAGAAATGTCATATGCACTGCAGCAACCTAGAATTTTCCCAATGAAGTGACTAAATCAATGCGCCACAGTCCGTCATACCACTACACTCTACTCCAGTCCACACCACTACACGGACATCTAGCCTAGGTCTGCTGTGGTTCTTTTTCAAACTTTTTACCTTTTATGTCAGCCCATGAAACGCCTGATGCGGATTGGTAAGGTACGTGTGAGTCGTTTCTCCCACTGTAGCACAGGGTAAAGGCCGGCCTGTAAGTGTAGATGGAAAAACAAACGGGGTATTGAAAAATTACAGCCTTTACAACAATAAACTCAATTACAGTGGAGTGCAAGACAACACTCTGGAGAGAACACTTTCAGACTGAGGCAGCTTGGATAGGCTACATAGTGTGTCTACTCTACAGCATTAAGGTACAACAACAACGGGACAGGATTCAGGAGCCAGCACAGCCACAGAACAGGAGAACCGCGGCACAGGCCAGGCACCCTACCCCTTACTTACATTTTGACCGAGCCAGAGAAATGTCATATGCACTGCAGCAACCTAGAATTTTCCCAATGAAGTGACTAAATCAATGCGCCACAGTCCGTCATACCAATACACTCTACTCCAGTCCACACCACTACACGGACATCTAGCCTAGGTCTGCTGTGGTTCTTGTTCAAACTTTTTACCTTTTATGTCAGCCCATGAAACGCAGTTATTCCATCAATTTTCTCCAATCCAACTGACTGTGTGCAAAGATAGTATGCTCAGCATCCTCAATGATGGTGACCGTGTGGTACGTATTCTCCAACACCAACTCAGCCTGTAGTGACTGATTAAGTTTATAATATATTCCATATTACCAAATTGCAACGGATATTGGCCGGCACCTGCAGTGGTAGGAGTACAATGTGGTCATTATTAAACAACAAGGAAACATTAACTGTCACCACACCTGAGTCACTTTTACTTTGTCGATAAACTAGTATAGTTCTACTTCATGGCATGCACAATTCTTCGTAGTCAGCCAGCATCCAATGCAATGCATGCCACCATCATTCACAATAATCACTCATTACCTGTCTTGGTGTTCTCTTTGGCTGTCTGATCTGATGCCTGCCTAGCCTTCTGCCAGTCAGTGATGAGTTTCTTTCGGATTGGAAACAAAATGGAATATAGGTGGAGTCACGTTTCACTTCTTATGGAGGGACTGTTAGAGGCAACCTGTATTGTACTATTCTCCATCTCCATCCAATGTCTGACTTGCTTGAAATGTACTTAGGGAGAGTAAGGAACATGGAGCAGGACCCTGAGGAGTGGAGTGGACAGTTATGCACAGACGTGCAACTCCAATAGGGAAATAAAAAGAGGAGACTGTTGATGGCTTTGTTGTGAATGTAGATTTTGAACCAGAAAAACAGATACACACAGTCACACACAAATAAAGGAAGGGAGAACAATTTGAAAGCCTAGTTGTCAGGGAAGAGGAGCTCGTCCTCAAACTCTGGTGGTTCGGACAGCAGTACGTCTAACAATCCACTACTTATGTCATCAAAGTCGCTCTCCTCTTCCTCCTGTGATTCACGTATTTTGTACTCTGGTGGTATAAAGTGTTGATTCATTTTGATCATGGTTAACCTCTCAACACTTTTGGGCGAGAGACTGGTCCTTTTGACAGTAACAATGGCACCAGCAGCACTGAAAACACGCTCTGAAGAGACACTTGCAGCAAGGCAAGCCACATACTTTATCGCCAGCCTGCTGAGCACTGGCCATTGGCTTCTTTTCCCATACCAATACACCAATGGGCTTTGCTCCATGTAGACCTCTGTTGTGTCATCTAGATAGGCCTGAACCATCCGCTCAATGTTCAGGGGTGCTCCGATTTCCTGGGCCTCTTTTGCCTTTGCATCAGTCATTGATGTGCAATACCCTTTCCGTAGAAACCAATCACCTGCCGTTTTTGTAAATGTGCCTGATGATCCTGTTGGTGCTGTTGATGTTATTGCTGCTGGCAGTGTTGACTGCTGGGAGGCAAACGCACTGCTCTTGGCTTCTGAAGTAGAACTTCGTTCTGGGTGCCCTGCAGTACTTTTTCTGCCCTGGAGGGGCGGGCCTTTAATGAAGATCCTTTCGTTTTCAAACTCAGTGGCTTCCTCAGCTATCAAAGTTTTGTACTGGGCAACATTCACTTCTGAAAAAGGAATGACTTCATTACTGCGCAGCAATAATTTGTAACGTGGATCCAAAATTGAGGCAGTAATGTAATGTGGATCTGACAGAATGTTATTTTGAATCCTTGTATTGTGAGATAAGCGAGCGGATAAGGTGTCTGCCAAAGAATGTGCGTCTACTTTGTCTTCCACACCTGCGTACATTTCTGCCACCTCCTTCAGCTGTTGCTCTAGCATGTACAACAATGGGATAGCTTGGCCCATAGTACAGTCCCCATGGCTCACTTCACGGGTGAAGACCTCAAAAGGAAGTAGCATCTCTGTCAGGCTTTTGACAAGGTCCCATTGGGCCATCTCAACTCTCATGCCTTTCACTGTAGGATCCCCTGACCTTTTCATGACATAAGCATTAAGTGGTATGTACTGCTCAAACAGACGCTCAAGCATGTAATACGTTGAGTTCCAACATGTTGGCACCTTTTGGATGAGTGCTTTGACTGGCATTTTATGCTCACGTTGAATCACCCTCAGCTCCTTCCGGGCTTTAAAAGAATGGTTGAAATGTGTGCATATTCTTCTGCAGGTGGTCAGTAAGCTGCTGACTTTGCTTTCATTTTTCAGAAAGTCTTGCACAACAATGTTAATGCAGTGTGCCAAACATGGCACCCTGAAATACCCACCATCTTTCATGGCCCGAACTACATTACTGCCATTGTCCGTGGCAACAAAACCAATGGTAAGACCTCTTGGTCGCAGCCACTCAAACACCTTGCTGTTAAACTCATCCAAAATGTTAGCAGCAGTATGAGATTTCTCCATTGCAAACATGGCTACAGTTGCATGTTTGCGAGTGTCTTTAAAAATCTCAGCGGTGTCAACAACGCCGTCAGATATCTTATCTTTAACACCCGAAAAAGAGACCGAGTGTGCAGTGATGCACATGTAATCAGTGGCTTGGCAACTGGTCCACATGTCTGTTGTCAGGTGTATACTCTGAACAGCACTTTTTTTTAAGGCTTTTCCAATCAATTCCAGCACGTCGTGATGTAGTGCTGGAACAGCAACTCTTGCAAAATAGTAGCGGCTGGGAACTTTCCATTTTGGGCAGATGGTGGTCACAAACTCAAGAAAACCCACCCCTTCAACAAAAGAAAAAGGGAGAAGGTCCGGTGCTAACATTTTTGCCAGCTTAGCATTGTACACACGTGCTATTGGGTGATTGCATTCGTACTGCCCCTCCGGCCTACTAAACATGCTAAGAATGGTAGGCTGCATGTTATTCCTTCCTGTGCTCGACGTCGCACTTTTTGGCCCAGCAGTACTCCTTGGTGTCTCAGGCTGGCTCTTACTCTTGTGCCAATGAGATGTGGCTGAGGATGTGGGCGTTACCACTGCAGTGCTGGGGACAGGGCTACTTTGTGTACCACTAGCACAGAGAATGTCTCCCTCTTCTTCCTGTTCCACCGTGAGCGGACTTTCTACTCGTTTATGCCCAACAGCAATGGTTCCAGTTTTGATGAGCCTAAGGTGCTCCTCCCACTGGATTGCGTGGTGCTTTTTCAGATGGGGCATTTGGCCTCCGGTACCATAGTTTGTACCAAGCTTTCCACGGCTAACACAGGAATGACAAACGGAGCATACAGCAATGTTCTCCTCCTTTGGGCTAACCGTAAAGTAGTCCCACACTGGGGAGCTTAACTTTTGTGTCCTGCTGGAGGTGCCACTCCCACTTCCAATGCCGGATGAACTGGAGGGTGTGTGTTGAATTTGACTCTGTGCAGGACCACTACCTACTTCTGCTGAGGTGGTGCTTGTTGTGCTGGATGTAGGACGCTGCCGGCCCTTTGCTAATGTAAATATGGAAGCTGGAGGTCGTGTTGGTGTTACCTGTGTTGGAGGTATGCGTGCTACATCCCTCGCATCCATTTTGGATAATGTAAAAATTTTGCTCTCCATCTCCTCAGGCCCGGGAGTGATGTTTGTGATGACTGGCTCATCATCATCATCATCATCATCAACCTGCTCTTCTACATCAACATCCATAAGTGTAAGGCTTTCTGGAACCTTCCTTTTGCCATGCCTGCTCTTGTGATGTGTTTCCCTCTCAGACTCAGTTTGTGGCTTCCAAGTGACATCTAGATCATCAGAAGGGGGGCTTGGTGAAGAACTTGATGTACTAACCCTCCTTTTCCTTGCTGGGGATTTAAAAGCCAATGCAACTTCTAAAGGAGTGGCTTCCTCTTCTTCCTCTGCATGAGGGTCAATTTCCTGAACTGCCCCTACTTCGGGAGGAACAGCTACTATTGCGGGCGGTGGCTGCGGCTGTTGACCACTTATCTGCTGTGTTGATGATGTTCCCTCCTGCGTTGATTGTGTACTACTTTGAGATAGCGATAAGTTTAGTTCAGGCTCAGCATCACTGCTTTCTACCATAAGGCTGGCTACCTCTTCCACACTCATCTGCTTGGGCATGGGTTGGTGGGTTGGGCCCACTGATGTGGAGGTGCTGCCCCCAGCTTGCCCCCCCGACACCGCTGCTGCAGGCCTCATTTTTGATGAACCAAAAAAGGTTTTGGGAGGCACACCAGACTTAAGTGACACTTCCTTCTTCTTCTGTTCCTTCTTCTCCATGGCAACTTTCTTGGTACCGGAGGACCTGCTACCTGCTTTCTTTGGGGGCATCTTCAACAGATGTCAAAACAGCACTCAGTTGCACAAGTTGCAGAGATGCCTGGTCAGGTCACTGACACGTCACGTTGTGTACACTACAGCAGCAGGACGTCGGTCTGGCACCACAACAGTGGATGATGATGACACACCTCTGTCTTTTGTGCACCTAAAAGCAAAAAAGCCAGAAGAACATCAGTCAAAAGATCCATAATATAATATATAACTTATTAGTGTCTCGTGGGTGGTCATCACAATTATTAAATTTCATGAAGTCAGTGAACAACATCAACAGTATAGCCAGCCATTAAGAGACTGACAAGGCCAGGGATCCTGTTGTATTTGTACTGTGTAGTGTACACTTAGGAAGAAGAATAGCAAGGAACACAAACCCGCCGTGATGATTGCCGAGTTGTACCCCTGGGCCTACTGTACGACTAGGCCACAAGTTTGGACGCCTATGGCAAAGGCACAATGCATGCCTTCCTAAAATGGCCACCACACACATGCCCAGCCCACCCACCACAATAACACACAAAAAGTGATTGCAAAGGACAGGAAGAGGAAGTTGTAGTGTCTGCGGAACTTAATCCCTCTCATAAAAATGTTTTCCAGACAAATAACAGCTTCTCCCTGCTCCAAACCTACAGCTCAATGACAGCCTGAGGAGTTTTTTGTGCAGAAATGCACAAAAAAGCGTTTTCGAGAAGGGTCTATGTTGCTCGCGAGATATTGTTTGCCAGATTGCAAAAGCTGCGTGTTCGGGATCGCGAACTGTACAAAAAGGCTTTCTCGCGTGCGCGAACACGCATATTGCGAGCGCAAAAATGACGAAAACTGTAAGTCCGTGTTGTCGCGCTGTGCAGAGTTACCGAAAGTTCGCGAGCTAAATCCCTTGCCTTACATGCAGGCCAAAAATAGCCCAATTTGTTTAGCACACACCCAAAAAATGCTATTGCACCCCAAACACACCTTTTGCAATAAAATCCAAAGCCATCCATGGAGTAAAGGAAAATCACCAGACAACACCAACTGTACATTTAAATCACGCACCACAGGTTGGAGGCTGACTACCTCTGGGCCTAGTGGAAGACTACTAGGCCACAAGCTTGGAACCGGATGGCAAAAGCAAGCACACTGCTTGGATGGCTTCACAAAATGGCCGCCACAAACCCACAACAACCACAAGAAATGGGAGACAGTCAATGGACGCCTATGGCAAAGGCACAATGCATGCCTTCCTAAAATGGCCGCCACACACATGCCCAGCGCACCCACCACAATAACACACAAAAAGTGATTGCAAAGGACAGGAAGAGGAAGTTGTAGTGTCTGCGGAACTTAATCTCTCTCATAAAAATGTTTTCCAGACAAATAACAGCTTCTCCCTGCTCCAAACCTACAGCTCAATGACAGCCTGAGGAGTTTTTTGTGCAGAAATGCACAAAAAAGCGTTTTCGAGAAGGGTCTATGTTGCTCGCGAGATATTGTTTGCCAGATTGCAAAAGCTGCGTGTTCGGGATCGCGAACTGTACAAAAAGGCTTTCTCGCGTGCGCGAACACGCATATTGCGAGCGCAAAAATGACGAAAACTGTAAGTCCGCGTTGTCGCGCTGTGCAGAGTTACAGAAAGTTCGCGAGCTGAATCCCTTGCCTTACATGCAGGCCAAAAATAGCCCAATTTGTTTAGCACACACCCAAAAAAAGCTATTGCACCCCAAACACACCTTTTGCAATAAAATCCAAAGCCATCCATGGAGTAAAGGAAAATCACCAGACAACACCAACTGTACATTTAAATCACGCACCACAGGTTGGAGGCTGACTACCTCTGGGCCTAGTGGAAGACTACTAGGCCACAAGCTTGGAACCGGATGGCAAAAGCAAGCACACTGCTTGGATGGCTTCACAAAATGGCTGCCACAAACCCACAACAACCACAAGAAATGGGAGACGGTCAATGGACGCCTATGGCAAAGGCCCAATGCATGCCTTCCTAAAATGGCCGCCACACACATGCCCAGCCCACCCACCACAATAACACAAAAAAAGTGATTGCAAAGGACAGGAAGAGGAAGTTGTAGTGTCTGCGGAACTTAATCCCTCTCATAAAAATGTTTTCCAGACAAATAACAGCTTCTCCCTGCTCCAAACCTACAGCTCAATGACAGCCTGAGGAGTTTTTTGTGCAGAAATGCACAAAAAAGCATTTTCGAGAAGGGTCTATGTTGCTCGCGAGATATTGTTTGCCAGATTGCAAAAGCTGCGTGTTCGGGATCGCGAACTGTACAAGAAGGCTTTCTCGCGTGCGCGAACACGCATATTGCGAGCGCAAAAATGACGAAAACTGTAAGTCCGCGTTGTCGCGCTGTGCAGAGTTACCGAAAGTTCGCGAGCTGAATCCCTTGCCTTACATGCAGGCCAAAAATAGCCCAATTTGTTTAGCACACACCCAAAAAATGCTATTGCACCACAAACACACCTTTTGCAATAAAATCCAAAGCCATCCATGGAGTAAAGGAAAATCGCCAGACAACACCAACTGTACATTTAAATCACGCACCACAGGAAGAGGCTGACTACCTCTGGGCCTAGTGGAAGACTACTAGGCCACAAGCTTGGAACCGGATGGCAAAAGCAAGCACACTGCTTGGATGGCTTCACAAAATGGCCGCCACAAACCCACAACAACCACAAGAAATGGGAGACAGTCAATGGACGCCTATGGCAAAGGCTCAATGCATGCCTTCCTAAAATGGCCGCCACACACATGCCCAGCACACCCACCACAATAACACAAAAAAAGTGATTGCAAAGGACAGGAAGAGGAAGTTGTAGTGTCTGCGGAACTTAATCCCTCTCATAAAAATGTTTTCCAGAGAAATAACAGCTTGTCCCTGCTCCAAACCTACAGCTCAATGACAGCCTGAGGAGTTTTTTGTGCAGAAATGCACAAAAAAGCGTTTTCGAGAAGGGTCTATGTTGCTCGCGAGATATTGTTTGCCAGATTGCAAAAGCTGCGTGTTCGGGATCGCGAACTGTACAAAAAGGCTTTCTCGCATGCGCGAACACGCATATTGCGAGCGCAAAAATGACGAAAACTGTAAGTCCGCGTTGTCGCGCTGTGCAGAGTTACCGAAAGTTCGCGAGCTGAATCCCTTGCCTTACATGCAGGCCAAAAATAGCCCAATTTGTTTAGCACACACCCAAAAAAAGCTATTGCACCCCAAACACACCTTTTGCAATAAAATCCAAAGCCATCCATGGAGTAAAGGAAAATCACCAGACAACACCAACTGTACATTTAAATCACGCACCACAGGTTGGAGGCTGACTACCTCTGGGCCTAGTGGAAGACTACTAGGCCACAAGCTTGGAACCGGATGGCAAAAGCAAGCACACTGCTTGGATGGCTTCAGAAAATGGCCGCCACAAACCCACAACAACCACAAGAAATGGGAGACAGTCAATGGACGCCTATGGCAAAGGCCCAATGCATGCCTTCCTAAAATGGCCGCCACACACATGCCCAGCCCACCCACCACAATAACACAAAAAAAGTGATTGCAAAGGACAGGAAGAGGAAGTTGTAGTCTCTGCGGAACTTAATCCCTCTCATAAAAATGTTTTCCAGACAAATAACAGCTTCTCCCTGCTCCAAACTTACAGCTCAATGACAGCCTGAGGAGTTTTTTGTGCAGAAATGCACAAAAAAGCATTTTCGAGAAGGGTCTATGTTGCTCGCGAGATATTGTTTGCCAGATTGCAAAAGCTGCGTATTCGGGATCGCGAACTGTACAAAAAGGGTTTCTCGCGTGCGCGAACACGCATATTGCGAGCGCAAAAATGACGAAAACTGTAAGTCTGCGTTGTCGCGCTGTGCAGAGTTACCGAAAGTTCGCGAGCTGAATCCCTTGCCTTACATGCAGGCCAAAAATAGCCCAATTTGTTTAGCACACACCCAAAAAATGCTATTGCACCCCAAACACACCTTTTGCAATAAAATCCAAAGCCATCCATGGAGTAAAGGAAAATCACCAGACAACACCAACTGTACATTTAAATCACGCACCACAGGTTGGAGGCTGACTACCTCTGGGCCTAGTGGAAGACTACTAGGCCACAAGCACACACATCCAACAAAGGTAAATCACACACACACACCAACAGTGAAATACACCACAGCCACGTTTAGCATTTCAATCCTATGCCATCCATGCCCTACATGATGTAGAAATTCTACAGACACCACAACACATGGACCCATGGGTACCCTACTGGCTGAAATTGCAGAGAAAAACAACTAGGCCCCTATTGAAAGCAGTACAGGACACCAACCACAACAATAATTTTTAAAAACAATAAAAATCCCAGAAAAATGTAGGTACAAACAAGCCCCAATGAAACAAACACACCAATTCTCCAACTTACTTGTAGTAAATTAAATCTCAAATTAACAATTCCTCAAATAAATCCAAAAAAATTGTATGATGCAGCAGACAGACACAAAAAGTGATCCTTCCAGCTCCAAATCCAAATGAAAGTGAACAACACATGCACAAAGCACGTGGGAGGAGCCTGCTGGACAGGAACAGGAAGTTGTAGACTCAGGGGCACTTCCGGCCTCTTGAAAAAAAAGTGTTAAAAAAATTAAAGGACTCTTTCTTACACAAAAGACTACAGCAAGATCACAATCTGAGGAGTTTTCTGAGCAAAATGATCATTTTAGAGAAGGTTTTATGAAGCTCGCGAGATATTCTTTGCCAGATTGCAGTTTTTCCATGTTCGGGATCGCGATCTTACCAAAACAGCCGCCGGAAGTCAGCTCGCGCGCACCAATGACGTGTTCGGGGTCGCACACTCTCGCGGGCTTGGGCAGCCATAGTACAAATCTCGTGGCGCTCGCAAACAGACAGAAAAGCAAGTTGGCGATCGCAGAATCAAGGTAAGACGTTACCGCGCACGCGAGAATTAATATTGAGCGCGCGAGGAAGCAAATTTACTACGCTACGCGCTAGATTGCGTAGCAATCTGCAACTTCGCGCTCTACGCGAAGCGCGAAGTTACCTAAACTTCGCAAGCTCCGCGAACGGAGCGTAGTTCAACGCCCAGGCTTAGATGTAACATGATTCTAATCATTTTACTGACTTTTCTTTGTCACCACCTTGGATGTTAACAAGGCCGCTCGCGGAAATTGCGATAATTTGACATTTTCGCGTTCCGCGGAGAGCGCGAAAATGTCAAAATTTACGCATTCCGCAGCTTAGCGATAATTTGTTTCTTGCTCGCGCTGTAAAATAATACATTCTCGCGCGCGCGTGATCGCCTTACCTGAATCCCCGCGTTCGCCGACAAGTTTTCCCGATCCGGTCGCGTTCTCCACGAAATGTTGGATTGTTGGTAGCCATTTGCGCTGTCTCGTGACAGTTCGCGCCCGCAGTAATGTCATTGGTCACGCGATCACGTCTTTCTTCTCGCGATCATGCACCGCGAGAAGAGTGAAAACAAGATGGCCGCGCCCGCGAGCAACCGCATCGGTAAGTTGGCGAGCCGCGACCATGCAGAAAATACCGCGAACGGGCGGGAAAAAAACTTCTGCATCTTCGCGATATTTCCGCGTGTTTGCGGAGATTTTTAATATTTTCACGATAATTTGCGAAAGTCACTTTCGCAAATTCCGCCCACCCCTAATGTTAACCAGTATTGTATTTATTATATAAAAGAGTAAAGCGTTTACCTTGCTTTTGTGATATTCTTCAAAGTGTCTGGCTACTGGATATGCTTCATCCTGGTTCAATATGGCTCGCAGGTGCTGAAGTATTCTTTTGTGCACTGTTAATGTAGTGCTACCTATGTACATCATTGAAAATAGACATTGGAGAACGTAGATTGAATGATCAGTTTTACAATTCTAGCTGTCGTTTGTGCGCTTATTACTTTGCAAGAACTGAGATTTATACTCTTTCATGTTCTTGCCATGCTGGCACGTTTTATACTTGCCACACCTTCTGAAGCCAGCTTTGATTGAGCAAGGTTGTCTTGCGGATCTTACTACATTCAGGACTACTTTAAACCAATTGTGCTTTCATAGATCTTGGCTTTCTGATTGTTATCCCTGGTCTATGCTGCACAACTTTGCCTAAAACTGGGTCATTTTTAATTACAAATCAGTGTTTTTGTATGATAGAGCTTAAAGCTCTCTATTGTCTGTTAAAAGCCATGACTACTAAGTGGACGAGTTGAATCCACGCAGACAACGTGCCCTTTGTTCCGGTGCATGGCAGCAGCCAGCAAAAGGCAATAGGGATATATCTATATATTCACTGAAAAAAACAAAGGTTTAAGTGACGTTATAATTAGGTGAACATTTCAGTGACAATGAACATTTTTCAACTTAAACAAAAAACACTGACATTTACCATTTATAGTTGGCTCTAGTAACTTTGCTCACAACCTAAGGTAACATAACTCGTGCCTCACCATGCACAGTCTCTGCATCAGTGATGTTACTACAAATGCTGCTATATAATCAATGATGTTCTAGAACATGTAATATGTGATGTAATATGTGTGAGTAATTAGCTGTGCATTGCAAGAGTGCAAGTGTTAGTTACCTTACATCACAAGTACAGTTACTCGAGATTAAGGGTGGGCGGAATTTACGAAAGTGCCTTTCGCAAAATATCGCGAAACAGCAAAAATTCTCAGCGTTCATGTGAAATTTCGCGTGATCGCGGAGATTGTGTGCTGATTAATGCGTTACTGAATTTGACATTTCAACTTGGGCACCTGCTTTGAAGGTCAAATTCAGTATGAGTAAGTGCTTCCTGTTGAGGTTTAATTTTTGTGACAGGAGCATCGTGCCAGAATGAATCCTGCCCTGCATATTTATTCAAGAAGATGCCACCGTTTTGTGCAATACCTAATTGA
The DNA here is from genome assembly GCF_964204655.1 of Triturus cristatus. Lineage (NCBI taxonomy): Eukaryota > Metazoa > Chordata > Amphibia > Caudata > Salamandridae > Triturus > Triturus cristatus. The sequence goes on from NC_140594.1 coordinate 465,754,016, forward strand.
CTTTACAAATATATGTTCTCCGTGTTTGGTGGTAAAAGCATGAAAAAAGAAAGAATTGTAGTAAAATAAAGGCAGCTAAAAGGCCTCAAAATTTTAATTTTTGAATGTTGTGCCTCAAAATCTGTGTGAGTCCTAAACCATCATTTCGACCAGCCGTGCAGACACTCTAAAGCGTGTGTGGGGGGACGCTTTGAGATATTTCAATAAGTAAAGTTGAAGGGTGCACCTTGACAAGTATGGCAGGCTCCTGGCACACCTATGTCCATGCGCCTCATGAGAGCTCCATTAAGAACGTTTTCTTCATTTACATGAGATATTCGTGACCAGCTGACATATTCAACATTTCTGGAAGAACAGGAATATGCCTGTTACGAGAAAATATTGTCCTGGGGAGGCTGGGTGTCAGCAGGGGTGATTCAACGGCTAACTATTAAGAGTAAACAAACAGAACATAAAAAAAAGAGTTTTCCAAGTCCGATATTTAGCTTATTACATTTGAGACCAACTTACCAAAATACCTAAGGACTATGCTTGCGCGTGAGCACTGAACTACTCGGCAAGCACTGGAGTGGAAAAAGCAGGGAAAAACGAAAACTGAAGGACTGTAGAAACATATGTTCAGTGTTACCAACTGATGCCATAGAGAGAAAATACTCAGTACACATTGATAGCTTGCTTGGGGTGTGTACAACTCATTTTGATACTGCGCCCTGGCAAAGGCCGCAATACTTTACCAAAGTATAACAGCCAATTTAATTTACATGTACCTGCTTACTTAAATCCAAACGAGACATTTGAATGTTGCTTCCGTAGCGGTTTGGTTATCCGTTTAATTAGGCTAACCATTCAGAAAAGCCCATTTTACCTTAAGCAGATGTGCATTCGGAAGAAGACTTATTCTGTAAATTGTCCCCAACGCAGCTAGAAGCCCTGCCCAAGCGCATACATTTGTGACATTTATTCATGCATGTTTATATTGTTTTTTCTACAGAGCTGACTTGATCCAGAAGGGTGTCAGAGAGGTTTTAAGGACTAAGGGTGGGCGACAATTTCCACGGAACGGAAATTGTCGCCCACACTTACTCGAGATAAGCATTTCTAGAGTGAAGAGCTCCAAAGAGTAAAGATGCGCGAGGTGAAGGCTTAGATTTGTGGATAGCATTTTGTAGCACGTGTGTACCACTACTGTAATGCCGCTTCTTGTTGGTTACCGAGTTGAAGTAACTGCCATGCATACATTTACACAAAATTTGCACATTATTTTTTGGTCTTCCAAAGCCCACTTCACATATATTAGTGCAAATTTTTTCCAATAAAACATAGGCCATGTAGTGACATTAATTTGGTTTCTCCTGTACAGCTGGAGAAATACATGTAGTGATTCACCAAAGAAAGGAAACTCAGCTGGCACTTTGGCGCACAACAGCATTCGAGTTGGGATCAGTTCCCCATTGAAGATATAAGGTAATATTTACCTCTCAGGTAGATCCCATGCAACTTTATTGAGAGAGGTTGTTAATGATAAGTAAAAAAAAATTATAAAACAACAGTGTTATGCATACTCTTTTTTTTATATACATGTACCATCACCAGTCCAAGGCCCTGAAAAGAACCCTGAGGGACCTGTGGTTCAAAAAGTGTTGGCTATATCCATTGGAGATTCCACTCATTGTACATCCCTATGGACTGTAGAATCCAATTGTACAATAATTATCCATCCCTAATAGATAGATTAGAACCCGATTGCCAGTACCGATAGGGTCAGGTTTATTTAATTGTCATGATATGATCCCCCGGTTTTGAAATTCTGGATTTGTTTGAACAAATTATCTGTGTCTTCAAATGTACCCAAAAATTGTTTTGTTCACTTTATTTTTGTTAGGAAAGCTTTATGGTTATTTACATACCACAGTATTATTGCACTATTCTCACTGATTTGTCTAGGATTTTACTGTCATTTGAGTTATTAGAGTAATGTGGTATCTGTTAAAGAAGTGTGGTGTTCCTTTTGAATACTTTTCAATTTTTCAATTGTAATAACCATATTTAATGAATGGTGATATGAACACATATGTCCAGTGTATTGATTAACTGGGTCTTCAGTAAAAAATTTTATTAAAAACCAACCACCATTTTCAGTTGTTTTGACTTTAAATAGAGGCCCAGGGTGGTTGACGTTATGGGCCAAACCCCATAGTATTTCACTTTCTAAAAGTGTCATTTTCAGCCACACAATTTAAAAAACACCTTTCCTCGAAGATATGTTTTAAAATCCGGAGCTCATAGAGCCCAAACTCCAAATCTCTAGCTCATCTCAATTGAAAGTTACACTTGCAAAATGTTACACGGCAGCTCCAATGATGACCTATAGGAGAGCTAGGGTTTGCAATAGTGAAAAACGAACTTGGCATTATTTCACTATCAGGACATGTAAAACACAGCAGTACATGCCCTATCTTTTACATACACTCCACCCTGCCCATAGGAGTACCCTGTGCTTACATTAAGTGTCCCTTACATGTAGACAAAGGGATGGTTTGGGCCTGGCAAGTGGATGCACTTTCCCGCTCGACATGGCAGTCAAAAACTGCACTCACACACGCAGGAATGGGTTGTCAGAGACAATCTTATAGGCCTACTCATGTGGTTGGATCAACCAGTGCTGCAGTCCGACTAGTAGCATGTGATTTACAGGTCTGGGCACACTCAGGGCACTTTACTAAGCATTTACCAGTAAATAAAATATGCAAATTATGGATAAACCAATCACAATTGCCATTAACACCAGACAGCATATACACTTTAGCACTGATTAGCAGTGGTAAAGTGCTCAGAGTCCTATAGCCAACAAAAATAGGTCAGAAAACAATAGGAGGAAGGCAGCAAAATGCTTTGGGATACCCCTGCAAAAAGTGCTAGGTCCAACACAGACACCAGTTGCATCTATTTCCAACCTCACCACACCCTTACGAATAAGGCACAAGGTTTGCCCGTGTGCTGAGAAAGCGTGTCAACAATGCAAAATAACAGGGACTTTTCCAGGCATTGGCAAGAAGAGCAATTGCCCAGGGCCCCCACATTCCAAGGGGCCCCTGTAAAAGTGAACTTTCTCTCTAGCTCACTTCTGTGCATTTTTGCATCTTAACTTTTGATGTACAGTTCAATATTGTCAGGCAAAATAGGGCTTGCTTTAGCAAAAATGTGAATAAAATTCAAAGTTACCCAAAATGAGGGCCCCATAAATATTTCTTGCTCGGGACCCCAAAATCCTTAAAATGACCCTGTTGCAGTAAAGTACATGCTACAACATTTAAAGAAACGAGAGATTATTTAAAGGTGGTTGGCTCCTCAAGGAACTGCACAATAACTATCAGAGACATCAAATGTGTATGAAACTGGAAGAAATGCTCAGTTAAAGCAGCCACTTAGGACGGCTGCGTGGAGCAGACAGGCCCTATTATCCACGCTTGAGCACACCTTCACAAATATACTTGGCTCGCCATTGTTATGAGCTCGTATTTCAATGATTTAGAGTAATTGTCCCGTTCAAATGAAAAATATCTCTAATTAGTCCAAGACACATTAGCATCTGATATACACTGCACTGAACAATCACCGATGGACGACGCGCACTGAAAATAGCGCATCTTAGCCCTCAGCAGTTGTCGACACTCAATCCAGTTCCTTAAATTTCGTGTTGAAATACATGTATCTCTTGAATGCAAAACCTCACGGAAATGTCAGAGAATCGGATTCCGAATGGCTCCTGACATTTCACGCCTGGTTGGGTGTGCGGGCTCTGATATTTCACGGCTGATGAGGCTGCGGTGGCGTACATGCAGGCGAGCACGCTAGCGTGAAATGAAATTATTGGTTTTCAATGTGAAGTTGTAACTATATACTGTCCTTACCTCTCAATGTCCAGTCTCCTCGCTCAAAGGGCATCGTTTCACAAATCACACTATACAAATAACTGCACTTCAGAGTTGAGCTGCTTTGTGAGCAAAGCCTGTCTTGTTCTCAAGGGCACAGACTTGTTTAGATTCATGAAAAGGCAGCTCAGTCGCAAGATTTAAACTTGGGACTTTTGTGTAGCATCGTAGACTACTGGGCCATATTGAATTTTATATTCAGCTATATTGACATATTATCAAACTTAGCTAAGAGCCTAACAGATGTCTGGTCAGCTCTTGCTCAGCAGCTACCCCAAGCTCCCCCCCCCCCCCCCAGAAAACATTTTCATTTGTAGGTGCGGCCCAGCAGGTAAGTGTTTTGGGGCGGGGTGGGCGGGACTCGACAGACGACCAGTGGCGGTTCGCACAGGTATGAGCGGTGGGGCGTGGTGGAAGTCAACAGGCAAAGGGATAAGTAATCTAAAATATGCGACAAGCGCAAAATGAGTGGTTTTATTTATTTATATAATAATACTTATCCCAGTGTCTGTCGACTTTCACCAGCCCCCACTGCACCACCGCTTTTGCCTGTGGAAGCTGGTACTGCAGATGATGTCGACGGAAATGAACTATTTATTTAATTTTCCCTTATTGCAGTTTTTGAGTAACCCCCCCACCCCATCCCACCGCTCTTACCTGCACTGCCTGTGCCGGTAAGAGCAGTGCAGCATAGGGCGGGGTGGGGGGACTTGACAGATGATGATGAGGGAAAATGATTTACTTATGTAGGGGGCATATTATCATGAAACGGCGTTAAAATTATCGCCGCTTTAGCAGCAGAAAACGGCGATAATGGGCTTGATAATATACCCTTGAGAATTCCCATAGAAGCCCATGTTCTGGTGTCAACATGGGCTTTTATTGGAATTCTCTGCGGCATATTGTTAAGCCCTTTATCGCCACTTTAGCAGCAGTTTTCTGCCGCTAAAGCAACGATAATTTTAACGCCGTGATTGATAATATGCCCCTTGATTTTCCCTCCTCGTCGTTTGTCGAGTATTCCTCCCCACCCCGCCCCACCACTCTTACCTGCATGGGTAGCTCCTGGTCATTTTCTGTCATGTTTTTATGATAAAGCTTTTGGAAACTTATGTAAAATTGCATTTAATGATGTGACATGTAAATCTGTCATTTAGGCCCAGATTCTCAAAAGTTAAGCGTTGGGTTAGCATTACTCTCGACATTAAATCCGTTTTAAGATTCACAAACCAACGCAAATAAATATTTAGCTGTTTTGTATGGTCACGTAATGGAAAGCAGCATGAAACGCTGCTCTGCATTACTTTGCGCTAAGAGGGTATTACATGGGCGGTACATGGGTGTTCCCATGCAGCCACCCATGCTTTTTGACGATAAACCCTATTCACTAATATGAGTGGGTTCAGTGACAAAAATTGATGCTTCTGAAAAGCAAGCGTTAAACGGAAAAATGTTTTTCCGACTTTGCATCAGTGCTGCACTGTGCATCACACATACAAAGAAGGAAAGGCTTTTGGACATTTCTGGGCATAGTATTTTGTACAGGAAGGGTACTCTTCCTGCACAAGTCCTATGCTAGACTCAGGAACGCACCATTGCGCTATGGCGTTATGGTATGTGCCTGGTGCATGGCTGCTGAAATCAGTGACGGGCTAGGGAGAGGGAAGGAGAGTGCCATTTCTCTGTGAATATGGTGCTCTCCTCTCTTCCTGTGAAGCGACACAACACAGCCTCTTAGGAGGCTTCACTGTGTTGCTCGACATTGTTCAGAATCTGGGCATTAGTTCTATATTTTAGCGTGAAATGCATCTTTGTGTAAATTCTGACATGAAGTCTCATTATGTGCTAAAAAAATTGCATGAATAACACAATTGCGAAGACCAAAAAATTGCAGACTAATAGCGCGAGGTGGCATAATGGCATACTTTGGGGAATTTTGCGTAACAAGCTCATTGCAAAAATTACATAAAATACCTTAGCATTATTTAAAATTTTCCCAGGCCTAGCCACTGTAAGAAGCTAGTGGAGCGGGTATTAATCTTATATTTATGGTTTGACATCTTGATATGTTACATCATTTTATTTCATGTTATTGACATTTTTATAGCACAAAGTTGCCTGCATCTGGTATTCCCTCGTGTCGATACTGGCTGTATGGGGAGTATATGTCCTAATATTAAATACAAATATTGACCTGCGACAATATAGCCAGCAACATAAGGACTTTCACAACATTCTTAAGGTAATCATACATAGTGAAGTACAGATTTGCTATTCTAACTCCACAGTTGATTCCCTTGACTGCATTGTGCAAGTCGGACTTTTGCAGGACAATAAAAAATCACTATTGTCGTACCTCAGCCCTGGGGTTTCCTCACCACTTGTTTCTGGGGTTTCCATTACCGGCCAGAATTCGGGTCCTTCTATGATCATATATTTTAGATATTGTGTCTTTGTCCATTGGGGTCTTGGAAGGCAATCTCCGGATTACTTGCTGATACTTTGTATTAGTCAAGTCTTGCCTTCTGGTCAAATTTCTAACATGTGACAACAATCAATCAATCAGGGGGATTGTAAGTGCACTACTCACCCATGAGGGTCTCAAGGCGCTGGGGGGTGGGGTCTGCAGATCTGCTTAGCCGGAGAGCCAGGTCTTGAGGGTCTTCCTGAAGGTGCTCAGGGAGGAGGCGTGTCTGATGTCCGCCGGGTGCTCGTTCCAGGTCTTGGTCGCAATGTGACAGAAGGATCTTCCACCTGCCCTGGCTCTGTGGATGCGCGGGGTTTCGGCTAGTGTGAGGTTGGAGGATCGGAGGTTTCTTTTGGTTGCAACATAAGTGGCAAGCTAGTAAAGTCATGTTACAAGAGCTGCAAGCCAGAGAATTGGAAGTTGGAGAGGACTACATGAGGGCTAATACTAATTGCCCATGTATCGGGGCATCTCACTATATTTGCAGAAACTATTATCAATGTTCTCTTTAATACTGCAAATTGAAGAGATATCAAATGCAATTTAAACAGCAAGATGCATGCAGGACGAACATTACATTTTTCTTAGAAGTCCAACTAGCTGTCAACGGGGCTGTGTGTTTATTTTTTGTGTCATCTGTGCACACATTAACTTGAGAAATCTCCGAATTATTGTATGTTTTGCTGACAGCAGAAACACAAAAAGACAAGTCCTGACCTGTGTTTTAGACTTCAGTTAATATATGCGCTGAAGATGTGAAAAATAAATGCACAGTCCACTTGTGCGCTGATGGAATGGGATCATGATATGTCCCCAAGTGTCTTGTGAAATATATCTGAGTCTGTGGCCCTGAGAAAAGTGATTTTCCAGTGCTATGCATTTAAAAGCTCCATAAACGGACTTGGTCATCTAATAAAATTTGGAAAGGTAATATTATTGAAGGTAGTCTCCTTTATGACACAGTGTGTCTAATTAATAACTCCGATATCATTGGCAATGCCAATAAAAACACCCTGAATTTGCATTTTCCAGATGACGGGGTGGGTGTTTGAATCCGTCCATAACACATTTCTTTGGAAAATGTCCGCAGCTTGCTCAAAGTCTTGAAACTGGTAACTGGATAGACGGTAGACATACACGTTGTCAGAGTGACTTTGAAGATCACGGAAATCAGGGACGTATTCTGGCCTTTGCCCAAAAATATGGTTTCCTGAAGGATTTCTGGATGAAATTGTTAACATGTAACTTGCCCCTTACACCATTTCTCTTTCTCTTTGGCTGGACAGTGCAGACTTGACTCTTTGTAATAAGGAGCACATTGTGTTAGATATGGATTCTGCATGTATTGCCTCATTTGCAAGTCACATGTTCGGAACAAGATATATCTACCACGTGGTAAATACCTCACCCAAGCGAAAGGGTATTTTACCACCCATGGTAAATACCTCACTCTATTCCACTTATCTTGCAACCAGGGTCTTAGAGAAGTGAAGGCTGCGCATATGACCGACTATGAGACAGGAACAAATTTCAGGAAAGAAAAGAGATGAGAAAAAAAAAGAGAGACATGTTGGAAAATAGATGAGATAGACTGATAAATTAGAGGGAAAAGTTGGGAGAGAGCACTGGGGCCTGACTCAAGGAAGACGCGTGGACATGAGCGGAGGACCTGAGACTGTCAGGGATAGACATAACTAAGAGTTCAAGTTTGGAAAGCAGAAAAGTCAGAAAAGAGGAGCATAGTCACAGCAATGGGAAGCAACAAAGACAGTCTAAGGAAGACAGAATAGGATAGTTGCTATCAGAGAGACTAGATGAAAGCTAAACAGTGAGAAGAAGCGGACAAAAGAGCGAGCTGTAGGAGACACAGGCTGGAGAGGTTGTAAAATATGGCATTTTAGTAAAGTGCATGTAGAGGCAGAAGCCAGTGTCTGGGATGCGGAAAGTGTCAAAAGAGGGAGGGGTGAAATGTGAATGACTAATGAGGAAGGAGAATGATTTGAAAATATGAGGAATGACAGCCTGGGGCAGGAGAAATAAGGAAATTATGTAAGTACTGTGTTGAACGAAGAGACCAATTCAATACATATAAAGTGATAGATGAGAATGTACATATTTCTGTGAATATATTAATAGGCTAAAACAAACATGTCAAAGAGTAGAATATTTCGCATGATATTCACCATATTTTCATATTTAATTTGCATTCTTGCTGTGCGTAATCAAATACCTTCACATCAGCGTCAGCTCCTCCGCTAAGGGGGAGTACATCGCCCCACTGCTCGAAGAGCAGTGCAAAGGAAAACTAAAACAATATTAATAGAACGTTATGATCATTTTATTTTTAGTCTGGCTGCAAGTTCCATGTTATGGTAGGGCGGGCCGGGGCTCAGATTGTGTGACATTAGTGGGAGGAGGAGTGGTTGCTGCAGCATAATTGCACATGATAGTATGGCCGGCCAAACATTCACGTGCATTTAGCATGTTCTCTACTGGCTGTATTGCACAGCCTGAGTGGAGAACATACATAGCCTCCCACTCCCTGTCTCAGTGCCAAACCACGACCATCAGACCAATCATGACGCTGCTGTAATGCTGATGACAGCATCGTCTTGATTGTCTAGGGAAGCCTGGGTGCTCCCGGGAGGCCGGATACAGCGAGGATGGAGGAGAGGTGGCGGCTGGGGACCAGCAGGTAAGTCTTCTTTTTTTTTTCTAACCCTCACCCCCACCACCATCCCCTACTAGCCGCCACTGCTTCATATTAACTTTAAGTTTACTTTAAAAATGTCTGGAGGATACATGTGTCAAGAAATGCTTCTATTATATTCAAACATGGAATTTGAAGTTCAAGGCTGCATCTTACATTCGCCTTTCCATTTACTTATATTTTTGGGAATTGCTCCCAGGGCAAGGCCATATAGTCTGGGATGCATGGGTGGGATGTTGGAAGCCTTAACCGACCCATCCTTTCTGCTCACTAGGACTGAGGTACTGGTGCGTCATCAAGTATGATGACATACTGGCCTTCCCATCATTCATCTGCGTGGGAAGTGGTATCAATGAATTTCCTATCATTCAAATGCACAGGTAGTGACATCACTGGCTTCCTGCCAAAGCTGGCTTCACTTAATGGTGGCCACCGCGCAGATGTGCAGTGGACGTGCGCAGGAGGTGCATTGCTTGCATGCTAAATAATGTTATCTCATTGTAGTAATTCTTCAATTCCAGCTTGACAGTATTCTGTTGTGCAAAATAGCATGTTTGGGGGTATTAGCGCATTTCCACATTTAAGTTGTTGGAGATAAAACAATCTATAGCCCAGCTAGCATTCAGGGATTGTGGTCGCTTTCAGACCTTTGTATCACCTTCAAGTCATCCTTCCTATTTCAAGCTGACATGTTGTTTAAGATAAAATCTATCAACCTTTTCTTGGTTCCATAACTAAAAGTATAGTTAGCTTCACAACTAGAGTCATGCTATTTAGGAAGCATGAACCGCAGTTTAACAATAAAGTCTTTACAGGTGTGAGAAATGTGGTTGTTGGTTGAGTGGGATATTAACCTTGCTGAAGCAGCAGCTTCAATCCCTATCATGGTGAAGCACTAAAGCTACTAAATTAGCCTGCGCTTAACCCTCTGGTAGCTGGGCAGAAAACAGATAGGCATAACTTAGAGGCAATTTGAAACATTTTATGCAAAACACAAACGGTAATACAGTGAAAAAACTGAAAATGAAAAATTACACACCAAATCACACAAATAGAGTACATTTTAATAAACTATTTGACAACAAAACTACACAAGTCCAATCAGTCGAACCAGAGTTATGAATTTTTAAAGTTTAAGGTAAAAACTAGTTCCTAAAAGGTCAAAGCACCAACCGCTGATGTCTAGTCATTCGAGGCCGGGTCAAAATAAAAAAAAATGGCGGTCCACGATGGAGCGCGAGACGGATACAAAATGTGTATTTGGCCCGGTTAGCACTTACCTTTGGGCTCTGAAGAAATTTCAGCTAAAAGTGCTTTGAGAAGTTAAAAGTGCAGCGAGGCTGCAGGACGTGTCCGAGGTGGAGGCGTCATTGTCAGGGAGCTACATGATGAAGTTGTGGTGAAGATTCTCACATTGAGACACAGTCTGTTATTTGGAAGTCAAAAATCTCCAGCTAGATGAGGCTGGAGTCTGTAGCAGATGAGGGCACTACGAGGCCGGGTACCCCTACTGCAAAGGACCACTAATCAGGATTTCCTGCTGCAGAAAGAAAGGAGTGAGACCTGCTGTGAAGTTAGACTGACCAACAATGCAACTTGGGTGGATAGACAAGCATGTTGGTCCTGGTCTCCTCTCAGTTCTCAGGGCAGATTTTAGATTGTAGGCCCAACTTTTGGATTTTGGCTATTTGGACACCTTTATGACCTCTTTCAAGGGCCATGACTGGGGATGCACCACTTGAGGGTTGGTACTCACTCAGGCTGGGTCCAAGTGTTGGTTCAAAATGGTTGGAGCCTTTTCTGTCCCTGAGGCTCTGATCAGGAGTCACTCTAGCATCCTGGGTTCAAGCAGTTGAACAGGGCTCAAGCAGCAGGTTGGTCCTCTGAGTGCTCAAGGCAGGCTTCAGAAAGCTGGGCCATTCCTCCAGGTGCCGCAAAGCAGCACTTTGAAGTAAAAAGCAGGCCACAGAAGTAGGCTGTCACCTGAGAGTCCTTGCGCAGGTTCAGAAGGTGAACTGAAGAGGGGGCCTGATGGTCCTACTTTTATATCTGGTGCCTTCTTTCAAGTGGGAGAAGTTTCTAAAGAATTCCCTTTGAAGGACTTGGAGTGTCCTGCCTCCCCTATCCTGGCTCCAGTCTTTCTGCATGAACAATGAAGTGGTGTGTAATAGGGGTGGGCAGCAAACTCCGCTCAGAGTTTTCCCACTCCGCTCTTTGCGTGGAGAGTGGAGTTCAGTAAAAACTCTGTAATTGCTGATGGGGCAGAGTTTACCAGCACACTTGCCACTGGTTAGGGCTAAACAACCATTAAATAACTTCTCCTTCATAAGGAGGTCCTCATAGTGCACTTTGTAAGAGTTGCACTACTCCGGAATATGGGAAACAGTTCCAACCTTCACCACTTTCTGTTTTTGGAATCACTGGCCCCCTCCATAGATGCAGATTAGTTGAGTCCAGCTGGGAGTTCGCGAAGCAAGTGGCATGGTGGCTTGAGAATGGTTATTTTCAGAGTGCTCGAGGACATCCATAACAACACATCTGTCCCGCTGTTGCTCAGATAAGGAGAGGCACACATGCGCTCTAATGGCTGGACCCGCCCAGAGTAACATCCTGAGTCATGGAGAAACCTCCCACCACCCCCATGGAGAAGGAGCCGGAACCTTCTGCAGTGGTTCCTGAGCCACAGTCTCAATCAGCCCCAGGGTGGGCTCCCCCACCGGCCCCACTCAGTGCTGAGAGAAAATGATGCAGAGAGCCGGCAGAGCCCAGAGGAGGGCAGCAGAGAGTGGGCTGCACTGAACCTTCCGTATACCTGTGCAGTATGGGAACAGAATCACATGGCTCTGCTTGCTGCCCTGTTTACACTCCTTCTGCCGGCACTGCCTGCCCCCACCTGAGCAGTAGGTCAGCGTGCTGGCTGGGCCCAGTCTCCGCTCCCCTCCCTGCCGGCCCAGCAGTCACAGGGCACCTGAGCAGCCTCGGAGCCGCCTAACAGCACCCAGTGTGAGTCCCTGTCACTGGGCTTCTTTTTGTTGTGCAAAATTGATCATCGATTGAGTGTAACTTTGTGGAGTGGTTGGTGTAGGGGTTTGTCGAATTCTTCTTTGTTGGTCAGGTGGTGATGTTAATCATTGACAGGCGCATGTTACTAGATTCATGGTGCTGCGCATGTACGCTATTTCAACACCATGTGGTTTTGAATGATCCATTCTGTCTTGTTCCATGTCTTGGGGTGTCTTGGGGTAGAAGGTGCCCATGCACCGGGCCTTCCTTTTTCCTGCTTAGGAGGCTGCAGGGGGTCTGCATGTGAGAACTTATGGCTTTGCCTGCCCCTCCTCACCCTTGTGTCCATGGCGGCGAATTCGCTAGACGGGATGCATGCAACCATACTCCCAACTAAACACACAGGGTAGCAATGGTATGTGGGAACTGGGAAGTGTGAAAGTCGGGGCTGAGCTGCGATCAGTGTAAGTGAACCTGGGTATGTCATGATGTAAAAAACATTTGGTGGATAAACAGTACATTTGAAAGACTGCACACTCAATGGCCTTCGTGCCTGCACTGTTTATTATCCTGCTAGCTAGGGCCATTATGATTATGAGACATTAATAACCTCTCTGTGCGTAGAAATGGTAGAAGCAAAAGGCCGAAGACATGGCGCATGGAGAATCCTTTGTTCATATCTGAGGTTAGGAGTCATAGTGGTGGCCAAGAATACTCTGCCTGCGCAGAACTATACGAAATTTGGTGGAGTTGTACATTCACTTCGCAGAATTCTGCAGAGTGAAACTCTGCGAGCTCCGTCAGGCCCTAGTGTGTAGTCCTTTGTGTGAAGGCAGGGCACAGCCTATTGATTTGCAAGTGGATTGAGCCCAGCTCTGCTCCCATCCTGCCAGTGATGGCCCAACCAGGCACACCTAGTCCCTCTAATGTGTGGCTGTCTGGAAGGAATAGACAAAGTCCAACTGCCAACTAAACCCAGTCATGTCACCCAGAAACAGGCTGCGGGCAGCAAATAGGTCAGGAAAATACCAACTTTCTAAAAGTGGCATTTTCAAAATTATAGCTTGAAATCCAACTTTACCATTAAAGACGATTTAAAATAATGATTTCTCAGACACCAAACATGAAGTCCTTACATTCTCCCAATCAAATGTTAGCACTTATTAAATATAATGAGGCAACCCTATGATATCCTGTGGGAGTTGTACGCCTCACATTAGTGAAAAATGAATTTGTATAGCACACGTAGAAAGAGTAAAAAAGCCTCTGAGGATTGTTCTTGTGCAGGAAAGTAGCCTTTCCTTCACAAAAACAATCCAGTCTGCAACACAGGCACCCTTGCCCCATGATGCAAGGGTGCCTGCATTGGCGCTAGGCAGAAGTTTGTGCTACAGTGCAGGCAGAGAGCAGGAATTGTGCCATATCTTGATAGATATTGCATTCCTGCCCTTTCCCATTCCTACAGTGCAGCAATGTGTCATACTGCGTTGAATGAAATAATGAGAAACATGACCCTCTGAATTTGGTCGCCAGTTGAATAGCCACTTGGGTCTGAAATAGAGGAACGGAATCACTAAAATAGCAGATTTTTCTAGTAATGTTAACACTTCTATTTTTAAGTGTTATTGACTCTTTAAGTTTATGCCTCTCAATCTATTTTACTGACCCGTTTGTGTGATAATTTTGATGAGTTTCTGGCTAATCTTGATTCAACAGCCTGTAAATCTTGCTGATTAACCCTTTTGTATTTTTACTGCCCATTGATTTTATACTCAGTATTCTTAACAGTTTGAAGATTGCTTTAATTTGATTTGCAAACTAATATCTCGACTGAATCTATTTCAATATACTAGTCAGAGCAATTTTGAACTGAGCCACCAATAACTGGAAAAATCACAATTGATGTTCCTTGAATAACTGTCCCACAGCTTGTAGCCGACATCTGAACCATTCAGCTTTAAAATAATCAGGAGAAAATGAAATGAAGTCCCAGTTGCCTCACAGAGTTGTATAGCCTGTGCAATGAGGAATCTGAAGTTTAGCTTTCGTATTAGACCAGATACTAACAAGACAGAAACACTGTTAAACTGAATGTACTTGAAATAAGAATGGTCACAGAAGTCAGAACGACTTCAATTCAGATTTTTAAAAATAATCATAAAAGCACAGCAATACAAGTCACAGAAGTCAATTTTGGACCTGGTATCTGTATTTAACAGTTGAAGGGGAAAGGTATTGTTGCAAAGTCATCCTGTGCCCAACTTTTTGCTGACTGGTACTGGTGTTAACTGACCGTGACTGACCTAAGGCTCCGTCCATCACCACCCCCTTTTGTACTGCTTTGTTCGCCATAAGTTGGCAGGGTATGCTCAGACGTGAGTCCCTTGCTCACTTTGCCACTGGATTCAAGCAAGCCTGGCTGAAGACGGCTGAAATGCCAGAAACCGGTCCTAGGAAGCTTGTTTCCGGTCCAGGGAAGGCATGGCTTCGCAGTTCGGGTTGGACTGTTCCCATGAGGCACAGGGTCAGACTGATTTGCATATGGCCATGTCTGAACTGGGGTGGCAGAGTGGGCGAAAGAATGGTGATGGATCAAACCCAGATCTGTTGACTGGGTGTGAGTGTTTGATTGGTTCTGATGCTCCGTCCATCACCACCCCCTTTTGTACCGCTTTGTTCGCCATAAGTTGGCAGGGTATGCTCAGACGTGAGTCCCTTGCTCACTTTGCCACTGGATTCAAGCAAGCCTGGCTGAAGGCGGCTGAAATGACAGAAACCGGTCCTAGGAAGCTTGTTTCCGGTCCAGGGAAGGCATGGCTTGACAGTTCGGGCTGGACTGTTCCCATGAGGCACAGGGTCAGACTGGTTTGCATATGGCCATGTCTGAACTGGGGTGGCAGAGTGGGCTAAAGAATGGTGATGGATCAAACCCAGATCTGTTGACTGGGTGTGAGTGTTTGATTGGTTCTGATGCTCCATCCATCAACACCAACTTTTGTACCGCTTTGTTCGCCATAAGTTGGCAGGGTATGCTCAGCGTGAGTCCCTTGCTCACTTTGCCACTGGATTCAAGCAAGCCTGGCTGAAGACGGCTGAAATGCCAGAAACCGGTCCTAGGAAGCTTGTTTCCGGTCCAGGGAAGGCATGGCTTGGCAGTTCGGGCTGGACTGTTCCCATGAGGCACAGGGTCAGACTGATTTGCATATGGCCATGTCTGAACTGGGGTGGCAGAGTGGGCTACAGAATGGTGATGGATCAAACCCAGATCTGTTGACTGGGTGTGAGTGTTTGATTGGTTCTGATGCTCCATCCATCACCACCCCCTTTTGTACCGCTTTGTTCGCCATAAGTTGGCAGGGTATGCTCAGACGTGAGTCCCTTGCTCACTTTGCCACTGGATTCAAGCAAGCCTGGCTGAAGACGGCTGAAATGCCAGAAACCGGTCCTAGGAAGCTTGTTTCTGGTCCAGGGAAGGCATGGCTTGGCTGTTCGGGCTGGACTGTTCCCATGAGGCACAGGGTCAGACTGATTTACATATGGCCATGTCTGAACTGGGGTGGCAGAGTGGGCTAAAGAATGGTGATGGATCAAACCCAGATCTGTTGACTGGGTGTGAGTGTTTGATTGGTTCTGATGCTCCGTCCATCACCACCCCCTTTTGTACCGCTAAGGCTCTGCCTAACCAGACCCATGGGCAGTACTGAAGACACGCAGAATATAGTGAAAATACCTACATACACTAGGGTGCACTATGGATTAGGGTACCCCTGTGATAGGCAGGATCTCCCCATATGGCCCAAGTACATATAGGGCAGGGGGATTTAAACTACATTTAAGTCCCTAGTATAGAATTGAACAGGGCAGTTTAAAGACCAGCAGCCTTTTCTGTACTTGCATGTCTGCACTGCTGGAGCCAGAGGTCAGTTGAAAAGCAGCCCTGTGTTGCAGGACTGCTTTTAAAATGTAAATTGTGCCCAAATTCGACCTTGGTGTTTGGGGCACTTACAAATGGATAAACTACAATGTTTGGGAATACTAGGTACCCCCAGGGTCACCCCTAGGTGTCACAGGGGTGTGGGGTCAGGTACTTATAAGGAGAATCCTTAGAAAACGTTTTTTAGATTGGGGTTAGTGAAAATGTACATTTCAGTCCCCACTTTGCAGTAAAGTGCTTCCCAAAATCGACTTTTGTGCTAAGAGCAATTTGAAATGAGGATCTGCAATATTTTGATATATTCAAAAACCCTAAAGTAATTCCTAAGTGTTCCAGTTGTGAGGGGTCCTGTAGATATAAGCAGCGTCTTCAGAAAACCTGTTTTATAGTCCCTGGTATTGGAGAAATTGCTCAGTTCATTTTTCCATTGCAGATCTCCAGCCTATAGGCTAACATTAGAAGAGGTTATTAGTTAATAACTGGAGAAAGAAAAGCCCTAAAACTAGATTTAAAGGACTCAGTAGAATGATAACGATAAATCGGACAATATGGTATTGTTGAATTTCTTCTAAAATGTACAGACAAGAAGTTATAAGACTGATTGGTCAGAGATAAGTAGATTAGCCCGACTGCTTTGAAGAGGTGATAAATGACCCCTGGGGTTAGGAAGCCTTTTGGGGAGGAGAGGTTGCTGGGCATATGAATGCCAGAGCCAGGGGAAGGGGCAGTAAATAATGCTCTTCAACTGAAGGAGGAGACAAGCTATATAAACCAGTTTTCATTTACACCTCTCCCCTCTGCCAGATGGGGGGATTAAGGAGGTATTTCCTGATGTAAGGGAAGTGGACTTAAGCAGATGAAGCCATCCTAAGGGCTGGTTTGGTTAGTTCTGCTCCCTCAGCTGAAAATTCGGACATATTGCGTTCTGGAGGAATATGACTTTCTGGTTTAGCATTGTGCCACACTTCGGAGGAAGTGGTCATGCTCTGGGGTGTTGCCCTGCACCTCATTGGACAGAAGTGCCCTCCTGCTTCACCCCAGTGAATTCTGAATAAGTATCTGGGAGGGGCAGTGCCTCACTGATCTGCTTTTGAAACCTAAGAGAATCAGAAAGGCCCACGTTGAAGAGTTTGATGAGCATTCACCAGTCCCTGCACTCTGAAGATTGCGCCTTTTGCACTATCTGAAACTACAGCCCTGTGGATCAAACCTGCTACAAAAGGAGTGGACTCCCTGCAAGCTACAAGTCAACAGAGCTCACCTGTATCATCACCACAAAGAATCCTCAGCCTGGAGTACTACCAGTGGATTTGTATGGGTTTTGTCAAAGTGAATTGTGGGAACTTTAGTATCAAACTTTCAAGGACCCTCTTGGAGATTCCAGACCCTTGGATTGATTGTTGGACACTGTGAACCCGCAAGAAGAACTTCAGGAAGGAGTTCTAATGAACTTAAGCCTGCTGGAGTTGGTTGCACAAGTCTGGTGAGATATCCTCCAGACATTGCTAAGTGTGAATTTGGCCCTGTCACAGGCAACCAAATTTCCCAAAGTGGCACTGTTGGTTTCTTAGCACTAGAAAGTGAATAATAAAAAATTCATACCTTTGGTTCCCCACAGTGGATCCTTTTCATTTTGGTGTCATTTTAAAGATAAAAATATTTCCTATTTTTTTAAATTGGTGTTGAGTTTTTATTGTGTGGTATGTTTTAATTATTTTCTGAATTGGTGTTTTTAAATGCTTTACATACCTGTCTTTGAAGTTAAGCATGCCTGCTCGCAGCCAAGCTACCAAGGGTTGAGCATGGGAATAATTTTCTAAGACCTGTTGTGAGCCCTATAGCGTGTTAGTGGCATTATTGCCAGTGGTAAATGCATATTTGCCACTACTAATAATCCACTTTCCAACAGGTATAATTCATAGATAGAACCTTGGCAAGTCAGTCTGCAAATACAGCCCAGTAAAAGCATTGATGGATGCGGAAAGTCCATAGTCTCTTCTGTAACGGAAGAAGAAAAAAAAGGGGGACATATTATTCACAATAGAGGTGATGGAGCACAGCATTAGCCTGCTTGGCTTAACGCCGCGCTCCTCCACTTCTGAAGCGCAGAGCTACACCATATTTACAACAATATAGTTTCCCCAATTCTGGTGCTAGATTTAGCTGCCTAGCGCCAGCGCAGGTACCCTTGCACCATAGTGCAAGGGTGTATGCATTGCAGGGGGAGATTGTTTATGTACAGGAAGGTGCCCATTCCTGCACATAAACAATCTTTAAATGCCATTTTGTAATTTCTATGTGTGCTTAAGGCAACAAACATAGAAGTTGCAAAACGTAATTTTTTTTGGACTGTTTATGTGCAGGAAAGGACACCTTCCTGCACATAAAGAATCAATGGTGTTTTGCTGGTTCCATGTATGCTGTACAAAGCAGCACACATGGAAACAGCAAAAACAAGGAGAAATAAAACATTTCTCCTCATTGCCCCTGGGTAAGACCAGGTTTTCCCTGGTCATTATTTTGGCGCTGCCCCATATTTACGCTACCCGTGTAAATATGGGGCAGCATCAAAATCAATGGATGTTGCAGTGGAACTCTCACCGCAACTCCCATTGCCCTCCCCTTTAACGCTAAGTATAGCGTGAAAGGGTGCCTTATTTACAAGGTAGCATTAAGCCACCTTAAGTGGCTTCACGCTGCCTTGTAAATAAGGCGAAGCTCCTATCGCCATGACAAGATTGTGAAAAGTGGCTTGTGGGGCCTCTAAATATACCCCAAAGTGTGCAAAGTAATCATATAAAAGTACCATAATGATGTAGTTTTGGGAATTACGCGTAACAAGCGTAATGCAAAATTGCCAAAATGATGCTAACTACACCAGCATAATTAAAATGTTGCCTTGATCTAGCAATTCCCCCACTACCACCCGATCACGTAGTGTAATGCAGGTCCATATCTTACTGTGGATCACAATAGCCACCCCTGTAGTTGGTCTAGTAAACCTTGAGGCACAAGTAAGATGATACCTGAGAGCTCGTAGCATAAGAGACAATGTATTCGTCAAATGTGTCTCCTGCAGACACAATATTTCTGCTTTCATGTATTGTAGCTCGATCCTGATCTGCCAAAGTTTACCGATGGCTTGTATGCCATTGACATTCCAGGTTAAGATATCTATCCCGTGTTTCGATTCTGTCTGTGTGTGCATGGAATTTCTCGTCAGTATATGAAAAAGATATTTTCACTCTAGTTCTTTCAACCCTATTTTGTCACATCATTTCCTTTTTGCTCCCTCCCAGCACTCCCGTTACTCCCACCCTTGCTCATCTCCCTCTTCTTATCACCTCCACCCTTGTAGCCTCTCCTGTAAGGTCTGTTTGAATAGGATTCCTACCCACTGGAAGGTCAGATCCGGTGATGTTGTGAGCTCCTCACTCTAGCAGCTATCGCGGTAGTTGCCACTGAGCCCAAGTGGTTGGTAAGAAGGGCTCTGCTACAATGTCAGTATGGGTCTCTTCTGCCTGCAGACAATGGTTTATAAATGACACTGTATTACAGAGTTGAGGAGTGTTAGCTGAAAGCTGTCAAAAGAGGTGAGCACAGTGAAGCAGACTGGAAGGAAGGACATTATTGGGGAGGAAGGACAGAGCGAGAGGCAAAAGGAAAATGTCAGGCAAAAAAAGAGGAAAGAAATAAAAGAAAAGAAAAAAGATGGATAAATAGTAAAAGAGAAGATGTATGGAAGGATGAAAGCAGGGTTTCAAAATTACCCTTTTTAGGGTGGTCACCAGGGCTCGACTGGGAACTTTAATCAGGCCTGGCAAAAATGAAATAATTCACCCCCCCCCCCATGTGCAGGTGTGCCAATGCGCGCTCGAACCAGAGCAACTCTTTCAAATTACCTCTGGGATCGTGTAGTGTGCACCACTGCTCCTGGAGGCCGAAACCAGTCTCCAAGTGTCAATACCGGCCTCCTGGGGCTCCCGCCTCCCGGGAGATTGCCCACTTGCCCGGCAGGCCAGTCCAGCCATGGTGGTCACCCCAGTTTTTAATTTTTGTGTGGAATCACTTGCTGGTAATTTAGAACTCTTAACACTGGCACAGTGGAATTTGGCTTAAAACCTCATTTGTCATAGTTAATGTTACTATAAGGCCATTGTATATGGTGTAAAACTAAACCTAGGCATTTAAAATTCAATATGTACACAAAAGGCTATTGAAAAATTATTTCATTGCCTGGAGGGTGGAGAGGATTCTAAGTCAGAGTAACACCTCCCAATATAATCAATTACACAAAAAATTACTCTAACAGACCATCCAGTGGTCGGTATCGGTGCACGTAGATGGAAAGATGTGAAGAAACTGGTAAGGGGAAATCTAAACTTCACCAATAGGTGAGCAAGGAAGCACTTCCTTTTGGTTTAGGTACCCTCACACACCCTAGTGGTGTCATGCCTCATCATCGGGTCACCCCGACGCCTAAAAGTCGGGGTGGGCTCAACCACAGTGTTGGGAGCTCTTTGGAGATATTATAGACCGGGGGGGCTAAAAGATAAAAAAACCTCAGGCAGATCCCCAGTTTCCTTTTATTTTTGGGCATGTCTGGGTTAATAAAATTACTAAAAAAGGGGTCTTCAAAGGAGTGTTATGGTCCTAGGACCCTAGTGCCAACATGTTTCAGTCCGTGTACGGCCGTAAAGGTCCAGGACTTTCTTCAGGGCAAAAGAGGCCACCCTGGATAGCAGGTGAGGGAATTCCCTATCCTGTTTGTGGGGCGAGGGCAGAGTAGCTGCTCCTCGTGTGAGTGACTGATCAATTAATCTGTCATGCGTCGTATTCCATCTGTAAAAGAGAACATAGAAAACAAAACAAACAACTTATACTTGTAGGTTTTTTCCGTGGTAGTTCCAACGTGATGTGTCCCATAATCGTGCTTAGGACAAAGAACGACACCTGCATATGCCAAGTGTTTCTATGACATCGTGGTGTACAGCTCTATTCAAACATGTGCCACTCATAACTGTATCTGTACACAATTAATCAACGTGACAGATCTATAGTCCGGTGGCGATTTTGCTCGCATACTAACTGATGCTTCATGCCAGTTAATGAATACTATCAATGTAAAGAACTCTCCAGTACTCGCTCTCATACAACGTTCATACCGTATCTGTGAATCAACATAGTAACTGAAACCATGTGCGATTGTAAGAAGACATATGTGCATAAGAATGTCAAAATTACACACATGCATGCAACCATTCTTACCCGAACTTCGGATGAATCCCGTATCTCAGGGGATCGCAGGGCTAACAGGGGTAGCTCTATAGTCAATCCCTATCATTGGAACCCCATAATGGTAAGGAGAAAAGGAAAGGGAAAAATTGGAAAAGACGGCGTGAAGAACATCGTGTCATGGGTATTAAAAATTCTCATTTCCGTCAGGAAGGAGTGCGCCCGTGTACACAGCCGTTCAAGATACCCTCCCGACTTACTTCGTCAAGAGTCCTGCCCCGCCTGTCCACCTAGTAGGTCCCGATCCCCGGTGTTTTGCGCCATTGATTCGTGCATCGGTAACTTTGTACTTCCGTGTTTGTGTGGTCGTGATGGGATTGGTCCTATCTGGCACGTGTCGGTTGACATAAAGACGTCGTCATCGCTAACCCCGGAATCATGGGAAGTGTGGTTTTTGCCATAAAATACGGTGTTTAAATGAACATAACACATTAATTTAATGGGTGCCCTTATGGCGACTTATGAGTCGGATAATTAATCTCACTTGAAGTGTAAAAAAAGTAATTGAAATATCAGGGATGAAATGATATATTTGACGCTTAGATAAAGGGGACACTAATTATTCGCAACCTCGGATTTCCGAGTGAGAGCCCTACGACGCTCAAAGGGTGTGAATGTAACGAGGCCGTGAGGAGCGGTAGTTTCCTCAAAGTTAAAAGTAGAGTGAAATATGAATAGCCATACAGATCCCTATTGAGTCACTATTTGTGTTTCGAGTAGCGTGAACATACAATACGATCTAACATCATATATGAAGGTTAGTTACCCATCTATATCTACAGTGTGATGCTCAATTTTCGATAGAGTACTAACAGTAAAACCCTCTATTAATCAATGAGCGGTTGATATAATCAACCATCCTCATGACATATAGTCATAATAAAGGGACCTAAATCCAAACAGTGAAGGAAAGGATCTATTTATCTATTTAGTTGATTCCAGGGTATACAATCGTTAAGGCCCTTTTCATGGGTCTTCAAACGATATACCCATCGTTGTTCATGCTCTAAGAGTTTACGTTGTTGATTACCTATAATCTTGACCTTCTCCAGTACAGTCCATTTAATCTCTGTGTCTTTGTGGTTTTTTTCATGATAGTGTGCCGTAAGCCTGGTTGCTGTCACTGCTCGTCTTATCGTGCTTCTATGTTCGCTGATGCGAACTTTCACTTTCCGACTCGTCATACCGATGTACATCATGTCACATGGGCATTTGATCATATAGATTACGGATTCAGAATTACAGTTGGTGTGTGACCTTTGTTCCCACGGTGACTGTAGGCCTAGTTCCAATGTCTTGGTGGGTTCTGTAAAAGGGCAGGCCACACATGATCCGCAAGGATAATGTCAGGTGACAGACGGCGTTCCCCAAAGTGTCAGCTGATTTGTAGATCTAGGTGTAAACAAAATTCAATGTCACATGCAGATTGAACCATTATATTGTGCCATTTACGTTTTGACGCTGAAAATACGACAACGACTTCCATGAGGCATGGTCCCCTGAGGCCTGCACACTCTCACGTAAAACTCTTTTACAGGCCTAAAAACCTGCTTTTAAGTAACAAATTATCCATACCTATACCTTATTACCTATCGGGTAGGGTGCATAGTGCCTAAAAGTGGTACATGCCTAAATTAATTTTTAGCGATTACCAGCAGTGAATAAATCCCAAAAAGCTTTTTTCACTATACTGGGTTTATCTATTGCCATAGGAAATACCGATTTGAGCTCATCAGAATATTCTGAATAGGGTCTGCTGCTCCTCCTGTTAGCACAGCAGTGTCAAATTCTGCATGACAGGCCTGTCTGAGACACATGTAAAACGTTTGCGCCTTTGAAGGGGGATAAAATTCTCTGCTTTAGCTTAATAGACTGCTATCTCATTTTATGGTGTGGGACCCGGTCCTGCTTCAAACTAGATTTTTGTGTTTTATATGGGAAGACACTAGTAATCTCCATAGTATACTGCTGTACACACACCAGCTCTCATAGCCCAAGTTTAGAGTGGCTGAAGACTTTGACCATCTTGGATATGCTCTGAGACTTTGCATTTTGGACCAGTTTGCCATAAGGCAATCAGGAACTACTGAAAAAGGGCCTGGGAATATGTACTTTATTGGTCAGAGAGGTAGTAGGAGTCTCTTAGGGTGCCCCACGCTCACAGGCTGATGTACCCTACAAGTATGGACCCTCACTCAGCCAGGGGCGGCGCCTCCTTTTGAGCGTAGATGCATTGCCACACAAGCCCCAGAGCTGAAAAAATAAAATGGCAATAAAGTTAATTTATTACTGTTTTATTTTGAGCAATCCATCGTGAAGTAAGTTTCAGGATGAGGCATGGTCAGTGCTGTCATGTGGCAGCAGCAGGGAGCTGTGCAATTTAAAATGCATATGTCTATTTGGCTTGGGGTCTTGGGCCAGCCAGCCAGCCAGACATGCGCATTTTAAAGTTCTTTAACTTCGCTGTCTTACACAGCTGGGTTAGAGAATGTGCAGGTCTCTAGAGCTCTTAGGAGCAGTGAGAGAGGCCACTCTATCGAATCCTGCTGCTACTTTCATGCTGTGAAAGCAGCACCAGGATTGGGTAGTGCAGTTTCCTGCATCGGGAGCTTACTGGAAGACACCCGACGGAGGAGGATGTCGCACTAGTAAGGTAAGTGAATTAGTTTTCTTTTATTTTTTGTGCCGCACCACCCTCTGTACAAGCCAGCTGCCACTGCACTCAGCCTTCCTTAGAACACTACTCAACTTGTGAAACGGTATCAGGTGGCCTGAATAACCTGCATTTAGCACCCGTGACCTCTGAGAAGTGCAAGAGCAGCTTGTGTTCCCTTCCATTTATAATCCAGGGGCAGAAAACACTGGAAGGATTATAAGGGCAAATCCAATGGGTGGGTCCGGGAACATAAAAAAGCTGCAGAGGAAATGCCTTAGAAGAATCCCAACTAGGCTAGTACTGGACTTTTCTCTTAACCTCTCCCTCGCACCCTAAGAGTCTCTATGTGCTTTGTCATGATGTCCTAGGGGGCTTTTGAAGTGTATCCCTGTGGTTCTTTGGGCACCAGAACAAAGTTTGGAATCTTTTGAAAATGTTCCTTTAGAGCTTCAGTAGGAGTCACCAGAAAAGGTATCCGGCCAGCAGTTACAGTGTGATGGATTGGATTTCAGCTTTGTCACACTTGGGGCCTGTTATGAAGTAGTACGTTCTTATATTTGCATATGTTCTACTGCATGGTTCTTCCTTAGATTGTAAGGCAGAAGAAATTCCATAGGAGTCAGTTGCTGCTGACACCTTGATGAGGACTGACACTAGGTTGTGCCCGCAATAAAAGCTACTTGGAAAATCGTCTATTGGAGCCCTGACAGTGTCCTTCTTTCACCACATTTTGTCGATGACTTGGAAGTGAATTAAATGAGGAGGAGGATGGCAGAAGAGTTGGGCACAACCTGAGTGGTCCTGGAAAGTGTACCCTGTGTGAGGAAGGGCACATGTGTGAGAGGGACAGCACACTTGTGAGATTTAGGCATTCTGATGCCTGGAAGGAATTTCCAATTTACGGATTTAAGGTACTGCGAAAGTATTGACTTTGGCTCATTGTGCTTTTGGTCTTGAGGAATTGGTTTGGAATTCAAACGCCGCAGTTGCAGCAGCCACTGTGCATGTGTTTCTGAGGGAGCCATGCATGCATCGACCAGTAATGCCCACACGTCAACGCAACCACGTCATAAGAGAAAGGAAGAAGTTCCATGCCCACGGCATTACATGCGCCCACTGTGCACGTGTTTGTTCACAAGCCGTGTGCGCATCAGCAGGGAACATCCACACATCAACGTGACCACATTACAAGAAGAAGGAAGCAGCTCCATGCCCACAGTACTATTCGAATGTCAGGCAAGGGAGCGCAACGTCGCAACCAGGCACCTCAGCGGAAACTTACACGCTGTAATTTTGGTGGAAGAGACATAACTATTGCTGCCAATGAGGGCAACTAAATGGACAGTGTCACAGTGTCACAGTTATGGGTGCAAATCCTTGGTGGGCAGTTGAGTTTACTGATTGCTCCTAGGCTGAATTCCACCATATGTTTTTTCTTTCACTCATTGCTCATGAAGGATACTTCTGGTTTTAAGTATTTAGTATAATATTTACAGAAAACATGGCTAACAACATTATTACTCCTCCATTTTTTTTTAGTCAGCCTCAACGTCCGACAATACCTTGGGAGGATTGGGTAGAGATGATGGATAAGCTTTGGGTGGCAATAATTTTTCTGCTTCAGGGAAAAAAGGCATTGCTTCTGAGCTCATTGGATAATGAAGGGTAGAGAATTTTTAAATATTTGTTTTGGCTGTGGGACCTAATGGCCAACCTATCACCAATGTATATAAAGAGGTTAGCAAATGATGGGAGAACAGATTTGCGAAGGAACTTAATCTAGTGACGGTGCAGTACAAATTTTATAGACATCCCCAGGGGGGAGCATGAGTCTATCGATTAATTTGCAAGGTTGAGGGAGCTCTCAATCAAGTGTTGCTTTGGCTCTATGACTGATGAGTTCATTCGGAATCAACTCATAGTGCAGTTCAAGTACAAAAGAATTCAGGAGAGGCTGTGGGCGGCAAAAGATCCATCCTTTTAGGAGGCGATAGGCATGGCAAAGGTCACTGAGGAGTCGCAAAGATGCATGAAGGAACTCAACAGAGAAAAGAGAGGCTGCAACATGTCTGTAGTCAATAAAGGGTCTCAGGATGGCGGAGAGGACGTGGTATGTGTGGTGAAATGAAAAGATGGGAAAGCAAAGCCTATGCCTTTGGTGAAGGGTAGAGGCCAAGGAATGTTCGAAGTGTGGCAGTGGTTATCATACTGCAGATTCCAAGAGGTGTTTTGCAGTCAATAAAGAGTGCAAGAAATGTGGGCGTTGAAGACATTCTGCACGGATGTGTAAGGAAAACAGTCCATGGAGTAACAAAGGGAAGTCTAGTGTGGTGGTGGGGGAGGAGACAAAAAACAATGTGTATGGTGATAGGGTCTTGGTTATGTGTGAAGCTGATGGAGGATTGAAAGCACACATGGGAGTGAATAATGAGAGGAGGTTGGAGAGACCTATGGAAAAATTCCCAGTATGTTGGAAGGAAGTGGAACTTATGGTAGATTTGGGCTCCATGTACACCATCATTCATAAGAATCTATGCAAAGTGTTTTGGGAGGGTGTTACATTGTTGGCAAAGGACATCAATCCCACAGGGTATCAAGGGGAGCCCATCAACATCTTGGGGTACACGCAGGGTGAGATCCAATTTGGAACACGATGCACGACTGGAAAGGTGTATGTATTGGAGGATTGCCCACTGATTTTGGGATTCATGCATCAGTTCGACCTCAATAAAACGAATAATACTAGAGCGGGAAAACAAATAATGGTATTGCAGGAAGTGCAGCTGGATGATGTTTTGAATGTGGCAGAAAAAGTCTATGGGAAATCCCTAGGTTGTTTGAAAGGGTATGCACACAAAATTACACTGAAGGATGATGCTGTTCCTATGCAACATAAACTGCGGAGAGTACCCGCATCAGAGAGAGAAGGGGTCAAGGAGTTGCTCAATGACATACTCAAGGAGGGTGTTATTGAGTCTGTGGAGTGTTCACAGTGGGTTTCTCGAGGTGGTCATCACCCAAAAATCTGATGGCCGCCTGAGGTCCTGTGTTGACTTGAGATCCCTTAATCAAGAGATTGCTGTAGACACATTCCCAATCCCAAATATAAGTGAAATGCTAATATTGGTGAAAGATGGTTAGTTTTTCTCAAAATTGGATCTCGGGAGTGCTTGCCATCAGGATAGACTGCATGAGGAGTCAAAGAAATTCGTCACCACTAAAGGGACAATCCAATTCACTCATATGCCGTTCTGTTTAGTGTTGGCTGAGAGTGTCTTCCAACATGTCATGACAAAAGTGTTTGTGGGAATAAATGATGTAATTTACTTCCAAGACAACATCTTGGTCATGGGTGAAACCGTAGAGAAACATAAAGTCATGTTGATGAGGGTTCTACAGAAATTGGAGGACTTCGGATTAACTTTGAACTAGGATAAATGTGTCTTTTTGACTGAGCAAATAGATTACCTTGGGTATTTCCTATCCAGTGAAAATATTAATCCAAAACACTCTTTAATGGATGCTATTAGGGAGGCACCTGCTCCCACAGAGAAGGATCAATTACGATCTTTTCTCGGACTCATGGAATATTATGCTAAATTTGTTGACAGGTTTGCGGATAAAACAGAGAGTCTGAGGAGAGAATTATGGAAAGGTGAGAGGTTTATGTGGGGCGACGAACAGAGGGTTTGTTTTGTCGACATGAAATTGGAAATCTGTAAAGCTGGTGTGTTAGCTCTTTTTGAGAACAGATTCAAATCTATTTTGATGTGGATGCAAGTGCCACAGGGCTGGGAGTGGTATTCTAACAAATGCATGGCAAAAAAAGAGAGAACAGTGGCATTTGCCTCAAGCACCCTCACCGCGGCCGAAAGGAACTATTCTGTGATAGAACAGGAGGCATTAGCAGCTGCATGGGGTGCTGAATATTTTCGTGTTTACTTGTGGGGTGCTTGCTTTGCTTTGCACATGGATCACAAGCTTCTGATGAAAATACTGTTGTCTGGTGGGGCTGGCAAAGGATCTGCAATGTTAGACAGACTAGTGGCTAGACGTCAAGAATACGTCTATACTGTGGAGTTTATACAGGGTTGGAAGAACGTACAAGCTGACTGCCTGTTTAAGCTGCCGTTAAATTGGGAAATAGTGGGTGCCACAGCCCTAAACATGTTTGAGTTTGAGGGTGCTGTAGCATCCATACATGATGTAGTTCAGTGTGGATTAGGAACCGTAACTAAGGACTAGTGGGTGGAAGAATTGGAACTTGATTTTATGCTTGCAGAAGTCTGCAAATTGATTCAGTGTAGGGCGTCATGGGAAAGCACATTGTCACAGTCCGTACATCCTTATTTTAAGGTTGTGGAAGAGTTATCTATGTGTGGTCCCGATCTTATCATGAGAGGGGATTGCTTTGTTCCTCCTGGTTTGAGACTGAGATTATTCGACTTGGCGCACAAAGGTCATTTAGGTCAAGGTTTGACAAGCAAGTGACTCAAGGGAGAGTTTTCGTGGCCAGGCTTAGATTATCAAGTGAAAAGTTGGGTGGAGAGTTGCTCCATCTGTAAGGAGAGTGAAAAGAGGTTCAAGGTAGGGTGTGAAGGCGATGGAAGACACATTGATGATCCGGAGAGGCTGTGGCATACCATATGTTTAGATTTTATAGGTCACATGGTGGAGTTTCCTGCAGATCTAAGTTTTTGTTGTTGTTTTGGTGGATATACAATCTAAGTGGATTTTTGTGAAGTTCATGAAAGCTGTGACAAGGAAGACCACCAAGGAAGACCACCATCACAGAGATGGAGGAAATCTTTCGGGAGGATGGCGTTCCTGTGGTGTTGATTACCGACAATGTTACTCAACCAACTTGGCAGATGATGGTGGACTTCTTGCTGAAGAATAGTATAAGACACATGTGCACCTCACTATACAATCCAAGTGGTAATGGTTTGGCAGAAAGGGTCAACCGTTTGGTGAACGGTACTATTCAGCTTGCTATGGCAAATTATTGTGATGGGGAAGGAATGATGGCAAAAATGGTGTGGGCATTGAAAGGGCTCTCTCTAAATGTAAAGGTCCTTTCTACATTATTGATGTAGGAAAGTACATTGTCACTTTGGAGAATGGTTAAAAGTGGAATTTAAGAAACATTGCGTTGTATCAAAGAGGAGGAGAATGCATAAGACAGAGGGATGATGGAAGTTCAGCGGCTCTGTTTGTGAAAGATGTAGAAGTTAGAGGTGGTGACAGGGATCATGGTGAAGGGGCTTCCTTGGAAAAAAGAGTGGCTGGTACCATGTCTAAGAGCAGTTCCAGAGTGCGGAGGGCACCTTCTTACCTTGAAGATTATGTCAGATAACCATATGGGGTTCTCTTGGCTCTGCAATGTTTCCTTATATTCCTTTTAGGGTTTTCTCTGTTTCTCTTTCTTTTTCTTGGTTTTAGGTCTCTTTCTTGGGATTAAAAGTTGATACGTTATGATGTAATAAGTTCTTATATTTGCATGTTTTACTGCATGGTTCTGCCTTAGATAGTAAGGTGGAGGAAATTCCATAGTCAGTTTCTGCTGACACCTTGGTGAGGACTGACGCCAGGTTTGCCCGCAATAAAAGCCACTTGGATAATCCTCTAATCGAGCCCTGACGGTTTCTTTCTTCCACAACAGGGGCCTATTATGTACATCATTGGTTTCACTTTCGACCGCCGTATTACAATGACGGCAGTCTGAAGTGAAACCGGCTGGTCATTCTGGTTGGCTGCCGACAGGCTCAAGGAGCTCATCGGCCAGTCGCAACCGGCATGTAATCCCTTAAAGACGGCATTTCTGCCGTCAGGATTACGATGTCAGTTTCCTATAGGATTTCCATGTTACTCCTTCCAACATGGAAAGCCTGTCGTAAAGCAACTTTGGGGGCCCCTAGCAGGTCCCTTTTCTCCCTGCGGACTCCGTTTGGGAGGCCGCAGGGAGAAGCGTGAGGTGCCTGCCACTTGGTGCAGGGATTAACAGAAACACCCATTTCTCTATGGGAGATTGTGCTGTGGCTGGTTTAAGGCTACAGCACAAGCTCCCATAGAGAAATGGGAGTATGCGACCGCACCATGCGTGGTCACATTGTAATAGTGGTGTCGGTACTGCCGACAAGAGGACCTCAACGGTGTTGGGCGGATGTGAGTCCAACCTGTTGGACTTGGCCCTTTTTGCAGGATCATCCCTGAACGTTTTGCCTTCCTCCTGTATTTTGACTGCCCTGATTTTGTTGGTTTTATGAACTAAGGTTAGGTGCTGCAAAGATGGTGTCCACAGGGGAGGAGAAGGGTTCCACATGGGTTAGCTTGGTGGGCCCTGAGAGTATGGACAGAGGGATCCAAATGGGTTCAGAATGGTGTAGAACTGGAAGATGCCCCTGCTGTTGCGGGCCGGTTCCATGTTCTATTGCCCAAAGCAGGGAAGCCCGTTAAGGTAGTGATTGGTCTACCATGTGTTTGACTGGAAGGGGGTTGTGTTGGACTTGGCCCTTTTTGCAGGGTCATCCCTGAAATTTTTGCATTCCTCCTGTATTTTGTCTGACCTGTTTTTGTTGGTTTTATGACTCTGGGCACTTTACCACTGCTGATCAGTGCTAAAGTGCATATGCTCTCCCTATTGTACATTGATGTATGGATTAGTGATTCCATGATTGGCTGGTTTGGTTTACTTGTCAGACCCTAGTACAGTGCACTGAGGGGGCCCAGGGCTTGTAAATCAAATGCTGCTAGTGGGTATGCAGCATTGGTTGTGCCACCCACCAAAGCAGCCTGTAAAGTATGTCTCAGGCCTGCCTTTGCGGAGCCTGTGTGCAGTCTGGTACTGCCATGTTGACTGGGCAAGTGCACCCACTTGCCAGTCCCTAAACCTTTCCTTTTCTGCATATTAGTCACCCCTATGGTAGGCCCAAGGGCAGGGTGCATTGTAGGTAAAAGGTAGAACAAGCCCTGATGTGTGTGGCATGTCCTAATAGTGAATTACAGCTATTTCCGTTTTTCACTATTGCAAGGCTAGGCCAGAATGGTCAGTTTGATTATTACATCTTATATTCCTAACTGACTCAGGGAACTAGGTAGAAATTCGAGTTTAGTGGAAAAAAATTATAAGAGCTTTCCACCCGTCAATATTAACATCGACCAGAGGGAAGGGTACAAGGATAAGAGACCCTCTACGAATAATACACTATGTTCCTTTACCCAAATATCCCTTATTGAGACTGAGCATCTCTGTCTGAAAATTAAATCAGGTTCTCCAGCTGAAGACCAGCTCAATTCTGTTAATTTTGCAATCACATTCTACCAGTGGCCAGGGAATTGATTAACTTATCCCTGTCCTCAGCGTGCCTACCATTAGCCTGGAAGCACGCTAAAGTGACAACTCTTCTGAAGAAGGCAACGTTAGATCCATCTGAACCCGGTAACTACCGCCCCATTTCTCAGCTCCCTTTTTTAGCCAAGGTTACTGAATCCCATGTCAACACCATTCTGACAAAGTTCATAGAGGAAAACTTCATCCTGGACTCCTCGCAAAATGGCTTCAGAGCCTGTCACAGTACGGAGTTGGCTCTGTTGGCATTGACGGAGGAAATCCGTAGTAGCTTAGACGACGGAAAGTCCGCGGCCTTAATTCTGTTAGATTTAAGTGCCGCTTTCGACACAGTCTCGCATGAAATACTACTGTGCAGGCTACAGGAGACAGGAATTGAGGGTTTGGCCTTGGACTGGTTTCGCTCCTTTTTAGAGGGTAGAACTTTCCAGGTCATAGTCCCACCCTATCACTCCCAGGATTCGGTGATCAGACACGGGGTTCCACAGGGATCTACATTGAGCCCCGTGCTCTTTAACATCTATGCACAACCCTTGGCAGTGATGGCAAAAAGCAGAGGGCTGTCGTTGGTCTCTTATGCCAACGACACCAAATTAGTCATCGCCTTTTCCAAGAATTGTAAAAACAATCTTATTAAATTTAAGGAGGACTTGCTGGCAGTCGCCAACTGGCTGACAACTAACTGTTTGCAGCTAGATGCCAGTAAGTCAGAAATGTTGCTGTTCGGAAGAGATAGTGAGATGTGGTCAGAACAGTGGTGGCCAGACCAACTAAAACCAGCACCACCGTCAAAGGAGGCGGTCAAGAACCTAGGCTTCTGGATTGATAGAGGTCTCTGTTTTGACGCACAATCCAAAGTAGTCGCAGGGACATGTTTTGGGCTCTTGAGAGGGTCAAAACCCCTACTTGTTGTTTTTTAGACCAAAGTTCGGCAAACTATAGTACAGGCCACAATCCTATCTAGATTGGATTATGGCAATTCCCTTTATTTAGGTACCAACAAATCCTCTATTCAGCGCCTTCAGAGAATACACTTTATTGGCGCTGCCGAAAACATGTTCTCTGTCTAGGTCCCTACCAAAACTACACTGGCTTCCGGTTGAGAAAAGAATTCAGTTCAAGACCCTATGTGTTGCTCATAAAATCTTAACTCAACAAGCCCCCCCCCGGTTTTATCAGACCTGCTAACACCGTATGTTCCAAGTCGCTGCATGCGGTCAGTGGACCAAGGCTGGCATGCACCCCCAGAGTTTTAAGAGCCAGAGCCGGTGGTCATTCTTTTAAAGGTCTGGCGGCTAAACTCTGGAACTCCCTTCTGGCTGCTATTAGAGGGCTTCGAGATTACCTAGCTTTCCGGAAAGCCATAAAGACCTGGCTCTTCCCAGCGTAACTCTCTTCCGTCTCCCGGGCTGTCAATACCTCTGGGTATTGGTGGGGTAGCGCTGGAATACCCCGTTGCTGGGGCAGCTATGCGCTGTATAAATCTGTAAATAAATAAATAAACCAGAATGATAAAACGCATCTTTTAGTAAAGTTGGTTTTAACATTCTGTGTTTGAAAATGCCACTTTTAGAAAGTGGGTATTTTCTTGTCTAACTATCCAAGCCTGCCTCTGCTAGGTTGTGTTTTCCTTGTCTGTAGTTTGAGTGACAGGGGCTGGGGGATTTCAGGAGACAGGGGGAGTCAGCACAGGGCTGAATAGAGAGATCTGCATGTAGATGGGTGGGAGGAGTTGCACCTGGGACCTGAATAGGGCTGTGCCTTACCTCCACAATGCTGGCTCCACCTCTTGGGGTGCGTCTGATGTCCCTGGCCTGCACTGTGAAAGGCAATAAGGAGTCTAGTCAACAAAGTGTTCCAGGACTGACCAGAACTGGTTTGGACTAGGCAAAGGCCTCTCTGCCTTCAGAGAACAAAGAGAAAATGAGTATAAAAAGGGGGACCCAGACCCCAGAACTTTAGATCACTTTTGGGAAACAAGAAGAAACCTTTGCTGAGGAGAGGAACCAGAGAGACGGAGGAGAGACTATCCCTAAGCTTGAGGGATTGGCCTGCAGTGGTTGCCTGACTGCCAAAGAGAGGAGAAAGGAACTATGTGTGTACTTTATTCAACTTGTGAAGGATCTCCAAGGGCTTGAGAAAGAGCTTGCCTCCTGCTGAAGTCACAGGGACAACAGACTTCACCCACCAGCTCCCCAAGAGTTCTTTGGAAAGGCCTACAGTTGTGTTGGGCTTTCTGAGGGGCTGCGTGTCGCAAGGAGCTGGAAGCGCGACGCACGAAAAATAAGAGTGTCGCCAAACTGCCGCTGCCGCTTCACAACGCGAAAGCGCCTAGCATCACTGGAGAAGAGGATCGATGTAGCATCAGATGCTGCCGCATTATCGGAGAAGCGTGTCACAGCAGCAGCCGCTGTCGTTGCATCGCTGCGAAAGCGTGTCGCCGCTGCAGTTGTCGCATCATTGCCGAAGCGCCTCACATCGCCAGAGATGAGGATCGACGTTGCATCAGATGCCGCTGCATCACCGGGAAGCGTGTCGCAGGGCCTGTCGCAGCTCAGAAGAATCGTTGAGTCGCTGCACAGCCGTCGGGCATGCATGCATCGTGTCGCATCAAGAAGAAGACGCCATCTTTTTTTCATCACACCTGATCTTCATTGCATCACGGCGTTGCGGGCCTCATCGCCACGGAAGCGCAGTAAGAAACCAACGCATCACCTCCCCTCGCAGATAAGAACCGACTCATACCCTACACATCAGTAGGACCCGACACATCACCGTTCTTGCTTGTAAGGAACCGACACATCACCTTTACTGCAACACTTTCATTGTATATCGTTACGCATCTTAAGGTACATTGAACTCAAAGTGTCGCATTTTACATCTTAAGAGAACTAAGCTATTTCTACCATTGTTAAAGTACAGTATTGTGGATTTTTGTCATTTGTGGTCTTGTGTTAAGTCTATATAAAAATACCTATTTTTATACTACAACTTGTGTGGTGTCCATCTGTAGTGTTGTCACTGGGTTACTGAATGTGTTCACAAATGCTTTACACACTGCCTCTGAGATAAGCCTGTCTGCTCGTGCCAATCTACCAAGGGGGTGAGCAGTGGTTATTTTAGGAGTGCACCCCCTTACCCTGACTAGAAGCAAGGGTCCCTACTTTGTCAAAGGTACCTACCTCTGCCACCTAGAGACCCCCAGTTATAACACAACCCATGCTCCATTGTGGTCAGCCTGAAATTGCACCTTGATCTCCGTGTACTGCGACTATTGACTTACATTGGGTGCTTTATTTTTCTTGTCACTTTTTCACTTTCATTTTTTCAAAATTCATATCTCTGATTCCCCTTTTTGGATGTTTGTTGTTTTAGTCTTAGTTTAATCATAAAATGTGTCTCGTTATTTTAAATAGATTTTGGAGTTTTATTGTGTTTTGTGTAACTTTTTCTGATTATGCAGTCCTTACATGCTTCACACATTGCCTTTTAAGCCTGGCTGCTGTGTTTCATGTTACTAGCGACTGACGACAGATTTATTTAATATAATTTGTGTAACATCTAGAATGTGGAGGTCTTATCCTTTGAGACACTTTTCCACTCCAAAGAATAATCCACTTTTCACCAGAAAGGGAAAGAGAAAGAAAGGAATGTGGTGGAAGGTGAAAGGAGGGATAGAGATAAAGGTGGAAGGAAAGTTCAAACAAAGTTTGAAAGAGAGGATGGCTGATTAAAAAAAGGAGTAGGTGAAAGGGGATCAAGATTGAAAAGATGGTTGGTGGGGTGAAGGCGCTAGTGAATGAAAGAATGAATGAATGGAAGAGTGAAAGCATGAACTGATTGATAAATTAAATGAAGGCAGGAAAGGTGAAAAGAATGGATGAATGTTTAGGAGGATAAATGAGAAAATGGAAAAATGGAAATCAGAAGAATTTTCTATTGAGTATTATGCTCACTTGCTCACTTTTCTTGATAGCATGAGAGGTATGAAATGAATTTTCTGATAAGAGCCTTCATTAGGTCTAAAAGACTGCGTAAAACCATAGGGTCTGATTTAGAGTTCAGTTAATGAGTTACTCTGTCACAAATATGACAGATAGGATATCCGTCACATTTGTGACGGAGTAATCCATCTGCTGAACTCTAAATCAGGCCCTCAGACTGATTTGAAGCCTCACCATAATACTGCAGGCCTCTTATTCCTTATGCTAATTGTTGAGACGAAAACATAATTTGCAAGGTGATGAACATGCAATCCTGATCTGAGTGCCCCAACTACATTGATGTCTGGATCCCTGATGCTGATTTTTGTTGTTAAGGCCGAACAAATATAATGCCTATTTATCATGACACAGGTCTGTCTCATGTATTGCAGTCTTTTAGGAAAGAGATGGGCACCCAAAGCTCTACCCTCATAGTGGTGAAGAACTATTGCCTTGGTCAGGAGTTATGCAGCATGAACATAGTGATGGCACCATAACGTGTAGCGATAAGCAGGAGCTAACAGGTCTTTTTTTAAAGTGTCATTGGTGGGATTCCTACAGGCTCAATTAATTAAGGTTCAGCTGTTGTGTGCTTAAATCGCCTGTGGCCTCCATTGGTTTGGTGTGTAGTGCTGCATAGTTCATGAGTGTTATAAATGTATTGGATGTATGTGTGCCTGTGGATGGTGCAATACAGGGATGACGTGGTGCTGTGCAGTGTGTGCATGTGTTGTAAACATGTGCTGGGTGTATGTGTGCATGTGAGTGGTGCAATACATGGGAGATGTAGTGCTATGTAGTGCATGTGTTTGTTACATGCATGTACTGGGTGCATGTGTGCCTGTGAATGGTAAAATAAATGACAGATTCTTGGTTGCGTTTTGGGAGAACCAGGGCTAACTGGAGGAACGTGATGACGTAGAGGAATCCCCTCTGACAGATTTGTGGATTGCTGCATTCCTGTGAGCGGGGTGGGGAACTCTGGAGAAAGGGAAGTCAGGATCTTTGTAGGAAAGGGTGCTCTTTGAATCAGCAAGAGGTCACTGGGATGTGGCTTAGGCTCATCTCATGATAGAGCTGTAGCTGATAGGAGAATCATAAAAAGTAGGGCTGAGGCCTAGGGGTAACCTTTTGATACACATATCACTGTGGCGGACATCCAGGTGTGAACCTTTAGTCACTCCCAAGGCTTGTGCTGTGGGGCTATCAGATTTGGAGACACTTCTGCTGTGACTGACTGCTTTCTGGAGGAAGGGCAGGAGAGAGGAGAGGGCACTTCAAAAGGAGGCAAACACTCAAAATAGGACTCAGACTCTAAACCACATGAGAAGTCTGGAAATGGGCTATAAGAAGGAGAAATCAAGGCCCCCGAGATTGTCAACTGTCAAGAAGCCAGTTGGGCTGTGCAAGTAGAATAATCTCTGCAAGACTTCTGCCTGTGGTCAGGCCTGTGAACCAAAGCCTGACAGCCTCCCAGCAGGGTGGGGAGACATCACCTAGGGAATCCAAGACCACTGGCCCTTGAGCCTGGAGCTGCAGCACCTGCCTGCTAGCCAAGATCAGTGTGCCCTGTGAAAAAGATGTCAGTGCTGAAGGAAGTAAGGTCCGAGGGATCCTGGCGGTTTGACCACTGGAGTGAGTTGTGAAGAGATGGCTGCTGCACTGATTGGATAGTTGCCCATTTGCAGGGTAAAGTCGTGACCCCATTATGCAAGAGGAGGGCCACCGTGAAGTAAGCCTTGAACTTTGCTGCACAGATCGGCTCATTGTGCATGTGAATGTTTGAAGTTGGTAATCTCGCATGCAGGTGGGACTGACCTGAATATTGCTGTCATGCTGATATACCCACAGATGATTTCTGTGGGGCATATTTACAAGGGCATTGCACCACAGAAACGTCCCTTTTATCAATGTTCCTGTGGCGCAATTTCCTACTCCATATTTATAAAGTGGCGTTAAGCCACTTTTTATGGCTTAACATCACTTTGTAAATATGGTACCCTTTCACGCAGGTATCTGCGTGACAGGGTCATGCAATGGGATGTGGTGTGGGCATTTCACTGCAATACCTAATGCTTTTTTACTCTGCCCCAGGACATGGTTAAAGCTGAGGCAGCGCCAAAAACTAACGCCATGCAAGAGCAGATGTTAGAATGGCTAAAAGAGGAGAAATACTTTTAATTTTCCTCGCTTTTTACTTTTTCTAGAATGCAGTACAAATAGAAAGAGTAAAATGTCATGCAGGACACATTCCTACACATAAAAAAATCATTAAATAATGATGATTTGCTACTTCTATGTGTGCTACATTCTGCAGCACACATGGAAGTAACAAATAGCCATTATGGATTGTTTATGTTCAGGAAGGGACACCTTCCTTCACATAAACAATCATTGCCTGCAATGCAGGCACCCTTGCACTATGCTGCAAGGGCACCTGCATTGGTGCTAGGCAGCTAATTTTAGTGCCAGAGCTAGGGAAAACACACGGGTGCTTTGTTGTGTTGTAAATATTCCACATTCCTGCACTTTAGAAAAGTTGGAGCGCTGGGCTGCCAAATTTGGTGCAGCTCTGCACTCTGACATTTTTCTGTAAATATGCCCCTGTGTGTGGAGAAATGTTGCGGACCCCGTATGTCAGGTAGGGCTGTTGTAAAGATTGTTGCTGTTCCGATTGGGTCATGGCCCTTGTGCAGAGTGAGGACAATGGTCCTGTATGCCTGGGGCCACCTGGAAAAGTTAGGGAGCATGGTCTGGTCTACCCCATGTGGGCCCAAACACTAACTGAGAACCAGCACCAGAAACATGACACCATCCCCATACCTGTGGGGAGGATCCCAGGAAACCTATCAGCATCTGATGAGCACTAGGGAACCCCCAGCTGCTGCCTACGCTGGACTGCATGTAAGGAACATAACCATTGCCCCTCCAGGGCTGTGTGTGTGGAACTCATCAGAGATAGCTGCTGGAGCTTCAGTGCCTGTGAAGGGGGTGCACTTGGTGACCCAGATTGTGCAGGCCCTGTTGGTGCTTGTTACAATGATTTACAGGCCAGAGGGCCCTAAGGGGATCATGCCTGCCATATAGCTCTTCAGAGCAGGAACACTCTTGACTTTATTAACAATCGGAGTGGGACTTCTGAGATTCAGACTAGTAGTGTGGGTTAACCTGAAAACAGCCTATAATGAAGGAGGAATAACCACTACAGCTAGCTAGAGGGGAGTGGGACATAGGAACCCACATGTTAAAACACTGGAGCCCTGACCTCAGGGACTCTGTGCATTGTTTTTGAATGCCATATTTTACTTTGTGTTCATATATTCATATTCCTTTTTTCATAAAAGCAAAGTTCTTGACTGGACAATCATTTGCTGCTGTTGCTGAATGTATTTAGAGAAGTAAGCCTGTGTTCACTCCCTCTTTGTCTCCCTCACGCCGGGAAGCTTTGGACTGCTGGACCCGCACTACTCAAGACCTTAAGGGGTATTTAGCCCAGCTGCTCAGGACCCATGGTAGAACATAAAGACATAAAGGCCTCAATCCAAAGTTGGGTCCAGCACATCCTGCTTTACCTGTAGGCCCCTGAACACATTCTGACACCAATATAAATTCATGGTTAATAAGCCTGTCAGCAACTGCAAAAAAATGTGCTCAGAATGATGGCACAATAAGGTGTTGAGTTGCTATTTTTGTTGCAGCGCCTCGTTCCCGACGTGGCATGCAAAGAATGGCTGGACCAACAGATTACAGGGTTCAGGATTATAATTAGAAATTGCTTCAAAGTGTACCCATGTCCTGTTCAGGCGACAAATTATCACCATCCAAGCAGATGCAAAGACATGCAATTTTGTACCCTCGTTGCAATTTCACAGCTACAAATGCGGATTCGTTTTGTGACACTTTCTGTGCCGCTGTAGTCTTGAAGTTATCAGGGCGTGGATAATCATTTTGTTAAACCTTCCAGAATGCTGAGAAGCTATTTGAGGTTTTATCAGAGTCTGCTGCAGGAAGCGCCAGGTGCCATCTGCCTCGTCAAAGGCCTTAACTTCACAGAAAATTGCTTTTTTGTTTGGAAATTGCTGATGTGGGTCTTTTGTTTGAAGGTTTATAAACATACAACTAAAAATGAGAGTTCTCCTTTCATCCACAGAACAGTTGTAAAATTAGTTGTTGACACTAACAGATTTGTAATGCTGCTAAGGTACAGTCTTGCCTGTGTGCCATGAATTTCTTATTTGAAAGGGGGGAAAACAGAGGCCTGATTTAGGTCCGACCTATTCCATGTGCTTTATAATCAATGGCACTTGTAGTATGTTTAAATTAGGGCCAAAGTAGTATATCCAAAAATGTGAATTAGTTCTTCAAAGAAGAATGTGTAAGATGAGCTGGTTACATGATCATTTGGGACCTGGAAATGTCCGTATGTCTGTGGTTAAACAGGCAGGTTTTACGGATATGTGACTCTTAGCTGTTGGGCATACTCTGCTAAGATTACATTGAGGTTCCAGGTGGTCATTCATTTTATTGATAATCAGGCATCCGGATGGATGGGCATCTGATAGAGGAAGAGATATTTGATAATTGGTCATGTGCTGTCCTTTGTTCAGCTTCATGAAGATAGGAAACTTCCTGTGTCGAGTTTCATGGTCTGAGGCCAGCACCGTCAACTTACCTCTTTTCGTCATTGGAAGGCAGGGGCATATTTACAAGCCCCTATCGCCACAAGAACGTCACTTTTAGTGATGCTCCTGTGACGATAAGTGCTTCGCCTTATTTACAAGGCAGTGTTAAGCCACATAACGTGACTTAACGCTGCCTTCTAAATAAGGCACCCTTTTACGCTGTAGTGTGAAAGGGGAGGGCAATGGGTGTTGCGGTGGGCGTTCCACAGCAACACCCTTTGATTTTGACGCTGCCCCTATTTACAAGAGCAGCAGCGCAAATAGGAGGCAGCACCAAAATTAAGACCAGTGATAACCTGGTCTTAAACAGGAGAAACGAGGAGAAATGCTTTATTTCTCATCGTTTTTGCTTTTTCTATGTGTGCAGTAATTGTGCGGAACTCATAGAAACAGCAAAAGGACATTGATTGTTTATGTGCAGGAAGGTGACCCTTCCTGCACATAAACAACCTTTTAAAATAAATTACATTTTGTAACTTCTATGTGTGCTACATTAAGCACCACAAAAGGAAGTGACAAAACTTTATTTACAGATTGTTTATGTTCAGGAAGGGACACCTTCCTGCACATAAAACAATCTTCCCCTGAATTCAGAAACCCCTGCACTATGGTGCAAGGGTGCCTGTGTTGGTGCTAGACTGCTAAATGGGGCAGGAGGAAATGAAGGGCTGCACAATATTTTTGTAAATATGTTGCAGCCCTGCGTTTCAGAAGTGGTGGAGCTTGGCATTAAGCCAAGGAGGACTAATGCCACGCTCCGCCACTTCGCTGTAAATATCCCCCGAAGTGTGAGGTCCCAAGCATTGGTTCAAAGAGTTGACGAATTCCCCTAGAGAATAACCTATCTGAAGAGCTGTGAGATGCGTGAATTGCCCTGTATCAGTTGTTGGTGACAATTTTGATACATTGTACGTCCATTTGTCCGGTTCTGTAGGCCTCACTGTTTATACAATAGCTCCCACACTTGCGTGAGTTTCAATATGACACACTTTCGTAGACTGTTCTTCATGTGTATAATTATGTAGGCCTCAGTGTTTGTAGAATAGCCCCCACTCTTGCTTGGTTTTGTATATGACACACTTTCATACATGGTTCTTTGTTGGCCCAGTTATGTAGACCTCAGTGTTTGTGCAGTATTCCCACACCTCTTGATTGTAAATATAGCACTATCTAGTTATGTAGACGTCAGTGTTTGTACAAATAGTTCCCACACCTGCATGAGTGTGTACAATGACTCACTTTCATTGCACACCACAGTAGAAAGTGCCTGACTATATCGTCCTGTTATCATCACTTCAATGGTTTAAACAAATTTAGACAAGGACTGGAAGCCAAAATCTTATGCTATGTCAGACAATTGTGTAAGGGTATGCAAGTCACATTTGTCGTCTTGGAGCTACGAATGAACCACACCATCGCAAACTTTGTCTAGGTTCCTGCACCACAGCCTTTAATCCTGAGCCACTTGTTCTGTTTGCTGTTCAGGAGAAAAAAAACAGGACCGATGAAGGAAGGCTGCGGCAAAAACAAAAGCCACTTCATTGGGAGCTCAAAATGTGTGATTGGTAGTCACAGACTCGATAGGAAACCGCATACAATAGTAGCGGGCGACATTGATAAGCGTCTGGTTTACACCTAAAATGGACCTACCCGGACGAGAATCAAAATCTCACAAAAGCCACACTGTATGAAGGGGCACATCAATTCTCCTGCTGCAGGTAGACAGACCCTCGCGCCAGCTTGACAAACCCGCCTGTCTCGCACATTCATTATTTTCCGCCTTGAATGAAAAACCGCGCATATAGTGACGAGGCCCAGACAGGCTCGCTCGCCTTGATTAATTACGAGATGGCCTTTGATGTAATTCAACTTCAACTCGCTCTGGAAAAGATGTAGGGAAGAAAGAGCTTTGACTGCATTAATCAAGTAAATGCACTCGTCCCAAACGTGTGACGTGACTGGTCGCAGCAGGTAGAAAGATATTGCGGAACGGGTAATTTTTAATGGGACCAGAACGAAGGGGAGGTGGGGTGGAGGCAGGCGCACAATGGCCGGATGATGGATGAGGCGATATTAAATGGTATCATGTACTGTATGTTTTCACTGTATCTATGCATTGATTTAAATTGGCTGAGCGTAGATTTTGCTGAAGGGTAATTCATAAATTATAGTGTGCAACAATATACTTCAACATTCAAAAAGGAGCTGGAATCATTTCTATGGAAAAGTGGCTTGTCAGTCTTCCCCATGCAGATATATGGCATAGAAACATAGCTCTCTGAAACTGTGACCAATTAATTTCCACTTGCCAGGAGGTAAACAAAGGTAGTTTGTAGACAGTGGCAAAATGGCGGAAACCTCCTGCAGTATGTGGCAGGGAAAGTAAGAGGCTGGCCTCCGCGCTATGCCGAATCCTCAGAATGGGCTGGGGGTTGGGGGAGGGGTGGGGGTTGGGGGAGGGGTGGGGGTGGTGGGGGTGAATAGGAATTGCTGCTCTGCGCCACCATAGCTTCAGGAGGGACACCAATATGCATCTGACCGGATATGTTTCACGTGAATACCTATATACCTATACGCTTTGAAACGTCCAAGATCCGTGCAAACCTCTTGTAATAAATTGCAAGCTTGCAGAAGTTAAGACATTGTAGTAAGGGGAGTCCTTCCATATTTTTCAAGAGTACAGATGCAATTCCTACTTTTATGCGTATTGTGCAATTATATTTGGGTTTTAATGGGAGTCTCATTGCAGTACTTCCATTTAATATGTGCATTGAAGAATTCTATATATTGACAAGGGGTGTAATTCGCACTGATACATGCTGTATGGCAGTTTGTAGTAGAATAAGCCCTATAATACAAATTTTGGGGTTAACAACAAAAGTGGAAGTGGCAAGGTTGGGCTACATCTCAAACTTGCTAATGTAACTACTTTAACTATTTAATATATGCTCAATTTGCACACTGTAGATCTCTGAATATTTGCAAAAGACAAAATATTAAGGGCCTTAATACGACGTTGCGCGGACTTGCGTTCGCCTGACACGTCGATGATACAGGTCCGACCGACCTCTGGTCGGCAGTCCCGACCGCTGAATTATGATGCGACTGCACATGGTTGAGTCGCAAGCTCCCTTTTTTGTATGGGAGCTTGTGCTGTGGTCGAAAACCAGCTGCAGCACAAGATCTCATTAAGAAAAGGGAGTTTGTGTTCATCCCTGCAACACGTGGCAGGCACCGCAAAGTGCCTGCCACGTGGTGCAGGTATCAACAGGAGGCCACAGGAAGAAGGGGCCTGCTATGGGCCCCCAAACTCACTTTCCAACAGGCTTTCCACGTTGGAAAGCCTGGCATGGAAAGCCTGTCGCAAACCTAGCATCGTAATCTGGACGGCATAAACCACTGTCCATAGAAATTACAGGCAGGTCCAGATGGCAGACGGGCTCCTTGAGCCTGTGGGAAACCAGCCAGAATGTCCGGCCAGTTTAAAAACCAACAGCCTCCATTGTAATGAGGCTGTCAGTTTTGAAACCGCGATGAGGCTCAGAAAGCCTCCAAACTGTGTTCCTCATCTTAATTGGCCCCTAAATGACATCTTGTCAAATTCATGAGATTGACATAAACATTTAAGAATGGTGGCGGAATCGTGGATCAACAATAAATTTAGCCTTGTGCGACCTCTAGCCTTTCCACCTCCTTACGTACTATTATGTCATTGCTAATCACAAATGGGCAGTTTCTAAAAAACAATGGGCCAAGGCCCATATTTACTTAGGACTTGCGTTGTCCTTGCATCACGCACATCGACGCAAGGCAATGCAAGTTTTTAAGTGATGTTTTTACACTGTGCAAGGGTAGTATTGCACCACCTTGTATGACTTTGTAAAGAAATGTAATACAATGCAGCAGCTTGTGCTGCGTTGCACTACATATCATAGTGGTAAACATTCCATGGGTGGATCCTGGTGCATTTCCCTGCACCCGGCTATGGAATTTAATGCAATCACAGTTTTACTAAAAACAGTAAACCTGGGATTGTGCTGAAATGTTGCATCTCCAGAGGATGACATAATGGCGAGAAATATATTAAAAAATATTTTTATTTCTCCTTATTACTGCCTCTTTCTATGTGTGATACATTCCACATCAGGCATAGAAACAAAAAATTGCCTCTTGGGATTATTTTTGTACTGGAAGGTACCCCTTCTGGCACACCAACAATCCTGCATTTAACATAGGCACCCCTGCTCCATGGTGCAAGGGTGCCTGATTTTGCAATATGCAGCACACAATGCGCCAGCGCAAGTAGGTAGCTGAAGTGCATCAAATCTTATTAGATATGACACATTTCTGATTTTTCACTTTCACGGGAAACAGCACATCATGTTCTCTTCCTGTGTTGCGTTTGGGGGAAACTGCAGTAAATCTGGCCCCACAATTACAAAGAAATAATGCAACACAGCGCAGTGGGTAAAGTTGCTGTGCTGCATTGCGTTTATGGGTAATAGAAGACAGTGCCATATCTTCTTAGATGTGGTGCTGTACTGCTGTCTCTGTGCTGTCGCATTTATGGCTAACATGAGCCCCTTTGGTTTTGCTTTGTTCACCCTAAGTTGGCAGGGTATGCCCAGACGTTGGTCCCTTGCTCACGTTGCCACTGCATTCAAGCTAGCCTGGCTGATGACGGCTGATTAGCCAAAAACCGGTCCCAGGATGCTTGTTTTCGGTCCAGGAAAGACATGGCTTGGCAGTTCGGGCTGGACTGTTCCCATGAGGCACAGGGTCAGACTGATTTGCATATGGCCATGTCTGAACTGGGGTGGCAGAGTGACCTAAAGACTGATGATGGATTAAACCCAGATCAGTTGACTGGGGGTGAGTGCTTGCAATGTTCAACACTCCGTCCATCATCCCCTTTGGTTTAACATGAGCCAAT
Organism: Triturus cristatus; assembly: GCF_964204655.1. Classification (NCBI taxonomy): domain Eukaryota; kingdom Metazoa; phylum Chordata; class Amphibia; order Caudata; family Salamandridae; genus Triturus; species Triturus cristatus. The sequence goes on from NC_140594.1 coordinate 465,798,959, forward strand.
GCAGACACCCATGCGCCATTGTGCAAAGGTGTCTGCGTTGTGGTTAGCATAGCTGCTGTACAGGGAGGGGTGCCTTCCTGTACCAAAATCATGCATTAAGGTTTCTCCTCTTCCTATGTGTGCTGTAGAATGCAGCACACATTGAAAGAGGAAAAACAAGGAGAAATGAAAATAATTTTCCTTGTTATGCCTGGCTCACATGATTTTGTCTCAAATTTCTCTCTATAATTCTTTGTAGTCAGGGATTTGTGTCAAAACCCATGGGTGGTAGCATAGGAAAATTCACGTATTACCAATGGAACATCCCCTTGATGCAAAGTAAATCACCTCTCAATTGTAAATCCTCCCAGAAGACTTTGGACCTCATTTGGATGTTGGTTGCCTCCAACTGACATCCATGTGGTTTTGAAACCGAATGACCTTGAGTCGTCGGTCCAAAACCACACTTATGATGCGCCTGCACATGGTGCAGGTGCAGACTCCCATTTCCCTATAGAAGCTTGTGCAGCGGTCTGAAACCGACCGCAGCACAAGCTCCCATAGAGAAATGGGAGTGAATGGAAATCCAGGGAATATGTGGCATGCACCTCACAGATTGACCGGCTGGTTTCAAATTCAACTGCCATCATTGTAATACAGCGGTCAGATTTGAAACCTAGGATGCCGTTCATTAAGCCTCCGACCTGTGGTCAGAGGCTTTCTGACCGACATCAAAATTAAGTGGGGTTTGCGTTAAAAAAGAAACACAAAAAGGGAGAGCATGTTGCGTTACAGCCAGAGCTGCTGACTTTGGTACTGGGGAACCAGGTTTGGGTTTCGGTATTGGCTCAACATCCTATGATCCTGGCAAATCCCTTCTACCCATGCCCAAGTAGCAATCGGTACTGTCTGGAACAGACATGGGAGGATGAAGCTATTCCCTTTTTTACCGGTAGGGGCTGTTCCTCCACCTTTGATTTTATTATTGTTCCAGCTCCCCTGACCTCTTTAGATAAATCCTTGAGAGTAACGTTGAATATTATTACTGATCAGAACCCCATAATTCTAGACCTGGCCTGGGAATTAGATATGGATGGCACAGAAAAAAAGGTCTGCCTAACAGCATCCTTAGTGCCAAGGACCAGGCCAGGAGGTTGAAGTGGGACACAGTGATACCGGAGGCATTATTAAAAAATCTGTATACTTCGAACACAGGATACTTTGCCCTATACTTAGAAAAGGGTACACAGGATGGGATGAGGTAGTTCTCAACACCTTTAACAGACTATGTGAGCAGATTGTCACATATCATTTGACCCATGGTAAACACAGGAACAACAAAGAAGACAGGTGTTGGATGGCAGCTGCTCTAGGACCCATTGAAATCTGTTGGCTGCCTTGAAGCAGCAGCCCGGGGATGAGGGAAAGATTAGGGAATATAGGAAAACATTCAAGCAAGCGATGCAGTGGAGAAAAGGGGAAACTTAAAGAACAGTCCTGGGAGGAGTTACTTCAGCCTAGTGTTGTAGCCTGTTGTGCAAATTCTGGGAGATTGTAAATAGACCTTTCGTCTCAAGACCCGTTAATTCTAGAGTGGATTGTACGATCGAGCCTGATAAATGGGTTGCTCATTTTGTGGAGATTTATAGTAGGAGGGGTGTGGAGGACTCTGATACCTCGTTGGTGCCAGGAAGTAAAATCCCACCATTGAGCTTTACTTTGGAAGAAGTGTCTAAAGCTATGTCTGCCATGGCCGGGGAAAAGAGCCAGGCCCGGATGGGGTCCCCCCAGATCTATATAAAGCTGACCCTCTAACTAGGGCCAGGATTTTGACACACGTTTTTAATGTGGCATGTAAAAGTGGTCTTCTACCTGGTCCAGTGCCAATATTTTACCTATTGTTAAAAAAAGGGGCAAGGAATGGTCCATGCTGTTATCGTCACCTTTAACTTCTAGATTCTGCTGCAAAAATATGGGGAAGGTCATTCTGGAGCGTTTAACCTCCTGGCTCGATAAAATCAATGTAATATCTGAGCTACAATTCAGCTTTAGGCAGGGGAGAGGGGTGATGGATCAGTGTGTTAATTTACATCTGATTGTGGTTAAATATACTATAGCCTGCATATGGCTATTATGGCTCTCACCTCAGCATTCAACCGATTTAATAGATCTAAGCTGTGTTCTCATCATCTGGATCTGGACATGAAAACTGAGTTAGTGGTGTTTTAACACAGCTCCTACTCCAACCTCTCTACCTCAATGTGATATGATGTATATGGCAGTTTGACTGCTTCCTGGTGGTAAAGAGAGGTATAAGTCAGGGCTTCCTTTTGGCATCCCTGCTATTCACCTTTTACAGCAATAATTTGGGGGAGGTTTTGTCAGTGGCTTGCAGGGATATTCCCAGGGCAGGTTCTAAACTTATTCCAGCCTTGTTATATGCAGATGATGTGGTCCTGATTGCATGGAACGCTCTGGGTCTCCAACATCTTTTGAATGTCTTTATTCATTTTATGGATTCCCTAGATCTGTCAACCAGGTATGCTAAATCACATACAATGACGACTGGTGGTTGGAAGTTTGCTAGGACCGAGGTTTTTAGTAAAGGGGTTAAACTTAACAAAGTATCTACTTTCCCTTATTTTGGGTTACTGTTTGATTACAGAGAGTCCTGAATTGCACAAACATCAGTTAAAAAGAATATTTAATTGAGGGCAGAAGGTGCAACAATGGATTTTTCTAAAAGACTTGGGTCCAAACCGGTTCAAGCCCTAGTAAAAGTGTATCGAGATGAATGTATCTCAATGGCAAGTTATAGGTGTGATGTTTGGGTGCACAAGGACGCTGGAGAGCTTCAGGTAGTTGAAAATAAACTTTTGTGCAGACTTCTTGCTGTTCCCACCAGCATTCCCTCGTTTATGGTTCACAAAGAGGTTGGACAAGGGTATATTTCTGATCTCATTGAACTGGCACCCATCATGCGATGGCTTAGAATTTACTCCAGTCCACCCTTAATCTTAATCAATTGGTGATTGAGGACTGCATATGACTTGTGGGCATATTCTTTATCCCATGGCTTGGTTACGTAAAGTAAATGTTGGAGAGTGTGGGTTGTATAGATGTGTTCACCAATCCTAGACCACTACGGCCAAGGGAGATGCAGGACCCAAAAAGCTTGTTTTTATCTAAGTGACATTGTGAAAGAGGAGAAATGGAAATTTTTAAACCCACCATGAAACAGTATATTTTGCTGAAAACTTGCCCTCATGGGGAACCTTATTTGTCGATAATAAACAATGCCCACTATCATCTCCTACTGACAAGGTTCAGGTTTAATACAATACACTATTTTTTAGCTGTCCCCAAAGTATCCCACAAGGTGGGAAATTTAAAGCCTTTCTCTTGAGATAATTTCTCAGAGCAAAACACTAAGCACTTTGTATTTTTTTGTGATTTTTACCGCACATTAAGGCACAGATTTATTCTCTCACTGGTAAGAAATAACCAATTTGTACAAGTGAGACCAGCCTTGCTGTATCTACAAATGCTCTCTTCCCCCTTCGTCTGCTTTGGGGTCACAAGCTTTTTGTCCGATGCCCTTAGACAGAGGAAAAAGATATTCAACGACTAGAGGGGGTTTGCTTTTAATTATGCTGCTGGTTTTATTGTTTTTAATGAGTGTACCATGATATTTTATTACATTTGTATGGATCGCCCCATGAAGGATAAAGACTGGGAATGATTTAGTGACAGCACTTTCTGTTCTGGTACTGTAATGATGCATTTGCACATAAAATGAATATTTATGTGACCAGATTGATGGTTGATAGGAGACCCCAAATATCTCTTGCTAATATAATGGACCCACATTTTGAAGTTTTTATTTTTGTTAAAGCAGGCATATTCGATTTTATTTGTACCTTACATGTGCTTTTATGGTCTTTATTGACTTAATAAAGAATTATTGAATTGAATAGAACCTGACCTTTTGTAATGCAACTGGTGCCCATGTAAAGCGCTCCAATACCTTTGTGCCAGGTTTGCATTATATAAAAATTCAAAAAGCATAAAAACCCCAGCATAATGTTTTGGTAAATCTGGGACAAAGTTCTTAACAGCATGTGTCATCTGTTTGTGCAAATTTGAAAGAATTATAAAAATAGGCACACTGTGCTTCTCTGTGGGATCTGTTGTTTTTCCAATTTAAGTTGCACACAAGCAGGTGCTCTAAGTTCAGGACTTGCACACTGGCACAGGGGGGATATTATTAGACATAGGGTCACATTTTCAAGAATTTAACACTGCCATAGCATCAATTTTTGATGTTGCAGCAGCTTTTTTTATTGCCCTGTTGGACTTGGCCCTTTTAGCAGGGTCATCCATGAACGTTTTGCTTTCCCCCTAGTCATTTTTTCTGACCTGGTGTTGGTGGTTTTAGGACTCTGGGCACTTTAGCACTGATGTACAGTGTAAAGTGCATGTGCTCTCTGTGGAAAACATGGTAAGATTTGTCTACACCAGTTTGGTGTATTTAATTTACCTGTCAGTCCCTTGTAAAGTGGCATCTTAGATACCCAGGACTAGTAAATTAAATGCTACTGGTGGGCTTGCAGCGCTGATTGCGCCACCCACCAAAGTAGCCTTCCAAACCTGTCTCAGGCCTCTGCCATTGTTCACTGCCGATGTGACGTGACACCTAAAGTGTGTGCCACGTCTGTAGCCCCCCTTTTACTGCATGTCAGTCACCCCTCACTAGCCCTATGGGCAGGGTGTATTGTAGGTAAATGATAGGACATGTACCCTTAGTGTGTGACATGTCCTGGTAGCCATTTTGGTTTCTCACTGCTTTGAGGCTACCCTCTCAAAGAATGTATTGGGGATTCCCTGATAAGTGGTAATTCCTGATATGAGAGGAGCAACGTAGTCAAGTTTGGTATGTTTGGAATAGTGATAATAAATACTGTGTAATGGTGTGCGCAGGTTTATGATCACTATTTTAGAAATACTACTTTTAGAAGTTGGCATTTCTGTGTTGTGAGAAGTTGGCCTGGTATATGCTGTCCACTAATTAAAGTGGGCACCTTGTACCAGTCCAAACAAACCCCTTATGGTGATAGGTTAATGACAACCTTTATTGAAAGCTATCCTAGTGGTAGCTATGGAGAGCAGCCTTCAGTCTAAGTCTTGAAGGAATGTAAAGCAGCTTGGTTTACCAGTCTATAATCTCTTGAATGACCAAATTAATCGACAGCCACACCAGGTATATATTTAAAATATATGTATTTAAGATAAAACACACCCCTCTAGTCTCTTTATGAGGCTGGAGTTCGAAGTACTTAAGTTACAAGTCAGTATTCAACAGTAAAAGCACAAATACACGTTTGGGCCCTAGGGGCGTACCAAACCATATACCAATAAAGTGGTAAAAGAACCACGACTGAACTAGACACAAGGCCTAGAGCCTGTAGAAGTGCTTAGACCTCAAGGGACCCCGAAGATAGTGACACAGGGGACCCACGGGTGAGGCGTGCAGTGTGAGAACACAGCCGTGTATCGCCGTTAACTTCTATGGAGAAAGTCGCAGTTGGAAATTAAGAGTTTAAGGACACTTAGAGGATGACTACAAGCAAACCCTTTTGGACTTAGAGATGTCTAGGGCCAACACCCACGGGAGCACCGGGGTACTCGAGTTACCTCACCCAGGGAAGCCGGGTGCATAGGTGTCTTTTGGTGTCGGGTTGCGTCGCTGTTTTCAATGGAAGCTGGCAAAGAAGTGCTGCTACCGTGAAGAGGAGAAGTGTCCGAAGAGATCCAAGCCTGGATCAAGGATGGAAGGAACATGAAAGCAGAGGGGACAGAGTCTGGGTCACTTCCCAGTGACCAGGGGCACGATAGTCCAATGCCCACAAATGTCGTGTGCTTCAGGTGAGTTGACTGGTGTCTTGACTCTTCAGCCACGAGGTTCAGGAGGTGTCGACGACAACTGGGAGCTGGATTTGAGATATCCCACAAAATCTGTTGAGTGCTGCGGTGCCAGCGACCAGGATGGGCCCAACAAGCCTTGGCAACGGCAAGTCACGTGGAAATAGAAAAAAGGACGTTGGTGCAGACCAGCAAGGTCTGGGGGACTCGGGACACATCTGGAGCAATCAGGAAAGCCCAATCAGAAGAGGAGTCACCTTCGTGGGGACCCAGTAGCCAACGGGCTTGTGATCGCGAAGGAGCCTCGAGCGGTCGCACTTGAAACTAGTCCACGGGTCACTTGTGGAGTGAAGGCCAGAGATCTTCGTGCAGGAGGTGCTAAAGGCTGGGGCTACGCAGTGCCCAAAGCACAACTTCAAAGAAGACCAGGAAGATGATGGATCAGCAAAAGATCACAGTGTCCAGGGGTCATGGTTCCATGTCACCCACGATAGCCACGGGCCTCAGCTTTGCTGTGGACTCAGGGTAGCCTTCATATTTAGCCCCTCTGCTCTGGAATAAACTTTCATTGGAGCTGCTATCCATAACAGACCACCTACTTTTTTGTAGAAAGCTGAAGACTTGGCTTTTCGCCCAATAAATCTAGGTAGTTGAGCATTTTCAGTCACTGTTCGTCTTTCTTTGTCTTGGTTGCTAGCGCCCTGAGACCTTTTGGTGATTTGTGCGCTTTACAAAAAAATTTGACATTGACATTGACATTGACAATTAGGAATGTACCTAATGTACATGGAAACCATTTTAGAAAGTAAGCAGCTAGGCTGGGGTCCTGATTAGCAGGGCCACAGCCAGGCTAAGGTCGAAAAACAGTGTGCTATGTGACTTTGCCTGCCTGATGTGAATTGCATGTCTGGCTCTGGAGTGACAGTAGATGGTGAGGTGTGTGGCTCCAGAGGGGTTGGCTGAATGGGCAGATCTGCATTTGGAGTAGTGGGAGGAGTCGCCCCTGACCCTGAATAGGTCTGTGCCTGCCCAACCTGACAAAAGAGGGTGTGAGCACTGTAAACAAAGTGCTTCAGTGCCCCCCAGAACCAGTTGGGACTGGTTCCCACAAGCCCTGTGCCAGGGCTGAACAAAGACAAAACATAGTATTAATATTGGGGCTGTAACTTCATTTATGATGTGCTGCTTTGGGTGCTTTCTGTACCTTCTGGGTCCCAGGAGGAACCGCCACAAGGGACTGCCCCTCTGCTGGAGGGCCCTGTGAGCTGGCCTGTCTGGGCCCAGCTTTGCCCAGCTCTGCCCTCTGGATTTGGGCTTAGCACCTCATGAGCGCTACCTGTCTATTCCCAGGACGAGAGGAGCGTTTGAGTCCTGCTGCGCTGGGCTGAACATCTTCCCGAGGGAATCCCGGTGTGGGGATTTCCCTGCACTGCATCCTAGTAAAGCGGGAGCCTACACCGCATTGGTATGCTTCCAGGAGGGAAACCGGAGCCTACCCTGCATGTTTGTGCTACAGGAGCCTACGGACCATTGCGGCCGATGCCGTAAATCAGGCGGGGACTGTCTGGTTGTGAGCGGGCTGGCCGGCAGGAGAGAGGAAGTCTCGTGGGCCCTCCCGGCCTCAGCAGGAAGTCAGGCGAGGAAAGCCTGACCCAGGGCGTGGCCCAGGCCAAAGAAAACCCTGGCGGGAGCCCACCCCGTGCTGGTGGTTGCCCAAGATTGACGGAGATCCCACTCTGTGCTGCGGGACCCCCGTGTGCCTGAATCCGGAGTCGGAGCCCCGCAAGAGTGCCCCTCGTGGTTGGCGGCATGGTTACTTGGCCGGGAAGGAAGCGGAATCTCGAAGGCTCACCCGACTTGGCGAGAAGAGGACCAGAGCCTAGCAGGCTTCCCCACCTGGTGAGCGCATTCTTCCTAGTGGCATGAGGACGAAGGCCCCGGTGAGTGAGGCGGAAATCGAGCACTGTTGGTGCTGGGCACTACGGGTGCCTATTTGGGGCAGGAAAGGCACTGATGGTGCCGAGTGATTGCACAAGGAGGAGCCCGGTGAATGGGGCTCCCCAGGCACTGTTGGTGCCAAAGCTGATGCTGTACAGCTGCACCATGAGGTTGCTGGCAGCTACACCGAAGCGGGCACTTCTTTTTGGGCCCACTAGAAAAGCCTCGGTGAGGGGGGGCTCCCAGACCACTGTTGGTGCTTGTTTTTGGTCGCACAGCTGCATTGCCGGATTGCGGGCAGATGCAATGTTGGGGGCATTGTTTGGGTCTCTAGAGAGACCAGGGTGGATTACACCCTCGCCTTCATTTTTGGTGCTGGCCTGTTGGGCCTGCACCCTGCTGCAGTGGCAGCTGAGAGCCCTGACTTTGATGGACGAAGGGCATTGCGGGCAGGTCCAAGATGGGTCCCCGAGAAAGGCCTGTTGGCCTGTAAGCACCTGAAGTGCTGGTAGGGCTCAAGGCCCTAATGTTTTTGTGCATAATGTGTTTCTGCCTAATGTTCTCCAGCATAATGTATTTATGCCTAATGTGATGATGCTGAGTACAGTATTTTACCAGTAGTTACTGGTTTTGTTATGACCTGTTCTAATGATTCAGACAGTGGCCCGATTGGCCATGTCATGTATATAATCCCCTGTGAAGTATTGCCTAGTGCCAGGTGGCACAGTGTACATTTGTGATTATGATTCTAATGTGTTTATGATAATACAAAGGCAATTTTTTATGTAACCATGTGTGGAGTTTCTTTTGTGGTGTGCCTAGTGAGTCTGTTGGGCAAACACTTTACACATTGCCTCTGGGATAAGCCTGACTGCTCGTGCCAAGCTACCAAGGGGCTGAGCAGGAGTTATCTTCAGTGTGTAACTCCCTTGCCCTGACTAGAGTGGTGGTTTCTGCCTGGCTTAGGTGCAAGCCCTAGCCAACCAGAAATCCCATTTTTAACACGCCCTATTTACAAAGGGTTACCGCATCTTAAGCAGTGACCCACCTTGGTTGTAAGGGGGATGTAACTAACCCACAATGAGTACAGCATTTAGCATCCAAGTACTTCCTGTGCCAGCTACACTCAGTAGAATAACTCACAATGATGGATCGTGCTGATTCACATACATAGTAATGTGCCAAATGACAATGTGACTTCTTTACAAGCCCCATGTGCCCCTGGTGCGTCATTTTCAATATGTGAAAACGTGACGTACCAGTGGCACAAGGTGCTTTTAAATAAACCCAAAGGTGTTCGGAGGTACCCAGGCATCCTGACAGTTACAACATGGAGATAATACACAGGACCTGGCCAATGGTATTATGGTGATAGGTAGGTATAGGCAATTCAATGTCAGCGATGCAGGTAATTTGTATGTACCACAACATGATGAAGTAGAAAGTACAAAGCTGCACTAAGGACACTAAATAAACATGCCCACTCCGTAAAACACATCAGGTCAAAATACTCTCCATTCTCTGTTTCGGGTGATCAAGGATATGCACTGTCACCATGGTTGATGACCCCCATCAAAGTGACCCACACACAGGCCCAGAGAGACTACAATGTGGCAATGGGACGCACAAGGGCCATCGTGGCATGGACCTTCGGAGTACTTAAATCAAGGTTCCGGGGCTTTGACATTTCGGGGGGAACTGGTCTGAAAAAGCATACTGGTATATTGCATTTTGCACAACATCTCTGTACTGACCAACACACCACTGCCAGAAGACCAGGAGCAGCAGGGCAATCCGGAGAAGGGGCAGGATGAAGTAGGTGATGCAAGACACACAACAGCTTCTTCAGGTGGAACAGCAAGGAGGGATGCCATTATCTGCAACATTTTTTTATAATTACCATTAACTAATGTATTGTTACAAACATTTCTTTCATCCTATGTTTACACCTTGTGAGTTTGTAAAATAAAATAGCATTATAACAATGTCTTGTGAACTTGGTTTATGACTTCAGAAGGTGAAATATCATATAAAGTCATGTTAACAAAGAAACTGTGTCACACAGATCACTACACCTATCAGGGGATATGACAAAAATTAAAGAAAGAGTGGGAATGGGGCAATGTATTGGGCACCTGAACTTATGACTGTGCATGGTTTCTCATTGAGAATCAAAAACTGTTTGTTGTATTTTAACAGGAGTACAATCAGGTCCGTTTTCACACAAGAGTGTGCTCCCTCACAACGTCACCCTCGAGACACTACATCAATGCCAGCTGCACCCCAGACACACATTGTTGGGTACACCAACAGGGACCATCGCTGTATATTGGACCTGAATGTCAATTTGGCACAGGTTGAGAGGGACATTTCGGACATGAACAGCCACCTCCAGGACATCAGGTGTGCCCTGGGGCTCCCCTTCTGAGACCCCAACATTTTGATCCTTCCCCTAGTACCGTCCCCCTATTCCTTTTTGCATACTGTTTATTACTTACTGTAGGATTTTGGGTGTTCTTAAGTGTAGTTTTATGGTAGTTATAAGTTAGTGTAAGGTGTAGGTAAGGCTTTAGATGTTTTATTCAATTTATATAGTGTTATGGGCTAAGTTTTATTTTTCCTTTGGGTGGGGGGGTTGATGATTTCTTTCTTGAAAAAAAAAGAAAAGAAATATATATATATTCACTGAAAAAACCATAGGTTTCAGGGGCGTTATAGTTAGGAATGGCATTTAAAAAACCTTAGAAATTCACTGAAAAAACCATAGGTTTCAGGGCGTTATAGTTAGCTGGACATTTCCCTCGTACAAAACCCTAGAAATTCCCCCGTTATAGTTAGTTCAGCTAACTATAACTCGCGCCCCCGCAATGCACTGCTGATGACGTCACATATTACATCACTCATGACATGGTCAGTGACATCACTGATAAATATGCTGAAATTGATCGCCAAGTGTTGCTGACGGAAATTGAAATAATCAATAAAGATTTGGACAAATTTGATAACAAAAAAGATTTCATTTCAGCAAAACGGAAAGAAATTGTATGGCGGAATACAACCTACCAGTTTCGCTGTCTTCCCTTCGGCCTGTCCTCAGCTCCTTGGTGCTTCACCAAGGTCCTGAGGCCAGTGGTCACCTCTTTAAGGAGAAGAGGAGTACGTCTGATTATCTACCTAGATGACATCTTATTGATGTCTCAAAGCCAGGAAGAATTACTGACCCCTTCACAAAACCTTGAGTTTCTAGGTTTTCAGGGGAACACACCTCTAACCCAATCACAACTTTCCTCAAAGAAATTATCAAAAATAAAGAAAGAAGTTTCCTATGTTTTGTCCAAAGACACAGTTAGCCTGAGGGAACTAGCAAGGATAGTAGGGCTCTTATCTTCATCCATTCAAGCAATTTCCCCAGGGCCCCTTCACTACAGGGCCTTACAGAGACTAAAATCTTCAGGACTGAAGAAAGGTCTTTGGTACTCGAACATTGTTCCCCTGTCTCTGGAAGCTCGAGAGGATCTCCTATGGTGGCGTAACAACCTAGACAGTTGGAATGGGAAAGCAATATTCGGGAATACTCCAAATCACACACTGGAATCCGATGCGAGCAATCTAGGCTGGGGTGCCAGACTAGGAAAAATAGAAACTGGGGGGAAATGGTCCCAGGAGGAACTCACTCTACACATAAATTGCTTGGAGATGTTAGCCAGCCTGAACACACTAATGAGCTTCAAGTCTACCCTGAAAAACAGTGTAGTTTCAAAGTTTATTAAAAGATGGCTAAGGAATTCACTGGAAAGGGAGACCAGGAATACTCTCAGATCAGAGTGCCCGAGACCTACTATTCACGAAAAGGTCTCCCAAACCCCCAACCTTGATCCGGACTTGATTAAATTCCTATTTAAGCTAGGCAAAGACCCTAGAAGAGGTCTAGAGAGAGCACTTAAGGGTTGCCAGGACCGTCTTTTGGATGTCCTAGGCCCCCTCACCAGAATCCTTGACCTGGCTGAGGAGTCTCACATTTCCAGAACCCCTCTTGACATTAATCTCATCCGTGGGTGGAGTCAAAGAGCAATTGTCTTTCTCGGAAATGCCAAGGCTCAATCGAATATGAGACGTGTTTTTAACACAGGCCTTTTTGGACAGGCTGGAAGAAGGGGCCGTTCTTCCGGCCGAGGTAACCAGCGGCCCTTCTCATCCTACAGAGGTTCCGGTAGAGGCTTCTACCCCTCAAATCAGCAATTCTTCCCTCATCGAGCAAGAGGACCACGCAACAGAGGCTTCAGGTCCCGAGGAAATCCAAACTCCTCCAACCTCCCAAGTAAGTCTTCCTCTTCCTCTTTCCTCTTCTTCCCAAGTCGGGGGCAGACTGAAGCATTTCTACCATGTTTGGGCATCGAAACCGTCCAGGGTTTCAAAATAGACTTTTCAGAGACTCCTTTCCAATCTCGTCCCCCCAAACCCCTAACTCTTTCGCTCGATCACGAAAAAATTGTCGAAGAGGAAATCTCTTCTATGCTCACGAAGGGAGCTATTATAGAGGTGCCCTGGGCTGCTGCCGGAGAAGCCTCAACTGCAACCAAATATTTTTCTATCGATTCTCTCCTAGGTTTACTTTCCTCTTCCATCCAAGCTATCTTTCCGGGCCCTCTGAATTACCGTGCCCTTCAAAGAATAAAAGCGAAGGCGCTCAAGCTTGGCCTCTGGTACGGAGATTCTGTGACCTTAGACCTGGAAGCCAAATCCGAACTCTCATGGTGGCTAGAAAACTTGGATGCATGGAATGGCAAAGCTATCTTCGGATCTTCACCGGAATTTATCCTGGAATCGGATGCCAGCCTTCACGGTTGGGGTGCTCGCCTCCTCGACCAAAACACTGGTGGCGCTTGGTCTCTCGAGGAATCTTCCCGTCATATAAATTTCCTAGAACTTACTGCAGGCATGTACGCTCTAATGAGTTTCAAACACTCTCTCCAAGGGAGATTCGTCCTTTTGAAGATGGACAACATCTCCGCAGTGTCTTATATCAACCGCCTCGGCGGTACCAAATTTGCAGACCTATCCGCCTTAGCCAAGAAACTCTGGATGTTCTGTTTAGAACACAAGATCTCTCTCAAGGCAGAAAACCTTCCCGGAAAGTCGACTCTTTCTGCGGACTGGAACTCAAGATTCCTTTCATACCTCACCGATTGGAAACTCAACGTGAATGTTTTCAATCTTATCTTCCACTTTTGGGGTCCACTGGATGTGGACTTGTTCGCCAGCAGACTAACCTTCCAACTTCCGAAATATTTCAGCTGGATGCCGGACCCTGGAGGGCTAGCGGTGAATGCCTTCCTCCAATGCTGGTCGAACCTTCAGGGCTACGCCTTTCCCCCCTTTGCCATGATCCAAAGAGTCCTACAGAAGGTCAGAATAGACCAATGCACTCTGGTTCTGATAACCCCCTTTTGGCCTTCTCAAGCATGGTTCCCGACATCTCTGGAACTGTCCTGCGACATCCCCTTTCTCATCCCAGCGAACAAAAGTCTGATTTCCAACGCAGACGGAGAAGATCATCACCTAATCATTTCAGGGAATTTGAACCTTCTTGCTTGGAAAGTGTCAGGCAATCCAATGAATTGTCTGGACTTTCGTCATCAGCTCTCTCTCTCCTCGGTGAATCATGGGCACCAGGAACGCACTATAGGTACAATAACATCTGGAAAAGATGGGTTTGTTGGTGCATGGAGAGGAACCTGGATCCCGTGGAAGCTCCTATCGTCAACATAGTTAATTTTCTTGTCGAACAGTCGATAGAGGATTCGCTTATAGATCTATCAATTGCTACAGATCAGCAATTTCCGCTGGACACTCCCTTGTCAACAATAAGACGGTAGGTAAAAATTTTATTATTTGTAGAGTTATGAAAAGCATTAGACTCAAAAGACCACCTAGACCTAAATACCAGACTATTTGGGATGTTAAAGCTATCTTTAACCTTTTCTCTGCTTGGCCTGATAATGCTTTTCTTAACAGGAAATGCCTTTCGCTCAAACTTGCTACTCTTTTATGTTTAATTTCTTGTCGTAGAGTTTCTGATGTGAAATGCCTAGATATTTCTTATAGACAATATGATATGTTTGGCGTTAAATTTGATATATTTAGAAGGACTAAAACTATGTCAGACTCTATTTTTTATCCTCGTTTTGATCTCTGCAAAAGACCTGTGTGTTGTAGACTGTATGGAAGAATATGATCAGAGATTTAAAGACCTTCGCCCTCTAAATGCCAATCAACTCCTTATCTCTTTTGTTAAGCCCTTTAAACCTGTTTCTTCCTCCTCCATTGCTAGATGGGTCAAGTCAGTTATGAAGCTAGCTGGTATTGACCTTTCTAGATTCTAAGCACACTCTCTCAGAGGTGCCATGGCAAGCAAATCTTTCTGGTCTGGTGGTAAGTTGAATGATATCCTTAAAGCTGCTGATTGGTCAAATGCTTCTACCTTCGCCAACCACTACTGTAAACCTATCGAGCACATGTCTGATGTTGTCCTTCAGGGCTACCAACATGCATAATGTAGCCTCCGGTCTTGTAATGAAATTGCGATTCTCATATTAACATGACTAGAGGATCTAGATTTCATTAAAGACACAGAGGCTATCGTTATCCCTCCCGTCCCACCCTTGGACGGAGTTGCTCTTGAACTATTTTAATAGAACTTGGCTTATTTGTATTTACATGTGCTTGTAATGCTTTACATCTACCTCTTAGCGTATTTACATTTCATCTTTCCTTTCAGACCGCTCCACATGATGTCCTGCTACATTCCTTATCCAGGTTCAGACGTCTCTCCTTCTTCAGGCTCAAGTTACGTCTCTCCTTCTTCAGTCTCAAGTTCAAGTTGGTTTCGCTTCATTTAAAAGAGGCAATCTGTTTGTCTCTCACGCCTTTTGTTGCCTCTGCTCACCGCATTCTAAAACTGTTTTGCCTTTATGATGTAGTGTGGCTGCTTGTGGCTGCATTAAAGGATTAATGCATAACGATAGCCTCCATGTCTTTAATGAAATCTAGATTCTCTAGTCATGTTAATATGAGAATCGCAATTTCATTTCAGCAAAACGGAAAGAAATTTATGAACGGCTAAAAAACATGAAGAAAAGATAAAAGCAAGAAAGGCACACAAGTTTGCTTGTGACCAGGCGGATTATGAGTTGGGCCAAATCTATACATTTGCATGTAAATATGACAATGCAAGGAAATTAAAAACAAGCAATAATAACAAACCAAATGCTATACGTCTTGCACAAACATGCAACACCGAGACCAATGTCACTGAAACTGATACTGAATCACTCACCAGTGGATCGAGTATGGAGGGCCTAAACGTTGATAGAACACACAATAAAGCAATTTTGACTCTGGGCGAAGAGGTTGATTTTTTAGTGGAAGCTCGGAGACAAACTTTGAGACCATGAAACGAAAAGAACAACACAGGAAAAGACGAAATACAATCAGAAGGACGAGGCGCCGTAGGCGGAAACGCGAAGCGGAGATGAAATCAGCGAAAATATTGGGGCAAACTGTAGAATCTGATGAGAAAACCATCATAAATGTATCATCCATAACACTAGCAAAGGCTGAGGAACAACTTCTAGCCTTGGGACTCAATTATTGCCCTGAAAGCAATTTTTTTGATTACGCCACAACAAGAGTAGACATTTTTTGCTTTATACGTAAACTCAAATTAAAGAAATTCTTCATGATTAAAACAGGACTTGAAAATAAAAAGAACTCTGAAGATATGACTAATCAGTATAAACTACAAGCCTCTGATGTACAAACATTGTTGACTATGCATGAATTAAAAAATAATGAGCATGAAGAACCCTTACAGTCAACTCAACAAAAATTACGCACAATTGATTTACTTCAAAAGGGTGCAGGGGAAAGCCCCTATCAACCTAATTCTACATTTCTGCCAATCATGCCTAAGGTTGCTGTGGACATTTTTCATGAATGTGTCATAGACGAAATAAAGAAACTTCATCGTCAGGTTAATTATAAAAAAAGTAAATTAAATTTTAACCAAAAACATTATCAGAACCTGATGAAAAAACTCAGCGACGACAATGAAATAATTGTGAAAAAATCAGACAAAGGTGGCAACATCGTTCTTTGGCCTAGAAAACAGTACACACAAGAAGCCATGCGACAACTCAACAACGTGAATTGCTATGAGAAATCCACAATAACAGCTTATAATAAAGCGAAAGAATCATTAAAGAAAGAATTGAAACAGTGGAAATAGGAGGGATTAATATCTACAGAAGAATATCAATTCATGTTTAATGAATATCCAGTCCTTCCTTTCCTTTATTTACTGCCAAAAATTCATAAAGGAAAGGTTCCAGTTCCCGGACGCCCCATCATTTCAGCAATTAAAGGTATGACTGAACAAGTGGGGCGATATGTGGACTTTTATTTACAAGACATGGTAAAGACATTACCTTCCTTTGTAAAAGATACGGGAGATTTTTTAAACAAGCTAAAGGATATCTCATGGAACAATGATCTGATTCTAGTAACTCTTGATATAGAATCGCTCTATACTAGTATTGAGCATTCATGTGGAATCAATGCAATCGAATATTTTTTAAGTTCTAGGCCATGTGAATATTTTATGCATAACAAAATGCTGTTATCCTTAATTACCTGGTGTCTGAATAACAATTATTTCATGTTTGGGAAAGATATTTACAGGCAAATACAAGGTGTTGTGATGGGGGCCTGCTTCTCCCCTAGCTACGCGTGTTTACACGTGGGCTATTGGGAGGAGCGGGTCCTCGGGACGCAACACAAAGGAAATGTTTGACACAAGAATTATGCACTGGTTGCGTTATATTGACGATGTTTTTATGGTATGGAATGGAGATTCCAAAAGTGCAGAGGATTTTATTAGAACTATAAATGTGAATAGTTTTAATCTACATTTTACATCTTGAATCAGTCCTATCAAAATTGAGTTTTTAGATGTCTGCATTCAGATCAAGAACTGTGAATTAGTTACTACTGCTTTTAGAAAACCTACAGCAGGTAACGCAACATTACACGCAACCAGTGCACATCCCAAACATTTAATCAGCAGCATTCCTTATGGTGAGATTTTAAGGCTAAAGCGTATATGTAGCAGTTCAGAAGAATTTGAAAATTGTCAAAATGAAGCCCTAATTAGATTAAGGAAAAGGGGTTATTCTAATAAAATATTAACAGAAGCAGTGACAAAAGCTAGTAAGAGATCTAGGGCATCTCTCTTGCCAAATGAAACAGAAGATGAAGGACAAAATAATATATCGGAAGAATCACCTAGACTTATTACAACTTTCAGTCGTCAGGAAAGGAGAATTAGAGCCATAATGAATAAAAATTGGCCCATTATCCTTACCGACAATGTCCTTAGTAGTAAGCTGCCTGATAAACCCACCATTACATTCAGAAAAAATCAATCTATGGGGGGACAATTGTCTAAAAACTGTCCTGAACTTGCACAAACTACTTCATGGTTAAAACCTAGAAAAAGGTTTCTTTAAATGCACAAGTTGTCGTGCATGCAAATTTGGCATTAATACTACCAAATACAATACTCCATTTAGAGAAAATGGGATAGACATCAAGGGCAATTACAACTGTCGTACTGACTTTGCGATTTATGTACTCACATGCACCTGTGGGCTTAGGTATGTGGGAAGTACCAAGCTCCAGGTGCATGTGAGGATACTGCAACATCTTCGCGCTATCATTAACAGCGACCCAGCATATCCGGTCGCTCGTCATTTTAAAGAAGTTCACAATAAAGATATCAATTGCCTATCTTATTTTGTAATTGACTCAGTTTTAGCTCCACGCAGAGGAGGAAATCGAGAAAAAATACTTAGACAGCGGGAGACGAAATACATTTTAGAACTTGACAGTAAATTTCCTAACGGTCTGAATAAAAGAAGACATGCATACTTTTTTATAATTTTAACTGGGCTCAGTTTTAATATGCATGATAGTGTAAGACCCAACCAGGATATTACAGATACATAACACTATATCTATTTTCACAGATCTGTGTGAAGACATGGTTATTGTATCAGCATGTTCATTAAACCGCTGTCAGTACTTAAATTTCCTTCACCAAATATTTATCCAATCTGCTTCAACTTTTTTTAAACACTTTTTTCTTAATTAGAATTTTTTTGGGAACAGGCTTTAGAGATGAATTTGCACTAGACACTTTAATTCATAAGTAACATCAATGGCATTTAGGCAACTATGTATGTTAACAGGAAGATCTTAAACACTCAGCCGTTGCACTCAATATATGTAATTTAATTTATATGCAGAATTGAGCATGTATTATTGCATTTTTTGCACAGCAATCCCGCATTCAAGCGGTAATTTGCACATTTCAAAAATTTGCACATGATATAGCGTATTTTGCACATGCGTAATTTGCACATTTAAGTCGCGTATTTTTTGCACATATGCTGAATGTTGCTAAATAATAATATGTATGGCAAATGTGATATGCATATATTTGGGCGCAAAATGACAATTTGCAAATTGATGGTGTATTAACACTGGAGATTTACAGCGTATTTTGCACATGCGTAATTTGCACATTCATGTCGCGCATGTTATGCACATATGCTGAATATTGCTAAATAATAAATTGTATGACAAATGTGATATGCATACATTCGGACGCTAGACGCCAATTTGTAAATTAATGGTGTATTAACACTGGAGATTTGGACATGAATTGATATTATGTATTGTAACATAGAGAAAAAAAGCCTATACTTGTAGTATTTTGTTACTTTCCATTATCACGTGGTGTAAATGCAAAAAAAGAAGAAAAAAAGAGAGTATATATGTTTGAATTGTACCGCTTTTTCGCTATGTGATCAAGGGCACTTGATGCCCGAAACGCATCGTGAGGAGTGATTCAATGAAGGAATAAAATTTACCTGTGATTGTCAACTTCCGTGTGGGGACGTTGTCTTCCGTGTTCGCCGAAAGGAGGTACAGGAAGTGGTGTTGTGATAAATATATATATATATATATATATTCAAGTTCCCAATTGCCCAAGCATAGGATGCACTCGTCCAACAGCAATAATATCAGGCTGCAGCACAAACGCAAACTCAGTGTTCAATCAATAATGCCTGACGCGTTTCAGACTTCCATCGTCCTTGTTCACAGGCAGAGTTCTCGCTAAAAAATGAAGCCAAACCACTGATTAGTAACACCACTGTATTTATTGCCCCAGTGGGCCTCCTGATAAAGCACTATGCATTCTGGGATCGGTGGTTCAAAAATCGTTTCACAGTTCATAGTAAATACTGC
This sequence comes from Triturus cristatus, assembly GCF_964204655.1. NCBI lineage: Eukaryota > Metazoa > Chordata > Amphibia > Caudata > Salamandridae > Triturus > Triturus cristatus. The sequence continues at coordinate 465,818,168 of NC_140594.1, forward strand.
TTACAATTCAAAATATCCATTGCGATGCCTCTCACATATTTGAAATATTCCAGCCATTAGTGGGCTAACACTGAACTGTTGTTTGCGTGCAAATTCAATCTTACGCCATGCTGCTGGTCCGGAAAGAGCCTCGTACTCACAAGGCAGCCGGCCCGCTGTTCAATCAAGCGATGGTGCAACCTCACGGCTGGACTGCCGTGTATAAATTCAAGTTCCCAATTGCCCAAGCATAGGATGCACTCGTCTAACAGCAATAATATCAGGCTGCAGCACAAACGCAAACTCAGTGTTCAATCAATAATGCCTGACGCGTTTCAGACTTCCATCGTCCTTGTTCACAGGCAGAGTTCTCGCTAAAAAATGAAGCCAAACCACTGATTAGTAACACCTCTGTATTTATTGCCCCAGTGGGCCTCCTGATAAACCACTGTGCATTCTGGGATCGGTGGTTCAAAAGGAAGGAAGTCAATTCTGAAACACGTTGGGCACTTGAACATTTATGAGGAAACTTGCTTACCTTTTCCATGCTGAGCTTTATTTTGCCCCGGTGAGGAGTGCACTTTTGTGGACAAACTGTGGAACGTTAATAATACGGCTGGTCCGGCCGGTAAGTGCACCACCGCCGATATATATGGCGGGTCTGCGGCTTTGGGAGTGTGAAGCCATGCGGACTCCTGGGACGCTCTCATGTGGCATGGTGAAGGCGCTTTGTTTCATCGACCGTATCAAGGGTATTAATTAATTTGGATAATATTAAGCAGCAATTCAGAGTGATTGTGATATCGGACTGTATTGACCAGCATGCACTGCTTGACACGTGATGTTCACCTGAACGTTATTAAAGAGGATTCAAAAGGAGTGCTAATACAGTCTTGCTTGATTTTAGAATTTGCTGCTGCCCGTGAACAAGGAAGTCAATTCTGAAACGCGTTGGGCACTTGAACATTTATGAGAAAACTTGCTTACCTTTTCCATGCTGAGATTTATTTTGCCCCGGTGAGGAGTGCACTTTTGTGGACAACCTGTGGAACGTTAATAATACGGCTGGTCCGGCCGGTAAGTGCACCACCGCCGATATATATGGCGGGTCTGCGGCTTTGGGAGTGTGAAGCCATGCGGACTCCTGGGACGCTCTCATGTGGCATGGTGAAGGCGCTTTGTTTCATCGACCGTATCAAGGGTATTAATTAATTTGGATAATATTAAGCAGCAATTCAGAGTGATTGTGATATCGGACTGTATTGACCAGCATGCACTGCTTGACACGTGATGTTCACTTGAACGTTATTAAAGAGGATTCAAAAGGAGTGCTAATACAGTCTTGCTTGATTTTAGAATTTGCTGCTGCCCGTGAACAAGGAAGTCAATTCTGAAACGCGCTGGGCACTTGAACATTTATGAGGAAACATGCTTACCTTTTCCATGCTGAGCTTTATTTTGCCCCGGTGAGGAGTGCACTTTTGTGGACAAACTGTGGAACGTTAATAATACGGCGGGTCCGGCCGGTAAGTGCACCACCGCCGATATATATGGCGGGTCTGCGGCTTTGGGAGTGTGAAGCCATGCGGACTCCTGGGACGCTCTCATGTGGCATGGTGAAGGCGCTTTGTTTCATCGACCGTATCAAGGGTATTAATTAATTTGGATAATATTAAGCAGCAATTCAGAGTGATTGTGATATCGGACTGTATTGACCAGCATGCACTGCTTGACACGTGATGTTCACTTGAACGTTATTAAAGAGGATTCAAAAGGAGTGCTAATACAGTCTTGCTTGATTTTAGAATTTGCTGCTGCCCGTGAACAAGGAAGTCAATTCTGAAACGCGTTGGGCACTTGAACATTTATGAGGAAACTTGCTTACCTTTTCCATGCTGAGCTTTATTTTGCCCCGGTGAGGAGTGCACTTTTGTGGACAAACTGTGGAACGTTAATAATACGGCTGGTCCGGCCGGTAAGTGCACCACCGCCGATATATATGGCGGGTCTGCGGCTTTGGGAGTGTGAAGCCATGCGGACTCCTGGGACGCTCTCATGTGGCATGGTGAAGGCGCTTTGTTTCATCGACCGTATCAAGGGTATTAATAAATTTGGATAATATTAAGCAGCAATTCAGAGTGATTGTGATATCGGACTGTATTGACCAGCATGCGCTGCTTGACACGTGATGTTCACTTGAACGTTATTAAAGAGGATTCAAAAGGAGTGCTAATACAGTCTTGCTTGATTTTAGAATTTGCTGCTGCCCGTGAACAAGGAAGTCAATTCTGAAACGCGTTGGGCACTTGAACATTTATGAGGAAACTTGCTTACCTTTTCCATGCTGAGCTTTATTTTGCCCCGGTGAGGAGTGCACTTTTGTGGACAAACTGTGGAACGTTAATGATAAGGCTGGTCCGGCCGGTAAGTGCACCACCGCCGATATATATGGCGGGTCTGCGGCTTTGGGAGTGTGAAGCCATGCGGACTCCTGGGACGCTCTCATGTGGCATGGTGAAGGCGCTTTGTTTCATCGACCGTATCAAGGGTATTAATTAATTTGGATAATATTAAGCAGCAATTCAGAGTGATTGTGATATCGGACTGTATTGAACAGCATGCGCTGCTTGACACGTGATGTTCACTTGAACGTTATTAAAGAGGATTCAAAAGGAGTGCTAATACAGTCTTGCTTGATTTTAGAATTTGCTGCTGCCCGTGAACAAGGAAGTCAATTCTGAAACGCGTTGGGCACTTGAACATTTATTAGTAAACTTGCTTACCTTTTCCATGCTGAGCTTTATTTTGCCCCGGTGAGGAGTGCACTTTTGTGGACAAACTGTGGAACGTTAATAATACAGCTGGTCAGGCCGGTAAGTGCACCACCGCCGATATATATGGCGGGTCTGCGGCTTTGGGAGTGTGACGCCATGCGGACTCCTGGGACGCTCTCATGTGGCATGGTGAAGGCGCTTTGTTTCATCGACCGTATTAAGGGTATTAATAATTTGTATAATATTAAGCAGCAATTCAGAGTGATTGTGATATCGGACTGTATTGACCAGCATGCACTGCTTGACACGTGATGTTCACTTGAACGTTATTAAAGAGGATTCAAAAGGAGTGCTAATACAGTCTTGCTTGATTTTAGAATTTGCTGCTGACCGTGAACAAGGAAGTCAATTCTGAAACGCGTTGGGCACTTGAACATTTATGAGGAAACTTGCTTACCTTTTCCATGCTGAGCTTTATTTTGCCCCGGTGAGGAGTGCACTTTTGTGGACAAACTGTGGAACGTTAATAATACGGCTGGTCCGGCCGGTAAGTGCACCACCGCGGATATGTATGGCGGGTCTGCGGCTTTGGGACTCTGAAGCCATGCGGACTCCTGGGACGCTCTCATGTGGCATGGTGAAGGCGCTTTGTTTCATTGACCGTATCAAGGGTATTAATTAATTTGGATAATATTAAGCAGCAATTCAGGGTGATTGTGATATCGGACTGTATTGACCAGCATGCACTGCTTGACACGTGATGTTCACTTGAACGTTATTAAAGAGAATTCAAAAGGAGTGCTAATACAGTCTTGCTTGATTTTAGAATTTGCTGCTGCCCGTGAACAAGGAAGTCAATTCTGAAACGCGTTGGGCACTTGAACATTTATGAGGAAACTTGCTTACCTTTTCCATGCTGAGCTTTATTTTGCCCCGGTGAGGAGTGCACTTTTGTGGACAAACTGTGGAACGTTAATAATACGGCTGGTCCGGCCGGTAAGTGCACCACCACCGATATATATGGCGGGTCTGCGGCTTTGGGAGTGTGAAGCCATGCGGACTCCTGGGACGCTCTCATGTGGCATGGTGAAGGCGCTTTGTTTCATCGACCATATCAAGGGTATTAATTAATTTGGATAATATTAAGCAGCAATTCAGAGTGATTGTGATATCGGACTGTATTGACCAGCATGCACTGCTTGACACGTGATGTTCACTTGAACGTTATTAAAGAGGATTCAAAAGGAGTGCTAATACAGTCTTGCTTGATTTTAGAATTTGCTGCTGCCCGTGAACAAGGAAGTCAATTCTGAAACGCGTTGGGCACTTGAACATTTATGAGGAAACTTGCTTACCTTTTCCATGCTGAGCTTTATTTTGCCCCGGTGAGGAGTGCACTTTTGTGGACAAACTGTGGAACGTTAATAATACGGCTGGTCCGGCCGGTAAGTGCACCACCGCCGATATATATGGTGGGTCTGCGTCTTTGGGAGTGTGAAGCCATGCGGACTCCTGGGACGCTCTCATGTGGCATGATGAAGGCGCTTTGTTTCATCGACCGTATCAAGGGTATTAATTAGTTTGGATAATATTGAGCAGCAATTCAGAGTGAATGTGATATCGGACTGTATTGACCAGCATGCACTGCTTGACACGTGATGTTCACTTGAACGTTATTAAAGAGGATTCAAAAGTAGTGCTAATACAGTCTTGCTTGATTTTAGAATTTGCTGCTGCCCGTGAACAAGGAAGTCAATTCTGAAACGCGTTGGGCACTTGAACATTTATGAGGAAACTTGCTTACCTTTTCCATGCTGAGCTTTATTTTGCCCCGGTGAGGAGTGCACTTTTGTGGACAAACTGTGGAACGTTAATAATACGGCTGGTCCGGCCGCTAAGTGCACCACCGCCGATATATATGGTGGGTCTGCGGCTTTGGGAGTGTGAAGCCATGCGGACTCCTGGGACACTCTCATGTGGCATGGTGAAGGCGCTTTGTTTCATCGACCGTATCAAGGGTATTAATTAATTTGGATAATATTAAGCAGCAATTCAGAGTGATTGTGATATCGGACTGTATTGACCAGCATGCGCTGCTTGACACGTGATGTTCACTTGAACGTTATTAAAGAGGATTCAAAAGGAGTGCTAATACAGTCTTGCTTGATTTTAGAATTTGCTGCTGCCCGTGAACAAGGAAGTCAATTCTGAAACGCGTTGGGCACTTGAACATTTATGAGGAAACTTGCTTACCTTTTCCATGCTGAGCTTTATTTTGCCCCGGTGAGGAGTGCACTTTTGTGGACAAACTGTGGAACGTTAATAATACGGCTGGTCCGGCCGGTAAGTGCACCACCGCCGATATATATGGCGAGTCTGCGGCTTTGGGAGTGTGAAGCCATGCGGACTCCTGGGACGTTCTCATGTGGCATGGTGAAGGCGCTTTTTTTCATCGACCGTATCAAGGGTATTAATTAATTTGGATAATATTAAGCAGCAATTCAGAGTGATTGTGATATCGGACTGTATTGACCAGCATGCGCTGCTTGACACGTGATGTTCACTTGAACGTTATTAAAGAGGATTCAAAGGGAGTGCTAATACAGTCTTGCTTGATTTTAGAATTTGCTGCTGCCCGTGAACAAGGAAGTCAATTCTGAAACGCGTTGGGCACTTGAACATTTATGAGGAAACTTGCTTACCTTTTCCATGCTGAGCTTTATTTTGCCCCGGTGAGGAGTGCACTTTTGTGGACAAATTGTGGAACGTTTATATATATATATATATATATATATATATATATATATATATATATATATATATATATATATATATATATATATATATATATATATATATATATATATATATATATATATTGTTTAGGATATGTGTATATTTAGTTCATGTTTAGTCTGAGCTGTCTTTGTCCCGTGTACGGATGTGCCTTAAGGGGGGGAGGTGGGTTAATGTCTCATATATGTTGTTGAGTGTATAGTATTAGATAAGGTAGTTAGTTTAGTGTACAATTTAATTAGTATAAGTTGGTTTAGATTAGGTTAGGTAAGGTGAGGTAATTAGTAGTAGTTTAAGTTAGGTAGTATTTTTATAATGAATACATTATTAGTGGTTCGTGATTTGTGGTGGCACTTATGTTTCAAGTGATTTGATGGAGTGGTGATTTGGAAGTTGGATGCAACAGAGTCATTCCCACAACAGTCATTTGAATGTCTAAATGTGTTCATGACATCGTCTTTTAGGAAAAGGCTACTGTCATACTGCTGTTGGATTGTGTTTAGAAAACATGCATGATATTTAGGCTAGCGAAGTTGACTTCTGACCTTGCATAGGGATAGTCTGCTGATTTAGTTAGCATCTTATGAGGAACAGACGGAGTTGTTAGACACATTATGCTTCATCATCTTTGTAAATATGGTGAACGATCTATCTTGAGTTGTGGCATGCCATGACAACCATCACAACAACCATTGCCCACGCCATTGACTATGAGTATATCTGCTAACAATGCAAGGTAAAGCCACTTCTTGTTTCATGACACTGACTTGAATATTGAAACAATCCCTATCCCCATCCTGAAAGTAGGGAAATGTGAACTTCCCAGCATAAATGAAGTCTTTGATATATGAAGTATTGGCTAATTCACACATATCCTGTCATCTCACTGCATATAAGGGACACAGACTCAGCAGAGCCCCTTTTTCAAATGGCCCTCTGGATTTGTTGTGCTGTCTAAACTGCTCATGCATTTTATTTACAAGTGATTTTCAGGAGTTAACAGACTGGCCCAGTTCTTTGGACAGCAACACCCACATTGCGTACATGGCCGTTGGAGGGCCAGACAGACTCCTTGGCGGGAAAAATGCACAGAGATATGTTGAGGAAGAAGAAAACGTCAGTTGAATTGACTGATTGTTGTGTCATTGGGGAGCGATGGCCACACTGGCAGTACATTAAAGGTCCAAGGTGAATGTAGAAGACTCAATCTGAGGACAGTGACAGATGATTTTCTGACTAGGCATGATGGTAAGCATAATGCTAAGCAGAAACTATCTATTTGACACACATGAATGCTATCGCTGCCTTCTCCTTATGAATGTTGTTTCATCCACATCTTTGCTCATCTGATGTGTCATGTGCCTCCCGTGAGGGTGATGGTGGATTGGCAGAAGCACTGGGAGGCAGTGACACATCAGGAGGGGAAGAGGTGGATGTTGAAGGGTCAGCAGCATTCATCTGTGCCAACAGATGAGGCATCACTGCAGTGATGATGAGCTGCAGGGCTTGTAAGACTCCAGCAACATCTCTCTGGTAGGCAACCATAGCAGCCAAGTGTGAATCTTGCTTCCGCCCCATGTTCTCCATGGTCTTGCGCATTTCACCCAACTCTTTGGCAACATTGCTGGTGCCACTTTGACAGGACAGTTGTTCTTGTCTTTGAGTAAGGACTCCAATGATGTCACCCATGGAATGCTGGAGAGCATGGAGTGGACTGTGACTGCCTCTGATGGCTTCTAGATGGTCCCTAATGGAACTGAGGCACCCATGGATCTCATCCAGTTTGGCCATCAGGCTATCCAACCCCACCTGCACCTGACCAGTCATCTCACATTGGACTTCTAACGCACTACGTTGGAAATGTAAAAGTGGGTCCTGAGAGTCCCGGGTGACAGCTGTGGTGCTAGGTGGTGCCTGCTGCATGTTTTGTGCTGCTGGTGGAGAGGCCACAATGCTGCTGGACCATTTAGGGTGATCATGGTTTTGACAGTTTCCCTGTATGCCAACATTGAGGGGCACCTATTACATGATCTGTTCAAAACTGCCTGTGGTGCTGGTTGATTCACATTATTGACAATGCATAAATAAACTGATTCATGTGTCTTAACACTGCATTAGGATTGAGTCACCCTTACTCAATCAAGTTTGCATATTGGTTTTAGTCACTAGGTTTTGAGGTGTAGATTAGACTGCACCCCCCTTAATGTTTGTCATGCTATTTATTTTGTAGTGTGGCATGAGGAGGGCAATCATGCACTTGAGATCAGGGATACCATGATGTACACGATGGCATGACAAGTAGATGTGCTTGATTTCCCATACTCTGAGAAGTATCTATGTGTTTAAAGGTGGCCAACTCACATTGAATGAAATGAAATGAAATGAAAGAGGCATTTATATAGCGCATGGCTACCCGGTGGCATCCCAGCGCTGCAACGGTAGCTAGGGGGAGGGAAGGGTTTATGGGAATAGCTAAGTTTTCAGATGTTTGCAAAATGTCAGATGGTTAGCTTCCTTGCGAATAGGGAGAGGTAGGGAGTTCCAGAGCTTAGAAGCATTGTAGTAGAAAAGGCGGCCGCCTGTTCTAATCTTCTTAATTCTGGGAACCTCAGCCAAGTGAATCTCGTCCGAGCGAAGACTTCGAGTAGCCTAGTATGGTTTAACCAGGTTTTTGGTGATAGATGGACCTTTGCCTTGCAAGCCCTTATGCGCAATGCAGAGGACCTTAAAATGTATTCTCTCCTGTACCAGGAGCCAGTTAAGAGAACGTAAGGCAGGCTTTGCTGAGCAACGTTTTTTTGTGCCCATGAGAAGTCTTGCTGCCGAATTTTGTACAACTTGCAGTTTGGCAATGACTGAGTTGGGGCACACAAGTAAAGAGCATTGCCGTAATCCAGACTGGCGAGGATAAGCCCCTGGATCAATAGCTTTCTTGAGTGGCCGGGTAAAAGAGGGAGTATTTTTCGGGTTGTTCTGAGCAGACCGTAGCAAGCGGTGGCACGTTTTCCATGCTTGGGCTCTAAAAGTGAGATCATGGTCGAGCCAGATTCCCAAACTTTTTATCTCCTTTTTTGGCGTTGGAGCTGGGACCATGCAAATCGGCCACATAGTGTTCGAGTTAAAGCTTGCTTGGTTACCCAGCAGCATGAGCTCCGTTTTGTCACCATTGAGCTTCAGGTGAGATGAGCTCATCCAACTGGCACTTCCTTAAGGCAGGAACACAGATCCATGGGTGACTATTCCGCCTGGTTCAGTGCCACGATTAGCTGGGTATCATCAGCGTATGTAACTATGTGGATTCCAAAAGGGGCTACAATCTCTGCTAGGGGGGCCATGTATACATTAAAAAGTGTGGGGTTCAGAGACAAGCCTTGAGCAACTCCACATTGCAATGGGACTGGATGGGAGCGGGTATTTCCTTCGAATACCTGGAAGTATCTTTCTTCCAGGAACGATTGCAACCATGATAAGGCCGTACCTGTCACTCCCACCTTTTTGAGACAGTGGACCAAAGTGCAGTGGTTTACCATGTCAAAGGCTGCACTTAGGTCCAGGAGGATAATGGTCGAAGATCCTCTGGAGTCAAGAATCTTTCTTGACTCCTCCACTACCGCTATCAGTGCAGTCTCTGTGCCCTGACCAGGGCGAAAGCCAGTCTGTGAGGAGCAGAGCAGATTAAAAGATTCCAGGTGCGCAGAAAGTATAAGATTGACATATTTTTCTGCGATTTTGCTAATTCTGGGGAATAATGAAATGGGGCGGCAGTTGCCCAGCTTGGCGGGGTCCAAATTAGGTTTTTTTAATAACGCCTTCACCATTGCATTTTTCCAGTCTTGGGGGACTGTACACGATGCTAACAAGGCATTGATTAAATTGGTGATGGGTGAGGCGACTGTGGGTTCTACCAACTTCAAGATGTTAGGGGGGGCAGGGACGAGTGGTGACCCGCTTTTGACCGAGTCTAAGATGGGAAAGAATAATTCCTCGGTGAGTGGAGTGTATGATTCTAAGAAGAGAAAGTTATGAAGTTCTGAGTCGGAGAGCTTGTGTATTTATTGTCAGTGTGTGGAAGATGACTGAGGATATTTAGAATTTTGGTGAGAAAGAATCCTGCTAGTTCATTGCATCGGCGTCCGGACGGGTCAGGGGCTGCAGGAGGGTCAGGAACTTTCAAGAGTGTTTTTGCAATCCGAAATATTTCTCTGGAGGAATTAGTGGAGGATCGGATTTTTTCCTCGTAATAGGCAGCCTGGGCTACTTTTACTGCTGTGTTATATAATGCGATGGATGACCTATATTCTGATTTTTTGTCGATGGAAAAGTCTTTCCTCCATGCTCTTTCAAATCTTTTACACTGTTGTTTCAATTTGCGAAGTTCAGGAGTGAGCCAAGGGGATTTATTAGGTCCAGTTTTCTTTAATATAGTTTGTCTGGGAAGTACTGCATCAAGAGAGTTCTCAATCCACGAGGAGAACTTTCTGTTAGCTACCGAAGGATCGGTGTCATGGTTTGGTTTGGTTAATTCCAATTCGCAGGGTCCAGTCCTCTACGATCAGTTTGGACCTGGGGCGAATTTGGTTGTGTGATGCTAGCGAATGCGAGCCCGAGGTGCGTGGATGCCAAGAGAAAGGGACTAGAAAGTGGTCTGACCAAGGAAGGGGGATGGGGTCTATCCCTTTTAATTCAGCTATACTTGAGAAAATAGGATCAAGGAGATGACCCTTAATATTTGTTGCTTGGTGTGCCTTTAGGTATAGTTGGTAAGCTGCAAGATCATGGGCTAGGTCATTGGCCAACCTGTCCAAAGGGTCGTCAAAATGAAGATTACAATCTCCGAGAAGGTTAAAATTAGACAAAGCACTAGCAAGATTTATGACAGTTTCCAGTAAAGAGCTGCAAAATTGTCCCTGTGCTCCTGGGGGGCGGTATAAAAGAATGCCAACAAAAGTAAGTGATGGAGCAAATTCAATAGAAAAATTGGCATTTTCGCAATCTAAAAGAGGGCTGTCCAAAATACAGCAGATTAAATGGTCTTTATGAATGATTGCGATCCCACCATCCTTCCCACTTGTTCTGTCTAAACGCTGAATCAGGTAGCCAGTGGGGAGCGCTTAAACAATATCTGGGTCTGAACTTGGAGATAACCAAGTCTCCGTAAGAAACAGAACATCCGGTTCTGTGTCTTGTAATAGTATAGAAATTTCTGTGGTGTGTTTTGGCAGGGTTCTGCAGTTAAGCAGAATTATAGTTCCCTGCAGGGGGAGGGTGGGTAGTCAGTGGAGACAGTTCGTATGAGCAGTGTAAACACCTGCCCTGCAACTTCTCAGGGGAGATAGAATGGATACATATTAGCTTTGGGGTTTTATTCAGTTGTATTAAATCTTCCCTAGTATAGCGGAAGAGGGCTGATGGTGGGGGGGCAGGGGGTCTGGCCCTTGGGCCCAGACGTGCGTGGACAGACGCAGACGGGTTGCGCGCTTGTGTCATCGGGTGTTTTTATGTGTGTCTGAGTGCAGCGAGGTCTGAGAACTAGACCGCTGACCCTGCGCTCACGCACTAGCCCCCTCCCGTGAGCTTTAAACACAGCTCCCCTCGGTGAAGTATACAGTATTAAAATACATGAAACACAGTTAAAAACAGGTAAAACGATTTTAGCAGCAAGATAAATGCTAATGTTTCCTAAAACGATTTTAACAGCGAGATAAGTGCACATTTTTCATTAAAGATTTTAGCAGCAAGATAAGTGTGAATTTTTCATAAAACGATTTTAGCAGCAAGGTAAGTGCGAATTTTCCAAACAATCAAGCGAGGTCTCCACAGGGGACAGGCCACCTCTAGCTATCGCGACGCGCTCGCGTCAACGGGCGTTTTATGTGCGTCCGAGTGCAGCGAGGTCTGAGAACTAGACCGCTGACCCTGAGCACGCGCAGTAGCACCTCTCCCGTGAGCTTTAAACACAGCTCACCTCGGTAAAGTATACAGTATTAAAATACATGAAACGCAGTTAAAAACAAGTAAAACGATTTGACACAGTGTTTCGCTCTAATTAGAGCTCTTCAGAGAGGTATAGCTTTGACTAATACTGGTCAATCTCAATAATGGAAGTTGATGTGCAGGAAGGGACACCTTATTGTTTATTGTAAGTCATTCCCTCTATCCAGGCACCCTTGCACTTTGGTGCATTGGCAATGTTAATATGATGCAAGCAGGAGGACATAGGACATTAAGGCAGGCTTCTGGAATTGATACATTGTTGCACTGTAGACCTTTTTTGTACCTCACAGGGATGGGCCTATGGATGATAAATGCTGTTCTGCTCAGGGTGATTGGATGCCTTTGTTAATGAAAGGATGTTTACAGACATCAATAGCTATGCATTTGTTCACTGCCACTGTTGACATTACCTAAGGGCCAGTTTCCATGCATGTTAACCCCTTCGCTGCCAGGCCTTTTCCCCCTCCTGTGCCAGGCCTTTTTTTGGCTATTTGGGGTAGTGCGCGCTTAGGCCCCTGTAACTTTTTGACCGCATTAGGTAGCCACGCCAAATTTGCGTCCTTTTCTTCCAACATCATGGGGATTCTAAAGGTACCCAGGGTTTGTGGATTACCCTGGAGGGGTCACAGAAAAGAGCCAAAATACAGCAACATTTTGGGTTTTTTTGGAAAAATTGGAAAAACGGGCTGCAAATGAAAGCATCTGGGTTTTTCCCTGCAAATGTTATCAAAAAAGGGTTTGTGGGGTTGAAATCACCATTTTCCCAGCTTTTCGGGGATACTTGACTTTTGATAGAAATCCAACATTTTTTACACAGTTTTGGCATTTTTCTGGGACATAGCCTATTTTTGCAATTTTTTGTGCTTTTGACCTCCTTCCAGTTAGTGGCTGAAATGGGTACAAAAGCAATAGTGGATCCTGGAAAGCTATACATTTTTTAAAAGAAGATAACATTCTGAATTCAGCAAGGGGTCATTTGTGTAGATCCATCAAGGTTTGTTTATAGAAACAAACAGTTAAATGTAGGATAAATTGAAATTCAGTTGAAAAAAACAGCCTTTTGTGTCAACGTTTTCACCTGTAACTTCTTCTAATTATGACAGCTCTTTGAAAGCAATTTATCGTTGCATCCGCTGGACATTACTGGTTGTGGGGATATATAGGACTTGTAGGTTCACCAAGAACCCGACGAACCCAGAGCCAAAAACTGAGTAGTAACTTGCAATGGTTTTTTATTATGTATCGGGTATATAGTAATTATTCTGTAAAAAAGTGTACATGGAAAAAACGGTATGAAAGACACCTATGTATTTCTGATTTGGGAACAAAATATAGAGTTTAGAAACAGTAGATATTTGCACATTTCTGAAATTGGGAATACTCATACTAGCATGAGAATTATCAGTCATTTTTTAGAATGACTTCTTTTTTACACAATATCTTTCATTTGGAAAGCAGAAATGCATGGAAAGTCAATAGATAATAACAGTTCCTTTACAAATCTGAATTACCCTAAGTCTCCCGATAAAAATGGTACCTCACTTGTGTGGGTAGGCATAGTGCCCATGACAGGAAACGGCGCAAAACGCAACGTGGTCACACCACATTTTCACAATGCAAAATTACCCTTTTTTTGCAAAGTGCCTAGCTCTAGTTTTTGAACCCTAGCTCTGCAGGCACCTTGGGAAACCTAGCAAACCTATACATTTTTGAAAAGTAGACAACCAGGGGAATCCAGGATGGGGTGACTTGACTGCCTCCCACCAGGGTCTGTTACCCAGAATCCCTTGCAAACCAAAAAAATTGGCAAAAAAAACACATTTTCCACACATTTCTGTCGTGGAAAGTTCCGGAATCTGCGTGGATACACAAATTTCCACCCACCCCGCATTCCCCAAAGTCTTACGAGAAAAACTGTACCTCACTTGTGTGGATCGGCCTAGTGCCCGCGACAGGAAACGGCGCAAAACGCAACCTGGTCACAACTCAATTTCGCAGTGAAAAATGACCCTTTTTGGGAAAAATGACTAGCTGTAGTTTTTGAACCCTAGCTCTGCGGGCACCTGGGGAAACCTAGCAAACCTATACATTTTTGAAAACTAGACACCCAGGGGAATCCAGGATGGGGTGACTTGACTGCCTCCCACCAGGGTCTGTTACCCAGAATCCCTTGCAAACCTAAAAAATTGGCAAAAAACCACATTTTCCACAAATTTCTGTCGTGGAAAGTTCCGGAATCTGCGTGGATCCACAAATTTTCACCCACCCCGCGTTCCCCAAAGTCTTAAGAGAAAAACGGTACCTCACTTGTGTGGATCGGCCTAGTGCCCGCGACAGGAAACGGCGCAAAACGCAACCTGGTCACACCTCAATTTCGCAGTGAAAAATGACCCTTTTTTGGAAAAATGACTAGCTGTAGTTTTTGAACCCTAGCTCTGCGGGCACCTGGGGAAACCTAGCAAACCTATACATTTTTGAAAACTAGACACCCAGGAGAATCCAGGATGGGGTGACTTGACTGCCTCCCACCAGGGTCTGTTACCCAGAATCCCTTGCAAACCTAAAAAATTGGCAAAAAAAACACATTTTCCCCACAATTCTGTCGTGGAAAGTTCCGGAATCTGCGAGGATCCACAAATTTCCACCCACCCCGCGTTCCCCAAAGTCTTATGAGAAAAACGGTACCTCACTTGTGTGGGTCGGCCTAGTGCCCGTGACAGGAAACGGCGCAAAACACAACCTGGTCACACCTCAATTTCGCAGTGAAAAATGAACGTTATTTGGACAAATAACTAGCTGTAGTTTTTGAACCCTACCTCTGCGGGCACCTGGGGAAACCTAGCAAACCTATACATTTTTGAAAACTAGACACCCAGGGGAATCCAGGATGGGGTGACTTGACTGCCTCCCACCAGGGTCTGTTACCCAGAATCCCTTGCAAACCTAAAAAATTGGCAAAAAAACCACATTTTCCCCACATTTCTGTCGTGGAAATTTCCGGAATCTGCGTGGATCCACAAATTTCCACCCACCCCGCGTTCCCCAAAGTCTTACGAGAAAAACGGTACCTCACTTGTGTGGGTCGGCCTAGTGCCCGCGACAGGAAACGGCGCAAAACGCAACCTGGTCACACCTCAATTTCGCAGTGAAAAATGACCCTTTTTTGGAAAAATGACTAGCTGTAGTTTTTGAACCCTAGCTCTGCGGGCACCTGGGGAAACCTAGCAAACCTATACATTTTTGAAAACTAGTCACCCAGGGGAATCCAGGATGGGGTGACTTGACTGCCTCCCACCAGGGTCTGTTACCCAGAATCCCTTGCAAACCTAAAAAATTGGCAAAAAAAACACATTTTCCCCACATTTCTGTCGTGGAAAGTTCCGGAATCTGCGTGGATCAACAAATTTCCACCCACCCCGCGTTCCCCAGAGTCTTACGAGAAAAACGGTACCTCACTTGTGTGGGTCGGCCTAGTGCCCGCGACAGGAAACGGCGCAAAACGCAACCTGGTCACACCTCAATTTCGCAGTGAAAAATGACCCTTTTTTGGAAAAATGACTAGCTGTAGTTTTTGAACCCTAGCTCTGCGGGCACCTGGGGAAACCTAGCAAACCTATACATTTTTGAAAACTAGACACCTAGGGGAATCCAGGATGGGGTGACTTGACTGCCTCCCACCAGGGTCTGTTACCCAGAATCCCTTGCAAACCTAAAAAATTGGCAAAAAAAACACATTTTCCCCACATTTCGGTCGTGGAAAGTTCCGGAATCTGCGTGGATCCACAAATTTCCACCCACCCCGCGTTCCCCAAAGTCTTACGAGAAAAACGGTACCTCACTTGTGTGGCTCGGCCTAGTGTCCGCGACAGGAAACGGCGCAAAACGCAACCTGGTCACACCTCAATTTCGCAGTGAAAAATGACCTTTTTGGAAAAATGACTAGCTGTAGTTTTTGAACCCTAGCTCTGCGGGCACCTGGGGAAACCTAGCAAACCTATACATTTTTGAAAACTAGACAACCAGGGGAATCCAGGATGGGGTGACTTGACTGCCTCCCACCAGGGTCTGTTACCCAGAGTCCCTTGCAAACCTAAAAAATTGGCAAAAAAACCACATTTTCCCCACATTTCGGTAGTGGAAAGTTCCGGAATCTGCGTGGATCCACAAATTTCCACCCACCCCGCGTTCCCCTAAGTCTTACGAGAAAAACGGTACCTCACTTGTGTGGATCGGCCTAGTGCCCGCGACAGGAAACGGCGCAAAACGCAACCTGGTCACACCTCAATTTCGCAGTGAGAAATGACCCTTTTTTGGAAAAATGACTAGCTGTAGTTTTTGAACCCTAGCTCTGCGGGCACCTGGGGAAACCTAGTAAACCTATACATTTTTGAAAACTAGACACCCAGGGGAATCCAGGATGGGGTGACTTGACTGCCTCCCACCAGGGTCTGTTACCCAGAATCCCTTGCAAACCTAAAAAATTGGCAAAAAAAACACACTTTCCACACATTTCTGTCGTGGAAAGTTCCGGAATCTGCGTGGTTCCACAAATTTCCACCCACCCCGCGTTCCCCAAAGTCTTACGAGAAAAACGGTACCTCACTTGTGTGGATCAGCCTAGTGCCCGCGACAGGAAACGGCACAAAACGCAACCTGGTCACACCTCAATTTCGCAGTGAAAAATGACCCTTTTTTGGAAAAATGACTAGCTGTAGTTTTTGAACCCTAGCTCTGCGGGCACCTGGGGAAACCTAGCAAACCTATACATTTTTGAAAACTAGACACCCAGGGGAATCCAGGATGGGGTGACTTGACTGCCTCCCACCAGGGTCTGTTACCCAGAATCCCTTGCAAACCTAAAAAATTGGCAAAAACACCACATTTTCCACACATTTCTGTCGTGGAAAGTTCCGGAATCTGCGTGGACCCACAAATTTCCACCCACCCCGCGTTCCCCAAAGTCTTACGAGAAAAACGGTACCTCACTTGTGTGGATCGGCCTAGTGCCCGCGACAGGAAACGGAGCAAAACGCAACCTGGTCACAACTCAATTTCGCAGTGAAAAATGACCCTTTTTTGGAAAAATGACTAGCTGTAGTTTTTGAACCCTAGCTCTGCGGGCACCTGGGGAAACCTAGCAAACCTATACATTTTTGAAAACTAGACACCCAGGGGAATCCAGGATGGGGTGACTTGACTGCCTCCCACCAGGGTCTGTTACCCAGAATCCCTTGCAAACCTAAAAAATTGGGGAAAAAAACACATTTTCCACACATTTCTGTCGTGGAAAGTTCCGGAATTTGCGTGGATCCACAAATTTCCACCCACCCCGCGTTCCCCAAAGTCTTACGAGAAAAACGGTACCTCACTTGTGTGGATCGGCCTAGTGCCCGCGACAGGAAACGGCGCAAAACGCAACCTGGTCACACCTCAATTTCGCAGTGAAAAATGACCCTTTTTTGGAAAAATGACTAGCTGTAGTTTTTGAACCCTAGCTCTGCGGGCACCTGGGGAAACCTAGCAAACCTATACATTTTTGAAAACTAGACACCCAGGGGAATCCAGGATGGGGTGACTTGACTGCCTCCCACCAGGGTCTGTTACCCAGAATCCCTTGCAAACCTAACAAATTGGCAAAAAAAACACATTTTCCCCACAATTCTGTCGTGGAAAGTTCCGGAATCTGCGTGGATCCACAAATTTCCACCCACCCCGCGTTCCCCAAAGTCTTACGAGAAAAACGGTACCTCACTTGTGTGGGTCGGCCTAGTGCCCGCGACAGGAAACGGCGCAAAACGCAACCTGGTCACACCTCAATTTCGCAGTGAAAAATGACCCTTTTTTGGACAAATGACTAGCTGTAGTTTTTGAACCCTAGCTCTGCGGGCACCTGGGGAAACCTAGCAAACCTATACATTTTTGAAAACTAGACACCCAGGGGAATCCAGGATGGGGTGACTTGACTGCCTCCCACCAGGGTCTGTTACCCAGAATCCCTTGCAAACCTAAAAAATTGGCAAAAAAAACACATTTTCCCCACATATCTGTCGTGGAAAGTTCCGGAATCTGCGTGGATCCACAAATTTCCACCCACCCCGCGTTCCCCAAAGTCTTACGAGAAAAACTGTACCTCACTTGTGTGGGTCGGCCTAGTGCCCGCGACAGGAAACGGCGCAAAACGCAACCTGGTCACACCTCAATTTCGCAGTGAAAAATGACCCTTTTTTGGAAAAATGACTAGCTGTAGTTTTTGAACCCTAGCTCTGCGGGCACCTGGGGAAACCTAGCAATCCTATACATTTTTGAAAACTAGACACCCAGTGGAATCCAGGATGGGGTGACTTGACTGCCTCCCACCAGGGTCTGTTACCCAGAATCCCTTGCAAACCTAAAAAATTGGCAAAAAAAACACATTTTCCCCACATTTCTGTCGTGGAAAGTTCCGGAATCTGCGTGGATCCACAAATTTCCACCCACCCCGCGTTCCCCAGAGTCTTACGAGAAAAACGGTACCTCACTTGTGTGGGTCGGCCTAGTGCCCGCGACAGGAAACGGCGCAAAACACAACCTGGTCACACCTCAATTTCGCAGAGAAAAATGACCCTTTTTTGGAAAAATGACTAGCTGTAGTTTTTGAACACTAGCTCTGCGGGCACCTGGGGAAACCTAGCAAACCTATACATTTTTGAAAACTAGACACCCAGGGGAATCCAGGATGGGGTGACTTGACTGCCTCCCACCAGGGTCTGTTACCCAGAATCCCTTGCAAACCTAAAAAATTGGCAAAAAAACCACATTTTCCCCACAATTCTGTCGTGGAAAGTTCCGTAATCTGCGTGGATCCACAAATTTCCACCCACCCCGCGTTCCCCAAAGTCTTATGAGAAAAACGGTACCTCACTTGTGTGGGTCGGCCTAGTGCCCGCGACAGGAAACGGCGCAAAACGCAACCTGGTCACACCTCAATTTCGCAGTGAAAAATGACCCTTTTTTGGACAAATGACTAGCTGTAGATTTTGAGCCCTAGCTCTGCGGGCACCTGGGGAAACCTAGCAAACCTATACATTTTTGAAAACTAGACACCCAGGGGAATCCAGGATGCGGTGACTTGACTGCCTCCGACCAGGGTCTGTTACCCAGAATCCCTTGCAAACCTAAAAACTTGGCAAAAAAAACACATTTTCCCCACATTTCGGTCGTGGAAAGTTCCGGAATCTGCGTGGATCCACAAATTTCCACCCACCCCGCGTTCCCCAAAGTCTTACGAGAAAAACGGTACCTCACTTGTGTGGGTCAGCCTAGTGCCCGCGACAGGAAACGGCGCAAAACGCAACCTGGTCACACCTCAATTTTGCAGTGAAAAATGACCCTTTTTTGGAAAAATGACTAGCTGTAGTTTTTGAACCCTAGCTCTGCGGGCACCTGGGGAAACCTAGCAAACCTATACATTTTTGAAAACTAGACACCCAGGGAAATCCAGGATGGGGTGACTTGACTGCCTCCCACCAGGGTCTGTTACCCAGAATCCCTTGCAAACCTAAAAAATTGGCAAAAAAAACACATTTTCCACACATTTCTGTCGTGGAAAGTTCCGGAATCTGCGTGGTTCCACAAATTTCCACCCACCCCGCGTTCCCCAAAGTCTTACGAGAAAAACGGTACCTCACTTGTGTGGATCGGCCTAGTGCCCGCGACAGGAAACGGCGCAAAACGCAACCTGGTCACACCTCAATTTCGCAGTGAAAAATGACCCTTTTTTGGAAAAATGACTAGCTGTAGTTTTTGAACCCTAGCTCTGCGGGCACCTGGGGAAACCTAGCAAACCTATACATTTTTGAAAACTAGACACCCAGGGGAATCCAGGATGGGGTGACTTGACTGCCTCCCACCAGGGTCTGTTACCCAGAATCCCTTGCAAACCTAAAAAATTGGCAAAAAAAACACATTTTCCACACATTTCTGTCGTGGAAAGTTCCGGAATCTGCGTGGATCCACAAATTTCCACCCACCCCGCGTTCCCCAAAGTCTTACGAGAAAAACGGTACCTCACTTGTGTGGATCGGCCTAGTGCCCGCGACAGGAAACGGCGCAAAACGCAACCTGGTCACAACTCAATTTCGCAGTGAAAAATGACCCTTTTTTGGAAAAATGACTAGCTGTAGTTTTTGAACCCTAGCTCTGCGGGCACCTGGGGAAACCTAGCAAACCTATACATTTTTGAAAACTAGACACCCAGGGGAATCCAGGATGGGGTGACTTGACTGCCTCCCACCAGGGTCTGTTACCCAGAATCCCTTGCAAACTTAAAAAATTGGCAAAAAAAAACACATTTTCCCCACAATTCTGTCGTGGAAAGTTCCGGAATCTGCGTGGATCCACCAATTTCCACCCACCCCGCGTTCCCCAAAGTCTTTCGAGAAAAACGGTACCTCACTTGTGTGGGTCGGCCTAGTGCCCGCGACAGGAAACGGCGCAAAACATAGTGAGGTGACATCAAAATTGCCTATCTCAAAACCACCTGGTTTTGCAAGGGGGGTCTCTTGGCTTTTTGGCCCGGGGCACGGCGGCCATCTAGGGAAACCTACCAAACCCACGCATTTCTGAAAACTAGACACCCGGCGGCTTCCAGGGAGGTATGGCTTGCGTGGATCCCCCAACGTTTCCTTACCCAGAATCCCCTGCAAACCTCAATTTTTGCAGAAAAAATCACTTTTTTCACACTTTTTGGGGTGGGAAAGTAGTGGCATCACCGGGCTCACACAAAGTTACCACCACCCAGCGTTCCGCAAGGTCTCCCGGTAAAAATGGTGCCTCACTTGTGTGGGAGGCCCAAGTACCCGCCGCAGGCAAGGGCCCAAAACACAGTGAGGCGACATCAAAATGGCCTGTCGCAAAACGACCTGGTTTTGCAAGGGGGGTCACTTGGGTTTTTGGCCCGGTGCTCGGCGGCCATCTAGGGAAACCTACCAAACCCACACATTTCTGAAAACTAGACACCCGGCGGCTTGCAGGGAGGTATGGCTTGCGTGGATCCCCCAACGTTTCCTTACCCAGAATCCCCTGCAAACCTCAATTTTTGCTGGAAAAATCACTTTTTTCACACATTTTGGGGTGGGAAAGTAGTGGCATCACCGGGCTCACACAAATTTACCACCACCCAGCGTTCCCCCAGGTCTCCCAGTAAAAATGGTGCCTCACTTGTGTGGGAGGCCCAAGTACCCGCCGCAGGCAAGGGCCCAAAACGCAGTGAGGCGACATCAAAATGGCCTGTCGCAAAACCACCTGGTTTTGCAAGGGGGGTCACTTGGATTTTTGGCCCGGTGCTCGGCGGCCATCTAGGGAAACCTACCAAACCCACACATTTCTGAAAACTAGACACCCGGCGGCTTCCAGGGAGGTATGGCTTGCGTGGATCCCCCAACGTTTCCTTACGCAGAATCCCCTGCAAACCTCAATTTTTGCTGGAAAAATCACTTTTTTCACACATTTTGGGGTGGGAAAGTAGTGGCATCACCGGGCTCACACAAATTGACCACCACCCAGCGTTCCCCCAGGTCTCCCGGTAAAAATGGTGCCTCACTTGTGTGGGAGGCCCAAGTACCCGCCGCAGGCAAGGGCCCAAAACGCAGTGAGGCGACATCAAAATGGCCTGTCGCAAAACCACCTGGTTTTGCAAGGGGGGTCACTTGGGTTTTTGGCCCGGTGCTCGGCGGCCATCTAGGGAAACCTACCAAACCCACGCATTTCTGAAAACTAGACACCCGGCGGCTTCCAGGGAGGTATGGCTTGCGTGGATCCCCCAACGTTTCCTTACCCAGAATCCCCTGCAAACCTCAATTTTTGCTGAAAAAATCACTTTTTTCACACATTTTGGGGTGGGAAAGTAGTGGCATCACCGGGCTCACACAAATTTACCACCACCCAGCGTTCCCCCAGGTCTCCCGGTAAAAATGGTGCCTCACTTGTGTGGGAGGCCCAAGTACCCGCCGCAGGCAAGAGCCCAAAACGCAGTGAGGCAACATCAAAATGGCCTGTCGCAAAACCACCTGGTTTTGCAAGGGGGGTCACTTGGGTTTTTGGCCCGGTGCTCGGCGGCCATCAAGGGAAACCTACCAAACCCACGCATTTCTGAAAACTAGACACCCGGCGGCTTCCAGGGAGGTATGGCTTGCGTGGATCCCCCAACGTTTCCTTACCCAGAATCCCCTGCAAACCTCAATTTTTGCTGAAAAAATCACTTTTTTCACACATTTTGGGGTGGGAAAGTAGTGGCATCACCGGGCTCACACAAATTTACCACCACCCAGCGTTCCCCCAGGTATCCCGGTAAAAATGGTGCCTCACTTGTGTGGGAGGCCCAAGTACCCGCCGCAGGCAAGGGCCCAAAACGCAGTGAGGCAACATCAAAATGGCCTGTCGCAAAACCACCTGGTTTTGCAAGGGGGGTCACTTGGGTTTTTGGCCCGGTGCTCGGCGGCCATCTAGGGAAACCTACCAAACCCATGCATTTCTGAAAACTAGACACCCGGTGGCTTCCAGGGAGGTATGGCTTGCGTGGATCCCCCAACGTTTCCTTACCCAGAATCCCCTGCAAACCTCAATTTTTGCTGAAAAAAGCACTTTTTTCACACATTTTGGGGTGGGAAAGTAGTGGCATCACCGGGCTCACACAAATTTACCACCACCCAGCGTTCCCCCAGGTCTCCCGGTAAAAATGGTGCCTCACTTGTGTGGGAGGCCCAAGTACCCGCGGCAGGCAAGGGCAAGAAACGTAGTGATGCAACATTTGGGATAGGCAATGTTGATGTCGCATCACTATGTTTTGTGCCCTTGCCACAAAGCCATACCTCCCTGGAAGCCGCCGGGTGTCTAGTTTTCAGAAATGCGTGGGTTTGGTAGGTTTCCCTAGATGGCCGCCGAGCACCGGGCCAAAAACCCAAGTGACCCCCCTTGCAAAACCAGGTGGTTTTGCGACAGGCCATTTTGATGTCGCCTCACTGCGTTTTGGGCCCTTGCCTGCGGCGGGTACTTGGGCCTCCCACACAAGTGAGGCACCATTTTTACCGGGAGACCTGGGGGAACGCTGGGTGGTGGTAAATTTGTGTGAGCCCGGTGATGCCACTACTTTCCCACCCCAAAATGTGTGAAAAAAGTGATTTTTTCAGCAAAAATTGAGGTTTGCAGGGAATTCTGGGTAAGGAAACGTTGGGGGATCCACGCAAGCCATAGCTCTCTGGAAGCCGCCGGGTGTCTAGTTTTCAGAAATGCGTGGGTTTGGTAGGTTTCCCTAGATGGCCGCCGAGCACCGGGCCAAAAACCCAAGTGACCCCCCTTGCAAAACCAGGTGGTTTTGCGACAGGCCATTTTGATGTTGCCTCACTGCGTTTTGGGCCCTCGCCTGCGGCGGGTACTTGGGCCTCCCACACAAGTGAGGCACCATTTTTACCGGGAGACCTAGGGGAACGCTGGGTGGTGGTAAATTTGTGTGAGCCCGGTGATGCCACTACTTTCCCACCCCAAAATGTGTGAAAAAAGTGATTTTTTCAGCAAAAATTGAGGTTTACAGGGGATTCTGGGTAAGGAAACGTTGGGGGATCCACGCAAGCCATACCTCCCTGGAAGCCGCCGGGTGTCTAGTTTTCAGAAATGCGTGGGTTTGGTAGGTTTCCCTAGATGGCCGCCGAGCACCGGGCCAAAAACCCAAGTGACCCCCCTTGCAAAACCAGGTGGTTTTGCGACAGGCCATTTTGATGTCGCCTCACTGCGTTTTGGGCCCTTGCCTGCGGCGGGTACTTGGGCCTCCCACACAAGTGAGGCACCATTTTTACCGGGAGACCTGGGGGAACGCTGGGTGGTGGTAAATTTGTGTGAGCCCGGTGATGCCACTACTTTCCCACCCCAAAATGTGTGAAAAAAGTGATTTTTTCAGCAAAAATTGAGGTTTGCAGGGAATTCTGGGTAAGGAAACGTTGGGGGATCCACGCAAGCCATAGCTCCCTGGAAGCCGCCGGGTGTCTAGTTTTCAGAAATGCTTGGGTTTGGTAGGTTTCCCTAGATGGCCGCCGAGCACCGGGCCAAAAACCCAAGTGACCCCCCTTGCAAAACCAGGTGGTTTTGCGACAGGCCATTTTGATGTTGCCTCACTGCGTTTTGGGCCCTTGCCTGCGGCGGGTACTTGGGCCTCCCACACAAGTGAGGCACCATTTTTACCGGGAGACCTGGGGGAACGCTGGGTGGTGGTCAATTTGTGTGAGCCCGGTGATGCCACTACTTTCCCACCCCAAAATGTGTGAAAAAAGTGATTTTTCCAGCAAAAATTGAGGTTTGCAGGGGATTCTGGGTAAGGAAACGTTGGGGGATCCACGCAAGCCATACCTCCCTGGAAGCCGCCGGGTGTCTAGTTTTCAGAAATGTGTGGGTTTGGTAGGTTTCCCTAGATGGCCGCCGAGCACCGGGCCAAAAACCCAAGTGACCCCCCTTGCAAAACCAGGTGGTTTTGCGACAGGCCCTTTTGATGTCGCCTCACTGCGTTTTGGGCCCTTGCCTGCGGCGGGTACTTGGGCCTCCCACACAAGTGAGGCACCATTTTTACCGGGAGACCTGGGGGAACGCTGGGTGGTGGTAAATTTGTGTGAGCCCGGTGATTCCACTACTTTCCCACCCCAAAATGTGTGAAAAAAGTGATTTTTTCAGCAAAAATTGAGGTTTGCAGGGGATTCTGGGTAAGGAAACGTTGGGGGATCCACGCAAGCCATACCTCCCTGGAAGCCGCCGGGTGTCTAGTTTTCAGAAATGTGTGGGTTTGGTTGGTTTCCCTAGATGGCCGCCGAGCACCGGGCCAAAAACCCAAGTGACCCCCCTTGCAAAACCAGGTGGTTTTGCGACAGGCCATTTTGATGTCGCCTCACTGCGTTTTGGGCCCTTGCCTGCGGCGGGTACTTGGGCCTCCCACACAAGTGAGGCACCATTTTTACCGGGAGACCTGGGGGAACGCTGGGTGGTGGTAAATTTGTGTGAGCCCGGTGATGCCACTACTTTCCCACCCCAAAATGTGTGAAAAAAGTGCTTTTTTCAGCAAAAATTGAGGTTTGCAGGGGATTCTGGGTAAGGAAACGTTGGGGGATCCACGCAAGCCATACCTCCCTGGAAGCCGCCAGGTGTCTAGTTTTCAGAAATGGTGGGTTTGGTAGGTTTCCCTAGATGGCCACCGAGCACGGGCCAAAAAGACAGTTGACCCCCTTGCAAAACAAGAAAGTTTCGACATTGTTTCTACAACGTGAGAATTTTGGAACAAAATTGCATGGACAATGTGATCGATATTTTGAGGTTTGCAGGACATTGAGGATAAGAAACCTTTTTGAAATTCACAAGAGAGACATCACCATGAACTCCCATGGGTTTACCACAATATCTACAGTCGGTGGGTTATTTTTACATGGAACATACACTTTGGCAGAGAAACTAAAAAGACAAAGAATCCTGCACAGCCACCTATTCCTCAAACACACACACATACTGGTTGGATTTGGCACGAGGGCGAGTGATGGTTCAGTATATTAAATTTTATTAACAAGAGATTTCACAAAAATGAAATGCACTGTCAATAATTCAATGGAGAAAAAACTGAACCAATGACTCGCAGCTCGTGAGCTGTAAAGCCACGGCAAGGCACCAACCGCTTTACAGGCCATTCACACATCTTTCATACGTGATACACACAAGACCATTCACACCACCAGCCACAAAAAAAACACATTACAAAATTCACAAAAGGGACAAGGTACACCCTGCTTCAGAAAGGCAAATATTACTGCACAGCCATCTAATCCTCAAGCACACACACATACTGGTTGGATTTGGCACAAGAGTGAGTGATGGTTTAGAATATACAATTGTATTAGCAAGTGATTTCACAACAATGAAATGCACTGTTAATAATTGAAAGGGCGAGAAACTGAACCATTGACTCACAGCTCGTGAGCTGTAAAGCCACGACAAGGCACCAACCTCTTTACAGGCCATTCATACACCTTTCATACGCGTGAGACATACAAAACCATTCATACCGCCAGCCGCGGGCCCATCACATAACAAAACTCCCACCAGCACACAGCGCCATTCAAGGGCCCATCACTTTCACACGCCCACATTCCTGAAACAGAAACTACACAAGTAGATGGATTGCGTGGAGTGGCACTCAGCTAGCAGTGTGTGTAGTGACCAGCAGCAAGTCACTACTCACACAGCCAGCCGAGCGCCAGTCCACGCACACCGCTAGCCGAGCACCAGTTCACGCACACCGCCAGCTAAACACCAGTCCACGCACACCGCCAGCCAAGCACCAGTCCACGCACACCGCCAGCCAAGCACCAGTCCACGCACACCGCCAGCCAAGCACCAGTCCACGCACACCGCCAGCCAAGCACCAGTCCACGCACACCGCCAGCCAAGCACCAGTCCACGCACACCGCCAGCCAAGCACCAGTCCACGCACACCGCCAGCCAAGCACCAGTCCACGCACACCGCCAGCCAAGCACCAGTCCACGCACACCGCCGGCCAAGCACCAGTCCACACACACCGCCAGCCAAGCACCAGGCCACGCACGCCAACAGCCAAGCACCAGTCCACGCACACCGCCAGCCAAGCACCATTCCACGTACACCGCCAAAGAAGTGCCAGTCCACACACACTGCCAACACATTTAGGATTTTTTTAGCCAAAAATAAAAACACAAACAAATCACAAATACATAAAAATCTACAAACACAAAATCAGAAACTTAACACATTGCACTAAAGCCAACCTTGAAACAGAATCACATTTTCCAAAGAAAACAAACCAATCAGTTAACTTTACCACTCATGATTGCTCCCAAAACTTCTTTTGGGTATGGTACGCTCTAAAACAAGCAGGGACACACAGCCCAGGTTTAGATGGACAGTCGGAGCAGTACATACGAGTCTCCTTCCGCTTATCTCTTCGCTAACAGACTCTACATCTCCTAGTGGGAAAATCTTTTGCCGGTGTGGGAGGGATGAAATCAGGAAAGTGGCGATCTTTCAATCGAACCACATCCTCCACCACTCCAAATCTAGGAACACTTGCCTGTTCCACAACAACAAGGCTAGCTATCACAGAGTGCTGAAACTGAATAAATGTCAACTTTGACGCAGGAGAACACTCCTTGAACACAATAAAAGCATTGAACATTGCTAATTCGAAGAAATGGATGGCCAACTTCTTATACCAAACATAAGCCTTACGAATAGCAGAGTAAGGTTCCAACCTCTGATCTACTCTGTCAACACCACCCATGTGCTTATTGTAGTCTAGAATGCACACAGGTTTGCGCACTTCAGCAACCTGACCCCAAACAGCCACAGGTGAAGTACTCTCATCGTGGATGGTAGTCAGCATGTACACATCCCTCCTGTCCACAAATTTCACAGCTAGTAGTTCATCACTACGCAAGGAACTGCACTGCCCCCTCTGAAGTTTTTTGCAAACAAGCTCTTTCGGATAAGCTTTACGGTTAGAGCGGATTGTGCCACATGCAAAAGTGTCCACTTTATACAATTCCTTAAATAATTGCACAGCAGTATAGAAGTTATCAAGGTACAAATGGTGGCCTCTGTTAAACAGTCTCCTAGCAAGATCCCACACAATTTTCTCTGCAACTCCAAAAGTGGACGGACATCCTGGGGGGTCAATGGCAGAATCTCTACCAGTATACACACGAAAATTAAATACATATCCTGTCCTACTCTCAGACAACATATACAGCTTAATTCCATAGCGTGCCCTCTTGCTAGGGATGTACTGCCTAAAAACCAAACGGCCCTTGAACAAGACCAAAGACTCATCAATAGATATTTCTTTCCCTGGAGTATAGATCTCAGAAAACCGATCCACAAAGTGATCAAGAACGGGCCGAATCTTAAAAAGACGGTCACAGTCAGGGTGATCTCGTGGCAACGCCATTGAATTATCAACAAAATGCAGCATACGTAGCAAAAGTAAATACCGATTACGAGTCATAACTGCAGGAAATATGGCAGTTGCCAACAAGGGGCTAGTAGACCAATATGAAGCCAAGGTTGGCTTCCTTACCACACCCATCAATAAAGTCAAACCCAAAAACTTCTTAATCTCTTCCAGATATGTGGGAGTCCACCGGGTAGCTCTAGACTGGGGCCTAAGTTTGTCACTGTTGATCCTCAAAAACTGTTCAGCATACAAATTTGTCTGCTCAACAATCTCACCCAAAAATACATCATCCATAAACAACTGAAAAAACTGAATAGGCAAAAAGTTTTCACAATTCACTGTACACCCTGCAACACCACTAAAGGCAGGCAACACCGGCTGCACCATGTTTGGATCAACCCAAAGTCCAGCACTTCCAGTAGGAAGCCTAGCAGCCTCAGACTGCAATCCAGATGCCTCTTGCACCATCGGCACAGCAGTTTCCTCCTCTAAGACAGGCACTTCATCCGCACTGAGAGTTGCTTCATCCACACCAAGAGTACCTTCATCTGCACTGAGAGTACCTTCATCATCCGATGATTCCATGTTGAGTGAAAACTCACTGCCAGAATCTTCCCCTCCCTCCTCTCCCTCAGACGCACTGTCAGTCTCATAATCATGATCAGAGGAAGATTCAAGAAGCATACCGACCACCTGTTGAGCAGTCATTCTACGGCTAGCCATATTGCTTACTAATAAATGTAACTTGTCAACAACAACAAACTCTTTGTAAAATAAGTAATAAGCAAAAAGCACCTTTATCAAAAACTCAAATATACTCCAAAACAATACCACTCACTTGCCAGAGGCAGCAAAACTACTCACCACCACCTACTCTGTACAGACACAGTATGGATCAACAATATCCCACTAAAAAAGAAAGAGAAAAACAATTACACATAAGACTATGCAAAACACATCGCAAAGATGTTCATGCTCAAACCACTAACTAAATATGCCGCCATTATGACATCACTTACAAAAAAATTCATTCAGACATTATATTATTACTCATTTGGTGTAAATACAACAACAAAAAAATTCTTACCAACACAATGCAACTACACAAAACTGCAGAACAGCCACCGTTGAAAAGCTTTAGTCTAGAAAAAAAAGAGGAAAAAAAACTTTATTGTAACATATGCATATAATGCTCTAGACCATCACGTACTGCGCAAAATGTATTGCTTGACCCTCCCACTTTCAAAAAGGAAAGATTGATGGCCCAATCCTTTACAAGCAACGCGGCAAGATTCTGGAACTGAGCCTCAGCTCCGGACCACCCCCTCCCTCTTCCCAGTCCTTCAAAACTAACCTCAAATTTCTCCTCCTGCAAAGACACTTCCAAACTTAATTCACACCCTCTCCATTGTGTGAAGTAAGTCTTTACATTATAGGAAATTCTGTTCTCCATGCCCGTAGAAGTGCCTACCCAGTGTGTTCCTGTGTTTTGCGTGTCTGCCATTTATTGCACTTTTATACCTCTACTTGTACTTTATACTCTTTGTAAGTTGACACCACTACATTACACCTGCTTGTGCTAAGACATCAAGCCTTCTAAGGTCCATTGGGGCCTTCTACGGTGTAGCATGGGAATGCGCTCCCTCAGTACAGTGGTGTGGTGGACTGGTCATGAATGCTGAACCCGGTTCCCCATTTCCAAATTCAACAGCTCCGGCCATAGTGCCACATCCCCACTGAACGCCATACTTGCCCACTGAGAGAAACTCGCACTGCCTTCAGCTATAACCTAATTGTGCCCACTACAAACACTTGGATGTGGCACAATTCAAATTATGCACTTGATAAGAGTAATACGCAGACAAAAAAAAAAAACTCCTAGGGAATGCCAAGCATGTGAAATGTAAGCAGAAACAACATGGTTACCTAAACGATCTCTCACTACCTATTCAGAAATCAGCGAGTGGTTTCACCGGAAGAGTTATGGACATGACTAGAGGGCCCTGAAGGGAAACGTTTCACTGTCCATTGCTTACATCCTTACAAAACATAAGCAGTATGGTAGACCACATCCATAAACACAGAACCATGGTGCACATTGTGTTTTCCAATTCACCCATCAACCAGGTATTGCAGTACCTACAGAAATGGTATCCTCTCCCACCCTAGAAACAACAATGCTGTTCAAAGGAAGACGAGAAAACGAAAGTAGCAAAACACTGGCAAACTCTGACGCTGGTGTACTTGGATGCAAATGAAATCAATCTGGCCACTTTGCAACCCCTCTGTCTTACATTATTTCGCCCCCCCTGGAAACAACAATGCTGTTCAAAGTTAGATGAGAAAACGAAGTAGCAATACACTGGCAAACTCTGAAGCTGGTGTACTTGGATGCAAATAAAAACAATCTGGCAACTTGGCAACCCCTCAGTCTTACTTTATTTCGCCCCCCCTGGGAACAACAATACTGTTCAAAGTTAGGCGAAAAAACAAAAGACGCACTGCACTGGCAAACTCTGATGCTGGTGTGCTTGGATGCAAATAAAATCAATCTGGCCACTTTGCAATCCCTCTGTCTAACTTTACTTGGCCCCCCCTGGGAACAACAATACTGTTCAAAGCTGGGCGAGAAAACTAAAGACGCACTGCACTGGCAAACTCTGATGCTGGTGTGCTTGGATGCAAATAAAATCAATCTGGCCACTTTGCAATCCCTCTGTCTAACTTTATTTCGCCCCCCCTGGGAACAACAATACTGTTCAAAGTTAGGCGAGAAAACTAAAGACGCACTGCACTGGCAAACTCTGATGCTGGTGTGCTTGGATGCAAATAAAATCAATCTGGCCACTTTGCAATCCCTCTGTCTAACTTTATTTCGCCCCCCCTGGGAACAACAATACTGTTCAAAGTTAGGCGAGAAAGCTAAAGACGCACTGCACTGGCAAACTCTGATGCTGGTGTGCTTGGATGCAAATTAAATCAATCTGGCAACTTTGCAATCCCTCTGTCTAACTTTATTTCGCCCCCCCGGGAACAACAATACTGTTCAAAGTTAGGCGAGAAAACTAAAGACGCACTGCACTGGCAAACTCTGATGCTGGTGTGCTTGGATGCAAATAAAATCAATCTGGCCACTTTGCAATCCCTCTGTCTAACTTTATTTCGCCCCACCCTGGGAACAACAATACTGTTCAAAGTTAGGCGAAAAAACTAAAGACGCACTGCACTGGCAAACTCTGATGCTGGTGTGCTTTGGTAAAAATAAAATCAATCTGGCCACTTTGCAATCCCTCTGTCTAACTTTATTTGGCCCCCCCAGGGAACAACAATACTGGTCAAAGTTAGGCGAGAAAACTAAAGACGCACTGCACTGGCAAACTCTGATGCTGGTGTGCTTTGGTGCAAATAAAATCAATCTGGCCACTTTGCAATCCCTCTGTCTAACTTTATTTCGCCCCCCCAGGGAACAACAATACTGGTCAAAGTTAGGCGAGAAAACTAAAGACACACTGCACTGGCAAACTCTGATGCTGGTGTGCTTTGGTGCAAATAAAATCAATCTGGCCACTTTGCAATCCCTCTGTCTAACTTTATTTCGCCCCCCCTGGGAACAACAATACTGTTCAAAGTTAGGCGAGAAAACTAAAGACGCACTGCACTGGCAAACTCTGATGCTGGTGTGCTTGGATGCAAATAAAATCAATCTGGCCACTTTGCAATCCCTCTGTCTAACTTTATTTTGCCCCCCCTGGGAACAACAATACTGTTCAAAGTTAGGCGAGAAAACTAAAGACGCACTGCACTGGCAAACTCTGATGCTGGTGTGCTTGGATGCAAATAAAATCAATCTGGCCACTTTGCAATCCCTCTGTCTAACTTTATTTCGCCACCCCCTGGGAACAACAATACTGTTCAAAGTTAGGCGAGAAAACTAAAGACGCACTGCACTGGCAAACTCTGATGCTGGTGTGCTTTGGTGCAAATAAAATCAATCTGGCCACTTTGCAATCCCTCTGTCTAACTTTATTTCGCCCCCCCAGGGAACAACAATACTGGTCAAAGTTAGGCGAGAAAACTAAAGACGCACTGCACTGGCAAACTCTGATGCTGGTGTGCTTTGGTGCAAATAAAATCAATCTGGCCACTTTGCAATCCCTCTGTCTAACTTTATTTTGCCCCCCCAGGGAACAACAATACTGGTCAAAGTTAGGCGAGAAAACTAAAGACGCACTGCACTGGCAAACTCTGATGCTGGTGTGCTTTGGTGCAAATAAAATCAATCTGGCCACTTTGCAATCCCTCTGTCTAATTTTATTTCGCCCCCCCTGGGAACAACAATACTGTTCAAAGTTAGGCGAAAAAACTAAAGACGCACTGCACTGGCAAACTCTGATGCTGGTGTGCTTGGATGCAAATAAAATCAATCTGGCCACTTTGCAATCCCTCTGTCTAACTTTATTTCGCCCCCCCTGGGAACAACAATACTGTTCAAAGTTAGGCGAGAAAACTAAAGACGCACTGCACTGGCAAAGTCTGATGCTGGTGTGCTTGGATGCAAATAAAATCAATCTGGCCACTTTGCAATCCCTCTGTCTAACTTTATTTCGCCCCCCCTGGGAACAACAATACTGTTCAAAGTTAGGCGAGAAAACTAAAGACGCACTGCACTGGCAAACTCTGATGCTGGTGTGCTTGGATGCAAATAAAATCAATCTGGCCACTTTGCAATCCCTCTGTCTAACTTTATTTCGCCCCCCCTGGGAACAATAATACTGTTCAAAGTTAGGCGAAAAAACTAAAGACGCACTGCACTGGCAAAATCTGATGCTGGTGTGCTTGGATGCAAATAAAATCAATCTGGCCACTTTGCAATCCCTCTGTCTAACTATATTTTGCCCCCCCCCCTGGGAACAACAATACTGTTCAAAGTTAGGCGAAAAAACTAAAGACGCACTGCACTGGCAAACTCAGATGCTGGTGTGCTTGGATGCAAATAAAATCAATCTGGGCACTTTGCAATCCCTCTGTCTAACTTTATTTCGCCCCCCTGGAAACAAAAATACTGTTCAAAGTTAGGCGAGAAAACTAAAGACGCACTGCACTGGCAAACTCTGATGCAGGTGTGCTTGGATGCAAATAAAATCAATCTGGCCACTTTGCAATCCCTCTGTCTAACTTTATTTCGCCCCCCCTGGGAACAACAATACTGTTCAAAGCCGGGCGAGAAAACTAAAGACGCACTGCACTGGCAAACTCTGATGCTGGTGTGCTTGGATGCAAATAAAATCAATCTGGCCACTTTGCAATCCCTCTGTCTAACTTTATTTCGCCCCCCCCTGGGAACAACAATACTGTTCAAAGTTAGGCGAGAAAACTAAAGACGCACTGCACTGGCAAACTCTGATGCTGGTGTGCTTGGATGCAAATAAAATCAATCTGGCCACTTTGCAATCCCTCTGTCTAACTTTATTTCACCCCCCCTGGGAACAACAATACTGTTCAAAGCTGGGCGAGAAAACTAAAGACGCACTGCACTGGCAAACTCTGATGCTGGTGTGCTTGGATGCAAATAAAATCAATCTGGCCACTTTGCAATCCCTCTGTCTAACTTTATTTCGCCCCCCCCCTGGGAACAACAATACTGTTCAAAGTTAGGCGAGAAAACTAAAGACGCACTGCACTGGCAAACTCAGATGCTGGTGTGCTTGGATGCAAATAAAATCAATCTGGCCACTTTGCAATCCCTCTGTCTAACTTTATTTCGCCCCACCCTGGGAACAACAATACTGTTCAAAGTTAGGCGAAAAAACTAAAGACGCACTGCACTGGCAAACTCTGATGCTGGTGTGCTTTGGTAAAAATAAAATCAATCTGGCCACTTTGCAATCCCTCTGTCTAACTTTATTTGGCCCCCCCAGGGAACAACAATACTGGTCAAAGTTAGGCGAGAAAACTAAAGACGCACTGCACTGGCAAACTCTGATGCTGGTGTGCTTTGGTGCAAATAAAATCAATCTGGCCACTTTGCAATCCCTCTGTCTAACTTTATTTCGCCCCCCCAGGGAACAACAATACTGGTCAAAGTTAGGCGAGAAAACTAAAGACACACTGCACTGGCAAACTCTGATGCTGGTGTGCTTTGGTGCAAATAAAATCAATCTGGCCACTTTGCAATCCCTCTGTCTAACTTTATTTCGCCCCCCCTGGGAACAACAATACTGTTCAAAGTTAGGCGAGAAAACTAAAGACGCACTGCACTGGCAAACTCTGATGCTGGTGTGCTTGGATGCAAATAAAATCAATCTGGCCACTTTGCAATCCCTCTGTCTAACTTTATTTTGCCCCCCCTGGGAACAACAATACTGTTCAAAGTTAGGCGAGAAAACTAAAGACGCACTGCACAGGCAAACTCTGATGCTGGTGTGCTTGGATGCAAATAAAATCAATCTGGCCACTTTGCAATCCCTCTGTCTAACTTTATTTCGCCACCCCCTGGGAACAACAATACTGTTCAAAGTTAGGCGAGAAAACTAAAGACGCACTGCACTGGCAAACTCTGATGCTGGTGTGCTTTGGTGCAAATAAAATCAATCTGGCCACTTTGCAATCCCTCTGTCTAACTTTATTTCGCCCCCCCAGGGAACAACAATACTGGTCAAAGTTAGGCGAGAAAACTAAAGACGCACTGCACTGGCAAACTCTGATGCTGGTGTGCTTTGGTGCAAATAAAATCAATCTGGCCACTTTGCAATCCCTCTGTCTAACTTTATTTTGCCCCCCCAGGGAACAACAATACTGGTCAAAGTTAGGCGAGAAAACTAAAGACGCACTGCACTGGCAAACTCTGATGCTGGTGTGCTTGGATGCAAATAAAAGCAATCTGGCCACTTTGCAATCCCTCTGTCTAACTTTATTTCGCCCCCCCTGGGAACAACAATACTGTTCAAAGTTAGGCGAGAAAACTAAAGACGCACTGCACTGGCAAACTCTGATGCTGGTGTGCTTGGATGCAAATAAAATCAATCTGGCCACTTTGCAATCCCTCTGTCTAACTTTATTTCGCCCCCCCTGGGAACAACAATACTGTTCAAAGTTAGGCGAGAAAACTAAAGACGCACTGCACTGGCAAACTCTGATGCTGGTGTGCATGGATGCAAATAAAATCATTCTGGCCACTTTGCAATCCCTCTGTCTAACTTTATTTCGCCCCCCCTGGGAACAACAATACTGGTCAAAGTTAGGCGAAAAAACTAAAGACGCACTGCACTGGCAAACTCTGATGCTGGTGTGCTTGGATGCAAATAAAATCAATCTGGCCACTTTGCAATCCCTCTGTCTAACTTTATTTCGCCCCCCCTGGGAACAACAATACTGGTCAAAGTTAGGCGAAAAAACTAAAGACGCACTGCACTGGCAAACTCTGATGCTGGTGTGCTTGGATGCAAATAAAATCAATCTGGCCACTTTGCAATCCCTCAGTCTAACTTTATTTCGCCCCCCCTGGGAACAACAACACTGTTCAAAGGAAGACAAAAAAACGAAAGAAGCACATCACTGGCAAACTCTGATGCTGGTGTACTTGGATGCAAATAAAATCAATCTGGCCACTTTGCAATCCCTCAGTCTAACTTTATTTCGCCCCCCCTGGGAACAACAATACTGTTCAAAGTTAGGCGAGAAAACTAAAGACGCACTGCACTGGCAAACTCTGATGCTGGTGTGCTTGGATGCAAATAAAATCAATCTGGCCACTTTGCAATCCCTCAGTCTAACTTTATTTCGCCCCCCCTGGGAACAACAATACTGTTCAAAGTTAGGCGAGAAAACTAAAGACGCACTGCACTGGCAAACTCTGATGCTGGTGTGCTTGGATGCAAATAAAATCAATCTGGCCACTTTGCAATCCCTCTGTCTAACTTTATTTCGCCCCCCCAGGGAACAAGAATACTGTTCAAAGTTAGGCTGAGAAAAAGAAAGTCGCACTGCACTGGCAAACTCTGATGCTGGTGTGCTTGGATGCAAATGAAATCAATCTGGCCACTTTGCAATCCCTCTGTCTAACTTTACTTTGCCCCCTGGGAACAACAATACAGTTCAAAGGAAGACAAAAAAACGAAAAAAGCACATCACTGGCAAACTCTGATGCTGGTGTACTTGGAAGCA
The DNA here is from genome assembly GCF_964204655.1 of Triturus cristatus. Classification (NCBI taxonomy): domain Eukaryota; kingdom Metazoa; phylum Chordata; class Amphibia; order Caudata; family Salamandridae; genus Triturus; species Triturus cristatus. The sequence goes on from NC_140594.1 coordinate 465,853,863, forward strand.
AATAAAATCAATCTGGCCACTTTGCAACCCCTGTCTCACTTTCTTTCGCCCCCCCTTGGTACAACAATGCAGTTCAAAGTTACACGAGAAAACGAAAGTCACACTGCACTGGCAAACTCGGATGCTGGTGTTTTTATAAGCAAATAAAATCAATCTGGCCACTTTGGAACCCCTAGGACTGACTTTATTACGCCCCCCACCCCCATCCCACGCTAGCAGCACCCCCCAGGTGAAACAGACAAAGAAACGAAAACGAGCGTTTTTTTTTTTCGAAATTCTCATAAAATCGCCTGCGCTTTGACGATCAAAGAGCAGAAACAAAGCAGAGTTTTCAAAAACCCACTTACACCCCCCCAACATTGTGCCCCCACCCTACCTACCGCACACATCCACTGATACCCCCTCCCCAGCCCCAAAACTGACCTTTACTCTCCGACGCGCAGGAAGCAAATGGCTTCCAGCGCCTCGGAGAGCAAAGGGGAAGCCTCCGGTGACGTCAGCGCGGCTCCCGCGCTGACGTCATTGATGACGCGGGCGGGGGGGCGGGGAGAGGCAGGGGAAGGTCTTCCCCTGCCTCCCAAGCCAAAAAAAAAAAGATCGCGGAATCACGGGGGGAGCGCCAGCGCTTCCCCCAAGGGTGGGTCCCATGACGAGCTGGACTCGTCATGGGCACAGCGCGACTGTGCTCCATGACGAGTCCAGCTCGTCATGGGCACTGAAGGGGTTAATGTGTCTTGGACATCCAAAACCAGTACCATGATGACATGACGTACTGCTAACTGAGCAACACAGGTTGGTACTTTGATGTGGATGACTGCATTTTGAGGAATTAGGTCAAGGCGACGTGTAGCAAAATGACATGCATTTGTACCATATTGTGAATGAGGCCCATTGTCATATTTCATTTAACATGCATGTGACAGGCAATGTGTGGTTCTGGAAGCATAACAAACAGGACAAATATGTAGTGATTTAATGGAACACATTCCTACAATGCTGAGCTCTTACACTACTTTTAAAACCATATCCCTTTTACTCAAAGGTGAACAGCACCATGGGCCTCCAGTCTGCTGTTTTTTGTCAATTGTGTATGTGCACATAATTGACACATGGTGCTTGACAATGGCAGTGCAGCTTTTGATGTGGGCAACCTGGGTGGTTGTACTTTGAAGGAGGGCTCCCCACCAGTTCGAGATGTAGTTATGTGTGCTTCATTCACCTGCACACATAAATGCAGCAGTTACACCATTACATTTGCTTGTTAAAAATTTCCAATGCACTATAGCAACTGGATTTTAATCAAGTTTTTGTTTCGCGAGGGCAAGCTTGCTTAAAAAAATATACATGGCAGTGTTGACGCACTTGATGTCGATTAGAAATATCTTGTAAAGGAGGCACACTTTCATTATGTACCTGTGGTCGATGTGCAAACATGTAATGTAAAGCAGCATTACTCTTCTTGGACTGACCCAGTGCTCAGCTACTTCTGTGAAGCGAGGCTCAGACTTATTTTCTACATTACATTGATTCATGAAATTTTAGCATGCACATGCATTTAATGTAGCTGGCTAGCCTCAAAGCAGGCATTCCTCCAACATTGTGCATGAGTGCCTTATTTTGCACAAGTCAACTACAAGGATCACCAATGCATGTTCTGGCACAGGACTGAGCCAAATTGTTGTATCTACAGTGCAGTGCTCCATTTCAAAAGTGGAGGAGTGCTGCGTTGGGCCAAGTGGGCTGACCCAACGCTCAGTGACTTATTGGAATATTTACAACCCCCTAACACCACAGGTATTCTGATCAAATACAAAAACGTGTGGAAGTGGAGTGAAGATTAGCAGGAGACCGGAAGACGGAGTAGGGATCTGCTAAAGCTGTTTATTTTGGAAATAAGTGTATCAGAAGGGCTGACAAGACAAAGGAAAATATGGTGCTAGGGAAAGCTAATGTGGGTAAGAGACAGAATAGCCGTGGAAAGACAAACAGTCCCACAGAGAAGGAAGAAGAGGGAAAGAACTACGGAGTGAGAAGAAAGGAAGACATAAAAATGCCATGAAAGAAACACCTCCAACCAATAGTGGCAAATCCCAGGAATAACTGCCCCGAACTAATATGTCACAACGTATGAGAGTAGGGGGTCAAGGAGGAGGACAGGGAGGTGGAGCCTCAGTCACCAAATCAATGAAGAATTTAGTGGATAAACACTTTAAAACAGTGTTTCCCAAACTGTGGTCTGCGGACCCCCAGGGGTCCATGACACATTCCCAGGGGGTCCACAAGCCACAGTTTTAAAAGCACTTCAAAGTTCCTTGAATAATCTGTAGTTTTCAGGCAACTATAAAAGTGTCAAGATAACATCCAGTGATTAATGTACCTGCTGGAGAGAGAATGTGTTTTGTTCAGTAGCAGGTTTGACTCATCTAAGGTAGTGCAGAGGGTTAATATGCCTGCTGCAAAGAATGTGTACCATGCATTTAAAAAAACAAAAAAACAGTAGTTTATGTGCATAGCTCAGTGGGTTACTGCTTTTGTCACAGAGATTATTTTGTTATTGTGCAGTTTATGAGTTACAATCATAATCTAGCACCTTAAGCTATGCCCTGCCATCAAACACCTGAATGCAAACTGCATGGTACAAGTTAGAATGCTATCTGTTTTTCCCAGTCTTTCATAATCCTCATTTTGCCCAAAAAGTTTGTTTGGATAGAATTAAACTGTTATAATTAAAGTCAAAGCTAACCCCTATGTTACATTCTGTATCAAGATGTTGTGTTTCTCCAGACCAAGCACTCTTAAAAAATGCTCACCAGTATGGATGACATGTGAATCCTACACCTTGAAGTCCCCTTTGCCTTATATAACATAACATTTTCTATACACCGATTTACACACGTACGACTCATTGTCTCTGTATGTGTGTGATGTAAAGTGCTCTGACACCCTACACTTGTATGAGAGATGCTATAAAACAAATGAAATACATGTGACAGAGGGGCTATTGAGAGAAGAGAGGCACTCTTGGAGAGTGATAGTGAGGGATTCATAAAAGAGCCCCAAAAAGATTGTTGTATTGGTGCATAGTAAGGTCATCATTTACTATGCTTTAAAAGCAAATTCAATTTAATATATAATGACAAATGTGTTGCAGAATGCACCATTTCCCCCCAAATTTCCTTGGTGGTAGAGCCCCTCAAAGTTTGCTTTGCAGTGGCCAGGCTCACTCACTGCACTTAGTACTGGGACTGGTCTGACAACATTTGCCCAGGCTGCTTTTGGTTTCCAGTCCGGCCCTGGCAGGAGCCTCATACTGCGAAATAGAACCAAATATTGAAAAGCTAGTTGCCGAGATGCAGCACTAACCATTCCATTAAAAGTTTTCGATTTTGCTAATCTTTTCTATATAAAATATTAAAATCTTTAGTGATTCGAGTATTTGTTTGGTGTGCACAAGTGTGTGTTTACTTTTTTCAAACTACTGTTTTAATGTTTGAAATTTAAATCGTACAAATTGTTTGGGGGTCCTTGGCTTCCAATAGTGACTCAATAGGGGTCCTCAGGAGTCAAAAGTTTGGGAACCACTGCTTTAAAAAGAACGTATCATTGGAGATAAATGCAAGTGAGGGAAAACAAGCGGTGTCCAACAATTCCGCACTACAGAACCAGGTGTTGCTAGACCTAAGACAGTATGATGTTTCAAATCTAAGTGATTTGACGTTAGAACCCAGATTTTTGTCATCTCCTCGACTTTACTCGGCACTCGAGAGACAAAACTCAGAGGAAAGGGAGGTGGAGAGGAGAAGTATGGATATGGAAAAGGATAACACTGGAATTGAGGAACAGGAGGAACAGCAGGAAGAAGAGTGTCAGAGACTGATTCCACTTCCAGCAAGGGCGAATGACCACATGGAAGGGTTCATATCTAACCTCGAAATGACAGCCTCATCTAGTGCCTCGATGATAGAAGTAATGTTGATCCTCCAAAAGACTCTGCAAGGACTGCTTGAAGTCTTCATAATGAACAATGATATTTTGAAAAGTCAAAAAGAACAGTTACAAATAATTGTGGGGGAGTTAAAGCAGATAATGGATCATATGCCCTACATTGTGAGACCGGTTACAGGTGACAAAATAGTGTCTGAGAGGGAGATGGAAGAGGAGGAAAAGATTAAGGCAGATAAGGTGAAACAGAGTGTATATATATCACGATACCCAATGCTTATAAAAAAACGGGGAGAATCAACGCGTTATAAACAATATATTCCTAGAACAAGGAGACAAGTGAGAAGGGGTAAGAGGGGATCATGCGTGAACCAAAAGGATGAGTTGGCGACGGTAGTAGGATATAAGGGTCCACGGAAAGATGTAAAGAAAGATCACGAACAGAGAGTGATGATTTATTATGCAATATATACGAATGTTAATGGCAGAAGACAAGATGGTAGCTCAAAGAAAAGGTTATTGAGCCCTATAACACAACCTATGAACAACACAGAGTGGGTGGGGAAGTATGGGAACAACATAAAAATTGAAGAACAAATGAGGGTAGGTAAAGGGCTAGAGAAGAGAGGGAATGGGAAGGCTACTTGAACCTGCAAAAAAGGAAATGAAAAAGAGAAAGATTTATTGATACACCTTGAACCGGTAAATTGGGGGAAGGGGGAAAGAGTAGAAGGAAATTAAACCCCATAAACCGAACACAACTGCTCCATACCTTCTCCAAATGCATAGGATTGAAGTGTATAGGGACAGAAGACCTCAAACAAGTTGGTTTCCAAGAAAATAGGCAGGGACAAGAAGTAACAAAGGTCTTGCTCTATTCACAAATGGTAAAAACCGTCCTTTTGAGCGCCTAAATGGATCTACTAGATTAAGGAATCAGAGTAGTCCCAGAACTAAGAGAGAGGGATCCAGGGAAACATAATTTCCTAAATTACCGTGCAGGACTGGGAATGAGGCAGGTTCAATTGATCGAGCAGGCATATGGGAACAAGGAAGATTTAAAAATTACATTGCGTAACAATGAAAGTCAGGAGCTCAGAGAAGGAGTAAAATTAATAAACAGATACAGGCCTTTGACATCTTTGGAGATTGATGAAAGAAGTTGGTTAGATGAAGTTGATTAGGATGCAGGGTCGCCACACAGCCTGGGCAGACTTACCTGGAACATTAACGGGTACAATAGAATATCTAGAACAGACGATTTAAAAAAAAAAACAATCAAAACCTTTGAAATTGTATGCCTACATGAAACTTGGCTGTGCGACAAAAACCCCCTGCTAGAAGGGTACGTACAACTAAATTTAAGAGTAAGGAGAGGTAAGCTGGGTCAGCCGGCAGGCGGACAAATAATTATGATTTCAACTAAAATAGCTAAGCAAGTGGTACCCTTGAAAGTTAAAAGTAAATGGTTGACAGCGGGAAGAGTGAACCTGCGGGATCCAAGCCCCGATTATGAGGGTATTATAATCATTAATGTTTATATGCAAGGAGGTGGCAACAAAGATTATAATGTAGACATGAGCAATTTCAAAGAGGATATTGAGGGGATCCCCGATGACTATCAGAAGGACCTAGTATTAGTAGTAGGGGACTTTAATCATCAATTGGACCCAGTAAAGTCGATCTAGGATGTGAGAAGTGATGAGGGTTGGAGGAAGTGATCACTTTCCTCTTAGTGCTAAGATTGGTGGAGGGATTAAAAAACCAAGAGTTACAATTATTCCGATACAAATGGAGTACCCCAAAAGTCTGACTACTCGTATGACGGAAGAGGGCTAGGAGAAACTGAAAACTTTTCAACAGAGCCAAACACTAGATGATGTCCCACGGCATGGTACCATAGGCTGGTTTGAAAATGTAGTTACTCAAGTAGTCGAATGTCTAAAAGTTAAACTCACAGGAGGAACTGGTAGGGGAGATATGAACAAAAAAGGCCATAAAGAGAAAGATTGGTTCAGTGCAGAATGCAGGAAACTGAAGTCTAATATGAGAAAAGGGGAAAGAAGTTTGAGATTGAAGTATGATATATAGATGCTGACTACTCTACAGAAATTAAAGAAAATGTATAAAAATGTTTTAAGAAATCAAAAGAGAAATTATAAAGAGAAATGTAGGGGTAACCTCCTGGAGGCAATAGAAACAAAGGATGGAAGAACATTTTGGAAATTGATCCAGGAGGGGTCTGGAAAGACATAGGCAACCATGAATTGTGTAGTGACAGAAGAAGACTGGAAAGGTTACTTGTGAGAAATATATAAGGTATAGGAGAACGGCAAGAAACAATGGTACATGTAATACGGCCAGAGATGGGGGAGGATACCAGATTAGTGTTTCTGAAAGTAACGTTAAACGTATTGTAGCTTAACTTAAAATTGACTAGATCAGCCGGTCAGGATAACCTTCCGGCAGTAATCATAAAGACTAAATCCGACTGGTGTGTAAATGTTTTTACAAACATGTTCTATGGCATAATAGAGACAGGGAAGATGCCCCAGACCTGGAAAGGTGTGATCATCAGGCCCATCCACAAGCGTCAAGATGTAAAAATGCCCCAAAACTATAGGTTAATGAACCTCTTGGACGTGGGTGAGAAGGTATTTTCCCCAAAATTTTTAGAAAAACTGAGAGAATGGGCAGAGGTCAACCAAGTGATACCCCCAGAAGAGGGTTTTTAGAAAGGGGAATTCTACTGTAGACCATTGTTTCTACCTTCCATCGTACGAATGTCAGAGGAGCATGGGGGTAAGCTGTTCATTTGTTTTATTGACTTTTGGGCTGCGTTTGACCTGGTTGACCGCAATCGGCTGTGGGAAATGTTGATAAAGATCAATATGCCTAGGGATCTTCTGGTTATTATACAAGAGCTTCATAGGAACAATTGGGCGCAGATCATCCTGGACACAGGGGACATTGTCAGAGAAAATGGGCTAAGACAGGGATGTGTCTTGGCCCCCCTGCTCTTTTCCTTTTTCACGGCTGATTTACCTAATATACTAAAGCAGGTGCGGGGTGTTAGCCCAAACATAGATGGGAAACACATCACTTGCTTACTCTATGCAGACGATCTGGTAATTTTAGATAAACAGAGATAGGGCTGCAGAGGAAGCTGGTTGTGTTCAATGAAAACTGCAACCAGAAAGAATTTGTTGTGAATCTTGATAAAACCAAGGTCTTAAGTTTTGGCAAGAAAAGGAAGACATTTAGTTGGGTTCTGGGCTCTACTAAAGCGGAAGAAGTAAATGAATACAAATACTTGGGTATATGGTTTGAAAAATCCCTGGCCTTAGTTAGTGGGTTGCAAAAGTTTAATAGGAAGTATAGAGAAAGGTTAGATAAACCTTTCCTAAATGCTTATATGGTCATGATACCGCCTCAGTTCCAATATGGAGCCGAAGTATTGTACATGAGTTGAAAAAGAAGATGGGATATTGAAGAGGGAAAATGTATAAAAAATGATTATCCCTACCTAGATCATCTATGAAATAGGTAGTAAGAATTGAAACAGGAATGGTATCTTGGGAGGTAATGGTAAGCATGGCATTAATAAGGTTTTGGCAACATCTGGGAAATGGGGAAGAGCAAAAAATATCAGATTGGTGCAAAAGGGAAATTTTGCAGAGTGAATTGAAATGGGCACTAAGGTTTAAGAAAATGCTAGAGACAGTTGGAAGGGAACTAGGAATAAAACTGGACCCGCAGGACTTGCAAACTGATGTCGCACGACGAGAACTGAGGGTGTTGGGCAAAGAAATGTTGCGAGATCAAGATCGCAATTATCTGGAGGGGAAGAAATCGGTGTGTTTCTTGATTTATTCTTGGAACTCCAACCAACAGTTCCCGTATATAGATGTATTACCAAACCACTATTTGAGGAGGGAAATTTTAAGATTACGAATAGAAATTAACCCTTGTTATGTGAATAATGGGATAAAAGAGGCTATGATGGATCCTAAAGGAAATTTCACCTGCAGCTTAGGTAAGAGATGCAACATTTTACACTTAGGGGCCGATTCCGATTATGGCCACAAAATGTACCGACCGACACGGACCCGGAACGGAGACCGACTGACACGGACCGGCGCCGTACGTCTAGGGGTGGGCGGAATTTGCGAAATTGACTTTCACAAATTATCGCGAAAATGTTAAAAATCTCCGCAAACAAGTGGAAATATCACGAAGATGCGGAAGTTTTTTTCCTGCCTGTTCGGGGTATTTTCTGCGTGGTCGCGGCTCGCCAACTTACCCATGCGGTTGCTCCCAGGCGCGGCCATCTTGTTTTCACTCTTCTCTCGGTGCATGATCGCGAGAAGAAAGACGTGATCGCGCGACCAATGACATTACTGCGGGTGCGAACTGTCGCGAGACAGCGCAAATGGCTACCAGCAATCCAATATCTCGTGAAGAACGCGACCGGATTGGGAAAACTTGTCGGCGAACGCGGGGATTCAGGTAAGGCGATCGCGCGCGCGCGAGAATGTATTTTTTTACAGCGCGAGCAAGAAACAAATTATCGCTAAGCTGCGGAATGCGGAAATTTTGACATTTTCGCGCTCTCCGCGGAACGCGAAAATGTCAAATTATCGCAATTTCCACAAGCGGAACGGAAATTTAGCCCAGGCCGATGTACGACCCGTGCAGTATGATGCAACGCGTGTGATTTACAACCGACACGTACGGAATACAAGCCGTACGACCGAGCCGTAGGGAAAACAGTGATTCGCCCGGAAAACGGATGCGATTAGCACCAACCGACACTTACCAGGAATTAACCTGACTGACATGTACCCGCGATGTCCGATCCGTGCAGTACGATGCAATGCGTGTAAAACCAGCCCGACTCACACGGAGCCCAAGCCGCATGACCGACACGCACAGAAAACAGGGACCTGAAGCAATAGAGATCTCCGCGACCGACGCATATGAAACACAGAAGAAAGTCAGCGTGAAAGACCCGGAGAAGCCCGCACGTGCCAACATCAGTGTCTGTCTCGGTCAGAAGAACATCTCCTTCAGGCCTGGAAAACCCAAAGGAAAAAATACAAAAAAAGGACCAAACAAGCAATGACAAAGTCAATAAATATTTTTAAAAAACTTTGAACAAAGAAAAACCCACAACTGCACCTATATAAAGGACACCAATCACTACCATGATCCTTTGCAAATTGAATACAACAACCAACAGAGAACACCATCACACAGCAACCACAAACACACTCTCAACTCACCCATCACAAAACTTTCACACCATTAGCACCTCACCAAAAGCCCTCACACATACACCTAGCAAAACCGACACCCACCCACCCTCACTTGCACCCTCACACACATCACTCACCACCACCACCCATCACCATGCCCCCAAAGAAGAATCCAAAGTTCACAGATAGTGAGTTAGAAGTGCTGGTAGATGAGATCATCAGAGTAGAGCCACATATGTTTGGTACATTGGTCCAAAGGACCCCCATGTCACAGAAAACAAAGATGTGGGCGAGGATTGTGGACAAGTGAACGCACAAGCACCAACGATGCGCACAAAGGATGATATCCAGAACAGGTGGTATGACGTGCGTAGGAGGGTCAAGAAACTCATCGAGAAAGATCACGCCTTGAGTCAGCGCACTGGTGGTGGCCCTCCTGCAAAAACCAGTATAGTTCAGGTCCTGAGAGGAGAAGGTGCGGGACATCCTACCACCAGAGAGCGTCCAAGGTCTAGCAGACATAACAGAGCCTGGTGAGTACACAACCAACATACTCAATATTGCGTGGCAAGGGGACAGTGAGACCATGCACCGTTAGCAAAGCCACAGTAACCAATAGATAATCATCCCAGATGTGTATGCTAGTCAGACAAACACAATACCTGCCATCTCATAGTGACTTGTAACTGTGTCATGACATGTACAAACCTACCAACAAATAGAGCAAGGTAGTGACACAAATCTAAATAAACACTGTCAGACAGTTTGCCACCACAAACACACTACCTCACAGTGCAGCTGACTGACAGGAAGGAATAGTGGGTATGCAGGTGAAGTGAGTGTATCCAAAAGCATGATGGGGTTTGTAGTCACAGATAATGCTTCCCCTCCCAATTGGCCCATCCAGACCACTCTGAACCATGCCCATATCACAGTTAGTGGAAAATGACTTGCAAGATGGCTGACACTGGGTCCTGCTGTGGGGAGCACAAGGCCCTGGTAGGGGTTGTGCGCAAATCAGAAGCAGGACACCACTGCCTGACATCCTGAAAAACAACTTGCACGCCCTCCAATGGAAGCACGTTTCATGGTGGGATGTCTGGCCGGGTGGGAAGGACTGACAGCTCTGACCATACTTACCAGCATATGGAGACACACACACACCTCAACACAAACTCCACACAACTCACTGGGTAGAGTTCATTGCCTCACACTGTAGTGAAATATCACCCAAAGACACACTGCACTAGGTGCTGCTGTGTGAACCACAGGGGCTCTCTTTGGACTTGTAGCCAAACAAACACCAGGACTTCACAGTCAGCCATCTTGCCATTGCTGTCACACTCCCTCACAGGGAAGCAGAGTCAAAAGGAAGGAAGTATGGGCATGCTGGGAAGGGGGGTGCAGCCAAAAGCATGATGGGAGTTGCAGTCACAGACATTCCCCACCCACCCACATGGCCCAGCAAGCTCACACTGAACCATGTTTGCCTCACAGGGAGTGGGAATGGACTGACAAGATGTCTGACACTGGGCTCTGTTGTGGGGAGCACAAGGCCATGCTGGGAACTGGGCACCAACAAACACCAGGACTGCCCAGTCAGCCATCTTGCCATTGCTGTCACACCCCTCACAGGGAAGCAGAGTCAAAAGGAAGGAAGTATGGGCATGCTGGGAAGGGGGGTGTAGCGAAAAACATGATGGGAGTTGCAGTCACAGAAATTCCCCATCCACCCACATGGCCCAGCAAGCTCACACTGAACCATGTTCACCTCACAGGGAGTGGGAATGGACTGACAAGATGTCTGACACTGGGCTCTGTTGTGGGGAGCACAAGGCCATGCTGGGAACGGGGCACCAGCAAACACCAGGACTGCACACTCAGCCATCTTGCCATTGCTGTCACACACCCTCAAAGGGAAGCAGAGTCAAAAGGAAGGAAGTATGGGCGTGCTGGGAAGGGGGGTGTAGCCAAAAGCATGATGAGAGTTGCAGTCACAGACATTTCCCACCCACCCACATGGCACAGCAAGCTCACACTGAACCATGTTCGCCTCACAGGGAGTGGGAATGGACTGACAAGATGTCTGACACTGGGCTCGGTTGTGGGGAGCACAAGGCAATGCTGGGAACTGGGCAACAACAAACACCAGGACTGCACTGACTGATATCCTGAAAGTTAACCTGCACCCACTGCAATGGTGGCACGATTCATGATGGGATAACTGGCCTGGGGAAGAAGGAGGTCCTGACTTGAAAACAAATAACACCGATACTGGCCATACATACACCTTCTATGCTAAAATACATTGCACACGTGGTACCAGTCACTCACAAACATAATGCCTGGGCAAGATGTCTGACACATGGGCCTGATAAATGATGTGACTGAAAATCACACATATGCACTGGCCAACCCAGACACGGTCGCACGCACAGCAATTGCAACCGTATGTTAAAAGTCACTGTCTGGGGATGCAGTGTCCAGGGGTGCCCCATGGCCTGGCTGTGGAGGTGTGTCTTGCAGATGACAAGTGTGGAGAGCCATATATAGTACATTGCACAAAACACACAGGAACTCACACACACGTCATTGACAGGGGACATCTGACAGTGAATGGAATGGACACACCAATATAGCCGACACCATAGCATGGTCTCATTCACACTCGGTGCTGTTGTGAGCAGCATTCCACTCATATATCGTGCTGCAACATATGCATCCTTCACACAACACATCACTCACTGACAGACATTGTAGACACAAGGTCTAACCTGGACTGCATTGGAGGAGACATGCTACTCACAGCAGCCAAACCACAAAACACACACACCACCGGCTCTCACTGTCATGAGCATTGAAAAGCCAAAGTGCTTCCTTGCCCAATCCATGTCACCATGGAGAACATTGACAAGTCAAATCACATATGCATGTACAAAACTCAGCACCAGACTCATTAACGATGGTGGCATCATCACTTGTATGAAATGAGATGGGAACTAGGAACACTGTAAAAAAACACTTTCTTACAAGAGATCACAGGCATACCGGACTGTGACTATGTACCAATACACCAATGTGACACACAAAGACTAGCAAAATCTGCTACCACACATGCCCTAATCTTACAACATATCCTCAGTGGAATTGCACGTATGTCCTTGTTAAAGGTCAAATGTGTACAGGGATGACACACCTGTGCCAGCAACGTGATGGCCCTTGAGTAGTAATGGCCATGTACAGCCAAATCTATACATGAGCTGGGCATGCACACACTTCGACATGCACATTGAAATGTTTCATTTTGGCGGGCAATGTGCCACAACAATATCAATCTCTGTCCATGACAACTTTGGACAAAGCAGTGTACAGGCACGCATCCTGACGTACAGTAGAAAATGTAATGTATGTGAACCATTGATGCCTGTAGAAACATAACTTACATTGTGTGTCTCTTCCAAACACAGGTGGTGCTGGGGACACAGCAGCAAATGAAGAGGAGTCCCTGTCCCAGACTCTGGTGGACCCTCAGCTCTCTGGTGTGGATCCGTCTCTGTCCTCTTCGGATGACGATGAACAACCTAGCACCTCCGGTGTGAGTCATCATTCAGCACCAACAGTACCAACATCTGCACCCTCTGTACCCACGCCTCTAGCATCTGGCAACAGACAGGGCCCCCCCCCCCGCCTACACGGACAGACCAAGGCCACCGCACAGGGACACAGGACCCCCAGGAAGCTACGGACAACACCACCAGCAACATCACCCAAGGGGGTCCAGTGTCACCTGTGCGTCCTGCCGCAGGTCCTGCCCATGTGGATAGGGGTGCTGGGAGGGGTGGTAGGCAGAGGGTGCGCCTTGCAGAGGGGTCTAGACTGCATGATGACCCCCAACTGGCACGCATCATAGATGCGTACCAGGAAAACACCGGAGGATTCGGCCAGGTAGTGGGGATCCTCAAGGACATTCAGCAGGAGCAGGCTGCCCATCATGCCCGCATGGAGGCAAAGTGGGATGCACTTACTGTGGTGCATCGGGACATACTCCAATGCCTCCGCCAGTTAAGCACCAACATGTCCACACCTCTCTGTGTGGCCACAACATCTGTAACATCTGGGATCCCCCCCTGAAGAAGAAGAGGGGTCGTCCGAAGAAGGACAAGTGAGATGCAGATGTCCATGCACATCCCCCAGGGCATCTAAACCTGTTCTGGACAATGTTCTTTGTGCGCAGACCGTTCACCTTGTCATATCTAACACAACTCGCCTACATGACATGGAGGGTTCATGTTGGTCCAATGTAGCTAATGACTGTGGACTTTACTCTGGACATTTCAGCTACCAACACTTCCAACTCTACTGTGAACTTTGGATTCAAAACTCAATGTACAGCACCCACCATCCTGTGCACTATCCTCTCACATGTTTGTTAATAAACTCACCAGTACACTATACTTGCCTCTGTTGTGATTCCAACTTGTCATGTGTCATGGAGATGTTAATCTGCTAAACAACACAGTGCATGCCAAATACTACAACAATGTGATCACCGTTATGTGAGTCATGGTGATGTGACACATGTGAGGGAGACACATCACTATGGCACCACAACACGTACACACCACGGGCATGTAACTCATCCCACACAATGATGTTGACCTGAAATACATTGGAATGCACAGACGCCACACCTATCCACAGTCAGTTGTAACAATCCCACAGGTGAGGTAAGCAAATGTCAGTCAGATGTGGGAAGACAGACAACACACATAACAAAGCGTTGCACAGGTTCATTACACATCAGCAACATGTTTATTCCACAATAGTTGCAAGGTAATTCTATGTTACAGTGGACACACAGTCACAAAGTTTTGGAGAATTGAAGTCCAGGGGTGTGTGGTACATCACTGATGGGAATTGACAACTTCCACACTGGTGTTGGATTCTGGGCGTTGGGGGTCATTGTTGACCAAACAACAGGCAAAGTACCCTGGGAAGGACAGACACAAGACACAGTCAAAAGCACAGCAGAACAGGAGAGAAATGCAATACACATGCACAAAACATGTCAAAATAAACCTACACAGAAAGAAGTTAGCAGTTCGACACTATTGTGGAGTACAGACCACCTGAATGGACACATCACTGCACGCATCCAGCCAAGTGGCACACAGACACACTCAAACAGCAACAGAGCAGCCCCAACACATTTCAGGCTAACTCAATACATTGACATAACAACCCTGTAAACTCACATTCAGGTGAAGAACTTGTTGATGAACTGTGTGAGGACATCACCCTCATCATCATCATCACTAGCATCGTGGCCCAGGCCTGGATCCTCCACAGGTGGCGGAGGTAGGTCATTGTCATCCTGGATGACTGCCATGTTGTGTAGCATGCAGCATACAAGGATAATTTTGCACACCTTTTCAGGGTCATATGGGAGGGCCCCTCCGGTCTTGTCCAGGCAGAGGAAGCGGCTTTTCAGGATCCAAATGTCCGCTCAATCACCCTCCTGGTCCGACCATGTGCCTCATTGTAGCGCATCTCAGCTGGTGTCACAGGGTTCCTGATGGGTATCTGGAATCACCTACATACAAACAATTGAACAATTAGCTGAGTTTTGAAAGAGGGTGGAATACAAAATTGCCAAACACACACAATGGTAAACAGTCAGTACACACCGACAAGCCAGGCACGCTGTTCTGACATCTGTGACATCAGCGTTGCAATGCAACTACTCCTCATGATGTAGGCATCGTGCGCAGAACCGGGGAAACGTGCACACACATGTGTGATACACATGTCAGCAAGACATACAACCAGAGCATTGATGGAGTGGAAATGTTTCCTGTTCCGGTATGCCTGCTCATGTGCCCGTGGTGGTAGCAGGGCCATATGTGTCCCATCAATAGATCCGATGACGTTCGGCATCCTCCCCAGTGTATAAAAAGCATCCTTTATTTCAATGAGTTGACCTGGGCTAGGAAACTTGATGTACAGGTCAAGGAAATGCAACATCCCCTCCAAGACATTGCATAGCACACGACTAAACATAGTTTGCGACATACCACCAGCAGTAGCCACAGTGTACTGGAAGGTACCAGTAGCAAAGAAGTGCAGGGCTGACATCACTTTCACCTCTGGGGTCAGTGCTGTAGGGTATGTCTGGCCAGGTAGCAGATGTGGTGCCAACTGCTCCGCCAACTCCTCAATCAGTGGCCTGGTGAAGCGGTACCGTGGGATGCAGTCACGTTCCTGCATGGTTTCAAGGTCTGGGAATGGTCTATGGACAGCTGGTGCCCTGCAGTACAGAGATGAACAAAGGAAGATTGTCAATTCATCCACCCATGTGGCTATGACCAAGCAAAATATCACATGATACATCATGACAATACACAATGTACTGAGGTGTGTGCTGTTGGGTATGGACACATATGTCACCTACATGCACATCACCTCACATCACATCTCAAGTCCACATGTCTAAATAAGTTCCATGTAGTGCAATGTCCAATCATTGGGCTGTGTCACAGTACCTATGTACTACTGTCACGTTACAAACACACACCACAGTGACAAGTGAGGCCTGATGTCTCCCAGGCATCACAGCTCTTTGACAAGCAGATACCCAGGGTCCCTGTATTGCCACATGGACACTGGCATAACATGGCATATCATGTACACGCCACAAAACAACCGCGAGTCCCACAGGTAGTGGCCACTGTTGTCTCTGCAGGACCTACATGGACGTCTCGTAGACACACACACAACATCAATGTTGGTGCACAAACCACATGGATGTGGAGACTGTCTCCCATTGGGCGCATTTGATCAGCCACATCTGAGACACAACATGCACAGAGACTGTGGGTGTACATCAGAATTGGGGCTATAGGTCTCACTGTGACGTACATACCATCACACCCAGGACTCAGGGTGTATGTGACATGTCCTAAACATATCCAACCTGCAACTGTATCCATGACTCATGATCATAACTGTACAGTTGCACATCACAGTGGTAATGTCCACAACACACAAAGGATTCTGTCCCAAAGAACACATGCACAGCCTGAGAGTGGCTGCACAAAAGTGCCACACAACAAACCAAATGTTGCCCCCCTAAAACACATGCAATGCAGCCTTACATGCCATGGGACACAGTGTGGCACATGCTGTAGTGTGGTAGGTGTGCACCTGAGTTCCAGGCAAGTAATTGTGTGTGGAAGCCATCAAAAAGTCACATCAATGTCAACTGACGCAGGTGACTTCTACAGGGACGCCTTGCACAGTTTAGGACCGAGCCGTGCGTATGCTTAGCCATTGACTGCAATGCAAACCGATGCGGGTGACTATCATGCGAACGCATTGCACAGTTCAGGACCGAGCCGTGCGTACGCTTAGTCATTGACTGCAAAGCGAACCAATGCAGGTGACTATCATGCGTACGCATTGCACAGTTCAGGACCGAGCCGTGCGTATGCTTAGCCATTGACTGCAATGCGAACCGACGCGGGTGACTATCATGCGTACGCATTGCACAGTTCAGGACCGAGCTGTGCGTACGCTTAGCCATTGACTGCAATGAGAACCGATGTGGGCGACTATCATGCGTACGCATTGCACAGTTCAGGACCGAGCCGTGAGTAAGCTTAGCCATTGACTGCAATGAGAACTGATGCGGGTGACTATCATGCATACGCGTAATGCAGTCATGGACCGAGCCGTGCGTACGCTTAGCCATTGACTGCAATGAGTACCGATGCAGGTGACTATCATGCATACGCGTCGTGCAGGCATGGACCGAGCCGTGTGTACACTTAGCCATTGACTGCAATGAGAACCGATGCGGGTGACTATCATGCGTACGCATTGCACAGTTCAGGACCGAGCCGTGGGTATGCTTAGCCATTGACTGCAATGAGAACCGATGTGGGTGACTATCATGCATACGTGTCGTGCAGGCATGGACTGAGCCCTGCACACACCTTGGCCATTGAATCGTATGGAGACGGGTGCGTGTGGATTTTCAAAATACGTGTTTTACAGTCAGTTGACCGAGTCGTGCTCACCCATTGGCTCTGGGCTGTCATGGAGACGGATGCGGATTCAAAACTTGTACGAGTTGTGCGCTGGAAATTCAGTTGGATGCCTACAACAATATTGCAATTTCTAGGGTTTTATGAAGGTGAACATTTGAACGATGCAGAAGACGTGTACGAGTCGTACAATTCCATGGATTGGCCAGATTCATAGAATGCAACCGTGTTGGACCTATCACTTGGGACACATGGCACAGATTCTGCCTCTGCAGCACAGATATAAGGCTGGCTGGCCCCAGGGAGCTCACTTACCTGCACTACATGCTACTGGACCACATCTCTGATACCACTGCTGCTGTCTCTGCATCCTCTGGCTACTGCTATGGCACGTACTCTGGAGAGGGCCCCATCCTTCACTGAGGAGGAGAACCAGGCCCTGCTGGACGGGCTCCTTCCACAGTACAGAAAGCTGTATGGGAAACCAGGGAGCAGGTGAGTGTGCAGTCCAATGCCTTCCTAATTGTGCATGTTGTCTGACTATTAGTACTAGCAGTGTGTACACCAGTGACAAGCGTACTTACTGAGTACTTTCATCCCCCAAAGTGTGAAGGTACATGTAATGAACAGGTGTTCTGCAGCAAAAGTGCATTTGTGCAAGCTTCAACTTCCCAGGCAATGTTAACATTAACCCTGGGCGTAGTTCGCGAAGTAGCACTTCACGAAGCTACGCAAAGTGCAGTTCGCACTACGCGAGCTACGCGTAGCACTTCGTGAACTGCGTAGTACCTTGTTCGCACTGTGCCAGATGTCGTTTTCAATGATTGCACAGTGCGGACAAGCAACCGGCACTGTGCAATCATTGAAAATGGCATCTTGCACAGTGCGAGCTGTAGTTTTCTGCTGCACGAGTAGATTTTTACTCGAGCGGCAGCTTTCTCAACGCGAACTGGTAGTTTCTCATCGCGAGCGGTCGCGAGCATATGCGACCACTCGCAATGAGAAACCTGACCTCCTCGCGTTGGGAATCTCGCCGGGAGGTTTATTTTCCATGCTCGCGATCGGCAACTTGATGTTGCTGATCGCGAACAAGGAAAAAGTCTCACCGGGATGTCATTTTGCTTGCTCGCGGTTGCCAATTTGACTTTGAGGACCACGAGCAAGCAAAAAATGACCGCAGCACTACGCAACACTACGCTACGCGTGTTCGCACTGTGCTACATGCAGTTCGCGTAGTGCGAAGTAGCGCGAACTTCGCAAACTACGCGAGCGTAGCGTAGTGCTTTGCCCAGGCTTAGTTAACATGTCAGACATGCAGGGCATTTGTCCATTTCCATGGGTGCGCTACCTGTGTAACTCATTTTCCTTTGTGATGAGGACCTGTATATCCAACTGTGTGCAGCACAAATATGGGGCATGTGTGTTAATGGACTTGTAACTTTGTCATCCTCACAGGTTGATGCCCACTAGAAGAAGGAGATCTTGCTGACCATCGCCCGGGCAGTTCAATCAGTGGGGGTCTACAAGTGCCAGATCCGCAACAGCCAGAAGAGGTGGCAGGACCTTCGGGGCTGGACCCGGAGGTTCGCAAGGGTCCAGCTGAAGCTGTCGCCTCCTCGCAGGAGGGGCGGACACCGGACCCTGACCCCCCACATGCTCAGGATTCTGGCAGTGGTCCTCCCGGACCTGGATGGGCAGCTGAAGGCCAGACAGCAGCAAGGAGGGGGCAAATCCATGCCTAATCTGTGTACTATGTCTGACATGCTAATTGCAGTATTTTGGCCTGCTCACACTTCCACATTATATAGGTCTTGTAGTCCAGGACCCATGTCCTTCAATTGTGTGATGCACCCTCCTCATCTGATCCACAGGTATGGACCCTACAGTCTGTGGCTTGCGTCACTAGGGCACTGTGTCCCTGCAGTCAGCTATGCTTTAGGTTCCGGACAGCATCTGTTACCGTGACTCTGTTGTGTGTTTCATGGGTGGGTCAATTGTTTACACAATGCCTGAGATCTGACATGTGATCTGTGTGTGCCCTTGATATGTGTTCCAATTGCTGGTCTGACTTGCCACATGTGCCTGGGGTATTTCAAACACACCCATGCCGCAGGGGACTCCAAATTGTGGACCTCAGCATGTATATCAAGTGTGTCACACTAGCTTAGCCACCTGACTACTGTCCAGGGCTATACACTGTTTCACGTAGACATGGGCAGTCAGGCCTACTCAAGGACATTTAGAAACACTCTGTAATCCCACTCCTGTGTATCAAATTCCAGGTTGTACTTAGTGACATGTGCCTTCAGGTGTCTGCCTCTGTTTCATTGTGGTGTGACTTCCTTTTCAGGACAACTGGGGTGTTCATGAGTTTGAGGGTCAGCAGGACATCTGAGATGTGACAATAAGAGACAAGACCTGTGTGACATATAGGTGTGTGATCACTTGACAGTGCACAATGGTGTATGCAACTGTGAACTTCAGGCAGCCGTGTTTCATGCACAGCAGACTGCGATGTGCTCATGTACAGGGATTTGTGTTCGCAGAGACTCATATGTCTGTTTTGTATGATGTGGGGTCATCTGGGTCCGGGATATGTTGTTTGCAGGGGATGGACAAGTGGAATTGTCAGCTGCAGAGTTTGCTTTACCCATGACCTATGATTGTGACTAAGGGTGGGCGTAGTGGGCGTAGTGGGGCTACGTGAAGCAGCACGTAGTGTGCCCAAATCTACGCACACTACGCGCTTCGCGTAGCCCCACTACGTGCCACCCACCTCCCGCCCGCCCTTCTTTTAAATAATATAAGCATTGAAAAATAAATTAAAGTAAGTCGACTTACCCGTAAGCGCGGCATCTCCGGGGCTCCCTCTTTCTGTTTCTGATTTCTTCTGGCAAATGCGCATGCGCGGACACCCGCGCATGCGCATTTCTCGCGAGAAATGCGCATGCGCGGGTGTCCGCGCATGCGCATTTGCCAGAAGAAATCAGAAACAGAAAGAGGGAGCCCCGGAGACGCCGCGCTTACGGGTAAGTCGACTTACTTTAATTTATTTTTCAATGCTTATATTATTAAAAGGAGGGCAGGCGGGAGGTGGGTGGCGGGTGGCAAGCAGCTACGCTTCGCCCTCGGCGTGTGCGTAGCGCTGCCCTGCTTCGCCTACTTCGGAAAGTGCGAAGCAGGCAGCGCTACGTACACTACGTGGGCGAAGCGTAGTGCTACGCCAGGGGTTAATTGTGACACAGTGCATACTGTTGTTGTCTGGATGCCCGGCCCTTGTGACAGGAGACAGTGATGACTGACTTTCCAGGCTTGCCAGTGCCATGGCATTTAACTTGCTATGAGTGATCCTGCATTGGGGTCAAATGTGCTCCATGCACCCCATTGTGGCATTGACTATCAGGACATGAGAACATCATAGTGTGTGTTGCTGGTATGCATCACAAGCATGTGAAATGAGACTTTGGCCATCCCTTCATCCTGACACCTGTACTGAGCCAGTGGCAAGAGATGTGATGTGTGTATAGTGACATACTCCTACATGTTCACTTGCATTTCCAACAAATGTGTAGGTGGTGCATGTTTGCACATTGGGGTATTAGCATCCAACATGGACCAGACATTTGGGTTCAAGTCCAGGAGGGATATGAGTGCCATGGTTGATGGTGAGACTGTCAATTGGGTTATTCTAAACAATGTGAGCACTTTGAGCATTGTTCAGCTGATGATGCCAGGGCTTGCCCTGTGATGTGCTCTACTCACTGTGGTGTGTGTGGTCAGTGCAGGTGACTGTTGTTGTTCTTTGTTTACTAATTCTATCCAGATTCATCCACGGCCACAGGAGGGGACAGCTCCACGGACCAGGAGGAGCCACAGAGCCTGACTGGGACAGAAGGCGAGGAGTCAGAGGGACCCAATGACACGGAGGCCGAGTGGAGCCACACAGAGGATTCTGCAGCACCATCCACCCCAGCTGAGGGCCACAGCAACTCGGAGGATGACTCCCTTGTGGAGGCGGGTGTCAGCAGCCACCAAACCCCAGCTAGTGAGGCTGTCCCCGCCACCACCACCACCATCACCACCCTCCCATTGGCTTCCATCCCAGAGGTCCGTGGAGGCTCCCGTGTTCGGGAGCATGTCTCCTTTGTTCCAGGCACCGCACCCCCTGCCCCTGTGTCCCCAGCTGCCCTAAGTGTGGAGTCTGTGGACTTGCTTCGACAGATCCATGTAAGGCAGACATCAATGCTGAGTGTCCTACATGCACACACCAGTCTGTTGACACAACTGGTGTTGTTCATGAAGAGCATTTCATCGGGCATGTCTGCCCTACAGATGACCAATCAGTCCGTGGCCTCCTCCCTGACGGCAGCAGTGTCCCTCCTCCAACAGTCCTTCACCCCTTCTACCCCTGCCCCATCCACGATTCCTAGCACACTACCTGTCCCAAGAACACACACACCAGCAAATTCACCCAAATCCACAGACTGGGGCAGCACACAAACACCCAAACCAAGTTCTAGACGTGCACACAAGCAAACTCAGGGGACTGATACCACACTCAAAGGGTATGGTTTGCAAACACACACACAGGCATCCACAACCATTCCGCAGTCCTCCAATACTTCTCCCTCCAAGACCCCTTCCCTTGCCTCACCTGCAACCCCATCTCCCCATAAGCTCTTCCTCTGTGACCTTGGCCTCTTCCCCACCGATCCAGCAGATTCTGCTTACAAAGGGAAGAGGAAGTCCCCACACACAGAGGGGAGTGCCCCTCATACCCGGACACCCTCCCCCAGGTGCAGTCAGACTGAGGCCCCCACCGCAAGTCCCCTCAGAGCCGGAAGAGCAAGACCGTATCCCTGCCCCGCAGCTCCATGACACAGTCTCCGTCCTCCATCTCTCAGGCCACCATTCCAGAGGTTCCCCCGCCACACTCTGTCCCAGGTTCCCCCAACCACAGATACACCATCCCCAAAATGCTCTGGCCCTCCCCCCCTACCACTTGCTCTTCCACCCCCACCCCTGTCAGACTGTTTGTGCCACTGATGTGGGGACCGTGGCCCCCCTCTGTCCTGCCGACCTCACCTGAACCCCATTCCGCTCCCATGGAGTTGGGCACTGCAGTGGAGTCCACGACCACCCCGTCTGGCTTGGGCACTGCAGTGGGGACCCAGTCCACTCCATCTGACCTGCCCACTGTAGTTGTGCTGGCACCCACCCCATCTCACTTGTACCCCACAGTTGTGACTGCACCCACTATGTCATACACCTCCACTGCAGTTGCCAGTGACTCTCCTGCATCCACCACCCCTTCACTGCCTTCTTCTGCTGAGCCCTGATCCTGTCCCTGCGGTGCCTGGCCTGCCCCCATGTATGCCCCTCCGAGTGGATGTCCCCTGTCCTCACCAGTGTAGGCAAGCAACGTGTGACAGTTGTCACTCAAATCACATTGTTGACATTTGGATATGGACTGGCCATTGGCCTTTGTTTTGAAAGGACATTTGCTTTTGCATTGCAATTTGGCTGAATAAAGCATTTTTATTTATCCTTGTGAATTTGATTTTGCTGTACATTATGTTGATGATGTTTACCATTACATTACAGTTATAATGCTGGATTTCCAATGTTGAAAACTGAGGTGTTGATGTGAGGTACTCCATGTGATCCATGACATATGTATCCTATTCTGGTCGGTATCCATGTTATCCTTTGCAGCTAACTGGGTGTGTCATGATTAACAATTTGTGAACATCTCTGTAAACATTTCATTTGCATGGTCAAATCTGTGGCTTGCACGCATGCACATATGATGTGCCTCCCATTGTCCAATTTGTCTATTTCCCTGACTGTGGTCGCATCTCCACTGGACCTGCAGGTGTGGGCATCATTGGTGTAGGAGCAACTGGGTCCTCTGTGCAACTTGCTGGACATATGTATTGAGTATGTGCAGATGACTTAAGGGACAATCCCGAACCCAGCCTGTTGTAACCAGAGCCTTCATTGGGTGGTAACTGATGGCTGACTGACCAACTGTTCTGCTGACATGACTGAGACCTGCTGGCACTATGTTTGGCACAGCTGAGCTTCCACAGGAGTTGAGTCTCCTCAAGTAAGTGTGGTGTTCCGTGACATTGCCTGGGCCCATGGTGTGTGTTGTGTGAGCATGTGTGTGTGTGTCCACATCCCTTTTCATACACAGGCAGTGCTCCCTTGATATGTTCCTGTTGTTGATGCTTGCTGAGTTGTACTGTGTTTATCCCGCATCTTTGTCCTGGGCTACCAGATGTGTGGGTGCATGAAACACTACTGTTAATTGGTATTTCATCATTGGGATTTGTCAGTTCTGAGTGGTGATGATGTGGTCAGACGCAGATGAGACACAGTCAGGGGTCCCCAAGGCACTTCTTTGTTCGCAATATCATGTAGCTGTCCCTAGGTGGCGACTTTCAGTGATTGAGACATGTGTGTGTGTGTGTGACTGCTCTCACTCGTCCGGTTCAGGGCTGCAATGTTGGCAGGTGTCAGCATGTGTGCCTTGTGGTTCTCCTTGGCTTCTGCGTTGTCCTGAGACTGTGGCAGGGATTCCGGAGGTTACGGGAGCTTTGACGTCATGGCCATGTACCTCATACTGTGCAGTATGTCTGTAATTCATCAGGGTTGTAGAATGTTCTTGTGTGATGAGTCTGTGCACCTTAGTTCCTCCCAACATTACTGTGTTTGTCATGGGTGCATGTGCAGTTCAGGGTGTGTGGTGTTGAGGGTGGCCATTTGTGAATGTTTGCATTGATGGGCCCCTAGCTCCTGTTTGTCCATGGATGACGGGCCATGCTGAGGGATTTGTGTTTGTGTAGGTTTGATGTACATTTGTGGCACAGGACACATGTCTGGGTTTCACAGTTTGTACGACATCTACCTTTGTCATCACTGTGGACGTATCATGCATGCTTGTGTCACCCGAATGTCTGGTCCCTGGGGGTAGTGCTGTTGTGTGTCAGTCTCTTGCTGTGTTAGTTGTTGTTCATTCCAGCTTGTGTCACATGTGTCTGTTGTGCTTCCTCTCATCTCACAATGCCTGATTGCCCACTAAGGGGGACCCAAGGATGGGTTACTTTTGTATGATACTGTGTCCACATCTGTCTCACTGTGGTTCAGCCCCCCTCATGTGTTGTGTAGTTGCCTGGGGATCCTGAGACACACACATGTTGTGTCAGATGTGCAGTGTGAGGTTGCCTGTTTGTGTTTGTGCATCTGCACCAGTGCATTGGTATTGCTGTTGTGGGCCATTGTCTGGATATTGTTTTTGTGATTGTCCCTGCTGTCCCTGTGAGTCATATCACATCATTCTGCACATTCATCCGGTTTTGTTAGGTTCCATTGCTGCCATGGAATGTGAGTTTGTGACCTGACACTTACAGTCTACACAGGATGTTTTGATTTGTGTGTTTATTTTTGAGATGTGTGTATGCTTTGTGATGGTCACTTCTACATTTGTGTCATTGTACACTGTATGCAATGTCAGCCCCCATGGGTGGTACTTGTCTGCATGTGGCCGAGAGTATGTTAGGTTTTCACAGCACTGTTAGCCTCACCACATCTCTGTGGGTATGGGACACAACGACTACTTTGCCACAAAAGTGTTTCATGTGTTGGGACCAGGAATCATACATGCTGTTTGGCATTTGCAGCTTTGACCATGATGACACTTACCTTTTGGTCACTGTGATGAGGGAGGTTTTAGACCCCATCACCACAATGCTCAACATTTGCTGCAGTTTGGAACCCCACACTTAACTTTTGTTCTACACAGTGAGGGGTTGTTATTGCACATTGACACAGTGCTATTGTGATGCTTGCCTTGTGTAGGCCACACACAGTTTTTGGTCACACATGTGATGGTAGTTACATTGTATGTTCAAAGTCATATTCACTGTTGTGGGCATTTGTCACAGACTACACACCGTTGTCATGATGTCAGGGGGGATGTATTCTGCTAACATACCAAAAGTTGGTGTATGATGGATGTGTGGCGCATCACCCATCCTATGGGTGGGTGTGTCAGGAGTGATGGGCACCAGGTCCCCTATGAGTGGGGGTGGCAGGAGTGATGGGCAACAGGTCCCCTATGGGTGGGGGTGGCAGGAGTGATGGGCAACCTAAGCCCTGTGAGTGGGTGTGGCAGGAGTGATGGGCAACATAAGCCCTATGGGTGGGGGTGGCAGGAGTGATGGGCAACTGGTCCCCTATGGTTGGGGTGGCAGTAGTGATGGGCAACATAAGCCCTATGAGTGGGGGTGGCAGGAGTGATGGGCAACATGAACCCCTATGGGTGGGGGTGGCAGTAGTGATGGGCAACAGGTCCCCTATGGGTGGGGGTGGCAGTACTGATGGGCAACAGGTCCCCTATGGGTGGGGGTGGCAGGAGTGATGGGCAACATAAGACCTATGGGTGGGGGTGGCAGGAGTGATGGGTAACATAAGCCCTATGAGTGGGGGTGGCAGGAGTGATGGGCAACATAAGCCCTATGAGTGGGGGTGGCAGGAGTGATGGGCAACATAAGCCCTATGGGTGGGGGTGGCAGTAGTGTTGGGCAACAGTTCCCCTATGGGTGGGGGTGGCAGTAGTGATGGAAAGCTTGAACTCCTATGGGTGGGGGTGGCAGGAGTGATGGGCAACATAATCCCTATGGGCGGGGGTTGCAGGAGTGATGGGCAACAGGTCCCCTATGGGAGGGGGTGGCAGGAGTGATGGGCAACATGAACCCCTATGGGTGGGGTGGCAGTAGTGATGGGCAACAGGTCCCCTATGGGTGGGGGTGGCAGTACTGATGGGCAACAGGTCCCCTATGGGTGGGGGTGGTAGGAGTGATGGGCAACATAAGACCTATGGGTGGGGTGGCAGTAGTGATGGGCAACATAAGCCCTATAGGTGGGGGTGGCAGTAGTGATGGGCAACAGGTCCCCTATGGGTGGGGGTGGCAGTAGTGATGGGCAACATAAGCCCTATGAGTGGGGGTGGCAGGAGTGATGGGCAACAGGTCCCCTATGGGTGGGGGTGGCAGGAGTGATGGGCAACATGTCCCCTATGGGTGGGGTGGCAGTAGTGATGTTCAACATAAACCCTATGGGTGGGGGTGGCAGGAGTGATGGGCAACATAAGCCATATGAGTGGGGGTGGCAGGAGTGATGGGCAACAGGTCCCCTATGGGTGGGGGTGGCAGTAGTGATGGACAACATAAGCCCTATGAGTGGGGATGGCAGGAGTGATGGGCAACATAAACCCCTATGGATGGGGGGTGGCAGTAGTGATGGGCAACAGGTCCCCTATGAGTGGGGGTGGCAGTAGTGATGGGCAACAGGTCCCCTATGGGTGGGGGTGGCAGTAGTGAAGGGCAACAGGTCCCCTATGGGTGGAGGTGGCAGTAGTGATGGGCAACATAAGCCCTATGGGTGGGGGTGGCAGTAGTTATTGGCAACATAAGCCCTATGGGTGGGGGTGGCAGTAGTGATGGGCAACAGGTCCCCTATGGGTGGGGGTGGCAGTAGTGATGGGCAACATAAGCCCTATGGGTGGGGGTGGCAGGAGTGATGGGCAACATAAGCCCTATGGGTGGGGGTGGCAGTAGTGATTGGCAACATAAGCCCTATGGGTGGGGGTGGCAGTAGTGATGGGCAACAGGTCCCCTATGGGTGGGGGAGGCAGGAGTGATGGGCAACATAAGCCCTATGGGTGGGGGTGGCAGGAGTGATGGGCAACAGGTCCCCTATGAGTGGGGGTGGTAGTGGTGATGGCCATGCAACAGCTATTGTGGCCTGTTGCTAGTGGCCAGTATATGGATCCCCTGGGTGTGTGTGATATTTTGCGGGTACTTGTCGTTTGTTTGTGTGGTGGGTGTCTGACTTACCGTCTGCGCCGTCCGCATCTGTTCCTGATCCGGTCATAGATGTACAGTACTGGTATGACCTGTGCGATGGGATTCATTATGTGTTTGTCTCGTACACGCTGCTTGTTGCTCCGTCTCATACCCGTTGCTAGCTGGTCCGTCTCGTAGCCATGGATTGTGTTCTGGCGCGAATCGTACCTGATATGCTTCTTTTCCGGATGCTGTGACGTGCTGTACATGGTGACCCATCCGGCGCGTATGATTTGCGCATCGTACTTTTCTGGCCGGAAACTGCTGTGGATACTGTTTACGGGTGACTCGGTTCGGCGTTCGGAGGTACGGGTCGTACGGAAAATGAAGCTTGAATCACAGCCTACGTGTCGTCGGATTTGTGCCAGTTATGCGCATCGTACTTCATCGCCAGGACGGGCGGGCTCCGGGTTCGAGTCGGTCGCAAGGTAAGGCTACGAACAGCTCTCGGAGAGCTGTCCGACCCAGATCAGAATCGACCCCTTACTGTTAGATTGTCTTAAGGTCCTTGATACACCGAAATTGTTTTTATGACCCGTATTTATAAAATATGGTATACAGAACCGTACACAGGCAGCAGAACGGAAATTATCTATTTAGATATCGCCTGTGCACTGGGGAGATTTATGTTGGAGGTTAAAAAAGTTTTTAATGTATATAAAACCGGGAATTTATTAAATTCATTTTAGGATAATTGGACAGATTAGGAAAGGTAATAATTATTTATTATGGTAATGCATTTGTTTACTGTGTACAAATGAATATAATATTGTATTATGGAAAGAAGGAATGTTTCCTTTACTTTTATGTTTAAGGACCAATGGTCTAAATAAACATTACCTTGACTTGAACTTGACATGACCACAGGTATGTCACTTTGATTGACTTTCCTGTGACAGTATGTGCTTTGCCTAATTTGCAATGCAGTGTAAATCCACTCAACATGGCTTAAGGCTGCCTTGTAAATGATACAATCTTTCACGCTATACTTTACGTGAATGGGGAGGGCAATGAGTGTTGCGTTGTTCGTTCCACCGCAACACCCATTGATTTATGACGCTGCCTCCGATTTACAAGGTCTCCATTATTAGGCGACAGCTCAAAAAATAATGCCAGGTATGACCTGCTGTTAACAAGTGGTGCAAGCTATCGACCCCTTTTAGTTTAATTCCACAGTGTTCTCTACATAGGATGATCTTTGGCGATATTCGCTATCAGGAGATAGGTCCGAAGGCGTTCTTGGATTTGGAGAAAGAAGAATATCAAATCAGGCATAACATTTACCTTGTCCTCTACTGTCTGAGCCCATGTTTTAATTTGCCCTCCCAATAGAAAGTGACCAAGGGCACCACACCCCGTCTTATTCAATTTCCTTCCCTCCATTGGCAACTGTAATCTGGAGCATCTGTAATTTCACCCCCATTTTTTCCCTGCCATAAAAATTTGTGCAGCAGTTGATCTATCTCCAGAAAAAGTGCCTGTTTAACCAGAATAATAAAATTGGAAAATAGAAAAATAAATAATGGGACAATAGATATTTTTATAATGGCAACTCACGAAATAATGGATATAGGCAATTTCTGCCACTTATTCAAGAGTCCATGAGCTTTGCTAAGAGTGGTGGAATAGTTACATTTAAATAAATCAGCAAAGTTGTTAGATGTGAAGATACCTAGATATCTTACAGGGCGGGTTGCAGAGAAATTTAGTATCAGGGCTGGACAGAGTAGACCTCCTGTTCTTAAATTACTCCCTGCAGCTAGTAGAAGACACCAGATTTATTATTCAAGACTCCGTAGAGTCATGCCCTGGAGATGGGTTTCCTTTCGGATAAACTGCCTGTTGACTTTATCTGGTTGCCAGTCTAGTTGTTGAGCTTTCAGCAAGCACAGCTGTGCTCGCGCTTCCTCGCGCGGCAAAGTGTGCACTTCAACTGGTGATTATCCTTTGAAGACCCTTTTTCCTGTATTCCAGAGACTCATTTATAACACTAGAGACGTATCTAGGATATACATTTTCTTGCTTTTGCACATATTTCTTGAGAGAAAATTAGTCTTTATTATCAGTAAAGGATACAGAGTGAGATTCCATTACAGACTGAGGGGCATATTATCAAGACAGGGCGTTAAAATTATCGCCGCTAAAACGGCGAAAATGAGCTTGATAATATGCCCCTTAGAATTCCCATAGAAGCCCATGTTCTGGTGTCAACATGACCTTCTATTGGAATTCTCTGCGGCATATTATCAAGCCCATTATCGCCGCTTTAGCGGCAGTTTTCTGCCGCTAAAGCGGCGATAATTTTAACGCAGTGCTTGATAATATGCCCCTATATGCCCTGTTACAGAAACCTTGCAAGGTATTTACATATGGAAACTATTGACCAAGGAAACGAGGCAACAAATGAGAAGTACACCAAGTAGATATGATTATATATATATATATATATATATATTCACTGAAAAAACCATAGGTTTCACACATGTTATAGTTAGCTGTACATTTCACTCGTAAAAAACCAATGAAATTCCCCCGTTATAGTTAGTGCAGGCAACTATAACTCACGCGACCGCAATCCTCTGCTGATGCTAATACTGTATTTAGACACTTATTTGCCCATGTCTTCTTCCATTAATTTTTAGCTATACATATATTACAAATATTTTTTTTTCATAAAGACACATATGTCATCAGCAGAAGATTGCGGTCGCGTGAGTTATAGTTGCCTGCACTAACTATAACGGGGGAATTTCATTGGTTTTTTACGAGTGAAATGTACAGCTAACTATAACATGTGTGAAACCTATGGTTTTTTCAGTGAATTTGCAAGGTTTTTTAAATGCTAATTCCTAACTATAACGTGTGTGAAACCTATGGTTTTTTCAGTGAATTTGTACAGTTTTTTAAATGCTAAGTTACTTTACGCCATTCGTGGCGTTGCGCGCCCAGTTAACGCAGTTCGTTCCGTGCGTGCACGGTGCGCTTCGCGCACCGTGCGCCCACTTTACGCAGTTAGTGCCGTGCACACATGGTGGTCACGCGGTGCGCTGCGCGCACCGCGTGCCCACATTATGCGGGATGGGCCATATACGCACGATGCGCTTCGCGCACCGTGCGCACATGGGGGACATATTATGCGCATCTTTTAGAAATGTATTCTTTGTAAATTTGATATGTGTAATATGACATGCACAAATGGTGCCCTTCGGGCACCATTTGCACACGGGGTGGGGAGAATGTGGATAATTTTTATAATTTTTACCGTACGCGTACGGTAAGCGTAATCGGCGAATTTTTTGGGGCTTGAGGGTTGTTTGGGGACCCCTATATCAATGCTGGGTGGTTAGGATGTGACGAAACTGCCTCTTTAGCCATTTTTTGGCTTCGTTTTTGCTGCCCAACTCAGAGAGCGAGAGAGAAAATGGCGGCCGCCGCTTCCTGGTTTCGACCGATTTGAATGTTTACTAAGATCTAAGAGCCAATCAGAATCGCGCTCGCGCACGCCACCGTATGCGTACGGTAAGCGCACCGTAAGCGCACCGTAAGCTGGCTCAGATATATATATTGATTTAAAGGCTATTTTCTCAGAATCTACTGAACAGATTTACACCAAACCTACAAAAGGCACTTCCTTGACCTGAGGACTAGCTCTCTGCCAAATTTCAAGTAATTCTGTTCAGCCGTTCGGGCTGTAGCTGTGTCTAAAGGTCCTATGGAAAAATGCATGGGAAAAACGCGTTTTGGGACCCCCCTTTTATCTCAGCCCCCGCTTGACGAATCCCCCCGAGACTTTCAGGATAGGAGCGGAGCGGAGCGCCCCACCTATTTTGAAAAATTCGCGAGGATTCGTCGACCGGTGCCAAAGTTATTCAAAATAGAATGTTGCGGATTTCCTATGGAAACGTGGTCCTAACTATAACTACCTACTGGCGACCGCCAGTAGGTAATATATATATATATATATATATATATATATATATATATATATATATATATATATTCACTGAAAAAACCATAGGTTTCACACACGTTATAGTTAGGAATTAGCATTTAAAAAACCTTAGAAATTCAGTGAAAAAACCATAGGTTTTACACATGTTATAGTTAGCTGGACATTTTACTCGTAAAAAACCAATGAAATTGCCCCGTTATAGTTAGTTCAGCTAACTATAACTCACGCGCCCGCAATGCACTGCTGATGACGTCACATATTACATCACTCATGACATGGTCAGTGACATCACTCATGACATCACTGATGACATCTCAAATGACATCACTGATGACATCACTGATGACATCATCCAGTGAATGTGTGTTTTTCTGAAAATTAAATTTGTTTTATATATGTATATCTCAAGGTCGATGGAAGAATAAATGGGTATATAAGTGTCTAAATGGATGATTTGTTTTTAAAAAATTGATTGTGTAACTGACTGATTAAGTGTATCTCTCACTTTGTGTATAAGTGGCTGCATGGGTTGGTGAGTAGCTACATGGGTGTCTATATAGGTTAGTAGTTGTTTTTTTGAGTATCAGTCTGAGTGTCTGTATGGTTCGGTGGGGGGTATTACGTAGTGCATAGGTGCATGAATGAGTGACTCACTGTTTGTATGTGTTGAAGACAGCATGTGTGCAGGACTGTATGGGTGGATGAGTGTGTGTATGGGTGTGTTAGTGAGTGATTGACTGTCCCAATAGTGTCTTCAGGAGTAACTACATATGTTTTAAACTAGTATATGTGACTATTGGTGTATATATGTGAGTATATGTGAGAGGGAGAGATTGAAAGAGTTCCTGTATGAATAAGTATGTGTTTCTATAAGTGATTGTTTAAAAGACTAAGTATGTGTAAGTTTCCGTAGAAGTAAGTGTGGTGGTGTGTGTATAACTGTATATGCAGGTGAATGTATGTTTGATTCTTTATTAGCATGAGTGACTATGTGTGTGAGTAACTCTATGGATGAGTGGCATTGTGTAACAGGATGTATAGGTGTATGAGTACATATGATGAGTGAGTACATGTATGAGTGACTGTATAGGACTGTTGGTGAATGAGTGGATGTGTATGTGGATCTTAGAATTACTGAAGAGGTTGTTGTAACTGGTATTGGTATGTCCATTGTTTTGAAAATTTTAGTCTCTATTTTTGAATGTGTGTATCAAAGCTTATATTAAGGTGAGAGGAGGTCTGCCACTCTATCACAAGGATGATGTCATCAGTGATGTCATTTGAGATGTCATCAGTGATGTCACTGACCATGTCATGAGTGATGTAATATGTGACGTCATCAGCAGTGCATTGCGGGCGCGTGAGTTATAGTTAGCTGAACTAACTATAACGGGGCAATTTCATTGGTTTTTTACGAGTAAAATGTCCAGCTAACTATAACATGTGTGAAACCTATGGTTTTTTCACTGAATTTCTAAGGTTTTTTAAATGCTAATTCCTAACTATAACGTGTGTGAAACCTATGGTTTTTTCAGTGAATTTCTAAGGTTTTTTAAATGCTAATTCCTAACTATAACGTGTGTGAAACCCATGGTTTTTTCAGTGAATTTGCAAGGTTTTTTAAATGCTAATTCCTAACTATAACGTGTGTGAAACCCATGGTTTTTTCAGTGAATTTGCAAGGTTTTTTAAATGCTAATTTTTTTTTTTATTCTTCATTTTTTTCAAACATATTTTTAATTTAATTTTCTTTCATTTTATAAAGACTATGCTTAAATTTTTAAAATCCTTAAATATTTTTTTTTAATATATTTTTTAAAATAAACATGTAAAATGTATTACCAGATTTTTTTTTTTTTTTTTTTTTGTTTTTTTTATAGTACGCGTACCGTAAGCTCACGGTAAGCGTACGGTTTACGCAACGTCCGTAATCTATCTACGCTGCTTGCGTATAGTTACGCACTTCGCGTAGCCGCGCGTACTGCGCGTGGGACGCGTGCGCGCTTACGCCACACGCGCACGTTACGCGGAAGTGCCGGGGAGTGACTGTTATGCGCATGCGCGCAAGCGCGTGTCTTTTTTACGCGCACGCGTACTTTTTGCCGTAAGCGTACCGTAAGCGTACCGTAAGCGTACGGTAGGTCATGTGATCTTGAAACACAACTTTTGATTGGTTGAAACTACTTTCAGTTCTAGAACTCTCCTACACCACACCCATTCCCCTCATTTCTGCTTGTGATCCCTTGGGAGAAGGAGCTGGTTTGTCTTTGGGATACGATGGCAGAACAGCAGAGCTCTTCTGAGAGTGAGGCTAGCACCAGCAGCACTGTCTTGAGGCAGAGATCGAGGAAACAAAAGCCTTCTTATGTTTGGGATTATTTTACTTTTCCAGAAGGCCAGCAAAAGGTGAATGCACCCTTAGTTACTTGCAAGCTGTGTAAGCGTGTACTTTCTAGAGGTAATCCTAACAGGAAGTATTCCTTTGGGAATCACACCATGAAGAGACACCTCCAGGATGTACACAGAAGGACACATGGTCATCTTTTTGGAGGTAACTCTTCAGAAAGACGAGCCAGTACATCCACAGCAGCTCAGCCTGGACCATCATCTGCAGGGCTGACTCCTTCTTCTGCAGGTCAGGTGAGCCCTTCATCTGTGGGGGGAGAATCGCCTTTTGCTGGCCCTCTGGAAATGAACCTTCGATTTCGGAAGGTTGATATTCATTGCACATTTTGTAAAGGTCTAATTTGTCATAGGGAGACCAGTGTTTCCCTAGTGAACAACAAAATAGATCAGCACATTTGTAGCTTTGAATGATTTTCCCATGCTTCCTTTCCTCTGTCCCTGCATGAACACAACGGTTCTTTTAAGAGCCAACCTTATCTTTCATCTTTTTTTTACATATGTTTTTTAAAACCTTTTTTTTTTTTTTTTTACCGTACGCGTACGGTGCGCGTACCTTTTTTTTTTTTTTTAAAAAAAACACTAAAAATCAATTATCAAATTACAAGGTCCTTGAGAGACTACAATTATTATTATTGACTTACCATACTCACTCAAAAAAATATTTATTCATTTGTTTTTTTAAAAAATAGTTTTAAAAATGGTTGTAGTTTTCGAAAATTTTCTATATCGATCTGAAAAAAAAGAAAAAAGTATTAATATTTTTTTAACAATTTATAATACAGTATACATATTTACATTTTTTTCAAAAAAATATTTTTGCCTTATTTTTGCTGTTTTCAGAATATATTGCATTTCACTATAAATTGTGAAAGCAATTGCATTCATCATTTTACAGCGGGCAAAAAAAAATAACAATCTCAAAGATTGTATTAAAAAAGCCCAGAATCTCTTCTCACTTAAACTTATCATTACAGAAATGCATATTATTCTAAAAAAATATCATCTAAAAACAATACTTATTTCTTTAAAATACCGTCTGATATGTTTGTTTCAGAAGTATAATCACAATATTATATCTCAAATAACTCCAAAATACATCTGATTTCATTTCCTTTAGGCCAAATAGTATTTTTTTTTTTTTTTTTTGGAATAAATTTCCAAGGGAAATCCATTAAAATTCTAAAGTTTAATCTGTCCAGATCTCACCGATTCTCTGTAACATTTTGGTTCACGAAAATTTTTTGAATAATTTATTTAGTCCACAATAGAATTGCTTACTTTTCCACATGGCCAAATAGTAATTTTTTAAATCATTTTTGAAAAAATTTCCAATGGCAGTCCAATAGCATTCCAAAATTTAAAATATGCAGAAGTTACCGATTATCTAAAAATTATTGGTTTTTCTAAATTGCATTAAAAATTTAAAAAGTCCACATTACAATTGGTTATCTTTCCTTTAGGCCAAATGATAATTTTAAAAATATTTTTTCTACAAAATTGCAATGGTAATCCAGTAAAATGGTAAAATTATTTTGTCCAGATCTAGATAGGAATTTGCTAAATCAAAAGGCAAACGTTGTTTGAAAATCAATTGGGAATCATTACACAGTGTCCAGCCTTTTTCACATTTTAGATAAACTGTGTAATGTCCAGAAGTAACAGTAGGTCCATCATGGAAAATTATTGCAACAGTTACAAAAGTTTTTCCTGAAATTGATAATTGCTGTCCTGTAAACTTCTTTATTAAAGTATCCAATTTTGAACCATCAGCTCTACATCGTTGCATCATTAAAATTACATACTGTCCGTATTCCCTTAAAATTAATGTTGAAAACATGTCAGAATTACACTCACCACATTTCATGCTATGATTAGCATCTTTAACTAATTTTGCAAAAGTGACTGTTTTACTCTCTGGCAATGTCAAATAAATAAACCTTTCATTATCAACAATAGAGCCACATATATTATAACAATTATCACAACTATGTTCCCATTTATAAGAGAGACCAAAAAAAATGTCAATGGGAACTCCTTCTTCTTCCACTACCTGAAGAAAATACATCAAAAATTCGTGTGCATCTTGCTGTTCATTTTGAGAAAACTGTGTTCGTCCTGAACATACATCTAAAAGTTTTCTAATATCAGTAGCACTTTCTATTTGAGTTTTATCTTTACTCAGCTTTTGAAAAAGGAGACTCAACTCTGAACAGAATCTTTTTCCCTGATTTACTATTATCTGCTCTTGCAAACTTTCCAGATAAAATGCAACATTCAGCACTACATTAGCGTAGCAGTTGACACCAGAGCTATTTTCAAAATGACATCCTACAACCTGTTCTTCATTGTCCTTTTTCTTTTTGCTTGCAATTACATCACTCCTCTTTTTTTTCCTCTTCTCTATATCTTCATTACAGATATTCTCATTTCTCCTTTTACGAGAAACTACACGTTTCTCCAACACAGGATACTGACCTAAATGAGGAGCATAGCTTCTTCTTAATCTATTATACTCCTTTACACAGTTTGTATCAGCACTAACTTTTGAGTCATCAAAGTCTATCATGAATAAACCTGATAATGTTTTGACTCGTGACAAAGCTACATATGCCATACCTTCTTTGAACACAGTTGAACCAATGTTCACAAATGCACAATCTACAGTCAATCCTTGAGACTTGTGGATAGTTACAGCATATGCTAGAGAAAACGGAAACTGCTTCCTACGTACATATAAGTCTTTCACAAGCATAAAACGAACTGTACAACGACAAATATCTTTAACTTCATCTATCTGATCAAATTTTATCTGTAAACATTCAATTCCTTCTTTTTTCTGATAATTAATAAAACCCACAACTCTTCCCATCGCTCCATTCACTAAGCCTTTCTCAACATCCAAATTTCTCCTTAAAAATACTCTACAGTTCATGCAAACATATAGATTTTTTTCTAATCCTGCTGTTTTGGAGATGTTCTTCTCTAGTGAGTCCAATTTATTTTTCAGTTTGCCTGTTACTGTGACAGTAATTCTTCCATCCTCAATTTTGTCCACTGCTTCCAATTTCCTGATCTCTTCCTTTTCCAATTTCAAAAGCTCCTCATTAAATATTGAGCATTCACGTAGAGTTGGCATTAAGCAGATGACACTTTTGTTTTCTGCAATCTTCTTGTATATTTTCTCTGCAACTATTTCTTCCTTTGGAAATAAATTATGTAGCAGCCGACTCTGTAATGCTTTTTTCCCAACTTCTGTGAGTAGTCCAATTCTGATATCTTTCAGAATACTTCCATATTCTTCATCGTTTGCTTGCCTCATATTAGTTGTAAGTTCCTTGTACTCAAAGAAGGACCGAATATTTGTATTTCCAATGCTTCCCAATGACTTCTTCGTGTCTTCATGTGTCACAGTATTAAACACTGGTTGTCCTTTAACTGGAGTAAGTTGCAAAAGATCCCCAAAAACTATGACGTGTTTTCCACCAAATAACACGTCATAGTCTGTCTTCAAAATTTGCTGCATTCTTAAATGCACAAAGGCAAGCATTAAGTTTGATACCATGCTCACCTCATCAATAATGAGAACTTGCATCTTCTTCAATACTCTTGAAACTTCCAAGGATGCTTCTCCAGTTAGCTTGTTGAATTGTATTTTGTTCTCATGCTCCACTGGTAACATTAGCAAACGATGTAAGGTGATTCCTTTTATGTTATATGCTGCTAACCCAGTTGGAGCAGTAACCACACAAGACAAAGTAGAATCCGTTTTTTGCTTTAGGTAGCTTCTGATGACTTTAATTAGGAAACTTTTTCCAGTGCCAGCTTGTCCGCTTACATACATCCTGATTGGATGAAATGATGTGCATGAGCACTCTTTTTTTATATGTAGAAATCCGTGATCAATTTTGTTTTTGATCTCTTCATAAATGTGTTGCTGCTCTTGATTCAGTTGTCTTTCCAAATTTTGTAAGTCTATAAATTCTTCTTGAGCTTGATTCATAGCCGTTTCCACTTCATTCATGGCTATTGATGCTTCATTTTCAACGATTGGTTGTCCTAGGGGATCTTGACTGTATGTTCCTGAACTTTGGCTGTCCTGAGAACTGTCTCTAGCTATTTCTGCTGCAATTGTAGTTTCCTGTTCTATTTCTTCATTTAACATTTGCAGATAAGTTGAGAATGTACTGCATTGTATGCTGTCTTTGCAAGCATTAAAAGAATCTTCATAGCTCTGGAATTCTCCCAGTAGTTCATCCTCTGTACGCCATGGTTTAAACAACTGTAAAAGAGCCAAGTAGTAAAATTCTTTCTTGTCGGTTGTGTCGCAACTCAGCTTCCGGTGATTTATCAAACTTCCTTTGGTTTGCTTCACCAAACATCCTTCTTCACCAACAACTTTATATTTTCCACTGTTGATGTCTTCTGCAGCTTTCCGTGAATAAATGTAGTTCTGCAGCACTTCATAGAGACACATGTTCTCCAGATGATGACTTCTCTTGGGATAATATGTGTCCAACATGTTTGTTTTCAATATATCTGTACTTTCTGGGTCATTCTCGGCCAAATATTCAATTTCTCCAACAGATTTCAGTACCCGATTTCTCATTGCTGCAAGGCCTAAACTTGCCCAAATTATTCTTCTTGACTTCGAGTAGAGACTTGCAGAAGATAACCTATCTGAACATTCGTAGGATCCAATTTCTCGATGCGATAACATCTTCAAACTGAAACTGTACAGCTTCTTACTGACAGTCTTCTCGTGAGAAATCTCTTCCCACATTTCCTTCAATTCTGTTTTTTCTGATTTCGTAATGTAAGACGTTACATATCGTGCAACAGCAATGGAATTGTCAGCTACATACTGTATATCCATGTTAGCGTTCCACATGGATAAAATGACTGGGTTGTAGTCATTTATATTTTTTGATTCTTCTTTTCTTTTAAGGTTGTAGGTATTCTTAGGTGATTTTCTTGTGATAGTATGTCTCACAGCTGACATAAAACTGTTGACTCTTCCATTTGAAAGAACAGGTCTAGGAAATCCAAATCGACATTTAGTGTAGTATTTTTCTTTGCTCTTGTATTTCCGTCGACAGTATTTTCCACACCGATGACTTTGGAAACGTAGAACTTGCTCCTTTAACTTGTTCTCTTCTTTGCTTTTTGGTATACCACATGTTGCATATTCTTCAATGTAAGATAACACTGCTTCATCAGTATCTGTTCCAAACTTTGGGGCATCCTTGATCCACAGCAGCATATGAATATGAGGAGCACCTCTTGCCTGGTACTCTTTTCTCCAAAAGAAATCCACTACTTCTCCAAGGGGTGGATTTTTTTTATTGCAGATGAAGGACATCATAGCCTCAAATCTATGATTGAAATATCTGCAAACATTAACCGGATCCAATGAGCACAGTTCTCCTGCTGTCTTGTATTCGATGTTTTTAATGTTTGAATTGGCCTCTCGTAGAAAATCCAGTAAATCATCCCAAGCGTACTCGGCACAGCTTAGGGTAAGGAACCATGTTGGTGTTCCTAAATTGCGTAACATGCATTTTAGTTCACCATGGCGTCGGTACCAATATTCATTTGTCCCACGCTGACAAGCCATCAGATTGATCAGTTGTGTTTCCAAATGATCATCTCGGTGCTGCACTTTCTCCATAAAATCCTTAGCAGACACATTTTGTAAATGTACTCCACTTTTTAAAATGTGATTTACTGCATAAGACAGTGCAGACAAGTCGCTTTCAAATAAAAGATGGAACAAATAAGGAATACTTTGTCGAAATCTGGGATCTTCAGCATATAGTCTTGTAGTCCGATACTCTGAAGCTGGAATCTGTTCTGGACGTTCATCGTATCGTCCTCCTTTTCCTTTAGGAAACAGCTGGGGAAAACATCGAGCTTCCAAGCTCTCCTCCCATACACTCACGGGATTTCCTTTTGCTTTCTTCATCTGAAAGAGATCAATATTGTCTCCCATAACTTCTTTCGAATGGAGAGGATGTATGCTAAAATGTTCATAAATTTCTTCTTCCTTTGACTTGTCCACTTTTTCAATTTGTCCAGCTGGTGTTTCTGTGTGTTCTTGAAAATCTTCTTCTTCTTCTTCTTCTTCTATATAAATTGATTCATACCATTTGTTATTTTTTTTCAAATACAAATTTGCTCTTTGTACTTTCCGCACATCTACCAGCTCCTGCCAAATCTTCTTATTCTTTGTAGGTACACCATTAACCAGAATAATTAATGGTTCAGTTTCCAAAGTATCCGCATCAATAGTTTCCATATTTTTTTTCAAATCCAAGGGCAAATACACCACTCTACCTTTTAAACCTCTCAGTAAATCTGAAGGAGGTAATTTACCAGTTTTGGGCTCCATACGTACTATGGTCTGGAACGGATGAACACATTGAATGAGTATAGACTCATATGTATTTAATTCAGAAAGTTCAGCAGGAATAGCATCCAATTCTAAATTATTATGTACAGCTCTGGTCGGCATTCTATTTTCCTCTAACTTGTTGTAACAGTATTTACAAATACGCTGATCTTCACCCAATTCAAAACAATTTTCAAGAAATATATATGTGGCAAAATCCATCCACTTATAATTATCTTCATTTTCACTCTTTCTGTAGAGATCAACATTCCTAGTTTGTTTTCTATAATGAGTTCTGCGGCAACAAATACAAGTAACATTTGGTCTTTCATTAGAGACTATTGCAAATTTTGTTATGTGATCATTAAATGTGTTACTTACAGAGGGTTCTACATTCTCTTCCACTTCTGCCTCATTTACTGTGTCCTTCTCTGCACTGTTTTGTTCAGGACCAAAGTAACAAAACTGAATTTCATCAACAACCTTCTCTACATCTGATACCGTTCCTCGGAACAGAGCCCTATTCAATTCATTTAACTTTATTGCTGGACTTTTGGCAAAATACAACCGTCTCACAAACTTTCTCATTTCAGTATGATGAACAGCCAGCATCCTAAAATGATGGAAAACACTATTGCACACTTTTCTAGATAGACAAGCAAGAGAATGACCCTGCAAACCAGTATTCTCTCTCACTCTGCATGGATCCAGACTTTGAAGCACCTTAATCTTTTGTTTTACACTTTTTTTACTATATTCTCTTAGAAACTCTCGAAATCTGTCAATAGATTCCTGACGCACAGTGCAAATACTACTACAATTCCAAGTGTACACTGGGGCTTTAGGACGTCTCCCCATTGCCTCATCTGCCATCACTTGTACCTCATCTCTTGGAACCATTATCTCCTTCTCCATTATGCAACCATTTTTTACTTCGTATGAACGACCTCTGGTGTCAACTGCATGCAGCAAACTATTACTTTGAAAATAGCTCTCTTCATTAAAAAAAGGTTCACTACTTGAACTATGCATCCACTTTCCTAAAAACACTTTACAAAAGTTTGTTCTGTTCACTACTCTTTTGCTTTTGCTTTGTGATTTCAGTACATTAACCATTTTATCTAATGTACGCATCCTATTCAAAATTAATATGAATAGTTTCCTTTTTAATTCTAATGCTTTTGCTGCAATGGCTTCAATTTCTTTTTTTCTCTTGTAATATTTTGCCTTTTGCTTATATTTCTTTACATCCTTTATCAAATTGGACATAACTCTTCTCTGAAACATTTTTCTACGTATCTCTTTAAACGCTGTTTTTCTGTTTATGTTAAACTTTTCAATTGCAGAAGGTATATTTGCATTAACTAAATTCTCAATTTTTTGCTGTTCTCTATGTTTTGTTACATTTTTCCGAGGACAGACATTTTGTACATTTTTCTTTGTTTTGAATATTTTGTTAAGAAATTGTTTTTTCTGCTTACCAGAAGATTTTTTCTTTTTCCCAACATGAGCATCTTCTACTAACTTTGGTCCTCCAGTTGTCTTCAAATATAGTTTTTTTTTTAGCGTTTTTTGAGCTCGAGATTTTGTAGGCATCTTAAATTTTGTTCACTGTTCTTCAGCAATACCTGAAAAAAACTAAAAAAAAAATCCTTTATTGTATTTAAATATATTACTACATTTGTTTTCACAATAGTCATAAAACAAAATTTCTTTGCCAATTTGAATGCACACAAACTGCTCTTTTTTTTGGGCAAGTGAAAATCTCTTTTACAAACTGTCACATTATGAAACCACTTTTCAGATTTTTTAAAAAGCCCATGTCCACAGTGCTACACTCCAGCAAGGGCAACCAGCCTTAGTGAAGCTCAATGTATTTGCATTACAGACTGAAACCTGAAAACCCCACTCGCTTGTAAATACTTTGCATGACTATACACGGCAAGCACATGGGTGTGTGCTAAGACTCTGCTTCTTCCCCCAAAAATTCGCTCCCCCTTTCCATCTAATGCAACTGTGAAATCACCAGAGCAAGACGCAATAAATCTCTGCCTATAATTCCTCTATGCACACAGAGTCATGTTTTCACATTAGTCCCAAAACGAAATTTCTTTGCCATTTTGAAAGCACACTTACTGCTCTTTTTTTTTAGGGCCGAGTGAAAATCACTTTTACAGACTGACACATTATGAAACCTTTTTTAAAAATTTATTTAATTGCACATGTCCAAGCTGTTTTTTTTTCAGACCACCACCATGTGTATTCTCTGTGTCTGCCTACACTCCAGCAAGGGCAACCAGCCTTAGTGATGCTGAATGTATTTGCATTACAGACTTAAACCTGAAAACCTCACTGCTTCTAAATACTGTGCATGACTATACATGGCAAGCACATGGGTGTGTGCTAAGCCTCTGCTTCTTCCCCAAAAAATTCGCTCCCCCTTTCCATCTAATGCAACTGTGAAATCACCAGAGCAAGACGCAATAAATCTCTGCCTATAATTCCTCTATGCACACAGAGTCATGTTTTCACATTAGTCCCAAAACGAAATTTCTTTGCCATTTTGAAAGCACACTTACTGCTCTTTTTTTTCGGGCCGAGTGAAAATCACTTTTACAGACTGACACATTATGAAACCTTTTTTAAAAATTTATTTAATTGCACATGTCCTAGCTGTTTTTTTTTCAGACCACCACCATGTGTATTCTCTGTGTCTGCCTACACTCCAGCAAGGGCAACCAGCCTTAGTGATGCTGAATGTATTTGCATTACAGACTTAAACCTGAAAACCTCACTGGCTTCTAAATACTGTGCATGACTATACATGGCAAGCACATGGGTGTGTGCTAAGCCTCTGCTTCTTCCCCAAAAAATTCGCTCCCCCTTTCCATCTAATGCAACTGTGAAATCACCAGAGCAAGACGCAATAAATCTCTGCCTATAATTCCTCTATGCACACAGAGTCATGTTTTCACATTAGTCCCAAAACGAAATTTCTTTGCCATTTTGAAAGCACACTTACTGCTCTTTTTTTTTCGGGCCGAGTGAAAATCACTTTTACAGACTGACACATTATGAAACCTTTTTTAAAAATTTATTTAATTGCACATGTCCAAGCTGTTTTTTTTTCAGACCAACACCATGTGTATTCTCTGTGTCTGCCTACACTCCAGCAAGGGCAACCAGCCTTAGTGATGCTGAATGTATTTGCATTACAGACTGAAACCTGAAAACCCCACTCGCTTGTAAATACTTTGCATGACTATACACGGCAAGCACATGGGTGTGTGCTAAGACTCTGCTTCTTCCCCCAAAAATTCGCTCCCCCTTTCCATCTAATGCAACTGTGAGATCACCAGAGCAAGACGCAATAAATCTCTGCCTATAATTCCTCTATGCACACAGAGTCATGTTTTCACATTAGTCCTAAAACGAAATTTCTTTGCCAATTTGAAAGCACACTTACTGCTCTTTTTTTTTTCGGGCCAAGTGAAAATCTCTTTTTACAATTTGAAATCACTTTTACAGACTGACACATTATGAAACCACTTTTTTTTCTTTTATTTAAATGCACATGTCCAAGCTGTTTTTTCAGACCACCACCATGTGCATTCTCTGTGACTGCCTACACTCCACCAAGGGCAACCAGCCTTAGTGATGCTGAATGTATTTGCATTACAGACTTAAACCTGAAAACCCCACTGGCTTCTAAATACTGTGCATGACTATACATGGCAAGCACATGGGTGTGTGCTAAGCCTCTGCTTCTTCCCCCAAAAATTCGCTCCCCCTTTCCATCTAATGCAACTGTGAAATCACCAGAGCAAGACGCAATAAATCTCTGCCTATAATTCCTCTATGCACACAGAGTCATGTTTTCACATTAGTCCTAAAACGAAATTTCTTTGCCAATTTGAAAGCACACTTACTGCTCTTTTTTTTTAGGGCCAAGTGAAAATCTCTTTTTACAATTTGAAATCACTTTTACAGACTGACACATTATGAAACCACTATTTTTGATTTATTTAATTGCACGTGTACAAACTGTTTTTTTTTCAGACCACCACCATGTGTATTCTCTGTGTCTGCCTACACTCCAGCAAGGGCAACCAGCCTTAGTGATGCTGAATGTATTTGCATTACAGACTTAAACCTGAAAACCCCACTGGCTTCTAAATACTGTGCAAGACTATACATGGCAAGCACATGGGTGTGTGCTAAGCCTCTGCTTCTTCCCCAAAAAATTCGCTCCCCCTTTCCATCTAATGCAACTGTGAAATCACCAGAGCAAGACGCAATAAATCTCTGCCTATAATTCCTCTATGCACACAGAGTCATGTTTTCACATTAGTCCCAAAACGAAATTTCTTTGCCATTTTGAAAGCACACTTACTGCTCTTTTTTTTTCGGGCCGAGTGAAAATCACTTTTACAGACTGACACATTATGAAACCTTTTTTAAAAATTTATTTAATTGCACATGTCCAAGCTGTTTGTTTTTCAGACCACCACCATGTGTATTCTCTGTGTCTGCCTACACTCCAGCAAGGGCAACCAGCCTTAGTGATGCTGAATGTATTTGCATTACAGACTTAAACCTGAAAACCCCACTGGCTTCTAAATACTGTGCATGACTATACACGGCAAGCACATGGGTGTGTGCTAAGCCTCTGCTTCTTCCCCCAAAAATTCGCTCCCCCTTTCCATCTAATGCAACTGTGAGATCACCAGAGCAAGACGCAATAAATCTCTGCCTATAA
The DNA here is from genome assembly GCF_964204655.1 of Triturus cristatus. Lineage (NCBI taxonomy): Eukaryota > Metazoa > Chordata > Amphibia > Caudata > Salamandridae > Triturus > Triturus cristatus. The sequence goes on from NC_140594.1 coordinate 465,898,524, forward strand.
TTCCTCTATGCACACAGAGTCATGTTTTCACATTAGTCCTAAAACGAAATTTCTTTGCCAATTTGAAAGCACACTTACTGCTCTTTTTTTTTCGGGCCGAGTGAAAATCACTTTTACAGACTGACACATTATGAAACCTTTTTTAAAAATTTATTTAATTGCACGTGTCCAAGCTGTTTTTTTTTCAGACCAACACCATGTGTATTCTCTGTGACTGCCTACACTCCACCAAGGGCAACCAGCCTTAGTGATGCTGAATGTATTTGCATTACAGACTTAAACCTGAAAACCCCACTGGCTTCTAAATACTGTGCATGACTATACATGGCAAGCACATGGGTGTGTGCTAAGCCTCTGCTTCTTCCCCCAAAAATTCGCTCCCCCTTTCCATCTAATGCAACTGTGAAATCACCAGAGCAAGACGCAATAAATCTCTGCCTATAATTCCTCTATCCACACAGAGTCATGTTTTCACATTAGTCCTAAAACGAAATTTCTTTGCCAATTTGAAAGCACACTTACTGCTCTTTTTTTTTAGGGCCAAGTGAAAATCTCTTTTTACAATTTGAAATCACTTTTACAGACTGACACATTATGAAACCACTATTTTTGATTTATTTAATTGCACGTGTACAAGCTGTTTTTTTTTCAGACCACCACCATGTGTATTCTCTGTGTCTGCCTACACTCCAGCAAGGGCAACCAGCCTTAGTGATGCTGAATGTATTTGCATTACAGACTTAAACCTGAAAACCCCACTGGCTTCTAAATACTGTGCATGACTATACATGGCAAGCACATGGGTGTGTGCTAAGCCTCTGCTTCTTCCCCAAAAAATTCGCTCCCCCTTTCCATCTAATGCAACTGTGAAATCACCAGAGCAAGACGCAATAAATCTCTGCCTATAATTCCTCTATGCACACAGAGTCATGTTTTCACATTAGTCCCAAAACGAAATTTCTTTGCCATTTTGAAAGCACACTTACTGCTCTTTTTTTTTCGGGCCGAGTGAAAATCACTTTTACAGACTGACACATTATGAAACCTTTTTTAAAAATTTATTTAATTGCACATGTCCAAGCTGTTTTTTTTTCAGACCACCACCATGTGTATTCTCTGTGTCTGCCTACACTCCAGCAAGGGCAACCAGCCTTAGTGATGCTGAATGTATTTGCATTACAGACTTAAACCTGAAAACCCCACTGGCTTCTAAATACTGTGCATGACTATACACGGCAAGCACATGGGTGTGTGCTAAGCCTCTGCTTCTTCCCCCAAAAATTCGCTCCCCCTTTCCATCTAATGCAACTGTGAGATCACCAGAGCAAGACGCAATAAATCTCTGCCTATAATTCCTCTATGCACACAGAGTCATGTTTTCACATTAGTCCTAAAACGAAATTTCTTTGCCAATTTGAAAGCACACTTACTGCTCTTTTTTTTCGGGCCGAGTGAAAATCACTTTTACAGACTGACACATTATGAAACCTTTTTTAAAAATTTATTTAATTGCACGTGTCCAAGCTGTTTTTTTTTCAGACCAACACCATGTGTATTCTCTGTGACTGCCTACACTCCACCAAGGGCAACCAGCCTTAGTGATGCTGAATGTATTTGCATTACAGACTTAAACCTGAAAACCCCACTGGCTTCTAAATACTGTGCATGACTATACATGGCAAGCACATGGGTGTGTGCTAAGCCTCTGCTTCTTCCCCAAAAAATTTGCTCCCCCTTTCCATCTAATGCAACTGTGAAATCACCAGAGCAAGACGCAATAAATCTCTGCCTATAATTCCTCTATGCACACAGAGTCATGTTTTCACATTAGTCCTAAAACGAAATTTCTTTGCCAATTTGAAAGCACACTTACTGCTCTTTTTTTTTAGGGCCAAGTGAAAATCTCTTTTTACAATTTGAAATCACTTTTACAGACTGACACATTATGAAACCACTATTTTTGATTTATTTAATTGCACGTGTCCAAGCTGTTTTTTTTTCAGACCAACACCATGTGCATTCTCTGTGTCTGCCTACACTCCAGCAAGGGCAACCAGCCTTAGTGATGCTGAATGTATTTGCATTACAGACTTAAACCTGAAAACCCCAGTGGCTTCTAAATACTGTGCATGACTATACATGGCAAGCACATGGGTGTGTGCTAAGCCTCTGCTTCTTCCCCAAAAAATTCGCTCCCCCTTTCCATCTAATGCAACTGTGAAATCACCAGAGCAAGACGCAATAAATCTCTGCCTATAATTCTTCTATGCACACAGAGTCATGTTTTCACATTAGTCCCAAAACGAAATTTCTTTGTCAATTTGAAAGCACACTTACTGCTCTTTTTTTTTCGGGCCGAGTGAAAATCACTTTTACAGACTGACACATTATGAAACCACCATGTGTAACTACAACAAAAACAATTCCCATTTCTATTATTCATTTCTTAAGTTACCACATACATCCCCTCTCAAACTCTAAACTCACCTTTAAAATTAGTTAGTTGTGAAAGAAATGTGACACTCAAACAGCAGATTATCAGAGCCAGGATCTCTGTTGTGTTCACCTCTCTCCTCTCAGCAGAACCAGATAATGGCAAACTTTCCCTCTATTTTTCCACACATATACATGTAAGTTTCAAATCTCAGTGCTTCCCCCTTTTTTTCAAATGTAATCACACATTTCTATTGGTTGAAAACCAACCCTTTTCCAAAAGTACCCTGCCCCCAACTTGACTTCTGCCTAGTACCCTTCCCCCAACTTGACTTCTGCCTGCTACCATAGCAACAGCTCATGGAACACTGCTGTGTGCAGTTAGGTCAGAAGTTCGACACACAATGTTTCAATTCCACAGAGCAAGAGTGCTTGACTTTTCAAACCTTACAGCAAATCCATAGTACTGTTCTTTGGTTACACATTTTTTTGTACCAATACAAAACATGCTTCTATTAATTTTCACATACAGCCTAGTTTTTATTCTAGAATGGTATGAAACAGCCAATCAGTTCTTTTTGTTTTAAAAAAATATGTATGCCTCCATTTCCAAACTGTCTTTCTTTTCATATTGCCATTCTACTGAAAGACACCTCCTGAGTGCATCCAGTTCTCCTTTGAAGATGTTCACAGTGTGGATTGTAGGGCACAGCTATGTCTTCTGGAGTGAAAAGTTTGCAGAGAAAACAGATATGGTGAGAGACCTTGCTTTGCCAAATGTAGACATTAAATGGATTGGTCAGAGAGGGTTAAAGTGGCACCAATTGATGCCATTGGTGAAATCCTTCATTCAAATCCAACACCCTGACCTCATAATAGTGCACTGTGGTGGCAATGACCTAGACACTTTGACTGGGGTAGGTCTGGAAATGCTTATGAAGGACACCTTTGCACAACTGTTTACACTTTTCCCTAAAACTGCCTTTGTGTTTTCCAACATATGCCAAAGGCAAAAATGGAACTGGTCCAATCATTTCTGTCCACAGATTGACAAAGCAAGAAAGCACGTCAACAAATCTGTTTCTGCTTTCCTCCGTGACTATGGTATGGGTGCCATTTACCACAACAACTTGCGTTATGACATGCAAGACATTTATAGAGGAGATGGTGTGCACTTCAATGATGAAGGGAACAGAGTCTTCCTCTTGAACCTTAGACTCTGCATCGGTACTTACTTGTAGGTACCACTAAAAAAATGACTTCATAAACACAACAGCTCTTTTTAGAGCTCCCTAATTTCTAAACTCTTAAATCTGCTTTTCATTTATCTATTTTTTTTTTTTTTACCGTACGCTTACCGTAAGCTTACCGTACGCGTACCCCGTGATTTTTTTTTAAATCAATAAATGTTTTTTTTGTACTTTTCTGTCCTTCTTTGACCCCCTTACAAATGTTAGGGGGTCTGTAACTCTCCTCATTGCCCCCTTTCCTTGTTTTCACTCTTTTTTTTCAGAGTGAAATACACAAAATGGCGGCCGCCGCTTCCTGGTTTCGACCGATTCGAATGTTTACTAAGATCTAACAGCCAATCAGAATCGCGCTCGCGCACGCCGCCGTACGCTTACCGTAAGCGTACGGTAAGCGTACCGTAAGCGGGCTCAGATATATATATTGATTTAAAGGCTATTTTCTCAGAATCTACTGAACAGATTTACACCAAACCTACAAAAGGCACTTCCTTGACCTAGGGACTACCTCTCTGCCAAATTTTGAGTAATTCTGTTCAGCCGTTCGGGCTGTAGCTCGTTCTAAAGGTCCTATGGAAAAATGCATGGGAAAAACGCGTTTTGGGACCCCCCTTTTATCTCAGCCCCCGCTTGACGGATCCCCCCGAGATTTTCAGGGTAGGAGCGGAGCGTAGCGCCCCACCTATTTTGAGAAATTCGCGAGGATTCGTCGACCGGCGCCAAAGTTATTCAAAATAGAATGTTGAGGTTTTCCTATGGAAACGTGGTCCTAACTATAACTACCTACTGGCGACCGCCAGTAGGTAATATATATATATATATATATATATATATATATATATATATATATATCATATGCAACATTGCAGGGGAGGGTTTGTTGGCTTATTTGAAACGTGACTACAACATTGAAGAAGGACCAGTGTCCACTTATTTGTTAAAGACTTTTAATTGCAATTTCCTTAGAGACTGTTCATGAACAAAAAACAAGGAAAGTATTTTCCATGCATTAAGAAATCGTAAAATGTAAAAATGAACTGCCTCTTTAACAAATAAGTGGACACTGGTCCTTCTTCAATGTTGTAGTCACGTTTCAAATAAGCCAACGAACCCTCCCCTGCAATGTTGCTTACCTCGAAACGCGTTATGCTTTGTCTGCCGAAAATAAAGGAATTTAAACAGCGCGATGGAGTGGCCTGTTTCACGCAGCTGAAGGGTGCGTGTGTTCTTTGGGATTTACAAGGTGTCTGACACACCTAAACGGGCCCCGACTCGAGAGGCTGTGGCGGTTTTCTTTGTCAGAAAATTTCGTTTGGATTTATATGTATGAGCGCCCGCCGGCTGAATCAATTTACATGGACAAGGATTTAATGGCAGGGCCACACTGAGAGGCCCACCTCACCTAGGAGATGAACTTTTGAATTGGCCAGAGTCTGCTCAGGGAATCTGTCCCAGGGCACGCCGTGCTGGTGAACTGTTTTTATTTGAAGGCAAGTGACAATGAACAGAAACCGGGGTGGTCGCGGAATATTCCTGTGTTACTCGGACCATCGGATGCAGCCACAGTATGGTACTATACCCAGTGAAGGCTTTGTTAGCATTTGGTAACGAGTAAATACAAGGTAAAGTTTTGCCAAGATCCACATTGAAGAAACTAAGAACTACGTACATGTGAGAGGCATTCTGGGAATTGCAGTCCTAACTTGTAGGAGTATGGGAATGAAAACTTTGTAATTACACATATGGAACTTTTAATTGCAATTTCCTTAGAGACTGTTCATGAACAAAAAACAAGGAAAGTATTTTCCATGCATTAAGAAATCGTAAAATTTAAAAATGAACTCCCTCTTTAACAAATAAGTGGAAACTGGTCCTTCTTCAATGTTGTAGTCACGTTTCAAATAAGCCAACGAACCCTCCCCTGCAATGTTGCATATGATTAAGAGGTTGCTTACCTCGAAACGCGTTATGCTTTGTCTGCCGAAAATAAAGGAATTTAAACAGCGCGATGGAGTGGCCTGTTTCACGCAGCTGAAGGGTGCGTGTGTTCTTTGGGATATATATATATATAATTGTACTTACCGACATCTTCAGAGTTCCATTTATCCTTCTAATCCAGCGCGGAACGCAGTCAAGAGTTTGGTCACAGTCCTCTAATACTTATCTAAAAAAAAAGATTAGAAAGTCATTCTACATTTAAACATTGGAGGTTTCACAAGGTTGAATGCAGATTCTTACTTGCAGTTTACTACACTCTTGTAGGGAGAAGCATCTGTCCAAGAAATAACCTTGTTAGAAGTAAATACAAGAGAGCTGTTAGCCACTAAACTAGGACAGGAAGAATACAAGGATTATCGCTTGCAGTCCAGTCCGGAAGAAGTGAAGCAGTGGCGGTCTCTCATTTCTTCCCAATCACCTTTCCCCCTCTTTGCTGCTTGTGAGCCTATTGTTCACGGTATCAGAGTTTGGGAATTGTTGAGTTTACGTCTGCTCCTGCGGAAGCTTGAAGTTCTGGTGTAGGTACTTGACATTTAACTGCACTTCAAAAGGAAGAATCGTTGGGGTGCAATGAAAAAGAAGCACCCCTGACTTGGCCTGATTGATCTTATATCCCCCGATCTCGGAAAACGACTGAATCCAATGAAAGGCATTATCTATATTACGACCATTTCAAGCCAAGTAAAGAATGATGTTGTCGGCAAATAGCTTCAGCTTGGGAGCATCTGGCAGTGGTAGCTGAATCTCTGAAACTTGCCTCAGGGCCACTGCTAAAGGTTCAACAAAAATAGCAAACGGTACAGGTGGCATTAGGCACACTTGCCTTGTGCCCCTACAGATGGAAATTACTTATGCTGGCTGTGAATTTACCATTATCATTGCCTTGGCCTTCGAGTAGGGATTCTGTAGTAGTTTGACCACTTTAGAGGGGTGCCAAAAAGCATGAGGATCATAAATAAAACGTCCCATTACACATGGTCGAACACCTTCTTGGGTCTGACATAATTATAGCTGCTTCAACCTTGTTATTAGAATAATAGCTTACTGCTTGTATTAAACAGTTTTTATTGGTGTATAAAGATCAACCTGGCAAAAAACGTTTTGGATTTGATGTATAATTCATGATGCAGCAGGGGCTACTCTTAGAGTGATTATCTTGGCAAATAACTTATAATCAGAATTCAGGAGACTTATCGGAGGATAAGACCCAGGTTGTTCTGACGGCTTATCTTTCTTAAGAAATAAACAATCACCACCTTGGTAAAATCCACCAGGATCTCGCCCCGTTTAAACAAATCATTAAATAACAGTATAAAAAAATCCACGATATGTTAAACAAAGATTTTATAAAGCTCAGATGGAATGCCATCATTGCCACAGGCTTTAGCATTCAGAAGCAGCTTTATTGCTTCTAAAATTCTTGATTATTTTTTAATGACCAAGCCAAAAGTCCACCAGTGTGCTCGTTCTGTTCATAGTGTTTATGGAAGCAGGTGCGCTGGTTCACTATATCCTAGGGAAGGAGGTGTTCCTGAAGTCGCTGACCGGCGTCAGCCAATTTATCCTTAGATGACTTCATATATATCCCGTATCGAAACACCTCACTTGGTCTAACACAGATCTCAGAACCAGGATTCTTTCACCCCTAGCTCTATTACTCTGAGCAGTGAAAGATATGTTTCCCCCCTAATAAATGATTTACAAGCCCCCCAAATAGAGTAAATAGCTGCTCTGTTAGCATTCCGCTGCCAGAACTCCCCCGATTCGGTGCGCATGGTCGCAATCCAACCCTCTTGTGTCAGTAATGATTTGTCGAAGGACCAGTGTGGCTTTTCCAGAGAAGAATCACATATTTTAAGATCGATGTATGGGTCTGAGTGATCCAAAAAGGGGTTTGACGAAATACCAGACACTCCCTTATGTCAATTATGTGATATTAAAAATAATTAATACATGTAGCGGAGTTAAAATATTTGGAGAAGCAGGTATAATCCCATTGAATAGGGTAGTCCGTTCTCCAGGGATCCAGGGATCAATTTGTGTGAAATGTCATAAACGTTTGTCTAAACCCGAGCTGGTTTTGGCTTATTTTTATGTTTTTTTCAAGCAAGAGAAATTCCACCCCACTCTCTGAATGAGATTAAAAGCTCCACCAATGACAATACGTCCCGTGAGGGGTACCAACATGTTAAACACTTCTTCTAATAATGTAGCATCATCTTCAATTGGCCCGTAAAAGTTGATCAAGTGAATAGCCTGATCATGCAATTTCTAACTAACCCTGATCCATCTCACTTTAGGATCACACACCACCTGTAATAAAACTACAACCCCATGAATTGTGGCACCAGCTGATGCAAAAAGATCCTGAAATATACATCATGGGATCCGCAGAAGATTGGCAGAAGCTTTTAGGTGGGTTTCCTGAAGTAGGATTACCTGGGCCCGCGATTCTTTCAGCCATGCTATAATGGATCTTAATTTCCTCTGATTGTTGATACCATTAGTGTTACATGAAACTATTCTAATTTTTTTCATTATAAAATGCTAGAAAATATGCTCTGGTCTCCATGGCCCTTGCTAGCTTCTGGGACTGAGTGTAAAATGCCCTCCTTCCCCAAGATCTTGACCAACCTGCTGATTCTGACCAGTCCTGATTATTTGTTTCCTGTTTTGTTTGCCCCCAACACTCACCCACCCCTTCCTTCAACCACACACCACGTGATCTCCCACATGATCCCTCCTCCTTCACTTTCCTCCAACAAAGGAGCCCTCCCTGCCTGGGGTTCCTAAAAAGGTACCCACCCCTACTCCCAAGTGCCCTTCCCTCCCACTCGACCCCCACCCAAACCCTGATATGGTGCTCTGTGACCAGGCACCCAAGGCAGTTAAGGAGCGGCTGATGGTTACAGGTCCACTTAACTATACTTATGTATCATAGCAAAATGTCCTCACTCAGTTAACATTACTCATGTTTAAAAAAGAAAGAAAAGAAAAAGAAAAGGAAAAGGAAGGAGCAAAGAGAGCATGGAGTCTTATTTAGCAGTGTGATCTCTTTTTCCACTCCCCCCCCCCCAGTGCTGTAGAGACTTATGAAACTCACAGGCAAATTCAATCAACTGGAAAATATGTGCCCCCCCTGTATATAAAATTGTCCACTTTGATTGTTGAATAATACTCGCAGCAAATGCAGACTCTAAAATCACCAAAGTTTACAATGATAGTTTGAGGGTACTTGGCGTTGGGGTGCTGGACTCTTGGGACATGATGAGCCCGTGTGATTGAAGGATCGATCTTCTGGGCTGCTACTTCAGGACATACATTATTGCGGATGAGATCTGGTACTACAGTGGTGACCGATTGTTCATTTTCATGTCCTTCCTGCATCCTGTAATATGAAGATTAGATCTCCGTGACCGATTTTCCATATCATTGACTTTCATTTGGAGCTCCGCCAACCCGGTTTGCAGTTTAGTCCCTAGTTGATATGACAAGCCGACTTCGATATCTGAAATCTACTGTTCTGCGTCAATGATACATGAAGTGAGCTGCTGAATATGAGATTTAATCGAGCACAGCTGTGACTCAGTTTTCTTGTGTGCAGCTTCTTGGGATATTTTCATATTTTTTAAGTCCATCAGGATTTGTAGTAGCAGTGTATTTGTGGAATCCGGTTGGATGACACCCTTCTTACATTTTGGATTTGAGGTATAATCTGTGATGGTGAAGACATCCGGCCTCATACTTCACCCATTGTTGAGGCTTCAATCGTGGTATTTAGCACAGTAGTAAATAAAGAGGGATCCACTGCTTCACTGGTGGCCATCTCAACGTTAGCAAATTCTACCTGCCTCTCGGCACTTGCGGTTTCCTTAGGTACTATAATATTAGCTTAGCTGTTTTGTTCCTTCGCGTTTAACCTGTGAATAAAAGATATGGTGACAACTGCTTGCCTCCAGAGAAATCCCCTGGTGATGGAACTACGCTTATTGCCACTGTACTCATATCCATGTTTTGTTGAGAAGCCGGGATTGCAGCTCCCGAGGGGTGTTCTATAGCATTGCTGATATCCATAGCTGACAACGAAGCAGCGTCAGATAGTGGTTCTTTGTTCGCGGGCTGTTCATTCATCTTTCCCGTTAAGCGAAAAAAGTGCCGGGTAGCCCGATTGCTCAGACGCTTCAACCAGAGAACCACTCCTAGGCCCTGCACTAAATATGAACTCAGCTTGCTTTTAGGAGAGATATCTCTAGAGATCATATTCATGATGGCAGTAAATTGAGATATATGAGTACCGTGTGTGGGGGCGCATTAAGGGGCATATTATCAGTCAGTCAGTCAGAAAACTTTATTTCGGCGAAAATGCCATAAAAGTACAAACATCACATCATAAAACAGTGATTTTAGGGCAATATATATTCATAAAATAATAACTGATGTGTGTCATACAAAATAGAAAAAAGGGACATAGCTTGCAAAAAAGAGAAAAGCATTACAGTACTAGATGTTTTCTTATTACCCACATTGTAAATAAATATTTAGCAGTTACTGTGACGAATAAGGGGGAAGTATCATATTTCATTACCCTGTGTAGGTCTCTATAATTACTTACACCAAGATTTTTAGCTAATTGGATGATCCATTTTCTGCGTGGGTTTGTATAGGCCTTGCAAAAGAATAATACATGGACCTCTGATTCTTCATACAAGCTGCACCCTGGGCAGGGTCGAGTTATAGAACCTTCCCATTTATTCGTCCTACAAAATAGGGGAAGGGATCCATGCCTAAACTGTATGTAAAGTTTCTTGGCAAGCGATGATTGGATCAAATCCAGTGCTGGCTCAAAGCTATAACATATTTTCATTTCGAGGAATACAGAAGTCAGATTAGTACTTGACTCTAGACGTAATATTTGTGACAATTTGTGTTCCTCCATCGCTTTGGCCAGGTATTTTTTTGGTAAGGCAACGCAAGTCTCCTCTGGGTTAGACCAAAGGTCTTCCCTTCCAATTTCGACTAAAAACTTTTTAATGTATGCAAGCCACGGGATGGTACTAGCCCTCGGGAGTGTCATAATGGATTATAATTCCTCCCTAAAATTGTTAAGTTCTGGTGTGCTCCACAATCGACGCCAGTACATAACCGGGCGTGAGGCAACCAGATCTACTATTGGCTGAATGCCAAGGTCCATCCTAAGGGGCTGAAGGGGAGTACTCTTAGGTAATGCTAAAAGTTGTCTCATAAAATGGTTTTCTGACCTTGCTAAAAACTGAACTGCACTGTGGCCCCAAAGTTCAGCGCCATAAATCGCCACACCTCTTGCCTGAACCTTATAGACCTCTACAAGCGGGTTGATTAATTTTAACGGGCTGTCCCTATACATCTTCAGGATTCCCCCGGAAACTTGGACCAGTTTCAAGTTGGCCTTCGAGGTCTGGGCTCCCCAATCCATTTTATTGCTTAATGTTAACCCCAAGTAATCAAAAACAGTTACTCGCTCCAACGGCAGATTGTCCAATTTTGGAATAGGACAGTTTGTAGTGTCCGCATGCAGAACCATGTATTTGGTCTTGTTAACATTAATGACCAGGTTCCTATTTCTGCAGAATGTTGCAAAGCCCTCCAAGACTCTTTCCATCCCCATGGCGGTCTTGGACAGAAGCAAAGTATCATCTGCGAACATTAGTGCAGGTATTTTCCTGCCAGCTAACCTGGGTGCATCTATATCTGTTAAGGCTAGCAGTTCTTCCACAAGGCCGTTTAGAAAGAGAGAGAAGAGGGTAGGTGCAAGCACACAACCCTGCCTCACACCTCTTTCAACGGGAAAGGGGGGTGTTAATTTGCCATTTTGACCATACCTTACCCTGGCAAAGGTGTCTTTATGTAATGTTTCCAAAAGGTGACATAGGTATGGGGGGACACCCATTCCCTTCAAAAGCTCCCATAACTGTCGCCGGTCTACCATGTCAAAGGCAGACTTTAAATCAACAAAGGAAAGGTAAAGGCTACCTCCTTCCAATTTGATAGATTTCCAATAGATCATCTGTAGTCTAAACAGTTGATCTATTGTTGACATTTTAGCTCTAAAGCCCACCTGTAAGGGGGTCAGGATGTTAAATTCTTCCATCCATGCTTGGAGCCTCCCCAATAGTACACGTGCGAAGATCTTCTGTGCCACGTCTATTAAGCTAATCGGCCTATAGTTTGCCGGGTCCAGGGGCGAACCCTTTTTATGTATCGGGATGATCTCGGCACCTGCCCAAGTATGGGGCGGTGGCATTCCTGTAAAAATTGCATTAAAAAGATTTTGTAAATAGGGGGCCCATACAACTTGTTCACTCTTATACAGGTCACCCGGTATCCGATCTAGTCCAGGGGCTTTATTTGGGAGGACTTTATTCAGGGCCAATTTAACCTCTTCTAATGAGCATAGATGGTTATCACCCATGGCAAGTAAAGGGACTTGCCTGGATGGGGATTCATGAGGTTCTAGGGCTATTGGGTCATTGGCATAAAGGTCTAGATAATGCCGGCACCATACCTCCTCCCCTAAGTTGGGTTGGACTGCTACTTGAGAGACAGAGGACCCTGTTTTAACCAAATTCCAAAATGCCCTGGAGTCCCTTTTTCTTAATGTAATAGAGATTTCCTCCCATCTATTATACTCCCATTCCTTCTTTGCATCTATAGTCACTTTCTTATAATGGCCCCTCGCCTCCTTGATCAATACCTTATCCCCCCCTTTAAGGTTTGCTAGAAGTGATGACTTTGCTTCTCTGCAAGTTTTAGTGAACCAAGAAGATCTCTCTCTCGTAATTTGAGATTTTCTCCTTATTCCCCGATAAAAGTACCCCTCTAAGGTTGCGCATAGCTCTACATGAGTAGAGCCTATATTACCCTGATCTAAAGGGCCAATTCCCGCAACAGCAGGATCCAGTGCTCGCTCTAAAAGCGGATAAATCTCCCTATACATATCTCCAAGGTCAGCTTGGGATTGGGCAATCTTTTCCCATCTAACTCTCCGACCTCCGCATGATGTAACCAGAGGGGACGAGTGATTAACGTCCCTACATTGATATAGGGAGTTATCATAGCCTTCCAGAGTAAGGACAAGGGGATTATGGTCGCTTTCACTGCGATTTACTACCTGAAATTCCAAAACCCTGGACCACATACCCAATGTAATCATTATGTAATCTATGATGGAGGCGTAGCTATTCCGTTGGAATGTTTATTTACCAGGATTGTCCACTGGGTGCCTTCCATTACATTTCCTCAGGGAATAGGTAAGGGTTAGTGTGGTGAGTTGAAGAACCAGGGGTGTCCATCCCTTCATAGGATAAGAGTTACAAGGGGAAATTGCCCATACTTGATCCTCTTCTTCGGTGACTGGGGTGGACACACCATTCAATGGTTCGAAGTGACAGTTAAAGTCACCACCTATGAGCAATTGGTCCTGCTTGGGTAATATACACAGAAATTCTTCTAGTTTTAACAGAGTACTAGATTTTTGACCATGCTGCACGGGGCGAGAATAGATGTTAATTAAATTCAGCTCGGGGTGATCCCAAAATGTTAGGGCTATACACGTGATATCCAATGAGCCAGTATCAATTACTCTAATTGCACAGCCCAAATGTGTTTTCACCCAAATACACAATCCACCTGATGGTCTCCCTCTTAGGGCCCTTACTGCCGATACCCAGTACGTAACAAACCCAAGGCGATGACATGCTTTCATTGCCCAGGTTTCTTGAAATAGGCAAATGTCGTGGCCATCTATGAACTCTCCCCAATCCGGGAAGTCCAACAAAGGACCAATACCTGCCAAATTCCAAGATAGGATTTGTAGGCCCGCTCCATACTCTAATTTTTGGGTAGCGTTTACTCTTATTTGGGGGCCCGTATGGGGCTGAATGGATTGCCCAAATGTGTTCCCCCATTCTCTGTTAACTCTGCAATTGGGGGGGGGCTAGCAGTCATTAGTTGGGTGGGAGCGATATTTATACTAGTCTCAACACTATTGGGATCTCGAGCGCATTCCCGGGCCAAATCTATTTGCTGTAATAGCCCCTGTGAAGCAGTGGGAACTACCCTTGAATATTCTTGTTCGTTATGTGCCTTACTCAGTCCGGAGAGAGTTACCTGGCTTCCCACCTGAGTGTGACCCACCCCCTGGAGTCCGATGTTATTAGTGGCCTCCCCTACAGGATGCAGTCAATCAACAAGATCAAGGGTGCTGAACCTGTTGTGGCATTGGATAGGGGGGCAGGGGTCATGATGAGGGGCCACTCCAATCCCAAAGGGGCCCCTGCACCTTTCCCTCGTGGCCCCAGTTTGATCCACAGGACCTATTTCGAAGTTGGGTGTTTTGTTTGGATAGAAAAATGAAAGGGGAAGAGATTGAATTCCATCCGGGGAACTAGCCCATCCTCCATCCCCCAGGAACTTGGTCACCCCTTTGTCCCTGAAGGTTATGAGGATACAGTCACCCCTTATATTTTTCACGCTCCTACCCACCCACTCGACTCTGCGTACCATCATAATTTCCCTATCAAGATAAGGTGGCAAAGGTCTATTTACACGGAGCCAATACATGACCTTATTCTTCAGGGCCATGTATGGTTCAGTTTTATCAACAGGGAGTTCAGGGACGCCAGTTAAAACCACTACATGAGAGCTGCACTCAGGGGGGAGATCTGGTCTTGGTAGTTTTCTTTTAAGACCTAGATGTATGTTATTGCTACAATCAGTAGCAGGTGCTGTTTTATGCAATTGGGGAGAATTCCTAACCACTCTAGCATCAGTAGGGCCCTGGGGGATTTGAGAAGGGGCAACAATTCTCTCACAACTTTGCAATTGGTCCCCATCAAGTACTATTGGATTACAAGATGGGACCAACTCATTCTCTCTAGTAACCGGCAAAGAAGCTTGTTGTAAGGGTATTAGTTGACAGAGTCCCTTCTTAGTTTGATGAGCCTACTCGCTGCGAGTTAAATCCGCAGGAATAGGAATCAACCTTAGTTTTTCTTCTATAATGGCTAGTCGCTTAGATAGTGGAGATAAGCTCCCAGAGATTAATAACTCCATCTTTTCCCAAAATGCATCATCAATCGAACATTTAGAACATTTAGAAGGTTCTTTCGAGATGAGTTCAGGTGACATAGATGGTATAATGTCTAATCCGATGTTGTAGGTAAACCTCCCTGCTCGGGTGAATCGCTATGGCCATTGTTCGAGTTAAAGATATTTTTAGGTTTTTTGTTATTGTTGTGTCTCGTCGGTCCTCCCTCACGCTTCTTCCCCTTCGATGGGTTTATTCTTGACCCCTTACTCCTCACGGACTGCTCCGACTTTGATCTTGTAGTAACGGTATTCATGAAGATGGGGGCAGGAGGCAATGGCTCTTTCCTTTGGGCAGGTGTCTCGTTTTGCCCTGGGTCGATTGGTCGTTGTGTTGCTAGTGCATCGGGAAGTGCCTCTGTGTGATTTGCCCCATAAAGTGCAATTGGTCCTTTGTCGGGAGAGCAAGCTGACATAATGCCCCCTAATGAGGAACGCTTCCCTAATAATGGCTCTAATGATAGCCGACGTTCAGTGGCAGCTATTTCATATGCCAGAACATTACTAGCACGGGTAATAAAGTTCCCCAGAGTCTCAGCCATGCTTCCACCTTTGCTCGTCGCCATGGGCAAGTAGATGACTAGAGATGAATCAAACCACTCAAGCCCAGATAAATGTGTGGGAATATTACAATAGAGTTGAGACTCTTACCAAATTACAGGTGCCGCTCCCTCCTTTTGCAGGCGGAGCGCCAGGCATAGAGAGGGGGCCCGGCCCGGCCTCCACCGGTCTCAAACGGGCCCGCCCTTGGCCCAGGCTTTGCCCGGGACGCCGCCCGAACGTGTCCGGCTTACGCGTGAGTGGGGAAACTATTATAATGGTGTGGGAGGGAGGAGCCGGGAAGAGCCACCAGCTGCGGCAAATGTTCAAGGAGGCACAAGGCCCGCTGGTACTCGTAGTCTCGGGGGTTAGTCAGGAGATGGAATCACGACTCCCGCACTGTCTCCGCCCAACGAAGTCCTCCGGTGAGTTTAAGATGCAGGGCACAGTTCAAAACCAGGATCAGCCTCCGAGCGGCATTAAGGAGCATATTATCAACGACGGCGTTAAAATTAACGCCGGTTTAGCAGCAGAAAACTACCGCTAAAGCGGTCATAATGGGCTTGATAATATGCCCTGGAGAATTCCAACAGAAGCCCATGTTCACACCAGAACATGGACTTCTATGGGAATTCTCAAGGGCATATTATCAAGCCCATTATCGCCGCTTTAGCGGCAGTTTTCTGCTGCTAAACCAGCGATAATTTTTAACGCTGTTCTTGATAATATGCCCCACAGTACCCAACTAGACAGGCCACTTCTGCACCCATCCCCCTGTCCTCGGCTGAAAGAGGGGACCTAATGCCAGCACCTCAGCACTAGCTTAAGTGAACTTAAGTGCAGATAGCAGCCATTACCAATGCTGTGGATATGAGCTGCAAACTCAAAAACATGGCCAGTGCTACATCAAGCCCTCCAAAAAGAGAAAAAATATAATGTGCGAGAAAATGATCAATATCTAACTCCTAGACACCAGTGTCCAGCCAAGTGCAGGGAGTGTAGCAGAAAACTGCTTGTCTGACCTGTTTGAAGCGTACTCTTGAATCAGTGCTCTCTCACTGCTCCTGTCAACTGCTGCTCGTGATTCAGGGCTCTCCGCTGCTCCCACATTATTGGGCAACATCCTGGAGCTGTTCCAGGGGCATGAACCATCCCCATGCGTTCCTTAGCAGAGAGCTCTGCCCGTAGGAAATCAGGCGACCACCTGCGACATTACACTGCCATGCGCCATGCCCCCTTGCCCTCCTGAGCAAAGCTACAACACGTCTGGCCTGCCAGTGCGGGAGAGTCATCAAGACAGACCACAAAAACATTCAAAGGGAAATTGACTACCCCAAACACCATACTCCCTGTGGAGGACAGCCACACTGCACTGCTATCATGATCCACATGGAATAGTGCAGTCTACTCGCATCACCATGTCGGCGCTGCCAGCCATCCTGCTGAAAGTGCCTTCAGTCACAGAGCATGATGGGAGCTCATGTGACCTCTACTTTGTGATTGTATATTCATGCACAAGTGTCATGATGCATGAACACTTATACATGATTACTCTAAAGAGGCCCCAGCATGATGATACATCTTTATGCAGGGGATGCCAGGTGTACACGATAGGTGGTTACTGTCATATCAGAGTACAAGGGAAGCTGCATTCTAGGAACTAGACCGCAGGATTGGGCCGTATTAATTAAGGTGACACACACACACAGTATCTGCTCATCGGGCCAAGACCCCGAGTGGTCTTGCGCCCCTTTATTTAAACCCTCGGGCCAGCCCGCCCTCGGGGTGCGTAGGTGAGTGCTGAACATTTGTGGACGGGCCGGGTGGCTCCGTCACTACATCCCTCCAAACTTTTAGATACAGCAACTCTTTCCGGGAACTGTTCAGTCTCTCTTAGCACACCGCGCAAAGTCTCTCAGTCTCTGACTGGTGATCGGATTCGTCCGGAGACCATACTTCTGGCTCCGGGAGTTCTTTCTTGATTCTGACCCTTCTGATTCCTTTTCTGGTTCATGGGATGCTTCTCCTGGACTTTCCTGGTCATCCACTGCTCCTACTTCTCTTCCAGGTTGTGGTCGCACATCTTCAGGCTGACCTCTCAAGTCATCCGTGGGGACTATCCCATCTCCATCTTCCAGGTGTTCCATGGCTTGGTCAGCCATTGTTGTGTCACTTGCGACTCTCTTGAACCATGAGGTGTTTCTTGTGACCACACGGGTTCCCCTCATGGCCGATACCATGGTGCCCTGTACGTTGATCATTTGCCACACTTCGGGCTCATATGGGGTGCGATATTTCCAGCTTAGGTGGCGGTCCTTTATCACAACTCCTTCTCCAACCCGGATGCTCATTGATTGGGCCCTTCGAGCTTGACTTGACTTGTCATTAGATACTTTCCTTCTGTCCTACGCTGCACCTTGATCTAGCTCTGGGGGACTCCATGACGGATCGGCAGGCATGCTGTCCCTTGGAGCACGTCGAAACTGTAAATGAGCTGGCGCTCACCGGGTGGTGCAGTGTGGGGTTTGGTGACACATGCTAAGAAACTGCGAGAGGCACTGCTCGGCATCGTCTCCTTTCTCCACCCCGATCCTGAGGGCCTGGTTCATCGTACGCATGAACCGCTCCACCTCGCCATTCGCTTGGGGCCACTTTGGAGTGATCTTCTGGAGTCGGATGCCTCGAGAGGTCAGGTAGTCTTGGAAGACTCTACCTTGGAACGGCGGCCCATTGTCGGACTTGATTTCCTCCGGCAGTCCTATCACGGCGAACGTGCGCTCTAGAGCCGTCTTCACATGGGGGAATGCCATTGACGATACTACCTCCGCCGCCGGGAATTTCGAATGCGAGTCCACCAGCACCAGCGTGCTCCGCCCATCTGGGAATGACCCAAAGCTGATGCTGACTTTAGACCACGGCTCCATGCACGGGTCTTCAGTGATCACTGGATGAGACGCATGGTCACCGCCCATGATGCTACAGGAGTGACTGGTACGTACAGCTTCCTCCACTATGACGTCCATCCCTGGGAACCAGACCTTGCTCCTGGGTCTGGCTTTGGTTTTGGAGACAACCTGATGACCTTGGTGCGCTATGCGGACCACCTCCTTCTGCAGGCTTTTCGGGACCACAAGGGTGGTTCCCCTCACGACCACCCCATGGAGGCCTTCGCTGAGTTCACTTTGCACTCTCCACACCTGTTGCCGGAAAAGATGTTCCTCCACCATGAGGGAGCTGACACTGTCCAGAAAGTGGCACCAGTTCCGATTGATCAGCGTGTTCTTGACCCTGACAAGGCACTCGTTGGAATCTGTTAGTTTTCCAATGTCCTTGAGACATGCTTCCAGAGAGACCATGCGGATGAACTCTTCAGTGTAGTCCTAATCTGCCTGCACATGGAGTGGCTGGAGTGGGCCAGGGTGCTGTGATAGAAAGTCAGCTGGGATGCTGGCCCCCGGCCGGAAGTCTCACCTCAAAACAGTACGTTTGCAGCTGCACTGCCCACCTCTCGATCCGTGGGGGGGCAAGTCGAGCGGTGCCGGCAAAGAGCGGGACAAGGGGCTTTTGGTCGGTGACCACTCGAAACTCGTACACATACAGGTACAGATGGAAGTGCTGGCACGCCCATTTGATGGCCAGAGCCTCACGCTCTATCTGCGCATACCGCATCTTGGTAGCAGTCAGCGCCCGACTGGTATATGCGGTAGGGACTCACTCTCTGGACTCCATTTCCTGCATTGGGACTGCCCCTAGACCTACGGGGCTGGCATCTACCACGACCTCCGTGCGTCGATGCGGGCGAAAGTCATCGATGAGGGAGTCCTTGACTGCCTGAAATGCCAGATCTTCTTTGGCGGACCAGTCCCATTGGCTGGCCAGCCTTTGTGAGGATGCGGAGCAGCTCGGATAATGACGCGAGGTTGGGGATGAACCGGCCACAGTATGTGGCCATTCCCAGGAAACTCTGGACCTCAGTAGCTGACATGGGTCTCGTGGCAGATTGTATGGCCTCCGCTTTCTTCGAGTCTACACTCAGGCCTTCTCTGGAGAAGATGTACCCAAATAAGTCCACTGATTCCTGACAGAATGAGCATTTAGATCTGTGCAGGGTGAGCCCGTTGTCCGCAAGTCGTTGCAGGGTGGCTCGGAGGTGTTTATTGTGCTTCTCTAGGGTCTCTTATTGCGTTTTGGAACACCTCCGCGGCTGAAGAGACACCAAAACTCAGCCTCTTGTTGCGACGTAGTCCTACATGAGTGGAGAACGTCATGATGTTCCTGCTGTCGGAGTGGAGTTCCAGCTGGTGATACCCCGCACTGAGGTCAAGTTTGGTGAACCATTTGGCGCATTCAGGTCAGCCACGATGTCGTCCATCGTGGGTGTGTGATGTCGTTGCCTCTTTACGGCCCTGTTCAGTAGGTGCATGTCGACGCATAGTCGAATGGCTCCCGGCTGCTTCGGTTTCGGGGCCACAACGAGAGGGGACACCCACGGGGTAGGGCCCGACACCTTCTCTATCACCCCCAGGTCCACCAGCTTCCTCAGTTCTTCCTCCACTTGCGGCTGCAAGTGGAATGGCACCCTCCGGTGTCTCAGTGCCATAGGCCGGACGGTTGGGTCTACATGTAGCTTGAATGTCTTTCAAGCATCCAAGGCCTTCAAACAGCATGGGGAAGTCTTTGAGCATCTCTCAAGTGTGCAGATCGTGCACCTGGTTCACGAGAAACACAAGCTCCAGGTCTTCCGCCGTGTGCCAACTGAGTAGAGTGCCCCATCTTCCTTTGGTGACATGGATTTTCGTACTCAGACTCCGGCCTTCGCTGGTGACGTTGACCTCCATGACTCCTCGTAGAGGAAGCAGCTCGTCACTGTTGTACATGTAAATCCTTGCTTTGGATGGTAGAAGTGACGGGCGCGGCAGTAGCTTTTCATACTGGTCACTGTCCATCATATTGACTGATGCTCCGGTGTCTATGAGGGCGCTTACAGGGGACCCTGCAACGGTGATGTTGCACATGGGCGGCGGTCGGCGCTTTGCTCCTTCCCGGTCGACAAATGACACAAAGAACACCTCGTCATCTTCCGTCCCAAAGTTGAACCCTGGAGGGGTGTTGTCAATTTGGTCCTTTGGATCCTCCAGCATTAGTTGTCGTACAGCCGTTGCGAGCCCACGTGGGCTCGGGGCGGTGCTCCGTCCTTTTCCGCTCCTGCAGTCTGCACGTGCTCTCCTGCGGAGGACTTGTGGCTCCTGTTGACTGAGGCGGTGTTCTTTGGATCACGTCTACTCTCTCCTCCTTGACAGTGGGCGTCCGCTGTGTCGCAGAGGGCCGGTTGAGGGCTGCTTCCATTTCGTCCACGTGAGCGTTGGACAGCTCGTGGACCTGGCGAGCACCAGAATTTCATTGAGACTGATGCCTGGCTGGTGTAGTATCAGGCATCGCAGCGTGACTGACCGACATCCTTGGATGAGCTGCGCTCTGATCTCCGTCCTCTGGCCTGGCAGCGTGCACGAGCTTGCAAGCTTCCGTAAGCGGGTGTAGAAAATGTCTATAGTCTCGGCCTCTCCCTGTCGCGCCTGCCGGAGATTGAACCATTCGAAATCCGGGTTTATTTGAGGATCGAAATGGCGGTTTAGGGCCGCGACAGCCCCGTTGTAGTCGTCATCTGCCCCTCTATCTGGCAAAGTCTCGAAAAGATCATATAATTCGCATCCTCCATAGCACATGAGGAGTGACCTCTTCGCTCTCCCATCTGTCTCCCGCATGCCGATGAAATATTGGTCCAGGCGACCAATCCAGTACTTCCATCGCGCCGCTGCAGTGGACGGATCCGAGAGCTCACTGAAGGGTGGTAGCGGGGCAGCCGTGGCTTGACCGAGTCGAGCGTGCACTTGTGGTTCAGCCCGCTGAGGGGGCGGTGCCGCTTGGGGTGCACCCTTATCATCGGCGCCCTGGACATTCATCCTCTACTGCCGGTCTACATCTTGGTGCATCAGAACACAGCTGGCTGTTGGAGCTGGGCGACGTGAAGCTGGGAAAACTCATGGTGGCTGCAGGCTTTGCTTGCTGGCCTTGGCTGCGAGCGGTCACTGGGGAAACCCTTCCGTTCCCAACTGCCTCTTTGTGATTGTTCCTCACCAGGTGAGTATCTCCCCTTCCCTTTGTTATTTCCTCTTTTATTGTTTCTAGCTGTTTAGAACAGCCACCCAGAGTTCTGGAACGTTTCTGTCTGCCTCCTTGTGGGTTTGCTGCACTATGCATGTGAGGACGGTAGGGGGCGCTGGCCTGAGGGCATCTTACAGGCGAGGGTCAAGTCCTTCGGCATTACGCTTCCCAGCGGGTCGCGCTGTAGCTGCCTCGGGGCTTTTTCCGCCGGCTCAACCACGCGGCCGTGGTGATGCAGGAAGGCTGAGCGCTGAGGCGGCACGTCATCGGGCCTGGGTGGAATTCGCGCACCCGCACAAGTAGGACAGGGCTTACCTCTGGCGCCTACCATGCGCTGAAGATACCAATCTGCAATGACTGGGGCAGCGGGGGTGCGCCTACCGAAGTGGCACACACCAAGCCCCGCTCCGCTCTAGGCAGACGACTCCACGCGGGGTAGGCCTGGGCTAAAATTCCGTTCCGCTCGTGGAAATTGCAATAATTTGACATTTTCGCGTTCCGCGGAGAGCGCGAAAATGTTAAAATTTCCGCAATCCGCATTTTACCGGAAATGTTTTGCTTGCACGCGCTGTAAAATAATACATTCTCGCGTGCGCGCGATCACCTTACCTGAATCCCCGCGTTCGCCGACAAGATTTCCCGATCCGGTCGTGTTCTCCACGAGATGTTGGATTGTTGGTAGCCATTTGCGCGTCTTTCGTCGCGCGATCACGTCTTTCTTCTCGCGATCATGCACTGCGAGACAAGTGAAAGCAAGATGGCCGCGCCCACGAGCAACCGCATGGGTAAGTTGGCGAGCCGCGACCACGCAGAAAATACCGCGAACGGGCGGGAAAAAAACTTCCGCATCTTCGCGATATTTCCGCGTGTTTGCGGAGATTTTTAAAATTTTCGCGATAATTTGCGAAAGTGAATTTCGCAAATTCCGCCCACCACAGACACAAGCGGCACCACGAGCGCGGACCGCGTGGGCACAATGAGCATGGCAGCAGGAATTCGTCGGGACCCCCCCAGGTACCAGGTCTGGTAGGGGTGGATACGGCGAGGTGTGGGATAGACCCGCCTCGTCGCGAGTGTCGCATCGGAGTATAAGGGAAGCTGGATTCTAGGAACTGGGTCGCAGGATTGGGCTGTATTAATTAAGGTGACACACACACAGTATCAGCTCATCGGGCCAAGACCCAGAGTGGTCTTGCGCCCCTTTATTTAACCCCTCGGGCGAGCCCGCCCTTGGGGTGCATTGGTGCGTGCTGAACGTGTGTGGACGGGCCTGGTGGCTCCGTCACTACAGTTACCATATATTAATACAGGTGTTATGATTCATCTGCCATTAAACAAAATATATAAAGTGCGCCATGGTACTATTTTAGAAAAGGATTGGCCTAGCAGCAAACAAATTGCTGATGGCAGCAGAGGAATATTAAATGCAGGCTAGAAAGGGAGAAAATGAGACATGTATAGGCAAAGTCAATAGGTCTAGTTTTTAAAAGGAGAATGGCAACCTCTTGGCTTTGCCAGTGCATTCTATTCAGCAAAAAAGACAAAAAGAAGGCAAAATGAATGCCTGTTTGTGGTGACATGCTTGCATGCACATGGATGGGAGCAATCTTGGAATGTGATTTTTTATTTTATGAAAAAAAAAATCATTGTAGCTGCCTTCTTCGACTGTTAAAGGTACATTGACAGCATAGCCACTGGTGCATGAATATCTACGTGCATGCATGGCCAGCCACATTGGAATGGGTTTTCTGGCAAAGACAAGGCATTCCAAGACTGCTGCTGATAAAATGAAGAAGAAAATCCAGCAGGTAGGTTGAACTTCTTAATTACCGGTCTCCTCTCTCCACCATCAGTGTAGCAAATGATGACACAGGAACATTCTAAGGCAGCCTTCCTGGGAGATACCAAATACAAGTAACGGAGGGAGGGAAAGATAAGGAACATACCAACTTAAATGAAAAATATAAGAAATGACAAATTTAACAAATCTTTCTCCCTAAACAATGAGATAATGGAAGAAAAATATAATACAACATGCTTCCTAAACAGTAAGCAAACAATAGGAGCACCAAGAGGAGAGAATATAGGTGGTTACAGGTGCCAGGATCACTTGGACCTGTCATAGTCTTGGTCCCAAACGGGTACCTTGCGGATCCTCTGATTTACTGGAAAGCTGTGTGTGGGGTATGTGTGGAGATTGACGATGGTCGATCTGTGATTGTTCGCCTCATCAGTTATAGGACAAGATTTAGACAATCTGTCCATGCTCCATGTCTGGCCGTTGCTCATAATGGGTATGATTCTTTTGATCGCTGTGATTTACGAGGGTGTAGAACATTTAGAGTCAAAATTGCCTATCCTAGGATTCGTGACACACACCCACTCTCCTACAACCCATTTGCGAATTTAAGTTCCATGTTTGATGTCATAATGAGATTTGTACTTGGCTTGGTTTGCATCGATTTTATCTCTGGAGGCTTGTATATCGGGCATGACACTGGCACCACCTCCCAACCAATTGTGGAAGAATTTCGTGCAGGGTTTCCTTCCTTTAAGGGCAGAAAAAGGGGAAATGCCCGCAACTTGTTTTGGGGTGGTGTGGTAAGCCAATAGCATTTCTTGTACAGGTTATTCCACTGGAATTCTGTTAGTGCATGCTAATTGTATGCATTCTTTGATCATGCAGTTCATCCTTTCTACTAGGCCTTTGGCTCTAGGACAATAATGGGGTGTTTTGAAGTGGATAATATTTAAATTTTTGAGAAACTCTGTCATGATAGACAAAGTAAATTGAACACCATTGTTGGTGACAATGGTGGACGGAATACCTTCCGTGACAAAGGTGTCTTTGAGAAACTGGATGACAGAATCTGTGGTAAATTTGATTGACCATCCTCATTACAGTCCAGTGGGATTGGTAACCTATTAAAACCAAGGCAAAACATTTCAATACCCATTTTTGATTTATGGGACCAATTATGTCAATTCTCCCATGGTTTATCTTGGACTAATACAGGAGAGATGGGTACTTTGCAAGTTATTTTAGATTTATCGCTCTTGGCACAAGTAAGGCGGTTTTTAACTTTGTCTTTCACAATCAAATTGATGTTGGGGAACCAATAATGTTTACTCAGTCTAGCTTTGGTTAAGCTTCTGCCGAGGTGACCCTCATGTACAAGATCTACGATTCTGCATCTTAGTGGTTCAGGTGGTATTGTTTTGTCATTCCTCAACAAAACATTCTGATTGATGTTGAGTTCATGACGTATTTCCCAGAATTTTCTGACATCATCACTTATTGACCTAGTGGAAGTGGGCCAACCCTGTAAGGTGTTTGTTAAAATTTGGTTCATGGTAGTGTCTTTGCTCATACACCAGTAGCGGCTCATGACGGGAGTGCCGCGGGTAGGGGGGGTGGGGTGGGGGAGGGGCAGGGTGGGGGGTAGTAAACTCCAGCTCAGGGCCGACTGGAGTAATGTAAAGAAATAAAGAAATAAAACTAATTTCATTGGACGCGCTGAAACGCATTTGGCGTTTCAGCACTCGCAATTAAATTTGTTTTATGTATTTATTTCTTTACATTACTCCGGTCTGCCGTGAGCCGGAGTTTACTACCCCCCACCCCACCGCCCTGCGGCACTCCCGTCACAAGCCGCTACTGTCATACACTCTGACCATTCTTGAGATGTGATGGTAGGGTGATTATGTTGTAGGATGGGATATTCAGGGGTCTCAAATTGCTCTACCTTATCCAGAGGGGCTCTGGACAGAAAATCAGCTGCAGAATTGTGATTGCCACATACTCTACCCTGAAGCAGAAACTCTAACCATAAAATCCATTCAGTTAAGCGGGAAATGCTGAAAGATGTGCCCTTGGGATTGAACATGAACATTTAAGGCTTGTGGTTGGTGCGTATGCAGAATTGTATACCCCATATAAAGAATTTGAAATGTTTGACTGCCCAGAATGAGGCTAGTGCTTCCCTTCCTACTACTGAGTAGTTCATTTCAGCTTTTGTGAGGGTGCGTGAGGCAAATGCGACAATTCTTTCCTTGCCAACAATTATTTGGGACAGGGTATCTCCTAAGTCCTTGTTGCTATCGTCAGTGGTAAGTATGGTTTTACTATTGTGTTCAAAATTGGGGCTGAAAGAATGGCATCTTTTATTTTCAAGAATGAGGCTTGATGTTCATCTGACCACTGGTAGTGTGTCTGGTTCTGTACCAGTTCTCTAAGGTTAGAGGTTAAATCGGCAAAATGAGCTACATAGTTTGTCATATATTCAGCTAGCCCTAAGAATGATTTGAGTTCCTCCTTGTTTGCTGGTGAAGGGGCGTCTTTTACTGCTTCTAGTAAGCAGTATTTGGGTTTAAAACCTTCCTTTGAAATACAGTGTCCCAGATATTCCACTGCTTCTACACCTAATTGGCATTTTGCTTTCTTCAACGTGAGCCCTGCATTTTTTGATTTGGAAAGAACCTCCCTCAATATTTTGTTGTGTTCCTCAATGGTAGCCCCGTAAATTAACACATCATCTTGAAAACACAATGTCTTGGGTACACCATCTAACACATGTTGCATAATCTTTTGGAAAACTGCTGCCGCAGAGGCCAGCCCAAAAGGCATGCAGCAGAACATATATGTGCCCACAGGTGTTGTAAATGCAGTAAGGTGTCTGGAATCTGGGTGTAACTCATCCTGATGATAACCATGGAGAGATCCAGAATGCTGAAACATATGGCTTCCCCCATCCTGCTTAACATCTCATGGATGCTAGGTAAAGGATGTCTTTCTACCCTGATGTTATTGTTCAGGTCATGCAGGTCAATTCTTCACTGTAGTTCTTTTTTTGCAATAACGATGGGGGCAACCCAGTCTGAGCATTCAATTGGTTGTATAATATCTAACTTTTCTAATCTAGATAACTCTTTCTTTAGGGGTTCCCACATAAGGTGGGGTATAGGTCTCGTTTTGTGTACGACGGGTTTGGCATCAAGTTTCAATTGAATTTTGTGCTGGACGTCTTTCAGAATACCAACATTTTTCAAAACAACATCAGGAAATTCATTAGTAATGTGCTCGATATCACCAGAATGTTTTATGGCTAAAACATGTTCCGGATTGTTAGGACCCAGCTTGATGCCCAGTTCTCTGTGATGGTGCTATCCTAATAAGTTAGATCCTTCTTCCACAACATAGACTTTGCCCACCATATAGCGATCCTTAAAGAATATGAGAGTTTCAATCATGCCTTTCATACATATGGGAACCTCATTGTAAACGCTGGGTGAGATATCTGCTGTACATAACTTATTTTCCTCATGACCTAAAATGGATTTAGAGTCAGTATAATAAGCAAGTGTAAATGGTGAGCATGAGTCTACAAACATTTTAACCAGTTTACCATCTATGAATACATTGCATTCAGGATACCTTTGATGATTGTCATTACAAATATCATTCACTTGTAAAATAATTTTCTTAACTTGGGATTTCTCGTCAGGAGCAAAATTTCCCCAGTTTTTCTTTGGAAAACGTCGGGAAACTCTTGCTAAATGACCCCTTTTATTGCATTTTCTGCAAATGACTAATTTAGCTTGGCAATTGGGACTATTGGCTAAATGATTGTTGCTTCCACAACGGAAGCATTTACATTTAAAAAAATTTGAATCTCCTGGTTGGGAGCTCCATTTGTCATTCTTTATTTTACAAACTTCAATTTCTGCCTCTAAATTTGTAATTTCTGACACTTTGTCATTGGGATTGGGAGATTAAAATTTCTTTTAAACAGATGGATGTGTGCTCAATGGATTTGGCTATGTCTATGGCCTCTTGAAGGTTGGGCTGTTTTTGCAACAACTTCGCTTGAATTGTATTATTATTTATACAATGCACCAGTTGGTCTCTGATGAGGGAATCATTTAAGTCACAAAATTCACATAGTTTACTGAGTCCCCAGGGTACCATTATGTAGGTGAAAACACTTTCTTGTTTACTTTGTGATCGGCTAAAGAACTTGCCCCTCCAGTACTATATTTACTTTATCACCAAAGTGAATCTGCAACTTCAACAAGGTAGTCTTGTAGGCATCCTCGTCTTCTTCCTCATCGGTATCACTCTCATCAGGATCAGGTAAGGACTCAAATATTTTCCTTCCATGAGAACCACGACTGTGTAACAGAATGTATTGTTTCCTTAATGAGCTACATTTTTCTTCACCAATTGCTATTAGTTATGACTCAAAAATAATTTCCCACTCCTTTCCTGGAATACTGGGTTCACCGAATTCATTCAAAAATTGTGCAGGTTGGGACATGCTAGTGGCAGCCATCATAATAAATCCACCCAAATATGCACCAGGTAAGAAATTTGAAGTGCTGAATTTGAGGTTGGCTGAATAAATAATCTGAAGGTGTGAGTGTCACAGTGGAAGGACACTCACAAGTGACTTGGCAGTAGACTAGAAATTGCAGGAGCAGATTAGGTGTGCATGTCACTTGATGGCACGCAATACAGGAAACAGGATATTAAAAGATGCAAAATCCATGGTTGGCCTCACCTGCCAAAGCGCAGAAGGTGAAAAATGCTGTGGTGTGCATGTCACCGTGGTAAGGCATGCTGAAGACTGGATAGGAAGTAAGCCCCAAGCTGTGCGTGTCACCGTAGTAGGACACGCTCAATTTAAATGGAAAATGCCTCAAGGTGTGCATGTCACCGTGAATGACATGCCAAGAAAAGCGCATAAAGTAGTGCCCCAAGGTGTGCGTGTCACCGTAGTTGGACACGCTGAAACTTGCATGCAAGGATGCGCCAAGGTGTGCATGTCACAATGAATGACATGCAAGAATGACAAGAAATAGTTGCCCCAAGCTGTGCGTGTACTATGGGGTAACAATAGCAACAGTGGTGTGCGTATTACCGAAATGACAGGCTAAACATGATGTGAGGGAACAGTTCTCATATGTAGAGGCTCGGAGCTGAGCAGATTCCACCTCCGTACACGCAATGAAGACGGAGAAATAGGTTCCCCAAGATGTGGGTTTACTGCGGGGAAAACAACAATAGTGGGGTGCATGTCACCATAATGACACGCTGACTTGATGTGAGGGAGCAGCCCTCAGTGTGTGTGGAGGCTTGGAGTTGCGCAGATTCTACCTCCATAGATGTCGGTCTGCCCACACGACACACCCCAGGGAGGAGCATGGACTTCACAGAGAAGGTTACACCTCTAAAAGGCTAAAAGGAACCACCCTCTTGTCGTGAAAATGGAGCAGAGGGCTCCTTCCTGAAGAGCAAATTCTGCCTCCACACAGGAATTCATACCGCCACACAGTCAAAGATGGAAGCGAAGCTGCAAAGGAAGTCTCGGTAGCTGGAGACAGGATCGATGGAAAGAGGCGGGAGGAGACAGGGACTGTTCAGGGGTGAAAGACTGTCAGATGCAAAGGAGTAGTACACTCCTCGGGCAGTTTGAAG
Source organism: Triturus cristatus (assembly GCF_964204655.1). Lineage (NCBI taxonomy): Eukaryota > Metazoa > Chordata > Amphibia > Caudata > Salamandridae > Triturus > Triturus cristatus. The sequence continues at coordinate 465,927,504 of NC_140594.1, forward strand.
TCGGGCCTGAGGTACGACCAGGACCCAAGAACCAAAGGTTGAAAGGAGTACCAGAATCCTCGAAAGAATCAAGGAGGAGACATGAAGGATGGCTGGTGGAGTGGCATGCCAAAAGGGGAGGAGCCGGTGTCATCTGTCCCCTTACACAGATCGTCGCCAGTGATAAAATGAAGAAGAAGATCCAGCAGGTAGGTTGAACTTCTTTACTCCCAGTCTCCTCGCTCCACGATCAGTGCAGCAACTGTCCACACATGAACATTCCAAGGCAGCCTCCCTGAGACAGAAGGGAGATACCAAATACAAGAAACGAGGTGTGGGGGGTGGTAAGGAACATGCCAATGTAAATGAAAAGTATAAGGAATAGAAAATGTAACAGCTGCCATGTCTGCACATGCATAGTCAAACAACAGTGACCATTTTGCTAATTTTAATTTACTATTACAAGATGGTCAACCACCATTTTACAAAAGTAAATTAGAAAAAAAAAAGTGCTGGAGCCAGATCTGTGACTGGGGGTGAGTGTCTGAAAAGGTTCAGTGCTCCGTCCATCATCTCCTTGTGTTTGCTGCAAAACTGAAACAAGCAGTCTAAAAGCACTTTCCAGCCAAACACAAAAGAGAGTACTGGCAGAGGGATATTGGGATTAACAAGAAGATGTGAATGAGCCCAAGGAAAGACATACACTCCCATGGACTGTTGAAACAGAAAAGAAACCATTCCCTGATGTCAGCAGTGGAAGGAAACAACTCATCTAACCAGAAACAAGAGTAAAGAGGAAATCCATTGAAACAAGAGCATAGATAATGATGAGGAAGGGGATGACCCAAAGCTCAATTTTTGAAGCTTTAGTAGCTACAAAGATTGTTTGGGAGCCCGTGTGACACTGTAATTTTGCACTGTCTGCAGACTTTTATAATACTGTGTAAATCGACACAATGTTTTGCATCCCTTAGCATCACAATAGCGCTCTGCAAATCTTTAGTAAACAAGTTGTATTTTACAAAATAGGTCTTTGATTTCTTTGAATTTCATCTGTCTGATGGAAGTCCTTAAATAAGAAGACACATGTTTCCTATGCAATTCACACTTTACTAGTGGTTCTTATGTAAAGAAAATTGTGCCCTTGCAGGCACTGTTACATGTATTATTAGTAAATGATTGAAAAGCAATCTAAGAGGCCAAATAGAAGGAAACAAAAAACATGTTTCAGTCACACACACATTTGTAATAGTAGCTAAGTATAAATAAATAAAACATGAAAGTGTTTTCTCAAATACTGCTGGATGAATTGTTAGTGAGATACATATGTCGAAAGTCAGATAGCTAGGAGATAGCTATTACGTGTGTTACTTCTGTTGCATTTAATGGGAATGTATGGTAATGCTTCTTTCTTGTGCTGTTGTACAAGAATAGGGTTTCAAGTAAGCGTATCAATAAAAGTTGGTACTACAATTATAATATAAATAATGTCAAATAGCTAGCTAGCTAGATAGCTAGGTAGCTAGATAGATAGATAGATTACCCAGTGGCTGTCCCCACTGGGTAGTCAGTGTTAGATCAGCTGTTCCATAGTGTTTTTGTATTGCTAATAACCTTTGCACTATCTGACGATTCTCCACAATACTTCTCAAAACGGTGCTACTTTTGACTAGTTTGTGGAAAGTTTCAGTGTGAGTTGTCAAGCGGGGGCTGAGAAAAATGTGGGGTCCTAAAACACAAAATCCCCCCAAAAAATAGATATCTGCAATTTGAACGTTCTGATAGGCCCAGGGAGCTTTTTTCCCCCTTGGAATAATCCGCTCCTGCAGAATCGTAAAAAAATTAATATGGTGTCTTGAGCCGCATTGTTTTATAAATTAGAGAGGGGTACACAGCCCACCTTCCCTAGCATTTACAGGTCTCAGGGTGCCCACCGTCAGCACCGTAATTACTGAATGTGTGGAGGGCAGCCGTATGCCCCCCACCCTCCCCGAGCCATCACAGGCCTCGGAGAGCCCACCCCTGGGATCTAAGTTTGTCAAAAAGGTGGAGGCATGGACCAGTCACCAAGTCTCTTATGAGTGGGTAGATAAATAGGCAAGCAGACAGATGGGCAGGCGGACTGACAGGCAGATGAATGGACAAGTAGATAGATAGATAGATAGATAGATAGATAGATAGATAGATAGATAGATAGATAGATAGATAGATAGATAGATAGATAGATAGATAGATAGATAGATAGATAGATAGATAGATAGATAGATAGATAGATAGATAGATAGATAGATAGATAGATAGATAGATAGATAGATAGATAGATAGATAGATAGATAGATAGATAATCTGCCTTTACTTGTGCTGCTGGATTTATCATAAGTGGTTCTTAGAAGAGCAATATCAGAGTCCAGCTTGAATGAATAAGTAGACATGCATGAACTAAGCAATACAAAACAAATAAGCAGACTATTAGACAATAAATTGTATAGCCATATGTTGGTTTGTAGCAATAATGGGCTGTTTCATTACATCAGGAGTATATTTCTTAGATGCAATTTAGGAATTTCTGTCAGTGCAATCTTGAAAGCTGACTAAAATTACATTTCGAAGTGCTTTCACAATGATGATGGAAATAACTGACACTTGAGAAGAATTGAAAAGGGTGCAGAAAGGTGTTTCTGAATCAGAGCAAAAAGGGTCACTCAGATGATGATGCCAATGACATTTTGATGTCTGTGAATGGAAGTCCAGTGTTGCCTGATAGTTTGTTGATTCCAATGACCTGATATTACCATGGGTTCACACAATTAGGGAGAGACTCCATGGCAAGACTTTCAAGGCAAAGTTGGTTCAATCCCAGGTTTTGAATGATTGCTGATGAGAATTGCAAAATATTTCTCTCTTGTCAGCAGCTAAATGTAGGAAGGAGAACACACTTTAGAAGCACACACTTAGGAAGATCAATTGGCCCTTTTAATAGACTGCAGATGGACTTTATTGGGATGCTTGTGCACATGGGTCGAGATATGTCCTAGTGATCATTTGCGTTTTCCAAGATGGGTGGAAGCCTACCCAACGAGGAGAAATGACAGTCTTACTGTAGCTAAATTGTTACTTACGTGAAATCATTCTAAGATTCAAGATGCCAGTTCTTCTTCAGTCAGATAGAGGAACACACCTTAATAACGAAGTGAGGAATATGCTATCTGCTGCACTACAGATTGAACAGAAGCTACAGTGCAGTCATCAACCAGAAGCATCAAGCATAGTTGAGCAAATGAATGGAAAGATAAAATCCAGATTGACAAAATGTGTGCTTCAACTTCATTGCAATGGCTAGATGCACTACCATTAGTATTGATGAGCGTTTGAAGTATTCCAGACAGAAAGACAGGATTATACTGACTTCAAACTCTGCTGTTAAATGTGCTAGAGATGCAAACTGGATACATGCCTCACATACTAGGAGAGTGAACAATCCTGAAGAAGCATCCTTGGTCTATGATCCAGGAAAAAGATCATTGGTGGTCCCAACACCAGTCGAGAGACAACCTAGACCTGTAGCACCAGCTCCAGCACCTGTTGAAATACAGAGAGAAGTGCAAGGAGAAGAAAGGGGTAAATATCAACAATCCAAGAGACAAGTACAAACATCTGAGGTGACACAGAGAGGTATTGAGGTCTTGGACAAAGGTGGAGCAAACACTGAACCATATAGTGAAAGCATTTGTGAAACCCAACAAGGAGAAGAACAATTTCCTGGAGAAGGAACAAGCTCTGGGACAAATAGAATCTGTTGCAAAGCAGAGTGGCCAGTACAGCTCCGAAAAGAGACTGAGAAGAAGTTCATGAATAGCAAAGATTCCAGAAACAGTGCAAGAAAGAGTGAGACCAAAGACGATCTTGATCCAAATTACCAATTTATAAGGAGATCTAGAAGAACACGAGTACCTTGTTGAAGGTATTCTGCACCTGAATGGTCCTACTACGTGAATGCCACACTGAATGACACATTGGAAGATTTGTTCATTGTGAATCCTGAACTGCTAGAACCCCCATGAAGTGCAAAGATATCTCTGTGTGGAAAACTCAATAGAAAGACAAAAACAAACTTAAGGCAGAAATAAAACCGATTATGAATTGGGGCTATTAGATGTTTATTGTTTTAGTTATTTGTTTTACAGAAGACCAACCTACATCCGAGAAGAAAATTACAGAAGAATAGGGATAACACTTTAGAAGAACACAGAGTAGGGTTAAGGATTGTCTATTAGGGAACTATACCAATAAGAAGAACTTAGAAGAAAAAAAAACAGCTTTAAAGAAGATCATCTACTTATCTTTATAGCAAGCTATTCTATTACTGACTCCGAATGATGGGTTGTATTAGAAATAATTATAAATGTATCATGGCAGTGGTTTTTATATTAACAATTATAATGATAACAATAGTACCTGTAGGATTTTACCTAACTCCTGAAACAGAGCCCCCTAGCACAAATGTCACAAATACACATACACAAAATGTTAGGGATAGCATTAAGGTAATGTTTATTCTAGTACAAGAATACACTAATGCAATGGATGTTAAGGATTGCTATGCTTGTGCACACCTAATGACCTCTGTCTCTGAAGAGGTTACATACTGTCGCTTACCCTTGTCTTATGCAATTCTCTGTAGTATTCTACTCTCATTAGGCTATGGAAGAGGACGTTTCTAATATCTCCACTCAAACTGTGATTTAGTGCTAGAGTGCCTTTAAGAGAAAGCATGAATTTACACAAAAATGGTGGATACAGCTTGGTATTACTTCTTTCCACACTTACCTGTATATAGTGTAAAGGCTTACAAAAATAACCTAACAGGCTTAATGCAACTGGCAGAAAAGGCTTACATTATGGCTTTAGAGGAAAGCTACAAGATCATGACAAAGGCTACAGACAGGAAGAGAGATGTTTTAGAAAACACATGGAAAAAAAAGAGGAAAATGAATTTAAAAAGAAAATGGTCTACCCCAAACTCAGAATAGACAGCAGACACAAGGGAAAGATTTATTTTTACAAAAGACGTAGTCAAAAAGGTCTAGATGTCTAGAGATCAGTAGCTGTTAACACACATTTGAACTCACTGGGGGAACATGGGAAATATTACAGGGAGAAGAAAACTCATTACTATCCTCGTCCGTCTTCCTCGTCACAGTCACAAAGGAGCACCCCGTGTTCCAGACACAGCATTTACCCATAAATTAAAAAGGTCCTCACCCAATATGGCTGCCTGACAGGAAGTACCTGTCACCTGGCCTATAAGGGTGGGACCAACACAGGAAACATCCTGTTTTTAGGTCTCGCTGAGCCCCAGCGCTTGCGCTGGCTCGGAGAGACATTTTGTATTTGGGATTTTTAAAGTGCTGCCTGTGGCCTAAAGCTTGAGACGGGACGCTTGCCACACAGCGCGTCCCGTCCTAGCGATTGCGATCAATTTTGCTTTGATCGCGATCGCTATTACTTTCGCTTTCACGGCCGCGCGGCCGTTACTTTCACGGCCGCGCGGCCAATGGTTGTACACTAAACGCCAGACCGTTTTCGACCTAAAGCGGCCTCATCACTGTTCATCCTGTGGGGTTCCTACTCCCATGTCCATGCTTTCAGCCCGCCAGTGCCAGTCTGTGAGCCACAACACTGCTCTCCACTCTTATTACCTGCATCAGTGTCTGTTGTCCTGGCCTCGTTGGTTACACGTCTTATTCGCTGCCTCTGTGCGGCGCTTTTCCTTTACTATCACATGAGTGTCGAGCCATTAAAGGAGAGAGCACGCCACAGAAGCCTGTTGTAGAATGGCGGCACAGGGCTTTTGATATTATGAATTTGCCGCCGACGAGCCGTGTGTATCCACGGTTGAGCAGATGCCTAACCTGCGTGCATCCATGGTGGGCAGCAGAGCTGATGCCCTTGTGTGCCTTTCTGCTGTTATTCCTTTGTGCTTCCTGGTCAGGAAGTCTCTGTGCAGGCCTAGATTCCGAGCAGGGAATAGTGCTGAGCTAGAAGGTGGGCACATGGCAGAGATGCAGATCCAGTGGCGGCCTTTTTCCAGCAGGCGCTGAAAGCAGATCTGGGTGGAAATAGATTCCTGATGTCTGGTATTCTATTTCATTGCCACAAACTGCAGAGCCCGCCTCCCACTCCCCCTGCTCGGTGGTAGCTGGCTACATTAACCAGAGCCTCCGTGAATGACTGGAAGCCTCCTTTCCAGCATACCTTTCAAGTGCAGAGTGAAGCTCGCGCGCCTCTGTGTTGTCTTAATCTCCCAAAGGCCTCTTCCCGGTCCTCCCTGCACCCACCGCAGGCATCATGGAGACAGCCCCGTGGTACGTGCTGAGCGATAAACCGTGTGAGCAGCCATCGCATTCATCTTGTGGATGTGGCCTTCCTTGGACTCTTTCGTCTCCGTCTGCTTCTGGAGCCCAGGAGACACCACTGCTCCCGCTGACTTTGTAAAGGAATTTAAAGATTTTCGAGATTGGCGAGGCAAAGAAACGCTTGTACTTGGGGTATGATACTCATCAGACAATCAATGTCAATATTGCACGTACAACTCCTGCAGTGTACTCGCATGTAAAGCCAACACAGCCATAGGGTTTCTAAAGCCCTGCCAAGCCAACTCCATTGTCCAACACCAAACCAACCACTAAGGCGAAATAAAACCAGCCTAAATAGACCACATCCTTACAACGCAACAATGCTTCAGAATTACCGACCTGTAACGTGATACGTGTATAGACAGCACTTTACTCAAGCCGACCACCCTTTCCAAAGAAAGCACAAGTCCCTAAGCACACACATTCATAAACATAGGACATTAAAACGATCTTCACCTATCAGACCCCTTTCACTTTCAAATTAATTTCTGTAAATCACTGCTTAACTGAACATTGATCAAGCTCTGCTAATATATATATATATATATATATCTACACATAAACATGCTACCCAAAGGCCAATGCCCTAGGGCAGAGGGAAAGAAAGCCAATGCCACTTATGCAACCTGAAATCAAAGACATGCCTCACATGGTCATATTTTGTTTTGTGTTATAGCCCTGATAGCTGGAAAGTTCTGCTCTCCCCCCTCCCCAGCATGATTTGAGTCTCGGTAATGACGCTGAACCTCCTGTGATTCTGGGCAAATCACTTAATCTCCTAGTGCCTAACAAAAAAACAAGCATTTGCAATTCAATAGGTCTCGCATTTACGAGAGTTTTAGCAATTGGCATTGTAAATGTCAATTCCTTTTATTTATGTGTCAACTTTTAAAACATAAATAAAAGGCATTGTCATTTACAATGCCAACAGCTTAAACTCTCGCAAAAGCGAGACCTATTGCATTGCAAATGCTTGTTTTCTCTGTGTTCCTGCAGAACACCCATTATCTGAACGAGGACGGTAATCATTTTTCTGGTCTCGGTAATGAATATATTTTTTTATTTTCCGGGGACTGCTCTAGCATCCCCGATTACTTATGGCCACCACTCCTCTCCTTTTTCTGCTTAAACTATATGTTTCATTGGGGGTGGCGGTTTTTGTTTGGTGTTGCTCCCGCGCTGAGTGATGGGGGCGGCTGCCTGTCCACCTTGCCCGGCATATTTGTATGCCTTTTCACTGCTGCTCCCGCGCTGTGCGTCTGGGTTGGTGGCGTTTTTCGCCAACATGCAGTGTTATTTTTTGCACTCCTGCGCTTGAGCGATCAGGTGCGTTCTTTTACTGCCTCTAGGAGGCTGAATGGTGTGCGCGGTACTTCTTTTGCGGTACTTGCGATGGGACACCTTTGATGCTGGAACTGCCGATCAGGAATGCGGCCCCGGGGAAAGAAAGGTCAGCAGACTAGTCTTCCCCGGGGATTTCGCGCAAGGGAGGGACAGGGTATGGAAGGGGTGGTATAAGGGGTGAGGTTGTTAGGAGGATAAAGGGGGCTGGGAGAGAAAGTCCTTCCTCTTCCTTTCCCCAGCGCCTCAGGGTGGGTTAGTTAGGTTGTTTTGGGGAGGTGTTTTGGGATCGTTTGGAGTTGTGTCGGGGTCTTCAGGCGGCGGAGCGGCGGACACGAGGCGGCCCAGTCTGGCAACGGGTGGCGGCCTGGGAGCGGTGCACACATCGTCGGAGGCGGGGATATTGGCGGCGCGGAGGCGGTTGACCAACGATGGAGGTAGGCGCGGGGCAGAGGCCAGATGACGCTGTGGTGCGCGCAGCGCTGCAGCTCCTCAGCCGCGCTGGGAGAGTGGATCTCCTGTGGCCGGGGGTTTTAGACCAGGCATGGGTCGGAATGACCCGGACGCCGCGCTCGGCCTCCACGGCGGTGGCGGCGGCAGTGGCAGCATGTATGGAGGAACCGCCCCCAAAGAAGCACGCGGTGACCGCGCGGGGGGGCCAGGAGAGCAGGATCCGGGGGGAAGCGTGGGGATCGGCATATGAGCCTCCCTGCGCTGGGGGCCACAGGAGTTTGTGGGGTGGGGGGCCAGGTGATTCTGGAGCAGGGGGTCATACGATGGCGTCCATGGGAGGGGTGCGGGCGGAGGGGGGGGGATGTGGCACTTGGGAGGGGGAGGGGCGGGGGCCTGGTTGAGTACAGTGAGGACAGCGACCCGGGGGAGGAGAGTGAGGAGCCAGTGGGGGAGGATTGTGCGCTGTATCTCTCTGGCAGTGAGTCGGCGGGGGGGAGGGGGGTGGGTGGGGGGACCAGCCCCTGGGAGTCCAGGGTGGGGGCAAGGGGAAGGGTGGGGGGTGGGGGTCAAGGGTAGGGTCCCAGGGGGGTCTGGGGGGGGCGTGAGGCCCCCGGCCCCTCCAGGGGCACGGGGCACGGTCGCAGGGTGTCGGGAGTGGGCAGGGGCGAGGTCAGGTGGGAAGACAGGTGGGAGGGGATGTCATTGGAGGAGCGCATCCGGGAACAGCGCAGGTTGATTGAGGAGACGGAGCGCAAGTGGGGGGAGATGTGCGCGGCCAGGGAGTGGGTGGCGGGGTGGTGTCGCCGGGGGGGCGCGGTCAGAGGACGTGGCGGCGGTGCGCGGGGGCAGTGCGGGGTGGGCGGCGGGCGCGGCCGGTGGGTATGGGTGGATGAGTCAGGGACTGACTTGACGTTTCAGAGACCTGGTGGCGCTGGGGCCCCGTCGGACTATGCCGGTCCCGGGGGGGGATCCAAGCCAGCGCAGTTTGCTGGTAGAGGCCAGGGTGGGCCGGCGGGGTGCACGACGGCCCCAAACACCGGGGCGAAGCAGCAGGGGGTCCGCGGCGGCCTGCTCTCCATCGCGGGAGCGGGCATCATCGGCGCCGGAGTATGAGTTTGTGCAGGGTGCGCAAGGCAAGGGTGTGAAGCGAGTGTTGCGTGAGGTGCGGAGGGATTTGTCTACGGATGACTTCGAGGAGGAGCTGGATTATGAGTCGGATGGTGAGGAGTTGGAGGAAGGTGAGCTGCGTGAGGTGCATGAGGTGAAGGGGAAGGCGGCAACCCGAAAGGTTGGTGTTTTACAGGCGTCAAAGGCCAGCTGTAGCAGGACGCCAGTGGAGAGGACAACAGCCCCAGTGTTCGGACGGGTGCAGGAGGTGCCAGGCAACATTGCAGGTGAGGGCGCGTGGTGGGGCATGTGGGGGGGACAAGGTTGAGCGAAAGAGGACATGCAGGTCAGTGGGGGTAGGTGACGGATTGGTGCGGGAGGCGGGAGCGATGGCAAAGGGGACAGACCTGGCGAAGGCGACGGACCTGGGGGGGGATTGGAAGCGGCTCGTGGGGGCCGGTGTTCAGACGGACAAGGAGGGGGAGAAGGATGGGAAAGCTGAGGGGGGGAGAAGCACAAAAAGAAGCTGCCCTACATGGGCCTGGCGATGCCTTTGGGGTCGCATTTGTCCAAAAAAACGAGGACACGGATTTGGAAACATGAGTATGTCGATGTGTTCAAGTTGTTGCACAGGGAGATACAGGCTAAGGAGGGGTCTAAGGAGGAGGAGTGGGAATTGACCAGACGGCCGCGTGTGCCGGTGAATATGGAGAATTGGACGTCGGCCTTTTTGATTTACGCAAGCATTTATTGCGAGAAACATCAGGACAGGGCTATTGCGTTATTTAAATACATGAATATTATTCGCAAAGCGCAGATGCACTTTGGGGGTTTCGCCTGGCTTAGCTACGACGAGGAGTTTCGGGCCCGGATCAGTGTGAATCCCGATAAGCCCTGGGGAGAGTTGGACCAGGAGTTGTGGGTACAGTGGATGTCTTCGACACAATCGTCCGCGTCCACGCATACGGCCAGTGGGCTTCCGGTGACGTATCGGACTTTTCAGTCCCGTCCCGCCTCGACTGGGGTGGGGGGAGGACAAAGTGGCATCACGAGTGCAGGAGGACAGGCTGCCGCTGCAGGTGCAGCTGGCCAGTTGGCCAAGAGCGGGGGAGCCAACACAGGGGCCTGTTGGAACTTTAACAAGGGCTTCTGCACCCGCTACCCGTGTAAGTTCAAACACGAGTGTTCTAAGTGTGGAAGGCGACACCCGGTCACACAATGTTTTACGCTGGCCACTCCCTCCGAGCAGTGGCGGATTACCAAGGGCAGGGGCCAGGCTGGGCCAAAGGGCTCCTATGCCGGTTAAGGTGGAGGCCATGGGTCCATGGCTCTCCCGTTATCCTGATGGGGAAGCGGCACTGAAGCTTTACTGGGGATTCACTGAGGGGTTTTGGGTGGGGTATCAAGGACCGCCGGAGCGCAGATGGGCGGAGAATTTGAGGTCAGCGAAAGATTTGCCGGGGGTGGTGGAGGCCAAATTGCGGGAGGAAGTTCTTGAGGGGAGGGTGGCGGGCCCGTTTGACACGTGGCCATTGCCTGAGCTTATCATATCCCCTTTGGGGGTGGTACCAAAGAAGGAACCAGGGGAGTTTTGTCTGATTCACCACTTGTCGTGGCCGGAGGGGGCGTCGGTGAATGATTTCATCGCGGAAGAGGATTCCAGGGTCTTGTATGCGTCGGTGGATGATGCGATTGAGCTGGTGAGGGCGTGTGGCCAGGGGGCGGAGTTGGCTAAGTGTGACATCAAGTCTGCGTTTCGCCTCCTGCCCATTCACCCGGCGGATTTTCCTTTGCTGGGGATGCAGTTTGGGGGCGCAGTCTTTGTGGACAAGGTTTTGCCCATGGGTTGTGCGGTATCTTGTGCGTTGTTTGAGAGTTTCAGTTCCTTCCTGCAGTGGGCTTTCACAGACAGATCGGGCCACCGGCTGGTGTCCCACTATTTGGACGACTTCTTGTTCGTCGGGCGCGGGCAGTCGGACGAGTGCGGGGGCGCGTTGAGGCATTTTCAGCAAATGGCTGGTGAGTTTGGGGTTCCCTTGGCGCCGGAAAAGACGGCTGGGCCTAGCTGTTGTCTGTCGTTTCTGGGGATTGAATTGGACTCGGTCGCATGGGTGGCGTGGTTGCCCCAGCAGAAGGCGGGGGAAATGCAAGAATTTTTGCTGCATGTGGTGGCGCAGTGGAAGATTGACTTGAGGTCCGTCCAACGGTTGTTGGGTTTGCTGAATTTCGCGTGTCGTGTGGTGAGGGCTGGCAGGACTTTTTGCAGATGGCTAGGGCTGGCCATGTCGGGGGCGGTGCTGCCCCACCACAGGGTGCGGATTTCCATGGGCGTGCGGGCGGATCTGCGGATTTGGCACACGTTTCTGAGCGACTTCAATGGGGTCTCCTTGGACTTTGCGGATGAGAATATGGTGTGGCAGGTGCAAATCTTTTCAGATGCAGCTGGGGCACAAGGTTTTGGCATTTTCTGGGACGGGAGATGGTGCGCGGAGCAGGCTGGTTGACACAGGGCAGGAGTATTGCGTTTTTGGAGTTCTTTCCGCTCGTGGTTGCATTGCAGGTGTGGGGGCCAGAATTTCAGAACAGATCAGTGTTGTTCCATGTGGACAACCGGACGGTGGTTGACCTGGTGAATCATCAGAGGGCGAGGGATCTGCGGGTGCTGCGCTTGCTGCGAAGTTTTATGCTGCTGTGTCTGCGTTTCAATGTGCTGTTTCGCGCGAAGCATGTGCCGGGCGCTAGCAATGACATTGCGGATGCATTGTCTCGTTCGCAGTGGCAGCGTTTCAGAAGGTTGGCGCCAGGAGCAGAGGTTTTCAAGACCAAGGTGCCGGAGGGTATCTGGAACTGGGGGGAGTGAGAGTGGTGGAGTTGGTTGAGAAGTCTGTTGCGGATTCTACAAGGCGGGCGTATCATTTGGCTTGGGCTGAGTTGGGCGCTTTTCTGGGATGGTCGAAGGATGCCTGGCGTATGTCACAGGGGGCTTGTGATGAGGGCGTGATGAGGTATGTTTTGCACTGCATGGACAAGGGTTTGTCACCAGTTACGATTGCAGGGAAGTTGGCGGGGATTTCCTTCTATGGGATGGTTTATTTGGGGTTTGATCCCGTAAGGAGTGAGTTGCTGAGTAAGATGTTGAAGGGTTGGGGTAGGGTGCGGGGGGGGGACTGGGGGAGCAGCCATGCATGAAGCGATTACGTTTGAATTGCTGTTGGACATATTGGCGGAATTGAGTTTCTGTTGTTATGACGTGGTGGAGGTGGCGCTGTTTCGGTTGTGCATGACGTGGATGTTTTTTGGGGCCTTCCGGATTTCGGAGTTGTTGGGGGCTAGAGGTGCTCCGGGTAGGGGATTTGAGGACGTTCGAATGGATGGAGCACGCCTGGGTATTTGGCTGGGGCGGTCGAAAACAGACCAGGCTGGAAGAGGCACATGGGTGTGGTTGTGCGAGTCGGGAGGGGCAGGTGCTTGTCCTGTGCGAGAATGGAGAGCCTTTTGCGGGCAGGTGGGTAGGAGTGTAGGAGAGATCTTTTGTGATGCTTCCAGGAAACGGGTCACGGCTTTTCAGCTGCTGGCGGTGTTGCGTATGGCAGTGAGGCGACTAGGTAGGGACCCGGCGGGGTATGGGACGCACTCTTTCCGGATCGGCACGGCGACGGCGGCAGCTGGGCTGGGGTGGTCCTGGGACAAGATCAGGCGGATTGGTAGATGGAGGTCACGCTGTTGCGAGCGGTACGTGAGGAAGTAGAGCAGCAAGGTGCGCAGGGGCGCGACGGCTGTGGGGCGGTTCTGTTATGTTTCGTGTTCTAATTTCTCTTTTCTTCGTAGGTTGTGTTGGGGGTCCGGGAGCCAAGATGGTTACCTGGATCGTTGGACATTCATTTGTGCATTGGGCCTCCAAGTATTCCGACAGGCAGGTGTACGGTCGTAGCCTGGGCCTGAGAAGCAGCCATCACGAGGTACATTGGTGGGGCAAGAGTGGGATGCGCTGGGGGGAGCTATTGCCCTGGCCGACAAAGAAAGTTTCGCAGAGGGGCTGACCGGACTTGCTCGTCATCCACCTGGGGGAGAATGACCTGGTGGAGCAATCAGGGGTGTCGTTGCTGTATTTGATGCAAAGGGACTTGGAGGCTATGAAACGCAATCTGGCTGGCGCCTGCATTGTGTGGACTGAGTTCATCCCTCGTCAGATCTGGAGGGGGGCATTGAAGCCCGCAGCGGTGGAAAGAGCCCGAAGGAAATTGAATAGGGCGTTGCGGGTATTTTGTGAGAACAGTGGGATCAAAGTGCTGGTGCACACTGGATTGCGGCTTGAGGAGCCCCTGCTTTTTAGAGACGATGGCGTGCACCTTTCGCACATGGGCAATGCCTACTACATGATGGAATTGAGGGATGTTATTAGTGGTTTATGGAATGAGTCTATCTGGTGTCGGAGAGCGTGAGGGCGAAAGGTGCACTGGAATGGGGTGGGGCAGGTAACCTCCCTCCGGGGGTTCCCTGGTTGGCGGATTTGGGAGGGGGGAGGAGTCCATGACGGGCATACTCACCCTTCCGGGGAGGGGGATACTGGTGAAAGGTGGGGGTGCGTCATACCAGTTTACGACGAATGGAGATGATGGAGGAGGTTGGAAGAGAAGTGAGGAAGCGAATGGGATAAGTGAGGCGGTTGCTGTGTGAAGTGGGATGGAGTAGTTGGAGTATGGGAGAGAATGGAAGAATGAGAAGTTAGGTTGTTGGGGATTGTTGGGGGGTTTGTGTGATGTTTGGTTATGGTTGTCCAACCCTGTCCTAATAAATGGCCTTTTACACTAAGTTACCTTGCGTGGAGTGATTATTGCGCGATGCGGCCCCCGGGGGAAGAAAGGTCAGCAGACTAGTCTTCCCCCGGGGATTTCGCGCAAGGGAGGGACAGGGTATGGAAGGGGTGGGATAAGGGGTGGGGTCGTTAGGAGGATAAAGGGGGCTGGGAGAGGAAGTCCTTCCTCTTCCTTTCCCCAGCGCCTCAGGGTGGGTTAGTTAGGTTGTTTTGGCCACCCGCCCACCCTACAGTCGAGGGATTCGATTGAGGGCTACTAAGTTTTTCTATAAGCATGCCAGTTTAGGACGGGTTGTGAGTGCTTGGAGCGGATTTGGGAGGGGGGAGGAGTCCATGACGGGCATACTCACCCTTCCGGGGAGGGGGATACTGGTGAAAGGTGGGGGTGCGTCATACCAGTTTACGACGAATGGAGATGATGGAGGAGGTTGGAAGAGAAGAGAGGAAGCGAATGGGATAAGTGAGGCAGTTGCTGTGTGAAGTGGGATGGAGTAGTTGGAGTATGGGAGAGAATGGAAGAATGAGAAGTTAGGTTGTTGGGGATTGTTGGGGGGTTTGTGTGATGTTTGGTTATGGTTGTCCAACCCTGTCCTAATAAATGGCCTTTTACGCTAAGTTACCTTGCGTGGAGTGATCATTGCGCGATTGAATATCCTGGTTCCTTTTCGGCTGCGCGTCAAACGTCATGCACTCTAATTGCCCCGAGGTGGGAAAAGTTTTCAACAGTCCTTTGAATCCCGCCTCTGTTTTCAGAATCCATGGCATTCTTTTCTGTTCCCCACAGGCGGCTGTGCTGCTTGGGGCTGGGGCTGGGCACCGGCTCCTCGGACGTGGATTTGTGGTGGGCTGCCTTACCCTTCTCTTTCGCTGCCTGCTGTGTCTCACTGGGGTTCTGGCACGGTGTTGGTGCGTTTAATTGCGTGACTAGCCGTTGCCGGTTTGGGTCCCTTGCAGCTTCTCACGTGCCAATGTTTCCCGTTGTGTTGGAGGTTTCTCGCGGGGCTTGGGTTTGCATCCTGCCGGTGAGAGTGGATGCTGCCTATCGGTTTCGGCGAATTTCCTTCCCCTGGAGTTCCGGGTTCGAGTCTCTGCTTCAACACTCAACTTCCTGTGATTTGGACGAGTCACTTTAACTCCCTATGACTTTGTATCCTATGTTTTTACCTTTCCAAGTCCGAACGGTCTCCGTCTTATTCCACAGGCTGTGTGTTCCAATCCGTGTGTCTCCATAATTCTGGGTTTCATGTGGAACTGGAAACCGTTTGTTGCTTTGTGCAGCGCACGTTTCCCCGGACGAGGTGTCTTGCACTCCTTGTGCGCTGTTTTTCGTGTGATGTGTCATGCGGTTCCTGTCTCTAACACTGGAGTTACTTCTCTCAGTCCAGTTCCACCGGCTCTGGGTGTCCCCTGCTTCTTCTATTCTCTTTGTGCATTGTCGCATGTTTCACGGCCGGCATCGCCTCGTGGTCTTGTGGTTATGGTCTCTGACTCTTCCCCTTTGGTTCCTTTGCTCCTGTGTTATAAGGCCGCGGATTCGGATTGCCTCTCTCTCTGTATGGAGCCGGTCTGGTGGCACAGTGGACTTCTGATCCACTGTAGGGTCCTGTGTTTGCCCTCATGCACACAGGTTCTACTCCCGGCTGGT
The DNA here is from genome assembly GCF_964204655.1 of Triturus cristatus. Classification (NCBI taxonomy): domain Eukaryota; kingdom Metazoa; phylum Chordata; class Amphibia; order Caudata; family Salamandridae; genus Triturus; species Triturus cristatus. Next base: position 465,943,261 of record NC_140594.1, read on the forward strand.
CCACTCAGCCTTTCATCCATCTGAGATTGATATTATGAGTTCCTTTCTGTTGGGTGGCAATACACATCTGGTATTCTGCGCCTTGAGACCCTTGAGTGATATGTGCGCTTTTCAAATGCACATGTTATGTTGGACGGGCCCTTGGTCCCATGGGACTCTACCGCGTTGGTTCATCTTGGGCATCTGGTGCGCATGCTGGAGTGCCTTTGGTCATGCCCCGTCTTGTACGGGGTTCCTCCCAGCCCTTTCGGGGGGGGGGGGGATGGTTGTGGCCGTGGCTCTCCTTCTATGCCGTCTCCCGGCTTCTGCCTTCTGCTGCTACCCTTCCCGTTGCCTCTACCACTTCCTGCCTCTTTCACGGTGGGCGGCTGGATTGGTTCTAACTCCTTCTCCGGCTGCTGGGTCCTTCGCCTGGTGGTAGTTGGTTCCCGGGCCGGTATTGGGTCTGGGTTGCTGCACTCTATCTTTCAGGGTTTCGGGCCCGTCAGGGGTCTCTGCCCTGCTTGGGTCTCTTTTGCCATGGTCTTCTATATGCTTCCGGACAAGTTGGTGTGTTGCAGCGGCTCCTGCCTCTTGTTTCCTCTGGGGCCCTTATGGCTTCTTGGCCCTTTGGTGCCTTCTGCCGTACGACCCTGTACACACCTGCTCTCGTCTGTTCTCGGAGGTCTGCATGGTCTGGCCTGGTTTGTTCCTGGATGAGTGCCCATCAGGATATTCCTGGTGCTGTGGGCTTCCTGTGCATCCTCTCTTTCAGGGGTGTTGCGGTTCTTGCCCTGGGTCAGCTCCTCCTTTTTGTATCCTCTCCTTTGGGTTGCCCTCTGTCCCTCGCGTGTTTCCTTTGGCCTTGGCTCCCCTGGGGGGGTCTATTACATGCTCTTGGGGTGCTTGGTTCTCCGAGGGGATTTCGCTCTTTGGTGGGTCTTGTGCCTCTGGTGGCATCGGCTCTCGCTGGACACTGGTTTGGATCCTGCCATTGCTGTTGGCTGCTTGTTTCTGGTGATTGTGGCGTTGATGTGGCTTGGCCTGGCCGTCTACTCCCTTCTCATGTACTTCAGTCTTTCGGCTCAGGGATCTTGGTTCCCCGCGATTCACTGGGTGTCCTCATCTTGGGTGGTGCTGGCTGCTGTATTCACTGCTCCTGTGCACTTTGGCCTTCTACTGTTGATGTGTGGGGTTTAGGTCTGCCCGGTCTTCATGTGACACGTGACTCCTTTGCCTTTTGGGGGGCGCTCGCTCTCCTCTTTTTGATTTGGCATGGTTGGGTTGCGTGCAGTTCGTCTGGCTCCCCTTCTCCTTTTTCGGTTTCACTTCAGGGTCCTGGCAGGGTGATTCAGGTGGCCCTGGTTGGTTCTCTTGCATCCCCTCAGGTTGCTCTTCTGTAATGGTTTCCACCCTTCTTCCTTGCATGGGGTGTTGGTGCTTGGTGCCTCGTCGGCCTTGGTGTCCCCTCCTCCTTCCTGGTGGTTGCTAATCTGTGGTGGTTTCCACTGTCCCCTTCTCCACTCCGCTTTCCTCTCCTGTTTCGTCTGACGCTCAGCCGGTTGGCAATGGGGGTTTGAAGTTGATGGCGGTGATGTTGTGGCCTAGTGTTCATGGTCACAGTCCTTCCTCCACGGATTATGTGTTCTTTTCTGGTGTTCCCCTGGTAGTTGTTCCCTGTCGATGGTTGTGGCACTGTTACTACCATGGAGCTGTCGCTCTTTGGTGTGTCTTGTGTCTCTGGTAGATCTGGCTCCCACTGCACTTGGGTTCAATTCCTGCCACTGCTTTCAAGGCACAGGACCTGCGGCCTAGTGGACAGAACTGCTACCTCTGGAACTGAGGATACAATGTTCAAGTCCCAGGGCCGGCTTTGCAATAGGATTGCGTTGCCCTTGCATCATGCACGGTGGCACATGGGCAATGCAAGTCTTAAATGAGATTTACTATGACGGAGCATGCTAATTCTGGAGTATAGCATCGCAAGTCCCTGCTTTAAAAACTGTACCCTTGGGGTCTGTGGCCATCATTGGCATTTTTTTTTTTCGCGGGGTTTCTCCCTGTTGCCTGTGAGAGGGTTCTGTGCTTGTGTTCCTTCGGTGCGGTTTGTGCTTCTCTGCTATGCGCTGCTGGTGGTCCGCCATTTCAGCTATCCGGGGGTACTCTCGTCTCCCTTGTGTCCTTGGCCTCTTGCCTTCAGCACAGTTTTTTCTACTGTGACGGCCTGTCGATGCTTTGCCTGTTTCCCCCTGGGGGTCTTCCTTTGGTCCTTCACGCTTTGCATTCTGGTCCATTCCGTTTGGACCTGCCTACCTGGGCCTTCGTCCTGACCGGTCCTTCTATCTCCTAAATGTCCTCGGCTGCCCCTCATCGGGGTGGGGATACGGCTCCGTTCCCTGGTTTGGCTTGGGCTCTGGTGATCTGCCTTGACATACGACCTCCCTTTGCCTGGTGGATTTTTTCTTGTCGCCCTTGGAGTTTCGCGGCAAGGCCGTCGTCCTACATAGGCCTCTGTTCCCATCGGGTTCGGTCCGCTTCTCTGCCCGGCTGGCTCTGTCGGTGGAGCATGTGCCTCTTAATTTCAGGGTCAGCAGGTGGCTCTTACTCTGAGGGTCGTGGGTTCGTGCCCCGTGTTGGGCGAATTTGACCTTCCTGCTTCCGGGGGTCTCTCTTCCCCCAGTCATTCAGGGTCATTCCACTCTGTGTGTCTTCTTCCTGGGCTTCTTTCTAGGGACCTCCTTGTTGGTACTTTGTGATTCGGCGTCCCCATGTGCCTTCTTCTCCTGTTTCTTTGTGGTTGGAAGTGGATCTTCTGGGGTTTTGGCTCCGCAGTCCTTGTGGATGTTCACTGGTTGTGCTTGTCTGCATTTTTTTTTCCTTGGCATCCTGGATGTCTGTTTCTTTGTTCATCTGGCGCTTGGGTATATGCTCCTTTGTGACAGTGATGAGGAAGACGGACGAGGATGGTAATGACTCGGGTACTTACCGGTAATGTTCAGTACTCCAAGTCATAGTCTTCCTCGTCACAGTCATGTTCCCTCCCACCTGCCCTTGGTGGTGGGGGAGGGACGAATACATTTCTTGTCTTTTATTTAATTTCTACTTTTGTATTTCAGGATGTTTCCTGTGTTGGTCCCACCTTTATCGGCCAGGTGACAGGTACTTCCTGTCAGGCGGCCATATTGGGTGAGGACCTTGTTAATTTATGGGTAAATGCTGTGGCTGGAACACGGGGTGCTCCTTTGTGACTGTGACGAGGAAAACTATGACTTGAAGTAATAAACATTACCGGTAAATTCCAAGGGTTTATTACATTTGAGGAAAGAATGCTCATTTCCTAATACCTGCTGATTAGGAAGAAACCTGCTACTTAGGCATACTAATTACAAGGATGCATTATGTTACCAGTTTAGAAGCACTATCACTAGTACAAAGACAGAAACTTAGCACCAGCAAAGGAGACATTTTAGTACGAGACATATTTGAGCAGTGATACCAGCTGTAGGAATAATCCTAAATAATGAGAGGATTAGAAAGATAGCTACTGCAGTTGATAAAATAGCTACAAGGAGTTCTGGAGCTTTACTCTCAATTAAGACTGAACTAATTGCTATGAGGTCTATGGTTTTGCGGGACTGTCTTGCTTTAGACATTTTACTCACTGAGAAAGGAGGAGTCTGTCACATGTTGAAATTAACTCATTGCTGTGCATTCATATTGTACAGGAGTCAGCAGAATTACATGAATTGGAAACACCAAGTTTGTACGAACATTTTGAGAAAGGATAGAGCACCATAAACAATTGGTTTTCAACAGCTGGGAAGGGTATACTGCGAGCGATACTAATGCTAATAATGATATTAGGACTTTGCTTATTATTATTTTATGTACTATTTCTGAGCTGTAAATACTTTATGCACAAGAGACAGGAACATTTTTAAAAGAAAATGTACTAGTGGGACATGAGATTACACAGAATCTGAAGACACTGAAACACAGTAGGGGAATTAAAACAAAATGATGAGACACATCTGAAGATGAAAGTGCTCTCTAGACTTGAATTTGCATGTGAAACAAAATTGTGTGAAGATATAAAATAATCAAAAGGGAGGGAATTGTGGGAAAGAACTTAAAAATCTAATTTTTACTGAGAAACCATATTAGAATTGCACTTTAGAATGCATATAAATCATAGAAATGTTTCAAATAGAAAATGACATGTAGGGAAAATGTGCTTGCTTCATAACGTGAAAGAATTCTTTATAATGCTTTATTAATATCCGCAAAATATTTCATAAATAACACGTGGTGGAAATGTGCTTCCTTTTAGGCATTTGAAATAATGTAGGGATTTTTTATTTATCACTAGGCTATCATTCTTAAGTGTCCCCATTTAGCTAGGTCCAAAGGCCTTTCTTTTCAAACTCTTACCCTTAGTTCAATAAACGTTTACTTAGATCTGTTTGTTCAGCACCAGCATCTTTCTTAAGAATGTGCTGACTTCATGTTTCTTTAGCCTTATCATGTCATGTTAGCTCATCTGTATTACACAATGGACTATGCTGTGACTGTTGGAATTAATAATGATTTATATATATTATATGTATGCATGACCAGAACATTATTGCTAGTTTTGTCTCAGCATATTCAACTTGCTTTGTATTAACAATGGACATAGAGCTCATCTTAAAGCTTAGAAGGTTAGAAGGTTCTCTGGAGAACTTTCTTCTATGTTGCGAATGGATGAAACATTGTTTTACTGTACACCAGCATAAACGTTTGTTGTGGGAATCGAGAGGAGAAGTATCAGAAGTTGACAACACCTTCGGATGAGAGGTTCTCATTGGAGGAGGATTACTAATCAAATTCGATACATTATTGTGTGATTTTATTTTAATGTGTTCCTAGCTAGTTAGGCATGGCAGATTGCGGATTTGCAGATTGGAGAACTCTCTCGTGCAGAGACACAAACTCTCTTGCATTTCTTTTGACCCTGACTTGGGATTCATTTTGAGACTCAAGACTTGATTTATTCTTCCTCCTTGTTACCGATTGCTGCTGCAAAAGGTGACTTTACTCTCTACCTACCTAAACCATACCAATGCTACTGCAATGCTACAGGAATTCAGAAAGGCCTAAGGGGCATGTCAGCAAGGGCCGGCGATAATTATTGGTAAGCGCCCTTAGCGCTAGGATAATTATCGCCGGCTATCGCTGCTTTCTATCGCGGAGATAGCGTGCTATCAGCAACGCTTATCTCCAAAGCGATAGAAATGCAAGCGATATCTGGAAAACAGTGTGATTATCGCTGGGAAACCAGCGATAATCGCACTGTGACCGGCGATACCTTGCTGATAGGGCAGGGTGGTCTTAGCCATGTAATCAACCTCCCATTGGATTACATGGCTAAGTCAGAATTAAAGCAGGCGTAAGGAAAGTAGCGATAACCGTGGTTAGCACTACATTTCTTATCGCTGTGCTTTTTAGCGATTCCCTTGATAATTGGAGAAATGTTGGTTAGCGACATTTCTCCAGTTATTTCGAGAAGGAACGCCCACTTTGCATCTCATCAGAGATGCAAAGCTGGGCATTCAGTAAACAGGCGCTAAGGCATGGATTTACGCGTTGGCGTGTCCATGCTGATAGGGCGATAAAATTATCGCCGCTTTTGGTCCGAAAACGGACGCTAAAGCGGAGATAATTTTATTGCCTCGCCTTGCTGATATGATCCTTAGAAACCTGGCTTTTTAGTCAGAATGACTAGTCTTGTGTTGTCCTCTGCCCTGCTCACTGTCTGCAATAGCCCCGGGACACCCCATGTGAGGTAGCTGCATGCTCTACAAATGTCTTTTATTATTATTATTATTATTATTATTATTATTATCCATCCCTTTCTGAGATTTTAATGATTGCTCCCACAACGGTAGGGCACTCAGATGAGTTTCCAGAATAACTCTTGAGGGAAGTTCTACTTTTCCAAAACTAAGCTTTTCAAGGTTTCTCCTATTGGGTTGTTCATGTTCTTAGCTAGTTTAAGGACAATTTCCTTTATGGAGCACTCTGAATTGATTAATGCCTGTCACTACTCAATCTTTTATTTCAAATGTATGTAAATGTATGTAAACCAAACTAATCTGAATAAAGATGACAAAAGCCCATTGTAATCCTTTAAGATAAATAAAGGTTTTTAAAACTTTACCAAGCTCTCATCATTGATTGAACATTACAAATCTAACAGTTGATGATGTATGCATGATTTGTATTTTCATTCTAGCTCCATTCAAATTATGGCGGCAAAGGTCCATTGACCTAGATGGCAATCACCAGGATTTCCAAAGGACGAAAATCTGTAAGTTGGGGTGATAGGTCTTAATGACTCTTGGAAACCATCCCAAGATTTCCTGCACCCATATGCTAGCTAATTCGGAGAGCCAGATGAAAGCATTAATTCTGCTTATGTGTGACTTGTGTCTGTGGACTCACGTGCTGATTGCCCATTTGAGACATACAGACATCTGTCCAACCATCAGAACTAATATGGGTCCAACGTATTTGTGGATCCGTTGACCTGTGAAAGCCAAGTCACAAGATATACACTTTTCAAGGCACAATATAAATGAGGGCAGCTGTGGCCTGTGTAGGTAAGAGCGGTGGGGCCGAGTTTGAGGAAGGAGGTTCAACAGACAACCAGGAGGGGAAAATAAATAAATAATTAAATTTCCCTCGCTGTTGTCTGTCAAAATTCCCCCACCCAGCCCCACTGCTACACAGGCCACGGCTGAATGAGGAGATAAGCATATCCTCATAGTTCCATAATTCTGGGTTGTGAACAAAGGGACTTATTTCAGACTGGACAAATCTTCAGTCCTATGCTCCTTATGTAGGCATCTTACTTCTGACGCTGCTCCTGTATTGAGAAAAGTGAGTTCTTTCAAGTTCAGTAGGGGAACTGAGAGGATGGGTGGTACTTCCACCAGTTTTTTTTTTTTTTAACAATTGGTTTTATTTGTCATTTGCACATTATAAGCAGGGCTCTGTACCCCAGAAGCCACTACCGCACAGAATTATATGGTAATACAACGCAAAGGACAATTTACATTTTTTTTTTGTTTCCCCCCCTCCACAACTCCTCAACACAACTCCCAAAACAAACAAAGCAAACATACTCTTTGATCTATAGTATGGTCTCGAATCTCCACCCCCCCTCCCACCCCCCCCGAGTTGCGCTTTGCTCACTGAAGATCGCTCACCCATCCGCGCCCGGTAACCACAGAAAGAGAATAAGGATAACGGCCTATCCGCCCTGATAGAGGCCCGACTCACCCAGGCCGCCCCCGCACCCCCATGGCACCTGTCTCCCCAGGTTGCAGAACCCATCACTCTAGTCCAGCCCTACTCCCACTGGGATATCTTCAATCACTGCAGGGGGCTCCAGCCACAGGCCCCGATAATCCGCCCACCGCTTCCAAATCTTGTAATGCTTACGCAGACAACCCCGAGCCGCAAAAATGGGTTGTTCCAGGCCCATACAGAAGTCTAGGCCATTTTTCCAGGCGGCCACCGAGGGGGCCAGCTCATCTTTCCACATCCTGGCAATATCGCGCTTCGCCAAGAAAAGACCAAGCAACATGAGGTGCCGTTTATAGATATTGCCCCCAATGCCATCCATGATGTGAAGCAACGCCAGCTGCGGCATATGCTGGAGCAGCCACCCCAGGACCTCAGACATACAAGAAAAAAAACCCCTCCAAAATCGATCCAGCGACGAACACTGCCAAACCGTATGTAGGAAGGAACCCTCCGCACTACCACACCTGAGGCATACCGGTGAGGCAATCAAGCCCGCTCTGTACAGGCGCGCCCGAGTAAAGTAAACCCGGTGTAGATATTTGAATTGGACCAGACGGAGGCGCATCGCAATGGCCGCGCCCCGCAGGGCGGCTAGGGCCTCCCTCCAATCCTCCTTTTCCAACGAGCCTACATCCTCTTCCCACGCCGTCCGTAACCTATCCAGGGTAGGCGCACTATGGGTGACGAAAGACTGATAGATCCGCGAATTCTTTTTAGTTGCGAGATCGCCCATGAAGACTTTCGCCTCCAAAGGACTAAAGTCGGGAATGTCCGCCAGGCCCTCCAGGCTAGGAGCAAGTGCATGGCGGAGCTGGAGGAAACTAAAGAACTGCGTCCAGGGCATATCAAATTCCACCTGTAAGTCCCGGAACGACTTAAGAGATCGATTCCTCGTCACGTCACCCAAAGTAGATATACCAATGTCATCCCAGCCGCCGAACCCCTGTACCGCCGCCAACTCCGGTAGCCGTCCATTGTGCCATAAAGGCGTTCCCCCAGTTAACGTGTTCCACCACCCTATTCTCTTTAGGGACTGCCGCCAAATCTGAAAGACTACTCTAGACACCGGCGGCAGCGAGCCCCGCAGCGCCGCAGAATAGAGGATCGTATGGAGAGTATGCCACCCATTAGGTGTCTCTCAAGAGCGTACGCCGGGTCCCCTCGGTCGCCATATCACCACTCATTAAGGACCAGTAGGTGTGCTGCCTGATAGTATGAGAGCATGTCGGAGGTCGCCAACCCTCCACAATAAGTGGAAAGAAAGCACTTACGCAACGCCACACGCACCGCCCCCTGTCCCCACAGAAACTGGCCGAGCACTGAATTCACCGTGCGGAACCAGCTGGGGGCAATCATGTACGGGTGGTTCTGAAGTTGGTACAGTAGCCGGGGCAGGGCCACCATCTTGAAGATCGCCGATCTACCGTAGATTGTCAGCGGCATGCGGGACTAGGTCATAATATCCTCTCGAACACGTGCCCAGACCGGCGCCACATTTCGTGCCCACGACGTCTCCGGTGCCTCCGAGGTACTTCCACCAGTTTTTTAAACATGGCCTGCTACCGTCCTCCATTCCCACCAATAAGCATTTCAACTTTTACAATGTGTGATTTCCTAGGTTTCTGCATACTATCTCTTTGGAGGATCATCATCTCACTTTTCCATTTGAATTATGAACAGGTGTAATTTTAGGTATTAGAACACGGTTGGGGAGAAGAAATTCCAGAGGTTAAACCCATGAAAATTAGGTGTGCAGCCTTAAAAATTGCAATTCTATGTTAATTCGCAAACTTTCAGAAGGCATATTGCCGCACTGGTTACGTAAGTAATTTACTCCTGTGAGTCAATCCATATACAGGGCCCTTTCAGCACCAGAATGTCCCTTTTTGACATTCCAATCGCGCAATGTGCTCAGGCATATTTACAATGCCATGTAAAGCCACTTTGTGTTTTTTCTTGGCCTTGTAAATATGTGCGTGCCCCTTTCACACAGAACACTGCGTGAAAAGGGCTTTCCATGGGTGTTGCTGTGGGAGAAATCAAAAACCTGGGAATGTGTCAGAATCTAACACCACCCCGGGGGTGGTGTTAGGGAGGTGCAACAAGGTGCAAGGGTGCCTGCATTGGCTCATGGCAGCCTATTGTGCTCCAGCACTGGGGAAAAGGACAGGAATCACAGAGATACAACACATTCCTGCCCTTTTGTTTTGGTGTAGGGCAGCGCATCAAGATTCCTTGCGGCGCTGCCCTAAGTCAAAACTTCATAAATGAGACCCTCGATGTGGGAATAGGGGTGGAACACCACCAAAATTGATCGGAGTGTAGGTGAAGCCGTTTCACTATGAGTAACAAGATTTAACCCATCGAGAAACAAGAGAAACAGTTTATCATTTCAAATGAAAGATTGCAAATAATTGTGACGTGTAAATGTACACCTGTTTCCTTTATGTATTTGAAAATAATTTGACCCGTGTGTAGCATTGAATTCACAGAATCCCAGAACAACTCCTGGGAAAATATGACTATTGCAGTTCCCTTAAAGCCATCCTGGAATGATCTGTGAATATCAGACACGTTAGGCATGCACTCCAAATGTAGGTACAATCTTATGGCAGTATAATTATTTCGGTTTTTGACAGTCGGGATCTGAAAGTTTGTGAGCGCTCATTGTCACCCTCAAGAAACAACACATATCTTCTATAGAGAAAAACTTTGACTGTAGATTAGGTAACTGCCACTAGATGGCGCTCCAACATAGTATAAGGACATTTTAATATTTCCAACGAGCATGTATTAATTTAGAGAGTTCAAAACACACTTCTCCAGCGACATACATGCTTTATTTTCCTTTGCATACCAAAAGAAATAATTACTGGCTGACATGGCGGCCTCATTAAAGCTATCAATGCCAAAAAGTAGCCAGCAATTTGAATAATTTGACATTAGTAGATGTAATGTTACTCTCAGCAAGAAGGAGTGAAGAGGGAATTGCAGCTCGAGGACAATTGAGTATCGAATGTATCCTGTGGCCAGTTAAATTAAGCCTTTTTGCATTCCACAAAGGTCCAACTCACATAATCAGAAAGTTTGGGACTGCAAAAAATGCTTTTTGTCATATATGAAACCCAAATTGCAATTTGTTAACAGGTTATGGATTGGAAATTTTGGTGTGCGACCAAATGCTGATTCAGTATTTGAAAGGGGCAGAAACGTATGTATTTATTTTTTTGTGACTTAAATCCGGTCGCAATACATTAATATTTTACAGACCACAAACATGTAGTGGTAATCCATTCACAAATGAGAAGGAGTCCCATGGGATCACTTCCTCTCTGTTAAGGTTGAGAATTTTAAGGGTAGGAAGTGGTTGCATGGACCACTGCTACTCTTAAAAAAGCTTACTGAAACTTCATTTGTGTTTTTTTTAACTCATCCCTTTTACCTTTAAGGACAATGGGTTGCATTTAAAAAATATGTTTCATTTAAAAGCACTCACAGATGGGGTGCATATTAACAAGATAATTACGCAGTGCGGCAATGCAAGCCATCTTGCTGTGCCGAGTTGAGACATTAGGAAAGTGCAGGGATGCCTCGTATTTACAACAATACGATGCATCTCTGTGCTTTCCTTTGCGCTGGCACACAATAGAGTGCTTGCATTGCAGTGATTGTTTTTGTGCAGGAAGCGGCACCTTGATGACATTTTCCTCCTTCTATGGGAGCTGCAGAATAAAGCACACATAGAAAGATGAAAAATCAAGGAGATATAAAGGCATTTCTCCTCGTTGCGTCACTTTTACGTCTTACCCGGGGAATTGTTTGAATCTGACGCATTCCCAGGTTTACAAAACCTTGTCAATCTGGTAATGATTCAGAATCCATGGATGTTGTGTGGGAACACCCACAGCAACACCCATGGAACACCCCTTTAATGTAGAGTAATGCATGAATGGGGGTCATATTTACATGGCCATAAAAAGCCACATCAGGTGGCTTTGTGTGGCCTTGTAAAGATTGGGTCAGTACACTGTGGCACCGGAGCATCAAAAAAAGTGATGCTCTGGTGGCGCAAGGGACTTGTAAATATGCCCCATGGTGTTCTTCTGACATCCTCGGGCCACCATCCTTGTGATTATTGCGATTCACAGTGGGTCACACTTTATCACCAACATCATTAATATTCGTTAAATTGCAACCCACTAAAAATCAGTATTTTGCAGACTGACCCATTAACGCATAGGTCGGTTTTCAATGTAGCACACTGGTCGCAAAAATGCTAGTCGCAAATTGCAAAGAGTATTTTGCAACCAGTGGTTCATACATCTGGCCCCTGGTAAAGTAACCAAGAATTTGATACCAAGAATATATATACCAATTAATTCTACTAGAGTGCCTCAGCATCCAACATTAGAATCAGGGCTGTGCAAATGTTTTATTAGGCCAGTGTAGTCTTATGAAAATCAGAATTATTGGCATATCAGTGTCTGACAATGTTTCATGGTTTTAGTATTTCTATTTCCTCTGGTACTTTTGGGCCAAACATTTTTCTCTCAAGCGTTCATTGGTGGTGGAAATGGTTTGGCAAATTCTTGGAAGGTTGAAGCAAGATGGAAAATAGAAGCCTTTATTCCCCAAAACAGCCTCAAGGCGCAAAAAATCTCGGATTTTATTTTTTAAAATTCATCTTCAGTAAAGGTATTTTTTCTGTCCCACAGGTAGTAATTCACAAAATCTTACGGTTTGTGACCATCTTTTACAAATACCTTTTATCAGTCGAAAAAGCCTTTCCCACTCACAAAAGGGCCTTGGCAGCCCTTACTGAATCACAAATGTTAAGGGTCAGAAAAGGCCAATTTTCCTCATGTGTGTGAGACATAGAGGTATATATCAGTGATATGAGACTGCAATTGTGGTCACAAACCATTGTTCAAATACCAACATCTTAGGTTAGGTGGTAACTAATTAACAAAGGGGAAGTTGTCCACTTGGGATTCTCGTCAGGTGGCCATGTGGGGAGCAGAGAATGGCCTTGGGGACCACTGCAAGCTATCTCCAATGTCAAGCAAACATTTTTTTTAAAGCAGTGGTTGTCTTGTTAACCAACACGAACTGCTTTTGAAATTAAATGTTCACATATCGGAAACATAGGGACAGAGATCTACTGGAGGACGCACTATTCATGAGGAAAGTGGTTTTGGAAGGTATATCTTGCAATGTAACCAATTATTAAGTCAGGCACATTGCAAAATGTTCGGCAAGTCATTAAATTAATTCCATAATCTGCACCATTTTTAGTTTGACCTCAGAGCCATCAGGCCCTAAAAGTAGTAGAGTAGGAATCATTGTCTTCATGAGAATTACTGGAAGATCTCTGCTGCTGAAGCATCATTATTATCATTCTCTGTTATTACATTAATAATCACAGTTTTACATTGATTGGGCAGGGAAGACTCCAAACCATGGTTCAAGAATGAATTGAAGCACTATACACAGAAACAAGCACTGGCAAACTCAAGCGATATGGTGTTGGCTATTGGAATTTTGGCATTGCCAATGCTTATTTGGTTGAGATTTGTGGCCACCCCTTGCTCATGATTCAATTGCTTCCTTATCTATCTCAGCTCATTGCATCTGATTTGATTGTTTTCCTTCCTATTCTCTCATTCTCTCCCATTTTCTCACAGCCATCAACTGTTGTACCTGAAGATGGAAATATTTAAATGTATTTTATACAATCCCAACATAGTTGTCCCTCTGCGTGCATGCAAGTACATGTGCAGCAGCAATCTAATAATTATTTTTCTTTTACTTTATGAATAATCGTTCAAGGAAGGGTATCTTGCATGCACATGCATGCACGAGTGCCAGCTTTGAGTACTTTTTTATTAAAACATACCAATACAGGCAATGTGCGTCTTATAGGTCAGCCACCTTAGAATGTTTTTCTTTCGTGTTGTGAAAAATTATTCAAAGATAGCTGACTGATATTTGCCACTTTTCAAGACATTAAGAGCTTCAAGTTGGGTATGATTGTAACACCAATTTAAATGAAACCTGGAGTTTGTAACTGAATTGGGATTTTAACTTTTGTAGGGAAAGCCAGAAATCTGGCAAGTTTCCCTGTTCACAATCAATCAAAGCATGTTTGCAAGAAAGTAGTTTATCAGTTGGTCTCACTTGGCATCCACCACAGGTAATAGAGCCCATGACTTGTTAGGTTCAGTCAAAGATTTTAGGGGCATATTATCAAGCACTGCGTTAAAATTATCGCCGCTTTAGCCGCAGAAAACTGCCGCTAAAGTGGCGACAATGGGCTTGATAATATGCCGCAGAGAATTCCCATAGAAGCCCATGATGACACCAGAACATGGGCTTCTATTGGAATTCTCAAGAGCATATTATCAAGCCCATTATCGCCGCTTTAGCGGCAGTTTTCTGCCGCTAAAGCGACGATAATTTTAACGCCGTTTCTGGATAATATGCCCCTTAGTGATTTAAACCTGAGCTCAACCCCTGAGATCTATGGCACAGAGCAGACAGGTTAAACTTGATGAAAATGAGTGAGGCATTTAAAAGTACCAACACAGTTAAAAAATCGATTACACATAAAAACCCACACCAACTTAGAAGGATGGGGATACATTTAATAATAAAATGACATAAAAATGATAAAAATCCAACAAGAGAAACTGGAGATATGACTTTTTAAGTAATAATAGTGCCAAAAAGTGGAAAGTATCAAAGGAAGCTGATTGTCATGGTAGAACGGAACCTAATTGCGAGTTGAGGCTGACCTTGTTGGAGCGCTGGCCATATACCCCATGAAGATTGTTCACGCTAGGACCTGGAAGTAGGGAAGTTCGAAAAAGTTCCTAAGTCTCAACCTAAAAAGGCACTTTGTCATTTTTCCTTGGAGAAATTCTTCAACATGCTGGATATAGGTGATATTCATTCTAAAAACCATGGACTTTCCAGTCAGATACTTTTTGTGTTTCGTCCTCTTGAAGTTAAGGGACTTCTGGAGCAAACATTTGGAAAAAGTTCCCAAACTTCATTTGTTGCCTAAACAACCACAGGAGTACAATTCCAGGACCCCAGGACATGTAGGGGAGCACTTAGAGACTCTTAGGGTAACAGGCAGAGCGCAACATCAAAGTCCACTTCAGGTCCAGTTACCACTGATCAACTGGGGATATTCGTAGAAATGTCCTCTTCAGCTTTGCTATGTTCCTGGAGACACCCAGCAGATCAGCCTTATGATCCTGGGAGATATTTCTGTCCTTGGATTTCAAGTGGAAAGGAATACAACCTCTTCATGTCCCTCTCACAGGTCACAAATGCCAAGTGCAGCAGTTTCAGTCCACCTGGTATCCTTTCGCAAGTCCAGCAGTGTTCTGACGATGGCTGAGTGAGGGTGCAGCTCTGTAGGGTTCACCAGCTCTCAAGTGAGGGACACCCCAAGACTCTCCTAGTTCCTTTCTGACCAATAGACTAAGGGCCTGATTCACAAAGGTAAACAGAGACGAAAGTCCAATTTTACAATTTTCAGGATTCAAAAAGGGGATTTACTACTCCTTTGTGAATACCAACATTCATAAGGTTAGACTTTCGGTATTCACAAAGGGCATTTACGAGTAGTATTTGCCCTTTATCAATACCGAAAGTCATAAAGTTACACTTTTGTCTCAGTTTACCTTTATGAATCGGGCCCTAAAGGTTCCCAGGCCCTGCCCTACCTACATTTGAAGCTTTTCCTATTTGCTTTACTGTAAAAAGGCACAAAATGCAATGTGTCACAGCAAATCCAAGATAGCAAATTCTTCGACCAAACTAAACTTAGGCTCTGAGGCTAGCGTGCTTCAGACAGACATGTCATGCAGGATTTGAGACTGGTGTGTCAAGGGTAGGGACATAGTCTCCACCCTGTATATGCTTTTGACCTCAGAGGTGTCATCTGAGCCTATTCAGGTCAGCCCAAAGTGTGGTCCTAAGAGAATTTTCACACCATAATAAAGGCTGGAAGTAGCTGGACAGTTAATGCAAATTACCTTCCTGAAAGCTCAGGCATGCAAAAGAAAACTTTCTCAGATTTTGTTAATATTTATTCAACATCTGACTTCACCACTGAATGACATTTTTAATCAATTTTGTTAATAGTAGTAGATAATCATGTTTTTGACTGGTCCAATTCTCAAGTTAGATGGGATTAATATTTCAATCTGCATTTTTGTTTCCTACATAGGACAACGTAGTGAAAATAGCTTTTTGGGTCTTGTCACTGTAATGACTTAGTAACATTAACAGTAATTGTCTACGTGTCTCACATTAGAATACCATGCATCCTTCCTTGTTTGCTATGCGACGCACATAGGGGCTGATGAATACAAGCCCCAGCTAGGCCCGCAAGAGACAAGGGTTCGCTCTTCTGTAACGAAATCTATAAGGAAGTTGGCACGGAAACTGCAAAGTACAAAAACAACGTTTATTAACCCTTAAGGGTGGTCCTACAATCCACACAACACTCTTCAGTATTGCAAGGAGTAGCACAAAGAACTTGCATACACAGTCCCCTTTTATACACAGCAAAGGGGCTCATGAGTGGGTGGATACCACAGAGTTGAAGAACATTACCATTTAGGGTCATTCTCGATACCGAATCAATACATGGGCGGAGCTAACACACTCCTTGGGTCCGCGAAAACACATGGTCAAGCAAAGCTAATTATAACAGATGTGGTCAAGTCTGGGCATGCGCCAGACGGACAAGGGAGAGCTATTTATAACCTGTTGCTAGGCAGATTACAAGAGCAACTAACACAGAGGTCGGACTCTCCTCGTGGTGAACACATGGCAGCATGTCAATACAAAATGGAGTCCGGACTTCGGCCAACATAATGGGGAAAACACGATAAAAAGGAAACATTAATGTCTTCAGTAAATGCTTAATCACATTCTGCCTTAGTTTACAACAGACGACCCTTTCAGCATTTACTGAAGACATCTGGCTTCCAAGAATAATCATCGTATATGTCAATTATCATCATTCCCTTAACCTCTTTAGCTAAACCCTTTTGGCGGGCAACATCGGCAATAGCTTTCTTGTCTGGAATGCAGAATGAAATGCATACGGAACAACACAATGGTCCACATTGAATACACATACAGAGAAAGAACAGAATTGCTATAATAATGCAGAGACCAGTTAAGACCTTCCATCCCCAGGCAGTAACCAACGCCCAAAACCATCCAGAAAAGGACCAAGTGCCGTTTTCTGTGTGGATTTCAGCTGCTATTTTATGCAGCTTATTAATGGCGTTATAAACGGATGGCGTATGATCAGGAATGAACACACAGCAGCTACTTCCAATAATTTTACAGGCTCCTCCTCGATCAGCTAGCATTACATCCAATACCATACGGTTCTGCAATGCAACAATTCTGGTAATCTGTAATTCTTCCGTAAGATTCCCAAGAGCAGCAGCAGTCTGATTAGTCACAGCTTCTACCACTCTTGTTAATCTTCGGATCTTCCTACTATTCAAAGCGGCTCCAACAAAGAAGAACAATCCTAAATTAAAATCAATATACTGTTGCAAACTGGTATCTGTTTGATCCACCTCGTCAATTGATAGAGTACGTTTATATCTGTTTACAGTCACATTATTCAACAGTTTTAAATCCTTATGATATGACGCGGGTGCTAAAAATACAGGAGGTAATAGGAATGATACATAGCATACCCCAGACCACCCAGCCGGCAAACGGTAATAACCTTTATTTCCACATACAAAGTAGGTATTATGGGATGCTAGGAAGGTGCTGTTATTTAACCCATCAATGTTTAACACAGTTATACAATCACTGACACCAACAGGGATAAAACCCACACTCTGGACACACAGGTCCGCTTGGGCTTGTGCTACTTGAATTACAAACTTATCCTTCCCCACAGTGTCTCTGGTGTTCGTGAAGATATAGGGGATGGATTCATTGTCCGGTCGGTATTCTTCCCATTCCCAAATTGTCCCATTCGCTTGTGGATATCCATTCTTGTCCTGATGGCATTCTTTATTAAGTCTGAAAAGCAATCGTCCCACTGTCGGTTTTCGAGTGGCAAACAACAGAGTGTACCATGCTCTACAAGAGCCATTGTGAGAGAAAGGAAGTGGTATGAATGGCGTACCTCCTTTCTTCTGATGGGCTGGCATCATCCCACATATCCAACAGTTCGTAGCATTTGTAGCAACGTGAGTGTGATGCAGCATCTGAATGAAAGTGTTATTCAAATAGGATTGCCGATGCTTCAACTCTTAGTATGGCAATGTGTAAAAGTAGTGCTCCGCAGGCACTGGAGTCGTCAACACAAGCGTCTTTCGAGCAGGAGTTGCCTCCTCCACAAACCATGTGGTTATACCAACGATGGCTACTGTTAGCATGAACCCCAACGCACAAAGAATTTTCTTCTTCTCCATATCAAAGGAAACAATACCCTGATATCTTCCTGAAACTAAAAGTCTGTCAGAACTCTTCCCCTTGGGCAGCGGTTGGTTTCTTCACCAGCGGGCCAAGACGGGTGTCGCTACACTAATGCAGGGCTGATCCCCCCCCCCTTGCCTCATTGGCTCTCCGTTTCACTAACCCAAGGGCCGTTCTGACAGTATGTCCCGGTACTGGAAACCTCACTTCCTTGGTCGCAGATGATATCGCCTTCCTCCAGAAGTCGTATGGTCCGGAAAAAGCTCCTCAGTGTCGTTTGGCTCTGCAGCACGGCCTGTCTCTGCTGCTAGGATGTCTCGTTGATCGGTCAGCACGGCAGACTCCACCAATCCGGGCGGTACCTTTCGACAGTGCAAGGAATGGATCCAATTCTTCCTGTTCGAGACTCGCACTGCCGTCCTCGTTGCAAGAAGGACTTGCTCAGGTCCGACCCATCTCGGCTCCAAACTGTTCGTCCTGTCGAAGACCTTCAGCATGACATGATCCCCAGGCCGGAGACCATGTCCTTCACCGGTAGACCGATCAGGGAGCGCCTCTCGGACCTGTTGATGAATGGAAACCAAGTTATCCGTTAACTGTGCCAGATAATCACTCATCATCACACAAGGTACATCATACACAGCCTTAGGCCTTGGTGGACCCCAAATATTCATTGGGCGTCCAAATACAATCTCATAGGGTGTAAGGCCGGTTCGAGAGTGTGGCACCGACCTAATTGACAATAACGCCAGTGGCAAGGCGTCTGGCCAAGTCAAAGATGTTGAAGCTTGAATTTTGGCGATCTTAAGCTTCAGTGTACCATTATACTTCTCGACTAGTCCTGAAGACTGAGGGTGGAACACGGCGTGGAACTTCTGGGTGATGCCTAGGCCCTTCAAGACATACTTTATAACATCTGCTACAAAGTGAGGGCCATTATCACTCCACAGAAGTCTACAGACGCCGTATCGGGGGAAAAACTCTTTCAGCAATAGCTTCGCTGTAGTCATTGCAGTATTGTCTTTCGCAGGGTACGCCTCAACCCATTTACTGAAGGCGCAAACCACTACTAGAACATACTTCAAATTGTTACAGCGCTCAAGCTGGATGTAATCCATCTGCAGAACCTCAAAGGGTGCAGTGGGTGTCGCAAATCCTCCTGCTGGAGTTCGCGTGCCTTTCCCTGGGTTATACTTCAGACAGATCATACAGGTCTGCACCACCCTCTTTGCTGTGCTAGCAATCTCTGGATGCTCCCAGACTTGGGTAAGCAATTTCACAATTGCGGAAGCTCCAACATGTGCTAGCCCATGTGCCATCTGAACCATAGGTTGTACGAAAGCCGTGGGTAACTTCCATCTATCCATCTGCTTATTTCTCCAGCAACCCTCGTCATCCAGTTCTCCTTCGCTAGCCCATTGTTCCCGCTCTTTGTCAGAAGCGGTCTTTTGTATTTCTCGCACCTGCTCCTTCGCATCATGCCATCTCTCCACCTGTGACTTCACTACATACATGGCAGTAGTACCGGGCTGCATCGCAGTCTCCCGTGCTACTCGATCCGCTAACGCATTTCCCTCTCCAACCTTATCAACCACTTTCCTATGGGCACTACACTTAACAATGGCAATTTTCTTTGGGTATGTCAATGCAGTTAAAAGGTTGTGAACTAACTCCCCATGCATTATCTGTACCCCATGTGACGTTAGAAACCCTCTCTCCTTCCAGAGTAGGCCGAAATCGTGCGCTACTCCGAAGGCATAGCGGCTGTCTGTGTAAACATTCACACACAATCCTGTACTGAGCTCACACGCTCGTGTTAACGCTATCAGTTCCGCTGCTTGAGCTGATTTCTGTGGTATGCGTGCTGTCTCCACTATCGTCTGTAACGTGGTAATTGCATACGCTGCTGAAGTCGTACCATCTGGTAGCTTCAGGCATGATCCATCCACCCACAACTCTCCATCTACATCTGAAAAGGGCGTATCCTGGAGATCAATACGACCCTTTGTTTGTTCCTCAGTCACAAGAATACAATCATGCGCTTTCTGTGCCTCAGGCTGGGTCTCGGGGTATGGCAGCAACGTGGCCGGGTTTAATGTCACGCACCTTTTTAACGTAATGTGAGGAGCTAAAAGCGTCAACTCATATCCCGTTAAACGGGCACTGGTCAAATGCTGCGTCTTTGTTTGATTAAGCAGGGCATCAACAGCGTGGGGAACTAACACCAACAGTTTATGGGACAATACAATTCCTTCACTTTGGCGTATTGACACAGCTGTCGCCGCAACCGAGCAAAAACACCCTGGCAATGCTCGGGCGACAGGATCAAGTACAGCCGAAAAGTATGCACAAGGGCGCTGCTTATCGCCGTGCATCTGCACTAAGACTGATAATGCACATCCATCTTTCTCATGCACATACAACGAAAAGGGTTTTGCATAATCAGGGGTCCCTAACACTGGTGCTGAACAAAGGGCCTGTCTCAATTGCTGAAAAGCAGCGTCACACTCATCTGACCAGGGGATCGGGATGGGCGTGTCTTTTGTCAAGAGCGCTAGTAATGGCTTAGCTATGTGTGAAAACCCCAATATCCACTGTCTACAAAAAGAAACAAGACCCAAAAATGCACGCACATCCTTCTGCGTGGATGGCCTTGGTGTGTCCAAAATTACTTGGATACGATCTGGTGTGAGTGCACGCCCCTCCTTAGACAAAAGGTGACCCAAATAAGTCACCTTTGGTCTACAGAATTGCAATTTCTTCCTAGAGACCTTGTGATTGTGAGATGCTAAAAAGGAAAGTAAGGCTATCGTACTCTTCTCACACAACTCCAGGGTGTCAGCCGCCAACAGGATGTCATCGACATATTGAATGAGGGCGACCCCCTCGAGTAAGGCAAAGGAATCCAACTGTCGCTTCAAAGCCTGACTATAAATACTAGGGCTTTCTGTATAGCCCTGGGGAATTCTACAAAAACGATAAGATCTATTGTTTAATGTGAACCCAAAAAGAAATCGACTATCAGGGTGAATGGGAATAGAAAAGAAGGCATTTTTCAAATCAATCACTGAGAACACGGTCGCCGTAGGCGGGACCAAGGTAAGCAACGTCGTGATATCGGAAACCACCGGATACTGAGGTATCACGATCTTGTTCACCTCCCTCAAATCAATTATGAACCGATAGACCTTTGCATCCGTGTCCTTTTTCAGAATAGGGAGAATCGGACTGTTACAGATATTATAGGGAACTTCTTCCACTACTCCTACTGCGATCAAATCTTGCACAATCTGTATGAGAGCCTCCTCGCCCTCCTGGGAAATACGATACTGTGGGAGGCGCGGTAGTGCCGCCCCCTCCTGGACACTAATGTGGACCGGAGGAATCACCATTTGTCCGACATCTGTGTCCGATGTCGCCCATAAAGTTTGGGGGAGGGTAGCCAACAACGCATCCTCTGAGGTCGTACACATCCGCCCAGATCGGGGGTAGTTGTCATTTAAAATCACCCTCACACCCTCAGGGGAACAGCGAATTGTAGCCCTAAAATGCTTTAGCATATCAAGGCCCATAATGTTATCCGGTGTGTACGGAGCAAGCAGAAACGGACAAGGCGCAGAAAAACAATCAACTTTAAATGCAAGGGGCTGTGAAAGAGGGCTTCGGGAGAGTGTACCGTCAAACCCTACCGATGTAACTATCGAGCCGGATGGGGGAGCCCCCGGAACCAAGTACCTAGACAACGCACTACGTGTCGCTCCTGTATCCACTAGGAACTGATCAGTAGAACCTAAAACCTCAGCCGATACATAAGGACCCGTCTGATCGACCGGCACCTCAACTGATTCGGACCCCCATCCAACGCATTCCTATGCATGCTGAGAATCGTGATATCCCAATCGATCGCTGTCCGATACATGATACTGGTGCTGGCGATCGAAAACATTTGAGCTATCTCGGTGCTGTCCGGCAGTATCGAAACGGACATTATCGTTGGAATTCCCTCTAAAGTTCGAGAAGCCCCCTCTACCTCTCGGCCCACCCGGAGTGTGCCCCTGACGCGAAGCACGCAACGCTGGGCAATCCCTGGCCCAATGGCCCAACTGCTTGCAATACGCACACTGGTTCCTATTCAAATCAGATCGGCCCGAAGGGGGACCATAAGATCCACCCCTTCCTCTATTATTATTACCCCGGCGGGGCGGGCCATATACTTGTGCTAACATCACTTTGGTTTTAAGATCTTTCGATTTCTTCTCCTCCTGGCCCTTCGCCTCGTGCTCCTGACGCTCATAATACTGGGCAATGGTCAGAAGGGCCGTCGGTGTCGCGGAGGACCAAGAACTCTCACTCGCTTTTAACCGGGCCGCAACTGCCGGCAGCAGATTAGCCACATATTTGTCCGCGAAAAGGTGGCGGCCCGTGTCGTCAGTAAGCGACTGGCCACTAAAATCATGGAACGTTTCCTCAAAACGCGTAAAGAAGTCCGCGACTGACTCGTCAACTTTCTGTTTACATGCTGCTAACATATTCCAGTCAATCTTTTTAGGGGGGATAATCGTCTTCAGCTTAGCCACAATAGCCGCAGGGAGATCTAAAATATTCTGGGGTGGTTTCTGTGCGGGCTTCCGTTCCCTATCCTCATCCTCAAGGTCAGACCACCGGGCCTTGAAGGCAACCGCATCATCTACCTTCCGGACAGAGCGCCACGTATCCGGCGGTAGGATAAGGCCAAAGAACAGGTCTATATCCGCCAAGGTCATAATGCAAGAATTCAAGGCCCCCTCGACTTCTTCATAGAAGGCCGCTGGATTCTTGCGGGGGTCAGGCAGCGCATTCTTTAATGCCATAACATCGGCCCTATGCCATGGAGTATAAACCCAGTTATATACAAAATATCCCCTTGCATCGGCGGAGTTAACATCCGAGCTAGTCCCCGCTCCCTTAGGAGGAACATACAAAGGCGCCGCCTCTCGCATTGGTTTAGCATGCACTATGTCATCCTTATCTGACTGGGAGGCGGATGGGTGGCCCCCTGCTGCAGACGAATCCGACTGCTTCTCCTCCTCCGTTTGTTGACGTGCTTTCTCTCTAAGGGCCAGTACCTCGTCCCGCAAAGCGAACAGCCGCCGAGCCGCCTCAGAAGCCTTAGGGGGAGAAAAAACACCATTACGTAATGCTCCGGCATCCGAAGACACGTCGTCAGGCTCAAGGACACTAGAATATTTTCGGAAAGCTGCAATTACTTCTTCTGAAAAATGAGACAGAAAATACACCCTCTCTCTATCTTGCCACGACCCCCAAGCATAGAACAACTCATCCATAGACATTTTGCCCTTAAGTGCACGGAGGGAAAGTTTCCGAAGCTCAGCCATATGCTCGGCCGATAACATGGACCGTGTGTCGACCTTACCCGGAGCCGGGCCAGAATCTTGCGGCCGTGGAGCAGATGCGCCAACATAAGGGGGCGGAGAGCGATCTAGTAAATAAAAATCGTCATCAGGATTATTAAGGACAGGATAAAGCGGCTGACGAACAACATATTGACCCGAAACTTGTAGCCTACGCTCTTTCTCTTGTCTGTCCGTTTGCTCTTTGTCCTCCCGACGCTTCGCTTCCTGCGCTCGCATATGATCATTCTTTCGCTGCTCCTTATCAAACAGCGCTTTCTCACGTTTCTCTCGCTCACGCACTTCCTTCGCCCATAATCGCACACACTCAAACATATCCTGACGAGCACGTCGCTTACACATACACTGTTCCACATACTCAATCTTACGTATATCAAACGATCCATACAAAGGCCATCGCAACTCAGGATCCTTCCTAGTATATTTCCTCCATAACGTGCTGTACATTATGGAAGAAAGACCATGCTTCACGTACATATCCCTATTAGGAGTCCCCTCTGGGGGAGCTGGAGCAGATTCCTCGAGGTTCAACCGGTTCCCAAGACAGCAGCACCACTTACGAAGTGCGCTAAAAGCAGGCATGCTAGGAATAATGCAAAATATGCAGTATTATCAGAAAAAATGGCACTTAATCATTGCGCCGTTCAAAGTTTACACAGCTCCGGAGAAATTTCTCCACATTACCTGCCTATATGTGTTGCAACGCATATATTTTCACAAAGACAAATTCAAAATATGACTAGTCACCATCAATCAAACTCAAATAGCCAGACCAGGCTTCAAAACTCGGAGCAAGTACCGTACAACGGTTCTTACCAATCAAGAGTCCAGGTTCCAACTGCCAAGCTCCACAATCGCCCAAACGGCTCTCACGGCAGGACCGACAGAAGAGGTCTCAGTCGATGACCGGCGCCACCCAGATGGTCAGCTCGGAAGGGAAGGAAGAAAAACCTCGGGATGCCAAGGCTAAGACGCCGCTGGCAGTGATCACGTCCCTGGCCAAACTCCTCACCTTCGTCGCGACCAGTCCTTCGAGCATCCGAGTCGCCGATGAGCCCCACGTGACGGGCGCCAATTGATGAATACAAGCCCCAGCTAGGCCCGCAAGAGACAAGGGTTCGCTCTTCTGTAACGAAATCTATAAGGAAGTTGGCACGGAAACTGCAAAGTACAAAAACAACGTTTATTAACCCTTAAGGGTGGTCCTACAATCCACACAACACTCTTCAGTATTGCAAGGAGTAGCACAAAGAACTTGCATACACAGTCCCCTTTTATACACAGCAAAGGGGCTCATGAGTGGGTGGATACCACAGAGTTGAAGAACATTACCATTTAGGGTCATTCTCGATACCGAATCAATACATGGGCGGAGCTAACACACTCCTTGGGTCCGCGAAAACACATGGTCAAGCAAAGCTAATTATAACAGATGTGGTCAAGTCTGGGCATGCGCCAGACGGACAAGGGAGAGCTATTTATAACCTGTTGCTAGGCAGATTACAAGAGCAACTAACACAGAGGTCGGACTCTCCTCATGGTGAACACATGGCAGCATGTCAATACAAAATGGAGTCCGGACTTCGGCCAACATAATGGGGAAAACACGATAAAAAGGAAACATTAATGTCTTCAGTAAATGCTTAATCACATTCTGCCTTAGTTTACAACAGGGCGACTTACTAATATTTAAAAGGTGGGATGTTACATGTTTAAAGGAGTTATTTTAACAGGTGACACTGCAGGATATACTCTGCAGTAGATGGAATATAAATGGTAGGCCTGCAGACTTGTTTTCCTTTTTGACACTAGTGAATGACATGATAAGTGCTGTAGTCCACAAGTGACATTTAAACTTTCTGTGGCTTGGGTGCATTTTCTACACCTGAAGTGATAACCTCATAAAAAGTTAAAGAAGACAATCAGGGATTAGCCAGTTTCAACATGTTTTAGGGTTCAGAGCACATACACTGGGCACTGGACAGCAGTGCCCCAGTGTGCAAAGTCTAAAAACCAGTAATAAAATTCAACAAAATAACGAATAGGTTTGATCATGCAAAAGAGGCCATTTTGTCACAATGTTTATATGGAATAATATTCCATCAACACAAGACAACTGTAGACTGTAGAAAAGCAATTCATTCTAAACTTCATCCAAAAGTAAAACATCTTAAAAGAAAATTATTCATCATGAAGTCCAGAACTCACTTTTTTGTGTGGAGTCTATTTATTTCTCATTTCCACAGCATAATTCCACATAAAATAGATTATAAAGAATAATCATTAATTGTCCAAATCCACAAGCAGATAAAGAAATGAATCAGCGCCCTACTTTTCCATCACTAGTTTCCATATCCTCCAGGCATTCACTAATTCCAAATGAACTAATGTTTCTGCACTACTGGAGAAATATAGGATTAAATGAATTCACTTTATACCCTGCAAGCACATAAAACATGCCCTATGCAGCACCAGAAACGCTCATCATGATGTCTTTAGTACTTTCTGAGCACCAGGAAAAGTCCAAGAATGCAATTGGTATCCCATCTCAACTAATTGTTTACATACAAAACCCAAGGAACATGTTCTGCATTGTATGTTTTTATTGAAAATGCTTTTCTCAGACAATCACCCTGAGTTTAAATATTGGCTCACTTTCATGTAGCCCCAAAGATCTGCACCATAAAGTGCATTTGTTAAGATATTTACCTCTGCATATCTCTAGAGTATCCATAGGGGCCAACACTCAATCTTAATATTATAAACAAATAGAATCTCCAGAGGAACATAATATACCCTTATAGCCAACTGCTGAGTGCCATACCGGTTGTCAAAGAGCCTGAACATGGATAAGGGACTTCAACAACAGGTATAGCCCGAGGCAGAAGGGATATATGGCTATAAGAACATTCCACCCACTGAGGGTAAAAGTTCCAAATTAAAAATGGAGAAACAGAAAGACAAACGCTGGGGCATATCAACAAGGCCAACAACGCCGCTTTAACGGCCGGTTTCTGCTGAAAAGCGGCAAATGAATTACCTCACTATTAGCAAGGACACGCTAATATGGATCACTGCGTGTTTCCTTGTGTCAGCCGCGTTCCACTAACGCCTCGCATCGCATCTGTAATGAGATGCAAAGAAGGCATTTCCTCTCACAACAACATGGGAAATATCGCTAACTGATCTACTGTCTATCAACAAGCTGACCTAGGACACCCATAGCGATATAAAAAGCCGTGCTACCCGCGATTATCGCCATCAGCAAAATTTCAGACTTAGCTATATTCATAAAGGGAGGTGGATTCTAAGCCTAAGTCCACATCTCCCTATTACCAAGGATTCCCTTAGCGCTGTAGTTGTATCGCTGGATTTCCAGCGATGTTCCCTCATTTTGCCGCTATCGCCGGATTTTCCATCGCCGTGGAGATAAGCATTGATGATAACGCGTTATCTCGGCGATCAAATCCGGCGATAGCCAGCGTTAAACAAATTTGCGCTAAGTGCGCTCTGCGATGTTTATCACAGTTTATTGATGATATGCCCCATTGGAATTTTCGAGCAGAATTCTTAAAGCAGCCATTGTTTTCAATAAAGTTCTTAACAATCCAATGTTCTAAAATGTGTTGACTTGTTTTAGTTTGTGTTCTGTAATGGGATATTTGGCCCAATCAAGTACCCAGTTAGTTAAAACTATTTTTCGTTTCCAATTTATCATCATTTAATTGAAAGGTCTTCCTGCCAAAAAGTAATTACCCATAAGTTAGGCCCACCACTCTTATCATAGCGTACTGCAGTTGAGTTATTGGCTAATAGTGCTAGTACGGCCCCTATTAACCTGTGTGCTATGTCATAACCTCAGAATGCAGTCAACATTATCAAAAAAACTTGGAGGTCAAGTAATGATCAAATAGCCTTTCTGTCCTGAGAGCAACCTCCGTCATTATGTAATAGAGCAGGTGCATTTTCAGGCATGATTCTGCTCGAATCATGCCTGACAATCTTTAAAGATGTTGTTGGTGTTTAGATGCTTTTGTAATCTAGGAGCAAGGATTACCCAAATATTTACCAACGCTGTCTAGAAGTGAAATGGGTGATAATATTTGAGGCTATTGTGGTTCCTTTATTACAGATGGAAGGGTGCTGCTCATTCTGAATCTACAATTTTACTAAAGAGCACCATCAAAGAAACTGGCAAAATGTCATAACTAGAGGCAAAAAAAAAAGTACTAGGAGCCTTTCTCTTGTGAGACTTCACCTTCACCATGGCCTCACCATGTGAGATGTCTACAAGATCAATTTATTTGATCTCATTAGGATTGTCTTTTACATTGTCCCTAGAGACCTCTTCTTCCCGGTAATATGCACCTTATCTAGTCACTTAATAAATATTGGAGAAGTCAGAAGAAGAAATACGATAACAAAAATGGCAGTCATAGGATGTTCCTTGCCTTCTAATCTCCTTCCTGTGAATATCCAGAACTACTGTTATATTTTTTCTTGGGATTGCTTCCTCTAATCCTTCCAAACAGTGGGGCTAACCAATCATTTATGTGTGAATGAAAACCTTTTTAGATTGGCCCCACAACTGGCATCATGCTTTTAGCAGATTTTAAAAGTTTCCTTTTTGCCCCAGAGATTTGCTTATCAAACTAGCCAAGGACATCCTATTAGGAGATCATTAAAATGAATCAGACAAATCAATCCCTTCAAACTTTAGAATGATTGTAAAAGCGTTGTAATAAAGAAAAGAGTAACAGTATGTGCCCTTTTGCAGATCTAGGGTTACCTGCGGAGGGTAGGATTCTTGCTACAATCTAAGCATATTTTATAAAAATGTTATCCAACCCACAACATTTTCTTCCTCTCTATTATTAATAGGGATTCTATGAGTCCAACTAAGGATCAGGGCTTGGTCTTACCACTGGGTCATGATTTGCAGCTCGAAATATGTTTGCAGTCAAGGGATTATGGCCACTCACCACAATTTGATCAATCCGTGATTTTATCCATAATTTGATGTCCTCAAATATGCAATCAAATCTCTTTTCATTGTCTCCTCTTTTAAATGTGCAACTGCCAGGATATCTGACGGTAACATCATTGATGTTCAGAAAATACTTCCATCCTGATCTTCCACCAGTAGATCGTGACCATCCTATAACGGGAAATTACAATCTCTCAAAATATCTATTTTTAATACAGAATTTGTATTTGGTATTTTCCCCATTAACTCCAGAAATCACGTAATGAAACGTGAATTGAACTAAACTCTTGGAAATAGGCAAAGTATGCAATAATCAACATAAATAAGTGTGCAGAACTCTGTTTACCCAAGTTCTGCTCCTTTCTGAGTAGGAACACTTGGAGAGTGTAGCATAATACCAGATTGGTAAATGCTATACAATTCAGAATCTGTTTTTAACTGCTGCAGTATTACTTCCCAAAATCAAAGGATTTGGAACTGATTGATGCTTTTTTATGGGACGTATGTATGGGGCATTTCACATTCTACATTTGGCTTGATCCACTAAGTGCCTGAGGAAGCATGTTTTCTGCCAAAACTGAAACCGTACTGGATTGCTGACTAGGGTGGGCAATGAATGAGCTCCCACAAAGGTAAGCAATCTAGTGCCTTGAGAGAAAAAGCAGGTTTCAATGAGGAATTATTGACTTAACCCTTGTAGCTGTAGCACAAAGCAAGTGGCTTCTCCTTGAGAAAATGAATGCAAAGCATTTCAATAACATTAAAACAACACTAAAGTCAAGAAACAAACCAGATGAAATTGATGTTGAAAGACAATTATGAGGTAAGGATATCATGAGTTGTACATTTAAAATGAACACAAATTATTCTTTGAAAACAATGTTGTGTGCAAAACTTGGGCTTTTGCACACATTTCCCCAATTTTTGGACCTTCACTTTGAACACTAGATGCTGGTTTTCTGCCTCTGACTTTGCCCTGGTCTCGGCTAACCAGACCCAGGGACAATGCTCTGTCAAAAGGTATATGGTAATTAGGTGTAATAACAATTGGTATTGTCAACCTACCTGTAAGTCCCAAGTATATGGTAGGGTATGTATGTTTAGAGGCCCCATAGATGTAATGCACTTAACCTGTGCCCTGTTGCGGTTCCTACTGTCATTTTAAAGTCTGCAGTGCTTTGTTGGCTGCAGTTTCAAAATAAAACTATATCCAAATTAGACTTTGGAATTAAAAGTACTTCTAAAGTCTTAAACTGCCTAATTTTTACATAGAAGGCACCCCTAAGGTCTGTCCTAGGTACCCTCCAAGGTAAGATGCATTGTTAAAATAAGCAGGGACATTAGAAAAGATGTCCCTGGTGAAGGAAAAAGTGCCAATTTCGTTTTCCATATTGTAGATTGCTAGCTCCAAAGGCTAACATGGGAGGGCGTATTAATCCTTCATAAAGCATAACTTTTGACAGGAGTATGCTAGAAAAATAATTCAAAGTATGAAAATAATTCCAGCAACTTGTCATGGTTGAATGTACTATAATTATTGCAGGAACTAAGTCATAGAACTTCTTCCCTAAATTTACCCAATTCACCCCTGCAGCTACCTATTCTGATTGCCACGCCTTTGACAGGCTGACACCTGTGGGTTGGGTGCAGACAGACCTGGACATCCATGTGAGATATTCTTCATTTTGATTTTTGTTGAGAATTACTTTCTGGGACAAATTATGTCACATTTCTAAGGAGGCTGTCATTACAGAGGGTGGCACCCTACACCCCAATCATCAGGGGCGCCCCCTGTTTACCAACCCAGAAACTGCAATAAATATGGGATAGCTGCCCACCAACTCAGATCCCTGCCTGGCGATATCAAGAGATGAAGGACTGCCTTGCTGAACCCCTGGCTGCATCAATCGGACAGCACTCATTTGAACTGCACCCGCTGCACAAGTTGGCCTTCACAAAAAAGGACTTTGCCTGGCTTCAAAAGGAGTAAGGAGTGGACTCCCTGAAAGCAACAAGTACAAAGCAGCTTCAAGAAATCACATGCATCAACTCCATCAAGACAAGCCCAGCCGACCAGCTTCACATTGGCTTTAAATGATTTGACTAGGTGCATTGTGGAATTTATAGCCCCAAACCACAAAGAGGCAATTCAGAGCTCCTGGACCAAGGGTTATGGACCATCAAAGACCCAAAAGAACATCTGGAGAAAAGGGACTTCCTTGATGGACCCTTGAACTGCACTACTGATGACTGCATTCATAAGGTCTGTACCTGCTACACTCACAAGGCTTCACAACAAAATGACTTTGCCTGTCTTAAAGGATATGGTGTGGACCATCTGAACAGCACCATGTAGAAAATTGCTGTAAGGGCTCCCTGCAACATCAATAACAAGGAAAAATCCAGTTTCATCTGGATTTTAATTATTTGTGATTGTGATGTTATTACTAGCAGTAGGCACCTACCTGCATCTACTAATAAACCACCTTACAACAAATGTAAGGTGAAAAGTCAATCTTAGTCTATGAGACACAGATGGGTCTGAGAAGCCTCTTTAGGCCAACTGTGAAAAAATTGAGATGGCATAAAGCTTTTCTGTTCACCTGGATTAATCGTTTTACCTTCAAATTTATGGCCAGCTATATCAGGAATATCCACTTTTGTAAAGTTACCAAAATGATGCAAAGTGTTGTTTGAGGATTTAAAGTAAGGTAAAGTAGAATGAATGAAATCCCATGGATGATGCCTTGTACTTCCCGTGCAATCACCCATGGTTTTGATGTGAATCCCAATGTGAAAAGATTTATAGATAGTGTTTTGCAACAAAAAATTACACCTCCTTGAGGTAGGTGCAAAGAATGTGAAAAGGGTTATTTTCTCCTAACTTTTCTAACTTTGCATGTGTGTTGTACTGTACCTCTTTGTGCAGAGAGTGAGAGGGTTATGTGGCACCGGCTAAGAATGCATGTAGAAAGTCTAGTCTTGAGATGATTAGAGACTGAAAAGCAAAAGGTAATTCAAAACTCGGTTATCGAATGATATAAACCAAAGCAAGGCTGAGAGATTTAGTCTGTCTTCAACATAGATCGGCCAAGTCTGAACTGTAGCACCGAAATAACCCTTCAGCCGAAAGGTTATTTCCTGCTCAACTTTACCAGCCAGTAAAGGGCAGGTTCCTGAATCGCGTTCAGAGGTTCAGTTCAATGATTTGGCATTGAGGGAAATCAAGAGTCCAGTCTGTCAGCATGCCAGGCAGAGAAAATGGAAATGACAGCCCGCAGCCCCACTCCTCCATGGAGGCAATTATACGTCCAACATTTCACAGTTAAGACCCTCAAAGTATCCTTTTCATCAGTCCATATGGTTTCCATTGGTCAGTCACAGCGGCCACTCATGGGTGATCAATACAGCACCAAAAACTCCAGAAGGATTAAGTAATTCTTTCGCAAGTTCATTAGATTTATTAAATTCAATTTGTATTACATTTCCGTCCCTTCCACAGAAGTAGGTGGAACTGCACTTTGCTCAGAGTCTATCCTTTCTGAAGCGCTTTTCCTGGGTTTGCAATAATGTTGTTACATTTCTATCAAAAATGTTGCCTAACAAGAAGTGACTCCACTGTTAACCAATACAGAAAAAAAACTTCATGAAAAGTTCTCACAGTGGCTAAAGTGACTACTTCATATGTTGTTACACTTGCACAGGAAAGAAAAGGATTTGAGGCTACACGAAAATTAGCTGAATCACTGCTGTGTTATTATTATTGTAAAACGCACATTAATAAAATACATTTTGACATCTCTTGATTAATTCAATTATTATTATCCTTTAGAAGCTGCATGTCATTATTAGGTACCACTAAAAAAATCACCTCATCATTTTCAAAGCATATTATTAACGGGCCATTCTGAAATACACGTGTACCACATAAAAGTTACAGAAAGCTGCAGGTTTGCTTAATATTGATTATAGCATTTCAGCATTTCGGAAGCCTCTCTACGTAGACATTTGTTTCATTTTTAATGCATATCTGAATATTATCGTCACAACTCTATGTTAGCTATATTTTGTTTCTCACAACACGTAAGTACGTACATGTGTAATCATCATTGTTTCTCTCTTTGTTTATGTTTCCATATTATCTTTTTTAAACACTGTGTGCTTTTATGATGCAGTATGAGGTCTCACATTTTTTTGACTTAGCCAGTTAACATGCCTTCATCAAAAATAATTGTCGTAAAAATCAATTAATAGTGAGAATTGATAGAGGCAACTGCCATTTAACATTTACGCTCTATCAGATGCGAAGATGGGATCCTGAATTTGCCTTTCATGTGAGCTGGGGTTGAACCTGGCCCGCTTTTATGGGGTTATCCCATATGTTTTGCCTTCTTCCTCCTATTTTACTGATTCTATGTTTGGGCTGTTTACCACTGCTGACCAGTGCTAAAATGCCTGTGCTTCCTGTCCAAAATGTAATGGCATTTGGTTTCTCCACGTTTGGCATATTTGATTACTAGTAAGTCCCTAGTACAGTGAACCACGTGTGCCTAGGGCCTGTAGATCGAATGCTACTAGAGGGCCTGCAGCACTGATTGTGCCACCCACATGAGTAGCCCTGCAAACATGTCTCAGACTTGCCAATGCAGTGTCTTTGTGTGCAGCTTAAACTGCCACTTCAGCCTGGCAAGTGCACCCACATGCCAGGTCCAAACCTTCCCTTTTATTACATTTATGGTATCCCTAAGGTAGTCCCAAAGTAGCCCCATGGGCAGGGTGCAGTGTATCTAAAAGGTAAGACATTTACTGTTGTGTTTTACATGTCCTGGTAGTGAAATACAAGTTTGTTTTTCACTACAGCAAGGCCTATCTGTTCCATAGGTTAGAATTTTAGCTACCTTGTAACATCTTACAAGTGTATCTGCCGATTGGAAACTGATAGAAAATTGGAGTTGGAGTCTCCGGATTCAGAATTTAAAATACTTCTTTTAGTGAAGTGGGTTTTTAAATTGCAGGTTTGAAAATGTCACTTTAGAAAATTGGCATTTTCTTACTTTAACCATTCTGTGCCTCTGTCTGTCTGTGGTGATGTAACATTATCCCAATTATGACCAAAGTCACAGAAGAAGGCAATGGTGATTTCACTTGACCAAAATGGACAAATTTGGAGAATGGTAAATGATATGGTTCCCTATAGGATTAGTGTGAGGAAAACATTAAGGCAATCAAAAGTGATAACATCTGTGGGGAGAAAACATGTATAGATGGACAGTCCTAGCCAGCATGACTCACGGCTGGGGTGGCGGGGGTCGCACGGAGGATCATTTCTAATACTTTTTTTTTCGCTTTCCTTCAGCGGTACGGTCCTGCCTCGCGTCATCCTTGTAGGAAGCAGCCACAGGCATCCTCTCTCCCCTCCAGCCAATGGCAGCGTTGTGATTGGCTGGGACACTGACCCCACAAGTGTCCATATGGAGGCCATTTTTTCCATGTAGGCTGCATGCAGCCTACATGGAGGACAGGGAGAGTGTGCATTATTAGTTTGGTCGGCCCTGGGGCTGACCAAACAGTCAGCGCCCACAACTTTGGGCTAGGCACTCCTACCCTTCAGTAGGACCACCCCCCTGCCCGCCTCCAACCAAACTCTTCTTCTGCTTTCTCACAGTGCGAGAAGCAGAAACATAAAATGGTACTCATGCCATTTTATGTTTCTGCTTCTCGCACTGCGAGAAAGCAGTGGGGTGGCGCTCCTCTGCCCACATGGAGGAGCCGCCTCTGTAAATGGCTGCATCCGTGTGAAGAAAAGCAGTACTGCCTCCAGACGTATGTCTTTTGTTATAGTGTATACGATGGTACTAATGAGTCAGTGACAACTTGGGAGTGTGACTTTTATCCTGGACTCTGAGTTCTCCTATACACATAGTAAATGCCTCAAGTCATAGGTAGAGAGAGCAGTGTTTGTGGAAATCCTGTACCCAGCCCTACGTTGTACCCTCCCCAGACTTTCAGCCCTGTGTCTGATTAGCGAGCCAAAGATATTCAAGAGAGCACTATTCCTAAACTAGTGTTTCTCAAAATGATGAAAGCCAGTATCTGCTGTCTCAATGTCCTAAGCCAAGACATAGTCATATACATCAAAATCATGTCCCTCTCTTTGCGCATCAATGAAAATCCAACTGAAAATTGTCCTTTCGATTCTATACCACCTGGGCGAGTGGTGCCAGTGAGATTTTGAGAGATGAGCTTCAAAGGCCACATTGTGCCCTTCCTTTAACACGGGATGAAACTGAGAGTAGGACTTGCCTGTATTTGGGTGGCATTGGAGATAACAACTTGCCCTCATTCTTTAGATTCTTCTGTAAGTACAGGCTTAGTTTTTGTGCGATTTTAAACTATCCTCTCCCGTCTTGTTGACAGTGTTCCACAGCAGGGCCGCTGCACCAAAAGAGCCACTGTCCTCTTGACAAAGGACTTAGCAACAATTGTACACACCTTGTCTGGGCAGAGCTATAAAATCTAATTACAGTAATTGTAGGAAGATCGAGTCTGACAGAACCTGTTTAGGTGTTGTGAGAGACATACAAAAAATTAAATCACATTTGTAAAGTCTGAAAGAAAAATGTAGCTTCTCTACAAAAACAGATTTTCTCGAAGGTCCCTAGACAAGTTAAAAGTTTATGGGCCCGATTCACAGAACTAGCTTAAGACAAAATCTTAAATTTACTACCATTTTGGTATTCATAGAAGGCACTTACTCATTTTGGTATTCACAGAAGGCACTTACTCATTTCGGTATTCACAGAAGTTAGGAGTCCTAACTTTAGGAATCCTAAATGCCTTCTGTGAATACCGAAAGTCTTAGAGTTAGGATTTTTCTCAGTTTAGTAGTAGTATAGTTAGGACTCCTAACTTTAGGACTCCTAAATGCCTTCTGTGAACACCGAAAGTCTTAAAATTAGGATTTTTCTCAGTTTAGTAGTAGTATAGTTAGGACTCCTAAGTTTAGGACTCCTAAATGCCTTCTGTGAATACCGAAATCCTTAAAATTAGGATTTTTCTCAGTTTAGTAGTAGTAAAGTTAGGAATCCTAACTTTAGGACTCCTAAACTGACAAAAATTCTAATTTTAAGACTTTCGGTATTCACAGAAGGCATTTAGGAGTCCTAAAGTTAGGACTACTAACTTCTGTGAATACCGAAATGAGTAAGTGTCTTCTGTGAATACCAAAATGAGTAAGTGCCTTCTGTGAATACGAAAATGGTAGTAAGTTTAGGATTTTGTCTTAAATTAGTTCAGTGAATCGGGCCCTAGGTGTTTTAAACATAAAAGCATTTCTGTCAATTGGAAAGCTGTTTTTAGCTTGTACAATAAAAATCACTTTTAAGATGATGTTTCTGCAGAAATATATTACCATATATGTTAATAATATACTCTGCACGTCTACCTTTATGCACATAGGCATGCAGCCCAGGGAACATTTTACTGTGACGTATCCCATTTCAAAGTAGATTCTAAATATGCTCAGTCTGACATGTAAGACTGCAGCCTGGGCAGCAGCCACTTAAGCCTGGTTGCCAATCCTAATGCAAATGTCAAGGCACATTTGAAGCTGGTACAAGGTCACACAGCAACTCACTTGGGGGCAAATTATCAAGGGGCCGCGATAAAATTATCGCCGGCTTTAGCGTCCGTTTTAGGACGAAAAGCGCCGATAATTTCATCGCAATATTAGCAAGGACACGCTAGCATGTGTTTCCGTGATTTAGCACCCGCTTTGCAACGCATCGTTAATGAGATGCAAAGTAGGTGTGCCTCAATACACTACATGGGGAAATATCGCAAAGGCAGCTTCACGATATTTGCAACAATGCCCCGGCTGACGTAGCGATAAACAAAATCATGCTAACCGGCCATTAACGCTGGATTTTAACATCTGCAAAACTCCAGTGTTAGGCATACTTTGCAGGGGAGGTAGAATGTGGGGTTATGACCACAGGGTCGTATCAGCAAGGTCATCGCTGTTTGGCAGGAAACATCGCTGGTTTTCCAGAGATGTTGGGACATTTCCCTGATATCGTAAATACAGCACTAGCTTGGCGATGAATTCCAGTGATAGCGATAGCCGGCGATAGGGAAACATGCGCTAGGTGCGGCCAGCGATAATTATCACTGCCGCTTGTTAATATGCCCCTTGGTCATCTGACTTTTATCTTTCTTGCATGTATTCTAATCGATCTCACTGCAGCCTTATTTAAACGGCAAAGACGCTAGTTAAGGTTAGCTCATTAATTGTCATGTTTAAGTGTAGATCACATTGCAATGAGCTGCTGTCAGAAGTATCCCAGTGTCCAGAAGTCCAAATATGCCAGTGATCTAGTCAATTGGAGTAAAAAGTCCAGGGGGAATATGCTAGAAGACATATTCCTCCAGATTTTTTGTAATTTTTTTAAATGCACTGTATAGAGAACACTTAGTATGATGAGAAAGGAATTATGAATGAGTTGGTCAGCCTCTCTTTACAACTTATTTCCTTGTGGTTTTGCAAACTTCGACAGTATATATGAATAAGATATCGCATCCTTAATTTGATCTTGGTTATCATCAAACATAGCTCACATCTAACCTATCCCTCTCTAACGAAGCCATTTTTCCAATTTACAAAACGCCTTATTTATCAACATGTTAAAGAGCTATCACCACTGCACAGAAATATAAGCACGGCTTGTGAGACACAATAATCCAGAAAAATAACACATTAAAAATTATAAGGAAAATAAAAAAAAAGATGTATTCTGGGATCTGAAAAAAAGGATCATATTCACAGCAGGGAAGTTCCACAGCTTGGAAGATTTACGGAGAAAAATCATTACTTAGCAGAACGGCACGAGAGCGCAGATTCCAACCGAACTTTAGAGAACCTTTTCAATAAAACAGCACCTGACGGTCAGCCACAGTATTACACACGACAGAAGAAGGTCTCCTTGTACTGTCACTTATTAAGACGTACAAGAGAATCAGTTCAAACACAGATCGCACTTGTCCTTGCACTGTGTGCAATAAACACAAAGAGACGTTTACATGAGCAGAGTTTGCAAGGTAAATGCATTCTACGTATATGCAAGGAACTTGAGTATTCTTATTACTGAGTCATTAAAACGTATAAACTTGCCAACATATTCATTCCAGTCACAAAGTGTGGAAACAGCGCCCACATGTGGCTGGTACTGAAATGGAATGCCAACTTCATCCAGCAAGGCCAGTCAATTAGAGGGAGAAGCTGTGGTGATTTGCGGTGCTTAATATCTGAGGGCTCGTTTGCATGGGATAAACTTGTTTTGCAAGCCATGGAGCCCGGAGGAGGAGAAACATACGTTGGGTATGTTCTGGTGCAGCTTGTGCACTTTTTTATTATACGACTGATGTCTATCTCAACCACCCAACCACATCCCACCGTCATAAAGTGTTACTTTCCTTCCCTGCACATCACACCTCAGTCATTCAATTCCACTCGCGTATGCACATTACTCTCACGTGACTCCCTATCTATCAATTACCATTTATACCACAAATATGCAAGGAACACTTGTGCAATCCTTGCCCATAAAGGAACTCAGCATTGACCTATGAAGCATGTACTGTAATGATGGAAATATGCAAATGAGAACTTTTAAAAAACGGGGACGCATATTAGCAAGGGCCAGATCACCGCTTCATGAACACTTTTTGCAGATAAAGCGGCGATTTCTTTATCGCCCAATTACCAAGCTGTCGCTAACAGCAGTTAGCAACAGCTTCCCGGCGATAGCGACCGGTTTGGGGCCCGCTTTTAATGTCAGCGATATTTATCGCTAATGACATGCAAAGTGGGCGTACCCAAACTGGTAGCGACTGAAAGCAATTGCTAACACAACTATCGCCTATTAGCAATACCCGCGGCGCGATAAAAAAACGCGTGCTAACCGCGATTAGCGCCAGGATTTTACACCTAGTAAAAACCTGACTTAGCCATAATAGTCAATGGGAGGTGGATTCTACGGCTAAGTCCCCACCTGCCCATTAGCGAGATTTTCCTTAGCGATAGGATTTTTATCGCTGGAAATCACCTGTTAAGGATAGGATTCGCCGCTATCGCTGGATTTTTTATCACCGTGGAGATAAACGTTGGTAATACTGTGTTATCTCAACGACAGAATCCAGCGATAGGAGGCGATAAAAAAAATCGCGCTAAGTTGTTGCTAATATGGCACTGGGTCTCCAGTTGGCAGAGTTATGCATCTTGTCCAAGTGGGGACCACAAACCTAGCCAGGGTAAGCTAGACACACACTAAATGATAACCTCTGCTCACCCTGTTATAGATTGGCTTAGAGCAGTCAGGCTTAATTCAAGAGGCAATGTTTAAAGTATTTGTGCAACATACACACAGTAGCACAATGAAATTACCACGAAAATACACCACACAGGTTTAGAAATATAGATAATAATTTTTATGAGAAGATCAAGACCAAAACAACAAAAATACAATAAGTAGAACCAGAGTTAAGAATTTTTAAAGAATACATCAAAAAGTAGTGCCTAGAGTCAAATAATGCTTAGGGGTTACTTGGCTGACCACAATGGAGAGCAGGGCGGCTACAGGACCCACAAAGGGCCTGCTGAAAAAGTATCTTGGATGGAGCAAGCATTGGAGTCCAAGACTCGATGCATCAGTTCCGATTCACACAGTCTGGTCGACGCATTGTTGTCGAGCCCCGCAGTTAGGTCTGGTGTCGGTGTTGAACCCCTTATGAGGTAGGCACTGCGTTGCAGTCAAATCTCAGTCGCGTACCGCATCAGCATCGAGCCGTGCAAGGATGTCCTCGGATCTGCACTGCATCAGTTCCGATCAGTGCAAAGTTGTCACTGCATCAATTTTGAAGCAGAACAGCTGCAGAACCCACTTCTGAGGCCAGGGATATGGTTAGCAACTCATGCCTGGAAAGGACTTACGATCTCCTGGAAGTGGAGAGATCCTTTTAGTCCCTGGGATCTTGTGGACAGAACGCCAGCTAACTGGCCCGGGCTATGACTCTGGCCATGATAGTTGGCAATTAGCTGCAGGCCAGCAACACCCAGGAAAACTTCACCAAGTGATAGTCCCCTTCAAGAGCATGCCAAATCCCAGGCCACCACAAGTCTGCGGATAATCCAGTTGCAGTCCCTCCTGCCCCAATAGTTCCTCTTGTTGATGTCCCAGCATCGAACCAGCGTAGTTTGGTTCCAATCCCAGAAGTGTCTCTAATTCCTGAGGGCAGATACACAGTAGCTACCCCCACAATGGCCTTTGAAGATAAGATCAGTTCAAAAATCCACCTTTGATAAGCACTGTCCCTCTCTAAATTCTATCCTGTCTGCCCTCCTACCCTGGGAGGCTTGATCAATATCTTTAGTGGGGCCAAGACCCTGACCCTTGGAATGTAGGTGAAAATTCCACCCCCTTCTATCCATACCAGGAAGTTCCCTCAGAGTCAGAGGTCTGCAGATTCCCTTGAGCCCCTACTTTATTGCTGTTGTATCAGAAAAGCACAGATGCAGCTGTCCCCCAGCTCCCAGATGTGGATTGGAGACAGGCTGACAGGAACACAGACGTTGTCAGCACTGAAATGCCTACTCTCTCAAAGTGGGATTTCCACGTTAGTAAGGTTGAATCCACTCACACCACTGGCGAGGGTTAGCCATTACCAACTCATCAATATCAAACACTGTACTGCCACTCTTCTGCATGTAGGAAATACTGCTCAATAGCCTTTTGACAGTCAAGCAGAGTGGCAATCCTAGTACCACAACAGTCTTTCCTCCTGGCAGAGTTCTTCACAGTTCCAATAGTGTACTGTCCTGGTATGGTCAGAGCCACAGTACTTATATCCAAATGTTCCTTTGAAGTGGGGGTGACTTCAAAGTAAGCTCCCCTTTCATCCCAGCTATGTCTGCCAGGCCTTCTGTGGAGGCTAATCAGCCCTTTGTGTGGCGCACAGGAGACTTGCTTTTCAGGTGTAAGTGTCAGTACCTCCTCCCTTTTTCTGCCCAGGAAGAGCTATCAGAATGTAGATGAATGCATATGAGTTCTCTCACACACCCACCCTTCCTGTGTTTGTGGCTGTCTAGATGAAATGCACAAGGTGTCGCTGTTACCCAG
Source organism: Triturus cristatus (assembly GCF_964204655.1). Taxonomy (NCBI): domain Eukaryota; kingdom Metazoa; phylum Chordata; class Amphibia; order Caudata; family Salamandridae; genus Triturus; species Triturus cristatus. Next base: position 465,983,637 of record NC_140594.1, read on the forward strand.
CCCAGATGTGTATTGGAGACAGGCTGCAGGCACAGGGAGCTAAGTTAAGAGCAGAGACATTTCCCCTTTCTAAAACTGGCATTTCTAAAATAGTAATGTTAAATCCATCTTTACCACTATAGAGGATTTCTCATTACTGTTGCGACAATATGAAAAATGATGTAGCTGCTCCTTTCTAATCAAGATTTACAGCTCAAAAGCGTTTTAAGGAATTCTCACTGCTAGCCAATTAGAGTAGTAGCCCTCACAGTACTGAAAAACAAATGTAGGTGTTTGGCACTACCAGGTAATGTAAACCTTAATAGTATATGTTCTATCTTTGATTTACCCAGCACCCTGCCCTTAGGGCTACCTAGGGCCTACCTTAGGGGTGACATGTGTCATAAAAGGAGAGTTTAAGGTTTGGCATGTGGTTTTTATATGGCAAGTCGAAGTGGCAGTAAACTGCACACCCACGCCTTGCAACTGCAAGCCTGAGACAAGTATGAAAGACTACTTCTGTGAGTGGCACACCACTGCTGCAGGTCCACTAGTAGCATTTAGGTTACAGGGCCTGGGTATATGGTATACCACTTTACAAGGGACTTATAAGTAAACCAAATATGCCAATCATGTATACAACAATGTCACCATGTTTAGGGGAGAAGCACATGCACTTTAGCAGTGGTTGGCAGTGGTAAAGTGCTCAGAGGCCTAAGGCCAACTCAAATATACAGCAAAAAGAGGAGGTAAGCAGGCTAAAGGTTTGAGGGAAGATCACCCTAAGGATGGCAAGTCTAATATGAATGCAAAATACAGTTCATGCTAAATGCTGCAGCAAGGCTTTTTCTCCATCTTCTCCGAAGAGAACACATGACTCCTTTCCTGTAGTCACTCCACTGGCTACCTATAGCTAAAAGGGCAATGATCAAGGAAATCTGCATTATCCACAGAGCCCCCAAAAGAAGAGGACCACTATACCTACAAGTTAAAATCAAGCAATACAAACCAAACAGAACACTCTGCTCCAAGCTTGATGTGCTCCATCATACCACATTTCCATAAGAAATCTGCTTGAGGCACTGCTTTCCCAGTAAAAGTCACCAAGCTCTGGAACTTACTACCTGCCAGCATTTCTTGCACTCAGGAGCGTAGATACTTCAGAAGACAGTAGAAAACATGGTTATTCCCTAGATAACTGCACCACCCACATCCCGGCAATAGAGCCCAAAAAACAATCACACCTGCAAGCACAATCCTTAGTTTACAACCCATGAACTGCAAAAACACTCAACCAGTGTACTACTTTCTATTTGCAGGTAAGCTAAAAGTGGCAGGTCTAAGGTTCGCTGTTGCATTATATAGTTATGTACTACCATATAGAACAGTTATGGCCCAAAATTACACAAAACCACAATGCACAGTGGTCACCAACAAATTGTAACTTCTACCTCCTACATTAACATATCTTCTATGAGCTTTGTCCATCCCCAGCACCGTACAGCTAAGCAACCAGCTATCACCAAATAAACAGTCTGTGTCCCACACTGCTACACACTGCCTCCCACATAACTATAACTGCACCTCGGTGGTCATCACACACCACATGGAAACCTTCCCACTTAGGAACAAAACAAAGACAACAACCTCCTAACCACACACCCCACACAGTGTAGCATGTTACTCATGTAGGTAAGAACTTCAATGCCCCACATAGGGGGACTAGGCCCTATATAAATGCTGCAGTACAATACAATACAATGCAATGATAAGTATTGAAATATATTTATTAACATTTGTAAATGGGAAAAGTTGGGGGTGGATGTGGTCAAAATGTAATTGCCAAAAAACAACGTAAGGATTTTTTTTAAGTTGTCTTAAATAATACACAATGTCAATGGTCACTAGATTCTACATATTACTCACAAGAGTCAGTCATTCACTGCAGCTTTTAATGCACCTGGAACTCATTACCTTGCATTTAGAAAGCAAATCATAATAATCTGTATCATCTGATCCTGAACTAGTTTTTTTCCACTACCGAGAAAATGCCTGAATTGTTTCACAATTCTATTGACTTTCCACTCTTATTGCATCATTCAAATTTTATTGATTTATTGATTTCTTAATCTTCTTTCATGTTTTTTTTTCATGTTTCTCTGCATCTGTGTTTATGGTGTGTTATATGCTAATCACTCTAATGCCTTTAAACATAGGAGTGCTATGGAATAAAGAAAGAAAGAAAGAAAGAAAGAAAGAAAGAAAGAAAGAAAGAAAGAAAGAAAGAAAGAAAGAAAGAAATTAAATGGCATGGTGATCAGCCTACAGCTATTGGGAGACTGCTCCAACCTGCAATAAGAGAGAAGAAGCTATCCTGGCAAGAATGTGTAGCACCTGGCTCTGCCACTGTAGGTGCCTTACCATATACCTGATGTTCTGCTTGGCATTGGTAATGAGAATCATCCCATTGATGGCACTGGTTGAGCCCAACATGCCAGGAGATGCAGTGACTTCTACCTAGCCAATCAAAAAGACCTCATCATATTTGCATTAACTCATCATTACATGAGGGGCAGCGGGTAGTGCAATGGGCAGTGCGTGGTGCTAGCGGGCTGGACAAGGTTGCTAAGCCGTCATTCGCGTGTGAGCCCCTTTCCCCCACAAGGGGAGGAGTGCAGGAAACGATGGATCCAAACAAGATGAGTAAAGTCAGACAAGGAATGGTTTGTGAGAAGAAAGAGGAAGAGTAGACAAAATGGAAGGACCAGCTTGGGACTGGAGTGAGGACACCGTGGAAAGACTTGTGTTTAAAAGCTATTCTAGCCGTCAACGGACCTGGTTGCTGTGCCTGCTGGGGAGAGGCTCCGCTGGGGACTCTCACTCCAACCAGCCCCTGCACCTGCTCACCATGCATATCAGCCCGTCGTCAGCCCATGGTGTTGAAGCCGCCAACGAACCTGGTTGCTGTGCCTGCTGTGGAGAGGCTCCCCAGCAGGCACTCTCACTCCCGCCAGCATCTGCGCATGCTCACCACGCACGTCAGCATGCTGTCGGCCCACGGCATGGGACGTGCAGAGGGACGTGCCCGGGCAAAGCCCAGGCCAAGGGTGGGTCTGTCCACGCCTGGAGGAGACTGGAGAAGGCTGGGCCACCCCTCTTGGTTTCGGATTACAAGACTGAGCAAGGGAAGCGTGCACTCGGCATCATTCAGGTACCAGGTGACAACTAACATCTCTGAAGTTGCCTGTTATGAATATTTCTCAAGAGTCTATACGGGTTCTGAAGTATTAGATTCGGGAGTCCCATCCATGGGTTATAGAAGTAACCAAATATGTACCAACTTTTTTTCCTCAGCGGAGATAACGCAAAATATTTGCTCCATAGTCAAAAATAAAGCATCTGGCCCTGATGGCATACCAGGAGATGTCTTAGGCATCGATTAGGCCAATCAGCCTAATCGATGTCGTACAGAAGGTTTTTTACGGCGTGCTACTTAACAAAATCACAGACTGGATGGAGGAAAACAACATTATATCCCCCTTTCAAGCAGGGTTTAGGAAGAAATTGAGCACCGTTGATCAAGTTTTCCGTGTTACCTTGCTGGTCTGGAAGACAGTGCTATTAGAACAGGGTAGTCTGTACACTGCCTTTATTGATTTAAAGTCAGCTTTTTATCTTATACCTAGGTCTAAAGTATGGCAGGTTTTATGTGACCAGGGGCTCCCACACGACGTCTTGGCTCTTCCTATTCGGTTACACAAAGAAAACTACGCAAGGGTGCAATGGGGGGACAAACGCAGCAGTCAGCTCCAATAAAAGTTGCTAGTGGGGTATGTCAGGGCTGTGTCCTGGCACCCACCCTCATGTCGTTGTTCATAAATGGAGTGGTGAAATACCTAGCAGAGGCCCACGCTGATGCCCCAAAATGGGGGGAGTGAAAATCACAACTTTACTGTTCGCGGATGACAACCTGTTGGTTTAAAAAGAAAAAACAGTGGTTTACAGCTGCTTCTTGACCGCTTTGTCTTTCTGTAGCTTTAGAGGATTGGAGATCAACACCTCAAAAACCAAGCTCATTTTTCTAAATCTACACAAAGCATTCAAGGGCAATCTATTGTTGGGGGGGACCCCTCTGGAGAGAGTGGACACTTTTGATTACTTGGGCGTAACACTTGTGGAGAAAATGCCCTGGAAACATCATATCTTGAAACAATCCCTCCCGCTGAGGAAAACCACAGGGGCATTATTAAAGGAACACAGGGCTTCAAAAACTAGGCCTATAGCACCATTGCTCCAAATCTGCGAACAGAAAGTGGTAAGCTCCGCTCTTTATGGAGCTGAACTATGGGGGTTCGATAACCTAGAGGGCCTTCTCCGAAATGAAAATAAATTCCTAAGGTCCCTCTGCTCTCTTTCACAGAGTACTCCACTCCTCCCCCTAAGGCGCGACATGGGCAGGCCCTCAATAGTGGACAAAGCTAGATTACGCACCCTCCTTTTTTGGCTACGTCTGAAAAAAACACCTGAGCTTTGCCACTATGTGGCTACCCTTGAAGAAGTCTGTAGCCTAGACTGTTGGGTTGTTTAGTAACATTCAGCAGTCCCTCTCTGCAGTTGGCCTGGGGAATCTGTGGGCTGAGTCTAACATTAGTTTGTTACCCAGTAGAGAATGTGTTAAGACCTGCTTCTGGAATTGGGTAGATCAGAGAAATATGTCATTAACAGGTGGCCGCCTTTCAACAGAATTCCTTGAATTTAAGCTACTTAGTGTGTACGAGCAGTATATGGAGGTTATCACCATACCGAAAGATAGGAAGCTATACATACAGTTTAGATTTGGTACTCTCCCTTTGAATTCATTTACTGTATCTTGACAGCGGGGATCTGATGATGCAACACACTGCTGTCACCACTGCTCAGGGGCTCTTGAGACTACCAACCATGGGGTAGATTTATGAGCCCCTTGCGCCACTTTTGCGTCACTTTTCCCATGTTAAAAGTGACGCAAAAGTGGCGCAAGGGGCTCATAAATCTGCCCCCATGCTTTTTTGCATGCCCACTGTATAACCTCCCAAGGATTAAGTGGTTAGCCCTCGTTTGCAGGCAGATGGGTACTCAATGTTATCAAGAGGCGCTACGTATCCTAAAAACAGACTCCAGACCATAATTAGCATGTGCAGTAGCCACATTTCTGCGGAAAATGTTGCTTATCAGGAGACTCAGATTGAAGAATGGTTAAACCATTCATTATAGTTCTTTAACTGTACCTGGCTCCACTAGTTTACATGCTCAGTTAGTGCCCGATATACAAATAGCATCATTACCAGTTAATATAGTATCATGATTGTGTATTCGAACTATATGTATATACATTTCTATGGGCTTTTAGTATTAGGGAAATGTTGCGGATTTTTTATCTATGCATTATACCCTATTAACTTGACCATTTGCTTCTCCTTTATAGGGGTTAAACATTGCAATCGTTGTCTGCACTGGTTATTTAACAAGTGCATAATGGTACCCTTGCATCACATGCACTAGCAATTTCTTCCGTCCCCACCCCTCTGTGAAGGCTTATGCTTGAGAGTATTTTTGGGGAGTTCACTTTTGCAGAGCTTTTATTTTATTTTTAGGAAGATTCTTCTTCGTATGATATTTGTAAGATTTGCTGATTTTAATTTAAGGAGTTATTTAGCCGTAATGTGGCAACTGTGCTCAAGAAGTTATTAGCCACACCTTTTTAATAATGTTTATTGATAGTATATGCTTTTTTAAGCCTTTTTAATGTAACATTTATTATGGGTTCCATTAAGTGTGGGACTCTCACTTTGATAAGTTTTATCCCCCTTCTCGCTAATCCATCTTTTCTAACTTATCGTAAAAAAATCTTACATGAAGACGCTATCCTGCCCACTGTCAGTTAACATTGTGTACACAAATATTGTTAGACATTGAATGTGTTGGCGAACCCACTACTTTGTATTTTTTGCACTTTGATTGTCAAATTGACCGAATAAAGTTTCTTGACTGATTCATTCAGGTACCTACGTTTTGTTGTACTAATAGCACTAAATCCACAAGGCGTATAACACAGCCAGCACCAGAGGATTGTAACAAAATTGGCAAACGGAGGGCAAAAGGAAGCCCACATGGAGCCCCTAAGCAAGTAAAGAGGCAAGAACATCAGAAGTCCTTGCACTCAGGGAAATCATAGGGTCCCTTACAGATCATCTCAACAATGCACATTCTAGCACAATATGGCTGGTGGGGCCTGGCTATATGTATTACCAAAGCAAAGGTGGGGAGATCCCAGGTGCTTGGGTCTTTTTATGTGTCCTAGGGTCCCAAACCACCAGCACAGTGTAGCAACCAACTACACTCCTCAGCTGTTCCATCAAGCCCACCACCCTCTTGTCCCATTAAAGGGAAGATATTTGAACAGACCACTATGCGCCGCCATCCATATGAAGGGGCATGGCATCAGGGTGGAGCTTATAGTTATGAAGGGCCTATGGGTAAGGAGGGACCACTGGAAGGATCACTGGAAGAATTAAAGGGTGTAAGCGCAATTTCACATATAAAGGCCTTGCTAGGGAAACATAGTCTCAAACTCCCACATGGAAAAGCAGGGTGCAATGATGGAAAAGGTGGGCTCTCGAGGGATGGAAGCCTGGGCAGGAGTCTCAGATTCACTAAAGAGGCGATTTGTACAGTGTTCATGATAAATGTACCTGAATTGACAAATGGTTTAGGAGAATAGAGGGAGGCCAGGGTTAACAAAGTCACCCACTAGATAAGGCAGGTGAGGCAATGCTGTTCAATCATAAAATCTGATATACTAAATGCTAAGCAATGTTTTACAAGTAAAGAATCAGATCACATCATATTGGACCTGGCTGATAGTGACTTGGTGAAGGGTTTATTTAACCTGAACCAGCGCACTTTTCCTCCTAACAGATCATTGATTCAGTTTAAGCTCCCCCCCAAGTAAAGTCCCACACATTGGTCAAAAGTATGAGGGTTCTTCGCACAATACTACTAATACTAACGACCAGGCAGTTTTTGTGAATAGGCATACCTGACAAGTACAGGGACTGTTTCCTCACAGCACTACATCAACCACAACACAGAAAGGCAATTACCATCTCACTCCAAAAGAGCCATCAGGGGTCAGCTCAACCAGTGTCATGGAGGGACAGTCCCCAACCCAAATGATTCCCCAATCTGACTCACCCGTTCATCTGACCTCCAGTGAGGTGAGGGATCATCAATCAAATAATGAGCACAACAAGAAATTGAGACTGCTGGCTTGGAATCTTGCAGGTCTTAGGTCTAAGATCGCTTGTGAAGACTGGGGGAAGCTGATAGATAGCTACAATATTTGCCTCTTCCAGGAGACATGGGCTGTTGATAAAATACAGAGTGGGATTCACTAATCATAGCATAGACACCACACCATCACAAAAGGTTATTGTAGGGGACCTCAATATAACTTTTGTATGCCTCGAAGTAACCAAAAACATTACTGATGAAGAGGATGCAGAAATAGGCATTCCACCCCTGTGTGTCATGGGAAATCAGCTAAGAATGTGAAAGCAGCACTTCACGTTGCTTCCCTCACCAAAAAACATGGGTTGAGGGCTGTAAATGTTCGCTCCACTTCTGACCATAGATTATGCCACACATTTAGGAGGGTGAACTGTAAAACCAGAATTGACTACTTTTTGCTTGATGTACAACTATGGTCAAGCCTAGCTGACATGTGGGTAATAGAGGGATACGATAGCGACCATCATGCTCTCTCTTTGGATCTAATAGAAGTATTTGGGCCTCACCAAACCCCCTTGAAATCTAATTCATCTAACCGCATTGTCACTAGCAATAACAAAAAGAGGATGAAATGGCCATTAATTGAGAGCAGTGTTGAGACCCTGGCACAAATCTACACCATGGTTGTCGACACCCTGGTGACCTTAGGCACCAAAAGATTGGAGAAGCAATTCAAGGTGGATACATTTAAACACCTTTTAAATAACATCAATATATTCTTCTACAAAAATTATAGTAGAAAGAAAAAGGTCAAAACGAAACAAACGAGTGATGTGATGAAAACTGCAAACTAGCACATCAATCATTGATGGGAGCCATCAATTCTATCCAGAAAACACTCATAGCCATCAAAAGGAAGGCCAACAAAAATGCAAAGAATTAGGCACACAGAAACTGGCATGTAGGGATATTGCCCAAACCCAAAAGAGGAAATCATTTTGGCACCTGATCTCGAAAGGGACTAGAAGCTTAGTCATAGAGGAAAACTTTCATATCCTCCCTCAGACATGGGAAGTCCACTTCTCAAATCTGTATGCAGGACAGATGGACAGTGGTATAGCAACTAGATAGCTTTTTAAACTGGGAACAGACACAGACCACCTCAGGTTTACCATAGAAGAAACCTTGGATGCAATTACAGCCTTGCAGTGGGGGAAAGCACCAGGCCTCGACCAAATTCCGGGTGATCTCTATCTTTCTGAGCCCCAAATATGGAGTGTGATTTTAAATTGTACATTCAACGCCATACTAAAAGAGGCAGAAATCCCAGATTCATGGCTGGGTGTTGAAATAGTCCACATACACAAAAAGGGTGACAAAAGTGACCCAGTAAATTACAGGCCCATCAGCCTTATTGATATTGACCAGAAAATATTCTGTCTGCAACTTCTGGAGAGGAACTATGACGGGACGTGGGAAGGGAATTTAGTATCAACCAAGCAAGCAGGATTCAGATGGAACACAAGCACTATAGATCAGTTGCTTCGCTTCCTTCTGATCTTGTGGAACTAAGTGACAATCAAGATAGGTACTTTATACGTAGTATTTGGAGATCTTTGAGCTGCATTTGACTTAGTCCCGCGGGAAAAATTCTGGACAGCTCTCACCAAATTGAGGATCCCAAAAAACCTCCTGCAAATTATTATCAGACTCCACACAAATAATTATGCCCAAATTAGATGGGGGAGAGAGGGTGAGATAAAGGACCAGGGGCCATATGTAGATAATTTCTATTTACCGATTCATAAATACCGAATTTTACCGATTCGGTATTTATGAATCGGTAAATAGAATGTAGGTAAACATTCGGTAATTATTACCAAATCGGTAATATTCGGTATTACTGATTCGGTATTTACCGAATCGGTAATAATGCATCCCATCCAATTCATTCCTATGGGCCTGGAGGCCCATAGGAATGAATGGGAAGCCATTCACTATTACCGATTCGGTAAATACCGAATCGGTAATAGGGGGAGCATATTCATGGGTGGCAGGGTGTCACATTGACACCCTGTTGCACCCCTGAATCGTGCATGTGTGCACATGTGGCGAACATACATGCCCTAAGGGCATGTATGTCTGCCACATGGCACTTTTCAAAAAGCACAAAATTGCTTTTTAAAAGGTATTCGTTATTTACCATCAACTTGTAGTTGGTGGTAAATAACGAATCCAGAAACCAAAAATGCACTCACTTGAGTGCCCCCTACATAGGATTTCAGGATTCGGTAATTTACCGAATCGGTATTTTACTGATTTCTTAAAATTCCGATTCGGTAAATTACCGAATCCTGAAATCCAGCCACCTACATCTCAATTGCCTAAATACCGGTCGGTAACAGGATATTTACCGATTTTCGGCTGTTACCGACCGGTATTTAGGTACCTACATATGGCCCCAGATGAGGGTGAGTCACGGAGGGAGGTAAGGGAGTGTCCTCGCACCAACCCTCTTTACCCTCTACATAAATGGACTGATTGAACAACTAACAGATAGTAGGGGTGATCCCCCGAAGCTTGCAGGACAAGAAGTGCCTGCACTACTGTTTGCAGATGACACCCTGCTCATTTACAGGTCCCCGATGGGGCTTCAAACTTAGTGAACCAGTTTGGAAGGGGCTGTGAGGAACATGGATTAGAAATAAATACCTTACAAACAAAATGTATGTTATTCAACCGTCATAAGTCCTTCATCCGAAGTATAAAGCTGGGCCCAAATACAATAGAGGAGGTGAGACAATTTGATTATTTAGGGATGATGCTTACCAACACATTATCATGGTCATCACAATTACTAAAAAGCCACTCTGGATACAAAAAGCGGGGACCGCCTTAATCAAAAAGCTAAGAAAGTCAACTTATAAACCAGTGACCCCAGTGATTCAAGTATATCAAGCAAAGGGAATAGACGCCACACTTTATCGTGCTGAGTTATGGGGGCACATTAACGTAGCCACCATTGAAAAAAATTTAAATAAATTCATGAGGTCGTGTGTTGAAGCTCCCCTGACACCAATGTGCTTAGATCTGGGCATGAATCACCTATGCGATTGCCCTATGGCCCTTAACATTTTGGATGCCCATTTTGTCGAATGATTCACCACTGCCCATGAAAGAATCACTCCGAGATGTATTGTCATTAGACACCAGAGGGTGTGTTCAGTTGTTCAATTATATAAAGGCATGGCTGGTCAAACTAGGTATGAGTGATCAATGGCTAAACCCCGGCAACATTTAAACAAGCATTGGCATAGCCAATAGGTCTCGCCTTTGGGACCTTATAAGTGTTTAGCCATGCAACAGTTGCATAACTAAATACTTATAAGGTCCCAAAGCGAGACCTATTGGCTATGCCAAGCGGCTGTGCGGCCGCGAAAGTGAAAGTAATCGCGGTAAAGCGCAGCGCGCGCGCCCGCGCAAATGCACTGTAGCTCTAGGCTGGCCTGGTAGCACTTTTTGGAGCCCTCTCAATAAGTCTCGCCTGACCCAGTGCATGCGCTGGGTCAGGCGAGACCTAAACATTGGTCTGTTGGAGGTTGGCTCATTAGGCTATATGCTTGGATTAAAAAGTAAGGCAATGAGAGCCTTCCTTTTGATGGTTTGAAAGAGCCCTTTGGCCTTGGCTTCAGTATAAGGCTTGATAACATGTGGGCCGTGATATTAAAACATTCCTGGTAAACATTTCCTGTGTGGCCATTCAGACAAGGAGCCTTACTTGTGCAAGGCTTATTTCAGCCCTTGGTTTATCTTATCAAATGTAAGGGGGTGTGACAGTGACTCTAGGAAAGACTGACTTCATTTGGAGGGAATTAATATCAGCCTTTCTTTTACCAGCAGAGACTGCTTAAGATTACATAAGAACTAAAGAAAACATTTTTCTTTCTGCTTTAGTTAGTACCTCAACAAAAGCAGAAGAATACATTTTTTAACATAAGACCGTATAACAAAAATCTAGCCCTTTGCCTAAATGATGCATCTGGTACATAGTTATGAATGCATATGCAAGCACCTCTCGTTACATTTCACACTGACAGCTTTTAGCACATCTCTTATGCTGCATTTCTCAACTGTGCCAAATTTCACATTTATAATTCACGACCGTATGGTGAAACAAGGTCTCGCTGTGTCAGAATTACTGACGTCAACCTGGCCCTTGAGGTGATCACGCTATATATTGTAATATGTGGTGTGCCTGGTGTTATCCCTGAGGAGGTGACTTACTTTACAAATCTGAGTGGCTCCAGTTTGCATCATGAATAAAACTAAACGGCTAAGACATCATTGCTGCAAAACATCTCACTAACAATAATAGTCAAGAAAATGAAAACTGGTCACACATGAACTGGGTATAAGTAAGGATTTGTATTACTTTTTAATGTTATTAAAAAGATATGAGTAAAGTCTGAGGGTTCAAAACGTTGATTTGCACAGCATTGGACTGTGCTCTTTACATGAACTGTTTTGAAGAAGTCTGACGTTGCATTTAGCTCCTAAACATTGAAAACAACTACAGCGCCTGCTTTTTGTACTTTACATTTCTTTTACATATCAAATACTTTACCCTTCTGTTGTCCGCAAATGAGCAGTGTGCCAGCAGTTCACTGGTTGTAGAATCCCTGTTGTATGTTATGGGTTTTGTTGATACCCTTTCTCACAACTCGCCCATGAATTTAATGTGCGAAATTTCCAATTGTTTTAGCAGCCACTGTCTCTGTATTAATTAGTCTTTAACCGCCGATTGATGCGGGATTTATTCAAGCAGTATGATCACAAACGTATTAGAAAAACCTAAAAAAAAAAAGTATAATCATGGAAAGATCCCTCTGAAGGAAGCCTTCCTTTTTGTACTATAAATGTCCCAGCTTCATGTTAATAAAGGTTTGCCCCATGTCCTTATTCTCCTCCCTGAGAAAAGGGATTCTGTTGCCATTTCTATCAAGGTAGGGGCTGATCCTAAATGCGCTGAGGAGCTGACTGAAGTACATGTGTTGGTCAGAAAGAGAATCCTAAGCGCTACCTATATTGTTTCTCGAATATTAAACTATGAGGTTCAGCTGTCTATTTGCAACCTTTATGAAGGATCGGCTTGAGGAAGTCAGTCCGTGAGAAGCACCTGAGGGTACAGAGAGTGCTGCTACATAATAAAACAAGCATTGGCCGCGCGGCCGTGAAAGTAACGGCCGCGCGGCCGTGAAAGCGAAAGTAATAGCGATCGCAATCAAAGCGAAAGTGATCGCGATCGCTAGGACGGGACGCGCTGTGTGGCAAGCACGCGAGTGGTGTGCGCGCAGCAGTGATTGGCGGCTGTGCGCGTGCACACTCGCGTGCACTCAAGCTTTAGGCCACAGGCAGCACTTTAAAAATCCCAACTACAAAATGTCTCTCCGAGCCAGCGCAAGCGCTGGGGCTCAGCGAGACCTAAAAAGGTCTCTAAATCTCCTCAAAAAGAGATATTGGAGCTATGTGGAGGACCGTTGGCTAAACAGGAGAAGTGCAGGGGAATTGATATGCAGGTTTCTTCATATTAAAGATCAAATGCAGCAAGAATTTTTTAACAAAATAGATCCACCATTTTCAAAATCACTATACCAAAAACGTAGGTATGGTATTCTTCAAATCAATAGCTTTCACAGTAATTGGAATGGTGTTGATATCTTGCCCAGCTGCCCTGCATGTGAGGTCGCACTTGAAACAGAAGTACACTTCCTATTTTTCTGTCCTATGTACAAACAGACTAGAAGAACCTGGCTATTTCCAATCTTCCGGATTCTGGCAGCTAACCATTTAAAAGAGATTATTAGAATTTCAAAACGTGATATCACAGAATACCTAGTCTTTGGATTATCTAGATATTTGTTCCATGCATGGACATTAAGGACTAGGATATCGGACATTTTGAACATCAAATGGTCTTTTTTTTAAAATCATGTTCATGTTTGTTAAGTCCATACAATGCTGGGAAGACGAATCAAGTTATAAGGATATGTAAAAAACAAATCCTCTGCACACGTTTGAAAATGAACATACATAAAAGCCAGAGTAGTATCACATTCTTAGATGTAGACCTTTTTACATTGGACAGCAAGATTTAAAGCAGACTGTTTAGGAAACCCACAGCTTGCAATGCCACTCTTCATGCCTCAAGCACACATCCCGGCCATCAAATAAATGCTATCCCATATGGCGAATTCATACGTGTCAGGTGCAATTGCAGCACACAAACTGACTTTAAAAACTGTATACAAAGCATGGCGACTAGATTTACCCGCAGAGGATATGCCAAAAAATTGTACACAGCGCCATAGAGAGAATCTCTAAGGTCAGCCGACAAAGTACCCTTAAAAACAAACCAGAAAAAAAAGACACAACAACAGTACGTCAACAAACACGCAAATACACTCACACGTAGTGTGCAGAGACATTGGCACCTACTCACTGCAGACAAGACACTGAAAAAATTAACAACATCTAGGCCTGAGATAACCTATCACAGGGGGCTCTGCCTAAGAAATGTTCTCCGCCCCAGTTACTAGGGGTGGGCGGAATTTGCGAAATTCACTTTCGCAAATTATCGCAAAAATGTTAAAAATCTCCGCAAACACGCGGAAATATCGCGAAGATGCGGAAGATTCTTTCCCGCCCGTTCGTGATATTTTCTGCGTGGTCGCGACTCGCCAACTTACCCATGCGGTTGCTTGTGGGCGCGGCCATCTTGTTTTCACTTGTCTCACGGTGCATGATCGTGAGAAGAAAGACGTGATCGTGCGACAAATGACGTTACTGCGGGCGCGAACTGTCGCGAGACAGCGCAAATGACTACCAACAATCCAACATCTCGTGGAGAAACGTGACCGGATCGGGAAAACTTGTCGGCGAAAGCGGGGATTCAGGTAAGGCGATCACGCGCACGTGAGAATGTATTATTTTACAGCGTGAGCAAGCAAAAAATTTCCGGTAAAATGCGGATTGCGGAAATTTTGACATTTTCGCGCTCTCCGCGGAACGCGAAAATGTCAATTTATCGCAATTTCCACGAGCGGAACGGAATTTTAGCCCAGGCCTACCAATTACCTAAAAGTGGAACAAACATCAAATTGGCTTACCCAACACACTTTGGGTTTTATCAAATGTGCCCACTGCTCTATGTGCAGATGGGCCACTGACAGGAAAAAACAATTTACGGGACCGAATAACAAGGTGTACAAAATACCATCACCTGTTACACCAAATATGTGGCTATCAAGTGCAAGTGTAAACAAAGATTTATTGGCAGCACTATTAAGAGTCTCAAGGAACGTATCGGGGACAGCAGAAAGCCCATAGCTACACACACAGCAGAATGCAAGTCCCAAGACACCACAAAATGTTGTTTACGTAATATATAGACCCAAATCTAGACAGATCATGGCTGTTTGTTATTAGAATAATGTACCTGGAGGACAAGAACAATGTAACATAAACCTGGTTATGATATAAAACACTGTAATCACAGTGTCACAACAAGTCACGATAATAATATAGTGCACTGCCATGCTAGGGCGCTCGACCTCGGACCTGGGGAACTGGGTTCGAGTCTCGGTAATGACGCTGAACATCCTGTGATTCTGGGCAAATCACTTAATCTCCCCGTGCCTAACAAAGAATGAATGTGTGTCCTAATGTAACGTAACTGGTGCTATGTAAAGCGCTCTGATACCTGATTGGATTCGGGTCAAGTTCGCGCTATATCGCACTATATAAAACTCTGCAAATAAATAATAATAATATCATGTCTGAAAGACAAGAATAATGTATTGTATGTTCGAGCAATAATAATATCATTGGCACCAATGTCACAGAAATAATATAAGTGCACCGTCATCAAGACAAAGATCTGTTTTTATATATTAGCATACCTGGACCGCATGAACAATGTATTATATGTTCTAGCAATTTTCATTTCACCATACTCACATTGCCACAAATGTCACTAGTATAATGTGGTGCACCACCATGCATTTAAATGCCCCCACACATTACAGTATTTGCACTAGAGAAGCTTCTGGGATGCTTTGGGTACACTCCCTGCTCCATAACCATATTATAAACATCAGAGAATGTAATTCCAAACTATAGTGCCAGGGGGGTCCTTAAACACCAGGCCAAGATGGCAGCAGAGAAAATAAGGGGCTTAGTCCGCCTTCTATTTTCACTATTTAAACAACGCCGGTGAAAACTGGCTGCAGAGCACAGCGGACTCGCGTGGCCAACACACCGCTTTCAGGAGTTTCCTTTTCTGAACTACAGACCTGCCGATAGGGAGCGCTGCATTAAATGATCCAGTTGAGGAATAAGACCGAGGGGGAAAGGCTTATAGTGACTTTACCCTTTACCTCCACTTAAGGATTGGGTAGGATATAGAAACTCCACTTGACTTTGTAAGTGAAGAATTAATCACAGTCAAAGACAACATCTCCAGGATTAAAATACCAACAGATAGAAATCATATCCGGGTTGGAATTATCACCGGAAAGAAGGTGGGGGGGCTCCATAGGAATTATTGGTTGTGGCATAGTAACAATGAACTTCATTTTATCTTCTGCTGACAAGCTTTACCTGCTTTTTTTCTTGAATATTTAGAGACTGCCAAAGACGTTTCATGGGTATCATATTTACACAAATAGAGTACACCAGTACAATCACCATGCGCTCACCAAACCTGACTACATGCGCTGCATTATGTTATAAATATAAAAGAATAATATAATAACTCATATGTGATATTTCATGCCCAGAACTACACCTTGCCCACTAAGGATGATTCTTATAGAGGAAGTCATTGACACCAATTATGCCTATGAACCTAATAGTGATAACTATAAGCATTTTTTCTGTTCTTTATTTCCCCACTGATATACTGGTGCATTAGCAATAATGCATCAAGTGCATGGACGTTATTAGCTATCACATGGATTCCCACACAATTCTATTCACAAATGTAAAACCCACATATGTCACTTAAGTCACTTTAATATCTTGAAAGCTAATGTACAAAGTACCTATGCATGCATGAACAAGCACTTGTTTATATATTCCCTTAGCCCTGAAGAAATCGTGGGGTAATCCCTTGTAACAGCGACGAAACACGTGTTGGCTAAGAAGCAGACTAGTGGAGTACAGAACTAACTCTACTTACGGATGAACTTGAATTCAAGACTTCGGAAAAGACAAGACAAGCATTACTGTAATATATAGATGCAACTTTTATGTATGTTGATTTTCAAATGTGTGCAGAGGATTTGTTTTTTGCAGTAGAGTGGTTTGTTGACCACACATTTGGGGATTTTGTGGTTTTTCCCTACCTAATGCACCGTGCCAGACTTTTGGCCACAGCTACCATATAAATGTGATAGACCTAAGAGCGCCACTTTTCCTATTACCTACCACCGGCTCTGTATATCTTATAAGGATATGTATCCTCCATGTGGTTATAATTAACGGGAACTTGTGGTATGTAACAATGGCGACATTATGTTAACAAGTGCTAAAGCACACCAGTGTAGCTAACATATATTTGCTTATGAAATGGTTACTGCTCACTGAGAGTATTGTGATAATAGGATTTTAACATGTAGAAGGTTCAAACGGCAGTATCAATATTTTAACAAATGATAAAAACATTTTTAACCAGTTGATGATAGGTTCAAATTGTTGATCTTATTCTACATATCACAATTTTAGTATAGTTTTATCGCAGACGCTTTAATGGCATGAGCACTAGACACTTTACTTAATACCAATACACGCATGTTTGTCAATGGAGTTCACCACATGGTCCTTGGATGTACCCCAAATTGAACAGGTATTGGGAGATGCAAATGTGACTCGCGATCAAGATACATGTGTTATGTACTTCATGCCTAACAGTGTTATTTTATTCTGAGGTCTTGATGGTAGGATTACTTTTTCTCTTTTTAAACCTATTGTATATTAATGTGCTTTTATGGTTTTTAAGCTAAAATCGAATAAAGATACTTATCTATCTATCATTACACATTTACTTCTTTTGCACACCACAAATGCCTATCAAAACACAACTCAATGCACTACAAACTACAGATGATGACATCTTTAATACAAGGTAGAAATTAACCAAAACTTAGAGGTTATGTTCTGTGGCTATTAGTAGGACATTGGATTTGGTATTATTCAACTCTAGCGCCTAAAAATTAATCAGGGGTGTTGACATAATCAGGGGTGTTTACATAAAGAGAGATCTGTGTGTCAGCAGTGGAAAATGGAATTAGAGGCTCTAACACTGATGGAGAGGGAAAGCAGACTGAGTATTGACAAATATATTAAATAGTTGAGAGAATGAAGGTGATCTCTGTGGTACCATGCATTCCATACCCTCTTTGGAGGACATAAATGCTCAAATGTGAATTCTAGATTTTGACCACTCAAAGATGATCTGAACCATCTCAATGCCTCATAAAACACTGCAGACTTGAACCTAAGCACTGGGAGTTGAACGTCAGTATACACACTGTGAAATGCAGCCAACACTTTCAAAAGGACAAGGAAGCATGTAGTCCGCTCATTGTTGTTCAACAGCTAATACATCATCAAGTAATGCAACAGACACCATCTCTATCCCATGATGTGGTCCGAATCCTTATTGCAGAGTATCCATACGTGGTTTGCAGTAAAAAGTGCCTGAAATTGTGCTGTAATGAACATCACACAGGTTTTGGCTACAAGTGGGTCAATATTTTCTGACCCTCTGTAATCTTCTTCGGAGGACCTAAATGCACAAATGTGAATTCTAGCTTTTGAACACTCAAAGATGATCTGAACCATCTCAATGCCTCATACAACACTGCAGACTTGGACTTAAGCAATGGGAGTTGGAAGTCAGAATACACACTGTGAAATGCAGTTAACACTTTCAAAAGGAAAAGCAAGCATGTATTTCGCTCATCGTTCAACAGCTAATACATCATCAAGTAATGCAACGGGGTCAATATATTTTGACTCTGTTTGCAGAGAGGTTGGAATTTACGAGCTCAGTATTATTTAGTGCATCTGATAATTATTGGATGCATAAAATAGCTCAACATTCATTAAATTTCAACAGGTAAAACCTGCCAAAATTTAACGGGGAAAAGCATACAGTATTTATTGTCTCATGCACATTTGGATGCATTAAAAAACAAAATGTGCATGTTAGTCCCTAGAAACTCATAATAGGTGCCATGTATCACATACGATAAATAACGGACCCTGTGGTTTCATTGTTTATAAGGTGCATTAAATAGTACCTATAATCGTAGTCAGGCCCTAAGATTTGAGAGGGCCAAAGCAGGCATGTCATGGAATTAAAGTTATGCAAATTGTTTCGGTTTAAGAGTGAAGATTGCTTGTTTTAATTGATCAGGGATAAGATGGTAAAGAATGGTTTGCCATTCTTGTGACACATGGTGTAATTATGAGTTCTATTTTACGTCTGACTAAATCCACAAAATAATCATAGTCATAACAGGTTGTTATTAATATTTTGTAAAGAACCTTAATTGGAGCGTTTTATACTTCTCAAAGCAGCACTAGATGGGATGGGTGTTAGACCTGGCAGTCTTAGGGTGGGCTTCCCCAAACCTCTTGCTCTCTCCCCTCATGTTTTGCTGAATTTGGTTTTGTTAGCCTTAAGACTCTGTGGGGCATATTTACAATAACTGGCGCATCCCTGCATATCAGCAGGGATGCGCCAGTTATTGTGTGCCACAGCTCCGCCACCATGGATGCGCCGTATTTACAATGCGGCACACCATGGGGCAAAAACGGCACAGATGCGTGACGCATCTGTGCCGTAAAAGTGGCGCATTGCTGGAGCTGCGAGGCAAGCGCGACGCAGCTCCAGCAATGCTCTGGGGGGCCCAATCTTGCTAATGCTGCGTCAATCCTTACGTCTGCTTCAGGCAGGCGCAGGGTTTTGACGCAGCATGGGTCTAAAAGTGACTGAGTGAAATCTTGTAGATTTCACTCAGCCACTTTTAGGTGGCGTTCCTGCGCTAGAACGCCCCCCCCTGCGCAGGAACACCTACATGTGGCGCAGGGCTTTACAACGTGACGCATCTCCCAGATGCGTCGCGTTGTAAGTACCCCGCACCATGGCGCAGGATTTGCGCCGCCGCTGCGTCACAAAAGTGACACAATGGCGGCGTAAATGAGGCACAAGGGGCTTGTAAATCTGCCCCTGTGTACTTTACCACTGCTAACCAGTGCTAAAGAGCTTGTGCTCACTCCTTAAAACATGGTAAAACTGTTTTACACCTGGTTGGCATATTTAGTTTACTAATACGTCCCTAGTAAATTGGTATAGCCCCTACCCAGGACCAGTAAATGAAATGCTACTAGGGGGCCTGTAGCACTTATTTTACCCACTTAAGTAGCCCTTTATAACCACCTGTCACCAGACCTGCCATTGCAGCATGTGTGCAGTTTAAAAAATCTATTTTTAATTGGCAAAATAACCTTTGTTATGATATATAATAGATCCATTGATGCCGAGGTGAGTATAACAAATGAAGATAGTTTATTGATGAAGATTGTAGATGGTAAGATCAGTATGTAGATAATTGCGAGCCCCACCAGGAGCAGCTCCCTTGCTGCTCAGCCCATACTTCCAACTGACACTCATCCACCAGGCATCCCCAACATTCCATTACATCACATGCACCAGCATTCCACAACACATCCACTCACAACACATGCACTCTGGCTGAGCAGCAAGGCAGGGAAGTAGAAAAGATGCATGGCAACAAATACAAGATACAACACATCTTCCCTCTTTACAAATCAAAACAAGGAAAACATGCTGCTCAACAATATCATAAGCAGAACAGCAAAGAGCATGTAAATGGACGAAATCAATTATAGCAATGGAATGAAGTTGTACAATAAGGAAGAGAAGAGAATGAAAAGATAAATCAATAATGAATCAATAACAACATGACACACATCTTCCCCTTTAACGGAATAACAAATAAACAGAAAATACAGGATGCAAACCCTGATTTCAACGACTGAATACAATAATAGAATTGAAAGCTGGGGAAAACACTAAAAGAAACGGAGACTGAAAATGCAGCAAAATTCTCACCAACACAGTAAACTAAACACAAGTGAAAAAACAAAAGACAAAACGTCCAGAATACACCATTACATACCAATTGACCAGACCAGCAAGTAAAGGAATAATCAGCGAACGCCAAAAATGAAAAATAAAGCGCAGCATCCAACAAGGTAAAAGCTACTTTCCCGAAGAGAAACCAGAAAGGACCCTCCTAAACACACAGCAAAATTAATAGTGAAAAATACACACCTACAAGAAGAAAGGTGAAAACTACACCCATCATAAGTACCTTAAATAAATGAGGATGTTACCAAACTTTGGAAAAATCCCAAAACTGAGACTATGCCAACACATACTATGAGGAAGAATAAGATGCAGTAAAGAAGGTGTGACAAAAAATGCACAAGGAAAAGTGCGACAAAAGTCACATAGCTACAGAGCTATCGCATCACATACCTCTGCCAGAGGTAAATTCCCAACCAAGGAGACTAGAAATAAGTGACTAATGCATCAACAATCATTTGAACAGATGCAAAGTCACATAGCATATGCTATATAATCACAAACCAAACACAAAGAAAAGGGGTCCCCTAAAGAAAAGTTTGCTAGCAAAACAAAGTTTAAAATTTAATACAAGCATCATGTAGGTAACCTAAGTGATAATTCCACGCAAAAAATAAATTGCAACAGGTGGAAAGTCACATAGCTGGGGCTAAATAAAGCGTACCTCAATAAGCAAAAATGCATTTAACTAAGCTTGTAAAAACATACTGTAAAATAACATATCAAGTAAAGTAGGTGACACGGAAAGTCACATAGTCCAACAGATTATAACAAATCATACCTCAAACAGAAACAATTCCCTTAATAAACTTGTACAAAGTACATTAATTCAAAAATATGCAGGTAAAAGTAGGTGACATGTAGAGTCACATAGCCCAAAGACTATCATCGAATAAACTTAATTATACTGTAGTAAGTGACATATCCACACACAAGTATCTACGCCGAAGGTGGCAGGTCACATAAAGTCTAGGCATTTATGAAAATAGCAAAATAGAATGAGCATTAAAGGAGAAAAACAAGAGTACAGTAAGGCAGTATACAGTATAAAAACATAGAACATTGGTAAAACAGTTTTAAAAAGGTGATAACTCACTCCGTAATTTTAAACGTGCCATCTGTAGAGTCTCAAGATAGAAAAGACTTCACTGAGGTTGGCAGGACACGTAATGTTGCAAGAAAAAGCATCAAGAACACATAGTAAATGCCAAACTTAAAATGGCAGCACGTTTTAGACGTTCCAGCTGGGAGGCTCCTTTATTAAAGGAGAAAAATTAAGATGAGAGTGACACAAAACACAATGATAAAGGAGAAGACATCGTAGAGAAGAAGCAAGTGAAAGTGACAGAAAACACACACCTCTTCCCTTTTTCAAGGCACCAAGACAATAATTTGAACAAACATATCTTCCCCTTTTTCAGGGCACAATGAAAAATAAGTAAAAAGGATGCAAAGTGCATACACCAAAAGAAACGAACCAAAGAGACAACGTTCGGAGTCACCATCACACCAGTTGGCCGGACAAATATAAAGTTAAACTGAGAACAAAATATTAAAAAGGTGGAAACAACAGTCGAAACAGACAAGAGATACCGCCAACAATATAACACAAACAAAATGCATGGTGACGATTAAAGTCACATAACCAATAGGCTATAACATAATACAAATTTCAATTCAGATAAAGGATCTCTAAAAACTTTCAATCAAAGCAACTATATGCTAAGTAATGTAAAGTAAACAGAAACGAAGGTGACAATTAACGTCACATGGTCACAAAACCATTAACATTCAGATGTCTCTGTAAAGCTTGGAGGCAAAGTACATTAAATAAAATAAAACTTAAAATGTAAGGTGACAATTAAAGTCACATAACCAATAGGCTATAACATCATACACACTTCAATTCAGAAAAAGGATCCCTAAAAACTTCCAAGCAAAACAACTATATGCTATAATGTTGTTATGATATAGAATAAATCCATTGATACAACAAATGTAAAATGAACAGAAACGAAGGTGACAATTAACGTCACATGGTCACAAAACCATTAACATTCAGATGTCTCTGTAAAACCTGGAGGCAAGGTACATTAATGATAATAAAAGAAAATGTAGGTAATAAAATACATCATGCAGCATAAAAATTAATTAACTCATTCAAACAGAGAAAAATTGGAACATGCCACTTGCATCAAAGAAATGTAAAAATACTGAAAACAGAAAGTGAAATGCGAATTGCTTAAAAAACATGGCAAAGAAATGTCACTTGCAATAACGAGGATAATCTGCAGCACCGATCTCTTTCAATCACAGGAAACAGAATGTTTTCAGAGGACTGCACATAGGAAGAAGAGCGCTGAACACCAGCAGAAAAGAAACAGTTCCTTGATATTCTCGGGACTGCTGACCTTCATTGGCATGGCAAAGTTGCAAATAACACAGGAGAACTGAAGAGCCACTAGATGGCGCTGTCATATCATTTTCAGTCACAGCGTGATGAAGATCCAAAACTTGTGACTATTTGCTGATAACGATCATCTTGACAGAGAGAAACTCGAACAACTTGAAGTGAACTTGCTGCAGGGAATAATAAATTAACATGCTCCTTTGACCTTAAATGTATCCATGCGTGGGCAGAACTGTTGAGGAAAGGACGGGACGTCTTCAACGAAAACTTTACTGACAACAACAATGAAGTGGCAGAATCACGCAAGCAGATGGGGAATACTAGAGGAGCTTGACTTTAATGTGCTCTGATGGTGCAAGACAAAATGGAGGCACGTAACTTGACGCCTTGCCGGATGGCTCCTGGCGCGTTGGTGCATGCAGATACAACACAGTAGCGGTGAGGGAAGAAGAAGCGAGGACGTCATGAGGAATTCCACGCGCAACACCAAGACGACAGTAAGTTGCTCAGGCAGAAATTTAAATAAGTTTGAATTGAAACCGTCACCACCAACTTGTAAAACCCAGCGCTGAAAGAGTAGTCCCAAAATCATGTAGAAATACGTGAACAAGTAGAACACACTTTCACACGACATCAGGAAAATGCAGGCGGAATTAACCCAGCAGACAAGGCAATTAAAGTACATGGCAGCAACGGCACAGCTCCGTTATGACAAACCTCAAAATACATCGTTTCATTCAACTCCCCCGAAGTGCAGCACATCTCTTCCAATTAAAGTCATAGGGAAGGGACGGGGAGAATCCCCACCACAAGAACATAATGTAGTTGAAGGAACCCTTCATGCTCTTCCTCACGCAGGGGTTGAATGCAGCATGCGAAAGTAAAGACTGAAGAGATAGTCAGCAGAACAGTTTAAATTAGCAGATGGCAGGAACTGGCATGTAAACGTTGTGGGCGACCGGTGTAACAGCATGAAAATTAGTTTCCATACACCGGTTCCTGTCTTTTACACCCATTTAACTCTACATTGTAAATTAGCTCTTCCAAATAGAACTGGGAAATGCCAGGAAACAGGGCAAGTAGGCAGAAAATAGGTAGAAGAAGGAAGAGTAAGGCAGAAACTGGCAGGAAAGCGTTGTGGGCGACCGATGGAAGGTCACTGGTGGGGCTCACAGGGTGCCAGTGTGCCTTTAAAGTGAAAATCGTACCTTTAAAATTAAGTTCATGCCTTGTAGTCACTTCAGAAATTTTCAGATTTCAATAGTCCTTCAGGAGGCACATGTAGGTTCTTTAAATCGTCGCCAAATGTTATGATATATAATAGATCCATTGATGCCGAGGTGAGTATAACAAATGAAGATAGTTTATTGATGAAGATTGTAGATGGTAAGATCAGTATGTAGATAATTGCGAGCCCCACCAGGAGCAGCTCCCTTGCTGCTCAGCCCATACTTCCAACTGACACTCATCCACCAGGCATCCCCAACATTCCATTACATCACATGCACCAGCATTCCACAACACATCCACTCACAACACATGCACTCTGGCTGAGCAGCAAGGCAGGGAAGTAGAAAAGATGCATGGCAACAAATACAAGATACCTTCTTTTTGCCAAGTCTAAAAATCTCTTTTAAAGTCTAAGTCAGTTCTAGGGTAGGCTCTAGACAGCCCATAGGACAGGGGGTACTGTAATTAAATTGTTGGATAAGTATTCTTAAGTTTTTCATGTCCTGGTAGTCAAAAACTCAAAAATTCCTTTTTCACTACTCTGATGCCTACTCCACCCAAAGTATAACATGGGTTTACCTTATTAAATTTGATAAGTGATAACCTTTTTTTGGGAGCAGGTAGAAATGTCATGTTTGTGTCTAAGGAATTGCAGTTTAACATCTTCAATGGTAAAGTCAGATTTTTGGAGTCACAATTCTGAATATGTCACTTTAAGAAAGCTGGCATTTTCTTTTCATAACCATTTGGTGCCTGCAGCCTGTTCGTGGGTAATATAACTAGGTGTAGTTGGCAGTTCACTTCTGTGTATTCCTCCCAGACAGCCACATACAAAAGAGGGACTGGGTGTTGGCAGGATGAGGGGGCGGAGCTGGCACTGCCCCTTTTGTACTTCCTAGACACTGCCTCAGCACAAACAAACAAAACTTAATTTTAGCCTTTTCTGACTTCAGACATCCTTGGACCAAGGGAGGGAGGCAGGAAATTCCAGACACTTTAGTGGGGGAAACTCCAGAAACTATTTTCACTTCAAAGCTAGCACCAGGTATAAAATTAACTCTCATACCTACTCTTCAGTTCACCTCTGGACCTGTGGAAGGACTCTCAGAAGACAGTCCTTTTGACTGTTGCTTGCTGTGTACTTCAGAGGACTGCCCTGCTGCACCAAGACAACTACCCTGCTGCCTGAAGCCTGTCTGTGCCCTCAGAGCAGTGCTCTGCTGCTTGAGATTTGCTTCCCTGATTGAACCCAGGACTTCTAGAGTCATTACAAGGGCTTGTTGTCTTGCCCCCTGATCAGAGCCTCTGGGACAGAAAAGGCTCCAACCATCTTGAACTCACACCTAGACCTAGCCTAAGCGAGTCTTGATACTACAAGTGCCCTCCCCCCCCAGTCCTGAACTCTTTGAAGTGGTGCTGAAGATGCACAGATAGCCCAAATCCAAAACCTGGGACTTAAAATAATTTCAGCCAAAATGTTTTCTGAGAAACAAATGCCAGCAGTGTCCAAGAAAGAGGCAACAGCATGGGCGAGCCGCTGGACAAAGTTGTTGTAAATATTTATACAGTGGGACATAGTCTATTTTATGGAAGTCAAAAATCGTCAGTGGGATGAAGCTTCAGGCCTTAGCTGACAAGGGCTCCATGAGGCCGGGCTTTCTTCTTCTACAAGGAGCAGCTGAACAGGTCTTGCTGCTGCGGAGAAGAAGTATGGCTAAGTTTAGTTTGTATAGAATAAAATAAATAAAGGTATCGCAATCTGTAGGTGGGGAGTAAATTATGAATTTAAGGTATAAATATCACTTTTGAATTTCTAATGTTTGTGTAGTTTAAGTTTGGTTTGCTTAGAAAGAATACATTAATTTATCGTAATTTGGAAGTGGTGCATAAACTATCAATGTAATATGTAACTATAACTTTAGAATTACCAATGCTTGTGTAGTTTAAGCTTGGTTTGTATAGAAAGAATAAATAAGGTTTTCTTAACATTAACAATGTTTTAATTTTTGTTTTTTCAAGTTATTTATTTTTTAATAAAACAGTCTTTCAAATCGTAGAGTGGAGTGTTGTTCCGTGAACTGTTGCTGAGTGCAGTTTAGGATGACAGTGTTGTATAGTGGAATGGCCTACAGTGGAGTGTTATAGAGTAGAGTGGCAAAGACTTAAGTAGCGTACAGTGGAATAACGAAGAGTGGAGTGGCATAGAGTGGCATAAAGTCAAGTGGTGTAGAATGAGATAGTGTAGATTGGAGAAGCACAGAATGGAGTGCCGTAGAGTGGAGTGACATATAGTGCAGTGGTGTAGACCAACTGGTGTAGAGTGCAATAGTGTAGAGCAGAGTGGAATAGAGTGGAATGGCATAAAATTCTGTCATTTAGAGTACAGTGGCATAGTGTGGAGTGGTGTACAGTAGAATATTGTACAGTGGAGTGTATAGCGTGCAGGGGCATAGCATGGAATAGCGTGAAGTGGAGGTGTGTGCAGTGGTGTAGAGTCAAATGGCAGAGATTGGAACACTGTAGAGCAGAGTTGTGTACAGTTGAGTGGTGTAGAGTGGTTTGGATTGGCAGACAGTGGAGTGGAATAGAGCAGAATAGCGTAGAGTAGAGTGTCATTTGAGTGGTGTTCAGTCGGGGTCTGCAGAGTGGAATAATATAGAATGGAGTGGCATAGGTGTGTACAGTAGCAACGAGTCAAATGGCATTGAGTGGAATAGTGTAGAGCAGAGTGATGTACAGTGGAGTGGCATAGAGTGGAGTAGCATAGGCTGGCACGGCATAGAGGGGAGGGGTACACAGTGGAATGCCATAGAGTGCAGTGACGTTGAGTGGAATAACGAAGAATGTAGTGTAGTGTAGTGGAGTGGAGTGGAGTTTTGTAGAGTGGAGTAGCATTGAGTGGATTACCATACAGTGGAGTGTATTGGAATAGGGTAAAGTGTAGTGACACTGAGCATAGAGCAGAGGTGAGTATCACAGAGTAAAGGGGAGTACTTTACAGTGGCATAGAGTGGAGTGGAGTTGCATGGAGTGGAGTTGTGTAGTGTGCAATGGTGCAGAGTGGAGTAGCATAGTGTGGAGTGGTGTACAGTGGAGTGATGAAGGTGCCGTGGCATAGAGTAGAATAGTGTAGACTGGAATATCGTAAATTGGAGTGGTATAGAGTGGAATAGTGTAGCGTGGAGTGACAGATTTGAATAGCATGCTGTAGACTGGAGTGGCATAAATGGAATTACTTAGATTAGAGTGCATACAGTAGAGTGGTGTAGAGTAGAGTGGCGCACAGTGGGATAGCATCAAGTGGAGTGTCGTAGAGTGGAGTGATGTAGAGTGGAGAGGCATAGAGTGCTTGGTTCACAGCTGAGTAGAATACAGTAGAGTGGCATACAGTGAAGTGGCATAGAGTGCAGCAGAGTAGAGTATAGTGGCGTAGAATGAGGCTTATGTAAATAGAGTGGCAATGTTCTCTTCCTATCCTGAAGACCACTTGTGTTTTGTTCATCCCTTGGTCATTTTGGATTTGGATGTTGATAGGAAAGAATCACTCTTACTTTGCAATCTTTGCTGTGTCATTGAAAGTTGAAATCTTTACCTTATTTGGGAATTCCAGTCAGTTCAATGCAGTTCTTTACAGACTGTTCATGTTTAAAGCACAGCTATTTTCATTCCTTTTTGATTTTCTTTTTCCTTTCGTTTTTTAGTTGCTGATGGACTGACGTTTAAGTTAGTGAGAGTGCAAGTAGACCCCTGTGAGAGAAAGGGATAATGTGCATTTTGGGTATTGGAAGACTGGGGTTAAAACATTATCTCATTGTCTTTGTGTTTTTGTAGCTGTCCAGTGTTGTCTTCATACTGTGTTGAGGGTTACCTTTTGAGGCCTGGTCTGCTATAATCAGTGAATGTATTTTAATATATTTTCACAATATTACTGACTCTGTGCAAGCGATTTATTTTAATATTTTGGTGTCATGTGGATCACCTTGTATTCCTGCCAAATTCAGTATTTTGTGAGTGCATGGGACTTTTGGTGGCTAGGGTTGAGGTGATTCCAGGAGTCCAGGTCCATGTGCTTTTACACCATTTTGTATGTTTCTCCTTGTGTGATATGGTTGATTAGTTATTTTGTATTAAAAGTATTTTGAAGGAGATGTGTTGGTTTGTCTTTTTTGTGTTTGGGAATTATTTTAAATGTTATAATCTTTTTTCCCTGCTTTCTTTTTATTTTACGTTATTGTGGCTGCTTTACTGGTGCTATACTGAAGAGTTTTCTGGTAAGTGTCTTTGTTCATGCTGCTAAACAACAAGAGTAGAAGCAAATAAGATGCAAAGGAAGCAGGTTCCTGCCAAGAAAGCCACTAGAGAGGAGAAGAAGTCTATCGATATCACTAGCAAGAAGCCCTCATTCTTTTTCTGACAACACACATACCTCTGCTCCCATTTTTGAGCAGGAAGATTCTGAGAGGAGGACCACTTCTGGATCAACAAAGGAACGTCTACGACCATCAAAACCGAAGCAGATATCTCTCTGCATTTCAGTAATTGCAGTAATTGGTGATAGCAGTGAATCCAAACTCGAATTATATCAGCATACAACTGAATCTTCCTCAGAGGAAACTCAACAGCACCTAGAAACTGTGACACCTAGCCTTCTGGATATAGGAGGAGAGCAGGAAGTCAAGCTTGTTGCAGAAGAACAGGATGTTGTGACTGCTCTTCTATTGGACCCAGAATCTTCACTTTCATATCCAGGAAAATAAAAAGCACTCCCCAACTTCTTCAGGCTCACATCAGATGATCATGACATAGATTGGATCCCGAGCCATGCATGGAAGATCAGAGAAAAGAAAGGTTGCTGAAAACCTTGTAAACAACGAAGATGAAGCAGTTAATGTTGATGTAGAGTGGCACAGAGGAACTTGAGATCACTTCTGTTCAGCCTGCTCCAATTCATCTAGATTTGCCAACCGCATCGGCTTCAACCTTTTCAAGAACCTCAAGACCTTCAGCAATCACCATCCCTACCGCAGTTGCAGCCCATGCTAAGGAAAGGCAATCACAAAAAACTAGCTCCACCACAACAAGTTCTTCTGGTTCAACAAGGAAGCTTTCCACACAGGTGTGGGGCTTCATTACCCTTTGGCTGCACGAGGACCATATTGCTGATTGCACAATTTTCTGCATACCAGTGTGTCATAGAAATCCAGGTGGGTATTATGGTATGATGGGCCAACTAGTCCTTCTGAAAAATCAACATGCAATTGTGTGGGACGAGTACCTGAAAAATAAAGCTGATGCTGAGAGAGAATAAGTTGTTGAACAGATAAAAGGAGGTGGTGCTGAGGAAGACGAAAGTGTCATTGTCATGTGGAGGAGACTTGTTGAGTATGGTAGTAACCCCAAAGTGTTCAAGCATCCTACCTGATACCTGTTATGAACATTAGGTGGGTGGTATCCTCACAAAAAAAACAACTGCCACAACAACCTGTATGTTGAGGAAGGAGACACTGAATTACCAAACCCATTAGCTAGTTCATTAACCTCTTGGGGGCTATGGATGTGACTAGGGACAATTCAGAGATCCCACTGAACACCCAGGGCCAGATTTACCATCATTTTGTATTGTGTGTGCATCACAAAAGTGATGCAAACTATCTTTTTTTCCATTTTCTGTCCTTGCGGTAGAAAGTTGCCTAACAGTAACGCAACACAGTGGGAGCTGCTGCTTTGTGTTACTTAGCCTCAAGGGGGTGTTATGTGGGTAGTACATAGGGGTTCCTCTGCAACCACCCAAGCTTTTTGATGCAAAACCCTATCTACCAAACATTTGAGAAAGGGGATTGCGTAAAAAATGAATGCAACTCAAAAGCAGGTGTTAAATGGAGAAGCGTTTTATTTTCTCCTTTCTTTTCAGACTTTGGATATGTGCTGCCCTGTACAGCAAACATACAAAGTAGGAAAAGTTTTAAATGTTGTCTAGGCATAGTGTTTTGTACAGGAAGAGAGCCCTTCTGATACAAAGCCTATGCTAGACTCACGCACAAACCTTTGCACTATGGCAAAAAGGTGTCTGGTGCTTGGTAGCCAGCACTGGTGAGAGGGGAGGAGAAAGCCAAATCTCTGTGGACATGATGCTCTCCTGCTCTCTTCTCAGGCAACACATCACAGCATTATGGCTGCTGCGTTGCACGAAAATTTAGTAAATCTGGCCCCAAGGATTTTGCATTTGACTGTTTGCACTCTACCCTGGTATTGGGCCATACTACCAATCCAAGAAAGGCAAACCAGTCTTTCTGCCCCCTGTGGGTTCAGATAGAGTGTGCACCGGGAGGGGCAGACAGCCTATCAGACACCAGGGATTTCAACATGGTACCAAAGCAGGTAAAAGGATAGGGGCAGACTACCTTCACATCAAGCAATAACACCACTCCTGAAAGGGCAATAGTGTTTTCCTCCCCCACCCCCCAGAACTGATAGGAGGTTTGTCCTCATTGGGGATGTTCTCCAAATCTGACCCCCAGGAGAGTGGAAATTCCACTGTACAGAAGGCATTTTGCATTTGGCAAACAATAAAGGAGTCTGGGTATTCGACCCTGGCACTGGGCAACACTTCCTCCCAAAATGGTCAAATTACACTTTCTGCTCTCCCATGTGGCAAAGAGAAGGTTCTCTCATAATTTTCACCTGGCAGGTAAAAGGTCCACTGAACACAATGGCTTTTGCATTTGCAGCAATTGAAAGGACTGCAGACATTCCACCCTGACATTGGACCATACCTGAATGCCAAAAAGGGCAAACCAGTCTTCCTTAACCCCTCCTGGCAGAGAGGAGATTTGTCCCAATTTATCCTGCAGGTGGCAGAAAGCCAACTAATTGCCAGGAATATATTTTGTATAAAATAATTAGGTAGGGTCTGGTTCATCCTGGCATCAGGTCCCACCTTCACCCCTAAACCCTCATCAGTATTTTTGCCCCTCTGAGGACTACTGCTTCCCCATCCCAATGCCTAAAATCACTAATTGTCCTTGCTTTTCTGTGACAGAGACTTCTAAATTCACAGTAGTTGAGCAATTTCCTACCACCGCACATTTCCCCACTTTTTCCTATAAAAACACTACCCCACATGCGTATCTCGGTCTAGCACTCACAACTCAAAAGTCTCCAAAACCCAATGTGCAGATATTGTCAATAAGGGTACGTATGATAATTGGTATAGGGGTTATTGACCCCTGGAAAAACAGTAATTCCAAAGTTTTCTCAAGCACAATGCCCTGCAGACTTCAAACTTTGCCTAAATCATTCATTTTCCTTGCATTTCTGTGACATAACATTATGGAACCAGAGGGACCCACAAAATTCCTACCACCCAGCATTATCGACTTGTCTTTATAAAATACACTACCCTTATTGTGTGGGTGGGGAAAACGCCCATGACAGCAAAGGTCCCAAAACGCAATGTGGAGACATCCCCATTTTCTGTAAAAGAAAAGAAAAGTCCTGGAGTGGATACAGCAGTTGGGCCCAAGCTTGGCCACAACCTAGGGAAACCTACCAAACTCAGACATTTCTGAAAAGAGGAGTCCACGGTGGTGTGCCTCAAGTAGATCTCATGACATTTTCATACCCCCAATGCCCTGAAAACCTCTGACTTTTGCCAAAATCACACATTTTTGGGAGGATAAATGTTTTTGGGTTTTGATAGATAATAAAAATCACACATTTACTTTTTGTTACATAAACTTCCAGAATCTGTAGGTATCAACAGATTCCTAGCACTCAATGTTATTATTTTTGTCCCAATAAAAATGGTACCCCATTTGTGTGGCTGGGTCCCTCTGCTCCCAGGGTCAATGGGAGCAACCCTGCATTGTGGGTGTGTAGGAAACATTGGGAGATCCACACAAGGCATACCACTCTGAACTTCCCAGGGGGTCTAGCTTTCAGAAATGTCTGGAGTTAGAACGTTTCCCTAGGAGGTGGACAGGCCCAGTTACAGTAGTGATCATGTCAGAGGGATGGTCGGAAACAAAATCTAGAAGGCCGGACTATGGGTTCAATTGTGGCTGTTTATTTGAAATATATATGTGCAAAGAAAAAAAATATAAACGATTCTTCGTTAATTTGCAGTCCTTCTTTTTTTCCTTGTTCTTCCTCTTCCTATGTCCTTTAGTGAGTTTTAGGGCGGGTTTCTGGATATTTCTGTA
Organism: Triturus cristatus; assembly: GCF_964204655.1. Classification (NCBI taxonomy): domain Eukaryota; kingdom Metazoa; phylum Chordata; class Amphibia; order Caudata; family Salamandridae; genus Triturus; species Triturus cristatus. Next base: position 466,015,963 of record NC_140594.1, read on the forward strand.
CCACGCTATTGTTCTCTTACTATTTGCTTTCACCGTGTCTCAGCTGTTTTACAAGGCTTCTTCTCCTCTCATTCTTCTCTAGGTTCTGTGACCGGAGATGGACACACCCCAGGATGCTCAGAGGGAAAACAGAAGAGTAGGCGATAAGTTTTAGGACTTTTCTTGACTATCACTTTTTTAAGATAGGACCACCACCAAACCCAAGGCAGGTGTTTGTAGAGAGCAGGGTTTGTAGACGAGAAGGGGTGTGAAAAGGTACGGAAATGATAGTGCTCACAGCTGCGTTTCAAGTCTACTTTTCTTCACTCTCTTGTTCTTGCTTTATGGAGCCACACAAAAGAAAGGGGTGATACAACTTCCTCAAGTCTTAGTGGAAGAAAAAAAATAGGCTTTCTTGTAATCAATAGCGGCGGGAGAAGAAGAAAAAAAAAAACAACGACACACACAAAAGAATTATGCTTTGACCCTCATGTTGGCGTGCATGCCATTAAACCCGCTCAGATTTGTATATCGGGAAAAACCAGGCTCTCATATCGGAAAGGAAGGAGATAGCAGCTGGTTTCTCCCTCCCTTCCTTCCCTGTCCGGACACTCACCGCGGAAGCCGCAACTCTCCAGAGTTACGGCGGCGCTTTATCGGCTCTCCCGAGGGGTCCACCACTCCTCGGACCAGCTCTCCTTGAGGTCATCTTCTGGGTCCTCTCGGCCTTCCAGGGCCTGAAGGTGGAGTGTGAGCTCTTCTTTCCCCATGTTTGGCATCTGCAACTGGCCTCCACGTTGTTCTTCGGCGTCTTCCGTGTTCTCCTCTGCTTCCAGCTTGCCCTCCTCGTCCCGGCTCTTCTCCTCTTCAAGGCCACCTCTCTCTGCTAATTGGCTCCCTAGGGAGGCGGTCTTTCTGTTAACCTCCACAGGTAGGGTCAAAGGATGAACCATTTGATTGCTTCCCCTCGCCGGTGCACGCTCTTGCTCCATGCTAGCTCTTGGGAATACAGCGTCAGGTTGGGATCGAGGCTCCGGTCGTACCTTCCCCTCACAGATCAATAGTGCATTTTGGGGCCTTTTATGTTGCGGGTCCTAGACCCACCCACACAATGCTATTTTTTCTGGAGATGTGTTGGAATGCTGGGTGGTAGGAACTCCGTGGGCCTCGGAAGTTTCCGGAACTTTCCTAAACAGCAATACGAGGAAAATGTATATTTCTTAGCCAAAGTTTAAGGATTGCAATGACTTCTTTGGTAAGAAAGCGTTGTGAAATCCATGAAAGTCATAACAACCTGGACTCCAGAGGGTGTCTAGTTATCAGGAATATATGGGTATTACAGGTTTCCTCGGGTGGTGGGTGGGCTAGAGCCCAAAATATGTAGCTATCGCATTGTGAAAAAAGCATTGTTTTTCTTGGGTGAAATGTGATGTCTACACGTCTTGTTCTGTGGTGGTTTGTGTTGTAGGAGCTAGGCACACAAGTGAAGTACCATTTCTATCAGGAATGGTACTTCCTGATAGGAACAGTAGAACATTTGTTATTGCCAATTGGATTGCTCTGCATTCATGGTTTTCAAATGTAAACCAGTGTGCAAGAAAGAAGACATTTTGCAAAATGACCCCTAAATATATGATATTATCTGTAACCACAAATTCAGAGGTGTATGAATAACCACTGTTCCCAAATTCAGTTTCTTGTGTACATTTCAGAAATGCATAGCTCTCCTTCATAGCTAATTCCAATTCTTCACATTATACCATCAGAACTGCTGTATAGTTGGTCCACATTGAAACTTCATTGTAATGTGGAGCTCAGTTTTGGCCATGGGTATCCCATGTTATGAGAGAACCTATAAACCTTCTATATTATCCCAACAAGAAGGGTCTGCCAAATGTAACATAGTATGATTTTTCAAATCGGACATCGTGACAAGAAGCAACAGATGAAAAAGCTGTCAAAAATGGCTGATTTCTTACAAATTTTCATTATTTGATTATTTAAACAGTTTCTTTAGCAAAACCTGGAGTTATCTACACAAATTAATCATTGCTGTTTTCAACATGTTTTCTGCTTTACAGAAATGTATAGCTCTCTGGGATCACCCACGGGTTTCATACCTGTTTCCTCCACAAACTGCAAGTAGACTGAAATACAAAAATTAGGAATAATGGACTATGTTTTAGAAAAATGCAAAATCTTTGGTAAAAGGAATGTTTTTTGATACAACTCTGCCTGTTCCTGCAAACTGAGATGATGGTGATCCTAGCACAGTAGTCCTTTTGTTAATACCAGTTTTAGAAAAAATGATACACTTTCTTGCACAACACTTTTTCCCATTTTTTTCTACAAAACATATTTTATTTTGGTTATATTCTCAATTCCCTCTAGGGGAATCTACAATCCCTAGGTACATTTAGAATCCCTAGGATGTTTGGGAAAAAAGGATGCACGTTTGAATTAGATACCTATTGTGGAAACAACGTTCTGAAGGTTCAAACACCAGGTATTCACAACATTCAAAAAAGGGGTGGGAAAATGGGGGAGCTCTAGCAGTCAAGAGAATAATATGGATAAGTTGTTTGAAATGTTAGTGCTTGACCTCCTTCCTTTTTCTTTGGTGGAAGAAGAGGCGTTTCTTGAGTTGAACTCTGGGTAAAATGGAAAGATCAAAGTAGATCTGTTTTCAACTGTTGATGTGCAAGTGCTGCACCACGAAGTCCTGGAATTGGTTAGTGAAGCAATGAAGGAGAACACTGTTCAGTTCATCCAATTCACTAAAGACATGCAGACCAACTGTCATGAATCATTTCATACTTGATTTTCTTCAATGGTGATAAGCAAAAGCTAGACACTGTCTCACCATTGCTAATGTTTTTCAAGGTATTCAGTAGCATTCAATGGTTAGAATATTATCTTTTGCAAAATCACACACAACTGCCAACACCTTGAAAGAGTTTCATAAAGTCTACAAAAAGCTTTAACTCAGAGGTCTCACAATTGGATTTGTTGTTACTGACAATGACAGTAATATTGTCAAAGTAGTGGCTGATGGAGGATACTTCAGAGTCCTATGTTTAGCTCATTGCTGCAACATAATTGTGCAGGGCTTCCTCAATAAAGAAGATATAGCAAACAACATATGGGTCACCTGTGGAATGATTTCCCTTCACTTTAGTTGTTACTTTAAGTCCAGGGGCATCTAAGATTCATTCTATGTGCTGAAAGCCCTTATTAGTGAGGTCCCAATCAGTTGGAGCTCCTCATTCTACATGCTGTAATACCTGTCTGACCAGCATAGGGCTATCTCCGATTACATACAACACAGTAGAGTGGATGCAACTGCTAAAGTCACGACAATGAAGGTTTAAAAAAGTGGGCTAGAGGAATGCCTGACCCAAATGCTACTTCCTTTTAAAATTTAGTTCTGCAACTCAGCAAGGATCATTGTACAACGAGCCAAGTCAATGGCCTCACCTTTAATGATGGTTGAAATGGTACAAGACCACTTGAGTGTCCAAACAGAAGTGTACTATGAACAAGACCCTTTGACCTAGTGACATGGGAAAAAGGACCAGTGTCCAGAACTCAGTAGGTATTCAATAAAGTTCCATGCATGTTCTGTAGCCAGTGTACTAATGGAGTGGATTTTTAGTGCAGCTGGGTCAGATGGACGAGTCTCTCCCCCAAAATGACGAGAGACAGACAAGAGTTTAATGGACTAGCTAATGGGCTTGGTAGTTCAGTGTCTCCTTGCTCAATATACATGAGATTGTAAGTTGTTGTGGCCAGTTGTTTATGTGGGGGGATACCACCACCACATGTTCCCAACAAGGATCAGGTAGGGTGCTTGGACACTTTGGGTTGGCTACCATATCCCTCCTTTGCTTGTGCCATCCCAAGGTTGCTGCAGGTGTTTACAATGAATTAACAGTTTATACCCACAAGTTATAGGGCTCCACAAGGCACAACTGTGGATGAGGGCATTTTCTTGGACATCACAATCATGGTGAGTGAGCTTCCTCCAGACAACCTCCCTGAATTTAATGTTATAGTTACTATGTGGCTGCGGTAAATGACTTAAATGGACTAGTGTGCACATCATTGATGGGCATTCAGAAAGGACACACCAATTTTCATCTGGTGACTGCTGAGAGATGACAAAGAAAAAAACAAATGCAACTTTGGGGTCAACTATAGACTTTGTTATGATCAATCAATAGTGTACAATTGTCTAATTTAGCATTTATGGGACAGTACCCCCTCCATCAAACTTACATGACTGCAGGCTCAGCAGCCATCTCTCTACATTGAATTTAACCACTACCAAAGCAATTTCTTACAATGTACTCGATGTTTGGTGCCATTGGTTTTGACAGCCATTCATCAACTTTTTAGAGACTAACTCCTAAAGTGGAAGTTTGTTTCCCTTTCTCCCTGGGAGCGTCATTTCTGTTCTTCACCACCAGAGTTTTTCAGGTGGTGAGGGACAAGAAAAAAACATATTTCATATTTCAACTTAAATAGGATGGACAGTTTAATGTCCTTCCTCCAACGGCCCATAGAGCCTGCAGGGCTCATTGGAAACGTGAAGTCCGCCCATCTCTAATTGAGGCAGCCAAACTGAGGGCTTGGCAGACATGGTACTTTGTTGTGGTTGCGACAGAGTACTATATCTGACAGCCATGCTCTAAATTGGGCCCTAAGTCAGCAATGGATTTCTTCAGAACATTTACTGAAAAAACACAGATGGTTGCCTCCCATGCCTAAGCTTGCATTCCCATACTCCGACATAAGTTAAAATGCAAAGAACTTCACACCTTATGCATGATGCTTCAATGGAAAAAAAGAGACACATGGATAGATTGACACAAGTAGATTTACAAAATAATGTTAACCAGCAAGTGTCAAAACTTTCATACTAATCTTGACGTCTGAGTGAAAGATGACAAATCATGCATACATTCTTCTGTTAAACATAGATTATGGTATAGAAAAATTATTCCTGTCCATATAGATCTTCAGTGTGGATGATCTGTGTGAGATAATCAGCCTGTGGAGTGTCCTTATAGATCTTCAGTGTGGATGATCTGTGTGAGATAATCAGCCTGTGGAGTCTTCTTATAGATCTTCAGTGTGGATGATCTGTGTGAGATAATCAGCCTGTGGAGCAAGGGCATTCTGTGGAGACAAATTCATTGACTTAACTACATCATTCAATATTTGTTTTAATTCTTGCAATTTGAATTGATTGGAAACATTCACATTATCCTGAAGTCAGACACAAGGCATGCAGAAAACATTGCATTTCCCGTCCTACTATTTTAAAACAAATCTGCAGTTCGCATTCTCACTATTGATAACTTCCACTGCAGAAATCTTAGCTAATTAGAACGCAATGTTGGTAGCAATGAGATGGTCTACCAAAAACATGATAAGGCAGCTCGGTGGAAAATATTCATAACATGCACAGTTAGGTCACAGTTTAATCTGAATGCACACATCATGGTCACCAACACTGCATGCACTAGTGTCTCAACACAATACACCAAATCCCAAACTGCGGTCAGCAATAAAGCTAATTCTGAATGTGCACTATTGACAATCTCCACATCAGGTTTAACACTTGTGGCTTTACTTATGAGCTTTTGGCGCAGGGAAGCGGCGCAAGAAATCTTGCAGCGCTGACCTGCATCAAAACAAAAGGATAGGAATGCGCCGTACCTATGCAATACAGTGCATTGCTGTCCTTTTGCCCTTTGCTGGTGCACAAGGGGCTGCCTTGCACCAACGCAGTCACTATTGCATCATGAGTGCCTGCATTGTGGGGCTGATTGATTTTGTGCAGGAATGGACACATTCCTTCACAAAATCAATCAATTCAGGTGATTCCCACTTTCTCTGTGTGCTGCAGAATAAAGCACAAATAGAAAAATGAAAAAACAAAAAGAAATGAAAACATTTCTCCTCATTGCGCCTCCCTAACGCCGCCCCTTGGGTTGCGTTGATTCTGATGCATTCTCAGATTTACGATTTCTCTTAAATCTGGGAACGCTTCAGGTTCCATGGGAATCCTGTGGGAACACTGACAGCAACACCCATGGAACTCCCCTTTCAAGCAATATTCTGCGTGAGTGGGGCACATATTTCTAAGCCCATGAAAAGCCACATAAAGTGGCTTTACGTGGCCTTGTAAATATGAAGTGGCACATTGCACCACTGGAACATCAAAATAGTGATGTTTCGGCATCGCAAAAGTGCAGCTAGGGCCTCATAAATAAGGCACTTGAAGTGTAATCCAACTGCTCAGCTAAAACTGCTTAGTTATAACATGAATATCCTCTATAAAATCTAACCAGAGACTGACTTGTACATTGCAATTCTCTAGCTATCACATTAGTTACTTAAAAATGGTTTTATGTCCCGCTTCATTTTTTCAATTTTGTGTATTTGAGTTTGAGTTTGAGTTTAAAAATTCTTATATAGCGCTCTTACACCAGCGGTTTCATGGCGCTGTAACTGGCAGATCTCCTCAATAGGCAAGGAAGGGAGGTCGGGTAACAGAGGATTAGATGAAAATTTTGCTGAAGAAGTAGGCTTTAAGTTTCTTTCGAAACTGGGAATATGGGGTTAGGGATCTGAGATCAAGGGGTAATGAGTTCTAAAGGGTTGGGGCAAGGGTCGCAAATTTTGAGCCCCCCACTTTTTCCGGCGAAACCGGGGAACTATCAGGAGGGATTGGGAAGAAGATCGGAGCTCCCTAGTTGGCAAGTAGGGGATAATCTCCGAAGAAATGAATGCAGGGGCCGTACCCAATCGAGCCTGGTAAGTGATAGATGCAAGCTTGAATTGGATACATTCCCGAACCGGAAGCCAATGTAAGAGTTTCAGAAGGGGGGTGACATGTGAGGGTTTAGGAAGGTTAAAGACCAGCCGAGCCGCCTGGTTTTGGATCATCTGCAACCGCCTGAGACTATATGCAGGTATACCTGCATATAGGGCGTTGCCATAATCCAGGCGGGAGATGACCATCGCAAGGACGATCAACTTCAAGGCCTCAAAGGTGAAAAATCGAGAGACCCTGCGGATGGTGCGAAGAGACAGAAAAGAGGAAGAGACCACAAAACTAACCTGGGAGTGAAGGGTAAGGTGAGAGTTGAGTTTAATACCAAGGGTTTTGACCGAAGTAGAGGGGACCGGAGAGGGACCAAGGGAAGGGGGCCAAAAGAGTGAAGACCAGGGACTGGAACAACCACCCATCAACACCAACTCGGTCTTATCAGGGTTGAGTTTCAGGTGGTTGAAATCCATCCAGTCCCTGATGAAAATCATAGTGGACTGGAAATTAGAGATAGAGGCAGAAGAAGAGGACAGATTAAAGACAAGTTGGAGGTCATCCGCATAGTTGTATACGGAGACCTCCATTTGTTGTAAAGAAAAAATGAGGGGAGAAATGTAAAGATTAAACAGAAGAGGTGAAAGGGAGGAGCCTTGGGGGACCCCGCCCAGAACTTTCCGAAAGTCCGCAGTGAAGTCACCCAGGCGAACTGCCTGGGTGCGGTCCCTCAGGAAGGAGGACAACCAAACCAGGGCCGTACCCCCGATCCCCGCCGCCGCGACACGGGAAAGTAAGATGGTATGATCCACCGTGTCGAAGGCGGCAGAGAGATCGAGGAGGACCAGTGCCTGGAATTGATTGGTGTCCCTCCCCTCCCTGAGGTTGTCAAGGACCGAAAGAACTACGGACTCCGTAGAGTGTGCGGGGCGAAAACCAGCCTGGCGGGCAGCCAATACCCCATTTTCTTCCACAAAGGTGCTCAGAGACCTGGTGACATGGCGCTCGAGCACCTTAGCCAAAAATGGTAGGAGAGAAATGGGGCGAAAGTTGGCTGGGATCGAGGGGTCTGCGCCAGGTTTTTTTAAAATGGGTAAAATGATAGCTGATTTCAAGGGGTTGGGAACAACCCCCTGAGAGAGTGAACTGTTTAGTAAGTGAAGGGGAGGATCACGGCAAGAAATGTAAATGTGACGAAGTATTTGAGCGGGACAGGTGTCAAGGGGAGAGCCAGATTTTACAAGGGGGATTAAGGATGTGAAGGATTCCTTGGTCAGAAGAGGGAGAGAGTTTAATTGTCCTTGGGAAGGCGGGCACTGAGGATCAACAAAAGACGGGGAAGGTGCAGGGATATTAGCTTTAATGGCAGCAATTTTATCAATGAAAAAGCTGTTCAGAGAGTGACAAAGGGCAAGGGAAGGAGAGGGCTTAAGAGAGGTACGATCTGAAAAGGCTAGGTTCTGAACAATCGAGAAAATTTCCCTAGATTGGTTCTCGGCTGTGAGGATCTTGGAGGAGAAATAGGCCGTTTTAGCGGCCAAGATGGCATTCTTATATTGAGCTAAAAGGGTGGTAAAATCAGCTCTTAAGATGGGACAATAGTTTCTCCTCCAGGCCCTCTCAGCACGGCGTACCGATAATTTGATGGTTTTCAAGTCATCGGTAAACCACAGGTTGGCATCTTTCTCTCGCTTGGAAGTCAGACGTTTCAAGGGGGCAATGGACTTACTGGCTGAGGAGAGCCATTGTTCAATGCTATTAACCTGAGCCGAAGTGGAAAGCCCGTGTAAGACGGGATAGGAAGCACTTAAAAGAGCTGATAAGTTCGCCGGGTCAACTCTACTCCACGAGCGGACCCAGACATTATTAGGAAGGGGGGCCCTAACTGGAGAACTGATAGGAAGAACAAAAGAAATCAGGTGATGATCAGACCAAGTGCAAGGAGAGATAAGAAGGGAGTCGACAGGGCAGTTCAAGGACCAAATCTGGTCCAAGATATGCCCCTTGACGTGAGTTGGGGAAGATACGTGAGAAACAAAATTAAGAGATAAAAGTGTGTCTGAAAACTCTCTAGAAGATGAACACTCTGCTGGGTCGGAGGGCCAGAAATTAAAATCACCCAGTAATAACACTGAAGAGTTATTGACAGAGAGGGTGGCTAACACCTCCTGGAAATCAGGGAGAAATCGTAGAGGCGACTGGGGAGTTCGATAAATGAGAAGACAGGTGAGAGGGGGGGATGTGGACGTGGTTCGAATAGCAAGATACTCTGTGGTGGCAATATCGGGGAGAGAGAGCAGTTGAAATGGAAGATCAGAACGGGCAATGACCGCGACGCCACCCCTCGTTCTGCCGGATGAACGATCGGCCCGAAGTGCATAGTAGGGGGCGGGCAATGTAGCTAGCAAGGTGGGTAGGGAGTCATCACAGAACCATGTCTCGGTTAAAAGGAGAAGATCTGGTGCATGATGATCTAACAACACTGATAGTTCATGTGAATGAGCCACCGCCGATCTGGTATTCAGATAATACGCCTTAAGGGTCTTAACTGGGGCAGTATTGACGGCTTCTGTGGAAGGGGGGACCGAGATAGGAGAAGTGAATGAACAGGAACAGTGAGAAGGAGGGGATAAATCTAGCTGGGATATCCGTGAGTGTGTGGAGGCAGATAGAACCCACGGACCCTGTAGCCTGTGAAGCTGGGAAGGAGTGTAAGAAATGATTTGGGCCGGGTATTGTGCCCCTGGCCCCGGTCGGCCGCGGACGGGCGCAGACGGGCTTAACTTAGGCGCAACTTCGGCGCGCCTTCGTCGCGCCCGCTGCGCCCGCCCGCTGTGCCGTCGGTGAGGGGAAGTGATTATATAGGGACACATGTGGGGGGAGTTTTGAGTGGGGCGTGGCAGGGGGTGGAGGAGCCAGAGTAGTGCACGCCCAGCCCAGACCCGCCCAAGGTGTACTGGCCGCCCGTCCCACTCCCCACGCGAGGCAAGGAGGGGGGATCAGCGGAGGCGGTCTGGCTGTCTGGGTCGTGAAAGCAGGCGAAGGGGCAGCCAGGAAGTTGCTGGCGCTGGTTCCTGAGCGCTGAGCGAAATGCGCAGGTAGGCACAAGTCAATTAAAACAAGACGTCAGGGAAGTAAAAGAAACACCGTTGCTCCCGGCGAAGCCTCGGGAGATCTGCAATCACTGCAGGTAGCCCACTGTCAGCCTTTTGAGCCGTTAGCCAGGGGGGGAGGAGCCAGAGTAGTGCACGCCCAGCCCAGACCCGCCCAAGGTGTACTGGCCGCCCGTCCCACTCCCCACGCGAGGCAAGGAGGGGGCGATCAGCGGAGGCGGTCTGGTTGTCTGGGTCATGAAAGCAGGCGAAGGGGCAGCCAGGAAGTTGCTGGCGCTGGTTCCTGAGCGCTGAGCGAAATGCGCAGGTAGGCACAAGTCAATTAAAACAAGACGTCAGGGAAGTAAAAGAAACACCGTTGCTCCCGGCGAAGCCTCGGGAGATCTGCAATCACTGCAGGTAGCCCACTGTCAGCCTTTTGAGCCGTTAGCCAGGGGGGGAGGAGCCAGAGTAGTGCACGCCCAGCCCAGACCCGGGCTACTAAAGTTTACAATTAGACGAGAACAAGTAAACAAAAGTCTAAAACAGTATTCCATACATAACATAAGATTGAGTTGAAAATTGTGGCCGCTTTCTAGAACATCTTTTGTGTCACAGGCACACACAGATAATGAGATAAATACATATCTATGAAGAATAGAAACAAAAAAATCCCAGATAGCAATAGACTGTCAGGAAAGTTTGCAATTTATTTATGTGTTATATAGCAGCTAATGAGTAGGAGCTACCAAAAATGTATTCTTCAGGTAGTCCTGTCGATCATACAAAATGTTTTTCTCTTAAAGTCACAAAATAAAACATATCTGTTATGTCACCCAAAGTATTGATCAATTCTGTAGAATAACCCAAATTATTGATTACATCTGAAGTAGTGGCATAAAATGTCTTATTCTAATTTAATTTCTTACAGCAAAACCTATTGGAATGCTGTTTCTTTATGGCACTGCCTCACAGTTTCAGCCATCCCAACGTATGTTGCAAATTCAATTTAATTAATTTGCCAGGTAGCTTGTTCAAAGCATTTTTCCAAATCATAATTCAAGTACCTTAGTTCAAAATAGATATTCTTTTCAGTTCTGACTCTGAAGACTGAATACCTTCCAACATCTTCCACTGGCAATGCATCACTCTCAATAACAAGGTTATTACTTTTCATATGAATATTTATAGGCATTCATAATTTATAATTGATGGGTACATAAAGGAATTCATGATTTAGTTATCTAGCTTATATTACTTGCTCACATCTTGTGAAAATGACAGTGTCCCAGTCAACCTGAAAATGTCGTTTTGAAATCAGTTAGATGAACATTTTAATGGGGGTTGAAGGCTTACATTCCTGTTTGCTCTTCTGTGCTACTAGAAGCATATGTTGAGCAGCAAAAGGAGATTATCAAATAAACCATAGGGCCTGATTTGGAGTTTGGGGGATGGGTTTCGCTATCACAAAAGTGACAGATATCCTGTCTGAAGTTTTATAAGTGCTTTATATCCAATGGCATTAGTAATACAGTGGACTGGATATCCATTTTCTTTGTAACAGAGTAGCCCGTCCACCAAACCATAAATTGTCTGATAAAGTCCTTGACTTGTTCCAAGGACAGAACCTCTGTTGCTCAGTCAACAGTGACTGAACTCCTCCTTGGACCAAAAAGGTTTGGGGTCACGATTGGTTTTCTGATGTGCAGTACAACTTGTTGAACATCATGCTTCCGAGGTTCTAGAGCATCACTCACCCTCAAATCGACTACTTATTTCATTCTTCTGAGGCTACATTGTACTCAGTGGTGTCTTTTGTCATTTTCTTGTGAGGTACGCTTCAAAAAACAGAGAAAGAGTGAGAGCAAAAGAAAGTGAGAGAGAGGTGAAAGCTCAAAACCGGTTTGACTGTCCAACATCCCTAAATCTTTGTATTTACTCAGGCAGTAGTATAAGGGCAGGCTTTAACATTGGTGGTTCCCGTTATGACAGCCTTTGTTGCTGCCCCGCCCACTCCAATTACCTGCTCCTTAACAGATTCCTCACTACCACACTCCAACAGTGCTGCTCATCTCTCCATAGCATCACTCTCACATGTATTTCATTTGTTTTATAGCGCTACTCATTCCAGTGTAAGATGTCAGAGTGCTTTTCAGCTGCACACTTTATGCAGAGACAATGAATCCTATGTGTGTTAGTCAGTGCATAAGAAATACTACATAAAAGAAAGAGGACTACAAGGTATAGGAGTCACATGTAATTCATATTTATAGGCAGAATATATTAAGAGTTCTTAGTCTGAAGAAACACCAACTAGGGATTTAGAATTTAACACAGTGGTTGGGGTTGGCTTTACTAATAAGAATGTATTGCTACCCAAACTAACGCTTTTAGCAGTAATTAGGACTGGGGAAAAATCATAACGTTCCATCCCACAACTTGCAGTTTGCATGCAGCTCTTTGATGCCAGTTCACAGCTCACTGTGCTATATTAGGATTGAACTGCAAGTAACAAAAGTCTCTCTGTGACAGAAGTAGTAACGCACTGAACTATCTAATACAATTCATTTCTGTGAGCTGCATGGTATATATTATATAGATCAGGCATGCTAACCCCCTACGCTACTCTATTTTGAACCAAAGCTGCGAGTAGACAAAATTCCATCTCTCTACAGATGGTCAGTGACGTAACAAAAGTTTAAGGGGCCCCCCTGCAATGTACACGGAGGGGCCCCCTCTACGGATTTAAAACGGAGCGCTCAGGTTTAAGTACTGTGCTGAGGGGGCCCTCTGCAGCTCGGGCCCCCCGCACCGCGGGGCATGCGGGGGCCTGTGTTACGCCCCTGCAGACGGTACCCGTTATCTTGGCATTTTTATTGTTGTCTGAAAATTTTGGGACACACAAGAAACTCATTATCACTGCTTTTAAACAAATAAGATATTTCAAAACACCCCCGCAAATCTCGCCCCCCTTCTTAAACCTGTTTAAAGCCAGCCCTGAGCACTATGCAAGCAATTTTAACCTCTGATGATGAAAGAGCATAATTGAGAGAAAAGTAAACAAGTGGTTAAAAGTCAAAATGAAAGAAAAAACTTTCAATGGAGGAAAAACGGCAGAGCCATACAGCCCTTTATCTGATTGCTCCTTTCTGAGATATGATGAGCTATCGACCCATGTATTTTGGAAACCAAGCACACTCTGTGACTATTGAAGATGATTTAAAAATAATCATTAAACTTTAAAACATGGAAGTCAGCGCTGTGAAAAAAGCTCATGATCGGACCAAATCGAATTGAACGAGGTCAGCAACCTGCGAAGCGGAACAGACTACGAGCTTGGTGACACGCACGCACTCTGAAGAATGTAAACATATTCAGCATGTTTTCCCCATAATTACATAAATATGAAAACGCTTGTTCACTTCAGCAAGCGAAAAGAGAATTAAAGGATGTTACCCCTTACCAAACTACCTAATTAGTTCCAGGGCGCAGAGAGGACCAAAATAATAGTTTCTGGTTCAAGAATGTTTGAATTTCACAGTTAAAGGAACCTTAATATTATTGCAGTTATTTACAAAATCCTATGAGGGAAATTTGATCAGTCGCAGTTATGGACTGGCTATTAAAATGCATGTAATAAAAACATTGCACAGCTATCACATTGAGAATGTGAGAAGTAGAGGGTGAGGGCACACAGCTAAAGAAAACAACAGCATATAATGCAGTTCCTAAATTCAAAACAATTCAATAGAAAACAGATACTGAGAAGTAGCTAGACTTCCCATGTTTCTCTAGTTGCACAGAAAGATAGAAAGCCTGTCATCTATTTCTCAAGTAAGGCCCCGATTATGAGTTGCAAACACAAAAAGATGATGAACTTAGTGCTGAAACCTTTCAACCACTAACCCCAAAACAAGAGACCTGGGTTTAATCCATCACTCTTTTGCTCACCATGCCACCCCAGTTTGGACCTGGCCGTATGCAAATCAGTCTTGACCCTGCTCCTCATGGGAACAGTCCAGCCCGAGCTGCCATGACAGGTCCTCCCTGGACCAAAAATAAGCACCCTGAACTGGTTGCTGGGTATCACCCCTCATCAGTCAGGCTAGCTTGAATCCAGTGGCACAGCAAGCAAGGGACCCATGCCTGGGTATACCCTTGGCCTTGGGGAGCATAGCAAAAACAAAAAGATGATAGACGGAGTGCTGAACCCTTTCAACCACTCACCCCCAGTCAAGAGATTTGGGTTTAATCCGTTATTCTTTTGCTCACCATGCCACCCCAGTTTGGACCCAGCCCTCTGCAAATCAGTCTTCACATTGCTCCTCATTGGAACAATCTGGTCCGAACTGCTAGGCCAGGTACTCCCTGGACCAAAAACCAGCATCCGGGGACTGGTTTCAACATAGCACCCCCTTCATCAGCCAGGTTAGCTTGAATCCAGTGGCGCAGCGAGCAAGGGACCAATGCCTGGGCATACCCTTGGCCTTGGGGAACATAGCAAACACAACAAGGTGATATATGAAGTGCTGAAACCTTTCAAATACTCAGCCCCAGTCAAGAGATTTGGGTTTAATCCATTGTTCTTTTGCTCACTATGCCACCCCAGTTTGGACCCAGCCCTATGCAAATCAGTCTTGGCCTTGCTCCTCATTGGAACAGTCCAGTCTGAACTGCCAGGCCAGGTACTCCCTGGACCAGAAACAAGCATCCTAGGGCTGGTTTTGGGGTAGCACCCCCTTCATCTACCAGGTTAGCTCAAATCCAGTGGCACAGCAAGCAAAGGACCCATGTCTGGGCATACCTTTTGTCACGATCCACTGTGGTTCCGGTAGATTCGAGTGAAGCACAAGGGTTCCACCTCCAGACGTCCCCGACTCTGGATTACATAAACACAGAGTACAAGGGCAATCAGGCGAGGGAAAGGGAATTAGGATGGGGACAGCGGGGATTGGGATTCCTGTAATAGAAAGGAAAGGAAAAAAAGAACATAGAGAAAAGACCACAAGTCAGCCTACTCTCATTTAGGTCTCACTAAATATACCTAACAAATGTCACACCACTGCACCTGCAGCCTTGCTTCAAAATATAGCGTTACTCTAAAGACACCAGCAGGACAGTTTAGACCTTTCACACTCTTATCTCCCCTTTCTGCTTCCCCAGAACTCATTAGCACTGATGTGCGTTTCTCTGAATCGCTCAATGTCTTGGAAACCCACAGCTTCTACTCTAACATTATCAACATGTATGGGTTTGTGGTTTCCGATCCCATGTAAGAGCTAGAGCGGAGATGGAACTCAAAAGTCACGCAAGCTCCAGCACCCTATACGCTTTGATTTGTTTTGCAAAGTTATACAGTCCCGCACAGGGCAGCCCCTCCCTTGTTCCGGTGGTACCTGGACGTTGCTAGGGCTGCGGTTCCTTCCGAGAGTCCCAACGATTCTGTCTCTTATTCCGTTTAGGATGTGGACGCTCCTAAACTTCCGACAGTCCTCAGCACTGAGAACGCGGAGACGCTTACGTCAGCGTCCCGCGGTGGATTTCCTTAGATACGGAACCAAAATATTCCCTAAGCCGTGTACTTCATGGCGGTTTCCTGGAACGACGGGTTAATTGCTCACAGCAATCTCTTAGACGCTTGGTTCTTGTCCCGCGTATTTACCAGCCTTGGTCACGCCTTCGTACAGCTGGGATTTCTGGGTGATGTAGTTCATGGCCTGCTTCACCCTCGGTAGGCGCATTTGATAAGCGCCTGACACCTTTGGCCATTTATACACATATACACATATACACAATAGGATGATGGAAGGAGTACTACAACTTTTCAACCACTCACCCCCCCAGTCAGGAATTCTGGGTTTAATCCAACGTTCTTTTGCTCACTATGCCATCCCAGCTTGGACACAGCCCAATTCACATCCGTCTTTACTCTGCTCCTTATGGGAACAGTCCAGCCCGAGCTGCTGGGCCAGGTACTCTCTGGACCAGAAAAAAGCACCCTTTGACTAGTTTCAGGGTATCACAGCTTATCAGCCAGGCTAGCTTGATTTCAGTGGCACAGCGAGCAAGGCACCGATGTCTGGGCATCTCCTTGGCCACTTAGGGTGAACATAGCAAACACACTCAGATGATGGACGGAGTGCTGAAACCTTTCAACCAATCACCCTCAGTCAAGAGATCTGGGTTTAATCCATTGTTCTTTTGCTCACAATGCCACCCAAGTTTGGACTCAGCCCAATTCAAATCAGTCTTTAATCTGCTCCTTATGGGAACAGCCCTACCCAAACTGCCAGGCCAGGTCCTCCCTGGACCAGAAACAAGCATTCTGACACCGATTTCAGAGTTTGAAAAGTTTCATGACTCCTTCCATCATTTTATCTATTGTATTTAATCTTATTTATTTCTTAAGTTTTTTAGTCCTCATATCATCACCAAAAAGCACCGACCAAAATTCTAGTATGCCTTGCGCTCAAAATTGGGGTATTCTTTAAGCAAAATTACTCGGCTACATTGAGTGATCAATGCCTCCACAGCCCAACTGCTTTGAGAGGGTGTAATCATCAGACAGAATAACATGCCATATCTTTAACAGTTTCCAAAAGCCTCCATCTTCACTTTTGTTATATCTCCACCTATCAATTTCCTTGAAGTAAACCACCAATCTCTTCCAGGCTTTCCAGGAAGTGGTGGAGGCTTGGGTCCATAATTTGCATATTCCCCTTCTTGCTATCAGAACTAAATAACATATCTCATTTCTGTGCTTTACATGGAGAAAATGATCTCCCAATTCCAGCTACATTATCCCATAGCTTACCCATGGCAATCCAAAATTCTTCTTAGTTTGGACAGAAGGCAAACAAATGCATGTCGTCTGTCTCATTACTACCACACCACTTACATTTTGAGTCACCACTTCCCCTTATTTTCTCCAACTTTTTCAGAGTCCAAAGGACTCTATGAAATGTAAAAAAGTGATTTTTTCTTAATGCAGCAGGTTTAACCACAGAGTGAAGTGTAGAAAGAGACACTTAGCAAAACTACACAACCAAACTTCGCCAATATCTGCTTGTAGAAACAATACATTTATGATATGCAAATACCAAAAATCACACCAGTTGAGTTTATAATTTATTCGTCTTGAATAAAAAAATGTAAAAAAAAACTGCTGGTTTTTGATCAACCTATATACATATAGAGTTGGTGAGCACCACATACATTGAAATACAAAGAATTCATGTAATTCATGTAAGTACAATGAAAAAAGACACACAAATGACTAACTACATAATGGTTAGAAAGAATTGCACACAATGAAAATTATAAAAAAGATATACATATAACAAACATCAACAACAGAGAACATCAAGAGATTCTAAAAATTAATACTCGTTGCAATAACAGTTATAATACAATAATGAGAACGCAACAATAATATTTTATGAATAGTATATTATCCATGTGGCAACCGTTTACAGAATCTTTGCTGAGTGATGATGCCAAAGGCAAGAAATGTAAGGATGTTTGGTTGCATATTGATGGTGATGTGAAAAAAAGTACACTCTATTGCATGCTTAGATCTGCCAACACCCTTGTGTGTGAAGTGTTCAGCATAATGTTATGTTATGTTATGTTAGGGGGTACTTGTAGAGCGCAAACAATCATCCCGGATAGGATATCACGGCGCTATAGTTGCAGTGAAAATGTGAATAGGTAGTGAGGGGTGAGTGCTAGATGGTTAGGTTTTAGTCGGGTTTAGGAAAGAGAAATGTTTTTAGCTGCTTCCTGAAGGACAGGTAATTAGTTATTAATCTAAGGTTCACTGGCAGATTGTTCCAACTATTTGCCGCCAAGTGGGAGAAGGCTCGCCCCCCCATCTTTGCAGTTTTCACGCGTGTGGTTCTGGCTCTAGCAGTAGTTTGGGAGCGTAGATTTCTAGATGGGGTATAGAGTGTAACTTTGTTTTTTAGAATGCACGGACCTGTATTATGCAGTGTTTTATGCGTTATGCATAGTAGCTTAAAAATAGCTCTTTGTCTCATCGGCAGCCAGTGCAAATCTCTCATACAGCACTTGGCTGAGTCGTATTTTCTTTTATTGCATATTGCCTTGGCTGCAGCATTTTGTACGGTTTGTAGTTTAGAGAAGAGATAATCACTCATTCCAACAAACAGAGAGTTTCCATAGTCCAGCCTGCTCATTAGTAGAGATTGGACCAAGATCTTTCTGCATTCCAATGGTATCCATGGAAAGACTCTTCTAAGCATTTTCAGTAATGCGAAGCCTTTACCACATATTGTAGATACGTGGGTTTTCATGCTTAAGGTGGTGTCCAATGACACCCCTAGATTCTTGGCCGTTGTAGTCGGGCCAGGGGGGGTGCCTAATGTTGTGGGCCACCAGCTGTTGTCCCATAGCTGGGAATGTCTGCCGAATAGCATTATTTCAGATTTGTCTGCATTAAGTTTAAGACAATGACTATGCATCCAAATGGCTAATTCCGTAAGGCAGTTGAGTAATCTGTCTTTGGGGTCATTCTCCTCATCCAGTGAAATCATCAGTTGGGTGTCGTCTGCATAGGAACAGATCCCGACACCCCATTTTTGTCCTATTTTGGCCAGTGAGGACACAAATACATTGAACAGAGTCGGGCTCAATGAAGCCCCCTGTGGGACCCCATACTTGATGTTCCGGGGAGGAGATAGGAAATCACCCATCGGTACTGATTGTGTCCTATCTTGGATGAAGGACTGTAGCCACCCTAGGGCTTTTTCCTGAATTCCCTTTGCTGCAAGGATTTCCAGTAGACGATTGTTGGGTACGGTATCGAATGCCGCCGAGAGGTCCAATAGTATCAGGGCGACTGTTTTCCACTGATCTACCTAGGTTCTGATGTTGTCCATTACTGCTAGGAGGGTTGTCTCCGTACTGTTGTTCGTTCGGAACCCTGTTTGAGATATATCCAATAAATCATTGGTTTCCAGGAAGTTGGACAACTGTCTGTTGACTCGTTTTTCCAGCACTTTAGATAAATAGGGTAGTTGAGATATGGGCCGGTAATTTGCCGGGTTGTTAACATCAGTGCCCACTTTTTTTAGTAGAGGGGTCACTATGGCATTTTTCCAGGTTTTGGGAAATTCGGCGGAATTTAGAGAGGAGTTCAAAGCTTTTGTAACAGCCGGACATATTATCGGGGTTAACTGTGAAAAAATGAAGTGAGGGCATGGATCTGAAGAGGAGCCTGATTTTACTTCTGGCATTACTTTGCTCACCTCTTCCTCTGAGAAGGGGCCGAACTTGAGACAGTTCGCCTGAGTAGAGGGTGGCCCATGAGGTTCTATATGTTTCAGCTCGGTGCTGGGGAATGAAGTATAGATTGTGTCTTTTTTGTCACCGAAATAATCATTAATTTTATTGCAGTTTTCTTGAGAAGGAGGGAGGTTTGTTGAAAGATTCGTAGGATTGCATAGTTCTTTGACTATTTTAAAAAGTTCTTTCGAGGAGTTTTTGATTTCTGTTATTCTATGCGAAAAGTATTCCTTCTTTGCTTTCCTAATAGCTTTATTGTAAAGTGTATGTTCTTTTTTGTAGGTGGCTCTAGTTTCATCAGTTTTATTGAGTCTCCATTTGTGTTCGTATAGTGTGCATTTCCTTTTCATTAACTTTAGTTCTAATCCGTACCATTTCTCAGATCTAGTGGATCTGTTTTTGTGTTGGGATTGTGTGACAGAACAGTGGTCTAGAGCCTTACTAATGTTATTCTGGAGTAACTCTATTTCATCATTCGGGTCGATGGTAGATGTATTTATGTGTGAAAAATGTTGCTGAAATTTTTCAACCGAGAATTTTTTCCAGCTCTTGGTTTTGGCTGATGCCCAGGTTTGTGGCTTGAAGTTTTTAGAAAATAGTTTGATCGAAAACCCAATTAGAAAATGGTCTGTCCAGATCATTGGTTTTATTGTATTAATTTCGATAGTTTCTATGTTAGAAAAGATTAAGTCTAAAGTGTGTCCTGCTATATGTGTGGGCTGGTTGATTCTCTGAGTAAGCTGTAGAATTTCCATATCCTCTAGTAGTTGTTTAGTAAGGGCATTGTTACCATTATCATGGTGTACGTTGAAGTCCCCTATCAGCAGGAAGTTTTTATTTTTAAGACAGACTGGCATAATTTGTGCAAGGAGCTGAGCACAAAAATCCATCGTACTGCCTGGGGGATTGTAAATTATTGCTCCACCAAGTAGAATGTTGGTGTTTATGGACACCGAGAAGGCCATGGCTTCGTGACTGTTGGCCTGTGTGATTACCTCCTGTCTACAAGAGAGGGAATCTTTAAATAGTAGGGCTACCCCTCCGCCTTTCTTCTCTGTCTGATTTAAATGAAGTATTTATACTCATTTGGGAGGGCAGTTGCAATGTCGGGGGTGCTATGATGATCAAGCCAAGTTTCTGTTATAAAGGCTAAATCAGGATTAATTTCAGTCAAGATGTCCCATATTTCCATAGCATGTCTGGGTAGGGATCTGGCATTGATATAAATGCATTTAAGGATAAGCTTTGGGGTATTTATTGAAGTGGGCTCGAGCCAGCTGACACTCTCCCATCTACAATTAATGCAACAGAAGGGGCCTGTGGTATTTACAGGTCCCATTCGTGCACATAGTGCTGGATTACTAGTTGTTATATTGTTGAGGCTCTTGAGCTCATCACTAGAGTAGTAAGTGCGGTAGTTCGTTCTACCTGGGCAGGGGCTGCCCATTTGTGCAGGGGATGTGGCCCCTGGTCCCGGCCCGTCGCGGACGGGCGCAGACGGGCTTGCCTTTGGCGCGCCTTTGGCGCGCCGGAGGCGCGCCCGCTGCACGCGTCCGCTGCGCGTTGCGCTGGTCATCGGGTTTTAACTTGTTTTGCCCTTAGCTGATTGGAGGGTTGGACCGGAAGTGCCGGCCCCTTCCTGTTGCACGTGACTCCCTCCACACAATCCGAAAAATCGGTGGTGGACCGGGGATTATGTGCTTCGTAAGGCGGTAAGAATGCGGTGCTGATATTTGTTTAGTTAAAATGTAATTTTTAAAAGATGCACAATTTTACACAATGTTAAAACAGTAAAACAATGTTAAAACTTTAAGTGAATCTTACTAACGGCGATGTTGGGAGCCCTTTACCAGGCGCTCCAAGCTATCAAATTGTTCAATGACACAGAGGGCCCTTTGCCAGCCGCTCCTCTAACGTAAAAGCAGGCACTCTCGTTCTCGCTCTCACCATTCACTTTAAGCGCGTCGCTGCGCGTTGCGCTGGTCATCGGGTTTTAACTTGTTTTGCCCTTAGCTGTTTGGAGGGTTGGACTGGAAGTGCCGGCCCCTTCCTGTTGCACGTGACTCCCTCCACACAATCCGAAAAATCGGTGGTGGACCGGGGATTATGTGCTTCGTAAGGCGGTAAGAATGCGGTGCTGATATTTGTTTAGTTAAAATGTAATTTTTAAAAGATACACAATTTTGCATAATTGGTGTAGATGTTTCACATCTCCTTGAGAGAAGGCTGGGTGACACCTTTAGTGACTTTGGCTCTGCAATATGTTCCATGTTTGATGCTTGCCACTTGGCAAGCAAAGCAGTATTGAAGAGCAATTCATGAACTTTTATCTACAATGTATGAGAAATGGTTTGCAATGATGCATAGAAACGTCCCTTCACCAACCACGGAATTTGAAGTCCATGAAACCTCACTGTGGTACTCTGTACTCTGTACAAGTTCTAGATCCCTTCCGTAAAGTGGCCAGAGTCACATAACCAAAGACTCACGGAAGAAGTATTGTATGGTGTACTGCAATAAGTTTGATTTGCAAAAATGTATTTGGACCTCATATTCACTATACGTACGCTGTCTATATACCATGCACTATCAGTGCAGAAAGCAAGCAATAATAAAAGCAAAACATGCCATAAACACCGTAAAAACACTGTTTCTGTTGTTTTTAATGGCACAAAAATGTGTAACCACTGAAAACCACAGTTATTTTAACCCCTTCGCTGCCAGGCCTTTTCCCCTCCTGTGCCACGCCCTTTTTTGGCTATTTGGGGTAGTGCGCGCTTAGACCCCTGTAACTTTTTGACCACATAAGGTATTCACGCCAAATTTGCGTCCTTTTCTTCCAACATCATGGGGATTCTAAAGAAACTCAGGGTTTGTGAATTCTCCCAGAGGGGTCACAGAAATTAGCCAAAATACAGCAACATTTTGGTTTTTTCCAGAAAAATTGGAAAAACGGGCTGCAAATGAAAGCATCTGCGTTTTTCCCTGCAAATGTTATCAAAAAAAGGTTTGTGGGGTTGGAATCACCATTTTCCCAGCTTTTCGGGGATACCAGACTTTTGTCAGAAACTCAACATTTTTTACACAGTTTTGGCATTTTTCTGGGACATAGCCTAATTTTGCTATTTTTTGTGCTTTTGACCTCCTTCCAGTTAATGGAAGAAATGGGTACAAAAGCAATAATGGATCCTGCAAAGCTATACATTTTCGAGAAGAAGACAACATTCTGAATTCAGCAAGGGGTCATTTGTGTAGATCCATCAAGGTTTTTTTATAGAAACTAACAGTTAAATATAGGATAAATTGAAAATTAGTTGAAAAAAAAGCCTTTTGTGTCAACGTTTTCACCTGTAACTTCTTCTAATTATGAAAGCTCCTTGAAAGCAATATACCATTACATCCGCTGGACATTACTGGTTGTGGGGATATATAGGACTTGTAGGTTCACCAAGAACCCGACGAACCCAGAGCCAAAAACTGAGCAGCAACTTGCAATGGTTTTTTATTATGTTCCGGGTTTATAGTAATTATTCAGTAAAAATGTGTACATGGAAAAATCGGTATGAAAGACACCTATGTATTTCTGAAATGGGAACAAAATATAGAGTTTATAAACAGTAGATATTTGCACATTTCTGAAATTGGGGATACTCATACTAGCATGAGAATTATCAGTCATTTTTTAGAATGACTTCTTTTTTACACAATATCTTTCATTTGGAAGGCAGAAATGCATCGAAAGTCAATAGATAATAACAGTTCCTTTACAAAAATGAATTACCCTAAGTCTCCCGATAAAAATGGTACCTCACTTGTGTGGGTAGGCATAGTGCCCGCTACAGGAAACGGCGCAAAACGCAATGTGGTCACAACTCAATATCGCAGTGAAAATTTACCCTTTTTTGGCAAAGTGCCTAGCTCTAGTTTTTTAACCCTAGCTCTGCGGGCACCTTGGGAAACCTATACATTTTTTAAAACTAGACACCCTGGGGAATCCAGGATGGGGTGACTTGACTGCCTCCCACCAGGGTCTGTTACCCAGAATCCCTTGCAAACCTAAAAAATTGTCAAAAAAAACACATTTTCCACACATTTCTGTGGTGGAAAGTTCCGGAATCTGCGTGGATCCACAAATTTCCACCCACCCCGCGTTCCCCAAAGTCTTACGAGAAAAATTGTACCTCACTTGTATGGATCGGCCTAGTGCCCGCGACAGGAAACGGCGCAAAACGCAACGTGGTCACACCTCAATTTCGCAGTGAAAAATTACCCTTTTTTGGCAAAATGTCTAGCTGTAGTTTTTTAACCCTAGCTCTGCGGGCACCTTGGGAAACCTAGCAAACCTATACATTTTTGAAAACTAGACACCCAGGGGAATCCAGGATGGGGTGACTTAACTGCCTCCCACCAGCGTCTGTTACCCAGAATCCCTTGCAAACCTAAAGAATTGACAAGAAAAACACATTTTCCACACATTTCTGTGGTGGAAAGTTTCGGAATCTGCGTGGATCCACAAATTTCCACCCACCCCGTGTTCCCCAAAGTCTTACGAGAAAAACGGTACCTCACTTGTGTGGGTCAGCCTAGTGCCCGCGACAGGAAACGGTGAAAAACGCAACGTGGTCACACCTCAATTTCGCAGTGAAAAATTACCCTTTTTTGGCAAAATGTCTAGCTGTAGTTTTTGAACCCTAGCTCTGCGGGCACCTTGGAAAACCTAGCAAACCTATACATTTTTGAAAACTAGACACCCAGGGGAATCCAGGATGGGGTGACTTGACTGCCTCCCACCAGGGTCTGTTACCCAGAATCCCTTGCAAACCTAAAATATTGACAAAAAAACACATTTTCCACACATTTCTGTGGTGGAAAGTTCCGGAATCTGCATGGATCCACAAATTTCCACCCACCCCGCGTTCCCCAAAGTCTTACGAGAAAAACGGTACCTCACTTGTGTGGGTCGGCCTAGTGCCCGCGACATGAAACGGCGCTAAACGCAACGTGGTCACACCTCAATTTTGCAGTGAAAAATGACCTTTTTTTGGCAAAATGTCTAGCTGTAGTTTTTGAACCCTAGCTCTGCGGGCATCTTGGGAAACCTCTACATTTTTGAAAACTAGACACCCAGAATGCCCTGCAAACCTCAAATTTAGCTGAAAAAATCACCTTTTTCACACATTTTTGTGTGGGAAAGTTGAGGCATCACCGGGCTGACACAAATTTCCTACCACCCATCGTTCCCCCGGGTCTTCCGATAAAAACGGTGCCTCACTCGTGTGGGAGGCCCAAGTACCCGCGAAAGGCAAGGGCCCAAAACGTAAGGAAACGTTGGGGGATCCACGCAAGCCATATCTCCCTGGAATCCCCCTGGTGTCTAGTTTTTAGAAATGTGTGGGTTTGGTAGGTTCCCCTAGGTGGCCGGTGAGCACCGGGCCAAAAACCCAGGTGACCCCCCTTGCAAAACCAGGTCGTTTTGAGGTTGGCAATTTTCATGTCGCCTCAATACGTTTTCGGCCCTTGCCTGTCGCGGGTACTTGGGCCTCCCACATGAGTGAGGCACCGTTTTTATCGGGAGATCCGGGGGAACGCTGGGTGGTAGGAAATTTGTGTCAGCCCGGTGATGCCTCAACTTTCCCACACAAAAATGTGTGAAAAAGGTGATTTTTTCAGCTAAATTTGAGGTTTGCAGGGCATTCTGGGTAGAGAAACGTGGGGGGATCCACGCAAGCCATACCTCCCTGGAATCCCCCGGGTGTCTAGTTTTCATAAATGTGTGGGTTTGGTAGGTTCCCCTAGGTGGCCACTGAGCACCGGGCCAAAAACCCAGGTGACCCCCCTTGCAAAACAAGGTCGTTTTAAGGTAGGCAATGTTCATGTCGCCTCAATACGTTTTGGGGCCTTGCCTGTTGCGGGTACTTGGGCCTCTCACACAAGTGAGGCACCGTTTTTATCGGGAGACCCGGGGGAACGCTGGGTGGTAGGAAATTTGTGTCAGCCCGGTGATGCCTCAACTTTCCCACACAAAAATGTGTGAAAAAGGTGATGTTTTCAGCTAAATTTGAGGTTTGCAGGGCATTCTGGGTAAGGAAACGTTAGGGGATCCACGCAAGCCATACCTCCCTGGAATCCCCCGGGTGTCTAGTTTTCAGAAATGTGTGGGTTTGGTAGGTTCCCCTAGGTGGCCGCTGAGCACCGGGCCAAAAACCCAGGTGACCCCCCTTGCAAAACCAGATCGTTTTGAGGTAGGTAATTTTCATGTCGCCTCAATAAGTTTTGGGCCCTTGCCTGTCGCGGGTGCTTGGGCTTCCCACACGGGTGAGGCACCGTTTTTATCGGGAGACCCGGGGGAACGCTGGGTGGTAGGAAATTTGGGTCAGCCCGGTGATGCCTCAACTTTCCCACACAAAAATGTGTGAAAAAGGTGATTTTTTCAGCTAAATTTGAGGTTTGCAGGGCATTCTGGGTAAGGAAACTTTAGGGGATCCACGCAAGCCATACCTCCCTGGAATCCCCCGGGTGTCTAGTTTTCAGAAATTTGTGGGTTTGGTAGGTTCCCCTAGGTGGCCGCTGAGCACCGGGCCAAAAACCCAGGTGACCCCCCTTGCAAAACCAGGTCGTTTTGAGGTAGGCAATTTTCATGTCTCCTCAATAAGTTTTGGGCCCTTGCCTGTCGCAGGTACTTGGGCCTCCCACACGAGTGAGGCACCGTTTTTATCGGGAGAGCCGGGGGAACGCTGGGTGGTAGGAAATTTGTGTCAGCCCGGTGATGCCTCAACTTTCCCACACAAAAATGTTTGAAAAAGGTGATGTTTTCAGCTAATTTTGAGGTTTGCAGGGCATTCTGGGTAAGGAAACGTGGGGGGATACACGTAAGCCATACCTCCCTGGAATCCCCCGGGTGTCTAGTGTTCAGAAATTTGTGGATTTGGTAGGTTCCCCTAGGTGGCCCCTGAGCACCGGGCCAAAAACCCAGGTGACCCCCCTTGCAAAACCAGGTCGTTTTGAGGTAGGCAATTTTCATGTCGCCTCAATACGTTTTGGGGCCTTGCCTGTCGCGGGTACTTGGGCCTCCCACATGAGTGAGGCACCATTTTTATCGGGAGACCCTGGGGAATGCTGGGTGGTAGGAAATTTGTGTCAGCCCGGTGATGCCTCAACTTTCCCACACAAAAATGTGTGAAAAAGATGATGTTTTCAGCTAAATTTGAGGTTTGCACGGCATTCTGGGTAAGGAAACGTTAGGGGATCCACGCAAGCCATATCTCCCTGGAATCCCCCGGGTGTCTAGTTTTCAGAAATGTGTGGGTTTGGTAGGTTCCCCTAGGTGGCCGCTGAGCACCGTGCCAAAAACCCAGGTGACCCCCCTTGCAAAACCAGGTCGTTTTGAGGTAGGCAATTTTCATGTCGCCTCAATACGTTTTGGGCCCTTGCCTGTCGCGGGTACTTGGGCCTCCCACACGAGTGAGGCACCGTTTTTATCAGGAGACCCGGGCGAACGCTGGGTGGTAGGAAATTTGTGTCAGCGCGGTGATGCCTCAACTTTCCCACACAAAAATGTGTGAAAAAGGTGATTTTTTCAGCTAAATTTGAGGTTTGCAGGGCATTCTGGGTAAGGAAACGTGGGGGGATCCACGCAAGCCATACCTCCCTGGAATCCCCCGGGTGTCTAGTTTTCAGAAATGTGTGGGTTTGGTAGGTTCCCCTAGGTGGCCGCTGAGCACCGGGCCAAAAACCCAGGTGACCCCCCTTGCAAAACCAGATCGTTTTGAGGTAGGTAATTTTCATGTCGCCTCAATAAGTTTTGGGCCCTTGCCTGTCGCGGGTGCTTGGGCTTCCCACACGGGTGAGGCACCGTTTTTATCGGGAGACCCGGGGGAACGCTGGGTGGTAGGAAATTTGGGTCAGCCCGGTGATGCCTCAACTTTCCCACACAAAAATGTGTGAAAAAGGTGATTTTTTCAGCTAAATTTGAGGTTTGCAGGGCATTCTGGGTAAGGAAACTTTAGGGGATCCACGCAAGCCATACCTCCCTGGAATCCCCCGGGTGTCTAGTTTTCAGAAATTTGTGGGTTTGGTAGGTTCCCCTAGGTGGCCGCTGAGCACCGGGCCAAAAACCCAGGTGACCCCCCTTGCAAAACCAGGTCGTTTTGAGGTAGGCAATTTTCATGTCTCCTCAATAAGTTTTGGGCCCTTGCCTGTCGCAGGTACTTGGGCCTCCCACACGAGTGAGGCACCGTTTTTATCGGGAGAGCCGGGGGAACGCTGGGTGGTAGGAAATTTGTGTCAGCCCGGTGATGCCTCAACTTTCCCACACAAAAATGTTTGAAAAAGGTGATGTTTTCAGCTAATTTTGAGGTTTGCAGGGCATTCTGGGTAAGGAAACGTGGGGGGATACACGTAAGCCATACCTCCCTGGAATCCCCCGGGTGTCTAGTGTTCAGAAATTTGTGGGTTTGGTAGGTTCCCCTAGGTGGCCCCTGAGCACCGGGCCAAAAACCCAGGTGACCCCCCTTGCAAAACCAGGTCGTTTTGAGGTAGGCAATTTTCATGTCGCCTCAATACGTTTTGGGGCCTTGCCTGTCGCGGGTACTTGGGCCTCCCACATGAGTGAGGCACCATTTTTATCGGGAGACCCTGGGGAATGCTGGGTGGTAGGAAATTTGTGTCAGCCCGGTGATGCCTCAACTTTCCCACACAAAAATGTGTGAAAAAGATGATGTTTTCAGCTAAATTTGAGGTTTGCACGGCATTCTGGGTAAGGAAACGTTAGGGGATCCACGCAAGCCATATCTCCCTGGAATCCCCCGGGTGTCTAGTTTTCAGAAATGTGTGGGTTTGGTAGGTTCCCCTAGGTGGCCGCTGAGCACCGTGCCAAAAACCCAGGTGACCCCCCTTGCAAAACCAGGTCGTTTTGAGGTAGGCAATTTTCATGTCGCCTCAATACGTTTTGGGCCCTTGCCTGTCGCGGGTACTTGGGCCTCCCACACGAGTGAGGCACCGTTTTTATCAGGAGACCCGGGCGAACGCTGGGTGGTAGGAAATTTGTGTCAGCGCGGTGATGCCTCAACTTTCCCACACAAAAATGTGTGAAAAAGGTGATTTTTTCAGCTAAATTTGAGGTTTGCAGGGCATTCTGGGTAAGGAAACGTGGGGGGATCCACGCAAGCCATACCTCCCTGGAATCCCCCGGGTGTCTAGTTTTCAGAAATGTGTGGGTTTGGTAGGTTCCCCTAGGTGGCCGCTGAGCACCGGGCCAGAAACCCAGGTTACCCCCTTGCAAAACCAGGTCGTTTTGAGGTAGGCAGTTTTCATGTCGCCTCAATACGTTTTGGGCCCTTGCCTGTCGCGGGTACTTGGGCCTCCCACACGAGTGAGGCACAGTTTTTATCAGGAGACCCAGGGGAAATCTGGGTGGTAGGAAATTTGTGTCAGCGCGGTGATGCCTCAACTTTCCCACACAAAAATATGTGAAAAAGGTGATGTTTTCAGCTAAATTTGAGGTTTGCAGGGCATTCTGGGTAAGGAAATGTTGGGGGATCCACGCAAGCCATACCTCCCTGGAATCCCCCGGGTGTCTAGTTTTCAGAAATGTGTGGGTTTGGTAGGTTCCCCTAGGTGGCCGCCGAGCACCGGGCCAAAAACCCAGGTGACCCCCTTGCAAAACCAGGTTGTTTTGAGGTAGGCAATTTTCATGTCGCCTCAATACGTTTTGGGACCTTGCCTGTCGCGGGTACTTGGGCCTCCCATACGAGTGAGGCACCGTTTTTATCGGGAGATCCGGGGGAATGCTGGGTGGTAGGAAATTTGTGTCAGCCCGGTGATGCCACAACTTTCCCACACAAAAATGTGTGAAAAAGGTGATTTTTTTAGCCAAATTTGAGGTTTGCAGGGCATTCTGGGTAAGGAAACGTTGGTGGATCCACGCAAACCATACCTCCCTGGAATCCCCAGGGTGTCTAGTTTTCAGAAATGTGTGGGTTTTGGTAGGTTCCCCTAGGTGGCCGCTGAGCACCGGGCCAAAAACCCAGGTGACCCCCCTTGCAAAACCAGGTCGTTTTGAGGTAGGCAATTTTCATGTCGCCTCAATACGTTTCCCTAGGTGGCCGCCAAGCCCGGGGCCAAAAACTCATGGGACCCCCTTTGCAAAACCAGGTTGTTTTGTGATAGGTAATTTTGATGTCTCCTCAATAGGTTTTGGGCCCTTGCCTGACGCGGGCACTATGCCTACCCACGCAAGTGAGGTACCATTTTTCTCTGAAGACTTTGGGGAACGCAGGGTGGGTGGAATTTTGTGGACCCACGCAGATTCCAGAACTTTCCGACAAAGAAATGTGAGGAAAAAGTGTTATTTTGAACACATTTTTAGGTTTGCAATGGATTCTGGGTAACAGAACCTGGTGAGAGCCAGTGAAGTCACCCCATCCAGGATTCCCCTCGGTGTCTAGTTTTAAAGAATGTACAGTTTTGCTAGGTTTGCCTACGTGCCAACTGCGCTAGGGCCCAAAATCCAGAGGTATGCACATTGCTAAAAAAAAAAAAAATCGGAGCCCAGTGGGCTTTCTGCCGCCCTGGGGGGAATCGGGGAAGGGGGTTTCATCCTGATATGCCCCTAAAGGGGCAGAAAGACTGTGGCTATTTTTTGTGGGGGTGGGGGCATTGGTATGACCATTTTGGGTAGCCCCCACCCCCACGCATAAAAAAGCCTGCATACTCGCTGGCGCCTACTGGGCTTTCTGCCCCCCCCAGGGGGCAGATCAGGGGCCACTGCCATCATCTGCCCTCCCGGGGGGGCAGAAAGACTGGAATTTCTCTGGGGGTGGGGTGGGGTATTGTCATGCCCATTTTGGGGAGCCCCTACCCCTACACTAATAAAACAAAAAAATCCATGGTTTCTAGTCGGCATTCTGCGCCCCCAGGGGGGGCCAGATTGGGGGCTACAGCTCCCATCTGCCTCCCGGGGGGCAGAAAGACTGACATTTTTGTGGGGGGGAGAGTGGGGGCATTGGCGTGCCCGTTTGGGGCAGCCCACACCCTAAAAACAATTGCGCCAAAAAAATCCCTGGTGTTTAGTGGGCTTTCTGTCCCCCCCCCGAAGGGGCAGATTAGGGGCCAATGCCCCATCTGCCCCCCGGGGGGGCAGAAAGACTGTAATAATTGGGGGTGGGTGGTATTTTTTTTGTTAACAATTCCCTGGTGTCTACTGGGCTTTTTGCCCCCCCCGGGGGGCAGATTGGGGGCCGATGCCCCATCTGCCCCCAGGGGGGGCAGAAAGGCTGTAATGGTGGTGAGTGGGTGGGGGCATTGGCGTGCCCATTGCGGGCAGCCCCCACCCTAAAAATAAAACTAAAAACGAATCCCTGGTGTTTAGTGGGCTTTCTGCCCCCCCGAAGGGGCAGATTAGGGCCCAATGCCCCATCTGCCCCCCGGGGGGCAGAAAGACTGTAGTAATGGGGGGGTGGGGGCATGGGCCTGCCCGTTTTGGGCAGCCCCACCCCTATTTTTTTTTTTTTACAATTCCCTGGTGTCCAGTGGGCTTTTTGCCCCCCCCGGGGGAGGCAGATAGGGGGCTGATGCCCCATCTGCCCCCCAGGGGGGGCAGAAAGGCTGTAATGGTGGTAGGTGGGGGCATTGGCTTGCCCGTTGCGGGCAGCCCCCACCCTAAAAATAAAACTACAAACTAATCCCTGGTGTTTAGTGGGCTTTCTGCCCCCCCTCCGGAGGTGCAGATTAGGGGCCAATGCCCCATCTGCCCCCCGGGGGGCAGAAAGACTGTAGTAATTGGGGGGGCATGGGCCTGCCCATTTTGGGCAGCCCCCACCCCTATTTATTTATTTATGTAACTTCCCTGGTGTCTAGTGGGCTTTTTACCCCCCCGGGGGGGCAGATTGCACCCATCTGCCCCCCAGGGGGGACAAAAAGACTAAAATGGCCAAAAATACACAGGGGGGAGCAAAGGCCCTTGCCCAAGGGGCCGCTCCCCCCTCCCTGGTGTCTAGTGGGTGGATCCCTGCTTGGGGCTCGCCCTCCTGTGGCGATCCCCAAGCAGGGATTCACTGGGGAGAGGTACCATTGGAAAGGGGAGATTCTCCCCTTTCCAACGATACCTCTCCCGTCTTTGTACGTGCTCAGGGGGCTGAGATAGCCCCCCTGAGCACGTACAAAGTGAAACCTGAAATGAGCCTCTTGGCTCATTTCAGTTTCACTTTCACTGTAATGACGTCGGCGCGACGTGCGCGCCGATCGTCATTGCAGTGAAAGGGGGGGGCCTCGGGTGCTGGGGAAGCTCTTCCCCAGCTCCCGAGGCTATTTTCCACGAAAGGGAATCCCTCTGGTGCCCGCCCCAGAGGGATTCCCTAGGGTATGCCTCATGACGAGCTGGACTCGTCATGGGCACAGCGCGACTGTGCTCCATGACGAGTCCAGCTCGTCATGGGCATACAAGGGGTTAAGGTATTAAAATCACTTGAAAATACTGAAAAAATCCCACCAGAATTTACCAAAAATAGAAACTGAAAACAGGAGAGCCTAGGTATGATTAAGGTCTCCCACATTTGTCCCTGGCAAAAATCCCTTTTGATCCACGTGTATCAGGTGTCTCACCACTTTATTATAACGGGCTGCTAAAATACTAGTAACAACTTTATAGTCACAGTTGAGTAATGAGATTGGGGGTAAGGATTGGCGCTGTAAGGGATTCTTACTGGGCTTTGGGATGCACAAGATCACTGCTTCATTCCAAACCTCTGAAATTGGCATAACATCTATCAATATATAGCTAAATAACTTAACCCAGGTTGGGATGATCCCAACCACAATTATGTAATAAAGTTCACTAGGGATCCCAGCTGGCCCTGCTGCCTTTCCTCTTTTCAAATTTGTTATTGCTACCTCAGAATCACTGCCAGTTACTTCTTGACACAGGTATTGCTGTTGATCATGTGACACTTTAGGGAGATATTTTCCTCAAAGTCAATGTTTCAATTATTCACTATTTTTTACAAGATTTTCTGTGTATGATTGATTCCTGAAAGAATTTATTAAAAATCTCTCCTATCTTAATACTGTCTTTCGTAACAATACCTGAATCCTAAGCAATGATCTTCCTAATGAAGCTATCATTCCTTTCCAGCCATGACTTTCAGACTAGCAATTTCTCACAGCATTTCCCATGTAGAATATCCCTAGCTCTACAGACTCCACACTGCTGTAACACCTTCTCCTCTACAATTCCTCAACTACTACTAACTTCTCCTTCCTTTCCTCCTTGCTCAGTAAATCAGCTTTTAGCACCTCCTCTACTTTCACATTCCCTTCCTTCAAACATGAAAATTCCACTTGCTCTTCCCTCGCCCAATTTACGGACACATATGTAAGGGTCCCCTTTATCCAAGCTTTATTCACATTCCAAACTACTTGCATGAGTGTAGATGTCATATTCCAGGAGAAAAACTCATCTGTACCTCACAACAGCTTTACCACTATCCCCTTCTGAAGCAAAATCCTTCTATTAACTATCCACCTCTTTGAACCATAAAAATCCCTCAACTCAAATTTTAAAAACATTACTGCGTGGTCTGACAAATCGATAGGAAGATGCTCTGTCCTCACCCCTTTCTCCACTTCCTTCCTGTTCATAAAAAAGTAGGCTAATTTACAATAATGGTTGTTCTTTTTGCTGTGAAAGGTGTAGTCACTATAATTTTCCAGCATATCCGACAAATAAGCCCTCATCTTTAGGGAGTTACTCTGAATCCATGCCGAAGATCTATCAAGATTGTTTTCTAGTAAAACATTCAATTCCCCACCCAAAATGATTGGGGCACTAAAGTAAAAAAAACTAGACGAGAGTTGAATCAGACGGGTGACATCATCGCTAATAGGACCATAATAAATCACTAACATTTAGAGACTTTTCGGGCTTTTTTTTCCCAATGATTGAAGGCCCTCCCTCGTCTGCAAACAAACTCCATTCCTGATTTTACTTTATATAATAGGGCTATGTATTTAGTGCGGTCTGTAACTACTATATACTCCACCCATCTTTGTTTAATAAGAGATCCCTCCATTCCTGTTTCATAAGATGGGTTTCCTGGAGCATGATTATTTGGGATCTGTGCACTTGTAAGTATTGCAAAATTGATCACTGCCTTCTTTTTTACCCGTAACCTGTGTTTATGTTCCAGCAGAGAATTGCAAGAACCTGTGAACTACTTAAATGTCCTTCTCTCTCCCTTTCCATACTCATGCTTTGCCATCAAATCAATATTCCTGCTTGGCACTCTCCGAATATATTTTTTTTTACCTGACTTGAGGACTCAAAACTTTTTATAATTTTTTTCCCATGCTCCCCACCACATGTGTTCCCTCCCAACTCTGCAGCTAGGCCTTTCCAATGCCTATTTGAACTCGTCCCCTAGGGAGTTTGAATAACATCTTCCTCCTTTTTCCTTCATTTTTCAGGATTCCCCCTCTTCTTTGCTTGCACTATTAAATTATCAGCGTCTTCAGGGTCTAAATAGTTATGCATTTTATTCTGCTGCCGCATGACTTTCAGGATTGTGGGAAACCTCAGTTGTACATTTGCTCCCAACAGCTTCAACTCCTCCATCCTGTTTCCCAGCTCCCACTGTCTATCAGCAGTCTCCCTGGAGACATCCGATCTGATTCGAAAAGTAGTCCCCAACGCTTGTAAGGATTTTTCCTTTAGGGCCAAACCCAGAAGTTTCTCCTTCACAGTGTAAGATAGAAAATTCAGCAGACTCTTTCGTGTTTTTTCCCACCCAGGATGCATTTTGAAGGGGTCCCTTTGCACTCACTGAATTTCTGTCTCAAGATTGACCCAGCTCTCTTGTCATGTCCTTTAGGCTAGTCCTGTCATGTATACCCCTATTACATACATTTGTCCCATCCATACGAAAATTGCAATTCTAAACAGGTGACCTTTTACCTAGTAGCTTGCTCTTGTCTCTTCGACACCCATTTCTTGGTACGCTATCATAATCCCTCTACCTGACATACATAAACATGTCCCTAGGCACAACAGAATTATTCTGTACAAGAGTGACCACTTTTTCATCCTTGGCCAATAGCCAGCTGTGCATGATCACACTTGTTTAGAAAAGCATTGGTGACTGTTTTTGAAACATTTATGGCTGTTATAAAAATCATATCAATTCTAGAAAAAACCCTGTAGTGACCACTTTAGTATAAAAGACCCTCACTTCCCCCTACAAATGAGAGGAGAACTCCTTCCAAGCTCACTCGGGGTCTTGCATGCTGAAATCTTTGACACGCAGCTGTCTTACATCTCTTACTGGGTATCATCCTTGACCCAGAGACGGGGTCCTTCATTCTCAACCATCAGGTGAGGGGGCTGGTTCTTCCCCAGGGGTTTCTTGGCTACAGATACACATAGCAACACACCTTTACATGCTGAACATACAGATCTAGGCTAGTTACATTTAGGCAACTTACTTAGGGTGCGCATTTTTGTAATATGCAAGTCCTACTGTTTTATCTAAACTGATTATGTTCATCTTATTAGCACTATGGTAGATATGTATCTACTATTTACTATATCGGTACTAGCAATCTCTTTTGCATGCTTCTGTCTCCTGATTGTCGCAGCACAAATGTTTTACAAAGGGCTATCGCTGGACCAATAAATTCTTATTGAAATGTCCTAATCACCATCCTGTATATTTTCTGAGAGTAAGCAAGCATGAGTGTCTTAGCTAAATGACTTGTACTGTTTTGCATGATCCCTTATCCCTTAGGAATCAGCGTTGTCATGTTCAGTGGTTGCCAGAGAATACAGGGGGGTGGTAGTAGCACTGTAGAGCTAGCTGGGCTAACGGCTGACATATCATTTGTGGGTGTCTGGAAGCAGTAGAGACACCAAGCCCTCAGTTTAGGTCATCCACAACACGCAGGTCCTGGGGGATTCCTAGGAACTGCACAGCAGTCATCCTGTGGAAAAGTGCTCTTCAATAAACCTATTACAAAGTGTTTAATATCCATCCCCTCTATTCCTTCACCTACCCCCAGTATTATGATGTTATTCCTCCTAGCATTATTCTCCATATTTTCAAGTTTTCCAGATTGTACCTTCGCTCTTTACCTCTTGGGTGTTCTCTTGAACTGCTGTCTGCAGGTCTTCCATCCTACATTCCAAATCACGCGTGCACTGGGCTAAGCTCTCTAGCTTCACTCTAGGGTGGAACAGGTCAACTGTATCTCTTAATGGTTTTCCTTAAATCAAAAATCACTCTTTCAATTTCTTCATTAATTGACCTAACATTTCTTGGACCTGTCCCACCCTTTAGGGTCTCCAACCCATGTGCTTGAACCCCCAGATATTGAAGTTCCTACTAAGCTACTACTGTGCCCAGTTATGGTTTCTCCTATACCTAAGTTTGGCTCTTCTACTGTCAAACATGAAAACGTAGTATGGTTGCTGGAGCAGGATTTTCTAAATGAAAATCTATAGGGTTTTGAAGCTCTGGTTTGTCTATTTGTCATAATTTAATCTACTAATTATTAATTATTAATTATTTGTTTTGTGTAAGTGTTTTTTTTATACTGATCAACATGTGTGTTTTAACAAGAGAGAATTACACGTGGGAATGCATATGTGTGCTAATTAATAATAATGTGCATGTTTACATGTTTAAATGTTGCTGAGTGCTGTTTATTTTAAAGCACGAAACGCTTTTGAATTAATGCTTTTCTGTGTTGCAGAGGCTGGATAATTACATACACATAAGGGTATTAGTGGGGTTAACACTGTTCAATCACTATGCTGTGGTAACGTTGTTTTGTCTCTTTTAATTAAGATGGTCTATTGTGGCCTATTGTGGCCTAATCAAAGATGGCTGACTTTTGAAGCCAGGTTTCAAGTGAGAATTTGTGATGGAAAAGGCCTTGCTGAATATGGATGCGAGTCATCTGTCCACAGTCCTTGCCTGGTTAAAACTTTCCGTGAGGACAGCAGCAGATCTGGGCAAGTCTCCAGATGCATTGGGACAGCCTTGGCAGCCTTGGAAAACAAAGGAGCTTTAAAGAAAGACTCTAAACTCTGAGCTCACCAGAGGAAATGTGTGGAAGTTGAGAAGATACATTTAATATTTGGTTCCTGTTCTGTCTTTTTATTTTTGTGACTTTTTCTGAGCGGAGATTTTTTCAAATGTAGCGATGCTACATCCTTTTCCTTCTCGCTCTGCTCAGCGGTTCGGCGGATGAAGTAATATTAAATGTTTCTTTCTTTTGTCTGAATTATTATAAATATATTAGACTAGAGAGGGTTTGCGTCATTGCGTTTTGGCCACTTTGCCATTTTCTTCCCAAACCTGCGTTGGTGAGGATCGATGCTGTGAGGACGGTGACTTGGGAGATTTCTACTGAGAGACTTGTCCTGATGACCCATTCTGACATTTAGCTAGAATAGGTAATTATGAGAAAATGATTTATTCTGATTAACTTCTTTTGACTAATTTTAGATAAAGAATCATAATTTTAAATACGGTGTTGGTGATTATTTCTTGTCAATTATTGAGTACTCTATTTGATTATTGATGTATAGATTGTTTAGATTATGACAATTGCAATAGCTAGGTCTTATCGACCTCGGTGTAGTTGTGGGGTTTAGGAGGTTTCTTTCCACAGGTTCAATGCTGGTAGAGTATTTGAGTGTATGTTAGTGAAATGGGCCCTAGTGTATGGTGAGTGTATGTGCGTGTAACTGTGAAATTACTCTATCCGTGGAAGTAGGGAGATTTTGTACACCCCAATCTGCATGAGGGACAGATTGCGGAAGACCCCCGAGGAGGTGTAGGGAACACTTCTAATAAGCTAGGTGAAGGGACAAGTAGACAGCAAGAAGATTGCGTGTCGGAGACCCGAGGAGGGAAAGAAGTAGGGAAGTCTCAAATAGTGGTGAAAAAGACTGTGGAGCGAAAGAAAACTGCTGAAGAACAAGAGCGAAAGAAAACTGCTGAAGAACAAGAGTCATTTGAAACAGAATCGGATGAAAGTGAAAGTGGAAAATCAGAGGGTCGAGTTCTGAGAAAGAGAACGTGGATTGGAGAAAGAAATAATACAGAAATAAGACCGAAAAAGGTCATAAGAGGAGATTTTTGGCCTAACAACAGAGTAAAGAGGCTGAGATACAGACTGATAAGAGGAAATACATCGAAAGCTGAACAAGTGAATGAAGTATCGAGTCAAAACGAAGTAAAAAGGAAGGAGCAAAAGGAGTCAAGAGAACCTGAGGATATAAAGAGAATTAGAAGACCCAACCAAAAGTACAGATCACCGGAATGGTCTTATGTGGCACTGTCTGAAGAAGGAGAAGAAGAAACAGTGACTCGAGATAATCCGGGGGGGATCTTGAGAAAAGTGGTTAGGGAAAAGGAAGAATCTGTTGGAATCTTAAAAGTTATTCTGACTGACATTGGAGAAGAGTCAGATGCACAGGATGTTGTTGATGATCTGATACAATTTGATGTTGCTGAAGAAGAAGGAGTGAAAAGTGATGAATATCCAAATTGAGTGAACTGAAGAAATCACTTGGAGAAAGTGAAAAGGAGAAAGTTTGAAACTCAGCTGTCTGAAGTAATCCAAAGTTTGAGAAATTACAGTAGTGGAGTAGTAGAGGCTAAGTCAAAAGACAAGGTTAAAGTAGTAAAATGGCTAACATAGAGAATAATCAAAGTAGATGTGCCTTCTTAAAAAGATGGTGTAGAATGTGCTGCTGCTGTACTGGATTATTAATGCTACTATGGGGTATTTTAGCTTTATTAGTTACATTTAGAGTTTCAATAGGTACATTTGAAATACATACTGAGAATGAGACAAATGTAGAAAAGAATTTGCAAAAAGTAGTTCCAACTAGAATTAGTAATACTTACATGCATAAAGATAGGTCAATTAATGATTTTTCTAGTAATGTTTTTTCAAAGTTGTTATACGAATATGTGAAAACAATGGAAGTAAGGGATTGCTACGTTTGTATGCAATTACCTGCATCCGTTTCAGAGGGTGTTACTTATCACCATTTACCAGCTACGTATGGAATTTCTTGTAGTGTATTAAGTAGTGTTTTTTATTTGTTAGGGAAAATAGATTATAAGATGTCTAACAAAGATAGTATTTTTGGGCACTTGCCAATGAACAAAGAGCTGAATCCAGCTAAAGAAGCTAACATTTTTGGTGAGATTTTTATTGAGAAAGAAGAATTAACATTAGATTACATTTTTAAGAATAATTTAACTTGTAGTTTGGAAGAAGAGGAGAAAGCTTTCCTGAACATGGTGGAGGAAAGGAGATTGAGTATGCATGAAAAGGCAGGGAAATATAAAGTGAGTGAGACAATTTGGGACATTGAGATGGGAAAAGAATTGAGAAATGGAGCTAGTCCAACTTTAGCTTTAGATGCACCACAGAAGGGTAAGCTGTGCATTACAAGAGGGAAATCCCAATATGATACATATTTTGTTGGGACTAGTGAATGTCATGATACATACTTCATTGCAACAGGATGGGGTTTCAGAGGTGGAGAAGATACAATTTTTCCAGGAGTGTATTATGTTTGTGGGAACAAGGCTTATTACAAGTTGCCTGACCATTGGTATGGCACGTGTTATGTGGGCCTGGTTTTTCCAAAGATTTTTCATATAGATAGAATAGAAGATGTAGAACATATTAATTTACTAATGCGCTTCAAGAGGGAAACTTGGTCTGAAATTGTGGGTGACATTTTTGGAGCTTTAATTCCAGCAGTGGGAATTTCTTTAAATGCTAATGGGATTCAGAAACTGTCAACAGTGGTGGATCGCTTATCGACAAATACCGCTGGAGGGTTTCTTTTGGTGAATACGGAACTAATTGCCGTGCGTGCTATGTCTATGCAAAATAGACTTGCTCTTGATATTTTATTGGCTAAGGAGGGTGGAGTTTGTGGAATGCTGAAAGTTCAACATTGTTGCACTTACATTCCAGACGAAAGCAAAGACCTGAAGGTCTATATCAAAAATATTACTGATTTGCATGAAGAATTAGTACCACTTGAAGCTGAAAGTATTTGGACTAAAATAGCTAATAAGGTGATAGCTGTTAAGAGTTTTATTGCAAAAATAGGTAGTACTATTATAGGTAAGATATTGTTTCCTTTAACTTGTATAATTGTTGCTTTATTGATATTAAGATTGGTGTGTGTGTGTTGTAAAAACAGGGGAGGGAAAAAGAAGTTAATTAAAAGAAACAATGAAAAGAGAAATAAAAGGTTGAAAAGAGAATCACAAGAAATTGAATTAGAAGAATTAAGGGAGAGTGTCTACTTAGAAACAAAAAGGGATGATGAAAGAGTGTCTGGTGTGTAGTGTTGTGTAAGGAGGAAAAAGACATTTCAAATTTCTCCTAAAATGGGACTAAATTTTCACTAAATTTTTTTTTTTTGGGTTATTTGGTGATAAAATCACCAAAGGGGGGATTGCTGGAGCAGGATTTTCTAAATGAAAATCTATAGGGGTTTGAAGCTCTGGTTTGTCTATTTGTCATAATTTAATCTACTAATTATTAATTATTAATTATTTGTTTTGTGTAAGTGTTTTTTTTATACTGATCAACATGTGTGTTTTAACAAGAGAGAATTACACGTGGGAATGCATATGTGTGCTAATTAATAATAATGTGCATGTTTACATGTTTAAATGTTGCTGAGTGCTGTTTATTTTAAAGCACGAAACGCTTTTGAATTAATGCTTTTCTGTGTTGCAGAGGCTAGATAATTACATACACATAAGGGTATTAGTGGGGTTAACACTGTTCAATCACTATGCTGTGGTAACGTTGTTTTGTCCCTTTTAATTAAGATGGTCTATTGTGGCCTATTGTGGCCTAATCAAAGATGGCTGACTTTTGAAGCCAGGTTTCGAGTGAGAATTTGTGATGGAAAAGGCCTTGCTGAATATGGATGCGAGTCATCTGTCCACAGTCCTTGCCTGGTTAA
Source organism: Triturus cristatus (assembly GCF_964204655.1). Classification (NCBI taxonomy): domain Eukaryota; kingdom Metazoa; phylum Chordata; class Amphibia; order Caudata; family Salamandridae; genus Triturus; species Triturus cristatus. The sequence goes on from NC_140594.1 coordinate 466,056,182, forward strand.
AACTTTCCGTGAGGACAGCAGCAGATCTGGGCAAGTCTCCAGATGCATTGGGACAGCCTTGGCAGCCTTGGAAAACAAAGGAGCTTTAAAGAAAGACTCTAAACTCTGAGCTCACCAGAGGAAATGTGTGGAAGTTGAGAAGATACATTTAATATTTGGTTCCTGTTCTGTCTTTTTATTTTTGTGACTTTTTCTGAGCGGAGATTTTTTCAAATGTAGCGATGCTACATCCTTTTCCTTCTCGCTCTGCTCAGCGGTTCGGCGGATGAAGTAATATTAAATGTTTCTTTCTTTTGTCTGAATTATTATAAATATATTAGACTAGAGAGGGTTTGCGTCATTGCGTTTTGGCCACTTTGCCATTTTCTTCCCAAACCTGCGTTGGTGAGGATCGATGCTGTGAGGACGGTGACTTGGGAGATTTCTACTGAGAGACTTGTCCTGATGACCCATTCTGACATTTAGCTAGAATAGGTAATTATGAGAAAATTATTTATTCTGATTAACTTCTTTTGACTAATTTTAGATAAAGAATCATAATTTTAAATACGGTGTTGGTGATTATTTCTTGTCAATTATTGAGTACTCTATTTGATTATTGATGTATAGATTGTTTAGATTATGACAATTGCAATAGCTAGGTGTTATCGACCTCGGTGTAGTTGTGGGGTTTAGGAGGTTTCTTTCCACAGGTTCAATGCTGGTAGAGTATTTGAGTGTATGTTAGTGAAATGGGCCCTAGTGTATGGTGAGTGTATGTGCGTGTAACTGTGAAATTACTCTATCCGTGGAAGTAGGGAGATTTTGTACACCCCAATCTGCATCATGGTCTCATCTCTGCTAGGGATAGGAAAAGTTAGGGATGGTCCGAAGTTTCCCCAGCAGTACTTGGTAGAATTTGTGGATCACTTTTGTAAGGCACTCAATAGTTGGGTGAAGGTAAGTGATGTGAGTGATTTCAAGGGGCTATACAATTTGATAACCATGGAACACATTTTCATATGGATAGCAAGTTGACTGACTGCAGGGAGCTTGCCAATGAGGTGGATCTCTGGGTCATTGCCAGAGTTTCCAAGAAGGTACCTGGGAGTGACCCTAAGAAGGTTGGTTCAGGTTCTCGTCAACAGAAACAGTGAGGGGAAATCAAAGGTGAGACAGTAAAGTCCCAGAATAAGTTAGGGAGAAGGGTTCCCATGTCCCTCCTGAGAAACGGGGCGGAGATCCTGGTGAGCAGTGCCCCAGGGCACCCATTTCGAGCCCCTATGCTTTGATTGTTCCCAGCAGGGGGGCTCTATCTGTCCTAAGAAACCAACCACCGGCGGGAAGTCTACATGGGAGGCCAATGTAGCCTTATGAGATATTAGACTGCAGGAGCTGGAGGTAGATTAGGCCCTAGTCTCCATTTAGTTGGGAGATAGACTCAGAGGGTGAGCTTGTGAGTTTTGAGGTTGGAGTCATCACTTCCAATAGTTCACAGTAAATGGGATCCCTGTCACTGCTCTGAGAGAGGCCAATGCCAGCCAGACCATGGTAGTGGGAAGGCTGGTTTACTCAGATCAGTAAACCGGATGGGTGTGTCAGGTAGCTTAGGTCCATGGGCAGGACGTCTCCTGCACTATGGCTCTGGTGTCCCTGGAATGGGATGGGGAGGCTGATCATAGTCAATCCCCAGATGCCCATTTACTGCATTGCGGGAAATGAGTTGTCAGGACCTGAAGGGGCATCATCCCAAGGGTGCCCTGAAAGCTCAGGTTTCTGGGGATGCCACTCTGAAATGTAGGGCACAGGGACTCAGATGGAGGGGCAGGTTTGTTAAGGGTCCCCCGGCCCCCTGTTCATTCTCATGCTACTGACCCTGAGTTGGAGAACCAGTCTCAGGCTACCACCCCTAGACTTGAAAGGAGAGAGAAAGTAGGCTGTTGCCCCCCCACTCTGAGAAACCTCAGAGGTCTGGGGACCCTCAGGAGCAAGTAGGGAATTCCTTGCCAGTGAGGCCCACTCAAGGCCCCCGCTTGGAGCCTCCTCCTGGCAGTGATTGGCCTGGGGCATGGCTCTTGACATTGAAATCTGTTGTTGGCCTCTACTGGTTGCTGTCTTAATGGGCAGAATTGTCTTTGGGTTGGGGACAGATGTCTAATCCAAGGGGCGGAATGGACTACATCACTTTGTTGGCCATGGTGGTACTATCTGGTATTGGGATGCATTTGTGAGCAATTTAAGGTTAGTAGCTTTATAGCTCTGGCCCACAAGTTTGGATAAGGGATGTCCATGTGTCAATTCAGTGACTCAGGAGAGTGCTGACCGAGGGATCTACATAGGTTCAAAGGAACATAGAACTGACAAGTGCCATTGCAGAAGAAGCCCATTGTCCATGCTCTATTGCCTAAGCAGGAAAACCCTTCAGGATATTGATTAGCCTACCCTGGATTTTGGCTGGAGAAAGTCATGTTGAACTTGACCATTGCACAAGGTCACCCCAAAATGTTTCCCTTCACCCTTTCTGTTTTCTAAGCCTGTTTTTGTTCACTTTTAGGGCTCTGTGCACTTTACGTCTTCTAACCAGTGCTGAAGTGCTTGTCTTCTCTTCTTTAAACATGGTGAAATTGGCTTTCACCCAATTGGAATATTTAATTTACCTATAGGCCCCTATTGAAGGGGTACTACATGTAGCCAGCACCTGTAAATTGAATGCTACTAGTACGACTCTTGCACTTATTGTGCCACCCATTAGAGTAGCATTTGGTTCAGGCCTGCTACTGCAGCCTGTAGTTTACATCTTTAAACTGCCAATTCGATTTGGCAAAATAAACCTTCTGCTAGGCCTAAACCTTACTTTTTAATACATATAAGTGAACCCTAATGCAGAACCTAAACAGTCCACCGTGTAGGGTGGATTGTATTTAAAAATTGTGACAGATTTAGTAAGTTGCATATGTCCGGGTAGTGAACAACTCCTAAATTCATTTTTCACTACTATAAGGCCTATTTCTCCCAAGGATAACATTAGGTTACCATATTATGTTTAATTACTGCTAACGTTCGATTGGGAACATGTAGAAATATCATGCTTGGTTTCAAATAAATTGTAATGTAAAATCCTCTTTAATAGTAAAGTCAGAATTTAAGTCACAATTCAGAAAATCCAGGAAAAAAAGTCCCCTTCAATACCCAAGTGAAAACATGTCATCCAGTTATTACCAGGTACTCAAGCGTTAATATTATATGTCTATACATGGAATGCCAACAAAAAAAGCCACTAGTAAGTGATGAAAAAACAATACTCTTTTTATTAAAACCTTAAAAGCATTAAAAAAATAATGTTGGTCAAGTACAGATCAGTGCAAAATAGTGCAATTTAAAGGTGCTTCTATGAAGAAGATCTATAATTCATTTCATCATCATTGATATTACACAGTCACAATAAAAAGTGATCTCCCGAAGAAACACAATACCTAGTCATAACAGGATGACAGGTTTTCACTTTGATAGAGAAGGGATCTTCATTTCCTGGATTGGTTATGACCTCTCCCTGTGACATGTAAGGCCTCTCTCTCTCTCTCTCTCTCTCTCTCTCTCTCTCTCTCTCTCTCTCTCTCTCTCTCTCTTGATTGAGTTGACAATTCAGAAAATGAGACTTTTGGAAAGTTGGCATTTTCTTGCCCTAAAAATGTTGTTCCTGCTGCCAGTGTCTAGAGATTTTCAGCACTAGCCTGCACCAACTTTGGTAAACCACTACAGCTAAAATTCAAGTAACACTGTGAACTGCATTTCCCACAATGCTAAGGGCAGAACTGTGCTGGGAGGTGAGGCAGTGTGCTCCCATCCCTCTTCTGTTTGAAAAGGCTCCCTTGAGCCACTGAGCTGACAAGCTTTTGGAGATGCTCCTGTGTGCCAGAGAGAGGTACTGAGACCTGAGACTGTGGCAGCCTTTCCAGCAACCCCGGAAAGGAATTTTCGTTTTTTATTTCTACTGATGACGGATAAAATCCAGAAACACTTGTGTCTAGAGATGTACAGCACTAACCTGCACTACCTTTGGTGAACCACTACAGCTAAAATGTAAGTAAGAAATCACTGTGAACTGCATTTACCACAATGCTAAGGGGCGCACTGTGCTGGCAGGTGAGTCAGTGTGCACCCCTCCACCTTCTGTTTAAATAGGCTCCCTTGAGCCACTGAGCTGACAAGCTTTTGGAGATGCACCTGTGCGCCAGAGAGAGGTACTGAGACCTGAGAGACTGTGTCTGCCTTTCCAGTTACCCCAGAAGGAATTTTTGTTTTTGATCTCCACTGATGACGGATATTATCTAGAAACACGTGTCTAGAGATTTACAGCACTAACCTGCACCAACTTTGGTGAACCACTACACATAAAATTCAAGTAAGAAATCATTGTGAACTGCATTTTCCACAATGCTAAGGGGTGAACTGTGCAGGGAGGTGATGGAGTGTGCTCACCTCACCCTTCTGTTTGAAAAGGCTCCCTTGAGCCACTGAGCTGACGAGATTTTGGAGATGCATATGTGTGCCAGAGAGAGGTACTGAGACCTGAGAAACTGTGGCAGCCTTTGCAGCAACCCCAGAAGGAAATTTCATTTTTTATCTCTACTGATGACAGATAATATCCAGAAACACATGTGTCTAGAGATTTACAGCACTAACCTGCACCAACTTTGATGAACCAATACAGCTAAAATTCAAGTAAGAAATCACTGTGAACTGAATTTACCACAATGCTAAGGGGTGAACTGTGCTGGGAGGTGAGGCAGTGTGCTCCCATCCCCCTTCTGTTTTAAAAGGCTCCCTTGAGCCACTGAGCTGACAAGCTTTTGGAGATGCACCTGTGCGCCAGAGAGAGGTACTGACACCTGAGAGACTGTGGCAGCCTTTCCAGCAACCCCAGAAGGAATTTTAATTTTTCATCTATACTGATGATGGATAATATCCAGAAACACATGTGTCTAGAAATGTACAGCACTAACCTGCACCAACGTTGGTGAACCACTACACATACAATTCAAGTAAGAAATCACTGTGAACTGCATTTTCCACAATGCTAAGGGGTGAACTGTGCCGGGAGGTGAGGGAGTGTGCTCACTTCCCCCTTCTGTTTGAAAAGGCTCCCTTGAGCCACTAAGCTGACGAGATTTTGGAGATGCACATGTTCGCCAGAGAGAGGTACTGAGACCTGGGAAACTGTGGCAGCCTTTCCAGCAACCCCAGAAGGAAATTTCGTTTTTTATCTCTACTGATGACAGAAAATATCCAGAAACACATGGGTCTAGAGATTTACAGCACTAACCTGCACCAACTTTGATGAACCACTGCAGCTAAAATTCAAGTAAGAAATCACTGTGAACTGAATTTACCACAATGCTAAGGGGCGAACTGTGCTGGGAGGTGAGTCAGTCTGCTCCCACCCCCCTTCTGTTTTAAAAGGCTCCCTTGAGCCACTGAGCTGACGAGCTTTTGGAGATGCACCTCTGTGCAAGAGAGAGGTCCTGAGAACTGAGAGTCTGTGGCAGGCTTTCCAGCAACCCCAGAAGGAATTTTCCTTTTTTATCTCTACTGAGGATGGATAATATCCAGAAACACACGTGTCTAGAGATTTACAGCACTAACCTGCACCAACTTTGATGAACCAGTAAAGCTAAAATTCAAGTAAGAAATCACTGTGAACTACATTTACCACAATGCTAAGGGGAGAACTGTGCTGGGAGGTGAGGCAGTATGCTCCCATCCCCCTTCTCTTTGAAAAGGATCCCTTCATCCACTGAGCTGATGAGCTTTTGGAGATGCACCTCTGTGCCAGAGAGAGATACTGAGACCTGAGAGACTGTGGCAGCTTTTCCAGCAACCCCAGAACAAATTTTTGTTTTTTATCTCTACACGGATAATATCCAGAAACACATGTGTCTAGAGATTTACAGCACTAACCTACACCAACTTTGGTGAACCACTACAGCTAAAATTCAAGTAAGAAATCACTGTGAACTGAATTTACCACAATGCTAAGGGGTGAACTGTGCTGGGAGGTGAGGCAGTGTGCTCCCATCCCCCATCTGTTTGAAAAGGCTCCCTTGAGCCACTGAGCTGACGAGATTTTGGAGATGCACCTGTGCACCAGAGAGAGGTACTGAGACCTGCGAGACTGTGGCAGCCTTTCCAGCAACCCCAGAAGGGATTTTAATTTTTTGTATCTCCTGACAACGGATAATATCCAGAAACACATGTGTCTAGAGATTTACAGCACTAACCTGCACCAACTTTAGTGAAGCACTACAGCTAAAATTCAAGTGAGAAATCACTGTGAACTGCATTTACCACAATGCTAAGAGGCAAACTGTGCTGGGAGGTGAGGCAGTGTGCTTCCATCCCCCTTTTGTTTTAAAAGGCTCCCTTGAGCCACTGAGCTGACGAGCTTTTGGAGATGCACCTGTGCACCAGTGAGAGATACTGAGACCTGAGAGACTGTGGCAGCCTTTCCAGCAACCCCAGAATTTTTTTTTGTTTTTTATCTCTACGGATGACGGATAATATCCAGAAACCAATGTGGCTAGAGATTTACAGCACTAACCTGCACCAACTTTGGTGAAGCACTACAGCTAAAATTCAAGTAAGAAATCACTGTGAACTGCATTTTCCACAATGCTAAGGGGCGAACTGTGCTGGGAGGTGTGGCAGTGTGCTCCCATCCCCCTTCTGTTTGAAAAGGCTCCCTTGAGCCACTGAGCTGACAAGCTTTTGGAGATGCACATGTGTGCCAGAGAGAGGTACTGAGACTTGAGAGACTGTAGAAGCCTTTCCAGCAACCCCAGAAGGAATTTTCGTTTTTTATCTCTACTGATGATGGAGAAACACATGTGTCTCGAGATTTACAGCACTAACCTGCACCAACTTTGGTGAACCACTGCAGGTAAAATTCAAGTAAGAAATCACTGTGAACTGCATTTACCACAATGCTAAGGGGCGAACTGTGCTGGGAGGTGAAGCAGTGTGCTCCCATCCCCCTTCTGTTTGAAAAGGCGCCCTTGAGCCACTGAGCTGACGAGCTTTTGGAGATGCACCTGTGCACCAGAGAGAGGTACTGAGACCTGAGAGACTGTGGCAGCCTTTCCAACAACCTCAGAAGGTATTTTTGTTTTTATCCGTACTGATGACGGATAATATCTAGAAACACATGTTTCTAAAGATTTACAGCACTAACCTGCACTAACTTTGTTGAACCACTACAGCTAAAATTCAAGTAAAAAATCACTGTGAACTGCATTTACCACAAATCTAAGAGGACTTACTGTGCTGGGAGGTGAGGCAGTGTGCTCCCATCCCCCTTCTGTTTGAAAAGGCCCCCTTGAGCCACTGAGCTGACGAGCTTTTGCAGATGCACCTGTGCTCCAGAGAGAGGTACTGAGACCTGAAAGATTGTGGCAGCCTTTCCAGCAACCCCAGAAGGAATTTTTGATTTTCCTCTCTACTGATGACGGATAATATCCAGAAACACATGTGTCTAGAGATTTACAGCACTAACCTGCACCAACTTTGGGGAACCACTGCATCTAAAATAACTGTGAACTGCGTGGAGGTGAGGCAGTGTGCTCCCATCCCCCTTCTGCCAGTGTCTTGGTTCTTAAGCCCATTCTGATAGGGTTTGTGTATTCCTCTCAGAAAGTGATACTATAGGGCTTAGGTGTGGGCAGAATGGGCCATTCTGGTGGGATTGGTGAGGATGGTGCTGTTCCCTGACCTGCTTGCGCTTAAAAGAGGCTTAATTACAGCACACACAATGAAACCTAACACTAGTCTGTTGTGACTAGGGGTGAATGATAAATTGTGCTCCGCAGGCAGGTTTTGTGGAGTTTTGGCCACTCCGCATTAAGCATGTAATGCATAGTTCCAGCCAATTCTGCCAACCATCGCATGATGGAGTTTTTTCTTGCTCGTGGCTCACCAACGGTATGTTGATGAGCGAAAGCAAGATTTCATGCCCTTTACTGCTGTTTTCAATCAATAGGAGAACACTTGGCAAGATTTCCTGAAAGCTGCTGCTCAAGACATAAATCTACTCTAGCTCAGTAAAATCAGTTCTAGACGCAGTGCTTTCTGGTGCGCTGCATGGTGCCGTTTGCACAGATTTTCTGCGCAGAATGTGCTCCCAGTGGTAAAAATCAGTACAAGCAGTGCAATGTGCCTAATTCCTCCCATTGACAGACTCTGCGGAATATCAGGAGTGTTCATGTAACTCCGCAGAATTCCCTAGAGTGAAAGTCTGCTAATTCCGCCACCCCAAGTTGTGAAGGAACTTTTGGGAAACAGATGTGGAGTAGCTGCAGTCAGCACTTTGATCTTTTAGGTGCTATTTTTCAACTAAAACTTTAAAAACAACTCTATTTCTACTAATCAAATTTTATTTTATTTGGTTTAATAAACTGTCACTTATTTTCCTTGTTTTCCTGGTGTTTTCACTGTCTTACAGTTTGTGTGCTAAATGAATGCTTAACACAGTGCCTCTAAGATAAGCCTGACTGCTTTTGTGCCAAGCTACCAGAGGATTAAGTACAGGTTAATTTAGTGTCTTTTGTGGTTTACCCTGACAATAAGTGTGGTTGTTCTTGAAATTGGGCTACTCCCCCTCAACCAACACCTCAATTATTTACAGTGGGGTATTGTATGTGTCATATCATTACAATTATGCTGTGCCTGGGAAGGATCCAAGGTCTCCTTTTAATCGTCCTGTTGTTGCTTCTGTTTGCCAATGACCATGTAGATGACAGAGATTCTCTCCAAGAAAAGCATGTGTTTCCTCCCTGGTTAAGGTATGATAGTCAGATCTCATCTCCACAGCCAGTGCAAGAAACAACAACGGGCACCACTGCAGAAAATATTTGATGAAATATAGCATGCCTGTAGGATAGACAGGTTAGCTATGGTAAAACATGACACATAGTGAGGGGCTGAAATGTCACTAAGCAGGGTGACACATATAGGAGGAAGAATGGATAGATATGGGCTTCAGGGTAAAGAGGTGGATAGCATTGTGGGTGTCCTGATATTCTGATGCATACCTGGCTTTCTGAAAATGGATGGGGTGGAGACAGCACAAGCAATAATGTAGATACTTCACCACTGATTGCTGTGTTATTTGTTCATACCATGTCTCCACTGAGACCCATAGGTGGCAAAGTGATCCTATTTAACATAATTATTTAGTTTCCATGTTGAGTACACAAGGAGAGGGGTAATCCATAGTACACACTGTTGGATGGTGTGCCAGTGCGAGAGTGCATTCAGTGCCAGGCTCGATTTGCTTGCCACTATTTGGCATTGAGAAGTATAGGGGATTTAACAGGTGGAATGTAAAACCGTGACCATTGAAGTGGCACTTGTACACATTTACAACTGTTGCCTCAGGAACACACCGGCAGATGGGCTGAGGGATGAAGCTCATCTACTGTGCAATGGGTACTAGTCAAAGTCACGCTAGGCTCCGCCATCGATTTGTGCAGCTGCCACATAATCCTGAATCCCTCTCCTGCACATTCTTGTCCTCATCTTGCAATTGCTTCTTGTCTTCCCCTTTAGTGCCTTTTTCCACCTCTATGCAAATCATCACAAAACTTGTCAGATGCTGACTCATAGCTTTCTTCTCAACGCCACCAAGGTTTTAAGAAGACATACTGCATTATTTACTATTGAGCCTCACCACAAAAGGAACAACCATATCTGCCCCATCCTCTATGAAAACTGCCTGCTTCTTGAGAAGTCTCTGTGCTTCACAGACATAGTTCTATGTGTCAAGGCAGTACAACATTAACCAATATGAGACAATCAATCACTGCATGTGATACTTATGCATCTCTGTGTCTAACTCTGCATAGGAATTCCTTGATTATATGAGGTTTGCCATGCATCAATATTGTGCAGATTATGGCTACCAAGTATGGCCAGACTGCAGTAGATTATTTGTCCCTATCGCTATTCATCATATTATCAAGTTCAAGTTTCAAAGCTTTATTCGACAGCCTGTCATAAAAGCAAGTAAACATACTAACAATACCATAAATACTATGTTAAAATACAATATATAAATTTAAAAGTACATTAAATCATGATGCTGGCGAATTATTTTTAAAAAAAGAAAAGAGAACATCAATTATTAAAATCTATTTAAAAAAAAAAATAAGATCTTAATATTTACAATTAATCAAACATCATTTAGTGTCAGAAATTCATTGGCCAGCTTCTAGGAATTTTAGGGTGCGAGAGCGTATTATCCATGCCCACCCTAAAAATTTTGCAACAGCAATAGCCAGACAAGGAGTGCAATCAGATTCAAGTATTCTTAGGGCTTCCTTATACCTACGTGTTCCCAAATTTGAACATACTGGTTTTAACCACCTATGGCGAGGAGCAATTTACAGCGGACACACAAACAACAAATGACCTGTGTCCTCAGTCAGATCTAAACAATAGGGACAATTTTTGTCCTGGGTAGATGGCCATCTGTGGGTAAACGCTTTTACAGGTGGTTAGCCAAAATATCGAGTTTTAAATTTCGACCTACAATAATATCGTGTTTTTAATATCGTGGGTACAGAATATCGAAGTCAAGAATATCGATGGACAGAATATCGATCCCAAGGTAAGTAATATCGAAGTTAATAATATCGAAGTAATTAATATCGATGTAAGTAATATCGTAAGTAAAAATTTCGATGTCAATAATATCGATATTTATTTAGTGTAATGTTATTTAATATGTATTTTATTTGTATGTTAAAGATTATTGTAATGTATTTTAATACATTTAAAAATAAATGTTTAGAGATTTATAATTATTTTACGTTTAATTTAGCGTTTTAGTATCAGAGCGGGTTGTGGGTTTATAGGGGAATAGGGTGGGAAGTAATTTAATTATAATTAATGAATTAATATGTATTGTTTAATTGGTATTTATGATTAATTAATTGGTAATTAATTAATAATTGGTAATTAATTGATCAATTAATTGTTAATTAATTATTAATTGTACAATTATTTTATTAATTGGTTAATTATATACATTATAATTAGTTTATTATTAATATTTATTTATTGTTAATTAATTAATTGTTAATTAGTAATTAATTGGTGATTTAATTTTATTAAGTGATTAATTGATAATTAAATTAATTATGTGAATTTTAATGTGTAGTGGGTTGTGGGTTTATAGGGGAATAGGGTGGGAAGTAATGTAATGATAATTAATGAATTAATATGTATTGTTTCATTGGTATTTATGATTAATTAATTTGTAATCAATTAATAATTGGTAATTAATGTGATTAATAGATTAATTAATTTTTAATTAATTATTAATTGTAAAATTACTTTATTATTTTGTTAATTATATACATTATAATGAGTTTATTAATAATATTTCTTTATTGTTATAGTTAATTAATTAATTGTTAATTAGTAATTAATTGGTGATTTAATTTTATTAAGTGATTAATTCATAATTAAATTAATTATGTGAATTTTTATGTGTAGTGTGTTTTGTGTTAAAGGGGGAATAGTGTGGGATGTAATTAAAATTTATTTATTTAAATATTTATTTTACATAATTGGTATTTAATAATATATATTTTTTTAAAACATTGTTAACATGCAATTTTTTTATAAGAAATTATTGAATTGGTTATAATGTTAATAGAATCACTATGCTATCTAGTGCTTTCCCAACTGTTTTACTATCTGGAGTGGGAATAGTAATTTTTACCCCTACGCTATCCAGCGCTTTCCCTACTGTTGCACTCTCTGGAGTTGGAATAGTAATTTTTACCCCTACGCTATCCAGCGCTTTCCCTACTGTTGCACTCTTTGGAGTTGGAATAGTAATTTTTACCCCTACGCTATCCAACCTTTTCTCTACTGTTGCACTGTCTGGAGTGGGAATAGTGAATTTTACCCCTAACGCTATCCAACACTTTCCCTACTATTGCACTCTCTGGAGTTGGAATAGTAATTTTTACCCTTACGCTATCCAACACTTTCCCTACTATTGCATTCTCTGGAGTGGGAATAGTAAATTTGACCCTTACGCTATCCAACACTTTCCCTACTATTGCACTCTCTGGAGTTGGAATAGTAATTTTTACCCCTACGCTATCCAATGTTTTCCCTACTGTTGCACTCTTTGGAGTTGGAATAGTTATTTTTACCCCTACGCTATCCAACGTTTTCTATACTGTTGCACTCTCTGGAGTGGGAATAGTAAATGTTACCCTTACTCTATCCAACACTTTCCCTACTATTGCACTCTCTGGAGTGGGAATAGTAAATTTTACGCTTACGCTATCCAACACTTTCCCTACTATTGCACTCTCTGGAGTTGGAATAGTAATTTTTACCCCTACGCTATCCAACGTTTTCCCTACTGTTGCACTGTCTGGAGTGGGAATAGTATTTTTTACCCTTACGCTATCCAACACTTTCCCTACTATTGCACTCTCTGGAGTGGGAATAGTAATTTTTACCCCTACGCTATCCAACATTTTCCTTACTGTTGTTTTTGTTGAAGTTGGACTAGTAGTTTTATTGTGTCTGATATTAAATATGTTTTGTAATATTTTAGCTATTGTAATATATAATTAATAATAAAAATTATTCAAATTAAAGCTATTGATTATTATTTGCTATATGTAATTATTTAATATTTATTAATGTTATTGTTTTATGTGTATAGATGTATTGGTAATTTAAATAAATATTTAATAATTTATATGTTATAGAAATTATTATTAAAAGTAATTATTAAGTAAGTGTATATATTATATATTATATATATGTTTAATTAAAGTTTCATTTAATTATATATATTTATTATAAATTTTACATATTATACAATATATTTAATTATTTTTCTTTGATTTATAAGTATTATTTGGTTTATTTTACATATATTTTTAAACTAAAAAAAAAACGATATTTTTGAATTACGATATTTTTGACATCGATATTAAATTTTCGATATTTTTGTACTTACCATGTTGTAGATAGGATGTCGATATTCTTGACCACGATATTTTTGTTGCGATATTTTTGTAGGTCGAATTTTTGTCTTTCGAAATTATGTCATACAATCGCTTTTACAGGGAGAGACCCAATTCTAAACTGAAAGTACAGTTTTCTGTCAATGGGCCTTTCTATAATATCCCAAAATGCCTCGCAGGATGGTATAGATTTGATGTCAAAAAAACGACCCGTTCGGTTGGAGTTTTGACCAGAGCTAAAGGCAGATGTCATGGTCATATCCCAGTACAATTTTTTAAGGTTTGACTTTGTTGGGAAACTTGAACCATTTAAGTCATTCCATAGATGCCCTAATTCCAATTTTATTAGTAGATCTCTAATTTCTTTGAGCCATAAGATGGAATGAAAGCGGTCAGCCCTAATAATGTCCTTCAAGGCGGTGGCATAATGAGCTAGTTCAGGAGTTACCATGATCCGTCGCCAATAAAGGAGTGGGCGTAATCGTGCCAAATCCTCAACTTTTTTCCTGCCTAAGTCATAAATGAGCGGAATCTTTGGGGTGCTTTGGGGAACTCCTGTTAGGTAGCGTAAAAACTTGTTTTCAGCCAATCTTAATTGGTTCAGATTTGCAAAACCCCATAGTTCTGAACCATACAGGGAAGCACTAAAGACTTTCATGGTATAAATTTCCAAGGCGGGAGTGATGGGTTTGGTCAGAGAAGATTTGTATTTGGAGACAATTGCACCTGCTAGCTGGTGGAATTTTAAAACAGCCATATCAATGTGGTTTGTCCATTTCATGTTGGTCTGAAGGAATATCCCTAAATAAGTAAATGCCTCAACCTGTTCCAGCGGGGTGCCGTTAAATTTAATAACACCTCTGAAGTTTTGCCGCTGATTTAGGCACATAAACTTAGTTTTGGAGGTGTTTATCTCAAGACCACGTTCTCGACAAAAATCGCCAAATACATTTAATGCCTTCTGTAGCCTGCTTGGTGTCCGCGAAACTATCAACGTGTCATCCGCGAACATGAGGACAGGCACGCGAGACCCTGCCAATACAGGGGCATCCGTGGGGGAACATCTAAGATGGTCAACTATACCATTGATGTACAAGGAGAACAACGTAGGCGCCAAGACACATCCCTGCCGAACACCACGCTCAACAGGAAATGGGTCAGTCACCTCCCCCTGGGTTCCCCACCTAATTCGAGCATAATTGTTCTCGTGCAAGCGGACAAGTAGCGTTAGCAGTTCCGGGGCCATCCCTGCATCATCGAGTACCCTCCAAAGTTTAGATCGGGGCACTAGGTCAAACGCTGATTTCAGATCAATAAAGACCGCATAAAGGGTCCCATTAGTCAGCTTCACGTTCCTCCAGTAGAGTGCTAAAAAGTTAAAAACCTGGTCAACAGAGCTGGTACAGGGTCTAAACCCAGCTTGATACGGGGATAAAATGTTATTTTCTTCAATCCAGGATTGTAATTTATTTTGCACTAGATGACCTATAAGTTTTTGAGCTGAGTCTATAAGACTAATAGGTCTATAATTACTTGGTAAAGATTTGTCCCCTTTTTTAAAGACCGGGATTATTTCCGCCCCTTCCCATGAAGGAGGAATAGGTGCACCCATGGCTACAGAATTAGCTAGCCATTGGAAATATTGACACCAAGATGGTCTATCAGTTAAAAATAGGTCCGCAGGTATCCCGTCCATTCCAGGAGCTCTGCCCCCAGTTACACAATCTAGAGCAAGATTAACATCTTTAATCGAGAACACCTGCGTTTGAAAATAAATAGTAGGGGGAAGTGAGTGCTCTCCTTCAGATAAAACAGAAGCATACTGCGGTCTGAAGAAGTCAACCCACTGATTTTTTGCCACGTTATTTTGTGGTGATGGAGCAGTCCCACCTCTATCCCACTTTACTATGGCCCAAAATTGTTTTTGGTCTCTAGCCAAGCAGGCAAGTTTCAGGTCTTGCCAATGCTCCTCGTCCCACTCTTTCTTAGCCACTAGCTGAACTTGCCTATATAACTTCCTGGCGGATCTCACGTCTTCGATGTTTCTTAATCTGAGGGCTACACTTAAATTCTGGCGAGCTACTTTACAAGTTTTATTGAACCATCCCGCCTCGGGTGATTTTCTCTTGTTGTCTTTCCAATCTTGGGCGACTTCATAAAAAACCCTTGGAGTTTTGAGAAAAAAATAGTGTGAGCCTCAAGCATGGTTAAAAAGAAATTTTTGTTAATCGATTGGGTATTTAGATTGTCCACTTCGTCAATGACCGTTTTTTTAAGGTCCTCTAATTTCTCCGGCTTCTCTATAAATCTATCCCATTTGACATGTCACATGTTGTTTGATACGACAATGTCCAGGGTAGTTTTCTCCCCTCCGATTTTGGGTTCTCTAAGCCCATTAGGAGCTTGTAAGTCTAAGCACAGGGGATTGTGATCACTTTCATCCCGGGGAATTATAATCATGTCGTTCAGTCTATACCAAACTCTGATATCCACCAGGAAGTAATCTATACGACTAGAGGACTTACCATTGTCGAAAATACTTGCACCCCGGCGGTCTGTCCGAGTGCGCCCATTAGCAGCTCTGAGCCCTCTCTCTAAGCAGAGTGCTTTAAGTTGAATGGCTGCGGCTGACCATCTCTTAACTGGGGGAAGGTCCAGCTGAGGAACACCCCACCTACTATCCTCCTCGACAGCAAGAAACTGGTCCTCAGGGCTGAGGGGCTCAAACGTCGTATTGAAATCTCCTCCTACAATTATAAGCATCTCAGATGGAAGCGCTGAGAGATGACTATCTAGGGCAGAAGTCACGTCAGAAAAGGATCCTCCAACCATCCCTCTGGCATAAATGTTGAATATAGCCATTCCCTGGCCATTAGGCCAAATGATGTTTAGTGACAAAATGTCATTTGATGGAAGGCTCTGTTGGTTAATTTTACAACATAGTGATTGGTGGATCCAGATTATTAAGCCACCTGATGGACGGCCTTTAGGTTTTTTGGTGGCAGGCATATAAAAATTGAGAAATCCCAAGTGAAAAACCGGGACCAAAGACCACGACTCCTGGAATAAGATTATGTCGAACTGGTCAACAAAGCTACACCATTCAGAAGAATGTAACTTGTTGCCAATTCCTGCAAGATTCCAGGATAAAAAAGTCATCCGTGACTCGGTTACAGGAAAACAAAAAGGCTCTTTTGTTCTCAATGGGCCTTGGATCTCGCCAACTATCCTGTTCACGTATTCAACGTTAATGCATGGAGTACCTGATGGATCATTTGCTAGTACCTTGGATCCTAAGCTTTCGCTTTCTGAATGGCTGGGGAGTGTTGACATGTGTAATTCGATTACATCTGCCTGGATTACTCTGGAGTTACATACTACCCTGTTTTCTTGGCAGCTGTCAGGGGCTATAGGGGCAGTCAAACTATCAGGCAGTACTATATTCTTATTCACTGGTCTAACTTCCCCATCGAGTCAATCACAGTCATTTAGATCTGACCAGGCCCCACACCTATTTTCTAAGCCAATGTTCCACTTGCTAATAGAGTCCCTCCTACCCCCTACAATAGGGGCCGGAGTCCACCCTGGCCTCAGGGTCGCTCGATTAGCTTCCCAGCTTCTCTTGCAATAAAAATGTTTTAAAGTTAGTGGGATGATGGCACCGTGCCTTCGTTGAGGGGGAAATATATTACTCAGGACATTGGGGAGGACTTCTGGGTTTGAAAAGTTAAGAACCACACAGTCTCCCTCAAATTTTTTAGGGTTATGCCCTAGCCAAGAAACTCTTCTTGCCATAATAATTTCCCCTGCTAGTTGTTGCTCACCCCAAGGGGACATCCTCATGTTGTTTGTCATCCAGTGCAAAGATTTGCTAATCAGAGAAGATGTAGATTCTACTTTGTCAGACGACAAGGTAGGTACATTAGCAAGAACCAATGTGAGAGGGTGGGCCTCAACGATACATTGAAATTGGTCACTCTCCGGATGTGAGGTAGTATGGCTAGCTGGGGGACCGACTTTAGGTACCTTCTGAAGGTTCTTTTCAAATATAGGTTGCAAGGGTGGGGGATTCACTATCTCTTTTTCTGTAGCCCTTTCTCCACCCATGGAGGGCACCACATTTAGGGTAGATCTAGTCACTTCTTCCACTGGCTTATTTATTAGAGCACTCAATCTAACTACCTCTGTCATGAGCTGATCGATTTTAGCTACCAAGGGTGTAATAATACTCTCTATTTTAGTTTCAATCATGCACACAATTTTTGCAGGTAGCTCGTACTCAGGATCTTTATTAACGTGTAACCCTGATGCCTCTTCCTTATTCGAGCTTTTGATTACGGTGGTTGCCTTTTTCCTTCCTAAACGAGTCCCAATATTTTTAATCTGGGATTTCCTACATGCTCTAACTGCCCTGATTCTAGAGGGAGGGGCAGGGGACTGGGGATCTGCTGCCTCAATACCCGTAGCTAGATCTAAATCAGGATTAGGTAGCGGGTTAGTGATTGAGGGCATACTTAGTTCAAGGATGTCACTGTCTAAGACCTCAATGTCAGTTGGAGTACTACTATTACCCTGTGAAGGAGAATCCAACAATGAATCAGACAGGGGAATCGACAATGGGAGGTTGGAAGAACAATTTAACCCCAATGACGCCCTCCTGTCATTATTGATTTTGCTGACAATCTGCACTAGATAATTGTCCATAGTGTTCGAAATTGAAGGTTTTTTTTGTCTGGACATACTACCACAGTGCTATAATAATACCTAATAGTAAGTCAATTAATGATGGCGGAAGCCGTAGTTCCTCTCGGACAACAACAGTATCTGTGCGGTCTTGCTCTTGGTGGAGGTCACACAATATCACAGTTGAAAACGATGTCGCCCGTCCCGTCCTCGCTCGACCTCAGACGGCCTCAGACGGCCCGCCCTTTGCCCGGGCTTCGCCCGGCGCCGACCCGCGCGCACCCGCGATGCGGTGGCACTGATCGAATTTAAGCGCCTCCAGGCGCGAGAGAATGTCCGGCGGCTTCCGGGTCTGCCGCTAAGGCTGTAGGGAAATGTAGTCCGTTGCCGCTCCGCTCGACGGGCTTGTCAAGGCTACAGCGGTGAAATGAAGCAGGCTGCCAGGGACCACGCCACACACCAGCAGAGGAACGACACCACAGGTAACAGGAGGCCAAACGGTGAGAGTCAGCAATAGGTCACCCGCTCAGTCAGCGGCACTGATCGAATCTAAGCGCCTCCAGGCGCGAGAGAACGTCCGGCGGCTTCCGGGTCTGCCGCTAAGGCTGTAGGGAAATGTAGTCCGTTGCCGCTCCGCTCGGCGGGCTTGTCAAGGCTACAGCGGTGAAATGAAGCAGGCTGCCAGGGACCACGCCACACACCAGCAGAGGAACGACACCACAGGTAACAGGAGGCCAAACGGTGAGAGTCAGCAATAGGTCACCCCATCATCATATTATATATCCTTAGAGCCCGAGGTAGCAAGCTCCACCGGTCATTAAACGCCCACTCCAGTGTTAAAGGTCAGAGCCGAAGGCAAGGGCCTTTAAATATGGAGCTGGCCTTTAATAGCTGGTAGAGCCCGCTACAGAGAGCTCTAATCCTTTAAGAACATTCTGTGCCTAGAGGGACGAATGTTCTAAATTGTAAAAAAAAAAAAGCCTCATGGAGCCAGAGAGGGTTGAAATCCCCTCAGGCTCTGTGAGGCCTTTGTTAAACATGGGAATGTTGATGCTCCAGGCTTCTACCAGCCATTAGCAGCCGGAGCACTCCATCATTCTCAATGGCACGCTCAACATTCCAATGTTCTAATATTACTTAAGTGCACACCTTTTGCACGTCTTCTCAACTGCATGCTCAAGATTTATATACAAACATTTTCTATTACTTTAGGTATACAGATATATGTGTACATCTTCAATTGCACATGCACATAAACTGATATATGCAAGGTAAATCTAGAGCTATACATGAAATCATGGTGGCTTAGGTCCCTCTTTGAAAATGTATATGTGGGAAAGGATAGTTTTAGAATCTCATGCAATCATAAATCTACACAGGTCAACATTTAGGTTTGTGAATTGGAACAAAGAACAATAAGTGGTTTTTAACCAGTGCTGTAGTTCTATTGCCAGAAAATCTATTAGAAAAGAAATAAGGGGCCAATTTCTATGTCAGATGGACCTGAGTCCGTGCGACATTGATTTGGTACTGGGACCAACCGACCACCTGTCGGCGGTCTCAGACTAGCAATTAGGATGCGACCGAACACTGTTTGGTCGCACTCCTATTCTTTACAATGGGAGCATGCCTTCTGACTGGAATGCATGCTCTCATTGTAAAGAGAAGAGGTGCAGTTCCTCCCTGAACCCTGTGTCAGACACTTCAAGGTGCCTGCCACAGGTTGCAGGGATCAACAGGGGGGCATCTATACCCCCTGGCCTCCAACCAGAGGCTGTGCACCCCTGGGGGCCCTGCTGGGGGCCCTTAAAGTCATCTTCCAACAGAATTTCTGTGCTGTGTCAGAAAGGCTGGCACAGAAAGGCTGTCGAAATCTGACATTGTAGGCTGTAGGCTTTCCGAATGGCAGCCCGTCAGAAGCCATTCAGAAATTCGATTCAGATTCCATTCTGACCTAATCCATCCAAATGAGTCAGTTAGAAAGGAATCCAAACAGCTGATTATGATGCCGTAGGAAAGACTCTGACAGAACGTCGGAGCCATTTCCAACAGCATCGTAATTGGCCCCTAAGTGTTCAAGATTGAATCTATAAAGGTTGGTAAAAATAGGGGATAGTAACAACAAATATGTATGTCACTTAGGGTAGCTTACAGTACGCATGCTACAAATTGGATTTAATGTAGCTGCAGTCAAATTGAAAAAAACGCATGTGCTTCCTTGCAACGATTAACACTATGGGCCCGACTGAAAGTTGCACAGTACTGATGGGGTGAAAACTGCATTTTATTCACCATTAGAATATTGGAAACTTGAGAGCTCCTTTGTAGATAATAGAGTGGCTTCGGGCCAATAATGGCTTGGATAGTCCTGCATCTCTAACATTCTAGTGTTTGTCTTTCTATTTCTCCCTGTTCAATTTAGAACATTCTACTGTCAGTGGGTGGAGGGCTCAGATATCCTCATATTCCTTCTGCCTCAGCCTATACTGGTTGTTAAAGGACGTCTCCCTTGTTATAGGCTCTCGCCAGTGACTCATATCTATATATCAGATTCAAGAAGTTCAAAAGAGAGAGAGAGGGTGGGAGGAAACAGGTAATGATAAAGTGATCAGAGAGGGAGAAAGAGAAAGAGAGAATGGATGGCAGGAAAGAAAGAGAATATTGAGCTGGGAGATGAAGAGAGTCGGACTGGTTTGAGCATTTTTGCCAGGGCTGCTTTTGATTCCCTGATCATCTCACGGTGATAAGCAGTGCTTAATTTGAGCCTTTCGTTGCAAGGGGCAGCCAGGACACGTATTTTTGGGGACCAGCAGTTATTTTCATCCACCAGATATTTTCCGAGTGCAAGAGATGGAAAAAACACACAGGGCCCTGTTCACAATGGTAAACTTAGACCTGAAGTCTAAGTTTAGAACTGAAGTCTAATTTTAGACCTAAAGTCTAAGTTCAGACCTGAAGTTTAAACGTAGATTTCAGGCCTAAACTTAGACTTTAGGTCTAAACTTTGACTTCTGGTCTATAGTTAGACTTCAGGTCTAAGTTTACCTTCATGAATCGGGCCCATAGATCAGAAAGACAGCAAAATGGTCGCATAGGGAGAAAGCATGAACCTGCAAGAGTGAGATAATGGGGCAGGGAGTGCCTGGTAGTGGATTAAAGAATGCCAGACACGGTATTCTTTGTGCCATCATTTAATTGCACCGGCTGGCAGCTTCGGAATATGGGCTGACTAGAAGAGAATGTGCTGGAGCATTTTTAATAAATAAAAATTAACGCAATTAACATGTAGAAGTAACGTGTAGGCCACAAAAACGAAACGTTGCATATAACAGCCAAGTAGGAGCAGTAGGCTGTCATAGCTGCATAAATTAAATTAGAACGACTCTTGAATGCATTTTGTTTTCCTATTCCTTGACCTAAGGTCAGGAATGTCAGTAATGAAATATGAGAGACTTCCAAAATGCTGACCTGAACATGAACTAATAGAAAACATTACATTTCGACCTTCCCTTAGTGATATTTTCTTAGTGTACAATAATGTATTGAATTGTGTAGTTACATTTCCGTAACATGTTTCTTCATAAGTAAACTTTGCAAGTTAGAATGTGTGAGAATTGCATGAGTTTATATGTGTGAGATACTATTTTATCTTGTAATGGAAATGAACAGTGTGAACCTAACCTCAACTTGCACAATGTTTATGAAATGTTTTGTTTTAGCACATGATGTCTGTAAGCCTTATGTTCTGAACTGTTTACAGGATGGAAGCTTTCCTGTTCCCATGATGACACCACGCATTGATTTGCTTAGGAGGCAAAAGCATTCACCATCTAATCTTAGTGATAGATATCAAAATGTTGTATTAGATTGTGTTCCTAGAGTAGTGTATCCTTTTTGGAGAGTGGAGATTCTTCAGATCCTTTCTAGACTCTCTGCCAAGCCTTGCTGAAATTTTCCCTTACCTGAATCTATGCTGCTCGGGGACATTACTGGATTTTGTGAACTGCTCCTTATGGAAGTGCTAACTGATTAAAAATTCCTTTAAGCTTGATGCTTTCATCTCTCGATTTGGAACTCTTTATGGGTTCTAAAGATACTTTTTCTCTCATTCCCTAGACTTAGAAAATAGATTTGCTTGTATGGAATGGGCTATATGCAATTGTTCTATATTATATCACTGAAGAGTGGGATGAACAGAGATGAAGTGCCCTTTTGGACACATGTTCCATTGCTGATTGGTCCACATTTTGGGCATTGGTGGCTCGGGATTGCTCTGGAGCGACACTATCTCTGGCCAATAATATGTCTGCCTATTAGTGGGTAAAATATTTGTCTAAACTATATGCTGGCAATCCTGCAGACACTTCAGCACCAATGGATTCCATAGTACCCTAGTCCAATTTCAGTACTACGCCGATGTTTGAAATTTTGGATATCTTACAGGCTCTGAATTCTGTCTCACATGGGTGGGCAACGAGCCCGAATGGTATTCCAGCCAATATTTATTTAACTAATATAGAGCCCTGGTCTCTTTACATCCTAGCCTTGGCCAATGCAATTGCAGTGGGGTCGCTCATTCCCGATTCATGGAATGGTGCTATAGGTTTACCCATATTTACAAAAAGGTGACCATGCCTTACCATGCAACCACAGGTCAATAAGCCTTATAGATTGTATCCAGAAATTCTTTGGCCAATGCCGACTTAATCAGATACACAATTGGATGGACAAGAGCAATATCCTTAGCTGTTTTCAAGCAGACTTCCACACCAGGGTTTCATCCACTGACCAGCCTTTTCGATTTTATGTTAATTTGCCGGAGAACTGTGCTGATTCATGAAGGAAATCTTTATGTCACATTTGTCGACCTAAAATCAGATTTTGACTTGATTTCAAGACCCAATCTTTGGAATATCCTGGCCGATTTGGGAATACCCCCTATGATCTTAGCTCTTTTAATTTGTTTACATGAAGATAATTATGCACAAATACGATGGGAAGGGCATCAGACCCAGCTGATCGAAAGAGTACCAATCTGTAAAAGGGTGCTCCAGGGCTGCGTGCTGGCACCCAACTTATTTTCACTTTTTATCAATGACATCGTTCCTCTACTGGTACAATTGGAAGCAGATGCTCCATCCTTGACTGGCTTCAAAACCCCATTGCTCCTATTCACTGACGACACCTTGTTGATCTCCAGAAACTATTGACTCATTTCAATGAGTTCTGTGCGGACCGGGGCTTGGAAATCAAGACTTTGAAAACCAAGGTGATGTCTTTTTACCAGCATAGATCTTTAAAGAGTAAATTAATTTTGCAAGGAGTTGCTTCAGAACAATTTGATTCCTTTGCCTATTTGGGGGTTACCTTTGCAGAGGGTATGTCTTGGCAACCGCATACTATTAATGGCTAATACTAGGTTAAAGCAGATTTTTGGTGTAACACTCAAGGAGTTTTCGACTTCCTACTCCAACCCATCTCTCCAGCACTTAAAATCTATGAGATGAAGGGTCTGGGGTCAGTTTTATTCGGGGATGAGTTCTGGGGGTTTTCAAAGCACAATAACATTTTCAAATCTGAGAATGATTTTTTAAGGAACTTGATATCTCTCCCAATTAGTACTCTGTTATACGCATTATTTTGTGGCCTAGGTGTCACTAGGGCCAAGGACAAAATTCATCTGCGGCCCTTATACTGGAGGCACATGTGGACCACTCTCGAACTGGCCAATACGTTGACAGTTTGAGATGTCATGAAGGCTGATCACATTAACAAAATCTCATGGCCTACAAATATGAAGTCAGTCTTGTATTCATTAGAGCTTCATGACTTATGGGACCAACCAAACACTTCTGTATTTCCATCCAAGGCAGATATTAAAATGAAATAATGGTCACTTGTGAAGGCTGAGGAAGCTCGGACATCAGCTACCACCAAATTATCCCGTGATTATATGGATATCAAGTCCCTTCGGAGTGGGAGTTATTTTGAGACGTTGTGACTGTCCCATTGCACAGAAAGTTCAATTTTTAGTTTCACACAGGCACTTTACTGCTCAGAACATTTACATCAGGGTTGGAAGGGTGTAGGAGGCACCACTTGTTCCATTTGTGACCACCAGATGGAAAGTGTTTCGCATTTCTTCTTCGCCTGCCCTGGCTATTCTTTTCCTCTGCATAATTGGTTGGTACCAATTTGCAGGTTAATAGGTGTACAGAACCATCAGGAAGCCCTCCGCATTCTCAGATCAGATGATTGTTGATGAGAGATGATTATTTCTATCGCTAAATTCTTGGGAGCAATGTGGGTGCTTCGCAGAAAAGCTCTGCATTGCTCTCTTGCTTGACATCCCACATCAATGTATGTTCCATTCAAATATTTTATTTTGGTTTTAATGACATTTTAATGACATTTTCTCATGCTTATAATCATGTGTATTTATATATACTTTTATGTTTTCAGGAAATAATTGATGTATTTTTATTCTGTGATGTAAGTCCTATAGTGTGGTGAATTGTACTATTATGATCCTAGTGGCTGACTGAAATAAAGTGTTTTGAATGAATGAATGAATGAATATTACTGATTAATCGATTACCTATTTAGAGAATGATGAAATATTTACTAAATGACTTTTATTAAAGCTTTGAAAACTCACACAAAATCTCATTATTGACTCCCAAGAAATCACAATTGAAATCTGATGAATAAAAAGTTAGAATAATTTTGATTTCCAGCATCTGATTAATTCTCGTTTTACATCCAAGGTCTTTCAGCCCTGGGCCCGGCAATGAGCGGGGACTTTCCTGCCGACTTGTTATATAATTGATACCATACACCAAATATTTATTTAAAGTCCCTGCTTCACCAAATGTAGCCAACACGCAGTCTCTTCCAGGCGTGCTTTCCTCGTTTTCATGATCGTACAGTTTTTTTAACATCTCTAAGTTAGTAGAAAAGCATATCTGAGCCCTGACGAGAATATATTTGGTATCTTTCCCACACAAGTCACCAAGGCCCAGCTAATATAGATTTCAATGTTACCAAGTGCGGAACAAGCAGCCAGATGGAATTCTATTAATCAAAATATTTCCCCACATAAGTGTGGGCGATCGAAGGAATGCAAACAATTTGATATTTCAGTGCTGCCTCCTAACAGGCTGCTCTAAATTCCCTGGTGTAGGAAGATTGAGTTAAACAGCAGTCCGCTCGCCCTGGGAAATTAAGTCTGCAGCACGCAGCAGCCAGCCCCGACCTGGCGCGGCTCTATTCTTAGACCCCACGCACCCCCCCTGCATGAGTCATTCTCACAGCCTATCACGAAGGCAGCGTGGGTGACTGTGGCCTGCCTGCGCAAAGGCTCAACAACAGAGCTGCCTGTCAATCAGAGAGCTGCCTGGACGAGGGAGGTCTCATGCCATGTCGCTGCGCCTTCAGTCAGAGAATGTGTTATGCATCCTTAATCTGTATAGAGTGGTCAGCAGCAGTGACAAAAACGTTAGTGCGTGTGGCTGCATTAAGCACACATGACACACACACACACACACACATATATATATATATATATTCATAGAAAGGTTGCTCACCAAATGAAGGCGCCACACACGGCGTGCTTTATATCCCTTATTTATTGGAGGCCCCACAGAGCATTCACAACCGCTGTGTCAGCTTCAATGCGCCAATCGCTATACGCGTTTCGGGCTCGTCCGCCCTTGCTCACTAGCCTGGCTACGGGAAAGCTAGCGGCAGGAAGTGACATCGTTTAGTACTTGACAGGTAAGTCTTGCCACAGTGGGCGTTTGTACCAAGTGCATTCTGGTTTCAGAAGTTCCGATGGATGCCGCTGTGCTTTCTCCCAATTTTCTTCTTTTACCCAGTGGGTTGCTGCAGACAGACAATGTGGATGCCCTGCTCACTTAAGGTTCTCACAACAGGACACGTCGTTCCATCCACGCCTACCAGTCACAGGCGATGAGGAGCTGCTCTTCCGCAGCGGGGCGCCTTCGCGACCGGAGCCAGCCGCTACATATTCATAGAAAGGTTGCTCACCAAATGAAGGCGCCACACACGGCGTGCTTTGTATCCCTTATTTATTGGAGGCCCCACAGAGCATTCACAACCGCTGTGTCAGCTTCAATAAAGGATATTGAAACACGAAGTGTGTGGCGCCTCAATGCTGGGAGCAGCTTCTTCTGTGGATATATTTCGGTCTTGCTCGGACCGAGAGGTGCCCCACGGCGGAAGAGCCGATCCGCAACGTAAAAGAGGAAGAGACGTTGCAGGAACTCCGTGTCCAGTTGGAGTTTGACAATTTCAGGGCTGTGAATGGGGTGTCAGTATTAACTACCCACTGTGGAATTTTAATGAATTACTGAGATTTACGGCAACTTTACTATTAAAGAACTCCAGGTACCATCATGCACTTGTTGCCCACGCCCACAGGGCGGAAACATTCAAAATCAGCGCAGCTGCGCTGTGAACATTGCTGCCGCGCTCCAATATCGCCTGTGCCAGTGATCAAGGGAGATGGCTCCCGAAACGCGTATGGAATAGAAACAAAGGCTGAAGAATATGTTTTGCTGCACGCTACTTCTTCCCTGTGAAAGCTCCAATAAAGGATATTGAAACACGAAGTGTGTGGCGCCTCAATGCTGGGAGCAGCTTCTTCTGTGGATATATATATATATATATATATATATATATATATATATATATTCACTGAAAAAACCATAGGTTTCACACACGTTATAGTTAGGAATTAGCATTTAAAAAACCTTGCAAATTCACTGAAAAAACCATAGGTTTCACACATGTTATAGTTAGCGGAAATTTTACTGATAAAAAACCAATGAAATTCCCCCGTTATAGTTAGTGCAGGCAACTATAACTCACGCGACCGCAATCCTCTGCTGATGCTAATACTGTATTTAGACACTTATTTGCCCATGTCTTCTTCCATACATTTTTAGCTATACATATATTACAAATATTTTTTTTTCATAAAGACACATATGTCATCAGCAGAAGATTGCGGTCGCGTGAGTTATAGTTGCCTGCACTAACTATAACGGGGGAATTTCATTGGTTTTTTATCAGTAAAATTTCCGCTAACTATAACATGTGTGAAACCTATGGTTTTTTCAGTGAATTTGCAAGGTTTTTTAAATGCTAATTCCTAACTATAACGTGTGTGAAACCTATGGTTTTTTCAGTGAATTTGTACGTTTTTTAAAATGCTAAGTTACTTTACGCCATTCGTGGCGTGCGCGCCCACTTAACGCAGTTCGTTCCGTGCGCGCACGGTGCGCTTCGCGCACCGTGCGCGCACAGTGAGCACGCGTTGCGCTTCGCGCACCGCGTGCCCACTTTACGCAGTTAGTGCCGTGCACGCACGGTGGGCACGAGGTGCGATGACAAAGCAAGAAAGCACGTCAACAAATCTGTACTTACTTGTAGGTACCACTAAAAAATCATTTCATAAACACAACGGCTCTTTTTAGAGCCCCCTAATATCTAAACACTTAAATCTGATTTTCATTTTTTTTTTTTTTTTTTTCTACCGTACGCTTACCGTAAGCTTACCGTACGCGTACCCCGTGATTTTTTTTAAAATCAATAAATGTTTTCTTTGTACTTTACAGTCCTTCTTTGACCCCCTCACAAATGTAAGGGGGTCTGTAACTCTCCTTATTGCCCCCTTTCCTTGTTTTCACTCTTTTTTTTCAGAGTGAAATACACAAAATGGCGGCCGCCGCTTCCTGGTTTCGGCCGATTCGAATGTTTACTAAGATCTAAGAGCCAATCAGAATCGCGCTCGCGCACGCCACCGTACGCTTACCGTAAGCGTACGGTAAGCGTACCGTAAGCGGGCTCAGATATATATATTGATTTAAAGGCTATTTTCTCAGAATCTACTGAACAGATTTACACCAAACCTACAAAAGGCACTTCCTTGACCTAGGGACTACCTCTCTGCCAAATTTTGAGTAATTCTGTTCAGCCGTTCGGGCTGTAGCTCGTTCTAAAGGTCCTATGGAAAAATGCATGGGAAAAACGCGTTTTGGGACCCCCCTTTTATCTCAGCCCCCGCTTGACGGATCCCCCCGAGACTTTCAGGGTAGGAGCGGAGCATAGCGCCCCACCTATTTTGAGAAATTCGCGAGGATTCGTCGACCGGCGCCAAAGTTATTCAAAATAGAATGTTGAGGTTTTCCTATGGAAACGTGGTCCTAACTATAACTACCTACTGGCGACCGCCAGTAGGTAATATATATATATATATATATATATATATTGTAAAGCGCGCTCTCAGTTCAGGGTAAATCAACGATCTTTATTCCGACGTTACGCGTTTCGAGAGTAAACTCTCTTGATCACACGTCGAGCGCCAGTAACCCAGTGCATTACATACTGATTTTCAACTCAACATAGAAAACGGACTCACAATAGGATAGTGCCTCTGTGTGCGTATAGCCGCCATATTGGAACATGTCATATTCATTGCATACAACTGTTCTATGCCCTAAATACCAACCAATATCTGAAATGCAGTTTTACATCAATTAGTGCATACAAGAATAATGCCAAGTGGCATGTCAGGTCTGCTGATTCTGTACCTGTTCCCGGTATTGCCTCTGTGTGTGCATAGCCGCCATATTGGAACATGTCATATTCATACAACTGTTTTATGCCATAATTACTGGCAATTGTCTGTAATGCAGTTTAAATCAATTGCATACATAGGTAATGCCAAGTGACACGTCGGGACTGCTGGTTCTGTTCCCAAACCCAGTTACAACAGTGTAATTATGCTAAACATACTCAATTTTTTGAGTGCATATATTTGGTACTTGGTTCACATGGTATGCAGACCTCGTAATTTTGAAACCGCTATCTGCTTATGTGCGCAGTGAAGGGAGTATCTATCTGAGTGATAAAGAGTTCCCATTTCCTTGTTTCGGATGTAGCCAGTACAGACAGATATCACAGGTGTTCGTATATATCAGCACCAAGTGGCGTGCAAACCTTCTAGGTATGTGTAGCTACCTGTTGGGGCGCGCACTGAGGACTTCTATCTGTGAACTATGTTTGCCAGTCTAAACGTCCTGTTGGACAAATAAGTACTGCTTGCGCTCTAGTGGCTAAATAATCAAAGAGCCATGATAAGTGAGTAGCAGTCGAGTTATAACCGTGAAAACTGAAGTGACAAAATAATTGTGAAAGTTCTTATCTAATTTCTTCGTCGGTGCTCTCCTTAAGATATTGAAGAAAAGGGTAGGTGGCCCGTGACTGTGCTCGTGTTGCTGTGATGGGCCCCTTCCTTTCTTCCTGCATAAAAAGAGAAAGTTCAAATTAAAATTAGTTAGAGCACACAGTGTTCTAAAACCATAAAATCACAACATTGCATATACATAAGTAGGTACATTCACATACACATCATGAGTTTTAGCACGTATGGTCACAAAACCATTTCAGGCCCACCTCCTCACATTTATTCTTCTATCAAGTGAGTCGCCATCTCCTCATCCTGATTGTGTCCCTTAGGCTGTTTAGTTTCGAGGTCTAGGATCCATTTTGATTCCTTCCTTCTAAGGACCAGCTCCCTGTTTCCCCCTCAGATATTACATCACTGTATTTAGACACTTATTTACCCATGTCTTCTTCCATTAATGTTTAGCTATAAATATATTACAAATATTTTTTTTTCAGAAGGACACATATGTCATCAGTGATGTAATATCTGACGTCATTAGCAGAGGATTGCGGTCGCGTGAGTTATAGTTGCCTGCACTAACTATAACGGGGGAATTTCAATGGTTTTTCACGAGTGAAATGTCCAGCTAACTATAACATGTGTGAAACCTATGGTTTTTTAAGTGAATTTGCAAGGTTTTTAAAATGCTAATTCCTAACTATAACGTGTGTGAAACCTATGGTTTTTTCAGTGAATTTGTACGTTTTTTTAAATGCTAAGTTATGTATATATTTTTTTTTTCTTTAAGGTTTTTCACCGTGCGCGTACCGTACGCGCACGGTGCGCATCGCGCACCGTGCACGCACTGTGGGCACGCGGTGCGCAAAGCGCACCGCGTGCCCATGTTACGCAGTTTGCGGAATTTTTCCGTTTCGACTGTACGCGCACGCTACGCGTACTCGATTTTTCGCAAAAAAAATTATAGGACATTTTGGCCCTTGGGGGTCCTTCTGGGACCCCCTGACAAAGGCTAGGGGGTCAGGAACTGTCCACCCTGCCCCCTTTTCACGTTCTCCACCTTTGGATTTCACCCCCTCAGACTGCGAGAGACAAAATGACGGCCGACACTTCCTGGTTTCGACCGATTCGAATGTTTACTAAGATCGAACAACCAATCAGATTCGCGCTCGCGCACGGCAGCGTGCGCGTACGGTAAGTTTTACCGTACGCGCACGGTGCACGCTTATAGATATATATATGCTTTTAAATGCTATTTTCTCAGGAAATACTGAACAGATTTACACCAGACCTGCAAAAGGCACATCCCTGACCTGAGGACTACCTCTCTGCCAAATTTCAAGTAATTCTGTTCAGCCGTTCGGGCTGTAGCTTGGACTAAAGGTCCTATGGAAAAATGCATGGGGAAAACGCATTTTGGGACCCCCCCTTTTTCTCAGCCCCCGCTTGACGAATCCCCCCGAGACTTTCAGGGAAGGAGCGGAGCAGAGCGCC
Source organism: Triturus cristatus (assembly GCF_964204655.1). Taxonomy (NCBI): domain Eukaryota; kingdom Metazoa; phylum Chordata; class Amphibia; order Caudata; family Salamandridae; genus Triturus; species Triturus cristatus. The sequence goes on from NC_140594.1 coordinate 466,086,602, forward strand.
CCACCTATTTTGAAAATTTCGCGAGGATTTGTCAATCGGCGCCAAAGTTATTCCAAATAGAATGTTGCGGATTTCCTATGGAAACACGATCCTAACTATAACTATCTACTGGCGACCGCCAGTAGATAATATATATATATATATATATATATATATATATATATATATATATAAAATCAAAAAACTTTGTATTGACATGAGCGATCACCTGTGGTTTGCATGTAGGTTGGCATCCTGGAAATGCATGCAGATTTACTACCGACATGAGAAAATGTAAATAAAAAACCTTTACTAAGGCCATCTTCACTTGCCACATGTTCACTTTATTTCCTGGTACAATACATATGCCTTAGAGTACTCAATGATGTCTGCAGCTTACATTCTTTGGGAATTGAAAAACAGTTCAGAATTTACTCCAAATGTAGGAGTAGCCCAACAGGAGTAAATGTATGACTTTTTTGTAATGAATCAACCAGGCATCTGTGCTTGTGCTGGTGAGTCTTCACAGAGCAAAAGAGTTGTTCAGCTTGTACATAACCTTCAGCACTTATCCACTGTTTCTAAATTAAAGTAGGCAGTGAAATCAGCAGTAGTTTGAGAGATACTGGAGATGTAGTAAAAGCTGTTTGATTTTAATTGAATTAAAGTTTATTGAGAAAATAAGGAAGCGCCTGGGTTCACATGCTTTTTCATAGGGAAAAGGTGTGGCGCAGCGGCCAAGGCGACTGGCTCCGGAATCTGGGGATCACGGTTCGGGCGCCGGCGACAGATTAGCCCATTACCATGTGACTCTGGGCAATAGCATGCTTAATCTTCCCAACGGCCCCCAGCGCCTAGAGACTCTTACGGGCGAGTGTTCGCGCTTTACAAATGAGGATATTATTATCATTATGAGCAATAGTCATTGTGGTCAATTTACTTCTCAGTGTACTTCAGTAAGGGTACTGGAGCCTAAGGGGCCCAGTTAGAGATTGGCTAATGGCTCCCCCATCTGTGAGGGTGGCGGAGGACATTATGCCTGCCACCCTCATTGACTACCACTTGCCAAATTCAGAGCTCACCACAGGCCCAGTAGCAATCTCTGTGCCTTCAGAGGACCTCCCGGCATGGCAGTTCCTCTGAAGGCGCTACAAGCTTACTGTCGGTTAGGTGGTTGTTCACTGGCCTTGTTGGTTTTTCAGAAACAAACTCCCAAAGCAGGAGCATGTTTCTGAAAACAAAATTAATATCCAAACATGGGGAAAGTTTCCACCCAGGGTGTGCAGGGCCATTACTTTATTTCTGTTGATAACTGCCATGTTTTTTCTGGTGGTGCTGATAGACAGACAGAAAATAACCTCCATCAGATTGTCTGTTCTAATTGGCACATGCAGTCTGATGTCCTTATTCTGAGGATCCCTACTCCATAGTAAGCGTTCTCATGGCGGGCTATGTGAGGGCACTGCTGTCAGAAAATAGTCCATCCAACTCGGAATAGAGAGGGCAGACAAACGGTATGGTGCACAGGGCACTATGCCACAATTGAGTGGAGGAGCATGTGTGTCAAACTATGAATCAGGCTCTAAAGAACCGGAGTCACAAACAAAAATGATAAATCTACAGCCTAACTCTTCGAGCTTGCATCAGTTCTGATGTATAACATTCAAGAATGTACACAGGGCCGGACTGGCTGTGGCCAGCACTCGGTGTTTCACCGGTGGGCCGGAGGGGTGGAGCCGGTTTTGTGGCTGTGTGAGACGGTCTTGTCAATGGGGGCTGGTTTTGCAACAGTGCGGCAATATCAGCCCCCTGTAACAAAAGTGGGAGTGGTGCTTCTTGCTAGCACATCCCCCCAACCCTCAGCTCCCGCTGCTCCCAGGGCCGGTTGAGCATCAATCTGCCAGGGCTGCAGGGCTGGTTGCTGACCCATTCTGGCCCTGAATGTACACATGTCTACAGAAATATTCCTGGAAATATGCCACAGTCAAGGTTTCAGGTTTAAAGATATAATTCTGGAAAACATTTGTGAATTTCTCCCTCTAAAAATAGAGAGGCATTTCCACATACACAATTATAATGTAGTACAATTATGAATGTGGTGATTTCAATCCCTTTTTTAAATGGTCCATTAGTTTAATCACAGGCAAAATAGTTTTCTCCATGGAGAACACCCTTCACATGCAACCATGCAAATGTGCGTTCCTCTCTCCTTTGCACCCTGGAAATAAATGTAGTCATACCTTTGTTAGGATACATTTCTGTCCCTTTCCAAGGTGCGGAGGCATCAGAGAGGAGTCTCTGAAACCCACAAATGTGTAAGTCTATGGATGTGCACATAAAATACACTAGGTCAGTGGTTCTTAACCTGTGTTCCGAGGACCCCTGAGAGTCCATGAGGCCTCTTTAAGGGGTCAGCGGATGTTTTACAAAATTAAATAATATTAAAATTAATACATTAAAATGAATAAAGTATATACAAATGAAAAAGCAAAATTGAAAATGTGAAAAAGTTTTCTATATTCAAATGTACATTAAATAAAATATTTCAATATTTGAGCATTTGCTTGATTTATACTTGATTTTGTATTTTTGCATATTGTTTTGATGTTCATATCAAAGAAATTGCCTAGGCTGAGAGTCGCTGGCTCTCAATAATGACTCGGTGTGGGTCCCTGGGTTCCAGGAATGATTCAGTGGGGGTCCACAGCAGTCAAAAGGTTAAGAACCTTTGCACTAGACATTCCAGTGTTGAAATGCGAATATGCCTCGTTATCCCACAGTCTTTTTCCCCGCAGGGAATTACAACGCGGTCGTTACAACTACCGCGTTGTAATTCCGCATACCATTACCCCGCAAGTCGTAACAATGATTTGCGGAGGGGGGGCGCTGGATGTTGGAATAGTCTAATTAATTATTCCAACTCCAGTCTGCGCGGACATTAGGGAAGGTGTTGGATTTTAAATCCAACACCTTCTCCCCCATCCGCAAGTCGTTGTTCCGACTTTCGGAGTAATGGAATGCGGAATTAAAACGCGGTCGTTGTAACTTTTCATGGTAAACGTTGTTTACCGTGAAATGCATTTGGTCTCGCTAGACCAGGTCAAAATCAAAAGTTAAGGCTGACGGTGATAGAGTAAAGATCTAATACATGGGCCAGGTTCATTACAGTGGAATGTCAACCTTCTGACTTAGTCCTTTTTCTGGAGCAAAGTCATCATTAACTAGGTCTTCAGTGGATTGCAGGCTGGAACTTAAGAGGGGCTTGTTGAGGGCAGCCAACTGAAGCGCAGGACCTCGGTGGGAGCCTTGGTTGCAGTGGGAAGTTCAAGGCTCTTGACATTGAAAGAGTGAAAACTCCAAGTCGGCAGAGTCCAAAGTTGGGGCCCTGGAAATCATTGTCGTCATCATCGGGATGCTGCTCAACATTGGTCCCTGTAAAGTCCTCTACATTCGGACTTAGAAACTTTCCTGGATGTCAGGATCCTTTCAGCGGGTTAAACCAGCAAACTGAGTTTGACCAACAGTTTGATGCTGGTGACTGCGGCTCAACAGTGGTCCGGTGGTAGCCTCTGGTTGTGCTGGCAAAAAGTTAAAAAAAAGTTTGTTAGTGTCCAGTCTTGCAATTTTGAAAAGGGGAAGAGTTCAGCAGCCAAGGGTCCAGGAACATTTGTGCAGCCAAGGGTCCAGGAACATTTGTGCACCACTTGAAGGTTAGGACTCAATCTTCCAGAAGCCACCAAGAGGGGCCAGAACAAAGCCATTTGGGATTCGTCAGCTGGGCTCAGCAGAGATTTTGTCTTCTTGCAGATTTTGTCTTCCTGAAGCTGAACTGGGGGCTAGCTACCTAGCCTATGGAGTCCACTCTTCTGTCCTTGGATTGATACACGAAAACGGTGTTATGATTCACAGGAAAATGGCGCCTAAATGGGTGTATTCACTTTGTATCTATTTTTAACACTAGCTATCACAGTGCTGTAAGGTAGAGAGGACCACTAGCCTTCCCAAAACCTGTAGTCTAAGCTACAAACAAACATAATTATAATCCCCAGAACACGTTTAAATAAACAGAACAAATGACAGCAGTAGCTATTGTACGTCAAAGCAAATGTAAACAGAAATCAGAGTAGCTTCTTTGTTCCTTTATTTCTTTTCCTCTGGTTCTTCATAAACAGATTTTAGCCAACACGTGTTTCATCACCACAGTTAATATGTACATGCGACTTTTTCAAGGCTCCACTGTCTTCAATCACTCGAGGATCCGGTGCTTTTGTGGAGGATGGTTGCAGTTACAGAAATATGTGAGTGAACCTTATTAATTGATTACCAAGAGACGCTGTACTAGAATTTTCACTTCCATTACTTTTGTGTGGGTTGGGATTATCACAGTGGAGCCTTGAAAAAGTTGCATGTACATATTAACTGAGGCAATGAAACACATGTTGGCTAAGATTCTAAATGCTTCAAGAGGACACTGCCCCCCCAGTGGTGGGCAGACCCAGGGGTTGGCCAGTGTATAACTTGGGGACACCAGGGGTCCTCTGGCACCCTCAGGGTAACCTCATATGCAGAAAGCCATTTGGCAATATCATCCACCACCACATAGTTGGGTACCAGGTATTTGGATATGCAAACCTTCTTGTCACCTTCAGACTCTAAAGGTAAGCTGCCACCATTGCTGGATTCAGAGCCTTGTCGGGCGTTGATCTCTAATTCTAGTAGGTTTCTCTCATCCCTCCAGAAGTATTTTTTTTGCCGGGGCTCTCTCGGCCTTCTTATCCTGTTTTCAGTTTGGTCATTTGAAGCCTGAAATCCCTCTTTGCTTTCCTGCCTGCAGGCTCTTCTGGGGACAGTTTCCCAGAAGACACACTGCTGCCTGTCCACACACTGGGTTCCATCTCAGTGGGTAAAAGGTCTTCCTCCCCGGGGAGCTCCTGCTTAGGGCCCACAGCCATGTCATACTCCAGTCCCAAATCAATCAAATCCTCCATCCTCAGAATCCTCATGCTGGGATTGAATCCCAGAGACTTCCTCATAGGCACAGAGGACTATCTAAAGGACCAGCTTTGTTGCCTTTTTTTCTTTCATGTAGACCCTCTCTCCTTCCAGAGTTTCCACATCAGCCCTGCTGAGGATATCCCCATTGTGCCTCTCCCCTTCCCCGATACAAAAAAAAGAGGTAGGGAACTTACATTTAGAAAAAATAAAAAAAGCCAATCAGAAAAATAGGGAGAAATTAAAAGGACTCAGATTGATCCTCAATTATTTATGGGATGGTATGTGAAACAAATGACAGTAAGTCCAAATCGTCACTGCTGATCAACAGTGTAAGAAATGTGTTTGTTGGTTGACTGGGGTGTGATCCCTGGTCAAGCAGCAACCACAATCCCTGTCAGTGTAAGGCAAAAGTAAATCCCAAATTAATAAATTAATCTGTGCTAAACCCCCTAGTAACTTGGCGCAAAGCAGTCAGGCTTCAGTTAAGGGCAATGTGTAAAGTCTTTGTGCAGCATTTCAAACAGTAACACAGTGAAAATACACCACAAAAGGATGCCACATTAGATTAGAAAAGTCTGTAATTTTAATAGATAAAACACAACCAAAATGACAAAATCCAAACAGTAGAACTGGAGATATTCAAGTTTAAAGATTTTAGTGAAAGCAGCATGAAAAAGGTGGAAAAGCATCAACTGTAGATATCCGGACCAAGACGAAGTCACAAGTTCAGGCTGACCATGATGGCACGCGGGCTGGCTACAGCCAGTTAGACCCACTGCACAATGTACCTTAAATCTTGGTTTGTGGAGTGTTGCGAGGATCCAAGTCAAAGATGTGTTGCACAGCTGAAGCTATATGATGGTTCTGGGTTGCGGCGAGGCTGCTGTGTGAGGTCCTGTATCATTGTTGAGGATCCCATTGAGAGGGATTGCGATGTCAAGTCTGGCATTGAGGATGTGTCAGGCAATCCTGGCAATCCGTCGGATCAGAGGAGCAGCGAGGCAATGATGCAGAGCCCAGCGCCAATGTCGTAGCTGCTGTCGAGGAGGGCTGAGAGGGCCTGCACCAAGGGGATGCATCGTACACTGAAAATTCTGATCTGGCAATGGGCTGCAATGTGCTGCATGTTTTGGGGTATTTATGATCCATGCAGTAGTGGCGATGATTCGGTATTGCTCAGGGTTTCACCGCACAACAGAGAAGATGATTTGGATCTGTTGGCCACGAGGCCCACTTTCAAGTCCAGGATTGGGGTAGCACCACTTGGCAAAGTAGACTCACAGAGGGCAGCGTTCAGGTGCAGGCACAGGTTGCTGGAAGCCCACTGTGTCCCCGAGGCTTCAGATCAGGAGGCCAGCCAACTACTCCTTATAGTCACTCTGGGATTCTGGATCCAAGAGATGCAGGTTCCGTCTTTTTTCCCAGGCAGCAGGGCAGCAGTCCTTCAGAGCGGCAGTCCAGAAGAGTGGCAGTCCTTTCAGCAGCACAGAAGTCCTTTTTCATGGCAGATTATCCAAAGGTTCCATACTAAGTCCTGGGGGTATGCAGCCCTTTGTGTGGAGGCAGAACACAATCTATTCAAGTGTAAGTAGGGCTGTGCCCAATTCCTTCCTCCCATCCTGCCAGTGACGGCCCTTCAAGGTGCACCTAGGCTCTCTAGTGTGCGGCAGTGTAAGAGGAATACACAAAGCCCAACTGTCAACTACACTCATGTGACTCAGAGACGAGCTACAGGAAATAAATGGCTAAGGCAGGAAAATGCCAACTTTTTCAAAGTTGCACTTTCAAAATTGTAATTTAAAATCTGACTTCACCATAAGTTAGGATTTCTCATTACAATTCCAAAAACACCAAACATGAACTGGTTACCTGTTCCTATTTGGAAATTACATTTATAAATGTAATACGGTAACTCCAGTGCTTTCCTGTGTAGTGTGTAGGTCTTGCAGTAGTGAAAAGTTAATTTGGGAGATTTTCACTACCAGTACATGTACAACTTAAATGTACATGTCCTATATTTTAACTATATAACAACCTGCATTCTGGGCTGTCTAAGGCCTACTCTGGGGTGCCTTATATGTATTAAAATGGAAGGTTTAGACCTGTCAAAAGGTTTATTTTGCTAGGCCGGCAAACCAGTTTAAAACTGCACACACACAGACTGCAATAGCAGGCTGAGACATGTTTAAAGTGTTTTTTAGGTGAGTGTCACAATCAGTGCTGCGGGCCCAATAGTAGCATTTAATTTACAGACCCTGTGTACTAGTTAGGGGGGGTATTGCGGAGTGTATTTAAAGAGTTGGACAGGTACTTTTAACTTTTAAATTTAGTGGTAGTTAGAAACACCTGAAGTAATTTTTCACTGTAGTCAGGCCTACCTTTCCATAGGATAACATTGGGTGTCCTTATCACATTAAATAAGTGCTGACGTTTGATTGGGAACATGTAAAAATTTCATGTTTGGTGTTTGAGGAATTGTAATAAAAAATTCTCTTGAATGGTAGAGTATGATCTTAAGTAAACATTTTGAAAATGCTACTTTTAGAAAGCTGCAAAAGGAACAATTGATGGACAGAATGCTGGACAATGTCAAATATTCACCTCAGTACAGAGACCTGGGCCTCAATGCATATTTTATTTTGCTTACCATGCCATTCCAGTTTGGACCCAGCATAATGCAAATCATATTCAATGTGTGAAATAGAATTAAGAGTACTAGTAAGAGGTACATCACAAGACCTCGTGTGGTGGAAAAGACATCTAAATATACTTTATGGAGGAAACAAACTGTGAATAGAGAATTACTGGATAGATTTCCCATAAAAAAGGAAGGGGGAGTTTGTGTCAGGGAATGGATGGTTTAAATGTTTAGTGTAGCTGATCATACTACTACTCAAAAATGATATATATAGGCGGCCCTGGGTGGACAGAGATATCTCCTAACTGGTCATACTAAGCCATGTGTACACTCTATAATCTAATCTAGGCCTTTGAACAATAATATGATCATACTGAAAGTAATGTAGGCATAAAAAGGGCTGTTACTGATGACATCGGCTAGTGGGCTTCAAACGTTTTAATGCCATGCACTGCGGTGAAAAAAATTATCAGAAGGGCTCCTGTCAAATTTTGTTTACAATTATTGTTAGAACTGGGGGTCCCTAGTTGGCTGAGGTAGGTACCTTAGGCCAAATAGGGACCCTTGCTTCTACGTCAGGGAAAGGAAGGACACCTTCTCAGATAGCCCCTGCTAACCCCCTTGGTAGCTTGGCATGAGCAGCCAGGCTTATCTCAAAGGCAAATGTTTAAAGTATTTGCAACCACGCTCTCAGTAACCCAATGGTAACACCACAAATGGACTCCACACGAGTTTCATAAAAAACAATTATATGTTTATATAAAAAGACATACGATGAGACCACATGATAAAAATCCAACATATGCGTATTTGTAATATTTCACCCGGCCAGTTATTAGGCCAGCAAGCCCTTATAGGTTCTTGCAGTATCAATGAGCAATTCTCGATGATCCTATGCAGTCCTAATGCAAGGCTATGCAGTTCGTAATGCAAGAATCAGGCACTTTGTGATGTAAAAATAATGCAATGCGTAATGCAACAATCAGGCAGTTCGTAATGCAAAAATAACGCAATGCGTAATACAACAATTAGGCAGTTCGTAATGCAAAAATAATGCAATGCGTAATGCAACAATCAGGCAGTTAATAAGGCCAAAATAATGTACTCCGGCACCGATCACAGTACTCTGGACAGTCTTCATGCCACTCTTACTGACTCAAGGTCAGCTACTGCCAAAATATGCCCCCATCACGGTCTATGATGGAAAACAAAGTGTAGCTCCACACTCCGGCCCCGGTACTGCCACTCCTCGGCAAGTACAGGCCGCAATATGGACTTCAGCAGAGGTTTGCGCTGCAAAGTGGGGAAAGGCCAAGAGCATTTCTCTCGTAGCCCGCACCCTGCCCCAGGCGCGACACCCGCACACCCGCTGAGCATTACCTGGGGGGTATGAGCTGTAGGAGAGTAGGATCTCCTTCACATGGTTACCCCCACTTTTTGCTGCTGTAACACTGTTTTTCGACTTCAGTCTGGCTGAGACCCTGCTATTCAGGGCGCCAGCCTAGTTGCTTCCTCTAAATTGATTCCATGTACCTTAGGTACATCACAGATTTGATTCTGAGGTGCCCTTATAAGTCCCTAGTATATGGTATACTATGTACCTAGGGCATAGGTACGCCAGAGGCCTACCAGGGGCTGAAGCATGTATTATGCCACCCCCGGAAAGCCGTCCAAAATGACACCACAGGTCTGCTACTGCAGCCTGGGTAAGGTGGTGCATGCACCCCTTACTGAGATATAGGTTCACTATATCTCACCTATCACTGCACATAGAACCCTATCAGTCACCCTTATGGCAGGCCTTATCAATCCTGAATGCAGGCTGCTTGGTTATATGTGAGAGGGTGCCCAGGCATGAGCTGAGCCCCTCTCCAGCCTTCAGAATCTCTTTCCGGTGTTGTCAGTAGTGCAGCCTGACCATATGCTCTTAAGTGCATTATATCTAAAACGGTTAATGCTAACTTTGGACTGACTGCACTGAAACATGTTGTGTTTGGTGTCAAACACCTTGGAATCATACACCCACATCAATTCCTGATGTGAGACTATGATCCCACCCTTCTAGAGGGAGAGACATGGCAGCACCGGTATACCCGGTACCAACTTAACAGAGCTCTGGCATCACAAAATGGATGCTGCAGACACAGACATGGGTTTGGACTCCTGCTGCTAACCGAAACTCCGGCAGGGGAGGCCTGGACAATAGGTTTCCTATCACATGGAGGTGTAACCACCTCCCAGACAGGCTGATGTGTATTGGGGCTGGGTGGGAGCACTCTCAGGGTGCTTTTAAGTCCTGCACAGGGGGCACATTTGATGTCCCTGTGCATAGTCCAGCTCAAACCGGTTCCGGGGCTACCAGCCCCTGCTCTGGCACAAAACTGGACAAAGGAAATGGGTGTAGCCACCCCTCTTTCCAAACCCTTCCATAGGTGGGTCCCTAGAGTTAGTCCAACCCCTTCTTTAGGTATAAGTAAGGAACCCCTGGCAACAGGACTGTAGATATCCCTGGACAAAACCCTACAACTGAATCCTGGAACTTCGACTCTCTACTCAAGACTGGAGGATGGAAGAAATCTCCCTTGGGGTCAAGGAGTTTCTCCCCTGCTTGGCAGGCACCAACGAAGCAATTGCCGGTCTGCAACTCCGAAGCTCCCGCCGGACGCCGAAGACTTTACAACACAGGACGAGGATTTCCAGATTCTCAGAGGCCGACCCAAGTTCCCAGCAAAGCTGAGACCCGCAGCCCTCGTGAGTAACGTGGAAACGGAACTCCTGGTCACAGTGCACTTTTGCAAGTGCATTGACTTCTAAACGTCTCTTGAAGTCGTGCTTGGGGTTACTTGTAGCCCCTACCTCGAGCAGAGAATTCACTGAAGATTGTCAGCCTAGTCACCCCGAGTGACCCGTGAGCTGCCATTTTGTGATTCCTCTTGAAGTGCCTTTGTGATCCCTGGTCCGTTGACTGGTGGGTTCCTGAGAAGGTAACTTTGATTTTCCTTGGGCTTCTCTGGTTGCTCCAGACGTGCCCTGACTCCCTACCAAGTGGTGAGTCCCTCAGACTTTTCTGGTCTGCACCGAAGCATCTTTCTCCTTTCTGCGTGGGTTGCTGTTGCCAAGGCTTGTTGTGTCCAATCCGGGCAACGATGCTGCAGCACTCAACATCCTTTGTGGTACAGCTCAAATTCAGCTCCTGGTTGTCCCCGGCACTTCCTGGTCCTCGTGGCTGAATAGTCAAGCTTCACTTTCTTCACCTGAAACACCCAACATCGGTGGGCATTCGTCTATCATGCCCCAGTCACTGGCAAGTGACCCAGACTCTGTCCCCTCTGCTTTCAGGTTCTTCTCGACTTTGATCCAGGCTTGGATCTCTTCGGACACTTCACATCTTCAAGCCAGCAGCACTTCTTTGCCAACTCCCATTGAAAACGACGACGCGACCCGCACCATTTGACACTTACGCACCCGGCTTCCCTGGGTGAGGTAACACAAGTACTCCGGTGCTCCCGTGGGTGTTGACCCTAGAAGGTCCTAAGTCCAAAAGGGTTTGGTCCTGACTCATTTCTAAGTGTCCCTAATCTTTAGAAATCTAACCGCGACTTTCCCCATAGAAGCTAACGGGAGCTCGCGGCTGTGTTCTCACACTGCACACGGCCCCCATGGGTCCCCTGTTTCTCTACCTTGGGTGGTTCCTTGGGGTCCCAGTGATTCTACAGGCTCTAGGCCTTGTGTCTAGTTAAGTCGTGGTTCTTCTACCACTATTTTAGTATATGGTTTGGCTCGCCCCTAGGGCCTGACGTGTAATTGTGCTATTCTGCTGTAATATTTGAAGCGTCACTTATGTGTTTGGACCTCTAGCCTCAAAAAGAGACTAGTAGGGTGTGTTTAGAAATAAATACATATATTTTATATATATGTACCTGGTGTGGTTCCCTTTCATGTGGTCATTCAAGAGATTATAGACTGGTAAAAATAGCTGCTTTACATTCCTTCAAGACTTAGCCTGAAGGCTGCTCTCCATAGCTACCACTAGGATAGCTTTCAATAAAGGTTGTCTTTAACCTATCATCAATAAGGGGTTGTTTGGAATGGTACAGGCTGCCCACTATAATTAGTGGACAGCATATACCAGGCCAACTTCTCACATGATCTCGCTCTCCTCTGCTCGTGGCTTGGCCCTCCGATGTGACTTCGTTGATCTTGGGCAGTGGAACACAGGCCCCTCCCCGACGGAGATGGTTCGAGGTCCCTCCTTGGCAAAGGCAGGCTCGGGCCGGCGGCACAGCTCCTCTGGGGATGCCGGTCTGGGCCGATGGCAATGACGAAGGTCTCAGGCTTCAACAGGGCACACGCACACAGCATCTCTGAGACTCACTTAAGCTCCGGGTGCAGAAGATCACAGGGCAATCCTCACAAAGGTCTCAGGCTGCATGAAGCACACGCACACAGCGTCGCTGAGACTCACTTGAGCATCGGGTGTACACGATCACAGGGCAATCCTCACGAAGGTCTCAGGCTGCACAAAGCACACGCACACAGCGTCGCTGAGACTCACTTGAGCTTCAGGTGTACATGGTCCCAGGGCAATCCTAACGAAGGTCTCACGCTGCACAAAGCACATGTACACAGCGTCGCTGAGACTCACTTGGATTCAGGGTGCACACGATCACAGGACAATCCTCTCGAAAGTCTCAGGGTGCACAAAGCACACACACACAGCGTCGCTGAGACTCACTTGGATTCCGGGTGCCAACGATCACAAGGCAATCCTCACGAAGGTCTCAGGCAGCAAAAAGCACGTGCAAACAGCGTCCCTGAGACTCACTTGGATTCCGGGTGTACACGATCATGGGGCAGTTCTTACGAAGGTCTCAGGCTGAAAAAAGCACACGCACACAGTGTCGCTGAGACACACCTGGAGACTTTTATGTTCCTGAGTTTCCACCCACAACAGGGAGCCAGCTCTCTTCGGGTCCTTGGGGTCAAGTTACTTCAGGACACAGCACACAGCAAAGTCCTTTCAAGCAGGGGGACACAGCAAAGTCCCTTAGCCTCCCCTTGGTTAAATCAGCAAACTGCAAGCCAGCCCCGGGACACACAGCAAGGGTCAATCCTTTCCTTCAGTCTCTTCAGCTGTTTCTTCCTTTACAGAGGTTCCTCTTGACCACAAAGTAGTTTCAATCCTTTTCAGTCTTGATCAGTCCAACTTTCAGGGGTTTCTGCCCTCATAGTTATACCCCTAAATGTCTTCCAAGTCTTTGTGTTCAGGGGGGCACTGACACCTGTCCAAACCAGTTGTGGGTGTCTCCCTGCCAGTGACACCTTATTCATTTGATAGTGGGGGGTCGGGATCCTCAATCACTCAGCAGGAGATGGAGCCATTGTTTTATGGTGGCAGCCCAGGCCTCTTCACCTCCAGGGACTACTCATTTTCCCTGCACTCCAGATGTAGGTCAGCCTGTTGCTGTCTCACCTCCTCCCCTGGGTCAAGACATTCCCCAGATCCTATCACTTTCAAATCCAGATCCACAACCAGGCAGAGACACACAGAAATGTTAGAACACAAAAAAACAGCCACTTCTAAAAGTGTGGATTCTAAACACATAATGCAAAAACCACCTTCACAAAAAGATGTGTTATTAAATTGTGAGTTCAGGTGCACTAAACTTCACCTCTCCATCTTAAGCCTATGGGAAGATAGGCTGGAAACATTTTACACAGTCTCCCCATTCTGTCCTATGGGCAAGATGACCTTTCAACAGTGAAAAACGAAGTGGAGAGTATTTCACTGTCAGAACATGGTACACAACTCAGTATATGTCCTACCTTTCACATACACTGCACCCTGCCCAGGGGGGTACCTTGGGCCTACCATAGCGGTGTCTGCTGTGCATAAAAAGGGAAGGGTAAGGCCTGGCAAGTGGATGCACTTGTCAGGACAACAAGGCAGTTTAGCAAACTGCGCGCATGCACTGCAGTGGCAGGCCTGAGATCTCTTTTCAAGGCTACTTAAGTGGGTGGCACAATTAGTGCTGCAGGCCCACTGGTAGCATTTGTATTTCCAGCCCTGGCACACATAATGCACTTTACTAGGGACTTTACTAGTAAGACAAGCATGCCAATTATGGACAACCAATTACCATAACACTTTATACAGAGAGCATATGCACTTTAGCACTGATCAGCAGTAGTAAAGTGCCCAGAGACCTAAAACCAACAAAAACAGGTCAGAAAAAATTCAGGAGGAAGACAAAAAGTTCTGGGATGACCCTGCGAAAAGGGCCAAGTCCAACAAATATTCTATCAAACTGGCAAAGTTTAAATATGTCTAGACTTATTTAAACATGGCACTTAGGTTCTGTTACCATTTTAAAAGTGCAATCAAATACATGATTGCCAAACATACTGTTCTAGTCAAGCAGGCTTTACTAAAGTGTAAAAGTATCCACAAAGTGATTATAAGAAAAGGGAGTGGGGTTCTGAAGAGTTTTTGGAGTCACTTTCCTTTTGACACTGTCAGGGACTATGTGTGGAACACAGTCAGCGACTTAAACAAGGACTGGCGGCTGGGTAGAAAACATAAGCAGAAAGAGGAGTACAGCACTGCTCAGGATCATACAGGAAGTCACAGGAGAAAAGGGATCCAAAGGGGAAGACTGCACGAAGGAAGAAGCTGGCTAAGATTCAGAAAGGACAGGCACTCATGAGGTGATTTAGCATTCAAAATAACAACACCCAGGATGAATGTGCAAGACATATATATGAAACAACATTAACAATAAAGGGAGTGTGGGGTAAAGCACTCAGGAGCTCTAGACAGTGAGAATGAAGCTCAGAAAGTTCCTCACCCACAATCGCTGTTACAGATACTGACAGCAAATAACCATATATAGGATATGCATGCAAAGGCAGGCTCTGTGGAGCTTATGCCTATGGTGATGTTATAAATGTAACTCTAAGACAATACTCACAGTGAACAACAAAAACATCACCTAGGTTGTCAGCTGCGCCCACGGATCCTAGCGATCAAACAGGAACACACTAGGCAGTAACAGCAAGGAGGTAGAGCTAAATACAAGCACAATAGACAGGGAGCTAGAAAGAAGGAGGGCTTAACAGGAAAGGAAGGAAGTCACAGGGCGCACTTGGCAGATAGCAAGTAACAAACATAAAAGGTAAGAGAAGCAAGACAGCAGGAATAGAAAGACAGTAAACTAGGAACAGTAACCAAGGAAATGGGAAGAAAAGCAGTGACTGGAAAAAGATATATAGAAGGGGAGGCCACAAGGGTATACTAGAATTGTGTTGGTTCAGGAACCAAGAAAAGAAAGTAGCACTGAAGGCAGTGCTGGAGCAGGAACTAGAATTGAGCAAAAACTCAAGAGTCAAGGTAGCTGCAGGGCAGTGGTAGTTCAGGAACAAGGGAAACTGTTGCAGCTCAGGAACAAGGAATGCTAAGGCTCAGGGGGCAAGGTAGCACTGTAGGCAGCAGTGCTAGTTCAGGGACAAGGGAAAATTCTGCAACTCAGGAACAAGGAATGTTAAGGCTCAGGATTCAAGGTAGCACTGTAGGCAGTGCTAGTTCAGGAACAAGGGAAACTGCTGCAGCTCAGGAACAAGGAATCCCAAGGCTCTGGAGCCAAGGTAGCACTACAGGCAGTGCTAATTCAGAAACAAGGAAAACAGCAACAGCTCAGGAACAAGAAATAACTAAAGCTCAGGAAACACTGGAAATAAGGATATCAAAACCTCAGGAAACAGGGGTCAGTCTCACCAGTACACAGCTACAATGACCAACCTTGAACTGAAGGGAATTGGGACTTAAAAGAGATCACAGTAATCACATGCATCAGGTGTGAGCAGGCAAGCAGCAGCCAGCCAGGGGTGAGCTGAATTCCTCCACCCATCCTTGGCATGCATTGGCATGCAGAGGTGGAGATGAAGCAGTGAGCTAGGAATTCTAGGTAATGGAGTTTCAGGCATGAGCAGGCTGGCTTCAAGCATTAGCAGTATCTACATGAAGGGGAGGGTCTGGCAGCTTATTAGAACACTGGTGATTGTCACAGTTCAGCCCCCAGATGGTGGACACGAGAATGCAGGGAGCGAGTCGTGACAGACACCTTCTCCTAGCCAGGATATAACTAACAAATGATGTTAGTGATGGCCCATTACAAAGCGGCTTAGTACCGCTCTTTTTTTACTGCTGAAAACAAAGCACTGTTATCAGCATAATGCTTTTTTGGGAACAAGCCTGGTGCCCCGTCTGGGATCGCTTGAGGCCCCCATAGGGGGGCCCGCCCCTCACTTTGAATATGCCTGACATAGGCCCTGCCAAGAGCTAGCCACAGAGCTTATGCCATTCAATAACATCATTCACGCCCCCCGATCTATCTTCTCTGAAAAGACCCATCTGGCTTCTTTTCTAAAGAGTGCCTCTTCTGCCCCGGCATCGGTTTTTTCCAGTATTGTCCACTTGAAATCCATGAGCCCATGTCATCTTTCCTGAAAGTGTTTGGCCAAGAGTGTTGTGAGCTTGCCTACCTTGAATGTACTGATATGCTACTGGATCCTGATTTTCGCATTACGGGTAGTTAGGCAAATGTAGTGTAACCCAAAGGCACAGATCAATTTGTATATAATGTAGCAGGAGTTACACTTCCTGAACTTGTGTGGAATTTGGTCCTCATGCCCTAAAGATATGACCAGAAAGTAAAAGTGGCAATGAAACATGTCGACTGTTCTGCTTAAAATGGTCTAAACATGGTATGGTGTCATGAATCATGAGTGCAGGCATAATTAAAGACAGGTGCTATGTGCCATACGTCGCTCATTATTAATACTTTTTTCTTTTGAGGAAGAATCTTCTCCTCCCTTTATGGGGACCCGTATGGCGTTTTTTGAGATGTGTACCACATATGACAGGGGATTATAGGATACACACATATACAACATTCTTCTGAGTTTGTTTGGGTGTTGGCTCCCTTTGTATAGGAAAGCTGGGGATGATGAAATAGTGAGCACATTGGCAAGAACCTGCCAATCGCTCCTTGGTGGTTGCTTACATGAGGTACTTCCTATATTTTTTCATACACACATACATTTTTTCATAAACACTTATGGTTTTTACATTTTGTATCCTGTGGCTGTTCCTAGATAAATACTAGAGCTATTCCCGCTCTAAATAAAGAAGAGGGAGCACCCTGGATGTTGTTCCCTATAGTGCTCTTTTTGTGTAGTAATACATTTTTTTAAAAAGTGCAGGGTGCCATGTGAGTGTAAGGTAGGACATGTAACTGCATGATTTGTATGTTCTGGTAATGAAAAATAGCCTATTTTATTTTCGCTACCATGAGGCCTACCTCTCTCATAGACTAGCCTTGGGAATTCCTTAAAACACTTTTAAGCAGCAATTCCTTCCTGATCAGAGGTGAGTAGCTTTTTCATGTTAGATATCTTTGGAAAGGTAATGACAAATCCTCCGTACCGGTGACGTTGGATTTAACCTTACTGTTTTAGAAATGCCACTTTTAGAAAGTGGACATTTCTCTGTACTTACTGATGTTTGCGCCTGACAGCACTGTCTCCAAAACATGTCTGGGTTGGGTGCACCTACACTTTGTGCATTCCCTCTAGAGTGCAACAAGCACAGGAAGGTGAGGCTCATCTGCATTTTGAACACTCATCTGCATTCTGATAGGTCTTCCTGGGCAGGGTGGAATGGGAGGGACTGATACTTACACTTAAATAGGTAGTGTCCTGTCTTCACACAAAGCACTGATTTACCACCCAGGGTTAGCCTGGCAGACAGGTCTGGGTTTGAAGGGATCCTTGTGCACTTCAGAGAGTTCCTTTAAAGTCACTCCTTACATCAAAGGCACTTTTGGATATAAGTACTTGGTCTCTTGCCCCCTAAAATCAGACACTTCTGGATCTTGAACTGAACCTCTGTCAGAAGGACTGCTGAACTGCCTAAAAGACTCAATCGGACTGCTTTTTTTGGAAAAACTGCTTCTGTGTATGTTGCTCTACTGCCTGCTGCTCCCTGACTCTGCTGGAAGGACTCAGTCTTCCCTTCAAGTGATCTCCAAGGGTTTGTTGGCTTACTGTCTGTTTTCTGAAGCCTTATTGACACAAAAGACTTTCTACAATTCTACTGGTGCTGCTGAACTCTGCCTCTGTGAGCCTTACTCTTGCCTGAGATGCCCCCTCCAAGTTATAGGCTTCAGAATTGGGTTCTGCAGCTGTTTTCATCAAAATCTGATGGATTGCATTGAATGTGTGAGAAATTCTGTTGCATCACCCTTTGACGTAGATGCAAGGGATGTCCGACGACAGCGATTACACAACCTGCGCGACTCGATGATGACGCTCTGCATAGCTCGACGATGATGCATTGCCTTCAATTCAGCGAAGCTCGATGAGGACACAATGACCCAACTGCATGGAAAAGATTAGCTCATTGAGCCCTCAGTGTCAACGCTTTGCTTTATACAAAGTACTTTCTCAGCAGACCCTGCATGGGTCCTGTATACAGCCTGTCTTCCATCGTGGTCAGCCTAGTACTTTGGATTTGCACCAGTCCCTCGCGACCTCAAGTAACCTGTTGACCGCTAGTGACTCCTAAGCACTATTTTTGATTTAATCTGTAAAAATTCATATCTTGATGTCTACTGATTACATTTTTTTGTTGTTTTGGTCTTATTTTGCTCAGATAAATAGTCTATTTTTTCTAAACCTGTGTTTAGTCTTTTTGTGGTGTTTTCATTGTGTTTATTTGTTTGTGTGTGTTTTGCACAAATACTTTACACATTGCCTAGGTTGATATGCCTGACTGATCTTATAGTGGTTCTAGCTTAGCCTAACCAGAGTGGCGGTTCCTGCCTGGCCTGGGCGCACACCTCAGCTAACCAGGAATCCCATTTCTAACATTTGGTATCCCATAGGGGCCAATCCAATGACTGTCAGAGCCTGCAGCAGTTGTGCTCGCCTTTGGGGTTGCAGCGATCATTCTCTCTCCTACGCAAAACTGCACCTCGAGCTCTCTCTTCCAATACCAGAAATGATTCCGCCCGATGCAACACAACGAAACCACTTCCTAAATAATCAAGCAGATAATAGAATGCACAGCATATCCCCAAAGGTAAGCTTATGAGGGGCACTTAAATAAATAAATGTAATATCAAACAAACCCATGTCTAATGCACCTGCATTCACCCTGATAAATCACCTTGCTAGAGACATAAAGACAGGCTAAAATCATTTAGAATCCTCTCACTAAAGCAAACATTTTTAACTGACACCTCATTATACCACACTTTTAATTCATACATTAAACCACATAGCTCTAATCATGACAGGCAGTTATCTGTGTATGAGCATCAACAAAAGAAGGAAGACTGCTGTGGCATATATGGTTCAATGCATGTTCTAGGATGTTGCTCTCAATTATCAGATGAAAGATCTATCCTAGTTTCTGTTGTGTGAAAGGGCAATAAAAGAGGTCCGCATAACATTGGCCTCTGTATCTTTACAAACATAATTGACTGTTAACTTGTAACTTCATTATGACATTCCATTGGTGGTATTATGCTTGTAAAAGCTCTCCGCAGCATTTCTTACAATGCTCCAAACAGAGGTGGTTTCTGCGTGAGGGCGTTGGGGCTCTGCCCCCTTCACTTTCACCCGCCAGGGTTGGCCATTGCAAAAGTAAACAAACTACTTTTAATTATCTGCTTTGAAAAAAAGTACAAAAACCTCTTGCTTGTGGCCAGGACTGCTGTGATCATGACTGATGAGTCATGTGACACGGCCAGCAACCCCAATGCATTGCCCTGAGCCTACAGTATTTGCTGGGCTGACGAGCTCACAGCCCTGAGGCCTGTGAGGTCATCAGCTCAGCAAAGATACAGCCTTGAGGACCAGTCTCCCCCCCATAATGATGTGAGCATAAAGTTTGAACCTTACGCTTAATGTGGAAGCTCTGTAGTGCCAGGGCTTCACGTCAGTCATGGAGTGGAATGGAAAGTCACCCCACCCTTTCCCAACTTATCACTCGGGGGTTTCCTCCTTGTGGCGAGTTTGTAAAGGGTGGAGTAGAGGCTGCAGGCAAGCAGGAAGCTGAGACATTGACTCTGCGCAATTTGTCTTCAGGACTTTTGAAGACACACTGCAAAGACTCGAGGTGTTTGCCTACCCCGCTGCTATTTGCGTGACCGTGTGGAAGCCGTTATTCATTTCCAACTCCTGTGGCCTGATCCGAAGTTGACCCTCCTGACGGACCGTCTCCTGCAGCCCCTAATGCCTTGAGTGGACCACGGAGACGGTGCCAAGCAAAGCAAAGTAGGTAAGCATAAAAATCCTAGCAGCTGGCTTAGCAACTAGCAACACTGAAGTATTTGTCCAGTTATTGGTACACTGAACTAATTGCTAGTGCTAGACGCATGCAAAGCAGCACAGAATCACGGGAACAAAGCATGTTGCTCTGATGCTAAGTATCAGGGTTCCTTCTTGTAGCGGTCTAGTTGTTAGCGCGTCACGTGACGTGACGCGGCTACGCACGTTGGCACCGCGAGGCGCGCGCAGAGGTGAGCGCGGAGCGGGAGAGAGAGTGAGTGCGCGGCAGTGAGCGTACAGAGTGGTGGCCGGCGCTCCTCGGTGTAACTGCTCATTAGTTGTGCCAATAAATCATAGCAGAAGGATCACCGTGTTCCGAGTGTTGATTGTCCAACGTTACAGTGGCGACGAGGTCGGGACGGAAACCAGACCGACGGGGAAGCGCAGTAGAGGGCAACACTCCACGTGGCCCCACGAGTCAAAGGAAGACACGCCACCAGGCCATCAAGCCCAAACAAAACACCGCACAGGCCGCCTGGAAGGGGGAAGTCACGGGATACGCCCCAGCCAACTGCGGAGGTCGACCCCAGGCACAGAGCATCCGAGGAGCGTGGCAGTGCCACGGTACAATAACCGAACCACATACAGGCCAAAGGGACGACGCCGTCCACAACCAACAAAAGCACACGAGCTGCCTTCGCACGTAATCAAGCACATAAAGCGCTGCACTGGCTACCAAAGAGGAGGAAGTGGGGTCCAGTGACAAGAGCCCTCAGAGGATCAAGCACACAAGAAACAACGACAACACCCCAGGCAGCCCCCCGGGCAAAGCCACCGACGAAACAAGCACCAAGGAAGCAAAGATGAGTACCCCGGCAGGGTATGCGATTGCACCGGTGCAATTCCTAACGAAACCCGGTGAACCAATGATGAAATGGGAGGACTGGAAGGAATACATAGACAATTTCATAGGGGTTTTGGAGGACGAGAACGAAGAAAAATTCACGCCCCAGAGGAAAAAACGCATCCTGCTACTAAATCTAGGGCCCGAAGGGCTGAGAATATACAAGAGCCTAGTGCCCATGAAGAGAGAAGACACAGACGATGATGTGTATGCGCACGCGGTGGAGGACCTGGATGAGCGTTACCGCCCCACCGTCTGTGTTTCGGTAGACAGATATAATTTCCAGCAAAGGAAACAAAAGGTGGGGGAATCCATCGAAGAGTATGTAGCAGCACTGAGGAAGCTAGCAGCCCCGTGCAGGTACGCACTGTGGGAAGACGAATTTATAAAAGATCAGGTGATCATGCACACCACCAGTACAAACGTGCAAGACAAGCTGTGGGCGAGTGGGGACACCACACTCAAGGAAGTAATGGTCATAGTGAAGAGGGCGGAACTCTCAAAGAGGTGCGCCGATGCTACCAGAAAAGACACAGGCACCCCAACCATGGTGAACAGGATACAGGAGGGAGATCACCGCAGGGACCAGAAAACCAAGTCTCCCACAACCAAAGGGACCAGCAGATGGCAAGGGAAACAAGCGGACGGTGAGAGCAAGAAAACGTGCTACAGGTGTGGAAGTTGGTCCCACGAAGCCCACGACAGACGTTGCCCGGCCTTCAGAGCCAAATGCATGCACTGCGGTATCATGGGCCACTATGAGAAGGTGTGTCGGAAGAAACAACAGAAGGGAGTGGTGAAATACATGGACCAAAGCGCGGAAGACCAGGAAGACGCCACGGAGGAAGAGGTGGTCACCGTACTGTGCATATACGATCAGGTACTGAGCGTGGATGCCAAGAGATCAACCAAACCGGTCCTGGAGATGTCCATGGGCGGCATAACCATCTCTGTTGTGGCAGACACCGGATCCCCATTCACCATCGTACAGCGTACAGTGTGGGTAGAACAATTCCAACCCAAGTTGGGCCCTGGGCTGGAGAAACTAGACATACGACCGGTGACATACAATGGTGATCGCATTCCCATGCTAGGGTTCCGACGTCTGTTGTTCGAGTTCAGAGGCCGTGCAGCGTGGTGCAAGCTGTATGTGGCCGAGAAAGGACCCTCCGTCCTGGGATGGTTGGACCAGGGCGACCTGGGCATAAAACTCGACCCAGGAGGAAAGGAACAGATCCTGCTCACAGACCAGGTGGAATGGCTGGACATGGACAGATGGAAAGAAAACTACCCAAGAGTATTTGGGGGCGCAGTAGGAAAAATGGAGAAATTTCAACACAAAATAGTACTTAAGGAAGGAGCCACACCAGTAGCACACAAGGTGAGGAATGTGCCCATAGCAGTAAGGGAAGCTGTCCAGACGGAACTCCAAGATCTGGAGAAGAAGGGCATCATAGAACCCATAACCTGTGCCGAATGGTTGGCGCCTTTGGTGGTCGTGATGAAACCCAACGGGAAGGTCAGGCTCTGCGTAGACTTGAGAGAACTCAATAAGAACATAGTGGTGGAGAAATTTCCCCTTCCCAAGATAGAGGAGATGCTGGCACGAACCAGAGGAATCCAGTGGTACTCCACCATCGACCTGACATCAGCTTACCACCAGGTAGCCCTACACCCGGACAGCAAAAGTCTCACATCGTTCATTACCCCGTTTGGGTGCTACAGATTCTGTCGCATGCCGTTCGGGCTAGCCTCGGCGGCGGCCGTTTTCCAGAAGATGATGCACCAACTGTTCAGAGACTGCAAGGACGTGCAGTACTTCCAGGACGATATACTGGTGATGGGCAGAGATAGGAGGGACCATGACCGGACACTGGAAAAGGTATTACGGACACTGGAAGCTAAAGGTCTCACGGCGGAATGGTCGAAATGCCGGTTGGGAATGCAATCGGTGACCTATTTAGGCCACGAAATAGGGCAACAGGGGGTCACCCCCAAGATGGAGAACGTGAAGGCCATCGTTGAAGCTCCGGCCCCCAAGAACAAGGAGGAGGTCAGGTCTTTCCTGGGGATGGCGGAGTACTACAGTAAATTCGTGGTACAATTCGCATCCAAGACCTATAACTTGAGGAGGCTGACCAGAGAAAGCACGGTGTTCCAATGGACACCGGAAGCCCAAGCGGAATTTGAAGTCATCAAAAAAGGGATCCTAGAAGCAATGCCTCTCAAGGGTTATGACCCGCAAGGCGCCACCATACTCATCACGGACGCCAGCGACAAGGGGTTGGGCGCTGTACTCATGCAAGACCGAGGAAGTGGAGTCATGGAGACAATAAGCTTCGCCTCCAGAGCACTGACGGTGACAGAAGGCAAGTACAGCGTCATTGAGAAGGAGATGTTAGCGGTAGTGTGGGCCATGACGAGATTCCGGCAATTCCTATGGGGTACCCGATTCCTGCTCAAAACGGACCACAAGCCGTTAGTGAAGGTTCTGACATCGTGTGGACACGCCAGCGCCACACCCAGGATATCGAAAATGTCCCTAAAATTGTTGGACTACAGATATGACGTAGAGTACATCCCGGGAAACAAGAACCGAGTGGCAGACTACCTGAGCCGAGCGGCGGCCATGGAGCCGGGAGAAGAAGACCCTGCGGACAGAGGGGAGATGGTGGCTCTCATTGAGGATCAAGAGAAGATCATCAGCAGACAGGAGTGGACAGCCGCGTATGACGAAGATGCGGACCTGATGGAGGCGAAAGTTCACATCACCCAAGGGTGGCCCGATAAGAAAAAGGTGAAACCCAACCTCAAACCTTTTTATGAAGTGAGAGAGGAACTGACTGTGGGAGATGAGGGCATGTTCATATACCGGGGAGACAGAGTAATTCCCCCCACGAATCTCATCAACAAACTACTGGACCTATTACATGAAGGCCACCTGGGTATTGGGAAACTCAAAGCTAGATCGAAACAGAACTACTGGTGGCCAGGCATGGACGTGAGAGCAGAGAGACATGTCAGGGAGTGCCCCCAATGCCAAGGGGCTGACAAAACGTTGAGGCCATTACGCCCGGCTCTGGGAAAATTCGACACTCCCGCAAACCCATGGGAAGAGTTGTCCATAGACATTTTAGGGCCGGTGCTGGATGACCAGAGCGTACAGAAATACGTGTGTGTCCTCATCGACCGTTATTCTAAGTGGCCAGAGATAAAAGTGAGCGAAACGATGGACACGGAGAACATCCTGGAGTTCCTATCGGAAACATTCACCCGAGAGGGAATTCCCAAGTCCATCTTAAGCGACAACGGGCCACAGTTCACATCAGAAAAATGGAAACAGTTCATGGGGAGAAACGGCATCGAGGTAAAGCACACGGCCATATACCATCCAGCAGGTAACGGTCTAGTGGAACGATTTAACAGGGTGGTGATGGGGGCCATACAAGCAGCCATCACCTGTAACAAAGACTGGAAGAAAGCGGTGGAGAATATGGTATGGGCCTACAGGATAACGCCCACAAGCACAGGGTACAGCCCGTTCCAAATATTGAGAGGACGTGAACCTTTCACGCACGACAACAGAATCTGGAAGGAGAAGGTAGTGACCAGTGAATGGTCTCCAGCAGTCGTGAGAGCAAATATGGAGAGGGCTCAAGCCATCTACACCAACAACTACAATAAGAGGAGGAGTGTGAAGGACACTCGGTTAGTGAGAGGAGAATGGGTGAGAGTAAAGTTGGCTACCCTACAGAGGAAAGGAGACAGCAAGTACAGCAAGCCCATGCAGGTCAAGGAAGTGTATGATAGAGCGGCTCTGCTCAGTGACGGGAACGTGTGGTCGCAGGACCGCATGGCCCGGTGCAACAAGATATTGAGATGGGAACAGTGGGAGACGGAAGGTGAAGGCACGGGAGACGTGGATGAAGAGAATACGGCGAGTGGAAGCGAAGAAAGGGAAGAAGCAGGAGCAGGAGAGGAGCAAGGAGGAGAGCAAGGGGGTGAGACCCCAGTGACAGAGATGGACAGGCTAGGAGGTAATCTGAACAGTGGAGGAGCGATGGCCGAAGGGACAGAACGGGAGGAACCACAGAGCCAAGGGGCTCGAGGGTCTAGTGGTAAGGTGACCAGGAGCGGAAGACAAGTAGTAAGGCCTTCCAGGTTCCAAGACTTTGAACTGGACTGCGAACTGTAAGTGACTTATTGTTGGGTCGGTAAAAGGGGGAGATATGTAGCGGTCTAGTTGTTAGCGCGTCACGTGACGTGACGCGGCTACGCACGTTGGCGCCGCGAGGCGCGCGCAGAGGTGAGCGCGGAGCGGGAGAGAGAGTGAGTGCGCGGCAGTGAGCGTACAGAGTGGTGGCCGGCGCTCCTCGGTGTAACTGCTCATTAGTTGTGCCAATAAATCATAGCAGAAGGATCACCGTGTTCCGAGTGTTGATTGTCCAACGTTACACTTCTAGTGTTTCCTAATGGCGGGAGAATATTTAAACCTACTGAGGGCAGAAATCAAATTTCAATTTAGACACCCCCTGGAACCCACGGAGAAGCTCTCTATTGTTATACCCGAGCCTCGGCAGCAAGTTACTTGGCTAAAATTATCTTGTAATCCTTTTCTAAGGAGGTTTACATTTTTTTTTTACCAGGTTTTACTGGAACACTCCCATCTTAAAATACATTTCTAGATTTGTTTTTGCTGACTTGTGTCACACTACATATTCCTTACATTATCTTTGGTTACGAGTTGACTATTTGGGTACATTTGTTGTGATGTTCTTTAAAAACATTACATCAACTTCGGTGCATATAAAAGCATACGTTCACTCCTTTTGCAACAAACAGAACGTTTGAACTCGCAGCGTAGGAAAAGACAATGAATGGCGTTACAGTCTGCTGGAAAATTTGAACATATTCACTGCGTGTTTTGTGAACTTTTGTTTGATATTGTTACCCTGTATGGTGCACACTCAGCACAATTTGATAAATCTGTGCCTAAACTGCCGATTTCTTGCAGGTGTGCGCTTCATCACCTATATGGATAGTAGGGGCTTATTAGGACGGCGTTAAAATTTTAGCCTGTTTAGCGGCAGAAAACTGTCGCTAAAACGGCGATAATGGGCTTGATAATATGCCCTTGTGAATTCCCATAGAAGCCCAGGTTCACACCAGAACACGGACTTCTTTTGGAATTCTCAAGGGCATATTATCAAGCCCATTATCGCCGCTTTAACTGGAGTTTTCTTCCGCTAAAGCGGCGATAATTTTTAACACCGTCCTTGATAATATGCCCCGTAATTACTACAAGTGGGCGTTAGGTTGCACTGACCAAGCTTTGTGGGGTTAACAGTACAATAGAAGAATAAGAAAGGCTGGAGCGCAGGGCTGACAAACATTACCAGAGTTTCACGTGGGTCCAGCTACTGAAATAGGATAAGAAGCTGCAGGGCAGGTTTGAGGTACATTGACAGCTGTGCATGGACCCTGATACTGGCAAAGTATCTCAAGCTTTATGGCAGGGTTGGGGTACATTATCAGAGCTGCCGATTGGAATAGGATTTACTCTTTCTCTTATCTCAATTGCCAGTGCTCTTGATTTCCTCAAGTGATATCATTATCACATTCGTATTTAATCATGGACCAATGAGTGAGAGTATGGACATAATTTATCATCAGGGAGAGGGATTGTGAATGGAGTTGATGGTTGGCGTGCTCAACAAATTTCTACTTCTGTTTCTGAAGGGCTTTAAATAACATAGGGGCATATCAGCAACAAAGCGATGAAAAGTTATCGCCGCTTTTGCGTCTGTTTTCGGGCGAAAAGCGGCGATAAATTTATCGCCTAATCAGCAAGGTCACGCTATCGCATGAAACCTTGCATCAGCGCCTGAATTCTGAACGCCCAGCTTTGCTTCTCTAATGAGATGCAAAGTAGGCGTTCCTGCCCTGAAATGACTGGAGAAATGTCGCTAAGCGACATTTCTCCTATCATCAAGCCCCACGCTATGAAGCATAGCGGCAAGAAGAGTAGCGATAACCCCTGTTATCGCTACTTTCCTTACGCCTGCTTCAGGACTGACTTAGCCATGATATCCTATGGAAGGTGGATATCATGGCTAAGTTTGCCTTGCCCTATCATCAAGCTAACGCCAAACTTCGTGAGATTATCGCTGGGTTTCCAGCGATAATCTCACGTTTGGCAGTTAGCGCTAGGATTTTTATCGCTTTTGAGATAAGCGTTGCTAATAGCACGCTAACTCAGCGATAAAAATCCACGTTAGCCGGCGATAATTATCCTAGCGCTAAGTGCGCTTAGCGATAATTATCGCCGGTCCTTGATGATATGCCCCATAGCAGCTTTCATATGGAAGGACGAAGGACCCAGGGGACATGTGAGGGTTCCACAATTTAGATTTTCAATGCAAGATTAGCCAAGTCAAGGACTGTTGACAGTTAAGAGCTGCAGTGGAAAAAAAACAATGCCTCAAGGAAGTCTGGGTCAGCACTGGTCTTCTTTAGTTATCTTCAGCCAGTTGGTAGAGATACCCAACTACTTCAAAATTCCAAATTAGTGTACAAAAGCCTATAAAAGCTATTGCTTTTTGTTCTTGGTATTTTGAAACTTTTGCTGGAAAATGCATCACTTTACCCCATTGTCTTTTTAAAAAGATTTGCATGGGAAATTGCGACCGGCGTCACAAAAAATGTTGTGTCCTCTTAAAGTGAACCCCAACGCCGTCCCCCACATGCAGCCCAGCTCACCACTCTCAAACTTCACCGGCCGCCGCTGGCTCCAAACAATTGCACAGTAAGAATATTATATATCTTGCATCACTATTGACAACATAGCCGCACAAATAATAGTGGAGCTGGCCATTTGCTACAACTTCTGTAATGATAATTATTTAATGCGTGTCACTTTGAATCAGTCAGGGGTCTAATTGCGACTGCAATGGTTTGTCTTGCAACTTAATTTAACTAACACTTTCAGATTTTTCGTGAGCCTTCTTCTGAGTCAGTCTGCAAAGAGAGAATAGAAAAAAGCTCTGAAATTATGGCAGATAGTGTTTGGGTCAGTAGATGCAGAAAAAAAAAGTATTTAGGGTCCACTGGCGGTAGTATATGTGAAGCCCTATGCTACTACAACTTGATTCTCCTATGCCTACTTCAGACCTGTTTTTTTTTTTTTAAAGATTTTGGAGTCATGTATTATTTTAAAAAAAAATATTGTAAAATATTTGTTTGCCATATTTTCAATAATTTCATTAGGATCAAATTTCAAGTGATGTCACTTTTTGGAATGCCATCTGATGGTTAAAGACCAAGTGGTATCAGTTGCTTTACATCGATGTTGTAAAATTCACGTCAAAACTAAAATCATCTCAAACAATTCAAAAATACTCTGAGGGGCTACATTTTCTTTGCCTGTTGTTTTGCACTTCGAACAGATAGATCTCTTGACTAAAGCCAGTGATGGTTGCTTGTGGTGGTTGCTTGCCTTCTGTGGGAAACTTGAAGCTAAACCGCTGTCTTACCTCCCACGACAGCAATTCGAAACTTGTTTTCCCATTTATCATTTCCATTTGTGTTTTAGTATTTAGCTAGTCTGTCACTTTTACCTATGTCTGCACGAGCCGTCTGTTCGCGCAGTCTGGGGAGATCCGGAGAGACATCATCTAATGCCAAGTAGGCAATTTGTTCTGTGCCCTGCCTCTGCTTTCGGAAAAGCAATCACTTACAAACATTTATCATATGCGCACTGCATTAAGATTTCCCCTCAGCACATCAGCGAAATGTATCTTGGCATTTAAAACTGTGATCAAATCAAGATGGGACTGCTGAACAAACTCAGCCACTTAAAATGATATTTCATCTCATGTGCAGGTTTGAGCAACTGCATTTCTCTTTCATTTCTTGGAAATGAGCCCGTGATTAAGATTATGATAACAATAGCTGCCTTTCAGCACGGTGGACATCTTACACAGTGACGTAGGTTCCTAAAATAGGAACGAGCGACTCTCGAACTCAAAGATTTAAATAACAGAAATCCCAATTTTCCTTGTTCTAAACTCATGCACATTTACTGAGATTTCCAAAATCACACCATACATGGTAATCATTTAAAGAGACAACCACGTCTGGAAAACCATAAGAAGGTCACAATGTCATCAAACTTGACACTGGCCTGAAAGATTGTAAAAATCACCCATCAAGAACTACGTGTATACAACAACATTTCCATTAAATGAAGGTGGCTCTGTGCTTTATTTGTCAATCATACTCCTGCAAAGATGTTTACAGAAATCCATGGTGAGGGATTTGACCTTCACAGCAACAAGATGATCCTTAAATTTTACTCGCATTTGCGTTATGATTGCGGTTATTATCCTGGGCGTAGTTTGGTATCAACATGGGCTTCTATGGGAATTCTCGAGGCCATATTATCAAGCCCATTATCGCCGTGCTTGATAATATGCCCCATAGTCATTTAAAACAACAGTACGTCTGATGATCCTTTTCCCACGGGTCTTGGTGTCTTCATCCTGAGAAACATCATGTGAGATGATAGCTTCACTTTTCCAAGCAGAATGATTCTGTGAGTAATCAAAAAAATCATGCAAAACAGACGACTTATCGACATCAGACTTAAATGCAAGCGTAGCTTTACATAAAGCGACTCTCTTGAGATTCCAACACTTTCCATCCTCCAGATCAACAGCATTTTTCCTTAATTTGGCAATGCGTTGAGGTTCAAAGCATTTACTTAAATTGTTTTGTAAAAAACCTGGTTTCTTGAATATGACCCACTAGCACACAGAAAGTTTAACATTATGCATGTTATGCTTAGTGTCATAAAACTTTTTGTACCTGTCGTGTTTAAGAAGAAGATTGTTCTTAACATCAGAAGAAGACCAATTAACTTTATAACTTTTAATCCAACCAGGGTACCACTTTGCTCTGGGTTTTCTCCCTCTCATGAGTTCGAACGGGGAAAGTTTTGTTGAATCAACAATTGAAACTCTAAAAGACCAGAGAGTTTCAAACATTCGTGTTTCCCAAGGAATGTTGTTCTTACAAGCCAACTGAATAGCGCCCTTCAAAACTCTATTGTACCTCTCCACCAAACCATTTCCACTGGGATTATACAAAGAGGTGGTTTTGTGCTGAATGCCACATTTGGATAAATATTGGGTCATGACCTCCGAAGTAAATTGTACACCATTATCACTAATGATAACAGCAGGAATTCCTTCACTAAGGAAAACTTCATCAAAAAACGCAATCACACTATCAGTGTCCAATTTCCTGATAACTTTGAGTACAGGCCATTTAGAAAACATGTCCATCATAGAAATAACATACTTTCCAGAACTGCCAACAGGACCCATGATGTCCACAGCGACACACTCCCAAGGAGATTCTGGGCACGTAAGGTCACTCATGGGAGGCCTTAAAGTTTTAAGAGTTTTGTCAGCAGATGAACCCAATCCACAATCTCTCACAACTCTCTCTACCTCAATGTCCACACCAGGCCACCAATACCTGCTTTTGACAATGCACTTGGTTTTTAAAATTCCTAAATGTCCATCATGCCACAAAGAAATAATCTTGTTTCTTAAATCAAATGGAGGAACAATTTTATCACCTCTCATAAGATTGCCATCCAAAGAAGATAATTCATCTCTGACTTCCCAAAAAGGTTTTACATCTTTAACCTCCATTTTACGAGGCTAAACATTGCTCAAAAATACCAAAACATTTTTTTAAACGGTCATCTTTGGTCAAAGCTTAATTCCACTCCTCTCTTTGAACGGAATCAAGACCATGGTCCCATAACCAAGCAACTTGAATATTATCCATTAGATCATCCTGGGTCTTCACCATTTGAACTGGTAAGCGTGACAAGAAATCAGCAACAGCATTCTTCTTACCAGGCAAGTGTTCAACTTTGTATAAAAATCTAATAATTTCATAGAAATGCATACTAATCTGGCAGAAACATTTTCTATACCAACATTAGATAAGACTTTAACCAAAGGTTTGTGATCACATTTAACTGTGACTTCGCTGCCCCAAACAAATGTGCAAAAATGTTCTAAAGCCCAAGCACAGGCGAGTGCTTCACGCGCAATTACAGCATACTTACGCTCTGCAGGAGATAAAGCCCTAGATGCATAAGCAACAATGGATTTTTAAAACCCTTTTTGTCAATTTGTGACAAAACAGCACCTATACCCGTGCCGCTGGAATCAGTGGTGATTATGTTTTTACCTCACGGATCAAAGCCTTGAAGGGCAGGAGCAGAAGCAATAGCGTTCTTAACATCAGTGAACTCCTCTTGGCATGCATTATACCACACAAATTTAGAATTGGATTTAAGGAGTTGCCTTCTATGAAAAGTTCTGTTAGAATTTTTTTAAACAAATTTTGAAAAAAACTCCACGAGTCCTAAAAAGGATTTAACTTCATTCTTGTTTTTGGGGCTAGGGAAATAACTAATTAATAAATAATTCTTTCCACTGTATCCAAGGAATAGGGGGGGGTCACCTGGAACACACATAAATTCCTTGGGCGGGTTAACAGTAATGTTGGTAGTTGGAGTATACATGGTAAAGTGTACAAAAGTGGAAAAAAGAAGTGTACCAAATATAACACAAAGAGTACAATTCTGAGTTAATAAAAAAATATGATACTGAATAGAACAAGAATCAGCAACTGAATTGAAGAAGAGAAGTTAATAACCAGCAAAAATTAAATAGTAGAAAGCTGTGCGAATCAGCTTGCAAGCAAAACTGAAATAGTTGAATGGTGGTGCGAGTCAGTGTGTGAAAATGAGTGTCCCTGGATCCGCAAGAAAAAGAAAAAATAAGAAATAATGCCCGGAAAAGCTGTGTGAGCCAGCAACTAAATTGTCAGAAGGGAACGTTTATAATAAGCAAAACGGATGCTGCGCGAATCAGCTTATCAGCGTACTTTGACTCGCAAAAAAACACGTTGAATTGTAAGTGCAATTTTAAGTTCACACCATGAAAGCTGTGTGAATCAGCAATAAAATATTGGTTTGGGGAAGACAATTATGGCACAAAAATGTTGAAGAAACAAGTAGCAGTGCTAGTCAATTCAAAATAACGACTCTCCAAGTAACGTCTCACCTCACAACAGAAGGATGACAACTCCGGGAATATG
Organism: Triturus cristatus; assembly: GCF_964204655.1. Lineage (NCBI taxonomy): Eukaryota > Metazoa > Chordata > Amphibia > Caudata > Salamandridae > Triturus > Triturus cristatus. The sequence goes on from NC_140594.1 coordinate 466,118,635, forward strand.
CCGCTAACGCCACCAACGCAGCTCGTCAAATTCACTACTTCAATGAATATTTGAAGTGACAAGACTGACGTACACTGCGCTTTACGGGGACGAATATGGTTCAACGATATGCGATCAACAAGGAGGAGGTGCCTTACTGTGGACGTTGTTGTAGGAAGTAATTTTATCCGAAGGCGTGGTTTCCGTGCTGTAGACCAATGCAAACGGTCGATGCACAAGTGGACATCGCTGCTCCAATGATATCCGTCGAGTCAACGAAGCGCCAAAGATCTTCAATAGGCAGCAGCCGGACTCATCAAAACGCAGGAATTGGACAAATGCGAGGGCCCGGTCTGGCTGAGATCGTCGCCAATATTTGTGTAGTAAATTATACAAAGAAGAAGTAAATATGATTTACAAATTTATTGTAATACTCGGCCAGACATAGAAGACGAAGCTCCGGACACCGACAGCTACAATCAACTGCCAGCCAGTGCCGTTAACATATTCAAAGGTAAGCTCTTATTGTTACATATCTACAGTTCTACACTCTCCTCGCGGGACAGCTCAAGCACGAGAGTCCTCATGAGGAAATAGTAGAACACTACAATTTGTTTTGATGCCATTTTATTTATTAGACTTTTACTCTATTTTTCTAAACTGGTGTGAGATTTCTCTTGTGTTGTGTATTCACTTTATTACTGTTTGTGTACTTCATAAAGACTTAACACAGTGCCTCTAAGTAAAGCTGGGCTGCTTTTGTGCCAAGCTACCCAAGGGTTAAGCACAGGTTAATTTATTGACATTTGTGGTTCACCCTGAGAAGGATTGTGGTTGTTGCTTGAGAAAGGCTTACACCCCGTCCACAAAAAATAAAATAATTCTTACAACTCCTAATTCAGATTTTACAGTTTATGGCTTCCAAGTTGAATCACAGTGATGGTGCATCTGCTATTGTTGTGATTGTGTCTTTCTTCTTGCACTGTGTTTAAAAATAGAAAACAACTGGCAAGTTTTCACTGAGACATATTGATCTTTACTCTCTAAAAGTAGTCCTGTCGCGGCATAAAATTCAAACTATAAAGCTTTGATATTTCAAGTAGTACACGATGACATTTGTCGAGTTATGTTTCACATCAAAAATCAGATTTGCAAAAGATTGTTATTCCTTTCATTCTTATATTGTGTAATTTTGCTTAAAATTCTGCTCGCAGAGATCATGTTCTCTCGTCTTTGTTGCAATCCAGATAATGCATTCAGTCTGGGATGCAGAAAAGAAAAGAAAATGGCATCTTATTCTCTCTTCTAAGCCGATCTGCGTATTCAATTTCATCTAAAAGATGGAATATATTAACTTAAATGCTAAGGGCAAAATATATTCATGAAAATGTGGAACCTGCCAGGACTAGTGGTATTAATAAATCAGGCCAGACATTGTTATTTATCAGGAGTATTTATGCAGTGAGATGTCAAAAAAATGGCATCATGGTACAAACTGCAAAGCAGCGCGACCCACAATAGGTACAGTGCAGACATCCTGCAGGAAATAATAGTTATCTCTGTCCTTCATGGTGCACAAGGTCATTGGATGTTGGTTCCACAGTCAAAAAAGTGTTTTGAAATGCCCACGAGAGCCTTCTTAATCGACCTTAGCACAAGTTTCTTGGGCAGCCATTATTTATATACAACAGAATCATTTTAATAAAATTAAAGCAACTCCAGATCCTAGTCCCAAATAAATGAATCCATGTTTATGTTCTACCTAGGTGGCACTACTAATGATAATTCCTGCATGTGTTGGTGCCATGGACCCTCCGCACTATTATTGTCATAACTGTATCTTCATTTCTTTGTGATCTCGTGAATGTGGCTGTTTGCAGTTGCACATGCTGATCTGGATGTCGTATGCCTCTGTCCAATGAAACATTGAATACATATTTGCAAGAAAAACGTTAAATATTACAGCTACGTTCTGGACATGAAGCTCACAAAAATAGCCAATTTACTTTGTGGGTGGTGTTGTCTAGCACATCTGACTGAGCACACTTGACAGGCATGTAATAGACCCAGGGCCGGGTTCTGGGTAGCCACACCAGCACACGCCCATTAAGAACACGTGTTGTGTGCCAGAAATTGCTCAAGCATGTGATGTCTTTGAAAAAGTGATTGTTTGTGGCATTGGGAGTTGTGGCCCCCAGTCCATGTCTTCCTGTTATTACCATAAGAATGCAGCATGGTGAGACTCAGGTTCCTAGACAACGTTACTAATCGTACACAGGGTATTGTGCAGTCATTGCCCCATGCTAGACTTGGAGACCACAGAGCCCCACATCAACAGCTGGCCTCCCTCTGCATCTGCATCACGGGGTAGTTTCAAGGAGCATTACCAAATACGCCAGCATTCTCTATGGCAGAACACCATTGTCTTCTAGCATCTCTTAATATCTCCAATGAAAAAGGCCAGACACCCTCATAACAATGGACTACAGGGTTAGTCAAGGAGAAACAGACTTTAACTGACACGTAGATAGCATATGCAAATTACGCTGGACAGGAGACAAGTAGGAAAAGCAGCCTCCATCTTGAATAGATAAATACATTATTGGTTTCTTTAAGTGCATATTAATAATTTGTGGTGTTAATTATTTCACTGAAGGAATACTAAACAGACATGTTTTCTACTTAGATTTCTCAGATTAACCTGAAAATATGATTCAGTTCTCCCTATAGCCTTTGCTTACTTTGGACTATAAACTTGCATTCTTAAACCAGATATCTCAGCATGGACAATGCAGTGCAGTAACCAGCTCAGGGGACTACGACAATAAGAAATACCATTAGGGAATTGCAGAGTGTTGCAAAGTCATCCTGTGCCCTGGGCACCCCCCAACTTTTTGCTGACTGATGCTGGTGGTAAGTGACTCTGACTGACTCTGGGCTCTGCCTAACCAGGCCCAGGGTCAGTGCTATGCTGAAAGAAACACATTAGAATACAGTTAAAACACCTACATACACTAGGATACACAATGGTATGGTGGGGTACCCCTGTGATTGGCATGACCTACCCTAGTATATAATAGGGCAGGGGGATTAAAACTACCTAGAAGTCCCTAGTGCCCTGGGGCATGGCAGTTTAGATGGCAGCAGCTCTTTTTGCACTTGCACGTGTGCACTGCTGAAGCCTGAGGTCAGTTTAAAAGCAGCACTGGTTGCCAGGACTGTTTTTAAAAGTAAATTGTCCCCAAACTCGATTTTCGTGTTTGAGGCACTTAAAAATGGATAACCTACAATGTTTTGGCATATTAGGGACCCCCAGGGTCTCCCCTAGGTATTCCAGGGGTGGGGGGTCAGGTGTTTATAAGGTGCACCTTTATAAAATGAGTTTTTATATGCCTGAGTAAAGTGAAATTTCACATTTCACTCCCCACATAGTGGTACAGTGCTACTCAAATTCAACGTTGATGCTAGGAGCACGATAGAGGGAGAATCTGCAATCTTTCTACAGATTCAGACCCCCTAAAGTTTCCACTAGTTGCACATGGGGGGGGGTTCCTGTAGATATAAGGCAAGTACTTATAAAATATGTTTGTGTAAGTCCTGGTGCTGGAAAAATGGCCCAAGTCATTTTTCCCATTGCAAATTCCCTGTTACATAGGTTAACATGGTAGGCAGTTATTGATTAATAACTATGGATAGGAGAGGGATAGAAATGCCATTCAAAGACTTCCCAGAATGGTAATAATAAATCCAACAATATCATATTGTTGAATTTCTCCTAAAGTGTACATACAAGAAGTTATAAGACTTCCAGTGGTCTGCCCTGATTGGTCAGAGTTAAGTGGATTAGCCAGGCTGCCTTGTAGAGGTGATAAAGAGCCCCTGGGGTTGACCAGCTCTGCTGGGAGGGCAATGTGCTGTTCCATAGGAATGCCAGGCCAGGGGAGGAGTCGTAAACCAAGGTCTTCAAAGAGGAGAGCAGAGGCCAGTGTTATTTACAGCTCTGAGCTTACCACCTCAGGCAGATGGTAGGATTAAGAAAGGTATGAGCAGATGCAGGGGGAGAGTCTAAGTAAATTAGCCATCGTAGGGGTGTGTTTAGCCAGCTCTTACCTCCTTGCTGGAAAATCAGCCATTATGGATTTGGAAGATTTGATGCACTCTGGGACAAAATAATGCCACACTCTACAGGATGAGTTACCCTGCTCCCATTGGTCAGAAGTGACCTCCTGCATGACCCGGGGAACTTGGAATAAGTATCTGGGAGGGGCAGAGCCCTCCAGATCTGCTGTTTGAAACTCACTGAAGCAAGAAGTGCCCTGCTCAACTTCCAAAGATTGACCGGGAAGAAAAGAAATCTGAAGTCGGCAAACCCTCACCGGATCCGGCTACATGAGGAGCATTGAGATACCCCGTGAGAAAATGCTCCAGAAAGGTTTCTAAATCCGCTCATAGAAAAGGTGACCGGGAGAAACCGCGAGAGCCAAGCCACCTGCCTTCCTTCGAGTGTCGGCCTCGATTCCTGGGTTGTGCCGCTGAAGCAATCTTGAAATATTTTCTACGTCCACTCCAGGGAAGTTGACCGGGATCTTGTCACAAGTCAAGCCGGCGAACCCTCACCGGATCCGGACTGGCTGGGAGCTTTGAGGACCCTCGGGAAGAAAAACTCCAGAAAAATTCTAAGTGTGAAGGTAGAAACTGAGACTGGGACCTGCCGGGAGCTGTAGCCGCTCAGGGCTCCATCGTGCCCGGCCTGAAACTTTGACTTTGGTCCGGTCTATCGCGGGCAGGTATCACAATATGGTGCTATGATCTTCTAAGTGCTATATTTTATAAAATCTTTGACAATTCATATCTCCAGTTCCCTACATTGGATTTTTGTCGTTTTAGTGTCATTTTATAGATAACAATATTTCTGATTTTTATAAATCAGTGTTAGATTTTTATTATGTGTTGTGTCTTAATTATTTACTGAAATGTTGGTTTTAAATGCTTTACATACATGTCTTTAATTTTAAGCCTGTCTGCTCGCAGCCACGTTACCAAGGGTTGAGCATAGAAATAATGTTCTAGTCCTATGCTGGGTCCTATAATTTGTTAGTGGCCTTATTGCCAGTGGCAGACCTACATTTGCCCCTACCAATAACCCACTTTCCAACACAGAGCTTCTAAAATATGCCAGTTTAGAGAAAAACATAGACTGTGCGCTTGTCTCTCACACATTTTCAGTCATCTCAATGCTAGGTCCTGCGTCCTATAACCGCATCTCGGTAGTCATCATGAATGACATGGAAACACTGCCCACATAGGATCAAAACAAAATCCTTCCTAGCACACACCTACATGTCGTAACATGCCACCCAGTTTGGTAAGAACTTCAGTACCTCACAAAGGGGTAGTAAGCACTATATATACATGTGCAATACTTTTCAATACAATACAATATTGAGAGATGCTACATGTTATGAACTTCACTTAGAAATTAATGCTAATACCACCAAAAAAGATAAGTTAAGCAATTCATCAATCGAGAATGAATGCAATACCTTACTACTGTAGTAGACTGGAGTCCGACATATGTCTAGAGGGCCGGGATCAATGCTAGCTTTTCATGATATCCATAGAAAATACACTTATATTTAATGGGGAATTAATTTATTTATATAGCCCAGAATTCTCCTGAAATCATAGCATCCATCCTAGCCTCTTGGATCTATGTTGTACACCACTGCGGTAGGCAACTAGACTGACATTGCCTAGATCTATCTGTGTAAGTATTTGGGTATTTGTAAAACACAAACTTAACCAAGGGCAACAGCTTGTTGTAAAGGGCATTTGCAAAGATTATGATCCATGATCATTTACAGATGACGTATTCAGGGGGACTACTGACATCAGTAAATGAGAAACTAGTTTTCCTGTGTGCAATATGTAACATTATTTGAAGAGGTGTGCCTTCAGCTTTATTGCTGAATTGGTGATAGGAGGTTCTGATGATGAAGGGAGTTTGTGCCAGATCATGGGTGTTTTTTCTTTTTTATATTTCTTCATCTCCTGTTTGGCAGTGTTTTATCTTATTGTAGGTGTGTCAGACTCCACCAGAGAAGGTTAGTTTGTCCATTAGGTAGTTTTAGGTGCAGTTAAAGATAGCCTTATAGATTATGGCAGCCGGTTCTGAAGATATATTGTCTGCTAAGGGAATGAGTGAAATTCCATCAGGGTAGGAGTAATGGAGTTGAATGTTTTCTGACTTATGATGAGGTATGCCCGGGCCAGAAGGATGGCAATCATGTGGCAGTTGTGGTGTTTAAAAGACCACGAAGGAAGATGTTGCCTTCGTCTAGGTACAAGGGTATGAGCACACAGACAGCAATCCTGAAATCACTTACAGTTCTATTTTTAAAAAGGACAACTGATGCAATGTTGTCTTGGCATTTGTGATGGTGTCTTCCTTAAAAAAGTGGTCAGAGTAGTGGGTGTAGTTGAGTGTTTTATTTTCAATTAGTTGATAGCTAGGGGTTTAAGCCATTCAAGGGCATGGCATTGAGCCACGTTTCTGCAACTTGTTGTTTATTGTTGATTAGGAAGAATTTGGTCAAGGTACTTGCTGGATCTACAGTCCTGATTGTGCTGGAGGTAGTGTTCGTGTTATGGAATTTCGAGGGCAAAGGAGGCTTTCAAGTAAATCTGTGTATCATCTATGTATTTGTGAATTTTCATGTTGCTATCAGTAGTAACGGTTCCAAGGGTCTTGTAGATATTCAAAATGACAGGGGACAGGTTGGAGCCCAGGAATACTCCGCAGGGGTTCTTCTGCAATTTTTAGGTACTCATCTGGATGAACTGGTTTTGGTTACATGTGCAGGAGGAGGACTATTGGACAATGATTGTGAATGAGGGCTTGATTGAGGGTAGGATGGTCATGAGTTTTTAAGCCACAGAAGAGGATCAGACAGGGATCACATGTATTTCCGGCCTACATAGCATTGCCCAGAACTTATATGGGGCTTTTCTTGTGATGAAACAAGTTTTGGAGCCCTTTTGGAACTTGTGGAAGAGATGATTGATGTGTTCTTGAAATCGTGAGCAGACCTTTTTTTAACCTGATCTTGCTGATAAAGGTAGATTGTTGATGAGCAGATAGTTGGTGATGTTATCAGGATCTGTAGTCAGTTTCATCGGATGTCTGATAGAATATAATTGACTTAAATATTGTGTGGACAGAATATTATGTCAAAAATATCAAGAATCAAAATATCTAGAAGGTAAGTGCAAATAGGTAAGTATAGATTTACTATTCTTAACTCCCCATCTAGGTACCTTGAAGATATATATATTTATATTACCTACTGGCAGTCGCCAGAAGGTAGTTATAGTTAGGACCTTGTTTCTATTCAAAAAGCGTTGTTTTGCTAATATCTTTGGTGCCATTTGACGAATCTTCGCAAAATGTTTAAAACAAATGCCCTGCTCTGGTCTGCTCCTGTCTTCACAGTTTTGGGGTGATTCGTCAAGTGGCGGCCAAGAAAAAAGCGGGTCCCAAAAGGCTTTTTCTCCATGTTAATTTCTACATGAAACTTTAGACAAATCTACAGTCCGAACTGCTGAACGGAATTACACCACATTTGGCAAAAAGATAACTCTTGATCAGAAAGCTAACTTTTTTTTTAAATGGTGGAAATCCATTCAGTAGCTCCTGAGATATTGATATTTAAAATATTTATATATGTGGTGACCACAGTGGATCCGCGATACCTCCTGAGCATGAGCTTGATTCTGATTAGCTGCCAACACTCTAAACCAAAAAATGTTGGCAGCCATCTTGTGACTCGGTTGAAGTCACAAGAAAAAAGGTTAAGAGTAGAGAAAATAATGTAGAGTAGAAACGCCCCGACCCCCTAGGCATGCTAAGGGGTCCCACAAGGACCCCCAGGGCCAAAAAAAGCATTGTTTCCTATTTTCGGAGGGAGTAGCGCTTAGTTCGCGATTCCTGCCTAAAATAATTTTTCAAAAATGAAGCGCGGGGTTCCCCGCTTTGTTTTTAGAGCCCCCGGATGGGTGAGGTCCTGGGGGTAATGTACAATTATCATGCATGTTTGCAGCCTCCTTTCTCCAAAAGCAATGCCGGCTCCCGCAGGAGGCGGGAAGCCTGCAGGGACCATGGGGGCATTGGGGCTCCCCCTGCTATCCCCAATGTGAGGCCGGTTCCCAGGGGATGGGGCCCCATGGGGGCCAAAAATGGCGAAGAAAAGGGATGCCTCCCTTTTCTTATTAGTCAAAAAAAAAAAAAGGGGGGACCAGGGATGAGGTCCCCGGGGTGAAAATTGGTCTCAGGAGGGGGGATATGTGGCCCCCCTACAAATTAAAAAAAAATAAAGGCTGGCCGGGCTCCAGGGGATGGGATCCCCAGGGCCGAAATCGGCCTGGGGAGGGGGGGCCCGAAGGCACCCTCCTTTTCAATAAAAAGAAATGGCTCAGGTCCTGGGGGATAGGGGCTTGAGAGAAGTTCGAGAGAAGGGGGGCAACACAGCCCCCTTCTTAAAATAAAAATATTGTTTTTAAAAAGAGCAGCTCGCTGGATGCCCCGCCCCCTCCCTCCATGACTCTGCAAATGGCGCACTCTGCGTTAGAGGATTAAGTCCTTGTCGCTACTGAAGGTCCCTGGGGGCCAACTAGGCCACAAGGGACCTCCAGTAAGCCGCCACACAGTGGGACTGCTAAGAGGTGGGATGAGGCCACGGCCCCTTTTTACACCACTATGCAAACTCACTTCTTGGCATACTGTTGGTGGGGTGATGAGGTCCCCTTGTGTCCTGAAGACCTCAGTACTAAAGTGGACTTCATCCCCCAAGCAGCAGTGAGCAAGGAGGCGCGTTAGCAGAGTGGTGTAAAAAGGGGGTGTAGCCTCTGACCACTTTCAGCAATCCGGATGTGTGGGGCTTACTAGAGGTAACAAGAGTGCTAATTGGCTCCCAGGGACGCTCAGCAGGCAGGTGGACTTCATCCCCAAACAAGAGGGGAGAGGATGTGGTCCGTCGGCTAGACTGCCGACTTTGGTGCTGGAAACCAGGGTTCGAGCCTCGGGGTCGCGTCCACATCCTGTGATTCTGGGCAAATCACTTAATCTACCCGTGACTGAATGTGTAACGTAACCGGTGCTCATGTAAAGTGCTCCAATACCTTTGGGTCGAGTTCGCACTATATAAAATTTGCAATCAAAAAAAGAGCACGGCAGGAGGCACATTTGCAAAGTGGTGGAGAAAGTGGGTGAGGCCTGTGTCCACCTCTCAGCAATCCCACTGTGTGGGGGTTACTGGAGGTAACAAGTAGGCTAGTTGGCTCCTAAGGACTGCCACAAGTGAAGGGGCCTTTAATCCCCATCCAAGAGCGTGCCAGGGAGCGCATTTGCAGAGTGGTGGGCAAAGGGGACGTGGCCTGGCTATGAGAACTTACCAATCCTGCTGTGTGGGACTTACTGGAGGTAACAGAAGGGGTAATTTGCCCCAAAGGATGTTCTTGGGGCCACCTACCCTGCCTGTTACCTCCAGTAACTACCACACAGTGGGATTGCTAAGAAGTCTTCAGAGGCCATGCCCCCCTTTCTCCAGCACCCTGCAAACGCACCTCCTTGCAAACTACTGGTTGGGTGATGAAGTCCACTTTACTGCTGAGGGACTTTGGGGGCAAAGAAGCCCTCCATGTACCTCCTGTAAGTCCTATGCAGTGGAATTACTGAGCACTGGCCAGAGGCCCAGCTTTCTTTGTCCACCACTCTGCAAACGCGACTATGAGTTAAAGAAGCATTTGCAACCTAATAGATCTTGCATTTGCTAGAGTTAGAACTATTAGTGTTGTAAATATAAAAGATTTTTACTAATGTTTTTTGGAGTGGAGTGGATCTATGTTGTGTGTAGTGGAATTATGTGGTATACTGTGCAGTGAAATTATGTGGATAGAAAGTATGTGGTATTTAGTGAATAGGAATTATGTTGAGTGGGATTATGTGTTACGGAGAGTAAATTTTAGGGGTTGGTGGAATTTGTGTAGTCGCGCTATGCAAAGCTCCGCGAAACGGTAAAAAATCTCCGCGAGCACGCAAAAGTTCAGCGAACACAGGAATTGCTTGTTCTGCCCGTTTGTGATGCTTTTTTCCTGTTCACAAACGATTTTGCGTGATCTGGGAGAAATATCTCACAAAGATGCATTTTGAAAGCGCGAACAAGCAAAAAATTCTGCGAAGCCGCGGATCGTGGAATTTTGGGCAATTCCACGTTCTCCGCAGTACACAAAATTACCCAAATTCCACAAGCAGAACAGAATTTACCGCCCAGGCCTTGTAAATATGTGGTATGGTAGTCTGCGTTGTGGAGTGGTAACCTCAGATTTAGTCTTCTTTGTTTCCATAGAAACTAAACTATAAATTTAATGTGACAAAAAAGAAGGAACCACTGAGGAGCACTTCTGGACCTAGTCAGATGTATGAGCAGGGCTATTGGAATTATGCAACTGTTTGGCTGCACAGACTTTCGTACATTTATATATTTTCTGCATTTACCATATAATCCATCATCTGCTGCATAACCTGCAGATTTGAACAAAAAACCCTTGTTTCTAGCCCAAATGGCTCAATTGTTACCAAAAGTGCATTGACAAGTGTCATAGTGTGGTGGAACACCTTTTGCCAACATAGAATGGTCACCTGTTACGTATTGCTAAATATGGGTGTTAAATTGGTCCTAATGGTGTGCAAACTACTCTTGCTTGTTTCTGCACCTCTCTTGCCTCTTTCTGCATTTCTCTTGCTTCTTTCTGCACCTTTCTTCCTTTTTCTGCACTTCTCTTGCATCCTTTTGCACATCTCATCCGCTTTTGCTTCTTTCTGCACTTCTCTTGCCTCTTCCTGCACCCTCTTTCTGCACCTCTCTTGCCTCTTTCTGCACTTCTCTTGCCTCTTTCTGCATAATGTTTGCCTCTTTCTGCACCTCTGTCGCTTATTTCTGTACTTCTCTTGCTTCCTTCTGCACCTCTCTTGCTTTTCTCTACACTTCTCTTGTCTATTTCTACACCTCTCTTGCTTATCTCAGCAATTCTCTTGCATCTTTCTGCACTACTCTTGCCTCTTTCTGTACCTATTTTGCTTCTTCCTGTACTTATCTTGCCTCTTCCTGTACCCTCTTCCCTCTTTCTGCACCTCTCTTGCCTCTCTCTGTACTTATATTGCCTCTTTGTTCACTTCTCTTGTCTCTTTCTGCCCCTTTTTGCCTCTTTCTGCACCTCTGCCACTTCTATCTGCACTTCTCTTGCTTCTTTCTGCCCCTCTCTTAAATAGAATTTTTGCACTTCTCTTGCCTCTTTCTGCACCTTTGGTGCTTATTTCTGCACTTCTCTTGCCTCTTTCTGTGCCACTCTTGCCTCTTTCTGTACCTCTGTTGCTTCTTTCTGCACTTCTCTTTCTTCTTTCTGAACCTCTCTTGCTTTTTTCTGCACTTACCTTGCCTCTTTCTGTACCTTTATTGCTTATTTCTGCACTTCCCTTGCCTCTTTCTGCACCACTCTTGCCTCTTTCTGTACCTCTCTTGCCTCTTTCTGCTCATCTCTTGCCTCTTTCTGCACCCCTCTTGCCTCTTTCTGCACCTCTTTTGCTTTTTTGTACTTCTTTTACCTCTGCCTGCACCACTGTTCCCTCTTTCTGCAACTCTCTTTCCTCTTTCTGCACTTTTCTTGCTTCTTCCAGCACCTCTGTTGCTTCTTTCTGGACGTCATTGCTTCTTTCTATGCCTCTCTTGCTTTTTCCTGCACCCCCTTGCCTCTTTCTGCTCCCTTCTTCCCTCTTTGTGTACCCCTCGTGCCTCTTTCTGCACCTCTCTTGCCTCTTCCTGCACCCCTTTTGCCACTTTCTGTACCTCTATTGCTTGTTTCTGCACTTCTTTTGCCTTTTTCTATAACCCTTTTGCCTCCTTCTGCACCTCTGCTGTTTCTTTTTACACCGCTCTTGTTTCTTTCTGCACCATTCTGTACCCCTCTTGCCTCTTTCTTCACCCCTCTTGCCTGCTTCCACAGCTCTGTTGGTTATTTCCACACTGCTCTTGCTTCTTTCTGCACCTCTACTGCCTCTTTCTGCACCTCTGTTTTTTCTTTCTGCACTTCTTTTGCTTCTTTCTGCACTTCTGTTTCTTTTTTCTTCACCCCTCTTGCATCTGTCTGCACCCTTTTTCCCTCTTTCTGCACCTCTTTTGCCTCTTTCTACACCCCTGTTCCCTTTTTATGCACCTATCTTGCCTGTTTCTGCAACTCTCTTTCTGCAGTTATATTGCGTCCTTCTGCACTTCTGTTGCTTTTTTCTGCACTTCTCTTGCCTCTTTCTGCCACCCTCTTGTGTGTTTCTGCATCTGTTTGTTGTTTCTGCACTGCTCTTGCTTCTTTCTAGACCTCTCTTTCAAATTTTGCCACCCCTCTTGCCTTTTTCGTCACTCCTCTTGCCTCTTTCTGCACCGCTGTTGGTTCTTTCTGAACTGCTCTTGCTTCTTTCTGTACCTCTTTTACCTGTTTCAACAACTCTCTTGCCTCTTTCTGTCCTTCTCTTTCCTCCTTCTATACCTCTGTTGCTTCTTTCTGCACTTCTCTTGCCTTTTTCTGCCTCCTCTTGCCTTTCTGCACCTCTGTTCATTATATTTGCACTGCTCTTGCTTCTTTCTGCACCTCTCCTTCAAATTTTTGAACCCCTCTTGACTCTTTCTGTACCCCTCTTCCCTCTTTCTTCACCTTTTTTGCCTCTGTTTGCACCCCTCTTGCCTCTTGTTCCACCTATTTTGCTTCTTTCTGCACTTCCCTTGTCTCTTTCTGTACCCCTCTTGCCTCTTTCTGCACCTTTGTTGGTCCTTTCTGCACTGCTCTTACTTCTTTCTGTACCTCTCTTGCAACTTATAGCACCCCTCTTGCCTAATTCTGTACCACTCTTCCCTCTTTCTGTACTTCTCTTTCCTCTGTCTGCACCCCTGTTCCCTCTTTCTGCACCTCTTATGCCTGTTTTTGCAACTCTCTTGCTTCTTTCTGAACTTCTTTCTCCTCTTTCTGTACTGGAATAGGAAGTGCAAGCTCTCAAGTTTAAAGGTCTGCGTCCTCTCGTGACTGAGGTATATGTCTACTTGTACATGGATTCTTACATATAGTATGCATCTGAAGATGGTAGATTAAAAAGTGGGTAACCTCTCCTATAGGTGGTCAAATCTTCTGAGTTCTGCTCTGTCATTCAGTTGCACAGGCAGACTTGTCTAATGTATATATGTGTTATGGAGCCCCACAAATATATTATTGAATACCCATGTGCCCTGTATTGTGAGCAGAAAGAAATGCCTGCACCTTTTAGTACACACATTTACAGAGTATGCTGTTTGAAAAAGGTATTCCAGTATTTGTATATTTATTTTTATTTAATATGTCACTAGGTAAGAGTATAGACATGCTTGGTCAGACTTACAACAGTGAAATGCTTAGGGTTGCTGTTTTATATTTGGTAGGCCTAACATTCTGAGTAGTGATTAATAGTGAACCTTCAAGAGGAAAGTGAGGTTTAAGATATCTGTGGAGAAGGATTAGTCACTAGGCTACTTTGTAAGAGTCTGTTGTAAGGTACAGTCAAAGTAGGTCTCTTCCTGCACCTCTGTTGGTTCTTTCCGCATATCTCTTGCTTCTTTCTGTACCTTTCTTCCTCTTTCTGCATTTCTCTTGCTTCTTTGTGGACCTTCCTTCCTCTTTATGCAGCTCTCTTCCCTCTTTCTGCACTTTTCTTGCTTCTTCTTGCGCCTTTCGTCCTCTTTCTGCACATGTCCCACCTAAGTAGGCATAGTTAGAAATTAGCATATAAAAAACCTTAGAAATTTACTGAAAAAAACCAGAGGTTTAAGGGACGTTATAGTTAGAAATTAGAATTTAAAAAACCTTTGAAATTCACTGAAAAAACCATAGGTTTCAGGGCGTTATAGTTAGGAAATAGCATTAAAAAAACCTTGGAAATTCACTGAAAAAACCACAAGTTTCAGGGACGTTATAGTTAGTCAGGCATTTCACTCGTAAAAAAACCTGAAAAATTTGCCCTATACAGTTAGCTGAGCTAACTATATCTTGTGCTTCCGCAATGCACTGCTGATGATGTCACAAATTACATCATTCATGACATTGTCAGTGACATCACTAACGACATCATTGATGACATCTCAAATGACATCACTGATGACATCATCGACGTGAAAATCTGATGCATCTCCTCACACTCTAATATAACCTTTGACACACCCACTGTAAAATACAGACTACCATTTTTGAAACCATCGACACACCAATACCAGTTACTATATACACACTCACTGATTCCTAGGTCTACACACACATATACTCATTCACCCATACAATGACTCATACATGCAGTCACTCATCATTACAACACTATCATATGCACTCATACACCTATACAGACACTCACACACCGCCAGTCATCCGTGGAGATACTCACACACCTAGTAAGTCATGCAAAGAATCAATCACGCTCCCATTTACTCACCTATACAGTTATACACACACCACCTCATTCATTCATACAGATACTAATGCATACTTACTCTCTTATATAATCACTGATACAAGTACACACTCATCCATACAGCCACTCTCACAATCACTGACTCTCACGTATAGTCATTTATATACTCTAACTCTCACATACACTGCCTTTTATATATGTAGTTACTTGGACATGTACCACTGAGACATCCATTCACTCACTACAACACCCATACACACACTTACCCAGACAGCTGTTTCCACATACACTCTTGAACGCATACATCCAGTGAATCAACCACTCACACATCTATGCACAGAGTCACACACCTCCCACCCTCCTAAACACACACTCAGCCTCTCATACAAATACTCAGGCAACCAGTCAATAACCCATATAGACACTCATGTAGCTACTGACCAACCCATGCAGCAGCTTACACAACAACAGACAGACTGATACAGACATTCACCCAGTTTAGTCACTAACCCATGCATTCAGTAAGACACATTTAATCACTCACTTATACAGTCATTCACGTACCTACTAAATCCTCCATCCAGACACTTATACACACTCTCATTCTTCAATACACCTTGGCATATATATATAAAATATATTTAAACTTTAAAGAAACACACAGTCACTGGATAATGTCATCAGTGATGTCATTTTAGATGTAATTTTAGATGTCATTTTAGATGTCATCAGTGATGTCACTGACCATGTCATGAATGAAGTATTATGTGACGTCATCAGCAGTGCATCGTGGGGGCGCGAGTTATAATTAGCTAAACTAACTATAACAGCGGAATTTCTCTGGTTTTGTATGAGTGAAATGTCTAACTAGCTATAACGTCCCTGAAACCTATGGTTTTTTCAGTGAATATATATATATTCACTTAAAAAACCATAGGTTTCACACAAGTTATAGTTAGCTGTACATTTCACTCGTAAAAAACCGATGAAATTCCACGTTATAGTTAGATCAGGTAACTATAACTTGCGCGCCCACAATAAACTGCTGATGACGTCACATATTACATAAGGTGTAGGAAACAATTTGATCCTTAAAGACACCTTTATCTGAAAGGGAAGTATTATCTCTTTCTATAGTCCCCTCACTCACCAGGGTTTCCCCACGGTGACATGCTTCATCATAGGGGTCCTCCCAGTCCTCTACGGACTGAGGCGTGCTGCGACTTGCGGTGTTACGTAGGAGCACTGAAAATTTTGTGGACTATGTGTGGTGTGAGTGAAGTAGTGGTGGAGTGGGAAAATTAAAATAATCAGCTAGTGGGCTACGAAATAAACTTTATTGGTGCTCTAAGCTGAAAAAATTAAAAACGGGGTAATATGACAAGGGACCCTAACTATGATGGGAAGGTGTGCCTAGCATATTAAGATGTCAACTAGTTTCGAGCTCCCCAGCTCTTCGTCAGGACTACACTGGGACCAGCCCAGTGTCGAGAAACTTGCCACTCCTAGTCAACCTTAATAGGGTGAAATAAGTGTGATGCCACAATAGTAAGGCATGCGTTTTAAAATATATACATACGTTATGTACGTTGGTACACTGATCTGTAAATTACAAAATCACAGTTAATGGCTGGAATAAATATATACATATATATGCGTATAGTGTAATACGTAGTAGTCGATAAAGAAGTGAACACACTACACACAGGTGAATGCACACTTCATTGGTTGGCGTGCCGCTAAGTGAAAAACAGAAGGGATGCAATTATTCACTCCATGCCGGCGTGGTGTTGGAAAGGTTGTGCTGGAATTGAATTGATTATTAAGTCTGACTAAACACACACAATGACATACAACAGAAAACATTTAACCTACTTAAGAAAAAGCAACACTGTGCCTCATGGTCACTGGAGGGGATGCGGAGATCTCGTACATCTAATGGACGAAGGTAATCAAGATCGTTAAGGAAAAGCGGCGTGTTCCGTCTTGACGGATCGCCCAGCGTGGTGTGGGAAAAAAAGAAAGGTTTCCACGCTTCATTCAGCAGGTTTAGAAAGGCAGCACTTACTTGTACGTTGAACCCCACATGCTTCTGACACCTAATGAAAGCCAAACCTCAGGACCGCATACTGGCGTGTCCTCGTAGCCGCAATGTTTTTATGTTCTGGCGAGCGTGTCTCAAGGCTACAGATAGAAATGGAAAAAGGGCAGGTTCCAAATGCCGGTGTGCAAGTGGAGCCGCCATTTTGGAAAGGGGTGAAACTGAACGTCATGATACTATTAAGTATCAAAATACGTTTCTGCACGGACTTAATGGTCCAGCCGGTGGTTTTTTAGATCGCTAAAAAATAAAATAAAATTAGGTTGTGAGGGCTGACCTCTATCCTTTGGCCTAATGAATTAAAAGAATTATTTGGAAACCCTCAATACTGTTCCCTACAGACCACATCATTTTCTATGGCCAAATTGTAAATTGTGTCTTCAAAGTGAATTCAGATTGTTTGTTTATACATAGTATGTTTGGTTCTGGACTGTCCAGTGTGATATGGGAATGAATGTTGATATGACTGTGGTTGAATGTGTTTATTTATGTACAATAAATATTTTGTGTTATTAGTTTATTGTTAATTGTGGAAATACACAAAAAAAGCTTTTGTGAAAATTAAAAATAAAACGCATAAACATATTGATTAAATCGACTAAACAAATAGTCCCCCGTCCATTTTGTTTTCCTTCAAAATGTTCCCACATAAGTAAGTGGAGTCTAAAAAGTTCATCAGTACTGGCATTGTTACTGTTACTTATGTTATAAGGCACGGCCTTACTGACTAGAGCCTAAACCCTTTTCTTGCCTTACTATTGTGGCATCACACTTATTTTACCCTATTAAGGTTGACTAGGAGTGGCAAGTTTCTCGACACTGGGGTGGTCCCAGTGTAGTCCTGAAGAAGAGCTGGGGAGCTCGAAACTAGTTGACATCTTAATATGCTAGGCACACCTTCCCATCATAGTTAGGGTCCCTTGTCATATTACCCCGTTTTTAATTTTTTCAGCTTAGAGCACCAATAAAGTTTATTTCGTAGCCCACTAGCTGATTATTTTAATTTTCCCACTCCACCACTACTTCACTCACACCACACATAGTCCACAAAATTTTCAGTGCTCCTACGTAACACCGCAAGTCGCAGCACGCCTCAGTCCGTAGAGGACTGGGAGGACCCCTATGATGAAGCATGTCACCGTGGGGAAACCCTGGTGAGTGAGGGGACTATAGAAAGAGATAATACTTCCCTTTCAGATAAAGGTGTCTTTAAGGATCAAATTGTTTCCTACACCTTCTGTTTTTCCCAGTTAGGTTCCTGTCTATCTGACTTGTTCAGGATAGTCTTGTTTTGCTAAATATATTTGTGGAGGATGAACCTAACTTTCACCTCTGCTTCCCCTTATTTCTGAACTGATACTTGTACAGCGCACAGCTGTGGGAACAACCCCTTTTCCCCCCCTAATTTTATTTTGATTCATAGTCTGACTTTTCATTCACACAACCAACATCAGTACACCACACACCACTATGACGGAGATGACAGGCCTCACCTACACTCAGGATGAGGTAGATAGAATAATAGCATCTATGCTTCCCCTGGCTGGGACCAGTACCAGGGACTCCAATGAAGCTAGTCAATGTTGGGATGAGCTGACTGAATTAAAACGCGAGCAAATCAAGACCATAATACACGGTATCATGATGACTGAATATGTAAGAGCAAACATGGCCCCATGAGGCCTTATAGTCAGGAATGAACCGTTTATTTTTCAAAATGACAAAATTTTCAAAAAGGATTGGTCGCTAATATCCTGGCACTGTACCAGAGATTGGCTAGTGCTAATAATAAAAACTGCAGCACGCCTCTCTGAAGAGATGAAAATTAACATTCACGATCTGGAGATACGCCTCAAAACATATCAGAGTACAGCTGAACTGAAAAAAAGACTAGATGAACTCAATAAAACCATGACCGAATTCGAAATAAGTCTGAAGGACGCAAAATATATAAAACTACGCAAAGACCAGCAGAATTTCTCACTGGAAAAGGTGTACCCATACACCAGAGATGATTACGTCCCCACTAATCGCAATCCAGGTTATAATACTGAGAGCGATGGCTCAGACACAGGTTTGGACCTATCCGATACTAGCAGAAACTATAACCCCAACAATCGGAACAGACGATCAAGAGGAGGACGTCAGAGAAACAGAGGTGGATCTGGATTTGGTTGGCCCCCTTATCAGAACATGCCACCATTTGCCCCGCCCCCACAGTTTTTCTATGGACCACCACCTTTTCATCAATCTTTCCCACCCCAACCATACCCATACTGGGATGGTCCACAAAATCAAGGACAGAATCAGTCTTTTTTAGGAAGAGGCAAGACCCCAAGAAGAGGCAAAACCAGACAGGGACAACAAGTGCAGTGGGCCCAACCTCTAGAGGTGACGAGGAGCCATACCCGAAGTATGGGACCACCGAACTTGCCATCAACAAGCCACAACCAAGTCTAGCAGTGAACCTATCCAGCCTAACCATCACACCTATACAAAAAAGAGTGTTAGAAAAGGGATTAGGCTTTGTTCCCACAGCGGCTTTGGACAAATTTAAGCTGATATGCGAACTGAAGGAGTTTATTCGCAAAATCAAACTGGAAGTCTATTTCAAAGATAAAGATCCTAGCGATAATACCACCACCGATACTGGACTACATAAAAAATCTAATTTCACTCCTCCACCACATAACCTTCCAGTTGAATTACTGGCTTTTGAGAAAGCGGTTATAAAAGAGGTGACTGAGATAGATCCAAGAACAATCAAAGTTTTTCACAACACAAGCAAAATTGAGCTGGAAGCGATCTACCAACTAGCTAATAACAAAGACCTGACTATTAAACCAGCCGATAAAGGCGGAGCTATTGTTCTACAGAATACTATTGATTACCAACATGAATGCCTACGATTACTAGGTGATGAACGCAACTACCTAAAAATACAACAGGATCCCACTGAACGACTACGCAGAGAGATCGCAAGTCTAGTGGAAGAATCTCTGACTAACGACTGGATCAGCAAGAAAGAGGCAGATTTCCTAGAAAACAAAAAACCAATAACACCTTACTTCTACACGATCCCAAAGATACATAAATCTATGGATACTCCACCAGGAAGACCCATAGTATCAGGGATCGGTTCGATTTTAGAACCCTTGTCTAAATTTGCTGATGCCTTCTTAAGACCCTTGGTTCAGGCCACTGAAACCTATCTACAGGACACCAAAGCAGTCCTTTGTTTAATCCAGGATCTCGAATTCAACCCCACAACTAACATTTTGATCAGTTTAGATGTTGAGAGTCTGTACACGAGTCTCCCTCATAAGGAAACCTTAGATATCCTTGAAGAGGTCCTCTATCTAAATGATTGGGGTTATCATACACCCAGACATGTGGTCCTTGAATGTTGCCGTTTGGCTTTGACTGAGAATTTTTTCCAATTTAATGATGTCCTGTACAAGCAAACCCACGGTACCAGCATGGGAAGCACATTTGCACAGAGTGTGGCAGGGTTGTATGTGCACCATTTGGAAAAACAGAGTATTCTCCACCAACACAATCCTCACATTAAACATATTAAACTATGGAAAAGGTACATAGACGATGTACTGTTGATTTGGGAAGGCAATGAACAGGAAGCGGAAGAGTTTCTTGTTTGGCTTAACCAACAAGACCCGTTCCTGAAATTCACCTCCGCAATGAGCCGATCCACCATGGTCTTTTTAGACCTCAATATATCAGCAAAAGACGGACGTCTCCACAGTACCACACATTTCAAACCTACAGCAAGGAACTGCCTGCTGGTATATGACAGCTTCCATCCTCGCAGCCTTAAGGACAACCTCCCTTTTGGCCAATTTCTGCGCCTCAGAAGGAATTGCACAACAACACAAGACTACAACATTCAGGCAAAGGAACTATCAGAAAAATTGATACAGCGGAATTACCCACAACATCTTGTATCCAGATCCAGGAAAAGAGCTCTCAATAACAATAGGGAGGCTCTTTTAGAGGCTAAAACCGTAGCCATACAGGATGAGCCAAGAAGACAAATTTGTATTACTACATACAATATTGCTTCCAACTTGGTTAGCAAAATAATCAAGAAACACTGGCGCACCCTGAACAGCGGGGGCCTAGACCTACAGATACCCATGTTCAGCCATCGCAAAGCACGCAACTTAAGGGATCATCTTGTCCATACACGACCAATGATAACAAAAACCGCAGGTCCCCAACGCCTGCTCCAACCCCTACCAGAGGGTCATTTTCCATGCAGTAACTGCAGTGTGTGCCATCTGACCAAGGTTACTAAGACAGTGGAATGCAACAATGGGATAACCTGGAACCATCGGTCATTCACTAACTGTAACACAACAGGTGTTGTTTACCTAATAACCTGCGTTTGTAATCTGCACTACGTAGGCATGACCACCAGGAAAGTAAACACCCGAATGATCGAGCATCGTAGTAGTTTCAGATGCAAGCGGGATAACACAAAGATGACCACACATTTCCTGGAAAAATGCCATACTCCTAATGACTTCAACTGGGTTGTCTTAGAACACATCAAGAATCATCCCAACATAGAGAAACAGCTATATGAGAAGGAACAACGTTGGGTGTTCAAGCTACGTTCGGACGACAGGGGTCTCAATGATGACATACCCTGGGGCCAGTTCACTTAAACAACAATCACTGAAACATTTGCTGATTTAGTTTTCTATTTCCATCAAGATGTACTTGATAAAGAACCTCGTATGTTGGTATTCATTATGATAATATCTACGTTATCCCATTAGCCAGAATTCCTCCTTCCATTCCCTCTATCTGTGTCTCATTGGTGGCCACTATCTTTAATGCCCCACAGCGAATTATCTTTAGCACTCATTTGGAATAAATTCCTCATGACCATTAATCCTGTTCGCTTCCCTTCCCAATATGGCGGCTTCCATCTTAGCCCTTCCCACTGACCCAGGTCGAAACGGGTCTTCTTATCTTAGTCCGATTTTTCCTCTTAATATGAGCCTTATCATTGTGCAGCCCTCACAACCTAATTTTATTTTATTTTTTAGCGATCTAAAAAACCACCGGCTGGACCATTAAGTCCGTGCAGAAACGTATTTTGATACTTAATAGTATCATGACGTTCAGTTTCACCCCTTTCCAAAATGGCGGCTCCACTTGCACACCGGCATTTGGAACCTGCCCTTTTTCCATTTCTATCTGTAGCCTTGAGACACGCTCACCAGAACATAAAAACATTGCGGCTACGAGGACACGCCAGTATGCGGTCCTGAGGTTTGGCTTTCAATAGGTGTCGTAAGCGTGTGGGGTTCAACGTACAAGTAAGTGCTGCCTTTCTAAACCTGCTGAATGAAGCGTGGAAACCTTTCTTTTTTTCCCACACCACGCTGGGCGATCCGTCAAGACGGAACACGCCGCTTTTCCTTAACGATCTTGATTACCTTCGTCCATTAGATGTACGAGATCTCCGCATCCCCTCCAGTGACCATGAGGCACAGTGTTGCTTTTTCTTAAGTAGGTTAAATGTTTTCTGTTGTATGTCATTGTGTGTGTTTAGTCAGACTTAATAATCAATTCAATTCCAGCACAACCTTTCCAACACCACGCCGGCATGGAGTGAATAATTGCATCCCTTCTGTTTTTCACTTAGCGGCACGCCAACCAATGAAGTGTGCATTCACCTGTGTGTAGTGTGTTCACTTCTTTATCGACTACTACGTATTACACTATACGCATATATATGTATATATTTATTCCAGCCATTAACTGTGATTTTGTAATTTACAGATCAGTGTACCAACGTACATAACGTATGTATATATTTTAAAACGCATGCCTTACTATTGTGGCATCACACTTATTTCACCCTATTAAGGTTGACTAGGAGTGGCAAGTTTCTCGACACTGGGCTGGTCCCAGTGTAGTCCTGACGAAGAGCTGGGGAGCTCGAAACTAGTTGACATCTTAATATGCTAGGCACACCTTCCCATCATAGTTAGGGTCCCTTGTCATATTACCCCGTTTTTAATTTTTTCAGCTTAGAGCACCAATAAAGTTTATTTCGTAGCCCACTAGCTGATTATTTTAATTTTCCCACTCCACCACTACTTCACTCACACCACACATAGTCCACAAAATTTTCAGTGCTCCTACGTAACACCGCAAGTCGCAGCACGCCTCAGTCCGTAGAGGACTGGGAGGACCCCTATGATGAAGCATGTCACCGTGGGGAAACCCTGGTGAGTGAGGGGACTATAGAAAGAGATAATACTTCCCTTTCAGATAAAGGTGTCTTTAAGGATCAAATTGTTTCCTACACCTTCTGTTTTTCCCAGTTAGGTTCCTGTCTATCTGACTTGTTCAGGATAGTCTTGTTTTGCTAAATATATTTGTGGAGGATGAACCTAACTTTCACCTCTGCTTCCCCTTATTTCTGAACTGTCACATATTACATCACTTATGACATGGTCAGTGACATCACTCATGACATCAATGATGACATCTGAAATGACACATTGTGCATTGCGGTCGCGCAAGTTATAGTTACCTGATCTAACTATAACGTGGAATTTCATTGGTTTTTTACGAGTGAAATGTACAGCTAACTATAACTTGTGTGAAATCTATGTTTTTTTAAGTGAATTTGCAAGGTTTTTTAAATGCTAATTCCTAACTATAACGTGTGTGAAACCTATGGTTTTTTCAGTGAATTTGTATGGTTTTTTAAATGCTAAGTTATGTATTTTTTTTAAATTTTTGCGCGCTCGGTGCGCTTCGCGCACCGAGCACCCACGTTGCGCATTTCGTACCGTGTACCGTGCACGCCTCGCCATTTTTTACAAAATATCAATTGTTTTTTTCTCCCTTGGGGGTCCTTAGATTTATATATTAAATGTGATTTTTTTTACCGTACGGTAAGCTTACCGTACGCGCACTCCGCGATTTAAAAAAAAAATTATTACATTTATTTTTCATACTTTTTGGTCCTTCGTGAACCCCCTGACGAACGCTAGGGGGTCTGCAACTCTCTTCGTTGCCCCCTTTTCATGTTATCAACCTTTGTTTTTGAGTGCGAGAGACAGAAAATGGCGGCCAATACTTTCTGATTTCGACTGATTCGAATGTTTACAGTCATGTAACCACCAATCAGAATTGAGCTCGCGCACGGCACCGTACGCGTACGGTAAGCTTACCGTAAGCGCACGGAGCGCGCTTACAGATATATATATTGATTTAAATGCTATTTTCTCAGGACCTACTGAACAGATTTACACCAGACCTGCAAAAGGCACATCCCTGACCTGAGGACTACCTCTCTGCCCAATTTCAAGTAATTCTGTTCAGCCGTTCGGGCTGTAGCTCGGACTAAAGGTCCTATGGGAAAATGCATGGGGAAAACGTGTTTTGGGACCCCCCTTTTTTCTCAGCCCCTGCTTGACGAATCCCCCCCAAGACTTTCAGGGTAGGAGCAGAGCGTAGCGCCCCATTAGTTTTGAAAAATTCACGAGGATTTGTCAACCGGCGCCAAAGTTATTCCAAATAGAATGTTGCGGATTTCCTATGGAAACACGGTCCTAACTATAACTATCTACTGGCGACCGCCAGTAGATAATATATATATATATATATATATATATATATATATATATATATATATATATATATATATATATATATATGCACAACAGCATACCAATATTGTGTCAGCTGACACAGACGAGAGCACTCTCGAGAATTTGTGCGTATATTTTCTTTATTAGTGCAAAACCTCCCCAGCAATGACAGACGCGTTTTGCCTCTCCGGCTTTTTCAATGTCAATTAGTTTGTTACAACAACCACCATTTTAAAGAGAAAAAAAAATACATGTCAATCAACAAGTGGTAAACATCAAAGATGGCTCCATTGAATTCATACATCAATGTATCTGTTTTGTGGTGGCCATCTTAGAACATGTTGTGGCACAGATTAAAATGATGAAATCCATAACATTAAGTAAAGTCCTCATAATTGCAACAAGAGAATATATAAAATATGAAGATATATATATGGGTATAAAAGTATATATGACATGTATAAAGGGTTTGGCATATATAAAATATGGTAAATTGTTGCATATCAGTGATGTCATTTGAGATGTCATCAGTGATGTCATCAGTGATGTCACTGACCATGTCATGAGTAATGTAATATGTGACGTCATCAGCAGTGCATTGCGGGGGCATGAGTTATAGTTAGTTGAACTAACTATAACGGGGGAATTTCACGGGTTTTGTACGAGTGAAATGTCCAACTAACTATAACGCCCCTGAAATGTTTTTTTCAGTGAATTTCTAAGGTTTTTTAAATGCAAATTTCTAACTATAACGTTCCTGAAACGTATGGTTTTTTCAGTGAATTTCTAAGGTTTTTTAAATGCTAATTTCTAACTATAACATTCCTGAAACCTATGGTTTTTTCAGTGAATTTCAACGGTTTTTTAAATGCTAATTTCTAACTATAACGTGCCTGAAACCTATCATTTTTTTAAGTGAATTTCAAAGGTTTTTTAAATGTATATTTGTAAGTATAATGATCTTTATATGTATGTTTTTTACTGATTTTGTTGAGGTTTTTAATTGTTAATTTGTAAATGTAATATTTGTTGAACAATATTATATACTTTTCTGAAAATTGCAAAATGAAAACTGTATTAATCTATAATTGTTTTTCTTTTATTCTTCTAATTTAACTATATAATGTCCGTTGTCTTTTAAAATATTTTTTATAAATGTTTTTATTTTGGCGTCGCGCACCCAATGCGCCCCGAAAATGGCGGGTGAGCATACTCCAGCCGCCATATTGAAAAAGTCGCGAAGGATCCGCGTACGGTGTGTGACAGGTGCGTGTTTTCGTGTTACGTTATACACGTATAATATTGCGTGATATGCGTGATAGGTATGCGACAGGTACGCGATTCCTGCTCCCGCGTATTTGCGTCACGTGCGTATTACAGTATGTAACGTCTGCGCGGTGGCAGGACCCGCGTGACATCATAAACATGCTGGGACGCGCTGGGTGCGCGATTCCCGTAAAAAAAATTACATTGAAAAACTATATGTATGTAACTTTAATATACATATTTGGGCAAGAGATTATCTAAACTACTCATTTGTACTTGTAATAAACTTATATTTGTTTTACATATATTTTCACGGAGTTGCGTCGGGTGCGTTCTCCGTGCGCGCTGGGTGCACGATTCCCGTAAAACCTTTTATACTGTGAAAACTATATGTATGTAACTTTAATGTACATATTAGGGCAAGAGATTATCTAAACTATTTATAAAAATAATATATTTCTACTTCTAATATACATAATATTGTTAGGAATATTTTCACAGAGTCGCGTCGGGTGCGTTCTCTGTACGCGCTGGGTGCCCGCATCCCATGTGATCCTAAAAAAAGGATTTGATTGGTTCTTAATATTTCCCACTGTAATAGTTGAAGGATCCCACCCATTTTCTTCATTCTTCTTGGAGAAGCTTAAGGGTAACATCTCTGCTCCTTCTAGAAGTAATTTGATATTTTTTGGTGTTGATTTCAACCTGAACACTTGCAATGGCATCTCAGCAGGGAGAAGTTCATGTTTCTTCAGATGAAGAGGTGTTAGAGGAGGCACCACCCAAGAAGAGACTGGAGTCAGTGGTGTGGAAGTTTTTTACTTTCCTGAGGGAGAAAAAAAGTAAATGCCACAAAAGTGACATGCAAGCTGTGTGACAGGGTGCTATCAAGAGGCAGTAATAAGAAATACTCCTGAGGAATGACTAGTATGTACAAACATCTTCATACAATTCATCCACGCAATCTAGCACGGGAAGAAATGTGACGTGCAGCAGAAAATCCAAGACCAGGAGTTGCCAGCACCTCCGGAGCATCGACATCCATGGCTCCTCTCAATAATAGGTGTGAATGTACTTTTTTGGAACAGCACTGCATCAAGTGCAAAAAGGTGATCTGTTATGGAGAACAGTCTGTGGATGCAGTATGTGCTGCACAGAGAAATCACCAATGTTCATTTAAAAAAAAAAAAGAATTCTTGTTGGAATGGTAATTAATTCCAAAAGTTGATAGTTTACTTTGATGCTTTTTTTGTTCAGTTTTTATGAAAACACCCCAAAAAATCAAAAATCTTCAAAAACCACAAAATAATCTAAATTAAAAAAGAAGAAAAAAAAAGTTCTTCTCAGAACTACCTTATCTGGTTAAAAAAAGAATAATAATTGCCTGATAATGTTTGAAAGTTTGCTTGAGTATATATAGAGTATGATTGGTGATTTTATGAATGCATCACTAGTGCATGCATTATTACACAAGAGTATTTCTAATGTATGAGGAGGCTATTAGATTCGAGGTGCCTAAGAACGTGTGAATGGGTGATTGTGGAGGTGTATGGGAGTGACAGAGAATATTGAAGGTGTACTTGTGTTAGTGGTTAAGCCACTTCATAAGTACATCACTAATAATTGGAATGATTACAGTGCTGCAAAGAGTGTGCCTGGTCAATTTATAAGTGTGTAGGTATTGGTGCAGTGATATGATAGTGCTGGATGGGTGATTGAGGTCGTGCATGGGAGTGACAGGAGGAATGCTAGGTTCTATGGCTACTACCTCAGTATTTAGAAAAGTGTTTCAATAGTGTGTATGTGGTTAGCGGTGTGCATGCATAGTGTAGAGAATATTGTAGGTGTACTTGTGTTAGTGGCTAGGCCACTCCATAAGTACATCACTAATAATTGGAATGATTACAGTGCTGCAAAGAGAGTGCCTGGTCAATTTATAAGTACTTAGGTATTGGCGGACTGATAGGATGAGAAGATAGCGCTGGATGGGTGATTGAGGAAGTGCAAGAGAGTGACAGGAGGAATCCTAGGTTGCATGAGTACTACCTTAGTATTTAGAAGAGTGTTCCAAAAGTATGTATTTGGTTAGAGGTGTGCATGCATAGTGCAGAAAATATTGTAGGTATACTTGTGTTAGTGGCAAGGCCACTCCATAACTACATTACTAGTAATTGGAATGATTACAGTGCTGCAAAGAGAGTGCCTGGTCAATTTATAAGTGCTTAGCTATTGGTGGAGTGATAGGATAAGAAGATAGTGCTGGATGGGTGATTGAGGAAGTGCATGGGAGTGACAGGAGGAATGTAAAACAAAAAAGAGGGGGGGACCTAGGAGCTATTAAAGGTCCAGTGTACATGCTCCTGATGCATACATTTTAACCAACGAAGGACACTGTTCCTAAAGCAGGATGCAAAAAGTCACCCATACTTACGGGTGCAAAAAGTCACCCGTGCATTTAACAGAAAAAGATGTGAACAAAGAAACCTTAGGTAAGAGGTACCCACAAGTGAGGGAAAAAAAACTTTTTGTCCTCTGATGCCCTCACACACCCCAAGAGGTGTCATGCTTCATCATCGGGCAGTTGCTCCTCATAGGGCCGGCGCTGCAATTCCCTACGGGTCCCCCGAAGGGTCGCTTTGTCGGAGATCTTTTAGGACTGCCGGATGGTGCATGAGGGTGTGTGGGGAGTGGGTTCAAATGAGGGTGAAAAAGAGAATGTGCGTGCAAAATAGATAACGAGTAAAAGGGTCAACATGCAGCGGCAATGTAACTGTTGTACCCTTCGCAGTCCGAAAACCGCTCAATAAAAACATTGCCCCAAAAGGCTCACTATGCCTGGGTGTCATAGGTCATAGGTCGACATGTTTCGCGCTTATCTCGCCCAACCAGGGTCATTAGCGCTTCTTCAGGACCATAAAAATTCATAATTCAGGTAAGTGAAGTGCACGTGAACAGTGTCAATGAGATAAAATACCCTCTTTCTCAATCAGGGCGGAACAGCAACTTGTGTACCCTCAGTATGGCAACAGCTGTAGGGTGGATGCCGCTCATGATTAATACCTAGGAAAGAAAAACACGAATAAACCGAACATATGGACTTCAGTAAAACTTGATGCCTCATGATGTGCCACAGCTGTGTGCACATTGGTTCTAGTCAAATGGAAGAAGAATTAAAAAGTTAACAGACACACGAGACACCCAACATTGAAATAAAGATAATTGAAATAAAGTCCCATCTCTAAGGGGCATCCAAGGTAATCACATTATGACTGTTAAAGGTCCCACCCGGAATAAGGCTGGTGACACACATGATTAATAGTGCCCAGAGTTAGCTTACCTAGCCCTGCTGAGACAGTCCCTCTAAAGGCGCGTGCAATGGAAGCCCGCACATGGTCGGGCTGAAAAAACAAGCAAACCAAAAATAAACTGAATTAAAATGAGGGGTGAAGGTCCCGGGTACAAGTAATGCTGTGCTAATTGGCTCAGAAAAGCCAGTAACATAGTTCATCTACTTACGCGTCGAAACGCGGGCTACCTCCTCCACACCTACCCCTCCATTACGTTCGCCGGTAATAAGGTGCCGGGACTAGTGGTAATTTAATGGAGAGGGAAGGGTGGTTTCCTTTTCCGGCTTGGCCTCCGGAATTCTGACAAGCCGCATGCGCTGTAGCAGAAACAGGTAATGAGGTGCCGGGATTGGTAATAGTAAATTAAAGGGGTCTGAGTGATTTCTTGTGCCGAATCGACCTCCGGAATTCTGACCGATAGCGCATGCGCTGTGACAGAAAACAGGGTGCGCATGTGCAGAACACGGGGAAACTAATCCCCAGTACATGCGCGCAAAAATATTTGGCATATAGCTGCTGATGGCTATGTTCCTCTAGCACCTCCCCTTACATAGCGTATGCCGTTAATGGAAATATGATGGCACCGCGTCATTTTGGTAAAAGGGGCTGGTGATAGGGAGGTGTATGCTCCCAATTTTTGTATAAAAAGGAACAAGCATTAAAGCAATTGTAAATAAGATTATTGCCAAAAACACCAGACAACTATATTTAAATTAGAAGTACCAGAGACCCAATAACACCGGTAATATTAAATGAAAATAAACCTGAGACAGACCTGGGTAGTAACCTCTGAATTACCCTAAGGCCACTAGCCTTATTGATCTCAATTAAAGATACGGGGGCGAAATCTCAGTTGTCACAAGGAAGTCAAGGAGGAGTGGGAATACCACTCCCAGTGTCAATAAACGGGTACTCGTGTGTCTGAGAAAGGAAAGGACAGACAAGGATAGTAAGGTCCCTCGGCTGAACCGCCGTGCAATATATGTAAAACAAAAAAGAGGGGGGGACCTAGGAGCTATTAAAGGTCAAGAGTCCATGCTCCTGATGCATACATTTTAACCAACGAAGGACACTGTTCCTAAAGCAGGATGCAAAAAGTCACCCATACTTACGGGTGCAAAAAGTCACCCGTGCATTTAACAGAAAAAGATGTGAACGAAGAAACCTTAGGTAAGAGGTACCCACAAGTGAGGGGAAAAAAACTTTTTGTCCTCTGATGCCCTCACACACCCCAAGAGGTGTCATGCTTCATCATCGGGCGGTTGCTCCTTGTAGGGCCGGCGCTGCAATTCCCTACGGGTCCCCCGAAGGGTCGCTTTGTCGGAGATCTTTTAGGACTGCCGGATGGTGCATGAGGGTGTGTGGGGAGTGGGTTCAAATGAGGGTGAAAAAGAGAATGTGCGTGCAAAATAGATAACGAGTAAAAGGGTCAACATGCAGCGGCAATGTAACTGTTGTACCCTTTGCAGTCTGAAAACCGCTCAATAAAAACATTGCCCCAAAGGCTCACTATGCCTGGGTGTCATAGGTCATAGGTCGAAGGAAACCACCCTTCCCTCTCCATTAAATTACCACTAGTCCCGGCACCTTATTACCGGCGAACGTAATGGAGGGGTAGGTGGGGAGGAGGTAGCCCGCGTTTCGACGCGTAAGTAGATGAACTATGTTACTGGCTTTTCTGAGCCAATTAGCTCAGCATTACTTGTACCCGGGACCTTCACCCCTCATTTTAATTCAGTTTATTTTTGGTTTGCTTGTTTTTTCAGCCCGACCATGTGCGGGCTTCCATTGCACGCGCCTTTAGAGGGACTGTCTCAGCAGGGCTAGGTAAGCTAACTATGGGCACTATTAATCATGTGTGTCACCAGCCTTATTCCGGGTGGGACCTTTAACAGGCATAATGTGATTACCAGAGATGGGACTTTATTTCAATTATCTTTATTTCAATGTTGGGTGTCTCGTGTGTCTGTTAACTTTTTAATTCTTCTTCTATTTGACTAGAACCAATGTGCACACAGCTGTGGCACATCATGAGGCATCAAGTTTTACTGAAGTCCATATGTTCGGTTTATTTGTGTTTTTCTTTCCTAGGTATTAATCATGAGCGGCATCCACCATACAGCTGTTGCCATACTGAGGGTACACAAGTTGCTGTTCCGCCCTGATTGAGAAAGAGGGTATTTTATCTCATTGACACTGTTCACGTGCACTTCACTTACCTGAATTATGAATTTTTATGGTCCTGAAGAAGCGCTAATGACCCTGGTTGGGCGAGATAAGCGCGAAACATGTCGACCTATGACCTATGACACCCAGGCATAGTGAGCCTTTGGGGCAATGTTTTTATTGAGCGGTTTTCGGACTGCGAAGGGTACAACAGTTACATTGCCGCTGCATGTTGACCCTTTTACTCGTAATCTATTTTGCACGCACATTCTCTTTTTCACCCTCATTTGAACCCACTCCCCACACACCCTCATGCACCATCCGGCAGTCCTAAAAGATCTCCGACAAAGCGACCCTTCGGGGGACCCGTAGGGAATTGCAGCGCCGGCCCTACGAGGAGCAACTGCCCGATGATGAAGCATGACACCTCTTGGGGTGTGTGAGGGCATCAGAGGACAAAAAGTTTTTTTCCCCTCACTTGTGGGTACCTCTTACCTAAGGTTTCTTTGTTCACATCTTTTTCTGTTAAATGCACGGGTGACTTTTTGCACCCGTAAGTATGGGTGACTTTTTGCATCCTGCTTTAGTGACAGGAGGAATGCCAGGTTCTATGGCTACTACCTTAGTATTTAGAAGAGTGTTTCAATAGTATGTATGTGGTTAGAGATGTGCATGCATAGTGCAGAGAATATTGTAGGTGTACTTGCGTTAGTGGCTAGGCCACTCCATAAGTACATCACTAGTAATTGGAATGATTACACTGCTACAAAGAGAGTGCCTGGTCAATTTATAAGTACTTAGGTATTGGCGGAATGATAGGATGAGTAGATAGTGCTGGATGGGTGATTGAGGAAGTGCATGGTAGTAACAGGAGGATTTCTAGGCTGCATGGGTAGTAAATGGGAATTTGCATGAATGTATAATTATTATATACCTGGTTGGAAGTCTGCATGCATACTGTACATAATTTTGGATGTCTACTTGTGTTAGGTTAGTGGCTAGGCCACTCAATAACTACATTACTAGTAATTGTAATGATAACAGAGTTGCAAATAAAATACATGGTCAATTTATGAGTGCTGAGGTATTGGCGGAGTGATAGGATAAGAAGATAATGCTGGTATTTCGCAGAGTAATAGGATAAGTAGATAGTGGTGGATAAGTGATTGGAGAAGTGTATGGGATAGACAGGAGGATACCTAGACTGCATAGTTAGAGTGCTGATAGTTGACAGCAGAGTGAGTTTATAAGTGCTTGTGTTTTGGTACAGTGATTAGATGAGGACATAGATCTACTGAATGATTAGAGTATTGCAAGGAGATCATCTGAGAAAATGCATAACTGCTTGGGTACAGAGAGAGGTATTGAATTAGTCCATGCTAGTAGTAAATGACTTGAAAACCGCATTACCAGTAACATAGTGATTGGTAGACTGTATGGTTAGTACCTGAGGTATTTTAGACATTAATAAGCAGTGAGTAGGTGTTTAAAGGTGTGTATGAATAGTGCCTGGATGAATGTAGTAGTGGATGTTTAGTGTTTGGATTACTTAACCTTACCTTTACAGTAGTAGATATCAAAATATTGTAAAATATTTTTGCAGTTGTTTGTTATATTTTAAAGTTTAAAAACTTTTTAACTTTAGAATTAGGATCTGTAAAAGAGAAGAAAAAATACAGTTATAATATATAATATTATGATTTTATAAATACAACATAATTTAAGCATAATATAAATTATTTTGTTTGCCTTTTTTGCTGTTTTCAGAATATATTGAATTTCACTATAAATAGTGATTTCAATGTTACTCATCACATAACAGTGGGCAAAAAAAAAACAATCAATAAGATTGTTTAAAAAAACAAACAAATCTGTGTCAAAAATATTTTCAACATAGTGAACTATCTCTGCACATTGCATACAAATAACATCATCATTAACATAGCATTTAATACAAATCACACATATATAAAATGCTTCTTTGTAAGAGAATTTTGTTACTACAATATGAAAGAACTGAAACAATAATTCAATCAACAATTCTTTATAATTTCCATATACTCCTAATGATCTTCTTTAAAATGTATGCTGTCAGAATATCCCAGAAAAAGTGTGTAATTCATAATATTATCTTTCCTCTAGGCCAAATGATATTCCAGAAATCCTTTATACTGAAATTGTCCAAAGTAATCGTATTAATACAGTTTAACATATTCCCAATAGGCCAAATTATGTTCTTAGAACTTTGACTTTAAAAATATTAGGTATGAATTTGGTAATTCG
Source organism: Triturus cristatus (assembly GCF_964204655.1). Taxonomy (NCBI): domain Eukaryota; kingdom Metazoa; phylum Chordata; class Amphibia; order Caudata; family Salamandridae; genus Triturus; species Triturus cristatus. Next base: position 466,151,950 of record NC_140594.1, read on the forward strand.
TTTGGCAAACGATATCTAAAAACTAAATGAGCATCATTACAACATGTCCATCCTTTATTGCATTTTAAATAGACAGTGTAATGTCCAGATGTTGTAGAAGGTCCATCGTTGAAAATAATTGCTACTGCTACAGAAGTTCTTCCTGATATTGATAGTTGACTTGCTACAAAATTGTTAATTAAAGTTTCCAATGTTCTTCCATCAGCTGTACAACGTTGTATCATTAAAATTATATATTGTCCACATTTTTCTATAAATAGCGTTGATAACATTTCTGATTTGCATTGGGTACACTCTATGTTTTGATGAGCTGCTTTAACTAATTTGTTGAAAGACACTGTTTTACAGTCTGGTATTGTTAAATATATAAATCTTTCAGTGTCTATGTTAGTGGGAGAAGTATAATACAATTTTCACATTCATGTTCCCATTCATAACGAAGTCCAAATAGATTTTCAATTTGTATTCCTTCCTCTTCTAATACTGCAAGCATATACATTAGAAATTCCTGAGCATCTTGTTGCACATTCTGTGTAAATTGCGTAGAACCAGAATATATATCCAAAAGATTCCGAATATCAGAAACACTTTGTATTTTACTTTTATCAGTTTCTCAATTTTGCAAAAATAGAACGCAACAAGGAACAAAACCTTTTTTCATGATTCTCCATAATTTTCTGTTTACTACATTGGCATAGCAGTTGATACCTGAACTATTTTCTAACTGATATCCGCTAATCTCTTCAATAGTGTCCTTTTTCTTTTTGCTTGGAATCTCAACATTATCTTGATTTTTTTTCTTCTCTTTAACTTTACTACAGATATTCTCATACCATCTTTTTCGGCCTACTACACGCTTTTCATATACAGGATATTCACCTAAATTGGGAGCATACAGTCTTCTTAACCTCTCTTACACCATTTGCTTCTGGACTAATCTTTCTCTCATCAAAATCAATTAAAAGCAATCCAGATAAAGTTCTGACTCGGGACAAAGCAACGCATACCATATCCTCTTTAAATACGGTACTTCCAATGTTTACCAAAGCATTCTTTACACTTAAACCTTGAGATTTATGAATAGTCATGCATATGCCAAAGAAAGAGGAAACTGTTTTCTACGAACATACAAATCTTTAACAAGCAAAAACAAGCAGAACAACGAGCAATTTGTTTTACTTCTTCAATCTGATCAAATTTGATTTTCAAACATTCAATTCCATCTTTTTTTTGATAATTAACAAAATCAACAACTTATCCCATTGCTCCATTTAATAAACCTTTTTCCACATCCTAATTACGCCGTAAAATAACCCAACAGTTTACACATACATATAAATTATTTTCTAAACCAGCAGGTTTAGATATAGATTTTTCTGAAGAATCCAATTTTGTTTTCAATTTTTCTGCCAAAATAATAGTAATTCCTTCATGCTCTATAATATCAATGGCTTCCATTTTTATTATTTGTTCATTTGCTAGCTTTAAAAGTTCTTCATTGAATGTAGAACACTCTTGCAGTGTTGGCATGAGGCAGATTATAGATTTATTTTCTGCAATTATTTTGTATATTTTTGGAGGAACTATATTTTCATTTGGAAACTGACTTTGCAAAGCTTGTTTGTCATGTTCTGAAATACTCCAATTCTTATATCTTGAAGAATGGTTCCATAATCTTCATCACTTGCTTGTCACATATTTTTAATGAGTTCTTTGTACTCAAAATATGACCAAATGTTAACGTGTCCAACAATTCCCAAAGACTTTCTGGTGTTTTCGTGCACAAGCGTTTTAACCCCTTCGCTGCTGCGGACATTCCGCTGCAGCGCTGGGGGGGGCAGGGGGGCAGCGCGGTGGGCCTGTGCTCATGACGGAGCCGCTCCGTCATGAGCCACAGTTGAGCTGTGCTCATGACGGAACGGTTCCGTCATGACTCCGCCCATTTGCGTTGTCGCCCCGCACAGGCGGGGAAACAGCGCCGCGCAGGCGGAGCGGCCGCCGACAGGATTGTCATGACGGAACCGTTCCGTCATGAGCACACGCCAACCGTGGCTCATGACGGAACGGTTCCGTCATGAGCAGGGAAGGGGTTAAATACTGGTTGCCCTTTTACAGGAGTAAGTTGTAGTAGATCACCAAAAACTATCACATATTTTCCTCCAAATAAGACATCGTATTCTGTTTTTAAAATTTGCTGCATTCTTAAATGCACAAAGGCAAGCATTAAGTTTGAGACCATGCTCACCTCATCAATAATCAGGAGTTTCATTTTCTTCAGCACTCTTGAAACTTCATAACAAGCTTCTCCAGATAGCTTGTGATATTCCAATTTATTTTCATGTTCCACAGGTAGCATTAGTAAATGATATCATGTAATTCCTTTAATGTTGTGTGCTGCCAATCCAGTTGGAGCAGTTACAACACAAGACAAATGTGGGTCAGTTATTTTACGTAGATAAGTGGTCAAAACTTTAATCAAGAAACTTTTTCCTGTACCAGCTTGACCGCTAATATACATTCTGATAGGTTGAAATGATGTACATGTGCATTCTTTCTTTTCATGAAGAAAACCATGGTTGATCTGCTGTTTAACTTGCTGATATATTTCTTTCTGTTCAATATTTAGTTGTTCTTCCAAGTTTTCTAAGTCCATAATATCTTCTTGAGCTTGATGCATTGCTGTTTCCACTTCATTCATAGCGATTGCTGCTTCATTTGGAAGAATTGGTTGTCCTAGTGGATCCTGACTCAGAGCAGCAGAACTTTTACTGTTTTTAGAACTGTCTCTAGCAATCTCAGCTGCAATAGTGGCTTCTTGATCAATGTCTTCATTCCACATTTTGAGATAATTTGCAAAAACTGGGCATTCAATGCTATCTTTACATGCTTTGAAAGAATCTTCATAGCACTGAAAATCTCCAAATAATTCCAATTCCCTACGCCAAGGCTTGAACAGTTGCAAAATTGCTAAATAGTAAAATTCTCCTTTATCAGCAGTATCACAACTCAGTTTCCTGTGATTAATCAGATTTCCTTTACTATGTTTCATCAAACATCTTTCTGAACCAATCACTGCATAATTGTCTTCATTTATGTTTTCTCTAGTATTTTTCTTAAAACTGTAAACTTTTATCACTTCATAGAGACATATGTTCTCAAGATGACGACTTCTATTTGGATAGTATGTATCCAACATGTTTGTTTTCACAATATCTGTACTTCCCGGTTCATTTACTGCTAAATATTCAATTTCCTGTATAGGTTTAAGTACTCAATTTCGCGTTGCAGCAAGACCTAGACTCACCGAAATGATCCCTCTTGACTTTGAATATAAACTTGCAGATGACAACCGACCCGAGCATTCGTACGGTCCAATCCCTCGATGGGATAACATCTTCAAACTTAAAACTGTACAATTTCTTACTAAGACTTTTCTCGTGGGAAATTTCTTCCCAAATTTCTTTCAACTCCGTCTTTTCTGATTTTGTTATGTATGATGTTACATATAGGGGTGGGTGGAATTTGCACGCGGAACTTTCGCGAAGATGCGGAGATTGCTTTTCCCACCCGTTCGTGATGTGTTTTTTCGTGCTCGTGGGGAAATATATCTCCAACTTGCCCATGCGGTCGCTAATGGGCCTGGCCATCTTGCTCACGATGCTTATTTCTTGTTCCGGGACGAATGACGTGTTCGTGATCGCAAACTCTCGCGGGATAGCGCGACCGGCTGCCAACAATCCAACATCTTGTGGCGTACGCGAACGGATAGGAAAACTCGTTGGCGAACACATGGACCCGGTAAGTCACGACTGCATGCGCGAGAACGCATTTCGAAAGCGCGAACAAGAAAAATACTTCAGTTTCTCCGCAGATTGCGATTTTCGCACTCTCCGCGGAACGCAAAAATGTCAAAATATCGCAAATTCCACAAGCGGAACAAAATTTACCGCCCAGGCCTAGTTACATACCGAGTAACAGCAATGGAATTGTCCGCAAAATACTGGATATCCATATTAGCATTCCACATTGAGAGAATAGCTGGATTATAATCATTGATATACTTTGATTCTTCACTTCTTCTCAAATTGTACGTGTTTTTTGGAAATTTGGAATCGTAACACTTACTGCCTTAAGGTGTTTTCTTCTGTTCTTTTTGGTATAACACATGTAACATAGTCTTGTATAAAGATAAAACAGTGTCATCCGAATCAGTTCCAAATTTGGGTGCATCCTTGATCCATAAAAGCATATGAATATGAGGAGCACCTCTAGCATGATACTCCTTTCTCCAAAATAAATCAATAACTTCTCTAAGAGGAGGATTCTTTTTATTGCAGATAAAAGACATCATAGCTTCAAATATATGATTGAAATATCTGCATACATTCACAGGATCCAAAGAACACAATTCTCCAGGTGTCTTGTGTTCATTATTTTTAATATTTGAATTTGCCTCTCGAAGAAATTCAAGTAAATCATCCCAAGCGTATTCTGCACAGCTTAGGGTAACAAACCACGTAGGAGTTCCTAAGTTCCTTAGCATGCATTTAAGTTCTCCATGATGACGATACCAATACTCATTAGTACCGCGCTGACATGCCATCAAATTAATCAGTTGAAATTCTAAAGGAACGTCTCTCTGATGTATTTTATCCATAAATTCCTTTGCAGAAACATTTGGAAGATGTACTCCTGTTTTTAATATGTGGTTGACTGCATATGAAAGTCCAGACAAGTCACTCTCAAACAAAAGATGAAATATATATGGGATACATTGTCGAAAGCTTGCCTCTTCTGCAAACAATCTTGTTGTCCGATATTCTGATGCAGGAATCAGTACTGATCGTTCATCATATCGTCCACCTTTTCCAGTTGGGAACAGCTGCGGAAAACAACGAGCTTCCAAACTTTTTTCCCAAACACTCATGGGAGTCCCCTTCGCTTTCTTCATTTGGAATAATTCAATAGTATTCCCCATCACTTCTTTTGAATGAAGTGGATGTACACTATAATGTTAATACATTTCTTCCCTTTCGGACATGTCCAATTTGACAACTTGACGTTTCACTATCATCTCCTAAAAGTAGTTCTTCTTCTTCCACATACACATTTTATAGCAGTCTTTATTTTTATAAGATACAATGTTGTCTTTTGCACTTTCCTGACATCCACTGCCAGATTTTCTTACTCTTAGTAGGAACACCATTAACTAGAATATCTAGTGGTTCACTTTCTACATTCTCTACACCAATAGTTTCAATATTTTTCTTTAAATCTAGAGGTAAATATACAACTCTAACTTTTAATCCTCTCTTTAAATCTGTAGGAGGCAATTTACCTGTTTTAGGCTCCATACAAACAATAGCCTGAAATGGGTGCACCTGAAATGGGTGCACACATTGAATCAGAATAGACTCACATGTGTTTAAATCTCTCAGTGCTGGAGGAATAGTTACCAACTCTAGATTATTATGGACAGCTCTAGCAGGCATTTTATTATCGTCTTACAAATACGCTGATCAGTACCCAAATCAAAGCAATCCTCTACCAACAAATAAGTTGCAAATTCCTTCCACTTATCATTATTTTCTGTTTCACTTTTTAAATACAGATCAACAGTCCTAGTCTGAATTTTATAGTGAGTTCGTCGACAACAAATACAAGTATAATTTGGCCTCTCACACAAAATTACCTTAAACTTTGTAATTTGTTCTTCAAACTTCTCTGTACTACTCTTTTCAACATTTTCTTTAACACCTTCTTCTATCAATGTCTCACTTTGTCCACTTTCTTCTTCAGGACCAAAGTAACGAAACTCTATTTCATCCCAAACCTTTTTTACATCTGATACTGACCCATGCAAAAGAGCACTGTTTAAATCATGCAAAATTATAGCTTGACTTTTTGCGTAATACAATCTTCTGACTAACTTCCGCATTTGAGAATGATGTACTGCTAACATTCTAAAATGACGAAAAACACTTTGACATACTTTTCTAGAAAGACAAGCCAGAGAATGGCCTTGCAAACCAGTATTTTTTTATCACTGTGCAAGGATCTAGTCCTTGCGACATCTTAATCTTTTGTTTAAGACTTTTTTTTACTATAGACTCGCAAGAAATTGCATAAAATATCAATAGATTCTTATTGTATGCTACATATACTACTACAATCCCAAGTATACACTGGAGCTTTAGAACGTCTTCCCAGAACTTCATCAGCTATCACTTCTTCTACATTTCTGGGAACCATCTTCTCTTTCTCAATTGGACAACCATTTCTAACCTCATAAGCTTGACCACTGGTATCAACTGCAAGCAATAATGTATTGGTTTGAAAATAACTCTCTTCATAAAGAAAGGCTCTGAACTTGAACTGTGTTTCCATTTACCCCAAAAAATATCACAAAAGTTACTACTGTTAATTATTCTCATCTTCTTACTTTTGGCCTTCATAAAATGTATTGGCTTATCAAGTGATCGAATTCTGTTTAAAAATAAAATGAATAATTTCCTTTTTAATTCAAAAGCCTTCTCAACAATAGTTTCAATCTGTTTCTTCTTTTTATAATATACTGATTTTTTTATATTTCTTCACATCTTTCAACAAATCAAAAACAACTCTATTGTAAAACATTCTCTTTCTAATTTCTTCAAACTGATTCTTTCTCCTTTTACAATACATTGAATTCTTCAGAATGCATTAACTTCTCCTTTTTTCTTTTTATTCTTGTTTGTTGTTGGGGCATTTTTTGTACGTTCCACATTGTGCACATTGTTTTTAGCTTTTGACAGTTTTTAATGAATTCTTTTTTTCTCTTACCAGAAGACTTTTTCTTTTTTCCCACATGTTGTAGTTCATCTAATTTTTGCTGTTCTGTTTTCTTCAAATAATACTCCTTTTTTTGTGGTTTCCTCTTTTGTGTTACTGAGGGCCATATGTAGGTAGCCTCACATTTACCGATTCATAAATACCGAATTTTACCGATTCGGTATTTATGAATCAGTAAATGTGATGTAGGTAATGATTCGGTAAAGTTTACCGAATCAGAAAAATTTGGTAATTATGAATCGGTATTTACCGATTCGGTAATGAGGCATACCTTCCCATTGATTCCTATGGGCCTGGAGGCCCATAGGAATCAATGGGAAGGTATGCCTCATTACCGAATCGGTAAATACCGATTCGGTAATGGGGGGGAGCATATACAAGGGTGGCAGGGTGTCACATTGACACCCTGTTGCACCCCTGAATCTTGCATGTGTGCACATGTGGCACACATACATGCCCTAAGGGCATGTATGTCTGCCACATGGCACTCTTAAATCAGCAAAATATTGCTTTTTGCAAGGTATTCGTTATTTATCACCAACCTGTATTTGGTGGTAAATAAAGAATTTCTAATACTAATTTTCACTCTTTAGAGTGCTCCCTACATCTGATTTCAGGATTCGGTATTTACCGAATCGGTATTTTACCGATTTCTTAATTTCCGATTCGGTAAATACCGAATCCAGAAATCAGCCCCCTACATCGCAAATGCCTAAATACCGGTCGGTAACGGGATATTTACCGAATTTCGGCCGTTACCGACCGGTATTTGGCTTCCTACATGAGGCCCTAAATGATGGTAAGTTTTTTTTAATGATGATGAACAGTACCTGTAAAGAAAAAAAATGTATATATGACATTATTAAAATAAATGTATAAATTATACTATTGTATTACTAAAGAAACACATTGTATATAACGTTCTACATGGCTACTACTTGGGTAATTGCAGAAGTGAATCAGTACTCTGCAGGGGGTTAGGGCCCTGCATAGATTGTGCACATTTGACTGTAGCACGGTGTCTCTTCATGCCTGAGTCATTCTACAAGTGCATAGACAGTGACTGGGTAGATAGAGTGCTGGTAGTTGACAGCAAGGTGAGTTTATAAGTGCTTGTGTTTCAGCACAGAGATTAGATAAGGATATAGTTCTGTCAGGATAATTGCAAGAGTGGACAGAGAGTGACAGTGTGATTGGGGCACTGCATGAGTACTATCTGAATTATTGTAGGAGTGAATCAGTCGTCTGCATCGTGTTAGGGGACCGCATAGATTCTGAACGTGTGACTGTAGCACTGTGTATGTTAATGCCTGAGTCATTGTACAAGTGCATTGAAAGTGACTGGGTAGGTAGAGTGCTAGTAGTTGACAGTAGAGTGAGTTTATAAGAGCTTGTGTTTAAGCACAGAGATTATATAAGGACATGGTTCTGTCAGGATGATAGGAGGAGTGGACAGAGAGTGACACTGTGATTGCTGATCTGCATGGCTACTACCTGGATTTTTGCAGGAGTGAATCAGTAGTCTGCAAGGGGTTAGGCGCCTGCATGGATTGTGCACATTTGGCTGTAGCGCTACGTGTGTTAATGCCTGAGTCATTGTACAAGTGCATGGACAGTGACTGGGTAGGTAGAGTGCAGGTAGTTGACAGCAGGGTGAGTTTATAAGTGCTTGTGTTTCAGCACAGAGATTAGATAAGGACATGGTTCTATCAGGATGATAGGAGGAGTGGACAGAGAGTGACACTGTGATTGCTGATCTGCATGGCTACTAACTGGATTTTTGCAGGAGTGAATCAGTAGTCTGCAGGGAGTTAGGGGCCTGCATAGATTGTGCACATTTGACTGTAGCACTGCATGTGTTAATGCCTGAGTCACGGTACAAGTACATGGACATATTTTTGAAAGTGAACAGCAGGCAGCTCACTTGAGGATAATGGCGAAACCACAAGTATCAGCAGGCCAGAGTGTGGCCACTCCACTGAGGCGAGGTGTTTGGAATAAAAATGAATGCCGCCAAAATCACCCTGCTGTTTCTTTCTTCTCCAAAGCCCCTGAAGAAGTGAATAACGAAACGCAGCGGGACTGGAGGCTGTACCGTGTGGGTTCAGCTGTGTTCATGCTGCTGCTTCCTGCAACAAAACCGATTTGGCAAACATTCAACCTGTGGTGAGGCATTTTCTACAGCAGGCAACTGTTGGGTTTTGTATTTTGCGGATAGCCTGAGCCGCGGAAGATGCCCCGATGCTGTTTACAGCATTCAGCAAGTCCGTCAAGCGGTGGATTTTGCGTATGGCACAGGTGCCGTTTTTTGAGGAATTGAAGCTGCCGCAATGAACTTTAGCCTGGCACCACAATCCACTGTGATGTTCTACAGCAGGCAACTGTTGGGTTTATATATATATATATATATATATATATATATATATGTATATATATATATATATATATATATATTCACTGAAAAAACCATAGGTTTCACACATGTTATAGTTAGTGGAAATTTTACTGATAAAAAACCAATGAAATTGCCCCGTTATAGTTAGCGCAGGCAACTATAACTCACGCGACCACAATCCTCTGCTGATGCTAATACTATATTTAGACACTTATTTGCCCATGTCTTCTTCCATACATTTTTAGCTATACATATATTACAAATATTTTTTTTTCATAAAGACACATATGTCATCAGCAGAGGATTGCGGTCGCGTGAGTTATAGTTGCCTGCGCTAACTATAACGGGGCAATTTCATTGGTTTTTTATCAGTAAAATTTCCACTAACTATAACATGTGTGAAACCTATGGTTTTTTCAGTGAATTTGCAAGGTTTTTTAAATGCTAATTCCTAACTATAACGTGTGTGAAACCTATGGTTTTTTCAGTGAATTAGTACGGTTTTTTAAATGCTAAGTTTTTTTCCCTTATAATAAGCCCTGTACATTTGGTGGCCTACGGCCACCAAAAGCACAGGGGGTGGGGTAAGTGTGGATAGTGTTTTTTTCCATTGTAATAATCCCAGCACATTTGGTGGCCTTCGGCCACCAAAAGCACAGGGGGTGGGGTAAGTGTGGATAGTGTTTTTTTTATTTTTATTTTTTTACCGTACGCTTACCGTAAGCGTACGGTAAGCGTACCCCGCGAAATTGCCGAAAAAAAAATAAAACCGTTTTTGCACTTGGGGGATGTTTGGGGACTCCCTCCACATGACTATGTGGGAGGGAGTTGTCAAAACAGCCCCTTTACATGTTTTTGGGCTTCCGATTTTAAAAATCTCTCTCAGTGCGAGAGACAAAATGGCGGCCGCCGCTTCCTGGTTTCGGCCGATTCGAATGTTTACTAAGATCTAAGAGCCAATCAGAATCGCGCTCGCGCACGCCACCGTACGCTTACCGTAAGCGTACGGTAAGCGTACCGTAAGCTGGCTCAGATATATATATTGATTTAAAGGCTATTTTCTCAGAATCTACTGAACAGATTTACACCAAACCTACAAAAGGCACTTCCTTGACCTAGGGACTACCTCTCTGCCAAAGTTTGAGTAATTCTGTTCAGCCATTCGGGCTGTAGCTCGTTCTAAAGGTCCTATGGAAAAATGCATGGGAAAAACGCGTTTTGGGACCCCCCTTTTATCTCAGCCCCCGCTTGACGAATCCCCCCGAGACTTTCAGGGTAGGAGCGGAGCGTAGCGCCCCACCTATTTTGAGAAATTCGCGAGGATTCGTCGACCGGCGCCAAAGTTATTCAAAATAGAATGTTGAGGTTTTCCTATGGAAACGTGGTCCTAACTATAACTACCTACTGGCTATCGCCAGTAGGTAATATATATATATATATATATATATTAGTGCACATACTAATTTTTAAACAAAGTTCAAATACAATAGAAATTATTCCAATACATATCTGTACATTTAATACATTAATTTAACCAGCAGAGTTTCATAAAAATGTCAAAGCTACATTACATAAATCTCTTAAAAATATAACTCACCTTTAAAATAAATCTGTTGAATGAAAAATCTCACACACTCTGTCACATTGCTTCTTGAAGATGAAGGTGATGGCAGCCCTACATTTTTTTGCCACCGGTACCTTTTCACACTCAGTCAGGATTTTCTTTTTCACACACAGAATGTAGATGAGCACACTCTCCAATATAAAACCAGAAATGGCAAACTTTCCCTCTAATTTTACATACATATACACATAACCCACAAATGACATTGCTTCCCATTGGTCATAGAGAATAATACTTTTCAACTGACATCTTCACTCCTTGTCCTTAATGTCAGTTTCCATAGCAACATGTCATGCAACATTCAACTTAGCTGCCAGGTCACAAGTTCACCACACAATGTTGCAAATGACAACAGCATGTGTGGTTGGCTTTGCAAAGCATGCCCTTATCCTTTCTGCTGTACCTTTCCAACATTTGTTAATAACCAATAAGAAACATGCTTTCTAAACAAAGTACATCACCATTGCCATCTCGGAAGGCTACAAAACTTCCCGCAGCGACCGTACCAATGGAGTAAGAGGAGGAATCGCCATCGTCCACAGGAACACCCTCAGAGTCTCGACAACACCGACGACACCCTCAAAACCGCCGAACACATGCACTTCCAGATCCCCACTGACCCCAACACCACCCTCAGAGGAACCCTCATCTACAGACCCCCCGGACCCCGACCGCAGTTCAGCGACTCCATGGCCGACTTCGTCAGCACACACACCCTCGCCTCCATGGAACACATCCTCCTCAGGGACCTGAACTTCCACCTCGAGAACAACAACGACACCAACTCCACCACCCTGATCAACAACCTTGCCAACCTCGGACTCAGACAGATAGTGACAGCGCCCACCCATGCTGCCGGCCACACGCTTGACCCCATCTTCTCCGCAAGCCCCCACGTCTCCTTCAACCACACCACCGAACCCCACTGTTCTGACCACCACTGCATCAACTTCACCTTCAGGAAGCCCACCGTGCACCACCGCACCCAACAGATGCCTCGGCGCTGCTGGAGCAAAGTCACCGTAGACCAGCTAACTACCACCCTCGCCCTGAGCCCACCTGCCGACCCGACCGACCCAGACACTGCCGCCCGCAACCTCAGACCGTGGATCGACGACTGCGCCAACACCCTCGCACTGCTCAAGAAACCATCCAACAGCCACACCAGCAAGAAAGCCACCTGGTTCACCGAAGACCTCCAGGCCTCCAAACGAACATGCCGAAAACTGGAGAAGAACTGGCTCTGCGAATGAACACTGGACAGCTACGCCGCCCACAAGAACACCACCCGCAGACACCATCACCTCATCAGATCCGCTAAAAGGGCCTCATTCAAAAACCACCTAGATAACAAAGCACACAACAGCAAAGAGCTCTTCAACATTGTGAAGGAACTCTCCAATCCCAGCTCCAACACCAATGACATCCCGCCTTCACAAGACCTGTGCGACTCACTGGCCATCTTCTTCCACCGCAAGATCACCGACATCCACGACAGCTTCAACACCATGACGACCCCGACAACCTCCGAGACCACCACCCCCATGACCACCACCCGCACCAACTGCCTGCTCTCCAGGAACAACATCATCGACGAGGACATCAGTGTGATCATGAACACTATCCACTCCGGATAACCGCTAGACCCATGCCCTCACCACATCTTCAACAAAGCCAGCACAGCCATCGCACCCCATCTCCGGAAAGTTATCAACACCTCCTTCGAGACAGCAACCTTCCCGTAAAGCTAGAATCATGCCAAGATCAGCACCTTACTCAAGAAACCCAAGGCGGACCCCAAGGACCACAAGAACTTCCAACCCATCTCCCTGCTCCCGTTCCCAGCGAAGGTCACCGAGAAAATCATCAACAAACAACTGACCCGCTACCTCGAGGAGAACAGCACCCTGGACGCTTCCCAATCCGGATTCCACAGCAACCACAGCACCGAAACCGCCCTCATCGCCACCACCGACAACATCAGGGCCCTGCTGGACAACGGAGAAACAGCCGCCCTCATCCACCTGGACCTGTCAGCCGCCTTCGACACGGTCTGCCACCACACACTACGAACAAGCCTACACGACGCCGGGATCCAAGAGAAGGCCCTGGACTGGACCACATCCTTCCTCTCCGGCAGAACTCAGAGCGTCCGCCTCCCTCCCTTCCGCTCCAATGCCACCAAGATCATCTGCGGCATAACCCAGGGCTCCTCCCTCAGCCCGATGCTGTTCAACATCTACATGGCACCCCTCGCCCACGTCGCCCAACAGAACGACCTCAACATCATCTCCTATGCCGACGACACCCAGCTGATCCTCTCCCTCACCAAAGACCCTCACACCGCCAAAACCAACCTCCACGAAGGAATGAAGGCCGTCTCCGACTGGATGAGGAACAGCCAACTGAAGCTGAACTTGGACAAGACGGAGGTCCTCATCCTCTGCTCCACCCCCTCAGCCTGGGACAACTCCTGTTGGCGGACAACACTGGGAACAGCCTCGACACCCACTGACCATGCACGCAACCTAGGGGTCATCCTCGACTCCACCCTCTCCATGACTAAGCAAGTCAACGCTGTCTCCTCATCCTGTTTCAACACCCTCCAAATGCTCTGCAGGATCTGGAAGTGGATCCCCACCGAAACGAGAAGAACAGTAACCCAGGTCCTCGTCACCCGCAGGCTGGACTACGGAAACGCCCTCTACGCAGGAACGTCGGCCAAGCTCCTGAGACGGCTGCAACGCATCCAGAACACCTCTGCACATTTCATCCTCGACATCCCCCGCCGCAGCCACATTACACCCCACCTGAGAGACCTGCACTGGCTCCACGTCAACAAGAGAATAACCTTCAAGCTCCTCATCCACGCACACAAAGCACTCCACAACACCGGACCAGCATACCTCAACAGACAAATCAGCTTCTACACCACCACTCTCCACCTCCGCTCCACCGGCCTCGCCCTCACCACAGTCCCCGCATTTGGAAAACAACAGCCGGCGGCAGATCTTTCTCCCACCTCGCCGCCGAGACCTTGAAAACCCTCCCCACCAACCTACGGCAGACCCAAAACCTACTGGTCTTCAGAAGACTCCTCAAGACCTGGCTCTTCGATCAGTAGCAGCACCCCCCCAGCGCCTTGGGACCCTCACGGGTATGTAGTGCACTCTACAATTGACTTGATTGATTGATTAATTGATTGTTTCATTACGCTCACTATCCACCTCTCTTCCCTTGGTGCTTGTGTTTGTGCACTTCCCCTGTTTTGTACTTTTTTTAAACCTTCAAGTTTTCACTGCTGCTGTTATGTATAGAGCACAGGATGGACAGATCACATGGACGCATGTATGGCTTTAACATTTCCTTCATTTATGAGACCTCTCTGTTACTTTATTCTACTCCTTCTTGGAGAGATTGTCCCCAAACTTGTTGTTCCTGCACTGTACTACACTACAGTGCCCTGCTCTTTCTCACACCCTTTGTCCAGTCCTTGGACCAGAAAGTGATATTCATTGTCCTAGGAGAGGATTGAGTCTGCAAGTGTACTCTTTACGACAGGACAGCTGGTGATTGCAGATAGGTGCTAAATTTGAAGTTTGGTGCCAGATCAGCATTTTCAAAAGTTGCCTTTCTAGTCTATTTCTCAGAAATAAAAATAGCACTTGTACTTCACAGTTCACAGGTTTCTAAAGCTGGCTGTCTCTGACAATGAATGAAACAAGAACTATTCCTTTGGGAATCACTGCACTACAGGAGAAAGTGAGACAGCAAATGCTTATGCTCTTGAATCCTTCATAAAAGGGTGATTCAGCAGTAATGTTGAGGGAGCGAGAATATGCACACCTCTGACATGGTAAAAATAGGACACTGCCACACGTGTTACTGTTGGAGATGTGAGCTCTAAGCACCTCTAGAGTAGTATGCATAGCCCTACGTGGCTTGGTAAATTTGAAGTAACACATGCAGTGCAAGTCTCTGCCTTGCATTAATCTGTACTGGAAAGGCGTTTCATGCGTGGACCATGGGTGTTCCCACACATGCACCAATGATTTTTGGCACATTCCTAGATTTAACATGACTAGTAAATCTGGGAATACATCAACATTTAATGTCTTCCAGTTAGAGACAAAACAAGGAGAAATATATGTATTTCTTCCCGTCGTTTCCTCTTTCTATGTGTGCTGCATTCTGCACCGCACATAGAAAGGGGAAAAGCTTTTCAGGATTACTTTTGTGCAAGAAGGTCCCCCTTCCTGCACAAAAACTATCCTGCATGCAACGTAGGACCCTTTCACTATAGTGCAAGGGTGCCTTTGTTGGCACTAAGCAGCCCATTATACACCAGTGCATGGGTGAGGACAGTAATGTGCCATATTGCTTTAAAAATGGTGCATTCCTGCCCTTTCTCAGTGATTCAGTGCAGAATAGCAAAGTGACTTGCTGAACCGCACCGCACCACTTTTTCATCAATATGGCCAATTATGTCCAGAAAGTTGAGTTAGTCATCTCAGAGGCCTGACCTTGCTGTCCGTCAGGCCCAAGTTGTAATATTTTTTCCAGTACCCCCCCAAACAAAATGTATGGGGGCACCCCCCTACTCTTTTAGGTCACATTCTCCACACCAATGTACATGTCCATCCAGATCTTCCACTCTTGTAAAGTCAGGACTTCTGGCACTCCCGAGTATTTGATACATCTCTCTTTGCTTCCTCCAAATCCAGGTTAATGAAGAGAAGTTTGGCCCCTGGGACATCCACCTCAGTCGAATACCAAGGAGAACATACTTTGGCTCAATCTGAATGTTGAATCCCAGGATGGGACAGTTCTCTCCCCATCCAATGTAGCCAGCCAGCCTGCGGAGTTCCCCAAGGCTCATCCCTTAGTCCGACACTTTTTAATATTGATGTGTCGGACCTTGCTAAAACCATCAAAGCACACGGGATGAGCCTAACCTCCTATGCCGATGATACCCAGTTGGTACTGGCAATCAAAGGTGACGGAGATCAAGTGGCTGAAAAATTTAAGAAGGGACTTATCGATATAGGAGAATGGATGCCCACTAATTGCCTCAAATTAAACTCAGATAAAACTGAGGTGGTCATATTTGGACCTCTTCTCCCAGCCTGGCCATCAAGTTGGTGGCCAGTTGCCTTCGGTACCCCTCCCACACCGACCGCCAAAGTTAGGAACCTCGGTATCGTTTTCGATGAAGGTTTACACTTCATGGATCACGCCAATAAAACAGTTTCCACAGCACATCTAAAACTAAAGATGATCAGAAAAATTTGACCTTTTCTCCCGGAGGCTGCCATCAAAACTCTGGTCACCTCCCTAGTATTCTCCGCTCTGGAATACTGCAATGGCCTCTTTCTTAACGCTCAAACCAGAGTAATAACCAAACTACAAACTATCCAGAACGCAGCAGCACGCCTGCTTTCAGGAAAAACTAAATATGAATCAATATCAAGAAGCATAAAGGATTACAACTGGCTCACCGTTCGAAACAGAATCCATTTCAAGTCCCTTTGTATCGTGTTCAAAGCGCTCAATAATCAAGGACCTTACTTTTTGAAAGAGCAGCTGCAACTGTACAAACCTAGCAGAACGTTACGTTCAGCCACCCTCGGCCAACTGGTCATTCCTCGTAAAAGACGGTATCCTGGGGTGATCGACGCTTCCTGGTGGCAGCCCCAAAGCTCTGGAACACTCTACCCCTAAACATCAGGCAGAGCCCCTCCCTCCTTCACTTCCGTAAGCTCCTAAAAACTTGGCTGTTCGATCAATGATTCCTCCATCCCCAAGTTTCTCACCACAAGTAACTGGTTTCTTAGCGCCAAGACGCCCTAGGGTATATGCTGCGCTTTATAAATATTAAAAAATAAATAAATAAATAAATAAATAATAAACCCAGTGCAGTATCTTAAACTGTATCAGCCGTAATCTGGACTATATGGCTTTCCCCGGAATGCATCAGAGCCACCACCCAGTCTGTGTCATCCATCTCTCCTGCGTCTTCCACTCATGCTCCTCGCAGCCTTCACAATGTGTTGGGCATGTTGTTGTTTTTAGTTTTATGTAAGGGAAACTGACCCTTTTTCTACATCACCCATGATTAGCCTACCTTCAAGAGGAGCATATTCTGGCATGTCTATGTCCCCTAGCCTCTCGGCAAGTCATGCATTGGGTTACTGTTCATATTTTAGATTCTGAATTTGGTGGAGCTAGTAGTCCATCTGTAGGTCTCGGTCCTCCAAAAGATCTCCATTCATGGAAATTCCTTTGGTGTCACAGGCTTCAAATCCTCTCCACTTTCCTAGTTCCCTCATCATTTCCCTAAAGGATTTCCCTGGTCACTTTCTTCGCCCAAACTATTTATCTGGTTGCTTTCATCCAAGCCTCCAGCATCACCTGCGTTGCCGGCTGCAGCTTGCTGATCCTCTTCACCCCATTCATATAGTGCAGGTAGGAATGTGGCAGTAGCTGAGTTCGCACTAACCTATATGTCGATTGGCCCATGGGTGTGAATTTCTAGTCCTTTATCTTTGTCAGATGCGCGGCCCAATAGTAGGCCCTCACATCCGTGAGAATAATCTAACTATTGTAAGGGTTATGCTGCAGTGTATTTAATGCTACTTTGGGGTGTCCCTTGTTCCACAATAAAGTTTGTAACTCTCCATCTATTTTGGTAAACATCTCCTCTGGGATTTTTTAGTACTTGTTCTGGAGGGAGTAGAGCAGTTTAGGAAGCGTGATCCTTTGGAAGTATGCACTATTGATGGAGTGTTAGATCTGGGTGTATTTTGGGGGAGGGAATCACACCATACAGGAACAGGAAGAGTACTACAATGCTACACACTAAGGGGATAATTTTCTATTATTTCACGCAACACTGTGCAGCAAGGGAATTCGCTGTACTGCATTGAGTGAAAGGAAAATAGCAGAAACGCCCCATATTTATGAAGATATGGAGCATTTCAGCTCTCTCCTTGTTCTGGCACTGTTGGCACTGTTAGAAATGGGGTTTCAGGTGGGCTAGGGTATGCACCTAAGCCAGACAGAATCCACAGTCAGGGGAAGGGTGTTACACGCTGAAGATAACCCCTGCTCACCCCCTTGGTAGCTTGGTAGAGCAGTCAGGTTTATCCCAGAGGCAATGTGTAAAGCGTTTGCACAGCACGCTCACACAGCGGCGACACACTAGGCACACCACAAAAGAAACTCCACAAGGTTATATAAAAGTAGTCTTTGTATTATCCATAGAAACACATTAGAACACAATCACATAAATTATACTGTGCCATCAGGCACTAGTCATGACTTCACAGGGATTACATAAATCACTTAGCCAATTGGGCCATCATCATCACAACACCAGCAGTGCACTAAAGTAGATACTTATCAGAGTACACACATCAGAAATCCACCCTCAATGCACATATAAGCACTCCTGAGATCATGCCTGTGATCCTGACTAATTCAAGGCATACATGACATATACAGTAGTTCAGGGCACAAAAAGGTAGGCGTAAGATGCAGAGATCAGACACATGAATCTCTCAATCTAGGTGAGGCCCAGAAATGTAGGCCGCAGGACCACCTGTACGCCTACTACACATGGGGCCATATTCTAAATGAAGTGCGGAAAGAGGCGTTAGCCTTCTTGGCTTAACACCTCTCTCCGCCACTACGGAAACGTGAGGCTGAACCCTATTCTCAGGGATAGGGTGCAGCCTGGTGTTTCCCCCTGTGATGGCGCTAAATTTCAGCAATTTAGCGCCAACGCAGGCACCCTTGCACCAGAGTGCAAGGGTGTTTGCAAGCAGGGAGGTTTGTTAATGTACAGGAAGGTGCCCCTTCCTGTACATAAACAAACCTAAAATGCCAGTTTGTATTTTACATGTGTGCTGCTTCATGCAGCACACATGTAAGTTACAAAACGGCATTTTAATAAAAGGTTTGTTTAAGTACGGGAAGGGACACCTTCCTGTACATAAACAAACCATGGCATTTTGCTTTTTCCATGTGTGCTGCACAAGGCAGCACACATGGAAAAAGCAAAAACGAGGAGAAATAAAAACAATTCTCCTCGTTTAGCCACCTTAAGACGAGGTTTTTCCTGGTCTTAAGTTTGGCGCTATGTCCTATTTACGCTGCCTTGTGAAAAGGAGGTAGCGTCAAACTCAATGGGTGTTGCGGTGGAACGCCCACCGCAAAACCCACTGCATGCCCCTTTCACGCTTAAAACACCGTGAAGGGGGCCCTATTCACAAGGAAGTGTTAAGCCCCGTTAATCCACTTAACATGGCCTAACGCTGCCTTGTGAATAGGCTAATCCCCTATCGCCACTGAAAGCGACGTTGTGGTGGTGATAGGGGCTCGAGAATATGCCCCATAGTGTGACAATTTCCGCAAGCTGCGCTCTCATGCCACAATAGTATGGAATAGTGCCCCTCAGGTATGTGCAGGCGAGGGGGAAAGGACTCATGGCCTTCCTCTATGGGGTGACGTCTTGGGGTCCCCTGCGTGTCGCAGTCTGCAGCAGCTGCCCTCTAGCACATGGGGCAGCTGCTTCCCTCACAGCTCACTCCGGGTCAGTTTGCCCACTGTGGTGTCCACGGTCCATATACCTAGAGCGAACCACGTGGGATCCCACCCAGCAGCACGATCTCCCCACACTTGGAAAGGACAAGCAGTACTCACGTTGGAGACCTCTCCTGGTCTCAGGTGGCCTCACCTCCCGGCAGGGAGGACCACCGGTCAGCGGAGGTGCGAGACCTCTCTCTGTCTTTCCGGCACATCCTGCACTTACGTTGCCCCTGCAACCCTTGAGCTGGGCTACTGTTCTCGGCAGCTACATCTTTGCAATGGCAACTTGCTGGGGCCACGGTCACACTCCACAAGGGCTCCGACAGAGCGGCACTCTCTACTCCACATGGGGAAGCCACGAGCAGTACTTCCATTGGAGACCTCTCCTGGTCTCAGGCGGCCTCGGTTGTAGCCTCCTCCAAACTCAGCAGGGCTCCAAAATACCGGCAGTGGGCAGGGCTGAATTTCCCAGCCCATCACGGCTTTCCGGACTTGGGGGCTCTGCCTTCTGACTCTCACTGAGAGCGGGGACGATGGGTCTGTCGTGATGGCCAGGAGTCTGCGAGATTCTGCCTTCGCCCAATGACAAGGAGTGGACAGGATATTTCCAAAACCGCGCACCAGCCTCCTTCTGACACAACAGTTATCCGCTTCCCGGGGCCAGTTAGCAGAGCACAGGCTGCCGATAAGGCGATAAAGTCTGGGGGGGGAGGAGGGAGAGCGCTTCTGTTACTTCAGCTCTCCTCTCCCCTTCGGTTCCCTGACCACAGGGAACAGCACTACTGCACGCGCTCCTTCACCAAATCGCTAGGAGCCAAACACTAGGGAATCTCCCCTACAGTAACAGCACCAGTGCTCTTTCAAGTCAGAACACACCACCACACTTCATATCGCTCTCCGCGCACTGCAGGTAGGGGACACGTCACCTAATTCCTGGAGACACAGGCGTTGAGTACAGGGCACAGGTAGGCCAGCATGCAGGGCCTCACAGAAAAGGGCATCCTTTCAGCCACCCAGCAGGCAGCAGCTTGGTCCCAAACGGCAGTTTCTCCTGGCACACAGCAGTCCATGCTGCAGCTTTTCTTCTGAAGCTCCAAGTAAGCACACTAGACATGGGGTCACAGCCCTTCTACTTATAGGGCATTTGTCTTTGTTCTCCCCTGGCCTAGGGCTCTGAGCCCAGTCCAACCTAGTTCTGGGGGGCACTTTGTAAGTGCACAACACTCCCCATTGTAGGTGTAAGCCCCGGCCCCAGATGCACCACAGGGGGGTGGAGCCATCCTAGTGGAAGGCAGGCACAGCCTTACTCTGGTGCAGGTGCTACTCCTCCCACCACTCCAAATGCAGACCAGGTCTATTCAGCCTAGTGCTGACTCATCCAGGTTCTCTGGAGCCACTGCACCTCCCCAGATCCTGTCACTCCAAAGCCAGACAGACAATAAACATCCTAGCAGAGGGCCAAAGACACATAGCACACAGAAATGGCTACTTCTAAAAGTGGCATTTCTAAAATTGTTATAATAAATCTGCAAGCACCGATACACAGCCTTGATCACCACCATTCCAAACATACCAAACTTGATCACGCTACACCTCTCATGTCAGGAATTACCACTGAAGCACATATCAGGGAACCCCCAATGCATTCCTGTGAGAGGGCAGCCTCACAGCAGTGAGAAACCAAATAAGCTGTTTGTCACTACCAGGACATGCCACACAGTTAAGGCACATGTCCTACCTTTTACCTATGCGGCACCCTGTCCATGGGCCTAGCTGGGGCCAACCTTAGGGGTGATTGTTATGTAGTAAAAGGGGAGTAATAGACGTGGCAACCAATTTATGTGCCACGTTACAGCGGCAGTAAACTGCGTGTGCAGGCCCTGCAGTGGCAGAGGCCTAAGACAGGTTTGAAAGGCTACTTTGGTTGGTGGCGCAACCAGCGCTGCAAGCCCACCAGTAGCATTTAATTTACTGGCCCTGGGTATATGAGATTCCACTGTACAGGTAAATTAAATATGCCAAACAGATGTAGACCAATCTTACCAAGTTTACAGTAGAGAGCACATGCAATTTAGCACTGATCAGCAGTGATAAAGTGCACAGAGATAAAAAAACTACCAACAACAGGTCATACAAAATACAGGAGGAAGGCAAAACGTTCTAGAATTACCCTGAAAAAAGGGCCAAGTCCAACAGGCACACTGTGTACTGCCTAGCATTAAATGCTGGCACCTTTGCACCATAGTGCAAAAGTACCTGTGTTACATGTAGGATTGTTATAGTAAAGAATAGAACAACTTCCTCAGAAAAACAAGCCTTGGAGTACAGCACACATGAAAAGGAAGTAAAGAGGTTATATAAAAAGAAGTATCTCCCCATTACGCCTCTGTATCCTACCAGGTACCATACATCAGTGGTTAGGCTGATGCAGTTTTGTTCTGGTGTTCACATTACTGCAATAAAATGCATTACTCATGCATTTACAATGTACCTCAGCACTGTGGGGATGATACTTGGCAGGGCTGGCAAAGTTAAGTCTCTGGGCAGCACAACCTATATGCTCCAAGTGGTCAAGAAGAGAGTCCGGCACAAAAATTGACCCTTGATTATCAGAAAGCAGAATCACGGTGCTAAGAATTTGAG
Organism: Triturus cristatus; assembly: GCF_964204655.1. Classification (NCBI taxonomy): domain Eukaryota; kingdom Metazoa; phylum Chordata; class Amphibia; order Caudata; family Salamandridae; genus Triturus; species Triturus cristatus. The sequence continues at coordinate 466,174,032 of NC_140594.1, forward strand.
GAGGGGCTTGAAAATGGCAATGAGTTAGTGCCATTCTCACAGAACAGGTGGCTGTTCTATAATATAGTGGACAGGGCAAGCATCTCAAAACAGTGGATTGGCATAGCTGTTGTAGAAGTTGTTTAGAAAAGTATAGGTACATGCAGGATATGTGCCTAGCATGCATTTTAGTTGTCACCTCTACTAAGTGAAGTAAATGACATGGTGTCGCTATATTTATAGTGGACTGGACTCGAATACCAAAACGTACCCACTATCAACACTGACATTGAATTACGTGGTCCATAAAATGTTCTCCTATCAGACCCTAAGTCCAATATCCACTAGCCAAGAGACCCTGAGAAGCCATCTAGCCATTCCTTTGACAATAACAGTTTTCCCAGCCAATCTACGGTTATTACCCTTCCCAGCAATAAAATGTTTCTTTCTTCAGGATTGGTTGGTGGTATATCGAAGATCTGACCCTGCTTTCTGCAGTAAATGCAAGACAGGAAACAAACCTCAAAGTAGTTTACACAGTCAACTGAATTTAGTCTTCCATAACGCTGGTTATGGAACCAAGATAACAAGTGAATGGATTCAGAGCATTTTGAAAATAAACTGTGTAATCAGCACAAGGTGTCTGGTTTTAGAAATTTGGACTCTGAACTTGTAATTTTTTCCCATTTCAATAATTATATAGCTGTTCAGTGGGCTCATGCATGCCATGTGTATCAACTTGATGCTTTTTTTGTCAGGCACATTGTGTTCTTAGGTTTGAGGTTTTGTTTTAAACTGTGTAAGGGCTGATCAAACTGCCAAAGTCAAAGTGATACAACCCTGATGCAAAATCATAGGAAATATGGACTACAGCAGCCTACAAATATAGCCTTGCAGCAGTGTTTAACGAAACTTGAGGGGGCCCCCATGCAAAATACATAGAAGATCCCCCCCTCTGGAGCCAGTCAGAAGCTCATAGGCCAGGGTACTGTGCAGAGTGAGGCACCTGGAGCTTGGGGTCCCCTCACGCTGTGGGGGCTGCAAGGGTCTACATTACGCCACTGCCTTGCAGCCCCTTCATAGTAAGGTGTGAGATGCAATACTCTTTCCTCCAAACAGTTGAGGTATGCTAGACCCAGACCGACATCTTTCTTTTAAGGCAATATATGGTTGTGCAGCTTCACAGGGCACATACTCAGTAGCAGCTGCTACAAAACGGTTGGTGGGAGCACGGGGGGAGCAGAGGGAATTAAGAACTGTTAGAAATGGGGTCTCTAGTTGACAGGGGTAGGTACCTTTGTCCAAATAGGGACCCTTGCTTCTAGTCAGGGTAAGGGGGATACACTTCTAAAATAACTCCTGCTCACCCCCTTCATAGCTTGGCAGGAGCAGACAGGCTTATCTCAGAGGCAGTGTGTAAAGCATTTGTGAACACATACAGTAATACAGTGAAAACACTACAAATGGACACCACACCAGTTTAGACAAATAAGTAATCTTTATCTACACCAAAACAAGACCAAACGAAAAAAATCCACACTACAGTAATAAAAATATGACTTTTAGATGGTAAATAGCTCAGTTCAAAGCAAATTGCAGATGCTACACTTTTCACACAAAGTACCTTGGATTAGGGGTGGGCGACAATTTCCGTTCCGCTCCCGGAAATTGCGACAATTCGACATTTCCGCGTTCCGACCGGAACGCGGAAATGCCGAATTGTCGCAATTTCCGGGAGGGAACGGAAATTGTTGCCTGGCCAACCACAACAGAAAGCAGGGGCCCGAGTGGAAGCTCAAATTCAGTAACGCTTTAATCAGCACAAAACATTCGGGAGCTAGGTCGAGGCTGGGCAGGTGTGCTTTTCCCCCAGGTCGTCGTCACTTACCCGATCCGTGATGGAGCTCTGTACATCCATGACTCTCGACTCGAGCGCAATCCCCGCATAGTCTCCAGGAGGTTCAGTCTCCTCATCTGCTGCTCTGCTCGGTCTCTGGCCCATAAACAGAAGGCATGTGAACTGCATGGAAGCCCCGCCCCACACACCAGCGGTGGGCAACGTCTTCCGCCCTTTCCCACACTGATGGACAGCTGACTCGAGGGACCCCAGGAACGTCGGCGCCGTGTCAGCATTACAGACACACATGGTCACTGTAACGGCAGCGGCAGGCCGGAAGCACCAATTTCCGCGATCACGGAAATATCGCGTGATCGCGGAAATTGCGTGCATTCTCGCGAGAATTGGCGGAAGTGCCTTCCGCCAATTCCGCCCACCCCTACCTTGGATGCGTCACCCATACAAAATGGGCCGCAGGGAAGGTGATGCGTCGATTCCTTACATTCAGAGAAGGTGATACGTCGGTTTCTTGCTCCGGGGGATATGTTGGGTCGGTTCCTTACTGCTGCACAGGGGAGTTGATGCGTCGGTTCCTTACTGGGAGGAGTTGATGCGTCGATTTCTTACTGGGTGGGGAGTTGATGCGTCTGTTTCTTACTTCGTCCCCCAACAATGCGACAGATTTGGTGCCTCAATGCGATGTGAGGATCCGGGACAATGTGTGGATTCTTCTTTTTTTTAAATCTTTTTATTATCATACCCGAGCAGAATCATATCTTTATATTGTCATTATTGCATACACAGCCAAGCACCACCACCACCCACCACAGGGCATCCCATGTGAGCCAAATGAGACTGTCCTCTTTACCCATGGTTGTTTTGATAGTTCCATCAAGTGGTTTCTGAGTGAATCATGGAAAGAATTGTTTTACCCACCAGCGACATACATGGGTTACCCCTTAAATTAGTTCCATTTATTTAAAATGTTCACCCACTTTTTGGGGCATTCTCTTTTTACATAGACAGTTTTCTCCACCACCATGCACCAGTCCATATATCGCTTCCAGTCGCAAAGAATGGGCCGAAGGGTAGCTTTCCAGTGGCGTGCTATATTTTGTTTTGCCAGGATAAGACCCAGGGCTACCCAGTTTTGGTCCGCTTGACCCAGGTTTGTATCCTCCCACACATTCAACAGGCACCATTTGGGCGACAGTGTAAGCTCTCCCTCCACCACCCCCGATATACATGACACTGTCTTCTGCCAGTAGTCCTAAATCACCTGACATGCCCATATTATATGGAAAAACGACCCCCCCTCCCCACAGCCACTGTTACAGGTTGCTTCTGCCCTATGTCCCCATTTTCACAAGTGGGGTGCAGGAAATGTATACCCTATGCAGTATATTGAGCTGGACTAGTCTGAACTGGGCCCTGATTGCTACTTCCCTCTGGGAAGCTAATGCTTCAGGCCAGTCCTTCTCTTGCAAGTCAGGTATGTCTAATCCCCAGCGATCTTTCAGGACTGTAAGCATGGCTGGTAAGTTATTAATCAGCTTTCGATAAGTGTGCGATAAGTGTCAGTAAATGAGGTGCAATCGTCTGCACTGTAAGCTTGTGTAATTATAATGGGATACCATTTGGTCCCATTGCTTTGACCGACTTTAGAGCTCCAATAGCTTGGGTTATTTCAGCTACTGTTAGGTCCTCCTCTAGAGGCTGACAATCTTCCTTTGTCAATACTGGGAGTGAGATATCCCTCAGGAACTTTAGGGATTCCTGTTTCGGCATAAACCTCGGCATAATGGTCTGAAAAGGCCCCTGCAATCCCTAACGGATTTGTAATCTCCTTCGTGGATCTAGGAACAATCGACGGGACCCACCTATCTACTCTTTGGCACTGGTCCAGCCAGGCAAGTAGTTTGCCTGCTTTATCGCCAGTTTCATATATTCTGTGCTGTGTATTCTTGATTTTAGTTCTGGCCTCTTCTGTAACGCAGTCGCTATAGTCTTGTTGTTTAAGTTTTAACATGCGTTGCGACTGGTCGTCGTAATTGCTTACGATTTGAAGGATTTACTGTTCAAGCTTCACAACTGTCACCCGTTTTTCTTTTTTGTGTCAGTGTATTAGCGAGTGGGCTTGTCTCCTGACCACTGTCTCAAATGCCTACCATAATATCTGTGGTGATGAAACAGTGTTAACGTTTTCTTGGAAGTAGAGGCTGGTGGCTTCCGACAGACCCTTTCTTATTTTGGGAACCTTAATGAACCAGGTATTTATTACCACCGAGCCTCATTGTTGCGCTTTACACACCTTGTATGTTGCTCAAATGGGAGAGAGTTCTAAGATGACTCTCACTAAGGTGCCAATTCCGATCCTGTAAAAGCCAGGTACGAATGGTCGTACGGAGCGTATTCTCCGTCCGACTCGTCCCCGGGTAAAACACCTTACAAACCCGCAAGTACGATTCGTACAGAAATACAATTTCCGTACGAATACCCACAATTCCGATCCGGGACACCTCGTACGTGACGTCCGGACGGAGTCAGGCAGCGATTTATGAACCAGCAAGTACGATCCGTGCCTACGTCACTCCGCACGGCTCATATTTTACGGCAGCCAAAAACTCCTGGGAGATTGAAGACGACACGAACAAGAAGCACCGGTCCACGACGGACAGCCATGGAACCCATCCTACGTGTCATCCCGGGCCGGCCCTCATAGCCTATGACCTTGTGTACAGAAAACGACGCAGACGCCGCAGAAGGTCAGGACAACCCCCAGGGGCAAAGGGGGGGGGCAAGGGGCAGGAAACATAACCCACACCCCACAAAAAACAAATATATCCTGCACATTAATTACCTCCATGGTCTGGTCACTTCGGGGGGCGTGTCCACCAATCCCACGTCCCACCACAATGGACGTGGACGTGGACGCGTACCCGTCACCACCACAATGGTGGAACGGGACGTACCCACACCCCTCAGAGCGTGGGTACGGTCCGTACCACCATTGCAGTGGTGATGTAGGGGTACGCGTGTACGGACCGTACCCACGCCCCCAGAGCGTGGGTACGGTCCATACACGCATACCCCTACATCACCACTACAATGGTGGTATGGACCATACCCACGCCCCCCAGAGCGTGGGTACGGTCCGTACAACCATTGTAGTGGTGATGTAGGGGTACGCGTTTACGGACCGTACCCACGCCCCACCAGAGCATGGGTACGGTCCGTACACGCATACCCCTACATCACCACTACAATGGTGGTATGGACCGTACCCACGCCCCCCAGAGCGTGGGTACAGTCCGTACCACCATTGCAGTGGTGATGTAGGGGTACGTGTGTATGGACCGTACCCATGCCCCCCAGAGCGTGGGTACGGTTTGTACACGTGTACCCCTACGTTACCACTACAATTGTGGTACGGACCGTACCTATGCCCCCCAGAGCGTGGGTACGGTCCGTACACGCGTACCCCTACATCACCACTACAATGGTGGTACAGACCGTACCCACGCCCCCCAGATCTGCCAGATCTTCAAACGTCTCCCCTGCACCCAGAGAAACAACAGGCCCCAAGGAGGGGGGGTCTGTGGGATGGCCTGCAGCGCTACTGGGGGAGGTGGTGGACAGGCTGGGGGACTTAACACCCCTACCCGTGGAGTGCCTTGACCGTTTGCGGCCAGGTGAACTAGTGGGGCTGAGGCCCAGCCCAGCGAAGTAGGCCTCCTTCTCCGATTCTGGGGCAGGGGAGCCAAGGGCAGTGACATCGGAGGGACTGGGGAGTGAGTCATGTGGATGAGGACTGTGGCTGCGTGCCTGTCTGTGTGCCCCAGACCCAGTGGGTGTGCCTGCTTCCCCCTGAGTGTGTGTGTCAGGAGGTGTGCGCTTGCCCTTATGTGGTGGTGTGCTGCTTGTGTCTGGTGGGGTGCGTGTGTGTGGATGTCTTGGTGTGCTTGGGACAGACATGGGTGTGGGACTTGTGGATGGTGCAGGGGTAGGGGGGGGACGCAGCCCTGCAGGTGTCTCACTACTGCCGTCAGTGACGAGTCCAGGGACCTCAGCAACATGCGCTGGTCAGACATCGCCCTCCATGTACGACAATCTGTGTCAGCAGTCTGGTGTGGCCATGGAGGACAGTCAGGATCGATGTCTGCCGAACCTGCATCTGCCGCTGAATGTCCACAGACCCGGCAGTGAGGGCAGCAGGGGGGACAGGGGTAGGAGGTGCAGTGCCTGGCACGAAGGAGACATGTGGTCGCCTAGCACGGACAGAAGGGACCCGAGCAAGTGGGAGGGCAGTGATGGGAATGGAGGGGGCGGTGACAGATGGAGTGCTGCTGCCAGCTGTTGGAGCAGCCTCCGCCCCCTCAGGGAGTTCAGCCTCGGACCCGTCAGCCTCGTAGTCAGTGTTGGTACTGGGCAGGTCCTCCGCCTCACTCCCCTCGCCCTCCGTGCCACTAGATTCCGCCGACTCCTCAGCAGTGGTGGCACCAGTGCTCGATCCCTCCTCCACGTCCGTGCCGGTGTCTCCCGCGGTGTCCTCCGATGATGCTGTGGGCAAGGTGAAGAGACAGGAAAAAATCAGTCACCTGTATACATCTGACACATGAGTCCAAACAAAATAGGCAACAGTGCATAACAGGAAAGGCATCATGAGTAACAGCTAGAATACTCCCCACATATGTAAGCCCTGCACTCCCCAGTTGGTTGACCCACCATGCCACTTGGAAAAAATGAAAATTAGGACACAACAGCAAATAACTTGAAATCCCAAGATCCTGAGAAGCTAGTGCCTGGGATCAGTTGAGCACAGCAAGACTATGAAGGCATGCCACCTCTTGTTCACTGTGAACCCAACAGTAATGTCGCACCCAAGGCCAAATACCACATGCCAATGCAGAAGGTGTCCCCACACTCAGAGACCTGTGAGTACTTAGGAAACCCCAAAGAAAAACATTGTGATTCATGGCGAATCACAACCCTTTACACAATGGACATGTCTAGAATGTGTGAATGTGCCACTTTGTGAACAGAACACACATGTGTCTGTATAACAGAAGTCACACAAGGAGGTGCACACCAAATTTCATGTACACAGTCATTGTCTGAGCTGCCAGACTCATTCAAAAAAGCCACTGTTAGGCAGAAATGGGGTATCAGTAAGCACATATACATGGCACCATGGTGGTCTGGATGACTTGACACTCGTCAGTTGGTATCAGCAACAACCAAGGACTAACCCAAATGCAACCACACTGTGGGAACATGTATATGTATGAACTCTAAACAAGTTTTGTTCAAACTGTGCCTTACTTTAAAATGTGCCAGCGGGTCCCTGGAAAGTGTAAAGGTGGTGTCTTGTGCACTTCCTTGGGAGACATCTGTCATGCAGGCACATTATTGTCCTTCACAACAAAACAACAAGGTCAAGCATATGAAACATTGAGACATGTTGACAGGTGTAGTGATTGCCAAGGGACAATTTCTCTGAGTAACAACTTGAATAATGTCATTTGTCACATGGCTATCCGTCACCTGATTACACAGTTGGCTACACATATGACCTACTGACTGTCATCTGGAGTGGCACACATGTCCACACCCAGGACAATGAATAAGCTAAGGGGCCTGCAATTGTTTTGTAAAAAAGCCTAGCTGTACTGTGGGGACACAAAGTCACAACTGTGTAGCATCTGAACCACACGCAGGTGCAAAAAATGTACGAGCAGGATACATGATTGTCAAAAACTGACACAGGCTACGAAGCACAAACATTAACCACTGGCCAACATCATGGGGGCACTGCACGGTGACTTTCTGTACTGCGAATTATCACACACAAGTCAGAACTGGCAATGAAATATCAGGGTTGAACATGTACGCCCCTCCCGCACACACCCACCCATACCTGAGTCAATGTGACTGATACCGATCAAGAAGTGACACCTCTTATTCATGGTTACAATAACTGTGCTTGAAAACTCGCTTCATTAACACAACATCACCTTGTAGGGCTGGCAAAACATATTTGTCATAAACAACCATCAACAGATTGTTGTGAATAGCCACACAGGCACTGCCCAGAGTGAGTATGCACAAGCAAACTGGTGTATCCCTGTCCAGTGGACCCATGTAGCACACATGTGAAAAATACAACCTAGGCCAGGGAACAATGCCACAGAGGCAGGGCCTTGCTGAACCCACAGTGAATGTGCACAGTGTTGGATGACACACATGATTAGGAGGGCAGGCTGTGTCAGGGGACTGTAGTGGGCACACTGCTCCATGGTCCTGAAATGAGCTGACTGTAACAGGAGCAACCGTACCGGCACTATGCATATCTCCCCCTCATGCAAATCATGTCTGAGGCCACAACATTGGTAATGCATGCTGCAAGTCTGTTCTTTTGAAACCTCACACTCCTATGTTGATACTCAGCATCAGTGCCAACAATTATGCAGCCCCAAATGACTGAACAGGACAGGGCACAGGTAGACCACCCCCACACATGATGCTGAAAGCAGTGTGCACCTTGATTAACTGGCAGCCTAGATGACCATGTGCAATATTGATAACACACAGACCAGGTAACACATGTCAAGGAGGGGAAGAGAGGAAGAACAGCACAGGTTGACTTGGGGGAACAGGGTATGCACTGCACATATATACCCTGGCAGTGTCTCAAGGGAACTGAGCAGCAACAAAAGCTGGCGACACACAACAAACACACATGTACCTACCCCCTTCCTTCTGCTGTAACTTCTGTATCCGCCTATCCAGGTCAGGGAAGACCACCGCCAGGACACGCTTCATTTGGTGGGTCAGGCGCCGGTGCCCGCCATGCTTGCGGGGAGCCTCCTCCTTCAGCATGACTCGGGCGATCATCCGGGTCCAGCACTGGATGTCCTGCCATCTCTTCCTCACTTGTGGCAGGCGCCGACTGTGACCCTCCACCAATTGAACGGCCTTGACGGCCTCCTTCCAGATCTTCCCCTTATGGTAGGCGGCTACCTGTGAGGATGACAAAGTGGGACAACATCACTACACCTGCACCATGTCACAGAGACACACATTTTAACATCTTTGATTTGTTGAACAGGGCATAGTATGCTGGCAAGTAATAGCACCTTAGTCATAGGGTCATTTGCCACGGTGGACGCACCAATGCACTACATGGCATAGTAAGTACACAGGTGGCATGAGGGGTGTGAACCAATCCCTGATCATGGCACACACTGTGCATCCCAAGCAACACAAGGCTGATGGCCAGCACCGCAAAACAGTCACATGCCCCAGGCCACTGACGAAACCGCAGCAGAGTACACAGACACACACAGGCACAGATCAATCACCTGCCATTGTCAACAGCGGATACAAAGCTCACTCTGCACATGTGCCACTTGCCAGGGGGGTGTCACAGGTGTGGGGCTAGCTCAGCAAGTCAGACACACAGCACGGCTTCCTTCTCACATCAGATGGGTCGAGCCGTTGCCTCCTCCATGCAGCTGTGGTGCAACACTCCACATAGACACTCACCCACATGACAAGGAACATTCACACACATCAATGTCCAGGGGGCGTACACATCATTTGGACACTCTCACCACTCTCACCACAGCTCCACTCAACTCACACACATCTGTGGGTGCAGTCACCTGTCACACCGGGGTGACCACTGAATCACCGCAGGACAATAGAACAAGAATGCCCAAGAGGATTAGACAGGCTGAATGTGCCATGCACTATGCAGTGAATGTCACAGTAAGCACAATGCAAGTGAGGAGTGCACACATGAACTACATCAAGCCCTGCATGAGAGACAAAAGCCATCCACCCCACCTGGGACCCACTCTAAACAACTTTGCATGTCTGTCACACCTGGACACAATACCAGAAGTGACAGACACAAAAAAGGTGCACAGGCAAAGGTAGTGGAGTCAGCACTCACCTGCTCCCCTGGTCGACCATACAGCATGGGGTACCGTGGGAGGATCACATCCAGCAGGGCCTCATTCTCCTCCTGGGTGAAAGGCTGGGCCCTCTCCACAGTCCTTGACATGGTGCCAGAGGGAGACAATGCAGCAGCAGTGGTATTGACTGACATGTTGTGCAGGCAAGTGCCCTCTCATGGGTTCTGCCTGCCTTATATCTGCATCGCTGGCCTATTTCATTTACAGGAGTACAGGGTGATTGGTCAGACTCATTTGCATCCTACGTTTCCTCCAATCCCTTTAAACATACACCAGTGACAGCCTTAGCATCTTTCGAATTTGCAGCATCATGTCAAGTCAACAACCACTTTGCAACAATGTATAATGCGGCCAACTGCTTTTTCCAGACCACATGATGTAAAGTTTTGAACTTGAAACTCGGTATCCATGACAACCTCATGCATTTATGCCCTAATACTTGTCCCTCATGTGTCCCCATTGTAATTTTTAAATCCCCATACACGTACGGCGCGTTTCACACGTACCCCTAGGGCACCATCACTACAGTGATACGGCCCGTACTCACGCGTGTACGGGCCGTACTCACGCGTGTACGGGCCGTACACGCGTGAGTACGGCCCCTATCACTATAGTTGTGTTACCGTAGGCCATAGTGATAGGGGCTGTACTCACGCGTGTACGGGCCATACACACGTGAGTACGGCCCCTATCACTATAGTTGTGTTTCCGTAGGCCATAGTGATAGGGGCCGTACTCACGTGTGTACGGCCCGTACACGCGTGAGTACGGCCCCTATCACTATAGTTGTGTTACCGTGCCATAGTGATAGGGGCGTACTCACGCGTGTACGGCATGTACACGCGTGAGTACGGCCCCTATCACAATGGCCTATGGTAACACAACTATAGTGATAGGGGCCGTACTCACGCGTGTACGGCCCGTACATGCACGTGTACAGCCCGTACTCACGCGTGTACGGGCCGTACACGCGTGAGTATGGCCCCTATCACAATGGCCTACGGTAACACAACTATAGTGATAGGGGCCGTACTCACACGTGTACGGCCCGTACACGCGTGTGTACGGCCCGTACTCACGTGAGTACGGCCCCTATCACAATGGCCTATGGTAACACAACTATAGTGATATGGGCCGTACTCACGCGTGTACAGCCCGTACACGCGCGTGTATGGCCCATACTCATGCGTGTACGGGCCGTACACGCATGAGTATGGCCCCTATCACAATGGCCTACGGTAACACAACTATAGTGATAGGGGCCGTACTCACGCGTGTACGGCCCGTACACACGCCTCAGAGCATGTGTACTGCGTTTCACAGCTTACACTGGTGATAGGAGGCACACACGAAAGGAATGGAGGTGTCAGACTCACACAAGGCTGTACATCAAGTCATTGTCAGTGCAGTCCTTCATGTGCAGGGCCTAGGTGTGTCAGGCAGGGATGTGGCATATGTCTCCTCATGTTGTGGCACAATAGATGTGTGAAGAGCTGTTTACACATGTCATGTGTGATGGGGCACTACGTGGCACTCTTCCCCTTCATACTTTGCACATGTGTGCATGTAGTACAAACGTGTCAAGCACTGCATCACTGGTATGCCACAGTCACCAACACCCGCAACTGTCCCCTGATGGCAGGTACATGGATAATTTCACCTGACATGTGACTACCAGCATGACACGATGTGACTTTGTCATGTGTGTGTCATGTGTTCCCATGAGCTTGCAGTTGGTGTTCCGTCAACTCCATCTGCTGTTGCAGCATCCAACATGTGTCTGTGTGCATATGTGCATGGCACACAATTACGCACACCATGCCACATGTGCAATACCACGTGACATGTGTCTGCATGCATCGAACATGGTATTGCGACCTGAGGACATATCTGTGTTGTCTCAATGTCTGGGTTATCAGCATTTGACATGTACCCCTTCATGGAAAGGTGTGTGATCTGCCCTTTTTAAATGACATCTGACCTGTGCGTCTAGCTTCCCGCCTGCTGTCTGTATGAGATTACATCCTTCAAATGCAGATATGTGGATGTCTGTCACTCCTGTAATGTTTATTGCTGTTCACTTACACTGGCACACAGCTCGTTTCATGGCATGTCACATCGACCTTGCAAATAAACTATTGTAGCTGGCTCTTCGTTGGAGTATCACCTTGCTGGCATACGTGTGCTGGATGTATTGCACAGACCAGACTCTGTATTTAGCAGATGTGTATTAGCTGTTGAACATGTGCTCATTTCATTGACATTGTTGTTGTGATGTACTCGCTCATCGTTATTCCTTCCAAATCTCTGCAGGGCACCACCTCTCCCCCGACCAATGCCAGACCTGGGTGCCATGCGTGAACATGACTGCATCCGAAGATACTGCTTCTCGCAAGAGTTGATTGAGCGCTTGACCACCCGGCTGGAACCACACCTCCAACCGCGACACAGGTATCCTACTGCTCTGACCCCCAAGATGAAGGTGATGGCAGCCCTACTTTTTTTGCCACCGGTACCTTTCAATTCACCATAGCTGATGTCGGTGGCATGTCCCAGACAATGTTCAGCCGTGTCCTGCATGATGTTTTAGAAGCCATGTTGGAGCACCTGGATGAATTCATCCATTTTCCCACTCGTGAGCAGTTGACAGGTGTCAAGGGTGAGTTCTATGCCCTGGGAGAGATGCCTCATGTAATTGGGGCCATTGATGGGACACATGTGGCTTTGGTACCACCACGGGCACAGGAGGTTGCCTTTCGGAACCGCAAACATTATCACTCTATTAATGCCCTTGTGGAGTGTCTACCTAACATGTGGATTTCCCATGTCTGTGCCCGTTTTCCAGGGTCAGCACACGATGCCTACATCATGAGGCATAGCAGGGTGCCAGAAATGATGCTGCGGCTGCACGACGAACGAGCATGTCTTGTTGGTGGGTATACTCTGTGTGTCCTCTTGTTTAGCGGTATCTTTGTATCTTACGGCATCTCCTGACCCACTTCTTCACATGATGTTTCCATGTAGGGGACTCTGGCTATCCCAACATGCCATGGCTGATGACGCCTCTCCGCAGTCCCAGAACAGCCGCAGAACACCGTTACAACGACGCCCATGGGCAGACCAGGCGCGTGATTAAGAGGACGTTTGGACTCCTGAAGAGCCGATTCCGGTGCCTCCACAAGACCGGCGGGTCCTTCCCATATGCTCCGGTGAAGGTCTGCAAAATATTCCTTGTGTGCTGCATGCTGCACAACATGGCAGTGGAGAAGGCAGTGCCACTCACCCTGGATCCCGATGAGCAGGAACATCCACCCGTGGAGGATGAAGGGCTTGGGCACGAGGAAAGTGAGGAGGAGGAGGAGGACATCCGGAGTCAACTCATCCGCAACTTCTTCTCATAATGGTGAGTCCCTGTTTCTGAGTGTGCACGCCTTGAGCCTTGTGTGGCATGTGTTACAATGTGCGTGTCCAGCTGACTGTGTGCTAAGTGACTTGGAGGTGTGTTCTGATGTGTCATTCAAGTGATGATGTCATTCCACACATTTTAGCATGGGCACTAATTTGTTAAATTAGCATGGTGACAACATCATTCCTGTCGAGTACATGTCCATGTCTGCCGATAACTAGTTCTTTGCTGACTTGTGGTGTGTCTGTCATCCACAGTTTCTTGCGCATGTCATCTGCTCGTGTCTTCGTTGGCCTCCAGCTATTCCTCATGAGTATTGCAACTTGTGCTGAATCAGCGTTCCATGCACGGACATGGTGAAAAGTCATTTTGGGTAAGGAGTGCAGCAAGGCATTTTATGTCTGGTACGTGTTTGGTTTATGTTGGGACTGCTCCTGTGCATGTTGTGTTACCATGCATACCTGTCGATTCACCATGGGGCACATGACAAGTGGCATGGCTCCCATGACTTGATATTCACCCTTCCTGACAGTCATCTGTAATGTTTTGTGGAATGTGATGAAGGCATCAATGTGTGTAAAACGTCCCTCAGGAACATACAGGATGGTGATGGTGGACATAGTGTGGGACATCTCCATAAGAGGCTCAATGGCGAATTGCAGACTCTCCATGTGGAGCAAGGGGTGTTTGGCTCACCCACTTCACTTGTGTGCCAGCTCAGTAGGATTTTACACATCTGTGTGTTGCAGGGGGTGTCCAGTGTAGGTCCCACATGGTTAGAGGAATGACCTGTGAGTCTGTTCAAAAGGATGCATTTCCCTTAGTGTGAGCCTGAGTAATAAAGGTGTTCCTCACACTACAAGGTCTCTCATCTCTGTCAATGCTGGTCTCTTGCCACTTTGCATGCGGCATCTCTGGCATAGTTGTGAAAGATTGTGCAGAGGAGTCCAAGTGTAGTTTAGCAACATGCATGCAGTTCCTCATGGATTATGATCCCTATTGTGCATGAAGTCCATGGTTGTGTATGTATTTTGGCATGTTGGTCCACACAATGGGCCATCAACACCTGCTGAGGGTGTGTCTCCTGTGCGCAGCTCGGCCTTCAGTTCCCTGATCCGGTGTCATTCATCTTTGGTGTTTGTGCATGCATTGTCTCTGGGTGTGCCATGTAAAACCGGACACTCCTTCCTTTACACACGCCTGTTGCAGTTGTCCTTCAGACATCCTAGTCTTTGTGTGCAAATTGTGGAATATTTTCAAGGACATGCCGCCTGCTGCTGCGGACCCTGCAGCAAGGGCCGACAGAGTATACTGATTTGGCAACACACACGCCTCAAAGATGCTCCACCCATTCATTTGGCTGTCTTCAGCTTGTCTATGCCACAATTGGCGCCACGCGGTGGCAAAGGCTGGACCATCAGCACATGCAATGTGCACATTGCATGACCCTCATGTCCTCGCAGGACCCACATCACACTACAGTCTGATGTAGCAGCCACACTCCAAGTAATGTCCATCCGCAAATCTACTGCATGCTGTCAAACATACCCTAAGCGCACACACGACACCTTTGCATGCTGAGTGTGCTACTCCAACTGCCTACACAGCACTGCCACGCCTTCCAGGCCCTGTCACACCAACCAGGTCATGTCCCTCCTACTCCCCACTGGCTCTGTACCCCAGCAAGGCCATGGGAGTGGGACTCAATGCTTCTGCATGTAGTATGGTGTCGTCGTCTGGCACATGGCACAGGTATCATCTCTCAGGGTGTCAATGTACAATGTGTTCAGGACCCCCCTCTCCACCATCACACGCGCACAGCACCTCATCAGCTGGTATGCCATTGAGAGCCAGGTGCTCCTCACCCTCACCAAAGACGCAGACATTGCCAGTTCCATTATTCCTGAATGCATGAGATCCATTGATGAATGGCTGTACATGAGCCACCTGAGGCTGGACTTGTACAGGACTAAGGTGATCATCTGAGGATTATCCCCTTACAGCTGGGTCAAGTGCTTGTGTCCCACCCGCAAGAGCCCTGCCCTGGCACCCAGTGGCCACACACACAAGATGGTGTGCATCATGTATTGCTCGCACACATTTGCCATGTCAGTCCACAGCATCTGTACCTCATGCTGCAACGCCCTCTGCATTATGCACATGATCCACAGATAGATCCACCCCAAGGAAAGACAGACCATCCCCCATGTCCACGACAACATCCGTGTCAAATACTGGTCTGCCCTCTACGGAGCACGTACATCCAAACTCCCGGGAAACTTGGTCACATCCAGGGTGCATCTGCACACCTCAGCTTCAACATCCTGCGCCCCAGCCACATCACCGTCCACCATAGATAGCTGCATAGGATCACTGTCTGCTGCAGGATGACCTCAACACTCCCCACCCACACTCAGGAGGCGGTCCACAACCCAGACACAAAACCAACCTTGTACGTCTTGTCATACGAGACCCCGTTGGGCCATCTCCGTGCAGCCGACCTTGCCCTGGCCACCATTCTTCACATCCACCGTACTCCTGCATGCAGGACATAGTTCTCCCACCTGCCAACACATACCTGGTACTCCCTCCCCGGGAACATCCACATGAGCCATGACCTCTACGCCTTAATGATAATCTTCCAAATAGGTCTGTCTGCTCAGTATTGCAAGCCCCCCCTCAGCAGCTTGTGGCCATCACAGGTGAGTGTTCTGCTCCATGTCTGCATTGAATTATACCTTGTGACCCATGTGTGTCCTGTACCAGACTCAGATCCCAGGGTATGGATGGCTGGAGTTAGTTTAACACTCAGGCATAGTCTGACATTTACACACACATGTTGTGGAATTAAGCAACATGACAGCAACGTCTCATGTACCAAATAATATTTTTATTTGCGGTGGGGTACGTGTTTTGGTAGGTGAAATTAGGTGCTCTACCGGGGAAATAGAATCCAAAGTTCACAGGGGGAGATGGTATCCTTGGCATTGGAAGTCATCAGAGTCCAGAGCACAGTGTTGGTAATCATTGGTCAGACTGTGACCAGCAAGTCCATGTGGCAGAGAATGTCATTGGATGAGGTGCTGCTGTTGCGCCAGAGGGCCAGGTGCCAGGCCAGGTGACCTGGGAGATGTTGATGGTCCGCTGACTCTCACGGTCTTTTCCGTGGACGACCCACCTTCCTCCGGGGACCCTCAGATGCAGGCCTTGACGATGTTTGGGATGCTCCGTCAGATGAATCCTCCTCCTCCTCCCTTCCCGTGGCTGGTGCTGGTCTGTGCCTGCTGTCACAGGGAGGGTTGCCCATGTTGTCGGCAATCCGACTGAGTGAATGGCTCATGTCCCTTTGCACCGCCAGGAGCTCAGCCTGTCTTGCCTCCATCCGTCCTTGGTGTTGTTGTTGACTGGCATGTTGCTCGGCCTGCATGTTCTTGATCTCGTTGAGGGTCCCCTGCATCTCTGTGAGTCTTGACACTACCTGGCTGATGCCCCTGGTGTCACGCCGGTATGTGTCCAGGATGTGGCGTATGTGGGACATACTGGTTCCCTCAGCTGGCTGGTCAGGTTCGCGCTTCCGCCTGCCTCCACTCCCACCACCCCTGCCCACTTGAGCCTGGCCTGCTGTTGTGGGCACATCGGGTCTACGGGACCCCTGAGGGATGGCATTTGCAGGGTTGCCTGCCTCCTCCTGGGTGCCCGGAGAACCTTGTCCCTCCTGGTCAGATTGGCTCTGTTGTTCAGTGCAATCAGGGCTCCTGGGTGTCTCCTGGGATGTGGCAGCAATGGGGGTGGTGGTTGGCACAGATGTACCTGACGCAGGTGCTGCAGGGGCTTGGGCACCAGAGGGGCCAGGTTGGTCGGGGTCATCCACTGAGTGGTGAGAGTCGTCGCTGCGGGTGGGGTCATCTTCACGCCGAGCCAGGAACTGTGATTGTTCCCCCCCAGTGTTGGGGGGAGATCCACGACGTTGCCCTGTGTGTGAGAGAGAGAAAATGTTAATGCTGTTTCATGCGACATCCATGTTTCATACATATTCATGTTGTCACAGTTCCTCCAGGTAGTTGGATGTGCCTAGCATTCCTCTCAATGTCCACTTGGGGATGGGTATGTTGCGGGGGACAGATTGAGATGTTCTCCTGAGTGTTTGACCTTTAGAATTTTGGCTAGGATGCTTATTTGGCTATGGATTGGTCTTGTGTCACATGTCCATTGTGAGAGTGTGTAAATCTGTTGCCTGCCCCGGGGGTGTGTGCTTGTGTAAGGGGGATGTGTGTGACTGGACCTGCTGTTGGGTGTAGAGTGATTTGTCATTGGGTCTCCCAGGTGATGTGTCTGTCCCCTCATGGTGAATGCTGGCGTGACAGTGAGTGTGAGTTCCTGTGCTAGTTACCTGTGCTTGTGGAGTTGGTGTTTGAGTGTACAGTGGTCCCAGGAAGACCTTGTGCTGCATAGAGCAGGGCCAAGTGTCAGCTACCTTGTCAGTACTTTGCCAGTCCCTGTGCATTGTGCATGGGTATGTACCTATGCCATATGGGATGAGGGCATTGGTGTCTGCTTCTCATTTTCACAATGTGTTGTGTGAGGCCCACCCTCCCAGCCTCCCGGACATCCAGTCTTGGGTTTGTGGTTGGTGTAGCCTGGGACATGGCATTGGCTTGATTTGTGATTGGTGCATGGAGACGTTGGTGGCATGAGCGTGGTTTTTGAGTGTGGTTGTGTGCGGTGAGGGCTTGGGGGAAGTTGGGTGCATTTTGTGGATTTGTTGTGTGGATGGCATTCCCCCCATGTTACGTCAGTTGTTTGTGTACTCACCAGGCTCTGCGACTCCTTGGACTCCGTGTACTCCCACCGGCGGAAGCGTGGCCATCACCTTCTCCTCCCAGGGATGGTAGTGTACAGGTCTGCGGGGCAGCCCGCCTCCAGTGATGTTACTCTGGACGTATTCCTTATTCATCTTCCTCTTGACTGCCCTGCGCAGATCGTACCACCTGGCTTGGCATTCATGCCTGGTCCTTCAGATGGGCGCAACAGCATTCACCTTATCGACGATCCTCTGCCACAGGCTGGTTTTTTGGGCTATGCTGGTCTGTCTGACCAATGTTACAAACAGCCGTGGCTCGACTCTGATGACTTCGTTGACAAGGAGCACCATCTCCGCCCTTGTAAACTTTGGATTCTTGTCTGTGGGCATGGTGTGGGGTGTGGGTGTGGATGGTTGTGGGTGTGTGGGTGTGAATGTGACGGTGTGTGTGTGAATGTGAGTGGAGGTGTTTGTGAAGGAGGTTGTGTGACGGTGTGTGAGTTAAGGTGTAGTTAAGGGGTCAGTAAGGTGCAGTTGTTTGTGTGTGGGGTCTGGCAGCAGTGGGTCTGTTGCAAAGGCTCATGGGTTGTGTGTGTGGGCCCTTTTTATTGGTCCATTTTTGGGTGCGGCTCTGTTTGAATTTTGGTGGGTGTGTTATAAGGGGTGGTTGTGAGTTTGGGCCTCTGTTTGCCTGTTTGGATGTGCCAGGTCAGTCTTTGAGATGTATTTTGTCATGTAGATGTGTTTTGTGGTGTTGTGCGAGTCAAATTGACCCTCCTTGTGCTGTTTTACAGTGTCCTGGTTCTGTACGAGTATTTTTCGCTTAGGTACGGTCCGTACATACGCGATGCTGGGTGAGGGTGCTGGGTTACGGGGTTGGGGTGCTGCGCGTACATGCGTTGGGGGTATGGCGCGTACAGGTGCGGGCCTGGGGCGGTGGGGGTACGTCGCATACAGGTGCGGACCTGGGGTACCCGCGTACATGGGGGGGTACGGCGCATACATGCGGTGGGGGTACAGTGCGTACAGGTGCGGGCCTGGGGCGGTGGGGGTACGGCGCATACAGGTGTGAGCCTGGGGCGGTGGGGGTATGGCGCGTACAGGTGTGGGCCTGGGGTACCCGCGCACATGGGGGGTACGGCACGTACATGCGGGGGTACGGCGCGTACAGGTGGGGGCCTGGAGTCCCGCGTACATGGGGGGGGTACGGCCCGTACATGTGGGGGACGGTGCATACATGCGGGGGTACGGCACGTACAGTTGCGGGCCTGGGGTACTCGCGTACATGGGGGGTACGGCGCATACATGCGGGAGTACAGCGCGTACAGGTGTGGGCCTGGAGTACCCACATACATGGGGGGTACAGCACGTACATGCGGGGGTACGGCACGTACATGCGGGGGTACGGCGTGTACAGGTGCGGGCCAGGGGTACCCGCGTACATAGGGGGTACAGCGCGTACATGCGGGGGTACGGCGCATACATGTGGGGGCACGGCACGTACAGGTGCGGACCAGGGGTACCCGCGTATATGGGGGGCGTATATGGGGGGGTACGGTACGTACATGCGGGGGTACGGCGCATACAGGTGCGGGCCTAGAGTACCCATGTACATGGGGTGGGGGTACGGCGCGTACATGCGGGGGTATGGCGTGTACAGGTGCGGGCCAGGGGTACCCACGTACATGGGGGTACGGCGCGTACATGCGGGGGTACGGCGCGTACTGGTGCGGGCCTGGAGTACCCGCATACATGGGGTGGGGGTACAGCATGTACATGCGGGGGTACGGCACGTACTGGGGGTACGGCGCATACAGGTGCAGGCCTGGGGTACAGTGTGGACAGGGGGGTGTACAGTGCTGACATATTAGGGGGTGGGGGGGCTGTACGGCTCATACACAGGCACAAGTTCACCCGTGTACATGTGTGCTACTGCGTTGGCTCCGTACGGGGCCTTTTACATGCGGTTGTGTATTCGGACGGGCGGTACGATTCGTACTTGCGCGTTCGGACTTTTGTTTTACGTTTTGCACGTAAAAATGTCCGGCTCCCTCTCGTACACTTTTCACGAGGCCATTTGGACGTAAAAAATTCCGACTCCCTCTCGTAGACATTTCCCGACGCTATTTGTTGGTTTTTTTCACGTCCGAATCGTACTTGGCCGTTTGTACAGTACTTGTACGATTCGTACGTAAAAAACATACGGATACGAGTCGTACGCAAAAAAAAAATTCCCGGATCGGAATCGGCACCTAGGTGTCTGACATCCGAAAAGTGGGGGAGGAGTGTGGGGAGAGCCTTCAAGAAATCTATTCGCAATCAGCTAACGTGTGCTCCTAAGTGAAACGTGTACTCTGTTGTAATAGGGTTTAGAGATCTCCAGACATCTATTAGGCCTAAAGCTGACAGGAAATCTGCCAATCATGTTCGACTGGGGCTTGGCGCCCTACGACCCAGACAGTCGCAGCCTGCCATATTAAAATCTCCTCCCATGTACAAATGGCCCACTGGAAGTTCCAGTATTTGAGCCCCCAGATCTGTCAGGGTCGAGTCCCCTGACGTGGGTGGGACGTATACAGACTGGATATTGATTGCTTCGCCTGCCCACACCCCAAGATCGCCATATATCTACCCAAACTGTCAGTCCATGTTTTCTCTATGATGAGGGAAAGACCTTTCTTTAGGTAAATTCCCATACCTCTTGAGCCGGAGGTGTATCCTGCATGAACCTTCATTTTGTAGCCCCAGCGATTCAAGCCTTTACAGCTATTACCCAAAAAATGGGTCTCTTGTAGGAGCACAACATCCAGGCAGTGCCTCTTTATGAACTGGAGCACGATGCCTCGTTTAACTTTACTCCCCAACTCATTTATGTTCCAGGACATATTTTCAATTCAGCCTGCGCTTGTCCTGTCATGTGATCCCAGATCTGTGTTTCTCATTTATCGTGCATCCATACTGGGCTGGGCGTCTTCCCTCCTGGCACCCCTTCAGACCCCAGTGTGGGACAGTGTCCTGACCGCATTGAGAAATAGTACCTGATCGTTCTCTTTAACATAACAAAGTACCAAACAAAATACCTCAAAAACATGCAACAACCCTCCCTCCCAGCCCCATCCCCTACCACCTTACCCTGCAGCCCTGCCAGAGGGTGCCTCAATTGCCCACCCCCCAACTCAGAAGAGAGCCTGTCAACCCAGCCCAACATACTAAACATAGGGAACGTGCACTTGCCCACCAATTTCCTCCCCACCCCTCTACGTTCTTACGGCTAATCAGACCACTGTTGAGGTACTGCTGCCTTTCCTCTCCGTGCTTCGGTGGTTCATTGTCTCAGCCCAGTCCTTCCCAAGCAACTGATCAAGGCCCAGAGTGTGTGTATCTAGTCCTTGTCCGGCATCTGGATGGAAGGTCGCCTGGACTCCCTTTAGTGCAACAGTTTGTTCTTCATGCGGTCATCTAAGATACAATGTTCTCACTCACTTTTCCTTGGTCTTGGCTAACCTTTGTCCTGGTCCAAACTTTCATGGCACCTCGCTCGTCTGTGCCTCTCCAGAAAGCCTCCCTGATTGTTGTTTTCTTAGGTCGTCCATGGTGAGCCTTGCCACCAGCGCCTCCAACTGCCCTCCAATCCTCTAACCAGTCCCATCCTTCTTCCGGAAGGACAAAGAACCAGACCTTCCCCCCGGACTCCACTCGGAGGCTTGCTGGAAAGAGCATGGAGTATTTCACCCCTTTTTCCCTGAACGTACTTTTCAACTCGATGAAGCTGCACCTCAGTCTTTGAGTCTTTAGGGTGAAATCTGGGAAGAAGGATATTTGTGAGTTTTCAAACAGGACTGGGGGGCCACCCGAGCTTCTTGTAATATGACGTCACGATCTTTATAATTAAATACTTGAGCTATGATAGGTCTTGGTGGGGCCCCAGGTTTGGGGCGACCCCCCGGTACATGGTGGGCTTTTCGTGAACCTCCAGGATTCGTACGTTATTGCATCTTGATCACCCCTCCTGGTCTTCAAACCTGGCCTCCAGTTGGGCAGTTCGCGCGTGCATTTCTTTCATTTGGGCTGTGAGAGCAGAGGTGTCCTGAAGTAGAATTTTGGTGGAGTCTTCTACTGTTTATACTCTTGCCCCCATATTGCGCAAGTCTGAGCGGATTTTGAAAACTTCCGTTGTGACCCAATCAATTCGGGATTCCAGCGCTGGTTGTACTCCCTGTATCATTGCCATGATGTCATGCAGGGATAATGTACCTTTATCGGGTGCTGCCTGAGCCTCCAGGGGGTAGGCGTTCATGTGGGGGATCTTGGACGTCAGTTCCTTTTGGGAGGGTGAACTTATCTAGTTTGGTTTGGTGGGAAATTTTTACCCTCTTCCCCTGGACATCTTCCAGGTTGGTATAAATCGCCCTCATAGGTTTTGCCTTTGGGATCCGTGGGTGCACTTCTGCCGCCTGCCAGTGGTAACTGGGGCACCCACTGCAGCCTGTCAGGTTTACACCCTGTTCCCCCCCACTTTCGGTCCTCTCCCACTCCCTGGCCAGTGGATGACACAGTAAACAACCAGCCCCTTGGACTTGCTTGCTGGGACTTCATTGAGTTCACCCTCCCAGTCTGTTCCATCTTGGCCACTCACTTACTCCTGTGCTGAGTTGTGTGTCCGGGGGCTCCCACTTGGCCACTTAGGACTGTCTGTGTGTCCTCCCCCGTCAGATATATAGCGTGCCTGTGGACGAAGATCCCACCACACCATCCCCACAGTTTTTGCCTCAGCCTTCCCTCGGTTGCCATCCCTCTGAGTTCCTGACTTTCTCCCTCCAGATTCCCTTGTCTTCAAACAGCTTATTATCGTAGCCGCCAGTGACCACTGCTCATCACCCTCCTTCGCTCACCTTCTCCCTCGAGTGAGGAGTTGCCACGTTTCCTTGCTATCGCCGTCTCTACCTTCCACCATCCAGCTGGCCTTTTGGTGGTCTCTCTGCCGTAGCAGTTCTGCTGGGCGAGGGGCCGCCTCCGTGACCTTCTCTTCTCCACCTCTACCATGGGTAGCCACAATCATGTGGTGAATCCTCCAGGTTGTCGCCGGGCACCTTTCAGTGCTTCCTCTACTCTCCCCCATCCACCCTGAGCCCAGGGAGCAGAGGGGTGGAGGGGTGGGGAGCCTTTGCGGCGTGGTAGGCCTCGGCCTGGCCGGGCCTCAGCACCTGGTATGCACAGAGCGGCCGAAGGCGGTATCAGATTATCTCTGGTGAGCAGACTTGTGGTGCCCAAGCCTCCTTGGCGTCTGTACACTAACGGTTGCTCCGTGCCCCAAATGTATCGATCCTACATGTTGAGCAAGACTGGAGCTTCGGGATCCCAACTCGGCCCTGGATAGAAAATGCCGGCAATCCAAACTCAGTCCCTCAAAAGGGGCACATCGCTGACACCTTCTCACTTATACCATTTCTTTCCGCGACATGGCATGGCTTCAGTATCGGATATTGCCCGGATTTACAAGGGATTTAGGAGAAGGAATTATGAAGCCGCTCTACAAAGCAGCCATCTTCCTTACGGCAAGCCACGCCCCTGATGTGTGGGTTCTTGCAGCCACACATCAGGGCTTGCATCCGTATCGGTGCGGTGATCTCGGACTTCAGAGATCATTGCACTTGATGCGGCGTGCAGTGATTTCTTGAGCCACAGCAGGCGCTGCGACGGTTTCTTTGGCCATGCGTAGGAAACAGGTACGGATGTGTCATGCTTCTTTGATGTTGCGTTGATTTTCCACCTCCCAGTGGAAAACAGTTTTCTAGACGTCCAAAACAACACAAGGCACCTCTTGCAGATAAGAACTCCTAGCAAGGAAGTTCAGTGGCGCTGGTGGTGAAGTCTTTGTGTCCCTGAGACTTTAGAACAGGAGGCAAGCTCAGTTTCAAGCCTTTGGAGATCTTCCTCAAGATGGGGACACAGCAAACAGCAAAGTCCTTTCTCCTTTCCTTGGCAGCATGTAGCCACTTCAGGCCAACCCCAGACAGCAAACAGCACAGGGGCAGTATTCCTCCTCAGCTTCTCCGTCTCTTCTCCTTGGCAAGGGTTCCTCTTGATTCCAAGAAGTGATCTAAAAGTCTGGAGTCTGGGCCCCTCTTTTTATACAAAAAAATCATTTGTTCTCTGAAGGCAGAGAGTGTCTGTACCCAGCCAAAACCAGTTCTGTCCTCACTGGTGCTACTTCCTGGCAGGAGGTGGAGACAACATTGTTGAAGGCCGACCAGGCCCATACAGGAACAAGGAAATCTTCTCCCTCTACTCTAAATGCAGCCCACGTCTATTCTGCCCAGCCCTGACTCATCAGGCTCTCTTGAGCCACTGCCCCTCTCCAGCCCCTGTCATCCAAAAGCCAGACATGCAATGCACAAACCTACCAGAGGCACACTGGAAGGTTAAGCAAGAAAATACCTACTTTCTAAAAGTGGTATTTTCAAACACAGAATGTAAAAATCACCCTCACAAAAAGATGCATTTTAACATTCTGAGTTCAGGCATGCTAAACTTTATTTTCCCACCTTGTTCCCAGGGGTAGTTATGTCTATAAGATGTTTTAAACTAGCCCCCCCCCCCTTCTGTCCTATGGGTATCGGTAGCCTTGCAATTTTGAAAAACAAAATTTGCAGTAATTCACTATCAGGACATGCCACACACACCAGGTCATATCCTACCTTTCACATATACTGCACCCTGCCCACAGGGGTACCTTGTGCCTACCTTAGGCGTGATTGACATGTATGAAAAGGGAAGGTTAGGGCCTGGCAAGTGGGTGCACTTGCCAAGTCAACATGGCAGTACTAGACTGCACACAGGCTCTGCAATAGCAAGCCAGAGTTACATTTTACAGGCTGCTTCTGTGGGTGGCACAATCAGTGATGCGGGCCCACTAGCAGCATTTGATTTACAGGCCCTGGGCACATACAGTGCACTGTACTAGTGTCTGACTGCTAAATGAGATATGCCAATCATGGAATCAATAATCCATTACAACAATTTACAAAGGGAGCATTTGCATTTTGGCACTGAACAGCAGTGGCAAAGTGCCCAAAGCATCTAGACCATCAAAACAGAGTCCAACACACAGCAAAAACACAGGAGAGAAAGACAGAAAATGCAGGGGAGACCCACGCCAATGGTGCCAGGTCTAACTAAAACAAAACAATAAAAACCACTTACCTGGATACGGCCAGCCGGCCGGCAGGCGCAGCCTCCCAAGCTCCCCTGACCAATCACAGCTCTACCTTACAGCAGTGTTGTGATTAGTCTGAGTGCCGTGGTTCAGCGCTCAGACAGGGGCTGGAAGGCTGTGCATGGTCTCCACCCAGGCTTACAGCCTGGTTGGAGAACATGCAAAGTGCGCATGACTGTTTGGCTTGGCCAGAGAGCGCCAGTCAAAATGTCATGCACTTAGGAAGTGCCTACCACTCCTCCCACATCTCTAAACAGCCTAGCACCACCCCGCCCCCAACTGAGCCAGTATGGTTAAATAAAACAATAATAAGGTTTCTGTAGTGATGACACCGTGACACGGTGAGGTGAAATAATTAAGTCTTTATTGTCAATTGAATGCTGCGCAGCAGCCGCTTCCTTCAGCTCCTCAAGGTACAACTGTCACCGAATCAAACCCCCACATTCCACTTAGAATTCCTGGGTCCAGAACATAGTGGGCCCAAGAATTCTAAGTTAAAGCAAACCACTACATCATCCTCTCCCTTACAAAACAGAGAAAAGACAATAATTAACCAAACATGAGAAGCATACATTAAAACAAGAAATAAAAACAACTAACGAAACCTAGCAGGAAGAAAACGTTGCCTAGAACTCCTGCGTAAGTCTTTCACATCCGACAAAGCTGCCCTGTCTTTATCACCCAAAGCTGCCCTGTCATTCTCACACAAATTTCCTTCAACACTCGGATTTACTTTCACCACCCTTGAAACATTCCACCAGTTTTTTGAATTCACTCTCACTGCATTCTTGAAAACCCTATCAACAGTGAAAGGCTCGGAAAATTTAGAATTCCCTTTCTTGGAATGTACAGGAATCTTTATACGTACAACATCTCCGACAACCAAAGGCTGTTCAACAGATCTTTTCCTTGCATCAAAATAAGTCTTCTGACGTAACTGTGCTTTGACAACATTTTCTCTCACAACACCATCCACATCACCAATAGAATCCAACTTTACCCATTTAGACATCCATCCTGGACAAACTTTAGAACAAGGCTTCCTTCCCCTTAGAAGCTCATAAGGAGAAACCTTTGTGGAAGAATGTGGAGTAGTACGATAAAACCACAACATCGATCTTACCGCATTTTGAACGTTACATCCACCAGCCAAAGCCCACTGAACACAATTGTTGAGAACTCTATTCATCCTCTCCACCAAACCATTGGTTTGAGGATGATAAAGTGCACTCCTGGCATGTGCAATGCCACCCTGATGCAAAAAGGATTCAAACTCTTGACTAGTGAATTGTACACCATTATCACTCACAATAGTGGATGGAAACCCTTCACGGAGAAAAATATCCTTCAAAAAATCAATGATATTCTTAGAATTAGGTTCATCAATGAAACGTACCTCGGGCCATTTGGAATAATAATCAATAGCAACAATTGCAAATTTTGAATTTCTCGGAAGCAAATTGAATGGTCCAACTAAATCTATTCCTAACTTTTCCCAAGGTTTGTTGGGAAGAACGATAGGCTGCAAAGGCGGAGTATGAACTTTTAAACTCTTATCCGCACCGGAACAAATTACACACCCACCTACAAACAAATCCACATCATTGTCCATCTGTGGCCACCAGAAACGTTCACGAAGTCTTCTCTTCGTGAGGGTTCTACCCAAATGCCCTTCATGAGCTCCCTGCATCAACCTTGCTCTTAACGTGCTAGGAGGGACTAACCTATCTCCACGTACAAGCAAACCATCTTCTAATGAAAGTTCAGGAGCAACTTTTACAAATGTTTGTAAAGCAAATTTTACATTCTTTTCTCTAGGCCAACCTTCCTTTACACATCTGATGACATCTCCCAATAAAGTATCCTTAGAGAGAAAATCTCTCCATTCAACTTCACTTACAGCACACATCTCGTCTAAGCCTATAGAGGCCACAAAACACTCCTCTTCATCCTCATCCTCCATATCCAGCTTGGATTCAACAGGAAACCTCGAAAAATAATCAGCACAAATATTCCTAGAACCTTGAATGTGACTGACATCAAAATTGTATTGCAATAATTTGGTAGAAAAACGTGCTATCCTGGGAGTATGCTCTTTGATCTTATCTCCAGACAAAATTGAGACAAGCGGGCTATGATCAGTTCTTAACTTAAAATGTCTACCCCAAATATATGGATTAAACTTCCGAATTGCCCACCAACATGCAAGAAGTTCCTTTTCAATAACCGAAAAATTGAGTTCAGAACCACGCAAAACTCTCGACGCAAACCCAATAGTATGCTCAACTCCATTCACTATTTGCGTGAGAACAGCTCCCAAACCCAAACCACTAGCATCAACAGTGATAATGCAAGGAAAATTCGGACTGAAAGGTTTGAGAACTCTAGGACTGATGAGCTCATTTTTGACCCATTTAAAAATGTCATCACATTCAGTATCCCATTTAAATGGAACATTTTTCTTGAGCATGTTGGACAACGGTTGACACCTTGTCGCATATCCAGGAACAAAACGCGAATAAAACTCACACAACCCAATGAACGATTTAAGACCAGCCTTATCCACAGGAGGAGATGATTCCACTATCGCTTTAACCAAACCTGGTCTTGGTTCAACCCCTTGCTCCGACAGCACATGTCCTAAGTACTCAATCTTCTTTACCTTGAAGACACATTTCTCTTTTTTTAAAACAACGCCTCCTTCGCGCAAAGCCTCTAAGACACAATACATGGTCTCATCATGTGACTCACATGTTTCACCATGTACCAAAACATCGTCCTGAAAAACAATAACCCCTTTGATTCCCTTAAGTAGATTGGACATGATCCTTTGAAACACTGCCGCGGCAGAAGCCAAACCAAACGGCATCCTACAGTATTGGAAAGTTCCTATGGGCGACACAAAAGCAGTCAAATGCCTTGAAGCCGGATCAAGAACAACCTGATGATATGCTGACGCTAGGTCTAGTTTACTGAACCACTTCGACCCACTGATTAAAGACAGCATTTCTGGGATATTAGGAAGAGGATGAGAATCTATCCAGATATTTCTATTCAAACTGCGCAAGTCAATGCAAATACGAATCTCGCCATTTTTCTTCTTAGCGACCACCAATGGAGAAAGCCAGATAGAAGATTCAATTGGTTCAATAATGCCCTTCTTGCAAAGACTAGAAAGCTCCTGTTCAAGTTGACTTCTGACACTAAATGGTACATTCCTTAACCGATGTTTAACTGGAATGGCACCCTCCTTCACCTTAATGGTATGCATAAACCCCCTGACACATCCAAGTTTATTGCCAAAAACATCAGGAAAATGTTCAGATAAAGAGTTAAGAAAGTCATCAACACGAAGAATGGAAACCTGATCTTTTGTTCCTGGCCTCAAAACCATTTTGAATAAACCTTGATGGAACCATCCAAGAATGTTCAACCCCTTGATGGCTACATAAATCTTTCCAAAAATACTCCTTCCTCTGAAAGTCAAATAATCCTCAAAATAACCTGCCAGTTCAATGGTTCTCCCTTCATAAGAGACAGGCGATCTGTCTGGAGGAAATAACGAACGTACGCCCCAAACTTCTTTAAACTTTTCTTGAGTAACCATGGTTATCCTCGCTCCAGAATCAACCAAAAGAGAAACATTTTTTCCACCAATATCCATGTCCACGTAAGGATCAACACATTCATCCTGAACACAACCAACTCGACTCGCATCTACAACCACAACCACCATGTCTCTCAAATCATCTTGGATTTTCCCCAGTTCATCACACTTTGATTCACACAATGAAACATTCGCAACAGAAGAATTTGCAGAAAGAAATGGAACACCACTGCTCATCCTTCCATCCTGTGTAGATGAATAATTTCTTTTCACATTTTGGCAAACCTTGGCAAAATGACCTAACTTCCCACACGCTCTACACGTTACACTTCTAGCAGGGCAAACACGTCCAGATCTAAAATGTGGAGCATTTCCACACTTAAAACAAAAATTCGTTTGTTTAAAAAACTTATTGTCCCCACGATATGCATTAGCGTACTTATTTTCCTTTGTTTTTACTACATTAACACATTCCTCCTCCTTTCCGCCCGTAGTTGAAACTTTCCCATCAAGTTCTTTTACCGACAACTTGGAAAGCTCTATGCTTTTTGCAATCCGTATAGTTTCCTCTAACGTGGGATTTCCAAGTGACAATAACTTCTGCTGTATACTTTTATCGTTGCACTTACAGATAAATTGATCTCTTATCAATTGGTCTCTGAATGCTTCATATTGGCATTCAGCACTAAGAACACGTAAGGCAGAAATAAAATCTTCAACTTTTTCGCCCATTTTTTGTTCTCTCTTTAAAAATTTATGCCTTTCTACCACCAAACTGGGTTGAACATCAAAACGCAACTCTAATTTTTTTACTGTCTCTTGAAACTCATCCATGTCTCCTTCCTCACCACCTGCACGTATTAAAGGTGGCAAATGTTTAAAGATTTCTCTCCCTTCAAATCCCAAAACATTCAATAAAAGGCATTTTTTCCTCTCTGCTCTATACCGTGACCCACCAATGGCACCAATATACGTTAAAAACGCATCATACCATTTCTTCCATGCAATGGGCGGGTCTCCAGGTGTTTCCAGAAAAGCTGGAGGAGGAGAAACAGACTGCATTTTCGTGTAAACCTAACAGAGACTGAACGCAACCCAAATAGAAAAACTATTACAATTACGATATTATGTAAAACACTCGCACATATGTTTCACCCTTAATTGGTCATTGTCTCACTAGTCACTTGCTGCAAATTAAATAACACATTTGAAATACTGTCTAACAGTTGCTTTCTTTCTTGCAGTTATCTAACAGAAAATGTGGAATTACACAATGAACATATTTTACCACTAGCCCATTCGTTTCAGCAAAGCCAATTGAAATTGACAAGTCTCAGTACAAGATCCACATGCCAGACGTTCTCCAGAGAGACTGCAACCAGTATTTGTAAAATTGCAATGTTATATTTCGTTATTGGACGCTCCCCGGTTTAAGCGTTTCCTGTTCAACAGAGGTACATTCCTTAACTGTCCACTACACCCCCAGTGCAGGCTTCCTGTGTACACAGTAAGACCCTTTATGCATGTGACCGTTGTGCACACAACAATAAGATGTATTCTTTCACATCAGTCACAACCAGGAAATACTTGCGCAGCTTAAATGACCAAGTCCTCTGAAACCTTCTCGACCTTCTTTACCAAACGGGATTTTCTCGTTCTCCGTCCGTCGTACTACACTGTGTAGGGAATACAACAACACCTCCCTTCCACGCACTTTCTCTCTCAGGTGCAGGATATTTCCGTCCACAGATTCCTACGCTGTGTAACGATGACAACGACGCCTCCTTTTCACGGACTTCCTCTCTCTCGGGTACGTCGTGTACGTACTTCCAAAATGGCGTGAAAAACAACAGCAGGAACGTGAACAATTATCCTTTGCGTGGCGGAACAACGGCGATCGCAAACCTCCAGCAAGATCCTCTTCGGTGCTGGTTATTAAGGTAAGCTTCGTTGCTGTTTGCTTCTTCTTTTGATTACGCTGCTGCTAGCTTCTTACATCGGATTCACAAGCTCGCTTCCGATTTTTCTCTTTTTTTTTTCTTTGTTTTTTCTTCCTTTACGCTGTGGGTTCTGCAGCATCCAATTCACCAGATCGTCGCCATTTCTGTAGTGATGACACCGTGACACGGTGAGGTGAAATAATTAAGTCTTTATTGTCAATTGAATGCTGCGCAGCAGCCGCTTCCTTCAGCTCCTCAAGGTACAACTGTCACCGAATCAAACCCCCACATTCCACTTAGAATTCCTGGGTCCAGAACATAGTGGGCCCAAGAATTCTAAGTTAAAGCAAACCACTACAGTTTCGTTATTGGCATTTTTTTTTCCGTTTTAAATTGTTCAGTGGGGCGATACTCAAGGCGCCACTGCACATACTGGTTCCAGTCAGGCACCAACCAAAAGATACACAACAGGAAGACAGACAAGAACACTCACTGCTATAACATAATGTCTCCGGAAAGTTTGAGCTGACTTAAAATTCTATCTTTTATAAATGAACACCTCTGACACGTATTCCTGTCTAGCTAGGTGTAAAGATAATGCCTGGGAAATTCATATCCATTTATTTTCTTCCAGTGCGCTTTAAATTAAATGATGTCATTCTGTAGATTCGATTATTTAGTCAAATCTTTACAATTAGATGATGTGAACAACGTATTTTGTACATTATGGTGCCCGTTCATAAGCAACAAATTAGTTTGAAACGTAGAATCACTTTAGCTTCGTTGAACCACCAGAGGGCGAAAAAGGACAAGATTAAAAAATAAATTGTGCTACAGTTGCAATTTATTTGTATACTTCAGTTTTATATCGCTCGAGCTGGCCCAAATGGCATTAGAGAGCTCTATGTGAAGACCAAGTTACGTTACAGAAGGTTAGACTTTTTGGGGGGTTTTTTAGTATAAAGGGCGGTTATACTATTTATTTGTTCATAATTACAGGATGTGCAGCCGACACACCGCGACTCGAACTTGGCTCCACAGTTTCAAACTATGGGAGCAGCTCTGGCCGTCAGGCCACAACCTTCTCTCCGGGGGGGCTGTTAACTGGAAAATGTCTGCCTAAGCCATTTCTGTAACAGCCACGTCCAGTTGAGATGGCGAAAGGTCAACGAGACTCTCAAGCTGTCTTCTATGTGTAGCTTGATGCCCTGTATGCTGTTTCAATCCCGTTGCCTTATAGCGACCCCCAGCCATTGGGCTTTGTTCATTGAAACATGAATTGCATTTGTGCTGTGTTAAAGGGGTCGCCGAGTGTACAGAGAAATCTAGATGTCTCTTAACCAGCCGCCCACCACTAAAATTCACCTTCAATATGTATTTCCGCAGTTCCTTTGTTTTATAATCTTTGCTTGGATTTTGAGCCAACTACTCTACTATAATTTACTGAATGACTTCTTTAATCTATGATTAACTCCGATCATTGATTAAACCACAGCATACTCTCTCCTTCTTCCAAGTTTACTGTGCGCTGAGCTCCTGAGAAAGACCAGCCACCATCACTGCTTCAGTTTGCATTTCTGTGCCAATGTAAGTAGATGCAGGTGTGTGTGTTTGAGCGTGCGTGCGTGCGCTTGAGCGTGCGTGCGTGCGCACGTGTGAGTGTGTGTGTTATTTCCAGGGCTCGAGTCGGGGTACCACGCGGGTGGACGGCGTCCCCCCACTTATTTTACCAGGTTTTTCCGGGTGGACGCCGTCCCCCCTGCCCAAAAGCTGGACAGCATTGTGTGAGCAGAGAGCCCGGGTGGGAGGGAAGTTTCCCGTAAATTACCAAAGATATGCTAATATTTGTAATTGGAGACTTTAAGAGGCACCGGTGGTGTGTGCAGGCTGGAGTGATTGGGAGGCGGAGCGAGCAGGCGTTGGCGGTTAACGCTTGGAATGTGTGTCCTTCTGTATCTTGTGCACTTTTGAGCACTTCGTTGTGCAACTGGGGCACCCCCTCGGGGGAGTGGGGGGGAGGGGGGGTTGCAAAGGACATCGAGGAACAGACCAGGGGTAGCAGTGCTGTGAAATGCCCCGTCATCTAAAGGCATATGAATACTCATGAGATTCCTGTTGTGACGTCACTTCCGGTGACAGCGTCCCCCCACTTCTTTTCATGAGATTCCTGTTGTGACGTCACTTCCGGTGACAGCGTCCCCCCACTTCTTTTTTTAGGACTTGTGCCCTGGTTATTTCTATTGCGCGAACGTAGCCAAAAGGCAGTGGAGTGCTGTACAGGGTCAAAAGCAAGCATGAAGTCAAAGAGTGAGAGGAGAGGATGCTGGGTTGTGGTGGCTAAATCCGCGTGATGCGGTGTTCTTTAAAGAGAGGAATATTCAAACCTTTCCTTAATTGGAGCACCGTTGGGATGGTCCTGCTGGATACAGGGAAGTTGTCAACAGTCATTGGTCAACAGATGGAAAAGGCTTGCTTCCTTTTATTTTAGTTTTTACATTTCTTAGTCTGCAGTCTGAAGGTGACCTGGCTGCCGGTGTTCCTAGAACCACAAGAGATAATGACCTTGGCAGCAAGATAAGCCAGGGCTTTGGTGGTGGCAGCTATGTAAATGGAGGGAGGATGTAGCCTTGCAGTTAGAGCGGTAGACCTCGAAGTTGTGTAACCGGGTTCGAGTCTCGGCAACGACGCTCAACTTTCTGTGATTCTGGGCAAACGACGCTCAACTTTCTGTGATTCTGGGCAAATCACTTAAACTTCCCGTGCCGAACAACAATTAATGTGTCCTTGTGTAATGAAACTGGTGCGCATGTAAAGCACTCTCATTTCTGATGTCTCGGGTCTAGTCCGCGCTATACAAAACCCTAAACAAAAAAAAACAGCTGTGCTTGAAGATGGTGCGGGCTGGTGACTGTAAGCCAATGGAGTTTCATCAGAATGGGTGTGATGTGATATTTTTTCAGCTCTGGGTGGGACTTGCTGTGGCATGCTGAAACCCCGTGTCAGTGTTAAATGACCACAGAAGACGGTGCTACCACCAACCAGATGCGAGTGTATGCCTGTTTTTTTTTTTAATCATAAGTCAAATATTAGGGACACAGTTAGGGACCCAGACTTTGTGTGACCTACCGTTTCCAACAGTAGGGCTGGATCATTCTTCAAAGATGTTAAGGGACCAAGTCAAAATTACTTGTTGGGAAGCCAGTTCCTATTCTGATACAATGTGGTCCCCATTATGATCAACTTGGTCAATTGCAATATATGGTGTTACTGTTGTTACCATACTTATCAAAATTCTGAATTTTGTGTGATAAATGTCATCAGGTCAAACCTGCAGAGATTGAGCTGGAAAAAATGCCAAGTATTCAATGAAACATGCTGATTTTGGTGCAGTAAGCACCAAATACTGCATGTTACTTGCCTAAAGCTCCCCACTGAGTGGTATTTATCACGTGCAAAACATTCTGATTCAACTAAGTCATATTTTATCCGGTACAGTAAATTATACACTATTTACTGGTCTCGCTTATTGAGGACAGTTTACATTTTTTTGGGGTGGCAAAAGTTTACTTATAGCAATTTCCAAGCACAATATTCTCATTATATAGTCTCAACAAACTAGTATTTAAAAGGTTTTAATAGGGAGGTCAGAAAATAAGCTTGAATAAGGGTATTTGGGCACATTTGTATTTCATGGCTCATTAGTACAGTGGATACTATTGGTTGTGAAATATGGGTCTCTAGTTTCTGGGAAAATGAGTGGAACATGCAGAATTTTCAAGCACATTGGGCTAGTTATGCTCTATTACTTACCTGTATTCTTCATTACTCCGGGTCCCGTTGTCCTTCTCCCATTCATTGACAAAGTGGAGATAACCATCTCCCGACAGAAAAAAAAACAAGAGAAATGCTGGGACCCTAATACTGCCCCTCCCAACCGGACTACATAAGCACTACATACCCAGCATCCCGCCTGCACAAGCAAGCCCACACAGGAAGGCCGGCTGTCCGGGAGGAAGGGGGGTGCGTATGAATGGGACGAGGACAACGGGACCCGGAGTAATGAAGATTACTTGTAAGTAATAGAGCATTACCCCCAGGTCCCTTATGTCCTCATCCCATTTGTTGACAAAGCGGAGAAAACGGAAGTGGAAAACCGGCCTTCCAAACCCACCAGCGCAACTAGGAAACCACACCAAACGCAGCAACCCAAGGGAGCACAGAAAGCGGGAACCTCAGGAAGCAACTGGCTAGCACCCCAGAACAGAACCGCAGGGACACAAACAAGGACCGGAAACAACCCAGAAACAAAAACAGAAGGCCAGAACCACACAAGGAGGCCGCCAACCAGAAAAACCGGAGACAGAGCAACCAGGCCAAAAAACCAAATGGACAAGGCCAAGGAAACCCACCGGACACGGACGACCAGCCAAGAACCACCAGGAAGACACCCAGGACCCGGCTGCTGCACAGACAATGAGCAAACCCCGGAGAAAGCCAAAGAAAGAAGCCAAGGCCGGGCAACAGGGCACAGACACAAGCACCCAGACCAACAAGGCCGGAGGGAAGCACACACCAGACAATGGCCCACCACACCAAACCAAAGGAACCAACCCCCAGAAAGACCAGACGACGAAACCAACCAAACCTCACAGAGGAGGCTCAGGCCCCAGAAAAGAAAGGACAGCACCACCAGGGCCGCCAAAGACCACACACAGCCCAGAGGGAGGAGCCACAGCGAGAGCCCAGGAGCCGACCAGGAACCAGACACCAACCAAACAGAAAATGACATGGAAGGAGCCAAAGACCAGAAACCTCAGGAGGCCAAATGCCCCCACAAGGAGGGAGGCCGCAAAAACGAACCAGGACCGGACACAGAACGCCACAGCACAAGGGCAGAGGAGGCCAACCCAAAGACCCTAGGCCAGAGATGCCCCAGAATGACGAAGCAGTCAGCCGACCAAACAACCAAGATCAGCAAAGACAGGGAACCAACAACTCGGAACTAAACCAGCACTGCGGGGGCGGGGACAGAGCCAATGGCCACAACCCCAAAAACCCCAACCCCAAAGGAAAGGAAGAACACCGAAGGGTGCAAGCCCAGGGCAACCAGGAACCCCTGACAGACCCCCAAACCAGGAACCACACATGCACTAACCCGCCGAACCCCAGAGGGCAGACAGGAACAGGAGCCAACAAGGCGGAGGACCAGAGAGGAACTAAAGACAGGGCAGAAGCCAAAGGACACCCAACACCCAGGCCTCACACGCAGGAAGGGCAAGAGCAGCAGAAAGGCCCCAGGGTACACCGCAACCTGACCAGAACCAGAAGGGGACAAGAAAACAGCCAGAACCAGGGCAACAATGAAAAGGAACCAGGAAGCCAGGACCGAAGCCAAGCAACCCGTCCAAGCAGGAGGACCCTCAGGCCCAAACAGCCCCGGAAGGGGCCCACGCAGTTTCCAGGCCGAAGCCAAGGACCGGGAGGCCATCCGAGACTCCCAGCACCCCACAGCCAGACCACACAGGGGGCCAGAAGAAAAACAAACAAAGGAATCCACCACAGTGGAAACCCGAGAAAGCAGAGAAGCCAGAGGGCCAGGAACAGAAGACCCCAGACAACTGACAACCAGGAGGCCGGACCCCAGAGAGGCAAAACAGGAACCCAAGAACCGCACCCCAACCAGAAAGAGGGAGGCGGCACCCTACACAGACACACACCAGGAGCAGAGCCCGGAGAAGCAAGGGAAGACAGGAGCGAGCCAGGACACCGGAATCAGGAAAGAACTGGGAACGCCCAGCAAAACACACCCCAGAGCCAACAAAGAGGCAGCAGCACAGCCAGCAAACCCAAAGAGGCACAGCCAGATGCCACACCGAACCACCAGGCAGCCGGCAGACCAGGAGGCAATCCCAGACACGGCAACCCAGAAGCACCGAACATCAGGACCCCACAAAGGCCTGAAGAAGGCAGCCGCATCCCAGGGGATACAGGGAAACCAACGAAGAAGGAGCCCCGGGACAACAGGGGAACCCGCAGCCCAACATCACCCAACGGAAACCCATGACCGGGCCGAAACACGGAAATCTAACCAGTGGCAAACCAAGCCCAGAAAGCGAACCGCCGGCAGAAGCAGGCCCAGAAGGACACAGCAGGAAATTGCCCGAAACCAACTGAGCACCACGCCATGACCCCCCAAGAGAGCACAGGCAAGAACGCAGGACCTAAGAAGGCCCCCACAGGAGCCGGAAAGCCACAGCAGACCCCCAGGGAACAACAGCCCCCGGAGCCCAGACAGACCCCCACCCAGGAGAACCGTAGGACAGAACAGCGGCAGCAGCAAAACACAGCCATGCCCAAACAGCAGTGGCACAACCCCAGGGGCCCAACAGGCGAACCGCAATAGGGCACACATCCAGGGAGGGTAAAGAAAGGAAGAGCAGAAGCCCAACCACACCAACCAAACCCCAGAGACCAGACACGAGCAGGAGCCGGCAAGGAGGGGAAAGGCGCAGGCAATAAAAAAAAAGGTCCAGCGCCCCGCAGGCCAGCCAGACACCCAACCAGACCGAGCAGACCAGGAGGGGTGGCCAGGACCCACATAAGCAAGCCCAAAGGCAAGCACCAGAAACAGAGCAGGGGCACAGCAGAAGCAGGGGAACACAAGGACAAC
Organism: Triturus cristatus; assembly: GCF_964204655.1. Taxonomy (NCBI): domain Eukaryota; kingdom Metazoa; phylum Chordata; class Amphibia; order Caudata; family Salamandridae; genus Triturus; species Triturus cristatus. The sequence continues at coordinate 466,211,467 of NC_140594.1, forward strand.
CCCAAGGAAACCCCAGAAGTGCAAGGGGAGCACTAGAGCCAGACAGATGAAAGTAGCCGGAGAAAGCCCCCATCCAGCCAGCCAGACCACCAAAACCAGAGGAGAAGGTGAACACCGCACCGCCAAACGGGAAACGGGAGCCCCCAAGCAAGACCCCGACCAGCCACGCAGAAGACAGGGAACTAGGTGAACACACAGCACACCCAAGTGGAGCACACGCCACAACCGAACAGGACCCCAGCAGCAGAGACAATGCCGCATGAGAAAAAGGGCAGGCAGACACAAGGACCCAGTACGGCCAACACCAGACCACAGCACCCGCACCAGCAACACCCACAGGAGCCGGACCGAGCAGGGACAACCAAGAAAAGCGGGGCATACCCCGGCAGCCAGCAGGAACCAACGATAGGGCAAACACGAGTCCGCAGGACCCCCCAATCAAAAGCCAGAGGAGCACGAACACCGCCCCACCAGCAGCCAGGGGTGGGAGCAACAGCGGAGCCCAGAAGCAGGGAGGAAGACCAGAAGCAGAAGCAACTGGCGGCCTCCAGGTGTGAGTTGCGACCCCGGCAAAAGAGCAAGCAGCAGGGGGCAGAGAACAAGCAAGCACGCAGGAGGACCCCAACAACCCAGGCAACTCCAGGAGCAATCACAGAGGGAGCCAGCGAAAACAGAACTCGCCACCACAGCAGGGACAGGAATACACGCCAGCCCGGGGCAGCTCACCAAACACACAGTGGGAGTGCCTATAACCACAGGGATCCAAGCCACCAAACAAACTCAACGGAGAGGTGAACCCTCCCAACAGAGCCCCAAATGACAGAACCGCAGTGGCCGAACATCGCTGCTAGGAACAGGGGCACTACATGATGACAGCGACCCTGAGTGAGAACTCCCGCAGCAGTATGCAGCACCAGGAACCCCCACAACTCAGCGCCCAGCACCCGGAGCGACCCCCAAAGGAGCACGGGCAAGGAAAGGCAGGCCACACTGAACTGCGACCTCCAGTAGCGACAGACTGCCATTAACACGGAATGCGTCGTGACCCCCCAAGCACTCCGCAGGCGCTGACGGGGTCGGGAATCAGAGGCCGAAGCAACTACATGTGCAACCCTGAAAGAAAAAAGGCAGCGCAGCACCCACCGCCGTGAAGGAGGCAGAAACGGACAACAAATATCTGGGGAAAAGAAATCTGCAAAGCTGAACTCACCCAGAGTGGGGGCCACCACCAATAACAAGGTCCCCATCGCCATCGCGAGAGAGAACAGCAGGAACACTGCAAGCACACACTGCCGTGATGAGTGCACCAGAGGCAGGGAAAGAGGCAAACATAACCTTCTTCTGGCACACACAGCCGTATCCGGAAGCACAGCTGAAAGCAAGACCACTGAGAAGCAGGAAAAGAAACAAAATCCGGCAAGCGTAACTCACCCGGAGTGGGGCCAACCCCAGGAACAAGGCCCCCACCCCCTTCACCAGCACTCCAGGAGACCGGCAGGAACACAGCAAGCGTGGCACGTCCCACCCGGCCAGGCTCGGGAAGACGAGCACGCGACTCGGAAGAAACCGGAAGACCAAGCCCCAGCCGCAAAGGGCCGGGAGGTCAGGCAGGACACTGTCTCCAACAATGACTGACTCCCAGCAAGCCTGGCAGGCCAAGAGACAGCCCAGGGAACCCCGCGCCGGCACAGCCAGGCAGCCGGGCTGGGAGAGAAGAGAAGCACCGCCACTCCAGCCCAGCAGGAGCAGCACCAGCACACCACGTCCAAACTGTCCACAGACAGAAAAAAAGAACAGGCGGGATGCTGGGTAAGTACTGCTTATATACTCCCGGTGGGAGGGGCAGTATTAGGGTCCCAGCATTCTTCTTGTCTCTTTTTCTGTCGGGAGATGGTTATCTCCACTTTGTCAATGAATGGGATGAGGACATAAGGGACCTGGGGGTAATATCATTCTCAATGAACGCTGACCATAAACAGCATTTAAAGTGGACCAGGAATCTCGTCCCTTTGAAGAGTTGTGTGAATACGGGTGCCCTGAGAGGGACAGATGTTCATGTTAAAAGTATTTCTTTAGTGCCAACCACTATCCATATGGCATAACAGCACATATAGTGATCACCTCTTTGATTGTGCACACTATTTTCTTTGATGGACATGAGTAGGGCATGAGGAATACCAAAACACTACTGCAAATAAGTACGTGGATTTCTTTTGTTACAATAATACAAATGCTCACAATATTTTATAACAGCACATCCCAGTACACTAAGAACTTTTATATTATAGGTTATGTTTTGTTAAAAACAAATACAGTAATGGCACTCAAAAAATAAAAAGCAGTTATGACTACCCTTAAAAACAAAAAGAAAGTCATTTACTGGAGCAAAAATGCCACTACTAAACCAATGAAGATTAGTGATTATTCTGTGCATATTCATATATTTTGTTCATAATAAAACATATCTGAATTAAAAAAGTTACATTATAATTAATAATAAAAACGTCTAGAATGCATGGCTACTTCTTGTGAAGTGTTGCAGCGCTAGGATGCTGACTACAGAAGAAATATTGCTCACAGAGTAGGCAAAGTTTAAGCAGATCTAAAGCTCTCAGTAATTTTCTGAAAATCATTCCAAAGGTAAGAAGTTCCAGATTTTTGGTGTCAACTGACTAAAAGCACAACCACCGATTCTGGCCTTTTTTGTGTTCAAATATCTTTATTGCTTATTTATAAAGAAATACATTTGTAGTACAGTAGCAATACAGAAAATCAGAATTAAATATACAGTAAATAGTAATGAAGAGTTTAAAAAAAAAAAAGAGTTTCATTGTCAAGAACTACTAAACTGGGATATGAGGAAAGACAAAATTATCATTTTAAATGATCAGATAAATATCATGACGAATAATAAATATTATAAATTCATAAAATACTGAATATAAATCCCAGAACTATGGAACAAATAAGGCAACTGCATATATCACAATAGAGACATATGTTAGTAGTATTACTTAATGGATAAGAAACATCAGCTAGAGAAGAAAATGGGAAGTGGAAAGAAAAAGAAAGAGTAAAAAGATTACTAGAGAAAAGGGGAACTGAAGCCTGTTTTGCAGCTGCCGACCTGAGATTTCTAACTGGAACAATGAGAGTAACTGTAGACCGTAGATATGTAGGCCCTTGACAGGACCGAGCATTGTAGCAATAGCAGAGAGCCTTACAGGTAATTCTCTGTCTCACTGGCAGCCAGTGCCATTTCTTTAACGCAGAACTGATAGAGGCTCACCTAGGAAGTCCAAGATGCTGCATTCTGTACCCGTTGAAGCCTATTCAATTGCGATTGGGTAACACCCAGGGAGAGACTGTTACATTAGTCTAATCTGGATGTACCCAGAAGCTGGAATACTGTTTTTTGGGCAGAATCAGGAAGGAAATCGAGAATTTCTTTCAAAGTTCTCAAGATCCTGAAATGTTTTCGTGCTGGGGCATTATTATGGGTATCAAAGGAAAGTTTCTCATCAAACCAGATGCCCAGGTTCTTAACTATGGGTTTGGGTGGTGGTAGAGGACCAAGACTGCTGAGCCACTAAGTGTTGGACCAGATGTTGAGATGCTTTCCCAATACCAGAAACTTCGTCTTCCCGGCATTCAGCTTCAGGCAGTCAAAGTCCATCCGCATATGAAATAGGAAAACCATACAGCTCAATCTCTTCAGCCAGAGGGCTGACATGAACATTAAAAAGGGTTGGACTCAATGAGGAGCCCTGTGGCACTCCCTGCTGCAGAGATGCAGAGAATGGATCATCAACTGAAATGTTTTTTGTGAAACCAGAAAAGTGCATCCCAGCAGAAATTATGTCAGCCAGTGCAGCGGATTGCCACCAATGCCACTGTTACAGAACCACTTGACCAGAATATTGTGGGATACAGTATCGGAAGCATCTCATCCATAATCTACCTCGTAGACTGGGAAGCATGCAGCAAGACTGACTCAGTGCTATCAGAGGCTCAGAAGCCTGATTGCATTCTATGCAGAAGGTTATCCTCCAGGAAGCTAGAAAGTTGTCTGTTGAATAGTTTTTCTGCTAGATTTGAAAAAAAGGCAGCAGTGATATGGGGTGATAGTTTTCAGGCATAAATGGATCTTACATATATCTTTCTTCATAAAATTCCATTTTGCTGCATACATCTTTTTCTGATTTAAACCGAACAAAGGGATCAAGGACCAGGTTAAACACTAGGCCCAGCCAAAATTTAAATTACACCAGGATAATCTTGCAATTTTTTGGTAATTTTACGTTAGTCTAGTCTCATACATTTTCTGAAACTGCCATGAACGGCAAAAATATACAGGTGGTGCACAGGAACAAAGCAAATGACATAACTTGAGTGACTGTTTTTTGCACATTTTTAGCGTTGAATGCTTCCTTACAACTAAAAAATTGACACAAGGATGCATACCAAATGAAAACATAAGAACTAAATACAGGTTTTCCATTTGCATAATTTCATGGCGTTTTTTAATGAAATTTCTCGTAAATTTATAAAGGATTTTTTTTGTAAATTTCGTATACTCCTATGGAATGCACCCAGGCTCTTAGGGGTAGAGTTACAAGTCCCTTGCGACACTTTTATGCGGCCGTTGTGTCACTTTTGTGACGCAGCAGCATCTAAAACAAAATGCCATGTTGCGACACATTTACAAAGTGCCGCATCTAGGGAGATGCGTCATGTTGTAAAGCCCTGCGCTACATTATGCCAGCATCAGGTATAATGTATGCAGGGAGGGCGTTCTGACGCAAGAAAGCCTCGTAAAAGTGACGCAGTGCAATCTACAAGATTTCACTACGTCACTTCTATGACGCCACTGCGTTAAAACCTTATGCCTGCTTGAAGCAGGAGTAATGTGCGACGCAGCATAATAGGAATTTCTGAGCATTGCTGGAGTTGCGTCGTGCTTGCGACACGATTCCAGCAATGCTCTGTCTTTACGCCAGCAGATGCATCACGCATCTGTCAATCCCTGCGCCACAGAGCGCCACATTGTAAATGCGATGCATATATGGTGGTGCATGTTTTTTTTGCGTGACTCAAATGAACTGACGCATCTCTGCTAATATGCAGAGATGTGTCAGTTCTTGTAAATCTGCCCCTTAGATCATACTTCAGGGAGCAGCTGCCATTATTCCTATCCACATATTCTCACATTGTCAGTTTTGGAAGAGTTGGAAGCTAGGTTCTTCCTATAGGGATTAGAACAAGTTCTGCAGCAGACTCACAGATCTTTGCCTAAGGTTACCTGATGACTCCCTGTCACCAATTTCACCATGCGAAAGCCTTAAGAATATGCTTTTATTTTCCAGCCTAATATATTCTGGGATCTGTAATCGCGTTTCCCGTCCACTAGACCATTTGGAGTGAATTACCCAATTTCAATGTGTTGTGAAAAGAAAGTCAAGGACTGGAGCTTGGGTACCCTTGAACTCATTTTGGATGTTTGCAACTTTTATGGTTTTCTCTATGTGAAACCGAATAAAGTTTATTTTATTTTATTTGATTTGAACTCATTTGGAGGCTCCATCTTTTGTAAGCCACACAGCTATATACTGGGGATGGAACTTGTGACTTGCATGTTACGAGTATGCTGCCACAGGAAAGTGCACCCTGCAAGTTAAATGCTCAAGGTGATTTAGCTAGAAAGGCTATCTTGCTGGTTTTGGAAATTGTAACATGATTACTACACACCCGTGTACTAAAGCAGATGCACAACACCCCAATGTAACTCATTCTGCTGCAACTTGTAATTTGATGCAACACTTTAATGCTTGGTTCAATTTTAATATCCTTTTTCTAAAAGCGCATTGTTTATGCAGATGAGATAGGTCACATTCATATAGCATATTTTAAATAATTTAACTTGTGAAAGTCAGGTTTTCCTTCCAACCTCCTTACTAAAAATTGTCCTCAATTTATCTATCTCGGAAAGATGTAAACATTGAGTTAGCTCCTCCTCCTTTGGGAGCTGTGTATCTGCAGTTCAAGTTCATCTCTACTGCAGACATCTTTTACCCAGAGTCATTTTAGCAGAGAAGGGACTTGTGCCAATTCCCTAACAAAATAGTTTGACTCAAAGTAATTGAAAGTGTTTTTTAAGAATCAATAGATGCTTTGTGAGAACTCTGTGAATTGACAGAACTGGGATGAACATTAGTACGTATTGCAAATAAGAACAGACGAGCATTGACGAACATTACCGTAGTTCTATGGATTTGCAGTTCTCTTGTACTAAAGCACTCTGCAAATTACGATAGATGTCTCCTGTGAGAGGTCTTTTTCTGGATCTCTTTATTGTTTTAAGGCAGTGTATACAACAAGCAATACATTAAAACAAAGCTCCCCCTCTGCCTCGACCGTAAAGCGGTCAATGTTTACATTCCACATTTTACATAATCTTGCCAGCCGCAGCCCATGAAGGTAAGAGCGTTGGGGCGGTGGGGCCGGGTGGGGGTGATTCTGACAGACGAGGATGAGGAAAAATTAATTATTTATTCAGTTTTCATTCGTAGTCACCTGTTGAATTACCTCCAACCTGGCCCCACCGCCCTTACCTGCACGGGCCATTCCTGAAGCTTGCATTCCGTAACAGTGCTAGCTGTTTCCAGGGTGGTGTGTTTCTTTATTTGTTCCTGCAGCATATCATTCTCGTGTAGTGCATGCTTTAAACTGAGTCAACTCCAGGTGTTTATAACAGCCATAATTGAAAGTTCCTGGAGTTGTGGCTGAAGGCAGTGAGAATTTCACACAGTGCCTGTCAGTGGGTCACAAAGGTGTTCAGAATCCATGCTCATCCAATCCTTGGCCTCTAAGCAGAGCACAGAGAACAATGGTCCCATATTCCAATAGTAAATGTTATTCTGTGCAAATATGTGTGAAGGAGGTATACAGTTGTCAAAATAATAAAAAGGAAAAAATTAAAGAAAATGTAGTGTTTACAGGTGAGTGGGTGTGATGCATGTGTGGGTGGGTGTAGTGAAGTGAAGGTGATTGAGGAAGCACATGCAGGAGAGAGTGAAAAAATAGTGTTGAAGAAGAAAGAGGTGAGGTGTAGGATATGCAGATGGATGGTTCTTTATTTGTTCCTGTAGCATATCATTTTTGTGCAGTGCATGCTTTAAACTGAGTCAACTCCAGGTGTTTATAACAGCCATAACTGAGAGTTCAGGAGTTGTGGCTGAAGGCAGTGAGAATTTCACACAGTGCCTGTCAGTGGGTCACAAAGGTGTTCAGAATCCATGCTCATCCAATCCTTGGCCTCTAAGCAGAGCACAGAGAACAATGGTCCTATATTCCAATTGGAAATGTTATTCTGTGCAAATATGTGTAAAGGAGGTATACAGTTGTCAAAATAATAGGAAGGAGTAAGTTAAAGAAAATGTAGTGTTTACTGGTGAGTGGGTGTGTTGCTTTTGTGGGTGGGTGTAGTGAAGTGAAGGCGATTGAGGAAGCACATACAGGAGAGAGTGAAAAAAGAGTGTTGAAGAAGAAAGAGGTGAGGTGCAGGATATGGAGATGGATGAGATGTAGAGAGAGAAAGGGCGTACACTCTTAACATTGAGTGAACATTATGGAAGTGGCTAAGACATTCTGATGACCACAACCCCTCCGACAGACCTCAGTAATATTTGACTCACAGTCTCACAACTTCAGAATTGAAACATGTTCAATGTTAATTATTTACCACAAAATAATTATTGCTACTCATATATCTTATACAACTAACAACAGTACACAAAGCCAATAGTCCTGGCAGAATTTAGGCATATGTAGGTTGTTATGTTATATCTGCAATAGAGAGCTCAGAGTGGAACCAAAATACTGGTCAGGTAGCACACTGTAGAAATCACAGAAATTTAGTTTACATGTTTAAAGACACCCGTAATTTCATTGGTCAGGTTCCTTTGGCCACCACTTTTTCATCCCACTTAAAATCATGAGGGTACATGACTCTTGGGAGATTTAATGTTCCACTGTATTGATGAGCTTCCTCAGTTTTATTGAAGAATTGCTCTCTGCCTTTCCCATCAATGTGGGATGCAATTCATGGGGTATGTTATGCTTTCACAATTTATATTACATCTTCAGATGGGTGTTTCTTGCTTCATCTTTACACACTGTTGTCTGGAAAAAATTACACGTCTGCAATTGTATTTATTATCTCTCCGTTTTCTGACAGCTGTAAGGAGATGTACCAAAGATTTCTATCATAGGACTCACATGATTATCATTGTCAATGGGGCTCTTGGGCACTGCTGTTAAATCCAAGTGGTCTGTTTATTATAACCACTGGACAGAATCTGCATCTATAAACATTGAAGGGATAATTTCCTTTAGGAATATGTCCAGAGAATAATTCTGGGCCCTCACGGAGTCCACAGGAGATTTTTCAATTTTGATACTCAATCTGTCTTCCAAAACTGCAAACCTTTCTTCCTATGTTTTCTATGGACACCACCATGGCCTTGCGGCTTCATGGAACATCTTTTAAGTTGCAATTGTCAGAAGCTCCTGATTTGTTTTGTATGTGTATGAACCTCTGTGTACCAGAACTCTTGTTGCCTGTCTTTCTGACCAATTTCTGCATTTGGTCATCCAGAGTCCTGTGCCACTTGCTGAGATTTTTTCGCAGTCCTGCATGACTTTTGCATGACTTTTGCTTTACTTGTTTGACTGCATTTTGTTTATAGTCAGACACAGCTCTCGGGCTTCCCATTTTCTAATTGTTCCTATTTTTTCTTTCCATTTCTGATATTATTTCCCATTGCTTATTTGTTTTGTTTCTGCCATAACTCTTGCATTTGCTCTCCAATCTCCAAGATGTTGCCCCTTGTTTATGTGCCCTTGCTCTGTATTACTCTTGCAATCTCTAGTTCCCTTGCAGTTCCGGTCTCTTGCTTACTACAGAATCTAGTATATTTGTGATTATCCGGCTCTGTTTATCCTCCAGTTTTTCTTTGTATTCCTTATCCTTGAATATTTGCTACAGTTCCTAGGTTCCTTTATGGTTCTTGCATTGCATACTCCTCATGGGCTCTTTGTGTTTAAAAGACTTAATTGAATCCCTTCTATACTGCATAACATTAACACAAAAAGATCTAACAATAAGAAGTCAGCAGTGAATATGCAGTATTAGATACCAAAGGAGAAAACCATAAAAGTCTTTATAATTTTATGGGGAAGGTAAGAAAAAATGAAGTAAAGGGGAGGGAGGGTAAAGGAAAGATCTTACAATGAATCATAAATATTTGACAAAAGTAACAACAGTTCACCTCTAAGTTAACCTCATATAATAAACATTGTATCTATAAACATATCATAACAATGTAATCTAATATAAAAGGAGGACTGAGAGAGAATATTCATGGAGGACGAAAGTTTTCAGAAGATACAGACACAATAATTGTTACATCACTATCAACTTGGTTAAGAAATGAACTAAGAGGTAACCATAGCAATTGCGCATTATGAAAAGAAGTACATTGTATACTGCAAATAGTGTCTAACTTATGATGGGTACTCACCAAATCCCATCATACTTTATAAGATAACTTATCTGATGTTTTCCAATTCAAACTAATCTGGTGAAATGCGATCGCTAACAGAATATTTAATAGGTTATTTTTAGGGAAAGATGGAATAACAAAGTTGGACAGTGTTCCAAAAAAAAAGATAAATAATATTGAAAGGGCTATCTTAATTAAAAAACTTCTTAACATGAGCCCAGATTTTGTACCAGAAATTACGGGTATTGGGACATTTAAATAAGATATGCATTAAATCTGCTTCAGGAATATCACAAGACCAACATTTAGCGGGAGTATTGGAGGAGAGTTTGGAGCACTGCAAAGGAATAAATACAGGCGACGATAAACAAAAAATAGAGACTGTGTGATACCAGCAGGTCATGAAATTTTATATATGCGTGCCCATACCTTATTCCAAAAAGGGATAGTCTTAGAAACTCCCAGAACTCTCTCCCATAGAAGCTCAGACTTGGATTTGGTTCTGGAAGGATCAGGAAGGGAGAAATACTTATAAATAGCCAAACCCATCGGGCCTGTTCTCAGAAATTCAGTAATCCCGGAAGAGAAGGGAACCATCTTCAAAGAATTCTGTAAGGAAAAATAAACAGCAGGAACCACATTCATCAATGATAAAAAACGAGTGTAAAAGGATTTAGGGCAGTGATACATAACGCAAAATTGAGGAAAAGAGATAGGGGAAACCTTATAAAAAAGTTGAGATATCCACATTAAGCCTTTATCTTTCCAAGTGTGCAAAAAAAAGGCCTATTATTGATCTTGAGTAAAGAGTTGTACCATATTCAAAAACAAGGCAGTATTCAGAGTAAGTGGCAGAAAAGTCAATTTGAGCAGCGATACCGTGTTTCGTAATATAGGAGAACGGAGAAAGGACGTAGTAGAAGTAAGAGATAAGACTTCTGTAAAGCTTAAAGGAAGAAGAGAAGTATGTTCAATATCTAGCCATAATGGAGAAAAGAACGAGGATAAATCACAAGTCCAAAAAGCCACTTGGCGTAAACCAAAATCTCTGTGATAACCATAAAAATGTGGAAAATTAAACCCTCCTGCTAGTTTTGCGTTTTGTAAAGTAACTAATGCTACTCTCGGCTTTTTTTTTTTACCAATGCGTTTATTTAAAAAAATGTTTAGGAATCTGAACTGCCAAAATAGAAAGAATATCTAACAGTAAGGGGGAAATCATCATTTTAATATAATCTTAGAATATAGATGGCCCCACCATGATAAAAATAAAGGGTTCCAAGAGGAGAGAACAATATCAATTTAGATACGAAGTTCCGTAAAATTAATTTTAACAGTATCAGGAATTGAATTTTTTAACCATACTCCCAAATATTTAATTTTTCAGAAGTGGACCACTGATAGCCAGTAAGGGAAGAAGAATTATTAAAAGTGTATTTAGTAAGTGGGAGAATTTCTGTTTTATACTTATTAATTTTATATCCAGAGACTGTAGAAAATACTGAAATTTTGTGTAAGAGAAGAGGTAGTGAATTATCACTAGAAGATATGAAGATAAGAATGTTATCAGCATAGGCAGAACATTTTAAATGCTGGTCTCCATAAGGAAACCCAGAGATAGAGGAATTAGGATGCATCTGAGAGACAAAGGGTTCTAGAGCTAAGACAAATAATAAAGGAGAGAGGTGGCAACCTTGTCTTACCCCCTATAAAGGGGAAAATATGAGGATATCATGCCATTAAACATTGCAGATGCCTGGGGAGCAAGATATAAAAAGGAGCTATAATTTTAGGACCAAACCCATGCCATTTTAATGAATGAAATACAAAATTCCAATTTAATCTATCAAATGCCTTTTCAGCATCAATTGTTATGGCTGCAATAGAACATTTTTGCTTAACTGAGAACATTAAGAAACAATCTAGCATTATCAGATATTAGTCTGCCCTAGATAAACCCCAGATTTTTCTTTCCCTAAAAGATGGGGAAGAAAGGATTCCAAACAAAGAGCTAAAAGCTTAGCAAATTTTTTATAATCAACGTTCAATAAAGAGATAGGCCTATAAATTTTATATTCTAGAGGGTCTTTACCATCCTTGTGAATAAGACAAATTATAGTTCCTTGGAAAGTGCCAGAAGTAGAAGTAGATGCAATAAAATATTTAAACAAGTGATACAAATAAGGAAGAAAGATGTTAAAAAAAAATGGATATAAAACTCTACTGTGAAACCATCTGGACCAGGTGTTTTCCCTAACTTAAGTGCTCTTAAGGCTGCAGCAATTTCCTCAGAAGAAAGACCAGTCTCTGAAGAATCAAAGTCCAAATCAGGAAGGATAGAATGAGTGGTGTGGTGTAAATAGTCCACAATTGTGTAAGGAGGAGCTGTTGATACAGGCATATAAAGAGCTTTATAATACTTAACAAATTATTCTAAAATAGCCCGATGATTAGTAGCAGATTTACGCAGTGATGTGAACATTGAGTAAATAGTGTGTCTCTCCCTTCTTCCCTTAAGATAATGTGCTAATAACTTACCAGCTTTATTTCTCCCACCACAAAAATTTGCATTTTTCTGTAGAATTATAGAGGAGGCCTCTTCGGTAGAAATAGAGTTAAATTGCAATTTGGCTTTAAACAGAGCATTAAGGTCAGAAGGCAGGCTAGAGGAGAAATACTCCTTTTCCAAAGATGTCATCAATTAGAGTAGTCTAGTATGCTTGTTTATTCGTGTCCTCCTTTGCCTAGAAGCATAACTTTAGATGAAATCGCTTGCTGAGGCTTTGAATGTATCCCAGAGCAAGGAATGAGAGACATCCATATTATCATTAAAGGAAAAGACATTTGAAATAAAATCAATAAATGAACTAGAGAATTGAGCATCTTGCAATAAAGAATTGTTAAATTCCAATTGAGGCAAAGGAGGGTGAGGGGAAACCAAATCCAAGTCTGTAAAAACCATAGCATGGTCAGAAAGCACAATTGGAGAAATATGTGACTGTATGATAAACTGTGGAAGCGATTTAGAAAGAAATATATGATCTAATCGTGAAAGTGACACATGAGAAGCAGAGTAAAAAGTCCCCTTCTGGGCAGTTGAGTTGCACAATCCCTAAGAATCCACCAAAGCTCCTTTATGGATAACAGAGTGAAGTTGTTTATGCATTTTATGGGACTGAAATTGAAATGAGGATTGTTTGTCCAAAAAAGGATCCATTATTTGATTACAATCACCTCCTAAAATAAGGTAAGAATCATGAAATGTTGTACATTTTTGTGCAATGGAGGGCCAAAAAGCAGTATCAAGTTGTGGAGGGGCATCAACAGTCATAATAGTGGGGGGACATTATCTATAATGAGGCGTACTATAATCCACCTACCCATATCATGTATTTGTTGAGAAACCATATCGACATTGAGGGATGTTTTACCCAATATCACAACCCCAGTCTTCTTTTTCAACGATGGGGAAAGAAACACATTACCAACCCAAGCTCGCTTAGATTTCAAAGCTTCAGATCGTGTAAGGTGAGTCTCCTGGAGAAGAACCAGATCAGGATTAGATTTACCTAGATGGGATAACACCCTCCGTCACTAGATCGGATTAAGAGATCCTTTAATATTCCATGTGAATTATATACGATGAAGAGAATAATTATTGGAAAACAATTAGGCAAATATGAAAAATACAACATATAATACCAAGAAGAGAAAGTGCAATGGAGGAATGAGACATGAAAGAAAGGAGGAAGGGAGGAAGGGAAGAGTGAAAGGAAAACAAAGAGAAAGAAGAAAAAACAGTACACGTTCAAACAGGACAACTGAAAAAAAGGCGTACCTGTAAGAAAACAGACAAAGAACTGGGGTGGTGATGACATGAAAATAGATGACACACCCGAAAGGAAGAAGTCTAAGCCACATCCGGACAATATACATGGAGTGGGGGATGATGTATTGTGCAAATGAATTGAATGAATCTGTGGAAAAAAAGAGGGGGCTCAACTAATAAGTTATATTATCAAATATGATAATATTGCAACATGAACAAAGAGGAAGGACAACATATTAAATAAACTAGAACATTAAATAACCATATTGAAAGAATAAACAAGCATAAATATTACACCTCTCACATCTTAGAACAACCAGCATGTGAGATTCATCGGACATAAAGTTTGGTTGGACAAAATGCTGTTAAAATGAAAGTCAAGGCGAAGAAGGACCACCTGTATCTATGGTGTCCGATGACATTTGAATTTGTATAAATTTATTAAGGTCTACTTGATCCTCAAAAGCGGTAGTCTTGTTCTGATGGTTGACTTTGACAATGCAGGGATGAAAGAGACCATATCTTGCACCCAAAGCCTTTAAATAAGGCCAAAGACCAAAGGAACTCCTTTCTCCTGGCAGCGGTGGTGTTAGAAGCATCTTGAGACGAGAAGATCCTTTGCCCCATCCAGGACACTTGCTGCTTAGCTCTGGCTGCAGCAAGAATCAGCATCAGATCTGTAAATTGCAAAAATAATTTAATGGCTTCTCTAGGTTTTGCAGGCGACATAGAAGAAGTCATGCGAGGACCTAGCCTATGAGCCCTCTGGATATTAAGCGAAGTGGGAGGTGATATGTCCATCAGTTTTGGGAGAAAGGAGGTAAAAAAGGAAACAGGATCATCTTCATCAAGTGCATCCAGAAGACCATAAATGTGCAGGGTATACCGCCTGTTCCTGTTTTCCAAATCTTATGCCTGTTTTTTAAGTTGACCAAGTTTCTTCTCCAAGTGATTAAGTTTAGCTGTCCCTTCATGCAAGTACACTACCTGCTGCTCTACCATAGAGATGCGGTTTTCCATTCATGTCCATTTGTCATCTAAACAATCTGTCATCTAAACAAAGGAACACAATGCCCTAATCTCCTCCAATAATAATTCTAGAGAAATTAAAGACAAAGATTTCTCAGGTGACTGAGCGTCTTGTTTCAGTCATGATGCAGCAAAGGCGGCCATCACTCCAAAGGAAGTTAATGCCTTCAACAATGAGCAGTCCATAGAAGGAGTACTTCCAGAGGTAGTAGGCATCTGTTTTTGGGCACAAATACAAATTATGGCTTTTTAAATCTGCTCATAAAGGAAGAAACCAGTACTTGAAATAATGTATATGAGACACACAAGCACCAGGCAGAGGGCAGTTCAAAACTATAGAGATCTTCTCATATATAGAGAAAAATTTCTGCCAAGAGAGGGAGAAGAGGAAAAAAAAGAAAACGAAATAGCCCAGTGCATACCGCCTTTGCAGTGTTGAACAGTGGCAGATTACGATATCCTAAAATGGCGGCAATGGCAAAACTGAGCGTAATGCTGCCTGCAACTTCAGATAAAATTACCAGCGGGCTGTCCCTGCTTCATCCGCCATTCTTCCCCTCTTAGGGTTGCCGTCTGCACTGTATCAAAGACGATGAAAAAGGAACAGACAAGTCCCGAATGTGGTAGAGTTCAGACCTCAGGGTGCCATCTTGCGTGCCGGCAAAGCCACACCCCCACCTCATGGGCTCTTTGTGTCTGGTGAGTGTGCTATTTTGACCTCACCTGTGTATAAATGCATTTCTTTTGTACAGGGGTTTGCCCTATCAATTTCTTCTCCACTCTTTGTCTTGTGTTACAGGTAGTCCTAAAAGCTTTAAATGTGACAGTGTTAACTTGCTATTTTAAATGGAATGTCCATTGTACCTCCAGCAGGACCCATAGATGCTTGTCTTGTACATGTAACACAATACATATTTGTGCCCCATGGTTCAGACACATAATCACATCTGCTGCCACCTTTCTATTGGGTTTACATGGTGACTATTAGTAAGAGTACTTTGCACAGAGGCATTTACATTTCATATTGCTGTGGGAAGTTCTGTGTCTTACCTGTTTACAACCCTAGTTGTAGCCCAGTATGTTTGTCCGTTATTGGTTCTTTTCCCTGTCTGTACACATTATGGTTGCCAGACTTTTCTGTCCTGCTCCTCACCAAGTTTGTGTCTATTCTTTACTGTCATATGCCTTTGCTACCCCTCTGAATAATACACCAACTCTCTGCTTTGCAAACTATTTCATACTTTAAGGGGTGCTTCCCTGGAGCCCCATAACAGGCCTGCCCTGTGGGCATGGCGACGGTCCAGGATGAGAGCCCAACTTTTCTCTGCCAGATAGACTTTGGTAGCAATCTGCCATTCACCAAGAATCTTCTCTCACAAAGGAGTTCAAGCAGAGGATGCCTCTTGTCAAGATTGCTGCATTCTACTTGATGCAGATGATCACCCAGGGAGAAATGCAAGCGAATAGGTGCTAACAATACAAATGCTGTCCTGTTAGGGGCCCAGTTTGGCTCCTTTTACCTTACTGTGAAAGCATTGTTGATTTCTTATTACTTTATTTAAAGAACATAATGTAAACAAGAATATAAGGGCTTTCTAGGAACTATTCTGTGTCTTAGTACTCGATATACCAGTGCCACAAGCATATTAGCATCACTGAATTGCGTGAGTTGCATATATGTTTTCATAACAGTATATTAGTGCATGGTGAAGGTAAGGAGTTTTAAAAAAAGATTTGTCCTTGTATATCTCCACCTGTCCATATTAAAAGGTGCACCCGGCAAAAGAAGAATCATGCTGCAAATCAATTGAGACTCTTACCTCACCAAACGTGTGGTTCCCCTGCCTCGTTTAGCTGTGGGAGAACTACTAGCTTTGCAATGGTCATACCTCAACTAGCTCTAGCAACGGGAACCCAAAGGCCTCTGCACATGGGTTGCTAGGGCTACCCATCAGGAGTCTATTCCTATTTATCATCAACATCATCAACAACTTTATTTTGCATTGAAGAATGCAGAAATGTATGTACATTTCATTACATATAAAACATATTACAATAATTCAATAACAATACAATTTGTAAAAAACACACACAATTCCCTAAAATCTTAAATGATACAGCCTACATATCATTAAAATAGCCTTAATACAGTTATATTTAAAATTAATAGGCGTTCTTTGCCTTAACAATGTAAAAAACATAAGCTATCTACAGGATATAGCTACAAGGGCATTAGCAGCATTCTAAATTCATTACAATAAAGGCCTGTTAGAACCAGAATTACCTACAAAAGTGTCGCTAAACTATGATAAGACTACATCTCACTAATTTAGTTAGACAGTAATAGCTCTTCTAGATTTTAGAACAGCATTTACGAAAGTCGCAATTGTAAAACATATAAATGGTGATTCAAGTTGTTGAAGTGCTGAGAGAGCTAATCTGTGAGAGCGTAAGGTCAGTTTTAGCAGTATTGGAACAAGAAACATTTTCGTCTCAGTTGTATAGAGGGGATAGAAAAACAAAATGTGAGAGATGGATTGTTTTAAATGGTCATCACATGGAAAACAGGAAAGCTGATTTGGTGAGTATGCATTAGATGGATATTTCAACATCAAGGGGATATAATTTAAGTGGAATCTTGTTAATAAAAAACAGGTGAGAGTTATCTACAAAAGAGAGGTTAGAAGAGTGCCGGGCAGGACGGTGGGCATTGCCTGATACATTATTACTGAATCTTTTGCTTTGTTCTTATTCCATCTGTGTAGACTAGCTTTAGTTAAAAAAAAGATCCTTTAATTTGGATTTTTAAAAAGTTGCATACTGTGTGGGTGTTCCATAGAGGTCCGCCAACTATAGGGCACAAAAAGACTGTCTTACGTAAATAAGCCAGGGGATGGATGAGGCACGGTTGAGAGACATATTATCTTTATTAATAGTCTGGATTAGTGGGACCGAATGCCTTTTCCATATCGATGTCCAGAATAGCAAAGGGGCCATTTTAATTGTGTCCGTCAGATAGGGCATAGCCAGTTCTTTATGGGTGATGAAATTGAAACAAGACCCAGAAAGTGATAGTAATCTTTTTGCAAATTTATTGTCTATGGTTTGCAGAGAATCAACTTGTGCTGTACCCCAGACTGCTGCGCATAATTAGCCACAGAGATCGTTTTTGCTATATGTATTTTTAGCATTTCTTGGATTGGTTTCTTTCCCAGTTTTATAGCAAACTTTAAAAAAGTAGCTATGCTTGTAGACATAAGGTTTACTCTGTGTGTTACCATGTTGTTCCAATTTAACTTAGTGTCAAAGAGTATACCGTACCTAAAAGAATATCCCTATTGAACAAGGGTTTTCATATGTTTGTGCCTTGACCCACTATGCAAGGCTTTGCTGTTCAGGACTGGAATGATGAACTATGGCCCCAGACACAGGGAAAGAAAATCCCTGCGCACTATGGCCAGGGACTTTTTATTCCTTGAAGCAACACTAACTTCGGGCGTTGTGGTTTTGAGACAAAAATATTTCTTGACAAGCCTCAATGACATCATGGCATCCAAGCCATTACATTTCTGATGAAAGTACTCCTGTCATGCCTCAGAAGCATTTTCATCCAAAATTCTCAATTGCTATAATAGGTGGCACTGAATAAGGTGGGCGGGTTGTAGCCAGTGCCTGCCCGGTGGCCTGTAAGTTTTCCACTATAGTCTAAACCGACCCTCAGTGTTTAACTGGGTGGGGACTCTGGAGCCTGTGTATCAGAGCTGATATACACATTCCAGCTGCACAATAGAAGCATAATTTAGTTTGCAATGCCCATCTGCAGCCAGACCATTTTTATAGGTTTATTCCACTTTAACCTCTTACACCAAAGCAGCATCAAGTATCCAATCATAAGCTGGTGCTGTCATGGATCTGGAGGACATTTGTTGGAAATGGTAGCTAATATTCAGAAGCCTACCCCAGTCTTCAACTGTTCAATTAGCACATCTGTTTGCTAATCTTATCCTTATACCCCAAAACACATATCATTCAAGGTGTTCTAGTAACCAGAGGATCAATGAGGTCATGTAGTAGTTTTCTTCATTCCACCAAATGTTCCTCTACTCTCTCATCTATTCTACACCTGCTCATGTGTATTTCTTTTGGGAGTGCCCATTCTGGCATGCAAAAAGACATTGCATTACTTGCTACTCGCTTGGTTGAGGACAATGTATCCAGGGGCGTAGCTTGGTCAGTATGATTGGGTACTTCAGGTTTCCCAACAACCACCCTGGGACATCTTGTAAAACACATATTATATGAGAAGCAGGACAGAAGCAGGACTTTGAGGGCGTAAGGGGCAGTGGAAAGAGATAGCAATGTGTATTATTAGAGGTACTTAAAACACAATATTTTTAAAGCTAATAAACATTTTGCAAGGCCTTCAAAACATAGACAAGTGTGTGTGTGTGTGTATGTGTCAGTGTGGGCATGTGAAAATCCCAGGTATAATCCGACAGACACTTCACATTACCAAACTGAAAGCACTTGTACCCAACTACTTACTACAGAATACATTTTAACACCCCCCCTTACAATACTCCCCTGAATGTATCACTGTATAACGCTTAGGTAACAGTAACTCTATGTCATGCCCCGAGGTTCGGATCGGCAGACGGTCCAGTATATAAGGTCCCTAAGCGCTCTCGAACGCGCTTAGCGTTCTAGCCTGGAGACCTTTTTCCGTCCCTGGTTCGTGTTGCCTGACTTCCGGTTTGTGGTTTCCTGCTTCCGGAGTCACGTTCGTTGTGTTTGAGTGTTTCGCGGTTAATGCCCGCGTTCTTGGCGTTCTCGGTGGAGACGCTATCTGATCCAAGTGGCGATCCTGCTAAATTAGTGCGGTTTTCGTGCCGCTTTGTTCTCGCTGTCATCGTCGTTACATTTCCATCCTTGGTGGCGGCGTGAAGCGTGAGTGTATCATATTCCCTTTCCTCTTGCAGCTCCTCTCGTAGTTGCATTCACTCCCTGGTGGCGGCGTGTAGCGTGAGTGGTATTTATTCCCTGTCTTGTTGCAGCCCATTTCCATATGTCCCCACATTCTGAGTAAGATTTCCTAGTTCCCATGACTTGGCCCCCACTAGCCGCTCCCTCAAAAAAGCAGTATTTAACAGTCCCGGATATTTTGATTTGAGCTTCACACACAACCCCTTGTTACTCCCTTCCTAACCTCAGCCTCTTGTTACGTGTCACTGTGGACTGTCACGCCTCGCTGGCGCCTGGCCCACCGTTCGGGCCACACACCAAGCATATCCTCACTGCCTCTCCGCTGTAAGACAGACCTACTCGCCACGCAATGTAGCGAGAATTCCCCTAGGGGTAGAAGAGCATCTTGAAGTCCGAAGGGGACGCTAGCGTGGACCACGGTGCCGGTAGCCGTTGTACAACTGAAGCACGGTAACAGCGCTGTGCGCTGACCTTTATTTTACCTATAGCAAAATACAGATCGGGTGGGGGTAACAGTTGTTGTTTTGTTCTATCTCTGCAGCTCTCTACAGCTCTCTACCTACACCTGAATAGATTCTCGTTTTAACATGTCACATGGACCATAGCTGGAGAATCTGTGATTCTATTGTTGATTAATAGGGTGAGTTGTTTGTATGAGGAGAGCCATATGTTACATTGGAGGGGGTCAGTCCCTGAATCATTTGCTTTGTGTGGTATAGGAAATCCCGGCCTGCTCTTCCCAGCCTACACTTCCCAAGATTCACACCACTTCTGAGTGGAAGTGACAGACCCACCATTGAGAAGAGCATACCCACCATCGGTAGGTAGGATTCAAGGGTTAGTAATGTCTAAATAATTGTAGTGAACATTGTGATAATTGAAGTTAATCAGGCCTTTATATTACAGCAGAGAAGAACAAATCCTTGGCCCAGCCACAGCCACACCACTGACGTCACACCCACCTTCCCTTGTTTTGTTTCCCTGTTTTCCCCTGGCGTGTCATCCGGCACTCTAGTGTTTGATAGAGACGGAAGGCCGTAGGGGAGGACTGAGACCTACTCTAGCATCGCAAATATGCCTTTGATTTTCCTAATTTATTTTGGTGTAGGGTTCTGTCCCATTAAGGAGTGGCCTCACATCTATTGACAAACTTCTTCCCAATTCTCTGTGAAATCCCGCTCTTACCTTTTCCCATCATCCCTCTATTTCAACACATATCTATGTAATATATTTAAAATCTTTTTGCACCTCTCAACTCATAGAGCAGGCACCTGCACACCCCATGTGCATTTTGGTAAGTCTTTTTGGGACAAGGTGTGTGTTATGCTGATATTTTAAATGCACCAGTATAAATCTGGTGTTGCTAGATATCTGTTTCACATCACATGCACTTTCTCAGCTGTCAGTGCAGGCTGACAATCTCTTTTCCTTCCAACTATAGCTACAAAAGATGCACCATTTTGTCATGTTGAAGGATTCACATAGTTCTTTTTAGACCTGTCAGCCTTAGGGTGGTCTTACCCCAAACATTTTGTTTTACTCCTAAATATTTTTCTGACGCCCTATTTGTTGGCTTAGGACTCTGTGCACTTTACACTACTAACTAGTGCTAAAGTGCATTTGTTCACTCCTTAAAAGAGGGTAACATTGGCTTATCTCCAATTGGGATATTTCATTTACATATAAGTCCCTAATAAGGTGGTACTATATGTACCCAGTGCCTATAAATGAAATGCTACTATTAGGCTTGCAGCACTGATTGTGCCACCTGTTAAGTAGCTCTTTAAACATGACTCAGGCCTGCCATTACTGAGCCTGTGTTTGCAGTTTTAAACTACCATTTTGACCTGGCAAAGTAAACCTCTTGCCAGGCCCAAGTCTTCCTTTTTAATACATGTAAGTCACACCGAGGATATGCCCTACACAGCCCATAGGACAGGGTACAATGTATTTGAGAAGTAGGACATATAGTTTTACAGTTTACATGTCCTTGTAATGAAAAACTCTTAAATTTGTTTTTTACTACTGCAAGACCTAACTCTCCCGTAGAATAACATTGGAGTTGCCTTATCACATTTTATAAGTGTAATTTCAAAGTTGGAATAGATTACCAGGTCATGTTTGGTGTCTCTGGAATCACAATTTAAAATTAGGCATGGGCAGAACTTGTGGAGTTTCATATGAAAACTCTGTGAGATTTAGCTGAGTTCCACCAACAGGGAGAACTTTAAACGTCGTGCTGCTCAAGCTGATTTTTAGCATCAGGAGCTTGTTCCATGCTGAAAAATCAGCACATGGTGCACCAGAGGGCGCTGCTTCTTTGTTGCCAGTTGAGTACATTTTCTACTCAAGCGGCAGCTTTCTCACCCCAACTGGTTGCTACCACTAGTGACCCTCCTCGTTGAAAAACTTCACCAGCTGCCTTCCTAGTGCCCAAAGTTGGTGCTACGGGGTGCCAATTTGTGCTCACACGGGCCAACTTACAGTTGGCTAGCCGCACACGGGGCAAAACTCTTCCACGTGGCAGTTGGTGGAGTTTGATTGAAACTCCACATTACACGCCTAACACGGAGTGGCCAAAACTCTGCAAACTCAACTGTCAGAGCAGAATTTATCACCCACCTCTATTTAAAATCCTAACTTATGGTGAAGTTGGATTTTAAATTGCAATTCTCAAATTGCCACTTATAGAAAGTAGGAATTTTCTTGTCTTAGCCATTTGGTGCCTGCAGCCTGTCTCTGGGTCACATGACTGGGTGTAGCTGACAGGTGGGCTTTGTGTGTTCTTCCTAGACAGCCACACACAAAGGGGAGCAGAAGTGTGACTGGATGAGCCAACACTGGCAGGATGAGTCATCCCAGCATGTCTCCAAACAAAGGGTTGCCTACCCCCTGCAGTTAGTTTTGAGCCAGGGCCAGAAAGGCAGGGTGTAAAAATGTGTCCTCTTTCTGCATGGTTGCCCCCACTTTTTGCTGAACTGCTGATGTACTTTGACTGAGAGTGCCCTGGGCTCCTGCTAATCAGGTATCCAGGGCCTATGTTCTTTCCCTAAAACTGCATTGAAGACCAAACCCAATTGGCACTCTCTGGCCACAGGCCAGCCCCTGGTAAATGGTACCCCAGGCACTGTGACCAGGGAAGGCCTCTAAGGGCTGCAACACTTATTGTGCCACCCTTAGAGGTCCTGTACCTTTACACTCACAAACTGCCTTTGCAGGCTGTGTGGTTTGGTGCAGAACAAAGTGAAGAGTGGCCTGGCACGCATACCTGTGTGCCATGCCTACAACCCAGTGCCCTGGCATAGATCAGTCACCCTCTAGGTGGGTGCACTATACCAGTAGCAAGGGTACAGATGCATGAGCCCTGTGACCCTACAGTGTCTAAGTCAATTCTTAGACATTGTAAATGCAGTGCCGCCATTAAGAGCATATGGTGCTAGGGGTTTGTCATTACGAACTCCACAGTATTATAATGGCTTCACTAAAAACTGAGAAGTTTGGTATCAAACCTCTCAGCACATTAAACCCACACTGATGCCAGTGTGGGCTTTAATGAAAATTGTACACATAGTGCATCTCAGAGATGCCCCTGAAAATGACCTACCATTAGCGTCCAGGCTGAGTGGCTGCTTTCAGCTACCACCACCAGACATGTTTCTGGACCCCCTGGATCGAGAGCCTGCTGCTCTTGATGGTCTGAAATAATGCACATCCTGGGATGAGGTGCTAAGCCTCCTCCCCCAGGATAAGCAGGGTCCACGAAGGGGAAGCTTCAAAGGCCTGCCACATTTGTGAGCTTCCCCATGCCTGTTGCTGCTTGCGGGAACTGGCCCTCTCCAGTTCTGACCCCACCTTGGGCAGGAGAATCAGCGGGAAACCCAAGTGAAGAGGAGGGGTGTGTCCACCTTTGCCAACCCCACCCCTTAGGTGGGGGAGGTGAGGTGAAGCACAGCTCTCAGTCCCCGCCATCTTGCAGAAGTGGGACCCGAGCCAACCAGAGTGAGGCATATGCCCCCTCCCACTGGAGGGATGCATAATAGGGGGTGTACTCGCCCAAAGGAAGGGACCCATTGGTCACAACCTTTAGTTACCTAAAATGCCCCTTAATCTAGCATTTAGGGGGCACCCAAACCTTGCCTACAAGAAGAAAAGAAGAAGGACCGAACTGCCGTGCCAAAGCTAAAAAGAGGAGGGTGCTCACTTACTTGGCCACAGCCCTAGCAGCCTGTCCGAACCACAAACCTGCAGGAGCAAAACTCCGATGTGTCCTGCAGCCAGCGACCTCATGAACCTCAAAGACCTGCCCTGCCTTCAAAATAAAAGACTTTGTTTCCAGTGAACACCGGATTTGTTCACCCACAGACTCCAGCTCCGGCAAAATCTGTAAGTCTGCACCACTCTGCATCGACGCCCACGGCCCAAGTTGAAGTGGCCCAACCCCATCGAGGAGGTCTCCCCGGCAATCCTGACCCGAGATCCAGTGATCTCGGACCTGCCTCAAGCCACCAGCCAATACCTGCAGCCTAAACCAGGAGCTGGCAAGAAGATCCAACCCTAAAAGACACCCCTCCACCCGAAGCCCCACGGCCTTGGGTGGCACAACCAACAATGTCTAGCCAACACCCAGCATCCCAACTTACTGCTCCAAGTGGTGGTCCCACCCAGAAGACCTTTGTCCCCAAGTCTGCAGTGTGCTTGCAAACCGGAGAATCCCCATTGAAAGTAACAGGGCACCCGATGACAAATCAGCACCCAGTCGCCCTAGTGCCGTTGAGGGTGTAAGAAGAGTGCATCCTTGACCCTGGGAGACCCCTGAGTCAAACCCCAGAAACCCAACTCCCACAACAAAGCACTTACCTGTTAACCGATAACACTATTTCCCACCATAATATAACATGGACTGTTTTCTATGAAAAAGTTTTTAAGTGTGGAGTTGGAAAATCTATAGAAGTCCCTAAAGCTGTATACAAATAACCAAAACGCTTTTACTTACCTGTTTACAGGAAATGTCCCAGTGCAGCATCCAGGTATACTACACTGTGTAAGAAAAGTAATCTATAAAGTAATCTACTTGACATCCTATTGAAAACTCAATACAAAGCACATGTACAATATTTCAAAGCATTGCATTATCAGTGTTTCTACTGTAATCAAACCCACGTGTATATATACTGTCACACTGGACATTCATGCAAGACCTGGTAAATGATTTCCACATGGGGACTCAGAAGTCAAGGTACATGTTCACTGTGTGATACCCTCATAAATTGATGTTATCGCTGTGTTCAAAATTGGATGCAGTGCTAAAGGATATCTGGGGCATATTACAAATTTAAAAAATGCAAGAGAACAAAGAACACTTTTTGATGAACAAAAATTAAAAATTGAAAATATATTTGCAATTTTTTGTTATATAATTCCCCACAATAGTGTACAAACCGATAATTACCGTACTGGTCCCATTTCGACTATTGTAATAGTGCACCAAGTATTGCATTCCAGATTGTATACATCATACATGGCTATATGCAGCAATAGAAAATAAAACAAACTAAAACTGGGAAAACAATCAGAGACAGTTATTGCAGGAATATGATAACATTCCGTGTAATATTACAGAATTACATCCCTCCATTGTGCTCAGTCCTGTATTTATGCTGTCACATTTGAGGATCAAGCGGCATTCAACCAGTTTCAGAATCATGAAAACTGAACAAGTATTGATAGCAAGGGATACTGATTGCTGCTGCACTACATGTGTTGTTTACTGCGGATCACTAATTCTCCAGAGATTGGCCATCTCTAAAGACTAGCCACCAATATAAGACTTGAATAATTAAATGTATACACAAGAATAGAGAGGCAACATCTAAAAGAAAAGACACGATTAGCACAATCCAATACAATATTTCTAACATAAAGATGATTCGAGAGGTCTCTTTCTTGTTTGATGTAATTCTTTTATTCAAATTCTTCCAAAATGTCAAAGACAGTTCAG
Organism: Triturus cristatus; assembly: GCF_964204655.1. Taxonomy (NCBI): domain Eukaryota; kingdom Metazoa; phylum Chordata; class Amphibia; order Caudata; family Salamandridae; genus Triturus; species Triturus cristatus. The sequence goes on from NC_140594.1 coordinate 466,236,869, forward strand.
CACAGCCAACACGTTTCGCCCAACATTTGGGCTTCCTCAGGGCTGTAAGTATAACAAACATGACTGCCAACACTTATAAATAAACACAAATATTGCACAGACAAACATACACATACAAATAATGCTATACAAAGGCTTAGCTTCAAACTTGATATTCATTTTGTGTGTTACCAAAACCGAAAACAAGTGACATACTGCATTTATTTTTGCCTCTGAAATTGTTTGAGGAGTAAACAATTCTGAGTCATACACTATACACTCTATATTTCCTATGTTATAAAGCTCAGTGAGAGAGTCACCATGTTTTTTCATTTATATCTCGTAAGAATAGTAGTTCTTTTCAAGCAGCTATGGAATTTACAGTGGAGGAAGAAAAGAATGTACCCCAACATTGCTCTAATTGCTTCTTGTATTTCACTAAGTTGTGTTAGTCCCCTATTTTTACAACACTGAAGATGATCCATCAACATTGGATGCAAAATGGATTTTACTCTATCGTACAATCGACTACATGAGTCTATTCTTGTTACTATAACTAAAGAAGAGTAGGAAGAAAGGCGTAAAGAAGTGTGAAAAAGAATGGAGGAGAATCCATTGAACAGTTTCTCATATACGGGTATTCGTTATCATTTACCCACTGTAACTGACTCAATTAATTCATTGATATGACAGATATAAGGTAATCCTGTCTTCTATCTTCTATTGTGCTTCGCTTAAATTTATAACCATCATACGGATATTAAAATGGTATGCAATCACAATACTTCATTAGCTGAGTAACCATAGTATGCCTGATATAAAGTTCATTGCGAGGAGTGTTTAATGCTTCTTGGCATATGTTACTGAATGCAATCCATATACCAACTCCAGATGTTCCCTTACATACCATAAATACTGTGACAATATCTCCACAACCATGACACAAGTCGCACATGTGCACACCAAAAAGAGACGTGAGTAAGACACCAATGCCTTACATAATTCCCAGATCCCACAGACTGCGTCTAAGTTATGCACCAAAAACTGTGAATTAAAATTAAATTAGGTTGGTATCAATGTCAATTTGTACCTTAATTAGGGGTGGGCGGAATTCGCGGAATTGCGTTACGCAAATCTCCGCGAAACAGTAAAAAATCTCCGCGAACACGCAGAAATTCCGCAAACACGCGGAATTGCTTGTTCGCGATGCTTTTTTCCTGTTCACAATCGCTGTTTGCGTGCTCGGGGAGAAATATCTCACGAACACGCATTTTGAGAACGCGAACAAGCAAAAAATTTCGCGAAATCGCGGAATGCAGACTTTTGAGCGATTTCGCGTTCTCCGCAGAACGCGAAATTACGCAAATTCCGCAAATTCCGCGAACGGAACGGAATTTGCCGCCCAGGCCTAACCTTAATACGTTATTTTACTCATATAGTCCGATTTCCTTTAGGGTCACAAAAAGATACATCCCTGTTTAATACACATGTCTAGGGCTGTAGGGGCATACAGAGCGGGTTCTAATTAGTCACAGATACATCGCTGTTTAATACACACGTCTGGGGCTGTATGGGCATACAGAGCGTGTTCTAATTAGTTATTCTACATGTCAAAACTAGGAAAATGGCCAACTGAAGGGACTTGTCTCTAGAATCTATTACTAATGCCCTTCAACATTCACAGATCTGGGCAGTTACCCATTCCCAACAACACGCAAAGGTGCAAATACACTCTGTCGGATCTTGCGTCCGACGAATGACAGTTGTTTGAAAGACGCATAAAAATATATATCATGCTACATGAGATAGCCAGCAAAAAAGGGGACTTGTCCCTGAAATCTGTTACTAATGCCCTTCATCATTTACCAAGGTGTTCTAAGCACTCACCCGTGTCCAGCCATAACTAGAAGCATGGAGTCGGCGTTCTCCACAGGACAATAAAACTGCCATTTCTTTTGTGGCAGTTTTAAATACCCCTGTATCATCATCCTTGAAAAACGACTAGACTGCGTTCTCTGTTCGCTTACCTAACTCTCGAAGCACACCAATAGTACACAAGTTGAATCCAAATGAATGTCCTCTACATGTCTTATCATGTCACTGATGTCCCAGACATAACTCTGTGTGTTCATCGCAAAAATCTGTAATGAAGACATTGATGTATTTACATAAAGGATAAAGCACAGAGACGCACTCAGACACAATGAATCTTTTTGGAGGGCATGATTGATACTTGTATTTTTTTTGTAAGGTGTAGAGGACTGGAGTTCTTGGAGTTTTTGAATTAAGTTATTCGAATACATGCAAACTCAGAAAGCCAGAGTCATTGGCCTACAAAGTAGTACCCCTTAGAAATGAGGGAGCAATAGCCAGTTTTAGCAAGTCACGCACCACATCCAGAATTAGATCATCAATCTGACAGCTCCAGTGCTAAGTAAGCTATACACAGATCTTGTTAGAACATATAGATGTTTAACAGAGTTTTTTATGTGAACAGAGACAATAACATCTGCAAGGGCTGCTCAAGCTGCACAATCAAGATTGGCTACACATGGAATTGATCCACAAACTGTTAATGCAGTCATGGGTACAATTCCTCTCAGATGGGAGGGAATTCCATTCTAGATTGCACAAAAAACAAGCCTGGTTGAAGAAATATTTCTCCACATAGGACCTCAGGAAAAGCACAGAATTCTCACCATATGTCTGCCAATGGGAATGGCTTCACCAGTGGAAGACTGCCACAGATATTGAGGACACTGCTTCTGAGCGGGGAGTGGGATCTGACCATGCTGGACAGTGCAGCAGAAGTCACAATAGTGTGCCAGAGCCTGATGGATTTTCTGGTGGCAGCAATGCTGAGTGACTACATCCAGGTTGAAACACCGGATTCGAGAGTGAGTGTGCTGCATCGATTATACGAAATACAACTCCAAATGAAGGGGATATACCATGAACCATTAATGTTCTCTTTTGGGAAAACCTGTCATTCAGCTATGAAATTCTCTTGGCTGAAAGGGATTGGCCACCAGGATTTGTCATGGACTGCCCAGAGGAGAAAAATTAATTTTACCTGCTTTTTCTGACCTCGTCTCATATGCAGTTAAACATTCATACGCCAGGGAGTCAGCTTTAGCACTCGCTCCTGCATTATACCGCAACCATGTGGGGTGGGTTGACGGTTCCCCTTATCGTGTTATACCAGTGATATCAACCCCACAAACTAAATGACAATATACCAATAAAAAATGAGGCTAAAAAACAAGTTAGAGACATTTTTCTGCCAAAACATAGCACCTGAAAGCAGGTACGTGACCACATTCAGTGCACTGAGTTCTCAAAAGCAGTTCTGTCATTTGCCCCAGGGGTATATTAACAGCCCAGGGTTGTTTTCAGCCTAGGTTGCAGAAGTTTTGCAAAAATATGATGATCAGCATTGTCCTATGTCGATGATATACACCTTACAGATGATGAGCTTTCAACTCACTTGGCCATACTAGATCGCATATTTTTTATATTTGTTCACATGGGCTACAGGTTAAATAAAAAAAGAAATCAAAATTAGCCCTTCTCAATGTCCTAATCCTAGGATACAAATTGTCAAGTGAAGGCAGAAGCCTAGCAACACATTTCCTCAAGAAGTGTGCGCTTCTGGAACTACCAAATACACTAAGTCACCATAGTGATTCTTGTATAGAAGTTATGTGATGCAATGATTAATAGACAGAAGCAGACAAAAGTTATAAGGAGTGTCAAAACAGTCAATAAAACAAAGAGTTCCACCATCTTGTGAGACAGCTTATATATGCATACATATAGAGTAGTTATGACATTCTAGCGTACTCCTACGATGCAAACCCTAACCAACTTGTCTAGGGTATGGTCTGACAAGAAACCCCCTTCTGGATGATCTAACCCCTTTATCTGGTGGGTGAGAATGTAGGACTCTTGGTAGTGAACTTGACACCTCTCACTGAGATAGCAGTCAGCTGCTAGGTGAAATCTTCAGCATGCAGTAACCCTTCAAAGTCAGCCGAAGTGTCTCTTCTAATTGTATTTGGAAACAAAAGGACATATATAGAAAAGGGCATTCTTGCCTTGGGACATGATTGTGATCATGCTGTCTATTGTTTGTATTCCACAGATAGCTCAGTCGCCATATGGATGTAATAAACACAATTGTATCACACATGTGAAGTCCTTGCACATAATGCCAAGGCCATATGATAGTGTTCTTACGAAGTTCTTTTGTGTCAGCTAGGTCTGTGTTTCTTAGAAACTTACCCCAAAGCATTTTAATTGCAATTGTGTGTCAAAAGCCTATATGACAAAGGGAAGGTAACTTTAGGAAAGAACTGTGTACAAGTAAATTGTCACTATTTCCTACCAGGCCTAACTGGGGCACATGACACTTAAGAAACTCCAATCAATGTTGTTTCCTGAATTTTGGCAGACCATACATTTGAGCCTAAGCACTACGTAGAATCTGTAAAATCGGTCTATGACTTGTTACATCCAGACTTTTCAAGCACGCATTGGACAACTGAACAAACACAAATACTACATACAGTACAAGCTGACAATATAGCTTCCAAACACTTACACATACATGTAATCATCATCAGCTTGGTGGTCTGTATAATTGTGGGTGCATCAGGATACACCTATGTCACATTCAATGAAGGAGACACTGTACCAATTGCATATAAATCACTTTTATACTCCAATGCCGAAATGCGTTTTGCACAACAGATAAGATTTTGATGGCTGTACAGACTGCTGTAGTGAGAGAAATATCTTTGGCTCGGAAAATGCATTATTGTTGGGACTCCAGTCCCAGCCTCAAAGGCTGACACAAAGACCAGCTTTCGAAACACAAAAAATTACATCCAAGATGAAAACAATGGGACAACTCTCTCACTGCAACAGATGTAGATTACAGAGTTGACTCTGCACTACAAACACAAGCATACCTGGTATACAAATATGAATATCCTCTGCCTAATGAAGTCATGCCTCTATATCAGTATGATTGTATCATCTATACTGACAGTTCAAAACAGCCTGCCATAGGGACAAAGCACCAACACTCTTCAACATGTGCTGCTGTTAAGGGTAAAATGGAGGATGGTGAATTCCACCCTCACAAAACCTAAACGCATTCACTAGGGGATTGCACAGCACAGTTGGCTGAACCTGGAGCTCTAATTCTGGCACTTGAGAATAGATCCTGGATGAGTACTGTTAGAACTCTCGGTCTCTAGCTGGCTGAGGTAGATACCTTAGTCCAAATAGGGGCCCTTTCTTCTAGTCAGGGAAAAGAGGGACACACTCTCAGATAATCCCTGCTCACCCCCCGGTAGCTTGGCACGAGCAGCCAGGCTTATCTCCAAGGCAATGTGTAAAGTATGTGCAACCACACTCCCAGTAACACAGTGGTAACACCACACTTTTTCTTTTTAAAAATAGCAGTATCTTTATCAAAAGGAATACAATGAAACCAAACGATAGACATCCAACATATGCGTATTGGTAATATTTCACTTTGCCGGTTATTAGGCCAGCAATCACTTGTAGGTTCTTGGGGTTTTAATGAGCAATTCAAGATGATCTAATGCAGTCCTAATGCAATGCTATGCAGTTCGTAATGTAGTAATAAGACAGTCCTTAATGCAAGTACTAGTGCAGTTCGTGCGCAGGAATAACGCAGTTCGTAATGCAAGAATCAGGCAGTTCGTAATGCAAGAAGAATGCGATTCATAATGCAAGAATCAAGCAGTTCGTAATGCAAAAATAATGTAGGTCGTAATGCAAGAATAAGGCAGTTCGTAATGCAAGAATAATGCGGTTCGTAATGCAAGAATCAGGCAGTTCGTAATGCAAGAATAATGTAGGTCATATTGCAAGAATAAGGCAGTTCGTAATGCAAGAATAATGCGGTTTGTAATGCAAGAATCAGGCACTTTGTAATGTAAGGAATAATGTAGTTCGCCAATCTGCGAGGTCAACTCGGCCACCACTAGGCTCAAACAGCAGAGACAACAGTCGTAAACTTAAAGAGGCAGTCCTGGTACTGCTGGGCAGGTACGGGCCGCTGGGGGTCTCAGCGCATCTAACGCGGTGCAGCGGGAGAGAGATCGGAGCACTCCTGTACTCCTTCTGCATGCCTCCCCAGGCCACACTCACTTGCGGCTCCCGACCAGAGTCCAAGCCTTACCTGGGGAGTTCGCTGCCTCGCTCTCTCTCTCTCCGCTCGTCGGACGTCCTGCTGGGCGACCGCAAAACGTGGCAGCTCCGTTGCTAGGTGACGCTGTAGCCGGACGGGTTACGGTGCTGCCTTCTCCTTCGTTGACGATCTTGGGCAGATTTCTCTTGGTGAACAACGATCACAATCACTTTCACCTTGCAGCTTCCTTAACTTCAAGAAATCCTTGAGCACGCTGCGGCTCGTGCTGGCGGTTGCGATTCTCACTCACATCCTCAGTTACGATGACGGCTTGAGCCACAAACAGCAATGCAGCAGCGTGGATGATGTTTCAGGCTGCGGGGGCAATGCAGTCACAGAGCACATCATAAACAGCACCACAGACCACACGGAAGTGTCAGGCGTACAAAAGTACACGCACCAAGCGTCGCTGAGACACGGTTGGAAACTTGATGTTCCTGAGTTTCCTCAACAGGGGACCAGCTCTCCTTGGGCCCTTGGAGACAAGTTACTTCAGGACACAGTACACAGCAAAGTCCTCTCAAGCAGGGGGGACACAGCACACAGAAAAGTCCCTTGTTCTCTCCTTAGTCAAATCAACAAACTGCAGGCCAGACCCAGAACGCACAGCAAGAGCAGTCCTTCTCTTCAGTCTCTTCAGCTGCTCTCCTTTGGCAGAGGTTCCTCTTGATCACAAAGTAGTTTCAATCCTTTTTCAGTCGGGATTTCAGTCTTGAGTTCAGGGGTTAAAGCTCTTACATTTATACCCCTAAATGCCTTTGAAGTCTTTGTGTTCAGAGGGCTCTGCGCCTGGTCCAAACCAGAACTGGCTGTCTTCCTGCCAGTGCACACCTCCTTTCTTTGATTGTGGAGGTCTGGGTCTCAGACACTCCGCAGGAGGAGGAGCCATTCTTTTGTGGCAGCAGCACAGGCCTCTTCGCATCAAAGGAGCTACTCCTCCCACTATACCAAATGCAGGCCAGCCTGTGCTGTCTTGCCTACTCCTCCCTGGTTTCAGGACACTCCCCAGACTCTGTCTCATCCAAACCCAGACAGTCAATACACAACCAGGCAGAGGCACACAGGATGGTTTAAGACAAGAAAACCAGCCACTTCTAAAAGCATGGTTTCTAAACACACAATTTAAAAACCATCTTCACAAAAAGGTGTGTTATTGAATTCTGAGTTCAGACACACTAAACTCCATGCCTCCATCTTATGCTTATTGGAAGATATGCTGAAAACATGTGACCCAGCATTCCCCATTCTGTCCTATGGGCAAGATGGCCTTGCAACAGTGAAAAACAAATTTGGCAGTATTTGACTGTCAGGACATGGTACACATCTCAGTACATGTCCTACCTTTCACATACACTGCACCCTGCCCATGGGGGTACCTTGGGCCTACTATTGGGGTGTCTGATGTGCATAAAAAGGGAAGGGTAAGGCCTGACAAGTGGGTGCACTTGTCAGGACAAAAAGGCAGTTAACAAACTGTGTGCAGTCACTGCAGTAGCAGGCCTGAGATCTCTTTTGGGGGCTACTTGTGTGGGTGGCACAATTAGTGCTGAAGGCCCGGCCCACTATTAGCATTTGCATTACCAGCCCTGGCACACATACTGCACTTTATTAGGGACTTTACTAGTAAGACAAACATACCAATTATGAACAACCAATTACCATAACACTTTATACAGGGAGCCCAAAGCATCTAAGCCAGTAAAACGAAATCCATCACAGCATCAAAAATAGAGGAGGTAGAGGCAAAAGTCATGATTAATCAGGCCAAGAAATGCCAGGTCTAACATGTTCTTAGACTATTGGAGCTAGCATGGATTCAGAGATTCCAAATGGTACACCATAAAACACAAGCTGCTTTAGGGACGAGTGGCAAAGCTCAAAGAGTGCTTGCCACAGACTCATGTCATATACACACAGAGTCATCAGCATGTAGGAATACATGTTATTGGGAATTCCATTGCTGATGAAGCCACAAAAGTGACAGTGCAAAATGCTGCAGTCGCTGAAATTAATCGTTCTAGCATGAGGATAGATAAAGATATCATGGTGGCTGTCAAAGCTGCGCATAACAGCACCCACCTGCCAATAGGCTTTCCAACAAAATACTCCTACCAGTTAAGTGCCCAAAACATTCAGTGTGCCTTGAATGGCTCGAACAATCCACACTGTCCCAGGTGAAACAACACTTTTCCCTTCTTTTTGATGACATGGGATTACAGGACCTTTTACTAGGTCCTCAAATACCATGTCAAAAGCTCTTTCCATATGCAATATACAATAAATTGAGGAAGATTTCACAGCAGGGGGCTGGTGAGAGACTGCTCAGAATTGACAGGGCAAATTTAGAAGGGGTTCTGGCAGTCGTACATAATGGTATGACTACTCTTTCCAGGATTTACTCACTGGGTAAAATTGTGGCCTATTTACAAGTCCCTTGTGCACAGGTATGTCATTTTTTCCCATATTAAAAATGACGCACCGGCGGCAAAGGGGACATGTAAATAAGCCCTATTGTGTCATCAGCAATCCATATCATACAGAGTGACATGTCTTCTGTACAATATGGGCACTCACAGTTTAGAGCTATAATGTGACTGAGTTGGACTCTACGGACCCATCGGGCTGGTCGCATTCCATGGAAATACCTTAACCCCATGAGTGCTATGGACAGAACGGTTCTATCCTCAGGCATGGGGCTTGTATGCTGAGGATGGAACTGTTCCATTCTAGCACCCACCCACATTGGAAGCGCTGGTGCTTCCTCTGTGGGCCGTCCCTTTTGCCCCTCCCTCGGTGAACTGATGATGTTGGTGCCCTCATGGCGCCCTGACGTCACCAAGTTCAGCCAGGGACATGCTGGAAGACATTTGCTTACAGCACATCCAGAAAAATGACATACATTTGGTAAGTCCTTCTCAGGAAGGGGGGGTCACAGGTTTTCAGAAACAGGTGGAAAGGACTTTCCGGCTGTGGAAGTATGGAGTGGATTCCTGCTCCACGATCGTGGGTGGTGCAGCAATCATGAAGCAGGAATCACACCACTGGACCACCAGGGTTTATTTATGAACAATTGTTGGGGGAGCAACCCCTTAGGCAAGGGTCACTTCCCTGGGGGCATTTTTCATCTGTGTTTTGTCCCCCACAAGGGACCGATTTGCCGGTTTTAGACCGGTCTGCCAACCGGGGAGTCAAAACCCCCTAGAAACTCATAAAGTGCGGAGTGCTAACCCTTGGGAAAGGGTTGCGCCTCTTGAGGAAAATTTTTTAGGAATCCCTCCCCTCCCCTGAGGGCAGATTAACCATTTTCAGGCTGATCTGTCATCTCGTGGGGGTGGTAGTCCACTAGACATCAGTGATTTTATTTTGCATATGTCAGGGAGTGGGCCCTTGCATAAGGGTCCCTCCCCATTATTGGGAAAATGTTTTGATCATTTTCTGCCCCCCTGGGGCAGATCAACCATATTTATAGGCCTGGGAGCAGAAAACTACTAGACACCAGGGATTGTTCCTGAGCATGTGTGAACTGGAGTTCGGCTGACAATCTGTGTTTACTTCTTGTGTTTGTGGGTTGGTGCTTTGCTAGTGATGTGTGTAGACTGGTGCTTGGCTGGAGGTGTGTGTAGACTGGCACTTGACTGGCTGTGTGTGTGAACAGGGGATTGACTGGTGATGTGTGTGGACTGGGGCTTGGCTGGTGGTGTGGATGGACGGGTGCTTGGCTGGCTATGTGCATGGACTGGCACATGGCTGGCTGTGTGCATAGACTGGTGATTGGCTGGCGGTGTGTGTAAAAAGGCACTTGGCTGTCAGTAAGCGTGGACTGGCGCTTGATTGGTGGTGTTTGTGGACTGGGGTTTGGCTGGCGATGGGTGTGGCTGGCATTTGAATGGCGATGAGCATATTTCATAGTGTTTTATAATGTTAATTATTTTATTTCTCGTCACCATTTATGTTCATAATGTTTTATTTCTCTTTTTGCTCTAGTGCAAAGCTTTTGTTTTCCATTGGTCGGACTTTTGCCTGCGGTTTCGGCACTGGTAGATCTTTAGTTTGTGTAGTAGCAAGTGTTTAGTAAGAACGCGTTTTTTGTACTGTTTACTCTAAATGAGGATCATTGCCCTGCATGAATGTGTTTTTTATAACTGCTGAAATGTTAGCAGCATATTTAGCTTCTGTTTGATTCCATAGCACTCATTGCCCATGAGTGCTATGGACAGAACGGTTCTATCCTCAGGCATGGGGCGTGTGCTGAGGATGGAACTGTTCCATACTAGCACACACCCACAGGGGAAGCGCTGGTGCTTCCTCTGTGGGCCGTCCCTTTTGCCCCCTTCCCCCCTCTGCGACCTGATGATGTTGGTGCCCTCATGGCGCCCTGACGTCACCAAGTTCAGCCGGGGACGTGCTGGAAGACATTTGCTTCAAGCGCATTCCAGAAAAATGACATGCATTTGGTATGTCCTTCTCAGGAAGGGGGCGGTCACAGGTTTTCAGATACAGGTGGAAAGGACTTTCCGGCTGTGTAAGTATAGAGTAGATTCCTGCTCCACGATCGCGGGTGGTGCAGCAATCACGGAGCAGGAATAACACCACTGGACCACCAGGGTTTATTTATGAACAATTGTTGGGGGAGCAACCCCTCAGGCAAGGGTCACTTCCCTGGGGGCATGTTTCATCTGTGTTTTGTCCCCCGCAAGAGACCGATTTGCAGGTTTTAGACCGGTCTGCCAACGGGGAGTCAAAACCCCCTAGAAACTCATAAAGTGCGGAGTGCTACACTGCTACCCCTTGGGCAAGGGTTGCGCCTCTTGAGGAACTTTTTTTAGGAATCCCTCCCCTCCCCTTGTTGTAAATTAAGGCAGAATGTGATTAAGCATTTACTGAAAACATTAGTGTTTCCCTTTTATCGTGTTTTCCTCATTATGTTGGCCGAAGTCCGGACTCCATTTTGTATTGACATGCTGCCACGTGTCCACCACGAGGAGAGTCCGACCTCTGTGTTAGTTGCTCTTGTAATCTGCCTAGCAAAAGTTATAAATAGTTCTCCCTTGTCCGTCTGGCGCATGCCCAGACTTGACCACATCTGTTATAATTAGCTTTGCTTGACCATGTGTTTTCGCGGGCCCAAGGAGTGTGTTAGCTCCGCCCATGTATTGATTCGGTATTGAGAATGACCCTAAATGGTAATGTTCTTCAACTCTGTGGTATCCACCCACTCATGAGCCCCTTTGCTGTGTATAAAAGGGGACTGTGTATGCAAGTTCTTTGTGCTACTCCTTGCAATACTGAAGAGTGTTGTGTGGATTGTAGGACCACCCTTAAGGGTTAATAAACGTTGTTTTTGTACTTTGCAGTTTCCGTGCCAACTTCCTTATAGATTTCGTTACAGAAGAGCGAACCCTTGTCTCTTGCGGGCCTAGCTGGGGCTTGTATTCATCAATTGGCGCCCGTCACGTGGGGCTCATCGGCGACTCGGATGCTCGAAGGACTGGTCGCGACGAAGGTGAGGAGTTTGGCCGGGGACGTGATCACTGCCAGCGGCGTCTTAGCCTTGGCATCCCGAGGTTTTTCTTCCTTCCCTTCCGAGCTGACCATCTGGGTGGCGCCGGTCATCGACTGAGACCTCTTCTGTCGGTCCTGCCGTGAGAGCCGTTTGGGCGATTGTGGAGCTTGGCAGTTGGAACCTGGACTCTTGATTGGTAAGAACCGTTGTACGGTACTTGCTCCGAGTTTTGAAGCCTGGTCTGGCTATTTGAGTTTGATTGATGGTGACTAGTCATATTTTGAATTTGTCTTTGTGAAAATATATGCGTTGCAACACATATAGGCAGGTAATGTGGAGAAATTTCTCCGGAGCTGTGTAAACTTTGAACGGCGCAACGATTAAGTGCCATTTTTCTTGATAATACTGCATATTTTGCATTATTTATAGCATGCCTGCTTTTAGCGCACTTCGTAAGTGGTGCTGCTGTCTTGGGAACCGGTTGAACCTCGAGGAATCTGCTCCAGCTCCCCCAGAGGGGACTCCTAATAGGGATATGTACGTGAAGCATGGTCTTTCTTCCATAATGTACAGCACGTTATGGAGGAAATATACTAGGAAGGATCCTGAGTTGCGATGGCCTTTGTATGGATCGTTTGATATACGTAAGATTGAGTATGTGGAACAGTGTATGTGTAAGCGACGTGCTCGTCAGGATATGTTTGAGTGTGTGCGATTATGGGTGAAGGAAGTGCGTGAGCGAGAGAAACGTGAGAAAGCGCTGTTTGATAAAGAGCAGCGAAAGAATGATCATATGCGAGCGCAGGAAGCGAAGCGTCGGGAGGACAAAGAGCAAACGGACAGACAAGAGAAAGAGCGTAGGCTACAAGTTTCGGGTCAATATGTTGTTCGTCAGCCACTTTATCCTGTCCTTAATAATCCTGATGACGATTTTTATTTACTAGATCGCTCTCCGCCCCCTTATGTTGGCGCATCTGCTCCACGGCCGCAAGATTCTGGCCCGGCTCCGGGTAAGGTCGACACACGGTCCATGTTATCGGCCGAGCATATGGCTGAGCTTCGGAAACTTTCCCTCCGTGCACTTAAGGGCAAGATGTCAATGGATGAGTTGTTCCATGCTTGGGGGTCGTGGCAAGATAGAGAGAGGGTGTATTTTCTGTCTCATTTTTCAGAAGAAGTAATTGCAGCTTTCCGAAAATATTCTAGTGTCCTTGAGCCTGACGACGTGTCTTCGGATGCCGGAGCATTACGTAATGGTGTTTTTTCTCCCCCTAAGGCTTCTGAGGCGGCTCGGCGGCTGTTCGCTTTGCGGGACGAGGTACTGGCCCTTAGAGAGAAAGCACGTCAACAAACGGAGGAGGAGAAGCAGTCGGATTCGTCTGCAGCAGGGGGCCACCCATCCGCCTCCCAGTCAGATAAGGATGACATAGTGCATGTTAAACCAATGCGAGAGGCGGCGCCTTTGTATGTTCCTCCTAAGGGAGCGGGGACTAGCTCGGATGTTAACTCCGCCGATGCAAGGGGATATTTTGTATATAATTGGGTTTATACTCCATGGCATAGGGCCGATGTTATGGCATTAAAGAATGCGCTGCCTGACCCCCGCAAGAATCCAGCGGCCTTCTATGAAGAAGTCGAGGGGGCCTTGAATTCTTGCATTATGACCTTGGCGGATATAGACCTGTTCTTTGGCCTTATCCTACCGCCGGATACGTGGCGCTCTGTCCGGAAGGTAGATGATGCGGTTGCCTTCAAGGCCCGGTGGTCTGACCTTGAGGATGAGGATAGGGAACGGAAGCCCGCACAGAAACCACCCCAGAATATTTTAGATCTCCCTGCGGCTATTGTGGCTAAGTTGAAGACGATTATCCCCCCTAAAAAGATTGACTGGAATATGTTAGCAGCATGTAAACAGAAAGTTGACGAGTCAGTCGCGGACTTCTTTACGCGTTTCGAGGAAACGTTCCATGATTTTAGTGGCCAGTCGCTTACTGACGACACGGGCCGCCACCTTTTCGCGGACAAATATGTGGCTAATCTACTGCCGGCAGTTGCGGCCCGGTTAAAAGCGAGTGAGAGTTCTTGGTCCTCCGCGACACCGACGGCCCTTCTGACCATCGCCCAGTATTATGAGCGTCAGGAGCACGAGGCGAAGGGCCAGGAGGAGAAGAAATCGAAAGATCTTAAAACCAAAGTGATGTTAGCACAAGTATATGGGCCGCCCCGCCGGGGTAATAATAATAGAGGAAGGGGCGGATCTTATGGTCCCCCTTCGGGCCGATCTGATTTGAATAGGAACCAGTGTGCGTATTGCAAGCAGTTGGGCCATTGGGCCAGGGATTGCCCAGCGTTGCGTGCTTCGCGTCAGGGGCACACTCCGGGTGGCCCGAGAGGTAGAGGGGGCTTCTCGAACTTTAGAGGGAATTCCAACGATAATGTCCGTTTCGATACTGCTGGACAGCACCGAGATAGCTCAAATGTTTTTGATCGCCAGCACCAGTATCATGTATCGGACATCGATCGATCGGGATATCATGATTCTCAGCATGCATAGGAATGCGTAGGATGGGGTCCGAATCAGTTGAGGTGCCGGTCGATCAGACGGGTCCTTATGTATCGGCTGAGGTTTTAGGTTCTACTGATCAGTTCCTAGTGGATACAGGAGCGACACGTAGTGCATTGTCTAGGTACTTGGTTCCGGGGGCTCCCCCATCCGGCTCGATAGTGACATCGGTAGGGTTTGACGGTACACTCTCCCGAAGCCCTCTTTCACAGCCCCTTGCATTTAAAGTTGATTGTTTTTCTGCGCCTTGTCCGTTTCTGCTTGCTCCGTACACACCGGATAACATTATGGGCCTTGATATGTTAAAGTACTTTAGGGCTACGATCCGCTGCTCCCCTGAGGGTGTGAGGGTGATTTTAAATGACAACTACCCCCGATCTGGGCGGATGTGTACAATCTCAGAGGATGCGTTGTTGGCTACCCTCCCCCAAGCTTTATGGGCGACTTCGGACACAGATGTCGGACAAATGGTGATTCCTCCGGTCCACATTAGTGTCCAGGAGGGGGCGGTACTACCGCGCCTCCCCCAGTATCGTATTTCCCAGGAGGGCGAGGAGGCTCTCATACAGATTGTGCAAGATTTGATCGCAGTAGGAGTAGTGGAAGAAGTTCCCTATAGTATCTGTAACAGTCCGATTCTCCCCATTCTGAAAAAGGACACGGATGCAAGGGTCTATCGGTTCATAATTGATTTGAGGGAGGTGAACAAGATCGTGATACCTCAGTATCCGGTGGTGTCCGATATCACGACATTGCTTACCTTGGTCCCGCCTACGGCGACCGTGTTCTCAGTGATTGATTTGAAAAATGCCTTCTTTTCTATTCCCATTCACCCTGATAGCCGATTTCTTTTTGGGTTCACATTAAACAATAGATCTTATCGTTTTTGTAGAATTCCCCAGGGTTATACAGAAAGCCCTGGTATTTATAGTCAGGCTTTGAAGCGACAGTTGGATTCCTTTGTTTTACTCGAGGGGGTCGCCCTCATTCAATATGTCGATGACATCCTGTTGGCGGCCGACACCCTGGAGTTGTGCGAGAAAAGCACGATAGCCTTACTTTCCTTTTTAGCATCCCACAATCACAAGGTCTCTAGGAAGAAATTGCAATTCTGTAGACCAAAGGTGACTTATTTGGGTCACCTTTTGTCTAAGGAGGGGCGTGCACTCACACCAGATCGTATACAAGTAATTTTGGACACACCAAGGCCATCCACGCAGAAGGATGTGCGTGCATTTTTGGGTCTTGTTTCTTTTTGTAGACAGTGGATATTGGGGTTTTCACACATAGCTAAGCCATTACTAGCGCTCTTGACAAAAGACACGCCCATCCCGATCCCCTGGTCAGATGAGTGTGACGCTGCTTTTCAGCAATTAAGACAGGCCCTTTGTTCAGCACCAGTGTTAGGGACCCCTGATTATGCAAAACCCTTTTCGTTGTATGTGCATGAGAAAGATGGATGTGCATTATCAGTCTTAGTGCAGATGCACGGCGATAAGCAGCGCCCTTGTGCATACTTTTCGGCTGTACTTGATCCTGTCGCCCGAGCATTGCCAGGGTGTTTTCGCTCGGTTGCGGCGACAGCTGTGTCAATACGGCAGAGTGAAGGAATTGTATTGTCCCATAAACTGTTGGTGTTAGTTCCCCACGCTGTTGATGCCCTGCTTAATCAAACAAAGACGCAGCATTTGACCAGTGCCCGTTTAACGGGATATGAGTTGACGCTTTTAGCTCCTCATATTACGTTAAAAAGGTGCGTGACATTAAACCCGGCCACATTGTTGCCATACCCCGAGACCCAGCCTGAGGCACAGAAAGCGCATGATTGTATTCTTGTGACCGAGGAACAAACAAAGGGTCGTATTGATCTCCAGGATACGCCCTTTTCAGATGTAGATGGAGAGTTGTGGGTGGATGGATCATGCCTGAAGCTACCAGATGGTACGACTTCAGCAGCGTATGCAATTACCACGTTACAGACGATAGTGGAGACAGCACGCATACCACAGAAATCAGCTCAAGCAGCGGAACTGATAGCGTTAACACGAGCGTGTGAGCTCAGTACAGGATTGTGTGTGAATGTTTACACAGACAGCCGCTATGCCTTCGGAGTAGCGCACGATTTCGGCCTACTCTGGAAGGAGAGAGGGTTTCTAACGTCACATGGGGTGCAGATAATGCATGGGGAGTTAGTCCACAATCTTTTAACTGCATTGACATACCCAAAGAAAATTGCCATTGTCAAGTGTAGTGCCCATAGGAAAGTAGTTGATAAGGTTGGAGAAGGGAATGCGTTAGCGGATCGAGTAGCACGGGAGACTGCGATGCAGCCCGGTACTACTGCCATGTACGTAGTGAAGTCACAGGTGGAGAGATGGCATGATGCGAAGGAGGAAGTGCGAGAAATACAAAAGACCGCTTCTGACAAAGAGCGGGAACAATGGGCTAGCGAAGGAGAACTGGATGACGAGGGTTGCTGGAGAAATAAGCAGATGGATAGATGGAAATTACCCACGGCTTTTGTACAACCTATGGTCCGGATGGCACATGGGCTAGCACATGTTGGAGCTTCCGCAATTGTGAAATTGCTTACCCAAGTCTGGGAGCATCCAGAGATTGCTAGCACGGCAAAGAGGGTGGTGCAGACCTGTATGATCTGTCTGAAGTATAACCCAGGGAAAGGCACGCGAACCCCAGCAGGAGGATTTGCGACACCCACTGCACCCTTTGAGGTTCTGCAGATGGATTACATCCAGCTTGAGCGCTGTAACAATTTGAAGTATGTTCTAGTAGTGGTTTGCGCCTTCAGTAAATGGGTTGAGGCGTACCCTGCGAAAGACAATACTGCAATGACTACAGCGAAGCTATTGCTGAAAGAGTTTTTCCCCCGATACGGCGTCTGTAGACTTCTGTGGAGTGATAATGGCCCTCACTTTGTAGCAGATGTTATAAAGTATGTCTTGAAGGGCCTAGGCATCACCCAGAAGTTCCACGCCGTGTTCCACCCTCAGTCTGCAGGACTAGTCGAGAAGTATAATGGTACACTGAAGCTTAAGATCGCCAAAATTCAAGCTTCAACATCTTTGACTTGGCCAGACGCCTTGCCGCTGGCGTTATTGTCAATTAGGTCGGTGCCACACTCTCGAACCGGCCTTACACCCTATGAGATTATATTTGGACGCCCAATGAATATTTGGGGTCCACCAAGGCCTAAGGCTGTGTATGATGTACCTTGTGTGATGATGAGTGATTATCTGGCACAGTTAACGGATAACTTGGTTTCTATTCATCAACAGGTCCGAGAGGCGCTCCCTGATCGGTCTACCGGTGAAGGACATGGTCTCCGGCCTGGGGATCATGTCATGGTGAAGGTCTTCGACAGAACGAATAGTTTGGAGCCGAGATGGGTCGGACCTGAGCAAGTTCTTCTTGCAACGAGGACGGCAGTGCGAGTCTCGAACAGGAAGAATTGGATCCATTCCTTGCACTGTCGAAAGGTACCGCCCGGATTGGTGGAGTCTGCCGTGCTGACCGATCAACGAGACATCCTAGCAGCAAAGACAGGCCGTGCTGCGAAGCCAAACGACACTGAGGAGCTCTTTCCGGACCATACGACTTCTGGAGGAAGGCGATATCATCTGCGACCAAGGAAGTGAGGTTTCCAGTACCGGGACATACTGTCAGAACGGTCCTTGGGTTGGTGAAACGGAGAGCCAATGAGGCAAGGGGGGGGGATCAGCCCTGCATTAGTGTAGCGACACCCGTCTTGGCCCGCTGGTGAAGAAATCAACCGCTGCCCAAGGGGAAGAGTTCTGACAGACTTTTAGTTTCAGGAAGATATCAGGGTATTGTTTCCTTTGACATGGAGAAGAAGAACATTTTTTGTGCGTTGGGGTTCATGCTAACAGTAACTATCGTTGGTATAACCACATGGTTTGTGGAGGAGGCAACTCCTGCTCGAGAGACACTTGTGTTGACGACTCCAGTGCCTGCGGAGCACTACTTTTACACATTGCCATATCAAGAGTTGAAGCATCGACAATCCTATTTGAATAACACTTTCATTCAGATGCTGCATCACACCCACGTTGCTACAAATGCTACGAACTGTTGGATATGTGGGATGATGCCAGCCCATCAGAAGAAAGGAGGTACGCCATTCATACCACTTCCTTTCTCTCACAATGGCTCCTGTAGAGCATGGTACACTCTGTTGTTTGCCACTCGAAAACCGACAGTGGGACGATTGCTTTTCAGACTTAATAAAGAATGCCATCAGGACAAGAATGGATATCCACAAGCGAATGGGACAATTTGGGAATGGGAAGAATACCGACCGGACAATGAATCCATCCCCTATATCTTCACGAACACCAGAGACACTGTGGGGAAGGATAAATTTGTAATTCAAGTAGCACAAGCCCAAGCGGACCTGTGTGTCCAGAGTGTGGGTTTTATCCCTGTTGGTGTCAGTGATTGTATAACTGTGTTAAACATCGATGGGTTAAATAACAGCACCTTCCTAGCATCCCATAATACCTACTTTGTATGTGGAAATAAAGGTTATTACCGTTTGCCGGCTGGGTTGTCTGGGGTATGCTATGTATCATTCCTATTACCTCCTGTATTTTTAGCACCCGCGTCATATCATAAGGATTTAAAACTGTTGAATAATGTGACTGTAAATAGATATAAACGTACTCTATCAATTGACGAGGTGGATCAAACAGATACCAGTTTGCAACAGTATATTGATTTTAATTTAGGATTGTTCTTCTTTGTTGGGGCCGCTTTGAATAGTAGGAAGATCCGAAGATTAACAAGAGTGGTAGAAGCTGTGACTAATCAGACTGCTGCTGCTCTTGGGAATCTTACGGAAGAATTACAGATTACCAGAATTGTTGCATTGCAGAACCGTATGGTATTGGATGTAATGCTAGCTGATCGAGGAGGAGCCTGTAAAATTATTGGAAGTAGCTGCTGTGTGTTCATTCCTGATCATACGCCATCCGTTTATAACGCCATTAATAAGCTGCATAAAATAGCAGCTGAAATCCACACAGAAAACGGCACTTGGTCCTTTTCTGGATGGTTTTGGGCGTTGGTTACTGCCTGGGGATGGAAGGTCTTAACTGGTCTCTGCATTATTATAGCAATTCTGTTCTTTCTCTGTATGTGTATTCAATGTGGACCATTGTGCTGTTCCGTATGCATTTCATTCTGCATTCCAGATAAGAAAGCTATTGCCGATGTTGCCCGCCAGAAGGGTCTAGCTAAAGAGGTTAAAGGAATGATGATAATTGACATATACGATGATTATTCTTGGAAGCCAGATGTCTTCAGTAAATGCTGAAAGGGTCGTCTGTTGTAAATTAAGGCAGAATGTGATTAAGCATTTACTGAAAACATTAGTGTTTCCCTTTTATCGTGTTTTCCTCATTATGTTGGCCGAAGTCCGGACTCCATTTTGTATTGACATGCTGCCACGTGTCCACCACGAGGAGAGTCCGACCTCTGTGTTAGTTGCTCTTGTAATCTGCCTAGCAAC
Organism: Triturus cristatus; assembly: GCF_964204655.1. Classification (NCBI taxonomy): domain Eukaryota; kingdom Metazoa; phylum Chordata; class Amphibia; order Caudata; family Salamandridae; genus Triturus; species Triturus cristatus. The sequence continues at coordinate 466,256,688 of NC_140594.1, forward strand.
AGTTATAAATAGTTCTCCCTTGTCCGTCTGGCGCATGCCCAGACTTGACCACATCTGTTATAATTAGCTTTGCTTGACCATGTGTTTTCGCGGGCCCAAGGAGTGTGTTAGCTCCGCCCATGTATTGATTCGGTATTGAGAATGACCCTAAATGGTAATGTTCTTCAACTCTGTGGTATCCACCCACTCATGAGCCCCTTTGCTGTGTATAAAAGGGGACTGTGTATGCAAGTTCTTTGTGCTACTCCTTGCAATACTGAAGAGTGTTGTGTGGATTGTAGGACCACCCTTAAGGGTTAATAAACGTTGTTTTTGTACTTTGCAGTTTCCGTGCCAACTTCCTTATAGATTTCGTTACAGAAGAGCGAACCCTTGTCTCTTGCGGGCCTAGCTGGGGCTTGTATTCATCACCCTGAGGGCAGATTAACCATTTTCAGGCTGATCTGTCATCTCGTGGGGGTGGTAGCCCAATAGACATCAGTGATTTTATTTTGCATATGTCAGGGAGTGGGCCCTTGCATGGACTGCGGCTTGGCTGGTGGTGTGGATGGACGGGTGCCCGGCTGGCTATGTGCATGGACTGGCACATGGCTGGCTGTGTGCATAGACTGGTATTTATGAATCGGTATTTACCGAATCGGTAATAATGCATCCCTTCCCATTGATTCCTATGGGCCTGGAGGCCCATTGGAATGAATGGGAAGCCAGTTACTATTACCGATTCGGTAAATACCGAATCGGTAATAGGGGAGGCATTGTCATGGGTGGCAGGGTGTCACATTGACACCCTGTTGCACCCCTGATTCGTGCATGTGTGCACATGTGGCGCACATACATGCCCTAAGGGCATGTATGTCTGCCACATGGCACTTCACAAATTGCACAAAAATGCTTTTCTAAAGGTAGTCGTCATTTACCATCAACTTGTAGTTGTGGTAAATAACGAATCCAGACACAAATTATGCACTCACTTGAGTGCCCCCTACATAGCATTTCTGGATTCGGTATTTACCGAATCGGTATTTTACCAATTTCTTAAAATTCCGATTCGGTAAATACCGAATCCAGAAATCAGCCACCTACATCCCAAGTGCCTCAATACCGTTCGGTAACGGGATATTTACCGAATTTCGGCCGTTACCGACCGGTATTTGGCTTCCTACATATGGCCCAATGTGTATTGTGTTGTCTTGGGTGTACTTTTCTTTTGGTTTTCCTTTATAGTGGGATATTGTTGGTGCGTGTTGTGTCTGTTCAGAGTAGGTGCTGGTTAGTCTAGCTGTCTCTGGCAAGTGAGTGGTATCACTGTACAGTATGTAGGTCTTCATGTGCTTTGTATTGCTTTACTTACATTGCAATTGCTATATGCCAGTAGTTTTAGTTTCATTTTGATAAAGCCACACTTATTTACACAGTGTAGGGTATTACTTGACTTTGTCAAGTTACTTTTCTCAGTAAGGATCATGGCTAGCCACAGGATTACCACTCCGCAGGTTATTGATATGCTTTTCGAGTCTTCCTCTGACCATGATTATGAGACTGACTCTGCATCTGAGGCGGAGGAGGAAGTCCAGGATTTGGACGGTGAATTTTCTGTCAGAGAGCAATCATATGACGATGAAGCCACTCTCAGAATGGATGTAGTGCCAGTTTTAGAGGAGGACAGTGATGTGTCAATAGTGCATCAAGAAGCATAGGGATGCAGTCTGGGGCTGAAAGGCTTTCCATTGGAAGAGCTGAACTCTGGGTTACCCCAAACATGGTGCATTCAGCATTGCCTGCCTTAAGTGGTGTTGCAGGGTGTAGAGTGAATACTGAAAATGTTTTGCATATAACTTTCATTCAGGTGTTTATGGACGATGTATTTTTGGATGACGTTGTTGACCAGACTAATTTTTATACTGAACACTATTTGAGGGACAACAGTGCAAGACTTAAGCCCCACTCTAGAGTCACCTAGTGGACCCTCACAAATCTGGATGAGTTGAAGAAGTTCTTGGGTTTAACTTTTTTGATGGGCTTGATAAGGAAGCCGTCACTGTCTTCATATTGGTCTACTAGTCCCTTGATGGCAGTGGCTATATTTTCTGCAACCATGAATTGTGATCAGTATTTACTTCTTCTTTGGATGCTGCGACCAGCACCGACAACACCCTGACCAACGCCGAACACCTACATTTCCAGATCCACACCAACCCGAACACCACCCTCAGAGGCACCCTGATCTACCGACCCCCTGGACCACGCACGCAATTCAGCGAGGACATCGCCGACTTTATCAGCCCGCATGCCCTCCCCTCCGCCGACTACATCCTCCTGGGAGACCTCAACTTCCATCTGGAGAACAACAACGACCACAACACCAGCACCCTGCTCGACAACCTCGCCAACCTGGGACTCAAGCAACTGGTGTCCACCCCCACCCACCTCGCCGGACACACACTCGACGCCGTCTTCTCATCCAGCACAGACATCGACTTCAGCCACGCCACAGAGCTTCAATGGACGGACCACAGCTGCGTCCACTTCACCTTCAAGAGAACGACGTCCCACCATCACCAGCAACAGACCGCCCGCAGAAGCTGGAACAAGATCACAGCAGACCAGCTCGCCACCTCCCTGAGCCAGCACCCTCCTGCCAGCTCAGCGAACCCCAGACAGGCCGCCGACAACCTCACGAAGTGGATCAGCAACTGCGCGGACGAACTCGCCCCGCTGAGGACCCCGCCTAGCAGACCCGGCAGCAAGAAGGCCCCATGGTTCACCGACGAACTCAAGAGCTCCAAGAAGAACTGCCGAGCCCTCGAGAAAGTCTGGAAAAGGGAACCGACACCGGACAACAGGACCTCCTACAAACTTGCCACCCGGAAACACCACCAGCTGATCCGCGCCGCCAAGAAAACAGCATTCAAGGACCGGTTGGACAACAACGCACACAACTGCAAGGAACTCTTCAACATCGTGAAAGAGCTTTCCAACCCCAGCGCAGGAAACAACGACATCACCCCATCGCAAGACCTCTGCAACTCCCTCGCCTCATACTTCCACAACAAGATCACGGACATACACAGCAGTTTCAACAACCAACCAACGCACACCATGACCGACCAACCACCCCCCCCACCACCACCCTCCACGCCTGGACCCCGATCAGCACCGAAGCCACCATCCGCACGATGAACTCCATCCACTCCGGATCACCGACCGACCCCTGCCCTCACCACGTCTTCAACAGGGCCGACGCTGTCATCGCACCCCACCTGCAAGACATCATCAACACCTCCTTCGACACCGCCATCTTCCCTGAGAGCTGGAAACACGCCGAACTCAGCGCTCTACTCAAGAAACCAACAGCGGACCCCACCGACCTCAAGAATTACCGCCCCATCTCGCTTCTCCCGTTTCCAGCCAAAGTCATCGAGAAGACCGTCAACAAGCAGATGGCCGCCTTCCTCGAGACGAACGGATCCCTCGACCCCTCACAGTCCGGCTTCCGAGCCAAACACAGCACCGAGACCGCCCTCATCGCCGCCACCGATGACATCCGAGCCCTGATGGACAATGGAGAAACAGCGGCCCTCATCCTCCTAGACCTCTCCGCGGCTTTCGACACGGTCTGCCACCGCACCCTAGTACGGTGCCTCAGCAACATCGGAATCCAGGACAAGGCGCTGGAATGGATCATCTCCTTCCTCGACGGAAGAACACAGAGAGTCCGCCTACCACCGTACAAGTCAGAGGCCTCCGAAGTCATCTGCGGCGTCCCCCAAGGATCATCCCTGAGCCCCACCCTCTTCAACGTCTACATGAGCCCCCTCGCGGCCATCGTACGCAAACACCACCTCAGCATAATCTCCTACGCCGACGACACCCAGCTGATCCTCTCCCTGACCAACGACCCCACCGCCGCCAGAGCCAACCTGCACGAAGGGATGAAAGAGGTAGCTGAGTGGATGACGACCAGCCGCCTGAAACTGAACTCGGACAAGACGGAGGTCCTCATCCTGGGATCCTCACCCTCCGCCTGGGACGACTCCTGGTGGCCTCCCGCCCTGGGCACCGCACCCAAACCGACAGACCATGCACGAAACCTGGGCTTCATCCTGGACTCCTCCCTCTCCATGACCAGGCAAGTCAACACCGTCTCCTCGGCGTGCTTCAACATCCTACGCATGCTACGGAAGATCTTCTGGTGGATCCCCACAGAGACCAGGAAGACCGTCACCCAGGCCCTCGTCACCAGCCGACTGGACTACGGTAACGCCCTCTACGCCGGTACCACCGCCAAGCTCCAGAAGAGACTCCAGCGGATCCAAAACGCCTCAGCCAGACTCATCCTCGACATCCCACGATCCAGCCACATCTCCGGACATCTGAGAGACCTTCACTGGCTCCCCGTCAACAAGAGAATCACCTTCCGCCTCCTCACCCACGCACACAAAGCCCTGCACGACCAAGGCCCGAGCTACCTCAACAGCCGAGTCAACTTCTACGCTCCCAGACGCCACCTCCGATCAGCCAACCACGCCCTCGCCGCCGTCCCCCGCATCCGAAGAGCGACTACAGGAGGAAGGTCCTTCTCCTACCTGGCCACCAAGACCTGGAACTCCCTCCCGTCCGACCTGCGCCTGACCCAAGACCACCTCTCCTTCAGAAAGAAGCTGAAGACCTGGCTGTTCGAGCAGTAGCGGCACCCCCCCCCCCCAGCGCCTTGAGACCCTACGGGTATGTAGCGCGCTTTATAAGTGTCACTGATTGATTGATTGATTGATTGCATTTTAGTGATAATGCTTCATCGTTACCACAATATCACTCTGATTGTGACAGTCTTTTTAAGATTTGGTCTGTCCCATGTAACGTCTGGGACATAGAGCACCACCATTTTGAGAGGAGTGCGCTCTATTCTCAGATGCATAAAATCAGAGACACTGCGTGGCAGCGGTTGGTCTCACACAGCTGATCGCATCCGTGCGTGTCAGGCCTTCCCTTTTGAGTGGTTTTAGCTATTCTTAAAAGTTTTACCATTATTGTAATCATAATCAATTTGTTTCTTAAAGTCTTGCTTCTGAATCTGAAATTGAATTTGAATTTGCATGTGCACTTTGCACATTCTCAATAACGCTGCTAGCTTTGGGAAGTTCTCACTTCTCAGGGTCTGGGAGGGTCCACACACAGGGCCAGCCCAGCTTATGAAGGAGGTTAGTTCAGGGAGACAAGGGAAGAATTATAAAGCAATATTTCTCAATACTCGATCCTTGCAAAAATACGAGGCAAAAATACACAACCTTTTTCTGGATGCGCGCCCTGACCTCCTGTTCCTCGCTGAAACATGGCTGTCTGACTCCTCTAACCCCACCATTGCATCTGCCATTCCTTCAGGTTATGAAATCATGAGGAGAGACCGCTCGGTCGTGAGAGTTGGTGGCGTTGCTATTGTCTTAAAACAGGAGTTGTAGTGTACCTCTATTCCATTCGACTCAGTAGAAGGCGCAGAATGCCTGGGTTTCCATTGTACTCTCTCACCGCACCGATGCATGGCCGGGAGTTTAATCTATAGACCACCAGGTGTATCTAGCAATTTCATTAGGACTTTACAGGAATGCATTACGCCGCTTGCCTTCAGATGTAAACACTTTCTCATCTTGGGGGATCTCAACTTACACATGGATAAGCCTTTAGATCCTCATGTGATGGCCTTGTCGGAAATAATGGCAGCATGTAATTTAATCCCTTTTATCTCTGTTCTTACACATAATTTGGGACATATTCTGGATCAAATTTTCTGTAATACGGAACTGGACACTGACCCTTTAATGCCCTCAACCTGATTGGATCACTTCCTCGTTAACTTTAGGATATCAGACACACGGAAGCATATTCTATCTGAGAGGAAAACAACAGAATATTACTATAGAGCCCTCAACAAAATATCTTTGTCATCTCTTCGGGGGGGGGGTGGGTTGGATTCCTCTGTTCCTTCTCTCACTGGCAATCCTGATTTGGGCGCCTGTGCTTTAGAACTATGGCTCAAGACTAACATTGATGCGATCGCCCCGCTAACCTCACGCCCTCCATGTAGGATCTGTCGCTCTGCTCCTTGGTTCAATAAATGCTTGAGAGTCAGCGAAAGCAAATGCAAATGCCTCGAAAGAAAGTGACACAATCATTATCTTAGAAGATCATCTATAAGGCAGCTTTAAAATCTCATTATCAGAAGGTGAAAATGGCCAAGATAAGCTATCTGCAGACTAAGATTGCGACCACTAATAACAAGGGAAAGGACATTTTTAGCTTTGTAAAGTCCTTTACGGCACCTAAGGCATCCAATAAGGAAGCCCCGCATTCAACAGAATGGACGAGCCAGGTGGCTCGCTCCTTTCACGATAAGATAATGGCGATCCATCAGTCCTTTTTCGTGGAGACTGGGGGTGACATGCCTTCACCTCGCATCTCTGATGAAATAATCAGGCCCCACTCTCCCCCGGCACTTTCACAAAGGCCTTCATAGTTACATTTCCCGGCTATTGAATCCGAGGACTCACTTGTATACCTCAAGGGCCTTAAGTTGGGTTCACCAGCAGATGCATGCCCAGCTAAATTATTACCTGACCTACATCTACCATAAACAAATCAGTTAATAAGGTGCTGAACTCCTCACTCTCAGCGGGCATGGTGCCATCCCTCTGGAAGCAGGCAAAAATCATGCCACTCCCAAAAAAAACTAATGCAGACCCCAACGTTCCCACAAATTATAGGCCTATTTCCCACCTCCTGGCCTTCTCCAAAGTGTTGGAGAAACATGTTCACAAAGTGATCATGGACTATGCAGAAAGTCACAGTCTCTTGCACCCCACTCAATCCGGCTTTAGGGCCAATTATAGTACTGAAACAGCTCTGCTGGAGGAGACAGAGCATCTTAAAGATAAGCTTGATCAGGAGGGCAGATAGATTCTCACATTGCTTGATCTGTCAGTGGCATTTGACACGGTGCCACACTTGATGCTCCTCGATAGACTGAGGAAAATGGGCATCATGATCGGGCACTAGCCTGGATAACATCCTATCTGAAGGATAGAGAGCAGGAAATATAGAGTCCTACTTTTATAGCCCCTGTGTTCAGTCTGCAGTTAGGAGTCCCTCAGGGCTCTATCCTGAGCCCAACTCTCTTTAATTTATATATGTCGCTTGTAGAAGCAAACGGTGCCAAGATAATTTCATATGCTGATGACACTCAGCTGATTTTTTCATGTGACAAAGGCACAGACTTCAATGGGGACGCAATCAGATCCTGTCTCACAAAGGTTTTTAAATGGCTGATGGGTAACCAGCTCAAGTGCAACCCTGATAGATCAGAGAATGTTATCTTTGGCCAGCCATCTGTAAGCAATTGGAGCAAATGGTGGCCGGAGGAACTGTCCCCCCCTAGCGTCACCCAAACCACAGTTAAGAATTTGGGCATCTACATTGATAATGCCCTCTTGATGAGCGCCCAAGTTTAGGCCCTAGTGGGAACCTGTTTTGGCATACTCTGTAAGCTGAAAACATTCCTCCCGCTCCTCCCATCGGACTCCAGGAAGATAGTGGTTCAGGCGCTGGTTACTTCTAGATTGGACTATGCCAATGTCCTTTACTTGGGCCTTCCAGACTACCTACTTCAGGGCCTTCAGGTGGTGCAAAACTCAGCGGCTAGGGCGATTCTTAGACTGCAACCCAGGTCTCATATGGCCCCTCATCTCAAGGCCCTACACTGGCTTCCAGTGAAGGATCGGATAAAATTCAAGGCCATGGTAATTTTCTTTAAAGCCCTCCATGGTAAGGGCACCGGATACCTCAGAAGACGTGTCTGTCGCTATTCACCTATTAGATGACTTAGATCATCCTCTGCTGACTTCACCTGGGTCCCTAAGGTATGCTTGGCGCGCAGGAGTGGTAGATCCTCAGCCTTCTAGGTGCTCAAGCATGGAACAGCCTACCGGCGGCTTTGAGAGCACCCACAGATCTGACTACCTTTAAGAAACAGCTTAAAACATGGCTTTTTAAGAGTTAAGTCGTCTTTGAGTGCAGTCATGTGTGAACCTTTAGTGCTGGGACACTCCTGATGGAGTAGCTGTGCGCTTTACAAGTTCTGCTCATTCGTTCATTCATTCATTCATTCATTAGTAGATCAATTTTCAGAGATCTATATTACGGGGAGAGAAATAGCTGTGGATGAGTCTTTGGTCCTGTTTTAGTGCTGTTTGGTGTTTAGGCAGTACATCCCTAATAAGAAGGCATGTTATGGAATTAAGATGTATATGCTGTCTGACAGTAGTACTGGATATGTCTATAATTTCAGGGTGTACACTGGTAGAGAATCCAGTATTTACCCCACTGGTTGTTTGTCCACTTTTGGAGTTAGTGAGAAAATTGTGTTAAATATTGGTGTACGATGTTTTAACAAAGGTTACCGTTTATAGGTAGAAATCCTTTTTACATTGATGTGCAGTTTTTCAGGGAATCGTTCAAACTGGACGCTGTTGCTTGTGACACAATCTGCCCTAAACGTAAAGGTTACCCAAAAGAGTTTGCTTGTATAAAACTTGAGAAGGAACAGTGCACTGCCTTGAGAAGTGATGAACGTCTAGCTGTGAAAGTTTCTGACAGGAGAGATGTCTACATGTTAACTACTGTCCATGAAGGAAATACTTCACCTGTGACTGTTTGGTGTCAGGTTGCTGAAGCGCGCAAACCTGTGTGCATTTTAGACTACAATAAGCACAATGGATGGTGTAGATAGAGTAGATCAGAGGTTGAAACCTTACGTTGTTGTTCGTGAGGCTTACATTTGGTATTAGTAGTTGACTATCCATTTATTCAATTTAGCAACCTTCAATGCTTTTGTTTTATTCAAGGATTGTTCACCAGATTCAAAGATGACATTTTTCGGTTTCAGCAGTCTGTAATAGGCATAGTTGTTGTAGTGGAACAGGCAAGTGTTCCTAGAGTTGCAGCGGTGGAAGATGTGATTTGATCGAAAGAGCGCCACTTTCCTGATCATATTCCTCCCATGCCCAAAAAGACATTCCCAGTACGAAATGTGGAGTCTGTGCACAAAGAGGTATGTGGAAGGAAAGTCATATGCACTGCCCCAATTGTTCTTCTAATCCTGGGCTGTGTGTTCCCCCATGTTTTAAATTGTACCACAACCAACAGAGTTTTGGGGTGCAACCATGAGCATAAAAGAAAACTGGTCTGTATCATTTTATATTTTTTGTTGAGATGTCACAGGTAGGAATTAGTGTGATTTATTTAGTTATAGCTGTTGTGTTTGTAGTTATAGTTTTGTATCTCCTTCCAACTAGTTTGTGTTTTCTTATTGTTAAAAAAACATGTTATGGCTGTGTGCGTGGACTGGCATTTGGCTGGCGGTTTGAATGAACTGGCATTTGGCTGGCGGTGTGCATGGACTGGCATTTGGCTGGCAGTGTGTGTGCACTGGCGCTTGGCTTGCTGTGTGCGTGCACTGGTATTTGGTTGGTGGTGTGCATGGACTGGCATTTGGCCTGCAGAATTTGTGGACTGGTGCTTGGCTGGTGGTTTGTGTGAGCTGATGTTTGGTTAGCAGTGCGTGAGTAGTGACTTGCTGCTGGTCACTAGACACACTGCTAGCCAAAAGCCAGTGCACACATTCGGTCAGCCCCCATTCAGTGTGATTGCTGTGTCAGTCATGTGGGCACATAAAAGTGATGGGCCCTTAAACATTGCTGTCTTTTGATGTGAGTGTTGTAAGGTGCTGGGCCCGGGATGGCAGTGGGAATGGTCCTGTGTATGTCATGTATGAAAGGTGTGTTAATGGCATGTAAAGCAGTTGGTGCCTTGCCACGGTTTTGCAGCTCATAAGCTGTGGCATTGGTTGAGTTTTTTGACCTGTCAATCATTAACAGTGTATTTCATTTTTGTGAAATCTCTTGTTGATAAAATATACATTTTGATCCTTTCACTTCCTCTCGTGCCAAATCCAACCAGTATCAGTGCGCACTTGAAGAATAGATGGTTGTGCATTAATATTTGTCTTTTCTTTCTCTGTCATGGTGTACATTGTCTGTAGGGAAACTCTACCAAATCTTAATATTTTCATAACCTAGACACCCAGGGAAGTACAGGGTGGTATGCCTCTTGTGTATCCCAACAAGTTTTCTTACCTACAATGCCCTGCAAACATCAAAATGTGACTAAAATCACAAATTTTCTTTTCATTACTGTGCCATATTCTTACAGAATCAGAAAGAAACCACAGATTTTCTACCACCCAGTGTTCCCCCACGTCTCCTGGCATAAATACAACCTCACTTTTGTGACTGGGTCAAATGACCATGACAGGGAAGGGCGCAAAACGTATTGTGAAAACAATAAAATTATCTATGAAAAAAACAACCTGATTTTGCAAGGAGGTCACCTGCACTTTTTGCCCCAGGCTCGGCTGCCATCTAGGAAACCTACCAAACCCAGACATTTATGCAACCTAGACGCCCGTAGAAGTCCAGGGAGGTGTGACTTGCATGGATCCCCTACCATTTTCTTATCCAGTATACCCTGCAAACCCCAAATTTAACTACAAAATCATATTTTCCTCATATATGTGTGTGGGATCACTGTGCCAGTACAAATTTCATTCCACCCAACATTGCCCTCGGTCTCCCATTTTTCACTTATGGCAAAGTGCCACTGTCATTGTATGCAGATACACATGGAAGCCTATGGTCTGCACATTTTTATTAGTGGAGCCTAACCTTAAGAATGTTGGGCGAGGCACGTTTATTGTAGATGGCACATGTCTGCTTTGTATATTATTTATTACCATGCTGACTGTTACTTTTGGAAAGCAGTAGAAGGAGAAGATAGCGTGTCTATTCCATGCATGCACACTGCAGCTTATTGCAGTTAAATTCCTCATCTGGTAAAGTTTTAAATCTTTTTCTCTTATTTTTGATTTATTTTTGTATTTAATAATGTCGAATGAGCTAAGATCATGAGGGGCAATAAATCTTTAAGGACTACATTGGTGGGTAGGCTCTTCCCTCCCCCGATCTCGATCAGTGCTATTTAGAATGTCAATTGTGGTTGGACACTTCACCTATGCGACCTGACAGCATGAGGTGGTAGATACTGAGGAGGACTCTGTTTCCCGGTAAGTTGAATATGTGTGGCCCTAATATGGCCGGTAAGGTTTTTTACCAGTTCGGTAGTGTTTTTTAACTGGATTTTGCATTGCATTTTAGGTGAATCAAAATTTTAGTTGCCTTAATTGAATTGGCAAATCATATCTATATGTGTATTGGTTTCTTCAATTACCCTAGGTGGGCCTACACTGAATGATTAATGTGCTCTTTCAGTACAAGTGGACCCTATTTGGTTGAGGGGGTCTCTGAGCCTCCTGATTCTTCTGAGGTTTGGGAGACTTACAATGCTACAAGTGGGTGGCATTTTTAATTTTAGTTAGAATGGAATCCACTTTTCCTTTCTAAATATTGTGGAGTTGGCTGCATGGTTGTTGTCTTTTACCTCACTTGGCTTAATTCAATGATAAGGTGAGGTTAAGCCTCATTTCACCTTCCCTCTTTAATGCTCGGATGTTATAATCACAGCCTGGTGTGTTTTTTCCATCTATTTTGGATGTGTATTAGACTGATTTGATTTCCAGTGCATAGTCATGGTAATTGTTCCTTAACTTGATAGAGGTGATTTACCTATCCCCTTGAAATTCAAGACATTGTATTTAATCTGTCTGGTGGTCATTTATGTGATTACTTGCCCTTTGGTTCCACATTGCCATTATTCTGGTATGTTACAAATTGTGGTGCCCCCTCATACATGTTTTTTATCATTTCAGAATTTACATCTTCTGGTTGCTCAGAAAGTGTTTCCTTGTCTTGATGATGACCCAATGAGTTGCAAGGGTCGAAATGCAATTGACGCCCCTTTGGTAAATTGAGATAAAGCATTAATTGTGGGTTTTTTCTATGGTAATAAGGATAACTTTATAAATCCTTTAGGATTGTTTTCTGTTTACACTGTATATTGTCGATATATGTTTGTTTAGTATAACATGGTGAGCATAAATGTTTGTTTGCATATTGTATTGTTGCTGTACATATTATCTGTATGATAATTCCTGTAAAAACCTAAAAATAATTTTCATTATTTACTAAAATTATCTATGTGGGCACCTGTTGTTTTCTCCCTTACTCTTTGTTGAAATTCTTTTGGTCAAAATTTGGTCAACGTATTTTGCTCTGGAACCATTGTGGTCTTTATATTATTTTAGAAAGTTGCCATTTTACTGCCTTAGCCATGTAGTGCTTGCAGCCTGTCTCTTGGTCAAATGACTGAGTGTAGCTGGCAGTTGGTCTTTGTGTATTCCTCCCGGACAGCCACACACAATGGAGAGCTTAGGTGTGCTTGGATGGGCCATCACTTGTAGGATAGGAGGGCGGAACTGGGCACAGCCCTACTTTCACCTGAATAGGCTGTGTCCTGCCTTCACACAAAGGATTGCCCACCCCCTGCAATTATTCTGGTGTCAAGACAGGGAAGGTACGAAACCTGAGCACTTCAAAGAGAATCCTTCAGAAATTTCTCCCACTTAAAATAAGGAACCAGGTATAAATATTGGACCTCAAACAGCAACTCTTCAGTACACTTCTGGACCTCTAGAAGACTCTGCCATGAAGAATGATTTCTGTGCTGCCAAAAGGACTGTCACTCTGCCTTGCCATCTCGCCTGGGTGAGAAGGACTCGACTTGCATCCTGTGCCCTGGACCACCAGAGTGACTCCCAGGGCTAGTCTCTAGTAACCAGAAGTTGGACTCGGCAACTCTGAGTTCTACTGTATCAAGTTGTGCCACTCCAGTCCTGGACCCTTAGAAGTGGCCCTGGAGGTGTTCTGCCGGACCATCTGAATATCCAGCCGCACTGACGCATCTCCTCTGCTGCACAGTGCAACCCTGAGCAGAACCAACGTACTGCCAATGCTGCATGGACTTTCCCAGCGTAAGAACTTCGTATCACAGCCTGTAGCCTCATTGGAACTGCTGCTGCATTACACATGCTCATCACAGGCCCTCGCATCACAAGGCTCTCATTGATGGCAGCCTTGAGAGTGATGCAGGAATTTGCATTGCAAGGCCACACTTCAGAACTAGCCCACACTCTAGAAATCCTTGACACAGGACTTTGCATCTCAAGCCCACTCATCAATGACCTCTGTAGGAGAGTAGGATCTGCTTCACATGGGTACCCCCACTTTTTGCTGGTTTTTCACAGTTTTTTGACCTTAGTCTGGCTGTGGCCCTGCTAATCAGGACCCCAGCCTAGCTGCTTCCTCTCTAAAATTGCTTCCATGTACATTAGGTACATTTCTAATTGGATTCTGGGGTGCCTTATAAGCCCCTAGTATATGGTATAATATGTACCTAGGGCATAGGTACCTCAGAGGCCTACCAGGGGCTGAAGCATGTATTATGCCACCCCTGGGAAGCACTCCAAAATGACACCACAGGTCTGATATTGCAGCCTGGGTAAGGTGGTGCTTGCACCCCTTACAGTTGTATAGGCTACCTATATCCACTATATATACAGACACATATAAACCTATAAGTCACTCCTATGGCAGGCCTTGACAATCCTGAAGGCAGAGTGCTTGGATTTATGTGAGAGGGTGCCCAAGCATGAGCTGAGCCCCTCTGCAGCTTTCGGAAATGCTTCCTTATGGCTGTTCTGTGATACAGTCATACCATATACTCTTAAGTACATTATAACTTGCGGTAAATGCTAACTTTAGAATGGCTGCATCAAAACATGTCGTGTTGGGTGTCAAACATCTTGGAATACTACCCCCCCCCCGCCATCAGTTCTGGTGGCGGGGGTAGCATTCCACCCTTCTAGAGGGAGAGACATGTTCACACTGGTCCACCCAGTGAAAACTTTTCAAAGCCCTGGCATCACAAAATGGATGCCACTGCCACAGACACTGGCCTCCTGCTGCTGAGGGAATCTCCATCAGGGGAGGCCTGGACAATAGGCTTCCTGTCACAGGGAGGTGTAACTACCTCCCCAGACAGGCAGATGTGTATTGGGGCAGGGTGGGTGCATTCAGAGAATGCTTTTGAGACACTGCCTGGGGCACAGACGGTGCCCCTGTGCATAGCCCAGTTCAAACCGGTTGCAGGGGCACTCAGCCCTCCTCTGGTGCGAAAGTGGACAAAGGGGAAGGGGTGTAACCACCCCCTCCCCAGGCCCACCCATAGGTGGGGCCTTAGAGTTAGTCCATCCCCTAAACTTAGTATAAGTATAGGAACCAGGTCCCTAGGAATTCAGATTACCCTGGACGAAACTGTGCAACATAAATCCTGGACCTTCGACGTTCTATGACAACTAGAAGACTGAAGGAATCTTCCTTGGGGTCAAGGAGTGACTCCCCTGCTTGGCAGGCACCAAAGAAGCAACTGACTGGTCTGCATCACTGAAGCTCCCGCCGGACGCCAAAGTCTTTGCATCACCAGAGGTAGATTTCCAGACTTCCCCGAGGCTACCCTGAGTCCACAGCAAAGCTGAGGCCTGTGGCTATTGTGGGTGATGTGGAACCGTGACCCCTGGACACCGTGAACATTTGCAGCAATAGCATCTTCCTGGTCTTCCTTGAAGTTGTGCTTTGGGCTCCGAGTAGCCCCAGCCTTGAGCACCTCCTGCACCAAAGATTGCTGGCCTCCACTCCACAAGTGACCCGTGGGCCAGTTTTTTTTTTGTCAAAATTGTTTTTATTAGTCACATGTGAAAGAATAACATACAAACCATACCATGGCAAGAGTGTCACAGCTGCCTGGCCCAACCAGCAAAAGGGAATACAACCACAATGAACCCGCCCGTGCAAAGGCCCACACAAGGGAAAGCTTCCCCCATCGTAGCAGTCGCTATAGGAGGGTTACAGAAGAGTCAAGATAAGAAGAGGAAGCCAGCCCGGGCAAAGTGCCCCAGAGACCTTCAACGAGCGTCCAGCAAACAGCAACAGTCCCTTGCTGGTCCGGCACTACGAAAGGCTGCGATTATCAGTCCCACTGTCAACATGGCGTAAGGCTGCCTCTACATTGTACCACCATCCCCAATTCCCCACATCCCACTCCCCCCTCCCCCACCCCGACCCCAAGTCTGGAAAGAACCAGAAAAACAAGAAGAAAGAGAAAAAGAGAAGGAAAGGAAAGAAAGATGGAGACAGGGGGGGGAACTCCGGTCGCCGGACCCGAAGGTCCACTGCTATGTCCAGGGAGGAGCGACATCCGTCCCCCGTGCAGACCCATCAGGGGTCCACTCAAGAACCCCCGGCACCCCGGGGCACATAGGCAGGGGGCTCCCCCGAAAACCTCCACGGCCAACTACAATTGGAACAGCCGCAGGCCCCTAAGCTGAGGCGGACACACCGCCGCCGGCAGGCCCCTAGAAAGGAACGTCACCAACGGACCCCATTTGAGCTCAAACGCGGCATAGTCGTCTCTGAAGATATCCGTCATTCTCTCCAAGCTCAGGAGTCTCCAGAGGCGGGCATGCCACATCGAGGCCGTGGGCGCCGTCCGCTTCCTCCAGTTGGCCGCAATGGCCACCTTCGCCGCCCCCAAGCACAGCCACATCACGGCCTTATCAGCTCTAGTTTGGTAGCGCAGGGAAGGATCTCGAAGGCCCAATAACGCAAAAGCCATGGAGGTGGGGATCGGGTAGCCCAACATGGATTTAATGTGCGCCAAGATCTCTTCCCAGAAGGGGCGAATCGTGGGACACGTCCACCAAATGTGCTCAAAGTCCCCCAGCAACCCGCAACCCCTCCAGCAGCGATCAGAGGTGCCTGGAAAAATACGCCGCAGTTTATCCGGGTACAAATACCAGTCCACCATTACCTTCATATGCGCCTCCCGTAATTCTATCGAGTGGTTGTGCTTAGAAATATCCGACCATAGCGCCTCCCACTCCCGATCCTCGAGGGGACGCGACAGCATAGCCTCCCATTTAGCCTTATAGCGCGGTAACGGGGAAACTACAGTGGCCACAAGGTGGCCGTACAGAAAGGAGATCGCCCCCCTCATGGATGTGGTAGTGCGCACAAATTTTTCAAAGGGTGTCTGGGGCCGGTGGATCGCTGCCTGAAGCTCCCGTGATTGCAGCCAATGCTTGAGCTGAAGATAGCGATAATGCTCAGTGTGCGGGAGGCTGAAGTCAGCCCTACATTCGGAAAAAGTCATCAATCGGGTCCCCTTAAAAAGATGGGCCACCATTAAACACCCCCCCTCCTCCCATGCAGCGAACGGCCCCCTTGTAAGCGCCGGGGGAAAGGCCGCGAGACCGTGAATAGGAGTGTGTGGGGAGGGGAAAGAAGTCCACCTCTCGTCCGAAGCCAGTGTGTCCCACACGCGCAACGTTGTCTTAGTGGGCGTGCTGATGTATGCGTTTCCTGGTCTATCCCGTTTCGGGCGCCAAGCCAGATCCCAAATCGTCCGACCCGCCACCGACCTGTCCATATGTAGCCAATGTTTCTCCGACTCCCTCTTTGACCATTCGATCAAGACGCGCAATTGAGCCGCCTTGTAGTAGAGGTAGAAGTCGGGGAGGCCTGCCCCGCCCGCAGAGCGAGGCCTCCGCAACAAGGAGAATGCCAGTCTTGCCCTGCCCCCCTGCCAGATGTAGCAGGAGCATAGTGAGCACATTGTCGAGAAAAAGGAAAGAGGGACCTCAACGGGGAGGGCCTGGAACAGATGGAGTAGCTTCGGCAATATCGTCATTTTAAGCGAGTGAATGCGCCCCAGCCAGGAAATAAACAGGGGCTTCCAACGCGCTAATTCGACCTTGATTTGTGCAAGGAGTGGGGGGAAATTAGCCTTATAGAGGTCATCTATTGAGGGGGTGAGTTAAACTCCCAGGTATTGGAGCGAGGCCGCCGCCCACCGGTACGGTGTGCACTGCCGAAGGCGCAAAAGCTCCTCGTCCCGCATCGTAAGATTAAGGATGTACGATTTGTCCTGGTTAATCTTGAACCCCGCGACCCGCTCATAGCGCTGCAGTTCGGAATGGAGCGTCGGGAGCGACACAAAGGGGTCGGCGAGGGACAGAAGCACGTCATCTGCGAAGAGGGAGATCTTATGGTCCTCCCCTGCGAACGGGATACCCGCAATCTGCAGATTACGTCGGACGGCCATCGCCAACGGTTCAATGCTCAGGGCAAACAAGAGGGGGGACAAAGGGCACCCCTGTCTGGTGCCCCTCGAGAGGGCGAATGGGGTCAAACCAGTCCCATTGACCTGAACTCGCGACGTAGGGATGCGATAATTGGCCCGGACCATTGCGATGAAGGCGTCAGCAAAGCCCATCCTCCGCATGGTGGAAAAAAGGAAGCCCCAATCCACCCGGTCGAACGCCTTTTCGGCATCAAGTCCGACCAGGACGGCCGGTAGATGGCGTTTAGAAGCTTTTTCAATAAGATGCACTATGCGCCGCGTATTGTCGTGCGTTTGCCTCCCCGGAATGAAACCAGATTGGTCGGGGTGGATCAGGGCCGCCATGAGCGGGCTGAGCCGAGCCGCCAAAATCGAGGAGTATAGCTTGGCGTCGAGATTCAACAATGCGATCGGGCGGTAAGAAGAACAGTGATCCTTGGGTTTCCCCGGCTTGGGGATGACCGTGATCACCGCTTCCGCCATGGATGTGGAAACCACCCCCTGAGCGACGATAGCGTTAAAGAGCGCTTGCAGGCGTGGGGCTAGGTCCGGCGCGAAGGTACGATAGAACAAAGCTGTAAGGCCATCAGGCCCCGGAGCTTTATTCAGTTTGAGCGCCATTATGGCCTTGGTAACCTCCTCTAGGGAGATGGGAGCGCAGAGGTTCGCATTGGCAGCCGCGGTAACTTGAGGGAGTGGTAGCTCCCGCAGATAATCGTCCTGTGCCGGGCCGTCCTGGGAGTCCGACGTATAGAGCGTGCTATAGAAGGAGCGGAAGCAGTCCGCCTTGCCCGCATCCGAATGAACAACCATGTCCACGCCATTTCTCACCCCCTCGATATATTCCCTATCCCGCTTAACTCGTAGCTGCCTGGCCAGATGTCTCCCCACCTTGTTCCCCTGGCTGTATGAGGTGTGACGGAGCTGCAGGAGGGTAAGTTCGGCCCTATTGGCGTAGATTGCCTTGAGTTTGCCCCTCAGTGCCGTAAGGGGCCGCAAGGTAAGGCGAGAGGGTTTAGCCTTGTGGGCCTGTTCCGCTGCCACTAACTCTCCCTCCAGGCGTTCTCGTTCCGCTGTGCGCTGCCGGTTGAGCGCGGAGTTGAGTGCGATGCACTTGCCCCTGAACACCGCCTTGAAGGCATCCCACCGCGTCTGCTCCGAGGTTTCCCCCTCGCAGTTGAGGGCAAAGTGATCATCTATAGCTTCCCGTAGCGATGCGCGTAGGACTATATCCCTGGTAAGGGAAGTGGGGAAATACCATTTCCGCTGGCGCTCCCGAGGGCCCGGCCAGTGAAGCGTCATCGTAACCATACTGTGGTCGGAGATGGAGAGCGGCAGGATCCGCGCATCTCGCAATGACCCTGTCAGAAAACGATTAATAAAGATATAGTCCAACCGTGCATACGATTGGTGGACATGCGAGAAGTGGGTATAATCCTTTGTGGAAGGATGCAAGGTGCGCCATGCATCGCATAAGCCCAGCTCCTCGAAGCGTTGTTTCGACGCCGCCGAAAAGGCCCCTGACTCCGCTCTCTGGGAGTGCGAACTATCCAACTCCGCCCGCCACACCAAGTTAAAATCCCCCATCAGAACCACCGAGCCCTCTGCAAACTGCTCTAGCCGCGAACAAAAAGTGGACAGAAACCCTGCCTGGCCCGTGTTGGGTGCATAAAGTGAGATAAAGGTGCACGTCTGCCCCCGGAGGACTCCCTTCACCATCACCCACCTCCCCGCCTTGTCCGCGCTGACCTCCAGTGGCTGGAACTTTACCCCGCTATGAAACATTAACACCACCCCTCTGTGTTTGGCAGTGGTTGACGAGCTATACATGAGTGGGTAAGACCTATGTCGCAGTCTCTGTTCGTCCCCCCTCCGTAGATGCGTCTCTTGCAACGCCACCACATCTAAGTGCCGGTCAGATATGTATTTCATCACCCTCTGTCGCTTCTGGGGGGAATTAAGCCCTTGTACATTCCAGGAACCCAGGGATACCGCCATCAGGAAATGGAGTTCCCGCCACTCTCAGCAGCCCCGCCCGAAGCCCCACCGCCCGTCCCCAGGGTCAAGAAAAGAATAGGAGAGGAAGAAAAAAGGAAAGAATAAGAAAAAGGTAAACAAAGCCCCAACACCACATCACCTCCCGACATTCACGTGGCAAGTACCCGTGGGGCACGGCAACCCGCTCCCCCCCCCCACCCCGGCCGCAACAATAACACAAAGCATAGTAAGTAATGAGGAAAACGACCTCAACATTAGTTCCTGGGCCCCCCACCAGGCCCTCATTCGTAGGACCGCACCCAGCGACCCTCCTGTTTCAACATCTGCCCTCCGCCCTGCTAGAGCCACCACTAGTCGTGGCCTTCAGCGTGCGTACCCAGAACATGGGACTCCAAGTAAGCTCCTAGCGGCGTCAACAGGAGAGTCAACGGGGAGGGGCGCGTCCCACCGTGGCCCACTCTCCAACCAAAGTCTCGGCGCCCCCCGCCGACGCCGCCCCCCCCTCAACCTGCTCACCATCTGGACCGGCAAGACCCAGCAAGGTCCTGCCTGCCGCCAAGTCCGTCACAGTTCGTTGCTTGTTCTGGTATTCAAATGATAAGCCAAATGGGAAAGTCCAACGATACCTGATGTGCTCCGCTCTCAGTTTAGCCGTCAGTGGCCGAAAGGCCTGGCGCCTCGCCAGCGTCGCTGGTGATAGGTCTTGGTAGAGCGCGCAAGTAAACCCCTGAAAGGACACCTCTGAGGATCTCCGGGCCGCCGCTAGCACAGCCTCCTTGACTTTGTGGGAGTGAAATTTAGCAAGTATGTCTCTCGGCCTGCGCTTGTCTCCCGGCGCCAAGAAGCCCACCCTGTGAGCCCGGTCCAGCTTGATCTTGAGGGTCTGTGGCTTCACCACCTCTGCGAAGAGGCCCTCCAGGAAGGCCTCCAGGTCCGGGCCCTCCGCTCGTTCCTCCAGGTGGCGGACTCGTATGTTGTCACGACGGGCGCGGTTCTCCAGGTCCTCCGCCTTAAGTTGGGTTTGCGCCAGTTGATCCTGGAGGGCCCGTATCTGCCGCGAGTGGTCTGCGCTCCTGCCGTCGAGGCTCTCCTGGCGGGCCTCCAGCTCCACCATTCGCGTGCCCACCGCGTCGACGTCCTGACGGAGGCCGGACAGCTGGTCCCTCAAGTCCGTCCGCAACTGGTCAACTGAGCGCTGGGTATCCCGGCCAATCTCCTCACGCAGCTCCACTTTGAACTCTCTCAGCGAGGCCAGGAGATCCTCCTTGGTCAGCGCCATTGCATCCGCCGGCACCACCAGAGCCCCAGGCGGCCCCCTATCCGCCGGACCGAAGAAGGCGGTCACGGAGGCGTTGCGTTTGGCCTGACCCTTCGTAGCCGGCATAGGGTCGCCCCCTCACCAGCTCGACCACCAACTCTCCCGAGCAGGGGGCCCCCGGAATGCCCCTGGGACCCGGCCGGCCCCGTCAGTGCTCCGTCTGCGTACCTGGCCTCCTACTCCAAGGCCACCGTCGTGACCCACCAGGCTCCACACTCGGGGCGACGGCCCACCCCAGGCACCTTCGGCCTGCGTTCGTGTGCCCCCGACAGGCTCCGTCCTCCGCTCCCCACGGTGAGGGCGCGCTGCCTCCAGGTCGCCGCCACTGGCCTCCCAGGCGCCCCCGTAGTCAAGGCAGCACTGTATGTCCAAAGAGGTCTCCCCGATGCCACAGCAGCCAGCACTCTGCCCCCTCCGTCCAGGCCGGCGGATTCTCCCCTGCGGGGCCGCCCGGAGTCGCACAGTCCCGCTCCTCACCGCGCTGCAGCTGTTTCAGCTCCTCATCTTGCTCCAGGAGGCCCTGGCAGCCGGGTCCTCTCGTTCTCGGGGCCCCGCCCCCTCACCATCCGCCGCCTCGGAGGACTCCCGGGGGACTTTGAGAGTCAGGGGGCCTGACTCTCAAAGTCCCCCTCACAGCACCTTCAGGCCCCCTGACTCTCAAAGTCCCCCAGGGATCGGTCGCCACTCGCACTGCTGGTCGGGCTCCACGGCGCCTCAGTCGCGCCTGGTGTGAGGCTCCGGGCCGTCGGCGGGCGCCGCCATCTTGTCCGGCGCAGGCCCGCCGCGGTCGCGGGACTCAGGTGCCTCCAGATCGCCGCCAGTCGGCATTAGCCCAGGTCCACCGGTGCCCAGTCGCTCAGCCACTCATCAGAAGGGCGTTCATCCCGCCCAGGGAGCCAGGAACCGCTCCGCAGCCGGGGTAAGTCTGGGGCAACGCGGGAGCCGACTCGGATCACGTCCGATCGGCCATCTTGCCTAAGCCACGCCCCGTGGGCCAGTTTTAAGTGCGACCGCTCGAGGCTCCTTCGTGATTGCTAGACCGTTGGCTAGTGGGTCCCCACGAAGGCAACTCCTCTTCTGATTGAGCTTCCCTGGTTGCTCCAGATGTACCCAGACTTACCCTTGCTGGGTGAGTCCCTCAGACCTTGCTGGTCTGATACGCAGTCCTTTCTCTGTTTCCAAGAGACTTTCCGTTGCCAAGGCTTGTTGAGTCCAATCTGGTCGCAGTCACCACAGCTCTCGACAGACTACATGGGACAAGTTCAAGTTAGATTATATACATGCAACCATTTTATGCTTACTAGCAATCTACAATGTGGCGGTTTCAATGAGTAATACTAGCATTAGAACCATACCGTCCACCCACTATATCACGTAGTTAAAATGTGGAGAAGCGCGGTAGTGTTGAAAACATACCGAACGCGTGTCTGCCCCAGCCATCATTTTCATCCCCTTTACTTCTACTTTTCGAAAGAATAACCGATGAAAGAAAATCACTAACTACCGACCTTTCCCTTAGAAGCATTCGGAGAGAAATATTCCCCCTCGGTTTCATCGATATTAAAGTGAGGCGAATGTGCTGACTTGTGGTATGCGGGCAAAAGTGATTACAGGCAGCAGGGAGGGGGATTGAGGATTCAACAGCGTTTGGAGTCACCTGGAACTGTTCAGTACCGAGCCACCCTTCAGAAAACACAAAAAAAGGTCGACAGAAGCCAGGTCTGGAGAAGTTTGCAGCATTTGGCGCCAAACGAGTGATCAAGAAGCAGCTGGGGATGAGATGAAAAGCAATCTGCAGTGGCTAATTGTCCCTCAAAGATTTCCACGTGATTCCGGGTATGCTAATTAGTTTCTGCTGCGGGGTCAGAAAAGGCGAATAATTAAATGCGAAGAGTCTGACTGTCCGTTCTACACAGAGTTAAAGCTCTATACATTTACCCAACGAGGTAGCACTTACTGATTAGTCACTAGAAAGTACTCCAGCTGAGTAGAGGAATTGCATCTTCTTGGATAAATACAGGTGCAGCCAAATCTCCACGAGCACACGAAATTCCGCGTGCTCGCGGAGATTTCTTGCCGTTTCGCAGAATTTTGCGTAAGGCAACTCCGCAAATTCCGCCCACCCCTAGTCTGAGCGCCGTGTTTCGGTGCTCAGACAGGCACTGCAAGCCTGTGCATTACTTCTACCCAGGATGTGCATTGCAGCCTAGTAAAGAACATGCTAAGTGCGCATGACTGTTTGGCCGGCCCAATATAGCAGGCCAAACTGTCATGCTCACTTAAGTGCACATACCACTCCTCCCCCGACTGGCTGTGATGACAGCCAAGCCCCGCCCACCCCAAAACTAGCTTCAGCAAGGAAAAATAAAATGATAACAGCAAGTTATTATCATTTTATTTTTCCTCTTTTACATTGCTGAAAAGCAGTGGGGTGATGCTCCTCCGCCATAGCGGAGGAGCAGCCGCTGGTCTGTAGTGCCAAGATGCCTCTGGGCAGCTAATTATGTGGCATTGGCACCAGTCACATGCCCTGGAGTTGGACATATGGAAGACATTGCATGCATATGGAGAGCCAGGATCGTGGCAGAGTGAAAGAACACTGCAAGAAGGCAAGTGGACCTGGGTTAGGCGGTGGGTGCTCATGACTGCACATATATCCATTTTTCATAATATGGAATAAACATAATTTCAGAAGGTAAAACTAACATTTAGTATGGAAGGAAAGGTTAAGTTTGAAGTTTTGACTGCTCAGTAGGTTAGTCTGAAAAAAGTTGCTTCACTTCATCAATGAATGATTATCCTCAGGTATAAAAAATGGATTCATCCGTTTAATTAATTTGTTAATTGCAACAATTGAGCAAGACATTTTCAAAAAGAATAGTATATGAATGTGTTCAGACATTTCTGTGCTGATCCTTGACTGAAAATAATGTTCAAAACATTAGTTTTATGAAAAAATATATTTTACTACTTGGGAATAAAGCCACTGTGTTCACGTTTCAAGAAGGTAGGGCAGGTTAATGATCGGTAGTCATGGTCAATTGCCATGTATGGTTATTTTTGTTCCAAATCTATAGAACATTTTCTTAAAGTCCAAAACTGTTCTAATCATTGACACAGAATTGCCAGATGTTAATAGACTCCTTCAAACCTGGGAAACCCATGTGAAGGAGATGTACACCAGATTCCTCATTTTCCTCGTCTATCACAGGCTTAAATTGTACAAGTGATAGCGGACCATGCTCAATATTGAGGTCAGTGTGTACGGCCTTGAGTGTAGCAATATTGTGCAACACACAATACTAGGAAACAATGAACCCTCAAACAATCAGTGGACCATCGAGCAGCACCCCAGCTGTTGACATGCACGGTAGTAAGGCCTAAGAAAGACGGAACTTTCTTGAGTGCCTCCTGAGGAACAAAAGGAGTTAGGATCAGTTTCAGTTTACAGTTACAGTGTAACTCATTTGGTAACACAGTAAAGCTCCGAGTTAATAAGAAGGATTAAGTATAGATTTACTGCAAATTCAGAACCAAAGTAATATAAATTAGTCTCAGAAACATAGTATTGAATTACAGAATTAACAACAAAAAGCCAAATCAGTGCACAATGTTTATTCTCAATAATGTAAAGCAAGTGAGGAATTCAGTAGCCACAGTTCAAAGGTTAAGGAATACAGTGTGATGATTAGATTGAAAGTCTCGATCCTAATGCATAAGGAAATATTATTTTCCTTAACTAACTTACACTAATTTAAAATTAGTAAACAAAAACCTAATTTTGGGGCATAGATACAGCCAAGGTACAATTCACGACTCAGGCTATGTTTGACTATGCAGTGAGCCTGCATGTTTTGGAGCTCAGAACAGATTTAATGTTTAGACTTGCTTCCTCATGTCAAAACCTTTATACTCACATTCCCACCATGTGATTTCTAGATTCCATCTGATTATGCAGTTATGAGGCACACCTTTGGTCAGGAGATATTTCTACTTCCCAAAGAGGTTGGCTGAGGGACAGGAGCTATGAACTCATCTTCGAGCTCATTGAATTCGATTGGAATCCCCCACCCCCACTTGTCTAATGCACACATGTTGTAGAACATGGATAATACACACAGACTACCTCAGTGCGGGGGAGATGGAGGTTACCCTAAGCTCACAGTTCATGTGGCCAACTATCAAACCACTGTAGTAATTTAGCCCCAGTGGGCTTTCATTAAGATACATAATCATCTATCAATTGTTTGATTACTTTGAACACAAAAACCTTCTCATTGATTTTAAATCTGGTTTCACACCCCAGAGGGGGACTAAATCGGCATTACTGATCATTAAAAAATAATTTCTTTCTGGAAGTGGTGAAAGTTGTAAATTGATTTTACTGGATTTTTCTGCAGAGCAGGGGAAGTGAAGCATTGGTTTCTGGACATGCACCCCCATTTCTCGACTGCAGTGCGGAGTCAGTGAAGAATGGGTGCCCAAGGAAGATGCATTGAAACTCCTGATGTGACGTATCGATACAACAGCGGCGATGCAGGTGCTGGATCGTATCCACAGCTGCAAAGCAGGCACTGCATCGATTCCACAGGTGTGAAGCAGGCACTGCATCAAAGTCGGAGTGGGTGTCACTGACGTCGGCAAACAGGATCGAGACTCACGCTGTAGCAATTTTCCTGACACACTGTAATGGAGAGCTGGGGCCTGCGCTGAAGGCTTTGGTCGATGCATCAAGCCGGAACCTTGCTTTGGGACACGCAGTGGTGATGCTTCAATCTTTTGCAGCGGTGCATCCATAAAAAAGGCGCTGAAATCGATGCATGGAATTCTCCTTAAGCTCACCAGGTTACACTTTCAAGGGCCCAATGAGTGGATTTGGCACCATTTGACAAGTCAGAACTCTCAGCAGAAGAGTCCAGGCACTGGCAGGTGAAGTCTTGATGGCCCTGAGAAATCTTAACAGGAGGAAAGCTCAACCCAAGCCCTCAGAGAACCTTAGAAGCATGATACAGAAAACAAAGTCCTGTCCTTTCCCTCCCAGGACAGAAGCAGCAAGCAGCAGGCCAGCACAACAAGGCAACAGACAGAGTGGCAGTCCCTCCTACAGCCACCAGCTCTTCATCCTGGCAGAATGTCCACAGACCAGAAGTGTTCTGATTTTGAGGTGTCAGTAGTCCAATACTTATACCCCCTTCTGCCTTTCAAGTAGGCAGACTTCAAAGGATAGTCTTTTTAGTGCCCAAGACCCTGCCTTTCTCTCACTTGGCTCCAGACAAACTACAAGGGGTTGGAGACAAATGTGTGTGAGGACAGGCACAGCCCTATTCAGGGGTCAGTTACAACTCATCCCACCTTTCTAGCATAGGAAGGCTGATCAGCCTGGTGATGGGCCATCAGAATATGCAAGGCACACCACAGCTCCCTTTGTGTGACTGTCTAAAGTGATTGCAAAATAGCCCGACTGTCAGTCAACCCAGATGTGTATTCTACAGGCAGGCAGCGACAAGGACTGGTTAAGCAAGAAAATGTCCACTTTCTAAAAGTATAAAGATATCGAAAGGGAACCAGTGCTGGTCCCCATCCAAGCTGCACAGCCCCAAATGAATGAATCAAAAGAATCAAAATCTCAATATGCTTCCGCATTTCAATACTTTTTGGGCGGAGCGCGATCAAGCTTGCACGCCACTACAGTTGGAACATTTTGAGCATAGAAGAAATTGAGTACATTGGTGTGCAGCTTACAACCTACATATTTTCACATTGCATGTTCTTGCCGTCCACCGGTTTGACTGCACCCACGCATTAATAGAAGTTGAAGAATATTGTGAACATTAAAGGAAGAATTTTGAGTGATAATCACCATCAAAAGCACAAGGGTGGCGTAATCGGTCATGAGCGATAATCATCAGTGTGGAAACACAGAGACTCGAACACTGAAGAGTGCTTTCTGTTGTAACCAGAAATAAGGACGTTTATAAATTGCTGTTTATTCTGCCATTTGGATTTTCAGAGTCGACTTTGTGCATTCATTTCTGTTTGAACGCTCGCTGGCATTGGAGATTTTGCGCAATTGGGCATCCTAAGTGGGAGGATGAAAGTAGGCACGAATGAGGCATGCTGGGTCTCGTAGTTTGGAAGAACAGTCAGTGGGATAGACCAGGGAGAAGGGGGACCACAAAATGCAGTTTTTCTTTAACAAACACACGTATATTGATAATTGGATGGGTGTGCACATAAACTGTGCGCATCTGCAGCGGATGATTCAGTTCACCGTTAGTGTGCCTTTTGATTCGGTTCTGACGCCAGATTTCTGTGAAAAGATGGGATTAATCATTTTATGAGCGTGGCAAGGAGAATGGGCCGAGTTTTTAAGGTGTTTGAGGCATCAGAGAGACCGTTAACAAACGAGCCACGGTGAGCGTGCTTTTTAGGTCTCGCCTGAGACAGCGCTTTAGCGCTGTTCTGGCGAGACTTATAGTAAGCACTTTTGGAAGTGCAAACGAGTGCTTTCAGGCCGCCAACTACTGTGCATGTGTGCCGGGCGCGCGCACCATTTGGCAGCCTGAAAGCACTCGTCTTTCACTTTCGCCTGTCACACAGCCGCGCTTTGAAGTGTGATCGCGATTGCGATCACTTACATTTCGCGGGCGCTTTGATGTTTTCAGTGAGCCGCGCGGCCACTGAGGACATCAAAGCGCCCGTGAACACCATTTGCCACCCCCACCTCTTCAGCCAACTTACTCGCCATGTCTGCTCTGGATTCTTGTGCCTCTTTTTGAAACTCAGGAGCAGTAACATTGTCGTGGTGTCACTAGGGCTTCAAGTGGATGCTTTTTCAATATTATATACAAGCCACAGTTACTGCTAATTTATCTTATGCAACTAACAACGATTGACAAAGCCAATAGTCCTAACTTGTTTTTTTTGCATTTGTCAGATTTTAATTTTTAAACAGCTGTTTCCATTTCCCGTTTTGTTTCCCTTCCAAACTGCTTGTGTTTGTCGCTTTCTTGTGTGCTCTTTGTTTTTTTTTCACTTCGTTAGTCTAGCACTCGTTTAAACCGCTGCTCCTGTATGTGTCCTTCGATACCATCTTTGCACACTAACAGCTGGTGCACTGCATCATTATTGCGCGTTTCACGTAACATTAAGGGTACAAAATCCCTCTATGCAACCTAACCGTACACAAACAGAGCATAGGACCATAACACAAAGCAGGGCGCGTGGGGCTCCGGCAGTGCTCGTCACCTCACAGCTCTCTCTGAGAGCCCAACCGTGCCGCAGCCATGTCGGACCAGAGCCCCTTGGGTAGGTGTGGCGTGTTTCCCGTCCTTATGGGTGTTGCAGCACTACAAAATAAATGTACATGCACCTGCCCCAGAGTAGTGGTTTCCACATGCAGTTTATGCGACGTGTCTTCTCTGGGTGATTATCTGTCGTGAAAAAAAAACAGTTTTCCACGAACGGTCTGCAGTACCACACAGCAACCACTCACCATTATTTGATATGCTTAGGCATCCAGCCAATTTCTCCATCACTACGAATGCTCCAGCAAGAGTGGCAATTTGAAAGCGAATCTGATAATCTACAACCCCTTCCTAGCATCGAGGCATTCGTCCTAAAATAACAGTTGACTGACAGATAACAGGTGGTAAGCCCAAGTACGTGTTCTCAGTCACCTGAGGCGAGGTTAAACACTGGGTTCGCTGGCGTGTAACCCAAAAGGGGTGATTTGGCAGAGTAGATGGTGCTGATCCACTACCACAACAAGAATGCTGAACACTTGGTACATAGTTTACAAGGCAGCAACCACGGAAGCCAGTCGTAACATAAACTGAGGAGTTACTTGCTACAGGCAAAATAAACCAATAACAGGGATCTTGAACACGTTTTGAAAGGAGTTGGGAAACCATAACCTTGTGAGTAACATAAAACTGCTCGTGGGCTAAGACATGCACACGAGTAAGCCGTTCGAGCCAGGGAGATCAGAACACCAGTGTGCAACGGAGACGCCTGGGGGTTGCGTTGTTCGTACCACCCTTCCCCCACTGGGGGTGAAAAACGCTCTTCTAGAGCCTCCGAGGGTCACGTTTCCCAAGCTGTTATGCAAGTTCTCCCAATCGAAACCCGACGAATGCAATGCTACACAACACTACACCATAGGTCCTCGCCAGGCCTGCGCTCGGGTTCTTTCCCGGCCAGGGTTTAACACATTTGGGCTGCATTCAGGGACTGGGGGGGTGGAGTAATCCTAATGGGCCTCATCGGACATATGTTATTTACTTCCATATAACAATCAGGCGTTTGAGCTGCACGCCCCCACAGTCAGTGGTGCCACAAAATTCTCGCATTTCCCTCATAAAATGGAGCACCGGTGATCGTCGAGCTGTTCTGCTTATACAGTCGGTCGGCGGGTGTGCAGCGCTATGCTCCCTACTTCCTCGAGCGAACACTAAAGGCCGGTAACCCGTTCCTTTGTGAGAGAAAGACAAGTAGCCTTCTCAGCAGATGCCCGGGCCCGCCTCATCTGTTCCAGCGGCCTCACAAAGACCTACGCGGAAAAGACAGCGAGACGGACCTCCGACTACAAAGCCCGCCAGGCGCCTGGAGGGGGCCGGTGGACATTGATACAAAACCTACCCACTTCCTGCTCTCACAGCACAAACAGACAGCACACCTCACTCACACACAGGCACAATCACCACAGACGGACACTTCAGCCAGGCTGACTCGAAACTTAGAATGCAGGCGAAAAGTTCCAGGTACCGCGCATGCCCAGGCAGCTCTTGCCCTCCCAGGTCTCCTCCCGGCCCGGATGTGGAGCTGCTTTTAAAGAGGTGCAGGGCGCGTGGGGCTCTGGCAGTGCTCGTCACCTCACAACTCTCTCTGACAGCCCCACCGAGCCGCAGCCATGTTGGACCAGGCCCCCTTGGGTGGATGTGGCGTGTTTCCCCTCTTGGGTGGGTGTGGCGTGTTTTCCGTCCTGGGTGGGTGTGGCGTGTTCCCCTCCTGGGTGGGTGTGGCGTATTTCCCCTCTCCGCCCACATTTTTAATTGGCTTGTGTCATTGTCCACTGTAGACTGTGGCTGTTCTTTGCTCAATAGGCTTAGTAATCCCTCCTTAGTACCACCTTGTCTCAATTTGTAACTTCCCATGGTGACACCCCCTGTTAGGAGTGTTGTTACTTGGTAGGCTTTGCTTTAATTACAGGCTCCCAGCACAGCAGGCAGGACATGCTCTCTCCTAATGCTTTTTAATTTTTTTTATAGCATGGGCGCTGGCATTTGCAATACAATCAGCCTCACATTTGCGAGAGTTTAAGCTATTGGCATTGTAAATGAGAATGCCTTTTATTTATCTGTTTAAAAAACAACACATAAATAAAAGGCATTGTCATTTACAATGCCAATAGCTCAAACTCTCGTAAATGCGAGACCTATTGCATTGCAAATGCTTGTTTGGATTGTAGTTGAGAGAAGTGCTTTGTGAAGGGTAGGGGGTCAAAAGGTGGAATCCATTTATACTGGCTATGTCGTATCAAAAATACATGGGGATGCAATGGGCAATATTGCTGGGTGTTTGGACGCAAAGTGTGGAGGTTGTTTGGATATCGAAGCAACATGAAGGTATTAGAATATTAGTGGAGCAGAAATTCCTGTTGCTCTTTGATGCATGATATTTATTGGCAATAGACTAGGCAGCATTTTATAAACAAGATTAAGCATTTAGTGCTATATGTTTTTTAATTATAACAAAAGTGGAAACATGATACTGATTTGCCTCTTTATAATTGTTTGTATTTCAGATATCCCTGATGAACTGAACATTCCCGAAATGCATTTTCTTTTTTTAAATATCGTGACTTGTGCTTCTAAATAACCCTTGCTGAGTATATTGACAAATTGAAAACATTGTCAAGAGTTGAAAAGCATTGGATCAAAGAGTAATAAAATGAAGAAGATTATTGACATGTTCATTCTTTTGATTCATTCATTGGGGGCTATGCAGCTTGGATGGAGACCAGCACCTGTTCCCTTTCATTCTTTATACTTTGCATGTGCATTGGGTGGGGCGCGATCAATCTTGCATGCCGCTACAGTTGGAACATTTGAGTAATTGGACAATAGAAGAAATTGGGTACATTGGTGTGCTGCTTCCCACCTACATATTTTCACTTTCTAAAAGTGGCAATTGCAAACACACAACTTAAAAACCAACTTCACCAAAATATGTGTTTTTAAATTGTGAGTTCAAAGACCCCAAACTCCAAATCTCTATCTGCTCTCAAAGGTAAATTATACTTAAAATATATTTCAAGGCAATCTCCAAGTTACCCTATGTGAGGGATAGTCCTTGCAATATTAAAAAAGAAATTAGAGGTATTTTACTATTAGGAAATGTAAAACACAAAAGTACATGTCCTACCTTTTAAATACACTGCAACCTGCCCATGGGGCTGCCTTGGGCCTACCATAGGGGTGACTTACATGTAGTAAAAGAGAAGGTTTGGGCCTGGCAAGTGGGTTAACTTGCCAGGTCGACATGTCAGTTTATTACTGCAAACACAGACACTGCAGTGGAAGGGCTAATCATGTGGGTGGCACAACCAGTAGCAAATAGTAGCATTTGATTTACAGGTCCTGGGCACACCTGGTGCACTTTACTAGGGACTTACTAACAAATAAAATATGACAATCGTGGATAAACCAATTACCAATACATTTTACAGAGTTAGCACTGGCACTTTAGCTGTGGTCAGCAGTGGGAAAGTGTCCAGAGTCTTAAAACCAGCAAAATCGATATGCAGCACACAGTTAAAAAAAGGAGGTCAGAAGCAAAAAGAAAGAGGAAATCACACCATAAGATGCAAGGTCTGAACACAAATGATCAGTAATCTTCTCCCATTACATAAGAGAGTTTCACGTGATATGCTGAATCCTCGCGTCCCCTGTAGAGCTAGTCATTCAAGACCACCAAGTGGGAGTCCCAGTACTAAAGCTACAGATCAGCCACAGCCAGGCCCCCATCAAAGGTATATTGCACACATTTATGAAAATCTGTATGCAGAACCCTATGTTTCTACATAAAGGAACGTATAAGGGCCTGAACTGAATGAAACCACGCAGGGGAAATACTGTGGGGTAAGTTCTGTAAAACGTACAGGAAACAAGACGAGACCATAATTTTAAAGAGCACAATCCTGCCTAAAAAGTTTAAGGGCAGAGAGGCCCAATGGTCAAAGTCTTTTCTCATATGTGTCACCAATGGTGTAATGTCCAACTACCACATCAGGACGGTAATCAATGAAATACATATAGCAAGGTAGAAAAATCTCAGCCGAAGAACGGGTATGGAGCCTCGCCAACCATGGTCCTGCAGGGGACCCGTCAATGGAGTCAGAATGGACTTGGCTTAGTTAACCAAAAGCCCAGACACTTAGCTATAAATCTTGGGAATGTCTAATCCCCGGGTACCAGATTACAAGGGTTCTTTTAGGAATAGCACCACGTCATCGGCGTAGAGTGCAATGCGTTCCTCTGGCACAGCGTCATCCCACCAGAATACCTGCATCTGTGCATCACAGTGGACCCATGTTTCTAAGGGCTCAATCACAAGGGACAACAGTACAGGCAACAGCAGACAGCCTTGTCTAGTACCCCTTTGAACCGAGAATGACCGAGAGAAAGTGCAGTTCAGACGGATCCGCACAGTGGCGCTAGTTTAAAAGGTTTGCACTATTCTGATGAATCGGGGACTGAAACCCAGTAGGTCCCAAAAGAAATCCCACTCAATAGAGTCAAATGCCTTCTCGAATATGAGAAGGAGAAAGGTGTTGAAGCCAAGCATGAGATGGCAGTACGCCACAGCTGACTGCACCCGCCGGATACAGTGACAAGTCCCATGATGAGGCATGAAGTCGCATTGGTCCAAGTGGACCAATGTGGGGATGACATGAAGGAGGCACTTAGCAAGTATCTTGGCACATAGTTTGTGTTCACTGTTAATAAGTGAAATTGGGTGATATGACGTCAAGGACTCAGGGGGGTCCCCAAATCGCAAAAAACCACAGTCATGGCCTCGTTGAATTCCACTGGAAACCAGCCATGAGAGACAGCTTCATCTTCTAACGCCAGCAAATGTGGTAACACCGGGGTCCAAAGCCACTTGTAATATTCAGCAGGGAACCTGTCCAGGCCCAGCGTCTTGCCCAAATTCAAATCAGAGAGGGCAGATTCAACCTCTGCAAGAGTAAACAGTTAATTTAATGTAGCCGTGTCGTCAGGTGAGAGTAAACAGAGAAGCAACTTCGCTTTCAGGGGAGAAGAAAACTTGCAGTAGGCATACAGATCACCGTAATAGTCTGCGAAGGCAGCCGTAATAGCTCTATTCTCTGCAAGTAATCCGCATTCAAGGATGCGGATGCTGGTGATGACTCTGTCGGTAAGACCAAGAGATGCCAACCATTATAAATGTTTGCTATATTTGTCCTCCTAGCCATATATCCTCCTCCGTTAGGCAATCTATCAATGTTAAACCTCATCAAGGCTCAGTTGGCAAAGGGAGGGCTCGTCTAGGGCAAGCTGAAAAGGCTCAATGGGCTCTGCGCTGATGTCTCTTCTGCTTGAGCAATGCGGAGTTCTAGCTTTGCAGCCTTCAACACCAACTGCTGGTCTAAATTGTGAAAATATGCACAGGCCACACCTCTCATATGTGCCTTACTGGAAGCCCAGATAGTCCCGAGGGACTCACCAGACCCGGCATTGAGTCGCAGGAAGATAAGCAACTTCTGAGACAAACAGTCTACCCTCGTCTTGACCACATGGCGCTGGGTACTGAGGTGCCAAATTGGAGGATTGTCCCAGGCCTCACAACCCAGTTGGATAGTAATGGGTGAGTGATCAGAGATACCACATGCCAGAATCTGCACACCAGGGGTGAGGAGTATGTTCGTAGCTGGCATAAAGACATAATTAAAGCATGAAGTGGGTTTGTGTGCAGTGGAAGTGTGCATATAGGCGAGGAAGTAGGGGTGCCAGGTGCACAAACTGTCACAAAGACCAAGGCTAAACGTCCAATCCATAAGTCAGGTAGTCAGAGGTTTAAGGACAGTCAGTGCCTTAGAGGTGTCAGACTGGGGACATCAGCATATTAAAATGACCACATACAATAGTGGCCCCAGCGGAACTCCCAACCAACATCCTTCAGATGGATTTCAAGCGTGGCGTCAGGAATTTTGGGGGATACATAAGTTCCTAAGTAAGTGATAGGCCTGACTGGTAATCATCCCTTCAACTGCAACAAATCTACCCTGAGGGTCAGAGGTGCTATGAGTGACCGACATGGGCAAGCACCTGTGGATAAGGAGGGTCACTTCCAGGGATCTCCTCATGAAGCCAGTGTGATACACCCTATCGTACCAATAGCAGGCCAAAGGGCAACAGGTGCAGAGGAGCTGGGTCTCTAGTAGAAGGAGAATATCAGGTGCATGGCACTTTGCAAACCACTGGACAACACTACATTTAACACGGTCATGAAGACCATTGACGTTCCATGTCATTATCTTAAAAACCGGCATGGGAACAGACAATCACAGAAGCGTGTGTTAAGCTGACATTTAGAAGGAACAGGAGAGCAAAGGACTGCAGTTCACAGAAAATGAAAACAAACATAGAGGGCCAAACGGGCCCAACCACCCGGAACACCCCCTAAATCACTATCCCCAACCTATATTTTTCCCCAGCAGTATATGTCACCCTCCAAACATAACTACAAACACAAAAGTCCACCTTAAAGGGCACATATACACAAAATCCCAACTCTGGCGGAGATCAAATGAAGAAGGATACAGTGCTGCTGGCTCAGAAGATATGCAAAACATAAGGAACAGCAAAGAAGCCCCCGAAAGGACCGAGTCACAGCACCAACTCAAATTTCCTGAGAGGAAGATGCAGGGGTCTTAGGCTGCACCAGATGATCCTATGTAGCAGCAGCCACATCTCCATCAGCCTTGCAAGAGGGACTAGGAGTTCTTTCAGCGGTGGAGGCACAGGATCCCCGGCCCGTTTGTCCCATTGAGCTGGGCCTCCCCTTCTCTCATGGGAGTGTCGCCGGGCTCTGCCATCAATGCCTCCATTGGAAGAGCGGTCCTCCCAGGGGGGTGCGAGTTAGTGCACAGGGGCCTAGACTTCTTTGCCCATTGCCAGGCCTCCTCAGTTGTGTCAAAGAAGCCAAATTTGGAGGCATGTAGAACCTTAAGGTGGGCAGGGAACAGGAGCATATACAGTAAGTCCACCACTATCAGTTTTTGCTTGACTGCTTCAGAAGAGCAGAGCTGGCACTATACAAGGCGAATATAGTCTTGGAAAATTAGAATCTGGGAGGACTGGAAGGTCTTGGGGGCCAGTTAATGAGCAAAGCACAGGATCACATCTCTGTCTTTGCATTTCAGGACAGGACCTTCCCAATCACCAGACACAGAGGGGGCACACCCATGCAGAGGCACTGCCATCAGCAATCTATGGGCACGTTCCACTGCAAAACAGGCAGTCAAGTGACCTTCAGGGACCCACAACAGGATCCATCTCTTTAAAAAATCCACAGGAAATTTCTTTTTAACCCCCTCGGGAAACCCCACAAGTGGGAGATTGTTGTGTCAAGCCTGATTTTCAGCTTCTTCTGCTTGGTGTTCCAGAGTATGGGCCGTTGTAGTAAGGTGAGACATCTCCACCTTGAGTGTGGATATGGAGTCTTCAAGATCAGAAATACGCCCCTCAGCACCAGCCACATGGCCGACTACATTACACTGATACTGATGCAGGACAGCCGCATCAATTCCAACCTCCCCGATCTTAGGGCCTTAATTAAAAGAAATTATGCATCCCTGCATTAAGGCAGCGATGCATCAAAATTTCTTGCCCCTCTGCCAAAACACCTCATGACTCTATGTATGTGCCGTGTTTACAATGCAGGACCACATGGTGCAAGTTCCCAAGGATGCATCAGAAATTCTGACTCATAAGTAGGTAGGATGCCACAACTCATCTGGCCCAAAAGAACTACAGGAATGCATCAAAAAATTCTGATACGATGGGTCAGTTTTGACTGACGCAAGTATCCTCATGTGGAGGAATCAATGTAAAAGAGTGTGAAAAGTGAAAAACCCACCTTAAGTTATATTAAATGGGTCTTGAATATCACGCATACAAGTGGGCATAGTGTACTTACGTGTACCACTATACCTACGTATGTGTGACATTTTATGTGAAAGTACAATGGTATGGTATGTTAATTTGACTGATTAAGGGCAACGGTTACCCTAGGGTGTCCTGGCGCTGAGCACTGCCTATTTGGTCGCTGTGGTGTAAGGTTACTATAAAGTAAATAACCAAGTTTTCAGCTCCTTCCTGAAAGGGAGGAACTCGGTTGAGTTTCTGAGGTGGAATGTTAGATTTTTCCAGGCCTTTGAGGCACATGTGATAAAGCTCCCACCACCCCAGTTCACTTTTTTGTCTGGGGGAACTATCACTTTTTTTGCTCCCGTAGAACAAAGGGTCCTTCTGGGAAAATAACATTGAAACTGTTGTTTTAGATAATCAGAGCCCACTTCCTTTGAAGGCCTTAAAGACTATGCAGAGGGCTTTGAATTGTGTCCGTTGTTTAACTGGGAGCCAGTGTAGTTGCTTTAGTTCTTTCTTAACCAAGACAAACTTTGGTGTCCCCGTCAACAATCTGGCCACCAGGTTGTGCACCATTTGGAGTCTGTTTAGGTGTTTTTTTTGGATGTTCAAATAAAGACTGTTGCAGATCGTCTAGCCAAGACATGAGTGCCGTGCCCACTGTACTAAGACTGTCTTCCAGAAGAAAGAACTCTATTTTCCTTATGACTTTGAGGAGGAAGAAACTCGCTGAGACAACCCCACTTATCTGGCCCCCGAAAGTGAGTCTGATGTCCACTATAACCCCCAGGTTCTTCGCTTTCTTGGTCGGTACGGGGAGAGTTCCCAATTCTTCCGGCCACCAGTCGGGCGTCCAGAGGTTCAAGTTGTTCCCAAATATGATTACCTCAGTTTTGCCTGAGTTACATTTCAGGCAGTTTGAGTACATCCACCCTGTGATGGCTTTCATACAGTCATGAAATCTTTTTCCTGTTTCAGTCTCTTGCCCATGCCGGAGAGACAGCACTATTTGCGTGTCGTCCACATAGGATGTCAATTGGAACCCAAATGATCTTATCGGGGCCGCCAACGTTGACACATAAACATTAAAAAGTGTTGGGCTAAGGGACAAATCCTTTGGCAGCCCCACAAGGAAGGGAAAAAGGTTTGGAACTGTCTTTATCTAGGTCCACCGTTTGGGTTATATCTGTGAGGAAGGATTTCAAGAGGTTACAGGCATTGCCTTGTACCCCGCCCTCTGATAAATGGTCCCTCAAAACACTATGATGAACCGTATCGAAGGCCGCCAAGAGATCCAGCATGATCAGTACCGCGTTGCCTCCTTGGTCCAAGGCCTCTCTTATTTCCTCTGTAGATTTTATCAGGGCCAGCTCTGTGCTGTGTTCTGTTCTGAATCCATAAATTGTTGGATCTAATATATTGTTTATTTGAAGGAACAGGCTAAGTTGGGCATTCATGGCCTTTTCAATCATTTTTGCCGGTAGGGGGAGGCGCGAGATAGGTCTGTAATTATTAGGGTGTTTGGGATCGAGATTTTGTTTTTTGAGCAGAGGAAGAATAGATGCCGTTTACCATTTTTTGGAAAACTGGCCAGATTTGAAAATGACATTGAACAGGGGAGTAAGGGAAGTACTAATGATCTCTGGGATTTGTTTGATCATGGACGCTGGACACGGATCCAAAGGAGATCCTGATCGGATGGAGGCCAGGAGTTTAATAGAGTCTTGTATCTCTAATGGCGTGAAACTATCTAGCTTCAATGTTACTTTGGATCCACTGGATGCCACCCTGGCTGATGCCCTAGTATCCACTTTCTGGGTAAGCGTAAATGAGGAGAAGATTGCTTCCACCTTTTGCTGAAAGAAGGAGGCTAGGCTTTCACATAGTTCAGGACTGCTCTGATTTTTGGAAATGTTGTGAGCAGTGAATTTGGTTATTTTTTTAAAGAGTTCTTTCGAGGAGGATTTTGCTCAAGTGATTTGCTCCGCAAAGAATGTCCTTTTAGTCTTAAATAGTAATACCTTATAGAGGGTGAGGCTTAGCTTATACATCTCTTTATCACTGCTATTATAGCTTCTTCTCGAGGCTCGTTCTAGTCATTTACAAGCATGTTTTTGCTTCCTTAATTCTTCTGAGTCCCAGGGGGCGGAAGGCTGGGCCCACTTGGGAGTCCATAGTTTGGCAGGGGCTAATTTATTGCATGCAATGTGAGTGCATACAAGTCTGTGATATGGACTATGTTACCTCCCTTATGAGTGCAGGCCTAAGTTAAATAAAAATTAATGTGTCCTCATGTAACGCAAGTGGTGCTCTGTAAAGCGCTCTGATACCCAAAACCGGGTCAAGGTCACGCTATATAAAACTCTGTAAAAAAAAAAGGGCCTGTGTGTGCTTGCCCCCTGTTAAGAAGTCTAAGGCCATCAAAGCTTCACCTGCTGCATCCTTTAAATCCACTGCTGGGCGTTCTGACCTGCCAAGTGGTGCCAATTCCAGTTCTGGGCACTGGGAGGTTGTTCCTGCTACAAACAGCTTCAAAAGACTTTAAAATCGAAGCTTTGTCCTTCCAGCACCTGTTTTTCCAACACAGCACAGCCATGCAGGAAGATTTTCCGCACACCACTTCCGTGCAGCCGAAGAAATAGACGCAGTGCCTGCCGGCAGCCAGAAACTACATATTATACAGAAAAAATGGAATGGAGGTACCAATATCTCTTCTTTCACTTCATCATAGGGGACATCAAATTACCCTATCTATGGTACATTGTCCCATTTTAATTTATGAAGAACCAATTCAAACAATACACATACCACAAGGACTTTCTTTGAAAAAATCAGTCATTAGTTTAGTTTTTTTTGTAACATAGAAATACATATATATAGACAATTACATCATAAACATATATAATACATGAACATAAACAAAATCTTTGTTGCCTATACCTACTTATTTTCACAATAATCAGTGTTAACACATTTAATCTAGGCAATACACTGCAAGGTAATCCTCTATGCACACGAGGTTTCAACACCTCAGCAAACATCTATCAAATGTGCCTTGAAATACAATAATAAATCTTGTTTCCAATTATACTCCTCCCATCAAAACTCGTTTTGGCCCCCATTTCTTCTGGGCCTTCTCAGGACAAGGGTAAAGGAACCGACCTAAAGAAATCCAAAGATAAATATTTATACAAAACTAAAGCAACTGTCCTCTCAATTATACAGGATATGCTGGGCCTAGGCCAGGGACGTGCAATAAAAAAAATATATTCAACTAAAGTGGGTGAGGCATGCATGCTGGTCCTGCGAGACAATCGCTGTGTGAGAGAACACACCACCGTGATGAAAGACCTGCAAAGCTACGCTTACCTACACAGGCCTAAACAGAGTACAGATGATGCACAACTAACCACACCCAGGTGCGACCATAGTCAAATCAAATCAAGGTGCAGAAAAATATGTATATATATATCACATATGGCACACTCACGTGGCCTAGACCACTTTTGGCTCTTGGGCGTGTTCTAAAAGCGCTGTCCCCCTCCTTGTGGAGGATAATATGAACCCTGAGACGTGGTTCAGTCACCTATAGATGGTGGATTAATAATGACAGAACACACTCCATAAAAAATCCACTCCTTCTCCTGGTCCAAGCTGTTGTTGATACACATGGTGAAATCAGATAAGCAAAAATCTAGAGCCCCTACATACCTCTCAAAAACTGTGAAGTAATCTTAATTCTGAAGTTCAACCCTGGTATATACTCGCTTTCTCTTATTTTGCAAAAGATCCTTGCTGAAGAACGAAATGGCACCAGGTTACTCAGCATGTTAAACAGGCAACTGCAAAAGCAGCCCTCACATATGTCTATGTAGTACAGCTCTCACCTAAAGTACCGCCTCCGGTCCAGTTGCCAATTGGAAAGCTGCTCCGCGAGTCCGGAATCATCAACGCTCCAACACGCTGCTCTTACTGGATCTCGAGGCGTTTTTGAACAAACAGGAAGCTCCCTGTCTACGTGGTCACGTGTTAGCCACGTAATGCGAAACGCAAAAACACGGACAAAAGACTACCAGCATTGTTTATGCCAGTTGTCAAGGTGACCTAATGGAAAAAAGATCCAATCGAGCTCGGTGCAAAATAACCCCACAATATCTATGTATGCGGGATGAAAAATCACAAACTAATCAAAGGGGGACCATCAATGGGGTTGAAACTGCGCTCCAAAATTGTAAATGGAGTAACACTGGAGACCCAATTCCCCAGATAATAAAGTATTTGTAGTCAGTATGACTCCGCAGCGAGGGCAAAAGAAGTAGACTCCTCCGAACATTCTTAAGGCCGAATCACAACACAAATTAAATCAAATAAAAACCAACTAAAAAACAATGTTCCTGAAAAAAGTATATATATGGGG
The DNA here is from genome assembly GCF_964204655.1 of Triturus cristatus. Classification (NCBI taxonomy): domain Eukaryota; kingdom Metazoa; phylum Chordata; class Amphibia; order Caudata; family Salamandridae; genus Triturus; species Triturus cristatus. The sequence goes on from NC_140594.1 coordinate 466,296,832, forward strand.
GCAAGGTAGATTAAACACCTAAAAGGCGGCCTCACCCAGAAATCCATGATCCAACAAGTGACTTAAAAAGATCACTGTCCCAGGCCTGAACGTATCCTCAGGATCAAATCGATGCTCTAAGGGGTCCACCTCTCAACATCCCCAAGTCTGGATACCAATAATACGCAGACTAAAGGGTGGTTAAGCGGGGAAAGGAAAGGAAGGGGACAGCAGGGAGGGAGACCTGTAGGAGACACAAAGAGGAACACGGGTTATTACCAGAACCACCCACCACTCTCTATATCTCTCCCCCTACTCCTCCAGTACCTCTATCCTACTAACCTGTAAAGAAAAATAACGATGACCAGCCAACAGGGGTGCAGAGTGTGACCCGTCTGAGCCTACGTGAGGATGAGTACTTAAACCTTGGCTCTGTCAGGCACCCCTGTGGAAACGAAAGTATAGTACAAACACAGGTGGTTTGACTACGATAGTCAAAATAGCAGGTACGCAGTTCATCTAGGCACACACTGATCAAGGTAATAGTTTGCCAACAGCAGCTGACCCAAACAGATAAATCTCCAGTAGAGTTACATCACTCATACCTCGGGTAATGGCAGAAAAGCGAAAGAGGTACTGAGGGTGTCCCCTCTTTCATATAGGTTCTATAGGTGTTTTCCCTTGCATGAACTCTGCTACTGAGTCAGGGAAGAGTTTGTCAACGTAGGGAAAATCACACCGCAATCTCACAGCATAGCAGCACTAACTTCGCACACAGAGCTCGCTTCCATGTTTCTCCAGCATAGCGAATAAGTGCGTGAGAGTACTGCTCTAAGGAGAGTGGACAAAGAATACACAGCGTGCTCCTCTTCCTCGCAAGGATTTCCAGGCGCAGTTATAAGGCTGAACAAAGGAACTCACCGGGGCAAATTACACAAGGAACGAGTGGTGCCAATGGCACCCTTACCCGACCACAGGGACCAGAATGTAGCCAGCGGGGACCAAAATCCTTCGGAATAATCGGCAGCGTCTCTTCCCGTTGCCTCACCTTATCGCCGCTTCCGCATCACGTGGGACGCGGTGATTGACGCCTGACGTCCGGCGGCGTGTCGAGGCTGCCGGGAACTGTAGTTTCTCCGTTCAGCACCTGCCAGCGCGAACGGAGCTGCTGTGACCCCTAACAATCACACATCAGACAATAGGGAACCATCACCTGCTTACATCTCTGATGCAAAATACCGCCACCAAGCCTGAGGCTATTATGTCCGAGGTTTTTCTTCAACCTGAATACCCAGAACATCCTGTGTAATCTGGACTTACAATTGATTATTATATATCCAAAAAGTAAATATAAAAATAATTATAAAAATACAAACGTGTGTCACAATTCCTACTGGTTGTTTACATACATACAGCGAACCCAGTTCCTACCTTAAGTAGATCTTAATGTACCAGATGTTCTTAACTAAAACAGATACATATATATATGTCAGGAGAGAGCATCTATTTGTGGATCAAATCGTGCGGTTGCTCTCTAATCAGATCAATGCCCAAGTTTCATTGCGGTCGTTGAGGCCATTAGTTGCTGTCTGGTATTTTTTGATCATGGGGGCCTCAAGTCTATTTAAATTCATTTGCAGACTCACCTTGTTATTTGATTTCACCACCAGGAGCACTGACCAGCTTATATCATTTTCATTGTGATCACATTGTACAAAATGTTGGACTAATGGACTAATGGTGCCCCCTGTGTCCTACAACATATTCTCGATTTGTGAAAAGAAATGAAATGAAAAGGTGATTTGTATAGCGCGGCTGCTGCCCGAGGGCGTCCAAGCGCTGAGTAGAGGGCAACATACTCTGAGGAGGGGGTGAGGTGCTTAGTTTCTGAAAAGGAGGGTTTTTAGTTTTTTGCGGAATGAGGAGAGAGTCTGGGTATTAAGAGTCAGGGATTTATCAAGCCAGACTCCTAAGCTCTTGATGTCCTCCTTTGGAGATGGGGGTGGGCCCAAACTGGGGGGCCATAGCTGTGCAATGGTAGTTGGGGAAGGGGGGCCGATGAGCAGGATCTAGGTTTTGTCCCCATTCAGTTTTAGAGAGGATGCCGTCATCCAGCTTTTTATCTCTTCCATGCAGGATGCCATGTTGACTTGTGGGAGCCTGCTGTTCTTCTGTGCCAGGGAGACCACGAGCTGGGTATCGTCCGCATATGATATGATCTTGATACCATATTGACGAACGATCCCAGCCAGCGGTCTCATGTAGACATTAAACAGCGTGGGGCTCAGGGAGGAGCCCTGTGGCACCCCGCAGCTCAGAGGTTTGCTGGTGGAGCAGGAGTCGCCATCGAAGACCTGGAAGGTTCTTCCACTCAGGAAGGATCTTAACCATGCAAGAGCATTTCCAGAGACTCCAAGATCGAAAAGTCGATGCAATAGAGTTTTGTGGCATACCGTGTCGAATGCGGCGCTGAGGTCGAGGAGGACCACTGCCACTGATCCCCCTCGATCCAGGATCCTTCTTGATTCTTCTAGGAGAGCTGTTTCTGTGCCATGTTTTGGGCGGAATCCTGTTTGGGTGACATCCAATAGGAGATTTTCTTCGAGGTGTTTGGTTAGGTGGTGATTAAAATACTTTTCCAGTATTTTACTTGCCCAGGGTAACAGAAATGGGACGATAGTTGTTAGAATCGTTCACGTTGAGGTTGGGTTTTTTTAAAAGTGCTTTTACCATGGCCTTTTTCCATATGGGGGGTACTATTCCCTTTTCCAAGGAGCAGTTCAGTAGCTCTAAAAGGGTGGGGAAAATTGTTTGGCTAGCCATGGTCATCGTGAGGGGGGGTGCTGGGTCAGAGGGACCCCAGATTTTACTTGAAGTGCAAGAATTAGAAGCGATTCCAGGTCTAACGGTGGGATGTCACTCATGGTTGCTAGACGCAGAGGGTTAGTATCTATTGAGAGCTGGGGCTCATTGATGATTGGGTCGGATGCGGAGGTGGTGATTTTGTTGATTTTTTGGTGGAAGAAATCGGCTAGATCATTGCATCGGCCGATAGGGTTATCGGCCGGCACTGAAGGGGGGGAGATTTTGGAGAGGGTTTTGACGATTTGGTAGATTTCTTTGGGCTTGGATCTGGCGGAAATAATTTTTCCACTGTAATAGGTGGATTGGGCTTTAGTGATCCCAAGTTTGTATGCTTTTATGGTTTCCTTGTATCTGGCTTTGTCAGTGGTGGAGTATTCAAGGCGCCATTTCCTTTCCATCCTTCTACACTGACGTTTGAGTTCCCTTAGTTCTTCTGAGTACCAGGGAGCAGTTTCCTGGGCTCCTTTTAGTACTGTTATTCTGGCGGGAAGAACGGTGTCAAGGGAAACCTCGATCCATTCATTAAAGAGCCCACTATCCAGTAGGGGATCTTGAGTAAATGAGGGTTTCGTGGCCGTAAGTTGGTTGCCCCATTGCTCTAGAGGGATTTTTGACCAGTTCCTCTTTGTGCGTGAGGTGGGGATTTTAAGGGTGGGTTTATGGGTGAATCAGGTGAGTGGGATGAGAAAGTGGTCTGTCCACGGGAGCTGAGTGATGGACCCTACTGAGAGGTTGGGACAGTTACTGAAAACAGGGTCTAGCAGATGACCTTTGTTGTGGGTGGGGTTTTTAATTAGTTGCTCTAGCTGGATGGCGGCTAGGCTTGAGACTAGCTCATTAGTAGTGTTATCAGACCGGTCCTCAAAGTGCAGGTTAAGGTCGCCAAGTATAGTGAAGTTGGCGGAGGACATGGCGGAAATCGCTGCTTGCGAGGGAAGTGCCAAGTGAAAGTTGTTCAGAGGTCCTGGGGGGCGGTATATGAGTATACCTGTTAGGCTATCATTAGGAGTGAATTTCAGGCAGAAGGACATACTTTCACAGTCCGGGATTGGATCCGGTGTGTGGTGACACTGAATTGCGGATTTGTGTATGACAGCGATCCCTCCTCCTTGTCGCCGAGTACGGTCTCTACGGGCGATCTGATAGCCGGGAGGGAGTGCTTGGATTACATCTGGGTCGCAGTCAGGAGTTAACCAGGTCTCAGTTAGTAAGACAGCGTCGGGTTTTTTCTCGTCAATTAGTAGAAAGATTTCTGCGCTATGTTTAGGCAGTGATCTACAGTTTAGGAGTAGTATGGTGAAACTTTGTTGCTCCGGGGTATGTCGGTACAACTTGAGACTAGAGTTACAATGAGGGCAGGAGGTAGGAAGGGACAGGGGATGGTGGAGGTGGTGACAGCGGGCTTCCTTGGGAGGTTTGAGTTTGAGGAGGTCACTAATGCTATATTGGGTTCTGGTGGAGATACCAGGGGGGATGGCCCTTGGTCCCTGTCGGTCGCAGACGGGCGCAGACGGGCTTGCCTTTGGCGCGCCTTCGGTGCGCTGCCGGCGTGCCCGCTGCGCGCGTCCGTTGCGCGTCCTGGGGAGGCACATTTTTAATGCGGTGTAGGGGGGCGTGGCCTCACGTTTGTGGGCGTGGCCTGCGGGCTTTCGGTGCAATGGCGATCGTTCTATCTCCACCCCGTGGCAGCGTTCAGATCGGCTGCTCGGGACTGAGGAGATCGGTGACAAAGGGTGGGAAGTGCTCAGGAGAAGAAGTTAGTTTTTTTTTTAAATAAACACACAAGTATTAAAAGCAATTTTTAGAAAATCGCGCTTTTCAGCATGCTCCCGGCTTCCGCCTCAGGAGTGCAATGTCTCTTAGTGATGTCTGGCGTCAGCGCGCCTTTTGTAGCAGTGCAGGGGGGCGTGGCCTCACGTTTGTAGGCGTGGCCTGCGGGCTTTCGGCGCAATGGCGGTCGTTCTATCTCCACCCCGTGGCAGCGTTCAGATCGGCTGCTTGGGACTAAGGAGATCGGTGACAAAGGGTGGGAAGTACTCAGGAGAAGAAGTAAGTTTTTAAAATAAACACACAAGTATTAAAAGCAATTTTTAGAAAATCGTGCTTTTCAGCGTGCTCCCGGCTTCCGCCTCAGGAGTGCAACCAGTCCCTAATAAGCAACAGGGATGAGGCAGAGGACGTGAACTTAAGGTAATCAAAGGTCAAAATCAAGACAGAGGCCAAAAACTCCCACACACAGCGAGGGCCCAGCGAGGTCCCGGTTTTACAAGCAGGTGAACCAGCAGGGGGCCAGCAGGGGGGCAGCCTGCAGACAGGATGAGGCTGGCCACTTAGTCTCCCTTAGCTACAAGCCCCCAGATGTCAGCCAACAAGTCCCACAGGACCACAATTCCACAGGTCTCACAATCCCCACGCTGCAGGTTTCTGCCAAGCACACCAGGTGCGAACCCCCCCTTCAGCTCTCACCTCCGCGACTCCCCAATTTTTGCCTACCCCGCCGTCACCGGCACACGGCAGGTCGCAGGGGTCCAGTATCGATGTACCAGTGGATCCGGATCAGAGCTGGACCGGAACTGGACCGGAGCCGGCAAAAGCAGAGGCACCACGTAGGGGGCAGCGGAAGGCAGCAAGAAGTGCCAGGAGGCGGCGAGTCTTAGGGTCTTTGGTCTTTAGTCTTAAGCGGCGGATCTTTGATGGAACAAGCAGGAAAAAGCAGTATCTTTGGTGGAATAAGCAGGGCTCTGGCAGCGTAGCACACTGGGATACAGAGTTGTTCGGCAATCCGGCAGCCCTGCCACAGAACAAGCATGGAGCACAGAGCAACCAGCAAACAGTCAAGCCGAGCTGCGGCGGCGGCAGGCACTCCGGGCGGCAGGCACTCCGGGATACAGAGCAGTCCAGCCTCGGAGCAAAACAAACAGCAGGCAGTCAATGCGCGTCAAGCCGCGGACTGCGGACCGCGAGCAGCAGGGGCAGTGGCGGCGGCCCTTGGGAGCAACAGCAGTAACGGCCGAAATGTGTGGCTCCACCTCTTCCTCTCAGCTCTTCATCTCCTCCTCCATGGACACTCTGATTTCGGTTTGAAAAAAAATTAAATCATTGAGATTTTGGAAACTCGAAATGTTCATGATGGCAACAAGCACAGTGCACCGGGGCTGTCGTGTGTTCCGTGATCCAGTTCAGATAACTGTGGCAATATCGCAATAGCGCTATGCATTTCTTATCACCACTCCACTAACAAGAAATTAATATTCTTGCATACTTATTTTGTTGGTGATGTAACATCATACTGTGTAGCGTACTTATTTTTTTTAAAGTTTTTCTTCAGTGATACATTCAGAGGTGACCCTGACAGCACACAGCAAAAAACACGCATTTGTGTTGGAACACCCGCATTTCCCCTGCTTGTGTAGTTTGCCCAATGTAAGACTTACCACATGGGCATGTGAGACAATAAAATAAACTAAGTTTTTTGGGTTTACACTTCGAAAAACATGATTGTGTGTGTTTTTTGTTATTTAGCATAATGAATTTAGAATCATTCATCTGTGGGCATGCAGCGCAATTATTGCATCTGAAATGCCCTACCAGAGCTGGGAGGCCTAACATACTTTTAAGGCCTTTCTTGGGTTGTTGTGCGTAAGGCCTTCACTAGGTGTTGGCGTATGTTTTTCCCTTTGCGGAACGCAAAAAGGGGCTTTGGAACATTTAAATGCTGGACTAATCAGCCAGAAACACCACTGCAGCCAGAGTTCATCGCACTGTGCCTCCAAAGACTGAGACCCCCACACTGACTCCGACACAGGCCCTGCTGTGTGGCTGAAAGAATCGACACATCGTGGGACTGCGGCTGAAGTTATGGATGCAGTCCACTGTTTGCTGCTGCCTCATCGACCTCCAGCGCAACTGAATTTCCACGCAACGCACCTGTGTGGCAAGGTTTCCTCTGCATCACTCACAGACCAGAACCGTCTTGGATTTCAATGCATTGCTTCCCCTTGCAGTCTGGATTCAACACAACACTTCTCCTGCGTCCTGCAGAACTGACGCATTGTCCCCCCCATGGACTTTTAATTGACGCATCGCAGTGTTTTCTGACATTTCCGTCCTCCGTAGCTGTTTTTCCTCGTGGATTTAGACGCATCTAAGGTACTTTGTGTAAAAACACCGCATTCTATAGACAGAATTGCTTAAAACCTTGAAAAAGTGATATCTTGAGTTCTGTAGGTTGGATTTTTGTTGTTTCTGTCTTGTTTGGTGCAGGTAAAGATGACATTTTTTTCAAAACTGGTTGGTGTCCATTTGTAGTGTTTTCACTGTGTTACTGTGTGAGTTATGTACAAATACTTTACGCATTGCCTCTGAGATGGGCCCCACTGCTTGTGCCAAGCTACCAAGGGGGTGAGCAGGGGTTATCTAGGGTGTGTCACTCCCTTACCCTGGCTACAAGTAAGGGTCGCTACTTGGAAAGGGTGCAAGCCATTGTCAACTATAGATCCCCATTTATAAGACTCCTCCTTTAATTTCCATTTCTTAAAGCTATATTTGAAAATTAGGTTAACAGTTCTGTAGTATTATTTTATATTTATTTTGATCTACATTTAAAATAAATATATATGTATTTTTTAGGTAAATTAACGGTTTATTTTTGCCTTATACTTAACCATGCAGAGAGCTCCACCCCGACTTTTGGAGTTTTCATATGGAACAGTGTAGGGAAAATGTTAAACAATTATTTACCTTGATAATAATTAAATATTTTAAATTAAATATTAAAGTAAATTAATTTTATATTTTTATTTTAAATGTCGAACAATGTAAAAAGAAATGCTAAGCACTATTAATAAATCTTAAATTAATAAAAATATATTAGATTAAATTAAAATTCTTTTTTTTAGGTCAAAACTAAAAAGTAAATTCCCACCTAAAGAAACCAAAATGCATTAATAATTATTAAAAGTGATGTATAAAATAATTACAATTATTTAGGTATTATTTAACAAAAAATATTTTATTTTAATTCAACATTATTTCCTATAGCCTTTTATTTTAATTCCCTACCTATATTGTTTTCTAAGGGATGGTGTTGCAATACCACTAGTTGGTTGTGTGTGGTGCTGAAATTACCACTGTTTTTTTGTAGTAACTGTTGGACTTGGCCCTTTTTGCAGGGTCATCCCTAAACTTTTTGCCTTCCTCCTGCATTTTTTCTGACCTGTTGTTGGCTGTTTTATGACTCTGGGCACTTTACCACTGCTGTTCAGTGCTAAAGTGCATATGCTCTCCCTATGTAAAATGTATATGTTGATTGGATTCCATGATTGGCTTATTTGGTTTACTATCAGACCCCAGTATAGTGCACCAGGAGTGCCCAGGGCTTGTAAATACAAATGCTGCTGGTGGGCTTGCAGCACTGGTTGTGCCACCCACAGAAGCGGCCTAGTAAAATGTGTCTAAGGTCTGCCATTGCAGAACCTGCGTGCAGTCTTGTACTGTCATGCTGACTGGGCAAGTGCACCCACTTGCCAGTCCCTAAACCTTCCCTTAACTTCATATTAGTCACCCCTATGGTAGGCCCAAGGGCAGGGTGCATTGTAACCATAAGGTAGGACAAGCCCTGATGTTGTGGCATGTCCTAATAGTGAATTACAGCCATTTTCGTTTTTCACTATTGTAAGGCTACCTGTTCTCCATAGGCCAGAATGGGCTGTTAGAATTGTTACATCCTATGATCCTAACAGACCCAGGAAACATGGTAGAAAATCGAGTTTAGTATGCCTGAACTCAGAATAATAAAATACATCTTTTAGTAAAGTTTATTTTAATATTCTGTGTTTGCAAATACCACTTTTAGAACGTTGGTATTTGCTTGCCTAACCATTTCAGCCCGCCTCTGCTATGATGTGTATCTGCCTGTCTGGTTTGTGTGAGTGACAGGGCTGGGAAAACCCAGAGGGGCAGGGCTAGGTAGCCTGGTGGTGAATGGAGAGATTGACATCCAGATGGGTGGGAGGAGTGCACCTGGACTCTGAGTAGGGCTGTGCTCTGCCACAACAATGCTGGCTCCACCTCCTGTGGAGCGGCTGATGTCTCTGCCCTGCACCCTGAATAGAAAGGCAGAGTAATGTCAACAAAGTGCTCAAGAACTGGTTTGGACTTGGCAAAGGCCCCTCTACCCCAGAGGAACAAAGGAATTAGGGGTATAAGTATTGGGACCCTGCTCCCAAGAAATTAGATCCTGCTTGACAAGAAGAACCTCTGCCTGAGGAGAAGGAACTGGGAAAGCTGTAAGGAGGAGTACTGTCCCTGACCTGGGGGGTTGGCCTGCAGTGGTTGCCTTGCTGCTGGAAGGAGAGGAGGAAAGACTACAAACACTTTAATTCACCTTGTGCTTAAAAGATCTCCAAGGGCTTGTACTGAGCTTGCCCCCTGAACAAAGTCCCAGGACCAGTGGACTTCACCCCCAGCTCCCCAGAATCTTTTGGAAGTGCCTGCTGCTGTTGTTGGGCCTTCTGAGGGACTGCGTGTCGCAAGGAGCTGGAAGCGTGACTCAGGAAGGAGAAGCGTGCCGCTGTCGGAGCTGTTGCCGTTGCATCTCGCAAAGGGTGTCGCCGCTGCAGCATCGCATCGAGCAGAAGCGTCTCGCATCATTCCGGAAGTGTCTCGCAACGCCGCAGAAGCGTGTCGCCATCGCAGCCATCATAGCTGACGCATTGCACCGCATCAAGAGAAGAGTCTCGCATCAAGGAAGAAGCGTGTCGCCATTGCAGCCATCGTAGTTGTCGCATTGCACCGCATCAAGAAAAGCGCCTCGCATCCATGGAGAAGCGTGCCGCTGTCGGAGCTGCTGTCGTCGCATCACATAAAGGGGTGATGATGGAGCAGGGTTTTTACTTTAAACCCGAATATCTGTTTCATTTTCATATGTTTTTATTAAAAGTACTACTGATTAATTAATAACTACTAAAGATTTGTAAAGTCTGGTCTAATCAACCTTATTAACAGAAGAATTACACGTGGGAAATGCTATTGCATGGCTAAAATAATAAGTGAATTAAGTTGGTGAGCAAATTGACAAAATAGATGTTGCTTATGTGATGTTATTGTGCTTTGCGCTTATAATCAATGCGCATTAATGGCTTTTGATGTCGCAAATGGCTAGATAAATACATACACATAAGGGTATTAGCAGGGGAATAACACTGTATTATAATTTCCGTGCAGTAATTATGTTTTGTGTTTCTTTTTACTTAAGTTGACCATTGTGGCCTGCTAGAAAATGGCTACCACCCGCAGCCTGTATTTGAGTAGATGGAAAATTTACAAGAAGGCTCCGCGCTGCCTGTGACCTTACCCTCTTGACGAACTGAAAAGCCATGATCATGACGACAAGCCCAGGAAGTCTGCCAAAGGCCCCTGAACATGAAATTTGTTGCTAAATAAAATACTGACTAGTAATGATCCCACGAATGGGATACAAATTATCCAAAAGAGACATCTTTAGAAGAAACAAATTAGTGATGGACTCCTTATTTCTATTCATTATTTGAAACGATCAATGTGTGTGAACAAATACCAATGTAACCCTATGTACCAAGACGACATTATTTCCACCATTCATCCGTTTTGTACGATATGATTGCAACATTTTGGAATGTAATATTCGTATAAATATTAGTAGACTAGAGAGGTCTAGCGCCACTTCTTCCCGAACTGATGATCTGAGGTCCCGATGCTGACGGAGAGGACGGTGACTCTACATGACGGCTAGAAACTTTGATTATTTTGCTGAGGACCGGTTCTGACTTAGAAAACGACTTTTAGCCAGAATAGGTAAATATGACAGAAATGATTTTGCATTCAATTGGCTTTTCTTACAATTTTAGATAAACATGTATTCTGTTTGAATCACTGTGTCGGGTGGTTATTTTATTGTCATGTTTATTGAATTTATTTGCGAATTCTAAAATGTTTCACTAGATCTATAGCAACTAGTTGATGCCATTGACCTCAGGGTACATGCAGATTGGTTAGGTATCGAAAGTGTTTCCCCTTATACATGGCACGGATAGGGTGGTAGGATGAATGTTGGTGTAATGGGCCCCACCAGCGTGTGATGTGTGTGTTAACCCCGGGCGTAGCACTACGCTTCGCCCACGTAGTGTACGTAGCGCTGCCTGCTTCGCACTTTCCGAAGTAGGCGAAGCAGGGCAGCGCTACGCACACGCCGAGGGCGAAGCGTAGCTGCTTGCCACCCGCCACCCACCTCCCGCCCGCCCTTCTTTTAAATAATATAAGCATTGAAAAATAAATTAAAATAAGTCGACTTACCCGTAAGCGCGGCGTCTCCGGGGCTCCTTCTTTCTGTTTCTAATTTCTTCTGGCAAATGCGCATGCGCGGACACCCGCGCATGCGCATTTCTCGCGAGAAATGCGCATGCGCGGGCGTCCGCGCATGCGCATTTGCCAGAAGAAATTAGAAACAGAAAGAGGGAGCCCCGGAGACGCCGCGCTTACGGGTAAGTCGACTTATTTTAATTTATTTTTCAATGCTTATATTATTTAAAAGAAGGGCGGGCGGGAGGTGGGTGGCACGTAGTGGGGCTACGCGAAGCGCGTAGTGTGCGTAGATTTGGGCACACTACGTGCTGCTTCACGTAGCCCCACTACGCCCACTACGCCCACCCTTAGTGTGTGTGCGTGTGTGACTGTGAGATCACTCCGTCCGTGGAAGTAGGGGGCATTCGGAAGCTCCGATCTGCACCAGTTTCTTGGTAGCAGAATGATGGTTAACTATTGTCTTGATCTGGTGAATTTTGCGCGTATATAAGCTTTTGATTATTGATTGGTATTGATATATGTACTAACACTGTATGTCGAAGTGGTATTGAGTTTATGTAGTGTGTACGGCTTCTGGGACGTAGGAAGTCGGTGACAGTTCCGTGGTAGGGCAGAGGGAAGCGCTGCTCTCGAAAAAGGCGGGATTGTTGGCCCTGTATGTAGGCAGGGGAAAACGTGTGACAATTGAAGTTGCGCGTCGCATTGTCTGGGTTCGATGAGGGAACATCGCTGTGTGTTGCCATTAGAAACGTATTTTCTGTGTGAGAGAAGTGTATATGATAGCGAAGGTTATCTGTGAAGTTCTGGTTTTAGGTATCAGGTATCCTTATGGCATTCCGTTATCACTTATCACTAGAAAGGTAATAGGTATTCTCTAAGCTTGTTAGAAGGACAGAGCAGAGGTAAGCGCTGCTTTGTTAACGTGTGATATCATTCTGTAGTAGGACAGACTGTTCACTGTTCTCGGGAAAGACAGAATTCTGTGTGAATGTACTACATTTTCTGGTGTGAAAGTGCGTGAATGAGACGGCATTCTGGTTAATTGTGAAACTCTTAGGAGCATTCCGGAGAAAACAGTTAATTGGTGCTTGTTAGAAGGGTAAAGTAGAGGGATGTGCTACTTTATCAACGAAAGTAACTAATTCCGTAGTAGGGCAGAGGTAAGCGCTGCTCTCGGGAAAGGCGGAATTCTCGTGGGAAAGGTCTTTTGCTGTTCTGTGGCTAGCGAAGCAGACAATGGAGATGTTTGTATGTTGTAACTAACAGACTCGTAGAAGTTGAAACAAAGTCTACCGAGTAGTTTTGTAAAGGAGGGATAGACGAGAGGGACAGGAGACAGGAGCAGAAGCGGCTGCAGCGACTGCTGACGTCAGGAAGACCGTGCTGTGATTGGACAGTGGGTTACAACGGTGGAAGCACGGTGATTGGTGTGTTAGTGTACGCCGCGCTAGGATTGGGAGACATACAGGGTGACGTAGACGCTCCAGGATTGGTGTGTTGGTGTGAGTCGCTCTGGTTTGTGGACTGAGTCAGTGACGTAGACGCTCCAGGATTGGTGCGTTAGTGTGAGTCGCGCTGCAATTGGACAATAGATCGTACAGTTGTAGAAGGGACAAAAGGGTTGCGGAAAATAAGAAAATGCATTACCACGCTGAAGAAAAGAAAAAGAAATCCTTGTTTAGTAAGGTTAAGCACTGGTTTGACAAGGATAAGGATATTGTGACTAGGGAAGGACAGTTACTTCCTCCGATAAGAACCCCCGCATCCTTCATGGTTGTGAAGTATGGGTATCATACCTGTATTTGGTTAGACAACTGGGTGAAATATACTAAGGAAGATGGAGTTTTAGCTTTCTCGGAACATGGCTCATTTAAACTGGCCCTACTGAGGAACTTACGGGAGCGAATGATGGGTCTAGAACCTCGGCCTAGGCCGACACAGTTTGAGGCTTTAACTGAATGGGAAGATGAAATGCATGAGCGAGAAAAGCAGAGGGGTGGAGGAAGTTACCGGTATATGTTTGGGTGAAAGTATGATCGCGAAACCCATCATGACCGGATGAGAAGATGGCGTGATGCCAGTATGACTGAGGGATTATATCCTGTAAGAACTGCAGAGGAGACCGAAGGGAGAAAGTGTACAGAGAAAGAACATAATATAGAAACAAGGAGGTATGGGGCGAATGAGTCTGACGATGATGTCTTAGAAGACATGCTATACAAAAGACCACCCCCGTATAGACGAGAACCAGACGTAGGAACAGCAGTTACCCCAATGAGAAACACCCTGCGGATTATAAAGACAGAGGTTACGACCCCTGAGTTGAAAAGCAGTTGTTCTCTGGCAGAGAGAGAGAGAGAGAGGGAGAGAGAAAGAGAGAAAGAAAGAGAGAGAGAAAGAGAGAGAGAAAGAGAAATAGAAAGGGAGAATGAAGTTGAGGATGAAAAGACCAGAGAACTAGCAAGAACAACCTTTGAATTGACAGAGAAAATCAGAGAATTGACTAAAAATCTTGAGGCAGTTACGGTGCCTGTGACAATAGGACCGGTTATGCCAATTTTTGACAAGCAGAGGACTGGTGAAAGCGGTTTGACAGTTCCGTATGTAGGCAATAGATTGATTATTCCTCCAGAGCAGGCAGAAATGCGAACAGGAGAAAATCAGTGGAAATCAGGAGAAAATCAGTGGAGACATACCATATGTGGAGGAGAGTTGAGTGTGCAGACTAACTCAAGTTTGAACTCTGGATGTGTGGAAGGGAACAGAGGATCAATCCTAGAACCACAAAGAGTGTCAGAAGCAGGGGGTGCGGAAAAATCAATGGGAATAACTGCTGAAGATTTGAATGATTGGCTGAAGGCTTTGCAGAGGAAAGAAAAAGAATCCCAGGGAATTGATGTAGCTAGGCTACGTATGGAGATGGAGGAGCTGATTGTAGGAACAATCCCTACAGAAACGCTGAAAAATTATCAAGAAGGGGAGATTCTGTTTTTATCTAAAAGCATCACATGGGAGGAGCCTAGCGCGCAACCAAGATGGCCGCGTAGGTGTGAGGCTCCCGAGGACCTCCACGACCTCCTGAATTAATCCTGGCTATATCCTGTCCTTGTTGAGGGGACTGTATCGGTGAACCCGAGCTGAGGTGCCACCCGTTTTTCGTTTTCGAATCGGACCCCGGACACCGGTGGGAGCACCGATTGAAGGTTGCGGCCTTCTCCGCGCTGGCCCCCCGGATTGGAGTAGTGGGGCGATCCGGGGACAAAGCGAACAACAGCGGCGGGCAGGGCTGGGCGACTCGCGTATCCCGCGCTTTCACTTTCGCTTTTGCGCCCTCCTTGCCCTCAAGCGAGGTAGGGTTGCGGAGCGGGGTGCGGTGGTGTGGCCTTGTCCAGGTGCCCGGCTGACCCGCCGGCTGTGAGTCGTCCTGCGGTCCAGTGGTCGCCCTCCCCCCCCGGAACCCGTGAACTGGTTTATCGGCCCTTTCGAGGAGATTGGCACGACGGTGGGAGAGCAGGCATGTCCACCAAACAAGATGGCGACCGGGCGAAGGTGAAGACGACCCGCCGTGGCCCGGCGCATCAATCCAACAGTATGGACCGCTACACCCTCCAGAAGGGATCTCCGGAGGCATCGCGCACATCCCCGGCGGGCCCGACGGAGGCGTCTGCTCAGCCGGTGGATCTGACCCTCCGGGACGTCATGGGCGCCATCGCAGAGATGAAGGCCTCGGTGGACCAGCGCTTCGACACCCTAGCGCAAAAGATAGACTCGGTCCTTGTGGATGTGAGCCTTGTGAGGGCTGACTTGTCCAAAACCAACGACCGGGTCGATTCCCTGGCCCACACCACAACGAGCCTCACGACGGACGTGGTGGCCCTCCAAAAGGAGGTGCGCCGGCTTGGCCAGGCGAGCGCCCTGATGGACCGGCGACTGGAGGATTCCGAGGGTCGGGCCCGGAGGAATAACGTTCGCATTGTGGGGGTGCCGGAGGGACGAGAGGCGGAGGCGGCAGATCTTTTTGTGGAAGAATTGATCCTTACCCATCTCCAGCCCCGGGGGCTGAGTAAGCTTTTTGCGGTGGAACGTGCTCACCGGGTCCCTGGGGGCAGACCTAAGGCCGGTGCCCCGCCGCGGCCTCTCATTGCCCGGATTTTTAACTTTCGGGACAGAGACGCTATCCTGCAGACCTCCAGGCAACAGGGACCGGTCAAGCTTGATAACATGGATGTGCATTTCTACCCAGACTTTACTCCGGCGGTCCAAAAACAGAGACTGAGTTTTCTCGGAGTTAAACGTCGCCTCCGGGACCTGAACCTTAAGTACTCAATGCTCTTTCCAGCTAAGCTAAGGGTGGAGGTGGATGGTCGCACGCACTTTTTTGACCGACCCGAGGCGGCTGGGGACTGGTTGGACACTCTGCCTGGAGATCGGGGCCGAGGGGGTGGGGGGGGTGCGGTTGGCGGGGAGGGCCCGCCGGATCAGAACTGAGGGGTGAATAATAGGCCTTGCTCTGGATAACATTCCTTTACCATTTACTGATCGTGTATGTTCCCCTCCTATGGAGGTCGTGCGGGGTCTGTTGGGGGCTTCCCTCCTCCTCTGGGGGACTAGTTAGTTTTTCATCTATGGGGCGACAGGCACACTGCACTTTGGGGGGGCTGTCTGGGCTCATGCAGGGGTGCAGGGAGGGGGGAGTTCTGTTGGGATGGGGGGGTGGGGGGGGTGTGTTGTTTGTTTGCACCGCAAGGCAAGCCCTTTACTGTATTGTTGCTCTCGAGATGCTCTGTGGGGGACGACTGATTGCTTCTACGTATGATGGGGGGTAGGGATTTGACTGTGTTGTCATGGAATGTTAACGGCCTGGGGGACAGGATTAAGCGTGGTGTGGTCCTGCAGTACCTGAAACGTATTTCACCAGATGTTATCTTCCTGCAGGAGACACACCTTATAGGTAACTCCTTTCATGCCATGAATCGGCGGGGCTATCGTTTGGTGGCCCACTCGGGCTTCACCTCGGGCTCGCGGGGGGTGGGTATCATGATCAAGAACTCGCTCCCGTTGGAGATTTATGAGGTGCGCCATGATGAGAGGGGACGCTACACTGTTCTGGTGGGTAGAATGGAGGGTAGAGTGTTTGTTTTTATATCAGTGTACGTCCCGCCTGGGTTACAATCTACTACATTTGCGGACCTGGGGCGCCTCCTCCTAGACATTCCGGGTGGCCTGCTGGTGGTTGGGGGGGACTTCAATGCGATAGTTTCTGGGTCTATGGATCGTCATCCCCCTAGGGACCTCCCCCGGGCACAGGCTTGGCTGTCCGGCCTTTTAGATACATTGGGCCTGGTGGATTGCTGGCGACTAAAGCATCCCGCACAGCGGCAATACACCTTCCACTCGGGTGCCCATGGTAGCCTCTCGCGGCTTGATTACATCCTTGTCCCGGCGGCCTATGCTGGGAGGGTGGGAGAGGTGTGCCATCTGGCGCGGGGCATTTCAGATCACTCCCCATTACTGTTACATTTCGATGTCTTCCCGAGGGGGGAGGGCAGGGTGGCTCCAATCAATGCTTGGTACTTGCGCGACCCCACTATTCGTGCCGACTTGATCAAATCCTTACAGCGATACTTTGATGAGAATGTGGGGTCTGTCCCTTCGGCCATCTCCCTGTGGGAGGCTTTTAAGGTAGTTCTCAGAGGGGAGGCCCTCTCCTTTATCTCCCATGCCCGGAGGCGCGGGCGGGAGGAGGTAACCCGGGTGGAGGCCGAAATTGCGGAACTAGAGGGTGACCTGGGGAGCGGGGTAACGGACGCCAAGTTGCATGTTCTGCACCTCAAGCAGGCGGCCTATAGGGCCCTCGTCACGGGGGCGGCCAGGGGCCTCAGTAGAGAGCAACAGGGGTGATTGTATGATGTGGGTGATAAGGCTGGTAAATTGATTGCGTGGTTGGACAAGAGGGAGAGAGCGAGTCGTGTGGTTCCTTTGATTGAGGGGATGGATGGTGTGCGTGTCACCGAGCCGGAAGCCATTGTCTCCTGCTTCGCGGATTACTTCCGCGAGGTGTACTCCCCGGTTTCTCCCTGCTCGGAGGAAGATTCCCATGCCCTGCTTCGGGACATCGCGCTGCCCTCCCTTACGGTGGAGGACAGGGATTTGCTGGACGCTCCTCCCACCTCGGACGAAATTGCCCTGGCTATTCGCTCGGTCGCATCCGGCAAGGCCATGGGCCCCAATGGTATCCCCATCGAGCTTTACAAGCTGCGACCGGATGTACTGGCGCCCCACCTGCGCGCGATGTTCCTGGCGGCCCACTCGCAGGGTTCCCTCCCGCCGGACCAGCGTCTGGCCACAATCGTGGTGATCCACAAGGAGGGGAGACCCCGTGAGCGGGTTACATCCTATAGGCCTATCTCGCTCTTGAACGCGGAGCCCAAAATCCTCGCCAAGGTGCTGGCCAACCGGCTGGTCGGCGTGGTGGGCGATTTGGTCCACCAAGACCAATCTGGCTTTATACCCCATCGCAACACGGCTCTTAATCTGCGACGCTTGCACGGGGTGCTCGCGCGTGTCCCGTTTGTGCGGGAGCCGGCCATCTTGGCGTCCTTAGACGCCACCATGGCATTTGACACGCTTGAATGGCCATACATCTGGGCGATGCTGGCGAAATTTGGATTTGGACCGGGATTCATTAGCTGGGTCAAATTGTTGTATTCGGGCCCATTGGCGCAGGTGGTGGTGAATGGGCGAGTCTCGGCCCCATTCGTGCTGGGGCGGGGCACGCGTCAGGGTTGCCCCTTGTCGCCGCTCCTGTTTGCACTGGCCTTGGAGCCCTTGGCGGAGTGGCTGCGGTGGCACCCCTCTATCCGTGGTCTCCGCTGGACCCCCGAGCATGAGGACCGCGTGTCCCTCTACGCCGATGATATCCTTTTGTATCTCGCCTCCCCGCGTAACTCGCTGATTGTCCTGGTTGATGTTTTGCGCTCCTTCGGTCGTAACTCAGGCCTTGTCATCAACTGGGCGAAATCCTGCGTATATGTGCTTTCCGGGGAGGCTCCAGCCCTACCACGGGACTGCCCGATCCAGATTGCCTCCCAGGGGTTCCGGTACCTGGGTATATATATTACTCTAGACCCGGAGGCCCGCTACGAGCGGAACTTGCTACCCCCCCTCCAGCGCTTGAAGGAGGACGTTGCGCGTTGGCGGCGTCTTCCGCTTTCGCCGCTTGGCCGAGCGGCCTTGTTTAAGATGATGTCCTTGCCGCGCTTTCTGTACGCGCTCCAGAACACTATGGACTTGGTTCCGGCGCGCTACTTTCGTGAGGTGGAGAGCCTGCAGCGGCGCCTGTTCTGGGACGGGAGGCCGCGTATTGCTCTGGCTAAATTGACGCTCCCGTGGTACGATGGGGGGGTTGCCCTCCCGGACATTAAACGGTATTACTGGGCCTCCCAGCTAGCTGCAATTAATCATGGCCTTTACGGGCCCGCCCTGAACCCGGCATTTGAAATGGACAAGATGCTCCTGCCCGGTGGCGATTACAATCGAGCGCTCTACTCTGGCGCGCCCGACTCCCATCTGACGGGACCGACGCGTGTCATGGTGCGTGTCTGGCACGCGGCTAATGCAGCTATGGGGTGGAAGGACCGTTTGACCCGGGCGTCACCGCTATATGCGTCTGAGAGGTTGGGCTCCCTGTGGACATCGAAGGGCTTCGAGAAGTGGGACACGATCGGAATCAGCACAGTGGGAGATCTCTGGACGAGGGGGGGATTCAAAACTTTTGAGACGCTGCAGACGGAATTTCAGCTGCAAGGCAGTGAGTACTTTCGGTACTTACAAGTCCGCCACGCGCTGGGCTCCGTCTTCCCTGATGTCGCGTCCATTCCGGAGTCTTCCCCCCTGGAGGACAGAGTGCTGGATGGCCATGTCCCAGACAGCACGATCTCCCTTATATATAAAAAACTGATCAACGACAGATCGTGCCTGCTGACTAGTCTCCGCGAGGCCTGGGTTGCCGACGGGCTGGAACTGGACGACGAGGACTGGATTTCCGCGGTGGCCTCTCCGAAGGAGGTGGCCATCCCGGCTCGCCTTCGCTTCGTCCAGCTTAAGATCCTCCACCGGGTTTACGTGACGGGGCCAAGGCTTCTACGTATGGGCTTTGCTGGTGACGGATTGTGTAAGCGTGGCTGTGGTGCCTTGGCAACTTTCATGCATATTCTGTGGGAGTGCCCAAAGGTGGAGCGATTCTGGCGTGGTGTGCATGAGGTCCTGCGTGTGGTGACGCGTGTCGCGCTGTTGCCTGAAGCGAGGAGATGCTTGCTGAATGTGTGGGAACCAAATGACTATTCGGTCCCGCAGACGCGGTGGGTGACTCTGGGATACATGATAGCTAAGCGTGACATTGCTCAATTGTGGGGATCCCAGAGGCCCCCGGCGGTGTTGGCCTGGAAAGAACATATGGATTGGTGTATGTTTCGTGAAAAGGTAGTGTATGTGGCGAGGGGTAAGCCTGGGGCGTGGGTGAAAATCTGGGGCCCCTGGAACGCCTATCGCGGGGGTATTTGTGAGCCGCCACTGCTACCGGTTGCCTCACCAGCTCCGTCCCCCTAGCCGACCCCCTCCCTCAGCCGTGGGCATGTGGTTCCCCAGTCCCTGATCTATTCCCATTCCCCTCTTCAGAGTTTGGCTGCTGGTTGGGATCCCCCACTTAAGGAGCACGTGCCGTCACTTTGGATGGCGGGTTGCCTTGCGGGTGTGGTTTTTTGTGTTGTTCTGTTTTGAAAAAAGGAAACCGTATTGTGGGCTTGGAATTATGTGGCCTGCGCTATTGATATCTCCTGATTTACCAATCTGCACCGCCAAGAGACTCTTACTGTAGATATGTCATATGCTTCTGCCACTCTAGCGGCCGGCCGGATGGTTGTAGGCCCATACTTGTAACCTTTTTAAAATGTAATAAACGGTTTCAAAAAAAAAAAAAAAAAAAAAAAAGCATCACATGGAGAGCAAAGAACATACATGCCAGGTTGAAAGGAATAGCCAGTGAAATTGGGATTGACATGGACAAGGTAAAAGCTTTACAAAAGCCTTACCGAGTGGATTTTACAGATAAGGACATTGAGAATTTGAACAATGCAGGCCGAACGGGGCAGATTAAGGAGATGATTGCTTTGCTGAGAAAATGGGGAGATGTGGAGAGATGGAAAGACAGATGGTATAGAAAGCGAGAGGATGCAGCAGACAGAACTTACTCAGCATTCCCTATGAAAGAAAAGGAGAAAGCAGTGACAGCTTACCCCATGAGAGAGATTCCAGGAGGTGGGTACGTACATGTCCCATGGACCAGACAGGATATTTTATCCTTTACAAATGATTTCCCTCGACTAAGGGAGAAGCCCGGCGAATGGTATAGACAGGTCGACAGATTTGTGAAATTGTCAAAGGTGCTGTGGATCGACCTGAATAGTCTGTTTGATATAATTGTACCAGCAGACCTGTAGGAAGAATGTAAGATAGTCATAGACTGACCCACTAAGGAATACCCAAGAGATCCAAAGACAGGAGCTCCAGATCCGGAGGTCATGAAAAAGTATGAACAGGTTATGGCCTTCTTGAAAAATAAGGTACCCCCCAAGGAAACAGACTGGGTTAAAATAGATCGAACACATCAAGAATTGATAGAATCAGTCCATGCATATTATGAAAGACTAATACTGGCTTTTAAACAGTTCAGTGGAGATGAACATTTGGGTGACAAGGATCTGAGCCATTTTGTATATAGATTTGTGTATGGTTTGCGACCTGAAATCAGTGAAATGATGAGGCAGCATACCGTAGACTGGCAGAGCAAAAAGATTGATGAGATCCTGAGACATGCAAAATACTTCAGTGATGAGATTGAGGCGAAGCAGAGGAAACTGAAAGAAAAGGCAATGTGGGCACAGGTGAAAGTTGCAGAAAGACAGGAAGCTCAGCTGGTTGAACAAGCAAATAACCCAGGAAATAAACCCAGGTTTGGTCCAGGAAAAGGGAAAGGAAATATTGAGGAAGCCAAGAAGAAACTCCCTTGCCACAACTGTGGAAAATTAGGGCACTGGAAATCCGAGTGTAAGAATCCACCCTCTACTAATGATGACAATCCATCATTGAATTCACAGGTGCAGAGTGAGGGGTGTGGTCAACATCAGCAACAGCAGAAGGCTGTTAAGCAGCAGAATCAGGTGCCAAAACCACCCTTGCCACAGAGAAGAGGATCCCAGAAGTACAGCCAAGAGTCGGGGTTCTACGATGAAGAGCAGGTAAACAGGCCAAAATGCGCAAGCGCTGTAGCTCAATATTGGCTGAAAAATGTGGGAAGGGATTCTGAGGGAGACTTCTGACGGTGCCGAAGAGAGGAGGAAGAGTGCGTACTTGGCACAACTCTAGAAATAGACCAGGCAGGACCTTTTGTAGATGGGAAAATCAATGGTGAAAGTGTTACTTTTCTAGTTGACACAGGAGCTACGAGATCAACTGTCAGGTCAGCTGATATAAAGAATCTTCCTCTCTCGGATGAAGCTATCCAAGTAGTTGGTGTGTCCAACACACAGATAAAAACTCATCTTACTGAACCAGTAAGGGTCAGAATAGGGAAATTCTCAGACATGCACCGGTTTGTTGTATGTGACACTAGTCCTGTGAACTTGCTAGGCAGGGATCTGCTGTGCAAGATGAATTGCACTATTTTTTTGTACACCAGATGGAATAACCTTTGAAACACCAGATGAGCATGTTCTATACAGAATGACCATGGATAACAGGGAATGTGAGGCTTTGGGAACATATGCTGTATTTAATCCAGATGCATTACCCTCAGAATTGAAACAGACAGTGAAGCAGCAGTTTGGGATTTTACTGGAGAAGATGTGGGCCTGATGAGAAATGTAGATCCAGTGAAAATTACTGTAAAAGAAGGAGTAGTTTACCCAAACATTCCACAATACAGACTGACACCTAAAATAATTGAAGGTATAACACCCATAATCGAGAAAATGATCCAGCACGGGGTGTTAAGGGAAATATTGAGCAGTCCGTGTAATTCACCAATAATGGGACTGAAGAAACCTAATGGAAAGTTCAGAATAGTACAGGATTTGAGAAAAATTAACAAGATTGTCGTGTCATGCTGTCCCATTGTGAGAAATCCATCAGTGATTTTGTACCAGATTCCCCATGATGCAGAATGGTATACAGTAATTGATTTGTGTCATGCTTTCTTTTCAATCCTGTTGCATCATGACAGCCAGCCGATTTTTTCATTTAGATTCGGAGAACGAATTTTGGCATGGTGCCGAATTCCACAGGGGTACACAGAGAGCCCCTCTATATTTAATCAATTGCTGAAGAAATCTCTGGAGAGTTTAACAATGCCTGAAAATTCAGTCTTGGTCCAATACATTGATGACCTGCTTGTGGCATCAAAAACACATGAAGCCTGTGAAGTAGACACCATTGCTTTACTGAATCATTTGGCAGAAGCAGGATTAAAAGTATCTCCAGCCAAATTGCAATTCTGCAAGAAAGAAGTCCAGTATCTGGGACATAATATTGAGAAAGGCCTGAGGAAAGTGACTATTGACAGGATTAAAATCATCAAAGGAATGAGAGCCCCAATGACTCAAAGAGAAGTAAGAATGTTTCTGGGAATGGTTGGGTACTGTCGTCAATGGATAAGTAACTTTTCCTTGATTGCCAAGCCATTGATTAAATTGACCAAAAGTGAGGTGAAAGACCCATTGGAACTAAACCCAGAAGAAATGGCAGCATTTAAAGAATTAAAGAACAGGCTGTGTGAAGCTCCTGCCCTAGGAATGCCAGATTACGAAAAAGAATTTGAGCTGTACTGTAGTGAGAGGAATGGATGTGCACTTTCAGTGTTAATCCAGAAACATGGACGTCTGAGGAGGCCAATTGCATACTTCTCATCAACACTTGACCCAGTAGCTGTGGGTTTACCAGGTTGCCTAAAAGCAGTAGCTGCTACATGCAAAAGTCTGGAACAAAGTGAGGGAATCATAATGGGATATCCTGTACGGGTATTCGTACCTCATGATGTGGCAATCCTTTTAACAAGGAGCCGGACACAATTCATGTCTCATAGTCGGCTGACTAAATATGAGAAAGTCATTCTTGGTGCAACCAATGTGAGCCTGGAGAGATGTGTGAATGTGAATCCGGCGACACTGTTGCCTGATGCTGCATGTGTGGGAGTGAGAAATGAAGTTGATCATGACTGCCTGGATGTGCTTGATTACTGTACAAAACCAAGACCAGATATAAGAGATCTGCCACTGCCTGAGAGTGATCATGTGGTGTTTGTGGGTGGATCATGCTTGAGAACGGATGAAGGAACATTGAGTGCTGCATATGCTGTGTGTATGGTTTCAGGAGTTGTGGAAGCATCACCTTTGAAAGGAGTTAAATCCGCTCAGGTGGCAGAATTGGTGGCACTGACGAAAGCCTGCAAAATTGGAAGAAATGTAAGAGTGACTGTAATGACTGACAGCCAGTATGGCTTCGGAGTTGTCCATGATTTTGGCCAGCTATGGCTACAAAGAGGTTTCCTGACCTCAAGTGGAACTCCCATAAAGAATGCTGAAGTGGTTGGAAAATTGCTAGAGGCGATACAGCTGCCTAAAGAACTAGCAGTTGTAAAATGTGCTGCTCATGGTCAAGGTGATGATTCTGTCACCGTTGGGAACAAATTTGCAAACGACATAGCACAATACTGTGCAAGAAACAATCATTCCATTAATCGGAGTAAAGAAAGAGAAATGTCTTCTTGTTCCTTAATGTTTACTAATGAGGTGGGACATGGGAGGAGGTGAAACAGCTGCAGGATGAGGCAGGAGATGAGGAAATGAAAGATTGGGTGAAAGCAGGTTGTGCACCAAGGGAAAAGGACCATGTGTGGGTCTATAGGGATGGAAGACCAGTCATGCCAAATAGCATGCTGTTGTCAACAATGGCAAGGATGTATCATGGCCAAGGACACATGGGGAGGGATGCTATGATAAGATCTTTTAAGCAGACCTGGTATAGTCCAAAATTCAGGCTGATAGCAGAAAGTCTTTGTCAGAGATGTCTGATACGTCAGCAATTCAATCCTGGAAAGAAAACAGTGGTGAGCCTAGGAACAATAGGCAGGGAGGGAGGACCCTTCACAAGGATGCAGATAGACTTCATTGAAATGCCCCAAGTCAATAGATTGAGGTATGTCCTGGTGGTGGTCTGTTTGTTCTCCAGGTGGGTGGATGCATATCCAACAAGAAGAAATGATGGGATAACAGTGACCAAGCTACTGTTAAGAGAATTCATCCCAAGGTATGGGTTCCCAGTGACCATTGAATCAGACAGAGGAGGACATTTTTATAATGAAATCATGGGTTTGATCTGTGAAGCATTGAGTGTACAGCAGAAGCTACATTGTGCTTACCGACCAGAGGCTTCTGGTGTGGTTGAACAAATGAATGGTACCATTAAAAACAGAATTGGAAAAATGTGCCTAGCCACAGGAATGAAATGGCCTGATGTCTTGCCTCTAGTCCTGATGACAATTAGGTCTACTCCAGACAGAACAACAGGTTTGAGTCCACATGAAATTATCATGGGACGTGCTATGAGACATGCATTCGTACCAGTCAACAAGCTGATGACTATAACTGATGACATGATTTTGGATTACTGTAAAGGCCTGGCTGACGCAGTTCATTCTGTGTTTCACCAGGTAGGAGAAGACGCCACCACACTTGAAAAGAAACCAGCCCAGGGGACTGGGTAAGGATAAAAGTCCATAGAAGAAGGAATTGCCTGCTTCCAAGGTGGGGAAGGCCAAGACAAGTCATTCTGACCACAACGACTGCTGTGAAGTGTGCTGGAGTGAAAAATTGGATACATGCAAGTCACACACTTAGAGTTCCAAATCCAAGAGACGGCACTGGAAAGGAATACTTTGAAGAATCAGATTCCAGTGATGATGCAGACAGTCGAGGCAGTAAGAAGGAAAAAGAATCCTGAAAGGGGGGAAAGTGAGTCAAGACAAATTTTCATCCCACCAGAAGAGGTTCTGAAAGGAACAGTGCAAACCGCGGAGCCGAGTTCAGATTCTGAAGAAGTGCCTGAGGTTTCAACTAACAGTGACCAACACAAAAAGAAAGAAAGAAAAGAGAAGAACATTCCAACAGAAGTGATACCAGAATCAAATGAGGAACTTGGACAAGTTCCACCTGAGATAATTCTTGAAGAAGAAGGGACAGGAAAAGACAGAGAGGGACAGATTGCGGAAAAACCCCGAGGAGGTGTAGGGAACATCGACAACAAGCTAGGTGAAGGGACAAGTAGACAGCAAGAAGATTGCGTTTCGGAGACCTGAGGAGGGACAGAAGTAGGGAAATCTCAATTGGTGGAAAAAGAGACTGTTGGAGAAAAGGAAGTTGTTGGAGAAAAGAAAACTGTCAATGAACAAGAGGCAACTGAGACAGAATCTGATGAAAGTGACAATGAGATACATGGAGGACGAGTTCTGAGAAAGAGAACTTGGATTGGAGAAAGAAGCAATAAAGAAGGAAGGCAAAAGAGAAATGCTAAAGGAGATCTTTGGCCTAACAAGATAAAGAGACTGAGATACCGACTGACATGAGTTAACTCTTCGAAAGCTGAACAAGTGAACGAAGTGTCAAGTCAGAATCCAACGAAAGAAGAAGAAACAAAGATATCTGAGAGAACTAAAAGAATCAGAAAACCAAACCAGAGGTATAAGTCACCAGAATGGACGTATGTGGCACTGCCTGAACAAGGAAAAGAGGCAGACAGTCAAGGAAGTCCAGAGGAGGCTTTGCTAAAAGTGGTTGATGGAGAAGAAGCTGTGGGAATCCTGAGAGTTATCTTGTCTGACATTGGAGAAGAAACGGATGTTCAGGACTTAATACAGTTTGATGATGATGAAGAAACAGTGAAAAGTGATGAAAATCCAAATTGAATAAATCCAAAGAACTTTTGGAGAAGAAAGAAAAGTAGTAAAATTAAATTAGTAGATTGTAATAATCTGTTGGGTACTTGTTACCCTAAAGTTCGGTAGTGGAGCAGAAGAGGCTAAGTCAAAACACGGTCAAATTAACAAAATGGCTAACACTAACAATAATCAAAGTAGATGTATCTTCATGAAAAGATGGTGCAAGATGTGCTGCTGCTGTACAGGATTATTAATGCTGCTTTGGAGCGTGCTTGCTCTACTGATTTCTTTTAGAGTGACTATAGACACTTTAGAAGGACATACTGAGAACAGAACTAATATAGGGAAGAGTTCACAGAAGATAGTTCCAATTGGAACTAGCAATGTACATATACATAAGGATAGGTCAATTAATGATTTTTCTAGCAATGTGTTTTCAAAATTGTTGTATGAATACGTGAAGACAATGGATGTAAGGGATTGCTACGTTTGCATGCAATTACCTGCTTCTGTTTCGGAAGGAGTGACTTATCATCATCTTCCGGCTACGTATGGAATTTCATGTAGTGTGTTGATTAGTATATTTTATCAGTTAGGGAAATTAGATTACAATATGTCTAATGTAGATAATATTCTTGGGCAATTGCCTATGAATAAAGGACTAAATCCTGCAAAAGAAGCTAACACTTTAGGTGAGATTTTTTTAGAAACTAGAGAATTAACCTTAGAATATGTTTTTAGAAACAATTTAACTTGCAGTTTGAAAGGAGAAGAGAAGAATTTTCTAGACATGGTTGAGAGAAGAAGGTTGAACATGCACAAGAAAGCAGAAGGGCATAAAATGAGTGAAACAATGTGGGATATTGAGAAAGAAAAAGAATTGAAAAATGGAGCCAGTCCAACTATGGCTATAGATGCACCACAGAAAGGCAAACTATGCATTACCAGGAAGAGATCCCAGTATCATTATTATTTCATAGGGGCTAGTGAGTGTCATGATACATACTTTATTGCAACCGGATGGGGATTTAGAGGAGGAGAAGATCCAGTTTTTCCAGGAGTGTATTATATTTGTGGGAATAATGCTTATTACAGGTTGCCTGACCATTGGTTTGGCACACGTTATGTTGGCCTGGTCTTTCCAAAGATTTTTCACATGGATAGAGTAGACGATGCTGAACATACTAATCCGTTAACACGCTATAGAAGAGAAACATGGACAGAAATTGTAGGAGATATTTTTGGAGCTTTAATTCCAGCAGTGGGAATTTCTTTAAATGCATTTGGCATTCGGAAGCTGTCAACAGTGGTGGATCGTTTATTAACAAGCACCGCTGGAGGCTTTCTTTTGGTAAATACTGAAATGGTTGCTTTGCGCGCTATGGCAATGCAAAATTGACTTGCCCTTGACATTCTTTTGGCAAAAGAGGGTGGAGTCTGTGGAATGCTGAAAGTTCAACATTGTTGCACTTACATTCCTGATGAAAGCAAAGATCTAGAAGTTTATATCAAAAATATTACTGATTTCCATGAAGAATTAGTACCACTGGAAGCTGAAAGTATCTGGACTAAAATGGCTAATAAGATGATTGCTATTAAGAATTTTGTAGCTAAAATAGGTAGTACCATTTTTGGTAAGATATTATTTCCATTAACATGTGTGATTGTTGCATTATTGATTCTTAGATTAGGGTGTATGTGTTGTAGATACAGAAGAAATAAAAAGAAAATAACTCAAGAAAAGGTTAAAAAGAGACAAAAGAAACCAGAAAGAGATCTACAAGAAATAGAATTAGAAGAGCTAAGAGAAAGCATGTATATAGAAACTAAGAAAGAAAATGAGATGGAAACAAGGGTTTGAAAAATGAACAAGAAGATATTTTGAATTTCTTCAAAAGGGGAATTAAATTGATTTTTGGGTTTTTGATTTTTGTGGTGATTAGATATCACCAAAGGGGGGATTGATGGAGCAGGGTTTTTACTTTAAACCCGAATACCAGTTTCATTTTCGTATGTTTTTATTAAAAGTACTACTGATTAATTAATAACTACTAAAGATTTGTAAAGTCTGGTCTAATCAACCTTACTAACAGAAGAATTACACGTGGGAAATGCCATTGCATGGCTAAAATAATAAGTGAATTAAGTTGGTGAGCAAATTGACAAAATAGATGTTGCTTATGTGATGTTATTGTGCTTTGCGCTTATAATCAATGGCTTTTGATGTCGCAAATGGCTAGATAAATACACACACATAAGGGTATTAGCAGGGGAATAACACTGTATTATCATTTCCGTGCAGTAATTATGTTTTGTGTTTCTTTTTACTTAAGTTGACCATTGTGGCCTGCTAGAAAATGGCTACCACCCGCAGCCTGTATTTGAGTAGATGGAAAATTTACAAGAATGCTCCGCGTTGCCTGTGACCTTGCCCTCTTGACGAACTGAAAAGCCATGATCATGACGACAAGCCCAGGAAGTCTGCCAAAGGCCCCTGAACATAAAATTTGTTGCTAAATAAAATACTGACTAGTAATGATCCCACAAATGGGATACAAATTACCAAAAAGAGACATCCGTAGAAGTAACGAATTAGTGATGGACTCCTTATTTCTATTCATTATTTGAAACGATCAATGTGTGTGAACAAATACCAATGTAACCCTATGTACCAAGACGACATTATTTCCGCCATTCATCCGTTCTGTACGATATGATTGCAACATTTTGAAATGTAATTTTCGTATAAATATTAGTAGACTAGAGAGGTCTAGCGCCACTTCTT
This sequence comes from Triturus cristatus, assembly GCF_964204655.1. Taxonomy (NCBI): domain Eukaryota; kingdom Metazoa; phylum Chordata; class Amphibia; order Caudata; family Salamandridae; genus Triturus; species Triturus cristatus. The sequence goes on from NC_140594.1 coordinate 466,325,787, forward strand.
CCCGAACTGATGATCTGAGGTCCCGATGCTGACGGAGAGGACGGTGACTCTACATGACGGCTAGAAACTTTGAATTTTTTGCTGAGGACCGGTTCTGACTTAGAAAACGACTTTTAGCCAGAATAGGTAAATATGACAGAAATGATTTTGCATTCAATTGGCTTTTCTTACAATTTTAGATAAACAAGTATTCTGTTTGAATCACTGTGTCGGGTGGTTATTTTATTGTCATGTTTAGTGAGTTTATTTGCGAATTCTAAAATGTTTCACTTGATCTATAGCAACTAGTTGATGCCATTGACCTCAGGGTACATGCAGATTGGTTAGGTATCAAAAGTGTTTCCCCTTATACATGGCACGGATAGGGTGGTAGGATGAATATTGGTGTAATGGGCCCCACCAGCGTGTGATGTGTGTGTGCGTGTGTGACTGTGAGATCACTCCGTCCGTGGAAGTAGGGGGGATTCGGAAGCTCCGATCTGCACCAGTGACACCGCTGCAGCATCGCATCGAGCGGAAGCGTCTCGCAAACGTCGGAGAAGAGTGCCGCTGCCAAGGCCGCTGTCGTCGCATCGCGTAAAGGGGTGGCACCGCTGTAGCTGACGCATCGAGTCGAGCCCTCTCGCAACATCGGAGAAACGTAACGCATCTGGAAGATCTTCACATCTTTATTTCTTTGCACCAAGAACTTCATCGCATCAGCATCGTTGCAACACTTTCGTTGCCCTGCGTGTCCCATCTAAGGTACATTGACTTAAAGTGTCGCATTTAAGAACTTAAGAGAACTAAGCAAACTTCTACCATCTAAGTAACAGTATTGTGTATTTTTGTCGTTTAATGGTCTTGTGATAACTCTATATAAAGAATCCTTATTTTTAATATAAAAACTTTTGTGGTGTCCATTTGTAGTGTTGTCACTTGGTTACTGTACGTGTTCACAAATGCTTAACCTATAACGCTCTGAGATAAGCCTTGTCTGCTCGCTCCAAGCTACCTAGAGGGTGAGCAGGGGTTATTTTAGGAGCGTAACCCCTCACCCTGACTAGAGGAAAGGTTCCCTGCTTGTCACAAGTACCTACCCGTGCCAACCAGAGAACCCGGATTCTAACATTGGTTGTCAGCGGTGAGGATTCTGGACTTGCATTTGTGACTCATGTACAGTAATTGGTGAACACTACTTAGTGAGTGCAGACCTTAATGCAACCAATACTTGTTGGTAGATTTCTTTTTGGGACTGTCTATTTTTGAGCACTGCCAAGCTTAACCATGGTGGAGAAAGCAGCATCCATAGTCTCTGTTAATACTGAATTTGAATGGGAAGAAGAGAAATTGGATAGCTACACTACCAAGCGGCTGAAATTCTTCTGCAAGAAATTTAAAATTTCTACAACTGGATGTAAAAACAAGGCAGAGTTCTACAAGGCGCTGAGGGCCTGGGTAGAAGCAAGGAATGCCACTGATGATAATAATGCAGAGGAGTAGCTGGATGGGCCAGTCTGTCCAAGAGGAAGGAGAACCCCTTCCCCTGCAGGAAGCAGTGTTTCTAGTAAAAGTTTATCTCCAGAGGAGTTGGAAGACAGGAAGGAAACCAGAGCTCATGAGATAGAGAAATGGCGAAACTAAATGAACAACTGGCAATAGAGCAAAAAAGGCTGGAAATGGAAGAGAGAAAAATGGAAATGGAGCATGAGTTGATCATGAGGAATCTTGACTTAGAGCTCGAGAGGCTTGAGACCATGAGTGCCCAGGAACAAGAAATGTGTGTAGCTCAGAGATTGAGCTTTGCTGAGTGGGAGGAGGAATCCAGCTCAGATGGTGGCAGCCATATTGAATTTTCTAGTGCAGAGAGAATAATACACACACCCAGAGACATGGCACCTGACTTGAAGGAGGGGGTTAACATACACCAGGAGGTTCAAGGACATGAGGTAGCTCCTGTAGTGCACAGTGTCCCTGAGAGGGATAATTTAACTGGCGCAGGGGTTCATGGTCCTAGTATTGGGAGGGACACTCTACTGACTCTAGATGAGAGGTGCAGGGAGAGGAGTTCCCCCAAAATGGAAGTCCTGGTATGTGAGTGTGAAGACCGCCCAGAATAGTGTGGGTTGTGTGACAGAGACAGTCAGATACTGTCTTGCCAGTCTCAGGAGAGGGGTGTGCAGTACGTGTGTGAGGCACTGGATGGTGAGGTGAAGGATAGTTTGGTTAACCCTGCTAGGGGGCTGTGTGATCCAATTGTGGGAGAGCATATTGTAAATCCCTGTTTTCCAGAGCTATGCCAACACCTGTGGGAGAGTGAGTTCTCTGACCGCAGGGAGCTCACATTGGAGGCAGACCTTTTGGTGGAGTCCAGAGGGTCTGGAAAAGCATTGGGGAGTGATCCCCAGAGGAGTGGTTCAGGTATCTTCAAACCCAGCGTGGTGGAAGTGGCTCAGAGTAGCCCAACTAGGTCCTGTGGTAGTGAGAGGTGTGTAGGGCCTCACATCCTGTCTTTAAGGGGAAGGAGTGAGAATGGGTTATGTCCCGGTAGTGCCCAACCTCAGTCTCAGAGCCTGGATGGTTCTTTAAGGGAACACCAGGTGGGGAGCCTAGTCTGTCTTGAGGGGCTGCCCGTTGTGCGGGACCTCCAAGTGCCTGGTGAACGGGGAGTGTCTTTAAGCAGGCCTCCATCAGTTCTGGTGTCTGGCAGTACCGCTCCAGTTGGGAGGGTGCAGAAGTCCAGAGTGAGGGGTGAGAGGGGGAAGGAGTCCCCAGTGGAAGAACCAGTGGGTCAGGGGCCAGCCAGAAGGGCTGCGTCACCAGTGAATGACCATGGTGACACCACTTCTGTCCTGGGGGATCTTCACGCACTGTCAGATGGACAGAGGTTGGGAGATCTGCGCCAGGCAGACTGTCACATGACACAGGAGTTATGTGTCACCCTTAGGGGGGGCATGCGTGCTCCCCGGAAAGTCCTGGTGCGCCAGGCGAGCGTTCAACCGCATGGGTTGGCCCCAGGGTTGGGAAGCCAGGTTCAGGTGTTGTCTGACCTGGAGGGTGGGACAACTGTAATCAGTGTCCTGACCCATGTTGCTTCTAGGGGTACCACTCCAGTTGGGAGGGTGCAGTACTCTGGAAGGGGGTGCAGAGGGAGGGAGTCCTCGCCTCTGACCCCGGTGCAGCCTGAGGGTTTAGACCCTAGGTTGGAGAGCCAGGTTCAGGTGTTGTCTGACCTGGAGGGAGGGACATCTGTAATCAGTGTCCCTACCAGTCTTTCTTCTTGGTGTACCACTCCAGGTGGGAGGGTACAGCCATCTGGAAGGGGGTGCAGAGGGAGGGAGTCCTCGCCTCTGACCCCCGCTCAACTGAAGGGTTTAGACCCTAGGTGGGAGGGCCAGGTTCAGGGTGTCCCCCCTGACCTGGACGCCCAGTTACAGGATAGAACCCCTGAACTGGTGGGCGAATTGCGCAGGACACCTGCCACAGGTGCCCTGGCAATTCTGGAAGGGGGTACCACTCCAAATGGGAGGGTACAGAGCCCCAAGGAGGAGGACCGGGTGTGGGAGAGGCCACCCCAGTCTTTGGTCCAGCCGCCGGGTACGGACCTGGGGCTGGTGGGTCAGTGCCAGGATGTCATACCTGACCTGACAGGGGGGAGAATGGACAAAGGTTGCCAAGCACCTGGGGCTACTGCCCCCCGTTCCCTGGCGCCACAGAGGTTTGAGAGCCCTGAGAGGCATACGGCCTGGGTCTCATCCCTGACTACTGTCAGTGGCCACTGTAGCATTTTGCTGTCTGTCTGTTGGGACACACCTGTGAGCCAGTTAAGGTTAGGTGCTGCACAGGTGATGTCCACAAGTGAGGAGAAGGGTTCCCCAGGGATTGGCTTGGTGGGCCCTGAGAGTATGGACAGAGGGATTCCAATAGTTTCAGATTGGTATAGAACTGGAGTCTGCCCCTGCAGTTGCGGGCCAGGTCCTTGTTCTATCGCCCCAAGCAGGGAAGACCATCACGTTGGTGATTGGTCTGCCCTGCGTTTTGGCTGGAAGGGGGTAGTGTTGGACTTGGCCTTTTGTCCAGGGTCATCCCTAAACTTTTTGCCTTCCTCCTGCATTTTTTCTGACCTGTTGTTGGCTGTTTTATGATTCTGGGCACTTTACCACTGCTGTTCAGTGCTAAAGTGCATATGCTCTCCCTATGTAAAATGTATATGTTAGTTGGATTCCATGATTGGATTATTTGGTTTACTATCAGACCCCAGTAAAGTGCACCAGGAGTGCCCAGGGCTTGTAAATACAAATGCTGCTGGTGGGCTTGCAGCACTGGTTGTGCCACCCACAGAAGCGGCCTAGTAAAATGTGTCTAAGGTCTGCCATTGCAGAACCTGCGTGCAGTCTGGTACTGTCATGCTGACTGGGCAAGTGCACCCACTTGCCAGTCCCTAAACCTTCCCTTAACTTCATATTAGTCACCCCTATGGTAGGCCCAAGGGCAGGGTGCATTGTAAGCATAAGGTAGGACAAGCCCTGATGTTGTGGCATGTCCTAATAGTGAATTACAGCCATTTTCGTTTTTCACTATTGTAAGGCTACCTGTTCTCCATAGGCCAGAATGGGCTGTTAGAATTGTTACAGCCTATGATCCTAACAGACCCAGGGAAAATGGTAGAAAATCGAGTTTAGTATGCCTGAACTCAGAATAATAAAATACATCTTTTAGTAAAGTTTATTTTAATATTCTGTGTTTGCAAATACCACTTTTAGAACGTTGGTATTTGCTTGCCTAACCATTTCAGCCTGCCTCTGCTATGATGTGTATCTGCCTGTCTGGTTTGTGTGAGTGACAGGGCTGGGAAAACCCAGAGGGGCAGGGCTAGGTAGCCTGGTGGTGAATGGAGAGATTGACATCCAGATGGGTGGGAGGAGTGCACCTGGACTCTGAGTAGGGCTGTGCTCTGCCACCACAATGCTGGCTCCACCTCCTGTGGAGCGGCTAATGTCTCTGCCCTGCACCCTGAATAGAAAGGCAGAGTAATGTCAACAAAGTGCTCAAGAACTGGTTTGGACTGGGCAAAGGCCCCTCTACCCCAGAGGAACAAAGGAATTAGGGGTATAAGTATTGGGACCCTGCTCCCAAGAAATTAGATCCTGCTTGACAAGAAGAACCTCTGCCTGAGGAGAAGGAACTGGGAAAGCTGTAAGGAGGAGTACTGTCCCTGACCTGGGGGATTGGCCTGCAGTGCTTGCCTTGCTGCTGGAAGGAGAGGAGGAAAGACTACAAAGACTTTAATTCAACTTGTGCTTAAAAGATCTCCAAGGGCTTTTACTGAGCTTGCCCCCTGAACAAAGTCCCAGGACCAGTGGACTTCACCCCCAGCTCCCCAGAGTCTTTTGGAAGTGCCTGCTGCTGTTGTTGGGCCTTCTGAGGGACTGCGTGTCGCAAGGAGCTGGAAGCGCAACTCAGGAAGGAGAAGCGTGCCGCCGTCGGAGCTGTTGCCGTCGCATCTCGCAAAGGGTGTCGCCGCTGCAGCATCGCATCGAGTGGAAGCGTCTCGCATCATTCCGGAAGTGTCTCGCAACGCCGAAGAAGTGTGTCGCCATCGCAGCCATCGTAGCTGACGCATTGCACCGCATCAAGAGAAGAGTCTCGCATCGAGGAAGAGGCGTGTCGCCATCGCAGCCACCGTAGTTGTCGCATTGCACCGCATCAAGAAAAGCGCCTCGCATCCACGGAGAAGCGTGCCGCCGTCGGAGCTGCTGTCATCGCATCGCGTAAAGGGGTGACGCCGCTGCAGCATCGCATCGAGCAGAAGCGTCTCGCAAACGTCGGAGAAGAGTGCCGCTGCCAAGACGCTGCCAAGACGCTGTCGTCGCATCGTGTAAAGGGGTGACGCTGCTGTAGCTGACACATCGAGTTGAGCCCTCTCGCAACATCGGAGAAGTGTAACGCATCTGGAAGATCTACATGCCTTTATTTCTTTGCACCAAGAACTTCATCGCATCAGCATCGTTGCAACACTTTCGTTGCCCTGCGTGTCGCATCTAAGGTACATTGACTTAAAGTGTCGCATTTAAAAACTTAAGAGAACTAAGCAAACTTCTACCATCTAAGTAACAGTATTGTGTATTTTTGTCGTTTAATGGTCTTGTGATAACTCTATATAAAGAATCCTTATTTTTAATATAAAAACCTATGTGGTGTCCATTTGTAGTGTTGTCACTTGGTTACTGTACGTGTTCACAAATGCTTAACCTATAACGCTCTGAGATAAGCCTTGTCTGCTCCCGCCAAGCTACCTAGAGGGTGAGCAGGGGTTATTTTAGGAGTGTAACCCCTCACCCTGACTAGAGGAAAGGTTCCCTGCTTGTCACAAGTACCTACCTGTGCCAACCAGAGAACCCGGATTCTAACAGTAACGTACACTCAAATTTTGTAAATAGCCAAATGTTCTAAAGTTTCTCAAAAGTGTCAATTACTCAAAAGTGTAAATTACCTTTGTTATTCAAGCCCAATGTGTACGTATATGAATATGGAAACATCTTACATCCATACGAATAAAACCTTAATTTTCAAAGAATTAATCCAGAGAATGAGTTCACAATGTATCTCTAAAACCCCAAGTGACTTAATCAAAGTTAGGCTACACTCTAAAGTGCCTATTGTTGGTAATAATTTGAGATGCAGCACTGGGCACAGAGAACAGTTTTTTCCTCAACACTGGATTAGCCCTTTTCAGAGCAACAGGTAAAAACCTTCAGGCTAGCTAGACTAAATGGGAACTATTGGTTGTGGTGCTACAAACAGCACCATGACAAATTGTTACCCACTCAATGGGAAAATAAACTAGTTTTTGAAAATTACATTGATCATTTATTCCCACTGATAAAGAAAGCACTGTTTATAAAATAAAATTCAGGTTAGGGTGTCTTCCTGAAAAGTCCTTCAAACACCAACTGGTCAAATGTAAGCCTTGATTCCACCTGCCTCTGCTTGCAGGATGGTGATGAGTTTCTTGTGTACATTATGCTGCCATGCTCCTTTTCTCTGCCAGCATGAAGATGTATTTGCCCTCTTTCTATAAAGTATGATATCAGAAATTGCAATGCCGCCATGCATTTATGTTTAGGAAACAATATTGACCCTATTTTTAACCCAGTGTCTACTTCCATTTATGCAGCATGGAAAGTTATGCGCCCTTGTACAAGAAAGCATAATGAGATGAGTCCTAGGAGAGCTTTAATTGTTAGCGACTCACTGTTGCCATATCACTTTTTAACTGCGACATTTTTAAGTGGAAAATGCACTTTCATTTTCCTATAATCTCTTGTATAAACACTTTACTTCTGTCCAGTTCCAATACTTTAATTGTATCGCCTTGGTTTTAGAACGTTTTATGTTCTCCGGTTGTTTATTGTATTTACCTATTTTGAACTTTTTACTATTCTGACCTGCTCCAGTGTTTTAATTTTTACGCATGTATTTATAGCTTATGCACTTGGCACCCGTGAGACGATTTTGCTATGTAAGTGGAGTACTGTCATTGCACTGTGAACGTATCTAGCCTTTGTGAGTCACTTCCGATCATCTAAGAAGAGGGAAGTCCCACCTAACATCAGTGCGCCACCAGTGTTGTTCGTGTAATTAAAAACGTGCTCCTGTCTTAAATTGCTGTTTGGAATTCTGTTGATTTAACAAATACATGTCCAAGGCACAAAAACAAGTGCCCTTGGCGACTGTTTGGAACCCGATACTATATTTAGTATGTTCTTCCCAAGCCTTGGGCAAGTATTTGAACATCTCCCATGCTGTTGTAGCCCTGGGGCTTAAAAGCGTACATGATTTATCTCACCTGTACTGAGCACTTCGTTAGTTTTATCTGATGCTTTTTAGTCTTCCATGAAGCGTTCGTAATTTGCCTAAGTCACTTTTCTGCTTTTTGCTCCTATACTTGTGAATGATGCTTGTTGGAAATCCACCTTTGTGCAGGGTCACCCCAAATATTTTGCCTTACTCCTCCACGTTTTGCTTATTTCGATTTTGTTGGCCATAGTACTCTATGCACTTTACCACTGTTAACCAGTGCTAAAGTGCTTGTGGTCACTCCTGTAAACATCGATTAATTGATATACCCACAACTGGCACATTTAATTTACTTAGAAGCCCCTAGTAAAGTACACTACAGATGCCCAGGGCCTGTAAATTAAATGGTACTAGTGGGCCTGCAGCATTGATTGTGCCACCCACTTATGTAGCCCTCTAAGCATGTCTTAGGCCTGCCACTGCAGAGCCTGTGTGTGCAGTTTACACCGTCATGGGGTCTTGGCATTTAAAACCCATTGCCAAGTCAAAAAATCTCTTTTATTACACATTAGCCACCCCTTAGGTAGAACCTTGTTAGCCCATATTGCAGGGTGCTGTGTAAATAAAAGGTAGGGCATGTGAGTTAAGTTTTACATGTCCTGTTAGTGAAAAACTCCCAAATTTGTTTCTCACTACTGTGAAGCCTGCCCCTCCTGTAGGTTATTATTGGAGATTCCTTGTTACTTCGAACAAGTGTAGTTCACAATTGGAAGAAGGTAGAGTTGCCATGTTCATTACAATTTTGAAAATGACACATTTAGAAAGATGGCATTTTTCTGCTCCTAGCCCTGTGTGCCTACAGCCTGTCTCCAATACACATCTGGGTTGGTGACAGCTGGGCTTTCTGCCTTCCCTCTAGACATCCACACAGAATAGGAGCTTATTATGACTTGGTGGGCCATCCACATTGTAATGGGCCATCCTGGTCAGGATAGGCGAGAGGAGCTAGGCCCAGCCTGACATCTTAAAACTGAATAGGCTGTGTCCTGTCTCCACACAAAGGACTGCTTAACTCCCTGTAGTGAATCTGGAGCCAGGGCAGGAAGGGAGGACGTCTGTGGCCCTCAAAGCCCCTCTTTGAGGTATCCCCCTATTTGAGGTCTCCCCTCTTCAAAGGCACCAATAGGTATAGGACCTGGCCTTCTGACCCTTCTGCCAGTTGTACTTCCGTCCCAGCTGGTGATGGAAAGTGAGTATTCTTGTACAGTAATTAGTCTGTGTATAGGGACCATGCGATGGAGCTGAAAGTAGAGGCTTCACTGAGGCAGCGAGTATGCTGTGTCTGCCAAGACCGTAGTCTTGGAGACCGCTTACCCCTGTCAACCAAAAACCCAATTTCTAGCAATGCTAATTCACTGTTTATATCCATTTTTATTGTATGAATGCATTGGAACAAGACTTTTTGTTATATTCACATTGTATTGGCACAATAAATAAATGAACAAAAAGATATGCAAAGAGGATATAGCCACCCTTTTAAGGTTTCGATAATGCACAACAACATAAAAGACTATTTCAGAACAGATGGGTAACAATTTAATTTTGGAAAATGTATGGGTTTTTTACCTAACAAAGGTCTATTGTGATTCAGTGTGTGTCGACGTTTTTTAAATCAACGGCTATAGTATTCACACAAAGACAATTATTGAGTAGAAAAGGAGTAATGCCACCAAAGTTCCCAAACAAGTTCTGCAAATTAGAGCAGTAGCAATTTTTATATTCAGGAATCTCATACTTCCGACAATTGCTGACAATTGCTGACAAACATAGTTAATGAGAAACACAGCCTTCCAAAAGTGTGTAAATCACAAACTCCTCAGTTTGGGAGCTAATAGTTGATGAGGTATTTATTTTTAGAGATTATACCATCTGAGTTTGCCGAAATACGGGCTATTAAACTTTTGCAAGTGTTTAGAATACACCAATGATTTAAACTGTATACAAATCCAACAAAATAAAATGGGTAATGGATAACATAATAAAAAATCCAAAAGTCTGGAAACTCTGCCACCAGTGTAACCCTAGAAACTTCTGCAAGTAGAAAACACTATGGGGCAGATTTATGAGGCCCGTTGTGCCATCGGAACGTCACTTTTTGTGACGTTCCGTGGCGCAGAAGCCTGCGTGATATTTATCAGGCAGCACTGAGCCACTTTTTTTGGCTTAATGCTGCCTCATAAATATCAGTCCCTTTAACGCAGTGTTCTGCGTTAAAGGGGCGTGCAATGGGTGTTGCTGGGGGCGTTCCCAGCAACATCCATGGCCTTTTGACACTGCCCCAGATTTACGAGCACCCATACAAAGAGGAAAAACCTCTTGTGATTATTTTTGTACAGAAAGGTTTCCCTTCCTGTGCAATAATATTCATCTCCACAACGCAGGCATCCTTGCGCCATGGTGCAGAGATGCCTGCGTTGGCGCAGGCAGCCCATTGTGCGCCGGCGCAGGGAAAAAGGACAGGAATGCGCCGCATTTTATAGATACGGCACTTCCCTGCCCATTTCTTTTGCCGTAGGGAAGCGCAGCAGGCCTTCCTGCTGCGCTTCCCTACGGCAAAACCTCATAAATCTGCCCCTTTATTCTTATATCAGAAACCATTTGGAAATATTTTTAAAATGTAGAATTGAGCCAAGTCTGGGAAGACTTATTCCTTAATAGCTATTCATTTGAAATGCGATGAGACCCATTCTCACAAACCTAGACGAATAATTGACAAAACAGTTCTATAGGATCAGGTTTATTTAAAGGAAATTCAAACCACCTTGCAGAATTGAAGATGATCAACTTAGAATCAGCTTCGATGTTTTTTCATGTTATAATTACTGTGTTTATTAGTGAGATATCTACAGAGTCTATGCTCAAAACATAATGAATTATAGGGGAATGCAATTATAGGGGGGGTGCAATCACTTTAGAAAAAGATACACTGCATCTATCTTAGTAGCACTTAATTAGCTGAACATAAAGGGGCTGATTCCGACCCTGTATTTTTTTTCCGTACGACTCGTATCCGTAATTTTTTCCCTACGAATCGTACAAGTCCCGTCAGACCCGTGAAGTACAATTCGTACCGGAAAAATACATACGGATCGGCCCGATCCGTACGAATCGGATCAGGAAAAGTTGTACGAGACGGACCCGGACACTTTTCCGGACGAATCGTAAAAATACAGTCCGACCGTACAAGTACGATCCGGACCGGCTTTCCGATTTATGAATCATATGGAAAACGTCCCGTACACGGGGAATGACTTTACCTGCTACGAAGAGAACTTTGTACGACTCGTATCCGGGAAAAGTTGTTCCCGGGGTACGAGTCGCACAGGGGTACGAGTCGTACAGGGGTACGAGTCGTACATACGAGTTGCACAGGGGTACGAGTCGTACAGGGGTACGAGTCGTACAGGGGTATGAGTCGTACATACGAGTCGTACAGGGGTAAGAGTCGTACAGGTGTACGAGTGTACAGGGGTACGAGTCATACATACGAGTCGTACAGGGGTACGAGTTGTACATACTAGTCATACAGGGGTACGAGTTGTACAGGGGTACGAGTCGTACATACAGTGGTATGGCTAAGAGTCTACAGGGGTACGAGTCGTACAAGGGTAAAAATACAGTCCGGCTTTCCGATTTATGAATCATACGGAAAACGTCCCGTACACGGGAATGACTTTACCCGCTACAAAGAGAACTTTGTACGACTCTATCCGGGAAAAGTTGTTCCCGGGGTACGAGTCGTACAGGGGTACGAGTCGTACATACGAGTCGTACAGGGGTACGAGTCGTACAGGGGTATGAGTCGTACATACGAGTCGTACAGGGGTAAGAGTCGTACAGGGGTATGAGTGTACAGGGGTACGAGTTGTACATACGAGTCGTACAGGGATACGAGTCGTACATACTAGTCGTACAGGGGTACGAGTTGTACATACAGTGGAACGTACATACAGTGGTACGGGGTAAGAGTCTACAGGGGTACGAGTTGTACAGGGGTACGAGTCGTACATACAGTGGTACGGGTAAGAGTCTACAGGGGTATGAGTCGTACAGGGGTATGAGTCATAAAGGGGTAAGAGTCGTACAGGTGTACCAGTGTACTGGGGTACGAGTCGTACATAAGAGTTGTACAGGGGTACGAGTCCTACAGGGGTACGAGTGTACAGGGGTACGAGTCGTACATACGAGTCATACAGGGGTACGAGTCGTACAGGGGTACAAGTCGTACATACTAGTTGTACATGGGTAGGAGTGTACAGGGGTACGAGTCGTACATACTAGTCGTACAGGGGTACGAGTCGTACAGGCCCCCCATGTATATGTATGCACCTTACAACAACATGTATGTAGGCACCGTACATACGCAATGTTGGGGTACACTGTACATACGCAACGCATGGAGGTGTATGCCTGTACGACTTGTACCCCTGTAGGGCTCGTACCCCTGTACGACTCATACCCCTGTACGACTCGTACCCCTGTACGACTCCTACCCCTGTACGGCTGGTACCCCTGTACACTCATACCCCTGTATGACTCGTCCCCCTGTACGACTCCTACCCCTGTAAGGCTCGTACCCCTGTACTCATGCCCCTGTACAACTAGGGGTACGACTCGTATGTACGACTCGTACCCCTGTATGACTCGTATGTACGACTCGTACCCCTGTATGACTCATACCCCTGTACGACTCGCGAGTCATACGACTCGTACCCCTGTAGACTCGTACCCCTGTACGGTACAATGTATGTACGACTCATACCCCTGTACGACTCGTACCACTGTACGGCACGTATGTACGACTCGTACCCCTGTACGACTCTTACCCCTGGGAACGTGTCGGAGTACCGCAGAGAACGTCGCGTATGACCTTTTACGGCTGTTTTTGGCTCCCATAAGGAAAGAGCCGTAGGGAGTGCTGTAGAGACGAATCGTTCTTGCTGGGCCGGAAACCACTGCTTAAATACATCCGGACGTCGTGTACAGGCTGTTCTGGATCCAAATCGTTGTTTTTTTTGTACCCATACGGTCTTTTGTACGATTCGTATGGAAAGAGGCTTTCTGTACGAATCGTACTTCCTAGGTTGTAAGGAAAGTTTACCGGGTACGAGTCATATGGAGAAAACGCTCCGTACAAGGATTCGTACAGCCTTTTTCCAAGATTGGAATCGGCCCCAAAATAAGCATAGCCAATAAGCAGGGAGACACAAACGCGACCTATAGGGGCATTCATTGTAATAAATGATTTCTGGTTAACTGTAACCAGTTTTAAATCTACACGACTCCTCTAATCGTTTGATGACACTGGACTGTAAGTTTCATGAGGAGATTAAAACTGCTTAGTCAAAATAGTCTAGTCCAGTGGGTAAGAGTTGTAATTGAGACTTTAATTTCTTTGTATTTCGATGGGGAGGGCTGGCCACCAAGGCCTACTCTTCATGATTCCCATTGTTGTAAAGCTCTCACAGATTTTTGCAGAGCACAACAGATCTTTAAATCAAAAAAGCAAATGCTTTACTTGACTTTATTACTATGTTACTAGTGAGCTCTCTTATTTTTCATCTGCCTGTTCCATAGTCTGTTTACCATGACCATAATAAACAGATTACCATCTGCTGTTATATGAATGCATCTGGACTCTTTACTACGAATATCGTGGATAAAAAGAGTAAGCTCACTTCCTATATAGCCACGGTAGTGGATGGAATTCCGTAAACTAGACTTAATACATAGAATGTTTCATACCCAGGAGAATGCATCTTCTCCATTCACATGACCAGGTTCTGAAACTTGATTCCTGTGAGGATAAGAATATTTAATGTAAATATAATATTTGAAATTGTATTGCCTTAACCCCTTCAGTGCCACGCCCTTTCCCCCTCCTGTGCCGGGCGTTGCATTAGTGGGTGGGGTTCATGACGAGATAGTCTCGTCATGGGCACAGCGCGACCGTGCTCCATGACGAGACTATCTCGTCATGGGCACAGAAGAGGTTAAAATACTTCCATCACAACAATCTGGTACCGAAGATCAGACCTAGTTTTCATAAAGGGCAATGCTAAACCTGTGTTTAAAGCCTGTCTCTTCTTACGCACAAATCTATTGAATCAGACAAGAGCATCTGTGTTTACAGCTTAGGGCGGGAAGATTTAAAATGATAAATAAATGTGATCTTGTAAAATGGCTGCTAGAAATGGGGGTCTCTAGTTGGCAAAGGTCCAAATAGGGGCCCTCGTTTCTAGTCAGGGAAAGGAGACACACTCCTAAAATAACCCCTGCTCACCCCCTTGGTAGCTTGGCACAAGCAGACAGGCTTATCTCACAGGCAGTGTGTAAGGCATTTGTGAACACGTACAGTAATACAGTAAAAACAATACAAATGGATACCACACAAGTTTAGAAAAATAAGTAAACTTTATCTAAACCAAAACAAGACCAAACGACAAAAATCCACAATACAGTATTAAAAATATGACTTTCAAACGGTAGAAATAGTTCAGTTCAATGCAAGTTGTAAATGCAACACTTTTCTCACTAAGTACCTTGGGAGCATCACGCAAAACAAACACGCAAAACAAACAAGGGAAGGTGATGCGTCAATTCCTTGCTTCGAGTGAGTTGATGCATCGGTTCCTTACTGCAGCGCAGGGGAGGTGATGGGTCTGTTCCTTACCAGAGAGGAGGGGATGCGTCGGTTTCGTACTATGTTCTGGTTACGATGTGACAAGATGGTGCCTCGATGCATGGCGACGATCCAGTGAGATGCAACAAAATGGCGACTCGATGCGATGTGACGATCCGATACGATGCGTGCACGTTTACAGCTGAATGGCAGGTGCTGCGATGGATTTCTCGGTGATGCATCGGGACCCATTGTGGATGCGGCACACTTCCTCCTGGTTGCTTGGCGAGGTGTTGGAACCAAGTGCGGATGCAGCACGCTTCTTCCATGTGGCTCGGCGATGCGTCAGGAATCGGTGCGCATGCGACACGCTTCTTCCTCTTTGCGTTGATCTTCCATCTCCCAGCGACAAACAGTCTCTAGAGGTCCTAAACAGCAGCAGGCACCTCTTTGCAGGTTAGAATTCCCAGCAAGGAAATTCAGGGGAGCCGGTGGTCGAGTCTTTGTGTCCCTGAGACTTTAGAACAGGAGGCAAGCTCAGTTTCAAGCCCTTGGAGATCTTTTCTTCAAGCAGGTGACAAAGCAAACAGCAAAGTCCTTCTTCTCCTTTCCCTTGGCAGCAAGCAACCACTGCCAGCCAACCCCAGACAGCAAACAGCACAGGGGCAGTATTCCTCCTCAGCTTATCCGGCTCTTCTCCTTGGCAAAGGTACCTCTAGATTTCTCCAGAAGTGATCTAAAAGTCTGGGGTCTGGGCCCCTTTATACAACAAAATCCTTTGTTGTCTGAAGGAAGAAAGTGCCTGTACCCAGCCAAAACCAGTTCTGTGGGGCACCTTACAAGTGCAAAACAACCTCCTTTGTCAGTGTGAGCCCTGGCTCCAGACACACCATAGGGGGGGAGCCGTCATTGTGGAAGGCAGGCACAGCCCTATTCAGGTGCAGATGCTACTCCTCCCACTACTCCAAATGCAGACCCAGCCTATTCAGCCCCGCCCTGACTCATCAGACTTCGGGAGCCTTGGCCCTCCTCCAGCCCATGTCATCCAAAAGCCAGACATGCAATACACAAGCCTAGCAGTGGCACACTGGATGGTTAGGCAAGAAAATACCTACATTCTAAAAGAGGCTTTTTCACACACATAATGTAAAAATCACCCTCACTAAAAGATGTATTTTAACATTCTGAGTTCAGGCATGCTAAACTTTATTTTTTCATCTTATTCCCAGGGTCAGTTATGTTTATAAACAAACTCCCTATTCTGGCCTATGGAAAAAGATAGCCTAGCTATAGTGAAACACAAAATTGGCAGTATTTCACTATCAGGACATGCCACACACATCAGGGCATGTCCTACCTTTCAGATACAATGCATCCTGCCCACATGGGTACCTTAGGCCTACCTTAGGGGTGACTAATATGTAGAAAAGGGATTGTTTAGGGACTGGAAAGTGTGCGCACTTGCCAAGTCAACATGGCAGTCCCAGACTGCACACAGGCTCTGCAATGGCAGGCCTGAGTCACATTTTACAAGCTGCTTCTGTGGGTGGCACAATCAGTGCTGCAAGCCCACCAGTAGCATTTGATTTACAGGCCCTGGGCACACATAGTGCACTGTAGTAGGGTCTGACAAGTAAATCAAATATGCCAATCATGGAATCACTAATCCATAACATCAATTTACAAAGAGAACATATGCACTTTAGCAATGATCAGCAGTGGTAAAGTGCCCAGAGTCATAAAACCACCAACAATAGGTCAGAAAAATTACAGGAGGAAGGCAAAATGTTCTGGGATGACCCTGTAAAAAGGGCCAAGTCCAACAATGGCTAAAAACAAGAAATTAGATAACTGATTGGTAAAATGTTCATGGCAATGTGGAGAATGTTTTAATTTCCAAACCCTAATTAAATATCTTGGTAGCATTTCCCCTAACGAGTGCTCTCTGTTGTTATGATTGATCAACCAGAAATGGCAATATACAATCAGAAGTAACTAAGAAAACGATGTTGGCCTATACCCTTTGACCGTTTTATCTAGGACTTCCTAAGGCAGACTTCCCGTTGCACATATGTCTAAACCGTGCTTGAACTACTCATTTAAAATGATGGGCAGTACCCTATCAGTGACCTAGCAGGAGGATGATGGGCCCTTACAGAAGCAAGGATAATTTCCCCCAACACCCCGCCAATGATCTAAAAAATCAGACAGTCATAATTGGGGTGTACTGCGCCATCACACCCCTGTGTCACTGAGCCTGTTGCACTGCAAATAGTTAACCCCCTCCTGCCCCAAACAATTGAATCAGCCTATTAGTTAACAGAGCCTCTATGTCTGGGAGTTCAGCTATTGATTTTGACAGACACTGGGAGGGAAGCCTGATGATGACAGGCATTGGGAGGGAAGCCTGAAACAAGAAATGCATCAATGGAAGAAACCTTGGGGTGGTGGGAGCACAATTGGAGACCAAATTACCAATTTGAGGTTAGATCACAAAATAGCCACAATAAATAACTTGAAACAAACACATCTAATTATTGAGACGCAGAGCAACTCACGGTACAGTTTCATGCTCTATATAATCGTCATAAGATGTTTCTGCATTTGGAATCTTAGTAGTGTACATTTTAATTTTAAAATTACATTATTGCCCTCCACGCTCTCTGCTTCTAAATGACAAACTCCTATTGCGAGATACATTTAATGGCATTTGACTATGTTGCTCAGACTGCGAAATGTGTTCGTTTAATATTTGAAAAGCCTCCTATTGTGTTTGAGGAAGTGTCCTTAAACCTTGTATAATGAAACTATTAAGACCACTGGAATATTTGGCAACAACTATATTTTCAGCCAAGGTGCATGGTGGTTTATCAATGGAACCGAGCAGCTGCAAAACAGCCTTGTTTCAGGGAAACAAAGTCATTCATATATAATAGCTAAGGAACCATAAATGGGCAGAAAGTTCTGGATAAATCGTACCACACGCACTTGAAAAGCACAATTTTATACATGAGCCTCATAAACATATAGAGTGGAAATTAAAGTTTGAAAAGCGTGCCATATCAATTTAAAATAAGTTAATGCTAGGTTTACTTCTATTTGCCTTTCTCTTGATATAAGATTGCTTTATTGCCATGATGATGACAAAGGCATTTAAAATAAACATTACGAAACAGCATCTAATTTGATTTCTCAAAACATATCAAATCAAAGATAATTAACAAAAGTTAAAAAATAAAACGCAAAGTGCCCTTTATGTGGCTAAATGAGTATATCAATTTTCCTGTTAACCAAGTGCACGAAAAGTTTGCATAGGGAGTCGGCACGCGAAGAGAAGCCAGGGTTGCACTAGTAAAATAAATATATTATGGCACCCGAAAATGTAAGCATTAGCAAAACTATTGAGTCTGGCGGTTCTTTTCAGCCAATTTGGTTTGCTGATGCTGACACCTAAATAATTCACTCATACAGAGGCACAAAAGAAAAAGATATTGCTCGCAAGCCTACATAACTATATGGAGACAGGGATTTGATTCTACAGACGTTTATTGCCAAGGAGCCCTGGTACCACGAGGCAGCTGTGATAGCGGTGCCGTTGCACCTATGCGGTAGTCAAACAGCAACTGTGCCAGATAGGCATGAAATATTCTCTTCTTTTCCTTGCCAAATTGTGAGTACTGAAGCGGGACATGTCACACTTCTAGACACCAGAGGAGGCATGCTCCTGGATCCTCATGAAGGGAGAGCCAACTGGGATGGGATGAGATACCTTGCCGGAAACTAGGAGGTGCAGAGCCCCAAAAGACGGCACGCCCGGAGGCGTCAATCCTGATCAGAGGTGGGGGCTAATTCTTCCAGCAATAGACAGAGTGGAGATGCAGGGGCTCTAAGACGGAGTGAAAACACAACAAAGCCTCTTTAACAAGAAAATGGTCTTTTAAGGACCTGTGAAGTACTCAGGTGCGGCTGTGTGTGTGCCCAGGAAGCTGTCTCAGCCTGGGCTTTCATCCAAATGGGCGTTGTGCGCCTGATCCTGACCAATGCTTGAACAGGCAGGCCTGGAGAGAGCACAAGTGGTTGCAGATGGCTGCTCCACTGCAAAAACTCCTTTGCCGTTCTATCATCAAGCCATGGTTCGGATACTGAAACTGGCCCGCAAAGCTCTGGTTCATCAAAAGAAGGGGGGGAGGGGCAGTGGCCCTGATCCTCACTCCTCGGTTGGCCGAAGATCTCGCCTAAGTCGACTGGACTCTGAAGTTGTCCTCGGGTGATCGGGTACATTATATATCAGCTCTTTCAACATGTCAGAAATGGGGCGTATTAAGAACCGTCCCATGTCTATTCTCTGAGGTCCACATTCTCGGGCATACTTCATCTTGTTTTTCCACTCAGTCACTAGCATACCTACCAATGTATCTCATACCATCATGGACCACTCACCAGTTCAGTCAACCAATCATGGTTATCCTCCGAGGCTCCCGCAGAAGCATCGGGTGCCGCCGTCTGTGAAGAGACCATGTCTTCTGCATCCAGTCCACCATTCACCAACAGGCCATCTAGCATAGTTACCCACGTTTCTAAATCTCGCTCCACATTTTTATTGGTAGGGACCACACACATCTGGCACTCCTCCGCCACTCCTCATTCACGCTGATCCACCCTCCATTTATCTAGTCGTGGGGGCATGGGGTGGGTTCAGTGTATGGCAATGCACCATTTCACTAAGACTAATCCTGACAGAGCGAATTTATGGGACATGCAAGCCCCTCACTTGGGTTTCTGTGAGCATGCTCAGGAGACAGTGTCTGACTGATGTCTCAATAAAGCAAAACCAAAGGAAATGATGGACGGAGTGTTGAACATTGCAAGCACTCAACCCCAGTCAACTGATCTGGGTTTAATCCATCACCGTTCTTTAGCCCACTCTGCCACCCCAGTTCAGACATGGCCATATGCAAATCAGTCTGACCCTGTGCCTCATGGGAACAGTCCAGCCCGAACTGCCAAGCCATGTCTTCCCTGGACCGGAAACAAGCTTCCTAGGACCGGTTTCTGGCATTTCAGCCGTCTTCAGCCAGGCTTGCTTGAATCCAGTGGCAAAGTGAGCAAGGGACTCACGTCTGAGCATACCCTGCCAACTTATGGCAAACAAAGCAAAACCAAAGGAAATGATGGACGGAGTGTTGAACATTGCAAGCACTCACCCCCAGTCAACTGATCTGGGTTTAATCCATCACCGTTCTTTAGCCCACTCTGCCACCCCAGTTCAGACATCTCTCAATATCCACACCCGTGACCTATGGCAACATTTGTGGCACTGTCCACCAGTATGTCGAAAGTCAGGCAAAATCCCAGGTTATATGCAAGTATGTTGCAGGCCCCATACCATATCAGAGGCACGTCGAGGCATGCATCACATAAAACCTAGACAATCTCTGGGGTGTCAGGAAATGCTTAAATTGTGTGTTGCTAGCCACCTCTCGAACCTGTGAAAACAACCGTTTCCACCCGCTGTCTGTGAGTGATGATGATAAGTCAGGTGTCCACCTATCTTGAATTTTTGCCACATCGATCCAACGGTCTGACTTCAGAGTCTTGTATGTGTGGGAGATTAGTCCCCTAGAGTAGCAAGCCCGGGTCGAGCAGCAGTGCCAAGGTCTCTGGCTCCTCCAGGAATGCGGTCCATATTTCGCGAGACGTGGGGGATACTTTTGCATAGTGCAAAAAATATCCATCTGCCACATGAAAACACTCATTTGCATCATCAAAACAGAAGAAGGCCCAATTGAGGTACAAATCCCCATCTGTAATACACCCTCCCTCGTGCCACCTAGTGAAGTTCATAACAGTCAGCGTTCGATTAAAGCCTGGAACCAAGCAAAGGGAGAGCAGCTGGTTGTAAGGGGCACCATGTTTCACCAAGGTAACTGCCTGCTCCCAGGCCCCCGCAACCTGGCAGACCACAAACGGGCAGCCTGGGGGAGCTCGGGAACCCATCATGAGATATCTCGGAAGTTCTGTCTCCAGACACCAGCCTGTCAACAATGCCTTCTCCCCATTGAGACCTTCAGCACACCACTGTGCCGTATACTGCTGCAGACCGCTAAAATATTAAAGGTGAAAATTGGCAGGCCAACGCCCTCGGAATCTATATCCAACTTAAGCACCTCCAACTTTACTGTACGGCACTTCCTGGCCCATACCAACAAGATCAAGAGACCATTTAAGGTGTCGAAGACAGATTTCGGGATGCCGCAAAAGGAGTTTTGAAGGGCATAGAGGCAACATCCCCATCCTTGCCAAGGCTACGCGCCCCATAATTGAGAGTGGCAGGTGATTCAAGAACCGAATGAATACCTCCAGGCCTGTAATGACTGCTCCCACATTCAGAGCATACAGAGCGCCTGATGTGTGGGCTACCTGTTTACCCAGGTCGCGAAAATGGTCTCACTGACATCAAAGCCCCATGTCAGAAAGGTCCATGGCTTCCACCCTTGCCAAGGCCACTGGAGGAAATATAACTGATTTTTGGTGATTAATCTGGAGCCCCAAGGCCGCTCCGAATGGGCCCAGAACATCCAGGAGCGCTGGTACTGCTCAACAAATTTACAGCAGCGCGTTGTCCTCATATAAGGAGACTACAAGTTTATGGCTATGGATGGTAATTCCCCATGGGCCATATCTTGCCGCAACCTGATCGCCAGTGGTTCCATTGCTAAGATGAGAAGAAGTGAAGACAACGGGCAGCCCTGTCTCGTGCCTCTTCCAATATGAAAACCTTCTCAAATCAGGCCGCCATCAAAAACTCGGGCTATTGGTCAGCAGTACTGAAAACGAACCCAAGATATAAACTCGTGGCCCAGACCCATCCTTCTCAGGACCTACCACAAATAGTCCCATTGCAGGGTGTCGAACGCCTTTTCAATGTCTAGGTTTATAACTGCAGTACAAACCCCAGCATCTGCCACTGAATGTAATACATGGGAGAGTGTCCGTATGTTCATATGCGTCCCCTTGCCCTGCATGTACCCACACTAGTCCCCATGGACCTAAGTGAGACACTACCATGCCCAGACGCGTCACTAGTACCATGGCTAACAACTTAGCATCTGTCCCCAGCATTGACAAGGGCCTATAGGATTCAGGATTGTGTACATCATTACCTGGCTTTGATTTGATTATACATTTATATAACGCAACCATCACTTCGAAAGGAGCATCTTGGCAATGTGCGGAATGAAGCAGACGATCAAACAGGCTTAGTTTGTGTCGTTATTACACCAGAGAGAAACAAAGTGTGTCAGAGGTTGTAAAAATCCAGGTCATAAAGCAGGGGTGGCTGGCATGGCTCGTGGGTGGGAAGTGAGCGTGGGGGCTCACTGGCTGCTTTAAAAAAAAAGAAAAAGCTTACCTTGCTTCCACCGCCGCATCCCGCATCCCTAAGCCAATCACGATACTCCAGTAGAGCGTTGTGATTGGTCTAAGCGCTGTGACACAGGGCTCAACCAGGGGCTGTAGGAGTTGGCATGTTCTCCATGCAGGCTGTAATGCAGCCTGCATGGAGAACAGGGGAGTGCGCATGACTGTTTTGGGTGGCCTGAGAGGGCTGACCAAACAGTACATTGTGCACAGAAGTGTTCTACCACTCCGCCCCTGCAGCTCCACTCCACCCCCTATGCACTACCACAGCAGGAGGAAAAAATAAAATTAAAATAACAATCTGTTATTATTTTAAGTTTTCCTTTCTTTGCTGCTCCTGGTAGTGGGGCAATGCTCCTCTGCCTTAGCTGATGAGCCGCCACTGCCTTAAAGGCTTTCCTTGTGAGGGTTTCAGATTCCAAAAGACTTAGCTGCATGGGCAAGAGGTTCCAAGCTCTGGTTCCCAGAGCTGCCAAGGATTTTCCTCCTTTGGTTTTGAGTTTAAATGGGGTGGGTTTGAGCAGATTCACTGAGGAGGAGCTAAGTGTCCTGGCAGTAAAATAAGGACTACACCCGGTGGTTAAATATGCTGGCCCTGATTTCCTGAATGCCCTAAAGGTAATTAGGAGGAGCTTAAATAAAATTATTTTATAGATCGGCAGCCAGTGGACGGTTTTAAGGGCCGCTGAGGCCGAGGAACGGTGAGGTAGTTTCAACACCAACTGGGCAGCCACATGTTGTATCATCTGTAGCCTTTTTAGCACTTGTTTGCTTACCCCCACATATTAGATCAGGGCTACTGCTACTGTTTTCCTTGCAGCGTAAGGAATGAAATCAAAGAATTGATTGAGTGATTTGATTAGGTTAAAACACATCCTCACCACTGCCAAGGCCTGAGGCCGAAACGAAAGGGAGGCGGCAAATTTTACCCTGAATTCTTAGCTATTTCCACTGTGCTAGGAGGGGCAGGGGTGTCTTCTGGCCACCATTTGACTGGATTGAAGGGATTGTCTTTGCCTATCAACATTATCTCGGTCTTATCTGTATTACATTTCAAACGGTTTAATGCCATCCATCGGATGACCTCTGATAAGCATTGCTTAAAATTAAGTTCAGTCATTTGAGTCTTTATCTAAGACTAAGATAAGTTGTGTGTCATCTGCATATGAGGTCGTTTCAATATTGAATGAGGAAATTTGTGAAATAAGTGTGGCCATGTAGATGTTGAACAAACGAAGGCTGTGGGGGGAGCCCTGTGGTACACCAGTAGAAATAAAGGTGTTCTTTTGAAAGGAATTGTCCTAAGGCAACTGTTTGCCTGCAGTTGTAAAGAAAGGACTGTATCCAAGCTAGGACCATGTGAGCTATGTCACAAATATTTATTCCGGATAGAAGAATATTATGAGAAATGGTGTCGAAAGCAGCAGACAGATTAAACAGGATCAGCACTGCATTCATTCCTTTGTGTAAAGTTATCTTCAGTGTATCTATCATATCCAATAGTGCAGATTTAGTCAAATGCATGGGCCTAAATCCATATTGGCGAGGATGCAAAATCCTGGCCTCTTCTAAAATAGCAGAGAGCTGCTTATTAACCAATCTTTCTACAATCTTGCGGAGGGTGGGCAGTAACGAAATGGGATGGAGGTTAGAAAGCGTGGAAGGGTCCATGACCTGTTTTTTCTGGAGTGGTTTAGCCACTGCTAGTTTCCATTCTGGGGGAACTGTTGCTGTGGCGAGAGATGAATTACTTATGTTGTTAATAACTCAATTAACGATCTCTACAGTCATATGAAGCACCACAGGGAGACACGCATCCAAAGGGGGCTGAGATTTACACAAGAGAAAGGCTTGGTGCGACTGCTCCAAGGTGATTCTGGCAAAGACCTGGAGAGAGAGCCCTATATAAGTGGGATCTAGCTCCAGATCCTGTAAAGGTGTTAATGGGATACTAAAATATTTTTGTATATTATGAATCTTTTCCTCGATAAAGGCTGAGGTCCAATCACAGAGAGTCTGTGATGGGGGATGTCCTTAACTAGTGTTTTTGGATTAGTAAAGGAGTTTGTAATAGAGAATATCAATTTCTGATCCTGCTTAGCATCTATTATTATTTTAGAGAAATACTCTTTCTTGCAAACTTAATTTGTGGATTATATTTCTTCCTAGCTATTTTGAACACGTTCTGTTCTTCTACTTTGTGGCCTCTTCTCAACTTACGTTCCAAACGTTTGCAGAGTGTTGAGGCTTTGGAAGTCTATTTGATCCTAGATTGACCTATAGGCGCTAGTTCATTCCTGATGGAGGTCATCCATGCAACAAAACGCTGGAAATAGTCTACTGTATTTCAAGAAGTAAATGGTATCGAACCTTCTGCTCTATAAGACAGCTCTGGATTTGCAATCATCTTGGCCCATTTACAGCAAGATAGTGAGCTTAAATTAGAGTTCAGGGAGCAGCGTGATGATTGGTCTGAGCAGGCAGGAAAGACGCCCTGCTCAGACCAGGGAGTCTGTGGGGTTTCTCCAGCCCAGCTGCTTAATGCAGCTAGGCTGGAGAAAACCTAAGTGCGCATGAGTGATTTGGTTTCCCTGAGATGGCCAGCCAAACACACATGAGCACTTACGGAATAGAATGCACTAGCACTCCTCCTTCCCCCTCCCATGCCTAGGCCCCGGCCCTCCCAACACCGCTGGCTAAGAGCCAGCAAATGTAAATTAAAACAATGCAAGAGTATCAGTTTATTTTACATTTACTGGCTCTGAGCCATGCAGTGGGGTGAATCTCCTCTGCCATTGCGTAGTAGCCGCCACTGGGGAGAGGTGCAAGCTGAGGTCCGGAAGGCAGAAGAGAAAGCTGTGGCAGACGGTGGTGGAGAGATGGAAGGACAAGAAGTGGTACAAATAAGAAGAGGATAAAGCAGCAAGAGGTGTGTACAGAGCAGCCAGGGATAGGTAGAGGGATTAGAGGTGTGGGCTTGGATTGGTACAGGAGGTGGAAAGTAGGTGCAGGGAAAGGTGCAGGCAGGGAGAAGTATGTACATGGAAAGAAACAAGCAGCAAAAGGTGTCGGCTATGTGCAGGCTGCGAGAGGTGCTGGCAGTAAGAGTTACAAGCAGTGAGAAGTGAAATCAGCTCAACTCTGCATAAATTGTTGGTCTCTTGTTCCAGCTCATTTTCTCTAGTAATGCTGCTTCTTTTTTTAAACAATGTGTATGATTCATCCTTAATCACGTACGAAATTATTTTTTACCCAACAGAACCAATTGTAGCCTCTTTTGTTTCAGTACTGCAGCATCGTCTGAACCCTGATTGATAGTCTTGAAGTAAATTATGCTTGCTAATGTGTTCCTGTAGTTGGGTGGCAGCTACCTGCTTAATGATTTTTCTAATAAACTTGAGGTGGGTTAAGGCCAAGGGATTGAAGTTGGCATACTTGGCTGGATATAGTGTAGGCTTTTTCAGCAGTGGGGGGATTTGTTAATTCTCTATACTATCTGGGAAAGAGACTTGGGCTAGTGGGGTGTTGACAATGTGGTACAGGGGTGCTAAGGCTTCTTCTTACAGAGACACAATGATGATGAAGGGAAAAACGTCATCTTTGTAGGAGGTGGCTGTTAGTGAGTTCATAATGATGGGGTCTCTTTGAGAGAGAATGTTGAAGAATGACCAGTACGCAGTGTGACAGCTGGACATAGTTGATGATGTGGACACCAACAACGAATTGCTGGTTAGATCTGATTTTGTTGATTTTTTCAGTGAAGAAGAGGTTGATAGCATTGCTGATGGTGGGCTGGCTGGTTCTGCTATGGAGTTGGCACACTGTCTTATGGTCTTAAATTGGGCTTTGTTTCTGTTGGCACTGATGGTGGTCTTGTAGTAGGCTGCTTTACCTGTGGTGATGATGTAATGATGGTTGCAGTGAAAGCATTTCAGAAGATAATATCCTCCTGGCATTTTGATCTTCTAATTTCTCCTCCTATCTTTGTATGTTGCATTTGTTCAAGGGTAAGTTTTTTGCTGTAAGCAGGGTGCTGGTTGCTTAGACGTGGAGGCATGCGTTTTCAGAGTAGTGTAGCATTCAACATGATTCTTCAGAGTTGTGCTGTAGGTGTTGAGAACGGTATTGACATCTGTTGATTATTGGACATGTCTGAGTAGGTAGTATAGGTTGATTAGTTCTTCTAGATAAAGGTCCTTGAAAAAGGGAATGGTAACTTACTCCTTTTTCTGCTGCCCTTCATGTGGGTGAGTGGCATGTGTGATGGTGAAGGGGACATCAAGATGGGCAGTCCACTCTAGCAATATGGGTGGCAGCAGTGGATATTAGAGCATACAGAGAAAATTAGGTTCAGTGTGTTGCCTTTGAATGCTAGTTGTGTTGGTAATATGGTGTTTTATTTCTAGGGTGCTGATTTAAGACCCGAGGGCCTACTTCATCGTTTGGTGCTGAAGTGTCTGGACAAAATAAAGTCTCTGAGGAAGGTGAAGGGGGTGTATTAGCTGGAGGCATAGGAAATGAGGTCTAATATTTGTTTTATAATGTCTATGGGGTGTCCTGGCCATCTGTAGATGACATGGAAGGAACCTGATCTGCAGGCTCAGAGGGGAGAATACCAGGAGAAGAGCTCAAATTACTTAAGTATGGCTGTGTTAAAGATGGTGCAGGGTAATGTTGACTTGTGTATGACTGAGGTTCTAACTCTAGTTTTTCAGGTGTGTGTATTTGAAGCTGTATCCAGAATGGAGGAGGGCATTAAATAATAAGCTGGAGGAGGATATGGACCGGGTTTCTGTGAGGACATTTCGTGGTACATGATGATATTGGTAATGATGCAGTGAATTTCACTTCTAGTTAAACTGAATGCTCGGAGATCCTGAGATGTCCTCTTGCTAAGATAGATGCTTGGAACTGATGTCTGCTTGCCTGACTTCTTGTTTCAAAGATGGTTTGGTGGGAACCAATGATGTCACTTGTACCAATAGATTTTGGGAAATGCAATATTTTTGTCTAATTGTAAAATGCTCCACACATGTACAACGTTGATGGATTCATAGAATGCAAAGCATTGTAACAATATTTGCATACTAGCTGGAATATGGAAATATGGCACCATGCAGATCTCTTAGTACATTTTTCAGAATTCCTGTGTATGCATGTCTTGTAATAAAAACCTGCTGTTAATTTGTACCTAACTCAGTAACTTACTGACCATAACCGTACCCACTCCGAAACATTACACACATGTATCTGGCTTTAGTGTTTAGTAGCACAATTACAACGTGCCAATAGGAATGAAATTGTAATTTTCAGATGCATTTTTCCAAAAGCTTGTGTGCACTTATCTTCTCATAAAATCACACTATATATCTGGCTTTTTATATAAACAATTTACATTTATTTTAGTTAAAGTATTATTTTTTAGCCCATCATGTTACTACATTTTTTTTATTATTAGCATACTGCCATGTCTGCTGGACACCGACAAACAGAAGATAAACTATGACTGATTTGTGTTTCTTTTATCCTTAAAATCTGTTAACCATCTTATATAGGGAAAGATCAAAGATTGTGACAGAAACAGAGCCTAAGAACTATTATTAGCACGGTTTGTGTAAATTCTTAATGGGATCTAGAACAGCACTGTGTGTTTAAGCAGTATTTCAATTAGATAAATAGTAAATACCAGCAAAATATACACAATAAACGAGCAAGAGAGATACATGGTTAGTAGGATTACTTTATGCACCATCACCTTAACCTAATAGGAACTCAAACGAGACAACGTTACCATCTTCAAAATGCCATAGGTTTGACAGAGAGTCAACCCTAGCAATGGAAAAGCATGGAAAACACATGAATGTCAATGGCTGAAAGGGGCTGACCCAAAGCTTTCTAATTATTTTGATGCAAATCCTGTCTGCCAATTTTAATAGAACGAAATTTGTATCACAGTACATGGGTGTTTTTCATGGAAATGCCCATGTACCACCCAATATGCAAAGGGCTCATTTCCAGTGTTATTTGCTGTGGAAAGCCCAATACAAAACTTTGTTTGGGTTGTGTCACTCTGCCACAAACTGTGAGGAAATCTGGGTCTGAGTATCCTAAAAAAAATCGTTTTTAAAACTGTAATCACTTAATTATGGTTGTATTCTGATGTCATTGTTTGTGGAATTTGACTTCAAAAAATGAAATTAGCTAAATTTAATGTAAAAGAAAAGGCAGGTAGTGAAAAAAGAATACATCTTCAGTCAAATGGTGTAAGGTGTCCCTTTTACTGTATCTTCTTTTTCATGAGATGGCAGACAAGTGTAACAAATGAAAAGCTTAGGCTATAGCCCTGGTTGATAATGCCAAGCAATCATGGCTGATGCAACTGCTGTGACAATCAAGATCAGAAACCAATAAGCATACTTTTCACTAAAATGGCTGCTCATGTCAATTTTCTAATCAAAGACCTTATCACCGCAACAAGCACAGACAGCATGTGTGTGTCTAACATGACCAGAGAGCTTAAATTCTGAATTAGGTATTTAGAAGGAGAGACTGTGGGGGTCATTTCAAGTGTGGTGAATACAAGACATCTGCATTAAAGTGGTTGTTTCCGTCATCAGCCAAACTCATCGATTGGTGCCTCATTTAGAAATTTGGGAATCCCAGGACTTTTGACTGCAAAGTTTTAGGTGACTCCAACTTTGGAAACCCTTAGATATCAGCCCTTTAAACCAGTGCTATTGATTCATTACTATGGAGGACTCATACTGTTTAGTATGATCTTCCCAAAGTTACTTCTTCCTGCCCTAGCCACCACACACATACATACACACACACTAGGAGATAACTCCAAATACATGAGACCATTTTTATTTTTCTCACAGGAAAAACAGCTTTGGATTTTTTAGAAGACTACTTTGGAAAGTAACGTGTAGAATTACTTTTTTTGCACGCTGTGAACTTGGTTTTCTGGACAACTATCTTTATTTTGTCACTTGCAGGATATCTGTACACGGTTACTGTTCAAGAACTTGAACACACTCTCTTTCTTCAGCTAGGGTTTTGTTTTTTCTTTAGTATGGGTTTATTGTGATCTTTACAATTGCTTTCCTGTCGTAGCAGTGTAAATTTGTTAGTTGTGCAAATGAATCAATTGCCATTTTGATACAGTTTACATGTATGTTTATTTATTTTCCTAGTTGAAATTTTCCATCCCCTGAAGAAGGGAGTGCTTCCCGAAATGCATTGGGCTATCGGATTCTGTTGTCTTTGACATTGGAAATTTAAAGTTTTATGTTGATGCAACGAATAATTTGAATTGTTATTATTCACAAACTATTGTTTTATATTTGTTATTTCAGGAGTGAACTCTGTATTAGTTTACAGGATATCAAAGTTTTTTTTCACATGAATTGAAAAATTCATAAACGCAATTCATAAGTCATTGTTGGTTAAGATTATTTTCAAGAGTGTATTATATTATTGATATATTCATCGAGCAGTGCTCGTGGGATCCAAAGAATCTAAAGCTTTGGCAGGATTAAGAAGTTTCGTTATTGTAGGTTTGACAACAGACACACCCACAGATACACGCATTTTTTAAATAAATAATAATACTAACTGGTGTGCACCAGACTCTATCTCAGTTTTTTCAAGCCAGTGCACTTGCCAGGTTGGCAAGGCAGTTAAAACTGTGCACAGACCCTGCAGTGGCAGGTTTGAGACACCTTTGATAAGCAACTTGTGTGGGTGGCACAACTAGTGCTGCAGGCCCACTAGTAGCATTTGAATTACAGGCCCTAGGCACACATTGTGCACTGTATTAGGAACATACTAGTAAATCAAATATACCAATCATGGAAAACCAATAATAACACCATTTACAGAAGGAGAACTGACTGAATAGAAGTGGAAAAGTGCCCAGAGACACTAAACGAGCAAAAATGATGTCCAGCCTACCACATGAAGTCAGAAAGCAAAATGACAGGGGAATCATGCCCTAAGATGCCAGATCTAACACTGCCTAGAAGGAATGCACAAACCTCAGCTGTCACCCAATCCAGACGTGTATTCAGAGACACGCAGAGGCACAGAGTGGCTAAAGTAAGAAAATGCATTTGCAGACTTACAATTTAAAATCCGACTTCACCATAAGCTATGATTTTAAATTGCAAGTCCAGAGACACTAAACTCCAAATCTCTATCTTTTCCCAATTGGAAATTACACTTAAAAAATGTTTTAAGGCAATCCCAATGCTAAAGTATGGGAGAGATAGGCCTTGCAATAGTGAAAAACATATGTAACAGGTTATCACTACGAGGACATGTGAAACTCAAAAGTATATGTCCTGCCTTGTAGGTACCTCACCCTGCCCATAAAGCTGCCTAGGGCCTACCTTAGGGGCGTCTTATATGTAATAAAATGGAAGGTTTAGGCCTGCAAGAAGGTTAACTTGCTAGGATGAAAAGGCGGTTTAAAACTGCACACACAGGCTCTGCAGTGACAGGTTTAAGACAGTTTTAAAGGGCTACTGAAGAGGGTGGCACAATCAGTACTGCAGGCCCACCAGTAGCATTTAATTTACAGGCACTAGGCACATACATTCCAGGTTACTAGGGACCTATAAGTATATTAAATATGCCACTTGTTGATAAGCCAATGTTTTGAGTATAAAGCATATGCACTTTAGCACTTGATAGTAGTGGTAAAGTTCCCAGAATCCTAAAGCCAGCAAAAATGAAGTCAGCAAAACAGGAGTTCAGAAGGTAAAAAGTCAGGGGAAACCACACCAGAAATGTCAGGTCTAACATGTGTCCCTGCCACCTGAAAGTGAATAGAGATACCCAAATCGCTGGAAGTTTTCTTAACTAAGTGGAAGAGCCTGGAGAGATCATCAGCATTGGTGTGGTCTGTGCGAGGACGGTGTTCCCCCATAAAGTACATTCCCTGTAGGGAAATAAACCACCTCAACCGTTTGGGATTCTCACTTCTCATCTGCATTAACCATCTGAGGGGCTTGTGTTCTGTATGACCATGGAAGTGAATGACAAACAGGTATGACCGTAGCTACTTCAGCACCCAGACCACAGCGAAGCGTTCCCTTTCAATTGCGCTCCACCTCTGTTTCCTGGGACGTAACCTCCTACTGATGAAGACTACAGGCTGATCCAGGACTTCTTCATTTATTTGTGACAACACAGCCTTTAGGCCATACTCTGATGCGTCCGTCTGCACAATAACCTCTTGGGAGAATTCAGGCGCCTTGAGCATGTGTTCCATGCACATGGCTTCCTTCAGGGCGTCAAAAGTTTTCTGGACGCCTCTGTCCAGATCACATGATCTGGCTGCTTCTTGGAAGTCAGCTCTGTCAAGGGGGCAACAATGGTGCCATGTCCCTGGATGAATCTCCTGTAATATCCAGTGAGGCCTAAGAAGGCTCCCACTTCTGGCGTGGTTCTTGGGGGTTCCCTAGCCAGAATGGTGTCAATTATTGGCTGCAAGGGCTGCACCTTATGGACCTCTACTTAGTGTCCCAAGTAGACTACAGAATATTGCCCTATCTGGCCCTTACTGGCCTTGATAGTCAGGCCTGCACTATGCAGAGTCCAAAACACTTTCTGGAGGAGGGTCAAGTGGTCCTCTCAAATAGAACCGAAAACTGCGTTTTTATCTAGGTAGGCTGCACAGAAGTTATCCAACCCAGCCAGGACCTGATGGACCTGCCTCCGAAAGATGGCAGGGACATTCTTCAAATGAAAAGGCATGACCCGTAACTGGAAGTTCCCTGCTGGTGTTGAGAACACTGACCTCTCTTTAGTCCCCTTGGTCAAGGCAGTCTGCCAGTACCCAGACATTGAGTCAAATGGGCTGAGGAGCCTCTAAGGTTGGATTCTGCGTCAGTCCTAGTGACTGCATTGAGCACATGGTAGTCCATATAGAACCTACGTTTAGATGTGACATCTGGAGGGGCAGCGTTGGGGACCAACACCACTAGGCTGGACCAAGGACTGTCTGAGGGCTCAATAACCACTAACACCAACATCTTGGAGACCTCCTCCTTAATGCTAGCTCTCACCTTATCAGACAACCTGTAAATGTTGTTGTTCACAGGTGTGCTGTCCACAGTATCATTACCACACCATATACTGAGTCCTGGGGTAAGGGAAGACAAAAAAGGCAAATTGGCCAGCAACTGGTGGCAATCTCTCTGTTGATCTAGTGTCATTGTAGGAGAGAGGCTGACACCCTCCACTGACTCATCCTGCTCCTTGGAAGATAGGAGGTCGGGGAGATGTTTACTATCCACCCCATCATCAGTAACCAGGAGCATGGTAATCTCAGACCTCTCAAAGTGGGGCTTGAGCTTGTTCATATTCAGGAACCTGAAAGGGTTCCTAGGAGTCTTGAGGTCCACCAAGTAGGTAAAAACACTCTTGCTCGCCTTTATCTCAAAAGTCTTTCAGGGCCCAGGTCTCCTCTGGCTCCATTAACCACACGTTTTGACCAGGCTGAAACTCAACCAGAGTGATGTTCTGGTTGTACCACCATTTAATGTCCCCCTGGCTAGCTTCCAGGTTCTCCTGTGGGAGCTTTTGGAAGCAGGCTGTCTGGTTGCGTAACGCCAGCATGTAGCTAACTATATCCTGGGGTGACTTCTTGGGAGTTTGCTCCCAGCCTTCCTTAACCAAACTGAGAGGTCCTTTCACAGGTTGACCATAAAGAAGTTCAAAAGGACTGAAAACAACCCTCTTCTGTGATACCTCTCTTTAGGCGAACAAAAGATATTGCAGGAGGATGTTCCACTTACAACTCATGGGTTTGGGTAGACCCGTGATCATGCCTTTAAGGATAGATTGAGCCTTTCAACAAATCCTTCGACTTGGTGGTGGTATGGCGTGGTGAATTTATATGTCACCCCACACTCCTTCTACATGGCCTCAATGTAATTAGACTTGAAGTTGGTACCCCAGTCAGATAACCACTTCCTTCCGGAAACCCACAAGAGTAAAAATTCCCATCAATACTCTTGGCACGAAAGCGCACTCACTGTCCTCTGAGGGATAGCTTCCAGGTACTAGGTGGCATGGTCCAACAAGGCCAGAACAAATCTGTTGCCCCATGGCTGTCTTGGGATCCAGAGGCCCCATAATGTCGATGCTAACCTTCTCAAAAGGGGTGCTAATAACTGGGAAAGGTTGCAAGGGGGCCTTGCACTTCCCTACTGACTTGCCACCTTTCTGGTAGAGAGGGCAGGCGATGCAGGACACATCTGAGGACTTCCTAATTTGAGGCCAATAGAAATGGGTGACAAGCCTGTCAAAGGTCTGTTGTTGCCACAAATGACCTGCCAGTGGCACATAATGAGCCAGACCCAGGAGGAAGGTCCTGAAGATCTGGGGTACCATCAACACACATGTTGCACCAGGCTCAGAAGCCTTAGGCTCACTATACAGGAGATTGTTCTCCCAGTAAATCAGGTGCTTACCAGAGGCATCACCAGCTGACCGGGCCTCAGCCTGCTGCTAAATGCCCACAAGAGTAGGACACTCCTTCTGCACCTTGCAGAACTCTTCCCTGGAGGGACCCCCTTCCTGCTGCTAGTTTGTCAGTTCAGGTAGATTCCCCAGTTGAGCTACATCCTCCCTGATACGTATTGGGGAGTCCCCCTCAGGGTCAATCTCCAACCGGACCATGGGGGTTTGAGGAGCAGGTTTCCCACACCCCGTGCCCTTGCTCTTTTTGGCACATACCTGGGCCAATCTTCCAGATTCCAGGTACTACTGACCACCCTCTTGAGCTGCCATGGACTGTTTGGTCAGGCACACCCACTAAGGCAACTCCATCACCTCTAAGTGTAACTTGAGCTCCACTTCCTTCCAGATGATGTGCTCGAGGTCATTGCCCAGCAGACAAACCATAGGCATGAACAGACTCACAGCTACCTTCAACTGACATGAGATCTCCCCTATAAAAAGGGAACCAGAGTCACTGTGCAGCGTCTCTCATGGTTGTCAGCAGCAACAACGTGGTTGAACGTATTAGGGACTTCCTGCTCTGAAGACAACAGATGACACCTGAAAGTTGTCATGCTGAATCTTGTGTTTCTCAGAGCATCCACCCTCTGCCTGTTGATGGACACCCACTGTCTGTGGTTCTTAATATTGTCCAGCTTGTGGGTTCTCTGTACTATTACTCCATTACCCAGGGACACAAGGGTCAATTCTACACTCCCCTCAAAATTATCTGAGGCAATCTCCTCCCCAAGTACTACATTAGCCAACCCCAATGACTGCCCACCAGTGCCTGCTTGGAACATTTGGCACCCTTCTTGCTGACACTCATAACACTTCACTGGAGCCTCCCTGCAGACTTACCCTGAGGGAGCCATTTATTTTTCTTCTCAGTAGGGGTAATGGAACCCTGATCCATAGAACAAGTTTGCCTCTTTCCTTCTTCTGGTTAGGACCCCTCCCACCCTTGCGGTGATCTCCCCCCAGATACCTTCCTGTGGGCCCTGGTGCTGAGTCAGCACTCCTTAGCAAGCTCTCGGGGTCAGTGAGCTTACTATCAACAAGGTGTTGGTGCAGATCTGGAAAACAAAGACTGAACATATGCTCTGTTGCCAACAAATTATACAGCCTCTGATAACCTTTTACCTCACTGCCCTTCATCCAACCATCTAGTGGCTTGCAAAAGGAATCGGCACAATCCAACCAGGTTGGTTCAGATAGCTTCTGACTGTTCCTGAACTTTTGTCTATACTTTTCTGTGCTCTAACCAAACTTTCCGATCAGGGCCTCCTTCATGGGAGAGTACCTCATCCTGTCTCTCCCTTCCAGGGCCAGTAGAGTGTCCCTCCCTTCACTAGGAGTAAGTCTCCAGAGGCTAGCTCCTCAATTCTCCTGCGGGACCTTGTGCATCTGCAAAGCAATTTTTTAGGCTTCAAACCATCTGTCTATGTTGTCTGCCACCAAAAAGTCAGACATCAGACCATTGGGTATGTGGACCCTCCTGTCAGAGGGCACTGAAGAAATGTTGCCACCATCTTGGCTGAACTCAATCCTCCTGGTTTTGAGGTCCAGCTCTCTCAGGCTTTGCTCCTGAGCCAACATCATATTTTGCATCCATCTCTTTCTCCAATCTGAGCTTAGCCAGCTCTAATTATAATTTCCTCTCCTTTTTCCTATCCTCCTGCATCTCTGGGGACAGGCCTTTAGAGTGCACGATGCTCCCTCACCTGGGAGGAACCACTGCTCCTTGAAAGGTATCAGCCTCCTGGTCCAGATTTTGCCATTAACTCTGATCCAGCTCCTCATCACCCTCTACCTCCTCATCATCCTCCTCAGGGATCTCATGTGCTCCATCCCTAGCTTCTATCCAGGCCCTCAACGCCATTTGTGGCTCCTAATTTTTGGTTAAGCCTTTGGTAGAAGCCTCAAACTCTTTGCAAAAATCCTTGAGTTGTTGCACTGAGCACTTCTCCAACATGTACAACTCAAAATCCATGCTTGCAGGTGCAGGTGCAGTTATGGGACCTCCAATCAGAGACATGATTTAAAGAAAAGCAAAAATGCCAATCAGGGAGAATTGAAAACTTAAAAATGCCAATTAGAGAGAGTAGGAAAAAATGCCAATGGGGATCAGGGATATTTGATTCAAATTGGTCTAGATGTAGATAGTAGTGAACACCACATTACTGTAAGGTACTGCGCAAACGCAAACCCTATCCTCACCACTGATCACCATGGTTAGAAATTGGGTCTCTAGTTCGCACCAGTTTGCACCCTGTCCAAGTAGGGACTACAATCCTAGTCAAGGTAAGTAAAATACACAACCTAAAGGAACCTGTGCTCATCCTGTGGTAGCTTGGCACATAGCAGTTAGGCTTAACTTTAAGAGGTAATGTGTAAAGTGTCTGCACAGACTTTAATTAT
This sequence comes from Triturus cristatus, assembly GCF_964204655.1. Lineage (NCBI taxonomy): Eukaryota > Metazoa > Chordata > Amphibia > Caudata > Salamandridae > Triturus > Triturus cristatus. The sequence goes on from NC_140594.1 coordinate 466,361,599, forward strand.
AATAATACAGTGAAAACACCACAAAAGACTCCACAGTAGTTTAGGATATTATAGAATATTTAGCTGAGTGAAATAACAACAAAAGGACAAAATTCTCATAAGTAGAACTTGATTCATGATTTTTTCAGGAATAGATTGCAATATAGTGCTTAAAAGTCAATAGTGCTTAAAGGGCTCTTGAAGTCACACTGGACCAGAGTAAATCCAAAGTTTAAGGCTGACCACAAAAGAGGGAAGGCTGGCTACAGGACCCACACAGGACCCGCAGAAAAGGTACCTTGGATGGAGCAGGTGTCGGAATCGAAGACTCGATACGTCGGTTCCGAGTCATGCAGTCGGGTCAATGCGTCAAAGTCGAGCCTCGCAGTAAGATCCCGCATCATTGTAGAACCCCTTACAATACAGGTGCTGCACCATCATCGCGCCTCACAGCCTAGACCTCGGATTGGGGCTGCTTAGTTGGTGAGCCTTACAGTTGGGTCCAGAGTCATCGTTGAGCTGCATGAAGATGTCTTTGGATTGCCACTGCGTGAGCGTCAAAGGGCACTGCATTGGCTCAGCTGTCACTGCATTGCTTTTTGCAGGAAAACAGCTGCAGAACCCCCTTTCAAGGCCCACGACTGGATTAGCACCTCTTGGAAGGTCAGGACTCACCGTTGGCAGAGTCCAGCAGCTAAAGCAGAGTTGAAGGAAGTCTTCTATGACCCTGAGACTTCAACAACAGGAGGCAAGACAGCAAGCCCTTGGAGAAACTTGGGTTCAAGAATGTAGAGAGAAGGGCCAGTCCTTTCCACTCTTAGGCAAGAAGCAGCAGGTAGTAGGCCGATACAGCAAACAGGTAGCAAAGTGGCAGTCCCTCCTGCAGCACAACAATCACCTGGCAGCAGGCCACCACAGCAAAGCAGTTAGCAGTGTGGTAGTCCCTACTACAGCACAGCAGCTTTTCTTCATGTCAAAATGTCCTTGGTTCCAGCAAAGTTCTGAGTTGATGGTGTCAGTGGTCCAATACTTATACCCAATTGTGTCTTTGAAGTGGGACAGCGGTTCAGTGGGCACGCCAGTTTTGGTCTATTCTTCACAGCATGCCTCCAAAGCAGCTGAAGCCTCCGTGGGACCGTGCGGAGAACGGCGCAATAGGAGGAGGCGTGGCAGTGAATCTCAGGCTCCATGGAAAACACCGATCGGGAGAAAGGCTGGAGACGCTACTCCCATAGCAGGAAGTAAGGTGGCGGAGGCAGGGAAAACCAAATGCAAGGCGCAGTGTCTCGTGGAAGAGGCGGGCCCTGCCAGACAACAACGGGTTATTCCTGTGATGTTTTCCAGTTGAGGGAAACTGGAAGAGAAAGGGAATTAAGTGGAGAAAGAGGAAACTCCAACCACGGATGGAGGGATATTGACAGGGCTGGCAGAGGAGAACATCGACCCTCCAGTGGACAATGTGAGTACTAGTTTGGCTGCTATGAGGGTCTGTGAACCTGTACAGGGTGGTGGAGAGGGACCTGAAGCCATAATGACAGACGATCACTGTAGCATGCAGAAGACTGTGGATGGCAGTTTAATAAAAGATCTCAAGTCCATTGGTATTCTGGGTAAGGTTAGGGGAACCCCAGAATGTGGAGAAAAATTATTTTCCCTTAACAAAGATTCTGAGGTATCCAACCCCAGTGAAGGGGAATTACCAGAACTTGATAACTCAGGTACGGAATCAGATAGCTCTCTTCCCAACCCCAGTACTCAAAAGTGTCTGTCCTTCCTAGTGAAAAGAAGAAAGAGAATTAAAGGTGGAAAAATGCGAGAGGCTGGGCAATCATGATCAGATCATAGCTGCGCTAGCCAACTAAGATGGGACTATTCAACTACTCAGTTTTTAACTGAAGATAGTGGGTACGAGGATGTGGAAATCGCAGAAGGGATAAAGAGTCAGCTTGATAATCCCAAGACTGAGGCTGAGTCCTCCCTCTCGATGAGTTTCATATATGCAACCCTCAAACAGATGCAGGGGGAAGCTAGACAGGAGCATAAGCAGGCCCATCTTGCAACAAGGAAACTTCAAGGCGCTATTAGGCAAGTGAATAAATCATGTGCTGAGATCGCGGAGAGAACTACGGCTCTTGAAGAACAGGTGATAGCATTAGAGGCTGGAACGGATAGCTCAGCTCGGCAAGCCAAGGCAAATGAATCACAGATGATGGACGTTATGGGGAAACTAGAAGATTTTGAAAACCGCCAACGGCGCAACAATTTAAGACTTCTTGGTATCCCGGAAAATACAAAGGGAGGGGATATTAGATGATCTGTGTTGCACTTGCTGAAGGGTGGCTTCTCCGAGCTTGCACAGTGGCATTGGGAAACGGAAGTGCAGCGCGTACATCGCTTTCCACTTATGCTCAGGAAAATGAAGAGACAGAATGATGTGAATGAAAAGCCCAGAGCCATACACATTTTTTTGGGTAATTTTCTCCTGCGGCAAGCAGTGTTTGACAAGGCTCGACCAGAATCGCGGCGCTCGGCTGAGGGCCACACCTTCTTTGTCAGGACGGATTTCTGCCACATTACAGTGGAAAGAAGGTGGAGGCTCCGCCAGCTAATTTCGCCTTTTCAAAAGATAGGGTGCGAGGCCTATTCACTCAGCCTGGCTCGACATCTACAAGGGAACCACTAGAGTATTTTCTTCTGAGATACAGGCTCAATACTTTTTACAGGAAAACTTTGAGACTAGGAACCTGAAGGGACCTGATGGGTAATTTGGGGGTGATTGAAGGTTAGCTGTGATGAATATGGATGATGAAGGGGCTATTTTTCATCTATCTGTTTTTGTAGTCACTTTGGGGTTTTCTGAGTTGTTTTTCTTCGGTGGAGCTGGGTGAGTGGGGCGGGGGAGCAGCTTTATGCGGGAGGAATCACAAGGGTCTATGGACCTTTTTTGCCTAGGGATAGAGGAAAGGGGGTGGGTCGAGGGGGGACTGGGGTGGAGGGGGAAGGGGTGGGGCAAGGGGGGGTGCTGATCCAGCCGACTAAATGTGATGAGCTAGTATCAGTAGGAAGCAGGAACACGAATAGATCGGGTTTGCTCTATACTATAAATGCTGCTGGGTAAATTGAGGATTGCCTCAGTCAACATATGTGGCCTGAATAATCCCCTGAAAAAACACAGGATTAACGAGGATATGCAATATTTAAAGGCGTATATAGTTTGTCTCCAAGAGACTCATATCAAGGCCGGAAGGCAAAGGATAGCCGAATTAGCAGGATATCAATTGATCTCTGCCACAACCCAGGGAATACTTACAAGAGGGGTTGTAGTTTTGGCTCGTAAAAAAGGTTTTAGGTTCCCACATTCTAAATCGGACCAACTTGGTAGATGGGTTGTTACTGAATGCTGTACTGATAATTATTCTTTTACATTATGTTCTGTGTACGGCTCAGCGTTTGATGATCTTGCCTTATTTGACTGGTTGAATGTGGAGTTGGTTGGCTGGCTGCTGCCCTTGATTGTCTGTGGGGATTTTAATGTTAATCTAAATGATGAAAGTATGAAGTTAGGTGAACGGTCCTATCATGGCCATAAGCCTAAAGTTTTCAAGGAATTAATTAATTTATGTAGTACGCATGGACTACATAAATGCTTGGTCTACATTAGAACCTCAATATGCAGGATTTACTTTTTTTCTGCCGCCCACCAAACTCATGCTAGGCTACATTCTTTTTTTGTGTCTCAGTAGGCGTTGACGAGATCCAGCATAGTAAAATTCCCCCAGGTGATGTCTGATCACAATCTGCTAGTATTAGAAATCTCACTACATACACTAAAGCGTTCCATATCTCGCTGGACCTTCAACAGAGCACTTCTTTATGAGGAAGATTATATTCAACACATGAGGGAATGGATTCTGAGATTTATAGACGATAATAGGGGAAGCGCGCAGTTAGGGATAATATGGGATGCATTCAAAGTTGGGATAAGAGGGGAAACACTGAGGTATGGCTGGGCTTCGGGAACAATATCGGAAATTGAGTGAGCAGAAACTCAATTGGTACAGGCACTCACAAATAAGGGAGAAGTTGAGCGGGCACAAACTAAGGTGGCTTTAGTTAAATCTACAATTATGGACCTGTCAGCAAACAAGGCGGCGGGGAAATATTGTGCTTGGCGGTCCAAAATGTTTGAATGTGATGAGAGAGTGGGTCACCTGCTGGCGGTCCGGATTAAACAGTGGAAAGCGCAAGGGGGATACCTGAAATAGAGGATCCCTGGATAGGGTTAGTTACTGGGCCTCCAGAAATACGAGCCACCTTTCAATGATTTTATCAGAAACTTTATAATGACAACATCAGCAATGAGGAGGAAGCAATCCAGAACTACTTAGCTGGGATTTCATGTGAGAAATTGTCAATAGAGGAGAGGAAGGCGCTAGAAGTACCTATAACAGCAGATGTAATTCAAGGCGCTATTAGCTCGCTGGTAAACGGAAATGCGGTAGGAACAGATGCCATTCCCGGAGAATTCTATAAAATCTTTGTCCCCTCCACGCAAAAGCTAATGAAGGATGTGTTTTTGGAAACTCAGGCTGGGCAAGGAGCTCCTGGGTCCTGGGGATCAGCCAATATTGTTATATTTCCCAAGAAAGGTAAACCGGTTAGAGATTTAGGGTCTTACAGTCCTGTCACTTTAATAAATAGCGACGTTAAAGTATATGCCAAGATTTTGGCGAAACGATTGGCGACTATTATTAAGAAATTCCTTTCTCCAACCCAGCATGGGTTTGTACCTGGATGCAGTACAGTAGACCATATTCAGAGGCTTATTGCTCTCTTTGCTGCGGCAGGTATTACCAGGGACTCTATCAGGCTTGTCTTGCTTGATGCGGAGAAAGCCTTTGATAGGGTCTCTTGGTCTTTTTTGTGGGCAACTTTAAAGAACAGAGGGCTGGGGGAAGGCTTCATCACAGCTATCGAAATAATGTATAAGAACCCGTTGGCGAGAATATCAATAATAGGAGATATGTCAGAACCTGTTTTGATCAGCAGAGGGACCCGTCAGGGATGTCTGTGCTCCCCCATATTATTTGCACTATATATCGATCCGCTAGTTAGAAGGATTAAATGTAATAACCAGATTTGAGGGTAGTACTAAGATATTGGCATATGGCAATGATCTCGCGTTTATTACCTTGAATCCCATGAATGCACTAAGGGAGAATGAAAATGAAGCAGAGACTTTTGGGAAGCTTCCCGGCTACCACCTGAATCAAAACAAGACTCAAGTTCTGGTTGGCAAAGGGCTCCAGATGAATGATTCGCGAGTGGTTCAGAGAGCAGTATATTTGGGAGTGGAAGTTATGGCAGATGTCTCCAAGATAACAGAAAACAATCTGAACCCATTACTTTCCAAATTAAAAACTGAATTCAACCAACTAGAGAACCTTAAACTTACAATGGTGGGGAGATGTACTGCTATCAAAATACTCTTTTTACCAAAGATTTTTTTTTTTTTTTAGGGCAATTCCCTTGACTGTCTGCAGTTTGTGGTTCATCACTATGAATCAATTGTTCTCCAGGTTTATCTGGGCTATCTGCCTCCCTCAGAGAGCGCTTAAACTTTTAACGTTGCCAAGAAACGGAGGTGGGTGGGCAGTACCCAATTTTCAGCTTTATCATTGGGCCTCAGTTTTACATAAAATGGAGATATTACTTAATAAAAAAGAGGATAGGTCCCTCAGCTTCTATTTTTGAGTTGATATTGGGTGATGAGACTAGGGGGTGTCTTCTGTGCCACATAGAATTTAATTACTATAAAAGGGTAAAATGTAAAACTCTAATCTGTGCGTTTAAGATTTGGACTTTGGTCCGGAAAAAACTAGGCCTCAGACGTATTAACGCCTATACCCCAACATTTAAGAACAAATCTCTCCCAAATATCTATAATGACGGGCATATGAGGTACTGGTATGATAAGGGAGTCAGGATAGTTGGCGATGTCACAAAGGAGACAGAGGTATTACTGTTTGATATCATTAGAGATAGTTTTTAAATATCTCCAGATAAGAGATTTTCTAGTCAGGAAAACGGGGGTTACCTGTAGTTTTTCTAGGCTGAGACTGATGGAGGGGTGACTTAAAGGTTCAACCACAGTAGGTGGGATATATAAAATTTTGAATGAGTTGACACCAGATGATTTAATTAAACACTCTGAACGATGGCAGGGACTCTTACAGGTTGGATTGGGGAAGATCGAAGACTCATTATACTTGGCCCAGGCATCACTCATTAAAGCTAATCTTAAACTTCAGTGTTTTAAAACATGGTTTAATCTTTACATCACACTAGCTAAGATCTTCCGGTTTTCGACGTGGGCCACGAGATTGAGAAGCACACTTGCTGCCTTCACACAGTTCTCCAGGAGAGTAACTCATCCTGGACTGAGTCCAACTCAGCTCTTTCGCTTTCGTGTGCTGTAACTCTTCGTCACATTAGCTTAAGTGACATTGGACCGTTTATCAGACAAGTCCTTGTGCATTTGTTTTTACCTTTGGAGTCTATTCCATTCCTACGCCAGCCGGGACGAAAGTACAACCGGCGGAGTGAACGAATCATTTGAATTAATCACCATTGAGCCCTGAAGAAGTCGTGGGTTTACACCCTAACGAAACACGTGTTGGCTGGGCAATCGATCTCTAATAAACTCAAAGGACACGAGATACCTGGAGTGTTCTGCTATTATTTCACTTATTTGCATATTGATAGTAGTATTTTGCTTGAATTTTCATGAACCTAAGTCAAGCAGTACTAGTTCTACATTTTACAACAACGTGTGCACAGGCATTTGTATCATAGAGAACGAAGACTCATTATACATGGCCCAGACATCACTCATTGCAGCTAATCTTCAACTTCAGTGTTTTAAAACATGGTTTAAACTTTACATCACACCAGCTAAGATTTCTAAATGGGAAGGGGTGGCAGAATCAATATGCCCTTAGTGCGGCTATCAAGCTGCAGATAGTGTTCATATGTTTGCCACCTGCCCCGCTTTCGATACTCTGAAACAGGATGTTAGTAGTACTTTGGCAACCATGTTGGGCAGAGAAATTGTCCTTTCACCACAATTGATTGTACTGGGGGTGGGATGCCAGATAGATTCTTTTCTATATATTGCTATGATGGTTTTTAGACTCTGTTTGGCCACTCATTGGCTTGATCCTGTTCCTCCATCTGGTCAGCAGTGACTATAAAGATTATGTCAGAAGGGTTTTTAGTGACTAAGGAGATAAGGGCGCACTGCTATATCTACGGTTGTGTAAATAGTTACTGAGTATACGGAGCCGCCAGGCAAGGGGGTAATTCCCTAAAAACCCAACAGGCCTGCTTTCATCCACTAGGATCAGAGCAGGTAGCCACAGCTTTATTAATCAAGTGTTTTCTGTGTGGTATGTTGAATTTAGACATAATTTCGGGCATGGATGGCATTGGATTGAGTTGGGGAAGTGTGTTTTTTTGGGGTGGCCTTTCTGATGTTGATGGGCCTGGCCATGTGGCTGGTGGCCATTTTGAAGCCTAGGCCTGCAAGCTTGGCTGGTCTTCTCTGCCAACAGGCCTGCTTTCTGTTTCATCCACTAGGATCAGAGCAGGTAGCCACAGCTTTATTAATCAAGTGTTTTCTGTGTGGTCTGTTGAATTTAGACATCATTTAGGGCATGGATGGCATTGGATTGAGTTGGGGAAGTGTGTTTTTCTGTGGTGGCCTTTCTGATGTCATTGGGCCTGGCCATGTGGCTGGTGGCCATTTTGAAGCCTAGGCCTGCATGCTTACCTGGCCTTGTCTGCCAACAGGCCTGCTTTCTGTTTCATCCACTAGGATCAGAGCGGGTAGCCACAGATTTATTAATCAAGTGTTTTCTGTGTGGTCTGTTGAATTTAGACATCATTTAGGGCATGGATGGCATTGGATTGAGTTGGGGAAGTGTGGTTTTTCTTTGCGGTGGCCTTTCTGATGTTGTTGGGCCTGGCCATGTGGCTGGTGGCCATTTTGAAGCCTAGGCATGCAAGCTTGCCTGGCCTTGTCTGCCAACAGGCCTGCTTTCATCCACTAGGATCAGAGCAGGTAGCCACAGCTTTATTAATCAAGTGTTTTCTGTGTGGTCTGTTGAATTTAGACATCATTTAGGGCATGGATGGCATTGGATTGAGTTGGGGAAGTGTGTTTTTTTGGGGTGACCTTTCTGATGTTGATGGGCCTGGCCATGTGGCTGGTGGCCATTTTGAAGCCTAGGCCTGCAAGCTTGCCTGGCCTTGTCTGCCAACAGGCCTGCTTTCTGTTTCATCCACTAGGATCAGAGCAGGTAGCCACAGCTTTATTAATCAAGTGTTTTCTGTGTGGTCTGTTGAATTTAGACATCATTTAGGGCATGGATGGCATTGGATTGAGTTGGGGAAGTGTGTTTTTTTGGGCTGGCCTTTCTGATGTTGTTGGGCCTGGCCATGTGGCTGGTGGCCATTTTGAAGCCTAGGCCTGCAAGCTTGCCTGCCTTGTCTGCCAACAGGCCGGCTTTCTGTTTCATCCACTAGGATCAGAGCAGGTCGCCACAGCTTTATTAATCAAGTGTTTTCTGTGTGGTCTGTTGAATTTAGACATCATTTAGGGCATGGATGGCATTGGATTGAGTTGGGGAAGTGTGTGTTTTTGGGGTGGCCTTTCTGATGTTGTTGGGCCTGGCCATGTGGCTGGCGGCCATTTTGAAGCCTGGGCCTCCAAGCTTGCCTGGTCTTGTCTGCCAACAGACCTGCTTTCTGTTTCATCCACTAGGATCAGAGCAGGTAGCCACAGCTTTATTAATCAAGTGTTTTCTGTGTGGTCTGTTGAATTTAGACATCATTTAGGGCATGGATGGCATTGGATTGAGGTGGGAAAGTGTGTTATTTTGGGGTGGCCTTTCTGATGTTGTTGGGCCTGGCCAAGTGGCTGGTGGCCATTTTGAAGCCTAGGCCTGCAAGCTTGCCAGGCCTTGTCTGCCAACAGGCCTGCTTTCTGTTTCATCCACTAGGATCAGAGCAGGTAGCCACAGCTTTATTAATCAAGTGTTTTCTGTGTGGTCTGTTGAATTTAGACATCATTTAGGGCATGGATGGCATTGGATTGTGTTGGGGAAGTGTGTTTTTTTGGGGTGGCCTTTCTGATGTTGTTGGGCCTGGCCATGTGGCTGGTGGCCATTTTGAAGCCTAGGCCTGCAAGCTTGCCTGGCCTTGTCTGCCAACAAGCCTGCTTTTTGTTTCATCCACTAGGATCAGAGCAGGCAGCCACAGATTTATTAATCAAGTGTTTTCTGTGTGGTCTGTTGAATTTAGACATCATTTAGGGCATGGATGGCATTGCATTGAGTTGGGGAAGTGTGTTTTTTTTGGGTGGCCTTTCTGATGTTGGTTGTCTTAAAGACATGCTTTTTGTGTATGTGTCTCGTGTGTTGGTGTGCAATGCATGCACCCTGCAGACCTTTTTGGGGCCTGTGAATGTTCGTATTTCCATTTTGTTGCATTACAAAGGCAGAGCAGTGTGCTTTAGCATGCATCCTTTACCTGGCTTTTATCGGCCTTTTGTCAGCTCCTGGTGTTTCCCAGGCCCCCTGTTTGTTTGTGATTTGTGAGTGTCCATGTGGCTGGTGGCCTTTGTTTGTGTTTTGACTGGGAGTTATTAGTGTCCTGCTTTTGACATAGGCCTGCATGGTTTTCCTATTGGCTATTTGGCTTACTGCTTCCATCCATCCACCCCCTTTGCCAGCAGCAGCTCCATGGATGCTGAGGTGCTCAAATAATTTAATGACAAATAGGGTCCACCCCACTTCCATTACATTTTTATTTTGGTGGTTATTATTAACTTTCCTATCCATCCTGAGAGTGTAGTGTGTGACTGTACACAGTAGAATAACATAGCCCTTGTTCAAAAAAAGTCGTAAAAGGCTAGACTATATCTTTTGTTTGCACTAGTACAGTACTAAGTAACTGAACCACAACAACAAATGCAACATTTCACTGATGTTCCTCTCCTGGCTTATTTGCTTTTAGGTGCACAAAAGACAGAGGAGGAGGTGTCATCAGCATCACCCGGCTACCCGTTGTACTGCCAGCCAGACATAAGTCCTGCTGCGCATCACGTCCACGTGTGACCAGAACTTGTTGTGCATCTGCATCCTGCCTTACATCTGAAGAAGATGGCCCCAATGAAAGGTACCAGGTCCAGTACCAAGAAAGTTGCCGGTGAGAAGAAGGAACAGAAAAAGGAAGTGCCATTAACCATGACTGGTGGTGTGCCGGCCAATGTCATTTTTGGCACCAAAAAAGTTACGCCTGCAGCAGCATTGTCCGGGAACCAAGCTGGGAGCAGCACAGCGGTCCAACCCCACCAACCTTGGCCCAAGGGCTTTAGTGTCACAGAGGTAGCCAGTCTACTAACGAGCAGCGATGTTGAAGAAATGTCATTATCGCAAAGTAGTACACAATCAAGTTCAACGCAGGCGCAAACTCAGCAGATAAGTGTGCAGCCGCAACAAGAACAGCAGCAGTCGCAACAAGAACAGCAGTAGCCGCAACAAGAACGGCAGCAGCCGCAACAAGAACAGCAGAGGCCGCAACAAGAACAGCAGCGGCCACAACAAGAACAGCAGCAGCCGCAACAGCCCACCATAGAAGTTGTTGCTCCTGACGTAGGGGCATTTCAGGAAATCGAGCTTCCTGCAGACAAAATGGAGCAAAGTCAAACCACTGTTTCAGAAGATCTATTGTCTTCCAGACCACCAGCAAGGAAAAGGAGGCTTAGTCCATCATCTTCTTCTTCCAGCCCCGCTTCTGATGATCGTGATGCCACTTGGCTCCCACCAGCTCAGTCTGAGAGTGATATACGCCACAAGACAATGCTTCTGAAAAGGAAGGTCCCAGAAAAATTTAGAGTTATGGAGGTAGATGTAGAAGAGGGGGGTGATGATGTTGATGAAGATGAGCCAGTCATCACGCACATTACTCCCGCCCCAAAGGGATTGGAGACCAACATTCTCACCCTATCCAGAAAGGCTGCTACTGAGCGGGATGTAGCACGGATATCACCAACACAGGTTACACCACCACTACCTCCAGCTGCCATATTTTCCAAGGCCCGGCAGGGACCTACATCCAGCTCAACCATCTCAGTAGGTAATGGTAGTAAAAGTCACAGTCTAGGTGCACAAGGTCACATTTCAAGCACACTCTCCAGTTCATCTGGTATTTAAAGTGGCACATCCAGCAGTGCCAGAAAGTTCTCCTCCCCAGTTTGGGACTTCTTTTCTGTTAGCACCAAGGAGGAGAACGTTGCTATATGCTCAATTTGTCGGCAAGGTGTTCGGCGTGGTAAGCTTGGTACAAACTATGGTCTCAGAGGACAAGCAAGTCATCTCAGAATACACCACACTATCGTCTGGGAGAATCACCTACTTCATTTAAAAGAAAGTAGAAAAACTCAACCCATTGAAGTTGGTCAGGAAGAATCAGGGAGCGATATGATTGCGGTGGAAGGTGAAGAAGAGGGAGGCACTTCTAGCCCTGTCCCCAGTAGTGCAGTTGTACCGCCCACATCCTCCTCAGTAACGTCAGAGTGGCACCGCAGTAAGAGCCATACTCAGAGTCAGGCTGAGACACCAAGGCGACCGAGTACCGCAATGAGACAAACTGTGTCGTTGAGCCTAAGTGGGTTAATGAAAACAGCACCACAAAGGAAAGTAATCCAGCCTACCATTGAGAGCATGTTTAGGTTGGAGGGGCAGTTCCAACGCAACCACCCAACAGCACGGTTGTACAATACGAAGCTGGCTAAAATGTTAGCGCTGGACCTTCTTCCTTTTTCATTTGTGGAAGGGGTGGGTTTCCTTGAATTTGTGTCTGCCATCTGCCCTAAATAGAAGGTTCCCAGTCGGTCCTATTTCGCAAGAATTGCTGTTCCGGCACTACATCATGATGTGCTGGAATTGGTTGGACAAGCTTTGCAGCAGAGTGCTGTTCACAATATCTACCTGACAACAGACATGTGGACCAGTTGCCAAGCCACAGATTACATGTGCATCACTGCACACTGGATCTCTTTTGTGGGGGTTATAGATAAGCTATCTGCACGAGGTGCTGTTGACCCAGCTGCGATTTTTGAAGGTACTCGGAAAATGCAACTGTAGCCATGTTCACCATGGAGAAATCTCATACGGCTGAAAACATTTTACACGAGTTTCGCAGCAAGGTTTTGGAATGGCTGCGACCAAGAGGGCTTAGTATTGGTTTTGTTGCCACAGACAATGGCAGTAATGTACTTAAGGCCATGGAACTTGGTTCCTATTTCAGGGTTCCGTGTTTGGCGCACTACGTAAACATTATAGTTCAAGACTTTCTGAAAAAAGAACCCATAGTCAGCAATTTACTGGCCATCTGCCGAAGAATATGCACTCATTTCAGCCATTCTTTTAAAGCTCGGACGCAGCTGAGGATCATCCAACGTGAACATAGGATGCCAGTCAAGGCACTCATCCAGGAGGTGGCAACACGTTGGAACTCAACGTATTACATGCTTGATCGTCTGTATGAGCAGTACAGGTCACTCCATGAATATGTCTGGAAAAGAAGAGGGGATGCTACTGTTAAAGGCATGAACCTTGAGATGGAGCAATGGAGCCTAATTAAATGCCTGACTGAGATGCTTTGTCCTTTTGAGGTCTTCACACGTGAAGTCAGCAAGGAGGACTATACAATGGGCCAAGCTATCCCATTATTGCAAATGCTAGAGCATCAGCTGAATAATGTGTCTGAATCATACAAAGGTGTAGAGGACAAAAGGGAAGCCTATGACTTGGTGGAGAGCTTAGCCCTTCGCTTAGCTGAAAATGTAAGGATACAAAATAAAATTTTGTCACAAGAACATTACATTTGTGCCACAATTCTGGATCCACGTGCAAAATTTGGACTGAAGACATTCTTTGCTTTTTCCAAGATTGATGTTGCCTGCTACAAAACTTGTATAGCTGAAGCAGCCAGTAAGTTGGAAAACGAACGGCTGCTAATTAAAAGCCCGCAAGATCAACCCACAAGAAGTGCTGCAGCAGGCCATGCAGGATCAAGTGCAACTTTGTCAGCTGAGGGCAGTGCGTTTGGATCACAACACTCACCATCACTATCGACAACAGCAACAATAACTGGATCATTAGGCCGAGTACAATCATTACACGATTGGTAAGTAAAGTTAGGCATTAATAAGCACAGTGCTGATGCACAGAGAAAAGAGCACAAAAGCTTACCAGCAGCACCCCTGAACATTGAGCGGATGGTACAGGCCTATCTGGACGACCCAACAGAGGTGTACATTGATCAAAACCCATTGCAGTATTGGTATAGGAAAAGGTCTGAATGGCCACTGCTCAGCAGGCTGGCGATAAGCTATCTGGCTTGCCCTGTCGCAAGGGTCTCTTCCGAACATGTTTTCAGTGCTGCTGGTTCCATTGTAACATTGAGAAGGACCAGTCTCTCACCCAAAAACGTGGAGAGGTTAACAATGATCAAAATGAATCAGCACTTCATACCACCGAATTACACAATACATGAAGCAATGGAGGAAGATGAGAACAGCGGCTCAGGTGACGGAAGTAGTGTGTCACATGATGATTATTACCTACTACTGGCTGACCCCCCAGAGTTTGAGGACGAGCTATACTTCCCTGACAATTAGGCTTGCACTTACTGTCTTCCTCCCTTTTTTCCACCTTTATTTGTGTGTCTGTCGTTCCGGTTACAAACTTGTGAATCACAACAAATCCATTACCACCGTCTTCTACTCTTCTTATTTAATATACAATTTTCAGGTGTCTGCAATTTGACAGTACAGTCCTCCGAATCCAGCTCCTCCGCTTCATCATACTGAATCTCCCGCCCAAATCCATTGCCCTCATGAATGATGATTGGATGATGGTAAATACTACAAGAACAAATTCAAACTTTCCTAGTCCTGCCAAAAGAAGTGGAGCATGATTCAGATGACTACTATAGCTATCCTCCTTTCAGAGCCGAGAGAGACTGGCCATTAACTGAAAATAGGATGGAACAGGTAATGATTGATGCCATGCATTGGACGCAGAGTCGCAGACTGAATGATTTTGTTGTGTTTGTTGTGCATGAATGTATGTAATTGTGCACTGCCACTAATCATCTTTCTACAGAACACACTAAACTTAACTCAAGGTGAATTCAATTTTCCCCTTCTTGCAAATAAGAAATTTGTACTTCTCCTGCAGCTTGGTGATACATTGCTTTTAATTCAATACAGGAAGGGGACTCACTCAATCTGCGCAATGAGTATGATTGACACAACAGCACCGTCCATCATGATGATGGCGAAATAGACGGTCCGTTAACTTAAGATGAGAAGGAACAGGTAATGACAATTAATGGCATGCATTGGACACCTGACTCTGAGCGATTGGTCTTTGTGTTTTCGTTGTTTGTTTGTTGTGCACAAAGTGAAGTCAAAGTGTACTAGTAATCTATCTTTCTGTACACACTAAAGACTGACTCAAGTCAATAATATTTCTACTCTTGTTGTGTAATAACAATTTTACTTCTACTGCAGGCCGATCTTCACAGTCAGTCAGTAAAAGTATCGGAGATGATGATGAAGTCAGGAGGACGTTTCATGAGTGGCATAAAACTTAAAAGCCTAAAGGTAAACACGTCAACAACAACCACAGCAGACCCAAATGTCTGTGTAGAAGTGGAATAGAGTGTAGCGGTGGGATGACTGCGGTGCATGGATTTACTAACTTAAACTGTAAAATGTTATGTTTGGAATGGATAATGTGCTTTGCCTTTGTCCAAATATTTTTTTTAAAAAAACTTCTCTAAAGTCTTAACGTAGGATGTGCTACTGCTAAGCACTGTGGGCCCGCGCTATCCAGTTATTGTTGAAGGTCAATGCTGGAAACAAACTAGAGTACAGATGATGCATACATGCCACCTCGGAAAGTGTTCTTGTTGCACTACACCATA
This sequence comes from Triturus cristatus, assembly GCF_964204655.1. Lineage (NCBI taxonomy): Eukaryota > Metazoa > Chordata > Amphibia > Caudata > Salamandridae > Triturus > Triturus cristatus. Next base: position 466,376,638 of record NC_140594.1, read on the forward strand.
ACTTGTGCATTTGTTTCAACTTTGTTTCTCAATATCCCCTTTGGTTTTCCATCTACAATTACAGGCCGGGCCTTGTCCTATACTTTGGAAAACATTACAATGCACACTTACCTTACCAATAAATCGAAAAAAAAATTCCAGACGGGCAGTGGCGAGTGCGAGTCGACACACCCCAGATTGATGGACGAGAGGACCAAGAGGAATGCCGAGATGCAAATCCAGTCCACATTTTTCACCAGGATAACACAGTAACAGTATCCACTTTTATCTTCTTTCAAATAATTTAAATAATATTTTGTATACAATCTTTACAACAGTGTTTTCTTGTAGTTGTTATTATCATCATTAAGTTTGCTCTCTGTTTACGATTCTTCCCTACCAATATTTAAAATTTCTATTTGCTATCTGTAAAAGTATTAAGGCCGGAACAACAGAACAAGAAGTGTATGTAATCCGGGTCTCTCATCATCATGCATGCATTCCCTTTTTCTCCCTTAACATATGGATATGGTAGTCTTCAATGATTGTCGTTTGTTTGTCCATGCATACTGTTTTTCAATGTCAAACCTTTCCCAAAAACCCCCTTCCCATCCATTCAACAAACCCTAACCCTCTTCTCCCGGGTTGTGTGACTTATTGTCGAGGTGTGACTAAATTAAATGTACACCAATACTTAATCACACACTTGCTGGGGCGGATGTGGCGAAAGCAACAGTACTTCAATTTCAAGGCAGAGCGATGATCTTCTTCTGCTTGCCCACCCATGAGTAGGATATTTTAGAGGTTATTTTATTTAACAAAGGAACATGTACCTCAGCATTAATTGCCGGCATTGATTGGATTTGTTTGTTGTCATTCCTCATATACAGCACTAACTGTTAGGCTGTAGGCCTAGTCAAGTGACTCTACACAACTATAGTTTGTAACTCTGTCTAGTAGGCTATACCAACCACCATTATGTTTTGTTGTAAAATATTTTAGCATATTATTGTTGCTTGGTAAGTTCTGTACTGTACTTCATTCTACTACTCCTCTAACAGTCTCTCAAAGGCGATTGACTGTCTCCTTTTCTTTTTTTGCAAATGCTGCCGCCCTGCCAGTGTCTACTACTACTACTATACTACCACCACCACCCCAATCATGGCATGTTAGAAAAAGGAAACCATCTTCACCATGCAGCCATTGCTGTGCCTAAGTTAAACATAAACATCAAGCAAAGGTAAGAGAGACATTTGGGGGAGGCAGAATTAATAATGGCTATGTTTTCAATGATTTCAATTTTACACACCAGTTCAGATAAAGAATGCATAGACTAGAGGACAGACTGAAAGTACTAGAAGGACAAGTCAATCAGTGAGGTGTGTCACATCTATCTGTTTGTGTCTTACACAGTCAGCCAATTATTTAAATCAAACACAGGCTATGGGCGGCCCTGCACCAGCAAGGAAACAGTGTGATGTAAAACAGTTACCCCACCTACAAAACATTAACAACATTGCATGTAACATAGAAAAATATATTTAATTTACCCTAACAAAAATAAACTAAACCCCCAAAAGCTGACCCACCCCCCTCCCTAACCCCAACCAATGTCTGTAGGAAAGTCCAGGAGAAAAAGTCCGTAAAGCTAAAACCCAACATCCAAACCAGTTCCCACCCACCCAAACAAGAATTAAAAAAGGGGCAGAACTTGATGACAGGGACTAACGTGTGGGGCGGGGCTCAAGGAGGACACGTATCTGCTACTCTAAACAGGCAACGTGGCGTTTGAGGGCGCGGCAGTTGCAGCCACAGTGGGGGGGCACCAGAGATGGCACTATGGTGGCGGCGGGCAGCCGCCAGACGGTAGCACCGTACCGCTGGAGGGCGGTGGCTGGGGCCCGGGGCACTGGAGGAGGCTTCAATTGCTGCTGCAGTCTCCTCCTCCTCCTCTGCCAAGACCACCAGCCGCCGGTATTCACGCTGGATTGCCTCCAGCTTCCGGCACCGTGCCTTGGCGGCCAACTCCTTTTGATTGAGTTTAGGAGTAGCTGTGTATCAAAAAGAAAAAAACAAGACAATTGTAAAATATACTCTTAGAAAAACAGTAAGACAAGTTAATTATTTATACACATAGTGGCATGGTAGAGTAGCACTATAAAGCACAGTAGTACATAACATTTTAAATCTCGCCCGTCCTTCTTCCTTCCACCCGTCTTTCACTTTTTAGTTGAACAGTGCACCAGGTGCTCTTCTCCATAAAACTTTCAAAGCGGAGTTGAAATCAGATAGATGAGGCCATTGGTTACTCAATACTCCCGCTCCTATGCCAATTAAAGGGATTCTAGTCTTCTAGTTCACTCTTCAAACGTTCACAACAACTCATACTTAGTTACGACATCGGATGGCGGGCGGACTTTGTCCGCCCGCCATCCTCACGCTAAAAAGGGTGGGGGTCCCGTGGGGACTATTAATTAGGATGATGCGCCTGGCACAGTGGCGGGCGCATCGTGTTTTTTTTACATTCTGGTTGGCGGTGCCGGAAGCAATGCTAAAAATACATGTTGTGCTGCTTTTCCAAGCACAACGTGACAGGCCCCGCACGGAGCCTGTCACGTTTTCCTTTGAAAGGCAGGGTGGGGTACCATAGCATAGGTAGGTACCCTCCATGGGGGCCCCCGAGAATACTCTGCAATGTCTGCATGCCTTTCCGTGGCAGACAGCAATGCCGCCACGCAAAGGCATTCCAAAATGCAGATTATATGGCTGGTGGTGTGTTCAGAGAGACTCCACCGCCATATTGAACCCTTTTCTGCCTGGTCGACATGTGGGGGGTCTGACTCTTTTCTGCAGGGATGGCGGGAGGTTTGCCCCTGCGGTGTCGGCGGTGAATACTGCCGGCCCGGCAGGGGCAATACGCCCGCCATCCTAATGGGGCCCTAATTCTCAACAGTACAGTATACATACAGTACACCCTTGCAGTGAGTGTACTGTCAAGTTCAACAACAGTTAAGGATTATGAATCTAACTTACCACCGCCGGCCACTGGTGCTGCCACTCCCCCTACCACTCCATTGGTATCTGCAGCAACTGCCACATCCTCTCCCTCCACGTCGCCTTCGCTGGCCCCGGCAATGGTGGTCGGTAGTGCGCCTAGAAAACATTACACATTTATTAGGTGTCATATACACCTCCCCCCTATTGATCAGTAGCAAGGTTGAAAAATTAGTTAATACTAACATACATCACTAGTACAAATCAGGTAGTAGTAGAGTAGACATTAATAGTTATATATGGTCATTCTAGCCTTTGCTTAGTTAGCCCGAGCCATGCAACCATTTTACCTTTGTGTCTTTTATTTTTGCACATGTGACGATACCTTGCAGCTTTTTGTATAAGACACCTTTGAGCCCACATGACCTGCCTCACACTGCTACTGTCTACGCGCTGCGTACAAGCGGTCAACAAAAACATTAACAAGCCACTTTTTTAGGAAGTACTGGTGTACTGTTAGTCCATATTGCTTATCCATAAATGCTACACTTTTTGGCACGGCTGAGAAATGCTTGCAAGTTGCAATATACTAACGCGCACCATTTCATTTTTCGCATTACAGACGGAAGATTCCCTTCTACGAACCAGAGCTTTGCAGAGCTTCTGAATGATGCAACAACTACCAGTACTAGGTTCTTCTAAGGTGAGGGGTCCCTTTACTCACATCTTCATTTATAATTTTATATAAACTAAATTCCTAGGGGATGGTGGTGCTCCCTTCCGCCACTGTTCATTTATCATGATTTAATTCCCAACTGTAAGTAAGTGTAACAATGTTTATTGTTTTAATGTTATTGATTTTCCGGTTGGTGCTGCATTTTATAATAGAACAATATACAGAGCTTCTCAATTAAAAATAAACATTTTGAACTTACATAGACTTGGTGGTATTTGGTGTGGACTAACTTACATGAGTGAGCAAATTAAAGTAAGGGTGTGCATGATTATTGCTTCCATGACTGAGAGGTTGGGTGTGTTATGTTCTGGGTTGTCTACTTGTTGGGTATCTTGGGGGGAGGGTTTGGAGACCTACTAGTTATGACAAGACAGTACTATAGTCGATCAGGGGATTGTGGTGGGTTCTGAATTTCTGATTGAGGTGTGTGAGGAAGGTCCAACCTACCATCACCAACATCCTATTTTCTTGTGCAAAGGTCTGTATGTGCAAGATCCCTACAGCAGTAGTAGTATGTCCTATAGGCTTACCTATCAAAATAGTAATAAATCTGGTTGGGCATTTGTTGCTGTGAATTTTCAAAGCCTCAAGATTAACAAAGACTCAAGATCAATAAGACTAGAAGTAGTACAAGAGGACGACCCAAAGGATTGGACTCAATGGCTAGAGCTACTGGTGAATATGAGTTTTATTACAACCTTTCACATAAAGATTGGCACTGGCCAACTGGGCAAGCTCAGCTACTACAGTACAGACAGACTGATAGTAGTAGGAGTACTGAGAGTCATCATAGCAGAGGCAGGGATAAGATTTTTGAAACCGTACAGATCGAAGGATAATTGTTGGTAAAAAAATAGCATTTGGAAACTGAAACAACAGTTCGTGAAAAATATGGTGCAGTAAAAGTTATGGAATAAGAAATATTATTAAAAACAAGAAGACTTACTGGGGCCAGCAGAGGAGCCCTCATTGGTGTCCTCCTGGTGGTGCTGTTTGGACTGTTGTCCTGCCGACTCCCCACTCCCTGTCTGTCTGCCCCTGGGTGCTGATGAACAGGAAAGATATAAGAAAGAGACAAACATTGATGGATGGTGTCAAACAAATACAATATTTTTGAACAACGGTCAAAAAACACTTATGTAAACAACAATTGCAATAACTAAATTGACCGATCTCATCTGGTCAACAAGTAGTATCGGGGGATTCGCGGATCGACTACTTAAGTTACTAGTTATCAACAGTAATCCAGTCTTCCATTCTGATTCCAGAACACTAAGTTACAACTAAGCCCAAGTACGACGTACCGCCCAACCTAGCCCACCTATTCCAGGCATGTCAATTGTACATTAAGTATGCATTTCCACTTCTTTTATTCCTCAACAATGCAAATGGTCAAATGGAGGACACATGACTACATTTTTTGTATACACCAAATCTTGGGTTGATTGATTGATGCTGATGTTCTGCTAGTGCTAAGCCAATTACCACCACTCATTGAACAAACTAGAAAAGGTTCTAATAAAGACTGCCGTACTAGCAGCACGTCATGTAACTGAGGGGGCATCACACACACCACTAACAAATTAGAAACTCATACAAAGTACCTAAATCTAAGTATCAATCCGTCCCTATCTATTAGTGACAGGACAAAGTAAGGAGTGGACTAGAGTCACTGTAGCATTACGTAACCTAATTTCTCTAAAAGAAACTCTTACAGAATCACGCTAAGCGAGCGCAAACGTAAAGTTGCAAACAAGTAAGATTAGTAGTAGCACAGAAGAGCACCTGTGTCATAATCACAGAAGACTTTTAAACGTAATTAACCTAGAATGTAAGCAGCAACATTCTAGCTGGTTGGAAGAAAAAAATATATTCGCAATATATAACACAGAGCAGAAGAACAGACACAAAGTAGTAATAATTAAATAGTTACTCACCAAGCCCCGGGACCTCCACTCCTAGCAGGTCCAGCAGGTCCTGCTCACGGTCCAGGATGTCGGACCACCGGTGCGTCAGCTGCGCCTGGGAGCGCCGGACCCCAGAGAAGCACGACACTGCCCGGCGCACCTTCCTCCACCGCTGCCGACACTCCTGGAGGCCGTACCCGGACCCAGGCCTGCCACCTGCTGCCAGGGTTGAGGGGAGGTGGAGCTGCACAAAGAAAATGAGTGCAGCCAACTCCACCTCCCCAAATAAGGCCCGTGCCTGCATCCCTTGTGTGCGCCGCCTTCCGCAAGTAAGGCGGTCGCGGCTCTGGCTGCGACGGCGACCAACCCTACCCTTAGACATGGTTCTGGGGTAAGAAAAGGTAATAAAATTAAAGGAGTAAAGGAAATAAATAATAGCAGGCAATAGAAAGAGAAAAAGTAGCTAAAAAACAAAATAAAAGGAGATAAAAACCAAAAATATAGAAGCAGGAAAATAGTTAGAGAAATAATAAATAAGAAAGATCAAAAAAAAGTTGCTTTAAACAAAGGATTGAAAAGATGTAGGGAGGATTCAAAATCAGGCCCCAGAACCATGCAATAGAGTGAAAAACAAGATGGCCACGCCCATTGCGACCACGTGCGCAAGTTTGCGCGATATTTTCTCCCCGAGCAAGCAAAAAGCAACGCGATCAAGTAAAAGCAGTCGCGAAAGGAAATATCTACCGCGAACGGGCGCGAACATGCATTGCGCGACCTGGAACAGGAAGTAAGAATCGCGAGAGGGCGGGACAAGTGAAAACAAGATGGCCGCGCCCGTGAGCAACCGCATGGGTAAGTTGGCGACCCACGATCACGCAAAAAATACCGCGAACATGCAGGAAAAAAACTTCCGCGTCTTCGCGATATTTCCGGTGTGTTTGCGGAAATTTTTAGCATTTTTGCGATAGTTTGCGAAAGTTAATTTCGCAAAGTCCACCCACCCCTACTTGTGATTAAAAATTGTGACATGTGACATCATTTGAAAGAGAAAATGTGTGAGTCTCACGAAGTAGGACTGCATAGCGGGAAAGTTGTGCATCGCAATTCTACATGAAAAAGTGCCCCCTGTGGGCAAGGTAGGAAGAGAGATGAAATTAAAGAAAAAACCTGTACATCCAAACGGATGGTACACAACTTGGCCACCTAGATGTAGGCGTAAATACCTTAGAGATTTGGTCATTGTCTTGGTACAGAACTGTAAGGGTGAAAAATATACATATGTCTATCAGTATCTCCTGGTATCTGACACAGAGACGGGGATACATTTTTAGAAAAAAAAGAGCGCTTCGTGCTCTGCCGGTGATAATTCCTACCCGGCTGGTATTTTGACATTTCGATGTGAAAGACACCAATGTCTGAAATCATGTCAAGAACTTGCAAGAGTTATGAGAATCTTCGCATAGAACTATGGGTTAAAGAAATTCAAAAGGTAACTTTCCTGATGTCATGAAAAAAGGGGGGCCACACGTAAAAAGACAAGGTCTAGAATACTAGAGGTGCGCTCACCTAAAAGCCGGTGTTACTCTCAACCCAGCTCAAACGTTACAAACTATAGTCAAGAAGTCCCGTATGGCTGTGGCAAAGCAAACAAGGAACATTATGTCCAGGTCTGAGTGGAGACTTTTAAGATCAACAAATTTTTGTTGGAATGGCACACAGCAGGGCTTATAGATGATGACGAATTGGGGTATTTGAAAGAGTGCAGACCCATTTTCCCTTGGTTATATACTCTGCCAAAAATACATAAACATCTTCCCTTTCATCCAGGCAGACCCATCGTGTCGGGGATAGGAGGCCCCATCGAAAGGCTAGCTGAATATGTTGATCTTTTTATTGTACCAATGGTACGCAACTTACCATCATATATTCAGGATAGCAAGCACATCCTGAGTATTCTAGCAGACTTACAGTGGGAACCAGGTATGATTTTAGTAACATTATTAACATTAGATGTGGTTTCTCTGTACACCAGCATCAAACCTGACCAGGGTCTAAATGCAGTGACAAAACTATTACACAAGAGACCGACCACACAGTGGCAACACACCTCAATGCTGATATCCATGATGAAACTTATTCTAGAGAATAATTTCTTCATGTTTGATAACAGATGGTATAAACAAATAAGGGGAGTGGCCATGGGTTAAAAATGTTCCCCATTGTTCGCCAATTTGTTTATGGGCACTCTTTGGGGCAGAGTGGATATGGAGCTACAAGGGAGCGCCATGGATTGACTCATGGATTTGAGAGTTACACCGGCTTTTAGGTGAGCGCACCTCTAGTATTCTAGACCTTGTCTTTTTACGTGATGCCCCCCTTTTTTCATGACATCAGGAAAGTTACATTTTGAATTTCTTTAATCCATAGTTCTATACGAAGATTCTCCTAACTCTTGCAAGTTCTTGACATGATTTCAGACATTGGTGTCTTTCACATCTGAAACATCAAAATACCAGGTGGGTTGGAATTATCACCAGCAGAGCAGTAAGCGCTCTTTCTTTTCTTAAAATGTATCCCCATCTCTGTGTCAGATACCAGGAGCTACTGATAGACACATGTATATTTTTCACCCTTACAGTTCTGTACCAAGACTATCACCAACTCTCTAAGGTATTTACGCCTAAATCTAGTTGACCAAGTTGTGTGCCATCCGTTTGGATGTACGGCTTTTTTCCTTAATTTCATCTCTCTTCCTGACTTGCCAACAGGGGGACTTTTTCATGTAGAATTGCGATGCACAACTTTACCGCTACGCAATGCTACTCCTAGACCTCTCCGCGGCATTCGACACTGTCTGCCACCGCACCCTAGTACAGCACCTCAGCAACATCGGAATCCAGGACAAGGCGCTGGAATGGATCATCTCCTTCCTCGACGGAAGAACACAGAGAGTCCGCCTACCACCGTACAAGTCAGAGGCCTCCGAAGTCATCTGCGGCGTCCCTCAAGGATCATCTCTGAGCCCCACCCTCTTCAACGTCTACATGAGCCCCCTCGCGGCCATCGCACGCAAACACAACCTCAGCATAATCTCCTACGCCGACGACACCCAGCTGATCCTCTCCCTGACCAACGACCCCGCCTCCGCCAGAGCCAACCTGCACGAAGGGATGAAAGAGGTAGCCGAGTGGATGACGACCAGCCGCCTGAAACTGAACTCTGACAAGACGGAGGTCCTCATCCTCGGCTCTTCACCCTCCGCCTGGGACGACTCCTGGTGGCCTCCCGCCCTGGGCACCGCACCCAAACCGACAGACCATGCACGCAAGCTGGGCTTCATCCTGGACTCCTCCCTCTCCATGACCAGGCAAGTCAACAACGTCTCCTCGGCGTGCTTCAACATCCTACGCATGCTACGGAAGATCTTCTGGTGGATCCCCACCGAGACCAGGAAGACCGTCACCCAGGCCCTCGTCACCAGCCGACTGGACTACGGCAACGCCCTCTACGCCGGTACCACCGCCAAGCTCCAGAAGAGACTCCAGCGGATCCAGAACGCCTCAGCCAGACTCATCCTCGACATCCCACGAACCAGCCACATCTCCGGACATCTGAGAGACCTCCACTGGCTCCCCGTCAACAAAAGAATCACCTTCCGCCTCCTCACCCACGCACACAAAGCCCTACACGACCAAGGCCCGAGCTACCTCAACAGCCGGATCAACTTCTACGCTCCCAACCGCCACCTCCGATCAGCCAACCACGCCCTCGCCGCCGTCCCCCGCATCCGAAGAGCGACCACAGGAGGAAGGTCCTTCTCCTACCTGGCCACCAAGACCTGGAACTCCCTCCCGACCGACCTGCGCCTGACCCAAGACCACCTCTCCTTCAGGAAGAAGCTGAAGACCTGGCTGTTCAAGCAGTAGCGGCCCCCCCCCCCCCCCCCCAGCGCCTTGAGACCCTACGGGTATGTAGCGCGCTCTACAAGTGTCATTGATTGATTGATTGATTGATTCGTGATACTCACACATTGTCTCTTTCAAATGATGTCACACTGTCACTATTTTTACTCACAAGGGAGACGCTAATGTGTTTATGTTTTACCAATAATTGTTTTCTTTCCTGTAAAAATTCAAAGTCAGCTTTGCAATATGCTTTTAAAAAAAAAAAAATGCGTAAAGATCAATTAGGGTTTCCACTTTATGGTGTGAGTCACTGATTTTGAGACACTTAATAACCATGAGCATACAAGTTGTTACTGTCTTCCTACATTGATAGTATGATTTGAATCTTTCACAGCCTTGAGAAAGTCGCGGGATAACTCCCATTGGCGACGGAACACGTGTCGGCTGGTTATTGTGTGCTTGGTTGAATAAGAAATACAAAATAACTTTGACGATTGAACTTTGAGTCTTTTTGGACCTTTCATAACTATCATTTGATTGACACCTTGTTCATGTGTGCCCAGGACTTCTTTGACAGTGGCGAGAAAGATTTCCAGCAGTGTAAAGGCTGGAGAGGGCTGTTTACTCTAGAAGAGGCCCCAAGGCGAAAGCTAAAGGGTTAGCAATCTGGGCTCCCCTAATGAACTGGTCCCATGTGAATAATGAATAGGAATGTTGATTGCGAGGAATTTCAGGGTAGGGTAAAAATCAGCTTATCTATAATGTCTTGGGTGAAGGCTAAGATGTATACTTTATCCTGTGTTTGTAATCTTTGATAAATAATTTCCGACTCTACTAGTGGTGGATCAGCAATGGGAGAGTGGGGTGCGGGCGGAGGTACTTTGGTGGAATTGTAATGCTTATATATATGTTTTTTCTGCTTTTGATGTACTAAGGAAAATGCAAATAAAGACTTTTTTTTATTTTTTTTTTAAAAGGAAGACATCAGCCTGTTGATGGGCCATCAGGATGCAAATGTCACACCCCAACTCCCTTTGTGTGTGACTGTCTAGAGGGAATGCACATAGCCCATCTATCACCCAACCCAGATTTGTATTCCGAGAAAGGCAGAGACACAGAACGGTTAAATTAAGAGATTGCCAACTTTCTAAAAGTGCCATTTTCAGATTTACAAGTTAAAATCCAACTATGGGGACGATTCTGATTTTGGCCGCAAAACGAACCAACCGACACAGACCCGGACCCGGGCCGGAAACCGACCAACACGGACCAGCGCCGTACGACCCGTTCAGTACGATGCAACGCGTGTGAATTACAACCGACACGTACGGAATACAAGCCGTATGACCGAGCCGCAGGGAAAATAGTGATCTGGACGGAAAACCGACGCGAATTTCACCGACCGACACGAACCCGGAATGAATCCGACAGACCCAAACCCGCGATGTCCGATCCGCACAGTACGATGCAATGAGTGAAAACTCAGACAGACTCGCACGGAGACCAAGCCGCACGACCAACACGCACAGAAAACTGGGCCCACAAGCAATAGAGACCTTCGCTACCGACGCGTATGAAACACAGAAGATAGGCAGCGTCAATGAGGCGGAGAAGCCCGCACGAGACAACATCAGCGTCTTTATCCGTCAGATGAACGTCTCCTTCATGCCTACAAAACCCAAAGGAAAAAAGACAAAAAAAGGACCAAACAAGAAATGACAAAGCCAATAAATACCAAAAAAAAAAACCTGTGACAAAGACACACCCACAACTCCAAATATATAAAGGACTACAATCACTATCATCATCCCTTGCAAACAGGAGACACAGCCAGGAGCAAACACCATTACACAGCAACCACAGACACACTCACAACTCATCAGCACCTCATCCAACATCACACACACATACAGCCAGCAAAACCAACACCAACCCACCCTCACTTGCACCCTCACACACACATCACTCACCACCACCACCCATCACCATGCCCCCAAAGAAGAATCCAAAGTTCACAGATAGTGAGTTAGAAGTGCTTGTAGATGAGATCATCAGAGTAGAGCCGCATTTGTTTGGTACATTGGTCCAAAGGACCCCCATGTCACAGAAAACAAAGATGTGGGCGAGGATTGTGGACAAGGTGAACGCACAAGCAGCAGCAAGGCGCACAAAGGACGATATCCAGAACAGGTGGTATGACGTGCGCAGGAGGGTCAAGAAACTCATCGAAAAAGATCATGCCCTGAGTCAGTGCACCGGCTGTGGCCCTCCTGCCAAACCAGTCTACTTCAGGACCTGGGAGGAGAAGGTGCAGGACATCCTACCACCAGAGAGCGTCCATGGGCTAACAGACATACCAGAGCCTGGTGAGTACACAAACAACATACCCAAGATTGTGTGGCAAGGGGACAGTGAAACCATGCACCGCAAGCAAAGCTACACTAACCAATAGATAATCAACCCATGATGTGTATGTTAGTCAGACAAACACAATACCTGCCATCTCATAGTGACTTGGAACTGTGTCATGACATGCACCAGCCTACAAACAAATAGAGCAAGGCAGTGGCACAATGCTAAATAGACACTGCCAGATAGTTTGCCACCACAAACACACTACCTGACAGTGCAGCTGACTGACAGGAAGGAATTGTGGGGATGCAGGTGAAGTGAGTGTATCCAAAAGCATGATGGGGTTTGTAGTCACAGATCATGCTCCCCCTCAAAATTGTCCCATCAAGACCTATCTGAAACATGCCCACATCACAGTGAGTGGAAAATGACTGTCAAGATGGCTGACACTGGGTCCTGCTGTGGGAGCACAAGGCCCTGCTAGGGCATGTGTGCAAATCAGAAGCAGGACACCACTGACTAACATCCTGAAAGACAACTTGCATGCCCTCCAATGGAAGCACGTTTCATGGTGGGATGTTTGGCCGGGTGGGAAGGAGGACTGACAGCTCTCACCATACTTACCAGCATGTGGAGACACACACCCCCCGCAACACAAACTCCACACAACTCACCGGGTAGAACGCATTGACTCACACCTCTGTGAAACATCATCAAAGGACACCCCATACTGGGTGTAGCTGTGTGAAGCACAGGGGCTCTCTTTGGACTTGTGGCCAAACAAACACCAGGATTTCACAGTCAGCCATCTTGTCATTGCTGTCACACCCCATCACAGGGAAGCAGAGTCAAGAGGGAGGAAGTATTGGCATGCTGGGAAGGGGGATGTAGCCAAGAGCATGATGGGAGTCACAGTCACAGACAATCTACACCCACTCACATGGCCTAGCAAGCATACCCTGAGCCATGCTCACCTCACAGGGAGTGGGAAAGGACTAACAAGATGTCTGACACTGGGCTCTGTTGTGGGGAGCACAAGGCCCTGCTGGGAACTGGGCTACAACAAACACCAGGACTTCACAGTCAGCCATCTTGCCATTGCTGTCACACCCCCTCACAGGGAAGCAGAGTCAAGAGGGAGGAAGTATGGGCATGCTGGGAAGGGGGGTGTAGCCAAGAGCATGATGGGAGTCGCAGTCACAGACAATCTACACCCACTCACATGGCCCAGCAAGCATACACTGAACCATGCTCGCCTCACAGGGAGTGGGAAGGGACTGACAAGATGTCTGACACTAGGCTCTGTTGTGGGGAGCACAAGGCCCTGCTGGGAAATGGGCTACAACAAACACCAGGACTTCACAGTCAGCCATCTTGCCATTGCTGTCACACACCCTCACAGGGAAGCAGAGTCAAGAGGGAGGAAGTATGGGCATGCTGGGAAGAGGGGTGTAGCCAAGAGCATGATGGGAGTTGCAGTCACAGACAATCCACACTCACTCACATGGCCCAGCAAGTTCCAACTGAACCATACTCACCCCACAGGGAGTGGGAAGGGACTGATAGGATGTCTGACACTGGGCTCTGTTGTGGGGAGCACAAGGCCATGCTGGGACATGGGCAACAACAATATCAAACTCTGTCTGTGACAAGCTGGGAAAAAGCAGTGTAAAGGCAGGCATCTGTTCGTACAGTAGAAAATGTCATGTATGTGAACCATCGATGCATGTAGAAACATAACTCACATCGTGTGTCTCTTCCAAACACAGGTGGTGCTGGGGACCCAGCACCAAATGAAGAGGATTCCCAGGCCCAGACTCTGGTGGACACTGAGCTCTCTGCTTTGACTCTGTCTCTGTCTTCTTTGGATGATGACGACCAACCTGGCCCCTCCAGTGTGAGTCATCATGCAGCACCAGCAGCATCAACATATGCACCCCCTGTACCCACGCCCCCAGCATCTGGAAACCGACAGGGCACCCCAGCCAACACAGACAGACCAAGGCCACTGAACACCCACAGCACAGGGACACAGGACCCCCTGGAAGCTACAGCAAACACCACCAGCAACACCACCCAAGGGGTCCCAGTGTCACCTGTGCGTCCCGCCGCTGGTCCTGCCCGTATGGATAGGAGTGCTGGGAGGGGTGGGAGGCAGAGGGCGCGCCTTGCAGAGGGGTCTGTACTGCATGATGACCCCCAACTGGCACGCATCATAGATGTGTACCAGGATAGCAACGGAGGATTTGGCCAGGTAGTGGGGATCCTCAAGGATATGCAACAGGAGCAGGCTGCCCACCATGCCCTCATGGAGGCCAAGTGGGATGCCCTTACTGCGGTGCATCGGGACATACTCCAATGCCTCTGCCAGATCAATACAAACATGTCCACACCTCCCTATGTGGCCACAACCTCTGTTGCAACACCATCTGCCAGCGCCACAGGGAGGGAGGAGGACTCTGGCGGAGAGTCCCCTGCACCGCAGAGGCCTGCACCTGAGGATCCCCACTCCAGGAAGAAGAGGGGTCGTCCGAAGAAGGACATGTGAGAGGCAGACATCCCAACACATCCCCCAGGGCCTCTAAACCTGTTCTGGTCAATGTTCTTTGTGCGCAACCCGTTCACCTTGTTTAATCGCACACAACTCGCCCACATGACATGGAGGGTTCATGTTGGGCCAATGTAGCAGATGACTGTGGACATTACTCTGGACATTTCATCTACCAGCACTTCCAACTCTAATCTGAAGTTTGGATTCCAAAACCAATGTAAAGCACCCACCATCTGTTGTGATTCCAAATTGTCATGTGTCATGGAGATGTCGATCTGCTGCACAACACAGTGCATGCCAAATACTGCAACAATGTGACCACCGTTAGTTGAGTCATGGTGATGTGACACATGTGAGGGAGACACACCACTATGGCAACACTACACATACTCACCATGGCCATGTTACTCATCCCACACAATGATGTTGACTTGAAACACATAGGTATGCACAACCACAACACCTATCCACAGTCAGTGGTAGCAAGTCCACAGGTGAGGTAAGCAAATGTCAGTCAGATGTGGGAAGACAGACAACGCACCTAACAAAGCATAGAACAGGTTCATTACACATCAGCAACATGTTTATCCAAAAATAGTTGCAAGGAAATTGTACGTTACGGTGGACACACGGTCACAGAGTGTCTGAGAATTGTAGTCCAGCGGCGTGTGGCACATCACTTGATGTCAATTGACTACTCCCGAACTGGTGTCGGATTCTGGGTGTTGGGAGTCAGTGTTGAACATACAACAGGCAAATTACCCTGCGAAGGACAGACACAAGACACAGTCAAAAGCACAGCATAACAGGAGAGAAATGCAATACACATGCACAAAACATGTCGCAAGAAACCTACACAAAAACAAGTTAGCAGTACTACCCTATTGTGGAATACACACCACCTGAATGGACACATCACTGCATGCATCCAGTCAAGTGGCACACAGACACACTCAGACAGCAACAGAGCAGCCACTACACATTCCAGGCTAACTCCATACATTGACATAACAAACCTGGAAACTCACATTCAGGTGAAGAAGTTGTTGATGAGCTGTGAGCGGACGCCACTCTCATCCTCATCATCACTGGCATCTTGGGCCAGGCCGGGATCCTCTACAGGTGCCGGAGGTTAGTCATCATCATCGTCATCCTGGATGAGAGGCACCTTCTTCCGCACTGCCATGTTGTGTAGCATGCAGCATACAAGGATTATTTTGCACACCTTTGCAGGTTCATATGGGAGGACCCCTCCGGTCTTGTCCAGGCAGCGAAAGCGGCTTTTCGGGAGGCCGAATGTCCGCTCAATCACCCTCCTGCTCCGACCATGTGCCTCATTGTAGCGCATCTCGGCGGGTGTCACAGGGTTCCGGAGGGGTGTCAGCAACCACGGCATGTTGGGGTATCCGGAGTCACCTACACTCACAAAAATGAACAAGCAGCTGAGTTTTGT
The DNA here is from genome assembly GCF_964204655.1 of Triturus cristatus. Lineage (NCBI taxonomy): Eukaryota > Metazoa > Chordata > Amphibia > Caudata > Salamandridae > Triturus > Triturus cristatus. The sequence goes on from NC_140594.1 coordinate 466,392,515, forward strand.
AGTAGTGCGGAATACAACATTGACAAGCACACACAATGATAAGCAGTCAGTACACACCAACAAGCCAGGCATGCTGAGCTGGCATCTGTGACATCAGCGTTGCAATGCGACTACTCCTCATTATGTAGGCATCGTGCGCAGAACCAGGGAACCGTGCACACACATGTGTGATACACATGTCTGCAAGACATACCACCAGAGCATTGATCGAGTGGAAATGTTTCCTGTTCCGGTATGCCTGCTCATGTGTCTGTGGTGGTATCAGGGCCACATGTGTCCCATCAATAGATCCAATGATGTTTGGCATCCTCCCCAGTGTATAAAAGGCATCCTTTATTTCAGGGAGCTCAGCTGGGCTCGGGAACTTGATGTACAGGTCTAGGAAATGCAACATCCCCTCCAAGACATCGCGTAGCACCCGACTAAACATAGTTTGCCACATACCACCAGCAGTAGCCACAGTGTACTGGAAGGTACCAGTAGCAAAGAAGTTCAGGGCTGCCATCATCTTCACCTCTGGGGTCAGTGCTGTAGGGTATGTCCGGCCAGATAGCAGATGTGGCGCCAACTGCTCCGCCAACTCCGCAATCAGTGGCCTGGTGAAGCGGTACCGTCGGATGCAGTCGCGTTCCTGCATGGTTGCAAGGCCTGGGAACGGTCGATGGACAGCTGGTGCCCTGCAGAACAGAGATGAACAAAGGAAGATTGTTGGTTCATCGACCCATGTGGCCATGACCAGGCTCAATATCACATGATAGATCATGACATTACACAATGTACTGAGGTGGGTACTGTTGGGCATGGACACATATGTCACCTGCATGACCATCACCTCACATCTCAATTCCACATGTCCACATTAGTCCCATGTAGTGCAATGGCCAATCATCTGGCTGTGTCACCCGACCTATGTACTGCTGTGATGTTACAAACACACACCACAGTGACAAGTGAGGCCTGATGTCTCCCAGGCATCACAGATCTTTGCCATGCAGAAACCCAGGGACCCTGTATTGCCACATCGACACTGGCATGGACATAGCATATCACGTACACACCACAAGGCAAGCGTGAGTCCCACAGGTAGTGGCCACTGTTATCCCTGCAGGCCCTACATGTACGTCTCTTAGACACACATGCACCATCAAGGTTGATGCATATACCACATGAATGTGGAGACCGTCACCCATTGGGCACATTTGATCAGACACATCGGAGAATCAACATGCACACAGACTGTGGGTGCACATCAGTATTGTGGCTACAGGTCTCACTGTGACGTACATGCCATCACCCCCAGGACTCAGGGTGTATGTGACATGGCCCAAACATATCCAACATGAAACTGTGTCTCATGGCCATTACTGTACATATGCACATCACAGTGGTAATGTGCACGACACACAAAGGATTCTGCCCCCATGTACACGTGCACAGCCTGTGGCTGCAAAAAAGTGCCACCCAACAAACCAAATGTTCCCCCCCCTAACACCCAGGGAATGCAGCCTTACATGCCATGGGACAATGTGTGGCCAATGCTGTAGTGTGGTAGGTGTGCTCAGGTGTCCCTGGCAAGTAATTGTGTGTTGAATCCGTCGAATAGTCACACCAATGAGGTTCGACCCGGGTGACAATGCTTACGCATTGCACGGTTCATGACCGAGCCGTGCGTGCGCTTTGCCATTGAATGCAATGCGGTCCGACGCGGGTGACAATGCGTACGCATTGCACGGTTCATGACTGAGCCGTGCGTACGCTTTGCCATTGAATGGAATGAGGTCCGACGCGGGTGACAATGCGTACGCATTGCACGGTTCTTGACCGAGCCGTGCGTACGCTTTGCCATTGACTGCAATGAGATCCGACGCAGGTGACTATCATGCATACGCGTCGGGCAGGCATGGTACAAGACAGATGTATGCCTTGGCCATTGAATCTTATGGAGACGGGTGCGTGTGTATTTTCAAACTACGAGATGTACAGTCAGTTGATCGAGCTGGGCGCACCCATTGGCTCTGGACTGTCATGGAGACAGATGCGGATTCAAAACTTGTACGAGTTGTGCGCTGGAATTTCAGTTGGATGCCTACAACAATGTTGCAATTACCAGCGTTTCATGAAGGTGAAGATTTGAACGATGCGGAAGGCATGTACGAGTCATACTTTTCCATGGATTGGCCAGATTCATAGAATGCAACCGTGTTGGACCCTTCACTTGGAACACATGGCACAGATTCTGACTCTGCAGCACAGATATAAGGCTGGCTGTCCCCCAGGGAGCTCCCTTGCCTGCACTACATGCTACTGGACCACATCCCTGCTACCACTGCTGCTGTCTCTGCATCCTCTGGCTCCTGCTATGGCACGTACTCTGGAGAGGGCCCCAGCCTTCACTGAGGAGGAGAACCAGGCCCTGCTGGATGGACTCCTTCCACAGTACAGCAAGCTGTATGGGAAACCAGGGGAGCAGGTGAGTGTGCAGTCCACTACCTTCCTAATTGTGCATGTTGTCTGACTAGCAGTGTGTACACCAGTGGCAAGCATTCTCACTGACTACTTTCATCACCCAAAGTGTGTAGGTACATGTAATGAACAGGTGTTCTGCTGCTAAAGTGCATTAGTGCAAGCTTAAACTTCCCAGGCATTGTTAACATGTCAGACATGCAGGTGATTTGTCCTTCCCCATGATTGCACTACCTGTGTAACTCATTTCCCTTTATGATGATGACATGTATCTCCAAATGTGAGCAGCAAAAATATGGGGCATGTGTGTTATTGTACTTTTTACTTTGTCATCCTCACAGGTTGATGCCCACCAGAAGCAAGAGATATGGCTGACCATCGCCCTGGCAGTTCGTTCGGGGGAGGTCTACAAGCGCCGGATCCGCAACTGCCAGAAGAGGTGGCAGGACCTTCGGAGCTGGACCCGGAGGATAGCTAGAGTCCAGCTGAAGCTGTCACCTCCATGCAGGAGGGGCGGACACCGGACCCTGACCCCCCACATGCTCCGGATCCTGGTGGTGGTCTTCCCGGACCTGGATAGGCAGCTGAAGGCCAGACAGCAGCAGGAAGGGGGTAAGTCCATGCCTAATATGTGTACTATGTCTGACATGCTAATTGCAGTCTTTTTGCCTGGCCACACTTCCACATTACGTAGGTCTTGTAGTCCAATTCTCAGGTCCCTCAATTGTGTGATGCACCCTCCTTATCTGTTCCACAAGTGTGGCCCCTACAGTCTATTGCTTGTGTCACTAGGGCACTGTGTCCCTGCAGTCAGCTATGCTTCAGCTACCGGACAGCATCTGTTCCCGTGACTCTGTTGTGTGTTTCATGGGTCGTTCAATTGTTTGCCGAATGCCTGAGATCTGACATGTGATCTGTGTGTGCCCTACAGATGTGTTCCAAATGCTGGTCTGACTCACCACATGTGCCTGGGGTATTCCAAACAAACCCATGCAGCAGGGTACTCCAATTTGGGGGCCTCAGGAGTATGTATATCAAGTATGTCACACTTGCTTAGAACCTGACTACTGTCCAGGGTCAAACACTGTTTCATGTAGACCTGGGCAGTCATGCCTCCTCAAGGGCATTTAGAAACGCTCTGTAATCCCACTCCTGTGTATCAAATTACAGGTTGTGCTTAGTGACATGTGCCTTCAGGTGTCTGCCTCTGTGTCATTATGGTATGGCTTGTTGTTACGTACCACTGGTGTGTCCATGATTCAGAGGGTCAGCAGGACATCTGCGATGTGACTGTGAGAGACAAGACCTGTGTGACATGTAGGTGTGTGATCATCTGACAGCGAACAATGGTGTATGCAACTGTGTCCTTCAGGCAGCTGGGTTACATGCATGGCAGACTGTGATGTGTTAATGTACAGGGAGTTGTGTTTGCAGAGACTCATATGTCTGATTTGCATGATGTGGGTTCTTCTGGGTCCTGGATATGTTGTTTGCAGGGGATGGGCAAATGCACCGGTCATCTGCAGAGTTAGCTTTACCCCTGAGCTATGATTGTGAGACAGTGCATACTGTTGTTGTCTGGATGCCCTGTTCCTGTGACAGGAGACAGTGTTGATTGACTTTCCAGGCATGCCAGTGCCATGGCATTTAACTTGCTATGAGTGATCCTGCATTGTGTTCAAGTGTGTACCATGCACCCCATTGTGGCATTGCTCATCAGGACATGAGAACATCATAGTGTGTGTTGCTGGCATGCATCACAAGCATGTGAAATGAGTCTCTGCCCATCCCTTCATCCGGACACCTGTACTGAGTCAGTAGCAAGAGATGTGCAGTGTATATAGTGACATACTCCTACATGTTCACTTGCATGTACAACTAATGTGTGGGTGGTGCATGTCGGGCCATTGGGGTATTAGCATCCAACATGCAACAGACATATGTGTGCAAGTCAAGGAGGGATATGTGTGCCATGGTTGATGTTGAGAATGACAATTGGCTTATTCTAAACAGTCTTGGCACTTTGAGCTGTGTTCAGCTGATGATGCCAGGGCTTGCCCTGTGATGTGATGTACTCACTGTGGTGTGTGCAGCCAGTGCAGGTGACTGATGTTGTTCTCTTACTTCCTATTCCTATCCAGATACATCCACGGCCACAGGAGGGGACAGCTCCACGGACCAGGATGAGCCACAGAGCCTGATACGGACAGAAGGAGAGGAGTTGGGGGGACCCAGTGGCACGGAGAGCGAGTGGAGCCACACAGAGGAGTCGTCAGCAGCATCCCCCCCAGCTGAGGGCTACAGCAGCTCTGAGGATGGCTCCCTTGTGGATGCGGGTGTCAGCAGCCACCAAACCCCAGCTAGTGAGGCTGTCCCCGCCACCGCCCCCACCACCACCATCACCACCCTCCCATCGGCTCCCATCCCAGAGGTCCCTGTAGGCTCCCGTGTTCGGGAGCATGTCTCCTTTGTGCTAGGCACCCCACTCCCTGCCCCTGTGTCCCCTGCTGCCCTGAATGAGGAGTCTGTGGACTTAATTAGACAGATCCATGTAGGGCAGACGTTGATGCTGAAGGTCCTCCATGCACACACAAGTCTGTTGACGCAACTGGTGCTGTTCATGCAGGGCATTTCCTCTGCCATGTCTGCCCTACAGAGGACCAATCAGTCCATGGCTTCCTCCCTGACGGCAGCAGTGTCCCTCCTCCAACAGTCCTGCACCCCTCCTACCCCTGCACCACCCACGATTCCTAGCAGCCTACCTGTCCCAAGTACACACACACCTGCACAATCTCACAAAGCTACAGACACGGGCAGCACACAAACACCCAAACCAAGGGCTAGACGTGCACACAAGCAAGTGCAGGGGACTGATACCACACTCACAGGGACTGGTTTGCAGACACAAACACAGTCATCCACAACCACTCCACAGTCCTCCGAAACCTCTCCCTCCCAGCCCCCTTCCCTTGCCTCACCTGCAACCCCATCTCCACAGAAGCTCTTCCTCTGTGACCTTGGCCTCTTCCCCACTGACCCAGATCCTGATTACAAGGGGAAGAGGAAGTCACCACACACAGAGGGGAGTGCCCCTCACACCCGGACACCCTCCCCCAGGCACAGTCAGACTGAGACCCTCACCCGCAAGTCCCCCCAGAGCCGGAGGAGCAAAACCCCACCGCCACCAGCTCCAAGGCAAAGTCTCTGTCCTCCATCCCCCAGGCCACCACTCCAGAGATTCCCCACCACTCCCTGCCCCGGGTTCCCCCACCCACAGATACACCATCCCCAAAATGCTGAGGCCCTCCCCCCTGCCGCTTGCTCCTCCAAACCTGGTCAGACGGTTAGTGCCACTGATGTGGGGACCGTGTCCCCCCCTCTGTCCTGCCGACCTCACCTGCACCCCATTCCGCTCACATGGATTTAGGCACTGCAGTGGAGTCCACAAACACCCCATCTGACTTGGGCACTGCATTGGGGACCCAATCCACTTCATCTGACCTGCCCACTGAAGTTGTGCCGGCACCCACCCCATCTGACTTGTGCCCCACAGTTGTGACTGCACCCACCACTTCAGTCAGCTCCACTGCAGTTGAAAGTGTCTCGCCTGCATCCATCACCTCTTCACTGCCTCCTTCTGCTGCACTCTGATCCTGTCTCTGCAGTGCCTGGCCTGCCCCCATGTATGACCCTCCGAGGGGATATTCCCTGTCCTTAGCAGTGCAGGCAAGCAACGTGTGACAGTTGTCACTCTAGCTCACTCCTTGGCATTTGGAAATGGACTGCCATTGGCCTTTTGTTTGAACGGACATTTAACTTTTAATTAGCTGAATAAAGCTTTTTTCTTTATCCTTGTGAACTTGATTTAGCTGTACATTATGTTGATTATGTTTAACATGCCCTTGCACCTGTAATGCTTGGTTTCCAATGTTGAATACTGATGTGTTGATGTGAGGTACTCCATGTGGTCCATGAGATATATATCTTATTCTGGTGGGTATCCATGTCATCCTTTGCAGCTACCTGGGTGTGTCATGATCAACTATTTGTGGACATCTCTGTGAACATTTCATTTGCATGGTCACATCTCTGGCTTGCACCCATGTACATATGCTGTGCTTCCCATTATCCAATTTGTCAATTTCACAGACTTTGTGCGCTTCACCACTGGACCTACATGTGTGGGCATCATTGGTATAGGAGCAACTGGGTCCTCTGTGCAACTTGCTGTACATATGTTTTGAGTATGTGCAGATGACTTAGGGGAGACTCCCCTACCCAGCCTGTTGTGACCAGAGCCTTCATTGTTTGGTAACTGATGGCTGACTGACCAAGTGTGCTGCTGACACGAGTGAGACGTGCTGTGAATATGTTTGGCACAGCTGGGCTTCCACAGGAGTTGGGTCCCCTCAAGTAAGTGTGTTGTCCCGTGACACAGCCTGGGACCATGGTGTGTGTTGTATGAATATGTGTGTGTGTCCATATCCCTTTTCATATGATGGATCGGGTAGTACAAAATGTTGTATACCTCCCCCATTTCTGCATGTTCATACTAATTAGAATAATCTATTAATTGTAATAATATTAATGTGTTTTGAGTGGTACCTAACCAACCTTACTAATGTATGAAATACACTTGGGATTTGCATTTTGCATGGCTAAAATAATTTGTAAACTACTTTACGAATGCATACTAATACTAGAAAAATAGAATATTGCATGATATATGTTGCTTTTGTGACGTAATTGTAAGTTGCACCAGATGACATCATTGGGTGAATATAAACGCTTTAAATGTCGCCATTATGCTAGATAATTACACACACATAGGGGAATTAGTGAGGGTTAAACATTTTATTCGTTATTTCCATGTTTTAATTACTTTTTGTGTTTGTTTCACTTAAGTTGACCGATTGGGCCTATGACAAAATGGCCGACCAACGTACACGACGAGACAGCTACCATTCCACGAGGTTACAGACCAAGCGCGCATGTCACAGGCTCCTGAACAAGTGGCCTCAAGATGACCTACACAGCCTGTACCCAAACAACGTCACGACTGGACTTTTGCCAAGAGCTTTAACAATGGACAACTTTTGACAACCGGATGGATCATGTCTGACGGAGAGACATCATAGACTTTGGGGGAACGAAACGGATGATCTTAACCAACCAATCAGAAGTGCCCAAAACTGACTTTCGTTACATTTTGTCGTCACTTTCATTATAAAAAGATGGTAGAATAGTGAGTTGCGCGGACCTTTTCCTTTTTCCTGACGTTATGCTGACGGAGAGGACGGTGACACTGCAGGGCAGCTGTTTCCCTGAATCTTTGACAGACTAAATTGCTGCCCATTTCCCTGATGAACTGAGGACTCTCAAAATTGATTGATGCGTACACGCTTATGGTCCAGACCCAATTTTGAGACTGTAGCGTGCTGCTTGATGACTTGATTGACTTAGAGGACGACTAATAGCCAGATTAGGTAAATATGGTGTTTTGTGGTTTGATGAACATTTTATTAAAATTTGCATTAATTAGATAAACAATATTATTGATTAACAAGCAAATGTGTTGGGTTATTTATTGAGAAGGAATAGATTAAGATTTGAATATAAATGAAGAGAATTAAAATCACTTTTTCCAACTCAACTAATTTGATCCATCGGCTAAATGAAAGGAATATCTCGAGGTTTAGGATTAAGATGTGCTGGATTAAGGATATTTAGTGTATGTTTATGTAAATAAAATTCCTTTAGGTTATAAGGAATTCTTTTCACGTCAGCGTTTGGAACACTTATCTCTCCCGTAAGAGCAGCCCAATGAAGTGTGGGTGTTGGTGTTATGGGCCCCACCAATGAATGTACTGAGTGAAACGTTAGTGTGATATTTGAAATTCCACGCTGCAACAGTTATTCTGGTAGCAGAGTTGTGGTTTTTATTGTTTTGGTTTGGTGATTATTGCTTGTAAATTGCTTATTGCTTATTAATAATTGATTAGTATTGGTTTATGTATTAACACTATATGTGAGTCGCGTCAGGTTCTATGTTGTTTGCACGGCTTCTGGGATGTAGGAAGTCGGAAGTTTGTAACAGTTCCGTAGTGGAGCAGAGGTAAGCACTGCTCTCGGGAAAGACGGAATTGTTGTTGCCCTGTAGGTACACAGGGAAAACATGTGACGATTCGGTAATATCGTCGTGTGTTGCCATTAGAAATATCTCCTGTATGAAAGAAGTGTATGGTAGCGAAGGTCACCTGTGAAATTTTGTTTTTAGGTACCAGGAGTCCAGAAGGTACTCTGATAACGCTCATCACTGGAAAGATAATAGGTGTTCTCTAAGCTTGCTAGAAGGATAGAGTAGAGGGAAGTGCTACTTTGTTAACGAATGTCATAATTCTGTCGTAGGACAGATTGTTCGCTGTTCTCAGGAAAGACAGAATTCTGTGTGGATGTACTACATTTTTCCGTATGAAAGTGCGTGAATAAAATAGCATTCCGGTTAATTGTGAAACTCTGGTTTTATTTCTCAGGAGCATTGGGTCTCCAACAAGGTGTCTTAATTCTGGAGAAACGGTTAGCTGATGCTTGTTAGAAGGGTAAGGTAGAGGGATGTGCTACTTTATCAACGGAAGTAACGATTCCGTAGTAGGGCAGAGGTAAGCGCTGCTCTCGGGAAAGACGGAATTCTTGTGAAAAAGGTCTTTTGCTATTCTTTGGTTAGCGAAGCGGACAATGGTGGTGTTTTCATGTTGTTACTAACAGATTTGTAGATTCGAAAAACGTAAAAGCTTACTGAGAGAATTTTGTAAAGGGGGGGTCAACAGGCGCAGGAGCTTCGGCAGCGGCTGCTGACGTCAGAAAGACCGCACTGGGATTGGCCAGTCAGTTAGAAACGTAGATGCTCCTGATTGGTGCGTTAGTATACGCCGCGCTAGTAGTGGAGATTTGCAAAGGTGACGTAGATGCTCCGGATTGTTACGTTAGTGTGAGTCGCGCTAGGATAGGTCAGAATAGCGGTACAGTTGTAAGGAGAGACTAGCGATACACGGAAGACAGAAAAGATGTATTACGATCCACCAGAAAAGGAGAAGACTTGGTTTGGGAAAATTAAGAAGTGGTTCAAAAAAGACAAACCGATTGTGACTAGGGAAGGACAATTACTTCCTCCACCAAAAACCCCTGCATCCTTTATGGTTGCAAAACACGGATATCATACTTGTATTTGGTTAGACAATTGGGTAAAATACACTACAGATGACGGAGTCTTGGCATTACGAGAGCATGGTTCATTTAATTTAGCAGTTTTGAGAAATTTGAGAGAAAAAATGATGCGTTTAGAACCAAGACCAAGATGGACACAGTTTGAAGCATTGACCGAATGGGAAGATGAAATGCATGACAGAGAGACAGAGGTGTGGCAGAAGATATAAGTTTGGTAGATATGGGCATGACACTCATGATGAGAGAATGAGAAGGTGGCGGAATGCGAGTATGACTGAAGGTCTGTTTCCCGTAAGAACTGCTGAAGAAATTGGAAGTAGAAAATGCACAGAAAAAAGACATAATGTTGAATCAAGAGGGTATGGAGTGAATGAGTCAGAGGATGATGTTCTTGATGACATGTTTTTTAAAAATCCACCTCCGTATCAACCGGAATCAGAAATGTTAACACCAAGTGCCCCAATGAGAGAAACTTTACGAATCATTAAGTCAGAACCAGTGTACCAAGATTTAGAGAAAATAATTCCAATAGAGAGGTAGAGAGAAAATCAGAGAGTAGGGTAAATGGTGAAAGTTCAGCAGAATTAGCAAAACAACCTTAGAATTAACTGAAAAGGTACGAGAATTGACAAAATCTGAAGCTGTGACTGTTCCAGTGACGATAGGCCCTGTGATGCCTATTTAACAGAAAGATAGCGAACATTGTTTAACAGTTCCTTATAATAACAATAAACAGGCTGAGAAGCCAAAGAAGAGCCAGAATGAAAATCCATGGAGACAGACAATGAGTATGATCGAACCAAATGTTTCGAGTAACCCTTTTATAGGCCAAAATTTAGCGGAAAGACATGCAATGACAATGGAATCAATATTAGAAACGCGAAAGGATTCAGAACGAGGTAATGTAGAAAAACCAGTAGGTCCATCTAAAGAAGAATTAAGTCAATGGTTGAGAAGCTTGCAGAGAAAAGACAAAGAATCCCAATCAATAGATGTGGCCAAACTACGGATGGTACTGGAAGAGTTAATAGTAGGAACTATCCCCACAGAGAAATTAAAAACTTATCAAGATGAGGAATTACTATTTTTGTGCAAAAGTGTAACATGGAGAGCAAAAAAATCTGCACGAAAGACTAGAAGAAGTAGCAAATGAAATGCGTATAGATATTGGAAAGGTAAAGGCCTGACAAAAACCATATAAAATAGATTTCCCTGAAAAAGATATTGAAAATTTGAACACCACAGGACGGATAAGTCAGATTAAGGAAATAATTATCTTGCCGAGAAAATGGAGAGATGTGGATAAATGGAGAAGCAGGTGGTACCGAAAACGAGATGATGCCCCAGATAAAACGTTTGCAGTATTCCCTGTAAGAGAAAAAGAAAGGGTAGTAACAGAATGCCCCATGAGAGAAATTCCAGGAGGAGGATATGTACATGTTCCATGGACGAGATAGGATATTTTGTCTTTTGCAAATTACTTCCCTTGACTACGCGAAAAGCCTGTCGAGTGGTATAGGCAAGTAGAAAGATTTTTAAAATTGTCCAAAGTACTATGGATTGATCTGAATAGTCTATTTGACTTAATGGTACCAGCAGATTTATGGACAGAGTGCAAACTAATGATAAATTGGCCCACACAGGAATACCCTAGGGATCCAGAGACAGGAGCCCCTGATCCAGAAGTAATGAAGAAATACGAACAGGTTATTGCCTTTTTGAAAAATAAAGTACCTCCCAAAGAAACTGATTGGGTAAAAATTGACAGAACACATTAGGAAAGCAAAGAGTCAGTACATACATATTATGAAAGGCTGATTTTGGCCTTCAAACAGTTTAGTGGTGATGAAAATTTGAGTCAAAAGGATTTAAGTCATTTTGTATACAGATTTGTATATGGTCTACGTTCAAAGATTAGTGAAATGATAAAGCAACATACTGTAGATTGGCAAAATAAGAAAATAGATGAAGTATTGAGACATGCTAAATATTTCAGTGATGAGATTGAAGCCAAACAGCGTAAATTAAAAGAGAAGGCTATGTGGGCACAAGTAAAAGTGGCAGAAAGACAGGAAGCTCAATTAGCGGAACAAGTGAATAATACAAGCCCGAGACAAAAGTTCATTCCTGGGAAAGGTAAGGGAAATTTTAATATAGAAGAAGCTAACAAGAAATTCCCATGTCATAATTGTGGTAGAATAGGGCACTGGACATCCGAGTGTAAATTTCCCCCTTGTACTAACAATGAAAATACATAATTGAATCCACAGGTGCAGAATGAGGTGAGTGGTCAACCGCAGCGACAGCAGCAGGTTGTAACCCAACAGAATCAGGTGCCAAAACCACCTTTTCCACAGAGCAAAAACTCCCAGAAATATAGTAACGAAACAGGATTCTACAACGAAGAACAGGTAAATAAGTTGCCGCGCGCTAGCGCTGTTTCTCAGTATTGGCTACAACGCGATGAGAGTGATTCAGAAGAGGGTTATTGGCGGTGCCTAAGGGAGGAAGAAGAGTGCGTACTTGGCGCAACTCTAGAAATAGACCAGACAGTCCCATTTGTAGATGGGAAGATAAATAATGAAAGTATTACTTTCCTAGTTGATACTGGTGCTACTCGATCAACTGTCAGGTCAGCTGATGTTAAAAACCTTCCTCTCTTGGAAGAAACGATCCAAGTAGTTGGTGTATCCAACAGGCAGATTAAAACTTATCTTACAGAGCCAGTGAAAGTTAGCATAGGGAAAGTTTCCAAAATGCACCGCTTTGTTGTGTGCGATACCAGTCCTGTGAATTTATTAGTTAGGGATTTGTTGTGTAAGATGAATTGCACTATATTCTGTACCCCTGATGGGATAGCCTTTGAGACCCCGGATGAAGATGTGTTGTATAAAGTGACAATGGCAAACAGGGAAAATGAGGTCACTGAAACCTATGTTGTATTTAACCCTGATGAATTACCTAAAGAATTGAAACAGTCTGTAAAATCAGAAGTTTGAGATTTCACAGGTGAAGATGTGGGATTAATGAGAAATGTAAATCCATTAAAAATAACAGTGAAGGAAGGAGTAAGCTATCCAAAGGTCCCTCAATATAAATTGACACCTGAAATAATTAAAGGAGTTACTCCTGTGATTGAAAAAATGATAAAACAAGGCATTCTGAGAGAACTAATGAGTAGTCCATGTAATTCACCAATTATGGGACTGAAAAAGCCTAATGGGAAGTTCAGGATAGTACAAGATCTGAGAAAATTAAACAAAATTGTTGTGTCTTGCTGTCCTATTGTACCAACTCCATCTGTGATTTTGTATCAGATTCCCCATGATGCAGAATGGTATACTGTGATTGATTTATGCCATGCTTCCTTTCCCATCCGTTTGCACCATGACAGCCAGCAAATGTTTGTGTTTCGTTTCAGTGAGCGTATTTTGGCTTGGTGCCGAACTCCACAGGGGTATACAGAAAGCCCCTCAATATTTAATCAGCTATTGAAGAAGTCTCTGGAAAGTCTAGAAATGCCCAAAAATTCAGTGTTAGTTCAATATATCTACGACCTTCTTGTGGCGTCGAAAACCCGTAAAGCTTGTGAGATAGACACAATAGCATTGCTGAATCATCTTGCCGATAGAGGACTTAAAGTGGCACCATCAAAATTACAATTTTGCAAGAAAGAAGTACAATATTTAGGCCACAACATCGAAAAGGGACTGAGAAAGTTAACAATAGACAGAATCAGGATCATAAAAGGAATGAGAGCACCCATGACCCAAAGAGAGTTGAGAATGTTTCTTGGAATGGTTGGATACTGTCGTCAATGGATCAGCAATTTTTCTTTGATTGCAAAACCTTTGGAACGATTGACAAGAAGTGATGTGAGAGATCCCATTGATTTGAACAAAGAAGAATTGGCATCTTTTAAACGATTGAGAGAAGGGTTGTGTGTAGCACCTGCATTAGGTATGCCTGATTATGAGAAAGAGTTTGAGTTGTACTTCAGTGAGAGGAATGGATGTGCTCTCTCTGTTCTAATACAGAAGCATGGAAAACTGAGGAGACCAATTGCATATTTCTCATCAATGCTGGACCCAGTAGCAGTAGCCCTACCCTGGTGTTTGAAAGCAGTGGCTGCTACCTGCCGGAGTTTGGAACAGAGTGAAGGAATTGTAATGGGATATCCTGTGAAAGTGTTTGTACCTCATGATGTGGCAATCCTTTTGACAAGGAGTCGCACTCAGTATATGACGGCTGACTAAGTATGAGAAAGTTATATTAGGTGTAACGAATGTAAGTCTTGTGAGGTGTTTGAATGTGAATCCTTCAACATTGTTGCCTGATGCTGAGAATGTAGAAGTCAGAGATGAAGCAGATCACAACTGTCTGGACGTACTCGATTTCTGTACAAAACCACGACCTGACATAAAAGATGAACCTTTATCAGAAAGTGATTTTGTCATGTTTGTGGATGGGTCTTGTTTGAGAACAGAGGATGGAGTGTTGAGTGCAGCATATGCGGTATGCACAGTTGCAGCAGTAATAGAAGCATCCTACTTGAAAGGAGTACAATTGGCTCAAGTAGCTGAACTTGTTGCTTTGACTAGAGCATGCAAGATTGGGAAAAGTGTGACAGTGACTGTGATAACTGACAGTCAGTATGGCTTCGGAGTCGTGCATGACTTCGGTCAAATATGGCTGCAGAGAGGGTTTTTAACATCAAGTGGAACTCCCATTAAGAATGCTGAAGTGGTTTGAAAATTGCTTGAGGCGATACAGCTGCCTAGGCAATTGGCTGTTGTGAAGTGTGCTGCCCACAGTCAAAGTGGTGATTACATCGCCACTGGCATTAAATATGCAAATAACATGGCACAATACTGTGCACGTAATCAGAATTCCATTAACAGGACCAAGGAGAATGAGGTGTTTTCTTGTTCTTTGATGTTTAGTAACATTGTGGGTACCTGGGAAGAAGTGAGACAATTACAGGAAGAAGCAGGAGATGAGGAAATGAAGCAGTGGGTAAAAGCAGGATGTGCACCAAGAGAGAAGGATCATGTGTGGGTCTATCGGGATGGAAGACCAGTTATGCCTGATAGCATGATGTCTGCCATGGCACAGATGTATCAACGTCAGTGATACATAGGGAGAGATGCTATGATCAGGTCATTTAAGCAGACCTGGTACAATGCAAAATTCAGACTTGTAGCAGAACGTCTTTGTCAGAGATGCCTAATATGTCAGCAATACAATCCTGGAAGAAAGACAGTAGTGAGCCTAGGAACAATAGGTCGAGAAGGAGGGCCTTTTACCAGAATGCAAGTGGATTTCATTGAGATGCCTCCCTGTAACAGGTTGAGGTATGTTCTAGTTATGGTCTGTCTGTTTTCTAGATGGATAGAAGCATTCCCAACAAGAAGAAATGATGGAATAACAGTGGCAAAATTACTTTTGAGGGAATTTATCCCTAGATTTGGATTTCCAGTAACAATTGAATCAGACCGAGGAGGACATTTCCGTAATGAGATCACAAAATTGATTTGTGAAGCATTGAATGTACAGCAAAAACTACATTGTGCCTATCGCCCAGAGGCTTCTGGTGTTATGGAACAGGTGAATGGTACTATCAAAAACAGAATAGGGAAAATGTGTTTAGCCACTGGTATGAAATGGCCTGATGTCTTGCCTCTGGTACTTATGACTATTAGATCAATTCCAGACAGAACCACAGGATTGAGCTCCTATGAAATAATCATGGGTAGAGCGATGCGGCATATGTTCATACCAGTCAACAAGCTGTTGCCTATAACTGATGACATGGTGTTGGATTACTGTAAAAGCCTGGCTGACGCAGTTCATTCTGTGTTTCATCAGGTTGGAGCGGATGCCCCCACCCTTGAAAAGAAGCAAGCCCATGATCTGAGCCCAGGAGACTGGGTGAGAATAAAAGTACACAGAAGAAGAAACTGTTTGGTTCCAAGGTGGGGATAACCACGACCAGTCATCTTGACCACAACAACAGCTGTGAAGTGTGCTGGACTAAAAAACTGGATTCATGCAAGTCATACATTGAGAATTCCAAATCCAGTGGATAGCACAGAAAAGGAGTATTTTGACGAATCAGAATCCAGTACTGAATCAGATGACGGAGAGCCAAAAACAAAAGAAAACCCTGAAAGGGGGGAATCCGAACCAAGTCTAACATTTGTCCCCAGAAGTATTTCCTTGAGAAGAAGGTTACAGATTTCTGATACCAGCTCAGACTCAGAGACTGAACAAGGAACTCAATGTTCTAAAAAAAGACAAGAAAAAGACAAAGAAAAAAACAGCGAAGAAACAATCAAAGAAATTACTGAAAGAGAAGTTCCAGATGAAAGATTCAGAGAGATTCCACCTGAAATAACACATTTAGATGACAGGTGCTAGATACAGAGAGAGAGGGAAAGATTACTGCGGAAGAACCCCGAGGAGGTGTAGGGAACTCCAACATTCAGTCTTTTTTTTTTTTGACTAGATGGTGAGATAACATATATAAATACAAAAAGATAAAACAGCAAGAGTACTCCCTGGCCCTAACGTACAAGGCTCACTTGAGAACTAGCAGAGTGAGCGTACCGATTTACTCCTTAAATTCCATGCCCAGCCCAAATATTTGGCAAGACCAATAGAAATAATCGGAAGGGTATTAGTACGTAAGATCCTTAGGGCCACAAGACTACTCCTTGTGCCCAAAACCCTACACAATGGGGACAACCAGATACGCCTAGGGTCAATATAGACGGGGCAGACAAACAGAAAATGGCCAATTGATTCAGACTGCATGCCACATGCGGGACATGTATCATTACCAGCACTCGACCACCTACTTGTAAGGGACCTGAGTGGCAAGGAACCTACTCGTAGCTGAAAATATAATTTCCTGTCACTTGGTTTAGTAATCAAGTCCCAGTAGGTTTCTAGGGCTGGAGTAACCTTTATCTCTAAGAACCAGTTAGTCATCCAAGAACGGTTGACTTGGCTCCAGGTCTTATAATCAATATATTCCCAATATAACATTTTCAAAGAGCTCTTTGAGGGGAATATCGTTGTCATTGGATCATTCCACAACCCCACCAAGCCCAGGTCTATGAGGGCCGCATGTATCTTGCTCAGCCAACCAACCTTATGAAAAGTATCAGACTTGATGACATCCAAGAGCCCCCTGGCATAAGACGAGAGCTCCGGAGTAGTCCACAACCTCCGCCAGTATAAAACCGGACGGAGATTGGCTAGTTCCAGGATAGCTCTCCTACCTAGATCATATCTTAAAGGGACCAAGGGAGTACTCTGGGGAAGGCCTGTAATACTACGTAAGAATTTATTTTCAACTACCATTAATGGGCTCAACGAGTCAAGACCCCATAGCTCAGCCCCATACAAGACAGAGCTTAGAGCCTTTGCCTCATAAACTTGGAGAACAGGTTTAATCGGCTTGGTGAGGGAGGTTTTGAACTCGTTGAGTAAGACCCCAGTAATCTGCCGAAATTTCAGGGAGGTTGTCATGATATGCTTGGTCCACTTGTTGTCATTAGATATGTGCATACCAAGATATATAAAACTATTGACCTCCTCTAGTGGCTGAGCATTTATGAAGAACTTCCTCGCTCTATAACTAGAAGGTTGATTAAAAACCATGAGTTTGGTCTTAGATACATTTACTTCCAGACCCTGGGCTAAACAAAAATCGTCAAAGACAGACAGGGCTCTTTGCAGACCACTTGGCGTTTTTGACACAATAAGAGTGTCGTCCGCAAACATCAATATTGGGGTAACTATCCCTGCCAGCTTGGGAGCATCTGTATGAACACTGAGCATAAGATCTACAATCCCGTTTATATACAAAGAGAAGAGCGTCGGAGCCATAGTACAGCCTTGGCGTACACCACGCTCAACTGGGAACTCAGGAGTAACATCATTAAAACCTCCCCATTGAACTTTAGCAAAATTGGACTCGTGTAGTCTCATAACCAGAGTCAGGACTTCCGGGGAAAGTCCCAACTTTGCTAGGACAAGCCACAGCCTAGAGCGTGGGACTAGGTCAAAGGCAGCTCTTAAGTCGACAAAAGCAACAAAGAGACTGCCTTTCCCCAGAGTCACAACCTTCCAATATAATTGGATAAAGCGAAAGACCTGGTCCACTGTGCTGATGGATCTACGAAAGCCAGCTTGAAATGTAGATAGAACCCCGTTGTCCTCTTCCCAATCTAATATTAGATTCAAGACCATCCTCCCAATGATCTTCTGAATGGTGTCTATCAGACTAATGGGTCTGTAGTTACATGGGAGAGCCTTATTGCCTTTTTTAAAAACTGGAATAATAATAGCGCCCCCCCACGATTTTTGTACAGGGGCACCTTCAGCCACCGCGTTGGCCACTAGTGCAATGTACTTGCTCCAACAGGTTCTATTCTGGAGACAGACATCAGACGGAACTCCGTCAGATCCAGGTGCACGTCCGGTAGCTACTGAGGCCAATACTATTAAGGCATCTTTAGGGCTGAAAGGGCCTTTGCTGTAAAAAACGTATGAGATTGTTACAGAAAGAATATGTGAAAGGCTACAGGCATACTGGGGCTTAAAATACTTAAGCCACTCGTCCTGGGCCACATAATTTAGAGGAATATCAGGCTGGCCACCCCTATTCCATTTAATAATATTCCAAAACCTTCTAGGATCATTCCCATAACTGGCTCCCTTCAGATCTTGCCAAAAGAGCTCATCCCAATTCTTTTTGGCTTGCAAAAGGCATTTTTTGTAAGCCTGCCTTGCCAACTGGATGTAAGTCCTATTGCCACTTGAAAGAGCAGCAGATAGATTCGATCTAGCATTTCTACATTCCCTGTCATACCAACGGAGCCGCCTAGGAGGGTACATTTTATTTTTAGTGACTGACTTCAGAAAATGTCCCTTTAATCCTTCAAAGAATAACTCATGTATGCCGGTTACTTGGGTCAAACCTTTGTCGGATGCCAGTACGCCCTCTAGATGCAAAATAGCTCCGGCCAAGTCGGCTTCTATTTTTGCTATGGACATGTCGTTAGTCACCACCTCCCGCCACCTAATCCTGCGCATATTATTAGAGGAGACAACTTCAGGCGGGTGGAGTTCACTTACACCAGCTACAGAAGAGGTACCACTCCACCACTGGTGTGTGACACAAATGGGATTATGATCGCTCTCGACTCTGGGTTCCACCACCATATCTTTGATGGAATGCCATAAATTGTTACAGCAGAGGACATAATCTATCCTACTTTTGGAGCGACCATTATCAAAAGTATTAGCACCCAACTTATCACCCTGGGATCTGCCATTCAAAGCCCTAAGACCATGTTCATAACAAAGAGAATTTATCTGAACTATGACCTCGGACCAACGTTTAATTGGGGGGAGAGCCAAAGCTGGAATATCCCACCGACGATCCTCCTCAGGATCAAGACCCCATTCCGAATCCGAAGCTAAAAGGGGTTCAAACGTAACATTAAAATCTCCTGCGATAATCGTACCCTCCTTACTACCATAGGTATCCATAAGAGAATCCAAGGTAACCAACAATTGCGACCTTTTCCCCTTTGTCCCTCTGAGATAAAGGTTGTAAATAACCAAATCCTGCATAGAAACCAAAGGCAATCTAATTAATTTAATGTCTAAGGACCCGGTCTGCAACTCACTGGCCTTAGGGAAAAGAGCCTGACGAGCCCAGATAGTTAAGCCACCCATAGGACGGCCTATAGGGCCCTTGGATGCTGGAATATGGAAATTTAAATAGCCTGGCAAAAACAAAGGCTCAACCGACCAAGTCTCTTGGAATAAACAGACGTCAAAGTTACCTATGAACTCTATCCATACGGGAGAGTCCATCTTCGCCTTGAGGCCAGCAACATTCCAGGAAATCAGGGAACCAAACCTGAATCCTAATGCCCTAATCTGGGTGTCAAGACAAGGTATGGCTACCTGGGGACTCAAAGATTGGGTGGGCAAATTTAGGACCTTTTCCCCAGAAGGGGAGGGGGTGCTAGACTGAACCTGGAAAGAGACATCAGGGTACGTCTGAGGCACATCAGCAGAAGTAGGGACAAGTAGTCAGTAGGAAGATTGCGTGCCGGAGATACGAGGAGGGACAGAAGTAGGAAAAACAAAAGAAGTGGTGGAAAAAGAAGCTGTTGAGAGTAAAAAGCAAGTTGAAACAGAGTCAGAGGAAAGTGAAGATGAAGTACCTGAAGGTCGAGTTCTAAGAAAGAGAGCTTGGAGAACTGAAAAGAATGATAAAGGAAGAAATTTGAAAAGAGCAGTAAAAGACGACGTATGGCCGAATAAAATAAAAAGACTGAGATATCGACTGACACAAGCAAATTCACCAAGGGCTGAACAGGTGAATGAAGTGACGAGTCAGGAGAAATTAAAAGACGAGGAAACCATTGTAATCAAAGAAAGCAAAAGAATAAGAAAACCCAATCAGAAATATAAGTCACCAGAATGGACGTATGTGGCCCTGCCTGAAGTGAAAGAAGAGGCGGATAGCCAAGGAAATTCAGAGGTGATTGTGCCAGAAGTGGTTGAGGAGGACGAAGAATCGGAAAACCTGAGAGTTATCTTGTCCGATTTTGGAGAAGAAGCGGATGTTCAGGACATTCTGTATTCAGATCATGAGGGAAAGGCGAAAGATGATGAGATGCCAAACTGAATGAGACCAGAAAGCTGCTAATGGAAAGATAAAAAAAGACAGAAAAAAGACAAAAACTGGTAGAACCAAGTAGGTGCTTAGAGCCTTGGGTTAGACAAACTAGTTGTGAAGTAGAAGAGGCTAAGTCAAAAGACACTGTCCATTTTAACAAAAATGGGAAACACAGATAGTAGAAAGGCTAGATGTATATTTTTGCAAAGATGGTGTCAAATGTGTTGTTGTTGTACAGGATTACTAATGCTTCTGTGGAGCATACTTGCTCTCATGATCTCATTTAAGGTTTCTATAGATACAATAGAAGGATATAGTGAAAACAAAACTAATATAGAAAAGATTCAAAAGGTAGTTCCGACTAGAATAGATACAAATTATTTACATAAAGACAGGTCTATAACCGATTTTTCTAATAATGTGTTTTCTAAATTGTTGTATGAATATGTAAAGATAATGGACGTAAAGGACTGCTACGTTTGTATGCAGTTACCTGCCTCTGTATCGGAGGGAGTGACTTATCACCACCTTCCAGTAACTTATGGAATAACATGTAGTGTAATAGCTAGTTTATTCTATTAAACAGGGAAATTAGAGTATTATTTTTCCGATGTAGATAACATATTTTCACAAGTACCATCATTTAACAAGCTAAACAAGGTAAAACCTGCAAAGGTATTAGGTGAATTTTTCTTAGAGACTAAAGAACTAACATTAGAATATATAATTAAAAACAATTTGGCTTGCAGTTTAAAGAAAGAGGAACAAAACATTTTTAGATATGGTTGAAGAAAGGAGACTGAAAATGCAAAGAAAGGCGTCTGAAGGAAAGGACAGTCTGGGATGTAGAAAGGGAAAACACTTGAAAGGTGAAGCTAGTCCAACTATGGCTTTAGATTGGCCTCAGAAAGGAAAATTGTGTATTAGAAGGAATCAAACTGCATATGATAATTATTTTTAGGTAATAGTGAGTGCCATGATACATACCGAATCATGGGTGGATGGGGATTTAAAGGTGGAAAAGATCCAGTTTTTCCTGGATTATATTTCATTTGCGGGAGCAAGGCATATTATCGTTTGCCAGATCATTGGTATGGATCATTTTATGTAGGCCTGATTTTCCCAAAGATTTTTCATATGGATAGAGGAGAAGATGGTGTACATAGTTTAGGTAGTTATTTAGCATGTAGTAAGAGAGAATTTTGGTCAGAAATTGTGGGTGACATCTTTGGAGCATTGATACCAGCAGTGGGAATATCTCTGAATGCAAACAAAATTAGAAGACTTTCGACAGCAGTGGATTGCTTGTCAACAAGCACCACTGGAGGATTTTTATTGGTGAATACTGAAATGGTTGCCATGTGTGCCATGGTAATGCAAAATCTACTTGCCCTTGATATATTATTGGCAAAGGAGGGTGGAGTCTGTGGAATGCTGAAGGTTCAACATTGTTGTACTTACATTCCAGACGAAAGTAAAGATTTGAAAAGTTATATTAAAAATATAACTGAACTGCATGACGAAATTGCACCACTGGAGGTTGAAGGTGTTTGGGAAAAGATTGGAAAGGAAATATTAGCTATTAAAGATTTCTTAGTAAACTTAGGTAGTACCTTTTTAGGTAAAATCTTATTTCCATTAACCTGTGTGATTTTCATAGTATTAATAATAAGATTAGGGTGTATCTGTCGTAAAGGTAATAAAAGTCAGAAAAAGTTAAAAAGAGAAAATTTAAGGAGAAAAGGTAAGAAACAAGAGAGAGAATTTGAAGAAATAGAATTAGAGGAAGTTAAGGAGAGTATGTATAAGTCAGCGAAAAGAGAAGAGACAGGGAATACTGAATTATGAATAAAAATAAGAAATCACTTTGAAACTCCATACAAGGTATACAAAATGTTGATGGCGTGGTGATATAATCACCAAAGGGGGGATTGATCGAGCGGGTAGTACAACATTTTGAATACCTCCCCCATTTCTGCATGTTCATACTAATTAGAATAATCTATTAATTGTAATAATATTAATGTGTTTTGAGTGGTACATAACCAACCTTACTAATGTATGAAATACATGCGGGATTTGCATTTTGCATGGCTAAAATAATTTGTAAACTAATATACGAACGCATACTAATACTAGAAAAATAGAATATTGCATGATAGAGGTTGCTTTTGTGACGTAATTGTAAGTTGCACCAGATGACATCATTGGGTGAATATAAACGCTTTAAATGTCGCCATTATGCTAGATAATTACACACACATAGGGGAATTAGTGAGGGTTAAACATTTTATCCGTTATTTCCATGTTTTAATTACTTTTTGTGTTTGTTTCACTTAAGTTGACCGATTGAGCCTATGATAAAATGGCCGACCAACGTACACGACGAAACAGCTACCATTCCACGAGGTTTCAGACCGAGTGCGCATGTCACAGGCTCCTGAACAAGTGGCCTCAAGATGACCTACACAGCCTGTACCCAAACAAGGTCACGACTGGACTTTTGCCAAGAGCTTTAACAATGGACAACTTTTGACAACCGGATGGATCATGTCTGACGGAGTGACATCATAGACTTTGGGAGTCCGAAACGGATGATCTTAACCAACCAATCAGAAGTGCCCAAAACTGACTTTCGTTACATTTTGTCGTTACTTTCATTATAAAAAGATGGTAGAATAGTGAGTTGCGTGGACCTTTTTCTTTTTCCTGACGTTATGCTGACAGAGAGGACGGTGACACTGCAGGACAGCTGTTTCCCTGAATCTTTGACAGACTAAATTGCTGCCCATTTTCCTGATGAACTGAGGACTCTCAAACTGATGGGCATTGATTGATGCGTACACGCTTATGGTCCAGACCCAATTTTGGGACTGTAGCGTGCTGCATGACGACTTGATTGATTTAGAGGACGACTAATAGTCAGATTAGGTAAATATGGTGTTTTGTGGTTTGATTAACATTTTATTAAAATTTGCATTAATTAGATAAACAATATTATTGATTAAAAAGCAAATGATGATATTCTTTTGAGAGGGGTGAATCCTCCTGAATCCTGGAATGATGCTACCATCGTCCTTATCCCAAAGCCAGGAAAAAACCTTTCGCAGTGTGGGTCTTACAGGCCGATTTCCCTTCTAAACAATGACTACAACATTTTTACATCTATTTTGGCATTAAGACTAGGGGAGGTAATCGGATCGATAATACACCAAGACCAAAGGGGCTTTATAAGGGGACGTCAGCTGGCCGATCACACTCGAGATCTGATAGGGGCGATTGATATTGCAACAACATTTTCTCTTCCACTGGCTATTTTGACCTTAGATGCCTCAAAAGCCTTTGACAGGGTCAACTGGCCATACTTGGTGGAGGTGATGAGAAGGTTTGGGTTGGGCGAAGTTTTTTGTCGGGTAATTGAGAAACTGTATAGGGCTCCCACAGCTATGTTATTAGTCAATGGTACGTTAATAGATTCAATAAATATAACCAGAGGTACCAGACAGGGCTGCCCGCTGTCCCCGCTCTTATTCAACCTCTATATAGAGCCGTTCGTTCAAGTTCTAAGAGAGGAAGTGGACATTCCTCCCTTTGTATTTAGTGAATGGGAGAAGCGGACAGCGCTTTATGCAGATGATATTCTTGTTTATACGTCAGACCCGCAGAGAGCCTTTCCGATGGTAATTAAAAAGGCTGGAGAATTTGGGCACATTTCTGGCTATGATATCAATGCCAGCAAAACAGAGATCATGTGTTGGAATGTCCCAAACGTACAGTTTAATGTTGTAACATCAATGAGATACTTGGGAATACGTATTACTCAAGAAATAGGAAGTCTAGCACAGACCAATTTAGACTGGGTCGCCTTGGAATGTAGGAAACGTTTGAACTCTTGGTCGTTCCTGCCACTTTCGATCTTTGGGAGAACTAATTTAGTTAAAATGTCCATCCTTCCAAAGTTTACTTTTATTTTAAATTCTATTCCGTTGTCTTTTGAACGAAAAAAACTGGAAAAAAGCCAGCGAGAAATAAATGTGTTTATTTGGAACTGCAAAACAGCTAGGCGGAAGAAGTTGAAAAGAAGGAGGGAAAAGGGAGGGCTGGCTCTCCCAGACTTGTTATACTATGCTTGGGCATTTCAGCTGACCTATTCCAGGATGCTTCTCAAAACTCCCGCAGTATCATCTTTGGGGGTTATGTTTAGGGCTATGTTAGGGGGAGTAGATATCCCTCCGGATGGATTTCTTTTCAAGTTTGGAGACATGAAATACTTTAAAAAAGTCAGACTAAAGACCTTGCAGTCAGCCATATTAAATTGGGTTCAGATAAAAAAAAAGTCAGGTTACACTACTGCTCTAGCTTCGCCTCGGTGTGGGATTCTCCTGGGCTTCCACCTTGTATGCAAGATAGCTTAGCAATCCCGTTAAAAGATGCCGGGATCCTAAGATGGGGAGAGCTTTTGGTGGATGGAAGGGTACAAGACTGGGAGGTGCTGAGGGAAAAGGTGGGTATGGCCTTTTCTAGGCTCAAATATATACAGTTGGACAGTTGGGCTCGAGCAGTTAATAGGAAAGGATCTCAACCGGGGAAATATAGCCAGTTCGAACGACAACTGGTGGAAAAGCAACAAGGGCGTAAAGAAGTGGCTATCTGGTATTGGTGCATGGTGGAGGAGGCAGATGGAGATTTTGCCTTGCCAGATAAGCTATGGGGAAATGAGTTGAGCCTCCAATGTGAGGATTTATGGATGAGATCTTTTTCTTTTCTTTATAAAACAGTTAAACCAGCTTGGTTAAGACATAACTATTTGTTTACCTTGCATCGGGCTTACCTTTCACCCCAAAGGCTTTCCAAGTTCTTGCCAGGGATGAAATGTAATAAGTGTAATCTGGTTGCAGCCACAGACACCCACATGTTTAGGGATTGTCCTGCCATTAGGCTGTTTGGGGAAGAAGTAAAGGTTACTTTGGATTCGATTTTAAGTAATTCATTGAATCTTACTCTCCCGTTAATAATTTTTGGATTGGAGGAAAACGTAAGCGGACAGGCAAAATCTTTTCTCTTTTACTCCATTATTTTGGCAAGACGACAAATATGCAAATTTTGGGTGGAAGCTAAAGCCCCATCACATGCAGCTTGGCTAACATCAATGTATGAAACCTCCGAAACTGACTTGGCCAGATCATGCAGCAAGAGAAATCTGTCCTTTTGGGATTTGTTAATAAATTGGAGATAGGACGACCGGGGTTTTTTTTTTTTCCCCCGGGTCCTATGATTATGCTAACTAGCCTCCAGAAGACCCTCGGAACTGGTCTCTCCCATATGCATTTCCGGGTCTGTCAGGTGGAATACCATTGACTGGAGCTCCTTCTTTTTCTACTCAAGAGGTTAATCTCCCGTCTATTAAGTCAATTCTGCTTGGTAAAGGTTATCAAGGAGGACAGATCGTTAAAAAACCTTAAGACAGTCTTGTTTGGTGGATGGTGGCTCTTTTGTGGTTGGAGGTAATGGCAAATGAGGACATAAAAAAAAAAAAAAAAATACATTATGCCAACCAAAATTCACAAGTTTATTATATGATCAGCATTGTACAAGAGAAGCAATAAAATAGCAATAGAATAAAACACATACTTCATAACACTTTTATGAAATATTTAAGTAAACAAGACTCGGTGTCAAGAACAGAAGTATGGGCATGGCCTTCAATGCTATGTCATGTGAAGTGATGCTCGCCCTCTTTCATATCTGCCAAGGTTTCAGATTGCTATGTATGATATTTTGATAATTTTAATTTATTAATTATGACTCAGCCACCTCATGAATTTGCAGCAGTTTTAAGATCTTAGAGTTTCTCGTTGCTCAAATGGGTCAGATTTCTGATATTTCTGTTTCCCTCATCTTTTATTGGTTGATTTTGCTGCAGAGAAAAGTGTCGCTCATAGTGGTTCTAATGGTACTCATAATTACACAGAAATTATGAAAATGTCACACATAGCAATCTAAAACCTTGGCAGCTACGAATCGGGTAATTTCCGTGTTTCCTTCCTCATGCTTCAGCTGCTCGGTGTTTCTCCCACCAGGACACAGGAGCAGTAAACCCCGAGCCATGCAGCGCACAAGAAACTTTGCTTCCATTACAGACTATTAAAGGAGCAAGTTGGTCAGAGCACCAGCCCAAAGCACTTCCACACGTGGGATGTGCCAGCCTGTGAGTGGAATGTGAATAGGAAAGCACTGAGCCCCAGTGGGATAAGTGCTGTGTGCATCGTTGAAGGAAAAGTATTTTTCAGATGCGTTAGTGCTTAATTTGTCAAATAATGAGTACCGGTGCCCAAAGCTCTGCTCAGAAGCCCTATTACATAAATGTCGGCCGGTCAAATACCAGGGCTCTCTAGAATTTAAACCACCCCAGGCCTCTTTAATCCAGTACCTGACACCCTTGGCTCGTTTATTCCTCTTGCTGGTTCCTGCTGTCTCCCTTTGTGACGGTACTTAAGTCTTTCTCATCCTCCTTCTTTCCCCTTTGTGTGTTTAGGTCGAGCATTCAAGATCTCTTGTTTATACTTTAGTATATACTTATTATATACTTATATGTGTATGTACTATATGGGCTCTGGGGATCAGCCCTAGGACTTGTCTGCTTCCGCTTAAGGACTTTTTTTTCTGTTCAACTGCCTCTATTTGTCCTGATAGAAAACGACCAGCTGAGGTCAGTAACATACCAGAATCACTTTAGCATGCTCTAGATTCCAGTCCATAGAAATTGTTTTCCACGAGCACCCGTAGAGAAAAACATTTTTTTTCAAATCTTGTATTTTCTGTGACATGACTAGGGGTGGGCAGAAAACTCGGCTCCGCCAGCGTAGCGGATAAAGCCAGCCACCCCTGCTCCCTGGCCCAGTCCCTGCTTCTAAAAGCAGCCAGGCCAGGGAGAGCCTCCCCAGGCCCTGGTGTACCCCGTCCCGAGCGCCCGGACCCTCGGCTGGCTTGCAGGATGGGGGGCTCCCACATCCCGGGGCCCGCCGGATGGAGCACGAGCCCTGGGCCAGGTCCCAGCTTCCGAACCCTAGCCAGGCCGGGGAGAGCCTCCCCAGGCCCTGGTGGACACCCTTCCCTACTGCCCCGACCCCCGGCTGGCTTGCAGGATGGGGGGCTCCCGCACCCCAGGGCCCGCCGGACGGAGCATGAGCCCCGGGTCTGGTCCCAGCTTCCGAACCCTAGCCAGGCCGGGGAGAGCCTCCCCGGGCCCCGGTAGACCCCCGTCACCAGCACCCGGACCCTTGGCTGGCTTCCAGGACGGGGAGCTCCCGCACCCTGGGATGCAGCACGAGCCCCGGGCCCGGTCTCAGCTTCCAAACCCTAGCTAGGCCGGGGAGAGCCTCCCTGGGCCCCGGTGGAACCCCGTCACCAGCGCCCGGACCCTCGGCTGGCTTCCAGGACAGGGTGCTCCTGCAGCCTGGGACTCTGGGATGCAGCACGAGCCCCGGACCCGGGCCCAGCTTCTGAACCCTAGCCAGGCTGGGGAGAGCCTCCCCAGGCCCTGGTGGACCACCCCGTCCCCAGCGCCCGGACCCTTGGCTGGCTTCTAGGAGGGGGGGGCTCCTGCAGCCTGGGACCCTGGGATGAAACACGAGCCCCAGGCCCGGTCCCAGCTTCCAAACCCTAGCCAGGCCGGGGAGAGCCTCAACGGGTCCCGGTGGCCCCCCGTCCCCAGCGCCCGGACCCTCGGCTGACTTGCAGGATGGGAGGCTCCTGCAACCTGGGACGGAGCACGGGCCCCGGGCCAGGTCCCGGTCCCAGCTTCCAAACCCTAGCCAGGCCGGGGGGAGCCTTCCCGGGTCCCAATGGTATATCC